>NC_080386.1:123229310-133229310 GCF_014773155.1 Arachis stenosperma
TTTTTCTTCTTGTGAACATTGAAGTTACAGAGTGTGCATTGTGTAGCTTGAAGTTACAGTGTTATACTGTTAGTGTTATGCGAGATACGATGGAAATTGGAGGAAAACAATGTTGTTTCCGAATAGAGGAGGTCAGAGACCATTTTGTCTCCTATTAGAGTTTTTAAGGACTATTTTACCGTCCATTAGAGTTGACGGAGCAAATGACCTAAGTGACTGACGGAGTTAATTGTTAAGGACCAATCGAGTAATTAATTTTAGTTGAGAACTAAAGTGTCTGGTCCAAAATTCTTTGAGGACCAAAATGGATAAATACTAAAAAATTAATATTGAAATTTTATTAATATTTCTCTTAAAAAAATACCCTTATCCAAAATTTGAAATTCCAAGTCTACTTTTTGTTAAAACTGGTTACGGTTTCTTCTGATTTTCATTGTATCTCTTCTCATCCTGGAACACAACGTTGGTCCAAACCCTCCTCAAGCCCATGATGCCAGCTTCGCCACCAGGACTAGCTCACCGTAGTTGTCGGAGCCGTGGTAATGAAGGTAAGTCACCTTGCATCTTACAATTTAATCACACTGAATACAAACATGACAAAAGTAAACACTAAAAGCTGCGAAGCTACCACACTGTGGAGCTGGTAACTCCACTCATAAACTACGCTTTGATCTGTGTTCTACTATTGTTCATCAATTGTAACACCTTACCACACAAAACCTTACGCTCGAGTCGTAAAGCAGAGGTGATGAGGTATTACGACCTCTAAAATAATATATATATATATATATATATATATATATATATATATATATATAATAGAAAGAATGTAATATACGAGGAGCCTTGAAGGATAGTTAAAGCAAAAACGTCGAATTAAAAGCACAACGCTCAGAAATAACATTTACTTGCGTGTGAAGAAAACTAAAGAACGCATACATATGTATATAAAAAGAGAGTAGAAGGTCAAGAGTATAACATAAGCAAGCTCCTAACTCAGGCTACAGAGATAAGGCTGGCTGGAGAATATATTTATGTACATATATATAGATATCCATAACTAAAAAATACACAAAAGTAGCCCTAGTTCTCCATAAACCTCTATGAGGTGTAACCGTAAGGTATATATACATAAGAATATTCTGTACATATATAGATAACAAAATAAAACAAAATGTAAACTCCCGAAAACCTACTTCACTGCAGAAAACTCTAGACACCTAGCGAGGTGCCTCTCGACCTGCATCTGAAAACCACAAATATCCGTATGGAATGAGAACCGGAGGTTCTCAGCATGGTAGAGGTACCACACACATAAGATATAAGGTCCTGGGAAAGCCAGAGACAATCTTAGAACTCTGACATCCAAATTATAAAACTTAAAGATTTAAAATTGAAACCATAAACAGGGTGGTCCTCTAAGGTTCTAAACTTAACCCAAATCATACTATAACCCTAAAATCCTCCTCCTTTTCTCCAATCCTCTAATTCCGGTGCACAGACAAGCAAAACAGACAAGTCAAGCACATACAGAAAGCATATATAACAAGTAGGCAATTAACAATTAACATGAATAAACAATTAAGCAAGCCAAGACAATGCACACTCAAACAAAACATACAACTGCACATGTTGCATGCCTTTCCTATTGGTCGTGAGCTCAGTTGTTGGTTACTTTGCAAGAACCTGACACACCCAGTAGCTAACCCGGATACTGTCTCTCGACTATGCATCTCCAGGAGGCATAAAATCAGGGGATTAGTGCCCTACCACCTTCTCCTGGAGGCATACACCAGGGGGAATAAATCGGAGGATTAATGTCCTGCCACCTTTCCCTAGTGAGGTCGTGCCATACTGGTCGAGGGATTAGTGCCCTACCACCTTGCAGACAGAGAGAAAAAGAATATGAGGGAATACGTCAAGGGATTAGTGCCCTACCATCTTCATCACATCCTACAAAACACAATCACAATAAATGCGGGAGAATGTATTGAGGGATTAGCGCCTTACCACCTTTCTCACATCTCACAAAACACAATCACAAGGAATGCGGGGAAAAAAGATCCAGGGATTAGCGCCCTACCACCTTCCCCATATCCAACAAATCAATATCATCATTATGTCCATTTATTCTCAAAATTCATCATCATCATTCCTTTACAATCATTTCTTATAGCCATGGCATCACACATATACCTCATATTTTTGCATTTTTGTACATAATTCATCATTTAAAATCTTACTTCACTCCTAAGTTACCACTCTTCCTAGCTTCATCTCATTACTAGGCATACTATTAAGATCTAGGGCTAAAAGAATGAAAATAGAGGTTTAGAGGTTTGAAATTAAGCTTTAAAACACAAATTTATATTTGCTAAAATAGGGGTCATGCGTACGCGTAGGCGTGCAATTTTCCATGCTCGCGTACGCATTACCTCGTCCGCGTACATAGGTACGCTGAACAGAATCAAACGTCCGCGTATAAAGCCCCATGCTTGCGTACGCAAGGTTCTTTGTTTGCCAATGATGTGTATGCAGCACATGCCTGCGTACGCATGTATGCCAAACAGAAATGCCCATCCGCATATGGAGGGGTTTGCGTACGCATGCATTGCAGATTAGTAAAAAATGGTTAAGTTTACAGAATTTCAATTTTACATACCGAACTTCTGACGGGCATAACTTTCTCGTTTTAAAACATTTTTCATCCGCTCTTCGAACGGTGTAAACTTCACGAACCCAATTTTCATATGAAATAAGTTTGAAATACTTTGGGGGTCTGGAAGCCGAGTTATGGCTCACTGAAATTTAGCCAAAAATTAGATTTTCTCAAATATATTCTAACCTCTATTTTCAAAAATTCACCATTCAAAAACCAACTTTCTATGCTCATAAACACCAAAATATACCATATTACAGAAACACAGCCCCACATCCTACCACAACCAATCATACGTCAATTTTAAACAATCTCATACATGAACTTCTCAATTAAACCAATAAACTCATCAATAGTTCATCACATATATATTCAATCCCATCATCCTCATCATTCATCATTAAAATCATCATGCCTCAATATATTTAATTTTCACCACAAACATCAATTGCCATAATTCATAGTCAACCCAATTCAACAATTTTCATCAAGGATACTAAACATTTAACACAATCATGCATTTCAACCTATCCTAAGGTCATCTAGCCTAAGTTTTCACAAAATATTATATATTATATATGAGAAATCAAAACCATACCTTAGCCGATTTCTCTTCTAAGTCAAAGGCACCACAAGTTGGCACAAAACCTGTCCCCAAGATTCTCAATCCTCAAGCTAACAGCACCAAAGACTCCACCAAGCATCCAACATTCACAATTTAACTCCAATTCACATATATATACTACCTAGTTCACATTGTCACATCCAAGTATACCAATTATTATTTAAACATAATGAACAAGAAAAAACTACTAGGGTTCAAAGATTCTCACCTTACTCAAGCACTAATATAGCAAGATTAAGCATTTTTCTCAAGCTAGCTTGAGCCTAAACATCATAATTTAACCAAATCTAAACACATACACTTATTTATTTTTGAAATTAGGGGAGAGTGGCTGAGAAGAGAATACTGAGTTACGTACCAAATTGTTCTATGGGTTTTGTAGAGCTCGTTGCGATGAACGTGTGGCTGCAAACAGTGCGGTGGTCAAAGCTCTGGATCAAAAGTTATGTGAGACTGAATTATTGAGTGAGAATTTGTGTTTTTGGAAGCTCTCTTCTCTCCATGGACATGCTTCAGCGTGTTTTTGGCTGAATGGAGGAAGAATGACTCTTTTTTAAGTTATTGAGCAGATGGGTTGGGCCTTGGGCCTATTTTGGGCTCGGTTAGGCCCGTTTAGCCCAATCTTAGGTCAAATTCTTTAAAATTAGTATCAAAATTCTTGTTTTAATTAGTTCTATCTTATTAAACTATAAAATTCATAATAAATTATTTTATTACCATTTAAATTTTAATTTCTAATATTATTATAAAGGATAAAATTATAAAAATATTTATTAAGCCAAACAAACTTATTTTTTATTTATTTTCAACTCATGAACAAAATTTAAGCTTTCATTTTTTTTAGGATAATTTTTTTTAACAAAAAGCTGTGTGTATATAGTGTTATTCATATAAGTGACTAAAAGTGTGATATATAGATATACGAAAATAGGAACTAGAAAATCTAATAGGGAATTTAGCAGTAAATTTTATTTGCTGACGTGTATAGTTAGTTCGAACAGAAATCAGTTAGCATATTCCCTTCATAAGCAATGCCGCCAAAGGCATGCATGTACATGAATGATGGAGAGTTTGGATCTTCCACTCTTATTTTCTGAGCTTCTCCTTCTCACAAGGTGTGAGCTTTTGCCTCATCACCATAGTGCGCTGAGTATGAAAGCTTGCAGAGAAGAGTGATTCTTTCACCACTTGTGAGATTATATTATCAGAGAAGTTTGTGAGTTTGTTCATTATTGATTTTTCTACTAATAGCGACAAATGAGCCAAAGAATATCGTAACGTTTCCATCTGGGACTGTGCAATTCGGAGTAGACGATCGAGATTTGAAAAGGATATTCATTGTTTTCTTAAAAGAAATTATGCTATTAGATCAGATTTAGAGTTTTCGCCAATTAATTTTTTTTTAATGGAATGACTAATTGAATGTCGAAAAATGAGAAAAATCTATCTTACTAGAATTTGAATTCAGAAAAGAGATTAGCATCCTATATTAGCTGCTTTTAGATGGTTAATTTTTTTTTGGTATTTGCTACGGTACGATGATAAATTTATACGTACCAATATGTTTAAAATATGAACAAATAATAACAAGTCACATGGAATTTATTTTCCACATCAGCATTTAATTTTCTATTTTAAAATATATATTATATCACCACGTTTACTAATACACCCATTTAATTAAATAAAAATAAAAAAATATTTTTTATCCAATTTTATAAAAAGTCTTAAACATCCTTACTTTATTTGATTAGACAAAAATGCCCTTTTAAATAAATCAAATTTTAGAATTCAATTAATCCTAATTTTATAGTTTCAAATAATTTAAAAAATAAAACAAAAACATATCAAAAAAACAAAAAATCAAAATTGTTCTTTGATCGTTTTTTGTCTTCTCACGTTGCTCTCAATTTCATTCAATCTCCCCCAATCATTCGTGCCCTACCCTCTGAAGTAAAGCAGTGAAAGACCTAAATTAAAACGGTAAAACCCTAGCCCTAGGTTCTTTGCCGCCGCTGTCTCCAGGTTCTCAGTGCTTCCGCTTCTTCCTCTTCTCCTGTCTGGAACCCAGGTAGCTCGGCACGTCGTCCCCATCCCGCTAGCTTCTCTGTTTGTGCCTTGGAGCAGCTCGCCGTCGGGTCACCGCTTACCGTCATCTCTGCTCTTGTCGTCATCTCGCCAGTTGCCGTCGTGTCTCTGTCGAAGGTTAGTGTCCCTGCTTTCAATTATTCACCTCCACTTCTTCCTTTTAATTTTGCTCTAGTTGCTGAATGCTCGATTTTTCTTCTTCCTTTTAATTTCTAAAATTTTTGTTCAAATGTTCTTGTAATGTTTGTTGCTGTGTTGTAATTGTTGGGTTATTGAATGATTATTTAATCTTCATCATATCATCATCAACAATGTCACTTCTTATTTCTTAATAAGCTCTTTAAAAGATGAGTTTTCGCCACTCCCGGGTGATTTTTCCCACCTCTCTCACTTTTTACTTACTGATTCTGTTCTTGAAATACCAATTTCAGTGATCAAGGTTCTTCATCTGCCTTATTCCAATGGAAACAAGTAACACTAGAAATTATTTTAAGAGTGTTGCTAATTGATTTCCTTGTATTTTAATGGAATTTGCATGACACGAATATTATGTAATCTTGACTTTCGAAGGCTGTGCTAATGATCTTTCGATTGCATTCTCATTTTTTCAGGTTTATTCTGAATTTGAGTCGTGGTGATTTTAGAGTTTAAAAAATTTGCAAATAGGCTTTAACCATGGAAGTGACAAAACAAAATTGAATTATCACGAAATTTCTCCTACAAAATTTGAATGCAGTATATTTAATTCATGTTTTTAGGGAACAACTAAGTTTTCTTGACCATTTTGTTGTTTGAAAATGAATTATAAGTGAGGATTCTTCAATTTAAAGTGAGTTAAACTACTTGGTATATCGTTTTGGTGTTTACAACATGGACACCGAATTCAATGTACATATAATTCAAGATAAAGGTAGAGACCCAATGAACATAAAAAACAAGAAGATATACAGCTTTTACTCTCTTAATAATGTTTGCACTCATTTAAAGTAGTTGCAGTCTGCCAATCTGCCTGTTTAACTTTAGGGTTTTGTGGGTTAGGATGAAGTGGTAGCTTAATTTATCCTGTCTTTCCAGTCTGTAGAGTAAATTAGTTAGGGATAATTAAGCAAATTTTTTATATGAAAAATATATTGACTTTAGATTGTTTTAATCCAACAGCATAAGTGAATTTTAGAAATTAAGGGAGAGTGAGAGCAAGACTTTCAAAAAGTCTTACTTGACTCTAATTTGTCATGTTGGTTTTTTTTTTAATTTTGTATCGTATTTGTTTAAAAATTCTAATTTATGTTCAGACTGAAGAGATCACTGTAATTCAAGAAACATTAAAAAAAAAAGACCAACACACCGGGAATAGTAGTGTCAAAAGTTGCAGGTGCAGCCACAACCAAAATACCAGGATTGCCGCAATATCCTATGCATCATTATCTAGTGGTCCATCCTTATCGACCTTATGGTGGAGTCTTCCCCCATTCAATTTCATCCTATACAAAAATGGCACGGCGTACTTCAACCTTTATCCTTTGACTGCCGGAATTACATCATATCCTCAATTTTTCCATGTCTCGCCTTATTCTAGTAGACCCTGTAACACCCTAATTAGCCTAAGCCTTACCTCGCGTCGTAAAGCAAAGGTTAATAAGAGATTACGATAGTTCTAAACTCATATATATATATATATAGTATAATCTAGAAGCCCGATGAAGGATATAGCTCAAAATAGGATTTAAAAAAATGCAAAACGTGCTAACGAAGCCACTAGCTTAAGGAACAAGAAATAGATAAAATATAACAAAAGATAAGTATATAATATCATAGGAAACTAGTCATGACTCGCGGAGTTTAAGCCGGCTAGCCAAATACAGGTATACAGAACCATATAGTGAAAACAGCTTATACAAGTATTTGTTCTATCATATACATGCCTCTAGGTGTAAACCCCGGTTAAATTAGTAGATAATTAGTCAATAAATTAGTTTTTAATAAGGAGGATTATAAATGTAAATATTATACCAAATTAGGATAGAGCTCATCGAAACGAGAATTTTGACACCAATTTCAAAAAAATCGGTCCAAGATTGGACCGAACGGGTCGAACCGGTTGAACCGAACCCGAACTGGGCTACCGGTCCAACCGGACCCACACTTTAAATGAGCCCACGTTCCTTTCTTCTCCATTTTGGCTTCAGCGACATGAAAGCTCCAGGGAGAGAAAGCAATGCCGAAACCCTTGTTATGTTATGATGTATATATATGTACTTAGCTTTCTCTCCACATAACTTATTCTTTTTGATCCTCCTAGAGGTGTATGGAGAGGCAGAATTTTGTTTATGTACATTTGGGTTTTGGATATGTATATATATGTATATATGTATGTATATTCTCCGGCCAGTCTTGACTTCGCAGGCTGAGTCAGGAGCTCGTTATTTTGTATCTTTGACTCTCTGTTCTTGTTTTGGGTTTCTTTACACTTGACAGCTGTAGCTTTCTTAGCATGCAAGTTAACTCATTTCTCGAGTGTTGCGCTTTTATATTCACGATTTTTATTTCCTCTATTCTTCAAGGCTCCTAGCATATTATAATTCTTCTGCTATTATAAATATACATTTTATTTTAGAGGTCGTAATACCACACCACCTCTGCTTTACGACTTAAGCGTAAAGCTTAGTGTGGTAGGGCATTACATTATGGTATCAGAGCAGTTCGTTCCTATAGAGCCTGAAAGACGGACTGATTGTACTTCTGTGCATTCTCTGTATATGTGTTTATGTGCTATTAGGATATCTAACTGATATATATGGCATAAACGTTTGTGAGCATGCATTTGGAACTTAAAGCATTAGACCTGCGATATTGAGACTAATCAACTTAATATCACTTGTTTGGTGTATATAGGGACCAGATGTCAACTCGCGGACGCGGTCGCGGGCGAGGTAGAGGTAGGACAGGCACCGTTACTCCTGCCCCCATAGGGACTGATCCAGTAGACTTTATGGCTGCCCTGGGAAATATGGCTGCAGCTATGCAGGCGACAGCTGAGGCACTGGGTAATCAGATAAATCAGGGCTATCATGGAAATAATAATGATGAGGATGGTCCTATGACACTTGCTACATTTCTAAAAGTTCATCCTCCAACCTTCAGGGGAACCTCAAATCCCACTGATGCAGATAATTGGATTCAGGCTATGGAAAGGGCGTTACAGGCACAACAGGTTCCTGAAGAGCAATGGGTTGAATTTGGAACCTATCAGTTGCAAGGTGAAGCTCAGTATTAGTGGCAGGGGACACGACGTATCCTGCAGCCTGATGGTGCTGCGATTCCTTGGGAGGTTTTTCGAACAGAGTTCTATAAGAAATACTTTTCTAATTCAGTCAGAAATGCCAAGGAACTTGAATTAATACAGTTAAAACAAGGACAGATGACTGTTGCTGAGTATACTAGTAAGTTTGAGGAGTTGTGTCGCTTTTCTCGTATCTGTCAAGGTGCGCCTGAAGATTTTTCTGAATGGAAGTGTATTAAATATGAAGGAGGTCTTCGGAGTGATATTCTGAGCTTCGTTGCCCCAATGGAGATCAGGGTGTTTTCTGAATTGGTGAATAAGAGTAGGGTGGCTGAGGATTGTGTGAGGAAGGCGGCAGCAGAGAAAGGAAGTTTGAGGGTGCCTTTTCAGAGACCTTCAGGAAGGAACTTTGCTCCGAGAGGTAGGAATTTCAAGCGTGGAGGCTCTATTCCACAGCAGACTCAGGGTCAAGGTAATTACAGAAGGCTGAATACCAATGTTAATCAGGGAAGAAGATTTGGGAAGCAGCCACAGCAGGATCTGAATTGTCAGAGGTGCGGAAAGTATCATCCTGGAGTTCCGTGCAGACTAGGACTTGGAGTATGCTATTCCTGTGGACAGCCTGGGCATATAGCCAGTAATTGCCCAGAGAAGAAGAAGTATGAGACTGGTAGGGTGCAGCAGCCGGGGAGAGTATACACCACTTCTACCGTAGGTGCTGAGGGATCTGAGACACTGATTAGAGGTAATTGTGAAATGGCTGGTAAAATCTTAAATGCTTTATTTGATTCAGGAGCAAGTCATTCATTTATTGCATTTGAAAAGGCCCATGAATTAGGATTGAGAATGGTGGTTTTAGGTTATGATTTGAAAGTATATAATGCTACTCATGAAGCTATGGTGACTAGGATAGGATGTCCACAAGTTTCTTTTCGAGTACAACAGCGTGAATTTGTGCATGATTTGATTTGTTTGCCTATGACTGGTCTTGATCTCATTTTGGGATTGGATTGGTTATCCAAGAATCATGTTTTGCTTGATTGTTCTGAGAAGTTAGTACAGTTTATGCCGGAAGGGTCAGAAGCACCGGTTGTGGTGAATAGTTACTATTTGAATTCTATGATAGTAAACTGTTCAGGAACTGAATGTCAGGGTATTATGTTATTAACTGCGGGAGTATCAGGTGATGATCAGAGTTTAGAGCAGATTCCGGTTGTATGTGAATTTTCAGATGTGTTTTCGGATGATATTAATGAATTCCCACCTAACCGAGAGGTTGAATTTGCAATCGAGTTGGTACCTGGATCCGGTCCAATTTCGATTACTCCTTATAGGATGTCACCTTTAGAAATGGCTGAATTGAAAGCTCAGCTGGAAGAATTGTTGGGTAAGCATTTCATCCGACCAAGTGTTTCTCCGTGGGGAGCACCAGTGTTACTAGTAAAGAAGAAGGATGGGAGTATGCGTTTGTGTGTCAACTATCGGCAGTTGAATAAGATCACTGTGAAGAACAAATATCCGTTGCCTAGAATCGATGATCTAATGGATCAGTTACAGGGAGCCGGTGTGTTTTCTAAGATTGATCTACGATCCGGATATCATCAGATAAGGGTTAGAGATGAGGATATTCCGAAGACTGCTTTCAGGACGCGTTATGGTCATTATGAATATACAGTAATGTCTTTTGGGTTAACTAATGCCCCGGCAGTATTTATGGATTATATGAACAGGATTTTCCGACCGTATCTGGACAAGTTTGTCATTGTCTTCATTGATGACATTCTTGTTTATTCTAAGTCTGAAGAGGAACATGCTGAACACTTAAGAACTGTGCTGCAAATTCTGAGAGACAGGAAGTTATATGCTAAGTTATCTAAATGTGAGTTCTGGAAGAGTGAGGTGAAGTTTCTCGGCCACGTGGTGAGTAAGCAGGGAATAGCTGTGGATCCTGCTAAGGTAGAAGCAGTGATGAATTGGGAGCGACCAACTTCAGTGACAGAGATAAGGAGTTTCCTAGGTTTGGCGGGGTATTATCGTAGATTCATTAAGGGATTTTCACAGCTCGCCTTACCTTTAACTAAATTGACTAGGAAGGATACGTCTTTTGTCTGGACTCCAGAATGTGAAGAGAGCTTCCAAGCATTAAAGCACAGGTTGACTACTGCACATGTATTGGTGTTACCTGAACTAAGTGAACCATTTGAAGTGTACTGTGATGCATCTCTGAAAGGTTTGGGGTGTGTTCTAATGCAGCACCAGAATGTTGTAGCATACGCCTCACGGCAATTAAGGCCGCATGAGATGAACTATCCGACACATGATTTAGAACTTGCTGCTGTGTGTTTGCTTTAAAGATCTGGAGGCACTACCTCTATGGCGTTAGGTTTCATGTTTTCTCAGACCATAAGAGTTTGAAGTATCTTTTTGAGCAGAAAGAGTTGAATATGCGTCAGAGGAGATGGATGGAGCTTCTGAAAGATTATGATTTTGAATTGAATTATCATCCAGGAAAAGCGAATGTTGTAGCGGACGCCTTGAGTCGGAAATCTTTATATGCAGCTTGGATGATGCTACAGGAGGAAGAGTTACTGAAGGCATTTCAAGGTTTGAATTTAGGAATTAGAGAAGAATTTGGAATTTTGTGTTTGAGTCAGTTGCAGATTTCAAGTGATTTTAAATCAGAACTTCTGAAGGCTCATCAAGACAGTGAAGCGTTACGTAAAGTATTACCGGCAGTTGAACAGGAAAAACAGTGGAGAGTGTCAGAAGGCCAGGATGGTTTATGGAGGTTCAAAAACCGGATTATTGTGCCTAATGTTGGAGACCTGCGACAAAGTATCTTGAAGGAAGCTCATAAGAGTGGGTTCTCAATTCATCCAGGGAGTACTAAAATGTATCAGGATCTGAAAGCAATGTTCTGGTGGCCAGGGATGAAGAATGATGTGGCATTGCATGTATCTAAATGTTTAACGTGTCAGAAGGTTAAGATTGAGCATCAGAGACCATCAGGAACCCTTCAGCCTTTGGAGATTCCACAGTGGAAATGGGAGAGTATCGCAATGGATTTTGTGATAGGTTTGCCTAAAACCTGATCTGGTTGTGACGCTATTTGGGTGGTTGTGGATCGACTAACAAAATCAGCTCACTTTCTTCCTATCCGAATAAGTTGCACAATGGAGGAATTGGCTCGAATGTATATTAAAGAGATTGTCAGGTTGCATGGCGTGCCTTCTACTATCATATCTGATAGAGATCCTCGTTTCACATCAAGGTTCTGGGGAGCTTTTCAGCGTGCATTTGGGACTCAGTTAAGCTTGAGTACTGCGTATCACCCTCAGACAGATGGTCAGTCAGAGAGAACTATTCAGACCTTGGAGGATATGCTAAGGGCTTGTGTTTTGGACCAGCCAGCGAGCTGGGATCGGTATATGCCATTAATAGAATTTGCTTATAATAATAGCTATCATGCGAGCATTGGAATGGCTCCATATGAGGCTCTGTATGGCAGAAAATGTCAATCTCCATTGTGTTGGTATGAAACTGGAGAAAGAAGTTTGTTAGGGCCTGAGATGATAGCTGAAACTACTGAACAGATAAAGAAGATTCGTAGTCGAATGCTTATAGCCCAAAGCCGCCAAAAGAGCTATGCTGATCAAAGGCGAAAGCCTTTGGAATTCGTAGAAGGAGAACATGTCTTTCTGAAAGTTACACCAACCACTGGAGTAGGAAGATCTATTAAGACTAAGAAACTAAATCCCCGTTATATTGGACCATTTGAGATTCTGAAGAGGATTGGACCAGTGGCTTATAGAATTGCCTTACCGCCGTACCTTTCGAATTTGCACGATGTATTTCATGTATCACAGCTTCGGAAGTATACTCCTGATGCAAGTCATGTTCTAGAACCAGAACCAATCCAAGTGAGAGAAGATCTAACACTTCCAGTAATTCCGGTAAGAATTGATGACACTAGTGTTAAACGATTACGAGGAAGAGAAGTATCATTGGTAAAAGTAGCTTGGAGTCGAGCTGGTATTGAAGAACACACATGGGAACTCAAATCAGATATGCAAAAAGACTATCCACATCTCTTTTCAGGTAACTAGATTTGAATTTTGAGGGCAAAATTCTTTATTAGGTGGGTAGGATGTAAACCCCGGTTAAATTAGTAGATAATTAGTCAATAAATTAGTTTTTAATAAGGAGGATTATAAATGTAAATATTATACCAAATTAGGATAGAGCTCATCGAAACGAGAATTTTGACACCAATTTCAAAAAAATCGGTCCAAGATTGGACCGAACGGGTCGAACCGGTTGAACCGAACCCGAACTGGGCTACCGGTCCAACCGGACCCACATTTTAAATGAGCCCACGTTCCTTTCTTCTCCATTTTGGCTTCAGCGACATGAAAGCTCCAGGGAGAGAAAGCAACGCCGAAACCCTTGCGGCAAATTTCAATTCGCCGTAACTTCTCCGTCCGAGCTCCGATTGCCGCACCGTTTGCGGCCACGCGTCCACCGCGTCGAGCTCTACATTTCTATCGAAACAATTTCATAGGTAACTTGTTTAATCACTCTCAGCCTTCTCTTCTCCCAATTTTCGAATTTTAAGTGGGAATGTTGAATTTCCTTGATTTATGATGTTTTAGGATCCAATTAGCTTGAGGAAAACGTTTACTCTTGCTTATGTGAAGCTTGGGTAAGGTGAGGATACGATAATTTTATTTTAATTTCATTGAATTTGAGCTTTGAGTATTAAATTGGATATATATGTGTTATGAATGTGTATTAGGTTGTGAATAAATAATTGGAGCTTGAAATTGTGAATACTGGAACTTGGAGGAAGCGGATTAGTTGAAGTTTTAAGGGCTGTGTTCTTTTAGGAAAATTGTCTTGGAATAATACTTGGGAATCGGCTAAGGTATGGTTTAGGTTTCTTGCATTTAATATATAATGTTCTGTGAAAACTTAGGCTAGGTGACCATAGGATAAGTTGGAATGCGGGTGTATGTTTAATGTTTAGTAATTTTTCGATGAATATATTTGGTTGAAGTTTATTGGATAATTAGTTATTAATTTTGGATGGTGAATGTTATTATTGATGAACATGGTTAGTTTGGTGCTTGTTGATTAATTAATAATTTGGTGAATTGTTGATTTGAGGTATCTTGTGTTAGAAGCCTAGGATTAGTGAACTATGATCCTTAGTTGAATTTTTGGTTGTTGGATTTGAATATTGTATGAGTATAATTGTTGATCTGAGGTAGATTTATTGTGGTGACTGTTATGATGATGAGGAAGGGTGTGTTGAATTGAAAAGAAAGCAGGTTTGGACCCGAAAAGGGTGGCAAAGTCCGAGTTTTAGAGGAGGTGCTGCCAAAATTTTATAAAAATTAGAGATTTTGTTTATATGATTATCTAAAAAGATTTAGATTCAAAGATTATATGGTTTGAATTAGAGTTATTAAGAAAATAAGTATGTTTTAAGTTTGAAGTTTGATTCTTAGAAAAGAATGAATTATTTTGAATTGGAACTATTGATGGACGAAATGAGAGGTGTGATATCGAAGGATAAGGATTGAATATGTTTAACGTATGATGATGAATGAGATGCAATTGAGAATGATGTGGATGTTAATGAATTATAATTGAATTATTTATATGGCTTATGAATTTGAATAATCTGAGATACGAGGTTCCCTGGATAAAGTGCCGTGGCTTGCCACCACGTGTACCAGGTAGAAAACTCGATACTCTGTTGATCCTACGACGTAAGTGTGACCGGGCACTATATAAATTCCCGGGAATGTTACCCCCATTGAGCAATATTGATTATTTGAGATAAAGCTATGCATAGACTCTTGGGGATGCACGTCGGGGGACAGTCTAAGGACAATTCAGACTTGTCGGGTTGGCTGGATAACCGACAGATGAGCCTCATCAGCCATAGGACAGGCATGCATCATATGCATACTATTTGAACTACTTGCTTGTGCATTAACTGGGTGTGCCTGAATGTATCTGCCATGCTAAATGTATATTTGTTACCTGCAGTACTTGTAACCTTCATGTGCTTGTTTTATCTGTTTGTTTGTCTGTGAAATCCTGATGGAGATGGAGGTTTGGAGGAATGGCAATATGAGATTTAGGTTTAAGATTAAGTTAAATCAGGTTTACATATTCTTAGAAAACCACCTTCTATGGCTTCTATTTAATACTTTAAGCTCTATAAACTGAGTGTCGGCGTTCTAGGATTGCCTCTGGCATTCCCAGGACCTTATATATTATGTGTGTGGCACCTTTACCATACTGAGAACCTCTGGTTCTCATTCCATACTATGTTGTTATTTTTCAGATGCAGGTCGAGAGGCATCTCGTTAGGCGTCTGGACTCTTGAAGCGGAGTGGTTACTGGGTTATTTTGTTATGTTATGATGTATATATATGTACTTAGCTTTCTCTCCACATAACTTATTCTTTTTGATCCTCCTAGAGGTGTATGGAGAGGCAGAATTTTGTTTATGTACATTTGGGTTTTGGATATGTATATATATGTATATATGTATGTATATTCTCCGGCCAGTCTTGACTTCGCAGGCTGAGTCAGGAGCTCGTTATTTTGTATCTTTGACTCTCTGTTCTTGTTTTGGGTTTCTTTACACTTGACAGCTGTAGCTTTCTTAGCATGCAAGTTAACTCATTTCTCGAGTGTTGCGCTTTTATATTCGCGATTTTTATTTCCTCTATTCTTCAAGGCTCCTAGCATATTATAATTCTTCTGCTATTATAAATATACATTTTATTTTAGAGGTCGTAATACCACACCACCTCTGCTTTACGACTTAAGCGTAAAGCTTAGTGTGGTAGGGCGTTACACTAGGCAAAACAAAATACAAAAAGAGAGATGTATAAACAAAATGAACCAAAAAGACTCCAAAAGAAACCAAGATCCTCCGCTTCTGTCACCATCCAAAGCAACTCACCAAGGTGGATTGTGATCTGCATCTGAAAAATACAACAAAAATATGGTATAAAAACCGGAGGTTCTCAGTATGGTAACAGTGCCCAGTGATGTAGGATATAAGACTCCGGGACGCCAAAGGCAATCCTAAGCTCCATATCCATCACAATATTTCAAACTTAAGCATTCTAAAACAGATAAGCATAATATACCAACATTGACTTAAATAAACCAGGTAATCTATCTTAGGGGATTTCTACTCGAACCAAACACCGCTGTCCCACAGCCTTCAACAACCGATCCTCCATGCGATCCTATTGCCACCGCCTTCCGAACCTCCTCAATCCCAGTAGAAAACACAGGTAATATACAATGTAAGTAAAGCACAAGTATAAGCATATAAGGCAATTAATTCAGATGGCAAGTAAGCATATTATTCAATTAGGCAAGCCATTACAAGTAAACAAAGCATACAAACAAATAGAAAATGCATATGATGAATGCCTGCCCTAATGGCTGTGATATTACATTGTCGGTTCAACTGCCAACCCGACACATCTTCATGGAGACGTCACCCTTCGGAATCATTATATGGGAACCCCTGAGATATAGTGCTCGGATCACTATCCAAGTACCGGTGCTTGTACGCCCTATTGATCCAAAGGGATGCGAGCGGGATACTCTTGCCACAGACCTCACATCTAAGCGCAAGCGGGACAAACCACCGCCCTTACGCCGCCGCCGCTACCTCGATCAATTGGATCATCCTAGAATTGTGTGCCTATATTTCACATTTTAAGACACGTTTTCTCTATGTGAGTATTCTTGGATGCTTTTTCTCTTTGTACTTGCTTTTGCACTCTCTTACTCATCTCTGCGATTTCTACTTTACTTTTTTCTCCTCAAGTTTTCCAGGGTGGCCTATTTGCTATTTGACATTTTATCTCCTTTTTTTTTGCTCTATTCCTTTTTCATTCGAGAAGACATGGCACTTGAAACCTGTGAAGGTGGAGAACTTTTTGATCAAATAAACAGGGTAAGCTAACATAAAACTTGAAGGCATGTGTTCAATGTGCAGCAGTATATATCTTGTTTGGAAAGAAAATTAAAAAAATTTCCATAGCACCTGCTGAAGGTGTGTTGGTCCCATAGGACAGAAATTTTATTCCAATGTTAGGTATTGATGCAAAAACAATTAAACCATGACTTGCGCTTTTATTTTATTATGCTCTTTATAGTTTTCCATTGAGAGAAAAATTTTCCTTGGGGTTTCCATGATTCAAGATAATTTAATATGATATCAAACTAATTTAGATGTCTCATATCAAACTAATTTTTTGCCTTAAGCTTCCATTCTACTTATTTGAATGGATTGACTAACTGCCATAGTAAATTTATTCATAAAGTATTATTCTAACCCTAGCTAACCATAATTTACAGTATGAAAGTATGAATATGAGATGTAATATCTACATATTGAAAACTAATGACCTTGTTCCCTTTAACAAGATTCCTTTATTATAACAAGATCGTTTGGCCAAAATTTCACAAAATTCATTACTTATACCTAAACATAAAAATCAACTTCTAACTTTAGGTATCATTCAAACGCATTAATGTGAAGAACTTGAAGAAAACGTGCAATCAACTCCAATTCTAAAACGAGATATCAGATAGCAAATTTACCTGATTGGAAAAGAAACTAGGATTCACGCCATTTCACAGAGAAGGATGCTCTTCAGTTGCAACCAGCCTTTCTGAAGATGGATTACCAATTATCGAATTAACATTGGTTTTCACCTACAAACGAAGAGAGCCTGGCATGTTATGATCACTAGGTAGGACAAAGACATGAAGAATTAATAGAACTATACAACAAACCTTCAATAAGAGAAAGCCATATTTGAATGAACGCTTGTGAAAGCATAATTTTGAATGAACTTAAAAAATGTAGATTTGATATTCAACTATACCATTGTTCTTCCAGCATGCATGCTATAAGGGACCCAGGGGAACTGGAGTTGCCCCCTGCACTACAAGAAAAAGTAATATTTGTAACAAAAAAAATGTTACAAAAAATTAAAATTTTGAAACAAAAGGATTTTGTAACAAAAAAAAGGGACCATTGCAGTATGTCCCGTTACAAAAAAATTTTGTAACAAAAAATGGAACTGTTACAATTCAAAGTAATATTTTGTAATAAATTTTTCTGATACAAAAAACTAAAAGTCATTACAAAATTGATAACAAATTTTGATCTTCAAAATGTTTTTCGTAACAATTTAAACTTTTGTGTCATAATATTTTGTTACAAAATACTACTTAGTTTTGTAACATTTTTTATTCTTAGTTACAAAAATAGAAAATTCATTTTAAAATATTTAATTAAATAATTGATATATCAATTAATTTTTTAAACACGCTAACTTAACATTTATATAATATATAATCATATAGATAATTAGAATATCTTACATGTCATTAAGATTCTTTTATAAAAAAATAAGTTCTACAAATTCAACTAAACACAACTTTTTCCTAACATAAAATTGTATCATATCGGATTTATAATTCTTGACTTTTCTAGCATATTTCAGTCAATATAAAATCTAGTATGTTGGCATCAATTTTGTACCCCTGTAAATATGAGCAATGAAAATCAAAATTAAAAACCACATATAACACTATCTTCATCGGAGTAAAAATAAAATTAAAACTTACAAGTTAAAATTAACTAATTCTTTAAGAATATATTCTCAAAGTTTAAAACTAGCCAATCAAGAATGCAAATTATCAAAAATTGACAATTTAATATATAAACTCGGCCTAATTAATCATAATTCAATTCATTAAATTTACATAAGTATCAGTGGTCTAAAAATCACTACAAAAAGCCACACTATCTTGAACTTTCTTGACAGCTAAGCCACACTAATCCAGAGATCTCTTTTACCACCTAATTTACTTTTATATGATTTTTTTAAAAAACCGGCAATTGATTTAGTACACTTCAAAAAAATAACAAGCAGTAACCAATTTAAAAAAAAATCATATAAAATACATCTTTTGTTGGATTCTCCTAAATTTTGGTGTGATTGAACTAGAACTACTCATCTTTCACCCAGTTTAAGTTTCAGAGAATTTTCACTTCTCTAAAAAAAGTTATGCTTCTTGAAATATGGTTTTGTTTTAAGGAAAGGATGCTGTCACAGCAGTGAACAGCCCTAGTTCCAGAAAGCACAACTTTCTCTATAAAACTCGAATTATCCTAAAATTTGGACATAAAATACTAGACATCCTAATATTTCACCCCTCTTTAGTTTCACCTCCAAAGAGTTTCAGAGTATTGAGATATGTGATTTTGAAGTTGCTGTTCCAGAATTCGGACAACAATATTTCTGCAAAAAATGACCATTTTCTAAAATTTATATCTCCCAAACCACACATCGAAAAATTCTGAAATTTTAGAGAAACAATCTAGACATATCAAAGTTTTATAGAAAAATAATTTCATCTATTTTGAGTGGCTAGATTGCTCCCATTTTTTCACAAAGTGCTGTTCGAAACTGCATAATTCTGCAACATGTAACCTTGGGTTTTGAGAGGTCAAAAATTGATTCCTAGCTTTTCATTCACTCTAACCTTGCATTCTAACTTTTTTTTATCTATTGTGACTTGTTAAAAAGATTAAATTAGCCCCAAGTGCTCAGGATTACTGAATCATCATTTTTGGTCAATTTTCACATTTAAGCATACTCATATGAAATCAACAATTTATGCATTACTCAACACAATCCAGCCACAAATCACTCAAATAATTCACATATATTATCATTAATTTACTGCATCATATATAACAAATAGTTCAATATCATCTCAAGTAATCATTAGCATGTATCATCAATTAATTCAATCATGAAACTTGGCTTTTAGCCTTTCAACAAATTCTGCACTCTAACAAACAAAATTTTCAGCATCATCATCATTTAATAAATCAAACACAGCATCATTCAATCAGTTTAAATAGCTTTTGATTTCTTAGCCCCTTTCCTAGCTAGTTTTATTTCTTAACTTTCATCATTCTCAAAGGTCATCATGCAGTGGTATTTATTTGCACACAAAAAAGTATAAATAGAAATTAACTAAACCAAAATAGTAGTAATATCACAAAACACTACAAGAAAAATACCCATTTAGCCACACCTTTTTTAAGCTACATTTGAAAAGCGTAGCCTATTCTATGAATACGCTACGCTTTTCTCCGTGTTGTCTTTTTATAAAAGAAAAAGATACACTTTTGTGGCATCATTTAAAAGGTATAGCCTTAGGTATTATAGAAATCACTTATAAAGCGTAGCTGTAGGTTAATATATATGGGTTCACTTTACATATCAAAAAGAATGCTTTTAGAGGGTAGCCTATTTATAAAATTTTGGGTGCGTTTTAAAAGTGATGCCTAATGAGCGGATAATTTGTACGCTTTTTGGCATTGCTTTTAGTATTTTTTAGTAGATTTAGTTAGTTTTTAGTATACTTTTTATTAGTTTTTAGTTAAAATTCACTTTTCTGGACTTTACTATGAGTTTGTGTGTTTTTCTGTGATTTCAGGTATTTTCTGGCTGAAATTGAGGGACCTGAGCAAAAATCTGATTCAGAGACTGAAAAGGACTGCAGATGTTGTTGGATTCTGACCTCCCTGCACTCGAAGTGGATTTTCCGGAGCTACAGAAGCCCAATTGGCGCGCTCTTAACGGCGTTGGAAAGTAGACATCCTGGGCTTTCCCGCAATGTATAATAGTCCATACTTTGCCCGAGATTTGATGGCCCAAACCGGCGTTCCAAATCAGTTCAAGAATGCCCTGCGTTTAACGCCGGAACTGGCACAAGAATGGGAGTTAAACGCCCAAACTGGCACAAAAGCTGGCGTTTAACTCTAAGAAGAGTCTCTACACGAAAATACTTCAATGCTCAGCCCAAGCACACACCAAGTGGGCCCGGAAGTGGATTTTTATGTCATTTACTCACCTTTGTAATTCTTAAGCTACTAGTTCTCTATATATAGGACCTTTTACTATTGTATTCTCATCTTGATAGCTATCTTTAGTCTTATGCTATCTTAGATCATTGGGAGGCTGGCCTCACGGCCATGCCTAGACCTTGTTCTTATGTATTCTCAACGGTGGAGTTTCTACACACCATAGATTAAGGTGTGGAGCTCTGCTGTACCTCGAGTATTAATGCAATTACTATTGTTCTTCTATTTAATTCAGCTTGTTCTTATTCCAAGATATTCATTCGCACTCAAGAACTTGATGAATGTGATGATTATGTGACGCTCATCATCATTCTCACTTATGAACGCGTGCCTGACAACCACGTCCGTTCTACAAGCAAACAAGGCTCTAATGTTTATCTCTTGGGTTCTTTAACCGGAATCTTCGTGGTATAAGCTAGAATTGATGGCGGCATTCAAGAGAATCTGGAAGGTCTAAACCTTGTCTGTGGTATTATGAGTAGGATTCAATGATTGAATGATTGTGACGAGCTTCAAACTCGCGATTGTGGGGCATTAGTGACAGACGCAAAAGAATCACTGGATTCTATTCCGACATGATCGATAACCGACAGCTGGATAGCCGTGCCGTGACAGGGTGCGTTGAACATTTCCACTGAGAGGACGGGACTGTAGCCATTGACAACGGTGATGCCCAACATACAGCTTGCCATGGAAAGGAGTAAGAAGGATTGGATGAAGACAGTAGGAAAGCAGAGAGACGGAAGGGACAAAGCATCTCCATTCGCTTATCTGAAGTTCTCACCAATGAATTACATAAGTATCTCTATCTTTATCTTTATGTTTTATTCATATATCATCCATAACCATTTGAGTCTGCCTGACTAAGATTTACAAGGTGACCATAGCTTGCTTCATACCAACAATCTCCGTGGGATCGACCCTTACTCGCGTAAGGTTTATTATTTGGACGACCTAGTACACTTGCTGGTTAGTTGTGCGAAGTTGTGTTTATGCCATGGTATTGAGCACCAAGTCTTTGGGGCCATTACTAGGGATTATTTGAGTTGTGAAAAGTAGTGATCACAATTTCGTGCACCAATGCCTAATGTATCTAGAGTCAAAAACTTGACACTTCAGAATTTTTTTCCTCTTAACTTCTTCTTCCCATAAGCACGCACACTCAAATCACACACTTAGTAAAATTTTTACCCATTACCTCCAAAGCTCGTCATCACTCACCTCCAAAGCATGAAAAAAAACCCTTTCAGAGAAGATAAAACCCTATCACGAAGATAAAAAACCATACGTATCTAGGGCGAAATGCTTTAGTGAATTTTTTCCCTCTTCCCCCAAAGCACATATCACCCAGTGAATTTTTCCCCCTCTTCTCCCTTTCTCCCGCTATCATCATTTCGCAAAAAGCTAAGAGTTCATAGCTCTGCTACTCTATCACATGGCTCTTCTCCTTGCACCACATCTTCACACGGCTCTGCTACTTCGAATGACGCCGCAGCTCTCTTACGTCGCACCACCTCCTCGCCGTGCTCTTCTGCTTTGCTCCGCATCTCCTTTGCTAATCATGCCACCTCTGCTCTGTCTATCTCTGCTCGATTTGCTCTCTCATCCACGATAGGTAGGCTTTTAATTTTTTTCCTGATTTAGGCAATTAGGGTTCCTAATTCCCACTAGCCTGTGTTAAATTTAATTAGGGTTCCTATATCACAATTTCATTTTTAATTAGGATTTTTCTATGTCTAGTTCAATTTCTGTCGTGCTGTCTGTGTTAGAAGCTTTTTCGTGTCACATTTGAGCATTGCTTGTTATTATTAGTGTTGAATTCTAGTTTTGTTCTTTATTCAATTTGTGATGAATTGGGAGTTTTAGCTTTCTCGTGTCATACCTACTGGATATGACCCTTGTTAATATGCTTTGTTGTAAGATCATAAAGCTAAGGGTGTTCGAAACTTATTCAAATGGAGACAAGAATATTATCAGCTTTTATTCAGAATAATTCCAGTTCCTGCTGTTGATTGGATTGGCAAAATTAATATAAAATCAATAGAGACAGGACTTCAGGCTAATTTTTCTTACAAATCAACTCATTCTTTTCTTGGATTTGGTGGAAATCAGAAAGTGGTCAAAGGGAAAATCCTTAATTCATCAACTTTGAATGTTCTGTATGAAGTTGATGGTCATTGGGATAGGTATTATATTGTCTTTAAAATTTTTCACTTATCGATTCTTAAACAATTAATTTTATTCTATGTTAGATTTATGCTAATTTCATAACCATTTTGATGGGGCAGAACAATAAAAGTGAAGGATACAAATAACAGAAAAGCGAGAGTGATATATGATGCAAAAGAAGTTATTAATGGGCTGCAAGCACCAATTGTTAAGGATGCAGAGGTAACATATATAAGACTATTCTCTATGATAACATAGCATGTTATTTGTCTCGTAAGATTCATATTGTGTAGTCAACACCTGAAAATGAGTTTTATAAGATCTTATACTTTTTTATCATACGAGCTAGTAGCTTTGTGTTGCAATCTGGTATAATTGTGAATGCAGTAGCTCAACCAAGTTGCTTTCTAACTATTGGTAGTTTCTGCTGAGTTGTTTTGCTAGTTTTGGCACTTATTTTGCCTTGAGATAATTGGAGATACTTAGCTTTCTTGTTAAGTTTCTGTATTTTGTCAATTATGAAAGAAAATGATAATCTTAGCTTTCCATTCTGTCAATTATTCATCAGGATTGTGTTTTTGGCATCCAAGAAGCAGAAAACCTCTAGTGAAAAGTCAAATACTAAGGAAAAGGCTGCAAGCAAAAAAACAAACAGAGAAGCCGTCAAAAGCTTCAGTGAAGGATTAAGGTGAATGATTGTATTTTTTCCAATATCATTTCTAAAGTGAATTATTTTACTTTTCTTGTACTGCGGCAGAACTTAGTTAAATCCATAGATAATGCGGGATTACATGATTTATTTCAAAAGTTTGGAAATATCTTGTCCAGCTTTGGGAATTGCTTTGGTGCTTCAAATTGGTTTAGAGGGAGTGATGATAGTGATACTGCTGAGAAGCCACGGGAACGGGGTAATAGAATTGAGGTTGTGACTAATTGAATGATGTTGTGTTTGATTTATTGAATGATGATGATGCTGAAAATTATGTTTGTTAGAGTGCAGAATTTGTTGAAAGGCTAAAAACCAAGTTTCATGATTGAATTAATTGATGATACATGCTAATAATTATTTGAGATGATGTTGGTCTATTTGTTATATATGATGCAGTAAATTGATGATAATGTATGTGAATTGTTTGAGTGATTTGTGGCTGGATTGCTATGTTGAGTAATGCAGAAATTGTTGATTTCATATGAGTATGCTTAAATGTGAAAAGTGACAAAAAAATGGCGATTTATTAATCCTGAGCACTTGGGGATGATTTAATCTTTTCAACAAGTTACAATAGGTAAAAGAAAGTTAGAATACAAGGTTAGAGTGAGTAAAAAGTTAGGAATCAATTTTTGACCTCTCAAAACCCGAGGTTACATGTGCAGAATTATGCAGTTTCGGGCTGTAATTTGTGAACAAAATTGGGAGCAATCTAGGCACTCAAAATGAGTAAAATTATTTTTCTATAAAACCTTGAGATGTCTAGATTATTCTCCTAAAATTTCAGAATTTTTTGATATGTGGTTTGGGAGATATGATTTTTAGAAAATGGTCATTTTCTGCAGAAATAATGTTGTACGAATTCTGGAACAGCAACTTCAAAACCACATATCTCAATACTCTGAAACTCTTTGGAGGTGAAACCATAGAGGAATGAAATATTAGGATGTCTAGTATTTCATATTCAAATTTTAGGACATTTGAATTTTATAGAGAAAGTTGTGTCTTCTGGAAGCAGGGCTGTTCACTGCTGCGACAACACCCTTTCCTTAAAACAAAACCATATTTTGAGAGACATAACTTTTTCTAGAGAAGTGAAAATACTCTGGGACTTGAACTGGGTGAAAGATGGGTAAGTCTGGTTCAACCACACCAAACTTTAGGATAATCCAACCAAAGATGGATTTTATATGATTTTTCTAAGTTGGTTACTGCTTGCTGTTTTTCTGAAGTGTACTAAATCAATAGCCGGTTTTTAAAAAATCATATAAAATTAAATTCTTATAATGCAGTTGCAAAACCAAAACCAAAGTACACTTTAGGATTCCTATTTAAAATAAATAATAATATATTAGGATTTCTTTTGCCCCTTTTTTTATATGTATAATATATTAGGTATATGTATAATACTAGTGTTAAACCCGTGCGATGCACGGGCTTATATTTTAATTTCATTTTTTAAAGTTTAGTATAACATTATTATTGTTATTATATAATAAACGTATTTAATATGTTATTTTATCTTTATTCAAAGTAAAATACAAATGGAACAGTTTGAAATTTATAATATTCTTGAGTTATAAAAAAAGAGACCTGAAAAAATAAGAACATATATAACTGTAATAGTAGCATGTTTATTTTACACTAAACTTTATATTATAAGACTAATGAAATTTATCAACAACCTAGTATTTTACTAACCTCATTAGAAAAGTAATTGGCATACGATGTTGTGTTCTATGTTACACATTTTATTTCAAGTCTGAAAATATAGTTACTAAATTAGTTATATCTACGACAAATATTTGAATAAAAGTGCAAATCATAACATATTACTAAAATGAAAATACTATTTTCTTATCTAAATATTATTAAAAACTTCGTTGAACGCGATATTTGTTGTTGATGAGTTTGGATTACTGTCTTTATTTAGAATTAGAATATTCAAGCCATTGCGACTCTTAATTCTTGACAAAATAACGTAAAGTTGCCCGTTGGTAAACACTAATTTTGGAAAGTAGAGTCCTACATGCGATAATGATTGACCACATAGTGAAATACTTTGGTTTTAATGTTTTTCTCCTCATATATAGTATCCTGTCAACCAATAATGTCTAAGTTGCATTCTAAATATGATTAGTTTGTTAACACTATTAGATATCAATAGCATCACAAACAGTTTTCTCAATTAATGACCAGATCTCGTTAATAGCTGCAATGAATTTTCTATCGTCACACAGTAGTCCCATAAAATAGAAAATATCTTGGAAGTTAGGATATGTAATCCCATTAACTGTCCTAATAGACTCATATGATGTGCAACTTTTTTGAATAATTAACAAAATTCTTTTATAGTAGATATCATATGTACCCGGTGGAACATAGTTTAATCTCCCGATAAAATACTCTCTCTTGCGTGGATATCATTCCCTTTCTTCTATATTATAAACAAATTGATTTGGAAACTCAGCATACGTTAGAGTTTGACCTGCTTCAAATTCTTTGTTAGCCTCCATCCATGTTAAGAACATCGTACCTTTCCCTTTCTCTTAATCAATTATTTTCTCAAGATTGTTATTGTCTTTAAAGATGATATTCTGTTTTCTAGGTAAATAAAAGATTAATCTCATAGCTGAATATCATAAGTCAAAGTTCTCCATATAGCCTCCCGTGTAGATAAATATCCACAATCATAAAATTATTTGATCTCATAATACATTTTTTTAAATATGTTTTATCATTTATATTTTTAATATTAACATACCAATAATAACATTTTAAATAAAAAGATAGAAAAAATATTTATTCACCGAAAATAATTTTTTCCTCAACAAATTAAAATCCTTCCAGCACAAAAAAAAATTAATATTACAAAAATAATTATAACAAAATAAAATTAAAATAACAATCTAAATAAAGAATACTAAAATAAATAAATTTAAATTTATAGAATAAAATCTTGAAATAAATCTAAATAAATAAATTTACATTGAAGTTAATATTAAAATTTTTAGATTTCATTTTACTTATTTAATACGTGTAACTATTTATATTAAAAAAAACTAATTATAACTTAAAAAATAACAACAAAAAATTATACCAAATTATATACATATATATTTTATATTTTAAAATTTAAAAATTAACAAATTCAAAATATTTTAAACACAATTTATAAATTATCTTTTATTAAAGAAATAGGTACAATTTAAAATTAATAATTAATTAATTATTTTATTTTATAAAGATAAAATGATGTAAAGTATTTTTTTAAAGTATGTTTATTTTTTATATTTTTAATATTAATATATCAATAATAATATTTTAAATAAAAAGATAGAAAAAATATTTATTTAAAAAAATAATTTTTTAATAAATTAAAATCTTTCGAGTACAAACAAAATTAATATTATAAAATCTTTTTAACAAAATAAAATTAAAATAATAATTTAAATACAAAATAATAAAATATTCAAATATATAGAGTAAAACCTTGAAACAAATTCAAATAAATAAACTTACAATGAAGTTAATATTAAAATTCATAGATTTAATTTTACTCATTTATTATGCGTAAGTGTTTATATTTAAAAAAAATAATAATTGATTATCCATCATCGATTTCTCTTAGCAAATTCATGAATAAACACTTACACATAATAAATGAGTAAAATAACTTAAAATTTAAAAAATAACCATCTAAGCAAAATAACTTAAAATTTAAAAAATAAAAACCTAAGCAAAACAACTTAAAGAAATAACTTAAGTTTAAAAAATAACAACTTCTTTTAAAGATGACGTTTTATTTCTGTTTTCAAATTTAAGCTCTTATTATTTTGTTTTCGAACTTGTTTCTTATTATTACTTACTTTTTGTTGTTATCACTTTTAAATTGTTGATTTCATTATTAAACAACGATCTTAATTTTAAAATAATTTATAAATAACTTAGTTTAAATTAGTTCAATAATATTAAGATTTAAATATCTAACTACCTTGTTACTAAATTCGAAAACTAAATCTTTATTGATATTGATGTCTAACAATCTAACCAAATAATTTATTATTTTTTTTTTAAATTAGTTTAATAATATTAAGATTTAAATATCTAACTACCTTGCTAATAAACTCAAAAACTAAATCCTTATTATTATCTAGCAATCTAACCAAATAATCTATTAATCTATAAATAAAATTACAAAAATTTCTAATAACGATATTTAAGAAAATAATCTCGAAACCCAACATATGAGCGTCACGTCAGCAAAAAGTCTCCCATTTGTATTCGATCTAGAGGAAAGATTATTTTAAATTTAAAAGTAACAATTTAAGCAAATAATAAATTATAATTTATAAATAATATTTTTAAAATTTTTAGTGATGATACCTAAGCAAATTATTAGTTCAATGATATTAAAAATTAAATATCCAACAACCTAAGAAAGTGTATTTAAAAATTCAAAAGGTAATAACCTAAGTAAATAAAATATGTTATAATTTATAAATAAAAGTTTAAAAGTTTCTAGTGTCGACATTTAAGCAAATAAATTCCTAAACTTAATGTATGAGCACCACGTCAGCATAAGAAGAACTCCCTATTTGTATTGCTATTGCTATAAAGATAAAGATACGCTTATGAAATGTGTAATATAATATAAAAATATATATTTTTTAAAATAAGAAAATATTTGATTTATTTTATTTATTTAAAAAATCTGTTAAGCATTTTATCGAGAGAATTGTCATAATACTCCAAATTACTTTTTTAAATATTTTTTTGTCGAAAATTTTAGTTATAAATATATTTTAATCACAAAATATTTTATTTTATTAAATAAATGAGTTCTAATGTCAAAGTTGTAACACCCTACCACACAGGGCCTTACGCTTAAGTCGTAAAGCAGAGGTGGCAAGGTATTACGACCTCTAAAAGAAAATGATATCTACATAGATATAGTTGGGTGAAATCATATTTAGGAGCCTTGAAGAACAAGCTAAACAAATTGATAAACAGAAAATCGTGACACACTCGCATGGATATTCGTAAAACAGACAGGTAAAATCGAAATATAACTGAACACATATATATACATATCAAAGTTCCAAAACTCAGATAGCAAGTTCCAGACTCGACCTGCGACGCTAAGGCCGACCAGAGTATATAATTATGTATATATACAACCAAAATAAAACTCAAACCACAAAAAACTCCTGTATCTCCAAGTCGACCTCTAGGAGGGACAAAACACAAAATATACATGCGGAGATTCTATAAACATATATACATAGCCTAAAACAAAATATGACAGTCCAAAAGACAGTTCTTCGCTCGTAAGGAGGATACCCAAACGCTCAACGAGGTGTCTCTCGACCTGCATCTGAAAAACAACAACATAGTATGGGATGAGAACCGGAGGTTCTCAGTATGGTAAAGGTGCCCGCATAGTTAATATAAAAGGTCTCGGGAAAGCCAGAGGCATTCCTAGAACTTCGACACTCAGATTTCAACCTAAGAATTCAACTAAACCAGAAATTAGGTAAGTTGTCTAAGGTATTCTAATTCTGAATCTAACTTAACCTAATAATTCATGTTCTGTCTCCTCTAATCCTCCGAATCATTGGTGGAACAATCCTCTCTCCTCACCTTCGCCAAGAAGGATTTCTCAGAAAACATACACATATAGTTCAAGCAAGAAAAGCACAGGTAGAGAAGCATTTACAGCAAGTAGAGCAAGTAGCGGATAGCAGAATTAAACAGTTAAGCAAACCAAAACAATGCACACTCAAGCAAACAAACAAATGCATATGATGTATGCCTGTCCTATGGCTGATGGTCTCATCTGTCGGTTATACAGCCAACCCGACAAGTTTGGTAGTTAACCATTGAACGTCCCGTGCGCATCCCCAAGCTCAATAATATTCCATGGAGTCAAACTCCAAGCTCAAATATAATATTCCATGGAGTCACACTCCAAGCTCAATAGTATAGTATTCCATGGAGTTAAACTCCAAGCTCAATAATATTCAATATTCATATTTATATGCATGCCCATGGGGGAATCCGGGGAGTTAAAGTGCCCGGTCACATCTTGCGACAGAGGGTCAACAAATAGTCTCAAATACACATGCCACATAATAATCTTTTCCTTTTTAAAATACCCTTTCAAATCAAAACTCTAATTCTCATAGAAATCTTGGCAGTATCTCCTCTAAAACTCGAATTTCTGCCACCCTTCAAGGGTCCCGACTATCAAATCAAACACCTCTCAGTCCTTCAAATCACCAATAACAAATTATTTCATAATCAACAAATACCAAATTAAATCTTTTCCAAATCGACCAACTTCAACAGTAAATTATTGACAACAGCTAAACCTCACATTTTATACCATATACACAAACCATCAATTATTCACTCAGTTCATCCCTATCTTAAGGTCTTCTAACCTAAGTTTTCACGTGACATTAAACATTAACTACGAGAAACCAAAACTATACCTTCGTACGGAATCAAAATATTCAAAATTCCGGAGAAGCTTTTTGACTGAGCTATTGAAGAAGAAAATGTCCAAAATCGTTTATGCCTCCTAAAACTCCCATTGGCCAAATTCAAAAGAAAGAGGAGTTACGTCACTGTCAACTTCCACTAATAAAAAATGGTACCAACGTATAGAGGAGGAGGTTACGAATACTCTTACCGGATTAGATTTTTGATTGGAGTTACGGATTTCAAGAAATCGAAGCCGGAAGTTCGGAAGAGTTTATGTTTTTTCTCTTCGTTACGTTCTTCCCTCTCTCCCTTACGATATTCACGTATATATGTATATATATATATGACCGTCTTAGCTTTTTTTTTATTATTATTATGTATAAACTATAAACCGCCTTGGTTTCTCTATTATATAGATGCCATATATATATATATATATATATATATATATATATATAATATATATATAACACATAACCTAATGCATAATGATAATAACAATATATATGTAACCTGATGCAAAGTTTAAACCACCTTTTATCTCCTATGCTTTATAGCTAATAATAATATAATAATACTAGCGATAGTAATGATGGTCATGTAATAATAATAATAATAATAATAATAATAATAATAATATAATAATAATAATAATAATAATAATAATATATAATAATAGTAATGCAATGATATGATATATATAACTTATAATGCAATTTAATACTTACGGTAAGTATATATAATAATAATAATAAAATATAATAATATAATAATATATAAAATTTGATTAAATTTAATTATTATAAAATTAGTTTAATTATTGATAATAAAAATAATTTTTTTAAAAATAAAGAATTCTAATTTTATAAAATAAATTATAACTTATTTATATTTATATTTTTAAAACTGAGGGTCACTACATTCTACCCACCTTATAAAAATTTTCGCCCTCGAAAATTGATATAACATGGAAAAGATTCATACTAACGTAACTTCCCTTCTTAAACATGTCAAAGAAAAACAGAAAGATTTGACATGTTTAGTTTGCAAATTCAGGATATTCTTATGGCTTAAAAGTCTATGCAAGTAAAAGATACAAGATAGGCTCGATGCAAAAGGGTTATAAGGCAGGCTGATATTAGAATGACGGGTTTATCGCTTTTAATACTCGTTTCATCTAGTTCCTAAATTTTGCCGATTCTAATGGTGTCATCACACGTAATACTTTCGAAACTGGTTCAGCCTCTGATACTAATTCTATCACAACTTACTTTTTCTCTTGACACCTAACCAGTTATTAAAGAGATATTTCTATCGGCCTAAATTTCTAGTATGTATCTAAGTCCAAAACTACGCCCAGTCTTTCTAGTCCTAAACTTCCATATCTGGTTATGTAACCTAAACGAAAGCGGGGTCCTAGCTCTATACAGAACAAATCCTTTCTACGCATTCGGTATCATACTTACCTCGATCCTGTCGTGGCCAACCCGTATCTGCGGCTCTCCCACGCGAACAATCCCTAGACATATGTCCCGGTGCTCCACATCGAAAACACATTCCCAGTCCGTACCTGCGCGGCTCTTCTGGAGTGGTCTCACCAAAACCTTCCTGTAGCAGTGTCCACTTCATGGAGCAATCCTCAGCGAGCTGGCTCTTCTTAACCAACTCAGTGAAATTTGTTAGCTTTTGTGGATACACGTAATTAAAGATATCTCTCCTTAGTCCTTTCTCATACTGAGCACACTTCCATTCCTCATAATCGGCTGGATTTCCTTGACAAGTTTTTGAGAAACGGCACAGATTGTCGAATTCACGGGTATAGTCAGCGACAGACATATCCTTTTGCTTCAGCTGCATTAACTCCAATTCTTTTGCAATGCGAAACACATGCAAGAAATATTTCCCGTAAAACTCTGTCTTGAATCTATGCCAAGGGACATCCGTTAACTCCACCTGCAAGTTATGACACAACTCTTGCCACCAATTCTGAGCATCTCCTTCCAACATATGAGTCACTATCTCTACTGACTGTACTTCAGGAACATGCTGAGTGTACAAAAACCTCTCCACTTCTCGAAACCACTGATCAGCCTCCAGGGCATTGACGTTTCCGTTAAACCGAGGTGGACCATTCATGAGGAAGTCAGTAAGGGTCATTGACCTATAGTATCGACTTACGTTACTCGTACTAGCACTAGCGTTTCCACCTCGACGTCCTTGCTTTGGTTCAACCTCGGGATTTTCTCTCCGTATACCTCGTTCAGATCCACGAGACGACATCTGGTCCCTTCTCACACCAAACAAGTGATATTAAGTTGATCAGTCTCAATATCGCAAGTCTAATGCTTCAAGTTCCAAATGCATGCTCATGAACATTTATGCCACATATATCAATCAGATATCCTAATAGCACATACACACACCCAGAGTATGCCCAAAATCATAATCAGTCCATCCCTCAGGCTCTACAGGAACGAACTGCTCTGATACCATAATGTAACACCCTACCACACAGGGCCTTACGCTTAAGTCGTAAAGCAGAGGTGGCAAGGTATTACGACCTCTAAAAGAAAATGATATCTACATAGATATAGTTGGGTGAAATCATATTTAGGAGCCTTGAAGAACAAGCTAAACAAATTGATAAACAGAAAATCGTGACACACTCGCATGGATATTCGTAAAACAGACAGGTAAAATCGAAATATAACTGAACACATATATATACATATCAAAGTTCCAAAACTCAGATAGCAAGTTCCAGACTCGACCTGCGACGCTAAGGCCGACCAGAGTATATAATTATGTATATATACAACCCAAAATAAAACTCAAACCACAAAATAAACTCCTGTATCTCCAAGTCGACCTCTAGGAGGGACAAAACACAAAATATACATGCGGAGATTCTATAAACATATATACATAGCCTAAAACAAAATATGACAGTCCAAAAGACAGTTCTTCGCTCGTAAGGAGGATACCCAAACGCTCAACGAGGTGTCTCTCGACCTGCATCTGAAAAACAACAACATAGTATGGGATGAGAACCGGAGGTTCTCAGTATGGTAAAGGTGCCCGCATAGTTAATATAAAAGGTCTCGGGAAAGCCAGAGGCATTCCTAGAACTTCGACACTCAGATTTCAACCTAAGAATTCAACTAAACCAGAAATTAGGTAAGTTGTCTAAGGTATTCTAATTCTGAATCTAACTTTAACCTAATAATTCATGTTCTGTCTCCTCTAATCCTCCGAATCATTGGTGGAACAATCCTCTCTCCTCACACCTTCGCCAAGAAGGATTTCTCAGAAAACATACACATATAGTTCAAGCAAGAAAAACACAGGTAGAGAAGCATTTACAGCAAGTAGAGCAAGTAGCGGATAAGCAGAATTAAACAGTTAAGCAAACCAAAACAATGCACACTCAAGCAAACAAACAAATGCATATGATGTATGCCTGTCCTATGGCTGATGAGTCTCATCTGTCGGTTATACAGCCAACCCGACAAGTCCTGGTAGTTAACCATTGAACCGTCCCTCTGTGCGCGCATCCCCAAGCTCAATAATATTCCATGGAGTCAAACTCCAAGCTCAAATATAATATTCCATGGAATCACACTCCAAGCTCAATAGTATAGTATTCCATGGAGTTAAACTCCAAGCTCAATAATATTCAATATTCATATTTATATGCATGCCCATGGGGGAATCCGGGAAGTTAAAGTGCCCGGTCACATCTTGCGACAGAGGGTCAACAAATAGTCTCAAATACACATGCCACATAATAATCTCTTTCCTTTTTAAAATAACCCTTTCAAATCAAAACTCTAATTCTCATAGAAATCTTGGCAGTATCTCCTCTAAAACTCGAATTTCTGCCACCCTTCAAGGGTCCCGACTATCAAATCAAACACCTCTCAGTCCTTCAAATCATTTCCAATAACAAATTATTTCATAATCAAACAAATACCAATATTAAATCTTTTTCCAAATCGACCAACTTCAACAGCAAATTATTGACAACAGCTAAACCTCACATTTTATACCATATACACAAACCATCAATTATTCACTCAGTTCATCCCTATCTTAAGGTCTTCTAACCTAAGTTTTCACGTGGCATTAAACATTAACTACGAGAAACCAAAACCATACCTTCGTACGGAATCAAAATATTCAAAACTCCGGAGAAGCTTTTTGACTGAGCTATTGAAGAAGAAAATGTCCAAAATCGTTTATGCCTCCTAAAACTCCCGTTGGCCAAATTCAAAAGAAAGAGGAGTTACGTCACTGTCAACTTCCACTAATAAAAAATGGTACCAACGTGTAGAGGAGGAGGTTACGAATACTCTTACCGGATTAGATTTTTGATTGGAGTTACGGATTTCAAGAAATCGAAGCCGGAAGTTCGGAAGAGTTTATGTTTTTTCTCTTCGTTACGTTCTTCCCTCTCTCCCTTACGATATTCACGTATATATGTATATATATATGACCGTCTTAGCTTTTTTTTTTATTATTATTATGTATAAACTATAAACCGCCTTGGTTTCTCTATTATATAGATGCCATATATATATATATATATATATATATATATATATATATATATATAACACATAACCTAATGCATAATGATAATAACAATATATATGTAATCTGATGCAAAGTTTAAACCACCTTTTATCTCCTATGCTTTATAGCTAATAATAATAATAATAATACTAGCGATAGTAATGATGGTCATGTAATAATAATAATAATAATAATAATAATAATAATAATAATAATAATAATAATAATAATAATAATAATAATAATAATAATAATAATAATAGTAGTAATGCAATGAATATGATATATATAAACTTATAATGCAATTTAATACTTACGGTAAGTATATATAATAATAATAATAATAATAATAATAATAATAATAATAATAATAATAATAATAATAATAATAATAATAATAATAATAATATAAATTTGATTAAATTTAAATTATTATAAAATTAGTTTAATTATTGAAAATAAAAATAATTTTTTTAAAAATAAAGAATTCTAATTTTATAAAATAAATTATAACTTATTTATATTTATATTTTTAAAACTGAGGGTCACTACAAAAGTTCTAGTAAAAAGTTTTTAACAAATAATAAAAAGTTTAATTTCACAGTCAATAAATTCAATTAATAATTAAAATCTTTTTTTTCATTTCTTTAAATAATGAAACTGAAAATGAATAGCTTATAATTAAAAAGAGAGAAAAAGATGAAAGTACCTCTATTGTTATATAGAAACAATCTAAAAATTAACAATGTAAATAGAGTAAAGAGAAAATTTATAAATGTGACAAATGAAAAAATTAAATTTAAAAATCGAAATGGTTAAGAAATCACTTAATTAGGAATTAGTATTAGAATTTCAAATTTCAAATTTTTAAATAGAGTTTGCTAATTAGCTAGTGCAAATTTTAAATTTTTAAATAAATTTTTTTAATTAAATGTTCGTTGTTCATCAAGAATATAGGAATTTGTTAATTTAAGAATGATTTTATTAGTTTCGTCATAAATAGTATCAATCCTATTATTTGTCGATAAAAATAAATAAATTTAAATACAACCTAAAAATTAATAACCTTATAAATTACGTAAATTTAGAAAAAATATTTAAAAAGAGAGAAAAAATGAAAGTACTTCTATTGTGCAAAAACAATTTAAAAGATAACAATGTAAATTAAGTAAAGAAAAAATTTATAAATATGGTAAGTAAAAAAATTTAAATTTATAAATTGAGATGGTTAAGAAGTCACTTAATTAGGAATTAGTATTAGAATTTCAAATTTTAAATTTTTAAATAGAGATTTTTAATTAGCTAGTACAAATTTTAAATTTTTAAATAAAATTTTCTAAATTAATTCAATTTTGTCGAAACAACATTAGAAATAGAATTAAAGTATAGAAAAATGTCAAATTAATTTTTTTTAAATAATATAAATAACTTCACATTTTAATAAGATTGATAATTCTATTTACTTTAATATAATCTTTTGTAATTAACATAGTAACTTATAAATTATATAAAATTTTAAAAAATATTCTCAAACCTAATTGCTTACTTAAAAATTCAAAAAAAAAGTTTATTTGAATTTAAATTTAAAATTTTAAATATAATACTTTAATTAAAAATTATAATTAGATTTTCTTTTTAAAATAAGTACACATTAAAAATCAATAACTAACTTAATTGTATCAACAATAATTCATATGAGAAATTTATAACTTTATGACATTAAATACTAAATTAAAAATTAACAAAATATCAACGGGTGTGAATCGAATTAAAAATAAAACCATAAATAATAACTAAATAACTTCAATTTATATTTAAAAAAATTCTAAATTCCAAACATAAAAATCCAAAAGAACCAAAAGAAAAATAACAACTCAAGAAAAGACAATATTTTTACCAAAACAAACTTAACATTATTCTATTAGATATACTCTAAAAGGGATTCTAGAACATGTGCATCCAAATTCTCAAGTTTCATTCTCAATCTTGATCTTCTTGCAAGTTGAGGTATCTCTTTGCACCTTCGAATCTTCCGACTCCAAAGATAGTCGCTTGGTTGGTGTAATAGCATTTTCCAATACTTTGGATTAATCACTGTCCGCAACTTCATTGGAGAATTTAAGCAACAAATTCTGTACAAAATACTACGTTAAATTAAAGACTTCCTTCTCACCTTTGATTTTATCTCAAAAATATTTTTTAATAAAATAAAGATCTAACTTTGAGAAAACAAACAAATAAAAAATTCATTTTTTGAACAAATACCTTAACACCTTCTACTTTCTCTCCTTCAATGATTAACGAAGATTTTGAAGTTGGAAGCAAACCACGGGTGTAGTCAACATCCTAAAATTATAATTAGTTATTAATTATTATTTATAAATTAGATATTACTAATAATCAAAGAGGAGAAAATGTTGCATTTTTTTCAAAAATGTTTCCCTTAATAAAAAGGTTTGTTACCTATTAATAATATTAATAAAAATATTCATAACAAAATAAGTTAAATAATAATTTAAAAAGATAAAAATATCAAAAATTTTAGATTTATAAAAATAAATATATGATTACTCATCATCAATCTCTAATTCAATAATAGTGTACTTGATAGATTTGCCATTCTTTTCAAGAGTTCTCTCACTCTCAATTCCAGCAAGATATCCAACAACATCTGAAATGATTTAAAATAAAAAAAAATTGTTATCAATAAGTTTGTTAAAAATCCAAACAGTCGAAATTATCAATAAAATAAATAAATTTATAAAAAAATTATACTTTTTCTAAAATAATAAACTTACCAACTAAGTAGGTGTAATCATACCAAGGTGTGTATTTTTCTTCTCTAGAATTGATAAACAAAAATCAAAGAACAATTAGATAGGGATAAACAAACAAATTTAAAATATAAATAATATAAATTTAAAATAAAATAAAAAAATATTAGTAAAAAACTCACGTCTTTATCGAACTAAACCATTTTAATTGAGTATGGCAATAGAGAATTTCCGTAACTTGGTAGTGTCCATAACCATATCACTCGTATACGTATACACAAATTGTCGATTGTAGGATTGATGTCAGCAATTTTGTGAATACCAGCCATTGGAATAAGTAGAGAGATTTTGGATATATGTAAAGAAAGGGATTAATTTACTTTAAATTGTGGTGCTTTACATCTCTCATAACTTATACTTTTATACTTGCATCATAACTAAAATTTTTTAAATTTGGTTGACTTTAATTTAAAATTTAAAAAATAACAAACTAAGTAAAATAATCCAAACTTAAAATTTGAAAATAACAACCTAAACAAATAATAATTTAAAAAATCTAAACTAACGTAAATTGTTATAGTAATATTAGTATGTAACAACCGAAGTATAATTAACGTAAATTTTTTTAAGACTCTAAATTTCTTTAAAAGAATTTATGTAGCTGCAATTTAAAAAAAATAAACAAAATTTTAAAAAATAATGCTAAAAAGAATTAATAGATTTTTAAAAAATAGTGTTAAAATATAAAAAAGAACAATCTAAGTAAAATAATTTAAAATGTAAAAAATAACAACCTAAGTACAACAGTCTAAAATTTTAAAAATAACAACTTAAATAAAATAAATTAAAATTTAAAAAATAACAACCTAAGTAAAACAACCTAAACTTAAAATTTGAAAATAACAACTTAAGCAAATAATAATTTATGATTTATAAATATAAATCTTAAAATTTCTAGTAACGACACGTCAGCAAATGAATTTCCAGACTCAATGTATAAGCGCCATGTCAGCAAATGAGCTCCCCATTTGTATTACTATAAAGATGTTATACCTCTTATATTTGCATATGGTTAAGTTAATTGCTATGGCTGAAAATCATATGTTGTTGGTTTTATTGACATTTTAACACTTGAAGTAGTATTGTTATGGCTGAAAATTGTTTGTGCAATTCTGGTTGTTGTAATTCTAGTTTTGTGCACTTTTGTTTACTAGAATTCATATTTTTTTGCACTTTTGAATTTGTGCCTGGATTTGTGTATCTGTTTATCTTTGTCTATTGTCCGTTTATCTTTGTCTGCATTTGCTTTGAATTTTTCCTTGTTATCTTTTGTTGTTTTCTGCATTATTCGTAGCTTCAGTTTGACTCTTTTATTTGATTTGGGCCTGGAACTGTATTGTTCTTCTCCTGCTGCAGTTTATTTTCTTTTCTATTTTTGTTGGAAGCCTCTTCTTCTAGTCGTGTCTGAATTATTCTATTTTTGTATCTTCAGGTTCGCTAGCTTCTCCAATAGTTTTTTCTAGCTATTCCCATTCTTTGCATCTTGCATATGCCCTTCTTTGGTTTTTTCTTTTTCTCTGTCATCTCCATCCTCTCCATTTGTTATTTTTACCCCTATTATTTTAACCCTGATTGAAGGTCCCTATTCTTTAGATTTTTATTGGGTTCCATCTTCTTTTTCTTCTATTTTCTCGCAAGACCCTTTATCATACCCTATCATCCTACAAAAATAGCATATTGTTGGGAGCTTCTCATACTTGAAGTCATATAAAGATTATTAGAGTTGTGCTAACTGAAGCAGCATCAAGAATTGTGCTAACTTTATTTTTTAAGTTGACATAGTTTTGATAATTTATACAACTATTTTCAGTTTGGTTTCTAATTATTTTCAGTTTGATTTTTTAATTTTTATAATTGCGAATGTCATTATAAATATTTTTTAATTACTTTTCTATATAATTATGCAGGATAATATTGAGGATGATAATGAAGATTAAGCTGTTTGTCATTGTGGTTTATGGGTTAAGATGGAGTAATGTTGAGAATGGATACATGTATGATAGATTAATTACTTTTATTAGAAGATACTTATATAGAATATAATATTTTAGTTTTCCGTAGAGTATCAGTAGTAAATTCTAAGTGGTCTCATGCCTATTTTGATACGGCTATGTTTAATTTAGTGTGAGATGTATAAATATTAGTACTTTTGGATCATTATAAATATATTTTATTTACAGATAATTGTTATTATTTAAAAAAATTATTTAGTATAATTATGTATTTATTTTTATTTTATAATATTTAACTCATTTAATTAAAAATATAGAATTATATATGTAATCATATTACTAAATATTATGTACAAAAAATTATTAGAATATATATATATATATATATATATATATATATATATATAATTAAAACAAAAAACAATGAGGAACCTAAGGCTACACTTATATAGAGTAGCTATGGTTATACAGAAAATTAAAACAAAAAAACCATGAGGGACCTAAGGCTACACTTATACAGAGTAGCTATGGTATACAATGTGGCTATGCTTTACAGGTGATGCAGTAGCACTGAAAAGCGTAGCCTATTCTGGTAAAAATGGAAGCTGAAAAGCGTAGCCTTTGGTCCTGGACAGCATCACTTGAAAAGCACATCCTATTTCCAAACACCAAAAGTGTAGTCTTTGGTGCAGAAAAGCGTAGCCTTTGAGAATAAGCAACGGCCGAATAGGAATCACCCCAAAAAGCGTAGCCGTAGCCCAGAAAGCATAGCCGTAGCCTAAAGCATCATTTTTTCACTTTTGGCTACACTTTTCAAGTGTACCTGAATGGGTATTTTTCTTGTAGTGAAATGAGTTGAAATACTAAAATATATATGATCATCAAACTATTCCAAAATAATAAAATAGATTTAAAACTCATATTAGAATTTAGATTTGAAACAACAAAAGTAGCTTGAATAGCAATCACTAATTAAAAATTTCTTAGCCAATATCATTTGGTGTGAAAAGACTAGATTCTACCATATGAAGAAGCCATAAAACCATTAGCAGGGTACTTTCAAAATCAGATAACAACTTTCATATAACTATAATTAACAAAGAGAATGCTACTTACAATTATGTTTCTCTTGCAGTTTGTTGCTTGTTTAATAATGTATACATATTTTTGCATGACTTCAAAAATAGAACAATAAAAAAATTATACTATATTATCTAAATTATATTCTATTCATTGAGTCAAGCACACAATTACAGAACACTATTAAAGCTCCAATCTCTTAATCTTCAGTTCTTTAACATAAAAGCAAATAAGCACACACACAAATAAGCATTCAGCCATAAACCAAAGAAATCCACAAACACCTCATAATCTATTCGATTAATCCATCATCCAAAACATAATCTATGCAGTAACAATCCGAAATGCTCTCATATTTGAATATTATCATTAAGCATTCTAAAAATACTATCATGAAAAAGTAACTACAGGACACTAAGCATTCTAAAAATGCTATCATGTTTATTTGAGCTAACATCAGTAGATTATCAAATAACAATACATTTAACAAAACTCAAATAAATTGCACTTACCTTCAGTAGAGAAGCAATCAAACCAGACTAGACCAGCAGTAGAGAAAGGAAAGTCGAATCAGACCAGCAGAGGCAGAGCACGATGCGCAGGACACAGAGGAGCAGAGATGACGGAACGGTGACCACGAACGGTGCCGACGACCACACCACACAGCTATGGCGCACAAGACGGGACGAAGACCACCGAAGACCATGACTCCAACGCACACCACATGACGGCGGAGTAAACGATGGTAGAAGAGGAGAGGAGACGAAGACAAAACGGACGGTTCACTATCGGAGGCTATGCTGGTGTTTCATCTTGCCGCAGAAGCTCTATTGTGCTTGGTGGAGTAGACGGCGCAGAGATGAGTAGTGAAACGCGAGTTAGAGGTTGAGCACTTAGGATTTTCTTACTGATTCACCCTATTACTTTTTACATTCTTGCAACTTGGTAACTTAGTTTTTTTTTTCTTTTATATTTGATTATTGGAGTTTATAAATATAATTTAATTAAATTTTTTATACTTTTACAAATTAATTTTTAGTTAATATTAAAAATCTGATTATGAATAAAAATTATATATTAATTTTTTTAAAAAATATGAAATAATATTTACAATTTTTAAAAATTAATGAATACAAATAATATGTAAAAAAATTTAATTTTTGAAACAAAAATAAAATTATTCTAAAAAAATTATATAAACAATTTTTCTTTTATTTTCAAAGAGTTTAACATTTTGAAAAAAAATTTGTTATAAAATATACTTATATTTTGTGAAAAACAAATAACTTGTTACAAACAATATTGAATTTTGTGACAAATTTATTTTTTGTTACAAAACAATTAGAATTTTTTAAATAAAAAAAAAATTTGTTACAAAACAATTGGAGTTTTTGAAACAAAAATGTATTTTGTTACAAAATATTTCAAATTTTTGCAAATTTTTTATTAACGACAGTTCGTTACAAAAACTAACATGATTTATAACAACTAAAATTAGACTGTTACAAAATATTAGCATATTTTGTAACAATTTATAATGTTGTTACAAAACATTATTCTTCTGTAACAATCATCATTTATTATTACAAAAAATCATTTTTTGTAACAATTTTAAATTTGATACAAAATTTTTGTTACAAATGTTTTATTTTTTGTAGTGCTGCTTTCTTTCAAACCATGTCCTAGAGTTGTTATGCCCAAATTAAGTTCAAGATTAGAATTGCCACTTGTAAAAAACAAACACAAATTCAATTTGACATTCACTTGTACATTAAGAGGAGCAAAATAGATAATTGTTATATCTTTATTGATGGCAAGAGATTTCATCTCTCCTTCATATGTACTTGGCTCAAAGTTAGTCACTGCTTCCCTTCCATTGCATTTGACAGCAGCCTTGTCATAAGCCCTGAATTCCAAAAAATCAAAAGGGATACACGTGTTGGATTGGAGCCCTAGTGAGCTTGAAAATTCAGGGTAATAAATTCAGTGCAGGTAGAATGTAATTCACGTATCACTAATACCTTGCAGCTTCTACTTTGTTGTCGAATAGCCCAAGATATATATACCTGCATCATGAAAAGTATCTCAATCTCCATAACCGAAACGCCTTTTACCAATCGTTTCTTTGAAAAATGCATTTTTTGTCAGAGCAGGGCCACTAACCTTCGACGGAGACACTGCGGCAACCGGCGAGAGCAGAGACGACGGCAAGCGATGATCCGATGGCGAGCTACTCCAAGCCACGGACAAAGAAGCCAACGAGGATGGGGACGACGTGCCGAGCTACCTGAGTTCTGGACAGGGGGAAGAGGAAGAACCGGAAGCGTTGAGAACCTGGGGACGGCAGCGACAAAGAACTTAGGGCTAGGGTTTTGCCGTTTTGGTTTGGGTCTTTCACTACTTTGTTTTAGAGAGGGGGGAGAGGGCACGAATGATTAGGGGAGCTTGAATGAAATTGAGAGCAACTTGAGAAGATGACAAACGATCAAAGAACAATTTTGATTTTTTGTTTTTTTATATGTTTTTGTTTTGTTGTTTAAATTATTTGAAACTATAAAATTAGGATTAATTAAATTTTAAAATTTGATTAATTTAAAAAGGTATTTTTGTCTAATTAAATAAAGTAAGAATGTTTAAAAATTTTTCTAAAATTAGATGAAAAATATTTTTTTATTTTTATTTAATTAAAAGGGTGTATTAGTAAAAGTGGTGATATAATATATATTTAAAAAAATAAATTAAATATTGATGTGGAAAATAAATTTTGCATGATTTGTTGTTATTTGTCCATATTTTAAACATGTCGGTACGTATGAATTTATTATCGTACCATAACAAACACTTTTTTTTTGCTAAGATAGTAAATTTCATTGCAATAAAGTCCAATTGGATAACATACAAAAAAAATTAGATTAGAAAAAGATCCACCAATATAACTAAAGGAAGTCCTCTTCGAACAGGGTACAATCAAAATTGAAAAAAAATCATCTTGTAAATTCTATCTTTTTCACTTATCTTCAAGCTTTTTTTCATATAGTACAATGCAGATATGTGTTTCTATTCAAACACTATCTCGTTCCTCACTTTCCACAACTGCTAGCATAAATTTGCTGCTAATTCCTTTCTTTCATCCGTAAGCCTTGTTTGATTGCTTTGTTTTCGGTTGCTAACCACCATTTTCATGCTTCTTCTTTGCAGGTCAGCACTGTGATTTTAGAAATGTCCCAGTTAGCTTCTGCGAAGTCTGCACATATCCAAATTCAATGAACAGCTGTTTTCTCCACCAACTTGCATCTGGGGTCTTGGTGTGGAGCTTCTATTTAACAGGTACACCTTCGTATAGTATCTTTTAAATAAAATTTTTATTTTTAGTTGGCACTTCAATTTTCAGAAATTCGACCACATTTATTTATTTTGGAATCATCCAGAGAGGTATTCAATTGATAGGTGATTAAATTAAAATGTCGTCTGATAGCTGGTTGCAATTGAGTAATTATTATTCTTTTTCTTCATTCAGGTAATTTTTGTAACACCCTACCACACAGGGCCTTACGCTTAAGTCATAAATCAGAGGTGGCAAGGTATTACGACCTCTAAAAGAAAATGATATCTACATAGATATAGTTGGGTGAAATCATATCTAGGAGCCTTGAAGAATAAGCTAAACAAATTGATAAACAGAAAATCGTGACACACTCGCATGGATATTCGTAAAACAGACAGGTAAAGTCAAAAGATAACTGAACACATATATATACATATCAGAGTTCCAAAACTCAGATAGCAAGCTCCAGACTCGACCTGCGAAGCTAAGGCCGACCAGAGTATATAATTATGTATATATACAACCTAAAATAAAACTCAAACCACAAAATAAACCTCTGTATCTCCAAGTCGACCTCTAGGAGGGACAAAACACAAAATATACATGCGGAGATTCTATAAACATATATACATAGCCTAAAACAAAATATGACAGTCCAAAAGACAGTTCTTCGCTCGTAAGGAGGATACTCAAATGCTCAACGAGGTGTCTCTCGACCTGCATCTGAAAAACAACAACATAGTATGGGATGAGAACCGGAGGTTCTCAGTATGGTAAAGGTGCCCGCATAGTTAATATAAAAGGTCTCGGGAAAGCCAGAGGCATTCCTAAAACTTCGACACTCAGATTTCAGCTTAAGAATTCAACTAAATCGGAAGTTAGGTAAATTGTCTAAGGTATTCTAGTTCTAAATCTAACTTTAACTTAATACTTCACTTTCTGACTCCTCCAATCCTCCGAGACATTGGTGGAACAACCTTCTCTCCTCACACCTTCGTCAAGAGGAATTTCCCAAAAAAAACATACACATACAATTCAAGCAAGGAAAACACAGATAGAGAAGCATTTACAGCAAGTAGAACAAGTAGCAGATAAGCGGAATTAAACAGTTAAACAAACCAAAACAATGCACGCTCAAGCAAACAACCAAATGCATATGATGTATGCCTGTCCTATGGCTGATGAGTCTCATCTGTCGGTTATACAGCCAACCCGACAAGTCCTGGTAGTTAACCATTGGACAGTCCCTCTGTGCGCGCATCCCCAAGCTCAATAATATTATTCCATGGAGTTAAACTCCAAGCTCGAATATAATATCTCATGGAGTCACACTCCAAGCTCAATAATATAGTATTCCATGGAGACGAACTCCAAGCTCAATAATATTCAATATTCATATTTATATGCATGCCCATGGGGGAATCCGGGGTGTTAAAGTGCCCGGTCACATCTTGCGACAGAGGGTCAATAAATAGTCTCAAATACACAAGCCACATAATAATCTCTTTCTTTTTAAAATACCACCTCAAATCAAACTCCAATTCTTAAAGAAATTTTGGCATTATCTCCTCTAAGACTCAAATTTCTGCCACCCTTAAAGGGTCCCAACTATCAAACCAAACACCTCTCAGTCACTCAAATCATTTCCAGTAACAAATTATTTCATAATCAAACAAATACCAATATTAAATCTTTTTCTAAACCGACCAACTTCAACAGCAAATTATTGACAACAGCTAAACCTCACATTTTATACCATATACACAAACCATCAATTATTCACTCAGTTCATTCCTATCTTAAGGTCTTCTAGCCTAAGTTTTCACGTGACATTAAATATTAACTACGAGAAACCAAAACCATACCTTCGTATGGAATCAAAATATTCAAAACTCCGGAGAAGCTTTTTGACTGAGCTATTGAAGAAGAAAATGTCCAAAATCGTTTATGCCTCCTAAAACTCCCGTTGGCCAAATTCAAAAGAAAGAGGAGTTACGTCACTGTCAACTTCCACTAATAAAAAATGGTACCAACGTGTAGAGGAGGAGGTTACGAATACTCTTACCGGATTAGATTTTTGATTGGAGTTACGGATTTCAAGAAATCGAAGCCGGAAGTTCGGAAGAGTTTATGTTTTTTCTCTTCGTTACGTTCTTCCCTCTCTCCCTTACGATATTCACGTATATATGTATATATATATGACCGTCTTAGCTTTTTTTTTTATTATTATTATGTATAAACTATAAACCACCTTGGTTTCTCTATTATATAGATGCCATATATATATATATATATATATATATATATATATATATATATATATATATATATATATAACACATAACCTAATGCATAATGATAATAACAATATATATGTAACCTGATGCAAAGTTTAAACCACCTTTTATCTCCTATGCTTTATAGCTAATAATAATAATAATAATACTAGCGATAGTAATGATGGTCATGTAATAATAATAATAATAATAATAATAATAATAATAATAATAATAATAATAATAATAATAATAATAGTAATGCAATGAATATGATATATATATAAACTTATAATGCAATTTAATACTTACGGTAAGTATATATAATAATAATAATAATAATAATAATAATAACAATAATAATAATATAAATTTGATTAAATTTAAATTATTATAAAATTAGTTTAATTATTGATAATAAAAATAATTTTTCTAAAAATAAAGAATTCTAATTTTATAAAATAAATTATAACTTATTTATATTTATATTTTTAAAATTGAGGGTTGCTACAATTTTATCTCCTCCTTTATTAATAGTAATGTTAATTAATGATAGCTGATAAGATTTTTGGATTGAACAATTTTACTATTATGTTGTGGTTCCATTATTAAGTCTTACAAAATAAATGTCTTAAACAATTACTTTTTATCCATTATTATTTGTGAATTTTATTTTATTGATCTTCTTTAAAAAATTTATATGTATTCTTTTCGTATTTTTGTTATTTTGATAACTAAATTTGTTAATATAATTTGCGAGAAGTAATATGTTATATTTTAACAATTTTATCAAAAAAATAGTTATTTTATATTATTATTATTATTATTGTTATAAAAAATAAATTTAATCAAATGCTCATAATTGAAACTTAGAATATAACTTTAAAAATATTAGAACAAAAGAAATATAATAGTTTTAATTGATACTTTAATCTTCTTCTAATTTCTATCATAAGTCAATTTAAAAATTTATAAAGTATATTAAATGATAATAATATATGTTTATAATTATGATAATATATTATTTTTTACAATAATACTCCTTGAAAACTATAAAACAATAAAATTTAAAAAAATTATTAGAAAATATGTATTATATATTCTTTTATTTAAGCATAATAATCATTAAAGTGATTGAATATATATATATTCGCATGAACTCATAAAAATATGTAATAGCATAGCGGAAATTAATGCACAAGCTATCTTTATTGTCTTTGGTTTGAACTTTAGATATATAGCATAATTTTTTTACACATCAACAATGTAAGATTTAAAATAAATAAAATAAATATTTTTAATTTCTCAATTATAAAATTTTTATCTTTAATACTATAATTAGTATTTCTAATTAGTGTCAATAATCTAATTCTAGTAAGAAACTGCATATATAAAAATTAGTGCTTTACATGGACATGTGTTGCAATTAATAAAAGTGAGTCACTATAATTCTACAGCTGAGGAAGAAAATAGATTTCAGTATCGTAGAATCTACCAAATTTATTTTATAATTTCATGCCTCTTCTAAATCGTATTTTGATGATGCTGATCTCTGAGTTTTTTTTTTTTTTTTGAATTCTCAATAATAATAATAATAATAATAATAATAATAATAATAATAATAATAATAATAATATGAGTAGTAGTACTATATATACGTATGAGTAAAGAAGAGAACGACTTTTAAGAAATAAATTAAGCATAAAATTCATGAAGATTTTGTTGGTTCTACTGTTATAGTCATATATATGTGAAACTGATCTAACCTTATTAAACCTGTTTTTGGCATACAAATTAAATGGTGGTTTGTTTTAGATCCAGTTTGTTGTTTTAATATGTTAAATATAAAATAATCACGCAATATATAAGAACAACAATAAATTAAAGTCTCATACTCGATCATAACGATATATTAAAACTAAAATGTAAGACAAATGCGAATAAAATATAACCTGGAAATTTATTAATAAACGTGCATAGTTGCATTATACTTACAGTGGACATTATATATAGTGGTGATCTACATATTCTTCAAAGAAAATATCTGAAAGGAGGACCTTCCAGTATTGCAATACTGGAAATATTATGGTCATGATTTATGTTTCTAGAGGATAAATTTACGATGCTGGATTATCAATTCGATTTGGACCAGATGGAATATCATGATTGAGACCTATATCTTTTGAAAAAGATTATTTTCTGGGAGGAGGTCCATTTGGATTTGGCAGCGTCGGCACGTCATTATGAATTGGATTTGGACCAACTGGAACGATACGGTCGAGACTTATAATTTTTGAGAAAGAGTATTTTCTGGGAGGAGGTCCATTTGGATTTGGCAGCATTGGCACGTCATTATGAATTGGATTTGGACCAACTGGAACGATACGGTCGAGACCTTTAATCTTTGAGAAAGAGTATTTTCTGGGAGGAGGTCCATTTGGATTTGGCAGCGTCGGCACGTCATTATGAATTGGATTTGGACCAACTGGAACGATACGGTCGAGACCTATAATCTTTGAGAAAGAGTATTTTTTGGGAGGAGGTCCATTTGGCGGCGGCGGCGGCGGCGGCAATCCATTATGGATTGGATTTGGACCACTTGGAACGGTACGGTCAAGACCTATATCGTTTGAGAAAGAGTAGTATTTTTTGGGAGGAGGTCCATTTGGATTTGGCAGCGTTGGCACGTCATTATGAATTGGATTTGGACCAACTGGAACGATACGGTCGAGACTTATAATCTTTGAGAAAGAGTATTTTCTGGGAGGAGGTCCATTTGGTGGTGGCGGCGGCGACAATCCATTATGGATTGGATTTGGACCACTTGGAACGGTACGGTCGAGACGTATATCTTTTGAAAAAGAGTATCTTGTAGGAGGAGGACTTCTATTACCGATTGGATTTGGACCAGATGGAACTTCATGGTCGAGACCAACTAAAAAATCATGGTTGAAACCTACCTCAGGATTATTAATTTTAGTAGCATCTATAGTGTCGTAAACAAGTGACAAAAAAAAGAAGCAAACAATGATATGAAACAAAAGTTGAGTGAATTTCATTTTTCAAATTGATGTGTTAGTAATGCTCCAATCATCTACTTATATAGGAAAACTATATCACCTTGGGGTTTCTCTTTTGATAGAAAGATGATAAAATTTAAATATATATTCATAGTCAATTTTTAATATTCGTGAAAAACAAGTAATTAATTATGAGCTACATGACCCATTTAATGAGGTGCTAATATAAATATAACTATATCTAATTTGCTATTATTTTATAATGTGATAAGAAGATATTTGCAAGATAAAAAGATCATATAAATTTGTGATCATCACAAACTCTTCAGTTTAAAATCAAAATTTGACAACATATAAATATTTTTTAAATTTGATATTTTTCAACTTTCTGTTATTATAAAAACTTTTTTACCAAAATTATTAAGAAAGAATAATTTAATACTATTTTTTTATTAAAAAAATGACCAACATTTTATTTTAAAGAGTCGATGCTATTTTTTATGATCAGTGCATGTATTTTGATGTTAGGAATTTTTAAATTTTAAAATAGAATCGGTCAATGTATCAATTTTTAAAATAAGAAATTGAGAGTATATAAGATAATTTTGACTAAAAAATTATCATTGGGAGAATTACTATAAAGTTAATTACTACTAAAAAATTATTTTGTTCTCCCAAAAATGTTAAGAAAGAATGAACTATTTAAATTGTATTTAAAGAAGAAGACCAAAATTAATTAGATATTGAAAATAGATAATACTATCCTAAGATACATATTAAAATTGCATTTATTAGTTTGGCTTTAAAGGAATTTGCTGGATGGGAGCTGGGAGGGGGAAGGACTTTGAATATATAAACAGTATTTATAAATTTTATTATTCTGAAGACAAAGAGATTGAAAATTTTTAATTATTTTTACATTTTTTCATAAATAACAGAATAGAAACCCTGAAGAAAAAAAAATTACCCCGTCACTATTTTGATAAATATAGTTCTAACAGAATCTGAAAAAAAAAAAAACTAATAGATTGAAAGTTTATTTTTATTAATCATTCAAACTTTTCATTTAATTTTCAATTTCTCCAAATCGAAGGTTTCATGAGAACTAAATATAAATTATATTTTTATTTCTAAAAAATTATTATATTACCATTTAAATTTTATTTTCCGATATTATAATAAAGAAGAAAATTATAAAAATATTTATTAAGTCAGATAAACTTTTATTTCTTATTTATTTAAAACTCTTGAACAAGATTTGAGCATATAATTTTTAAGGATATTTTTTGAAAAAAAAAGCTATGTGTATTGTTCAATCATAAAATTATTCATAATATATATATATATATATTATTTTACATATTTTTAATATATATTTTATATTTTAATATATAATATATATTAATAACTAATTTTATATGTATATATGCTTATTTCAATATTTTATGATAAATTAATTATAAGTATTTTTGTTGGTTGAACTAAATATTATATTACAAATTATAAATAAATTATAACTGACGGATAATAAATTTAATTTAATTATAAAAATAAATAATAAATAAGTCTCTAATTTTCTTTTTTATTAAATAAAACATCTATTAGCCTCGGGCATTTCTACGTATTAATTTTGGTTAAGAGCTTATAATATCCATACAAAAAATTATTAGAGATCTATTTGTGTACTTTATTTAAATTATAGATAATAAAGAAAATTAAAAATGAAATAAATACAACATGATTGCAATTAGCCAATTACACAAGAAAATGAAAAAAAATATTGACCAGCCATTTCTTCCTTTTTTTTTTTTGAAAATCAATCATTTATGTTCTTAAGCAAATCTGTTTTACGGGGAACGAACAAAAAAGAAAAAAGAATACTTAAAAGGCTAAATCACTGTATCTAATTCCATATTTACATGAATTTCATATGTTGTTAGGCTATGAATTTCATATTTTTCCAATGCCTGTATATATTTATTAAAAAAAAATAAACTTTTAGTTCCTAAAAAAATTAAAAAATCATAGTATTTAGATTTTACTATTTATTTTGTTTTCATAAACTTTTAGTTCCTAAAAAATAAAATTTTTTAATCTTATAAATTTGTTTTTTTAAATATGAAACAGGACATTACGTAAAAAAAATAATTAAACAACTATTCTAGAAACAGACACGTCTCTTTTATCAGCATCAAGAACTAAAGAAAGAAAACAACGAACGACAAAAAAATATAGGTGAAAATTCAGGTGCAATCAACTTTATGTGAAGTTGATAGTTGAGAGTTATTAAATGATTTGATTGATATGACTAAATTTTCATCTAACGATTCTCAACTATCAACTTTATGTAAAATTAACTGCAGTTGAATTTCCACACAAAAAAAATAACTTAAACAAAGGAATCCAATAGAGATGAGATTTATAAGAAATCGATATAGCAACGTTTGTTTTATGTCTATGTCTATATGGGTGTATTTTGTAACACTATATTATAAAGAGTCTTATGTTTAAGTTATAAAATAGAGGTGATGAGGTGTTACGACCTTTAAAAAGTAAAATCATATATATAATATAGTTGAAAGGAAGTTTTATCTAGGAGCCTTTGAAGAAAAGTTCAAACAAAAGCGTTAAACCAAAAAACGCAACACTCAGGTAAACGTTAACGTAACTGAAGCAAGATAAGAGTAAACTAAGCATGGATATATACAAGAGAGTTCCAAGATACATATGATAAGACTTCTGACCCGGCTCGCGAATTTAAAACCGGATAGAGCATATAAATATATATATATATATATATATATATATATATATATATACACACACACACATGAGAATCCCAAAAAGATCCAAAAAACTGTTTACAGAACCTGTTTTTCCAAATCAACCTCTAAGAGAAACAAAACATAATATATACACTAGTGACATAAAGTATCTACATATATATCAAAAGCCAAAATAGAATCCCACAAAAAAATAAAGTCCTTCACTTTAGAATCTTCTAGAATACTTCAGTGAGGTATCTCCTGACCTATATCTGAAAAGCAATAATATGTATGGGGTTCTCAGTATGGTAAAAGTGTCCACATAGTTAATATAAAAAGGTCTTGGGAAAGTCAGAGGCAATCCTAAAACTTCCGATATACGAATTAATCTTAAAAAAAACATAACTAAACCAAGAACAAGTAAGGCAACTAACTAAAGGTCTTCACTCTAAGTCTCTAACTAATACTCCCCCATTCTAACTCCTCCAAACCTCCCAATCACCACTGGAATCATTTCTTTCAAATACAATTATTACATGCAAGGAAATCACAATAGGATTCAGATACAGCAGATAAACAAGTAGCAAGTAGTTTATGCAATTAGTTACGCATTCCAAACAAAGCACACCAAACAAACACCTAGATGCATATGATGTATGCCTGTCCTATGGCTGATGATATCAACTGTCGGTTATATAGCCAACCCGATACGTTCTGGTAGCTAACCATGGATAGAAACACCCATTGTGGAACAAGTGGGTTTGAGCACTACAACCCTCTTACTACTACCCGCTTAAACCAAAGCCAGTGGAATAACCACTACTGCGGCTACTACCCAGGTGGGTGTTTAAAAGCTCAACCTGGAGCAAGTGGAATAATCCATTACTGCTGCTACTACCCAGGCGTCACAAATACTGACCTGAAGCAAGCGGGACAAACCATAATCTTTACTATTACCCAAATATCTCATTCAAGAATTCATTTGAAATTCTATAATTAACTCAGTTTTTTCATAATTCTTCTTCCTTATCTCATACCCGGAGTAAATGAACAACGTCACTGTCTACTACCCGGGGGTCACATATCACATTTATTTACAAACCATCATCATTCCTCTCATTCTGTTCATCAATAATTCAAACTCAAAACACCATTCATTCTTTTCTAAATGAAACAAACTCAAAACAAAATCTGTTTCTTAATAACTCACAATGGTTAAAGATTTCTCACCTTACCAATGAGAAATTGGAACAATATCCAGCAAGCCTATAAAGCTAATTTGATCCTAAACACCAAAATCACATAATTTCTAAAAAATCAAAACCTCAAAATTATGAAATTAAAAGGGAAAGAACTAGGCACAAAAACTCAATTTTCTTACCAAATTGTTGGATGCGTTTTGTAGAAAATTCCTAGATGAACGCTTGACCGTTGACGGCTCATCAATCGAAGCTCTAAATTGAAAGATATAAGCAATTAAAGATTGGAGGTGATTAGGTATTTCCTTCCCTTCTCCTCACTGTAACCCTCCCCCTGTTTTTTGCCAAGTTCCAGCGTGTTTTCCTTTGAGGGAAGGGACAAGAGCTGAAGCTCTTTTCATTTAATGGGTATTGGGTTGGGCCTTGGGCCTAATATTGGTCCGGTTCAATCGATTTGACCCGTTCAGTCTAATCTTGGATCAAAACCTTTAAAGTTAGTGTTAAAATTTATATTTTAATTATTTCTTCCATTATAAACTATAAAATTTAATTTTCTAATTTATTTAAATAATAATTAATTTATTGACCATTTATTTACTAATTTTACGGATTTTATATGTTTGATATGGCATATAGAGAGATTAAAATTAAGATTAAGATTGAGATTTAGTATTATATTTTGTGATTAACGATTAAAACTAAAATTTCATTCTTGGAACACAAAATATCAGTTTCTTTAGCGTTTGTTTTGAGGTACTGGGACGGAAATTGAAAGACTATGACTCAATATCATGTTTGTTGGTCCAGAGACTGGTACTAAAATTTCAATCTCTGTCATCAAAATTTCAGTATTTCAATACTTCTAAAAAGTAGAGACACAGGAGATTGAAATTTTTGGGGAGGAAGACAGAAACTTTAATAATATTTTATACCTAAAATATCCCCATTTCAATTAATTAATTCTAATTTTATTTTTTTGTGCAAATTAAATTAGAACTTCATTCTTATTTTAGTTTCTCTCCTACTTTACACCAAACACAATATCGAGACTTATTTCAGTATTTGTTTTTCAGTTTCTGTCTCTCAGTCTCAGTCTCTCTTCCAAACACTACTGTAAATAAAGATACATGAGACTTAAATTTTTAAAAATAGAAACTGAAATTTTATTAATATTTATTTTAAAAAAATACCCTTATCCAAATTTTGAAATTCCAAGTCTATCCTTTGTTAAAACTGGTTAGGGTGTCTTCTGATTTTCATTGTATCTCTTCTCATCCTGGAGCACAGCATCGGTCTAAAGCCTCCTAAAGCCAAGAAGGTAAGTCACCTTGCATCTTGCAATTTAATCACACTGAATACAAACATTGACAAAAGAAAATGTTGAAAGCTGCGAAGCTACCACACTATGGAGCTGGTACTCCACTCATACGCTATGCTTTGATCTCTGTTATGCTATTGTTCGTCAATTGTAGCTCCACACCGTGAGATTTCATTCTCTGTTTTGTAAATTTTGTTGTTTTTCTTGCTTTTACACGTTTTAAATGTGGATTCATAGTTCATAGGTATCATAGTGTTTATATTCAGAAGTTCAGATTAATAGATTCCAAAGCTTTTAAATTTTTGCATTTGGGTAAAAAGTATGAAATTAAGTTAATTTGTAAATCTTTAAAGCTCTTGATCAATGTGATATTGTGCTTCAGAAGCATAAAACTGATTGATTTCTCGTTCCAGGTGCAATTAATGTGTATGATTGTGTATATGTAGCACTAATGTTGCTAATGAATTTCTGTTTTCGTGATTCTTTGATGCTTATCGCAGTGATTGGTCTCATAAATTTTATTGAGTAAAATGGAGGAAATGAGGAAAGGAAATAGCCAAATGGTTAGGTGGTGTTTCAATTTATCTTTTTATAATCAGTTAAGGACATTTTAGTAATTTAATTTATTTAATTCCTATATTAATTTTAAATTAAATAAGATATTGAGACATAGTTTAGTTTTGTGCATTTTACACCATCATAATATAGAGACTTTTAATTTAAATTCTGTCTTCTATTCTCAATCTCTTTACCAAACGCAGTCATATAAGACATGAACCTAGTGACATATGTCTACCATTTAATTACTGGAACACAAATATTTGAAGGCCAATGCTACGGTGCTGGACAAAAAAATTTTCAGCAGGTGGGAAGATGCGTGGCCTCTTAGAACGCTTGACGCCTGGCAGAGTGGTGTTAACACGCGCAGACAGGAACTCAGAAGGGACAGAAATTGTTGGGGAGTGAGTTAATTAGAGAGGTTAGATTATAAGTTAATAAAGGTGAGTAATATGTTGGGCTTTTTGGTAATGCTGGAGGTTGCATTTTTGGTAGCCAAAGGTTATATGTAGTACTATTGATGAATATGAAAAAAGTTACGAGAAGTTTTAATTTGTTGGTTAAAATAGCTTTTATATGCAGGAATTGACAAAAAAAAATGTTTATAATTCCATACTAAAACAAGTATGTATTTTAAGAATATAAAATTATATGATAAGAATTTATTATCTATTATATTCTATTATGTTATATATTTTTAATTTTACAATCAAAATGTGTCACATGTTACTTTTTTATTATAATTGGAATTAAATTTTTCTCTCCAAAATTAAAGAATTATCCTCTCTTTCTTATTAATTTTACAACCAAAATATGCCACATGCCATTCCCTCATTGTAATTGAAATTAAATCTTTCCTTCAAAATTAAAGAATGCGTCCCTCCTCTCTATACTAATTTTATAACTAAAATGTGCCACATGCCACTCTCTCATTGCAATTAAAACCAAATCTTTTCTTCCAAAATTAAAGCATTTTCCCCTCCTCCCTCTTCTTTTTTCCAGCTCTCTCATTCCTTCAACAACTCTATCTATTTTATATATCATTATTAATATTAATATTAATATCAATGACTAATTACTAATTTGACAATCAGAATATGCAACATGACATTCTTTAATTGCAATAAAATTAAAATTGAGAAATTGAAATTGAAATATACCTATATTATGTATCATATATTACTATCTAATTTAATAATCAAATGAGTCACATGACACTCTCTTATTAAAATTGAGAAAAAATATCTTTTTCTAAAATTAATAAACTCCATTCCTAAACTCTCTCCTCTACCTCTCTCTATTTTTCTATTTCTCTCTACCATTTCTATTCTATATATAATTTATATTTTATATTAGTAATTTGACAAATCAAAATATGTTATTCGATATTTTTTTATTATAATTAAAATAAATTTTTTTCTTTCAAAATTAACAAACTCTCACTCTTCATCTTTATCTTTCTCTCTCTTTTCTCTCATTCTCTATTTTTTTTACCTTTCTGTTCTACAAAAAATAAAATTAACAAAATAATATAATTCAAATAAAAAATATTATTATTATATACATATTATTTTAATTTTTTATTTAGTTTTAAATTTTTACTATATTTTTATTTCTGTTTTTTCAAATATTTATTACATATAATTTGGAGAGAATACTAATGTTATAATTAAAAGTTAGAATCAAGATTCAATTGTTTTAAAAAAATTAATTTTGAGTTAATTTTATAACTACCAGTATAATTTTTTATGCTAATATCTAATTATACTTTTATAGACATAAAGAGAAAAAATACTAACACCTAATTATTTTTATTTGTGCAACAGACTTACCACCTAATTAAATGTAAATGTATACACGTTAAATTGTTTCAAATTTTAGATAACGAATGTTAAAATTAATTATTAATAAAAATTAAACGTTTTCATATAAAAATAATAACTAAAAATCTTATTATTTGATTTTTTATCTATAGATACCTTGGTCTTTTTAGCCAGAGATTTTTGTGAACCTACGACTTTTTATTTGTAAAAGTAGTTTAATTTTATAAATCTTTTGTGCCATATATAATCTATACTGTTAAAACAAAATAAACCGTAATTTTAAAAAATATATATTCCCGTAATAACATTACGGATAAAAATACTAATATAAACTAAAAGATAAGTCTAATAGTATTATTAGTGTGAAATTATAAAACTTAAAATAAATAAAGGTAATAGAATGAATTTCAGAATTTGAAATTATTAAAAATTTGAAAAAAAATTATAATTTTTAGAATTTTTAAATTTAAAATTATTGGTAATTAACGTTATAGAATAAATTTTTCAATAAGTAATTTTAATGAAAAAATTTAAACAAAAGTACTACTATAAGAGTTTTTTTTTATTTTTATTTTTGTACGATTTGAATTCTATTGGTATATTTTTATTTTTTAATTAATTTAATTTTATTCAAATAATTTAAATTAATCATATAAACACAATAATACGAATATTTTTTTATTAAAATTAAATTAAATTTTAAAATTTATTTTATAACGTTAATTACCAATAGTGTCAATTTTCAAAAATTTTAAATTTTATTTTTTTTCAAATTTTTAATAATTTCAAATTTTGAAATTTATTCTACTATTTTTGTTTATTTCAAATTTTATAATTTCAAACTAATAATACTATTAAATTTATCTTTTAATTTATATTCTTATCATATAATTTTATATTCTCAAAAGAAATTTATACTTGTTTTAGTCTGCAACCCTAAATACATTTTGCTTTTTTTTTTTGTCAATCCTTGCATATAAGGGCTATTCATGTACAAAAACATAAAAATCCAATTATAACCAACAAATCAAAAAAATTCTTAATTTTCTTTCATCTTCATCAATAGTACTACACATAGCCTACTTTTACCAAAAATACAACCTCCAACATTACCAAAACATCTTATTAACTTATAATCTAACACTTCTAATTAATCCACTTTCTGACAATTTCTGTTCCTTCTGAGTCTCTGTCTGTGAGTGTTGACACCGCTGTCAAGCATCAAGCACTCCAAAGATCCACGCATCTTCCGCACCTGCTGAAAAATTTATTGTTCAGCACCATAGCATAACCCATATTTGAAAGACATAGTGATACATAAATAAACACAAGATAAAAGTATTTAGTATATTTCTAAAAGTTGAGACAGTAAAACACATTGGATGAGAACAGATTTTTACATTTTTATCTTTTTTTAACTATTTTTTAATACAATCTTGTCCCTGACCCTAACCCATCTTTCTCCCCATCTTCTCCCATTCTCTTTTCTAGCCTCCATCCTCTTTCACCTCACTCCTCCTTCCTCCCTTTTCCTTTTCCATTTTACTGCATCACCACTAACTTTGCCACTGTCGCCATCCATTTTTTTCTCATTCTCTTATTCCTCTCTTCCTTCCTCCCCTTTGCTAGTTCCTTTCCTTTGCATCAATGCTGCCATCTTCTCTGATCCTCTTCTACGTCTCCGTCTGCCATCGTTGTTGTTGTCTTGACATTGTTTCGCTGCTGCCCCTCTTAGCTTGTCCTCTTCTACGTCATCCTACAATCTATAACACTCCATTACCCTAAACCTTACCTCTAGCTGTAAAACGAGGGATAACAAGGCGTCATGACAGTACTAAAGCTCATACATTACTAAATATAAGAAGAAATAATAATACTAGGAGCCCGATGAAGGAATAAAGTTCAAAATCGCATAAAGCAAATTTACAAAACATGAAGCGTACACACACGATAACTAAGGTAGCGTTTGTTTTCAGAGACAGGACACAGAAACATGGACAACACATGTTTAAAAAGTGTTTGGAAGCAGCGACATGGACACTGAACACATTGTCTTCGAGACAGTTTATTATATTTTTGTGTCCACTTTTTTACGAAAGACAATGATGGACACGTGATTCGGAAGAATGGACACAGACTTTTTTATAAATTTTGTTTTCTTTTTCGTCCATAGATTTTTTTTATTATTCCACTATTACCCATTCTTATATTTTTTATTGCATTATTCTCAAAGAGGTACTTTCTTCTCTATGCTCTTTCTCTATCTCTGCGTTCTCCTTCTTTTTTTTTTCAGGTACTCTCTTCTTTTTGTATATTTTTTATTGGGCTGGATAATTCCTTCCTTTTTATCGTTCTTACTTCAATACCATTTTAACCTTGTATTATATTATTTGATTTGTAATAAAAATAATAACAAAAATAATTAGTCTTGAAACTTTTGAAAGATAAATATTATCAAAGGTAAAATTGATCTTTTAAAATGATAAAAAGTAATTTATAAGTTGTAATTAATTTTATATAATTAAAAAAAAATCAATTTTTTGAAAAGAAAAATCAGTTTTTAAATAAAAAATTAGTTTTCTAAATAAAAATAGATTTTTATGTGCAAAAGCTCATTTTTTTAATGTAAAAATGGATTCTTTTTTAAAATTAATTTTTTATTTAAAATTAATTTGACTTATTAACCTAAACAAATTTTTTTTTAATCAAACTTAGATTTATTTTTTTGTTAATCTTAACCACATGTATTCCTACATATTAATAATAAATTTAAAAATAAAATAATTATATTTATAAATTTTATTTTAATATAAATACTATTATATTTTTTTATTAAAATTTTTGGCTTCTTCAAACATTTTTTCAAGTTTCGCCTGTACTCCTACGTACTCTCATTCTCTATTAAATTAGTTTGTACTTGATATAGAAAATTTGGAATCACATGCCTATTTTAGTCCTTTCATATAATATTTTAGTCTTGTCCATGTGTATCCAAACATAATACTAGACATTACATTAGTGTCTTGTACATCGTATCCAAACACAATGCACAAAGAATAATTTTTAGTGTCTCCGTTCTATTGTCTCTGTCTCAGTGTCATGTTTTGTCCTTCTCTAAAAACAAACACAGCCTAAGAGTGTAAGGTACAGGATACAACATGAAACTTAATAATAATAGTCAAGATAGATTTATATATGTATAAGTATGATAACCATAGAGAACTAGCCGCAACCCACGGAGTTTAGGCCGACTAGTCATAATGCAGACATAACAGAGTTTTTTGAGTTAAAACAGCTTATACAACTTATCTCTCAAATTAAGCCTATAGGGCAATAGAGTATAATAACAAAAGTGAGAGAGCTGCATCATAATAACCAAAATACAAGATAACAAAAGATTCTCCGCTCTGTCACCATCCGCAAACTCACCGAGGTGGGTTGCGACCTGCATCTAAAAAAAAACAACAACATATGGTATGAGAACCAAAGGTGCTCAGTATGATAATAGTGCCCAATATATAAGATATAAGGTTCCGGAATGCCAAAGGCAATCCTAGAACTTCACATCACAGATATTCAAACTTAACAAAATAAATAACTTAAACTATATTGGCTCGTGATATCACTTGTCGGTTCATGAATGCCAACCTGATACATCCTTTTGGATGTCACCTTTCTACCACATCCGAGGATATAGTGCCTGACACACTTTTGTATCATTCCGAGGATATAGTGTCTGTCACACTTGCATGCTCCAAGGATATAGTACCTGGTACACTCTTACGACAGAGAAGGAAAACAACAACAACATATGTTTCATCATAAATTGTTCCAGGGATATAGTGCCTGGAACACTGTCCACATCCAACAAGTCTATCAACCTCAAATCATCATCAGTCATCACCATTTTCTCATCTCAATCCACTTTCAATTCTCAAGTCTCAACAATCCAAGGATATAGTGCCTGGACACTCTCTTTCAATATCCATCAAGCTCATCATAACCATCATCAGTTCTTAATTCCATAAGTTACCATCCACTCACAAGTTCTCAAGCCATTGCTAATAAAACACTTCGCTAGTTTACCCACAACTTCAGAAACCTAAGTCTCCATCTTCTAAACTCATACAGAAAATTACCAATTCAGCTCACTAACCCATCTCCATTAGTCTTAAGATCTAATTACTAGTTAGCATTCTTAAACAGTGGATAAAGAAGTTTAGAAAGTTAGAGAACTCTTGAAAAATGAAAAAAAATAATTTATCAGCAAAACAGGGTGTATGCATACGCATGCACCATGTTTGCGTATGCATACTTGAAATTTTGCAACGCCTATGCGTACGCATGCACCATGTACACATACACATACATATAATTTCGCCTATTTCGCGTACACATATAAGAGTTCGCATACGCATAGGTACCACACAGAATGGTATGCTCGCGTATGAGGGGTTCGCATACGCATACCCCTCCAGACCTGTAGAATTTTAAATCAATTTTGAACACCAAATTTTAAGGTAGCATTTGTTTGCGAGATAGAGACCAAGGGATAGAGACAGAGAGACGGAGACCAAGAGACAAAGACAGAAATAAGTATTAGTATTGTGTTTGGTGTAGAAGTGTACAAGACTGATTTATGTCTCAGTATCCTGTTTGGTTTGATATAAAATTTGAGACTAAATATTTAAAATTACAAAAAATCTCTTAATTTTAATTAACAACCATAAACCCCAAATCTAATTTCATTTTTCTCAGCATGCAACCCTACCCTTTCTCCTCTCCTCTACCCTTTCTTGTCTCCTTTCCCGTGAAGGAATCCTCTAGTCTGACCTGTCGCCAGTAGCACCTCCAAGGGTCCGAATGACGATGGCGCGTTTACAATTCTCCATCGGTTCATCTTCGTGGAGCTAGTTGCTCCCCAAGGTTAGTGACGTTGCTGCCGTTTGCGCGTCCGTGGGTTTGCGTCGCCACCGTCTCGGAGCTGTGCCTCTGATCTCTGCTGTTTCTCTGTCAACGGACTCGGTATCTTTTTGTCAATTTATCTTATTTGCTTGTTAATTTTGTGAAGTTCAAAGTTGATAATTTTGTATGGCATTTTTTATTCTCTGATTTTCTGATTTGTGAATCCCTCATTTTCTGATTTGAGATTTGTCCTGATTTGCTTAAAATTGCTGATAGGGATGTTCATGGGTCGAGTAAAATCGGGTTTGATGTGACCCAGACCCATCCCAAAATATATATCAGACCTATTTGTTAGACCCAAATCCGGCTCTAGACCCGATGAAACCTACATACTTTCGGGCCACGATTATACCAGATAAAAATCGGACTGTTAACATTACCTTCTTATAAGTTAGCATGTGAAAATATACAAATTTCCAAGACTCCAACCATGATTTGACATGGTAAAATTCACTTAGAAAAATATAACAAGAACCAACCATTCCCTAAAATTAAAGCATAACTACAATCAATACAAATATTGTCTAATAATACCAAATAATTAAATCAATACAAATAACACAATATTATGCATTAGTTTAAAGTCTTATACATTTTAAACATAAAACATTAACTTATAGTCTTATAATGACTAATAACACAAAATATTAAGGTTTACAATACTTAAATTCCACATAAGAATAGCCATAATCCATCTGTTGAGTTAAGAAATTAACTAAATTAATTAGTGATGACAAACATTATTTTTGGCAACATAAATAATTAGAGTTGTTAAATTAATAAGTATACATTGCTTATTATTTATGTTATGTTGCAGGCCATAATTCAATTTTGGCAGCCCAAGTTGAATGAATAACAAAACAAAGCTAATGGACTGAATGGAAAGTGTGAATAAAGACAAGTCCAAGTTATTCATATCAAACAAAGAAGCATAGCAAGGCACCACGGGCCAAAAGGAGAAGAACCCGATCCAAGCTTGAAATTGTTTTCAATTTTCCACCATTTTGCTCCAACCAAAGCAACGTTCCTCTCCTCTCTTATCAAATCACATCAAGACTTCAGTAAAGTAAGAAAGAGAAAGAGAAAAAAAGCTTCCTCCATAAGCCAGTAACCAAAGAAGCAAGAAAGAGAAAATCTAAGCTTGAAGCACAGAAGCTAAAGCAGAAAATCTAATACAAATCAAGCATAAGAAAGGTAATCCATCTCATCTTACATGCATCAGATCTTCATCCTTTCTTCCCTACTCTCTGTTCTATCCGAAAATGGCATTCAAAGAAAAAGTTGATCTCTGTTCTTCACTGCTACAAATCCACGGTCACAAGAGATTCTTGGGGACTAAGTTGAATCTCTATGGTTTAGATTTGGTTGACCATTGGAAAATAATTTCGGTTACTCCTTCATGGCTTTCGGTCAAGTTGGAAAAGTCAGAATGAAAGGTTCTACTTTGATGATTGAGAAGAAAAAGTGAATCTGTGGTTGGTGAAGCTCAAGGCTCAAGATGTTGACCTTGGAAGAAGGACCCAGCAACATGCAAGGAGTTAAAAGAAGTTCTTCTGTTCATTCAGAAGCAAGGAGAGAAAACCAGTGAATTGAGGTTTTGTTCTGATAAGAGCTCTTTGAAGAAGTTCAACTAACTGGACAGTGTAACCTAATCAAAGGTGCATTCCGCCAGTATGAAGAACTGAATCAGAGGCTTGCTAATCTGGTTTTTCGCATAGCACAGAGGCTGTTGATGAAGTCAATCTCCTTCATGTTTTACCGATTGTAATGTACTTTTCTAAGCTTATCTTTCTGTAATTTTTTGTGAGAAAAGGCATTATGAGAAAGCTTAAGAAAAAGCCATGAGTGGAAAAAGGCTGAGAGATACACTTGAGAGAAAAGCCTAGAGTTATTTTCTGATTTCTTTAGGTTGGTTAAGTGTCTTGTATCTTGTACCTGTTTGGTATCCCTTTCTTAGTTGGGTTAGCACTAAGAGTGAATAGTTAGGTGTTAGCATAGCCAATGTCAAGTTAGGTTAGAACTTGAGTGTGAAATTGGTGTATGTAATACTGTTAACTATAGTAAAATTCTTCCATATTTGTGGAGGAGACTGGATGTAGGTTGCATAGCACAAAGCAACCGAACCAGGATATATGCTGGTGTTAGCTTTTTCTTCTCTGTCATGTTCTGTTTTCTGATATTCATGAGACAAAAATAAATTGTCTCATAAATTTCCGCTGCTGAGTTCAAACAGAATCAAATTTGTAACTTTGCTTAAAAGGGGTCAAAACAGCAACTTAAAAGGAAGGCATAGATTCAACCCCCCCTTCTCTAAGCATACCACAACCTTCAATTGGTATCAGGAGCTAAGGTCTCAAGAATCAAGCTTAACCGCTTGGAGCAAAGATCCAATGGCGAATAACTTGGGCACAACCACAGTTGCCTACACCCTCACTGAAGGTCAGTCAAACAACCGACCACCTTTCTTCAACGGAAAGAACTATTCCTACTGGAAAGAAAGGATAAGGATCTTCATCCAATCTATTGACTACAACCTATGGAAGATCGTTGTGAGCAGTCTAAAGATCCCAACAAAAACAAGTGCTGATGGAGTGGTGACTCCAAAAGAAGAAGCTGAATGGAATGAAGATGATAAGAAGAAGATAGAGCTGAATGCTAAAGCAATCAACCTTCTTCACTGTGCTATCAGCTTTGAAGAGTACAGGAAGGTGTCTAGATGCAAGACAGCCAAAGAAATCTGGGAAAAACTCCAGGTTTCACATGAAGGCACTAAACAAGTCAAAGAAACGAGGACTGATATGCTGCGAAAAGAGTACGAGATGTTTAGCATGAAGGATGGAGAAAGCATTGATGAAGCGTTTGAGAGATTCTCAATCATAATCAACAACCTTAATGCTATGGGTACAAACTATGCAGAACAAACCTTGGTGAGAAAACTCCTTAGAAGCCTCACAAAAGAGTGGGAAAACACTGCCACTGTCCTAACCGAGAGCAACAACATAAGTCCCATAACCTATGATGAGCTGAGAGGAAAACTCCTTGCCTATGAAGCCACACACACAAACACAGACTCAAAGAAAAAGGGAATAGCCCTCAAGTCACAAATAGAACCAAAAGAGAGTGAGTCTAGTGATGGTATTTCAGATGACGAGCTTTTGTTTTTTGCTAGGAGATTTAGAAGAATGATGAAGAGCAAGGGCAAATACAAAGGGTCAAGTTCAAAGGAGCACAAAATAGACTTGAGCAAAGTAACGTGTCATCATTGCAAGGAGGCTAGACACTTCAAATCAAACTGTCCAAAGCTCAAAAAGGAGGACAAAGGAAAGAAGGAAAGGAAGAGAGTACTCATGGCAGCTTGGGAGGATCTTGAGAATGACTCAAATGAAGAAGAAGAATCAGAAGGAGATAACAAAGACTGCTTCATGGCTGGAAACAACAATCTTGATGAGGTAAATTATTATGATTTGACCATTGAGGACTTGCATGCTATTATTGATGATCTTACCTTAAACACCTCAAAACTGCTTGACAAATACAATGAATGCAGATCTAAAAGAGATGTGCTAAGAGCTGAAAATAATTTTTTAAAAGAAAAGGTGAAGGAAACTGAATGTGTTTTGGACATCATTGAAGAAAATAGATTTCTAAAATCTGAACTTAAAAAATTAAAAGGAAAGCACATTGTGGATCCTTCTCATGAGTTGATTGCTGAAAATGAAAGATTAAATGATAAAATTAAAAGGCTGAATGGTGACTTAGCAAAATTTGCTCAAAGTTCTAGTAACTTGGACAAATTACTTGCAAGTCAAAGACCTTTGTTTGAGAAATCGGGTTTAGGCTACATAGCTAAGGAAGATGCAGTTTCTAATATTTCCTCTATAAAGTTTGTGGCTTCTTCATCAAATACCAAGACTATACCAAACAAAGTTGGTGTTGAAAACGCTCCAACATTTGAAGAAAAATTTGATGAAGTATACACAAGTGAAACTGAGCGTTCACCAAAAACTGAACCGTGTTCAAACCGGCCAGGTTTGGGTTACATTTCGAAAAATGAGGATGCTTTCAAGAAACCACCATTTTACAACAAAACCTCATTTTCGAAAGGTAAAAATATTCAAAAAAATTCTGGTGAAAACATTTTTGCAAAGAGGAATAATTATAACAAAAATCAGTTTGTCAAAAGAAATGCATCTCCTCCAAAAACTAGAAAATTCCAATCATTTAATCATTTCAAGAAATATAACTCACCTCAATTTTAGCGGCACACATCAAAAAATCATTGTGTTAATTGCAAGAAATTTGACCACTCATATGCACAATGCTTCTTTGAAAAGAGAGTTGTAGGAAACAAAGTTTACAATGTCGTTTGTGATTTCAATGCACTTGGGCAACCAAGATGGATTAACTTCAAAGGATCCAAATTAGTTTGGATACCTAAGGCTACTTGAAACTCTTCATGCAGATTTGCCTAGCATCCAAGAACAAAAAGGACATATGGTACATGGATAGTGGATGTTCAAGGCACATGACTGGAAGGTCAACCTACTTCATCAAACTAAATAAGTATGATGGAGGTTTTGTGACCTTTGGAGATGATGGTAAAGGTAAAATCATTGCTGTTGGAAAAGTAGGTAATGAGCAATATACTTTCATTGATGATGTGCTTTTGGTATGTGGTTTAAAGCACAATCTTTTGAGCATAAGTCAGTTGTGTGATTTAGGATATTTAGTTGTTTTCAAAAGGCTTGAATGCTGTGTTGTAAATGAAAAGACAAATGAAGTGATGTTTGTTGCCAAGCGTTTCAATAATATGTATGGACTTACTCTTGATGAACTAAAAGATCAAAATGTAGCTTGTCTCCACTCTAAAGATTCTGAAAAGTGGTTATGGCACAAGAGATTGGGCCATGCAAGTATGTTTCAAATAAACAAACTTGTAAAGAAAGAATTAGTAAGAGGTCTTCCTTTGATAAAGTTTGACAAAGACATCACTTGTGATGCTTGCCAAATGGGAAAACAAACAAAAAGTTCTTTTAAACCAAAGGAAGACATCTCTACTAAAAGACCACTTGAGTTGCTACATATTGATTTATTTGGTCCAACAAGAACTCAAAGCCTAGGTGGTAAACATTATGGTTTAGTAATTGTGGATGACTATACTAGGTTTGGTTGGGTTTTATTTCTTGCACACAAAAATGAAGCCTTTTCGGCCTTTGAACCTTTTTGCAAGAAAATTCAAAATGAAAAGGATTTGAAAATCTCTTCTATAAGAAGCGATCATGGAACTGAATTTGAAAATAATTTGTTTGAATCCTTTTGTGAAGAGTTTGGAATATCCCACAACTTCTCTTGTCCAAGGACACCACAACAAAATGGTGTTGTGGAAAGAAGAAATAGAAGCATACAAGAGATGACAAGAGCTATGCTTTGTGAGAGTAATGTTCCAAAATTCCTTTGGGCTGAAGCGGTTAACACGGCTTGCCACATTTTGAATAGAACAATCATAAGGAAATTTTTGAAGAAAACCCCTTATGAACTTTGGAAAGGCTACCCACCAAACTTAGATTACTTGCACATCTTTGGATGCAAATGTTTTGTTTTGAATAACAAAGAAAATTTGGGAAAATTTGATCCAAAGGCTTATGAGTGTTTGTTTGTAGGATATTCCACAACTAGTAAAGCATATAGGGTTTATCATCAAGATGCTAGAATTATTGAAGAGTCCATACATGTTACATTTTGTGATACTAACTTGGTGCAAAGCATTTTGGAAGATGGTGATGCAGGAAATCAAGCTCAAAAGGATGATGAAGCTGCTCAGAATCATGGAAAAGAAAATTCTCGACAAACTGAACCAGAAACAGCAAATGCTGAAAATTCAGGAGACAATTCCATTTTGTCTCATGAATCTGAAGGAAATTCTGCAGACAGCAGCATACAGAATCCATTGGTGACCGAATCTGCCTCCAAATCCACCAGACCTCGTGAATGGAGATTCTTGAAGAATTATCCTGAAGAATTTGTAATTGGGGACATCTCTCATGGAGTGCAAACTAGATCTTCCACTAGAAAGGCAAATGAAGGTTCAAACATTGCCCTCCTCTCACAAATGGAGCCTCAGAACGTCAAGGAAGCCCTTAATGACCCCTCTTGGATTAAGGCTATGGAGGATGAGTTTCTTGAGTTTGAAAAGAACCAAGTGTGGACGTTGGTTCCAAGGCCAAGTGGAAAGAAAGTGACCGGCACCAAGTGGATATTCCGGAACAAGTTGGGAGAAGATGGTAGCATTGCAAGAAACAAGGCAAGGCTAGTGGCACAAGGATATGACCAAGAAGAAGGAATAGACTTTGATGAATCATTTGCCCCTGTTGCCCGAATGGAAGCCATAAGACTTCTCCTAGCCTATGCTGCATTTTGTGGTTTTAAATTATACCAAATGGATGTGAAATGTGCATTTTTGAATGGTGTGATAGACAGAGAAGTATATGTGGAGCAGCCTCCTGGTTTTGAAAATAAAGAGCATTCTAATCATGTTTTTAAATTGTCTAAAGCTCTCTATGGTTTAAGATAAGCTCCTAGAGCTTGGTATGAGAGACTTAGCTCTTTTCTTTTAAAAAACGGTTTTCAAAGAGGCACCACTGATACAACTCTATTTATCAAAAATTCTAATGATTCTTTTATTTTAGTCCAAATATATGTTGATGACATTATTTTTGGATCAGCAAATGAATCCCTTTGTACTGAATTTGGAAAGCTCATGACAAGTGAATTTGACATGAGTATGATGGGTGAACTTAATTTTTTCCTTGGGCTACAAATTAAACAAACTGAAAATGGTATTTTCATTCATCAAGAAAAGTATGCCAAGGAATTAGTTAAGAAATTTGGCCTTGAAAATGCCAAACCCATGGGAACTCCCATGCACCCAAATTCTAAATTAGATAAGGGAGAAAATGAGAAAGATGTTGATGAGATGAGGTATAGAGGAATGATTGGTTCTCTTATGTACTTAACTTCCTCTAGACCCGATATTGTGCAAAGTGTTGGATTGTGTTCTAGGTTCCAATCCAAACCAAAAGAGTCACATCTTTCGGCAGTTAAGAGGATCATTAGATATGTTCATGGCACGTCCAATTTTGGTCTTTGGTATCCTAAGATTGATGATTTTTCTGCAGTTGGTTATTGTGATGCAGATTTTGCTGGTGATAGAGTTGATAGAAAGAGCACTTCTGGTTTATGCTGCTTCCTTGGAAAGTCCTTAAATGTTTGGTCAAGTTAGAAGCAACCAACAGTGGCCTTATCCACTGCAGAGGCTGAGTATATAGCTACTTCTTCTTGTTGTTCTCAGCTTTTATGGTTAAAAACACAGCTTGCTGATTACAAATTAAATGCTGAAAATATTCCCTTAATGTGTGATAATATGAGTGCCATCAATATTTCTAAAAATCCAATTTTGCACTCTAGGACTAAGCATATTGAAGTGAAATTTCACTCAATAAGAGAACATGTCCAAAAGGGGGATATTTGCATTCAATTTGTTAAATTAGAAGAGCAATTAGCAGATATTTTTACTAAACCATTAGCTGAGGATAGATTCTGCATGCTTAGGACTTGTCTAGGAATTTTGAGTTATAATTCTCTATTTGAAAAGTGCTGATGTGTTTGCTGGAGAATTTTGTCTCATAAACAGGTATGAGACAATTCTGGGCAGATGATGAATGTTTCCTTCAAGGCAGCGTGTTCTGCGCTTATTGCAAGTGAAAAATCAATCTGGGCCAACCTCAATTCAGATCTGGGTAGTCCTATATGTTCCATTGATTCAAACCATATCTGGGCCCAATGTGAATGTTACATTCTTACTTGTGTGTTTAAGTTTTCATTAAAAGTTTTTTGTGGCCCGAAAGTTTTTTTGGCAAACTTAATTTTTTCTTTGGTCCAAAAGGAGTTTCAATTTAATGCTGATTGCCTTTCAAAGTTTAAAAAAATTAATTTTAAAATCAAATAAAATCCTTTCCTTTATGATGTCATGTCTTGTCAAGTCTTTTCAAATGGTGATGCAGTTGCATGGTTTTGGAAATTTGCTTTTGGGTACGGTTACCAACACTCCCTTTCTTCCCTCCATAACTTCTTCTCAACCCTTCGTTTCTTCCCTCTCACACCACTATCTCTCTTTCATCAAAGGCATCATTTTAACCAAAATGAGGAAGAAAGTCATTGCAAAAAGGGCTCCTCGTGAGAAGATTTACAAACTACCCACAAAGCCTTCCACTCGCTCTCAAGACCGAACCTTTACCCCTTCTCCTTCTCCTCCTACCTCTCCTCCTCGCTGTGACCCCATGGCTCGTACCAAGAACACTCCAAGATATCCTGCCTCTGCCAAACCAACTCCACCACCAAAGGCGGTACCTTCCAAACCTGCCTCTTCAAAACCTGGCTCTTCAAAGCCATCCTCATCCAAAGGAAAGCGTCCGGCGACGGAGGAACCTGTTCCTGAGCCACAACAACCCAGGGCAAGGTCAGTTCCTGTGCATTCACAGAGAGGTAACACTCGAGTCCCTCTCAAAAATGTTAAAGAACCAGAAATTGGACCATTTGATCACAAAGCCCATTTTATGACCTCTCATTCAAACTATAACCCCTATAGATTCAAATCTGCCATGAATAATGATTTTTATGAGGGAGTCATCCAGTATCGTACCCTATGCTCTTCATTTCTCGCTGATCTGCCATCTTTGAAAAGAAAAGGTTTTCCTTTTGTTGACAACTTAATTTTTCTGGACTGGAATCACCTTTTTGACATCAAAAAACCTGTTTATCCATTGTTGGTCAAAGAGTTTTATGCAAACATGACTTATCATGAAGGCACCGCTCATTCGTATGTCAAAGGCCGAGATATCATTTTAAACAATGAGACCATCAGTGAAGCTTTAAAGTATACTGATGTTGGGCCTTGTGCATACACGTCAGTTAAGTGGGATGAAGGAGTTGGTGTTTCTTACAATGATGCCCTGGCTAGCATTTGTGAACATGTTTCCTTAATAGATGGCATTACACCCACACACAAAGCCCTAGGATATGAACGTGCTAAGTTGTACCGAATGGTCAATCACATTATACTTCCTCAAAGTGGTTCATATCAAAGGGTTTCATACACTGACACTCTTGTTTTATATGCCATTCTCACCAAAACTGAAATTTCATTTGCATATTTGATGGTTAGATACATGTTTGACTCTGTTAGAAGTGAAAAGGACAAAGCTCTTCCTTATGGCATGTTTCTAACTTGTATTTTTGAGTATTTTGGTGTTGACTTGACCAATGAGAAATATGAAAATAGACATTCGTATCTAAAGGGAGGTGGTTCAGTGAAACAGAACAAAGGACCCACTAGATCTGAAAAAGTTGTCCTAGATGATGAAGATGATGATTTTGTCCCTGAGGATTCTCCTGCTCCTTCCACTAAGGGAACATCCATCTCCACTGGAAAGAAATTGACTCTGCTAAATGTGGTTAAGGATGTTACTCAAGAGTTTGTCTCCCAATCAAATCACTTTATTGCCATGAGCAAGGAGCAAAGGAAACTAGCTAGCAAGCATGAGAACTTTCTGAAGAAATCAAGGGATAGGGTGGCCGTGCTCATGACCTTCATTGATAACCTTCAAAATGATGAAGACATTGCCACCGATGGTGAAGAGGAAGCTGCTTCGGAGGGGGATGGTTCTGATGCCTAAGATTTATCTCATGAAAACTGCTGCTGCTGATCTCTTTTTGTCTCATGATTTATGTTTCCTTCGTTACTTTTGCACTGTTTTATTTTGGATGACTGTAATAACTTTTTACTATGCTGCACTTTTGACAGTTTATTTAGTGCTTTGATTCTGTGCTCTAACTCTTTTCTGCAGGGTACAAGGCTTTCTTTTTGTTGGTCTTTTTATCATCCGCCCTTGATGACAAAAGGGGGAGTAATAGGAGCAATAGCAATAGTTAACATGCCATTCTGACATGCCATTCTGACTAAAGTTGCATTTGATTATTTTTTGTGAACTTTGTTTGATATTGTGAACTGGTGTAAATGAGGTTGGAAACTTGCTTTATGATATGTTGTTATCTGACTCTGACCCTGATGTATTAAAACTCTTTTGGCCATTTAAATTGTCACTGTTTGCTATACTTTTGGTTGGTACATAGCATCTGTTTAGTTCCATAGAAGCATATGTAAACAGGAAAGAAGAGAAGAGCATAAATCCAGGGGGAGCAACATAAAAGCAAATGACAAAAATCAAAGGGAGTTTCTAAACCTTACTCAAACTCATCTCTTTTACCTATTGCTTAGATCATGTTTGTCATCAAGGGGGAGATTGTTGAGTTAAAAAATTAACTAAATTAATTAGTGATGACAAACATTATTTTTGGCAACATAAATAATTAGAGTTGTTAAATTAATAAGTATACATTGCTTATTATTTATGTTATGTTGCAGGCCATAATTCAATTTTGGCAGCCCAAGTTGAATGAATAACAAAACAAAGCTAATGGGCTGAATGGAAAGTGTGAATAAAGACAAGCCCAAGTTATTCATATCAAACAAAGAAGCATAGCAAGGCACCACGGGCCAAAAAGAGAAGAACCCGATCCAAGCTTGAAATTGTTTTCAATTTTCCACCATTTTGCTCCAACCAAAGTGGTGCGCGAAATTGTGATCACTACAACTTCGCACAACTAACCAGCAAGTGCACTGGGTCGTCCAAGTAATACCTTACGTGAGTAAGGGTCGATCCCACGGAGATTGTTAGCATTGAAGCAAGCTATGGTCATCTTGTAAATCTTAGTCAGGCAAACTCAAATGTATATGATGATGAACGAAAATAACATAAAAGATAAAGATAGTGATACTTATGTATATCATTGGTGTAAGAGCTTCAGACAAGCGTATGAAGATGCCTTCCCTTCCCTCTCTCTGCTTTCCTACTGCCTTCATCCAATCCTTCTTACTCCTTTCCATGGCAAGCTCGTGTAGGGTTTCACCGTTGTCAATGGCTACCTCCCATCCTCTCAGTGAAAGCGATTGCATATGTCCTGTCACGGCATAGCGGAATTCAGCTGTCGGTTCTCGGTCAGGCCGGAATAATATCCATTGATACTTTTGCGTTTGTCACTAACGCCCCGCCTGCTAGGAGTTTGAAGCACGTCACAGTCATTCAGTCATTGAATCCTACTCAGAATACCACAGACAAGGTTTAGACCTTCCGGATTCTCTTGAATGCCGCCATCAGGTCCTGCCTATACCACGAAGATTCCGATTAAAGAATCCAAGAGATATTCACTAAGCCTCAGATGCGTGTAGAACAAGAGTGGTTGTCAGTCACTTTGTTCATGGGTGAGAATGGTGATGGGCGTCAATCATCACCTTCATCAAGTTGAAGAACAAGTGATATCTTGGACAAAGAACAAGCGGAATTGAATAGAAGAACAATAGTAATTGCATTAATACTCGAGGTACAGCAGAGCTCCACACCTTAATCTATGGTGTGTAGAAACTCCACCGTTGAAAATACATAAGAACAAGAGTGATCATTGGTTTCGGCCCCAGAGAGGGAACCAGAAGAACCAAGATGAAATTACAATAGTAAAAGGTCCTACTTATAGAAAACTAGTAGCCTAAGGTGTACAAAGATGAGTAAATGACATAAAAATCCACTTCCGGGCCCACTTGGTGTGTGCTTGGGCTGAGCAATGAAGCATTTTCGTGTAGAGACTCTCCTTGGAGTTAAACGCCAGCTTTAGTGCCAGTTTGGGCGTTTAACTCCCAATTAGGTGCCAGTTCCGGCGTTTAACGCTGGAATTTCTTGAGGTGACTTTGAACGCCGGTTTGGGCCATCAAATCTTGGGCAAAGTATGGACTATCATATATTGCTGGAAAGCCCAGGATGTCTACTTTCCAACGCCGTTGAGAGCGCGCCAATTGGGCTTCTGTAGCTCCAGAAAATCCACTTCGAGTGCAGGGAGGTCAGAATCCAACAGCATCTGCAGTCCTTTTGAGTCTCTGGATAAGATTTTTGCTCAGATCCCTCAATTTCAGCCAGAAAATACCTGAAATCACAGAAAAACACACAAACTCATAGTAAAGTCCAGAAAAGTGAATTTTAACTAAAAACTAATAAAAATATAATAAAAACTAACTAAAAGATATCAAAAACATACTAAAAACAATGCCAAAAAGCGTACAAATTATCCGCTCATCACAACACCAAACTTAAATTGTTGCTTGTCCCCAAGCAACTGAAAATCAAATAGGATAAAAAGAAGAGAATATACTATAGACTCCAAATTATCAATGAAACTAAGCTCCAAATTAGATGAGCGGGACTAGTAGCTTTTTGCCTCCGAACAGTTTTGGCATCTCACTTTATCCTTTGAAATTCAGAATGATTGGCTTCTTTAGGAACTCCGAATCCAGATAGTGTTATTGATTCTCCTAGTTAAGTATGATGATTCTTGAACACAGCTACTTTATGAGTCTTGGCCGTGGCCCAAAGCACTCTGTCTTCCAGTATTACCACCGGATACATACATGCCACAGACACATAATTGGGTGAACCTTTTCAGATTGTGACTCAGCTTTGCTAAAGTCCCCAATTAGAGGTGTCCAGGGTTCTTAAGCACACTCTTATTTGCCTTGGATCACAACTCTTATTCTTTTCTTTTTCTTTCTTTTTCTCTTTCTTCTTTTTTTTCGGTTTTTTTTTCTTTTTTTTTTTCGCCTGCTTTCTTTCTTTTTTGTATTCACTGCTTTTTCTTGCTTCAAGAATCATTTTTATGATTTTTTAGATCCTCAGTAACATGTCTCCTTTTTCATCATTCTTTCAAGAGCCAACAATTTTAACATTCATGAACCACAAATTCAAAAGACATATGCACTGTTTAAGCATACATTCAGAAAACAACAAGTATTGTCACCACATCAAACTAATTAAGCTAGTTTTAAAGATGAATTTGAAATCCTGTACTTCTTGTTCTTTTGTGATAAAAACAGTTTTCATTTAAGAAAGGTGATGGATTCATATTCATAGCTTTAAGGCATAGACACTAAGACACTAATGATCACAAGACACAAACATGGATAACATAAGCACTAAAATTCAAAAAACAGAAAAATAAAGAACAAGGAGATTAAAGAACGGGTCCACCTTAGTGATGGCAGCTCTTTCTTTCTCTTGAAGATCCTATGGAGTGCTTGAGCTCCTCAATGTCTCTTCCTTGTCTTTGTTGCTCCTCTCTCATGATCCTTTGATCTTCTCCAATTTCATGGAGGAGAATGGAGTGTTCTTGGTGCTCCACCCTTAGTTGTCCCATGTTGGAACTCAATTCTCCTAGGGAGGTGTTTAGTTGCTCCCAATAGTCTTGTGGAGGAAAGTGCATCCCTTGAGGTATCTCAGGGATTTCTTGATGAGAGGGGTCTCTTGCTTGCTCCATCTTCTTCTTAGTGATGGGCTTGAGGTCATGCCTTCTCAGTTGAACCGGCTTTGGATGCCATAAATGGTTATGGAAAACAAAAAAGCAACGCTTTTACCACACCAAACTTAAAATGTTTGCTCGTCCTCGAGCAAAAAGAAGAAAGAAGAGAGTAGAAGAAGAAGAAATGAGGAGGAGGGAGATGGTGGTGTTTAGGTTGTGTGAAAATGAAGAAGAGAGAGAGTGGTGGTGGGGTCCTGTGGGGTCCACAGATTCTGTGGTGTCAAGGAAAAGTCATCCCTGCACCAATTGGCATCAAAATCCACGTTTTGAGCCATTTCTGGCGTTAAACGCCGGGCTGGTGCCCATTCCTGGCGTTTAACGCCAGGTTCTTGCCCCTTTCTGGCGTTTAACGCCAGTCTGGTGCCCCTTTCTGGCGTTAAACGCCCAGAATGGTGCCAGACTGGGCGTTAAACGCCCAACTGCTAGGCTTACTGGCGTTTGAACGCCAGCAGCTTCTTCCTCCAGGGTGTGCTGTTTTTCTTCCTGTTTTTCATTCTGTTTTTGCTTTTTCAATGGATTTTGTGACTTCTTATGATCATCAACCTACAAAAAAGATAAAATAACAAAACAAAATAGTTAACTATAAAACATTGGGTTGCCTCCCAACAAGCGCTTCTTTAATGTCAGTAGCTTGACAGATGGCTCTCATGGAGCCTCACAAATGATCAGAGCAATGTTGGAACCTCCCAACACCAAACTTAGAGTTTGAATGTGGGGGTTCAACACCAAACTTAGAGTTTGGTTGTGGCCTCCCAACACCAAACTTAGAGTTTGACTGTGGGGGCTCTGTTTGACTCTGATTTGAGAGAAGCTCTTCAAGCTTCCTCTCCATGGAGATAGAGGGATATCCTTGAGCCTTAAACACAAAGGATTCTTCATTCACTTGAATGATTAGTTCACCTCTATCAACATCAATCACAGCCTTTGCTGTGGCTAGGAAGGGTCTGCCAAGGATGATGGATTCATCCATGCACTTCCCAGTCTCTAGGACTATGAAATCAGTAGGGATGTAATGGTTTTCAACTTTTACCAAAACATTCTCTACAAGTCCATGAGCTTGTTTTCTTGAGTTGTCTGCCATCTCCAATGAGATTCTTGCAGCTTGTACCTCAAAGATCCCTAGCTTCTCCATTACAGAGAGAGGCATGAGGTTCACACTTGACCCTAAGTCACACAAGGCCTTCTTGAAGGTCATGGTGCCTATGGTACAAGATATTGAAAACTTCCCAGGATCTTGTCTCTTTTGAGGTAGTTTCTGCCTAGACAAGTCATCCAGTTCTTTGGTGAGCAAAGGGGGTTCATCCTCCCAAGTCTCATTTCCAAATAACTTGTCATTTAGCTTCATGATTGCTCCAAGAAATTTGGCAACTTGATCTTCAGTGACATACTCGTCCTCTTTAGAGGAAGAATACTCATCAGAGCTCATGAAAGGCAGAAGTAAGTTTAATGGAATCTCTATGGTCTCATTTTGAGCCTCAGATTCCCATGGTTCCTCATTGGGGAACTCATTGGAGGTTAGTGCACGCCCATTGAGGCCTTCCTCAGTGGCGTCCACTTCCTCTCTTTCCTCTCCAAATTCGGCCATGTTTATGGCTTTGCACTCTCCTTTTGGATTTTCTTCTGTATTGCTTGGGAGAGTACTAGGAGGGAGTTCAGTAACTTTCTTACTCAGCTGACCCACTTATCCTTCCAAATTCCTAATGGAGGACCTTGTTTCATTCATGAAGCTTTGAGTGGTCTTTATTAGATCAGAGACCATTGTTGCTAAGTCAGAAGTACTCTGCTTAGAACTCTCTGTCTGTTGCTGAGAAGATGATGGGAAAGGCTTGTTATTGCCAAGCCTGTTTCTTCCACCATTATTATTGAAACCTTGTTGAGGTCTCCCTTGATTCTTCCATGAGAAATTTGGGTGATTTCTCCATGAAGAATTATAGGTGTTTCCATAGGGTTCTCCTAGGTAATTCACCTCTTCCATTGAAGGGTTCTCAGGATCATAAGCCTCTTCCTCAGATGAAGCTTCCTTAGTACTGCCAAGTGCATTTTGCATTCCAGACAGACTTTGAGAAATTAAATTGACTTGTTGAGTCAATATCTTGTTCTGAGCCAGTATGGCATTCAGAGTGTCAATCTCAAGAACTCCTTTCTTCTGATTAGTCCCATTATTCACAGGATTCCTTTCAGAAGTGTACATGAATTGGTTATTTGCAACCATTTCAATTAGCTCTTGAGCCTCTGCAGGCGTCTTCTTCAGATGAAGAGATCCTCCAGCCGAGCTATCCAAAGACATCTTGGATAGTTCAGAGAGACCATCATAGAAAATACCTATGATGCTCTATTCAGAAAGCATGTCTGAGGGACACTTCCTGATTAATTGTTTGTATCTTTCCCAAGCTTCATAGAGGGATTCTCCATCCTTCTGCCTGAAGGTTTGGACTTCCACTCTAAGCTTACTCCATCTTTGTGGTGGAAAGAACTTTGCCAAGAAGGCATTGACTAGCTTTTCCCAAGAGTCCAGGCTTTCTTTAGGTTGTGAGTCCAACCATGTCCTAGCTCTGTCTCTTACAGCAAAAGGGAATAGCATCAGTCTATAGACCTCAGGGTCTACCCCATTAGTCTTGACTGTGTCACAGATTTGCAAGAATTCAGCTAAGAACTGATGAGGATCTTCCATTGGAAGTCCATGGAACTTGCAATTCTGTTGCATTAGAGAAACTAATTGAGGCTTAAGCTCAAAGTTGTTTGCTCCAATGGCAGGGATAGAGATGCTTCTCCCATAGAAGTTGGGAGTAGGTGCAGTAAAGTCACCCAGCACCTTCCTTGCATTGTTGGCATTGTTGTTGTTTTCGGCTGCCATGTCTTCTTCTTCTTTGAAGAATTCGGTCAGGTCCTCTAAAGAGAGTTGTGCTTTGGCTTCTCTTAGCTTTCTCTTCAAGGTCCTTTCGGGTTCAGGATCAGCTTCAACAAGAATGCCTTTGTCTCTGCTCCTGCTCATATGAAAGAGAAGAGAAAAAGAAAATGTGGAATCCTCTATGTCACAGTATAGAGATTCCTTGAGGTGTCAGAGGAAAAGAGAAATAGAAAGAAGAAGGAGAAGAAGAATTCGAACTTTTAATTAGATAAGGTTCGAATTGTGCATTGAGAAGGAGTGGTACTCCATAAATAGAAGGATGTGAGAAGGAGGGAGGTATTCTTTTCGAAAATTTAGAAAATTTTTGAAAACATTTTTGAAAAACACTTAATTGATTTTCGAAAAATAAGATTGGAAAAGAAATCAAGTGATTTTTGAAAAAGATTTGAAATTAGAAATTAAAAAGATTTGATTGAAAACTTAATTTGAAAAAGATGTGATTAAAAAGATGTGATTGAAAAGATATGATTTGAAAACAATTTGTAAAGATATGATTTAAAAAAAATAATGACTTGCCTAACAAGAAAAGATATGATTCAAACATAAAACCTTCCTTAACAGAAAAGGCAAAAAATGTTCAATCAAATCATTAATTGTTAGTAAGTATCTTTGAAAAAGGAAAGAAATTGATTTTGAAAACATTTGATTGAAAAGATATGATTTGAAAAAGATTTGATTTTGAAAAACTTTGAAAACTTGAAAAAAAATTGATTTGAAAACAAAATCTTCCCCCTAGCACCATCCTGGCGTTAAACGCCCAGAATGGTATACATTCTGGCGTTTAACGCCCAAAATGCACCCTTTTTGGGCGTTAAACGCCCAACCAGGTACCCTGGCTGGCGTTTAAACGCCAGTCTGTCTTCTTCACTGGGCATTTTTGAATGCTCAGCTTTTTCTGTATAATTCCTCTGCAGTATGTTCTGGATCTTCAATTCTTGGTATCATTGACTTGAAAAGACACAAATTAAAAATATTTTTGGATTTTTAATAATCAAAATGCAACAAGAATCAAATAACAATGCATGCAAGACACCAAACTTAGCAGTTTGTATACTACTGACACTAACAATATGAGAATGCATATGAGACACACAAAATACTTCAAGTCAATAGAATTTAGAGATTAGAACACAAAAATCATCAAGAATTACTTGAGGATCATTAAGACACATGAATGAATGCATGCAATTGACACCAAACTTAAGATGAGACACTAGACTTAAGCAAGAAACATCAAATATTTTTGTTTTTTATGATTTTGTAAATTTTTTTGTATTTTTCGAAAATTAAGTGGAAAGGAAAATAAAGGTATCAAAATTCTTAATGAGAATTCCAGGAATCATGCAATGTTAGTCTAAAGCTTTAGTCTAAAGGAATTAGACATAGCTAGCTAAGCTTCAGCAAGACATTGCATTCAAGAGCTAAATTGATGATGATCAATCAGCTTTGGTGATGATAAGAACATCACCTTGAAACACTAGAATTCATTCTTAAGAACTCTGAAGAAAAAAAAATACCTAATCTAAGCAACAAGATGAACCGTCAGTTGTCCAAACTAGAACAATCCCCGGCAACGGCGCCAAAAACTTGGTGCGCGAAATTGTGATCACTACAACTTCGCACAACTAACCAGCAAGTGCACTGGGTCGTCCAAGTAATACCTTACGTGAGTAAGGGTCGATCCCACGGAGATTGTTAGCATTGAAGCAAGCTATGGTCATCTTGTAAATCTTAGTCAGGAAAACTCAAATGTATATGATGATGAACGAAAATAACATAAAAGATAAAGATAGTGATACTTATGTATATCATTGGTGTAAGAGCTTCAGACAAGCGTATGAAGATGCCTTCCCTTCCGTCTCTCTGCTTTTCTACTGCCTTCATCCAATCCTTCTTACTCCTTTCCATGGCAAGCTCGTGTAGGGTTTCACCGTTGTCAATGGCTACCTCCCATCCTCTCAGTGAAAGCGATTGCATATGTCCTGTCACGGCATAGCGGAATTCAGCTGTCGGTTCTCGGTCAGGCCGGAATAATATCCATTGATACTTTTGCGTTTGTCACTAACGCCCCGCCTGCTAGGAGTTTGAAGTACGTCACAGTCATTCAGTCATTGAATCCTACTCAGAATACCACAGACAAGGTTTAGACCTTCCGGATTCTCTTGAATGCCGCCATCAGGTCCTGCCTATACCACGAAGATTCCGATTAAAGAATCCAAGAGATATTCACTAAGCCTCAGATGCGTGTAGAACAAGAGTGGTTGTCAGTCACTTTGTTCATGGGTGAGAATGGTGATGGGCGTCAATCATCACCTTCATCAAGTTGAAGAACAAGTGATATCTTGGACAAAGAACAAGCGGAATTGAATAGAAGAACAATAGTAATTGCATTAATACTCGAGGTACAGCAGAGCTCCACACCTTAATCTATGGTGTGTAGAAACTCCACCGTTGAAAATACATAAGAACAGAGTGATCATTGGTTTCGGCCCCAGAGAGGGAACCAGAAGAACCAAGATGAAATTACAATAGTAAAAGGTCCTACTTATAGAAAACTAGTAGCCTAAGGTGTACAAAGATGAGTAAATGACATAAAAATCCACTTCCGGGCCCACTTGGTGTGTGCTTGGGCTGAGCAATGAAGCATTTTCGTGTAGAGACTCTCCTTGGAGTTAAACGCCAGCTTTAGTGCCAGTTTGGGCGTTTAACTCCCAATTAGGTGCCAGTTCCGGCGTTTAACGCTGGAATTTCTTGAGGTGACTTTGAACGCCGGTTTGGGCCATCAAATCTTGGGCAAAGTATGGACTATCATATATTGCTGGAAAGCCCAGGATGTCTACTTTCCAACGCCGTTGAGAGCGCGCCAATTGGGCTTCTGTAGCTCCAGAAAATCCACTTCGAGTGCAGGGAGGTCAGAATCCAACAGCATCTGCAGTCCTTTTGAGTCTCTGGATAAGATTTTTGCTCAGATCCCTCAATTTCAGCCAGAAAATACCTGAAATCACAGAAAAACACACAAACTCATAGTAAAGTCCAGAAAAGTGAATTTTAACTAAAAACTAATAAAAATATAATAAAAACTAACTAAAAGATATCAAAAACATACTAAAAACAATGCCAAAAAGCGTACAAATTATCCGCTCATCACAAAGCAACGTTCCTCTCCTCTCTTATCAAATCACATCAAGACTTCAGTAAAGTAAGAAAGAGAAAGAGAAAAAAAGCTTCCTCCATAAGCCAGTAACCAAAGAAGCAAGAAAGAGAAAATCTAAGCTTGAAGCACAGAAGCTAAAGCAGAAAATCTAATACAAATCAAGCATAAGAAAGGTAATCCATCTCATCTTGCATGCATCAGATCTTCATCCTTTCTTTCCTACTCTCAGTTTTATCCGAAAATGGCATTCAAAGAAAAAGTTGATCTCTGTTCTTCACTGCTACAAATCCACGGTCACAAGAGATTCTTGGGGACCAAGTTGAATCTCTATGGTTTAGATTTGGTTGACCATTGGAAAACAATTTCGGTTACTCCTTCATGGCTTTCGGTCAAGTTGGAAAAGTCAGAATGAAAGGTTCTACTTTGATGATTGAGAAGAAAAAGTGAATCTGTGGTTGGTGAAGCTCAAGGCTCAAGATGTTGACCTTGGAAGAAGGACCCAGCAACATGCAAGGAGTTAAAAGAAGTTCTTCTGTTCATTCAGAAGCAAGGAGAGAAAACCAGTGAATTGAGGTTTTGTTCTGAGAAGAGCTCTTTGAAGAAGTTCAACTAACTGGACAGTGTAACCTAATCAAAGGTGCATTCCGCCAGTATGAAGAACTGAATCAGAGGCTTGCTAATCTGGTTTTTCGCATAGCACAGAGGCTGTTGATGAAGTCAATCTACTTCATGTTTTACCGATTGTAATGTACTTTTCTAAGCTTATCTTTCTGTAATTTCTTGTGAGAAAAGGCATTGTGAGAAAGCTTAAGAAAAAGCCATGAGTGGAAAAAGGCTGAGAGATACACTTAAGAGAAAAGCCTAGAGTTATTTTTTGATTTCTTTAGGTTGGTTAAGTGTCTTGTATCTTGTACCTGTTTGGTATCCCTTTCTTAGTTGGGTTAGCACTAAGAGTGAATAGTTAGGTGTTAGCATAGCCAATGTCAAGTTAGGTTAGAACTTGAGTGTGAAACTGGTCTATGTAATACTGTTAACTATAGTGAAATTCTTCCATATTTGTGGAGGAGACTGGATGTAGGTTGCATAGCACAAAGCAACCGAACCAGGATATATGCTGGTGTTAGCTTTTTCTTCTCTGTCATGTTCTATTTTCTGATATTCATGAGACAAAAATAAATTGTCTCATAAATTTTCGCTGCTGAGTTCAAACAGAATCAGATTTGTAACTTTGCTTAAAAGGGGTCAAAACAGCAACTTAAAAGGAAGGCATAGATTCAACCCCCCCTTCTCTAAGCCTACCACAACCTTCACCATCACTAATAACACATTACACAAAATATTAATTGTGTATGATGACCGGGCCACCGGGCCGAGTTCGGGTGACCCGAACTATGGCTTGGACCCGACTCAAAATAATAACCGGGTCTATTTTTGAGACCCTTATCTGGCCCTAGATCCAGTAAAATCATACCAAATTAGTCCCAAAAAGGTTCGGGACCGAGCCGGATCTTCGGGACGGGCCGGGCCATGAACACCCCTAATTGCTGATTTGTGCTTCATCAATTGTTGAAAATTTTTGAAGTTGTGATTTTCAAGTTCTGATTCGCCCTCATTTGCTTTCTATTTCTGATTTCTATGTCATCTTTTTTTTAAGATTTGGAAATTTTTGATTGCTGAGTGTTGATTCCATCGTTTGCATATTATATAAATTTTTTTTACCTTATTTGTACTTGTTAATTGCTGATTTGTGAATTTGTAATTGTTAATTTTATAAATTTATTTATGATCATTACTATGTAGAAAAACAAAGAAGATGACTTGAGAACTATTTATCATAATTATGTTTCTATTATCACTCTTTTTTCTTATCAGAATTAGTACACAGTAGTGTGTTATCTTGAATTGGAAATGTATTCTCTCAAACTGATCTGTCCGATTGAGAAGATTAAGTATGATCTAGTGTTGTATTACTATTTCTTGATCGCTGTTTAGACTAGCTATTCAATTTGAAATTTGAAAGAAATTTTGTTTTGATTAGCTATAAATAATTTTAATTGGACAAGTTTATTCAATCTTGTGTTCTGTTACTATTTCTTGATCGTTGTTTTGACTAGCTACTCAATCTGAAATCTGCAAGAAATTTTGTTTTGAGTAGCTATTAAATAATTTAATTTGGACAAGTTGATTCAATCTTGTGTTAATGTGTAAAATATCGGTGCTCTCCTTATTGGCTGATGCTTTAACGTCGTGACATGTTTCTTCTACAAATCTTCGCTTTCATGGAGCTGGAACCTTTTCTATGCACTACTTTTTAAGCTACTTATTTATATATTATTGTTTTTGTCACAATTGTATATTCTTTATGCTACACAGAAGGTGTTAATTGGCAGTCTATAACCATAGCAGAGCTCTTATTTGAATTGAACTAATAGCCACTAATTAAATTAGTTATGGTAGGTTACAAACATTATATTTCAATATCTTTTTATTAAATAATTTTATTTGGTCTAGTTGGTTTAATCTTGTGTTGTGTTACCATTTCTTGATCGCTGTTTTGACTATATATTCAATCTGAAATCTACAAGAAAATATGTTTTAATTAGCTATTAAATAATTTTATTTGGACTAGTTAGTTCATTCTTGTGTTGTGTTAATATTTCTTGATTGTTGTTTTGATTTTTGCTTCTGTTAAATGTATAATAGCCAGGTTAACAATGGCTTCCACAAGTTGAAGATCTACAAGTGGTTTCTATGGCAGCGGCAATGTAACAGGCGAACATTTTTGTGAGTGTAGTTTAAGAGCTCCGTTACAAGTCTCAAATAGCATTTCTAACCCGGGTAGAAAGTATTACGCCTGTCCTGTAAGACGATGTGGATGGTTTAGATGGGCAGGTACAAGTATCCAACATTCTAAAGTTGGAGATGATCGCTCTTATCAACTGAATTCTAATTTGAAGACGATCGAACGAGTTGAAAATCTGCATACTGATGTTGTGTTTCTGAAATTGTTAGCATTCCTTCAACTTATTGTTTCTGTAGTCTATATTGTCTTGGTCATAGTATTGTTGTTTAAGTTGTAGTTTGATCTTTGAATTTTTTTTACCAAAGATAGGAGACTCGAACCCGCAACCTCTTAAATGAGTATGGGGAAACTATGTCATTTGAGTTATAACTCATTGGCGTAGTTTGACCTTTGAATTAAAACAGGGAAATGACGAATTGTAATAATTAGTTTGAGAACATGTTTCAGTATATTTCATTATTAAATATAAAATGAGTACATGTTTCAGTATGTGTATAAACTTATTTTTAGTCACGTTCGCATGTAACATGCATTTTATTATCGAAGACCCATTTCCACTTCAAAATGGTAGGGCTGGAGCTGAAGCTGATATTTATGAAAAAGAGGATCAAACTTTGTCAGGTCAAAGTAGTTTAAGGGCGTATAGTATAGATCATAGTGATATTGGTTTCGAGAACAAGTTTCCCGTTTTTGGTGCTAAAGCATATTCAAGAAGCCTTTTTTCCAGACATGCTGCCAAAGTCTTTCTTGCACAAAATCATCTTTGCTACCCCACATTTTCAGAGTTCTATTCTATTGTACCGTCCCGTGTCATTACAAAAGACAAATAATTCTTCCACTTGGTATTTGATTATTCTTTTTTATTATCCCAAGTTCAGAATGGGACAGATGATGACAAAGAATTATTAGAAATTTCATTAACATGATCATGACAAAAAATATTGTACTTAGCCAACAATACGTATTCAAAAGTGACCAAAATAAAGGCAATATTGCAATACCAAAAAGATTGTACTAAGCCACAAAAACCTATTCAATACAGACCAAATAAAGGCAATACCAAAATATCCATCCAAATGTATACTAAATATAAGTTTGTACGTTAAACCATCTTAAATATAACCATCTCACAAAATACTAAAACCTTATAGTGAAAAACTTAATACCCTAAGCCAAATCCACATAACAAGTATCGATCAACAGTCAACTTCAGATAATGGAACGCACAAAAACAATCATCTGTGAATCTGACAAGCCCCAAAAGTGTGCATACACATTCGGACTCTCAGCAAATTTCAAAATTGCCCTCACCACCTCATCATCACGGAACCCAAGCTGTGTAAGCTTCTCACCGACCTTAAACTTCTTGTTCACACCAACAAGGGCATTGGTGCACGAAATTGCAATCACACTTTTGCAATTCCGCACAACTAACCAGCAAGTGCACTGGGTCGTCCAAGTAATACCTTACGTGAGTAAGGGTCGATCCCACGGAGATTGTCGGCTTGAAGCAAGCTATGGTTATCTTGTAACTCTTAGTCATGAGATCAGTAATTCTCAGGTTTATTTGTGAAAAGTAGAAGAACATGAATTAAATACTTGTTTTGCAGTAATGGAGAACAGGTTGAGGTTTTGGAGATGCTCTGTCTTCTGAATCTCTGCTTTCCTACTGTCTTCTTTTTCAAGCACGCAAGACTCCTTCTATGGCAAGCTATATGTAGGGTTTCACCGTTGTCAATGGCTACCTCCCATCCTCTCAGTGAAAATGTTCAACGCGCTCTGTCACAGCACGGCTAATCATCTGTCGGTTCTCAATCAGGTTGGAATAGAATCCAGTGATTCTTTTGCGTCTGTCACTAACGCCCAGCCTTCAGGAGTTTGAAACTCGTCACAGTCATTCAATCCTTGAATCCTACTCAGAATACCACAGACAAGGTTTAGACCTTCCAGATTCTCTTGAATGCCGCCATCAATTCTAGCTTATACCATGAAGATTCTGATTAAGGAATCCAAGAGATATCTACTCAATCTAAGGTAGAACGGAGGTGGTTGTCAGGCACACGTTCATAGGTGATAATGATGATGAGTGTCACGGATCATCACATTCATCAAGTTTAGGAACAAGTGATATCTTAGAATAGAAGCAAGCGTGATTGAATGAAAAACAGTAGTAATTTCATTAATCCATCAAGACACAGTAGAGCTCCTCACCCCCAACCATAAGGTTTAGAGACTCATGCCGTAGAAGATACAATAAGAAACGTGTAAAGTGTCATGAGGTAAAGATACAATGTTAAAAGATCCTATTTATAGTGAACTAGTAACCTAGGATATACAGAAATGAGTAAATGACGTAAAAATCCACTTCCGGGGTCCACTTGGTGTGTGCTTGGGCTGAGCATTGAAGCTTTCATGTGTAGAGACTTTTCTTGGAGTTAAACGCCAGCTTTTGTGCCAGTTTGGGCGTTTAACTCCAATTTTTGTGCCAGTTCCGGCGTTAAACGCCGAGAATTCTGAAGCTGATTTGCAACGCCGGTTTGGGCCATCAAATCTCGAGAAAAGTATAGACTATTATACATTGCTGGAAAGCCAGGATGTCTACTTTTCAACACAATTGAGAGCGCGCCAATTGGGCTTCTGTAGCTCCAAAAATTCCACTTTGAGTGCAGGGAGGTCAGAATCCAACAGCATCTGCAGTCCTTTTTCAGCCTCTGAATCAGATTTTTGCTCAGGTCCCTCAATTTCAGCCAGAAATTACCTGAAATCACAGAAAAACACACAAACTCATAGTAAAGCCCAGAAAATTAAATTTTAAATAAAAACTAATAAAAACATACTAAAAACTAACTAAAATGTACTAAAAATATACTAAAAACAGTGCCAAAAAGCGTATAAATTATCCGCTCATCAGGCATCAGCAGTTAGTTGGGCATTCTTCCTTTGGTCAGTAGAAGATTGCTGGATATGGTCGGCCATCCTCTCCAAAATGTCAGCTTGCTTTCTCTTCCTCCCATATCGCCTTGTGCTTCCTCCACTCGCACCAGCTTTAGAATGTGAAGCTTGTCCTTGCACTGCTGGCCCTCCATCATTGTCTGTATGTGGAGACATCTCAGAGTCATTAAATTCAATTGCAGTATCTTTAGTCTCTTCGTTAACCTGTTTCTCCGCATCCAAGCCACTAACTACTGCTGCTCCCGTGGCTCTATCCCTTCCAAATGTACCCTCCAGCTGGTGAAACAAAAGAAAGGGCTTACCAGGACTGTAAAACTTGGTTGGATGTGCCTGTGAAAATATAAACCGGATTTAACAAACATATATAAAAAACACACATTAATTCTGGTATTTAGTTTTTATCCCTCCATTTAATAATGCCACAACAATACTTACAAATTAATGGTAGTAACTATCACTAGCACATGTATTAATTATTGCATTTGTTTAAGTGAATGCAATTTGTAGAGGGAAACATGAAAAGGAAAATACAGAACAAAAGAAAGAGCAAATTTAACATCCACAAAAATGGCTCGGCTACAAATTTAAAAGTGGCTTAGATTCAGTATAAACAGTATAGTTATATACAAATCCAAAAAGAAAGATAATTAAAGGGTACCAAATGCTTATATGCTATTCTAAAAGTATGAATCACACTCACCTTCAACCATGCATCAAGGACATCTTTGCTGTTAACCTTGACACATTATTTTTCATGATTCCAGCCAAATCCACTGCATCCAAGTATGTCAGCGGCGTACTGATACTTCTGCTTCAACCGCTTGTGCTTATTCTTGCAATGTTTTAAAATTAGGGTACACCCGGGGAAGGTCTCAAGAATCTTCAGAGCTAGTTTCTCAAATGTTTCGGGTTTGAATTACCCACAGTTAGCCCTTTGACCATCTACCACAAACTCCTCCATGAAGCCAACAAAAGCATTAGTCTCTTCATCACTCTGCATGTATTTGTTGTCCATTTTCACCTACCAAAATTAAGAAAATTAAACTACAATAACCACAATTAAACCACAACCTACAATTCACACCATAAGCAAATACAAATATTTTACTCTAAACCATAAACAATTAGTTGCTATTACAAATTAAAGGTTGCTATTACAATGTTTCCTGTCTCAACAAGTCTTACAAATTAAAATGCATCTATTACAACACTACTTAATCGATTACATGGTTCATTACGCTGCTCTTACAACACTACTCCATACGACTTGTTCGCCACTCTTCATACATCTCAGTTGCTATGTTGTCATGCCAGTGAGTTCACTCGTTCATGTTTTCAACCACATAAATCATTCCGTCATGTGCTTCATCTCCATCAGGCATAAATTCATCCAATATGCTACCTTGCTCCTCAGGATCCATATCCATACTCTTTCGAATAAAATTTTGCAGCAAACAATAAGCAATAATTATTTGAGTTTGTGTCTTTAGAGGTAAAAGTTAGGGCTTCTTAAGATGGACCAACTCTTCTTCAAAATCATCGCTCAATAATATTCCTGGCAGAAGAATGGACCCTATTAAAATATTCTTGGTAATTGCGCGGTGCACGTGCTCCTTGGGTCCACTCTCTAACATGATATCGAGTGCTTCTATACGGTGCTAAAAATCCAGACCATTTGTGTAATCAGCATCAACTAAATAGTAATTACCTATAGACAAGTGATGCAAACAACATAAGCTTAACTATCGTGAACTCAAGCTATATGTATAGGCTTAACTCCAAAGATGGCATAATTACCATGGGGTATCTTAAGACTTTTTTTTATGAGTTATTGTATCTCGAAGTACCCATGAATTAGATGCCGATCCCTCCCATCCACTGAGTACATAAACAAAACCCATCTCCCAGTTACACACTCCTAAGACATTGGTGCAGATTTTACACTTTCTTGTTCGATATCTTGCCTTCTCAGACTCGAGAATTGTCACCTCTATATAAGTGCCATCTAATGCTCTTAAGCAACCTTATCATTCATAGAAAGGTATGATACTCAAATATAGAATCCTTCAAGCAAAAATAAATCATACACAACATCGAGTAAGCTCTACCTTAAACATTCTCCATGTGGGGTCAAGACAATCCTTTTCAACTGGTGTAGCTTTGGCAAACAAAATGCTTTGAATACGTATTACAACCTTTAAAACTTTATTAAAATACTTACTAACTGTCTCTCCAGACCTACAAAATCTAACCTGCAGGCTACGATTTTTCTTGTGATGTGTTAAGATAATTAAAAAAGTTACAACCTGCTTTGGCAGGCTTACATGACTATCCTCTTTAAGTCCTCCTTGAACTTAGAGCAACTCACACAAATTAGCAAAGAAATTTGTGTTCATTCTCAACTCCCAAATATAATTCCTATCATCCTCACCAACAATACACTCTAAAACCTCACGTCTAATTCTACTATTCATTCTTCTGTCCAACGACAGTTGGCCACTACTTCTATCCCTAAAGTAAACAAATAGCGTAAGCACAAAGAACAATATCAAATCTTCATGCTTGGATCTCATCTCTTCATAAAAACACACGCATCGCTTAATAATTTCTGACCGTTTCATTTCTTCCTAGCAAAGTTATTACATTAAAAAATGCATAAACATTCAAATAAATCTAAAAGACAAGATTAAGAAACTGGAACCAAAAGACAATTAACTCTATTTACTTCTCAATTTTAATTTAGCTTCAATTGGAAATCAAAATAGTAAATACAATAGAAACACAATAAAAATGAAAAATTAGATTCTGAAAAATTAGTTGGAGTTATACTAACTAACAAGGTCTTAACAAGTCAACCAACTAAAAAGAGAAAAGTTAATTAGACTTGTGCAGATTAAATTATTCAAATGAACTTAATAATCATTAATTTTGAAGATTCAATAGACTCAAGACTCTCTTACCTTTTACCCTTTAAGCTAAAATAAAAATTCTACTTCATTTGATAAGAGAGTGGTTTAGTAAAGATAACAGAAACTTAGTCAACTCCTGAAATATGTTAAATTTGCAAAACTAATGCTGATTAACACGTTCCCCTAACAAAGTGCAACCCAATTTCAAATAAAGTGCTTGGTCTAGTTATATAAAATTTGATTAGCTATAGTTGAATATCACAGTATATTACTGGAGTGCCACTACTCTTAAACTACAACTAAGCTAATAAATTTTTCATCCATAGGATTTCAGAAATCATTGTGAGTGATCTGGTTATAGCTAAAACAATCATACATTTACAAAAAATACACAATTTCACATTAAACAGACGTAAATTATGCAAAAAGAGTATCAAAAGTTCAAAATCAAAAGCTGCATAAACATGAATTCCAAAAAAACCAAGCATGACCAAAACCAATTCATAAGAAGCACAGCACAAACACAATTGATGAAACAAGATATGAGAACATAGAACACAATCCACATAAGCTATCTATGCATCTATATATTAGAACAAAGAACTAAATCACATCAAAAAGAGCAAAAAAAAGATTCTATCTATGCATCTATATATTAGAACAAAGAATCAAATCCACAGAAGCTAGGTCATGACAAAAAAATGAATGAAATCAGTAAAAAAATTTAGCTACAACTAACCTAGGTTACAAAAGCTATGACGACGACAAGGAGGTGGTTGAACTCGATAGAAACAGGAGAGACTCTGCAATTGGGTTCCTCGAACATTGTCTTGTGAAGGAGAAAATGAGGATATGAGAACATACGGCCTAGGAAGATGAACTTTGACAGTGACTCACTTACCTAGCGGTGGTTACGACGGCAGCGATGAGGTGGCTGTCCTGACACTGGCGATGCAGAGGCTGCAACCAAGTCTTCAAAGAACAAATGAGAAGATGGAGTGAGTGCTACTAAGACTGAAGCCCTAATCTAATTTAAAGAAAGGGTAAAGTTGAAATTAATTAATTACAATGGGGGTATTTTGGGTACAAAATATTATTAAAGTTTCTGTCTCTGTCTTTAAAAATTTCAGTCTCCAGTATCTCTATTTTTTGGAGATACTGAAATTTTAGAGACAGAGACACAAATTTAAGTGCCAGTCTCTAACTCAACAAACATAATACTGAGTTCTTGTCTCCCAGTCTCAGTTGCAGTCTCTGCAAATAAATGCTACCTAAATGTTCATAACTTCCTCTACAAAAATTAATTTTTATCAAACTTTATATCATTTTAAAGCTCTTGAAACCATCTTTAATTTAAGATAAAAATCATTAAATTTCAATGCCTGAGGCTCAAGTTATGATCCACCAAAGTTTACCAAAAATAGGTTTTTACCAAAGGAGACGTTTCTCAAAGTTTCCAAAAACTTCCAAACCAAACCAACTCAAAATACTCAAAACAACCCAAAATTCATAAGAGATACTCCCCAAGCATTTACCAACCACCTAACTATCAAAAACTTTCATTACTCACCTCTTTCAACTTCAATCCCTCCTAAATTCACATTATAATTCCTCAATCATTCATTCTCATCGTGAACCACAACAACCAATAACTCATCAAGGTATCATGCTCATCAACAATCCTCATCTATCAACATATATACATACCATCATATACAAAATCATACAACCTCCATCCAAACCATCATTCGACAAAGCATTTATATGCAATTAATCATACATCCACATTATTCAACCTATCTTAGAGGCCACTAGCCTAAGTTTCACGAAATATTATATACTACATAAAATAAATCGAAACCATACTTTGGCAGATTATCCTCCACGCACAAAACCACTTCACCACAAGCTTTTAAGCCCTCACTCAATACCAAACAACACCAATAACACTCTATATCATGAAAAATAACAAGAATCAAAGCTAGGGTTTATGACATTCAACTAAACACAAGGGTTTAGTGATATCTTATCTTGTCCAACGAATTTTGGGGTAAAACCCACTACTCACCCAAGCTAGATTTTACCTAAACATGCAAGAACACAAAGAAACTCAACAACCCAAGAAGCCATTTTTGAAAATGATATAGCACAGAAAAATAGAGCATGGAATCAGATTTTCTTACTAATTTGATGGGTTAGAAAGGAAGAGCTTACCAAGAGCTTCGCGTGGCCGCAAACAGCTCGTCAATCGGAGCTCCTTAGCTCAAGATATGGGTGAAAGAAGAAGGTGAATAGTATCAATAGTGGACACTCTTCTCTCTCAATCTCACGTCCCTCTCTCCCTCTTGTGCTGAAAATGAGCCTTCTTGGCTCATTTAAGGCTTTATATATGTTGGGTTTGGACCCAACTTAGGCCCGATCCAACCGCGTAGCGTTTTTGGTTCGTTTACCCCAACTTTGGGTCGAAACCTTTAGAATAAGCGTCCGATTTGCTATTTCAAAAACTCTCCTAAGGTTTTTTTTTCTGTTTTATTCTCTCTCACGCAGTACTGGACAAACTTAAGCCGGTACTGCCGACTAATCTATCGGTACGCATTTTTATGCGAAATTTCTCAAAAGAAAACATTTTCCCACTCAAAAAAATTCACTGAATCCGAATCTCACATTTATATTTTAAGGAAAACACTTTTATATTTTCGAACCTATTTGAGCATTTAAATTATTATATTCTACTTAAGCGGTTTTACGTGAAAACTCCGGTTCTTACACAATCACCATCATCATCCCCGTCATTGTGTCACGACTCCCTCTTTGCTCATCCTCCTCTGTGCCGCTATCCTCCATCACCATCGTCGTTCCCCATTGTCATGTCATCATTGCCCTCTTCTCTCATGTCCACTGCTTCAACAAATCCTCACCCTCCTTCTCAGATTTGTTTTTCTCATATCATTTTTGTTTATTTTTAATTATTAAAATTTTTTGTTTTAAATTTTAATTCTTTAACTAATATTTATATTAGAGTTGTTAATTTTAAGAGAAAATTTTACTCTCCTCTTCTAAGAGATGCTAAAATGACACTCCTTTCTTCTCTATTTGTAAAATATACATTCTTCTCCTTTATAACTTTTAAAAAACTTCTTTTTAATCAATTTTAAATTTTTTGTGTTTTCTTTATCAATTTTTCAAAAAAAATAAATTAATTTTTACAAAAATACCCTTTAGCAAAAATTTTATTTTTTTGTCATTAAATTTTGCTTACTAAAATACCCTTTAATAAATTAATTTTTTATTGATTAAATTTTATTTTTATCAAAATATTTAAAAAAATTAATAATTAAATTATTTTTTCTAAGATACCTTCTAATAATTTTTTAATTATTAAATTATAATTTTACTGAAATTTTTGTTAACAATTATAGTTATATTTTACTATTAATTTTCTTATATCAATATATATTACTTTAACATTAAATAAAAAAATCTTGGTAAGATTATTTTTCGATATCAATATATATTAATTGTTATACATATTAATAGTAGTAAAATTTTTTTATTTATTGTTAAAATAATATATATTGATATCAGAAAATTAATAATAAAATATAAAAATAATCGTTAACAAAAATTTTAGTAAAATTACAATTTAATAATAAAAAAATTATTAAAGAGTGTCTTAGAAAAAAATAATTTGATTATTAAATTTTTTAAAAAATATTTTGGTAAAATATAATAATCAATAAAAAATTGTTAAAGGTATTTTGATAAGTAAAATTTAATGATAACAAAATAAAATTTTATTAAAGGATATTTTTATAAAAAAATAATTTAATTTTTCTTTAAAAGTGAATAAAGTTAACATAGTTAACACAAAAAAATTAAAATGAATTAAAGAAAAAGTTTTTTAAAAGTTATAAAGGAGAAAAATGTACATTTTTTAAATAGAGGAGAGAAGAGTGTCATTTTAGTATTTCTCAAGGAAGGAAAGTGAAATTTTCTCTAATTTTAATTAGTTGAGATAATATTAAAAAATTAGTAATTATGATAGTGGTGATGGTGATGTTGAGGTGGTTTTGTTTTTGGAGTAAAATTGACTTTTAAATTAGATAAATGTGTCTATTACCAAATATGTCATGAAATTTGTGTATCTTTGTGTCTTTGTATTTATACTATGAAGCACAAACACAGAACACAACACAATAAGGGACAGGTGGACACATAAATTTCAAATTTTTCATACGTCATATCTTTATTTTTATCTTTATAGTAATACAAATAGGAAGTTCTTATACTGACATGGCACTCATAGATTGAATTTAGAAATTATTTGCTTAGGTGTTATCATTAAAAATTTTTAAAATTTTGTTTATAAATTATAAATTATTATTTGTTTAGATTGTTATTTTTAAAATTTTTAAATACGTTTTATTAAGTTATTAGGTATTTAGTTTTTAATATTGTTGAACTAATTTATAAAAATTATTTATAAATTATTTACTTAGATGATTATTTTTTAAATTTTTAAATTATAGTTACATTTTATACTTATTATAAAAGTATTACTCTTTTATTTAAAGGAAAAACAAATAAATTATAATTTTTGAAAAAACTAAGTTCACATAATAACTAATATGGATTTAAACCAACGTACCAATGTGCATAGACTTTTGGAATCGTCAAGTATCCCATAATATGGATTTAGCTTTGTGAGTTTTAAGACTCTCAATGCTCCTGAATTCGATTACACTTATTTAATTAGTAAATTTATTGTTTTAGAAAAAATTAATTTATTGATAAATTTATTTATTTTATCAATTTTTTTAGCAAACTTATTGACAACAAACTCTGTTTATCATTTTAAATTGTTTGTTTAGGTTGTTATTTTTTAAATTTTAAATTTTTTGTAGATTATTTTTTTAAATTATAAATTTTTATTTATTTAGATTGTTATTTTTAAATTTTAAATTATTTGCTTAGTTTGTTATTTTTTAAATTTAAAGTTATTTGTTTGGGTTGTTATTTTTAAAATTTTTAAATGCACTTTTTTAAGTTGTTAAATATTTAATTTTTAATGTTGTTGAACTAATTTAAAAATTTTGTTTACAAATTATTTAATTTTTTAAATTGTAGTTAATTTTGATTATTAATTGGCAAATAATAAGATTGATATAATTTATGACGAAACTAAAAAAATTATTTTTAATTTCTATTTTTCGGTTAGATTAAAGACAAGTAATAAAAATTAAAAAAATAGAAAAAAATTAAAATTAATATGCAATTGATACAATTAAATAGGATATGTGATCTTTCGATTTCATTTTATATTTTTTATGTAATCATTCAATAATATTTTTAACGACAGACACAATACAATTTCTTTGTGCACATGCTAAAGCCCAAAATACAAAATAATATAAGCCAAACTCTATTTCTTTGTGCTCACGCACTACTCCGCAAGAGTTCTTTATTTTTTCAGAAAAAAAAAATATTATAAAAGCAATGCAAATTTTGGAATTAACTCACGTTCGAAAAATATTCTCATACGCTATATTTAATTGTTAAGAGTTGAAACAACATATAAATATAAATAGAGTCATAGTTATCAAAATCGAACCGATAATCGAACCAATTAAATTATTGATTTATTGATTTATTGGTTTAATTAATAAATCATTGATTGAACCAATAAAATTAGTCTTACATAAATAAAAATATAAAAAATTTAAAATTTAAAATTAAAATTAAAATTTAAAATATATATATTTACTAATATTTTATGAAAAATCAAGTTTTAAATTCTAAAAATAACTAATATAAAAAAATATAAAATTTGTAAGTACTACTATAATAGTATCTTAATTTGACAAAATAAAAATAATAATTAATTCACAAAGCCTATTATCTAACTATAATATCAGTAGATTTTTAACACTAGCATCAAAACAAATAATCTTAATAAAAATACTAGCATTGAAATAGATCAAATAGATAAATAAATTTTTAGTGAAATTTATATTATATTAATAATGATACAAAATTAAAATATAATTAATTCGAAAAATAGAGAATATAAAATTAAATTAAATTAGATATCTATACAATTATGTAATTGAATGTGTACTATATAATTACTATTGACTAAACCGCCAAAAGTAACCATGAAAGATTGATTCGCTAACAAAAGTAACCATGGAAGATCATAACTCCTTATATGCCCATAATTGATTAGCTCTGTTTGTCAAAAATAGCCAAATCTGATGTAGCCTTAATAGAGTGGCATACGTGGACTGTTTTCTTCGTTCTTCTTAGTTGGAACCCAATTTTTGCAGGGTAAAATCATACCCGAGTACAATCATCCATCGTTCCAAGCTACTTCACAGGAGAACCCTGAATTAATTTATTCTCATAGAATTCGAGTAATGTCAAAGAGAGAAATAACTACAAGCGAAGGAAGCAGATTTTCAGGAGCTTCACATTTGATGATGAAGAAGAAGAAAATTCTGGATGGAAGATGTCACTAGGTGAGTATGTTGTCTTGTTGGAATCTTTGATGGTTATTAATCCTGGAAGATAGTTTATTTGTTGTCCCTCTTCGAAGGTTTGAAACATTATTTATGATAGTTTGACAAGTATAGGGTTCCTCTGCATCTCTGATATTTCGATTTTTTGGCTTCTGTAGAGTCGAGATTGTAATTATTTTGTTTGGGTTAATGAAATTGATGGGGGATAACAAAGTTTGACAAGGTGTTTGATTAGAATACTCAATAAGCATGAATGTGGTGTTGCTAATCAAAATGTGACGGTTGCTCTAATAGATTACAGGGAGAGGAATGTTAACATGGCCATGAAGGTTGAGAAGAAGATTAAAGGTAAAATCAAAGCTATGATAGTATGGCTTGTGTCCGTGGTTATTTTTGTCAAACAGAGCTAATCAATTGTGGACATATGAGGAGTTATGATTTTTTTATGGTTACTTTTATCAGCGAATCAATCTTTTATGGTTATTTTTGGTGGTTTAGTCATTATTATTTGTTATATATAATAACAAGAAGCATGATGGCTGAGTGGCAAGGGAAGATTTTGCAATACTAAAGTTCTTAGTTCGAATAAATTACCATTTGTACCCATATAAGAATGAAACAATGATTGTAACCACAGAAGATGGCCTCCATGTGCCAAGAGTACCCGGACGTTGGTTTGGTCCGTTAGTTTTTGAATCTACGTGGCAACAAAAACCTTCCAAACCTATCTACGTATGTTGTTACTTTGACATGTGAGTATTTCAGAGCCAGGTAATACAAAGATTCAAATCCTAGCATCCCTTTCTTCTTCATCTCTTTCTTCTCCAATTTGAACTTTGCCCTAGAAATTGATAGCATTATATTTTGCGTTGGTCCTAAAATATGAACCGTAGTAGAAGACAACCCTTTAACTCCGAGAGATGTATCTGCGCAAATTTTACTTGGCTACAAGTAGTGCAAGTTGCAGCAACGCTTCGAGTTCAAAGAAGAAGGAAAAGAAGCTTGATGGGAGATGCTTCTGTGAGCTGGAGGTTGCGTTGATGGAGTCCAGCACAATGACGAATCCAAATAGATGGTTCATCTGATGTCCTCTTTGGAAGGTAATGGATATACATTTATTTTTTTTGTGAAGGTTCTCCCTTTTTGTTTTTTGAATTTTAATTGACACTGGGGTAGATATATATGTTGATGTTCCTTACAAGAGACTGCAAATATTTTGTGTGGGTGGATGAGATCGAAGAAGGTTTAGAGGGTCTGAAAAAATCATTAGTTAAAAGAAATATAGAGCTTTCTCTTGCGAGACAAGAAGATGGATTGACAATTGCTGTAGTTAGAGGGGAGAATCATAAGGTTTTATCGATGATAACAAGGAAGATGGAAAAAGTTAAGGCCGAAGTTAAGAGGAGAAAATTGTTGCTTGCAACCATGGCCTTTTGGGTGATATTTTTGTGTAGCTTGTAACTTGTATTTAGTGATCAAAATATAAAAAGTTTGTATTTTGATATTGTTGTTGTCTATGAAAATGGTTTTTTGTTCTTCGAATGAATAGAGATTGGAAGCAATACAATAGATCATGTGATTTATAAACATTTGACATAATTAGCCATGAATGATTGATCATTTGACAGGTTGAATTATAAATCATTTCCATATATGACAAAATAGTTCTTTTATCAATTGGGCTGATGATCTAAATAAGCATTTTTATACATTCCTTAATCATATCATTGTAATTCAATAACACTAATTTTAGTGCTAAACAAGAATAGCAACCTCAATGGTAAAATAAAAATGTAAACCATAAACATTGTATTTTCATAAAGAAATATAAGACTAACAATAAGATTTTAGCTCTTCTATCTAGTAAATCAAAATACCAAAAGACAAGCATAAGAGTATAGTATCTCTCTTGATTATATGATAATACCAAAATAAGTAAACGAAATGCTAATGTAACCAAAATAAGACATCAATCTGTAACATTCTTTTCATGAGGTAAACATCTATGGAACTGGGGTTGAGTTACTGCTCCCACTTGATACAACATTACTTGGCCCACTGGATGCTAATAACCTAGTTGCACCTGTTCTTCCAGCAGCTTAAAATCTACCTCTACCTCTAACACTTGTTTTTCTACCTCTGGCACTTGTTCCTCTGCCTGTAACAGTTGTTATTGTATTGGGTGTAGGCATAAATTGCATGAAATGGATGGTAGTCCCAGCACTATCACTTTGCATTATTTGAGGTGTGACTGTTGGTCTAGTTTCGAAGTTGACTGTAGAAGGAGTTGTCAATGGAGGTCTGACAGAGGGTTGAGGTATTACATTAGAAGGTGCACTTGGAGGTTCTCTTGACATTTTTCCTTTTATTGGGTCTTTTGGTTGTTGAAGGATTCGGTGGAGGTTGCGGTTAAGGATTTGAGGAATTTGGTTGAGGTTCCTAGATGTAGAAATAACAAATTAAGCATTAAAAAAAGACAATTAAATAATCTCCAACTAAAATACGCATCAAATGATTGCACACTAACCAAATTATCCTGTGGTGTTGCTGAACCATTTCCCTCACCAGTGGCTGCTACTTCAGCATCTGTAGCTTCTAAGATCTCCTCTTAATACATTTAAGCAATTATATCATCTTTGTCATCCCCTGCAGCTGAGATACTTGCTTTGGTGATTGGGTTGGTTGAGTTGGCTGTTGAGGTCTTTCTTGGACCACATTGTAACTGTCCTCATCCTGGGACTGAAATTCAACATGCTTACTTGCTCATGGGCCTCTTCCCTATTCTGAGCCTGACCCCTGCTATGAGCCTCCATAATAGCCTGTACATGACCTACTATTTCAACATCATCATCATCCTCAACAATTACAAGTCTTTTTTTGGAGTCTTTTTCGGAGTTGGAATCCTCATAGTACAGGTCTTTAACCTCATCTTTGTAGGAGTGATGTTCTCTTCAACTATAACAGGAACATTTACCAGGTGCTCTGTATATAGCTCAATCATGTTACCATTATTCACAGTTGCCTCATACATTTTAACTATGTCCATATCGGCTCTGAACATTTTCATTCCATTATCAAGCTCTTTACCCGGTTCTAACTAATGAAAATCAGTGATGGACATATATCTAATGTCCTTCAGCAAATCACTAATGAAAAATTCATTCAGGATATCGACATTAACCCTCTCAATATATGTTACTTCCCCACCAACATATAACATCTTTTCACATGGACCTCTCTCAAACTTTCCTCTATGATTAATAGAAAGAGTTATATGGATGGTGGTTATCCCTGCAAGAAAGATGATAAAAAATTATTTTCTATAACTACTTCAAATCAAAGTTTTAGAGGATAAATGTTAACATTGTAGATGAAAAACTGAATTTTCAGAAAAGGTTAAGCAAAGATGAATTTCAAAAAAGATAAGCAAAGGTAAATTCCATTTCACATGTTCACATATATACAAGAACGATAACAGAAATAAAAAAGCAAACAAAGAAAATACATCTTGCAATGGACAAGACCCACAATCCAATTCCATCCCTTATAGAAAATTTGTTCTATTCTTAGACGCCAATATTAACAATCAATCTTTGTGCAACGACATACATCTATTCTTCGTGAAGCAAAGAGAACAAAATATTTTTCACGATGCTTTACTCTGTACAATCGCTTTGATTAGACGGGAGGAATTATTTGTCGGCATAGAGGTGCGTTGATCTTCTTCTCTGACTTTGGGCGGTGATGGCGGCGACGATTGAGCTCTACTATGGCACACAGTGGTGTGAAGAGCTTTTTTTGTCTAATTTCTTTACCAAAAAAATGTTAGAATACATGTTGATAGGTTTGGGAGGTTTTGTTGCCATGTAGGGTCGAAAACTAACAAACCAATTGCGTAACCAACGTCTGAGTACTCTTAGCACACAGAGGTCATCATCCGTAGTTACAATGGTCGTTTCATTTTTATATAGGTACATTTGTCAGCACTGTATCTTTCATGAGTACAAATGATAATTTATTCTTCTTAGTTTAAACCTTAACTACAACATTTTGAAAAATTTTCCAAACAAACTAGTTCGATTAGACTGGTTTACACCGATTCTCACCAATTTTGATCAATTTTTTTCGGTTCACATCGGTTTTCTTTTTTAAACGGCCCAAAAATAAACCGAATCAGTTTAGAGTCTAGTTCATCGGTTTACCAATTGAACCGGCCAATCCAATTCGATTTTCATAACTATGAATATAGCAATAAATAGATAAAATTTATGTCTTTTTTATTTTATCTCTATTTTTTATTAACATTAATATATATACGACTAATACAATTAAATAAGATAGCTTAAAAAATAATTTCTAATTCAAATTTCTATATTCTTAAGTGAATAACAAACATTTAATATTTAATATTTTAATTCTAATTTCTATTTATTAATTAAAAAATTTTATTTAAAATTTTAAAATAATAGATATAATTTTAATTCCCGTTTTTTATGTATAAAAATGTCAACATATTTATCTTTCATAGTTTCATTGATAAAAATGATAGTTTACTCTAGGGGTGTATATGGGCCGGGCCACACCGAGTTTGGCTTAATCCAGATCCGACTCGAAATATAGACCGGGTCTAATTTTTAGATCCTAACCCGATCCTAGACCCGATGAAACCTACGCACCTTTGGGCTGGGTGAAAATCGGGTGAAAACCGGGTCTTTAGCATATAAAAATCACCTAATCTCCAACCATTATTTCACAATTCACATAGTAAATTTCACTTAAAAAAATATAACAAGAACCAACCCTTCTCTAAAATTAAAGCATAACCATAATCAATACTAATATTGTCTAATAACATCAAATATTTAAATCAATACAAATAACACAATATTATGCATTAGTCTAAAGTCTTATGTATTTTAAACATAAAACATTAACTTATAATCTTATAATGACTAATAACACAAAATATTAAGGTTTACAATATTTAAATTCCACATAAGAATAGCCATCATCCATCACTAATAACACAAAATATTAATTGTGTATGATGACCGGGCTACCGGACCGAATTCAGGTGATCCGAACTATAGTCCGGACCCGACCCGAAATAATGACCAGATTTATTTTTGAGACCCTTACCCGATTTTAAACCCGATAAAATCATACTAAATTAGCTCCAAAAGTATTCAGAGTCGAACCGAGTCTTTGGGCCGGACTAAATCTTCGGACCGGATTGGACCATGTGCACCCCTAGTTTACTCATTAGATTTGAGAAAGCACAAGAGCATTTCTGGAATAACATGATAACATCACTTGTAAATAAGCCACGTGACGTGAGTGCTGCCTTGTTCAAAAGCGTGCATCAAACTGAATCTGATTCTAGGGTTCTCAGTTTGCGGCGATTGAAGTAGAAGATTTTCATCTGCGAAATTCTTCGGTGTTCTGATTCTGATGATTCTAAATCCGTGTTGTAACTCTTAACTTTAGGGTTCAATCCCCTTTTGATCATGGTACAATAATTCTCTTGCTTCATTTTTTCACTTCATAGTTTGAACAATATTTTAGCCATTAAAGCATTTTTAGGTAACAATATTAGGCTTATGACCTCTTTCCATCGCATTATCACTCGAATTGTGAGCTTAATTTCTTTTATTGATAATTTCTTTGGTGTAAATAGTTGATGCATTACTAGTTTGTGATGAAGAAAATGCTCACAGTGTGTGTTGTGTCGTGTGATGTGATTGAAAGAGTTTATAAGCCTACTTTTGATACCTACAATGCTTTGATGTCTGAATGTTGTTTGAAACTGTAATGTGAATAAGGCAAGAAAATTTATATTGTAAAAGTGTTCAAGAGAGGTTGTTCCCTGATGCTAGGAGTTATAACTGATAACTGATTAGATATATGGCATTGGAGTTGGTGTTGAAGGAAACTGCAGTTAGTTAATCCCTGTTATGGTTTGTTCTGTCTTCTGTGAACATTGAGGAATGTTGTGAAATGTGCTAATGATAGGGAACAATGACGATGCTTGTTGACTGCAACTGGTGCGACAATGCCATGTTGCTGTGGAATTCAGTTATAGACTATTGATATAATTTAAGATTCTGGTGTTTATACACATGTCATTTGAATTGTTTTTTATTATGTTTTAGCTGCTAGATTGCTTGCAGGTTGCATTCTTTTCTATTACAGGTACATAAAGTTTCGGCTGAGGAAGGGTAATACTGGTCTTATTTCAAGGTAAGGGTTTATCTTCAGGTTCAATGAGTTCGTCCACTAATGGGAAAACCTAAGAGTCAAATCCAGTTGAGGGTGAAGTACAATTGGAAGGACCGAATTGCCGAAGTTTTACATTCTTTAACATCTTTCTCTAGCTGATTGCATCCTTCTTGGTTGTGTTTATATTAAGGCCCCGGAAGTCATATAACAGCATTAAAGCAAGATGAGTGTCATCTCAAAGTCTGCATTTGACTTTCCTATTGAAGAGGGTTATACCTGCTAATGATATTGTCAACTATTGATGTCATAATAAAAGATTAAAGGTACAAGCATATGTATGAAATGCTTAAAAAACACATTGTTTGATTGCATTTGGAAGACTATTAAGACGGTAGGAGCTAGAGTCAAATAGTTTTGCTAATGTAGTTGAATGTCTATATAATTTGTATTAGCCGTACTATGGTAGTTTTAGCCCCATTTGTTTATGCTGTAACTATAAAAGTTGTAACTTCATGTTTCCAGAACAATTCATGCTTATTAGGGAAATTTTTAAACACTTGTCAATTTACTCTTCTTTTTCACTAATTCTGGCATTCAGTTCCATTCAGATTATTTTTTTTAATGCTGATCATAACTCACCCTAACCACATGTCTTTATGGATTTATGCCAACTTTATCTATTAAGAGAATCTTTGGCAATTTTCAGATGAAGCAATCAAATCAGCTAATCTGGTCTTGTTAGCTAATAACTGCTTTGCCTTTTTATTTTTGTAGAGCCAAACATGTTGTTGGGCAAGATTATGGGGTTTGTTTGAATATTTTGGGTTTCACATGCTATGGTTAGTTATATTGTATGATCATCATTAATCTCCATTCTAATTATGGCTTCCCATCCTTACCTTGTTAATGGACTTTTCTTGTAGCTTCAAGCAACTTTTGGGTCAAATTTTGCCTAATGAAGATGATGGAAGAAAAGGGGTGTGAACAACAATTATATTCAACTTGGTTCTAGTCTTGTAAATTTATTTTTTGAAGTAAAAAAAGATTTGCACTCCCTCTCAAAATTAAGAATCAATTTTGAGAATTGAAATCCAAACAACAAACATGCTACCATATCATATGAAATGTTTTTATTAAAGCAGTAAACAAAATGTATTAACTGTAAAAATCTTTCTATCGTTTTCTATCTATACAAAACAAAGAATCTTGGTCACTCTACAAACTAACCAATACAAATCTTCTAAATTCCCTCTGAAAAAAATTCACGAATCTGCTAATCTCTTGGCAATTCTATGGTGGTGATGGTGATGATCATGCTGTAAGTAAAGATCATAAGGTTTCCACAAATAATCAACAAGGCATGGCTTCTTGGCATCAAGCCTTTTCCATGGCTTCCCTTTACCACTCCAATGCATCAAACTAACTGGACCAGGATGCAAACTCCTGCAACTGTCAGCAACATTATCCCCTCCAAGACCATGTTGATTCCATCTATGTTCAATAGGCTCAACATCACCACCAAAAACAAGCAAGAATGGAGGTAGTGAACCCAACTCATAGATCCTTCTTTCCTTCTGAACTTTCATCCATTTCTCAATCCTCTTGGTGTATTCACCTGTTCTCCATTTACCCAAGTCCATTACCATAACCCCAGTGTTGAAATAACAAGGCCTTTTCTTCTTCCCTTCAAAGATCTTAAGGAACTCTGAACTTGACCAAAACTCATAGGAGAAGTATCTTGTGAAATTTGCATGACAATATTCAGGAGCACCAATGACTTTTGAACTTGAATCTTTCAGAGAAACCTTCCAAAGCTTTTGAATGTCATCAACAACTATGACATCAGAATCCAAGTAGATTACTCTCTCAACACATTGATCAAGCAAATCAGCAAGGTAACTCCTTGCATAGTTCAAAGGATTCTCAAGTGCTTCCCTTATTGAAGGTGATATGAGAGCATTGACTAACCTTACATTGAACACATACACTTTGAATTTCAGTGAAGGAAAAGAAGATTGAACAATACTTGCAAAGTCAGCATCAGATTCAGAAGAAATGATGAAATGGAAGAAGAGATTCTCAGGACAAGAAGTGTGTTTGACAACAGAATGAACCGCAGCCAGAGAACCTCTGAGGTATTCAAGGTCAAGGGTCATTGCAATATGAACAAGTGATGGTTCACATAACAATTCTTGCAAATTGTTTCTTTCATAAAAAACAGTGCAACTTTGCTGGTTTCTGTATTCTGGGGCCTCTTTAAATTGCAAAAAGGAAGCATCTTTGAACTCATTATTTTCATGGCCATTGTTATCTCTGATCTTGAAAGATCGAATACCATTGGCTGAAGAAAAGAGAAGCAAGCAAATTGAGAAGAAGAAGAACAAACAGAAAATTGATCTAAATAGAAACATTTCTTTCATAAGCTTTCTAATTCTATTGATGCAGCTGACAAAAGAAGAAGAATAATTTTGGATTCAAGAAGCTGAAAGAGAAGGATGGGTAAGTTTATATAAACGGAAACGCGGTTGTTAATGATGTCATGTGACCGAGTAAGAACTCGAACTTGTTCAGAGACTTTGGTTAGGAAAGTGGTAGGTTCAAGGAACCTTCATTTTCTCTTGAATTTTTTCCTTGTAGGTGTGCCTTTTGAATTATTCTTTGATGGGAAAAAAAAAAGTTGAATAATTTTATTCATTTCTGTCCAATTTTAACATTGGATTTTTAAAGAAAAAAGAGCAAAAACATATTTTGCACTTTCGGTTATGTTAATTGTACCTGTAACGCAGACATACCCATTGTGACCACGTGGCACGTGCTTTGATTTTATTTTTATTTTATTTTTTGGGCACATCAATATTTTCTATTATTACTTTATTGGAATGTTCACATTTAAAATAAGAGTCTATGGTTGGTTCCATGTTAAGAACGCGTCTAAATTTGTTTTATTATTTTCACCTAATAATTTGTAATAATTTCGTATAGCTGTTTCTCTCTTACCTAATTTTTATTTTATTCATTTTATATTGTTAAATTTATATTTTGTCATGTACTCATATCACAATTCTTTCCTCAAATTTCACATCAAACTGAACAAATGAATATGATTTAATTTTTAACTATTTTAATGACTAAGACTAGTAATGAGAATGAGTGTAATACTTTCATTTAAACATTTGTTTTGTAAGAGTTTTAAGAATTAACGGTTGACTTAATTTTTATTTTTGTAGTTAATGTGCGGTAATATATAAATATATAAAATTTTATTCTGGCATAATACACGATTTCCTTTATATAAAATTGTCAAGTATATTTTTCCTATAATTGCCTTTTCTTTCATTCAATATTATATATACTATTTGGTTAAATTCTTATCGGTAGAAAGGAGAATTTACTTTTAGGAAAGTTCATAGAACGAATTTATTAAAAAAATGTTATTTTAGCCCAACGTCTTTTAATTTAGAACAAATATTAGTAATATATTGACAGAAAAACAATATTTGTACACTATATCATTCAATTATAATCTATCTAATTAATAATTAATGTTGTTGAGTTGTAACCTAACTATCTGAATAGTTATGTAAAGAAAACAATTTAATTAGAGAATAGTGTAATTTTTTTTCTCCCAATAAAATACATTGGCATTGAACATAAATTACATAATAAAAAAGGAACGTATTTGTTCCCGAAAAAAGAAAGCGCTATTTCAATCTTAGAGAAGAAGTAAAGGTGGTATATAACTCATACCCTCTTAGTTGAACAATAATAATTTAATTCTACAACGCAAAAGTGTCTTCAAGTCAAAGCATTAGAGTCAACGATGTACAAAGTTCAACAAATGTCTAGAAAGGGCTTTGTATTGTATATTCTGGGGTGTTGCGTGCGCATATGCATATATACATATTGAAAACATATGTTATTCTCTAAAAACTTTAACGAGTTAAGTCTTAAAATAGTTCTTCAACTTACACTCGAATTTTAAAATAATCTCTGAAGTTAATAATTATTTAAATTTATCCTCAAATTTGTACATTGAGACTCATAATAGTCCCCAAACTTATATTCTGAGACTCATAATAATCCCTCAAGCATTTTCCGTTTATCGAAATCTTAAAACAATGTTGTTTTGAACAAAAAAATAAAAAAAAAAGCGATGTCGTTTTGAACAAAAAATAAAAAAAAAAAGTACGCGTCGTTTTATATTAGAAAAAAAAAAAGAATTCCCTTCTTTTTCTTCAACTCTGTTGTTCTTCTTTTTCTTCAACTATGTTTTTCTTCTAGGTTTTTAAAAGTCACAAAAATAAAAACCAACACCACAAAATATCACAAAAAAATCAGCATTAATAAAAAAAGTTCAATCAACTTAAATATCATACATCAATCAACTTAAACAGCAACAAACACAAAAAAGAGCAACAATAAAAAAATAAATAATAATTACAGAATGAAAAACAATTAAAATTAACCATTGTTGTTATATTAAAATAGGATCAATAGCAACAATCACCCAGAACATTAAAGAATAATGATTGAATAATTAAAAAAATTAAAAAAAAAAGAAATTATCATGACTGAGAGAAAGAACCGTGCCAGAGGAGAGAAGAGGGAGATCGAGCGGAGATGGAAGCTGACAAGCAGCGGCGGCAGTAAAACAGGAAGCCGACGAAAGACAGCGGTAACGAAGGCTGAAGAGAGCTCTTATGAGTGTGAAAGTATGGTTAGAAAAAGAGAAGGCATCAGATTAGAAAGAAAAAAGGAAAGGAAAAAAATCTCAGGTTGGGGAAGCAGAAAAAGAAGGGGAAGGAGAAGGGCGTTGGGGAAGCAGAAGAAAAAGGGAAAGGGAAAGGGTTGGAGAAGGGAAAAGAGACGTGTTGGGGATGGAGAAGGGAAAGGAAAAGGTTGGAAGAGGGAAAGGGGTTGGGGATAGGGAAGGGAACAAACAGATTGGGAATTGGGAGTGGGGAGGGGTAGGGGTGGGGCTGGGTATGCTACGCGTTCTTTCTTTTTTTGGATTGGGGTTTTATGCCACGTTTCTTTTTTTTCTTAAAACAACGTCGTTTTAAGATTCTAATTAACGAAAAATGCTTGAGGGACTATTATGAGTCTCGGAGTATAAGTTTAGGGACTATTATGAGTCCCGGAGTACAAGTTCGAGGACGAATTTAAGTAATTATTAATTTCAGAGATTACTTTGAGGCTCGAGTGCAAGTTTAGAGACTATTTTGAAACTTAACTCAACTTTAATATACGTTAAAAATGATTGTGGAGTTTTAATTCATATTTTTAATTATCTTCTATATTTTTAGATAAAAAATTTTGAATTATTTATATTGTTGATGCTTTTAAAAAAGTAATATACATTTAAAATTTTATTCATTTAAGTATTAAGAAAATAATCAAGAATATAAATAAAACTTCCTAGTTATTATATATATCCTATGAACCACGGAAACTTCGCTGAATTGTTGTGTCTATGCGTCAGACATATTTCGGACACGACACTCATCGACACTCGTCTGACAAGCGTGTCTGCTATATCCAAACCGTGTCTTAATAAAAAATAAAAAATTTTTCATTGGACACGCTTGAACACACCTAAATATCACCACGTGTCAGCATGTCCAGTCTTATTATTAACATATATTCTTGAAATAAATTTAGATATAGTATATATTATTATTTATTAAAATAAAAAATATGTTAAATACTTGATATAATTAAAATAAAACATTAAAAATAATTAAAAAATTAATTTATATTTTAATATTAATAAAATATTAAAATATAATTACGGTTTATCTAAAAAATACATTATATTTTATATGTATGCGTGTCTCCGAGTCTTATAAAATTTTAAAATTCACGTGTCGACGTGTCTCGTATCGTGTTCTGTGTTCGTGTCAGTGTCCGTGCATCATAGTATATATCTCTATATTATATATAACAAAAATATTAAAAGGAGGGTAGTGCTAGATAGCCAAAGAGTAATTACAATATAAAAATGTTACGAACAAATTCTCATTCTCTTGATAAGCAAGTGATATACACCTCCTTATCACCCACTCTCCTTATCATTCACATTTATTCTGCGTGGTTAGAGTCATTAATGTTCTTTCTAAAATTAGTTTCAGTTTCTTTCAAATCAAATCCCTAACATCCCTCAATCACATTATTACTCATTAAAATACAATTTCTCTGCAAAAATTATGGAGCTTAAATTGAAAATTTTAACAACTTTTACTGTACAACTCATATTTTACATATAGACTATTAGAAAATAAAAAATAAAAATAAAATATAAACAAAAATTAAAAGATAAATTTTTAGAAATAATTATTAACTTGTTATATTAAAATCAATAAATAAGCATACATATGAATATTAAATAAAAAATATTAATAATTAAAATTATGATTTATTAGTGCACATGAGATAGTTTGAAGAATACAATAAGACGCATAGTTTAAAATTTAGTAATATTAATTATAAAAATTTATTAATTATAGATATCATAAGTATGAAATTATGAATATTATATGCACAAAATTATGGATGTTATGTGTATAAATTTATGGATGTTATGAGTAAATTTATCAAAATAAATAAATTAATTTAAGAATTTGACATTTTTTAAATTCAATTATGATAAAATTTAAACATTTGTAGTAACTTGATAGTTACTTATGCAATAAATAAAAAATTATATGTGTATGGATGTAATATCTAATAAATATAAATTTAATTTTTAGATGTTAGTTGTATATAATTATAGATGTTATATATATGAACTTATGAATGTTATGTGTATGAACTTAATTAGTACAGTATAATTATAAATGCACATAAAAACAAAAAAAAATTATATCAATTTATTACCATACCTCATCAAAGCTAATGTGGTTATATTTTCGAAAATTGGTTGACTGATAACAATTTCATTGAGTGAGTCGTGTGTTGTTCAAATTATTCTTCAGTTCCTTCTGACATAAGTACTGTGTTAAGGTCGATTTCAAATATCATACTATTTGCAATAATAAAAATATTTTTTTGTAAATTTTCTTGGCCTATCCCAATTATGCTTGTAATTGAACTAGAATCATGTTTGTTAACTTCTAACCTATACGACCTACAATTCATGATCCTTGTAACAATGATAAAAGTATTAAACAAGGCTTTCACGTTTTCTAATTCCTGAAATGGTAATAAATGAATTAAAGAAAATAAAAATTAAAGTCGATTGCAATTATTTAATGTAATTGATATTATAATTATCGTTCTTAAATATAATTATTATTAATTTTTATTGTATTTTTATATATAAAAATCAAATTATAAAAAGGAATATTAAGTATTGATTACAATAGTGCTTAATAAAAAGGGATATAATTTTATAATTAATATCATTAATAAGTAGATTTGATAAGAACGGTGATAAGTAGAATGATAAGAGAGTGGAGTAAAAAATAAAACTGTTATTAAGTAATATAAATGAAGTAAAATATAAAAAATTTTGACTAATTATGGCCGAAAAATTTTGGTTACTAAACTTTTTCCTTAAAAAGATTGGTGTTTAATTTTTTCGTAAGATACTTTTTATTATATACAATTTATAAAAATTGTTATTTCCAAGACTTAAATTCAAGACATCTTAGTTAAATTAAACTTTAAATCATTTGTCATCACAATTTTTATTATTTTTACACACATTTAATAAATAAAAAGATGAATCAATAAACATATTAATGCCTATTAATATACTGATATAGATAATTGTCTTGTGATAAGAACGAAATGAATGCCCATTTATGAAATTGGGCGGCTAATCTTTCCTATACCGAAAGAATAACTTTTTAAGGCAAATTTAATATTAATGAAGGTTGAAATCAAAAGCTTGCTACCTGTATAAATAATAGAAGCAACGATTGAAACAATACACAGCAATAAAAATATTTTATTTTCTTTTTATACATTACTAATATTTTCTCTCTCTTTCTCTTTACTACATATAAATATATGTGTATGTCTAAAATGAGCACAACCATTATGTGTTTATTGGATGCGCCACATTTATATAGACCATTAGATTTGATTAGATGAAAATCAAAGGTTAATATAAAAGAAGAGCATTGATGGATTCTAATAAATACAGAATATCCTAGTATATAAATAATACTTTAAATAACAATATTTTAATACACAATACTTTAAATAGTAACAGAATCTTTTATTCTTAAATAATTAAATATAAAACATATAAATAGAAAAATACGAGTATTCTTTATTCAATAAGATTAATTATTATGCAAAAAAAATTTATGATATTAAAAAATCATATTAAAATAAAATTTTAAACTGTAACATAAAAATATAAAATAATTAAAATTTTTTTTATATTACTTGACAAAATAATTAGATTATTATTATTATATTCAAAATTTATTAATTAACTAAGTTTGTTAAATATATTATTATATAAAATAATTTTTCATCAAAATATTTCGAAAATATAATTTATTTAAAATATTATATATAATACTTGAAAATATTAACCTTATTTATTTATTTATTTATTTATTTTAGGAAAACGAAATAAAAATAATATAATTCTAAATACATGCTATCACATTATATATTCACTTATATTAGTAAGACATAAACTAATCAAACTTACGTAATTAAAAATATAAAATATATAAATATAAAAAATAAATATTTTTTATTTATTAAAATTAACATTTAAAGTTTCATATATATAATATTTAAAATTATATATTTATAATAAGATCATTTTTATTTTTATTATTTTCAAGTATTTTTTTATTCTTTTAGTTAAATTTTTTATTCTCTAACTCGACCAAATTTATATATATAGGTGAATTCTACTCAACCCCCTCTAAAACAACATGTAAATTAGCCTCCATGACGTGACATATTTTAATTAGATATTTAATTTTAATTTGAGTTAATTTAACTCAATGAGAGTTGACATCTTAACTAAAGTAGGACCATTTTATAATTAAATATTTTTTTAAGATGGATAATTATATAATTTTTGTAAATATTAAAAAGTAAAATTATATTCTTTTACCAAATCATTATTACTTAAATTTGTTCCACCCTTCTATTGAAAAACATCTTTTCTGTTGACTGAAGTATATTTCCTCCCTTTCACTATTCCTTCATCACTCAAAGCGCGTTGAAGGCACACGGTAACTCGAAACAGGATGGAGAGTAAAGATGCAAGTATCCTTTAAATATCTAATGTAACGGATCTTGTGTACGATCCAATGATCCATAGCCATTCTAAAGAACGACTTTGATCTAATTGATATAGTCCAATTTAAATTCTAATAGACGGATGGATCAAATGCATATCTAATTCAAGCATCACTTTAATATATGCAATAATTATCACAACCCAAAATTATAGATTAATGCATCCTGATAATCAAGAATTTATAAGTGATACGAAATTATATGAACTAAAGAGCAAAAGACAACTACAAAATAGCAGCACGACCAAATACACTCTCTTCAACTAATCGCAGATCCACTACAAATTGAAATCAACACAAAAAAGCAATCAGAGAGAGAAACAATGAGAGTAAAGATTCAGTTTTTAGTATTTTATCAAATTATACATTTATTCTTTTAAATATTTTTTAATTACAAAATAGCTTAATCATAGTTAACATAATAACCAATTAAAAAGTGACATGTCATAAAGAGTAATTTACATGTTAAAATATAAAGAATAGATTAGAATTTGCCATATATATATATATATATATATATATGAAAAATTAGTGTATAAATGTCGTAATATTTTTAAAATACTTTTATTTTTTTGTATTTATATATTTTATATTTTTAATTACGTAAGCTTGATTAGTTTAGGTCTTACTAATATAAGTAAATATGTAATATAGTAGCCATGTTTTTAAAATTATATTATTTATTCCTTTTTTAAAAATATTGAAAAAAATAAAAAGGTTAATATTTTCATGTATTATATATAATAATTTAAATAAATTATATTTTTGAAATATTTTGATGAAAAATTATATTATATAATAATATCTTTAATAAAATTAGTTAGTTAATAAATTTTAAATATAATAATCTAATTATTTGTCAAGTAATATAAAATAAAATTTTAATTATTTTATATTTTTATGTTACATTTTAAAATTTTAATTTAATATGATTTTTTAATATCATAAAAATTTTTTGCATAATAATTAATCTTATTGAATAAAGAATACTCAAATTTTTGTATTTATATATTTTATATTCAATTATTTAAGAATAAAAGATTCTGTTACTATTTAAAGTATTGTGTGTTAAAGTATTGTCATTTAAAACATTTATTTATGTACTAGAATATTATGTATTTATTAGAATCCATCAATGCTCTTCTTTTATATTAGCTTTTGATTTTCATCTAATAAAATCTAGTGGTCTATATAAATGTAGTGCATCCAATAAGCACATAATTGTTGTACTCGTTTTAGACATACCCTAAATATATGAATCATTCTTATTGAGTTAATTATATTAATATTAGAGTCTTCTATTTACACATCTTTATTTTATATTTAATACATCTTCCTTATTTATTTACAACACGTTATGAGCGCGAGACTTTGACCAAATTTTAGGAAGACTCATGTAACAAATTTTCATTATGTCAAAATGATCTCATCTTGAATTTAATCCTCTTGATATATCTGAAAGCAACTATTTATCATGGATATTGGATGCTGAAATCCATCTTGATTCAATGGATCTTAGAGATACCATTAAGGCTGAAAATAACTTATCCCAAAAGGATAAAACTAAGGCCATGATTTTCCTTCGCCGTCATCTTAATGAAGAATTGAAAAATGAATCTCTCACATTAAAAGATCCTGCAGATCTGTGGAAAGACATTAAAGAAAGATATAATCATCAAAAGATGGTGATACTTCCTTAAGCCCGATATGAATGGACGCACTTGCGTCTACAAAATTTTAAATTCATAAATGAATATAATTCAGTAATGTTTCAAATCACCTCACGAATGAAATTATGTGGGAAAAGATAACTGATAATGATATGTTAAAGAAAACTTTCTCGACCTTCCATGCCTCGAATGTGCTCCTGCAGTAGTAGTATCGAGAAAAAGGATTTAAAAAATATTCTGAGTTAATTTCTTACATTCTTGTTGCTGAACGCAACAACGAGTTGCTCTTAAAGAATCATGAAGCGCGCCCAACTGGCGCCGCCCCATTTCCTGAAGTAAATGTTGCAAATCATTACCCCAGAAGAGGTAAATGGCAAGGTTTTAGTAACAAAAAAAATTATGGAAGGAAAAGGAATTATGTTCACAAGAGAGGATCTTACTAAAAGTGGGATAAAGAAAGAAATATTGGGCAAAATAAATCAACAGAGGATAAGTGTTTCCGTTTGTAGTGGAAAGGGCCATTGGTCGCGTACCTGTCATACACTAAGGCACCTAGTCAATCTTTATCAAGCATCTTTGAAAAAAGACGACAAAGGAAAGGAAACGAATTTTGTTCAAATGATGTTAAAAATTTCACCACTCATTATGATGTGTTAGATTTCTTTGAGGATCTTGAAGGAAATATTGGTCATTTGATCAAAGATGGAATAATTTAATATGTGAGATTGTTAAGTATTCATGTAAATAAATAATGTAAGAAACTTATTGTAAAGTTTTATTTTCTATGTATTTAAAGTTTCAAATATGATGTGTATAAATAATGAAATATTAATGTTTATGTTTAAGAATTTCGAAATCATTAAATGTGTCAAGTTTTAAAAAATAATAATAATAATAGTGATAATAATAAAATTTTAGTGTATGACATTATTTTTATATACAGTGTTTCTTAGAAAAATAATTCCGATCAAGTATTCAATTTAACTGTGCATATTACTCATTTTATTGTTATTATTTGTCTTTAAAAAAAATGGCAATGATATATAATGAAGATGTATGCCTTGCGGATAGTGCAAGTTCACACACCATTCTTAAAAGTGATATATATTTTACCCATCTTGTGCCAAAAGAAGAATATGTTAATACTATTATTGGCTCATGCAATGTGATTGAAGGCTCTAGAAGAGCTATAATTTTGTTTTCCGGAGGAACAAAATTCATAATAAATAATGCACTATTGTCTACCAAGTTTCTAAGAAACTTGTTGAGTTTTAAAGATATTCGTCGAAATGGATATCATATTGAGATTATGAATGAGGGAGGTCATGAGTACTTATGTATCACAACTCATGATTTAAGTAAAAAGGTTATATTAGAAAAGTTGTCCTTACTTTCATCTAGGTTATATCATACCAAGATTAGTGCAATTGAATCACATGCCACTGTAAAATAGAAGTTTACTAACCCAAATGAATTCATAACATGGCACGACCGATTGGGTCATCCGGGAACAACCATGATGCAGAGAATTATTGAAAACTCCCATGGACATTCACTAAAGAACCAAAAGATTCTTATATCTAGTGAATTTTGTTGTACTGCATGTTCTCAGGGAAAGTTAGTTTTAAGGTCATCACCAGTAAAGATTGGATTTGAGTCCCCTGAATTCCTAGAAAGGATTCAAGGCAATATATGTGGACCTATTCATCCACCAAGTGGATCTTTTAGATATTTTATGGTCCTAATAGACGCATCTTCGAGATGGTCACATGTGTGCTTATTGTCTTCTCGCAACCTGGCGTTTGCGAGATTATTGGCTCAAATTATTCGATTAAAAGCACAATTTTCAGAAAATCTAATCAAAGCAATTCGTCTTGATAATGATGGTAAATTTACTTCCCAAGCCTTTGATGCTTATTGTATGGCTAATGGAATAAGTGTTGAATATCCAGTAGCTCATATTTACACACAAAATGAGTTAGCAGAATCACTTATTAAACGCCTCCAATTAATTGCTAGATCCTTACTTATGAGAATAAATCTCACAATCTCAGTTTGGGGGCATGTTATTTTACATGTCGCATCACTTATTCGTTTGAGGCCAATGAGTTACCATCAATTCTCTCCTATGCAATTAGCCTTTGACTAGCAACCAAATATTTCCCATTTAAAAATATTTGGGTGTGCAATATATGTTCCCATTGCACCATCTTCTCGCACCAAAATGGGACCCCAAAGAAAATTGGGGATATATGTTGGATATGATTCTCCCTCTATAGTGAGGTATCTTGAGATACAAACTGGAGATATATTTAAATCCCGATTTGCGGATTGTCATTTTGATGAATCAAAATTTCCAACATTAGGGGGGAGAGAATAAGCTTCCTGAAAAGGAACTTAATTGGAATGCATCATCCTTAATGCATTTAGATCATCGATCAGGGCAATGTGAACTAGAAGTTCAAAAGATTATACATTTGCAAAGAATAGCAAATGAATTGCCTGATGCATTTTTCGATATAAAGAGGATAACCAAGTCTTATATACCAACGGAAAATACCCCAATTCGAATTGATGTTTCAGTTGGAAAAATTGCCACCGAAGCAAATACATGTCAGAAGCGTGGCAGGCCTGTCGGATCCAAAGACAAAAATCCCGAAAGATAAAAGAGGTAAATACTATTCCTGTTGAAAAAGACATAGTAAAGACACCTGTAGTTATCCAAAATTCGTATATAATTTTAACGCCAGAAGACGTTCAGGTACCTGAAAATTATGAAAATGATGAGATCTCGATAAATTATGTCTTTACAGGAGAAAAATTGTACTAAAATAAGACAATTGTCAATGAAATATTTGCATATAATGTGGCATTAAATATCATGCATGAAAGTAAGGATCTTGAGCCAAGATCAGTCGAAGAATGTTGATAAAGGAATGATTGGCCAAAATAGAAAGAAGCCATGAAGGCTGAATTAGACTCACTTGCAAAACGTGAAGTCTTTGGACTTGTAGTTTGTACACCAGAAGATGTAAAACCCGTTGGATACCGATGGGTATTTGTGAAAAAATGAAATGAGAAAAATGAAGTTGTACGCTATAAAGCTCGGCTTGTGGCACAAGATTTTTCACAAAAACCCGGTATATATTACGAAGAAACGTATTCCCATGTAGTGAATGCAATAACATTGCGTTATTTGGTCAGCTTATCTGCTTATCATAAACTACATATGCATTTAATGGATGTGGTAACAGTCTACTTATATGGCTCATTAGATCGTGATATATATATATATATATGAAAGTCCCTGAAGGACTAAAGATATCTAAACCATCTAATAAATACTCACAGGGGTTATACTCAGTCAAATTGCAAAGATCCTGTCTAAAGCAATCAGAACGAATATAGTATATTCGTCTTACTGAGTATCTGGCTAAAAACGGATTCAAGAATGATGATATATGTCCATGTGTTTTCATAAAGAAATCTACATCTAGATTCATTATAATTGATGTGTACGTTGATGATTTAAATATCATTAAAACTCTTGAAGAGATTCTAACAATTATAAAAACTCTAAAAGAAGAGTTTGAGATGAAAGATCTTATAAAGACTAAATTTTGCCTCGACCTGCAGATCGAGCATACAAAAAATGAAATCTTTTGTCATCAAACAACATACACAGAAAAAATCTTGAAGAAATTTTATATGGATAAGTCACATCCATTAAGTACCCCAATGATCGTAAGATCTTTGGATGTGAAAAAGAATCAATTCCGTCCTAAGGAAGAAAATGAAGATATCTTTGGTCCTAAAGTACCATATCTTAGTGCCATTGGAGCGCTAATGTATCTTGCTAATAATACAAGACCCGATATATCATTTGCTGTGAATTTACTAATAAGATATAGTTTCTCTCCAACCAGAAGATATTGGAATGGAATCAAACAAATCTTTCGAAATCTTCATGAAACGGTTGATATGGGATTGTTTTATCCCTATAGATCCAAGTCACAATTAGTTGGCTATGCAGATGCTGGATACTTGTCTGATCCACACAAAGGGAGATCTCAAAAAGGATACCTGTTCACATATGGTAATACGGCTATATCATGGAGGTCCACGAAACAGACAATAGCAGCAACCTCCTCTAATCACGTTGAAATATTAGCGATACATGAAGTCGCGAGTGTTTTTGACTCAAGAGTTTGATCCAATATATTATGTCATCATGTGGATTGATTGATCATAAAATAGCTCCAACTGTCCTGTTTGAAGACAATACAGCATGCATTTCTCAACTTAAAGGTGGATACATTAAAGGTGATAAAACAAAGCATATTTCTCCCAAATTCTTCTTCACTCATGATATTCAAAATCAAGGGACAATTGATGTCCAACAGATCCGCTCAAGTGACAATCTGGCAAATTTATTTACAAAGTCACTCCCAAAATCCTCCTTTGAAAAATTGGTACATCAGATTGGGATGCGCCGATTTCGAGATGTTAAATAATATCGACAAGAGGGGGAGACTGTACTCTTTTTCCCTTGGTCAGGTTTTTTTTTCCATTGGATTTTTTTGACAAGGTTTTTAATGAGCCAGTCCCCATCATCAAAGGATGTTGTACTCTTTTTCCTTCACTAAAATTTTTTCTCATTGAGTTTTTTTTAGTAAGGTTTTAACGAGGCAATAATCCTAAATGTGCATCCAATAAGGAGTGTTGTGATAAGAACGAAATGAATACCCATTTAGGAAATTGGGTGGCTAATCTTTCTTATACTGAAGGAATAACTTTTCAAGACAAATTTAATATTAATGAAGGTTGAAATCAAAAGCTTATCACCTGTATAAATAGTAGAAGCAACAATTGAAACAATATACAACAATAAAATATTTTCCTCTCTCTTTATATATTACTAATATTTTCTCTCTCTCTCTCTTTACTGTATATAAATATATGAATCATTCTTATTGAGTTAATTATATTAATATTAGAATTTTCTATTTATACATCTTTATTTTATATTTAGTACATCTTCCTTATTTATTTATAACAAATTGTAAATTAATTCTGTTATGTTGGATTCTCTAGGAAATTAGATTTGATTCACATATCCTGTGGGAAAAATCTATGCTAGTTTGATAGGTTATAGAAGCTTGTGCGTTTAAACAATTTCGGGAAAAATATCCCTTTAACACCTCTGTTAATTGGGTTGGATTGAGGCTTTAAGTTAAGATTAGGTTGCACTGATTTCTAAAACTATAAAATTACCAAAAAAATATATATATTCGATTAATCTATAAATTAAGTTCAGTTTGGATAAACAGTTTAATTAAGTTCTTTTTGAAAAAATAGTTTAAACAATAAATATTTATTTATAACTAAATTATTTTGTATTTGATTTTTTAGTTTTAAAAATGCTTATTTAAAAAATATTGTGATAAAAAACTTATTATGAAGAAATCATTTTTTAACTTCTCTATAAGCACTTAAATAACTTCTTAAAAAGTTACAATTTAATTTTAAAATCGAATCAGACATTAATAGTACTACTTTTTATAAGTCAAAAACTCAAAAAAATAACTTTTGAAACTTTTTAAACGGACCGTTTAGAAGCAAAAATTCATCCATTTAAATGGAGTGAACAGACTAATCCGACGAATTTGACCTGAAGTTATGAAACAGTGATGTTTTGTATCCAGGTCTCGTGGTATACACTAACTATTTCCTAAAGTCATAAAACGATTCTAGTGAACTAAGAATGCTAAAGAAGAAGATACCTATTCAGTTTCCAACATTAGCATACCTCAAAATAACTGATATGATAGAGCAAATTCAGCACAATATGTGGTTGGTCTATGATGTCTAGCATCTTGTACTCATAGTGCATGATTGAGTAATATGAAAAGCATTGGCTCCAATTCTGAACATAACATTCACATCTACACATTCATATAGTTTTCTACACCCCGGACATCGCCCATCAGCCTCAAGGATCCTTTTGTGACAGAAAAGACACGGTCGAAATGCGCATGAACAAGGAAGAAAGCTTGTGTCCGTAACATCTAAGTCCTCATAACAAATGGGGCATTGAGAAGGTTGTGAAATGATTGTTTGCCATCTCCAACTTGCCGGTTTCGGGTTACCACCATGCCTGTTTGAATTTAATGGTGAACTATGTTGCTTTGAGAGGTTCGGTAAACACATGGGACGAAAAGCATCATTAGGTTTCCATGCTTGACGTTTCTGATGTGATTTTTTAAACTCCGGTTTTGGGTTCTTAGTAGCCTCTAGAATTGTAGAAGCCAAATCTGAAGTTGTGGAACGTCGATTATCGTTGGCATTTAAAGCATCGGCAACGGCCTCCCAGTCATCAAGGCATCCGTCGTCGTCGGCTTCTTCCTCGCTGCCTGAGAAACATGTACTCATGCTACTAATGCTGGTGCTACTCCATGAAGAGAAACCATTCCTTGACTCGTGATCGAGAGGACTTCGAATGGATGTTGAATCGTTGAGTGGGATGCAAGAACTTTCTGTATTCTCTCCCCTTTTCTTGTTTTCCTTGTTTGATGATCTGTTCTCCTCAGTAGGAACATGCTTAGATGATGGACAATAATCAATGCTTCTATTTGAGTCGACATTAGATCCTTTCTTTACTGAAAGACAAGAATGTAAGAAACAATGAATAAAAAGAAAGAAAAAGCACAAGACACTTCAGCCTAGGGCTGGAAGTGAGCCGAGCTGAGGCGAACTGGGCCAAGCTCAAGCTCGGTTCGTGGCTCGACTCAAACAATCGAGCTTATTTGTAAAGATCAAACTCGACTTACCAAAATCTCACGAACTGGCTCAAATAACATGAACATAATCTATATATAAATAAAAAGTTATATCTCTATCAATTATTATTGATGTCCTCTGTCATAATTATATATAAAAATTTGTATTATGCCATATGTGTATAAAATACAATATATATATATATAATCAAGCCAGTCACGAACCAATGAGCAACTTATCCAAGATCAAGCTTGTCTAATTTAATATACGAGCTCAAATTCAAGCTCAAGATTGGCTTACAAGCTAACAAGTCGAGGTCGAACTGGCTCATGGACTGCCTTAACTCACTTCCAATCAAACTTTAGCCGGTTTGATAAAACTTTTTGGAAAGATGTAAATACCTCCCTTTCTGTTTGGTAAATCCAAAAGATTGTTGTTTGTGCTTTTAGCTTTGAAAAACTATGGGTGTTTTTCAAAGTATGAATATACTTTTCAAAGTAAAAAGTCTAATATAACCTTATATATTAATGAATATATACATTTACTCTTTATTATATTTATGTCAACTAAAATAATTTTAAAAAACAACCATTTGTATTCATGAATTATACGAATGTTGACAAAAGTACTCATAAAAAAAGAAAATTAACGTTATACCCATTTAAGATGTGTTATGTATGACAAAAGTACCAAATTCTAATTTTTTTGTTAACTTTTTAATAAAATTTTCAAATTACCCCACCCTTTAAATTACCTCTCCCTAAAATTCTTTTTAATATTTGGGATTAGGGTTTAGCTAACTTGACAAGTAGAAGTTTTTGAACCTTTTACTTGATAAACGCAAAATAAATACATTGAAAGTTTGAATTTGTATGTTGTCTATAAAAATTTCCTTTATTGGTAACCTTAAGGTCACATCACATGTTCCTTTTTGAAATTGTGTTGCATACTTTATTCCTCCTGGTTTTGTTTCTTTGTTTCTCTTCTTGTTTATATTATAACTAACTAATTGTCTGCAATGGTATGGTGGGATGTGGAAAGTTCAGGTTTCCTTTTCTTTTGGTAGATAGAGTGATGAGTACAACTCCGGAAATCCTGCAGTTGCCATAAAAAAATGTAACCATCAATGACATCTTTCCCGGCCACTTTCTCGAAAGGCCAATCATGCCTGGTGTACTAATGGTTGAGGTTGAAGATAAAGAGTGGGGGTAATTTGAAAATTTTATTAAAAAGTTAACAAAATTTAAAGTTTTGGTATAACGCTAGTTTCCTTTTTTAACGAGTAATTTTTGTCAGGTTTGTAAAGTTTATGGATACAAATGGTAGTTTTTTTCAATTATTTTTAAATATTTAAAATAATTTACCAAAGATAATTTTTATAGCTTGTACTTATTGAAACTCACTTATATTTTGATTTACCAAATAGAACTGTTACAAATTTTGGAAAGCTATCTTCCAATAGCTGGCTCTAATGAGCTACTTTTAAAAAGCCAACACTTCACCAAAATAGCCCAGGGAAACTTCAAAGTTCTTTATCAGAACACCATCATGTTTAAATTTCACAAACATATCAAATATGCAAGTCCTTTCCTATTTTAGATTTCTATTAACTATATAAATCTCGAAAATGTTTGGTAACAAAAAAAAATCAGCCAAAACCAGTCATAACTTATCTTATTTAGCATTCATTAATTGTTGCGACAGTTAATAAATGTTAAATAAGACAAATTTTGGCTGTTTTTTTTTTTTGTGTCTCCCTGGCATTACATAAATCCATAGAGAAACAGACAAAATTGGAAGCACTTATAAAACAACCAAGAAACTATTGCATGCAAAATTGTTTTCCCATTCATATGGTTGCTTTGGATATTCCACACGAGAAGCCCAATCGAAACTAATCATAACAAGCTTCAAAGATCAATGTTACGTGACTTGAAAGCTCAATCAGAGAAATGATATTCATACATGTTGATTTCCATTTCAGTCATAACAGTTATGCAGGTTGATGTTTAACAAAAATATAGGCCAAAACTTAATACCAAAAAACAGGGGTCATTTGCTCAGATTTAAAAAAAATGAAAACAAAACTTGTAAAAACGAAATCAATATCTAACACTAAAATAAAAATTCATGGTGGAATCAGAAAAAAAAGGGGGCAAAGAGAGTTACCTCGAGATAGCCATTGCTCTCGCCGAACATCAAGCTTGATTTGCTTCAATTTCGCTGACCCATTTCCCTAAACATCATTACCAATGCAATCAATTAATCAAATGAAAAGCTTCTTTTTTTTTTTGGCGGTTGGGGGAAGAAAGAAAGAAACCACAAAACAATGGGAGAAAAAAAAATTGAAACTTTACAAAATAGAAAAACAAAATTACTAAGTAATGATGAAAATTTAGCTACCCTTTGATACATCTAAAATCAATAGCAATGCAATGCCTCATGGGTTTAATAAAATTCCCAACTTTAAAAAAAATAGATAAATATAAAGATAAATTTTTTAGGGAAAATTATTTACCTTCTTCTTCTTGGTGGGGTCTTTGAAGAGAGAAGGATCAGAAGCAGAGATAGCAGAAGCCATTGGAATTAGAAGAAGGTTTAATCTCGAGAATGTAAAAAGACAAGGGGAGAGGAGAACAAGAAGAACAAGGATAGGGAGGGAGTGGATATTACAAATTCCTTGTTTGATTTCTCTTTTTCATTTGTTTTTGTGTGTTCTTACTTCTTAGTTTTTTTTTTTAAGAGATGTTCTAAGTTTTCTAAATTAAAAGTATGTGTTTTCTTTTATATATATAATTGAGTTTTTTTTTTTTGACAGATATATATAGTTGACTATTGATTTATAGTACAAACAATGAATCTTTGCCATCTTGGAAACTTATTTACACAACACATGGATTCCAAAATTAAGGAAGGAGAAAAATGGACAAAAGGAGAATTACAAGAAGAATTATTTTCTTTTTAAGATCGTTGTTACATAACTCACCCAAGTTGGGGGTGAGAAGATTTAATTTGTGAATTATCTCATACGATAATGTTATTAAGAATAAATTCAAATTAAATAAAATATACATCATATTAAAAATGTTTAGAAATTAACAATAAAAAATAACAGATTTTCAAACAAATAAATAATGAATAACACTATGATAAAATATGAATAAATTTCTTTATGTTTATAGTTGAGTACTTTAAATATTGTGTTTGTCTTGATTTGACTTTTTCTTAAATAATTTTATTATACTAACCGCTTGTATCATTCTAATTTCGTCAACTCACTTTTTTCATAATTTTATCACACTTTTATTGTCATGCACTTATATTTATGTGATCCTCTTTATCTAATAGTTATTGTTGATCACAACTACACTCTTCCATTCCTTTCTTACCTTAAAATTCTATACTTTATCCCAATATTTTGTACCAAATGCTTTATTCCATTAGTTTTATTTCTTAAGTTCTATTACTTTCAAAACTTATTTTTCTTTTCATTTAACCACTTTACTATATATTCTTGTTGTCTACAAGGATCACAATGTCTTTTGCTTTAACACGTAATTCCTCCTGTAAAAAATTGAAGCACTAATTTCATACTTTATCATTAAATTTTTTAATAACATTCTCTCTTATAAAACACTTTATTATACCATGAGAATTTTTAAGGTGACAACAACAAAATTATTATAGATAGAAATATATATTTTATATACCCATCAAAAACTACATCTCATGTATTAACTTTTTTGCTAATCTGAATCCATCGTATTTCTTCTCTTTTATTACACTCCATTAATTTTTTTACAAATACATTAACATGCTGCCAACTGTTATTAACATACATCAAACAGTTTATTTTCAAAAATTTTTATATTTCTACTATATCAGATAATTCTACCTAAAGGGCACAAGCGTGAGATCGATGGACCTAAAAAAACGAAACATAGGAGCTCAAGTATTGAATGACCACTGGGTATCTGTGACAAATTTGAGATGGACATGTTATTAGAGTTAGTGAGTTTTGCTGCTAAATTTGTAGAGGAGTTGTATAACAGCATTAATGAAAATAAGATTGAGAATTTGAACGTATTGAAGATCAATTTACTCGTTTGTATCTCAACAATGTTAATCTAAACAGTTATATTTTTATAATTGTGATCTGTTATTAAAGTATATCATGATCTGATTTTATCTTAGTCTACATACATATTGCAACTTTAAATTTAAGATGCATTGACCGTTTATACAGTGATTATGATTTTGATGTGATAAACATTTTGCGTAAAAATTCAACTCGTGCAAGAAGAATGATGTTAAGACTATAATAAAAAGAGACCTGTTCATACAAGTTTTTTTGACTTACAAGTTTTACAAATTGCTAACGGGCCTTTTAATGCGTTATCCGTTTCCTGTTTTCAAAGCGCTGCACTGTATTATGAACGGTTCCTCTTCCTCTTCCTCTTCGTTTTTTTTTCGATTTTCATGGTTTTTGAAATCGCTTTGAAATCGTTTTGAAGAAGAAGAAGCAGCAGAAGATGAGGAGGAGAAAGAGAAAGAGTTCTGAATTATGCAACGAATTTTGGGTGTATTTCTTAAATCCTTTGGGTGTATTTTCGTAATCCTTTGGGTGTATTTCTGTAATCCTTTTGAAGATAATGGAACTTCAGAAATACACCCAAACGATTACAGAAATACACCAAATGATTACAGAAATACACCTAAAGGATTACAGAAATACACCCAAACGGTTACAGGAATTCACCCAAACGATTATAGAAATACACCCAAAAAATTACAGAAATACACCCAAAAGATTACAAAACTACACCCAAAGGATTTAAGAAAATACACCCAAAATTCGTTGAAGTACATCTTATGCATAATTCAGAACTCTTTCTCTTTCTCCTCCTCATCTTCTGCTGCTTCTTCTTCTTCAAAAAAGATTTTACCATGAGAAATCGAAAAAAAAACGAGAAAACAGAGAGAAGAGCACGTAAATGAAGAAGAAGAAGAGGAAGACGAGGAAGAAGAACGTGCAGAAACGAAAGAAAAGGAGAAGAAGAAGAGTAAGAGGAAGAAGAATGTGCAGCAAAAAGAAAAAAGAGAAAGAGAAGGCAAGAAAAGAAGAAGGAGAAGACGAAGAGGAAGAAGAACGGTTCGAAGCGCGTTTTGAGCGTTAGTTTTAATTGGACTTGTAAGCTTACAAGTATTAATCGCTTGTATGCAAAGAATTTCTCTAATAGAAATTAATTAGTAATATAAAATATATATTAAAATATAAAATATAAATTTAAAATAAATTAAAAAGTATCATATATATTTATAAATTAATATATAATGACCGATTTAATAATTTATTTTGTATGGATATATAGTAATTCTTTTTATAAGACACATTTAGCTAATTCTATCTTAATAACACAGGTTACAAATATAATAATAAATGTCCTTAAAATTCTTAATATGGTCAAAATATTAAAAATATAAAAAAATTATAACGTTAGTTAAATATTTTTGTATAATACTCTTTAAATATATTTTTAAGACATGTGATCATAAAAATCTTTATTATGATCTAAATTACATGTTCACAAACATTAAAAAAAAAAGGGCTTGTTTTCATTCACATTTAAAAAGAACAAAGTAAATTGGTACATGACATTTTTATTTATCTTCATCTAACAATAGAAATGCAATGAGAAACCGAGATAGTATTTGTTGCGAGGAGGAAGAGATCTCCAAAATAGTGATAGAATGTCTACCTAAGAATCTTTCGAAAGATTACAGAAAAATAGGATTTGAAATTATTTAGAAATCAATCAAAGGTAGGTAATTAATGACTTTTTTCAAAAATATGAACAATTACTAATTAAATAAAGGAGAGTGTTAGGTAAATAATGATCATTTTGAATAATATGAACAATTACTAATTAAATAAAAATATATTATACCTCTAAATTATCCATCTAAATCTTAATATTAGAATAATTATTCGTACATGATACACCCAATAAAATAAATATCTGATATATCTATTTTTTACATTGTTTAGTATTTTTATTATCTATCTATACTTTTTTATCAATAAATTCTTATATATAAAATGCATTGAATTGTGTTTGAAATGAATACAAATAAAATTTTATTTGATTGGTATTTAGAAGCAAATCGCTCTTTGCCAAATTCATTAAACTTTGACTAGGTTTAAACTTTAAAATATAAAGGTCTCAAATCCGCGAGATTCATGAAATTACATTTAACATTTTTCAATTTTGAATACCTAAACACATGAGCTCGCTCTGTTATTTAAAGGCAGCATAAAATGTTCATTACTACATTCCAAATAAACAAGCATAAACTTTACGTTTTAGTGTTTGGATTGACCAAGTTTTGAAAACGATATTATATGACTGTATTAATTGTGAAAATAATAAATAAGTCCCTCCTTTTTTATTTCTAAGAAAAATAAATTTTTCGCCAAATTTAATTTCATGAAAGATTTATCTATTTTTATAATAAAAAAATTAAAGATTTATTTATCTTTTTCTTGTTTTGATTTATACGAGTTGAAATTTATGTTTATGATAATTATGAAAAAGAATATTTGAATTAATTGTATTCACCAAACATACCATATTAATCATTATCTTAAAATTTATCCATATGACCAAAAATATACTAGTAAAAATAACACAATATTATTGAAATATAGTGTGCCTATCTTTTAAGGGTGTGTTTAATTTAAGGTTTGAAATATAAAAAGCATATTTAAATCTCTTATACACTTCAATTTTTTATTTGAATATTTTTTTTCTTGTAAATAGATATAAAAAATTCCATACTCTAACCAATGTTCTCAAGAAGCAAAAAGTATTAGCTTTTGCGTTTACTTAGTGTTGAATCATTAACTAAAAATATTTATTTTTATCAAGTCTACCTTTTATATATATTATTTTTGTTTATATGAACTCTTTTTTTATTTATTATTTTTTTATTAATTTTTTTTGTTTAGCATTGTATAAATTTATAATTATAGTTCTTCTATATTATGTATATTATTGTTATCTTTCTATAATATAAATTATTAATTCCATTAAATAGAACAAATTAAATAAAAAATTAGCTATAAATAATAATAAAAAATTTATAACATACTCAAAAAGAATACAAAAATATTATAAAAAAATACTAGAAAAAAATATTAAAAAATTAAATATGCTTAAAAAATAACATTATAATTTATATCATATTTCTTTTAGTAATTATCTATTTAAAAAAATTTTTATCTAATATTATTCAAATAATATTCATTCTATCAAAATCAATTTTAATATAAAATTAATTAAAACGGTCAAAATCAATTCTATAAAACCAAATTCATTAAAACGGTCAAACTGAAATATTTGAATGTGGCCTATTGTTTTGACTACATACTAATACAACAAAACATGAAAGCTTATAACAAAAGGGTAAGCAAATGAGAAAAACCCGACATTACAAAGCTTTACAATTTAATCATTTATATAACCACTTCCAAGTATGAACCAACAGCAGCGGAACCAACAACCAGGGTAATACTAGGATAAATTCAAATTAAACAAAATATACATCACACTAAAAACATCTGAAAACTAACCACTAAAATATAATAGACCTTCAAATAAATAAATAGTGAGTTACATTATATAATAAAATATGAATAAATTTTTTTATTTCTGTTGTTGAATACTCTAAATATTATACTTGTTTTGTTTTAATTTTCTACGAAAAAATTTCACTATACTAATCATTCATATCACTCTAATTTCGCCGACTCACTTTTTTTTTTATTCTACCTTCATTACCATGCACTTATATTTATATAATCCACTTCACCCAATAATTATTGTTTGTCACAGTCATAGTCTTTCATTTCTTTCTTGCCTTAAAATTACTAGTGTTCCTATACTTTATTCATATTTTGTACCAAATGCTTTATTCTATTAGCTTTATTTCTTAAATTTCATTATTCCCAAGACGTACTTTCCTCCCTGTTTAACCACTTTACTATACTCTTGTTGTCAATAAAGATCACAGTGTCTTCTTCTTTGGCTTGTAATTCCTCCAATAAAAATTGAAGCACTAATTCCATACTTTATCATCAGATTTTTCAATAATATTCTCTCCCATAAAACACTTTATCATACCATGAAAATCTTCAAAGTAACCACCAACAACAAAATTATTATAGGTAGCAATATATATTTTACATACCCACCAAAACCACATCCTATTAACTTCCTTGATCCTTGCTAACCTGAATCCATCATATTTCTTCTCTTTTATTACACTCAATTAATTTACAAGTACATTAACGTGCTGCCAACTGCTATTAACCATGCTGCATGGATTCTGACCCGGACACGAAACACGACGAGACACACCGACACACAAATTTTAAAATCTTATAAGACACGGGAACACGCTTACATATATATAAAATATCGGAAAAGCTCTACATCTATATAAAAATTACATACATGGTATCTAAGTATCTTCCATTCCACACGTTTTCTTTAAGTACAGCCAGGAACTGAGTTATTCTGATGATTGTGTTTTCTGGATTACGGTAGGATAATTTAAAAATGTTAAAATTTACCGGTTTGATTTATTGAAAATAATTTGAAACGAGTGTGAAAAATAGTTTGGATGGGATTCGAAAATGGTGGCAGAGTCCGGAATTTAGGGGAGGTGTCGACAAAATTTTGTTATAAATCTTAAGAATTTATTTGAAATTTTATTTAGAAGAAAAATATTGGATTTGATAAATTGTATTATTTGATTTCGATTTATTCAGAAAATAGTTTTATGTCGGATTTAATTTATTTAAGAAAAGTATATATTCTGAGTTCGACTTATTTAGAAAAGAATTATTTTATGATTTTAAATTATTTAAGAAAAGTACTATGTTTAAGTTTGATTTGAAAATGAAAAAGGGTGATGTTTTGAATTTGACTCAAGGATTTTATTTGGAGGAGTTTTAGTGAACTTCAAAAGTAATTGAGTTTTTATTGAATGATTCCGTTTGGCGACATCTTAGAAAATGTTAAAGAATTTTTGTTAAAAATAATAGGGGGATTAGTTTTGGTTTTAAAAGAAAAAGAGAATACAAACGGCACGTGTGATTTTAAAATAATTAAAAGGCCACAAGAGGGTGATGGAGAGTAAATAGTTATAGTGTTGATGTGAAAATATTAAGCTGTGGGCTTTATGTTTGAGTAATTGTACGGAAATGTCCGTGTATATGGAATGGCTTCCAGGAGAAAGTGGCACATGCTTCAGCTGGAGAATCAGCGCCTGTAAGTACTTGCAGAGGTCATGTTTGGCATACTTCAGCTGGAGAATCAGCGCCTGCAAGAGGTTGAGACCTTACAGAGGTTATGCCGCTGGAATGCCTTATCTGACTTGTGAGTCAGATTGCGTCGGGTACGAGTCGAAACAGACAATTGAGCTCATTACCTGCAATAGGACTAGACATGCATCATCCTTGTTGTGCAGTTGCATTTTACTTGATACGATGAAATTATTTGTGATTGTCTTCCTGTGTTTATGCATTCCTTATTGTTACTCTAAATTATGGTAATTAGATACTTCTCTGTGATTCTTGTATATTTCATTGTGAATTACTTGAACTGTGGTAACCCTGACTAAACCAACTATCCCTAACCCTACTAAGAACCCCCAGTTCTTACCCCTTTTCTTCCTCCCCTTCAGATGGAGACTAGAGTTATATTTTACGAGATGGACCCTCCCTATATATATATGAGGATATTGTACAGCATAGGTTTTATGCAGTAGGTGCGGAGATTAGGACTCGTATGTACATTCTGCGTGATCATCCCTTCAGTCACCCGATTGACACTCCACAGTTTAACTCCGACATGCCCTATGAGTTCCCGTTGTAGTAGCTCCACCCGGATGCTCCATTTCACCTGTTTCATGACGAGTCGGTGCATCACCAGCATCCTGATTAGTCTGCGGATCAGGCGGACCCTGAGCCCATGGAGGAGCATATTCCAGAGCCTGTACCGGAGGAGGATATCCCAGTGGAGCAGATCTCAATATCTTCATCCGAGCCATCTTCTGAGGAGCCGCTCACCGACTCTATTAGTGGACCGGTGAGTGCTGGTCAGACCAGTAGTACGAGTGCCAGTGCCCCTCCTGAGATTATAGAAATTTCTGATGATGAGGACGAGGATCCTGAGGAGTGTTCTGATGTGGCTGTGATCTCCTCTGATGATGATAGCTGAGGCCTGGGAGCTGGAGTTGTGCCTTTTGATAGTTTTTTGTATTAGCGTAAGCTTTTGTGTTAATCTCTCAGTTTTGGTTAGCTTCACTAAGAGAGTAGAGTGTACATAGTTGACTAGGCTAGTTCGGGCGCCAGCTTAGGGGTTTTCAGTATGAACCAGGGGCCGGAGTGTTGATTTGTACATAGTAGTATTTCTGAAGTGTTGTGTATACACGATAGTACCTGTATGCATATGTATGGTCTATGCTATGTGTTATGGTTATATATAATGCTGGCTTGTGCATGATTTATTTAATTCCCTATCATGGCTTGTGTATGTTTAATTAGCTGTCCTCGCAAATCTTTTTATAAAGTGAAAGTCTTTCCAAAAAACTCGATAGTACGCTAACCCGATTACAGGCTTAATAATAAATAGTAAAAATTTCAAGTGAACAAGTTAGTGACACTTGATTTCTAGTATGATCATGACTTACTGGGAATTGGGTCGTTACAACTTGGTATCAGAGCAGTTCGTTCCTATTAAATCCTGGGAATATGGACTGAATCATGCTTCATTGAATTCTCTGAGTTGTGTCTCATGCATATAGGATATCGTTGTGATATGAATTGCATGACTGTCGCTGTGTTTCCATTTTAGAGACTATTGACACTTTGCCTGAAATGTTAAGACTGATCACTTTAATATTGCATGTTTGGTGTGAACAGGATCTTGATGGTTGCACAGGGACGAGGACGTGGTAGGCGTGATGCGAATCCTGTAGTGGAACCGACGAGGGGTGTGGATGCTTTTATAGCTGCGATGAACACCATGGCTGAGGTTGTGCGTGAAACGACAACTGCTACAACGCGAGCAATTGACTGTTTAGGAGAGAGGAATGGAGATCGTAATGGGGGACGCCATGGTGAGCGTGGTGGAGACGATAATAATAATGAAGGTGCTGAAAACCATGATAACCCTATAACACTGGCAACCTTTCTGAAGGTGAATCCGCCCAAGTTTAAAGGGACACTTGTTGCAACTGAAGCTGACAATTGGTTTCATGGTATTGAGAAGTCACTGCGAGCGCAAAATGTACCAGAAAGACAGCACGTGAAATTTGCGACTTATATACTGGAGGGAGAAGCTGAACACTGATGACATGGAGTGCAACGCTTGTTAAGACAGGTGGTGGAAGAGATTGACTGGGATACTTTTAAGGAGGAATTTTACAAAAAAGTATTTTTCTAAATCTGTTCGTGATGCTAAAGAAATGGAACTGATGCAGTTGACGCAGGGGAATATGTCAGTGGTAGAATATACTTGGAAATTTGAGGATTTGTGCCGATTCTCTAAGATCTGTCAGGGAAACCCAGATGATTTTGAAGAATGGAAGTGTTTAAAGTACGAAGGAAGACTTCGCGACGAGCTGATGCATTCATTAGTCCTGCTGGAGATACGGAATTTCGCAGAGCTTGTGAATAAGAGTCAGCTGGTGGAAGACTGTGAACATAAGATGGCAGCATCAAGGATGGGACATCCAAGCTTACCGCCAAGAAACTTAAATAATTTTCATAAGCATGCGGTACATCGAAAAGTTGATTTTAAGGTACCAGGAATACCTATGCGAGGGAACTAACAAGTTAGAAACTTCCCTACGCGTTGTACAACTGGGAATGGAAATAGGCCAAGACAGGACACCGGTAAGCAACCTCAGCAGCAAAGTCAGGAGGGCCCAATGTGTAGGAAATGTGGAAAGAATCACACTGGTAGGGCTTGTTATTTTGGAATGAGAATCTGCTACAACTGTAGTGAACCAGGGCATATAGCAAGCAATTGTCCAGAAAAGTTGGTATAAGGAATAGCTAAATCGCAACAGCCAGGGAGAGTATTTACAATGACTGCTGAAGATGCTCGTACTCAAACTCTCTGACTCAAGGTCAGTATTGTGTCAAAACTCGCTTCTTAACTGCACTTTATGATTTTGGTGCGTCGCATTCTTGTATTTCTTTAACTGCTATACGTAAGTTGAGACGAGATGAGAAAACACAATACACTTGAGGACTAAAAAATAAGATTAGAACCGTTTACTCACACCTATTTACAGGTAAAGGAAATTTTAAGGGCAAATTTGCTTTTAAGAGGGTAGGATGTAACAACTCTAATTTTTGCACTAATGCAAGTTTTTCTTAAAATAATGTTTTAAAGCGATTAATTTTATTTTGACGAGTCGACTTCGAACCCCGAAGTAAAATAAATGGTAATATAATTTTATTATTATGTTATTTATTTATTTTACTTGCTCTAATTATAATGAAGCCTAGATAATAATATTAATATTATTATTATCAAGTCCGATTTTTACCGATAAAAATTAATTATTGTTATTTCTTGATGAGTTTAGAGTTGGACATTGAGGGTCAGTACTTGAGGAAGAAGTGAGTGCACTTAATGCTCTTGGTTTATAAATCTAGACTTAGATCTAGTGACCATAGGGTGTTGATTATGAGTACTTTAGGTACGTATAGCAGAAGGTAACAAGATTTCTTTACCTGAAATAGGAATAGAGGGTTGAGGATTATTGGTATTAGAGGGTTGAACATCATGATTATTACCAGGTTGAGGGGTAGGATCAGTATTAGAATTTGAAAGTGAGGATTGTTTATTGGAATGTTGATCATCATTAGAGTTCAATGGATCTGCATCATGATTAGTGGCCATAGAAATTGAAGCAGGTACAGATAAAAGAGGGATACTTAAGAAAATTTGAGAGAATTTATTGTTAATGTAAGGAGCAGAGGTAGTAAGAAATAATTGAGGATAAGAAAAAGAAGTTTCATAAAAAACAACATATCGAGTGATAATTATTTTGCCAGTTTTCATTAAACATTTATACCCTTTGTGATTCGGTGCATACCCCAAAAAGACAGATAATTGTGATTTGTAAGAGAATTTTGTATTATTGTAGGGTCTTAAAAATGGATAACATACACAACCAAAAATTTTCAGAAAAGAGTAATCAGGGGCTTGATTATGTAGTAATTCAAAAGGTGAGACATTAGAAGTATTAGGTGACGGGAGTCTATTTATTAGATAAACAGATGACAAAAAATCATTATCCCAATGAAAAAGAGGGATAGAAGCTCTTGCTAACATAGCCATACCAATCTCTACAATGTGTCTACGTTTTCTCTCAACCCTCCCATTTTGTTGATGGGTGTGAGGGCATGAGAATTTATGAACAATACCATGCATAGTTAAAAAAGAAGAAAATGAATATGACAAATACTCCCTGCCATGATCAGATTGCATGGACTTAATATTGAGACCTATGTGGTTCTCCATTTGATTTTTAAATTGCATGAATGCCTGCAAAACTTGGGATTTTGTTTGAAGTAGAAAGATTGAATTAAATCTAGTAAATGAATCCACAAAAGAAACATAATATCAAAAACCATGATAAGATAACATAGGTGCTGAACCCCAAACATCAGTATAAATCATCTCTAAAGGTGCATGAAATTGAAAAGAATCAGATTGAAATGGAAGAGCATGCATCTTTACCATGTAACAGTATTCACAAACCTTATTGTTCGTTGTATTATTATTAGAAACAGGAAGATTACATTTAGAAATGACATTCTTGATTACATTAGATAAAGCATGACCTAATCTATCATGCTAAAGAGAAAATGAGGGACAATTAGCACTGAAACTTCTAGGAACAAATTGAGAACTACATTGATTATTTCTAGAAAAATAAACTTGCTGGTTTGAGATAAATTCATTAGAAGTAGATGAAGTAATAGCAATTCTTTGAAATTCATATATGCCATGCTTAGGTATGCTCCGGAGGAGTATTTCTTGAGTTTCCTGTGATTTAACACAACAAAAAGCGGGATAAAATTCAAAGAAACAGTGGTTATCTTTTGCAAATTTCTGAACACTAATTAAGTTCTGGGACATATCAAGAGCATGAATCATATTTCTTAGAAAAAATTGTCGATTTGTATCTAAAGAAATGAGATAAGTGTGGCCAGTGTGTGGAAACCAAGAATTTGAAAATTTTGTAGTAGTAAAAAGATAAGCTCTTGGATTGTGGTATGATGCAGGTGGAGGAATTGGTGAGCCTGAGGTTGAACTCAAAGAAAGTGAAAATGTTTGATCATTTTGATTGTAACAATGGAAACAGGTCAAGGCAGAATGTCCCATTCTGCCTTAGACTTGACATTGAACTCTGGAAGACTATGAAGATTGAAATCTGCCATCTCTACCAAATCCACATCCTTGCCCACAGCCTCTTCTGCCAAAAAATCCTCTACCATTGCCTCTAGAATAACCAAAACTTGTGAAATTAGATTGGATAAGAGTATTTTCGGTCTTTCTAAACCTCTCTATCATATCTTCATGTCCCAAAAGTAAAGATTCCACTTCTGGAAGAGTAATGGAATCAGTCTTAGTCATAAAAGATGATAAAAACAAGGCATAATCTTCATTTAGTCCTTGTGTAATTGCAGCAATGTGATCATCAGAAGAAACACTAAGGCTTAGTTTGGTAAAAGTTTTACTTTTTAAAAGTTATAGCATTTATGTTTGGTAAACCAAATTTAAAATAGTTTTCAATAAACACAAGCAACATCAATTGCGTTTGGTAAAATAACTTTTAAAATTTAAAAATATTATAATAGACATAAATATAAGTATTAAATTTGAAAATTAGTTAACGTATGAGGTTATATTAGAGTTTTAAATTTTGAAAAGCACAAGCCAACTTTGAAGAGCTCTATCTTAGATGTTTTCAAAAGTACCCCAATCTTTTAAGAGATGCAAGTACAAGCACATGGTCTTTTTTATTTACCAAATATAAAATGAGGAGCTTGAGCTTTTAAAAAGCACAAGCACCTCTTCGAAAAGCTTTACCAAACCAAGCCTAAATCCAAGAGAAACAAGAGAATCTACAGTTTGTTGAATTCTTGTTAGATATTCTGAAGTTGTCATTCCTCCTTTCTTGATTGATAGCAATTGTGCTCGAAGTTGAGTGAATTGAATCTTGGAAGTTTTTGCAAAATGATCTTGAATCTTTTCCTATACCTGATATGCACAGACACAATCTAGCATTTTATTTTTAAAAGAAAGATCCATAGACGTGAGAAGCCAAATCATGAGGTAATGGTCATGAGCCTTCCATTCTTTGTACTGTGAAGATTCTATTTCTGCTATTTTTTCTACATCAGTGGAGAATTTTGGAGAAATTTTCTCTGTGATTAGATTATGTTCGAGACTGTTAGAACCAATCGTGTGAAAAGCAAGTTGCTCCCATATTTTGAACGTAGATTTATCAAGTTTATCAAGGATTGGTTGAGAAAGAAAATTTTTTGCATTGGGTAAAGTGGTGGAAATTGGAACTATTTTTCCTATGGATCTTAATGAGCTCTGATACCATGAGAAAAAGTAAAGGAAGATCCGAAGTTCTATTCCCGATAAATCATAAATCTGTGTATGTGTTTGTATTGAATGAATGATCACGAAAAAAACTTCTTTACAAAACAAGCTCAATCAGTATTTATACAAGTGAAAAAAGTATACTACTAGGCTAACTTAGGTAATTGCCTATTGTTTTGTTAACTGATTCAGCAGCTAAATTAAAATCTTGGTCAATCTTAATTATTGACTTGGTTTTTTCTCTATCAACCAACCGAGTATCTATGACAAATTTTATATGGACATGTTATTAGAGTTAGTGAGTTCTGCTGCTAAACATGTCGAGGAGTTATATAATAGCATTAATGAAATTAAGATGTAGAACCTGGGCCGTATTGTATTGAAGATTAATTTACTGGTTTGTATCTCAACCATGTTAATCTAAACTGTTATGTTTCTACAATTGTAATCTGTTGTTAAAGTATATTCTAACTTTGTCTGAGTCTATATATTACAGCTTTAAATTTAAGGTGCATTGAATGCTTATACCGTGACCATGGTTTCGATGTAATAGACATTTTATGTAAAAATTCAACTCATGTACAAGAAGAATTATATTAAGACTATAATAAAAATTAATTATTAATATAAAAAATATATTAAAATATAAATTAAAAATATCATATATATTTATTATAAATATATAATGATTATTTTATAATTTATTTTTTATGTATATATAGTAATTTTTTTATAAGACACATTTAGCCAAATATATCTTAATAACACACGTTAAAAATATAATAATAAATGTCCTTAAAATTTTTAATATGGTCAAAGTATTAAAAATATAAAAAACAAATTATAACGTTAGTTAAACATTTTGTATAATACTCTTTAAATATATTTTAAGAAATGTGATCATGAAAACCCTTATCATAATCTAAATTACATGTTCACGACCCTTTAAAAAGAAATTTTCATACACATTTGAAAAGAACAAAGTAAATTGGTACATGACATTTTTGTTTATCTTCATCTAACAATAGAAATGCAATGAGAAATTGTGAGGAGGAGAGGATCTCTAACATAGTGATAAAATATCTACCTGAGAATCTTTTGAAAATTTACAGAAGAATAGGATTCGAAATTATTTAGAAATCAATAAATTCTTATATATAAAATGCATTGAATTGTGTTTGAAGTGAATACAAGTAAAATTTTATTTGATTTGTATTTAGAACCAAATCACTCTCTGCCAAATTCATAAAATTTTGACAAGATTTGTAATATAAAGGTCTCAAATCCGCAAGATTCGTGAAATTACATTTAACTTTTTTTAACTTTGAATACCCAAATACACGAGTTCTAATATTTGAAGGCAGCATAAAATGTCCATTACATTCCAAACAAGCATAAGCTTTACGTTTTAGTGTTTGTCAAATTCTAAAACCATATTATATGATTGTATTAATTGTGAAAATAATAAATAGGTTTTTCCCTTTTTATCTTTAAGATAAATAAGTTCTTCGCCAAATTTAATTACAAATAAATTTCTGATATTTCTAAACGAAAATATAAAAAAATTAATTTAGTGAAAGATTTATCTATTTTTATAATAAAAAAATCAAAGACTTTTTTATCTTTTTCTTGTTTTGATTTATACGAATTAAAATTTATGTTTGTGATAATTGTTACGATGGGTAACCGGAGATTAATAAGATGGATGGCTTTGGTTGGCCCAATCGTCCGCGGATGGTGGCTTCTGAGCTAGTTTGCACGTTGGAGCCTCCTTCCGACTTGTGCTCGTGAATGAATGGGGGGTGGTACCTGCAAAGACACTCCGATGCCTAAGTTAGCAAGGGTGTGAGCAGGTCTAGAGAGTATTGGGCTTAGAGATACCTGAGGGGTGTCAGTGTATTTATAGTGGTGAGCCAATAACCACCGTTGGAGTAGTGCCATATTTTTAGGGTGTTAACCGTCCCATTATCTTAGGGAGGTTAAGATATGGCTCGATAAAGTAGTTAGAGAGATTTTAGGGGCAGTTACTCATTTGAATGAGTACTTATCTGCCAACTATTCTCCGTCCCGACTTCTTGGGAGTAAGTCGGGTTTGACACCGACTTCTTAGTGTGAAGGTTGGTGCTTAGTAAGGCTCAATCCTCTGGACTAGGCCTTTTATTTGGACCTGGCCTTTATTATTGGGCCAGGGTAGGAACAGTGCCCCTACTTGAGCCCAAGATCTTTATGAGACTTGGGTTCGAGTATTTTACTCGGGGTCGTAGTCGACTTGTTGAAGGACCGACGTGATTTTCTGAAACCGACGTGACTTTCCGTGTCTCTTCGGTTCTGACGGTTACGTCTAATCAAGCGTCGTGTCCGTTAGGGATGTGCGTAGACTTTGGTAACGGTGCATTCTCATTAATGACTGCCCCGCTTTTACCATTATGCCCCTTAGTATATTTATAAATACTTTCCCTCTCTTTCATTTTTTCGTTTCTGCAATTTTTCAAATTTCTTCTTGCTTTGTTCGTGCTTCATTCTTGCATTCGGAGACCTCTGCTTCTTCCAACCTTTGCTTTCGGATAAAGGTTAGTGTTTTACTTTTATGACATGCTTTGTGATTGCATGCTTTTATTTTCTTTGGAGAGGGAGAAGTGACGTTGTAGGCTTTCGTATCCCCTTAGGGACTCTCGTTTTTTATTCTTTTTCCTTTTTTCTTTGTAGGTTTTCGTCGTATTTTTAGAAAAATGTCTTCTGTAGAAGCTCTTTCTCAATGGGTTGATGTCACAGTCCTAGGAGAGGAACCTTTGGTCGATGCGGAGTTTATTACTCATCTTCGTACTCACCACAGGATTTGTGTTTCTGAGGATGACGAGCCGAAGTATGAGTTGGTAGTCCCGGGTCCAGAAGACCGGGTTTGCTTTGGGAGGGCCAATGAGGCGTCTTCTCATTTCTTCTTTATGTATGAATGTATGATCACCCGTCTGGGTGTCTTTCTTCCTTTTTCGGATTTTGAGATGTCTGTTTTGCACCACTGTCGAGTTGCCCCTACCCAACTTCACCCCAACTCTTGGGGTTTTCTAAAAATTTATCAATTTATTAGTCAAGCTTTGGACTTCCCGATTTCTTTGAGGATTTTCTTTTTTCTTTTCCACATGACTAAGCCCTTTAGTGGGCTAAACAACAAACAGCAATGGGTGTCCTTCCGAGCCATACAAGGTCGGAGGATTTTCACCCTTTTTGACGAATCCTTCCATGACTTCAAAAATTATTTTTTCAAAGTGCAAGCTGTAGAGGGTCACCACCCTTTTTTTTTGGATGATAACTCTTCTCCTCGCTTTCCCTTATACTGGCTGGAGGCCTCCCCTTGTGAGAAATATGGTCTGGATGACCTGGATGAAGTAGAGGCTGCCATTGTGGGGTTCCTCCGAGAAGTGTGGGGGAGGGCCCCATATTTGGATACTAAGAAGTTTCTCCAAGGGTCTCCGACCTTTATCCAGGCGCAGCTAGGTAGCTTTTTCTTGTTTTAATTTTCCGACTTATCAACTGATCATTTCGACTTGTTTGATTCCTTAGCTATTGTTTTTCTTTTTCAGAAATGGCTAAGACAAATGCTCAAGAATCTTTCCAGAGAGTCCAGGAGGCCAAGGCTAAGTCTCGCGCTCGGGCCGGTGGTGCCAGGGTTGTCTCTCCTCCTCCTCCTCCTCGGAACGTTGGGACTCTTTCCAAGCCCATTGTAATTTCTTCTTCAGCTCCCCCTCAGCCGCTCCCCGTCGTCCGACCTTCCCCTGATCCAAAGAAGCGCAAGACTTTAGAGTCTGGTGCTTCTGGTGAGGTTAAGGCGGATGCTATTGAGTTTGTCCGAAAGAATATCTATCCCCATGTTTGTATAGGCATGGATGATATGTCTGTTCGGAACCACCTTACAACTATGGTCGAGGAGAGTCTCAAGGCGGCGGGGGTTTGTGGCAAGCTCTTGGATATCTTTGAGAAGGCTCCCCTCAGCTCTTTAGGGACGACCTCGAAGGTCGAGGAGCTGGAGGGAAGGCTTCGCTCATATCAGGAGCATGAGGGAGAGTTGAAGAAGGAGATCGCCAAGCTGAGGGAGGAGAGAGATACCTTCCGGGAGAAAGGAAAGGTTTTGCAGGCCCAGTGCAACATGGAGATGGAGTTGAGGAAAACGGCGCAGGCCAGCTATCAAAGTTTATTCAAAGATCTTGTGTCTGTGAAGAATGATCTGCTGAATTCTCGGAAGGCATATGATGAGTTGGAGGACTCAATTGCTGATGGCGCCGAGAAGTCTTGGAGGATTTTCTTGGAGCAAGTCAGGGTGATTGCTCCCGACTTGGATCTTTCTCCTTTACATCCTGACAAAGTTGTTATTGATGGTGCCATCGTGGATCCTCCTGCCCCCGTAATCGTTTTCGAGTCAGAACTGAAGACTCGGGGGCAGAGGATTATTGAGTCCCCTCCTCATTCTAAAGACGTTCCGAGTTCTTCAGTAGTTCCTCCTATCTCTTCATCTCCCATGGATACCTCTGGCGGCGCTCCTCCTAATTCTGGTGGTGGTGATCCTTCTAAAAAATGATTTGTGGCTATTTGGGATCCTGCCTGTGGGCCCCCGTTTTTAAACTCTTTATTTATTTCTGGTTGGTGGCGTTGAACAATTTTCTTTGGCCTTTTGAGGCCGTAAACAAAATATTTTATGCGTACCCTTTTTTAATAAGGGTTTTAACTTAACAAGATAAATATCCTTTTTTGGATAAGGGTTTAAGTTACCTTATGCGCGTATGCCTTTTTGATTTTCTGAATTCCCCTTGACCTTTTCTTGAAAACCTTTCTTTTTGGCTTTGTTTGTTTTTCTGAGGTTTTTGTTTAAGGACTTTTGGGACAGCCTTTAAACTTCTTCCTAGGTTTTCCTATCTCTTTTCGTTATCCCTCATACTCAACTTTGTTTTAGCGAGTTCTTATGACTTAGGTTATTTTTGCGATGCGTTTTTCTTCTACTCGGTTCTTCACTCCGATTTATGGATCGAAGTGTTACCGAGCTTTCCTACTCGGGATCTCGTTTCGACTTATGAGTCAGATTTGTTCCCAAGTTTTTACGATCGACTCATATAACCTCTTTACACCGACTTGTACCTCGTCGTTTTATCCTGACGACCATCTAGGTCGGTTCATGGGATTTTCACGTTTTGTCGAGCTTAAGTCGGCGCGTTTCGTAGAAAGACTTAGAAAATAAAAAATAAAAAGGATTTTATAAGAGATATCATAGATGAAAAAAGATCTTTATTAATTAGGGAGGTACCTTCTTGCTACTAAGGGTTTTAATAGTATATTTCCCTTAGCATCTACTATGATGCCTCGTTAAAAACCCTTCTCCAGAAAAAACCCTTTTGGGAAAAAATCATGAAGTTGGGAAAAGAGTACATCAGGGAGTAGAGTTCGCTTTTAGCTGTAGTACCTTTTCATGTTACAAGCATGCCACGACCTTGGGAGCTCAGTGCCGTTCAGGTCGGTTACTTTATAATAACCTTTTCCTAAAACTTTATTGACTTTGTATGGTCCCTTCCAATTTGCGGCGAGCTTTCCTTCTCCTGATTTGTTGACTCCAATGTCGTTTCTGATTAAGACCAAATCATCTGGAGCAAATGTTCTTCGAATGACTTTTTTGTTGTATCTTGTAGTCATCCTTTGCTTTAACGCTGCTTCTCTTATCTGGGCATCTTCTCGGACTTCGGGGAGCAAGTCGAGCTCCTCTTTGTGCCCTTGTATGTTTCCGATCTCGTCATAGAGAATTACCCTTGGGCTTCGCTCATTGATTTCTATTGGTATCATTGCCTCCACACCATAGACTAGTCGGAAGGGTGTTTCTCCAGTGGCGGATTGGGGTGTTGTCCTGTAAGCCCATAGCACTTGAGGGAGCTCTTCAGCCCAAGCTCCTTTTGCTTCTTGCAGTCTCTTCTTTAGCCCTGCCAGTATGACTTTGTTGGCTGCCTCGGCTTGCCCATTGGCTTGTGGGTGCTCCACCGAGGTGAACTGATGTTTGATTTTCATACTGGCTACTAAGCTTCTGAAGGTAGCATCGGTGAATTGGGTTTCATTATCCGTAGTGATGGAATAAGGTATCCCATATCTTGTGATGATATTTTTGTAGAGGAACCTCCGACTTCTTTGAGCGGTGATGGTAGCCAATGGTTCTGCTTCTATCCACTTTGTGAAATAATCTATTCCCACGATCAGGTATTTGACTTGTCCTGACGCTTGGGGAAAAGGACCTAACAAATCCATTCCCCATTTTGCAAAAGGCCATGGAGAAGTGATACTGATAAGCTCTTCTGGTGGAGCCACGTAGAAATTTGCATGCATCTGACATGGTTGACATTTTTTCACAAATTCTGTGGCATCTTTCTGCAAGGTCGGCCAATAGAATCCAGCTCGGATTACTTTCCTGGCTAGTGACCTTGCTCCGAGATGGTTTCCGCAGATTCCACTATGTACTTCCTCCAGTACCTCGGTGGTTCTTGAGGTCGGTACACACTTTAACAATGGTGTTGATACCCCCCTTCTGTAGAGGATATTTCTCACCAAGGTATAGTGTTGTGCTTCCCTTCGGATCTTTTTAGCTTCTTTCTCCTCTTTAGGGAGGATGTCGAATTTCATGTATTCAACTAAGGGGTTCATCCATCCGAGGTTTAAACCGACTAGCTCAAGTACTTCTTATTTATCTTTTATTACTGAGGGTTCCTGAAGGGTTTCTTGGATCAGGCTTCTGTTGTTCCCTCCTGGTTTGGTACTTGCTAACTTGGATAGGGCGTCTGCTCTGCTGTTTAGATCCCGAGTTATGTGTTTGACCTCGGTTTCTTCAAAACGCCTAAGGTACTCCAAAGTTTTTTCCAAGTACCTCTTCATATTTGGGTCCTTTGCCTGGTATTCTCCACTTATTTGGGAGGTCACCACTTGTGAGTCGCTGTATATCATCACCTTTGTAGCACCGACTTCTTCTGCTAGTTTTAGTCCAGCAATCAAGGCTTCATATTCTGCCTGATTATTTGAAGCCGGAAATTCAAATTTTAAGGAAACCTCTATCTGGGTTCCTCTTTCATCCGCCAATATTATGCCTGCGCCGCTTCCCGTTTTGTTGGAGGATCCATCTACATAGAGTTCCCATGTAGTTGGTTTTTCCTCCTGATCCCCTGCGTATTCTACAACGAAGTCGGCGAGGCATTGAGCTTTGATCGCTGTCCGAGTTTCATATCTTAAGTCGAACTCGGACAGCTCTATTGCCCATTGAACCATTCTCCCTGCAACATCCGTCTTTTGTAGGATTTGCTTCATGGGTTGGTTCGTACGGACTCTTATTGTGTGAGCTTGAAAGTAAGGCCGTAACCTTCGTGAGGCTACTACTAAGGAGTAAGCAAACTTTTCTAGTTTGTGGTACCTTAGTTCGGGGCCTTGTAGAACTTTACTGATGAAGTAGACTGGATGTTGTCCGACCTCGTCTTCTTTTATCAGGGCTGACGAGACAGCCTTGTTTGCTACGGATAAGTACAGGACGAGGTCTTTCCCAAGTACGGGTCGGGTTAGAATAGGAGGTTGGCTTAAAAACTTTTTGAACTCCTGGAATGCCTCCTCGCATTCAGGAGTCCATTCGAACTGGCATCCCTTTCTTAATAAGGAAAATAGTGGAAGGGATTTCAGTGCCGATCCTGCCAAAAATCTGGAGAGGGCTGCAAGTTGGCCATTTAGCTGCTGGACTTCTCTCAAACAAGTCGGACTTTTCATTTCTAGGATGGCTCTACACTTGTCGGGATTGGCTTCGATCCCTCTTTGTGTTAGCATAAACCCTAGAAATTTCCCTGCTTCCACTGCGAAGGCGCACTTTGCGGGATTTAGTCTCATCCCGTGTAGCCTTATGGTGTCGAAGACTTGAGAGAGGTCTGTCAAGAGGTCGTCTTCTTTCTTTGTTTTTACCAGCATGTCGTCGACGTATACTTCCATTAGGCTCCCCAGATGAGGGGAAAACACTTTATTCATCAACCTTTGATATGTGGCCCCCGCATTCTTTAATCCGAATGGCATGACCACGTAGCAGAAATTAGCTCTGGGTATGATGAATGATGTCTTCTCTTGGTCTGGCTCATACATTGGGATTTGATTATATCCCGAGTAGGCGTCCATAAATGATAAGTATTGGTACCCCGAGCTAGAGTCTACTAGGGTATCAATACTTGGCAGGGGATAAGGGTCCTTGGGACATGCCTTATTTAAGTCGGTGTAGTCGACACACATTCTCCATTTGCCATTCTGTTTTTTGACTAGCACTACATTGGCTAACCATGTTGGGTACTTGACTTCTCTGATGAAGCCAGCTTCCAGGAGTGCCTGTACTTGTTCTTCTACTATTAGGGCTCGTTCTGGGCCGAGCTTACGGCTTCTTTGTTGTACAGGTCGGGATCCTGGATAAACCGAGAGCTTGTGGGACATGAGCTCGGGGTCAATCCCAGGCATGTCAGAGGCCTTCCATGCGAAGAGGTCGGAATTATCTCTTAGGAGCCTAGTCAACCCTTGTTTTAGAGTTTCCCCTAGGTTGGCTCCTATATGAGTGTTTTTTCCTTCCTCTTTACCAACCTGTATCTCCTCGGTTTTTCCTCCCGGTTGTGGTCGCAGCTCTTCTCTGGCCCTTGCGCCACCGAGCTCTATTGTGTTAACTTCTCTGCCCTTTCCTCTTAGGTTTAGGCTTTCATTGTAGCACTTTCTTGCCAACTTTTGATCTCCCCTTATCGTTGCTATTCCCGCTGAGGTCGGGAATTTCATGCAGAGGTGAGGGGTAGATACCACTGCTCCGAGTCGATTGAGGGTAGCTCTGCCGATTAAAGCATTATATGCTGACCCCACATCAACGACTATGAAGTCTATACTCAGAGTCTTTGATTTTTCCCCTTTTCCAAAAGTAGTGTGAAGGGGCAAAAATCCTAGTGATTTTATTGGCGTGTCCCCTAATCCGTATAGGGTGTCGGGGTAGGCTCTTAATTCTTTCTCATCTAACCCTAGCTTGTCGAAAGCGGGCTTAAAAAGGAGGTCCGCCGAGCTTCCTTGGTCTACTAGAGTTCTGTGGAGATGGGCATTTGCTAGGATCATGGTTATCACTACTGGATCATCATGTCCAGGGATTATTCCTTGCCCATCTTCTTTTGTGAATGAAATGGTAGGGAGGTCGGATGACTCTTCCCCGACCTGATAGACTCTTTTGAGATGTCTTTTGCGAGAGGATTTCGTGAGTCCTCCTCCCACGAACCCTCCTGAGATCATGTGGATATGTCTCTCTAGTGTCTGCGGTGGTGGGTCTCTTCTATCCATGTCGTCTCGCTTTCTCTTTCCGTGACCGTCCGACCTTTCTATGAGATATCTATTAAGCCGACCTTCTCTAGCCAGCTTTTCTATCACATTTTTATGGTCGTAACAGTCGTTTGTGGAGTGACCATATATTTTATGGTACTCGCAGTAATCGTTACGGCTTCCCCCTTTTTTATTTTTAATGGGTCTAGGGGGTGGCAATCTCTCAGTGTTACAAATCTCTCTATATACGTCCACTATAGAACCTTTCAGAGGAGTATAAGAGTGATATTTTCTTGGCCTTTTGAGACCGAGTTCTTCCTTTTTCTTGGTTTCCCTTTCCCTCTCTTTTGTTGAGGGAGGGGGCCCAGGTCGCCAACTCAGGTCTCTTAGTTTGGCGTTTTCCTCCATATTGATATACTTTTCAGCTCTTTCTTGTACATCACTTAGAGAAACGGGATGTCTTTTAGATATAGACTGCGAGAAGGGACCTTCTCTGAGTCCATTGACTAATCCCATTATGACTGCCTCTGTGGGCAGGTCTTGAATCTCCAAACATGCTTTGTTGAATCTTTCCATATAGGCTCGCAAAGATTCTCCGATCTCCTGTTTTATTCCCAGGAGGCTCGGTGCATGTTTCACTTTGTCTTTCTGGATTGAGAACCTCATCAAAAACTTCCTTGAGAGGTCTTCAAAACTAGTAACCGACCTCGGGGGGAGGCTATTGGTGCGCGAAATTGTGAACAATACTTTTTCACAACTCTCATAATCCCTGGTCATGAACTCCAAGAACTTGGTAGTTCAATTCCATGGCATTACACAACTTCGCACAACTAACCAGCAAGTGCACTGGGTCGTCCAAGTAATACCTTACGTGAGTAAGGGTCGATCCCACGGAGATTGTTAGCATTGAAGCAAGCTATGGTCATCTTGTAAATCTTAGTCAGGCAAACTCAAATGTATATGATGATGAACGAAAATAACATAAAAGATAAAGATAGTGATACTTATGTATATCATTGGTGTAAGAGCTTCAGACAAGCGTATGAAGATGCCTTCCCTTCCGTCTCTCTGCTTTCCTACTGCCTTCATCCAATCCTTCTTACTCCTTTCCATGGCAAGCTCGTGTAGGGTTTCACCGTTGTCAATGGCTACCTCCCATCCTCTCAGTGAAAGCGATTGCATATGCTCTGTCACAGCATAGCGGAATTCAGCTGTCGGTTCTCGGTCAGGCCGGAATAATATCCATTGATACTTTTGCGTCCGTCACTAACGCCCCGCCTGCTAGGAGTTTGAAGCACGTCACAGTCATTCAGTCATTGAATCCTACTCAGAATACCACAGACAAGGTTTAGACCTTCCGGATTCTCTTGAATGCCGCCATCAGGTCCTGCCTATACCACGAAGACTCCGATTAAAGAATCCAAGAGATATTCACTAAGCCTCAGATGCGTGTAGAACAAGAGTGGTTGTCAGTCACTTTGTTCATGGGTGAGAATGGTGATGGGCGTCAATCATCACCTTCATCAAGTTGAAGAACAAGTGATATCTTGGACAAAGAACAAGCGGAATTGAATAGAAGAACAATAGTAATTGCATTAATACTCGAGGTACAGCAGAGCTCCACACCTTAATCTATGGTGTGTAGAAACTCCACCGTTGAAAATACATAAGAACAAGAGTGATCATTGGTTTCGGCCCCAGAGAGGGAACCAGAAGAACCAAGATGAAATTACAATAGTAAAAGGTCCTACTTATAGAAAACTAGTAGCCTAAGGTGTACAAAGATGAGTAAATGACATAAAAATCCACTTCCGGGCCCACTTGGTGTGTGCTTGGGCTGAGCAATGAAGCATTTTCGTGTAGAGACTCTCCTTGGAGTTAAACGCCAGCTTTAGTGCCAGTTTGGGCGTTTAACTCCCAATTAGGTGCCAGTTCCGGCGTTTAACGCTGGAATTTCTTGAGGTGACTTTGAACGCCGGTTTGGGCCATCAAATCTTCGGCAAAGTATGGACTATCATATATTGCTGGAAAGCCCAGGATGTCTACTTTCCAACGCCGTTGAGAGCGCGCCAATTGGGCTTCTGTAGCTCCAGAAAATCCACTTCGAGTGCAGGGAGGTCAGAATCCAACAGCATCTGCAGTCCTTTTGAGTCTCTGGATCAGATTTTTGCTCAGATCCCTCAATTTCAGCCAGAAAATACCTGAAATCACAGAAAAACACACAAACTCATAGTAAAGTCCAGAAAAGTGAATTTTAACTAAAAACTAATAAAAATATAATAAAAACTAACCAAAAGATATCAAAAACATACTAAAAACAATGCCAAAAAGCGTACAAATTATCCGCTCATCAGCTATCGAACCACTTCATCGCTGCTTTCGATAGAGTGGTCGGGAAGGCTTTGCATCGCGTAGCGTCGGAAGCATCAGCTAGGTACATCCGACTTTTGAAGTTGCTCAGGTGATGTTTTAGATCCGTGGTCCCGTCGTAGAGGTCCATATCAAGGCTTTTGAAGTTCCTCGGAACTTTAGCCCTCATTATGTCCTCGCTGAAGGGATCCTCCCCACCTATGGGTGGCTCTTCTTGTTCGTCACGGGAGTTGCGACTTTTGAGGGAGGATTCCAACTTTAAGAGTTTTCTTTCTAACTCTTTTCGTCGTTCCATCTCCTCTTTTAGGCTCTTTTCAGTTTCCTTTTGTCGCTCTCGCTCCTGCTCTAATTGCTCCAGGCGGCTGTGGACTAATCCCATGAGTTCAGTTACATGGGGTGGTCCTTCTTTTTCTGACTCGCGCCCTTCTGAGGAGTTTACCTTCGGGTTCTTTATTCCGGAAGTGCCTTCCCTGTGTTGATTATCGATTTCTTGGTGGAGGGTGAGGTCCATATCGTTGTTACCTGTGTCCAGATTCTCTTGTTCAGAATCTGTCTCCACATGGCCTTCTTCGTGGGATCTATCCGCCATCGATGGATGATCTCTCGGGTCCCCGGCAACGGCGCCAATGTTATGATGGGTAACCGGAGATTAATAAGATGGATGGCTTTGGTTGGCCCAATCGTCCGCGGATGGTGGCTTCTGAGCTAGTTTGCACGTTAGAGCCTCTTTCCGACTTGTGCTCGTGAATGAATGGGGGGTGGTACCTGCAAAGACACTCCGATGCCTAAGTTAGCAAGGGTGTGAGCAGGTCTAGAGAGTATTGGGCTTAGAGATACCTGAGGGGTGTCAGTGTATTTATAGTGGTGAGCCAATAACCACCGTTGGAGTAGTGCCATATTTTTAGGGTGTTAACCGTCCCATTATCTTAGGGAGGTTAAGATATGGCTCGATAAAGTAGTTAGAGAGATTTTAGGGACAGTTACTCATTTGAATGAGTACTTATCTGCCAACTATTCTCCGTCTCGACTTCTTGGGAGTAAGTCGGGTTTGACACCGACTTCTTAGTGTGAAGGTTGGTGCTTAGTAAGGCTCAATCCTCTGGACTAGGCCTTTTATTTGGACCTGGACCTTTATTATTGGGGCAGGGTAGGAACAATAATCATAAAAAAAAATATTTGAATTAATTGTGTTCACCAAACATATGATATTAATCATTATCTTAAAATTCATCCGTATGACAAAAAATATACTAATAAAAATAACACAATATTATTGAAATAGAGTGTGTCTATCTTTTAAAGAGGTGTTTAATTTGACATTTGAAACATAAGAAACAGATTTAAATCTCATAAACACTTCAATTTTATATTTGATTTTTTTTTTTCCTTGTAAACACAAATATAAAAAATTCTATACTCTAACCAACATTCTCATGGAGCAAAAGTAGTAGCTTTTACGTTCACTTATCAATATTGAATCATTAACTAAAAATTTTTTGTTTTTTTTGTACCAACCCTATGTTTTATACATATTATTTTTGTTTATATAAACTCTTTTTTTATTTATTATTTTTTATTAATTTTTTTTGTTTGACATGGTATAATTTTATAATTATGGTTTTCGTATATTATTGTTATCTTTTTATAATATAAATTATTAATCCTATTAAATAGAATAAATTAAACAAAAAATTAATCATAAATATAAAAAAATATATAGCACTCTTAAAAATAATAGAGTAAACTACCAATTCGACCCCTATTTATTTTTTAGAATGACATCACGATCTCTCACAATAAAAACGATCCACTTCGGTCCCTGTCCTCTACTTCCTTAACACAACGTGGTCTTTGTGGGTGTTTCTCCGTCAACTCTAAACGAAAAACATTGACGTGTCAGGTTCAGATATGGGTAGAGGCCTAATTGTCTCTAAATTTAAATTAGTTGAAGATTTATTTATCTTTATTTTTTAAATAATATCTTTTTCAAATTATTTTATATTTTTTAATATTTTATTGAATATATGATATAATAAGTACAAACTAATTAATAAATTATTCAAATTTAAAAATATCGTTTATTATAAAACTAAATAAATTATTCTCAAATATAATTTTTAAATATATAAATAATAAATATTAAAATACGATTAATACATTAATAATAATAACTCTATGATATAATATTAGTATTATGATCTAGATAATTTTCACAATAAAATAAAAAATAATAAACATAACTCTTTAAACTAAATTAATAATTCTATTTGATATCTTTGCACTAAAATACGCTATCTATAAATTGAAGTAGTTAACGGCGGGGTTACCCCTATTGTGGTGACGAATCTTGTGAGTAAGCTACTAATACTAAATAAAATAAAACATATATATATATATATATATATATATATATATATATATATATATTATGAAGACCATTTATAAACTCAACAAACTCAAAATATCAATAATATTATTAATCTATTAATAATACATATTCTCATAAGGCACAGATCGATAAAGATTTATCAATATAAGAATAATGTGGATTAACTAAAATTTTATGTATATTAAAATTCAATTAAATTTATATTTATTTTACTCAAAATATTATTAATAGATTAATAATATTATTGATATTTTGAGTTTGTTAGTTTATAAATCATTTTCATAATTAATATATATTATATTTTATTTTATTTAGTATTAATAATTTACTCATAGTGTATTTTATTGATTTGGAAAAAGCGTATGATAGGGTACCAAGGGAGGTCTTATGGAAGGTTTTAGAAAAGAGGAGAGTAAGGATCGCATATATTCGGGCAATCAAAGACATGTATGATGGGGCCACAACTAGTGTGAAGACTCAAGGTGGTGTGACAGAGGAATTTCCTATTGGTATAGGATTACACCAGGGATCATCCTTAAGTCCATACCTTTTCACATTAGTCTTGGAAGTACTCACAGAGCACATCCAAGAGCCGGTGCCATGGTGCATGCTTTTTGCCGATGATATCGTCCTTATGGGAGAGTCAAGGGAAGACCTAAATAAGAAGTTGGAGTTATGGAGAGAAGCTCTAGAAGTGTATGGTCTGCGCATAAGCCGTAACAAGACGGAATATATGGAATGTAAATTCAGTCTGAGAAGGGAAAACTCCAATATAGAGGTGAAGATTGGAGAAAACATCCTACGAAAAGTTAAAAGTTTTAAGTATCTTGGGTGCATCATACAGGATAATGGAGAGATTGAACAGGATGTAAATCATAGGATCCAAGCAGGTTGGTCAAAATGGCGGAGTGCATCTGGTTTTATATGCGACAAAAAAGTGCCTTTAAAACTTAAAGGTAAATTCTATCGCACTGCTATAAAACCGGCTATGCTGTATGGTACGGAGTGTTGGGCGGCTAAAGAGAAGCACGAACATAAGCTGAGTGTGGCAGAGATGAAGATGTTGAGATGGATGAGTGGTCATACGCGATTGGATAAAATAAGGAATGAAGATATAAGGGAGAGAGTTGGAGTAGCACCCATTGTGGAAAAGATGGTTGAATCGCGTCTCAGGTGGTTTGGACATGTGGGAAGAAGACCGATAGAACATCCAGTCAGGAGGGTGGATGAGATGGAAAGGCAGAGGAAGACCTAAGAAGACCATCCGTGAGGTGGTCAAACGAGATCTACATATAAACGGTCTCTCTGTAGACATGATACATGACAGAGCACAATGGCGTTGTTTGATTCATGTAGCCGACCCCACTTAGTGGGACAAGGCTTTGTTGTTGTTGTTGTTGTTGTTGTATTTTAGTGAAAAGATATCAAATAAAATTATTAATTTACTTTAAAGAGATAAAAAAATAAATTTTATTAGTCAAAAACTTTTTACTATATATTAAATAATGTGCTTATTAATTTTTATTTTATTAAAAAATTATCTTAATCATAATACTAATAGTATATCATAAAGTTATTATTATTAATGTATTAACCAAATTTTAATATTTATTGTTTATATATATTTAAAAAATATATTTCAGAATTATTCATAATATATTCACAATTTGAATTTTAAACAATTAAATCTCTGTCTTAAACTTGACACCTCAACATTTTTCACAAAAATTACGTTGTGTCACAAAAATAGAAGACAAAAACCAAAATGAATTGTTTTTATTGTGAAAAATCAAATTATCATCTTGAAAAAAGAGCAAGAATTGGATTGGTAGTTCACTTAAACGAATACTAAAAAAAAAAACTATAAAAAAAAATATTAGAAAAAAGTATTAAAAAATTAAACAAGCTTGAAAAAATAACAAAATTTATATGATGTTCCTTTTAGTAATTTATTTAAAAATAATTTTATCTAATATTATTGAAACAATATTCATTCTTTCAAAATTAATTTTAGTACAAAATTACTAAACATAAATCATATTAGTACAAACTTATTTCTATCCAAAGTCAATTCTATAAAATCAAATTCATTCAAACGGTCAAACAGAAGTATTTGGATGTGACTATTGTTTTGGCTACATGCTAATACAACAAAACATGAAAGCTTATCAAACAAAGCAAAATCGAATATATTAAACTTTATTACCAAAAAAAGGGTAAACAAATGATAAAAACCCTACATTACAAAGCTTTACAATTTAATCATTTATATAACCACTCCCAAGTATGAACCAACAGCAGCTGTTGTCAATAATGGCAACACTACTTAAAATTGATAAGCAAATATGAATATGAATGATATGGAAGAATCAACCAAAGGGTTTGGCAAATAAGAACAATATTCATTATGGTAAACAATAATCTACAAATATATTATGCAACAGAGACTATTTACAAAGGAGTGAAACCCATGCATGAGACCCTCATAAACATAATCAAGTAGCACACTTTACATGTACATTCCCCTCCCCTACATTCACATGAAAAATTCAAGTGCATTATGACAATAAAAAAAATAAAAATTAAAAATCAAGAACCTCAAGATTCCTACGTTTTTTTTTTTTTGTTTCTTTGTTGCTACACCAAGACTCATATAAACATTAAAGTATAATGTGAGCGAGTCTTCCATGTGTTCAATAGATTGTCAAGAGAACAATTCTGGAAGCTGCTTCTTGTTACCTAATGGGGTTCCAGTCAATGTTATTAAGATACAAGTCATTGAGACACGGTCGCCATCAACCTGCGGTATCTTTCCTCTCTGTCCCTCCGGTGCCGACAAGATCTGGTTTCCGGTGACGCTTGCCTTCTCCTTTTCGGCCGGAAAAAGAAATCTTGTGTGTCGAGAACATAGGAGATCTGCGGATGAAATTGGTTAATAAGAAAAACAGTGCTCAAATGGCCAAACATACCCTTGGCCGAAAAGAAACAAAAAGAAAGATATTCTATGGGCAAGCCGGCCGTTAAAGAAATGACCATCTTACCTACACACCAAAAATATTGGTGTCCATTTAGACACCAGCTCTACTATGATTAGATTGAATCACAGACCCTATTCATACTTCACTCGTTTCTCCACCCTACGATTTGAAAAGGGTAGGTGTCTAAATGGACACCAACTTTTGGTGTGCCAAAAAACATTTTTTTATAGAAATAAATACAAAACCAGAAGATTAAATTGCCTTATCAATGTTTGGTGTTTAAAGCGTAGGGAATCATAGTGGCAGATACTAAAAGAAACTAAAAGGCTTGTACCCATGGCATCATGAACATTCACCAATAAAGCTCCAAACACATCATGGTGTGTGGTACAAGTTTCAGAAAAGAGAACTAAAACTCTCATTGCATAGACTTGGAAAGGTGAAAAATAACAAATGTTCAGTGACCAACATTTTTCCCTTACATTTGCGTTACATTTAAACCAACACTAACTAACTCTTCTGATTTTTTTCCCCACTAAACAAGCTAACCCCCTAGCATTCTCCAACTAAAACATAAAAATAGGCACTTATCCAACTAATTAACTTAAAATTAAACCACCATAGATGATACCCTCTCCGTTTCAGAATATTTGTCAGCTAAATGTTTACAGGAAATTAAGTCAAGTCAATAAATTACCTTATAATAAATAAAAGGGTGAATTGCCAAACCTTGAAAAAAGGTTAAGGTTCAGTGTAAATCACCCCTCTATTTACATATATTACATTGACCACCTTTATATCTAACCGAACTTAACTCCATCTAAGATGTATTCAATTTGTCCAAATTATCCTCTTTGTTCTGCAAAATAAAAAAATAAATAAAAATGCCACTCTTGTGTACAGCTGGATATGCAAGTCATCCAACACAACAAAAACACAACAAAACAGTCCGCGAAAAACCACCTCCTCAAAACAACCAACGCCAGAAACAGTGCAAATACCAACAAGGCAATGCCACTTTGCCATTCAATAAGAACACACTCAAACCTTGCTAGAGAGTGTCTTCACCAGAAGCAGCAATAAACAACTGCTGAGTACCAATTGCTAGTTGGAGAAGAGAAGACAAAGGAGTAGGTTGAGCATAAAGGAAGTTTGCAAGTGAGGATGCAGGGGAGATGATGTCGGCAAAGTGGAACTACACACTTTTTGGAATGAATGAAGGCCGAGATGCCGTGTGACGTGAGAAGCAAAGGGAAGAAGGCACTGAGAGTGTGGATGTTAGTGAAGTGGGTGAACTTTTGTGAGATGTGTATGGTAATGGAGAGAGAGGAACCATTTGGATTCTGTCTTTATGATCAAGAAGGAGACAGAGTCAGGGCGGATATTTTCTGTTCCCTGGTTAAAGTAAGTGCAGAAAATAAAGAAAATGCATATTTGTCCGTGTCTCACCTTACCAAACGAATTTATATGTCCACTGTCTCAGTATCCAAAGGCAACCAGGGGTATGTAGTTTAGAAGGTGGAGTCTAGTGTCATGGTTATGGTGGCTATGGTGACTATATTAAGTTTAGCAATACTTTTTAAATATTGTTAAAATTAAAGTCTCACTTTTTTTACATTGTGGTAACTTTTTACTTTTAGGTTTCAAATTAAAAAGCATTGTTAAATAGTAAAAAAATATCACTTTAATTTTAGCAATACTTAAAAAGTGTTGCCAAAGTTGTATAGGCACCATAGCACGCACAGGTTTAGAATTTATACTACCAAGCACTCTCAAAACACAGTCATGATGCTTTTACTCCCCATCCCACCCAACCTTCACTCCTCTCCCTCCGGCTGCGGCATGATGGTGTGACAAAACCTGCCCAGCCTTGTACAATTCCTGATTCTCCCTGTTGCTGTCCAGCTCTAACTTGTGCCAACTGCCGATCAACCTGTCAGCCTAGGGTAATGTTTTTGCTGCAATGTGTAATTAACTGATTACTGTCGCTACCATCTGTTGAATTAAATGATTCAGCTGCTTTTGTGGTGCATTCAGTTCTTATACCATAAATACAATGTCAATTCGCTGCGCATCAATTGGTTTTTATGTTGCACTTGCTATAATTTTGAAAGAAATTGCTTTCTAAGATCCACCACCTCTTGCACTTGCTATAATTTTAAATGCAATATGTTTAAAAAAAGAAAACTATAGGCATCAATTATGTTACATATTAATTTATGTACTTTATAAATAAGAAGTGTTCAAGGACAATGATTGCTCTAAATGAATGCCCACTAATGAATGTCTGATAAAGATTAATGGTGTAGATAAGTTATTCTGTGTGCTGTGATGTATTTAAATTACCTTTAGTTTAAGTCTTCTGATGTTTTAGGGTTATTTTGATGTGTTGTAAGTCTATTTGAGTGCTGTGTTGTAGTAAACGATTTAGGATTATCTGTGCTTAATCATATTTCTAGAGAACTTAATCTTGTATGAAATTTTATTGATGAATTCTGTTCAAATTGTTTATTTTCATGTTATATATTTTTTTTTCAAAGAGGAAAACTATAAATCAGGGGTCTTATTCGGGGCGGGGCAGGGCAGGGCGGGGCGGGTATGGGGCATATTAGAAGGCAGAAATAAACGTTTTTGAATGCTACAAGCAAAGAAATCATTCATTAAATAAGCCAGCAAGAAGTAATTGCTCTCTCTTGGGCTGTCATGCGAGGAACTGTTAGGTAGCGTTTGTTTTGAGGTATTGGGACAGAGACTGAGACTGAGACACAGTATCATGTTTGTTGGTTTAGAGACTGGTACTAAAATTTCTGTCTCTGTCCCTAAAATTTCAGTATTTCAGTACCTCCAAAAAATAGGGACACAGGGGACTGAAATTTTTAGAGACGAAGACTGAAATTTTAATAACATTTTATACCTAAAATACCCTCATTTTAATTAATTAATTCTAATTTTATCCTTTATGCAAATTAAATTAGAGTTTTATTCTTATTTCAATTTCTGTCTCTCACTTTACACCAAACAGAATACTGAAATTTATTTCGATCTCTGTCTCTTAGTCTCTGTCTCTCAGTCTCAGTCTCAGTCTTTCCGTCTCTGTCTCTCTACCAAACGCTACCTTAATGGTCAGAGGGGTCAAGATTTTAGTACACAAGTTAATCTATAAATAAGGCCTTCACTTGGGACAGATTTTCAACATGCTCAGACTCGGATGCAAATTCGTAAACCCCAAAACACACTCCGCCACTCTAGCAATAAAATTAAACTATAAATTAGAGTAATTTCATGGAATTTAAAACACCAAGTCAAAACAACAAAACCTTATCCCACTAAGCGAGGTCGTATACATTGATCAAACAACACTGTTGCACCCTATCGTGAATCATATCTAGAATCAACCCATTTATGCTAAGATCTCTTCTGACACCTCATTCATGATCATATGGGTCTTCCTGTGACTGACCCTAACCACCGATTTATCCCTCGTCTAGTCTACCCTCCTGAGTAGATGCATTTTTTGGTCCTCCCAAAATGTCCAAACTATCAAAGGTGAAATTCCATCATTTTTTAACAATAGGTGTCAATTGATCTCTTTCATGCTTTCGCTCCTTATCTCATCTATTTGAGTATGGACACTCATCCACCTTGGCATCCTCATCACACGTCTCAGCCACATTATGCTTATCATCATCTTCACCCTTTGCTACCCGCCCAACACTCCCCATACAAAGCTATGGAGTCTTCTCCAATTTTCACTACTATGTTTGAGTTCACACATTGCAGCATTGCTTGCTGAACTTTCACTCCATATACTCACTCCCCTGAACTCAACACTTGGAATACATTTTTTCTAGTTTTAATTCAGTTTTTTCTCTTTGCCACAGGCACCTTGCCAATTTTCTCTTCTACATGAGTTTTCTCTCTGTTAGAAAACTTAAAAGAAAAAATAGAAGAAATATGTTAATAAGGGTTTGATTCTGATATAGTTTAAACGTGAAGTCCTTGTTACTTCTAGTAACTACCCCAAATCCAAAATATTTTCTAAATGTCAGAAGTAAGCTATCATACAAATTAATTTGTCAGAAAGTGTAAAAAAGAGAGACTCAAGATTCGTTTCACTCAGACATTGTCAGTCTATTTGTTGTTGACACTTGAGCCAAAAAAAAAAAAAACCAGAAAAACAATTGTTAACAAAATATCAGGATGCTTTATAATTTATTTCAAATAATTTGTGTATTGGGAATACCACTACGGAAAAAAATTATGCAATTAGATTAAATACAAAATAAATCTTTAAAAAGAAATTATATTAAATTCATATAAAAAATCATTTCCCATTACATAAAGGGAAAATAAAAGGGAACTTGTCAACAATCAAATGTTTAAGTGAGAGAGTCTAAGAAAATGTAAATTTTATTTCATCAATGAATAATGTGACTTACAAAGGAACCTATCCAAAATAATGTGACTTACAAAGGAACCTACCCAAAACAATGTTGCTTACAAAGGAACCTACCAAAAATAAGGTTGACTGTAGTTGCATTAAAAAATAAAAATAAAAATCTGCCAAAACATTAAAAAATGAGATATCCTAATAATGTGATTGCAACTGGATCCTGGTATGACATCAATGTTAGTTGTCTTTGTTTCTTCGATAGTTCTAACCATGATAGATCAGAGAGATTGAGGCAGAGAAGAAGAGAGTGGACTGAGGCAAGGAAAAAAGGAGGGGCATGATCAGATAAAGATAAAGTTAGGTGGCCAATGGATCGGGTATTTCCATCTCAAGCCAAAGATGGCCACTACATTGCAGTTGCAAAACTCCGCTACCAAAAAGAAAAAACTCCACTCAATAAGGTCATTCCAACCCTACCTCCACTACACTTTGCTCGGCTTCGATCGAACACGATAGCTCCATGACAGTAAGTATGGGTGAGGTCAATGTAATTCACCCTAAATAAAATGACAAAATTAATATCTTAATAATGATTCGAGAAGGAACTAGTGTATTAATTTTGCAACCATATAGATAATAGACAGTTCAATGTATATGCCTCCTTTCACTGTGTTCTATTACTAGAGCAATTCTGTCTAGACTCTAGATTTTTTTCAAAGGTGGAATTGGGTTCTAAATTGGGAGTAGTATTCAAGGTGGCGAACGAGGGACATAGTTGAGGAAGGAGAGGGCTAGGAAGTAACAGACTGAGTTTTTCGTCCTCGAGCCAGAATAGTGGCATTGGCTACTAACGCGGTTGCAAAATGCCACAGCAGTGGCAGCAAAACATGACGACAAAAACAATCTGCAACAAGAAGTATCTTGCTCTTAGCATTCTCTCCACTCCACTATGCCACGATTCCATGCATAGCACCACAGTTCATACGTAAATAAAATGATGCAATTAATAACTTAATGATTAGAAATAGAAGCATCTGTATTTTAATTAATTATTTTTGAAACGAAATAGATAATCAATTTGTTTGTGTCTACGTTCCTCTTCTTCATAATGGTTATTACTATAGACTTTCTTTTGGGATTTTTGTTAAGGTGGAATACGATTGTATGTTGCACGTAGTGTTGAAGATCCTTACAACTGCAACACAGCCACAAACGAGTAGCTATGTTTTTCATCAATTTTCACAATCCCAACCCTCAAATGAAGTTTAAACTCCAGACTAGAAACAAAAAAAATAACACAGGGCTAATCTACACATGCAATTAAATGCCTAAACAGATGAAATAGCAGCATACCTTGGACGAGCTGCAAGCTATCTTACATTCCAAGCCGTTAATTAGCTTGACACCTTCCATAGCAGAAGTTATTCCAGAAAGCTCATCAATATCTCCAAATTTGCGTTTGTTTCTGCATAGATCCAAAAAAAAAAAAAAACAGGAACTGATGCACCATTTGACATTGATTGGCAATATACTCATGTAGCTTAAGTATCAACACCCCACCCCCAAAAAAAAAAAAAAAAAAAAAAAACATACAAAAAAGAATACTCATCATCAACAGAAATGTAGCAAAACCATTTCAGGGTACCTTTGAAGTAAAATGCCATGGGGTTCCTTTTTAGAAGGAAGGATGGAGAGAAAATCATTGTGAAGGTAAAAAGAAAAATTTGGATCAATAGAAACAGCAAACATCTCAGGCTTTTCATTCATATTGTCCATGAGCTGGATGGATAGCCGAGAGGGTGGTGAGGACTGTAATAAGGTCAGGAAAATTGTTAGAAAGAGAGAACAATAAGTTATTAAGTCTGCTTCCTTCTGGAATTTTTAGTTTAAGGTGAAGGAAATGGTTCAATAAAACCTACACATTGCAATCGATATATATTGTCCTCATTAAGGATAACATGTGCATTTGCATGATATACTGAATCGTTTAGTTTCCCAGGTTTCCGAGACTTTTCGTACTCATACAATTGGAGCAGCTTATTGGCCATATCATCTGTTGCAACATTTTGAAGCTACAATAAAAAAAAATAGAACCTTTAAACCAACCCAAGAAGAAAAAAGGCGTCATAACTAGAAACTAATACAGATAACTAAACCAACTTACATGTCTAACTAGTTTATATATTAATTTGTCCAATGTGAATAACACATATGACTGGTTGCCAATAATTGCTCGGCATTCATCTTCAAACTTTGCATTCTCAAAAGATCCATCAAGAAGGTTGTACAATGCATCCATAAATCTGAAAGCATAGCAACAATGGGATCCAAAACATCACTCGGCACTCTCATGGGAGAACAGCAGAACAGAAGGAAAGGGAATGGGAAGAAGAGAGGAGAAAGAGAAAGGGAGGGGGTGTATATATCGCAAAAACATACTTCAAATAAGGATCTGGGGAGCTGGCATCCTTGGCTTTCCATTTCATTTCTGAATTCGTGGCATTGGTTTTTGCAGACAAGATCCTTTCATAAAGAAGCTGCAAGTTCAAAATGAGGTAATGAATTCAATACTAAGGGAACAAAGTTCAACATCAAACACCAATTATTAAGATCATCCTTACTTGATGAAGCCTAAAAAGTGCATAGAAATCATCATTTCCGTAAAACACCCTTGAATCCTTCATGTCTTCAACATATGACACTGCTGAAACATGCTTTGTCAGAGGTTTCACAGACGAAAGAAACCTTTCTGAATCTGGCTGAGATGAACCATCTCCTCCAGCAGATTGTGCATCACATGTACCCTCTGCTTCACCTTCACTCTCAGCCTTACCATCAACATCATCATGCTCTATATCTTCCTCATCCTCGTGGTCCTCTCGGAAGCATTCATCACCAGCAGATTCACTGCCCGAGACATCTTCACCAGCTTCAGACACATTTTCACTGTCCTCATCATCTGCATCTGCATCATTATCGCCTGCTGAGAATGTGGGATAACGAGAATAAGAGAAGAAAAAAAGATATAAGATAACATGACATAATACTATAATCATTATGTTGTACTTTACACGAGATAAGACACTAAACATTCATAATAATTGGAAACCCTAACCTTTATCAAATAAGGAAATACTCATAAAATAATAATCATTATTATTTGGGATAACGAGAATAAGAGAAGAAAAAAAGATATAAGATAACATGACATAATACTATAATCATTATGTTGTACTTTACACGAGATAAGACACTAAACATTCATAATAATTGGAAACCCTAACCTTTATCAAATAAGGAAATAATCATAAAATAATAATCATAATAGAAAATGTTGGAAACCACTCTTAAGGTTATGATTAGTAGGTGCCTTCGATCTTAAAATACACAGACAGGAAATGGAGATAAGACAAAAAGGAGGTCTGGCAAATCCGGAAATCATATTATAGGGGACCAAAAATTTCATACATACTACCCAAACTCCTTACAACTAGACTAGTTTTAATGGCCTATCAAATTACTTTTGTGATGTATGATAAAAATATTTTTTCTCAAATTTGTATGAAATCTACATAGCCTCATTCTTTTCATATATTATTATGATATTATAATAAAATACAATAGTAAACAACTATAGCAATTAATACAGAGCAATAATAGGTGAGCTTATAAAAATGGGTTAGTCTCTGAGAGAGAGAGAGAGAGAGAGAGAGAGAGAGAGAGAGAGAGAGAGAGAGAGAGAGAGACAGACAGACAGAGAGAGAGAGAGAGACAGACAGAGAGAGAGAGAGATGGGGATAAGATCCCCACACTATTATTATACGAATTTAAAATAAATCAACAAATTAAGCAAATAGAATACATTTAATTTAAAAATTTATAAAATGAAATATACTATTCTTTATAAACTTTTATTCTTAAAAATAAGTAACGTATAAAACAATACTAATATAGATAATAACAAGTAAACTAGTAAAGTTATATTAATGTTGTTATTGATAAAAATACAAATAATTATATTAGATGGCAAGCAACAAATATAAGAATAACATCTAAAATGAGAAACACAAAATGCTAGAACTGGGACTTGAACCCACATTACAACGGCAAAATGACAATGATAAAGATAGATACTTCTAACAATACCTCCAGCCTCTGGGCAGGACTCATCCTCTCCAATTCTGGACTGATATTTTCTTCTCTCAATAGTGTGCTTTGACTTAGACATTGACTGCACATTTGAATCTCCATAAGCAACAAAGTTATCCTCCTCTGAATCACCATTTGGTGATAACTCGCCCTCTTCCTTTTCAGTTTTACAAGGCCCAGCAGATTCTTCATGGCTTCTAACTTTACTGCTCTGAGTTGGTACCCCATCGGCCACTGTAACTGGAGCTGTAACATCAGACCCCTGAGACAATGACAGGAAGAGAAACATATCAGAGTCAATTGAAAACAGCACTTGATTAAGAAGAAAGCAGAAAGAAACTAGGTAAAACTTGAAATTTGCCACAAATTGCGAATAAGAGTATTCACACCTCTACCAAAGTAGCATTTACTTCCTGAGGTTTAGGTACGGATTCGTCAGCGTCAGTAGGTCGAGAAGGAGTAGTGACAGCGCCTTCTAATATAAACAAAACATTATTCTTTATAAGAACGGAATCCAGTTATCAAAGACAAATAAAAAAGAACTAAACATTGAAAACACATAAACTGGAAAAACCTAAAGCATGAGAAATTAATTTCACAGCTGTAAACAGACCTGGAGTCAATTCTTCGTTGTTCCTGCTAGGATTATCTTCTAATTTTTCTCCTCTAACTGAAATTAACGCATTGTTTTTGGCTCCTTGTTCATCAGCAGAAAATTGTTTATTAATCCCAGAGACTTTATCGTTGCACTCTATATTTGTCTGCCCTTTATCCAGTGGGGGTTCATCTCTACAGATATTTTCACGACCAACAGATCCATTTTCTTTGTCATTAGCTGCAGCACTAGTCCGGTGAACATTCTTTACATCAGGTACTCTACCATCCGCTTCATTCTTGTCAGATTTTGGTAACCTTGAATTAATTGAAATGGAGTCTCCATGAGGACTTCCATTGCCTGCATTGCCAACATTAGGCCCTGCTTTCCTCTCTTCCACCTTTTCTGTCCCATGTGATCGGGAAGGAACACCAAGCATCGGTTCCAAAAAGGTACACCAGAGCCTCATAGTTTTATTCATCAACTCCCTACTAGTGTAAATCTCCTCACATGAATACCGAATAAGTTTATACAAGTCTTCATGAATTGCAGCATCAGGATATTCAAACTCAAGATGTGGAGTTAGAGGCTGTTTACTTCCAGCAGCAATGGACTGAAGAATATCATCCTCTTTTTGCTGCTTCTCTTTAATTTCTTTAATCTCAGTCACCAAATCTGTATATTATTCAACATAAAAAATTAGAACACATTAAAAGGATCATACTACAAAAACTAGCAATGACATTCAATACTTATGATATAGCATGAGTTTTTGTATGGTTGTTACCAAACAAACTTAAGAACGGGATTTAAGCTCAGCTGGGGTCATATAATGTAACAATTCAACCATATGATTTAAGCTCAACTTACATTTCGTGTGCAAGTTCTTTGAATCTTGTTGCTTGAAATAGAAGCTACGGTGATCGAGTGACTTGTAGTGGTTCTTAGCATAAATTTCAGCCCAAACTTTATTGAAATCTGCACGACACTTAGTCCACTCCTCTTGTTTCTGCTTAAGTCGAGTCAATATTACAGGCAGAGCATGAGTTGGATTTTTACGCAAAATGTCTATCACATCGAGACCATGGTCACCGTACAAACGTTCAATACACCTTAAATTTAAAGCTGCAATACATAGACTCAGACAGTCAGGTCATGATATACTCTAACAACAAATCACAATTGTTGAAACATAACAATTTAGATTGACATCGTTGAGATACAAACCAGTGAATTGATCTTCAATCCGGCCCAAGTTCTCCATCTTATTCTCATTAATGCTATTAGACAACTCCTCTACACGTTTCGCAGCAGAACTCACTGACTCTAATAGCATGTCCATTTCAAATCTACATAAGAAATAACAATATCATTATCTATCATTATACCTTTGAGAAAACAGCAACTCCAAAATGAAAAATCATCCAGAAGCCAAATTATAATTATTAATGATAATAATCAGTGCAAAAAATGAAAAGAACAAACATAAAAAAAAAAAAAAAAAAAAAAAAAAACCAAAACAAAAAGAGAAGCTAAAAATACCTGTCATCTTCGCATCTGAATAAGCTTTCTTCATACTGATTCCTGCGCATATGTTTGAAAGAGTAATCCTCGCTTCCTGAAGTCACAGATACCCAATGGTCATTCAATACTTGAGCTCCAAGTTCAGATCTCTGACTAGCCACGGGAATTGGATACTGCAAAATTAGACAGCACAACGGAGTTCACAAGGACATCATATGTTAGCAAACCCAGCATGTGAAAAAACAAAAATAAGTTACATACATCTGCAGGCAGCAGCCTGTAGCTTGGAGTACAACGTTTGCAATCACTAAGATCGAGTTCTTGAATGGATTTTCCCGAGTATTTACTGTATCTTTCTTTCTCTTTAGTTCCATCCATCTCACGCTTGTGCTCTTTATCTTTGTCCTCCAACTTTGATGATCTTGATATATGACCATCGGTAGACAGAGACTCTGTCAACATGTTTGCAGCATTAAAATTGATCAATATATGGACAGAATTAATATCATTTAAATCACCAGCGTTAGATTATTTCATTGAAGAAAAGCAGCATAAGTTTGAATCCCTCGTCCCCAAGTAAGAAAAGGAGAAACAAAAAAAAGTCAAACGAGAGGTGTTATGTGTTGCCGTACTTTTACTCATGACACCAGCAAGGAATCCATCTGCAAAAAAAAATAAGCATGACACACACTTAAGGTATGACTAAATGAATGATAACATTATCAACAAGATAAAGAAGATAGTTGGAAGAATAATTACCAATATTTTCACAACGCTCCAGGAAATCATTGAATTCATGCAATAGATCAGAGTGTTTTCCAAGTAAATCAGTTACCTGAAATAAGAATTTTGAAATGGCATAAATTAATGCAGGAACCAAAAAAGGTCCAACTAATTTGTGTCAAAAGCAGCATATACCATCTGTGAAAGCTTTTGGTAGTCAATAATCTGAAGCATTGATTCGTAGATTGTTTATGGGATCTTTAGACACAAATACTACCAGGTACCCTCAATCAATGAATATTTAGAAAACTCCTAAAGAACTAAAAGGTGTTCATACTTTATTTATGCATATCATCAAACATACTAACATTACCAAAACAGTCAAATGTCGGCATAGATACCAAAAACTGAATTACAGGATAGGAGATTAGGAGCAAAGGCAAAAAGAGAAGAAAGAAAGCACATACCAAATTTTGCAAATCGTTCCTTTTTATTATCCCATTGCTGAAAATGTGAAGGCACTTCAAGAATGCTTGGTAGTCATCAGAACTGCTCAACTTCTCCTTAACTTTCTCGCAGAAGCTGAATGCTTGACCATACATGGCTGGTAGGAAGCAAACAATTCCAATAAAAAAAAGGTTAGAGAAAATATATAGGTCGTCAATACTATTTGTCCACTTTCAGTCTGCCTACATTACACCTTTTGGCAAACTTCTCGACTATATAAATCTAAAAGTCAGAAGAAAGTAAGAAACACAAATCATGTTTAGAAGAATGCAATCTGTCCAAAGCTTAGCATGATGGCTTACTCTTTAACGCATCTTTGTCATCATATGAAGGAAAGTCAGAAGCCATGGCAAACCCTTCCGCCTTCTTGACAGATTTCTTTTTGTCTTGAAAGCGTTGCAAGTTCAAATCCCTGCCATTATCAAGATCTTGTTCTCTCTCATCATGATCACGGACTCTTCTATCCCTATTCTCACGTTTCCTCTGCTCCTTGTGCATGTTTATTTTGTCATCATCCAGATCAGCTCGATCAACGCTCTGATCACGATCATGAGAGCCAAGAATCCTGTCTCGTCGATAACGTTGCTGTAGAATGAAATTTGTAACCCAACAATTAATAAGCAGATTACAAATTCAGAGGGGGGAAAGATTAACACTTCCTACCTTGTCTACATGCACTTGTCGCATCATGGGTGCTGTAGAACTCCGCTCATTGAATCGTTGCAATGAACTTCGACCATATGGAGCATGCTGTGCAGAAGGTGCCTGAGAAGTATCTGGTAAGAATCTAGTGAACTCATCAAGCAAATCTCTATGGTCCTTGAAAAGGGTAGCAACCTAGAGAACAAAAAAAATAGAGTATACATTTCAACAGAGAGTCCTTGCCTTATGTAGAGAGAGAGTGAGAGAAAGAGAGAACAAGAGTCAATAAAATGTGTTATGTAGAGAGAGAGAGTGAGAGAAAGAGAGAACAAGAGAGAGAGAGAGAGAGAGAGAGAACAAGAGTCAATAAAATGTGTTAAGAAAAAGTACCTCGCTATAAACCTCACCAATGTCCTTGTGCTCTTTGCGGTACATGTTCAAAATGTCCAAGAATGATTTGTAAACATGCTCATCATTTTGGAATCGTTTCTGTGGAAAAGCTCATCAATTAGACGTAAGAGCCAACAAAAAAAAAAAAACCAAAATAACTCACAAACTGAAAACCACATTCACCTTTATCTTGTTCACAAAACTAATCGCTTCTTCAAATTCAACTGTTTTCTTCGGAGGAGCCTCTTCCTCATCAAGTGTTATCTCATATCCCTTAGGCAAGAAAGTGTTAAATCCAAATATCAAATTGTTGTGCCCTTTGAATAGCTCCTTCACCCTTGCTATGACACCAGCAGTGTCAGTCCTGAAAAGGAAAAAAAAAATCAGGCCAATGAACCTTTAAGCATAAAACTCCAATTTCCAGAAATACCGTACAAAGCATAAAAAGGGGTTAAGAGTCTACCTCTGAGCCTTGAAATCTTTCATGACCTCAAGGAACAAGTCATATTTTTCTCTCTGATCCTGAAACATGTCTTTCACTTCCTTCAAATAAGTTAAGGCATCATTGGTTGTCAATTTCTGAGACGGGGTTGCTCCTCCACCACCACCACCTCCACTTCCTCCTCCAGCACCTTGGGTTTGGCCATAGCTACATACACAGAACGCAACCATGATTTTAGATACCCGCAACATTAAGTGTATGTTTGGATTAAAGTACTCTAATAGAATTAATAGAATTATAATACAAAGCAAAAAAAAATATTCCATACAAAATAGAAATAACAATAGCGGTAAAAAAAAAACTCATATAAACAAAAGTTAATAAAAACTCTATAAAAAAAATAATAATGTTTCATGAAAGCACATTAGAAGAAAACAATTATTAAGAAAAGCAACAAAATTCGTCATATAAACAATGAAGGACAAAATTGGTAGATAAGAAATAAATTTCAATCTAACGGGAAAAAATGGACGCAAAAGTAGAATTTCAATCTAACTCATATAAACGTAGGTTAGAGGGTAGAATCACATTTGCGTTTAGAGGAAGAAAAAAGATAGCCAAACGAACAAGTGAAGCTTTTAAGAAAGTAAATGTGTGTCAGATGCTCCAAAGCGAAGCCAAACACACCCTAAATATTATACAAAGCTAATCTCTACATGATAACAAATGTTTCACTGATTTCGTACTACCCGAACTTTAGAACATCATCAGTCCAAAAGATTAATGTCTACACATATACAAGCAAACAGCGCCTCTATTCTATCGTTCTTCTAAGGTAATCATTAGGTGAATTAGACATATACTCATGTTACTTGCTTGCTAAGATTCATAGTTTCATATAAAAAAACGTTAAAAAACCACAACCTCTTGGTCCTATCTACACACACCCCTTCCTTTTAACCATTGATCCCACCATAAAACCCATTCAACGGTCAATTTAATTTAAATTAAAGCAAACCCTAAAAAAATCCAACGCGAAAGGGGAAAAGCACACACATGCACAACTGAATTATTCATAATGGAAGCAAGAGACACACACAGGCTCAATTCTTTAAGCAATGAAGCAAGAAAAATTAAAATAAAAAAATAAAGAAAAATAAAGAGTTAACAAGAAGTTATTCATGACACAGTAAAACAAAAAAATATTGCCAGATAGAGAATAAAAAATAATATCAACTAGAAAAATAGGGTTAAGAACTTACGAATCACCACGTGACGAAGCAAAGGGCCGTTTGAATTGAGAGCCAGAGAAAGCATCATCCCTTGTCCTCTTCATCTCTGCAACAACTTAAAAAAAAATTCAAACCATTAAAACGCAATCCGATCATAAATAACAAGATGAACATAGACATTCATTGAAAGCATGAGAAGAAGAAGAGAAAAGAAAGTGAAAAGGAAAAGGGAATGTTACTTTGTCGATTTTCACGGGAAAATTGAAGTTTTGCTGGAAAAACACAAGTCGAGCAGAAGAGATCTCTGAAGCGAAAAACAACTGTGACCGGTTTGATCCGAGGCAGCAACAGCAAGAACAAGAAGAACAATAAGTGAAAAAAAAAAAGAGAGCAGAAAAAAGGGGTAAGAAAAAAAAGGAAAATAGGTTAATTTTATGTGTGCCTCTCTCTCCCGCGCTTCTACGTTAGAGGAACAATTAACAAAAAGGAACAGTGAAAAGAAGAGAAAGAATGAATTTGGGGGTGAATGAGGGAAGAGAAGAAGAAGAAGCCGTGGAGCGTTCAATAGAAGAAGGGAAGAGAGAGTTTGGAACTCGAATTTTCGAGTTTTTGAGAGAGAGAGAGATGGGATCCTATTCAATGCTCCTCGAAACTTTAGAATATTAAAACTCCTTTTAAAGAGTTAGAAAATAGTTAACATTTACATTTTTTTTTTTTTGGACAGGGTTAACATTTACATTTATTTTATGGTTTTCTTATTTAAAATTTGCTTGGGCTAAATTATTATTTTAATTTGGGCCATTTTAAGCCCATTGTATTTTTGGAATAATATTATTCATATTAAACTATTATAACATTTTGTGATAAGATGTGTGAGGAGTGTGCGGGTGTGTTGTGTACTTAAGATTGGAAGTTGTCCAATCCATTAGGGTATTTAGAATTGGGGGTTGTTCAATTCACCGACCCAAAAAAAACTATTATAATATTTTTGAATAAAAAAAAATTATTATAACATTATCATAAAAGGTTTAAAAAACTGAAAAGTCAAACATAATTTTTGGGATTAATTTTAAAAGACTAAAATATTTTTAAGATTAAAGTTATTTAATTTAAATTAGAAATTTAATTTATTTTAAAAAAGAGTAAAACTCATTTCAGTTTAATTATAAAAAGACAAAAATATACCATTTAGGATTAGAGTTGTTTAATTATTTTAAAAACTAAAAAATTATATTTCAATTTTAAAAGATAAAATTATCTCTTTTAAAGATTAATTTAAAAATTCTAAAATATTTATTTAAATATTAATAAAAAGACAAAAATATATTTTTGGTGTTGATTTTGTTTAAATGCATAAAAAAACTAGAAATTTAAATAATAAAAATTATTTTAGAATTAAATTTGTTTAAATGAATCAAAAAACATAATTTTAAATTTTAATTTATCAAATACTCTTAAAGAAACAATAAGAGAATGTGAATTTGAATTTAATTAATAGAATCAAATATATTATTTAGTATTAACTTTAAATATTAAGATGTTCTTTTAGGATTAGAATACTTAAATGAGTTAAGAAAGTAAAATTTTGAATTTTAATTTAAAACACTAAAATAGGGACAAAAATAAAAAAACAAAACAATTAAAATAGAAACAAAAATTAAAGAACAGCTTAGAAATATACCCAGAATAGAAGAACAGAACAATCAAAATAGGGAATAAAAATTCCAAAACATCCTAAAAACATTCTATTTGAAATAAAAATTTAAAGAACAGGAACAAGAACATATCCAAAATAAAAGAACAGATTAAAATAGACTAAACAGAACAACCAAAAGAGAAATACATGGCTCAGGAAAGTAGAAGCAGAACGCCAGTAGAGAAGCACAATAACATTTATGCAACAGTATCACCAATGATACAGCTAGAAAACTAGAAAAGAAAATAAATGCTACAAGAAGCATGAACAGCACAAACTTAACCATCTAAGGTTTTGTCAGAGAACGTGTATGATATTACCCAGCATAAAGTAGTGATTTGGAAACCGAAATTTTTCAATATCGTGCTTTTTTTTTTTTTGGTGACTGAATTTCAATATCGTGCTTTGAAAGACATACATCACAGTTGCGCAATTAAAAATAATTAAATATCAATGATACCGGGGATATAGTTAATCCGTCTTCCTCTACATATTTTCTGGGTTCATTTGAATAACATAAACCAAGCTCATAGATCACACACTTGCTAGACACAATAAATTTGAAATTTAGGGGAAGCAATCACCTGGGGGGCAAAGATATAAACTGCAGTCCCAAGAATTGCAACTCCCTCTGTAACAAATGAAAAGAACAATGACTCTTTACACATTCTTCAAAGGCAAGAAATAATTAAAACACAAGTGCCAGGAATGAATTTCAACACTAATTAGCCTCCTAGGCCCTAGCATTCACCACTCACACCACATCGAAGAAATAGGCGGCGAGTAACCACGGTGAAGAGAAGATAGCGACGACGCGGCTACGGTTGCGGCCTGCGGGACACTAAGCCAGCGAGACGAAGTGGCTCCGACACGGCGACGTGACTATGGAAACGATGAAGGAGACTTGGTCTGACGGAGATGATGAAGGAGATGCAACGTAGAAGGACTGAAGGAGACGCCGGTGACGGTGATGGATGTGGTTAGAAGTCAGATTTAAGAAAGAGGGCTATGACTCTTATGAGGTAAAATATATATATATAAAGGGTTTTTAAATTTAAAGCTAAAGAGGTAAAATAAGGAAAAAAAATTTTAAATAATATTTTTTTAAAAAAATTTTATAAAAATAAAAATAATTTTATATTTAAATATTTTAAGTAAAAATTTTTTTATTTATTAATTATATTTCAATAAAATAAAATAAAAATTTTTTATTTATTTATTATGTAAAACTTAAAAAAATATTTTTTAATATTTTTATTTTTATTTTTTAAAATTTGTCAAATGCATTAAAAAATAAAAAAAAAATTATTTATTTAATAACATATAAATAAATACTAAATATATAGAATATAAATATATAATAAAAATTTTAATTTCAAAAAATTAATTTAAAAATATTTAAAAATAAAAATATAAAAATATTGATTCATTAAATAATTAAAGAAATTTAATGGACTATCTATTCAACAAATTATTAGGAAGTATTGTAACATTTACCGAGAGATAGAGAGGGAAGGAGAAGGGGGCAAAGCAACAAAAAAGAAGGAAAGAGGTTCCAAAAAGTGGTTTTTGAGGAAGCTAGGTACGAAACGAGAACAGAGCATAGGTTTATGGTTGTTTTGGATTAGTTCGGTTTCGTTTATTACCTTTTTTTTTGTTCAATATTCTGCATATGTATTCTCTTTTGTCTATGGATCTGTGGATTATGTAAGCCCATGGTTTTTTTTTTAATCTAAAATAAAAAGGAGAAGATTTCTCAACATCTTCTTAGATTTTCCTTCTTTTTACTATTATAATTTTTTTAATCTTTTTTTTAGTTAGACGGACAAAAAGATTTTTTACATTTATTTAATAACTAGTAAGATCTATTTTCTTTATAAAAAATGTTAAATATACCCTTATATATGATTTCTTTTATTTTATTATATATGTAATACAATTGAATTTAGATAGTAACTAGTGTATGTTTCTGTACCTTGTACGGGATAATACATAAAATTATATTAAAAATTTTATTAAAAAATTAAATAATATATATAATAATTATTATTATAAATATTTTATAAAGTTATAATTAAAATTAAACTCTTAAAATTTTTAATATTAAAATATTAAAAATAATTAATATTTATCTTAATCAATTTGAGTTTGTTAAGTGATCATCTCACTTGTCTGCTTAAACAACTATTAGGAGTTAGAATCTCGTCTTGTGTATATAGTAATTCATTGGCTAGCGATAAACCCTTAATAAAAGGAGTATCAATACGTGGTTAGACTTGGCAGGAGTTTTCGAATACGCAGGTACCTGACCCGTCTATACCCGGATGAAAAGGGTAATAACTTGACTCGAGTCGGGACAGATTTTGCTTAAGACAGGTATCGTCGGGTTTAGGGTGTACCCGCCCCGAATATATACATATAAACATTTTTTAGTAATTAGGATTTGCCTCATATCACACATGATTCATAGCTTCAGTCTATATTCTATAGCCATGCAAGATAAACTCAATCATCCTCACCTAAAATCTTCTTCTTCTCGACTTCTTCACAAAAAAACCGCATAGCTCCTGTCATGTTGTTGCTTGAGTCCATCGCCGCTTACCTATTTACAACTCCCATCTTCCCTCAAAGCTAGAGACAAACCCACGTTTAATATAGAGGGGGCATTTGCCCCCACAAATTTATTTGAAAAAAATTAATACTTATATACATATATACCACTTATTATATTATATTTGTCTCAAAATAAAATATAAATAGTTCTTTTGTATTTTATGTTAAAAAATATTCTGTTAAACTTAACACATAATAATAATTATATTGCTAAATTTGATTTAGTATGAAAAATAAATAAATACACTCAAAAATTAGTGATAATTAATTATATTATATTAGTTAATTAATTAATAATTAAGTTAAAACTTAGTTTTCTAATTAAATACAATTTAAATTATTAGTAATTTTTTAAAAATTGTTTAAGATAAAAAAATATATTATCTATGTATTAATATACTGTAATTATTTTGGTTAAAAAATTTATTTATACTATAAAAATTATAATAAGTAGATTTGACAATTAAATAAAATAATTGTTTAAAAATATATATAAAAAATAATATTTAATCATGTTAAAAATAAAAAAATCCTTATAAATATTTTTTATTTTGTTATTTTAAATATTATACTATGTGTATGAAATTATATTTTTATTATTTTAAATATTATAATAATGATTGTGTGTATCTTTCTAGTTCTTATCAATATGTATTAGATAGTTCTAATTTTAAATTTTGAATATATCTAAACCAATTTAGATTGATCAAGTGATCAACTTAGTCCTCCACTTAAATAAGTATTGAGGGTTCGAATTCTGTCTCGTATGTATAGCAACTCGTTGCCGGCCAATTGTAGATTCTTAAATGGAATTAAAATTCATGACGGATTAGTCCTTAACTTGTTGAATATCGTGGGAAGCAAAAAAATATCTATACCTAAATTTTATTATATTTTTGTCCCCATTACTAAATTTTTCTGGGTCCGTCACTGTTCAGTGTTCACAGCTTATGTCATCATCGCTGCTCATCCCGTTACCGTCGTTGTTGAGCCCGTCGCCACCGTTCTCATGCCGTGTTTCTTTTCTCTAGGTAAATTTTCCTCTCTCTCTTTCTCATTGTGAGTTTGTTAAGTTCTTCTATTCAAACATTGATATTTAAATTATAAAAAAAATTGATTTTCATATTTTATAAAATATCATACTGGCGGTAATTGTAAATATGACACTACTTAAAATTAAATAAAGTAACATAGATAAAACAAATAAAAAAAATAAAAAATTACTTAATCTTGTATAAAATTTACCTATAAAATTCTGTACCAAAAAATGAATTTAATTTTAGTATATTAAGAATATAAAATATTTGATATAATCATTCAATTCAATTAGATTTATCTATTTAGGTCATTATTGAAAATAAATTTAAGATACTAACATACAATTACTTTAAATTAAGCAACAATTATCAATACTATATAAAGGACACACTATTTTACTAAGAATGATTGCCATAAGGAATAATTTTCTAATTTTCTATACTAATATTAGAAAATTTATATAATACTATATAATAATATTATCATCATTAATACTATATGATATCAAAACAAAAAAAATTACCGTGCTAATATAATATTATTAATATTATATAAATCATCTTTATATTTATTTTTCTGTGCGTATACAATATTTAATTAACACATTAAGACATATATAATATTTTGTTAATACATATATAATATAAAGTGATTTACAAATCATTATTAATTCGTATATAATGTATAATTAAATTTAATGAATTCAATTAGAATAAACAATAAATTATTTATTTTATTTCAGACTTTATAAATGAATAAATTAATTAACTAATATAACAAATTATAATTAATGTAGTAAAATTAATTAATTAATATATATTATAATAAATTATATTAATATTTAAATATTTAATCAAATCAATTAACTGATATAATTAAGTCATAGTAATAAATTGTATTGAATGAGTTAAAATAATTAAATCGGAAACACTCTACAGCGCATGCCACGTCAGCTCCATCATTAAGTGCATACATATGATTTTTATATAATAGAATAGATAGATAGATTTGTCTCAAAATAAAATATAAATAGTTCTTTTGTATTTTATGTTAAAAAAATATTTTGTTAAACTTAACACATAATAATAATTATATTGCTAAATTTGATTTAGTATGAAAAATAAATAAATACACTCAAAAAATAGTGATAATTAATTATATTATATTAGTTAATTAATTAATAATTAAATTAAAACTTAGTTTTCTAATTAAATACAACTTAAATTATTAGTGCTTTTTTAAAATTGTTTAAGATAAAAAAATATATTATCTATGTATTAATATACTATAATTATTTTGGTTAAAAAATTTATTTATACTATAAAAATTATAATAAGTAGATTTGACAATTAAGTAAAATAATTGTTTAAAAATATATAAAAATAATATTTAATCATGTTAAAATAAAAAAAAGTCCTTATAAATATTTTTTGTTATTTTAAATTATACTATGTGTATGAAATTATTTTTATTATTTAAATATTATAATAATATATTTCTAGTTCTTATCAATATGTATTAAATAGTTCTAATTTTAAATTTTGAATATATCTAAACCAATTTAGACTGATCAAGTGATCAACTTAGTCGTCCGCTTAAATAAATATTGAGGGTCCGAATTCTGTCTCGTATGTATAGCAACTCGTTGCCGGACAATTATAGATTCTTAAATAGAATTCAAATTTATGACGGATTAGTCCTTAAACTTGTTGAACATCGTGGGAAGCAAAAAAAAATATCTATACCTAAATTTTATTATATTTTTGTCCCCATTACTAAATTTTTTTGGGTCCGTCACTGTTCACAGCTTATGTCATCATCGCTGCTCATCCCGTTACTGTCGTTGTTGAGCCCATCGCCACCATTCTCATGCCGTGTTTCTTTTCTCTAGGTAAATTTTCCTCTCTCTCTTTCTCATTGTGAGTCTGTTAAGTTCTTCTTTTCAAACATTGATATTTAAATTATAAAAAAAAATTGATTTTCATATTTTATAAAATATCATACTGGCAGTAATTGTAAATATGACGCTACTTAAAATTAAATAAAGTAACATAGATAAAATAAATAAAAAATTACTTAATCTTGTATAAAATTTACCTATAAAATTCTATACCAAAAAATGAATTTAATTTTAGTATATTAATAATATAAAATATTTTATATAATCATTCAATTCAATTAGATTTATCTATTTAGGTCATTATTGAAAATAAATTTAAGATACTAACATACAATTACTTTAAATTAAGCAACAATTATCAATACTATATAAAGGACACACTATTCTACTAAGAATGATTGCCATAAAGAATAATTTTCTAATTTTCTATACTAATATTAGAAAATTTATATAATACTATATAATAATATTATCATTATTAATACTATATGATATCAAAACAAAAAAAAATTACCGTGCTAATATAATATTATTAATATTATATAAATCATCTTTGTATTTATTTTTCTGTGCGTATATAATATTTAATTAACACATTAAGACATATATAATATTTTGTTAATACATATATAATATAAAGTGATTTACAAATTATTATTAATTCATATATAATGTATAATTAAATTTAATGAATTCAATTAGAATAAACAGTAAATTAGACTTTATAAATGAATAAATTAATTAACTAATATAACAAATTATAATTAATGTAGTAAAATTAATTAAGTAATATATATTATAATAAATTATATTAATATTTAAATATCTAATCAAATCAATTAGCAGATATAATTAAGTTATGATAATAAATTGTATTGAATGAGTTAAAATAATTAAATCGGGAAACACTCTCCAGAGCATGCCACGTCAGCTCCATCATTAAGTGCAGACATCTGATTTTTATATAATAGAATAGATCAGTGGCTAAGAGAGGGGAGTTGAATCTTAGTCCCTTTTTACTTGATAACGCTTTCTACCTTTAATAAATGTTTCAAGAGATTTTTCTTCTTTTTGTCTCGTAACTAGTTAGGAGACATTTTCTTTTTGTCTCGTAACCAATCAGGAGATATTTTGCAATTTTGTCTCCTAGGCAACAGAATCAGAAATGAAGTGAAAGAGAGAGAGAATCACACCAACAAGTATTCTAGTTCAGCTGCTAAGTGCAATGCAGCCTACATCCAGTTTTCATCACAACAATGATGGAATTTCACTATAATCATACAGATTACAAACACCAATTCTCCCTAGGAACTACCCTTCCTATCCGAGACAAGTCCAGAATCTATTTCCAATCCTGAACTTGACTTGGTCACGTACCAAGCTTTCAACTGCTAAGTGCTAACCCAACTTGAAAGGGAATTCCCACAGAATCATGATACACAACACAGATGTACCAAAGACCTCTAAGACACCTATAGCTTTTTCTTTAATTTTGTACACTCTGCCTTTTTTCACTCACTGCCTTTTTCTTACAAACCTCACTATTTGCCTTTTTCACCATGAGACTCAAACAAAAAAAACTAAAGAAAATAAAAAATGAAACACATTAAAGGAGAAGAACTTCTGTTAGCTTAGGTAGCTATGAGAACTCTATGTTGTCTCTCCTTATCTCAAGCCTTGGTCGTTCACTCTTATTATAGAAGGGGAAGCTTCCAAGGTTGAAACGGTTCAACCAAGCCAACTTCTTCTTGTTCAACACCAATACTGGTTCGGACTCGAAAGCAAAAACCAACATGCAATTACCTCTCTCTCATCCCTTCTCATCAAGTTTCATCAATCTAAGCCTTCCATCTTGACTTGGTCCCTAAGAAGGATTTCTGACCCTTGATGAACACTTGATCCTTGACAGCTCCATCTGCTCCACTTCTGCTTCCTCCTCCACGTAGCTATAGTAGCTATCTTATGTAATGAATGAACAAAAAGTAGAAACGAGTCATACCACAGAGATCTTCTTTTCTGACCGAATTGGATTGCTACCATTTTTAGGTATGGAGATCTCGAGGCTTCTTCACCACATCTTGCCATTAGTGGTAAAGATCTCAGCCACGCCATACCTTGGATATTCTTTTTACTAAGGCCATCATCACCTTAGCCTCTTATTTGTCCATAGCTTTTCTGTGATTTTTCTGATAGCTTGCTTCAATCCTCTTTTCCTGCTAGACATGACCGAAAGAGAGAGGAGAGAGAAGAGAGAAAAGCTTTCAATGTAATTGATGAATGAAATTAAAATGAGTTAATTTTCCACTCCCTATGCATAGTAACATGTAACTCATTAAAAACAATCAAATCAATTTCAACTTTCTCTTTTCTGTTACCAATGCAATTAAATCTATTTAATTAGACTTGAATTCCATTCAAAGAGGGGAGTGGGTAACCGAGGAAAGCATGCATCAATGCTTTCTTTCTTCTTCCAATTTTCGGACCAAGCCTTTGTTGGTCTTGTAACAAGGATTAATTGGGCTTGCTCAATAAATTCTGGCCCAACTAACATAATAATTCAGCCACACATTATCTAGCATTTTTGCACAAAGCTGAATATTATCATCACATTGGGCTTTGTTTAATTTTCGGCCCAGTCACACAATCTGCACACAACAAAATTGTTAATCAACCAAATTATCATTACAGTACAATTAAGTTAATAATTTTGTATTTTAATCCCTTTTTAATTAATGTTTGATCATCATAATAATTTAGAGTTTTCCAAACTCAACAATCTCCCCCTTGATGACAAACATTATTAAAAATTGAATTGAAAAAGGGTAAGGATTAAGAGTACTCCCTTAATGATTTTGGATCCTCCCATTTTTCATTTGTCATATAGCTCCCCCTTAATATGTGCCATTTTATTAGAGGAAGCATTATCTATAACATTCTTAAAACCAAGCTTAAAGCCGCAATGTATTCAACATATGGAATATTAACAAATGTTGAACAGCTTGATTTTTGAGCAGATATATAATGATAATCAAAACTTAACTTGTTATCATCTAAATAATTTTCTACTCACAATAAATAGACATAAACATAAAGTATGCCTGAGTACAGAGTACATTGCAACCAAGACTCAGCATGTTCAAAACAAATAATTCCTATTAAAATATTTGGTGTCAAAACATTTAATCAAACAAAATTATTCAGCAACATAAAGTTCATTCATCATATCAGATTAGAAATTTGCAAAAAAAATAATATCAGAGCATAAACCATAAAAATCAGAAAAGATTATAGCACAAGTGTGATCATTCATATTTCAGCCCTGTTTCTTTTTTCTTTATCTTTTTAATTCCTCCCTCTTTTGTCATCAATGGGGGTCCTACAAAACAAATAAAAATAATATGCCAAAGTGCAAAATATTTGTTTAACCAAAATAAAAGGATCCAGAGTATCCAAGTACAGGCAATCAACAACAAAAAAAAAAGTACTCAAAAGAGCAGTAAACTGGAAATTGTTTAAACATGAATGGGTAGCAGTGAGCCTAACAATTAGGCATCAGACAGATTCACATCAGAGTCGGAAAATTCATTGTCTTTGTTGGAGGGAGCCAGATCCTTTTCAAAGCTTTGGAGAAGCAGATTGATCCTTTCATTATATTTGTTCCAAACTTTTTCATTTTGGTAAGCCTGCTTACGAGCTTCTTTGTAGGAATGTGCCATCAGTTTGGACATATGTGAAAGCTCATTTAATACGTCATTGAGTGACTCGGCAAGCTTAGATGGCTCAGACGGACCACTTTCAAGATCACTGTCAACTGACATGGCTGGTATTGAGCTTTTTCCTTTGTTTTCTTTCCCGGTTCCAGAAACTCTGCCTCCTTTGATGGTAGATACCCTATTTTCCACAGGCTCATTCATTAAATCAACATGAAAATGTTCAAAGATACATGTGAGAAAAATGCCATAAGGCAGATTTGCCTTTTTATCACTACGTACGTAGTCCCACATGTGACGAACCATTAAATATACAACTGAAATAGATGAAGAGATGAGAATAGCAAATAGAACTAGGGTATCACAAATTATTACTCTCTGAAAGGAACCGCTTTGTGGCATAAGAATATGGTTGATAATGCGGTGAAGCAGAGCTCTTACTGGACCAAGAGTTTTGTGTGTCAAAACAGTCCCATCTAGTGTAGAAAAATTCTCACAGACTTGAGTTAGAGCAATCTGATAAGAGATCCCAACTTGAGAGTCCCACTTTCCTGACATATATGCTATGGCTCCTTCATTAGTATATCCTAAGGCAGCGCTGATGGTCTCTCTGTTCAGAGTTAAATGAACCTTCTTGACACAAGAATGAATCGCTCCGTCATGGTACATCATGTTTGCGTAGAATTCGCAAACAAGATTTGGATAAACCGGATTTTGAATCTTGAACAAAGGAGTCCACTTGAGATTATCAAACAAAACAATGAAGTCAATTCCTTTTGCACTCAGGGTTTTTAGATTTACTATGTGAGAAGCACACAGATGACGGTTAATCAGAACTTGACCATGGAACTCATAGGCAGCGCAAGAGTTGAATCACGCTGGATCAAAGTGAGAGTGATTCTCATTGAACTTATTTTTGAAGTCTAGAGAATCCAGGTTTGATGGTTCTCTAGTATTGTGCAGAACATAGCCTTTGGAACGCTGAGAGCTTCGGCCAGATGGATGAGGAGTTGATCACCTTGGGGGTGACGGAGGTGGAGATGATTGTGACTCTTCTTCTTCTTCGACCACGGGCTCTTTCTCTTTTCCAATCTTTTTGCGAGAAGAGGTTCTCTGAGCAATTACTTTCCTTCTCATGGCTTCGATTGATTGAGAAGAAGGGGAAGAAAATGAAGTAGAATGTACATGAATGTGGGTGTGGGTTTGAGGATATAAGAGGATAGAGGAATTTTGGAGGCAGGGGTTCGGTTACTTCTTCTAGGTGCCAACTTCTTTTTCATGATAGAAAACTGAGGAAGAGAGTGAGAAGATGAAGGGATGGCCGAATGGATTGGAGAGTGGAGAGAGGTTACAGCTGTATTTAATGCTGAATGGAGAGAGGATTAAAAGAATAATGGGCATTTAATGGAGCGGTCATCATCAAGGAAATCTTTTAAAAAATCAAAAGTAACTAAAAGATCTTTTCCTTGAATCAAGGGATAGAGTGAGGAAAAAGATTTGATTTGACATGAACTCCCCTATCAAGATATGATGTGATAACCTCCCAAACAAGAATTATTTAAACTGAAATGTGATGAAAATTGAAAATCGGGCCAGAGTCATGGAGTGTGTCCAAGAGAGTTTGCCAGGCCTTATGTTCAGAGACCCTAGTGTTCAGTCTCCCACTGCTTCATGGCCTGTTCATCACGTACCCAGATTTGTCTCCTCCCTTCCAACGAGACAAAACCAACAAAATTAGTAAAAATCACAATTTCTCAATAGAACTCAATTATAACATTCCCAAAATGTTCCTTAATGAACAGAACCTATCTTCACATAAAGGTTTAGTGAATATATCAGCAATTTGTTCTTCGGATTTCATAAATTGAATATCAATAGTACCCTTTTGCACATGTTCTCTAATAAAATGATATCTAACTTCGATGTACTTAGTTCTAGAGTGCAGAACAGGATTTTTACAGATGTTTATTGCACTCATATTATCACAAAATAAAAGTATGCTATTGATTTTCAATTTATAATCCTCTAACTGAGTTTTTAACCAAATTAATTGAGAACAACAAGCAGAGGTAGATATATTCAGCTTCAGCTGTGGATAGAGCAACTGTGGCTTACTTCTTGCTTGACCACATATTTAGTGAGCTTCCAAGGAAGCAACACATTCTGGATGTGCTCCTTCAATCCACCCGATCTCCCGCATAATCTGCATCACAAAACCTACTGCACAGAAATCATTAGATCTAGGATACCATAAGCCAAAATCACAAGTTCCCTTAATGTATCTAATGATTCTTTTGACAGCCGAAAGATGGGATTCTTTTGGGTGAGATTGAAACCTAGAACATACACCCACACTTTGAACAATATCTGGCCTAGAGGAAGTAAGATACATAAGTGAGCCTATCATTCCTCTATACCGTGTTTCATCCATATCTTTGCCATTATCATTTTTTCAAGTTTAGTATGTGGATGCATAGGTGTTCCCATTGGTTTAGAATTTTCAAGGCCAAATTTTCTGATTAATTCTTTTGCATATTTTTCTTGGTGAATAAAAATGCCACTAGGAGTTTGTTTAATTTGGAGACCAAGAAAGAATGTTAATTTTCCCATTAAACTAATTTCAAACTCACTAGTCATAAGTTTTCCAAACTCTTCACACAAGGTTTCATTGGCCGATCCAAACACCATATCATCCACATAAACTTGAAGAAGCAAAATGTCATTATTAGATTCTTTTTATAAACAAAGTAGTATTGGTGGTATCCCTTTGAAATTTATTTTCCAACAAGAAGGTACTAAGTCTTTCATACCAAGCTCTTAGAGCTTGCCTAAGGCCATAAAGAGCCTTTGAAAGTTTATAAACACGATTTAGAAAATCTTTATTTTCAAAATCGGGGGTTGTGCCACAAATAATTCTCTATCTATAAAGTCATTAAGAAAATCATATTTGACATTCATTTGGAACATTTTGAACCCCTTGTGGGCAGCATAGGTAAGAAGCAACCTAATTGCTTCCATTCTTGCTACCGGGGTAAAAGACTCATCAAAATCAATACCATCCTCTTAATCGTAACCTTGGGCCACTAATCTAGCCTTGTTACGAACAACACTATCATCCTCACCCAATTTATTTTTAAAGATCCACTTACTACCGGTTACCTTCTTACCATTAGGATTAGGTACAAGTGTCCAAACCTCATTATTTTCATATTGAGCTAGCTCTTCTTCCATAGCTTTGACCCACGAGGGATCACCAAGAGCTTGCTTGACGTTGAGAGGCTCTAATTGGGAGAAGAGAGCAACATTGCTTTGATCAACTTGCTTCTTGATTGAGGATCTATTAGTTACGCCTTGGGAAGGATCACCAATGATAAAATCATGGGGGTAACCCTTCAAAAACTTCCATTCTCTTGGCCTTTGAGGTAAGGTTCTGCCTTGATGAGTTTTAATAGTCTGTTCTAGGGATGGCAACGGGTCCCCATGGGGGCGGGGACATGCCCCCCGCCCCCCGTCCCCGCCACCCATAATCTGTCCCCGTCCCCGCCCCATCCCCGCGACGGGTAACGGGGACATCGTATCCGCCGAGGATCGGAGTCTCCGCGGATATCCGCGGATTCTTTAAAAAGTAAAAAATTCAGAGATATAAACAAAAATCTTCAATTATTATTACAATCATAATCTTCATCACCAATAATATTTAGTCATAACTCATAAGTTTATAATCTATACCCAAACCAAATCAATCAAACACCAAAAATTACCCAAACCATAAAAACATTCATATTCATGCTTCCCATTTGAACACAACCATATACCAAATTAATCAACCAGCCACATCAAACAGCAATTTACATTCGGCCATCACTAATCCAAAAACAAAATTTACACAAAATTCACAAACCAGCCATCAACCATCAAAGATCTTCTGCAAACCCACCTCAACCTTCATAAAACACATAACTAAATCCTTCAAATATTCAACTATCCATAACCATATATCCTCACAACATAACAATTAACTTCAAATATTCAATTTCAATTTTTTTAGTCACTGCATTACCAAAAAAATAGAAGGACATATATATATGGAGTAAAATCACAAGATAATTTATTGAAATTCAAATAAAATCAAAGAAAATCACAGAAACCACAAGATAATAATGAAAGAAACAAAAAATGCTTCAAGTAGATGAAAATTACAGAATCACTGAAAAAAATAGCTTTTGTCTCTGGGAAGAAAATGAAGACGGCGACGGTGAAGAACGCTTCTGTCACTGCCTAGGGCTGGATGTCAGGCGAAGAACGCTTCTCCTAGTGCTGGGTGTCAGGCGCGTGAGTGAGTGCAGACGAAGGTGCTGGACGGCGGAGAGTGTGTCTGAGTGGAGGAGGGTGGCAGAGAGAGTGTCTGAGTGGAAGAGGGTGACGGAGCGAATCTAAGAAAAAGAAAGGGACCAGAGCAAGGGTGGTGAGCAGCAGTGAGCGTGAAGGCAGTGAGAGTGGATAAGGGCGGTGAACGGCGGTGAGTAGCAGTGAGCATGGAGGAGGGACAGAGAGGAAGAAGGAGAATGAGTTTTGAGAGGAGAGTGACTAAGTGACGGCCGGTAGAGAGGAGAGGGTTAAGAGTTAGGGTTTCAGAAATCATAACTAATATATATATATATATATATATATATATATATATATATAGGGATATTTTAGTAATTTTGTATATGCGGGTATTATACGGGTCTCCACGGGGCGGGGACCTTGCTCCCCGCCCCCGCCCCGTTTATTTCGCGGATCCCCGTCCCCGCCCCCCACGGGTGAAAAAATGTCCCCATCCCCGTCCCCCGGCGGGTAAATCCTCGCGGATACCCGCCTCGCCGGGGAAAATTGCCATCCCTAGTCTGTTCTGTTCTAGTTTCTCTAGTTTGTTCAGGAGACAAAACTGAAATATCTCCTCCATCCTGATGAGACATTTCTAGACGGATAGGTTCTTCACTTGGGACAGTTTTGGGATTTTCTTGACTTGATTGATGGTTTATATCAGCTTCACTTCCTGCATCATCATCTAAAAGGGCACTGGAAATTGAATTAATATCACAAAAAGACACATGTATGGGTTCCTCAATTGTTCTATGTTCCTTGAGATAAATTCTAAATGCTTTGCTAGTAGTGGAGTATCCAACAAACATTTCTTCATAGGATTTTAGATCAAATTTTTCAAGATTTTCTTTATTGTTAAGTACAAAGCATTTGCATCCAAAAATGTAGAAATACTTAAGATTAGGTGGGGTGCTGTTCAGTAAGTCGGGTACCAGACGGTTCGGAGTGGTCCTCGTGTGGATAGTTAGGGCGTGATCTGGAATGGGTCATGAGAGCGAGACGGGGAACCGACGTTTCGAGCTCTCGACGAAGAGGGGGGTGTCACCTGCAATGACTCTCCGACGCTCAAGTCAGTCGAATGTGCAAGCGAAAAAGAGGGTAAGGCAGTGTGTGACGTACATTGGGGGAGGGATAGGTCCCTCTCCATTTATACCATGTCAGAGGTGGGCCCCGCAAAGACAAGCCTACTTTCCTCGAAGCTTCTTCGCACAGCTGTAGCAGAGAGCTGTCAAGGACGCGTGTCCGGGTCGCAAAGTGAGCCGAATGTGCCCGACCGTTCAGGTCGGGTCATCTGTGGGTCGGGTTGACCCGCGAGTGGTTTGGGCCAGGCCGTAACAGTGCCCCCAAAGCGCCGGCGATAGCCGCACGGGCTGTTGGTGGCGTGTTATCTCTTCTCGTTCGTTGTCACCAGGTCGGTCGTCCGTGGAGGGAACGCGCCTCTTGTGTGCGTGCCCGTTCGTTGTTGGGACGATCATCCGTTGCCTCGTTCCTCGCGCAGAACATTAAATGTTCATAATGGGTTGAGAAACCCTGCGTGCAAAGACCGATTTACCCTTGGCTTTTTCGCGCTCCTTTGAGGAGCAGTTTTAAAACCATTTTGCATTCGCTTCTATTTCTAACGTTTGATTATCTCCATCCCCCTCATTCGATCATCTCCCTCTTCTTGATTCCCAGATTTCCCAGAGGGCTGTTCTTGCTTCCTTGTGCATCTGCTTCTCTTCTTCCTTCCTTGATATTTTAAAACTAATCTAGGTAAACATTTGGTTTTCTGTTTTTGCCTCGCTTTTGTTTTAGCTCCTGCTACTGCCTCTTATCGCATGCATGTTGTTTGCTTGATCTTCTTTAGTGTCGATTAGGTGTATTATTAGGGGGGTTGCCATTCCAGGGTAGGTTTTCATCGGGGTTTGTCTTTAGGCATACTTAGTTTGAGTTGTAGAATAGGTTAAGTGTAGTTTCTGGGTTTTTTCGAGCTCCCAACCTCATAGACTAATCGAGTGGTGCCCCCACTGTAGGTATGCCTCGTGTTGTCGCCCAGGCTTCTACCTCAGACGCGGGTTATGACCCGTATGCTTGGGTGGTTTCCGACCTCAGGGACTCCCCAAACCAGATGGGTGAGGAGGAGCTCACTGAGTTCCGTCAGGCTGAGTACCTATGTGGGGGTACTGACGATGAGGCCAATTATGACGTCTACGTTCCTGCTCTTCATGAGCGGTTATACGAGCTCAACTTCCATGCCTCCCGGGTTGCCGATTGGATTTGGTTCTACAAAGCCATGTTCACCCAAGTGGGGGTTCGCATCCCCTTTTCTGCCTTTCAAATGGGGCTTCTTAGTCGGATCTCCGTGGCGCCGTCGCAGCTGCATCCGAACAGTTGGGCTTCAATCCGCTGTTTCGAGATGGTATGCAAGTATTTGGAGCTGTCGGTGTCTGTCGACGTCATCCTTTTCTTCTTTAACCTTACGAACCCTTCCAAGGAAGGGAAGGCGAGGAAGGGGTTTATGTCGTTCTGATCTGCCCAGGGGCGGAGGATATTCGGCTTGTTCGAGGACTCTTACCATGGGCTCATGGACAAGAATTTTAATGTTCGACCGGTTAAGGGTCATCACCCTTTTTGGTTATCGTTGGAGGGAGAACGCCTCATCCTGACGTATTGGAGTTTCGGGGCGGGATCCAATACTTTTATCAAGGTTACTTACAAGGGGATGTCGGCTGTGGACCGAAAAATAGCCGACGTATTATGGGTTATTTTTGGGAGAAACCATGTGAATCCCCACCTTCTCATGGGTAGCCGGGAGGTCGCCCGGGATTATATTTGTGAGTCGTCTATGTCGTGTTATTTTTTGCATGCTTGCTTGTTTTGCCTTAGTATGCTGGTTACTAATTTGTTCATTTCTTGTTTGCAGTGAGTATGTCTGCCGAAGTGACCGGCCTTAAGAACTTGTACAAGACTTTTCTGGAGGAAGATGATGGGGAGAAGGCCGGGGAGCAATCGGTGGCGCCTCCCGAGAACGAGGGGGGACAAACGGCGCCCACACCTCCCGACGTCATCATGTCGGACAAACTTGTCAATGCGATGCGTGATTCCCCCATTCTCGAGGAAGTGGGGGTACCGGGCACTCGTCTTCCGCTCGTCAGGCTAAGGATGAGGAGTTGAGGGTCATTCCAACTCCTAAAAGGCAAAGGTCGCAATCTATCCCCGAAGGGGTCCTTACCGTGATGGAGAGGAACTTCGATGTCGGGTCGTTTATAGATACCCAACTGCTTCCTGGCACGGAGGAACATTTCCATGGTAACGACCTTTCGGGGCAAGCACGATGGATGTACCGCACTCTCCTTCGCGGCGCGGCCATAGCCCGAAAGGCTGAGTTCCTGTTCTAGTATGGCGTCGCTGCACCAGAAGCTCGAGTCTGCCGTCACTGCCAATAATAAATTCAAGGTTCAAGTTGAAACACTCCAAGGGCAGTTGGTTGAGACAAAGGAGAAACTTAAGACTGCCGAGGAGAAGGCCACGTCTGCTGGGGAAAAGTTGAAGACTGTCGATGCCTCTGTGTCACGTTTGACTGAGCAGGAGATGACTCTGAAGAGCCAGCTGAGTGCCGCGCAAGGTCGAGTGGTCGTTTTGGAGAAGGAACGGGATACAGCCGTTGTGGCCGCTAAGACTGCTCGGGACGAGGCTGAGGAATTCAAGAAAAAGCATAAAGAGGCTAGAGAGCAAGGAAAGAATGCGATCTTCATGACCGAAGAGGCTCTCAAGGCTTAGGTGAAGGTCATTGCTTCGGATTTTGACACATCAACAATTGGCGTTTTCAAGACAATCAAGGACGGCAAGATCGTCGATATACCTAGGAAGTGATCTCTTGTGTCTTGTATTTTTTGTGTATTTGTTATATAACTTTTGAAACTTTTGTTATACTTTATTAGCCGTTTGATCGGATTGTGGATATATTTTTCCGTTTATCTAGCGTGCTGTTTCTGTCTGCCCATTGCTCGTTTATTCATTTTACCGTTATGTTGGTATCTTTGGCGAGGCTGTGTTGTGCCTTTATTATTATTGTCGCCGTTAATTATGGCTTTCTAACTTGGTTGGCTTCCGGGGTGATCAGTCCCGGGGTGCCGTGTTGTCGTCCTGTTTATCATTCGTTATGAGGGACGTATTGTGGTAGGGTGCGTAACAAAGATGGAAAAGCAAATTTGATAAGTGAACATTAATCGGCAGCTAAACAAAGGTATATTCATAGTAAGTGTTTAAGCCATAGTGAATCACTAAAACCGTCGAACCGCCTAGTCGGCGTGTTCGAGCTTGGAATAAAATCTTCTCAGGTTACCTGCGTTCCAAGTTCTCGGTATCTCCCTGCCATCAAGCTTCTCCAGTTTGTATGCTCCTTTGCCGAGCACCTCTCTGACCCTGTAGGGTCCTTCCCAGTTTGTCGCGAGCTTTCCTTCCCCTTGGGTCGCGAGTCCTATGTCGTTGCGTCGCAAGACTAGGTCATCTTTTTCAAACTCCCTCCTGAGCACTTTGGCGTTATAACGCAGGGCTATTTTTTGCTTTAGCGCTACTTCTGTCAGATGGGCCATCTCCTTTGCCTCCTTTATCAGGTCTTTCTCCACCGCTTCTTCTACTCACTTCAGAAGTAGTCGCTAGGGGTGCACATGGGCCGGGTGAAGCCGGGTTTGACGGGACCCAGACCCGACCCGAAATATACACCGGGTCTATTTATTAGACCCGAACCCGACCCTAGACCCGATGAAACCAATACACTTTCGGGCCACAATTATACCGGGTGAAAACCGGGTGAAAACCGGGCCGTTAACATTACATTACGTTGATACCTTCTTGTAAGCTAGCATGTAAAAATATCCAAATTTCCAAGACTCCAACCATTATTTAACATGGTAAAATTCACTTAAAAAAATATAACAAGAATCAACCCTTCTTTAAAATTAAAGCATAACCACAATCAATACTAAAGCAAAACCACAATCAATACTAATATTGTCTAATAATATCAAATATTTAAATCAATACAAATAACACAATATTATGCATTAGTCTAAAGTCTTATTCATTCTAAACATAAAACATTAACTTATAGTCTTATAATGACTAATAACACAAAATATTAAGGTTTACAATACTTAAATTCAACATAAAAATAGTCATGATCCATCACTAATAACACAAAATATTAATTATGTATGATGACCGGGCCACCGGGCCGACTTCGGGTGACCCGAGCTATGGCCCGAACCCGACTCGAAATAATGACCGGGTCTATTTTTGAGACCCTAACCCGGCCCTAAACCCGATGAAATCACACCAAATTAGCCCCTAAAGTGCTCGGGCCCGGGCCGGGCCTGTGCACCCCTAGTAGTCGCAGACTCGGCTCGCCGATTTCTACGCTTATCATTGTGTCTACTCCGTACGTTAGGCAGAAGGGGGTTTCTCCCGTGGTGGACTGTTCGGTCGTACGGTAAGACCAAAGAACTGAAGCGAGTTCGTCAGCCCATGCACCTTTTTTGTCACCCAGCCGCTTTTTGAGGCCTTGTAAGATCACCCTATTCGCGGACTCGACCTTCCATTTGTTTGGGGGTGCTCTATCGAAGAGAACTTCTGTTTTATACCCAGGCCGATGAGGAATTCTATGAACTTCTTGTCCGTGAATTGCATTTCGTTGTCTGAGATGACGACTTCCGGGATGCCGAATCGAGTTATCACCTGCCTCCACATGAACTTTCTGCAATTGGCTGAGGATATGCTGGCTAGCGCTTCGGCCTCTATCCACTTGGTGTAGTAGTCGATGGCGACTATGAGGTATTTGACTTGTCCTGGGCCAACCGGGAATGGTCCAAGGAGGTCGACTCCCCATTGGGCGAAGGGTCGGGAGGACGTGAGTAGGATTAGCTCGGAAGCTGGTGCCCTGTGAAAATTAGCATTCTCTTGACACTTGGTGCATTTTTTCACAAATTTTTTGGAGTCTTCCATCATTGATGGCCAGTAGTATCTGGCTTGAATGAGCTTTCTTGCTAGGGCTTTGCCCTCGATCAACATCCTTCATGGACCTCCCTGAGCACGTAGTCCATTTGCTTGGGATGTAGGCACTTCAATAGGGGTTGGATGAGTCCCTTTTTGAAAAGTTATCCCTGTATGGTTATGTACTTGGCTGCCTCCCTTCTCAACGCTTTGGTTGCTTTCTTGTCGTCAGGGAGTCTGCTGCTCTTGAGGAAGTCGACGATTGGGTCCAACCAGGAGGGGTTTGCCTTTGTCAGATGGAGCGTAACTGCCGATTCCTTTAGCATGCCTTGGATGAGAGATCGGTTGCCTACTCCTGGTTTTGTGCTTGCTAACTTGGATAGGAGATTCGCTCGTGTGTTTCTTTCCCTCGGGACATGTTGGATTGTGATCTCCTCGAACTGGCTGCTCAGTTCTTTAACCTTTTTCAGGTACTTTTGTAGCAACGAGTCTCTGGCCTGGTAGCTCCCGTTTACATGCGAGGTGACAACCTGCGAGTCGCTGCACACTTCAAGCCTTGTTACACCGACTTCACGAGCTAGGGCCAAGCCCCCTAGGAGGGCCTCATATTCCGCTTGGTTGTTTGATACTAGGAACTCAAACTTGATCGATTGCTCGTATACGACCCCGGCAGGACTTTCCAAGATCACCCCGGCTCCTCCGGACTTTTGATTGGAGGCTCCGTCCACGTGGAGCCTCCACCGTATGCCCGGTTCCCCGGTGGGGTCCCCCGTTACTTCTACCAGAAAGTCGGCCATTGTCTGTGCCTTGATTGTGTGCCGGGGATCATATCGTAGGTCGTATTGAGAGAGTTCGATGGCCCAAGTCATCATTCTTCTCGCGAGGTCGGGTTTTTGAAGTACCTGGCAGATTCCTTGATCTGTTCTCACAATGATCTGGTGGCCCTGGAAGTATTGCTTTAGTCTGCGGGAAGAGGTCAGGAGCGCCAGTGCTAGTTTCTCTAGTTTGCTATACCTTGTTTTTGCTCCCTGTAGCGCTCTACTCACGAAGTAGATTGGCTGTTGGGTCCTTCCTTCTTCTCGTACCAAGACTGCTGCGAGCGCTCCTTCCGTTATGGCCAGGTATAGGTAAAGTGGTTCCCCGTTTTTGGACCTCCCGTGTACGGGGGGTGCTGTCAGGATCTCTTTGAAGTGCTGGAATGGTTCTTCACACGCAGGGATCCATTCAAACGCCATCCCTTTCCTCATTAGATTGAAAAAGGGATGGATTTTTCTGCCAACGCTCCGAGGAAACGGGATAGCGCGGTGAGTCTTCCTGCCAACCTCTGGACGTCTTTGATACATCCTGGGCTTTTCATTTGTAGTATTGCTTGGCTTTTTTCAGGATTGGCTTCTACCCCCCTTTGAGTGATCATGAATCCCAGGAATTTTCTGGCCTCCATGGCGAAGGCGCATTTGAGCGGGTTGAGCCTCAAGCCATTTTGTCGAAGGGACGCGAACACGTTCCTCAAGTCGCTTAGGAGATCATCTGGTCGGGTGGTCTTGGCAAGGATGTCATCTACATAGACTTCTACCGTCTTGCCTGTGAGATCGCTGAATATCTTGTTCATCAGCCTCTGGTATGTGGCCCCCGTGTTTTTCAGGCCGAAGGGCATCACCTTGTAGCAGTAGATTCCTTTCGGTGTTATGCATGCTGTTTTGTCCTCGTCAGGCCGGTGCATTGGTATCTGGTTGTAGCCGGAATAAGCGTCCATGAAGCTCAGATACCGGTAACCCGCCGCCGCATCGACGAGTGCATCAATGTTGGGAAGGGGGTAGCAGTCCTTGGAACACGCTTTGTTGAAATCGAGTAATCCACACACATCCTCCATCTTCCATTGTGCTTTTTTACTAGGACCACATTTGATAACCAAGTCGAGTAGTCTAGTTCTCGAATAAAACTGGCTTCTAGGAGGCATGCCGTTTGCTTGGCCACCTCTTCTGCTCTTTCTTGTGACATCTTCCTTCTCCTCTGAGCCACCGGTCGGGCCTCAAGTTTGACGGCCAGGTGGTGTAACATAAGATGAGGGTCTATGCCTGGCATGTCGGCTGGCGTCCAAGCGAACAGGTCACCGTTGGCCCTGATCAAATCTACCAAAGGCTCTTTCAACTCATGCGGGAGGTTTCTATTTATGAACGTGAATTTTTCCTCTGTGTCCCCAACCCTGAACTTTTCTAGGTCCCCCTCTAGTTATGTCCTAGGATTCTCGTCGACCCAGGCGTCCAGGTCGGCAAGGAACACCCCCGATGCTTCTTTGGACTTTTTCCTCAAGGAAAGGCTGGCGTTGTCGCAAGCGACCGCCGTTTCCAACTCTCCTTTTATGGACCCCACATATCCGTTGTCCCTGACGAACTTCATGATTAACAGCTTTGTGCTGATTATGGCTCCGACATCGTTGATGGTTTTTCTCCCTAGTATGATGTTATAGGCCGTGGAGTCTCGCAGGACTACGAACTCGGCCATAACCGATCTCCCGTCTGGCTTGATGAAGTTATCGCCTAGCCCTACGACATTGTGCTGGTGAGTCGTCAGGTCGGCGTCCCGCAGTCCTAATGCATCGAAGACGTTGTGGAACATCATGTTTGAGTCTGCCCCTGTATCTATAAGGATCCGTTTGACGAGGCCGGTTCCCACCCGGGCCGTAATGACCATGGGGGGCTTTCCAGGATCTCGTTGAACCATTAGTCTTCAGGTCCAAAGGAAATGGACGAGGCCCTTTTGGAGCTTCATGTGATTGAGGAGGAGATCGTCAGGACTTTGGTGTCTTTTCTGTGTGCTGATCTTGATCTTGGAGCTGTGTTCCTCGCGGTCACTACATTTACTACGGTGAGATCGTGGTCCTCATCCCTTGGCTCTTACCGTCGCTTCGCCGTTCGGAACTTGTCTTCCCCATCTTGGTCGCGACCCCGTCTCCTCGGTTCTCTGATGAGGTGAAAGAAATCAGCTAGTTTCCCCTCCCTAATCGCTTGTTCGAGCGCATCTTTTAGGTCGAAACAGTCCTGCGTTTTGGGTCCATATCCCTTATGGTAATCGCAGTAAAGGCTTTTGTTACCGCTAGTCCGGTCTTTCAGTGGACGGTGCTTCGACAAGATTCCCTTCTCAGCTATCTGCTGGTAAACTTCAAAGATGGGGAGAGTGAGGTGAGTGTAGTTAGGGATGGCAATTTTCCCCGGCGAGGCGGGTATCCGCGGGGATTTACCCGCCGGGGGACGGGGATGGGGACATTTTTTCACCCGTGGGGGCGGGGACGGGGATCCGCGAAATAAACGGGGCGGGGGCGGGGAGCAAGGTCCCCGCCCCGTGGAGACCCGTATAACACCCGCATATACAAAATTACTAAAATATCCCTATATATATATATATATTAGTTATGATTTCTGAAACCCTAACTCTTAACCCTCTCCTTTCTACCGGCCGTCACTTAGTCACTCTCCTCTCAAAACTCATTCTCCTTCTTCCTCTCTGTCCCTCCTCCATGCTCACTGCTACTCACCGCCGCTCACCGCCCTTATCCACTCTCACTGCCTTCACGCTCACTGCTGCTCACCACCCTTGCTCTGGTCCTTTTCTTTTTCTTAGATTCGCTCCGTCACCCTCTTCCACTCAGACACTCTCTCTGCCACCCTCCTCCACTCAGACACACTCTCCGCCGTCCAGCACCTTCGTCTGCACTCACTCGCGCGCCTGACACCCAGCACTAGGAGAAGCGTTCTTCGCCTGACATCCAGCCCTAGGCAGTGACAGAAGCGTTCTTCACCGTCGCCGTCTTCATTTTCTTCCCAAAGACAAAAGCTATTTTTTTCAGTGATTCTGTAATTTTCATCTACTTGAAGCATTTTTTGTTTCTTTCATTATTATCTTGTGGTTTCTGTGATTTTCTTTGATTTTATTTGAATTTCAATAAATTATCTTGTGATTTTACTCCATATATATATGTCCTTCTGTTTTTTTGGTAATGCAGTGACTAAAAAAATTGAAATTGAATATTTGAAGTTAATTGTTATGTTGTGAGGATATATGGTTATGGATAGTTGAATATTTGAAGGATTTAGTTATGTGTTTTATGAAGGTTGAGGTGGGTTTGCAGAAGATCTTTGATGGTTGATGGCTGGTTTGTGAATTTTGTGTAAATTTTATTTTTGGATTAGTGATGGCCGAATGTAAATTACTGTTTGATGTGGCTGGTTGATTAATTTGGTATATGGTTGTGTTCAAATGGGAAGCATGAATATGAATGTTTTTATGGTTTGGGTAATTTTTTGTGTTTGATTGATTTGGTTTGGGTATAGATTATAAACTTATGAGTTATGACTAAATATTGTTGGTGATGAAGATTATGATTGTAATGATAATTGAAGATTTTTGTTTATATCTCTGAATTTTTTAATTTTTAAAGAATCCGCGGATATCCGCGGAGACTCCGATCCCCGGCGGATACGATGTCCCCGTTACCCGTCGCGGGGATGGGGCGGGGACGGGGACGGATTATGGGTGGCGGGGACGGGGGGCGGGGGGCATGTCCCCGCCCCCATGGGGACCCGTTGCCATCCCTAAGTGTAGTTGGTGAACTTCCCCACACGAGGAAATGGTCTAGGAGTCCTGTTTGGGCCGCGGTCTCTGACGTGCTCCTTCTGTCTTTCTCTGTTGCCATGTTGCCTGGGCTGAGTATAGGAGGGTTGCCGCTTGTTGGTAGCCACTACTCGGCTGACTTCCTCATCATTAATGTATTCGCGGGCTACCGTTTGGATCTCTTGCATCGTCCAGACCAGCTTCATGGTGAGATGCTTTCTGAAGTCCTCGTTGAGAAGTCCGTTCGTCAGGCAGAGACTCGCCACCGAATCTGTTAACCCCTCAATTTCCAAGCATTCGTCATTGAAGCAATCTAGGTACTTTCTGGTCATCTCGTCAGCTTTCTGAGTGACGCCGAGCAAATTGATCGGGTGTTTGGCCTTGGCAATTCTGGTGGTGAATTGGGCTAAGAAGGCACGGCTGATGTCCGAGAAACCTGCCACGGAGCCCTGTGGGAGGCTATTGAACCACCGTATCGCAGGGCCTGCCAGGGTAACCGGAAAAGTGCGACACCTTACTTCGTCTCCTACTCCCTCGAGGTTCATTCGGGCCTCAAAGGCCGTGAGGTGCTCCTGTGGGTCTTGTGTCTCATCATACCTCATGTCCATTGGTTTGTCAAAGTGCTTTGGCAACCGGACCTCGAGGATAGAACGATGGAATGGGGTGGTGCCCATGATGACGGGTCGCCGTGTTCCCCCGGATCTCTCTTCTCCATTTTTGCGGTCTCGTCCTATGACGCCCGCCTGTTGCCCCGGGCATAGATGATTGTGTTGTTTCGCCTCTTGGGGTGTTCAACATTCTCCTGGCTACTCCCCGATTCCGATCTCGGGACGAAAGTACGTCGGGAGCGACTACTTCGGTGGGAGGTTCTTCCCCAACTCTCGGGAGACTGAGAGTAATCGGGATCGGAGGTCTGTTGACGGTGTTCCTGATCTGCCAGTTGGCGCTCCAGGTTCTGCACCCTGTGGCGCAGCTCCTGTATTATCCTGGCGCTGTCGCTACCGGTTCCCCCGAAGGGGCGCCTTTCTTGTGCTCTCGACTACGGCTCGATTCGTCGTGGAGGGGATCTCAGCCGCTCGCGGGGGAAGGCATCGGAAGTCGCCCCCTCGGGGCCCGCTGGCGGCCGTGGTCCCCCGGACCTGGCACGATCTCCATTCAGGATCCCCACAGACGGCGCCAATGTTCAGTAAGTCGATACCGGACGGTTCGGAGTGGTCCTCGTGTGGATAGATAGGGCGTGATCTGGAATGGGTCGTGAGGGCGAGATGGGGAACCGACGTTCTGAGCTCTCGACGAAGAGGGGGTGTCACCTGCAATGACTCTCCGACGCTCAAGTCAGTCGAATGTGCAGGCGAAAAAGAGGGTAAGGCAGTGTGTGACGTACCTTGTGGGAAGGATAGGTCCCTCCCCATTTATACCATGTCAGAGGTGGGCCCCGCAAAGATAAGCCCACCTTCCTCGAAGCTTCCTCACACAGCTGTAGCAGAGAACTGTCAAGGACGCGTGTCTGGGTCGCGAAGTGAGCCGAATGTGCCCGACCGTTTGGGTCGGGTCATCCGTGGGTCGGGTTGACCCGCGAGTGGTTTGGGCCAGGCCGTAACAGGTTTCTTTCCATAACTCATAAGGAATTTTCTTTAACCCTTTTCGAATGATAGTCCTATTCAAAATAGAACAAACTGTGTTTACAGCTTCAACCCACAAAAATTTTGGAACATCATTTTCACAAAGCATAGCCCTAGTCATTTCTTGAAGGCTTATATTCCTTCTTTCAACTACCCTATTTTGTTGAGGAGTTTTAGAACATGAAAAATTATGAGCAATTCTAAAATCATCACAGAATTTTTCAAAATCGTGATTTTTAAATTCTTTTCCATGATCACTTCTTAAGTGGGCAACTTTTAAATCTTTTTCAATTTGAATCCTTTTACAAAGGGTTGAAAAAGCATGGAAAGCCTCATTCTTATGGGTTAGGAAGAGTACCCAACCGAATCTAGAGTATTCATCCACCACCACTAAACCATAATGTTTACCTCCTAAACTTTGAGTTCTAGTGGGACCAAAAAGATCAATGTGCAACATTTCCAATGGCCTCTTGGTAGAGATTCCATCTTTTGGTTTAAAAGATGATTTTACTTGTTTGCCTAGTTGACAAGCATCACAAGTAATATCCTTATCAAATTTAATGTTTGGAATTCCTCTTACCAAGTTTTTCTTAACAAGCTTAGAAATTTGGTACATACTTGCATACCCAATTTCTTATGCCAAAGTCATTTTTCAGATTCAAATGATATAAAACATGTCACATTTTGATCTTTTAAATCCTCAAGAGTCAATCCATACACATTATTACACCTTTTAGCTTCAAACAAGATTTTCCCAGATTTTTCACAAATAACTAAGCAATCCAATTTTCTAAAAATAACTTCATAACCAAGATCACATAATTGGCTAATGCTTAGTAAATTGTGTTTTAGCCCATCAACAAGTAAAACATCATTTATGAAGGAAGATAAGCTTTTACCAACTTTTCCTATGGCCACCATCTTTCCTTTTCCATTATCACCGAAAGTGACAAACCGTCCATCATATTCATCAAGCTTAATGAAGAAGGTTGCCTTTCCGGTCATGTGCTTAGAGCATCCACTATCCATATACCACATGTTGTCCTTCCGCTTGGATGCTAGGCAAACCTACAAAATAATCTCAAGTGACCTTAGGTATCCAAATCTTTTGGATCTTTTGACGTCAAACCATCTTCTTTGTCCCAAGCCATTATAGTCACAAACAATTTTACAAACTTTGTTTCCAATTATTCTTTCACTAAAGAAACATTGAATAGGAAAGTGTCCATTCCGGTTGCATAATCTACAAAATCTATGAGTTGTTGTTTTCACAAAGCTTGTTGAGTTTTGAAACCTTACATCATTTGAAGATGATGTCATGTTTGTAAAAGAAGATTTTTCAACAGATTTTCCAAATTTATGAAAACCCAACCCAGTCTTATCATAAAGAGGTTTTTGACTAGCCAAGAGTTTATTTAAATTTTCTGAGCTTTGAGCAAAGTTGGTTAAGTCCTCTTTAAGCCTTTTTATCTCTTTATGCAGCCACTTATTTTCTTCAAAATAATTCAGATTTGCAGTTACCGAATGGTGGTATTCACAGATTTTAATTTGAGCTTGTAACTGCTTGTTTTCTTCAACAAGTTCAACAGCAGTTTCAACCACCCTTAGTTTATCTTTCAGAAAACCATTTTCAGCTTTTAGAATAGCAATTTGAGACTCAAGATCTTGGTTTTCTCTTAGGAAGCATCTGATCTTTTCAGAAAGGTGATCTATCATGATATGAAGGTCTTCAGTGTCAGGGTTAGGGAAAACTACCTATTCCACGTGATCTGCCATGAGGCAAGTTTGAGACTTGGTTTCAGATTCTTCATCTTCATCAGAATAGTTTTCCAAGAAGCCATGAGTCCCTTCTTCCTTCCTTCTTTCGGCTTCTCTTCTTTCTTCAGTTTGGGGCAATTAGATTTGAAGTGTCTAGCCTTTTTGCAGTTGTAGCAGATCACTTTGCTGAGATCCTTCTTCCTTGAGCTGCTTCCTTTGTTTCTTTCCTTCATTTTTACCATTTTTCTGAATTTCTTAGCAAACAAAATAAAATCATTTTCAGAAGAATTATCACTGGATTCATTATTCAGAGGGTTAGTAACAGATTTGAGAGCTATTCCTTTCTTTTTTGTATCTTTTTTCAAGTATGTGTGTTCAAAAGCAAGTAAATTTTCTCTCAAATCATCATAAGTCATGGAATCAAGACCACTACTCTCAGATATCACTATTGTCTTAGTTTCTCATTCTTTTGTAAGACTTCTCAAAATTCTCTTCACAAGCACAGATTCTGGATATGTGATCCCCATAGCATCCAAGCCATTGATGATGATGTTGAATCTTTCAAACAATTCATCTATCGTTTCTCATTCCTTCATTGAGAATATTTCATACTCTCTGTTTAGCATGTCTATTATAGTCTTTTTCACTATAGTTGTTCCTTCATGAGTGATTTGAAGTTTGTCCCAATTTTTTTTTGCTGTTGTGCATCTTGATACCCATCGGTATTCCTCGAAGCTGATTGTACAGTTGAGCAAGTTGATAGCCTTGGCGTTGAGCTCCACCTTTTTTTTGTCTTCTTCAGTCCAACTGCCTTCACCTTTGAGAGAAACCACACCATCAGCTCCTGTAGTGGTTGGAAATTGACGACCTTCCAAGATTATTTTCCAGAGTCTGTAATCTACTGATTGAATAAAGATCTTCATTCTTTCCTTCCAATAAGTGTAGTTCTTTCTATTAAAGAGAGGAGGTCTGTTGCTTGATTTTCCTTCTGTCAGAGTATAGGCCACCAGGTTCAAGCCACTGTTATCCGTCATCAAGATCTTTTCTCCAAGCTGCAAAGCTTGATCTCTTTGAGAACACGCTCTGATACCAATTGATGGTAATCAGTGGCTAAGAGAAGGGGGGTTGAATCTTAGCCCCTTTTTTTCTTGAGAACGCTTTCTGCTTTTTATGAATGCTTTAGGAAATATTTCTTATTTTTGTCTCGTAACTAGTCAAGAGACATTTTTTTTTTTGTCTCCTAACCAGTCAGGAGATATTTTGTAATTTTGTCTCCTAGGCAACAGAATCAGAAATGGAGTAGAAGAGAGAGAGAATCACACCAAGAAGTATCCTGGTTCAACTGCTAACTGCAATGTAGCCTACATCCAGTCTCCATCACAACAATAATGGAATTTCACTATAATCATACAGATTACAAACACCAATTCTCCCTAGGAACTACCCTTCCTATCCGGGACAAGTCCAGAATTTATTCCCAATCCTAAACTTGACTTGGTCACCTACCAAGCTTTTAACTGCTAAGTGCTAACCCAACTTGTAAGGAAATTCTCACAGAATTATGATACACAACACAAATGTACAAAGGACCTCTAAGACACCTATGGCTTTTTCTTTAATTTTTTACACTTTGCCGTTTTTCACTCACTGACTTTTTCTTACAAACATCACTATTTGCCTTTTTCACCATGAGACTCAGACAGACAAAACTAAAGAAAATATAAAATGAAACACATTGAAGGAGAATAACTTCTGTTAGCTTGGGTAGCTATGACAACTCTGTGTTGTCTCTCCTTGTCTCAAACCTTGGCCGTTCACCCTTATTATAGAAGGAAAAGCTTCCAAAGTTGAAACCGTTCAACCGAGCCAACTTCTTCTTCTTCAACACCAATACCAGTTCGAACAGAGAGTCGGGAGAGGGAATCAAAAGCAAAAACTAACATGCAATTACCTCTCTCTCATCCCTTCTCATCAAGCTTCATCAATCTGAGCCTTCTATCTTGATTTGGTCCCCAAGAAGAATTTCTGACCCTTGATGAATACTTGATCCTTGACAGCTTCATCTGCTCCACTTCTGCTTCCTCCTCCATGTAGCTACAGTAGCTACCTTCTATGTTGGATGAACAAAAAATAGAAACGAGCCATACCATAGGGATCTTCTTCTCTGACCGAATTGGATTGCTACCATTTTTAGACATAGAGATCTTGAGGTTACTTCACCACATCGTGCCATTAGTGGTAAATATCTCAGCCACGCCATACTTTGGATATTCTTTTTGCTAAAGCCATCATCATCTTAGCCTCTTGTTTGTTCATAGCTTTTCTGTGATTTTCTGATAGTTTGCTTCAATCCTTTTTTCCTGTTACACATGACCGAAAGAGAGAGAAGAGAGAAGAGAGAAAAGCCTTCAATGTAATTGATGAATGAAATTAAAATGAGTTAATTTTCCACTCCCTATGTATAGTAACGTGTAACTCATTAAAAGCAACCAAATCAATTTCAACTTTCTCTTTCCTGTTACTAATGCAATTAAATCCATTTAATTAAATTTGAATTCCATTCAAAGAGGGGAGTGGGTAACCGAGGAAAGCATGCATCAATGCTTTCTTTCTTCTTCCAATTTTCAGACCAAGCCTTTGTTGGTTTTATAACAAGGATTAATTGGGCTTGCTCAATAAATTCTGGCCCAACTAACATAATAATTCAGCCACACATCATCTAGCATTTTCGCACAAGGCTGAATATTATCATCACATTGGGCTTTGTTTAATTTTTGGCACAGTCACACAATCTGCACACAACAAAATTGTTAATCAACCAAATTATCATTATAATACAATTAAGTTAATAATTTTGTATTTTAATCCTTTTTAATTAATATTTGATCATCATAATAATTTGGAGTTTTCCAAACTCAACAAATTTATATATGTTTCAAGAAAAAAATATGATAACTTAGTTTTTGAATTAAGTTGGAATGAAACTATATACTTTTTGTAGGGATGAGTCTTTTAATATAATAAGCTTTTATGATATTAATTTTATAATAAAATGAGATGAGACATTGATATTTTTTTATCAAAGATAGGGAGATTCGAACTCGCAACCTTTTAGATGAGTATGGAAAGACTATGTTATTTGAGTTATAACTCATTGGCATGAGACATTGATATTTGATAGAGATAAAATAATATATTTAATATTTTATTTTTTAAAGATTATTTTGTTATAAAGTTTATTTAATTTTATTAAGAATTTTTTTAATAACAAAATTCTAAATCTATCACAAAGATAACGTGTTAAAAAAAAGCTATGTGCATATGAAATATAAAAGAGTAATTTATCTTAACAAATGACTGGAATTCAAATAAAATTATACATGTACTTTTTACTTAAATTTGATTATACGTCTCTTCTATTTGAATTTTTGTAAATTGAATAAGTTAAATTCAATTTGTACATATACACGTAAATCGATTCATATAAATTCTGTTTATGCTCAAAAGCTAGAATTTATATAAATCGAATTAAGTCAATTCAATTTAAAAATATAGAAGAGATAATACTTCGCTTTTAAAAATTTAGGATTTTGGTCATGAAAAATTGAAAGAGCCCAATTCAAATCATAATAGTAAATTAAATTAATCCAATTTAATTTATTAAGATTGGTCTATATTATTACCACCCTAATTCGATTTAGTCTTGTGATGGCTAATTATAGAAATTTAAATGGGTCCTTTAAATATTTAAAGGTATTGATCATATTAAATAATTTAATATATTAAAGTATTTAATAAATTTTAATTTTTTATATGAAAATATTTTAGATACTATTTACATGTATAAATTAATTTCAATATATAGTTAATTTTTAACATATCAATAATATGATTGAAATAGTTATTATTTAAACTGAATTGAATTATCTCGATTAATTTTCTTTAAAAGTTTTGATTTTTGATAAGAATCTTGTTTCTTAATTAATAGTTATGTGGTGTAATATATATCAAAAGAGAAGTGCTACACATACAAGTCATTTTGGTTTACAAGTCATACAAGTTTGGTCAAACTCAACAAAAAGGATGCTCACCCATACGAGCGTGTTAACACGCGCGCTACTCAATGGTTTCCATAGCGCGCTTCGTGTTCCTCTTCTTCCTCCTCCTTTTCCTTCTTCTTCTCCTTTTTCTTTGCATTTTTTCTCTTTTTCTTCGCGTATTTCATCTTCATCGTCGTTTTTTTATTATTGTTGTTGTTGCTGCATTTTTTTCTTCCTTCTCTTTCTATTAATTTTGCAACATTATGTATTTTTTCTTCTTTGTTTGATTTTTTCCTCCCAAGAAGAATTATGAAAATATAAAATAAGAAGATGGAGAAAAATAAGAAGCAACAGAAGATAAGGAGAGAAAAGAGAAAGAGTTTTAAATTATACAGAACTTATCAACACACATACACCAAAAATTCTTAAAGAATATACTCAAATATCTTTGTGTTACACCCAAATTTGCTGCAAATATAGAAAAATATTTCCTCTAATACTGCATTTTTTCTTCTTTTTTTCTTATTTCTTTCTTTCTTTTAGTTGAACCAATGTAAGTTCATCATCTTCCAAGTAATTTTGTACCATTATGTGTTTCTTCTTTTTTTTATTCTTATTAAAAGAGTAAAACAAGAAGAAATTTGAGAAGATAAAATTAAAAAAAAAGATGAATAAGAAAAAAATGATGAAAAAGAAGAAGAAGAATCAACAAAAGATGAGGAGGAGGGAGAAGAAGAGTTTTGAATTATGAAAAACTTATCAACATACATACACCAAAAATCCTTAAAAATGCACTAAATATCTTCGTGTTACACCTAAATTTGCTGCAAATACAAAAAAATATTTTCTCTAATGCTGCATTTTTTTTCTTCTTCTTCTTTTTCTTATTTCTTTATTTCTTTTAGTTGATCGAATGTAAGTTCATTAACTTCCAAGTAATTTTGTACTATTATGTGTTTCTTCTTCTTCTTTGTTTGATTTTTTTGTTTTTATTCTTATTAAAAGAGTAAAACAAGAAGAAATTTGAGAAGATAAAACAAAAAAAGATGAATAAAAAAAGATGATGATGATGATGATGATGATTAAAAAGAAGAAAAAGAAGCAGTAGAAGATAAGGAGGAAGGGAAAGAAGAGGTTTGAATTTTGCAAAATTTATCAGCACACATACACAAAAAATTCTTAAAGAATACACTCAAATATTTTCGTGTTACACCCAAATTTACTATAAATACAGAAAAATATTTTATTCAATGTAAAACTTTTACATTACATTCAAAACAATAATCTGAACAATAATCAATTTCGTTTTGGTTCAATTATAATCTGAAGTTGAATTATTCATTAACTTCAACAACGAGATAAGGAGGAGAATGAGGAAAAGGAAGGAGGAGAAGAAATTCCAATGAAAAAAGAAGGAGGAAGAGGAAGAGGAGGAAGAGGTGGTGTTGGTGACGATGATAACAAAATAACGTTCAGTAATAATGGTACGAAGAAGAACGTACGCGGTTAATTGAAAAATCTGTTAAATTAGGAGGCGCGTGAAATCGACATGCTAGAGCCTAGAAGAGACACACCTGACGTGAAATATAATATATGGACTTGTATGACTTGTATAGGTAAAACGCTTGTATGTGGAGAATAATTCATATCGAAAATGTTATTTGTACACTAAAATTAGCCATTAAAATCAGTTACAAATGTATTTGTGTATAAATACATGTATGGTTCAATTTATTTTCAATATGTATTTGTATTCTAATATGTATTTTATACTAGTGGCTGACTTTAGTAATTAATTTTAATGTACACGTAACATAACACTCTCTCTCTCTATATATATATACGTGCGTATGTGTGTGAGAGCATTCAACCAATAAAAAAAAAGATCACTATTATAACAAAAATAAAAAATAATTTTTTAAAAGAAGGAAGACAAAAACATAAACTTTTTTTTATGTCATAAATATTATAACAAAAATATACTTTTAATTGAGTGAGAAATATAAAACTACTTTTTTTATTTTTTTATATTGTTTAAAGAATTTAGTTATACACATATTAATATATAATATAATTTTTTATATTTTTATTTAAAAATGCTATATTTTGTATAAATTAATTATTTTAAATAAAATATAATTAATAAGAAATATCATTTATATGAAATAATAGTTCAAGTAATCAATAAAAAAAATTACCTTAATATATAAAAAATATGAGAATTTTTTTCAAAAGATTGAAAACAGCATAAAACAAAAAAAAAATTTAATTTAAGAATACCTATTCTTCATAACCTTTTCTATTTCGGTTTCAGTTAGATGCCTGATTCCATATTCCTTCAACCATCTCTTTGCCAGCAAGACATTTTTGCGCTCTGTTTTAATATATAATATAATTTTTTATATTTTTATTTAAAAGTGTTATATTTTGTATAAATTAATTATTTTAAATAAAATATAATTGACAAAAATATATCATTTATATAAAATAATAGCTCAAATAATCAATAAAAATATTATTTTAACATATAATAAATATGAAAATTTTTTTCAAAAATTTTAAAATATCATAAAACAAAATAAAAAAAATTTCAATTTAAAAACACCTCCTATGGATTTTTTTCGTTATAAATTATTAAAAATATTTATTTTCCCAAAACTCAATTTTAATCTTTATTTACAGGCATGAACGTTTCTTTTTTTGTAATTAGAGCAAGTTTGCCATACCCTCGGCAAACTTTGTATATATTATAGGGTTCGCCGTACCCCCGGCAAACTATATGCAAAGTTCAGCGTATTATAAATTCGAAGTGGGACCATCGTCCCTTGTCCTTTTCTTTTCACACCTTCTCCCAGTTTTTATTCTGTTAGAACTTTCCGTATTCCAGCATTCAAGAGATTTGATATTCACAGCATCAGCAGTTTGAGGTTAGTAATTAATATGTTAGTTTGAGTAATTTTTCTCAGACTAGTTAGAGTTACATATTATTTCTTATTTAGTGGTTGCATGCTAATTATACTTAGAGTTACTCTTTACTCTTTATTTTATGTTATTCGGTGGTTGTTGAATGTTTTTAACATGTGAATTAATATGCTGTTAGTCTATTTCTTTGTTAGTTTAGTAAAAAAATTGGTTGAAGTTGTTAGTTAAATCTTAATAAAATTAAGTTAGAATGTAGGAGGTTTAAGTGAGTAATAGGTTAGGGTTGCCTAGAGTTTTAATGAAAGTGAGGTAGTTTTGGGTTTATCAAATATGTTTGTTAACAAATCTCGTTAATGTGAAACAAATGCTGATAAGTACATGTTATGTTGTTTAAATTGGTTGTGGTTAGATGGAGTAGTAGTTATTGGGATACGAGGAGATCCTCTACAGATTAGATCAGGCCGAGCACATTGCTGCAGACTTGATCAAGTGGTATGATTCAATATTGTTGTCATTTATCTCTCTTTAATTATGAAATAGTGAACTTGTGCTGTTTAGAGTTGACGCTATTTTTTTGTTTTGTTTTTAATTTTATCTTTCCGTTTGGTAGACACCTCAAATCTTGCGCACCAGGCGAAATTTCAGGGTCCGAAAGCCAAGTTATACCTCGCCGAAAACCAACTTTCTGAAAAAACTTGCAAAACTTCTTTTCTCATTCAAACAATTCTCATGCTCCCAATACATTCACCTGCACATACTAACATCAACAAGTCCTATTTCCTCAGCACCATATCCACCATAAATATCATACTTCACACCCACAATTATCACATATACACAAGCCAAAACCACCAACAATAATTGCATATATACAAGCCAAGTCTGACAACCAAACCATAGTTTATGAATTAGACATTTGTGTCCTCAATTCATTGATTAACATTTCATTAATCCTTCGACTATCAATACCACATCAATCCATATTTAATAACAAAATACTAAACCACAATATACATATACGTTCTAACTTATCCTATGGTCATCTAGGCTAAGTTTTCACAGAACCTTACATATTAAATGTAAGAAACCTAAACCATACCTTGGCCGATTTTCACGTAACGACCAAATCAATTTATTCAAAACCAAGGCAGCTCCTCAAAATTCAACAAACTCTAAGCTCAGCTTCCTCCAAGTTTCAATATTCACAATTTCAAGCTCCAATTATTTATTTTCAACCTAATACACATTTATAACACATATATATCCAATTTAATACTCAAAGCTCATATTCAATAAAATTAAAATAGAATTATCGTATCCTCACCTTACCCAAACTTCACATAAGCAAAAGTGAACGTTTTCCTCAAGTTAATTGGATCCTAAAACATCATAAATAAAAGAAATTCAACTTCCTATTCAATAGTTCAAGAATTGGGAGAAGAGGAGGCTGAGGGTGAAATAACAAATTATCTATGAAATTGTTCTGATAGAAACGTAGAGCTCGACACGATGAACGCGTCACCGCAAACGGTGCGGCGATTGGAGCTCAGACGGAGAAGTTACGGGAGTTGAAAATTTGCCGTAAGGTTTCGGGGTGTTTCGTTTTTCTTCTCCCTGGGAAGCTTTCAGCTTCGTGTTGCTGAAATAAGGGAGAAGGCAATGCTGGGTTCATTTAATAGGTCGGTCCGGTTGGACCGACGACCCAGTTTGGATTCGGTTCAACCGATTCGGCTTGTTCGGTCTAATCTTGGACCGTTTTCTTGGATATTAGTGTCAAAATTTTTGTTTCGATGAGATCTATCCTAATTTGATATAATATTCGCATTTCTAATCTTTCTTATTAAAAACTAATTTATTGATTAATTATTTACTAATTTATCGGGGTTTACATAAAAGTTACCTAATGAAAGAGTAATTGGTAAACAAATGATATTTTCTTCTAGCATATATGGTCTTTTATAGTGATAAAATAAAAATAAAAAGAATAAAATTTTGTATTTTTATATTAGTAATAGAATTTGATAGTTATCCTAATAAAATTAAATAACTAATTATTAGTTAGAATTCATGTATTTAAATAAATTAAATAAATTAAATAAAAATACTTTTAAAAAATAATCAAATCAATTAGTTGATACAAATAATTAGTATAATTGATTTTATTTAATTTATTGAATTCAAAAAAATAAATTAATAAATAATTGATTGAATTAATTAATTGATATAATTAATTTATTATAATTGATTGGATTTAATGAATTAAAAAAATAAATAGGAAAACATAGGAGATAATAATTTTTTAATTAAATTAATTTGTATTTATTGTATTTAATTAGTATAAGTAACAAATCATCTAAGGTTATTATGTACTTTATAAATTAATGAATTAAAATAATTGATATAATAAATTACAATTAATTTATTGATATAAATTATAATAAATCGTTTGATATTTAAATATCTAATCAAATTAATTAGTTGATATAATTAATTTACTGTAATTATATTCAATGAGTTATAAAAAATAAATTAAAAAAACACGCTCAAAAGTATGCCACATCAACTCTATCATTAAGTGCAGAAATCCAATTTTTATATAATAGAAATATACATTCTTATATATGTTATAGAAATATGATTTGATTCTATTAACTTGCCAAATTTTTTAAATTTGTCACGTATATTTAGTGTGGAATTATAATTTTTCTAAAATAAATTTAAAAGAGAGAATAATGCTTTCATTTTGGAGGAAAAATGAATTTATGAGAAATTGATACTCACTTTAAAAAAAACTCAATTTTAGTATATTAAGTAGAAGTAGATTATTATTATTATTATTATTATTATTATTATTATTATTAAAAATATTTTTGATTAATAATTAATAAGTAATTTAATAATGTATTAAATATTAATTTTATATAATTATAATAAAAGTATTTTTTTAAATTAGTATAATTAAGTCTTATTTATTAAATATATTTATTTTAAAAAAATACATTCATAAAAAGTTGACACCTTATTTTTATTAATCAGAAAAAAAAATATAATTTTAGTATATTATTAAGTAGATAAATAAGTAGATAGATATATTTTATAGTTTAACCAAATGATTTGGAAAGAGTAATAACGATGAAATTTGCCGAGAATTCTCTCAAACATCTTAAAGTATTAGTAAATGATAGTATAACAAATTATTCGAATCAGGTAGTTACTATTTATTTGCTAAAATAGATTACTATTTAAAATATAAAAGTGAGGTAGTTACTTTTATTAACATCCTTGTGTATTATTATACAGAACTCTAATGAAAAACTTTTTCAAGAATGCTCTAAAATATCTTTGGAATTTGTTAAATAATTTAAATATAAATTATTATTTGAGTTTAATCTTTATTTATTAACATAAAAGAATTTACGCAACCGTCAAATTAAATTTATATATTTAAATACATACTCTTCTCTCTTTTTTCACATCACCATTTTTATCTTTGTTTTTTTTATCTTTAAAAAATTTGTCACATTTTTAAAGCAGGTATAAATTTTATGGCTCATATTAATCGGATAAATTTAAAATATTTAGTTTTTATATTTTATATCAATAGTTAACGGTTCAAAGAATAATATATTAATGGTTGAAGGAGGATAATAAAAATACTAAATTCTTTCATCAATTTTCCAATTTTAAATTTGGAAAAATAAAATCTAAAAATAAAAAAAATAATAGAAATTATGCCATTATTTATGGAGAGATTGCTACAGTTGCCAAGAAATATTTTAAAGAAATATTTACTTCAACTAACAATGCTGATTCAACTCCTCTATTTAAAGATTTTGGTGCTAAAGTTATCTCTATCATGAATCGTAATTTGTTGCGTCCAATCTCAATGGAAGAAGTTAAGAGAGCAGTTTTTAGTGTCTCTTCCCAGAGTGCCGCAAGTGATAACGGATTCACTTCTAAATTCTTTCAATTTTATTGGGATATTGTAGCGAAAGATGTTTTTAAAGCAATCCGGGATTTCTTTGTTAGTGGTAGAATATTAAAAAACTTCAACCACACCCACATTTGCTTAATTCCTAAGACCCCAGATGCAAAGGTAATGGCCCAGGTTAGACCTATAAATCTTTCTTCAGTTATCTACAAATTTATTTCTAAAGTATTGGTTCATCATCATGAATTGTTTGATTAGTCCAACTCAAAGTGCCTTTGTGAAAGACCGGCAAATCTCTGACAATATTCTTATAGTCCATGAATGCATGCACTACTTGAAGACTAAGAAGAGAGGTTTGGTGAATGAGATGGCTTTGAAACTTGATATGAATAAAGCATATGATAGAATTGAGTGGCAATTCCTATGGTTTGTACTAAAGAAGCTTGGTTTTGATTCAAGATGGATTGGCTAGATATAAGAGGTGGTGACAACTATTTCTTACTCTGTTGTTATTGAAGGACAATCCTATGACTTTTTCAAGCCAAATAGAGGTATTCGTCAAAGTGACCCTCTATCTCCCTATCTTTTTCTATTTTGTGCGAAAAGTTTTTCCTACATTCTGAACAAGGCAGAGCAAAACGGTATCCTCTTAGGTATTTAAATTAATCGAAGATTCCCAGTAATGAATCACCTTCTCTTTGCAGATGGCTCAATTCTATTTTGTAAAGCGAATGAGGATAGTTGTGACCAGAGGCGGAGCCAGGTATAAGGAAAGGGGGCAACGGTCTCCCCTAATTTTAATTTTTTACATGTAAATTATATTTAAATTTCAGTTTAGCCCCCCCTTAAAATTTTATTTTAGTCTTATTTTATTGTGTAAATATTTTTTGCCCCCCTCTAATATTTTATCTAGCTCCACCCCTGGTTGTGACAGAATTATGGAGCTGCTTTTGAATTATGAGAATGTGAGTGGCTAAAATGTGAACTTAGATAAATCATCTTTGTTTTTCAGCAATAACACTCTTAGGGAGGTTCAATTGAACTTGGCGGCTAGACTGAATATTAATCACATAGGAGGCTAAGATAAATACTGGGATTGCCCTCGGTTATCCAACATTCTAAGAAAGCAACCTTCAGTTCCATTAAAGAGAAAGTAAGAAAGAGGGTTCAAGGATGGAAAAGGAGACTCCTTTCATCAGCTGGCAGACATGTTTTGATAATAGCAGTGGGAGAGGCGATTCCTATTTACTCTTTGTCTTACTTTAAAGTCCCTGACTCCCTAATTAGAGAAATTCATGGTATTTTATCTCAATTTTGGTGGAGTAAAAAATGTTCAGAAAAAAAAATGGCCTGGGTGAATTAGGATATTATGTCAAGACCTAAAAAAGAAGGCGATCTCGGATTTAAAGACTTATAAGCCCAAAATCTAGCATTGCTTGCTAAATAATGCTGGAAACTAGCTACCAAACCAGATTCCCTTATAGCCAGGATCTATAAAAAAAATACTATATATATAGTTCTATCATGAAAGTAGAGACGGGTAACTTACCTTCTTGGGAATGGCAGAGTGTTCTACAAGGTCGTTCAATTCTGGAAAAGCAGCTTACTTGGTGGGTTGGCAATGGCAACAACATTCAAATTCTCACTAATCCTTGGCTCACTCTTAATCATCCATTCCTAATCCCTCCTTCAGCTATCATAGAAATTCAGAGACATAACATTACGTGGGTAAAAGATTTAATGCTACCCAATAGAAGCTGGAATGAGAATCTAATTAATCAACTCTTCTTACCTAAAACTAGTAAGCAAATTCTATCAATCACAATCTCAGAAGGTGAAGACAGATTTTAATGAATTGCAACTCGAAGCAGGAAATATAAGGCAAGCTCTAGCTACCAAGTGGCGTATCATTTCAAGCACTCTCTAATAGAGTTTTGTCCATAAATTCTCCAATGTAAAGAAATCTGGTGTCAAATGTGGAGGCTCTCTTGATGCGTGAGCATCTTTCTTATCTTTTCCTAGTGAATTTATATTTAAGTTGTTGAGTTTAATCAATAATAATTATCTTTTAGCCACTATGGATGCTACTTTAAGTCTCGTGCAATTTTGTTTATTTTAGGTAGCATTTGGCTGGATTTGATGGAGAGAAAGCTTGCACAAATGGAAGGAGCACAAGAATTAAAGGAGATGATCAGCGAGGAGCGACGCGTACACGTACCTGACGCGTGCGCGTGATTTGGAGATTTGTGCAGCGACGCGTGCGCGTACCTGACGCGTACGCGTGACACCCGAAGAAGACGATCAATGCGTACACGTGACTGATGCGTACGCGTGACATGCGCAACATGCAGAAAACGCAGAAAATGCTGGGAGCGATTTCTGGGCTCCATTTTGGCACTGAAGTAAGGCGCAGCTCCCTGCCAAGTTAGGCACGGATCTAGTGAAGTCAAGTGGTCCCCACATTACAAGGCGCAGATTATTTAATTAATTCTGATTTAAATTTAAATTTTAAAATAGAAAAAAGATATTATTTTAATTTTAGATATTAGATTTTAAATTAATTAGGATTAGATATAAAAGATATTATGATTCCCTTTCACAAGGGGATTCCACCTCATTCCGCAATTTACAATTTACTAGAATCCTTATTTTCTCTCTGCACCATGAGCAACTAAACCTCCACTGTTAAGGTTAGGAGTTCTGTCTATTGTATGGATTGATATTATTATTTTTCTATTTTAATTCATGTACTGATTTATAATTCAAGAATTGTTTTCGTTCTTTATTTTATGAATTTGGGTGGAACGGAAGTATGACCCTTGTTCTAATTGAGTTATTGTATAACTTGGAAAAGCTCTTTACTTGAACAATAACTTGAAAACATATTCTCCTAAATTTCTAATTATCTGGACTTAACAGGATACGTGACATATAATCCTCTTATATTTGGGTAATTAGAATTTCTGTGGCATATAAACTAGAATTGAACTTCACCCTCTAATTGGAATTAAGTGACCAACGAATTGGTGGTTGATGAATTTTAGAGGAGACTAAAAAGGTCTAAGGAATTAGGGTTTAGTCACATATAGTTTGCATTAATTAAATCTTGCATAATTAAAATAGTTAATAAGAAAAGTCAATTCGAAAAATAGATAACTCTGAAACCTTAACTGTTTCTCCATATATTATTCACAACTTATTTACTGCTTGCCTTCTGATATTCTGAATTTACTGTTTAATGCTTTTGAACTCTCAAACACCATTTTCTACTTGTCTAACTAAGTAAATTAATCAATCATTGTTGCTTAATCCATCAATTCTCGTGGGATCGACCCTCATTCACCTGAGGTACTACTTGGTACGACTCGGTGCACTTGCTGGTTAGTTTGTGGTTAGAAATTCTGCACCATCTCTCTTCCTCCAAAATTGAAGATTTTCCTCTGGAGAAGCATGCACGAGAAGCTCCCTGTCCTTAATCTCCTCAACTAGCGCCTCCCTTCCATTTTTCCATTATGTCGCCGCTGCCAACAAGATGCAAAATTGATCAATCATTGTCTATTATTATGCGAGAAAGCAAAAGAGGTATGGAATAAAAGCTCTATCACCATAAATTTCGTCAACAACAACTCACCTTCTTTTTGGTCGGTCTGGTTAGAGAGATCTGAGCACTTCAGAGTTCGATATGGTGGGTCGCCGCAATTGGCGTTGTTAGCAACGTTGTGCTGGAGAATTTGGAAATCCAAGAATAGCATGATCTTTTAACAAGAATTGATCCTTCCAGAAGTAACGGTGGAGTCATGCTTGAAGCTTGTGAATGAGTTGTCTTCTAATTTCTAGTTCTGCATTCACTTTTCTTTTTCTAATCTATTTTTTCCCTCATTCATGTTTTGTTGCTATATTCACGCTTTAGTGAACTTTGAAAATTTTCTCTTTCTTTTACTATATGTTCTAACGTGAACTCTATTGTATTTTGCTTCAATTAATAAATAAAATACATCTATCTTTGGAAATAAAAAAAGAATAACATGCTAATCACGTTTTTTGACTCTTTAAAGATATTTTATAAAACGAAAATTCCATAAATAATGTGAATGTTTAGCAGTATTTATCTGAGATTGATCTTTTAAAAATGAATAGAGGTGTGTAATCAATTGTGTTTTTCAAACCGAATGAAAAGTGGTACTTGAAAAAGACTCATACGCTCAATAAATTAATCTAAATCCAAAAAAAAATATAAAATTAATAATTATTAATTGGAGTTATTTAAAAATTTGGCTGGTTTATGTTGTCTATCTATACTTTTTCTGTAGAAAATGTGAAAAAAAAATAATAAGTTTATATAGTTTTAAAAATCGAATCAGACTGGATGGTTCGATCAAGTTAATCGAAAATCGGTCTTTTTTCTCCAATTTCTCACCCTTCCTTTTTCCCTGGTTTAGTTTCAACAAATCCAACCATAAACAAGAAGAGAACAGTAACACTCGATTACCATCTACTTCAAGGTCATCGCTGAATTGTTTCTTCAGGTAGAGGGTGCCGTTGCACCGGTGGGTGGGTGTCGTCGTTCCTCTTTTCTTCTGCTCGGCTATATTTTCATCGTTCATCTTTTCCTCATTGTCACACAAAAGTTTGTGTTGAGCTTGTGGCGCCGCCGTCACGAAGCTCTCTCTCTCTAAATATATATATGAGAAGAACTTCCCTTCCTCCGTCATTGAGACTCCATTCCTCCTTGCTTTTACTTTCCTTTCTTCCTCGTCGCTAGTAAGTACTACTGCATCAATTTATTTTTGCTTATTTTGTTAATAATACTGACTATGAGTTACTGAGTTAATAATACTGATTTTATTAATTTTTGTTTATTTTGTTAAATTTTTGAAAAAGAATTTGTTATTCTGAGTTGTTGATTTTGTTATTCTTTTGTTTTAATAATTTTTTATGAAACTGGAGTTGATTATAATGATTCTAAGTTGCTATTTTTGTTGATTTTGGAATCTGGTTGCTATATAGAACTTTTGTTGCTGCTTCTTGCATTCTTTTTACTATAATGATTATGAGTTGCTATTTTCTATTTTGTTTTTGTTGATTGTAATGATTCTGAGTAGGAGTGTACATGGTTCTATTCGGTCTAAAGACATGATCCGGGCTCGAAATATTTTGCACGCATTGGCCTAAATCCAAAGTGGACCAAATTTGACCCAAAAAAAATCACTCAAAAAAAATACCTCAATCAGGTTCAGACACTGACTTGGGTCACCCGGTCCGACCCGATAAAAATATATATTAAAAATTAATGTTTTGTATCTAGAAAGTATATGATTTTAGACTAATGCATAATATTTTATGTTATTTGTATGTGACTTAAATATTTAGTGTTATTAGTATTGATTTGTTGATTATACTTTAATTTTAGAATTTAATTAGTACTTATTATATTTCTAAGTGAATTTCATCCTATGAAATAATTGTTGGAGATTTGAAAATTCTTCTATGTTAGTGGTGCACGAATTTGCAATCCGTACAACTAACCAGCAAGTGCACTGGGTCGTCCAAGTAATACCTTACGTGAGTAAGGGTCGATCCCACGGAGATTATTGGTTTGAAGCAAGCTATGTTTATTTTATTAATCTTAATCAGGATACCAATAGAATTCTTTAGCCTCGTATAAAGTAAAAAGGGCATAAAATAAATAGTTGTTACTTGTTGTGCAGTAATGGGGAATATGTTGGAGTTTTGGAGATGCTTTGTCCTTTGAACTTCAACTCTTCCTTGAAATCCTTCAACACACGCAAGGCTCCTTCCATGGCAAGCTCTATGTAGGGTGTCACCGTTGTCAATGGCTACTTCCCATCCTCTCAGTGAAAACGTTCCTATGCTCTGTCACAGCACGGCTAATCATCTGTTGGTTCTCAATCAGGTTGGAATAGAATCCATTGATTCTTTTGCGTCTGTCACTAACGCCCAGCCTTCAGGAGTTTGAAGCTCGTCACAGTCATTCAATCCCAGAATCCTACTCAGAATACCACAGACAAGGTTTAGACTTTCCGGATTCTCATGAATGCCGCCATCAATCCGGCTTATACCACGAAGATTCTGAGTAATGAATCTAAGAGATACTCATTCAATCTGATGTAGAACGGAGGTGGTTGTCAGGCACACGTTCATGGATTGAGGAAGGTGATGAGTGTCACGGATCATCACCTTCTCCATAATTAAGCGCGAATGAACATCTTAGATAAGAACAAGCGTGTTTGAATGGAAAATAAAGGAATTGTATTAATTCATCGAGACGCTGCAGAGCTCCTCACCCCCAACAATGGAGTTTAGAGACTCATGCCGTCAAAAAGTATGTAATTCATATCTGAAAATGTCATGAGGTCCAAAATAATTCTAAAAGTTGTTTAAATAGTAAACTAGTAACCTAGGTTTACAGAGTAAACTAAGATAATTGGTGCAGAAATCTACTTCTGGGGCCCACTTGGTATGTGCTGGGGCTGAGACTAAAGCTATCCACGAGTAGAGGCTTTTCTTGGAGTCAAACTCCAAGTTATGACGTGTTTTGGGCGTTCAACTCCGGATCATGACGTTTTTCTGGCGTTTAACTCCAGACAGCAGCATGTACTTGGCGTTCAACGCCAAGTTACGTCGTCTATCTTCGCGCAAAGTATGGACTATTATATATTGCTGGAAAGCCCTGGATGTCTACTTTCCAACGCCGTTGAGAGCGCGCCAATTGGACTCCTGTAGCTCCAGAAAATCCATTTCGAGTGCAGAGAGGTCAGGATCCAACAGCATCAGCAGTCCTTTTTCAGCCTAAGTCAGATTTTTGCTCAGCTTCCTCAATTTCAGCCAGAAAATACCTGAAATCACAGAAAAATACACACACTCATAGTAAAGTCCAGAAATATGATTTTTTGCTTAAAAACTAATAAAATTCTATTAAAAACTAATTAAAACATGCTAAAATCTACATGAAATTACCCCCAAAAAGCGTATAAAATATCCGCTCATCAGTTAGCATTTAAGAAGGTAATACGTTTTGTCTTGAATTTGTGTTTTTTAACTAATATTATGTAATATTAATTATAAATTGATCTATTTATTTTTAATAAAAATTATGAAACTAGAAAAAAGATACAAAAATGCATGGAATTATAATTCATGAAGAGATTTAAGTTTAACATTTGCTATTAACTTCTTTGTAACAACTAACAAGTAACTTTTATCTCTTTTCATAAATTATTATTAAAGATCCAGTTTTTATCCAATTTTTATTTGGTATAATTGTGGTCCGAATGTATATAGATTTAATCGAGTCTAAGGTTAAGTTAGTGTTTAAAAAATAGTCGAAATATGTATTTAGGATCGAATCTGGGTTAGGACAAATCCAGTTTCATCCGACCCATATACACCTTTAATTATGAGTTGTTGTTTTTTATTATAATAATTTTGGAATATTTTGTTAATTTTTCTAGATTTATTCTGAGTTGTTGGCTATAAGTTGAAGATGGAACAATCACAAAGTGATTAACAGCCACAAAATAATGCTCCCAAAAATTTTAAACAAATTTTTTAGTTATATATTTTTATATTTGAAATTATTTGTAAATTTTTAATAATAAATTATGGATAATTTATTATGTAAAATTATAAAAATTTAAATTTTATTAACTTATAAATTATTAAATTTAAATATTTAAAATTATACATTTAATTTTTAATAATTGTATTTTATATTTAATTAAATCAGTTAAATCTTAATTGAACCACTAAATTATTGAACCAATTTTTCTACCGATTCATTTACCGCCACCGGTTAAATTCTTGCAACCACTTTATAAGGTTCCACTAATTTTTGTTTGAATAAAATATTTTTTCACCACCAAACGTGTCTAATTTCTGTTTCTATATACGTTAGTAATTTGTATGTAAGTACTGGCCTATCTTTATAAGAAAAATTACAATCCACACACTACCTTGGTGCTGATTAAGAAAAAGATTTAGCGCTCAAAAAACACTTCTCTTTAGAAAAGAAGAGTGAAGAAAAAGACTATTAAACCTACAGTTTGACCAAACTTTCGGACAAGGCTTTGACTCTTGCATAGTTTTGAAGCATATGAAGATGTCTTTATATTCCTGTCCCTCATTTTGGGTTGGGAGTAGAACATGGCTTGTGTGGAAGGTTGAACCTGAAATCACAATCATTAACCATCACATAATTGTGAAAAGAATGAGAAAAACAAAAAATCCAATGCATTGAATTGAATTACATACTATATATTAAAATGGAGTATGCTATTATATATGTAAATAAATTCAAGCAAAAGATCAAAACTATACATTATTATTGGTGGGAACAAGCTGGAACCATTGACTTTGTGGATTGTTTAAACAAGTAGAATCATCATCATCTTCTATGCATATACATTTTGAGGTCAAAATTGTGGGTGAGTTTGAATCCTTTTGCAAACACAAGTATTCCCCATCACTTTGAATATTTGTTGTGGCCAAATGAAGCTTGGAAGGGGATACAAATATCCAAGAACTATTCTTGCTTTTACAATCATTTGAGAGTGTGACTGGAAATCCTTCACCATTTGAAGTTAGGCACTTGTTAGTTTTTACTAAATTGATATTACCCCCATCTCCATTATGAATCCATCTATCTTTTGTTTCACAGCTACTCACTTCAAGTTCATTCCTTCCATTCACTTTTACACATTGACCACTTAAAGGGTAATACAAGATAGATTCATTATTGGAGACCTTAGAAGTAGGATCTACATTATTAACAAAGATGAGGTTAGAGGTTATTAGTGCATATTTGCTTTTTTTTTATCTTGTGTTTGTTTAAAGTTTGAAACTTTTTTTTTTTAGAAATAACTTAGTTTTAAGAATTTTTTTTAAAATTCTATTCTCATTGAAAAAGGTGGGTATTTAATATTATTATATCAAGAGAATAAAAATTAAGATACGAATTACTATTATCAAAGAACTCTTCCTTGTATTGATATATTATTGGGGTTGTTTTGGAAATAAAAATCTATTTTCATAAATATATGATGAAACAAAAGTATCTTAATTTAATATTTGGAATATTAAAAACAATTCATAACTATTTGTAACACTAAAAAAATAAAGTTGTGCTTGATTAGCATTTTTATTTTCTTTCTTCATTTTCAATATCTTTTATTTTTTAGAATTTTGTTAAAAAAAACAGTAAAAACAATTATAATTTTCATACAAATAAAAGAATTAATCTATCACTTTTTTTTTTAAATAGTATGAGGCAAATTTATGATATTAACAAATCTCTTAAAAAAATTATTCTACATATTTTTGTTAGAGACAAAATCAAAGATAAATGAACTAATGAAATGACATTCTATATATGTTTCTATACGATGAAAACTCAAGTGAAATTAATTTTATGTGAAGTTGATAATTGAGAATCGTTAAATGATTTGATAACTTTGACTAAATTATCGTCTAACAACTCTCAATTATCAATTTCACATAAAATTAACAGGAAGTGTTTCTATATAACTTAAAAAGATTTACCTTGAATCTTCCTTATCAAAAGTTGGAACTTCTCATTGAAATTTGGGTATCTAAGATGAGTCCAAGAGGAATCCATTAACCCAAAATTCTCATCAACTTGAGCTTTATCATCTCTTAGGTAATAGCTACCTTGAAATGCCCACAAGCCCCAATCCAAGTCATTCCCAACTAGGTAGGTTTGAAGGCAAGTCAAGAAATTATTGTCTTCTTCATTGGAACCACTTTCATCAAATCCAAACTCACTAAAGATTAAAGGAGCTGCATCACTACCACTTCTTAGAAACCCTACTTGATTATCCAATGCTTCAAGACTATTAGCACAAATCTTGTTTAATGGTTGCATAGTCCAAGTTTCTTTCAAGTTGAGAATTCCAACCCCAGACCAAGAATACAAATGTGTCTCATACACCAATTTTTTCCCTATGTTTAACTTAAGATGTTTTCTCTTTAGAAAATGAAACTCTGTATCATAATTCAAACCTGACACAACCACCAGTACCTGTGGATTTGCCTTGTGAATTGTTTTTGCTCCTTCACTCATGTAATGGTACCAATCTCCCTTATTTTGCCTTGGACCATGCAATTCATTCCTCAAGCTCATTGCCACCACCTATTTTTAAACCCAAAAAAAAAAAAACCTAGGATCAAATAGTTGTGTCAATATCTCCATTATAAAAAAAGTCGTGCAATTAGGTATCTTTTAAATATTGTCTTTTATTCAGCTTTCAGAAAAAAGAGAAAATTAAAAACAAGTAACTTTTTTGATTTTTTGAACAATTAGTATGTGAAAGTGGGTATTTAAATTAATTAAATAATAATAAATTTTTAAAAAGAATGATTAAAAGCTACAAATTAAAGGATAACTAGCATTTCTAAAAAAAAAGTATGTCAATATCATTCGAATCAATTAAAAGAAACTAAAAATATTACGTGTACATATTAGAGTGTGGGACACCGTCAACCTATGTATTTTATTAAAATTAGCTGACAATGTCTCCAAAATAATTTGATAAAATTTTAAAAATATTTTTAGATATTTACTTATTTCCATTTAATCCTAAAAATAGAAAAAAATTTATATAAAATTTTAAGTTATTTTTTGTCTTATCTTATTTTTATTTTTAGTTACCTGATGAATTTTTTCGAATCTCAACTTGTCAACTAAAGTAGGTCGAAGTCAGCAAAGTGTCTCATACCCTATATGTACAAATAATACAACTTGTTAAAAAAGAAGAAAATGATAATGTCGCTCCCTCTAAATTAAATATATATATTATCTTTTTCTAAAACTATCCACAATCTTTATGAATATGACAAAAAATATCAGAAAAAGTTGATATAACAAATAAAAATCGTTGATAGTTTTAAAGAAAGATAAAAAAATATAATTAAAAAGTGGCGTTATTAATTTAGGAGTAACATTATCGTTTCCCAAAATAGAAAGAGAGAAAAAAAAGTATATGAATTTCGTACATACAACAGAATTTCCAGCATAGTGTTTGCCTACTAAACTAAGGCCTTGCATCCATTCGAAAGGATCAAAATATTTATCATAAAAGAACCCATTTCCATCATCATCATTGCAACACCATTTTGCCTTGCTAACATGATTATCAAGCAACACCATCACATTTTGATCTCCAAGTTCCTTAACCAATGTATCAAAGACTTGTATGTGAGTCATCTTCAACAAAGAAGGATTTGATTTTGAAATCCCTTTGACAACCTCTTTATGTATTCTTAACTCTCTCAATGTGTCTTCAACAACATTATTCTCATAACGTGTCCACATGTAAATTGCATAGGTGAGGCGGACACAATTGAATCTTTGATTAACCAATTGGGAAACAAGATCCTTTAATGGCTTCTTGTTAAGTCCTTCTGGTAACATTGGTTCAAGGTGCCCTGCCCAATTTCCACAAACTAGTTTGGACCGTTGCTTTGTGGATTCATCAATGATCCATCTATTTTGTGTTGAAAGAGGATAACCATTAGAATATGATGATGTTAGAATAGAGTAATATACAAGAACAAGAACTACATTTGAAATTTTACCCAACATTTTTTTTGACTTCTTTTGGAAGAGAAACGTGACATATTGCTTATGGAGTGATTATATAGAAAGTTTCTATGAAGACATGAATGAATGTACTATCTTTTCTCACAATCTTTGTTCTTACTACATTTTAGGAACTATACACAAATAGATTGAGGTATGTTATTCAACAAAGATTATATAGCATGTGGCACTTTGTAGTTTGTATCTTACTATTTATAAGTAAATGACTCTGTTTTTTTTTTTTTTGTGTAAACTTAAAAAGAAAAAAAAAAGTAAGAAAAATTTGCACCAAGTTTCTATTGATTGATAAAGGTACATGCATGCATTGATAATTATAATTATAGTTATATATATACATTTAACCATGAATGGCGTAAGATATAAATATTCTTACAAGTGGCTAATACTATAACACAAGTTGATCAGTTCAAGTGCCATCTTTGTGTACTTTGCACCTATCACCCACAATAGCCCTATATTGACCATTGACCGTTGACCATTGACCATTGACTTTGACTTTTTGATTAACTAGCTAATTTCACCAACATTATTATTACTATTATTAGTGTTGGTTGGTCTTGTTTGTTGCAGACTCACAAGAGAGTAATAAGCACCACTTGGGCCTTTACCCAACAAAGATGAATGAGTCCCTTTTTCCACAAGCTTCCCTTTATCCAAAACAGCAATCACATCACAATTCTGAATTGTGCTTAACCTATGAGCAACAACCACACTTGTTCTTCCAACCATAACCCTCTCCAATGCACCTTGCACTAGCTTCTCTGATTGGCTATCAAGTGCACTTGTTGCCTCATCCAATAGCAAAACTTCTGGATTTTTCAGAATTGCCCTTGCAATTGCAATTCTTTGCTTTTGACCCCCTGACAATTGAACCCCTCTATCACCACAATATGTGTCATACCCATCTTTCAAACTTGCAATAAATTCATGTGCATTTGCTACCCTTGCTGCTTCTATAATCTCACTTTCACTAACAACTTTGTCATCATTTTCACAAGCTCCATAAGCAATGTTCTCCTTTATGGTGCCACCAAATAGAGTTGGCTCTTGGCTCACTAGTGCAATGTGGTTCCTTAGTGACCTTAGGTTATATGATTTAATGTCTCTACCATCTATGATCACTTGTCCTTTCATTGGCTCATAGAACCTCTCAATTAGACCCAATATTGTTGATTTGCCTGAACCACTTTGGCCCACTAGTGCTGTTGATTTCCCTGCATCAATTTGCATTGAGAACCCTTCAAAAATCATCACGTTGGGCCTAGCTGGGTATGCGAAATGGACATCTTTTAGTTCCATTTGGCCCGTTAACTTTTCCGGCTTGTACCCTTCTGGGTCATCGGGCTCAATCTTAGTGTACCTGTGCTCATATCACAAAATAATTAACCCAAAAAGCGTGACAAAAAGAGTGTAATACAAAAATCAAGTGGAAATAATTAAACAAGATTTTGTTTTTTTTTTTTACAAAATTTTAAAAATAGAAATTAAAAATAGAAACAACCAGACCTTAATCTTGCAATTTTATGGTGCATTTAGTTTGTATTTTCTATTTTTTGTTTTCATTTTATTATTTTTTAGAATTTTATAAAAAATAATAAAATTCTATTTTCTATTTTTTTATAAAATTTTGAAAATAAAAAACACTACACAAAATCAAACACACCTATTATGTATATAATATTAAAATATTTATGTTATATTTTTTTTAAGTAAATAATGGCGTGACATGTAAATTGCTAAAATGGCAAGATGAGATAGAAGTTAATACAACATGTGAAGCATTAATGAAAAGGATCGACGGGAATAAATTCTCTCAATTTTTTTTAATAATTGAAGGAGTAAAATAGGATCTTTCACAATTAATTTTATAAATGGGATCAAGAATAAATATGAGAGAGAATAATGAAAGATTAAAAATCACACCTTACACTACTCTTAATTTTTTTAAACAATTGAAAGGATCTATTATCAGGATTGACAAGTATTGATATCAAATATTTGTGTGTTATTTAGTTATATACCTGTCTAAGATGGCAAAAACAGAGGCCACAGCATCTGAACCTTTAGCAAGGTCACTAGTCATGCTACCAGCATCGGCAATAACCCTACCCGTGCTCACCAAGATCATGAAGGTCTCAAACAGCGCCTTGGACGTTATGTATCCGTGGGCTATAAGTTTCCCACCGTACCAAAAGTCCAATGCCCATGTACAAGACGTGAGGCTTTGGGCACAAGCAAGCCCAATTCCGGCGTACCAAGATTGCCGGATGCTCTCACGTCTTGGACCCTGTTGGGCCTTCTCGAGCATCTTGAGCATCCGGTCTTGGGAAGAGAATGCAGTTATGGTTCTGAGGTTGGAGACGGCCTCGGCGGCTATCTTGCTGGTTTCGCTTTGGGCCTTGATGGCCTTGCTTGACATGCTTTGTAAAAGGACACGCCTTGTGTAGAAACATGCTATGATGATTGGTTGAACGGCTATCATAACAAGGGCGAGCCTCCATGCTATGATCAAGCCCATGGTGCATGCTATTAGAACCGCTGAGATTGTTTGAACCACTAGGGCCATTCTGTCTCCCACTAAGGACCTTACCTGAAATCATGTCAAAGTGAAACATCATGAATAAAAGAAGATAATGCTTGGCCTGTCAGAACATAAAATATAGTGGACCAAAAAAAAAAAAAAGATAATGAGGCAATAAAATAAAGGTGAATTTTTTAGTGTTTACAAATTTTCTGTTTAAATTGTCTAAAAATAGAGATGGAATAAGATGAGATCCAATTTTTTTTTTTTTAAATTTTATGAGTAAATATTAAATATCATAGAAGACACCTAAACTAAAAGTTTAGTTTTGATAATATATGTTACAGTAAATAATTATTTTTAGTAATATAATAATAATAATAATATATAATTGGACACATGTATACTGCACATCAAAATTAAATTTAATGGAATGACAAGAAGAAATGATTGATAATGTAACATTATGGATCATGAATCCGTGCATGTTTAAAAAGACATTATGACCCAACAAAAATAATAGAGAAATGTTACTTGGATCTTTGCTTCATACCTAAAAAAAGTTCATATGACAAAAGAAGAGAAAAGTATGAATAAGTAGCCCCACAAGTCAAAAAATAAAAATGAACTATATATGTTGCCCTTTGAAATTAAATTAAATTGGACTACTAAAAATAAATAGGTGATGTATAATATAAGTTTAATTTTGATATATTGAAAATATTGTATACAGTTATATAATTATAATTATAATTATTTTTTTTATGACTATTTAAGTGGTCAATATAAAAGATTGTATAAAATAGTTTTACACTGGCGGTATATCAAAATTAAATTCTGTATAATATATCTTCTATATTACATTTTAAAAAAAAACTATTTGTTGCATCTTTAGTTACATTTCTCTAGAGAGATATATTTTGTATATTAATTTTCCTTTTGATACTAAACTAACACATTTTTAATTACTAAATGAAAAATGTGAGATTCATCATTATCACTACGTTATCATAAACATAAGTAAGAATAATAAAACATACCACATTTGCTTCTTTGGCAAGTCTAGAACAAACTGCACCCGTTGAATTCTCATCCTGGTCAAACCAGCCTACTTCAAAAGTGAGAATCTTTGAAAGCATCCTCTCCCTAACCCTCTTTGTCAAGTACTCACCCATGTAAGCAAAGTTATAATGCTGCAACACATTCACAATTAGAGAGAACACAGCCAACCCTAGAAAACAAAGTGCGTAGATCATAGTCTTCCTCTTAATCTCATCATGGTCCGTCAGAAAATAAACGGATATCATTGACCCCATCGAGAATGCATAAATCGGTTGAACTGCACCAAATAACACTGCACTCATACATCCCAAACATGCTTGCTTCCACTCCGGAAGGTTTAGAGCTAACAACCTACACCATAACGGACTCAAAAATTTAATTAAGTATTAAAAAGAGTAAATAATATAACAAGACTTTTCATATAATAAGTTTTTCTTATTGTAACATCCACCTAAATTCTTATGGCTTTATAAATTATTACTTTTAAACATTTCTTATTAAGTAAAGAGTAATATATTATTTAGTAATTAAATAGATATTAATTTTTTATTTATTATATTTTATATCAATAATTTAAATTTAAAATTTAGAGTTTATAGTTTATAGTTTATGATTTAAGAATAAAAGTGTTTTAATTTTAAATTTTTTTATATTTAATAAAATATTAATTTTTAAATAAAAAATATTATATGTATATTAAAATATATATATATATATATATATATATATATATATATATATATATATATAGCATAACTGTATTTAGATAGTACTACACTGCTCCCTTTTATTAACATTCGACACAAATTGTTATAGAAAGTTTTTATTAGATTATTTAATTAAATGCTAATATATTAAATACAAATATGACTATTGTAACAAATTAGCAATAGAGACCAAACCTAATACCTAAAAAATCTTTTAACGTAAAAATAAAATAATAATAATAAATTTTATAAAACAAGAGAAAAAGAAAAATTAAACGTACATTTTATACAAAAATAATAATTAAAATATTAATATTTTATTATATTAATAATTTAATATAAATAATCATAATAAATATACATTAAAATTAACATCAAATCAAATATTAATATAAAATATATATTAAAATATAAAATATATATTAAAAAATTAAATTATATATATATAATAGCTTATTTTATTTTAGTGTTTGATTTTAATGTATAAATAATATTTTTATAATTTAGATTGCCTGACAAATTATTATCTTTACATGAAATAAAAAGAGAGTGAGTATTTGTGACTGACCTGCGAAATGAAGGAACAGCAAAGTTGTTATCTTTAACTATTTCCTCTACGTCATGATCATCACCGGCACAAGAAGCCACGCGGGCAACGGAGTTTGCTGAACTGGATCGGCTGACTTGCGAGAGCCTTCGACTGCTTGTGTTATGAATATCCTTGTTGGAAATGGACGACGGATGAGTAGGAGGAGGCAAAACGACAGTGTCGTCTTGTTCATTATTATTCTTTGACGCTTGGAGGCGAACGAGGGAAGCGTAAAGACCGGCGTCGTTTTGAATTAGGGTTTGGTGAGGGCCTATTTCCACGACCTTGCCGTTCTGAACGACGGCAATGAGGTCAGCATTCTGAACGGTGGAAAGGCGGTGGGCAATGATGACGGTGGTGCGGCCAACGGCGGCTTTGTCGAGGGCTTCTTGAACAACGCGCTCAGATTCGGAGTCGAGTGCGCTTGTTGCTTCGTCCAGAAGGAGGATTCTCGGTTTCTTGATTATTGCTCTTGCGATGGCGATTCTTTGTTTTTGTCCTCCTGACATTTGCACTCCTCTCTCCCCAACCTGCATCCATCACCACATGCATTTTTTTTTCTTCTGTTATGATATAATTATAATTATTTATATATAATTTAATTTATTTTTAATATGTAATTTATATTTTAATGTATATTCTACATTAATAATTAATTTTAGTATATTTTAGCATGTTTATTTTTTTAATAAATTTTTAAAATTATAAATATTTTTAAAATATATATTAAGTATAGAAAAATACTATATGTATAATTCTTTTGTGAACTAAATCTAATTAAAATAAATAATAAAAAATGGATTATGAGTGGATGAGTAAGAGTGATAATATAATAATGATTTTTGTTGATGTTAGATCAATTTATTAAAATTTGATTAATAAAAAACTTATTCATATAGTACTATTCTTAAATATATTTCATAATATTTTAATACTTTTTTCAAAAAATATTTTTAAGTGAATATATATATATATATATATATATATATATATATATTTGTGCTGCCAATATATGTTAAATATATAGCTTAGAATGAACACAAATATATTATAAATTTTTAGTATATTTTTTTTACTCATATTATAGCTTGCAAAAAGACTATTTGTTTGTTAAAATTATCTATTAAAATTAATTATTATATATTTATAATTTAGTGTATATGTATTTTATATTTAAATGTATATTCTATACTAATGATGATATTAGTATGTATCTAATATAGTTATATAATTTATAAGTGCTAATATATTAATAGATGTTAACGTGGCTGTTAATCAGTTTTTATAAATTAAATATAAATAATAATAAGAAATGTGAAGTATGTTATTTTTTCTTTTCAATAATTGAAATAGATATTGGTTGTTTGGGAAGGTGAACGCTGCCGTAAAGGAGATATCTGAGGAAGGTTATTACGTCCAGCAATTATAAAACTGGAATTTGTTGTTATCATCATGATCATGATTTGTTTAAATTAATAATAATAATATTGTTATTAGGAGGACGAAACTTAATTAATTAATCAAGCAGCTTCTGACAAATCATACAGTTAGAGAATATTTGCGACAAGGGTTAATACTTTTTTTTTAAAGTCAAACTTATTTTTTTAAACAGAAAATAAACATGTGTAAAGCAAAAATGACTAAAATTTAGTTTGATAAAATTTTTATTTGTTAAAAATAGTTGATAAAAGTCAGCTTTTAAAAGTTTGTTTTTTAAAAATGGTAGTATCTGTGTTTGTGCTTAGTAAATTAAATTAAAAATAATTTTTAATAAGTATAAATAATAATAAATACGTTTGATAAAATAGTTTTTAAAATTTAAAAATATTATAATAGACATTAATTTAAGAATTAAATTTAAATATTAATTAATGTATAAAATTATATTAAATTTTTTAGTTTTGATAACCACAAATCAATTTTAAAAATTTTTTCTTTAAATGATTTCAAAAGCATCCATAATTTTTAAAAATTACAAATATAAGTACATGAATTTTTTATTTACCAAATAAAAAATAAAGTGTTTATATTTTTGAATGCACAAATATTTCTTCAAAAAATTTTATTAGATTATTATTTTAATTGAAAAATATTAAAAAATATTTTTATTCAATTTTAAATTTATTTTTAGATCTTTTTTTAAAGAAAAATAAATTATTTTCTAAAAAAAGTGACAATACCATGTTTTTAAAAAAATAGAAATAAAAGATATTTTTAATATTTATTTTTTTAAAAATTATCTAAATGTAAAATAATTTTATCTATTAAAAAAATAAAAAATAAATATTTTTTAAAAAATCAATTCAATCTGACTTTAAATTAATTGAACTAATAGATTTTTTTAAAGTAAAATATTAACAAAGGATGTTTTTGATATTTTTACTATTTTATATTTAAAAAATTAGTTAATTTAGTTAGTTTAATTATATTTTATTTAAAAAATATCAAATTTGACAACAACAAAAAACTTTACTAGCAGATATCATATTATTATTGGTTGACTTTTTTAGCTTCATTTAAAAATTTATTATTATATGTATATACAAGACAATTTGAATCTTAACACTTATTTAAATGTATAAGTCAATTATTAAACAACCCAAATTAATTTTCTCATTGTTTTATTGTAATACTTCTTCTGAAAACATTTTACTCTATTTCATTTGAGAATTATTTCTTTCGTAATTTTATTTAATTTTAATTTAAAAATTGACGCCCGAGCGAAGTCAACCACTGATATCCTCATATATTTTGCTTGAGGAGCCGGACTACCAATGAATATATATTTTCCATTTGTCTTCCATTGTTCCACGTTGATGATATCAATATTATTTAAGAATTCAATTAAAAATAAATCTATTATAATAATGACTCATATGAATAGACAAATGTTTGTACTTTTTTATTGGTTTTTTTTTATAGTCGGTGTCTGTGTACTACTTGTAATAGAAAATCTCACTCCGTTTATTTAATTATTGAATTGAATGTCTTAGAATTTTCCTACATAAAAAATATTCTTTAAATTTTATTAATATAAGTATACTAAAAATACTCATTGAGATTTCTAAAGTAAAATTTTTTTATTAAAAATAAAATCAAACTTCTAAAAATTTATTTAGGTAAATTTTTACGAAAAGATCTTGTTTTAAATAATTCTTTTAGAAGACCTTTAAAAAAATAATTTTATATTTGTATATTTTATACAAAAATATTTTTTATCTAATAATTATATTTGGTATAAAATATTTTTTAATTTGTTTATTATTTTAAAATAATTTTTTTAAGTAAACAACTTTAAAAAGTTATGTAAATTATAAATTTTAAAAAATATTTTATTAGTATTTTTATTTTTACTATTAAAATTTTATTAAACATATTAAAAAATAAAAAAATCATTAAATTTTTTTAATAATTTAATGACATCCAAACAAACTCTAATACATTGATTATACTAAAAATTTCAAAACTTTTATTATATTAATAGAAACTTTTTAAAAAACAGTTTCTTAATTGTTATCTATTAAAACCTTGTTTTCTTTTATTTTTTTCTAAAATAATTATCTGCTACTATATATACATACTATTAAACTTGGATCATAGTCGATGAGCTGTAGTGAGATGTAAGATATTGCTTTGAAAAATTAAAGTTTGACTGCATAATTGAGAAAAGATGCCGGCCATTTATGGAATTTGATTCTTAAAAATTAAAATAGAAAGTGGCAATTTACAATTTTTAGGATCGCACATTGGAAGAAAGATGAAGTGCTTTTTGTGCGTGGACCACCAAATAAATTATTACTTGGTATATTTTTGCTGTTTTTCTTACAAAATTGTTAGTTGTTATAATCATATTATTATTATTACAGCATGGAATTGAATATGGGATATCATTAAAGCAAAGAATTATTTGTGAAACACACACACACACTATTAAATGTCGTCATCGTCATGGATTTATGGCATCAACTTCAAATTAAACATGTGGGCAAATTAAAAAATAAATAAATTCTAAAATAATTTTGTGGGTATATATATATATATGTTTTATGCTTTGTGAAAATGATTTTAAGATATCTCTATCATGCTTCTTAAGACTTGAATTATTTGGTCTACAGCAATGATCTGAAGTCTATGATGCATTAATAATTTAGTAGACAAAAACACAAAACGAAAGAGAGAATATGAGCATATATATGTACAACTACATACTTATTTTTAAATATATAACACAATTTTAAATATTATAAATAAAAATAAATAGTTAGCATGCAATGTTTTTAAAATACGATTAAATCTGCCTAAGAGTTAAAACTTTTGTGTTTATTATTTGATAGAGTGAAATAAATTAAATTAACATAATATAAAAGTTTCTTGTATATTTTAGAAGTATATTTAATGTGTTTTCTAAAATTAAATATAGCTACATAATAGTTTCATTTAAAAAAAAAAAATACTGACCTGGGTATCATATCCCTGTGGCAATTGTGATATGAAATTATGAGCATTGGAGGCTTTTGCAGCTTCCACAATCTCTTGCTCAGATGCATCTTCTCTCCCAAACAGAATATTCTCTTTTATACTTGTTGCAAATAGTGCTGGCTCTTGACTAACCAAACCCATTTGAGATCTTAGCCATTTTAATTGCATCTTCATAATTGGCACCCCATCAAGCCTTATCTCACCTCCTATTGGGTCATAGAACCTTTGCAACAATGATATCACCGTCGATTTCCCCGACCCGGACCCTCCCACTAGGGCCACAGTTTTCCCGGCCGGAATCTTCAGGGAGAAGTTGGATAGTATCATGTTGTCCGGCCTCGACGGGTACGCGAATTCAACATGATCCAATTCGACTTCTCCTAAGATGTTTTCGAGAATCTCTCCTACCATGTTGTCAGAATCAATCTTTGGAATTCGTTTTATAACCTCCATGATTCGTTCTCCTGCAGTGATTGCTTCTGAGAAGTACTTAACATTGGATAGACCGGCACCTAACGCCCTGATTCACCAAAAAAAAGGGGTTAGAAATGATAAAGTTTGAAAAATTTTTCTTCACCGCTAATTTTGTTTATTGTATAAATTTTTTTGTGGAAGCTCAGGTGTAGTCAATTTCATATACTTCACATGTTGAGTTTTACCAAAATTTTTACAAATTCATCTATAATATGAGTTTGTAAAAAAAAGAGTTATTAAATTGGCATTTATATAAAAATAGTGTCTACTCACTTAAAAATATCTTTATCTAAAAAATATTAGTTAAAAACTATTAAATGATAATTTAGTCAAATATATCAAATCATCTAATGATTTTTATCTAAATTTTTACACGAAGACAACTTCATGTAAGTGATCACTCATAAAAATTTTTCATAAAAATAAAATGATTATTTCAAGACTACATCTTCATATGAAGACAATACTGCAACTTATTAAATTGTTTGATATATTTGACAAAATTATCTATCATCTTTATATGAAGATATCTTTACAGAAGTAGTCACCTAAAAATAAATAATGTCATATTTAAATTAAAGTGCATCTAAAATGAAAGCATATGAAGAAATTGAAAGAGAGAAAGGGAGAAGTATAATTACAATCCACCAAGAGCAATAGCAGCACCAACAGCAAAAACAGTGCCACCTTCAGCAGCATGGTACATAACCAACCTGCTACCATAATAAGACATAAAAGACCAAATTGCAAAGACAACACCATTGCTTCCAATAGCCAACCCTTTAGCCAACCCTTGTTTCAAACCCAACCTAACAGAACCTTGTAGAGCATCAGAGAAAGCACCTATTGTCTTGTTCTCTCCCACAAAAGAATACACTGTTCTTATTGATGATATTGCTTGCTCTGCCACTGTCCCTGCTTGATTATACTCTTCTCTTATTTTTCTTGCTAACCCCATTAATGTTCTTCCATACATTAAGCCTGGGATCACTAGCAACACCACAAATGGGAACCCCACTATTGCTAGTCTCCATAGTAATGCAAATGCCACTATGTAGCTCCCAATAAACATTGATGCATTCATCAAGAAATTTGGAACCTAGATAGGTTTCAAAAATTGCAACCAACTATTTATATTAGTTAATTCTATAAAATTTCTTTCTATAAATTTTTACCAAAAATAAATTTATAAATCATGATATATTATTAGAGTTTTAATGAAACAAAAAAAACTCTTATATAAAAAAGTATTAAAATTAAATTAACTTAAATTTACTATAACTTTTTTGAGGAAATATAAGAAGCCAATACAATATCTATACAATATGTACAATAGGGGTATAGAGATGTTCGATTCAATAAGATATCATATATTTATTATCTCTAATATTCGGATGGTTATTATAAATAGTATGAGTGTATTGTGTTTGAAAAATTAGTAGTGTTTTATCCTGAATGTTCATTTTTAAACTCATATTGGACCAAATAAATAGTCCATTTGTACAAATACTTCATTGGCTCCTTAATGGGATTTAACTTTTTTTTTAATAAGTATCATCACAACTATAAATCACTAATTTCATGGAATTAAAATTAAATCTTATTTTATCCTAATAACAATAATAATATTTTTTTTCTTAATTCATACCTTTTCACTAAGACAATCTTGAATTACAAGGCTATCATTGGAAACACTGGTGATGACCTCTGAAGTGCTTGTAACATGCAAATCAAAGTATGCCACTTCTTGTCTTAGTACTGCCTTTAAATATCTGCCTCTCATTCTTGTTGCTTGTCTTTCACCTGTTCTTGTCCAACAATAACCCTCTGCAAATAAAGTAATAAGGTAAATACTATGGTGTTTTTAAGATTGTACTTAACATATTAAAAAAAATAAATAAATAATATTTAATAAATTTTAAATATTTTATTTTTTTGCTTTAGACATTTTATTTTTTATTTTTAAAATTAAGTTAGACAATTTAAGCACCATAATAAAAGATATCATAAAACTACACAATAATTCTCAGAATAATAATAATTTATTATTTACTTTCTGTATGTTGTACCGTACAAAAATAAAAGTTAACTTTTTAAAAAATTATAAATTAAACAATAGAAAATAATAGCAAATAAAACTCACCCAAGAAGCAAGCAACAAAAGACCCACATGCCAAATATAACAAAGCCACTGCATTCTGCATCAGAGATCAACAAATTAAAATCAACCCAATAATAAAAATAACTATTGTTAGTTTAGATAAAATAGCAAATACAAAAAATAATGTAAATTATTTGTTGTTTGAATATAAGATTAATTTTTTAGTGATTTATAATTGGGCCATCATGAAAAAATGTTAACCACAGAAAAATTTTAGAAAAAAAAAATAACATAACAAAAAATGATATGACACTATTTAATAATCCAAAATTTTTAGACATAAAGTTTTGCGAGAGTTTTTGTTTTATAAACTCTTCACTTTTTTTTTATTCTTTTTGATGTAAGATTTCTTCTCGACTTGCACTTGCTATTCAACAAATTACTTTAACCAAATTAACATCAATTATTTTAAATAGATAGAATATTATTTAATCTGCACCATATGAGCGTGTCTTGTGGGAGTTATATCTGTCTCTCACTTTATAGCATATATAATTATATATATGCTAATCATTAAACTATACACATAAGGAAAAAAAAGAAAAGAAGAAAAACAACTTTGAAGTTTGAACTTTTCGTATATATTGCTTGAGAGAGAAGATAATCAAATAAATAATTAAATATTTTTAAAAAAGAAATCGTCTACATCCTTCATCTATCTCCAAGCCATAGTTGTTAATTCAAAGTTCAGACCATAATGGTTTTGGAGTTCTAAATCAAGGATAATCTTAATTATAAACATACATTAATAATAATAATAATAATAATAATAATAATAATAATAATAATAATAATAATAATAATACCTTGTTTATGTTATGAGTGAAACCACCACCTCCTTCAAGATTAGAAAAACTTCCAAGGTTGTTCATCATCTTGCTAGTGATGAACAAGACCAGAGGTGTGGTTAATCCATCTCCAATTGCCCCCAACAAACCAAAGAGCATGAAAAACCAGTCTTTGGTATCTGCATGCATGAAAATTGAACTTATTGACCCATTCTTTTTCTTCTTCTTCCTACTACTAACCATGGCACCAACACTATTATCATTATTATCCACATCCATCACAAAAAGAAATAAATACACAGTAGAAGAGAGTGAGCACTATAATACTACTACTACTACTACCAATAATAATAGTAGTAGTGATTATTAAGCACTTTGGGCAATTGATATTTGCAATGTTATGGTGAGAATTTATAGGAATTTTGAGTGAGTGCTTTGAGGGGTATATATGGCATATGGTATGTGGTGGGGGCAAATTAACAGAACAATTTTGGTCAGGGATAAGTGGGTGATTCCTTGATACTATATATATATATATATATCATGTGAAGGGGGTTTATTATATATTTTATTAATTATATTAGATTATTTAGATATATGCTAAAACTAGCTACTAATTAATTTAGTGATTGATTTTTAACATAATAATAATAATAATAATAATAATAATAATAATAAGAAGAGTAAATATTTTTTTCGGTCCTTAACCATTTATCTAATAGACTTTTCACCCTTTAAGAAATCTAAAATCCTAAATCGGTCCCTATCTATTTTGATATATGTACGTTTCAGTTCCTGGTTAGGGATCGAAAAGGATATTTATTCAAAATAGATAGGAACTATAACGTATATATATCAAAGTAGATAAAGACCGATTTAGGATTTTAGATTTCTTAAGGGATGAAAATTCATCGGATAAATGGTTAGAGATTAAAAAAGACATTTACTCTAATAATAATAATAATAATAATGTAGAGGATATATGTGAAGAGGGGATCTAATGACAACCTTATGTTTAATTTGACTTTGTAATAATCACTAGAAAATAAATGAATTTAGTTCTAAAAATGATAAATACTAATTGTTGTTGTTGCTGGATAAGATGAAAATTAGATTAAGGATGTTTAGTATTGTGTATGATAATTAATTTTTATTTACTTATAATAAGTATTTTAATAGATAGGACAACTTACTTAACGAAGTAATAACATTCCATTTTAATAATGGGGTTTTATGTTTCTTTTTTTTTCAATAAAATTCTTGACTTAATTAATAAAATTGATAAAAAGAAGATTTTTTTTCTTAAAATAGTATATACAAAAGCAAAAGCGTCACTAATGACGACATGTATGTAGGGAGCAAACCGTAGTGCTGTTTGTTCTTTTTTTTTTCCTTAAAATTTTATTTTAGTATGATGTTTATATTATTTTATTCTTAGTAAAACTGGCTCAAATATAGTAGACAGGAACATGGCGATGCATGAATGTAACCATTGCTTATTAGTATTAGTTAATTAATTAACTAGCTTGGTCCCCACATACACATGATTAAGTGATTATAGTAGTCACTGACAGCAACAAAACTACCTTTGCCTTGTATTGATTTGATTAATTATATACCTTTCAATGAGTGTTAGTGTATATATATATTAAGATGCATATGTAATGTCAACAAAATTAAAAGTTTTAAATATGAATCATTCATATTATTATTATTATTATTATTATTATTATTATTATTATTATTAAACTTACTGAATTAAGCATTATTATCTTTTATAACTTTTTAGAATTAGTATTCTATATATTTTGAAGTTATTAATTAATACTTATTCAATGATGTTATAATGAAAATAAAATTGAATGGTAAAGTACTAAATTGGTCCCTTACGTTTGGATGTATTTCTGTTTTGGTTTTTAAGGTTTAAAGTGTCATATTTGAATTCAAAAAAGTTTTATTTAGCTTCAATTTAGTCCCACCGGAGGTCAAAGATAAACAATTAGCGAAATTTTCTATATGACAGCAGTATAAGAACAAGGTCGATAATATAGATAATAAGTACAAGTTCCAAAGGCACAAAATCAACGTGAATGCATCAATACATTTATTTATCATTTTTCTTATAATTAAAATGAAATATTTTCTATAAAACTTAAAAAAAAGTTAAATATATGTATTGATGCATTCACGATTGATTTTGTGCCTCTGGAGCTTGTAGTTATTCTCCAAATTATCGATCTTGCTCTTATACTGCTGTCATGTAGGATATTTCGTTAATTATTTATCTTTGACCTCACGGAGGAACTAAATTGAAACTGAATAAAACTCTTTTGAATTCAAATAAGACACTTTAAACCTGAAGGACCAAAATAAGACTTCGTCCAAACGTAGGAAACTAATTTAGTACTTTATCCTAAAATTGAATAAAGATTGATGTTTTATTTTCTTCTAATAAACTAACGAAAAATAGTTAACTAATAAACATGATGCACATTTTTACATTCATAGCAACCAATGTTAATAAAATTAAAAGTACAAAATAATTACCATAAAATATTGATTGTTACTATTGTCAAAAAATTTTCATTTATATAATATTAAGGGATAAGTATTATTTTGATTCCTAATGTTTAGGGTCAGAATCGAAACCATCTCCAATGTAAATTTTTATTTAAAATCGTCCTTAACGTTTTATTTCGTATTAAAATCGTCTATTTTAATAAAATTTTTAATTTTATTACTAAATTATCCCTATTTTAATAAAAAAATTATAAAATAAAAAAAAAGACACGAGGGGGGATGAGAGAAAGGAAAAGGGGAAAGGAGGGGGTAGGGGAGGGGGACGGTGCCGGCAAAGCTTGGAGCCGCCGTCGCAAGCCAGGGAAAGAGCTTATGCTTCTGCACCGCTGTTCCTCACCGTCGCGTTCTCGCTGCTGCTCCTCGCCGTCTCACTGCTGCTCCTTGCAGCCTCGCCGCTGTACTTCGCCGCCTCGCCGCGCTTCTGCTTCTTACTTCGGCCTCTGTTTCTGTTTCATCTTCTGCTTCTTGCTTCTGTCTCTGCTTTCTGCTTCTACTTGAGCTTCTACTTCTGCTTCTTCTGGGTTTGCTTCTGCTTCTACTTCTAATATAATTTTGATTTATTATTTTCTGATTTCATTGTTGTTGTGCGTTGATTTGGTTGTTGAATTTGATGTTGTTTTTTCTGGATTTGAATAATGTTTTAGTTGTTGGTGTTGTTGAATCTGATTATTAGTATTTGTTGAATCTGGATTTAAATAATGAATTTGTTCATCATAATTCCTAATTCCCTAATTTTTATTGTTGGTTTAGTTCTTGTTCTTATTTTTGAATTTTTGGATTGCTGTTGCTTTTTTTGTTTTTGAATTTCTTGTTTCTCCCTAATTTTTGTTTTTGTTCTTGTATTTGAATTTTTGGTAATTAAATTTATAGATTTTTTATTTTTGTAATTGAAGATGAATTTGAGTATTTTTAATTCATGTAATTAAATTTTGTTACTGTATTTAAAAATTTGAAGTTTTGAATTTTGTTAATGAAAGAAGAATATGTTCTTCTGGAAGAAGAAGAATAAGAGAATTTGTTCTTCCCAAAGAAAAAAAACAAGAAGAATGAAATAATGGAAAAAAGAATATTTTTGTTATTTAAAAAATTTATTTAAAAGGACGATTTTAAAATCAAATACAATATTAAAGATGATTTTAAATAAAAAATTACGTAAGAGACGATTTCAATTCTAACCCTAAACATTAAATATTAGGGTCAGAATAATTGAAGAATAAAAGATATATATATATATATATATATATATATATATATATATATATTAGTCAGCCCAAGTAGCTAGAATGTTATACCTTGTTACGCTTAATTTGAGGTGGTTGAATAATTAATTTATTTATTCACTTAAATAAATATTAAAATTTAAATTTTATTTTATATATGCAGTAATTTATTAGTTAATGATAATTTTTAAATATAATTTAGATTTATAACAAATTAATTTTAAATTTGTTGAGCTAAAAGATGAATCATAGTTTAGTAATAAATATTATTTTGGTCTTTAATGTTGAGGGTCAAAATTGAAATCGTCTCCAATATAATTTTTTAGGTAAAAAATCATAATAAGCCAACTGGCTCAAAAAATTACGTAAATACGCCAAAGCAAAAATCGTTTCAGCAATAAGCCAGATCGTATTTTTATATAATTCGAACCAGGTTGGTTCGAACTCTATTTGTTAGTAAATCGAACCAGGTGAGTTCGAATTAGGGTTTTTTTTTTATTAGTAATTCGAACCAGCCTGGTTCGAATTAGGAATGAAGGTAATTCGAACCAAGGTGGTTCGAATTATAGAGAGAGAAGGTGTGCATGTAATTCGAACCAGGCTGGTTCGAATTACACCAATCATAGTTCGAACCAGGCCGGTTCGAACTATGTGTGAGACTGACTAAGCTGTGTATCTATGGACGAGGCATATCCGAATCAGCCAAAGAGATGCGGCCTATGTCGCCAACCCGGACACAGTTCAGTAAGAGAAAATAAACGCTAAACTGTTTCAAGATTCATTGATCATACAAAATGAATGTCCCAGAACACAAATTAAAAAAAAACATAGGTAAACAGACTATAACATAACAAAAAAAGTACAAACCAGGATCATACATGATTGAACTTTAAAGAAAAAAAATACATAATTAAAAAAGCCATATTCATTACTACTCGCAACAATCAAACTAAAAGTCATGTGCACTAATGTAAATAATACTGACACTAACAACATGGGATATAATCTAAATAACTCTAAGACTAGCAAGATGCGCACTAATGTAGATAATGCTAACACTAACAACATGCATACTAATGGTGTCCTGTCTGAGACGAGCCTGCAACCTGTGGGCAACTACGTCGCGTGTGTCCAGGTTGGCGACATAGGCCGCACCTCTTTGGCCGATTCGGATCCGCCTCGTCCATATTCGTCCGTATCCTAGTGGATCTAGGACGACCCTCTCTGGCACGCCTCATGGCAGGGTCTGGAATCACTGTGGGCCCGTCGTAAGGTGGCCAGAAGCCCTCCGGGATGGGAGGTGTGAATCCCATCCGATACACATTGAAGACCGAGCTAATCTGATAGACGCTGTGAACGTAAGAGGTCCAGGTGACCCGTGAGTATGCACAGCACGCAAGTGCGTGCTGACACGGGAAATGAAGAGCCTGGAAGTACCCGCAGTCACATGTCCGAGAGGCAAGTGATACTCTGTAAGTACCCAAGGAGAAAGAACCAGTCGGAGTAGTCTCTGCTACAGTGAACTCGGAGTTATCCCGGTCATACAGCGTCACTGTGAAGCACCTGGCCGTCTTCATGTTGGCCTCAATACACTTCACCAGATGCTGACTGAATTGTTGTCCTGTTCCCATCTGGGCCTCAGCCTCTCTCCCCTTGCGAACAAACAGTTCCGCAAGCCTACAATATGTTGCCTTCACCAGGGATGCTACAGGGAGATTTCTGACCCCCTTCAGGATGGAGTTCACACACTCGGAGATGTTCGTCGTCATGTGACCGAATCTCCGCCCCTCATCACGATGCTGAGTCCACAACGAGTAATCGATCCGGTTCGCCCAGTCACACATCGCCGGATCTTCAGATCGAAGGATATCAAACCAGTAATCAAATTCAACCTCGGTCTTCGCATACGCCGCGTTCACTAGTAGCCTCCTAGCGTCTTTGCCCTTGAAGGTTAGGGCAAAATTAGCCGCAACGTGTCGTATGCAGAATGCACGGTACGCAGATGGCGGTAGCCAACCGCCGTCAGGAGCCTCGAGCGCAGCCTTGATGCCGTTGTGCCTGTCCGATATAACCAGCAGACCGGGCTGCGGGGTCACGTGCTGTCGAAGGTGCGAGAGAAAGAATGTCCAGGATTCCGCATTCTCACCCTCTACTAGTGCGAATGCCACAGGTAGAATGTTGGAGTTCCCATCCTGTGCAATCGCGATGAGCAACGTTCCCCCATACTTCCCATACAAATGTGTGCCGTCAATGCTGATTAGCGGCTTGCAATGACGGAATGCCTCGATGCAGGGCGGGAAAGTCCAGAAAAGTCTGTGGAAGTACGCTTGAGATTCGTCCACCTGTCCTCCAACTCGAACCGGGCTCGTCTTCAGGACCGCAACACTCCCAGGCATCGTCAGCTGGACACCCAAGACCCACCTAGGCAGGTCGTTGTAGGACTCATCCCAGTCACCGTATATGAGGGCAATAGATTTCTGCTTCGCCATCCAAACCCTCCGGTAAGTCGGCCTAAAACCATAGTGCGCTGCCGTGGCGTTCAGGAGCACCTTGATGCTCACGGATGCATCGGCCCTAACCATTGGCATAATGAACGCCGAAATCACATGATAATCCAAACTCCTGTGGTCACTTGAGATGGATGTGGCCAGGCAAGTGTGAGGTCCATTGTACCGTTTGACCTCCCAAATGCCCTTGCGCTTCCGGAGACTCAGTCGAATCAACCATGTGCACCCATTCCCAAACTCGGAACACTTGCCCACATACCGGCGGTGATCGGACTCCACCACCTTGTACTGTACCCCTCGCCGGATGCTGTAAGTCTTCACACTTAAAAGGGCCTCATCTTTATCCTGGAATTGCTGACCAACCTGGAACTCTGTCAGACCAGTACTCCCTTCCGCATCTCTAGCTCCGAATCCAACAGCGTGACCTAAAACCCCCTCATGTCTCATGGCGTCCAAGTCCAACGAGAAAAAATGTGGTGGATACTACTGTGTGCCAGAGCTAGAACCACCTACCTCCAATGCAGGCCCAGTCGCTCCAATATCATCAGCGCTATCATCGTCAATCATATCCGGCTCGACGTCATCCTCGTCTTCATCGTCCAAAAAACCGTCTCCTACACCAACAGGTGCAACTCCCACTAAAGCGTTCGGCAAATTTTCCCTTTCCACTACCTCGTCGCCTTCGGTGGCATTGAGGTCAACAGCGAAAGATGGGGAGGCGACATGTTCGACCACTGGTTCGTACACAGGGACGGACGAGGAAGCAACGGCAGGCCGGGAACTAGAACCTGCTGCATTCGCTATAGTGTTCGTATTCCTGTTCGAACCGCCGGAGCTGGATACAACATCAGCCAGCCGGGCCAACAACTCCGGTGTCCTCACCTCCGGAAACTGCCGCCGACAGAGAAACATTACTTGCAAGTCCGCATCATTATTAATCGTGAAGCAATCATACTTCACCGTATTCTGTAGCACCGTGACTGGAATGCGATAGAAAAACTTCTTTACCCGCTTCGCACCCTCCAGACCAAGCTTCATTAGTACAGCGCTAACAAGCTCATCGTAACTCGTCGTAGATGTTATGACAATACATAGAGGATTCTTATCTATGAACTTTACTCCGGAACGAGTTTTTCTATTAACAGATCCTCTGTGGTGCACCAAAACAACAAAACTCTCCTCACTAGCCATCCTACTCCCTCTAATGAGACTAACTCACGTTTGGAACCATATATATACAGTCAGTCTCACACATAGTTCGAACCGGCCTGGTTCGAACTATGATTGGTGTAATTCGAACCAGCCTGGTTCGAATTACATGCACACCTTCTCTCTCTATAATTCGAACCACCTTGGTTCGAATTACCTTCATTCCTAATTCGAACCAGGCTGGTTCGAATTACTAACAAAAAAAAAACCCTAATTCGAACTCACCTGGTTCGATTTACTAACAAATAGAGTTCGAACCAACCTGGTTCGAATTATATAAAAATACGATCTGGCTTATTGCTGAAACGATTTTTGCTTTGGCGTATTTACGTAATTTTTTGAGCCAGTTGGCTTATTTTGGTTTTTTACCCTAATTTTTTATTTAGAATCATTCTTAATGTTTTATTTCGTATTAAAATTATTCTTTTAAATTTTTATGAACAAAAATACCCTCCACCACCACTAGCACCTTTACCACCACCACTAACTCCCCTTACTTCACTACTACCACCTTCCTTACTCCCATCAAATACTAATAATCAGATTCAAGAACACCAACAATAACATATTCAAATTAGAAACAACAACATCAAATTCAATAGCAAAATAAAAATAGAAGAATCAGAAACAGATGCAACAGATGCAGAAAAAGAAGCAAATTCAACAGCAAAATTCAACATATACAGAAGAAGAAGCAAAATTCAGATGCAACAGCAAAAATAGATGCAGAAACAACATATTTAACAGCAAAATTCAACAGAAAAATAGCAAATTTAACAGCAAAAACAACAAATTCAACGACAAAATTCAACATCAGAATCAGAAACAGATGCAGAAGTCAAAGCAGAAGAAGAAGCAGAAGAAGAAGCAGATGCAGATGCAGAAGAAGAAGAAGCAGATGCAGATGCAGAAGAAGAAGAAACAGATGCAGATGCAGATGCAGAAGAAGAAGAAGAAGCAGATGCAGAAGCCGAAGCAGACCCACTGGCGCTTCGTCCTTTCTCCTTCCTCGCGCATCTCCTCTCTTCGCTGTTCTGCTTCCCCCGACAGCAGCGACAGCTCAACGAGGTGGTCTCCCTCCAAGGTCCGATGACGACGCGACGGTAGCGACGAGCCCTAGCAGCGTCGGCGCATCTCTTTTCCCTCTTCCCTTCTCCCCCTGTTGCAACCCCTCTCTCAATTCTTCTTTCTTTCTTTCTTTTGGTTTCCTGACAACGATGGTGGCTCTAAGCTTCGCCGCCAACGCCGTCCCCCTCCCCCCTTCCCCCTCTCCCTCTCCCTCTCCCTTTTCCTCCCCTCACCTTTCCCCTTTTCTTTCTCCCCTCCCCTGCCATTCTTTTCTTCTTCTTTTTTTTTAACTTTACTTATTTTTTATTTATTAGAATTGGGGTATTTTTATAATAAAATAAAAATTTTATTAAAAAAGACGACTTTAATACGAAATAAAATAAAAAAATTTTAATAAAAAAGACGACTTTAATACGAAATAAAACGTTAAGAATGATTCTAAATAAAAAATTACACTGAGGACGATTTCGATTTTGATCCTTAACGTTAGAGACCAAAATAATACTTATCCCTAATATTAATAAACAAAACAGGATTATTTCTACAGCTGGTCGGTAGTTGATTAATATTAATTAAAATAATAGTTAACCTGAGCTTTAATAGAACATATATAATTCATCATGTAATCTTTATAACATCATAAATATTATTATATAATAAAAAATATTATATATAATCAATTTGGATTGGTTAAGTGATCAGTTTATTTGTCTACTTAAACAAATGTCAGGGATTCGAATTTTGCTTTATGCATATAGTAACCCATTGGCCAAGACCCCTTAAATAGAGCTCAGATCCTAGGAAATACGGTAAGATATATATATATATATATATATATATATATATATATATATATATATATATTTATATATATTAGTAGAATTTTGCTATCTTATATCTTAAAGACATTGATTAAACATACCATAAAAAAATATTTTAATATTTTTGATATATTTAATACATTAAAAACAAATACATAACATTAAAATATTTTTTTTATAATATGTTTAACCAATACCCTTACAACACAGAATAACAAAGTCCTTATTAATATTGCACATTTTAAGTTAGTATTGCATTAGTTGTATCTCTTTCCGTATCATTTCACAACACATCCATTCAAATTGGACTTAAAAACTAAACTTTTCACAACAAATGCATTCATTTAGCATGTCCATATATAGTGGGAAATCAGTGAAAATTTAATCACGACATAAAGAGAGAATTCAGCATATATTTGTTCAGAAATGGTGAAAATTTGTTCACAATAAAAGCATGTAGTATTTCGCATAGTGGGAAATGATAGGTAGTGACAAACATAAGTGTATCATGGGAATTGTGTTAGACAAATGAAAGTTTATTGCCTCCATCCCAAAGAAAGGTTATTCAGAGTTATACAGTGTAAAATGGTTAAACAATTAAATTATTTAATTAAATTATTTGGATATCAAAATTATTAGAATATAATTTTTTAATATTATAGATATATTTACAATATTTACATATCTATATAAACAGTACAAAAGTATAGTAGTTTTAAAATTAAATGTAAACTGTTACGACATGGGCTGAAAAAAATGCATCATGAAAAAACTGCGAGAGGTTTTTTTGACAAATATAGCATTGCAGAAACAGTGGCACACTGTAGTAGTTTTCTCATAGAGGAATTGTCTATAAATATCTAATATAAAATAATAGTAAAAAAATATAGTGTCATTTTCACAGATTAAGAGTTACATTGAATTTAGTTGATTTGATTTACTTAAAAAAAAAGTGTAATACATAAAATCATTTAGATATATTTTAAACAAAAATAAAAAATGATATATTAGCTTAATTTTGAAGGAAAATAATTTATTAGTGTATTTTATCCGTAATTGTCCATCACAAATAATTTTTGAAAATTACTATTTAAATTGGCCTGTGAAATTATATTCACATCTCAATCTAGGTTTCAAAAATTTGATGTACTCAATTTAGTACTCTAACTTATAATTTTGATTATGTTAATTCATGACATTATTTTTATCATATTGAACCACGAGAAATAGAATTTTAGAAATTAATACGAATATTAACACAAGTTTTGATCTCCCATAAAAAAAAGATAATTTAACTTTTTAGATAGAATTGTTTAAAATTTAAATTCAATCAAAATTGTTATGATAAGTAAGTTTAAGGTTTAGAGTTAGTTTAAAATTTAAATTTGTAATAGTATATCTAATAAAAAATAGTAAATCAAATTCAATTTATATACAATAAAATATAATTAGAATATATATATATATATATATACTTTTTGTTTGGTATAAAACTTCTTAAAATTATAAGTTTGTCTCAAATTGTGAGTCAATTCGTTATTTTTAATTTCTTCACCCAAAAATATTTTTTTATTAATGTTTTAAAACAAATATTGAAATAGATAAGGTCTAAAAAAATAATATGAATTTAGAAGTTCAAAAGGTTCAATGTTTATCCAAAAACAATTGGCCTACTATTATTATTATTATTATTATTATTATTATTATTATTATTATTATTATTATTATTATTTTTGAGAATTACTATTTAAATTAATCTATAAAATTACATTTTCATCTTAATCTAATTTTTTTAATTTTGATATATTTATTTTAGTACTCTAACTTATCATTTTTACTTTCGTTATACACATATCTTAAATAATTTTATGTATTCGATTTATATTTTTTCATATAAATCGAATTAATTAAATTTAATTTAATCTCTATTTGTGAAAATAAAGTTATACTTCATCATTGCTTAGTATTGGATATTCATAGACAATTCCTCTGTAAAAAAACTGTTATAGTGTCCCATTGTTTGTGCGATACCACATTTATCAGAAACTGCTATAACCTCTCTCAGTAGCGGTTTTTGATCATCATACAATATTGCAATCTAATTGTAAATTCCTATATCTTGTAGTGATTTACACTTCAATTTTAAAACGACTGCATTCTATCACGATTTTTATAAATATATAAATGTTAATATATTTACAGTATTAAAGTATTATATTTTGATAATTTTAATATCTTTTAAATAATTTAATTAAATAACTTGTTTTATATATATATATATTAATATATTTACAGTATTAAAATATTATATTTTGATAATTTTAATCTTTTAAATAATTTAATTAAATAACTTGTTATATATATATATATATATTCAAATACTAAAATAGATGAAAATATTTTTGATTGCTTCACATTTATATGAAATAGGCTAATGTGTAAATGAATTTGTACAAAATAACCATAACTAGTTGAAATCTTTTATCTTAATAAATTTGTGTAATTTATTGGTGAACAAATATCTAAAATGACATATAGGTGTTCAATTGAGGTTATTAGTCCAAGATTCCATTATATAACCTTTTGGGTTAAAAACGATATATATGTTTTAATAATATTCAACTATCACTGTAAAAATTTAGAATAGTATAGAGTATAAAATTATATGTTCAAGTTAAAGATTTAGGGTAACTCAAGTGAGTCAACCATATTTTGGTGCTGAATATTCAAGATCGAACATTGAAGTACACGATTCAATTCAACTAGACAATCATCATTGTAGTCATGTTTGTGTATTAACACGTGTCACAAACACGACTTTGTGTAGTAACACGTGTTTGTGTGAGATGGTGATGTTGTTGCAAGTTATGTTGATTTTTATCGGATGAAAAGGATAAGATTCCACCAATAAATACTTTTAATAAAATGATAAAGACGCTTATAGACAATTTGCACGTCTACAACAAGACAACTTTTGGCGGTACACCGCCATAGTTTGCGAATTCCAATGGCCAAACTACGAAAATTTCAAGACATTACCTCTCATTCAATTTGATGTTGGGGTACAATTTCCAAACAAAGAGGCTCACCATCATCATTACCCTCATTTTCAAACTCTCAACTCTTCTTCTTAATTGGTTAATGAGGTCTAATCAGTAAAATCCTATTAATCTCATCCTTAGTTTGTGTATAGATTTTATTGTTGCAAAAATCTAAAACAACCTTATTACTTAATTAGTTTTATATTATATATATATATATATATATATATATATATATATATATATACCAACTTTATCATCTCAATTCTAATTTATATATATCCATTCTTAATGACTTTTGTACTTATTGCTAGTTTTATTTTATCATGTTTAAAGACTCAATGACTCGTTTCTTTTATGATATTATTTGTTAAACTTTAAATATTTAAAAATGACCACATTATGGATATTAAATGATATTTATTAAGTATAAATTTAAGGATGCCATGCGATTTTTTTCACTATTGCATGTTTAGAAAAAAAATCATTGTTTGCATTTTTTGTAAGTTTAATTTTTTATAAGATACTCAATTATCCGAGCCAATGTGGTGGATTACAACTATTCATAATATGCAGCGAAAATAATTAAATAATTTTATTGATCTATTTTATCTTTAAAATTTGATTGAAATAAGACGGATTAATATTAAATGTCAATATCTAAGTATCCTAATGAATAAAACGTTATCTTTCGATAATATGAAAATAAAGTATGAGAGTAAGTACTCCTTATATTCTATAATCTATCTATGTCTAATGTAAGGTGGAATAAAATTAGACAGTCCCATATTTGGAAAGATCTACGGATTTGGAACTCAGACGCGTATCTCCGACTAGAGAGTGAATTATTCATAGTGAATAATTTACCTGGCAATGTTTCGAAGAATGAATTATTTCATATGTTCAGGTGGAAATGAAGGATAAATGACATCTATTTGGCATGTAAGGAGAAGTATGGTAGATCCATTTGTTTGTTTTCATTAGGTATACTACAAAAGGAGGGACATTAAAAGCCATCAAGGAAATGAATGGAATGCGATTAAGGAGTAAAGAGATCTTTGTGGGTGAGGCTAAGTACAGGAGGAGGATTGATGTATGGAAAAAAAACCACTACGCATGATGAAGATGTCAGGCGGTCTCTCGATGGAAAACAAAAAAATTAAAGAAAAGGATATTGAAGTGAACGGGAAAGAGAGAGTTGTCTTGGAACACCATAGAGGTGAAGAACTAGAAATTTAGAGGGAACCATTGGAGTTGGGATAGGATGCGGTGGTAATGATGCCAAAGGGGCTACGAGGACGGGAGGCAGAGCATAACAATGATAGAAAGGTATTTGCTATTGAGGATTTGGATGTGTGGCATGAGAATTTTTTGAAAAACGCGGACGGATAATTCTTATGGTGTATCTGGCAGTTATGGTGAAGGCGGAATCTATGGGATCTCAAACAATTAGTAACGAAGCAATCTTTGAAAGAACGGAGACTTGGGAATACAGGAATAAACGGAAAGAAAGGGTTGATATGGTGTTGAACAAAAGTTCAGTTGGGACTGGGTTGAAGCATATAAGGCTCAATATGTTAGTGGGGTGTGGCGATGAAGTGGCTGTGTGGTGCGACAGAGAGTACGTCATTGTGCGTTTTGAAAGGGCCTCCTTGCTTGCTGCTGCGGGCGACGGTGAAGAGAGGGGCATGGCTGGTCATGAAGTTCACGAAGGGGTTGATGACACGGTGAACAGGGTTGACGAGGCAGATCTGGGAGTAGTGCGGAAGTTAGCTGCTAGTGGCGGAGGTGATAATCTCCGCGCTAAACTTGATGGTGTGGAAGGCAGAGAGGAGTGTGAAGCCCCTTATGCACCCGACAAGCAGAATCAAGCCGGAATAGAGATTGACGGAGGTGCGGAGAATTGTTCGAACAGCACAGCGGAAAAAAACATTCCACCAAGTGTACTCAATGAGATCTACGCTAGTTTGGACGAGAGTGATAAGCATCATGTTGGCATATGTCTGATGAGGGGTGATGCGGTGCAAGATTCGGATTTAGAGGATGAGAATACAGTGGTGCATAAAATTGGGTTGGATGATGAAGGGGCTGTAAGGAACTTAGAAGATTTGGAGGACTCAGAGCAGGATGCAGACGGTGAAACTAATCAAGATGAACACGGAAGAAGTTGGGATAAAGATATGGCTGAAAATAGGGCTACTTGGGATCTGGCTGTCGAATCAGGAGCTGTTTTAGATGACGAGGATGAAGACATTATGGGTATTTTCCAACCGAAATAAGGTGTGTAATAGAGTTTTTAAATTATTTTAGTTCGTGGAATATGAGGAGTTTAGGGGGTGTGAAAAGTGAAAAATGGTAAAAAATTTAAGCGTAAAAATAATGTGATATGTTAAGATTGATAGAGACAAAGAAGGATATGATTTCTAAGTTTGATGTAGTACAATTTTGAGGTAATGATGTGGTGAGTTTGGAATTTGTGGGATCAGAAGGTGCTTTTGGAGGTTTATTAATAATGTAGGATATTATGATGTTTAGGTTGAATAATTGTTACAAAGGGGAGAGATGGTTGTGTATAGAAGGAGAATTGACAAACAATAATTTTTATTTGTGTTGGTTGCTTGGTGTATGGTGCGCATACAAGGGAAGAGAAGCTTGCTGTGTGGGAAGAGTTGAGTTTTTTATCGGAAATATGTCATGTTCCTCTTTGCTACATGGGTGTCTTCAATGAGGTTGTGCAGTTGGAAGAAAGAAAAGACACTAGTGTGTTAATAGCATTATCGAACTGGTGGATATAAAGCTGAATGACCGTAAGTTTACGTGGTTCAGGGGGTCAATTGTGCAGTCAAATCAATAAAATATTGGTGAGTTTGGTTTCATTGTTATCATTTAGAGCACTTGATTGAAAATGAATAACAGAATTTTCAGGAATCAAGAATCAGGTGTTACAGGAATAGTCAGCAGGTCGATTAACAGTTACAAAGAGTAGAGTGGTATTTGATCTTTTGGATTGTTGATCACTTTTGTCAAAGATGATTAGGAATTAGTTTATTTTATCTGTTTAGTACTTTTTTGTTGAGACGTTGATACTCCACCTTGTTGTGTTGAACTTTTTATTTAAAAAAAAAACTTTGTATATACACTTATTTTCAACACAATCCAAATTAAATTTAATCTGTTCAAATTAATTTGAGTTTATTTACAAAATATCTCTTGCCTAATTTAACTACCAATTAAATTTCATGGATTCAATTTTCATTTATTTTTATTAAAGTCGAACCCATCCAACTCTTGCACACCCATGCTACGTTGCCTCATTTGAAAGTTTTCTTTTTCTCCCTCACGAAGATGTTTGTAGTAGTTAGCTAGTCAAAAAGTCTTCTCTTTCTTCTTTAGTTTAATTAATTGGAGCCAAACATCAAGGAAAGTTCATCTATATATAGTAAGTTTCAATATAAAGAGAATTATAAATTATAAATTAAATTATCACCCAATAAAGAATTAAGAGTTTTTGGCTTATAGCTTGCTGCTACTCTACCATCAAGATAAGGGGGAAAATAGATCCGAAGAGAGGTTCACATCAAGTCATCACCAACTTAGCTTTGTCTATTTTTGTGTAAAACTTTTTTATGGTGGTTTTATGCATTTGTCCTGAATCATGTAAAGTCATCAGTGTGCGTCAGTGGATTGAAAAAGTAAAAAAGATTAAATGTTGGAAATGAATTGAAAATAAACCTAAAAAAATTTGTGTTTTAATTTAATTTATCTTTTTAATTTTTAAATAAATATATTTTTTATCTTTTAAATTTTCAAAAAATGAACTATATTTAAATATTAAAAAATTAAAATAATAAATTAAAACTCCTAATCATTACTCAAAAATAAAGCCATTTTGTTATTCTGCTCTATTCCAAATACACATGCACAATAATATGCACGGAAGAGGACGTAATGTTCTCTAGATATAGTAGTTGTAAGTTATGAAATACAGACATATTTTTACTTTGTCTATTTATGTGTCAAATACCTATTGGTATTTATTCGATACGTGTGTTTTTTGTATTTAATTGTGTCTTAATAAAAAATAAAAAAAAATTTAGATATGTTTAGATACACCTAAATATCATCACATATCAGTATGTCCAGTTTTATTCTGAATATATATTTCTGAAATGAGTTTAAAAATAATATATATTATTAATTATTAAAATAAAAAATATTTTAAATATTTTATATAATTAAAAATTATTAAAAATAATAAAAATTTAATTTATATTTAAATATCAATAAAATATCAAAATATCATTAAATTTACCTAAAAAATACTTCATATTTTATATATATATCATGTCTCATATCTCATAAAAATTTTAAATTTTTGTGTTTGCGTATTCTATGTCGTATTGTGTCGTGTGTCGTGTTAGTCTCCGTACATCATATATAGATTGTAAGGTAACAAAAATAAAACCGTGTAATTTTTACGTATTAATAGACTCATCACAACTCGTTTATATTCATTGATCCCTCCCTTTTTCTCTCCATAAAAATAAAAACCAAAATTAAAAAACTCAATTAGTATATTTTATAATGTTTACATCTTTATGATATTAAAAAGATAAATACAAAAACAATTTAAAGTCAATAACTAAAACATAACACAGATTTTAAATTTCTAGATTTCAGTTTTTAAATGTAGTTAATATTATAAATGTCTAGATTTCAATTTACTCTAGTTTTTAAATTTAACATTAGTGATTTATATTAGTATCCTTAGTCTTGTTTGTGTCACAGAATCATTAATAGTGTTCTAAAATATACTAATGGCTATCCCACTAGATATTCTAATAACTATTTGAAGTGGTAATTAGAACTTTTTTTTACCTTAATTTTCTCCTTACAAAGTAATTGATATCATAATTCTAATTTTACTTAAGGATTTAAAGACTTTTTAGAAAGTAAATTGAGATAAATTTTAATTGCTACGTCAGATAGCTATTAGAGAGTTCATCAACGTGGCAATTATCATTTTGTTTCAGTACACCATTAATAATTCTGTGATAGAAACAACATAAAAAATTAACATAAATTATAAATATTAGATAACTTTAAGAACTAATTTGAGTTTAACTCTGATCTTTTTCCAACTTTTAGAAGGTCGATTTTATTTTATTAGTTGAATTTTATAGCTCTCGGATAAATTACTTCAAAAATTTGTTGTGAAACTGTTACCTAATATTAAGTTTAACAAGTAGTTAGTTGTTTATTAGTTGTATTATTAACTAGTTAGAATAGCCTAACACTAATTGATTAGTTAGTTGTAGAAAGTGAAATAGAATAGCCTAACACTAATTGGTTAGTTAATTGTTGTAATAATGTAAGATAAGATTCATCATTTTTGTATATTGAGCCAATAAGAAATTTTTCATTTTCTCTTTTTGTCTTCACCTTTACTCTGTTTTCACACTCCTTCTTTGCACATTTAACATGGTGTAGTGAGCAGGGTGAGATTAAAAGAAATAAAGATTGAGAACAAAGAAACTCAAAATTCGAATCAAAACACACATCAAGTGCACGATTTGAAGCTTAGTGATGGATCCAACTCAAATCCAAAACAATGTCGAATGAGACAAGTCAATTTCTTTTACGGTCTCAGTCCTTAAGGTATCGCGGCATTCTATTTTAAACCGGATCTCGTCGATTCAAGCTCATCTCAACAGGAATGTTGGCAACCCTAGCTAAGATCCATCGAACCACTTCTACCTTTATCCTTAAGAAAATATTGGTATTCCCCTCATCTCTACTATTCTTGATGGAAAAAATTACATTACTTGGAGCAATGTACATGTGATGATGCTGGCCCTAAAATCTAAAAATAAGCTGAAATTCGTTGATGAAAGCTTAAAAAACCTGATAAAAGTGATCCGTTATTTGAACCGTGGGATAGATGTAATACATATGTTTTAATTTGGATTAATCTTTCATTGAATTCTGATATCACCCGAAGTGTGACATGGAGCGAGATTGCATATGAGCTTTGGGAGGATCTGAAACACAGGTACCATTAGGGTCATACACTCATAGGTTTCGAATTGCAGAACCATAAGAGGAGTTATACACAACAAGACAGGAAGAAATAAATATAACACAATACTTCACAAAGTTGAAGCCATTTGGAAAGAATTTGATGATTTCAGGTCAATTCGACCCTGTGATTATGAATCAGTATGCAGTTGTGGATTAGGAAAAATGTGAAAAATATAGAAATAGGATGGAAGATCATGTAACTAAATTCTTAACAGGACTCAGTTACCAATTTGCAAATGTTATACCTCAGATTATGTTAATGAAACCACTACCAAAGTTAAAAGTTATGTTCTCAATGATGAATAGACAAGAGAGGTAAAGCCAGACCATGGATGATATCTCAGACCCCAAGATCCTTGCATATTTTACCAATTTCTTCAATACTACCGAGGCCTTACAAGGCAAAGGGAGAGGAAGAAGTAAAGGAGGTAAATTCTAAGGCTCTGGGAGAGGACAAACAAGAAGAGGTAAAATGCAGTGTTCATATTATGGTAAATGAGGTCACACAGTCGATGTGTGTTATAAGAAGCATAGTATGCTCCATCATCTTAGACAAAGAATCTCGAACTCGAATTGATGCATAGGAGCAGTGAATTTGAAGTTGTTGATCTCATCATTTTTTTTTGTAAATTTCGTTAAAACACAATATGACAGCAAAATAAGGTGTATAAGGTCAGATAATGGAATTGAATTTATGTGGCATTCTTTTTTCAATGAAATTGGTATATTGCACCAACGATCATGTGTTGAAACTCCTCAATAAAATGGTATTGTTGAGAGAAAACATCAATATATTCTTGAAATAGCTAGAGCAATTCTTGACCATTCGAATGTTCCCAAATATTTTTGGTTATATGCAGTTTTATATTCCGTTCACATCATGAATAGATTACCATCAAATTTTCTAAACAACGTATCACCTTATCATGCTTTATACAACTCTACCTGATATATCTCATTTAAGAATTTTTAGGTGTCTATCATATGCTAGTACACTCCAAGCAAATCGAAAGAAACTAGATCCAAGATCTAGAAGGTGTGCAATTTTAGGCTTCAAAAGTGCACCAAGGGATATCTCCTAATTGATCTTAAACTAGAGAAATGTTTACTTCAAAAAACGTATCCTTCTATGAAGATCATTTGCCATACTTAAGCACACACTCTAACCAAAGTAACCACACTTTACATTCTATTCAAGCCAAAACTAATCTTTTTGCATAAAATATCACTTTTCAACCTCACACATAATAATAAATCATCAACCATCTTATGCATCTAACTCACATATGGAGATTTCAAACAATGCTAATGATGCACCACAAAACTTTAATTTAGCACATACACGACCAATTCATTATCCATCAACTATTCAAATACACTCCCCAACAAAATCACATACTTTCACTTCAAAATGCACCACAACTGCTTGTGTTAAGAAAATCAACAAGATTTTGCAGAGCACCATCACATCTACAAGACTATCAATGTCTAAATGTCACCACTAATCAACTCCCACTCAAGAAATTTGAAAAGTATCCTTTATCAAATTATTTGTCGAATTAAAAATTCTCTGCATTACATACTATATATTCCCTAGTTATTTCTTCTAATATTGAACCCAAGCACTACAATGAAACAATTACTCAATCTTGTTGGGTTGATACTATTAAGAATGAACTCCAAGTTCTTAAACAAGTTAAACTTGGAGGCTCACTATCCTTTCATCTGACAAGAAGGCAATAAGCAACAAATGAGTTCTTAAAGTGAAATACAACCCTGATGGTAGCGTTGAATAATATGAGGTGCGATTGTTGGCGAAGGGTTCACCCAAGTCCCGGGGATTGATTATCAAGACACATTCAGCCATGTGATGAAGTTGGACAGTTTGAGAATAGTTTTGGCCTAAGCCACGATAAAAGGATGGTTCCTCAATCAAATTGATGTCAATACCGCCTTTTTGCATGGAAATTTGGATGAGGAAGTTTATATGAAACCACCTGAAGGATGTCAAACTTGGCCAAGTGTACAAGTTTGAGAAGTTGCATTACAACCTAAAACAAGTAACTCAGCAATAGAAAACAAGATTAAAATCTGTCTTGGTTGTGTTGGGTTTCCTCCAATCAAAGGCTGATCATAGTTTATTCACTAAACAAATTAAATTTGGATTCACTGCATTGTCGATTTATGTTGACAATTTGGTATTACCTATAAATGATTTGGGGGAAATTAATGCTATCAAAACATCTTGGATGATAGATTCAAGATCAAGGATATTGGAGATTTGAAATTCTTTATTGGAATGGAGGTTGCGCGATAAAAAATGGCATTCTTCTTAATTAAAAAAGTATGCTATGGATATCTTAAAGGATGCTAGTTTTGAGAAATGTAAACCTGCCTCTACCCCCATGAATTACAACAACAAACTCAGCAAAAATAAAGGCACTTCTCTGCCAGATTCTACAAAGTATAGAAAGTTAGTTGATACACTGTTCTATTTGGCCAACACTCATCCTGACATCAGCTTTGCCATTGAAAAATTGAGTCAATATCTTGATAACCCAACTACTGCTCACCTCAATGTTGTCCATAGAATCCTCAGATACATCAAACCTCACCAACCATTGGCATCTTGTTCTTGGCTTCCACTTATCTCTGTGTCACTAGGTTTACTGAATTCGATTGGACTCATGTCCTGATTCAAGAATATTCGTTTCAGCTTATTGCTTATATATAGGCATTTCTTTGGTCACATGGAATAGTAAGAATGAAGCAAGTAACTGTTGCTTGTAGTTCAGCTGAAGCTGAATATCAGATGCTGACCGATGTTACTAAGGGGACTATTTGGCTTAGTTTTCTTTTGAAGGATTTGGGGATGCCTCTCACCAAGCCCATTAGCACCTACTGTGATAGTAATTGTACATGACAAGTTTCAAGAAGTTCTCATCCATCTCCTTCTTATCTCTACCATGGAACAGGTCATCAACAAACTGACGAAGCCATTGCCTCCAACCACATTTTCTACACTCTTTAGCAAGTCAAGACTGATAAACTAACACACTTTTAACTTGAGAAAGGATGTTACCTGATGTACAAGCTCAACAAGTAGTTAATTAGTTTATTATTCGTTATATTAACAAGTTAGTTAGAATAGCCTAACACTAATTAATTGGAAGAAGGGACAAAAATACACTTAAAAGTTCACACGTTGGACCCGACTACACTTCAATCATTTAATGAGTCACGTGTGCACAGTATTTATACACTCCGGCAGACACAGTATTTTCGTGTTTAGTTTTTTAAAGAAGAATCGACAAAAATACACCCTGAAAATTCACACGCTGGACATGACTACAGTTCAATCATTTAACGATGCCACATATCGATGGCCGGAAGGGTGATTGTGTTTGCCAGAGTGTATAAATACTGTGCACGCGTGACTCACTAAATGATTGAAGTATAGTCATGTCCAGCATGTGAACTTTCTGGTATATTTTTGTCCTTTCTTCCCTAATTAATTAGTTAATTGTAGAAAGTGAACAGAAATTAGTTAGCTTCTAATTATTCTCATTCGGTTAGACAGATGAGTTATTTTATATAGCTAATTTTTTTTAAAGTAGGAGTGAAACTCGAATCTGAAACTTTTAAGTAAAGATAAAAAAATTATGCTATTTAAGTTATAACTCGTTGACATTTTATATAACTAATTATTATGATTATGTAAGATGAAATTCATTATTTTTGTACATTAAATAATTAATAAAAAATCTCTCATTTTCTCTCTCTATCTTTACCTTTGCTCTCACACTCTATTTTCACACCTTTAATAATTACTGTAGTAATTAATTATAAACAACAAAACAATAACAACAAAGTCTTGTCCCACTAAGTGGGATCGGCTACATGAATCAAACGACGTCATTGTGCTCTGTCATGTATCATGTCTACAGAAAGACCGTTTACATGTAGATCTCGTTTGACCACCTCATGGATGGTCTTCTTAGGTCTTCCTCTGCCTTTCGCCCTTTGTCCATCTTCCATCTCATCCACCCTCCTGACTGGATGTTCTATCGGTCTTCTTCTCACATGTCCAAACCACCTGAGATGCGATTCAACCATCTTTTCCACAATGGGTGCTACTCCAACTCTCTCCCTTATATCTTCATTCCTTATTTTATCCAATCGCGTATGACCACTCATCCATCTCAACATCTCTTCATCTCTGCCACACTCAGCTTATGTTTGTGCTCCTCTTTAGCCGCCTAACACTACGTACCATACAGCATAGCCGGTCTTATAGCGGTGCGATAGAATTTACCTTTAAGTTTTAAAGGCATTTTTTTGTCGCATATAAAACCAGATGCACTCCGCCATTTTGACCAACCTGCTTGGATCCTATGATTTACATCATGTTCAATCTCTCCATTATCCTGTATGATGCACCCAAGATACTTAAAACTTTTAACTTTTCCTAGGATATTTTCTCCAATCTTCACCTCTATATTGAGATTTTTCCTTCTCAGACTGAACTTACATTCCATATATTCCGTCTTGCTACGGCTTATGCGCAGACCATACACTTCTAAAGCTTCTCTCCATAACTCTAACTTCTTATTTAGGTCTTCCCTTGACTTTCCTATAAGGACGATATTATCGGCAAAAAGTATGCACCATGGCACAGGCTCTTGGATGTGCTCTGTGAGTACTTCCAAAACTAATGTGAAAAGGTATGAACTTAATAAGAATTATTCCTGGTGTAATCCTATACCAATGTAGTAATTAATTATATTGATAGAAAATATATGATACTAAATTATATAAATATATAATAATTAATTTAATAATCTTTAATTTACAAGATTATTTTACATTGTAATCTTTAAATTTTACTCTTAAATAAGAATCTTTCATGCAAGTTTGGGCTGACAATCAAGATTCGTGATCTTGAGATTGTAGGTCGGCAAATTTAATTGGAGAACATAATCCACTTTAACAATGGCTCACTACGTGTCTACAGACGTTCGATTTTCACTTAATAATAATAATAAATAAATAAGTAAATCGAATAAATATAGAACTGATTATATCATAATCAACTAGAAATAACAATTATTTTGATCTCCTATTGATTGCAATCACCGGAAAATAAAATAAAAAATGCTTTCTATAGTCTGTTGTCAAAATGATATCATTTTCATAATTGCTCTCTGAAAGTGAAAACACCGCCTAAAAATAATAATTTACATTTGTAACAGCGGAGATTTGAGAAACAACGTGATCGTGGAACTCTAACTCAAAGTATGACGTATTTGCAAACGAAATTTGCAGGGAGATGTTGCGTAATATTAACGATAATTCATTTATTAATTAACACCCATTCATGCATGTTCTTGCCTGAAAAATAGCATTTAATATATAATTATTTATATATTTTTTATTAATTTAAATTTTTGACATAAATAATTCTCTTACATTATTAGATAAGATTATAAATTTCATTCACTCGATCAGCGAGATATATTGAAATATAAAAATATTTTGTGCACATTTAAATAAAAATATTATTCGTACATCAAAATCAATCACTAATGTATTTATATTATATAAATATAAATACATGTATAATTTAATATATATTTAATATATATTTATATTCTAACATATATTTTATACTAGTGATTGATTTTAATAGCTGATTTTAGTCATAATATAATCGAAAAAAATAACCACTAAATCATCGGCTATATATATATATATATATATATATATATATATATATATATGTTATTTTATATATTTTTAATATTTATTTTATATTTTAATATATATTTTATATACGAATAATTAATTTTCTGCATCAACAATATATATAAAATAATTTCCAGCAGTATATTGCTGTATTATAAAAAACATTTTTAAATTTACGACTTTAAATGTAATATAAATATATAAATTTAATTGAATAATCATATAAAATATTTTTAAAATATCAATATATTAAAATTAAAATTATATTAAAAATAATTTTAATAATATTATTTTAATGAATTTTAAATAAGAGTTGTTTTAAAAATTTAGATGATATTATAAAAATATTTTTTGTTGTCTATGATAGTTTTTATCTCAATAAATCAAAAATTAACTCGTTGTAAATTTAAATTCTAGTTAAGAATTTTTAGTTAATTAATGTGTGACTATATATATATATATATATATATAAAAGATGAAATTCAAACCTTTCATACTGAAGACGGTGAATTAACTACCTAACCAAAAAATTAGTTAGTGTGAGAATCATGCCAATGAATTATAAGACTACTTTAGAAAATCATCACTACGAGAAGTTAACTATTATAGTGAAAGAATCTAAAATTTTATAAGATTTTTTTCAAGTATTACACCTTGGATTCTTCTTTAAATAATAAAATAAATAAATATTTTAATTATCGAAATATATATTTTGGAGTATTTTTATCGAAAAGCATCACATCTCTTATATCATTTACAGTGTAAATGAAATAAGTTAATACGTATTTCGTTTACATTGTAAATGAGATAAGACCAAGAAAAAATGTAGCCTATATTTCATTTATAGTGTAAATAAGATAAGAGGGTAATTATGATATTTATACTATAAACGAGATACGTTAAGACAAATTTCCAGCGGCTATAAAAGGATGTGCAATCCTTTGTATTCTCCACAAATATTTCACTACTTTGCTACATATTTCTTCCGAAAATAAGCCAAAATGTCTAGTAGTAGTGGTTTCTTGGTTGTAAGTGTGTATCCGAATTTCCGTATGATAAATAGTGATAATGTAGTGACATTTGAGTGTGAGAAACCCATTCTGTTGCATACCCGGCCAGTAAGTTTATTGTCCGATATTGGGTAGCGTCGGTGGTAGTGGGAGAAAAGAGATCGAAAAGGGTAGGGTATAGGTTGCTAGCACCGATGGAAAACACAATTTTTTGATTTCGTCTGTTTTGCCTGCATGACGACGAGCATGTGCTCCTGATGTCTGACATCCATGGGAGAATCATGGCAGAGCAAGTGATGGAGCTTTCTGCGGAGGTTGGCGACGTAGGTAGCGGTGGATCTGGGTCGTCAGACTTCGTCTAGGATGACCCACCTCTCGCACCACCACTGATTCATGTTGCCAGTCCAGTGGTAGACATGAAGGTCGACGATGAGGACTCCGACGAGGAGTATATTGCGGATAGCAACAAGAGCGGTTCCTCCGAGGATGATGATGAGGAAGAGTTTGTACCAGAGACCTGGTTGAGGCATCACGTAAGTATCTTCTACCTCCCCCACATCCAATTTTGGCCTTGTCATCTATACCCAGTCACTATGGTACGTTAGATTTGGATGCGATGTAAGAGAAGAACTCATTTTCCAACACGGGTGAGGAAGATTACAACTTGGGCCATGGGATGGAGTTTAGAGTTGGCCATAGATTCAAAAGCAGAGATGCAGTAATGCAAGGTGTTAAGAATTACAACATTCATAGAAGTGCTGAATATCAAGTAGTGGAGTCGGATCGATTAAAGTACCATGTGCGTTATCGACAACATATAGCAGGCTGCCTTTGGAGTCTCCATGTTGTTCTCTAACAGAATTTTGGATTCTGGTAAGTTAAAGATTCATTATCTTCTATATTGTTAGTTGTAGTTGTTATGCTTGTTGAACATGTCTACCACTGTTGTTCTATTTCGCTAGGGAGGTGCGTAGGGTGGGAGGAGCGCACACATATTTAGCACTCACAATGTCGTAGGACCACCGATAGTTGGACAGCAGTCTCATCTGCAGTGTCATCTTTTCATTGATACAATCAAACCTGTCTGTCAGCATCTCAGTCCTATAAGGTGCAGTTAGGCAGAGCTATCACTTCAAACCCTCGCACAGGAAAGTCTGGATGACGAAACAAAAGGCAGTTGCACAAATATACGGTGACTGAGAGGAGTCTTACAATAAGATACTGAGGTTGCTGCAAGCGTTGCAGAGTTGTTATCCCATAACTATTGTGATATAAATACATCAAAGTACATCAAAATACATCAATGGTAATCACAAAAGTAACAACATGTAAATGAAACTATCCAAAATCATCGGCGGTGATCACCCTGGAAACCAACTCCCAGGCCCCAGTCCTGTACCACATGTGAAAGTCACGAAAGCAACCATCCACGGGCTCTCCATTAGCACGCAGCCCGAGGTGGAATGTGACGTCTTGTAGGGTGATCTTGCACTCACCTCACAGCATGTGGAAGGTGTGAGTCTCTGGGTGCCAAAGCTCAACGAATGTTGTGATCAAGGAGTTGTCGAACACAAAATCTCTGAGCGGCAACGCATCACCGAACCCGGTCTCCCTCAGGTACGGGACAATGGCATCTAGTGGTGGGAGTGTGTGACTCACTCTTTTCGAAAGAAGTATAGGCGAGACCTCTAGTAAATAATAAAATACCGAATCAAGAATTAATTTGGATTATAAGTAAACCATTCAAGCAAATAACTACAAACATTTAAATTATAAATTTATTTACAACAAAAATTTACTTGAATAATGAAAATATTTAGTAATATAATTAAACGTTTGTGTAATATAATACAAATTAAAATGTCTCCTAAGATAACTAATGACTACACTAATAAACATCTATAAAATTAATTTAAATAAAATTATTTAGTGAAAACATATATTTGAATAACCAACAAGTACATCTGTATAAATAACTTAGTTTAAGTAACAAAATTTAACAAAAAACAACTTACTTAAATATTTAGTAAATACAAACATAAAAGAAATTTATTACAAATTGTTAATAACCTTAACTAATAACTAAATTAATAATCATATGCTTAATAATAACTTAGCATAATAGCATTCAAACCTAACATCATAGCCTAGCATTTAAAGTAATCATAAACTTAGTTAATAACCTTAATTACTAATTAACTTAATAACAACCATTTTAAAGTATACCTAATATCATTTCTTATCGTTTAAACCATTCTTAACCATATATTCATTCGTGTAACATATATATTGCATACTATCTACATAAAAGTACCCTAATTATGGCAACACATCTATGATTTAACATATCCATAACACGTGAAACAACATTAACCTCAAAATCGGCTGTCCCTACAATGTGTCAAGTCGTGTTTAGTCTGTTAATGTCTCCATCGTGATTATTAGCATGCACCATATTCTTCAAATAACTCATAAATATGATTAGAAATGAGTAAAAGTGAAAGAAAATGCCAAAATAAAGAAAGTCAAAGGGTTTAAAGAGGCTGTGGACGAGATACATATATAGGTCTCCGCTTCTCTTATCTCGTTTACAGTGTAAACAAAATATTAAGTTAACACGTATCTCGTTTAAACTGTAAACGAGATACGTGTTAACTTATTTCCTATGATGCACGGACACTGACACGGACACGGGACATGCCGACACGCGAATTTTAAAATTTTACATGATACGGGAACACGTATACATATAAAATATAAAATATTTTTTTAGATAAACCATAATTATATTTTCATATTTTATTGATATTAAAATATAAATTAATTTTTTAAATTATTTTTAATGTCTTATTTTAATTATATCAAGTATTTAAAATATTTTTTGTTTTAATAAATAATAATATATACTATATCTAAAATTATTTTAAGAATATATATTAAAAGAGTAAAGCTAGGGAACCAAAAGCATATCAGCCAAAATCCAGCCAAATACCTTTGGATGGATTTAAAATTTTTACGAGTTAATATATATGGATGTTTCTTCTACTAAGTATTAGAATGTTTCTTTTTCATATTAAATGGATGTTCTTTTATATATTTTTCGAATTTGTGATTGTTAGAAGTGGATAGATTAATGTGAGAAAAAAGAAGAAGGTTTTTATAGGTTTTAATTAGGTTTACTTAATCAATTTAAAATTTTTTAAATTTTAAATTTAAAAAGTTTAAAATTAATTAATTATTGATATAAATTAATATAGTTTTGTTTAGTTTTTGGCTGATAAGCTTTTGGTTCCTTATACTTTTCCATATTAAAAATAAGGCCGGACACGCTGACACGTGATGACACGTGATGGTATTTAGGTGTGTCCAAGTGTGTCCGGAGAAGAATTTTTTATTTTTTATTGAGACATGGTTTGGACACAGCAGACACGCGTGTCGGACGAGTGTCGGGAGTGTCGTGTCTGAAATGTGTTCGACACGCAGATACGGCAACTCAACAAAGTGTCCGTGCTTCATAGCTTATTTCGTTCACACTGTAAATGAAATAAGAGATGTGATGTTTTTCAGTAAAAACGCTCCAAAATATATATTTTGGTAATTAAAATATTTATTTTATTTATTTAAAAAAAATCCATTACTCCTTTCATATAGAACTCTGTTTCAAGTATTGATTGTAGCTCTATTCCTCCTTTATTCATTTACTTGTTTTTCTTTAAACTTCTCTTTACAAGGTTTTGTTGCCCTGCAACTATATTTGTTGATGATTTGTGATGTAATGATCCACTTTACAATACGATAGTTTTTTAATGAATCCAACCTTTGATGAAAAAAATCTCTGGCATTTGGAAATTGATCAACTCATCGGCACCACAACAAAGCGGTTACCAGCATGACTAAAATCTCAAATTAGTAACTGTTTATATGTCTATAAAAAAATTTAAAATAGTCATTATAAAGATTGAAAATGTTTAATAACAAAAGAAATTAGTAAAAAATAACCAAAATTTATTTCATTTAACATTTATTAATTATATGTTATTAGAATTAATAAATGTTAAATAAGACAAGTTTAGACTTTTTTTGTCTCTCTAATTACCGTATTTTCAAATCATTCCTGAACTATTTTGTCGATAACATCTTTTAGAGATTTTTTTATCAACTAATTGAATCTTTTAGATGTCAAATTAACGGTTGATCCAAATTAAATTCATCATTGTAATTTTTCAAAGACTTCTATATTAAAATTGATATTAAGAGCAGGAAATTAATTTGTAAACCTAAATCTCTCAATCATAACAACTTTATTGATTTATCAAAATATTAGATTAAAAAAAGCTAAAAATAGCTAAAATTATATTTTTTTGTAAATAAAAAAATTATATTTAAGGTTTAAGTCCTTGTAGTTTCGCAAAATTTTCAATTAGATCCCTATACTTTTTTTTTTAATTGAGCCCTTGTGCCAATTTTTTTTTTAATTGGGTCCCGACACTTTTTTTTCCTTTTATTTAGGTCCCTATACCAATTCTTTTTTTTTTTAGTTGAGTTCCTATAAAATTAAGCCAATTACTACTAAGAGGAACTTAATTGAAAAAAAAATTAGTACAGGGACCTAATTAAAAAAAAAAAGTATAGGAACCTAATTGAAAATTTCACAAAACTTTAGGGACCAACAGAATAATTAAACCTATATTTAACAAACGCCTTATTCATTATATCTAAACTTTTGTGGCAATATTTGAATAAATATTTAAAAGGTGCATAACAAAATTTGGAACAAAATTTAATCTCTAAATTTTAATGTGGTCATTCACAATAAATTTTTTTAAAAAAAATTCATTTGACAAAAAATTATTAAATTTTAAAGATAAAAAATCTTATTTTTTTAATAATAATAATTACAAAAATTTGCATCAAAATTTGATCCCTAAAATTATTTTTTAAAACATATATTTAATATATAATTTTTTTTATCGTATTTTTAAATCTTTTGAGATTTTATTTTTTGTTAATATTTTTTTAGAGCTTGTTTTGTCAACAATGTGAACTTTTAAATACCATTTTGATATTTTACCCATTTAATTTTCTACTAACCATATCATTTTCCTTAGTTGAGAGAGTTCTTCCATGAAATTATTCAGATACAAAGAAATATTTTTTTGGTATTGGCTTTGAAATTCATTGTAAGTGATCCTTGCAAGATTGGTCTATTCACAACAATCTGTTCATACAAAATACTTTGATGTTAATTGTCATCAATACACTATATTCACACACTGTAAACATGTACTAACAACGGCAATAATACACACAAAAACCTACTCTCACTGTCACGTTACCATACATGTCAATTTGCAAAGCACATAACCTCATGTTTATCTCGTACTTTCTATACTTTAATTTGTATCTATTTAATTTTTTTTGTTAAAATTTATTCATATATCTTAATTTTAATTATTTTAAAATTAATATAATTTTATTTAAAATAAATATTAATATTAATTTTATAACTTTTAAAAATTACATACATGTATATTTTTTTATTTTTTAACCCATAAAATAATATTTATATTCTTAAATATATTTCATTTTATTATAAAAAGATGACAAAATAATATAAACAAGGATATAAATTATGTTTTTTTAGTAATTATGTAATTTTATATGATTTTAGCTAACATCATTTAAATAATATTTATTTTTTCATAATCACTTTTGAGAAAAAAATATACAAATACAAATCACATTAACATCAATTTTATTTTAATTAAAATTATTTTTGCAAAACACTAATATTTATTCACAAACATTAATCCAAACACATGACTATTGTTATTGGCACATCCATATAAAATAAGACACTTTTAAAAAATGCAAACGCTTCTTCAAAAGCTTTATTAAATCATGTCGTGGTGGAGTATCAAAAGCTACCGATAAGTTGTCAAAATTCTTGTCAAAACACATGAATTATAGAACTACAGTGATTAAAGATACTTCAATTATTTGATTGAGAACAGATTAAATCAAAATCCGATAAGATTAGTCAAATATAATTGACGGTGATAAAAAAATTGATTAGATGGTGATTAGTGTGGATTCCTTTAGTATTTTCCTGTTGTTATTATAAGAAAAAGTCTAAAAAATTAATTAGTAGTGCAACCAACTACAGTCAATTAGGAGAAAAAAAGTTTTACAAAGAGAAAAAAAATTTAGAAGAGTCAAATTCTAATTTCATCCTCACTCCATTGACAGTATGCAGTAAAAAAAAAAAAACAATCATACAAACTCTTATTTCTCTCTTCACAGCTACATGAGTGTCGTTGCCATTGTCGCCGACCCCATTGCACGGATGAAATGCCTCCTTCCACCGTCACACGCACGGAGGCAGCGCCACCTCCCACTGCTGCACCTATGGATATAGCGCCTCCCACCGCCACACGTATGCAGCGCTCTGTCCCACTGCGAATACAGCGATGCATGGAGGGGCGGAGCTACATTATAGGAAAGGGAGGCAATGTCCCATTATTTTAATTTTTTACATGTAACTTATATGTAAATTTCAGTTTAGCCCCTTTTAAAATTTTATTTTAGTCTTATTTTATTGTGTAAATATTTTTGGTCCCCTTCTAATATTTTATCTAACTCCGTCCGCCCCAGACCGTATGCACATGCACATCGCCCTTCCTACGCAAACGCAGCGCCCTCCCTACATGAACGCACGCACACACGTCCAACCGCCGAGGGTCGCTGCACGTCGTTGCTTGCTGTTGCCGCACGCCACCACAACTCCTGACAGAACGGCTAACAAGGAAGAAGGATGTCGTGCCCCGCAACATCCAAACCCCATGTTCTGTCCTCTTCTTCTTCGTTTTGGATTATGTTTTTACTAATTTCGAATGTTTCTTTTTCCTAAGTTTTGGAATTTTTTTTATTGTTTTAGATGTTTCTTTTAATAGTTTTAGATGTTTCTTATTTAGTTTTTGAATGTTCTTTTTTTAATATTTTTTGGATGTTTAGTTTTGTTAAGTTTTAGAATTTTAAAATAATTTTAAATATTTTTTTGTTAGATTTTAGATGTTTCTTTTTATTAGAAATTTTTATAATAATTTTGAAATTTTTAAAATAAATTTAAATGTTTAAAATAATTTTACATATTTTTTTAGAATTTTTTTATATTTCTTTTCATTAAAATTTGATATTTCACATGATAATTTGAATTGACGTTTTTTTTAAAAAAAAGAAAATTTTGTTAGATACATCCTAGTTAATTACCTAATAGAATTGTTATTATATATGTCCCCCTGACTTGTATTGTCATGTGGAATATAGCTTGAAAATAAATATGAAAAAGCAATTTATAAAAGAAAAAGATGAATATCCATATGTATATGTTAAATAAATAAGTTTCTATAATGTATCAATTTGCTAAAAAAAAAAGGATCCATTTGATTTGTGATGGTAATTGACGATTGATTATTCATCAATCAATATGACTAGACAACCACACACACCATATGTTATACACGAAAACACGATGGACACTTCTCTCCAAATGTTATCAAGATTTGAAACCGCTCCCATAATGACAGAGGTAAATTATCAAAATAACAATTCAAAGGTCAACAAAATTTATTAATTTTGTTTAATATTTTTAGTTATTAATTTTTTTAGTTTAATAATTTAATAATATATTTTTAATTTATATTTATAAATATTGTTAACTATTAATTACTAGATAAATATAATAAATTCTACTTATTTTCTAGTATTCTTCTATTATCAATCTCCTTTATAATTAATTTATTATCAATCTCCTTTATTTATCAATCCGGAAGCATAATCATAACTTAGTGAAATTAAACTATTTTATTTTATATATATATATTCGCAAAATTAGCGAATAAGTAATTAATAATTAATTTTTTAATAAAAAAATTAGAAATACGAATTTCATAGTTTAATTGGATAGAACTAATTAAAACAAGAATTTAGACACTAATTTCAAAGAATTCGGTTTAATTTTAGACCGAACGAGCCGAACCGGACCAAATCGGACCCGTAAACCCAACCGACCCATTAAATAAATGAGCATCAGCTCCTTCGCTTTCCATTTCTACATGCAAAACGCACTGGAAAGCTAGCAAAAAGGGGGAAGAACACCTTAAGTTCCAAAACCCTTGATTCCAATTCAATCCTCCATAACTTTTGATCCAGAGCTCCAATTGCTGCACCATTTGTGGCCACATGACCGCGGCGTCGAGCTCTACAAAGCTCAAAATATTGTGAGGTAAGAAAGCCACGTTTTCTTCCTCAATTTCTTCACCTTCGGTTTCAAAATTTATGAACAAAGGTATTGAAAATTGTTAAATTTTTTGGTGTTTAGGTTCGAATTAGCTTGAGAGAAACGCTTAATCTTGCTTCATTGGTACTTGAGTAAGGTGAAAATCCTAAAACTCTAGCTAACTCATTGATTTTTATGACTTGGGTATTAAGTTTTGGATATATATATATATATATATATATATATATATATATATATATATATATGTGAAAATATGAATTAGGTTTGTGTATAAGTAAATTGGAGCTTGATTGTGCACATTGGTGGCTTGGTGGAGTTTGGGTGCCATTACTTTGGGAATTTTGGATCCTTGGAGCTATGTTGGTGCCTCTTTGGTGGTGTTTCGGATTATACGTGAAAATCGGCCAAGGTATGGTTTAGGTTTCACGTATTTAATATATAATGTTCTGTGAACACTTAGGCTAGATGATTATAGGATAGGTTGGAATGCATGAAAAGGTTCGATGCTTAACACCCTTGATGATGATTATAATGTGAATTGAATATGTGTTGGATGATTGTTGTGTGTATTGGTAATAGTATGTTTAGTGAGTTGGTGGTGAATGATAGGAAGATATAAAGATATATATTGAGTAAGTGGTTATGTGTTAATCTTGTTGATGAAAAATGATGAAATTAGGTAGAAATTGTGTAATAACGAGGTATAATTGAAGGTGGTGTGATATAAACAATTTAGTGCGGTGTTGGTGTGCATTGATATATTGTTGAGTTGATTGTTAGTATGGAAGTTTGGTTTTGAGTTTGGTTTTAATGAAAATTGAGGTTTGAAGGTTTTTATGTAAAACTGATTTTTGGTCAAACATTGGCGAGCCATAACTCGGCTTTCAGACCCCCAAATTATTTCAAATATCTTTTATATGAAAATTGGGTCCGTGAACTTTACGCCTTTTGAAGAACGGAAGAAAAATAATTTAAAACGAAAAAGTTATGCGCGCCGAAAGTTGATTCAAAATTAAGATTTTGCAGGTTTTCAGAATTAGCCAAATTTTTTTATAAAACGTAGGCCCACGTGTACGCGTGGCCCACGCGTACGTGTGACTTGGGATTTTTGAGTACGCGAAACTCCTTTATGCGACCATGCATTTCAGTTTGACGCGCATGCGTACGCATAAAGGGGACTACGTACGCGAAATGGGCCAAAATGCACGCCCACGCGTACGCGTGGCCCACGCATACACGTAACTTTTCAAAAATACACTCCCAGACATTTGCGTGACCCCTGTTTTCAACAAATGAGTTTTGTGTTTTTAAAACTTAATTTTGGATCCTCTAAACCTCTATTTTCGTTCTTTTGATCCTAGATTTTGTTAGTAAGCCTAGTAATGCGATAAAGCTAGGAATAGGTGGTAACTTAGAGATGAAGAAAGTTTTGTAAAGTGATTATTTAGGTATGAGAAGGAAGGGTGCATAATATATATATATATATATATATATATTATATATATATATATATATATATATATATATATTATATATATATATATATATATATATAAGAACCGTAGTTTCTTTTTACGCAAGTTACGTTATTTATCAGAGTTCCGCTTTTTAATTTTGCGATTTGTTTCACCTAATCTTCAAGGCTCCTAGTATACCACCTTCCTTCGACTATTATACGTATTTATATTTTATTTTTAGAGGTCATAGCGCCTCGCCACCTCAGTTTTACATCCTAGGTGTAAAGCTCTGTGTGGTAGGGTGTTACATTATGGTATCAGAGCAGTTCGTTCCTATAGAGCCTGAGGGATGGATTGACTATGCTTCTAGGCATACTCTGGGTATCTATACATGCTAATTAGGATATCTAACTGATATATATATGGCATGAATGCTCATGAGGATGAATTGGGATATCTAACAGTTTTTTGTTTACACAGAAAATGTTTCACCACTACAAGAAAAACGTTGAATATTGTTGGATTTAGCAGCAGATTTACTGGCAAATTTAGTAATAAATTCATCAGGTAAAAAAGTTACCGTCGAATTCGAATTTTCAACAATAAATTTGCAGGTAATAATTGAAAGAAAAAAAGAAAAATTAGCGTGATCATTACTATCGGATTTAGGAAAAAAAATTTGACAGTAAAATAAATAGATAAAATGCACCGTTTTGATTGTTTGTTACCAACGGTAAATTCGCAGGTAAAATTGATCCTAAATTCAAATTGATCCTAAACATTCGTTAACCTCACTTCTCTCCCATTTTATTATGTTAATTAGTTGCTTGGTTTCTTTGGATTGTATTATGATTCTGGATTTGTGAATTGATGATAAAATGTTGATGTTTACTGTATTTATTAGAGTCAGCGATTCTTGACTGCATTGATTTATTGACACCGAAAGGCTCTGTCTTAAATTTTTGATACTATTATAAAAAAGATTCTTGATCGATTGTCCTCAACAAGCTCAATTAGTATTAAATAGGTGAAATCAAGATTGATGTTTGCCTAGTTGATAAAATTAAAATGTTTATTCAATTGTCCTTTGGCGTGGTTGACTCTTTTTTATTCATAGCTTAGATAGCTAGGAACTCTGTACTAAACTGATCTTTATTTATTTTAATTTTTCCACAAAATAACATTGTCAAAGAAGAACTAAGATCATCAAATGTATCTGATTCTAGCTCATCAAATTTTATGTTTGTGTTTTAGGCTTTTAGCAGGCTGATATACCCTGTTACAGTGGCTAATCAATCATTTTGTTGGTCAATTCATAAGCACTTATGTTGATCTTATCATTAAATATTTTATTTGTAGAATTTTCTTGTATGAAAGCTTTTTTATTACATGGCATACCCTAGTTATAGTGGCTAACCAATCGTTTTGTTGGTCAATTCATAAGCACTTATGCTGACTGTTCCGAGGGTTACCTGAAACGCTATTTGCGCCTGAACTCAAGGTCCATACTCCTTGTGAAGCAACATCCGACTTGTTCTTATGTCGAGGTGCCGCCGTCCGAGTTCCTTGTGAGGAGGTGGGGATGGTACCTGCAAGAGACTCCAATACTTAAGTTAGCAACGTTTTTAAACAGGTGGGGGATGTCAGTATATTTATAGTAGAGTCAGTAACCACCTTTTTGGAGTAGTTCTACCTTTGTTGGTGGATGACCGTTCCCTTTATCTTGGGAGTTTGTCAGAGTAGTTCTACCTTTGTTGGTGGATGATCGTTCCCTTTATCTTGGGAGTTTGTTGGGATCTATCTTTAAGTGGAGAAAGATATTGTAGTAGAAATTTAGGGAGGACAGTTACTTGTTTTGGATAAGTGAAGTTGGACGTTTTTGTCATGTTTGACCTCTTAAAAGGTCGGGTAAATTTAGAAAATTCATCCGTTTTGGATAGATCTTTTATCTTTATTGGGCTTGACTTTATTTCTAGGTCAGGGTATGAACACTGACCTTATTATTAAGTATTTCATTCGTAAAATCGTCTTGTATAAAAGCTTTTTTATATACATGGCAATTAAATAAACAGTTAATATTATGAAGTGGAATCATATACCACTAAGGATAGACCTAATGTAAAACCAGTATTAATAATAACAAGTAACAAATTTGTATAGAGTAAATGTCATCTATTTGTAGAAGTTTTATAACGGAAGATTTTTTTTAACTTATCTATTGAGAAATGTATGTTTTATACTTCAATTTAAAATTCAGCATATTGAGAACTTGTATGTACCTTTCATGGATTAGTTTTTTCCTCACACTTCTGTATGGCCTGTTCTTTTTTGGCTTTGCATTGTGCTCTATGGAATTTGAATTTTTCATTGTGATTTGAATTTCTCATTGTGCTCTTTTTTTGCATTGTGATTTGAATTTTTGATTGAGTTTCATTACTGAACTAACTATGTCTCTTATAATTTATTTTACTTATTTTAGTCTTAGTTTATTATCTTGATCTATGTCTATAATTTTAATTCAAAATGATTTTCAAAATGCAAGTAACATCTTTCGTTTAACCGTCACCTATGTCCTTTCTCATTGTCATAGATCAATAAATATTTTTTTCCTAATTTACTTCTTAAACTATATTATTAGGTAATATATGAAGGATAGATAAAGGATTTGTTTTATAGAGAAGGATTACAAAGGAGCGGTATTATTAGTGAAGGAGCTTCAAGCTGAAGATGAAATGTCACGAGATTTGCTCTTATTTGTTCATGCTCAAAATGGGTTTCTGTTACTTTCTTTACTTGCATTTTGGTATTTGAATTTGTTTGTAAATTTTAACTAAGAATTGTAGATAAATTATTATAATAAATCATAAAATTTTGAATTTTGTTAGCTTAAAAATTATTAAATTTAAATATTTAAAATTATATATTGAATTTTCAAACAATTTATTTTAAAAATTAATGTTTAAGTTCATTGTCGATTAAATCTGTCGATAATTATCAATTTTAATTATTAATAATAAATAATATATTACGGTCAGATTTATTAGGAAAAAAATCCGACGATAATAAGTTCCAAAATTTTGACAATTTAAAGTTTATATTTGTCGTAATCTGTCGGTAATTAGCGACAAATGTAAAAAATTTGCCAATAAATTGTTATTGGTGAAGTTTATACCATCAAATTTATTTTGCAACGACTTTTTTTTAAGTGCATGTCAGAGCCTCAAAGCAAAGAAAAATCTAGACGTTGCTTAAATTAAAACTCATTAGCTAATATACATATAATCTAAATAATACATCACTTAGCAAGCAGAAGAAAACCAAAAAAATAAAGTTTAAGAAAATAACTTAAAATAGCCTATTTATTCTAACTTAGTTAGAATAAAACTTAATAAGACATGAAGAAATAAGAAAATAACAGAATTTATAAGAGTAGAAGATAGAATATATCTATGGCTGCCTTATCATTCTATAAACTCTTTTGCTGCGTGAAAGAGAACACAGACAGTAAACAAACAAAGAAAGAGCGAATGAGTGAATTACATATTCAAATATCTTCAATCCCATACAGTGATAATGCTGATATATATGACCCAGAGATATATGTACGACAATGAAAGCCTAAGTCAATCAGAAAAGTAAAAGAAACATAACTAACTTTAACGTCAAATTAACTTTTATCATTATATGTCATATCTCGTGTATTCTCTTTCAATCATTTTTTGAGTACGTGTTGGACAAAACTTATTTAACTCTGTTAGAATGGATCGGATATTTTCGATATATAACCAATAAGAACTTAACATTGTGGTGTCATGAAAAACAAAAAGAATAATTTCTATATGGGCAGAGACAGGAAAAGACAGTACAGAGTAGACACTTTTTGGTCTCCTAATTTTTTAGAAAAAAAGAATTAATAGTAATAAATTATTAAATAAATAAAATTATTATATATTATATAATTTTATTTTTTATTTAAAAAATATATTTTTAGTAATTATTTAAAAAATATATTTAATATTTAATTTAGTATAAATAAAAATTTAATTTAATTATTAATAATTTTTAATATCTAAAAAATAAATAATAACATAAAAAATTTTAAAAAATATATTTTATCGATAATTTTTTAATTAAATAAAATTTTTAAATTTTTAAATATTTAATCTTCTTTTATTATTTTATTTAAAAATTTTCAAATTCAATAAAATAAATATCTTTTCAAATCCACTGAAATTTTGTTTATTTATGGTAGTATCTCGCATAGAGGTGGCTTACTCATTCTTATCATTTATTATCGTTTCGTTATCTTATTACTTTGATGTTTAAAATACATTTTTTATTAATATTTTTTTGTAATATATTTTATTTTATATAATTTATTTGTATGAAATTTATTTTAATGTTACATATGTTATTGATAAATTTATTTTAATATTATATATGTTATTGATTTTCATAATAATATTTTTAGATCCATTTTTGAGTAGAATATAGATGAAATGTACATATATGACACACAGAAATAATACACTGTACTCATATAGATAATCAGAGGAGAAGAGAAGGAAAAACAGCATCAAGCAAAAGAAAATCTAGGTACGCTTGAGCTATTAACTACATATATATATATATATATATATATATATATATATATATATATATATATATATCATTTAACACGTAGAAGAAGAACAATAAATAAAGTTCAAAAAAATAATTTAAAATAATCTATTTATTCTAACAACTTCAAATAAAATTTTAAAAAAAGTCTAAGGGTCAGTACTTTTGTTAAAATTTGATCAATATTATCATCAAAAGAAAAATAATTAATCCTATATTATTAGATATCATCTCACAATATTAAAAATATTGATAATGACTAATTAATAGCTAAACATCACAAATTCTGCTGACCCCTAACACTTCTCATAAGACATGAATTATAAATAAAACTATGACTGCTTTAATATTCTATAATCTTTTTAAGTTTGAGTGAAAAAACAGGGACAATAAAAAGAGAAATAGAATTAAATGAATGAATTATAAATACTCGAATATCTTAAATCCCATATAATGATACTATTAAATATACATAATTGAGAGATATAAGACGGTGAAAGACTCAGTCAATTAGAAAAGTAAAAAATTAACTTTTATCATTATATATTATATCCCTAATGTATTCTCTTTCAATCATTTTAAAGTACTATCGTGAAAAAGTTAACTTATTTGACAGTTTTCATCCTCACAACTTGATTACAAGTGCGTACTCTATTAGAAGGGATGGGATATTTGGATAATATTAAAAATATTTAAATAAAAACTCATAGTAACGGGCAATCATAAAAGAAAAATAATTTCTATATGAATAGAATATGAATGAATTGTACAATATATCACATACAGAGAAATAAATAAACTCATATAAATAGGTAGAGGAGATGAGCAAAAATGACATCCTGTAATTTTAAAAAAAATATCTTAAAATAAAAAATAATACAACAAAACTAAAATTTATTAATAATTTATTAATTTAAATATTTAATTTAGTTATAATAAATTTTTGTTAATTAATATACATATAACGTTTTTTTGTTTATACAGGAGATGTTCTATCTCATGACCTCTAAAAAAACAGGGGAGAAAATTTAGGCTGGAGATAAACCTCATTAACTAATATACATTTAATCTAAATAAAACACCACTTAATAAGTAGGATAAGAACAAAATACAATACATATATTAATTATAATCACAAATTATGCTATTTCAAATTAAATAATTTATATAATAGTGATCTCATTAATTGTTATAAATGTTAAATTAAATAAGTTATTATTACTTTTGATTTGAAATTAAATGAGAATAAAACTGGATATTATCTTTTGTTCTTTAGATATTTATTTTTTGGATTTTAGATATATTATCTTTTGGACTTTAGATACGTTTATTATTTGGGCTTTAGGATTTAATGGTGCTGAAGGTTATGGTAGGCTTAGAGAAGGGGGTTGAATCTATGCCTTTCCTTTTAAGTTACTTAAATGACCCTTTAAAACAAACTTCCAATTCTGATTCTGTTTGAGTACGGCAGCGAAAAATTTATGAGACAATTTATTTTTGTCTCATGAATATCACAAAACAGAACACAGCAGAGAAGAGAGAAGCTAACACCAGCATATATCCTGGTTCGGTTGCCTTGTGCTATGCAACTTACATCCAGTCTCCTCCACAACAATGGAGGAATTTCTACTATAGTTAAAAGTATTACATATACCAATTCCACAGGATTGACCCAGTCCTTTTACACTCAAGTTCTAACCTAACTTGACATTGGCTATGCTAATACCTAACTCTTCACTCTTAGTGCTGACCCAACTAAGAAAGGGATACCTCACTAGTACAAGATACAAGACACAAACATACCTAAAAAAATTTGAAAATAACTCTAGGCTCTTCTCTCAAGTGTATCGCTCAGTCTTTTTTCACTCATGACTTTTACTTGAGCTCTCTCCATATGCCTTTTCACTCAAGAAATTACAGAAAGATAAACATAGAAAAGTACATTACAATCTGTAAAACATGAAGGAGATTGACTTCATCAACAGTCTCTTTGCTATGTGATAAATCAGATTTGCAAACCTCAAATTCAGTTCTTCAGTATTGGCCGGATGCTTATTTGATAGAAAGCATTATCCAAGTAGAGGAACTTCTTTACAAAACACATCACCAAACTCTGGTTTTCTCTCCTTACCTTTGAATGAACAGAAAATCTTCTTTTATCTCCTTGCATGTTCCTGGGTTCTTCTTCCTTAGTCAACTTCTTGAGCCTTGAGCTTCACCAACCCACAAGCTCACTTTTTCTCATTAATCTTCAGAGTAGAAACTTTGCTTCTTACTTCTCTATCTTGATCGAAAGCCATAAAACAGCAACCACAAGAGTCTTCTAATGGTCAATCGAATTTGAGCCATTGAGAAGCTACTTGGTCCCCAAGAATCACTTGTGACCGTCGATACACAGCAGTAAAGAACAGAAATTCTCTTTTTCATATAGCTCAAAACGGAGTGACAGAGAGTTGAAGATGAAGAGAAGAAAGTGTGTTGCATGCATAAGGAAATGGGTTACCTTTTAACCTTCTGATCTTTTCTTGATGTGATTTGGAATGGTTGATTAGACCTTACCCTTCTTTGCTTAACCTTCTCTTTCCTTCTACTTTCATGACCAGCTTAGGGACTAAGCTCTCTTTCTTACTTTTTCTGAGTTCTGTGATTTGACTGAGACAGAGCAGATAAGAACGTTGCTTTGGAAGCAAGATGGAGGGATTTGAAATCAACTCGAGTTTGGATCGGTTTCTTCTTAAGTTCAGCCCGTTGGTTTTTTTGGCTTTGTTTCCTTTGGGCTTCACTTGACTAACCAGCCTATTAGCCTTGATGTTTTATTTTTATTTCATTTTGGGCTGCTGGACAAAATTTTGGCCTGCAATGTTTAGCAACATATAATTATTAATACTCAACACTAATAATTTATTTTGCCCAGAAATAATGTTTGTCATCACTAATTAATTTAGTTAATTTCTTAACTCAACATGTGTCATGCTAAAATATAAATAGGGCCTTCAGGGTTTTGGTCTCCAATATACTAAAGCTGTCTTTGTGCTCTTTTTCCATCAAAAGAAGTGCCATTCAGCCGCCTAAAAATACAAAAAATTTTGGTTGAAAAAGATCGAAAGAACCACAAAATTCAAATTATTCCATCAATTTCTGATTTCTATGAATAAAGGTACGTTTTCACATTATAATATATTTTTTAGTGATTTAATATGAATAATTTAGATTAAAATAATTTATTCCATTAAGTGGTATCAGAACTATTTATAATTGAGTCATTGAGAATATTAAGTTTTTTTTTTTTATTTCATTAGATGAAATATGTTTGCGTTGTTGCTCTCTGTTTGGACTTTGGATCGAATTTAATTTTATGGATCCGATAAATTTATTATTTGTTTTAATGAGCATACAGACTTTATATATTAATTTATTTGATCATCCAGTAATATATTTCGTACATGTGAATGTATTACATTCTTGACACATGATCAAGCAATATATATGTGTATTGTCGCTCATCGCCATTCATATAAGTTGTTGCTTATAACGCATTTGGTTTTAAAATATAGGAAAAGTATTGGGTACCAACATATTATCTGCTAATTTATTATCAATAATAATTAATTATTATATTTTAAATACATATATAAAGAGACACATTCAAAAAATATATTTATAAAGATATTTCTATTAAACAAGTCATAAAAAATATATTTTTATTAGACACATTCACAAAGATACTTCCATTAAACACAGTTATAAATCAGTGTTGGCAAAAGTTAATAGAAATGTTGTTAGTAACGTAGCAAGATTGTAAAATATATATACATTACCGTATCCAAATTTTAATTTGATATATTAATAATTGATTTATTCTGAAACATTAATATGGAGTATTATTATGATTGTTTCGGATTTAATTATGTGTGCTATTAATTTAGTATAAAGTTAATTAATTATTTTTTTGGGATATGAGGATTATTATGTATGTCACTTATGCGAATATTAATCTACCTAAAGGGAGATTTATATTTGGCCAAGTTATGTGTACACATTAATAATATTTGAGTAATAGAAAATAATGTTATTATTTAATTGTTACATAAGGAAACTAGTAACAATTTGGATTATTATACCCACCTATTTTATAAAGATTTATTTTTGGAATAAATTGATTGAACATTGTGCTGCCAACGTAGCCTCTTTTGTGAAAATTGATTTATTTAAAACATAAGGAATATGGTGATATATAATTCATGCGAATATTGGTCAGCCCAAATGAAGATCTATATTTGGCCGAATTATATACACATATTGATGGTAAATACATGTTTGGGTAACTAATTAAGAATAAAGTAATGCTTTTATTTATGCGGACAATAACCGGCCCAAAGTAAGTTTATTGTTTGGCCAAATAATAAGCATTCCACACTTTTATTTATTTTCTATTAGTTATGCGATCAATAATCGGCGCAAAAGAAGGTTATTGTTTGGCCAATTAATAGAAAATATATACGGTAGTAAATAGGTTGCGAAGTTTAAGTTTCTATGTGTGCATTTAGTCGGTCCAAAGAAAGGTTTAATGTGTGACAGAAACTTTGACAATATTTAATTACTACAATGAGAGTATCACTTACAGTTAATTTTTCTATCTAAGGATTGAAAATTAATGTTGTTCTAGATATCTCAATATGAATTTTTTTTCTATTATTTAACTAATGTTTACTGCATATTCTTTTGTTCTAATCCAAAAACAATGGCTTCAGCTACCAAAGTTTTTGCACAAATTAGTAGTATTCCTATTCTGAATGGTTCAAACTTTAAAGTTTGGAAGGATACCGTGGAGATTGTCCTCGGTTGTATGGATTTGGATATAGCTCTTCGAGAGGAGAAACCCACTTCTACTCTGGAAAATCTCAATGAAATTAAAATAGAGAAGTGGGAGAGATCCAATCGAATGAGCATTATGATCAGAAACACTCAATTCCTGAGGCGTTTCGGGGATCAATTACTGAGGATAAAAATGCCAAACAGTTCCTGAAAGATGTTGAAAAATTCTTTGCTAAGAATGAAAAGGCGGAGGCAAGTAACCTTTTGAGCAAACTTGTCTCCATGAGGTATAAATATAAAGGGAACATAAGGGAGTACATTATGAAAATGTCTCATCTTGTTTCAAAATTGAAAGCACTAAAGTTAGAGTTGTCTGAAGACTTACTCGTGCATTTTATTTTGATCTCCTTTCCTGCACACTTTGGACAATTCAAAGTGAGTTATAACACTCTAAAGAGCACTTGGTCCTTAAATGAGCTTATATCTCACTGTGTGCAAGAAGAAGAGAGGCTATAGTAAGATAAGACCGAAAGTGCTCACATGGCTTCATCTTCTCAGTATAAAAGAAAGCGTGATACTACTGCGGATGTGCCTTCTCAGCAAAAAAAGACTAAGAAACAGGATCAAGTTTTAACCTGTTTCTTTTGTAAGAAGGTGGATACATGAAGAAGGACTGTACCAAATATGCCACCTGGCGTGTAAAGAAAGGTATAATTCTTACTTTTGTTTGTTATGAGGCTAGTTTAAGTTATGCACCTATTGATACTTGGTGGGTAGATTCTGCTGCTACTACTCATGTAAATGTTACTATGCAGGATTTCCTGTGGAGCCCACCGCCAAGTGATGCTGAAAGATACATCTATGTGGCAGATGGCAATATAATTGCAGTCAAAGCTATAGGAACCTCTAGATTATATTCTACGAGTGGATTTTATTTGGATTTATTAGAGACATTTTATGTACCATAATTTAGATGGAATTTGGACAAATAAGATTATTTTTGTTTGTTCGGAAATAATAAAGTCAGTCTTTTTTATAATTCGAATAATATTTGCTCTGGTAGTTTGGTGGATAATCTATATAAGCTTGATTTGAATTCCTATAATAATGAAATACTGTAAACAAGTACAAAATTAAAACTAAATAAGGATTCAGCATCATTATGGCACAAATGCCTAAGTCACATCTCTAAACAGAGAATTCAGAGGCTCGTGTCAGATGGAATTCTTGGACCCTTAAATTTGGCAGACTTTGAAGTCTGCACTGAGTGCATAAAGGGGAAAAAGAGAAATGAAAGGAAATTAGGTGCCGAGAGAGCTAAAGATGTCTTAGAACTGATACATGCCGATATATGTGGCCCATTCTCTACTGTCTCTTGGAATGGACAATGGTACTTTATTACGTTCATAGATGATTACTCTCATTACAGGTATCTATATTTAATCCATGAAAAGTCCCAGGCCTTGGATGTTTTCAAGTTTTTCAAAGCTGAAGTTGAACTTCAACTTGGGAAGAAAATTAAAGCTGTCAAATCTGATCGTGGTGGTGAATACTATGGAAGATATACCAGTTCAGGTGAGCAACGTCCTGGGCCTTTTGCTCTTTTCCTAGAGGAGTGGAGTATTGTTCCGCAATACACCATGCCATGCAAAGCTAGCATGAATGGTGTTGCATAGTGAAGGAACCGAACTCTTAAGGACATGGTGAGAAGTATGATTAGTCATTCTTCCTTGCCTAAATCACTCTAGGGAGAAGCCTTAAAGACCGCAGTATACATCCTTAATAGGGTGCCAAGCAAAACAATTAACAAAATTTTTTATGAAATTTGGACTAGAAAAAGGCCCAGTATAAAAAGCATTTGCATATTTGTGGATGTCCAGCTGAGGCACGACCTTATAGGTCGCATGAAAGAAAATTGGACTCAAGAACAATTAGTTGCTACTTTGTTGGTTACGCTGAGCATTTACGAGGGTACAAGTTTTACAATCCTGCATCAAGGTCTATTTTTGAAACGGAAAATGCGAGATTCCTTGAGGATGTTGAGTTTGGAGGGGGGAGGAAATATTAAGAGTGTTGCTTTTGATGAGGATTCTGTAACTAACAATGATCAGGTCCTTCTGCCTATTATTGTTCAAGATACAGTTATAGTAAAAGAGCACAATGAGAATTCTACTGTAGATCCAGTTACAGTACAAGAGGATAATGAGAATATTGTTGTTGCTCAAGATACTGCTATAGTACAGAAAAATGATGAGAATCCTCCTCAATTCCAACCCATACAGTAAGCTCAACAACCTCAAGAAGTGTCATTAAGGAGATCCAACAAAGAAAGGAGAAAATCCATCTATGATCTCAAACAAGCTTCATGTCAATGGTATCACAAGTTTAATCAAGTTATTACTTCATATAGTTTTGAGGTAAATATTATAGATGAATGTGTATACCGCAAGTTCAGTGGAAGTAAATACTCTTTTGGTCTTATATGTTAATGACGTTCTACTTGCCAGTAACGATATAGGTTTGTTGCATGAAACTAAGAAATTTCTATCAAACAAATTTGAAATGAAAGATCTTGGTGATGCTTCTTTTGTATTAAGAATCGAGATACTAAGAGATCGCTCTCAAGGTATTCTTGAATTATCACAAAATAACTATATCAAAAAGGTTTTAAGTAGATATGTCATGAAAAGTTGTAGACCAATAGACACACCCGTAGCTAAAGGAGACAAGTTTAGTCTCAAGCAATGCCCCAAAATGATCTTGAAAAGACAATAATGCATGATAAACCTTATGCATCAGCACTAGGAAATTTAATGTATGTTCAAGTCTGCACACATTCTGATATATCATTTATAGTGGGAGTGTTTGGTAGATACTTGAGCAATCCGAGCATAGATCATTAGATAGCTGTTAAACGCGTAATGCGTTATCTAAAGAGAACAAAGTATTACATGCTTACTTATTGGAGATCAGAAAATTTGGAGATCATTGGGTACCCTGATTCTGATTTCATGGCATATGATTGTGAAATTTTGTCACTGAGCTTTGTATAGTAGATGACATTGAAATGTCATTAAAGATATTTTGTGACAATAAATCAGCAGTACTATACTCCAATAACAATAAGATCTTGACAAAATCGAAGCATACAGACATCAAGTTCTTAGTTGTCAAGGAGAAAGTTTAAGAAAAACATATTTGCATAGGACATATAGGAACAGAGTATATACTAGCAGACTCATTAACCAAGGAATTGATCCCTAAAGTCTTTCATGAGCACACTGCTCAGATGGGTGTCAATATTTGTGATGCCTTGGTTTAGTGGGAGTTTATTTTATACTATATGTCCTATGACAGATATTGAATTATTTTTCTGCAGAATTAAGTTGATGGTTTATTTCATGTTATGTAAAATGTTCATTTTGCAATATTTATTTTGTGTTTGATCTCAATAAAATTTTAAAGTTGGACCAGATGGAAATAGACATGCATGAGATCACTTGGCATGTAATTTCCATATTACTCATCCAAATTTGATCTATGTCGTTAAGTATGTTAGGATGGTGATTGTCGTGGTTTAGTCACGACATTAATGTGATAAAAGCTGCGGTGATTCCATATCTAATATATGAGACGGACCAGATTATTAAAGTAATGAGAGAAATAGCATTCAGATGCGCACATAAAGTTTATAAGATGTGATTATATTAAAGTGGGAGATTATTAGGAAATTATTTTAATTTTCTAATTTGTTTGTGGGAAATACATATATTAATTACAATCACAAATTATGCTATTTCAAATTAAATGAATTATATAATGGTGATTTCATTTATTGTTATAAATGTTAAATTGAATAAGTCATTATTACTTTTGATTTGGAATTAAATGAGAATAAAACTGGGTATTATCTTTTGTTCTTTAGATAATTATTTTTCGGATTTTAGATATATTATCTTTTGGACTTTAGGTACTATTATTGTTTGGTCTTTAGGGTTTAATGGTGCCATGCTCAAATATAAATAGTGCCTTCAAGGTTTCGGTCCCCAATATACCAAAACTGCCTTTGTGTGCTCTTTTCCCATCAGAAAAGTTGCAATTTAGCCGCCTAGAAATACATAAGACTTTGGTTGAGAAAGATCGAAAGAACTACAAGATCCAAATCCTTTCATCAATTTCTGATTTCTATGAGTAAAGATATGCTTTTGCATTATAATATATTTTTTGGTGATTCAATATGGATGATCTGGGTTAATAAAATAATTTATTCCAATAGTTCCATCTCATGACCTCTAAGAAAAGAGGGAAAATTTAAGTGTCGCTGAAGATAAACCTCATTAACTAATATACATTTAATCTAAATAATACACCATTTAACAAGTAGAATAAGAACAAAATATAAAGTTTAACAGAATAATTTAAAATAATCTATTTATTCTAACAACTTAAAATAAAACTTAACAAAACATAGAGAAATGAGAAAACTTATATTTATATTTTCTTTGGTATCAAATATTCTTTTAATTTTTTAATTTTTTTCAAAGATTTTAAATTTTCACAAATCTCCTTAAACATTGTCTTTATCTTCAAATTCAAATAAAATAATTGATCCAGATATTTTGTTAAAAATCAATTATATTATTCTTATAGTTTGTTGCTATGAACTTAAGTTGCAAAAAAATTTTTAGCAATTAATTTCATATTCTAATAAATTATTTTTATATGATCATCATCCATAATTTTATGTTCTAATAAATTTTTGGATCTTTAAAGTATACAAAATGAAAGTAACACAGACATAGAGAATGATAGTCATTAGAAGCAATGTGATTCGCAATAACAACAGGAATAATAGATACGGAGTAAATGACACACCAACAATATTGAAATTGTTTAACCATAACATATGAATGAATGGTGGTACAATGTAATAGGTGTGATTATATTTGCATATATTTTTTTTCAGTAGTTAGATATGCTGAAAAATATTTTATGATAGTTTTTTTGTTCTTCCATAACAATGTCAAAAGAAAATAGTTAACTTATTATGGAATATTATTTTGATTCTCATGTCGATGTGGATCAAATTGTAACGAATTATCCCAAAAAAATTTCACCTGAATTATCAAGATAAATGAGAATATAAATATCAATTTAAAGATTAATTTTAAGTTATATTTTTACTATTTTCATTAATTAAATCATATTTTTATGATAAATTATATATGTAATTATCAATAAAATAAGATTTTCTGTGATTTTATATTCGTCACATTTAAAAGTCGACTAATTTCAGTAATTAGAAAGAGCTGTATAAGCTAAAAAATTCTACATGATAAAAGAATTGACTATAATAAAGTAACGGATTTAACGGATAGATGAAGAGTTTAAATAATAAAAAAAAGATAATTGTCGAATTTTTTAAGTAGAGTAATGTAATGTTTTAGTTTTTAATATTTGAACTAAATTTTAATTTTATCCTAACGTTAAAAATATTATATTTTGATTTTAAAATATTTTATTTAATTAATTATATTTAAATATGTTTGATTTTTAAATTTTCGAATACTAAGACCATAAGTCAAATTAGACCTATTAACTTGAGAATAGTATCTTACAAAATGATCTCTAAAATCTTAAAATCCTGGTACATAGAATACAAATGGTTATGGACAGGGTTATTAATAAGAATCAAAGTATTTTTGTTAAGGGCCGAATAATAAGTAATAATGTGATTATAGTTCAAGAGTACATGTACTACGGGAAAAATAAGAGAAGTGGTAATTTTGAATGTGCAAGCTTAATATAAGTAAAGTTTATGATAGAATAGAATACAAATTTATGTGAGCAATTATGAAGAAGTTTGAATTCTATGAATGGAGAGATTGGATGAAAGAGTGTGTCACTATGATTTTCTATTCTGTTATTGTGGAGGAGTTTTTTCAGGACTACTTTAAGCCAACAAGAGGGCTCTGTCAAGGAGACTCTCTTTTTTTCTCTATTTACCTACCTTGTAAAGAGGGTCTTTTCTATGTACTCCACAGAAGAGAATAAAAGAAAATTTTCACTGGGCTTAGACTTAACCAAAGGTGTTGTACTATTAGCCATCTATCATTTGCTGACGACTCTATATTATTTAGTAAAGCTACTGATTAGATATCCTAAAATCTATTGCAGTATTACAAAAGTATAGTCGGATTAGTGGTCAGATTGTTAATCTGAATAAGTTGTGATGCTCTTCAGCCAAAATACCTCCAAACATATCTAGTTGATCCTAGCTCAATCCCTTAATCCACCTACAAATATTTTTTCTCTGGACCTTCATTAGAGCGAACACGGCCTTTGGTTTATCCCACAGGCGGTTCTCAAGTCTCTTTAAACTCAGATTTGGCCACCTGCAAATGTCTACTAAGTCTAACCTTACATTATCGTTATCCTATGTACGTGTGCGCTCATCGTCCATTACCGTATGCATGATATTATCAAACACATTTTTTTCAATGTGCATCGAGTCAAGATAATGACAAACCAAGTTGTCTTTTTAATAAGGCAACTTCCAAAATGTACTATATTTTGTCCAATTATGCTCCCTACCATATCCCGGAGGTCTTAACCCTGCCCCATTATCAACAATAATTGGGATTCAACTAACACAATGTCAAACTTGCAAACCACTCAATCTCACCGGTGCCTCATCTTGTTCAGTTTTATTCTTTCTAAATGAGTCTTTGTTGTACCGAAATCGATGATCAATATCAAGGAACCTTCAATGACAATCAAACCACACATTCTTACTCTCATTCGTCAACCAAAATGTCTTCGTATCCTCTATATAAATAGAGACACGACATTCTGCCCTGAGTAGACTATCCTGATAACATCCCATATGTAGGAAAGTCGTTAATAGTCCACATCAAGGCAACATATAGTTGTAAGTTTGTCTTCATTGAAATATCATATGTTTCTCTACCATGAATCCATAACTTGATCAACTCAACCACCAAGGATTGCAAGAAAACATATATTTTGGACTTCGGGTTGCTTGGAACAAGTATAACACAAGTTAAGAATATGTATGGGTCTTTCATACACATTTTGGGAGGTAGGTTTGAAGGAGTCACCACAACAGACCAATAAGAGTATGCATTATCGAAGTTAGAGTTCGATGCAATCCAGTCCAACCACAAAGCTAATCTAACGTTTCTAGGCTCGCTCATAAATGTAGAGTAGACCCAATCAAAGTGCTTCGAAGTATCTCTATGCGACTGATAGGTCATAAAATCACCATCTTTCTTCTTGTTACTATGCCTGTCATGCGAGACGAAGAACTCATTGTTGCACATAATCGTTTTAACCTAGGGATTAGGGACAAGTAGTGCATATGTTCGTTTTGAATTCTCTTTCCCTACCATTTACCAATCCGCTCTCTCTTGACCTGAAACCTCGGTGCATCACAAAATCTACAAGCAGTTAGGTCCTCGTCCGCCTTGTAATACAACATACAACCATTCAAACAACAATCAATTTTCACTGAATTTAACCTTAATTTTAAAACTAACTTCTTTGCTTCATAGTAACTCCGGGGAACCAATAGTCCCAATAGGTACTAATTCATTGCAAAAGGTGGCCTACTGATCAAAAGACTCTTGGGTATGATTTGACTCAGACTTAATATTCATCATTCTGACACAAGCAGACAGTTTCGAATGAATGCACCCATCAAACAATGGTTTTGCAGTAGATTCTAACAGATGATAAAATCTTTTTGCCTCTGGGTTAGGCTCTTGCTCAGTATCTTCCATATTGGTAACACCAATTGCATCAAACACCATTTCATTGTTTCTCTCTCAGTTACCCTCCCAATTCATTTCTTCCATATTTAGATCTCCAACCACCCAAAATCACATTGATCGACCCATAGGCCTATTAGAATTTGAGGTAGACCGGTTGATTTTCTTTTGGGATAAGTATTGTTTTGGTCCCTAACGTTGAGGGTCAGAATCGAAAACGTCTCCAACTTAATTTTTTATTTTGAATCATCCTTAACGTTTTTTTTGTATTAAAATCATCCTTTTTAATAAAATTTTTAATTTTATTCCTAAACTACCACTATTTTAATAAAAAAATTATAAAATTTAAAAAAAATAAAAGAAAAGAACGCATTTTGGGGGAGGGGAAAGGAAACGCATTTGGGGGGGGGGGGGGGGGAAGGAAACGTGAAGGAGGGAGGGGAGGGAAAGGGGGAAGGGGAAAGAAAGAGGGGGAATGGGAAGGGGAAGGGGGGACGGCGCCGGCGAAGCTTGGAGCTGCCGTCGCCGTCACCAAAAGAATGAAGAAAGCAGAGAGGGGTTGTGACGGGGGAGAAGAGAAGAGGGAAAGGAGATGCGCCGACGCTGCTAGGGCTCATCACCGCCGTCGCATCATCATCGGGAGACCACGCCGCTGAGCTGTCGCCGTCGATTCGCCCACGAGCTGCCGTCAGGGAAGCACCGGTGGTTCTGCTTCGGCTTCTGCATCTGTTTCTTCTTTCGAATCTGCTTCTTCTTCTACTTTTTATTCTTCTTCGGTGACTGATTCTTCTTCTTCTTCCGAATCTGGTTCTGCTCGAGCTTCTACTTCTACTTGAGCTTCTGCTTCTACTTCTGTAACTGCCTCTGCTTATGCTTCTGTGGCTGCCTCTGCTTCTGATTTGTTGAATTTGTGTTGATTTGTTGAGTTTACGATTTCTTGATTTGTTGAATTTGTGTTGATTTCATTGATGTTGTTTTTCTTGGTGGTGGAGGTTAAGGTGCTGGTGGTGGTGGAAGTAAAGGTGCTGATGGTGGTGGTGGAAGTAAAGGTGCTGATAGTAGTGGAGGGCATTTTTGTCCAGAAAAAGTTAAAAGGACGATTTTAATACGAAAAAATATTTAGGATGATTCTAAATAAAAAATTATGTTGGGGACGATTTCGATTCTGACCCTCAATGTTAGGGACCAAAACAATACTTATCCCTTTTCTTTTCATCCACTTCTCTATATTCTGTCCACATCCAATACCCATCCTTGAGTCCATTACGGTAGAGGTGAAGTGTTAACTCCGAAGGTCTTAACCACTTAGTCAGTCGACACATATAGCACGGACATCTAGAAATTCCTTGGCTCCTAAACGGTTTCATGTTGAAGACATACGTAACAAACTTGTCAACTCCCTCAAAGGACTCAGGTTTTAACCCACCCCATCCACCGTTATCCCTATCACACATCCACAGACGATGATTGGGGATTATTTTGCCACATACACCCTAGAATTCAACCAACAATTCAACTTATTAAAATTTTTATAAAACTTGATAGAGTTTCTTCTATAATTAGAATCCCCATCCAGTCCAATTATCATTTTTTCAAAAACCAAACATGTTTCAAATAATTTAAAAAAAATTCGACAGAACTTCTACTTAATTCAGAGACATCCACCAAATAAATTTATCACTTTCGCACAAATAAGAACAAACACGGATTTAATAAAACAATAAATCCTAGTCATTTTAGTGCGCAACTCCTTATTACTCTGCAAGTTTTCAGCAAACAAGGGTTTTAAGAAGGCACCACTACGCAACCTTCTCCCACTTCCATCCTAACACTCTATCCTAGGAAAAGTAAGTCCGGCATAAAACTTAAACAATTCATTATACTTGGAGAAAGAAATCCAACCTGAAATATGACTACACAGACTACGAAAGATGCGAACTTCCATTGATCCCAGTGAAAATAGTACCGTCCTAATTAAAAAAAAGTCAACTTATTAAATGCACAAGGTAAAACTAATACAAAAACTAATTTGAAAGGAATAAATATAACTTAACACTGCAATGAATAAAAACCTATTTCTAATTTCACCAAATTAATAACTTCCATACCAAAAGTAAACAATATAAGAACAAACTTATCTTATAACAGTTCAAGCACTCTTAATGTTACCCTACCTAACCTATCATAATATTATTTAATTTATAATTACATTAAATTATCATAACAAATCCTAATTGCACACTTCATTAAACAAATTTAATAAAATACTTAACAAAATTCTAAACTCCAAAAAAAATATGAAAAAATAAAAAAATTATAGAAAAATTATCTCTGATGGTGGAAGCGTGATGGTGTCAGGAGGCGGCAGTAATAGTGACAAGGTGACTTCCTTCGATAGGAACAGACACCAACAGCGGTGGCAGCAATAACTCCACCAATAGTGAGGACGACGTGCAGCGGTGGTGACGACGGCAGTTTCCAGGTGGTGGCAACGACTTGGCGCTGATGGTAGATTCAGAGAGACGAGAGAGAGGAAAAGAGAAGAGAAGAGAGTGAGAGAATTCGTAGAATTGAGGGGGAAGAGTTTCGCTTTTGAATTTTATCCCAATTTTAATGTCAGATTTACCGACAAAAAAATTCGACGGTAAATCGTTCGCCGTCGCCTATATCCAATGTTTCACTAAACCCTATTACTGTCAGAAAATTTCCTTATAAAATTCAACGCTAAATGTGGCGCTAATGATAGAAATTTTTGCGCCACCGATTACCATCGTATTTAGTAACGAAATTACTAATTCGACAGTATTGTCGGACATATTTTCAGCCCTAACTGTCGAAAAATCTGATGCTAAATTCAATGGTAATGTCAGACAGTAAATTCGACGATAAATTTGACGGTATTTAACGTTTTTCTTGTAGTGGGATTGCGTGAGACACTATGTTGCAATAAACATCAGGGAGGATTGAGCTTTAAATAGCTGAAAATATTCAACTTAGCTATGCTGAAAAAAAAAAAGATTAAAGGCTCATTTCTAGGACCAACTCTGTTTATAAAGTACTCAAAAGCAAATACTTTCCGTCCTCATCATTTATGAAAGCTCAGTCAGAAACCAATCTATTCTAAAACTGGAAAAGTATATTGAATGGTCACAAAGTTCTACAAAAGGTTTGAAATGGCAAATATGCAAGGATAATCTAATTCCTATTTTTGAAGAAATATGGGGTGATAATACAGGCATAATTTAAAAACCTCAATCCCTATCTCTTAACCAGAATTTTCAATGGATTTCACAATTATTTTAGACTAATGGTCACTAGAATTAATCACTTATGAATGCCTACTCTCCCTCCTATGGTTCAAAATATACTCATCATTAGAAGAAATTCATACCTAGACAAATTAATATGAAGTGAAAAAAAGAGTAGTTGTTACTCTGTAAATTCTATTTATGCAATTGCATTCAGATTTTTTTATGTCCCAATGAAATTTCTCCCAAATATTTTTATCTAGAAAATAATTTGAAAGTCAATTTGGTTCATCACAGTCTCAACAAAAGTTAAGCTCTTCATTTGTAGAGCTATCATGAAGGCCTTCTGGTGAATCAACGTCTCCAAACTGAATTTTCCAATCTCTCATCTATCTGTCCTAAATGCAAGAATGTCTCAAAATTAGCCATGCACCGCTTAATTAATTGCCCACCAGTAGTAAAAGTTTGGTAAGAACTGAGAGTAATGAACTTAATTATTGCAAGATCGGAACTCTAGTGGTAGTGGAAGAGCACAGTGTTATGCCCTGCTGAAAAAAATGTAAGACCCAAAACTTTTGGAAAATCTTATTATGAGTCAATTTCAATTTATTTATTCATTAAAGATTTTAATTTCAAAAATTATTTTATTAAAACTAACTAAATCAAGTTTTGATAATTAAATAGTATTTTTAATAAATGTTAGTGTTGAATTAAAATAGGTTTTCAATTATTCTATTACCTTTAATTTTATTAAAATTGCTAAACTACCCTAAAATTCCAAATTGAAACCCTAACCCTAATCTCCCTAAACTAGCCGCCATTACCCCTCACCCCCCTAACTGCCTCACACCTGTAACACACACAAATCCCTATACAATAAGACGGAGAGAAAAGAAAGGGAAGAGAGAAGAGAGGGCTGAATGGAAAAGAAGGAAGGGAGGGCGAGGACCGCCGCCAACGTGTCCTGCCGCAGCTGCCGCCACCGAGCCACCGAACCGAGCTGAGGAGGAGAGAGACCGAATTTGGCATTGAGAGAGAGAGATAGAGAGAGAGAAAGAGATAGAAAGAGAGAGGGAGAGAGAGAGAGAGAGAGAGAGAGAGAGAGAGAGCAGCGCCGAGAAGGAGGGCTCGAAGATCCGCTGCTACCTAGCCCGCGTCCAGCCCGTCGCGGTCGTCGCAGCGCCGTCCTCGTGCATCGCCGTCGATCTCATAGCCTTGCCACCGTCGCTTGGGGCCACCAGCATCGTCATTGTCAATGGAGGCTTACCAGGAGAGAGAAGTGCGAAGAGAGAGGAGACGCGTGGGGAAAGGGAGAGAACCACCACCAGCCACATTGCTGTCACTGTCAGAGCTTCCTCCGCCGCCGCTGCTTACTATTCTGAGCTGCTGTACCACCGCTACCGCCGTGGTGGTTGCCTCTACCTTCGGTGAAAGCACCCCTATCGGAGCTCAGTCATTGTTATACTCTCCGAAAGTCGTCACCGAAGCTGTGGCTCCTCCGCTTTTGGTTCTTCTTGTGCAGTAAGTTGCTTTTGCTTTGAAAACTCTTTTAGTCACTTTTTTGTATATGTTTCTAAGGTTTTGGTAACACAGGATTGAGTTCTGATTATTGTGACTCGTGATTGAAGCTGTGGTTGCTGCGGGCAGCGAGGAAAAAAGGGTTTTTAACACGTTTGGTTTTGTGAGTTTCGACGAGTTGAGGTAGGGTTTTCTTAAAATTTATTTTATCTTATAGAGTTGTTATAAATAGATATTAATGAGAGAAACATATGTCTGTGATTATAATTGTCTTATAAATGCGGTTGTTTGCTGGACTGAATGACTGATTGCTTGATTGCTTGAGTGGTGTGTGATTGTTGAAAAGAAATTAGTTTGAAAAATTATTTAGTTGATTATTATGAAAAGTGATTTTTCTTGGTTTTGAAGTTATTTTGATAATGTATATGAATCAGCTTTGGAAATGAGTTGATATATGAAAATGAATTAATTTTGGAAGCGGTTTAATTTTGAATTAGTTTGATTTTATAAATGATTTAATATTTGAGTTGGTTTAATTTTGAAAAAGATTTATTATTGAAAATGGTTGGATTTGAAAATAATTTGGTATTAGAACTGGTTGAATTTTGAAAAATGATTGAGATTTGGAAATGGTTGAGAAAGGATTTGAGAAATGTTTAGATGGGACCCGAAAAGGGTGGCAGAGTTCGAGTTTTAGGGGAGATGCTGCGAAATTTTATAAAATTGGAAGTTTTGTTTGAAGTACTCATTTAAAAAGATTTGGTTTTAAACATTATATGTTTTAAGATTGATTTATTTAGCAAAGAATTAATTATGTTTTGAATTGGGATTGTTGATGAACTGAATGGAAAGAAGGATGACGAGGATTGACTTTGAAATATAATTTTTGAATGAATTTGGAAATCAGATATGGATTGACGAATGATGATGATATTGAGAATGACTTAGATATTGATGAATGTTGAACAAATTATTCATATGTCTTATGAATGTGAATTATCTGAGACACGAGTTTTTCTGTGTAGACGCAGTGGCTTGCCACCACTTGCTCCAGGTTGAGATTTAATACTCTGTTGACCCTACGACGTAAGGGTGACCGGGCACTTATAAATTCCCGGGAATGGTACCCCCATTGAGCGATTTGATATATATATATATATATATATATATATATATATATATATGAGAAAAAGCTATGCATAGACTCATGGGGATGCGCGTCGAGGGATAGTTCAAGGGTTTAGCAAACCGAACTTGTCGGGTTGGTTGTATAACCGACAGATGAGCTCATTAGTCATAGGACAGGCATGCATCATATGCATTTGTATGCTTTGCTTGGGTTTAAATTTGTTTTGGTTTGCCTAATTGTTAAACTGTTATTAACTGCTACCTGAACTATTTGCTGTAACTGCTACCTAAACCTGTGGTTTCCTTGTCTGTTTTGCCGGTGTTTGTCCTGGTGTGCTACTTTTAAGAATGAGCTTTGGTGCTGAATTGATGATAGTGTTGATTGATTGCGTGGTTGGTTTCTAATTAAGATTTTCTTATAAGAAAAGAAAGGTTTTGGATTTTTGGATATTTAAATATTGATTTTTGAAAAGGGTTTTTGGATGACTAGTTGTTGATTTTTAAAAGATCCAAAGGACGAACAATAATTACTGAACTTAAAAATAGATTTATCTTTAAATATCTTATTATGACAATTCTAAAACTCTGTGGTGAGATCGTGTGGTTAGGTTATCACTCCCCTATAGCTTTATCTTTTCATGAGATGGACAAAAAAACTTACGAAGGGTTGTATTGCATTTTGCTTAGTTGATAACGCTGTTTAGTTTTTTTTTTACTTATCCCTCGCCATCAATATTATATTATGTAAGAGGGATAGTAGTTGTATGATTTGTATGTATATAATATGTATAAGTTACTTGAGTAAGAAGTTTTGTACACATGTATATATTTGTTTTGTTTTATTTAAAAAGTATTCTTTTTCCGCTTTTCAAAAAGAACAGTAATACGATTTCGAGTCAAAAGCTCCTATTTTATTATTAAGTATATGAAGTCGTCGTAATACTTCTTACTATTAAAGTAGTACAGCCGAAAGCGTCACATTATAATAATAAGGGTGTTACAAAAAAAATTCACAATTGTAGCAGCCTTGTGGAAAATCTGGCTTAGTTGTAATCAATTGGTTTTTGAGAATAAGGAAATGTAGCCACAAGAAACCATTGCAGCAATGAGAAGCTTCGTTGTTGAACTTTTCAATGTTCTTCTCCCATAATGAACTTCTTTGCTTACATTTTTTTATTTTAATGTTTCTTTCTTTGATGTATTCCTTCGGTATTTACCACTTCTCGTTGTCATTCTCCAAGTTGGATGACTTTTTTTTTTCCAGAAATCAATAAAATATTCCTGTCTTTGAAAAGAAAATATATTTTATTTAATTTTATTTTAGTCTTTTGATTAAAATGAAAATTTTTTAGTTTTCACTTTTACTCACAAATCACAATAATCACAATCATATCCACAACTACAATTTTTGTCACTACCTAAATAAATCATTAAAAAAAGTATTTTAAAAGAAAACATTTTGATTTTGACTAAAGAACTAAAATAAGACGAAATAAAATGTTTGAAATAAAAATAAGACATTTTAAATATTATTGACAAAATTAAGATTAAAACTAACTGTTAAGAACTAAAATAGTATTTTATCTAATTTTTTTTATAACAACGATATGAGAAATAAAAATAATTAAATCACCACAATACTATAAAAACAACTTAAATAAAATGATAGTTCGATTAGTTACTCTATTGGTTCTTATAGTTTTACTAAATTTATAATTGGGTACTTATAATTTTTTTTTAATTAGACCCTTACACTACTTTTAATTTTGTAATTAGATTCTTGATAATATAAAATTGTTAGAATTAACTGAATTTTTTTTGCAAATTAAAAATACCCACAATTAAGAATCTAATTAAATCTTTAATCACATATTTTTAAAAAAGAATATTTCATTAATTTTAATATTTTTAACACGAAAAGAACTTAATTATAAAATTAAAAATAATATAAAAAGTTAATTAAAAGAATATAAAAATATAATTATAAATTTAATAAAATTATAGAAATTAACAAAATAATAAAACTTTTATTAAATCAGGAGTATTAAATTTTCACAACTTCAATAAAAATGCTCGATTAAATGAGGCCCTCTTATGTGCAAATAGGGATCTTCTAAATAATCTTTTCCAAATATAAATACCAGAGACTTATTTTTCCTGGCACATATGCATTATGCATATCATTATCAAACCTTAGAAACCAAGCAGCGACTTCTTTTAACTTTTTTATTTTTATTTTTATTTTGGCCACCTTTAATCAATCTTTAATTTGTTTCCATTATCCTTTTCCTTAGCAAAAATGTGAAGGAAAACAATAAAGCTGAAGCAACTAATAAGTATCTAACTGTACATGATGGAAACAAGAGAGAGGAATGAGTATAACAGAGTGGTTGCATTGCTTATTACTAGCATCTATATAGTGGGTGTGTGGGGGGCTATTTGAAATCGCAAAAATGGACACTTGCTACTTCTTATCTCCAATGTTAGTGAATGCACTCACAAAAGAACACTTTATTATGGCCTTTCAACTCCTCAAGTGCTTATGGGGGAAAACAAATTAGGGGGCTCCCCTTTTAATAAGTAGTCACAAATAATAATAGGTTTAATTATTCTATTGGTCCTTCTAGTTTTACTAAATTTTTAATTAGATTCTTATACTTTTTTTTTAATTGGGTTCCTACACTGTTTTTAATTTTGTAATTACGTCATTTTCATATTAAAAATGTTAAAATTAACATAATATTTTTACCAAAATACATGCGATCAAAAATTTCATTAAATTTTTAATTATAAATACCTTCAATTTGCGAAAAAAATATTCATTTAACTCTAATATTTTTTACACTAAGAAAGACATAATTGCAAAATTAAAGCAGTGTAGGGACCCAATTGAAAGGAAAAAAAGTATAGGGACATAAATAAAAATTTGGTGAAACTATAAGAACTAACAGAACAACAACAACAACAACAACAACAACAACAACAACAACAACAACAACAACAACAACAACAATAATAATAATAATAATAATAAAAGAGTTTAATTTTAATGTATTAATAATGTAAAATATTTTATATAATCATTTAATTATATCTATTCTTTTTTATGACAATTTATACAACTAATATAAAAAGATAATTATTTTTATTAACATATCGTTACGTAATTTGATACATGTATAAATTTTTTTATATTGACAGTATATTAAAATTAAATTAACAGTAACAATAATAATAATTGCATAATTATTAGTTTATTTGGTGTATACTTTACACATTTTTTAAAATTTAATTTTAAAATAGATAGAAAAAGTAGATAAATGAAAAACTAAGTAAACTTACAATCAATTTAATTTAACGGAAATAAAATAAGTGTGCAAGAAAAAGAAAAACTATTAAACGTGCAGATTATCAATTTTCTTAAAAGAAAGGGACAAGACTAGACATGAAATTGATTACCATGTCTTTAATATGAGGAATGCTTATTAGGTGTTTTGGACTCTTACAATAAATGAATGCAATGTCACTTTAGTTATGTTGCTGATCATTTGTTTGTGAAAGTTGGCTTTCACATGAATTTAATTATTTTGGCTTTAACATGTGTATATACAGTAATATTATGAACACAATAATTTAAGTTTGTTTTATTCAATTTAATATATATATTTATATATTTATTACGTTAAATATTACTTAATTATATATTTTAGTGATAATTAAAAATAAAATAAAAAATACATTTAAATTGTTTTTAGCTAATTTTCTAATATCTTTCGAGCATTTCTTATGTATATATTCTCTATTGGAATGTACCAATAATATAGTTATGTTAGGCTATATATGTTTATTTATGTGTACGAGATAATAAAATAGAGATACAAAAACATTAACAGATAAAATATGAATATATAAAAATATTATATATGTTTAGAGAAATATTAATAAGAGATAATTTATTTTTTTATTATATTTATCATATTTTTATAATAATATTTTTTATCATTATATTTTTTATTTTTTTTATAAAAATGAATTATTTTAATTTATTATTAAATAAAATATAAAAATATTATTTTTTGTATCTTTATCTTCTATCTTATTCGTAATATTGTGTCTTGTCCCATTTTTAAAACCAAACGTATACTTAGACACACAACTAGGCACTAAATTAGAAAAGAATTGTAAGCTTTTCCATTATGAAGGACTAATCGGAGTTATTGTTCAACCACAATATCCACCACAATGGTAATTGTTTGAGTTATTTAGGCATTATGGTCCCCCATATTCAATTTTTTGGGAATGTAAATGTGTAATAGGTTTGTGACCAAATTCTTTTTTTTGGTGTCTTTATGACCAAATTATTACCCACCAAAATATGAACTTGGATGGATTAGAGATTATTAACGGTTAACTTTTAATAAACGAATATCCAGGATTTAACACTTAATTACCTAAAAAGAAGTTGCTAATTATATTTTTTATAAAAAAAATAATTGACATATATATTATTAAAATTGTCTATATCTCTTATACATATAATAGCTAAAATTTTTTACTTAAATTTTAAAATATTCTACGATTACGATTTTAAATAAGTTAACCAATTTTACAAAAAGTTAAATAATTGAGAGAGAGATAGAGACTTTAATAAAGAAAATTAAATAATTGACAACATGGTAAAACATGTATGAATAAAATAATGGTGGAAACTCAGGTACAATCGACTTCGCGTGAAGTTGATGATTGAGAGCGGTTAGATAATTTGACTGATTTAACTAAATTTCTATCTAACGGCTCTCAACTATCAATTTCACATGAAATCGACTGGACCTGAGTTTTCACCTAAAATAATATTACTCATGAAATAGTAATGATATATTCATATTCAACGATAGAAAAGGAAGTATGGAAGAATTGGGAAGTTTGATTTTATATCATGTAAAATGAAGCTCCACTCACTCACTCACTCACTAAAATAGTAGAATATATTGAGAAACAAGACAAATAGTAACCCCTCATATTTGAAAGAGAAGATCCTTTTGAAAAGTAAATTAAAGAAAGAAAAGCAAGAAGATACATCGCAAACTAACCGCACTAATATTGGGACACTATAATAATTCCATCACCACCCCGATCCACAGTTCTATGAAATTGAAAACAAACACAACAAAAGCGGTGTACCTTATTACCTGGTACATCTTACATGCTTTTACAATATATTTAATCCAAAAATATTTATTTTTGTATTTATAAATATAATTTGGATAAAAAAAATCTCCTAAGAGCATTGTTTAAAGAATCAAATAAAAAATTTTAATTTTTCCAATAACATTCAATAATATGTAGAAAAATTTATAAGTTAAACATTTAATTTACATTTTCTAACCAAAGATTTTATTTATAATATTTTTAACTAAGATATTTGTTAACAAGACTTTTATAAATATAATAAAAAATTGTAAATATTTAAAATACGTATTAAATAGCTTTAAATATATATATATATATATATATATATATATATATATATATATATGGATTTATAATAATACAGAGTTATGGGAGAAAGTGAATGGGGGAGCATGCATGCTTGCAAATTCATCATGTCCCACACACTGTGTTAATGGGTTATGATCCCTACTTGTGACTTATGATTTTGTCCTTGGAGATTCCAAAGCCCAGACATGTGGACAACTCAATTAGTATTATTTTTTACTTGTTCATCATGCATGTGTGATAATTTTGTTACAATAAATTATATAATATATCTAAATATTTAAAATATTTTTTATGTAATGCCCAAAAAAATTATGTATTAAATAAATTAAAATTTATGTTTTTAATTTGCAAAATAAATTATTCCTTTATTTAACAATTCGGAAGATTGATTTATTAGAATGATAATTTAATTTTCTTTTGTTAAAACAATTACATGAATGGAAGAGGAAAAAAATCGTAATAATTGCTGCTGGCCATCAATTATATAGCACATTTTTCAAATGATACACATAAATATATATATATAATTAATTTATCAAAGTATAGATAAATTTGAGTTGATATTATATTTGATACTATTGAGTTCTGTTCCGTCCTGAGTGCGTCGAGGTATGTGGCTTGCAGTTGAGCGCTTGACTTCTTGACTAAACTATACGTCGTCTTGGTTCAATGGTGCGGAATGACCTCGGCTCTCTAAAATACGGCGGCGGGAGCACCTGCACAAGACACTCCGACGCTCAAGTAAGTATGTGAGTTATAAGAGAGTAGAGAATAATAAGTAACAATGAGTTCTGTGACCTGGCTTTCATGGGCTGTGTGTCTTGATTTTACAGGCGAATAGTATGTTAGTGAGGGCCTAGTTTGTTCCGATGTATCTGGTGAGTGCTGTTACCAGTATCTTTGACTTGTGCAGAGACGTGATTTGGTTTGATAACGGTTAGGAGATAAGGATGACTTAGTCAAAAATTTCTGTTTTGTTTGTTTCCAAGGTTTAAGCTCGGTTTCAGTATTAATCTTGTTTCCGAATATAGTGGGTACACATCAAGTTCTATTTTCATATGAATTCAACTTATTAAGTCAAATTAATTTATTAACAGACTCTAAATCCTTGTGATTAGGGATAGAAGTGGACCGGACTATTCGACAAGAGCTTATGACTCGGTTCGTTTTAAATTCGGTTCGATTCAGCTCATTTTATTAAACAGATTATGCTTGAGTTTTTTGTAAAACCTATTTGTTATTAAAGACCAAGTTATAAAAAAACCTACAAAGTTTGTTGGGCCGGCTCGTTCATCAAAATATTTTTTTTGACAAAATAAGTTATTTTTAATTTAGACTTTCAACTATTCACTTATATTAAATATAAAACAAAACTAAAAAAATCAATAGTCAATACTAATTAAAATAGTAGTTTTTTGTTGAAAAAAAAATTTGCAGATTATAAGTATGGTTATAATATGTGATTAAGGATTGATATATAAATAATTTTTTTACAAATTATAAATTATAAATTTTAGAATTTATTTAATATCAATTAAATTTTTTTTAAAAGTTTATTGTTTTTTAAATTTTAATTCACGAAACAGACTTTTTAAATAGACTTGTGAGCTTGTCAAATTTTAAATAAGTTAGGCTTGAACTTAAAAAAAAAAAGTCTATAAAAAATAATAAATTTAAGTTTGGATCATCTATTTACAATATAGACCAGACAAATCAAAATTAAAATTTAGTACCGCTCAACCCATTTCTACCTTTATTTGTGATTTAAGTTTTAAGACCAAAACACCTTTATTTGTGATTTAAGTTTTAAGACCAAAACAGTACATAGTTACATACTCAAATTGAAACCAAACTATGCTTTAATAAATTTATAAAACCTTAAAATTGATTGGAAGAGATATACATAAATAATTATATATATTTTACATATTTTTCATTTAAGAATTACTTTTTTTGTTTAATTTACATAAATTTTTGTGTAGTTTTTTATTTGTCTTATATTAGAATTTTTTTATGAATAATAATCAAATTTTAAATTTGCTAATTATAAAATATTTGATATTATATCATAAAATTATTTATTTTAAAAATTTAATTAAATTATATTATAAGTCTTACCTTTTTTAAAAATAATATCTCTATAATATTTATATATATGTGAGACATTTTTTATTCTTTAAATTAGCTTTTAAAATTAAAATAAACCTACTTAATTCAAGAATAATATCATAATAGATTTAAATTGTTAAATTATCCGAGTTACAAATATTCACATTCTAGATAGTCATTTTTTAACTATTGCGTCCCTTGAGCTAGTTTTTAGCTTTGTGACTTATATTAAAAAATAAGTAATACATTAAGAATAAATTATTATTTGTACCCATGAAAATTCTAAACGTTGACAAATGTAATCACAAAATAATAAAATTGAAGTTGTATCCATAAAAGATTGGCTCTATACAACAAAATTATTCAAACTTTAAAAAATTACTCTCTCTCTCTCTCTCTCTCTCTCAAATTAACCCCACCACAACCAATTCCAATTCAGTTTCCTAACTTTAGCAGCGCCTGATGAAAAAGAAGAAAGAAACTATCTATCCAGCGCAATGGGAGGGAGGAGTCGAACTACCTCGAGTAGGACGCGAGGAATTGAACCCACCTTGGTGCGGCGCGAAGGTAATGAGAAATCGAATCCACCTTAGCTTTGAAATTATTGGTGAAACTTGTTCTTTTCTCTTAAATTGTTTCGGTTGTGGGTGGATTTGGGCGGTTTGAATTTTTTTTCGTGTACTGTGATTAAAGAATAGAAAATGAGGATGAGTTGCGGAGGGTGTTAAAGTCTGCACAGGCACTTACTAATGATGGTGAAGTTGTATAATTACTGTTGGAGATGAAAAGGGAGAAAGTGGGATCGAAAAAATAATACTGATTATATCACAGTTAATGTTGAGGTGAGGACTAGGCTATATATGAAGGTTGGGGATGGGGGAGACTGCGGTGTGGATGGCGGCGACAAAAAGTCATGATTGGTGATTGCTGGAAAAAGGGATAGTAGAATATGAGAGAGAGAGAGAGAGTAGTGGTGAAAAGAAAGATAATTTCTGATTTTTGGTTTTTTTTTTAGTTTAGATAGTTTTATAGTACGAATCTAATTTTTTATTGGTATAATTTCAATTTCATTATTTTTTAAGTAAATTTATTCGCATTTAAAATTTTTGTGACATTAAATGTTTATTTTCATGCCAAATTGCAACTTCTAAAAAGACAAAATATCTGTGTTAACTTCTCTTGGTGATGCTATGATTACTCATATTACCATTTACAAAAATTGTCCCAATTGTTTATATGATAATAATTTGAACAGATGTCCAATTGAATTTAATTATCGAACATGAGTCAGGCAAATAAATCATAGTCACAGCAAGTGAGAATGGTTGATAGAATCCTACTTTTTCTTTATTAATTTCCTCTTTTTGGGACACAATCTTTTTTAAGCAACTAAGACCACTCAACACAAAATTTGAAAGTATGAGAGATAAGAACTGGGTTTAATCAATCCAGTAATGATTTAGAGTTATGATGTAACATTCATGATAAAGTGGAAAAGAGTGGGAAGACAAAAAAAATAATAAAAAAGTAAATTATGGTAGTTTATGTATGATGAGAAAAAAAATACTTAAAATCTTTTGTCTTTTATATATACAACCAGTCAAATTAATAATAGAAAGAGACAATAGAATTGTGTAAAAAGTTAATAAAATAAATTATATTTTTTATTATTTCTTTTGTGCATAACACTTTTTAAAAAACAAAATAGAAAGCTACAATTTCATGAAAGCTATACTGAGGGATTTGGTGTCATAATGAGTTCAATTATTTGCTTGGTTTGTTCTAGTTAGACCATTAACACTCACCAGAGATTGAATAGATTATATGTTATTTAATAGAATAATATTGTCTGTGTCTTATGTAAGAAAAATGTTAAAAATATGAGGCCTGCTACACATACAAGCTTTTTTGGTTTACAAGTTATATAAGTTGCTCCAAGTCCAAGAAAAAAATACGCGCTCCTTCAACAACAAGTTCACTCTTCGTCTTCTTCCTTAATCAAAACGTAAACCATCAAGAAAAAAACACGCGCCCATTCCACAACACGTTCACTCTTCCTCTTCTTCCTCAATCAAAACGCAAATCATCAAGATTCAAGGGACATTCAAAACAAACTACTACGATTCTGCAGAAACGTTCTAACTCCTCGCGAAGAGTAGAAGAAATCAAGAAGAAAAGGTATAAATCTCCATAAAAAATCACCAGAAAAAAAAGAAGAAACATTATTCAAGGTACTGTTTTATTGTTCTTCTAGGTTTTTCTTCTAGATTGTCTCTGTCATGTGCTCATCCTTAACCAGCAAAACATTAAAAGATTTCAAGAAGAAATATACTGTCTCACCCTGTTTTGGGTGTATTTCTTAAATCTTTTGGGTGTATTTCTGTAATTCTTTGGGTGTATTTCTGTAACCATTTGGGGGTATTTCTGTAATCTTTTCTATAACCGTTTGGGTGTATTTCTGTAACCGTTTGGGTGTGTTTCTATAATCGTTTGGGTGTATTTATGTAATCGTTTGGGTGTATTTTTAAAGTTCCGTTATCTTCGAAATGATTTCAAAGCTTGATTTCAGAAACTATGAAAATCGAAAAAAACGAAGCAAAGAGAGAACACATGAAGGAGATCCAACAAATTTGGCAAGAAACTCGAAAAAAGAAACAAAATCTTTTGAAAAATGAAAGTTATATATTTGTGCGTTAATTGATTTGAATTGATTTAAAATTATGTTAACAAAGCACGTAACAAGTAGCGCGTTTAATGGGTAGGTTTCGTTCAGACTTGTAAAACTTGTAAATGCAAAAATACTTGTATGTAGAGATTAATCCTAAAAATATTTATTATTTATTTTTCAATTATCAGTTTACTTATTTGGTGTGGTATATTTTAGTAAATTTAAATTTATTTCAGATACAATTAAATAACACTCTAAGAATTGGATGAGAGTATCTAGTAGAAAGAAAGAACGAAAAAAGTAATTAATTGAGTGTTTTTTATCATTTGAAATATTTGGTTTGAAAAAAAATGAGAGAAATTTTCAAAGCAAAAAATTAGGTGTATCCAAAATTATTCACAAATCGTTCAAAAATTTTAAGAAATAGAGTAGTGTTAATTTCTTTAGTTATTAATAGCAATATCAGATACAATAACAGACTTCGTCTTTTTTTCTATTTTAATTTTGTTTTGTTTTGTTTCCATAATTGTAAAAATCGGACTGTACAGATCAATTCAATTAGAAAACTAGTGAATCAAACCTTGAACTGATCCAGATTAATATTCTAACCGTTTAAGGAAACAAATTGGTAAGCCCAACGTGGCCGATCAAAATCGACACTTGAATCGAACCGGTCAACCTGCGTGATCAATTATCCATTTGCTGATGATGTCTGACGTTAGCCTGCGAGGTTAAGGAAATTTCAACAAGCTTGCAACATGTGGGACTCAAACTTAGCAATTCAAGTATGAAGACTAAGCTCACAACTACTATACCAATCTCTACTAAAAAATAGTAAAATAGCTGCGGATATTACCTGCATTTTTTTTGCAGAAATTTGTTGCAAATTTTGCAACTATTTTTTGCACCAGAAGGCGAGAAATATTACTCGCGAATTGTTACTATGAAAAATTTGCAAGTAAATATTCGCAGTAAAATCTGTAGCTAATTTTGGCAACAAGTTTGAGTCATGTCAAATTCGCAGCAAAATATGCAGCAACAAACACTACAAGAAAAACGTTGAGTACCATCGGATTTATCAAATAAATCCGTTGATAATAAAGTTACCGTCGTCCTAGAATTGACGGTATAAACGTTGCTGGAAACTGCTTACCGGCAAAAATTTTTCGTCTGACGTTAATTACCAGCGTATTTCTGTTGGTATTTTCAATAGATTTGTCGAGATTGAGTTCATGATTACCGTCGGATTAATCCCATGGTAACTTTGGCGCCATTTTACGTGTTTAGGTGCCAAGTTACTATTAGATATATTCCACGATGAATCCTACGGTAATATTTTTTGGTTTTGTTTTTTTTTTACACAATTAAACCATAATTAGTAGTCAAATTAAAACTCTTGTTAACAAAATTGTTAGCAGAAATCTAAACTGAGCATAAATCAACAAATTATTTTATTAAAAATAAATTGTATGAATATAATAAAATATCACAAAAGTAGAATACAATGACGTCGACAAACAAGAAAATGAAACTCCTACAGATCCCAGTAATAATCGTCATCCTCGTCGTGGTACCTCTGCTGAGGCGGCGGAGTAGGTGCTGACGTTGATGCCCCACCAGCAACGTTGCCACTAGAACCAGCAGTGCCACTGCTTCCAGCACGCATTTGCTGGTTGTACACCTCAATCTGCTCTCGCAACCAATCTAGCTGCTCTAGCTTCTCCGTCAGGTCCGAGCTGATGGCAACGGCTCCTCCCACGCATGTAAGCAGGTCGTTGTACCTTCAGACTGTTTCGCTTGCTGATGAAGCTCTTATGTCAACTTTTGCACCTCCTCCCTCAAGTCAATAACTTTCTGGGGATCGGAAGGGCTGGTGGCAGAGGCAGAGGAAGCCGCCAACACCGAAGAGCGGAGGCCACTAGCAAAGAACGACCCCAACCCGAAGCAACGATCTTGTGAGGCTCAGAGGCGGTCTCCAAGCCAACTTTGTCATTCCAACTCGGTAGCTAAGATTGTTGGGTCGTGTAACACCCTAACTACCAAAGCTCACGCTTCCGGCTGCGCAACTCTGATAGCTCGGACATTACGACGACACTTATACTATTTAATACTAAAATATGAGCCTGTTTAAAAACTTTAAACCGCAATACCGCTCCCAAAAAAAAATACTTTTGCTATACAACGTACATCCATACATACCATACATCTTACAAAAACTCATAAAGAGTACATCCATATATATACATACATATATATATAAGTAATATTACAAACATAATCCAATAAAATTCCTATCCCTCTTACAGATTATATCAAGATAAAGGCAAGGGTACAATAAATAATAATCTAAAGCAATACAAAGCATCACAACAATAACTAAATAAATTCTTCGTAACTTCTGCGCCCATATCCTGAAAGGGGAAAAATGTAGGGGTGAGAACATCATCCTCGAAAGGGTTCTCAGTAGAGGGTTTTTGGGAATTACTGTAATAGGATACATAAAGATAAATCGTACTAGTGATTAATAACCGTCTTATGCCTCTTTTCAAAAACAACAGTTTACAATAAAAGTAAAGTCAGAAATCTTTTCTAAAAGAGGAACCGTTCAATCCTTAAATCATCAAAAGCCTTTCACAAAGGTTTATCTATACTGAACCAAAATAGCCTTTCATAGTTTTCCAAACCAGAAACATAAAACTGGAATCAACCATCGGTCCATCTCAATTCAACCACGGCCCTAGGCCCAAAACAATCCAATCCAACAACCAATTACCACAAACCAACAGAGTCCCAGTTGCAAACACAGATAGAAAGTTCAAGCACAAACAAACAGTTACAGCAAGTAGAACAAGTAACAGGTAATCACAAGTAATCACATAGGCAAACCAAGTACAATGTGCACACCCAAACAATGTCACATAGATGCATATGATGCATGCCTATCCCTAGTGGCTGATGATATCATCTGTCGGTTATATAGCCAACCCGACACGTCCTGGTAGCTAACCATGGACAGAAACACCCCTCGCGGAGCAAGTAGGTTTGAGCTACAACCTCATTGCTACTACCCGCTCAACCCAGAGCCAGTGGAATAACCACTACTGCGGCTACTACCTAGGTGGGTGTTTAAAAGCTCAACCTGGAGCGAGTGGAATTACCACTACTACCGCTACTACCCAGGCGTCACAGTCTCTGACCTGGAGCAAGTGGGACAAACCACAACCCTTGCTACTACCCAGGTATCTCAATCATATATTCATTCAGTTCCAACCATGGATCAACATCCATCTCAGCCATCCGGCTTAAATTCATAATTCATAGTCAGCCATACGGCCCATAGCTCATTCGGCAATCAGCCATAAATCAATATCATACACAGCCATTCCGGCTCACGGTTCAATCCAGAACCAGCCAATATTCATAATCATACACAGCCGTTCCGGCCCATAACAAAACAGCACTTCCACACTCAACATCATCAAATTCATAAGACCGGCATTTAAGCCATAAATCACTTTTCTCAAGCCATTTCACTTTGAAATCAAATTTCAACTCTTTTCAGCCTTGGCCTTAAAGATCTCATTTCTCAAATCATCTCAGGCTCATAAGCCAAATTTTCTAAAAGTGAGTTCCCTTTTTAAAACAAAGCCACTCTCAGCATTCTCTTTCCAAAACTTCCAAAACCATGGAAAGATAAAGATTCATTTTGGGAACATTCAAAATCACTCATCCAACAATGGAATTTTATAACAAAAGTTTCTTGCCAGAGTCCCAAGTCTTTAGGGAAGGTCAACTTATATAAATTCCTTAAAATTCATTGAAACTCTTAAAATCATAAATTCTCGGTTCAAGTAAATAAAACTGAATTTATTATGAAACCGATCATACAAAATCACAAGTTCCAACCCGGTCCAAAAATCAACTCATTTGAAACGGAATCGATTCATTTGAATCAAACCACTTTCAGGTTTCTTTTTGGAACCCATTTTTTCTATCTCTTCCAAAATGCCTCAAACTTGATTACTCAATCAAAAGTCTAGATTCCTTTAAAATCACTAAAAGCTCCTTTTTATATTGAAATCAATATTAGAGCATCATTCTTTCCTTCAGTGATTCAAACGGTAAAAATAGTTCATTTCTAAATAAGTCGAACTCAAGGCATAAGTTCACTAAATAAATTAAGCTTGAAAACATAAATATTCTCTTAATAAATCAAATAATACAATTTTTCAAAGCCAACCCTTTTTAAATAACTTTTCAAACAAGACTATGATTTTTGTAGAAATTTCGGCAGCACCTCCCCTAAAACTTGGACTTTTGCCACCCGGTTCGGGTCCCAACTAAACCGTTTCTCATTCCTTTTCAACAGCTCAAAACCAGAATCAATTTAAAGCAAGCTAAATCAACAATCGCCTCAGTGGCGTATCTTAAGGATACCATTTCAAAATCAACTCAATATTAACCGTTTTAACTCATTTCCAAAGCTTTAAAGAAACGGTTCAGTAACAATCCATTTGTCCAAAACCAAATCAATTAAAGTAAACCAGGCTGAATTCAAAAGTGCATTCGACTTTCTTGTCCAAAAAATCAACTCAACTCAATTCAATTCACAACGGATTAAACCCGATTTCAAAGCTTTAAAAGAATCAACTCAAAACATTACATTTCACAAAGCCACACAACAACTCAGACAAACCAACATCCATAATCATTCAAGTCAATCAAATAATACATAAGGCAGATACAATCACCAAATACACAATATCTCACATCAGTATCCATATGTAATAATTCCAATACATAAAACATAGTTTTTGGAAAGCGCCCCTACCTCAAAACGAAATTCCATAACCCAAACGTCTCACAAAGTCCTTTCCGCCTTAACTCGAAATTACCGGCAACCAAAACCTCAGCTCCCAGCCACTTTCGCAATAACTATAGCAACACTAATCGCAACATATAATAATCAGGACTCAACCCCACGTTACCAAAACTCATTTATTAACCAAACACAACCGAAAACTAACGCGAGGCTTTTTGAAACACAATTTCTTACCGGAATAACAACATGAAGCAGCTGCGATTTCGAACCGGCCCCGGCAACAGCTCCGGCGGCGGCCAGAAGCCCCGGTGGATCAACTATAGAAAATCGCGTAACATTAAAACCTTTTTGAAATCCAAAAAGGCAGAAACTTCAAATAAAACTCTTACCGGTAGAGATCTCCGGTGATGGCAGAAACAGCCAGAAGCTCGGTGGTGCTCCCGGAGGTCACAGAGCCACTCCCGGCGACCAGAACCCTTTTTTGACAGCGGCAGTTCTGACAGAGGCGGCGCCGGCGATGCGAACGACGGTAGGGCGCGGTGGTTGGACTCTCAACACACTTTCAGATCTCTCTGTCTCTCCTACTCGATGTGACTGGACAGCCTTCCTTTCAATGGCGCGCCGGCGGCAGGCCCTAGCAGTGGCGGAGGTAGGTGGCACTTACAGGAACCATCTCAGCCTTTTTCACGCACGTCGAACTCCTCCTCGTGCATCTCTCTGGATGGCAGTAGCAGCAACACCACCGGCCCGAGGAACAGGGAGTGGCGGAGCTCAGCCACGGTGCAGCAGAGCAGCTCAACGGCGACACTAAGACTCGGCAATGGTGACGGCGGCGCAGCTTCCACACGGCACCTTCTCCCCTCTGGCCATGGCTCGCACCTTCTCCCTCTCCTGATCGCGATTCGAACGGTGGCTTCATGGTGGCGGCAGTAGCTCGACAGGACGATGGCAGCACAAGCTTGGCGGCGGTGACGCGGTGAAGGCGACGCGAACTGCACTGCGTAAAATGCGGCCCCCTTCCCTTCCGATTATGATCTCCTTCTTCTTCCCCTTCATATCCGTGTTTCTTCTCGGTGTGGTGGGTGTCTGGTACGTTGAAGGAGGAGGGTGAAGCTTCATATTGATCTGAGGAAAGGGAAAGGTGTGTGCCACTGCTGCTGGGTTAGGGAAGTGGGTAATTGGATTAGGGTTATTCGTGTGTGTTGGCTGCTGTCTTGGGGAAGGGGTTTCGGCTAAGGCTAGAAGGGAATTAGGGTTTCATTTGAAATAAGGTGAAAATGTGTGTTAACTATGATTTTGGGCAAAATGGTAATTTCAAATGAAATTGGAAATAATGTAGTAATTAAAACCCAAATTAAACCCAACACTAATTGTATATAGAGAAATACTATTTGCTCATCAAGTTTACAAATTATTTTCAATAAAATGCCCAAATCCAAAAATTAGAAATAATATACTTAATTTCTTCATTTTCCAAAATAGCAGTAGTAATATTAAAAATATTACTTATCTAATCCAAATCATATAAAATCCTTATTATTTCATAACTATCAACTTTATACTTTAAATATAGAAAATAATCTAATAATTATAAAATTGGACAATAATCATAACTTATCTCAAATCCAATAAATCAAAACTTGCCTTAATTATCTATAATAAAATAATCTCTGAAATTAAGGCTACAAATAACTGTAGGATTTGAGACTTGCTCATAATAAGACTTTTCAAAGATTCTGGGTCTTACATTCTACCCACCTTATAAAAATTTTTGCCCTCGAAAATTGATACAAAATGAAAGAAATTCCATAACAGTTCACCCTTGAAGACATTTAAGGAAGAAGCAAAAATATCTCAAAATATAATCATATATACGATTTTCAAATACTTTGATTGTCATAAGCTTAAGGATGTAAGGGTAGGAGTGTGATTGCAAAGCAAACGTTACAAGGTAGGCTCAATGCAAAAGTTAACATGGGTCAATCATGTGATAGAAGGGCAAAGCATCAAAGGTTATAAAACAGGATGGAGTTAAAACGACGTGCTTAACCTCCGCACACTAATCTCATATCAACCTCAAAGTTTCAACTTTCCAACTCCATCAAGCACTTTACAAACCCCAATTTCGATCATTAGCCTGACAACCACAAACCCGTTCGCAAGGAACAAAACGCCCACAACTCATACGTTGCACACCTACCGCTTCAACTTCCATATACACATCACGTCTTAAAGAACTAACGTATCGCATTACTACGTCTACAAGTTGCACGTGATATCAAAACAATTCTCGAGTCTACTCAGAAGGACACAAGATTTAGAAAGGGGAGACATATGTCAGGAATAATACTCATAGATTTGGGAGAATGTATCCAATCCAGGTAAACAAAGACACTCAACCGATGAAGTTTGCTAGAAATAAATCGATTGACAACTTCAAAGATAACCCTTGAATAAAAGAAATTCAATAGGATCCATAGGAAGAAAATCAGCACATTGGTTTGAAACAAATTCAAGTTGAGTCGAAGAAGTATGAGGTTTACAGAAGAGAATATCTCAAACCCAAGGCAAAGCTCACAGAACTTAAGAGCATGATTAAAAATACTTCCAAATACATTGTTCATAAAAGAATAAAAAAACTTGCGGAAAAATCACTTCGCAGTTTAGAAGAAAATCAAGTAATAAACATTCTTCAAGAGAGTAACAAAAGCATAAATGTGGCTTTGCTCTAATTCAATCTCATGTTGAAGTAGATTATGTAGAGTTTTAAAAACAAGGTGCTCACAAGTTTGGCTAAAGGCTAAAATATCTCCTCAAATATTTTAGAAAGATAATTAGGTGCACAACTTAATCAAAGGCAATCATAAAACTCGGAAGAGAAATCAAATGCTTGTTCAAAAATTTCCAAAGTCCATATTCAAACAAGCGTGTATAACATTTATAGCGAGGACAAAAGGGGAAGTTAAACTCTCTTTAGAAAAGAAATTCCGAGGTAAAATTTTGCTTTCAATCTGGTAAGGAAACAAGCGGTGCGTTACAAAAGAACAGGTTTCCATTAAACAAGGAAACTTTTCAAAACCTCATTTAAAATAGCGCATGTCAATTTTACAACAATTTTGTCAAAAATTGAACAATGGTTTCAATCCCAATCAAGCAACAGAAAATAAATTCCGTTTAGAATTTCTTCAAAGAGAATTCAAAAATTTTTTTTTTCCTAAGAGTTCAAAACAAGACTCCAAAGTGTTCTTGAAATCACCATCTCAGAAGGATATTCAAGAAAATTAGAATGTACTTGAAAAGGAGTCAAGCCATACAAAAAAAGATCTTAAATCAAAGTAGTTTAAACAAGATTCACTAGTCGTGAGACATCCAATAAACTTCCAATTGATCCAAAGAAAAAGTCGTAGGAAAAGACAACCCAATCATTAGTAATTTCTCAAGGATAAATATTTGACTAAAAACTCTTGTAGAGATAATGAGAGAATAAACGATGCACTATTTTGAAACGAATCAAACTGACTCATATAAGAATGAAATCCACAAGAGAAGGAAAACCAAGATCAATGGTAATGTTCACATTGTAAAAAGATTAGTTAAAAATAAAGTCAAGTATGACATTCATAGAGATGGAAGGTTTAATAGAGAATTTATTCCGTTCATAGGAAGAAAGCTATGAGTCCAGCACTTTTAAAAGAACAACAATGGCATAAACTATATAGCATGCTAAATCAAACTCAATTCAAAATAAGTTAAGAAAAGCTTATCAAATGAAACTCAACTGGGATAAAAGTGAAAAAGCTTTCCTTTCCAAAATTTTGAAAAATATCCAAATACCTAATCAAATGAAGATGTGCATTGGAACCGTAGTAAAATTACTAGAAAGTCAAATTATAATTTAAAGTAAATGCTGTTCCGTAAACCAGTAAAAGTACAGGCGAGATATTAGAAATAAATAGTTGTTAAACTGTATAAGAAATCTTCAAGCTCCACATATGTAGATAAGTATATATCCAATCAACAACAAATTTTCATAAAATCTCAAAATTGGCTGTGATCACTGTCAAATAAGAGAAAAACTGAATCAACAAGTTTCCTAAGAATGGACTCAAAATCCGGAGTTAAAATGCACAACGCAATAGAACAAGTTCAAAGCTATATCAAAGACTACATGAATCCAGAAGAACTCAAACAAAGGAAGGTAGGTGCAACAAGGATCTCAAACAAGCATATGCACTTAAGATCAAACAAAAATGCATATGAATAGAGGAATAGAGTGGAACCTCAAACTACTTTTCAAGAGGAGTAGCAAATGAGAACTTCAAGTTAGGACATGAAAGAACGGTCAACTCGAGCAAAATTCAAGACACACAACTGAATAGCCTCGAGATATAGTTTCTAACGTTCCCAAAACCCGCAATTCGCTTTACTCAAAACTCGTATATCATCTATGATAACCCATTAGTGCTTTCATATACATAATTCACTAGTATTAAGCCGGCCAAACTTAATACCAAGAATTATGCAATGCAAGACTAACAACGTTAATCAATAGACCGTCATGTGCATAAAGCTCTAATTCTCGTCATTCGACGAGACCTAATACATGACAAACGCTCAGAGTATGCAACTAAAGCATAGTCGGTCCATTCCTCAGGCTCTACAGGAAGGACTGCTCTGATACCATAATGTAACACCCTAACTACCAAAGCTCACGCTTCCGGCTGCGCAACTCTGATAGCTCGGACATTACGACGACACTTATACTATTTAATACTAAAATATGAGCCTGTTTAAAAACTTTAAACCGCAATACCGCTCCCAAAAAAAATACTTTTGCTATACAACGTACATCCATACATACCATACATCTTACAAAAACTCATAAAGAGTACATCCATATATATACATACATATATATATAAGTAATATTACAAACATAATCCAATAAAATTCCTATCCCTCTTACAGATTATATCAAGATAAAGGCGAGGGTACAATAAATAATAATCTAAAGCAATACAAAGCATCACAACAATAACTAAATAAATTCTTCGTAACTTCTTCGCCCATATCCTGAAAGGGGAAAAATGTAGGGGGTGAGAACATCATCCTCGAAAGGGTTCTCAGTAGAGGGTTTTTGGGAATTACTGTAATAGGATACATGAAGATAAATCGTACCAGTGATTAATAACCGTCTTATGCCTCTTTTCAAAAACAACAGTTTACAATAAAAGTAAAGTCAGAAATCTTTTCTAAAAGAGGAACCGTTCAATCCTTAAATCATCAAAAGCCTTTCACAAAGGTTTATCTATACTGAACCAAAATAGCCTTTCATAGTTTTCCAAACCAGAAACATAAAACTGGAATCAACCATCGGTCCATCTCAATTCAACCACGGCCCTAGGCCCAAAACAATCCAATCCAACAACCAATTACCACAAACCAACAGAGTCCCAGTTGCAAACACAGATAGGAAGTTCAAGCATAAACAAACAGTTACAGCAAGTAGAACAAGTAACAGGTAATCACAAGTAATCACATAGGCAAACCAAGTACAATGTGCACACCCAAACAATGTCACATAGATGCATATGATGCATGCCTGTCCCTAGTGGCTGATGATATCATCTGTCGGTTATATAGCCAACCCGACACGTCCTGGTAGCTAACCATGGACAGAAACACCCATCGCGGAGCAAGTAGGTTTGAGCTACAACCCCATTGCTACTACCCGCTTAACCCAGAGCCAGTGGAATAACCACTACTGCGGCTACTACCCAGGTGGGTGTTTAAAAGCTCAACCTGGAGCGAGTGGAATTACCACTACTACCGCTACTACCCAGGCGTCACAGTCTCTGACCTGGAGCAAGTGGGACAAACCACAACCCTTGCTACTACCCAGGTATCTCAAGCATATATTCATTCAGTTCCAACCATGGATCAACATCCATCTCAATGACGAATGGATTTTTGACGGTTTAGAATTTCTCAAATAAAATCTCGTTGCAAAGTATAGTTTCTAAACCAACAATAATCCTTTCATACAAAAATTTGTTTGTCACAAGTACAAACCCCTAAAATCTATAAACCGAAGTATTTAAACCTCGGGTCGTTCTCCCTAGGACTTACAATAAAGTGTTTTGTTATTGGTTGTGAGTTATTTTGGGGTTTTAGATGAGAAACATGAATAGTAAATGGTAAGAAAACTTTATTAACAAAATGGTCTTGGCAAGATTTGGTTGTCAAGGGTCTTCATCATTATCGCTAGCCACAAGTATGGTAGTTGCAAGGATTAATCCCACTTAGTCATCCTTAAATCAATTAACAAAGGAAAGTCAAGTGAGTTGTATCAATCCTAGTCCATAAGTCCTAGCTTTCCACTAATTGGATTAATGAAGGCTAGAGTTAATGGCTATCAACTAGCAATCAATTGGACACTAGTGACTCAAGAAATCCTAAGTTACCTTCTCAAGCCAAGAACATAAAATTCTAGTCTAACATCCTCTCAAGCATTTCATCAAACACTTGATAGGCATAAAAGGAAAACGTAGTAAATCAACAACAAGAATGAAATCTAACAACAATTATTGAAAGAAATTAACAACAACGATCAAAAGAAACACTTTTATTATGAATTACCTTTATTGAATTGGAAGAAAGTAAAAAGAAACAATACTAGATCTACACTTAAACATAAGAACATCATAAAGGAAATTGCAATAAAAGAATGGAAGAAGAATGAATGTAACAACAGGGAATTGAGAAGATAGAGGTAGAGGAAGATGAGTCTAAATCTAAATCTCAGAACTAAACCTAAACCTAATCCTAATTCTAGAGAGAAGTGAGAGCTTCTCTCTCTAGAAAACTACTTCTAACTAAAACTAAACTAATGGTAATTAACATGTCTTTCCCTCTTCATTCCTTGGCTCTTATTTGCATTTTGGCGCCAAAGTTGGTTGCTGAAACCTTCCCAAAATCGCCAGGCACGTGTTACATAAATGAAGTCATGTGCCATCATCGGCGCGTGCGCGCATGGTACGCGTGCGCGTCCTTGGCCTGTTTCGCAATGTGCGCGCGAGCGCCTAGTGCGCGTACGCGTACATGGCCTGGATCAGCTCTTTTGGCTTTTAGTGCTTCTCTCCACTTGCATGCTTCCTTCCTTGCTTCCTTTGATCCATGTCTAGCCTATTTTAATCCTGGATTTACTAGCAAACACATCAAGGCATCTTATGGAATCAAAGAGAATTTTAGAATTCATCAAAATAAGGTTTAAAAGCATGTTTTTACACTTAGGCACAAATACGGGAGAGATAACAAAACCATGCTAATTTATAGGCTAAATGTGACAAAAGGTTATCAAAATACTCTAAATTCAATACAAGACAAAGCCTCAAATTGGGGTTTGTCAACCTCCCCACACTTAAACCTTAGCATGTCCTCATGCTAAAATAAGAAGGAACTAAGGGTCATGACATTGAATGCAACTAAACTATATGAGTCCTATCTACATGCAACTATCTAAAACAATTGGAAATACTTGGTTCAAACAAATTAATTCCCAAGAGACATGCGTAAGCACAAGAGCTAGGCATATAGGAACTAAGTCCAAACCACAATTGTATTGAATCATCAAAAAGAGTTCAACTTGCAAGAATATAGATAATATGGGTGAATACATGTGATTGAATTTTTGAACCCTCACCGAATGTGTATCCGCTCTATTCACTCAAGTGTTTAAGGGTTAATTCACTCAATTCTCTTCTAATCATGCTTTCCAAAATTTGATTTTCTTCTAATAATCAACATTTATTCAATGCATGCATACATTCATCATGAGGTCTTTCATTTAGGTTGTAATGGGGTTAGGGTCAAGGTAGGATCATTTATGGTTAAGTGTACTAGAATTTGAATCTTTGATTAGCATAGACTTTTCCACCTAACCTATATAATGACCTATACAAATTCAAACTATTCTAACTACCCATTCTTCACTTTTTCTTACATATTCATGCATCCTTATTTGATTTATAACACCTATGCATTGATTCCTTTTTATTGACTTCACTTTGGGGCAATTTGTCCCCTTTTTATTATTTTCTTTCTTTTGTCTTTCTTCTTTTTTTCTTTTGTTTTTTTTTTCATTTTCACTTTTATTTCTCTTTTTTTTTTCATTTCTTTTTTTTTTCTTTTGTCAAACTATATACAAGAACATCAATGCACAAGGTCTATTCATTTAATCAATACATGAGTATGTACCCAATTCCTAAACATGAAAGTGTACTACCCCTTTTATCCCATCCAATGTTCCCAAACCTCACCAACTTTGAATAATAAACACTCTCACTAGCCTAGGCTAATCAAAGATCCAAACAAGGACTTTTATTGGTTTTCCGCCTTGGGCTTGTAATGTGCTAAATTGAGAATAAGTTGGTTAAGCATAGGCTCAAAATTGGCTAACAATGGAGAGTAAAAGGTTGGCTATTTGGGTAAGTGGCTAATGAAATAATGGCCTCAATCATATAAATGCATAAATACAAGAAATAATTGGACATATAGAATCAAGCAAATCAAGGATTACAATCATAGAAAGAGAACAATTTCACACAAGAATGGAAAATAAGTGGTTATAAAATGTAACCACATCAATAGGCTCAAGTCTCACAAGCTTGTGTTCTCAATTCAATACATGCTTCACAATGTATGAAATTCAAGCAAGTTTTACCAAAAATTTTCTTTCAATCAATTGGGTTAATGCCCTATATTTAAGCTTCTTGGAGACTTTCAATGTTTAACTAAACATTGTTGTGATTGAAAAATCCAAAAAATTTCTAGTTTACCCTTTTCTTTTCTTCTCTTAAAACCAAAATTTTCATGCGAAAAGGGTAACTCAACAATTCAAGTTATAATTTCTAATCACAACCACAAACTAAAAACAAAGATAAACAAAATGTATAAAGAAAAGTAAAATCCAACTAAAAGTACGCAATCTATCATCCAAAAATATCTAAAATATCCAAAAGCATCAAAAATAACTAAAGTCCAAAATAAGCAATAAAAGTATCCCAAAGCAACTAAAAATGCATCCAAATATATACAAAATGTGCAAAATAGGATAACTAGGCTGAAAAAGTTCACCGGTTCCCAAATAGTGCTACCGGTGCCCTCCCCACACTTAAAATCAAGCATCGTCCTCGATGCTAAACCGGAGGATCAGTGGGAGGTACAACGATAGGTGCTGGCTCGGGCTGTGGGACCGGCTCCTCATGAATCTCTAGTGGCTCTGTAGTGGTAGGGGAGTCCTGCTGAACTGGCGCCTCTGCCTCCTCCTCCTGATGATCCTGCTCATCGGAGGCCGGAGAATCGGGAAGCGGAGGTAGCTCAGCACCCAAAGAAATCAAGGCCTGGTCCATCCTGTCCAACCGGCGCCTGACATGGCGTCTCTCACGCTCTAAGAACCGGAAAAGGCGCTGGACCAGGAGGTAAGTAGGCTCAGGGACAGCTGGTGGATCAGTAGACGATAATGGAGCTGCAGCAGTAGAGGATGATGGGGCAGCCGTAGGGGCAGAAGGTGAAGGCGTCCCCACGGAAGCTCTGGCCCGAGAACGGCGTCTAGCAACTGGCCGCTCGTGCACCCAACCACCCCAGGGGATAGTAACCTCCCTGTCATCAGCATCAGGGGGTGGTGGTCGCACATCATCATCCAACCACGGAACCTCTGCCAGGGCCGCCATACTCGTGACCAAGGTAGGGAATGGGAGTAGGCCACGAATATGCGCCCGCCACATACACTGTCTGATCAGCCTAGGGAAAGAGACCTCCTTCCCCTCCATAACACACCCAATAAGGAGAAGCATCTCCATAGGAATCTCAGAGAAATGGGTGGTGGGAAGGACATAGCATGCAAATATCATCTGCCAAGTCTTGGCCTCCCTAGTCAAGTGAGTAAACAGCATCCCTTTCGGCTTGGTGTTGTTGGCATCCATAACCCAAGTAGCCTCTGGTAACCCAATAACAGTCCTGAGCGCCTCATAGTCAAAGGTCATACTGTGGATGGCTAACTCAGCCTGCTGATGGGCACACAACTCATCCGGAACATGCCGGCACTGTAGTGCCTCCTCAATGGCAGTCTCAGTGATCATAATCTCCCTACCCCTCACCTGAACCGAATCTAATGTCGGACGGAAGAAGTTGCAGTAGAATTCCTTCACCCAAGACACATTAATATCCCCTAAATCCCGGTCAACAAAGTCAATACCCAAATCGATGATCCGACCGGAAATAGAATGTCTCACATCCATCGGGAGAAGTAGCTTCTTCTCAATGTTGAGCTTTGTAGTCCGATATTTAGAAAATCGGAGCTCACAATAGAGATTAGGGAATTTCTCCGGATTGGTGGAAGGTAACTGCTGATTTTCCTTGTCCACATCATTTAATGGGTTCTTGGCATAATTCTTATAGATTGAAGGAATGGAGGGAGTAGAGTGTTTTCTCTTTTTGGAGGTAGTGGCTATGGTTTTGCCTTTGTCAGTCATCCTGAAAATATGATAGGAAATATAAGACATTTAGCATTTAACAAATAAAGCATGTTCAGGATACAATTGACAAAAAGAAATAACCATAATGTTGCAAGGAATGCGTAAAAGTGAACAAATAAACCAAGAAAGCAAGTGTCATGAAAGGTAACAACTCATATCCAAAATGCAATAATGTCATCATAATTTTGAAAGAATTGTCAAAGAGGGTTAAAGTGAGCAGGAGTTAGATAGTTAGAGACATTGGTAGGTTAAGGAAAATGGATTAGTAATATGATGAGATTTATGCATAGGGAACGGAAAAGTTGTGGTTCATGTTCACAAAGAATATGCAAATCCGGAAAGTCAAAGAGAAGCGGAATGTTGCCCACTATTTGAAATAAGATAAAAATGAAACCAATCTTCTCGAAAATCGGGCAGCATTCCGGCTTAAAATTGGATGTTCCCGGATAGCAAATCACCACAATAAGCATATAAAACAACATCAAGTGAATACATCACCACTGGTATATGACTCAGGCAGCATGAAATGCACAAAAATAGTCCAAAATTAGCATACAACATCCAAACATCAAACAGCAAATGAAGCACGAACGGAGCACTTATCAGGCCTAGAATCCTCTATCCAGCCCTAGCTACCTAACCGCAGTTATTTCTAACTAACCTAACATGCAAAATTTGAATTCTAACTATTATGCAACATACTAACTAACATACATGAACACTAAAAAGAAAACAGAAAAGAATACAGAAACGGAACAGGAACATGGGAGCAGGGGAATCAGCAATGGAAGGGAAAATGAGAGAGAGATGAGGCTAGGCACTGTGACGCCGCGGACGGTGGCCGGAAAGATGAGCAGCGGCGGTGGTTCGGCCAGAAAACATGAAACTGAGCAAGGGTGAGTTGGTGACGAAGAAGGCGGAGAAGGAGAAATGAATGAGTGGAAAGGAGGTTGAGACTGGGCCGCCGGCGGTGATACTGCGTGGTGGTGGGTATGGTGGCGTAGTGGTGGTTCGGCGTTCGGGCGGAGGGAGAGAGAGCGAGTGGATGAGAGTGAAAAAGGTGAATGAATGAGAGAGAATGTGAGACCGCGAGCAGTGCCGGCTACGGTGGACGGCGGCGGTGGAATGAGGTGGTGGTTATGGGGTTAGGAGAGGGGAGAAGAAGATGAAAGGGGTTGAGGGTGTGCGCGACTGTGCAGTGCGCGTCGCGTATTAGGGTTATCCTAATTTTAAATCGACGCGAGCGCACACCTTGCGCGTCCGCGCCCCTTGATGAAACTTGCGACCTACGCGTGCGCGTACATTGTGCTTACGCGTGGATGAGAAGTATAGGAAGAAACGCGTGCGCGTACATTGCGCTTACGCGTGCATGAGGTTGGGCTAGAGGCATAGAGTTGGCCCAAAGCAGGCCTAACTCTCTGGAGAATGGCCCGGAAGTTGCGCCATCAGATCGGCGCACACGCGGCATACGCGCGTCCGCGCGAAGTGAGAAGAGTTGGAGATCCACGCGTGAGCGTGCAACGCGCTTTAGCGTGGGATGGTAGAAGAGGTATGGGCGCGTGCGCGTTCAGTGCGCGCACGCGTACGTAGATTGGGCCTGAGGCTTAGAATGGGCTTGAGGCACGCCCAACTCTCGGGTCTGTGGCCTAAAGTGGTGGCAGCACGTATGGACGCGCGAGCGGCAACTGCGCTTCCGCGTACATTGCTAAGGTGTGAATTGGCGCGTTGGCGCGATGTGCGCGCTCGCGCAGACCGAGTTGGGCCTCGGGCCTAAAGCTAGGCCAGAGCCGGCTCAACTCTCTGGGGTTTGGCTCAAAAATCTGCAGCAGCGAATCGGCGCGGACGCGGCATGTACGCGTCCGCGTGAACGGTCATGTTCTTAAAACTGGCGCGCACGCACGTTGTGCGCGTCCGCGTGGATAGTGTTGGGCTCAAGGCGTAATATTTGCCCAAGGGAGGCCCAACTCTCGGGAATGTTGGCTCGTGGTGCATCCACACAAGGACGCGTGCGCGTGAATGGTGTGCTCGCGTCCACTCCCTTCTCTCTTTCTTTTCATATTTTTTTTTCTTTTTTTTTTCTTTTTTTTATTTTTTTATTTTTTTTTTCTAGATGCTCCCCTTATTGTTCACAACTCTTATTCACTCAATTATCATACAATTCACAAAAGTGTAATTTTGATATTAGTCATCTACTACTAAACACAACATGTATATGACTAAGCTAACAATTAAATTGTACAAACAAATTTGTATGAAACATTTGCCTACAATGGTAGCTCAAATCACTTATTAAGTAAATGTAAAAGATTGGAAAGAGTTTACCATGGTGGGGTGTCTCCCACCTAGCACTTTTAGTTTAAGTCCTTAAGTTTGACATTTTGAGAGGCTTGTTGTCATGGTGGCTTATGCTTGTACTCATCATTGAATCTCCAAGGATCTTTGCTTCTCAATTGGTTGACCGAATTTCCAACCGTTTTTATTAAGTTTGGGTAGAGTTCTACCCAAAATACGAGTCCCCATATTTGATCTTCATATAGCGAACCGGGATCCCATATCTTATTTTCGCATCCATCCGTCAGTTGAGTTCCATGATTTTGTCGGACGGGTAGTTGGCATAAATGTGGCGGACACATGGAATTCCCTTTATTCCGCCAATGCTTCCTTCTAGATCCATACAAAGTGATCCTTGTCCCAACATCATCTCTATACATTGAAGTCTTGACCTTAATGAGCTTAACACCTACTTCCCAACCACTACACAACTCATTCTTACTTTTAATCCCAAAAAGAGTTCTAAGTTGACCATCACTTTCAACCAAACCATATTCAAGTGAGAAATTAAAGCTTAGGGATAGAGAATTTACCCACTTAAATGTTGTGTGGGATGGTAACTTGGGAAGGGAGGCTTCCCCACACTTAGACAATGCAAGGTCCACTTCCTTGTGCTTCTCTTTGATTGTTTCTACCTCTTCATAATTTTCTTCAATTTCAACCTTTTCCCTTTTGATACATGGCTTGGTGTTGACATATTGTTTGATGGGATGTGATTCAACTTTGGATAGGAATTCATCGATGAATGAATTCATCTCTTGATCAACCCCTTCATATTCTTCAATTTCAACATACACCGTGCCAACGTTTTCCTCTTGGTGGCTCTCTTTCTCATTGCTCCCCAAGGGTATGGAAGGTTGTGCACACTCTTCTATAACTTCAACTTCATGTCCAATGGGAAAGGATTCCATTGTAGAGAGGAACTCATGCATGATTGAATCCGTCTCTTGATAAGTCTCTTCCAGGTCTTTAATGATATGCCTTGGAGGTTGCGCACCCTCTTCAACATCAATGTCAAGCTTCTTGGAAGAGTTCCCCATGATGCTACATTCCCATGGACTTTCAACATCTCCTAAATATTCAACCACTTCTTCTTTTTCTTCAATGATCATAGGCTTCTCCAATTGTTCCAATACAAAATTTGATTCCTCCTTCTTCACCGGATTTTCCAATTTCTCCTTCATACTTTGCTCTTCTTTAGGTTTTTCACACGTGGTCACGGAAGTACCTTGAGTGTTCAAGCATTGGTAGGCTAAGGTAGACACTACCTTGGTCAAGTTGGTCACAAACTCAAGTGTATCCCGCTTCATGGCTTCTTGCCCTTGAAGTAACAAAGTAAGATGATCGTCTATTGAGGTTTGGGGTGAGTAAGAAGGTTCATCATTTTGGAGAGAGGGTTCATAATAGGAAGGTGGTTCTTCTTGGTGAAATTGTGGAGGTGGTGTGCATTGAGGTGGCTTTTGGTAGTAATCTTGATAGGGTTGTGGTGGTTCTAAAGGTTCTTGCTCATAATGGTCATAAGAGTATGGTATGGATGGTTGGTTGTATGATGGATATGGATCATAGGAAGGTGCTTAGTATGGAAAGGCTTGTGAGAATGGTTGGGGTTCATGTTGAGGATGAGATTCATAGGCATATGATGGTGGTTGTTGAGTGTCACAAAGAGAGTCATCATAGCCGTTAAGTTGACATGCATTAGGATGGAAATTATACCTATAAGTATCCGGAGGTTGTTGCCAATAGGAGTGATCAATTCCTTGAGGCTCCTCCCATCTTTGATGGTTCCATCCATGGACATGTTGCCATTCAAGTCCACATTTCCTACAACACAATTAGAGCCAAACTCATAGCCAAAGTGAGAATTCATTATGGAAAAACAAAATAAAACTAACAAAATCTAGTAAACAAGCAAAAGACAAACTATTTACACTATTCACATATGTACAATAACCAATAACATAACACCATTGCAAATCCCCGGCAACGGCGCCATTTTGACGAATGGATTTTTGACGGTTTAGAATTTCTCAAATAAAATCTCGTTGCAAAGTATAGTTTCTAAACCAACAATAATCATTTCATACAAAAATTTGTTTGTCACAAGTACAAACCCCTAAAATCTATAAACCGAAGTATTTAAACCTCGGGTCGTTCTCCCTAGGACTTACAATAAAGTGTTTTGTTATTGGTTGTGAGTTATTTTGGGGTTTTAGATGAGAAACATGAATAGTAAATGGTAAGAAAACTTTATTAACAAAATGGTCTTGGCAAGATTTGGTTGTCAAGGGTCTTCATCATTATCGCTAGCCACAAGTATGGTAGTTGCAAGGATTAATCCCACTTAGTCATCCTTAAATCAATTAACAAAGGAAAGTCAAGTGAGTTGTATCAATCCTAGTCCATAAGTCCTAGCTTTCCACTAATTAGATTAATGAAGGCTAGAGTTAATGGCTATCAACTAGCAATCAATTGGACACTAGTGACTCAAGAAATCCTAAGTTACCTTCTCAAGCCAAGAACATAAAATTCTAGTCTAACATCCTCTCAAGCATTTCATCAAACACTTGATAGGCATAAAAGAAAAACGTAGTAAATCAACAACAAGAATGAAATCTAACAACAATTATTGAAAGAAATTAACAACAACGATCAAAAGAAACACTTTTATTATGAATTACCTTTATTGAATTGGAAGAAAGTAAAAAGAAACAATACTAGATCTACACTTAAACATAAGAACATCATAAAGGAAATTGCAATAAAAGAATGGAAGAAGAATGAATGTAACAACAGGGAATTGAGAAGATAGAGGTAGAGGAAGATGAGTCTAAATCTAAATCTCAGAACTAAACCTAAACCTAATCCTAATTCTAGAGAGAAGTGAGAGCTTCTCTCTCTAGAAAACTACTTCTAACTAAAACTAAACTAATGGTAATTAACATGTCTTTCCCTCTTCATTCCTTGGCTCTTATTTGCATTTTGGCGCCAAAGTTGGTTGCTGAAACCTTCCCAAAATCGCCAGGCACGTGTTACATAAATGAAGTCATGTGCCATCATCGGCGCGTGCGCGCATGGTACGCGTGCGCGTCCTTGGCCTGTTTCGCAATGTGCGCGCGAGCGCCTAGTGCGCGTACGCGTACATGGCCTGGATCAGCTCTTTTGGCTTTTAGTGCTTCTCTCCACTTGCATGCTTCCTTCCTTGCTTCCTTTGATCCATGTCTAGCCTATTTTAATCCTGGATTTACTAGCAAACACATCAAGGCATCTTATGGAATCAAAGAGAATTTTAGAATTCATCAAAATAAGGTTTAAAAGCATGTTTTTACACTTAGGCACAAATACGGGAGAGATAACAAAACCATGCTAATTTATAGGCTAAATGTGACAAAAGGTTATCAAAATACTCTAAATTCAATACAAGACAAAGCCTCAAATTGGGGTTTGTCACTCAACCATCCGGCTTAAATTCATAATTCATAGTCAGCCATACGGCCCATAGCTCATTCGGCAATCAGCCATAAATCAATATCATACACAGCCATTCCAGCTCACGGTTCAATCCAGAACCAGCCAATATTCATAATCATACACAGCCATTCCGGCCCATAACAAAACAGCACTTCCACACTCAACATCATCAAATTCATAAGACCGGCATTTAAGCCATAAATCACTTTTCTCAAGCCATTTCACTTTGACATCAAATTTCAACTCTTTTCAGCCTTGGCCTTAAAGATCTCATTTCTCAAATCATCTCAGGCTCATAAGCCAAATTTTCTAAAAGTGAGTTCCCTTTTTAAAACAAAGCCACTCTCAGCATTCTCTTTCCAAAACTTCCAAAACCATGGAAAGATAAAGATTTATTTTGGGAACATTCAAAATCACTCATCCAACAATGGGATTTTATAACAAAAGTTTCTTGCCAGAGTCCCAAGTCTTTAGGGAAGGTCAACTTATATAAATTCCTTAAAATTCATTGAAACTCTTAAAATCATAAATTCTCGGTTCAAGTAAATAAAACTGAATTTATTATGAAACCGATCATACAAAATCACAAGTTCCAACCCGGTCCAAAAATCAACTCATTTGAAACGGAATCGATTCATTTGAATCAAACCACTTTCAGGTTTCTTTTTGGAACCCATTTTTTCTATCTCTTCCAAAATGCCTCAAACTTGATTACTCAATCAAAAGTCTAGATTCCTATCACTAAAAGCTCCTTTTTATATTGAAATCAATATTAGAGCATCATTCTTTCCTTCAGTGATTCAAACGGTAAAAATAGTTCATTTCTAAATAAGTCGAACTCAAGGCATAAGTTCACTAAATAAATTAAGCTTGAAAACATAAATATTCTCTTAATAAATCAAATAATACAATTTCTCAAATCCAACCCTTTTTAAATAATTTTTCAAACAAGACTATGATTTTTGTAGAAATTTCGGCAGCACCTCCCCTAAAACTTGGACTTTTGCCACCCGGTTCGGGTCCCAACTAAACCGTTTCTCATTCCTTTTCAACAGCTCAAAACCAGAATCAATTTAAAGCAAGCTAAATCAACAATCGCCTCAGTGGCGTATCTCAAGGATACCATTTCAAAATCAACTCAATATTAACCGTTTTAACTCATTTCCAAAGCTTTAAAGAAACGGTTCAGTAACAATCCATTTGTCCAAAACCAAATCAATTAAAGTAAACCAGGCTGAATTCAAAAGTGCATTCGACTTTCTTGTCCAGAAAATCAACTCAACTCAATTCAATTCACAACGGATTAAACCCGATTTCAAAGCTTTAAAAGAATCAACTCAAAACATTACATTTCACAAAGCCACACAACAACTCAGCCAAACCAACATCCATAATCATTTAAGTCAATCAAATAATACATAAGGCAGATACAATCACCAAATACACAATATCTCACATCAGTATCCATATGTAATAATTCCAATACATAAAACATAGTTTTTGGAAAGCGCCCCTACCTCAAAACGCAAATTTCATAACCCAAACGTCTCACAAAGTCCTTTTCGCCTCAACTCGAAATTACCGGCAACCAAAACCTCAGCTCCCAGCCACTTCCGCAATAACTATAGCAACACTAATCGCAACATATAATAATTAGGACTCAACCCCACGTTACCAAAACTCATTTATTAACCAAACACAACCGAAAACTAACGCGAGGCTTTTTGAAACACAATTTCTTACCGGAATAACAACATGAAGCAGCTACGATTTCGAACCGGCCCCGGCAACAGCTCCGGCGGCGGCCAGAAGCCCCGGTGGATCAACTATAGAAAATCGCGTAACATTAAAACCTTTTTGAAATCCAAAAAGGCAAAAACTTCAAATAAAACCCTTACCGGTAGAGATCTCCGGTGATGGCAGAAACAGCCAGAAGCTCGGCGGTGGTCCCGGAGGTCACAGAGCCACTCCCGGCGACCAGAACCCTTTTTTGACAGCGGAAGTTCTGACAGAGGCGGTGCCGGCGATGCGAACGACGGTAGGGCGCGGTGGTTGGACTCTCAACACACTTTCAGATCTCTTTGTCTCTCCTACTCGATGTGACTGGATAACCTTCCTTTCAACGGCGCGCTGGCGGCAGGCCCTAGCAGTGGCGGAGGTAGGTGGCACTTACAGGAACCATCTCAGCCTTTTTCATGCACGTCGAACTCCTCCTCGTGCATCTCTCTGGATGGCAGTAGCAGCAACACCACCGGCCCGAGGAACAGGGAGTGGCGGAGCTCAGCCACGGTGCAGCAGAGCAGCTCAACGGCGACACTAAGACTCGGCAATGGTGACGGCGGCGCAGCTTCCACACGGCGCCTTCTCTCCTTTGGCCATGGCTCGCACCTTCTCCCTCTCCTGATCGCGATTCGAACGGTGGCTTCATGGTGGCGGCAGTAGCTCGACAGGACGATGGCAGCACAAGCTTGGCGGCGGTGACGCGGTGAAGGCGACGCGAACTGCACGGCGTAAAATGCGGCCCCCTTCCCTTCCGATTATGATCTCCTTCTTCTTCCCCTTCATATCCGCGTTTCTTCTCGGTGTGGTGGGTGTCTGGTACGTTGAAGGAGGAGGGTGAAGCTTCATATTGATCTGAGGAAAGGGAAAGGTGTGTGCCACTGCTGCTGGGTTAGGGAAGTGGGTAATTGGATTAGGGTTTTTCGTGTGTGTTGGCTGCTATCTTGGGGAAGGGGTTTCGGCTAAGGCTAGAAGGGAATTAGGGTTTCATTTGAAATAAGGTGAAAATGTGTGTTAACTATGATTTTGGGCAAAATGGTTATTTCAAATGAAATTGGAAATAATGTAGTAATTAAAACCCAAATTAAACCCAACACTAATTGTATATAGAGAAATACTATTTGCTCATCAAGTTTACAAATTATTTTCAATAAAATGCCCAAATCCAAAAATTAGAAATAATATACTTAATTTCTTCATTTTCCAAAATAGCAGTAGTAATATTAAAAATATTACTTATCTAATCCAAATCATATAAAATCCTTATTATTTCATAACTATCAACTTTATACTTTAAATATAGAAAATAATCCAATAATTATAAAATTGGACAATAATCATAACTTATCTCAAATCCAATAAATCAAAACTTGCCTTAATTATCTATAATAAAATAATCTCTGAAATTAAGGCTACAAATAACTGTAGGATTTGAGACTTGCTCATAATAAGACTTTTCAAAGATTCTGGGTCTTACAGGTCGCGGCCTCTAACCTCTGCATATAATTCTCCCATGTCACACACGTCGTGATTAGGATAACTTTTAAATAATTGCCTTTAAATCAAATATATAAATTTGAAACTTAGAATTAATTTAAACTTATATAATGGGCCGCTAACCACTCATTAGACAACGATGCTTGAACCCTTCGTCATGAGTAAAATAGGTCTCTAGGTACTTCTTGATGGCTGGATAGATCCACGGCGTTAAGTAGTCGTGCCACTTACAAATATTGCTCATCATCTGCTGAAAACGTTTATCTGCCCAGTGGTCGTAGATCTTTCTGAACATGAGATTATGCTCGGGATCCCATATGAATTTCAATTGCACAAAGTGATTCACCAACTTTAGTTAGTCGGAATAAAATACAGTTCAAATATAGTTCATTAATTCAACATTATTGGGTTCTTACCGCCCACTTCTAAAATCATCAATCTCTGGTCTCAGCCGAGATCTGCATGTAGGTCAGCCACGGGTAGTCCTACATCGACTTAATGGCATCAAAGATCTCCTGTGTGCAAGCATTGGGGTTTGGTGCAAACCTAGCAGAGAAAAAACCTAGCATTAACAAACACATAGAAACGCATAAACTTAAGATTAACAAATGTAAGATTAAAAAATTGTATGTACTCACGCCTACATGTAGGGATGGCAATACCACCTAAACCCGCAGGTACCCACCCCGTCCCTACCCGCTCGGGGCGGGTTCTTAAGAGGGGCGGGGCGCGGTCGGGTTTAGGTAATACCCGCTCCTACCCGCCCCGCTATATATATAATATATATAATTTTAATATATAATATGTATAATATATGTAAAATAATTAGTAAATGATTAATAATATTGTATCATATTTAAAATTTTAATTTATGTTATATATGTGATGATGGTTATATAAATTTTGAAATTTAATTTTATTTATTGGATTTTAATAATTATAGGGACGGGTAGGGGCGGGGCAGGTACCCGCAAGAGCGGGTTAGGGTTCAACGTTTTACTATCCGCGGGTAGAACTGATGCGGGTTCTATGCGACTTGTTGTACGGCGGGGCAGGGTCGGGTAGAGCAAAAACCCCCTACCCGCCCCGTTGCCACCCCTACCTACATGCCATCGGGCCAAATCCTTAAACGGATGACGGGGGGTGGTGGAGGGGCATCCTACTGGGGGACACTGGAGGACTCACCTACCACAGGCTCTGTCATTACTGGATCTGCAGGGAGGCGTAGCAAAAGAAGGCACGTAGTTTTGGTTTGGGACCATGATGAATTTCTGGTCTGCCGGACCCGCCTGTGACATCACAGGAGTCGACGGAATAATCGGGGTAGAAGACGATGACTGGGTAGTCGTTGGGGATTCAGTGGAAGCCCACCCTCTACCACGACCACGTGACCTACCCGACCTAGCTCTGCTACCTGTAGTCATGTCTGTACAATGAATATATACTAACACTAATCAAAACACAATTAAATTCACCAACTCTAAACATATTAATACACTCAATATAGTAAACATATTAATAACATAACAAACATCAATAAATAATAACATAAGAAGAAACTCAAGAAATAACAAATAACTTAAAACACTTAAAATAAAAATTTTGAGGAACTAATTCATGTCACATTTAACACAAATATCTATTAACTCTAAACATAATTCTAAGACTTTCGAAAACATAATTTTGATTTTTCAATTTCACTCAAAATCTTATAAAAAATTTGACAGTCTCCCATAAAATTTGGATTTCTCCACCTCTTAAGGGTTCTGTCCAAAACAAATATCCATCCAAACCAACATATTAAGGTTGAAATCCTAATCCACCCACTAAAAGATTTCAATCATTTGTACTAATCAACTCAAGTGCATAGTACATTTAATAGATATTCAAAACAACCTAACTTTGTAAATAAACAAACACTAAATCATATAATTTATTTTAATTTCTTCATCATCAAACCAATTTTAATAACCAGAATACTCAACACAAATCTAACATAATAAACACAAATCATATTTTATAATAACTAATAATAAATACAAATGAAATCTAAATTACCATATAATAACCAAAACACAAATTAAACATTAAGTTAACCCTAAACCCTAAATTAGCATATAATAATCAAATTTTAAATCACAAAATTAACATATAACTAATCCCTATATTAACATATAAATAAATCTTAAATTATAATGTATATAAGAGGGAGATGCTTGGAACCTGACGGTCATGAAGGGAGATCAAGTGGCGGTGTTGGACGGCGATGGCGGCAGTGCGTTGCTGGGCGGTTGCGATGATGGAGAACTGGCTGGTTTCCATCAGATGGAGAGGTAGCAGTGAGAGACCATGGATGGAGTGGCGACAACGGAATTAGGGGTGACAAAGTGGGCTGGCCCGCCCCAACCCGTCCTGCCTAGGCCTGCCTCATAAACGGGGTGGGCCAGCCCGTTCCGCCAACTAAGATGGGTTCAAAATGCTAGACCACTTTGCTTTTATGGCGGATTGGCGGGTCAGCGAGCTAGCCCGCTTGACTTTTTTTTAAAAATATAATTCATTAAAATTAACAAAAAAATAATAATTAAAAAATCAAATACAAATAAAAAATAGTCAAATTATAATATATTTTTTCACTATCTTTTTTTAATTTTTAACTTCAATAAAATTGTTTAAAATAATATTTGTCAATAGAAACATCTTTATTTTAAAAAATAAGTCACATAATTTGAGAAAATATAAGAAATTGTAAAATAAAATAAATAAAGTTAATAAATAAAAGTAGAATAAAAACAAAAAAAGTATTTAAAAATTCTATAATTATTAATTTTATAATAGTAATCACTCTTTTATTTAATAAAAAAAAGAAAAATAAAAATCTTCGGCCCGGCCCACCCTGCCTCGCCAAATCCCACCAATTTGGCAGGCTCCAAATTCTAGCCCGACCTCGCTTTTTTAGCGGTTTTAGCAGGTCGACCCAACGGGTTCAACCTGTTTTGCCACTCCTAAACGGAATAGGTAGAGAGAGAAACAAAAAAGAGGGGTTTAGAGAGAGAGAGAGAGAGAGAGAGAGAGAGAGAGAGAGAGAGAGAGAGGCTTTTTGAAATGAAGAGGGATAGACGTTCGCGCTCTCAATTTTAGGGATGATTACCGTTGGATAAATCCTTGCGTGTTTACCAAAACGCAACGGTAAATTCGACGCTAAAGTTCGTGCCTATTCCCTCCCATTTTTCGCTAAGTATTACCCACAAATTTACCATCGAAAAAGTTAATCTGCCGGTAAATATTTGACATCATGAATCCTATCACAAAATTCTCCATAAATTTGTCGGTAAAGCCGACGTAACTCAAGACGCTAAATCCAACGGTACTCGACGTATTTCTTGTAGTGAAAATTTATAGATTCAGCTGCAAACTTTTGTTGCAAATTTTCTTGTGAATTTCACTTTTATGCGAATTTTGTTGCGAATTCATTTCTTGCAGATTTAGCTCCAAGAAAATTGTTGCACATTTAGAAGCAAATCAACTTTCTTGTGAATTTTGTTGTAGAATTTGTTGCAACTTCCAGTACTACGAATTTTATTGCTGCAATTTTAATTGTAAAAATTTTATTACAGAATTAGTTTCGAATTTTATTTCCCACAAATTTTGCCGTGAATTTCATTGTTGTGGTTTTAGTTGCAAATATTACGTTACAAAGTTAGTTTTGAATTTTATTTTTTGCAAATTTTGCTGTTATTTTAGTTGCGAATATTTTGTCGGGGAATTAGTTGCGAATTAATTTTCTCCAAATTTTGGTGCAAATTTTATTATTGCGACTTTAATTGCAAAATTAGTCATAAATTTATTAGTTGGAGATTAATTTTAATTAGTAGACGTATTAACTTTTAATAATAGTAATTTCATAAAGTATTTTGTAAATTAAGTTTTTTTTTTTACCAAAATATATGTTTCTCACTAAATTTTTTAATTACCCAACCAATATGCAAATTGTTATCTATTATTTGATATGCTTTTTATAATAGGTTTAATTACTCTGTAGGTCCCTATAGTTTCACCGAATTTTCAATTAGGTCCTTATACTTTTTTTCTTTTCAATTGGGTCCCTATACATTATTTTTTGTTTCAATTTAGTCCCTGTTAACGTTAAACGTCAAAAAAATGTTAGTAAATTGTGAAATTACTTGTATACCCTTAGGGACTCAATTGAAAAGAAAAAAAGTATAGGGACCTAATTGAAAATTCGGTGAAACTATAAATAATCAATGAAAGATATTCATATAATTCTTTTTTATTTTTCCAATATTATTCTTTTTGCTTATTTATATACAAATTGTACTAAAAATTCATTTTATCTGTTTGCAGCTTCTTTTTATATCATATTACAGTAGCAGCCAAAATCTTGATCTCAATATAGAACATAGCGGCATGGCCTTATTAGCCATATTAGGAATTTATAGGATCACTTCTCAATTCTCAACACAGTTCAATAACTACAACATTTAATTAATGGATCGATTTTCACCCAGAATAACTCAAATTTTTGTTAAACAAATAGATATAACATACTCAATCAACTAAAAAAGAAGAAATTATCATTATATATTTGAATGATGAGTAGAATCTACTACATTATAAAAAATTTAGACAACAATGATTCGAAAAGGCAAACATGATTTACTTATACAATTCGAACAATTTCAAAACATAACACTTATACTGATGATCTAGGTAGAATATTTGAAATTGATACTTCACTGACCAAAGGATCCTTATCAAAAGCATTTGATGTTGGCTCTGCTTTGATCTTTCTTCCAACTGAAAATGCAGGATGATTAGGAATTGGAAGTGTCATTGTCTCACAACCACTGTGGACATTGTTGGCCGATCTACTGCATCTTCTTGTACACACAACAAACCAAATATGTAACCTTAGATTTTCAAAGTCAACTAAGCTCTCAATCCACATCTATAATCTAATTATATTACAAACTCTACAAGAACATAAAATTTTCCTTCTTTTCCTCTAGATTTAGCAGCAAAGGGTTGTGATGCATCTTCTAGTGGCTGTGAATGCTTGGGGACCAGCCAAACTGAAGTTGTTACAGCAGTGGACTGAGATATATGACATTTTTTTCTTCCCTTTCTCTTCTAAGTAGTTCTATACTCCTTCCTCATCTCTTACTATATATGGCAGCAAGATGCTAGTAATAATGATGATGATGTCATATCACATTTTCAAAAAATGCATACGTGATAGTGAGATTAAAAGGCCCAAGTATGTACCAAAGCAACAACACTAAGTACCTTGATTTTCTTAAGTAGCTCATAGCCTGTCATCCCTGGCATGCAATAGTATGTGATAAGCAAATTAACTTTGGACCTCTACAAAGCAGAAATTAATCCAACTATTAGCCCTTCTAAATAGCTATGTTACATGCAATTAGAACTACAAAGCTTTGATTCATAATCATGTAAAAGAGAAAAGAAAACTTACCTCATTCATGGCATTCTGCTCACTATCGGTCAAACCTAAGAACTCCAATTCCCTTGACAATGATCAATTAAACTCATAATCAATTAATTATAGATAAAATACATAATCAGAAATCATAATCAATTTAACTCTCTCAAAGGCATTTAATCAAACACCTTATCTCCAATCTCACCTCTTTCCTTATTTCTAACATAATCAATTAATTACAGATAAAATACATAATTAGAACTCATAATCAAAATTTTTTAACACAATCAAAACAAATTTTAGCAAACTAAGCTTCACAACTAGATCAATTGGTTCTCCTTGTCATTCAGGATGCTGATTACCTAATCAAATAAAGTCAAATTATATACAAGCGGCAACAAAAAATAAGCATAAGCAAAATTAGAGGTATTTAACAATCAAGATTTCTCAACATTGTACCTGAAATATTAGAATCAGGAGAGGATGCCGTTTGACTACTAGTTGTTTTAAGCATAAGATTTCTCCCTTTTTAGTATAGTGGGAGGAAGACATTATTGAGAAGAATTATTATCCAACAATGACAGAAACCCACATATTTATTCTACTCCCGATCTTTGCAATTCAAACAAATGAAAGCCATCTGACTATTTCCTTCCCACATGCCACCTGGTCCCTTCATCTCCTCCAATCCAACAGTTGAAAAACTAAAACAAAATTCAATCATCACCTGTTGTTGCAGAACCAGTCCAGACAGCAAAACAGAGTCGAGGAGTGGCAATTCGAGGCAAGGCACCGCAAGGCACGGTGAGGCAAAGCAAGACAAGGGGATGCAATAGGCAAAACGGACGAGCAGAGCATAACAGAGCACCCGTGGGCGACGTAGAGGGACAACGACCACCCAGCGACGGATGACGATGATGCCATGGAAGACGGCAGCAAAGTGTGACGGAGGAGAAAAGGAAACTTAAGAGAATAACTTAGGGGTAGTTAGAGTTCCCTGATTTTGGGGGACAAAATATAACGGGTATTTATGGTATTCTAAAAAAATAGAGGTATTTTTAATTAGGTCTTTTAACCAAATTATGAGAATATTCAATTTTTTAATGGACTATTTTATTATTTCAAACAGTTTTATGACGGTAGGGACTAAATTGAAAAATAATTTAATGTATAGGGACTCAATTGAAAAGAAAAAAAGTATAGGGGCCTAATTGAAAATTCGGTGAAACTATAGGGACCTGCAGAGTAATTAAACCTTTATATATATATATATAGAAATATTTAATTAAATATTTTTTAATTATATATAGTTATTAATGTAAATATTAAATTTTATTAATTAACTATATATTAAAAAGTAAATAAAAATATTTTTATTAATCTTTAAATATTTTTGTTATTTTTTTCCAAAGACAGTGGCATGTATTATATTATTACTAAAATAATTAAAGTTGTCCAAATTACGACTTACAATCAGAAATTGGGGATCTCCCATAGAATGCTTAGCAATAGAGAAAAGAAACAATAACATAGCTTCGAAATAATTGGATGGGTAACAAAAGATTAAAGAAAATCATTCAAAGATTAGGGCTCAAGCTCCTCCCTGAGTGTTGTTGAAGTTCTCTGCACAACTTCATTGTCGATTCAACCACTGCAGTAGCTGGATTGTTGATTTGCTCGAAGACTCTGAGGGTTACGGTATCTTCTCTTTAATTTGGGTCCACCACTCCCAGAAAGTCGTGATTCTCTGTGGTAGTAGTAATTGGCTAATAGGTGTTCGCTTCTATACCTCCTGAGCCTCGGTACAGTAGATTAGACAATGGGAGGTTGATTCCTCTTCCCTGTGGCAAATAGGGCAGTCCCTTAATGTTTTTGAAAATCTACGGTGGATGTTTTGTAAAACTGGGAGGCGTTCATGCAGTGACTTCCAGAGAAAAATCTTTACCTTGTGAGGAATAAGGAGTTTCCACATTCCATTTCGCAAAGAGCTCTATCTGAAGTAGTCTGGGCAGCTTTCAATTGGGCTATGGAAGAAATTATATGCAACTTTGTACCCTGATGCAACAGAGTATTGGTGTGTATTACTCATAGTCCAATGTAACTTGTCTTCATCTTCCACCAATTGGATTGTTAATATTAGATTACTGATGTCCACAGGAAAAATCTCTTGGATGAGTTGTTGGTTTCAGCTTCTCTGTTCTTGGTTTATTAGATCCTTTACTCTGAAAAAAGGTTGTGTTGTGTTTCGTAGGAACAATGATGGAGGTAATGTACAGGGGTATGGCAGAGAAAGCTATAGTTTGCCAACAATTTAGATGTCCTCTCCAGTGCCAATTCTCTATTACATTCCTTTTTCCACCACTTTTCTGTCTTCGAGGACACTTCTGCATCCCTAGGAAAATAATACTCTAACCTCTGCTTTCATTACGTCAGACTATTTAAAGTATCTATTTTTGAGGATTCTAGCTAAGAGTGAATTAGGATTAGTAATTAAGCGCCATCATTGTTTTTCTAAGAGAGCAAGATTCTGGGCCTTGAGGTCTTTTAGTCCCAAACCTCCCTCTTTCTTAGGTCATGTCATAGTTTCCCAACTAAGCCAATGCAACTTGCGTTCTTCCCCGTTTGATCCCACCAAAATTGAGCCAGGATATTGTGAATCTCCATAATCAGAGAATCCGGCAATCGAAGGCATGATAGAAAATAGATTGGTATAGCCTCCCCTATAACTTTAATTAATACCAGTCTTCCTCCTGCCGAGAATAGGTTGCGCTTCCAATTCTGGGCTTTTTTCCGAACCTTTTCTTTAATCAAGTTGAAAGTAGACAACTTGGATTTATTAGCCACAACTGGAAGTCCAAGATATTTATCTTGCGCCCCAATGTGGTTAATATGGAGAGCATTAACTAGCTGGTGCCAAGTCTCCATTGGAGTATTGAGGCTAAAAAAGATTGTTGACTTGCTCAAATTGTCCTGCTGTCCACTGAAACTTCGATAATGGTCCAATAGGTCCAGAATTCTCTCACAGTTTGGTTTTGTAGCTTTGTTAAAAAGGATCGAATCATCTGCAAATAACAGGTGGCTGACTCGAGGCACCTCCTGTTAATCTGAACTCCTTAAATTAGTTTGTTTTGTGAGAAAATGTATTGAAAGAAAAAATCTAGAGTTAAATGGCTCCAAGCAGGGAATCAAAACATGAAATTCTTTCATTAGATGTTTAGGACTAGAACTCGGCGGAATCGCATATGGAGACCGTTTGGTGAGAATGGGGATGTTGCGTCCACAAACGCTGATATTGCGAAAATGGCTAAAAGGATTTCAAGAATATATTCACCTCCACTTGTCATATAGATCCATAACCGCTTTTTACTAATTTTGAGCCTAAGGTCACAGCTGCCATGAATCAAAGGCTCTGTAGACCAGTTTCTAGGGAGAAAGTCGGAGAGCAACATTCAGCATCTACCCTCAAAGTTTCCTTGGTGAAGATGGCATGATGGCAAAGTTATTTCAATGTTACTGGGATATTGTTAGTGATGATGTCTTTCAAGTCGTGTGTAGCTTCTTCGCTGGTGGGAGGATTCTTAAGGGATCTAATCGCACTCAAATATGCCTTATTCTGAAGGTTTCGGATGCCAGTAGTATGTCTCAAATTCGGCCTATCAGTCTTTTCACGATTATCTATAAAGTCATGTCAAAGGTAATTGTTCACAGACTCCAACCTATTATGAACAACTTGATCAGTCAGTTTCAGAGTGCATTCATTAAAGGGAGGCTTATTTCAAATAATATCCTTATTGCCCATGAGTTCATACATTACCTTAAGAACAAGAAGCAATGGCTTGATGTATGAAATGGGAGTTAAGCTGGACATCTTTCCAATACATTTTTCCTTTCAATACATTTTCTCATTGTGATATCTTTCAATACGCTCTAACTTTGTCATCTCCTCACCACCATGTGTCCCTATGGTTCGCAATTCCTCAATTTATTGAAGATGCTCATCAATTTTCACTTTAGAATTTGATCTGCTCCTCTTCTGCCATGCTACAAACTCGTGCCTACATTTCTTAACTTTTTGGGCTAAGTTATACATAGGTGAGCCCCCCACTTTGTCCTTCCATATATCCTGAATAATCTAACTTCCAGAACCGCATACTGTAAACTCTGCAAAATTAATAAATGATTAGCCAATAAATTAATTATTACTCAAAGAAATTATAAAATTCAAATTTTATCGTTTAGAGAAGTAAATATTTAAAATACAAATTTTAACACTAATTTTAAAGATTTTTTGCTCAAAATCGGGCCAACAAATCGAACCGATTGAATCGGGCCCAAATCAGGCCCAAGCCCAACCTATAAAACACCAAAACAAGCTTTCTTCCCCCTTCACTCCTGGAGATACGCTGAAGAAGAGAGATTAATGCGAAAAAACCCTAACACCCCTCTTCTAATTTCAAATCCTTATAACTTTCAATACGGAGCTCCGATTGACAAGCCATCAGCGACCACGTGTTCGCCTCAGAATCCTCTTCAATTTGATTTGAAAAGAGTGGTAAGAAACTTTGTTATTCATGCCCAGTTATCCCTTATACTGAATTCGTGATTCTTGGTTATGGGTATTGAAGGTTTTGATGTTTTTGATGATTTAGGTTCGATTTAGTGGTGGATAATTGTTGAGTTTTACCCCAATCATCAATGAGTAAGGTAAGAAAACTCTAAAATCTTGTGGTTTGTCGAATTTTGTGAACCCTAGTGTTAATTGTGGTGATTTTTATAGATTAGATTGAATTTAAGTTGAATTGGTAATTAGAACGCCTGGAATCAAGCTTTGGTGGCCGAAACTCATTGAATTTAATTTGGAGGTTAGAAAGCTTGCAAAGAGGGGTTTTGTGGTGTTTTAAGTTTGAGAGAAATTGGTCAAGGTATGGTTTTGGTTTTTTGTAATTAATATTTAATGTCACGTGAAAACTTAGGTTAATTGACCATAGGATAAGCTGAATTATGTGAATTGTTCATGTTCTATAGATATAGAAATGATTGTGGAAGTCTAATGTGCATTGTGGCTGGATATGGGAAGTAGATATGATATAGGTATTTGATATATGCATTTGATATGAAGTGTTAATGGTTAGTGTTTGATTTGGTGAGATTGTATGAATGAATTTATTGAATAGATTGTGTGGTTTTGAGTGTTGGTATGTTGTGAAGTGATTTGGAAAGTATGTGAATATGGCTTGAGACATGAGGGGATATTTTGGGTTGTGATATGATGGACTTTGAATTGAAAATTTTGGAAAAACTTATGCTTTGGTGGTTTTGGATAAAAGTTGAACTTTTGAGTTTAAAACCTATTCTCTAGCTTTTCAAACCTTTTTAACACCTGATTAGGGGTCTCATGGTGTGTTTTTAAACTTTAGATCATAATTAGGGTGAGCATATTGAATAGGTTAAGTAGACATTGAAGGAGAGCTGTGAAATGATTAACTACGTAATAGGGTGTTGATAATATTGAAAGAGAAGTAATTGGTAATTATGAAAACAATAATGACAAATTTGAGATTGAATGAGACATTATTGAGAATGACATTGACAATGATGAATTGTGATTAAATTATTTGAGACACGAGTTTCTCTGGGTACCTGCTTCAGGTTGAGACTCAATACTATGTTAACTCTCTGTCACAATATGTGACCGGACACTTTAACTCCCCGGGTTCCCCCATGGGCATATATATATATATATATATATATTGATTTGAGCTTGGAGTTCTCTCCATGGATAATTTTGAGCTTGGGAAAACGCGCACAAGGGGTCTGTCCATGGTTAGATACCATGACATGTCGGGTTGGCTATATAACTGACATATACGACTCATAAGTCATAGGACAGGTATACATCATGTTCATTTGTATAATTTGCTTGAGTGTGCATTATCTTGCTTTGCCTAATTATTTAATTAACTATGCTTATCTACTAATTGCCTATTAACCGTATTTGTATTCTATATGTGTTTTCCTTACTTGAATTGTAAGTGCATGTTTTCTGAGAGACCCATATTGGAGGAGGGTGTAAAGGGGGGGGGGATGTTCCACGGGTGATTCGGAAGGTTAGAGGAGACAGAAAGTGAAATGTTATGTTAATGTTAGATTAGAATTAGAATCCATAAATAGATTTTCCAATTTTTGGTTTAGTATTCTTCTTTAAGTTTAAATCTGAGTATCGAAGTTCTAGGAATGCCTATGGCTCTCCCGAGACCTTATATATTAATTATGTGGGCACCTTTACCATGTTGAGGACCCCCGATTCTCATTCCATACATATGATATTGTTTTTCAGATGTAGGTTAAGAGGCACATCGTTGAGCGTCTGGAGACCCTCCTTACAAGTGAAGAGCTATCTTTTGGGCTGTCATATTTTGTTTTAGGCTATGTACATAAATGTATATAGACTCTTCAATGTATGTTTTTTATTTCTGCCCCCTCAGAGATTGATTTTGGAGAAACAGATGTTTTATTTATGTTTTGGAAAAAACTTTGGGTTATGTATATATATGTCTGTATACTCTGGCCGACCTTAACTTCGTAGGTCGAGTTCGGAACTTGTTATCTATATTTTGGAATCCTAATCTGCATATATAATATTTTTAGCCTTCCTCTTGATCTTACCTATCCGCTTTACGTGTATCTGTCCGAGTGTGATGCGAATTTTCGGTTTTGTTCTTGCGTAGCTTCTTCTTCAGGGCTCTTGGTTACAATTTCTTCTAATTATATACATATAAGTCTTTTCTTTTAGAGGTAGTAATACCTTGCCACCCTTACTTTACGACTTAAGCATAAGGCTTTATGTGGTAGGGTGTTACATTATGATATCAGAGTGGTTCATTCCTGTAAAGCCTGAGGTACGGACTGGCTATGCTTCTGGGCATACTCTGCTTATGTGTATATGATAATTAGAATATCTAATTGATATATGTGACATATTTGTTTATGAGCATGCATTTGAGACTTTGAAGTATTAGACTAAAATATTGAGACTGACCCCTTTGATATCACTTGTTTGGTGTGAACAGGAACCAAATGATGACTCGTGAACGCGGACGTGGTCGAGGCAGAGGCCAGAATAGTAACGAGTAACCTAAAACAACTGTGAATAATCCCATGAAAGCAGGGAATTTCTCATTTTCTCCCATGAAAGCAGGGAATTTCTCATTTTCGCCCTCTTTTTTCATGCTGGTTTGTGATGGCATTGAAGTCTCCGATGATTGCAACCTCACCATGAACTTGTTGCAACATCAATGATAACTCCACAAACTGCTGTGATCGAATCTAGTCGTTTTAAGTGAACCCCAAGAAAACATTAATCAAAGGAATATAATTTAGATGCCATAATATAATTTTCTTATTGTTATGTTTCTCGGCAAAAAATTGTATTCATTATTTTTATTTATTTTTAGTTCAAGGGAGTACTTTACCTGTGTAGATGATAAAAAAATAAATTTGTAAAATTTTACATTTATTTAAGTTATCTATCATTTTGTGTTTGAAAGTATTATGTTATACTGTGAAAAATATTACGTTAAGACACTATTTATGTTTGAACAAATTTTTTAATAATTTTCTTCATTTAAAAGTTTAGAATTTTCTATTATATTAATTTTTATTCCTCCTCAATTTTATTTATTTAGCATAATTTTATTTGAGTATTAGTTTTTCTAAATTTAATTTATTTTTCTTACCAAAATTTGAAAATTAGAAGAATAATTCTAAAGAAAATTGAATGATTAACCTTGAAAGAGATTTTATTAGTTTATAGCTTTGTCAAACAAGTTTTATAATTTTTTGGAAGAACAAGGTTTAATTGTTTTACTTAGGAGTACTAAATTTCTACTATTGAAAAAATTTTTTGGGCGATCTAACTTTGCTAATTAATTTTTTTTATTTAGTCATCTTCTTGATGGAATTTTTACCATATTTATTCTATTTTTAAATGAGAAGAGTTAAAGAAAGGTTCTGTACCAATGTCTCATTATTATTTTATTTTTGGGACATGTGATTAATTATCGAAATTTATATTTTATTATTAACAAGAAAATAATAAGTTAATTAGTATCGGAGAGAAGAGAATTGAATTTTAAAATTCAAAAGAATAATTATAGGATTTGCGTAAAAGAAGTTGAAAAAATATTTTAATAATTTTTCAACAAGAAAAAGACGTATTAAAAATGTAATAATAAATGTGATAAAACTGTGTATATGGATGGTTTTCAACTCTTTACCCAGAAATTTGAATAATTTATCATAATGGAATGTTAAACATTAGAAAAGATAAGTTGTCTATTTTGTGATAAAAAAATTTGTTTTTATTTTTTTTATAATTTTCTTTATATTATAGTAATTAATAACTATGAACATAACTTACATTATGTGTTTTATAGTTGCATATATTTATAGTTATGGTATATCATCTCCTTAATGAATCATTGTTGGTTTCGCAAATAATGTGAATATTATTTATTGTTACATTTGCTCTGTCCAAAGTCAAATCTAAAAAAGACTTAGAATTTTAATTTGAAACAACATGTAATTATTACGCAATGGAATGCAATTTTTTTTGTTAAAAAATAAATCATTTATATAATTATATTCATTTAATTGACTTTTAAATAGAGGGTGTGTGTAGTTATTTTGTTCATGTCAGCGCGTAGCACGGGTTCTGCTCTAGTAAAGGTACGAAAGTGAAGATTTGTAGAAGAAACATGTCACCACGTTGTAGCATCAGCGAATAAGAAGAGTCACTGTTTATATGAAACCAATAAAAAACGTCCACGTGGAATTTCGACGTAAGTTGGCGCGCACCGATCCCACTCTCCTATATTCCCGTCTTTCTCCCGAAGCACACACATATCGTGGCATTCATTCATCATCATAATTATTAATTAAAGTACATAAACCTCAAAACGCCGTCATTTCATTCATGGAGGCTCACGGATCCGGTCTCCACCCGTCCTGGTTCTGCTATTCTGTGTCGCCGGCATTTGGTCTGCCTACATCTACCAAGGCATTCTTCAGGAAACTCTGTAAGACACGCTGATTCAATCATTTCTTTTACGAATTTTTAAATTTCGTTTCTGAACTCATTTTTCTTTTTTAAAATGAGTCAGATCCACAAAGCCGTTCGGTTCAAATGGCGAGAGGTTTGAGCACCTTGCATTTCTGAACTTGGCGCAGAATGTGATTTGTTTGATATGGTCTTACATAAGTGAGCCCCTGTTTTACTTCTTTGTTTGGTTCTTTCATTTCTGCAAGTTACAGTGTAGAACTAAAGAAATTAGTGTGGTAGCTTACGTTAATTTGATATTGCAAAATAATAATAATAATGCAGTGATTAAGATATGGTCAAGTGGGAGTAGTGGTGGTGCACCTTGGTGGTCTTACTGGAGTTGTGGAATTACCAACACTATTGGTCCAGCGATGGGAATTGAAGCACTCAAGTATATTAGTTACCCGGCTCAGGCATGTTATTTTTCTTCATTGTATGAGCTCTTCAAACTGTTTTTTTTGGAAAGAGGCCTTTTTAGAGATTTTGGACCTACCTCCATTGCATGGATGTGATATATTTCTGTGTCTTCAGTATACTGGTTTTTAATGGTGGTGTATTTGCTTTGTTGTCTGCTTGCAGGTACTGGCAAAATCCTCAAAAATGATTCCAGGTCAGTATACGTATATCACTGTCACTATTTCATGCTCCAGAAAAACTGAATTTATTTAGGATAATTCGAATCAATTCAAAGTGGTATAGCATTTTTATGTCTATTTGGGTTCAAATAGAATCACATTAGGTGGAACACATGTTATTACCAATGGCGTAGTAACCTTGCATTTATGAGTAGTAATGCAATTGTGTTTAATCATTTCTATTTGTGTTTCACATCCTTTCATATACTTATAGGAGATTAAAGATATCTATTTGGTGAAGTTTGAAAAAAAAAACATTGTTTCCTTACGGCTTACCACCTCTAAGTATGTAAAAATGGAGAAGCCTGAAGCCTATGGTCATTTTTTATATAAAAGCGTTCTGCCAAGTACTCATTTTACCATAACAAGTACTCATTTTTTTAGTAGTTATTTTATATTTCATAACAAGTACTCATTTTACCATGATACAGTTATGTTGATGGGTACTATAGTCTATGGTATAAGATACACTCTTCCAGAATACGTCTGTACATTCCTTGTTGCTGGAGGGGTATCAACATTTGCACTTTTAAAGGTTAGGAACTTATCAGAATAATACAGAAAATATATACTATAGGGATACACTTTCCCATGTTGCCTATAAAAAATTCATGTGGATTGAAAATGAAGCTTAGCTTTCAAATTTCTATCTTTGCTTATGCTTATTGGCAGACTAGCTCAAAGACTATGAGCAAGTTAGCACATCCAAATGCTCCCCTTGGATATGGACTATGTTTCCTGAACCTTACATTTGATGGATTTACAAATGCAACTCAGGATTCCTTAAAAGCAAGGTAAAATAAGCAAACCTTGTTCCTCGATCTGTCTGATTGCTTGTAAACTGCAAAACTTTTGGATTCTTGTCCTTCCTTGACATAACCCCCCCCCCCCTCCCCCTCCTTCTTGATTCACTGACTCTGACTTTTCCCCATTATTCCAAGATAATGATGTGTATAAGTAAAATTATGATGAGGATAATGACACTAAATGTAAAAAATTTTTAGTTCTATTTTTCGGGTGTTTGAATGTTGACTTTTCAGAAATGTTTAGATTTTAGAATGGGAGATGATTAATATTTAAGACTATAGCAAGTGTTATTAATTTAATGCAATTACTGGTTTTTGTTACTCAGGTACCCTAAAACAAGTGCTTGGAATATTATGTTGGGAATGAATTTATGGGGAACCATATACAATATGATTTACATGTTTGGCTGGCCCAGTGGAAGTGGATTTGAAGCTGTTCGCTTCTGCAAACAGCATCCAGAGGCAGCATGGGATATTATTCTCTTCTGCTGTTGTGGTGCTGTGGGCCAAAACTTCATCTTTTTGACAATAAGCCGATTTGGCTCTTTGGCTAACACCACCATTACAACCACTCGCAAATTCGTTAGCATTGTGGTATCTTCTCTGTTGAGTGGAAATCCGCTTTCAACAAAACAATGGGGTTGTGTTTGTATGGTATTCACTGGATTGTCATACCAGATCTACCTCAAGTGGCAGAAGCTACAACGACTGCAGAAGAGAAAAGCCACTTGAGGAGCAACCTTCAGCAAATTTGAATTCACACGTTGGTGTTGGCTCATTTGCCCATCAACCATTGTTATATCTTGATAACCTTAAAAGTTTTGATGAACCCAATTTAGATTTATAAGAATTTCATAGAAATGTTTCTTTAATATAGTTGTAATTGTACTCCGGGCAATATACCATCCATCCATCATTTGATCTCAATGTAAATGTAGTTCATATCTCATTCCGTTGTGAATAAGTGGTATGTCGGAATGGAATAATGGCTATATTCAATTAACATTACACCCGTTGTAATTTGATATTGATAAGTGATAACTCTAATTGAGTAGATGCTATTTTTAGAAATAGAAGTTAAGGTTGAATATTTCATTTCTTCTTGGTTCATATATTTATTTTTACATGCCAAAACTTCATTTTATGTACAATTCCTTGCCTACTTTCTATAAGGTGAGTATAGCAAACTATCTTTATGATTAAAATTTATCCAAGTTCCATCTTGTAAATGTGATTTATCTCCAAACTTGATCTTCCCTCCATCATCAGTGATATGAGCCCTGCTGCATTACAGTAGGAGAATCTTTTAGCATCATTCTTTGTAGAATTTGTGCATGGGATTCATAACGTGTACTTTACCTCATTTTCTTGATAGAAACAGCAGATTCTGATGTTGCATCTGTGTATAATCATGTTGGAAAACAATTTTCTTGTTATTTGAATTGATGTATGATGAAATGCTGTTCTCTTTAGCTAAATTAAGCTTCATATTTTTGCCTCTTTCTGCAGAGCGTAGAGAAGCGAAGATTTGTAGAAGAAACATGTCACCACATTAAAGTATCAGCCAATGAGGAGAGCACCGATATTCTACACATAAAGCACCCTAATGACCCTATCTAGTTTAATTTTATTTCTACCCCGAGACTATTGGCTTGCCTAGAGTAATTTCATGTTAGTTTTCTCTTTCTTTATATATAAATGATGTCAATTACTCCACTGATATGTATGATACCGAATTAACTCAATTAAGGATTTGGTGAATCTAACTTTGAGATGGAAAGCGCCAGGGATCTTGGTATGTTGCAACTTGTATATCATTTTTTTTTCTTGTTGACTTTTAGCCATTGTCTTATTCCAACTCTCAATTGAGTCTTTAAATGCAATGATTGAGATGTTGCTCCTTCAAATCAACATGGTTTTTAGAAAAACAAAAACAAGAGTCCATTTGATATGTCTGGATATTATTGGAACTGAAAAGAGTTGATGGCTTATACTCATACAATTAGATTAAGAGTCACTGTTGTGAATGGTGGTAAATGATGTTGGTGGACTGGTGGTGGTGGTAGGATTAGGGGTGTTCACGGTGCGGTTTAGTTCGGTTTTAAAAGAAAAGTCATTCGATCCGAATACTTATTTTATGTATGGTATGGTTTGATTTGGATGAACTTTTTTGAAAATTCGATCCAAACTAATCCGATCCAATTACAAGCGGTTTGAATCGATTCGGATTTGCGATTTTTTAAATAAAAAATAACTTAGTTTACAAAGCTAATGCTGCCTGACATAGTATAAATGCACACTACTAAAGTATTAATAATCCCATAAATATTATAAAGTAATCTCTCCAACAACCCAACATAATAATAAAACATAAATCTCATAAACATTATAAAGTAACATGTCAACCAATTCAACAAATTCAACAAGTCTTGATAAAATTATAATTTTTTAGTATAAAAACAAGTCTCAATGACACAAAATTAAATAACATAACAAGTCTTAATAAAAACATAACATAAAAAACTCCAAGCTGAGAGGTGAAGCATTGATCATTAATTAGATTCATCACCAGAGTCTTCTTCATCTACTAGTTAAAAAATTGGCTCAAGTTCTATAATAAAATATAATAAAATAAATATTAGTAACTTAAACATATTATCAAGTAGTAAAGTTAATCAATATTTGCAGATAAAATAAAACATAATAATAAAGAACATTACTTTTTTCAAGTTTTACAAATTCTTTAAAAGATTCTTCAAGATCAATTGGCAATGAATTGGTTCAAAACTAATTTTGTGCACAAATCAAAACTTCAACAATTTTTAGGATAAGAGAACTCCTATATTGATTAAGCACTTTACCTCAAGTGCTAAAGGCAAATTCAGAAACAACAATAGATACAGGCATAGTTAGAATATCCCTCGTAATTTGACTAAGAAGAGAATATTTGTAATTATTAGAGCTTACGTTTCACTAAATTAAAATGTCAAAACTACTTGGATTAACTGGTTTCTCCAAAGACTCCATGAGGTACAAATCTATTTCATTTGTGTTGACACTCTCACTTGCTTGTACATCATTTTCAAATGTTGCTGCAAAGCGAACATCATCAAAGGCACCATCATCCATTTTCACATCTTAGCTGTGTTGTGCAGATTGGTGTGCTTGATCATTATTGAGAGCAACTTTATAGCTGTTAAATAAGTCATTGAATACTTTTTTCACCTTACCACATAAAAAATCAGCATCCTCCTTCTCAAACAACCTTTGAAAACTCCACTCAACAAACTTAATATTGTATCAGGATCAAGTACCACAACAACAAAAATTATTATGTTCATATTCTTCAAGTTACCCTAATATTTATCATGTTTAGCCTTCATTTTTATAGCTATACCCTTAAGTAATATATCATTATTATCAACCCAAGTCTTCAAAGAACTAAGAATTAAACAAAAGTGATGAAAATATGAAGAAAAGGTCACAAATGTAGAAATCAAAACTTTTTTTGTTACATCGAAAAAATAAATCTTCAAAAATCTCACAAAGATTCTTGCATTATCTCAATCTTCATTCTTTGAAATGCCCCCTTTATCATTACAAATTCAGCATCACTCTATTTAATCTCTTAAAGGCCTTTTGAAAATTTAAATCACTATCAAGCATTATGTAAGTGAAATTCCAATTAGTGGGACATCTAATTGCACACAAGAGCAGTCTTAGATCCTAGCCTCTTTAACACAATTTTTAAACCTATCCATGCGACTAGGAGAAGCACGGTCATATCTAACAACATTTCTAATTTGCTGATTGAAGAATGCATATCCTTCAAACCATCATTCATTACCAAATTCAAAATATGAGCACAATACCTAATATGCAAATGTTCACCTTTTAAAGGATGTGAAGTCCAATCCTCCATTCTACCTTTTAAGTAATAAATGACAACATCATTTGAACTAGCATTATCAACTGTGATGCTAAAGACTCTACTTATTCTCTAATTTAAAAGATATTTTTCTATCTTCCTACTAATTGTTTCACCTTTATGATTCTTAATGAGACAAAAGTTAAGAATTCTCTTTTACAACTTCCAATCTTGATCAATAAAATGTGCAGTGAGGTAAAGATAGTTTAAATTTTATACAGAAGTCTAATAATTAGTGGTCAAACACACACTTTGATTTGAGTTTATAAAAACACTCTTCAACTTATGTTTTTCATTCATGAACAAGTTCCAACAATCCCTAGTAACTGAAATCCTTCTCAGAATATGGAGTTTTAACTGCAAAACACTCATGAAATAACGAAATTCCTCCCCTTTGACAAATCTAAAAGGCAACTCATCTACTATTATCATTTTAGCAAGGGTTTGTCTACATAAATTAAATTAGGATTAAATGATATAGCAGTCAAATAATTACTCATTCCATTTTCTTCTTCTTTTTTAAGTTGCTACATAACAAGTATTTTTTGTGTGAAATCAAGTGAATTTTTTTAAAAAAAATTTACACTGATTTAACAAGTGACTTTTAATATTGCTAGTACCATTTTTATGTGAATCAGCCACATAAGATGCTCCACTTTAGGTTAGGGTTTGTGTTTGTAGGAAATGGGCATGGGGTGTGTGACTGTGTGTGCGACAGCTGTGTTACTGCTAAGACTATATTTGTTTGAAGGAAAAATGGAAGAAAAGAAAAGGGAAGAAAGGAAATAAGAAGGAAAATGATTATTTTTCATTGTTTGGTTAAGGAGAAAAATTAGAGAGGAAGAAAAAGGGATGAAAGAAATTGGAAGGACCCACTAATTTTTTTCTCTTCAATATTGAAAAGAAAATGAAGAGAAAACTTATTTTTTTTCTCTCTACTTCTAATATTATCCCTTCACTTTTTTTAATATATTTTATAATACAATAGTAAAATTATTTTTTTATAACATTTCTTTCCTTCTTATTTTCCTTCCATCCAAACACATCTAAGAAAAATAAAAATGCACTCAATTTCTTTTCTTTTCTTTTTTTTCTTTTTTATTTCCTTTCTCTCTATTTTTTTTCTTCCAACCAAACATAGCCTAAGTGCTACGAGAAAAGGTGGAAGGGTCTTATACTGATATTATTATTATTATATTTAATATTTATATTATCATTATATATGCGGTTCGGTTCGATTTAATTGTGCAGAGCAGAATTACAAACCGAACCACAATAAATCCGATCCAAAATCTAAAAAATTTAAAATTGAGCGGTTTGTTTCAATTTTCGGTTTGAATTGGTGTACTTTCGTGATTTTTTTGGATCGATTTAAATCTGAACACCTTTAAATAAGATGATGCTAGTGGTGATGATAGTGACAGTAGATGCTGTTGCGTGCTGGTAAATGACAGATAGTGTAAGGTTGAGATTGGTGGTGGAGAAAGTTGGAGATGGGAGATGTGATGACATAAGAATTGGAATTTAGGATTAAGGTTAGGTTATATTTAGTAAGATTAATTATGTGTAGGGTTAGAGTTTATGGTTAATTAAAATTAAAGTAAATTTGGAGAAAGAAAAAAGAATGGACTAACTTTTTTTTTGGGGCGATTTTGGACTAATTTAAAATAAAATAAATAATGTTAGGGATAATTTTGAGACTTATTCTAAACGCTAAAAATAAAAGCGATACTTTACTTTTTAATAATTTACGATGAGTTAACTTGTTTTAAATTCTTAATTAATTTCTAGAATAATGTGTTAAAAAACTGATAACTTTTGAAATTTTTTATAGTATTTTAGGATTTGAATAATTCTGTCTATTAAAATTTATCATTTATAATTATGAGTTAGTTTTAATATTTTTATGCTTTAGGTTAGGGTTTGTGTTTGTAGGAAATGGGCATGGGGTGTGTGACTGTGTATGCGACGGCTGTGCTACTGCTAAGACTATATTTGTTTGAAGGAAAAATGGAAGAAAAGAAAAGGGAAGAAAGGAAATGAGAAGGAAAATGATTATTTTTCATTGTTTGGTTAAGGAGAAAAATTAGAGAGGAAGAAAAAGGGATGAAAGAAATTGGAAGGACCCACTAATTTTTTTCTCTCCAATATTGAAAAGAAAATGAAGAGAAAACTTATTTTTTTCTCTCTACTTCTAATATTATCCCTTCACTTTTTTTAATATATTTTATAATACAATGGTAAAATTGTTTTTTTATAACATTTCTTTCCTTCTTATTTTTCTTCCATCCAAACACATTTAAAAAAAAATAAAAATGCACTCAATTTCTTTCCTTTCTTTTTTTTTTCTTTTTTATTTCCTTTCTCTCTATTTTTTTTCTTCCAACCAAACATAGCCTAAGTGCTACAAGAAAAGGTGGAAGGGTCTTATACTGATATTATTATTATTATATTTAATATTTATATTATCATTATATATGCGGTTCGGTTCGATTTGATTGTGCAGAGCAGAATTGCAAACCGAACCACAATAAATCCGATCCAAAATCTAAAAAATTTAAAATTGAGCGGTTTGTTTCAATTTTCGGTTTGAATTGGTGTACTTTCGTGATTTTTTTTGGATCGATTTAAATCTGAACACCTTTAAATAGGATGATACTAATGGTGATGATAGTAACAGTAGATGCTGTTGCGTGCTGGTAGATGACAGATAGTGTAAGGTTGAGATTGGTGGTGGAGAAAGTTGGAGATGGGAGATGGGATGACATAAGAATTGGAGTTTAGGATTAAGGTTAGGTTATATTTAGTAAGATTAATTATGTGTAGGGTTAGAGTTTATGGTTAATTAAAATTAAAGTAAATTTGGAGAAAGAAAAAAGAATGGACTAACTTTTTTTTTGGGGCGATTTTGGACTAATTTAAAATAAAATAAATAATGTTAGGGGATAATTTTGAGACTTATTCTAAACGCTAAAAATAAAAGCGATACTTTACTTTTTAATAATTTACGATGAGTTAACTTGTTTTAAATTCTTAATTAATTTCTAGAATAATGTGTTAGAAAACTGATAACTTTTGAAAATTTTTTTATAATATTTTAAGATTTGAATAATTCTGTCTATTAAAATTTATCATTTATAATTATAAGTTAGTTTTAATATTTTTATGGTTAAATTCATTAGCATAATAAACTGATAATTTTTATGATTAATTTTAGTATTTTAATTTTATTTCTAATTAAATAACCTCTTATCTATGCTGAAAGTCGTTAAAAATTATACTAATCTTAAAAAAAAATGAGATCAAGAGTCTAGCTAAAAAATTAATTTTTAATAGTTAATTTTAATTAATTTTTAAAGTTATTTTTTGTTTTTATATTCACTATTTGTCCCTTCATATTTTTTTTTTCTTGTTCTTTTCAACATCACTACAGTTTTATCTCTCATTGTTATTGGCTATTCACTGCTATCACTGGCCGGTCACTCTAAATTTTCCTTAGAGTAAACTGTAAAGGTTAAAAAAGGTAACATCTGAAGGTAAAAAAAGTAATTATCTAATTCAGTATTTAAGATTTTAAAAATGAATATTTTAATTTTTTAAAAAAATTAATACACACAAATATTTATAAAATTTTACTTTGACTGATAAATTAGTCTTTAGTTTATTTTTTAGTGAAATAATTATCCAAATCAGTTTTAAGGATTTTAAAATCAGACATTTTAATTTCTACAAAAATTAATTCACAAATTAATCTCCATCATTTTTTACATCAGACATAATAGTTTCTGTCTATTTTTCGGATGACACACTAAATTCTTCAATTATTTATTATAAAAAAAATATTAGTATATATTATAATCAAATTAACTTTTAATTAAGGTTAAGTTAAACCTATTTGATTTTTAGTATGGTATTTATTATGAAATAGAAATTTAGTTAGTTTTTTGAGTTAATTGATAATTTGGTAATCAAGCTGAGATTCAAGTGAAAATAGAAAAATAACTTTGATTATACTTAATTTCTAGCTATTACACCAAGTTAAGTTATATTAAATTAAAAAATATCAAATAATTTCAATGATAATGATTGTATGAATGTAACACCCTAACTACCAAAGCTCACGCTTCCGGCTGCGCAACTCTGATAGTTCGGACATTACGACGACACTTTTACTATTTAATACTAAAGTATGAGCCTGTTTAAAACTTTAAACCGCAAAACCGCATCTCAAAAAAAATACTTTCGTCCGATAACGTACGTCCAAAGAAACCATACAACTTACGAACACTCATACGGAGTACATCCATATATATATACATACATATAAATAAATAATATTACAGACATTAACCAATACAATTCCTATCCCTCTTATAGAATATATCAAGATAAAGGCGAGGGTACAATAACTAATAATCCAAAGCAATACAGAACATCACAACAATAACTAAATAAATCCTTCGTAACTTCTGCGCCCATGTCCTGAAAGGGGAAAAAATGTAAGGGGTGAGAACATCATCCTCGAAAGGGTTCTCAGTAGAGGGTTTTTGGGAATTACTGTAATAGGATACATGAAGATAAACCGTACCAGTGATTAATAACCATCTTATGCCTCTTTTCAAAAACAACAGTTACAATGAAAGTAAAGACAAAAATCTTTTCTGAAAGAGGAACTGTTCAATTCTCAAAACATCAAAGCATTTCAAAAAGGTTTATCTATACTGAACCAAAATAACCTTTCATATCTTATTCCAAACCAGAACCACAAAACCGAAATCAACCATCGGTCCATCTCATTCAACCACGGCCCTAGGCCCAAACAATCCAACCACAACCAATCCACCACAATCCAACATAGTTTCAGAAGCAAACACAAGTAGGAAGATGCAAACACAAATAAACAGTTATTGCAAGTAGAACAATTAGCAGTTAATCACATAGGCAAACCAAGTACAATATGCATACCCAAACAATGTCACATAGATGCATATGATGCATGCCTGTCCCTAGTGGCTGATGATATCATCTGTCGGTTACCAAGCCAACCCGACGTGTCCGGTAGCTAACCCGGATACAGTCTCTCTGTTGCGCATTATTATCATTAGAGGGTATCTGCGCCCTGTCGCCATTAGAGGGTATATGCGCCCTGTCGCCATTAGAGGGTATATGCGCCCTGTCGCCATTAGAGGGTATCGGTGCCCTGTCACCCTTACAACCAGAGAGAAAATACAAGCATACTCGCTTACAACTTTCATCTCAGCCATTCGGCTTAAATTCACAAATCATTCAATTGCATACATGCACATATATTCAACCATGGATCACCATCCATCTCAGCCATCTGGCTCACGGTTCAATCCAGAACCAACCAACTTATCAATAAATACAGCCCTTCGGCTTAAATTCATAATTCATAATCGGCCTTACGGCGTATAGCTCATTCGATAATCAGCCATAAATCAATATCACACACGGCCATTCCGGCTCACGGTTCACTCCAGAACCAGCCAATATTTATAATCATACATAGCCATTCTGGCCCATAACAAAAACAGTACTTCCATCATTCAATATCATCAAATTCATAAAACCGGCATTTAAGCCATAACTCACTTTCCTCAAGCCATTTCACTTTGAAATCAACTTTTTAACTCTTTTAAGCCTTGGCTTTAAAGATCTCATTTCTCAGATCATCTCAGGCTCATAAGCCAAATTTACTCAAAGTGAGGTCTCTTTTTAAAACAAAGCCACTCTCGGCATCCTCTTTCTAAAACTTCCAAAAACCATGGGAAGTTAAAGATTTATTTCAAAGTATTCAAAATCACCCATCCAACAATGGGATTTTATAACAAAAGTTTCTCGGCAGAGTCCCAAGTCTTTAGGGAAGGTCAACTTATATAATTTCCTTAAAATTCATTGAAACTCTTAAAATTATAGATTCTCGGTTCAAGTAAATAAAACTGAATTTACTATAAAACCGGCCATACAAAATCACAAGTTCCAACCCGGTCCGAAAATCAACTCATTTGAAACGGAACCGGTTCATTTGAATCAAACCACTTTCAGGTTTCTTTTTGGAACCCATTTTTTCCAACTCTTCCAAAATGCCTCAAACTTGATTACTCAATCAAAAGTCTAGGTTCCTTTAAAAATCACTAAAAACTCCTTTTTATATTGAAATCAATATTAGAGCATCATTCTTTCCTTCAGTGATTCAAACGGTAAAAATAGTTCAGCTCTAAATAAGTCGAACTCAACGTATAAGGTTCATCAAATAAATTAAGCTTGAAAACTTAAATATCCTCTTAATAAATCAAATAATACAATTTCTCAAATCCAACTCTTTTTAAATAACCTTTCAAGCAAGACTAAGATTTTATAGAAATTTCGGCAGAACCTCCCCTAAAACTTGGACTTTTGCCACCCGGTTCGGGTCCCAACTAAACCATTTCTCATTCCTTTTCAACAGCTCAAACCAGAAATCAATTTAAAGCAAGCTAAATCCAACAATCGCCTCAGTGGCGTATCTCAAGGAAATCATTTCAAAATCAACTCAACATCAATCAATATAACTCATTTCCAAAGCTTTAAAGAAATGGTTCAATAACAAATCATTTGTCCAAAACCAAATCAATTAAAATAAACCAAGTTGAATTCAAAAGTGCATTCGACTTTCCACATCATTAAAATAATTGGCTCAAATCAAATCAATCCTCAACGGATTAAACTCAGATTCAGAACTTTAAAGAATCAACTTCAAACATTACATTTCACAAGCCGCACAACAATTCAGCCAAATCAACATCCATAATCATTCGAGTTAATCAAATAATACATAAGGCAGATACAATCACTAAATACACAATATCTCACATCAGTATCCATATGTAATAATTCCAATACATAAAACATAGTCTTTGGAAAGCGCCCCTACCTCAAAACGCCAAAATCATAATCCAAACGTGTCAACTGAACTCATTTCGCTCTGCCTGAAATCACCGGCAATCAGAACCCGACTCGGCTTGCTCTCTCTCGAAAGCAGAAACAGCTACAAGCGGCATAAGCAAACCAGATTCTAACTCCTAAAACCATTAACATCGCACATACTTTATTACACGGAACAGAGAACTAACGCAGGGCTTTCGAAAATCAAAATACTCACTGAAATAACAAAATGAAGCAGTCGCAGCTCCTTATCAACCCGGCAGTGGCTTCGTCAGTAACCCCAAGTGACAAACGCGAGCAAAAACACCGGTGACGGTAACTGTAACAACCACGCGGCGTCAACAACCTTTCTGGAATTCCAACAGAACAGAAACCAAACTCAAAAATCTTACCGGCGGTGGAACACGGTGGCAGCAGGGTCTCAAGTGGCAGAAGCTCAGCCCGGAGCTCCGGCGGCCATGGCGGCAGATTCTGACAGCACGGCAGCAAGGGTGGGGGACCACCCACCATCACCGCGTCTCATCTTCTCCCGCTACTAATAAGGACAGCAACCACCGTAGCAACCCGGCCTCAGCAGCGGCTTCCAACGGCAACAGCGGCGCGCTCAACCCAGAACCCGAATGGAGCACAGTAGGAGCGACGGCCATGAGTGACAGTGACGCGAGCCTCGATGGTGGGAGGAAGTGATGGCGACTGAGCACGGTGGCTACCCTCCTCACGGCGCGTCTCTCTCTCGCGCGAATGGCGACGGCGCGGCTAGGAGTGACGGTGTGACGAACAGAGGCGGCGGCACGGCGTGGACGCGGTGGTGATGAAGGCTAGAAGGTGGGGCGAGGCTGGACGGCAACCCAGCAGTGGCGGCTCCGTCTCGCGCGCCCTGTCTCGCGCTTTCTCTTCTGCTCGTGACTATGGTCCACGGCTTCGTCTCCTTCGACGGCAACACGACGGCGCGGCGGCAGTGATGCCCGCCGGCGCCGTCCTTCCTCTTCCCCTCTCCACTTCTCTGATCTCCCGTTTCCCTCCTCCCTTTCTTCGTTTCTTTCTTTCAAGGAATCAAAGGGAGCTTTGTGTGAGTTGCCGATGGGAAAAGAAATGGGTGGCAGCTACAGGGTTTTCAAATCTGAGTTTGCTGAGGGAGAATGGGGGAACCGGGTCATGGATTAGGGTTTTTAGGGTTAGGGTTTTATTTAAAAAAAAATTAAGATTAGGGGCATTTTAGTAATTTCACATAAAAATAGGTATAATATAGTAATTGAAACCCAAATTAAATCCAACACTATTTGTACATTGAAAATACTATTTGCTCATCAATTTCACAAAATTATTTTCAATAAAATGCCCAAATCCAAAAATTAGAAATAATATACTTAATTTCTTCATTTTCCAAAATAGCAGTAATAATATTTAAAATATTACTTGTCTAATCCGAATCATATAAAATCCTTATTATTTCATAACTATCAACTTTATATTTTAAATATAGAAAATAATCCAATAATTATAAAATTGGATAATAATCATAACTTATCTCAAATCCAATAAATCAAAACTTGCCTTAATTATCTATAATAAAATAATCTCTGAAATTAAGACTATAAATAACTGTAGGATTTGAGACTTGCTCATAATAAGACTTTTCAAAGATTCTGGGTCTTACATTCTACCCACCTTATAAAAATTTTCGCCCTCGAAAATTGATACAAAAATGAAAGAAATTCCATAACAGTCCACCCTTGAACACATTTAAAGAAGAAGCAAAAATATCACAAAATATAATCGTATATACGATTTTCAAATACTTTGATTGTCATAAGCATAAGGATGTAAAGGTAGGAGTGTGATTGCAAAGCAAACGTTACAAGGTAGGCTCAATGTAATAGATCACATGGGTCAATCATGTGGTAGAAGGGCAAGGCATCAAAGGCTATCAAGCAGGATGGAGTTAAAACGACGTGCTTAACCTCCGCACACTAATCTCATATCCACCTCAAAGTTTCAACTTTCCAACTCCATCAAGCACTTTACAATCCCATACTCGATCCAAGCCTTACAACCGTAAACCCGTTCGCAAGGAACAAAACACCCATAACTCATAACGTTGCACACTTACTGTTTCAACTTCCGTATACACATCACGTCTTACAGAACTAACGTATCGCGTTACTACGTCTACAAGTCGCACGTGATATCAAAACAATTCTCGAGTCTACTCAGAAGGATACAAGATTTGAAAAGGAGAGTCAAATGTCAAGGATAGTACTCAAAGATTTGAGAGAATGTATCCAATTCCAAATAAACAAGGACACTCAAGCAATGAAGTTTGCTAGACTCAATTCAATTGACAACTTCAAGATAACCCTTGGATCAAGGAAATTCAATAGGATCAATAGGAAGGAGAATCAGCGCATTAGTTTGAAACAATTTCAAGATGAGTCGAAGAAAGTGTGAGGTCTGCAGAAGAGAAGATTTCAAACCCAAGAAAAAGCTCACAGAACTCAAGAGCATGATTAAAAGTACTTCCGAATACATTGTCCACAAAAGAATCGAAAACTTGCGAAAAAATCACTTCGCAATTTAGAAGAAAAGTTAAGTAACAAACACTCTCCAAGAGAATAACAAAAGCAATAGCGTGGCTTTGCTGTAATACAACTTTATGTTGAAACAGATCATGCAGAATTTTAAAAACAAGGTGCACACAAGTCTGGCTAAAGGCTAAAATATCTCCTCAAATATTTTAGAAAGATAGTTAAATGCACAACTTAACCAAAAGCATTTCATAACAACTCGGAAGTAATCAAATGCTTGTTCATAATTCTCAAAATTTCATATTCAAACAAGCGTGTATAACATGTATAGTAAGTACAAAAGAGGAAGTTAAACTCTTTAGAAAAGAAACTCCGAAGTAAAAATTTGTTTACAATTTGGTAAAGGAAATAAGTGGTGCGTTACAAATGAATCGGTTTCCACTAAACAAGGAAACTTTTCAAAACCTCATTTAAAATAGCGCATGCCAACTTAAGAACAATTTCGTCAAAATCGAATAATGGTTTCACTCTCAATCAAGTAACAGGGAATAGATTCAGTTTAGAATTTCTTCAAAGAGAATTCAAAACTTCTTTAAAAATTCAAAACAAGATTCCAAAAGTGTAGTTGAAATCACCATTTCAAAAGGATATTCAAGGATATTAGGATGTACTTGAAAAGGAGTCAAGCCATACAAGGAAGGATCTTAAATCAAAATAGTTAAAACAAGATCCACTAGGCGTGAGACATCAAACCAGCTTTCACTTGATTCAAAAGAATACAAAAATCATAGGAAAAGACAACTCAATCATTAGTAACTCCTCAAGGATAAATCTTTGATTAAAAACTCTGTTAGAGACAATGAGAAGATAAACGATGCACTAATTTGAAACGAATCAAAATGGTTCACATAAGGATGAAATTTACAAGAGAAGGAGAACCAAAACCAATGGTAATGTTCACAAGGTGCAAAAGATTAGTTAAAAAATAAAGCCAAGTATGACATTCATAGAGATGGAAGATTTACTAGAGAATTTAGTCTGTTCATAGGAGGAAAGCTATGAGTCCAACACTTTCAAAAGAAACAGCAATGGCATAAACCATATGGCATGCTAAATCAAACTCAATTCAAAATAAGTTAAGTAAAGCTTATCAAAAGAAACTCAACCGGAATAAAAGTGAAAAATCCTTTCTTTTCAAAATTTGAAAAAATACCCAAATACATAATCAAATGAAAATGCGCATTGAAACTATATTAAAATTACTAGAAAGTCAAATTGTACTTTAAAGTAAATGCAGTTCCATAAACCAGTAAAAGTACAGGCGAGGTATTAGAAATAAATAGTTGTCAAACTGTGTAAGAAATCTTCAAGTTTCATATATAGATAAGTATACATCTATTCAACAGCAATTTTCATAAAAGTCTCAAAACTGGCTGTAATCACTGTCAAATAAGAGAAAAACCGAATCAACAATTTCTCTAAGAACGGACTCGAAATCCCGGAGTTAAAAATGAACAGCGCATTAGAACAAGTTCAAAGCTATATCGAAGAATACATGAATCAAGAAGAATTCAGACAGAGGAAGATAGATGCAACAAGGATTTTAAGCAAGCATATGCACTTAAGATCAAACAAGATTGCCTATGAATAGAGAAACAGAGCAGAAACATCAAATTACTTTTCAAGGGGATTAGCAAACAAGAACTTCAAGTTAGGCTATGAAAGAATAAGTCGACTCGAAAAGAATTCAAGACACATAACTGAGCAGCCTCGAGAAATAGTTTCTAGCGTTCCCAAAACCCGCGATTCGCTTTACTCAAAACTCGTATACCATCTATGATAACCCATTAGTGCTCTCATATACATAATTCATTAGTATTAAGCCGGCCAAACTTAATACCAAGAATCATGCCATGCAAGACTAACAGCGTTAATCAATAGACCGTCATGTGCATAAAGCTCTAATTCTCGTCATCCGACAAGACCTGATACATGACAAACGTTCAGAGTATGCAATTGAAGCATAGTCGGTCCATTCCTCAGGCTCTACAGGAAGGACTGCTCTGATACCATAATGTAACACCCTAACTACCAAAGCTCACGCTTCCGGCTGCGCAACTCTGATAGTTCGGACATTACGACGACACTTTTACTATTTAATACTAAAGTATGAGCCTGTTTAAAACTTTAAACCGCAAAACCGCATCTCAAAAAAAATACTTTCGTCCGATAATGTACGTCCAAAGAAACCATACAACTTACGAACACTCATACGGAGTACATCCATATATATATACATACATATAAATAAATAATATTACAGACATTAACCAATACAATTCCTATCCCTCTTATAGAATATATCAAGATAAAGGCGAGGGTACAATAACTAATAATCCAAAGCAATACAGAACATCACAACAATAACTAAATAAATCCTTCGTAACTTCTGCGCCCATGTCCTGAAAGGGGAAAAAATGTAAGGGGTGAGAACATCATCCTCGAAAGGGTTCTCAGTAGAGGGTTTTTGGGAATTACTGTAATAGGATACATGAAGATAAACCGTACCAGTGATTAATAACCATCTTATGCCTCTTTTCAAAAACAACAGTTACAATGAAAGTAAAGACAAAAATCTTTTCTGAAAGAGGAACTGTTCAATTCTCAAAATATCAAAGCATTTCAAAAAGGTTTATCTATACTGAACCAAAATAACCTTTCATATCTTATTCCAAACCAGAACCACAAAACCGAAATCAACCATCGGTCCATCTCATTCAACCACGGCCCTAGGCCCAAACAATCCAACCACAACCAATCCACCACAATCCAACATAGTTTCAGAAGCAAACACAAGTAGGAAGATGCAAACACAAATAAACAGTTATTGCAAGTAGAACAATTAGCAGTTAATCACATAGGCAAACCAAGTACAATATGCATACCCAAACAATGTCACATAGATGCATATGATGCATGCCTGTCCCTAGTGGCTGATGATATCATCTGTCGGTTACCAAGCCAACCCGACGTGTCCGGTAGCTAACCCGGATACAGTCTCTCTGTTGCGCATTATTATCATTAGAGGGTATCTGCGCCCTGTCGCCATTAGAGGGTATATGCGCCCTGTCGCCATTAGAGGGTATATGCGCCCTGTCGCCATTAGAGGGTATCGGTGCCCTGTCACCCTTACAACCAGAGAGAAAATACAAGCATACTCGCTTACAACTTTCATCTCAGCCATTCGGCTTAAATTCACAAATCATTCAATTGCATACATGCACATATATTCAACCATGGATCACCATCCATCTCAGCCATCTGGCTCACGGTTCAATCCAGAACCAACCAACTTATCAATAAATACAGCCCTTCGGCTTAAATTCATAATTCATAATCGGCCTTACGGCGTATAGCTCATTCGATAATCAGCCATAAATCAATATCACACACGGCCATTCCGGCTCACGGTTCACTCCAGAACCAGCCAATATTTATAATCATACATAGCCATTCTGGCCCATAACAAAAACAGTACTTCCATCATTCAATATCATCAAATTCATAAAACCGGCATTTAAGCCATAACTCACTTTCCTCAAGCCATTTCACTTTGAAATCAACTTTTTAACTCTTTTAAGCCTTGGCTTTAAAGATCTCATTTCTCAGATCATCTCAGGCTCATAAGCCAAATTTACTCAAAGTGAGGTCTCTTTTTAAAACAAAGCCACTCTCGGCATCCTCTTTCTAAAACTTCCAAAAACCATGGGAAGTTAAAGATTTATTTCAAAGTATTCAAAATCACCCATCCAACAATGGGATTTTATAACAAAAGTTTCTCGGCAGAGTCCCAAGTCTTTAGGGAAGGTCAACTTATATAATTTCCTTAAAATTCATTGAAACTCTTAAAATTATAGATTCTCGGTTCAAGTAAATAAAACTGAATTTACTATAAAACCGGCCATACAAAATCACAAGTTCCAACCCGGTCCGAAAATCAACTCATTTGAAACGGAACCGGTTCATTTGAATCAAACCACTTTCAGGTTTCTTTTTGGAACCCATTTTTCCAACTCTTCCAAAATGCCTCAAACTTGATTACTCAATCAAAAGTCTAGGTTCCTTTAAAAATCACTAAAAACTCCTTTTTATATTGAAATCAATATTAGAGCATCATTCTTTCCTTCAGTGATTCAAACGGTAAAAATAGTTCAGCTCTAAATAAGTCGAACTCAACGTATAAGGTTCATCAAATAAATTAAGCTTGAAAACTTAAATATCCTCTTAATAAATCAAATAATACAATTTCTCAAATCCAACTCTTTTTAAATAACCTTTCAAGCAAGACTAAGATTTTATAGAAATTTCGGCAGAACCTCCCCTAAAACTTGGACTTTTGCCACCCGGTTCGGGTCCCAACTAAACCATTTCTCATTCCTTTTCAACAGCTCAAAACCAGAAATCAATTTAAAGCAAGCTAAATCCAACAATCGCCTCAGTGGCGTATCTCAAGGAAATCATTTCAAAATCAACTCAACATCAATCAATATAACTCATTTCCAAAGCTTTAAAGAAATGGTTCAATAACAAATCATTTGTCCAAAACCAAATCAATTAAAATAAACCAAGTTGAATTCAAAAGTGCATTCGACTTTCCACATCATTAAAATAATTGGCTCAAATCAAATCAATCCTCAACGGATTAAACTCAGATTCAGAACTTTAAAGAATCAACTTCAAACATTACATTTCACAAGCCGCACAACAATTCAGCCAAATCAACATCCATAATCATTCGAGTTAATCAAATAATACATAAGCCAGATACAATCACTAAATACACAATATCTCACATCAGTATCCATATGTAATAATTCCAATACATAAAACATAGTCTTTGGAAAGCGCCCCTACCTCAAAACGCCAAAATCATAATCCAAACGTGTCAACTGAACTCATTTCGCTCTGCCTGAAATCACCGGCAATCAGAACCCGACTCGGCTTGCTCTCTCTCGAAAGCAGAAACAGCTACAAGCGGCATAAGCAAACCAGATTCTAACTCCTAAAACCATTAACATCGCACATACTTTATTACACGGAACAGAGAACTAACGCAGGGCTTTTGAAAATCAAAATACTCACTGAAATAACAAAATGAAGCAGCCGCAGCTCCTTATCAACCCGGCAGTGGCTTCGTCAGTAACCCCAAGTGACAAACGCGAGCAAAAACACCGGTGACGGTAACTGTAACAACCACGCGGCGTCAACAACCTTTCCGGAATTCCAACAGAACAGAAACCAAACTCAAAAATCTTACTGGCGGTGGAACACGGTGGCAGCAGGGTCTCAAGTGGCAGAAGCTCAGCCCGGAGCTCCGGCGGCCATGGCGGCAGATTCTGACAGCACGGCAGCAAGGGTGGGGGACCACCCACCATCACCGCGTCTCATCTTCTCCCGCTACTAATAAGGACAGCAACCACCGTAGCAACCCGGCCTCAGCAGCGGCTTCCAACGGCAACAGCGGCGCGCTCAACCCAGAACCCGAATGGAGCACAGTAAGAGCGACGGCCATGAGTGACAGTGACGCGAGCCTCGATGGTGGGAGGAAGTGATGGCGACTGAGCACGGTGGCTACCCTCCTCACGGCGCGTCTCTCTCTCGCGCGAATGGCGACGGCGCGGCTAGGAGTGACGGTGTGACGAACAGAGGCGGCGGCACGGCGTGGACGCGGTGGTGATGAAGGCTGGAAGGTGGGGCGAGGCTGGACGGCAACCCAGCAGTGGCGGCTCCGTCTCGCGCGCCCTGTCTCGCGCTTTCTCTTCTGCTCGTGACTATGGTCCACGGCTTCGTCTCCTTCGACGGCAACACGACGGCGCGGCGGCAGTGATGCCCGCCGGCGCCGTCCTTCCTCTTCCCCTCTCCACTTCTCTGATCTCCCGTTTCCCTCCTCCCTTTCTTTGTTTCTTTCTTTCAAGGAATCAAAGGGAGCTTTGTGTGAGTTGCCGATGGGAAAAGAAATGGGTGGCAGCTACAGGGTTTTCAAATCTGAGTTTGCTGAGGGAGAATGGGGGAACCGGGTCATGGATTAGGGTTTTTAGGGTTAGGGTTTTATTTAAAAAAAATTAAGATTAGGGGCATTTTAGTAATTTCACATAAAAATAGGTATAATATAGTAATTGAAACCCAAATTAAATCCAACACTATTTGTACATTGAAAATACTATTTGCTCATCAATTTCACAAAATTATTTTCAATAAAATGCCCAAATCCAAAAATTAGAAATAATATACTTAATTTCTTCATTTTCCAAAATAGCAGTAATAATATTTAAAATATTACTTGTCTAATCCGAATCATATAAAATCCTTATTATTTCATAACTATCAACTTTATATTTTAAATATAGAAAATAATCCAATAATTATAAAATTGGATAATAATCATAACTTATCTCAAATCCAATAAATCAAAACTTGCCTTAATTATCTATAATAAAATAATCTCTGAAATTAAGACTATAAATAACTGTAGGATTTGAGACTTGCTCATAATAAGACTTTTCAAAGATTCTGGGTCTTACAATGAACATATTTATTTACAATTTTAAGTGCATACACATGTATATAATCAATGTTTAGACCACTTCTTAATGAAAGATATATTTAGCTCGGAGTTAGAAAATATCCAACATAACAAAATGAAACGTATAAACAAGATATAAAACTAAACAAACTACAATAATATGCTTTTAATTTAACAGAATATGAGACTTAGTGCATCTCTTTTTATTAGATTTAGAATTATGTATGCAGTGAGGATTGTTCAATAATTTTTTTTTAAAATACTATATTAAAAACCAAATAGGTTTAATTTAAGCTTAAAAGTTAATTTGATTATAATATCTACTAATATTCTTTTTCTAATAAATACTTGAAGAATTTAGTGAGTCATGTTGAAAAATAGACGGGGACTGTTATGTTTGATGGAGAAAAACATTGACGATTGATTTAGGTATTAATTTTTCTTGAAAACTAGAATGTCCAATTTTAAAATTTTTGGGGACTAATTTGGGTAATTATTCCTCCAAAAAATGAATTGGAGACTGAATTTATTTGCCGGAGTTAAACATTGGGGATGTTTTGTGTATTAATTTTTCTTGAGAACTAAAATGTCCGCTTTTAAAATTCTTGAAGACTGATTTGAGTAATTACTCATAAAAATATTATAAGATGTTGGCTTTTGAAAAAGATTTAAAATATTCAAAGGGACTGTTTTAGAATTTAAAAGAAAATTTTAAGGATTATTTTGATATTTTCAAGATTTTTAGAAATTATTTTGTATTTAACTTTGGGAATTGATTGTCTAGCTTGCACATGTGGACACTTAACGGCCGCATGTGCGAGTTAACGTTCCACGTCAGCAATTACTGTTAGTTACTAATGGAGAGGCACTGTATTGTCTAATGGAGAGGGACTATATTGTCTAACAGAAACAAACGTTGGAAATAATTTTGTATATTTTAAAATTCGAAAGACTAAAGTGTCTAATTTCAAAAACTTCGAGGACTAATTTGAGTAATTACTTTATTTTTATTAATCATAATAATAAAATATTATTAAAAATATACATAATAAACAAATAATACAAAAAATAAAAAAATATAAACTAAAAAATAATTTTATTCATTAACACTAAAATGTCATAAGAAATAGTATTATTTAATTATTAACATATGATACTTATATTGAGGTGATGTAAACACCATAATAACAATATCAACTAAATTTAAGAGGTCGTTGCATTATAAAAATTATTATTTATATACCTAAACTCCTAAAATACTGACACCAAATAAATTTAAAAAAATATTTATAAGTGAAAAAAATAGTTTTTTTATATAACTATTAATTATAGTAGCACAAATAGTTTTAACTGTAAACTTATTTTATCAACTTTACAAATTCTAAACTTTAAAAAAATATGAACAAAACACTTGAATTTGCTAAGACATTTATTCTTTAAGTATTGCAAAGTATTAGGAGTTTTCACATTGTATTAAAATTTTGTAAATCATTCACATTAATTTTGTAATTGACCAAAACTTACCAATTTAATTTCATAGATGAGTTGATTTACATTGCATGAAAGTTTCAAAGTATTACCTTCATAAGATTTTGCATAAATATTATCCATTATTTATGTGAAAATTTTATGTTACATAAAAATTCTTCGCTAACTCATTCTCTTTTTCATTATTAAAAAATATCATAAAATATGATACTTAAAAATTAAATTAATATTTACATAATAAAAAATCAATATGAGTTTATTTAAATTTTAAATTTTTTTAATCTTAAAATTATTTTATAATTTAGCATTTGAAAATACATAAAAAAATTTATATATATAAATAATCAAATTTGAGATAAATAGATAAAAAGTTAAAAAATTAAAATTTATTAATTTAAAAATAGCACAAATCACTTAGATAAATCAATGCCAATTTAATATTACGCAAATCATCAAAAAAGAAAATCGTTACGTGTATCTTTCTAGAGGGCATTTCTATGTAAATTGAAGCAACCAAACTCGATTTAGCATAGTTCTATGTAAATCGAAACAGTGAAATTCGATTTAGTAGCTATTCATGTAAATCGAGTTAGCCTCATTCGATTTATGCATGCATGGTTACGTTCCAAGTAAATCAAATTAGCCACATTTGATTTATGCATGCTTAGTACGTTTCAAAGTAAATCGATGTTCAGTGCGGACAACGACCGATGCTGTACTCCTCCAAGCTGAGGTAGTACCCGATCCACACCTGATGTCACTCTATGACAGCAAAGTATATCAATAACGTCGTACACATCCATAACGCTGTGTGATGTGACTCTAATATCTCGGGATGCACTATCTGCATGACATCTGGCGAGCTGTACCGCATCCAAACGAACTGAAAATACAATCGGGTCCAACATAAAAATTCATCTCCAGTAACCACGCAAAATAAGTCAAGAATAAAAGACTAAATTGTTTCGTACTCACATCGCCGGGACGAAGTAAATCTATATGCAGTTTGCAATGCGCAATTCGAGGTCCCTTCTCGCTCGACGTCGGCTGATAACCAGACCACCTACCACCCAAGAAATGTTATCAGCAAGTGACAAAAAAATCGGAAAAAATAGGAGCACAGAAAAGAACTAATAATCAACTTTGTACCTTGTGACAAACCCGTCGAGCCTAAAACCTGGGAACCGCCAGAAGATCCAAGACTGGAGGAGCTGCAGTGGTCCTGTCAACTTCACCACGTGCTTGTTGGCCACACGGCATAGGCACCTGTATAACCATGACAGGGCGGCAGATCCCCAGCTATATCCGCCCTTGTTCTCTAATATCACCACGTATGGTAGCCACCGAATACGCATGCGGGCGTATACCAGACTTGTCCCCGAAGAGCTGTGTTGATAATAGCATCATCATGTATGCTCTCACGTATCTCCTAACTGTCTCCTTGTCTGCGCGCTCTAGAAGATGACTGAATGTCTCCTGCATCCAAGTGCACTTTACAGTGAACTTGTCGAAGCAGTCCGACGGTGGCAACAACCCAACAACTTCTCAAACCAAGTCCATGCCGGACGACCTCCCTCGATGTACCGCTCGAAGTCCATCAGACAAATGCTAACGTACTGCCCGTCGATCGGGAGCCCAAGATGGTAGGCTACATCCTGTAGCGTAATCGTGCACTCACCAAATGTCATATGAAATGTATGAGTCTCCGAACGCCATCTCTCCACAAATGCACTGACTAACGGCTCATCCAACCTAAACCAGTGGTCGTTGAGCCTCGGGAGATGGGCCAAGCCAGCCATCTAGACGTACGGCATGATCCTCTCATCATGTAATAGCATACCATGTTACCTTCTCATGCTCGAGATACAGCGGTGGGCTGCATGACATCGAAAAAATTCTCTTAGAATCATAACACTTCACAAAACAACATTCACCTAAAACGGCTAATATTAATTGAAAAATACTTTAACCATATTTACATTAAATTTTAACAAAACATAGTTTATCTATTATTTACAGCATAACCCTAAATCCTTTAGTGTATTCCTACAATTGTCGTACATAATTAATCTAACATTTCATAATTCAATTTTTAAAATAAATTAAATTATTCTATACTCTAGGCCAATCTTCTGCTACCTACATAATCCGAAGCTTGAAATCGAAATTACCTTAAAGGTTCTTACCTCTTTATGAATACTCTAACTACTAATCGAGGTTTACAAAGCCTATTAATTATAAACTTCAAGTTTTAAACGGTTTAATATCACTAACAATCCTCTAACACACTATCACTCCTAAATCAATACTCTAGCTACTACTTTAAGTTTAGACATTCTAATAATTCTAATAATCAAGTTCTAAGTGACTCAATATCATTAACAACAATTTATTTTTTAAATTAAAAAAATAAAAATTTACTAACCTCGTCATGCACGCTACCACCGATATGCGCGACTCCATCCAACCGATAGATTCGATTTGGATCGTCCTCCTTTTGTCTATAGCGAGACCGTTTACATGTAGATCTCGTTTGACTATCTTATGGATGGTCTTTTTAGGTCTTCCTTTGCCTTTCACCCTTTGTCCATCCTCCATCTCATCCACCCTCCTAACTGGGTGCTCTATCGGTCTTCTTCTCACATCCCCAAACCACCTAAGACGCGATTCTACCATCTTTTCCACAATGGATGCTACTCCAACTCTTTCCCTTATATCTTCGTTCCTTATTTTATCAAATCGCGTATGACCGCTCATCCATCTCAACATCTTCATCTCTGCCATACTTAGCTTATGTTCGTGCTTCCCTTTGGCCGCCCAACACTCTGTACTATAAAGCATAGCCGGTCTTATATCAGTGCGATAGAATTTACCTTTAAGTTTTAAATGCACTTTTTTGTCACATATAAAACCAGAAGCACTCCGCCATTTTGATCAACCTACTTGGATCCTATGATTTACATCTTGTTCAATCTCTCCATTTTCCTATATGATGCACCCAATATACTTAAAACTTTTAACATTTCGTAGGATATTTTCTCCAATCTTCACCTCTATATTAGGGTTTTCCCTTCGCAAACCGAACTTGGATTCCATATATTCCGTCTTGCTACGTCTTATGCACAGACCATACACTTCCAGAGCTTCTCTCTATAAGTCCAACTTCTTATTTAGGTCTTCTCTTTACTCTCCCATAAGGACGATATCATTGGCAAAAAGCATGCACTATGGCATAGGCTCTTGGATGTGCTCTGTGAGTACTTACAAGACTAATGTGAAAACGTTTGGGTTTAAGGAAGATCCCTGGTGTAATCTTATACCAATAAAAAATTTCTCTGTCCCACCACCTTGAGTTTTTCCACTTGTTGTGGCCCCATCATACATGTCTTTAATTGCACGAATATATGCGATCTTTACTCTCTTTTTTTCTAAAACCTTCCATAAGACCTCCCTTGGCACCCTATTGTATGGTTTTTCCAAACCAAGAAACACCATATGTAGATCCTTTTTATTTCTACGATACCTCTCCATCATTCTTCTTAACAGGTATATTGTTTCAGTGGTGGATCTGCCTGGCATAAAACCAAATTTATTTTCTGTTACTTGTGTCTCTTTTCTCAACCTCCGTTCTATCACCCTTTTTCATAACTTCATGGTATGGCTCATGAGTTTGATCCTTATATAGTTTCTGTAATTTTGTATATCCCCTTATTGTAGATAGGTAGATAGGTGCCCCTTATTAAGGGACCTTTTTGACTTATAACAAAAATTTTAGGAGACCTATTTGGCTTTAAAACGTCAAAATTTTGAGAATTAGGGAACAGTGAAGACGTATCTGTCCCCTCAAAACGACGTCGTTTGAGTTAAATAAACAATATTTTTTTATTGATTGATTGAATTTTTGAATTGAATCATAAAATATATTGGCAAAAAAATCTAATTTTAAAAATACAAAAAATTAAACAAATTGTCTATTTAACTCAAAATATAAACGGATTTAATTATATTGATAAATTTAAATGAATAATTGTTAATTAGTAGGTTAATACCAAGTACCAAGTACCAATTACTATAATTGTTATTTGCAATATTATTGTACTCTTGCACGCAGTTGACCTAATTTCTTTCTTTTTCTTCTGTTTTAAAAATAAATGATATCATCACATGCATTATTGCGAAGAGGCTTAAGTTTGTTTGCTGATTTCTAAAAGGACGTAGTAGGTTTACAATGAACTAGCAAATGGCAAAGTATTGGAACACAATATAATTAATTAGTTAATTATTTCTTATACTTGTTTATCTTTAATTACTACTTAATACTGATAATTGATCAATCATATTATAAAATTCACAATATTAATATTAATTGTAACGAACTTTTTTTTTTTGTCTTGAACTAAGATCTTTCCATACAAAATCAACAATACATCTTAATTGATTATATTTCGCACTCTATTATATTTGCTACACTACTAGCTTGCAACCTAATTAATCTTAACCCTTCAAATAAATCCAAAGTAATTAATATTCCAAAAAATATTAACTTCATAAGCATCCTTTCTAATTTACAGCTTTTTTTTTTCTTTTCTTTTCTTCTTCCTTGTGTTAGCAGGCTTGTACGTCCTTTGTTAACAATGATAATAAAGTGGGATTTCCATCTTCATCTTCTTTGTTCACCCCCTTCCATAATTAATTAGAGTACATAGAAGAAAATCAACATACCACTTTATTCATTCATGTAACAAAAAGGAAAAAAAAAGTTCATAAAAAATTCAAATATTCAAAATTTCTTGCCAAAGACATTTAGAAATTCAATCATCAATGCTTCATACTATCACTTTATTCCATTCAAAATCCATCTCAACTTAACTAAAATAACTAAATTCTAAGGGTGTATTTAGTTTGTATTTTTATTTTCATAATTTTTATAAAAGAAAAAGAATATAAAAGATAAAAACAAAAAAAATATTGTTTTATTTTTTTTTACATTATTCATAAATCATATATATATATGGGAATTTAAGAAAGCAAAGTTAGACAGAGGTCTTACATGTGTGGGGTGTAACAATGTTGGTTGGAATTTGTGAAGTTGAAGAAGTGGTGTGGCAGATGAATTAATTTCAATGTGTGTAGTAAAAAGAGCAGAAACAGGGCGATGATCAGAGAATTTGATTTCACTCCGAGTATAATGAAGCTGTTCTATTCCTTTCCCATACCATAAAATTCTATCACACCTGTGCCAATAATAATAATAATTAGTGAGCATACGTTGTTACTTTGTTTCCTTCATCATTTAATTTACACAAATTCAATTCCGCCTGTAACAAAACATAGAAGTTTGGATTTGTTTAGCTTTTTTTATTTTTAATTTTTTTTCAGAATTTTATTTAAAAATTGAAAAACAAAATTTTTCCTTCCTTCATTTTTCAATATTTAGTTCACATTATTATGAACAAATACTTAATTTGGTAGCTGAAGTTACACTTGAATCTTAATTTAGTTTTTGAAATTTCAATTGTCTTAATTTAGTTCATAAACTTTTTAATTGATTTTGTCACGGAAGCTACTGCAGGATTAACGTGATTAAAATTTAAAAAGTTTAGGAACTAAATTGAAACAATTGAAACTTTAAGAACTAAATTAAAATTCGAGTGTCAGACCAAACTGAATATTTTTTTCTTTATTATTTTCAAACTTTTTTATGATAATAATAATAATAATAATAATAATAGATTATAAAAGGAAAAGAAAAGTGAGTGTAATAAGTAAAGAATGAGTATACCATGCTGGAGTTCTTTGCTTTTCTCCTGATTTGGTATGGAGTCCACCACCACAGTATCTATTGCTAATGGATGATGAATACTTATATGTTGGTGCAAATTCAATGTTACCTTCTTTCCAACCTTCAAATACTCCACCTTCTTCAAGTTCTTTTTGGAGTTGGTCAAATTCATGCAAACCTTTCCAATCTTGCTTTCTTATCAGATTCCTAGCATGCTTGTCCTCTAAGTATAGCCTGTAGTTTAGGTCCCCAAACCAAAATATTCGACTGCTTCATAGTTTCAACCCACATGCATGGTAAGAATCAACTTGTTTAATATTGTTAACGTTATTTAATCATTAAAATATAGGGTTTAACATAAACATTCTAACCATTTAACCAACATATCTCTTAAGAGGAGAAACTCTTGGAATCAGCAATTTTTAGTATTTTTTACTATTATTTGGTTAGTATAAATATTAAATTATCTTTAATAAATAACTTTTATTAATTTATATATTTAAATTTTAAAAAATATAAATATAAAATGTATTAATTTATGTGTGTAAAATTTTAATAAATATAAATACAAATTATATATTTCTTGTGTGTAAAAAATATGTAAATATGAGTATAAATTATTGCTGATAAAAAAATAATATTTACTAGTCATATAATATTATTTTATTTATTGTGTATTTATTAAAATAAAACATTAAAAAATTTTATTATTAATAATTTTAACATGTATCTTTAAAATGTATGATAGCTAAATCCATATACGAAAAGTGTACAATTATCTTACATTCATTTACTCATACCACTAATATAGTGTAAAATGATTTTATAAGGTCAATCTACACTAATTAAACGTTTTTTGAGAATATACTCCCATACACTACACACACATACATTGAATAAGTAGGATTTGTTCGTCAATGAATAATAACTCAAATGACATAGTCTTTCCATTCTTAATTAAGAATTCTATTTAAAAATTTGTTGTTAGCTAATAAGTTGTCGTGGGTAAATGGCAGGATTGACATCCTCACAGCTTAAGTTGGTTTGCAGTCCACTATTTGATAGTTTTTTTTTTTTTTTTGACATAATTATTTGATTGGTTTAAATTATGCATTCCACTTAGGTTATATGTTTTTTTTTCTTATCGGTAATTGCAATTTGCAAAGGACTTCTCAACTTTTTGGGTCATTGTTTTTGTCAGAATCTTTATGGGTCTTGAGAAGGACTTCACCAAAATAAGTTTGGTTAGTTTCTGATTTGGGCCTAACCCACTTTTGTGACAAAGATATATCTTTTTCTCGTGAAGACACTTTATCAATAAAGGTTTAACTATTTGTATAGAATAATACTTAAACCTTAGAAAGCCCATATCCAATTAAACTAAAGTTATAAAGCATAAAAAATAGAGGGAAAAAAGAAAGAAACGATAAAACAATAAATAATTATAATATTAGTTTAGATATTATTAATTTATACAATACTAAAAAATATATAGACTGAGCTATATCTGAAGAATAATTTCATAGACCCAAATTAAATTTACTCGAATCCAATAAAGTGAGGTCCTTATGAGTATAAAAGGTATCTAGCTAGGTGCCGTTATTTCAGAAGATTTTGGCTGAAGTTGAAAAAGACGTTACATATAATTGACGAAAACGACCAACATTAAAAACGACTAACAACTGCTCTCAAACAACTCCAGTTTCTTGTTCTTTCCTTTCTGCTACTTTCCAAGTCTTGGTAATTTAATTTGTGTTGGTTTTTGGATTTAGATTATTGTTGATGATTTTTTGTTTAGTAGCAAGACGTATAAATTTGGAAACAATTATATATGTGTATATAACTTTTTTTTTTAAAAAAATAGAATATTAAAAAAAATTTTCTTTATTTTTTATATAAAAAGTTTATAATTTTAAAGAGCTTTAAACAAACACACACTTTTTAGATCTCATGTAGGAACAATTCAAACAACTCATCATACACATACATACTAGGGTTATATCTTAAAAAAATAAATAAATAAAAATAAAAAAAATTGAGAAACCGACATAACAGACATGTGAATAGATGATATCGAATGTGAAGATCTCTTCTATAATTTTTAGGTGGAATCTGGACAAGACATTTAATAAATAAAATAAAATTAGAATCATACTTCATTTTTTTTAAGTGAACAAAAAAAGTTGAGACCATTCATTTTCTATTTCTCTCCATTTATTTTCTTAAATAACAATTTCAAATGTAATTCTCATCATACAATCTCTAACTCTCTAAGTAAAGTGGTGATACAAGAGATTTTAGTATTTTCCAGTTATAAACGAAAAAAATGGAGAAAAAAATGGTGAATGCAAGATAATTAATATCAAGAACAATGACACTTGAACTTATATTTTAAGGAGTGAACATTGATACTTTTTAATTGATAATGTCATTTTTTTATTATTACATATGTTATTTTCAAATTGTTTTTACAATGGAAAAAATATAAAACAATAAGAATGAAAAATAAGAGAAATGTTATTTCAACAACTAAAAATAACTTGACAACTTACGATTGAAGGTAAACTATCTTAATTTTTTTAAAAAGTTTTGTTAGTATTATTTAACAATTAAAGACAACTTGATTTATTATTTGTCAACCTACCTTTAGTTACTAAAATAACATTTCTCAAAAAATAATTTTAAAAAATCACATATTTTTTTTTTTTTTGCAAAATATAGAAATGAGCATTTCAGTCATTCATGTTATATGAAAATTGACTTTGTCAACCCCACAATACAAGATAATTAAATAGTTAAGATATCTTTGTCTATAATTTAACATGCCAAAAACATGCATTCAATTATTGAATATGCCAATGAACTACCAAATCCTATCATTTTCACACAACAATATTAACAAGCATAATATATAATAATCAATAACAAAAATAGATTAAGGTAGAGAGAAATAATTAAACTTACTCATGGCCTAAGATGGTAAGAGGATGATGGTGATTATTAATATCATAATCATCTTTTGTTGTGTTTCTAGGAAAACATGTCCTCCTAAAAATCTCAGCTACCTGGTGGTTCCTCCTCCCTTCATCACCCTTCTTCTCCCCGGACGCCAAGTGAGCCGCCACGAAACAGAGGCTCGTCCCTTCGATGGACATGCTAACCGCCACGGATCCCTTGTTCCCCAAGTATCCCATCACCCCACATGCCACCGAGCACACTCTCACGTTTGAAACGCGCCACTTTTGCAACACTTTTCGGTTCATCCAAACGCTTACAAACACTCCAACCATCTTTTTGCTCGCAACGAGTGCATACTCGTTGCTATAATTATTTTCTCTTCTGTTAATCCTACAACACTCTCTATTCGAGTCGTTCTGTTGTGAATTATTAATGTTATTATTGTCATCCATATTAATGTGGTTGCAATAATAATAATAATAATTGTCACAGGACAGGCTCGAAAGAGGTGTTGAATTTGGACATGAGGAACATAATTCACAAGTTTTGTTGTTTAGAGTTTTTGCAATGAGGTTGTTCCATCTTGTTGCAACTGCTTGGTCCTCTGCTCCTATCACATTTAGGGTCTTCAATGGTACAATCTCTTGAAACCTGATGAAAATTGAAATTAGATATTACAAATTAATGATTTTATATATAATAACATACTATAAAGAACTAATTAATTAAATAAAGATCCAAAGTAATTATTAAAATATACCCAAGAACATAAATATCGGCAGCATCCTTGAGATTTAACCAATCTTCCAAGTCAACAGCTAAGCTTCCAATAGGAGATCTCCCAGCAACATTCCAAGTACCAACAAACACCCTGAAATAATAGTATTATTATTTCAATATTATTTATTATATTATATATTGTTATTATTATTAGTATTAATCACATCAATTGAAAAGAAAAGAAAAACTATATCTATTTAGTAATTATTAAATTAACTTAATTAATTACCTTAGCTTGTTTGTTAAAATGCATGAATCAAATTCCAGAGACCCAAGGGAGAGATCCCCACCACCATAGTCACCATCAATCTCATCTTCTTCTCCTCCATCTGCAATAATAATAATAAAGCACCCATGTCTAAATTTAAAAGCATAAAAATAAATAATATATTGACAAAAAAGAAAAAAGAAAAAAGAAAAAAATTACCTTCTATTTCATATAAACTGAAAGATGGTTTAATATTATTATTGTTACCATTGTGATTAGCATCATCTTCGTTTTTGATATTGCTAGAATTAAACCAACTTCGTAGCCTCCTATAATACCTTATTGGCATCTTTTTATGTACCTCCATGGCTAAAGAAGAAGAAGAAGAATAAAAGGAGATTTAGAAAAAGAAGAAGAAGAATTGGATTTTGAGTCCATGCATGGGAAGAGAGGATCCAAGAAAATAGGCAAAATGAGCCAATAGAAGAACATTCTCTTCTGCTTTTTGGATCTTCACATCATCCAATATGAAATAAATTAAAGTTGGTTGGTTGGGTTTGCAATAAAAATGGGTTTTTATTGTGTTAATCGTCCCTATGCAAAAACAAGAGGGAAGTGACAAAATAGTGAGAGAGAGAGAGAGAGAAAGAATAGCTTAGGTTCTTCAAATTGGGTTCCTAATCCTACTTCTTTTCAGCGTTAAACACGAGGGAGGGAAATAAGAAGAAGAAGTAGGAGTAGTAGTCATTAGTCAAGTGGGAATTGAAAAAGAAGCTTCATTGCTCTAAACACATGGACATCAGGATAACCTGATTTTTTTTTTAATCTTTATTTTATCAAAAATTTTATTTATATACAAAAAATTAATAGTTAAATTAGTTATTATATATTTATATATAAATATATATTATTTAATTTATTTTTAATATATATTTTATTTTTTTACATATATTACATATAGGGCCGTCAAAATGGGCTAAATATATCGGCCAGTCTGTTTATCCATTTAAATGGGCGGGTTTTGTCTCTAAAATTAAACCCGTTTAAATTTCGGGCTAAACGGGCTAGCCCGTAGGTTAAACGGGTTGCCCGTTTAATTTTTTTTACTTTTTTTAAAAAAATAGCACTTTCAGCCGATATTTTTCTCGACTTGACCCGAAAATCTGACCCACTAACTAAAAAAATATTATTTTTTAAAAGTTTTTTACTTAAAAGTGATATTTTTTGTCAAAATATTTTTCAAAAAACAAAACTAAATGATAAACGGGCTGACCCGTTTAACCCATCGAACTGACCATAAATGGTCCGGGCTAAAAAATTCTGGCCCACGAATAAAACGGGCTTAAATGGCCCAACCCATTTAACCCACGGACTTAACGGACCGGACTTAAATGGGCCGTGCTAGCCTGTTTGACAGCCCTAATTATATACGAGTGATTAATTTTTTATTTTAGATGTGCACATAATATCATTGTTATTTTATTTTATATTCTTCTCTAAATACATTTAATGTGGACTTTTTTTATAAATAAATAAAAAAATTCCTATTTACATGCATTTTTAATCAATTTTTAATTTTTTTTCATCATTTTAAATATTCGATTATTTAACGCAGATAACAATGGTGCATGCAATAACTGTGACATAAGCTAAGAAAATATAACGCATTCGTTGCCAGCACAATAGCATTATAGCACCGTCTCTGACAGCGTTATAATGTGATAATGCTACAGCGTATGTGTTGCCTGTGATATTATAGCGAAATTTCTCGCCAACGATTGCTATATATGTTCTTCCTCTCTTCTAATAACTTTCACCTTTCATATATTCTTTCTTATTTTTTTCAAAAACAAATTCTCCAAAATGGCTAACAAACGTATGATAATTGTTGTTTATTTAAATGTAACAATATTACGCAAAGATAGTGGTGCATATTTTGAATGCAATAATTCTGTTGTCATACATACTTGGTGGCTACATTCGTTCACAGAGCTTGAAAGTTTGATTTTGATTAATATTGGAATGTTTGGAATTAAGCATGTTCGAAAAATTGGATATCAGTACATTTCACTGGACACCATGAGAAATATTCGGTATAAGATATCGTGGCTAAAGAATAATGATCATGTACGAGCTATATTCGATTGTCATAGAAAGATTGTGACTGAACAAGTAATAGAGCTTTGCATTGAGTTGGCAGACATTTTCAGTAGTTCTTCTTCCTCACATGTAATCCCAAACAGGTTGTGTAGCAAGACCTACGTACTCAGGTGAGAAAAACTAAATCCCCCATAAGAATTTAGTATTCTCTCCAAATTAAATGCCTAAATTTAGAGCTGATTTGTTGCTTAAAGAGTCTGAGTCAGACGAAGAGTGAGTCGAATTTGGTTTTGAAAGTGACCACAACAATGATATAGAATTTGTCCCAAAAACTGAATTATTGTCTTTTACTTCCTCACGGCATATTTTGTCATCACCGTTACTAGTTTGTAACCAAGCCCAACTTTCAAGACATTATTTGACATTGGACTTGGATGCAATACAAGTGGAGTTTATGACTTTTGGTCCAGAAGATGTCGACGATTATAATGCAAATGGAGCGTGGAATTAAGGATTGGGCATAGCTTTTTCTACAGCAGAGAGTTATTTCACCTTGCCATAAAAAATGACACAGTATCAAATTGTTGAGTCTGATTATTTGAAGTATTATTGTTGACGTAGATATTATTATGCTATAGATTATCGGTAGAATATTCAGATTGTATATTAACAAAATCTTGATTATTAAGAGATTAATAAATATGAAACTATGCACACGTGCTTAACACTTAATTCTAAGATCATTCAAATTTCAACAGAAATCTGATATGCAAAATAATTTTTTAACTATTTTTATAATTTTTTTCATGATCTTTTTCATAATTTTTTTTCATCCTTTTCATATAGTTCAAGATCTGTTTTATTGCTATAGCGTTGACAGCAAATATGTTATAGCACTTTTCCTCAATTCTACAATTTTTTGCTGTGTTATAATATTTGACTATGAAATAAAGAAACAATACCTAAAAAAGGTAAAAAGATTGAATTTTAACTAAAAACGTAAATATAATTTTTTATTTATTAAAAAAAGGCATTTAATATGTGTCTGTATATGCTTTTTGACATGATTTTAAAATGATTATTGTATAGAGTGAAATTTGATATTTTCAGGTTATAAAATTTATTTACACACAAGTTTTAATTATTGGATTATCATTTATTATATATTTTTGTTTGAACTTATAACTTTAAATAAATTAATAAAATGCGACTTGACGAGTACAGAAGATCTAAGAATGTACTAGTATGTGATAAGGTGACCAAATGTATTGGAGTAATATCTTTTCCGATTCATATTATTTATTGGATATAAATTATATGAGTTCCGTTAAGAAATCAATTATTTTTTCAACTAATATCAACTATTTTTTAAATTATCATTTTATTTAAAATTTTAAATTTTAAATTTTAAATTACAAATTCTAAACTCTCCAAAAAGTGAGAATTAAAAAAAATTTACAGTAAAAAAAAAAGTTAACTAATATTAAGTTATTAACTAATTAAAAATTATTTTTTATACTTATCCAAATTATATTCAGATGAGTTATGAATATATTAAATTTTTAAAATGATAAATATTTATATTTTAAAAAATCAATCTTTAAATATATTACATTGTTCAAGATAATAACTATCTTAAAACGAATGATTTTTGAACATAAATAAAAAAAATAATTATTAAAATAGTATTTTTTTTATGATAATTATTAAAATAGTATTAATATATATAAATATTTAAAAGAAAAAAAAACGGGGGTTGCAAACTTGCAATAAATGACTGGATCCAAAAGGGAAAGAAGAAAAAGAGATATAGGCCTCACAAGGTTCCATCAAATGTTTGATTATTAGAAGGCCCGTTAGGTGGTGGTGCTGATCACGTATGTCCCATGGACACCTACGTGACATTAATATTATTATTATTATTGTATACTATAAAGTCAAATCATTTTGTATAATAATATTATTATTATTTATTACAATGTTGCATTGTTGCTCCACTTGGACCATATAGAGAATGAAGAATAATAAGGCTATTGTTAGTATTATTGTAACTAAATGCGGTTTTCTTGCTCTTGCTTTCTTCTTCTAAGATCAAATGATTGTAAGGCTACCTGGCAGGTGGTTTGATTTCAATGTGTGTGTGTCACTAATAATGAATGATCTTGATTTCATTGCAGTTTTATAAACTATATATTATATTGTATTATTTATGATTATTGTTACACATGTCATAAATAATATTTTTATTTATTTTTTTTAAATAAAAAATTGAATTCCCTACCCCATAAGCCAAGGCTATATATTTCAAAGATCTTTTTGTTGCTATGGCAGACTTCTTGTGTTTTTCTGGATGAAATGAAATAGGATTTTTAAAAAAAAAAAAAAAAATTATTCTTACGGTAATAAAAAATTTCTTATGGGTTTTTATAATATTTTTCACTTTAATTGTTTTATTCTTTATATGTTGACGATGATATTGTATGTCTTAAGAAAACTTTATGGTTAAAAATTAATTATAAAAATATTTATCATCAGAATATCTTTATTTAATGATTAATTGATAATTGTTTTAATACTTTATTATATTTAATGTTGTGTGAAAATGTACCTGAAGCTTTATAGTATAATGATTTTTTTAAATAAATATGATTATACTAAATAAGTTAAGGTGGAAACTCAGGTGCAGTGGACTTTATGTGAAGTTGATAGCTGAGAGTCGTTAAATGATTTAATTGATTTGACTAAATTTTTATCTAATAACTCTCTGTTATCAACTTCATATGAAGTCGACTGCACCTAAGTTTTCATTATAAGTTAAACAAAAAATTAGCTAGTGAAAAATATTTTAAACCAAATCTAAAACATGTCTTTCATATGCATATACCTAAAATTACAAGTTGTTTTGATTTTTATATGTAAATATCTCAATTTATTTATGAATTTAATTTTGATATATATTGATAACATAACAAATTTTATAATATTATTCAATTAAATTAAAACATACTTTTAGATAACTTTTCAAATAATATGGTTAATTAAACATTAATTACTTTTACTGATATATTAATAAATAAATAATTAAATATTTATATAAAACTTTTTAATATTCATTGTTCATAAAAATTTAATTTTTATTTTATAGGGAATGTATCATTACATTTAATAAAATAAAATTAATGGTGTAAGCATGTCGAATGGTGCTTGTGAAGATGTCGATAATCTACTTCCGGAAATAATGATTAAAATATACCAAAAGAGCCAAGGAAATCATAAGGTACTAAATAAATGGTTTAATTAGGTTGAGAATATTAGTGATGATGTTCGATATACAATTTTTAAATTCACTATTAAATTTTCATCATACCATGAGTCTCACTTTGAATCTAAATTTGCATTTCATCTTGTGATAAATAAAACAATAAATTAATAATTTAATAGTAATAAAGAAAATCATGCCATCATATATAAATATTGAGAAAGTATAGGAACCAATGGCCTAAGCATACAATGTGTATAATGGAGGTTTAGGAAGTATTAGAAAAATAATTATTAGTGTTATATTGTCTTGTTAGGTTACGCTTTTGGGATGAGTGGATTCATGACATGGTATTAAAGTTTTATATCCAAAAGGTGAAGGGTTCGATCTTTGGTGAACTCCAAAATCAATTTAATTTTTGGGATGAGTGATTTTATGACATGAGATGTTTATTATCTCTGATATCCGAATGGTTATTCTGGATAATATGGATAATATTCATTTTATTTATGAACCAAAAATTTAGCTCATTATACACATTGTACGCTTAGGTCATTGACTCTCTAGCACCACCCATAAATAGTCAATTAGGTTTCGTAGAAAGAACGAGAACTTGCATGATGGTGGTTGGAGAGCTAACTTCAGCCTACCACTCCAATAAGATCTACGAGATTTGATATATACATACTCCTAGTATTGATGTGAGCTCTTTTGCTATTTTTATTATAATTTAATTTTATTCGTATATTTAATTATATAATATTATATTAATAAAAATAATTATTTTTTATATTAATTATATAAAAAACATCAATAAATAAAATGAGATTTAGTATTATATAATAGTCTTAAAAAAACCTATTGTTACATGTATTATGTATGTTTAAATTTAACCACGAAATAATGTAAATCAAAACTAATGAGTTTGATTTACCCTTTGTCTATATAAATCGAATTAAATGCATTTGATTTAGTTATACTAATAGTAAACTAAAATAGGTAAATTCGATTTATTAAAAAAGGACATTGCAGTGTATAAATCAAAATAAATAGGTTCGATTTATTATACATGACATAACATTATATAAATCGAAGTTAATGAATTGATATATGAGTGTGAGAGCTAATGAATTGATATATGAGAGAGAGAGTTAAATAAATTCGAATTAACTATAAGACTTATCTATATAAATATATGCAGAAAATTTAAATCTTCATTAAAGTAGGACTCACAATGGTTAGTAAAGATAGTTTTTTAATTTTTGTATATTATAAAAGAATGATTAAAAAAATGTGAGAGAAAATAAAATTTACTAATAAGAATCTGTTAAGTATTTTTATCAAATCTTCTATGAGTTTTGTTGAGTTTCAGAATACTATAATCCAAAAATTGGGATTGTAGGACGTAATGCACCTCGTTAAGCATGTCGGACTCTCTTGGAACGCGAAGACTCTTTTAGACTTTGTATTTTGAGCTTTAGATCTTATATTCTCTATTTTTGCATATGCTATTATATATCCCTCTTAGAGGTTGATTTATAGAGAAACAGTTTTGTATTTTGTTTACTACTTGTTTGTATTATACTTTCTAGCTGGCCTTATATTTGCAGGTCGAGACTAGTATTTGTTATGTATCTCCTTTTGAATCATATATATTGTCATTTCTGTATATCGTCGATGTTTTGAGTGTGATGCGATTATTTGTTCTGTTATCTTTCTTCACAAGCTTTTAGCTATATTATTATCTTTCAAATATACGTATGTACTTTTTCATTTTAGAGGTCGTAATACCTCACCACCTCTAACTTACGACTATAGCGTAAGGCTTTGTGTGGTAGGGTGTTACATTATGGTATCATAGCAGTTCATTTCTATAGAGCCTGAAGGACGGACTGACTATGCTTCTAATGAGTATACTCTAGGTTGTATGTACATGCTATTTAGGATGTCTGATTGACATATATAGCATATATGTTCATGAGCAAAACTTTAGGGATTTGAAACACTAGACTTGAGATATTAAGGCTGATCACCTTAATATCAATTGTTCGGTATGGACAAGACTTAAATGGCGTCTCGTGAACATGAGCGAGGTTATCTGGTTATTTTTATGACCGCTCTTGAAAATATGACTGCTGCTACGCAAGCTACTGGTGATAAGTTGAAACAACAAATTGAAAATAGAAATGGAGGCAAAAATGGACCTGGTAGTGGAACAATCAAGGAATTAGAACTCATACAGCTGAAGTAAAGGTCGACGACGTTTAGTTAGTGAGATAAGGAGATTCAACAAGATTTCTGGTCAAGTGAATGAATGATTAAGGTTTTAGTGGCTTACAATTAGAGTGACGCAGCGAAAGCATGTGGGAGCATTAATGTGGTGAAAAGTATATAACTTTTAGATTCCAAGATTTGGAGATGGATATTAAGATGAAATTAGAAGAACCCTTGTAATTAAAACTAAAGTTGAGCCTGAAACCTCTAGTATAACCCTTAGACCCCACCGAATGAAATTTGGAGGAGTTGCTCATACGAAATGGGGAGTTTCGGATATGAGATTATTGCGAGGGTTGACGGAGGATCGAGGAATGGAAAGTTGACATAGGAAGAATTGCTCTCGCTTACTTTCTTATAGTGATTGAAATTTTGAGGGCAAAATTTTTATTAAGGTGGGTAGGATGTAAAATCCAGAAAAATGATAAATGATTAATTAATAAATTAAATGAGAGCGAAAAGGATTAAAAAATAAATAAAAATAATAATTTGGGAGAGTAAAAATAATTAGGATACAAGTTAAAACACTAATATTAAAGGTTTTGGCCCAAAGTTGGACCAACGGGCTAAAACAATTACACCGGACTTCACTGGGTCCAAGCCCACACTATTTAAACTCACAATTCACCAAATTCAGCACCAATACCCTCATTTTAGAGAGAGAGGCGCAGTTGAGAAGAGAAGAGAAGAGGAAAAAGGGAGAAGAAACCCTAGCCTCATCACCTTCAATCTTCCATAACTTTTGCTCCGGAGATTCAATTGACGAGCCATTTATGGCCACGCGTTCGTATCGGATTTCTCTTCAATTTTGTCTAGGTATTGTGGTAAGTAAACATGAAAATCCTGTCCAGTTTTTCATTCTCTTCAATTTCATGTTTTTGGGATATGTGTGAGTTAAAATCTTGTTATTTTGATTCTTTAAGGGTACTCTAGCATGGATTTCAAGTGAGTTCCATTCCAATTTCAAGTAGATTAAGATAAAGAATCCTAATCAATTTATTATCTATAATTGTATGTAAATTCTAACTTGAAATGTGAATTAAATTGGTGTAGCTAGATTAAATGAAGAATGATGGCTTGTTTGGGTTGAGTTGTGCTGTGATTTTGTGGCTTGATTTGGTTGTGAAGTATTTGTAGAGGCTTGATTAACATTGGGTGAAGCGTAAAATTTGCCGAAGAAGAATTTTTTCGAGGTTAAGACCGTCGTTAATGAAGGTACAGGTCTTAATTCTGGATAAGCACCATGCAACATTATGTGAAAACCTAGATTAACTGCCCCTAGGATAAGATTAGATTAAAATTGGTTATTGTTGTGATTAGTTGAATGAATATATATATATATGAGTATGCATGATTTAAATTATTGTGGTGTGCTTGATTATGATGGTAGTTTGATTGTCTATTGAGGCGTTGGTATGAAAATTGGGCCGGAGGTCGAGATAGAGCGAGATATCCCTTATTAGGTAAGTCATGGTAAGTAGTGATTACCATGTGTAAATTGATTGCTAAACTAATGTGTTTTGGATTAATTGAAAAGTGTTGTATTTTGTCATCGTAAATGGGTATGTTTGAAAGAATGTGCTAAACGAGTTATGATTAAGTGGATAAGGCTTGAAATGGATAGGTATTGATAAGTGAATATTTGAAATGTTTAAAAATGGTATTAGAGTGAATTGTTGATGGATTAATGAGGATTTGATTATATGAATTGCTTAGTTTGATTATGGATGAAAAATTTATGAAATTGGAATGATTATGTTGGAGCTTGTTTGGTTAGGTGTGGAATGTGTAGGACTTATTAAATGAGTATTAAGATGCATGGAATTGGCCTTGGAATAGTTTGAAAGTGAATTGAATGGAGTTCTGGTGAAAATTGGCAATTTGGTAAAAACTGAATTTTGACCAACTTCGATGCACCATAACTTTGTGCTTGAAGCTTAGATTTAGGTAAAATCTATCTTAAATTGAAGTGCTAACTAAATGATCCTTAAAACAATTTAAGAATGGAAGAAATTAGAATTTTATAGATAAATATATGAACGAATAAAAATTGGTATACAAAATTGAATTATGAGATTATGCAGCAAACCAGAAATTCTGGTATGTATGTCCATGCATAGTATGGTGCGTGCGCACGGAACAGAGCAAGAAAAAAATTCTCATATGTGCGCATGAGGGGTATGCGTATGCATGTCTGAAAATTTTGCAAGTTGTGCGAACACACAAAGGTGATGCGTATGCAGAAGTCCTGTTTTCTCACTTAAACTTTGCTTTTGACTGTTTAGCTTTTCCAGCAAGCTTGTAACCTTCTGTAACTCCCAAATAAAGTTTGATACCTAGTTTTTGAGTTCTGGAATGAGTATGAGTATATGGAATGAATTAAATTGAATTATTTTCGGATAAATGCTTGGTTAACCCGGATAACATGATTGTAGGGATGGTGGTTTGTCCTACCCCTTTGAGATAATGTGTGCGAGGCTCAATGAGGACGGCGATACGTAACGTTCATTTGAGACCTAAGTAAAAGTTTCCATGAGGACGGCGACACATAACGCTCATGGAGGAAATGAAATTTGATCATTGAGAATGGTGATACGTAATGCCCACTAGACTTGAAACTAAGAGTACAGCTCGGTGGGGACGATGATACGTAACGCCCACGCGAGACTGCGAGTATGGCTCTGTGAGGACGGCGATACGTAACGCTCACTAGAGACTGGATGAACGATCCCCCTATTTGGACAACGATACGTAAGGCTCATGGAGGGGATGTTTTCTGAGATAGGGACGGCGATACGTAACACTTATCTCACGAATATTATCGGGTGCGGGCAATCAACCGATATGTGAGCTCATGGCTTGTTTAGGGATAGACATGCATCATCTGAATTTGTATGTATTGATTGGGTGCATATCTTGTGTTTGGCTTGCCTTGTTGAGTAATTGTATCTATATGCTATTTGAACTACTTGCTTTATTTATTCTTTCTATTTGTGTATTTTTTTTGTGTTGTTTTGTATGTGCTTGAACAACTGAGAGGTCGCTTATGTTGGCGATAATGATGCTAAGGGCTGTTCCTGATGCGATGTTAGTGATCGAATGATTTGGATGATGGAAATGAGTATTGATTGATAATTGAGCTCCCTGGATAGATGCAAGGAATGCGGTTTGTCCCATTTGCTCCGAGTTGAGATGATTATAACACCCTGGGTAGATGCAAGGGATGCAGTTCACCCCACTTGCTCTGGGTTGAGATTATTGGAACTCCTTGGGTAGATGCAGTGGTTCGCTCTACTTACTCTGAGTTGAGAAATTGAGAGTACTGGTATAACTGATGATTTGTATTGGGATTATTAAGATTTACTTAAACCGTTAAGACTAATGATAATAATTGATACCATTGAGACTGAATGTTGTTAATAATAATTGTTAGAAATTAATAAAATCGGAAGGGCTTAATACTGAAATATGGACAATAATAATATTAAGAGAATTAATAGCTTAGTGTTGGAAAGAACTGAGATTAGAGATAGTTGACAAGGACTGAAACTTAGTAACTTAACCTTGTTTGATTTAGAAAAGGACCCTAGGCTTGAATCTGGTACATTTTGGAGTTTAGGATTGCCTAACGGGTTCATATCTCTTTACATAGTCTCTATTTGAAATTATTATCCTACTGGATACCTTCGGATTCTCACCCATCATCAGATTTTTCTTTCAGATGCAAGATGTGATGTACCTCGTTGAGCATGTCGGACTCCCTTGAAACGCGAAGACTCCTTTACACTTTGTATTTTGAGCTTTAGATCTTATATTCTCTATTTTTGCATATGCTATTGTATATCCCTCTTAGAGAATGATTTATGGAGAAACAATTTTATATTTTCTTTACTGCTTATTTGTATTATACTTTCTAGCCAACCTTGTTTTCGTAGGTCGAGACTAGTATTTGTTATGTATCTCCTTTTGAATCATATATATTTCTGTCGTTTCTGTATATCATCGATGTTTCGAGTGTGATTCAATTATTTGTTCTGTCATCTTTCTTCACATGCTCCTAGCTATATTATTATCTTTCAAATATATGTATGTACTTTTCTGTTTTAGAGGTCGTAATACCTCACCACCTCTGACTTGCGACTATAGTGTAAGGCTTTGTATGGTAGGGTGTTACACTTCCATGTCTCGTACCACTACTCATGACGCGTGGGCCACCACAAGTCTTGCCCCCATCATGTCGTCATCAGGAACCTGTCGACAATCACTGGGTCTCTAGGCACTGGCTGCTCCCTACCAAACTAGCATTTCATCTGATCAACATGGTGAGACTCGTCCATGTCTCTCACTCTACCTCATCTCTCAACCATTCTGAGCACAGGGCCTGTAGGTCTAGGTCGTCATATGGTGTCCATAGGAACTACATCAGCAAATTGTTATATAGCTGTCAGGTTCAGTGCATTACATAGGATAAATAACCATTTATAGACAACTAAATAAAACTAAATCGCATACTTGGTGCAACGGCAACCGATCTAACACACCACGCTATCAGAGGACCCTCTATTCGTACTAGTCCCTACTCTGCCGGGCCATACCAATCAACCTGTTCAAATATATAACAACTATATTATCTCACTTTATGCAATAAAAGGATGAATTACATAAATAGAAAGCACAAAAATCGTAACTGAAAATAGTTACCTCACGGGTAGAGAAAATGTTAGGACCTGACTGTTTGGTGGACACCAATGAAAAAATCTATGGTATATCCATGAAATAAGGAGCGGAGTGCAACCGGTAATGTCTGTGGTATCTCAATGTGCTGCATGGCATAAAGAGTGGTACATCCATGCAAGCATAGCAGATCTCCAAGACATACTACGACACCTCTCGAAGTCCGCCAACAGTGGTAGCCATCTGATATACATCTTATTGTTTGACTTGTCGGTCATCAGGTACCGATCAGCAACATGATATAACACCTCGTGTACTGTTAGAAGGTGGCTGCATCGACAGTAGCTGGCATATGCCGGACCTGGTCTCACAACCATGTTATCTTGATGAAAAATAATTCTTTCCTCTACGCACCTTGCTGTTGAGCATAAGGATGCCTGGCACCTAGGAGCTCCTCTACGCATTTCCAGGTCAGGTGCTGGTACCATGTCTGAAAGTAACGCAAGCATCCACCCACAAGCTCTCCGTGCGTACGTAACCCTAGGTGGTACGCAACATCCTGCAGGGTGATCGTGCATTCACCCCAAGGCAGGTGAAAAGTGTGGGTCTCCAGACGCCACCGCTAAAAAAAGCAGTAATCAGGGAGTTGTCAAAGACAAAGTCCCTGAGTTGCACCGTGTCGCCGAAACCAGCCTCCCTCAAGTAAAGGATAATGACGTCCAAGGATGCAAGAGTGTGGCTCACTCGCCTAGGGAGTAGTAGGCGTGATCTTTGTTAAAAGATAAATGTAGTTTAATAACAAGTTTATTTTTAATTGTAATGAATTTTATTTCGACATAAAATGATAAAAATTAACAATAAGCAATTATTTCACATTTCAGAATAATTAACTATAAAAATTCAATTAATAATTAATTTATCAAACATCGATACAAGATATTGAAAATTAAAATTGAGAATATAATGTTTAATTTAAATACATGCAAAAATAGGATAAACATTTAATAAACAAATTAAAACTAATAATTACAATTAAATTAATTAAGAATCTCAATTAAATTAATTAATTAACATTTACTATGTATAACATTTACAACTTAATTTATATGTATAACAACTCTGACCCTATAAAAGTACCTTAACTTTAATTACATGCTCAATCTCTTAAAAGAGGAAAAGGATCAAAACTAATCTCGAAGTCGATCGTTCTCGCAATGTGACAACTCGAGTTCAGACGGTTGATGTCTCTGTCCTGTGCGTCTGCGCGTCATAAAGTCCAAATATCTCACAAATGAACGAATTATTTATATAGACGCGTCTAAATCTTATCTCGTTTATAGTGTAAACGAGATAAGACACTTTACACAACATATTTATAAACGAGATATACTCAAAATGAAATTGTTTACAGTGTAAACGAAATAAGTAAAAAGATAAATTTTGGTGAAAACGCTATAAATTATTTATTTTAGTAAATAAAATATTTATTTTATTTATTTAAAAAATTCAATTAATAGTTATGGTGGAAAGAATAATTTGATAGTATCTTAATGTAGTGAAAAAGATACGGATAAAATTGATATTTTACAAAATTTATTGCTTGTACTTAATATTTTCACCGAACAACATATAAGTATTAGTTTTTTTTCTATTTTAATATTTTTATTTCTATTCTACCATTTTTGTATTTCCATCTTAAGATAATATTTAAAGAAAATCTAAAGATATTTGTTAGATTACTTATAAGTTACACATAGTAGAAATTTCAATAATAAAGTAACTTAAAAAATTTTATTTAAAAAAAATTCCAATGTTTTTATAATGTATTTATTAAAGATTATTATTATTATTATTATTATTATTATTATTATTATTATTATTATTATTATTATTATTGTTACACTTTTGTGAATGAAACATTATAAAAATCCTAACAAAATTTTAGTATTTACTTCATAAAAAGTTCACTTATTTTTCATAAAAGTAAGAAAAATACACCGGTCCTATTTTTCAGTTCAATTTTATGGATATGGAAAGTTTGGGTGTGCTATTTTTATATGTGGAGTTATGGCATACAACATAAAAATGTGGGACATATTTTTCTGAGCTAAAGGTAGAACAACTCGGACCATGCGAGTTCTTTGGAAATGAAATTTTGCTTCACAAATCGCATAGTCTGATTTACAGCTGATGGAATTTGAAATCTGGAACACGCAACTCGGACCCTCCATTTTGCTTGTTCTGACTAAATTTGTTGAGTAAAACGCAATTCGGACCGTCTATTTTCAGAAACACAACTCGCAGGGTCCGAGTTCTGGTTTCTCTGATACTACAACGAGGTAAAGGACCTCTTCTCCCTATACGCGAGTCCAACACCTCCTTTCCTTCCATATTCAAATTAAAAAGCGCTATTTTTCTCCCTTCTTTTTCTTTGTCTTTGAAATGAAAAATGTTTAAATATTTGTTAACAAAATGTAAAGTTATATAAATTGTTGGTTATTAATTTAGAATATACTTTAAATGATGCATTTGTTTCTTATTAATTGCTTGTCTGGTTTGTCCTGATTGACAGAGTCGATACAAAGGAGAGACTGAGTCAGCTTGGGGTCATTCACCAAGAAGATACTTTATGTGTGTTATGTAATAATGATGTTAAATATGGTCACCATATATTTCTTGGTTGTAGCTTTTCTTGGCAGGTATGGTGCACTTGGTTATCATATGTTGGAATGCAATGGACTTGTCCAGGTGCAGTAAAGGAACACTTTCAAAGTTGGACTGAGAACTCAAAAACAAAACAAGAGTGCAAGAGATGGATGGTGTGCTTCTGTGCGATCATTTGGAACATATGGCTGAAACGGAACTGGAGGATTTTTCAGAATAAAGGGGAGTTGAGGAGATTATCAACTTGTCTTTTCTGAGCTACAAGGAGTAGTTAGGTGTAGATCCCTTCTGTTGTTGATGGCTATGCCGGAGATGACGAAGGGATATCTACGTTTTGTTTTTTGTTCTGTTTATTTTATTTTATTTGATATTTTTTTGCCACACTACTTGCTTCACTTGTTGTGTCAATTCTTCGTTCAAAAAAATATTTTAAAATATTTCTTATGAAAATCTTGTGAAGTTTTATTTAATAATTCCGTTTAATTTCTTCATGTATAATTAAATAAAAAATACAAAGCTATTTTTCTATTTTAATTAATATGTTCACTAATTATTATATATATGCACACACATATATTGTGAATCTTAGTCTAACCCTTCCTTAAGGATTGGTAAGACATGACATGACCCACAACCAACAAGTAGTTTCCACATTTGTATATTTATTTTGTTTGATGGATTAGTTCAACACCATATACATACATATACAGCTGTAATGAATAGTAGATGGAAAGGGAAAGCTTCCCTTTCTTTTAAGCATACTTCAATCTTCAAAATCAATAAATTAAAATTAAATCCGTCTCTTATATACCTCTTTTTATAATTAATATAAATATAAATTTTATAAATAATATAATCAAATTAAATTATTTACACTTATAGTTAAAATACAAATAAAAGAATAAAAATATAGTGTTGATTGCATTTAGATATTCACAAAAAAAAAAATTTATGATGTTACAAAATAGTTTTGATTATTTTATTTAAAAAAATGAACTATATATTTGGGTAATTTTTTTTTAAAAAATGGCATACACAAAATCACTAACACTATATTGGTTACTGATTTCTGTTATATTCATATATCAATTTTTAATAACAAATATATATATATATATATATATATATATATATATATTATTCTGGACAAGTTTAGCTTTAATTTAAGAACATCAGAACCTTGTTGAATTACCTCATATATATCCCCCAATGTATATAGCATATCCAAGTATGCAACAATAATCTTGGATATCATCATACATCACCATCATCAAAGTAACTACTTAGCTCCATCACACTCATTTATAACGTAGCTAGCTATGCCTATTATATATCCTCTTTCTTAGTGTCATTTATCTATCAACTGAGCTTTCTTTATTATTTATTTTTCCCTTTCCCCTCGACATTGTTCAGTTTTTGTATTTTTGTTAACTGGATTTTTCTATGTAGGGATAATAATTAATTACTCAGGAAAATGTCAATTTTCTTTTTCTTTCTTTTTTAATATATGGATGTTATTTATTGTTATTATTCCGGCCGTGCTTTCTTCTGAAGAGATAGAACTCGTGGCATATACCATTCCTCAATAAATCTATTTATTTGTTTTTTTTTTTTAATTTTTATTCTGTTCAAAATTTCTTGAAAATGATCCTACATGAAAAAGGAGCTAGATCGAAAGATATATCCAGTAAGAAAGAACAAACCAAGTGTATCCGATACCACAACATTTTTGAACCTTTAATTTCTATCAAATGTTGAATAATTATGAGGGAGCACACTATGAAGAGAAAAACATTAAAAGGTCCAGATAATTATTTCGAAAGACAACGAAATTTTTGACAAAAAAATATACTTAACTCGACTCTTGAGTTTTATTTTTATGGGACTGATTAACCATGTACCAAAAAAAGTCAATGTTTTTTTTTTTGCACAAGAGCTAATCAGTCCCAAAAAATATATCAAAAGCTGGATCGAATATTATTTTTTTTTGTGTCAAAAATCTCGTAGTCCTTTTGAGATAATTGTCAGAAGTCGGATTGGTATTCACTCTTTTACGAAGAAACCTTAATAACTATAATCCAGTTGTCTATTTTTTGGGTGATTACTGATCAGTGGTGTATACTTTGGTCTTCGGCTCTTCATCCCGCTAGAAGATATTTTTTCCTCTTCCGTTTTTGGTGCCCCTAAATCCTATAAGCTATAAGGCCCTAATGTTTTTTTTAGAGATAGAATAAGAAAATAGAAAAAAAAATGGATAATTCTAATGAACAAATGGTCCTGCGTAACGTGCATCAGCGTTCATTTGGGATGACCCAATCCATATAAATTAAAACATGATGAGGTTGTGGTCGAGGTAATTGGTGCAATAGTAATTCATTTGCTTTGTGAGTAAGAACATCAAGGTTTAAAATTTGACTGAGATCAAGTAGTAGATAGAAATTTTTGAAGTACCGTGTATGTAAGTGGGTAGTGTATAAATTTATGATGTTATAATGCATAAAATTAAAGGTTGTCTAATTTATCTAACAAAAAAATATATGATAAACTTTATATTTAGCTAATATATTTCCAATCGAAATTTCTGCTTTGTGAATAAGAGAAAAAAACTTTATTAATCAATTTTTTTTTTGCCTAAAATTTTTCTCAAGAATCCCTCTCCAACATGTTTTGTTGCAAGATGTCAAAATTGAACTAGACTAAATGTTTTAACAGTGTCAGTTTTGCATTCAACCAATTTGAATCTTGCATCCCAAACTTTCTCAAAATAGGTGCTTTAAGTTGTCCAGTAACGGATATCTGATTAACCTAAAAGAATATATATAATTTTAAGTTTAATATACTTTCAGTATAAATTAGATTTATACGTTATTTAATTACTTAATTTTATATTAAAAAAATAACTATTTTTTATATCAATTGTGTAAATGGTAATTCAAGAAACGAATGTAAAATGTTTTACATTGTTAGTGTATCAAAATTAAATTACTTTTTATATTCACTAGTAATTTGAGAGAGAGAGAAAGATTGCCGTTGGTGATTTAAATTTATTAATTGAAATGCTGTGTTTAAGCTTCCATCAGATCACATCTATCACTATTTCTTTCGCCAAACAAATTTGTTTGCCATTTCCGTCAAATTATTTGACGGTAAATTAAATGAAAATACTCACGTTATTTTAAATCTTTTTTCACATGAAACATAATGGTGGATTTTGCATCGGATTATGAAATTTGCCGGCAATTTTTATAGATATTTTAAATTATATGTTACCATTAGAAAAATCCAACGAGTATACTAAAGAAAAAACTCAACGTTAAATTTGACAAATTTTAGCAATTTTTTGTAATGTATATCTCCAATGGTTTCAACAATGATAGATTCAGTAGTTTGGATATTTGTGATTCTTCATTAGTTAATGTTGCTATGATTAAAAAGTTGATGTGGAAAATATTAAACTACCAAGATAAGCTATGAGTTTAAATTATTCTTAATAAATATATCAAACAACTTTTGAACCTTAATTTATCTGTTCCAAAAAATGTATTATATTGTTGGAGGAACATTGTGACAGCAATTCAGTATTTTCAAAAAGGGTTGGTTTAGAATTCTGATAATATAGATCAATCAGTTTGGTATGATCTTTGGCACCTAGATAAAAAAAAATTGTGTTTATCTCTCCTTTGTGCATATTTTCGATATTAATTTGGAAATTAGAGATATTTAGAATAATAATGCTTAGTTATTGGAACGGGTTGTAACGTTTTTGTTAGAACCAGTTATTCATATGTTTCAAAGTACCACTTCTCTGGCTAGCTCATCCTGAATTTTGGATGGGTCTGGAAGGAGAGTTTTAACAAAACTTATTTAATCAGAGAAGGGTATTTTTGGCTGTTAAAACGAAGGGTTCACTGAAATGAAGGGTAGAGTTGGAAGTGGTTGTGGCGAGCGAACAATTCTAAAGAAATCTAAACTGCTAATCTGGTTAACCATTCATAATGTTTTATCGATAAAGGTCTTTCATACCACAGTAATCTATCAAAATTGCACATGTGTCCCCGATGCAATGAAGAGCTAGAAACAATTATGCACTATTTGCTATAATGCTAAAAGGTGCAAGAGATTTGGGAGAAATTAAATCCTTCTATTTTGCAGCTCGGAAGGAATATGTTTCACGGGTACGGATTGTGTTATGAGAAAAAACACTTATCTTTTACTTGGCTTTTGGTAGATTTGTAGGTATAGAAATAAGGAAATAGTCAACCCAGATGAAGAGTGGACATAGAACAAGGTGATAATTTTTACTCGGAGATGGAAGAACGAGTTCGAACAGGGTCCTTTCGATCTCGACAGCTTTTCTAGTTTATAATATGATTTGAGCATAGTTGTAAAAATTTAATCGGACCGGCCAATTTAATCGAAAACCGGTAAATCGGACCATAAACCAATTTAGTTCGTTTCTTAAATCGTTCAAAGATGAGAAGTAGTGTGAACTGATGAGAACCAGCAAAAATCGGTCAAACTAGATGAGAACCGACAAAAATCGATCCAATCAGTTCAGTTTAGTAACACCAACTACACACGCTATGATACTCCATTGTACCGCTTGTCCACCTGTGATCCACAGAAGGAACCTCTTGGTTGTAGTGTTTCCAGCACGCCACTCTGTCACTGTCCTTCTCAATGTTATATATGACAAAGGCTAATTATATGGTAAATCCTTAAACTAAATAATTTTATAGATATTTAATTTTATTTTATTTTTGTATCCTCTACTTTTTGAATTAATTATATTTTTAATTATGTACTGTTATTAATAGAAATATAAATTTTACTAAAAATTTATTAATTTACTTTATCTATTTCAATGTTAGTGTTGTGATTAAAGTTATTTGTTTTGATACTAGTATTGAAATCTACTGATATTATGGATTGTTATTCTTATTATGTCAAATTAAAATATTATTGTAGTAGTATTAACTAATTTTATGTCTATCTTTATATTAGTTATCTTTAAAATTTGAGATTTGGTTGTTCTTAAAATGTTGTTGAAGATATATATTCTAAACTTTTTAAGTTTTTGACTATTTTTTATTTTTTATTTACGTGAGACTGATTTTACTAGTTCAACCAATAATTTATCGATTGAACCAGTAAACCAATAACTTGATCAGTTTAATATTAGGACCTCCTAGCTTGATTTTTCGAAGATAAATTGTGGTGTTATAATATTTGAGGAAGCTCAAGTAGAAGGGTTTGGTTGTGTGCTGAGAAATCATGGTGGTGATTGGATGAAAGACTGTCTCGAAAATATTTCAACGTGGAGTATCATAAGAATAAAACTCTCTGCAATATGGAGAGACATGATCTTAGCTTGGGAGTGTGATATAAAAAATATTATTTATGAAACTAATTTCAAAAAAGTTTTCATTGCTGCTCAGAAGAAATCAGCTTAAAATGATAATAAGGAGAAAGCAGGTACAATGTCACATATCCATGAAATGCTTAAAAGAGTGAGAGATTCACTTCAGTTAATGATGCGTAATAATGTTGTTGACTTGATGCCAAAGTATGGGACTCGGAGTCCAAATAAGTATACGAAGTGGCTTGATCCTTCCACCAACATTCTTGAAGTCTTTTGCCAAGATTATGACACTGGTTGAGTTTTAGAGATCATATCATTTTCTGTATTTTTTTTGTTGTATTTTTTTTCAGATAAAAAAATATCTCTAATAATTTAGAAACATTTTTAAGAATTAATTTAATCAGTAACATGTAGTTTAATAACTACACTTTTGATATATTACTTCTCCAAACGTTTATAAGAACACCAAATTAAATATATGCAACTAAATTTTTTTTTTTTACCATATATTCAAATAGGTCTTTTAGAAATTTTGTATGGGACATTTTTGTCTTTAAAATTTTTTTGTTACGTTAAAATTTTTAAATTTTATAAAAATAAGACATAGTTCTTTCCGTCACATTTTTAAAAATCTATTTGTTAAAATGAAAACAATAAATTTAACTAAAATAAAAACTTATATGTCTTACTTTTTTAAATTCAGCGACCTGGATGTAATAAAATTTTCTTAAAAACGAAAATGTCCGAAGTAAAATTAAAGCGCTATTTAAATATATACTCATTTTTTTTATGAACTAATTTCTATATCTTGTCTGAGATAACTTAGTAATGGAACAGACAAGATTACAAGAATGTGTCCCCAACAACTAGGCACAAAACTAGGATAACCCATACTTAGCCGCACGGGTATTTAGGTTAAAAAGAAATATTATATTCAAATTTCACCCTCTCTCGAAGTGATTAGTTCATCACCGACCCCAACCCAAAATTTTAGCCACCCAGAAATATTAAAAGAAAAAATCCACACGAGGATCTCAGCATCAGCTCCAAGAATTTGTACATCATGGAACTTTAATCTAGACATGTATGTATTTGTTTGTTTTGTATCCATTGCTATTTAATTCGAATACGACTTATGTATGTCATCTTAGTTAGTATAGTGCTCCCTTATTGTTTTCTTGTTTTGTTATTTCTTCTCTTCTTGTCATTTTGGAAAAAAAAATGTAGAAGTTAAAATAAAAATAGAAGATATTTCATTTGCAAAGATACACCAAAGTGTAATTTGACTGGAAAAGTCTTTTTCCCAACATTGAAACCGTCGCAATTCATACCAACACTTTTTTTTAACCTTTTTTATTTGTTTTTTCATGTGTGTGTACTATATAGATTTTGATGTGGTCCTTACCTCTTTTTATTTTCTTTTTTTCATTAATCATGTTAGGTATTAAATAGAAAAATATGTTTACATGTTCATGTAACATGGGTTTGCCTTCATATCGTGGGGCAATTTGTATAACTTTTTGAAATCTCCACTTAATTAGAACTTAAAAGTTCATACTTGAATGGACCACATGCTCTGATATTGTTGATGTGCTGCTCTGGATTTAAAGTTCTTAGAGGTTCGTATGATAGCATATCTAGTGTAAATAATAGAGTGAAATAAATTACACTAAGAATAAGGAAATTTTCCCTTATCCTCCTAGCTAAATTATTTTTTTATTGTGTATAATTCTAAGATAAATGTATATTTCATTCGGCTAAATTATAGTTGAATGTTTAATTCATTTATTTGTTCAAACTAAGTGTTGGTAATTTGAATTTATTTTGTGTATGTAACAATTTATTAGCCAACAACAAATCTTTAAATAAAACTCTAAGATAACGGATTATTCCTTACCTGAAACTATGTACACTCAGTTAATGAATGAAATAATTTTTTTATATATTTTATCTAACTATAGAGTTGTTCATACCCTGGCCCAACGTTAGGGGCCCAGGTCCAACTAAAAGGCCTAATCCAATAGATTAAGTCTTACTAAACGCCGGCCTTCACATACGAAGTCGGTGTTCATCCCGACCTACGATGAAGAAGTCGGTTATGAGATTAGCTGGCAGATAAACACTCATTCAAATGAGTAACCGCCCCGAAAATCTCTCTAACCACTTCATAAAGCCATATCTTAACCTCCCTAAGATAATGGGACGGTTAATATCCTAAAGATACGGCACTACACCAGCGGTGGTTATTGGCTCACCACTACAAATACACTGACACCCCTCAGGTATCTCTAAGCCCAATACTCTCTAGACCTGCTCACACTCTTGCTAACTTAAGCATCGGAGTGTCTTTGCAGGTACCACCCCCCATTCATTCACGCGAACAAGTCGGACGGAGCCTCCCGAGTTGCAGATCTACCCGGAGTCCTCCTCCTTCTTACGTTTGGGCCACCAGACGCCATCCATTTCACTTATCTCCGGTTACCCACCGTAACATTGGCGCCGTTGCCGGGGACCCGAGAGATCATCCATCGATAGCGGATAGATCCCACGAGGAAGTACATGCGGAAACGGATTCCGAAGAAGAGAATCTGAACGCAGGTAACGACAATGTGGATGTAACCCTCCACCAGGAAGTTAATGATCAGAATAGAGAGGGCACCTCCGGGGTAAAAAACCCGAAGGCTAACCCTCAGACGAGCGAGAATCGGGAAAAGGTGGACCATCCCACATAACTGAATTAATGGGGTTAGTCCACAGTCGCTTAGAACAATTGGAGCAAGAGCGGGAGAAGCAAAAAGAAACTGAAAGGTACCTCAAAGAGGAGATGGAACAGCGAAAAGAGTTAGAAAGAAAACTCTTACAGCTAGAATCCTCCCTCAAGGGTCACAACTCCCGCGACGACCAAGAAGATCAATTCCCGGGTGGAGAGGATCCCTTCAGCGAGGACATAATGAGGGCAAAAGTTCCAAGAAACTTTAAAAGCCCTGATATGGACCTCTATGATGGGACCACAGACCCAAAGCATCATCTAAGCAACTTCAAAAGTCGGATGTATTTAGCTGATGCCTCCGACGCTACGAGATGCAAAGCGTTCCCGACCACTTTATCGAAAGCGGCAATGAAGTGGTTCGATAGCCTCCCACCAAGATCAATCACCAGCTTTGAAGACCTCTCAAGGAAGTTTTTGATGAGGTTTTCAATTCAGAAAGATAAGGTAAAACATGCACCGAGCCTCCTGGGAGTAAAACAGGAGGTCGGAGAATCTTTGCGAGCCTATATGGAAAGGTTCAATAAGGCATGTTTGGAGATCCAAGACCTGCCCACAGAGGCAGTCATCATGGGGCTAGTCAATGGGCTCAGAGAAGGTCCCTTCTCACAGTCCATATCTAAAAGGCACCCCGTTTCTCTAAGCGATGTACAAGAAAGGGCCGAAAAGTACATCAACATGGAAGAGAATGCGAAATTAAGAGACCTGAGTTGGCGACCCGGACCCCCTTCCTCATCCAAGGAGAGGGAAAGGGAAGTCAAGAAGAAGGAAGAACTCGGTCTCGAGAGGCCCAGGAAATATCACTCTTATACTCCTCTAAAAACTTCTATAGTGGATGTATATAGAGAGATTTGCCACACCGAAAGGCTGCCACCCCCAAGACCTATTAAAAATAAAAAAGGGGGAAGCCGCAACGATTATTGTGAGTACCATAAAATATATGGTCACTCCACCAACGACTGTTACGACCTTAAAAATGTGATAGAAAAGCTGGCCAGAGAAGGTCGGCTTGATAGATATCTCATGGAAAGGTCGGACACCCATGGAAAAAGAAAGCGAGATGATATGGATAGAAGAGATCCACCACCGCAGACTCCAGAGAGACATATTCATATGATCTCGGGAGGATTTGCGGGAGGGGGCCTCACTAAATCCTCTTGCAAAAGACATCTCAAAAGAGTCTACCAAGTCGAGGAAGAGACACCCGACTTCCCCACTATCTCATTCACAAAAGAAGATGGGCAAGGGATAATCCCCGGGCATGATGATCCCGTGGTGATAACTATGATCCTAGCCAATGCCCATCTCCACAGAACCCTAGTAGATCAAGGAAGCTCGGCGGACATCATTTTCAAGCCCGCCTTCGACAAGCTAGGGTTAGACAAAAAAGAGTTGAGAGCCTACCCCGACACCCTATATGGATTAGGGGATACGCCAATAAAACCGCTGGGATTTTTACCCCTTCACACCACTTTTGGAAAGGGGGAAAAATCAAGGACTCTGAGCATAGACTTTATAGTCATCGATGAAGGGTCAGCCTACAATGCCTTAATCGGCAGGACTACCCTTAATCGCCTTGGAGCAGTGGTATCTACTCCCCACCTTTGCATGAAATTCCCAACCCCAGGAGGAATAGCAACGGTGAGGGGAGATCAAAAATTGGCAAGAAAGTGCTACAACGAAAGCCTAAATTTGAGAGGAAAAGGCAAAGAAGTCCACACCATTGAGTTAGGCGGCACAAGGACCAGAGAGAAGCTGCGACCCCAACCGGGAGGAAAAACCGAGGAGATACAAGTCGGAGAGGAGGAAGGAAAAAACACTTACATAGGAGCCAACCTAGGGGAAACCCTAAAACAAAGGTTGGGTGAACTCCTGAGAGTTAATTCTGACCTCTTCGCATGGAAGGCTTCCGACATGCCCGGGATTGATCCCGAACTCATGTCCCACAAACTCTCGGTTTATCCAGGGTCCCGACCTGTACAGCAAAGACGACGCAAGCTCGGCCAGGAACGAGCCCGAATAGTAGAAGAACAAGTACAGGCCCTCTTGGAAGCTGGCTTTATTAGAGAGGTCAAATACCCAACATGGCTAGCCAATGTAGTGCTAGTCAAAAAACAGAATGGTAAATGGAGAATGTGCGTCGACTATACCGACTTGAATAAGGCATGTCCTAAGGACCCTTATCCCCTACCAAGTATTGATGCCCTGGTGGACTCCAGCTCGGGGTACCAATACTTATCATTCATGGACGCTTACTCGGGATATAACCAAATCCCGATGCATGAACCCGACCAGGAGAAAACATCTTTCATCACGCCGAGAGCCAATTATTGCTACGTGGTCATGCCATTCGGACTAAAGAATGCAGGAGCCACGTATCAAAGATTGATGAATAAAGTGTTTTCTCCCCACCTAGGGAACTTGATGGAAGTATACGTCGACGACATGCTAGTAAAAACCAAGAAAGAAGTCGACCTCTTAACCGACCTCTCACAAGTCTTTGACACTATAAGGTTGCATGGGATGAGGCTAAATCCTGCAAAGTGCGCCTTCGCGGTCGAGGCAGGAAAATTTCTAGGGTTCATGCTAACACAAAGGGGGATTGAGGCCAATCCCGACAAATGCAGAGCCATCCTAGAAATAAAAAGCCCGACTTGTTTGAGAGAGGTTCAACAGCTCAACGGCCGGCTTGCAGCCCTCTCCAGATTCTTGGCAGGATCGGCGCTAAAATCCCTTCCATTATTCTCCTTATTAAGAAAGGGATGCCGATTCGAATGGACTCCGGAATGCGAGGAGGCGTTCCAAGAGTTCAAAAAGTTCTTAAGCCAACCTCCTATCTTGACTCGACCAATACCGGGAAAAGACCTCGTCCTATACCTATCCGTAGCAAACAGGGCTGTGTCGTCAGCCCTGATAAGAGAAGACGAGGTCGGATAATACCCGGTCTACTTCATCAGTAAGGTCCTGCAAGGCCCTGAACTAAGGTACCACAAACTAGAGAAGTTTGTCTACTCCTTGGTGATAGCCTCACGAAGGTTACGACCTTACTTTCAGGCTCATACAATAAGAGTCCGCACAAACCAGCCTATGAAGCAAATCCTCCAAAAGACGGATGTTGCAGGAAGAATGGTTCAGTGGGCGATAGAGCTCTCCGAGTTTGATTTGAGGTATGAAACTCGGACGGCAATTAAAGCCCAATGCCTCGCCGACTTCGTTGCAGAATATGCAGGAGAGCAAGAGGAAAAGCCGACTACATGGGAACTCTATGTAGACGGATCCTCCAACAAAACAGGGAGCGGCGCAGGCATAATATTGGTAGATGAAAAAGGAACCCAGATAGAGGTCTCCTTAAAATTTGAATTTTCAGCTTCAAACAATCAGGCAGAATATGAAGCCTTGATTGCCGGATTAAAGTTAGCAGAGGAAGTCGGCGCTACAAAGGTGACGATCTACAGCGACTCACAGGTGGTGACCTCCCAAATAAGCGGAGAATATCAGGCAAAAGACCCTAATATGAAGAGGTACTTGGAAAAAACCCTGGAGCATCTTGGACGCTTTGCAGAAACCGAGGTCAAACACATAACTCGGGATCTAAATAGCAGAGCGGATGCCCTATCCAAGTTAGCAAGTACCAAACCAGGAGGAAACAACAGAAGCCTGATTCAAGAAACCCTTCAAGAACCCTCGGTAGCAAAAACAGAAGATAAACAAGAGACCCTTGAGGTAGTCGGTTTAAACCTCGGATGGATGAATCCCTTAGTCGAATACCTGAAATTCGACATCCTCCCTAAAGAGGAAAAAGAAGCTAAAAAGATCCGAAGGGAAGCACAACACTATACTTTGGTGAGAAATGTCCTTTACAGAAGAGGGATATCAACGCCATTACTAAAGTGCGTACCGACCTCAAGAACCACCGAGGTGTTGGAGGAGGTACACAGTGGGATCTGCGGAAACCATCTAGGAGCAAGGTCGCTCGCCAGGAAAGTAATCCGAGCGGGATTCTATTGGCCGACCTTGCAAAAAGATGCCACAGACTTTGTGAAAAAGTGCCAGCCATGTCAGATGCACGCAAATTTCCACGTAGCTCCACCAGAAGAGCTCATCAGTATCACTTCTCCCTGGCCCTTTGCAAAGTGGGGAGTGGACTTGTTAGGTCCTTTTCCCCAAGCACCAGGACAAGTCAAATACTTGATCGTAGGAATAGATTACTTCACAAAGTGGATAGAAGCAGAACCATTAGCCACTATCACTGCTCAAAGAAGTCGCAGGTTCCTCTACAAAAACATTATCACAAGGTATGGAATACCTTATTCCATCACTACAGACAATGGAACTCAATTCACCGATGCCACCTTCAGAAGCCTAGTAGCCAGTCTGAAAATCAAGCACCAATTCACCTCGGTGGAGCACCCACAAGCCAATGGGCAAGCCGAGGCAGCTAACAAGGTCATACTGGCAGGATTAAAGAAAAGACTACAGGAAGCAAAGGGAGCTTGGGCTGAAGAGCTCCCTCAAGTATTATGGGCTTATAGGACAACTCCCCAATCCGCCACGGGAGAAACACCCTTCCGACTCGTCTATGGCGTGGAAGCCATGATTCCAATAGAAATCAATGAGCAAAGCCCAAGGGTAATTCTCCATGACGAGGTCGGAAACATACAGGGGCACAAAGAGGAGCTCGACCTGCTCCCCGAAGTCCGAGAAGATGCCCAAATAAAAGAAGCGGCATTAAAACAAAGGATGACTGCCAGGTACAACAAGAAAGTCATTCGAAGAACATTTGCCCTAGACGACTTGGTCCTAATCAGAAACGACATCGGAGACAACAAATCAGGGGAAGGAAAGCTCGCCGCAAATTGGAAGGGACCATACAAAATCAAGGAAGTGTTAGGGAAAGGTTATTATAAAATAACCGACCTGAATGGCACTGAGCTACCAAGGTCGTGGCATGCTTGTAATTTAAAAAGGTACTATAGTTAAAAGCGAACTCTACTCCCTGATGTACTCTTTTCCCAACTTCATGATTTTTTTCCAAAAGGGTTTTTTCTGGAGAAGGGTTTTTAACGAGGCATCATAGTAGAGACTAAGGGAACAGACTATCAAAACCCTTAGTAGCAAAAGCAGGAACCTTCCCAATCAGTAAAGATCTTTTTCATTTATAATATCTCTTACAATATCCTCCTTTATTTTTCTAAGTCTTTCTACGAAATGCGCCGACTTAAGCTCGACAAAACGTGAAAATCCCATGAATCGACCTAGATGGTCGTCAGGATAAAACGACGAGGTACAAGTCGGTGTAAAGAGGTTATATGAGTTGATCGTAAAAACTCGGGAACCAACCCGACTCACAAGTCGGAACGAGACCCCGAGTATGAAAACTTGGAAACACTTCGACCCATAGATCGGAGTGTAAAACCGAGTAGAAGAAAAACGCATCGCAAAAATAACCTAAGTCATGAGAACTCGCTAAAACAAAAGTTGAGTATGAGGAGTAACAAAAAGAGATAGGAAAACCTAAGGAGAAGTTTCAAGGACGCCTCGAAAGTCCTCAACGAAAAACAAACAGTCCAAAAAGAAAGGTTTTCAAGAAAAATCTAAAGGGAATTCAGGAAAATCAGAAAAGCATACACGCAAAAGGTAACTTAAAACCCTTATCCAAAAAAGGGGGCATTCACCTTTGTTTAAAAAAGCCCTTATCCAAAAAAAAGGGGCACCGAGCAGAACATTTTGTTTACGGCCTTAAAAGGCCAAAAATTGTTCACACAAACCAACAACAATAAACGAGTTTAAAAAAGGGGGGACCCACAGGCCGGGCCCCCATATAGCCATAAAAAATAAAAGTCATTTCTTCAAAGGAGTAGAGGAATCACCACCGCCAGGACCAGGAGGAGGAGCTGAAGAGGAAGGCGGAGGAACGGAGGACGAACTCGGAGGATCTCGGGGAGGAGACTCAATAATCCTCTGCCCCCGAGTCTTCAAATCCGACTCGGAAACAACCTCGGGGGCAGGAGGATAAACGATGGCGCCGTCAATAACCACCTTGTCAGGATGTAGAGGAGAAAGATCCAAGTCGGGAGCGATAACTCTGATTTGTTCCAGAAAAATTCTCCAAGACTCCTCGGCACCATCGGCAATAGAGTCCTCCAACTCGGCGTATGCGTTCCGAGAATTCAGCAAGTCCTTCCTCACGGCCACAATATCCTGAAATAAACTGTGGTAGCTGTCTTGTGCCGTTTTCCTCAAATTCGCCTCCAAAGTACATTGAGCCCGCAGCTTACCCTCCTCCTCCTTAAGGTGATCCCTCTCCTTCCTCAACCTATCCCTCTCCTCCTTCAACTCCTTCTCATGTTTTTCAAAAAGAAGAAGCCTCCCCTCCAACTCCTCAACCTTCGAGGATGCCCCCAAAGAGCTGAGGGGAGTCTTCTCAAAGATGTCCAAAAGTTTGCCACAAAAACCCGCTGCCCTAAAACTCTCCTCGGCCATGGTGGTGAGGTGGTTTCGAACAGAAGCATCATCCATACCTATAAATGGATAGATGTTCTTTCGGACGAATGCCAGAGCATCCGCCTTAATCCCACCATCAAAAGAAGAAGAGCCAGACTCTGCAGTCTTGCGCTTCTTCTTCTCTGGCTCGGAGAGTAGTTGGGCAGAAGGGGGTGGTCGAGACAAACTTGAGGAAGAAAGGACAATGGGTTGAGAGGGAGTGCCAGTATTTTTAGGAGGAGGAGGAGGAGGAGGAGGAGAGGTGATCGCCCTGGCACCACCAGACCTAGCTCGGGACTTCGCTTTAGCCTCCTGGACCCTTTGGTAAGCCTCTTGAGCATTCTTCTTTGCCATATCTACAAGAAAAACAACCAACAGTTATAAGTCAGCAACATTCAAGTCGGTAGAAACAACTCGGAAATCAGAAATACATGCACTACCTAATTGAAGCTGAACAAAAGTCGGCGTTCCCTGGAGGATTTTTCTGGTATCCAAGTATGGGGCCCTTCCCCACGCTTCCTTGAAAAATCCCACAATAGCCGCCTCCACCTCGTCAAGGTCATCTAGACCATACTTTTCACAAGGGGAGGCTGCCAACCAATAAAGGGGAAAGCGAGGGGAAGAGTGGTCATCAAGGAAAAAGGGGTGGTGACCCTCTACGGCTTGAACCTTGAAAAAGTAGTTTTTGAAGTCATGAAAGGATTCGTCGAAAAGAGTGAAAATCCTCCGACCTTGTATGGCTCGGAAGGATACCCACTGCTGTTTATTGTTTAGCCCACTAAAAGGCTTGGTCATATGAAAAAGGAAGAAGAAAATCCTCAAAGAGGTCGGAAAATCCAGGGCATGGCTAATAAACTGATAGATTTTCAAAAAACCCCAAGAATTGGGGTGAAGTTGAGTAGGGGCAACTCTACAGTGGTGCAAAACAGATATTTCGAAATCTGAGAAAGGAAGAAAAACACCCAAACGGGTGATCATACATTCATACATAAAGAAAAAATGAGGGGCCGCCTCATTAACTCTCCCAAAACAGACCCGGTCTTCAGGACCCGGGATTGTCAGTTCATATTTTGGCTCGTCCTCCTTTGAAGTACAAAGTCGGTGATGAGTACGAAGATGAGTGATAAACTCAGCGTCGACCAGGGGTTCCTCCCCAAGGACGGTGTCATCAACCCACAAAGAAAGAACATCTACGGAAGCCATTTTTTATATAAAGAAAAGTGGCAGAAACCTACAAAAAGAAAAAAGAAAAAGAAAAATAAAAAAATACGGCCCCTAAAGAGGAGAGATACGAAGCCAGAATCTACAGGTCGACCTATCCACTCACAAAACAAAACATGCAAATGTAAAGCATGGCATGGAAAAAACAAAACTAACCTTTATCCGAAGAAAGGAAGGTTGGGAAGAACGGAAAGCTTCGAACACAAGAATGCAGCACGAGCAAAGCAAGAAAAAGTTTGAAAGATTGCAGAAACGGAAAAACGAAAGAGAGGGAAAGTATTTATAAATAGGATAAGGGGCATAATGGTAAAAACGAGGCAGTCATTAATGAGATTGCACCGTTACCAAAGCCCTCAATCCCTAAACGCTTCCCCAACGGACACGACGCTTGAATTGACGTAACTGTCAGAAACAAAAGGTCGCGAAAATCACGTCGGTTTCAAAACCTGTGAAAGTCGGCTACGAACCCGAGTTGAATACTTGAACCCAAGCCTTAAAGGGATCTTGGGCTCAAGTAGGGGCACTGTTCATACCCTGGCCCAACGTTAGGGGCCCAGGTCCAACTAAAAGGCCTAATCCAATAGATTAAGCCTTACTAAACGCCGGCCTTCACATACGAAGTCGGTGTTCATCCCGACCTACGATGAAGAAGTCGGTTATGAGATTAGCTGGCAGATAAACACTCATTCAAATGAGTAACCGCCCCGAAAATCTCTCTAACCACTTCATAAAGCCATATCTTAACCTCCCTAAGATAATGGGACGGTTAATATCCTAAAGATACGGCACTACACCAGCGGTGGTTATTGGCTCACCACTACAAATACACTGACACCCCTCAGGTATCTCTAAGCCCAATACTCTCTAGACCTGCTCACACTCTTGCTAACTTAAGCATCGGAATGTCTTTGCAGGTACCACCCCCCATTCATTCACGCGAACAAGTCGGACGGAGCCTCCCGAGTTGCAGATCTACCCGGAGTCCTCCTCCTTCTTACGTTTGGGCCACCAGACGCCATCCATTTCACTTATCTCCGGTTACCCACTGTAACAAGAGTATTATATTTGAACTAAAATCTAAACGGTTGAAAAAAAAATTCTAAAAAGTTAATTTATCACATATTTTATTTTTATAGAAGTATAGAGTTTGACAATTATTTGTCTGATTCTAAAGTACATCTAATAACATTCCAAAAATTATTTTATCCAAACTTTTAACTTTGAGTTAAATTGATTATAAATGTGATCATTTCAATGGTTTAAAGTGTATATAATAAATCTATTATGTAATCATATGCAATAGAAAATAAGTTACCTACTTACCTCTAATAATTTACAAATAGCAAAATAAATCCTTATTGTGAAATGAGCAATTCATTAGTGAAGAAGATGCAAACAAGAAATCCGCAAATTGGATCAGAATCAACTCATAAATAATGTAACAGTCAGAGGCCATCCCTAATAATAATTAAGTACATAATAATACAAAATTTGTAACTGTGCTTAAAATCTAACTATCTCAAATCGACTAAATGTCCTTGTCCTTCAAATTCATAGTTTTCAATTTTTCATCCATTTCGTCTCACATATTCATGTGGCACTCAAGCTTATAACAAGAGTCGTTAAGTAATTTGACAGAGAGTGATAGAGAGCAAGATTTAAATATGAAAAAAACTTGAATATAATTGATCTCACAAGTCACAAGATGAATTTAAAAATAAAATAAAAAATGTAATAATTTGTCAACAGCAAGGAACTTGAATCTTGTTAGGGCGCGTCCTCAAATTGGCCGTTTGGGGGAAGTTGAAACCTTGTTTGACATCGGAGATCAGGTGCTGCCTAAACATGGCTATGAACGCCTCCACTCTCTCATTCAGCTCCTCTTTTGAAAGCGCCGCCACTGCCTCCTCCTCCTCCTCTTCTTCGCCCTCGTCCTTGTCCTCGTCCCCATCCATCTTTTTGTTGGCGCTCACATTATTTTCACTACACTCCTTACTTTCTTCGGAACGCGGCGGGACACTATCTTTTTTTAAATGAGTTTTGATTGGTTGGATACGGTTTTGGCTTTCTTGAGTCTGAACACTCCATCTCGGTTTCTTAGTAGACATGAAGAAAATGGCGAGTAGGATGACATTGAGAAGAAGGAAGACCCAAGCGCGCCATTGCTCAACAAGAAACCTCTTCAGACACACCATTAAAACCACCGTACCTAGTGCGAACGCAACGGTATGTACGTTATCTTCGTTGCTGTTGTTGTGTTCTTCTTCCTCGCTACTGGTTTCACACTCCCAACTCTTGAGCACCTCCATTGTTGTTGTTATGTTGATGGTGTAATAGATCTGAGGGTTTGAGAGTATAAATTAGGGTGAGAAAGTGGGAGTTGTTGTGGAGAGGAAGAGGAAGAATGATGGTGGTTTGTTGGAGGTGTGGGGGACTGAATAAGCACAAATGAGAAATGGAGGGGTCAAGTTTATTTGAGAGAGTGAGAGAGAGTGTGATGTGTGAGTAATGGTGTATGCTTGTGAGGGAACAATGAAACATAATACAAACAAGCCCTGCTCATGCTGCACCACACTGCCACACAACAGACTGCTATCTTTCATTTTATATCTTCATTGCAACCTAATCATTTTCTTGGCTAATTTTTTTTTTATGACAAAAATATTAGTGTTTTTGTTAGAAATGAGATTAATTAGTGTAATTATAGGTGGGTGAATTTTGTAGGGCGGTTTGAACACGTGACAACATTCTAGCCAATTGAAACACGCAAGGAGCATGTTGAATATTTCTACAATACTATAATACACTTCAAATATCAATATTCAACTAAAACACCATATCCACTTTCATATTAAAAATAATTTCTAAATTTTTTTCACTCTTATAAGAGGAAAATTTTCTAGCATATTTATATTTAATTTTAATCATTGATCTTAATTATATATATTTTATGATTAAAATTAACAAAAAAAATTATTAAAATACTAATATTTTTAGTATAATTTAATTTTGATATGGTGTAAAATAGTTTTATATTGACCGTGTGAACAGTTATCTAAAAGAATGGATATAATTATAAAATTTTGTAAAATGTTTTACTATAGTGCATTAAAATTAAACTTTTTTGGTATACTTCAAACTCTTTTCTCATAATTGGAAAGATCTGTTAAGAAAAAATATTTTCATATAATCCGGCATAAATCGTGTAGTTAAGTTAGATTATTTACATTATACTCTGTGGATTCTCTCTTTTACAAAATATTTGTAGGTTTGTAAGTTAGTGTGTGGATTGGCCTTGAGGCGTGCGCACAAAAAGTGTGATAAGGTCGTGGCATATTGGCACATAGTGGGGGTAACTGGTTCTACAATTCACTCATTGAAAGTTGTTGCAAATTGCAATATATTATTACTAATAATAAGTAATGTTATTCGGAGAAAACTGTCATGGTATATTGTCCCTCTACTTACTACTTAGTGCTATAGCTAATTAGCTATATTTAATAAATATTTTTACTATAATCTTCAAAGTATTTATTTTGGTGACTAAAACTAGCATGATGAAAATGAGTAAAATGTTCTATCTTTTAATAAGTGATCTACACAGATCAAGCAAGATTAACTCTAACAGAAAACACATGTGATGTTAACAATAAATGAAAATAAAGAAAACAATGTTGAATTGAAAAGTTAAACAAGAAAAAAGGCACAATCACAATGATGTAGTGAAAAAAAAGCACCTAGAGAAGTGAGGAATTGGAATGGAATCTGATGATACTCATCAAAGGTTGAATTGAAGGCTGAAGCCTTTCTATATGTTTTTGAGAACATGAGATTATTAATAAAGAGCACTAGAAGTTATTGGATGAAAGACAAAAAAGGGAATTGAAACGTGATAGACCAAAAGCACGCTTGATATGATATATATGCACATATAATCACAAAGGGTCCCCACATGTCCAATGTCCAATGTTGCAAACCTCTAAACTTTAAAAACCTTGTATATCCTTTTTTCCTTTGTCTCACAATTTCTTTTATTAGAGTACAAAGCTAAGTCTAACACCCCTCTCTTTTGGTCCAATGGGGTCTATTAACTTTATAATATAACATTTGTTTTTCAATTTCATCAGTTTATATGTACTAGATGATAAATTTGTATACATGCTCCAAAAGTTGCCAATGTATGTGTTACTGTGTTAGAAAGTTGATGGGTTATAAAGTTCTGCTATGAGATAAGAACCCTCCTTGAGGCCCTTTTCTTTTTTAAATTATTATCATTCAAATTGTTGAGACATTGCTTTAGCAATTTTGAAAGAGAAAATATCAAAATATTTGTGGTTATGTTTGTAACTGTGGGATCTTGGATTTTGCAGCCTGACAGCATGATTGTGGTTGAGAAAACTTGGCTATGATATCATAGATTCATGTTATGCATGTGAAGAATTTTTTTTTTGGTTTCTTACCATATTTCCGACTGAACATGTCAACAACTAATCCATCACGGATTTGAGCTAATTTAAAAGTTTGTATTTGTCCAATAAGATGAAAATTTTGAAGTGTTTCTTATAAAGTTATCTGTATTTATTCACAACAATAATCAATTAAAAATGTCATTTAAGATAAGAGTTTATGTTAATAGTATCCTAAATTCTTAATAGATCAAATTAATTTTTTTTTAATTGGTTTTGCCCATATTTATATTATACTTTATGATTGATCAAGAAATTCTTAATTTTTTATCAAGTATTTTTTTTTTGTCTACGATATTTTTTAATTTAATAGACTTTATTAATAAATCTTAATGAATCAAGTTGAGATATTTTTGGTACTTCATATCAAAAGTGGGTTAACTTGAAAAAAGAAAAAAGGAACCAAGCGGATATCCAAACAAATTTTGTTATCAAAAAAATAAAAATGAGTGAAAGTCACCCTAATTTTAATTGAGATATCCCCTATAGTAGAATGCATAACACTAAATGACCTATAATTATGATAGTATTTGCAAGAATCAATAAGTCAAATTATCAACTCATTCATTCGTTTAAATAAGTATCAATGATTTAAATTCTATAATATTATTATATATGTAATGATCTATTAGTCATAACTCATCGAGTTAGGAAATACAGTAAAAAACCCAAAAAAAAAAAAATTGACTGTATTTGAGAGGCAAAATAATACCGAGAGTGAAAGCTAATTATATATCATAAAGCGGTTCAGCAACTTCATTGATAGTACTACTTTACAAGGCTTAACAAAGCCCTCAACTTTGATTAAAGTTTTTAACAGCTCCAGAAATTCAATCACCAACATAGTCTATTCTTAACAATTACACTTGAAATTTGACAACTAAAATTAGCTTAAGTTTCATTCTGCCATCAGTAAGACTTATCTACATATTAAGTTTGCAATTAATTATGCAGAAACTTGAAATTATTAATAAAAAACTGCAGAACAAGTTACATTACTCTAGAGAAAATTGCATACTGTAGTCAAGTTTAATTATACTGACATTTTTCTATCTCGGGATAGAAATAGAGGAACAAAAAAGAAAAAATAATTATATATATATAGATGAGTGACTAGCTACTATAACAGAAAAATCAATTCTCAATGAGACCATGTTATGCTTCAGTAGAAATTAGAGGAAGCAAAGATGCAAGGAATTTGAAATTTCTAATGGAGACTAAGAAGCGCCTTTGAGTTTTGATTTGCTTCAGTTGCAGAAAATAGTTGAATCCTCATTCCTCATGCCTTGAGATCACAAATTGAATTATTGATATCAGAACGTTTTTGCAGACAAAGATATAAAAGCTGCATAGAGAAAATGAATAGATTCAGATATGAGTTCAGATACTGAACTATCTGAGGGGAAGCAGCAGCTGTGAACAATCAATATGCAAAAGCACCAAGACCTTATATAATACAGACATTTTGAAATTCATCTTTAGGGGTTTTTTCTTCTTTTTTTCTAAAGAAAATTTCTGATTTACAGATTTATGTTAATCGACAGTCCCTTTATTGATTAGTTTAGAAATTTGTAGCTCCTAATCCATATCCAATTTTTCATGCTTGCACTCAAAATTCAAAATGCACAAGAAATCATGGTGACAGACCTGATGAGCAACCTCAGCGAGGGATCGAATATCTCTCTAGAAGGTTTATCAGATTTTCTTCTCAATCCTCTGCTTCACTGCGCTCTTCTCGAAACCAATCTGTTCATCTGCAGTTCCCAAAGATTCCTTCTTTCTTTTCCTTTGGAAAGTATACTTCAGAAGCCTACCAGGGGATCCACCATTTTCTTCAAATGCTTTTGGATTTGCCAAATTAATACTCGAAGATGGAATATCAACAATCTCAACTTTCGCCGTAGAACTCAGACCTGCTAAATTCTTTGAAGTGCTCCCTCCTAAATCGTTATCCTTCTCAATGGCCTTCTCTAACAGTTCATATTTATTAACTGCCTGTAAACTTTCTTTAACAGAAGCAGATTCATGCACAGGTCCTACATTTGTCAAGGGGGGAGCAGGCATCATCTTCGCAACATATTCATCGTAGCTAGGTTTTGCATCATTGCACACTGATGGCTGCTTAAGAACAAGTGACGGTTTACAATGTGCAGAAGCAGAAGATCTGATTCTTACATGTCCACATCTTTTATTTCTTTTCAGTTTGCAAATGGCACAAAGCTTGATAGAAGGTAGAGAGCATGCACCTTTGCTGGATTTACATTTTTCACTGAGATGTATTCTACAAGACGAATGAAAGCATGATCTACAATATGAAAATCTCTTCCTTGTTCGATTTTTATGGAACTTGACATGTTTCTTCATCTCCATTTTCTTTGCTCCGGTACGTGGGGCACTAAGTCTTTTCTTTAGACAAATATGTTGATTGCGCTCGTCTCTAGAGAGAAGCTTCTCATCCAGCATGTTTCCTTCTAGTGCACAGACCCTTTGAGTACATCCATTTTTGCAAAGTTCAGATTTCTTGCTTCTCATGATGATGGAAGCAAAATCAGGTTTACGAGCATAGAAATCTTCTAAGTTAGGGATGCACAATTGTTCTGATTGTTTTGGCACATTATTGCAGTTATCATCCACAGGCTTCAAAGTCGGGGATATGTTCTTTATGTTGCAATTTGTGATATGATCTTGATCTTGATTAGGAGAGGATACTGAAGTCTCGGGTTGTGCATCCTCTTCAACAGATGGAGCGCGATTTATGTTTTGCTCATCAAAAGATTGGATCTGACTAATCTTTGTCTTCTCTAACTCGTTGTATACTTGTTTTAACTCTATCCTAAGATCCGTTATAACATCCTCTGCCTCATTCAATTGTGCTTCAAGCTCTTCAATTTTTCTTTGCTGGTTAATTGACGCTCTCTCTGCTTCAGCTGTCTGCATACGAAGAAAACATTGTTTATGGTACTTTGTCTCTCTGAAACAAAACACAAATGCAAATATTTGAAAACAAATATACAAAAATTATTCCTCAAGTACATTCACATTTATAATCCAAGCCATTTAGTAAACAATTCTTCTTGCAGAGGACTCAAGATGTGGAGAGTGTGGCCTCCAATCCTCCATTAAAGTTTTAGGATTTTGGTTAGTAGGTGCAATTATATTAATGCCATGAATAACTCCGAATTCAGTTTCGACATAGGTAAAAGGAGTGAAGGGACAGGTTTGAAAAATAAAATGGACAATACTTTACCCTTCAAGTCCTTCTCTTTCCGACATGTCCCTTAAAAACCAAAACTCGCAAACACACCCTTAGGAAATGGTCAAGATATGCAACCCAAAGCAGGATGACATCTCGCCAGACAAGCAGCAAAATAAAGTTTTTTCTTTCATGATCATTAAACAAAAAGGAGAAAGGAGAAAAGCTATAGAGAATCAGTCTGCTCAAACTTCATTACAATTATTATCCAAATTTGACAGATTACTAGTTATCCAGAACATAAGTAGAAAATAACTGGGGCACTACTGGAAGATCCCATGTCAGCAATCAGCTACCATAAAAGCTTAATCTGTAAAGGTCCATAAATCCGTTGTTATATCTTTAAGTCTTTAACATATTCTATTATGCAAATTCTTTGTTAACATATGTTGAAATTCAACTTTGCTCACCAGACTGTAGGGGGCAAATTCTTAAGAACAGTTAGTTATAGAAGTTTGACAGCTTTTGACAATTCAACTCTCCTCAGTCCTCACCTCATGTGTATTTTATGTGTAAGTGTAACAACCTTGATACATATGATTTATATGCTTCAGCTTGGAGCAAGCATTATATATTACTGGATATATTTAATTTCAGTTTTTATCACTAGCTTCCTAGATTCCTGTTCTAGATTAGATATTGCATATGTATATTTAGGAGATTTGGTTTATTTTTCTAGTAATACTACATTATGTACCAAAAGAAATTAATATTTTAACAAATTCATCCCTGATTAAAAAAGAATATAAAAAATATTGGGTCCCTAAATAACCATGTTCATAAGAAGTGAATCATTTTGCTCCAAACACAGGGATACAAGACAGATGAAAGGGGGGAGATGGCGAGATTATATGAAAAACAAAATTAACACTACAGTTCACCGCTCGAAAGCCACAATGAAGGTAAGCAATTTGACAACAAAACATTTCATTCTAATGCACCACAAAGAACCATCAAAATCTGTATCCATCAAACCACATTTGATACCTAGGATCTTCCATTTCAGACTCATAATTAAATTCAAAGGATAGCCTGGTGCACAAGCATCACACATAAATGCACCGAGAAGGTCTGCCTCCAAATAATGTGTAACGTAAGAAGCTTAACCTTATAATTACATCAACCACACAGCTTGAACTAGTGATAGCAATATAGCTATGAACTCCATCAAAACATTTTTTTAAAGTTAGTCCCTTTTATCCTCGTGTCAACTATTTTTTGAATTTTGTCGGTTTCTCACATATCCTCATATAACCAGAGGAAGAGTGTGATCTCAACTATCAAAGTCTCTAAAGATTAAAAAATAAAATAAAAGATCATCACCAATCAAACAAAAACATCAATTAAACAGTAATGGTAAGTATGAAACCTTTGCATCAAGCATATGCTTCAATCTAAGCATCAATCGAAGCCCCTCTTCTTTAGTCCATTCGAGTTCATGGCGAAATCCATGGACCCTCCATTCTGAAGCCATTACCCTGACTGCGGCCTCTTTTCCGGTGTTAAGAATCACATCTGCATAAGCCTTCTTCAAGGCAACCAATTTCTGTGTAGAAAAAGAAAAACTAAATTCTCACCCAACAAAGGGTCTCCTACTTTTAAAAGAGCTTAAGAATGATGAGCTAAGTAAGTTTATACAAAACTAAATAAATAAATATTTGAATTTCAGATGTTTAGAATCAAACTGGAAAAAAAAAAAGAAGTGAATATCAAAGTTAGTTAGTTAGTTAGGTTTACTCTCTTTATTTTATTTACCTGAGTTTCTTCTTCTAGCTTTTGCTGCTGCATCATGAAATTGGAGTTAGGGAACTCGGTTACAGTTTGCGAGAAGAGAGAGGGTTCTCTATATGTTCCCTCCATTGCGGTTTGTTTTCGCTGGCCGCTACCAAACAGTGAATTTTGTTTTCTGTTACGGAAAACCGAAAAAAATAATAGAGAATGGGCGAGTTGAAATGTGATTTTACGAATATACCCTAGTTAATAGTTTTCAAATTGGAAGATCGCGTTGGGGCGTTTCCATGGACAGTTACCTGCTAGTAATTGCAAGATGGTTTAACGTTTTCTGGTTGTCGTCACTCCATTTTGGTGGTGAACGACGTAGACTTCTGTTGAGTTTTGAGAGCCTTTTTTTTTTTCTTTTTGAATTTTACTTTTTAGTTCACTTGGCCCGTTGTATCTGACGATCTTCCCTCCATCGCTCTTTGATTTTACAAATCTACCCCTGATTGGTGGTTTTCAAAATCAAGGCCGCGACTCCCGTCCTTACCTTCAGTTACTTATCAATTGATTATTGTTTCATAGTTTGATTGTCTTTCTTTGATAGTTCGATTTGTTGAAAACATTATTAGGCTCTGTTTTGATAAAACTTTTCGAAAGATTGTTTGTTGTGCTTTTTAAAAATAAAACACCTTATTTTATATATTGGTAAATTAATTTTACGTTTAGTAAATCAAAAATTTTATGTATTTATATTTGCAATTTTAAATAGTTAAAAGTATTTTTAAAAATATTTAATAATTTTTTTTTAAATTATCTTGTATTTATCAAATTAAATTATCTAATATAATCTCATACATTAATTAATATTCAAATTTAATTCTTATATTAATATTTACTAATATTTTTAAATTTTAAAAATTAATTTTACCAACCACATTTATTATTGCTTGTACTTATTAACAAATATTTTTTATTTATTTATTTTTTTATTTCCAATGGTATTCCCAACCCGTCAGATCAAAGACTAATCCATCGCGGATCTGAACTCCATTTAGAAGTCTGCCGCTGGCCAATGGGTTACTCTATGCACAAGACGGGATTCGAACCCCCGAAACTTATTTAAGCAGTGAACTGACTACTCAACCAATCCAAGTAGGTTATTTAATTTATCAAACAAAAATACTACAACTTTTAAAAACTAATTTTTATAAGCTACTTTTCAAAAATAAAAACTTTACCTAACTCTAGCAGCTTCTTATGTGTAATTTCAAATCCAAAATTTCTTATTAAAAAATTGTAATTCTTAAGCCCAAAAATAAGAACCGAATTCAGAAATCTATTCGCATTGCCATGACCTCGCCTAGTGGGAAAAAAGATAGCCTTTGTTTCTCTTTTTCTTTTCTTTTTTTAGCAAGAAAGAAGCTCAATCCATCCAAAAAAAGTATTGAAAGCTGAAAGGTTAAAATGCATCTTCAATCTGTCAGTAGAAAGCCCTTTGGTAACAAGTTCACAGACCAATTCTGCCCTCTATTTGACCACTGTATTCGAAAATGGAAACACAAACCATTCACTGTATATAACGTTATTATTAGGATCCTTTGGTTTGACCAGAAAATCCAGCACCTCACATTCAGAGAAAAACATTCAAGTTGCCCAAAGTTTGAAGCAGTATAACAGCCTTATGAGTGAAATTTGCAAAATGGCTCTGATAAATGCCACACCAAATGTTAAGTTACCGCATAAACGAAGTTAAATCTGAGGTAAATGAGTTGGTGGATCAGCTGGGATATCTGCACTTGCCTGCCATGTTAACACGAAAGTCGATTCAGTAAAGTTCTTAAGCAACAAGATTATAGCAGCAATATCTTATGGTTTTAGTATTATTGTCAACCACAAAAGTATGATTCATGTGTTATAACTACAACTTTAGGTGAACTCTCAAATTTGATAACCTTGTTAATAGATAATTATTTGTCTCAGAAAGAATCAGAAAACAAAACTTATCTTATTTCTTGGGAAAAATATTTGTTGCCATACCTGAAGATATCTTGTTAACATAGTTGTAGTACTGAAATTAAAGCCTTGAATTGGTTCCTTCTTTGTACGCGACGCATTAAGTTGCTTTCTCACTTGAGTAGCTAATGACTGCCACAGAAAAAGAAAAGGTCAGGATCAGTATGCAATGAGAAAATTGAAGTTAATTACAAATGCACATACACAATGCTTATTTCATTAAAACGAAACAACTATGAGAGCATATTGTTCTGCAAGCTCAAGAACTAAGAACATTAAATCATCACTAATCTAAAAAATACACACCTTCCCCAGTTCCACTCCCCATTGATCAAAAGAATTGATGTTCCATATGAAACCTTGAACAGCAACTCTATGTTCATAGATTGCTAACAACTGCTCAAAAGCAAATAATATTAGTAACAAGAACTCGAGTTGTACACGCCTCATTAAAGAAAACCATTTGTTGAATATAAACTGCTTAACAACGGAAAAACCCATATTAGGATATTCCAAATGAAAAGCAGATTACAAGAATATTCAACTTCCCATGAACAGGAAACAATGTTTTCGCTTTATTTATAAATCACAATCACAATCACAATAAGCAGATGGGGAATGAACCTGTCCAATATTATAAGCATTCAATGATGGAAGCAGAAGACTGACAGATGGCCGATTGCCAGTGAAGGTCTGCAGGAAAAAAAAAATACAACATAAAGGCACCTACCTATTTTGTAACTTCAAAATGTAATACAGGAGCATTTGGGAAATTACCTTGTGTGCCACAAGATGTGGTGGAACATTCTCTTTTTGCAACTGTTCTGGTGTCTGCAAAAAGATGATTAATTATAACCCTCAAATTAACTGAAACAATTGCATGTGACATGTTTGACATTAAATCTCTGCTGCTGAATTCTATTTTTCACTTTCTTTGACAACAATGCTATATAGCACGATAATTATCATAAAAATGCAAACATTAGAGTAACATGATAATCTCTGTGTGATGAACATGTTAATCTAATTGCTAGATATTAAAAATAATAATCAACTTAAACACTTCATTAGGAAAGGGATCCGATGAGAGGAGTGGACTAAGATAATATAAGAGAGAGATCATGAATATACCTTCCCATAAGCAAGGGCATCTGGTTGTGCAAAGAAATTTGACATTAGCTCGTCATGATTGCTCACTACCTCACCTGCACAACGCAAATCAATTACAAATTGTGTTCTCAAACACAGAATAAAAGCATAAACTTCCAACCATCAATCATTTATGATGAAAATTTGATCATGAAGAAATAAGGGGAACTCTACCTTTCAGGTAAACAGGTTGCTGACTTTTCACAACTCCAATAAAATCACAAGGAATAACACGGCCCTACAAATGATAAGACTTGATTTAAACAGCAAAGTTCATTCCATGAAGAGATAAATCTAAAGCTATAGTAATGGGCAGAATGTAAGGCGTGCCACAGAACTATTGTTATTAGACTACAGGATAGTTAGTAAAAAATAGATTTTAAATTCTATGCACCTTCAGCACAAAACTCTTTTACATTAACATCCAATTTGGTGCTGCCACGTAAATATCTTGTTAACATAGTTGTAACACTTTCATGAAATTTTTTTATGGATTTTCGTCCTCATTAACCATGATAATCAATTAAAACTACATATTAATGTTCAAAAAACACAAACTAACATTCAAATACAAATTATAACAAAATATCTTTATGTATCACCTGGTGTATAAGTTGATAAAAACTGTGTTGCCCGTTTGTTCCTGGTTCACCAAAATCAATCTCACCAGCCTCAAATGGTAGAGGTACCCCATCAATAGAAACTCCCTTTCCATTACTTTCCATGCTGACCTAATTTCAAACAAACAAAGAAAATATAAGAACAGAAAAAATAACAATAAATGCGCCTGAGGCTTCAAATCACAAGGCTGTAACAAACAGACCTGTTGAATGTGTGGGGCAAGCTTCTCCAAGGCTTGAGAATAAGGTAAGATAGCCTAAACCAAAATTTTTGTTTGTCAAAAAATGATTGATAAAGAATAAAGAGATAGAGAAATACTTTTAATATAACAGAACATTAGGTACTCACTCTGGCAGGATATCCAAGGAATGAGACATTCCATACGCTCAACAACCCGAGAAGCACCTGGGGCATTGACATTGTTATTGATCATGTCATCTTCTTGCACTTGTTAAAGAAACATCTTTAATATTCATCACTATCTACAAAGCAGTTGTTTTTTCAAAGGAGAGATTACTTGTTAAACTGTAAAAGTAACACATTTTAGGTGCAAAGAATCCTATATCAAATAAGGTTGAGTATGCAATGGATGAAAATTGAGAAGATCAAAAGAGTGAATTTAAGGGAAGTTGCAAAAAAAAGAGAAAAAAAATAGGAGATTAAATGGTTAATGAATAGGAAAAGTATGATTACGAAAAGGGAGTCAGATAAATATTCCTTTCTCCTAATTGATTTGAGCTCTACTACAACACTCTGTAATTATTACAATGTTAAAATTCTATTCTGTGAACTCCACCTAGTAGCTTAATCTTTCAGGTATGAGAAAGAGTTGGTTCAGACAATCACTTTCTAACATGTTTATAATAAAATAAACAAATGGTTTAAAGTTGGTGTAACAACATATGCAGGAGATCCACAAGTGTAATTAAAACAACAGAGAAAAGAAGGTTAGTTAAGGGGCACTTACAGGTATATTTCTTTCAAATGGTTCTGAATGCACATGTTGATCAATACTGGAAGCTCCCTTTAGAAACCTTCACAAAAGAAATAAAATATCATGTACAAACCAAGAACATGGACATGGCCTACACTTATGTCAAATACCACAAAGAAATTAATAAGTGGATCTCTTTAGTGCCTTCGAATTGACACGACTCCCAAGAGTACACCATATTATCGTTTGGTTGATCATACAGAAATATCAGAACGAAATATTAGAACATTTTAGGCATCGTACATAACATACTATCTGTTATAACAACAAAGAGTTACAACAATGTTTTACAGTTTTAGAACCATAAAGATTGAGCAAGATGATTTCTGAAAGCATAGATTCACAAAAATATATAACTTATTTTGACATCAAACACCATTTTATTATTATTGGCAACAACATTAATAAGCCTTGTTCCATTGGGAAAGATCAGCTATATGGATCAAACAATTTCATAATACAATATCGTAGATCATATTTAGGTTCAAACCATTAATAATTTTGAATTATCCGGTATGGCTTTTGTATATCTCAGATTACCTCTAGCTATAGAATTACTTCCCATTGATCTAGTCTCCTTAATGCGAACTGTAGAGGCCTTTTCCATACATGTCAAAAGCACCTAGATAGGATTGTCCAATTTTCTACACAAATGGTACTACCGCAACTCCCTTTCTCCAATGTGCTCATTTCTGATTGTATAACATATTACAAGACCATATGCATAAGAATAATTAATTTTTCATCTACTATGTCAACTAAAGATGTTTGATCCATGCCATGAAGATTGGACAAGTTAGAGTGATGCCTGTTGTTGAAATAATGGTAGCTCATCCTAGGTGATTTGGACATGTTAGAAGATCAGAAAAAGCACCCAGTCAAGAGGGTAGATTAAAGGAGATAGCCCAGTGGTTAATGGGGTGATGAGAAGAGAATTTCTATTTATTTATTGAATTTCATTAAGATGAGGAGAAGGATAATACAAGGTGAACAGACTAAGTTCAGAGATGAATCATGATATGGTGCGAGGGTGTCGTTTGATCATGTAGGCAACCCTACCGAATAGAACAAGGCTTTGTTGTTACTGTTGTGTCACCTAAAGATGTTAATTTCGTCTTCTTTTCTAATATAATGCTTACTAGAGAGCATTAGACAATAAGTGCCAAGACTTTCAAAATAAATGAACTAAGCTACTGAAAAGACCATTCTATCAATACTAAATTGCATACTTCTCAATTACTGGGAAACCATATTGTAGAGATAAAGGCAATACTCCAACAGCACTGCAAACTGTAAGCAACATGAGACAGAAGTCAAAATCAAAAACATTTAGTAACTCAAATATAGCTCTTAAAAAATAGAAATCAAAAGAAGTAGATAAATACTTACCACTATATCGGCCACCAACCCAATCCCAAAATGCAAAAGCATTATTAGGGTCAATGCCAAACTTTTCCACAAGCTGCATTGAAGATGAGAAGAAAAGATAAAACAGGCTGAGCCTAAATAATTGATAAATAACTCTATGCTATCAAATGCAAAAAGCACAGAGCATATGAATATACCGTAAGATTAGTACTGACAGCAACCATATGTTTTGCAACTGCTGAGGGCCTGGAGACAAAATGTAATCATAAGCCAGTCAGAGCCTTAATAGCACTAGTCTCGAACATATAGCCTTAATACTTCACTTACCCGAGAGCAGATGAAATCCATTCCCTGAGTGTTCGAGCATTCAACATTGTTTCGGCAGTTGTAAATGTCTTTGAAACAACCACAACTACAGAATTGTTTTTATTAAAATAAAAAAATAAAAAAAACTCTTTAAGTAAAATATAAAGGGAAAAAGGAAGGAGAAAAAAAAGAAAGAAAACTAGCTACCTAGGGTTGTTTCAGGATTTAATCCCGTGATATTTCTGGCAACATCAATTGGATCAACATTTGCAAGACTGCATAAGGAAGCAAATGCAAGAAGAGGTTGGTTTTATGATATGGTATAAATGTAGCTTTAGCACAACAAAGTTCAAACAGCACATATCCCATAATTGCAGTTACAGTAAAACAACCAATAATAAACAAACAAGGACATAATATAAATATTAAATCTCTACCTGAGCCATTAAATGGTACATTGGCACATTAACACAGTTTAAGAGAGCCTCAAAGGCCCAAACAGCTATCTAATTTTGTTAACGAACCCACTCATGAGCACGATGCATCCTTTTTGGCAAGATTATCAGCATTGCATAAATCACAGGGTACCATTAAATGAAGACTCTGGAAAAGGTCTGGTATAAATCTAAATCACCATTGTCACCACTAAGTATGAGACAGAATAACAGTGGGGAGGTGCAAGGGAACTGTGGAATGTATCTCAAATGTTCACATAGACATAATTATAAATCTAGAACCATACATGTAGTAGTGTTCAAAACCAGAGTTTGGGAACCAAAACAATATTAGAAACTTACAAGCGCAGCTGACGTCCTCTTGAAGATTCACTTGCTTCAGGATCTGTAAGATGTAATACATAAATATATACTTTCAACATTACTACTTGTTTTAATATAAAATGCATTGTTCTTATGTTCATATGTATATATAGGCATAAACATAAGTATAAATATTATGAAGGGAAACAATAATAATATAATGCCACCTAGAGACCAGAAAGCATCAACAACCTGTTTGTAGAGCAGTGTGCACAAAAAGTGGGCCTAAGAAGCTACCACCAATACCGATGGCAACAACATCCTTCAGTTGCTTTCCTGTAGCTCCAACCTACAAAAATTTCAATTAACACCCTCAAGTTAAGAAATGTCACATATATGAATATTGACAAGTATATTCTTACCCAAGATCCACTGCGAACCCGCTCGGAAAACTCCTTTATTTTGTCCAGCACTTTCCAAACATCAGGGACAACATTCTTTCCATCACTCTGTATAACAGCATCCCTTGAAGCACGAAGAGCAACATGGAGCACTGACCTATTCTCAGTGCTATTTATCTGAAAGTCAAGTAAAAGTGACCCCACGGAAGATGTTATAACTCAAAAAATGAAAGAAATGAATCCATAACGTATATATGCATGTGCAAAGTTACAAAGATTCCTGGATTAGAGGGAGCATTTCAATGAAGGGGTCAAAAAAAATAGTACGAGATTTATAAAACGTTAAGTTTGCCATGAGTATAAGTGTGGAGCCCATTGGACAAGCACACAAGCACTTACATGCTCCCCATTGTACATTCGGCCTATCTTCTGTTTCAGGGATGCAGCCTACATCATGCCAAGGTAAAAAAAAAATAATGAGTTAACTTTGTTTCAGTTTAATGATTGACTTTTCTTTAAAAAGAGGATCATCCCAAGTGGCAACAGATTTTTTTTTCAATAAAGAAAGAAATAAATTGTCCAAATACCTAAAAGAAGTGAACTGACCTCAGCCAATTTGAAGAGTTTTCCCACTGTTTCAAGGGTAGCCTGCTGTCTTGAGTAGTCCAATAGAATCCCATCAAACTCGCTTCAAAGAAAGAAAATCAGAAGTTTATAAATCACAATATTATCACATTGGTTTTAGGTCAGCTTAAAAGCATGAAATATTTCCAAATTGTGGGAATGACAAACTCTGTATTTACTACAAAATGAGAAAAGAAGAAATCCTCAGATTATGACTTCACAAAATGACATACACCGTCATGGACTGGGATCTAGCATCATCACGCAATAAATCTCGCAAATGAGTCTTTTTTATGTCTGCGACATGGGCCTACACAAAGGAGATTCACTTAATAGAATGTTTCACAATATTTCTGCATTATGCATGTCTAAGAAATAGTTTTCCTATTACCTTCAACTCCTTCCATTGCTCGGTGTCAGAGATTAGCGTGGAAGAAGCCATTTTAAATTATGACTGATAGATAGCCTGCACAAAGAAATTTCAAAAACGTTATAGGCCAACTGTCTTTGAACAATTTCTTATCACAATCTTACAAGTTTTTGCACCAACTGAAGCATGATGACACATTTATAGCGTATGGAAAAATAGAATCAAAAGCAGGTGGATTAGAATATATAAAATATTAACATCAAGGCGATGTACATAAAATAAAACTAACTATAGAATTCTAATTACTTGCATGACAACTCAATCTTAGCTTACAAAAGGATAGTTATAAGAATTAATCCATAAAACCAAAGTAGCCGTAATTAGGATCATTTCGAGAAATTCTATGAGGTAACTCTTGTTGACTTACCCCAATGAAAGCAATAAATTTCATTAATCCAGCCGTAGAATCATATCATATTATGATGCTAATCAAGCTTACCAAATTTTAGAAAATTCAGACATCAATAGATATGTAATCTAATGTACATAAAAGGGTAAAAGTGAATGTTATAATGATATATCAAATCAATTCCAGCTTTACAAAATTTTATTAGATTGGTTTATATAGTGAAATGTTGGAATTCAAAGGTTGGATCAATGAAATTCATCTTGCATAAGAAGTTATTGACAATGTAAGTGAACAAGAGGTACCTCATATGTTTGTTGTGTGTGTGTGTGTGTGTGTGTGTGTGTGTGTGTGTGTGTGAGAGAGAGAGAGAGAGTATTTCAAATAGAATTTTGTGGAATGATCCTAATTACAGCTACTTTGATTAATCAAACAATAGCTTCCTCCAGCAGCATCAGCACTACGAAAGAAATAACATATGGTAATTGAGACACAGATAATTCAAACGCTAAGCACAGTTAAACAATTTAACACTAAACAAAAAACTCTAGTTTATATCAACAATCATCATGACAAAGAAGGTCCATTTTTAGCTACTAACATAGTGATTCAACTGCTACAGAAAATGAAAGAATCAGCAACTAAATCATCAATCAAACCCATCGGAGCACTTAGCTAAACGCCAGTCCCAATAAAAAATCCCAGTTAAGCTGTTAATCATGATACTTAAATTAGTTATGATCCAATACTGAACATAGATTTCCACCAGAATACGGAACATCAGGTTATGATCGAAACCTAAATTAGTGAGAATCACACGCACTTACACACTCACTCAAACACGCCAAATACTGAATAATATCAAATTTCATAGAATCCATCAAAACATGCAACACTGAATAATACAAAAATCGAAAGAACAGAACAGAGAAACGGTTTGGTCCAAACCTGGAAAAAGGATGCAACTTTGAATCGAGAACAGAAAAATGTGCGCGTATAATTAACCTTAGATTGTGATTTTGGATATGGAAGAGTTATCAATATGAGGTGAAAAGGTAGCGATTATTAAAAACAATTCAAAGAAGAAAAAAAAGGTGGATTCAATGTCTGTGGACAGAGTGACCTTATTAAAGATTTAGGGTTAATTATTAATTAGCAATTTAGAATCACTTCTTTTTTTTTTCTTTTGTTTTTTGCTTAACAATGGATCGATGGCACACAGATTCTCAGTTTCACAAAGACAATAAGACAAGTAGACAACGCAGCATATGAATATGAAATTTAATTATTAGATTAATTATAGAAATAATGATATACATCCAAATTTTTTTATTAACCAGGTCTAACTAAGTTAGTTTAATAACAAAAATTAGTTATGATTAATATTATTCTAAATCTTATTGTTTAACTTACAAATTTTCGTCTATCAAAAAAATGAGTTGTTCTTCACCACATTGTGAACATAAGACATTAGAATTCTATAATATAACTTTTCTACTGGTTTCATTCCATGGACTTCTGGTTTCTATAGTATAGTATTCTGAAAATCAACCAGTCTCGTAGAAAGTCTAATAAATATGGAAAAGTATAGGTAGATAATGAGAATACTAAATAATGTGAACAATAGATATGTCGAATGTTCAGTTTAATAGGTATGTAGATGATTATGTTCATTATTTTTAATTGGATGGTTATTTCTTTTGATTCGTTTTATTCATGTATAATTAATAATAGGTAGATGTTCAATTCATTAGATATGCGAATGGTTATCCTAATGTTAGGTTTTAGGGGATAATTTGGAACTAGAGTGGTTTTTTACTTTATTAGACCAATTCTAGAGTCCATTGTTCACAAAAGTTATTGTCTACCTTACAAAACCTAATAAATATACTAAATAATTCTTTATCAGTAAATTTTATTCTCATTCGTATTTTTTTCTTAATCGTATCTTTGTAGTATACTAGAATTAAAAGCTATTTTCACTAACCATTATAAATTTATATTTATTAAACACTTCACGTTCTGGTCCTATTTATATAGCACATGCTCTTTCTGGTCCTATTTATATAGCTTACGCTCTTTGGTAAGTCGAATTGATTTAATTCAATCTAATCAAATGCATGCCTTTGCTAGAAAATCAAATCTTAGATTTGATTTACTATGAGTTACTAATTTTTTTAAATTGAAATAAGTTATTTCGATTTAATACATGCAATAAATATCCTTATTAAATCAAATCTATAATTTCGAAGTAAATCGAATCGTATGAGTTAGTATTTAAAATCGTCCCTGAAAGATATATCGATCTCCATATGAGTCCCCGAATGATAAAGTTAATCAAAATCGTCCCCGAAAGATGTCGGACATGACCACATTAGTCCTTCCGCCATCTCGTCCGCTGAGCTGGCTAACGTTGGGTGACGTATTCCGTTAAGTACCCGCGTGGCACAGTAACAAAACGATGCTGTTTTTAATAAATGGCCTCCAGGTGTTGATACGATGTCGATTGGTGTCCAGAAGAGATTCAAAACGTTACAACTCATCACCCCCTCTGTTAACAAGCATCTCACTCTGTTTCGCTCTAAAACCTGTCGTCTCCCCCAAGCTATGCCCTAAGGCTTTGACCCAACTATTGAACCAGGACATCAACCTTCGTCAATGTTGGAAGACCAATAAAACAGAAGAGGTATCGGTACTGAATACAGAGGTGATCGTCTCCTGGAGCAGCATTGATAGTGGAGGAAGCCATCGCGACTTTTATAGGTAAGGATGAACCCTTTTTCTTGGTTTTTGAGTTATTCTGTGGCGTGATGTCTTCGTAGTGGCGTGACTCATGGGTTCATCTGATTCTGGGTAAGGTTTGGGGTGACTAACGATTTGTATGATTGTTCTTTTATGATATGAGTGGGTTGGAATGCTTTGCTGTTACTGCCATTGTGATGATTTGTTAGGTAGGGGTGTTTCATTTTAGTGATGGTTCTATTCGGTTGTTGCATGTTTGTTTTGGTATGTTTTTCTGTGTTTGTTGATGGAATTATTGTCTCTGTTATTATAGATGGAGGGTCCTCCCATGACTTTTGTCTTTCACCATGGTGGAATGTTTAAAAACTCTGTTGATGGAGATATGATATATGAACCCGACAACACCGAAGTCTTGATGGGTGTTGATGGAGACACACTTGATGTGTTCTTTGTAAGGGCTACTATAAGGAGTTGGGATACACTGAAGCTGGAAACTGTTGGTGGAAAGCTCCTGGAGTACCTCTCTCATCTGGGTTGAGAAGCTTAGTCACAGATGCAGATTTGGTTGCAATGTGTAAGGATTGTAGGAGAAACCAACATGTGATCAATATTTACCTTGAGCAATATATTTCACAACCATGTATAGTAGAAAACATGGTTGAGGATGTTGTCAATGTGGAAGCAGAAAGTAGCAAGCAAAAGAACTCTTCCCAAGCTGAGAAGTGCCATTCGGAACCTGTCAAGATGGCCACCACTAGTCACCATGAGTCCAACAAACAAACCCCTTAGCCCACTATGAAGCCTAACTCTCAGCCCAATAAATCAGCAAAGAAGCCCAATTCCCAGCCCAGTAAACCAGCCCACAAGCTCAGCCAGGCCACAATTCAACCCATGAAGATTCCTTCGCAGCCCATCAAAACCCCACTATCAGCCCAAGAAGGTCACCCGTTAGGGCAGTACAGTTCCACCTCAATCCAATACACCATCTGAAACATGCCAAGCAGATGTAGTTGCAACTGGCAGTTGTTGCTCCTGCTGCAGATGGTATTGACTCTGAAGTGAATGCTGTCCATGTAGAACAGGATACTTCTCCAGAAGCAATACCACCATTGCCTTCACTTCCAGCACTCATCCAACCCCTACAGAGATTGACATCAGCCAATCTGAGAGCATTCCACCAACCCAAGCTACACAACAGGTTGTATAATCACTTAGAAAGTGTAATAAAAATATCACCTTTGTTTTATAAACTAACAAGTGCTTTTTGTATTGGCTTATGTAGGACGAAGTTGTAGCTAGGCCACCTAAATTACAGGTGATTAAAGCGAGAGCAAGAGCTAAATCCTCCCCTACACCTACTGCAGCTGCACCAGTGGCTATCTCGGCTGAGACCATCAAAGGGACAAATTCTGCAACTGCTAAAAAGTTGGCCAACTTCATGACTTTTGTGCCTACTCCAGGCTTCAAGCACCCAAGAAAGAATGACAAACCACATTGATTAGAAAGCAATGTTTCAGGCTGCTTTAGTTTTTTGTATAGGGCAAATGAAGTACCATATTAAACATTGTGGTTATTATAATCTGAAAGTTGTATCTACCCTTCTCTTTTGGTATAGCCTTCATTTTTAGGATTGGATATCTTATGAATTTATTGTGGTACTTATCTTCTAGACAATGTGACAATTAGCCTTGAATGGTAGCACAATGCTATGACTACTTACTTTGATTACTTATCCTGTTTATAGCTTAATCTTATAGCAACAGTAATATTGATTAGTTTGCAATATTCCACAATGCCGGTAATTGAGAGTTTGGAGTTAACCATAAACAGCACTAATCAAACATCTATTCTCATTCAATCCATCCAAATCAATACACCATTACATTTCAACAGGATTTTGTTTACTTGGAAGTACATATCAAACAACAAAAGATCACATTAATCACAACTATCACGAATATGAAAATTATTAACAGTTTCAAAGATCTAACTTTAGCTTCCAATCTACCCAATCTCCATGCCACCTTCACCATCCATTCATCATATTCACTTTCAACCTACAATTCATTTCTAGAATATTCCTTTGCACCACCTTCAACCACTGCTTCACAGTCATCATCATCAACCCATTTAAAGTAATTACAGTGACTGCCCTTCTGCAAATTGATAAATCAGAGAAGAAAACAATGAATGACACCCAATAACATAGAACAAGATGGAAAAACTTCAACTTTTTCAACACAACTTACTCGGTACCTTGGACATGCATAGAATAATCTATCTGGGTTCTCTGCTATCCCAGATTTTTTTTTATCACAGCCTTCAACCCGCAGAAACATGCTTCTTCATGAGTCTTCCTCCTCATTCGCATTGAAGCACTGGAACCGTTACTGTCATGCGACCGAAGAGATACACCACCACTACGACCTCCATTTCCCGTCTCCATCCTCCCAGCGACCCAACAATTCCAGCATCTACCCAACTGTGTGGCCATATGATTCTAGACCGCGACTTATTTATCATTGCATTTAGGATTAGGGTTCATCATCCAATGGACTGATTTGATTTCTTTAAACGAACTTACTTTGTCAGCAACTCCAGCGTACACGTAGGTGTCAGTCACCCAGGCACTTAACGGAACACGTCACCCAATGTTAGCCAGCTCAACGGACGAGATGACAGAAGGACTAACGTGGTCATGTCCGTCATCTTTCGAGGACGATTTTGATTAATTTTATCATTCGAAGACTCATATAGAGATTGAGGTATCTTTCAGAGACGATTTTAAATATTAACTTCGAATTGTATTGCTTTGGTTTACATGAAATCAAGATAAATCGAATTATATTTGTTTCGATTTATATGAAATGAAAGTAAATTAAATTATATTGATTTGATTTACATAGTTTTAGGATTTTTACATCAGTTCTTTGTATTTAGGATATTTATATAACATTAAAATCTTATAATTTGTTTATGTGATTTGTCCAATATATACGTATTTTTTATTGGTTTTTTTTTTAATGTCGAGTTAATATGTGTTTTTCTTTTCATGGTTTGTTGCGTCAGCGATAGAATAAAAGAAAAAATAAGAGAAAAAATAATTAGTAAATAACTATAATAAAGTAAAAAAGCAATTTATAATTATACCCTTGAATAAACAAATTTTTTTTAGAAATGTGATTTTGTGATTTTGTCTCTACTTTCTTTATCCACTATTTTTATTCCGCTCTCTCGTTTACTCTATCTTCTTTATTCGAATTCGATGGTCAAGATCATTTTACGAACTCTTAGAAATATAGTTTAATTTAGTTAACTTGTTCACTAATTATATCAGTAATTAAGTTTTTAAAAACAAAAAACAAAAGAACAAAGCAAAACTTTTAACCCGAAATTTCTACTTTGCCCAAGTAGATGGAAGGAGAGGAGGAAGGGTTTATCAGTAATCCGAAATCTTTGTGCCGATCATCATCATCATCAATGCATCACTCACATGTCAAAAGCCTCTCTCAAGCACGAGATCTCTGCCTCTTATCTCCTCTTTCTCTTTTTCTAAAAATATGTTGGTTAATTTAATTTTAAAAGATCAAACATTTTATATTAATTTTGTTAATTAGATAATGTCTAATCGTAAACTTATTATGCCACGTATCACCATTTAGAAAAACCAACTTGAATCCCATTTATATCATGTAGATTTAATATTTAGAATTATTAATTAATCCACCATAATAGTCTTTTAATCATATCATGTATTTAGTATGTTTATTTTACTTTCGGTTCAAAATAATTAAAAAAATACATCAAACAAATATTAAGTCTGTATTTTTAAATGGTTTTTTAAAAAAAGAATTGTATATTGAGCAATTTGTAAAATATAAAATTTTTGAAAAAAAATATAAATTTTAAGTTAAAAAGAATTTTACAGATTAAAACAAGCACCAAAAACATAGTGTAAGAAGACTAATGAGTAAAGTATCGTTTTTGTCTCCAACGTTTAGGGTAAATCCCAAAGTTTGTCTCTAACGTTTTAATCATCCTATTTAAGTCCCTAACTTTTCAAAATTGACTCAATGTTATTCTGCCATTAGGATCCGTTAACAGAATTGACGGCGAGACAAAATTGAGACGATTTGCAAACGTTAGGGACTTAAATAGGACAGAAATGTTGGGGACAAAAACGATACATAAAAATAAATTTTTATTTTATTTTATTTTTCAATAATATCAATTTTTTACTGTACATAGTATTCAATTATTTTTTAATTACATCTAAGTAAATTACACTTAATTACATTACTTTTATTTTTTTACAATTTTAAAGAATTTTGATACATTAGAGAGACAAAAGGTATAATTTATATTTTATTGTATATATATTATTTTTTCTTTTCTACAAATTTATATACTAGTCATTTTACAAATATTTCATGATAACTAAAAATCTTTAAGAGTAAAATTATAAAAAAATTAATTTATTTATAATGAAAGTAATATGATTAAGTGTAATTTACTTAGATGTGATTAAAAAATAATTGAATACTATATATAGTAAAAAAATTAATATTATTGAAGGATAAAATTAAAATTTATTTCTATGTATCATTTTTGTCCCCAACGTTTTCGTCCTATTTAAATCCCTAACGTTTCAAGATCATCTCAATTTTGTCCCGCCGTCAATTCTGTTAACGAATCCCTAACGGCAGGACAACATTGAGTCAATTTTGAAACGTTAGAGACTTAAATAGGACGATTGAAACGGGTGGATGTTACAATACTCCTCTAAGGTTTGGAGTTTTGAAACTCCTTTAAATTATTAACATTGTAATGTACGTTGGCGCAATATCCTAGAGAATTCTATTAATGAAGTTTTTAATATATATTGACAAAATTATTAATTAATTAATATATTTTTTTGTAAAACTACCGATACATTAATTATAACTTTTAAAATGTATTTTTAATAAAATAGCAATTATGATTATTACAGAATTTTTTATTTTGATGACTTACTATTAAAAATTTAATATATTCTATTGGTATATAAGTTATTAAAATTATTAAATTCATTTATAAATTCTAATTAATTAATAATTTTTATTTTTATTTATTTTAATTATTTATTTGATATTATAATTTATCTCATAAAATTTGAAATTTTTTAAATAAATAATTTAATTATTTTAATTACCAAAATAAATAATTTGTAGCGTACTTACCAATTTACATTACGTTTATTTATTTCGTTTACATATGTATATTTTTGTCAATTTTTATATATCTTGTTTACACATAAAAAATTATCTCGTTTATAGTATAAACGAGATATATGTATTTATAAATAATTAAATATAATTTTTAAAAATAATAAAAAATATTAATAATTTAAATTGGACTAAACTTTGTAACAAATTTTGTCATTTAAAAATTTGAAATATTATTTGAATTGCTTTAGTGTAAATTCTAATAAAAAAAAAACGATAAGTAGATGGAAGTGGGTGAGTGGAACAAACAATAGTTTTACTAGTGGATAATTAGAAAAAAAAAATAACTGTGTCAACAATGAACAGTTAACGTTGCACTTATGTGCTTTTACAGTAGACGTGTTAACGTGTTCATATTTCTTATTATTTAAAATGGACGGTTTATCTTTTCTATTATTTAAAATCGTTTATCTTTTCTATTATTTGAAACATTCCATTTTTACAAAATTTGGTCTAATTTAAATTATTAATATTTTTTATTATTTTTAAAAATTATATTTAATTATTTATAAATACATATATCTCGTTTTATACTATAAACAAGATAATTTTTTATGTGTAAATAAGATATATAAAAATTAAAAAAATACACATATGTAAACGAAATAAATAAATATAGTGTAAATTGGTAAGTACACTACAAATTATTTATTTTGATAATTTAAATAATTAAATTATTTATTTAAAAAATTCCAAATTTTATGAGATAAGTTATAATATCAAACAAATAATTAAAATAAATAAAAATAAAAATTATTAATTAATTAAAATTTATAAACAAATTTAATAATTTTAATAATTTATATACCAATAGAATATATTAAATTTTTAATAGTAAGCCATCAAAATAAAAAATTCTGTAATAATCATAGTTGTTATTTTATTAAAAATATATTTTAAAAGTTATAATTAATGTATCGGTAGTTTTACCAAAAAAAATATATTAATTAATTAATAATTTTGTCAATATACATTAAAAGCTTTATTAATGAAATTCTCTAAAATATTGCGCCAACGTATATTACAATGTTAATAATGTAAAGGAGTTTTAAAACTCCAAACATTAGAGGAGTATGGAATCGGTCCCCATTGAAACGTTAGGGACAACTTTGAGACTTACCCCAAACGTTGATGACAAAAACAATACTTTACTCAAGACTAATTCTTATTTCACTGAGAATAATTTTAGAAAATATCTATTTGAGCATATTCTTTATATAAAATTTGTTGAACATGAAAATATTTTGATCGTGTGTCAATCTTTATGTTGACGATTTAATCTTTATCGACAACAATTTAAAGATAATTGCAGCATTCAGAAAGGCTATGATAAAATATTTTAAAATAACAGATATATATTTGATGTCTTATTTTTTTGGCATTGAAGTAATTTAAAAAGATGATGAGATTTTCATTTCATAAAAAAAATGCAAATAATATTTTAAAAAAATTTGAATGGATCATTTAAAGTTGGTTTTCACTCCAATCGAAGAAAAATTCAAGTTATTAAGAGAAGATAAAAGAAGAGTAATAAATTCCACTTATTACAAAAGTTTGATTGAAAGTCAGAGGCACTTGACTGTGATTAGACCAAATATCATGTTTGGAGTTGGATTGCTTAGCAGATTTATAGAAGAGTCTTATACTAACCATTTGCAAGCAGCAAAACGGATTCTTCGATCTATCAAATGTACTTTAAATAAGGATATTTATTATGAAAATACTAATGAAATGAATCTTGTAGGTTACACTGATAATGATTGGGTTGGAAATATTGAAACAAGAAAAAATATTTTAGAATTTGTATTTCATCTTGATTCTGGTGCAATTTTAGGTCATAAAAAAATTAACCAGTAGTTGCTCTCTCTACAGTAGAAGTAGAATATATAATAACAGTAAGTTGTGAAACATAAACAGTGGTTAAGAAGAATTTTTGAGGAATTACGAAAAATAAAGTACTCCAACAACGATATTTTATTATAACAAATCAGCTATTGTACTTTGCAAAAATTCAAACATATTGATATTCGGTTTCATAAAATTAGACTATTAGAGAATTGGTGAATGAAAAAGTTGTGATCGAATATTGTCTTATTAAACAGTAAATATCATATATTCATAAAGACTGAACTATTTTATAACTTAAAAAAAATGATTCATTCTAAAGCTTGATTTAAGAAAAACAATGTTGATTAAAAAAATTAAATCAACTTGCACAGTTTCATATATACTAGAATCTTCATAAAATATGGTTAAAGATTAAAGAACTAGAAGCTAATCATATTAAAAGCTTGAAGGATTTTCAAGCTATTTATAGTAGTGATGGAAATTAAAGAGTGCCAACTCATAAAATTAAATAAACAAGATGCTAAAGTTTTTTTTTTGGTTTTTTGAAAAACAAAGCTCAAACATACTAAGTAGAGCTCACAACCGACACAAGATAAGTCAGAAACAAAAAAAATAAACAGAAACAACTCTTATGTCATTTCTGACATAGTCGTTAACAATCGAACACGATAATAAAATCGTTGAATACCGTCAAATTTATTGGCGAATTTACCAAAACAATCTGACAGTATAAACCTTGGCAGTAATTTTTAACCAGCAAATTTTTTTATACGTCGCTAATTACAGCTAAAAATTTTCCGCTAATGCTTTTACTGTTGAATTTATTCCTAGTAAATTTGACGGTAATATGTTATTTACTAATAACTAAATTAATAATCCGCCGGTAAACTTAAATTTTAATTTTTTTTATAAATTCAATCATCATCATCCTCCTCCTACAACTGAAGAGAACAAAAGCATATATGACTAATACTAACTAATAAAGCAAGTAAAAACGATAAAATTAAAGTACAAAAGAAAAAAGTATAATAACCAACTTCACTATAGGACAGTAACCCCATATTCTACAAACAAAAAGAAAAATTAAGTATATATGCACGTTATGGCTAAAAACTTGTCTTAAAGTATTGTTTGCACACTTATAAAAAAAATTAAAACCAATTAAGAACTTTTTATGTTTGAAAAAAGATCCTCTAAAGTGACAATGCTAATAAAGTAATAAAGTGATACTTTAATCACCTTTAAATTTATAACATTTATTATTTATGAACTCCACTATCATAATCTAAGGATAATTAATGGTATACCATTTTCTCTAAAGTGATCATGTAACTTTAGAGGAGCCAGATCCTTTATGTTTAATAAAAAATAATCCATATATTATATTATGTCTTATTACTTTTAATGGCCTACGCAGTTGACTTAATAAGTTTAATTCAAATTAAAATTTTACCTACTACCAATCAAATCAACATATAAAACTTACAGAAAATGTTCACCCTATCAATGTTTAGTATCATCGTACTCTTTGAATTTTCGTTTTCTATGTGCTTCTATTTTTTCTGAAAATAAGATGTAAACAATTGAACATTAGCTTTATAGGCATAATCAACTAAGAAAATGAACAAAGAATTATGAAAAAGTGGAGATAACTAGAGAGAAAGTAAAAGTGGATATAACTAATGTATGATTGAATTTTAAGTTTCAATAGACCAATAAGAGAACAATTATAAAAATAATAGCAAAAATCAATCATCAATCATAAAACAAGTTAAAAATAAGTAATTGATCTTACCTGCCACCACCAACTTTGCTAAACTAATTGTTTTGAAACTAAACTAATTGTTTTGAAACTGCAATGACAAAAGAAGTTAAAATTCAAATAAATTAAAAATAATTTGAAAACTAATTCAAATATTTTTAAAATAAATACTGAACAATATTCCACATAAATAAACACTCACAACTGCTACAGATTTGTTATTTGGGTGTTCTTTATTATACTGATTTTTGAATTCAAACTTGTAAAACAAAAATATAACAAAAAATCTCAACCAAGAATCAAGAACAAACTAAAAATCATAACAAAAATAAAGAATAAAAAAAATTAAGAACAAATCAGAACAAAAATCATAAAGAAAATAATGAATTCAGAAATCAAAAATTTTAAAATTAAATAAAATAATGAACTCAGAATAAATCCTAAAATCAAAATCATAATAAATAAAAAAAAGAACAAAATCAAAACAAAGCCTAAAATCCTATTAAAATAGAACAAAATAAAAATAAAACATGAATAAAAGCATACACCATAAATTAAGGTTTAGGGTTTAACTACTCTAAACTAACTAGTGAGTGAGTTACTTGGAGATAGTAGACGAGCAGAGGACTTTTCTGGCATAGTGGCAGTACAGATGAAGCAGTGGCGGCAGCGATGACTGGAACACCCTACCACACAAAGCTTTACGCTTAAACTGTAAAATAGAGGTGGTGTGGTATTACGACATCTAAAACAAAATATGTACATAATAGTATCTGGAAAAAAATATACGAGGAGCCTTGGAAAAACTGGTAAAACAAAATCGCAAAATAAAAGCGGATTGCCCAGGAAACGAGATTACTTGCGTGCTAAGAAACCTAGAGATCATAGATGTAACTAAGACGAAAGCAGGGAAGGAGGATCAAAAGCACAGAATAACTAGCTCCTGACTCAGCCTGCGAAGCTAAGGCTAGCCAGAGAATATATATATATATATATATATATTATATACATACATACATAACCCGAAAACCTAAAGTACATAACTGAAAACTTAACTCTCCTCAACCCTCTAGGAGGGACAAAATAAACAAGTTTCTTGGAGAGAAAGCTAAGTACATATACATAATTCTATACATCAAAATAAACCCAGAGACTACTCCGCTTCAGAAGTCTAGATGCCTAGTGCTGAGCCTCTCGACCTACATCTGAAAATAACAACACAGTATGGAGTGAGAACTGGAGGTTCTCAGCATGGTAAAGGTGCCACGCATATAATATATAAGGTCTTGAAAATGCCACAGGCAATCCTAGAATGCCGACACTCAGATTAAAAAGCCTTAAAGCATTAAACAGAAACCATAAAGGGGTAGGTGTTCTAAGGAAATCCAAACCCAACTTAGACCTAACTTCAACTTTAAACCTGTCCACCTCTCCTCTGCTCCTCCATCACCAATGTTTAGCAAAGACAAACAAACAAACAAGTCCAAAGACAAGTAAAAAGCAGGTAGTGAAAGTAACAAGTATACAATTAGCATTATGTGTGTGTATGTGTGTGTGTGCGCTACAGCTGATGAGTTTCATCTGTCGATTATAAGTCAACTCGACAAGTCTGGTTTGCTAAACCTTTGGACTGTTCCCCGACGCGCATCCCCAAGAGTCTATACATAGCTTTTTCTCATGTTTTAAATTGCTCAATGGGGGTGAACCTTCTCGGGAATTTAGAGTGCCCGGTCACATCTTACATAACAGAGTCAACAGAGTATCAAGTCTCAACCTGGAACGCGTGGTGGCAAGCCACGGTACTTTACTCAGGAAAACTCGTATCTCAGATAAATTGAAGGTGTAAGCCTCAAACATTTCATAATAATTGCAGTAATCAATCATTCAAGCCTTAGCATCATAACTCATTCAAGCAATACACCTCATTCTTATATGATTCCTCATTTTTAACCTTTACTTCGTCTCCAAGTTATCTTAATTTCCAAACTCCATCTCATCACTAAGCTTTCTAACCAAGTTTAGAACTAACAATATGAAAATAGATGTTTAGGAGGTCAAATTGGCTTTGAAAACACAAAATGATGGTTTGCTGAAAACAGGGGTATGCATACGCATACACCTTGCATGCGTGCGCATTGGTCCCTCTTTGGCCCAAGACGCGTACGCGTGCACCTGTCCGCGCATGCATGTGCACTGGATAGAACTAAACGCATGCGTATGGCTCCTGTATGCATACGCGAGACACCCCCTTTTTCAGGTGCTATGCATACGCATGCACATGTATGCGTACGCATAGGTACCAAACAGAAGGTAATCGATGTCTGTGAGATGTATGCGTACACATGCATGGGTTTTTAGTTAAATTTTTTGCTAAGTCAAAAAGCTGCAGAATTCAACTTAAAATATCAAACTTCCAACGCGCATAACTTCTTCGTTTTAAAATATTTTTCACTCATTTTTCAAATGGCGTAAACTTCACGAATCCAATTTTCATACAAAACAAGTTTGAAACAGTTTGGGGGTTCGGAAGCCAAGTTATGGCTCCCTGAAATTCGGCTAAAAACCAATTTCACACAAAACTCAAAACCTCAATTTCCTTAAAAATTCAATTCAAACCTAACATATCTTACACCAAAATCAACATAACATCACCTTGTCATTACCACAATAATCCCACCATAACTACCATAACTTGATTCCACAATACCATGTATCAACCTTGCAAATATATCAACAACTTTACCATTCACCTATCCAAGGCATTCATATATCATTATCAACAAGTCCACAATCATAAATTCATCAATTCACATCCTATTATTATCATCCATAACAAATACCCAATCCAAAAGACAACTCATAATACAATTCAACAACAAGGATACTAAGCATTAAACATTTCTTTACATTCCAACCGATCTTAAGGTTGTCTAGCCTAAGTTTTCACACGCGAAACCTAAACCATACATTGGCCGATCTCAACGTATACCCCAAGACATCGCCAAGGCACCCAAGGCAACCTTCAAGGTTCAAAATCTTCAAGGCAAGGCTTCCCAAACTCCACCAATCCTCCAACCTCCAATGTGCTCAATCAACTTCAATATACACTCATACAAGCCTAATTCACATAGTTCACACCCAAATCAACACCCAAGCCCACATAAGCTAGAATTTTGCAGAATTTTGAGATTTCTCACCTCATATATGTCTTGGTTGAGCCAAGGCCCTCAAAATCCTCGAGCTGATTTGAGCATAAACATCAAGACATCGAATTTTCAATAACCAAAGCCCCAATTTTCAAATTTCCAAGAGAATGAGAGGCTAAGATGAGAGATTAGGCTTACTCATGAAATTGATCCATTAGAATCATAGAACTCGATGTGGTGGACCCGTGGCCACAAACGATGCGGCGATCGGAGTTCGGAGGAAGAAGTTATAGCAAAGGGAGTGTTTGAACGAGGGTTTGGAAGCTTTGAGTGTTCTTCCTCTTCATTGAATGTTTCCCAGCATGAATGAGGAAGAGAAGGGAAAGAAGAAGCTGTGTTCTCACTTAATGGATGGGTTCGATTCGGCTTTGGGCCTATTTTGGTCCCGGTTCAACCGGTTCAGCCCGTTCGGTCTAATCTTGGGCCAAATTCTTTGAAATTACTGTCAAAATTCTCATTTTAAAGAGCTCTATCCTATTTTAGTATAAGATTTTCATTTCTAATCTTCCTCATTAAAAATTAATTTATTGACTAATTATTTGCTAATTTAGCAGGATTTACAATGACCAACTGACAGGCTGAATTAGGTTTTTTTAATAAATTGCAAAAAAATAATAGGGAAAGGGAGGGGGAGAACCTACCTGAAGGGAGGAAAGAGGGAGCTTCGGTGACACATTGAGCAGCAACAATGGTGGCAGCGGCAGCAGTGCTAGGAGTGACATAAACAGCAACGACAAAGAGACCAACATGACACAAGGAGTCCAATTAGTCTTGGAGGTTGTTGGTGGCGCCAGTGCTGGTAAAGGGGGCTGTCGGAGGTGGTTTGTGGGAGAGAGAGACAAAGAGAGAGGAAGAGGAGGTTTAGAGAGAGAGAGAGAGAGAGAGAGAGAGAGAGAGAGAGAGAGAGAGAGAGAGAGAGAGAGAGTGTGTGTGTGTGTGTGTGTGTGTGTGTGTGTGTGTGTGTGTGTGTGTGTGTGTGTGTGTGTGTGTGTGTGTGTGTGTGTGTGTGTGTGTGTGTGTGTGTGTGTGTGTGTGTGTGTGTGTGTGTGTGTGTGTGTGTGTGTGTGTGTGTGTGTGTGTGTGTGTGTGTGTGTGTGTGTGTGTGTGTGTGTGTGTGTTTCAAAATGAGGGGGGAGAGCGCGCGATTCTAATTTAGGGCAAATTTACTGTCGAATTTACCGAAAAATAAATCCGATGATAAATCATTGCGCGTGACCAAAATGGAGCATTCCATCAATTGAGATTTGCCGACAGATTTTTAATAAATCCACTGGTAAATCTGATGGTAATGAATGCGCCAATTTTTCTTTTTTTTCCCTCCAAATATTACCGTCGAAAAACCAAATCCAATGGTAACGTTTTTACTCGATGAATTTACTGCCAAATTCACTGGTACATCCGCCAGTAAACCCACCGCTAACGTCTTATGCTAAATCCGATGGTATTCTGTATTTTTCTTGTAGTGTGAGTTGCTACCACACCACTCCCTAGAGCAACAAAATGAACTAGTGACACAATCCAACAAATTTGTTGTCTTATTCTAAAATATGATAGGATTCTTGTATAGCCAAATATTCCATAGAACAAAGAAGATCCCAACTAACAACTTCTTACACATTTCTTTTCTCAAAGGCATAGTCTTTCACCTCTCGAAGTATTCTTTTATGGTTCTTGAGATGGTCCAAATGCTTCCAAAATCAGTAATCTAAACATACCACACCTACCAAAAAAATTAACAAGTAACAAACAAGTGTTGAATAATTTCAACTTCCTTCCTACAAAGAACTCACACATGATCCCCCCTGTTCAATAATACCCAATCTACTCAACCGGTCCTTAGTATTGACGCGGCCTGCTAGAATAAACCAGATAAACAACTCAACTCGAGGCGGCATTAGTCTTTTTCAAATCTCATTTGTGAATCTGTATCTGATTATATCATCTGCCAATGTCTCTTCCTGTAAAACATACATAAATGAGTTAGTAGAATAAACACTCTTCTTGCCAAATTTCTACACCACTCTGTCCTAGACTTCTGCTATCAATTTAACAGGTTGCAAGACATCAAGCATTTGATTTAATATTTCTGCCTCCCATTGGCAGAATTCCTTCCTCCACTAAAAGTTTTAAACCAACTTAATGTATTCTAAAATTCAAAATTCTCAATTAGGAATTTTTTTTTGTTTGAAATCAAGAAAAGTCTAAAAAAAAGAAGTTATTTATTTGAATAGTCAAAGTTAATAGCAATGTTAGTCAAATATGTGTATTACCGCTAATTAAAAAGTTGGGATAGTCATGAGTCATTAGCATCAATCTTTGTCTGTATAAAGGCCATATGTACGAATGATTGTATGTGTGTTTCATAGAAAAAATGAGCATAGTTTCTCAAAATTAGAAATGTATCAACATTTTTTTATTATTTGATTGAGTGTTGGTGAATTTGAGAGATTGAAAATATAATAGTGTCATTTATGTGAGTGAATGATTCAAAAATTAACCAATTATGAATATTATACTTACATTAGTGCTATATGTAGCCAGCAAGTGTCGACACACCACAATATACATACAAGAATTAAGCCTCAATTAGGTAATTTCAGAATATTAAGAATAGAGAGTGAACTAAGAAATGTATTAGTAAAAGAATCAAGATAGAGTTAAATAAAAAAATTGAAACTGAATTGTAAATGCTTATTGTAATTATTTTGTGTCAACTACAATGGACACATGACTGCTATATATATACCACCTGTTATGACTAATACAAGTTAATTTATCTTGCTGTTAAAGCAAGAAAACCAAGAAACCAAACTACTTGCTTTAAGAGCAAGATAAATTAACTTGTATTAATTATAACAGCCGTATAAATTAAACTTGTATAAATTAACCATGTATCCATTGTGGTTGGCACAAAACAATTTCAATAAGCATTTACAATTTAGATTCAATCTCTCTATTCATCTCTATCTTAATTCTTTTATGGTATCAGAGCGAATAATTATTAATATTAGCACGAAAAGCTTTTGGTGCAGTACTAGTAGTTGATCTTGAATTATGAAGAGCTACATTTTCAAATTCATAAATTCCAGCTTTAGGAGCACCTCGAAGAAGAACCTGTTTAATTGCCTGAGATTTAACACAGCAACAATCAGCATGAAACTAGAAAAAGCATGCATTGTTGTAAGAATCGAAAATAATTAACCGATTAATTATCATAAAATAATAATAATTTAGTTGCCCAAAAATAGGTCAAAAATTTAGAAGTCTGAATTTTAAATTTTGGATGTGAGACTTGAATTCAATAGAATTTTTCAAGTTGAAAAATGTAATTTTCTGCGAAAAATTACGTAAAAATGCGTACCGATAATTTAGCCAACAGTACCGGCTTAAGCCTGTCTGGTACTATGTGAGAATAATAAAAACGGTAGAAAAACATAGGAAAACAATTAGAATTGAAAACTGGGTACTAATTCTAAAAGTTTTGGCCCAAAGTGAATCAAATGAAAAAAAACAGCTAACAAATTATACCAGACCCAAGTTAGGCCCAAACCCAGCATATATACATTCACTTAAGTGGCCAAGACAGCCACATTCAGCACAAAGAAGGCTGAAGGCAACGTGCATTGAGAGACAAGAGAGCAAAAGGGTTTGGTCACTATTCACAATCAACTTCCGGTGACCATAACTTGAGCTACGGTGCTCCGATTGATGAGCCATTTGTGGCCACGCAAAACTCTTGTCAAGCCCGTCATTTTTATCTATCAAAGTGGTAAGAAATTCACTCTTCTCATCCCAGTTTCTCTGCCCTTATATTTCGAAAATGTGGGTTTTGATATTGAATGGGTTTTGTGATTTTGGGTATTTAGGCCCACTGTAGCACTTGATTTCTATTAAGTTTTGTCTCAATTTACTGTGGATAAGGTAAGCTTACTCTCCACCCTTGTAAAATTGTGTATTCTAGAAACCCTACGTATTGATCTTTATGAATTAATTGTGTATAGCTTGATAATTGTGATATTGGGAGCAATTGGAGTTGACTTGGTGGCTTGATTGAGCTTGGTTTTGATCAATTGATAATTTTGGTACATATTGATAACTGGTCAATGTATGGTTTCAGTTTTCTTTATGTAATCTATAATGTTTCGTAAAACATAGGCTAGTGGACCTTAGGATAGGTTTTGATATGTTGATGAATTATGATGTTGAATAATGATGTTGATGATTGATGGTGATTGATGATGTTGTTGTGGATAAATATTGTTTATGATGGGTTGAAATGAGGTATATGTGATTTGTTTGATGTTGGGTTGATGGTTGTTAAGAATTGTGATATATGAGTATGACTTTTGGAAGAATTTAATGAGTTTGGAAACTTATGGATAATGATAGGAGTTATATTAAATTGAGAGGTTGGAATGGATTTAGAAAGTATAATGGATTGAGAAGGGTTTTGTATGAGTTTAATGTTGTTATGGTATGGTTGAAATGTGATGGAATTGGCTTGGAGGAAGAATGTGGTAAATTAGAAAAGTTACATAATTAGGTAAAATAAAGGTTTTGAGCCAACTTCGATGGGCTATAACTTCGCTCTTTGAGCTTAGATTCGAGTGAACTTTAGCTTAACTTAAAGATAATTAAGAGAAATTTAAAACGGTATAAAGATGATTGAATTTGGAATTTTGTAGAGAAAGTTATGAAGGTTAGAAGTTAGGGTAAAAAATCTTATTTTTGAAATGTTGCAGAAAATTTGGAAATTTGTCATGTGTGCCCACGCACGGAACAGAGCGGGTGTTTCAAGTTGTGTGTACGCACACATCCTGTGCGCACGTACAAGCCCTATTTTTCACCTAAAAAACATGTTTTTAACTGTCTTATCTTCCCAGTAAACTTGTAAACTTTCGTATACTTATTTAAGACCTCTTAGCTAGTACTTAGGCTTTGGATCAAGGAGAAACATAATAAGTGAATTGAAAAGGGTAATTGTTACGAGTTTAGAGTCGGTGACTTAGGTTTGGGAAGGTTGTGGATGAAATTTGTGAATGGTGAGCTGTGAAGTATTTCTTTGAGAAGTTTTTGAGAAAATGAGAATGATTATGATGAATTGAGAAATGATGATGGTTATGATGAGTTTGAAACTTGGAAATGAATGATTATGGTTAATGAAAGTAATAGACTTGTGCTATAAGCAGCGATCTCTGAGATTGAGTATGTGATTGTGACATGCATTGCTTTGGTAAGTCGCTATGCGCCTTGGAAAAGGGCTGTGGCAGTCTCCCGCTTGTCGAGGTAGCGGTGCCGACGTAGGGGTCAAGGCAGTCTCCCGCCTATGTTGAGATGTGGGGACTGAGGTAGTCTCCCACTCACATAACCTTTCTGCCACCAGAGTGAACTTGAGTACTATAACCCGAAAGAGTGTGTCGAACACTATAACTCACGGGGTGCAAGAAAAAGTGCTGGGCACTAGAAATAGTCAGCAGGACACTATAACCCTGGTCGTGGCAGAAAGGCGATATCACCGGGATGTGTCGGGTTGGCATTTTGAACCGACAAGTGATATCACGAGCCAGATAGGATAAAACATTCATCATATGCATCTTCTATATACCTGCTTTCTTTGATTACTTGAGTTATGTCTGTTTGAATAACATGCCTAAATGCTAGTTGATTTACCTGCTATATATGTATGCTATTTGTGCTTTACTTGTTTGCATTAAATGTGTTTTATTGGTGCTGAGGAGGATCGGTAGGCAGTGGCGATGGGATCGCACGGAGGGTAGGTTGGTGAAGGCTGTTGGACAGTGGTGACTGTTAGTTTAGAAATTCTTTTAAGTTAGATTACCCTGGTTATAGTTTAATGTATATATTTTATTATGCTTGAATAATTGTATCGATATGAAGTTCTAGGATTGCCTTCGGCGTCCCGAAACTTTATATCTAATATAATGGGCACTGCTACCATACTGAAAACCTCCGGTTCTCATACCATATATTGTTATTATTTTTTAGATGCAGGTCGCAACCCACCTCGATGAGTTTGCGGATATGGCGACAAAGCGAAGGATGATCTTTCTTATGTTTTATTTTACTTTACTATGTTTTATTTTACTTTACTTTTTTTGTAATATTCTCTCACCTTTTGTATATTTAACGTTGTTGCCTTAAAGACTTTATTTCTGAAAAACTTTAAGAGATAGGTTGTTGCTATTTTAAACTTTATGACACTGTTGTAATCAATTCGACTAGCCGGCCTAAATCCGCGGGCTATGGCTAGAGTCCTTTTGACTATATATATATCTCATGTTGTATCTTGTGCCCTTACGCGTTTAGTTATCGTGAGTGACGTTTCGCGTATTGTATATCTGTTTCTATGTCCTTGACCTATATTTTTTCATCGGGCTTCTCGTATTATTATTTTTCTTTATATATATATATATATATATATATATATATATATATTGTCGTATAAGCCTTAGAATTGTCGTGGCACTTAGTTATCCTTTGCTTTACAGCATGAGGTAAGGCTTAGGGTAATTAAGATGTTACAATTGTCAGCAGCGAATTTTTACACACTTACAAGATTATGAGCTATATCTGGTGCAAAAAGTAAATTATTCAAAACAAATTGTTTATGATTATCAAGAGAATAAAGATTTGCACTGCCAATATAAATAGTACATGTACCTGACCCATTACCTAACATAATTTGTTCTTGGCCAATGTATACTTTGCTTCAAGAAAACTGGATGGATCATGTGTAATGTGATGAGAGGTTCTAGTATCTGAAAACTATGAAGCCTCAGAAAAAGTAGATGGTGTAGCAAGATAAGCCTGAGGATTATGATAGGACGGAGGTGGTGGAGCTGGCATAGATGATGATGCAGAATTGGGGGCATTAGAAATCAGAGGTGACTGTTGATAACTTGGATCATATCTGTGGAAGAAATGGCAATGTGGCCAAATTTACCACACACTTGGCATTGAGGACGATTTTGTTGAAAAGAACTTCAGCCCCCGCAAGAGAATTGACCGCCCTTCCTCTGCCACGGTTAAAACCTCTAGTAGTGCCTCACAAAAATTGAGAAGTGGTTTGTGTAAAATTGGCTTTGGAAAGGGATAATTTTTTTCGGAATCGTGCCAGCATGGTTTCATGCACAAGAAGCAAGGTTTCTACCTCAATTAAAGACAAAGACTCAAGCGTAGGTGCGATTGAAGAAATGTACATTGCATAATCCTCATCAAAACCTTCAGTAATGGCTTCGACATGATCTTCAAGAGAGAGCGGATGATCCAATGCAGCCAAAGAATCAACAATTGATTGAATGCGTTTGAGATAGTTAGAGACAGTCATCCCTTGCTTTTTGATAGTCTTGAGTTTTGCTTTGAGTTGCTTGATTGTGGCTTTTGCTGATTTAGAGAAATAATCTTGAATTCGATCTCATACCTGATATACAGATTTGCAGTCCAACATCTTGTTTCTGAATGAGATATCTATTGATTGAAAGAGCCATGATATGAGAAAGTGATCTTTTGTAGTCTAAGATTTATATATTACTGATTCTGTTCTTGCAAATCTTGCAGCATCAGAGTCAAATCTTGTTGGAACTTGGTCCTTGAGAAGGTGATCACTGACTTCATTGCCATTAATGATGTAAAGAGTAAGATGTTGCCAAGTCTTGAATGATTTTTCATCTAATTTGTCGAAAAGAGGTATGATGGGAGTAGAAAAAAGTGTAATAGAGTATTAATTAGAACAATAGACCCCATAAAATCCGAACCTAAGTTCTTGATACCATAAAAAATTAATATAGAGATGAATGAATTGTAAATGCTTATTGTAATTGTTTTGTGTCAACCACAATAGACACAAAAATGTTATATATATAGTAGCTGTTATAACTGATATAATTTAATTTATCTTGTTGTTAAAGTAAGTAGCTTAATTTTTTGATTTTTTTTATTCTATTCTCTTATCAATTAGGAATTCCACTCTTTAATTTAACTGAAGTAAGAAGATGAGATGAGACACCTTTTTAATTTCAATTTTAACTAAAAAAATAGATTCTATATTTAAAAACTGGTGAATTCTCATATAAACATGACCAAAGTTATGAAGTGGAAAATTAGCTATATAGTGACCATTTACATGAAATGGAGAGAAAGGATGAAAATTTTATGTGCACCAAAGTTACATTATTTTATTTTAGTATTTTATTTCAGTAATGTTCTCAAATTGAATCTGCAAGGTTTTAACTAATTCTTTATTTAATTTTATTATTGTGAATAAAAATGATGTACGTATTAAAAATTAACTATTATATATGTATTTGTGTATATTAATATATGGGGATAAGTATGGTTTTGTTTCCTAACGTTGAACGCCAGAATCGAAACCGTCCCTCATCTAATTTTTTATTTACAATCGTCCTTAACGTTTTTTTGTATTAAAATCGTCCTTTTAAATTTTTTTGGACAAAAGTACATTCACTACTACCAGCACAATTACCTCCTCCACCACCACCACCACCACCACCAACACCAACACCACCACCACCACCACCACCACCACAACTTGCACCAACACCACCACCAGAACCACCACCACCACCACTACCAACACCAACGCCAAATTCAATAGCAAAATAAAAAACAGAAAAATCAGAAACAGAGGCAGAAAAAGAAGCAAATTCAACAGCAAAATTCAACAGATGCAGAAGAAGAAGAAATAAAATTCAGATGCAACAGCAAACAGCAAAACCAGATGCAGAAACAACAAAAACAGCAAATTCAGCAGCAAAATTTAACAGCAAAAACAGCAAATTTAACAGTAAAAATAGCAAATTCAACAGCAAAATTCAACAGCAGAATCAGAAACAGATGCAGAAGAAAAAGCTGAAGCAGAAGAAGAAAAAGCCAAGGAAGAAGCAGATGCAGAAGCAGAATCAGAAACAGGTGCCACCCAAACCTATCAACATCACCATCACCATCTCCATCATGTTCCTCTTCATTTTCTTCCTCTTCTTCTCTGGGAAGCAGAAAATTGAGATCTGGGAAGCAGAAAATTGGAGCAGGGAAGGAGAAGAAAACGTGGTGGTGAGGAACAAGCAGAGCAACTCAGCTAGCCTGGTGGTGGCACTGGCGACATGGCAGCGGTCAGTATGCAGTGAAATAGAAACAGGGGTTTTGCCCTGTTCTAACCTTCGAAGATAGTGGGAGGAGCGATGGAGCAAGGGGAATGGGAAAGGGCTTCGCACGAAGGGGAGTGGCCTGGACGCCGCGGCAGCGCTGGGTTGGGTCGCCATGGCTCGTCGATGGTGGAGGCTACGGGTCAGTGGTTCGGCCATGGGGAGATTGGTTCGCGATAGTGGTTTGACGCTGAGAGGAGATGCGAGGGGGAGAAGAGGGTAGAGGGTTGCGGGGGTGGTTGGCTGGGTTAGGGTTCGGACAGGGGGTGGTGACGGGTTGGGACGCCGGTAAGGGCGCAGTGGCGAAGGTTGGGTGGCAACGCCATCACTGTGAGGGGCGCGGCGGCTGTTCGGTGGCAGAGGAGAGGAGAGTGGGGCAAGGGGACAAAGAAGAGATGAGAGAAGAGGTAGAAGAAAGGGGAGAGGGGGAAAGGGGGTCGCGGTGGCTCGCTGGCGGCACTGTGGTGGTGGGCTTGGTTCGGTGGTTTTATTAAAAGTAGGGGTAGTTTAGGAATAAAATTAAAAAATTTATTAAAAATGACGATTTTAATACGAAAAAACGTTAAGGATGATTGTAAATTAAAAATTAGATGAGGGACGATTTCGATTCTGGCGCTCAACGTTAGGGACCAAAACCATACTTACTCCTTAATATATGTTATTTGATATATATTTTTTTGGTGACTCAAATAAACTAAACAAAGAAAAACAAAACAAAAGAATTGCTTAAATAGAGGGACAGTCCCGTTTAAGACTACTCTCAAACTCCTCCCAAGGTAGAGGAAGCTCTACATGAAAAAATTGTAACTTCATCGCCATCTTTACCATAATATCTACCACCGTATTTGCATCTCTCATAATCAAACGAAAGTTAACACGCCAATTCCAATACATGATATCTCTTATTTGATATATATTTAATCTGTATTTTATATTTCAATATATATTTTATATAAATAACTAATTTAAAAATTGATTCTTTTTATACACATGACATAATTGATTCTGAATCAATTTATGTTTTTCTCATTTCAAGTAAAAGAAAACTACAGTGGAATGAAATGATCTTTTCACAAACAATTTATGTTTCCCCACTTTTTACCTCTCAGTCTCTCACTACTGATTTTCACCAAAACAAACAAACACTTATTCCTTCACATTCATCTATCAAATAACAATTCACATTGGCATTCCGCTAAAAGTAGTAATGCGAAAGTATTTGCAAGGAAACGTAATTCACAGAAAAAATAATAGATATCAAGTTGATTTAAAATAAATTTTGACGAGATTAAATTTAAACATAGAATTTTACATAGTAAGTTGAGCATTTACTCGAATCTAACATAACAAATTAAAGATCAATGTTTATTTTAAGTATATGGTATGAGAGGTTATTCCCCCAAAAAAATTTTTCTTAATTGTAAAATTTATTGTAAATAAAAAATTCACATACATTTATTTTCATATGAATTATTAGTTAAAAATTATTAAATAATAATTAATTTAATCAAATATATTAAATTATTTAATAATTTTTAACTAATAACTCTACGTAAAAATATTTCCACCCTCACTGTAATTTACTTGAATTTCGGATAACAAACTATCAACAAATGTGAATAATATCTCACATGTAACACTCTCACTATCAGAAGTCACGCTTCCGGCTGCGCTACTCTGATAGAAAGAAGTATTACGACTACTTTACATACTAAATACTAAAATAGGAGCCTGTGACTCGCACTGTAGCGCTGATTTCTTTGAAAACCGGAAATAAACAATTGATTTTAAGAAAAATACAAAGAGGCATAGATTCATATACAAGACTACTTACATAATAACTCATAATATAATATACATATAAAACATACAAATCCTATCCCTCTTACAAACTTGTGATAACAAAGACGAGGGAAGAAAATAATCTAATTAATTCAACAACTTATAAACCAAACGCAGTACAACTCTTCTTAATGCTTCTTCTTCCGGTTCCTAAAAAGGTAAAGCTGTAGGGGGTGAGAACCTAACCACACGGTCTCACCACGGAGTTTCAAAGTTGTCATAAGAAGATATTTAATAAGAAAACTGTTTTCAAACTCAGTGATTATCATTGCCTTATGAATTTTCTTTTTAAAACCAATAGGTAATCGTTCAAAATATTTTCGAAGAAACAATGTTTAATTTTTCAGAAATTCAAAATATTTCCTTTTTTATAAGAAAATCTCAATCAGAAACCAACCACGCAATCAAATAACACAATCATTAATTCAGCACCAAAGTTCATTCTCAAATGTAGCACTGATGAGCGGATAATTTATACGCTTTTTGGCATTATTTTTAGTATGTTTTAGTTAGTTTTTATTATATTTTTATTAGTTTTTAGTTAAAATTCACTTTTCTGGACTTTACTATGAGTTTGTGTGTTTTTCTGTGATTTTAGGTATTTTCTGGCTGAAATTGAGGGACCTGAGTAAAAATCTGATTCAGAGGCTGAAAAGGACTGCAGATGTTGTTGGATTCTGACCTCCTTGCACTCGAAGTAGATTTTCTAGAGCTACAGAAGCCCAATTGGCGCGATCTTAATTGCATTGGAAAGTAGACATCCTGGGCTTTCCAGCAATGTATAATAGTTCATACTTTGCCCGAGATTTAATGGCCCAAACAGGCGTTCCAACTTAGCTCAAGAATTCTGGCGTTTAACGCCAGAACTGGCACAAGAATGGGAGTTAAGTGCCCAAACTGGCACAAAAGCTGGCGTTTAACTCCAAGAAAAGTCTCTACACATGAAAGCTTCAATGCTCAGCCCAAGCACACACCAAGTGGGCCCGGAAGTGGATTTTTATGTCATTTACTCATCTTTGTAAACCCTAAGCTACTAGTTCTCTACAAATAGGACCTTTTGCTATTGTATTAAAAAGCTTTTGATCATGTTTTTATGATTAAACCCTCTTTGGGAGGCTGGCCATTCGGCCATGCCTAGACCTTGTTCTTATGTATTTTAAATGGTGGAGTTTCTACACACCATAGATTAAGGTGTGGAGCTCTGCTGTACCTCGAGTATCAATGCAATTACTATTGTTCTTCTATTCAATTCGGCTTATTCTTGTTCTAAGATATCACTTGTTCCTCAACTTGATGAATGTGATGATCCGTGACACTCATCATCATTCTCACCTATGAACGTGTGCCTGACAACCACCTCCGTTCTACCTTAGATTGAGTGGATATCTCTTGGATTCCTTAATCAGAATCTTCGTGGTATAAGCTAGAATTGATGGCGGCATTCAAGAGAATCCGGAAGGTCTAAACCTTGTATGTGGTATTCTGAGTAGGATTCAAGGATTGAATGACTGTGACGAGCTTCAAACTCGTGATTGTGGGGCGTTAGTGACAGACGCAAAAGAATCACTGGATTCTATTCCGACATGATCGAGAACCGACAGCTGATTAGCCGTGCTGTGATAGAGCGCGTTGAACATTTTCACTGAGAGGACGGGACTGTAGCCATTGACAACTGTGATGCCCAACATATAGCTTGCCATGGAAAGGAGTAAGAAGGATTGGATGAAGACAGTAGGAAAGCAGAGAGACGGAAGGGACAAAGCATCTCCATACGCTTATCTGAAGTTCTCACCAATGAATTGCATAAGTATCTCTATTTTTATTTTATGTTTTATTTATCTTTTAATCATTAATCCTCCATAACCATTTGAATCCGCCTGACTGAGATTTACAAGATGACCATAGCTTGCTTCATACCAACAATCTCCGTGGGATCGACCCTTACTCGCGTAAGGTTTATTACTTGGACGACCCAGTGCACTTGCTGGTTAGTTGTGCGAAGTTGTGATAAAGAGTTGAAATTGCAATTGAGCGTACCATGTTGATGGCGCCATTGATGATCACAATTTTGTGCACCAAGTTTTTGGCGCCGTTGCCGGGGATTGTTCGAGTTTGGACAACTGACGGTTCATCTTGTTGCTTAGATTAGGTATTTTTCTTTAGAATTTTTAAGAATGAATTCTAGAGTTTCAAGGTGATGTTCTTATCATCACCAAAGCTGATTGATTCTCATCAATTTAGCTCTTGAATGTAATGTCCTGCTGAAGCTTGGCTAGCCATGTCTAATTTCTTTAGACTAAAGCTTTAGACTAACATTGCATGATTCCTGGAATTCTCATTAAGAATTTTGATATCCTTATTTTCTTTTTCACTCAATTTTCAAAAAAATCCAAAAAAATTATAAATCTTAAAACCAAAAATATTTTTTGTTTCTTGTTGAGTCTAGTGTCTCATTTTAAGTTTGGTGTCAATTGCATGTTTCTATTCTTCTTGCATTTTTTTCGAATTCAATCATGCGTCTTCATAGATCTTCAAGTTATTCTTGATGATTTCCTTGCTCTGATCTTTAATTTCTCTTGTCTTGAGTGTTTTGTTGTTTCTCATATGCATTCTGGTGCACGAAATTGCAATCACACTTTTGCAATCCCGCACAACTAACCAGCAAGTGCACTGGGTCGTCCAAGTAATACCTTGCGTGAGCAAGGGTCGATCCCACGGAGATTGTCGGCTTGAAGCAAGCTATGGTTATCTTGTAAATCTTAGTCAGGATATCAGAAATTATCAGGATTGATTGTAAAAAGCAAAAGAACATGAAATGGTTACTTGTATTGCAGTAATGGAGAATAGGTTGGGGTTTTGGAGATGCTCCATCTTCTGAATCTCTGCTTTCCTACTGTCTTCTTCATCAAACACGCAAGGCTCCTTCCATGGCAAGCTGTATGTAGGGTTTCACCGTTGTCAGTGGCTACCTCCCATCCTCTCAGTGAAAATGTTCCTATGCTCTATCACAGCATGGCTAATCAGCTGTCGGTTCTCGGTCAGGCCGGAATAGAATCCATCGATTCTTTTGCGTCTGTCACTAACGCCCCGCCTGCTAGGAGTTTGAAGCACGTCACAGTCATTCAATCATTGAATCCTACTCAGAATACCACAGACAAGGTTTAGACCTTCCGGATTCTCTTGAATGCCGCCATCAGTTCTAGCTTATACCACGAAGATTCTGGTTAAGAAATCCAAGAGATATCTACTCAATCTAAGGTAGAACGGAGGTGGTTGTCAGGCACACGTTCATAGTTGAGAATATGATGAGTGTCACGGATCATCACATTCATCCGGGTTAAGAACAAGTGATATCTTAGAATGGAAGCAAGCATGATTGAATAAGAAACAGCAGTAATTGCATTAATCCATCAAGACACAGCAGAGCTCCTCACCCCCAACCATGGGGTTTAGAGACTCATGCTGTGGAAGGTACACAAAGAAAACGTGTAAAGTGTCATGAGGTACCGTTACAATGTCAAAAGATCCTATTAATAGTGAACTAGTAACCTAAGGTATTACAGAAATGAGTAAATGACAGAAAAATCCACTTCCGGGCCCACTTGGTGTGTGCTTGGGCTGAACAATGAAGCATTTTCGTGTAGAGACTTTTTCTGGAGTTAAACGCCAGCTTTCATGCCAGTTTGGGCGTTTAACTCCAAGTTTTATGCCAGTTCCAGCGTTAAACGCTGGAATTTCTGAGGCTGATTTGCCACGCCGGTTTGGGCCATCAAATCTTGGGCAAAGTATGGACTATCATATATTGCTGGAAAGCCCAGGATGTCTACTTTCCAACGCCGTTGAGAGCGCGCCAATTGGGCTTCTTTAGCTCCAGAAAATCCACTTCGAGTGCAAGGAGGTCAGAATCCAACAGCATCTGCAGTCCTTTTCAGTCTCTGAATCAGATTTTTGCTCAGGACCCTCAATTTCAGCCAGAAAATACCTGAAATCACAGAAAAACACACAAACTCATAGTAAAGTCCAGAAAAGTGAATTTTAACTAAAAACTAATAAAAATATACTAAAAACTAACTAGATCATACTAAAAACATACTAAAAACAATGCCAAAAAGTGTATAAATTATCCGCTCATCACAACACCAAACTTAAATTGTTGCTTGTCCCCAAGCAACTGAAAATCAAAATAGGATAAAAAGAAGAGAATATACTATAGACTCCAAAATATCAAGGAAACATAGCTCCAATTAGATGAGCGGGACTAGTAGCTTTTTGCCTCCGAACAGTTTTGGCATCTCACTCTATCCCTTGAAGTTCAGAATGATTGGCATCTATAAGAACTCAGAACTCAGATAATGTTATTGATTCTCCTAGTTAAGTATATTGATTCTTGAACATAGCTAGTGTATGAGTCTTGGCTGTGGCCCAAAGCACTCTGTCTTCCAGTATTACCACCGGATACATACATGCCACAGACACATAATTGGGTGAACCTTTTTAGATTGTGACTCAGCTTTGCTAGAGTCCCCAATTAGAGGTGTCCAGGGTTCTTAAGCACACTCCTTTTGCCTTGGTTCACAACTTTAATTTTATTTCTTTTCTTTTTTTTTCACTGCTTTTTCTTGCTTCAAGAATCACTTTAATGATTTTTCAGATCCTCAATAACAGTTCTCCTTTTCCATCATTCTTTCAAGAGCCAACAATTTTAACATTCTTAAAACAACAAATTCAAAAGACATATGCACTGTTCAAGCATTCATTCAGAAAGCAAAAAGTATTGTCACCACATCAAACTAATTCAACTAGTTTCAAGGATAAATTTCGAAATCCTGTACTTCTTGTTCTTTTGTGATTAAAGCATTTTTTCATTTAAGAGAGGTGATGGATTCATAGGATATTCATAACTTTAAGGCATAAATTTTATTAACTATGAATTAAGAACAAGACTCAAATATAGATATAAGATGAGACAAAAAAAATAAAAATAAAAATAGGAATAGGAAACAAAAGAAAAACGCAAAAATAGACTCCTAATGATAGAGGTTTTCACAGAGTTAGGACTCAACAACCTTGATTTTGAGAAGTGGATGCTCCCTCAGCTTGAGAGGAGAGCTTTTGGCGTTTCATCTCTTGGAGTTCACGCCCCTGCTTCTCTTGTTCCTTCAGCAATTTGCAGAGCATGCAGTTCTGATTCTGCTGTTCTTCCTTCAGTTGCTCCATAGTTTCTTGCAACTTGGTGATAGATGCTTCTAGGCTGGCCCAGTAGCCAATTTCAGGGAATTCAGGGAGGAACTCCTGCGCCCTCCTTTTGATAGAGTTGTCTTGCATTTGTCCTTCCATTGACTTCTTGGTGATTGGGTGTTCAATGGGTATGAACTCATCTACTCCCATCTTCACCCCAGCCTCTTTACAGAGCAAGGAGATCAAGCTTGGGTAAGCCAGTTTGGCTTCAGTGGAATTCTTATTTGCAATTGTGTAGATCTCACAAGCAATCACATGATGGACCTCCACTTCTTTTCCAAGCATAATGCAATGAATCATCACTGCTCTCTTGATGGTGACCTCAGAACGGTTGCTAGTGGGCAATATGGAACGCCCAATAAAGTCTAGCCAACCTCTTGCAATTGGTTTGAGGTCTCCCCTCTTGAGTTGGTTTGGGGCACCTTTAGAATTGGTTATCCATTTAGTCCCAGGGAGGCATATGTCCTCTAGAACTTGATCTAACCCTTTATCTGCTCTCACCATCCTCCTATTGAAGGAATCAGGATCATCTTGCAGTTGAGGTAACTTGAAGATTTCTCTTATTTTGTCCAGATGGAAGTACATAACTTTCCCTCTGACCATGGTTCTGTAGGTATGGTAAGCAGTTCCAGTCATTCTCTGCTTATTTGTTAGCCACAGATTTGAGTAGAATTCCTGAACCATGTTCCTTCCAACCTTTATCTCAGGATTGGTTAGAACTTCCCATCCTCTGTTTCGAATTTGCTCTTGGATCCCCGGATATTCATCTTCTTTCAGATCAAACTTCACTTCCGGGATCACTGACCTCAGACCCATTATCTTGTGATAATGGTCTTTATGTTCTTTGGTTAAGAACTTCTCTTGATTCCAAAGATTCTTTGGATTATTCTCTTTCCTTCCTCTTAAATTGGTTTGTTTTCCCTTAGGAGCCATGATCTTGATGAATCTTGGCTTAGTGATTACGGAAAAGCACACCAAACTTAGAGGTTTGCTTGTCCTCAAGCAAAAGAAAGAAGAGAAGAGAGAGAGAGGAAGAGGAAATTCGAATGGTGTGGTGGAATGAGGGGGAACAAACGTGTATTTATAAGGGAGGGAGAGAAGAGATTTTGAAAAAAAAAATAAGAATTTGAAAGAAAATTTGAGAAGATATGGAAAGGATTTGAGAAAAGGGTGAGTTTTTGAAGAAGATTTGGGATTAATTTGAGATAGATTTGAAGAATGGTTTTGATTTGTGAAGATTTGAAAGTGAATGATGAAAGGTTGAAGTGTGATTTTGTAGAAAAGTATGGGTGAGAAAAGGAAAGTTTGAAAAAATTTGAGTTGAAAACGAAATTGTGGTCCCCCCCACCTTTCTGGCGTTAAACGCTCAGAATGGCACCCATTCTGGCGTTTAACGCCCATTTGATGCCCCTTTTGGGCGTTTAACGCCCAGCCAGGTGCCCTGGCTGGCGTTAAACGCCAGAATTCCTTTGTCACTGGGCGTTTTTCCAAAACGCCCAGGATGCTGCACACCTGGCGTTAAACGCCCAGAATGGTGCCCATTCTGGCGTTTAACGCCCAAAATGGCACCATTTCTGGCGTTAAACGCCCAGAATGGTACCCATTCTGGCGTTTAACGCCCAAAATGTCCCTTACTGGCGTTTTTTCGCCAGTAAGCTCATTTTCTCTGCTTTTTGAGCTGAGTCCTTCTGTAACTCTGTGAATTCCTTCATTTTTGATACTAGCCTCTGTAAGAACAATTCATATAACCCCCTAATGACTGGGTTGCCTCCCAGCAAGCGCTTATTTACTGTCTTTAGCTGGACCTTCACTGAGAATCACTCAAGTCTCAGTTTTGAGCATTCCTGCTCAAAATTGCCTTCAAGATAATGCTTGATTCTCTGTCCATTAACAATGAACTTTTTGTCAGAATCAATATCCTGAAGCTCAACATATCCATATGGTGAAACTCCTGTAATCACATACGGACCCCTCCACCGGGATTTGAGTTTTCCTGGAAACAATTTGAGCCTAGAGTTGAAGAGCAGAACTTTTTGTCCTGGCTCAAAGACTCTGGTTGACAACTTCTTGTCATGCCATTTCTTTGCATTTTCCTTATAAATTTTTGCATTTTCAAAGGCATTGAGTCTGAACTCCTCTAGCTCATTTAGCTGGAGCAATCTCTTTTCACCAGCTAACTGTGCGTCCATGTTTAGGAACCTGGTTGCCCAGTAGGCTTTATGTTCCAGTTCCACGGGCAGATGACAGGCCTTCCCATACACCAATTGGTATGGAGAGGTTCCTATAGGAGTCTTGAATGCTGTTCTGTATGCCCACAGAGCATCATCCAAGCTCTTTGCCCAATCCTTTCTTCGGGCTATTACAGTCCATTCTAGGATTCTTTTTAGCTCTCTGTTAGAGACTTCAGCTTGCCCATTTGTCTGTGGATGATACGGAGTTGCCACTTTATGGCTGATTCCATATCTAACCATAGCAGAGTATAGTTGTTTATTGCAGAAATGAGTGCCCCCATCACTGATTAGTACTCTGGGAACACCAAACCTGCTGAAGATGTGTTTCTGGAGGAATTTTAGCACGGTCTGGTATCATTAGTGGGTGTAGCAATTGCTTCTACCCACTTGGATACGTAGTCCACTGCCACCAGAATGTAAGTGTTTGAGTATGATGGTGGGAATGGACCCATGAAGTCAATTCCCCATACATCAAACAATTCTATCTCTAATATTCCTTGTTGAGGCATGGCATATCCATGAGGCAGGTTGCCAGCTCTTTGGCAACTGTCACAGTTACGCACAAACTCTCGGGAATCTTTATAGAGAGTAGGCCAGTAGAAGCCACATTGGAGGACTTTAGTGGCTGTTCGCTCACTTCCAAAATGTCCTCCATACTGTGATCCATGGCAGTGCCATAGGATCCTTTGTGCTTCTCTGGGTACACATCTGCGGATCACTCCGTCAGCACATCTCTTAAAGAGATATGGTTCATCCCAGAGGTAGTACTTGGCATTTGAAATTAATTTCTTTCTCTGCACGTAGCTGTACTCCTTGGGTATGAACCTCACAGCTTTATAATTTGCAATATCTGCAAACCATGGAGCTTCCTGAATGGCAAAGAGTTGCTCATCTGGGAAAGTCTCAGAAATCTCAGTAGAAGGGAGGGACGCCCCAGCTACTGGTTCTATTCGGGACAGATGATCAGCTACTTGGTTCTCTGTCCCTTTCTGTCTCTTATTTCTATATCAAACTCTTGCAGAAGCAACACCCATCTTATAAGCCTGGGTTTTGAATCCTGCTTTGTGAGTAAGTATTTAAGAGCAGCATGGTCAGTGTACACAACTACTTTGGATCCCACTAGATAGGATCTAAACTTGTCAATGGCATAGACCACTACAAGTAACTCTTTTTCTGTGGTTGTGTAGTTCTTCTGTGCGTCATTTAGAACACGGCTGGCATAGTAAATGACGTGCAGAAGCTTGTTATGCCTCTGTCCCAACACTGCACCAATGACATGGTCACTGGCATCACACATTAGTTCAAATGGAAATGTCCAATCTGGTGCAGAGATAACTGGTGCTGTGACCAACTTAGCTTTCAGGGTCTCAAATGCCTGCAGACACTGTGTGTCAAATACAAATGGTGTGTCAGCAGCTAACAGGTTACTCAAAGGTTTTGCAATTTTCGAAAAATCCTTTATAAACCTTCTGTAGAATCCTGCATGCCCCAGAAAGCTTCTGATTGCCTTAACATTGGCAGGTGGTGGTAATTTTTCAATTACCTCTACCTTTGCCTTATCCACCTCTATTCCCTTGCTTGAAATTTTGTGCCCAAGGACAATTCCTTCAGTCACCATAAAGTGACATTTCTCCCAGTTTAAAACCAGGTTAGTCTCTTGGCATCTTTTCAGGACAAGTGCTAGGTGGTTAAGACAGGAGCTGAATGAGTCTCCATATACTGAGAAGTCATCCATGAAGACTTCCAGAAATTTCTCTACCATATCTGAGAAGATAGAGAGCATGCACCTCTGAAAGGTTGCAGGTGCATTGCACAGACCAAAAGGCATCCTTCTGTAGGCAAATACGCCAGAAGGGCAAGTAAATGCTATTTTTTCTTGGTCCTGAGGATCTACTGCAATTTGGTTGTAGCCTGAATAGCCATCCAAAAAGCAATAGTAATCATGACCAGCTAGTCTTTCTAGCATTTGGTCTATGAATGGTAAAGGAAAATGATCCTTTCTGGTGGCTGTGTTGAGCCTTCTGTAATCAATACACATGCGCCACCCTGTGACTGTCCTTGTAGGAACCAGTTCATTTTTTTCATTATGAACCACTGTCATGCCTCCCTTTTTGGGAACAACTTGGACAGGGCTCACCCAGGGGCTATCAGAAATAGGATAAATAATCCCAGCCTCTAATAATTTAGTGACCTCTTTCTGCACCACCTCCTTCATGGCTGGATTTAGCCTCCTCTGTGGTTGGACCACAGGTTTGGCATTATCCTCCAATAGGATCTTGTGCATGCATCTAGCTGGGCTAATGCCCTTAAGATCACTTATGGACCACCCAAGAGCTGTCTTGTGTGTCCTTAGCACTTGAATCAGTGCTTCCTCTTCCTGTGAATTTAAAGCAGAGCTTATGATCACTGGAAAAGTGTCACCCTCTCCCAGAAATGCATATTTCAGGGATGGTGGTAGTGGTTTGAGTTCAGGCTTAGGAGGCTTATCCTCTTCCTGAGAAATTTTCGAAAATTTCTTTGCCTCCTCTGGTTCTTCTTGATCAGTTTGAGCATCCTTGAAGATGTCTTCAAGCTCTGATTCTAGGCTTTCAGCCATATTGATCTCTTCTACCAGAGAGTCAATGATGTCAGCGCCCATGCAGTCATTTGGTGTGTCTGGATGCTGCATAGCTTTTACAGCATTTAACTTGAACTCATCCTCATTGACTCTCAAGGTTACTTCCCCTTTTTGTACATCAATGAGAGTTCGTCTAGTTGCTAGGAATGGTCTTCCTAGAATGAGAGTTGCACTCTTGTGCTCCTCCATTTCCAGCACCACAAAGTCAGTTGGAAAGGCAAATGGCCCAACCTTGACAATCATATCCTCTATTATGCCTGATGGATGTTTAATGGAGCCATCAGCAAGTTGGAGGCATATCCTGGTTGGTTTGACTTCTCCAGTCAACCCAAGCTTTCTGATAGTGGATGTAGGCATTAGATTGATGCTTGCTCCAAGATCACATAGAGCTGTCTTGGTGCAAGTGCCTTCTAATGTGCATGGTATCAGAAAGCTTCCAGGATCTTGAAGTTTTTCTGGTAAGCTTTTCAGAATGACTGCACTGCATTCTTCAGTGAGAAACACTTTTTCAGTTTCTCTCCAATCCTTCTTATGACTTAAGATTTCCTTCATGAACTTAGCATAGGAAGGTATTTGCTCAAGTGCCTCTGCAAACGGAATCTTTATTTCAAGAGTCCTTAAATAGTCTGCAAAGCGGGCAAATTGCTTATCCTGTTCCGCTTTGCGGAGTTTCTGAGGATAAGGCATCTTGGCTTGATATTCTTCAACCTTAGATGCTGCAGGTTTATTCCTTACAGAAGTGGTTGAAGAAGCCTTTTTAGAGGGATTACTGTCAGCACTCTCAGGGTCTGATCTTCCCTTGGCGTTGAACGCCAGGAGTGGGTGAAGTTTGGGCGTTAAACGCCAACTTCTCTCCTTTTTCTGGCGTTTGAACGCCAGAATGGGCAAGGAATGGGCGTTTAACGCCAACTTTCCTTCCCTTCTGGCGTTTGAACGCCAATAACATTCTCTCTGGGCTCTTACTGTCCTCAGAGGGATTTTGAACAGTGGTTTGGTTATCCTCTGTCAATTGTTCCCTGTTTGGCTTTTTATTTGAGCAGTGGCATCAGTGTCTTCCCACTCCTTAGTTGAACTGCTTGACACTCCTCTGTTATCTGTTTAGATATTTGCTGTTTTGCCTTATTCAACTGTAGTTCTATGCTCTTGTTAGCAACTTTAGTTTCATATAGCATCTCCTTAAATTCTGCTAGCTGTTCTGTCATCAGGAGTAATTGTTGATTAAGCTCAATTATCTGTTCTTGAGGATTAGAGTCAGTGACTACTGCCATGACTTCCTCTTCTGGAGAGAACTCATTGCTAGAGTACAAATATTGGTTTCTAGCAACAGTGTCTATAAGCTCTTGAGCTTCTTCAATTGTCTTCCTCATGTGTATAGATCCACCAGCTGAGTGGTCTAAAGACATCTGAGCTTTTTCTGTAAGCCCATAGTAGAAGATGTCTAACTGCACCCATTCTGAAAACATTTCAGAGGGGCATTTTCTAAGCATGCCTCTATACCTCTCCCAGGCATTATAAAGGGATTCATTATCCTCTTGTTTAAAGCCTTGGATGTCCAGCCTTAGCTGTGTCATCCTCTTTGGAGGGTAAAAATGATTCAGGAATTTGTCTGATAACTGTTTCCATGTCTTTATGCTTGCTGTAGGTTGGTTATTCAACCACATTTTAGCTTGATCTTTTACAGCAAATGGAAATAGTAATAGTCTGTAGACATCCTGATCCACCTCTTTATCATGTACTGTGTCAGCAATTTGTAAGAACTGTGCCAGAAACTCAGTAGGTTCTTCCTGTGGAAGACCGGAATACTGGCAATTCTGCTGCACTATGATAATGAGTTGAGGATTTAGCTCAAAGCTGCTTGCTTTGATGGGAGGTGTGCAGATGCTACTCCCATATGCAGCTGTAATGGGGTTAGCATATGACCTCAGAGTCCTTTTGGACTGATTAATCCCACTTAAGTCCATCATGGACAAAAGGGAAATGATAATTTTTGCAAAGAGATAAATTTTGTTTTTTTTTTGAATTAACCGAAAATAAAATAAAATAAATTAAAATAAAATAAAAGAAAACTAAAATAAAAATTCGAAAATTAAAAATAAAATAAGATCAAAGCAAATTGAGAACTGAATCAATTAGTTAATTAAAAAAGATTTTGAAAACAGCAATTAAAAAGATATGATTGAAAAAAAAATTTTTTTTTTTTGAAAAAGATTTGATTTTTGAAAAGAGGAAAGAGAAAAACAACAAAAAGACACCAAACTTAAAATTTTTAGAAAATCAAACACTAATTTTCAAAAACTTTAAAAGAAAAACACAAAGAGGACACCAAACTTAGAATTTTTATGAATCAAAAAGGGACTAAGAACATGCAAAATCGAAAATTAAAAGAAAAACAAAAGCATGCAATTGACACCAAACTTAAAATATGAAACTAGACTCAACTAAAAGACTCTAAACCAACAAAAATAAAACAGTCATAATCTAAGCAACAAGATAAGCCGTCAGTTGTCCAAACTCGAACAATCCCCGGCAACGGCGCCAAAAACTTGGTGCACGAAATTGCAATCACACTTTTGCAATCCCGCACAACTAACCAGCAAGTGCACTGGGTCGTCCAAGTAATACCTTGCGTGAGCAAGGGTCGATCCCACGGAGATTGTCGGCTTGAAGCAAGCTATGGTTATCTTGTAAATCTTAGTCAGGATATCAGAAATTATCAGGATTGATTGTAAAAAGCAAAAGAACATGAAATGGTTACTTGTATTGCAGTAATGGAGAATAGGTTGGGGTTTTGGAGATGCTCCATCTTCTGAATCTCTGCTTTCCTACTGTCTTCTTCATCAAACACGCAAGGCTCCTTCCATGGCAAGCTGTATGTAGGGTTCACCGTGTCAGTGGCTACCTCCCATCCTCTCAGTGAAAATGTTCCTATGCTCTGTCACAGCATGGCTAATCAGCTGTCGGTTCTCGGTCAGGCCGGAATAGAATCCATCGATTCTTTTGCGTCTGTCACTAACGCCCCGCCTGCTAGGAGTTTGAAGCACGTCACAGTCATTCAATCATTGAATCCTACTCAGAATACCACAGACAAGGTTTAGACCTTCCGGATTCTCTTGAATGCCGCCATCAGTTCTAGCTTATACCACGAAGATTCTGGTTAAGGAATCCAAGAGATATCTACTCAATCTAAGGTAGAACGGAGGTGGTTGTCAGGCACACGTTCATAGTTGAGAATATGATGAGTGTCACGGATCATCACATTCATCCGGGTTAAGAACAAGTGATATCTTAGAATGGAAGCAAGCATGATTGAATAAGAAACAGCAGTAATTGCATTAATCCATCAAGACACAGCAGAGCTCCTCACCCCCAACCATGGGGTTTAGAGACTCATGCTGTGGAAGGTACACAAAGAAAACGTGTAAAGTGTCATGAGGTACGTTACAATGTCAAAAGATCCTATTAATAGTGAACTAGTAACCTAAGGTATTACAGAAATGAGTAAATGACAGAAAAATCCACTTCCGGGCCCACTTGGTGTGTGCTTGGGCTGAACAATGAAGCATTTTCGTGTAGAGACTTTTTCTGGAGTTAAACGCCAGCTTTCATGCCAGTTTGGGCGTTTAACTCCAAGTTTTATGCCAGTTCCAGCGTTAAACGCTGGAATTTCTGAGGCTGATTTGCCACGCCGGTTTGGGCCATCAAATCTTGGGCAAAGTATGGACTATCATATATTGCTGGAAAGCCCAGGATGTCTACTTTCCAACGCCGTGAGAACGCGCCAATTGGGCTTCTGTAGCTCCATAAAATCCACTTCGAGTGCAAGAAGGTCAGAATCCAACAGCATCTGCAGTCCTTTTCAGTCTCTGAATCAGATTTTTGCTCAGGACCCTCAATTTCAGCCAGAAAATACCTGAAATCACAGAAAAACACACAAACTCATAGTAAAGTCCAGAAAAGTGAATTTTAACTAAAAACTAATAAAAATATACTAAAAACTAACTAGATCATACTAAAAACATACTAAAAACAATGCCAAAAAGTGTATAAATTATCCGCTCATCACATTCTCAATTTGTTAGTGTCAGTAGTATACAAACTTCTAAGTTTGGTGTCTTGCATGCATTGTTTATTTGATTTTAGTTGCATTTTGATTATTCCTCATCATTAAAAATTCAAATTTTTTTTAATTTGTGTCTTTTCAAGTCAATAATACAGAGAATTGAAGATTCAGAACATACAGCAGAAGAATTACACAAAAAAAGCTGGGCTTTCAAAACGCCCAGTGAGGAAGGAAAACTGGCGTTTAAACGCCAGCCAGGGTACCTAGCTGGGCGTTTAACGCCCAAAAGGGTAGCATTTTGGGCGTTAAACGCCAGAATGTATACCATTCTAGGCGTTTAACGCCAGGATGGCACAAGAGGGAAGATTTTGTTTTTAATTCAAATTTTTTTCAAGTTTTCATAATTTTTCAAAATCAAATCTTTTTTAAATCATATCTTTTCAATCATATATTTTCAAAATCAATTTCTTTCAATTTCCAAAAATACTTGCTAACAATTAATGATTTGATTCAACATTTCAATTATGTTGCCTTTTCTGTTGAGAAAGGTTTAATATCTGAATCATATCTTTTAAATTTCTTGTTAGCCAAGTCATTAATTTTCAAAATCAAATCTTTTTAAATTGTTTTTCAAATCATATATTCTCAATCATATCTTTTTAAAACTATGTCTTTTCAATCATATCTTTTTATCACATTTTTTTTCAAAATTGATTTTTCAATCATATCTTTTTGATTTCTAATTTCAAAATCTTTTTCAATTTCACTTGATTTCTTTCCCAATCTTAGTTTTTGAAAATCAATTACCATTTTTCAAAATTTCTTTTAACTAATTCACTTTAATTTTTGAAAATTTCTTCTCCTCTTCTCACATCCTTCTATTTATGGACTAACACTCATCATCAATGCACAATTCGAACTCTATCTTTCTTGATAAGTTCGAATTCTTCTACCTCTTCCTTCTATTTTTCTTTTCCTCTGACACCTCAAGGAATCTCTATACTGTGACATAGAGGATTCTATATTTTCTTGTTCTTTTCTCTTTCATATGAGCAGGAGCAAAGACAAAAGCATTCTTGTTGAGGCTGACCCTGAACCTGAAAGGACCTTGAAGTGAAAGCTAAGAGAAGCTAGAACACAACTCTCTGTAGAGGACCTAACAGAAATCTTCAAACAAGAAGAAGACATGGCAGCCGAAAACAACAACAATCCCAACAATGCAAGGAAGGTGCTGGGTGACTTTACTGCACCTACTCCCGACTTCTATGGGAGAAGCATCTCTATCCTTGCCATTGGAGCAAACAACTTTGAGCTTAAGCCTCAATTAGTTTCTCTAATGCAACAGAATTGCAAGTTCCATGTACTTCCATTGGAACATCCTCATCAATTTTTAGCTGAATTCTTGCAAATCTGTGATACTGTCAAGACCAATGGGGTTGACCCTGAGGTCTACCGACTTATGCTATTCCCTTTTGCTGTAAGAGACAGAGCTAGGATATGGTTGGACTCACAACCTAAAGAAAGCCTGAACTCTTGGGAAAAGCTAGTCAATGCCTTCTTGGAAAAGTTCTTTCCACCTCAAAAATTGAGTAAGCTTAGAGTGGAAGTCCAAATCTTCAAACAGAAGGAAGGTGAATCCCTCTATGAAGCTTGGGAAAGATACAAACAATTGATCAGAAAGTGTCCCCCTGACATGCTTTCTGAATGGAGCATCATAGGTATCTTCTATGATGGGTCTGTCTGAACTGTCCAAGATGTCATTGGACAGCTCTGCTGGAGGATCTCTTCATCTGAAGAAGACGCCTGCAGAAGCTCAAGAACTCATTGAAATGGTTGCAAATAACCAATTCATGTACACTTCTGAAAGAAATCCTGTGAATAATGGGACGAATCAGAAGAAAGGAGTTCTTGAGATTGATACTCTGAATGCCATATTGGCTTAGAATAAAATATTGACTCAGCAAGTCAATATGATTTCTCAAAGTCTGTCTGGAATGCAAGCTGCACCAGGCAGTACTAAGGACGCTTCATCTAAAGAAGAAGCTTATGATCCTGAGAACCCTTCAATGGAAGAGGTGAATTACATGGGAGAACCCTATGGAAATACCTATAATCCTTCATGGAGAAATCATCCAAATCTCTCATGGAAGGATCAACAGAGACCTCAACAAGGTTTCAACAACAATAATGGTGGAAGAAACAGGTTTGGCAATGGCAAGCCTTTCCATCATCTTCTCAGCAACAGACAGAGAATTATAAGCAGAGCCACTCTGACTTAGCAACCATAGTCTCTGATCTAATCAAAATCACTCAAAGTTTCATGACTGAAACAAGGTCCTCCATTAGAAACTTGGAGGCACAAGTGGGTCAGCTGAGTAAGAAAGTTACTGAACTCCCTCCTAGTACTCTTCCAAGTAATACAGAAGAGAATCCAAAAGGAGAGTGTAAGGCCATCAACATGGCCGAATTTGGAGAGGAGAAAGAGGCAGTGAGCGCCACTGAGAAAGACCTCAATGGACGTCCACTGGCCTCCAATGAGTTCCCTAATGAGGAACCATGGGAATCTGAGGCTCACACTGAGACCATAGAGATTCCATTGGGTTTACTTCTGCCATTCATGAGCTCTGATGAGTATTCTTCCTCTGAAGAGGACGAAGATGTCACTGAAGAGCAAGTTGCTAAGTACCCTGGAGCAATCATGAAGCTAAATGACAAGTTATTTGGTAATGAGACTTGGGAGGATGAACCCCCTTTGCTCAACAAAAAACTGGATGACTTGACTAGGCAGAGATTACCTCAAAAGAGACAGGACCTTGGGAAGTTCTCAATACCTTGTACCACAGGCACCATGACCTTTGAGAAGGCTCTGTGTGACCTAGGGTCAAGCATAAACCTCATGCCTATCTCTGTAATGGAGAAGCTAGGGATCTTTGAGGTGCAAGCTGCAAGAATCTCACTAGAGATGGCAGACAATTCAAGAAAACAAGCTTATGGACTTGTAGAGGATGTTCTGGTAAAGGTTAAAGACCATTACATCCCTGCTGATTTCATAGTCCTAGAGACTGGGAAGTGCATGGATGAATCCATTATCCTTGGCAGACCCTTCCTAGCCACAGCAAAGGCTGTGATTAATGTTGACAGAGGAGAATTGATCATTCAAGTGAATGAAGAATCCTTTGTGTTTAAGGCTCAAGGATATCCCTCTGTAACCATGGAGAGGAAGCATGAAGAGCTTCTCTCAAAATAGAGTCAAACAGAGCCCCCACAGTCAAACTCTAAGTTTGGTGTTGGGAGGCCACAACCAACTTCTAAGTTTGGTGTTGAACCCCCACATTCAAACTCTAAGTTTGGTGTTGGGAGGTTCCAACATTGCTCTGAGTATCTGTGAGGCTCCATGAGAGCCCACTGTCAAGCTACTAACATTAAAGAAGCGCTTGTTGGGAGGCAACCCAATGTTATATTTATCTATTTCCCTTTGTTATTTTATTTCTTTTATAGGTTGATGATCATGGGAAGTCACAAAATCAATTGAAAAAGCAAAAACAGCATGAAAAACAGAAAGAAAAATAGCACACCCTGGAGGAAAATTTGCTGGCATTCAAACGCCAGTGAAGATAGCAAAATGGGCGTTTAACGCCCAGTCTGGCACCATTCTGGGCGTTTAACGCCAGAAAGGGACACCAGACTGGCGTTTAACGCCAGGAATGGGCAAGAAGCTGGCGTTAAACGCCAGAAATGGGCACCAGCCCGGTGTTTAACGCCAGGATTGGCAGAAGGAGCATTTTTGCACGCCACTTGGTGCAGGGATGAATTATCCTTGACACCTCAGGATCTGTGGACCCCACAGGATCCCCACCTACCCCACCACTCTCTCTCTTCTTCACCTATTCACCAATCACCTCAACACCTCTTCCCCAAAAACCCCTCACCTATCAAATCCCACCATTCTCTTCACTACTCACATCCATCCTTCATAAAACCCCACCTACCTCACCATTCAAATTCAAACCACTTTCCCTCCCAAACCTACCCATAATGGCCGAACCCTACCCCTCTCTCCACCCTTATATAAACCCATCTTCACTCCTTCATTTTCACACAACCTACACACTACTTCTCCCCCTTGGCCAAAAAACAAAGGCACCTCCATCTCCTCTATTTCTTCTTCTTCTACTCTCTTCTTTCTTCTTTTGCTCGAGGACGAGCAAACCTTCTAAGTTTGGTGTGGTAAAAGCATTGCTTTTTGTTTTTTCATAACCATTTATGGCATCTAAGGCTGGAGAAACCTCTAGAAAGAGGAAAGGGAAGGCAAAAGCTTCCACCTCCGAGTCATGGAAGATGGAGAGATTCATCTCAAGGGTGCATCAAGACCACTTCTATGAAGTTGTGGCCATAAAGAAGGTGATCTCCGAGGTCCCTTTCAAACTCAAAAAGAGTGAATATCCGGAGATCCAACATGAGATCCAAAGAAGAGGTTGGGAAGTTCTTACCAACCCCATTCAACAAGTCGGAATCTTAATGGTTCAAGAATTCTATGCCAATGCATGGATCACCAAGAACCATGATCAAAGTATAAACCTGGACCCAAAGAATTGGCTTACAATGGTTTGGGGGAAATGCTTAGATTTTAGTCCAGACAATGTAAGGTTTGCATTCAACTTGCCCATGATGCAAGGAGATGAACACCCTTACACTAGAAGGGTCAACTTTGATCAAAGGTTGGACCAAGTCCTCATAGACATTTGTGAAGAGGGCGCTCAATGGAAGAGAGATTCAAGAGGGAAGCCGGTTCAACTGAGAAGGCATGACCTCAAACCCGTGGCTAGGGGATGGTTGGAGTTTATCCAACGCTCAATCATTCCCACTAGCAACCGGTCCGAAGTTACTATAGACCGGGCTATCATGATTCATAGCATCATGATTGGAGAGGAAGTAGAAGTTCATGAGGTTTGATGAGCGGATAATTTATACGCTTTTTTGCATTATTTTTAGGTAGTTTTTAGTAAGTTCAAGCTACTTTTAGGGATGTTTTCATTAGTTTTTATGTTAAATTCACATTTCTGGACTTTACTATGAGTTTGTGTGTTTTTCTGTGATTTCAGATAATTTCTGACTGAAATTGAGGGACTTGAGCAAAAACTCTGAAAAAGGCTGACAAAAGGACTGCTGATGCTGTTGGAATCTGACCTCCCTGCACTCGAAATGGATTTTCTGGAGCTACAGAACTCCAATTGGCGCGCTCTCAACGGCGTTGGAAAGTAGACATCCAGAGCTTTCCAGCAATATATAATAGTCTATACTTTATTCGGAAATTGACGACGTAACTTGGCGTTGAACGCCAAGTTCATGCTGTTGTCTGGAGTTAAACGCCAGAAAAACGTCATGATCCGGAGTTGAACGCCCAAAACACGTCATAACTCGGAGTTCAACTCCAAGAGAAGTCTCAGCTCGTGGATTGATCAAGCTCAGCCCAAGCATACACCAAGTGGGCCCCAGAAGTGGATTTATACATCAATTACTTACTCATGTAAACCCTAGGAGCTAGTTTATTATAAATAGAACACTTAACTATTGTATTAGATCATCTTGGGACGATTAGTTCTCAGATCATGGGGGCTGGCCATTCGGCCATGCCTGAACCTTTTACTTATGTATTTTCAACGGTGGAGTTTCTGCACACCATAGATTAAGGGTGTGGAGCTCTACTCTACCTCAAGTATTAATGCAATTCTATTTTCTTTTATTCAATTCTCTCTTATTCTTGTTCCAAGATATTCATTCGTACCCAAGAACATGATGAATGTGATGATTATGTGACGCTCATCATCATTCTCACCTATGAACGCGTGTGATTGACAACCACTTCTGTTCTACATGCAACAGAGCTTGAATGTGTATCTCTTAGATTCCCCAACAGAATCTTCGTGGTATAAGCTAGATAGATGGCGGCATTTATGAGGATCCGGAAAGTCTCACCTTGTCTGTGGTATTCCGAGTAGGATCCTGGGAATCCGGAAAGTCTAACCTTGTCTGTGGTATTCCGAGTAGGATTCCGGTAATGAATGACTGTGACGTGCTTCAGACTCGCAAGTGCGGGCGTTAGTGACAGACGCAAAAGAATCAAGGATTCTATTCCAGTAGGAGCGGAAACCAACCAGTGATTAGCCGTGCTGTGACAGAGCGCCGTGAGCTAGTTTTCACTGCGAGGATGGGATGTAGCCTTCGGCCAGTGTGATGCCTCCAGACGATTAGCCATGTGATGACAGCGCAGAGGACCATTTTCCCGAGAGGATTAAAAGTAGCCATCGTCGAACGGTGAACCCCTATACACAGCTTGCCATGGAAAGGAGTAAGAAGGATTGATTTGAAGCAGTAGGAAAGTAGGCGTCCTTGAGCCATACAGTCTCTCCATTCGCTTATTTGAAATTCTCACCAATGAATCTGCATAAGTATTCTATCCCTTTTATTATTTCTTCTTTTTATTAATTTAAGAAACTATAACCCAATTTAATCTGCCTAACTGAGATTTACAAGGTAACCATAGCTTGCTTCATACCAACAATCTCTGTGGGATCGACCCTTACTCACGTAAGGTTTATTACTTGGACGACCCAGTACACTTGCTGGTTAGTTGAACGGAGTTGTGAATTCAACTGGTGCCATAATAATGATTTCATACAAATACAAGGAATATGGATCACAATTTCGTCCACCAAGTTTTTGGCGCCGTTGCCGGGGATTGTTCGAGTATGGACAACTGACGGTTCATCATGTTGCTCAGATTAGGTAATTTTCTTTTCAAAAATCTTTTTCAAAATTTTTCTTTTCTTTTTCGTTTTTCTAACTTTATTTTCGAAAAAAAAAAAATTTAATAAAAATCCAAAAAAAAATAAAATCAAAAATATTTTGTGTTTCTTGTTTGAGTATTGAGTCAATTTTTAAGTTTGGTGTCAATTGCATGCTTTAAAAATTTTTCCTTGCATTTTTCGAAAATCCCATGCATTCATAGTGTTCTTCATGATCTTCAAGTTGTTCTTGATAAGTCCTCTTGTTTGATCTTGATGTTTTCTTGTTTTGTGTTGTTTGTTGTTTTTCATATGCATTTTTTGTTTGTTAGAGTCCATGCATTAAAGATTTCTAAGTTTGGTGTCTTGCATGTTTTCTTTGCATAAAAATTTTTTCAAAATTATGTTCTTGATGTTCATCATGATCTTCAAAGTGTTCTTGGTGTTCATCTTGACATTCATAGCATTCTTGCATGCATTCATTGTTTTGATCTAAAAATTTCATGCATTGAGTAAATTTGTTATTTTTCTCTCTCCTCATAAAAAAATTTCAAAAAAAAAAATATCTTCTCCTTATTTCCCTCCAAATTTTCGAAATTTTGGGTTGACTTGGTCAAAAATTTTTAAAATTAGTTGTTTCTTACAAGTCAAGTCAAAATTTCAATTTTAAAAATCTTATCTCTTCAAAATCTTTTTCAAAAATCATATCTTTTTCATTTTTTTATTATTTTCGAAAATTTTAAAAATTATTTTTTTTTTCAAAAATCTTTTTCTTAGCTTTTATATCTAATTTTCGAAAATTAGCTAACAATTAATGTGATTGGTTCAAAAATTTGAAGTTTGTTACTTTCTTGTTAAGAAAGGCTCAATCTTTAAATTCTAGAATCTTATCTTGTAGTTTCTTGTTAGTTAAGTCATTTTAAAAATTAAACCTTTTTCAAAATATCTTTTTCTTAAAACTTTTATCTTATCTTTTTATCTTATCCTTTTCAAAATTTTATATTTTTCAAAATTTGATTTCAAAATATCTTATCTAACTCCTTTTTTCTTATCTTTTTAAAATTTTGATTTCAAATCTTTTTCAATCAACTAACTAACTTTTTGTTTGTTTCTTATCTTTTTCAAAACCACCTAACTACTTCTCCCTCTTCTATTTTCGAAAAATATCTCTCTCTTTTCAAAAATTCTTTTTAATTAATTAATTGTTTCAAATTTTAATTTCAATTACATTTATCTCTAATTTTCGAAAATCACTAACCTCTTTTTCAAAATTTTTTTCGAAAATTCCCTTCTCTTTTCTTCTTCTATTTAATTATTTAATTACTAACACTTCTCTTCACCTCTCTCCATCTAATTATCCAAATCCCCTCTTCTACATTCTTCTCCCCTTTCTTTTTCTCTACTAACATAAAGGAATCTCTATACTGTAACATAGAGGATTCCTCTTTCTTTTCTTGTTTTCTTCTCTTTCATATGAGCAGGAACAGGGATAAAGGCACTCTTGTTGAAATTGATCCAGAACCTGAAAGGACTCTGAAGAGAAAATTAAGAGAAACTAAATTACAACAATCCAGAAACAACCTTTCAGAAATTTTCGAACAAGAGAAGGAGATGGCAGCCGAAAATAATAATAATGCAAGGAGAATGCTTGGTGACTTCACAAAGCCAACATCCAAGTTTGATGGAAGAAGCATCTCCATTCCTGCCATTGGAGCCAAGAACTTTGAGCTAAAACCTCAGCTAGTTGCCTTGATGCAACAAAACTGCAAGTTTTATGGACTTCCATCTGAAGATCCTTATCAGTTTTTAACTGAGTTCTTGCAGATCTGTGAGACTGTAAAGACGAATGGAGTTGATCCTGAAGTCTACAGACTCATGCTTTTCCCTTTTGCTGTAAGAGACCGAGCTAGAATATGGTTGGATTCACAACCTAAGGATAGCCTGGACTCCTGGGATAAGCTGGTCACTGCCTTCTTGGATAAATTCTTTCCTCCTCAAAAGCTGAGCAAGCTGAGAGTGGATGTTCAAACCTTCAAATAAAAAGATGGTGAATCCCTCTATGAAGCTTGGGAAAGATACAAGCAGCTGACCAAAAGATGTCCATCTGACATGTTTTCAGAATGGACCATATTAGATATATTCTATTATGGTCTCTCTGAATTTTCGAAAATGTCATTGGACCATTCTGCAGGTGGACCTATTCACCTGAAGAAAACGCCTGAAGAGGCTCAAGAACTCATTGACATGGTTGCAAATAACCAATTCATGTACACTTCTGAGAGGAATTCCGTGAACAATGGGATACCTCAGAAGAAAGGAGTTCTTGAAATTGATACTCTGAATACCATATTAGCTCAGAACAAAGTGTTGACTCAACAGGTCAACATGATCTCTCAAAATCTGAATGGATGGCAACATGCATCCAACAGTACTAGAGAGGCGGCTTCTGAAGAAGCTTATGATCCTGAGAACCCTGCCATGGCAGAGGTTAATTACATGGGTGAATCTTATGGAAACACCTATAACTCATCATGGAGAAATCATCCAAATTTCTCATGGAAGGATCAACAAAAGCCTCAACAAGGCTTTAACAATGGTGGACGCAACAGGCTGGGCAATAGCAAGCCATATCCATCATCTTCTCAGCAACAGACAGAGAATTCTGAACAAAACACTTCTAATTTAGCCAATGTAGTCTCTGATCTGTCAAAAGCCACTCTCAGTTTCATGAGTGAAACAAGATCTTCCATCAGAAATCTGGAGGCACAAGTGGGCCAGCTGAGTAAGAAAGTCATTGAAACTCCTCCCAGTACCCTCCCAAGAAATACAGAAGAGAATCCAAAAGGAGAGTGCAAAGCCATTGACATAGTCAATATGGCCGAATGCACAAGGGAGGAGGAGAACGAAAATCCTAGTGAGGAAGACCTCCTGGGACGTTCCTCAAGCAAGAAGGAGTTTCCTATTAAGGATCCAAAGGAATCTGAGGCTCATACAGAGACCATAGAGATTCCATTAAATCTCCTTCTGCCATTCATGAGCTCTGAAGACTATTCTTCCTCTGAAGAGGATGAAGATATGACTGGAGAGCAAGTTGCTCAATATTTAGGAGCTATCATGAAGCTGAATGCCAAGTTATTTGGTAATGGGACTTGGGAAAGTGAACCTCCCCTGCTCATTAATGAACTGGATACTTGGATTCAGAAAATTCTACCTCAAAAGAAACAAGATCCTGGCAAGTTCTTAATATCATGTACCATAGGCACCATGATCTTTGAAAAAGCTCTGTGTGATCTGGGGTCAGGGATAAATCTTATGCCACTCTCTGTAATGGAGAAGCTGGGGATCATTGAGGTACAACCTGCCTTGTTCTCATTACAACTGGCAGACAAGTCATTGAGACAAGCTTATGGAATAGTAGAGGATGTGTTAGTAAAGGTTGAAGGCCTTTACATCCCTGCTGATTTCATAATCTTAGACACTAGGAAGGAAGAGGATGATTGCATCATCCTTGGAAGTCCTTTCCTAGCCACAGCAGGAGCTGTGATAGATGTCAACAGAGGTGAATTAATCCTTCAATTGAATGGGGACTACCTTGTGTTTAAGGCACATGGCCATCCCTCTGTGACAGAAGAGAGTAAGCATGAAGAGCTTCTCTCAGTTCAGAGTCAAGAAGAACCCACACAGTCAAACTCTAAGTTTGGTGTTGGAAGGCCACAACCAAACTCTAAGTTTGGTGTTAAGACCCTATATCCAAACTCTAAGTTTGGTGTTGGGACTATACAACATTGACCTGATCACCTTGTGGCTCCATGAGAGCCACTGTCAAGCTATTGACACTAAAGAAGCGCTTGTTGGGAGGCAATCCAATTTTATTTATCTAATTTTTATTTTATTCTATTTTATTGTTATTTTGTGTTTTATTAGGTACATGATCATGAGGAGTCACGAAAAAAATCATAAAAATTAAAAACAGAATCAAAAACAACAGAAGAAAAAATTCACACCTTGGAGGACGCACAGGCTGGCGTTCAACGCCAGTAAGATGCATCTGGCTGGCGTTCAACGCCAGAACAGAGCATCACTCTGGCACTGAACGCCAGAAACATGCTCTACATGGGCGTTGAACGCCCAGAATGTGCACCAATGGGCGTTTAAACGCCAGAATGATGCACGAAGGCATTTTACATGCCTATTTGGTGCAGGGATGGAATTCCTTAACACCTCAGGATCTGTGGACCCTACAGGATCACCTCAGGATCTATGGACCCCACAGGATCCCCACCTAACATATTCCCACCTTACCTTTTAATCCTAATCACAGTCTCCTATTCCCCATGCCACACTTCCCAACACTCTTCACCAATCACCTCAATTCCTCTTCCCAATTACCCCATTCACCACTCACATCCATCCACTCTTCCCCATAAACCCCACCTACCTTCAAAAATTCAAAACCAATTTCCCACCCAATCCCACCCTAAATGGCCGAATACACACTCCCCCCTCTCCCTATAAATACCCTTCCATTCTACTTCATTTTCACACAACACAACCCCCTCTTCTCACCCTTGGCCGAACCATCACTTCCCCTTCTCTACCATATTTTCTTCTTCTTCTCTCTCTCTCTTCTTCTCTTGCTCGAGGGCGAGCAATATTTTAAGTTTGGTGTGGTAAAAGCATAAGCTTTTTTTGTTTTTCCATTACCATCAATGGCACCTAAGGCCGGAGTATCCTCTAGAAAAGGAAAAGGGAAGACAAAAGCTTCCACCTCTGAGTCATGGGAGATGAAAAGATTCATCTCCAAGAGCCATCAAGACCATTCTATGATGTTGTGGCAAAGAAGAAGGTGATCCCTGAGGTCCCTTTCAAGCTCAAGAAAAATGAGTATCCGGAGATCCGACATGAAGTCCGAAGAAGAGGTTGGGAAGTCCTAACCAACCCCATGCAACAAGTCGGAATCTTAATGGTTCAAGAGTTCTATGTCAATGCATGGATCACTAGGAACCATGATCAAGGTATGAACCCGAGTCCAAAGAATTATCTCACAATGGTTCGGGGGAAATACTTGGATTTTAGTCCGGAAAATGTGAGGTTGGCGTTTCACTTGCCTATGATGCAAGGAGATGAACGCCCCTACACTAATGGACATTTGTGTGGAAGGAGCTCAATGGAAGAGAGACTCCAAAGGCAAGCCAGTCCAACTAAGAAGACTGGACCTCAAGCCCATAGCTAGAGAATGGTTAGAGTTCATTCAACGCTCCATCATTCCTACTAGCAACCGATCTGAAGTTACTGTGGATCGGGCCATCATGATTCATGGCATCATGATTGGAGAGGAAGTAGAAGTTCATGAGGTCATCTCCAATGAAATCTACAAAATAGCGAAAGCCCTCACCTATGGCGCGGCTAGCTTTTCCTCACCTTATTTGCCATCTATGTTACTCAGCTGGAGTTATCATAGAAGGAGACATCCTCATTGAAGAGGATAAGCCCATCACCAAGAAGAGGATGGAGCAAGCAAGAGAAGCCCCTCACGGTTCTCAAGAGGTGCATGAGGAAGCTCATCATCAAGAAATCCCTGAGATGCCTCAAGGGATGCACTTTCCTCCAAACAACTATTGGGAACAACTCAATACCTCCTTAGAAGGTTTGAGCCACAATGTGGAACAATTAAGGGTGGAACATCATGAGCACTCCATCATTCTCCAAGAAATAAGAGAAGACCAAAGAGCAATGAGGGAGGAGCAACAAAGGCAAGAAAGGGACATAGAAGAGCTTAAGAACATCATTGGTCCTTCAAGAAGAAGACGCCACTAAAGGTGGATTCATTCCTTGTTCTTTATTTCTTTCTGTTTTTCGGTTTTTAATGTTGTGTTTATCTATGTTTTGTGTCTTTACTTCATGATCATTAGTATGTAACCATGCCTTAAAGCTATGAATAAAATCCATTAATCCTTCACCTCTCTTAAATGAAAAATGTTTTAATTCAAAAGAACAAGAAGTACATAAATTTCGAAAATAGCTCTTGAATTTAGTTTAATTATATTGATGTGGTGACAATACTTTTGTTTTCTGAATGAATGATTGAACAGTGCATATGTCTTTTGATCTTGTTGTTTATGAATGTTAAAATTGTTGGCTCTTGAAAGAATGATGAACAAAGAGAAATGTTATTGATGATCTGAAAAATCATGAAATTGATTCTTGAAGCAAGAAAAAGCAGTGACTGGCGAAAAAAAAAAGAAGGAGTAGTAGAAAAAGCCAATAGCCCTTAAAACCAAAAGGCAAGGGTAAAAAGGATCCAAGGCTTTGAGCATCAATGGATAGGAGGGCCCAAGGAAATAAAATCCAAGCCTAAGCGGCTAAACTAAGCTGTCCCTAACCATGTGCTTGTGTCATGAAGGTCCAAGTGAAAAGCTTGAGACTGAATGGTTAAAGTCGTGATCCAAAGCAAAAGAGTGTGCTTAAGAGCTCTGGACACCACTAACTGGGGACTCTAGCAAAGCTGAGTCACAATCTGAAAAGGTTCACCCAGTTATGTGTCTGTGGCATTTATGTATCCGGTGGTAATACGGAAAACAAAGTGCTTAGGGCCACGGCCAAGACTCATAAGTAGCTGTGTTCAAGAATCAACATGCTTAACTAGGAAAGTCAATAACACTATCCGAAATTCTAAGTTCCTAGAGAAGCCAATCATTCTAAACTTCAAAGGAAAAAAAGTGAGATGCCAAAACTGTTCAGAAGCAAAAAGCTACAAGTCCCGCTCATCTAATTATAATTAATTCATTGATATTCTGGAATTTATAGTATATTCTCTTCTTTTTATCCTATTTGATTTTCAGTTGCTTGGGGACAAGCAACAATTTAAGTTTGGTGTTGTGATGAGCGGATAATTTATACGCTTTTTGGCATTGTTTTTAGGTAATTTTTAGTAAGTTCAAGCTACTTTTAGGGATGTTTTCATTAGTTTTTATGTTAAATTCACATTTCTGGACTTTACTATGAGTTTGTGTGTTTTTCTGTGATTTCAGGTAATTTCTGACTGAAATTGAGGGACTTGAGCAAAAACTCTGAAAAAGGCTGACAAAAGGACTGCTGATGCTGTTGGAATCTGACCTCCCTGCACTCGAAATGGATTTTCTGGAGCTACAGAACTCCAATTGGCGCGCTCTTAACGGCGTTGGAAAGTAGACATCCAGAGCTTTCCAGCAATATATAATAGTCCATACTTTATTCGGAAATTGACGACGTAACTTGGCGTTGAACGCCAAGTTCATGCTGCTGTCTGGAGTTAAACGCCAGAAAAACGTCATGATCCGGAGTTGAACGCCCAAAACACGTCATAACTCGGAGTTCAACTCCAAGAAAAGCCTCAGCTCATGGATTGATCAAGCTCAGCCCAAGCATACACCAAGTGGGCCCCAGAAGTGGATTTATGCATCAATTACTTACTCATGTAAACCCTAGGAGCTAGTTTATTATAAATAGAACACTTAACTATTGTATTAGATCATCTTGGGACGATTAGTTCTCAGATCATGGGGGCTGGCCATTCGGCCATGCCTGAACCTTTTACTTATGTATTTTCAACGGTGGAGTTTCTGCACACCATAGATTAAGGGTGTGGAGCTCTACTGTACCTCAAGTATTAATGCATTCTATTTCTTTATTCAATTCTCTCTTATTCTTGTTCCAAGATATTCATTCGTACCCAAGAACATGATGAATGTGATGATTATGTGACGCTCATCATCATTCTCACCTATGAACGCGTGTGATTGACAACCACTTCCGTTCTACATGCAACAGAGCTTGAATGTGTATCTCTTAGATTCACCAACAGAATCTTCGTGGTATAAGCTAGATAGATGGCGGCATTTATGGATCCGAAAAGTCTCACCTTGTCTGTGGTATTCCGAGTAGGATCTGGGAATCCGGAAAGTCTAACCTTGTCTGTGGTATTCCGAGTAGGATTCCGGTAATGAATGACTGTGACGTGCTTCAGACTCGCAAGTGCTGGGCGTTAGTGACAGACGCAAAAGAATCAAGGGATTCTATTCCAGTAGGAGCGGGAACTAACCAGTGATTAGCCGTGCTGTGACAGAGCGTGTGAGCGTAGTTTTCACTGCGAGGATGGGATGTAGCCTTCGGCCAGTGTGATGCCTCCAGACGATTAGCCATGCGAGTGACAGCGCAGAGGACCATTTTCCCGAGAGGATTAAAAGTAGCCATCGTCGAACGGTGAACCCCTATACACAGCTTGCCATGGAAAGGAGTAAGAAGGATTGAGTTGAAGCAGTAGGAAAGTAGGCGTCCTTGAGCCATACAGTCTCTCCATTCGCTTATCTGAAATTCTCACCAATGAATCTGCATAAGTATTCTATCCCTTTTATTATTTCTTCTTTTTATTAATTTAAGAAACTATAACCCAATTTAATCTGCCTAACTGAGATTTACAAGGTGACCATAGCTTGCTTCATACCAACAATCTCTGTGGGATCGACCCTTACTTACGTAAGGTTTATTACTTGGATGACCAAGTACACTTGCTGGTTAGTTGAACGGAGTTGTGAATTCAACTGGTGCCATAATAATTATTTCATACAAATACAAGGAATATGGATCACAATTTCGTCCACCAAGGTTATATCCCAAGAACTTTATAAGGTGGCGGACAAGTCCTCTACCTTGGCAAGATTAGCCTTCCCTCATCTCATTTGTCACCTCTGTAATTCAGTTGGAGTTAACATATAGGGAGACATCCTCATTGATGAGGACAAGCCCATCACTAACAAAAGGATGGAGCAAACAAGAGATCCCACTCATGGACATGAGGAAATTCCTCATCATGAAATCCCTGAGATGCCTCAAGGGATGCACTTTCTTCCACAAAACTATTGGGAGCAAATCAACACCTCCCTAGGAGAATTAAGTTCCAACATGGGACAATTAAGGGTGGAGCACCAAGAACATTCCATTCTCCTCCATGAAATTAGAGAAGATCAAAGAATCATGAGAGAGGAGCAACAAAGGCAAGGAAGAGACATTGAGGAGCTCAAGCACTCCATAAGATCTTCATGAGGAAGAACAAGCCGCCATCACTAAGGTGGACCCGTTCTTTAATCTCCTTGTTCTTTATTTTTCTATTTTTTTTTTGCTTATGTTTATCTGTGTTTGTGTCTTATTACATGATCATTAGTGTCTTAGTGTCTATGCCTTAAAGTTATGAATGTCCTATGAATCCATCACCTTTCTTAAATGAAAAAAATGTTCTTAATTGAAAAAGAGAGGAATTGCATGAATTTTAAATTTTATAACAGATTAATTATTTTGATGTGGTGGTAATACTTTGACCTCTGAATGTATGCTTAAACAGTGCATATGTCTTTTGAATTTATTGTTCATGAATGTTGGCTCTTGAAAGAAGGATGAAAAAAGGAGACATGTTACTGAGGATCTAAAAAATCATAAAAATGATTCTTGAAGCAAGAAAAAGCAGTGAATACAAAAAAAAGGAGAGATTATGTGCGAAAAAAAAAGAGAGAGAAAGCAAGCAGAAAAAGCCAACAGACCTTTAAACCAAAAGGCAAGGGTAAAAATAAAGTCGTGATCCAAGGCAAAAAAAAAAGAGTGTGCTTAAGAACCCTGGATACCTCTAATTGGGGACTCTAGCAAAGCTGAGTCACAATCTGAAAAGGTTCACCCAGTTATGTGTCTATGGCATGTATGTATCCGGTGGTAATACTGGAAGACAGAGTGCTTTGGGCTACGGCCAAGACTCATAAAGTAGCTGTTTTCAAGAATCATCATACTTAACTAGGAGAATCAATAACACTATCTGGATTCTGAGTTCCTATAAAAGCCAATCATTCTGAATTTCAAAGGATAGAGTGAGATGCCAAAACTGTTCAGAGGCAAAAAGCTAAATGCCCCGCTCATCTAATTAATACTAATCTTCATAGATGTTTTTGGAATTCATTGCATATTCTCTTCTTTTTATCTTATTTTATTTTCAGTTGCTTGGGGACAAGCAACAATTTAAGTTTGGTGTTGTGATGAGCGGATAATTTATACGCTTTTTGGCATTGTTTTTAGTTTGTTTTTAGTATGTTTTAGTTAGCTTTTATTATATTTTTATTAGTTTTTAGTTAAAATTCACTTTTCTGGAATTTATTATGAGTTTGTGTGTTTTCTGTGATTTCAGGTATTTTCTGGCTGAAATTCAGGGACCTGAGCAAAAATCTGATTCAGAGGCTGAAAAGGACTGTAGATGTTGTTGGATTCTGACCTCCCTGCACTCGAAGTGGATTTTCTGGAGCTACAAAAGCCCAATTGGTGCGATCTCAATTGCGTTGGAAAGTAGACATCCTGGGCTTTCCAGCAATGTTTAATAGTTCATACTTTGCCCGAGATTTGATGGCTCAAACAGGCGTTCCAAGTCAGCTCAAGAATTCTGGCGTTTAACGCCAGAACTGGCACAAGAATGGGAGTTAAACGCCCAAACTGGCACAAAAGCTGGCGTTTAACTCCAAGAAAAGTCTCTACACATGAAAGCTTCAATGCTCAGCCCAAGCACACACCAAGTGGGCCCGGAAATGGATTTTTATGTCATTTACTCATCTTTGTAAACCCTAAGCTACTAGTTCTCTACAAATAGGACCTTTTGCTATTGTATTAAAAAGCTTTTGATCATGTTTTTATGATTGAACCCTCTTTGGGAGGCTGGCCATTCGGCCATGTCTAGACCTTGTTCTTATGTATTTTCAACGGTGGAGTTTCTACACACCATAGATTAAGGTGTGGAGCTCTGCTGTACCTCGAGTATCAATGCAATTACTATTGTTCTTCTATTCAATTCAGCTTATTCTTGTTCTAAGATATCACTTGTTCCTCAACTTGATGAATGTGATGATCCGTGACACTCATCATCATTCTCACCTATGAACGTGTGCCTGACAACCACCTCCGTTCTACCTTAGATTGAGTGGATATCTCTTGGATTCCTTAATCAGAATCTTCGTGGTATAAGCTAGAATTAATGGCGGCATTCAAGAGAATCCGGAAGGTCTAAACCTTGTCTGTGGTATTCTGAGTAGGATTCAAGGATTGAATGATTGTGACGAGCTTCAAACTCGCGATTGTGGGGCGTTAGTGACAGACGCAAAAGAATCACTGGATTCTATTCCGACATGATCGAGAACCGACAGCTGATTAGCCGTGCTGTGACAGAGCGCGTTGAACATTTTCACTGAGAGAACGGGACTGTAGCCATTGACAATGGTGATGCCCAACATACAGCTTGCCATGGAAAGGAGTAAGAAGGATTGGATGAAGACAGTAGGAAAGCAGAGAGACGAAAGGGACAAAGCATCTCCATACGCTTATCTGAAGTTCTCACCAATGAATTGCATAAGTATCTCTATCTTTATTTTATGTTTTATTTATCTTTTAATTATTAATCCTCCATAACCATTTGAATCCGCCTGACTGAGATTTACAAGATGACCATAGCTTGCTTCATACCAACAATCTCCGTGGGATCGACCCTTACTCGCGTAAGGTTTATTACTTGGACGACCCAGTGCACTTGCTGGTTAGTTGTGCGAAGTTGTGATAAAGAGTTGAGATTGCAATTGAGCGTACCATGTTGATGGCACCATTGATGATCACAATTTCGTGCACCAACACCAGGACAAACACAGGCAAGACAGACAAGGAAAACACAAGTAAGTAACAATTACAACAAATAGTTCAAGTAGCAGTTAAGAACAGTTTAATAATTAGGCAAACCAAAACAAGTTCAAACCCAAGCAAAGCATACAAATGCATATGATGAATGCCTGTCCTATGGCTGATGAGGCTCATCTGTCGGTTATCCAGCCAACCCGACAAGTCTGAATTGTCCTTAGACTGTCCCCCGACGTGCATCCCCAAGAGTCTATGCATAGCTTTTTCTCAAATAATCAATATTGCTCAATGGGGGTAACATTCCCGGAAATTTATATAGTGCCCGGTCACACTTACGTCGTAGGGTCAACAGAGTATCGAGTTTTCAACCTGGTACACGTGGTGGCAAGCCACGACACTTATTCCAGGGAACCTCGTATCTCAGATATTTCAAATTCATAAGCCAAATGAACAATTCAAAGATCATATCTCAACATTCTCAATCTATAACTCAACATCATCATCATTCATTAATCCACATCTCATTCCCTAATTCATTCAAAACCATATTTCAAAGAAAATCTTCATCATCCTTCTTTCCATTATTCCATTCATTAACAATCCCAATTCAAAACATAATTCTTTCTTTGATAAATAAAGCAATCTTAAAACATATAGAATGTTTCAAAACAAATCTCTTTTAGTTAATTACTTTAAATAAAACTTCCACATTTATAAAATTTCGGCAACATCTCCTCTAAAACTCAGACACTGCCACCCGTTTCGGGTCCCATCCAAACATTTCTCATACCTTTTTTCAACCATTTCCAAATCTCGTTCATTTCTAAAATTCAACTAGTTTCAATATCAAATTATTTTCAAAGTGTATCAGTGCCAATAATAAGCCTCTTTTTAAAATCAAACCAGCTCAAATACTAAATCATTTATGAAGTCATTTATAAAGTCAGACTAACTCAAAATTAATTCAATTTCATAATCCAAATCATTTCCAAAGCCGATTCGTTTACATTATCAAAAATAGCTTTAAAACCGAGAAAGCCATTTTTCATAATAATCAACTAGATAACCTTTAAAACTAATTTCTGTTCAACGATCACAAACTACTCAAGAAATCAAGCAATCAGTTATTCAGTCCAGCAGTCAACCACATTTATAAGACATTCATAATCACAGACATATGTTTTCTCACATTAATATCTGTTTATAACAACTCCATAATATAAAATAGATTTTAAGAAAAATCCCTACCTCGAAAGTTCAAACTCGAAAACTCTAGAACGCGTCACAAATTCATTTTCTCTTGGCTCGCAACGGCGGCAGATGCAACTTCAACTCCAAACCATTCGCAGCAACAACAATAGCTTTAATCATGACATGCAGTAATCGGGATTCATCCCAACGTTACCAAAACCTTAGAATTTCTATTCAAACATACTAGAATGCAGATTTTTGAAAGGTTTTGAAATGTAAGGGATAATGACTGAATCAAACTGCAGAAAGTTTGGCGGTAGTTCTGGCGGCGGCAGAGAAACTTGCGGTGACCCCTGACACAGACAACCTCAGCAACAACTCTAATGGTAAAAATCAATTTAATAGACAAAGAAGCTGAAGCAAGGTTTAGAGTTTACCAAGCAAACAGGCTTTTGAGACGATTTTCGGCGGCGGCAGCGGTGGCGTGGAGCTCCAGTGACGCAGAGGCACGGCCAGAAGCTTCAACAGGACACAACAGAGGTAGCAATGGAGTTATACAGTGACAAAACCTAGCTTCCATCCTTACTCATCGAGTGCGCTCTCTTCTCCGTCTCGGCCTCGATGGCGGTGACGGCTTTGTGGCGGCGCCACGCGGTGAGGGCGACGGCGATGGCACGGACTGCAGCGGCGGCGCGACTCCACGGGACGGTGACGCTTCCTTCTCGCGCGGTTGCCTCTCTCGCCTTAGTTTTGATTCGCGATGGTGGCTTCGAGGCAGATCGGCGGTGACGAATGGCGCAGTGGCGACGCAAGACAGGGCAGAGCGCGGTTGCATGTTGGACAACGGCGACTCCTCCTGTGCCTTTCTCTGCCGGCGATGCTCTCCCTTCCTCACCATTCTCCCTCTCTTCTCCCTTTCCCCTTTTCTTTCTTTCCTGTTTTCGTTTCCCTTTTCCCCCTCTCTTTTCCCCTTTCCATTACCCCCCTTTTCTTTTCTTGTTGGGGTTTCTGTGAGTGAGTGGCGGTGAGGAGTAGGTGTGGGTAGGGGTTAGGTAAAATTAGGATTAGGATTAAATTTGGGGATATTAGGGTTAATTAGGGTAGTTTAGGTAATTTTATTAAATTTAGGGGTATAGGGTATGAATTAAAAATCTAATTTAATCCTTTAAATTTATTTTTAAAATATTATTTAATTATTAATTTATTAATTAACTTTCAATCAAGTATTTTAATTTAAAATTAGAGATAATATAATTAATTTTCTTTGTCTGTAAAAATTATTGAAAATATTAAATTCTAAAATCTCAATTATTTAAACCAAATCATATAAAATTCTTATTATTTTACAATTACTAAACTTTATAAATTAAATATAGAAAATACCTCAATAATTATAAAATTTGAATAAGAATCTTAATTTATTTCAAACTCAATTAATCAAAACTTACTTTAATTATCTTTAATAAAGAAATTTCTGAAATTAAAGTTATAAATAAATAATTAAACTTGAAATTAATTTATAATAAAATTCTGGGACTTACATTCTACCTACCTTATAAAAAATTTTCGTCTTCGAAAATTAGTCTATTATAGAAAGTATTACATAGTTATAACACTTTATGAAAAAGTAAAAAAAAAAACTCAGCACGCATATATATAGCTTCAAATACTTTGATTACCTCATAGCATAAAGATATAAGGATAGGAGTGTGATTGCAAGATAGAAATTACAAGACAAGCTTGATGCAAATGATGACATAGTTCAAACATGTAGTGGCAAAGCAAGGCAGTGAAAGGTTATAAAACAGGTTAGGATTAAAATGACGTACTTAACATTCGCATACTGATCTCGCACCAACTCAGATATTCAACTATTCAAATTTCAACATAACTTATTTCCACCATTCTCAATCGTACTTCATCGATCAACTCATCCGAGGATTCTCAACCTCATCAAACACTTTACAAATCTTAGTAGTCACAAACTTTAACATCAATAAAACTCCTTCACATGAAACAAGATTCCACAACTCCCTGCTACGTCATATGTTTATAAATTTCACCTTTTGTGTTCATCAAACGTGTTCTAAAGGGCTAATGTGTCGTTTACTAAGTCTAACGGTCGTACGAGACACCAAAACTGATCTCAAGTATACTTAGAAGGATAATAGACCATAGAAAAGGAAGAACAGCGACAAGGATAAGATGCACATAAATTCGGAAGGAGATGTAGGATTACAGCTAAACAACAATGTATAGACATGAGAAAACGTTTTAGAAAGGGTGATTTTGCGTCTTAACAGGAAATATTGAATCTAGGAACTCTAAAGAAAACAAGAGAAGGATAGTGGTAAATTAGATTAAAACAAGCTGAAGTCAAATTAGAGAAGCACAAAGTTCACAAAAATATGAAGGAATGGCTCTAGTCACCAACAAACTAGAATGGTCAAAAGTCGTGAAGTACGTCAGAAGAAAGAATCAAAATATAAATAGGAAAAAAAATTTTGATTTCGAAGAACTTAGATAGAAATCCTAAAAGAGAACAGGGCGTTTATATACAAAATTCAAGAGAATTGTAAAAACATAAATATTGCGTCATATTAAAACAATTTCAAGTCGAACTAGATTATGCAAGATTTGTGAAATGAAAATTTAGTTAGGCTAAGGATAAAATATTTTCTTTAAAACCTTGAAAGACATTTTACATAATAAAATAAAAATTTGCATAAAAATAAATGCGAGATTGGTAGGAATTCAAGTTGTAATCCTAGGGAGGAATTTGAATCTAAGAACTTCGAAAGGAACAATCAAAAGAAAGAACGGTGCACTCTTTTGAACTGAATCTAAGCTGAGTTGAAAAGAATACTAAAAATCAATGGTAGCATCCACATGGAATGGATAAACTCAAAAAGGAATAAATTAACTTTTTCAAAAGAAATATAAAAGGTATTGCATCAAAACAAATCAAATTAAAATTAGATAAGCAAAAATTATAAAATAGAACTTAATCAAGCTATGAGTAAAAATATTTTCTCAAAAATCTTCAAAAAATACTTAGATGCAAAATCTCATAAGAATAGGTATAAAAAATATGATAAAATTGGGAGTAAATCAAGTTGTAGTCAATGAAAGAAATCCAAAGTAGAAATTGTTTTTCACATGTCTATAGAAGAATAGGGAAAGTATTGCAGATAAACAGATTTAAACCATATAAAGAAATTTTGAAGTTCATGTAGAAAAGTGCATGTAAAAGTAAAAACGATTTTCATGAAAAATTTAAAAATTGGTTGTGAATAAAATCAGGCAAAGGACGCATCAATCAACTTCAAAAAGATCCAAACAGAATCTCAAAAGAATGCCATAAGGTATGGTGTAGCAAAACGAGTTCAAAGCTTATCGAAGAATTATGTTTTCCATGTATAGAAACACAAAATTAGAAGCCGTGATATCAAGAATCTACATGATAGCTAATGAAAATGGTTAGAGTAGAATTCACATAAAATGTAAAATATGAAACTAAAGAGTCAAATCATATCTTAAGAAAGAATCTAATTCAGAAAATTTTGATAGAAAGAATAAAAGAAAAGATAATATATTGATCGAAACAAGTTCTGACTAAAATAGAATAAAAGTCCAGAAATAAAGACAACTCAGGTCAATGACAATATACTTATTTATTTATTTATTTATTTATTTATTTTAATTTTGAGATCATTCTTTATACTTAAACGAATTCAAAGGGTATAAAATTCATAAAGAGAAATAAGTGGTGTGTTGCAAACAAACAGTTTTCCGCTAAATAAGAAAGTTTTTTCAAAACTTCATTTAAAATAGCGCAAGCCAACTTTAAAATAACTTTGTCAAATGAAAATCAACAGAAAAGATGCAAAAATTTTTTTTAAAGAATACTTAAATACATAATCAAATAAAGATATTCGTAAAAACTGTAATAAAGTTGTTAGAAAATCAAATTGTATTTAAAGTAAATATATTTTCATAAATCAGTAAATGAACAAGCGGGGTATTTAGAAATAATTAGTTTTAAACTGTATAAGGAACTTTCAAGTTTATATAGAAAAGTATATATATCAAATCAAAAGTGGTTTTGGTAAGATTTGAAGAATGACTCTAATTATCGTCAAATAAGAGAAAAACTAAATCACAATTTGTTTACAAAGGACTTGGAATAAGAACTTAAAAAGGTATACTGCATCAAAACAGATTTAAATGTATATCAAAGAGTACATGACTCAAGAGGAAGTGCCTAAATAAAGAAAGTAAATACACCAAGGATTTTAAGCAGACATATGTAGTTAGGATCAAACAAGAGTGCACGTGAACAAGAGGGCATGATTGGAAGATAATCTGATCACTTTCAAAGAAAAGAATCACAAAGAAAAACCTTAGAGCATACCAGCAGGAACAAGATACGTGACATTTAGAGTTCAAGATACCTAACGAAATAGCCTCAAGAATTAACTCTTAACGTTTCCAAAACCCGCGATTCACATCATCTATAACTTGCATAATGTCTATGATAACCCATTGGTGCTTCCACGTACATAATTTACTAGTGTTAAGCCGGCCAAACTTAATACCAGGAATTATGCAATGCAAGACTAATGGTATTAATCAGTAGACCGTCATGTGCATAAAGCTCTAATTCTCGTTATTCAAACAAGACCTATTACATGACAGACTCTCAGAGTATGCAATTGATGCATAATCAGTCCATTTCCAAGGCTCTACAGGAAGGACCACTCTGATACCATAATATAACACCCTCACTATCAGAAGTCATGCTTCCGGCTGCGCTACTCTGATAGAAAGAAGTATTACGACTACTTTACATACTAAATACTAAAATAGGAGCCTGTGACTCGCACTGTAGCTACTTTACATACTGCCTCAAAGCCACCATCGCGAATCAAAACTGAGGCGAGAGAGGAAACCGCGCTAGGAGGAAGCGTCACCGTCCCGTGGAGTCACGCCGCCGCTGCTGTCCGTGCCATCGCCGTCGCCCTCACCGCGTGGTGCCGCCACAAAGCCGTTACCGCCATCGAGCCCGAGACGGAGAAGAGAGCGCGCTCGATGAGTAAGGATGGAAGCTAGATTTTGTCGCTGTATAACTCTATTGCTACCTCTGCTGTGCCATGTTGAAGCTTCTGGCCGCGCCTCTGTGTCGCCGGAGCTCCATGCCACCGCTGCCGCCGCCGAAAATCGTCTTAGAAGCCTGTTTGCTTGGTAAACTCTAAACCTTGCTTCAGCTTCTTTGTCTATTAAATTGATTTTCACCATTAGAGTGGTTGCTGAGGTTGTCTGTGTCAGGGGTCACCGTGAATTTCTCTGCTGCCGCCAGAACCACCGCCAAACTTTCTGCAGTTTGATTCAGTCATTATTTCTTCATTACGGTAAGAGTTTACATTTTAGAACCTTTCAAAAATCTACATTCTAGTATGTTTGAATAGAAATTATAAGGTTTCGGTAACGTTGGGTTGAATCCCGATTACTGCATGTCATGATTAAAGCTATTGTTATTGCTGCGAATGGTTTGGAGTTGAAGTTGCATCTGCCGCCATTGCGAGCCAACTGAAAATGAATTTGTGACGCGTTCTGGAGTTTTCGAGTTTCAACTTTCGAGGTAGGGTTTTTCTTAAAATCTATTTTATATTACGGAATTGTTATAAACAGATATTAATGTGAGAAAACATATGTCTGTGCTTATGAATGTCTTATAAATGTGGTTGACTGCTGGACTGAATAACTGATTGCTTGATTTCTTGAGTAGTTTGTGATCGCTGAAAAGAAATTAATTTTAAAGGTTATTTAGTTGATTATTATGAAAAATGGCTTTCTCGATTTTAAGGCTATTTTTGATAATGTAAACGAATCGGCTTTGGAAATGATTTGGATTATGAAATTGAATTGATTTTGGAAACGGTTTAATTTTGAGTTAGTCTGACTTTATAAATGACTTTATAAATGATTTAGTATTTGAGCTGGTTTGATTTTAAAAAGAGGCTTATTATTGGCACTGATACACTTTGAAAACATTTTAAGATTGCTTTATTTATCAAAGAAAGAATTATGTTTTGAATTGGGATTGTTAATGAATGGAATGGAAAGAAAGATGATGAGAATTTTCTTTGAAATATGGTTTTGAATGAATTAGGGAATGAGATGTGGATTAATGAATGATGATGATGTTGAGATATATATTGAGAATGTTGAGATATGATCTTTGAATTGTTCATTTGGCTTATGAATTTGAAATATCTGAGATACGAGGTTCTCTGGAATAAGTGACGTGGCTTGCCACCACGTGTACCAGGTTGAAAACTCGATACTCTGTTGACCCTACGACGTAAGTGTGACCGGGCACTATATAAATTCCCGGGAATGTTACCCCCATTGAGCAATATTGATTATTTGAGAAAAAGCTATGCATAGACTTTTGAGGATGCACGTCGGGGGACAGTCTAAGGACAATTCAAACTTGTTGGGTTGGCTGAATAACTGACAGATGAGCCTCATCAACCATAGGGCAGGCATGCATCATATGCATTTGTATGCTTTGCTTGGGTTTGAACTTGTTTTGGTTTGCCTAATTGTTAAACTATTCTTAACTGCTACTTGAACTATTTGCTGTAATTGCTACCTACTTGTGTTTACCTTGTCTGTCTTGCCTGTGTTTGTCCTGGCGTGCTACATTTGAGAATGAATTTTGGTGCTAAATTAATGATTGTGTTATTTGATTGCGTGGTTGGTTTCTGATTGAGATTTTCTTATAAAAAAGTAAATGTTTCGATTTTTTGAAAAATTAAACATTGTTTCTTCGAAAAGGTTTTGAACGATTACCTATTGGTTTTAAAAAGAAAATTCATATGGCAATGATAATCACTGAGTTTGAAAACAGTTTTCTTATTAAATAACTTCTTATGACAACTTTGAAACTCCGTGGTGAGACCGTGTGGTTAGGTTCTCACCTCCTACAGCTTTACCTTTTCAGGAACCGGAAGAAGAAGTATTAAGAAGAGTTGTACTGCGTTTGGTTTATAAGTTGTTGAATTAATTAGATTATTTTCTTCCCTCTTCTTTGTTATCACAAGTTTGTAAGAGGGATAGGATTTGTATATTTTATATGTATATTATATTATGAGTTATTATGTAAGTAATCTTGTATATGAATCTATGCCTGTTTGTATTTTTCTTAAAATCAATTGTTTATTTCCGGTTTTTTAAAGAAATCAGCGCTACAGTGCGAGTCACAGGCTCCTATTTTAGTATTTAGTATGTAAAGTAGTCGTAATACTTCTTTCTATCAGAGTAGCACAGTTGGAAGTGTGACTTCTGATAGTGAAGGTGTTATATCACAGGTGAAAAGAATCCACAAAATTAAAGTAATATATTAATCATAGTCCCAATTTGATTAGAAACTAGCAAAAGGCCATCCTTTTTTATCTCATTTTACAGGTTGTCTATATAATATCAAGACAAGAATTTAGCATTAAATCTTGATGTAAGAGGTTTTGTCTAAGGCTTTAGATAATAATTGAGTAAAATTCTAATCCCATAGTATTCAAAGTAGGCCATATGTTTCGCAAGCATACAAAATTTCATCTTACCGTAGTCCTCAATAATTCCTTATTATATATGCAAGTCATAACCTTCACTCAAGTCAGTGTCACTTTTATTTTATTTTGTTGTTTTTCTCTGCTTAAGAATTACTCCAATCACGATACCATGTTTAAAATATAGTAGAGAATAAATAATTATTTACCATAATAAAATATTTAAATGTTAATTAATTTAACTACAAAAAATAAAATTAATGTTATATTTATGAAAAATATGTTCTAGTTAATAAAATTATTTAAATCTTAAAAAATTATTTAAAATTTTTAAAATTCCGTTTTAAGAGTAAATGATTAAATTAATCCCTGAAAAATTATTCGTTCTCCAAATTGGTCTCTAAAAGATTTTTTTAATCAAATTCGTCCTTTAAAGATTTTAAATTAGTCATATTAGTTATTCCGTCACTTTGTTTATTAATTGTGTCAAAATTTGCTAATGTGATATGTTAAGTGACACCACAACACACACTTAGAAATCTTAATTGACTATTAACATGATTAATTTATAAAATTAGATAAAATCAATAATCTAATTTCATAAACTTATTATGTTAATAGTCAATTAAGACTCATAAGTATGTGTTGGAATGTCACTTAATGTGTCACATTAGCAAATTTTGACATCATTAACAAACAAAGTGACAGAAGAACTAACATAACTAATTTAAAAACTTTAAAGGATGAATTTGATTAAAAAAAATCTTTCAAAAACCAATTTAAAATATGAGTGATATTTTAGAGATTAATTTAAGAGTATATATCCATTTTAGTCCTCAAAGAATTTCAGACCGGACTCTTTAGTCCCCAACTAAAATTAATTACTCGATTGGTCCCTAACAATTAACTCCGTCAGTCACTTAGATCCTTTATTCCGTTAATTCTAACAGAGAACAAAATAGTCCCTGACAACTCTAACAGGGAACAAAATGGTCCCTGGTCTCCTTTGTTCGGAAACGACACTGTTATCTCCCAATTTCCATCATATCTAGCATAACACTAACAGTCTAGTACTGTAACTTCAAACTACAATGCACACTCTATAAATTTAATGCTCACAAAAAAAAATCCTCCACGGGTTGAGTTGCTGATGTGGTTTGTAATTTTAGAAAGATTGAATATTAGAGATAGATTATGTAAGTTTAAGATTGTACTAGAAGTGGAATCCTTTTGTGTCTCATGTAAGGATAGATTGGAGACAGTACATCACTTATTTCTTTTCATGTGATCGTATATGGAAGTTGTGGGGATCAATCTTGGTGGATTGGAGTGTGATTTGGTTTTGGCCAGGAACCACCAAAGAATGCTTTGAGGTGTGGATGGATAGAAAGATAAGGAAATATATGAAGGAAGTGTGGATGGTGTTATTTTTTTCTGTAATATGGTGCACATGGAAATGTAAAAATAACATTATCTTTAATAATGGAGTGTTGGTATTAGAGAAGTTAAAGGAGGAAGTTGTAGAATGCACAAATCGATGGTGTGAAGATCGATAATATAGGAGTAATTGATGTACTTATGAGTGCAAATATCAAGTCTAAGGTAAATAAGAAGACATATGAAATTGATCTTTGATGCATGATTTACTGATCTATGAAAAAGGCCAATAATTCTGCAGAGTAAAAGTTAGAAGGAGAATGATCATGATTTGATGTTGTATAACTGATCGGGTTCATCTTAAAGTGTCTTTGGAAGAGCTAAAATCATTATATTCTTTTGCTCCCTGTTTGCTGTTTTATGCTAGTTTTATGTTTTTTTTGTAGTTATTGCTTTGTTTTTGTTTTTGAATTAGATGGAGATGTAATTATCTAAAAAAAAAAATCCTCAACTTGTTTCCAACCAATTCATACTCAGGAAACTAATGCCTATGTCTCTCAACTAGTTGTCATCTTCGATGGATCCCATGAATCCAGACAGCAAGTCATTTCTTAAGACTCCGGAAAAGAAGAAATGAAGCATTCGGTGTCTATTTCAAATGATAATTTGCATATGATGTCGAAGGATAATCTTTTCATGATGTCCTGATGTCTAACAATCTATATTGCTTACTGGAGAGTGGAGAAAGGCATGTGCTTGGAGTAGTTATGGAACTTGGTCTTGAGAATGTTGTGGACGTCGTAGGGGTTGGAGGTGATGTTATCAAAGACGTGGAAGTGGATGCTTTTGGTGGGTGAAGTGCAGAGGAGGTGGATGTATCAGTCACAAAGATTTAGGAAGTGTATGGTCCATGACATGTTGAGGTAGGTGCGACACGTGTGACAATTACACCATGGTTTAATCTTGGAGCTAAAGAGGAGGAAGAAAAAGATGAAAAAAAAAGATTGTGAAGGTGAAGAAGGAGAGTATGAATGTTAGGGTTATGCGAGATATGATAAAAGTTGGGGAACAACAGTGTCATTTTCGAATAAAGGGGTCATGGATCATTTTGTCCCTTGTTAGAGTTGTCAGGGATCATTTTGTCCCATGTTAGAATTTTCAGGGACCATTTTGTCTTTCATTAAAGTTAACGAAGTCAAGGATTTAAATGACTGACGAAATTAATTGTTAGGGACCAATCGAGTAATTAATTTTAGTTGGAGACTAAAATATCTAATTTAAAATTCTTTGAGAACCAAAATAGGTATATACTCTTAATTTAACTATTTACTCGCCGTTTTAACCTAACTTAACCTCAATTTCCAATTATAATTTAATTCTCATCCACCTTCAATTTCTAATCTTTTTTCACTGTTACACATTATTTCACAACCTTTCTTCTTCCTTTTTCATCCCATTTTCTACCACCACACTAACTTTTCTTCTGCCTATGCAATACCATCAATATCAAAATATTATTTTCTTTTCAAGTTGTGAAAAACACAATGAGAAGAATACACAAATAAAAATAAAATAAAATATATTTTTTATCCTTAATATTTTTAAAATTTTTTAAAATTATTCCTAACATTTAATTTGATTCAATTTTGTGTTTAACATTTAAAATAATTTCACTTTTATCCCTACTATCAAATTTTTACCAATCAACAATTAGTTAAATTTTATTTTTCCAATTTTAACCTTCTCTCATCTAACCCTAACCAATTTCAACCCCTCTAACTCTTCACCTCACCACTACCACCATCATCCCACCCACCAATACCACATGCATTTCCCTGTACCTGTTTTTTTTTTTTTTTTTTTTTGAGTCATCAACTCACTAAACTCGTTCTTGACTTAACTCATCGCGATGCCAGAAGCTCAAAGGAACAAAAACAAAAACAATGTCATCGTGAGACATCAACGGAAGCGCTCTGCCGACGAAGAAGCTAGGAAGTTTAGAGAGATATGAAGAAGATGATTCTTTACCAACATCAAAGAGAGATTCCTGGAAAGCATGGGAAGATTTGGAATCAGACTCGGAAACAGAGAGAAAGCACAGAAGCAGTTCGAGGAGGAAATCGCAATGAGATAGTTCGGATTCAGAAGATGAGAAGTCGCATAGGAGGAAGATAAAGTCGCGGAGGAGGTATAGCAGCGACGAGAGCTTCGATTCCAATTCGGATTCGAATTCGAAGAAGGGATAGTCAGAGAGTTCAAGCTCGGAGTATTCAGATTCGGAGTCCGAGAGCGAAGGAGAGATGAGGAAGGTGAATGCGAACCAAAGGTATAGTCAAATGAGTAAATTAAAAAAATTGACTAACTGTTGATTGGTAAAATAAATTTGATGGTAGGGGTAAAATTGAAACTATTTCAAATGTTAGGGATAAAATTGAATCAAATTAAACGTTAGGGATAATTTTGAAAAATTTCGAAAACGTTAGAGACAAAACGTATACTTTACCCTTAAATAAATAAAAATATAAAAATCAAAGACAACATCTCCCTCCACCACATTCCATTTCTTTGTTCTTTCTTCATTTCTTTCTTTCTTTCTCTCATCCTTTGCCTCTCTCACATTGATTCATATTCAACAATGTCTAATGTAACCTTATCACATATTGTTATTCTCGCTATTGATGTGGAATAATATATCTTATTTGTAGCATCCTTAAGATGTCATCTCCCTAATGGCATTCAAGTATAATTGTACAAAGTCGATTTCAACAACTGTCTCAACTTCATCAACATCAATGCCGTCGTGCAATTCAGCACTTCTGTCATTGGCAATGTATCCAATGCACTGCAAACAGAGTGGTCCACTAACAAAGTAGTCATCTACAAGAAATGCCATCTAAGTACGCCGTTTTCTGGCTCCGTGATGGTGTCTTGGTTAGAGCGCGGAATTTTTCGGCATTAATGACATTTTTCGACAACAATACTAAAATAAACGAGATAGGTTGGCGATGATTGTAAGATTCTCAGTGGAAATAGTTGTCTTTGTAATATCTTTCGTGTGCTTCATGGTGTTCATGGGGAGATAAAGGAGGAATAGCGGCAAAGGAGAGAATAAGAAAGTTGTGATCAAGTTTAGATACGTAGATCAGATGCAGCATTGACGGTGGAGGAAACGATGTGGGTGGAGCAAGAAAGAGAATCAGGGGTGAGTGCGTGTGTGGTAAAAGAGGAAGAAGAGAGGATTTGAATTTGGACTCGCAGTAAGCTGAAGATGGGATTGGGAGTGGAGGTTATAAATTGAAGATTAGGGATGTATATAATTAAAGTAAAGGTGAAAATTTGGGTTAGGTTAGAATATGTTAAGATGTGTATTTTAAAAATTTTAAATAATTTTTTAAGATTTGGATAGTTGGGTGAGTTCATGTGTGGTAAAAGAGGAAGAAGAGAGGATTTGGGTTTGGACTCGCGGTAAGGTGAAGATGGGATTGGGAGTGGAGGTGATAGATTGGAGATTAGGAATGGATATAATTAAAGTAAAGGTGAAAATTTGGGTTAGGTTATAATATGTTAAGATGGATATTTTAAAAAATTTTAAATAATTTTTTAGGATTTGAATAGTTTTGTCGATCAGAATCTATATTTTTTTATGAATATATCATTTTTTTGTGAGTAAATTTGTCGACATCTAAATCTTTTATGGTTAAAAATGATTATTTATTCTAAAATAAATTAAACTAACTTTTGGCGACATGGATGAATCATTGACTAATTATAATTTAATATCTACATCACGTACTAATTACCAAAGCATTACCCAAAAAAATGGATTAAAAAATTATTACTTTATATGTTTACGAAGATATATTTAATTATCAATATTATGGGCAATTTATATAAATTAATTAATTCAACATTTAATATATAAATTGTTTATTTATAAAATCTATCTATCAATTGCAATTTATTAACAACAAAATTCAAAATTCACAATTCACCAATTAGAGCATGATTTATAAACACTATTTAGTGTAATCATACAACATTTTAATAAACTCATGATTTAGTACTATGAAATTATCTAAACACCCAATCTAAGCCCACCATTTAGTTTTGATCCTATGAGCATAGTATAAAGGATACACACATGATTTAGCATTTGGTTCCAAAGAAGAAGACAACAAGCACCAAGAAGAGAATGGGTGTTTGATCTAGGATATAGAGAATAAAACAAAGCTATGATTATGGGGATTAATTGTGTCAGTTAAATTATATTATTTATGTGACGTGATTCATAAAGTAAGAGATTAATCAAATAAATGTTTTGTTAAATTCACTAGAGTCATAGATATCAAATTAGATTGTACTACATAATAGTGTTCTGGCTTAGGGAGTTTATGTTAGACTATTAGTATAGTATATTACATGAATAGTTGTGATTCTAACTTAGGTTGAGGCATACTTTTAATTAATATTATATTATATATTTTTTATAATTTAGATGAACGGTTAAAACAACTGAAATACCGTATTTTTAGTACACTAAAAATTCTTCCTATAATTATAACGATCGTAAATTGTGTGAATGGAATATGCGAAATTGATTTAATTTACTTTCTATTCAACATACATACTAAATCGTTGCACTTAGTTTTGGTTTTATACATGCGTACACTAACTTATGGAACATTACTATGATTTATTAGTTCATTATAATCTTACTAAATCGATGTCTTATGTCTACGATTTTTATGAAGAAAAAAAATATTGATATACTAAAATTAACTATTAAAATTAATTATTAATATATTTAATATAAATATATATTATTTAATTTATTTTAATATATATTTATATTTTAATATATATTATATTAATGATTAATTTTAATAGTTGATTTTAATATACATATAATATAATTATATAAAGAAACGTAATACTTTGAGATGTACTTTTATTTATTTTCCTAAAAAATATACTGTCTAATATAATTATTATAATTACCAACAACAAAAAATATGTACAATTAAGGATGTCTTTATTAATGAATAATGAAAGGCACACTATTATGTATCCGTACGAGGTATATATTTAGCCCCAACATTTGTATCAAAATAACTATTATTAATTATAAAGGATGTTTTTATAAATACGTAAAAAATATCTTTTTATAAAGGTACTTATGTGTTATATTATTATTGAACGTATTAATGAATCGGTTATTTTTTAATTTCTTAACAAATTAGAATAAAATTAATTTTTTTATAATAATAACAATAAATCTATTTTTTTCAAAATTTAATTGTATTTTAAAATTTTTAAGAATTTAAATGTCTGCAAAATAAAAAATTAGGAATATATTTATTTTTTTATCAAAAAATTTAACGATAGTCAGTTTAGATTATGTAATTTGATCATATTAAATCGGGCTAATAATTATAATGTAGACAATTGAATTTATTATTGTTGCTATAATAAATCAATTTTATTTTAATTTATTAAAAAATAAATTATTGACCAATTTAATAAAAATGTCTAATAATAATATGACATATATAAATATCTTTAAAAAAAAGATATTTTTAATGTCTTTATTAAAGTGGTCTCCAATTATAAATTAGACCCCTAAACACAACTTTCAGAGGCATGTATGTGTTGCTTATTGAGGTGCTATTTCTCTATATGGTAAGTACAAGTATCAACCATATAAACTGAATCATATATTCTATTCGATATAAGTGAAGGATTACCTTACGAAATTAAAGTGAAAGATTTGAGAGTTAGATATTACCTTATTTTAATCATACAACTAATAATCAAAATTTAAGAGACTATGATCAATAAACAATGACAAGAAGCCCCACGACACCTTTTTGCTACACCAACTTACAAGTTAGAAAATTACTTTTAATTTTAAAAAAGGAGTGAATTTTATGCAGGGCAAAAGCTACATATCTTTCATGTAGATCCAAGAGCTAGCATAATAGTAATAATTTAAATAATAATAATAACTAAACAAAAGAAATGATTGGTTTTCATTGAAAACGGAAATAAAAGATAATGAAACAAATCTTTTATAATTTGCAGTCATAAAATGCAAAATATATATTGGCTAATGATATTTCTTAATTTGCAATTTTGCCATTGAAATACATGCAACTTAATTTTGCATCGTTGCAACGAAATTACCTGACAATACAATTTGATCTTGAAACTTTATTTTTTTTATTTTATATTGATAACAATCATATAAAATGTATACTGTTCATACCCTGGCCCAATGTTAAAGGCTCAGGTCCAATCGAAAGGCCTGATCCAATAGATTAAGCCTAGTAAAACACCGACCTCCACTTAAGAGGTCGGTGTCCACCACGACTCAGTACGAAGAAGTCGGTTATGAGATTAGCTGGCAGATAAATACTCATTCAAATGAGTAACCGCCCCTGAAATCTCTCTAACCACTTCATAAAGCCATATCTTAACCTCCCCAAGATAATGTGACGGTTATTATCCTAAAGATACGGCACTACTCCAACGGTGGTTATTGGCTCACCACTATAAGTACACTGACACCAATCAGGTATTTCTAAGCCCAATACTCTCTAGACCTGCTCACACCCTTGCTAACTTAGGCATCGGAGTGTCTTTGCAAGTACCACCCCCCATTCCTGCACGCGAGCAAGTCGGACGGAGCCTCCCGAGTTGCAGACACACCCGGAGTTCTCCTCCTTCATACACTTGGGCCATCAAACGTCATCCACCTTATTAATCTCCGGTTACCCACCGTAACATTGGCGCCGTTGCCGGGGACCCGAGAGATCATCCATCGATGGCGGATAGATTCCACGAAGAAGTCCATGCGGAAACGGATTCCGAAGAAGAGAATCTGAACGCAGGTAATGACAACGTGGATGTAACCCTCCACCAGGAAGTTAATGATCAACATAGAGAAGGCACCTCTGGGGTAAAAAACCCGAAGGCAAATCCTTCAGATGAGCGAGAATCGGAAAAGGGTGGACCATCCCACGTAACTGAACTAATGGGGTTGGTCCACAGTCGTTTAGAACAATTGGAGAAAGAGCGGGAGAAGCAGAAAGAAACTGAAAGGTACCTCAAAGAGGAGATGGAACGGCGAAAAGAGTTAGAAAGAAAACTCTTACAGCTAGAATCCTCCCTCAAGGGCCATAACTCCCGTGACGACCAAGAAGATCAATTCCCGGGTGGAGAGGATCCCTTCAGTGAGGACATCATGGGGGCAAAAGTTCCGAGAAACTTTAAAAGCCCTGATATGGACCTCTATGACGGGACCACGGACCCAAAGCATCATCTAAGCAACTTCAAAAGTCGGATGTATCTAGCCGATGCCTTCGACGCTACGAGATGCAAAGCTTTCCCGACCACTTTATCAAAAGCGGCAATGAAGTGGTTCGATAGCCTCCCACCAAGATCTATCACCAGCTTTGAAGACCTCTCAAGGAAGTTTCTGATGAGGTTTTCAATTCAGAAAGATAAGGTAAAACATGCACCGAGCCTCCTGGGAGTAAAACAGGAGGTCGGAGAACCTTTGCGAGCCTATATGGAAAGGTTCAATAAGGCATGTTTGGAGATCCAAGACCTGCCCACAGAGGCAGTCATAATGGGGCTAGTCAATGGGCTCAGAGAAGGTCCTTTCTCACAGTCCATATCTAAAAGACACCCCGTTTCTCTAAGTGATGTACAAGAAAGGGCCGAGAAGTACATCAATATGGAAGAGAATGCGAAATTAAGAGACCTGAGTTGGCGACCCGGACCCCCTCCCTCATCCAAGGAGAGGGAAAGGGAAATCAAGAAGAAGGAAGAACTCGGTCTCGAAAGGCCCAGAAAATATCACTCTTATACTCCTCTCAAAACCTCTATAGTGGATGTATACAGAGAGATTTGCCACACTGAAAGGCTGCCACCCCCTAGACCTATTAAAAACAAAAAGGGAGAAGCCGCAGCGACTACTGTGAGTACCATAAAATATATGGTCACTCCACCAACGACTGTTACGACCTCAAAAATGTGATAGAAAAGCTGGCCAGAGAAGGTCGGCTTGATAGATATCTCATGGAAAGGTCGGACACTCACGGGAAAAGAAAGCGAGATGATATGGATAGAAGAGATCCACCACCGCAGACTCCAGAGAGACATATTCATATGATCTCGGGAGGATTTGCGGGAGGGGGCCTCACTAAATCCTCTCGCAAAAGACATCTCAAAAGAGTCTACCAAGTCGAGGAAGAGACACCCGACTTCCCCACTATCTCATTCACGAAAGAAGATGGGCAAGGGATAATTCCCGGGCATGATGATCCCGTGGTGATAACTATGATCCTAGCCAATGCCCATCTCCACAGAACCCTAGTAGACCAAGGAAGCTCGGCGGACATCCTTTTCAAGCCCGCCTTCGACAAGCTAGGGTTAGATGAAAAAGAGTTGAGAGCCTACCCCGACACCCTATATGGGTTAGGGGACACGCCAATAAAACCATTGGGATTTTTACCCCTTCACACCACTTTCGGAAAAGGGGAAAAATCAAGGACTTTGAGCATAGACTTCATAGTCATCGATGAAGGGTCAGCCTACAATGCCTTAATCGGCAGAACTACCCTTAATCGCCTGGGAGCAGTGGTATCGACTCCTCACCTTTGCATGAAATTCCCGACTCCAGGAGGAATAGCAACGGTCAGGGGAGATCAGAAATTGGCAAGGAAGTGCTATAACGAAAGCCTAAATCTGAGAGGAAGGGGCAAAGAAGTCCACACCCTAGAGCTAGGCGGCACGAGGACCAGAGAAGAACTGCGACCCCAACCGGGAGGAAAAACCGAGGAGATACAAGTCGGTGAGGAGGAAGGAAAAAACACTTACATAGGAGCCAACCTAGGGGAAACCCTAAAACAAAGGTTGGGAGAGCTCCTAAGAGCTAATTCCGACCTTTTCGCATGGAAGGCTTCCGACATGCCCGGGATCGATCCCGAGCTCATGTCTCACAAGCTCTCGGTTTTCCCAGGGTCCCGACCTGTACAGCAAAGAAGACGCAAGCTCGGCCCAGAACGAGCCTCAATAGTAGAAGAACAAGTACAGGCGCTCTTGGAAGCCGGCTTTATTAGAGAGGTCAAATACCCAACGTGGCTAGCCAATGTAGTGCTAGTCAAGAAACAGAATGGTAAATGGAGAATGTGCGTCGACTATACCGACTTGAATAAGACATGTCCTAAGGACCCTTATCCTCTACCGAGTATTGATACCCTGGTGGACTCCAGCTCGGGGTACCAATACCTATCATTCATGGATGCCTACTCGGGATATAACCAAATCCTGATGCATGAACCCGACCAGGAGAAAACATTCATCACGCCAAAAGCCAACTATTGCTACGTGGTCATGCCATTCGGACTAAAGAATGCAGGAGCCACGTATCAAAGGCTGATGAACAAAGTGTTTTCCCCCCATTTAGGGAGCCTAATGGAGGTATACGTCGACGACATGTTAGTAAAAACCAAGCAAGAAAACGACCTCTTAACCGACCTCTCACAAGTCTTCAACACTATAAGGTTGCATGGGATGAGACTAAATCCCGCAAAATGCGCCTTCGCAGTAGAAGCGGGGAAATTTCTAGGCTTCATGCTAACACAAAGAGGGATTGAGGCCAATCCCGACAAATGCAGAGCCATCCTAGAAATGAAAAGCCCGACTTGTTTGAGAGAGGTTCAACAGCTCAATGGCCGACTTGCAGCCCTCTCCAGATTTTTGGCGGGATCGGCACTAAAATCCCTTCCACTTTTCTTTATTGAGGAAGGGATGCCAATTTGAATGGACTTTGGAATGCGAGGAGGCATTCCAAGAGTTCAAAAGATTCCTAAGTCAACCTCCTATCTTAACACGACCAGTACCGGGAAAAGACCTTGTCCTATACCTATCCGTGGCAAACAGGGCTGTCTCATCAGCTCTGATCAGAGAAGACAAGGACGGGCAACACCCGGTTTACTTTACCAGTAAGGTCCTACAAGGCCCTGAACTAAGGTACCACAAACTAGAGAAGTTTGCCTACTCCTTAGTAATAGCCTCACGAAGGCTACGACCTTACTTTCAGGCTCACACAATAAGAATCCGTACGAACCAACCCATGAAGCAAATCCTCCAAAAGACGGATGTTGCAGGGAGAATGGTTCAATGGGCAATAGAGCTCTCCGAGTTCGATCTGAGATATGAAACTCGGACAGCAATTAAAGCCCAATGCCTCGCCGACTTCGTTGCAGAATATGCAGGAGAGCAAGAAGAAAAACTGACTACATGGGAACTCTATGTAGACGGATCTTCCGACAAAACAGGGAGCGGCGCAGGCATAATATTGGTAGATGAAAAAGGAACCCAAATAGAGGTCTCCTTAAAATTTGAATTCCCGGCCTCGAACAATCAAGCAGAATATAAGGCCTTGATTGCCGGGTTAAAACTAGCAGAGGAAGTTGGTGCCACAAAGGTAGCAATCTACAGCGACTCACAGGTGGTGACCTCCCAAATAAGCGGAGAGTATCAGGCAAAGGACCCTAATATGAAAAGGTACTTGAAAAAAACCTTGGAGCACCGGCGCTTCGCAGAAACCGAGGTTAACACAACTCGGGATCTAAATAGTAGAGCGGACGCCCTCTCCAAATTAGCAAGTACCAAAAACCCTTCAAGAAACCCTCGGTAGCAAAAACAGAAGATAAACAAGAGACACTTGAGGTAGTCGTTTAAACCTCGGATGGATGAATCCCTTAGTCGAATACCTGAAATTCGACATCCTCCCTAAAGAGGAAAAAGAAGCCAAAAAGATCCGAAGGGAAGCACACACACTATACCCTGGTAAGAAATGTCCTTTACAGAAGAGGGATATCAACGCCATTATAAAGTGCGTACCGACCTCAAGGACCACCGAGGTGTTGGAGGAGGTACATATTGGGATCTGCGGAAACCATCTAGGAGCAAGGTCACTCGCCAGGAAAGTAATCGTGCAGGATTCTATTGGCCGACCTTGCAAAAGGATGCCCACAGACTTTGTGAAAAAGTGCCAGCCATGCCAGATGCATGCAAATTCCACGTAGCTCCACCCGAAGAGCTCATCAGTATCACTTTCCCGGCCCTTCGCAAAATGGGGAATGGATTTGTTAGGTCCTTTTCCCAAGCACCAGGACAAGTTAAATACTTGATCGTGGGAATAGATTACTTCACAAAGTGGATAGAAGCCGAACCACTAGCCACCATCACGCTCAAAGGAGTCGCAGGTTCCTCTACAAAAACATCATCACAAGGTATGGAATACCTTATTCCATCACCACAAACAATGGAACTCAATTTACGATGCCACCTTCAGAAGTCTAGTAGTCTGAAAATCAAGCATCAATCACCTCGGTTCACACCCACAAGCCAATGGACAAGCCGAGGCAGCTAACAAGGTCATACTGGCAGGACTCAAGAAGAGGCTACAGGAAGCAAAGGGAGCTTGGGCTGAAGAGCTCCCTCAGGTGCTATGGGCTATAGGACAACTCCCCAATCCGCCACGGGGAGAAACCCTTCCGACTAGTCTATGGCGTAGAAGCCATGATTCCAATAGAAATCAATGAGCAAAGCCCAAGGGTAATTCTCCACGATGAGGTCGGAAATATACAGGGGCACAAAGAGGAGCTCGATTTGCTCCCCAAAGTCCGAGAGGGAGCCCAGATAAGAGAAGCTGCACTAAAGCAAAGAATGACTACAAGATAACAAGAAAGTCATTCGAAGAACATTTGCTACAGATGACTTGGTCCTAATCAAAAATGACATTGGAGTCAACAAATCGGGAGAAGGAAAACTCGCCGCAAATTGGAAGGGACCATACAAAGTCAAAGAGTCTTAGGAAAGGGTTATTTAAAGTAGCCGACCTAAATGACACTGAGCTACCAAGGTCGTGGCATGCTTGTAATATGAAAAGGTACTACAGTTAAAGCGAACTCTACTCCCTGATGTACTCTTTTCCCAACTTCACAAGTTTTTTCCCAAAGAAAAAGGGTTTTTTCTGGAGAAGGGTTTTTAATGAGGCATCATAGTAGAGGCTAAGGAAAAATAGGCTATCAAGACCCTTAGTAGCAAAAAGGTACCTTCCAAATTAATAAAGATCTTTTTTCAATATCTCTTATAGCATCCTTCTTTATTCTAAGTCTTTCTACGAAACGCGCGACTTAAGCTCGACAAAGCGTGAAAATCCCATGAAACCGACCTAGATGGTCGTCAGGATAAAACGACGAGGTACAAGTCGGCGTAAAGAGGTTATATGAGTTGATCGTAAGAACTCAGGAATCATCCGACTCTCAAGTCGAAATGAAAATCCGAGTAAACGAACTCGAAAGAGCTCCGATAAAAGAAAACCGAGCTCCGAGTAAAGGAAAAAACGCATCACAAAAATAACCTAAGTCATAGAAGCTCACTAAAGTAAAGTTGAGTACAAAGGATAACAAAAGAGATAGGAAAACCTGGAAAAAGTTTAAAGGCTGCATAAAAGCCCTTGAACGAAAAAGGCTCGAGAAAAGCAAGCCAACAAAGAGGTTTCTTCAAAAAAGATCAAAAAATATATCAAAAAAGCATGCACGCACGAAGTAACTTAGAACCCTTATCCAAAAAAGGGCATTTATTTTTCTACGTCCTTGTTTAAAAGGGCAATCGCCATAAATATTTTTGTTTACGGCCTTAAAAGGCCAAAAAGAAATTGTTCAGCACCACCAACAGAGAAACAAAGTTTAAAAAAGAGGGGACCCACAGGCCGGGCCCCCATATAGCCATAAAAAATAAAGAGTCATTTCTTCAAAGGAGTCGAGGAATCACCACCGCTAGGCTCAGGAGGGGCGCCACCAGGACCGGCCGGAGGAACGGAGGAAGAACCCGAGGCATCCTTAGGACGAGGAGGAGACTCTATAATCCTCTGCCCCCGAGTCTTCAGGTCTGACTCGGAAATGACCTCGGGGGCAGGAGGGTCCACGATGGCGCCATCAATAACTACCTTGTCGGGAGTAAAGGAGAAAGGTCCAAGTCGGAGCAATAACTCTGACTTGTTCCAAGAAAATTCTCCAAGACTCCTCGGCACCATCGGCGATAGAGTCCTCCAACTCGGCGTATGCGTTCCGAGAGTTCAGCAAGTCCTTCCTCACAGCAACAAATCTTGAAATAAACTGTGGTAGCTGTCTTGTGCTGTTTTCCTCAATTTGCCTCCAAAGTGCATTGAGCCCGCAGCTTACCTACCTCCTCCCTAAGGTGATCCCTCTCCTTCCTCAATTTATCTCTCCTCCTTCAACTCCTTCTCATGTTTTTCAAAAAGAAGAAGCCTCCCCTCCAACTCCTCAACTTTTGAGGTTGCCCCCAAAGAGCTGAGGGGAGTCTTCTCAAAAATGTCCAAAAGTTTGCCGCAAACACCCGCCGTCCTAAAACTCTCCTCGGCCATGGTGGTAAGGTGGTTTCGAACAGAAACATCATCCATTTATAAAAGGATAGATTTTCTTTCGGACGAATGCAAGAGCATCCGCCTTAACCCCACCATCAAAAGAAGAAGGGGCCAGACTCTAAAGTCTTGCGCTTCTTCTTCGGGCTCGGAGAGAAATTGGGCAGAAGGGGGTGGTCGGGGCAAACTCGAGGAAGAAATGACAATGGGTTGAGAAGGAGTGCCAGTGTCTTAGGAGGAGGAGGAGGAGGAGGAGAGGTGATCGCCCTGGCCCCCGGACCTAGCCCGGGACTTCGCCTTGGCTTCCTGGACCCTTTGGTAGGCCTCCTGAGCGTTCCTTTTTGCCATATCTACAAAAGAAAACAAATAACAAAAATTACAAGTCGGTAGAATGCAAGTCGGCAGAAACAACTCGGAAATTAGGAATGCATGCACTACCTAATTGAGATTGAACAAAAGTCGGTGTTCCCTGGAGGATTTTCCGGGTATCCAAGTATGGGGATTTCCCCCACGCTTCTCGGAAAAACCCCACAATGGCCGCCTCCACCTCGTCCAGGTCATCGGGACCATACTTTTCACAAGAGGAAGGCGGCGACCAATAAAGGGGGAAGCGGGGAGAGGAATGCTCATCCAGGAAAAAGGGGTGGTGACCCTCTACAGCTTGAAGTTTAAAAAAGAAGTTTTTGAAGTCGTGAAAAGATTCGTCGAAAAGGGTGAAAATCCTCCGACCTTGTATGGCTCGGAAGGATACCCACTGCTGTTTGTTGTTTAGCCCACTAAAGGGCTTAGTCATATGGAAAAGAAAGAAGAAAATCTTCAAAGAGGTCGGAAGTCCAGAGCATGGCTGATAAACTGGTAGATCTTCAGAAAACCCCAAGAATTGGGGTGAAGTTGAGTAGGGGCAACTCTACAGTGATGCAAACAGATATCTCGAAATCGGAGAAAGGAAGAAAAACACCCAACGGGTGATCATGCACTCATACATAAAGAAAAAATGAGGGGCCGCCTCATTTTCTCTCCCAAAACAGACCCGGTCTTCAGGACCCGGGATTATTAGTTCATATTTTGGCTCGTCCTCCTCCGAAGTACAGAGCCTGTGATGAGTACGAAGATGAGTGATGAACTCAGCATCGACCAACGGTTCCTCCCCAAGGACCGTAACGTCAACCCACTGAGAAAGAACGTCTAAGGAAGCCATTTTTTATATAAAGAAAAGTGGCAGAAACCTACAAAAGGAAAAGAAAAAGAAAAATTAAAAACACGGCCCCTAAAGAGGAGATACGAGGCTAGAATCTACAGGCCAACCTATCCACTCACGAAACAAAACATGCAAACATAAGGCATGACATGGAAGAAATAAAACTAACCTTTATCCAAGAAATGAAGGTTGGAGAGAGCAGAAATCTTCGAACACAAGAATGCAGCACGAACAAGGGAAGAAGAAGTTTGAAAGTTTGCAAAACGGAAAACGAAAGAGAGGGAAAGCATTTATAAACACGCTAAGGGGCATAATGGTAAAAACGAGGCTGTCATTAATGCGATTGCACCGTTACCAAAGCCCTCAATCCCTAAACGCTTCCCCAACGGACACGACGCTTGAATTGACATAACTGTCAGAAACAAAAGGTCGCGAAAATCACGTCGGTTTCAAAACCCGTGAAGGTCGGCTACGAACCCGAGTTAAATACTTGAACCCAAGCCTTAAAAGGATCTCGGGCTCAAGTAGGGGCACTGTTCATACCCTGGCCCAATGTTAAAGGCCCAGGTCCAATTGAAAGGCCTGATCCAATAGATTAAGCCTAGTAAAGCACCGACCTCCACTTAAGAGGTCAGTGTCCACCACGACTCAGTACGAAGAAGTCGGTTATGAGATTAGCTGGCAGATAAATACTCATTCAAATGAGTAACCGCCCCTGAAATCTCTCTAACTACTTCATAAAGCCATATCTTAACCTCTCCAAGATAATGGGACGGTTATTATCCTAAAGATACGGCACTACTCCAACGGTGGTTATTGGCTCACCACTATAAGTACACTGACACCAATCAGGTATTTCTAAGCCCAATACTCTCTAGACCTGCTCACACCCTTGCTAACTTAGGCATCGGAGTGTCTTTGCAGGTACCACCCCCCATTCCTGCACGCGAGCAAGTCGGACGGAGCCTCCCGAGTTGCAGACACACCCGGAGTTCTCCTCCTTCATACACTTGGGCCATCAAACGTCATCCACCTTATTAATCTCCGGTTACCCACCGTAACATATACTAAAATTAAATATTAAAAATAATTATTAGTATAAAATATATATAATTTAATTTATTTTTAATATATATTTTATATTTTAAGAATATTATTCATATATTAAAATTAGTTACTAATATATTTATATATATTTTTAATATATATTTATATTTTAATATATATTTTATATTGGTGATCGATTTTGATGAATGATTTTAATGTACATACAGTATAATTGATTATATTTTTATATATATTTTATATTAATGATTAATTTTAATATATAAATTATTTAAGTGATAAAATATTGAATTTTTAAGAGTGAATATTTCATCCGATCTCTGACAATTACTTCAAAAGAACTATAAGACTTCCAAAAAAATATCCAATTCAATCTTTGATTTTTATTTTAGACTAATTAACTTTCGTGCCAAAAAAATACAATATTAACTTTTTTTTATATAAAGACTAATTAATTTCATAAAAATAAAATTTAAGAGTCGAATTGAATTTTTTTTATTAAGAGTTTTATTATTTTTTGAGATAATTATAAAAAGTTATTTATAGTTTTTTTTTTATTTTTTTAATTTAAAAAAAGAAGGCGTGGTGCATGACTGCATGTTGTTACTTAAAATGTTTTTAAAATCAACGGTATAGCCGTATAGGCATTCCCGGTGTAGTAGTGTACAGAGTAAAGACCAATCAGAAATTGAAAGGTGGTCAAACTACTCAATAAACAACTCCAGTCAAAAGGTAATGTTATCACTTATCAATCACCAAAATCCAAATCCACTGTTCACACAATTTCCGAACTTAATCTTACCTCCGTTACTCTGGATCTAGGGTTAAGCTAAAATTAGAAAGAAAGAAAATCTTCAATTGTGATAATTATCACTTTATCAGACTCCAATGTCAATTTCACCTCTAACTCTCATTAGAAGCCGCAGGTTACCGAAAGCTGAGAATGGATTTGAGTAGTATTAATACAGTGGCCCTTGGATTGAGGAACTTGATGTTAGATTAAATTATCTAAATATTTATAAAATATAAAAATTATAGACGCAAACAATTGCATAAGATTTGCTTTTCTTTTCTTTTTTTTCTCAAAGCTTGATCAATATCTTATATAGTTGTTAGTAGGTTACATTTAAGACATTATAAGAAATAAACGATAAAATTTAAATTTCTCTATTTTAGCAGTTTTTCATAAAATTAATTTGTATTAGTAATGGTCAGTTCACTCATTTAATTAAACAAACGTCGAAAATTCAAATTTTATAATAACCTATTAACCAACCACAAATTCTTTCATATTCACGACTAGTCGGATTAAAGAATAACTTACCAAAAAAGAAAGGAGCAGTTTTCCGGATTTCCCACATTAAGAAGTCTAGTTCTTTGGTGGGTCAAAGAAAATTAAAAAAGAAAAATAATAAAAAAGTCACTCATGTTCTGCAACTCTTGTTCTATTATTCACTCCCTCACCAACTCATTCACTGTAGTCTGTATCTGTACACACATTCATTATTACTTCATTTATTTATTATTATTCTTTCCCAGCGCGCCCCTCTCTTTTTATCTTTCTTTTCCCCCTCACCACCACCAAAATCAACTAAAAGCTAATGCCGCCACCACTCCCACCTCCACCGCCACCGCCGCCGCCGCCGTCACCACTAACACACTAAAACATAAACCCCTCACCTCTCATCCCAAAAATATATAAAATAAAATAAAATGGATCTCAAAAAACTCTTACTCTTCCTTTGTGTCTTAACCCCAGTCCTCTGTTCCTCACAGGTAACCGAAGAAGACGACGTGAAGTGTCTCAAAGGAATCAAGGACACTCTACAAGACCCTCAAGGCCGACTCGCCACGTGGCGCTTCAGAAACACAACCGTCGGTTTCATCTGCGACTTCGTCGGCGTCACCTGCTGGAACCTCAAAGAGAATCGTGTCCTGGCTCTCGACCTTCAAGGCATGAAGCTCTCCGGTCAAATCCCTAGCTCCCTCAAATTCTGCGGTAAGAATATCCAGAAGCTGGATCTCGGTTCAAATTCTCTTTCCTCCAATATACCGCCCGAGATCTGCACCTGGATGCAGTTTCTCGTTTCGTTAGATCTCTCCGATAACCAACTTACCGGTTCGATTCCGCCTACTCTTGCTAACTGTACTTACTTGAATGAGCTTGTGCTTAATGATAACGAACTTTCTGGAACCATTCCATACCAGCTTGGAAGTTTGACTAGGTTGAAGAAGTTATCTGTTGCTAATAACCGTCTTAGCGGAACGGTTCCTTCCTTCTTTAACGGTTTTGATAAGGATGGTTTCGATGGCAACGATGACCTTTGTGGTGGTCCGCTTGGCAACTGCGGTGGCATGAGCAAGAGGAATCTTGCTATAATTGTGGCTGCCGGTGTTTTCGGTGCTGCTGCGTCGTTGCTTTTGGCGTTTGGATTGTGGTGGTACTATCATTTGAGGCTCGGTGGGAGGAGGAAGAAGGGGTTTAGTGGTGGTGGTGGCGGTGGCGGTGGCAGTGGCAATGATTGGGTTGTGAGGTTGAGAGGGCATAAGCTTGTTCAGGTTACGCTTTTTCAGAAGCCGATTGTGAAGGTTAAATTGGGAGATTTAATGGCTGCGACGAATAATTTTAGTGCGGAGAATGTTTTGATTTCGACGAGGACTGGGACTACTTATAAGGCGGATTTGCCAGACGGCTCGGCTCTGGCAGTGAAGAGGTTGAGTGCTTGTAAGATTGGGGAGAAGCAGTTTAGGATGGAGATGAATAGGTTGGGGCAGGTGAGGCACCCGAATTTGGCACCATTGTTGGGTTTCTGTGTGGTGGAGGATGAGAGGTTGTTGGTTTATAAGCACATGTCAAATGGGACTCTTTATTCCTTGCTGCACAAGAATGGAGGGTTGTTGGATTGGATCATGAGGTTTAGGATTGGGGTTGGCGCAGCGAGGGGGCTAGCATGGCTTCACCATGGCTGCCACCCTCCAATTATTCAGCAGAACATTTGTTCCAATGTGATTCTCGTGGACGAGGATTTCGATGCTAGGTTGATGGATTTCGGGCTTGCCAGGCTCATGGCATCGGATTCTAATGGGAGTTTTGTGAATGGGGATTTGGGGGAGTTAGGCTATATTGCACCGGAGTACTCGAGTACCTTGGTTGCTTCATTGAAAGGGGATGTGTATGGATTTGGGGTTTTGCTTTTGGAATTGGTCACAGGGCGAAAACCACTGGATGTTAGCAACGGGGAGGATGAGTTTAAGGGAAACTTGGTGGATTGGGTGAACATGCATTCGAGTATGGGCCGACTCAAGGACTGCATTGATAAGGCCATAGCCGGAAGGGGGCAGGACGAGGAGATCCTGCAGTTTCTGAAAATTGCATCTAATTGTGTGGTTAATCGCCCCAAGGATAGGTGGTCCATGTACAAGGTTTATCATTCATTGAAGAGTTTAAGCAAAGACTCAAGTTTGTTTGATCATGATGACGAGTTCCCCTTGATCTTTGGTAAGCCGGAAAACGAGTAGTTCTCGACTGGACTGAGGGAGAGTAAACTTGTGGTGCCGGATTCGGATTCGGATTCGGATTCGTATTTATAGCGGAGAGGTTTTCAGAATGGTCCTCATGGTTTTTTTGATTTGAACAATTTCCATGGCTGGCACCTAATCAGGTATAGTTTGTACTTGTATCAGCTGCATGTATGATATATTAATAAGCTTTTCCTGAGTTGGTAGATTAGGTTATTGGGATTTCTGAAATCTATTTATTTCAATGTTTTGTTGTATGAAAAATGCAAAAACCTCGAATGAGGTCCAAGATTTCTGGAGTAATGCCTCTCATTCGAAATCTCAAATAGGCAAGAAAAATGGAAGCTGACTTGTGTTCAAGATTATCTAATCAAGATGATGCATTTCATTTAGATCTAAATATCTAATTGATTGGTTTGGAAAGCTTGAAAGTTGAACCATTTTTATATTAAATGTAAATTGAAGTTGTAGTGTTCAAGTTTACCATTTTAACTAGTAAGCCCTGCCAGAACTAGTAACAAATTATGGTATTCAACTATTTAAGATTGTTTCATTGACACGTTTCTCCTCTTGAATTATTGACGACCTCCAAAGATGGATTAGTGTAACAAAAATATTAAAAATGTTGGATGAAATTGCTCAACGAAATGTTCATTTTGAGTAGTTTGTTGAATTAATATAATCTTTGGTGTGTCTGAGTTGGTCTAGTTTATATATTTTCTTAGTAGACTTGTAAGTAGGGATGGTAATGGAGAGGGGGTGGGATGGGTATTTCAATATCTACACATCATACTTGTCGCTGTTCTGTTCTGAACATGATCTATAATATATGATTTATGAAAACAAAAATAAAAAATATTAAAAAAATTATGTAAGTTTCAAATATAATTAAAATAATTATATTACAAATTCTAAATTTTTGAACAAAGTTTAACTTCATCAAATTTAATAATCTATTTCAAAAATTTGTTTGTACACGATCGAAATTGGTTCAAATGGTCATGAAGTATTATTATCCATATTTGTTCCAAAATTTAGTCAAAGATTGAAATTGGTTCAAATTGTCATTTTCATTTATAGGTGTTTGAGATATAATTATTAATATTGTTTTTTTTTATCAGTTTAAGTTTTTAGAATGAGTGATTTTATGATAATAAGTGATAAAATATTTAATGATTATAGACACTAGTTTATTCTTCCTAAAATCTAAAAAGAATGAATTGGAGGGAATGGAGGGAGGAGATGAGTGAGTACCGCATTAACTCTAAGATTTGTTCTCAAATGTGGGAAGAAAAATATCATCCATTCCTTTTCAAGCATGATGAAATGAGTTTGACTAATGCCTTTAGTATTGAGGATCATCTTCCTATGAAAGTTGTATCATATGTTTTAGTTTACCCCGTAAATTCTAGGGAGACATAATTATTATTATGCTTCTAAGGACAAAAGGGAAGGATAGGTAATTCTAACATTTTTTGCGTTACGTTTCGATCCAATATACCAAAACTTAGCTATATGTCCGTTACTGTATATAAAAATATGTATTTAGTATTTTATAAAATATATTATATTATTATAAATAAATTTAATTATTTTATTATGATAACTTTGATTATTCTAATAATTAATTATTTAATTAAAAACTAGGTAAACATTCATAAATATAAAATACATAATAATTAATTAAGTAATTAATTTTTAATGTCGAGAAATATTTTTGGTTTCCAAACTCTAATAGGCAAGAGCATTAAGGGAGTATTCTACTATTCTATATTTTAGAAAAAAAAATAGTCAAGCTGTTTTTTTTTTTTTCAAAATTCTCCAAAAGAAAAAATAATTGAACAGTCAAAGATCAGAAAAGTCATAGCATGGTGCAGCTTATGAGGACTATTCCTATTAGGCTGAACGATGACTAAACTTGTTTTCCACTATCAAAAAAAAAAAAAAAACTTGTTTTCGAAGGATGATAAATTATACTTTTGTATGTATTGTTACATAATAATTTTTTCATCATTTTAATACATGAATTATTGATATTTTTAACTAAATACAATTTATAATTAATATTTGTACAAACAACAATAATAAAGTCTTGTTCTACTAAGTGGGGTCGACTACATAGATCAAATGATATCATTGTGCTTTGTCATATATCATGTCTATAAAGAGACCGTTTACATGTAAATTTCGTTTGACCACCTCATGGATGGTCTTCTTAGGTCTTCTTCTGCCTTTTGCCCCTTGTCCATCTTCCATCTTATCCACCTTTTTGACGGGGTGTTCTATCGGTCTTCTTCTCACACGTCCAAACCACCTAAGACGCGATTCAACCATTTTTTCCACAATGGGTGCTACTCCAACTCTCTCCTTTATATCTTCGTTCCTTATTTTATCCAATCGCATATGACCACTCATCCATCTCAGCATCTTCATCTCTACCACACTCAACTTATGTTCATGCTCTCCTTTGACCTCCCAACACTCCGTACCATAAAGCATAGCTGGTTTTATAGTGGTGCGATAGAATTTACTTTTAATTTTTAAAAACATTTTTTTGTCGCATATAAAACCAGATGCACTCCGCCATTTTGACAAACCTGCTTGGATCCTATGATTTACATCCTGTTCAATCTCTCCATTATCCTGTATGATGCACCCAAGATACTTAAAACTTTTAACTTTTCGTAGGATGTTTTCTCCAATCTTCACCTCTGTATTAGGGTTTTCCCTTCTCAGGCTGAACTTACATTCCATATATTCCGTCTTGCTACGGCTTATGCGCAGACCATACACTTCTAGAGCTTCTCTCCATAAGTCCAACTTCTTATTTAGGTCTTCCCTTGACTCTCTCATAAGAACGATATCATTGGCAAAAAGTATCCACCATGGCACAGACTCTTGGATTTGCTCTGTGAGTACTTCCAAGACTAATGTGAAAAAGGTATGGCCTTAAGGATGATCCCTGGTATAATCCTATACCAATAGGAAATTCTTCTGTCACACCATCTTGAGTCTTCACACTAGTTGTGGCCCCATCATACATGTCTTTAATTGCACGAATATATGCGATCCTTACTCTTCTCTTTTCTAAAACCTTCCATAAGACCTCTTTTGGCACCCTATCATACGCTTTTTCCAAATCAATAAACAGCATATGTAGATTCCTTTTATTACTACGATACCTCTCCATCATCCTTCTTAATAGTTATATCGTTTCAGTGGTAGATCTGTCTGACATAAATCCAAATTGGTTCTCTATTATTTGTGTCTCTTTTCTCAACCTCCATTCTATCACCATTTTCCATAACTTCATGGTATGACTCATGAGCTTGATTCCTCTATAGTTTTTGCAACTTTGTATATCCCCCTTATTCTTGTAGATAGGTACCAAGGTGTTCTTTCTCCACTCATCAGGCATCTTCTTTGACTTTAAAATCTCATTAAAAAGCTTGGTTAACCAGTTGATGCCTTTTTCTCTAAAATCCTTCCAAACCTCAATCGCCATTTTTCATCTGTTTTAGAGCCTCTTTTACCTCGAAGTCTCGAATCCTTTGATAGTAGTCAAAGTTTTGATCTTCTTCCCTTGTGCATAACCGACCAAGGCTTGGAAGAGTCTTCTATCCCTCATTAAATAACTCGTAGAAGTAGCTCTTTCACCTTTTATTAATCTTCTCCTCTTGAGCCAGCACCTTACCATCCTTATCCTTTATGCACTTAACCTGATCCAAATCTCTCGTTCTTCTTTCACGGCTCTTTTGCGATTCTATATATACATTTTTCTTCTTCTTTCGTGCCCAAAGACTGGTAGAGACCCTTATATGCTCTTGTTCTTACTTCACTTACAGCTACTTTTGTCTCTTTCTTAGCCGCCTTATATTTTTCCCAACTATTTGCGTTGCGGCATAAAGACCACTCTTTAAAGCACTCCCATTTTATCGCTCCCTTTTTATCTTTATCTTTTCTTGTATACTCGCATTCTACCACCAGGACTCCTTGTCTCTTGGTCCTATTCCTTTAGATTCACCAAAACTTTCTTTTGCTGTTCTTCTAATAACTTCTGTCATCTCCCTCCACATCTCTTCTGGGCTTCCATTTCCATACCACTTTGCCTCTTCTCTTACCCGTATTAGGAAGCTTCTTTGTTCCTCACCTTTCATCCTCCACCACTTCGTCTTTGGGTTCTTCGTAGGATGTCTTTTCCTCAATTTTTACTCAACGCAAAAATCCATGACGAGCACCCTATGTTGTGTTGTCAAACTCTTTCTCGGGATAATTTTAAAATTAATGTAAAATTTTCGGTCGACTCTCCTCAACAAGAAGAAGTCGATTTGAGAGCTTGTCATGCCACTCTTATAGGTTATAAGATATTTGTCTCTCTTTTTAAAACATGTATTTGCGATGAGAAGATCAAAGGTTGAGGAAAAGTCTAAAATAGTTTTACCCTCGACATTGATCACCCTGAAACCATGGCCTCCGTGAATACTCCCATCACTTCTCTCCCAACATGGCCATTTAAATTTCCTCTTAAGAAAATCTTATCTCCCGAAGGTCTGTCTTGAACCAAACTCTCTAGATCCTCCCAAAACCTTATCTTGTATTGTTCGTCCGAACCCACTTGCGGTGTATAGGCGCTAATCACATGGAAAGCAACTCCCTCCACCACAAGTTTGATAGAGATGATCCAATTTTCCACCCTCTTGACATCCACTACGTCCTTCTTCCACTGCTTATCCACAATTATTCCAACCCCATTCCTATTCTTCACCTTTCCTGTATACCAAAGTTTGAAACCAGAAGTATCCAACTCCCTAGCCTTCGCACCAACCTATTTTGTTTCTTGTAGGCACATAATGTTAATCTTCCTCCTTGTCATGGTGTCCACCACCTCCATGGACTTTCCTGTTAGAGTGTCTATGTTCCATGTCCCAAATCTCAACTTTCTGTCGCTCCGACCTTTACTTTTTACTTTGTGAACTAACTTATTTACCATCGTCCGTTCACGAAAACGCGAGAACCCTTGCTCATTTAACACTACATCTGGAAACCGATGCAGCGCCTCTTGCTCATTTGACACCGTACTGGAGTCATACAGCGCGTTGCTTCCGGGCAACAACCTAGCTTTAGCGCAATAATGTCTTTGATTCATGTCATGGGAATTCGACTATATTTTTATGTTGGTTGTCGAAGACCTAACACAACCTTCCTCCTTTATCCGGGTTTATGATTGGCTATGTACCGCAAGTGTAACATAGAATGAGTTAATTAATATTTGTACAAAAATAAAAATAAAATTTTAAAACATGCATTAAATTTATTTGAAATTAGGCAAGTGTTTCTTTTCATAAATTATATATCTTTGTAAGAATAAAAATGAGTTGTTCTGGATAATCGAAAAAAAAATCTTTGTAAGAATAAAAATGATGTGATAAGTTAATTATCAATTCTGATGCGATATTTTAAATTCAAATAAAATGAGTAAAAAAAAGTTTATTTCATGTATTATATATGTGCATATTTAAATCTATATATCATAATATATTCCAAAGAATAATTTATCCAAATAACTAATTGAGCAAACTTTTGGTAAATGATATTTATGAATAAATCAATGACTTCACCTTGTGTTGAGTATTATATGAGTTGTTAAGTATTTGCTTTAATTAGAAAAATTAGACACAAATAATAAAATGAGTAAAGTGTTGATTTTGTCCTAATGTTTGGGATAAGTTTTAAATTTGTCCTTAACGTTTGAATCGTTCTATTTAAGTTCCTAACGTTTCAAAATTGACTCAATGTTGTCCTGCCGTTAGGAATCTGTTAATGGAATTGACGGCGGGAGAAAATTGATACGATTTTGAAATATTAGGGACTTAAATAGGACGGATATGTTGGAGACAAAAACGATACATAGAAATAAATTTAAATTTTATCCTTCAATAATATCAATCTTTTACGGTATATAGTTATTCAATTATTTTTTAATCACATCTAAGTATATTACACTTAATCACATTAATTTTATTCTAAATAAATTTATTTTTTTATATTTTTATTCTTAAAAATTTTTACTCATCATAAAATATTTATAGAATGACTAGTACATAAATTTGTGGGAAAAAATGATAAATATACAATAAAGTAATGTGATTCTAGTCATTTTACAAACATTTCATGATGAGTAAAAATCTTTAAGAGTAAATTTATAAAAAAAATTATTTAGAATAAAAATAATGTGATTAAGTGTAATTTACTTAAATGTGATAAAAAATATAATTGAATAACTATGTATCATAAAAGATTGATATTAGTGAAGGATAAAATTAAAATTTATTTTTATGTATCATTTTCGTCCCCAACGTTTTCGTCATATTTAAGTCCCTAACGTTTCAAAATCGTCTCAATTTTTTCCTGCCGTCAATTCCGTTAACAGATTCCTAACGGCAGAACAACATTGAGTCAATTTTGAAACGTTAGGAACTTAAATAGGACGATTCAAATGTTAGGGACAACTTTGAAACTTACCCCAAACGTTAGGGATAAAAACGATAATTTACTCTAATAAAATAATATTAAAAGAGTACTTTGTTCCAAGTAGGGCTGGTAATATATACTCTATCCGCAGGTATCCAATCCGTTCGGGTAGGGTTGTCTACCTGACCCGCCGAGAAATAGAGTAGGGTGCGGTGCGAGTTTGCTTGTGGGTAGGGTAGGGTACCCGCACTCCTAATATATTATATAATATATATGTAAAAGTTTTGCGTATAGTGAAGAAAGTGAGTGTTGAATCCCCAATCTTCCTCTTATAAAAGTTTAAAATAACCACGAAGCTAGTTGATGATTATATTATTTGTAATTTTAAGCTAAATTTTTTTAAGATTTTTTTAATTTTAATTTGAACTTAGTTTTTTATTTTCTATTTTATTAATATGTATGAAATTTGGAATGGTTGAATTTTATGTTTGTTTAAAATTTTTTATTTCTTTTGCGAGTAGAGTGGGATAGGATAGGGTCTAGAATTTTAGAATGTGAATAGGGTTAGGGTTAAAAAATTCTCAACTTGTGAATATGATAGTGTAAAATTTTAAAAAATTTTTCAATCCGTTAATTGGATTAGAATAGAATCCAAACCCTACCCTACCCTATTTATTGTGATTCCCACTTTGGACCAATGGATCCAGAAATTCTAATGCTTTAATAAAAAAGCTTTAAATAGAAATTAGAATTTTTATGAGTATAAATCATGTCTAAAAGAGTTAATAGACTCTCTTATTTATTCTCATTTTTTTTTTTGAAAAAAATCTTAGACATGTGAGATTTTAGCCCTTTTGGGCTGTTCTTAATGCCTCTAACCCGTATTAGATTAATTTTAATAATAATGTAAGAAATAAGTTGATAGATTAGGTTGCTATAAATATTTTTAGATATTGATAAAATTTTGGAATAATAATTAGTTATTAAATTTTATAGTATTTTTTAAAATTTTAAAAATAAAATAATACGACTTTATATATTGATAATATGTCTCATACAAACTATTTCACCCTCAAAATTTTAAAAAATACCATAAAATTTAATAATTAAGTGTTACACTAAAATTTAATTAATATCTAAAAAAAGTAGTCTTAATTTGCACCTTTCTTCTATTTGCTAGAACTAAATTGCAACAAATAATAACAACAACAACAACAATAATAATAATAATAATAATAATAATAATAATATAAAAGCCAGAATGTGGGGCTTCCCCCTCCATAGAGATTCACCTTCTTTTGATAATTATTATATAATAATTAATAAGAATAGACAGAGACATTTGCATATTATTATTGTAGTACAATTTTGATCAAATTGAGCAAGAAGAAGAGTCATCTGGTTCTTACATCTGCCAAATATATTTCAATAAAGAGAAACAAAAACTGCAAGGACTGAGAATATGTCTCCCATGCAATTGAAAAATAAAAAATAAAATAAAATAATTTTTGTTTTTTTTACAGAAATTTTGAATCTATGTTACTTTGGACCAAGTCACATCCTTCTCGAATCTATAGGAAATCAGACCAGAAAGAAAAAGCAAAGTTAAAGAAAAAGCAGCAAACAGAGATTGCTCCTTTGCTTATTTGGCTTTTTTTGAGATACCTTAATTTTTGCAGCCTCTCAATTAATTTGTATTAATAATTTGTTTAGGATTTGCACAAGATATGCCTTCAGCCCTTAATTAACTAACCAAAGTAGCATATATTTAGAATTCGATTTCTATGTTTTATTAATGTAAGAGACATTTAATTTGGTATTGTTAAATAGATATAATTTGTTTTCTTTTGAGATACTAAGCATACAACTTAACTAATTTTATTTAAAAAATTATTGAAAGTCTTTTAAATTATTCTCCGAAATTTTAAATAATAAAGTGTTAATTTTTAATATTTTAAAAAATAACATATATTTAAATTTTTTATTTAAATATTAAGAAGATAAATTAGTATTTCTAATCACTATTTATTTTATTTTTGTGATGCTATCTTATAGGTCCACATGGCACTGAAAAGATAATGCTTGTTATATTAATTATGCATTTATGCAATGATCAAGACAAAATGGAAAGAAAAAGGGATTGTTGTTCACTATATAATCTTCAAATTAGTTAATTAATTAAGGAATTTGCTTTGGTGAACACAAGACATTTAAAATAAGGTGTTGTTAATTAATTTGGATTGATCGAGTGGTCAGCTCACGTATTTGCTTAAATAAATATTGGAGATTCAATACTTTGTGTTTACAGTAATTTATTGGCCAATAATAAACCCTTAAAAAAAAATTAGATTCGCGATAAATTAATTTTTAACTTCACATATCGAAAATTCTATGCGACACCCAAAAAAAATAGGGTACCACCAAAAGAAGGAATGCCCAAAATATGAAGCTTAATTAATAATTATATTATCATGCATGGAAATGGAGTATGCCTTTTGTTGCATATATTGCTCTCATCATAATCCAAATTGGTTAATATTTTGATATTTATTTTAACAGTATAGTCCTATCCACAAATTAAATCTCTCATTCTCATTCTCTTTCTCTAGATTTGAGTAAGGAAAAAGTAAATAAATAGACTGTGTTGCTTTCAAAAGTGTTGTCTTTCTCAAGATTCTCACGTGTATGTAAATTTTGTTAAGATAAGGAATGATGATAAGAACATCCACTACTTCTACACATTTCTTGTTGCAAAATTACATGTTTTTTTACTACAACAATTTTGAGGACACAAATAAATTTGCATGCAAAATTTTGGTTACTTCATCATCATCACCTAAGGCCTTAATTTACATAACATCATCATTTAAAGGTACATTCCAAAAAAGGGATAAAAAAAAAAGAAAAAAAAACATGAGGATCACACTTATATAGTCTTCAAATACTTATATAGCACTAATATATGTAACAAAGTGACAACACTATCTTATAATAGAAACATATGATGAAATTCTTCCACAAAGATAATAATAGAAAAAAATTCAAGGGTTTTTCTTGTATGATTTTTTCCTCACAAATTGTGGAGCACAACATTTCTCACTCAAGCTTGTGTTGGCGGCTGTCTATATTTCACTGCTCTCCTAAAAAAAATAAAAAAAAACCCTTTACATAATATGAATAAATTATTGAATATTCAATAATAATAATAATAATAATAATAATAAATTTAAGATAAATATGTTTCATGTAATGACATATCAGAATATTTCAAACAAGTATATTATTAATCTTGCCCCTATTGTTAAAATTTGTCTAGTTATTTCTGATAATAAAATATACATTTTTATTTAGAATGCCACTACTTTATAAATATACATATATAATAGGATAGAACTAAAATAGTATATAGTGTAATAAAAATCATTAAATTGGGTCCTCAAATCTACAGTTTCTTTGAACCGAGGCTTGAATTGAATTGGGTTATGCTCAGTGCAAATGGGGCTAAAAGTAGCTCATGATCCTCCAATAAATTAATTAAGCTTTCCATAGAAAGAAAAAGGGGAACCTCCTAATAATTTTTCCCCACTCCAATAACTAAAGTGGTACAGTTATTCACCCAATGTCTTTTTTTTTTTCCTAATTTTTTTTCGGTTTCTCATGAAAATAAGAGAAAGATTGTTCGTTAAAGAAGCTTTTGATAAAGAAGTGAAAATTATCACTCTTTTGAGTTTTGACTGTTTCAAGTGTGAGTCCATTATGTTCCCCATTTAGCCAAGTAGAAAGTGACATGATACATTATGCTTATTAGTCCTAATTGAATAAATTCTAATTGATTTTGAGATTTTAAATTCTTGTGATTTTAACTTTTACTGAACACACTAAAATCATGTTTCTAGCATGAACATTAATTTGACACAACCAAATTCAAAATGAAGCTTAGAAACACCACATCTAGTAGTAATAGTAGTCATGTATGTTCATGGAAAAATAATGGTTTATATTTTAGTTTTGGTTTTATAATTTTTCTTGTCTCTTTAAATTTTAAAATAGAGTTTAATTTTGATGTATTTTAAAAAAATTTACACGATTATTCAATTAAATTCATGTGCTTAGATAGTTTTTTAAATAATAAATTTAAAATTAATTATTTTTAAGGGTATAACAATGTAGATAATTAGATAAATGTGTAAAATTATTTTACGTGCATAAAAATCAAATTCTATAAAATATATGTTTTTTTTTATCTCTAACTAGATACAGAGTGTTTAACATATCACTTAAATATTCAACATAAAAAATTAAGAATTTAGCTAACATGTATCTTAAAATAAATTTATCATCAGTAAAAAATTTTAAATAAATATAAAATAAATACATTAAAAACTTAAATTTTAATAAAAATTTTCTTGATTTGTAATCTTAAGATAAGATAGATAAACCCAAAAACTAATTATAGAGACCTAAAATTAAAATATTTTAAACCTTAAGCAAACCGAAACAAAAAGTTATTAATTTTGTATGTCAAGACTACATTAAACAAAAAAACAAATAGGAAAAAAAAGTTCAAAGTTCAAACCCCATCCCAAGATGAATTTACCCTACTATGATCCTACATTATTACTCTATCTTTCACCCACAATTTTCTACTCACATTCCATGTAAGAAACCATGCAGATTAAAAGAAGAAGTAGAAGAAAAAGAAAGAAAGAAAAATGAAAGTATATGAATGAAACTCAAACCTGTTGTGAATTGGATCAGGTCCATTAGGAACTCTTCTCTTGCTTACAAAGATCATTTCAGATTTTGAATGCCTCTTCATCATACTAACCAACTTTAACTGCTTTGACATCGCATTCACTCTTAATGGAACCACCATAACCGTCTTCTTCGCTTGTCGATGAAGACGGTTAGCCGATATTGCTGTTAGCATCAACCATGTAACTAATATGAATCCCAAAATTCCAAGAATCAACCTTCCCCTGCCTACACCACCACTACCCATATTTATTTTTTCTCAATTTTCTTTCTCTTTTCTCTTCTCTTATGACTCTTTACTAAGTGGCAATATCTTGCAACTAAAGAAGGTTAAGAACAACAACAATAATATCATCTTGGCATTGATGATCACTAGCTACAACAATGATAATTAAAGAAAGAAAAGAAAGAGAGAATTATATAGGAAAGGAGTAAGGACAAAATAATGAATTGGTTCCTAACTTGGCGGGCTTGGAGTGAATGACCCTATTTAAAAGCAGACATAGAAGAGAAAGAGAAAGAGAAAGAGAGAAGAGAAAGGGAGAAGAGAGAGCATGGCCAAACATATAAAGGGTTTTTGTGAATCACAAAAGTTAGTTATTTAAGAGTCTCTTTAAGCTTGGTAGAGATAACAAAATTGATAAATAGTAAGTGTAAAGTGATTGGTGAAAACTCAGGTGCAGTCGACTTCACGTGAAGTTGATAGTCGAGAGTCGTTAGATGAAAATTTAGATAAGTCAGTCAAATCATCGAACGGCTCTCAGTTATCAACTTCACGTGAAGTCGACTGCACTTGAGTTTCTACCAAAGTAATTTTATACATGCATCTAATTATAGAACAATAAGTTAATAGAAATAATTACCTTTTATATTGACAACACGAAAACAATTATGTAAAGGTGAACATTCGCATGCAGTTGTCTTTGTATAAAATTAAAAATTGAAAGCTGTTAGAGAATAATTTAGTCAAGCATATTAAATTATTTAGCGATTTTTCACTAATAACTTCACGTAAAGGCAATTACATGTGAATTTTTATCTTATGTAAAACGTGTTACATTATCAACGCATTAAAATTAAATTATTAAAAAAATAAAGAAAAAAAAAGGGGTGTGCATTTTCATGCAACTAAACTAAGAAAGTGGATCTATGCATCTATCTATGTATCTTACTCTCTCTACAAACACTGTTTTGTACTTTGTAGGAATGCAAAAAGCTTTGGCTAGTTGTGTGTGAACTGTGAAGAATTGTTTCTTTTTTGATTGAATGAATGAAAACCTGATTCAGAAAGATTCATGTTATATATATTGTAGTTTCTCTCTTCAGGATCTACACTCAGAGAAAAAGTAAAGTAAACCAGAGTTACTTTGAACGGAGTAACCAGAATTCTTCCACTGTAATCAAACTTCAGAAATCGTCTAAATTTGTGGAGTTCAGATAAAATTGAATTAGAAGTTCAACTTATAAATTTGGAGATTTTTTTCAAAAGAAAAAAACTCAAAAGTAGTAAAGATAAGAGTTACTCCTAAAATAAATACATATTAAAATATAAAATATATATTAAAAATGAGTTAAATAACACGTATATTTATATATAAATATATATTGGCTAATTTTTGTTATACACATAATATTTTTTATTATTAGAATGTGTGTTTAACCAATGAATATTAATACGTTCTGAAAAAATAACGATGTAGTACCTCTTAAAAAAGTAACTTGCTATTAGAAGTAACAAATTAGTTGTAGGTTTTGGGCTTTTATTTTCTTAAAAATTATAATCTTACAAGAAAATAGTTACCTAATTAATAGGTTATTCTTTTAGATTTGAATTACCGATATAAAATATAACAAAAGAAAATTAAAATTTGTTTTATTAATAAAAGGTATAATATTTTTATTTAATAAAAGTGTTTAAAGATGAGCCGTTTATAATTGAATCTTATTTTAAAAACTAAAAATAAGTCAATTTAAGAATTTGATATATTGTGCCATTCATTTCTCTATTTTTTTTTTCTAACAGAAGAAAATTCAATTGGATGTTAAATATTACTAAAATATAAATTATTGGTGACAATAAGAATCAAATTTCCTTGAATTCCGTTATCATGTATATTGGACAATAGACATTTTTAATGTGTAAGCCTCCATTCATCAAGTTGCCAACAATTCAAATACCATCTAATCAAATTGTTGTTCAAAGAATCTTAAAAAAAAACTAATTTAATGTATTTGGTGCCAACTAATTTTGTTTGACAAAAATTCAAAAACTACCCAGGAAGATTGGGGAATGTATTGTGCAGAGTGGGACACAAGAATTTGAGGCATATATATGACACATTAAAATATTTAATTTCTTGTATATATAGGCAACGCGCGTTCCTGTCTCAATAAATCTAAAGACATATAATTACTACCCAAAAGGGCAAAAAAAATTGTATGAAAAATTATCTCAATATAAGTTGTCCACGTGAAATATGACTATGTCATTTAACATGATCAATAAAAACACGACAACATAATTATGAAAGTGAGATTAAAAACCTAACATGAATCATATTTACAATTTTGGACTAAATTTAATATTTATATTTTAAGAATTGAAACGACTAATATAACAATTTAAAAGGGTAAAGGCTAAAGCTAATCTTTATTCTCTAGTAAAGGTTTTTTGTTTTTGCACTCGTGAGGGTTTATCAAAGCAAACACAATAATGTTACATAAAGAACTTTTTTTGTGAAATTAAGACTTAGAAAGTTTTAAATGAAAATTTTCTAAACCTTAATTATACAATCGTTGTAAAAATAAAAGTTTGAACAATAATGCTATATAAACAATTTTCTTGGACAACTAAACAAAAAAGGCAAGAGAACAGTGTGTGATTGAAAAATTTATCTCGAAACATGTGTCTACTATGTTGTGTTAGAGATAATAAAGAACCGGGTCCATGAGTCTTATTCATGTGCAACAATTTAGGATGAGAAAGAAACTAATGTGTTGGTGGGATTTTGTGCAATAATGGTATATACAAGATTTCTTTCATTACTAAAGAAGACAAAAGTCATTGCTGTTGCTGCTAGTTCCATTCAAGATAACATTTTCTTTTTGGCTGTGTCTATAGTTATTGAAATAAACTTTTGATTAAATATTAGAGAGTGAGTATTAACACTAATATTTTGATATTATCACTCCAATGTTTAACATATTCATACAAAAAGAAAAAATGCAACAGAAGAATATATCTAAGAGTGATAATATCCATTTCTTAAATATTATATCTATTACTTCTAATTCTCAAATTATGAGTGAACTTGGTTTTTTGAGATGAACGATTACAATATTATATATACTCATCTCAAAAATAAATTCACATATTGTTATTCAGTGGTACAAAATTTCTTTAAGCAGTATCCATCCATGGATTAAAATTTTGTATAGCTTTTATGTTGTTTGTTTGAGAATTATCAGGACCAAAACCTAAATCCTTTTGATCCCACATTGATGGATTAGACATTCTACTGCAATTCTATAATTTGAAGGAGTCATCTCCTCTTCTTTTGAGCCCATGTTGGTCCGTAAATCGCCAAGAGAGTCCGGCCAAATCGCCTGTCGGTTATCTGTAGTTCCAGACAACCACTTAACAGCTCAAACTATGGCCATAACATTAAGATTTGCAACTAATGTATAATCCAAATATATAAGGGATTCTCTTTATAACTGCTATTGGTTTCTACTACTTGTAATATAACTTTTCAGCTCCAGACATATATCTATAGTAACATGTTTATTACCCTCTCCATTCTCTATTATCAGTTATTGTCACATTTATATCTGGATCAATAAGTCAATGGATAGATTGTCCAGATATGTTGATCCAAGAATGTAGCAAAAAGAGACGGTAACAGATAAAAGAGAATGGAGAGACTAATTAGGGTTTATTGCCTACAAGGAGAGTCCCTAACATTTCATGTTATGCATACACAAGTACCATTGGTTACTTGAATTACCTTTACAAGGCACCCGCATGAATCCAACATGTCGGTTTTTAAAGGATACTCAACAATCTGGATCAGACAACATGGCAGTTCAATAGAAACTTAGCAAGTGAAAGATTGTTTGGACCAAGAATAAGAAAAGTAAGAAACTGCTACATACAATAAAAGTGTCTTGTCCAACCAAGGATGACTCTGAAATTTGCCTCATGAGCACCCCATAGTCAACTTGTGTGTATGGAGGGGTGACACTGATGTAATCAAATGGGCCACTGTTTCCTGCATGCAAGAAATTTTGAATTTAAAACCGCGGGAATGGTTTAAATTGGCAGGATTTATAATTTATGCATCAAATGGAATTGAAAGGAAAAAGATGCACATGCCTACAAATTGATCTGCCCGTTCAAAGAATTTTTCGACACGGACAGTATGTATGATTGAGGCATCAAGGAATCCAGTCGCCTCTAAATTTAGACGCAAAACATCCGATACAACCCAAGGATCCATCTCCACAAAATGCACCTGAAATTCAGTTTGTATCATAGAAACAATAGACTTCAAGCAAAATACAAATGTAGGCAGAAATTAGCAATCAAATTCTGAAAACTCCTTTCCATCACCATGACCTTGATGAAATCTTTCAAGGGATTACACTTAAAGTTTTTGTAGAATTAACAACACATAGTGAAATGCTCATAAAAAACATCAGTACCTCGGAACATCCTCGGCTGAGAGCTTCAATACCAACAGAACCTGTACCGCTGTACAAGTCTAACCAGCGCCCTGGTCTCAATGATGCAGGACAGCCACCAGCCGCCTTTGAATTATTAAACAAAATTATAAGGTTTTTTTTCATTTTTTTATTATTATGGAAAAAAAACAGAATTATCAGTGTAACATGGAATTTGCATCTCGAAATTATAAGGAATATACTGCATATCAACCTCCAATACGCAAACTAGTACCTGTAATATATCAAATGCTGCACCTTTTACCACTTCCATCATGGGGCGCACATCCATGCCCTTTGGTGAGAGCAGCTTCGTCCTTCGAGCCGTCCCTCCAAGAACCTATCTTGCCATATAAATTAAAGATTAAAATTTTCGATTAGTAAAGATAAGTTGACAACAAGCTTTAAAGATTATCTCAAAACTAAATAGATGTGGCAACCTTGAAAATTAAGAAGTAAAATAAACAGCGGTCGTTAAGGTAAACCTATATTCATAAGCGAAATAGAATACAGTTATGAACGAGTGTATTGATGAAATCATCATTAGTTTTAGTTCCATAGGCATCATCACTTTCATCATGTAATGAGTGGAAAAATATTTTTACGCATTACCAATGTTAGATTTTAGAATGAGTTGATCACTAAAGGAGATAAAACCCATTGATCCTAGGTTTTAAGTTTGGAACTACAATGTCTCTATTCCTCTTAACCTTCTAAAATCAATAATGATTGATAGTTAGGAAAAATAAATTATGAGCTCATAAAGAAGAAAAGTGTTAGAATGTACTAATGATAAAACCTCAAATATATCTATCATCTTTAATCTTATAGGTAATGCTTCATCATATACATAAGAAGCAACCATCCTAAATGATGTTGGGAATGCAAAGACTGCAGAATACAATGGAATAAGCTCCTCAAAAGTGCAGGGTACACTTTACTTACTATTCCTTTGAGTGGTTGTTTGCAAGTTGGGATTTTGGAGGTGAAGGAATGGTTCGTACTCCATAGAGTAAAAATTGAAAATTTAACAGGACAAGCCTTTTCTTTTCGCATTTCCTCCAAAACCCCAAGTCACAAACAACCGAAGGGAGCTTCTACAGTACGCTTACAAACTTCAAGGGTATTGGTACCCTTATTGAAAATTATTAGTACCCTAATTTTCGAAGTCCCTATTGTACCACCAGCATCCAAGTTCTATCACCAGAAACCTGACCAACCCAACAGAAGTGCTATCAAGGGATAAAGATTTCCCATCTAAATTGCTTTTCCATTCCTAGTACTTAATTACAAGTACCTATATATTAACAATGGAACCAAAGAGAACCTCCTTAGTTTTGTTGCTTACTTAAAAAGCACAAGCAACCTTGCAGCATCTATATGAACTTACAATTAAGCAGTGAACTCCCTTAGGGGGTGCCTTGCTAGTAAAATACTTTTACATTCCTGAGAATTTTACCTTAAAACAACTTTCCAAAGTAAGATTTCTAGTGTAAAATTCCGTCAAAGCATTCTAAATCACTATCAATGATTATCAATTTGCACTTTGCACTTGAAAGAAGCGAGGTACTAAAATTAAGAGTTACCTGAAGCAACTTATGTGTAGTCCTTGGAGGCTTAGCTTCCTCTGCTGAATCTTCTTTCACTTGCTTCCCTCTCTTCATCTTAGGTTGCTCCTTTCTCCTCTTTGACTAAACAGTGGCATTAATTATAACAAAACCAAAATGAACTATAAATGAAAAATATGCAGCTAATTTTCACACAATACAGAATTATAAGCATTGGAACCTTGGAAGACGATTGAGAAAAGTAGTCATCAGCATCAACATCGTAACCATACTTCTCAAGTAAGATTTTTTTATCTTTACTCGCCAATCCATTTTCCGATTCTGCAAACACACACACGATTCCATTAATTTAAGGAACATTAAACCAAATATATAAAAAAAAAACTCATTTTAATTAGGAAAAGATGAACATACTAGTGTAAGATGAGACTATGAGAGAGAGGGGTCGATTATTGGTGCGAGAAGAAGAGAAAGTGAAGAGATGAGGAAAAGGAGAAGAATTTGATGATGATGAACCAAGATTTGTTTTGGTGTTTAGAATGAGAGGTGAGAGTATTGAAGGTGAAGAACAAGAAGAAGGAGAAGAAACCGCCATTGCCGGAGAATGAAGGAAGGTGAAGAGTGTGTTTGAAAGGGTGAGGATTTTTTATTTATTTTTTTATTTAGTTAGTAAATAATAACGAAAAAAATAAAAGAAAGTAGAAATTGTTGAAGTTGCTAAATGCTAAGAATTTGAAGGCTGAAGGCTCTGTACTCTAGTGTTAATCTGAAAACCCAGAACTGAGTTAGGAAAGGATAAAACGATCTCAAACTGAAAAATTGCACTTAACACTCCTTCAAATTTGTCAAAATTGTTCTATAACGTAAACTTTTTATAAAATTGCAATGTACCCCAACTTTGTATTACAAAACAAAAATAGCTTTTTATTTGATATTTGGAAAAATATATGGAACCAAAAGAACCAGCTAAAAAATAAACAAAACTACGTTAGTTTTATTTAATTAATTTAAGAGTAAAGGACATCTTCGTCCCTGACCTTTTGTTTTACGGACATTTTCGTCCTCAAGTAATGAAAAATACATTAAAGTCCCTGACCTTTGAAAAACGTGGACATTTATGTCTCTCCGTTGATTTCACCCGTTTGCACTGGACGGAAAAGGTTGAGGTGGCACAGGTGGCGCTGTGGTGGCACGTAACGGAGGCCACGTGGCAGGGGCCAAAAAGTTAGTGGACATATAAGTCCTTGGAGACGAAAACGACGCCGTTTCGTCTCCTCCCCCAATCTTTCAAATTTCTCTTCCCTTTTCTTCTTCCTCGACCCCTGCCTCCATCACTGCCGTACAGCCGCGCCTCCGTCAGCCACCATCAACGCCGGCAACCTCTTTTTTCCTCTCTTTTGGCGTCTTTTTCCCTTTCTCACTCCCTTACTCCCATTAGTCTCTCTCTCTTCTCACCCTCCTTTCAAGGAGAGATATACAAGGGCGAAAAAACAGAATTTGGAGAGATATACGAGAGAGAAGATGATAATATAGATGATAAAGATGGAAATGAAGTTTTTGTTGAATGAATACACAACATAGAATCGAAATAAACCCTTGGGAGGGATGATTTAGGGGCTGTGACAATTTCCTTTATATGAGAAGAGGAAACTTTACGCCTTAAGGCACTCCAACTACTCTCTTTTGCAGGAAGATGGGTTTCATGTTCATCCTCTGATGATGGAAATGGTGGCACAAAACCTCCAACAATAGCTTTTTGGAAAGCTTCATAATCAATATCATAGGAGTCCACTTTCTTCTCACCAGGCCGAACCTTAGCACTTGATTTGAAACTTTCTACTTTACTGTAAGATTTATCCATCAAAGGCAAGAACCTTGAGAAAACTTCGCAGAAGTCAGCAGGTTCATGAGCTTCCCTAATCACTTTAATGGGTCCTTTCGCTATAATACGTACGTTGACTAGGCTATCTGTATCACGATCTCCATAATAGGACTCATGATCATGATCTCCATGGTCATCTCTGAAATAGGAAGCATATTTTTAAACTTATATTCAATCAAAAATCTCTAAAACTAATCACAGAGACACTGACCAAAGAGTTGCAATATTCAGGTAGGATGCACATAAAAAAAAGGAAGAAGAAAGAAAAAGAAAAAGATATGCACCAAAACAGTAATATCATATCCATGGAAAATGCAATATCTAAAAAATAAACAAGCACCATAAAAGGTACATAATATCTAAAGGGATACAGAGATGAGCTACTTATTATTGCTCAAAAATTGAATTAAAAAAAGTTATTTGTATTATTACCTGATATCACTTCCTTTACGGAAGATATGAATTGATGGATACCCTTGTATGTGATGGCTGCATTTGATGAAAAATATGGTTGAATGGCAAAAGGTAAACATGAGGATGCCAAATGAAATTACAGAGACACAAATTCATATTCAACTTGAAAAAGTATAAGTATAAAAGTTCATGTCCATCTTGTGAACAAGGAGATAACTAAATTACAAATTAAGAAAAGAGAAAGATTGTAGAAGGAGATAAGTAAATTAGCTGAATATTTGTTTTTAAAGGGAACAAAAGCAAGAAAAGTTTTGAATTTTAATAGTACCTTCGGCATAAATCTCCTTTAACAATTATATCAAAAGTAAGCTACATGAAACCTAACAAAAGTGCATCATTGAATCAAAAGAATTAGCTCATTTTAAAATAGAGATGTGCATTAGACAGCAAAATGAGCACATAAGAGTTCATTGTTAATCAAAACAGGCAATGAGAATTTACACAGCAGCAGTGTAAAACATCAGTCTCAGCAATTTTCATTAACCAACCCTAATCCTAACAACTCAAGAACAATTGAACAAACTAAATATAATGAACTACAAACAGTGATTGCACAGATAGCAGCATTAAGCAAGCAAGACCTAATCTACGCCAGATTCTCTAACAACCTAATGTAACTAACTAATCTAACCAAATTGAAATTAGCTAAACAAAACTAACTAAAAAATATTAATTAATAACAGAGTGAATTAAATAGAGATAAAGAAGACCTAGGAAGCACAGGGGTGGTAATGAGAGAGAGGAAATGATGGTTGGGTCCTAGTAGCGACGGTGGTGCGCCGGTAGAGAGGCGGCGGCGCGGCGGCAGTGGGTCGCCGAAAAGGTTGTCGCGGACGAACGGTGGGTGGAAGGAGGGTGAGAAGAGAGAGAGACTAATGGGAGTAAGGGAGTGAGAAAGGGAAGAAGACGCGAAAAGAGAGGGAAGAGGAGGTCGCCGGTGTTGATGGTGGCTGACGGAGGCACCGCTGTGCAGCGGTGATGGAGGGAGGGGCCAAGGAAGAAGAATGGAAGGGAATAGGACGAAGGAATAAGAAAAGGCAGAGAATTGGGAGAGGTTACAAAAACGGCGTCTTTTTTGTCTCCAAGGACTTATATGTCCTGTTACGAAATGCTCCATGCCACCTGGCCTCCGTTACGGCCACCTCAGCGCCACCTCTGCCAGCTCATCTTTTTCCGTCCAGTGCAAACGACTGAATTCAACGGAAGGATATAAATGTCCACGTTTTTCAGGGGTCAGGGACTTTAATGTACTTTCTATTGCTTGAGGACGAAAATGTCCGCGAAAAAAAGGTTAGGAACGAAAATGTCCTTTACTCTTAATTTAATTTAATTTAATTTTCAAAATTTGTTATTAATTGCCGTGCTAAATGAAATCACCCCTTGACTAATATGTTTCAAAAACCCAAAAACCACTCCTGTGACCACGGAGCACAAAATCAACGAAGATTCAAACTTCCTCTTCCCTTTGTCAAGCCTGACTCAAACTTTTTCTTCCATTTGGTGGCACAATGCATGGTTCTCTCTAAATATCATTGACGACGCCGACCTCTTCCGTTGGACCATTCAGGGACGCCAACCTCATCCAATCAAACAATCAAAGACAAGGCTACGTTGCAACACTTCCGGAAGAGAACAACTTCCATGGCGTTTTCACCTCCTGAAGGAGGATCGATTAGTACATTGATCAATCTAACACAAGGCGATGAACAGGGACGGACCCAGTAGTAAAGATGAGGGGGCACTTGCCCCCACAGTGTGTTTAATTCTTTTTTAAAAAATATAATTATATATAATATGTCCTCATTTTAAATTTTAAATGACCCCACTATAAATAAATTAAATTCAATTAACTAAAGTTTCAAATTCACTTTTTTAAATTATTTCTCTATCATTTTGATTATTATTTAACCTAATCAAATTTAATTCTTGTGCCGTCACTCCTTTATTCTCTTAAACCCTTTTTTTATTTTTATATTTACAACTTTTTTTCTATTCCTTATTTAGTGGTCATCTTCTTTTCATTAAAAAAATAAATTTTAAATTCTTTATTTTTTTATATAGCTCTCCATGACTCTATGTATCTTCTAATTTTATTGTTTCTTTTTTTGATATTTTTAATTGCAAATTTTAATTCAAACAATTATAGTTTAGGTATTAATCTAATATTTTATTTTCTTCGTGACTTTATATATTTTATTTTATTTTCGATTTATTCATTTTTATTACTTATTTTTTATCTTTTGTTCTATTATATGTACTTATGTTGCATATAAAATTTTAAAATAAATTTATTAATTTACTAATTTAGAATATATTTTTTAATTTTAGAAATAGTAATAGAAAAATATTTTAATTACAATACATAAATTAAACAGATGCATAAAATCTTTCATCTAACATTATATCAAAATTAAATTAAAAAATATATAACAAATTTAATTATTTTAAAAAGAAAGAAAGAAAAAATTGTGAATTATGTTTCTTGTTGTTTTATATAAACATACTTTTCGTATACAGATTTAATGTTTTTAGTATTTATATATAATTTTAGTTTCAAATTATAAATATTAGTGTATCATTAGGTGCTAATGTACCAATTAATTCAGTCTTTTATTATTAAATGTGTATAAAAAATTAGTTAAGATAATAAGGTATCTTAATTTAATTAAAATATTTTAAGTTCAAATTTTAGAAATAAAAAATATTTTTTTATAAATTATATATAATGAATAGTATTTTAAGAATGAAAGTGTTTACTAACTCTTTAATTTTTATATCTCTATATAATTAATAATATTTAACAAAATTTATTTTAGTATATATATTTTTGCCCCCACTCTTAAAATTTTCTGGGTCCATCACTGGCGATGAACAATTCAGTATGGGTGAATTAGACATTCAAGAGCAAGAAGGGTGGAAGGTATGTTGCATAAGCTTCTCCTTAGTTGTTAGAAATTTTGTAATAATGTGGTATTTGAAGCATTGTTATTCATGCTAATTAGATGTTTTAAATCCGCCATGAAAACGGACTAAGAGAATTTAAAAAAAAAGGAACAAAACACATTGATATCTAAATGAAGTGCACGCAGTCGCTAATGCGTTACACATGAAACAAAGAAATCATATACAAAACCATCTATTTTACAATGAGAAGAAACATTCGAGTCCATACCAAAGACACCATCCACTTAAAATCCTAAGATCACGACCGAAGTCCGTGCAATGCGTTAATTTCCAACAACTTCACAATTCCAGCATTAGAAAACAATGATAAAAAATAAAGAACACCTCCATTTAGTTAACACCACGCGAGTTAATTGAAGCATAGACATGACCAAAATGGTTATATACACCTTAATATTATCAATATGCAATGAATTGCTTAATCAACTACTGACATCACTAACTTGAAAAAAAATTGTTTGAGAATTCTGAAATAACTAATATATGAAATCTGCTGACGAGTATCTAACAAAACATGAGCCACTCACTCATCAACAAAGTACTAACAAGTTCAAATGCTTTAAACATGCGAAAACATAAAACAGATCCAGAACCATCCAATTTACAAAGTAAAAAAAAACATCCTAATTCCTAACTCAAGCACCATCCACTCAGAGGTTTACGATTGATTGACACCATCAACTTGAGAAAATCAGCAACATGAGATGATAAATCTGCAAGCGAAAACACGATTTATCAAGCTCACACAAAACTAGTTTAAGCTGAAAAATGTCATATTAAGCTACATAACTCTACCACAAGAAAAATATAGTAGTAACGCAGGTGTCTATATTGATGTTTTCCTACCTAGTCAAAATATTTACTTCCATTGTCTTCCCCCCTTTCTTGGCTTTCTAGTGGGTAACCCCCATTTTGGCGCACATGATTGCTGTCCAATGCCTGTAGCGCCTTGTTAATTTCTGAATTATGAGGACCCATCACTATGTCTAATATGATCTCCTTCCTAAACTCGTGTACAACGTCCTGCATGGCAATTACGTTTTGGAGGATAATTTTAAAAACGAGAAAGAAATTGACTACAAAGGGGTTCAACTTAATTGTTATAACATATTTAAATTCACCTAGTCCCAATGCTGCAATGGTTTATCTAAGAGGAAGAAGAAGAAAGCAGTAGTGCCAATTTCAAAACCAAACCCATCTGCAACCCCCAATCAAAGCATAAACATACAGAGATGCTGAGAAAGGAACTATTTTTTCCATCCCTTTGATAATCGAAACATGATGCAACATAACATCACCATCTTATGACAAATCAGAAGAAAACATAATAAAATTTTTATACTTTCAAGAACTTGTCAACATCTAAATTAAAGAAAAAACACTCTATTTATAATAAAATTGATCTCATCTCATTAATTATCTCTAATGTAAAATTAAATTTAAGATCATTTTATTCTATTTCAACAACCAAGCCCACATTTAAATTCACACTATATTTTCAGCATGCAAACCTTTTAAATCAATATTTCAATTGTGGCAAGGAAGTCACATTATAGTGACTTATTTCTGTTCACGCGTAGAGATGGATGGCATATACATAATGAACCCGCTAGAAGCTTCTTTTTATTTTTTTCCCAAAGAAGACTCAGGTCAATTTGTGACCCCGTAAAAGGATGAGAACCAGAAAATTACATTACATAGATAGTTTGTGAGAAGTCAAAAAGACCAAATTAATGTTATTTCTTCCCCTTTATTTTTTCTTTCTTCCAAAGAAGCAGTGTATTCTTTTAGTAAAAAATCATTCACACAAATATCCAAAATTATACACTCAAATAAACATTAACAAAGCATACACTCAAATATCCAAAGTTATTCAACAAAAACGTCTCCTAATTTAGCAATATCAAAGAACATCTCACATGAACACCATTCTTAGTCTCTAAACCATAGAGCAGAACAGAAACATCTAGCCTCTAATAACTACAATTACAACATTCAACCCAGATAAAAGCAACATTCAATCTGTACCAATTGCAATATCCATGACCCTTGCACGTATTTTCATATCTTTCCTTTTTGAGAGATTAACTAGGGTCCACCCAAATTCAATTAGGAATCAATAAACATACTTACTTGTGATCAAGATTTTGCAACACTCGAAAAACATGAAAAACATGCAGCTGCTATATTTGCCAAGGACCAGTGATGCCCCCAAAATTGTGTTACTTGAGCTGTACAACCTGGAAAAGAACATCCATCGAATTAGAACTCACACGAATCACTACAACAAAACATTGTCCAATTCCCTTTTCAAAACATGCAAAGGAAGTCAGAGGGAACATCTACCATACTTACCAATTAGTGAGAGGAACAGGGGGTTTCCAGGATGGAGAAGTGGAGGTCCACCAGCGGGTGGCGCAGCTGCAACACGTAGCTTCGGCGGCGCCGGGAAAACCCACATGCAACAGCAGAGCAGACTCGCTCTTGTTCCGATTTTGGAGGCACGATGGTCGGGGATGTTAGGCGCGGCATCGAAGCGTTTGGAGAAGTTAGGGAAGAGGGTTGCACTCAGGTAGCTTCAGTGGAGTCGCGAAGGCCAAAACCGCTAGGAGCGCCGTCGCGGTGTCCGGAGAAGAGAGGGAAGAGAGTTGCGCGATGGTTCCGGAGGCGTGGCGCGGGTGTAGATGATTTTCAAATCATGTGTGGTAAAACGATGAAAGGAGGTAGGGTGTTTGGGGAGAGTGAATATGGTTTATCCTGGGTCATTTTTGAATGGTGCTGATGTGCATTAGGCTATTAGGTCCCAGTCCAGACACATTTGGCTGGTTTTGGTTGATGTGCTTTTGGTTCTGTAGCAATACTCTTTTTATTTTTATTATTGAGATTTCAATAATGCTAGGAACCAAGATGGTTCCAGCCAAATGCTTTGGGTGAATCTAAAACCTCTACATGGATGGTGCTTATACTGGGCATTAGGATGTTTCTTTTCTTTATAAATTGGATGGTTCTGAATCTGTTTTCTAATTTATCATGTTTAAGGTATTTGGAAAGGGAAAGATGGTGAAGAGACGGAAGCTAATTGAATTAGTTTTCGTGACTCACATTGCAATGATACTGGACATATCTCTTCCTAATTTAAAAGTGGTAAAATATTTAATAACCAATATTTTAAATCATAAATAAATAAAACTAATTAATATATTTATAATTAATTAAGTTGTTCCATTCTTGGCTGATTTAGAGTTGGTTCCATATACTTTTCCTTGAGATTTTGGTGGTGTTTTAATCAATGTGGAGAGTTAATTTTTTTGTGTATGGATGCCTCAACGTTGAGGGTGAAATTTGTGATTTTTTATTTTTATTTTTTTATGCCTTTGTGGATTTTTTTTTTAAAAAAAATCTGAGGGTCAAATTTGTATTTTAGCGTTGAAAAAATTTTAAACATGCAAATCGGACCCTCTGATTTGTTTGAAAACAAAAAAAAATATTTCACCACAAATCAAATCCTTTGATTTGGGTACTATGTAAATCTGACCCTGCAATTTTTTAAATTTAACGGTCCGATTTGTTATTTAAATTGAAATAAAAAATTTTAAGTTCATATAAAAAAACACACTAATTAATCATGATACTACATCATTTTTTTCCATTTCTGAAAAAATTAGCCAACAAAAATACCTAACTTTTTTTAAATTTTATATATTTAAGACTTTAAGAATAAACACCTAATTTGATTCTTGTCTATTTTTACGTCAACTTTTTTATTTTGAGACAATACAATCTCTCTATTAAAAAATATGTTTAATAAGGATAAATATTCTATCTAGCCCTTGATCTTTTCTCCGTGCGACATAACGTACCTTAATCATTCTTAAACCTCAACCAAGCCATATTCATTAAGAAAAATGGACAGATCGACCTTGCTACCGAATGACAAAATGGTGCCTCTGACGTGTCAGATAACAGTGCCATGTGTTACTCCCAAATAGTTGCAGGGACTAAAAATCCTCTACATGTCCCTTCTTCTTCTTCCTTCTCCTCCTCTTTCTCCTCCTCATTTTTTTTTTCAAATTCCAACCTTTGTGCCTTTGTTTCTCTGTGAATAAATGCACCTTTTTATTTTTTTTCTTCAAAATTTTCCTTCCTTCACTCACTTATTTCCAATTTCTTTCACACAAACACCACTGAGCTTCCATTTCTTCATCAATGGTGGATACCACTGAGCTTTCATTCCTTCAACAATGGCAAATTCTACTACCACCCCTTTCACAACCACTAAATCTCATTCTCCATTCACCTCAAGGATCCATCATCCAAAATCTTCTACCACCATCACCAGATGTAGGTTGCATTGCACAAGGCAACTAAACTAGTATACATGTTGGTGTTAGCTTCTCTCTTCTCTGCTGCGTTCTGTTTTCTGATATTCATGAGAGAAAAATAAATTGTCTCATAAATTTTTGCTGCTGAGTTCAAATAGAATCAGAATTGAAAGTTTATTTAAAGGGTCATTTCTGTAACTTAAAAGAAATGCATAGATTCAACCCCTCTTCTCTAAGCCTACCACAACCTTCAATTGGTATCAGGAGCTAAGGTCTCAAGAATCAAGCTTAACCGCTTGGAGCAAAGATCCAGTGGCAAACAACTTGGGCACAACCACAGTTGCCCACACCCTCACTGAAGGCCAATCAAACAACCGGCCACCTTTCTTCAATGGGAAGAACTATGCCTACTGGAAAGAAAGGATAAGGATCTTCATCCAATCCATTGACTACAACATATGGAAGATTGTTGTGAGCGGTCCCAAGATCCCAACAAAAATAAGCGCTGATGTAGTAGTGACTCCAAAAGAAGAAGCTGAATGGAATGAAGACGATAAGAAGAAGATGAAGCTGAATGCTAAAGCCATCAACCTTCTTCACTGTGCTATCAGCTTTGAAGAGTACCGAAAGGTGTCTAGATGCAAGACAACTAAAGAAATCTGGAAAAAACTCCAGGTTACACACGAAGGCACTAAACAAGTCAAAGAAACGAGGATTGATATGTTGCGAAAAGAGTACGAGATGTTTAACATGAAGGATGGAGAAAGCATTGATGAAGCGTTTGAGAGATTCTCAATCATAATCAACAACATTGATGTTATGGGTACAAACTACTCAGAACAAACCTTGGTGAGAAAACTCCTTAAAAGCCTCACAAAAGAATGGGAAATCACTACCACTGTCCTAACCGAGAGCAACAACCTAAGCCTCATAACCTATGATGAGTTGAGAGAAAAACTCCTTGCCTATGAAATCACACACACAAACCCGGACTCAAAGAAAAAGGGAATAGCCCTCAAGTCAAAAGTAGAAACCAAAGAGAGTGAGTCTAGTGATGGTATTTCAGATGATGAACTCATGTTTTTTGTTAGGAGATTTAGAAGAATGATGAAGAACAAGAGCAAGTACAAGGGTTCAAGCTCAAAGGAACACAAGATGGACTTGAGCAAAGTGACGTGTCATCATTGCAAGGAGGTTGGACACTTCAAGCTAAATTGTCCCAAGCTCAAAAAAGAGGACAAAGGCAAGAAAGAAAGGAAAAGAGTGCTCATGGCAGCTTGGGAGGATCTTGAGAACGACTCAAATGAAAAAGAAGAATCTGAAGGTGAAGACAAAGACTGTTTCATGGCTGGAAACAACAATCTTGATGAGGTAAATTACTATGATTTGACCATAGATGATTTACATGCTATTATTGATGATCTCACTTTAAATACATCAAAGTTGCTAGATAAATACAATAAGTGCAAATTTGAAAAAGATGTGTTGAAAGTTGAAAATGAATTTTTAAAAGAAAAAGTGAAGAAAACAGAAAGTGCTTTGGATATTATTGAAGAGAACAGATTTCTAAAATCTGAAATTGAAAAATTAAAAGGAAAGCACATTGTGGATCCTTCCCAAGAGCTAATTGCTGAAAATGAGAGATTAAATGATATGATTAAAAGGCTGAATGGTGACTTAGCAAAGTTTGCTTAAAGTTCTAGTAACTTGGACAAATTACTTGCAAGCCAAAGATCATTGTTTGAAAAATCTGGTTTAGATTACATAACCAAGGAATTAAAGTGCAGTTTTTAATGATTCCTCTATAAAATTTGTGGCTTCTTCATCAAATACAAAAACCACATCTAACAAATATGGTATTGGGTATATTCCCACACTTGAGGAGAAATTTGATGATGTTCACACAAGTGAAACTGAGCCTTCACTAAGAACCGAACCTACTTCAAACAGGCCAGGTTTGGGATTCAACTCGAAAAATGAGGTAGCTTTCAAGAAACCACTTTTTTACAACAAAACCTCATTTTTGAAAAATTCAAAGGTTTTCAAAAATTCTGGTGAAAATGCTTTTGCAAAGAGGAATAATTATAACAAAAATCAGTTTGTCAAAAAAAATACACCTCTTCCAAAAACCAAAAAATTTTAATCATTTCCAGTATGGCAGCTCATCTAAATTTCAACAACATGCATAAGAAAATCACTGTTTTAATTGCAAACAATTTGGTCACTCATATGCACAATGTTTCATTGAAAAGAGAGTTGTGGGAAACCAAATTTATAATGTTGTTTGTGATTTCAATGCACTTGGGCAACCAAGATGGATTAACTTCAAAGGATCCAAATTAATTTGGATACCTAAGGCTACTTGAAACTTTTCATACATATTTGCCTAGCATCCAAGAACAAAAAGGACATATGGCACATGGATAGTGGATGCTCAAGGCACATGACTGAAAGGTCAACTTATTTCATCAAACTAAACAAGTATGATAGAGGTTTTGTGACCTTTGGAGATGATAGTAAAGGTAAAATTATTGCTGTTGAAAAAGTAGGTAATGAACAATCTACTTTCATTGATGATGTATTTTTGGTATGTGATTTGAAGCACAATCTTTTAAGTCTAAGTCAGCTGTGTGATTTAGGATATTTAGTGACTTTCAAAAGACTTGAATGCTGTGTTGTTAATGAGAAAACAAATAAAGTGCTGTTTGTTGCCAAGCATTTTAATAATGTGTATGGACTTACTCTTGATGAACTAAAGGATCAAAATGTAGCTTGTTTTTATTCTAAAGAATCTGAAAAGTGGTTATGGCACAAGAGATTGGGCCATGCAAGTATGTTTCAAATAAACAAACTTGTAAAGAAAGAAATAGTAAGAGGTCTTCCTTTGATAAAGTTTGACAAAGACATCACTTGTGATGCTTGCCAAATGGGAAAACAAACAAAAAGTTTTTTTAAACCAAAGGAAGACATCTTTACTAAAAGACCACTTGAGTTGCTACATATTGATTTATTTGGTCCAACAAGAACTCAAAGCCTAGGTGGTAAACATTATGGTTTAGTGATTGTGGATGACTATACTAGGTTTGGTTGGGTTTTATTTCTTGCACACAAAAATGAAGCCTTTTCGGCCTTTGAACCTTTTTGCAAGAAAATTCAAAATGAAAAGGATTTAAAAATCTCTTCTATAAGAAGTGATCATGGAACTGAATTTGAAAACAATTTATTTGAATTCTTTTGTGAGGAATTTGGAATATCTCACAACTTCTCTTGTCCAAGGACACCACAACAAAATAGTATTGTGGAAAGAAGAAATAGAAGCATACAAGAAATGACAAGAGCCATACTTTGTGAGACTAATGTTTCAAAATTCCTTTGGGCTGAAGCGGTTAACACAATTGCCACATTTTGAATAGAACAATCATAAGAAACTTTTTGAAGAAAACCCCTTATGAACTTTGGAAAGGTTACCCACCAAACTTAGACTACTTGCACATCTTTGGATGCAAATGTTTTATTTTAAATAACAAGGATAATTTGGGTAAATTTCATCCAAAGGCGTATGAGTGTTTGTTTGTAGGATATTCCACAACTAGTAAAGCATATAGAGTTTATCATCAAGATGCTAGGATTATTGAAGAGTCCATACATGTTACATTTTGTGATACAAACTTGGTGCAAAGTATTTTGGAAGATTGTGATGTAGGGAATCAAGCTCAAAATGAAAATAAAACTGCTCAAAATCATGAAAATCGAAATTCTGGACAAGCAGAACCAGATACTGTGATGAGCGGATAATTTATACGCTTTTTGGCATTGTTTTTAGTATGTTTTTAGTATGTTTTAGTTAGTTTTTATTATATTTTTATTAGTTTTTAGTTAAAATTCACTTTTCTGGACTTTACTATGAGTTTGTGTATTTTTCTGTGATTTCAGGTATTTTCTGGCTGAAATTGAGGGACTTGAGCAAAAATCTGATTCAGAGACTGAAAAGGACTGCAGATGCTGTTGGATTCTGACCTCCCTGCACTCGAAGTAGCTTTTCTGGAGCTACAGAATCCCAATTGGCGCGCTCTCAATGGCGTTGGAAAGTAGACATCCTGGGCTTTCCAGCAATATATAATAGTCCATACTTTGCCTGAGATTTGATGGCCCAAACCGGCGTTCTAAATCAGCTCAAAACTGCCCAGCGTTAAACGCCGGAACTGACACAAGAATGGGAGTTAAACGCCCAAACTGGCACAAAAGCTGGCGTTTAACTCCAAGAGAAGTCTCTACACGAAAATGCTTCAATGCTCAGCCCAAGCACACACCAAGTGGGCCCGGAAGTGGATTTTTATGTCATTTACTCATTTCTGTAAACCCTAGGCTACTAGTTCTCTACATATAGGACCTTTTACTATTGTATTCTCATCTGGGTAGCTATCTTTGAGTAGTTTTATGCTATCTAAGATCATGGGACTGGCCTCACAGCCATGCCTAGACCTTTTTCTTATGTATTTTCAACGGTGGAGTTTCTACACACCATAGATTAAGGTGTGGAGCTCTGCTGTACCTCGAGTATTAATGCAATTACTATTGTTCTCTATTCAATTCGGCTTGTTCTTATTCCAAGATATTCATTCGCACTCAAGAACTTGATGAATGTGATGATTATGTGACGCTCATCATCATTCTCACTTATGAACGCGTGCCTGACAACCACTCCCGTTCTACAAGCAAACAAGGCTTGAATGTTTATCTCTTGGATTCCTTAATCAGAATCTTTGTGGTATAAGCTAGAATTGATGGTGGCATTCAAGAGAATCCGGAAGGTCTAAACCTTGTCTGTGGTATTCTGAGTAGGATATAATGATTGAATGACTGTGATGAGCTTCAAACTCCTGAAGGCTAGGCGTTAGTGACAGACGCAAAAGAATCAATGGATTCTATTCCAACCTGATTGAGAACCGACAGATGATTAGCCGTGCTGTGACAGATCGCGTTGAACATTTTCACTGAGAGGACGGGACTATAGCCACTGACAACGGTGATGCCCAACATACAGCTTGCCATGGAAAGGAGTAAGAAGGATTGGATGAAGACAGTAGGAAAGCAGAGAGACGGAAGGGACAAAGCATCTCCATACGCTTATCTGAAATTCCCACAAATGAATTACATAAGTATCTCTATCCTTGTTTTATATTTTATTCATATATCATCCATAACCATTTGAATCTGCCTGACTGAGATTTACAAGATGACTATAGCTTGCTTCATACCAACAATCTCCGTGGGATCGACCCTTACTCGCGTAAGGTTTATTACTTGGACGACCCAGTGCACTTGCTGGTTAGTTGTGCGAAGTTGTGATAAAGAGTTGAGATTGCAATTGAGCGTACCATGTTGATGGCGCCATTGATGATCATAATTTCGTGCACCAAGTTTTTGGCACCGTTGCCGGGGACTGTTGAGTTTGGACAACTGACGGTTCACCTTGTTGCTTAGATTAGGTATTTTTCAGAGTTCTTAAGAATGAATTCTAGTGTTTCAAGGTGATGTTTTTATCATCACCAAAGCTGATTGATTCTCATCAATTTAGCTCTTGAATGCAATGTCCTGCTGAAGCTTGGCTAGCCATGTCTAATTTCTTTAGACTGAAGCTTTAGACTAACATTGCATGATTCCTAGAATTCTCATTAAGAATTTTGATATCTTTATTTTCTTTTTCCACTTAATTTTCGAAAAATCCAAAAAAATTACAAAATCATAAAAACCAAAAATATTGTATGTTTCTTGTTGAGTCTAGAGTCTTATGTTAAGTTTGGTGTCAATTGCATGTTTCTGTTCTTTTTGCATTCATGCATGTGTCTTTATTAATCTTCAAGTTGTTCTTGATGATTTCCTTGTTCTGATCTTTAATTTCTCTTGTCTTGAGTGTTTTGTTGTTTTTAATATGCATTCTCATTTTGTTAGTGTCAATAGTATACAAACTTCTAAGTTTGGTGTCTTGCATGCATTGTTATTTGATTTTAGTTGCATTGTGATTATTCCTCATTATTAAAAATCCAAAAATATTTTTAATTTGTATCTTTTCAAGTCAATAATACAGAGAATTGAAGATTCAGAACATACAGCAGAGGAATTATACAGAAAAAGCTGGACGTTCAAAACGCCCAGTGAAGAAGGGCAAACTGGCATTTAAACGCCAGCCAGGGTGCCTGGCTGGACGTTTAACACCCAAAAGGGTAGTGTTTTGCGCGTTAAACGCCAGAATGTGCACCATTCTGGGCGTTTAACGCCAGGATGGCACAAGAGGGAAGATTTTGTTTTTAATTCAAATTTTTTTTCAAGTTTTCAAAATTTTTCAAAATCAAATCTTTTTCAAATCATATTTTTTCAATCAAATCTTTTTCAAAATCAATTTCTTTCCATTTTCAAAAATACTTGCTATCAATTAATGATTTGATTCAACATTTCAAGTATGTTGCCTTTTCTGTTGAGAAAGGTTTAATGTTTGAATCATATCTTTTCTTGTCAGCCAAGTCATTAATTTTTAAAATCAAATCTTTTTAAATTGTTTTTCAAATCATATCTTTTCAATCATATCTTTTTAAAACCATAACTTTTCAATCATATCTTTTTAATAACATCTTTTTCAAAATAGTTTTCAATCATATCTTGTTGATTTCTAATTTCAAAATCTTTTTCAAAAATCACTTGATTTCTTTCCCACTTTTAGTTTTCGAAAATCAATTAGTGTTTTTCAAAATGTTTTTAAAATCTTTTACTTAATTTTCGAAAATTTCTTCCCCTCTTCTCACATCCCTCTATTTATGGACTAACACTATTCCTTAATGCACAATTCGAACTCCATCTTTCTTGATAAGTTCGAATTCTCTACTTCTTCCTTCTATTTTTTTTTTCCTCTGACACCTCAAGGAATCTCTATACTGTGACATAGAGGATTCCATATTTTCTTGTTCTCTTCTCTTTCATATGAGCAGGAGCAAAGACAAAAGCATTCTTGTTGAGGCTGACCCTGAACCTGAAAGGACCTTGAAGCGAAAGCTAAGAGAAGCTAAGGCACAACTCTCTGTAGAGGACCTAACAGAAATCTTCAAACAGGAAGAACCCATGGCAGCCGAAAACAACAACAATGCCAACAATGCAAGGAAGGTGCTGGGTGACTTTACTGCACCTACTCCCGACTTCTATGGGAGAAGCATCTCTATCCCTGCCATTGGAGCAAACAACTTTGAGCTTAAGCCTCAATTAGTTTCTCTATTGCATCAGAATTGCAAGTTCCATGGACTTCCATTGGAAGATCCTCATCAGTTTTTAGCTGAATTCTTGCAAATCTGTGACACTGTCAAGACTAATGGGGTTGACCCTGAGGTCTACAGACTTATGCTATTCCCTTTTGCTGTAAGAGACAGAGCTAGGATATGGTTGGACTCACAACCTAAAGAAAGCCTGAACTCTTGGAAAAAGCTAGTCAATGCCTTCTTGGCAAAGTTCTTTCCACCTCAAAAATTGAGTAAGCTTAGAGTGGAAGTCCAAACCTTCAGACAGAAGAAAGGAGAATCCATCTATGAAGCTTGGAAAAGATACAAACAATTGATCAGAAAGTGTCCCTCTGACATGCTTTCTGAATGGAGCATCATAGGTATTTTCTATGATGGTCTGTCTGAACTATCCAAGATGTCATTGGATAGCTCTGCTGGAGGATCTCTTCATCTGAAGAAGACGCCTGCAGAAGCTCAAGAGCTCATTGAAATGGTTGCAAATAACCAATTCATGTACACTTCTGAAAGGAATCCTGTGAACAATGGGACGAATCAGAAGAAAGGAGTTCTTGAGATTGATACTCTGAATGCCATATTGGCTCAAAACAAAATATTGACTCAGCAAGTCAATATGATTTCTCAAAGTCTGTCTAGAATACAAACTGCACCAGGCAGTACTAAGGACGCTTCATCTGAAGAAGAAGCTTATGATCCTGAGAACCCTTCAATGGAAGAGGTGAATTACATGGGAGAACCCTATGGAAACACCTATAATTCTTCATGGAGAAATCATCCAAATCTCTCATGGAAGGATCAACAGAGACCTCAACAAGGTTTCGACAACAATAATGGTGGAAGAAACAGGTTTAGCAATGGCAAGCCTTTTCCATCATCTTCTCAGCAACAGACAGAGAATTCTAAGCAGAGCCACTCTGACTTAGCAACCATGGTCTCTGATCTAATCAAAACCACTCAAAGTTTCATGACTGAAACAAGGTCCTCCATTAGGAATTTGAAGGCACAAGTGGGACAGCTGAGCAAGAAAATTACTGAACTCCCTCCTAGTACTCTTCCAAGCAATACAGAAGAAAATCCAAAAGGAGAGTGCAAGGCCATCAACATGGCCGAACTTAGAGAGGATGAAGAGGCAGTGAGCGCCACTGAGGAAGACCTCAATGGACGTCCACTGGCCTCCAATAAGTTCCCCAATGAGGAACCATGGGAATCTGAAGCTCACACTGAGACCATAGAGATTCCATTGGATTTACTTCTGCCATTCATGAGCTCTGATGAGTATTCTTCCTCTGAAGAGGATGAGTATGTCACTGAAGAGCAAGTTGTTAAATACCTTGGAGCAATCATGAAGCTAAATGACAAGTTATTTGGTAATGAGACTTGGGAGAACGAACCTCCTTTGTTCACCAAAGAACTGGATGACTTGTCTAGGCAGAGATTACCTCAAAAGAGACAAGATCCTGAAAAGTTTTCAATACCTTGTACCATAGGCACCGTGACCTTTAAGAAGGCTCTGTGTGACTTAGGGTCAAGTGTAAACCTCATGCCTCTCTCTGTAATAGAGAAGCTAGGGATCTTTGAGGTACAAGCTGCAAGAATCTCACTAGAGATGGCAGATAACTCAAGAAAATCATCCTTGGCACCCTTCCTAGCCACAGCAAAGGCTGTGATTGATGTAGACAGAGAAGAATTGATCATTCAAGTGAATGAAGAATCCTTTGTGTTTAAGGCTCAAGGATATCCCTCTGTCACCATGGAGAGTAAGCAAGAGCTTCTCTCAAAACAGAGTCAAACAGAGTCCATCATCCTTGCAGACCCTTCCTAGCCACAGCAAAGGCTGTGATTGATGTACAGAGAAGAATTGATCATTCAAGTGAAATGAGAATCCTTGTGGAGAGTAAGCATGAAGAGCTTCTCTCAAAACAGAGTCAAACAGAGCCCCCACAGTCAAACTCTAAGTTTGGTGTTGGAGCCACAACCAATTCTAAGTTTGGTGTTGAACCCCCACATTCAAACTCTAAGTTTGGTGTTGTGAGTTCCAACATTGCTCTGAGCATTTGTGAGGCTCCATGAGAGCCCACTGTCAAGCTACTGACATTAAAGAAGCGCTTGTGAGAGGCAACCCAATGTTATATTTAATCTATTTTCTTTGTTATTTTATGTTTTCTGTAGGTTGATGATCATAGGAAGTCACAAAATCAATTGAAAAAGCAAAAACAGAATGAAAAATAGAAAGAAAAATAGCACACCCTGGAGGAGAACTTGCTGGCGTTTAAACGCCAGTGAAGCTAACAAATGGGCGTTTAACGCCCAGTCTGGCACCATTCTGGGCGTTTAACGCCAGAAAAGGGCACCAGACTGACGTTAAACGCCAGGAAAGGGCAAGAAGTTGGCGTTAAATGTCAAAAATGGGCACCAGCCCGGCGTTTAACGCCAGAATTGGCACAGAGAGCATTTTTGCTCGCCACTTGGTGCAGGGATGACTTTTTCTTGACACCTCAGGATCTGTGGACCCCACAGGATCCCCACCTACCCCACCACCCTCTCTCTTCTTCTTCACCCATTCACCAATCACCTCAACCACTCTTCCCCAAAAAACCCCTCACCTATCAAATCCCACTATTCTCTTCACCACTCACATCCATCCTTCATAAAACCTCACCTACCTCACCATTCAAATTCAAACCAAGTTTTTCCACCCTCCCATAACCGAACCCTACCCCTCTCTCCACCCCTATATAAACCCATCTTCACTCCCTCATTTTCACACACCCTAAACACTACTTCTCCCCCTTTGGCCGAACCACAAAGCCACCTCCATCTCCTCTATTTCTTCTTCTTCTACTCTCTTCTTTCTTTTTTTGCTCGAGGACGAGCAAACCTTTTAAGGTTGGTGTGGTAAAAGTATTGCTTTTTGTTTTTTCATAACCATTTATGGCATCCAAGGCCGGAGAAACCTCTAGAAAGAGGAAAGGGAAGGCAAAAGCTTTCACCTCCGAGTCATGGGAGATGGAGAGATTCATCTCAAGGGTGCATCAAGACCACTTCTATGAAGTTGTGGCCTTGAAGAAGGTGATCCCCGAGGTCTCTTTCAAACTCAAAAAGAGTGAATATCCGGAGATCCGACATGAGATTCGAAAAAGAGGTTGGGAAGTTCTTACCAACCCCATTCAACAAGTCGGAATCTTAATGGTTCAAGAGTTCTATGCCAATGCATGGATCACCAAGAACCATGATCGAAGTGTGAACCCGGACCCAAAGAATTGGCTTACAATGGTTCGGGGGAAATACTTAGATTTTAGTCCGGAAAATGTAAGGTTGGCATTCAACTTGCCCATGATGCTAGGAGATGAACACCCTTACACTAAAAGGGTCAACTTTGATCAAAGGTTAGACCAAGTCTTCATAGACATCTGTGAAGAGGGCGCCCAATGGAAGAGAGATTCAAGAGGGAAGCCGGTTCAACTGAGAAGGCATGACCTCAAGCCCGTGGCTAGGGGATGGTTGGAGTTTATCCAACGCTCAATCATTCCCACTAGCAACCGGTCTGAAGTTACTCTAGACCGGGCCATCATGATCCATAGCATCATAATTAGAGAAGAAGTAGAAGTTCATGAGGTTATAGCCCAAGAACTTTATAAGGTGGCGGACAAGTCCTCTACCTTGGTAAGGTTAGCCTTTCCTCATCTCATTTATCACCTCTGTTATTCAGTTGGAGTTGACATAGAGGGAGACATCCCCATTGATGAGGACAAGCCCATCACTAAGAAAAGGATGGAGCAAACAAGAGATCCCACTCATCATGAAATTCCTAAGATGCCTCAAGGGATGCACTTTCCTCCACAAAACTATTGGGAGCAAATCAACACCTTCCTAGGAGAATTGAGTTCCAACATGGGACAACTAAGGGTGGAGCACCAAGAACATTCCATCCTCCTCCATGAAATTAGAGAAGATCAAAGAATCATGAGAGAGGAGCAACAAAGGCAAGGAAGAGACATTGAAGAGCTCAAGCACTCCATAAGATCTTCAAGAGGAAGAACAAGCCGCCATCACTAAGGTGGACCCGTTCTTTAATTTCCTTGTTCTTTATTTTTCTGTTTTTCGAAAAATCATGCTTATATTTATCTATGTTTGTGTCTTGTGATCATTAGTGTCTTTGTGTCTATGCCTTAAAGTTATGAATGTCCTATGAATCCATCACCTTTCTTAAATGAAAAATGTTCTTAATTGAAAAAGAGAAGAATTGCATGAATTTTAAATTTTATAACAGATTAATTATTTTGATGTGGTGGCAATACTTTTGTTTTCTGAATGTATGCTTAAACAGTGCATATGTCTTTTGAATTTGTTGTTCATGAATGGTTGGCTCTTGAAAGAATGATGAAAAAGGAGACATGTTACTGAGGATCTGAAAAATCATAAAAATGATTCTTGAAGCAAGAAAAAGCAGTGAATACAAAAAAAAGAAGAAGCAAAAAAAAGAGAAAAAAAACGAAAAAAAAGGGAGAAAGAGAAAAAGAAAGAAAAAGAAAGAAATAAAGTTGTGATCCAAGGCAAAAAGAGTGTGCTTAAGAACCCTGAACACCTCTAATTGGGGACTCTAGCAAAGCTGAGTCACAATCTGAAAAAGTTCACCCAATTATGTGTCTGTGGCATGTATGTATCCGGTGGTAAAACTGGAAGACAGAGTGCTTTGGGCCACGACCAAGACTCATAAAGTAGCTGTGTTCAAGAATCATCATACATAACTAGGAGAATCAATAACACTATCTGGATTCTGAGTTCCTATAAAAGCTAATCATTCTGAATTTCAAAGGATAGAGTGAGATGCCAAAACTATTCAGAGGCAAAAAAGCTAAAAGCCCCGCTCATCTAATTAATACTGATCTTCATATATGTTTTTGGAATTCATTGCATATTCTCTTCTCTTTATCTTATTTGATTTTCAGTTGCTTGGGGACAAGCAACAATTTAAGTTTGGTGTTGTGATGAGCGGATAATTTATACGCTTTTTGGCATTGTTTTTAGTATGTTTTTAGTATGTTTTAGTTAGTTTTTATTATATTTTTATTAGTTTTTAGTTAAAATTCACTTTTCTGGACTTTACTATGAGTTTGTGTGTTTTTCTGGGATTTCAGGTATTTTCTGGCTGAAATTGAGGGACTTGAGCAAAAATCTGATTCAGAGACTGAAAAGGACTGCAGATGCTGTTGGATTCTGACCTCCCTACACTCGAAGTGGATTTTCTGGAGCTACAGAAGCCTAATTGGCGCGCTCTCAACGGCGTTGGAAAGTAGACATACTGGGCTTTTCAGCAATGTATAATAGTCCATACTTTTCCCGAGATTTGATGGCCCAAACTGGCGTTCCAAATCAGCTCAAAACTGCCCGGCGTTAAACGCCGGAACTGGCACAAGAATGGGAGTTAAACGCCCAAACTGGCACAAAAGCTGGCGTTTAACTCCAAGAGAAGTCTCTACACGAAAATGCTTCAATGCTCAGCCCAAACACACACCAAGTGGGCCTGGAAGTGAATTTTTATGTCATTTACTCATTTCTGTAAACCCTAGGCTACTAGTTCTCTACATATAGGACCTTTTACTATTGTATTCTCATCTGGGTAGCTATCTTTGAGTAGTTTTATGCTATCTTAGATCATGGGGCTGGCCTCACGGCCATGCCTAGACCTTTTTCTTATGTATTTTCAACGGTGGAGTTTCTACACACCATAGATTAAGGTGTGGAGCTCTGCTGTACCTCGAGTATTAATGCAATTACTATTGTTCTTCTATTCAATTCGGCTTGTTCTTATTCCAAGATATTCATTCGCACTCAAGAACTTGATGAATGTGATGATTATGTGACGCTCATCATCATTCTCACTTATGAACACGTGCCTGACAACCACTCCCGTTCTACAAGCAAACAAGGCTTGAATGTTTATCTCTTGGATTCCCTAATCAGAATCTTCGTGGTATAAGCTAGAATTGATGGCGGCATTCAAGAGAATCTGGAAGGTCTAAACCTTGTCTGTGGTATTCTGAGTAGGATTCAATGATTGAATGACTGTGACGAGCTTCAAACTCCTGAAGGCTGGGCGTTAGTGACAGACGCAAAAGAATCAATGGATTCTATTCCAACCTGATTGAGAACCGACAGATGATTAGCCGTGCTGTGACAGAGCGCGTTGAACATTTTCACTGAGAGGACGGGACTGTAGCCACTGACAACGGTGATGCCCAACATACAGCTTGCCATGGAAAGGAGTAAGAAGGATTGGATGAAGACAGTAGGAAAGCAGAGAGACGGAAGGGACAAAGCATCTCCATACGCTTATCTGAAATTCCCACCAATGAATTACATAAGTATCTCTATCCTTGTTTTATGTTTTATTCATATATCATCCATAACCATTTGAATCTGCCTGACTGAGATTTACAAGATGACCATAGCTTGCTTCATACCAACAATCTCCGTGGGATCGACCCTTACTCGCGTAAGGTTTATTACTTGGACGACCCAGTGCACTTGCTGGTTAGTTGTGCGAAGTTGTGATAAAGAGTTGAGATTGCAATTGAGCGTACCATGTTGATGGCGCCATTGATGATCACAATTTCGTGCACCATACTGCAGCTGCTGAAAATTCAAGAGACAATTCCATTTTGTCTTATGAATATGAAGGAGACCCTGAAACCAGCAGCACCAAGAATCCCTTGGTGACTGAATCTACCTCTAAGTCCACCAGACCTCGTGAATGGAGATTCTTGAAAAATTATCCTGAGGAATTTGTCATTGGGGACGTCTCTCATGGAGTGAAAACTCGGTCTTCAACTAGAAAGGCGAATGAAGGAACTAACATTGCCCTTCTCTCACAAATGGAGTCTCAAAATATTAAGGAAGCCCTTAGTGACCCTTCTTGGGTAAAAGCAATGGAGGATGAGCTTCTTGAGTTTGAGAAGAACCAAGTGTGGACTTTGGTTCCAAGGCCAAGTGAAAAGAAAGTGACCGGCACCAAGTGGATATTTCGGAACAAGTTAGGAGAAGATGACAGCATTGCAAGAAACAAAGCAAGGCTAGTGGCACAAGGATATGACCAAGAAGAAGGAATAGACTTTGATGAATCCTTTGCCCCTGTTGTCCGAATGGAGGCCATAAGACTTCTCTTAGCTTATGCTGCATTTTGTGGTTTTAAATTATATCAAATGGATGTGAAATGTGCATTTTTGAATGGTGTAATAGATAGAGAAGTGTATGTGGAGCAGCCACCTGGTTTTGAAAATAAAGAGCATTCTTATCATGTTTTCAAATTATCTAAAGCTCTCTATGGTTTAAGACAAGCTCCTAGAGCTTGGTATGATAGACTTAGCTATTTTCTTTTGAAAAATGGTTTTCAAAGAGGCACCACAGACACAACTATATTTATCAAGAACTCTAATGATTCTTTTATTCTAGTCCAAATATATGTTGATGACATTATTTTTGGATCAGCCAATAAATCCCTTTGTTTTGAATTTGGAAAACTCATGACAAGTGAATTCGACATGAGTATGATGGGTGAACTTAATTTTTTCCTTGAGCTGCAAATTAAACAAACTAAAAATGGTATTTTCATTCATCAAGAGAAGTATGCCAAGAAATTAGTTAAGAAATTTGGTATGAAAAATTCCAAACCCATGGAAACTCCCATGCACCTCTAGATACGGGAGAAACTGAGAAAGATGTAGATGAGACTAGGTATAGAGGAATGATTGGTTTTCATATGTACTTAACTTCCTCTAGACCCGATATTGTGCAAAGTGTTGGATTGTGTTCAAGGTTCCAATCTGATCCGTCCGTTGGCTATAATTCGGCTCAGGACTATAAATCGGAATCAATCTGGTTAAAACTAAATACACACGTGCAGGAGTACATGGAGAGTACGTGTTTTGCTCTCCTAACGAACTTATCCTATACAATCAAATAACTACGTGCCAACCCAGATGGCACAGGAATCTCTCCGCAAATGTCTCTAAACAAGCTCACTAAAGAGCAGTTATCACATAATTAGACCCACTAAGCAACAACTCCACAATATCAGAGTAATCATACCACAACAATTCTATAAATACGTCAACTCCTAATTTTAGCTACACAACACGATTCATTATAAGTCATTTGATATTCATCTTATACTCTTACTAACTTGAGCGTTGGAGTCTCTTTGCAGGTCCCAACCTCCTCCGATGTTCCTTGACGGCTGGAGTATAGCTCAGCATCTATGCTCTTAGGACAGAAAACTCCATACACACAGAAAAAGAAGTTATATCTCGGCACTAGAAGGAGTTATACCTCGGCTCAGATTACTAGACAGGAACATATGGCGCCCACCGTGGGGCCGAGTTTACTTAACCCCACTACTATTTTTTCTACCGAATTATTTATCTTATTTTGCAGGAAGAGTAAAATAATCCACCTCCTCCTTCCACCGAGGCCAGGCCGAGCGCTGTGAACAAAAGTTTAGCGAATGACAAAAAAAATTCTAGTAATGATAACACTATACCTCGGAAGCTAAAACCGCGGTGATGGACACCCATGATAGACACATACCAAATTCTAACAAGTACAGGGAATATCTTTTTCTCAAAGGTGTATTTAAGCTAAGTTCATACGTCGAAACGCAGTTATGTGCTCTCTTTTTAAAATATCTTTACTTTTTTACTTTCAATTTTTTTCTGTTAATCTTCCTTGATCTATAAGCCATCCAGTATACGATCAGATCAAAACGGAACTATACTCCAATTTTCGAACGCACAAGATACCAACCTATCTATTATGTCCAATTATCCGTAATAACCGACCATAAAGATTGGACACTCAAGCTCAAGTACAACACACACGTGATACTTTGATGCAATCATTCAACTTCAAAATATCAATCCGAAAAATACCAATAAAAAAAAACAAACTCGATTAGCAATGATCGTTACTTTAATACATGGTGATGGACTCATCTCTTTTATTTTTCTATTTTAAAATATGTTATGCATGTTTACTTTCAACCCATTTTATTTGTTACAAATTTTTATTATTCACTCAATATTCAATAATTAATTGCTTTGGGTAAGAAATTCGTCAATAAATTATTGTGGGTCGGAAAAATTGTCAAAGACAATTGATCACTACATTCTGGATCATACAATCGATTCGACGAACTTTTCAGTTCGCGTCAATCAAATACTATATGCCATTCATGAAAAATTGTTCTCAAAACAGAAAAGTATCCCCCACATAATTATATTGATCGAACAACTCTTACCATTCAATTGTTTTTGAATAAATATCGACTAACTGTCTAAGTTTGGGGGGCTACCACTAATTGAATAGCCATAACTATCTCACCTTTTTTATTCATCTTTATTTATTTGTTTATCTATTTCATTGTTTCATCTGTTACTACCAATTTTTTTCCTCTCTTTTTCAATCTAACAAGTTGAGCTTGGGGGCTGCCATAATCACAATTCCGATTTATAGGTCGGAAGCTCAACCTGTTCAATTGAAAATTTTCACAGGTCAAGCTTGGGGGCTATGATCCGTCCGTCGGCTATAATTCGGCTCAGGACTATAAATCGGAATCAATCTGGTTAAAACTAAATACACACGTGCAGGAGTACATGGAGAGTACGTGTTTTGCTCTCCTAACGAACTTATCCTATACAATCAAATAACTACATGCCAACCCAGATGGCACAGGAATCTCTCCGCAAATCTCTCTAAACAAGCTCACTAAAGAGCATTTATCACATAATTAGACCCACTAAGTAACAGCTCCACAATATCAGAGTAATCATACCACAACAATTCTTAGGTACACAACACGATTCATTCTGGGTCATTTGATATTCATCTTATACTCTTACTAACTTGAGCGTTGGAGTCTCTTTGCAGGTCCCAACCTCCTCTGGTGTTCCTTGACGGCTGGAGTATAGCTCAGCATCTGTGCTCTTAGGACAGAAAACTCCATACACACGGAAAAAGGAGTTATATCTCGGCACTAGAAGGAGTTATACCTCGGCTCAGATTACTAGACAGGAGCACAATCCAAACCTAAAGAGTCACATCTTTCAGCAGTTAAGAGGATCATTAGATATGTTCATGGCACATCCAATTTTGGTCTTTGGTATCCTAAGATTGATGATTTTTTTGCAGTTGGTTATTGTGATGCAGATTTTGCTGGTGATAGAGTTGATAGAAGGAGCACTTCAGGCTTATGTTGCTTCCTTGGAAAGTCCTTAAATGTTTGGTCAAGTAAGAAGCAGCCAACAGTGGCGTTATCCACTGCTGAGGCTGAGTATATAGTTGCTTCTTCATGTTGTTCTCAGATTTTATGGTTAAAAACACAGCTTGTTGATTACAAGTTAAATGCTGAAAATATTTCCTTATTCTGTGATAATATGAGTGCCATTAATATTTCTAAAAATTCAGTTTTGCACTCTATGACTAAACATATTGAAGTGAAATTTCATTCAATAAGAGAACATGTTCAAAAAGGGGATATTAGCATTCAATTTGTTAAATTAGAAGAGCAATTGGCAGACATTTTGACTAAACCACTGCCTGAGGACAAATTCTGCATGCTTAACACTAGTCTTGAAATTTTGAGTTATAATTCATTGTTTGAAAATTGCTAATGTGTTTGCTGGAGCATTTTGTATCATAAACAGGTGTGAGACAATTCTGGGCAAGCGATGAATGTTCTCTTCAAATCAGCGTGTTCTGGGCTTGTTTCAAGTGAAAGTTAATTTGGGCCCTCCTCAAAAATCAGATCTAGAGTGGTCCAATGTGTTTCCTTAAATCCAACCATCTCCGGGCCTAAATATGAATGTTACAATTTTTTGTTTGGTTGATTTTTTGTTGGCCTGTGTGTTTAAATTTTTTTGAAAGGGTTTTCATTTAATGTTTCTGGATCCAAAAAGATTTTCAGTTTGATTTAATTTTTTTTCAAAAAGGTTTTCAAAATTTAAAAATAAATTTCCTTTTCTTTTTAAATCAAATCAAATCTTTCTTTTATGAGGTCATGTCTTTTCAAGTCATATCAAGAGGTGATGTAGTTGCATGGTTTGTGAAAAATTTCTTTTGGGTACAGTTACCAACACTCCCTCTCTTCCCTCCATTAACTTCTCCTCAACTCCTCGATTTCCTCCACTATCTTTACTGCTTCTCTTCCCTCAAAAGCCTGAAACTAACCAAATGAGGAAGAAAGTCATTGCAAAAAGAGCACCGCGTGAAAAGATTCATAAGCTTCCAGCAAATCCTAGACCATCAACTCGCTCTCAAGACCATACATTCACTCCCTCACCTTCTCCTCCTACCTCTCCTCCACGAACCGACCCTATGGCTCGCACAAAGAATCCCTCCAGGGTTCCATCTTCAGCCAAGCCAACGCCTCCTCCAAAGGAACCTTCTTCAAGGCCTGGATCATCGAAGTCGAGTTCATCAAAAGGAAAAAAACCAGCAGCGCCTGAACCTACCTCTGAGCCCCCTCAACCAAAGTTGAGGTCTGTTCCAGTGCGCTCTCAGAGAGGTAAAACTCGAGTTCCTCTTAATACTGTTAAAGAACCTGACGTTGGCCCTTTTGATCACAAATCTCACTTCATTACCTCATATTCGAACTATAACCCTTATAGATTCAAATCTGCCATGAATAATGATTTTTATGATGGAGTTATTAAGTACCGTACCCTATGTCCCTCTTTTCTTGCTGATTTGCCAACTTTGAAAAGAAAAGGTTTTTCTTTTGTTGAAAATTTAGAATTTCTGGACTGGCATCATCTCTTTTCCATCAAAAAGCCTATTTACCCTCTTTTGGTCAAAGAATTTTATGCTAACATGACTTATCATAAAGGCAGTATCTTATAGTCTTATGTTAAGGGCAGAGACATTATTTTAAATGATGAAACAATTAGTGATTCTTTAAAGTATACTGATGTTGGGCCTTGTGCTTACACTTCTGTTAAGTGGGATGAAGGAGTTGGTATTTCTTACAATGATGCTTTGGCTCATATCTATGAACACGTTTTCTTGATTGATGGCATCACACCCACTCATAGAGCCCTAGAATATGAACGTGCTCAGTTGCACCGTATTGTCAACCACATTATTCTCCCTCAAAGCAGTTCATATCAAAGGGTTTCTTAGACAGACACACTTGTTTTGTATGTCCTACTCACCAAAACAGAAATTTCATTTACATATTTGATGGTTAGATACATGTTTGACTCTGTTAGAAGTGAAAAAGACAAAGCACTTCCATATGGCATATTTCTAACTTGTATTTTTTAGCATTTTGGTGTTGACTTGACCAATGAGGATTATCAAAATAGACATTCATATCTAAAGGGAGGTGGTGCAGTGAAACAGCCCAAGGGACCTACTCGATATGAGAGGATGGTCTTAGATGATGAAGATGATGACTTTGTCCTTGAGGAATCTCCTCCTCCTTCCACCGAGGGTACTTCCATCTCTACTGGGAAGAAATCCGCTCTGCTGAATATAGTCAAGGATGTTATTCAAGATTTTGTCTCCCAATCCAATCATATGATTTCCATGAGTAAGGAACAAAGGAAGCTAGCAAGAAAGAATGAGAATTTCCTCCAGAAGTCAAGAGATAGAGTGGCTGTGTTCATAACTTTCATTGATAATCTTCAAAAGGATGAAGACCCTACCATTGATGTTGAAGAGGAAGCTGATTCGGAGGGAAATAGTTCTGATGCCTAAAATTATCTCATGAAAACTGCTGCTGCTCTCTTTTTGTCTCATAAATTCTGTTTTTTTTTTTGCCACTGTTGAACTAGTTTATCTTTATCTTGGATGACTGTAATAACTCTTAATACTGCTACACTTCTGGTAGTTTAGTTAGTACTTTGAACTGTGCTCTAACTCTTTCCTGCAGGTTTTCAAGGGTGTTTTTGTTGATCTTACTTATTGTCTGCCCTTGATGACAAAAAGGAGAGTAATAGTAATAAGTGCTGATTAACTTGATGCTTAATTTTGCTGTTGATATTAACTTGATCTTAATCTTGCTGCTGATATAATATGTTGGGCTGATTTTATAGTTGTTTGTTTAAACTCCCTTAGTCAAGATAAAGGTGTGTAGCTCTTTTATTGTGTTCTCTATAAGTGCATTGTAAAACAGGAACAAAGAGAAGAAGCATAAATCTAGGGGGAGCTAATCTTAAAAAAGAAAGGGAGAGCAACACCAAAGCAAGAAACATCAATCAAAGGGAAGTTTCTAACTTTACTAAAATTCAATTCCTTTTGGATATTGCTTAAATATGTTTGTCATCAAGGGGGAGATTGTTGAGTTAAGAAATTAACTAAATTAATTAGTGATGACAAACATTATTTTTGGGAAATAAATAGTTAGTGTTGAGTGATAATAATTATATGTTGCTAATTATTTATTAAATATGGCAGGCCAAAACTTAGTCCAGCAGCCCAAATTAGAATGAAAATAAAAACATCAAGGCTGGTGGGCTAAAATAAAAATGAAGCCCAAGTCATCCGTCTCAAGCTCAATTCTTCAAGAAGCAAAGGCAAGGAACCAACGGGCTGAACATGATAAGAACCCGATCCAAGCCTGAGTTGATTTCAAATCCCTCAATCTTGCTTTCAAAGCAACGTTCTCTTCTCTGTCTCAGTCAAATCACAGAACTCAGAAAAGTAAGAAAGAGAGCTTAGTTCCTAAGCTAGTCATGAAAGAAGAAGAAAAGAGAAGGTTAAGCAAAGAAGGGTAAGGTCTAATCAACCATTTCAAACCATATCAAGAAAAGATCAGGAGGTTAAAGGTAACCCATTTTCTTATACATGCAACACACTTTCTTCTCTTCATCTTTAACTCTCTGCCACTCTGTTTTTGAGTTATAGGGAAAAGAGGATTTTTGTTCCTCACTGTTGTGTATCTGCGATCACAAATGATTCTTAGGGACCAAGTTATTTCTCAATGGCTCAGATTTGGTTTACCATTGGAAAACTCTTGTGGTTGCTGCTTTATGACTTTCAGTCAAGATAGAAAAGTCAGAAGTGAAGTTTCTATTTTGAAGATTACTGGAAAAAAGGTGATCGGCTGGGTTGGTGAAGCTCAAGGCTCAAGAAGTTGACTTAGGAAGAAGAACCCAGCAACATGCAAGGAGATAAAAGAAGCTTTCTGCTCATTCAGAAGGCAAGGAGAAAAAACTAGAGTTTGGGAGTTGTATTCTCTAAAGAAGTTCCTCTACTTGGATAATACTTTCTTTCAAAGAAGCATTCAGCCAATACTGAAGAACTAAATTTGAGGCTTGCAAATCTGGTTTATCACATAGCAAAGAGGCTGTTGATGAAGTCAATCTCCTTCATGTTTTACAGATTGTAATGTACTTTTCTATGTTTATCTATCTGTAATTTCTTGTGAGAAAAGGCATATTGAGAGAGCTCAAGTAAAAGCCATGAGTGAAAAAGGCTGAGTGATACAGTTGAGAGAAAAGCCTAGAATTATTTTCAGATTTCTTTAGATATGTCTATGTCTTGTATCTTGTACCTGTGAGGTATCCCTTTCTTAGTTGGTTTAGTGATGCGTGAGCATCTTTTCTATCTTTTTCTAGTGAATTTGCATCTAATTTGTTGAGTTTAATCAAGAATTAATTATATTTTAGTCACTATGGATGCTATTTTGAGTTTTGTGCAATACTGTTTATTTTAGGTAACATTCGGCTAGATTTGATGGAGTTTCTGCAGCATAAGAATCAAAGGAGATGGCTGCGAGGAGCGACGCGCATGCGTGCCTGACGCGTGCGCGTGAATTGGAGGTATCCATGGCGACGCGTGCACGTGACTGATGCGCACGCGTGAATTGAAGATTTGCTTAGCGACACGTCCACATGACCGACGCGTCCGCGTGACTCGCAGAAAAGACCATCGACGCGTATGCGTGACTGACGCGTACGCGTGACATGTGCCACGTGCAGAAAAATGCAGAAAACGCTGGGGGCGAACTCTGGACTGTTTTGACCCAGTTTCCAGCCCAGAAAACACAGATTAGAAGCTGCAGAATGGACAAAATAAGTGGTCCCCACTCATCAGCTGAAGACTTGTTAATTAACTCGAATTTAAATTCAAATCTTATTTTTAGGAAAAGATATTATTTTTAATTTTAGATAATTAGATTTTAAATTTAGTAGGATTAGTTATAAATAGGAATTTAGATGCCATCAGATTGGAACGCAGTACATTTTTACCAGAACCCTTATTTTTCTTCTCTGAACCATGAGCAACTAAATCCTTCATTGTTAAGGTTAGAAGCTCTGTCTATTTGTATGGATTTTTTCGTTTGATCTTTCTAATTTAATCCATGTTTTGATTTATATTTCAATAATTATTTTTGCTCTTTATTTTATGAATATGGGTGGAACAGAAGTATGACCCATGTTCTAATTGAGTTCTTGTAAAACTTGGAAAAGCTCTTTACTTGAACAGCAGCTTGAAAACATATTATACTGAATTTCTAATTGTTTGTATTTAAAGGGATACGTGACATATAATTCCCTTATTTTTGGATAATTAGGATTCTTTTGGCATATAAACTAGAAATTGATCATTACCTTCTAATTGGATTTAATTGACCAAAGAATTGGCAGTTAATAAATATTAGAGGAGACTAGGAAGGTCTAAGGAATTAGGGTCTAGTCGCATATAGTTTGCCATGAATTAAATCATACTTGATTAAATTAGTTAGTAAGAAAAGTTAATCCGGAAAAATAGATAACTCTGAAGCCTTAACAAGTTTTCTCCATATTTTATTCCCAACTTATTTATCTGCCTGTCTTTAATATTCTAAATTTACTATTAATGTTTTTGAACTTCCAAACACTATTTTCTGTTTGTCTAACTAATCCTATCACTCAATAATTGTTGCTTAATCCATCAATCCTCGTGGAATCGACCCTTACTCATGTAAGGTATTACTTGGTACGACCCGGTGAACTTGCCGGTTAGTTTGTGGGTTGTAAAACACCGCACCAGTTAGCACTAAGAGTGAAGAGTTAGGTATTAGTATAGCCAATGTCAAGTTAGGTTAGAACTTGAGTGTGAAAGGATTGTGTCAATCCTGTGGAATTGGTGTATGTAATACTTTTAACTATAGTGAAATTCCTCCATAGTTGTGGAGGAGACTGGACGTAGGTTGCATTGCACAAGGCAACCGAACCAAGATACATGCTGGTGTTAGCTTCTCTCTTCTCTGCTGTGTTCTGTTTTCTGATATTCATGAGACAAAAATAAATTGTCTCATAAATTTTCGCTGCTGAGTTCAAACAGAATCTGAACTGAAAGTTTATTTTAAAGGGTCATTTCTATAACTTAAAAGAAAGGCATAGATTCAACCCCCCTTCTCTAAGTCTACCACAACCTTCATTATTTATTATTGCGAAACAATATCTGATTTTTTTGTACAAATTATTGTTAAAGGCCCAGTTTTTATTCGGTTTAATTGATGCATGAAAGTATTTAAATTTTATCGAGTTTAGAGTCAGATTAGGGTTTGACAAATAAATTCGGTATGTATTTAGAGCCCGATATGGATTAAAAGAAGTCGGTTTCACTCAATTTATATACACCCCTAGTGTGGTGGTTGAGTGAGAGATAAGATGGGATTAGAGGTGAATGGTAAATTTAAAATATGAAAATTTGAGTGAAGGTATTTTTGAAATAAAATGTTATTAAAATTTTAGTTCTCTTCTCTAAAAATTTTAGTCTCTCTATCTTCATTTGAAAATGAAATTTTAGAGATATTGACTAAAATTTTAGGGTAAATCATAGATATAAACCAAATGGAGGCATATATTACACAATTCTACCAAATTCAAAAACGTTACAAATATCAACCAGAAGGACAATTTCATATAGTTCGAATGAGACTCATTCGAATTACACAAACCAAGAGTAACTCGAAGCAATCAAATTCAAATTACAAGTGATCAACATAAATCGAATTGGATCAATTCGAATTATGCATGCATGAATTCCAGAGATAATTCGAATACACTCACGTTTTATGATATAATTTGCTATATTCTTCTACCTATTTTTTTATTAAAAAAATTAATAATTTATTAAAAAAATATATTAAAAATTAATAATTTAAAAAATAAAAAATTTAAAAATTTTATTAAAAAAATTAATAATTTAAAAATTAAAAAATATATATTTTATTCCATATATTAAAAAAAAGTTAACAAAATATTTAATTACGAGAGTTTTTCAAAATATTTATAAGCTATCAATTTGAATTTCATACAATACTCTTCTAACCATTTTTGATAGCTCATGAATATTTTTTAATAAATTTATTTAAATATATACCACAAAAAAAGTATTTTATTCTATGTAAAATAATTTTTAAAAAAATAGCTTAAAAGATGTTAGGAGTACTATAAAAGTTTGTAATGTTCTAATGACTTAGGTAAATTCATGCATATACTCAAATTTTAAATAAAATACTCTACATAGTCAATAATAATTTAGAAATGAAAGAAAATATATTTTTATCATGTATTTACCTAAGCCACTAGGACATTATAAATTTTTATAGTCCTCCTAATATCTTTTAAGCCATTTTTTAAAATTATTTTTTATAAAATAAAATATTTTTTTAATTGTTTTGTATGGAATAAGATATTTTCTTTCATTTCTAAATTATTATTGACTATATAGAGTATTTTATTTAAAATTTGAGTACATGCATGTATTTATCTAAGTCATTAGAATATTACAAATTTTTATAGTACTCATAACATCTTTTAAGCCATTTTTTAAAAATTAATTGGATAGAATAAAATATTTTTTTAGTATAATTTAAATAAATTTATTAAAAAATTATTAAAAAATATTCATGAGTTATCAAAAATGGACAAAAGAGTATTGTATAAAATTCGAATCGATAACTCATTAATATTTTAAAGAAGTCTCGTAATTAAATATTTTGTTAGTTTTTTTAATGCATGAAATAAAATATATTTTTTAAATTTTTAAATTAATAAGTTTTTTAATAAATTTTTTAATAAAAGAATGAGCAGAAAAATTCTGCAAATTATATCACAAAATGTGTGTAGTTCGAATCAAGGTGATTCGAATTACCCCTAAAATTCATGTATCTATAAATCAAATTGGTCCAATTCAATTTATGTTGATCACTTGTCATTCGAATTTGATTGATTCTAATTACTTTTGATTTGTGTAATTCGAATGAGCCTTATTCTAACTATATGAAATTATCCTTCGATAAATTCTTGTAGCGTTTTTGAGTTTAATAAAATTATGTAATATATGCCTCTATTTAATTTATATCTGTGATTTACCCAAAATTTTACTTCTACCAAATATAATATTGAATTCTAATTTCTCAATTTTAGTCCTCATTTCAGTCCAGTATCAAAAATAAACTCTGCTTAAAATCTGAGAGAGATTGAAATAAAGTAACGTCATATACTCGTATATACAAAAGCTTATCGTTAAAAATTAGTTATTAATAATTTTTATACAGACACCATTAATTAGTTATTAGTATAGAAATAATATGAAATCGTCTTATAAAGAAGTGCCTTTCTAACCAGTAACTTGCTCAGAATTCAATACCCACACACACCCAGCTTAGAGGCCCTGATTTTAAAGCGTGTGCGATCAAAACCACGTTGTTTTCGTGGCTTGATTATATCAAAGACATCTTCTGCTACCATGGCTTCAATCCCCCCTTTCTTCACCATAGAGTTCTTTATTGCTGTTTTCAGAAGCAATTTGTTAACGCGAGTAGCTTTCTTTAACGCATTTAATGCCTTTGATTTTAATCTTTTTTCTGCTTTTGCTCTCCTCTCACCCTGAGGGCCATAGAAGAATCTTGCTTCTTCGAAAGAAAGCTTTGGCGTGTATGAACAAAAATAATCTTTTATGGTTCTTGCTTTTTCTGCTACTGACTTGCATAACATTAGATCTTGAAAAGGAAGCGTAGTTTGGTCTAGTCTTATTCGATCGTCGCCTTCGTCATCCACGTCGTCGTCGTCCATTGTTGTTGGTTCTAAGCCGTAGAATCTTGCTTCCTCAAACGAAACCGCAGCCACCAAGTATGAATACTCCATTGCTTCTTCGAGGAGAGTGGAAGCCATGTTTGAATGATCCTTCGTTGTTGCTGAGAAAGTGAAGGAATTGGGGGTTTGTGACATAAAGTGTGCTAGGGTTTGATTTTTTTATTTTTTCCCTTATGAATTGAATTAATATCTGTTACTTGTACAATAAGTATCAATCAGTTATGGAATACATATAGAATTTATTTGGGTGGGATTAAGTGGTTAAAAAAAATATTATCTTTGATAAATTTTTAATAATAAAAATAAAAAAATCTTTTTTCTATAAGTTATCATTTATATTTTATTTAAAAAAAATTTTTGTTTTAAAAAATATTTTAAATTATTAAACTCAAACATAATTGATAAATAATAATATATTTTTATGAGATATTCAAATATCAAATTTTATTTATTGTTTTAAAATATCTTAGAAAAAAATTTACACTAATGCAATTTTTACTGTCTATAACTAATTCTGTTAAAGTCTCAAAAGTTGTGTTTGTTTTTAGGTAAAAAACATTAAAATAGGAAAAAAAATATAAAATTATATTTAACAGATGAGATATAAATAGAGATATTATGTTCAGAGATATTAAATTAATATATTTTGTATCTATCTTGATAAGAAAGATACATAAATATTAATAAAAGACATAATTTATTTTTATTTTTTATTATTTTTATTAATTTTTTATAATTATATTATTTAAAATTTAGTTACTAATAATTTTATATAGACACCATTAATTAATTATTAGTATAAAAATGATGTGAAATCAAGAGTTTATTTATCCTTATTTATTCAGACAAAATGACATCATTTTGATATCAAATTAGTTAAAAATTTATTTATCATGGATCTATTTATCTTAAAAAAATTAGACAATATTTTTTTAAATTAAATTTTTAGTATTATAATATTTATTATATTAATATTTTTTAATAAATTTCTAAATATATAGTATAATAAATATAAACTAATTAATAAATTATTCAAATTTAAAAATATTATTTATTATGTTAGTAATAAATAATTATCGGTGTAAAAAATATATAAATAGTAAAAATTAAAATACAATTAATAGATTAATAATATAATTTAAAAAATAATAATCTTAAAATATATTATTAATATTATGATCTAAATAATTTACGTAATAAAGTAGAAACTAGAAATACTATTTAATATACGTGGCATATATAATAATTATAATACTTTTACTAGGCTTTAATTTGCAGAATTTTTTTTTGATTAATTATAAACTTAATTTATCATTTTTTTAACTGAATTAATTATTATATTTGATATCTTTGTTTTGAAATACACCAGCTGCATATATATATTTATTAGTAATATAAGAAATAATGTAGATTTATTAAAATTTTGTGTACATTGAAATTTAAAAAAAAATATTAGGTGCTTTTCGTGTAAAATTGTAAATTAATTATAACTTTTATAATAAAATTATTTTAGTGTATGTGGCATAAATTGATTAGAGAGAATAAATTTTTTTTATTTACTCTAAGAACACCTAATAATGACTCGAAATTCAATTGATTAAACAATATAACTAATAATTATGGAATAATGACTTCTAATAAACAGTAAGTAGTTGTTAATATATATAACCATGTAGAATGATTTAGACTAAAATATATATAAATTTATATATGTGAAACATCTTGTATTGCTAAAAGTTGATTAACTTATTTAAAGCATGTGCTAGTCATTGACTTTTGATGTTACTCCTCAGTTTTTTATCTTGTAATTTTAAAAACATAATTAGTGGCCAGTAATTTTTAATAATTTTAACTAATATTTAGTCAGCACAACTACTAAGTTTTTATCAACAAATAAATTTTATTAATTTATTTATATAAATTTTAATAAATATAGATATAAATTGTATTAATTTATATGTACAAATTTTGATAAATATAAAGATTTATTTGGGCGTCATTCTTGAAAAAGATCTTTTTTTAAATGATATTTTTTTTGAAAGAATTTTTACAAAAATAAAAGTAATTTTATATTTAGATATCTCATGTAAAAAACTTTTTTTATTTATCAATTATGATTGGGTAAAATAAGATAAAAGTACTTTTTTGTTTATTTATTATGTAAAAAACATCTTTTTTTAAGAAAAAAGATCTTTTAAAAAGAGATATAAATTGTAACTTCTCAAAAAAGATATTTTTTATTTTTCTAGTACTTATATTTTTACTACTAAAAATATGCTAAACACACTAAAAAATAAAAAAATATATATTTTTCATTGAAAAAAATCTTTTTTATCAAAATAATGACACCCAAACAAGCACTAAGTGCAAATTATGTATTTTACGTGCAAATTTTTATAAATGTGGGTGCAAATTATTACTGATAAAATATTACAACAACAACAACAAAGCCTTGTCCCACTAAGTGGGGTCGGCTACATAAATCAAATGACGTCATTGTGCTCTGTCATGTATCATGTCTACAGAGAGAACGTTTACATGTAGATCTCGTTTGACCACCCCATGGATGATCTTCTTAGGTCTTCCTTTGCCTTTCGCCCATTGTCCATCTTCCATCTCATCCATCCTCCTGACTGAATGTTCTATCAGTCTTCTTCTCACATGTCCAAACCACCTAAGACGCGATTCAACCATCTTTTCCACAATGGGTGCTACTCCAACTCTCTCCCTTATATCTTCGTTCCTTATTTTATCCAATCGCGTATGACCACTCATCCATCTCAACATCTTCATCTCTGCCACACTCAGCTTATGTTCGTGCTCCCCCTTCAGCCGCACAACACTACGTACCATAAAGCATAGCCGGTTTTATAGCGGTGCGATAGAATTTACCTTTAAGTTTTAAAGGCACTTTTTTGTCGCATATAAAACCAGATGCACTCCGCCATTTTGATCAACCTGCTTGGATTCTATGATCTACGTCATGTTCAATCTCTCCATTATCTTGTATGATGTACCCAAGATACTTAAAACTTTTAACTTTTCGTAGGATGTTTTCTCCAATCTTCACCTCTATATTAGGGTTTTCCCTTCTCAAACTGAACTTACATTCCATATATTCTGTCTTGCTACGGCTTATACACTTCTAGAGTTTCTCTCCATAACTCCAACTTCTTATTTAGGTCTTCCCTTGACTCTCCCATAAGGACGATATCATCGGCAAAAAGCATGCACCATGGCACAGGCTCTTGGATGTGCTCTGTGAGTACTTCCAAGACTAATGTGAAAAGGTATGGACTTAAGGATGATCTCTGGTGTAATCCTATACCAATGAAAAATTCCTCTATCACACCACCTTGAGTCTTCACACTAGTTGTAGTCCCATCATACATGTCTTTAATTGCACGAATATATGCGATCCTTACTCTCCTCTTTTCTAAAACCTTCCATAAGACTTTCCTTGATACTCTATTATACGCTTTTTCCAAATCAATAAACACCATATGTAGATCCCTTTTATTACTATGATACCTCTCCATCATCCTTCTTAATAGGTATATCGCTTCAGTGGTAGATCTGTCTGGCATAAATTCAAATTGGTTTTCTATTACTTGTGTCTCTTTTCTCAACCTCCATTCTATCACCCTTTCCCATAACTTCATGGTATGACTCATAAGCTTGATCCCTCTATAGTTTTCACAACTTTGTATATCCCTCTTATTCTTGTAGATAGGTATCAAGGTGCTCTTTCTCCACTCATCAAGCATCTTCTTTGACCTTAAAATCTCAATAAAAAGCTTGGTTATTCAGTTGATGCCTTTTTCTCCAAGACCCTTTCAAACCTCAATCGGGATATTATCAGGTCCTACTGCCCTGCCATTTTTCATCTGTTTTAGAGCCTATTTTACCTCGAAGTCTCGAATCCTTCGATAGTAGTCAAAATTTTGATCTTCTTCCCTTGTGCATAACTGACCAAGGCTCGGAAGAGTCTTCTGTCCCTCATTAAATAACTTGTAGAAGTAGCTCTTCCACCTTTCATTAATCTTCTCCTCTTGAGCTAACACCTCTCCATCCTTATCCTTTATGCACTTTACCTGATCCAAATCTCTTGTTCTTCTTTCACGGCTTTTTGCAATTCTATATATACCTTTTTCTCATTCTTTCGTGCCCAAAGACTGGTAGAGACCCTCATATGCTCTTGTTCTTGCTTCACTTACAGCCACTTTTGTCTCTTTCTTAGCCGCCTTATATTTTTCCCAGTTATCTGCGTTGCGGCATAAAGACCACTCTTTAAATCACTCCCTTTTTATCTTTATCTTATCTTGTACACTCGCATTCTACCACCAGAACTCGTTGTCTCTTGGTCCTATTCTTTTAGATTCACCAAAGCTTTCTTTTGCTGTTCTTCTAATAACTTCTGTCATCTCCCTCCACAACTCTTCCGCGCTTCCATTCCCATCCCACTTTGCCTTTTCTCCTACTCATCTTAGGAAGCTTCTTTGTTCCTCACATTTCATTCGCTGCCACCTCATCCTTGGGTTCTTCGTATGATGTCTTTTCCTCAACTTTTATTCAACGCGAAAATCCATGACGAGCACCCTATGTTGTGTTGTCAAACTCTCTCCCGGGATAATTTTATAATTAATGTAAAATTTTCGGCCAACTCTCCTCAACAAGAAGAAGTCAATTTGAGAGTTTGTCATGCCACTCTTATAGGTTATAAGATGTCCGTCTCTCTTTTTAAAACATGTATTTGTGATGAGAAGATCAAAGATTGAGGAAAAGTCCAAAATAGTTTTACCCTCGGCATTGATCACCCGGAAACCATGGCCTCCGTGGATACTCCCATATCCAGTCACTTCTCTCCCAACATGGCCATTTAAATCTCCTAAGAAAATCTTATCTCCCAAAAGTATGTCTTGAACTAAACACTCTAGATCCTCCCAAAACCTTATCTTGTGTTGTTCGTTCGAACCCACTTGTGGTGCATAGGCGCTAATCACATGAAAAGCACATCCCTCCACCACAAGTTTGATAGAGATGATCCGATCTCTCACCCTCTTGACATCCACTACGTTCTTCTTCCACTGCTTATCCACAATTATTCCAACCCCATTCCTATTCTTCACCTTTCCTGTATACCAAAGTTTGAAACCAGAAGTATCCAACTTCCTAACCTTCGCACCAACCCATTTTGTTTCTTGTAGGCACATAATGTTAATCTTCCTCCTTGGCATGGTGTCCACCACCTCCATGGATTTCTTGTTCGAGTGCCTATGTTCCATGTCCCAAATCTCAACCTTCTGTCGCTCCGACCTTTACCTTTTACTTTGTGAACTAGCTTATTTACCCTCATCCGTTCACGAAAACGCGAGAACCCTTACTCATTTAACACTACATCCGGGCACCGATGCAGTGGCTCTTGCTCATTTGACACCGTACTCGAGCCATACAACGCGTTGCTTCCGGGCAACGACCTAACTTTAGCGCAATAATATCTTTGATTCATGTCATGGGGTTCGACTATATTTTTATGTTGGTTGTCGAAGACCTAATACAACTCTCCTCCTTTATCCGGGCTTGGGATAGTTATGTACCGCAAGTGTAACATAGGCGAAATTATTACTGATAAAATATTAATCTAGAATAATAATATTTGCTAGTTATATAATATTTTTAATAGAATTGAATGTTTTACATGAAAAATAATAATAAAAATTAAAAATAGATATAAATTAATGTGTTTTGACATTAAGAATATACTTATTTAATGCCTGATTCTGTATCAATTATTATTATATAATTATTACAAAGGAGGAGTACAAAAAATTTTCAAATTTTAATTATAATTTCATAATACTATTGAATTAATTATTAATTATTTTATACTTTTGAATTTAAATAATTTATTAATTAATGTATATTTATTATACTATATATTTAATAATTTATTAATAAATATTACAACAATAAAAATTAAATTAAAAATAAAATTGTATAAATTCTTTTTAAGACAAATAAATATTTGATAAATAAATTTTTGATTAATTTGATATTAAAATAATGTTATTTTGTTAAATGAATAGAGATAAATAAATCTTTGATCAATTTGAATTTAAGGATAAATCAATTCCTATTTGGATTGGTAATTAACATTAAACGTGACACGCCAACTACTTTTGTTACCAGATGACAGTAATACTGAAGAAGAGTCGCATGATCTCATTATGACATTATCTCATAGATCATGAATAGGAGCAGGCATAAACCTTTTTTACTCAAAAAACGCATTAATATTCTCAAAAAAGACCGGATTGAATTGGTACTTTGCTCCACTAAAACTTTTAATTATAAATTTTTTATGTTTTGTAAGTATTCGTTAATAAGGAATAAGGGATGGTAATGGGTCTTTATGGGTGGGACTCCTGTCCACCCCGTCCTGTCCATTTTTGTCAGGAGTTTTATTTATTTTTCTTTTGCACGAGAAGACAAAAAATTTTAAATATTTTATCTTTTTAATTAATTTTTTTTTATTTTGTAATTTTAACGACACATCATAAATAAATTTTTTTGTTATTAAGTTTTAAATTAAAAAAAAAACTTAATATAATAATATACAATTTAATTAAATATATCAAATTAAATATAAATTTAACATAATATATATATATATATAATTTTTAACATATAAATTAAAATAAAATAAAATAAATTAAAATTAATTACATAACTTTTTTTTTATCAAAGATAAAGAGACTTAAATTCACGATTTTTTAAATAAATATAGAAAGATTATGCCATTTAAATTATACTTGTTGCGAAATTATTTACACAATTTATATATATAATAATATTTAAATGTATTTTTTTTTCGTAAAAATTTTACAAATACCTCAATTTCTGTACTTATCTATTTATTCGTGAAAACAGATCTCCATTCCATAAAAATTTTACAAATCCCCACTATTCTTTCCTTCTCGGATAATCCCACGAAATAGATTTTTTTGCCATGCCTAATCAGCATAAATCCAATTTAAAAAAAAAATCACGAACAAATCAAACAAAGAAGACCAAAATCAAGGGATGACTTTTCAAAGGTTGTGCATTAAATGGAAAACACGTGCTCCAACTATGGACCTAAAGACACAATCACACACACGCAGTTGAAGCACTCTGCACGACACACACACACACACACTCATAATTAGCGGTGAGCAGCACACCCCGCTTTCAATTCTATTGCATATAATTTACACACGTTTACTTTTTACCTTTTATTTATTTTAAAAAGAAAATCATAAATCTAAAAATATGATTTTTTTTAATTTATCAAATTTAATGTATCAATAATTAATTTTGATCATACAAATTTGAAAAAAAAAAAATAACGGTATCCTAAGATAAATATACCGATTGTTAAAAAAAGTTATAATTGTAGACATTTTTAGATGTTTAGATGAGTTTTTTTAAATATTTTTTAAGTGATATAATTAAAAATACTTTAGTATTTAGATATTTTAAAATTATTTTTTGTTTTTAATTATGTTAACATATTTCTTAAATAAAGGATATTTTTACATTAATTTAAGAGAATATGCCGACTTACTTGATGACATCTGTCAATAAAAAATATTAAAATATTTTAAATTAATTAAAAAATTTATAATACTAAATAAAAATTCGATACAAAAATGACTTTGACGGAAGAAATTAATACTTTAGCTCATCAACTTATTATTTCTATAAAATAAGATCAGTCAAACTTTTAATTTTTAACCTTAAATCCATATCTTATCTGAGAATGATAATCATAATAATAATGGAATATTAATGAGTTTAAAGAAGGGATTATTATGTAACGTCATCCTATCTGAATTCTGAACTAGTACTTTGTTGGAGTTTGGACCGACTCCCTAATCTTCTTCTACTTGTTCCATTATTATTACTGTGGACCCGAACACGCGCCTCCACGTGTCACCTTTCGCAACCGTCCGATTAAATCCCCCATCACCATCACCATTCACAGCCAAACCCACTTTGAACCCTTTCACACAGCTCAACAATATGACGAATTAGATGAAACTCAACACCATTACCCTACTTTGATTTGATTTTCCCCCAACTCCTTCTTCTCAGAACCAACTACTGTTTCTTCTTCTTAATTAATAGGAAGATATAGAAGAATCTGGAAGAAGAAGAGGAATATGGGGAGTTGCGGGTCTAGACCTAAGGTCTCAGAAGACCCCTTCACGAAGAAGAATCGCCATCATCGAAGGAGAAGAAGAAGAATCCTCCGAAGAAGAGTCTCTTCTAGCAAGATCGAAGCCAATAACGTATCTCACTGCAACTCAGCTCTTCAACTTTCTCATCGCACTTCCGGTACCCTTTCTTCCCTCTTTTTTTCCGTCATGGAATTGTAGTTTTGTTATGAATAGATTATAAATTTACAGAACCCTATGATTGATTGATCTCTGGTGTAATGAATGCTGCTACTTGCTTTATTGCATGTTTAGTTTTTTTTTTCCATGAGCTGAAATTTCGTTTTTTTTCAAATGATTTAATTTAATGCTGGTTTGACTGAATATTTGAAATCTGAAATCGGAGTGAAACGGCTTGTTTTGTTTCTGTTTCTAGATGCTGCTTGGTTTGATTCTACTTCAGCCTTGGATTCTGAGTGCGACGAAGAATTTTACAGTGTCTACGATGGTAAGTGCCTTCTCTTGCTAATTTTGAGAATCAATTTGCTAATTTTATGTTTAGCTTTTTTATTTTAGGTTTTAGCAGCATGATTATTAACTGGTTTTCTAGCATTAGATACCTAGCAACAGTAGCAGAAAATTAAAGGTCACTTATAATTTTTGGGTAAAGTACTAAATTGGTCCCCTAGGTTTGGGCTTAATTCTGTTTTGGTCCTTAAAGGTTTAAAGTGTTCTATTTGAATCCAAAAAAGTTTCATTTAGCATCAATTTAGTCCCACAGTGAGATTAAAATTAAATAATTAACAAAATATCCTACATAACAACAATTCAAGAACAAAATCGATAATCTGGAGAACAAGTACAAGCTCCAGAGGCACAAAATCAACCATTGATGCATCAATACATTTATTTATCATTTTCTTTAGTTTTATAGAAAATATTTTATTTATATTATAAAAAAATAATAAATAAATGTATTGATGTATCAATGGTTGATTTTATGCCTCTAGTGCTTGTACTTGTTCTCCAAATTATCGATTTTGTTCTTGTACTGTTGTTATGTAGGACATTTTGTTAATTATTTAATTTTAATCTCACTGTGGGACTAAATTGATGCTAAATGAAACTTTTTTGGATTCAAATAGAACACTTTAAACCTTAAGGACTAAAACAGAATTACGCCCAAACCTAGGGGACCAATTTAGTACTTTACCCTAATTTTTTGTGCATAAACAACCAAGATCAAGATCAGCCAAAAGATTTTAAAATTCTGCATTGGAATCAGGGTTGGTTGTAGAGCTGAGTTATATTTTGTTTCTGCAGGGGAAGCTATTTCGAGCCATGCTGATGAAATTGTAGAGGACAACAAAAAGCTTACCTCAGATCACTGCGGGATTCTGCCAAATACTTGCTTGCCTTGTCTTTCTTCTAATGCCATTGCCGTTGACAAAAGAAGGCCGTCAAGTCCAGAGACACCAACTTCGAGGAGAAAGTCGCTTTCTAAACTGTCGTTTAAATGGAGGGAAGGGTCTTCCGACACGATATTACGTGAGTGTTGTCTTGTGGTTTCCTAATTTTGTTTATTTTTCTATTTTATGTCAGTAGAAGAGTTAGAATGAGTGCGAAAATGGTGTTTCTTGTGAATGATTGAGCTTCTTTTATTTCCCCAGCTGTTAAGACAAGAAGTTACAAATAAATAAACATGAAAATTTAGTTTCCCAGTTTATTGGCTTTTAGTTTTCGGATGTTTACTACCCTTGTTTCTTGGTAGTTTTTCTTGTTTCTCACTCTGGTCTCATTTGTTTCAGTTTCACCCAAGGCACCTAAACTAAAGCCAATAGCAGGTTTGTCAATTCCATTTTGTGCAATAGAGAAACAAAGCCCTGGTTCTTGGTCATTAATTGAGCCAAGTTCATTCAAAGTCAGAGGGAAAAACTACTTTAGGTTGGTACAAAATACTTGTTTTTGTATACACACCGTTTTGGGGGGATTAATGCTTAACCTTTGGGTTATGATCACTCTCATGTAGAGGATATTATGATAAAAAGAAAATTTTTCATTATTGATAGTGCTAGAATTCATTGTTGCTTGGACTTGGTTGGCAGGGACAAGAAGAAAGAATTTGCGCCAACCAATGCTGCTTTCTATCCCCTTGGAGCAGACCTCTTTCTGTCTCAGCGAAAAATTGAACATATTGCGCGCTTTATACAAATTCCTTCTATAAACATACCTGGGGATGTTCCTTCTATTCTTATTGTAAATATTCAGGTAGCTGCATATTCCCTAGTCCAGATTGAACTTCAACTGAGAATTTCTTATCTTACATTATTGGGGTGCAAATTTTATGTTCGACATCTGAATATTAGTTTATTCATGTTCTGTATATGCACGGCAATTTTTCATACTCTTGTATGATTTCCCCTGAAATTGTGTGCTGTTCAAACTGCAGATTCCATTGTATCCTGCCACTATCTTCCAAAGTGAAAATGATGGTGAAGGAATGAATGTGGTTTTGTATTTCAAATTATCCGAAAAGTATTCTAAAGACCTCCCAGACCAATTCCGAGAACATATCACTGTAAGGACTTTTGCCACATCATTCTGCCTCATGCTATGGAGTAATCTTATGGTCTTTTTATGCTCAATTAACAAATTTTGTGCTTTTTCTTATTTCTTGGCAGAAATTGCTCAATGACGAAGTGGAGAGAGTTAAAGGCTTCCCCCTAGATACAATTGCACCCTTTAGGGAGAGATTAAAAATCTTAGGGAGAGTGGCAAATGTGGAGAGTCTTTCCTTAGGCGCAACTGAAAAAAAGCTCATGAATGCTTACAATGAAAAACCTGTTCTCTCACGCCCTCAACATGATTTTTTTGTGGTAATTACACCTATTTTATTTACAGATTTAACGCTCAAGTAGACACTTCATTTGCCATTCAACAGAGATTATTGAAGTTTGTTTCTCTAAAATATTAGAGTTTTATTAATAAACTTATGTTAATCCTGCTGTAAGACAAACAAAAATGTGTTCCTCCATCTCAGTGTATGCTTGAAATATCTTGAAAATATTTTTCAAAGTCGTCGTTTATGCTATTTCTTGCGCAGGGAGAAAACTATCTTGAGATAGATTTGGACGTGCACCGATTTAGCTACATTGCTAGAAAAGGGTTTGAAGGATTTATTGAAAGACTGAAGCATTGTAACCTGGATTTTGCTTTGACAATTCAGGTAAGTTCTAACCACTTTATCAGCAACAAAGAGATAATCCTTCAACAAACGTTTTTAAGTTTTTTTTTGTGCTTTTCAAATGAGTTTACTTTAAGATAATAATTTCCCGAACATGCTAACAAACTTAGAAAGTAATTTTAATGGCGCCGAAACAAGAACTAAGACTAACTATGGTCTTTATGCTACAGGGAAACAAGGCAGAAGACTTGCCAGAGCATATATTATGTGCAATAAGGCTGAATAAAATTGATTATAGCAAGTTCAACCATCTTGGCTCTTAAGGTCACAGCATCAACAGAGCTTTAACCATAATATATATTATTATGAAGAATTGCAAGCCGCTTACTCAGAGGTGGTTTAAGAATGGGAAATTCTTTAGCTAACTCCAATGTATCGTTGAATTTATTGATTCATTGATATAAGGGTGTGTTTGTTGGTTAAGGGTTAAGGTTTTGGAAGGGAATGAATTGAAGAAAAGGGTTTGAAGTGTAGCTATGAATTCATTCTATTCTTCAAACCCTTTCCTTTTCTTTCGTTCTCCTTGAAAACTGAATCTTGAAAACAAACACACTAAAGGTGTAGAATGTACAGTGATAAGAATTCATAAATTGGAAATAATCAAGGAGAAAATTGTCTTTTCCAAATATATAAGCAATCCCCAAACTGTAGTAAAATCATGAGTTGGGTCACCATACAATACATATCGTTGGATATTTGCATATTGGTTATAATTATGAAAGTGGGTGCAGAAATTGGTCTATTATCAATTCAAGCAATTGCATATACTTTTCTCTTTTTCATAGCTGCTATGAAATGATACAGGACAGGAAAGGAAGTGATGTATATGACGAATTTCCTCTTAACATTAAAGATAGTATTCGTTATGAAAGCTCAAGGGTCCGTGACATTTAATTTTAAGTCGCACATGTAGCTCTTTTTTTTTAACGGTATTTTATCGAAATTTTATTTAAGAGTTTATTGTTGTCTAATGAGATGTTACATGCATAGAGCGAAATTTAAACCCCTGACATATTTATATGGTATTCGAACTCTCGACACTTGGTTAAGCGGACGAGTGAGTTGACCATTCGACTAACTCAAGTTGGTATATTTGTATGGTATTTAAAATTGTTCGATTACATACCACAACAACAAAGCCTTAAAATTGTTCCATTACATGAGGAAAAAAAAAGGAAGAAACTATACTAGCGAAAGTTAATACAATACTAGTTTAATCAAGATTTATAGATTATAAAAAGAATTTCTTTTTTGTTATTTATTTGGCTGTATTTTAGTGTTCGAGATTTATTTTAATTTTACAGTAGCTATCTTTTCCAACTCATGGGCAATCGTTATTCTGATTCTGTTCTAAACTAATTAGTTTCTTCTTCACAAATATAGCCAATAACCTTAATTTATTTGGTTGAAATTGAAAGGAGCAATCCAAATGTTAACATATTTACATAAATTGAAGCAGCTAATTCCCATCAAAACAAATATTAAACTTAAAAAAAAAAACTAACAGTAATCACTCGCGAATTGCTGGAGCACTCATACATCGTCCAAATATGATAGAGAAAAAACTTCTATGTCCCTTGCCTCCGGCTCCAGATTTTGCTGACGAAGTTGAAGTTGAACTCAGAGAATTTGAATTAAGAGGATGTGAATGTGGAGCAACCTCGTATCTGCTCTCACCGACGTTAGATGATGCAGCAACCCCATTCACTTTAGGATCCACGAACACTTGATCCGTCCATATTCGACCGGAAGATCCTTGTCTTCTAAATGAACAAGATGATCTTGTCAAATTATTCATGATTTCATTACAGTTCCTTGAGTTGTAATATATTTTTCTTATTCTTTCTTTCTTGTCCCTTTTCTTTCTAAGTATGTGTTAACACCTTTTACTTTAAATAATTATTATTGTTTTGTGATGAGAAAATGTTTATGACTCAATTAGCATGTAGCTTCATAATTAGTAAATAGCCTTCTGTTTTTCCGTCTTATCCATTGAATCTTGACAGATTCATTTCATGGTATTCCATAATTGGAATCTAACAAATGTCCTTTTATCTATACTTGTAGATAAGTGATGTAAATTTATATGATGCTAATATTAGCATAACCAATCAATTAATTTTAAAAAATCCTCCAAAATTTTCAAAAATCAAAATTTATTTCCCACTCATATTGCATGATTAGAAGTTTTACGTTTCATGCAAAATTTGTTTTCCATACATGTAAAATTTACTTATTATTCATTCAATTTCTAATTTTCATAACATATTTTTTTTCTTTTGGGTAATGCAATCGCATATATATTGTTATAAAATTAATTCATGAAAAAAATACGTCATGCAAAAAGTATTTCGTTCCCACATTACAGATTGAGATTTTCAATTTTTTTTTAAGTCCTCCCGTACAAATTTTATTTTATAATTTGGTAAGAAAAAAAATAGACGAAAAATTAGATGAATTACTTATTTTAATATTTTTAATAGGTTTTTATATTTTATGAATTTATTTTCATCCATGCAAATAAATGTCACCAGATGTATAATGGTCATCCAAAAACAGATGTAATTAACTAACTGAATGACTGAATCCAATGTATCAAAATTAAAGTTATATTGTATTGAAAACGGAAAAATTTTAGCTAGTAAACAAATGATTTATTTGATTCTTTTGATAGATTTCATTTAGTTACGTTTATAACAAGTTGATGAATGAAATTTTGGTACGTTTACATTAGAAACTTGGAAAATTTTGGTTTTTTAAAGGGAGAAAAAAAGAGTAGTTGGAGTTAGATAATTAAGATAAATTTTTTTAGTTCAGAACTATGAAGGTAGAGACTAGAGAGGATTAACACCATAATAAAAAGATCATATATACTAATAACCACACAGATTGTCAAACTTTTCAATTAAGACAAAGGAAGAAATCTAATGTGAATGTCTTGTTGATTATCCAACTAATTGATTATTAAGAAGAAAATAATAATAATAAATGGCATGCAATTATGAGTCAATAATCAAAAGCATCATCCAAAAGTTCAGGGAATGCTGCCCTTATTTCACTGTCCCTGTCCAAAATACCATCCACAAATGAATCCCCTGAATTTGAACGGCCTTCACACATGCTTGCGCCGCAAGCAACAGCGCCGAATGCCTCACTGGATGACATAACCCTCTGTGGATCACACTGCTGCATCTCTGACCACATGATTGAGTCACCATGAAGAAAGTCACTCCAATCGAACGACGAGGAACAAGGAGGAGTTATTTGAGAATTGTGACAGTTATATGACTGCTGAGGGGAGCTCAATTGAGTGAGATTGGAGGATGATGACGAAGAACTCGACGAAGCAGCTTCGCTGAAGACTACATTTGGTTGGACACATTCTGAGGCCAAGACTTGTTGGTATTGCACCTGATTTTCCCAAAATTGAGCTTGTTCCTCTTGTGTCTGCTCCACCATTGTGGATGGTTCTGTTCTGGTTGGTAACGTATTGTTCATCAAATCCTTGTTGGCAGCTAAACCAATTTGGTTTCCTGTGCTTGGGAGGCCATTGATGCTTCCCAAGTCAGAAAGGACTTGTGACACCGGCTTATGAGTTACCGGATCGATTCCCATGTTCATAAGCTTTTTCCTCAGCTTTGTGTTCCAGTAATTCTTGACATCATTGTCTGTTCTCCCGGGAAGCCGTTTGGCAATTAATGACCATCTGCATTGAATTCAAGAAAAGGGCAACAATGGTTTTTAATGAGATTATTATACAAATAAAATGAAAATATCTTTTAGGCTTAATCAAAGGATAGAAAGGGAGAGCATGTTAATGATGTGTGCCAACTTAATGGTTAGTTCATTTCACTCTCTACATAAATCAAGAAAATACAGTTCATAATTTCCTCATGTCATAAATTATAAACCATTAACTGCATTTGCATAATGTTTTGTCATGCTAATTTTGCTTAGACTAATTGTTAGATCAGAAAAACAGAACTTAGTTGCATCCCACTTTGGAAAATAAATCCCATTTCTAAAATGAAGCAAAAATGTAAATGAAACATAAATGTAGTGTAAATAAATACTAATATGATAAGATTCATACAAAAAATTCTCTCCAAATGTAAGTGAAAAAAAAAATACAAATACCTGCTTCCTATAGCTGCATGAAGGTTAATAATGAGCTCTTCTTCTTGGGGAGTGAAATTGTCATGCTTTAGATCCGGTCTGAGGTAGTTAGTCCATCTTAGCCGGCAGCTCTTTCCGCATCGGTTCAGTCCTAAAAACACATTCAAACACACAAAAAAACAAGAGGGTAATCTCAAACCATTTGAAATTATGCACCATGATTCCAATTTCAACTATCTTCATAAAGAAAGTTATGAACAAATTAGAACCTGCTTTCTTGGGAACCAAGGTCCAGTTTCCAATTCCATGGTTGGAGACATAAGCAAGTATCTTAGCATCTTCCTCAGGAGTCCAAAGACCCCTCTTCACATTGGTTTTGTCACAGCAAGGAGGTCTTCCCATTCTTGAAAAACAGAGAGAGAGAGAGAGATTGAAAAGATTGAAGGAATTATGTAATGAGTGATGCAATGTGCATTGAAAGGGTTTATAACTTTAAAGTGGTGAATGAGAGAAGAGAGGTATGAGGAGGCAAGAAAAGCATGCAATTTTTGGCTCCTAATAACAACAAATGCATGATTATATTTCCATCTTTATGTAAATCTCAAATGAAATTAAAAAACCAAAACCATTTGTATGACATCAGAAACATATAATGCAAGTGCTTCCAATTCCTATTTCAGGTGCAATTTGAATGACCAATTTGGTTAAAACTGAATCGGTTAATTTGATTCTGATACCATAGAATATACATGCAACTCAAAATTGTTTCATCTTATGCTACTTTATAGTGTCCATATTACAGTACACAGTACAAAATAATGATGAAATAGGTCAAATGCATTATCAAAAGTCATAGTAGATAGAGCACCAGTAAGCATTCTATCAAGAAGTTATTAAAATTGGTTCCCAGAATCATACTTTTTTGTTTCTTTCTTGCATTCCCTTTTTCTTTTTTCAATTAAAAGGGAAAAAAATTTTTGAGGAAGGAAAGAGTTTAATGCCAAAGAAATGTAGCTGAAAGGAATGATTTAAATACACAATTTTAGTTCATAATAACAAGTTTAGGTTGGTCCAGTTGCACCAAATCCCCTTTAATGGATAGTATTGTCAGATTTACACACTGTTTTAACTTTTAAGTATTGGTCAACATTACTACTGTTGTATATAAGAGAAAAATAAGGATGCACATTTATTTTCCAAAAGATGAACATATCATTTCAATAGACTTATCAGGGCAAAGATGCTTTTGAATATCAAATGGGTTGAAAGGAATACTTTTTAAATTTGTTAAGATAAAAATGCTTCAAAAATATTTTAAAATAGAATAAAAATATCCAAACGTAATATATATTCTCAAGAATTTTCGGTATCGAATTTCCATACAACTTTTTGCAAGCAATTAGATAAAAGATAAAACATTTTTATTCTTAAAATTTGATACTTTCACAAAAAATGATTTTTTTTTATCAATGGCTAAAAATATATTTTAAAAATAAAAGAATAATTTAGAGATTGAATTTTAGTCTAATTTTATAATTGCACAAATAATTATCCTAATATTCAACAAAATTTTAAATTAAAAGTACAATCAATTTGTCAAATAAAAAAATCATTTTGAATTCATAAAAAAAATATTATTTTAATTGCATTTAAAAATATTTTTATTATTAACAAACTTAAAAAAGTATTTTTATTAGTAATTTGTTAATTCATTAATTCAGGACTTCTTTGTTTTAGTTTACTTTACTCTTCCATTTTTAGTCATTCTCATTTAAGAGCAATCTGTCAACTGTATTATGCTTTTTAAAGCAAGGATTGTGTAGAATGACCTTGCTTATAGAAGATATTAAGGAATCATCAATAATAAATTTAGTTACAAGGATAGAAGGAACATAACACACTTTAATATCACTCTTGCTTTAAGAAGAATCCCTTACTTTAAAAGAAGCTCATTTTAAATATTTTCTTTTCTTTTCTTTTCGAGCATACAATTTAAAGGAACCAAAGTGAGGTAAATAAATAAAGCCAAACCTGGGGAAAAAGAAACAGTATAAATATCCACTTCATATAGAAAATGTTTTAAACCTTTAGTTTTTTCTTTACCCTTTGAAAAGTTGCTAGACCAGAAAAACCAGTATCAAAAACAGCAATATATAAAGTTGCAGCTAAATTCCATGTTGCAGTTCAACTAAATGTCTAAAACCAATTATATATACTAATATACATTATATTTGACAATGTATTTGTGACTCTACATGAAAATTGTGATAGCAAACTCCCTCATCAGCAAACATTGCAGCTCTTCATACAATACCCTTTGACATCACCATTACCAACCATATAAAGAGGGTTCTTCTCACATTCCCCTACTCTAGCCCATCTAGAACAGTTCTCATTCAGATCAGCACAATCCCCACCACCACTCTCAAATTTCTTGATTGGTTTTTCAAAGTCAGCCACGTGTATCCACTTCGTTGCAGACCATTTTTCACCCTCGATCACCGGGCAGCTCCCATGCAAGCTTCTGGAATCGGTAGTTGCATCCAGATGAAGACTGAAGAACAACAGGGCATCGCCCTTCTCTGGTTTTACTGAAATGATAAGAATAAAATCCTGAGTTTAGATCACAGCCAAAAACATAATTGCAGCAAATTCTCGTGATTAGATTATGTAACAAGGAATGCCAAGATGCCAATTTTTTTAGAGAGTGGACAAGAATTAGTGCTCCCCAGATATATGTCGTTGAATTAAGTTAACCTCAACATTTTCAACATCAATTTAATCCTTCACCTTAAACTCTAATAAACTTCATACCAAGAGGTGAATAATAACTAGAACATATTGCCAAAAATGGTGAAATCATGGGTTTATATATGTACATACTCAACACTTGAGGAAAGGGAAATTTAGTTAATCTAGCACTCTGAACAAGTGGATAGAAAAGATGCCAGCTACATCATGAAAACTGAAAAGAAAATCAACCATCGCACCCTTGAAAGTAAGTTACTGAGACCACTCAATATAATGTCTTTTTGAAATATTATACAGCTTAACGCCTTAAATCTCACACGTCAAGAAATGAAGAAACCATGTATATTGTTTGTATAACAATCAAGAAACGTGTACCTGCATATCCTTTGTGAGCACATTCGGACCAGCTCTCATCTTTCGGCTGGGATTCCTTTGCCTGAGGAAGATTTGATTCGAATCCCGTTAGTGCAAGGGGAGAGAGGGAGACAGAAGAGGTGATCATTAGAATGGGCCATAATAGAAACAAATGTGACGAACACTTTACCTCAGCATTGGGGAAAATGGTTTCCCCACCCTTTTCGACATTAGATAAATACATCAATACAGTGGCAATCCGATGGCCACCCATAATTTGATTTGCCTTGTCATGGAAGTAATCAAAATGTGGTTCGTACTTCTGGCCATTCTCATAGTGCAAAATTTGGATAGACTCCCCATTCTCTGATGACGTTGAAGGCAGATAATTCAGTCATCGAGAGCAAAAGCAAAAATAGAATGGACCAAAGAACGATATTATCTAGTTACCTATGGGAAGGAATGTCCAAGCAGCAATCCGAGCTTCGATGGCAGCAACTACTTCATCCTTGAATATTAAAAGCAATGAAAGAAAAAAAAAGAGTAAAAGACAGTAACTTTGTCAAAAACAGCTTTTAGAGAGTAAAACTTCAGTTCTTGAACACAGATGTACTTAGTCATTTTCTCAATCTAAGTAGAGGAAGAAGAGTGATTTATTGTGAGAGACGGCAGGAGTTATTGGTGACCATTGAACACGCTAGACATATAAACTACTTTAAAATAAATGACTAAATGTGAGTCATCTCCAGATCATTCACTGGCCCCAATTCCTCTCTCCAGCAACATAGACTCTCTGCAGTCTTATGTGACTGTCTTTTGTTATCTATTTGATGCAAACCTCATGCTTTGTGCCAAGAGCTTCAGCGAAATTATTCAGATATGATAAGTAAACCATTTACTTATTAATAACAGCGCATAGAGTTAAAATCATTGGTAGTGTATGGAAGTAACTCCTCTCAGAATATATGTCAGCCACACACATGTGCTCACTCACCAACGCACAAAATACATACACTCACTCCCTTGGATACAAAGTTCACTTCTTCACAGACATAAACTATGGTTTTCATTGCTTAATGACCAAAAAATTACTAGGTCCCACAATTTCCATTGCTTCAAGACATTAATAAATATATGTATAACAACATTTGCGATAGTGATGGTGGTGCTGAATGGCAGTTCACTATGATTACTCTACATTATTTTCATCATTCATAAAATGAAACTTGCTCCTCCTAGTTTACTCATAATCCAGAACTATCACGAAAGCCAACAAGGTATAGCATTATGAAAAAGCTAGCATTAAAAACATTTTACAGTACCTTTTATCACTAAAAGAAAATAAAAAAAATACACAATACCTGTCCCTTGCCGAGAAACATCCCAGAACTGGTTCTAACTTCACTCTCTATACTTTTCCCAGATTCATTATCCGCCACCATAGATTTCTCAAGCTTATCCTTGGCCTAAAACCATCAACAAATCAAATAAATAAATAAAAACTCAGGTAAGAAACATCATAATAAATTAATTCCCCCCCCCCCCCCCCCCCCCCCCACTTCTTTTCTCTCCTTGAAGTTTTGAAATTTCTAACCGTGGAACAAAATTTCAATCAAATACTACCATTACAAGATACATAAAAAAAAAAAAAATCAAAGAACTAACCAGAGTGATCAAATGGTCACATTCTTCGTCAGTTAAAAACTTCTTGTATATAAAAGCCCTGCATGACATCACTCACCAAATTATATTATTACTACTAAGTTAACTATTATTTATAATAATAAAATGAAAATAAATAAATAAAAATTACCCTTTGGAAAAATTAAATAGGGAAAAAGGGGTTTTATACCTTGGTTGCCACGATAGCTGAATGACCCTTGTTGGATCAAACACTGAAGAACCACCTCTGTTCAATCTAAGAAGCGATCCATGCCTATATGAACAATAAAAATATTATACAAATATTATAATAAGAAAAAAAACTAAAAATAATAACAAAAAAGAGGGGTAGGGTGCAGGGTAATTACGTGGTCTTGGTTGCATCGGAAGAGTGCAAGCGAATTGAGAAAACAGAGAGATCGGCGAAGAGAAAGAGGAAAGATATGAAATGGAGAAGGAAATGGCGACGAGACAGCAGCATTGCGCAAAATCAAAGAAATTGATGAAATTAATTTTGAGGAATTAGGGTTTGAGAAAAGGGGAAAAGTGTGAATTCTTCTTTAGATTGTATGATGTCGTTTTTTTCGTGACAATAAATTCAACGAAGTACAATGAAAACCGCCCACTGGATTTGGGTAATGGCTTCGGGTTTGAGCTTCTCTCTGTGTTTTTCTAATTTTCTAATCTCCCAACACTGTTTACTTTCTGGAAGCTTCTTCTTCCTCCCTTTGTCTTAACTCATAACACACACAAATAAATAAACACTAAATAATAAGGGTTTTTTATTTAAATTAAATAAATATAAAATTTATAAAAATATATAAAATACCATATAATTACATAAATATATAATTAGCCACATCTCGGTTATAGAAGGATACTAGACTTTAATCTATAATAGAAAAGTTAAATAAAATCTCAGTATCGGAAATATATGCAAAAATAAAATATGAGTTCAATATCTGAGATATACATAATGGACAAATTAATGACTTAATATCTGAAATATGATCATTTTTATTAAAACGTGTGAGTATAAACTTGATCATAATATTACTGCAGTTGGTTATTGTTCATACCCTGACCCAATGCTAAGGGCCCAGGTCCAATCGAAAGGCCTGATCCAATAGATTAAACCTAGCAAAGCACCCACCTCCACTCAAGAGGTCGGTGTCAACCCCGACTTGGTACGAAGAAGTCGGTTGTGAGATTAGCTGGCAGATAAATGCTCATTCAAATGAGTAACCGCCCCTAAAATCTCTCTAACCACTTCATAAAGCCGTATCTTAACCTCCCTAAGATAATGGGACGGTTACCATCCTAAAGATACGGCACTACTCCAACGGTGGTTATTGGCTCACCACTATAAATACACTGACACCCCTCAGGTATCACTAAGTCCAATACTCTCTAGACCTGCTTACACCCTTGCTAACTTAGGCATTGGAGTGTCTTTGCAGGTACCACCCCCCATTCACACGCGAGCACGAGTCGGACGGAGCCTCCCGAGTTGCGAACCTGCCTGGAGTCCTCCTCTATTATACACTTGGGCCGCCGAACGCCATCCATTGGACTAATCTCCGGTTACCTACCGTAACATTGGCGCCGTTGCCGGGGACCCGCGAGATCATCCCTCGATGGCGGAAAGATCCCATGAAGAAGGCCATGTCGAGACGGATTCTGAGCAAGAGAATCTAGACATGGGCAATGACAATGAAGACACGGCCCAACATCAAGACAATGATCAACATAGAGAGGGTACCTCCGGAGTAAAGAATCCGAAGGTAAATTCCTCAGATGGGCGTGAATCAGAAAAAGGCGGACCAGCTCACGTAGCTGAACTAATGGGATTGGTCCATAGCCGCCTGGAGCAATTGGAACAAGAACGGGAGAGGCAAAAGGAAACCGAAAGGTACCTTAAAGAAGAGATGGAACGGCGAAAAGAGTTAGAAAGAAAACTCTTGCAGCTAGAATTCTCTCTCAAGAATTCCCGCGATGAAGGAGAAGATCAACTCCCAGGCGGAGAAGATCCTTTCAGCGAGGACATAATGAGGGCAAAAGTTCCAAGGAACTTCAAAAGCCCTGATATGGACCTCTATGATGGAACTACGGATCCAAAGCATCATCTTAGCAATTTTAAAAGTCGGATGTATCTGGCTGACGCCTCCGACGCTACGAGATGCAAGGCTTTCCCGACCACTTTATCGAAAGCAGCGATGAAGTGGTTCGATAGCCTTCCCCCAAGATCCATCACTAGTTTTGAAGACCTCTCGAGGAAATTCTTGATGAGGTTCTCAATCCAAAAAGATAAGGTAAAACATGCACCGAGCCTCCTGGGAATAAAACAGGAGGTCGGAGAGTCTTTACGAGCCTATATGGAAAGGTTCAACAAGGCATGTTTAGAGATCCAAGACCTGCCCACAGAGGCAGTGATAATGGGGTTAGTCAACGGACTCAGAGAAGGCCCTTTCTCACAGTCCATATCTAAAAGACACCCCATTTCTCTAAGTGATGTACAAGAAAGGGCCGAGAAGTACATCAACATGGAAGAGAACGCAAAACTTAGAGACCTGAGTTCACGACCGGGACCTACTTCCTCCTCTAAGGAGAGGGAAAGGGAAGTCAGGAAGAAGGAAGAACCCAGTCTCGAGAGGCCCAGGAAATATCACTCTTATACTCCTCTAAAGACCTCTATAGTGGACGTATACAGAGAGATTTGCAACACTGAAAGGCTGCCACCCCCAAGACCTATTAAAAATAAAAAAGGGGGAAGTCGCAGCGAGTATTGTGAGTACCATAAGATATATGGTCACTCCACCAACGACTGTTACGACCTCAAAAATGTGATAGAAAAGCTGGCTAGAGAAGGTCGGCTTGATAGATATCTCATGGAGAGGTCGGACACCCATGGAAAGAGAAAGCGAGATGATATGGACAGGAGAGATCCTCCACCCCAGACCCCTGAGAGGCACATCCACATGATCTCAGGAGGATTTGCGGGAGGAGGAATCACCAAATCTTCTCGCAAAAGACATCTCAAAAGAGTCTATCAGGTCGGGGATGAGACACCCGACCTCCCCACTATCTCATTTACAAAAGAAGATGGGCAAGGGATAATCCCCGGGCATGATGACCCCGTGGTGATAACTATGATCCTAGCTAATGCCCATCTCCACAGAACCCTAGTAGATCAAGGAAGCTCGGCGGACATCCTTTTCAAACCCGCCTTCGACAAGCTAGGGTTAGATGAAAAAGAGTTGAAAGCTTACCCCGACACCCTATACGGGTTAGGGGATACGCCAATAAAGCCACTGGGATTTTTACCCCTTCACACCACCTTTGGAAAAGGGGAAAAATCAAGGACTCTAAGCATAGACTTTATAGTCATCGATGAAAGGTCAGCCTACAATGCCTTAATCGGCAGGACTACCCTTAATCGCCTTGGAGCAGTGGTATCAACTCCTCACCTCTGCATGAAATTCCCAACTCCAGGGGGAATAGCAACGGTGAGGGGAGATCAGAAATTGGCGAGGAAGTGCTATAACGAAAGCCTAAACCTGAGAGGAAAAGGCAAAGAAGTCCACACCATAGAGTTGGGTGGAGCAAGAACCAGAGAAGAACTACGACCCCAGCCGGGAGGAAAAACCGAGGAGATACAAGTCGGGGAGGAGGACGGAAAAAAGACCTACATAGGAGCCAACCTGGGGAAAGCCCTGAAACAAAGGTTGGGTGAACTCCTAAGAGCTAATTCCGACCTCTTCGCCTGGAAGGCTTCCGACATGCCCGGGATTGATCCCGAGCTCATGTCCCATAGGCTCTCGGTTTACCCAGGGTCCCGACCTGTACAGCAAAGAAGACGCAAGCTCGGCCCAGAGAGGGCCTCCATAGTAGAAGAGCAAGTACAGGCGCTCCTGGAAGCCGGCTTTATCAGAGAGGTCAAATACCCAACATGGCTAGCCAATGTAGTGCTGGTCAAAAAACAAAATGGTAAATGGAGAATGTGCGTCGACTATACCGACTTGAATAAGGCATGTCCTAAGGACCCTTATCCCCTACCGAGTATCGATGCCCTGGTAGACTCCAGCTCAGGGTACCAATACCTATCATTCATGGACGCCTACTCGGGATATAACCAAATCCCGATGCATGAACCCGACCAGGAGAAAACATCGTTCATCACGCCAAAAGCCAACTATTGCTACGTGGTCATGCCATTCGGACTGAAGAATGCAGGAGCCACGTACCAAAGGCTGATGAACAAAGTGTTTTCCCCCCATTTAGGGAGCTTAATGGAGGTATACGTCGACGACATGTTAGTAAAAACCAAGCAAGAAGTCGACCTCTTAACCGACCTCTCGCAAGTCTTCAACACTATAAGGTTGCATGGGATGAGACTAAATCCCGCAAAATGCGCCTTCGCAGTAGAAGCAGGAAAATTTCTAGGCTTCATGCTAACACAAAGAGGGATTGAGGCCAATCCCGAAAAATGCAGAGCCATCCTAGAAATGAAAAGCCCGACTTGTTTGAGGGAGGTTCAACAGCTTAATGGCCGACTTGCAGCCCTCTCCAGGTTTTTGGCAGGATCGGCACTAAAATCCCTTCCATTATTTTCCCTATTAAGGAAGGGATGCCAGTTTGAGTGGACTCCGGAATGTGAGGAGGCATTCCAAGAGTTCAAAAAATTCTTAAGCCAACCTCCTATATTAACTCGACCAGTACCGGGAAAAGACCTCGTCATATACCTATCCGTCGCAAACAGGGCTGTCTCATCAGCCCTGATCAGAGAAGATGAGGTCGGGCAACACCCGGTCTACTTCACCAGTAAGGTTCTACAAGGTCCTAAACTAAGGTACCACAAACTAGAAAAGTTTGCCTACTCCTTAGTGATAGCCTCACGAAGGCTACGACCTTACTTTCAGGCTCATACAATAAGAGTCCGTACAAACCAACCCATGAAGCAAATCCTCCAAAAGATGGATGTTGCAGGGAGAATGGTTCAATGGGCGATAGAGCTCTCCGAGTTCGATTTGAGATATGAAACTCGGACAGCAATCAAAGCCCAATGCCTCGCCGACTTCATTGCAGAATATGCAGGAGAACAAGAGGAAAAACCGACTACATGGGAGCTCTATGTAGACGGATCCTCCAACAAAACAGGGAGCGGCGCAGGTATAATATTGGTAGATGGAAAAGGAACCCAGATAGAGGTCTCCTTAAAATTTGAATTTCCGGCTTCAAACAATCAGGCAGAATATGAAGCCTTGATTGCCGGATTAAAGTTAGCAGAAGAAGTTGGCGCTACAAAGGTGATGATCTACAGCGACTCACAAGTGGTGACTTCCCAAATAAGCGGAGAATATCAGGCGAAGGACCCCAATATGAAGAAATACTTGGAAAAAACCTTGGAACATTTGGGGCACTTTGCGGAAACCGAGGTTAAGCACATAACTCGGGATCTAAATAGCAGAGCTGACGCCCTATCCAAGTTAGCAAGTACCAAACCCGGAGGGAACAATAGAAGCCTGATCCAAGAAACCCTCCAAGAGCCCTCGGTATCAAAAACAGGGGATCAACAAGAGGTACTTGAGGTAGTCGGCCTAAACCTCGGATGGATGAACCCCTTAGTCGAATACCTGAAATTCGACATCCTCCCCAAAGAGGAGAAAGAGGCTAAAAAGATCCGAAGGGAAGCACAACATTATACTTTGGTGAGAAATATCCTCTACAGAAGAGGAATATCAACGCCATTGCTGAAGTGCGTACCGACCTCAAGAACCACCGAGGTGTTGGAGGAAGTACATAGTGGGATCTGCGGAAACCATCTCGGAGCGAGGTCGCTGGCCAGAAAAGTGATCCGAGCAGGATTCTATTGGCCGACCTTGCAGAAAGACGCAACAGACTTTGTGAAAAAATGCCAGCCATGTCAGATGCATGCAAATTTCCACGTGGCTCCACCAGAAGAGCTCATTAGTATAACTTTCCCCTGGCCTTTCGCAAAATGGGGAATGGATTTGTTAGGTCCTTTTCCTCAAGCACCAGGGCAAATCAAATACTTGATCGTGGGAATAGACTACTTCACGAAGTGGATAGAAGCAGAACCATTAGCCACTATCACCGCTCAAAGAAGTCGCAGGTTCCTCTACAAAAACATCATCACAAGGTATGGAATACCTTATTCCATCACCACGGATAATGGAACCCAATTCACTGACGCCACCTTCAGAAGTCTGGTAGCCAGTATGAAAATCAAGCACCAGTTCACCTCGGTAGAACACCCACAAGCCAATGGGCAAGCTGAGGCAGCTAACAAAGTTATACTGGCAGGATTGAAGAAGAGATTACAGGAAGCAAAGGGAGCTTGGGCGGAAGAGCTCCCCCAAGTGCTATGGGCTTATAGGACGACCCCCCAATCCGCCACAGGAGAAACACCCTTCCGACTAGTCTACGGCGTAGAAGCCATGATTCCTATAGAAATCAGTGAGCAAAGCCCAAGGGTAATTCTCCATGATGAGATCGGAAATGTACAGGGGCACAAAGAGGAGCTCGACTTGCTCCCCGAAGTCCTAGAGAACGCCCAGATAAGAGAAGCGGCATTAAAGCAAAGGATGACTACCAGATACAACAAGAAAGTCATTCGAAGAACATTCGCCGTAGATGACCTGGTCCTAATTAGAAACGACATTGGGGTCAACAAATCAGGAGATGGAAAGCTAGCCGCAAATTGGAAAGGGCCATACAAAATCAAGGAAGTGTTAGGGAAAGGTTATTATAAAGTAACCGACCTGGATGGCACTGAGTTACCAAGGTCGTGGCATGCTTGTAATATGAAAAGGTACTACAGTTAGAAGCGAACTCTACTCCCTGATGTACTCTTTTCCCAGCTTCATGATTTTTTCCCAAAAAAGGGTTTTTTCTGGAGAGGGGTTTTTAACGAGGCATCATAGTAGAGGCTAAGGGAAAATATACTGTCAAGACCCTTAGTAGCAAAAAGGTACCTTCCCGATTAATAAAGATCTTTTTTCATTCATAATATCTCTTATAATATCCTCCTTTATTTTTCTAAGTCTTTCTACGAAACGCGCCGACTTAAGCTCGACAAAGCGTGAAAATCCCATGAACCGACCTAGATGGTCGTCAGGATAAAACGACGAGGTACAAGTCGGTGTAAAGAGGTTATATAAGTCGATCGTAAAAAACTCGGGAACCAACCCGACTCATAAGTCGGAAAGTGATCCCGAGTAGGGAAACTTGGAAAACTTTGATCCACAGATCGGAGTATAACACCGAGTAGAAGAAAAACGCATCGCAAAAATAACCTAAGTCATAAAAACTCACTAAAGCAAAGTCGAGTATAAAGGATAACAAAAGAGATATGACAACCTGAAAAGTTTAAAGCTTGCAAGCCTTTCCACGAAAAAGGCTCGAGAAAATAATGCAAGCTAGCAAAAAAGTTTTTTCGAAAAGATCAAACATATTTCAAAATAGAAAAGCATGTGCACGCGCAAAGTAACTTAAACCCTTATCCAAAAAAGGGCACCTACTGCGATTAGAAAACCCTTATCCAAAAAGGGCATTTATTTTGTTTGAAACCCTTATCCAAAAAAGGGCAACAAACAGAATATTTTGTTTACGGCCTTGAAAGGCCAGAAGCAAATTGTTCACAACCACCAGCAAATAAATAGAAGTTTAAAAAAGAGGGGACCCACAGGCCGGGCCCCCATGTAGCCACAAAAATAAAAAGTCATTTCTTGGACGGAGTAGAGGAATCACCACCACCAGGAGGAACACCACCAGGACCGGGAGGAGGAGCCAAAGAGGAAGTCGGAGCAAGGGTTGAAGAACTCGGTGGATCTGCGGAATAAGGAGGAGACTCTATAATCCTCTGCCCCCGAGTCTTTAGGTCTGACTCGGAAAGGACCTTGGGAGCAGGAGGATCAACGATGGCGCCATCAATCACCACTTTGTCAGGATGTAATGGAGAAAGATTCAAGTCGGGGGCTATAACCCTGACCTGCTCCAGGAAAATTCTCCAAGACTCCTCGGAGGCATCGGCGATAGAGTCCTCCAAGTCAGCATAGGCATTCCGAGAGTTCAACAAATCCTTCTTCACCTCCACCATATCTTTAAATAGGCTTTGGTAGCTCTCCTGGGCTGCCTTCCTCAGATTAGCCTCCATAGTACATTGGGCTCGCAGCTGGCTCTCCTTCTCCCGGAGGTCATCTCTCTCCTTCCTCAACTTATCCCTCTCCTCCTTCAACTCCTTTTGATGTTTTTCAAATAAAAGAAGCCTCTCCTCTAGCTCCTCAACCTTTGAGGAAGTCCCCAAGGAGCTGAGAGGAGTCTTCTCAAACATGTCCAAAAGTTTGCCACAAACTCCCGCCGCCCTAAAACTTTCTTCGGCCAGAGTGGCAAGGTGTTTCCGAACAGAAACATCATCCATATTTATGAGAGGATAGATGTTCTTTTGGACGAATGCAAAAGCATCCGCCTTAACCCCACCTTCCCAAGAAGGGCCAGACTCCGAAGTCTTGCGCTTCTTCTTCTCTGGCTCGGAAAGTAGTGGGGCAGAAGGAAGTGGTCGAGCCAAACTTGAGGAGGAAGAGATGATAAGAGGTTGAGAGGGAGTACCCACATTTCTAGGAGGAGGAGGAGGAGGAGGAGAGACGACCGCCTTGGAACCCCCGGACCTGGCCCGGGACTTTGCCTTGGCTTCCTGCACCCGCTGGTAGGACTCTTGAGCATTCTTTTTTGCCATATCTACAAAAGAAAACAAAGGTTACAAGTCGGTAAAATATAAGTCGGCGAAAACTACTCGGAAATAAAGAATGCATGCACTACCTATTTGAGATTGAACGAAAGTCGGTGTTCCCTGAAGAATTTTTCTGGTATCCAAATATGGAGACTTCCCCCACGCTTCTCGGAAAAACCCTACAATGGCCGCCTCCACCTCGTCTAGGTCATCTAGACCAATCTTCTCACAAGGGGTGGCCGGCAGCCAATAAAGGGGAAAGCGAAGGGAGGAATGCTCGTCCAGAAAAAAGGGGTGGTGACCCTCTACGGCCTGAACCTTGAAGAAGAAATTTTTGAAGTCGTGGAAAGATTCGTCAAAAAGGGTGAAAATCCTCCGACCTTGAATGGCTCGGAAGGATACCCATTGTTGTTTGTTGTTTAGCCCACTAAAGGGCTTAGTCATATGGAAAAGATAAAAGAAGATTCTCAAGGAAGTCGGGAAGTCCAGAGCGTGGCTTATAAACTGGTAAATCTTCAAAAAACCCCATGAATTGGGGTGGAGTTGAGTAGGGGCAACCTTACAGTGGTGCAAAACGGATATCTCGAAATCAGAGAAAGGAAGAAAAATACCCAAACGGGTGATCATGCATTCATACAGGAAGAAAAAATGAGGGGCCGCCTCATTAGCTCTCCCAAAACAGACCCGGTCTTCAGGACCCGGGATTATCAGTTCATATTTGGGCTCGTCCTCGTCCGAAGTACAGAGCCTATGATGAGTGCGAAGGTGGGTGATGAACTCAGCGTCAACCAACGGTTCCTCCCCAAGGACCATATCGTCAACCCACTGAGAAAGAATGTCTACAGAAGCCATTTTTTATAAAGAAGAAAGTGGCAGAAAACCTACAAAAAGGAAAAAGAAAAAGAAAATCAAAAAATACGGCCACTAAAGAGGAGAGATTCAAAACTAGAATCTACAGGTCAACCTATCTACTCGCAAAACAAAACATGCAAGCATAAAGCATGGCATGAAAAAAGCAAAACTAACCTTTATCCGAAAATGGAGGTTGGAGAAGAACAGAAATCTTTGAACGCAAGGATGCAACACGAACAGGATAAGAAGAAGTTTGAAAGATTGCAGAAACGGAAAATGGAAAGAGAGGGAAAGTATTTATAAAAAAGGCTAAGGGGCATAATGGTAAAAGCGAGGCAGCCATAAATGCGACTGCACCGTTACCAAAGCCCTCAATCCCTAAATGATCCCTCAACGGACACGACGCTTGAATTGACGTAACTGTCAGAAATCAAAGGTCGCGAAAATCACGTCGGTTTCCAAGATCCGTATTCTCTCAAACAAGTCGACTACGAACCCGAGTTGAATACTTGAACCCAAACCTAAAAGAAAATTTGGGCTCAAGTAGGGGCACTGTTCATACCCTGGCCCAATGCTAAGGGCCCAGGTCCAATCGAAAGGCCTGATCCAATAGATTAAACCTAGCAAAGCACCCACCTCCACTCAAGAGGTCGGTGTCAACCCCGACTTGGTACGAAGAAGTCGGTTGTGAGATTAGCTGGCAGATAAATGCTCATTCAAATGAGTAACCGCCCCTAAAATCTCTCTAACCACTTCATAAAGCCGTATCTTAACCTCCCTAAGATAATGGGACGGTTACCATCCTAAAGATACGGCACTACTCCAACGGTGGTTATTGGCTCACCACTATAAATACACTGACACCCCTCAGGTATCACTAAGTCCAATACTCTCTAGACCTGCTTACACCCTTGCTAACTTAGGCATTGGAGTGTCTTTGCAGGTACCACCCCCCATTCACACGCGAGCACGAGTCGGACGGAGCCTCCCGAGTTGCGAACCTGCCTGGAGTCCTCCTCTATTATACACTTGGGCCGCCGAACGCCATCCATTGGACTAATCTCCGGTTACCTACCGTAACAGTTATATTATTGGATTGTTAAGAATTTATGGGAAACTGAATGAGACGAGAAAAAGTACATAAAAATGAAGGGTCCATCCAGTGTACAGATGTATTTTGGTACAGATTTACAGATTTTTGTTTTTATTTGGTTGTTTATTGATTTAAAAGTGTATCACTAAAAGTGTTGCTTAAAGAAAAAGTGTTATCCTTAATCGTTAACTTGGCTCTGATACCAATTTTAAAATGTAATTTCTTTTTCAAAATTTCTATTAACTCTTCATATTTTGTTTCGAATAAGTTTATAATTTGTATAGATTTGGTTGGTGGTACTTTATAATTTGCAAAAGTATTGACCATTTCTACTATTACTAATTCTGATTTTATTTTTATAGTTTTTTTCAATCTTGTTTTAGTTTATAATATTCTTTTTTGCATGGATTATTGTATATAAAATCTTTTATCTGTTTGTCTTTTTCTTTAATATAATTTTTCAAATCCTCAAAAACTTCTTTTATTTCTACACTTTCTGTTGTTTCTAAATATCTTTTTAATTTTTCAACTTCATTCTCCATTTTTTCTTTCAACAGCTTTAATTCTTTTAAGTCATAATATGGTTTTAAGACATTTATAAATTTTTTAAGTTTAGCTCCAACTTGTTTATATTTGTTCTTATTTCTATCCTTTTTATTATAAGGTCATTAATTTCGAACTGAAGGTTATTTAATTCCCTTTTATACTCCTTTATTTTACTTTTTAATTTTTTTCGCCCTTTTTCTTTTTATTTTGTTTTCTGGTCTTTCAATCTTTGTATACTTCATTATTTATCTTAGAATTTCTGCAAATTCTATCGTTGATTCATCACTATTTTCTAGAGATTCTATTAATTTTTCTAACTCTTCAACTTCTCCTTTCAATTTGTCATAGATTACTTTTAGAGCTTCAAATGCTCTTTGATTTATTTCAGAAAACTGTAAATAATTCAACCGATTTTCTCTTTCAAATAGCTCTTGTTTCTTGTCTTGATAGGTTACATATATTTTTTCTTTATTTATTGTCATAACTTAGTGTTTAGGGTTTCATTTAATTTTTCCACCTTTTTTGTTAATTCTTTTATTTCAGAAATTTCTTCTTTAATCTTTAACTTAGATAAACTTAAAGGGCTATTAATTTTAGATTCTCTTATTTGAAAATTCGATGAAACTAATTTTCCTGATGGTTCTTTTAATAATAGAAATGGGTTTTCAATAGCTTTATATTTTGGTATTTCTGTTTTTACGATTTTCTGAAATAATTCATCAACATAAATTCTTTCTCTGTTTTTAAATATTATACTATGATGGCTATTTGTTAAAGCATAATTTATTGCATATGTAATTGAAAATGGTTCATCATCTTGTTCCATTAGATTCTTTCTGTGAAATTTATAAGCTAAACTTATAGATCTTCCAAGATTTTCAGTTGATAATGGTATAGCGTATCCAAGATGGGCATTGAATTTAACATTTACGTTTGCCAAGTTTCCATGAACAATTCCAATTATTTGATCTATTGGGTCATCAGTAATTCTTTTATCGCAGATTGCTAAGCTTATTGGTGAATTAATTCCTTTCATGTATGTAGATTTGATTAAAACTTGTATAGTACTAATATGGATCCATCCAATTTTAGATCTTTTTTTGTTGATCCTTAATTTTCTCAATCTGTTTACTCAATTCTTTATTATTTATCAAAGCTATTTCAAGTTCTCCATTGGCGGATTTTATCTTTATAGGTGCTTCAAGTTGAATTTTTCCATAGTATATTATATTTTTTCTATTAAAAACTTCTTTTAAAAGATTTTGTTTATTAAAATTTTCATTTGATTTGAGATTTAATTCTGTTTTTAGAACAGCCTGTTTTTCATTATCTAATAAGGCAGATAATCTATAATAATCAGATTCTTCCGTTAATTCTAAACTTTCTAAATAATTCATAACTAAGAGATTAGGATAAAGGCGTACCTTTCTGGAGAAAAACTTCCTTTATTTAGAATATTTTACATAAGATGTTTTTGTCTCCAGAGGGGAGATTGTAGATACTAACTCCAGAGGGGAGTTTAGAATTGGTTTTTCATAAGGGAATTCTTCTTCAAACTATAGAATCGCCTTGGCAGCTTCCTCCTTGCTCTCCTAGCATACGAGTACTCTTAGCCTCCTGCTTTCTATTGTCTGATGCCTTCTACAATTGCCTAAGCAATCTATTTATAATGGTTGGGTCTGATGGACAATTCCCATCCTTACCCTTCTTATGACGTCATTGCTTACGTCATTGTTTATTATCTTGCACCAGCTACATTGTTGGTGCTCTATGACCTAAGCGCTTACGTCATTATGCAATAATGTCGAGAGAGATGCTTTAGATGCGCTGTCCTCTTCTTTTATGTGGGTGGATGAGCTGTCTTCTTCTTTTATCATGTGGGTGGATCCCATTTCATTATTGCTTTCTTCAGATATTTCTGAGACACACAGCTGGCACTTGTGGTCTTCTCTGTTTTTTTATCAAATAGCAGAGATTCCTTTTTATCCCTTCAGGGAGTTTTTCTAAGAGTCCGGATAGATTGTAGAATGCAGATTCAAACTCTACCAAGAGTCTCATCTCTCTTTCTTCAATTTCATTTCTTTTACTGGACACAAGCAGAGTATTTCTGCTTTTATAATTGATTCTTGTGTGAGATTCCCTTGTTATCTTTTGAGTTCTTTTGAATACCCTTGCTAGTGTGCTGGCTAGTCTTCCTTCATGACTGTAAATCATTAAGTCTTGAATCTGATCAATTGGTTGAAAATTTCTTGGAAAGACGGACATGAATATTACTTGGTGTGCTGGAACCAAGCATTCTTCTTCTTCATTAAAAATAGGTTGACTGTTTGTAAATTTTAGGGATATATCCCTTGGATTTACATTGTCAATCATATTTTTAAATCTCTTTACTGCATCAACAAATCCTACAGGAAACTCACTAATAATTTTTAGATCATTAAAAATTAAAATTGTATCAATTAATCCATATTGGAAAAACTGATAGGTGTCCGATGGGGAAGCATATGGAAATATAACCAGCTTTGTTAGCTGTTCTTTGGCAATAGGATAATATCCCAAAATTGCCCTTTTTTCTTCAGTCCAATTTAGGACTATGTTAAGGGTTTCTCTTAGATTTAATCTACAGACCCTTTTCTTTTCCTTGATTTCAGCCCTTGTAGGAATGTTTCTTATTATCCCTGTTCTCTGGGTTTGAATTGGAGCTTTATCTGCTCTTTTTAGGGTTTGCTCTGGATGGAGAGCTTCATATTCCCTGAAGGATTCCTTTGCTTCTTCCAATGTTAGAAATCCTCCTTTATAAATTATCCTTGATTGATGTGTGAATGGTGCTGCTTTTTCCCAGGCATCATATACTCCTTTCATGGGGCATTATAAATTACATAATATTTTTTATCTTGGGTGGATTTTTTAATGATTTCAGCAATTGTTTTATTTTCTGAAATTTTTTCTTCACCTGATTTGTCCACCATGCTTAGCTGGCTGAACTCTGATGGTTTTGCTTGTTGTGTTGATTTCATTGCTTCAATAGCTTTCTTGAAGGATTGGATCTGTGTCCTTATTTGCTGACAATGCTTGCATTTTTCGAGTTCTTGTTCATATTTTTGAATTTCTTGATCTAATGCGTTGTAGACGAACTCCATTCTCTCGTTAATGTATCTGCAATAACATTTTTGTCACCCTTAATATATTCAATTTTTATTGGATATTGTAACAAAAATAATTGCCATCTTACCAATCGTCTATGATTATAATCAACTTTTAAATTATATCGTATAAAACCTGTTAGGTAACTTGAATCTGTCCTTAATGTAAATTCTCTGGGTAGTAAATCAATTTTCCATTTCTTAAGAGATTTAATTGCTGCCAGAGTTTCCTTTTCATGAGTGGTATATCTCTGTTCTGTTGGAGTAAAAGTTCCTGAAATATACCTGCATAGTAATTCCTTTGGGGGATATTTAGAATCTAGTGATTCTTTTTCTTGTTCCAAGCTTTTTATAGCTTTCTTAGCTTTTAGACATCCTGACCAGGTTATGTCTGAAGCATCTGTTTCTACTATTAAGTAGTCATTTTCTTCTGGAATATAAAGTTTTGGAAGTTTTTCACATAATTCTTTAATTCTTTGAATTTGCATACTATCTTTTTCATCCCATTTCCATTCTTTTTTAGTACTTATTTTTGGAAATAAGCTTTTAGTGTATTCTGTTATATTCTTTAAAAATCCTTGATCAGAAATATAATTTATACACCCTAAAAATCTTTGTAATTGTTTTCTATCTTCTATTTTATTAGGAAATAAATTTACTTTTTCTAGAACATTTGGTTGAAGTTTTAGCTTTCCTTGAGTGGATAGAATTAATCCAAGAAACTCTATTTCTTGTTTTGCTATTCTTGCTTTCTTTTTGCTAAGAACTAATCCTTTTTCTTTACATCTTTCTAAAACTATTAATAATTTTTGAAGATGATCTTCTTTATCCTGTTTTGTAAAAATTAGTATATCATCAATGTGCACTAAAACAAATTCATTTAACTCCTTTAGATTTTCTTCCATAAATCTTTGATAAATACATGGGGCTTGTTTTAATCCGAATGGTAATACATTCCATTCATAGAGCAACACACTTGTTGATTCTTTTGTTGGGCAAGTAAAAGCAGTTAATTTCTTTGTTTCTTCGTCTAAACGAAGTTGCCAATATCCTGATTTTGCATCAAGAGATGAAAATCAAGTTGCTCCTTTGATTTTTTCTAAAATAGAATCTTTTCTTGGAAGTTTATGAGCATCACCAATAGTTGCTTCATTCATCTTCTTATAGTTAATAACCATTCTTCGTTTTCCCCTTTTAATTTCATTATTGTTTTCGACATAAAAGGCTGGAGCCGCGTGAGGACTTTTACTTAATCTTATAATTCCTTTTTCCAAAAGATCTCTACATTCTAATGAGAACTCTTCTCTATCTCTTGCGGAATAAGGAATTTTATTTGGAACATTTATCTCTTTTGTAGGGTCTTTTAATTTAATGCTTACTAATTCGTTATTTGTATTTTTAATGTCTAAAGGATTTTCAGCACAAATTTCATCCAGAAGTTCTTCTATCTTTGTTTCAAGCTTATTTTTTAGAATTTTTATCTGAAAGTATAAATTTAAATAACATGTCTCTAATATAGAAAATATTTTAAATTTTAGAATCTTATCTATAGTAGTGGTTGGTATTTTTATACGTTTCGATTTTTTATTTATTGAAGAATCGTGTGGAGCTTTTAAAACTATATATGTTAATTCTTGAATGAATGGATGATATAGCTTTAAAAAGTTATTTCCTATGATAAAATCTATTCCATAATCTAACATATATATAGATTATAATTTTGAATAAAAATTTCAACCATCTCTACTTTTTGGTCAATTTTATGTATTGATTTGTCAGCTATTCTAACTTTTAATGGTTTCTTTAATTTTTTCCAATCAAGTTTTATATTTGAACTAGCAAAGCATTGTGTTGCTCCAGAATCTATGAAAGCATTTATAAACTTTTCTGTTATTTTTATAGTAATAAATGTGGCATTATTACTCAATCTCTGAGTCTGTTTCTGATACATATTCAAAAATATAGTCTAAGTTATCATCAGATTCCTCTAATGGTTCCATAAAACAAGACTTAGCAATTTCTATTTGTTTAGTAAGATTCTTTTTATCCTTCTTTTTTGGACATTCATTTGCATAGTGTCCTTCTTCTTGGCAATACCAACACTTACAATTTTCTTTTTTATTTGGGCAATAGTTATTTTTTTGTCTTTTATTTTTATTGTTATTTTCCTTCCTAAAATACCTCTTTTTTCTCCAGTTTGGATATTATTTTCTTTTTCTAAATTGATATTTTCTTTTTCTTTGAAGGTTTTTATTAACACCATATTTTTGAGGTATCTCTTCATTATCCTGACAGCAGATTCTAATTATATTTGCAAATCTTTTTTGAGTTGCTTCTTGCATACAACGTTCTTTTATTTCCTCTCTTATTGCAGAGGTTGCTCCACCAAAATTATTTTCAATTGTCCCTCTATTTATTTCTCTTATAAATCTTCCCATTAGAAATTCATTAGCAGGATATGAAAGTTTTGTTATATACATACTAAGATAATGATTTTTATCTTCTTCTTTTAATTTGTAATAATGTATTCTATATTCGCATATATAAGATTCCACATTACATAGATCGTATATCTGAATATTAGCTAAATGGTTTTTTGCTTCTTGATATTCTTTATTATAGACTTCTTGTCTATGATCTATAATATTTTTTCCAAAAAATTCTTTATATAGATTCATCATTATATATAATATCTTGTCATAAGCTGTTGTTTTTGTTGCTAAATCTTCTATTATTTGGTTTTCTATTGATGTCATATAATCTCTTATAGTTCCTTTAGTATGAAACCCTATGTAATTCCAAATATCCCTTCCAGACAAATCACTAAGCTTTGGATTAGTAAAAGCTTCTAATAAAAAGGAATTCAACCAATTTTCAAAAATTTCTTTTTCATTCTTTTTACAGTCTAAATCAAGCATTCTTTCTCCTTCCATTTCCTGGATTTTAGGAACGTATTTTGATGGTATTTTTGTATATTTTGAATCTTTATTTATAAACCCTTTTTTAAAAGCATAATTATCAAAACCTGTTTCCCATTTAAATTGAGATTGATTATCTTTAGATGTTCCAGCTTCATTTTTTACTTGTATTGGAATTGCTGGTTCTTCGTCACTTGAATAATCTAGGATGTATTCTTCATTTTCTATATTTTCAGAATTTACTAATTCTTCTTCTATTTGAAATCCTTGTTCCATAATATTATTTTCTTGAGCCATTTTTAATTGTTTAAAAAGCATTGTAATTTCTTCTAATTTTTCCTCAATATTCATAATTTTAGTGGTAGTTTTACTTTTAAATCTGTTATGTTGATTATATTTTGAAATTTTATGGATACTAATATTTCTTCAAGCATATCTACTATAGAATTTAATTGTGGGTTAAAAGTATGATAAAGATATGGGGAATCATTTCCATGGTAACATTTCTTAGAAATTCCGTGTGAAAAATAAGTTTTTTCAGGTTTTTGAAGTCCTTCAATAAAACTTATAGTAAAATAAAGATTTTGAGAAAAATCATTTTGTATTGATTTTAAGAATTCGGTGTCATTACAGTTAACATTAGTTAAAATCATTAATTTTTGATCTATTAATTTTGATAACTTAATTATTTCTTCTCTTAAATATTCTAATTTACTTTTTTCCATTAGGTGACGCTTTTGTGAAGAGTTACGGTTTAAAGTAAAAAGTGTGACTTTAAAAAGTGTAGTGTAAACAAATCTTTAAATCTGTATGACTTTTTGATCTGTATACTAAAATTCACCAAAAATGAAAAGAGACATATGTCTGGTTTTGAATGATAGAAATTACTATAGATGCTTCTTATTTTACTGTATAACTGTTTTTGGTGAATTCAATTTTTTTTACGAGTATGTTATTTTCTTTAGGTTGAAATGGTGTTTATATATTATAAATAAAAATTTTAAAGTTTTATTTTAATAATAAATAATAAATAAATTAAAAATTAAACTTTTTTATAAGGTTTTTTGATAAATAATGAATAGATATGTTTGTTTTTATTGAAATAAATTAAATTATTAATTAAATATACTTGTATTATTATACTAATTATTTATGAGTACTGACAAATTATTATATTTAATTATTTATATTTATATATTTTTTATTATTTATAATTAAATTATTTATGATTATTTTAAAAGAGTACTATATTTAATAAAATTATTGTCTCTTAGATATTATTATGTGATATTATTAGACTAATTTTATATTATACATATACTATCTTACTATATCAAAAACATTGTTAGATTAAGTATGTATAACAATTTATTTTTATACGTGCATAATTTAATTTAATGATGTCATTTTTTAAATTAATTTTGCTTGCAACAAATACAAATATATTTGTTTTTATTGAATTAAATTAAATTATTAATTTAAATTATAATCATCTAAGTTTTAAATGAAATATTTTTATAATTTTAAATTTTAAAATTATTTGAATTAAATTAGATGAGTATATCTGAGATACTGAGTCACTAATTGTACATTGTGCATATCTCACTACTAAATTCATATTCTAGTTTTGCATGTGTCTCAAATATTGATACTCCATTTAACTCTTCTAACACATATTGATATCTCAGTACAAAAATGTGTTCAATTTTTAAAACTCCCTAATTTAATTAAAAAATCCAAACAGTAAACATTAAAATCTCAATAATTACATTTTTGAAGACAATTAATTTATATATATCTAGAATTAATTTTATCGTAATAAAATTCGTTGAAATTTCGTTCTTTTAGTTTAAATATATATTAAAATTTAATTAAAAACAAAATTAAATTGTCTTCACTCTTGAGAATAATTTTCAAACATTTTAAAAATAATAAATACAGAATAGAGGAGGTGACCAAATAGTCGAGGGAAAATAATTGAAACTTAATTGCAACAAAACAAAAAAAACTTAATTGAGTTGACTTGACAACAAATTTTAAACATTATTCTAATTTTTAACCATTGCAAATGAGATTAGACTAATTAAGATTGAGTTGGTTTGATATTTATTATTACATACGAGATATAAAAGCAGTAATTTATTAACTAATAAATTTTTAAATAGAATTAATTTTACAAGAAATTAATTTTTAGTTTATCGAATTAAGAGATATATTAAAAAGTAAAAAGAAAGTCATATATGATAAGAATATAATAATAATAAGAGCATTTAAATTTAAACCAATCTAAATTAAATTATTTATCTAATTCAATTTAAATTAAAAATCGACTAAAAATCGCATTAATTTAAATTGAAAAAAATTCAAAAAATAGTCCCTAACAATTATTTCGAAAGACAATGAGGCCCTTAACAAAAAAAATCAAGTCCACCTCCTGACAATTACTTCGAAAGGACAACGAGGTCTCTGTGCAAAAAAAATCAATGTTATTTTTTTTTGGCACAAGGATTAATCAATCTAAAAAAATCAAGGGCTAGATTGAGTGTTTTTTTTTCTTGGGGGTCTCGTCATTCTTTCAAGGTAATTGTTAAGGGTCAAATGGAGTATTCACTCATTTAAATTTGATTAGATTTTGATAATTCACGTAAATTAGATAGAATTTGAAATCTACTTTTCAAAATCTATTTAATTTAATTCAAATCACACATTATAATATAATATTTTATTTATAATATGTTTAATTTGTTATACATTTTTATTTTATTCATGTCTTATTATTATTTTGTGAATATTTTATGAATTTTAAGAAGATATTTATTTATTTTAATCAACTTATAATTTTGTTTTTATTTTTATGTTATTATTATTTTTTTAAAATACTATTAAGACTTATTATATTATTATTGGTTATTTGAGATTTAATGTTAAAATTTATTATGTATATTTATTTTTTTATAAAATTGTAAATCTAATTTAATCTAAGTCGTTTAAAATTGAATTAGATTGTCTAAAAAAAATACCTCTGTTAATAATTTGCCATTTTATTTTATAATGAAATATGTTGAGAGAGTAGATTGAGTAATTTATTATAAATAATGTGTCCCTACTAGTATTTGTAATATTTTTAATGGTTTTTGTTATCTTTTTATAAAAATATAATTATCTGTTTGTGTTTGTTTCTACTTGTTTTGGATCTTGAAACTGGTATTTGTAATTTGATTTACTTACAATGAAAAAGTCCATTTTTTATAGCGGACACTAAATGTATGGTCTTATTACGGTATTAAAAAAAAAATTGAATCAAAATAAATGATAAAGAGAAAGAGATGAGACAAAATCAAAACAATTTGCTGTATAAATGACCTTACTTAACTATAAAAATGTTCCAACGTGAATCCAACTTATCTCCGTTAATGGTTTTTGACTTTTTGTTGAGGTGGCTAATAGAATTGCTATTGGGACAAATAGAAATGTCTGTGGTAAGTGCCTAAGTGGTAACGAAAATTGGAGTTTCAGTAAAGGCTCAATTTAGTTTTTGTCTATTTTTAGGAAAAAGATTTTTGTTAAAAAAAATTTATTTTCAGTTTTTATATTTTGGAACCGTTAAAAGATTCATTAAATAGTAATAATAATTACTTGAGAAGATTTATTTGTATTTTAAATGAGTTTTAAATTTTTATAAAGTTTTTTTTAATAATATAATTAATTATGACCACTATCTTCTTTATCTATTATTATTATTATTATTATTATTATTATTATTATTATTATTATTTTATAACCATATTTTATTATCATTGTTATTTTGTTTCTCGTTATTAACTTATTATTATCAATACCAATATCATTAACATTAATGTTCTCTTATTTTATTTCTTATTTGATGTTATTTTTTTTTAAAAGTATTTGTACTGTAATTATTTTTACATTATTTTTAATAATAGTATTTTTCTACTTATCCGTTATCAAAGAAGAAATTTTCAAAAATAAATTTATTAATAATTTGTAAGAGTTTAAAATAATAAAATCGCTACAAATTATAAATAAAATTCTCACAAAATTAATTTTTGTTATTATTTAAATAATTTTTTAACCGTGTGTCACAAAATAAAAAATAAAAAATAAAAAATCAAAGTATTTTTTTTAAACAGAAGTCGTCTTATCTTTCGTAAAAATGGACAATAACCAGATGTTTACTAAAAATTGATAACATAATAACCTCTCACTAAGCAATATTTTCATCATTCTCACTCTAGTGTGCACGTGTTAATTTCATCGAAGCTCCTTAATCATTGTTTTACTTTTCTTCAAGCGATGATACAATGCTTGAAGTTCACCATTATCATCATTCTTCTTGCTTTTCTGTAAATTAAAGAATATCCACATCAAATCTTGAAGTACAATTGAAGAAGAAGCACTTCATTGGCTTCCTTTCCCTAATCTTCAACCGCATTATATATATATACACACAACATTCACTACCTCCATGTTCATTTTCCAGCACTCATACCAATTTATTCAGAATGCAGCTTCCAAAGTCCATTTCCACCTTGCTTTTCTTCATAATCTGCCCTTCCATTTTTTATGGTAATAATTACATATTTCAACTCTCTACTATTCCCAAACAATAGAAACAGATATATATTATTTCCTGTCAAATTTGTTTGGTTTTATAATACTCTTATAATCTAAAGTGTAATTGAATTTGAATATTTTACTTTGGACCATAGTTATATAAAATGCAATACGTCTTGATACGCGAATAGATACATGATACATCATATTGAAAATATTTATATAAAAAATATATTTATGACATTTTAGTATGTAAATGAATTGTAAATTAGTAAACTCATATAACTATGTTTCGGACAATAATACCATGCCTCAAATATAGTTTTGTGCATTACACACTAGGATAATCTATGATATAGATTTTATCATTTTAGCATAATTTTACATTACTAACTTGGATTAGCTTAATGCATCATACATCAAGTTAATCTCTGTATATTTAAGTGATTTCCATTTATTTTAATGTTACAACATGTAAAAATTTTGCAAAATTATTGGTTTGTTGAAATGACAAAATATATATAAATGCAGGGAATATTGTTATAGAAGCACATAATGCAACATTCTATGTGCACAATAAATGTCCTTTTCCAATATGGCCAGCAACTGCACCAAACAATGGCCAACCAATAATAGCAGATGGTGGATTCTACCTTGCTCCAAACCAAACCCAAAAGATCATAGCACCATTGACATGGAACGGTAGAATTTGGGCTAGAACTGGTTGCAACTTCAATTCGAATTGGAAACCAGCATGCCAAACCGGAGATTGCGACGGAAGACTAGCCTGCAAGGGGCTCATAGGCACGCCCCCTGCAACACTAGTCGAGTTCTCGCTCCAGGGCGAGAAAAAGGCTAGTTTCTATGACGTTAGCCTCGTTGATGGCTATAACATACCGGTTTCCGTGATGGCAAAGAATAAGGATCCTAAATGTTCAATTCTAGGATGCTTAAAAGAGTTAAAAAATTATTGCCCCCATGAGCTTGAGGTTTTGAACACTAGAGGAGAAGTTGTGGCTTGTAAAAGTGCTTGTTTGGCTTTTGATGTTGACAATTTCTGTTGTAGGAATGAATATGGTAGTCCAGAGAAGTGCAAGCCTAATGTGTACTCAAACATTTTTAAGGAGGCTTGTCCATATTATTTTAGTTATGCTTTTGATACACCTACTCCTTTGGCGAATTGTTTTTCTAAAGAGTACGTGTTAACGTTTTGTCCTTATGGGTTGGGTGATGGTGATAATAACGGTGATGGTAATGGTGGTAAGTACCAATCTGAGTAGAATTTTGATATGAATTTAAGAATTAATTTGTTAACGTATTTGTCTTGGTTATGTGTGGTGGTTGATTTCATCAGAATAAATCAAATTAATACTTATTGTTTGAAATATAGCAATGAAGTTGTGTATGTGGATCAATTCTAATGTTAAGATTAAAAGGGATATTGAATTTTATTGGTTGAAATTGTTGAAACTAATTAGTTGTTGCTGCTACAAAAGGAACACAGTTCTTGCATTTTTTTTAAATTTCACTTCTGGAAAAGCAGTTTCTTCTACTTTTGCATGTTGGCTTTTAAACACTCAATTATTTGTATTCTTTTCTCTTCATAAAAAGTGTTATGAAAAAACAAAACCTTAAACTCGCTATGTCAATATTATTATGTCTTGATCTGTATAAAATGTTATGTTGGTGAAGAAGTTATACATACTTATATTAATATGTCTTGATCTGTATAAAATGTTATGTTGGTGAAGTTATACATACTTACACCTATGTTGCTATGTATCATGTTATATGTCAGATATTATCATTGTTATTTACATGGATTTTTTTGGATAATCTATTTAACAATGTCTTAGTAAAAAATTAAAAATAAATAATTTTATAGGTTTTTCATTTTTTACTTGAAACAAATACAAATTTTTTTACTAATATTTACTATTTTCTTGAAATTATTTTTTTATTTTAAAATCTAAATCTGAAATCTCAAAAAAAGGGCTAAAAAAATAATTTTATAATAAAAAATTGACTAATTAAAAAATAATTTTCTATACTTATTTAATATATATAGTAAAAAAATTAATTAACGTTAAATTTATCATTTTTATAAATTCACTAATCTCATTCCTTGGAATACAAACATAAAAGATATTAAATAGGATGGAAAATTGGGCTGATAATGTTTTATGAAATAATAGAAACAAAGCTTAGAAATTGTTTTTGACCAGGCCCATAACCCAGTCACCCCTTTCCATGTTTAGGGTTTCTACGTTCTACTTTGCCGTCGAAATCCTCTTTATAAACCGATGCAGCATCTGGTTACAGTCACTCCCTCCAGGTTATGCTCTTTTCGTTCCTCCATATTTCTGTGCTAGATCCCCTACTCTTTCCATTCATCTTCGTTAGGTTACTCTATTTCGCTTCTTTCTTAATCGTGTGTTTGTTTTCAATCAAGTGATGAGAAAATAAAACTGCAACAATATGAAATGGATTCAATCCATGATTACCTGTATTTAAGTCTCTGATGATTTAATCGCACCTTTTTGTTTCTCCTATTCAGCTTCTTTTTTATTATTATTTTTTTTTAAACTTTTGTTTTCATGAATTGAAAGCTAAGAGACATGATGATTTTTATATTGGTCCGTGTTTCTGAATTACCGTGACCGACATCTTTTTCCAATCTCTGATCTCTATTAGCGAAATAACAAAGCGTATTTCCCTTTTTCCCCAAATCTTAGGGTTTTGAATTTTACATCTCAAATTCAACTAGTCTGAACCTTCAATTAGTGGTTGCTCTGTGATTTCTTGCATACATTGCAGTATACGCTATTCCGATTTAACGTATGAGTAGAAATTTTATTGCGTATGAGAGCTACTACTAATTTGCTATATTGTTCTATCCACAATTGTTTTTTTTTGTTTTTTGTTTTGTTGAAATTTTCAGCTGAAAGTGAGTAATAGATTCGTGTTCTGCTATGACGAACTAAGAATAAAATTCACATGTCAGACTTCAGAGATTTTTCAAAAGTCAATGAGAATGATAATTCTTCACTGAGCAGAAACTACAAATTTATTTAGTTTTATTATTTTTTAAGAAATTTTGGAAAATTTTATTGACGGGAGATTTCTCCGAGGAGTCTCATACATAATTGAGAGCAAACTTAATTGGTGTTTGCATAGTTCTCAAGTAACCGTCAGAAATCAATGCTAATCGGCGTCGACGGCGCTGCCCTAACGGGTGGCATCTCCGCCGGGGGCTGTCTCATATTCCATTGCCTTGTGGAGCGGCGTCGCTGCCTTTACCATTTGGGACTGGCCATGAGACATACATTTCAATTTATAAATTTTTTTAGGTTATATAATTTAGTAAAGTATACTTTTTTTTTCTTAAGGAATGAATTTGTTTTCAAAAATATTTTTGATTGTTTAGTTATATTTAATTTTATCTTTTTAGATTTGTGTCAAAATTATAGTGAATTTTAATTTCATGTAAAATGATAAAAATAAAATTTAAAATTTTTAGGGATAATTTTAAAACTTGAAAATATAATTGAAAACGTTAGTGTCAGATTAAATTTTAGGGTATTTTCTAATATTAGGGACAAAATCCTATAATTTGTTTTCGAGTATACATAATGTGATATAATGTATCGTTTCTAGATATTAGTAGATAATGGTATCAAATTGAATTTAGTTATGCATATGCTTAGAGTAATTTATTATATATTCTGGTTTATCAATTCTATATATCAAAATTAGTCACCAATACAATTCACATCAATATAGAGTTTTGTAAATATTCTATTGGCTTGCAGGATCTTTATAGTAATGGTTTTTATAATTTATCTAAAACCGTAGAGATAAAATTATCGTAGAGAAATTCGTTTGCAATATTTGTAAATTAAGTATAATAGCATTGAAACAAATTGTATGATAGTATGTACATTTGTTGTATTTTGTTATTAATGCAAATTCTATTAAATAGGGCTATTTTTTCACGTTGAGGCTACTGTTATATTAAAAAGGCAGGGTTTAAGGTCACATCTGCTCCCTGGCCAAGTATAGCTCGGAATTCTTTTTCTTCTTTGCCTCGTGAGTATGTGAAATCTCAATTGTCATGGTATCATGTTTGTTGTGGGGGCAGAATGATTTCTCTGGACGTTGGTTGCGAGGCTGCTCATGTATCTAGGATTAGTATGTTAAGAATAACATTTTAGCTTCGATTTGGAGTAAGGCTTTAAGTGTGAAATAGATTTCTCCGAGGTTCATGCTATTGTGTGAGCAATTGGAAACACCCTGGATATTATATGGAATTAAACGTTTGTCAATTTTTTTGATGGAAGCATAGAGGTTAGACTCTGTCAACTTGGTTCCAAATGTTGTTACTAGATACTGATATACATAATCCTTTATTCCTGCATGTAATTATGAACTCATGAACCATAAATACATAAAGAAAGACATTAAAATGTGCAATAATTTATACAAAAAACAAGGGTGAAACTCAACTAAGCAGTTTATTATCCTCTCTTTAAAGTTCAAACTATGTGTATTGGAAGTTGACACACAAGATTGGAACTTTTTTCCTCTTTTTGGGTCAAGCTATGAAGCTAATGCAATGCTTATCAGTTTTCTAATTGTCCTCTAACAACTTAAATTATCAAATCTTTAAAGATCAACTTCTCTATTCATTTGTTATCTCAGTGCTGCTGTTAGTCCAAACTGTAGGGTGATGCATCAAATTCAAATCTCTGCATAAGAGACATGTCAAATTCTCATCCTCAATGGGCAGGTTAAGATTCTTTTTGAGGTTGTAACTGGTCTATTTCTGTGCATACCTCCTCCAAATGCTGCTTACCCTGTAGGTTTCTACCTGGTAGCTCGTTTGTTGGGCGCCACTGAGTATAAGAACACTCCAAGAATGATGTTTGAACAAGAATGTCATTGACCACATCAAATGAGTTTTCTTTGCGTTTGCTCTGAACTAATAATCTTGCCACTGTTAAAATCCTTGTTTGTTTTCATTTGTTCTAATGCAAAGAATAACTTTGGGTTAAACAAGCAACCTGGTGAATGAGAAATCTGGCTCGAAGTATGTCCGCTAAGAAGACTTGATGCTAGCAGGCTTTCTGCTATATATTTATGGTTAGGATCTTAATTGTCATTTTAACTGGTGAATTTCTCATCATTGTGATTTTATATCTTGAAGAATTTGAATGAAATTCTGGGTATTCGAGTCTCTATCATGAATGATGAAGTTAGCTTTTGTTTTGTTCGATAAAGGAAGATCAACAGGCCTCACTGTTTTCATCGGCACTTAGAACTTCTTCACCTGTATGAGAAAATTTGAAGAGAATTAAAATGTAACTAGAACTTGTTTCTTGAGTTATTGTTGTTGTAATGGCACCAAATGAGATGTCTGATCTCTTTCTCACTGGAGATGCTGGGTCTTACCTGTATAATGCAGGATCAATAAGGTTGCGTTCTTGTATTCTGTTTGGTTATAAATTAGAACAAATTATGAAAATCTAATTTATTCTCATTTTTTTTTCATTCAAAAAATTTGAGATGAAAAATATAATAATAAAAAATATAATTATGAAAAATTAACAAAAATAATGAAAGTAAATAAAAAATAAGTTGTGTCCTTTGTAAAAAATAAAAAATAAGTTGTGTTCTTTGTTAGTGTTTCCGTATCCTTCCGGCCAGGATGTATACAAAATACACTAATTCAGTATCTATAAACACATTGTCTCTGTCTATATCTTTTCTGCCAAACACAATTTTGTGTCTCTGTGTCCATGTTTTAGTATCCTGTCTTTGTAAACAAACACAGCCTAACAGACACAAGACTTAGTTGTTCTACGATAACCATTGTGTCAGCCTTAGAGCTTCCTCAACACTGATCAAAATAAAAGAATGACTAAGCAATTGGTTTAGATGCAAAATCTAACAATGAAATTTAGAAATATTTACATTTTGATTCAGGCCGCCAAGCTGGATGGAAGTGCTATTAGTATTTCCCGATTGATCAATGCGAATGATTTCTGTATCACTGTTTCTCTTGTCAAAATCTGGAGAAATGAAGTGCTATTAGTATTTCCCATGGACGTTAGACTCGCTGAAGCATTGATTTCTTTCGTGCAATTTGGGACTTGGTGTTGTACTTGGGGAAGAAGGAAACCCCAATGAGTTCCCATACTGCTGCCTTCTGCTAATACCAAAAGGCATGAAGGAATTATAACCAAATCTAAAAAATAGAACGAAAGGATGGATGAATCATGAAATACCGTGAACATATGACAAATGGCCTCACTGTGATCTGTGCAAACACCGATAGCACACACCAGAATAAAAAAATTTTGGTCTCTTTAGATCCAATCTCCATAAAAATATCATAAAAATAACGGTGCTAGCTATGAGGCTGACTCGTGCAGCATATTAAGAATCATATGGTTTAACCAGTTGAGTTAGGCCTCAGCTGCGGATAGAACGGTTACTTGTGATTATCGTGCATTGTGTTATGGGCTAAAAGGGGCTGATGGGCTGAAAAGGGCTACTCACAAGGGAAAACAAAAAAACAAGGCTGTCCCAAGGGCTGGGCCTAGGAGAAAAAACATATTGGAAGTAGAGGTTGGACCCACTTTGGGCCTCACTCCTTTGGCTGATAGACACGACCCGGTTTGGGAGGGGAGTCCGAAGCTTCTTCTTCCTCCTGCACAGCAACTTCGGGACCTGGTTGGGGCGAGCTCCCTTGAAGGGGTCGCTGACACCCGCGACGGAGACAGCAATGGTGGGAATCGGGGAAGGCGCCTGGGCCGTGGTGGGGATGGCTGTGTCCGAACTGTTGGAGACGCTGGAGATGGCAAAAATGACGGGGCTGGCCTTGTCGGTGGGGAAGCCGTCTTACCAGGTCGGGTTCTAGACGATGACGCAAGTGGTGGTGTGGATCGGAGGGTGGTGGATGTTGGGGTGATTGGCGAGGGGCACGATGTTGTGGTGGAGGGCGAGCTGCAGCTGGCTTTAGCCACGGAGATTGATGCGGCAGCAGTATTCGGGGAACAAATGTTGGGCTGAGGACTAGTCGAGGGAATGTGCTGGACCACAGTGGAGGTATGGGACTGTTGGATAAGCTGTGGAAGTTGGTGGAGGTCCCGGACCTGGGTAGGGTGACTGTGACAAAGAGGATGAGGTCAGTGACTCTCAGTGCTTAGAGGACCAGATGTTGGAAAACAAACTGACCTGGGAGCTGGCGAAGGAATCAGGTGCTGTGTTGTACAATGAAGAAGACACATAATGGCAATTTTTCAGGCTCAGAATGAAGAAATAGCACAGAGGAGAAAATTGGCGAAGCAAAAGGCGAAGATGAGGCGTTGCAGATCCAAAACTAAAAAATAGGTGTGTACTAATAGTTCTAAATGACTTTTAGTTCTTGGAATGTTAGGGGTTTACGGAATGACGGGAAGATGGGAATGGTAAAGGATTTAAAAAACAAACATAACTTAAGTTGGTAGGTTTAATTGAGACTAAAAGACAGGTTGTGACGAGACTTGACGTTGAAAGGATTTGGGGGTATGTTGGGACTGGATGGCAATATATAGGGTCGGATGGTGCATCCGGTGGTCTCTTGATGATATGGGATGAAATATTTTTTAAAGTGAATGACTGCTATAAGGGGGGAAGGTGTCTTGTTAAAACACAATTTCAACTGTACTTTTTTCTTTGTCTATGGTTCACATAGTAGAGAAGAGAAGAGTCATGTGTGGGAGGAGTTGAGTTACATTGCTGGGTTGTATCAGGTCCCCTGCTATTTCATGGAGGACTTTAATGAGATAGTGAATATGGAGGAACAGAAAGGCACTGTTAGTTTACCTCTGTCTGTAGAAAAATTCAAGATTTGGATTCAAGACATGCACTTAGTGGATCTGTCGCTTACAGATCGCAAGTTTACATGGTTCCGAAGCCGTTGATGCAGTCGAATTGATAGAGCTATGGTTAGTATAGAATGGTTGGAAGAGTTTCCTGAGACTCAATTAAGAGGTGGTCATAGGGGCCTGTCAGATCACTGTCCTATTATTGTGGAAGATAAAATAATGAGGGGTGGTCCTAGGCCTTTTCGGAGCCTTGATTCGTGGTATACACATCAAGGCCTTCTTAGAATGGTTAAGGAGGAATAGAGAGGTTTAGGGGAGTTGCAGTTCACAGATAAGTTGAAGGCGTTAACGGGTCCTTTGGAAGGTGGCATAAGGCCAACTTTAGTGAAATGGACAAGAAGATCTTGAAATTTGAGGAAGAGATAAAAAAGGTTGATGATTTGGTAAGTAATGGAGTGTATGATAAAACCATCGAGGCTAGAAGGAAGGCGTTAGTTACTTGTTGTGAGAAGTGGTACGCAAGGAAAGAAATTCACTGGAAGCAAATGTCTCGGTCTTGGCAAGCAAATGAAATGGACAGAAACACAAGGTACTTCCATATATAGCGTTGGCAAGAAGGAGGAATAATCAGATTGATACCCTAATAGTTAATGGTAGACTGGTAAGGAATCAAGTTAGAATAAAAATAGCTATTAGAAAATTTTATAAGAATCTGTATCACCAGGAGAGTTCTCCTTTGTTGGGGTTCAAAGATGGTCTGTTGGAGAGGATAAATGAGGAAGAATCTATGGCCTTAGAGGTAATGCCATCGGCTGAGGAAATTAGAGAGGCAGTGTGGGATTGTGAGTCATCAAAAGCGCTAGGCTGTGATGGGTACAACATGAATTTTATTAAGAGGTGCTGGGATGAGATTGGGGCTGAATTTACGGCAGCTGTGATGGGGTTCTTTCAGATGTCTAGGCTACCGGCAGGTTCCAATATTACATGGGTTGCATTGGCTCCTAAGTTTATTGGTGCGAATGAGATTAAAGATCTCAGACCTATTAGTATAGTTGGCTGTGTGTACAAGGTTATTTCGAAGGTATTAGTTAGGAGGATGAGAGCAGTGATGCCAGGGTTGGTAGAGGAGACTCAGAGTACTTTTGTGAAGGGTAAAAAAATTCATGATGGGGCTCTCATAGCGTGTGAAACAGTGCACTGGCTTAAAAGGAGGAAAAAGGAGGTAGCCATTATCCAGTTAGATTTTCAAAAAGCATATGATAGAGTCAAGTGGAGCTTTGTGGATATTGTGCTGCAAAAGATGGGGTTTGGGAACAGGTGGCAGGCGTGGGTTATGGAGTGTGTGACCACAGCTTCTATATCGATCTTGATCAATGGTTCGTTATCAAAACCGTTTAAAATGGAAAGGGGCTTGAGACAAGGTGACCCACTTTCTCCATTCTTGTTTGTGCTGGTTATGGATGTTCTGCATCGAATGGTTGGTGAGGCAGTCAGGAACGGACGTATTTCTCTTTTAGTAGTTGGTCGAGACCGGGTGGAGCTATCACACATGCAGTTTGCTGATGATAGTATTCTGTTTTGCCCACCAGAAGATGAGACTATAAAGAATTACAAGTGGTTGCTACGATGGTTTGAGTTGATGTCAGGGCTCAGTATCAACTTCAAAAAGTTCAGTTTGATTCCAATCAATTGTGAAGAGCAGTGGGTACAAAATATGTGTAGGCTGTGGGGTTGTAAGGAAGATACTCTGCCTGTTAAATACCTTAGAGTCCCCTTAGGAGCTAATCCGAGGCTGGTTAAGACTTGGAAGCCTATCATCGACAAGGTAGAAGAGAAACTAAGTCTTTGGAAAGTCAAGGTGCTAAGCAAAGCGGGAAAGTTGGTGCTCATCAAATCAGTCTTGAACAGCTTGCCAGTGTATTATTTAAGCTTATATAAGATGTCGCAGGCAATTGCTAAGAAGTTGATTTCTTTACAGAGAAGATTCCTATGGAGTAAGGAGGATGGGAGGAATGGTATGGCATTGGTGAGATGGGAGTTGGTGTAGGCCCCTAAGAACTTAGGTGGGTTGGGGATTGGAGATGCTATGATTAGAAACATTGCACTATTGTTTAAGTAGTGGTGGCATTTTGCTAAGGAAGAGTGCCCGTGTTGGAAGAAGGTGGTCTGATCCTGTAATGATCTGAGGTCGAATGAGTTACTGTCCACTCAAGTGCTGCCATCTAGAGGAGGCCCATGGAAGGATATTTGCCATCTACAAATTAAGGAGCAGCATATAAGGGATAAGATGATTACAGGCCTGGCTATGGAGCTTGGTGATGGACGACGGACTTGGTTTTGGGAGGATGTTTGGTTACATTGTGGATCCTTGAAAGATCGGTTTCTCAGGCTCTTCTCTGTTACAAACCAATGTGGTTCGGCTATTGGGGATTGTGGGTTTTGGGATGGGTTAGAATGGGTTTGAAACTTCCAATGGAGGCGAGAGCTTTTTCAGTGGGAGTTAGACCTTCTGAGTCAGTTACATGAGGCGTTGAGACCGGTCAGGCTAGTGATTAATAGGGAGGATAAAGTTGTGTGGAAATATGATAGACTTGGTATTTTTTCGACTAACTCCTTTGTGCAGGTGCTACAAGAAGGAATGCTACCAGAGGATGTAACAAACTACAGTTTCACGAAGTCTATCTGGAAAGGTTTGGTTCCACCAAGAGTGGAGCTGTTTGCTTGGTTTGTCCTGGTAGGCAGGGTGAATACCAAGGAACGGCTCAGTTGGTTCGGGATTATTTGCCATGATGATAAGAGTTGTGTTTTATGTTCTAAGGATGTTGAGCAGGTCCATCACTTGTTCTTTGGCTATGATTTTGCTTGGCAGGTGTGGAGTGCATGGTTATCTGTGTTTGACCGGCTCTGGTCTTTTCTGGGGTTGATGAAGGACCATTTCCTAAGTTGGACGTAGGAAAGAGGATCGAAAGTAGCGTTTGAGGTGCTTCTGTGTGATCATTTGGTACATTTGGTTGGAAAGGAATAGGATGATATTTCAGAATCAAAACAGAGGCGTAGAAGACATCATCCGCATGACCATGTTTAGCTGTGACGATTGGAGAGGTGCCTATTCCTAATGTTGTTGATGGCTATGCCGGAGATAACATGCGAATTTCTTTTCTTTTGGTTTTGGTACTTTTTGGAGTTGCCTATCTAGTTGTGTTGTTTGACGCTATATGCTCCACTTTAATGTGTTGAGCTCTTTTGTTTAAAAAAAAAAAAACTCATAAAACTACAAAAGAAAACAAAATAATGAAAGAAAACACTCAAGACATACAACATTAAGAGAAAAATCTTACAACATACAAACAACCACGGATTAGACAACTGAAAATAGTGCGGTTGAGGAGCCTAAAACAGATGCATTGAATTTTTGGATTTTGGAAAAAAATATATCAGAACAAAAAATGGAGAGAGAATCGTTAATCTCGCTGAACTGAAAGGTGTGACATTGAATTCATTCAATTGAATTCAGAAAAGTAGTGGTCAAGAACACATGTATTTTCATTGACTATAAGCTCAAATCAGAATTCAAGTCAATATCAATTTTCAGTAACAAGTGATTTGAAAATAGGGGCAAAATGCATATGAAAGTACACACTTATATATTCTTCTAATAACATTTTCTCTAATTTCAGTTTTTATATTTTTTTTATCAATCTTTTTTTTTTGGTTACTAATTTTTTAATCTCTCTTTAATTTCACAATAGGATATGTGTTTTTTTTTTTATATATTGAAACTGGATTTTAGCCCACACGCACAATATGACATTTAATAACCCTTACTACACATGATGACAATAAGCCCACTTTCTTCTTCGAATTTATTATTTATTATTTAATTTTAAATCTAACTAATTGTCCACTTCAATCATAAAGTCCTGGTATGCTTTTATCCTTTCTTTATCAAAGTCCATGACAATGTTGACTTGCAAGAACCAAAATCTTCTCACGTCTCCTTAAAATTGCCGACCTGAATGGGGATTGGTTGGCTTCACAACACTCCCAAGAGTCACCATCTGAAGGAAAATTCACCTGAATTTCCCCTTCTTGCCTGGATTTTAAATATTGTTTTACTAACATGTGTTTTAATAACAAAAATATTTTTTATTATTAAATTCTTAAAATAACTATAAACTACTAAAATAACTAGTTATAAATGTTTATGAAACACCAGCAAAGATTTAGCTAAATAATTTTCTAAAGATATTTCAAAGAGTTAAAATAAAAATATTTTAATATATTATAACTAAAAATAATTATATTTTTATTAAACATAAAAATGATATTATCACTCTTATCTTTTAGAATACCACTTTATATATAGTTATTTAGGGTCACTCTACTGTACAAATTAGAGTGATATAGAGAGAGAATATAATTTTTTTTATAGTTATTTTTTATTATTTTTATACATTACGTAAGTTTATAACAAATGAGTAATATTCTCAAAATGAGTAATAATACATATTTCCTAGAATGTAGGGTATAATAATTTTTCTGCTAGGTCACATGGACACTGAAAATATATCCTTACATGATGAAGTTGGACTCCACTTTTGGAAATGTGATCTGTTAGAATTTAGAAGCTTGTGAGTGGTTAGAGTGATGGACAGAAAAAAGACAGCTACCAAGTGATTTTGCGGTGAGCCTTTTCTTTTAGGGACCTTCTATGATGCTCACTATAAATTAGGGCTCACAAACGGGTCGAAGTCTATTAAGTCGTCTCATATAATTCATTAAAAAAAATGAGCTGTGCTGAAAATTTAAAATTAACATAATTAAAAAGTCTGTATAATCTGTTTTATTTAATTTGTGGGTTTTGACGAAATAGTAGGGTAAACTTTTTTGACAGACTCGTCGTTTTTTTTTGTAATTGAAGATTTTTCAAGTTATATGTAGATTATATTTTATTTGATTGATTAGAGATTTGAAGATGTTTAATTATATGTTTTAGATAATATTTGTTTTATTTTTTATAATATTGATTTTATTATTTTGTTTCAAAAAATATGGTTAATGATTATGTTTATTATATATTTAGAATTATAAAGATTTTAATATTTGCAAATTTAGAAAATATAATTTTTTTAGATATTTAAAAATTATAAATTATTAAAATAGTTGTAAAATTATATATATTGTTTAATATTTAATAATTTATTAATAAAAAAATTAATAATAATAAAAAAAGAATTGGCGCCCGTTTGCCATCCCTACTATAGATAAAGACTATAATAATTCAAATTTTATGTTTAATAATTTGATTTAGTATTTTTATACTACAATTGTTTCAAATGATTTTTTAAAGATTCACTCAAAATTTAAGAAACCAAAATCAAATTTGAACTATGGTAAAAATGCTTAATCTCGCTATCTAATCCAATGTGTGGAAATTTCTAGAACAAATATAGAAATTTGATAAATCTGATTTTGTTTGTGTTTACTATCGTGTTTGGCAAGCCTTTTCCACTCTACACACTATTCGTTATTCACAATGATCTAAAATAAAGAGATAGTTGTAAAATTATATATATTGTTTAATATTTAATGATTTGTTAATAAAAAAATTAATAATAAAAAAAAGAATTGGCGGGTTTAGCCCGCCAATCCCCGTTAGACGAGACGGAAGAGAAATTTAAAACCGTTTCACTAGGTGGGATAGAACAGAATAGGCCAACCTGTCAAATGGCGGATTTTGACAAAATAGGACGGACTAGCCCGTTTGCCATCCCTACTATAGATAAAGATCATTATGATTCAAATTTTTATGTTTAATAATTTGATTTATTATTTTTATAATACAATTGTCTCAAATGATTTTTTAAAGATTCACTCAAAATTTAAGAAACCAAAATCAAATTTTAACTATGGTAAAAATGCTTAATCTCGTTGGCTAATCCAATGTGTGGAAATTCCTAAACAAATATAGAAATTTGATAAATTGTTTTTGTTTGTGTTTACTATTGTGTTTGGCAAGCCTTTCCACTCTACACACTATTCGTTATTCACAATGATCTAAAATAAAGAGATAGTTGTAAAACTATATATATTGTTTAATAGTTAATGATTTGTTAATAAAAAATTAATAATAATAAAAAAAGAATTGGCGGGTTTAGTCCACCAATTTCCGTTAGGCGATACGGAAGAGAAATTTAAAATCGTTTCACTAGGTGAGATAGGACAGAATAGGCCAACCTGTCAAATGGCGGATTTTGACGAAATAGGACGGATTAGCCCGTTTGCCATCCCTACTATAGATAAACATCATGATAATTCAAATTTTATGTTTAATAATTTGATTTAGTATTTTTATACTACAATTGTCTCAAATAATTTTTTAAAGATTCACTCAAAATTTAAGAAACCAAAATCAAATTTGAACTATGGTAAAAATGCTTAATCTCGCTAGCTAATTCAATGTGTGAAAATTTCTAAAACAAATATAGAAATTTGGTAAATCTGTTTTTGTTTGTGTTTACTATTGTGTTTGACAAGCCTTTTCACTCTACACACTATTCATTATTCACAATGATCTAAAATAGAGGGTCTAATGTTCACGAATTTAAAATAAATGGAAGAAAAAGCAATTGAGAACTCTTATATCCTTTTACTAAATTATTAGAATCGATATATTTTGCAACAACATTATGATAAGATCACAAAGATAAATGAATAATACAATGGCCCATAGCGTTTAAGGTGCTCTGCTAGAATTTTGATTCTTCTAAATATTTTGAGTGAAGAATTCTAATTTTGTATTTATGTGTATTTTACTCACTTAGATCAATGTGATTGTGAGCAATGGAAGAAAGGGGATTGGTGAACGGTGGAGGAGGGGATGATCGTGAGAGGCTAAAGAAGAATGGAATGGTGATTTTTGATGATAGTGATATTCAGGAAGGATTGGAGGTTTGTAGGAAGAGTCTAATGGGCCGCATTCTGACAAATAAATTATTCTCTATTGACACAATTGAACCTGCTATGTTCACTATATAGAGATAACCTAAAGGTTTTCGTGTTACTGATCATGAAGACAACACCTTTCAGTTTTTCTTTGATAGAGAATAAGACCTGATTCAGGTGGAGAAAGAGATTCCATGACTCCTCAAGAATTATATTGTCAATATACGAAGATAGAATAAAGAGATGAGCGTTACTGTTGAAGAATTTTCTTTATCCCGATATGGGTTCAACTTTGAGATCTCCCAGAGTACTGCAAAATAATTGAATTAGGAAGGAAAATCAGTGCTATGATTGGGGAGGTACTGGATGTCGGGGTGTTTGCGATGAAAGGGAAGAAATTAAGAATTGTGAAAGTTCAGATCAACTTTGATGTCACCCAAAAACTAAGGAAGACCGTGAGGATTACAGGGCCAAATAGTAGAATTATGGAGATAGACCTGTAGCATGAGCGTATAGGATGTTTCTGCACATATTGTGGTAATCTAGGACATGAATTGAGAAGTTGCAGCACCTTGATTGATGACACAGTTCAAGGAGAAACAATGGAGGAAGGTTGGGTGAGTGGTTGAAAGCGAAACAAACTGGTAAGAGGGTGACACACTTGAAATAAAACCAGCAAACAAATCAAGGTTCTAATTTAAGTGATTGGAGAAAAAACTTTAAGAAATCCATACCAGTTAATCTTCTCAGAAGCATGGCAACTTTATCAAAGAAAGAAAAACAAAATCAGCAAGGCAATGAGGTAAATGAAGTTGCCAACAGTGAAGGGGTTGTCGAGGTGGTTAATAGAAGTCCTCTAATGGAGATGCAATGTGTTAAGGAGAGGGAAGCAAACTGAGCTGCGGAACAGACAAGGAATGTTGATGATAATTAATGCATTGTTAGCTCTACTAAAGATGGACAAAGAACAAATTTTGTGAAGTCAATGTAGAATAATTAGCAGATTGGAAGAACTTATTGAAAAGTTGGTCCTAATAGCAAAAAGCCAAAGCTTAAACACTTGATTAGGAAGGTTGATTATTATTCTCCAAATGCAGTGGGTGTTAATGGGAGGTCAGGGGAGGCAGAGGATGAAACTTGGTGGAGGAATGAAGACTCTGATGATTTGATTATGGCTGAACTGGGAGTGGGTACCAACCCGCAATTGGCATCCTACGGCCAATGAAGATGATGATGTGGAACTATCGGAGTTTGGAGAAGACCCTAATAGTTCACAACATTCAAGGGATTAAAAGTCCTATTCCCACGGAGTGTTGTTTTTATGTGAGATAAAAAATAATTATTCGTTTGTCAAGAGACAGTGTGAGAAGATTGGTTTCGGAGAAGCATTTTGTGTAAAACCACAAGGTGTGGCGGGTGGTCTAGTTTTGACATGAAATTCTAATGCTCAGATAACAGTTATTGATTCAGGGAGTTTCTTCGTTCATTTTCATTGGCTGAACAAAAGAAAGAATATATTATGGGTTGTATTTGCTGTTCACCTTCACAGCAAAGAGAAGCACCGTAATAACCAGTATTCGAATATCCTTCAGTGAATCGAAGGTCCAGGGGAGCATTATTAACTGATTAGAGACTTCAATGCTATTCGGAGTCAGCATGAAAAAGAGGGGACAGACAAAAATCAGCAAACTCTATAATAGGTTTCAATGAATTCATGGATGCCGGCAGCTTAAGAGATATTGTATATGAAGGCTGTAAAGCAATTTAAAAAAAATTTAATCAGAAAAAGACTGGATAGATGTCTTATTTCTAATGGATAGTTGACAGTTTATCCTCGTGCAAGAGTGATTCACTTAGAGGATGTAAGTTCTGACCATCGGTCAATTATTATTTAGTTTGACTAGCAGCTTATTAGGAGGCAGAAACGACGGTTCAGATTTTAAAAAAGGTGGTGCGAATTAAAAGAGATAAAATACATAATCAAGGAGGCTTGACAATTGAATACCACGGGTTCAACTATGCATATTTTATTCAACAAGTTGAAAAATTGTCGCTATAAACTTGTTTAATTGCAATCTCCTATAACGGCCTAAGTTTTTACAACTAGAAGACATTTTGCTAGATTTCGATTTTTCAGTGATTAGTTTTATTTTGATGAGCCAGTTCCGAATTTCGAAAATAAAATAAATAATAATATATTATTATTATTATGTTGTTATTTTATTTTACATGCTATAAATAAAATAGAGTTTTGATAATAATATTATTATCGGGTTCGATATCTGCCGATATAAATAAATATCGGTATTCCTTGATAAATTTAGAATTGTTAATGTTCCATCATATATTTTTATTTATTATAATCACTATGTTACTAATGTCATTTATATTAGTAATTTATATATATTTATTCCCATATGTATTATTACTTATATTTTAATATATTTATCTTTGTAATTATCTATTTAAGATATTTATAACTTGAATAGTTGATTCGGTAGCTTAATTCCATGACACTCAGCCCCCTTCATTTAATGCCTTTGACACCTCATTACCATCACTAATTAATCATCATCTTATCTTCTCATTTGGTCACCAAACCAAAAAAAAAAAAAGTAAGAGAACAAGAGAGAGAGAAGAATGTGATTCCATGGAACCAAAGAATTTCCATCCTTGATTTCTTGAGTTGTGTAATTTTAATAAAAAATTTTAATTCGATTAAAGTGTTTATATCTTCTTCCTATTCACGTTGACATTACTTTTGATCGGGAGAAATCAACAATAAAACCTTTTTTTCCAAGTTTATATGATTCGGTCAGAGTGTGGAAAAGGTAGAATAACCGTTTTTTGATATTTTCTTTTTTAATTGTTCGGTCATAAATTTTTTATGAAGTTTTGATTGTTGTGATTATCGTATAGAAGTAAAATTTGATAATTTTATAATAATTAAATATGTCCTGAATGTATAATTGTTAATTTGATGAGTATTACTTGAAATTAAAAATAAAAAGAACTGATATTAAAGTTTTTATTATTTTTTTTTGTCACGAAATTACTGAGCTATATTTTAAAACCTAATGTACAAAGCGTAATTGATATTGGTCAAAGACACGTGCCTGATTAATTTTTTTTGAGGTAACTATCAAATCAGTACTCAAAAGATTCTGACGCTGACAAAATGGTACCTAACTTTTACTATTGGCAAAATAGTCCCTAACAAATTTTAAAATTTGACAAGCGTGTCCACGAGCTCGCCGGAGCAAATCTCCGTCAAACACAATGCTAAAGTGGCCACCGTAACCTGGCAAACCACCCCCAAACCCTAATCCCTCCCTCCCCAGCGCATACTCCCCCTCCCTCTCCCTCCCCATCGCAACCCCCCTCCCCTCTCCCTCCCCAACGCACACTCCCCCCTCCCTCTCCCTCTCCATCGCAACCCTCCCTCTACCCAATGCACACTCCCTCCCATCGCAGCCCCTTTCCCTCTCCTTCCCCATCGCACCCCCTCCCCAATGCACATTCCCCCTCCCTTCCTCCACTACCACTCGCAGCAACAACCACCTCAACATCAACAGTAACCCCAACGCACACTTTTTTCTCCTTCCTATCTCAGCAACAACTTCAATAGCAATAGCAACTTCAACGGCAAGAGCACTATCAAAGACCATTTCCACCACCATTGGAGCGACAACAAGGCCTGGAATAGTCGCATCTCCTCAGCCCCTCAGCCTTTCTCTCTTTCTCTCTTTCTCTCTTTATATTTATATATGTAGGTTATGTGTTTGTGTAAATGTCTGTGTGTGTGAATGGATATTGTTATTGTTATGGTCCTCCGATAAGAGAAGGAAGGAATGAGAGAAAAGAGAGAAAGAGGAACAAGCAAGGTTAGGTTTTGAATGTGCAGGTTCTTCTATTGGTTCTGTTTTGGGTTCTGATGGTGTTGTTTCTGCTATTATTGAGGCTTCTGCTGCTGCAATTGAGGAGGGAGAGGGAAGAAGGTAGTGTGCGTTGGAGAGGGGGCTGTAATGGGAGGGAGAGGGAAGGGGGCTGCGATGGGGAGGGAGTGTGCATTGGTAAGGGGTTGTGATGGAGAGGGAGGGGGAGTGTGCATTGGGGAGGGAGAGGGAAGGGGGGGCTGCGATGGGGAGGAGGGATTAGGGTTTGGGGGTGGTTTGCCAAGTCACGGTGGCCACGTTAGCATTGTGCTTGCCGGAGATTTGCTCCGGCGAGTTCGAGGACACGCTTGTCAAATTTTAAAATTTTTTAGGGATTATTTTGTCAATAGTAAAAGTCAGGTACTATTTTGTCAGCGTCAAAATCTTTCGGGTACCGATTTGGTAGTTACCTCTTTTTTTTTTTTGGTGACTACGTGCCTGATTAATTTGAATACTGGAAATCTGGTATTCTATGAACTTTTTATTTTTAATATTAGAGTGGTAGTGGTGTTTTTTTTAAATGTGGATTGTTGGAGTGTTATATTTAAATGTGGAATTATTTAATTAGAGAAGTAGAAATTGGACCATTCGATTTATTAGAAGTATAAAAATTGGACCGTCTGATTTCTAAAAGTACACAAATCGAACCGTCCGATTTGTAGAGGTACAGAAATCGGACCGTTCGATTTCTGAAAGGTATATAAATCGGACCGTCCGATTTATGTTAAAAAAATAAAAAATTTTAAGTACAGAAATCGGACCCAGAAATTTATGTACTTTTCACAATTTTAAAAACACCAAAAATTACAATATTAAAGTATATCACCACTTTTACTTCCATAACAAAAAAAAAAAATTATCCGTATTCTATTCATATATATACGAGGAGAAATTAATGCAAGAGAGGAAATGAGAACTACATCTGGATAGATCTTTTCTCTGCTTATTTCATACCATCTTATTTAACGAGCTAAGAAAAATTCTTAGGACCAATAATATTAATATTTTTTATTTTTATTTAATTAATATAAATATTAAATTATTATTAATAAATAAATTTTATTAATTTATATGTATAAATTTTTAAATATATAAACACAAATTATATTAATTTTTATATATAAAACCTTTAAAATATAAATATAAATTATTAGTAGTTAAATATATTAAAAAAATAATATTTTATGTTTCAGCTAAAAAAACATATAAAGAACACCTCTGCAATTTGTACTGCAACAGTGGGACCCAAATTTCCAAAAATAAACTGTAAAATAAGTACAATAATGTAGATGTAGTCATGTAGATAGGAAACTTTCAAGAAAACAACCAGCACTTACATGCCAGCTAAGCCTTGAACCACGCCTTCTTTTTATAGAATAAAATGAAATGAAAATCATATTGTGAATGAAAATTACATTTTGTCTCATCATAATAAAACAATTAAGTTTTAAATAAATACTAGAAAAAAAAATGAATCACTCCTGCTCTTAATAACCTTTTATGAATGTTTAAAAGTGATTATAACATAAAAGATATATGTTTTGGGTAAAAATTATAATTTGATATGTTTAATACGTGTTTAAAAGTGATTAATATTTCATAGTTATTTAAATTAACACCCTCAACTCTTGTATTTTCTTTACTAAAAGTGTTGATACTCCTTGTATTTTTCTATTTTAGCTAATAGCTATTTATTATTTTAACTATGATATACGTACCTAAAAATTAATTATTAAATTAATTATAAATATAAAATAATATTATTAAAACATAAAATTTATATTAAAAATAAATTAAACATCATATAAAATACAAAAAAATTAGTGGTTGAATTTTAGTGTGCATATAGTATTTTTGTTAAGTGGTAATTCCTATGAAAATATCTTTATATTGGAATGGTATTATAAACTGTTAAATCATTTGGTAAAAATATCAAACTATTCAGGTAAAAATTCAGGTGAAATTATTTTTGTGTGAAGTTGATAGATAAAAATTATTAAATAATTTGATATGTTTGATTAAGGATCCGTTTGAAAAGTTTTAAAAGTAATTTTTTTGAGTTTTTGACTTATGAAAAGTAGTAGTAGTAATGTCTGGTGTAATTTTCAAAACTAAATTACAACTTCTAAGAAGTTATTTAAGAGCTTATAGAGAAGTTAAAAAAATGACTTCTCTCATAATACTACTATTTTTTATCACATTTCTATAAAATAAGCATTTTTAAAACTAAAAATCTAAGTACAAAATAACTTATTTATAAACTATTTTTAATATAATTATTTATTATTTAAGCTATTTTTTCAAAAGTAACTTAATTAAACTATTTTCTCAAACTGAATCTAAATTATCATATAATAATTTTCAACTATTAACTTCACAAAAATTAATTACACCTAAATTTTTACCAACCATTCAATTAGTCATAATAGTATGTTCACGAAATATTGGATGATGCCCATGTTTTTGTGATTGAAAAAATCTTCTAAAATAATATTATTAATAAAATAATAAAATGACGTTTTAATTATGTTTAAATTTCTAACATTTAAGGGACTAAATAACTTTAGAAAAGCAGAATCTTTGTTATAAGTAACAATAACATCAAATGAAGGCGCGTGTAAAGTGTAAACCTTGGGTTCCAAGAAAAAACTGCGAAGAGGGCCTGATCATGACTTTAGTACCGTTATAAATACCAACATCTCTTGAAATAACAAACACAAAGAGTGTTACTATTACAAGAGAGAAATGGAGACTATTGGCAATTTATGGTCACAACTAGGCTCTATCATGGCATCCATAATGTTTGTATATGCAATATACGAGCAATTCTTCCCACCTTCCCTTCGAACCTACATCCGAAAACACACACAAACCTTCACTAACTTTTTCTACCCTTACATCCAAATCACCTTCCCGGAGTTCACCGGCGAAAAGCTCCGCCGTAGCGACGCCTACACTTGTATCCAGACTTACCTCAGCGAAAACTCCTCCAAAACCGCCAGACGGCTCAAAGCCGAAGTCGTCAAAGACAGTCAAACGCCGCTCGTCCTGAGCATGGCCGACAACGAAGAAATCACGGACGAGTTTAACGGCGTCAAAGTCTGGTGGTACTCCAACCACACCACACCAAAAACGCAGTCGTTTTCGTTCTACCCTGCTTCCGACGAGAAGCGGTTCTTAACGCTGACGTTTCATCGGCGGCACCGCGATCTCGTCACCGGCTCTTACATCAATCACGTGTTGGATGAGGGGAAAGCGATTTCCACGAAGAACCGCCAGTTGAAGCTTTACACGAACAATCCAAGTGATAACTGGTACGGATACAAACGCACCAAGTGGAGTCACATAGTTTTCGAGCACCCTGCGCGGTTCGAGACTCTGGCCATGGATCCGAAGAAGAAACAAGAAATCTTAAACGATCTTGTTAAGTTCAAGAAAGGGAAAGAGTATTATGAAAAAATCGGAAAGGCTTGGAAGAGAGGGTATTTGCTGTACGGTCCTCCAGGGACTGGAAAGTCAACAATGATAGCTGCAATGGCGAATTTCATGAACTATGATGTGTATGATCTTGAATTGACGGCTGTGAAGGAGAACACTGAGCTGAGGAAGCTGTTGATTGAGACGACTGGGAAGTCTATTATCGTAATTGAGGACATTGATTGCTCGCTGGATCTTACTGGACAGAGGAAGAAGAAGAAGGAGAATGAGGAGAATGAGGAAGATCAGAAGGATCCATTGAAGAAAGCTAAGAGTGAAGAGGAGAAGGGAAGTAAGGTAACGCTTTCGGGGCTGTTGAACTTCATTGATGGGATTTGGTCTGCGTGTGGAGGGGAGAGGATTATAATCTTTACGACGAATTTCATCGATAAGCTTGATCCTGCATTGATAAGGAGGGGAAGGATGGACAAGCATATTGAGCTTTCTTACTGCGGTTTCGAAGCGTTTAAGGTTCTTGCCAAGAACTATTTGGATGTTGAGAGTCATGGCTTGTTTCCGGTTATTGAGAGGAAGTTGGTTGAGACTGATATGACGCCTGCTGATGTTGCTGAGAATCTTATGCCCAAGTCTGTTGATGAAGATTCGGATACTTGTTTAAGGAATTTGGTTAAGTCGCTCGACGAGGCGAAGGAGGAGGCGGAGAGGAAGAAGAAGAAGGAAGCAGAGGAGGAAATAAAGAAGAAAGCTGAAGAAGAAGAAGCAGCTAAGTTGAAGGCAGAGAAAGAAAAAGAAGAGTTAGCAAAAGAGAAAGAAGTGATTTGCAATGCTAAATCTGATGGTGATGGTGGAGTGAAAGAAAATGGTGTCTTGCATTGATTTCAATTAGGATTAGTGAATTTCAAACAGTTATGCTTTAATGTTAAATATCTTATGTGCAGATAGTAGTATCAGTAGACAGTAGGAGTATTTTGCTGTTCAAAATTGCATATGTGGTTTTCTGTTAGTTTTAGTTCATGTTTAACATGTAAATGAAATAGATGATTCATGTGGGTAAGGTTTGGATATAAATGAATATAAATTGGGATCCAAAAAGTCTCAATGAGCAGCTGTTTTAATCAAACTTAACCATCGTTCAACCATCAAGTATCATTTCTTTCCAAATATCTCACGCGCGCGCATGATAAAGTTTCACCTCTGAAACTCATTCCTTTTCAAATGCTGGTTGTTTGCTGATTCAAAATCTGAAAAAGTGCTATCCCTAGCATTGTTAATTTGGATTTACATTTACATCAATTAGCTGATGATTCTATGACTCTAGTGTGTTATCTTGCTTGTATTGTACCAGGTCTACTTTTTTCATTGGTTCAACGATGATGGTTGAAAAAAAATAAACTTCTTCCGGTTATCCCCACTCCTCTCTATTTTGGGTGTCTGATTGAATAAAGTCATAAACTATGCAAAATAATCCCAAGCATTTTTTTTTTAAAATTTATTCATTTGCTAAAATCAGACAGAGAAATGCCAAAAAGAATTTGTCCTCTTGACCCCTCAAAATTAGAAGTAAACTCAAACAATATAGTTTTTTTCTTCAACTAAAACATAATGATCATAACAATAGAGTGATAGACTCTCATAACTAACTACCTCGTAGTGTTAACATAACATGCATCATGCAGATAACAAGAATAAATGAAGGGCATTAAACATGTGGAACAACGCAAACTTCATTTTCAGGGCATTCAACTGTAGGAGCTTCTGGGGGCTTGTACAGGTCGGATGGTGGGTCCAACTTCTCTATTGGGTTGGGCTCAGACAAAAAGGAGACACTGAACACAGGCCCAATTGTTTGCAAAAGATGACGAGCTTCTAAACTCAAGCTCATGCTTGAAAATATCACAAAGACAAAGAAAGCAACACCAAAGGATTTTTTACATGCCATGGTCAATGTGCAAAGTGCAAACTATAAAGGGAAGCGAGGGAGGAATTTTCTGAGAACTGAGATAGTACGATATGCCAACAAATACCACTTTGTTGTCTTATATAGGGTAAGCGAAACGTTAAGAAAATTGGTTAATTGGAGCACCGTGTACACTTTTCAACAACCCCAAGAGCCGCCATTTACTTGTAGCCTTTCATTGTTACAAAGTTTAATGGTTGGAATTCATATTTAATTTTGGGGTTAGATTAGGTTGCTAGAGTACGTAGTTTTGTGATGCTGGTTTTGGCAAGAAACAAAACAATAAAATGATTTAATTAATGGATATACGGGTATTTCAGTAATTTACATATAATTGGACATATTAGGTAATGGTAATGGTATATCACAAAGGTTAATTTATCTTCTAGTTTTTAGGTAGGAAGTTTCACAGTACTTACCGTTAAAAAAAAAAAAAAAAGTTTCAGAGTACTTTTCTTTAATTGATATCAGTCAAAAATATCTTTAACACATTTTTGATAGTGAAATAAAAGAAAACCTATACTACACTAATAACCGTTTTTAATAAAAAAGATTTTTGAACTTTTAAATCTACAATATTCTATGATTAATGATTATATGTTGTAGAATGTCAAAAAGAAAATATTATTTGTACATTAAAATCAGTCACTAAAATCAATTATCAATGTATTTATGTATAAATATATATGTGGTTTAATCTATTTTCAATGTGTATTTATATTCTATTATGTATTTTATATTAATGACTGATTTTAGTGACTGATTTTTGTGTACACGTACCATAACCCAATTCAAAATTAAGATTAATCTCTCTCTATTTAGTATTTACTGGCAAGCATAGGACCCTTAAATTAAATTCAGGTTCACCACAAATTAATCTTTTGTTGTTGGTAGAGAGTAGCATGAAAACAAAGAAAAAAGTTTAACATTTCAAAATCATATTTACATCTGGAGTTAGATTGCTAGAGCACTTAGCTGGTGACGTTGAGTTATGTTGTTAAAAATGCTAGGTCCTATAAAAATATTATGCAATAAAACAAGTAACGAAGCTCATGTTATTAGTGAGAAAAAAGACTGAGAAGTGAGAACAAGCTAATTTTTAAAATTTTTAGTCAATCATAAATTAATATTTCTGTGTTTTCCCTTTAGCGTGACAATTTAACTGACCATGCGAAGGGAAGGGAGAATCATTGTTGACCCGGATTATGACTAATTTTTTAGCCGCCACATATTTGGTTTCACCACAGATATAATTTGGGGAATCGAATTTTGTATAAAATTTTTTAATTATTTTTTGTATTTTTTATTACATAAAAGTAATTTATACATGATATGTAATTATTAAATTACTCTTTTTAGAAAGTATGACACTAATAATATAATGAGAAAAAGAGAGATAGGTCCCTGACTTTTTAAACTTTTGATAAATACATCTCTCACAAAATTTAAATACAAAAAAGTCTCTGACTTTAACAAACGGAGGACAATTTAGTCCTTCCGTCTATTTGCCTCTCATACACCAAACGGAACTGGCTGACGTGGCTGAAACGGTGTTCAGGTGTCCGTTACGGTGCCACGCTGGAAGGGGAATAAAATTCGAAGGACAAATAGGTTCTTAAAATTTTTTTTTTCATTATGCTTCTATTATGTTTCTATTATGAGAATTTAGTTTATAAAATTATGCTTGTATTTTGAAATCTAGTTAACTTGTTGTATTTTGCAATTTAAATTATTTGTATTAAAATTACAGAAATTGGGCTTGTTCTGTTTCTACTTTTTTTCTTAAATTGCATTAGTTCAGTTTTAGTGTATTTGTGTTTTATATTAGAATTTGTTAAATTGCATTAGTTCATTTTTCATCATATCAGTGGCATTAGTTAGCATCAGTTCATTTATGCATCAAGTTAGCATTAGTTCATTTGTGCATCATTCATGTATTAAGTTAGCATTAATGCATTTGTGTATTATATTAGAACTAGTATTTTTATCCATAATAACATTACGAGAATAATTTTTTTTAAAATTATAGTTCACTTTGTTCTAACAGTATAAATTATGCATGACACAAAAGATTTATAAAATCAAACTACTTTTACAAAAAAGTCATAAGTTGACAAAAATTTATGACTAAGAAGACCAAGATATCCGCAGATAAAAAATTAAATAATAAGATTTTTAGTTATTATTTTTATATGAAAAAGTCTAATTTTTTATTAATAATTAATTTTAACATTCGTTATCTAAAATTTAAAATAATTTAATGTGTATACTTTTACATTTAAAATATTTTAATTGTAGAAAAATATCAAATGACATATTTTGATTTGTCAAATTACTAATATAAAATATAATTATATATAGAGTAAAAATAGTAGAGAGAAATATAAAAATAGAGAGAGGTAAATGAGAGAATTTAGGAAAGGAGTTTATTAATTTTGAAAAAAAAAATTCTCAAGGACCTATTTGTCTTTCGAACTTTATTTTCCTTCCAGCGTGGCACCGTAACGGACACCTGGACGCCGTTTCAGTCACGTCAGCCAGTTCCGTTTGGTGTATGAGAGGCAAATAGACGGAAGGACTAAATTGTCCTCCGTTTGTTAAAGTCAGGGACTTTTTTGTATTTAAATTTTGTTAGAGATGTATTTGTCAAAAATTTAAAAAGTCAGGGACCTATATGTCTTTTTTCCTAATATAATTTAACCATTTGGTCATTTCAAATAATTAAGTTATACCATTAATCTCTATACTTTCACTAAAATTATAAATTGGTCTCTATTGTCAAACATGTGTAACTCACATACTTAAAATAAAGAATATTCTGTTAAATCAAACACTTTTTGAACGATGAAAACTAAATTACAAATTTTAATTCTTTTTTAAGATTCAATTATAAATTTTTAAAATAAAAAATTAATTTACAATTTTACTAAAAATGTAAGGATTAATTATATAATTTAACCTTTATTTTATTAAGCACATTTCCTATTATTAGTTTTTTTTGTTATTATATTGGACTTCCAATAATATTTTCAAACAATGTAGAGAGTTTATATTTTTCTTTCATGTAGAGAGCACAAATTTAAAATTTTAGATGTGTGACTTTCAATTTTTTTTTAAATACACTTAGATTTGAATTTTTTATTTTAAATTTTTTTAAAAATACAATTTAATCTTTAAATTTGTATTTTAATATTAAAAAATTTTAAATGTGCAAATTAAACTTTTCGATTTGTTTTACACTAGAAAAAAAAATATTTCAACACAAACTAGACCTTTCGATTTATACACTATAAAATTGGACTCCACTTCTCCAAATTTGAGGGTAAATTTATTACTTAAAATTAAAAAAAAATTAAATCTATATAAAAAAAACACACTAATTATCCAAATATAACACATACTACCACATCTAAATCAACAAGCTAGTATCAATATGAAACAAGCATGGAGAGAGTTAGGCACACTCATGGCCACCACCATGTTTGTGTACACCGTATTCATGCGGTTGTTACCACCACCTCTTCGCGATCGAATCCGACGCCACACCCGAAAAATCATCCATTACTTATACCCTTACATCAGAATCACCTTCCATGAATTCACAGGCGAAAACTACTTCATGAGGAGTGAAGCTTACACTGCAATCCAAACATACCTTAGCCAGCACTCTTCCAAACTAGCCTCAAGGCTCAAAGCCGAAGAGGCGAAATCAAGCAGCAACACCAATTCCCCTTTAATTTTCAGCATGGATGACAACGAAGAAATAGAAGATGAGTTCCAAGGGATTAAGATTAAGTGGGTTTCAAACAAAATTACTCAGAAAACAGGGTCATTTTCTTGGCACCCGGAAGAGAAAAGGTACTATAAACTCACCCTTCATAGGTGCTATAGAGATATCATAATTGGATCTTACCTCAACCATGTCTTGGAAGAAGCAAGAGCCATTGAAATGAAGAGTAGGGAGTTGAAATTGTATGCAAATAGCAAGACAAAGTGGAGCCACATAGTTTTCGAGCACCCGGCGAGGTTCGAGACCTTGGCAATGGATCCGAAGAAGAAGGAAGAGATGGTGAAGGATCTTGTTAAGTTCAAGAAAGGGAAAGAGTACTACAAGAAAGTGGGGAAGGCTTGGAAAAGAGGGTATTTGCTGTATGGTCCTCCAGGGACTGGAAAGTCAACAATGGTGGCTGCCATGGCTAATTTCATGAACTATGATGTGTATGATCTTGAATTAACCGCCGTGAAGGACAATTCTGAGTTGAGAAAACTGTTGATTAACACGGCAAGTAAGTCCATTATCGTCATTGAAGACATTGATTGCTCACTTGATCTCACTGGCCAGAGGAAGAACAAGGTACTAAATCGATTTTACCATTATTTTAGCAAATTCTGATACAATACATTTTCTTTTCTGGCCGGTCGTAAGAAGCAGTAGACTCAAAATGGGAATGGGCTAAGATTACTAGATTAAAATCTAGAATATGATGATAGAGTCCATGGCATAATTCTAAACGAAAATGTTTTGATAAGAAAAATAATCAGAAATTATTTTATTTAGTATTTATTAATTTTATTTAATATTAAAATATTAAATAAAATAAATTTTAATTAATTTTTTGTCTCTCTAATATTATTAAATTCTCTAAATTCATTCTATAGTAGATCAGAATAGAATAAGGTTATATATATATTTTTTATGAGAATTAGCTTATTAATAGACACTCATATTCTTATTGATTTTTATTTGTTACGTATAAAACTAATAAAGTGAAATTAGTTTTTTTTTTGTGTTAGCCCATAGTATTCTCCAACTCCACAGATCAATAACTAATTTATTGCGGGCAGATATGAGTTTGCTGACTACTCGACTATTCTAAGTTGGTTATAAAAGTAAAATTAATTAGTTAAACGAAAATATTTAATAACAAAAAAAATAAAAAATAGTCAAAATATGTCTTATTAATATTAATTAATTATTAATAAAATTAACAAATACTAAATAAGATAAGTTTAGATTGTTTTTTAGCAGAATTTATTGAACTATCATTCAAAATCATGAAAAATTATACTTATAAAATATTGAATTTGGTTAAAAAATGTTGTCTAATGATTTAGATAATTTTTTTAAAAATTAGTATAACTTTTTATAAGTATTAATTAAATTTATTACATTATGATTATAATTATAAATGTTTTAGATAATAGTCAAAGTTCAAATCTCTGATGGTAGCTTACTCTGAGCAGAAGAAGAATGGGAAAAGTGATGCCAGGGAAGAAGGGAAAGGTACTGTAAAAAGGAGCGACGGCGAAGAAGATGAGAAGGGTAGTAAGGTAACTTTGTCTGGTTTGTTGAATATAATAGATGGAATTTGGTCAGCTTGTGGGGGAGAGAAGATAATGATTTTCACAACCAATTTTGTGGAGAAGCTTGATCCAGCTTTGATTAGGAGAGGGAGAATGGACAAGCACATTGAATTATCATATTGTCGCTATGAAGCATTCAAGATTCTTGCAAAGAACTATTTGGATCTTGAGTACCACAATTTGTTTCCCACAATTGAGAAATTGTTGGAAATGACCAATATGACCCCTGCTGATGTTGCTGAGAATCTCATGCCTAAGTCACTTGATGAGGGAGTGGACACTTGCTTGTGTAATTTGGTTCAAGCTCTTGAGAAATCCAAGCAAGATTCAAACAAGGTAGAGATTAATGAAAAGGGGGAAGTCCAATCTACAAGAGAATAAAATCCACGTATTTGGCTTTTTGTTTGTACATTAGTTTGATAATTTGGATATCTATTACTACTACCTTATGTGTAAATATTATTTTGGTCAAATCACTAAGAATAATGCCAGTTCAATTTTCTATTAGCGTAAAGACTATGGAAGAAATTAAAAGAAGAGAGAAAATTGGAAGTAAAGACTAGCTTATAGCGTTTCAATGTATTTAACTAAAAACTAATTTTTACTTTATCTAAAAAATAGTAAAATATATTTTTTTCTTTAATATTTAAAAAAATATTTATAACATTTAATTTTATTTAATATTATCTCTAGCGTTTGATTTAAATTTCATTTTTATTCTTAACATAATTTTTTTAATATATTTTTTTAATTTGACTCTTAAATTCTTAATGGTGAAATAATTAACTATAGAGATAAAGTTAAAATGTATTTTTAACTTGAAGACTCTAATTAAATCGAATCAAATATTAAAAATAAATTTAGAAATTTTTAAAAATATTAAAAATAAAAAATATATTTTGTCCACTAATAAATTACTATTGTAACTTATATATGGATAAAAGATAAAGAATAATGAACTTAAAAGTGAGGTTGCTTGTTTGATTTTTCAATTGATGAAGTGTTTTATCAAGATTTTGCCGTATAAAAATAAGGACAAAACACACCTATAAAATTATTTGGAGAGAAAATTTATACAGTTATAATATTCTAAAAGAGTTTATATTTGGGTCCTAATTTTAATTTATGTTAATCACGACATTCTATAAAATTTTACACATTTTTATGTAAATTATTATATTCTACCACAGATTACATGTAAATCTTTTTAAGTTCTAAACCTCAACAACCTATCCCGAATTATAGTCAATTCACCGAATGTCCATAGACCATCATTGCTAACCAATTTACAAGCAACAAAAGCCATGCAAAATCCGCCATGGATTATGAAGAAACCAAGAATGTGAATCCGTTGCTGACTGTCGTGATTTATACTTTGTAGTGTTATAAAACCATAATGGTTAGTTACAGATTATTCATTCGAGTGAGTTGCAATATTTGTGATTTAGAGATTTTAAACGAGAATCGTTTGTACCGATTAAACGACATTGTTCACATTGCTTAAAGCATCAATGAAAAGGTGAGTTATTTTTTTTTAAATATAAAACTTGTCGTTGGAGTAAAAGATTGGCGGAGTTTGTTATATGTTAGTCTTTATATTTTTTATCACCTTACATTAGTGCAATTTTTTATTGTAGTGAAAGATTAGATAGATTATTCCCTATAAGCATTTGTATATTTAAAATCTGAATAAGTCATTTGTATAAATGTTATATATATGTTAGTCTTTTATCTTTTTTATCATCTTACATTAGTGCAATTTTTTGCAGTAATAAAAGACTAGATAGATTATTCCCTGTAAGCATTTGTGTAATTAAAATCTGATTAGGGTATTTGTATAAATAATTTATGTGTTAGTATTTTATCTTTTAAAATTTGATTAGTACGTATTTATTTTGTTTTCTATTTGATGCAACCGACTAGGTATATTTATAGTGTCAGGAGACAATAAAATATGCTTCTATATGACCGAATCATACCTTACTTGGAGTCCGCCGGTTTGTATCACTTTGTTAGGCTGAACAACCATTGGTTTTGGATGGATGAGCCTATGGTGAGTGCATTTACGAGAGGTGGCATCCTGAGACACACCTTTCATATGCCGTTTGGAGAGTGCACTATCACACTATATGACGTGGCATATAAGTTGGGGTTGCTGTTGATGGGGAGGCCGTTAGTGGGTTTCTCACTAACTTCGAACATTTTATTCTTGATGGGAAGCCAGTGTGAGAATGGTTTGAGGAGCTATTTAGTGAGCTGTCGCCGCCGAATATAGTTAAGCAGATGATGATCCACTTCACATGGTTCTATGAGGGGTTTAGGTGCTCCCAGCTAATGATACTAAGAATACATTGCATATATATGCTCAAACTTACATTTTGATGCTACTATCCACTCAATTATTCGGTGACAAGCATGAGAGTCGGGTTCACCTTTGGTGGTTGTTGTATGTGGTGAAGCTTGATGAGTTGGGCAATTATAGGTAGGGTTCAGCTGTATTGATATGGTTGTATAGATCCATGTGTCGAGTTGCCAACAAAAATGTCACTAACTTAGTTGGACCGTTTCAGCTACTACAGTCTTGAACATTTTGACAATTTCTGACACTGAGGCCACTTGGATTCAACATATTTGCTTTTTCATTGGCATCCAGGTATCTATCTTTTAATGTTTTTTGCGTTATACATGTTTATATTAATGTAGTAGAGTGCATGTATATTCAACTAACAAACAAAATTGTAGGTGGGTGAGTTATCTATCGACCTTGGATGTCAATGAGCAGAGACTTATTCAAATGCGGCTTGCGTTGGATGTAACGACCTAATTTTTGTGAAACAAAATTTTTCTAAAAGTTCAGTGAAGCATACACCTCTACTGCACAAGCACTACATCATCAAACACCTCGTCATGTCATCAGTTACTAAACTAGCGAAAAACTGCATTTTAGAGTCGCTTCGGCTGGAAATTTCAAAAATCTGAGTGACACGGTTAGATTCTGTTTAACGAGCCAATTTCAAATACGCAGAAAAATAAATAATATTTTATTATATTAATATTTTATTATAAAGATATTTTATGATAATATTATTTTAATCGGGTCCAAATTCTATCGGTACGGTTTAATGTCGGCACTCTCTAATGAGCTTAGCTATGCTAATGCTTCATCATAAATCTTTTATCTTCAAGATAATCATGTTACTATTATCATTTATACTAATAACTCATATATTTACTCTAGTAAGTCAAATACTTGTGATCTAACACATCTAGTTTTAGTAATTATCTTTTTAGTGGTATTTTATTATTAAATTTTGAATAAATTACCTTATAACTCCTATAGTTCACAAGTTTTCACCCACTTCCAGCCACATACTTCTTTTTGTTTATCTCTAAATGTGTTTTATTTGTGTTTTAATATGTCTAGTTTTAGTAATTATTTATTTTAAAATATTTTTATAACAAAATTTGATGACTAAACACCTAAACTCATGGCCCATCAGCTTCATTTTCTTCTTCTTTGGCCAAGAAGCAAGAGAGAAAAAGTGAGAAAACTTCCATGATTTCATGCTTTCAAGCACAGATCTTTAGATTCCTAAAACCCTCACAAAAAATTTAAACTGATTAAAGTATTTTTCTCTTCTTTCTCTTGACATTCATACTAATTTTCATAGAGTAAATCAAGGTATGGTAGCCGGTAGCTGTTCTCTTTTCATGAAAGTTTCGGCTATGAAGAACCATGCTTAACTAGTCATTTTTTATGCCTTCTCTTAAGATATGTTGTCTAAGAACCTTGTGTATCAATAAAGCATGGTTTTCAGTTCGAGAAAGGTGAGAAAATCTCTCTCTATTTCATGATGAAGGTTTGGCCTTCATGAGTTCTATGGTTTAAAAGTTTGTTTTGATTGAAAATTAGGTGAAAAAGTAAGCTAAGAATCACTTAGAAAAACCAATTTTTGGTGGCTAAATCAAGAGGTAAGGTTTGACTGAATTAAAATTTGTTAATTGTGTTTTTGATGTGTGAATGTTTAATTGATGATTGATGCTTGAAATTGGATGTTTATATATTTATTTTTTCATGAAAAATTGGTGATTTATAAGTTTAACAATTCGATACCAAGAAGATGCTGGAAAATCGAACTGTTTCAGTCTAGAGTGGAGCTGTTTACAAGTTTGATTCTTGTGAAATTTTATGTGGCTTGGTGGCTAAAAGTTGCACCAAGAAAATAAGAAAAAATTGATTATCAAAAATCTTGAAAAAGGGTTAAAAATCAAGCCAAAATCTTGATAAAAATGGTGGATGTTTGATTTTTTGGAGAGCAAGAAATCAGCCGCTGAATGTGTTTTGGGGCAAAAATATAATTATTAAAACTTTTGGGTGCTTTGGAGTCAAAATTCAATTAGTTCAAATTTTTGGGTCAATTTGCAATTTCTAAAAGTTTAAGGATAAAATATTATTAAATAAGTTTTAAAAATATTAAGATATTATTATTTTATTTATAATATTATTTTAATAATAATGATATAATATTAGAAGGACAAAATGGTAATTTTACCTAAATATCAGGGATAAAATGGTAAAGAAAGATAATTTAAAGTCCAAAATCCTATAATTCTCTTCATAAAACATCTAAGGAGAGATAAGAACATGTGAAAAAACAGGGAATGAGTGAACGGTAAAATGTTTAAAGAGATAAAAATAGATTGAGAAAACAAACGAAAAACAACGATAAGAACGCTAGTGAGAGGCAAGAACAGAATGAGGAAGTAAAGAAGAAAAACAGATAGTGAACGAAGATAGAAGATCAGTAATGAGAAATGAGAAAGTTATAAGTTGATCATCTGCTGCTTGAGACGGGTAGATAGACAGTGATACGGCCACTCAGAATGCTTTCTAGGGATACACAGCCTTAAAGGGTTGCACCTGTAGGCTAAGACCTGGGGTCACTTACCGAGGATATCAATACATACACGGCTGAAATAACATACTTGTAAAGTAAAGATTGCTTACAAAGGATATGAATGCATACGTCGACTAGAGAGAGCTGCAATGTAAAGACATAGGGTGATTACAGTAGGTATGCAAACTAAAAAGCCGTACCCGGACCAGCTGCTGGGTAATGTTGGGAGTGGGTTAGTAACCGACAAATTAGCTCATGACCTACACTAGGATTTGACATGCATCATACGTGTGTGAACATCATTCTCTGTTATGCACTCTCTGTTTGTGTGTTGTTTGCTGTATTCTTCTGTTTGTATTATGTTTTTTGTGTATTCTATTCGTTGTTTGTTTGTATTCTCTGTTATGTTGTGTGTCTGGTGACAAGGAAGGAAACAATTAACTTAACTAACCACCCTGACTTTACTAAGAACTCCCCAATTCTTATCCGTTACCTTCCCTCCAGATGGAAATGGGAGTCCTCTTTCATGATTTGATAGCGATCGTTTCACACCAGAAATTTCGCTCTGGGTAGTCTTCTGAGTTTAGAGCGAGCTTCATTTTCTGTTTATATATATACCGTGAGACAATCGCTGTCTACGACTTGTTTACTTCCGGACTTCAATCTGAATCACAGTACGAGTTTCCTCTAACATGGCTACATGATGGAGTATCAGTGGGTTGCCCAATGACAATGTATGATCGTGCAGAGGAGTCGTGGATGACATTCCAATTTTTGATAACGTCCAACTTGGCCTAAGTTTTGGAAACCTAGAATGTAGTTCCCTTGCTTTTGTAGTCTAGAGGGATTAGGTAAGTATAAAGTCTAGGCTAGCTTGGGTGCCAACTTAGGAATTTCTTGAATAGGTCAGGACCTGAAATATTATATGTATTAAATGTATATAGTTAATATCTAGCTATTTCTAGAGGTGTTCTAACTAAGATTTATACGTTGCTAAAGGCTAGGTAATTGAATATTATTAACTGTTTGAGATGTATATAAGTGTGGTTGTTTATAACTGTGTTATCTGTTATTATTTATGATTTTATCTATGTATGTTCTGCTTGTTAGATCAACATTTTCAAAAAAAAAAATTTACCCCCAAAAATAGCTAAGTTATAACAACGAATTAGACTCATATATTAAATAATAGTTAAAGTTAAAGAAAGTAAGTTAGTAACACTTAGCTTCTAGTATAATCATAGCATGCTAAAAGTTGGGTCGTCACATTAGATAGGTTGCGTGCTCGACACATAAGTTATTTACGGTGGTTAATTGTATCATTTGTAGGTGATAGGTTTCTTTTTATGTCGTTCTTTAAGCATAGATTCTCTTTTGCAGTTTGCATATGAGGCACGACTGAGCACAGCATGCTATGGTATAGAAACACGGATAACGCAGAGCCTGAAAATACCCACAGTCACATGTACAGTTCCTAAGTGAAACTCAATATGTACCAAAATTATATACTCAATTCTACGACAGATACTATAACTGTTGATAGTTAACACAGCTTTCTCTTTGCTCTGTAATGATTGCCTAATCTAAAATTCTGTAGGAGTGATTGTATCATGCAATATTTGGCCCCCAAAAGCATAATCAAATTCCGACTATTGCCCCATAACTTCCGAGTTTAAGGTAGAAAAGTGTGGAGGATATTGCTGTGTGCCGGAACTTGAAGGAACATGTTGTGTATGTGGATTGCTCCTTGTATCCTCATTAATATCTCCAACTATGTCGACAAGCCCCTCGTCTGCATCATCCTCTCACATTGCATTTTCAACTCGACCCAGTTCTCCGTCGCTTGAACAATAAAAAGATCATGCAAGGAGAATGAGCCATCGCAACCGCTAGCTCACAGAAGGAACAATTGTCTCCTACAACACAAGGATCTTCATCCTCGTAGTTCAAATCAACCGTAAAAGAGGGAGATGCAACCAACAAATAGGCTGGTGCAACCACAGACATCAAACTGAAACTCCCCCCCAATGCAGTCGATTGAGGATTCGGAGCTGATGCCCCAGAATTGTCGACAACATCCTCCAACTTTGCATACAACTCATTTGTTCTCACCTCCGAAAAAGTTCTGCGACAATGAAATAGAACATGCAGATCCTCATCAGACCCTATCACAAACGTATCATACTTCACACCAGTTGACACAATGGCAATCAGGATTTTGTAAAATAACTTATTCATCCATTTGGTCCCGCACACCCTAAACTTCTGCAATATACTGGTTTTTAAATTTGACAAACTATTTTATGAACGGATAAAGACACTCAACGACTTTTTGTCAGTGAAGTTCACGCCATCTTTTTTGCTTTTTTGAATATTTTTTGTATAGTTTACAAGAGCTAAGAAACTATCCTCACCAGATATTGGCTTTATATTCTCATAATCCGCTATAGCCCAGAGTGGATTATCACAACGCATCTCTTCATAATCCATTGTAACCTCACACATATTAATTACACTAGTTCTCACGTAATCTGTTGTAGAGTTTTGCGGTTTTTTAGATTTAGTGATTTGACTATAATCTAAAATAGAGTGTTGCGGTTTAGTAAGATTTGCACGTAATCTACAATAGAATATAGAGATTTATATAAAAATATGTAAAATATTGTAGAGTATTATAATTTAGGGTAAAAAACCATAATAAGCCAACTGGCTCAGAAAATTACGTAAATACGCCAAAGCAAAAATCGATACAGCAATAAGCCAGATCGTATTTTTATATAATTCGAACCAGGTTGGTTCGAACTCTATTTGTTAGTAAATCGAACCAGGTTGGTTCGAATTATGGTTTTTTTTTTGTTAGTAATTCGAACCAGCCTGGTTCGAATTAGTAATGAAGGTAATTCGAACCAAGGTGGTTCGAATTATAGAGAGAGAATGTCTGCATGTAATTCGAACCAGGCTGGTTCGAATTACACCAATCATAGTTCGAACCAGGCCGGTTCGAACTATGTGTGAGACTGACTGTATATATATGGTTCCAAACGTGAGTTACTCTCATTAGAGGGAGTAGGATGGCTAGTGAGGAGAGTTTTGTTGTTTTGGTGCACCACAGAGGATCTGTTAATAGAAAAACTCGTTCCGGAGTAAAGTTCACGGATAAGAATCCTCTATGTATTGTCATAACATCTACGACGAGTTACGATGACCTTGTTAGCGCTGTACTAATGAAGCTTGGTCTGGAGGGTGCGAAGCGGATAAAGAAGTTTTTCTATCGCATTCCAGTCACGGTGCTACAGAATACGGTGAAGTATGATTGCTTCACGATTAATAATGATGCGGACTTGCAAGTAATGTTTCTCTGTCGGCGGCAGTTTCCGGAGGTGAGGACACCAGAGTTGTTGGCCCGGCTGGTTGATGTTGTATCCAGCTCCGGCGGTTCGAACAGGAATACGAACACTATAGCGAATGCAGCAGGTTCTAGTTCCCGGCCTGCCGTTGCTTCCTCGTCCGTCCCTGTGTACGAACCAGTGGTCCAACATGTCGCCTCCCCATCTTTCGCTGTTGACCTCAATGCCACCGAAGGCGACGAGGTAGTGGAAAGGGAAAATTTGCCGAACGCTTTAGTGGGAGTTGCACCTGTTGGCGTAGGAGACGGTTTTTTGGACGATGAAGACGAGGATGACGTCGAGCCGGATATGATTGACGATGATAGCGCTGATGATATTGGAGCGACTGGGCCTGCATTGGAGGTAGGTGGTTCTAGCTCTGGCACACAGCAGTATCCACCACATTTTTCCTCATTGGACTTGGACGCCATGAGACATGAGGGGGTTTTAGGGCACGCTGTTGGATTCGGAGCTAGAGATGCGGAAGGGAGTACTGGTCTGACAGAGTTCCAGGTTGGTCAGCAATTCCAGGATAAAGATGAGGCCCTTTTAAGTGTGAAGACTTACAGCATCCGGCGAGGGGTACAGTACAAGGTGGTGGAGTCCGATCACCGCCGGTATGTGGGCAAGTGTTCCGAGTTTGGGAATGGGTGCACATGGTTGATTCGACTGAGTCTCCGGAAGCGCAAGGGCATCTGGGAGGTCAAACGGTACAATGGACCTCACACTTGCCTGGCCACATCCATCTCTAGTGACCACAGGAGTTTGGATTATCATGTGATTTCGGCTTTCATTATGCCAATGGTTAGGGCCGATGCATCCGTGAGCATCAAGGTGCTCCTGAACGCCACGGCAGCGCACTTTGGTTTTAGGCCGACTTACCGGAGGGTTTGGATGGCGAAGCAGAAATCTATTGCCCTCATATACGGTGACTGGGATGAGTCCTACAACGACCTGCCTAGGTGGGTCTTGGGTGTCCAGCTGACGATGCCTGGGAGTGTTGTGGTCCTGAAGACGAGCCCGGTTCGAGTTGGAGGACAGGTGGACGAATCTCAAGCGTACTTCCACAGACTTTTCTGGACTTTCCCGCCCTGCATCGAGGCTTTCCGTCATTGCAAGCTGCTAATCAGCATTGACGGCACACATTTGTATGGGAAGTATGGGGAACGTTGCTCATCGCGATTGCACAGGATGGGAACTCCAACATTCTACCTGTGGCATTCGCACTAGTAGAGGGTGAGAATGCGGAATCCTGGACATTCTTTCTCTCACACCTTCGACAGCACGTGACCCCGCAGCCCGGTCTGCTGGTTATATCGGACAGGCACAACGGCATCAAGGCTGCGCTTGAGGCCCCTGACGGCGGTTGGCTACCGCCATCTGCGTACCGTGCATTCTGCATACGACACGTAGCGGCTAATTTTGCCCTAACCTTCAAGGGCAAAGACGCTAGGAGGCTACTAGTGAACGCGGCGTATGCGAAGACCGAGGTTGAATTTGATTACTGGTTTGATATCCTGCGATCTGAAGATCCGGCGATGTGTGAGTGGGCGAACCGGATTGATTACTCGTTGTGGACTCAGCATCGTGATGAGGGGCGGAGATTCGGTCACATGACGACGAACATCTCCGAGTGTGTGAACTCTATCCTGAAGGGGGTCAGAAATCTCCCTGTAGCATCCCTGGTGAAGGCAACATATTGTAGGCTTGCGGAACTGTTTGTTCGCAAGGGGAGAGAGGCTGAGGCCCAGATGGGAACAGGACAACAATTCAGTCAGCATTTGGTGAAGTGTATTGAGGCCAACATGAAGACGGCCAGGTGCTTCACGGTGACGCTGTATGACCGGGATAACTCCGAGTTCACTGTAGCAGAGACTACTCCGACTGGTTCTTTCTCCTTGGGTACTTACAGAGTATCACTTGCCTCTCGGACATGTGACTGCGGGTACTTCCAGGCTCTTCATTTCCCGTGTCAGCACGCACTTGCGTGCTGTGCATACTCACGGGTCACCTGGACCTCTTACGTTCACAGCGTCTATCAGATTAGCTCGGTCTTCAATGTGTATCGGATGGGATTCACACCTCCCATCCCGGAGGGCTTCTGGCCACCTTACGACGGGCCCACAGTGATTCCAGACCCTGCCATGAGGCGTGCCAGAGAGGGTCGTCCTAGATCCACTAGGATACGGACGAACATGGACGAGGCGGATCCGAATCGGCCAAAGAGGTGCGGCCTATGTCGCCAACCTGGACACACGCGACGTAGTTGCCCACAGGTTGCAGGCTCGTCTCAGACAGGACACCATTAGTATGCATGTTGTTAGTGTTAGCATTATCTACATTAGTGCGCATCTTGCTAGTCTTAGAGTTATTTAGATTATATCCCATGTTGTTAGTGTCAGTATTATTTACATTAGTGCACATGACTTTTAGTTTGATTGTTGCGAGTAGTAATGAATATGGCTTTTTTAATTATGTATTTTTTTTTCTTTAAAGTTCAATCATGTATGATCCTGGTTTGTACTTTTTTTGTTATCTTATAGTCTGTTTATCTATGTTTTTTTTTTAATTTGTGTTCTGGGACATTGATTTTGTATGATCAATGAATCTTGAAACAGTTTAGCGTTTATTTTCTCTTATTGAACTGTGTCCGGGTTGGCGACATAGGCCGCATCTCTTTGGCTGATTCGGCTATGCCTCGTCCATAGATACACAGCTTAGTCAGTCTCACACATAGTTCGAACCGGCCTGGTTCGAACTATTATTGGTGTAATTCGAACCAGCCTGGTTCGAATTACATGCAGACAGTCTCTCTCTATAATTCGAACCACCTTGGTTCGAATTACCTTCATTACTAATTCGAACCAGGCTGGTTCGAATTACTAACAAAAAAAAAAACCATAATTCGAACCAACCTGGTTCGATTTACTAACAAATAGAGTTCGAACCAACCTGGTTCGAATTATATAAAAATACGATCTGGCTTATTGCTGTAACGATTTTTGCTTTGGCGTATTTACGTAATTTTCTGAGCCAGTTGGCTTATTATGGTTTTTTACCCTATAATTTACATATATTAGAATCAAAACCAAAATGTAAGCGCTTTTAAAATGTTGTAATTGTATAAGTATACTCTTCAATTATTTTAAATATGTGAATTACCCTAAAAACCAACTGAGCAAGAAATTAAAAAAAAATGTACCTGTTTTTAGACTGATGAGTGAAGTGTTCTATACTGCGGAATCTTGTAAAAGCAAAATTGAAAATGACATCCCTTATAGTATTAATTAACAAAAAAATAATAAGGTTTTGCTCATAAATAATCTATTAAGTCATCATCATCACACCGGCCTGGAATTCATCCCAAGCCACTTTATATATTATATTTAGTATCTGATGTCTAAGGTTGAAAACCGAAACATTTTAGGTTGGGAAATGACGTTTATTTATTTATAGCATAATAGTCAATAAGTACGTCAATAGCAGACATGTGATTGTTATATAAATGGGGTATTATATACATAATAATTTATGCAAATCAAGTGCATTATTCGTTACATATTGCAAGTTGGGGCAGACTAAAATAATAAAGTTGAAATGGCATGTGTGTTTTGAAGTTGATCCATATCTTGCATATATAGGTCAGGTGTATTTAATTACCAGATGAAGAAAAGAATCTCAATTAATTGAACTTATTAAGTTAATTTGAATCAATTAATTAAAGCTAAAATTGTAAGTATGTGCCTTGTATATGCGTTACAGATGACAACATATGCTGCATTTATGTTGATTAAACATTGAATTTGGACATTATAGAATAACAAAAATGTTATGGACCGTTAACCAATATGGATTAACTTCTTTTTTAATAATATCGTCATCTTCAACTTTTCTTTTTTTCTTGTTTGATTTGTTATGTTTTTTTTTTCCATCATCTTTTATTATTATCATCATCGATATTTTTTATATATTTAAAAAATTAAAACAAAAATTTTAATTTATAACACATAAATTTTAATATACATCATAAAAATTTTAGTATAAAACACAAATTTTTAAAAAAATATATATAAAAAAAATATTTACATCTAACCAATAAAATATACATAATACAAAAATTTTGATACACAATATAAAATTTAATACACAATACAAAAAATTAGTGGGCATCACAAAATTTTTTTAAAAACTACGTATTTAAAATATTGACAGTTTTAACATCTAACTAACAAAATATATACAACATAAAAAATTTGGTACATAACATAAAAATTTTTAAAGATTTACAACTTATCTAATCAACAAAATATTTTCACAAATAAAAATTTATTTACTATATATAAATATTTCTGTACTATGAATAAAAATTTATATATTATGTATTAAAATTCTATACTATATCGATAATTTTTTTTTTTTTGATGATTGATAAAATTTTTGCTATGTACAAAAATTTATTTTATATATAAATATTTATGTCCTATATCAATAAATTTATATACTTTTCAATAATAACTTCTATACTAAAAAGCACAGATAAAAAATAAATGATGACGCATGCCCATATTATTTTTGTTAAATTTATACTAAATTAATTAGAATTAACTACAAAAACTTTGGTACGCCGTACGTACAACATCACCGTATCGGTAATATATTATATATAGGCCTAAGCAGAGTATTTTTTTTATCCACTATCTGTCTATCTCATAAAAATTCTTGATCATACTACATACCAGATTTATTAATTACACCAAATTCTCACATTATATTTGTGGCTGGTTTTTTTCGTTACGGAAAGAAATAAAATAACACCATAAAATACACGTGCGAAAAAAAATTATACTATTATAATGTCAAATGTAAAACACAAACTGCGTTTTGAATTTTTTAATTTTTTTAATTTTTGAAACATATTAAACACAAGTTGCGTTTTGTTATTTTTATTTTTTTTTAATTTTTGTGTAAGTTAAATACAGGTTGCATTTTGGAGCCACAAAATTTAAAATTTTTTTTGAAGTCCACAACACACAGGTTGTATTTTGTGAATGTTAAAAACTTTTTTTTGGAGATCCCAAAATGCAGGTTGTATTTTGTACACGGAATAATATTTTAATCCACAATTTTGTCTATAAATACGAAACGCAATTTCATTCATCTGCATCTTTACTTCTCCTTTTATTTTTTCTTGTATAAAGTTCATAGTGGTGTGCTTTTTTGTCAGTTAACTGTGTTAAAAAAGTCGAGTTAGGTGATGCTGAAGTTATGGAAGGTGTTGTAAATTTGCGAATATATTATAATGGTGAGATAATACCAAACACACACGAATGAGTGACTTTTGTTTGTGAATCTCCCTTATCGTTTGCTATTCCGTGTACCATCAGTTTTGCGGAGTTACAAAATGGTCTGCGTGATAATATACAAAGTCACATTTCGAAAAGGGTGAGTAACATTTTATACAAAAATTTTGTACAAGTATTTGGTGGGTTGATACAGTTTCAAATAATGTCCATCACTGACGACACAAGTATGCAACATATGTTCTGTATTTATCAACAAACCTGATTTCACGTGCCGATAATCGAGCTGTACATTGAGTTTGAACAGCATACGGGGATGGATTCGGTTGGCGACGATGTCAACGTTGATGAAATCGGGGATATAGATTGGAAAGAAGATAACAACGACAGTGAAGATGAGTTTGAAGCCAACTGTAAAGTCAATGACGAAAACAAGGATGGAGACTTGGCAGACAATCCGACGGTACAAAATGAGGCGAATTCGATCGTAAGTCAGCACCTCTTCGGAGTTCCATCTTTTATGCGGACTCTGGATCTCGAAGCCATGCATGCACCAAAATTTTCTGAACATGTTATCTTATGGTTATTAACCACTACTATTAATTTTATTTGCTTTGTTCGACTGATGGTGGATCACATGTCGTAGGTGAAGGCGACGTTACAGTAGAAGATGGTGAATTTAGTGTTGGAATGAAATTTAATTCTAAGAATTCGGTGACTTTTTTTTAAATAATACTATGTTAATAAAATGATAATAATAACAGTTACTTATATATTTATAATTATTAATAAAAACAAGATAACGATAATTTATTAAACAGTAATATTATTATCATAAAAAATAATAATAAATCACTAAAAAATAATAATAAATTAATAAACAATATTATTAATTTTTAAAAAATACCAATAAATTATTTTTATTATCATAATCAATATTATAAACAAACAATAATATACTAATTATAATAATAATTACATAATAATAATAATAATAATAGTAGTAGTAGTAGTAGTAGTAGTAGTAGTAGTAGAATCACAGTAGCAATAACAAATCCTAATAATAATAATAATAATAATAATAATAATAATAATAATAATAATAATAATAATAAAATTATCTATTATAATACAAATAAATAATATTTGAATATATATATATATATATAAAATTAAATATTAAAAAAATATCTATCCATTAAAGATGAACTAAATATTCAATAATATGTTCTTCATATTTAATAAAATTATGAATTATTTTTTATTTTATAATATTTATCCTAAATTTTTTACTCTTCTTCTTCCTCCCACAAATTTTCAGCACAACTTTATAAGTTAAAACCCCTCATTATAACCTCTTTTTCGGCAAACTTTTCAACTCTTCTATCCTTATTTCTTGCGTTTTGCGTTCGATTTGTATTTTATAGACTCCATCACCACTCTCCTCCAACACGTGGCATTCATGCAATTAGAAAGCCTGCTAAATGCAACCTGTGTTTTGCTTCTCACTGTTGTCAAACGAAATTTCTATTTTGAAAATTCTCAAACGGTCAACCATTCGGTCATTATCTACATGCAGGAAGCAGGAACATGTTTCGAGACTTCAAGCTGCTTTTCTGCCAAACATAAACTATGTTTTGGAGCGTACATGCAGCTTTTTCTTTTTTCATTATAGTCAAAACGTAACATACTTTTTGCATATTATTTAATTTTACATATTCACATTTGTGAATTACACTCCATACAACAATATAATTGAACAACACCATTTTTATTTTTATTTTTTAATTAATTTCTGTATATTTGTTCGAACGTTTATGATTAGACTGAAAGTTATAATATCTTTTATTCAAGATGGATTTCATTTTATCTAACCTCACTTGATGATATGACAGGATTTTGACCTAATCCGAGTAAATGCTAACCTCCAATTAATATCCCTCTCTTTTACTGTTTGTTGGCAATGGGATATCAATACTTGTGTATTGCTTGCAACTTGGATTCAATTTTACTATTTGTTATGTTGGTTCAAATTTTATTATTAACCCAAAATATTATGTGCATATTAAATATTAATTATTAAATTATTTATTATATATTTATTTATAAATATAAATATTATTTTATATATTTTAAATATATATTTTATAAAATAATTAATTTCATAGTTAATTTTAATATATACATAATTATAATTAAATAAAGAGTTATATTTTTATTTAATATTTTTTAAAAGTTTAATTTTAATATACTAATAATATAAAATATTTTATATAAATATATAATCATAAATTATTCTGTTAGATAACTATTTATATTATTAATATAAAAAATAATTATTTTTATTAGTATAATATTATGTGATTGAATGTATGTGTAGAATAATTTTATATTGACTAATTATTTTTTTTTAAATTCAATTGGTCATTATCAAATACTATTATCTGGTTGGATTTGATTTGACTGGGACTCTATCACCTCAAGTCTTTCTTCGTTTTTGGTCGTGTATCACCTCAACTCTTTAGTTTGAACTCTTTTTATTGGCTATTGCCATTGTTATATTTTTGTCCTTTCCAAATTCTAATCCTTTTTTCACGTGGGCTAGGTCCCAAGTTTGCACATCAAAACGTATTGGTCCTCTCATCTCCGCTTTATCATTTTTATATTCTTCCCTCTAGTAGACAAAAGACTAATTAAAATAAATTTAAATTTTATTTAAAAATTTATTATTTATTAATAAATTACTATTTATATAAATTAAGATTTAAATTTTTATTATTTATTTAAATAGATAAATAAATTAATTATTTAATTAATTCAAATTAAATTTCATCTTTTTTTATAGATCAACAGTCAACACATATTGGTCTTCTTTTTAAAATGGAACATCAACGTCCACAATAAAAGATGTTAAATGTATTATTTTTATATAAATATTTTAGTATTAAGTGATTGACAAAATAAAAAAAATAACAATTCCATTTTCTACTAAAAGAAATATACATAAAGTTATACAAATATTATTTAGGGCAATTTACAGAAATAAATAAAGTGGGAGAATTATTTACGTAAATGTGCAAATCTGTTTGTTGTTACGATTTTGTGCAAAATTGAATATTATGTAAACCGTGGCAACCCACCACGGTTTCAAAACAAACATAAACCGTGGGAGGTCACCACGGTTTATGAACAAATTGTGTTGCATGTAAACCGTGGGAGGTCACCACGGTTTACGTATGAAAAAGTGTGTGCATAAACCGTGGTGAGTCACCACGGTTTATGAGGAAGCAATTTTGAAAAAGTGTGCAAATAAACCCTAATTACGTTATGTTAATGTGCATGATTGTTAGTGTTATATTTCAGAGTTACTGCTAAATATTATTTATCTTTTGAGTATGTAGTGAGTGCCTGATTCAGAGTAATTCATCTGTTCATGTATGGTATATATTATAATGCACATTATCAAAGATATCTAAAGAGGTTTAATGAAACTGATAATTTAAAACGACGTTATTATACAAACAGATTTCGTTGTTGATGAAACAAGTTGAAAGTGACATATTTAACCAACGACGCATTACTAAGATTACTTAGAGCAAGAAACAAATAAAACAGCATAGACGAGGGTTACACAACATGGGATCTAAGCATCCCCTCCACCACTTTGTGATCGCTGCTGACAGTTCCTTCGCGTATGCCCAGGCTGACGGCATAACCCACAACGCTTCGGCTGATTCTGTTGAGACTGATCCATGCTTCCTCGGATCCTGGTTGACTTTGGACGACCTTCCTTTGCCCGCCGCAGATTAGGGTCAGGAATAATGGTCGGGCCACCATATGGAGGCCACAGGCCTTCAGGAATAGGTGGGAGAAACCCATGATTGTAAACGTTGAACACCTCAGTCATACGATACACCTCATGAACATATGACGCCCAGTTTAACCGGGAGTAGGCGCAACAGGCAATGGCGTGGCAACATGGATAATGCAGCGCCTGGAAGTGCCCACAATCGCATCGGTGATCTTTAAGGGAAACTCTGTAGCTACCAAGAGAGAACGTCCCCGTTGGTGTTGTCTCAGCCACGGTGTACTCTAGTTGGTGCCTGTCGTATAATGTCACAGTAAAGCACCTGGAGTCTCTAAGGTTCCGATCAATAGCCTTGACCAACGCCTGACAGAATTCATGGCCGGCTCCGAGTTGTGCCTCTGCTGTCTGTCCCCGGACTACAAATAGCTGTGCAAGCCTCCCGTAGGTTGACTTAACCAATGATGTGACAGGGAGGTTGCGAGTTCCCTTTAGCACGGAGTTCACACATTCACTGATGTTTGTGGTCATGTGCCCGAACCGTCGACCAGCATCCTCATGTTGGGTCCATTTGTCATACTCCATACGGTTGGCCCAGTCACACATTGCTGGATTCTCAGTCCGCATGATGTCGAACCAGTAGTAAAACTCACCCTCAGTCTTGGCGTAGGCAGCATTGACCAGTAACCTCCTTGAGTCCTTACCTTTGAACGTTAGGGCGAAATTGGCGGCCACATGCCTTATACAGTAGGCCCGGAATGCACGAGGAGGCAGCCATCCATTCTCAGGTGCCTCAAGGGCCGCCTTGATCCCATTATGCCTGTCTGAGATAACTAGGATACCCTCCTGAGGAGTCACATGCTCTCGTAGGTTTGACAAGAAGAATGACCACGACTCTGCATTTTCCCCCTCTACAAGGGCGAATGCTACCGGGAGGATGTTCGAGTTTCCGTCCTGAGCTATAGCCAACAGGAGCGTCCCTCCATACTTCCCATACAAGTGGGTACCATCAATACTGACGAGTGGCTTGCAATGCCGGAAAGCCTCGATACAGGGTGGAAATGTCCAGAAAAGTCGGTGAAAGTACACCCTCGACTCATCAACAGCACCACCAATCTGAACCGGAGACGTCTTCAGCACCGTGATTGTTCCCGGCATTGTTGCCTGGATCCCTAGCATCCAACGGGGCAGTTCCGCGTAAGACTCTTCCCAATCTCCATATATTTCTGCCACAGCCTTCTGCTTAGCCAACCAGACCTTCCTGTAACTAGGCCTGAAACCGTAATCAGCTTCTGTCGCTTCTTGAAGTACCTTTACCGTAACCGCAGCATCAGCCCTAACCATAGGAAGAATCCTCGCACATATAACGTTATAATCCAGCTGACGGTGATCACTTGATATACAAGTTGCGAGGCACGTGTGTGGCCCGTTGTACCTCCTAACCTCCCAAGTTCCCTTTCGTGCACGAAGCGCTACACGAATCAACCAAGTGCAACCCTTGCCGAATTGCTTGCATTTTCCATGATACTTCAAATGATCCGATTCGATGACTCTGTACTCAACACCTCGCCGGATGCTATAGTCCTTCACACTGAGCACAGCTTCATCTTTACTCTGAAAAGATTGCCCAATCTCAAATTCTGTAGAAGATCTACCGACTATGTTACCACTGTCTTCCTGTTGACGAAGAGCTTCCAAGTTTAGTGTCGAGAAGTGTGGATGGTATTGATGAGAAGCAGAACTTGAAGGCCGATGTTGCGCATCTGGATCGCCGCCTCTGTTTTCGTCGCTGTCACCATCGATATCAACAGGCTCCTCTTCAGATTCATCGTCACGCATTGCATTCTCTATATGATCAGGTCCACCAAAGTCTTCGAGATAAGGCACAATACCACCACCGGTGCCCACGACGTTGGCAGGCTCAACGACTGCTACAGGCTCGAAAGGGACAGAACCAACAACCTCCGTTTGTTGTAAGTCAGCCGCAAAAGAAGGAGATTGAACCGGCGGAAGATGCGGTCTGACCGGAGGCATCGAACTAGATGCACCACCAGCGGATGCTACGCAAGGAACTGGAGCGGATGCCCCAGAACTATCGACACCAACCTCCAACTTCGCAAACAACTCATGGATTCTGATCTCCGGAAAACTCCTTACACAGTAGAAGAGAACCCTAATATCTTCATCAGACTTAACCGCAAAGGTTTCGTACTGAACACCGGTCGAGACAACCGCCATTGGAATCTTGTAGAATAGTTTCTTCACCCACTTGGAACCCAACACGCCAAGCTTCTCCAAGATGCTGTTCTTCAACTCCGACAAACTCATAGACGAACTGATAAACATACTTAGTGGTTCTCTGTCGGTGAACTTCACACCATGGCTTTTGCTTTTTTTTTATTTTTCCAGAGCAATGCACCAAAGCAAGAAAGCTCTCTTCCTCACTAGCCATTGTGAGAATGATCTCTTCCGGTGCTTGAATCACCCACATATATATAGATTTTTCGTCAAAGTAAACCGTGGCAACCCACCACGTTTTTTTAACCTACATAAACCGTGGTGACTCCCCACGGTTTATGAACAACCATTTTCCTACGTAAACCGTGGTGACCTCCCACGGTTTACATGCAAACCAATTTCTTCATAATCCGTGGTGACCTCCCACGGTTTATGTTTGTTTTGAAACCGTGGTGGGTTGCCACGGTTTACATAATATTCATTTTTGCACAAAATCGTAACAACAAACAGATTTGCACATTTACGTAAATAATTCTCCCACTTTATTTATTTATGTAAATTGCCCTATCATTTATTTGTGAATCCATATTAGAGGTAACAACTTCCCTGCCACGTACATAGAAGTAACGCAGAGGTCTATTTACTTGGATGCTAAGAAAATGTTGCTTTCAAGTTTCTAAAATTGCTATTCATTTGCCACTACATCTACATGTTATTTAAAAAATGAAAAGGAAAAAACTTGGTCAATGATCAAGACTCAAGAGGGGACTATACATTACAATACTACTGGCTATGATTTATAAGAAGGACACATTGTCCTCCTGTTATAATTGTCATCATCGCTTAGTATAGCTCAAATAATATAATTTTTTTTTTATTTAAAAATTTTGAGTCTAAGTCTTACTCTTAAATTTAGAAAAATAAAATAAAATAATTTATTATTTTCTTACATGATTAAAAGTTAATATAGAAAAAGGGTTAAGTATGATTTTGGTCCCTAACATAGGGGCTGAAAATTTTTTTCGTCCCTCGCCTTTTTTTCGTTTCAAAATAGTCCCCAAAGTTTGAGTTTTTTTTAAAATGGTCCTTCGGACCAAAATACCCCTATTTCTTCTTCTCCAAAATCATGCCACCACCACCCCCACCCACTGTCACTCCATCACCATCTCCATCACACCAACCAAAACTCAGAAAATCAACATCATCATCGTCATCCTCATCAGAATTCAGATCCAAAACTCAGATCCAGATTCAAACTCAGACAAACAAAAACTCAACTCAGAAAATCATCATAAAAAATTCAGAACTCAACTCAGATAAACAAAAACTCAGATCCAGAAATTTCACAAAAAAATTCAATTAACAGAATTCACAGAAGAAGAAGAAGAAGCGGCGGGCGGCGGTGGGTGCGGCGGCGGGAAGAAGAAGAAGAAGAAGAAGAAAAAGTGGGGGCGGCGGTGGGTGTGGCGGCAGAAGAAGAAGAAGAAGAAGAAGAACTGGGGCGGCGGTGGGTGTGGCGGCGGGAAGAAGAGGAAGAAGAAGAAGAAGAAGTGGGGGCGGCGGTGGGTGTGGCGGCGGGAAGAAGAGGAAGAAGAAGAAGAAGAAGAAGAAGAAGAAGAAGAAGAAGACGGTGTGGCGGCGGGCGGGGGCAGCGGCGGTGCATGGGTCTCCTTTCTCTCCCCCCTCCCCCCTCCCCCTTTCCCACCCACCCCCGCTTCTGTATCTTCCCTTTCTTTCTTTTTTTTTCTTTATTTATTTATTTATTTTATATTTATTTTATTTTATAATTTTTTAATAAAGGGTCATTTGGTAATAAAAAAAATATAATTGGTAAAAAGGACGATTTTAAAACAAACTGAAACTTTGGAGACCATTTTGGAGCGAAAAAAAGGCGAGGGACGAAAACAATTTTCAGCCCCTACGTTAGGGACCAAAATCATACTTAACCCTATATAAAAATTAATGAACTATAATTCAAATAGCATAGTCTTTTTATACTCATCTAAAAGATTACAGGTTTAAATTTTTGCTCTATTTTTTATAAAAAAAAAAGTTAGTACATAAAAATGAATAATATATAAGAAAATATTTTTTGAATGAGTTTAAAGAAAAAAGTATTTTTTGAGTTATTTATTTTAATTTAAAAAATAAAAATAATTTTATATTTAGATTTTTATATAAAATTTTTTATTTATAAATTATATTTAGGTATAATAATATAAAATACTTTTTTATTTATTTATTATGTAAAAAATATTTTTAAAATAAAAAACTACTTTTTAAAAAAATATAAATTATAGTTTTTGAAAAAAGATATACTTTTTATTTTTTTAATAACTTTGTTTTTATTATAAAAATGCTAAACATACTAAAAAATAAAAAAACAATAAAAAAGATATTTTTTTTAATAATTTAGTAACACTTAAGCAAATTCTTAGTTCAGAACCATTAATAAAGTTTTACATATAAAAATTCATATTAATAAAGTAAAAATTTTAAAATTTATTTGGTTTATATTTTTATTTTTGTTGTTGTTTATTTTTAAAGTTTTATGAAATAAAAAACAGAAGATGAAATAGGAATAAAATTTTGTTTGTATTTACTATTTTTTATTTTTTTTTAAATATTAAAAAATATATTAAAATTAAAAAATAAAAATATAAACTAAACGAGGGTTTCAATTTATACTGTGTTTATTGTATAAAAAAATTATATGAAAAATTAGAAGAAATTTTTTTTTTCAAAAGAAAAACCTTAACCACTCATGTCTTTGGGACACTTGTTTTCTAAACCCATAAATAATTATAATTATATCTATAATTATAATTTTAGAAGTATTCATAAATTAGATCATATTCATAAATTTGTGATATTTATTTGATTTAATTTATAATTTATGAATGTAATTTGATCAACACTTTAATAAGATCAAATATGAATATCACATTTATATTTGTGAATTTGATTTGCATATCTATATATCGGTATTAAATAATAAATAAGTAATATATATATTTTATTTCAATTAAAAATTATTATTTATGTATGTTATATTATTTTATTTTTGTTATTAAAAAAATTTAGTTTAATAATACTTTAAAAGTAAACATATTAATAAAAATAAAAAGAGTTTTTATTAGAATAAAAAAATATTTTTTTTGATATCTTTTTAATACAAATAAATTTTTTAATAAATTTTTTATTTTGCGGATATATCGAATTCAAACATAAAAAAGTGCGGATATTATTGAATATGTGTTAACACTTAATATTAGGATAAGTCGCACTTTTAAATAGTTACAGAAACAATTTTTTTTTTGTGCAGTATCTCTCAACTTGAGAGGTCGAGAACTAATCCGTCTGAGATTTATTTAAGAGTTTGTGATTGGTCAATAAATTATTGCATGCACAAATGAAATTCAAAATTTTAAGGGCAATTTACATAAATAAATAAAGTGGGAGAATTATTTACGTAAATGTGCAAATCTGTTTGTTGTTACAATTTTGTGCAAAAATGAATATTATGTAAACCGTGGCAACCCACCACGGTTTCAAAACAAACATAAACCGTGGGAGGTCACCACGGATAAGGAAGAAATTATTTTGCATGTAAACCGTGGGAGGTCACCACGGTTTACGTTGGAAGAAGGGTGTTCATAAACCGTGGGGAGTCACCACGGTTTATGTGGACTTAAATAAGGTGGTGAAGATCTATATATATGTGGGTGATTGAAGCATCAGAAGAGATCATTCTCACAATGTGCATTATAATATAAACCATACATGAATACATGAAACACTCTGAATCAGGCACTCTCTACATAGCAAGGTTGCGAGAACCGGACCGGTCAATGAACCGGTGAGGTTACTGGTTCAATGGTTTAATGGTTCCACCGGGGTTCAACCGGGGTTCAACCGATTTAATTAAATATTAAATAAAATTATTAAAAAACCTAAAAATAATTTTAAATATATTAATTTAATAAAAAACCGTTAAAAAACTGTTAAAAAACCGGCCGGTTTGACCGGTTTAGCGGTTAACCGACCGGTTCGACCGGTTTTTTACCGGTTTTTTGCTGGCCGGTTTTTGAGCTTACCGGACCGGTTAACTGACCGGTTCCCGGTTTTTCCGGTTGAACCGGCCGGTCCGGTCAGGTTCTCAGAACCATGCTACATAGTCAAAAGATAAATATTATTTAACAGTAAGTCTGAAATACATAAACACTAACAATAATGCACATTACATAAAGTAATTAGGATGCTGAATACATAACGTAGCTACCAAGATCAATACATAACGTAACTAACATGATCAACACATAACGTAACTACCATGATGAATACATAAACAAAGAAACAAAGTACTGGACAGGAAGATATAGCATAACTAATCAGAATCCTCAATGGTGTCACTGTCATCGTCATCGAACTGGCCAAGCAAGTGCCCTCCGGTGCCACACAAAGTAGGACGTCTAACCCGCCTAGGTCGCTGATCTGGCGCTGGTGCTGTGGGGTGTGCGGGAGCCGCGCTGAAAGCGGAGGCAGGTGTACCTCCTAAAGCAAACCATGGGTCGGACGGCGAAACTGCTGGCTCGTTCAGGTCAACTGCCAACTGAGCCTGAACATCGTCACTGCCTGGCTGCTGCCCACGAAACTGGGCATCCTCCTCAGGCATCTGTGGCCTATAATGGGTCTGATCATCATCCCTAAGCATGTCAGCTATGTCTCGGTAAAACTCGGACTCAGTAACGGGATCAGCAATGTCCACCCCAACAGTTGCGGTCGTAAACTCGGCATAACCAAATGGGCTCACGTTCGCAAACATCTGTGAGCTAGAACCCACGTCGAACGTCGGCTGATCCATGGCTGATGCTGATCCAACTACATCCTCAGCGGCGACGTGACCAGTGCCGCCCCCCTGCTCGGATGGTCCTCCATCAGGCCCACCTCGACGGTCAGGCCGCGCAGGTGGCCGTCTGCCTCTACGTCGAGGAACACGGTAGTCCACTGGATCCCCAGCCTCAGCTCCAGGAACGTCCTGCTCCAATCGGTCGGCAAACTCCCTCCACTCGCGATCCGTGGTCCGGGTCCCAATACGGCGACGCCTATCAACTCGTCTGTTATCCGGTCTGTCATAAACATGAACTCTAGGAGGTGCCTGGGACGACCCTCTGTGACGAGCCTCCTCAGTCAACACAATCGGCCTCGGATCCTGAAATGCTACATCTGGGGATAGGAACCTGTGCGCCACACGGCACCACCACTCGAGGTAATCTGATGATGGACCAGGGTCGAGGACACGATCGACCCATATGACCGACTGATGCCGGTTCTCCCAATACTGGTGCCACTCCCGATAATATGAAGGAAACCACCGGTCCCCACCCCTACCATCCTTCGCATGTAGCCAATCTATGTTCAGAGCTACATCTGGGAGAGGCTGAACACCGCCGAACTGGGGTAGAACCCTATCCACCTGATGCCACTCTATCGCAGCAAAATATATGAGGCTAGTGACGGCCGTCCACAGCCGTCGGTGCTGATCAACTAGTATCTCCGGATGAATAACAGCAGTAACATCAGCAGAAGAGTAAGGCTCCCACACAAACTGCATAGAACACAGTAATACGTTCATGAGGCAGTGCAATGTAAGAAAAACTAGATCTACCATCAGTAATAAATAAGTCACTCACGTCGTGGACAAGCAACCGATCAAGTGCAAGGCGTGCGGAAACTAATCGCTGTGCCCCTGCATCGTTCCTCGGAACAAACTCCGCCCACCTACAATTTAAATTTACATGATGTCAAAACAAACCATAACACAGTTGCAATTTTTACAATTTATGAACGCATATTTTTAAACTATACCTAGAAGCAAGCGGAAAACCAAACCGGTCAAAACCAGTGGGCCTCAGAGTGGGAAACCTCCAGAAAATCCAAGACTGTAGTAGGTGTAGCGGCCCAGCCAAGTTAACGACGTTCCTGTTTGTACCACGACAAAGACACCTATACAACCAGGCTAGTGCAGCGGATCCCCAGCTATATCTGCCCAACTCATCCAATGATGCCAAATAAGGCAACCAGCGAAGGTGTACCCTGTTTGCATTCTTGTCCGCAAACAGCTGAGACGACAAGAGCATCAGGATATAAGCCCGTGCGTATACACGAACTGTCTCATCAGTAGCATCTGCAGGGAGAACACGAAACCTCTCGTGGAACCAGGTGTAGCACACTGTCATCTGCTTCACTTTACTCTGCGGAGGCAACTCCCCGAACAACTCCCGGAACCACACCCATGCTGGTCTACCGTGTTCCATCAGATTCTCAAACTCAGTCAAGCACCCACTAACGGGTGCACCATCAATCGGCAAACCCAGTTGATACGCAACATCCTGAAGAGTAATGGTGCACTCACCAAACGGCATGTGGAACGTGTGGGTCTCCGGACGCCAACGCTCAATAAATGCGCTAAGCAGAGGCTCATCAACCCAGAACCAATGACTGTTTAGCCTAGCAAGATGATACAACCCCGCAGTCTCCAGATAGGGTATAACCCTGTCATGTAAGGGCATATTCTGCTGCCGCCTAACGGCTGTAATAACCCTACTAGGCTGCAAAACGTTCGTAATAAATAAATCCATTAACATACAACGATTACAAGCAACAACATACATAATACTGGTGCTAAGATAACTGTGCACATTAAATTCATGGATTCTCTTATCCTCTACTAAATACTGAAGCTAACAAAACTGTGCACTCACAACAACAAATTAACAATTTAAATTCATGAATAAAACCTTTGAATAAAATACAATAAGGATAACAACAAATTGTGCAAAAATACTAAAAAACACAGTAAGAAGATAAATAAGCATAACAAATTATGCATTACTTACAAAACCGATAATATCATTAATATTTATGTAAATAATATTAATCAGAATCACAAAACAGGTAAACGTAATAAAATAAAATATTTACTACCAATATTCCTACTAACATATCAATTGCTATATTAGAATTAAATTTAATTACAATAATAATAACAATAACAGTTACTAACCTCTTCGTCGATATTTCCTGCCACGTGAGCGATGCCATTTAGTCGGTACAATCGATCCTCATCCTCCTCCATTGGCCCCACCACCCACTTCTCCTTCACTACCTCCAATCCTTTTCACAAACTCTCTCTACCACAATGAATCCAACTTTTTTTCCAAAGGTAGCAAATGAATCCGTCCCAGCCTTCAACGGATTACATATATATATAGATACACGTAAACCGCGGTGGGTTACCGGGTTTTACGTTCAAAGTTGCACTCTACATAAACCGTGGTGACTCCCCACGGTTTATGAACAAACTTTCTCCAACGTAAACCGTGGTGACCTCCCACGGTTTACATGCAAAACAATGTCTTCCTAATCCGTGGTGACCTCCCACGGTTTATGTTTGTTTTAAAACCGTGGTGGGTTGCCACGGTTTACATAATATTCAATTTTGCACAAAATCGTAACATCAAACAGATTTGCACATTTACGTAAATAATGCTTCCACTTTATTTATTTATGTAAATTGCCCAAATTTTAACATTTATTTAAACAAATTAATAAGTTAATAACTAAATCATCCTAACTTGATTAAAAACAATTTAATAGTGTTATTGTTTGCCACAAAAAATCAAATTCGTAATGAGAAGTGTTACACATATAAGTCATATAAGTTGGACCAAATACAACAAAAACGACGTTCACCTATACAAGCGTGTCAACACGTGCGCTACTCAATGGTTTCCATAGCGCGCTTCGCGTTTCTCCTCCTCCTCCTCTTCCTTCTTCTCCTCCTTCTTCTTTGCGTTTCTCCTCCTTATTTTTCACGTGTTTCATCTTCATCATTCTTTTTTTACTACTGTTGTTGTTGCTGCATTTTTGTCTCTCATTATCTTTCTATTGATTTTGCAACATTATGTATTTTTTCTTTTTTATTTGATTTTTTCCTCCCAAGAAGAATTATGAGAATATGAAATAAGAAGATGAAGAAGAAGAAACAGCAGATGAGAAGGAAGAAGAAGAAAAGTTTTGAATTATGCAGAGCTTATCAGAATAAAAATATACCCAAATATCTTCGTGTTACACCCAAATTTGTTGTAAATACAGAAAAATGTTTCTTCTAATGCTCCATTTTTTTTCTTTTTTTCCTTTTTTTCTTTCTTTCTTTTAGTTAAATGAATGTAAGTTTATCATCTTCCAAGTAATTTTGCAGCATTATATGTCTCTTCTTCTTCTTTGTTTGATTTTTTTGTTTTTGTATTTGTTAATAGGGTAAAACAATAAGAAACTTGAGAAGGTAAAATAAAAAGATAAGAAGAAGAATAAGAAGATGATGATGAAAAAAAAAGAAGAAGCAGCAGAAGATGAGGAGGAGGAAGATGAAGAGCTTTGAATTATGCAAAACTTATCAGAATAAAAATACACCTAAATATCTTTGTGTTACACTCAAATTTGTTGCAAATACAGAAAAATATTTTCTTTAATTGCTGTATTTTTTTTTCTTTTTTTCCTTATTTCTTTCTTTCTTTCTTTTAGTTAAATGAATGTAAGTTCATCATCTTCTAAGTAATTTTGCAACATTATGTGTTTTTTTTTTATTATTCTTGTTAAGAGAGTAAAATAAGAAAAAACTTGAGAAGGTAAAACAAAAAGAAAAAGATGAATAAGAAAAAAAAGCAGCAGAAGATGAGAAGGAAGAAGATGAAGAGTTTTGAATTATACAGAACTTATCATAATAAAAATCCACCAAAATATCTTCGTGTTATACCCAAATTTGCTGTAAATACAGAAAAATATTTCCTCTAATGGTACATTTTTTTTTTGAATTGAACCACACCGCAGCCATTTGATTGAATTTAAAATAATAATCAATTTCGTTCTGATTCAATTGATAATCTAAATCTGAATTATTAATTATCTTTAACAATTAGATAATTGATGATGGAGGAAAAAGAGAAAAAAAAAGAGAAAAAGAAATTCCAATGAAAGAAGGAAAAAAAGGAGGAAGAGAAAGAGATAATGTTGATGACGATAATAACAAAGAAGAAGAAGTCTAATAATAATACAAAATGCGTGAATATAAATAATTTATAAAAACTTGTAAAAAAAAGCACTTATAAGTGAAAAATAATATATTTGTAGTGGGATAGCTTGGCAAAGAAAAAGAATAAAGTATTACTGAAATTAAAGTTTGTCAAACCTAAAATTAGCATGCGGAGTTGATAAATTTCACACTACTACAAAATTTATTAGACAATAATCTAAATAATAATTGAACATTTAAGTATAATTTTTCCAGTTAAATTAGGACGATGTTACGTGCTTTTATATTATTTTTTTAAATATAATTATATTAATGTTCAATTTAGATTTCTATTTAGGTACAAAAAAATTTTGATTTTCTATTTATATTGTACATTCATTCATTATTTATTTTATAATAATTTTATATATACACTAAAATTAATAATTAAAATCAATAATTATATATTTGTATATAAATATATATATAATTTATTTTTTTAATAAATATTTTATATTTTAATATATATTTTACACTATTAATTAATTTTAATTATTAATTTTAATATATAATTAGTATGGTTGTTTATCTCATACAATGTTATTTACTTGTGATGAAGTTGAAACAATGGTTATTAGATAAACACAAACATTTCTTTTATCAATCATATTAGCCATATTGGCCATATGCTAAAATCAACTACTTTTTTTTTTACTTTTTTTTTATCAAGCATAAAGTGACTCAAATTTGCGATTTTTTAGATAGTATAAAAAGCTTATATTATTTGAGTTATAATTTTTTTACTACTAAAATCAATTATTAGTATAAAGGAGACCATTTTAATAAAGATATTAAAAATGTCTTTTTTTTTAAGACGTTTATATATGTCATGTTATTATTGGATATTTTTATTAAACTGATTAATAATTTATTTTTTAATAAACTAGAACAAAATCGATTTATTATAACAATAATAATAAACCTAATTATTTGCATTATAATGATTAGACCTGATTTGATCCGATTGAATTATACAATCTAAACTAAGTATTTTTAAACTTTTTAATAAAAAGACAAATATATTCCTAATTTTTTATTTTATAGACATTTAAATTCTTAAAAATTTAAAAATACAATTAAATTTCTAAAAAATGGATTTATTGTTATTGTTATAAAAAGAATCGATTTTATTTTAATTTGTTAAAAAATTTAAAAGAACCGGTTCTTTATGGGAGCATCTCCTTGGTAGCCAATGGACTATTTGTAAAATGTGTACAATGGGCTATTGAGTTACAAAATAAACATCTAGAATAACCATTCGAGTACTAAGAATAATAAACATCTTCCAAAAAATTTAAATTGATTTTGGAATTTATCAAAGATTGAACTCTTGATCTTTCGGATTTAGAGCTCTAATACCATATCATGACCACTCATCCCAAAAACTTCAATTAATGAAAAAAGGTAACACTAATAGTTATATCTCTAATATTTCCTAAACTTCTATTGTATTCATTGTACAAATATTTCATTGGCTTATCGTACTTTCTCTTTCTCTTTTGTTATTTCGTATAGAGTCCAAAGGCCAGCCTGTTAACTACAATGTGACAAAACCAAGAGAATGCAAGTAATTACCGAAGTTTTAGATCAAATATCCAAATCAACTTTCACAATGTGTACCATCTAAAAAAGCTAAGCCATTTTTCTCCTTTGGATTCTTCAACGAACATTAACAGCACCTTCATAATAATTCTTGGAATCCATACTCTGTAACACAAACAGAAGCACTCTTTTCCCATCCTTACACAAAAGATGATGATGGGGGAACTATGGCAACAAACGGGATCACTAATGGCCACAATTGTGTTCGTATACACAGTTTTTGAGAAGTTTTTCCCACCAAATCTTCGTGACCGTGTTCAATCCTACACACACAAGTTAACAAGCCACTTCTACCCTTACATCCAAATCACGTTCCCGGAGTTCACCGGCGAAAGGCTGAAGCGCAGCGACGCCTACACATGCATCCAAACGTACCTCAGCGCAAACTCTTCCCACACCGCCAAAAGGCTCAAAGCCGAAGTCGTCAGAGATAGTCAAAAGCCACTCGTTCTCAGCATGGATGACAACGAAGAGATCACCGACGAGTTCAATGGCGTTAAGGTTTGGTGGGCTGCAAGCAAAACAAGCACCAATTCGCAACCGTTTTCGTTTTCATACTATCCTCCGCCGGACGCTAAGAGGTACTACAAGCTCACGTTCCACAAGAGTCACCGCGATCTCATTACTCTCTCTTATATTCATTATGTTTTGCAAGAGGGAAAGGAAATCGCCTCTAAGAACCGTCAATTGAAGCTCTACACCAACAATCCTAGCAGCGGTTCGTCGCAAAATTTATTTATTCTCATTAATTATTGTGATATTTCTTGTTGTCTTCATTAATTTTGTTAAATTTGAGTATCGCGTAGGTTGGTACGGATACAAGTCAACCAAGTGGAGCCATGTGATTTTCGAGCACCCTGCAAGTTTTGAGACTCTGGCAATGGAGGAGAAGAAGAAGGAAGAGATCATAAAGGATCTTGAGAAATTCAAAGGCGGGAAAGAGTACTATGCGAAGATCGGAAAAGCTTGGAAGAGGGGTTACTTGCTGTACGGTCCTCCAGGGACTGGAAAGTCAACAATGATAGCGGCCATGGCGAATTTCATGAACTATGATTTGTATGATCTTGAATTGACGGCGGTGAAGGACAACACTGAGCTTAGGAAGCTGCTAATCGAGACGCCGAGTAAATCGATCATTGTGATCGAAGACATCGATTGCTCGTTGGATCTTACAGGACAGAGGAAGAAGAAGAAGGAGAAAGAGGAGGATGAAGATCAAAAGGATCCTATGAAGAGAGCACAAGAAGAAGAGAATAAGGGAAGCAAGGTAACGCTTTCGGGGCTGTTGAACTTCATTGATGGGATTTGGTCTGCGTGTGGAGGGGAGAGGATTATAATCTTTACGACGAATTTCATCGATAAGCTTGATCCTGCATTGATAAGGAGGGGAAGGATGGACAAGCATATTGAGCTTTCTTACTGCGGTTTCGAAGCGTTTAAGGTTCTTGCCAAGAACTATTTGGATGTTGAGAGTCATGGCTTGTTTGGGAAGATTGGGAAGTTTTTGGAGGAGGTTAATATGACGCCTGCTGATGTTGCTGAGAATCTTATGCCCAAGTCGGTTGATGAAGGTGTTGAGGATTGCTTGTTGAATTTGATTAAGGCTCTTGAGATTGCAAAAGAAGAAGAAGCAGCAAAAAAGGCTCAAGAAGAAGCAAGGAAAAAGGAAGAGGAAGATGAAAAAGAAGTAAAGGATAAAGAGGTGAAGAACAATGAAAAAGCTAGTGAAGATGTGAAAGAAAATGGTTTTAATTGTGGCAATGGTGAATAAAGAGAATTTGATTGAGCTAAGGTAGATAGATTCATATGCTTTAGTTTCCAGTTATACTATTAGGATAGGAAAATCTACCATTTTAATCCTATTGTTATTAATTATTATTATATTTCTTCTCTGCTAAATAACAATCATGCCTGTTTCGTTGGATATTCTATGTTTCTTCAAGTAACAAGTTAGGTATACCATCTCAATTTACAGAAATAATGTTATAATCTGGAATTCCACTATGAAGTGGAACAGATTAAGTGATGATAAGAAAAGAAAGTAAAAAGAAAATGTAATATATAGTATCAGAAAAAAATTTTAAATGTATTAAAAATATTGATATTTCAGTTATTTTAATTATTAATTTTAATTAATATATATTATATATATTTTTTATAATTCAGATCTACGAATAAAATAACTGAAATACTAGTATTTTCGATATTATTATAACTCTTCCTAGTATGAGAATAGAAGAGAAAACAGGTTCATAACAACGTATAATAATTTTAGTGATTAAATGTTTCATGTAAGATATGTGTTATAGTATTATTTTAATGAGAAAGTGAATGTCTTGGTTGGTGTGTCATCACCGTACCCAACCAATAATCATCTATTGTAGTCAAATTTGGCAACCCAAACTTTGCCATATCATATTGTACAAGAAGCAAATCACCGTGTATGTTAAATTTGCAAAGAGTGATTACTATGATGTTATAATGAGTGTATTATTATTGAAAGTGTAATACTCAACTATAATAAAATATAAATATTAGAGAGTATTAATAAATATCTTTTATTCTCTATTTTTATTTCTACATCTTTTTTTTCTATCTATTTATTTATTTCACAACAATACGTATCTTTCCTCTGAAAATTTGAGACAAAATAGAAAAAATAATAGTATGAAGTAGGAAAAAGTGATTAAAGATGTTACAATAATGGAGACATTATTAGGTGGTCTTTGGATCTTGATTCCGATCCATGCAAATAAAGCAACAGGGTTAGCGGTTTTACAGCCAAAGTAAACGTTGAATGTTCAATTTTGCACCATCATCCTCAGTGGATTATGGGGCCTTAGCTTCTCTTGACAAAAGAATCATTTATTGGGAAAAAAAAGTATAAATTCATTATGTTAAAAAGCTGTGTGTAAAAACTAAAAATTGAAAAATATGTTATGTTTTTTATTTGATTTATGAATCAAACCTTTTTGGAGTACCGGAAAACAAGAAATAATTGATTATAATATATTAAGAATTATTTTTATCGCAGTCGTAGATACTATTTTTTTTATACCAACGGCCCGTTTTGATGAATAATTTAATTAAACTCTTTTAGAAAAAGGAGGATAAAGCATAAAATTTATATAAAAAGTAGTCTTGTATAGAATTCTATAGTCACATAACCTTTAGACCATTAAATGAATAAAATATGTTATTTAAAGTTTTTTAATAATTATTAAATAATTTTTATTTAATTTTAATTATAACTTAATTTTTTATATATTATTTAATTATAAAATCTATCTTCTATTTTATTATTTATTTATCATGTTTGTTCACAATTAGAAACAAAAACAACGATGAAATAGATCTTATTATTCATTAATCGTGACTTCCATAAATATTTTGGCAATGTAAATCAACGAGTTTTTTTATTCTTGATACGTTACATCCATAAAAACTAGTGAAATCGTGTTTGTTGTTAATTCAATCGATTGGAAAGTAAACACAGTTGATTGAATTTTGCACGATAATATAGATTTTTTTAAAATTCAATCGATTGAAAATGTAACACAATCAATTCGCATGACAATATTAATTTTTTATTAATGCAGTAACTTTGCGTAAGTTAAAAGTAAAAAAAAAAGTTATTTATGAACCTATTAAATTGGCCCTAAAAAATATAAACTACTAAATCAGTCATTATACATTTGTATATAAATACATAGTTTGTCTTATCCATTTTCAATGTATATTTTATATTTCATATTTTATACGTGTAATTTGATTGTTGATGTTTTGTACTTATATAATAAGGTTATTTTTTTAGTTAATAATCCTAAATTTGAATTGCATGCATACATTAACCCATATCAAGATTACTTAACAAATAGATAGATAGATTATGATTTCTTTACCTTTGTTTCATAAATTCTACTCAATTTGGTAAGATTCAGTGAAACTCTGATCTCATTTGTTCTCGTTAAATAATCTGTTTAATAAAATAAAACCAATCAACTTTTGTTCTACTTGTAATTGTAACTCAACAGAAAAAAAAAAAAAAAATTCTAACTCAACACACACACATTTAGTTCCAACTTTCAAGTTCAACTCAGCATCTCATTATGAATTTATGATCATGAATTCTTACCTTATATCATATCATATCAATTTCACTGCTACGGTACCAAACAACAAATTCACGAGAAACGAGTGATCTCTCAGTAACAAACTAGACTCTCTCTCTCTCTCTCTCTCTCTCTGTATATATATACATATAAGAAAAAAAATGCAGTTGAATTAAGAATGAAAAAGCAAAAAAAGAATTCAACAACAATGAATAAAACCATGAGTGAAATTTGGTCTCTGTTTGGTTCAAAAATTGCAAGCATTCTTGTCATGTGGGCTATGATTGAGAGGTACATGCCTCGTTACTTTCGCGCTCTGACGGATAGATTCTCACGAAAGCTAGACAAATTGTTGAACCCATACATTGAGATCAAGTTCTTCGAGTATTCAGATGCCTACATGAGAAGAAACGACGCCTTCTCCGCCATCGAAAACTACCTGAGCTCGAAGTCCGCGGCCCAAGCAAGAAAGCTCACATGCAGCGCCACAAGGAACTCTCTCGTGCTAAAAGTGGATGACTACGAAGAAGTAATCGACGAGTTGAAAGGCGTAAAGCTTGCTTGGAGTCTAAGGAAGATAGTCCCGGTCGAGAAATCTTTTTCTTCTTTCGAGAAAAGATACTACCGTCTCACATTTCATGGCCGCCACCGGAAATTCGTCACCAAAACTTACCTCAAGTATGTTCTTGACGAAGGAAAGGCTATTTCCATGGGGAAGAGGCAGAGGAAGCTTTACACCAATGGCGGTGGAGAATATTCGGACAAGATTGGCAAGTGGAGTCACGTGATTTTCGAGCACCCTGCGACGTTCGAGACGGTTGCCATGGATCCGGAGAAGAAGAAGGAGATAATTGACGATCTTACTACTTTCAAGAACAGCAAAGAATACTATGCGAAGATCGGGAAGCCTTGGAAGAGAGGCTATTTACTTTTTGGTCCTCCAGGGACTGGAAAATCAACACTCATCGCTGCGATTGCGAATTTTCTGAGCTATGATGTGTATGACATTGAGTTAACCGCTGTGAAGAGCAATGCAGAGCTGAGAAAGCTTCTGACTGGGATCTCGAGCAGGTCGGTTGTTGTGATCGAGGATATCGACTGCTCGCTCAAGCTGACTGGACAGAGGAAAACAGAGAATGAAAAAGATGAAACGGAGGATGGTGCGGTTGGTGTTGTGAAGAAACAAGTGGAGGAAGCTAAGGAGGAGAAGAAAACCCAGGTAACACTCTCCGGGCTGCTGAATTTCATCGACGGGATTTGGTCGGCTAGCGGCGGCGAGAGAGTGATCATATTTACTACCAATTATGTGAAGAAACTCGATCAGGCTCTGATCCGGAGGGGCAGGATGGACAAGCACATTGAGCTGTCTTATTGCGGATTCGAGGGGTTCAAGGTCTTGGCTAGAAATTATTTGAACCTGGAGTCGCATCAAGGGTTTGAGGAAATAAGAGGCTTGCTGGAAGAGACTAAAGTGACTCCTGCTGATATTGCCGAGAATTTGATGCCTAAGTTGGGCAATGAGGATCCTGAGAGGTGCTTGGAGAGGTTGATCCAAGCACTCAAGAACTCTAAGGAAGAGGCAACAAAGAAGATTGAGAAAGAGAAAGAGACTGCAACAATAGAGTCAAGTGGAGAGGATTCACCAATGGAGATCGGAGATGAAGTGAAGACTTCAGACCCAAAAATGAAAAATAAGAAAAAAGATGCATGAAGTGGAGCATTGATTACAGTTTAGACAAGAGTTTTAGTAGTGTTGTTAGTTATTATTATCATCGTACGTTTAATTTCTTGTATTGTTTTACTTCTATTACATGCTTGCTTTTAAAAATAACTTATATATGTTTTATTATGTCATAATAATAATCTAAGTTAACTAAGAGTGTTTATTTAGATATTATTAAGTAGACATTGCATGTTAAATAGCAACATATGAGACCACTTTGCATTTTTCTGCTACTCGATAAAGATCTAATCATGCTTTAATTTTATAAGGGATCAGAATCTCAGTCTTTTTTTTTTTTCTTTTTCCATCAAAATCTTTTTTTAAAAAGTCTAAAATAAAAACTTAAAGTACATACCTAACAGATCAAGTGGTTGAACTATACGATTCTTTTACCTTTGGGTTAAATCCGTAAGTAAATTGTCAATCAAGCTGTTAGCTGTAAAATACAAAAAAGCAATAGAGTGAGGTTTAGCGTCGACCTGCAATCACTTGTGTTCTGAATCATCAAAAGCTATTGCAGGGTAGGAGTATAAAACTGACGGCCTTTTTTAATTATTAGAATAAAAGACAAATAGATCTCTAACCTTTTTAAATGCGAACATTTTCATCTTTTAGGAATGAAAAATACATTTAATCCCTCACCTTATACAACAACAACAACAAAGCCTTGTCCCACTAAGTGGGGTCGGCTACACGAATCAAACGACGCAATTGTGCTCTGTCATGTATCATGTCTACAGAGAGACCGTTTACATGTAGATCTCGTTTGACCACCTCCTGGATGGTCTTCTTAGGTCTTCCTCTGCCTTTCGCCCTTTGTCCATCTTCCATCTCATCCACCCTCCTGACTGGATGTTCTATTGGTCTTCTTCTCACATGTCCAAACCACTTGAGATGCGATTCAACCATCTTTTCCACAATGGGTACTACTCCAACTCTCTCCCTTATATCTTCATTCCTTATTTTATCCAATCGCGTATGACCACTCATCTATCTCAACATCTTCATCTCTGCCACACTCAGCTTATGTTCGTGCTCCCCTTTAGCCGCCCAACACTCCGTACCATACAGCATAGCCGGTCTTATAGCAGTGCGATAGAATTTACCTTTAAGTTTTAAAGGCACTTTTTTGTCGCATATAAAACCAGATGCACTCCGCCATTTTGACCAACTTGCTTGGATCCTATGATTTACATCCTGTTCGATCTCTCCATTATCCTGTATAATGCACCCAAGATACTTAAAACTTTTAACTTTTTCTAGGATGTTTTCTCCAATCTTCACCTCTATATTGGGGTTTTCCCTTCTCAGACTGAACTTACATTCCATATATTCCGTCTTGCTATGGCTTATGCGCAGACCATACACTTCTAAAGCTTCTCTCCATAACTCCAACTTCTTATTTAGGTCTTCCCTTGACTCTCCCATAAGGACGATATCATCGGCAAAAAGCATGCACCATGGCACAGGCTCTTGGATGTGCTCTGTGAGTACTTCCAGGACTAATGTGAAAAGATATGGGCTTAAGGATGATCCCTGGTGTAATCCTATACCAATAGGAAATTCTTCCGTCACACCACCTTGAGTCTTCACACTAGTTGTGGCCCCCATCATACATGTCTTTAATTGCCCGAATATATGCGATCCTTACTCTCCTCTTTTCTAAAACCTTCCATAAGACCTCCCTTGGTACCCTATCATACGCTTTTTCCAAATCAATAAACACCATATGTAGGTCCCTTTTACTACTACGATACCTCTCCATCATCCTTCTTAATAGGTATATCGCTTCAGTGGTAGATCTTCCTGGCATAAATCCAAATTGATTCTCTGTTACTTGTGTCTCTTTTCTCAACCTCCGTTCTATCATCCTTTCCCATAACTTCATAGTATGACTCATAAGCTTAATCCCTCTATAGTTTCCGCAACTTTGTATATCCCCCTTATTCTTGTAGATAGGTACCAAGGTGCTCTTTCTCCACTCATTAGGCATCTTCTTTGACCTTAAAATCTCATTAAAAAGCTTGGTTAACCAGTTGATGCCATTTTCTCCAAGACCTTTCCAAACCTCAATCGGGATATTATCAGGTCCTACTGTCCTGCCATTTTTCATCTGCTTTAAAGCCTCTTTTACCTCGAAGTCTCGAATTCTTCGATAGTAGTCAAAGTTTTGATCTTCTTCCCTTGTGCATAATCGACCAAGGCTCGGAAGAATCTTCTGTCCCTCATTAAATAACTCGTAGAAGTAACTCTTCCACCTTTCATTAATCTTCTCCTCTTGAGCCAACACCTCTCCATCTTTATCCTTTATGCATTTAACCTGATCCAAATCTCTCGTTCTTCTTTTCCGACTCTTTGCGATTCTATATATACGTTTTTCTCCTTCTTTCGTGCCCAAAGACTGGTAGAGACCCTCATATGCTCTTGTTTTTGCTTCACTTACAGCCACTTTTGTCTCTTTCTTAGCCGCCTTATATTTTTCCCAATTAACTGCATTGCGGCATAAAGACCACTCTTTAAAGCATTTCCTTTTTTATCTTTATCTTTTCTTGTATACTCACATTCCACCACCAGGACTCCTTGTCTCTTGGTCCTATTCCTTTAGATTCACCAAAACTTTCTTTTGCTGTTCTTCTAATAACTTCTGCCATCTCCCTCCACATCTCTTCCGCGCTTCCATTTCCATCCCACTTTGCCTCTTCTCCTACCCGTCTTAGGAAGTTTCTTTGTTCCTCACCTTTCATCCGCCACCACCTCGTCCTTGGGTTCTTCGTATAATGTATTTTCCTCAACTTTTGCTCAACGCGAATATCCATGACGAGCACCCTATGTTGTGTTGTCAAACTCTATCCCGGAATAACTTTACAATTAATGCAAAATTTCCGGTTGACTCTCCTCAACAAGAAGAAGTCGATTTGAGAGCTTGTCATGCCACTCTTATAGGTTATAAGATGTTCGTCTCTCTTTTTAAAACATGTATTTGCGATGAGAAGGTCAAAGGTTGAAGAAAAGTCCAAAATAGTTTTACCCTCGGCATTGATCACCCCGAAACTCTGGCCTCCGTGAATACTCCCATATCCAGTCACTTCTCTCCCAACATGGCCATTTAAATCTCTTCCTAAGAAAATCTTATCTCCCAAAGGTATGCCTTGAACCAAACTCTCTAGATCCTCCCAAAACTTTATCTTGTGTTGTTCGTCCGAACCCACTTGCGGTGCATAGGCGCTAATCACATGGAAAGCACCTCCCTCCACCACAAGTTTGATAGAGATGATCCGATCTCCCACCCTCTTGACATCCACTACGTCCTTCTTCCACTGCTTATCCACAATTATTCCAACCCCATTCCTATGCTTCACCTTTCCTGTATACCAAAGTTTGAAACCAGAAGTATCCAACTCCCTAGCCTTTGCACCAACCCATTTCGTTTCTTGTAGGCACATAATGTTAATCTTCCTCCTTGTCATGGTGTCCACCACCTCCATAGACTTTCCTGTTAAAGTGCCTATGTTCCATGTCCCAAATCTCAACCTTCTGTCGCTTCGACCTTTACCTTTTACTTTGTGAACTAGCTTATTTACCCTCGTCCGTTCACGAAAACGCGAGAACCCTTGCTCATTTAACACTACATCCGGGCACCGATGCAGCGGCTCTTGCTTTGACACCGTACTCGAGCCATACGGCGCATTGCTTCCGGGCAACGACCTAGCTTTAGCGCAATAATGTCTTTGATTCATGTCATGGGGGTTCGGCTATATTTTTATGTTGGTTGCCGAAGACCTAACACAACCCTCCTCCTTTATCCGGGCTTGGGACCGGCTATGTACCGCAAGTGTAACATAGGCGGAATTCCCTCACCTTATAAAACACGTGACAATTATATCCCTCCGATGAGTTGGGGGCTCAAAACGGCAATGGAGAATACTGACCTGGAGAGGTGGAGACTGAGCTGTCCGTTTTGTCTGATGTGGATGGAGAACAAATAGCTAAAGGACAAATTGGTCCTTGTACCTCAAAACAACGCCGTTACTATGACTGAGCCCTATTTAATCGAAATGCATGGTCAAACTCATGGACGCTGATGGTGCGATCGTCCATGATGAGTGAAGGAGATTCTTCATGCATAAGACCTGGAGGGGAATCTTCATGCGCTATTCCAGGAGGATGTGATCGAGATGGGATTGTGCCAAAGTGCTTCTGCGATGTATATACCATTCTTTACAAGTCAAAAACAACAACTAATCCTAATAGAATGTTTTCCGGGTGTCCATTTTTTAAGGTAAGTTACTATTTTGTTAATAGTTGGATGAGACTGTAATGTGTCTAATTGGGTGATTCTCTAAAAATTTGCTCCAAGTTAAAGAACGGTACTACCAGTACTTTGTCTGACTTGATGAACACCTGAAAAAATTAGGGTCATAGAGTCTCAAGCATTGGGTGCTCTAGATGATGCTGAGCGAATAGAAATTGAAGATCAACTGTTTCGAAGTCAAGAATTGAAAAAAAATTGGAAGAATTGGAGAGGAAACTGTTATGTATTGAAAAAAAAACATGAGTTTGTGACATATTACTTTGATTAGTGTAGTTATTATTGTTATTGTATGTTTCTTAAAGGGCTGAAGATGATTTGATGTACATGGTGATGTTGTAATGAAAATTGTTATTGCCGGCTGCTTAATGAAAAGTCTATTTTAGAATAAACTCAATTTTCTATGAAGTTTGAACAAGTATAAAAATACTGCAAGTCACCTATTATATAAGATAGTAATTCTGCATAGATTATAACCAAAATAGAAACAACAATGTATCTGGCTTAATCCCAAACATTACATAACAGCATAAGTTTACCACAAAATAACAAAACTTAGTTGGCATATAAACAAGTTTGTCAAACTATGATAATTTGACAGCGTTGTTCAATTCATACTAATAAATAGGACAAACAATAGAATTTCATGCAGTTGTATTCAGTTCTTCTGATTGTTGGATTCAGGAGTTGGGATGAACTTGAAAATTCTTGTGGTCCCACTGCTAGCTGCTTTCAAGGTCTCCTTTGATGGTGCCCCACTAGTGCTAGTGCTTTAAGGTTGTGGTGTATTTGGGGTTGGATTTGGTGGTGGAATTGATGGTGGATTTACACTTGTTGGGGACCTGACAATTGTTTGCTTGGGTCTGAATTTAGAGGCAGCAGCTCGAATTTTAGGTTATCCCATTCTTGGCAGTTGGGATGGAGGCCTGAATAGAGTTTGGACTGGAGCAGATGGTATTGTTGCTGCAGCTACTTGAGTATTAAGTGATGCAGCAACTGGTGCAGTCCTTGATACTGCTGCCTGTATTGTTGTGTTGGTTGGTAGTCCATTAGCATTCTGGCTAATGACATCATTCTGCAAAAGTAGCCAAAATATTCAGAGATTCAAATTCAGGAACAAGAAAAGTGATTGGTATTATGAGTGTATAGTTTAGAGTGGTCTTACAGCAGACTGTCCTTGCACAGCACTAGTCTCAGTAAAATTTTCACCCAATGTCTGGTTTTAATCCTATGCAACATAGATCCAACAAGATAATCAAATGGACAAATTAGTCCTTAAGAAGATGTATAATGACATCATAACTACTGACTATTTTTAAAGTGTACAAAATTATCCTAGTGCATAACAGGGATACTTACCTTTGATTGAGAGGTTGATTGTGAAAGGGGAAGCAGCACCAAGGCTTGTGTGTTTTCAACAGTCTTATTAGATTTTTTTCTTTTTGGTTTTCAGTTTGGGTTGCTTGGTGCCCCCTTGTAGGTCTTACAATTATGACATTTCTCGTTGCACTTGTTACACGTAATTTGAAAGCTTCTCTTCAGCTTGTCCCCCTGAATATGAGTTTTAGCAGGTTCCTTATTGCGGTTGTGTACGTTTGGCCTCCTAATAAGTCGCTTGATGAGTGGTGGAGCAGGCCTGAGCTGGTCAGTGGCAGTCCAAAATTCCTCACTAGGAACTGGTTTTATGCAATGTGCATATGTCTTATGAATGAATTCCATACACAACTAGGAATGCACATAATCATCTGGGGCACAGCTTCTTCAGCCTGTACAGCAGGCATAGTTCTTTGGGGTTTTACATTAGGCCCAGTTTCTTTAGGTTTGGCAGCAGGCCTGGTCATTTTGGGCTTTACAGTAGGTCCAGTTCCTTTGGGCTTTGTAGTTGGCCTGCTTCCTTTAGGATCACTCCCACTAACACTCCTTAGTTCAACTCTTTTTTTACTTCCACTTGACTCTGGTCCTGTCCCTTTCTTGACATTGTCCTTACTCTTTGGCAGAACCTTCTCCTTTCCTTTCATATTTCTTTTTCTCTTCATACCATCATTTTCTCGTCACAACTAGAATAATCTTCATCAGAAACAGTTTCAGAGATAATCGGAGGAGGTTTATACAATTCGTCCTCCCCACTATCATACACATCATCTTCTGTGGATGGTGATGGCTGAAGCTCCCTCATGATGTTATCATCAATGTGATCATCAAATTCTTTCGCCCCCGTTTCTACAGCAGCATCTTCTTCCACTATCTGTGGCTCATCCACGGGGTGGTTGAAGTAAATATAAAACTCATCCGAGGTTGAATTCCTCAACTTGTTCTCTCGCATCTCATTGATTCCTGCATCCCCTCTTAGAATGTGCAGTCCAGACTCAATGTCACTGCTTGTTAGGTCATGCCAATAAACTGCCATGTATAATGCATAGCCCAAACCCTTGAACAATGTCACCAAATCCCCAAAATTCATGAAGTCCAAGTTCATCTTCGGAAATTTTTCAACTTTCTCACCAATATACTTAAGAGTTTTACTGGGTCCTCTACCAAAACGGCATCCGTGATGAAAAACAGGTACCACATATATATCATCCATCTGCATTATTCACAACAATATAAATCAGATATTAAACCCTAAATCAAGTGTCTCAAATTTTGAAATCAGTAAAATCGACATAACTTTTTCTCATTCGTTTACCCAAAATAAAACATGCAATCACCCCTAAGCCCAACCCCATGCATTTTATTGTCACAAATATTTATATAACAATGCATGTATCGTCGACTATTATCCTTACCTCTGTAGAAGATGGCAGCTTCTTGTCAGACAAAGCTTGCCGTTCCCTTCGCCAACTACGACATCCACTAAGCACACCACCACTTTCAACTGGAAGATGTTTTTTGGAGAGAGAAAGAAACTATTTGTCTTCTGGTAGGGTTTTCTGTAATAACTAGAGTGGCTTCTAGGTGTTATGGGGATTACGAAAGGTGAAATAAGGTGGGGGATGCTAATGGCGTCGTTTTAAGGCACATGGACCAATTTGTCCATTAACTATTTGTTCACCATCCACTTCATCAGGCAAAACAGACAGCTCAATCTCCACCCCTCCTGGTCAGCATTCTCTATTGCCGTTTTGAGCCCCAACTCGATGGAGGTATATAATTGTCACGAGATTTAAATGTATTTTTCAATCCTAAAGGACGAAAATGTCCGCGTTTAAAAAGGTCAAAGACCTATTTACTTTTTACTCTAATTATTATTATTATTATTATTATTATTATTATTATTATTATTATTATGCTCAGATGCTCTTATCAGCTTTATTGGGTCATTTTCTTTTCCCTTTCCTTTTAAGATTATCAAATAACTTTAAACTTTAGTTGCGTGAAATGGGCTCGTGTTTGATCACTCGAATTTGAAAGTAAACTTCGATGTAAAGGGACATTGAAAAAGCAACTAAGATTTTCAAGAAAGTAAAATGGTTTGCTTGATCCTCTTTATTAATTTAATTCCTTAAATAAAGGATGGAGAAAATGGAACACACAAGTTGAAATTTCCTAACCACAAATGATACATACCCACTCATTTCTCACTCACATCCTTGAAGAATCGCTCGAGAAAGCAGACAAAAAAGAGAAGGGACGAAAGAAAAAAAATGAGGAAGTATATGAATGGTATAGATGCAGAGCAGAAGCAACAGCGGAAAAATATGGTTTTTAACTTTTTATGTGGTCACGTCCCTTTTCTTGTGCTTACCACAGTCCCCAAACAGTGGGAAGCGCCCGACTTTACGCGCACCAACTGGTGTACCACCTCGTACCTGTTCACAATAGCAAATTTGAGACCCTTGAAAAGCAACTTTTCATTCAAAGAAGAACAAGCAGAAAAACTTTTCAAAGAAAAAGAGAACACAGCCAAATTTACCTTGACTACCCTTCTAGGCTTTGCCTTATTCCAGCATAAAAATCCACAACCACCAGCTCCCGAGCTCGATTCATATCCCCTATATACATAAACCATCGGTTATTTTTGCACTGACATGCCACAGTTTTTGTAAATATTTAAACCAATGCTACAGACCCTGGGTGTGAGAAAAAGTGCAAAAGTGGCATAAGAGCAATTGAACAGAGACTTACGGATTGTCTTTGCCAGAACTTGCTGCTAAACTGCTGCCATGCAGTAAACTTGGGGACATGGGATACCTTCTGCCAGTTTGGTCTTTCTGCAAGACCCTTCCATTTTTTACGTTCAAAATTTTGACATCATTACTCTGCTCATCTTCCCAATGCTGCTGTGAGGAAAATCTTGCTGAATCCGTGGACTCCATTGGATCTATGCAATAGATACCTTCCTGTGGCAGGACCTGATTCTTCTCAGGTCTCAAGCGACTCAATGATCCTGGTGAACCCTTTTCTACAGCTTGTAACCAGGCAGTTTCCAGCCTCTGCTCACGAATGATGGATTCAATTCTCTGCATTGGATTATCTTGCCTTCTCTCCGTCACACCATTTCTTTCACCCAGAACATCAGAGGAATCGGCTGCAGATTGAAGGTTTCCATCAAGCAAAGGATCTGTTCCATTCCCACGACCTCCTCTTTGTTCCTTCTCACTTGTCAATGCTGACTCAGCCTGTCTTGGCATATTAACCTGAGTTTCACCTACACCATCTGGCAAGTGGATAATTCTGACATCTACATTGCGTCTAAGAACCATCTCCATGGAGTTTGTAATACTTCTCGAAAACCTGTCAGCCCTGAGTTTAATATCTCCATCCCCAAATGCAACATATGCTACCAAAACACCTGAGAGAAGAATTGCATAAGGAGGGGAGGAACAATACATGAAAAAGATAAAGGCTTTTAATACTAAGGTGCAAAAGAGCAAAATCAAATAAGAGGAACAAAGAGTAATCTAGTACTGCAAAGGAATAAGAAAGAACAGTTGACCACAATTCGATAAAATTAAAAGAAATATATATTAAATTTGATAAATGATAAATGCTCTACCCTATCAACAAAAAAGCAATCCGTTCCCGGCCAACAGTAATTTCAATTCGAGTTGACCTACTTTGAACACATTCTGTATCTCAAGTATTAATCATCTTCCTCTGATAGTAGAACTATAAATCAGAAAAAAAAATAGAGGGTGTGCAGAATCATCCGAAATTAAGTTTGCTATGGATTTGATTAGTAGGTATGAAAGCAAACAATGTGTTTTCCTCAGCAACAAATAAGTGAATGCTTTATAAACTTCCAATGCCATTATGGACAAACATCTGGAATCTATGCTTTCAAGTAAACAGCTTAAGGTAAGTGTGTTTGTCAGAAATGCTTCTAAATACCTTGAGCATGCAGAAATACAATTTTGGACCAAAGAAAGTATAATCTGCTAACCTTCAACTTCACATATGGATACAAGCTTTCCATGATTGAGTAGCAACTGCCTCAATGTCTTTGAGTGACACCTCCCAATACAACGTGCCCAGATATCATGTAACTTTCCAGAATCTACGCATCTGTACATCATATTGCCAACCATAATATCATCAGATGAGACAATTGTGGAGCCATCATCTATGACTGGGCTATTTGATGGCTTTGATTTCAAGCTTAAACCATCAATGTTTGAGGAAATATCCCTTTGATGGCCAGAATTGCCATTTACTGCTTTCTGCTGGGATGTAGGTGATATTGATTTCCAGGGCATATATTTAAGGTCAGACATATGCTTGGAAGCAGTAACTTCTCTTGAAGCACTTGATGGATCATCATCAGTTGTTTTGCAGCTCTGCCTCCTGCTGCTGCCTGACTGAGTGAGATCTGGAGATGACATAGAACCAAGTTGCAAGAGTGTTGCTGTGAACCATGTTGAGCGTTCACTGGAAGTCCTTAACTGTTTCTCGGCCTCTGAGAGAAGCTTTAAAGAATGCTTTAACCTCTCCAACTCCGAGTCATTCACTAAACATGAAACTCAAGTCTTAATAGTTAATGGATACAGTTTTTATTATTAAGATGCATGATGACACAAGAAAGAGATAAAAGTACCACAAACTACAATTGCAAAACTCCATCAAAAGCAAATTAAATCTTAAAATACAGACACAGCATAATTGTATATGTTTACTATTACTACTTTTCCAAGAAAAACAAAAAAACTGTGACATCATAGCATACTAGTGATATGTTTCACACTTTCACGGGAATAAACACATCCTATAAAAAGCTCATGAATTACCAGTATATGATGCAGCACAATGCTTATAGTTCACTCTATAGTATCCTCTCTAGTCTAAATGACTGTGGATGAACTTCTCAATTCACTCTAAACTATTGACTCAGAACACACTTTTAAATAAACAATTCCATATTAATGCCAAAATTGAGATGAATAACATAAGAGACGGGGGAAGGAAACATCTCTCATAAAATCAAAACAGAACTGTACTCACAGCTTCGTCCACCAAAGAATGCTTCATCCGGTTTGGAATCAATGACTGTGTATGATCCAGCAATGATGTCCATAATGAGGCCAGCTAGTTGAGACATCAAAACCATTGGATCAACTCCAGAGTCCATCAATTCTCTGGCTCTTTTCACTGTCTCTGCAGTGTTCGATGACATTGCTAATTCCAAAAGTTCCAATAGTTTTTCATCTGAAACAACTCCCACCTGTTGCGGAAAATACAAAACAACGTTGTGTTAAATGATATCGATATCTAAGCATGTTGACTAAAATGAGTATTTGTGAAAGTCCACATTGACAAGTTATCGTAAAGTCAAAGAGTAATGGTTACAGCAAACTCACAAGTTCGTTGACAAGAGAAGTACTAATTCTCTTCCCCAGCAAACTAAGCTGTTCCAACATTGTTTCTGCATCTCGAAGTGAACCATCTGCATTTGTAGCAATGAGGTCCAAAGCATCTTCTTCAACATCAAGGTTCTCCTGAGCAGATATTTTCCTCAATCTATTCACAATATCCACATCTTTAATTTTGTTAAAAAGGTACTTCTGGCATCGGGATTGTATTGTTCGAGGCACATTGTCAAGATCAGATGTGATGAATATGAATACAACTCGCTGAGGTGGTTCCTCGAGAAACTTGAGAAACCCCAGCCATGCCTTGGATGGTAACAGGTGACACTCATCAATGACAAAAACTGTATATCGTGTGGAAGCGGATGATGAACCAACTGACAATCTTTTCAGTAAATATCTAGCTTTATCAATTCCCTTTTTATTGGTTCCATCAACTTCCAGTAGATCACTGCTCTTGCCAGAAATAAAATCTGTACATTCCCTGCAGTAGCCACAAGGCTTACTCTCATCAAGAGCCACACAATTCAGTGCAGCAGCAAATATTCGTGCTGTTGATGTTTTACCAGTCCCACGGGGACCTTGAAAAAGATAAACAGGAGCTATTCGACCCCTTGAAACAGCATTCATAAGTGACTGTACCACGATATTCTGCCCAATCAATTCACTGAAGAATATAGGCCTATACTTCTGGCTGAAACTCCGACTATTTTCTGGAGTGTCTTCCTCCTCCACCCCTTCCCCATTGAGAGCTATAATCTCCAATCCCTCTTGACTCCTACAGCTTGATGACCACCGCCTTCCATCCAATCTACTCAAGCCCTCAAGGTCCAGCTCCCCAAAGTTTGTAGAAAGTTCATCGTCACTCCTGCCAGTTCCTATAGATGACCCTATCCTACCATCACCACCATTAGTGAGCAATGGAATAACACCCTGAGCACTCTTCCAAGACATCCTGCGCTTGTGGGTGGCCGAAGAGGATCTCCGGTGTCTGGGATAAATAGTTTGACCGCCACAGAGTATGCTGCTTCCTTTCCTCCTTAAAGTATCCGACAACGATGGAGAATAACAACTCCCACACATCCCTCTATGTTTGGGAGTCCTCTTTGACCAATAGCAAGGAATTCCACATCCTTGTCGGCCAGGCAAATCCAACCGATCATCTATCTCATCGTCGCCATCGTTCATTGAGGTTGTGGTACCATCCCAAGAGCCAACAGTGCTGGGATATTGGCGTCCATACCTATTGTAAGAACTGGTTGACAATGCAGGAGTACTGTAGGAATAAGAGGAGTCTTCCTTTCGGCTTGTTCGCAATAACTTTGAGGAAGATCGAGACCAATTCTTGCGCTTGAGTTTGAGGAGCAAAGGGGATGTGGCAGAACCCGAAGCCTGTCTCACATCTTCAGAATTAGAGTAGTCTTCAGTGTCATCAGAGTGGTCCATAGAGTCATCCCTGGTAAAGGGCATGGGAGGAAGCCCCTCCAACAATGCATTATTGGACTTGAAAACTTTTCTACCTAGATTGAGATTTGTATCTCTATGCTGAAACTTTGCCATGGGATCCAAATGGGAAAGGGTGTTGCTGTTAGGTTTTTTACTCTTTTTCTTAGGAGGCGCTGTTCTTCTGGCAGAGGGTGTGGCCAAGGAGATAAGATTGGTGTCTCCACATCGAAAGATGGAAGAAGACCGAGGGCCACCTCCTCCGGCGCCTAAGTATGTGTCGCTCTTAGAATCGCAGACATTGTGAGCATCACTCAAGGTGTCCTCGAAACTGCCTAGAAGAGAAGAAGATCCATCAATGGCAGCATCTTCTTCCTCTTCTTCGTCTTGGTCTCGGTCATTCTTGTCGCTGGAAGATTTATGGGTCTTCCAATTGTACAAGAAGACCCTCTTGTTGGTGGTAGGTGGCACAGAGTTCACGTGAGAGTCGAGTTGAGAATGGGAAGTGAACTTTGTGGTTGTGGTGGGGCCATGGACGTTGTTGAAGGCAGAATTCCATGCAGATACAGATGCAGATCTTGAGGAGTTGAGTGGTGACTTCCATGATGAAGTGGTGCCAGGATCCCTCAAGACACGAGCTGCTTTCCGAATTTGGGTAAGCTCCTTCTTCAGGTGCAGCTTGCTTGCCATTTCTGACATGTCTCTTCTCTTCAATTTGCATTTACTTAACTCATCAATATCATTGTCAAGTAAATCAAAAGATGATCTTTAAGATGTTGGAGGAAAATGCCCATCTTTTCTTGAAGAAATCTGATCTCCTTCACTTATTTCTTTGCTGCACCAGCTACAATGTTCTAACCTGTTAGAGTGAACAAGATAATCCTATGAACAAAATTTTACATTCACAATTTTCACAAGTGGCATAGACAAGACTCAGTCAACTTATTTCTGAAGCTAAGACGTTAAATATAACTTACAGTATCATTTTCCTTGAAACCTTAATTCTATTTTTTTATTTACCAGAACAAAGAAAACGAGCATAAATGCGTATGCATATACCTTAGCATACAAAACGGAAACTCAGGATAATTGTAATGATCCAAATCAACCTTATTACCCTGGTTGCTCCAACTGAATTGCCAAAATTTTAGCTTATGTGCAGCTCCTGGAACACCCAGGATATTATTAATTTGACCCTGCATTAGGTGCTATTGAATTATTGAAAAACAATATTTAAATTTATCCTAGATCAAATATAACATGACACTAATAACCCAAACAATTAACAATTTTTAGTTCATGCAATAACCAGGATGTGATTTATATATCTATTTTTTATCCAATTATATGCTAAAATTTAGCTCATGCAAGGTTTTTCTCATTTACCAGAACCGGGAAAGAAAAAGAGCATAAATACCTATGCATATGCCTTAGCATAAAACGTACAGGTTAAATAAAATAAACCCTTTAATTAATCAGATCACTGAATACGACTTAATTGACAAACATTCTCTTCATCTATCATCATCAAAGGAGGAAACATAAACAAAATCACAAATAAGTGTAATTAAACTTGCAAAGGAAAAATGAGATCAGCAGCATCAAATTGAGATCATGTAAAAATCTTTTAAACTCACCATTCCTTATGCCAGTTATCATCATATTGTAAAACCTTGAAAATAATGTAATCATTTGAACGACAAAATTTTTCAGATATGTTGTGTGTATGTTTTTCCTCCCCTGATCCATTAGCAACTTTTAGTCAACACAGGAATTTCAGATCCAAATTATAGTTCTCTCTTTACAGCTGTAAATTGTATCAAAAAGAAAACTATGAATTTTGTAAAAACTTATAGTTCGCTGCTATATATACCATGCTAATTCCAATTAGCAACTAATATTAACTACCATTAATCAGTGCATATTAATCAATTTAGAAAATGCGCATGTGTATGAACATTCCTGATCCTTGCATAATTTTATTTATGCCCCGCAACAAGCTACAAGATCCAAAAAGAAGTTCACCATTGGACTAGAGAACAAGGATGCAGCAGTATTCAACTCTTTTTCACAAATCTAAAGAATAGAGATCACGAGGAATTAATTTAGTTTGATAACACTACAATGTGAACATAAATTATATCAAAAGTAGGTGCTTATATCTTGATCTATTCTTTGGTGAGTATAACACTCCGAGAATGTGATTAAGAAATGAAAAAGGGAGAAATAAAAAGAAAAACTAAGAGAGAGTAGCTCACCATTGAACGCGTCGGAGAAGAGAAGGACGCCGCGGAGAAGAGGCGGACGCGGCGAAGCAGATGAGAACGCGGCGGAGCGGACGTGGCAGAGCAGAAGTGAGCAACAGGAAGCGAACGAAGCAGATCCGTGCGACGTGGTGGACGGCAGAGCGCGGTGCTAGGGTTTCGTTGAGGAGGTTTGGAAATGGAGTTTATAGAGAGAGAGAGAGAGAGAGAGAGAGAGAGTAATGGAGGGTGAAGGATGGAGTTTGCGGCGGTTCTAGGGTTCGGTGAAGGTGAGGTAAACGAGGTGCAGAGGGAGAGAGCGTGGAGACTGGAGAGGGTGTAGGCCTGTAGGGAGAGGAAGCAGCAGATGGAGTAGGGAGATGACTGTGTTGCAAAGAAAGTTAGACTTTAGAGGGAGGATCAGTATTACTACGAGGAAGATGCAACTTCAAATATTAATGCGTGTCATATATTACATTCAATAAAAATATTTTGACGATGACAACTCTTTTTCCGTCTTCTTCCTCTTGGTTCTGGTCGTTCTTGTCAAGAAGACCCCCTTGTTAGTGGAAGGTCGCATGTGTTAGGGAATCACATTTAATAAATCGCAATTTTCGGAAATGAGAAACATGGAATTGAACTAACAATTTTGGGAAAATATGGCAGATTTGTTGACTAAGCGAAAGAATTTACAATTTTACAAAATATAAAAAGATGATACATATAACATTTTTACTTATATGTGGAGATAATAAACTACATAAAAAATAATATTTTTTCCTTCGTTAACTTAAAACTATAACTCTTTTCTATATCAGTAGATTACAAAAGAAATAATCATAAAGAAGACATCATATATTTCTCTTCTCTATACACTCACGGACTCAATTTTTGGTGTTACATAAATTAATTTTTGGGTAAATTTTATGGCACTTATAATTTAATGTCTAATTTTTGTTTAATTTATTTTTTATGATAAAATTTAAATATTTAATAATTATTTATTTTATATTTTTAAAATTAAATATTAATTTTTAATTATTTTTAATAAATTAAACAAATAATTTTAAACACCATAACAATTACCTAACTTTTAACATTCAAAATTGATTTTTGCCCACGTACTTATAACATAAAAGCCCATATATATAATATGAAACCCAACCCCATATTTATACGATTTTAGTACTCATGAGCCATATAATTTTAATTATTGTTTTACACTAAAAAATTATTAAAATTTATTATTTTTTATTATTAGTTAATTATTAATATTTAAAAATATAAAATAAAATATATTATTAAATTTTTAAACTAAAAAATTGTATTAATCACTAAATAATAACTAAAACAAATAAATTTTGAATGCTTTCTAATATTTCTCTTACAAAAATAATTATTCTGTATCTTTTTAAAAAAACATGTTACTATTTTTTTTTCTTCCTAAATATGTAACTTACAATATTCAATCGAAATAAATTATTAAGAATTATAGCAATAAAAAACAATATATCATTATTATTACTAAAAATATCTCCCATGTTAAATTTAAGTTCAATCTTATTTTTAATTTATACAAAATTTAATTATTCTATTGGTCCTTATAATTTTATCAAATTTTTAATTAGGTTTTTATACTTTTTTTTCTTTTCAATTAAATTTCTATACCATATTAGATTTTGCAACTAAGTCCCTATTGTGATAAGAATATTTAAATTAACATAATTTTTTATTAAATTATATAGAATATTCTGTCAGATATTAGGCATATTCATTTTATTTAACGAAATATTCCATTAATTTTAGCGTTTTGTAATGACATGGGTTTAATTACAAAATTTGATATAATATAGGAACTTAATCAAAAAGAAAAAAAAAGTATAGAAATCTAATTGAAAATTCAATAAAACTGTAAGAACTAACAAAGATAATTAAACCTTTATAAAAATAACACATTAACACTTATGAGATCATATGTCATAAATAATAATTTAAAAATATAAAAAAAAAGATTTACTATTCCAATGCTTGGTCGCAATTCAAATTAGGTTGTGTTTATTTCTCATATTCAGACTTTGAGACTAAAATTGAGTATTATGTTTAATGATTAAAGACTAAAACTAAAATTTTATTTTTAAACATATTCTTATTTAACTTTTTAAATTTCAAATTTATCTCTCCAGTTTTTGTATTTATCTTAAACTAAACATGATATTAAAATGTAACTCAGGTTAGTATATTTTACACCAAATATAATATAGAAACTCAATTTAGTTTCTATATCTCAATTCTCTCTGTTCCGGTCTCTGTCTATTAGTCTTAGTCTTCCTTCTAAACGTAATTTAAAATTCTATGTTATTTTTAATTATTGGATAAAGTATATTTTTTATCTTTAAAATTTGCTAAAAATTTCAAAAATACTTCTAAATTTTATTTTGTTTCAATTTTATCCTAAAATTTTTTTATTTGCATCAAATATACTCTTGACGGCTAATTTTTCAAAAAATTAAGAATTAATTCAACAATAATTTTAAAAGAATAATCATCAACACAAGTAAATCAAATATAATTAACATATATTATTATTGGATTAGTCTTATTTTTTTTTAAATTTAATTGTTAGGAATATATTTGATGCGAATCAAAATCTTTTAGAATAAAATTAAAATAAATAAAATTTAGAGATATTTTTTGAATTTTTGACAAATTTTAAAAATAAAAATATATTTTATTTTAAATTATTTTATTAAAATAGTTATACAAGTCAAATTTTTTATTAGTTTTTTTTATCAAGGTAATACGATTTTTTTAAGGTGAGATTGGTCTCATTTCACCTATTAATTCTATACCAATTTTAATTTTAAATCAGTGGAATAAAGATTCAATTTTTTTTGTTAATGTTCCTTTTTTTTGTCCAAACAACAAGAGAAACAAATAAAAACATAAAGAAGGTTTAATTGTTTTGTTAGTTTTTATAATTTTGTTAAATTTATAATTAGGTTTTTATATATTTTTTTTTTCAATTAGATTTTTATTTTATTTTTAATTTTGTAATTAGGTCATTTTTGTATTAAAAATATCAAAATTAATGAGATATTCATTAAAAAAATATGATTAAAGATCTAATTAAATTATTAATTATAGATAATTTAAAAAAAAATATTTTATTAATTCTAATATTTTTTATTTTTTATATTGATAATGGCTTAATTATAAATATTAAAAATAATATAGAGACTTAATTAAAAAATATATAACTAAAAATTTAATTACAAATTTAATAAAATTATAAACACTTACAAACTAAACAAAAACTTCAAGTGGCTTCAGACTTTTAAACTACTATTTTTTAACCAGCGGATTAGCAATACAATTTACTTCCCTCAAAACCAATTTAAATTCTTTAAATTCAATTTCTACTTAGCATAAATCTTGAAATTTTAAAACTAGATCATCATAGTCCTTCTTTTATCACTCTTGCAAACTATTGGATTGTGATGAAGGCTCCTCGCGAATCAGTTTCACAAACCAGATCTTTTACTCCACAGTCCCAAATAAGAGAAAAATCTCTCCATATGGCAAAAGTTTTGCAACAACAAACATACCCAAAAAAAAAAAAAAAATAATACAATTTTTGACCCAAAATCAACTATTTCCCTCAACAGAGATACATTTTGATACATGATTAAGAGGACATTTTCGTCATTTTAAAACTACACTCGCATTACAATTAAATTTTATCTTGTTGGAGGAAAGCTTGACTCGATGAGTAATATTTTTTTTTGTTAATTTATATATACCATGTAATTTTTAAGTGAAACTTAAAAAAATTATTGTTGATAGTAAAATATCACACTTCATTATGTCATTTTTAAAGAGAAATTAATAAAATTTATTTTCCAATACTATAAATCCTATATTGTTAGAAAAGTAAAACTCAGACAATAATATATTTAAAAAATTAAAAGTTATTTTTTCAAAAGCCACAATTTATATACTTAAATAGACAATACTAAAAATTAATTAAGAGTATTATTGTTTATTTAAAATAATTATTTGATTTTTTTCTTAAATTTTATTTAAATATGTTTTTTTTATCATTTTGATGTAATTTAGTCTTTTTTAATAATTAGTACTTGCTAGTGATTTTTAGAGTTATTTGGTTTTATTTACGTTATTAGAGATTGTAATAAGAGTTGATAAATGGGGTGTTTGGGAATGATTGAGAGTAATAGTATTCTTCAAGAGAAATTGTTTGTTATTTGGAGAGCATATCTTTTAGCTTAAGATGTGGGTCAATGAGATGTTATTTATGAGATAAGTTGTGTGGAAACGTTTAATCTTGTTACTAATCACCAATATGATTTTGGATTTATTGATTCGTTGGTACTCAAAATAAGAGATATCATGTATTGAAATTGGCGTGTGAACTTTCATTTGATTATGAAAAATGCAAACACAGTAGCAGACACTATGATAAAGATAACGATAAAGTTACAACTTTATCATGTGGAGTTTCCTTCTCTTTAAAAAAAGTTTAAGAATAATCTTAAACGAACTGTTTTTCTATTTAAATAGTTCTTTTATTTTTCTTATTTTTAATTTGTTGTTTAGTTTATCTAAGTCACAACAAAAAAAACTAATAAATATCTCATATGAGGACAAAAAAAAAAACGTAATGCAATTATCAAAGTATATCCGGATGAGCGCTTTTTTTTACTTAAATGATGGTTTGAGAATGTAAAATAAATTTTTATTTAGTTTTTTTTATCAAAATTTAATTTAATTAATTTTATTTTCTATACTCACAATTTATTTGTTCAAAACCAAATAAATCAGTTTATTCAAACCATAAAATGTTACATTTTAAGTGTTATTTTGATCTCATATTTATATTTGATTTTGTATTCTATTAATCCAAACTAAGTAATATTTCATTCTAATTATAATTTTGTATAACCTAATTAATGTTAACTAGTTAAATATATTAATTAATAAATTTACTAACTTATTAATCAAAGTAATTATTTTTATAGAAATATTTAATAACAAAAAATATTAGTTAAAAACGATCAAAATTTATTATTTTTAATTTTATTTAATACATTATATACTAAATAAATATTAAATAAAATAAATTTAGATTGAATATTTTATCTCTTTAATATTATCATTATCATTATTTTTATTAAACACTTTCGACTGATCATAAAAATTTAACTATAGACATAAATAAATAATAAAAATATATTAAAGCAAAAAATCAAGTGGGGCCTCCTATTTTTACCCCACCTGATTTTCCTTCACACAAAACAAAAAGTAAATAATTCAGGTATTATTTAAGGTGTCTTTTTTAGGAAATAAAATTATTTACTTATTTATTTCTAAAAACTTTCCGTTAGTTTTATTTAGTTACAGCGGGTTATTCATTATTCATTATTCATTCAATCATTAATAAGTTATGGTTATTGCCTTATTGGATGCATGGCAAGGTCTTGCCATTTGTCAAGGGCTTCCTTCCATGCTTCCACCATTTCACCTCCATCTATTTATTCATGTGATGTTAATCATGTTATGTTAGTTGAAGCAACCTAACCATGTGAAATTCTTGTGACACTTCTTGCTTTCTTTATGCTCTCTCCAAATATACTACTATTTATGAATAGTGAATAATAACCTTTCTCTTATTGTAACTGTAATGATTGTATTTTGTCTTGGGGATATCAATATTCATAAATCATTTCATTCTTAGCCTTTTTTTATATGATATTCTCTAATTTCTCATGATAAGGATTAATTTGACAATTTGTCACGATCTAAATTTTATTTAAGTATTTAATATTGACTAATTAATTATTACATATATAAAAAAATTTAAATTTTTTAATGTTTATTTAAACAAAAAAATAAATTATTTATTTTATTAATAAATATTTTTAATATTTATTTAAACGAATAAATAAATTATTTACTCTATTAATGAATATATTTTTATGAATAAATAGTCAAATTAGTTCTAAAAAAGTCATTTATTTTTTAAATTAGTTTTTAAAAGATTTTTTTAATTAAATTCGTCCTTTAAAAATTTTAAATTAGTCATTTTAGTTCTTATATCACTTCTATTACTAACAACGTTAAAATTTATTGATGTGACTCGTTAAGTAACATTACAATATACACCTAAAAATTCTAATTGGTGGCTAATATAGTAAATTTATGAAATTAGGTCAAATAAACTCCAAATTGAAAGATTTTAATGCCTTAAATTTTCTCTTTAATTAGATTTTAATTTGATCTAATTTTATAAACTTATCATGTTAATATTTAATTAAGATTTCTATATGTGTATTGTAGTATCATTTAACGTACTATATTAACAAATTTTGACGTTAAATATATAAAAGAAATAATAAAAGACTAACACAATTAATTTAAAATCTTTAAAAGACAAATTTAATTAAAAAAATAAAAAATTAATTTAAAAAATAATTAATCTTCTAAAAACAAATTTAACCATTTATCTATATTTTTACCTACTAAGTGGCAATGCAATACCACCGTACTAGCTTGCTAGTTCCTAGTATTACTCTACACAATAAATTCGGCACAAGTGATGGTGACAGCTTGACAAAAAGTGTTGTATCATAGAGAATTGGAAAATTAGGCATGTGATTTAGATACCCTTCTCTTTGGTCTTTAACCTTATTTGGGCACATAAACCACATCTTTGACTCAAGTCTCTCGGTTATTCTCCTTCTTTATAATAATATTCTCCTCGCATAGGTCCAATAAAAGAGAATCTCCATTAGAAATAGAAATATATCCCATAATAATATGATGGTGTAGGCATGTTATTGGATATTGATTCATAATTAATAATAATAAATTATCAACTAATCAACTCTCTCAATGGTATTATGATATAGTAATTAAGGGGAAAAAGATACTAAATATTGATAATTACTAGTTTAGTATCCTGCCATTTACGAGGTGGTTAGTGGGCTTAATTTCAGGGAACATGGCGGAGTTGCAATTGGCAGGTAGCATTTATTTTAAATGAATTAATTGTTTTATAGTGGTGGCAGATCAGATCACATTCACATTCAGAATTTACTTTTGATATATGACCAAATGATCAGTAATAACTAATAAGATACGTAAATCCTAGAGAATTTATGATGAATTTATAAATCTTTAAAAAAATATTAATTAAGTTCTTAAAAGATTGCAATATTAGATTTATAGATTTTTGATTGAATCAGAAGAATGATAGAAGGGTACATTTTGTCTAATATTACAGTCTTTTAAGATTTTAAGTCTATTATTATAATTGTTCAAGAATTTAATAAATTCTTCTTTGGAAATTTATAAATCCAACGTATTTTTTTTAGAGTAATTCTTGCAATACAAGCGATTAAGGCTTGTAAGCCTTACAAGTTCAATTAAAACTAACGCTCAAAACACACTTTGAACCATTCTTCTTCCTCTTCGTCTTCTCCTTCTTCTTTTCTTTCGTTTCTTGCCTTCTCTTTCTTCTTCTTCTTCTTCTTCTTCTTCTTGCTGCACGTTCTTCTTCCTCTTACTCTTCTTCTTCTCCTTTTCTTTCGTTTCTGCACGTTCTTCTTCATCGTCTTCCTCTTCTTCTTCATTTACGTTCTTTTCTCTCTGTTTTATCTTTTTTTTCGATTTTTCATGGTGAAATCGTTTTTGAAGAAGAAGAAGCAGTAGAAGATGAGGAGGAAAAAGAGAAAGAGTTCTGAATTATGCATAAGATGTATTTTAACGAATTTTGGGTATATTTCTTTAAATCCTTTGGGTGTATTTTCTGTAATCCTTTGGGTGTATTTCTATAATCGTTTGGGTGAATTCCTGTAACCGTTTGGGTGTATTTCTGTAATCCTTTGGGTGTATTTCTGTAATCATTTTGGGTGTACTTCTGTAATCGTTTGGGTGTATTTCTGAAGTTCCATTATCTTCAAAAGGATTACAGAAATACACCCAAAGGATTACGAAAAATACACCCAAAGTATTTAAGAAATACACCCAAAATTCGTTGCATAATTCAGAACTCTTTCTCTTTCTCCTCATCTTCTGCTGCTTCTTCTTCTTCAAAACGATTTCAAAGCTTGATTTCAGAAACCATGAAAATAAAAAAAAAACGAAGAAGAAGAAGAGGAAGAGGAAGAGGAAGAGGAAGAGGAGGAAGAGGAAGAGGAAGAGGAAGAGGAAGAAGAAGAAGAAGAACCGTTCTAAGTGTAGCGCTTTGAAAACAGGAAACATTGAATAACGCATTAAAAGGCCTAGTAACTTGTAAGACAAAAAGACTTGTATGTGTAGCACTCCTCTTTTTTTTAACATCTACTTATCTTATTATTTTAAGGAGGCCACTTAGATAAAGACGCTTAAAATGTCTTTTTTAAAGATGTTTTTATGTTGTGTTTTAATTAGTTTTTGTATAATTTATTCGGTGTTCCTCATCACATATTATTAAATTCCTCAAAAGATTTTCTTTCCAAAAATAATAAAAAGCATTTAATTTGGACTATAACAAAAAAGGTAATAGATTAACTATTAGATTTTTTTAAAAGATTATTTACATAAAAAAATATATCACATTCATCAAAATATATATATATATAAACAAGCTCTTAAAAATTTTTATAAATAAAAAAATAATTAATTTTTATTCATATAATATATAAAATAATTACTATATTATCTTATCTTATCTGACTTATCCGGCTTTAGATGATTCGAATTCAAATACCAAGAAGATAAGATAAGATAAGATAATATAACTATCATAGGCTATATAAAGGAGAGTCAGAGGCTCTTAGGTACAAACTCATTCTTCATTCTTCATACTTTATACCTTTCAGACTGCGGAGTATCTTTGCAGAATCCACCACCCCGGCCACTCCAAGAAGACGATCCGACCGTTGCAAGTCCCTGATCTTACAACCACTAACAATAATGGTTTTCGAGATCAGCATTGAACTCAGCATGATCACCGAAGTCGAGACTTACGACATCACTTCCCGCCATTATCCTTACACTGTTTATGCCGACCACCAACGCATCCTCTGCATCAACACCACCTCTTCCCAAACGCTCTCCAAGTGGCTTACCAACCTTCTCAAGTCCACTCCCAAAAACACCCCGGTCATCGTGGGTGTAACCGCCGAGCACCAATTTACCAAGTACACCAAGCGCGGCGTCAAGGACCACGGCTACGACTTCATCTCCCTCTGCGTTGGCTCTCACTGCCTCCTCTACCCTCTTCTCCAACAAGCCGACTCTTACAAAGCGAAGCAAAACCCTAGGCCCCTCTGCGACTTCTTCGCTAACCCTAGGGTTATCGCGGTGGGAATGGAGATCGAAAAGGTGAAGGCAAAGCTAGAGAAGCACCACGGGATCGAGCTGAAGAAGGCGTTGGACCTTAGGGCGATGGCGGTGGAAGGGATGAAGGAGGTAGGGGAGAAGATGGATCTGTGGCGGTATAATCTTGACAAGTTGGCGAAGACAGTGCTGGGGAAGCACTTTGACGTGGTGAGGCCGGAAGAGAAGCTGGACTGGTACGATGAAGAAAGCTCGTGCTGTTATTATAATGTGTATACGGATGAGAAGACAATGTTCATCACCATTGATACTTATCTTTGTTACCTCATTGGTTTCGAGCTTCATGGTATGATCCATGGACATGAAGCGGGTAAGAGCCAAGATTCTAGTAAGTCGAAGAAGAATGTCAACAAGAAGAATAACTCATGAGGTGCCTTTGATTTCTAAGATTAGTAATGAGATAATGTATGCATAGTTTGATTAGACTTTAGAGTAGTATATGACCGTGATCTATCCTTGTTAATGATAGTAACTTTTACCCTTTCAATTCTTATCTGGATTTGGATATAGATTTTTATCATGAGGCCACTTAAATAAAGACGCCTAAAACGTCTTTTTTTAAAGATGTTTTCATATTGTGTTTTAATTGGTTTCTGTATAATTTATTTGGTATTCTTCATCACATATTATTAAATTCCTCAAAAGATTTTCCTTCAAAAAATAATAAAAAATATTTAATTTGGATTATAAAACAAAAAAGGTAATATATATATATATATATATATAACAAGCTCAAACCTCTTAAAATTTAGTCAAAAAAAACCTCTTAAAATTTTTATAAATAAAAAAATAATTAATTTATATTCGTACAATATATAAAATAATTACTATATTATTATTATATTATAGATTAAGATTCACTAATTTAAAGTTTCTTTTTATTTATAATATAAGCATTAGAAATAAATAAAATTTTTATAACTAAATGTAGTGTAACAAAATATATATAATATTAATTAGTTCTTAAAAAATTCTAAAAAAATAGTTTCTTTTATTTTAGTAAAATAACTATTTATTAAAGTAGACAAATTAATTATTTTCTTCTCATATATAATTTTTTTAAGACATAAAAGTAATTAATTAGGACATTGGTTAAGATAATTAAAGTCAGTATTTCATTAAATTTTTAATTTAAAGAAAAATCCTAGTTAATTTTCGTATAGAAATTTCGAATTTGAAAACATTGATAAAAATTATGTTGAATTTTGATTTATTTGATTCTCATTTAAATTAATCACTACATAAGTTAAAGTTCTATTTTGAAGTTATATTCGAGCTTTAATCTGATTTTTAAAGTTTCAATTTACTTTGTTTGGTTTTTTAACTTAGGTATTCGTGACTCATATTAGGGTTTTAAGTGTTTAATTAAAAAAAAATAAGGTAAAAAAATTTTAATTGTCACATCAAATAGTCGCTAAAATGTATAATGTAGCAGTCGTTAGTCCATCTCAGCATGTTGTTAACGATTTTGTGAGACAGTGACAAAAATAATATTAGGAACCAATGTGAGTCATAACTATTAAGTTAGGAGACTAAATTGAGTAAATTAAATTTTTGAAATTAGATTGAAACATAGTTGTTAGAACCAAACCAGTGATTGAACCGGTCAAGTTACTAGTTCACTGGTTTATTGGTTCAATTGATAAATCACCGGTTGGACCGATAAAACCGGTCTCACGTAAATATAAAATATAAAATAGTTAAAAACTTAAAATTAAAATTTGAAATACATATCTTCACTAACATTTTATGAAGAATCAAGTCTCAACTTCTAAAAATAACTAATATAAAAAACCATAAAATTTTAATACTACAATAGTATCTTATTTTGACACAATAAAAAAATAATTAATTCACAAAGCCTATCATCTAACTATAATATCAGTAGATTTTAATACTAACATCAAAACAAATAACCTTAATCACAATACTAGCAATAAAATAGATCAAGTAAATTAATAAATTTTTAGTGAAATTTATATTTATATTAATAATGGTATATAATTAAAATATAATTAATTTTAAAAATAGAAAAAACAAAAATTAAATTAAATTAGATATTTATGTATACTATATAATTAGTATTTGTCATATATAATACTTAGAAGTGCAATGGCTAAGTGGCAAGTAGGGGTTACTTTTGCTCTAAGGTTCTTGGTTCGAGACCTCGTGTAGACATTTTAAAAAATTTTTCAAGTAGACCAGTTCGATTAGACCGGTTTGCACCAGTTCTTACCGGTTCACACCGGTTTTATTCCTTAAACGGTCTAAGGAGTAAACCGATTCGGATCAGGGTCCAGTTCTAGTCCGGTTCACTAGTTTTACGGTCGAACCAGCTAATCCAGTTTGATTTTTACAACTATGGATTGAAATATAACATCATTTCAGAGACCAACAAGTATTATCTCTTTGTTGACAATTAAGTTATTTTAATGGTAATTAAGATCTAATAATGGTTTATAATAAAAGAAGCATTCTTTTGCAATACTGAACCTATAGTAGTAGTTAGGGGTGTTCATAGATTAGATCATATCCATATAAATCCACAGTATTTATCCGTATCTGATCTGTAATTTGAGGATGTGATCTGATCTGTAATTGGATTGGATCAAATCGGATCCACACTCTAATCAGATAGAAGTAAATATATTTAAAAAAGTAAGTAAAAAAAATTATTGACTTTTTTTATAAAAATAAAATTTTTAATATTTTTTATTTTATGGATATATTTGATATCTGATCCAAACATAAAAAGTGCGAATATCGAATTTGATCTAATGAGTTTAGTGCAGATTGAATCAAAATTTCAACCATATCCCATCTGTAAACACCCCTAGCAATAATAACTAAAAAATCATAATGATTATATTTTTAACTAAGAAAAAGTGCAAAAAAAAATACTAAATACAAGAATATTTAATCAAATATTAAAAGACAATTTTACTTTAAAACAATTGGACTTTTTTTGCTCATATATATATATATATATATATATAATGTAATAATAATAATAATATGATAATTATTTTATATATCACACAAATATAAACGTTTTTTTTCTATGATCTTAAGAAAGGTTTTGTAAGTCCCTAACCTTGTTATCGATTTTTGTAGTGTTAGCCCTCATATTATCAATTTGATTTATATATAATTCGGATGATAAATTATTGGGTAAAAAACCTACATGTGCCAAGGGGGTTCCAAAATTACCCAAATCAACCAAATGAAATTTTGATACATCAATCTACCAAAGAACAAATATATATAATTCGAATCAATACGATTCGAATTCAATTTCAACGTAGTTCGAATTGACTTAATTCGAATTATTTCCAAATAACGTGCCAACATAATTCGAATCAATATGCATCGTTTTAATCAAGCATAGTTCGAATTGATTCAATTCGAATTACTAGCATCACCTGCGTATATAGGGAGTTCGAATCTACTTGATTCGAATTAGTATGGGTTGCTAAGTAAGTGTAATTCGAATTGATATGATTCGAATTATATATATAAAAAGTGCGAAAGAAAGAAGTTGATTCGAATTACTATGAAGCAGATCTCTCTATATATATATATGATATGTACGTGAGTTGCTCTCAATAGAGGGATCAGATGGCTAGTGAGGATAGTTTTCTAGTGTTGGTTCACCACAGATGATTGATTAAGAGAAAAACTCTATCCGCTGTGAAGTTCACCGATAAGGATCCTCTCTATTACAAATTTTTATAGTATTCCAAACATCTTTTAAATCATTTTTTAAAATTATTTTACATGGAATAAAATATTTTTTTGTGGTATAATTTAAAAAAATATTAAAAAAATTTATTAAAAATATATTTACTCAAATTTTAAATATAATACTCTTCTACATAATTAATAATCTAAAAATTAAAAAAATTATTTTATTTCATGCGAAGTAATTAAAGAGAAGAGTAAATTTGAAGATAAATGTTTATGGATGTAGTCAAATTTTAAATAAAATACTCTACATAATCAATAATAATTTGAAAATTAAAAAAATATTTTTTCCATACAAAAAAATTAAAAAAAAAGGCTTAAAAGATATTAGGAGTACTATAAAAATTTATAATGTCCCAATAATTTAGGTAAGTAAATGATAAAAATATTTTTTTAATTTTTAAATTATTATTGACTATGTAGAGTATTTTATTTAAATTTTGAGTACATATATTTCAAAATCACTAGGACATTACAACTCTTTATAGTACTCCTAACATTTTTAAACCATTTCTTTAAAACCATCCCCTAGTACATGTATTTTTTTAAATTGTTTTGTATAAAATAAAATACATGTACTAGGAGATGGTATTAAAGAAATGGTTTAAAAATATTAGGAGTACTATAAAGAGTTGTAATGTCCTAGTAATTTTGAAATATATGTACTCAAAATTTAAATAAAATACTCTACATAGTCAATAATAATTTAAAAATTAAAAAAATATTTTTATCATTTACTTACCTAAATTATTGGGACATTATAAATTTTTATAGTACTCCTAATATCTTTTAAGTCTTTTTTTTTAATTTTTTTGTATGAAAAAAATATTTTTTAATTTTTAAATTATTATTGATTATGTAGAGTATTTTATTTAAAATTTGACTACATGCATAAACATTTATCTTCAAATTTACTCTTCTCTTTAATTACTTCGCATGAAATAAAATAATTTTTTTAATTTTTAGATTATTAATTATGTAGAAGAGTATTATATTTAAAATTTGAGTAAATATATTTTTAATAAATTTTTTTAATATTTTTTTAAATTATACCACAAAAAAATATTTTATTCCATGTAAAATAATTTTAAAAAATGATTTAAAAGATGTTTGGAATACTATAAAAATTTGTAATAGAGAGGATCCTTATACTAGAAAACTATCCTCACTAGCCATCTGATCCCTCTATTGAGAGCAACTCACACATATCATATATATATATAGAGATCTGCTTCATAGTAATTCGAATCAACTTCTTTCTTTCGCACTTTTTATATATATAATTCGAATCATATCAATTCGAATTACACTTACTTAGCAACCCATACTAATTCGAATCAAGTAGATTCGAACTCCCTATATACGCAGGTGATGCTAGTAATTCGAATTGAATCAATTCGAACTATACTTGATTAAAACGATACATATTGATTCGAATTATGTTGGCACGTTATTTGGAAATAATTCGAATTAAGTCAATTCGAACTATGTTGAAATTGAATTCGAATCATATTGATTCGAATTATATATATTTGTTTTTTGGTGGATTGATGTATCAAAATTTCATTTGGCTGATTTGGGTAATTTTGGAACCCCCTTGGCACATATAGGTTTTTTACCCTAAATTATTTGGTGACGTGCTTCATTTTTTACTGTGATATACTTGTTTATTATTATTATTATTATTATTATTATTATTATTATTATTATTATTAAAAAATAACAGGCCAAATTATTGCCATAACATAATAGAAGTATGGAAGTTTATCATTCTTCTCTAATGGAGGAAACAAAATTCTTTTCAATAGTTTATTTAACGTTTAGTAGAATAAAAATAAATTTAATTTGAATAAATTTTAGTATGAGTTTAATATTTTTATTCATCATAAAATATTTATAGAATTACTTGTAGATAAATTTTGGAAAAAATAAAAAAAAACATGATTTTTAATTTTATTTTTTAATAATATTAATTTTTTACCATATATAATTATTTAATTATTTTTTAATCATATATAAATAAATTACTTTTAATAAGACTTTTTTTTATGTTATTCAATTATCTTTTTTAAAAAATAATTAATTATTAAAATAATTAAACTTTTCACAATAAAAATAATAAAAAATTATGAACGAAAACCATCCTGATAATTTTTTTGTATTTTTATTCATATTTTAATATAAACATAAATATAATTTAATTATATTATTTATGAAATGTGACTATAGATGTAGATAAAATTTAGTTATATTAATTATATATAGTTTCATTATATTGTATTGCTTATAAAGTTAGATTATAATTATGACAATAGAATTATTTTTGTATTTTTATATGTGTGACTAATTGGTGGTGTTAAAACATTACTCTTAATTATAAATAAGGTTTATAATTTAAAAAATCAAAGACTCAATTAAAAAGATACGAAAAAATGATGTTAAAATATTCTAACTCTTTAAAATAAAAATATTTGAAATTCAATTAAAAATTATTTAAAATTTAAACTCAATAAAAATTTATATTCAATGTGTTTTGTATTAAATATATTTAATAACCTATTATATCATATTGGTTGAAATTAGTTTTTATAATGTTAATTTTTTAATAACACTTTATTAGAAAAAAAAACCATCTTTTCAGAATTTTTTAAAAACTAATTAATATTATATATATTTTGTTACATTACATCTTGTTATAAAAAAATTATTTATTTCTAATGCTTATATTAAAAATAAAAATAAAATTTAAATTAGTAAATTTTAATCTATAATATAATAATAATATAGTAATTATTTTATATATTATACGAATAATTTTAAGAGCTTATTTTATATATATATATATATATATATATATATATATATATATATATATATATATTTATGAATGTGATATATTTTTTTATGTAAATAATCTTTTAAAAAAAATCTAATAATTAATCTATTACCTTTTTTGTTATAGTCTAAATTAAATGCTTTTTATTATTTTTGGAAAGAAAATCTTTTGAGGAATTTAATAATATGTGATGAGGAATGCCGAATAAATTATATAGAAACCAATTAAAATACAATATAAAAATATCTTTAAAAAAAGACGTTTTAAGCGTCTTTATCTGAGTGGCCTCTTTATTTTAGACTTCTTTTACATTATTATTTAATCATATTCATTAGTATAAATCACTTTTGAAAATGCATATAAAATGTAGCTAATTTTGTTGGCACAATAATACACAAATGACTTTGGTAGCACATTTTTTATTAACTAAATTTCCTTTTATTAATATTTTACTTTATTGCCTTTTACCTTAAAGCAATATGATAAGAATCATCCTTTTCTCCAAATTTCTTTTGCTTCACTCCATACTTGCTATCCATCCATTGGACTAACATCCTATAGCATGGTTATTAATTTGTCTACTTTAGAGGTGGATTACAAATGATAAAATTATATTAAGAAAATTTTTCGGGCCGACAATTTTTAATTTTTTATTATTATTTAATCAGTATAAATATTAAATTATAGTTAATAAATAAATTTTATTAATTTATGTACATAAATTTTTTAAAAATATAAATATAAATTATATTAATTTATATATATAAATTTTGATAAATATAAATATAAATTATATATTTTTATATATAAAATTTTTATAAATATGAATATAAATTATTATTAATTAAATATTAACAAAAAATAATAATATTTATTAATTATATAATATTATTCTTATATTAATTAAAGTCGAATTATAATATAATATTAGACACATCCCGAGTCATTACAAAATCACATGATCAAAAAAAAAAATTAAAGCGAACTCAATTAGTTTATAATATGTATCTTATTTAACATTCATTAATTTTAATAATAATAATTAATAAAATATTAAATAAAATAATTTTTTTTATTTTTATTACCTTTTTTTGTTTGTTACCAAACTAAGAAATTCGACGTGTTATACTTCAATTAGAGTTCAGCCAAAACAATATCTAACCTATGTTTGAATTAAGTGAAAGAAAAGTACAAAGAGAATTTTCATATAAGGTGAAATATATGGTAAAGATGTTGTTTTAAAGATGTGCTTATGTGGCAAAATCTAAACCACACATTCTAAAACTACACTTTTAACTTAAAACCGTAACCCTTCACAAAGAAAAGCGTCACCTAATGGAAAAAAGTAAATTAGAAGATTTAAGAGAAGAAATAATTAAATTATCGAAACTAATAGATCAAAAATTAATGATTTTAACCAATGTTAATTGTAATGACACTGAATTCTTAAAATCAATACAAAATGATTTTTCTCAAAATCTTTATTTTACTATAAGTTTTATTGAGAGACTTCAAAAACCTGAAAAAACTTATTTTTCACATGGAATTTCTAAAAAATGCTACCATGGAAATGATTCCCCACATCTTCATCATACTTTTAACCCACAATTAAATTCTATAGTAGATATGCTTGAAGAAATATTAGTATCTATAAAATTTCAAAGAAATAAGGAAAAAGAGAATCCCAAAGAAGAAAAATTTCAAAATATAATCAACATAACAGACTTAAAAGTAAAACCACCATTGAAATTATGAATATTGAAGAAAAGTTAGAAGAAGTTACAATGCTTTTTAAACAATTAAAAATGGCTCAAGAAAATAATATTATGGAACATGGTTTTCAAATAGAAGAAGAATTAGTAAATGATGAAAATATAGAAAATGAAGAACACATTTTAGACTATTCAAGTGACGAAGAACCAGCAATTCCAATACAAGTAAAAAATGAAGTTGGAACATCTAAGGATAATCAATCCCAATTTAAATGGGAAACAGGTTTTGATAATTATGCTTTTAAAAAAGGATTTATAAATAAAGATTCAAAATATACAAAAATACCATCAAAATATGTTCCTAAAATCCAGGAAATGGAAGGAGAAAGAATGCTCGATTTAGACTGCAAAAAGAACGAAAAAGAAATTTTTGAAAACTGGTTGAATTCCTTCTTATTAGAAGCCTTTACTAATCCAAAACTTAGTGAATTGTCTGGAAGAGACATTTGGAATTACATAGGATTTCATACTAAAGGAACTATAAGAGATTATATGACATCAATAGAAAACCAAATAATAGAAGAATTAGAAACAAAAACAACAGCTTATGATAAGATATTATATATAATGATGATTCTATATAAAGAATTTTTTGGAAAAAATATTATAGATCATAGACAAGAAGTCTATGATAAAGAATATCAAGAAGCAAAAAACCATTTAGCTAATATTCAGATATATGATTTATGTAATGTGGAGTCCTATATATGTGAATATAGAATACATTATTACAAATTAAAAGAAGAAGATAAAAATCATTATCTCAGTATGTATATAACAAAACTTCCATATCCTGCTAATGAATTTATAATGGGAAGATTTATAAGAGAAATAAATAGAGGAACAATTGAAAATAATTTTGGTGGAGCAACCTCTGCAATAAGAGAGGAAATAAAAGAACGTTGTATGCAAGAAGCAACTCAAAAAAGATTTGCAAATATAATTAGAATTTGCTGTCAGGATAATGAAGAGATACCTCAAAAATATGGTCTTAATAAAAATTTTCAAAGAAAAAGAAAATATCAATTTAGAAGAAGAAAATACTATCCAAAGTGGAGAAAAAAGAGATATTTTAGGAAAGAAAATAACAATAAAAACAAAAGACAAAGAAATAACTATTGCCCGAATAAAAAAGAAAATTGTAAATGTTGGTATTGCCAAGAAGAAGGACACTACGCAAATGAATGCCCAAAAAAGAAGGATAAAAAGGATCTTACTAAACAAATAGAAATTGCTAAGTCTTGTTTCATGGAACCATTAGAAGAATCTGATGATAACTTAGACTACATTTTTGAATATGTCTCAGAAACAGACTCAGAGACTGAGTAATAATGCTACATTTATTACTATAAAAATAACAGAAAAATTTATAAATACTTTCATAGATTCTGGAGCAACACAATGCTTTGCTAGTTCAAATATAAAACTTGATTGGAAAAAATTAAAGAAACCATTAAGAGTTAGAATAGCTGACAAATCAATACATAAAATTGACCAAAAAGCAGAGATGGTTGAAATTTTTATTCAAAATTATAGATTCATTGTTCCATCTATATATATGTTAGATTCTGGAATTGATTTTATCATAGGAAATAACTTTTTAAAGCTATATCATCCATTCATTCAAGAATTAACATATATAGTTTTAAAAGCTCCACACGATTCTTCAATAAATCAAAAATCAAAACGTATAAAAATACCAACTACTACTATAGATAAGATCTTAAAATTTAAAATATTTTCTATATTAGAAACATGTTATTTAAATTTATAATTTCAGATAAATATTCCAAAAAATAATCTTGAAATAAAGATAGAAGAACTTTTGAATGAAATTTGTGCTGAAAATTCTTTAGATATTAAAAATACAAATAACGAATTAGTAAGCATTAAATTAAAAGATCCCACAAAAGAGATAAATGTTCCAAATAAAATTCCTTATTCCGCAAGAGATAGAGAAGAGTTCTCATTAGAATGTAAAGATCTTTTGGAAAAAGGAATTATAAGATTAAGTAAAAGTCCTCATGCGGCTCCAGCTTTTTACGTTGAAAACAATAATGAAATTAAAAGGGGAAAACGAAGAATGGTAATAAACTATAAGAAAATGAATGAAGCAACTATTGGTGATGCTCATAAACTTCCAAGAAAAGATTCTATTTTAGAAAAAATCAAAGGGGCAACTTGGTTTTCATCTCTTGATGCAAAATCAGGATATTGGCAACTTCGTTTAGACGAAGAAACAAAGAAATTAACTGCTTTTACTTGCCCAACAAAAGAATCAACAAGTGTGTTGCTTTATGAATGGAATGTATTACCATTCGGATTAAAACAAGCCCCAGGTATTTATCAAAGATTTATGGAAGAAAATCTAAAGGAGTTAAATGAATTTGTTTTAGTGTACATTGATGATATACTAATTTTTACAAAACAAGATAAAGAAGATCATCTTCAAAAATTATTAATAGTTTTAGAAAGATGTAAAGAAAAAGGATTAGTTCTTAGCAAAAAGAAAGCAAAAATAGCAAAACAAGAAATAGAGTTTCCTGGATTAATTCTATCCACTGAAGGAAAGCTAAAACTACAACCAAATGTTCTAGAAAAAGTAAATTTATTTCCTAATAAAATAGAAGATAGAAAACAATTACAAAGATTTTTAGGGTGTATAAATTATATTTCTGATCAAGGATTTTTAAAGAATATAACAGAATACACTAAAAGCTTATTTCCAAAAATAAGTAATAAAAAAGAATGGAAATGGGATGAAAAAGATAGTATGCAAATTCAAAGAATTAAAGAATTATGTGAAAAACTTCCAGAACTTTATATTCCAGAAGAAAATGACTACTTAATAGTAGAAACAGATGCCTCAGACATAACCTGGTCAGGATGTCTAAAAGCTAAGAAAGCTATAAAAAGCTTAGAACAAGAAAAAGAATCACTAGATTCTAAATATCCCCCAAAGGAATTACTTTGTAGGTATATTTCAGAAACTTTTACTCCAACAGAACAGAGATATACCACTCATGAAAAGGAAACTCTGGCAGCAATTAAATCTCTTAAGAAATGGAAAATCGATTTACTACCCAAAGAATTTACATTAAGGACAGATTCAAGTTACCTAACAGGTTTTATACGATATAATTTAAAAGTTGATTATAATCATGGACGATTGGTAAGATGGCAATTATTTTTGTTACAATATCCAATAAAAATTGAATATATTAAGGGTGACAAAAATGTTATTGCAGATACATTAACAAGAGAATGGAGTTCGTCTACAACGCATTAGATCAAGAAATTCAAAAATACGAACAAGAACTCCAAAAATGCAAGCATTGTCAGCAAATAAGGATACAGATCCAATTCCTCAAGAAGGCCATCGAAGCAATGAAATCAACACAACAACCAAAACCATCAGAGTTCAGCCAGCTAAGCGTGGTGGACAAATCAGGTGAAGAAAAAATTCCAGAAAACAAAACAATTGCTGAAATTATCAAAAAATCCACCCAAGATAAAAAATATTATGTAATTTATAATGGCCCCATGAAAGGAGTATATGATGCCTGGGAAAAAGCAGCACCATTTACACATCAATCAAGGATAATTCATAAAGGAGGATTTTTAACACTGGAAGAAGCAAAGGAATCTTTCAGGGAATATGAAGCTCTTCATCCAGAGCAAACCCTAAAAAGAGCAGATAAAGCTCCAATTCAAACCCAGAGAACAGGAATAATAAGAAACATTCCTACAAGGGCTGAAATCAAGGAAAAGAAAAGGGTCTATAGATCAAATCTCAGAGAAACCCTTAACATAGTCCTGAATTGGACTGAAGAAAAAAGGGCAATCTTGGGATATTATCCTATTGCCAAAGAACAGCTAACAAAGCTGGTTATATTTCCAGATGCTTCCCCATCTGACACCTATCAGTTTTTCCAGTATGGATTAATTGATACAATTTTAATTTTTAATGATCTGAAAATTATTAGTGAGTTTCCTGCAGGATTCATTGATGCAGTAAAGAGATTTAAAAATATGATTGACAACGTAAATCCAAGGGATATATCCCTAAAATTTACGAATAGTCAACCTATTTTTAATGAAGAAGAAGAATGCTTGGTTCCAGCACATCAAGTAATCTTCATATCCGTCTTCCCAGGAAATTTTCAACCAATCAATCAAGTTCAAGATTTAACAATCTACAGTCATGAAGGAAGACTAGCCAGCACACTAGCAAGGGTCTTCGAAAGAACTCAAAAGATAACAAGGGAATCTCACACAAGAATCAATTATAAAAGCAGAAATACTTTGCTTGTGTCCAGTAAAAGGAATGAAATTGAAGAAAGAGAGATGAGACTCTTAGTGGAATTTGAATCAGCATTCTACAACTTATCTGGACTCTTAGAAAAGCTTCCCGAAGGGATAAAGAGGAATCTCTGCTATCTGATAAAAGACAGAGAAGACCACAAGTGCCAGCTATGTGTTTCAGAGTTATCTGAAGAAAGCAATAATAAAACGGAATCAACCCACATGATAAAGGAAGAAGACAATGCATCTGAAGGTCACATGATGAAAGAGGAGGACAGCACATCTGAAGCATCTCTCAACATTATTGCATAGTGACGTAAGCGCTTAGGTCATAGAGCACCAACAATGTAGCTGGTGCAAGATAATAAACAATGACGTAAGCAATGACGTCATAAGAAGGGTAAGGATAGGAATTGTCCATCAGACCCAACCATTATAAATAGGTTGCTTAGGCAATTGTAAAAGGCATCAAACCATAGAAAGCAGGAGGCTAAGAGTACTCATATGCTAGGAGAGCAAAGAGGAAGCTGCCGAGGCGATTCTATAGTTTGAAGAAGAATTCCCTTATGAAAAACCAATTCTAAACTCCCCTCTGGAGTTAGTATCTACAATCTCCCCTCTGGAGATAAAAAAACATCTTATGTAAAATATTCTAAATAAAAGAAGTTTTTCTCCAGAAAGGTACGCCTTTATCCTAATCTCTTAGTTATGAATTATTTAGAAAGTTTAGAATTAACGGAAGAATCTGACTATTATAGATTATCTGCATTATTAGATAATGAAAAACAGGCTGTTCTAAAAACAGAATTAAATCTCAAATCAAATGAAAATTTTAATAAACAAAATCTTTTAAAAGAAGTTTTTAATAGAAAAAATATAATATACTATGGAAAAATTCAACTTGAAGCCCCTATAAAGATAAAATCTGCCAATGGAGAACTTGAAATAGCTTTGATAAATGATGAAGAATTGAGTAAACAGATTGAGAAAATTAAGGATCAGCAAAAAAGATCTAAAATTGGATGGATTCATATTAGTACTATACAAGTCTTAATCAAATCTACATATATGAAAGGAATTAATTCACCAATAAGCTTAGCAATCTGTGACAAAAGAATTACTGATGACCCAATAGATCAAATAATTGGAATTGTTCATGGAAACTTGGCAAACGTAAATGTTAAATTCAATGCCCATCTTGGATATGCTATACCTTTGTCAACTGAAAATCTTGGAAGATCTATAAGTTTGGCTTATAAATTTCACAGAAAGAATCTAATGGAACAAGATGATGAACCATTTTCAATTACATATGCAATAAATTATGCTTTAACAAATAGCCATCATAGTATAATATTTAAAAACAGAGAAAGAATTTATGTTGATGAATTATTTCAGAAAATTGTAAAGACAGAAATACCAAAATATAAAGCTATTGAAAACCCAGTTCTTTTACTAAAAGAACCATCAGGAAAATTAGTTTCATCGAATTTTCAAATAAGAGAATCCAAAATTAATAGCCATTTAAGTTTATCTAAGTTAAAGTCTAAAGAAGAAAATTCTGAAATAAAAGAATTAACAAAAAAAGTCGAAAAATTAAATGAAACCCTAAACACTAAGTTATGACAATAAATAAAGAAAAAATATATGTAACCTATCAAGACAAGAAACAAGAGCTCTTTGAAAGAGAAAATCGGTTGAATTATTTACAGTTTTCTGAAATAAATCAAGGAGCATTTAAAGCTCTAAAAATAATCTATGACAAATTGAAAAGAGAAGTTGAAGAGTTAGAAAAATTAATAGAATCTCTAGAAAATAGTGATGAATCGATGATAGAATTTGCAGAAATACTAAGATAAATAATGAAGTATATAAAGATTGAAAGACCAGAAAACAAAATAAAAAGAAAAAGGGCGAAAAAATTAAAAAGTAAAATAAAGGAGTATAAGAGGGAATTAAATAATCTTCAGTTCGAAATTAATGACCTTATAATAAAAAGGATAGAAATAAGAACAAATATAAACAAGTTGGAGCTAAACTTAAAAAATTTATAAATGCCTGAAAAATCATATTATGACTTAAAAGAATTAAAGTTGTTAAAAGAAAAAATGGAAAATGAAGTTGAAAAATTAAAAAGATATTTAGAAACAACAAAAAATGTAGAAATAAAAGAAGTTTTTGAGGATTTAAAAAATTATATTAAAGAAAAAGACAAACAGATAAAAGATTTTATTTACAATGATCCATGCAAAAAAGAATATTATAAACTAAAACAAGATTGAAAAACTATAAAGTATCACCAACCAAATCTATACAAATTATAAACTCATATGAAAAGATAATGGAAATTTTGAAAAGAGTTAATGGAAATTCTGAAAAAGATATTAAAAAATTGGGAAATTCTGAAAAAGATATTAAAAAATTGGTATCAGAGCCAAGTTAACGATTAAGGGTAACACTTTCTCTTTAAGTAACACTTTTAGTGACACGCTTTCAAAACCATAAAAGACAAAAGTCTTTACAAGTGCATCTGTACACTAGATGCCCCCTTCATATAAATATTTTTACAGAGATACAAGTACGTTATCAACGTAACGGATTTTTTTTGAAATAAAATAAAAAATTTAATATTTTTCTAAACACTATTTTTAAACTTTATAAAATTCGCTTTATTTTGGCCAACTTCCTTCAATTTTTTGTCCATATTTTTATTCTATTTTAATCAATTATCATCATCTTTAAATAGTATATAAATCTAAAAATAGTATATAGGAGTACACAAAAATACACAGACAACAAGCATGAATTTTTTAAATATTTTTTAATTATAAATTAAAAAAATAAGTCATATTTAACAATAGTAACCATTATCATCGTCTCCAGAAATATATAAGTACACCAGAATATATTTAACAAGGATTTTTTAATTATAAGTCGTATTTTATTTTAAAAAATATTTTAAAAAATATAAATAATTTTTTTCAAAATAAAATACAACTTACAATTAAAAAAATCCTTGTTAAATATAGCTTATTTCGGTGTACATGTGTATTTTTAGAGACGATGATAATAGTTGCCATAATTAAATATGGTTTATTTTTTTAATTTATAATTAAAAAAATCCTTGAAGAAACCATGCTTGTTTATTTGTGTATTTTTGTGTACTCTTATATACTGTTTATAGATCTATATACTATTTGAAAATGATGATAATGGATTAAAATGGATGAAAAACGTGAATTTAAAAATGTTGAAGGGAGTTCGCCAAGAATAAGACAAACTCTATAATTTTTATAGAGTTCACCAGAAATGTAAAGAACTTACTCTAAAAAAAATCATATTTAAAAAATTAAAGTTTAAAATAGTGTTTGAAAATATATATATTTTTTTATTTTATTTCTGAAAAAAAATCCGTTTTTCAACTTAAAAAAAAGGGTTACAACTAAGCAACCCATCAATTACAGCTTATATTTTATTATGATAGTTTAATATTAAAATATTGACTATCTAATACTTAAGTATAAATTTAACTAAAAACTAATTTATAGAAAAATTAAGTGAAAAAATATAAGATGAAAAGACATTATATTCAACTCAAAATTTTAAGGTGTCAAGTTTATAGACCTCCTATTTTATAAATTCTTCATTCTTTTTTGTTTTCTTTGATATGTGACTAATTTCATGCACTCCTTATACTAGGAACATTAACAATCTAATTTATTAGATTTTTATTGGACTTTTTCTCTCTTTTGAGAGACCCAAGCCCAATTTTTGGGATGTCTCTTTACACTCTTGTATCACTACTTTAATCAGACTTTTGGAAGTCGTTGAGAGTAAAAGAGAGCAGTCACAAAGTGAGAGAAAAGAGGAAAAAACAGAAATCTCATTTTTGTGTAGAACAGCAAATTTCAAATAGCAGTTTCTCATTTATTCATTGTTGGATCAGCCTAAAATTTGAACTGCAGCTTCACTCATCTTGTTCTTCATTTTAAATGGTGAAAATTTTGATTTGAGGTTTGCAAAGGGAGAAATTTTCTTCGAACAACAACTCTGTTATTGGGTATTTTTTCATCTTCTTGTTATTATTTTTAAGCTTTGGTGCTTTGATGTGCTGGCTGGTTATATGCATGATTTGTGTTTTGTTTGAGACTCTCTTGTACCTCATATTTGATTATAGTGGAGTCATTTTCTTGGTCTTGGTGACTTGTGATTTTTACCTCTCATATTGAGGGAGTTTTTCACGTTAAAATATCGGTGTCTTCTTGTTGTTTTAGTTGATATATTTGCTTACTTATAGTTGCTGTCATATTGTGTTGTGAGTGCTTTCATATTGTTCTTATATTGGATATTTGTATTGTTTTCGCTACTAGACTCTTTCATACTAGCATCAGAGCTTGTTGGTATCTTTTTTAGGCTTGTGATTCTGTGAACAATGGAGATTAATAGTAATACTAGTAGGATGATCATTTTTAATGGTCCTGATAATGATTTGTGGAAGTCAAAGATAGAAGATTTGCTTTATGTCCAAAAAGTTCATCAACTAATTTTGAAAAAGAGAAGCCTAATGATAAATATGTTGATGATTGGACTTTGTTGCATAGATAAGTTTGTGGATATATTAGGTAGTGAGTTAACGATAATGTGTTGAAGCATATTATTAGGGAGACACATGTTCGAACTTTTTGAATTAAACTTGAACAGGTGTATGCTATAAAAACTAGGAATAACAAGATGTTCTTGATTAAGCAGTTATTGGTTTTGAAATATATAGAAGGAACATCAATGACAAATTATTTGAATAACTTCTAAAGAATAATGAATCAATTATCTTTCATGAGTATCAAATTTGATGAAGATGTTCAACTAGGATTATTACTTCTTGGCACTTTACCAGATTTGTGGGATATTCTCAGAATTTCATTGTCCAATTCTGCTCTTGATGGTGTAATCTTTATGGATCTTACCAAGAGCAGTGTTTAATGAAGAAATGAGAAAAAAAATCACAAGGTACATCAACTACACTTTCACATGTTCTGGTTTCTGAGTTCAGGGGGAGAAATAAAAGTAAAATCCTAAAAATAGAGATCAAAATAGAAGCAAGTCTCAAGAAAGGTGTAAGAATATTGAGTGTCATCATTGTGGTTAAAAAAAATATGTGAAAAAATTTTGTTGATAGCTAAAGTAGGAAAAAGCTAAGGCAAGCAAAGACAAGAGTATAAATAAAGATAATAGTAGCAATGAAGACAAGGTCAATATGACTTATGGTAATTTTCTTCTTGTGGAGGAGTTTGAATCTATTAACCTTATTGATAATAGTACTATTTGGGTGATTGACAGTGGTACTTCTATCCATTTTAAATCTAGGAGGAATTTATTTATGTTTTATACTCCTATTGATTTTGGTGATGTAAAAATGACTCATCAAGGTATTGCAAAGTGTGCCGGTGTTAGACAGAATTGTTTGAAAATCTCCAACAGTACCAAATTGACTTTGAAGCATGTGAAGCATGTTCCTAATATTCAGTTGAACTTACTTTCTGATGGTAAGTTGTGTGATAAAAACTTGTATAACTCATTCTCTCGTGATAGTTGAAAGCTCACTAAGGGGGTTCTATGATTGTTGCTATAAGTATATGATACTCTACTCTTTATTTAACTCAAGAAAAGATTGTGAAATATGTTGTTAATGCTACTGTCTTTGTTGATGAAACTGATTTATGGCATAAGAGGTTATGTCATATAAGTGAGAAAGGCATGAGTATATTATCTAAGAAAAATCTTCTACTTAGTTGCAAAGTTGCTTTGCAAAAATGCAACCATTGCTTTGCTGAAAAACAAATAGAATTTCTTTCAAGAGCCATCCACTTTCAAGGAAACCGAAGATACTTGACTTGGTACACTCTGATGTATGTGGATCGATAAAAACAAAAATACTTGGAGAGTTTATCTATTTTGTAACCTTTATTGATGATCATTTTAGAAAATTATGGGCTTACACTTTGAAGTCCAAAAATCAAATTTTAAATATGTTCAAGTAATTTTAAGCTTATGTTGAAAGAAAAATTGGGAAGAAGTTGAAATGCATTCATATTGACAATGGTGGTGAGTACTTAGGCCCATTTAATGCTTATTCTAAATAGCATGGTATAAGATATCAGAAGATTCTTTCGAAGAATTCTCAGTTAAATGGCCTGGCTGAAAGGATGAATAGAACATTAGTTGAAAGAGTTAGGTACTTATTGTCACAGTATGGATTGGAAAAATTCTTTTGGGGGTAAACCTTTAAGCATTATTGTTCATATTTTGAACCAGATACCATGTGTTCCCTTGCAATTTAAAGTGCCAAAAAAGGTATGGTCAAGTAAAGATGTTTCTTATTATTAGATAAGAGTCTTTAAGTGCAAAGTCTTTGTTCATATTTCCAAAGATGAGAAATCCAATCTTGATGTAAAGATTGAGCAGTGTATATTTATTAGCTATGGCATGGATGGGTTTGGTTACAAGTTTTATGATCCTGTTAATAAGAAGGTGATTTAAAGTAAAGATATTGTCTTTGTTGAAGACCAAACATTGAATGATATTGATAATGCAAAGAAGTCAATGGTTAAGCCTAGTGATAATTTTTCTGACTTAGATATTACTCTTTCTATGCTTGTGGTAGAAGATGGTAGAGTTAAAGTTCACAATAATGAGTATGATATAAGTGCAGGTGAAGATGGAACAATTGATCCAACACTTGATGAAGTTGGTAATGATGATCATGATGAACAAACAACTTTAAAAATTCCTGAAAATTCATTCAGAAGGTCTGCAAGAGAGAGAAAGTCTTTGTTAAGGTATTCTCCACATGATTTTATCTTGTTAACTAATGGGGAAGAACTTGAATGCTTTGGAGAGGCTATTGAAGATGGAAGCAAAGCTTAATGGCTTGAAACTATGCAAGAAGAAATGAAGTCCTTACTTGAGAATGATACCTATGAGTTGGTGAAGCTACTTAAGTGTATGAGAGTTTTGAAGAACAAATGAGTATTTAGAATCAAGAATGAAAAATACAATTCTAAATCTCGGTATAAAGTTAGATTGGTTGTTAGAGGCTTTAGTTAGAGAAAAGGTGTTAATTATGAGAAGATTTTTTCTCCTGTTGTAAAGATATCATCCATTCATGTTGTACTTGGATTAGCAACTTCTCTTGATTTGGAGATTGAGCAAATGGATGTGAAGACAGCTTTTCTTCATGGTGATTTGGATAAGAAAATCTACATGGAGCAACCGAAGGACTTTGTTGTTAAAAGAAAAGAAGGTCTTGTGTGCAAGTTTAACAAGAGTCTTTATGGATTGAAGCAAGTTTCAAGACAATGGTACAGAAGTTTGAATTTGTTATGGGAGAACATGGTTATCATAAGATAACTTTAGATCATTGTGTATTTGTGCAAAAATTTTCTGAAAATGATTTTATCATTTTTTTTGCTTTATGTGAATGATATTTTGATTGTGGGTAAGAATGCTTTGAGAATTAATGAGTTGAAAAAAATAGTTGAGCAAGTTCTTTGCTATGAAAGACTTGGGTCCTACCAAATAGATTTTGGACATGACTATTACTCGTTATAGAAATTTCAAAAAGTTTTATTTGTCACAGGAGAAGTACATAAAGAAGGTGCTTCAAAGGTTTGGCATGAATGATACCAAATATATTACTAGTTCTTTTTCTCCTTATTTTAAGTTGAGTAACAAGCAATGTCCAACCATGGATGAGGAGAAACAAGTAATGAATGAAATTTCTTATGCCTCAGCGGCTGGAAGCTTAATGTATGCTATAGTGTGCACTAGACTAGACATTGCTCATGTAGTTAGTATTGTGAGTCGTTTCATCTCTAGTTTAGGTAAAGAACATTGAAATGCTGTTAAATAGATTATGAGATATTTCAAAGGTATAAGTAACTTGAGTTTGAGTTTTGGTGGTAAAAAATTTTTGCTAGTTGACTTTATTGATGCAGACATGGCAGGAGATGTTGATTCACGAAAGTATGTTTTAGGTTATTTGGTCAAATTTGCAGGGAGAGCTATTTCATGATAGTCAAGGCTATAGAAGTGTGTTATACTTTCTACCATAGAGGCAGAGTTTATTGCAGTAACTGAAACATGTAAAGAGTTGTTGTGGATGAAGAAGTTTCTTCGAGAACTTGGTTTCAAGCAAAACCATTATGTATTGTTGTGTGATAGTCAAAATGTTATTCATCTTACTAAGAATTCCACTTTTCAAGCAAGATCCAAACATATCGATGTTAGGTATCATTAGATACGACATGTATTAAATTTCAAGTTGTTGGAACTTGAAAAAGTTCACATTAATGATAATGGTATTGATATGATGACAAAAACATTGCCAAGAGATAAAAGCTTGAAACATGTTGTTTGATTGTCAGGATAGCGAGGGCCTCTATCTAGTCGAGAAGGGAGAGATTTGTTGGGTTTTTTCTTTCTTTTGTGAGATCCAAATTCAATTTTTTGAGGTGTCTCCTTTCACCCTTGTGTCACTATCCTAATAAGCTTTTTAAGGGATCATTGAGAGTGAAAGAAAGCAGCCACAAAGTGAGAGAAGAGAAAAAAAATTCCTATTTTTGTGCAGAACAGTAAATATTAAACAGCAGTTTATCATTCTTTCATCTTTAGATCGGCCTAAAATTTGAATTTAAGCTTCATCTCATTTTATTCTTCATTCTAAACGGTCAAGATTTTGATTGAAGGTCTGTAGAGGAAGAAATTTGCTTCAAACAACAACTCTATATTGGGTATTTTTCATCTTTTTGTTACTCACTAGTAAACTTTGGTGCTTTGATGTGTTGGCTGGTTGTAGCACAATTTGTGCTTTATTTGAGAATTTATTATACCTTATATTTAATTATAGTGGAGTCATTTTTTTGGTCTTGATGACTCGTGATTTTTATTTCTCACATTGAGAGGATTTTTCACGCTAAAATATCGGTGTGTTCTTGTGTTATGAGTACTTTTATATTATTTTTGTATTGAATATTTGTGTTATTTTTGTTGTTGGACTCTTTTAATAGACATACAAGAGAAGCAGCTTTACAATAACATTCCAAGTAACAATTGGAGGGACTTTAGAAGAAACTTGTGAAATTCTGTTTGTTTTAATCATTAAGGACATTCAATTGTTTAGCTATATATATAAATCCAAAAAAGAAACAAGACACCATCAATGATCGTGATACATATGGTATAAAGAAATAGAGAGAATTAGATAGAAATAGAGAGAATATAATAGAAATTTATAGAATTAGGTAGTGTTTGGTAGAGAGACAGAGACAGAAAGACTGAGACTGAGAGATAGAGATTAAGAGACAGAAATTGAAATAAATCTCAGTATTCTGTTTGGTGCAAAATAGGAGACAAAAATTGAAACAAGAATAAAACTCTAATTTAATTTGTACAAAGGATAAAATTGGAATTAATTAATTGAAATGAGGGTATTTTAGGTATAAAATGTTATTAAAGTTTTAGTCTATATCTCTAAAAATTTTAGTCCCCTGTGTCCTTACTTTTTGGAGGTACTGAAATACTGAAATTTTGGAGATAGAGACAGAAATTTTAATACCATTCTTTGAACCAACAAACATGATACTGACTCTCAGTCTCTCAGTCTCTGTCTCAGTACCTCAAAACAAACGCTACCTTAAAGTTTTCAATTACATAATATCTCTCTACACTATTATATCATATTTTTATTTACAGTATAATTCTCTAATTGAACTATAAAACTCAATACTAATCCTAACATTACCCTTCCCTTCAAAGAGTTGCCAAAAAAAATATAAATCTTAATTAAAATCTATTCTATTATATAAAAATCGGATGTCTGCACTTAATGATGGAACTGACGTGGCATGCTCTGGAGAGTGTTTTCCGATTTAATTATTATTTTAACTCATTCAATACAATTTATTACCATGACTTAATTATATCAGTTAATTGATTTGATTAGATATTTAAATATTAATATAATTTATTATAATATATATTACTTAATTAAATTTACTACATTAATTGTAATTTGTTATATTAGTTAATTAATTTATTTATTTACAAATTCTAAAATAAAATAAATAATTTATTATTTATTCTAATTGAATTCATTAAATTTAATTATACATTATATATGAATTAATAATAATTTGTAAATCATTTTATATTATACATGTATTAACAAAATATTATATACATCTTAATGTGTTAATTAAATATTATATACACATAAAAAAATAAATACAAAGATGATTTATATAATATTAATAATATTATATTAGCACGGTATTTTTTTTTGTTTAGATATCATATAGTATTGATCATGATAATATTATTATATAGTATTATATAAACTTTCTAATATTAGTATAGAAAATTGGAAAATTATTTTTTATGGCAATCATTCTTAGTGGAATAGTGTGTCTCTTATATAGTATTGATAATTGTTGCTTAATTTAAAGTAATTGTATGTTGGTATCTTAAATTTATTTTCAATAATGACCTAAATAGATAAATCTAATTGAATTGAATGATTATATAAAATATTTTATATTATTAATATACTAAAATTAAATTCATTTTTTGGTACCGAATTTTATAGGTAAATTTTATACAAGATTAAGTTATTTTTTTATTTGTTTTATCTATGTTACTTTATTTAATTTTAAGTAGCGTCATATTTACAATTACCACCAGTATGATATTTTATAAAATATAAAAATCAATTTTTTTATAATTTAAATATCAATGTTTGAATAGAAGAACTTAATAGACGAGAGAGAGAGAGAGAGAAATTTACCTAGAGAAAAAAACTCGCATGAGAATGGTGGCGACGGGTTTAACAACAACGGTAACGGGATGAGCAGCGATGATGACATAAGTTGTGAACAGTGACGGATCCAAAAAAATTTAGTAATGGGGACAAAAACATAATAAAATGTAGGTATAGATATTTTTTTTGCTTCCCACGATATTCAAAAGTTAAGGACTAATCCGTCATGAATTTGAATTCCATTTAAGAATCTACAATTGACCGGCAACGACTTGCTATACATACGAGACAGAATTCGAACCCTCAATACTTATTTAAGCTGACGACTAAGTCGATCACTTAATCAATCTAAATTGGTTTAGATATATTCAAAATTTAAAATTAGAACTGCCTAATACATACTGATAATAACTAGAAATATACACACAATCATTATTATAATATTTAAAATAATAAAAATATAATTTTATACGCATAATATAATATTTAAAATAATAAAAAAATATTTATAAAGATTTTTTTTAATCTTTAACATTATTAAATATTATTTTTTATATATATTGTTAAATAATTATTTTACTTAATTGTCAAATCTACTTATTATAATTTTTATAGTATAAATAAATTTTATAACCAAAATAATTATAGTATATTAATATATAGATAATATATTTTTATATCTTAAACAATTTTTAAAAAATCACTAATAATTTAAGTTGTATTTAATTAGAAAACTAAGTTTTAATTTAATTATTAATTAATTAACTAATATAATAGAATTAATTATCACTAATTTTTGAGTGTATTTATTTATTTTTTATACTAAATCAAATTTAACAATATAATTATTATTATGTGTTAAGTTTAACAAAATATTTTTTAACATAAAATACAAACAAACTATTTATATTTTATTTTGAGACAAATCTATTCTATTATATAAAAATTGGATGTCTGCACTTAATGATGGAGCTAACGTGGCATGCCTTAGAGAGTATTTTTCGATTAATTATTTTAACTCATTCAATGCAATTTATTACCATGACTTAATTATATCAGCTAATTGATTTGATTAGATATTTAAATATTAATATAATTTATTATAATATATTACTTAATTAAATTTACTACAGTAATTGTAATTTGTTATATTAGTTAATTAATTTATTCATTTATAAAGTCTGAAATAAAATAAATAATTTATTGTTTATTCTAATTGAATTCATTAAAATTAATTATACATTATATACAAATTAATAATAATTTGTAATCACTTTATATTATACATGTATTAACAAAATATTATATACGTCTTAATGTGTTAATTAAATATTATATACGCACAGAAAAATAAATACAAAGATGATTTTTATAATATTAATAATATTATATTAGCACGGTATTTTTTTTTGTTTTGATATCATATAGTATTGATCATGATAATATTATTATATAATATTATATAAACTTTCTAATATTAGTATAGAAAATTGAAAAATTATTCCTTATGCCAATCATTCTTAGTGGAATAGTGTGTCTCTTATATAGTATTAATAATTGTTGCTTAATTTAAAGTAATTGTATGTTGGTATTTTAAATTTATTTTCAATAATGACCTAAATAGATAAATCTAATTGAATTGAATGATTATATAAAATATTTTATATCATTAATATACTAAAATTAAATTTATTTTTTGGTACCGAATTTTATAGGTAAATTTTATACAAGATTAAGTTATTTTTTATTTGTTTTATCTATGTTACTTTATTTAATTTTAAGTAGCGTCATATTTACAATTACCACCAGTATGATATTTTATAAAATATAAAAATCAATTTTTTTATAATTTAAATATCAATGTTTGAATAGAAGAACTTAACAGACAAGAGAGAGAGAGGGGGAAATTTACCTAGAGAAAATAAACTCGCATGAGAATGGTGGCGACGGGCTCAACAACAACGGTAACGGGATGAGCAGCGATGATGACATAAGCTGTGAACAGTGACGTACCCAGAAAAATTTAGTAGTAGTGACAAAAATATAATAAAATATAGGTATAGATATTTTTTGTACTTCCAATGATATTTAAAAGTTAAGGACTAATCCGTCATAAATTTGAATTCCATTTAAGAATCTACAATTGGTCGACAACGAGTTGCTATAAATACGAGACAGAATTCGAACCCTCAATACTTATTTAAGCTGACGACTAAGTCGATCACTTGATCAATCTAAATTGGTTTAGATATATTCAAAATTTAAAATTAGAACTATCTAATACATATTGTTAAGAACTATAAATATACACACAATCATTATTATAATATTTAAAATAATAAAAATATAATTTCATATGCATAATATAATATTTAAAATAACAAAAAAATATTTATAAGGAACTTTTTATATTTTTAACATGATTAAATATTTTTTTATATATATTTTTAAACAATTATTTTACTTAATTGTCAAATCTACTTATTATAATTTTTATAGTATAAATAAATTTTTTAACCAAAATAATTACAATATATTAATACATAGATAATATATTTTTATATCTTAAACAATTTTTAAAAAATTACTAATAATTTAAGTTGTATTTAATTAGAAAACTAAGTTTTAATTTAATTGTTAATTAATTAACTAATATAATATAATTAATTATCAATAATTTTTTGAGTGTATTTATTTATTTTTCATACTAAATCAAATTTAACAATATAATTATTATTATGTGTTAAGTTTAACAAAATATTTTTTAACATAAAATACAAAAGAACTATTTATATTTTATTTTGACACAAATATAATATAATAAGTGGTATATATGTATATAAGGATTAATTTTTTAAAAAAAATTTGTGGGGGCAAATGCCCCCTCTATATTAAACGTGGGTCCGTCTCTAGCTGTGAAGGAAGATGGGAGTTGTGAATAGGTAAGCGGCGATGGACTCAGTAACAACATGACAGGAGCTATGCGATTTTTTGTGAAGAAGTCGAGAAGAAGAAGATTTTAGGTGAGGATGATTGAGTTTATCTTGCATGGCTATAGAGTATAGACTGAAGCTATGAATCATGTGTGATGTGAGGCAAATCCTAATTCGTAAAAAGTGTTTATATGTATATATTCGTGGTGGGTACACCCTAAACTCGACGATACCTATGTTGAGCAAAATCTGCCCCGACTCGGGTCAAGTTATTACCCTTTCATCCGGGTATGGACAGGTCGGGTACTTGCGTGTTCGAAAACTCCTGTCAAGTCTAACCACGTATTGATACTCCTTTTATTAAGGGTTTATCGCTAGCCAATGAATTGCGATATACACAGGATGAGATTCTAACTTCTAATAGTTATTTAAGTGGACGAGTGAGATGATCACTTAACAAATTCAAATTGATTAAGATAAATATTAATTATTTTTAATATTTTAATATTAAAATTTTTGAGAGTTTGATTTTAATTATAACTTTATAAAATATTTATAATAATAATTATTATATATATTATTTAATTTTTTAATAAAATTTTTAGTATAATTTTATGTATTATCTCGTACAAGGTACGGGAACATACACTAGTTATAAATAAAAATTACAATTAATAAAAAAATTAATTCTAAATTGATATTTTCTATGCTACTACTTAAAATAAAAATTTACCACTAAGATTCTATTGTTTAAAAGAAAAGTCATTAGAGAGTATCTAATATAATATTTTTCTTTTCACAACTGAACCCAATTTAACTTGGTAGATAAAATATAGAGAAAACACACTCTGATCCAATTTAGATTGAATTTGGGTTTGGAAAATCCACATCCATGGGAAGCCCAACTTTAAAACAGAGAGTACTCCCTCAACATTCATTCCAGAAACCCTTTCTTCCTAAGAACACAGCAGTTCTCTCTGAGAACACCATTATCAGTCATCCAAAGCACCTTGGCTGCCGTCTCGTCTAGCCATACCCAGGCGCACCTCCTTCTTCCTTGTGCCTCCTACGACGGCCTCCGACCATGGAGCACACTGGTCGCCGCGAGTTTCACCATTAAAGACGCTATCGATTGCCCGATGCGCGCCCTTCACAACCACCTCGTCCCACTTTTTCTCTGTTTGAGTCTCATAGTCGCGCTCCCAAGGGAAGACCGCCATTGTGAGTGGTTGTGGCTTGGCCACATTTGAGGAAACACGTCGGAATAGAACACCTCCTCTCACCGTCACCGCTTTGTCATCCACCGTTGCTGCACTATCAATCGAGACTTCACGAGTATCTGCTCTCCTTTTGTGGCGCCTCTACCTATGGTCAGATCTGCTGATTCTTTCTCCTCGGCGGCACCTCCTCTGTTAAGGTTCATAGCGTCATCGGCGTCGACTAAGACCACCGTGTGCGAGTTCAGATGTGGTAGCTTTGGTGGTGGTCGCGTCACCCCCTCCGCATCTATCAAGACGCTGCCCTGGATTGCAACTTCTTCCTTGGCTAGATCTGTTGCTTCTTTTGTGTGTTCTAGATTCATTACTAATTCTAAAATTTTTGTTGCTGCATTCTCTAATTCTGCATCTTCATAATCTAAATCCGAATTATGGAATTGTAGAACTGTAAGTGTTGAATGCTCTGCTTCTAGATTTGTGGAATGTTTGTTGATTAGGTGAAATTCTGACTCTGAATTAGCTTGAATATTTGAATTCGGATTATCTATTGATGATTCTGTTTCTTTGCTCTGGTTGTGGTTGATACTTCTCCAAGTATGTTCTGATTTCTTTCAAAGCTATATCTAGATTTGAAACTTCATTCCGAGAAATTTCTGATGGCAGTATTGAAAGAGAATCTACTACATAATGATACATAAATACTGTATCAAATACTGATATGTCTACGTTTGGATTGCATTTCTTCTATAATTTGAACCATGTTAGAGCCTTGTCTTTGAGCCATTTTTCAATCTCTAAAAATTTTTGCTATTCTATAGTTTCTTGAGTATTCTAAAATTGTTCTGTGAGAATAAGCCAATAGTATTTATCTCCAGTACCATCAAACATAAGAGATTTTTTCAATGAAAGCACCATTTGATATAATATTGTATCAAGAAATAGAGAGAATTAAATAGAAATCAGAGAAAATAGAATAGAGATCCCTAGAATTAGGACCAAGAAGGGAATTAGAGTTTTCAATTACATCATGCCTCTCCACACTATTACATTAGTTTTCTATTTATAGCATAATTCTCTAATTGAGCTATAGACCCAATACTAATTCTATGAGATTGTATGGCTCGGTTAAGAACAATGCAGAACTGAGAAGGCTATTAACCATTAAGCGACATGCCAATTAAGATTCTTCTGTTGTAGTTGGAAGATGTGGATACTTATGACGATATTGCTGAGAATTTGACACCAACTAGGCCAGAACCTGATCCTGATGCTTGCTCAAATAATCTTCTTGAAGTTATAGAAAAATCGAAGAATAATGAAAACAATTCACATTGGAGCTTAAACTTGAAACACTACGATATCTTGACTATTGAGGCTTCTGGGAGGGAGGGCTTCTTATTCTCACCCACATCTTCAGAAAAGAGAGAGAAGCAGGGACTCGGAGAGAAAGAGAGAAGGAAGCCTCGCCCTTGCCCTCGCAGTGCCGCGACTCGCCTTCGCCTTGCCGTCGCCCTCACCTCGTGTTCCTTGTCGTCATCGGGGAGGTGGTGGTGGTGATGGTTGTGTTCCTCGTGTTTTTCAGCATCACCACCGCACCGCCCTTCCCCTTCCCTCCCTGCCCTCTGCTGTTCAGACTCATTGCCACCACCACGTAGCTCCAACGTCACTGCCATCAAGATTCAAGTTCTTAATTCTTGTTCTTATTTATCACAATTCCTAATTCTTATTCTTGTTCTTGTTTTTGGATTTGTTGTTACTTTTTTTGGTTCTTTGGTTTTGGTGAAAAATTGGAGAAAGAACAAGATGCTTTTATTGTATTTGACTGTTCTTGACAATTAAATTTATGAATTTTTTATTCTTGTAATTAGAGATGAATTTAGAAATTTTTTATTTTTGTAATTAGTTATGAGTTTTGTTAATTGTATTCAAAGATTTTTAGTTCTAAATTTTGTTAATAGAAGAAGAAGAAAAATATTAACTTGTATTTGACTGTTTTTGGTAATTAGATTTATGGATTTTTAGTTCTTGTAATTAGAGATGAATTTGGAAATTTCTTATTTTTGTAATTGGATTTAAAGTTTTGTTAATTGTATTTAAAGTTTTGTAGTTCTGAGTTTAGTTAATGGAAGAAGAAGAATAGTAAAATGTTTGGAAAAAGGGGAGCATTTTTGTCATTTAGAATAATATTTTATTCAAAAAGATGAATTTAATATCAAATGAAATGTTGGAGACAATTTTAAACCCAAAATAAGGTTAGAGACGATTTTGATTTTGATTTTAAATTTTAAGGGTCAAATCAGTACTTATTCTTATATTTTTTTTATAAAAAATTAGTATACATACCATTTTTTTATATAATTTTCTTATTTAATGAATACAGATTCAAAGTTGTTGACTTGAAAAAAAATTAATTATTAATTTTTTATTTTTTATAATATTTTAATTCAACAGATCAAAAACTAATTTATTTTAAATTGCTACTTAAGAGTTTACTGTTAATTGTCAATAGATTACTGCATATACACAAAGTAGAATTTGAATTACTGTATGCATAAAGCATTCAAACTCCTACTATTTATCTAAATAGATTATTAAATTAATCACTAAATTATTCAAATTGGTGAATTAATTATTAAAAAAGTATAGAAAAATAATGTATATAGTCAACAACGGTTTAAAAAAAAGGTAAATTTAAAATTAAAAATCATATTCTTAATTAATTAAATAATTATGATCGGATTTTAAAATTTGAAAACATTAGTATTAGCACCTAAACCACTACGCACGGTTACACATTCACATATTTTACGTTTTGTACTCCACCACCCTTTCAACGGCGTCGGTCTCTCCCGCAACCGTCATAGTCATCACCTCAAAGGTCTTGACATCGCTGCCCCTCACCACCGTAGTAGTTCTCTTCCAACCCAGATAGTGACACCATTTTGCACCCCCTCTCTGGTATCAATTTCTCCCGCAACAATCATCGTCGTCGCTGCAAAGCTCTCGCCGCCCGACCACTATACCACCTCTCCCTTCACGATTCGCAGCTCTGCTGATCAACCTTTTTTGCTGAATTTGACGATGCCTGGATTTGGCCCCGGACAAGCAAAGCTTCATGTGATGCCAGTTCATCCATTCTTGACAATGTAACAACAACATCTTCCTAATGAGATGGGGTTCATATTGCCCACGGGTGAACCAAATGTGGAGTCTATTTCTAAGCATCATAACCTGTCCAATGGTTCATACCGCCAAGATCTCATGGGTTGCATGCCTCTTGGACTTCACATGCGAAATTTTGTTCCTTTATTATTTCTTTAAAGGAAACTCATAATATATCATATGGTCATTTTAGTAGGTGACGTGTACCCCTTATAATCGGACCCTAGAACTCAAGCTTGATCCGACCTAAAAATCCGGAAGCAAACAAACACACGTCACAGATCACAACCACGACATTATCTCCTAAATCGTTACTCACAACGGACCACACTACTCAAACACACTCCTGATTCTACGTAGGTCAAAGATACTAACAACGGCCTTCACCAAGCATATCGGGAAAATGAGATCAAAATCAACACACCACCCGCCTATAAAACTGAGTCGAATAAACCCATAGCGGGACAGGTCACATAACTCACTTTGATTTATTATTATTATCTCTTAACTCACATACTCACTTGAGCGTCGGAGTGCTTTGTGCAGGTACTCCCGCCGTCATGTTCTAGAAGGCTGAGGTCAGGACCACATATTTGTACCTGGACGACGTATAGCTCGACCGAAGGCTAAAGACCTCGGCGCATTCAGGACAGAACATTTGGCGCCCACCGTGGGGCCAAAAGTTACACTAACCCCACTCTTTTTACCACATAGCACTTTGTGTTTTCTTTCTACGCAGGATTTTTCAATCTCTACACATGGCTGACAACAGAGTTTTTCAACCCACCCAGGCCGAACTTATGGCCCAGATGGCTGAACTACAGGCAGAAGTGAAAAGACTTGCCGAATTATCCACTCAAAACAACGCTGGCAAGCATGAAGACAACGGATGCAAAGGAAAAGGCAATACAGACCTGTTGAGTGTCGATCCACCAAAGGAGAAACTGACTTTGGACAATCCGTACTCCGAGGAGATTACCAATTACCTGATGCCAAAACAGTTCACATTACCTTCTTCACTCGAGCCATATAAGGGGATTGGTGACCCCCGGGCTCATATTAAGAAATTTCGGTCTATGATGTTCTTTAATGGCCCTAACAATGAACCTATTCTTTGCAGAGCTTTCCCTACTTACCTCGATGGCGCAGCTCTCCTTTGGTTTTTAAAACTACCTGAAGGATCAATCTCTTCTTTCGAGGAATTGGCAAGGTCCTTCATAGATTACTTTGCTGCAGCACGGTTTTAAGTGCACGGATCGGATTACCTCAGGACCATCCGCCAAGGTCCCTAAGAAAGCTTAAAGGACTATCTGACCAGATTTGCAGATGCAACAACGGAGATACCCAATCTAGATCCCGCCGTCCACCTGCATGCCTTAAAGGCCGGCCTCAAGCCCGGAAAATTCATAGAAACAATTGCAGTCACAAAACCAAAGACCTTGGAAGAATTTCGAAAAAGAGCGGCCGGGCAAATGGAGATTGAAGAACTCCGTGAGGCCGAAAAATCAGAAAGAAGGCAACCTAGAAGGGAGAAAAGCCGAACAATCAGGTCAGCGGACCACAAAGATTCCAGGAAACCGTTTAAGCTCACCCTAAAAAGTTCGACAATTACACCAGGTTCAATACAAAGAGAGAAAGGATCATCAAAGAAATACTCAATGCTAAAATCATAAAACCTCCTGTCAGGGCAGGGAGCTACCAAGACCAGCAATTTGTGGACAGGAACAAACACTGCGCCTTCCATCAGAAGTATGGGCACACAACCGATGAGTGTATTATAGCAAAAGATTTGTCGGAAAGGCTAGCCCGACAAGGACTCCTGGATAAATACATCGAAGGAAGGAAGCATAAATAAAATGGAACAGACTGAGAAGAACGCCAACAAACCTCGAGAAACAAAGAAGACAACAAATGGCCGAACAACACTCCACCAAAAGGAGTCATCAATTGCATATCTGGAGGATTCGCAGGCGGCGGCGAAACAACCTCAGCGCGACAGCGAAGCTACCGCGCAATGTTGGCAATCGAAGGAACAACTCCACAAAGTAACAAAGAGGTAGACGACCTCGAGATCACTTTCAACCAAGCGGACATATGCTCGGCCACACCACACTCAGACGATCCAGTGGTAATCTCCATCCAAATAGGCGAGTTATTGGTAAGAAATGTCCTTCTGGACCCAGGTAGTAGTGCCGATGTTTTATTTTACACCACTTTTCTGAAAATGAAAATATCCAAAAAACTTATACAGCCCTCGTCCGGAGAATTAGTCGGATTCTCTGGCGAAAGAGTACCAATTAAAGGTTACATATGGTTGAGAACGGTAATGGGGAACCACCCATTATCACTAAACATCGACATACACTATCTAATAGTTGACTGCCCCAGTCCTTATAATATTATACTCGGAAGACCTGCTCTGAACTTGTTCAGGGCAGTAGTTTCAACCTTTCACCTATGTGTCAAATTTCACGCACAGGACAGAACAATAGCGACACTTCATTCAGACCGCCAACAAGCTCGGCAGTGCTACAACGCAAGCCTAAAAAAGTCGGCCCCAAGGATAGAACTCCAACAAGAGGTCAAAGCCATCCATAACACAAATGAGGTACTAACCCTAGCCGAGCTGGACCCTCGCGAGGATGCCCGAGAAAGGCCCGAACCAGCAGATGAACTCCAGGAAGTCCCACTGACAGCAAAGCCAGGACAAGTAACATACATCGGCCAAGCGCTACAAGGAAAAGAAAGATCGGAACTTATAAAAGTATTACAAAGCAACGCCGACCTATTCGCCTGGACCCCAACAGACATGCCGGGAATAGATCCGAACATTATCTGTCACCAGCTCGCCACAAACAAAACAAACCGACCCATAGCTCAGAAGAAGTGGAACCTCGGGGCAGAAAAATCAAAGGCGGCACTAGAAGAAACCGAAAAACTTCTTAAAGCCAACTTCATCAGAGAGATCAAATTCACCACATGGCTCTCGAACGTGGTAATGGTAAGAAAAAACTTAGGTAAATGGCGCATGTGTGTCGACTTTACAGATTTAAATAAGGCTTGCCCTAAAGATGCTTATCCCCTGCCCTGTATCGATAAACTCGTAGACAGCGCATTAGGTTTCAAAAGCTTAAGCTTCATGGATGTATACTCTGGCTACAACCAGATACTTATGCATCCAGAAGACCAAAGCAAAACAGCGTTTATAACTGAACATGGAAATTTTTGTTATAGAGTAATGCCATTTGGTCTAAAGAATGCAGGTGCAACCTACCAACGGCTGATGGACAAAGTTTTCCGTCACCAGATAGGCAGGAACATGGAAATCTATGTGGATGATATGGTTGCCAAGACCACTCAGGAAAAGTCACACTGCGACGACCTTAAAGAAATATTTGAACAGATCCGAGCATACAAGATGAGACTCAACCTTGAAAAATGCGCCTTTGGGGTGCAAGGAGGCAAATTCCTTGGTTTCATACTAACCTCACGGGGAATTGAAGCGAACCCTGAAAAATGCAAAGCAATACTCAACATGGTGAGCCATAAGACTATAAAAGAAGTACAACAATTGGCAGGGAGAGTAGCAGCACTATCTCGATTCTTGCCAGCAGTTTCAAGCTGATCATATCTCTTTTTCCAAACGATATCCAAGAATAAGAAATTCCAATGGACTGCAGATTGCGAGAAAGCATTTGCCGAGCTCAAAACCATCCTGTCATCACCACCAGTACTGCAAAAGCCAGGGATCGGTAAACCTTTGTTTCTATACTTATCCGTTTCTAATTATTCTATAAGCTCGGCTCTTGTCATTGAAATAGGTAAAACACAACACCCGGTATACTTCGTCAGTAGGGTGATGCAACCAACAGAACAAAAGTATCCGAGGATAGAACAACTAGCCTTAGCGCTAGTAATAACAGCGAGAAGACTCAGGCAATACTTCCAAAGCCACACGATAATAGTGAGAACAAACCAACCATTAAGACAGATACTGACAAAACTGGAGCTCGCCAGACGACTGATCAAGTGGTCTATCGAGCTCTCCGAATTCGACATCCAGTTCCAACCAAGGTCGGCTTTGAAGGCACAGATCCTTGCGGACTTCATTTCAGAATTGACCCCTGACGAGCAAAGCAAAACATGGGAATTGCATGTAGACGGAGCATCAAACCGAGGGGGAAGCAGAGCTGGGATAATTCTGAAAGAAGGCGACAGGGTGATAACCAAACAATCTCTTCAGTTCGACTTCCTAGCAAGCAACAATCAGACCGAATATGAGGCCTTTATAGCAGGACTCAATCTCACCCTGGATCTCCGAGTACAAAGCCTAACAGCACATTGTGATAGCCTTCTAGTCGTTCAACAAATCCGAGGAGAATTTCAGGTAAAAGATCCATTGCTAGAGCGATATTGGCTCATAGCAAAGGATCTTATTTCAAAGTTTAATTCATTCATCATATTGCACGTAAATAGAGAAAAGAACGTTAGGGCCGACATACTTTCCAAACTTGCCGCCACTAGGGCGGACACACAAACATCAGCATTATCACAACTCACACTTAACAAACCTAGCATTGAATTATTATTTATAACAAGCACTGACCGCCTCCGCAACTGGAGAGCACCTTTCCTTGAATATATCAACTCAGGCATCATACCTAGAGAGGAACTCAACCCACAACACTTCAGACGAAGAGCAAGTCTTTACACAAACATAGCAGGAGAACTATACAGGCGTGGTTTCTCACAACCATTGCTAAAATGGCTAAGCAAGGATGAAGCAAAAGAAGTGATGGACGAAGTCCATGAGGGCGTATGTGGGAATCACATAGGCGGGCGAGCTATCGCCGCAAAGATCGTGCGAACATGATACTACTGGCCGACCATGAAAAGGGACTGCATAACAAAAGTAAAGACATGCGACAAATACCAGAAGCACGCCGCTATCTCTACAAAGCCCGCCGAGGTGTTACACAGCCTGGAGGTAAGCTGGCCTTTTCACAGATGGGGGCTTGACATCCTCGGCCCATTCCCAACAGCACCAGGCCAGGTAAAATTTCTCCTAGTCTCAATAGACTACTTCTCCAAATGGATAGAAGCACAGCCATTAGCGAAAATAACGGCCGAAAAGGTACGATCTTTCATTTGGAAAAATATCATATGTCGATTCGGGATTCCAAAAGAAATAATATCATACAACGGTAGGCAATTCACAGATAGTAAGCTCGGATCATTCTTAAATAACTTTAACATACAGCATCATTTTAGTTCGGTCGAACATCCACAAACAAATAGGAAAGCCGAGGCTGCTAACCGAGTTATACTGCAGGCACTAAAGAGAAAACTCGACAATGCAAAGGGAGAGTGGGCGGAGCTAGTTCCCAAGGTATTATGGGGCTATAACACCACAATACAAACCACCACATGCGAGACACCTTTCAAATTAGTATATGGTATGGAGGCACTAATCCCGGTAGAAGTCGGAATCCCCACATTGAGAGCCGAGCTATATGACGAACTGCATAACACAAACGCAAGGAACGCCGAACTTGACCTCTCAGAGGAGGACAGGGAAATCGCCGCCATCAAACAAAGAGCTCGGAAACAACTAGCAGAAAGAAACCATAACAAGAAGGTCATGCCGAGGACATTCGAGGAGGGCGACCTAGTACTCAGACGAACAGAGGAAGCTAGACGACCTCCTTCGCACGGAAAGCTCGCCGCAAATTGGGAAGGACCTTTCCGAGTAGCAAAAATAGTCAGAATGGGGCTTACAAACTTCAAACACTACAAGGAAATCCAATCCCAGGAAACTGGAACTTTTCCTCTTTAAAGATGTATACATCTTAACTTGTACAATTAGCGAATAAAGGTACTATTTTTTCTCCTTAGAGCTTTTTTCCCAAAAAGAGGGTTTTGTCTAAGGTGGGTTTTAACGAGGCCGGACGCACAGTAGACCAAATCTCAATATCAAAAATTCAAAATCTTTAGCCAATCATTTTTTAGTCTCATACAATTCCTCACAACAAACAAAACACGAAAGCTACGACTGCTATCTCAATTCACATACAAATTCCAAAAGAAAACAATATTGACATAAAAGTCTAACCGACCACGAAATAGTCGGCAATATCCAACAAAGTTCAAAATCAAATAGGCCAAGTCAAACAGCTGCAAATAACTAAACACAAGTTTTAAAACAAACCATAAAACAGAAAAACATCAAATTACAACTAAGAGGGAGGGGGCATTTTCGCCATGCTCCTCTACAGTCCCATCCATAACTAGCTTCCCACCGACCACTATCTTGGTCATATCGAGCTGAGAACTATCAAACTCTGGATCCAGCACAGCAATTTGACTCACAGCACGCTCAAAACTATAGGAGAACATCTCCATCCCGTTTTCCTCCAACTCATGAATACGAGACGTAAGCTCGCCCTTAGCAACATCACTTTGCTTCACCTCAGTTTGTAACAGCCGAATCTGATCCCTCAAACGGACTATATCTTCCTCGGCTTCCTTTGCCCTAGCAACAGCACCCACAACAACATCTTCCTTCTCTTTCACTGATTTCTTCCAATTCAGCGATTCTTGCTTTATACGACCTCTCCAAATCAGCAGTTTTGTCCACCACCTCCTGCTGTTCGGCGCCAATGAGCTCGGCAGTAGGGCCAACGTAGAGTAAACGAGAAGCAACAACCTGTAAATACTCTCCCGAGGTAAAAAACAAAATTGAAAAAAATAAAGGGAGCTGAAGCAAGAGCAAAAACTACCTGAACAAACTTGCCAAGCGCCTTCATACCAATTCGACGTGTCATAAGCATATCACCAGAATACTGTGACGCCCTATCAGAAAGTTCGGCAAAGTTGAATTGCTCACTCCAAAGGGAATGAGAACTAGACCCAGCAATAAAGCCGTGAAGCTTCCTCTGCCGATCAAAGTCAAGTTCCCCACCACCCACAGCCTCCTGAACACCCTCGGAGATAACCTCTAAGGATGCATCGTCCCTCTTCCTCTTGAACGAAGACGTCGGATGGGCAACAGAAGAAAAAGCTTGCTCTCCAGCCTCCTTTCGATCACCAGAGCCACCAACCCCCTTCTTCTTCTTCTTATTCAAAAAAGACTGCAACCTAGAAGGATCTAGGAGAGGAACCCGACCACCTGAAACAAGTTGCCAAAGTTAGAAAATACGACAACATCAACAAACCCAATAACAAACAAAAAACAAGTACCTATATAAGAATTTAAACCCTCAACATCACCAGAATCACACAAAGATAGAAGTTCAGGGATAGATAAACACTCCCCAGCAGCAAAACTCTCAACCAAAAAATCTAAAAATAAATCTTCCTCTTCACTCTGCTCTAAAGCCTCAAGAATCTGACAAGGTTTAGAACACCAATAAAGCGGAAACCTTTCAATAAGCTCGTCATCCAAATAAAACGGGTACTAAGCCTCAGCTGACCTAACCTTAACAAAAAAGGATTTAAAATTTTTGAAAGAGGATTTGGAAAGGAGAAATAAGGAACGACCCGGGAAGCTACTAAGGTAGGCCCATAAACCCTTTCGAACCCCTTTAGCCTGAAACAAAGAGAAAAACAGAGGCAAGGAACAAGGAAAAGAAAGAAAATCCATCAAACACTCAAAGGCGCGAAGAAAAGCCCAGGAGTTGGGATGAAGCTGCGACGGTGCACAATTTAGTTGAGTAAGAACATCACATGCAAAGGAAGAAAAGGAGAACCTTACGCCAAGTTCAACTAAACAGGGAGTATACATGTAAAAGTATCCCCAATCACCTCTCCTCTCACACACCCTATCACTACTAGAATAAGGAAGGAACTCAACAATGACACCGGACCCAGCCCTCACAAAATCCGAAACCCTCAAATCAGCCATGGACTCGACACTCGTAAAAGAAGACGAACGAGTCCTCACGTCGTCGTGAACCCAATGGTAGGGATCATCTTCCTTAACCTCAACCGCCTTCAATTTTTCCTTTCCTTTCTCTCCCGCCATGGATATGCAACAAACAGTAACAGTGAAAAAAGAGTGGTCAGAAGTACTAACCTTTCGAAGACATAGTGGGAGTTAAGCCGCAAGAAGTTGAAACAGTAGAGTGTAAGTTCCAAAACAAATAAAAGCTATTATTACGAAGCCCACTATCTTAGTGGATAAATCAATTCATACCCATTAGGAGCGTGGAAAACCCAAACGGCAAGACAGCGAATTGAACACGACACGTTTCACAAAAGACAACACAGAGTCTTTCAAAAGATCTTTTCAAAATGACCAAAAAAGACTCAAATTACAAAGTCCACGTACAAATTAAGCCAAATACATCAAAGCTCGCCTACCGTTCTATACAAAATGCCAGACGACCTTGGGGGCTATGACGTGTACCCCTTATAATCGGACCCTAGAACTCAAGCTTGATCCGACCTAAAAATCCGGAAGCAAACAAACACACGTCACAGATCACAACCACGACATTATCTGCTAAACCGTTACTCACAACGGACCACACTACTTAAACACACTCCTGATTCTACATAGGTCAAAGATACTAACAACGGCCTTCACCAAGCATATCGGAAAAATGAGATCAAAATCAACACACCACCCGCCTATAAAACTGAGTCGAATAAACCCATAGTGGGACAGGTCACATAACTCACTTTGATTTATTATTATTATCTCTTAACTCACATACTCACTTGAGCGTCGGAGTGCTTTGTGCAGGTACTCTCGCCACCGTGTTCTAGAAGGCCGAGGTCAGGACCACATATTTGTACCTGGACGACGTATAGCTCGACCGAAGGCTAAAGACCTCGACGCATTCAGGACAGAACAGTAGGTATGCAAATGGTTAATTTAATTTTTATGTGAATAGTTATTTGATTGGAATTGGTTTAGTTAGATACAATTAAAATATGTTAAATATTCAATTGACTAGATATGCGAATAATTGATGGTTATCAGTAAGTGTCGATGAGGGTCTTTGTTGACGAACCAGCGGCAGTGAGGAGGATCCCAACGGCGACGATAGGAGCTAGTTGGTGACCAAGCAACGGCGTAACAGTAGAAAATTTTGGGGAGAAGCTGGTGTTTTGGTAAATTAGAGTATAATAGATGATTAAAATTTTTGAATTACTGTACGGAGTTTTTTGGTTGGATAATTTGGGTGGAGTGCTTGTTTTTTTTTTAATTTTATTAGGCCAAGTTTTTAATATGTTGTTTACATTGTTTAGATTTTCTATTGTCTATCTAGTTGAGCCGTTAATTATTAGTTGTTAATTCTATTCTGCCATTTTCTCCCTAATGTTTGAACTCTGATCTGCAAAATTCGTTGTCGTTTGCTCGCTATTAAGGGCTATGAAGTACGGACACTTCACTGAGTCGTCGTGTCTGCGTGTCGGACACGACACTTACCGATATTCATTCGACACGCGTGTTTGCTGTGTCCAACCGTGTCTTAGTAAAAAATAAAAAAATTTTCTTCAAATACGTTTGGACACACCTAAATACCATCATATATCAGTCTGTCCAATCTTATTCTTAACATATTTTCTTGAAATAAATTTATATATAATATATATTATTATTTATTAAAATAAAAAATATTTTAAATATTTGATATAATTAAAATAAAATATTAAAAATAATTAAGGCTATGTTTGGTTGGAAAGAAAGAAATAGAAAGGAAAGAAAAGAAATGAAAGAAATTGAGTGGATTTTTATTTTTCTTAGATGTGTTTGGATGAAAGGAAAATAAGAAGAAAAGAAATGTTATAAAAAGATAATTTTATCCTTATATTATAAAATATATTGAAAAAAATAAAAGAGTAATATTGGAAGTAGAGAGAGAAAATTAATTTTCTCTTCATTTTCTTTCCATTGTTAGAAGGAAAAAAAAATTGGTGGGACCACCAAAATTTTTTCATCTATTTTTTTTCTTCTTCCATTTCTCTCCTCAACCAAACAAAAGAAAATAATTATTTTTCTTTTCATTTTTTTTCTTCTTTTTTCTTTCTCTCATTTTCATCGTAAACAAATACATCATAAAAAAAATTAATTTATATTTTAATGTCAATAAAATATTAAAATATTATTACAATTTACCTAAAAAATATTTTATATTTTATATATATGTATATTCGTGTCTTAACAAATTTTAATTCGGGTGTTAATATGTCTCGTGTCGTGTCGTCTCGTATCTGGTATAAGTTTGTCCGTGCAATCATAGATGGAGGGTAATCAGTTAGGTACGTTTATTGCACTTGCACACTCTTTATCCAGTTGATTAAGCAAGGTATAGTCGGTGTATACGAGACAATTTAGTAAGCACACATAAAATTCTTTTGCCGACATATGGTCACATAATATAAACATACTAATCAAACAAGAGTAAAATTCTAAATTCATTTTCAATTTCTTACTTAAAATTTTACTCATCAAGTAAAATATAAAAGCTTTCAAAGCATATATAACTATCAGAAATGAATCAATAATTAATCTAGTTAAAATATTAAATTATTAGATTAATTAATCTTTTTAATAAATTAATTTTCTTGACCAAACTATTTTTTAAAATTAATTAGAATTATATATATAAATTAGTGATAATTTTTTGGTTAATTCAAATAATATATATTATTGATATAATAATTTTATTTATTATTATGAAATACATAAAAATTTAAATTAAATATTTTATAAAAATTTAAAATATTTTATATTATTATTATGAAAATTAATAAAATAAATATCTACTAATATATATAATTATAGTAATTATATTTTAATTAAAAGCTAAATAGTATGTTATTTTAATATGCATATTATAAATAGAAAAGAAATGAAATTTAAGATAAGAAAGTGTGATTTTGTGGATAAAATAAAAATAAAATGCTTGGTGCCTAAGTTACACGCGTGGACGCGTGGTGAGTGACGTATATGCCTTGTTCATATAGTAATACTTAACCTCTATAAAAGACAAGTCCCTAAAAGCCTTCTCAAAAAGATGATCGAGGAGAGTAAGATGAAGACAAGAGCAGGAGACACGATGTTTGGTCAAATAGGATCCATAATTGCTTCATTGATGTTTATTTGGGCCATATTCGAGAAATTCTTCCCATTCCAAATCCGAAACCAAGCACAAAAACACACTCTAAGGTTGTTCTCTTTTGTTTACCCTTACATCCAAATCACATTCAATGAACTCATTGGTGATAGACACATGAGTAGAAGTGAGGCTTATACTTCCATACAGAATTACCTTTCTTCCAAGGCCACAACACAAGCTAAGAGACTCAAAGGTGACATAGGCAAGAACAACCAAACCCTTCTTCTTACCATGGATGACCATGAAGAAGTGTGTGATGAGTTCAATGGTGTTAAGCTTTGGTGGGTTTCTGGCAAAAACGTTGCCAAATCCCAAACTCTTTCTCTACACAACAATTTAGCGGACGAGAAAAGGTACTACAAGCTTACCTTCCATAAACAACATAGAAACATGGTTTTAGGAACATATCTTAATCATGTTATGAGAGAAGGTAAAGCGGTTATGGTTAGAAATAGGCAGAGGAAGCTTTATACTAATAGCGGTTCGTTTTGGAATCATGTTGTGTTTGAGCATCCGGCAACGTTTGAAAGCGTGGCGATGGACGAGGAACTGAAGAAAAGAATCATTGACGATTTGGTAACGTTTAGTAAGTCAAGGGAGTTTTATGCAAGAATTGGAAGGGCCTGGAAGAGAGGGTATTTACTTTTTGGTCCTCCGGGGACGGGGAAGTCGACGATGATCGCGGCGATGGCGAATCTGTTGGGATATGATTTGTATGATTTGGAACTGACTGCTGTGAAGGACAACACTGAGTTGCGGAAGCTGTTGATTGAGACATCAAGCAAGTCCATTATTGTGATTGAGGACATAGATTGTTCACTTGATCTAACTGGTCAGAGGAGGAAGAAAATGGAAAGAGCCAAGGAAGATGAAGAAGATGAAGAAGAAGATCAACGGAAGAAAAAGCAAAATGGGGTGAAAGAAAGGGATGTTAAGAGCAGCCAGGTTAGCTACATTGCAGAAATACTTCAATTTTAGTATTTTTTATTTTTTAAATTTTGTGAAAAAAAATAAAAATAAAATAGAAAAATAGAAAATTTAGCTACAAAGTTAATAGTTGAGAGTAGTTAAATAATTTAATATGTTTAACTAAATTGAACAACTTAAAACTATCAAAGTTCACATGAAATTAACTGTACTTGAGTTTTTTCCAAATTATAAAGTGCGAGTCTATCTTACTGTAAATCTAAACATTAGGGTTAGGGTGAGTTTTTTTATATATAAAATATTTTAAAGTAAAAATATTACTATAATATAAAAAATATTAATTAAAATATAAAAATTTGCATATTTTAATTGTAAAACATGATTTTTAACGTTAAAATAATATCAAATAAAAATGAGAAATCTAAATCTAATAAAATATATTTTTTATTCAGACTAAATTTAAAGTTTGGTCAGATCTTGGCTTACGTGTTTGATTATTTTTTTGAAACGAGTTTTTTAAGAATATATTAGATGAATATAATTTCAGTAGTTATTTCATTTTTACTCGCTTAACTATGGTGTGTATATATATATATATATATATATATATATATATATATATATATATATATAAAATCTATATCAAATATAATATTGTTATTTTAAACTTTTTAAAATTTTGACTATTCTGTTAATCCTTTTTTTCATAAAATTATTATATTTATGTGTCCTATCCGAATTGTAATGTGCTTGGTACTCATGATGATATTTGTGCAATCAATGTAACAGGTTACACTCTCAGGGCTTCTGAACTTCATTGATGGATTGTGGTCTGCATGTGGAGGAGAGAGGCTAATAGTTTTCACTACAAACTATGTTGAGAAATTGGATCCAGCATTGGTGAGAAGAGGGAGAATGGACATGCACATTGAATTATCATACTGTGGATTTGAGGCATTCAAGTTGCTGGCCAAGAATTACCTTAAAATTGAATCACACCATTTGTTTTCAACAATTTCTGACTTGCTCAAACACTCTCAAATCACACCAGCTGATGTTGCTGAGCACTTTATGCCCAAACCTGCTTTTGGGGACAATCCAGACCTTTATTTGAAGGCTTTGATTCAATCACTTGAAGAAACCAACTTCAAACAAAACAAACATGCAAGCAATACTTAAAAAGATTCTTTTAACTACGTTATATATAGAGCAATTCATTGACCAGCAACAGCAACAGTAAGAGATTCTTAAATCGAGCTTAGAATTGGCGGCAGACTAAAGGCACAAATTAGAGGCTAAAAGGGAGTGGCTTAGTGGAAGGGAATGGATGAGCCATTCAAAAATATTTACACATTTTTTTTTAATTTTTTTTATCTGTTTATGTCATTGGAAAATTGTGGAACTATAGGGTCCTGTTAGGCCTGGATTTTGCTGAATTATTTTAGTGGCTATGTGTACAATAACTAATAGTTGAGGACCTAACTTAAAATCCAATAGATATGTGCTAAAATGATGATAAAGTTGAACAGAATGAAGCAGAGCTTATCATTTGGGAAGCTGATATCATATCCCTTTAGTTATATGCAAACACTGAACTGTGAATGGTTAAAACTTACAAGTTGCTTAAAAGACAGTTACCAAAAACAGGGTTGAAAACACACAAAATGCAAAGAAACAAGAACTAATATTGCAGTAGGAAACATCAAAATGCATGTATACTTGGATTTTCTCTCTTTAAAAAATAAAATAAATAAATTCAACAGTTTTGAAAATAATAGGAATAAAAACCTGTTATTATGTACTCAGATTTGATTATATAGAAATAAATATATATTCCTCTTTTTCCTTTCCTAAATGGATCACTATCCTTTTTTCCAATTAAGAAGTCCTCTTAATAATTTGTCTTCTCGAATTTCTTTTTGAAGAATAACTTATTTTCATTGTTATACATACTGGACCAAATCATGAAGTTATAAAGAACATAAATCCATTAGGCCGACAAATTTTTTTTTTGGGAGTTGGCAAATATCTGAAACTCCGTATTTTGGTCAGAAAATGTGAAAAACTCCATGAATTTGAAGGAATTTATTATTTATTTTTCTTTGTTGGGCCTGCCCTTTTGTTTACTCATGGACATGGATCTACATCCATTAGGCAAATCATTTAACAAAATAAAAAAAAAGCCACACAGATTCTCTAAAGTGAGAAAGTTGGTAAAGTTATAAAATAATACAATCAATTGAATTAATTGACTGGTCAGCTCACTTATCGCTTAAAGAAATGTTAAGGATTTGAATTTTACATTGTATGCAAATAATTTATTAGCTAATGACAACTCTTTAAATAAAACTTAATTTTTGATAGATTAATTTTTGACATGTTAAAACTGAGAAATACGATAGACGACAAAAAAAATAATAATAATACACTAATTATCTTTGAATTTCTAACCATTATAATTGAAATTCTTACCATCTTAATTTAAAGATAATTAAAATCTTGCTTTATTATTTTATCATGTTCTCCACTTTTGTGAACTCTATCCAATAAACTTACTACTTACCTTGTTTTAATATTCAAAATCAATCAATGTGAATGCATGGATGCTTTGAATTTGCATCAACTCCCAGAAATTCCAATTTGGTCCCTTCATTTCTTCCCCGCTTCCCACTTTTGTAAACGACAGTTAACTACTAAACTATTTGATTTGATGAAATTTTTTACAAAACGTAGACGAGAGTGGATACCTAGAACTTTAGAATTTGTTTTTCTGAACCACCAAAAAAATAATGCTCTTTTTAGGTAAATAATTTTTAGAATTTGATTGAATTTTATTTTACAACTTTTATAAGAATATCTTTTTCTTCATAACAATTATATTTCTAAAATGTTGATGCATAAGCCTTCTTTTATTTTTAACTTATGTTTAGGTAGTTTCTTTATTTAAGAAGAACGGGAGCAATAAATATCGATCTCTATTTTTTTTTTAATTTTAACACCATATAATATAACTATTTAATCCAAAAACTTAACACATTTGGATTAAAGTATGTGTTTATATTTTGGTCTAATAAATAAAATTTAAGTCTAATAAAAGATAAAAAATTTATCAAAAAAGGTGATTTTCTCTATGTACCTGCCTTTTTTGAAGAGGTTGGACACCGATGAAAAAAGACAAAACTTTATCTGCTTAAAACAGGTAATTACCCACAAGAATCTCGATTGAAATATTTATCTTTTTTGATAAAATAAGTCGTAATAAATTTCCAAGATAAAGAGAGCAATTATTTATAAGAAAAGATGGAATTACTCCAACAAAGATAGTTATCGTTTCTACTATAAGTATACTGAGGTATATACATGTTCTAATCTACTAGAAACCTGCTTAAATCCTTTACTAACTTAAGTATTGGAGTTTCTTACAGGTACTAGTTCCACCTCCTCACGAGAAATTCGGATCGGCGGCACCTCGACACTAAAGAGGTCAGACGCTGCTACATTCTAGACTTCACGTTCAGACCTAAATCAACATTTCAGATAACTCTCGGAACAATATGTAAATAATTATATATTTAACTATATTCAGGTGAGGTGTTAGCTAAAAATTAACAGTTAATTAAAGAATAGTAGTAAAAAAAAAGGTAAAAAAATTATTTATAAGATTAACTAGTTAATTATAAAAAATTAGTAAAAAAATAAAATAAAAATTTAAATGTTTTGTATAAATCATTACTCTATTATACCTAATTGAATTTTAGTTAAATTCTCATGGAATCTCTAAATCTTTCAGTATTTTTTAATTTTAAATTCACCAATTCAACGATGAATCCAATTTTGAGAAGCTCTTAAAAGTATTGTCGCCAGCACATATATAATTATGCTTCCATGTTTTCTTTATTTGACTAGTATTAGTAATTAATGTTTTCTCTCACTTTTCTTTCTAATTCTTCTACTTAAACAAGTCACACCTTCCTAGAAACTACATGCATATATAATTGTTGAGTATAATAAATACTAAATAGTCAACATCACAGATTAAGTATGTGTGTTAGTTTAGTTCTTGAAAAATTATATTTTAACTTGATCTTTAGAAAATATAATTATATATTAAATTGATTATCAGTTAAATGATTATTTCTTATAAAATATAACTATAAATTAAATTAATCTTTTTATTAATTAAATAATGACATGTGACATGATCATGATATATCATCATCTAATTAGTAAAAAAATTAATTTAATTTATTATTAAATAAAAACTCACAAACAGTTATCTTTACGTAAAGTTGATAGCTAAAAATTATTAGATAATTTAATAAGTTTGACTAATTAAATTATTATCTAACGATTGTTAACTTCACATAAAAATAACTGCAATGGGTTTTTATCTTATTATTATTAATTTTGTTACGTATATATTAAAATCAGTCATTAATATAAAATATATATTAAAAATACAAAATATATATACTAATTTAAAATAAGTTAAATTATATATGTATTTATACACAAATACATAGTGATTGATTTTGATGTCTAATTTTAATATGTAAATAATAATTTTTTTTATCACTATACCCTTTAAAAATGAATTTGAGATTTAAAAGAATAAATTAACACACACTTAATCTTTCGAGAACCATTGAATATTAACCATAATAACCACTATAATTCTCAGAATAATCAATCATGATTCATGAGTACGTGTAAACTGCATGTAAGTTCATGTGAGAAATTGACGATGATGTCTAATTAATAATTAATAATAAAATGTTAAACTAATCAATAACCTCCAAACTTAGAAATTCTTGCTCCCCTCCAATTTTCCAAAAGCCCTTCCAATAATTTGAGGGGTTGCAACTTCGCAGTAAGTTCATACTTCTAGTTCTAGATACTCACACTGCACTGAACTCTGAATTCTATATATACACACACCAAGTGTATGGCATGTGGATCACACCACAAAGAACAAATAATGCGGAAAATTGAATTGCAGAGGTTTAGGATTTTTTGTCGCAGGAGAAATAGCACCCCATTAATACATAGAACATAAATGAATATGTTCGTATGGTGGGCGCTATTCTCCTGCGACATGATATCTTTTAACCTCTAACCACAATCATTGATGTGATATTTTTATCTTTGCACGAACATATATAAATGAGGTAATTTGATTATCACCAATGATGTTTTTTTTTCCTTCTTTCTTTTCACTGTAATATTCGTTCCGATTTTGTTGACACATACATTATCTTTCCAAGAATTAATGATATGTGATCAGTTTGGTCTTTAAGAAAATTGATTGGTGTCATGATTTTGGAATTGCAAATTTGTAATACAGTAATGTTATGTAGTTAAAAAATTATAAATAATAAATAAAAATATATACTTAATAATATTCTTATTTATATATAGTTGCTGGAAAATGGAAGCTGGAACTTTTTTATCTTTCTCTCAAGCCGGAATAATCTTGAAACTTTGGTTATGTTAATTAAAAACATATTTTACAGCTATGTCAATTGACTATATATGTATATATTTATGTTTGGATGTTATTTTTTCAAGCTTAAAAGTTAGAAATTTAAAGTTTTACTAGCTATCACGTGTTACTACTAATTACTACGTATACGCCACCCTAATAAGTTTTGGTTTCGTTGACTTACGTTAAATTCAAGCTTCATGTTATTTATTACATTCATAAATATATGCCAGCAACTGTAAAAATAAGTCATTTATATTTTTATATTAATATATAATTTAATTTATTTTTAATATATATTGTATCTGGTCAACTATTTCTCTCAAAAAACTTACAAATAACTACACACATTAATTATTTCTTTCAAAATTTTTTTGACCGATAAAAAGAATCGAATCTAAAACCTCTTAAGTGAGTATAAAAAGATTATGTCATTTAAATTATATCTCGTTGGCATTTCTCTCAAGATTCTTACAAAAAACACTTAATGTTAATTAATTAAACGATTTCATACTTCAAATGTTTATTTCCTTCAACGGAATAATCTAGATATCATCAAGAATATATGAATATATGAGATCATCAATAGCTAGAATTTGAATCCTGTGCTCTACTTAAATAAATTGACAAAAAATTCTAAAATGAAAAACATTAAATAATCAATTTTAGATCAATAACTCTTATTGTTCCACTTAATTTCAATAAAAATAATTGAAGGAAAATTATTACCTCATCATTTCTCTTTTCACTTTATAACTTTAGTGATCCATCCAACCAAGTTTCTGCTAAAATATAAGTTACCAAATGTTTTCTAGAAGTTTATGAAAAAAGTTTTGATTCAGTAAAAATTAAAAAAGTTTTAGTTTTATCTACCATTAATAAGTTTATTCATTCAGGATCTGACAATGGATTATTTGTACAATGTGTATAATGACCTATTGAGTTACAAAATGAACATCTTTCATACTATCTAGAATAACCATCCGAGTACTAGGGATAATAAATATCTTCCCGAAAAATTAAACTAATTTTGGAGTTCACAAAGGATCAAACTCTTAACCTTTCGGATCTAGCGCTATAATACTATGTCATGATACCACTCATCCCAAAAGTTTCAGCCGATAGGAAAAGGTAACACAAATGATTATATCTCTAATATTCCATAAACCTCCATTGTACACATTGTATAAATATTCCATTGGCTCCTCATATTTTTCCATTCAGAATACGTTTACTTGTAATAATGACGTTGTAAGAAAAAAAGCTGATATTATAGGACATGTCACATTTGATGACATTTAACATGTAACATTTGCACTTAATAAAACAATTGTTATATTAATGTTTTAGAGCTGATTTTTTTGGTTATGGAGGGGGTGTAGGTGCTTTGCAGGATTATGGAAGATGAGGGTTTTACACTGTTATGTGGAACAGTTTTTTTATCAGAGTTGGTCTGAAGAAATTGGACCCTCCGAGTTTTTTGTTTCCAAAAATTTATATGCAAATCGGATGGTCTGTTTTGCTTGGAGGAGATGAAACTCACATCATGGAAATCGGATCCTGCGATTTCTCATAGAACAAATCGGATGGTCCGTTTTGTTCGTTGGGAAAGTAGGTTCTAGTAGTCACATGGTCCGAGTTGTGGATCACGGTAAATGAAATCAGATCCAAATTTGTTCATCTTCTTCGACTTCTCTTTTTCTTTCTCAGGGTGTGGGGTCTGTATTGTTGGGTTGGAAAAAATTAGTTGCTTGTAAAGTTTTTGTTTTTATTTCAGTGAGTGATAGGAATGGATGATAGAGTCCTTTTGAAAGTGTATTATTCTTTGATGTACTCTATCTTTGTTTTATATTTATTTATTTATTTTTTATTTTTACTTTGTAAAATTTATAATTGTAATTATTATATACTACGTTTATTATCAAAATTTTGTATAATATAAACTATGATCCTATAAAAAAGGACAAAATAAATAAAAAATTAAGTATAAGTAACAATAGAGCCATAAATAATGAAAATTTATAGTCCAAAATAATACTAAATTAAAGAGTATGAGTAATATTAAAAAAAGTATAGAATTTTTTTTGTTTAACATTATAAAATTTATAGTACTCTCTTTTATATTTTTTTATTGTATTTATTTATTTATATAATAAATATTTTTTATATTATTTTTGTTAGGTTCTGTTTTTGCATGTATATAAAAAAAATAATTTAAAGTAATTTTGATGTGAAGTTCCGGACGATCAACATTTCTAGGTTTTAATTTCTTTGACATTTGTTTTTTTTGAGTTCAAACAGATGAAGCAGAAATGGTTGAGGGAGGAAGAAAATGAAGGCTTCGAAGTTGGCTAGAGAAGAAAGGGAAAGTGAAATACACCGTCTCTAGGGAGCACCTGGCCGACGACACGTGAGTGGGGTAGCAACAAATCGGACGGTTCATTTTGGCAGCAGGAACTCACACGGTCCAAGTTGCATCTTCCCAGTCGCACTGTTCGAATTCTATTTTCCCTGATACCATCCCAATGTCAAGCACCCCTCCTCCCCATGTCAGCACCAACTATGCCTCTATATTAAAATTCAAAAGCGACGTTTTAGATTGTCACGTTAATATTTAATTACATTTAGACTTAAAAATTTAAAAATAGCACGTTTGTTACTTATTCTTAAATACATTAGCATTCATTTTATTTTTATATTTAGACCGTTGTATTTATTCTTTAATTTTATTAAAACTAAACTCATAAAAAAATTAACATATAATTTTAAGAGAATTAATTAAATTAATTATTTAATTAGGGTATATCAATTAAAAATTAACAAGAAGCAGATAAGTTTTAGTATTATGAATTTGATTTTCACTTTTAAAAAAGTATGATAGCTTTTATTATATTGCGAGAAAAACAATAGATTTGTTTTTCCAAATCAAACAATATTAGTATTTTTTATTAGTAATTTATTGATTAGATTTTAATGTATTAAAATTTTTATGTTTTTTATTCTCACTTCTAAAAAATTGGATAGATAACAGCTACGTAATTATTGCACTAGATTAAAAAATTTTTAGTAATAATTTATGGTTTTATCTTGTAAGTATTAAAATTTAATTATGGTTTAATTATTTTTATCACATGATGCAGTCAAGTAGATTTATTTACAGCATTTGGAGGCAACAGAATATGCATGAAATGATCATACCTTATTTGGAAAGGGCTAGTTTGTACCATTTGTCTAGGTTGAACAGCCATTGATTCTAGTTGGATGAGTTGTTGGTCAGCAAATTCATTGAGAGGTGGCGTCCTGAGACACACAATTTTCACATGCCGTTCGGAGAGTGCACCATGACGCTGCAAGATGTGGCATATCAGCTGGGGTTACTCGTGGATGGGATAGGGATGGCAACACCACTCACACCTGCGGGTACCCACCCTGCACCGAGACGGGTTTTTAGCAGGGCGGGACGGGGTCGGATTTAGGTACTACCCGCCCCGGTATATATATATATATATATATATATATATAATATGTGTAATATATGTAAAATAATGAGTAAAATGATTGATAATATTGTATCATATTTAAAATTTTACTTTAATTTACGTTATGTATGTGATGATGGTTATATAAATTTTGAAATTTAATTTTATTTATTAGAGTTTAATAATTATAGGGGGCAGGTAGGGGTGGGGCGGTACCCGTAGGAGCGGGTTAGGGTTTAACCATTTACTACACGCGAGAAGGAGCAGGGTGGATTTTATGCGGGTTATTATAAGGTGGGGCGAGGTCGGGTAGAGCAAAAATCCGCCCCTACCCACCCTGTTGCCACCCCTAGATGGAAAAGCTATTAGTGGGTGCCTCACTGACTTTAAAAATTTTATGGAGGATGGTAGACTCGCTTGTGAGTGGTTTCAGGAATTATTCGATGAGCTGCCATTGCTGAATAAGGTCAAACAGATGACAACCCACTTCACATGGTTCCACGAGAGATTTTGGGTGCTACTAGTCGATGTGAGTGAGGATATTGTTAAGATATACGCATGTGCATATATCATGATGCTACAACATGACGAATGCAAAAATCTCGATATGCATGAGGAGGTAGCCAACCACTATCAGGTGCCTCAAGTGCAGCCTTGATGTCATTGTGCCTGTCAGAGATCACCAGAATGTCCTCTTGTGGAGTCACATATTGTCACAGGTTGGTCAAGAAAAAATACCAGGACTCCGTATTTTTCCTTTCGACAAGATATTCGAGTTTTCATCTTGCGCGATACCCAAAAGCAAAGTACCTCCATATTTGTCATACAAGTGAATACCATCGATGCTGTCTAGTGGCTTGCAATGTCGAAATGCTTTAATACAAGGAGGAGATGTCCAAAAAAGACGATAAAAGTACACGGTAGATTCATCAACCGGATCACCAATTCTAACCGGCGAAGTCTTCAACAGTGCAATGGTTCCCTCCATGGTGGATTGCACACCAAGAATCCAGCAGGACAACTCGCCATAAGATTCTTTCCAATCTCCGTAGATCTATGCTACTGCCTTCTGCTTCACCATCCAGACCTTCCTGTAACTAGGTCTGAATCCATAGGGTGCTTCTGTAGCTTGCTGCAATACCTTTATCATAAGCGCAGTATCGGCTTTAACCAACAAAAAGATTCTCACACAAATAACATGATAATCAAACTGCCGGTGATCACTTGAAATTAATGTAGCCAAGCAAGTGTGAGGTCTGTTGTACCTTCTAACCTCCTAGGTATTCTTTCGTTGTCTAAGTGTGATGCGAATCAACCACGTGCAACCGTTACCGAATTTCTTGCATCTCCCACGGTACTTAAGATGATCTGACTCTATCATCCTGTACTCAAATCCACGATCGATGCTGTAATCCTTTACACCTAACACATCTTCCTCCTCATTTTGAAAAGATTGGTCAATCTAAAATTCAGTAGGAGCAGTTCCATCATTTAATCTTTGAGTCCCAAAGGTACGATCTACGATTGGATGTTGGCCGATGGCATCCAAGTTCAAGGTTGAGAACTGTGGAGGATGTTGCTGTGTGCCAGAATTTGATGGGCCATGATGTGCAGGTGAATTGCTCCGAGTTTCTCATCATTATCCCCACCAATGTCAATAGACTCTTCGTCCGAATCATTCTCTCGCATCACATTTTCAACTCGATCTGGTTCACCCTCGCCTGCTAAATCAAGAATCAGACGTGGTGAACTAGTCATTCCAACTACAATAGATGGATGATCAACCAACGGACAAGCAGATGCAACAATAGGCATCGAGGTAGAAAGATCCCAATGTAGTCGGCGTTGATGTCCCAGAACTGTCGACATCATCTTCCAACTTGGCATACAACTCGTGTATTCTCACTTTCGGAAAATTCGCCGACAATGAAACAAAACCTGCATATCTTCATCGGACCCTACCACAAATGTATCGTACTTCACACCGGTTGACACAACAACAATAGAGATCTTGCAGAACAACTTTTTTACCCACTTTGTCTCACACTCTCAACTTTTGCAATATACTTATTTTTAACTCTGACAAGGTATTCGACGACCGGATAAAGACTCTCAATGGTTTCCTATTAGTAAATTTAACTCTATCTTTTGTTCTTTTGAATTTTTCCAAAGTAATGCATTGATATATATATATATATATATATATATATATATATATATATATAGAGAGAGAGAGAGAGAGAGAGAGAGAGAGAGAGAGAGAGAGAGAGAGAGAGAGAGAGAGAGAGAGAGAGAGAGAGAGAGAGAGAGAGAGAGAGAGAGAGAGAGAGAGAGAGAGAGAGAGAGAGAGAGAGAGAGAGAGAGACCTTAACATAAACCGCTACAGGGTATGAGGGATTAAGTTACCTAATATTTTTTCATAAACCGCTATACCCAGCATATGCAGCAGTTTATGCATGTTTTGTTTTCTTTAGAAACCGTTATACCCTCTAACGATTTCTGCTTTGCACGCTTTTCTACGTAAATTTGTGCTATCCTATAGCGAATACGTTCAGGTTAAAAACCGCTATGCCTTATAACGGTTTACATAGAATAAAAAAAATTGCATACATGTATGCTATTTCAAAAAATTACCATTTGATAAATTTAAAATTCAATTATTTTATTTCAGTATCTTGTACTAATTGTTAGAAAGGGGAGAGGGAGCTATAGAAAAAATGTTTGTGAGTATTCAAGTTGTGTAGAATGATACAATATAAAAGGAAATTTATAAGTACTAAGAGAATCGAAATAATAAAGAGATAATATCCTATAATAAATATTCAGATACGTTAAATAATGCTAATTAATCCTAATTATACTCTAACATTCCTCCTCAAACTCAAGTTGTGAGGTTGAAACTTATTTGAAACAACTAAATAAAAAAATGCATAAACTGATAGAACGGGTGCAGGTGGAACTGCCAGAAGAAAGTGCAGACAGAACTGTCGGAAGGAAGCGCAAACGAAACTATCAGAAAGAAGCGAAGACAGAACTGCCACAAAGAAGTACAAACGAAATTGCCACAAAAAAATTTAGACGGAACTGCCAATGTCTAAAGAGTGACAAAGTGTGAAGAGATGGTAAATATACATTGACAAAAAAGAGAAAAAATAGTACGGAAAAAAAGTATGAAAAATACCGTGATGATTTCACTAGAAAAAAAAAACAATCTATCCTCTTCAAAGAAGATACTATAGCTATGATACCATGTTAGAAATGGGAGAGGAAGCAATAGAAAAAATATTTGTGAGTATTTAAGTTGTGTATAATAATACAATGTAAAAAAAATTTATAAATATTAAGAGAATCGAAATAATAAATACATAATATTCTATAATAAATATTCAGATACGTTAAATAATACTAATTGACTATAATTGTATTCTAACACTAATAATAATGAATACATATAGCTCATGGTATTCCACAAATACAATGACTAATCACGGTTCATTTTAATTCATTCAGTAGAATGTTCCTAGAAGCTCATCATATATTTGAACCTCGATAGTCCATAATTAATCATTGTATGTAGTTGCTTGTAAGTTTCTTGATAGAAATAGTTGACGAGGTCGATGTTAATTAGTTAACTTTCATTTCAAACTTTCGAATTTTAATCATTAACACTTCTATTTTATTTTATTTTATTTAACTTTTTCAAATTCCAACTATTTAAAGTCGTCAGATCGATGATTTCAGGGTAAAGGGCAAATGTGTAACTTCGCAGCAATTCGTGCATGTGGTTCGAGTTCATTATGATGACAAAGCACAATATATTTAACTTCGTCATCAATTTCATTTACAGGGTTCAAGCAAGGACTTTTACTATATGTTGTTTTGGATTTGGATTTTATAAATACAAAATAATTTTTATAATGTACAAAATTTTTCTCAATCTTCTTCATATATAGTTATATACGCTCAATAACGGATTCAAAAAATTTTAATAGTGAAGTAAAATATATATAATATAATAATAATATTTATAATAAAAATATTATGTATATATAAAAATTTAGCAATTAAATTATTTATTAATTATTATATATTTATATATAAATATATATATTATTTAATTTATTTTTAATATATATTTTATATTTTAATATATAATTTATACAAATAATTATTTTTTATGTACATATAACATGATTATTATTATTATAATTATATATATTTTGTTGTAAAATATAATCAATCTTTAAAATATCTAATTTATAAATTAAAATACTAAAATAGTAATTTTAATAATAATATATAATTTAAAATTTTATTCTTTAAGTTTTATATTTTAAAAAATTGAGTAATATTTTTTTTAACAATACAATCAAAACATTTCTCTTTCTATATATATCACTAAATAATTATTTAAAAATTTACTTTTTATACAACAGAAAAAACTAAATCTAATTTTAAAAGAAAATAAATAATATTTATTTTGAATTAATTTTTAAAAAAGAGTACCAATCTCATTTAAATTAAAAATTAATAATTCTAATAGATATATAATATAAAATTTTAAAATTGACTATTAAATACAAAAAATTGAATAAAAAATTATTGTGAAGTCAAATTTAAAATTTTAATAGAGACAAATAAATATTATTATTATATACTATTAAAAAAATTTCAAATTAGAGTAGGACACTTATCCAACAACAATAAACCGTCACTATGTATGCTCTATAGCATAGTCACCAATATTTTCTTTTTTAAAAAGTTAGACTTATTTTAAAATTAGCATCAGCTAACTTGTTACACATGCAGTGCATAAATTCATACATCCACAACAGAAAATAAATTAAAATAAAACTTAAAAGTACTATATTATATAACTACACATTATAGCTTCAAAAAATAAAAAAATATAACAATGTTAGGGAATCAAAAGTATATCAGCACAAAATTAGTCAAATGTGTTTGGATTGGAATTCGAAAGTTTAATATACTTCAGCACCAACTAATAAAGATAAGTTAATATATATGGATATTTTTTCTGCTAAACATTATGATGTTTCTTTTTCATACTAAATAAATATTTTTAATATATTTTTCGAATTTTTTATATTATTGATGTGGATATTTCTATTTTTTTAAGAATTATATGTTTTTTTTTTAAATTCTATAGCTAGACATTTCTTTTTTAAGTATTAGGATTTTTTTTTATATTAAATAGATGTTTTTTATATATTTTTGCAATGGTTCAAAAACAGCCCGTATTCCGTCACTCATTCCTTGAACAACCGGCAAGAGAGGTCTTCACCCAACCAACTTCCCTCTCTTCTAACCAACTAATTCCACTCTTGAAATCCGTCCTCTCACGCACCCTCTCCCTCTTTCCCCCTCTCGCTGGTCGTTTAACCACTTACTCCTACAGTTATGTTTATATTTCTTGTAACGACGCCGGTGTCCACTTCCTCCATGCCGCCACACCCGCTCTCAATATTCTCAATCTTCTTTCTCCCCTTGACGTCCATAAATTTTTTAGAGAATTCTTCACCTTCGATAAAAAAGTTAGTTACAGTGGTCATTACTCTCCGATTATGGCCGTTCAGGTAATCGAGCTCGTCGACGGCTTTTTTATCGAAATTTCCATCAACCATGCCGTCATTGACAGAACCTCTTTCTGGAACTTCTTCGATATATTTGCTCAGGACGTGACAATGAGAGAGAGAATTTGTGTGTGCAGGTTAATATGGAAAAGATGGAAAAGATTTTTATAGTTATTAATTAGGTTTATTTAATCAGTTTCTAATTATTTAAATTTTAAATTTAAAAAATTTAAAATTAATTATTAATAATTACAATTAATTGAGTTGTTCAATTTTTAAATGGTTACACATTTAGTTTCTATACTTTTCCAAAAAAATATTGCATGTCATTTATTCAAGATGTCTTGAAACTTATTGCACTCTCTGAATTATGAAACCACAAACTAAAAAGATTCATATCACCTTCTTATGTCATACTTATTAGTTTCTGCTTTGTCTAAACTGTCACACCAAAACTTGAATAATTTAAACTCGTTTCTGCGCTTGCATTCAACCTTTTTTTCTTTGAACCAGGATGTTATTCTATATGCCTAATTCTTAGTAAAGCGCTCCTGTCATATTACCTCCTTACTTCCTTTTATCCATGTCACTACCAAATTTGATGAAATCACAAAGGATACCTCTCGATCTACTTTATTTGCTTTTTCTATGCATTATAAAAAATTATTGAATACCGTTAGATTTATTATTGAATTTATCATTAAATTTAGCATTATCATTGATTTTATCGGTGAATTTGATAATAAATTTGTCAAATATAAAAATTACTGTTGGATTCAATTTTTCAACGATAAATTCATTGGTAATATTTGGAGAAAAAATGGCGCCATTATTACCATAAGAATTAAATTACCGACAAATAAATCTAACAGTAAAACTCAATGAATGAAACATTACATTTTGGTCAAATACAACGCATTATCATCAGATTTATCTATCAGTAAATCTGACAAAACCTCAATTAATAAAAATCATGCGAATGCATTACCATCTTGCCAATAAATCTAACAATAAATTTATCGTAAATTTTGAATATAAATTTTTATCTTTATTTTAAATTAAATACGATTAAAATACATAAATAAATTTATATAATATTTATAAATACTTAATTTATAAATATTTATTTTAATTTTATTACCCAAAATAATATAATAAATTTTAAAATATTTTATTTAATTTAAATTTATAATTTTTATATGTTTTAAAAATTGTTAAATAATTTATAAAATTTATATATTTTTAAATTATTTTTTATTTTTAATTTTTAAATTATTTTATCAAATTTATAATTTTATAAATAAAAATATAAAAATTAATTTTTAAAAATAATAAAGAAAACGACAGGTACGATAATATTTGTTGAGGGATTTAGATCTTCTAAATTTTAGATTTTTATTTTATAGGATAAAGTTAAATCTCTTACCATTAAATATTTTTTTTCTTATGTTTTCTTTTAGTCCTACCTATAAAATTAAATAAATAGTGATAAATAATATTTTATTCTTTAAAGTAAATTTTAAAATTTAGAAGATCCAAATTCTTTGTTGAGCCGCTAGTATCTATAAGGCGATTTATTTACCAAAACGCAACGTTGATCAATGCTGTGGCTGGCATGTACTAACTATTGACACACCTCATTATTGGTTAATATTGAATGCATTTTTTGCGGACTTTGCTTAGTGAAAAGATTAATAAAATTATAGGAACCAATAATAGAGTAACTAAACTTAAATTTTACAATTAATAAGCATCCACATCTTCAATTCTCAGCTGCTTCTAAGTTGTAATCCAAATTATCATCTTGAAGTTTTTAAATGATGATATTTTTAAATTACAGATGCATCTAAATTACGTTTACAATATAATGCAAAAATTGCTTCTTTATACACATAGCAGCAATATTTCTGCTACAATATTATTGTAGATTATAGTTATGTATGTTAATTTATTAAAAGCATGGTAACTATAGTAACTAAGATATGATTAAGACAATATAATAATTAGAGTTTATTATATGGGATCTGACTTTTTTAAAATTATATTGTTATTTTAGAGAAAAAATACATTATTATAAATCTCCTTTAAATTAAAATAGTGAGACTTATAAATAATAAATATTATAAATTATAAATTTAAAAATAATTAAAACATCCCTTTATCACTTTACTAATATTACTATTTTAAAAGATCTTTTTCCAATTATATATATGATACTTTATTTTCTAATTGCGAGACGTCAAATTTGCCTGAATTGACAAATTCTAGAGGATTAGATATTATATATGGTCATTATCAATGTAACTTATTAGCTTATCCTCACTTAACTTCTGAGTACCTTCTTGGATATATCATATCACATGAACAAAGTAGATGGCTGCCTAAATTAATTGATTGTATGGAGTTTCTAATTTCTACAAACTTGACATTTTGAAAAAATAAAATTAAAAAAAAATTGTCTTCTATTAGTTCCAATTGGCTGGGTTTGATGCTATATTGGTGCAAATTAATGGCTATTGGAACCTTCCTTCCAAGTTCGGTCTTTCTCTTATTTGATTTGGTCAATGGACTAATGATTACTTTTACGTTCTATAAGTAATTTTTTTCCTTTTTCTTTTTATTTTAAATAAGATGAGGAATCAAATTAATTACTAGCTTTCATTTCAATACTGGGATCATCAGTTAATATTAGGTAATTAGCTAGGTTTAAGTAATATACATTATTTACACTATTCAATAACTTCTTTTTTTTTATAATTTTTAAATTTTATCTACCCAAGGTTGCATTGAGACATTTTAAAATATAGATTCATAATATAATTTTTTAATCAAATTCTGAAGTTAATTTACTATTTTAACATAGTATTTTAATTTATTTTGTTGTATGTATATAGTATAATATAATTTTAAAATTCTAAGTAAGTGCCAATTGAAATAATTTTTTTGTGTTCCTTCGTATTTCAACTTGATAGATTAATAATTAATTTATAAAAATTTGTCATTGGTCAATATATAAATTATTTAACTGGACAAATGAATTAATTACTAAACTAACCCAAAGTGATTCAACTGCCTAACTATACCTGTTGATGATGTTGAAATCTTTTAATTAATAAATGATATGTTCAAATAATATTATCAATTAAATAAATTAAAATTGCGAAGAAACGAAAATGTAATTTGATGAATTGCTTGAAAAGAAAAAAGAAAAGTATAGAAAACAATGAAAGCTTTACTTTTTCTCTTCCTGTCTATATTATGACTTAATTAAGAATTGCAAGTTTCATGTGTGAAATGAAAATGGCTATGAATGGCCTTCATCAATTGTTCACACTTCACACCCTCATAATGCTGTCCGGTTCAAACACATTTAGTTGACTTTGACAATTTGAACAATATTCAGTTATGCCAATAAATATCTATATTTATAATATAAACGTCAAATTTGTAAACACCTTTTAGTGAACTATATATATTATTTAATTTTGTCTATTAATTTAATTTCACATTATTTCTTTAATATTTAACTCATAATTTTTTTTAGAAAACAACTATACCTACATTAATTCATGCATTTATTCACATTTGAAATACAACTAACTGCCAAAATAAAATGCATAAGTCATATTTTCCCTCACTAAATTAATTATTAATATAAAATATATATTAAAATACAAATAATTATGTAAGGTGTACACCAAAATTAGTTATAAATATATAATATACATTAAAATACAAATTACATAATAAAAATGAGTTAAAGTATATATGTATTTATAAATAAATACATAATGGTTGATTTTAGTATATAAATAGTATTTTTAAAATATAAAATATATATTAAAAATAAATTAAATTACACATTTTTTATATAAAAATATATAATAACTGATTTTAGTGATTAATTATAGTGTATAAATAGTATTTTTGATAAAAATAGGTCTTAATACATGCATGATACTCAGCAATTATTATCGAGCTAAGCCTCAGAGTGGTCCCTGAAGTTACACTCGTGCTTCAAAGTAGTCCCTAAAATTATTAATTACCCAAATTGGTACCTGAAGTTAGACGCCGGGACTCAGTGTTGTCCTTCCGGCACATTTCCTCCAGGTGGCGTCATCGGAAAGCTGATGTGGCTAATTTGGTGACACACGGGCAAGGCTAAAACGACGTAATTTTGTTGGTGGCGCGTAAATGGCCGAATACGACGTCGTTTCACTCCAAAAGTTGGTTTTGAAGACTCCCCCATCAAACGTTAACGTAACGCATTGTCTTCCCTCCCTCAAAATACAACACAAACCCTTCCTCCCCTGTACTCGTCAATGGCGGTGGTTGGATTGTGGTAACTGTTGCGATTTCTGTGGAGCACGACTGCTATATAGGATCAGATATCATCATCTGCCTCAAACGAAGACTGTATCGAAGGCCAGTCTCTCTGAAAAAGGTAAGGAAAAAAGGAAAAATATAATGTGATATAAGGAATGCTCTGTTTTTTGTTAAGGTTGTTAGTTTAATCTCTTCAGTAGTTAGAAACGATTTTTTGGAGTGTTATCTGTGGGTATGCATGTTTGTGTTTCGCAATATTTAGCTAGGGTTTGATCGCAACTAGTTTTCAGAGTGGTTAGGCTAATGAAAGTGTTGACTGTATGAGGGCTGTTTGTCATGGGGAAATGCTATTTCTTATCTATTATGCTTTGCTGCATTTACAGTTAATGTGGTTTCCAACTTGTTAATATGGTTGAAGATGATGAGGTTGATCATGAAATTTTGTTTCTAAATTGCAGATGGGAGATCCTTGGATTACCATCATATTTCACCATGGAGGCTTATTCGTCACAGAGCGTGATGGAACTGTGAATTACAGTGGTGGACAGATTTTTGAGTTGCCGAAAGTTGACGTAGACACTGTGGATGTATTTTTTATCCGAGATTACTATAAGACACTTGGGTATGACAATGTGACTCACTGTTGGTGGCTGGTGCCTAATAGGCCATTGCAAAGAGGGCTTAGAGCTTTGACACATGACAAAGAGCTCATGGAGATGTGTTATGCTGCTCAGACCAACAAGGGAGTTGTCCATGTGTATTATGAACATGGGGTCTCTGAACCTGTGTTTGATGAGAAAACAGGACTAGCATCATCCAAAGGCAAGGAGTTGATAGTGCTACCAGACCCTATTCCACATACATACCCCAGCATCAATGTGACAGCCAATACAATTTCCACCACATCACCACCGATTCCAACCTCAGAACCAATGAACACCACAATTCCTACTCCAACAATAATCCCCCCAACTATGCCTACTGGTAAAGGTATTTCAGGACCAAAGCATAAGAGTCACACTACTGCAATTTCTGTTAGTTATTCCAAATCACCACCCAAAGAAATGGCAGCACCCACAGCTGTTGCTCCCAGTGTTAAGCCCACCCCACCACCAAAAACAATGGCCAAACCCACAGTTGCCACTACTTCTAAGCCCAACCCACGACCAAAAAGAATGGGCCAGTCCACTGCTGCTCCAAAGTCAACGGCCCAGCCCACTTCAAAACCTGTAACAAGATCAACATCACAAAAATCAAGGAGGTCTGATATACCAAAGAAAGGCCCTCAGAAAGTAAAGAATGCAGCATTACATGCTAGGAGGCCTTTAACAAGATCAGCTGCAACTGGAACTTTTGGAAGAGCATCTGTTAAGGGAAAGGATCCTGAGACTGTGTTTGTTAGCTTGTCTAGTGAGGAAGAATCTTCAGACTCCCATGACAGTTATGACAGTGTAGAGGATGAACCGTATAAGCCTGCTGCTGATGATGTCTCTAGTGTGGAAGAAGACGTGGTTGGGAAGAGATCAACTGGAAAGAAGAGTGATGCTAAAAAGAGGACTACAACAGATAATAAAGAAGTTAATGAAAAGAGTTCAGTTATGCTTGAGGATGATGGGATTGTGTGTGCAGAGTCAGGGTCTGAAGATGATGAATTCTTCTTTGGGCCGATTCCGAAGGTTGGTGAAACGGGAGCATATTATGATGCTCAAGATGGAGCTTATGATGAATCTGATGGTGGAGAGTCTTGGCACTCTGAGGAAATGAAGACTCCACCGAACTCTGAGGATGAGTTAGACGAGGTTGAGTCAGATGAGGTGTTTCCGGTATTTAGGGAAGGAGGAAGGTTTGGTGAGCTTAAACTAAAGGTTGGGATGAAATTTAATTCTAAGATGGAATTCAAGAAAGCTGTTCGTGAGTACTGTATCCAGGAGGGAAGGCAGATCTGGTGGAAGAAGAATGACAATTTAAGGATGAGGGCTGTTTGTAAGGGAGATGAGTGTGGCTGGGTAGTATATGCTTCCATGTACAGTGAGGGTAACTGCTGGTAGATCAAGACATTTATGAACGATCACACTTGTCCTAGAGAGACTAAGAACAGGCTAGCTAATAGGAAGTGGCTGGGTTGCAAACTGGTTAGGAAATTAAGGAAATATCCCAACCTTAGACATTGTGAAGCTGGCCAGTACTTTAAGAGCAAGTGCGACTTGGACCTCAACAAGTCTTCACTGACAAGGGCTCTAGGGGATGCTAGGGCCATAGTTTATGGAGATGCTGCTGCCCAGTATGGTATGGTTAGGGATTACGGGTTGACATTACTGAAAACTAATCCTGGCTCCACTGTGAGTATTGGTGTTACACCTCATCCCAATCCTGATGAAGATCCAACCTTTGATAGGATGTACATTTTTCTTGATGGGTGTAAAAGAGGGTTCAAGGCTGGCTGCAGACCACTTATAGGGTTGGATGGAGCATTTCTAAAAACAAAACATGGTGGTCAAATCCTCTCTGCAATTGGTCAAGATGCAAACAATCACATTTATGTGATTGCTTATGCAATAATGTCCATTGAAAACACGGAGAATTGGTGATGGTTTCTGGAATTGCTGCACCAAGACTTGGGTGACTACAAGCAACATGGTTGGTGTTTTATTTCAGACATGCAAAAGGTATGCATATCTATTGCTAGTTATCCTAAGTAACAGTTGTGATTCTTAGATATACCTGCTGCTGAGTAGTGAATAATAGTAGTATAAATTGTAGCTCAACCATGTTGTATAAACACAAATCTGTTTACTTAGATTGAGTAATTGTTGTATGCTGTATAGTTGATGGTTGCATTATAGGAGATAGTATCTGTGTACTCAACTAAGCTAAGGTCCAAGTTGTGTAAATTAAATAATTGTTGAATTGAATATCTGCTGGTTTATCTGCTGGTTTATAAACACAAATCTGTTGACTTAGATTGAGTAATTGTTGTATGCTGCATAGTTGATGGTTGCATTATAGGGGGTAGTATCTGTGTAATCAGCTCACCCAAGGACCACGTTGATGTCACTTACACAACTTTAGGGACCACTCTGAGTTCATTAAAATAACATTAGGGACCTTTTTGAGGCTCGATTTGAAACTTTGTGACTGGCTTGTTGGATTTGCAGGGTCTAATTCATGCAGTTCAGGATGTGTTCCCAAATGTCCATCACAGATTCTGTGTATGGCATTTATGGAGGAACTTCAACAAACAGTGGAAGGATAATCAACTTAGAGGTTTGCTTTGGGAGTGTGCACGGTCTACGACTCAAGAGGGATTTGTGGAAGGGATGAAAAAATTGGAAAGGCTAAATAAGGATGCTTGGAGTTATCTATGCAAATGGCCAAAGAATTCATGGAGCAGGGCATTCTTCAGCATTGCACCAAAAATGGACAATATCTGCAATAATGCATGTGAGATTTTCAACTCACGGATCAAGGACCCTAGAGCCAAGCCTATTATCACACTGTTGGAGGAGGTCAGGATGTACATCATGAGATCTATAGCCAGGAACAAGGTGAAGTTGAGGAACAATGACGGGATTTTACCTCCAATACAGAGAAGTAGGTTGGAAAAGATAAGAAAGGAATCAAAAAAATGGGTTCCCATGTGGTCTGGTGATGCAGATTACGAAATATTTGAAGTTCATGGGTGGCCTACAAATATGGCTGTGGACTTAGGCAAGAGATCATGCACCTGTGGTTTTTGGCAACTAAGTGGTATGAATTTTTTATGCATATTTTTTAAATTTTTTATTTTCGATTTGCAGTTCAAATTATGTTTATGTATGGCTGTGATGTTCTATGTAGGGATGCCATGTGTGCATGCATGTGCAGCTTTGGCCCGGGCTGGTAAAAGGCCAGATGAATTCTGTCATAGCTGGTTGACCATGGAAGCATACAACAACACCTATGGCTTCCATATAAATCCAATTCCTGGCCAGGCACTGTGGGAGAAATCACCTTATAATAGACCTCAAGCACCAAAGTTCAAGAAGAAGCCAGGGCCAATCAAGAAGAAAAGAAGAAAGGATGCTGATGAGGAGCCAAGTAAAGGCAAGAAGCAGAAGACCTCAATGAAAAGAGTTCATAAAAAAGGACATTGTCGCTATTGTGGTGAATCTGGTCACACAAAGAGGAACTGTCATAAGAGGGCCGTTGATGAAGAATCAGCTGCTGTGGCGGCGGCTGCTGCTGCTGCTAATTCTGATGCTAATGGAGGTGAGGTCAACAATTCTGCTCCAACTGCTGCTGTAAATGGTGGTGATGCCCCAACTGTGTCACAGGATCAGGTTGAGATTCAGCTTGATCTTAGTCAGCCTATTATGTCAGAAACTGATGACTCGCAACAGGTGGGTAATATTATTTACCCATATATATACATGTATTATGGTCATACATTAATTTTTCTTAGTCACATTAAATTTTTGGTGTTTCATACATAGGTGCAACAACCTCCTGTTCGGCCATCGAAACTGCCTCCTAAGAGAAAGTTATCCACACCCAGTGCTACCACCCAACCATCCAGCACCCCATCTGCAAGCACTCCATCTCTTCCATCTGCAAGTACTCCATCTGCAAGCACTCTCCCAACAAGCAGTCAGCCTGCAAGCACTGAAACAGCAACGAATCTACCAGCAATGCGATTTGTGCCTAATCCGGGATTCAAGCCACCCAGAACCAAGAATTAGTGACTTAGTTTTTTATATTTAGGGACAGTATGGTGCCTTTATTTTTCTGTTTTGCTGAAGTAATGTACTGTGTATGCTTTCTTGCTTACAATTCCAGTGTTGGAGATTGAAAACTTATGACACTTATGTTTTGAAAACTCCATTATAGTTGGTGACTATTGTTCTGCCTTTATAATGCCTTATTTTGGATGTAATCACTACCATATGAAATATGAATTATGACTTTCTTGAAGAGATCTGTGACAAATTTTTGGTTTTATTTTGCACTCTCATATGCAATTAAGATGCTTTTCAAACACTATAAACTCCTATTATTCTGCTCCAACATATGCAAGCACACTAGTCTCAATCACTTTAATTTTCATTTCTTTCAAACAAACTGACAGGTACAACTACAGCAACAACATGCATAATTCATGTGTTTCTTCCCAGATACAATTGGCCAAACTGCCTATCTAACTTTAAGACAAGAATGGCTACTGTAACCAGCAGCATAAATACAAACACCAAAACTCCACCCACTTTTAGAACCCTAACTTCAGACTCTAATCTTCCAAGTTTCCAAGCAAACTTCATCTTCCACTCTTCATTGTCAATTGAAGGGCTTGCTCTACCATCACATGTGATCACATCTTCTTCAAGAATTTTATCAATCCATATAAACAAACCACACCACTTCTTGCCTACAGTCTGCACCAAGGTAAAAGAATCAACCAAATTTATATCCAAAATTACAGCAAACAACAACAACAACAACAACCACTTACATTGTAGTTTGGGCAACCCACGAAGGGTCTCCCTGGATTAGAATCCGTCATTGACCATCGCAGCACTGGTCTCAAACCGCATCTGCACCATTCTGGCAAACGCGAATCCCTGTTCCTGTTCATTCTTCTCATGATGCTTCCAAACGATCGTGGGTTGTTCGAGCTTCCAGCAGCATTGCTCGCGCTACCCATTGTGGTCTGGGTATCAAGATGCTGCAGAGAAACCAACGGAAGAGACCAAAAGAGAAGAGAAGGGCACTGGAGGTTGATCTTCAGATTTGGGAATTAGGGATTTTAAACTTCGAATTAGGGACCAAATTGGGTCAATAAAATTCGTTCTTCCACCTCAGCTAGCTGTTATGATTGCCCGCGTGTCACCAAATTAGCCACATCAGCTTTTCGATGACGCCACCTGAAGGAAATGTGCCGGAAGGACAACACTGAGTCCCGGCGTCTAACTTCAGGTACCAATTTGGGTAATTAATAATTTTAGGAACTACTTTGAAGCACGAGGGTAACTTCAGGGACCACTCTGAGGCTTAGCTCATTATTATCATCATGTCATTGCAACAAAATAAAATAAAAATCCCATTGAATTTTCCATTTTACTCCTTATTTTATGCTAAAATTTCATGAAATGCTTACAAAAAGCAAACGACCAATTACTCTCTCAAACAAAATTTTATTGGTATATATATTAATAATTTTTTATATTGGATGTTATCAACTTGGTGGCTGTAGTTTAGTGGTAAGAATTCCACGTTGTGGCCGTGGAGACCTGGGCTCGAATCCCGGCAGCCACAATTCATGCTTTTAACTTTTTATATTAAAAGTATTTATATTGTTTAAAAGAAAAAACGACCTATCTTGCTAAAATTTTTAATTAAGATTAAGTTTAATATATTTTGATTTTATTTTTGGTCTGTCAGATTGTCAATGTGAATAGAAAATATTTTATCGTTTGAAATGAATAAATTACGTTTCATTAGCCATCTAAATGACGTTGATCAAGTGATGACAATAATAGGATAAGAAAAAACCAGCATATTATATTATATTATTTATGCAATAGTGCTTCTGTAGTTTCCTGCATAGTTCCCACTTTCCAGCTGTTCTTCGACCCCCTGTTGACATCATCATAATCACTTCACTTAACAATTAAAAAATCAACGAATAATATATTCGTAATCCAAAAAATAATATATTATATTTTATGGATGATATAATCACAACTGGTGTATGTGTTTTTAACTTTTTATATTTAATCAATAAAGTGAGAGAGATATTATCTATTGTTAATAATTTTTAGTTTTTACCCACTAATTAAGGAGGTTTTATATATATATATATATATATATATATATATATATAAAACAAACCCTCCTTAATTAGTATATGTCATGGATTATATTTGTATTCAGCTTTTATTTATATTTAAATTTCTTTTATAATACAATACAACAATTCTCAACGTCTAAAACGAAATTCTTATTTCAATATAAATGTTTCTATATGTATACAAATAAATATTTCAAAATCATAAAGCAATGTTTCTGTCTGGACGTTTGTGTTAAGGGCCAGCACCGAATGGCACCTAACCCAGAAAAGGATGAAAGTTTTGATTGGTCAACTGGGTTTCTTTCTTTCTAAATTCCTATGCCTACCTTTGAGGATGCAAAATAAAAGGGTCTCATAAACCCAATGTTCCCTATAAATATGGCATGCTTGCTTCCTCCTCCTTCAACTAACCACATTTATACACACATAACATTACATTATTAGAACTCAGTATCTTGGCTTTGCAATGTTTAATTTGTTCATCTCATAGATTGATTTGAAGCTAAGAAATGTGTGAGAGGAACTTCTGTCGCAGGAGAGATGACGCCTTTTGCTACACACTCGACTCAGCCTGGTCGACTGGTCGTGTGTAATTGGCTAGTAGCAATAGGAGTCATCTCTCTTCGACAAAAGTCCCTCCACTTTCTGCCTAGAACTCGAGAAGTCCAACCTCATCCATATATAAGCAAGTAAGAAATTTCCAGCATTTTTTTGTTGCTCATGTTAATTTGTTCCATCAAATTAAGGTTTGTTTGGGGTGTCAAATAATGGAAATTAAGATAATTGTTATTGGCAATTTTGTTATTCTGATGGTTTAGACTTGACTCTTGAGAGTCCTAAGCAGAAAAAAAAAGGGATCAATGATCACGTGAAGAATGCATATTTTGATGGGTTGGTATAGTTGTCATTGGAGGACAACGATTTAACTCTGATGGTAGTGAAAATATTTTGATTTTGAATAGAAAATATTTTGATTTCTTTCTTAAATTTCAATTATATATATGTTATTAGTTTATTATATATTTTATTATCATGGATTCATGGTAGTGCATGTGAATCAAAACATATTATGGTACGATAAAGACTTCATTTTAGGAAAATTATTCCATTCATGTTTTTATTATCCGAAATATGGAATTATATATTATTGAAACTGAACCAAGTTGCTATTATTAATCAATAACATGGTTAAAGTGGTTTGAGATTATATATATTAATTAATGATTTTTGTCTCCTGTGAAATTAAGTGATGACAACCATCCATGATGAATGTTTGGAGATGTACAAGTTGCTGCTGCAAATTTAACACTGTTTGTTAGTTATTCATATTCTCATCATGTGGTGCACTTTTTTGTTTTTGATATTGGAATAGTCGTTAGTGGTGTTTTTCTGAAATGTGGATTGTTACCCAAATGTGGAACGGTTTAATTAGAGAAGTAGAAATTGGACCGTCCGATATGTTAGAAGTACAAAAATCGGACCGTCTAATTTGTATAGATATACAAAAATCGAACGGTCCAATTTGTGTACCCCAATTTTTTTTTTCATTTTTTAAACACAAATCGAACAGTCTGATTTATGTACTTCTTACAATTTTAAAAAACACAAAAAATTTTCATGTTAAAATATATCACTCGTATCACTTCCGTTTAAAAAATTTTTAGTCTCATGTGGTGATAAGATAAACAACCAAATATATATAAAAAAGAACTACTATCTCTTTTAGGTATATTATATACATTCTCATTAATTCTATCTCTGATATTTATTCTGACTTAATCATCAAAATGTTTGTACAGATCACCCATCAATCATACACCGGAATCTGGAACGCAAAATAATTCCAAAATTATAAAATTATATAATTCTAAAATTATAAATTGTAAATCGCTGGTGGTCGTCTATTTTATATAAAGATAGATTGATATCCCTTAATCTTATATAGTGTATTGTGGCCGAATGTGGTCATATGTCCCCCCACAAAGTTAGGTTTGATCACTAAAATAATTAAATAAACATTTTATTGTGTTTAATTATGTGTCATTTTTATTTCTCTCACCTTAATTACTCGTGTTTCAGTTTCACATACTATACCTAATCGCAACTAACGGTATGTGTAAATTTATTCTAATTATAAATGATAGAAAAAATACTTTATTTTTTAAATTATTATTGAAAACAATATAAAGAAAGGCCTATATTATTATTATTATTATTATTATTATTATTATTATTATTAGCAGTGCCATTTATATGGGGTTTATAGTTATCTCCATGGAAGTAGGCCATCTTTCAAATTGACTAGTTCATTCATACGTTAATATTCTCTCTTTTGTTTAACGTTTCGTTTTCAATTATTCTATACAAAACTGAAGTGTCATTTAATTAATTATTTGATGAAATCAATGTTAAACAAATGAAGCAAAAAGATAACAAAAGATTGCATACAGAGCTGAGCTGTGCAGCAATGATTAGATTAGTTCATTCATTATAAGAATGTGAGTTTTTTTATGAACATACATCATGATTAATTAATAATATTTCAAATGAAGTGCTTGTGTTTCACGTGATGAACCTACCGATATGATGTGTAAAACCTTTTTTTATTATATTTTTTATTTTAAAATGTCAAGATTAATTCTTTGCACATTTAATCTTTATCTAAAAATGTTATTTAAGTAATGGATCACTATAGACATAAAATGAGATTTGTTTATTTAAATTATTAATATTTATTTAAGTAGACTAATGGATTGAATAACGGGCATTTTAGTTTGTGTGCGAAACCAGTTAACAATGCTCAATTTGCAAAGAGTTTGTGGTTTTCTTATTGCTGCCGCCAACCAATAAATTAAACAAGGTTCAATGTATATGTATAGCAAGAATATTATTGGTTATCATATCGTACCTCAAATGTCACATCAATGATTAATCATAATTTAAGAGTTAAGTTTTATTTTAGTCTCTAAAATTAATGAATTGTAATAATTTTAGTCTTTAACTTTTTAATTATTATAGTTTAGTCTTTCATATTTAAAAAAATACGACTTTTTTATTTAAATAAATAAACAAAAATATTAATTCTCAAAATACGTAGAAAATAAAATTAAAATAAAAATACGTATGACCATGAAAGGATTGAGAAAAGACTCATAAAAACAAAAGGATATGAAATTGAAAAGTGTATTAAGCTCTGTTACAAGAGTATTGCATTATGCCATTTATAGCAATAACAACACAGTTGCAGTAACAAGATAACAGCATAACCAATTCTTGTTATTCATTCCACAATTTAACTAACTTACTATTATATACTAATATCTCTATACTCTATTAGACCACTTCATCTGTAACGCATGTGAAATGAAAAAACACATCAATTCAAGAATATGAAAAAACACATCAATTTAAGAATGACACCAGCGAAATAAAAGCTGACATGAAAGAAGAGTAAACAGGAAATTGAAGCCTGACTTCTAAATGCAGGCAACCGCAAAATGGCCACTTCTGGTTCAGCATCCGCGAATTAGAGTAATTAGCTGTCGCAGACACGAATTGGGCCAACACAGTGGTGACGCCAACGAATTGTGTTGCAAACCATATTCCATATTTTATCGCTTAGAAGAAATTAGTTAATCTAATTCTATTTAAAAGTTTATTATTAGTCATTATATTTATGCATATACAGCGGATTTGAGTTTTGCTATAATCAAAACTTATTATCATTAAAATCAGAACATAAGGCACACTTATATATCAATTCAATTCTTTGTATTTTTTTATTTCTTCAATCAAATTTGGGTGTGTTTAACAAACACGTTAGAGAGGATAAAAATGCGTTTAAATTTCTTTTAACGTTTTTTTGTTTAATAATTTTTTCTGTTCAAAACCCAAACGTGATTCTCCATTTTAAAGGCGCCGTTCACCTAAAACAAGAAGTTATAATTTTTGTGTTCACCTAATTTATGTTTTGGTGTTTATTTGTTTCAATAGTATTCTAATTTTTTATAATATGTATTATTGTTTCTATTACAAATGATAAATTAAATAAAAAGTTAACCATACATAATAATAAAAGCATAACTAATAAAAGTTAGAATCCAAGACAATAATAAAAATAAGATTATTGAGAATATTTAAAAAGAACACTATAATATATTATTTTATATGTTATTTTTAATTTAATAAATAAATATTAATTTTTACTATAAAAAGAGTACTTAAAAGTTGTTCATTTTTATGTTATTTTTAATTTAATAAAATAAAAATTATAACATACTAAAATAGAATACTAGAAAAAATATTATACAAAAAAATATACTAAAAAAGTATAAAAAATGATTAAATATACTTAAAAAGATAACATTATAATTTAATATTATATTTTTTTAGTAATTATCTATTTAAAAATTATTTTAACTAATATTATACAAAGAATATTCATTTTATCAAATTCAATTTTAGTATAGAATTGTCAAGCGAGCATAAATCATGTTGGCACAAAATTACTTTTACCAAAAATAAATTCTATAAAGTTACTTTCATTCAAACTTCAGTTTGACAAACCGCTAATCCAAACATACACTTTATCGATGATCTCAACACTGAAGAGCCCTAGGACTTTGGACACTAGTCACTGCCATCACCAGTTTCAATTCAACTAGGATTCAATTCATTTCAATTCAATCTAGTGTCAAAGTTAAGCCACAATATAATAATAAATGTGCTTGAACAGCTCAAGAATCACGATATTCAGTGAGCTCATATGTGGCAAATGACCATCCGAAGACATGACCTCGACAATAGAGCTGCCGCCAAGGTGTTGGTGCAGGTACTCCGCCACAACCACCAAACAGTGAGGTCTTTCTTGCTTTGTATTATATGACATGGAATAGTAACGAGGCTTAGGATTTGTCTCATATGGCTTTGGAATATGGTTTGTAGTTCGTGGGCGCCGTCACTATGTTGGCCCAATTCGTGTTTGCCAAAACTGATGTGCTCTAATTCGCGGGTGCTGAAACAGAGGTGGCCATTTCGCGCCAGTCCTGCATTGGGAAATCAGGCTTCATTTTTCTTGGGCCGTTTACTCTTCTTCCATGTCAGCCCCATCTCGCTGGCGCCATTTTTGAATTGATGTGTTTCTACATTTCGTATGCGCTGCAGATGAAGTGGCCATGCGTATTTTTAACCCAATTTCATTCCATGCGTATCTTGGAAATTAATCATTTTTGTTTATTTATTTAAATAAAAATTAAAAAGTGTACCAATGTAATTTCTCGTGTATTTTCTGTTGCCGAAACTCAATCCCGTAGTGACGTAGCTCAAGCCTTGTCACGCTAAACATATATTAAATTAAAATGAGGTCGTATGCATTTTGGTACTAAAGAAGACACTAAATGACGTCGTTTGAGGATTTGAACAATACTAAAATGTTATACCCCTCTCTTTTAGTATTGTTCAAACTCTAAAATGCTCTTTTAGCGCTAAAACGTGTACAACGTAATTTTAATATGTCTAACATGACAAGACTTGAGCTATCTCACTAATGGCGTTGAGGATGGACTATATTGGTGCACTTTTTTGAATTTGGGGGACCAAGTTGTAGTAATTAAAAAGTCAAGGATTAAATCAGTGCAACTCGACAATCTCAAAGACCAAAGTGGAGGTTAACTCCATAACTTAGCTTTAGCCTTTTAAGTATTTTATGATTAACGTAATACAATTTGTTCCTGTGTGAAAATGACTTCGAGGTATAGCTGGTTCCGCTGATGCTTGAACTGGCTTTCCTCAGAATAAAGAGTGGGGAACGTCGTCTTCTTCTGGGGAGGCGGCGTTGGGTACCTGAAAAGGGACTCCAACGCTCAAGTAAGTAGGAGTATGAGAAAGTTCAGAAGAAAGCTTAGAGTGAAGTGCCTACCTTTGGCTTTAGTCGTTTGTTAGTATTTGTAATGGGTTATTTAAATAGTTTGTTACGCGTATCTTGCTTGTGGATTTGACGGGGTCCAAATTTTGTTACCGTTCGGATTTGTTGGGATGATATTGTTTTGAGTGGGGAAGGTTGTCGGGGAAAGTGTATCTGCCAGCTATGCCAGATTCCGAGTTTATAGTAAGTGTGGGTCATAACTGAGTAACGGATCATAGCCCCTAAGCTTGACCTGTTTTTCTAAGCCGAGATATAACAGGTCGAGCTTAGTGTATAGCTCAAAATCGGGTATAGTGGTAGCCCCTAAGATCGACGTGTTATAGCGTGTGTGTTTCGAAAAATGGTTCAAGCTGAATGTTTTGGCGGTAAATTGAATATATATTTGGATGAAAGAGAAATTGTCGGGAATCGTGCGTGGTGCTTTAAAGTTTTATGGAGAATAGGGATAGTTTTTTTATCAAGGGCGTTGGTTTTGGAAACGGTAATCAAAATCAATGGTTAGGGTTTGTTTGGATAATTTTGATTTTTAACCTGAAAATCAGGTTAGTGGGCTTGTGGATTTGGTAGACTCTTCGGTTACTGTTGTTGTTTTTACTTCATCTTCGCAATTTTCTGGAAATGAGCAGAAAAGGTTAGTGTCTTCCATTTATGTTTGTATTCTATTTCGTTGCTTATGGATAAGGGAAAAATGTTGTTGACAAGAGGGTTAAGGGAAAGAAGAAGAAGGGGGTGGTGGATGATGTCGACAAGGTTGTTGAGGAAGTTTTTGTTTGGGATCCCGCGAATCCTTATGGGTGGGTTGCTGAGTCTGTTAAGGGTTGGGTGTCTGTGTTTGATGATAATCGGAGTGTTTCGCAATTGGGTTCACCTTCTTCTTGGGTTAGGGCTGGTAGTGAGGTTAACTTAAGGTTTTTGTCGTGCAATGCGTCTGATCATGTCTTCCATCGTAGTGAAGGTTTTGAGTGTTTTTACATGTATAATGCCGTCTTTGTAGAATTAGGGGTTAGGTTTCCCTTTTCTGAATTTGAGTGTGGGGAGTTGATGCAGTTAAAATGTGTGCCATCACAATTACATCCAAACTCGTGGGTGTTTGTTAAGGCTTTTGAAATTTTGATGAGTGTGCTGGAGATGGAGGCATCGTTGGAGGTTTTCTTTGCTTTGTTTCAATGTAAGGGGGATAAAAAGGGGGTGCTGGCTGAACCTTGCTAGTGCTTCGGGTCGCGCTATATTTAGTTTGTATCGTTCTTCTTTCAAAGGTTTTAAGTCTATGTTTCTGAGGGTTGGGGTTGCTGAAAACAATTTTCTGTGGTATATCGATGATTGTTTGTTGGAGAAGTTTCCTCTGTATTGGGTTCCAAGGCCTAGGCAGATTCTTGGTATGGATAGGATGGAGTATGAGAACGAGATGGTTGTTGAGTTTCTTGTCAATCATGCATCCTCATCTTCTCTTCTTTCTGTTGTTGATATTTTAGAGCTTGAGGTTGATAGGGATGCCTAATCTGAATATATAGGTAAATGGGTTGTTTGTATTGTTTTTTTTGTAAGTTTTTTGTTTGTTTATTGATTATTTTGATTCTGTGCAGTTGAGAAGGCTCCTAAGGTTACATCCAGTAGCTTGCGGGCGTTCTTTTGAAATAAGAATGTCGAGAAGCAGGGGTCAAGTAGTCGGACTGTGGTTGATAAGGGAGGGGAAGTGAATCAACCTTCTCCTATGAAGAAGGTTAGCTATAAGCGGAAGAGGACGGATGCCAAGGATTGTGGGAATATAGCTGAGGGGGAGGGTGGTATGAGGGAGGTCAATTTGGACCAAGTAAAAAGGTTTACTGAGAATCAGAAGGTTCTGCACGGCTACAGGGGTGACGAGGACTTGACGTCATTTTGGAGTGAGCATTTTTCCTTTACTGTGTTGGTTGATGAGCATGTTCAGAGTCCAGCCGATGTTAAACTTATTCATGATGTTGGAGATGTTGGCGTGGCTCAGTATTTGCAGGTATTTGTTGTGTTGTGTATGGGTGTACTGATCAATTTATTGTTGTATTGATTTTGGTTTCTGTATCGTTGTTTGGTAGGTTATCGGTGCTCGGTTGATGTGTGTTGGTCAGACGGAGGAGTTGAGGCTTTCAAGGGCTGGTTTTGATAAGGCTGCTATGGATCAACTGATGCAGGAAAATTTGGGGAAGGGGAATAAACTCCGCGATGCTTTGGATTTGGTGAACCAGTTAGGAGAGAAGTTGGCTACTGCTGAGGCTTCTATGAAGAAGTGTGGTGAGGAGAAGATGGCTCTTGAGGCGAGATTGATTGTGCTTGGGGTAGAAAAGAAACAAGCTGAGGATGAGAAAGAAAATCATGGTCTGGAGATGTTTTCGGCTGGGTTTGGAGGGTTGTTGAGTAGGTCAAGCTTTTGGTACCTGCTGCTGATTTGTCGAAGATGGATCTTTGTAAGGTGGTCGTTGGGGATGAATTGGTAGATGATGAGGATGGTGTTGAGGGTGAGGGCGAGAATCCTATTGCTTAGTTCTTGACACTTTAGTTTGTCTTTTGTTGAACTTATTTGACTTGGATTTTTGTGATGAACTTCTGGCTTTTAGCTAAAATATAAAGTATTTGATGTTTTGATTTTGTTCATACAGTAGTTTGAAAGATATTTTGGTATATCATTTGTATGTTCGCTTGTGGCGATTGATTAGAATGGCGTATAGCACGTATGTTTGTTATCTTCTGTGTAGCAGTCTTATGTTCATAAGACTTATTGGGGAACATGTGCACTATTTAGTGCTATTTGTAGAAGATTGGATGCGCTTTATTTGTCGTTTAGGAAAACGTTGATATGGTTAGGACCGGGTTTGATAAGCTTGTCGCGCGTTTGATTAGTTTTGCAGTATTTTGAATTTTATCAGAAGCTTAGTATTGCTTGCTCGAATTTTAGCTGTGCAGATGGTATAAAAGATAGGGTATAAGTTGTTCGTGATTTATAGTTTGCAATGTAATTGATTAAGTAGAATACGGGGTGGTGTGCCTCATTAAAACCTCTCCAGCAAAAACCCTCCTTAGGGATAAAATCTGGTCGTAGGAAAAAGAGTGCATCACCATATCCGACTTATAGACTAGCTGTAGTACATTTTGAGAGAAGATATGTTCCAAGTATTTGGAAGTATAGCTCCGTCGAGTCTTTGTATTTTGTATGCTCCTTTACCGACGACTCTTTTTATTCTGAATGGTCCTTCCCAATTTGCGCTTAGTTTGCCATGCCCATGTGGCTTTCGTATGTCTTCGATTGTTCTTAGTACGAGACCTTCTTCTGAGAATGTTCTCTGTTTGAGCCTTCTGTTGTATTTCCAAGCTATAGCTCGTCTCGCCGCTGTTTGTTGAAGTTTGGCTTTGTCTCGAGTTTCTTCTACGAGGTCGAGCTCAGTTCTTCTGCTTTCGATGTTGTCGCTTTCACTTATATGTGTGGTTTTGGTATTTTGTAGGGATACCTCAATGGGTGTCATTGTATCACTTCTGTAGACTAGCCTGAATGGTGTTTCCTTTGTTGTTGATTGTTCGGTTGTGTTATAACTCCATAGTACTTCAGGAATAAGCTCAGCCCATTCTCCTTTTAAGTCGTCGAGTTTCCTTTTGAGTCCCTACAAAATGATCTTATTGGCAGCTTCAGCTAAGCCGTTAGTTTGTGGGTGTTCAACAGAAGAGAACTATTGAATGATTTTGAAATTTTGTAAAAAGTTTGTAAACTTTTGATCTACAAATTATCGACCATTGTCTGTAATAATGGATTGAGGAATACCAAAACGGCATAGTATGTTTTTCCATATGAAAGAAGATATTTTTTCAGAAGTGATTTTTGCCAATGGTGTTTCCTCTATCCATTTTGTGAAGTAATCTATTGCGACAATTAAAAATTTAACCTGGCCTGGAGCGGGTAGGAATAGTCCGAGGATGTCTAGCCCCCATTTATGGAATGGCCAGCATATCTCGGATGTGTGCAACTGCTCGGCTGGGTTATGAATGATTGGTGCATGGCGTTGGCAATGGTCGCAATGTTTGACTTTATTCATGCAATCTTGTTGTAACGTCGGCCAGTAGTAACCGGTTCACAAAATTTTGGCAGCCAGACTTTGGCCGCCGATGTGTGTGCCACAGACTCTTTCATGGACTTCATCTATTGCCAACTTGGCCTCTGCTGCATTTAGGCATCTGAGCAGGGATCTCGTGAATCCTTGTTTGTATAAGTCGGCCCCGAGCATGGTGTAAAAGCTCGCTCTTCGTTTGAACTTCCGCTGATTCTGGATGTTGCTAGGGATGTTGCCTGTTTGCAAGTAAGTGATGAAGGATGATCTCCAATCATCCTCCTGCGAAATACTCGAGACTGATGTTAGTATAACACTAGGTTCTTCGAGTGTTAATTGAGACAAGATGGGTGGGGTAGTATGGCTTCTCGTTGTTGCTAGTTTTGAGAGAATATCTGCTCTTTCATTTTGCTCCCGAGGTATATGGGATATATTGAATTGTTGGAAGTTTTTGATAAGGTTATTGATTATAATTTTTTATTTTTCTAGCAACGGGTCTTTTACCTGAAAAACACCTGTTACCTGTTGCACCACAAGGAGGGAGTCACATTTGATGTTTAGATGTACTATTCATACTGTATGGGCCAGCCGAAGTCCTGCTATTAGGACTTCGTACTCTGCTTGGTTGTTGCTTGCATGAAAGGTAAATTGTAGGAATTGCTCGAATTGTGTTCCGTGTTCGTTTTCGAGGAGTATCCCTGCTCCTGATCCCTTGCTGTATAATGCGCCATCAACATATAGTGTCCATATGTTTTCTTCAGGATCTGGTTCTTATATAGTGAGTTCCACAATGAAGTCGGCTAGTTCTTGGAATTTGATGGCTCCTCTGGATTGGTATTGGATGTCGTATTCTGACAGCTCGATCGACCATTTGATTAGTTTTCCTGCTAGCTCGGGCTTCGTTAATATTTGTCTCAAGGGTTGTTCTGTTCGGACCACGATGGTGTGACTTTGGAAGTAGTGTCGTAAGCGTCTGGCTGTTGTAACCAGGGCTAGAGCCAGTTTCTCTATTTTTGGGTAACGGACCTCGGCATTTTGAAGTGATTTACTGATGAAGTATACTTGATGTTGTTGTTTTTCTGCTTCTGTTACCAAGGCAGAACTGATGGCGTGGTCAGTAATAGATAAGTATAGATAGAGTGGTTTACCAGGCTCTGGAGTTTTGAGGATTATGGGAGCTGAAAGTATGGCTTTGAGCTCGGTGAAAGCTATTTCGCATTCCTCGGTCCAGTGAAACTTTTCTTGTTTTCGTAGATTTTTGAAAAAATGGTGTGATCGGTGGGCTACTCGAGGCAGGAACCTAGCTAAAGCTGCGAGCCGGCCTGTCAGTTGTTGGACCTCCTTTACTATTCTTGGGCTCCGCATGTTTAAGACTGCCTGGCACTTCTCTGGATTTGCCTCTATACCTCGGCAGGTGAGCATGAAGCCGAGGAACTTGCCACTTTGTACTCCGAAAGCGCATTTATCAGGCTTGAGCTTCATATTATACTTTTGGAGTTGCTGGAATATCTCTGTTAGGTCTTTAACATGGTTTGTTGTGTGTGTTGATTTTGCTACCATATCGCCGACATAGACTTCTATGTTTCGTCCTATTTGTCTTGTGAAAATTTTGTCCATTAGTCTTTGGTAGGTAGCACCTGCATTTTTTAACCCAAATGGCATGACCTTATAACAGAAATTTCCATTGTCGGTAATAAAGGCAGTTTTATCTTGATAAGCTTTATGCATAAGGATTTGATTATAGCCAGAATAGGCATCCATAAAACTTAAGCATTGAAAACCATAGGAATTATCAACGAGTTTATCAATGTACGGGAGGGGGTATGCATCCTTTGGACAGGCCTTGTTGAGGTCTGTATAGTCCACACACATCCTTCACTTACCGTTGTTCTTTCTTACCATTACCACATTGGCTAACCAAGTGAATTATCTGAGTTCTTTAATGAAGCCAGCGTTGAGTAGCTTTTGAGTTTCTTCCAAGGAGGCTGCTCTTTTGTCGGCGCCGAGGTGTCTCTTTTTCTGAGCTATAGGTTGGATGGATGGATTGATGGCCAATTTGTGACAGATGATGTTGGGGTCTATTCCTGGCATATCTACTGGGGTCCATGCAAAAAGATCAGCATTTTGTCTTAGAAGCCTGGTTAGTTGCTCCTGTTCTTCAATTTCGAGTGCGCTGCCGAGGTACGTATACTTGGCTTCATCATTTATCAACTGGATTTTAGTGAGATCGTCGGTCGGCATTGGCCGCTCTTGGTGGTTGGTCCTTGGGTCCAACTCGGCCAGGGGAGGTAGTTGTTCCGAGTTGTAGACGGCTTAGATGTATTGCTGTTTGGATTGTTTTGGCTGTTCATTTCTTAGACTGGCGTTATAGCACTGTCTGACTTCTTTCTGGTCTCCGTGGATAGTAGTGACTTTGTTGTCCTGTGAAAGAAACTTAACACACAAATGCACAGTAGAAACAATAGCATTGAACGCATTCAAGGATGGTCTACCTAGAATAATATTGTATGGACTTTTGCTGTCTACAACAAGATACTGTATGTCTACTGTCTTACTGTTGGGTATTCCCTGAAAGTGGTTTGCAACCAAATGTAACCTTGAATTGAGACACGATCACCTGAAAAACCTACCAGTTCTCTAAAAGATGGTTAGAGATTTTTGTCGCTGAGTTTCATCTTTTTGAAGGTTGAGTAAAAGAGTACATCGTCACTGCTTCCTGGGTCCATTAGGATATTCTTTACTAATGGCTCCCCGACTTGTGCTGTGATGACGACTGGGTCATCTAAGTTTCGATCATTTGCTTTATAGTCTTTGGGGAGGAAGGAGATTTTCGGTCCGTCCTTATCCATTGGTTGGGATGTGGTGGATTTGGTCATTGTCATCATAGCTCGGAAAGACCTTTTACGTGCCGAGTTTGTACATCCGCCACCTGCAAAACCACCAGAAATGCAGTTTATTATTCTACGAGGTGGATTGATATCAATATCTACTTTTTTCCCTTTATCTCGGGGGATTGCTGTTTGGTTTGAGGTGTGGGCCGAGGTCGTCTGTGCTTCGCTGTTTTCCTCGGCTGTCAATATACTTGTCTAGTAGTCCTTGGTGGGTGAGCTTTTCGAGGACGTTCTTGGCTATTACGCAGTCGTCCATAGTGTGGCCGTACTTCTGGTGAAAAGTACAATACTTTGATCTATCCACATGGCGCTGATCTTGATATGTACCGTCTCTGTTTGGGGGTTTGATAAGTTTTGAGTGCAATATATCATTTATGATGTCTTCCCTTTTTGTATTGAAGGGGGTGTAGTTGTCGAACTTTGGTGTTAGCTTGAACGTCCTCGTGTCTGTTCTACTGCTCGATTGTCTGCTTCGCCTTTTCTCGTCTCTGTTCGGGGTGGGTTTGTCTGCTCTACGTAGCGCTCGGAATTCTTCCACCTCGATCTAAGTAGTTACTTTTTTGCGGAACTCCGCCAGGGTTTTTGGTTTTGCAATGACTATGGATTCTTGGAACTTCCCTGGTCGCAGGCCGCTCTTCAAGGCATGGAGGTGGACTTTAGGGTTTAGGTTAGGTATCTCGTTGGTTGCTTCAGCAAACCTGGTCGTGTAGTCTTTTAGGCTTTCGTTCGGTTCCTGTTTAATGGTGCTTAGATAATTAGAGTTATGGACATATATCTAGGATGCGGCAAAGTGGTTGCCGAATTGGTCCGCCAGTTCGTCAATGTTAGAAATGGAGCCTTAAGGGAGGTTAGAGAACTAAATCAGGGCGGCTCCATCTAGAAAAGTTGGGAAGGTGCGGCACAGGATTGGGTCGGAATCCTTATTCATGAACATCATGGCTTGGAACTTGGTAACATGGACATTCGGATCTCCTATTCCATTGTAAGGTTTTAAGGTTGATGGTAAGGTGAAATTTTGGGGCATTTCGAAGTTCATGACTTCTTTAGCGAAGGGATTGGTTCTTTTTTTGGAAGTCATTTTGGTGGTTTTGGAGACGGTGTGTTTGGTTTCCGAGGGGTGCTCGCCGTCATTGTCCTTGTTTTCGGCCTTTTTGTGTTCTCCTTTGCTCTGGCCATGCCCCACCTGTCATAGGAGCTCGGCCATCTTTTGATTCTCGGCCCTGAGGGCCTCGTTGATTGCTAAAATTTTCGCTTGATTAATGGAGGGAGCCTGACTTTGGTCGTCCATCATCTCTTTTGTCCTGCAAAAGGAAATGAAGAGGTATACAAAATATGGAGATGGTGGGGTTAGATTAAAATCGTCGGCCCCACGGTGGGCGTCAAATGTTCCTGTGTGAAAATGACTCCTAGGTATAGCTGGTTCCGCTGGTGCTTGAACTGGCTTTCCTCAAAATAAAGAGTGGGGAACGTCGTCTTCTTCTGGGGAGGTGGCGTTGGGTACCTGAAAAGGGACTCCAATGCTCAAGTAAGTAGGAGTATGAGAAAGTTCAGAAGAAAGCTTAGAGTGAAGTGCCTACCTTTGGTTTTAGTCGTTTGTTAGTATTTGTAATGGGTTATTTGAATAGTTTGTTACGCGTATCTTGCTTGTGGGTTTGACGGGGTCCGGGTTTTGTTACCGTCCGAATTTGTTGGGATGATATTGTTTTGAGTGGGGGAGGTTGTTGGGAAAGTGTATCTGCCAGCTATACCAGATTCCGAGTTTATAGTAAGTGTGGGTCATAACTGAGTAACGGATCACAATTAATTATTACAATGCAATATAAATTATCAATAAATGATATTCTTTATAGTTAATATGTTAATTACCTTGATCTATCACATCAATCAATAAACGTATCATCATGTCTATTATAATTCGTCTATACTGATATTTTGATATGAATTATTGAGTTTAATTTTGATACACTAACAGTGTAAACAATCGCATTCATTTTTTTGGATGATCATTTACGCGGTCAATGTGAAAAGTAGTTATTTTTACTATCATTACGTAATTCAATGTACATATAAAACTACTTTTTATTGATAATACATCAAAATTAAATTCATGAATTATTTTAAAAAGAAATATTTTTTGGTGTTTATTTATCTAATTTTTTAATTCACAAAAAAATCCAAATCATATAAAAAAAATCTAAATCACATCGGAAAAACAGTGGCAGCGGAAGTCGCGATGCGATGGTGGACAAAGACGCAACAGAAAGCGCAAGGGTATGCGGCATGATAGAGGACGGCGATGAGAGAGAAGAATGACAGTGGCAGAGGGCGCGACGCGATGGAGACGATGACGCGAGGAAGGACGCGTCCACTGTGGCATGATCGTGATCGCATCCTCGCATGATTTCTTCCTACAGCGACGACATGAAGGAACGCACGCGCAACTCGCGCGAGAACTCCCACAAGCTGTGACGCGAGTCGCGCATTGTGGAGGCGAAAATGCGGTGATGGCAAAGAATCTGCGCGATGAGAGAGAAGGTTGATGCGATGAGAAACTTTGTTTAGAGGAGGTTATTTTGCCTAATCTTAATTATTCAAAATCTGATTAAATTTAATTATTTAAATTTTAAAATTTGATTTTAAACAAAATTTAAACTTAATTAATAAAAAAAATTGTTTAAGTTGGTTGGTAAGTGTGTTGATCCTGTCTTTTTTCATGGTAAATTCTATCATAAAAAAGTTACAATTGTCTTTATATAAAGATGTATTTTTTTTATTATTAGATGATAAATTATATGATTTAATTTGATATACTATAAAAATGTTATTTTTTTTCAAAACGTAGCCAAATAAATAAAACACATTTTTAATATAAGACTCTTTATAAAAAAATATTTTTAATATTTTCATTTGAGTAGGTATCTTTTCTCAATACCATACTATATTAAGACTCAATATATACTTGTCATTTCAACTTTTTTAGTAACTAGTTTTTTCTACTTTTGTTTTCCTTTTTCTTTCTGTGTTTTAATGCAAAACAAAAAGAGGGCTAAATTAAACATGCATGTTAAGCCACTACCAGTATTATTTTATTAAATAAAACGATACAATTTCGGTGTGAACATAGATATCGATAGTAAGTGTAAAGTGTGGTAGGTTGCATCGGGTTAGATGAAATCTGTGATTTTTGGCAGTATTGGAGTTCAATTTGGCAAATTAACGTAATTAAGTTCTAAGTAAGAGATCATGCGATTTAGTGTGAACATGCATGTATCATGTATGGAGCTATGTATAGCTAGCAAGCTAGCTAAAGCCTAGAGAGTACGACAATAAATCTTGTGCAGGTTTAGGTTTCTTAATTAGATTCAATGGTCTCACGAGTCACGAGCAGCATTAGTATCCTTAAACCTTAACATGAAAGCTATGCCAAAGCCACTTTTAGGAGAGAAGGGTTATTTTTTTGAGGAAAAAAATTGCATTATTTTTATAGAATAATATTATATGTATACTAAAATCAATCACTAAAATCAGTCATATAAAATATATATTGAAATACAAATATAAATTGAAAATAATTAAATTACATATATTTATACATAAATACATTGGTGACTGAATTTAGTAACTAATTTTAATGTATAAATAACATTTTTAATTTTAATATATACATTTTACTTGTATATATTTTTTCAGTGGTATAAAAGTGAAATTTACCTTCTTCTTGCTTTGTATAAATTACTTTTATTATAAAAATATATATTAAAAAATTTGTTTTTTATTTTAAATATGATGTATAAAGTGGTGATTAACAGAGTTATTGTACAAGATAGTAATTAATCAACAAAAAGAAGGATGGCAAAACAAAAGGAGAAATTTAGGAGGAGCAGGCCCAAACAACATAACAAAGTGTGTAAAATTTTTTTAAAATGATTTATAGCTGCTGAAATATTAGAAGACTAAGGGGGATGAAAAATTTAGTATGGTAAAAGAGTTGAAGAATAAGTATAGATTGAATATGCTAGGATTGATTGAAATGAAGAGGGAGGCAGTGACTAAGTTTGATGTAGCACGATTGTGGGGTTGTGACACGGTGGCTTGGGATTATGTAGAATCAGTAGGTACGTCTGGCGGGTTATTCTTAATGTTGGATGATCTGTTGTTTAAACAGTTGAACTGCTACAAAGAAAAGGGTTGGCTATGCGTTGAAGCTAACGTCTGTTGACAAAAAATAACTTCAGCTGGGCGTTCTGCTTGGTGTATAGAGCACATAGGCGACATGAGAAACTATTGATGTGGGAAGAGTTATGCGACATTGTGGGTTTATGTCAGGTTCTATTTTGTTTCATGGGAAATGTTAACGAGAAAATGAAGTTGGAGGAAAGGAAAGGTGCTACTAGTTTACCGGCCTCTACGGAAGATTTAAGGAATGGGTGCAAGATTTAGAGCTGGTGGATTTACCACTTACAGATCGGAAGTTCACGTGGTTTCAGGGTCGATCTTGTAGCCGCATTGATAAGGTTCTCATCAATGTGGAGTGGCTTGAGGAGTTTTCAGATACTCGATTAAAAGAAGGACCTAGAGGTTTATCAGATCATTGCCCTCTGATTTTAGAAGATACAAGGCTTAGTGCGGGTCTAAGACCTTTTTGAAGTTTAGATTCCTGGTTTACACATGAAGGTTTTCTAAGGATGGTGAAGGATGAGTGGAGGAACTTAGGTGAGGATCAGTTCACTAATAAGCTGAAGGCCTTGACGATACCATTGAGAAGATGGCATAAGGACAATTTTGGGGACATGGACAGCAGAATAAAGAGGTTTGAGGAGGAGATTAAGAAGATTGACGATATGGTTAGTGCTGGTAGTTATGGCAGAACAGTGGAGGCTAGACGAAAGGTTCTGGTGACTTGCTGTGCGAAGTGGTATGCTAGAAAAGAGATTTCATTGGAAGCAGATATCTCGATCCCGACATGCTAGAGAGATGGACAAGAACACTAGATACTTCCATAACCTAGCGTCGGCTAGAATGAGAAACAACAGGATCGATTCTTTGGCAATCAATGGCAGGGTGGTGAGGAACCAGTCCAGAATTAAAGTTGCAATTATATGATTTTATAAAGATCTATATCAGCAGGATTTTGCTCCTACGGTTGGGATCCGTGATGGGTTGGTAAAGCAGATTGATGACGAAGACGCAATAGTCTTAGAGGTGATGCCATCACCTGAGGAGATACGAGAGGCAATTTGGGATTGTGAGTCCAGTAAAGTGCCAGGTAGTGATGGGTACAATATGAACTTCATAAAGAAATGTCGGGGTAAGATTGGTCAGGACTTCACTGCAGCGGTGTTGGGTTTTTTCCAAAGTACAAAGCTACCAACGGATGCTAATGTAACATGGGTGGCACTAGCTCCAAAATTTGTGGGAGCCAAGGAAATCAAAGACCTAAGGCCGATTAGCATGGTTGGTTGTGTCTATAAGGTGATATCCAAAGTATTGGTAAGAAGAATGCGCTTAGTGATACCAGGTTTGGTAGGGGAGACTCAGTCTGCATTTATAAAGGGCCGCAAAATTCACGATGGGGCTCTCATTGCTTGTGAGACGGTCCGATGGCTGAAGTTGCGTAAGAAGAAAGCGGAAATTATCAAATTGGATTTCCAGAAAGCGTACGACAGGGTGAGATGGAGTTTTGTGGATATTGTGCTTCAAAAGATGGGCTTTGGTCTTAGATGGAGGACATGGGTGAAGGAATGTGACTACAGCGTCTATGTCAGTGTTGATTAATGGGTCACCATCCAAGCCGTTCAAGATGGAGAGAGTTCTTAGGCAAGGATGGTGGGTGAGGCAGTCAAAAATGGACGTATTTCTCCACTATTAGTGGGAAGGGACAACATAGAGTTGTCACATCTCCAATTTGCAGATGACACAATCTTATTTTGCCCACAGGAAACGGAGACAATAGTGAATTATAAGAGGCTTTTGCAGTGTTTTGAGTTGATGTCTGGCCTGAGTATTAACTTTGATAAAACATGCTTGATCTCGGTTAACTGTGAGCAGGAATGGATGACGAACAAGTGTGGTTTGTTGGGATGTGCTGAAGCTACTCTACCTGTCAGGTACCTAGAAATTTCTCTTGGTGCAAACCCTCGATTAGTGAAGGCCTGGAAACCGATTATAGACAAGGTGGAAGATAAGTTTAGCTTGTGGAAAGCAAAGTCACTCAACAAAGCTGGTAAGTTGGTTCTCATAAAATCGGTTCTTAATAGCTTGCCGATTTACTACTTAAGCTTGTATAAGATGCCAAAGGCGGTTGCAGAAAAGATAATTAGGCTACAGAGAAGGTTCTTGTGGAGTAAAGAGGATGGAAAAAACGGTATACCACTTGTGAAGTGAGAGATGGTGCAAGCCCCGAAAAAGCTAGGTGGTTTAGGGGTGGGTGATGCTTTAATCAGAAATATGTCACTTCTGTTCAAGTGGTGGTGGCGCTTTTTGAAGGAAGATTGCCTATTGTGGAAGAAGGTTGTATGTTCTTGTAATTAGTTGAATCCAACAATGATGTTGTCAAAACAGGCATTACCCTCAACAGGCGGCCCGTGAAAATATATTTGCCAGCTTAATTTTCAAGAGCAGCGGATAAGGGACATGATGATCAGAGGTTTGTCAATGGAGGTGGGAGGATGTTTGGTTACAAAATGACTCTTTGAAAGATAGTTTTCCGAGATTTTTCTCTGTTTCAACTCAACAAGGATCTGTAATAGGGGACTTTGGGTTCTGGGATGGGCGAGAGTTATGGAATTTTCAATGGAGGAGAGATTTATTCCAATGGGAGTTAGAGTTACTCAATCAACTTCATGATCGATTACGGCTAGTTAGACTATCGTCTAAGAGGAGGATTCAGTCATATGGAAATTTGATAGAACATGTGTGTTTTCAACTAATTCCTTTGTGCAGATATTGCAGAAAGAGGTTCTCTCGGAGGACATCACAAGCTACAACTTCACTAGTGCCATTTGGAAAGGATTGGTTCCCCCAAGAGTTGAATTGTTTGTATGGTTTGTCTTAGTAGGCATGGTCAACACTAAAGAGAGACTGTGTAGACTAGGAATTATACATCATAGTGATGAGATTTGTGTGTTGTGCAAAAAGAAAACAGAATTTGTGCATCATTTATTTCTGGGCTGTGAGTTTACATGGCAGGTGTGGTGCACATGGTTGGCGTGAGCTGATAGAGTTTGGGCTATTACAGGGACTGTAAAAGAGCTATTTGAGAGCTGGATTGATGTGTCTGTTCGTCACTCAGAGCAAAAGAAATGGCTAATAGGATTCTTTGTGGTTATCTGGAACATTTGGTTCGAACGGAACAGCAGAGTATTCCGGAACTATGAGACAGGTGTTGATGGAATCAAGAAGAAGTCATTCTGGAGTTACAAGGAATGGTGTGTGACAAACCCCAATTTGACGGTTTGTCTTGTATTGAATTTAGAGCATTTTGATAACCTTTTGTCACATTTAGCTTAGGAATTAGCATGATTTCGTAATCTCTCCCGTATTTGTGCTTAAGTGTAAAAACATGCTTTTTGAGCCTTATTTTGATAAACTCTATTTCCTCTTTGATTCCATAAGATGCCTTGATACGTTTGTTAGTAATCTCAGGATGAAATAGGCTAGGCATGGATCAAAGGAAGCAAGGAAGGAAGCATACAAATGGAGAGAAGCATAAAAAGTCAAAGAAGCAAAGTCAACCAAGCACGCGCACATTGCGAAACAGGCCCAGGACGCGCACGCGTACCATGCGCGCACGCGCCGATGATGGCACATGACCTCACTAATGAAGCACGTGCCTGGCGATTTTGGGAAGGTTTCAGCAACCAACTTTGGCGCCAAAATGCATATAAGAGTCAAGGATTGAAGGGGATTGAGGACTACTACTCATACTTTAGATACTTTGGACCATTAGTTTAGTTTTAGTAGTTAGAAGTAGTTTCTAGAGAGAGAAGCTCTCACTTCTCTCTAGAATTAGGATTAGGATTAGGTTTAGTTCTTAGATTTAGATTTAGATTCATCTTCTTCTACTTCTATCTTCTCAATTCCTTGTTGTTACATTCATTCTTCTTCCACTCTTTTATTGCAATTTCCTTTATGTTGTTCTTATATTTTGTTGTAGATCTAGTATTGTTTCGTCTACTCTCTTCCAATTCAATAAAGGTAATTCATAATAAAAGTGTTTCTTTTGATTGTTGTTGTTAATTCCTTTCAATAAATGTTGTTAGATTCTATTCTTGTTGTCAATTTGCTTTGCTTTTCTTTTGTGCCTTCCAAGTGTTTGATGAAATGCTTGGTTGGATTTTAGTGTAGGTTTTGTTCCTCTTGGCTTTGGTAGAGTAATCAGTGACTCTTGAGTTATCTAATTCTTTTGTTGGTTGACAATTAGAAGTTGCTAATTGATTTGAATGCCTCTAAAGCTAGTCTTTCCTCTAGGAGTTGATTAGGACTTGAGGAATCAAATTGATTCATCCACTTGACTTTCCTCCATGGTTAGAGGTTAACTAAGTGGGAGCAATGGACAATTTGTTATCACAATTGAAGAGGATAACTAGGATAGGACTTCTAATTCTTATATCATGCCAAGAGCTTTGTTAGTTGTTAGTTTATTTTCTTGCCCTTTATATTTCTTGTCCAAAAATCTTAAAAACCCCAATCATAACTCACAACCAATAACAAGACACTTTATTGTAAATCCTAGGGAGAACGACCCGAGGTTTAAATACTTCGGTTTATAGATTTTAGGGGTTTGTACTTGTGACAAACAAATTTTTGTATGAAAAGATTATTGCTTGGTTTAGAAACTATACTTCGACGAGATTTTATTTGAGAAATTCTAAACCGTCAAAAATCCAATCGTCAGTGTGGTGTTTATCCGTTTGGTTGTTGATGGTAATGGCGGAGATGACAACGAATTATATCCTAGTATACGATGTTTTTGTGTTGTTTTCGATGTTGTGTTCTGTTTTTACATGCTCCATTTTAATGTGTTGAGCTCCCTTTGTTAAAAAAAATCAACATGTGAGAACTGTAAAGAAGAAATTGAATGGTGAGAATTTATTAAAGTAAAAATCAGACGATTTGATTTTGTTAGAAAGAAATTATAGCATTCTATTTCTTTGTCATGCACTACAAGAAACACACTAAAAATTGACGCGAAAAATCGACGCCTATCTCAGGTGTCGATAATTTTTTACGGCAAGTCGGCATTCTGTAAAAAACAATTGCTAATAGAGGCTAAGTATTAAAATCGACGGCTAATTCGACTATTTTTTTTGCACCAAACACCCGTTCTACCACGCGTTCATAATGTTGTTGATAGAGTGATAATGTTGTCAATTTTATGTTCAATATTATTATCAGCCTACACTGTCGATAATTTGAACGATCAAGATCTCTATTCAAAGAGTGATGGATGATTAAGATTTAACTTTATATATAATCGACAGTTTATCGATCTGTCTATTTCACGAATGATTAAAATCAATGATCTATCCGTCGAGTTTTACCTAGAATTAATTCACGTGCAAATTGCCACCTCCTTCAATCTCACTACCATTATCTACAATTTCATAACCACATTTGTAAACCCTAAACACCCCATCGCGTCACCTCGTCGTTGCCGTAGCTCCGTCAATTCGCCCTGTCGTCGCTATCTTTAATCTTTCCCTTTAACTCACGGTAACCCGTCTTCGATCCCTACCCTTTACTCTCTCTGTGTTGCATCCATCTTTTCTTTTGGTTTATGATTTATTTGCTTCCATTTTCATTTTCGTGATGTCTTTAATATGCATTTGTTCTAATAGGCTTTCAATTATTGGTGCTCATCGATAAATCCGATGGTAATTAATCATCAACTCAATCTCGACAAATCCATTGAAAATACCGACGGAAAATTCACCGGTAATTAATGTTGGACGAAAAAATCGCCAGTGAGCCGTTTTTCGCGACGTTTATACGGTGAACTCCAAGACAACGATAAATCTGACGATACTCAACGTTTTTCTTGTAGTGAAAACTTATCTGTCTCGTTTTTAATTAAAAGTAAAATAAGAAAATAAAATAACAAACATTTAAGTTGTTAATAAATACCGAAATTGACGAAATGGTCGTCGATTTTATTACAAATAGAAATATTAGCTTTTATTATTATCAACGGCTCATTTGTCAATTTTAAATCATATTATCGATGGTTTGACTGTCGATTTTATAAAAAAATGGAAAACTTCTCTTTCTTTTATTATTGACAATTTAATCGTTGATTTTTTTACATTATTAAAAAATCGATAGATTAAAAAGTATCAATACAAGTCGTTGTTTTTGCTGTTGATTTTTAGCGTATTTTTTATAGAGATGAGCAGACATCGTGCATGTATATGGGGTGAAAAAGACTATTTTGTCTCTCTCACAACTCGCTATCACTTTTATACTGATTTCAAAAATTAACAAGGAGTGAGGATGTAGTAGTATTAGAATTCTAATTTTTTTCCCCTAGAACAAATGCCTAGAGTAATAAAAAACAAAGAAATTGATCGTTTTGAAGATCATATTATTTAGTATTTTAGGCATCCCAACTATATAGGTAAGAATTTTTTTTTATAAAAATTTGTTTAGGATAATGTTGTAGCTTAAATGATAGTGTTATAGTGTAGTATGTGTAGAGAATGAGAATATATAATGTAGTGTTGTTGTTTAAATGACGTTTATGTTAATTAAATAATGTTAATGTTGTTGCTTAATGATGTTTATTCACAGTGTGTTGGTAATAGTAATGGATTTTTTTTTTGGGAATTTGATATTAGAGAAATTAGAATTAATAATGTTGGGTAATATTTTTTGGTAATTTTTGGGACCAGCACGATTTTTTTTTCTTGATATTTGTTAATAATATTAGTTTGTTAATAATAATATTTTTTGGATAATTTTAAGAAATATTTATTTTATATATTTAATAATATTATTAGTTAGTATATTCATAATTATATTATTTTAATTATAATATTATGTTTATAATTATATTATGTTTAATAATATTATTAATTATAATTTTTTTTGAAGTAAAGAAAGCTCAACATATTAGAGTGTAGCGTGAGCAAACAAACATAAATTAAACTGCATACAAAAGTTATGATTTTTCGGTCATCTCCGATATTATCATCAACAACCACAAGGATCTTTATCAGTCCATTTTTTGTAGTTCAAAAAGGTCCTTCTCTTTATGATATCAACACCTGTTTTTTTATTATTGAAAATTTGGGCATTGCATTCTAACCAGACGTTCCAAATTACTGCAAAGAACACAGTCAGCCATGTTTTCTGCGTGTCTTTTTTAGTGTGCATGCTGGTCCAACTCTCAAACAGTTCTTTAATGGTTACAGGAATTATCCAATCTCTATCCCAAGTCCTCAACCAAGCACACCATATCTACAAGGTGAATTCACAAAACAGAAATAGATGCTGCACAGATTATATATCCTTTTTACATAGTACACATATAGTATCACTGTTAAACACAACGCCTAGTCTACTTAACCTTTCTTTATTATTAATTATATTTGTTAGTATGATAATAGAAATTATAATTTTTTGGATAATTTTAATAATCATATTAATTAGTGTATGTTGATGAAAATTAGAATTTTTTTTTAATAATTTTATTAATTATATTAGTTTGTAAGTGAATACTAATTAGATTTTTTTTGGGGTAAATTTGTTAATTTTATTTGTAAGTATATGTTGTTGGATTTTTTTTTTTAAAAAATCCCATAGTAAGGAGAAGCCCTAAAAATGACAATACAATTGGGTTTGTACTTTGTAGTCCATAATAATGTATAAAACATTATTTTCTTTTAAATACACGTCTTAATATTTTAGAAGTTTAGTACACTGCGGTCTAAAAAAGAATTAGCACGTACTTTGTCGTTTCTCATATAGAAAAATAAAAGAAAGTCTAAAATCCCAAATTGGTCAAGTTAATCTCTGACCCCCCAAAAAAATTGACAAATTGATTCATGTTATTTTGAAATATTAGAAAATTAATATCTAAATTTTTTAAAAAGTCATAAAAATTAAAGTGGCTAATTAAATTGTCTAAAATTTTAAAAGAAAAATTGATTTATGTATTTATTCAATTAGAAACTAATTCTTTTAATTTTCTTGAAAGAGAAAGGTTGTAGCTACCAAATTTTTCTTTGTAGTTGTACTCTATTTTTTCCACTAACAAATTGATCTCCTAATCTTCTAAAACAAGTAAGAGACAAATTATCAACTTTTTTTTGTAGAAACTAATTTGGATAACACTAAAAAAATGGCTGGGGATTAAAAATGGGGGCTCCAAAACTATCATCGTTGAAGGCGGTATTAAAAAGCCCAACATCTATTATAGTCCACTCCAAAATGGTTTCTTTGAAATCAAAGTCGCTGATGTGTAAGCCCACCAAATTCGTCTAGGCCTTATATGGCACACAGGTACCGTTGAGATTAATGTTGGCTTGAAGTCCAAAAAAGAATGAGATTAAATTTGGGTAAGAACAAAACCAACTTGGTTAGTTGGGTAGTCAAGTCGCTCGTCCTCGGAAATTTAAATTCAGTAATTCATTGGCCAGTAACAGAATCTTAAATAGAGCTCAGATTTGCGATGGATTAGTGGTTGACTTATCGAGTTGTGGGATATTATGAATAATAAAAATAAAACGATAAATTAATCATGAGCCTACCAGAATAAAAGATATCGTAAAAAATAAAAAAATTAAATTAATTTAGTTACTAATCCACTAAATAAATGTCAAAAATTCAAAATTAATTAGACAACAACAAATCTTGTCAAATTAGAAGATGACGTAGAAATGTTTTTTTCAATCAGAGCTTTGTTATGACCATGGGGCCATGGTCCTCACACCCCAAAGTTTTTATATAAACATTAGTAGTTTGAATACCTGTGATTCGAATTCATACTCATTCCAATTTTAACTAATTATAAAAAATCAATTAAATAAACGATAAACCCACAAAAACTTTTGCCTCCATGAATACATTTTCTTGTGCCCTTTTCTAATTTTCAGTTACTATCGGTTAAAGCTTTGTTTTTCTTTTTTTTATTTAATTTAATACTATTTTATTTTTTATGAATTATTAATTCTTTGATTGGAATTTTCTAGATAGAGGCATTCAAATATTCATTTAATTTGGTTATTTATATTGATAAAAAAATATTAAAAAGTTAAGTTTATATTTCAATTATTAAAAATGTCAAGTCACTTTAGATTTAAAGAGTATTATTTTAAAGTATTTTATAATTTTTATTTGTAAAATTATTAGTTTATTAATATATTAGTGTCATATTTCAAAAAGGTAAATTATAAAAATGCACTCGAATTATTTTGGCATTGGCAAAAATACTTTTTATTTATGTTATTGACAAAAATATCTTTAAATTATTTGAAAAATAACAAAAATACCGTTATTTTTTCATTAACGTGTACAGCTCAATTCACAGAGGTATATTTTTGACATGTTTTTAAATTATTTGAGAGTATTTTTGTCGATAACAAAATTTAAAGATATTTTTGTCAACAACAAAATAATTTAGACGTATTTTGGGTAGTTTTTCTAATTAAAAAATATTTATATTTATAAATTTCATTTAATATAAATGCTATTGTATAACTTTTGTGTTAAAATTTTTTTTTGTCCCCACAAAAGTTCTGTCTAAGAAGTTAGATAAGATTTGACACTGCCAGGCAAAAAAAATTACAACCCTTTTATTAACAATAAGACATTTAAGAGCTAACATTAATGTTAAGCTTTCCCTTTTTTCTGGCAACAGGTACATTAAACCTTATATATTAAAATTGGTTGATCAAAGGTAGCTTTTGGAGGACCACAAACATTGCTTTTGATGTAATTAACGATTTCTATACATGGAATAGGTTCACAATCAAATTAAAATGACAAATACAATCAAGTGCTCAGTAGAGTCTTGTATTCACACATAAAATGAACAATATCCATGCTAAGTGTATGTACATTGTGGCATTCATTTTTTATTTTTTAAAAACAAAGAGTTCGATATATAATTCTTCCCTCTTTCTAGAAGGAACCGTTCCTTCATTATTTATTTATTTATTTATTAAAAGTTAATATATTTAGGCAAAATCATATTTAGATACATCAATTTTTTTAATAAATTTAAAAAATAAAAGAGACAAATAATTTAAGAATAAAGAATAAATTCATAAAGTAATTAATTAAATTCACGTTACAGGAAAAACGGATATTTTCAATTTTTTTTCAATTTTTTTTGTAAAGTGTGATTTATTACTATTCAATATCTTCTCTTACATGGTCTAAATTATAAATTCCTTTTATTGCTTTATAAAAAAGTGAGAGAAGGAGAGAGTAAAGGGAATGAGGGAGTAACGACACAGGCCGATCCATTGGAAAAGGCCAGAAAAAAAAATCTAAAAGAGGATGAAAGCAACACATGGGGGAGACAATTCACGACAAAAGCTATTGGACCTAAGATTTTTTTTAGGGATAAGGTGGTTAGTTTGTCGGCCCCAAAACCTTTAGTCATTGATGACTCTTTGGATGGGTATCGTGTAGCCGTGGTTGAAGGAGGTCGAGGGGGAAAGACCTAAGGTCACCTTCTCTGAGGAAGGGAGAAGGGCTCTAGCGGAACCCTTTAATGACTCCATTGTGATCAAGGTGGTGGAAAAATATTTTAGTTACTTAGTCTTGTCGCATAAGCTCAGATATATTTGGAAGCTTAAAGGATGATATGAGATCCTAGATGTAGAAAATGACTACTTCCTGGTGAAATGTGATCCAAGGGAGGATCAAGAGAAAGTCCTACTCGAAAGTCCGTGGATGATTGAAGGTTTTTACTTGGCAGTGAAACCTTAATCTTTTAATTTTCATCCAACAGAGGACTCCTTTGGTTCTATGCTTGTCTAGATCCGTTTCACTAGTCTAAAGATACTGTATTGCCAGGAAAAGGCCATGCGATGTATTGCGGTGGCGGTCGACAAGCCGATAAAAGTAGATGTGGCAACCAAAGAAGCGGAGAGGAAAAAATTTGCCCAAATCTATGAACAGATTAACTTAAGCATTCCAGTGATAGATGAGATTGAAGTGGATGATGTGGTATACAAAGTAGAATATGAATATCTAGAGCTCATTTGTGATTTATGTAACTGCTATGGTCACATAGCCGTAGACTGTGTGACGAACAAAAAAGACGTGACGGCAGAGGGAGGGGTCCCAACATCGGAAAACCTTCGTCCGAGCAACACAGCAGACGAAACTGATGAGGAAAATTAGAAAAATGCAGATCTTTCGCTTGAGACGTTGCATGGGGAGATCATAGTTAATAATGTAGTCAATCAAGAAGGTACAAGGAGATGGGTGGACCAAGGTGGAAAAAAGAAAAAAGGATAGAGTTTGGGGAACAAGCAAGCTTCTAAAAAAGCTTTTGGGCCCAAGAATATAAAGCTCATTTCCAAAAAATCAATGGTGGTGGCCAATCTCTATAAAAAGACGATGAAGACTGGACCGAAAACAAACCAACCCAATTTTTCTAGCAAAAACTTTAAACATGCTGGTAATCACCATTTGCTACCATGAAGTGCTGAGGCAGGACCAAATGGATGTAAAACAAAAACACCTATCTACTACTTCACAAGGAAGTAATTAAGACCTAGGTTCCTGCAAAACTCGCTGCAAGATGGAGGAATGAAAGAATCGGTTGGATGGATGCTCAAGCCTGATGGGAGTGATGGCGGAAAGGGAAAGGAAATCGGGACGGAGGGGGTTATTGGTCTCTAAATCAGGTATTTTTGTGTTTTTCATCCTAACCTTTGTTGTTATTGATAGTGAAAGTTTAAGTATTCTAGCATGCAATGTGAGGGGGGTGTCTTGTAAATTAGCTTATGTTCACTTGAAAGAGATTGTAAAACAACATCATCCTACTTTCTTTATTGTTACTGAAACACATATAGTTTTTTATAATATGAAATCCTTTTGGGATAATTTGGGTTATTATAATGTCGGCATATCAGAGGCCAGGGGACACAGTGGGGTATGTGGATTTTGATGGAAAAATCTTGGAGAACTAACAGATTGATTGGTATCACTGAGCATTGTGTTACTTTTGCATTGGAGAAGGGTATTGGTATGTGGGTGTGAAGTGTGATTTATGCTCCTCCTCAAGCACAATATCAGAAACTTCTCTGGGATTATCTTCACAAGATTGCTGATAATATTTCTTTCCCTTGGCTTGTTATCCGAGACTTCAATAAAGTACTTTTATCTTCTGAGGTAAAAAGGGGAGCTTTTAATGTGAACATAGCTTGCCACTACTATCGATAATTGTAGACTAAAAGATATGGGAGCCAAGGAGAGGAGATTATCTTGGACCAGAAGAGTGAAAGGAAGTCTTGATATGGCAAAAAAATTGGATAGGACTTTTAAAAATAGAGATTGGTGCCTCCTTTTTCCAGAGGCTTATTGCAAAATCCTCAAAAGATATCACTCTGACCACTCACTTATCCTAGTTAAGAGTCATCCATATATTGCTTTGAAGAAAACTAGAAACCGGCCCTCCAAATTTTAGGCTACGTGGACCACTCATCCCTTCTTCCGAGAAGTGGTCCACAAGGCCTAGGACTCAGGATCGCCAGATGTAGCTAGAAGCTTAGTTGCTGTTAAAAAAGATGCGCAGAAGTTTAACTCAGAAGTCTTCGGCAACATTTTTGTTAAAAAAAAAGAGCTCAAAAAGAATATTAACATAGTTCAGCTCTTCTTGGAGCAGACGGATGATCCTTGACTTAGAGAGGAAGAATATAAATTGCAACAGGAACTGAACTCTATTCTTCTCAGGGAAGAACTCTATTGGTTCCAGAAATCAAAGAAAAAGTAGGTTAAAATCAAAGATAGAAACACAATCTTTTTTCACCTCCAAACCATTGTTAGAAGGAAGCAAAATAAAATCCACAATCTTATTCTTAAAGATGGAATATGGTCAAATGATGAATGTGTCCTTCAGGAGAAATCAAACAAGTATTTTCAGATACTCTTTTGTTCTAGAGAAGATGTGGATATGATGAGCTCTCTTGATGGAATCCCCTTCCCCCAACTTAGTAAAGAAGCGTTTCAAACTATGATAGAGCCGGTTTCAGTTGACAACGTAAGAAGGGCTGTTATGGGGATGGGTGCATTTATAGCGCTGGGTCCGAATGGATTTCAAGCAGATTTCTTCAAGGAGTATTGGGATATAGTTGAAATTGATGTGTGTCAGATTGTGTGTTCTGTGTTTGCAGAAAAGACCTTAGATTCTTCCATTTTTCAAACTCTTATTATCTTGATTCCAAAAGTGGACAACCCGACGATCATGAAAGAGTTTAGACCCATCATCCTATGCAATATAATTTACAAAATCATTACTAAGGTGTTGGTCAATGGATTCCGTCCTTTCTTAACGGAAGTAATTGGCCCATTACAAGGGGATTCATTCCTGGAAGAGGCACAAGTGAGAATATCATCATAGCTTAGGAGATTCTCAACTTCATGCGGAAGACTAGGTCCAAAAAAGGACTTATTGCCTTCAAAATTGATCTTGAAAAGGCATATGACAGGGTAGATTGGAGATTTCTTTAACAAACTCTGAGGGACTTTGGGTTTTTGCCTAGCACCATTAATTTGATCATGAGATATGTATGCTCCTCTTCTCTTTTGATTCTTTAGAATGGAGAGCGATTGTAGAATTTTAATCCTCACAGAGATTTAAGGCAAGGTGACTTTTTATCTCCTATGTATGGAACGCTTGGCTTGCCTTATTTCTCATTACGTGTCAAACGGCACTTGGATACCTGTGGCTATTAAGAAAGGTGGGGCTAAGAATTTTTCATCTTATGTTCGTGGACGACCTCCTCCTCTTCTACAAAGCTACTAGGTCTCAAGTTGAGATAGTCATAAGGGTTTTGGATCTTTTTAGTAAGGCTTTTGGGCTCAAAGTTAATCTGGAACATCTAAGGCACAATGCTCCAAGCATGTCACTCAAAGAAGAAAAGAGGCACTGTTTAGAGTTTTCCACATTCACTTTACTCAAATTTTCGGCAAATATCTAGGGATTAATATTGGGCATTGTTACGGTGGGTAACCGGAGATAAATGAAATGGATGGCGTTTGATGGCCCAAGTGTATGAAGGAGGAGAACTCCGGATGTATCTGCAACTCGGGAGGCTCCGTCCGACTTGCGCGCGTGAAGGAATGGGGGGTGGTACCTGCAAAGACACTCCGATGCCTAAGTTAGCAAGAGTGTGAGCAGGTCTAGAGAGTATTGGGCTTAGAGATACCTGAGGGGTGTCAGTGTATTTGTAGTGGTGAGCCAATAACCACCGCTGGTGTAGTGCCGTATCTTTAGGATATTAACCGTCCCATTATCTTGGGGAGGTTAAGATATGGCTTTAGGAAGCGGTTAGAGAGATTTTAGGGGCGGTTACTCATTTGAATGAGTGTTTATCTGCCAGCTAATCTCATGTCCGACTTCTTTAGCGCAGGTTGGGACGAACACCGACTTCTTATGTGAAGACCGGCGTTTAGTAAGGCTTAATCTATTGGATTAGGCTTTTTAATTGGACCTGGGCCCTTATCATTGGGCCAGGGTATGAACAGTGCCCCTACTTGAGCCCAAGATCCTTTTAAGGCTTGGGTTCAAGTATTCAACTCGGGTTCGTAGCCGACTTTCACGGGTTTTGGAACCGACGTGATTTTCGCGACCTTTTGTTTCTGACAGTTACGTCAATTCAAGCGTCGTGTCCGTTGAGGAAGCGTTTAGGGATTGAGGGCTTTGGTAACGGTGCAATCTCATTAATGACTGCCTCGTTTTTACCATTATGCCCCTTAGCCTATTTATAAATACTTTCCCTCTCTTTCGTTTTTCCGTTTCTGCAATCTTTCAAATTTCTCCTTTCCCTGTTTGTGCTGTATTCTTGTGCGTGAAGATTTCCGCTCTCTCCAACCTTCATTTCTTGGATAAAGGTTAGTTTTATTTTTTCCATGTCATGCCTTATGTTTGCATGTTTTGTTTTGTGAGTGGATAGGTTGGCCTGTAGATTCTAGCTTCGTATCTCTCCTCTTTAGGGGCCGTGTTTTTGATTTTTCTTTTTCTTTTTCTTTTGTAGGTTTCTGCCACTTTTCTTTATATAAAAAATGGCTTCCGTAGATGTTCTTTCTTTGTGGGTGATGACACTGTCCTTGGGGAGGAACCCCTGGTCGACGCTGAGTTTATTACTCATCTTCGTACTCATCACCGGCTTTGTACTTCAGAGGAGGACGAGCCAAAATATGAACTAATAATCCCGGGTCCTGAAGACCGGGTCTGTTTTGGGAGAGTTAATGAGGCGGCCCCTCATTTTTTCTTCAGTATGAATGTATGATCACCCGTTTGGGTGTTTTTCTTCCTTTCTCAGATTTCGAAATATCTGTTTTGCACCACTGTAGAGTTGCCCTACTCAACTTCACCCCAATTCTTGGGGTTTTTTGAAGATCTATCAGTTTATTAGCCACGCTCTGGACTTTTCCGACCTCTTTGAGGATTTCTTCTTTCTCTTTCATATGACTAAGCCCTTTAGTGGGCTAAACAACAAACAGCAGTGGGTATCCTTCCGCGCCATACAAGGTCGGAGGATTTTCACCCTTTTGACGAATCTTTTCATGACTTCAAAAACTATTTTTCAAAGTACAAGCTGTAGAGGGTCACCACCCCTTCTTCCTTGATGAGCACTCTTCCCCTCGCTTTCCCTTTATTGGTTGGCGGCCTCCCCTTGTGAAAAGTATGGTCCAGATGACCTGGACGAGGTGGAGGCGGCTATTGTGGGGTTTTCCGAGAAGCGTGGGGGAGGGCCCATACTTGGATACCAGAAAAATCCTCCAGGGAACGCCGACTTTTGTTCAATCTCAATTAGGTAGTGCATGCATTCTCATTTCCGAGTGTTTCTACCGACTTGAATGTTACCGACTTGTAACTTTTGTTAGTTGTTTTCTTGTAGATATGGCAAAGAAGAATGCTCAGGAGGCTTATCAAAGGTCCAGGAGGCTAAGGCGAAGTCCGAGCTAGGTCTGGTGGTGCCAGGGCGATTACCTCTCCTCCTCCTCCTCCTCCTCCTTCTAAAAATATGGCACTCCCTCTCAACCATTGTCCTTTCTTCCTCAAGTTTGTCTCGACCACCCCCTTCTGCCCAAATTCTCTCTGAGCCAGAGAAGAAGAAGCGTAAGACTTCAGAGTCTGGCTCTTCTTCTTTTGATGGTGGGGTTAAGGCGGATGCTCTGGCATTCGTCCGAAAGAACATCTATCCTTTTATAAGTATGGATGATGTTTTGTTCGAAACCACCTCACCACCATGGCGAGGAGAGTTTTAGGACAGCGGGTGTTTGTGGCAAACTTTGGATCTTTTGAGAAGACTCCCTTAGCTCTTTGGGGGCAACCTCACGGGTTGAGGAGTTGGAGGGGAGGCTTCTTATTTATGAAAAACATGAGAAGGAGTTGAAGGAGGAGAGAGATAAATTGAGGAAGGAGAGGGATCACCTTAAAGAGGAGGAGGGTAAGCTGCGGGCTCAATGTACTTTGGAGGCGAATTTGAGGGAAAACGGCACAAGACAGCTATCACAGTTATTTCAGGATATTGTGGCCGTGAGGAAGGACTTGCTGAATTCTCGAAACGCATACGCCGAGTTGGAGGACTCTATTGCCGATGGTGCCGAGGAGTCTTGGAGAATTTTCTTGGAACAAGTCAGAGTTATCGCTCCCGACTTGGACTTTCTCCTCTACATCGGACTTTTCCTCGTTACGATCCGACAAGGATTATTGAGTCTCCTCCTCGAGATCCTCGAGTTGTCCTCCGTTCCTCCTCCTGGCCCTGGTGGTGGTGATTCCTGCTTCTCTGAAAAGATAACTTTATTTTTATGGCTATATGGGGGCTCGGCCTGTGAGTCCCCCTTTTTTAAACTTATTCATTGTTGTTGGTTGTGTGAACAATTTCCTTTGGCCTTTTAAGGCCGTAAACAAAATATTCTGATCTGTGCCCTTTTTTGGATAAGGGTTTGAGTTGCCTGTGCGTTTGAGTTACCTTGTGCGTGTATGCTTTTTTGATATCTTGAAAATCCTTTTGATCTCTTTCTGAAAACCTTTTATTGTTTGTCTTTCTCGTTAAGGACTTTTTTGGGATGCCCTTTAAACTTTATGACTTAGGTTATTTTTGCGATGCGTTTTTCTTTTACTCGGGTTTATACTCCGATCTATGGATCGAAGTGTTTCCAAGTTTTCCTACTCGAGGCCTCGTTCCGACTTATGAGTCGGGTTAGTTCCCGAGTTTTTACGATCGACTTATATAACCTCTTTACACCGACTTGTACCTCGTCGTTTTATCCTGACGACCATCTAGGTCGATTCATGGGATTTTCACGTTTTGTCGAGCTTAAGTCGGCGCGTTTCGTAGAAAGACTTAGAAAAATAAAGGAGGATATTGTAAGAGATATTATAAATAAAAAAGATCTTTATTAATTGGGGAGGTACCTTCTTTTGCTACTAAGGGTCTTGATAGCCTATTTTTCCCTTAGTCTCTACTATGATGCCTCGTTAAAAACCCTTCTCCAGAAAAAACCCTTTTTTGGGAAAAAATCATGAAGTTGGGAAAAGAGTACATCAGGGAGTAGAGTTCGCTTTTAACTGTAGTACCTTTTCATATTACAAGCATGCCACGACCTTGGTAGCTCAGTTCCGCTTAGGTCGGTTACTTTATAATAACCTTTCCCTAATACTTCTTTGATTTTGTATGGTCCCTTCCAATTTGCGGCGAGCTTTCCTTCTCCCGATTTGTTGACTCCAATGTCATTTCTGATTAGGACCAAGTCATCTGTAGCAAATGTTCTTCGAATGACTTTCTTGTTGTACCTTGTAGTCATTCTTTGTTTTAGCGCAGCTTCTTTTATCTGGGCACTTTCTCGGACTTCGGGAAGCAGGTCGAGCTCCTCTTTGTGTCCCTGTATATTTCCGACCTCGTCATGGAGAATTACCCTTGGGCTTTGCTCATTGATTTCTATTGGAATCATGGCTTCTACGCCATAGACTAGTCGGAAGGGTGTTTCTCCTGTGGCGGATTGAGGAGTTGTCCTATAAGCCCATAACACCCGAGGGAGCTCTTCAGCCCAAGCTCCCTTTGCTTCCTGTAGTCTCTTCTTGAGTCCGGCCAGTATGACCTTTTTAGCTGCCTCGGCTTGCCCGTTGGCTTGTGGGTGCTCCACCGAGGTGAATTGGTGCTTGATTTTCAGACTGGCTGCTAGACTTCTGAAGGTGGCATCGGTAAATTGAGTTCCGTTGTCTGTAGTGATGGAATAAGGTATCCCGTACCTTGTGATGATGTTTGTAGAGGAATCTGCGACTTCTTGAGCGGTGATAGTGGCTAATGGTTCTGCTTCTATCCACTTTGTGAAGTAGTCTATTCCCACGATCAAGTATTTGACTTGTCCTGGTGCTTGGGAAAAAGGACCTAACAAATCCATTCCCCATTTTGCAAAGGGCCAGGGAGAGGTGATACTGATGAGCTCTTCTGGTGGAGCTACGTGGAAATTTGCGTGCATCTGACATGGTTGGCACTTTTTCACAAAGTCTGTGGCATCTTTCTGCAAGGTCGGCCAGTAGAATCCTGCTCGGATTACTTTCCTGGCGAGTGACCTTGCTCCTAGATGGTTTCCGCAGATCCCACTATGTACCTCCTCCAACACCTCGGTAGCTCTTGAGGTCGGTACGCACTTTAGTAATGGTGTTGATATCCCTCTTCTGTAAAGGACATTTCTCACCAAAGTATAATGTTGTGCTTCCCTTCGGATCTTTTTAGCTTCTTTTTCCTCTTTAGGGAGGATGTCGAATTTCAGGTATTCGACTAAGGGATTCATCCATTCGAGGTTTAAACCGACTACATCAAGTGTCTCTTGTTTATCTTCTGTTTTTGCTACCGAGGGTTCTTGAAGGGTTTCTTGAATCAGGCTTCTGTTGTTTCCTCCTGGTTTGGTACTTGCCAACTTGGATAGGGCATCCGCTCTGCTATTTAGATCCCGAGTTATGTTTGACCTCGGTTTCTGCAAAGCGTCCAAGATGCTCCAGGGTTTTTTCCAAGTACCTCTTCATATTAGGGTCTTTTGCCTGATATTCTCCGCTTATTTGGGAGGTCACCACCTGTGAGTCGCTGTAGATCGTCACCTTTGTAGCGCCGACTTCCTCTGCTAACTTTAATCCGGCAATCAAGGCTTCATATTCTGCCTTTGTTCTCCTGCATATTCTGCAACGAAGTCGGCGAGGCATTGGGCTTTTATTGCTGTCCGAGTTTCATACCTCAAATCAAACTCGGAGAGCTCTATCGCCCACTGAACCATTCTTCCTGCAACATCCGTCTTTTGGAGGATTTGCTTCATAGGCTGGTTTGTGCGGACTCTTATTGTATGAGCCTGAAAGTAAGGTCGTAACCTTCGTGAGGCTATCACTAAGGAGTAGACAAACTTCTCTAGTTTGTGGTACCTTAGTTCAGGCCTTGCAGAACCTTACTGATGAAGTAGACCGGGTGTTGTCCGACCTCGTCTTCTCTTATCAGGGCTGACGACACAGCCCTGTTTGCTACGGATAGGTATAGGACGAGGTCTTTTTCCGGTATTGGTCGGGTCAAGATAGGAGGTTGGGCTTAGGAACTTTTGAACTCTTGGAACGCCTCCTCACATTCCGGAGTCCATTCGAATTGGCATCCCTTCCGTAATAAGGAAAATAATGGAAGGGATTTTAGTGCCGAGCCTGCCAAAAATCTGGAGAGGCTGCAAGTCGGCCATTGAGCTGTTGAACCTCTCTCAAACAAGTCGGGCTTTTCATTTCTAAGACGGCTCTGCATTTATCGGGATTGGCTCAATTCCCCTTTGTGTTAGCATGAACCCTAGAAATTTCCCTGCCTCGACCGCGAAGGCGCACTTTGCAGGATTTAGCTCATCCCATGCGACCTTATGGTGTCAAAGACTTGTGAGAGGTCGTTAAGAGGTCGGCTTCTTCCTTGGTTTTTACTAGCATGTCGCGACATATATTTCCATTAAGCTCCCTAGGTGGGGAGAAAACACTTTATTCATCAATCTTTGATACGTGGCTCCTGCATTTTTTAGTCCGAATGGCATGACCACGTAGCAATAATTGGCTCGGCGTGATGAAAGATGTTTTCTCCTGGTCGGGTTCATGCATCGGGATTTGGTTATATCCGAGTAGGCGTCCATGAATGAAGTATTGATACCCGAGCTGGAGTCAACCAGGGTATCAATACTTGGTAGGGGATAAGGGTCCTTAGGACATGCCTTATTCAAGTCGGTATAGTCGACGCACATTCTCCATTTACCATTCTGTTTTTGACTAGCACTACATTGGCTAGCCATGTTGGGTATTTGACCTCTCTAATAAAGCCGGCTTCCAGGAGCGCCTGTACCTGCTCTTCTACTATTAGGGCTCGTTCCGGGCCGAGCTTGCGTTCTTTTGTTGCACAGGTCGGGACCCTGGGTAAACCGAGAGTTTGGTGGGACATGAGCTCGGGATCAATTCCGGGCATGTCGGAAGCCTTCCATGCGAAGAGGTCAGAAATTGACTCTCAGGAGTTCGCCCAACTTCGTTTTAGGGTTTCCCCTAGGTTGGCTCCTATGTAAGTGTTTTTTCCTTCCTCCTCCGACTTGTATCTCCTCGGTTTTTCCTCCCGGTTGGGGTCGCAGCTCCTCTCTGGTCCTTGTGCCGCCTAACTCTATGGTGTGGACTTCTTTGCCTTTTCCTCTCAGATTTAGGCTTTCGTTGTAGCACTTTCTTGCCAATTTTTGATCTCCCCTCACTGTTGCTATTCCTCCTGGGGTTGGAAATTTCATGCAAAGGTGGGGAGTAGATACCACTGCTCCAAGGCGATTAAGGGTAGTCCTGCCGATTAAGGCATTGTAGGCTGACCCTTCATCGATGACTATGAAGTCTATGCTCAGAGTCCTTGACTTTTCCCTTTTTCCAAAAGTGGTGTGAAGGGGCAAGAAACCCAGTGGTTTTATTGGCGTATCCCCTAATCCATATAGGGTGTCGGGGTAGGCTCTCAATTCTTTTCATCTAACCCTAGCTTGTCGAAGGCGGGCTTGAAAGGATGTCCGCCGAGCTTCCTTGGTCTACTAGGGTTCTGTGGAGATGGGCGTTGGCTAGGATCATAGTTATCACCACGGGATCATCATGCCCGGGGATTATCCTTGCCCATCTTCTTTTGTGAACGAGATAGTGGGGAGGTCGGGTGACTCTTCCCCGACTTGATAGACTCTCTTGAGATGTCTTTTGCGAGAGGATTTAGTGAGCCCTCCTCCCGCAAATTCTCCTGATCATATGAATATGTCTCTCTGGGGTCTGCGGTGGTGGATCTTCTATCCATATCATCTCGCTTTCTTTTCCCGTGGGTGTCCGACCTTTCCATGAGATATCTATCAAGCCGACCTTCTCTGGCCAGCTTTTCTATCACATTTTTAAGGTCGTAACAGTCGTTGGTGGAGTGACCGTATATTTATGGTACTCGCAGTAGTCGCTGCGGCTTCCCCCTTTTTTGTTTTTAATAGGTCTAGGGGGTGGCAGCCTTTCAGTGTGGCAAATCTCTCTATATACATCCACTATAGAGGTTTTGAGAGGAGTATAAGAGTGATATTTTCTGGGCCTCTCGAGACCGAGCTCTTCCTTTTTCTTGGCTTCCCTTTCCCTCTCTTTAGATGAGGGAGGGGGTCCAGGTCGCTAACTCAGGTCTCTTAACTTTGCATTCTCTTCCATATTGATGTACTTTTCCGCCCTTTCTTGTACATCGCTTAGAGAGACGGGGTGCCTTTTAGATATGGACTGTGAGAAGGGACCTTCTCTAAGTCCATTGACTAACCCCATTATGACTGCCTCTGTGGGCAGGTCTTGGATCTCCAAACATGCCTTATTGAACCTTTCCATATAGGCTCGTAAAGACTCTCCGATCTCCTGTTTTATTCCCAGGAGGCTCGGTGCATGTTTTACTTTATCTTTCTGAATTGAGAACCTCATCAAAAACTTCCTTGAGAGGTCTTCGAAGCTAGTGATTGATCTCGGGGGGAGGCTATCGAACCACTTCATCGCTGCTTTCGATAAAGTGGTCGGGAAAGCTTTGCATCTCGTAGCGTCGGAGGCATCAGCTAGATACATCCGACTTTTGAAGTTGCTTAGGTGATGCTTCGGATCTGTGGTTCCATCATAGAGGTCCATATCAGGGCTTTTAAAGTTTCTCGAAACTTTTGCCCTCATTATGTCCTCACTGAAAGGATCCTCTCCACCCGGGAATTGATCTTCTTGGTCGTCGCGGGAGTTGTGACCCTTGAGGGAGGATTCTAGTTGTAAGAGTTTTCTTTCTAACTCTTTTCGCCGCTCCATCTCCTCTTTGAGGTACCTTTCGGTTTCCTTCTGTTTCTCCCGCTCTTGCTCCAATTGTTCCAGGCGGCTATGGACTAACCCCATTAATTCAGCTACGTGGGATGGTCCGCCTTTTTCTGATTCACGCCCATCTGAGGAGTTTACCTTCGGATTTTTCACTCCGGAGGTGCCCTCTCTATGTTGATTGTTATCTTCCTGGTGTAGGGCCAGGTCTTCATCGTTATTACCCATGCCTAGATTCTCTTGTTCAGAATCTGTCTCGACATGGCCTTCTTCGTGGGATCTGTCTGCCATCAATGGATGATCTCTCGGGTCCCCGGCAACGGCGCCAATGTTACGGTGGGTAACCGGAGATAAATAAAATGGATGGCGTTTGATGGCCCAAGTGTATGAAGGAGGAGAACTCCGGATGTATCTGCAACTCGGGAGGCTCCGTCCGACTTGCGTGCGTGAAGGAATGGGGGGTGGTACATGCAAAGACACTCCGATGCCTAAGTTAGCAAGAGTGTGAGCAGGTCTAGAGAGTATTGGGCTTAGAGATACCTGAGGGGTGTCAGTGTATTTGTAGTGGTGAGCCAATAACCACCCGCTGGTGTAGTGCCATATCTTTAGGATATTAACCGTCCCATTATCTTGGGGAGGTTAAGATATGGCTTTAGGAAGCGGTTAGAGAGATTTTAGGGGCGGTTACTCATTTGAATGAGTGTTTATCTGCCAGCTCATCTCATGTCCGACTTCTTTAGCGCAGGTCGGGACGAACACCGACTTCTTATGTGAAGACCGGCGTTTAGTAAGGCTTAATCTATTGGATTAGGCTTTTTAATTGGACCTGGGCCCTTATCATTGGGCCAGGGTATGAACAGGCATGATAGAGAGAAAAAAAGACAGTGCAAGAAATTATTGAGAAGGTTTAATAGAGGTTAGCCAACTAGAAAGGCCATATGCTCAATAAGGCAGGACGATTGTGTTTGGTTAAATCGGTTTTAACTTGCATTCTAGGTTATCAAATGCAAGTTTCTTACTTTTCTTCCTATGCTTGTGATAAAATTGATTCCATAATGGGGTAATTTCTTTGAAAAGGCCAGTTAGACACGAGGGGTTTATCCCTTGTTAGTTAGAAGAAGGTCATGAGTCCAAAGAGATATGGAGGTCTCAGAGAACGAAAAATTAGGTGTGTGAATCTTTCCCTTCTTGAAAAGTTGGTTTGGCAACTCATAAATTGTAATGACAAGTAATGGATAAAACTTTTATCAAACAAGTATTTATCTAATGGTAGAGAGTTTGAAGCAGCCGGTGGAGCCTCTTATGTCTGGACAAATAATATAAAGGCTTTCAACAACCTAAAAGAAGGTTTTGAGTGGAATTGTGGTAATTCAGATCAATCTTTGTGGTTTGATCGCTGGTCTCTATTGGAAAAGTTAGCGGACACCCTCCCTTATGTACATATATCTGATTCTCAACTCAATATTGCTAATGTTATACATTATGATAGATGAAATTTTGATAAGCTTTACTCGCCTCTCCCCAATCATGTCAAATTGGATCTTGAAACTCTGATAGTTCCTAGACACAACTCCCATGGACACAACTCCCATGGACCAGGATGCTTTTGGAAAGCAGCTTCTTCCAAGGAGTACACTGCCAAATGGAGATATTTGTGGTTGGCTAAAAGAAAATACCAGTGGGGTGAGAATGAAAATTGAAATTGTCTTTGGAAGATTTGTATTCCTGAGAAGATCATATTTTTGTTGTGGTTATCTTTTCACAATGTAGTCCCGACAGAGGTGTTTAGATACAACCGTAGCCTCTCTGTCAGTAATTCTTGTCATCAGTGCAGGAGTAAGGCAGAATTGATTCTTCACTACTTCTGAGACTGTGAGAAAGCTAAAGTTGTTTGGAACATTCTTGATCCCTCTTTTCTTGACAATAATGAATTGACTAACTTCTCATCTTGGCTTAAATGGAGTATATCAAGGAGGAAATGGCTTACGGCACCTGGTATTTGGTGGCTTTGGCAACATTGGTGCCAAGATGTTTTTAATCCTGAAGAGCCTTGGCTGGAAAAGAAGGTAGCAATGCTTGCTAGAAGTCTGAGTTATGAGTTGATGTTCTTGGAGAACAACAGATCCGTCATCACTACTATAGATTGGAGATTCAAGTGGGAACCTCTCCCCAAACATACCACAAAGTAAACTGTGATGCAAGTATCTTCCGAGACGCTCAATTGGCTATGTTTGGTTGTGTCTTGAGGGATAACAAAGAAAGTTAGGTGTTAGGTTGTTCCGGCACTCTCTCCTTTTGGCACATAACTCGATATGAGTTGTTGGCGGCGTGCCAGGGACTTAATTTGGCTTGGAAAGCAGGTTGCAGGCATATTATCTCTGAAACTAATTTTCTAGAAGAATATCTAATCATAACTTACGGTAATAATGACATTGTGGTCAAGATTAACGAACTTTTAGCTAAGAATTGGGATATTCAGTTTCATCATATCTGAAGAGAGAAAAATAGTATCGCCGATTGAATGGCAAAAATTGGCACTAAGAGTGAGATGGTTATGTTACCTAGATCAAACTTTGGAAAAGAATTGAAACAACTTCTAATGAAAAAGAGTGTGTTTTAATCTTGTGTGCTCTGCTCTTTGAACTTGTGTTTTTTTTTTGTTTTTGTTTTTTCATTTTTAGACAAAAAGGAAAAACTTATTTTACATATTTTTTTTTATTTTCACTTAAAGAATATACCATAAAAAATTGAGATGATCTATTTTTTATGGAAAGTTTTACCTAGCCCAAAATGGTCCCGTTGGCCAATAAATGAAACATTAAACGAGTGTTAAGATTCATTCCATGTAAAATGAACACAAATACACAATTCGTGTTTTTTGACCTAACTCTTACACACCGAAGCTTTTCTACTATGGGGGGCTGGATTAGGACCTAACATTACGGCAAAATGAAGAAATACACAAGTCAAACGACCTTAACACACACATTTATTTAAATTGAAATAGTCAATAATCAACATTCCAAAACATCGGCTTGTGGATTTTATAGCCTAATAACCTAGTCAACCGTGATAAATAAGCTGAAGGCTATTTTATAGGAAGAACTAGCAAGAAAGAGAGAAAAAGAAAAAATAAGACAGTATCTAATGAAATAAGATTATTAATAAATTAGATTACCACACGTCCACACGTCCACACGTCCACACGAAAACGATTCATCGATTAAATTACTAGTTATAAAGCAACATTATTGGCAAGTCATATAAATACATCTCATCCGGACAATTTAGATTGATACTTAAAAACATTAGGAGAGGTTATTAACACACGTCACTATCATTCGCGATATATATGTAAATATCTAAAAAAAAATATTATTTTAACTTCTGATGTTTGTCATAAATATTTTATTTCATCTTACTTTTATTCTCTAATAATTTTTTTCCTTTTAATAATACCATCTTTTCTTCATTGTTATCTTGATAGCAACAACTGTAATTGTGGGGATAATTATAGTAATTTAGTAATAAAAGTGGCAGAAACTTAATAGAAAAAGACGATAATGACGAAGAAAAAACAATCTTTTTCAAAAAAAAAAATGATAAGATATTATAAACAAAACAGAATAAGACATTTGAAATAAGAGTAAAATATTTCAAACATTAAAACAAAATTCATTAAGACTTAGCTTAGACATTTAAAACTAAAATATTAGCTTCCCTTTTATCCAAAATACTCTCTTATAATCTCTTAATCTATCCTCTTCAAGATGGGCATTTTATGAAAATCAAATGACAATATATGATTTAAACAGTGGTGATAGACACATGGCGAAAACATTATTCATTATTTAAAATTGAGGATCTATTCTCCATTACTCAATGCTTGTGGCACGAACCTACCCAACCATAAGATGCATTGCGCAGTGTCAACAAGAAAGTTAGGCCATTCAACAACTTCAACTTTAAACCAAATGGAACATAAAAAGTAAAAGATTAAGATACATAAAAAACATTTCCATTCCAATTTCACATCGTTTGTTTCTGTTCTTTTTTTTTTCAACCCCCCACAACTAATATCCCCTTTCCCTCATTTTCTTGTCCCAAATGTCAAATAGAACAATAAATGGTAGACATCAGCTTACCAATTCTGAGCTACATGACCATATGAAGAAACCTTCAATACTGGTTACTCATTCATTGGATCCAAATCACAAGCCAAGTGAGATGGAAGGGAGTGGTGACTTGGGGGGTTACAGATTCAGTTTTCTTGTATACCATAATAGTACAGTGTGGGCGATCCATCTCCGATTCGATCACATCTAGGTAACAAGATCCATCTCACTTGTTCTTCAACTAATATGTGTATACTTTCACTATTTCCTTTTTCCTACCAATAAAAAAACACTAATTTACTGAACGTGCTAACCCGAGGTGCACATATAAACTGATAAGCAAGTGGCAGGGAAAATAATCTCTGAAAGATTGCTGAGGGTGCCTGTTGATTCTTCTCATACACACTGTCGTGGACGGAAACTTTCGTTCGACAATAAAGAGCTGATTAATGTTTCAAGCCTTTTTGCACCTGGGCCAGGCCTGAGGACCGTGGTATTACCAATTTCAGTGCAGGGATCAGTCCCATTCTCCCTGCTTCCTATGCACCACCCTCCTGGAACAGCCATTCCAGGACCCCTGGATAATAGCTCGGCATCAATTTTGTCCATTACTGGATCTTCTCTGTGGAACTTCCTCGCAAAGGGAGCATTGCTATCGACCATCTTTTGCATGTCCGCAAGATTAAGGTAGTGGGGGTGCTGCTTGGGAGGATTGTCCCAAGAAATGTAATGCAGATCGCTGTTCACTGTTGTGTTCTTGAACTCTTGAGCATTACAGATAACAGTGTGAAAGTATCCTTCCGGGGAAGATATGAAATTCGTGTAGTACATAAGAGCAGTCCGGGGCAGGTTGTCCCAGCCCCATATGCAGTAATCAATGAATGATCTTGAGAGTGCCATCCAAGCAGAACCTAACAGGAGAGATTAAAGAAGTTTTAGGTCATCATTTATGATAATGCTCTCACTTCCACAACCTAAACTTCAATGTTGCTCACTTCTTAAACTTAAATGATAAAACTATGCAGTCAAGATGCATAACAAAACTATCATATACAATCAATTTAAATTCGATCACAAGAAAATCAGAACACTGAATTTGGACCAATGGTTCAACATACATTAACTGAAAGAAACATATAAAAAGCATTCTAGGACTGCCGACTGCAGCCATTTCATGGGAAGTTGTTTCCATCATTATGGTGAAAATTTAGATGTCAGCAAAATCCTAACCTCCTTAATGTCCTACGTTCAGCCATACTATAATTTGAACTATTCTGGAAACATGTTGGAAAATCAGAAGCTACTTCAATATCTATCTGGACAAATAACAGTTATGAACAGAGTCTAGCAAGAAGAAACCATATATTTGGCATTTATTCAGGAAACAGCATGATGGAATAGATTCACCTTTTATGATTACTTCTTAAGTTTTATCCTAGAGGCCAGATAATGTTTCAAGCTAATACAAAATTAAATTATATTACAAAAATTGATCATGGAACTATGGAAGGAACCAAAATTTTATTCAGAATCTAGAACACGTTTTATTGCAAAAATCACATGTCAGCTTATGCCATGCAATAGCAGCATTCTAAACTACATAACATTGGCTAAATCCTGACAAAGTTGTTGGAAACTTTCAACTTCAATGCACATAAAAGTATAAATAGGGTCACACAGAGACAAAAATCTTCATTCACAATTCCTGAAGCTCTACGTAACCAAACCACATGGCAAATCAGAATAGATGATGATGCTGTCTTTGATTCAAAAAGTGAAGCATAGAGAATTCATATATTAACATATACAACCTCATTTGTTTAAGAAACAAGTAGGCTAAGGGTACAGTTATCAGAAAGGACAAATCAATTTTGGAGCATAACATAAGAAAACAAATATTGCAGTCGATCAAAAAAACAGAAAGTTCTACTAAACAAATAAAAATTAAAAGTCATACGCTCATTCACACCAGATATAAATGGATTCACAATAAAAAAGAGGCGCAAAAAGTACCCGAAAAACCGCAAAAGGTTTCTTCAACTCATATGAAATCGATGACTGATGATGCAATATAATAAATACATGAATGGTTTCTGAATCTTCAAATGAATTACATCAAAATCAATTCAAAGGAATTTCATCCAATAGCGTAAATCCTTCAGAAAGCCAGGTCATATTCCAAAAAAGTCACCGCTATATAGAAACATACAAATTGATGGAAATTTAATAGAGAAAGAACAAAATCATTCACCTGTGAAAAGCTTGAATGCTGTAGGCCTACTTCTCCGTTGTGTTACCCAGAACACATCTTGCTTCTTGTTCATGTACAACCCGGGATCAACAATTATTGGCCTTGCACGCTGGTGACTACAAAAACAACACAAAAAGTTATATCAATGAAATAATCAACAATTTGACAAGAATAAACAAATTCAAAGAAAACTCACTCTTTCCATCCAATATTACTAGTATGATCAATGAAATTGAGATCGCGAGGCAAGTACGAAAACGTGTGCAGCAGATCTGGTTCACCAAAAACAAAAACACCATTGAAAACAATAACAATAATTCCAATTCTCAAATCAATTAACTAAATTGTACGATTCGAGCTTCCAGGATCAAGTGTTCACTAATTTAAAGAGAAAGAACGAACCGTCTTGAGTAACAAGGGGGTAATCGGAGGCACTGAGATTGATGAACCAATCCCAGTCACTCGATTCTCTCAAGAGAATGGCGGCAGCGTGAAGCGTGTTAGCCACCATGGTAGGTCCTCGATACGTAACAAGGTTAGCTTTCTCGATCACTCTCACATTCTGGAACCTTCGGAAAAGCGCGTGGCTCCTAACGAACTCAACCAGATCCGCACGCTCCTCCTTCGATGCCTCAAGGTCGAGATGCACGACGTAACGGTTGTTAGGGTGGTAGAGCGCGAGGAGAGTCCGCTTGACGGAGGCGCCGTCGCCGGCGGAGCCGGAAATGAGGTAGGCGAGGCGAGGCGGAGGAGGGAGGTGGGAGGGAGGGGTGACGTGGAGCTTGGATTCTACAAAGATGGAGTATGACGTGGCAGTTATGGAGCGGTAGAATGGGAGGATTGAACCGCCGGAAGGTGACGTCAGCGTTGCGAGGAAGAGAAGGAAGAGAGAGAGTAAGGAACCGATTGCGAGTGGGAAAACCCATTTTCTTTCTACTGATTGGTGCTGCTGCTGGTGCCTTAAGTGCATGTAGTAGTTCTTGAATTTCTTCATTCTTTTCAGGGGTTTCTTTTTTCTGGTTTTTAAATCAGACAAAGAAACCCACCTGTTATTTCTTAAGCTGAATGAAGCAGCAGTTAGGTGGTAAAGAACAATGAATATTAAAATATAATATATATAAGAATAATAAGAAGAAAGAGAGGTGGTCTTTTTAAGAACACACTGTGTTTTTGTTTCTGATGTGTGTGATTTGTCTATATGGTGTTTGTTTTTTAAAAGAAAAAGAAAAACTAATAATTATATGAGCAGTAACTAAAGTACAATACAAGGGCTGCTTGAATAATTTGTCTTGCCGTGACTGATAGGTTATAAAAGTTTGGTGCGGTGGCTTTGAATTCACACTTGTTTCTGGCTCTGGGTTTTAACTTTTAATGATGCGGTTTATTAATGAACTGATTAGCTGAGGGATGAGAGTGATTAAGATTCGGATTAGAAGCAGACAATTATCTCTATTGTGTGTGTGTTGACTGTTGAGATGGGTTTCTATTTTTTTTTTAATTAGTTTATTTTACCTAAAGTGGCGTAGTGGGAAAAACGTGTTGCTATTTAGAGGGGGTTTATGGTGTAATTGGTGAGAAAAAGGAGTTGAGCTTGAGGGTTTGCAACTGTTTAGAGATTAATGATTTTAATGAAAAATAGTATGTGGGTGCGTCATGCGTTTGTTGAGGAAGGTTTAAAAGGGTATTTTCACTTCATTAACGTTTAGGCTACATTTGTTTACAATCTAGACGAGGAGAAATAAAATCATATTTGACAAACAATTAATCAATATATTAAAGTTATTTAATTAATCAAGTTCAACTAAGTAATTTTAATTTAATTCACTTTTACGTACCATTATTTTTAACAAAATTTTGAGTCTAACGCACGAATATATATAACTGTCTTTTTCATATAAATTTCATTTTATTTCTCGAATTTTTTCATCTACATCTCTACGTTCTGTTCCATTTTTGCATTTTCTGCATTTCTCTTTCTTCTCGATGTTTTCTTTGTTTTTTACGTTCTCTTCGTTCAAGTTCAATGCTCTTTTATCTGATTTAGATCAAAACTTTTGAAATTAAGTTGTGAAATCAGGTTTGAACAAGTATTTTGTTGTCGAAGATAATGAACGATTCAAGTTCAGATTGTCAATCGAACTGGAGTGAAGTGGATTATTATTTTGAATCGAATCAAGTGGTTGAGGTCTGGTTCGATTCTAGTTATGTAGTTCGTTGGTAGTTTATGATTCTGTAGGTGAATAATATTGTTTTTGTATTTGAAAATTAATGTTCATTGTTAAAGGTTTGAATTGAATGTAATGTAAGAGTTCTGAATCTGAATTATTATTGTGATGAATATATTCTGTTCTCATTTTGGTGTATTTTAGTAAACTTTCAGTGTATTTTTAGGTTCAAACTTTCAATTGAACTAGGACGAATTGTATTATTGTTTTGAATCGAATCAAGTGGTGAGGTGTGGTTTGAATCTAGTAATGTAGTTTGTTAGTTATTTATGATTCTGTAATTGAATAATTTTATTTTTATTTGTGAAAATTACTATTCATGGTTGATGGTTTGAATTTGAATATAATGTACGAGCTCTTAATCTGATTTTATTATTTTAATAAATCTTTTTCGTTCAAAATTTTGGTGTATTTTAGATTCTAATATGGTGTATTTATGGAACGATTTCGGTGTATTTTAAATTTCTATGTGGCGTTGATGAGCAGCTTATTCCAAAGATTGGAATGACTTTTAGCACGCTTGAAGAAGCTGAAAAATTCTACAACGATTATTCTAAACTTGCAGATTTTTCTACAAAAATTTGGAACACAAATAAGAAGAAAAATGAAATTAAGAACCAATTGATTACATGTACCAGAGGGGAGAAATCGAAATCGAACATATTTTCAACTGAGAAGACAAATCCCTCAGCTGGATAAAATTGTCCTGCAAGAATTTATATACATATATTGAAGGACATTGGTGTTTGGATTATTTCAAAGGTTGTGTTGCATCATTCACATCCATGTTGTCCAAATCAAGCAGAGATGCTTAAACAACACAGGCAATTAAGCATGTCTGTATGATGTACAATAGAGAATAACGAGGAAGCCAGAATCAGACCAAGCAAAACATATCAATCATTGTCCCAGCAGAAGGCGGTCATCGTGAATCAAGTTTTATTGAAAAAGATGTGAGAAATTACATCATGAGAGAAGTGCGGGATATTTCGGTACTAGATGAAGAATCCTAATTTCTTTTTTGAGCTTGAACTTGAGGTTGATCAGTCAATTAAGACTTTTTTTGGACTGACACAAGAAGCAGGGCTGCCTGTGAATATTTTGGAGATGTTATTTCATTCGATACCACTTATAATACAAACAGATAATATATTATTCTGGTTTATGTGTATTTTGAAACACTTTCGGTGTATTTAGATAGTTTTTCGGTGTATATATGATATGTTTCTATGTCGTTGCATTCAGGTATAATCTGGTTTTTGGTTTTTTTGTTGGGGTGAATCACCATGGTTAGTCAACACTTCTGAAATATGCTTTAATGAAAAACGAGGATATTCAATCATTCAAATGGTTATTTGAATGTTGGCTTCGTTGCATGGGAAGAAATATTTCGAAAGGCATTCTTACTTATCAAATCACAATGATGCAAATGGCTATTGAGGCTTGTATACCCACAACAATTCACCGGTAGTACATTTGGCATATCATGAAGAAGATCCCAAGTAAATTATATGGCTACAAGTGACACGAAGAAATTGAACACGAGATGAGTCATGTTGTTTAGAACTCTTTTACAAAAGAATTATTTGATAGGAATTAGAATGATTTTCTGATGAAGTATGGTGTTGGAAAAAAACAAGTGGCTTTCAGGTAATGGTGTCTTTATTAGGATTAACTGGTGTTACTTTTAGTGTGTAGATATTTATGTGTTTTGCTTGTGCAATAGATGCGTCAAATTGTACGTCTTTTGGTGTATTTTGGTTCTAATTTAGGTATTTTTTATTTTTTCAGAGCTTTTTGAAGATCGTCATTTATGGATTCTAATTTATCTCGATCACCACGTTTGGGTGATAAACCCCATTTTTAGGGTTCATCTTGTATTGAATTTAGAGTATTTTGATAACCTTTTCTTGCATTTAACCTATGAATTGGCATGGTTTTGTAATCTCTCCCGTATTTGTGCTTAAGTGTAAAAAACATGCTTTTTAAACCTTATTTTGATGAATTCTAGTTCCTCTTTGATTCCATAAGATGCTTTGATGTGTTTGCTAGTAATCTCAGGATGAAATAGGTTAGGCATGGATCAAGGGAGCAAGGAAGAAAGCATGCAAGTGGAGAGAAGCACAAAAAGCCAAAGAATTGATCTCGGCCATGCACGCGCACGCGCACAAGGCGCTCGCGCGCACATTGCAGAATCGGCCAGGGACGCGCACGCGTCGATGACAGCACATGACCTCATTAATGCAACACGTGCCTGGCGATTTGAGAGGGTTTCTGAACCCATTTTTGGCACCAATTGCTAAGGGAAAGGAATAAAAGGATGAAGGATTAAGGGGAAGGCATTAATCAAGGAATCAATCATCTAAGTCTAGCATATAGAATATACTTAGGATTAGTTTAGAGTTTTAGAGAGAGAAGCTCTCACTTCTCTCTAGAATTAGGATTAGGTTTAGTTCTTAGATCTAGGTTTTTATCTTAGTTTCCTTCTACTTCTACTTCCCAATTCTTTGTTGTTACATTCATCATTCTTCTACTCCTTTGTTGTAATTTCCTTTATATTGTTCTTATACTTTGTTGTAGATCTACTATTGCTACTTCCATTTTCTTTCAAGTCAATAAGAGGTAATTCATAATAATTGTTCTTTATTGCTTTTCTATTGTTGATCTCTTGTTTTTGTAGTTGTAGATTCCTTTAATTCTTGCATTTAATAATGTTTACTTGTATTGCACTCTATGTGTTTGATGAAATGTCTCTTCTAGATATAGTATAGATTTTGTTCCTCTTGGCTTAGGTAGAGTAACTAGTGATACTTGAGTTATCTAATTCCTTTGTTGATTGATAATTAGAAGTTGCTAATTGCTTTGAATGCCTCTAAAGCTAGTCTTTCCTTTAGGAGTTGATTATGACTTGAGGAATCAAATTGATTCATCCACTTGACTTTTCTCCATAGTTAGAGGTTAACTAAGTGGGAGCAATGAACAATTCTCATCACAATTGAGGAGGATAACTAGGATAGGACTTCTAGTTTTCATACCTTGCCAAGAGCCTTTTATAGTTGTTAGTTTATTTTCATTGCCATTTACTTCTCATGCTTCTTATCCAAAAACCCCAAAATAACTCACAACCAATAACAAGGCACTTTATTGTAATTCCTAGGGAGAACGACCCGAGGTTTGAATACTTCGGTTTATAAATTTTAGGGGTTTGTACTAGTGACAAACAACTTTTTGTATGAAAGGATTATTGTTTGGTTTAGAAACTATACTTTACAACGAGATTTTATTAGTGAAATTCTAAACCGTCAAAAATCCTAATCATCAAAATGGCGCCGTTGCCAGGGAGTGCAACGGTGTTATGTTATTGGTCATTGTATATATGTGAATAGTGTGAATATGCTTGCTTTTGTTAGCTTTTACTAGTTTTAGGATTTAATTTTCTTGCTTCTTATTTGATTTTGTTTTCATTTTCCTCTTGCTATCATGAATTCTCACCTTGGCTATGAGTTTGGTTATCAACATGTTGTAGAAAATGAGGACTATAATGAAGATGTGCATCAAGAATGGGACAATCAAAGGTGGGAGGAACCATATGCATATGATCAATCTTCATGGCAATAACCTCCACCAAGGCACTATGAAGAAGAGCCATTCTATGATGCATACCAATCCAATGGCTATGGTGAATCACCTTGTGACCTTCAAGAACCACCACCATATGCCTATGAACCATATCCTCAACATAACTCTCAACCATACTCACAAGCCTATTTTCACCAAACGCTTCCATATGAACCCAATCCATATTCACCACACCATCCAACTTTTGAACCATATGAGCCATACATGGAACCCAAATTTCAAGATTACTACTACCAAAAACCACCTCGATGCACACCACCTCCACAATTTCACCAAGAAGAACCACCTTCCTACCATAAACCATCCTCCCAAAGTAATGAACCCTCCTACTCACCCCAAGTCCTAATAGACGATCCTCTCACTTTGTTACTCCAAGGACAAGAAGCCATGAAGTGGGATATACTTGAGTTTGTGACCAATTTGACCAAGGTGGTGCACACTTTAGCCCACCAATGTTTGAATACTCAAGGTACTTCCATGACGACAATTGAAAAGTCAACAGAAGAGCAAAGTATGAAGGAGAAATCGGGCAATACGGTAGAGAAGGAGAAGCCAAGTTTTACGTTGGAACAATTGGAGGAGCCAATGATTATTGAAGAAAAGGAAGAAGTGGTTGAAGATTTGGGAGATGTTGAAAGTCCATGGGAATGTAGCATCATGGAGCACTCTTCCAAGAAGCTTGATATTGATGTTGAGGAGGGTGCGCAACCTCCAAGGCATACCATCACTGGAGATTTGGAAGAAGCTTATCAAGAGATGAATTCAATCATGGATGAGTTTCTCTCTACAATGGAATCCTCTCCCCTTGGACATGAAGTTAAAATTATAAAAGAGTGTGCACAACCTCCCAAGGAAGACGGAAATGGCATGGTGTATATTGAAATTGAAGAATATGAAGAGGTTGATCAAGAGATGGATTCATTTATCCATGAATTCCTATCCCAAATTGAATCACCTCCCATTGGCCAAGATGAAGTTCTTGAAGACAACACCAAGCCAAGCGAAAAAGGGGATAAGGTTGAAATCGAAGAAGTTTGTGAAGAGGTGGAAACAACCAAAGAAGAGCCTAAAGAAGTAGACCTTGCATTGTCTAAGTGTGGGGAGGTCCCCCTCCCTAAATCAACTTTCAAGTGGGTAAAACTCTCATCCCTAAGCTTTACTTTCTCACTTGAATATGGTTTAATTGAAAATGATGGTCAACTTAGAGCTCTTTGTGGAATTAAGAATAGGAAAGAGTTGTGTAGTGGTTGGAATTTCGGTATAAAAATCATAAAGGCCAAGACTCTACGGTGTATGAATGAGGATGGTACGAAAATTACCATATATGGGCTTAGAAGGAAGCATTGGCAGAATAAAGAGAATTCTATGTGTCAATCACCCTTATGTCAACCACCCATCCGACAAAATCATGAAACTCAACTAACGGACGGGTGTGAAGATAAGATATGGGATCCCGGTTCGCTTTGTGAAGACTAACTAAGGGAACTCATATCTTGGGTAGAACTTTGCCCAAGCTTGATGAAGATGGTTGGAAATTCTGTCAACCAATTGAGAAGCATGGATCCTTGGAAATTCAAGGATGAGCACAAGCATAAGCCACCATGACAACAAGCATCTCAAAATGTCCAACTTAAGGACTTAAACTAAAAGTGCTAGGTGGGAGACACCCCACCATGGTAAACTCTTTCCACTCTCTTTTAAATTTGCTTAATAAGTGACTTGAGTTACCATTGTAGGTAGATGTTTCACATAAATTTGTTTGCACAACTCAATTGTTAGCTTAGTCACATGTATGTTGTGTTTAGTAGTAGATGAATAATATCATATTGCATTTTTGTGAATTGCATTCTTGTGTTTAGTAAGTAGATGCATAAAGAGTTGTGAATAGTATGGGGAGCACTTCAGCATATTTCTCTCATAAAAAAAAGGGGGTGGACGCGCGCGCACAATGTACGCGCACGCGTCCCTGAGCTGATACATCATCACCCACGTACCCGAGAGTTGGGCCTCTCTTGGGCAAACATTATGCCCTGAGCCCAACATGACCCACGCTGACACGCACTACGTGCGTGCGCGCAGATTATGAGAACATGGAAGTTCACGCGGACGCGCACCTACCGCGTCCACGTCGATCTGCTGCTGCAATTTTTTGAGCCAAGCCCCAGAGAGTTGAGCCGGATCTGGGCCAACTTTAAGCCCCTGGCCCAACTCGATTCGCGCAGACGCGCACTTGCCGCGTGCGCGCCCATATGCCCATGGTGGAACAGACGCGAGCGCACGCGTCGCGCTAGCGCGCCTACTAGCAACTCATCAATGTACGCGGACATGATGCCGCCACTCTAGGCCTTTGCCCCGAGAGTTGGGCGTGCGTCAAGCCCACTCTAAGCCTCAGGCCCAACCCCATGTACGCGTGAGTGCATTGTACGCGCACGCGCCCTTGCATAATCTGCCAACCCACGCTAGAGCGCACTGCACGCTCACGCGTGGATCTCCATTTTCCTCAATGTACGCGGACGCGCAAGGTGCGCGCTCGCGTCGATTCAAAAAAGAGATAACCCTAGCACGCGACGAGCGCTGCGCATTCGCGCACTTTCCCCCCTTCACACCATTTCCATCTTCTTCTTCCCACCTCGGCCGCCGCTGTTGCTCCGCCGGCAGCCACCACCGGACGGCCATCCTCTCTTCCTCTCTCATCACCACCGAACCTCTCTCTCTCTCTCTCTCTCTCTCCCTCTCACCCATCCAGTTCACCTCGGCCGCCGCAGCAACCGCCGTCGCCGCCATCACCACGGCTGCCATCGTTCACCATCAACCCTCTCTCTCATCCATTCACTTCGTTCTCTCTCTCTCTCTCATCCACTCACTCTCTCCTCCTCGGTCGAACCTCAACCACCGCGGCAACTGTCTTCACCGCCACCGTCCGCGGCGGTGCGAGCTTCCGCCTCTGCTGCCCTCACACCAATCCCCATTCTCCTTTCCTTCACAGTTCTTCTCTCGCTCCCAGGTTCCTGTTCATACTCTGTTTGTTCTTAACTGTTCAATTTTGATTAGCTTCTGTAATTTTCTGTTCATTAGTTAGAATTTGAACTTTGCATGTTAGGATTAGTTAGATATAATTGCGGTTAGGTAGCTAGGGCTGGATAGAGGATTCTAGGCCTGATAAGTGCTCCGTTTGTGTTTATTTTCTGCTTGTTCTTTTGTCTGATAAGTGCCAATTTTGAGCTACTCTGTATGCAGTCTGTGTTGCCTGTATGCTATCTTTTTGCTGCTGTGATTAATTGATATTGTAATCATGATTGTTTGTGCCATTTTGCGATCCGGGAACGCCCAATTTTAAGCCGAAATGCTGTCCAATTTTCGAGAAATTTAATTTCATTTTGCTCTCTATTACGAATTTGGGCTACCTTTCATTATTTTCGACTTCCGGGATTTGCATGATATGTTGTGCCATGATTTGTATGCTTGAAATATTCATCTCTCATCATGCTCCTAATTTTTAACCCCTTTTCTTTTCTTTTTCTCTAACTCACTGCCCCTTTCCTTCCCAACTTACATTTTAACTCTTTTAACCATTCTTTTGAGTATTGATGATGACATGCTTATTCTTTATGAATTGTGGTCATTAGTGAACATTGAATTTTGGGATATGGCTGTGTTTTCTGTTCTTATTTGTTAGCCATATTTCAAGTTCCATTCACATCATGTTTGCTTGTCATCCATTCTACATCTTGAATATGCTTTCTTTGCTTTGTGCTACATGCTTTATTGCTTATATTTCATTATATTTCTTTTTCAGGATGTCGGATAAAGGAAAGGCTATAGCCACCTCTTCCAAGAAAAGGAAACACTCTACACCCTCTATTCCCTCCATCTACAAGAATTATGCTAAGAATCCTTTAAATGACGAAGAAAAGGAAAATCAGCTGTTACCTTCTACTGACCCGACTAAGTTCCCCAATCTCTACTGTGAGCTTCGACTTTCCAAGTATCGGACAACAAAACTGAACACCGAGAAGAAGCTTGTTCTCCCCAATGATGTCTGACGGTCCATTACTAGTCGGATCCTTGAGTTGGGTATAGACTTTGTTGACAGGGATTTGGGGGATATCAACATATCATGGGTGAAAGAATTTTATTGCAACTTCTTCCGTCCGACTTTGGATTCGGTTCAGTTGAGGGGTAGAGAGATCATGATCACTGAGACGGCCATAGAGGAGACTTTGCAGTGCCTACATATTCCTGATGGCACTTGCGCCCATCAGCAGGCCGAGTTGGCTATACACAGCATGACTTTTGATTATGAGGCACTTAGGAGCGTCATTGGGTTACCAGATGCCACATGGGTTATGGATGCAAACAATACCAAGCCTAAGGGGATGCTATTCGCTCACTTGACTTGAGAGGCCAGGACTTGGCAGATGATCTTTGCCCACTACGTCTTGCCTACCACTCACTTCTCTGAGATCCCCATGGAGATGCTTTTGCTGATTAGGTGTGTCATGGAGGGGAAGGATGTCTATTTTCCTCGACTTATCCGGCAGTGCATGTGGCGGGCGCATATTCGTGGCCTACTTCCATTTCCTACTTTGGTCACGAGTATGGCTGCCCTAGCCGAGGTTCCTTGGTTAGATGATGATGTGTTACCACCACCCCCTGATGCAGATGACAGAGAGGTTACTATTCCTTGGGGTAGTTGGGTACATGAGAGGCCGCCAGCTAGACGCCGTTCCAGGGCTAGAGTGGTAGTGGGGACAACTGGACAGTCAGCCCCTACAGCAGCACCATCCTCCTCTACAGCCACAGCTCCCTCATCATCGACAGTTCCACCTGCAGCACCTGAGCCTACCTACTTACTGATCCAGCGTCTATTCCGATTTTTAGAGCGAGAGAGACTCCATGTCCGACGCCGATTGGATCGGATGGACCAGGCGCTTATGTCTCTGGGTGCTGAGTTACCTCCGCTTCCCGACTCTCCGGCCTCCGATGAGCAGGATCAGCAGGAGGAGGATGCGGAGGCACCGACTCAGCAGGATGCCCCTCCAGATGCCCCAGACGCCACAAAGACAGCTCAGACTCATGCGGAGCCGATCCCACAGCCAGAGCCAGAGCCTACCATTGTACCTCCCACTGATCCTCCGGTTTAGCATCGAGGACGATGCTTGATCTTAAGTGTGGGGAGGGCACCGGTAGCATTATTTGGGGACCGGTGAACTTTTCGGCTACTCTCCTAGTTATCTTATTTTGCATACCTATTGTATATATTTTGATGCATTTTGAGTTTATTTTGGACACCTTTACTGCTTATTTTGGATTTTAGATATTTTGATGCTTTTGATGCTTGTGGATATCTTTAGATTTCATACTTTTAGTTGGATTTTTCTTTATACATTTTTGCATATCTTTCTTTTTAGTTTGTGGTTGTGATTAAAAATCATACTTTGAATTGTAAAAACTTAGTCACCCTTTTTGCATAAGAAATTGGTTTTAAGCAAAAGGAAAGGGTAAACTAAGGAAATTTTTAGATTTTTCAGTCACAACAATGCTTAGTCAAATATTGAGATTTTTCAAGAAGTTTAATTATAGGGCATTAACCCAATTGATTGAAAGAAAATTTTTGGTGAAACTTGCTTGAATTTCATACTTTGTGAAGCATGTATTGAATTGTGAACACAAGCTTGTGAGACTTGAGCCTATTGATGTGGTTACATTTTATAACCACTTATTTTCCATCCTTGTGTGAAATTGCTCTCTTTCTATGATTGTGATCCTTGATTTGCTTGACTCTATATGTCCATTTATTTCTTGTATTCATGCATTTGTATGATTGAGGCCATTATTTCATTAGCATACTTACCCAATTAGCCTACCTTTTACTCTCCATTGTTAGCCAATTTTGAGCCTATGCTTAACCAACTTATTCTCATTTTAGCACATTACAAGCCCAAGGCGAAAAACCAATGAAAAGTCCTTGTTTGGATCTTTGATTAGCCTAGGCTAGTGAGAGTGTTTATTATTCAAAGTTGGTGAGGCTTGGGAACATTGGATGGGATAAAAAGGGTAGTACACTTTCATGTTTAGGAATTGGGTACATACTCATGTATTGATTAAATGTAGAGACCTTATGCATTGATGTTCTTGTGTATAGTTTGGAAGAAAAAGGGAGAAATGAAAAGAAAAAGAAATAAAAGTGAAAATGAGAAAAACAAAAGAATAAAAAAAGAAAAAAATATAATAATAGAAAAAGAAAGAAAAAGGAAGAAAAATAATAAAAAGGGGACAAAATGCCCCAAAGCGAAGCTCAATAAAATCAATGCATAAGTGTTGTGAAATAAAAAGGGGACACATGAGTATGTGAAAAAGTGAGTTATATAGTTAGGTGGGAGAGTCGATGCTAATCAAAGATTCAAATCTTAGTCCACTTAACCATAAATGATCCTACCTTGACCCTAACCCCATTACAACCTAATTGAAAGACCTCATGATGAATGTATGCATGCATTGAATAAATGTTGATTGTTAGAAGAAAATCAAATTTTGAAAAGTATGATTAGAAGAGAATTGAGTGGATTAACCCTTAAACACTTGAGTGAATAGAGCAGATACACATCCGGTGAGGGTTCAAAAGTTCAATCACATGTGTTCACCCATATTATCTATATTCTTGCAAGCTTGAACTCTTTTTGATAATTCAATACAATTGTGGTTTGGACTTAATTCCTATTGCCTAGCTCTTGTGCTTACACATGCTCTCTTGGGAATTAATTTGTTTGAACTAAGCATTTCCATTTGCTTAGATAATTGCATTTAGATAGGATTCATAGAGTTTAGTTGCATTCAATAAATGCCATAACCCTTAGTTCCTTCTTATTTTAGCATGAGGACATGCTAAGGTTTAAGTGTGGGGAGGTTGATAAACCCCATTTTTAGGGTTCATCTTGTATTGAATTTAGAGTATTTTGATAACCTTTTCTTGCATTTAACCTATGAATTGGCATGGTTTTGTAATCTCTCCCGTATTTGTGCTTAAGTGTAAAAAACATGCTTTTTAAACCTTATTTTGATGAATTCTAGTTCCTCTTTGATTCCATAAGATGCCTTGATGTGTTTGCTAGTAATCTCAGGATGAAATAGGTTAGGCATGGATTAAGGGAGCAAGGAAGAAAGCATGCAAGTGGAGAGAAGCACAAAAAGCCAAAGAATTGATCTCGGCCATGCACGCGCATGCGCACAAGGCGCTCGCGCGCACAAGGCGCTCGCGCGCACATTGCAGAATCGGCCAGGGACGCGCACGCGTCGATGACAGCACATGACCTCATTAATGCAACACGTGCCTGGCGATTTGAGAGGGTTTCTGAACCCATTTTTGGCGCCAATTGCTAAGGGAAAGGAATAAAAGGATGAATGATTAAGGGGAAAGCATTAATCAAGGAATCAATCATCTAAGTCTAGCATATAGAATATACTTAGGATTAGTTTAGAGTTTTAGAGAGAGAAGCTCTCACTTCTCTCTAGAATTAGGATTAGGTTTAGTTCTTAGATCTATGTTTTTATCTTAGTTTCCTTCTACTTCTACTTCCCAATTCTTTGTTGTTACATTCATCATTCTTCTACTCCTTTGTTGTAATTTCCTTTATATTGTTCTTATACTTTGTTGTAGATCTACTATTGCTACTTCCATTTTCTTTCAAGTCAATAAGAGGTAATTCATAATAATTGTTCTTCATTGCTTTTCTATTGTTGATCTCTTGTTTTTGTAGTTGTAGATTCCTTTAATTCTTGCATTTAATAATGTTTACTTGTATTGCACTCTATGTGTTTGATGAAATGTCTCTTCTAGATATAGTATAGATTTTGTTCCTCTTGGCTTAGGTAGAGTAACTAGTGATACTTGAGTTATCTAATTCCTTTGTTGATTGATAATTAGAAGTTGCTAATTGCTTTGAATGCCTCTAAAGCTAGTCTTTCCTTTAGGAGTTGATTATGACTTGAGGAATCAAATTGATTCATCCACTTGACTTTCCTCCATAGTTAGAGGTTAACTAAGTGGGAGCAATGAACAATTCTCATCACAATTGAGGAGGATAACTAGGATAGGACTTCTAGTTTTCATACCTTGCCAAGAGCCTTTTATAGTTGTTAGTTTATTTTCATTGCCATTTACTTCTCATGCTTCTTATCCAAAAACCCCAAAATAACTCACAACCAATAACAAGGCACTTTATTGTAATTCCTAGGGAGAACGACCCGAGGTTTGAATACTTCGGTTTATAAATTTTAGGGGTTTGTACTAGTGACAAACAACTTTTTGTATGAAAGGATTATTGTTTGGTTTAGAAACTATACTTTACAACGAGATTTTATTAGTGAAATTCTAAACTGTCAAAAATCCTAATCATCAAAATTGGGTCAGAATGAGAAGCACACAAAGGAGCGAGAGCATACATGCTTTTTCTAACAAGTTTATTACGCACAACAGCTCACTTATCCAATTCGTCAAACAATATGATAATTGCCTAGGAAGTAGAGAGCAGAGAAAGAGAGAATCAAATGCTGCATATTTTCATACTGTCATACCGTGTGCAACAAAATCTTCAATTTCAGCATGTGTATACTTACGAGAAGTTCAGGGAAGTCCAAGCACAATTTCGAGGAAAGGTGAATTACATCACAGGATTAACGCAGTCCGCTTTAGGTTATACGGTATATGTAGTTGTAAAACAGGTTTCTAACTCAACATTCAACAAGTTTGCAGTTATATACGATACGATATCATCTGAAGTTAATTGCTAGCGCTTATTATTCGAGTCAAGAGGAATATTGTTCCGTCACTCTCTGAGCGCGTTAAGCTTTGAACGAGTAAATAAAGTGTCACCAAGATATAAATTGGAACAATGGAGTAAAAACATAAAGAGGAGGCACACACATATTAAGAGCAGTCACGACGAGCTTCTATTGGAGCCAAGAAGTAGGAGATTTGACGATTTGGTGTTTCGGTTACAAAATGTTTGTGAATTTGCATCAGAATTTGATGAGTTGACTGGGATTTTGTACTGTGCTTATGATAATGCTATGGTTGAGATGCAAGAACACAAAGCCAAAAGCAAAAGGAAATGTTCGTTATGTCAGACGATGCTTTGTTGTAATACATTAACGAACTTCAAAGCCCTCCACGAGTTAGAACAAGAGGACGTTCAAAAAATAGATTGGGATCAAACACAGGAAAATAGATTGCAAATGCTGCAAAGAAAAAGAAAAAGAAGGCTCTAAGTGAGGTAAAAGTGATGTTCTTTAAACATAAAAAATTGAGTTTATGCGTGTTAATTGTTTTGCAAATATATGATTTACCTTTTGTAGTTGAACCTTTTTTATGGTGCTTTAATGGTGCAATCAAATTTCAGTCATTATCATGGACATATTATGAACTATCAGTTTAGATATTCAAGAGAATAAGATAGATTTTCAGTGTTTTTATGAATCTATTTTGTTGTTATTTGACACAATTTCAATGTAATCTACGTAATGTTCTTCTTTTTTATGAAAATGAAGTTTAGTGTTTATATTTTCTTGTTTTGTTCTATTTTACCATGTTTTGAAATTAGTTTCTTCAATTATATGATGGGATTTATTTGTATTAAATATACAGTACACAGATAATTCAATACCTAAGCAGTGTAGAAATTCAACCTACTGAATTCGGTGTTTAATTGAATAATTTTCGGTATATTCGAGAATCAATTCAGTGTATTATAGAATTTATTCTTCTTTTCTTGCATTTTTTGAACCTGGATTTATGTGGATTAACAACATTTCAACATAGTACAATACAAACAGGTTCATAGAAGTTTAATTTTGCAAAGAAAATTTATGAAAAGCTTGAATTGAATATTTATAAAGATACAATGTATGTATTTATTTGAACTATACATTGCACAGACAATTGTATACAACCAGTATAGAAATTTTTAACAATTTACAATATTCAAACTATGTACTATCAATATCTCCTGATTCTAATATACAATAAGGACTTAATAATGCAGCAGATGGCTTGGATAGTTTGATGGCTTCAAATTCTTGAATGGCTTTATCTCTAAGTTGATTCATTTCGGCAAATAGAATGAGTGAAGCATATTCGACTTTAAAATGATCAACTTGTTCCTAGAGTTTAAAGAAAATTTTCTTGATTAAACTTCGTTAATTTAGTAATAGAGAGTTTTCTATTTTTAAAGATAGTTACCTATTTCCAATTCTTCCATGAATATTTTTCCTTTTTCATCTTTTTTGGATCAATTATCTCCAGCATTTCATCACATATATTGCACAATCCCATCTAAAAACAAAAATGAAATAACACATTAAAATAGGATAGTAGCAAAAATACAGTAAAATTTATTAAATAAAAAGACTTGATACTTTGTTCGCTACCCACTAATGTTGACGTATGGTGCTTTCACACCCTCATCCTTGTCTATCAAAGATTTTTCTCTGGCAAACATCCTCATTTGTGAAATTATAAAGTCCTAAAAACCAAAAACAGCTAAGTATAAGAAACTCTATATTTAACACCAAATTACACCAAAATGAATAAATGATAACGTCACACAGATAAACAACTTACAACAAATTTATTTAGTTCTATTTTGTCTTTTGAAGGAGATCTTTTATTCAATGGGTCAAGGACATGAAATTTCTTCTTTTCAACATCCGCCATCTATATCCAGCAATGCTGCACATAGCAAACTGAGACAAATATCTGAAGTTTGGCCAGATAGAACAATTTTTTAGTTTAATTGGCACCTAATGTAAGAATTGTTTAAGAAGCTTTATAAATGAAAGCTTACAAATGGATGGGATGCAAGTTTTTTTTTGGTCTAAAAACAGGATGTAGTCTTGATAGTCTTTAATCTGGAAGTGCTTGTTGGTTTTTGGATGAATGAACTTGCACTCATGACATACCAACGCGGTATTCTACAAAATTTGTATAATACACCGAAATAAATAATTACAACAAACAATATATTTTTAAAATACACCAAAATTTTAATGTACTATAGCTTACCACAATATCGGAGGGAGACGATATATGAATTTTTCAAATTTTTTAATTTTTTGTTGTTCAGAATTCGACACATTGCCGAGACAACCTACAAAAACAAAAAATTCAAAGTTTATACATATATGGCACAACTCATAAGAAAATTATTAATGTTATTCTAGTATTACCGGATTTTTGATATCTGATTTGGATTTTAAAGAATCAAAGTGCATTCTGATTATTTTCAAGTGAGATTCATGCTTCAGCATAAAAATCATCTCTCACTGATTAGAGCTTCCATCATCATAATTCTTGATATTTGTGATCCAATGAAAGTATTTTTTCTAAAGATCGCCTGTTATTTTCTCTTTTTTTTTTCTCACTAGAGTTTTGAACTTGTCAAGGAAGTTCAGTGTAAGCTGTACCTTTTTTGGTGAGAGACTTTTTTTCTTAGCATAATTTAATGCTGCTGCAATCCTAGTATTTATGACCTCAACCAACTCTTCCACTAATATTAGGCTGTCTTGAGATTTTTCCTTGTCAGTTGGTGGTTCACCCTCTTGAGTAAGTGTAACTTCCTCACTTGATTGAAAGAAGCCAAGGCTAAATGATGGTGTAGAAAAGTCATTCTTCAATGCAGCGTTGGCAACCATCATCATTTCATCATTCAATAAAATGCGTCCCAAGCCGAAATATCACAAGTACCACATCGTCCCGGACCATCGCAAGGAAAACTATAACCAAAATCTTTTTTATCTGGCATTAACTTGAAACCACGTGCATCCAAAGCACCTTTTACTAAGATCAATGTAGTTGTATGTAAACCTAGAGCAATAGCATGATGAACTAAGAAATCTCCGGGTCCTATTGTTAAGAATAGAGAATTACTACTCTCATTTATTGCATTTAACCAACCGGGCAACCATATGCTTCACCTCGCATTGAACGCCGGACTATTCGTTGAAGATAACAGTACATCAAAGGCGTATGAAGTTTTACCATGCACAGATTGTATCCATTGGAAAAATATGATATATTACCTACCCCTTTCTTTTTAGGCATGGATCGAAAGTTTGTTTTTATTTCAGAAAAAGACATGCTGGATCATGCATCTTCTATAATATTTAGAAGAATTAAAAGTGACCAATTCACTCACACTGGATATCTATGCCATCGATCATCGATCGATACTAACTATATTAATTCATATAGTTATGTTCTATTCAGCAGAATAAAGATAACATAGAAATTGGCTACGGCTTAAGTGGGTGGATGACTGCATAGTGACACATAAAATAGTTTAAGAATACACAGAAAATATTGAAAAAGATTTTTTATTACACATGAGATTCTTGTTGAGGATGTGGAAGTTGTGGAGGACTGCAGGATTACAGAAAAAAATTTAATTAATACAACTAGGGGTGGCAAGCGGGGAAGCCCGCCCCGCCCCGCCGAATGAGGCGGTCCTAAAATCCCACCCCGTCCCACCTAACTGCGGGATGGCGGGCTAAACCCGCCAAATCTCCTCTTTTTTGTATATTAACTATTAAATAATATATATAATTTCACAATTATTTTAATAAATTTATAATTTCTAAAGTCATAAAAAAATTATAATTTTTATATTCACAAACATTAAAGTCTTCGTAATTATAAATATTGTCTTCAAAGCAAAATACACATAATCCAAAATATAATTATAAATATTGTCTCCAAAGCAAAATAAACATGATCCAAAACACTCAATTTCATCTTCATTCTCTTGTAAGTTGGATTGGAGGGAAGTTGAATTTTGGCCAAAAAGTTACAAAAATATCCCCTTGCCAAAAAAACACTAAGCCCGGTGGGAAAGCTCATCCTGTCCCTTCAAAGACCACGGTTTAAACGGTGCAGGTTAGGCGGGCTTTTGCTACTTGATGGTACCAATTTTTCAGCCCGGTCCACCTTTTCTGGCAGGTTACGCAGGCCGGCCTGGCGGGTTTAGGCCCGTTTGCCACTTCTAAATACAACTAAATCAAGTGCACCACAATTTATATGAAATACACCGAACTACAATCTAAATATACCACTATTTAAAAATACATGCAACTCAATAAAACATCCACAAAATGACACCAAAACAACAAAAGTCTCTCAAAATGGACAAAATCAATATTATGTTATCTAGTTACAATAAAAAGAGGACAACAACAACAGGTGCATCGCAAATCAAAAGCAATACACCGAATGACAAACTAAATACACCGAAAATATTAGAAAAGAAATTTAAGTAATATTTACGCATTAATAGTTTTTTCTTCTATATCTTCCTCTCCGAAAGACTTTTCAGCAGTTTGTTGATTTTGGGAGGGCTTGAAACAGGTGTTTCTGAAGCAGGAGCATATACTTGAAATGGAACTCTAAGAAAAACAAAAAATGAAAAATTGATATGGAGTAAACATTCTATTGCAAATAATTAACTCAATGGATAGAACATTGAAAGTGAATTGGAAAACTCACATGTCCAATGGTTCTAATTGAGAATAAGTCTATTTTGGAAGAACAATCATTTGTCCTTTAGGAATATCATCTATTATTCCTTCATGATCAGGAGCTGGTTCATTCAATGATTCTTCTGGTTCTTTGAACCTGAAATACAACGAAATCATCTCACAACTACACCTCAAGCATTCAATAAAAACACAACTTTTGTTATATGAGAACTTACATAGTTGCAGTTTTTTTTTCTTGCATAAAATCTTAAAGGATTTTTTTTTCTAAAAAAAATATGAAATCAGAAGTAGAATATGGTAGCATAAGAATTAAAGAAATGGTAAAAGAAACAAAAATTACATGTTATCTCTTGGTTGATTTATACTGCTCTGATAATTTGTCTGTGTTAGAAACATAGGATCATTTTCACTTGCCAAATTTACATGTGGCATTCGAAGGAGAAAATAAACATTATTCAATAAAACTAGAGTAATTACATAAGGTTTTAGGAAATTTTAGCAAAGAAAGAATTTCATACATTAAATCTTACGTTTGCAAAAAATTATAGTGAGCTTCTATGGAGTGGAACCCAATTTTCGGAATGTCAATGATTTTTTCTTGTATTCTGGAAAATCAAACAATCATTAGAAAAAAAACACAATAAAATTGAGAAAATACACCGAAAAGCACCACATACTTTTCTGCAGGTTTATCATTTGTTTTTTTCAATCTTGCTTTTCTTATTTTTTGTATTTGTTCACTTCTAACAGTACATGTAAAAGATTCTGTTTATAAATAAATAAAATTTTGATGAAAAAAATATAGCGTTACAATGATAGTTTCTAATTTTACTCAAATTATTAGACTTAATTTCTTTTTGGGAGGATAAGTCCTCAGCAACATGTTTTCTTTTTTTGGATTCAATCCTGGAAAAGCAAATAATCCATAGCAAAATAAACACAATAAAATTGATAAAATACACCGAAAGAAACAGTTACTTTTTTACAGATTTTTTATTTTTTTTCTTCAATCTTATTTTTCTTATTTTCTTGCTTTCTTCACTTCTAACAATATATGCAAAAAATTCTATTAATAAATAAAATTTTGATCAAAATGAAAAACATAGCATTACAATGATAGTTTTTGAATCTTACCCATCATCAGATTTACTTTCTTTTTTGAAAGATGAATCCTCAATAATGTATTTCTTTTTTTTGGATTTCATCCTGCAAAAACAAACAATCATCAGACAAATAAACACAATAAAATTGATAAAATACACACAAAAATAATACTTATTTCTTTGCAAGCTTGTGAATTTTTTTTGTCAATCTTCTTTTTTTTTTATTTTCTTGCTTTCTTCACTTCTGAAAATACATGCAAAAAATTCTGTTAATAAATAAAATTTTGACGAAAAAGTAAAACATAGCATTACAATGATAAATTCTGAATCTTACTCATCATCAGATTCAGTTTTTTCTCTTAAGATGAATCCACAATAACGTGCTTCCTTTTTTTGGATTCCATCCTGAAAAAGCAAACAATTATCAGAAAAATAAACACAATAAAATTGACAAAATATATCAAAAAATAATGCTTACTTCTTTGCCATTCTTTTAGGTAGTTTTCTTCTTTTTTGTGTCTCCTCTAAGTCATGTTCAGAGTTAGACTCAGCAACACTTTTACTTTCTGAAGAAATAGTCTTCTTCTTTTGTGGCTTCTTTTGTTCCTTCTTTTGTTCCTTTCTTTCTCCCTTCTTTTTGTCTTTTGGTTGTTTTCTTAGTTATGCTCTTTTCACAATGCCCTAAAACAGAAAAAATATTTGTTTACACAATATATTTATAACAAATATACTGAAATTAAAGAAAAAATTCTGTTGAGTTACCATATTATCCTTAATCTCAGCTTGTATTCTTTCAACTAGCAACTCTCTGGTCTAATGTTGCACCCATGGTGGTCCAAGAATTGCAAGTAGCGGGCTATTTTTGTGTGTGGATTCATAAAAATATACAATCATCAGAGCGTAGAGGTAGCCACTAACAACATATTTTTTTTGCAATGTGTAATCTCTGATGCCCTTGATGAGGAAGTTGAGCACATGACCATGCCCCAATTCTATTCACGTGTTGCGTCCATGTAAAGAATGGACGACAAGTGAACCAAAGAAATTTTGTTTATCGTTGTCGGCAATAAAAAACACATATGAAGTAGATGCTTGAATTTCAACCGATTTTCCTCCTCATTAGCACTTATCTCCTTCATAGAGGTTGTCAATTTCGACAAAGGCTTCCTTGGAAGTTTCTAATAACTTCCTCACTAAGTTCTTGAAAATTTAATAGCGTGGCCCTACAAAAACAGCAAAAATATTTCAATAACACAGAAATAAATTGATAAAACACTGAAATTTAATTTACATAATATATTACAAAATAGATTTTTACCAGATACAGACAAGCCAAGGACAGCTGCTATATTTTTTTGGGTGATCTTGATTATACCATACCATGTGTCCAGTGTGTTATGGTATAGATCAAATGAATATGTCAATTCTTTCAAAAACTTATGTGGCACATTCATGTGAGGGATATGCATCATACCTCCTCTAATTTTTTACAATGTCTTTCTTGAAATTGCTCATATTGTGGTATTTATCATGAATGGATCTTGTGGAACATCTCAAATCATGATTTTTTTATAAATAAATAAAAATTATGTAAATAAACTATATTTATACAAAAAAAATTGAGTTGTTCAAACATATATATGCTTACATTATATTTTGGCGCTTGTCTTTTTGTTATTTTTTCTGTAAGAAATAGAAAAAAAAGGTTAATAGGTAACAAGAGCACCAATTGTACCTCAATTTACATGAAATACATTGAAAGACAAACCAAATATACCGAAACACAAATTAAATACACCATTAATATTTTTTTATTACATCATACCATGTGAGGTAAAAAAATATGCAACTCAATGAAACATACATAAAATGATACCAGAAGCACTACAACAAAATTCTATGGGTACTTACAACAAATCCATGAACAAAATTCCTGAAAAATGGACAAAAACAGATGCAAATTGCTCAAATATGTACAAGATAATATCAGGAGCACAAGAACAATATTCTATTGTCTAGTTACAGCAAAAAGAGAACAACAGCACCAAGTACACCTCAATTCACATGAAATATACCGAAAGACAAACCAAACACACTGAAAAACAAACCAAATGCATTGTTATTATTTTTTTATTACATCATACAATGTGAGATCACAAAGACATGTAACTTAATCAAACATGCATAAAATGGTACCAGAAGCACTACAACAAAATTCTATGGATTGCTACAACAAATCAAAGAAAAAAATTTTTGAAAAATGGACAAAAACAGATGCAAATCCCTCAAACACATGCAAATATAGCTTAAACTATACGTAACATTTTTACACCGATCAAACACAGTTATCACCAAATGAAGCGTATAATCAGAACAGTAATACGTACTTCAACGCAAGAACACAAAATGAATATACTAAACAAACAGAAACATTACTATGTAGTGTTTTGCAATCGAAATGAGAAAGAAAAAAGTGAAAAAATTGGACAATTAGTGAACAGTACCTTCAATAATCTTTCATATTCTCTTTCTGTGTTTCTTAGTGAAGATTTCGAATTTTGCTTTGAAATTTTCTTGACTTTTCGCGACGATTTTGAGGGATTTTTGAGAGATTTTAAGCCTGGTTTGAATTATGAGCGTTGCAATTTTGATCAAAGGAGAAAAATCATTTTTCATAATAATATTCACGCTATTCAACAGCTGGGGGAGCACGTGTTTACATGCACTCTAATCTGAGATTGGTTTTTGTTGGGTTTGGGCCAACTTGGTTAATTTGGTTGCCAAAAAAAACTTGTATGTGTAGTAAAACTCTTTGATAAATAATATATGAATAGAGACATTATATTTAAAAACACGAATTAATATATTTTATGTCTTTTCTCTATGTCTTTTCTAACAGAAACACTAATAAATTAAAAGACGTAATTTATTTATTTTTTATTATTTTTATTAATATTTTATAATTATATTTTTTTACATTATATTTTTTTTTCAAATTTTTTGTATGAAAAAAATAAAAATAAAATAGATTTTCATTTGTTCTCACGCACACTATATATAATTTTATCTTAGCTTTCATTATATATTATTTTATCCTAGATTTTATTTTTATATTTTTTCGTCTTGAAACACTTACAAAATACTATCATAAAATGTGTTTCGAGAAGGTAAAGTATTTAATTTAGGGTAATTATTATATTTATCTATATAATTTTCTTTTGTTATATTAGCAACAATGAAATTTAAATATAAGACTGAGTAAATATTGCCCAAACATTTCACCACCATTCCTAGTAGTTTTAAATTCTTGGTTATATATAGTATCAATAATAATTATTATTTATTCTTATTATTATTTTAATATTTATAATTAATTTTATATAATTATTAATGTATTTTTTGTAACATATTAAAAAAATCTTAAAATAATTTTTTTTATTAAGTTTTGAGGAAAAATTATTTTGGTGAGAATAAATTTTAGAAACTCTCTCAAGCTGATCCTGCTTTCTTCTATAATTTTGGTGAGAATAAATTTTAATTTTGGTCAGAATAAATTTTAGTTTATAAAAGCTTGATATTTTATTCGATTTAAATATTGAAAACCTTACAACATGTAACCGAATGCCAAAATCCAAATCGGGGGGAAGTTGAAAACTAAGCACCGCCTACATTCTTTTTTCAACATATCTTTGCACTAGGATGCTTAATATAGTGTGAAGTAGCATCATTATGCTAGATCATATCATATGAATGGTGTATTTTTACTACTCTATTCAATTATAAATTTCTTCTTTATTTTTACTTCTATTCTTCCATTATTTTAATTCTGATTCTTATTTTAATTCTGTTCAAATTGGTTTTTTTAAAGGCAAATAAAGTAAGTGTTTGAATGATTCAATACACTTGTTTTGAAAAATAAAAAAAATTAGTTTTTTAATTTGCTAACTTTTATTGATAGTGTCAATGTTAGAATTTCATTTCTTAGATGTTTTAGCGTTTCATTTTATGACCGCTAAGGCTTTTTGTTTAGCAAAAACATTTTTTTTGTTGTTCAGAAAAATAAGATCCTAAACAAATACTTATATGGTATAGATATTTCTCTTTTTGAAGTTTGAACTATATACAAAATAGATTCAAAATTAAAGAATTAATCTATCACAGTAATTGAAGGCCAAAGTACGCACTTCTATTTTTGGTAGAGTAACAAACTTACCTATTATTACATTCTATTTTTGTGCATATTTTTTCTAAAGAACAAGTAAGTGGTATCTTTTTACTAGAATTGGTAGATTAGTATTTAAAAAAACAAATTTTCATAGTTATTACTAAATAGTATACATGACTTTAATCCCAAAAAAAAAATACTTTAAAATTATAGAAGTTGTGGAAAAATCGTGAATTAAAAAATTATAGAATTCTTGAGTCTTGAGTATGCACAAGGGTGTTTCAAGATTTATTGATTTTGTTTTGGCGTATCATTCTGCCAACAGAATAATCGGTTGCCCATGTAGTGGTAGTGTATATGTGCTTTTAAGAAGTGGCCAACAAAGAATGAGATGTTATGATGACTTTATTGGATTGATGACCCTGTAAAACTTAATCTATATATATTTTGAAATACAATATTCATATTATTTTGACAAATTTTTTTACTTTATATTGAGGTGTAGATTTTAATATCGTAGTAATTATATATATTAAGAGCAAAACATTAGAAAATAGTTTATATATAAATTTATTTATATAAAAAAAATGCTAGAGGTACCACCACAAAAATTTTCATTTATTTTTATTAGCAATTTGCGGTGTTTTTTAACCGCTACAATTTTTTAATATAATTTTTCAAAACATTTTTAGCAGTAGTTTTAAAATATTTATGTATTTTTTATCCGACACAATAGTGATATATAGTGACAGCTTTAAACCGTCGTAATTTGCTGTATGTGTGTCTCTTGTGATAGTTATTCTAGCGATTTCTTAAAACCATCGTCGCTTCTGTGTCGACGGTTGATTAGGTAGTGCTTTGGAAATCCCCGCGACTTGCATAAATCGCCATTACTCGACCAAAAAACTATCGGTAATGTCCTGTTTTGCTGCAGTGAAAAGAGGAATAAAATCATTATTCTACTTGTCTAAAAATAGCAAAAAAATCCGCACTGTGATTACCTGCAACGAAAGATCGAGTTAATGGAGATCCGTAAAATTTTCACGGAAATAAAGATCTGGCTCCACAAATAAATAGAGACGGAACTAGAGATTGAGATATCTACTCCATGAGGACCTGCAAAATCTTCGTAAAAAAATATTTACTTAAATGCAATCATATATATATATATATATATATATATATATATATATATATTACTTTAATTTATATTTTAAAAATTTTGTGTATATGTTGATTATGTTAAATTTATATTTAAATTGTATTTAATTTGATACATTTAATTAAATTATATTAATTTTTATTTTAGTTGTATTAATTTTTTTAAAATTTAATAGTCATGAATATTCACATATATTCACCTTCCCGCAGAAAAAAATAAACAGAAATCCATAACCAAAATAAAACAAAAACAAAAGGTATTTTACTGAAACAGAGATAAAAGAAGAATTTCCAACCTCTTGGAATTCCATTGACATTCTTACCCTATAAACAAAATCATTGCTATATTTATATTCCAAATTTACAGTATTCTTTTTCAAAGTCCACCTTACTTAACATGCCAAACTTAATCATACTTAATGAAATATTAATGAAACTTTTTTTTTTTAAAAAATTGCCTAATTTAATACGTAATTATATAAGATAGAATAATATTTTAAATCAGATTGAATATAATTTTTAGTTAAATAATTTAATTTTTTATAAATTTTAATAATCAAACTAATTTTTAACATTTTATTTTATTAAAAAAATAATCTCGTTAAAATTTAATAAAAATTAAATAAAGCTAATGTAATAATTAATTTGTCTAACGAAATAAAAATTTAACAATTTATTTGATGATTAAAAATTGTTATTCAAAAATATTATATTATATTCATTGATTAAACAAGCCCATCTATTAGAAAACGAACCGGAAGAAACACGTTGAATCTAGAATTGCTTTCCCACCTTGTTAAAAAGTCTTAGCATATTAATCAAAGAAAGAAAAAAGTCATTAGCATTGTTAAGTCTAATTGATTTTATCAGGTCATTTTACGTCAATAATCCGAAATTGATTTTTTACCGATAGTGAAGTTTGTCAATAGGAATGGCAATAGGATGGGTAAGAACAGAATTTTATTCTATTCAATTTCGTCTCATTTTATAATAATTTGTTTAGAATATACCTCATTTTTATTTGTAAATAGTAAAAAATTAAAGTTTAACTCATTTTGATAAGTTTTCATACTATCTCTATCTGCTTTTATAATTATTAAAATTTAACAATAAAATAAAATTTTAAAATTTATATAATTACCATCATATATATACATAAATTAAAATAAAAATTTAAATATGATATAATATTATTAATTAAAAATTTATATGGAAAAAAGAGGTAAAAACGAAGAGAGTGGTAGTAAAGACTCATAAAAATGGGATACACAGTGAGTATCCGGCGATGCCGGAAGAAAGAATAAGGGGGAGAGTAGGGACTGGTATTCCTGGTGTTGTGGAGGAGGGGTAAGGGTGTTAGTACGGGAAGTGTAGGGTTGAATGGTGGGGTATCTTCGAAGACCTCATTCAGGGACCATGGAATTTTTGGTGGGCGATAAGATGACGACTGTTACAGCAAGGAGTGGGGAGTCTGGTATCCCTTGGGTCTAGTTTATGCCAAAGACTCGTACAGCATTAGCTAACCTTATCATGATGTTATCATCGTCAAGGTGCTTGGAAAGAGGTTTAGTTATACCGCCATCACTCATAAGCTTTAAGAGTGTTTGGAGAACCAAGGGTGGCTATGAAATTTAAAGTTTTAGATGTTAGGTCTGGCTATTTTTTGGTGAAGTTTGATCTTTTGAAAAATCGGGATCAGGTTCTATTAGGGGGGGACCATGGATGATTGTAGATAGCTATGTCGTCGTCAAACCATGGAGGACCTCCGTCAGGCCCTCTGAGAATTCCTTCAGATCGATATTGGTGTGGATTTGGATATCGGGTTTCAATATCTGGTATTATGATGAGGAAGCCATGCACCGGATAACGGCTGCCATTGGAGGCAGTGGCGCTACTGGCTCTAGCAGCAACGCTGCTGGTGGGACACAGACTCATTACCTACTTCGCCGCCTTAGCAGGGGGACCACGACGACAACGATGACGACGACGATTATCAGAATTTGTAGGGGTTAGGGTTTTTTTTTTGTTTGTCTAATTCACTGTATTCTATTTTTGTGACATTTTATTATATTCAGACTATTTATTTTTAATAAAATAATTTGTTGATTTCTGCTAATTTTAGGTTTCTACTAACAATTTTATTAACAAGAGTTTTAATTTGATTACTAATTTTGTTAACTATGCCAAAAAAAATAAAAAATGCTTCCGTAGAATTTACCGATGGATTAATCTGACGATAATTTAGCGTCTAAACACGTGAAAAGCCACCAAAGTTTCCATTGGATTAAACCGACGATAATAATCAACTCAGCAGCGACAAATCCATTGAAAATACCGACGGAAAATCCACCAGTAATTAGCGTCGGACGAAAAAATCCGCCGGTAAACAGTTTTTGGCGCAGTTTATACTGTTAATTCTAGGACAACGGTAAATCCGATGGTACTCAACATTTTTCTTGTAGTGAGACAAGTGACGGAGGACATCACATGGATCCAATGTCATAGAGGAAACGACCCCAAACCCAGCTGGGAAATGGCGAAGGTAGGCAGCGGCGAGGATGCCGATTGGAACGACGAGCACCTGAATGTGGTGGAGGTAAAGACGCCAACTTCACATCTCACGACAAACAAGGAGCAGTTCACTCTGTTGATCACCATTACTCAGATTGGGAGACCAGCACAGAGCTGGAGGCATCGGACATGGAAGTGCTTCAATGGCTGTTACAACTAGCAGAAGGGAAAGGGATTGGCAGTTTCCTTCAATGATTGTTTTGTTCTTCAAATTTTACACACTACACTCAAAATAATTATCAACTAGTACGGGTCAAATTGTCGCTGCAGTAACAACAACCATGGCAAGCGTCAGTCCCGCATTAACTTGGCCACCTTAGCTACATGATCCTTCATGCTACCACAGAATGCACCTATATATATACACACGGTGATCCTATACGTACAAATATATTTTTGTAGCTAAGTCTAACCAAGTTGATATAAGTCCAACAAAAAAATATGCACATGCGTTATCACTTTTTCTTCTATATTTTCAATTAAAATAAAATTGTTGTATCTAATTTAATTTTTTATGTTTATAAAAAAATTGATAATCAAGCGGTAAAAAATTTTGATTATTTTACAATGAAAAAGTTTGATTGATTTGCTATAAAAATTTTGATTATGTTTTTGGTTGTCAAAGTATTTCTCAATTCGACAGGATAAAGATTAATTTGTTGTAGATTTGAGCTTTATTTAAGGGTCTGTTATTGACTAATAGGTTATATGCATAAGGCAGAATTTAAACTTTCAACATTTGATTAAATGAATAAATGAATTGACCACTTAACCAATTCAAGTTAGTTAAATTTTGATTATTTTAATGATTGTTTATTATACAAAACATGTACAAATATATTTATTGAGTCAAGAATTGATTAATTATTTTATAATGATAAGCATAATTGATAATTTTTTATTATAATTAACTTATTATGATGAATATTATAGGAATTAATCAAGGATATGACTAAACAAATAAGTTGGAATTGTGTAAAATAATAACATTAAGAAGAATATCATTAAAGATGGTATCAAACCAAGTTTAAAAAGCTACTGCACTTGCTATCAAACCGAAGAAGGAAAGATTTCTTCTCACTCAAAGCTAATGATTATAGCATTGAATAGTGCAATGGCTAGCTTGATCAAATAGAAAATGTTCCAAAAATTGAAGTAGTCAAAGCCTTATATATGAAGAATTCATTCAAGAAAGAAGACAATCAACTTGAGCATAATTCAGATCATATACACAACAGCATTAGGGTGGAGTTAGATAAAATATTAGAGGGGAATCAAAAATATTTATATAATAAACTAAGATTAAAATAAAATTTTAAAAAGAGAGATAAACTGAAATTTACATATAATTTACATGTAAAAAAATAAAATTAGAGAGACTATCGCCTCCCTTTCTTAACACCTGGTTCTACCCTTGCACAACGTTTGTGTTTTTTTTTTTAATGTATTTATATTTATCTTTTGTTTAGATTAAAATGATATTGAAAGATACAAATTAAAAAAAAAAGAGAGTTGATCACACAATTTATTTATTTTTTTGTTTGAGTGTTTAATTTTGAAAATGGACTGAAATTAGAGTACACTTAATTTTCTTTATCTAAGTTAGGTTAATATTTAGAAGTTATTAAATTTGGGTTAGTTTAGGTGTGTTACAAGAGTGTGAATCTTTTAAAATTATCGTTTGTAATCAATTTTGATTATAGTAGAAATTCTACGATTGTTGTAGTGAAGACTAGACACAAATCACATTATATTTCTTGGTTAAACTAGAATATATCGTTGTGTTACTCTTCTTTATTCTTAATTTCTGCAACTTTCATTTGTGTTCTATTCTACTATTGTGAGACAAGTTAAAAATAAAAGAGTAAAGTATCGTTTTTGTCCCCAATATTTGGGGTAAGTCCTATTTGTGTCCCTAACGTTTAAATCGTCCTATTTGTATTCAATTATTCATAACGTTTATAAAAGTGATTTAATGTTATCCTACTATCAATTATACTAATAAATCAGCTTATATTTTTCAATTATTCTCACTTGGATGTATTCATTCTCAATTAAGTCTCACTTGGATGTGTTCGATTTTAATATTATACCCACTATTTGTGTTTAGATTCAATTATGTCCCTAGAAAAGTGAATTATGTAAATTTTGTAGGAATTAGTTTCAACTTTTGATGAGCTATTTTTCGGAGTGGATTATCGATTATATCTCAAATATTTGTATTCTAACTTCAAGAAGAGATTTTTAAAACTCACACTAAAACGTTCATGATGTGTAATTGATAGCAGGATAACATTGAATCACTTTTACAAACGTTAAGGATACAAATAGGACGATTTAAACGTTAAGGACACAAATAGGATTTACCCTAAACGTTAAAGACAAAAACGATACTTTACTCAAAATAAAATAATCTCCTAAATTCAATGTACTACACAATAATTTTATTAAACACTAAAAGTGGTTTCGGTTTCCTGATCCAATCTTCACTTGAGAAATTTTAATATTTATATACACAAATACAACAAATTCAGTGGTTAATTTCTAATGTTTATACAACACTTTTTTTTTAAATAAGATTTTTTTTTGAATTTACTTAAATTTTGCTTAAATTTCTTTTATTTGTATTATGTTATTTATTATTTTTTTAGAATTTATTAAATATCGAACTCTAAATTTTTTAAATATAAAATTTCAAATTATATTATAAAATTATTTTTTTAATTTAAAATGATAAAAAGAGATTATATAAATGGTTATATTTCTACACAAGTCTTGTGAACAATATGGTTTGGTGTCCCATCTTGGTGACGGTGAGACTCTCAACATGACGTTCAAGAATAGGAAAGCAATGGAGAGAAAGAATGGGAGACTTTGGGTTTTCAAAATGAATGCAATAAATAAAGTCATTTAATAATTTGATTACGCACATTGTGTAGAATATTGACACGTCCATTGAATAAAGCAGTAGAAGGGTTTAAATACATGCTACTGATATTCTTAATTGGTAGATGGGTAATTGATACCAATTAATTTCACATGTTTTGTTTTCAAATTTTCTGAAGACAACTTTTGCAAATAGTGCCAACAAACCTGAATGATCAACGAACACATGGAGTCCATCATAATAGCTAAGATTAAAAGTGTTGAGAAAATGGATCAACATATACCAATCTAAAAGGAAAGCATAACAGGTATACCCAGCTCCCATGAATCATAATACGCCATCGTTACTATTTGTTAATCTAGTTATAATATATAATTAGGTATGTTAGATTGTTAGTTGAGTCATGTAGGACAAATTAGTTAGATAAGCGCATGTGATTTTTTGGTACATAGTGGTGGCTTCTATACGAAACTTATGAATTAGTTACTACTATAGCATAGTCAATAAATCATATATTTTGGGCTTCAGCCATTATATACATTAGTGTATTAAAAAAATGTTAGAATATTATCAAAATTTCTTAGTTTTAGTCGAAAATTAGCTATCAATAATTAAAAATACAAAATGAGGTATGTTATTTGATCACTAAACTAAAAAATACTACATTAAAAAATTTAAATTAATTATTAAATAATAACAAAAAATAATAAATTTTAATGATCCTAATATTTCTCTTGTGTTAAATATTAGAATAGTTAAAATGACAAATACCTAATATTTTAAGTAAAAAATTTTAGATTCAAACTTTTGAAATAACAAAAATTATATATAATAACGAAGGGTATTTTAAAAAAATTAATCCGTATAATAAACTCAAATCACATGTCTTTTATATATTAGATAAATAGATAGATAATAGATGATAGATATAAGTCAATAAATTATAATCTTTACTATACATGTGATTGAATTTTAAATATATAAATTTACATCTAAAATGTTTTCATTTTGTTTTTACCTCCAACCAAATATATGCTTTAAGATTAAATTCACCTTCAACATCAAATTTGTGCTTTAAAAAAAAAACTAGATGAAAATAGAGGTGGGGTTGATTTGGCAACTACTCCAATAATTCATATATAGGTGATAAAATCGGCTAAATATGTCAAATTGACCTGCCAAATTAGCTAAAATAAAGGCGAGTCAAACAGAAATTTTAACTGATTTTAACCGTATAAGATAAAAATTAGAATGACTCCTTGGACCAGTTTAATTTTTTTTTTTTTTAATATAAAAGGTGACTGAGGATTACAAAATTATTTTAATTGAAAATTAAATTGAAATTGTATTTTTTAAGTTTTTTGCAGTAGTTTGAAAATGAATATTGTGATGGACAATTTTATTAATGTTGAGAATTTTAAAAATAAAAATCTAAAAAAAATTATGTTATAATTTGATATTTTATGTGTGTTTGAATTAGATCAAAATTTTACGTTATTTTTTATTAAATTAATTTTACTATTTAAAAATTCTCGCTATTTCTTAAATATATTGACCCAATTCAATTTAGTGTATCTTTCATTCACATTTTTTTTATTAAGAGAGTTTTATAAAACTCTTGGATTCACGAATTTTGAATATCCTACTTTCAAGCAATTCACAGGATTTAACAAGTAATCGATATTTCGTAATCGATATTTCACAATCAAAGATATAGTGCTCTTTGTAGTATCGGTTCTTATATATCATAATAATCAAAAGATAGTAAAAAAGATCTCTATTTGATAGGAATTCTTCCTATACCTATAAATTTCATTAGACTTAAAAATAAGACATTGGAAGACTCAAAAGATATCAATAGATTTATTGTTTTATAGTGGTGGAGGAACTAGATAGGAAAAAAAATTCTAGTTGTAAGATATTTAATAAAACCGTCACAGATATTGAGATCTCATTTAAAGAGAAAGATATCAAATATCTTTTTTGTATATTACATGGACGATCCGATCCGCAAGGACCATGATTCAGATTTTTTTATTGTCTTTTTTTTTATAAAAAGGAAAAACTTAATCGACTTAAATTTGAGACAGTTATTTAAAATCTTAGTGAAAGACTAGATTTATTATCTCATATTTGCTTTTCGCAAAAATTACTAATTGAAGGGGAGGTTTTCTTCAAACAACAAGAAGTTGGGTCACTTGCTCAATCAAATGATATTTCGCATGTTTTCTAATAAATAGTTCTACTTTATTTTATTAATTTTTACTACCCTTCTATATTTGTCCTTGAGAAAACAAAAATCAACTCGAACTCCATAGTGTATTATTTAAATCATCAATTCCTCTCCTATTCTCCCAAACACTCCGTTCTAGTGGAAGAAAGCAAACGATGTCGAACCAAGAGCACTTCTATTATACTAGAAAAAAAATAGTGGATAGAAGAATTCACAGCAAATTTAATTATGTCTTTTAAGTCGTTCGTTACTTTTATCGTTTTGAACCAAGTTTTATTCGAATTCAGTATGTAATTGAATTAGTTTAATTATGGAATTGTGAATAATTTTTATTCAATCGATACATAACAACCCATCATTTTTACTTCTTTGTTTTTTGAAAATGGATAATTTTTAAATCTAAAAAGAAAGCAAAAAACTGCAAATTTTTTCGATATTGTATGAATAAGATTCATATTCGATTCGATGGTATGTTTTATAAAAAATAAATAAATTTTATCAAATTTGAATTGAATTTTTTTTTCTTGTATTGTTAATATATATATATATATATATATATAAATATTATCCATTTATAAATGATTCGAAAAAAAAAGAGTTTGACAATTGATATAGATTCAAAAGCGACTCTATTTAGATTATAGACGAATGATAAAAAAATTATTTTTATTTCGAGTTATAAGTTTTATTCAAATAGGATATGCATCATGAATAGATATGCTCTAGGATGGAAGAATTCGATCCTCCGAATATCGAGACCAAAACCTAATGCCTTATCGGTTGGCGACGTCCCATTTTTTATTTAACATTCATAAGTACTATTAATGGTATTAGTTGTTCGTCAATTCTATCTCAAAAAAGTGATTGTTATTGGGAGTTTAATATCCGTATAAATATATTATAGAATAAAACTGTAATTATTAATCATTACACATAGTTCAATTAAGATATTGTATGAAAGTCTCATTTTCTCCTTTTTCTGCTGGAAGGATTTTTTATTTTCCTACTTCTAATTATTATTATTATATATATTATCTATTTAATATATTTATTTCATTTAATTTTATTAAATATATTCATAATTTAATATGTAAAATATTATAAATATTCATAAAAAATATTTTTTATTTTAATAATTCTAATATTATATTTTATATGTACAAAAATATATAATAAAAATTTTGACAATAAATAAAGATTGTACAAATTTTAAGGAATAAAATGTTTCTTATGCTTAATATCTTTAGTTTGATCTATATTCATATTCTTTCTATTTTTTATTCAAGTAGTTTTCTATTGGCAAAATTACATAAAGCTTATGCTTTTTTGAATCTAACTCCTTTTTCTTTTTTCTTTTATCTTTTGTTTGGTAAGTTGCTGTAAGTTTTTGATAAAATAGTTAATTAAACTAAATATTTTAAAAAATTCAAAATTTATTTGTAACTAAAAATTTGAATATTTAAAAAATTTTAAAAATTAGATAAGTCTTATTATGTGAATTCTTTATTTAAATATTGAGATTTTTGATAAACAAAAAAAATCTGGACAATCTTGTAAATTCCGTTAAATTAGTAAATAATTAGTCAATAAATTAGTTTTTAATAAATAAGATTAGAAATGGAAAAATAATATTAAATTAGGATAGAGCTTATCGAAATGAGAATTTTAACACCAATTTAAAAAAAGGGTCAAAGATTAGACCGAACGGGTCAAATCGGTTGAACTGGACCCAAACCGAGCCCGTAGACCCAACCGGCCCAGCACATTTAAGTGACCAGAAGCACTCAAAAGCAGGCTGAAGCTAATAGCAGGGAGAAGAGAAAGAAGAAAATTTTTGAACCCTTACGGCAACCTTCCACTCGCCGTAACTTCTCCGTCCAAGTTCCAATCGCCGCACTGTTTACAGCCACGCGTCCACTGCGTCGAGCTCTACACTTCTACCTGAACAATTTTATTGGTAAGTCATCAATCACTCCCAACCACTCTTTTCCCCCAATTTTCGAAGAATTAGAAGAGATATTGAATTTCTTTAATTTCTGATATTTTAGGATCCAATTAGTTTGAGGAAAACGTTCACTCTTTCTTATGTGAAGCTCGGGTAAGGTGAGAAAACCATAATTCCATTTTAATTTCACTAAATTTGAGTTTTGAGTATTAAATTGGGTATATATGTGTTATAAATGTGTATTAGGTTGTGAATAAATAATTGGAGCCTGAAATTGTGAATACCGGAACATGGAGAAAGCTATGTAGTTGAGGTTTTGGGGCTATGTTTGATTTTAATTAAACTGCTTTGATCGTTACGTGAGAATCGGCTAAGGTATGATTTAAGTTTCTTGCATTTAATATGTAAGGTTCTGTGAAAACTTTGGCTAGATGACCACATGATAGGTTGGAACGAAATGTGTATATAATTATTGCTTAGTATCTTGTCAATTAGTTGATTTGGTTTGGTGTTTGTGTGAATTGAATAGCTTGATGATTATGGATTGGGAAAGTATGAGGAGCCAATGAAATATTTATACAATGTGTACAATGGAGGTTTATGGAGTATTAGAGATATAATTATTAGTGTTATATTTTTCCATCAGCTGAAGCTTTTGAGATGAGTGGTAGCATGACATGGTATTAAAGCGCTAGATCCGAAAGGTCAAGAGTTCGATCCTTGGTGAACCTAAAAATTAAACTAATTTTTCGAGAAGATGTTTATTATCCCTTGTACTTGGATGGTTATTCTAAATAGTATAGGGGATGTTCATTTCATAACTCAATAGCCATTGTACACATTGTACAAATAGTCCATTGTCTCCCTAGCGGGATCCTTATGGATTTGAGAATATAAGTCTATAATTGATAATGCTTGATGATTTAGTGGTGATTTAGTGAATTTGTTGATGATTTGGACTATGATTATGGTGATGATTGCTATGGTGATGAAGAAGGGTATGTAGTGTTGATTTGGTGGGTTTGAAAGTGTGTAAAATGAGACTTTTGAATTGAAAATGAGGGTTGCACTTTGGTTTTGGACTGAAGTTCGGCGAGTTATAACTTGGCTTCTGGAACCCCGAATTGATTTCAACTGGTTTTAGATGAAAATTGGGTCCGTGAACTTTATGCTGTTCAAAGAACGGAAGAAAAACGATTAAGTTATGCCCGTCAAAAATTTTGGTGTGGAATATGTAATTTATGTGTGACTATGCAAGAAACTTGTTATGATTCTGCAGCTCTGCTACTGATCTGTTTTTTTTAAGAGAACGTACATCCACGCGTACGCGTGGCATGAGATTTCGGCGATGCGTACGCGACTGATGCCATGCGCACGCGTAAGGGGTAGTAAGCATGTCCACGCGTACGCGTGACTCACGCCCACGCGTGATATGTAGTTTTCACCCACGCGTACGCATGACAAAGAAACTCGCGCGCGAGCTGCAGTTTCACACTCCCACGCGTATACGTGAGCCACGTGTACGCGTGGCCCCTACTCCAGCAAACATGATTTTTGAGTTTTTAAACCCTATTTCAAACTTCTAAACCTCTATTTTCATTCCTTTAGTCATGAATAGTAGTATTACACCTGATAATCAAATGAAGTTAGGAAATAGGGATGACTTGGAGGTGAAGTAAAGATGAAAAATCATGAATTGGTTATGAAATATTACGGATGATCATGTATGATACTTGACTTGATAATCAAATGAATGATCTTGTATGAAACTTGGCTTGAATGATTAAATAATCTGAGATACGAGATTCCCTGGATAAAGTACCGTGACTTGCCACCACGTGTACCAGGTTGAAAACTTGATACTATGTTGACCCTACGACGTAAGGGTGACCGGGCACTTATAAATTCCCAGGAATGTTAACCCTCATTGAGCAATATTGATTATTTGAGGAAAAAAAGCTATGCATAGACTCTTAGGGATGCACGTCGAGCGACAGTCTAAGGTTTTCAGACTTGTCGGGTTGGCTGGATAACTGAAAGATGAGCCTCATCAGCCATAGGACAGGCATGCATCATATGCATTCTACTTGGATTACTTGTTGTGCATTAACTGGGTGTGCTTAAGTGTATTTGCCATGCTAAATGTATGTTTGTTACCTGCAGTATTTGTGACCTTCTTGTGCTTGCCTTTATCTGTTTATTTGTCTGTGAAATGCTGACGGAGATGGAGGTATGGAGGAATGGCAGTATGGAACTTAGATTTAAGATTAAGTTAAGTTAGGCTTAGATACTTCTAGAAAACCACCTTTTATGGATTCTGTTTAATACTTTAAGCTCTTTAATCTGAGTGTCGGCGTTCTAGGATTGCCTCTGGCATTCTCAGGACCTTATATATTTGGCACCTTTACCATACTGAGAATCTCCAGTTCTCATTCCATAATATGTTGTTGTTTTTCAGATGCAGGTCGAGAGACATCTCGTTAGACGTCTGGGCTCCTGAAGCAAAGTGGTTACTGGGTTATTTTGTTGTACAGAGATGTATATATATGAACTTAGCTTTCTCTCCGCATAACTCATTCTTTTTTATCCTCTTAGAAGTTTATAGAGAGGTAGGATTTTGTTTATGTATATTTAGGTTTCGGATATGTATATATATGTGTAAATATTCTTTGGCCAGTGTTGACTTTGCAGGCTGAGTTAGGGGCTTGTTACTTTGTATTTTTGACTCTCTGTTCTTGTTTTGGGTTACTTTACACTTAACAGCTGTAGCTTTCTTAGCACGCAAGTTAACTCGTTTCTTGAACGTTGCGCTTTTATTTCACGATTTTTTTATTTCCTCTATTCTTCAAGGCTCCTAGCATATTATAATCCTTCTGCTATTATATGTACACATTTTATTTTAGAGGTTGTAATACCACACCACCTCTTTTTACGACTTAAGCGTAAAGCTTAGAGTAGTAGGGTGTTACACAATCTCATTGTTTCTTCATTCATACGTTTTTTCCTAGCAAATTCTTTTATTATTCAATTTGTATTAGATTTGAGTGTATCATCAATATTGAGTTGTGGATATACAAAAAATATATATTGAGACAAATGTTGATAATAGTGTATTGTTAATCTTAATTAAAATAAATAATATATAAAAAGAAAGTGCCTTTACTACATACAAATACAAATAAATTTCAAAAATTTTCTATTTCTTTGAAATAATTTAATATTTTAGAAATTTTGTATAACATGTGTTATATAAGAGAATTTTCCTTTCTCTCTTGTTTTTTCTTTTTTAATTATCTTCTGAGACTATTTAATGTTTACCTTAAAACTATTTGTTTACACAGTAGTGATATTCTTTGTTTCTCTTTTCATTTTCAGATTTTTATCTAATGATTTGGGATGTAATCCATAATGGGAAAAATAAAAAAAAATATTTTGAGTTTTCTATATTTTTTGTTTGTGCTAAATTTTAAAAAATTTTTAGAATTTTATTTATTTTACATCTTTAACTGATAACTATCAAAATCAAACATAGAAAATTCAAAAGAAAAAAAATACTAATTCACGGACAAAAATTCACAACTAGAAAATTGTTTAATACAGACAAATTTGATCTTTATTACAGACGAATTTTTGGTTACCGACAGATTTTGTCCCTCCGCAAAACCTTGTCGAAAATTATTTACCGACAGATTTTTATCAGTTACTGAAAGATTTTTCCTCGGTAAATTCTCCCCTTCATTTTCCTGGAATGTCAAACTTTTCGACGGATTTTCCATCGGTAATTAGAGACGGATTTTCTGTTGATAGTTAGAGACAAATATTCTGACGGATTTTCTGCCGGTAATTAGAGACGGATTTTTCGACGAATTTTCCGTCGATAATTGAAACCTTGAAAAACTATTCAAACTCTGAATACAGACAGAAACTCCGTCAGTAAGGTAAAATATAATTTTTTTTAGATTTTTTTATTGCAAAATGAATACGTTTGTTTTCTAAATTTACTCCATCAAACACATTGTAAATTGAAAAAAAGAAGCAAAAAATTACATAGATAAACATAATATTCATTACATGATACCTATAAATTAAATGTTATTTTTCAACATCATTGGCCAATATCTCCCTGTCTCAATAAAAAGATACCCAAAAAAATAAGATGACCATTCCAATGTTACATAGATCTCCTTCATTAACCGATGTCACAAATTACACTTAACACTTAAAGATGGGATAATCTAAAATATTAATGGATAACCAAGTTGCATTGGCAGCATCAAAATGTTCAACTTCTTCACTGCACAAATATAAAAAATCAAACATTTTCCTTATCAGAATCCAGAATATAATGATTGATCAACAATTTATATCGGGCAACTAGACTAATTATATAGACCATTAGAGACTCGTCATGAATTTTCGAATGGGAGACATTTTATTTTTTAAACAAATAATAAAAAATATAAAATGTCATTTACTCCATCATTAAATATTAAGTTGAATGAAAAAAAGATGTTATTCTCTTTTCAATATTTAACATGTAATATTTTTCTTGAAATATGAGACAATTCTGAGTCATTAAATTGAATTTTTGAGACTTTAGATATATTTGACCCTTATTTATTAAATATAAAGAATTCATCTAGAATAATAATATTTACTAATACATATTTTAAAATTTGACTACATATTTATATAAAAAAGTTTAATTAAATAATTTTAATTTTTAACACAAAAGAGTATTCTCATTTATATTATTCATTTTTTTAGGTGGATTTAAAACTAGTTAACATAGTTTCTAAATCCAATCCCATTTGCACGTAGCAATGATAGCATTACAAATCTCTTCTGGCAAATCTTCATTTGCAAACTTCTTCCAATCTTATTTGTATTAGGAACCTTATGTTATTACAATTCACAATTAATTAACTAATTAAGTAGCTTCATGAGTACTACATTTATCATACAAGCAACAACATAACACAAATAATATCTCATTTATCATACAATACCTTAGAAATCAATAAAATTTACAACACAAGAATTGCACTAACCTCAACTCCAAGCAAAAAATTAAAGAAATTGGATCAAAAATCTCTGCACAAACACACAAATTAATCTTCTAACAATTAACTACTGTACAATGAGAGAGAGAGAAAGTGTGTGCTAGAGTATTATATTATCCCCAATCTTTATAAATTATTTTCAAAGTTTAAACAAAAATGATTTCATACGCAACACAACACTACAACAACAAACAGCAACTAATATTTTGACTAGCTAGTTTCGTTATTATCTTACCCATATCTGTGGGTATGGACCACATGAATCTAGAGCATAATTTATTTTGTATCAAGATCTCTGTTTATGACAAAAATGGTTAAATATCTGTGGGAATATCAAATATAAATTGGTCCCCTTCCCTTTTTCCAAACAAAAAAAAAATGTATTTTTAGAGAAAGAATAAAAGGCTCCCAACGTAAAGATCCTAATTTCTACACTTGGCTGAAATTTCAGGATCAAGAAAAATTATATTGAATGGAGTAGGTGAAGACCTACAGTAGATATAATATTCCGCCATGTAGTGACAAAGGTTAACCTTTTATACAGAAATGTAGGAGGGAGGAAAGGGGGATATGTGGATTCACTAAACCAAAAGGGCAATGCCAACAACTATCATCATGTTATCATGTAACAAGCATGTTATTCAAGAATTAGGCTTCTTAATTTTTGAAGGGTACCTTAATTTTTGTAATTCATACATTAACTAGACAGAGTAATCATAGTTATATTGGTTCTCTTATTTACCTGCCTATGTATACTGAATACTCTATAAAAGAATACTTGTAATTTGTTCATAAAAAGTAGCGAAGAATGTGTTGAAATGAACCATGTAACTATCCCCATACTGATGTTCTAGTAACCAAACTATGATTGAAATATTAGGATATATTTTTCTTTTGCTGCTACATGGCTTTATTTCTATTTGTTTATTTACAATCTTTGGCACTGTTATTTTCTGTTGCTGTTATCTTATGGTAACTTAATTATTGAAAAACAGGTATGAGCAAGATTTTCTTACAAGGCACTTGGGGTTGCTCTTCTTCTAGGCACAAAGCTTTTCCAGTCGGTGATACAGCCAATGCTTGCTGGCGAAGAACTTGGTTTTCTGACTCTGAATTGGAAATTTTTCCTCCAATCTATATAAAGAAAATTGTTTTAAGAAGTTAATTAGATTTATGTTAAGGCAGGTATAGATGATGATGATGATAATAATAATAATAATAATGGGAAAGATGGGAAAAGAAGTGTGTTATACATCCAAAGGCATAAAAGGTGCACAAATGAATAACATAAATGAAAGTGGATCGTAAAAGTTGATCGACAGGGCTGCCGGACCTCAACCCAGCCACCACACTGTAAGCTATTTTGGTGTTTTCAACCGTAAACACAAGCATAGACAATATCCTTTCATCGATAATGTTGACATCTATGATGAATGTGAAGAAGGAAATTATGTCAACATCCAAAGTAAAAAGTCATGAACTTACTTGTTCATATAATAACATGGTGCAACAAACTTGGAACTGATTCTTGGGTTCCCTTCATTAGCTCCGGCAAAGCCCCATGGGCCGCTAGAATCCATCTTGAATGGCAGAGGCTTGGCTCTGTCTCTCCTGCCTGTAACCTATGGATGTTGATCACTTCTATTTTAGCAATTATGGAATTATCGAACCTAACAATATAACATGATTTCAACTCCACCAACTTTTTTGGTCCTAGGGTGAGTGATGACTATAATATATAACAAACGGAACTAACCATAATTTTCTCCCTAATGACAACTTTTTAACAATCGCATCACTTATAATACTAAAAACCGAGATCTAAGCAAAATAATATAAAATATAAAGTTTTTTTGTGTTAACAACAGAGTTTGACTTCCATTTCTTGAATACTAAGATATGCAGAAACTTTCATGTTCTATATATCATATATGTACCAGAAGTTGCTTCATGGCTTGAGGACACTGAGTAAGGAAATAGACAGCAAAAAGCATTGTTTTCGTCGTGGTTTCGCTCCCGGCAAAGAGAAGATTGATGATGAAATCTGCTACAGCATCATCTGGTAGACTTTCTTCCTCTAGCAGCCTTCCAAGCACACCACTCCCTACAGTTGGAGCATCATTTTTTCTGTGTACCTCTATGGTCTTGTTTATCTTGTTTATGATTTTCTCCCTTGCATGATATATATAGAAACCAAAGAATGTTAATTCAATATGCATGATTATAGTAATACTAATATTTTTTCAAAGAGTGTATTATGCATCTGAGGAATAAAAGGTACTAGAGTCATTTAATTTTAATACTTGAAGTAAACAAAATTGCATTTAGGTTTGTCGTGAGACCTGCCAAATTATATAAGCCAACAAAACTAATCAGCATTTGCAATCTTTGTATGAAATGCATATCTCTTATACCAAACAGAAAATAAAAGCATAAACTTAACAGACCCAAAAAGTGAAAATCAAATTCATTTGCAGTATGTATACCAAAAACAAAAACACCTTCGAAAAGAAAAAAGGAAATAAATCATGTTCCTTATTAATTTGAAACCAGCCTTAATGTGGTAGTGACATTATACTTAGGAAGCATCCTGCCACCAAAATAACCAGGTCAGTAACCAATTCCTATTTGACAAATCCATAGAAACAATCAGTGCACTAACCTGATATCTTTCATGAAAAGCTGTTTGGGCTTTTCCACCAAACCTGATATCATCCCGGAGTATCTGCTCCTCAGCCAAGTAGGTCATAGACAAAGTTAATTTTATTTTCCATTAATATTTAAGCGGAAAAAAGAAGGTCATAAAGCAGAAGGAGACAAAAAAAGGAACCTTTTAATATTCTATCTTAACATATCTCCTAACTACTTCTACAACTTCCAAATAAGAGAAGAGAGAATAATACTGCAATAAATAATCCTAATACTATAGTTTCTGCATAGATAAATTTATCTGCTGCAATAAGTGATTAAGAGAAGCCATAATCTAGAAGTTCATTGCATTCTATATCTATAAGAGTTCAACAAATTCCACTGTATTGCTAGAACACTGATTAATTAAGAATGTGCAATTCTAGGGTTCCAAAAACAATTAACCAAACAAAATAAACAAACATCCATACAGTATGAGAGGAAATAAATTAAACCAGCGTTACAATGGTGAAACTGAAAAAGTTTCAGTAGCCTCTTCAAGCTATATATATAAAATTGAAATCCAAGTGTTTCGCACATTGTATAAGAACGAAAAATACTAAGATGAATGATTGAAAGCAATGCATTTATCCGCACAAAAAAATTACAAATAGAGTAGAATCGTGGAACAAGCTCAGAACAGGTGATCGAATCCCTATGCGGGAAATTAGAAACATTTAAACAGAAGAAAGAGAATAGAAAAGGCAAAATTACCATCTGTTTCGAGATACCAGCATGTGATAGAAACTGCAATAGAAACAAGAAGCTTAATCAGCATCAACAATAACAAGAAAATAGAAACTGTGAAGAAAAATTGATAAACCTAAAATTGGCATAGAAAAATTGAATCCTAAGCAACAGCAGCTGCGGAAGAAGCTCGTGCGATGGAGAGAAGAAACAGCTCGTGGATGGAGCCAGGAAGAAGCTCATTTTAGTTGTGTGTAGTGTGAACCTGTGAATGGAGCTCGAGACATTGGAGATAGAGTTAGGTTTAACTCAATATTTTCAGACGAAATATTTGAAATTAGAGGTAGATTTTTTGTCCGTAATAATTTAATAAAATGTAATATTTTTATTTATTTAATTATAGATAGATTTTTTGTTGGTAATTACTTTTTACAAAAAAAAATTAATTTTTTTGATAAAATTATTGATAAATTCTCTTTTTTTGTCTGTAATTTACATTAATTTATTTTTTTTATTTTTAACAAAAAATTTCTCACAAAATTTGTCTATATTTTCAGAGAATAAAATCTGTTAAAAATATCTATCTGTAATAATTAGTTTTCTAATAGTGATTCGTACAATAAAATTGCAATTCGACATTTTAATGCACTCAGTCATCCCTCTCCAATTGACATATCTTTATATATTGTTTATATTAGATTGCATAACCATACAAAGTAGGGGGTTAAAAAAAAGATTTTTTTGTTTAGATTTTATATATACATTTTCTATTTATAATGGATTAAATTTCTATTTAGTATTATTAATTTATTATAATGAACATTATAGATATAAAACCTTCGAGATACATATATTTTTCTATGAGCAGTGCTACACATACAAGTTATTTGGGTTTACAAGTCATATAAGTTGGGCCAAACTACATGCGTGCTACTCAATGGTTTTCATAGCGTGCTTCGCATTTTTTCTCCTCCTCATTCTCTTCCTTCTTCTTCTTCTCCTTCTTCTTTGTGTTTCTACTCTTTTTTCTTCATGTGTTTCATCTTCATCGTTGTTTTTTATTACTGTTGTTGCTGCATTTTTTTCTTTCTCTTTCTATTGATTTTGTAATATTATGTATTTTTTTGTTTGATTTTTTCTCATAAGAAGAATTATAAAAAAACGAAATAAGATGAGGAAGAAGAAGCAGTAAAAGATGAAGAGGAGGAAGAGGAAGAGTTTTGAATTATGCAGAACTTATCAGAATAAAAAAAACATCCAAAATTCTTAGAAATACACCCAAATATCTTGGTGTTACATCCAAATATCTTTGCATTACACTCAAATTTGCTACAAATACAGAAAAATATTTCTTCTAATGCTGCATTTTTTCTTATTTCTTTCTTTATTTTAGTTAAATAAATGTAAGTTCATCCTCTTCCAAGTAATTTTGTGGCATTATGTGTTTTTCCTTCTTTTTTGTTTGATTTTTTTGTTTTATTCTTGTTAAGAAAGTAAAATAAGAAGAAACTTGAGAAGGTAAAACAAAAAGAAAAAGATGAATAAGAAAAAAAAGAAGAAGATAGTGATGATGATGAAAAAAAAGAAGAAGCAGTAGAAAATGAGAAAGAGAAAGAGGAAGATTTTTTAATTATGCAGAACTTATCAGAATAAAAATATACTCAAAAATTCTTAAAATACACCAAAATATCTTAATGTTACACTTAAATATCTATGTGTTACACTCAAATTTACTACAAATACAGAAAAAAATTTCAATGCAAAACTTTTACATTATATTCAATTCAAACCATCAACGATGAAACATTATTCACCTACAGAATCATAAACTACTAACGAAAAAATTAACTAGAAGAAATTTCAATGAAAAAAGAAGGAGGAAGAAGAAGAGGAAGAAGTGGTGGTGTTGGTGACGACGATAACGAAGGAGGAGGAGGAGGAGGAGGAGGAGGAGGAGGAGAATGTGCAGTAATGGCTCAAAATGCGTGAATATAAAAAGAATGTGCAGTAATGGCTCGAAATGCGTGAATATAAATGACTTGTATGGAAAAACGCTTGTATGTGGAGAATTATTCTTTTTCTATAGCATATCATTATTATTTCTATAGTATATCATTATTATTAGACTTTTTTAAACGGGCTCGGGCTTTTTCTAGTTGTTCAAGAGCTCCTTACCGTAATTTTTCTAAATTTTGAATAGTCTTTAAGATTCTCTATTTTCGATTATCTAATAAATCACTTAATATTAGAACTCCTTGGAAACTTCTATATGTAATTTACTTCAAGTGTTTTAACCAAAATGCATCAATATACAATATTAGTACCCAGTTTACAATCTCATTAGTTAATGATGCACGTAAATATGATGATATTTGGCTATGCAATTTTTTTATGTTGATCGTTATTATCTGTAAAAATTTTTGTTATTACATTTGGAGAAGTCATAGAAATTTTGGGTAAAAGCAATAATTTATACTTTTTTAATGAATCATTTTCCTTTGTTGAGATTCAATACATGAATAGGAATAAAAGAAACAATGTCTTACAAAAAAATCTTTTTCTTCTTCTTCTAGAAATTATTACAGGTGTCAGTTTATTCAATAACTCGATCGCTGGAGTTATCGTATTAGTAATCTAGGTTTTCTCTTTTTAACGATAGGTATTCTATCACGAGCAGTATGGACTAATAAGATATGGGAATTATATTGGAATTGGGATCCCAAGCAAACATGGGCCTTTATTACTTAGACCATATTTGCGATTTGTTTACATATTCGAAAAATACGAAATTAGAAAATGTAAATTCTTCAATAGTAACATCTCTGGGCTTTCTTATAATTTGAATATGTTATTTAGAAATCAATCTATTAGGTATAATATTACACAATTATAGTTCATTTACATTTAATTGAATTTTATTAAGAAAAAAACCTCTGGCAAATATACAAATAAAGAAAGCATAAGTATATATACATCACAAGAGATAAGTATATACATATCTAATATACTAATATATAAAATATATAAAAAATTTTAGTATATATTCGATATTATATTAATATATAATATATTTGATACTAAAATAAAAAGAGTCAATACTCAAAATGGCTCCGGCCTAAAATTGGCCCCAAATTTTCAATTGACTTAAATTGAACTCTCCACACTTTAGAAGCCTACTTATGTTAGTCCTTTCGCTTATTTCTATTAATGGCGTGCTTAGTTGAAATGTTAAGTGACATCTTGGATGACTGGTGGCCTGATAACACCTATCTAACTTGGCAAAAATTGTCTTAGTCTTAATTCAACCCCTTTTAATGAACTTAAGACCTTAACATGAGAGCCAAATTTCTAAATTAAAATTATTATTTGGGTGTTGGAATAGATGTTAGGGAGTACCAACTAAGGTTCTAGGAGCTACAACAGATCTCGTTCATATGAAAGTTTGGCAAGAAACCCAAATTAAGCTAGAACTAGAAAAGTTTCATATTGGTGCGGTTGTGGGATGCGTCCCATTCTTCGCTAGTCTGAAGAGACTCCTTTTTTGAATGCCCAAACTATAAGTTCTTGGATTACTTTCTTTTTGAATTTACCTATTCTTTTTGTATTGCATGCTTAATTTAGTTTTGTGGTTCTTGCTGCGATAAACCTTTGGAAAGAGATGGTGTGGACTTTTTGTATGGGAAAATAGTGAGAAAAAGAAAGCATGGTTGAGAGAAATGAAGATGAAAATAATGTTGAGTATTGGAAAATGAATGTATGTTGGAGGATTAGGGAAAAGGAAGCTAAAATTTAGATTTTAAATTTCTCTTGTTTTGTTTGTGTTTATAATCATTAGATATGTCTTGGGTGTAGGAAAGTGATGAATGAAATTTAATGAACTATGTTACAAATCTTTTTTTTTTCAATCATGTAATTTACAAATTAGAAGTGAGAAATTGTGAATGAACTTACAAATTGACTGAGTATATAACAAATATGTTTTCTTTACTATAATGTTTATTACCGTGAAAGAAATATTGTAAAATGGAATGGTGAATACAAGGATAAATATGAAATTTGCTTGTATATACAAATCTATTTATAAGATTAATGAATCAACCTTTCATATATATCAAATCTCCAAATTTCAAAATAAATTATAACAATAAACCTTCAATCTGAATTCATAAAGTAACCATAGTCTTGACAATAAGCATTCTAACATATAGAATAAATCAAGAGTGATGTCTAGAATATCATTATTACAGACACAAAATAAAACGGTAATTTAAAATGTTCCAAAATACAACCCAACACAAGATATTATAAAAGAAATAAACAACCACTAACACATTCATAAATAACCACAAAACAACCCCACAACACATAGCTTTATATTACATTTATCAACTTTATCTACACAAGACAATATAAATTGATCTTTATTCTTTTCTTGGTGGTTTGAAGTCTGGAGTAGGGACAAATTTTAGAAACCCTACCAACCTTGATGATGTCCCAGAACTAGCTTCTTGCATTAGGTCCACACCTAGAGTTGCTCTTCTTTCAGGCGGCAGTTTATCGGGCCTTGTGACTAGAGGCGGAGGTGGATTTAGAGATGAGTTTGATGGAGGCACCTACATGTAACTGGAAGTATTTGATTGATTAGCTTTAAGCATGTAAAATTTTAGAAAATTAATTAATTAATTTGTTAGAAATGTTATCTGGTCTATAATTTCTAGCTATGAATAACTGGGTTGGGTGAGGTCAATCTCTGAAGCCTGTGGAGCATTAGCAGTTTATGTATCAGTAGCTGTTGGAACATTATTGGGTGCATTTGGGTTAGCTCCATATTGGGATTTAGATTTAGCTACAACAGCTGCAATAGCAGCAGCAAGAGCACACGCAATGTTATTAATTTACCTATGAGAGCAGCTTCTTTTTGTACATCCTCTTTACCTTGGTTACAGTTTTGGATTTTTTACTGCCTGAGGGCTCCTCATCAACATCCTTTTTCCTTTTTTCTTAAATTTTTCTGGTCTTCTCCTAATTTTAGGTGCTTGAGGCTTGTTGTATTGAGATTTCTCCCATAGCTCCTCACCAGGTGTTGGATTCGATGAATGCATTTATGTAGTCCTATTAGTCAACCAATGATGACAAAAGTCTTCGGATTTTTGTTTATCTTTGAAATTACTGCACATACATAGACACACGACATGCCTACAAAGTCAAATTTTAATTAATCATAATTTAACATTCTTAATAACACAAGTTAATAATATTAACTAAAAAAATTGGACCTGTTATTTGCCAAAATCCTTAATAAACTCAAACTAACCACTTAAATTATTTTAATGATCTAAAATTGAACCTCGCATCAGAAACATATATTAAAAAAATCAATTTACGTACCTTTTGCATGTTGAACATGAAGCACCATCCATTTTGAAGATAGTCATGAAGGTTTTCAAGGAGAAATTCAAGAAACCACTTCTAATTCTCCTTATTCTCAACATTTACAATTGCCAAAGCAATGTGATATATATGATTGTTAGCATCCTGGCCCACAGCTGAAAGTATTTATCCCTCCCCCCTTCCCAATGAGTTTTTAAGAAACCTCTATCTATCCCAATCAATGGTCGGCAACCAGCCTTGAACCCGCTTTTTTGAATTCAGCCAGACAAATACATTCTTTCAAATATTGGGTCGCCTTCAACTTGTAGAATCTCTCCAATCTTGATTATTAAGCTTGAATTACTCTTAAGCAATGTCTCACCATAGTCTATCTCTAACTCTTCCATACTGTGTGGCTGCATATGTAAAAGCTCGAGTCAAAGAGGACTTGTTCAAATTCAGGTCACATTTTCTCTTGAAGTATGTCGCTGCCTCACTATGCTTCAAGTTAGGGTATTTTCTCAATTTCTTAACTAAGTTTTGAGCAAGCCACTTCCTATTTTTTGCCCTGTTTTTGTTCATCCTAGGGCATATATGATCATTCTTGAACATCTTTAGCTGCCAATATGTCTCCTCATGGTCTCTAGATCCATAAATAACCCATGAGCATTTAACTTCTTCATTCTCCCACTTGCAAACTACCCTCACTCTATAACTTTTATTTTTTCTGAATTTTATTTGCCTCCCTTCTTGAATGGTAAACTCCCTCATAGCTTCTATAAATTCTTGTTTGGTGCTAAACTTCATTCTAACTTGGAGCATCAACTCTCCAAATCGAGTACATTGTGAGAATATTAGGTAGACATCATCACTTTCTTCTTCACTAACTTCATCTTCAAAATTTGGGGCGGGAGGGGGATTAACTATTCCGATTGCCAAGAGTCTTTTCCATCAGAATTGTCATGAACTAGATCATAAGCATCATAATTTTTGCCATCATTGTTCCCTAACACTTGTAACCAGTCCACATCCTCATCAAAATTCTCTACTACAATTCCATCTTCTTTCATTAACACTTTCTCTTACCTCTTCTTCTAGCTAGACCCCGATGCATGCTTGAACTTCAAATCCCTCTTTTTTGCTTCAAAATTCCACCATCAATATCAGAGTCACTTGAGTTTTCATATGGTTCAGGCCTATATAGGTTGTCTTCTATAAAATCATATGAGTCACTGCTACTGTTGGTTTGGTCTCCACCATCCTGATTTTCTACTATTTTACTTATTGATCTAGTAGATGATCAAGTAATAGGTTTGATCATAGAAGAATTAACTAAAGTTGGTTTGGGTTTAGACTTGTTTGAAGGTTTAGTTTTGTGGAATTAGATGATGTCGGTTTGGGTTTGGGTTTGGTGTTAGTGGTGGTGGATTTAGATAAGTTGTGCTTGGCTGGTGGGTTGAGTTGGGCCTGAATTGTTACTTCAGATTGGGCCTGGGTTGGTGCTTCAGGTTAAGGCTGGGTTAGTTCTTTTTTAGTATCATTGTTGAGTTATCATTTGGGCTTCCTATTGGGTTAAGTGTGGTGATAGGTGAATCGTTGTCTATTTCACGGGCAATGGGAGTAAGCTCTATTGACTCAGGTACTTCATCAACATCAAGTTGGGAAACTCCATGCTCAAAATATAGGCGAACTCTTCCTTGGTTCATCCTTGCAAGAAAGTACATATCTAACAATTCTTTTCCACGTGAAAGTGGTGTCAGTCTAGTCTTTAATGGTCTACTAAGAACGAGGCACCAACATTCAATAATGTCAGTATAACCGAGCTTCTTGTTGTAACCCCTCAGTGAAAATACATATAAGTCATCTTCATCTAGTCCACTTAACTCATTTGTATTTTCCCTTTCGTAAACCCTATTGCCATCCTTTTTCCTAACAAGGCTGCCTCCATGATGATAGACAATGGTTACCAAATCACTCATCTATAAATAAGATTCAAACAATTAACAAATTAACTTCAAAATCTAAGGCCTTTTAAATCATGTATTAGCTACCTCCATATTAACATTCAATCAATTTTTTTTGTTTTTAGTAAAGAACTACACTATTGATCTACTTCAAATTTCAAAATAGAAAAAAAAAAGAAAAAATTAAAAATATTCCAACATAATAAAAATAAGGCAAAAAGTTCATATACTAAAGTGATCTCCTATAATAATAACTACACAAACAACCTTAGTTATATATGCATATATCTCTATAGGACAAAAATCAAGGACAAAAGCATACAATACTACTTCTAATATACATGAAAGAACTTAAAACTTTTTGGCAATTCATGGGTTATATTTGAATTTCCTTTACTATTTTGTTTTTGCTATCTATATTTGTCAAAAAAAAGTCTTCCTCTTTTCAACTATACCCAACATTAAGTCAGAAAGTGATTGTGTATTACGCAGTACATCTGCACGTTCAGAAAAAATGTTACTACAGAAAAATTGAGCAAGCTATTTGTAAAAAAAAAACACAGTTAACACTAATCATAATAAAAGCTCAGAATTGGAAGTGGTGGACTTCAATAACTTGGATTTGCTTTCTTTCCTGTAACACAGTTAATGCTAATCATAACTAGTTCTTTCCTAAAAAATATTAACAAAAGAGGATCATTAACTAAACCTATATACTTTCACAATATACCCAATTCATTTGAGCATCAAATAGAGCATAAATCAACGACCAATAAACCTCAATCAAGAGAAGACATAAAATAGAACATTGAACCCAAACGTTGAATGGTTACGTTACTAACCCTTTTTTAAGAAATAGTAGTGCACATGTTCTTCTTCCTCGCCCTAGCAAAAGGGAACGTGTGCCATGAGCTTTGTCGGATCCCTACGGGAGCGACATTGATCTTCCTTCCTACGATTCATGTGAGCGAATAAAAAAGAAGAATTTCCTTGTTCGAGTGTTTTGATCATCAACACTGAAGTGAAATTGTATTTTAACCCCAAATGTCCCAACGATGTCATTTCAAGAGAGATTAGGCGCCAAAAAAGAAACAACATTATTTAGTGACTGCCTACGTGTTACTTAACGTTCTAGCTAAACACGTCGTTAACGAAGATAAGCGTAAGGGATAATGTGAGTAGGCTTTTAAAATTGGGGGTTCAATTTGAGTCAATTGAAAATTCGAAAGCCAATTTGAGACCGAGACCAAAATTCAGGGGCCATTTCTAGTATTAACTCGAATATAGAAAGAATAAAGAAAAAATGGAATTGATGATAACCTTTTAAATCAAGTAGTAATGTAATAATTCAAGTGGTTCTCACAAACAACAAATATATTTACATATAATTAATTCAAATTTTGTTATGTGGTTTATTTCTCTTGCGCCGGGAGGGGGGTTATTAATTTTCATTAAAAAATTTAGAAAAAATTTGATAGAATGGCTTCAACCTTGTCAACTGAGAATGAAATAAAATCTAGATTAATACCAATACCTATTACGGGTATAAATGATAGAAATCAAAATAAATAATTCTTGTGGACCAGAATAAAAAAATGAGTTTGGTGTATTAAAAAACTTGTATCCATAAAATATCTGTCATAACATGGATAATGAATAAATAGGAGTTAATATCATTCTAATTGTGTTTAATAAAATTATTAATATTTTTGTCATTAAAAAATATTTTTGACTGGTTAGTATTCCAAAAAAATCATCCGTTCAACAACAAAATTGCTCATGCCTAACAATGCAAGTAGGGCCGTCAAAATGGGCCAAACCTATCGGGTCAGCCTATTTACCCATTTAAATAGGCGTACTTTGCCTCTAAATTAAGCCTATTTAAATTTCGGGCTAAATAGGTTGAGCTCGATTAACCTGAAAAAATAACGCGTTAAACGGGCTAGTCCGTGGGCTAAACAGACGGCTGGTTTATTTTTTTTACATCTTTTTAAAAAAAGTATCACTTTTAGCCTATTTTTCTCCTGATTCGACCCAAAAATTTGACCCCATCAACTAAGAAAATACAGTTTATTCAAGGTTTCTTATCTAAAAGTGATCATTTTTTGTCAAAATATATTTCAAAAAATAAAATAAAAGGATAACTGGGCAGCCCATTTAACCCATCGTGCTGACCATAAACGGTCCGAGCTGAAAAATTATGGCCCACGAATGAAGCGAGCTTAAACGGGTCAGCCTAAATAGGTCGGGTTGACCCATTTGATAGTCCTAAATGCAAGAGAAGCCATTGATAAGACACTAAAAACTGTGAATATTTTGGGCATTGGGATAGCCATTCTACCCATTTGGTCAAGATGAAGAAGACGTAGTCTATCATAACCTATTTCCATTAAGAAAAAAGTGCAGCATTAATAAATACATGAGAGATAATTTGTAAAATGACTCTGTAAAGTCCTGTATCACTTATAGAACCAATTTTAATAATTATGAAACCCATATGAGATATCGAAGAATAAGCTATTATTTTTTTTTTAAATTACGTTGACCAAGAGATGTTGAAACTGCATAGATTATTCAAATTGAATCTAATAACATTAACCAGGGGGAATATGGAATGAGCGTGAGGTAATAATTTCATATTACTTCAAACTAATTCATATGCTCTCATTTTTAATAAGATTTTGGCTAAAAGCATACAAGTGTTGTAATGTGCCTTTTTGTGGATGTCCAGTAAATATGTATGTAAGGGTATAATCAGTAATTTTACAGCACAAGTAAAAAGAAATCTGATATAAAATATTATTTGAAGCACCCTAGGATACAATTGATTAGATAATGTTTGAACTATATAAATCAATACCTATAATTTTCATTAATAAAAAAATTAGAGTTTTTCCTAGTGTATAAAATAAACTTTGTAGCTGAATACAAACGTCCTCCTACCCCCACCCACACCCACACCCACACCCCCACCCACATGGATAAAAGTGCATAAACTAGAATTAATTTAAATTCCACATGATGAAAATAAACTAAAATGTCTTGACATAAAAAGATTCTATTTGACCGTTGTACATTGCTAGCATTAGAAAAATGATTAATCAGGATTCTTCAGTAACCGATTGAGCCACTAAAGTAGCTATAGTGGTAATAAATTCCTCAATAAACTGGATCCTATAAAGAGTCATCTATTCTGAATCTCCAAAAAAAAAAAACACTAATCCATTTATAGGTTTTGTCAATTGGATTAATGGATTATCCAATTGAAAATGATAACAAAATGCATAGTATTCGAGAGTTACCTTGAACAATGGGATCCACGACCAAGCAAGGTGACGAGCTTCACAGCATCCATTCTGATGGAGTGAAGAGAAGGGTAATCTGCAAAGGCACTCCGATACTCAAGTCAGAATGGGTCTAAGAGGTTGAATTTTAGGGTTTTGAGTGTGTCATACCTTAGGGGGAGGGGAGTCTAAGACTCCCGTTATAAGTGTTTTTCCCTATCCGATATTTTAACTTGGGAAAGATACAATTTGTATTTGATTTTAATGTTGGTGAGGGATTTGTAGCTATTTGGTAGGTCCCTGATTCTCAAGCTAAGGGAGGATAATTGGGCTTAGAAGCTCAATCATCGTTGGGCCGTTGGGGCCAGGTCCCGAGTCTGCAACAGTGCCCCCAAACATGGCGCATTCGGCTTTGGAGGTGGCGGCACATTTCTGTTGGACTTGGGTTCAAGATTTCTTCGTTAGGTCACTCAGGAGCCTAAATCATCGTCGAGTCATTGGGGCTAGGATCTAGATATGCAACAATCAAGTTTAGGATTTCCTTGCCATGTCGGTTGACATCGAACGGTCACGTCCTCCCTTGTGATCGTGCGTGCATTTTTCATGGCATCATGTCAGTTGATATGAAGGCTCATTTATTATCATAGGGTTTATTTTTACTTTTTTACCCTTAGGGCTTTTCATATTTGCGCCTTAGTTTTGAATAAAACCATTTCGATTTTTCCCTTTTTTATCTTTATTACTTATTTCTTCGTCATTCATCAAAGGCTTTCTCCATCACTCTTATCACCTTTCTCTTGTCATTTCGGCTCGTGCTCATTGCCTCCGTTCTTCGTTTTTAGGAATGTGCTTGTTACTTCTGGAATTGCCTCTTTGTGGTGTCTTGTTTGAGCCTCTCTGTCGCTCACCATTGGCGACTGTCAGCCACTGCCACTCAAGTAAGCTTTTCTCCTCTACCTTTTTTCTTGTTTTTTTTCTATTTTGCAAATGCGTGTAGCTCCACCATGAAGGTGGTTTTAGGAGGCTTAGAGGGGGTACCACAACTTCTCTTTTTAGGGATCAGGCTAGCTTTCCTTTGAGTTTTCTGGTTTGAAGATTCTTTTGTAGTCTTACAGTGGTGGTGGTGCCTCCAATTTGTATGTTTGGTGTAAAGGAGAGGCGAACCTCAATGAGGGCTCATTTTTCCGGCTGGGGGGGTTCTCCGGACGTATTTTTTGTATAAAACCGATGTGGTGGGGACCTCTCGCGTCTTAGTGAGGAGGATTTACAAGAGCTTCAGGATGCTGATTGTAAACTCTGAGTAAGTAGTAAATAATTAACCAATAAATTAATTATTAATCAAGCAATTAGGAAATGGAATTTTTATAGTTTAATGAGATAGAGAAAATTAAAACAAGAATTTTGACACTAATTTTAAAGGATTTGGCCCAAGATTGGGCCAAACGGGCCGAACTGATTGGACTGTGCCCAAAATGGGCCCAAACCCAATAAGTCAGCCCAACACAACTTAAGAAGAAGCATTCTTCTTCCTCTCATTTAGCATAAACACGTTGAAGCATTTCAAGGTGAGGGAGAAGAGAGACAAATCCTTGTTCCCAAATTAAACTTCCATAACTTCTCACTCCGAGCTTCGATCGCCGCACCATTTGTGGCCACGTGTCCAGCATGTCGAGTTCTATGAATTCATCAGAATGATTTCATAGATAAGCTACTCTATCACTCTCAGCCTCTCCTTCCCCCAATTTCTCAAAAATTATGTAAGTGGTGTTTAGTTTTTGCCTCTTTGATGTATTAGGATCTAATTAGCTTAAGGAAAATATTCACTCTTGCTTATACGATGCTTGGATAAGGTGAAGATACTAGAATTCTAGTAAATTCCTTGAATTTGTGTATTGGGTATTGAATTTCGGTATGTATGTGTGATATATGTGAAATTAGGTGTATATATGTATATGTTGGAGTTTGAATTGTGAGCTTTGGAACTTGATGCAGGTTGGGTATTTGTGCCTTGGTGATTTTGGACATTTTGGGGCTGTGTTCGGTGTATTAGCGGGTTGTCTCAAAAAATACGTGAAAATCGGCTAAGATATGGTTTAGGTTTCACGTATGTAATATATAATGTTCTGTGAAGACTTAGGCTAGTTGACAATAAGATAGGAATAAAAGTATGAGCATGTAAATCGATTAGTGCTTAATGATAAATATTGAGTTTTGGCTTAATTGTTGATATTGGTGTTGGATTGCTAAGTGATGAATTATTAATGCTTGTAAAGTGGGAAAATGCATGCATATGAGTTGGTGGAGGTATGTTGGAGAATGTAGTGACTAAAGTAGTGAATTATAGGTAAAGAGATTATGTATGTATTGATGTATGATTGATTGAAGTAGATTGTGGATGATTTTGGCAAAAAAAATGGTATGTGGTTGTATTAAATATATTTATTGAAAGTATGACTTGAGTTTGGTTTAATGAAAATTGAGGTTTGGAGCTTGTTTGTGTAACATTGATTTTTGGCCGAAATTCGGCGAAGCATAACTTGCCTTCTGGATCCCCAAATGATTTCAAATTTAGTTCATATAAAAATTTGGTCTGTGAAGTTTACGACGTTCAAAGAACAGAAGAAAAATGTTTTAAAACAGAAAAGTTATGCGTGTCTGAAGTTTGGGATTGAAATTGGAAATTTTGCAGTTTTTTCAGACTTAGCAGAATTTTTGGAAAACCGTATGCCCACGCGTACGCGTGGCCTGGGATTTGCATATGCGTCCAGCTGCTCGCGACGTGACCAAACCTTTCGGGTTTGGATTCATGCATACGCAAGCAGGGAAACTTTTCAGGTTTGGATTCACTACGCCCAACAATCGCGAGTTTGAAGCTCGTCACAGTCATTCAATCCCTGAATCCTACTCAGAATACCACAGACAAGGTTTAGACTTTCCGGATTCTCAAGAATGGCCGCCAAAGGGTTCTAGCTTATACCACGAAGATTCTGGTTAAGAAACCCAAGAGATATGCGCTCGGTCTAAGGTAGAACGGAAGTGGTTGTCAGTCACGCGTTCATAAGGATGGATGATGATGAGTGTCACGGATCATCACATCCATAAGGTTAAAGTGCAATGAATATCTTAGAACAAGAATAAGCTGAATTGAATAGAAAATAGTAGTAATTGCATTAAAACTCGAGGTACAGCAGAGCTCCACACCCTTAATCTATGGTGTGTAGAAACTCCACCGTTGAAAATACATAAGTGATGGTCCATACATGGTCAAATGGCCAGCCCCCAAAATGTGATCAAAGATGTCAAATCCCTGATCAGACCCTAGTACAATAGTAAAAAGTTCTATTTATACTAAACTAGCTACTAGGGTTTACAGAAATAAGTCTAAGTGCAGAAATCCACTTCTGGGGGCCATTTTGCTGTGTGCTTGGGCTGAGCTTGAGATTTACACATGCAGAGGCTTCTCTTGGGGTTAAACGCCAAGTTGTAACGTCTGTTTGGTGTTTAACTCTGGTTTGTGACGTGTTTCTGGCGTTTTACTCCAGAATGCAGCATGAAACTGGTGTTGAACGCCAGTTTGCGTCATCTAATGTCGAATAAAGTATGGACTATTATATATTTCTGAAAAGCCATGGATGTCTACTTTCCAACGCAGTTAAGAGCACGCCATTTGGAGTTCTATAGCTCCGGAAAATCCATTTCAAGTACAGGGAGGTCAGAATCCAACAGCATCAGCAGTCCTTTGTCAGCCTCCTATCAGATTTTTGCTCAGGTCCCTCAATTTCAGCCAGAAAATACTTGAAATCACAGAAAAATACACAAACTCATAGTAAAGTCCAGAAATGTGAATTTTGCATAAAAACTAATAAAAACATCCCTAAAAGTAGCTAGATCCTACTAAAAACTATCTAAAAACAATGCCAAAAAGCGTATACATTATCCGCTCATCACAACACCAAACTTAAATTTTTGCTTGTCCCCAAGCAACTGAAAATCAAATAGGATAAAAAGAAGAGAATATACTATAAATCCCAAAATATCAGTGAATATTAGTTCTAATTAGATGAGCGGGACTTATAGCTTTTTGCTTCTGAACAGTTTTGGCATCTCACTTTATCCTTTGAAGTTTAGAAAGATTGGAATCCATAGGAACTCAGAGTTCAGATAGTGTTATTGATTCTCCTAGTTAAGTATGTTGATTCTTGAACACAGCTACTTTTATGAGTCTTGGCCGTGGCCCTAAGCACTTGGTTTTCCAGTATTACCACCGGATACATAAATGCCATAGACACATGACTGGGTGAACCTTTTTAGGTTGTGACTCAGCTTTGCTAAAGTCCCTAGTTAGAGGTGTCCAGAGCTCTTAAGCACACTCTTTTTACTTTGGATCACGACTTTAACCACTCAGTCTCAAGCTTTTCACTTGAACCTTCATGCCACAAGCACATGGTTAGGGACAGCTTGATTTAGCCGCTTAGGCCTGAATTTTATTTCCTTGGGCCTTCCTATCCATTGATGCTCAAAGCCTTGGATCCTTTTTACCCTTGCCTTTTGGTTTTAAGGGCTATTGGCTTTTTCTGCTTGCTTTTTCTTTTTCTTTTATATATTTTTTTGCCACTTTTTTTTTTCTCGCAAGCTTTTGCTTTTTCACTGCTTTTTCTTGCCTCAAGAATCAATTTCATGATTTTTCAGATTATCAATAATATTTCTCTTGTTCATCATTCTTTCAAGAGCCAACAATTTTAACATTCATACACAACAAGATAAAAAATATGCACTGTTCAAACATTCATTCAGAAAACAAAAAGTATTGTCACCACATCAATATAATTAAACTAATTTCAAGGATAATTTCGAAACTCATGTACTTTTTGTTCTTTTGTATTAGAAACATTTTTCATTTAAGAGAGGTGAAGGATTCATGGAATTATTCATAGCCTTAAGACATAGTTACTAAATACTAATGATCATGAAGTAAAGACACAAAACATAAACAAACATGAAGCTTAAAACCGAAAAACAGAGAGATAAGAACAAGGAAGTTAAGGAATGAGTCCACCTTAGTGATGGTGGCGTCTTCTTCTTGAAGGACCATGTCCTTAAGCTCTTCTATGTCTCTTCCTTGCTTTTGTTGCTCCTCCCTCAGTGCTCTTTGATCTTCTCTAATCTCATGGAGAATGATGGAGTGCTCTTGATGTTCCACCCTTAGTTGGTCCATGTTATAACTCAAGTCTTCTAGAGAAGTGTTGAGTTGTTCCCAATAGTTATTTGGAGGAAAATGCATCCCTTGAGGCATCTCAGGGATTCCTTGATGATGAGCTTCATCATGCATCTCTTGAGATCCATGAATGGGCTCTCTTGTTTGATCCATCCTCTTCTTAGTGATGGGCTTGTCCTCTTCAATGAGGATGTCTCCTTCTATGAAAACTCCAGCTGAGTAGCATAGATGGCAGATGAGATGAGGAAAAGATAGCCTTGCCAAGGTAGAGGGCTTTTCGGCTATTTTGTAGAATTCAAGAGAGATGACTTCATGAACTTCTACTTCCTCTCCAATCATGATGCTATGGATCATGATAGCCCAATCCACAGTAACTTCGGATCGGTTGCTAGTGGGGATGATGGAGCGTTGGATGAACTCCAACCATCCTCTAGCCACAAGCTTTAGGTCCAGTCTTCTTAATTGAACTGGCTTGCCTTTTGAGTCTCTTTTCCATTGAGCTCCTTCCACACATATGTCCATAAGGACTTGGTCCAACCTTTGATCAAAGTTGACCCTTCTAGTGTAGGGGTGTTCATCTTCTTGCATCATAGGTGTTCATACCCTGGGTCGAGCTGTCCGACCCGGGATGTTCTACTGACAAAGCGACCGACCTCTTCAGGTCAGGACAACCCGACCTCTTCTCAAAGAGCTCGGCCAAAGTCACAGGAAAGCCCAAACAAAGGGCCCAAGTAGAGGAACACGTCCCAAATCCAAGGGCAGCCCAAGCCCATAGAGATAAAGGCGGTTCCCTTAAAGATGACCTCACCTAAAGATAAGATAAAGATAAGATAAGATAACTAACTTATCTTATCCACAGGAGGCCACATCTCACCATTATAAATACACTGGAGCACCCAGGTATAACTCATACTCTGATTCTACTCAATACCTGCTTAATACCCTTGCTAACTTAAGCATCGGAGTCCCTTGCAGGTACCCCCCACCCTCCGGGGACGAAGGATCAGCAACACTCTCAAGTGTCACAAGTCGGACACACAAAGCTCTGGCGACTATATACCCGCCAGACACATCGGCTCCGACCAACGCAGAAGATCTCGACCGAGATCGACCTATAGTTTCAGGTAACCCTCGGAACATTGGCGCCATTGCCGGGGAACCTGGAAGTCGTCCCAACACCATGGCGGACAACCATGTCAATGACCACGACTCGGGTTTGGAAGATAGAACACCACACAAGAACACGGATGCCGTATTTAAGAATACTCCGGAATCCAATGGAGACAAAAATTCATCAAATCCAGGGGCGATAGAAGCGCTTTAAAATCGATTGGAGCAACTTGAGAAAGAAACCCAACATCAACGTGAAAAAGAAGAAGATCTACATTGGGAGATAAGGCGACGCTGAGAATTAGAAGATAAGCTTATAAAACTCGAAGCTGATCTCAAAACTAAGGCTACTCGATCCACTCCAGAGGATAGCTCTCGCAAGGATCAAGATCCATTCACTAGGGAAATTATGAAAACCAAAATCCCAAAAGACTTCAAACTTTCAGATATGACTCTGTATGACGGCACCTCAGATCCCAACCATCATCTCAGCAATTTCAGAAGCAGAATGTACCTCACTGACGCCCCGGACGCAGTTCGCTGCAAAGCCTTTCCAACAACTCTTACCAAAATAGCCATTCGATGGTTCAACAACCTACCTCCAAAATCCATCTCAAGCTTCGACGACCTGGCCAAAAAGTTCCTGGCCAGATTTTCCATACAAAAGGACAAAGCTAAACACGCACCCAGCCTACTAGGAATCAAGCAGGGAGATCGGGAGAGTCTTCGTAATTACATGGAAAGATTCAATAAAACATGCATGGACATACAGAATCTACCAACAGAAGTTGCCATCATGGGTCTCATAAATGGCCTACGAGAAGGATCGTTTAGCCAATCTATATCAAAGAAGTATCCTACATCCCTGGACGAAGTACAAGAACGGGCGCAAAAGTACATCAACATGGAGGAGAATTCCCGACTTGGAGAAGCCGCGAGGTTCGGTCCTGCCTACCGAGATAAAGATAAAGAATCCAAGAAAAAGGAAGATCACTCCGGGGAGAAAATAAAAAAATATCACAACTACACCCCTCTTAGGGTATCCTTGGTAGACGTTTACAAAGAAGTCTGCCATACGGAGAAAATTCCCCTAGCTCGGCCACTTAAAGGCAAAAGAGGAGGAGGAAATCGGAATGAATACTGATGCAAGGGCATCTTGGCCAGTTTCATTGACCTTTTCTTTACTATTTTTAGGGTAGTTTCATGCATTTCCTTAGGAAATAAGCTAGTTTTGGGTAGATATTCACTTACACCTTGATTCAAGCATACATTGTGCATTTTACATGATTTCATGAGGATTTTGCATGAATTTAGTGACAATTGGTATGTTGCATTACCCATGACTTGGACTAGAACTTTGATGCACTCTATTGCTTGATTTCAGGACCAAAGGAAGCAAGGAGGAACCACTTAGCAGTCACGTTAATCTAATTAACGTAGCCACTAACGTGGAATGGGAGGTAACCTGCAAAGTTAATGAGAAAAGTGATTGCCAATAACGCTCTCGAAGCCATCATTGCCCACGTTAAGAGTCACGTTAACTAAGTTAACGTGAGCTCTAACGTGAAGGAAGGACTTTTGAGCCAACGTTAGTGACACTTAACATTATCACTAACGTTGGCCAATGATCATAAGTGGCCACGTTAGAGTCCACGTTAACTTGGTTAACGTGGCCTCTAACGTCAATAAGGGGAAGGAAGCCAACGTTAGTGATGTTCAACATTGTCACTAACGTTGGCCTAAGGTGAAATGTGCCACGTTAACTTGGTTAACGTGGGAGCTAACGTGAGAGGCAAGAATGGTCGACAACGTTAGTGACCCAACATTGTCACTAACGTTGGAAGCAACCACAAAACAAGGAGCCACGTTAACTTCTACGTTAACATAGTTAACGTAAGCTAACGGCAATGAGTGAAAGATGAGCCAACGTTAGGACACTCAACATTGTCACTAACGTTGGAATGGTTTGCAAAGCCACGTTAGAAGCCACGTTAACCTAGTTAACGTGGACTCTAACGAGAATAGGGGCATATTGGAACGTTAGTGACAATGTTGAGTGTCACTAACGCTCGAAGATTGGCACACCTACGTTAAAAGAGCCACGTTAACTAAGTTAACGTGGACTCTAACGTAGGAAAGGGAGAGGCTCTCAACGTTATTGGGAAAGTTGAGTCCCAATAACGTGTGCGAAGGACAAAGAGGCAACGTTAGTGGCAACGTTTGTGCCACTAACGTTGAAGTTAACGTGGCCTTTACTTGGGTAAGAAACGTTAGTGAAAAAGTTGAATGACACTAACGTTTCCGAACCCATTTTCTCACTGAATGTTAACACCTCTAACGTCTTGAGCTAAAGTCTCTCCCCACTTCACACTTTCTCTCTGCAAGTAAAACCAAGCCCAAATAAAGAAAAGAACTGCTTTAAACTCAAGATCCAAAGGCCCAAGACTTGAAGAACCAACTAGAAGCTGAGAAGAGTAGTACATATAGGAGTAGCTTTGAATTATTAGGAGTTCTGGAGGTTGAAGGGAGAGCACCACTCTCTGTATTTTACTCTATTTTTCTAGTTCATTGATGTATTCTCCATCTTCTTTTTCATTTTTTAGAGCTATGAACAACTAAACCCCTTTCATTGGGTTAGGGGGCTCTGTTGTAATTTGATGGATCAATACTAGTTTTCATTATTCTTCTTCTCTCTTTTCTCTTGATTTTACTTGAAAGCTTTCGATCTTCATCCCATTGGGTAGTTATCTTAGAAAAGGAGCTATTCAAACTTGGATCTCTTCTGAGCCTTGAAAGAGGAATGAAGAGATCAAGCTAGAAATGCTTTCTCATACTGGACCAAATTGGTTTTGGATGGATATGTGACTATAATCCTCTCAATACTTGATTTGGGAAATGCATGTGGTATAATCAGTGACCACACTTCATCTCTTCTCATGAGCAATTGACCAAGGAATTGGCTATTGATCAAGATTTGAGAGATTGAATTGCAATAAATTGTAATTCAATCAATTAAGATTGCCAAGGAGATCAATGAGTGCATTGATTGAGGAAGAGATGAAAATAACTTGATCCGGAGAATTGCAATATCTCCTATGCCCAATGAACTCCCCAAATTCTGATCTAACCCATTCTCTTTAAATTTCTGCGTTTATGTTCATGAGCAAACACCCCATTCCCATTTACAATTCTGCAATTTAATTTCAGTCATCTAATTCCAGCTCTTTAATTCTAGCATTTACTTTTCATGTTATTTACATTACTGCCATTTTATTTTCTGCAACTCTCAACCCAAATTCTGAATTAGCTCAACTAGAACATTCTTCTAATTAAAGTTGTTTGATCAATCAATCCCTGTGGGATTCGACCTCACTCTATTGTGAGTTTTTACTTGACGACAAATTCGGTACACTTGCCGAAGGAAATTTGTTGAGAGACAATTTCCACCTGCATCTAGTTTATGGCGCCGTTGCCGGAAATTGATTGTGCATCAACAATGATTAGATTGGAAGATTACTAGATTGAGCATTTTTGTTTTGTTGATTTAATTTTCTGTTTGAGTAATTTACTTTCTGTCTTAATTAACTCCTTCCCTTTCCCCCCTCTACTCTTCGTTTTTCTTTGTTATTTACAATTTAGTTTGCTAACCCACTAAATGTTTGATATATTGCATCACTCACAACTAACAGTAATTCTGACAGGAATATTCTCTGCACATAGTTTTCCCTTGCTTGTACTTGTTGGTTATATGACAGGGAGAAGAAGCGGGGCTTCAACTTCTTTCGATTCTGAACCAGAGAGGACCCTCCTTAGATTAAGGAGGGAAGTAAGAGGGAAACGTGCAATCGGTGCTGAAGAGGAGGAGGAACACTTTGAACTAAACATGGAAGGCAACATAGAAAACCAACATGAAGAAGAGGCTAATAACCATGGGGGAGGAGGTAGAGCAAATCATGTTGGGGAGGATAGAAGAGTGTTAAGCTCTTATATCAATCCCAACCCAGGCAACTGTGGGAGCAGCATTCAGAAGCCCACCATACATGCCAACAATTTCGAGCTAAAACCTCAGCTCATCACTCTTGTGCAGAATAATTGCTCATTTGGAGGAGGTGCTCAAGAAGATCCGAATCAACACTTAACCATCTTCTTGAGGATTTGTGACACAGTGAAGTCCAATGGAGTCCACCAGGATGTTTATAGGCTGCTCTTGTTCCCATTTTCTCTCAGGGACAAGGCATTCAAATGGCTTGAATCCTTCCCAAAAGAAAGCCTGACAAATTGGGAGGAGGTAGTGAATAAGTTTTTGGCAAGGTTTTACCCCCCTCAAAGGATCTATAGGCTGAGAACTGAAGTACAGACGTTCAGACAGCAAGATGGGGAGACACTTTATGAAGCTTGGGAAAGGTTTAAAGACCTAACGAGGAGATGCCCACCAGAGATGTTCAATGAGTGGGTCCAAGTGCACATCTTCTATGAAGGCTTGTCATATGAATCAAAGAAGGCAGTAGATCATTCCTCTGGAGGATCCTTGAACAAGAAGAAGACCATTGAAGAAGCAATAGATGTCATTGAAACTGTAGCTGAGAATGACTACTTCTATGCTTCCGAAAGAGGGAACACTAAGGGAGTAATAGAGCTAAACAATGTAGATGCTCTGCTGGCTCAGAACAAGCTCATCACCAAGCAGTTAGCTGACCTCACCAAGAAGATGGAGAGGAACCAAGTGGCAGCAATCACCACCTCATCAACAACCTAAGAAGAAGTTGAAGAAGAGGACCTTGAGCAAGCCAACTACATTGGGAACTCACCTAGATAGAACCATGATCCATACTCCAAGACATACAACTCTGGATGGAGGAACCACCCAAACTTTGGGTGGGGGAATCAGCAAGAGCAAAGCCAAGACCAGAGGCGTTACAACTTCAACAACAATGCAGCTCATCAACAATTCACACAGAGGACATATCAACACCCCCACAACAACACCTCTCATCCTCCCACCTCTAATCCCAATTTACCATCAATTGATGACAGACTCTCTAAGCTTGAAACCTTACTTGAAGGAGTATATACCAAGTGAGGAGGTTGCCACAGTAGAGAGTCACGTTCAAGATGCACCACAGGAAGAGACTGAAAAGTCAGAAGCACCCAAGGTTGAACTTAAAGCATTGCCACCCACTCTCAAATATGCATACCTAGGAGAATGAAAACTACCTAGTGATTATAAGCTCGTGCCTTAGCCAAGATCAAGAGGATGAACTGCTCAAGGTGTTATGGGAGCATAAGGACGCCATTGGATGGACCCTTGCTGATCTGAAGGGAATCAGTTCAGCTATATGCATGCATAAAATACTGTTGGAAGATGATGCAAAACCATCCATTCAATCCCAAAGGAGGCTGAACCCAATCATGAAGGAAGTGGTACAGAAAGAGGTTATGAAGCTTTGGCAAGGAGGAGTAATATACCCAATCTCAGATAGCCCTTGGGTTAGCCCCGTGCATGTTGTGCCCAAGAAGGGAGGAATCACTGTGGTTCCCAATGAGAGGAATGAACTGATACCTACAAGAACCGTCACAGGATGGCGGATGTGCATTGACTATCGAAAACTCAATGAAGCTACACAAAAGGATCATTTTCCTCTCCCATTCATGGATCAGATGTTGGAAAGACTCGCAGGGCATGCTTATTACTGTTTTCTTGATAGTTATTCAGGATATAACCAAATAGTGGTTGATCCTAGAGACCAAGAGAAAACTTCATTTACCTGTCCATATGGAGTGTTTGCCTACAGGCGCATGCCATTTGGACTATGTAATGCACCTGCGACTTTCCAACGCTGCATGCTTTCTATATTCTCAGATATGATAGAGAAATTCATTGAGGTTTTTATGGATGATTTCTCGGTATTTGGAGATTCTTTTACTAGTTGCTTGAATCACCTGACCTTGGTATTGAAAAGATGCCAAGAGACCAATTTGGTCTTGAACTGGGAGAAATGTCACTTTATGGTGACAGGAGGAATAGTTCTTGGCCATAAGATTTCTAACCAAGGAATCGAAGTGGACAGAGCTAAAGTAGAACTTATTGAAAAGCTCCCTCCACCCAGTGATGTCAAGGCAATTAAAAGCTTTTTAGGACATGCTGGCTTTTACAGAAGATTTATTAAAGATTTTTCAAAAATAGCTAAGCCCTTGAGTAATCTCCTTGTATCAGATACACCATTCATCTTCGATGAAACCTGCATGTTGGCATTCGAGCATTTGAAAGAAAGATTGTCTTCTGCCCCTATCATCTCCCCACCTGATTGGAACTTACCCTTTGAATTGATGTGTGATGCATCTGACTTTGCAGTAGGGGCAGTGTTAGGGCAGAGGAAAAATAACTTAGTCCATGTAATATACTATGCTAGCAAGGTCCTCATGATGCTCAAAGAAATTATACCACTACTGAAAAGGAATTGCTAGCCATAGTTTTTGCATTTGACAAGTTTAGATCATATCTCATTGGTGCTAAAGTAATTGTTTTTACAGATCACACAGCACTTAAATATTTATTTGCCAAGCAAGAATCAAAACCAAGACTAATAAGATGGATTTTATTATTGCAGGAGTTTGATATTGAAATCAGAGACAAGAAGGGAGTGGAGAACAAGGTGGCAGATCACCTATCCAGGATTCCTCATGAGGAAGGGGAAACACATGATATGAATGTGAACGAGCTCTTTCCTGATGAGCAGTTAATGACAGTGAACAAAGCTCCATGGTTTGCAAACATTGCCAACTTAAAGGCAACTGGAGCTCTACCTCCAGGGATCAATAAACATCAAAAGAGGAAGCTCATGAATGATGCAAAATACTTTGTCTGGGATGAGCCTTATCTTTTCAAGAATTGTTCAGATGGAATCCTTAGAAGATGTGTTTCAGAAGAAGAAGGACGAGAAGTACTATGGAATTGCCACGGCTCATGCTACGGAGGCCACTTTGAAGGGGACAGGACTGCAGCAAAGGTGTTACAAAGTGGATTCTTTTGGCCCACCCTTTTCAAGGATGCCAAAGAATTGGTAAGGAGTTGCAATGAATGTCAGAGATCTGGGAACTTGCCCAAAAGAAATGCCATGCCACAGAATTTCATTTTGGAACTGGAAGTATTTGATGTGTGGGGAATAGATTTCATGGGACCATTCCCAACCTCATATGCAAACAAGTACATCTTGGTAGCAGTGGATTATGTGTCCAAATGGGTAGAGGCCATTGTAACCCTAAAAAATGACAACAAAGTGGTCATGAACTTCCTTAGGAAGAATATTTTCAGCCGGTTCGGAGTCCCAAGAGCCCTCATCAGTGATGGAGGGAGCCATTTTTGTAACAAACCACTAGAGACTCTTCTCCTACAATATGGGGTGAAACACAAGGTAGCCACACCTTACCATCCCCAAACAAGTGGACAAACGGAGATATCCAACAGAGAGCTAAAGAGAATTCTGGAGAAGACTGTAGGTGCATCAAGAAAAGATTAGGCGAAGAAGCTGGATGATGCTCTTTGGGCATACAGGACCGCATTCAAAACACCACTGGGAATGTCCCCATATCAACTGGTTTATGGGAAAGCTTGCCATTTACCACTAGAATTGGAACACAAAGCTCTCTGGGCCATCAAGATACTGAACTTTGACAGCATTGCTACTGGTGCAAAGAGAATCTTGCAACTGCAAGAGATGGAGGAATTCAGGTCAAAAGCCTATGAAAATACTAAGATATATAAGGAGAAGGCAAAGAGGAGACATGACCTGCATCTTGCACCCAGGGATTTCGAAAAGGGACAGCAAGTACTCCTCTACAACTCCAAATTGAGACTATTCCCAGGAAAACTCAAATCAAGGTGGTCAGGGCCATTCGTTGTCACTAAAGTCTCACCATATGGACACATCGAAGTCATGGATGAAAAGTCAGGGAGGACTTTTACAGTGAACGGACAAAGACTCAAGCATTATCTGGGCAACATGGGGGAAAACCCCAGAGTAAACTATCATCTCAAGTAGAGGAGGAATCGTCAAGCTAGTGACAATAAAGAAGCGCTTTGTTGGGAGGCAACCCAACCTTAGGTAACTACTTTTTCAAAAGCATTTCAATAAAGATCACAAGTTGTTTCCCCTGCATTGCAAGGAGCTAAGTTTGGTGTTCCACACCAAAACAATTCAAGAGTGAAAGTGCGATTCTAAGTTTGGTGTCTCACCAGAGGATGCTAGTTAGAATCACACTATACTCTCAAAGCACATTGCTAGCTCTAACCAATTAAGGGAACCACTTGGATATAGATTAATCTTTAGTTAATTGGCTGCTAACAGCAAGATACGAGGTTCTACACATGTATGCAAGGTTTTGTAGTAAGCAAGGAACTAAGTTTGGTGTTCACACACCCAAAATAAGTTAAGAAATCATAAGCATACATGCGAGCTGACTATTCCTCAAGTGCTTTGGAAACAAGCAACTTCCAATAACCTTGCAGGAAACTTATGAGGAGATGGTGTACCTTCAACTAAGAAAGTAAGGCATCAAGAACTATGACAATGACAACAAGAAGGCAACTGGATTGGCAGAGCAAACCATCTCTCAAAGGTTGTATTGCTACTTAATTCCATCTCCTCATCTTGTTAAAAATTGGAAGTCCGAATGCACTGTTAATTAATAGTCATGCGTTGATTGGAACCTAGTTCAACTCTGCATTTTTAGTTTTATTGCTTAGGTCTATGTTTGCTGGTTCTTTATGTCACTGCACCACTACTTTACTTAATTGTATGTTCGTCCTTAGAATCAAATGAAAAAGAGAATGATTGTGTTTTTAAAAGACCAGAGAGGAGTTCATAATATGGAGTAATTTTCTGAATCTTTGGTGTGATCATAAGTTAGCTAAGTTGGTTCAACCATGAGGTGGGAAGACAACTATCTGTCCTGAATCATATGCTTTGAATACACCCCATGAGACTAGCTAAATAACAATATCCTAATAAGAGAAAGGGAAAGAACAATGAAATTGAAAAACAAAAGAAAAAGAGTAAGCAATAAGGCTAGGCACAAATGGTTTTAATCTTGAGGCATGTGTCTGTGGTGTTCCTGTGTGAGGGATCTACTTGGATGAATAAGCTCTTAGGGGTGCCTTATCACTTGGTAACTTGGGTTAACTAACTCGGGATTATCAGCTGAAAGTCCACTATCAAGAGTAACCCTCACTATAGAGCATTTAGTAACCCAAAGAGGTGCTGGACACCAAGGTCTCAAGAAAAAAAAAAAAACCATATGCCTGTGGTGTGTATGTATGGGGGAGAAACTTGAGGAAGTAAGTCCGTAGGGGTGTTTCAACACCTAGCACCTTGAACCAACTGGTTCGGGAGTGTTGGCTGAAAGCTTATTTTAAAGAGTTGCCCCCTTACAGAGCACCTAACCTGAAAAACACAAATAAGCCCTGAAATGACAATAAAAGGATCAATAAAGGTCTCATGGTATGTAAGCAAAACCAGTGTTTTAGAGCATGATAAAGGTGTGTGTGATGCAAGGGCATCTTGGCCAGTTTCAGGGTGGTTTCATGCATTTTCTTAGGAAATAAGCTAGTTTTGGGTAGATATTCACTTACACCTTGATTCAAGCATACATTATGCATTTTACATGATTTCATGAGGATTTTGCATGAATTTAGTGACAATTGGTATGTTGCATTACCCATGACTTGGACTAGAACTTTGATGCACTCTATTGCTTGATTTCAGGACAAAAGGAAGCAAGGAGGAACCACTTAGCAGTCACGTTAATCTAATTAACGTAGCCACTAACGTGGAATGGGACGTAACCTGCAAAGTTAATGAGAAAAGTGATTGCCAATAACGCTCTCGAAGCCATCATTGTCCACGTTAAGAGTCACGTAACTAAGTTAACGTGAGCTAACGTGAAGAAGGACTTTGAGCAACGTAGTGACCTTAACATTATCACTAACGTTGGCCAATGATCATAAGTGGCCACGTTAGAGTCCACGTTAACTTGGTTAACGTGGCCTCTAACGTCAATAAGGGGAAGGAAGCCAACGTTAGTGATGTTCAACATTGTCACTAACGTTGGCCTAAGGTGAAATGTGCCACGTTAACTTGGTAACGTGGGAGCTAACGTGAGAGGCAAGGAATGGTCGACAACGTAGTGACACCCAACATTGTCACTAACGTTGGAAGCAACCACAAAACCCCAAGGAGCCACGTTAACTTCTACGTTAACATAGTTAACGTGGAAGCTAACGGCAATGAGTGAAAGATGAGCCAACGTTAGTGACACTCAACATTGTCACTAACGTTGGAAATGGTTTGCAAAGCCACGTTAGAAGCCACGTTAACCTAGTTAACGTGGAATCTAACGAGAATAGGGGCATATGGAACGTTAGTGACAATGTTGAGTGTCACTAACGTTCTCGAAGATTGGCACACCTACGTTAAAAGAGCCACGTTAACTAAGTTAACGTGGACTCTAACGTAGGAAAGGGAGAGGCTCTCAACGTTATTGGGAAAGTTGAGTCCCAAAACGTGTGCGAAGGACAAAGAGGCAACGTAGTGGCAACGTTTGTGCACTAACGTTGAAGTTAACGTGGCCTTTACTTGGGTAAGAAACGTAGTGAAAAAGTTGAATGACACTAACGTTTTGAACCCATTTTCTCACTGAATGTTAACACCTAACGTCTTGAGCTAAAGTCTCGCCCACTTCACACTTTCTCTGCAAGTAAAACCAAGCCCAAATAAAGAAAAGAACTGCTTCAAACTCAGATCCAAAGGCCCAAGACTTGAAGAACCAACTAGAAGCGGAGAAGAGTAGTATATATAGGAGTAGATTTGAATTATTAGGAGTTCTGGAGGTTGAAGGGAGAGCACCACTCTCTGTATTTTACTCTGTTTTTCTAGTTCATGATGTATCTCCATTTGTTTCATTTTCTAGAGCTATGAACAACTAAACCCTTTCATTGGGTTAGGGAGCTCTGTTGTAATTTGATGGATACTAGTTTTCATTATTCTTCTTCTCTCTTTTCTCTTGATTTTACTTGAAAGCTTTCGATCTTCATCCCATTGGGTAGTTATCTTGGAAAATGAGCTATTCAAACTTGGATTTTACTTGAAAGCTAGAAATGCTTTCTCATGCTGGACCAAATTGGGTTTGGATGGATATGTGACTATAATCCTCTCAATACTTGATTTGGGAAATGCATGTGGTATAATCAGTGACCACACTTCATCTCTTCTCATGAGCAATTGACCAAGGAATTGGCTATTGATCAAGATTGAGAGATTGAATTGCAAGAAATTGTATTCAATCAATTAAGTGCCAAGGAGATCAATGAGTGCATTGATTGAGAAGAGATGAAAATGACTTGATCCGGAGAATTGCAAATCTCCTATGCCCAATGAACTCCCCAAATTCTGATCTAACCCATTCTCTTTAAATTTCTGCGTTTATGTTCATGAGCAAACACCCCATTCCCATTTACAATTCTGCAATTTAATTTCAGTCATCTAATTTCAGCTCTTTAATTCTAGCATTTACTTTTCATGTTATTTACATTACTGCCATTTTATTTTCTGCAACTCTCAACCCAAATTCTGAATTAGCTCAACTAGAACATTCTTCTAATTAAAGTTGCTTGATCAATCAATCCCTGTGGGATTCGACGTCACTCTATTGTGAGTTTTTACTTGACGACAAATTCGGTACACTTGCCGAAAGAAATTTGTTGAGAGACATTCCACCAACGAATGCTTTGACTTGAAAAACGTCATAGAAAAATTAGTAAGAGAGGGAAAGCTAGATCGGTTTTTGGCCAATCGGGACGACGAACCAAGAAAAAGAAGAACGGATGAGGATGTCGGACGATCTGAACGATCACCTCGCACACCGGAAAGACATGTTCACGTAATACACGGCGGATTTGCTGGGGGAAGAATCTCCAAATCATCTCGCAAGCGACACCTCAAAGAGGTGTACCATGTCGAAGGAAAGAAGGAAGCGCCGGACATCCCAGCAATCACGTTTACCAAGGAAGATGCATCCGGAATCATCTCGGGACACGATGACTCCATGGTCATTACGATCATACTAGCAAACGCCAACCTCCACCGTACACTAATTGACCAGGGAAGCTCTGCCGACATCTTATTCAAAACTGCCTTCGACAAGCTCGGCCTAGAAGAAAAAGAGCTAAGAGCATACCCGAACAGCCTGTTCGGACTTGGAGATACCCCAGTTCAACCGCTGGGATACGTATCGCTGCGTACAACCTTCGGGAAGGGGAACCAATCCAAAACACTCAAGATAGACTACATCGTGGTCGACGTAAGCTCAGCCTACAATGCCCTGATAGGTCGGACAACGTTAAATCAACTCGGCGCAATAGTTTCAACTTCGCATCTATGTATGAAATTCCCAACTACAGAAGGGATAGCTACAATAAAAGCAGATCAAAAGATGGCACGTCGCTATTATAACGGAAGTCTAAATCTCCGAGGCGAAGGAGGAGAGTTCCACACAATCGAACTCGGCGGAGATCAGAGACGAGAAGAACTCCATCCATGACCCGAAGGAGAAATAGAAAGAGTTCAGATCGGAGATACCTCGGACAAAATAACTAATATTGGCACGATCCTGAAAGGAGACGCAAAAGAATCACTAATACAGTTTCTACGAGATAATGTCGATCTCTTCGCATGGAAAGCTACCGACATGCCAGGCATAGATCCTGAACTAATGAGCCACAAGCTGGCAGTCTACCCGAAATCTCGGCCGGTACAACAAAGACGAAGAAAACTTGGGCCAGAACGGTCTCAAGCTGTAGAAGAACAAGTACAAGTGGCGAATGTGCACTGACTACACCGACCTCAACAAAGCCTGCCCAAAAGACCCTTATCCACTCCCAAGCATCGATGCTCTAGTAGATGCCTCATCAGGATATAAGTATCTCTCATTCATGGACGCGTACTCAGGATACAACCAGATCCCAATGTATCCACCAGATCAAGAAAAAACCTTGTTTCTCACACCAAAAGCGAATTATTGCTACATCGTAATGCCTTTCGGCCTTAAAAACGCGGGAGCCACTTATCAAAGGCTAATGAATAAAGTCTTCTCAAACCACATCGGAAAAATCATGGAGGTCTATGTGGACGACATGTTGATAAAGACACAAAGTGAGGAAACATTACTAACCGACTTGGTTCAAGTGTTCGACACCATACGGAAGCACAACATGCGACTCAACCCGGCTAAATGCACCTTCGCAGTAGAGGCAGGAAAATTTCTGGGCTTCATACTCACACAACGAGGAATCAAGGCAAATCCCGATAAATGCCAGGCCATACTCAACATGAAGAGCCCAACCTGCATCAAAGAGGTACAACAACTCAATGGGAGATTGGCAGCCTTGTCCAGATTCTTAGTAGGGTCAGCAATAAGATCCCTCCCTTTCTACGCTACCTTAAAGAAGGGAAAGAACTTCGAATGGACAACAGAGTGTGAACAAGCCTTCCAAGACTTCAAAGAGTTCTTGGGGCGACCACCTATCCTATCTATTCCACAAGAGGGAGAACCACTCATACTATACCTCGCAGTAGGAAGTCGGGCGATAACATCAGCACTAATTAGAAAAGACGAAGAAGGGCAACAACCCGTCTACTTCATCAGTAAAGCACTACAGGGGTCAGAGCTAAACTACCAGAAAATAGAAAAGTTTGCCTACGCTCTGATCCTCACATCCCGGCGGCTTCGCCCATACTTCCAAGCGCATACCATTAAAGTTCGGACCAACCAACCCATAAAAGGGATATTGCAGAAAACAGATCTAGCAGGAAGAATCCTACAATGGGCAATTGAGTTGTCCGAGTTCGACCTCCAATACAAGGCGCGGACAGCCATCAAATCACAACACCTGGCCAACTTCATCGCGGAATTCACAGACATTCCAGAAATCCCCATAGAGTGGAACATATACGTGGACGGATCCTCGAATAAAACAGGAAGCGGTGCGGGTGTGATAATCGAAAGCAACCAAGGAACTCAACTTGAGCTCTCCCTTAAATTCAGATTCCCGGCCTCAAACAACCAGGCGGAATACGAAGCACTATTAGCTGGTTTGAAGCTGGCTAGGGAGGTTGGAGCTCGGAAACTCAACATCCACAGTGACTCACAAGTCATTACCTCACAAATAAAAGGAAGCTACCAAGCCAAAGATCCGACCATGAAAAAATATTTGGATAAAACCAAAGAACAGCTCGGACAACTCAGGGAATATAAGATCTACCACATACCCCGTGAGCAAAATGCCCGAGCTGACGCGCTCTCAAAGCTAGCCAGCACCAAACCAGGGGGCAACAATAGAAGCCTCATCCAAGAAATACTGCAGAACCCATCGATATCAAAAGAAGAAAAAGTCCTAGCCATAATAGGTCGGGATCAAGGATGGATGACCGCCATAATTAACTACCTCAAAACAGAAGCACTCCCTACAGATGAAAAGGAGGCAAAGAGACTGAAAAGGGAGGCACAGTACTACACTATCATAAACAACATACTATACAAAAGAGGAATCTCAACACCTTTGTTAAAATGCGTACCGACTTCTAATACAAAGAAAATCTTGGAGGAAGTGCACAGCGGCATTTGTGGTAATCATCTCGGAGCGCAAGCTCTCACCAAAAAGGTACTCCAGGCGGGATTCTATTGGCCAACCCTACAAAAGGAAGCTACAGAATTTGTGAGGACATGCCCACCACCAGAAGCATGCCAACTTTCACATCGCCCCACCAGAAAAGCTCATCAGCGTGACCTCACCCTGGCCATTTACGAAATGGGGACTCGACCTTCTCGGACCCTTTCCACAGGGATCGGGACAAGTAAAATTCCTCATAGTAGGAGTATACTATTTCACAAAATGGATCGAGGCAGAACCCCTAGCCAACGCCACCGCTCAAAAGAAGTCAAAAATTCCTATACAGGAACATTATTACGAGGTTCGGGGTACCATACTCCATCACCACAGACAATGGTACCCAATTTACAGATGCAGGCTTCAGAAAACTGGTGGCCGACTTGAACATAAAACACCAGTTCACCTCCGTCGAACATCCCCAAGCCAATGGACAAGCCGAAGCGGCCAACAAAGTCATATTGGCCGGACTAAAGCAGAGACTACAAGAAGCAAAGGGGGCTTGGGCTGAGGAACTTCCACAGGTCCTATGGGTGTATCGAACAACCCCCCATTCTACTACAAATGAATCACCATTCCGACTAGCATACGGAGTGGAGGCAATGATTCCAATAGAAGTCGAGGAAGGATCTCCCCGAGTAGTCCACTACAATGAACAAGCCAATTCTCAACTCCAAATAGAAGAGCTTGACCTACTCCCAGAAATCCAGGAAAGAGCCCGGATCAGAGAAGAAGCACTAAAGCGGCGAATGGCTTCCAGATATAATCAAAAGGTAGTACCGAGAGATTTCGCAGAGAGTGACCTCGTCTTAATCCGAAATGATATTGGAACAACTCGACCCGGAGAAGGAAAATTGGCAGCTAACTGGAAAGGACCCTACCGAGGCACGGAAGTACTTGGGAAGGGCTACTACAGACTGTCCGAACTCGAGGGACGAGAACTTCCAAGATCATGGCACGCCTGTAACCTAAGAAGGTACTATAGCTAGGAAAGGTAAAAGATCTCAAGATGCACTCTTTTTCCTGAAAAGGTTTTTTAATGAGGCGTCAAAGATTGAGATTTAATCCGACTTAAGGGTATGAAAAATTCCCGCCTGTATATATTTGCACTTTCTTTAAATAAAAATACATTTCAGATATTCTACAAAGTGCTCAAGACGCATTAATCTGAAGCATTCATCGTCCGATTATAAAGCAACGGATCGAACAAGAAGTGAAAAACAGATTCACTATACGATCTTGATAGGAATAATCGATTAAACCAAGACAGAAATCACAATCTACAAATCGACAAAAGATGAACACAGAATAATGCAAGAAGTTATCGAAAGTGATCCCAAAAAAGAACCTGACAAGGTCTTATGGATTGCTATATAATAACTTAAAAAGACTGGCCGACACCAAAAAGTCAGACCAAGTCAACCCAAGTTATCAGCAAATCCCTGGAAAGAGGTCTGGCCAACCCTATTGGTGCGCAAAATTGTGATCTCTACTTTTCACAACTCAAATATTCCCCGGTAATGAATCCAAAAACTTGGTGCTCAATACCATGGTATAAACATAATTTCACAACTTCGCACAACTAACCAGCAAGTGCACTGGGTCGTCCAAGTAATAAACCTTACGCGAGTAAGGGTCGATCCCACGGAGATTGTTGGTATGAAGCAAGCTATGGTCATCTTGTAAATCTCAGTCAGGTGAATTCAAATGGTTATGGATGATTTATGAATAAAGCATAAAATAAAGATAGAGATACTTATGTAATTCATTGGTGAGAATTTCAGATAAGCGTATGGAGATGCTTTGTCCCTTCCGTCTCTCTGCTTTCCTACTTCTTCATCTAATCTTCTATCCTTTCCATGGCAAGCTGTATGTTGGGCATCACCGTTGTCAGTGGCTACAGTCCCGTCCTCTCAGTGAAAATGTTCAACACACCCTGTCACGGCACGGCTAATCATCTGTCGGTTCTCAATCAGGTTGGAATAGAATCCATTGATTCTTTTGCGTCTGTCACTAACGCCCAGCCTTCAGGAGTTTGAAGCTCGTCACAGTCATTCAATCATTGAATCCTACTCAGAATACCACAGACAAGGTTTAGACCTTCCGGATCTCTTGAATGCCGCCATCAATTCTAGCTTATACCACGAAGATTCCGATTAAGGAATCCAAGAGATAAACATTCAAGCCTTGTTTGCTTGTAGAACGGGAGTGGTTGTCAGGCACGCGTTCATAAGTGAGAATGATGATGAGCGTCACATAATCATCACATTCATCAAGTTCTTGAGTGCGAATGAATATCTCTTGGAATAAGAACAAGCCGAATTGAATAGAAGAACAATAGTAATTGCATTAATACTCGAGGTACAGCAGAGCTCCACACCTTAATCTATGGTGTGTAGAAACTCCACCGTTGAAAATACATAAGAACAAGGTCTAGGCATGGCCGTGAGGCCAGCCCCCAAAATGTGATCAAAAGATTCAAAGATCTCAAGATGATCAAGGATCCAAAGATTCAAAGATCTAAAGATGAAAATACAATAGTAAAAGGTCCTATTTGTAGAGAACTAGTAGCCTAGGGTTTACAAAAATGAGTAAATGACATAAAAGTCCACTTCCGGGCCCACTTGGTGTGTGCTTGGGCTGAGCATTGAAGCATTTTCGTGTAGAGACTTCTCTTGGAGTTAAACGCCAGCTTTTATGCCAGTTTGGGCGTTTAACTCCCATTCTTGTGCCAGTTCCGGCGTTTAACGTCGGGCAGTTTTGAGCTGATTTGGAACACCAGTTTGGGCCATCAAATCTCGGGCAAAGTATGGACTATTATACATTGCTGGAAAGCCCAGGATGTATACTTTCCAACCTGTTGAGAGCGCGCCAATTGGGCTTCTGTAGCTCCAGAAAATCCACTTCGAGTGCAGGGAGGTCAAAATCCAACAGCATCTGCAGTCCTTTTCAGCCTCTGAATCAGATTTTTGCTCAGGTCCCTCAATTTCAGCCAGAAAATACCTGAAATCACAGAAAAACACACAAACTCATAGTAAAGTCCAAAAAAGTGAATTTTAACTAAAAACTAATAAAAATATAATAAAAACTAACTAAAACATACTAAAAACAATGCCAAAAATCGTATAAATTATCCGCTCATCACAACACCAAACTTAAATTGTTGCTGGTCCCCAAGCAACTGAAAATCAAATAAGATAAAGAGAAGAGAATATGCAATGAATTCCAAAAACATCTATGAAGATCAGTATTAATTAGATGAGCGGGGCTTTTAGCTTTTTGCCTCTGAACAGTTTTGGCATCTCACTCTATCCTTTGAAATTCAGAATGATTGGCTTCTATAGGAACTTAGAATCCAGATAGTGTTATTGATTCTCCTAGTTAAGTATGATGATTCTTGAACACAGCTACTTTATGAGTCTTGGCAGTGGCCCAAAGCACTCTGTCTTCCAGTATTACCACCGGATACATACATGCCACAGACACATAATTGGGTGAACCTTTTCAGATTGTGACTCAGCTTTGCTAGAGTCCCCAATTAGAGGTGTCCAGGATTCTTAAGCACACTCTTTTTGCCTTGGATCACAACTTTATTTTTTTTCTTTTTCTTTCTTTTTCTCTTTCTCCTTTTTTTTCGTTTTTTTTTTCTTTTTTTTTTGTATTCACTGCTTTTTCTTGCTTCAAGAATCATTTTTATGATTTTTCAGATCCTCAGTAACATGTCTCCTTTTTCATCATTCTTTCAAGAGCCAACATTCATGAACAACAAATTCAAAAGACATATGCACTGTTTAAGCATACATTCAGAAAACAAAAGTGTTGCCACCACATAAAAATAATTAATCTGTTATAAAATTCAAAATTCATGCAATTCTTCTCTTTTTTAATTAAGAACATTTTTCATTTAAGAAAGGTGATGGATTCATAGGACATTCATAACTTTAAGGCATAGACACTAAGACACTAATGATCACAAGACACAAACATAGATAAACATAAGCATGATTTTTCAAAAAACAGAAAAATAAAGAACAAGGAGATTAAAGAACGGGTCCACCTTAGTGATGGCGGCTCGTTCTTCCTCTTGAAGATCTTATGGAGTGTTTGAGCTCCTCAATGTCTCTTCCTTGCCTTTGTTGCTCCTCTCTCATGATTCTTTGATCTTTTCTAATTTCATGGAGGAGGATGGAATGTTCTTGGTGCTCCACCCTTAGTTGTCCCATGTTGGAACTCAATTCTCCTAGGGATGTGTTGATTTGCTCCCAATAGTTTTGTGGAGGAAAGTGCATCCCTTGAGGCATCTCAGGGATTTCATGATGAGTGGGATCCCTTGTTTGCTCCATCCTTTTCTTAGTGATGGGCTTGTCCTCATCAATGGGGATGTCTCCCTCTATGTTAACTACAACTGAATAACAGAGGTGACAAATGAGATGAGGAAAGGCTAACCTTGCCAAGGCAGAGGACTTGTCCGCCACCTTATAAAGTTCTTGGGCTATAACCTCATGAACTTCTACTTCTTCTCCAATCATGATACTATGGATCATGATGGCCCGGTCTAGAGTAACTTCAGACCGGTTGCTAGTGGGAATGATTGAGCGTTGGATAAACTCCAACCATCCCCTAGCTACGGGCTTGAGGTCATGCCTTCTCAATTGAACCGGCTTCCCTCTTGAATCTCTCTTCTATTGGGCGCCCTCTTCACAAATGACTGTGAGGACTTGGTCCAACCTTTGATCAAAGTTGACCCTTCTAGTGTAAGGGTGTTCATCTCCTTGCATCATGGGCAAGTTGAATGCCAACCTTACATTTTCTGGACTAAAATCTAAGTATTTCTCCCGAACCATTGTAAGCCAATTCTTTGGGTCCAGGTTCACACTTTGATCATGGTTCTTGGTGATCCATGCATTGGCATAGAACTCTTGAACCATTAAGATTCCGACTTGTTGAATGGGGTTGGTAAGAACTTCCCAACCTCTTCTTCGAATCTCATGTCGGATCTCCGGATATTCACTCTTTTGAGTTTGAAAGGGACCTCGGGGATCACCTTCTTCAAGGCCACAACTTCATAGAAGTGGTCTTGATGCACCCTTGAGATGAATCTCTCCATCTCCCATGACTCGGAGGTGAAAGCTTTTGCCTTCCCTTTCCTCTTTCTAGAGGTTTCTCCGGCCTTGGATGCCATAAATGGTTATGGAAAAACAAAAAGCAATGCTTTTACCACACCAAACTTAAAAGGTTTGCTCGTCCTCGAGCAAAAGAAGAAAGAAGAGAGTAGAAGAAGAAGAAATAGAGGAGATGGAGATGACTTTGTGGTTCGGCCAAAGGGGGAGAAGTAGTGTTTAGGTTGTGTGAAAATGAAGGAGTGAAGATGGGTTTATATAGGATTGGAGAGAGGGGTAGGTTTTGGCTATGGGAGGGTGTTTTTGGAAGGGAAAGTGTTTTGAATTTGAATGGTGAGGTAAGTGGGGTTTTATGAAGGATGGATGTGAGTGGTGAAGAGAAAGATGGGATTTGATAGGTGAGGGATTTTTGGGGAAGAGTGGTTGAGGTGATTGGTAAATGGGTGAAGAAGAGAGAGGGTGGTGGGGTAGGTGGGGATCCTGTGGGGTCCACAGATCCTGAGGTGTCAAGAAAAAGTCATCCCTGCACCAAGTGGCGAGCAAAAATACTCTCTGTGCCAATTCTGGCGTTAAACGTCGGGCTGGTGCCCATTTCTGGCGTTTAACGCCAACTTCTTGCCCTTTCCTGGCGTTTAACGCCAGTCTGGTGCCCCTTTCTGGCGTTAAACGCCCAGAATGGTGCCAGACTGGGAGTTAAACACCCATTTGCTGCCCTTACTGGCGTTTAAACGCCAGCAAGGTCTTCCTCCAGGGTGTGCTGTTTTTTTTCTGTTTTTCATTCTGTTTTTGCTTTTTCAACTAATTTTGTGACTTCTCATAATCAACAACCTACAGAAAACATAAAATAACAAAGGAAAATAGATAAAATATAACATTGGGTTGCCTCCCAACAAGTGCTTCTTTAATGTCAGTAGCTTGACAGTGGGCTCTCATGGAGCCTCACAAACACTCAGAGCATTGTTGGAACCTCCCAACACCAAACTTAGAGTTTGAATGTGGGGGTTCAACACCAAACTTAGAATTTGGTTGTGGCCTCCCAACACCAAACTTAGAGTTTGACTGTGGGGGCTCTGTTTGACTCTGTTTTGAGAGAATCTCTTCATGCTTACTCTCTATGGTAACAGAGGGATATCCTTTAGCCTTAAACACAAAGGACTCTTCATTCACTTGAATGATCAATTCACCTCTGTCAACATCAATCACAGTCTTTGCTGTGGCTAGGAAGGGTTTGCCAAGGATGATGGATTCATCCATGCACTTCCCAGTCTCTAGGACTATGAAATCAGCAGGGATGTAATGGTCTTCAACCTTTACCAAAACATCCTCTACAAGTCCATAAGCTTGTTTTCTTGAATTATCTGCCATCTCTAGTGAGATTCTTGCAGCTTGCACCTCAAAGATCCCTAGCTTCTCCATTACAGAAAGAGGCATGAGGTTTACACTTGACCCTAAGTCACACAGAGCCTTCTTAAAGGTCATGGTGCCTATGGTACAAGATATTGAAAACTTCCTAGGATCTTGTCTCTTTTGAGGTAATTTCTGCTTAGACAAGTCATCCAGTTCTTTGGTGAGTAAAGGAGGTTCGTTCTCCCAAGTCTTATTACCAAATAACTTGTCACTTAGCTTCATGATTGCTCCAAGGTATTTAGCAACTTGCTCTTCAGTGACATACTCATCCTCTTCAGAGGAAGAATACTCATCAGAGCTCATGAATGGCAGAAGTAAATCCATTAGAATCTCTATGGTCTTAGTGTGAGCCTCAGATTCCCATGGTTCCTCATTAGGGAACTCATTGGAGGCCAGTGGATGTCCATTGAGGTCTTCCTCAGTGGCGCTCACTGCCTCTTCATCCTCTCCAAGTTCGACCATGTTGATGGCCTTACATTCTCCTTTTGGATTCTCTTCTGTATTGCTTGGAAGAGTACTAGGAGGGAGTTCAGTAATTTTCTTGCTCAGCTGTCCCACTTGTGCCTCCAAATTCCTAATGGAGGACCTTGTTTCAGTCATGAAACTTTGAGTGTTTTTGATTATATCAGAGACCATGGTTGCTAAGTCAGAGTGGCTCTGCTTAGAATTCTCTGTCTGTTGCTGAGAAGATGATGGAAAAGGCTTGCCATTGCTAAACCAGTTTCTTCCACCATTATTGTTGTTGAAACCTTGTTGAGGTCTCTATTGATCCTTCCATGAGAAATTTGGATGATTTCTCCATGAAGAATTATAGGTGTTTCCATAGGGTTCTCCTATGTAATTCACCTCTTCCATTGAAGGGTTCTCAAGATCATAAGCTTCTTCTTCAGATGAAGCATCCTTAGTACTGCCAGGTGCAGCTTGCATTCCAGACAGACTTTGAGAAATCAAATTGACTTGCTGAGTCAATATTTTATTCTGAGCCAATATGGCATTCAGAGTATCAATCTCAAGAACTCCTTTCTTCTGATTTGTCCCATTGTTCACAGGATTCCTTTCAGAAGTGTACATGAATTGGTTATTTGCAACCATTTCAATTAGTTCTTGAGCTTCTGTAGGCATCTTCTTCAGATGAAGAGATCCTCCAGCAGAGCTATCCAAAGACATCTTGGACAGTTCAGACAGACCATCATAGAAAATACCTATGATGCTCCATTCAAAAAGCATATCAGAGGGACACTTTCTGATCAATTGTTTATATCTTTCCCAAGCTTCATAGAGGGATTCTCCTTCCTTCTGTCTGAAGGTTTGGACTTCCACTCTAAGCTTACTCAATTTTTGAGGTGGAAAGAACTTTGCCAAGAAGGCATTGACTAGCTTTTCCCAAGAGTTCAGGCTTTCTTTAGGTTGTGAATCCAACCATATCCTAGCTCTGTCTCTTACAGCAAAAGGGAATAGCATAAGTCTGTAGATCTCAGGGTCAACCCCATTAGTCTTGACAGTGTCATAGATTTGCAAGAACTCAGCTAAAAACTGATGAAGATCTTCCAATGGAAGTCCATGGAACTTGCAATTCTGTTGCATTAGAGAAATTAATTGAGGCTTAAGCTCAAAGTTGTTTGCTCCAATGGCAGGGATAGAGATGCTTCTCCCATATAAGTCGGGAGTAGGTGCAGTAAAGTCACCCAGCACCTTCCTTGCATTGTTGGCATTGTTGTTGTTTTCGGCTGCCATGGGTTCTTCTTGTTTGAAGATTTCTGTTAGGTCCTCTACAGAGAGTTGTGCCTTAGCTTCTCTTAGCTTTCGCTTCAAGGTCCTTTCAGGTTCAGGGTCAGTCTCAACAAGAATGCTTTTGTCTTTGCTCCTGCTCATATGAAAGAGAAGAGAACAAGAAAATATGGAATCCTCTATGTCACAATATAGAGATTCCTTGAGGTGTCAGAGAAAAAGAAAAATAGAAGGAAGAAGTAGAAGAATTCGAACTTATCAAGAGAGATGGAGTTCGAATTGTTCATTGAAGAATAGTGTTAGTCCATAAATAGAAGGATGTGAGAAGAGGGGAAGAAATTTTCGAAAATTAATTAAAAACATTTTAAAAACATTTTGAAAAATTGATTGATAATTTTTGAAAACTAAAAGTGGGAAAGAAATCAAGTGATTTTTGAAAAAGATTTTGAAATTAGAAATCAAAAAGATATGATTGAAAAGTTATGGTTTTAAAAAGATGTGATTGAAAAGATATGATTTGAAAAACAATTTAAAAAGATTTGATTTTTAAAAATTAATGACTTGGCTAACAAAGAAAGATATGATTCAAACATTAAACCTTTCTCAACAGAAAAGGCAGCATACTTGAAATGTTGAATCAAATCATTAATTGATAGCAAGTATTTTTGAAAATGGAAAGAAATTGATTTTGAAAAAGATTTGATTGAAAAGATATGATTTGAAAAAGATTTGATTTTGAAAAATTTTGAAAACTTGAAAAAAAATCTGAATTGAAAACAGAATCTTCCCTCTTGTGCCATCCTGGCGTTAAACGCCCAGAATGGTGTACATTCTGGCGTTTAACGCCCATAGCACTACCCTTTTGGGCGTTAAACGCCCAGCCAGGCACCCTGGCTGGCGTTTAAACGCCAGTTTGCCTTCTTCACTGGGCGTTTTGAACGCCCAGCTTTTTCTGTGTAATTCCTCTGCTGTATGTTCTGAATCTTCAATTCTCTGTATTATTGACTTAAAAAGACACAAATTGGAAAAAAAATTTTAGATTTTTAATAATGAGGAATAATCAAAATGCAACTAAAATCAAATAACAATGCATGCAAGACACCAAACTTAGCAGTTTGTATACTACTGACACTAACAAGGAAATCACTTAAGAACATCTTGAAGATCACTTAAGACATATGAATGAATGCAAAAAGAACAGAAACATGCAATTGACACCAAACTTAAAATGAGACACTAAACTCAACAAGCAACATAAAATATTTTTGATTTTTTATGATTTTGTAATTTTTTTGGATTTTTCGAAAATTAAGTGGAAAAGAAAATAAAGATATCAAAATTCTTAATGAGAATTCCAGGAATCATGCAATGTTAGTCTAAAGCTTTAGTCTAAAGGAATTAGACATGGCTAGCCAAGCTTCAGCAGGACATTACATTCAAGAGCTAAATTGATGAGAATCAATCAGCTTTGGTGATGATAAGAGCATCACCTTGAAACACTAAAATTCATTCTTAAGAACTCTGAAGAAAAAATACCTAATCTAAGCAACAAGATGAACCGTCAGTTGTCCATACTCGAAACAATTCCCGGCAACGGCGCCAAAAACTTGGTGCGCAAAATTGTGATCTCTACTTTTCACAACTCAAATATTCCCCGGTAATGAATCCAAAAACTTAGTGCTCAATACCATGGTATAAACATAATTTCACAACTTCGCACAACTAACCAGCAAGTGCACTGGGTCGTCCAAGTAATAAACCTTACACGAGTAAGGGTCGATCCCACGGAGATTGTTGGTATGAAGCAAGCTATGGTCATCTTGTAAATCTCAGTCAAGCGAATTCAAATGGTTATGGATGATTTATGAATAAAGCATAAAATAAAGATAGAGATACTTATGTAATTCATTGGTGAGAATTTCAGATAAGCGTATGGAGATGCTTTGTCCCTTCCGTCTCTCTGCTTTCCTACTGTCTTCATCCAATCCTTCTTACTCCTTTCCATGGCAAGCTGTATGTTGGGCATCACCGTTGTCAGTGGCTACAGTCCCGTCCTCTCAGTGAAAATGTTCAACACACCCTGTCACGGCACGGCTAATCATCTGTCGGTTCTCAATCAGGTTGGAATAGAATCCATTTGATTCTTTTGCGTCTGTCACTAACGCCCAGCCTTCATGAGTTTGAAGCTCGTCACAGTCATTCAATCATTGAATCCTACTCAGAATACCACAGACAAGGTTTAGACCTTCCGAATTCTCTTGAATGCCGCCATCAATTCTAGCTTATACCACGAAGATTCCGATTAAGGAATCCAAGAGATAAACATTCAAGCCTTGTTTGCTTGTAGAACGGGAGTGGTTGTCAGGCACGCGTTCATAAGTGAGAATGATGATGAGCGTCACATAATCATCACATTCATCAAGTTCTTGAGTGCGAATGAATATCTTGGAATAAGAACAAGCCGAATTGAATAGAAGAACAATAGTAATTGCATTAATACTCGAGGTACAGCAGAGCTCCACACCTTAATCTATGGTGTGTAGAAACTCCACCGTTGAAAATACATAAGAACAAGGTCTAGGCATGGCCGTGAGGCCAGCCCCCAAAATGTGATCAAAAGATTCAAAGATCTCAAGATGATCAAGGATCCAAAGATTCAAAGATCTAAAGATGAAAATACAATAGTAAAAGGTCCTATTTGTAGAGAACTAGTAGCCTAGGGTTTACAAAAATGAGTAAATGACATAAAAGTCCACTTCCGGGCCCACTTGGTGTGTGCTTGGGCTGAGCATTGAAGCATTTTCGTGTAGAGACTTCTCTTGGAGTTAAACGCCAGCTTTTATGCCAGTTTGGGCGTTTAACTCCCATTCTTGTGCCAGTTCCGACATTTAACGCCGGGCAGTTTTGAGCTGATTTGGAACGCCGGTTTGGGCCATCAAATCTCGGGAAAAGTATGGACTATTATACATTGCTGGAAAGCCCAGGATGTCTACTTTCCAACGCTGTTGAGAGCGCGCCAATTGGGCTTCTGTAGCTCCAAAAAATCCACTTCGAGTGCAGGGAGGTCAGAATCCAGCAGCATCTGCAGTCCTTTTCAGCCTCTGAATCAGATTTTTGCTCAGGTCCCTCAATTTCAGCCAGAAAATACCTGAAATCACAGAAAAAACACAAACTCATAGTAAAGTCCAGAAAAGTGAATTTTAACTAAAAACTAATAAAAATATAATAAAAACTAACTAAAACATACTAAAAACATACTAAAAATAATGCCAAAAAGCGTATAAATTATCCGCTCATCACCTATTAAAGAGGCATTTCTATAACTTAGAAGAGATCGACCTAACGAAGTCGGTCTCCTACAAAACAAGTTGTAAAAGTAATCCCTGAAAGAGACCTAACAAAGGTCCAAGAAAGAGGATTATAAAAACAACTTAGAAGAGATCGACCAAACGAAGTCGGTTTCCTACAAAACAAGTTGTAAAAGTAATCCCTGAAAGAGACCTAATAAAGGTCCAAGAAAGAGGATTACAAAAACAACTTAGAAAAGATTGACCTAACGAAGTCGGTCTCCTACAAAACAAGTTGTAAAAGTAATCCCTAAAAGAGACCTACCAAAGGTCCAAGAAAGAGGATTACAAAAACAACTTAGAAGAGATCGACCTAAACGAAGTCGGTTTCCTAAAAAAAAAAGTTGTGAAAGTAATCCCTGAAAGAGACCTACCAAAAGTCCAAGAAAGAGGATTACAAAAACAACTTAGAAGAGATCGACCCAACGAAGTCGGTCTCCTACAAAGATAAGTTATAAAAGTAATCCCTTAAAGAGACCTGGCAAAGGCCCAAAAAAGAGGATTACAAAAATAACTTAGAAGGGGACCAACATAAAAGAAATCGGTTATAAGGCGCTAAAATACAAGCAAGGAAACCGAAAAACAAGTCGGATCCCCTACAAGTCACAACCTTAAAAGGATCCAAGCTACAAACAAAAAGCATAAAAGCGATCTAAAGAGGCCAAGCAGCGAGATTTCGACAGACACCCTGCTAGAGCACAATGAAAGCATAGTATGATAAAGCTTCAAAGAGGCCACCGAAATCAACCTCAGAGAAACTATTTTGTTTTCAAAATAAGTTGCTAAAAACAGCAACTAGAGTATCAACAGTCAACAAACCATCATTCAAAAAAACAAGTTCAAAAGCCCACAAAACGGGCTATTTACACAAATATCCAGAAAAAAGATCAGCTAAGATCAGGAGCCTTCCCAGCAGCATCAGTACGGGGAGAAGGAGGGCGAGTCTGAAGAGGCACAGCATCTACGGTTCCATCATCCCGGTTCAGAATCTGGCAATCCGGATCAGATGTAACGGGAGGGACAGAGGAGGTCGACACCTTAAGAGAAGGCACTGGGGGAGGATCAGTCTCATCATCATCCTAGTCATCAGGGACAATCTTACCATCCCTCATGACATTGTCCAAGCTTATGAGAGTCAAGTCGGCATCAGGAGCAACAATCCAGAACTGCTCCATCAGGTTCTCGGAGGCAGCAGTTACGCTACCCACAAGGTGACCCTGAAGCTCACCATAATTAACCCGAGCAGTTTTCAAATCCTCCCGAAGATGCATCAATTCCCTATAAGCCGAGACATAGCTATCCTTATGTTTCAATGCCATGTCCTCGGCCAGCTTCAAAGAAGCAGCCAAAGCAATAGAACTGGCCTTCTCACCCTCCAGCTCCTTCTCCACCTTCGCCAACTTCACCTCCAACTCCTCCTTCAGACCCTTGATTCGATCAAATTCCGACTTGGCCTCTTTCATGAAGGATTTGTGGCATGAATCGGAATCCCCTGAACTGTTCGGAATATAGCCGCACCCATATGAGCCATCTTCACACTACTTTTGGTGATAAAATCCAGATGCCGAAGAAGAGACACGTCGTCCATGGAAAGCCCACCATAGGGGGCAATTTGCTGGTCAACAAACTCGATAGCATCAAAATCTGGGGCATCCAGGTTGAAGGGCTCGGATGTTTTTTGCTTCTTACTAGGAGGGGCACCAGGAGCTGCAGTAGAAGATTGTGGAGGATTGACCAGACGAACCCGAGGAATAGGAATTGCTTTCCTCGGCCTGGGAGAACTAGGTACAGGAGGTTTAACTGGAACCTGGGAAGATCCCTCTCCGGCCGCCTTGGTCGAAATGTTTAAAGCAGCAGTTGCCTTCTTCGCCTTCTTGAAGGCCTTCATAGAATCATTATTCTTTGACATCTCTGAAGAACACAAAATCAACCACAAAAGACAAGTTACAACATAGGAGAAGAAAAAGCTCGGAAGCAAGTATAAAAATAAAGCAGACAGTACCCAAAGCAGCCCGAACCAAAGATGGATCACTCAAAAATCTCTTCGTATCCAGATGGGGAGGCTTCCCCCACAAATCTTCAAGAACAACTACAAAGGCCTGCTCAACCTCACTAAGCATTTCCCATGTGTAACGTGGCACTCTTACATTCTTTTGCCACTCTAGAGGAAAAGCAGGCTCGTCATTTTCATCAAAAAAAAGGGGGCCCCCTCAACAGCTCGAACTTTAAAGAAGTAGTTCTTGAAGTCTTTAAAGGACTCATCATACATCGCAAACACTTTATGGCCCTGGGCGGACCGGAAAGAAACTCAAGAAGCCTTCTTTTTTGAAGAACCGCCAGGCTTGGCAGAAACAAACAAGTAAAGAAACAGAGTCTGGGAAGGTGTTACATCTAGCTCACGGCAGAGAAGTTGAAAAATTTTAATAAAACCCCAGGAATTTGGGTGAAGCTGGGATGGAGCAATGTTACATGACCACAACAGGTCGGTTTTAAAAGCAGTAAAAGGAAAAGAAACATTCAACTGACTAAAAAAGTATTCGTAAGCATAAAAAAAGGGACGCTCTCCCTCAATAGAAGTTGGAAAGCAAACTCTCTCGTCAGAATCAGGGGCAACAAGCTCGTAATCCTCCTCACGGGCATTGTTACCACAAATCCTATGGCGCTTCCTCAATTCTGTGCAAAACTCAGCATCCACAACAGAAACACACAACAAAACAAGGGAGTCCAGCCAATCGGACATCCCCTCGGGAACTCTGGACAACATCTCTACAATATTATTGCGAGAAGACATGAGGCCAACTAATCCTACAAGTAAGAAAAGAAAATGAGGTTACTACAAACATCTCGGACAAAGGAGAAAACAACTCGGTCAATACTTCTCAGGCAATGAAAAGCAAGAAAAGGGAAACCCCAAGACTCAAACCAAAGTCCTGGGGCATCCTTTGGAGGCAATAACAAGGCAAGGTTCCCAGAAAAATAGTGTGAAGTTTGCATCCCAGCATTTCTCAAAAAGAATCCAAAACAGCAAACACTTTTCAACAAAAAACACGCCAAGAAGAGACCATTAAAAGATGCAACCTTTTTAAAGAGCAAACAAAAGCAACCTTCAAATAAACGAGGAACAGACACGGACAAGCAGTACCAAGAACAGAAACAACAAAAACATGCAAAGCCCAAGAGGCACCCAACAAAGGCGAAAAGGATCATGCAGAAAATAGAGAAACTCTCAGAAAGCACATTTCAACAAATCTAGGGCTCAAAGAAAACAGAAAAGATCCAAAATTTTCCAAAAAGAGAGGATCAAAACTGAAACCTCTTCACAAAAACCACAATCAAAGAGAGAGCATGAAAAGGGACTAACCTGGAGACAGAAGAAACTTTGAAAAAGGGGCAGAAACGAAAGTTGCCTAGGAAACCGCCGAGCGACGCCACTAACGCCAGGAAGCAGAAACGCAAGCGAAAGACAGAGAGCGAAGAGAGAAGCGAAAAAAGTTACAAAGAGGTTACAAGGAAAATAAAAGGAGAGAAACCGTTTTTTGGGTTTTTCAAAATCCAAAGCAAAAAGCCTGAAGGAAACGGGGCAATTAATGCTCAAAATTAAAAGCATTAAACCCTCGCACGTTCCCAAAAAAGCGCCAGTATAAAAGCGCGCGTCTTTTAGAGGAAACGTTCTACATTCAAAAGCTGATACAAAGGAATCGACAAAATGCTTGAGTTCGGCTTCACCAAAAGAAGGACCGAAGTAAAAGACTCGGCCTCAAAAAAAAGAAGACCGAGCTCAAGCAGGGGCACTGTTCATACCCTGGGTCGAGCTGTCCGGCCCGGGATGTTCTATAGACAAAGCGACCGACCTCTTCAGGTCAGGACAACCCGACCTCTTCTCAAAGAGCTCGGCCAAAGTCACAGGAAAGCCCAAACAAAGGGCCCAAGTAGAGGAACACGTCCCAAATCCAAGGGCAGCCCAAGCCCATAGAGATAAAGGCGGTTCCCTTAAAGATGACCTCACCTAAAGATAAGATAAAGATAAGATAAGATAACTAACTTATCTTATCCATAGGAGTCCACATCTCACCATTATAAATACACTGGAGCACCCAGGTATAACTCATACTCTGATTCTACTCAATACCTGCTTAATACCCTTGCTAACTTAAGCATCGGAGTCCCTTGCAGGTACCCCCCACCCTCCGGAGACGAAGGATCAGCAGCACTTTCAAGTGTCACAAGTCGGACACACAAAGCTCCGGCGACTATATACCCGCCAGACACATCGGCTCCGACCAACGCAGAAGATCTCGACCGAGATCGACCTATAGTTTCAGGTAACCCTCGGAACAATAGGCAAGTTGAATGCCAACCTCACATTTTTCGGACTGAAATCTAAGTATTTCCCCCGAACCATTGTAAGATAATTCTTTGGATTCGGGTTCATACTTTGATCATGGTTTCTAGTGATCCATGCATTAGCATAGAACTCTTGAACCATTAAGATTCTGACTTGTTGAATGGGGTTGGTCAAAACTTCCCAACCTCTTCTTTGGATCTCATGTTGGATCTCCGGATACTCATTTTTCTTGAGCTTGAAAGGGACTTCAGGGATCACCTTCTTCTTGGCTACAACTTCATAGAAGTGGTCTTGATGGACCTTTGAGATGAATCTCTCCATCTCCCATGACTCGGAGGTGGAAGCTTTTGTCTTCCTTTTCCCTTTTCTAGAGGTTTCTCTGGCCTTAGGTGCCATATGTGGTTATGAAAAAACAAAAAAGTTATGCTTTTACCATACCAAACTTAGAATATTACTCGCCCTCGAGCAAGAGAAGAAAGAAGAGAAGAAGAAGAAGAAAAAATGGAGGAGAGGAAGAGAGGTGTGTATTCGGCCAAGGGGGAGAAGAGAGGGTTGTGTTGTGTGAAAATGAAGAAGTATAGAGGGGTTTATATAGTGGAGGGAGAGGGGTTAAGGTTCGGCCATATTGGGTGGGTTTGGGTGGAAAAGGGATTTTGAATTTGAAGGTAGGTGGGGTTTATGGGGAAGAGTTGATGGATGTGAGTGGTGAAGAGGTGATGGGGAAGAGAGATTAAGGTGATTGGTGAAGGGTTTTTGGGGAAGAGTGTTATTGGATTGTGTGAAGAAGAGAGAAGGTAAATTGAGGTAGGTAGGGATCCTGTGCGGTCCACAGATCCTGAGATGATTCTGTGGGGTCTACAGATCCTGAGGTGTCAAGGATTATCATCCCTGCACCAATGAGGCGTGTAAAATGCCCTCTGCATGCAATCCTGGCGTTTAACTCTAGATTGATGCTTGTTTCTAGCGTTAAATGCCAGTTCTATGCTTGTTTTGGGCGTTCAACGCCAGTCTGCAGCATGTTTCTGGCGTTGAACGCCAGTTCCATGAATGTTTCTGGCGTTTAACTCCAGCTCTCCTCAAGGTGTAATCCTGGCGTTTAATCGCTAGATTGTTACTTGTTTCTGGCATTCAACGCCAGATTCATGCTTTGTTCTAGCGTTGAACGCCAGCCAGATGCTCCTTACTGGCGTTCAAACGCCAGTAAGCTCTTCCTCCAGGGTGTGCTATCTCTTCTGCTATTTTTTATTCTGTTTTTAATTTTAGTATTTGTTTTGTGACTCTACATGATCATGAACCTAATAAAACATAAAAAAAAAATAAAATAAAAATAAAATTAGATAAATAAAAATTGGGTTACCTCCCAATAAGCGCTTCTTTAATGTCAATAGCTTGACAGTGAGCTCTCATGGAGCTTCACAGGTGATTATGTCAATGTTGTGGACTCCTAACACCAAACTTAGAGTTTGGATGTGGGGGTTCAATACCAAACTTAGAGTTTGGTTGTGGCCTCCCAACACCAAACTTAGAGTTTGATTGTAGGGGCTTTGTTTGACTCTGTATTGAGAGAAGCTTTTCATGCTTCCTCTTCATGGTTGCAGAGGAATATCCTTGAGCTTTAAACACAAGGTAGTCTCCATTTAATTGAAGGACTAGCTCTCCCCTGTCAACATCTATCACAGCTCCTGCTGTGGCTAGAAAGGGTCTTCCAAGGATGATGCATTCATTCTCCTCCTTCCTAGTGTCTAAGATTATGAAATTAGCAGGGATGTAAAGGCCTTTAACCTTTACCAACACGTCCTCTACTAATCCATAAGCTTGTCTTACTGACTTGTCTGCCATCTGTAATGAGAATGTGGCAGCCTGTACCTCAAAGATCCATAGTTTCTCCATTACAGAGAGTGGCATAAGATTTATACCTGACCCCAGGTCACACAGAGCCTTCTCAAAGATCATGGTGCCTATGGTACATGGTATTAGGAATTTACCAAGATCTTGTTTCTTTTGAGGTAAAGTTTGCTGAACCCATGTATCTAGTTCACTAATGAGCAAGGGAGGTGTATCTTCCCAAGTCTCATTACCAAACAACTTGGCATTCAGCTTTATGATAGCTCCTAGATATTGAGCAACTTGCTCTCCAGTTACATCTTCATCCTCTTCAGAGGATGAATAATTTTCAGAGCTCATGAATGGAAGAATGAGGTTTAAAGGAATCTCTATGGTCTCTATATGAGCCTCAGATTCCTTTAGGTCCTCAATAGGAAACTCCTTCTTGTCTGGGTGACGTCCCATGAGGTCTTCCTCATTGGGACTCACGTCCTCCCCTTCCTCCTTGGATTCAGCCATTTTTATAATGTCAATGGCCTTGCACTCTCTTTTTGGATTCTCTTCAGTATTGCTTGGGAGAGTACTAGGAGGAGTTTCAGTGATTTTCTTACTCAGCTGGCCACTTGTGCCTCCAAATTTCTAATGGAGGACCTTGTTTCACTCATAAAACTTAAAGTGGCCTTAGATAGATTAGAGACTATGTTTGCTAAGCTAGAGGAGCTCTGCTCAAAATTCTCTGTCTGTTGCTGAGAAGATGATGGAAAAAGCTTGCTATTGCTAAGCCTGTTTCTTCCACCATTATTAAAGCCTTGTTGAGGCTTCTATTGATCCTTCCATGAGAAATTTGGATGATTTCTCCATGAGGAATTATAGGTGTTTCCATAAGGTTCACCCATGTAATTTACCTCTGCCATTGTAGGGTTCTCAGGATCATAGGCTTCTTCTTCAGAAGGTGCCTCCTTAGTACTGTTGGATGCATTTTGCCATCCATTCAGACTTTGAGAAATCATGTTGACTTGCTGAGTCAACATTTTGTTCTGATCCAATATGGCATTCAGAGCATCAATTTCAAGAACTCCTTTCCTCTGAGGCGTCCCATTACTCACGAAATTCCTCTCAGAAGTGTACATGAATTGGTTATTTGCAATCATGTCAATAAGTTCTTGAGCTTCTGCAGGTGTTTTCTTTAGGTGAATGGATCCACCTGCAGAATGGTCCAGTGACATCTTGGAGAACTCAGATAGGCCATAATAGAATATATCCAAAATGGTCCATTCTGAAAGCATGTCAGAAGGACACCTTTTGGTCATCTGTTTGTATCTTTCCCAAGTTTCATAGAGGGATTCACCATCTTTTTGTTTGAAGGTCTGAACATCCACTCTAAGCTTGCTCAGCCTTTGAGGAGGAAAGAATTTAGCCAAGAAAGTCGTGACCAGCTTATCCCAAAAGTCCAGGCTATCTTTAGGTTGTGAATCCAACCATGTTCTAGCTTTGTCTCTTACAGCAAAAGGGAAAAGTATGAGCCTGTAGACTTCAGGACCTACTCCATTAGTCTTAACAGTCTCACAGATCTGCAAGAATTCAGTTAAAAACTGATAGGGTTCTTCTTATGAAAGTCCATGAACTTGCAGTTCTGTTGCATTAGAGCAACTAGCTGAGGCTTCAGCTCAAAATTATTTGCTCCAATGGTAGGAATTGAGATGCTTCTTCCATCAAATTTGGAAGTAGGTGTAGTATAATCACCAAGCATCCTCCTTGCATTATTGTTGTTGGGTTCGGCTGCCATATCATTTTCTTGTTCGAAAATTTTAGTAAGGTTGTCTCTGGCTTATTGTAATTTAGCTTCTCTTAGTTTTCTCTTCAGAGTCCTTTCAGGTTTAGGATCAGCTTCAACAAGAATGCCTTTTTCCTTGTTCCTACTCATATGAAAGAGAAGAGAACAGAAAAAGAAGAGGAATCCTCTATGTCACAGTATAGAGATTCCTTTATGTTAGTAGAAGAAGAAAGGAATAGAAGAAGGAAAAGGTAAGAATCCAAACAAAAGGGGGAGGAATGAGTTCGAATTCTTGAGTAGAAGAGAAGTGTTAGTAGATAAATAAATAAATAGAAGAAGATGAGAGAGAGGAGTTTTCAAAAATTAATTTTGAAAAAGGGTTAGTAATTTTTCAAAAATTAAAAGAAGAAATAAAATTAAAATTAAAATTTGAAACAATTAGTTAATTAAAAAGAATTTTGAAAAAGGGGTGAGGAGTTTTCGAAAATTAGAGAGGGAAAAGTGGTTAGGTGGTTTTGAAAAAGATAAGAAACAAATAAAAAGTCAATTAGTTAGTTAAAAAAGATTTGAAAATCAATTTTGAAAGGATAAGAAGTTAGAAAAGATATTTTGAAATCAAATTTTTGAAAAAGATATGATTTGAAAAAGATATTTTGAAAAAGATTTAATTTTTAAAATTAAAATTGGTTACTTGACTAACAAGAAACTAAAAGATATGATTCTAGAATTTACAAATTGAATCTTTCTTAACAAGAAAGTAACAAACTTCAAATTTTTTAATCAATCACATTAATTGTTAGTAAAGTTTTCAAAATTTTGAAATAAAGATAAGAAAAAAGATTTTGAAAATAAATTTTAAAAATTTTCGAAAATAAATAAAAAATAAAAAAGATTTGATTTTTGAAAAAGATTTTGAAAAGATAAGATTTTTAAAATTGAAATCTTGACTTGACTAACAAGAAACAACTAATTTTAAAATTTTTTGACTAAGTCAACCCAAAGATTTCGAATTTTATGAGAGAAATAAGGAAAAGATATTTTTTATTTTTAAATTTTTAATGATGAGAGAAAAACATAAAAATGACCCAAAACATGAAAATTTTGGATCAAAACACATGATGCATGCAAGAACACTATGAATGTCAAGATGAACACCAAGAACACTTTGAATGTCAAGATGAACATCAAGACTTATTTTTGAAAAATTTTCAAGAAAAGAAAAACATGCAAGACACCAAACATAGAAATTTTTTATATTTAGACTCTAAGAATTCAAGAATGCATATGAAAAACAAGAAAAGACACAAAACAAGAAAATATGAGAATCAAACAAGAAGACTTATCAAGAACAACTTGAAGATCATGAGGAACACCATGCATGAAATTTTCGAAAAATGCATAAATTTTTAAAACATGCAATTGACACCAAACTTAAAATTTGACTCAAGACTCAAATAAGAAACACAAAATATTTTTTATTTTTATGATTTTATTAATTTTTTTGTATTTTTTTATTATTTTTTTTTCAAAAATTAATTTTTTGAAAAAACGAAAAGAGGGAATTTTTTTTTGAAAGCTTTTTGAAAAATTTTTGAAAAGAAAATGACCTAATCTGAGCAACAAGATGAACTGTCAGTTGTCCAAACTCGAACAATCCCCGGCAACAGCGCCAAAAACTTGGTGCACGAAATTATGATCATCAACAATGGCGCCAAAGACTTGGTAGCGCTCTCAAACGTGAATCACACTTTGTCACAACTTCGCACAACTAACCAGCAGGTGCACTGGGTTGTCCAAGTACTACCTTACATGAGTAAGGAGTAAGGGTCGATCCCACGGAGATTGTTGGTATGAAGCAAGCTATGGTCATCTTGTAAATCTCAGTTAGGCGGATTCAATTGGTTATAAAGGTTTCGAAATTAATAATAAATAAAGCATAAAATAAAATAGAGATACTTATGTAATTCAATGGTGGGAATTTCAGATAAGTGCATAGAGATGCTAGTTCCTGTTGAATCTCTGTTTTCCTACTGCTTTCATCCAATTCTTCATACTCCTTTCCATGGCAAGCTGTATGTAGGGCATCACCGTTGTCAATGGCTACTTCCCATCTTCTCAGTGAAAAAGGTCTAAATGCTCTTGTCACAGCACGGCTAATCATCTGTCGGTTCTCGATCATGTCGAAATAGAATCCATTGATTCTTTTGCGTCTGTCACTACGCCCAACAATCGCAAGTTTGAAGCTCGTCACAGTCATTCAATCCCTGAATCCTACTCAGAATACCACAGACAAGGTTTAGACTTTCCAAATTCTCAAGAATGGCCGCCAAAGGGTTCTAGCTTATACCACGAAGATTCTGGTTAAGGAACCCAAGAGATATGCGCTCGGTCTAAGGTAGAACGGAAGTGGTTGTCAGTCACGCGTTCATAAGGATGGATGATGATGAGTGTCACGGATCATCACATCCATCAGGTTGAAGTGCAACGAATATCTTAGAACAAGAATAAGCTGAATTGAATAGAAAATAGTAGTAATTGCATTAAAACTCGAGGTACAGCAGAGCTCCACACCCTTAATCTATGGTGTGTAGAAACTCCACCGTTGAAAATACATAAGTGATGGTCCAGGCATGGCCGAATGGCCAGCCCCCAAAATGTGATCAAAGATTTCAAATCCCCGATCAGACCCTAGTACAATAGTAAAAAGTTCTATTTATACTAAACTAGCTACTAGGGTTTACAAAAATAAGTCTAAGTGCAGAAATCCACTTTCGAGGCCCACTTTGCTGTGTGCTTGGGCTGAGCTTGAGCTTCACACGTGCAGAGGCTTCTCTTGGGGTTAAACGCAACGTTGTAACGTCTGTTTGGTGTTTAACTCTGGTTTGTGACGTGTTTCTGGCGTTTTACTCCAGAATGCAGCATGGAACTGGCGTTGAACGCCAGTTTGCGTCGTCTAAAGTCGAATAAAGTATGAACTATTATATATTGCTGGAAAGCCATGGATGTCTACTTTCCAACGCAGTTGAGAGCGTGCCATTTGAAGTTCTGTAGCTCCAGAAAATCCATTTCGAGTACAAGGAGGTCAGAATCCAATAGCATCAGCAGTCCTTTATCAGCCTCCTATCAGATTTTTGCTCAGGTCCCTCAATTTCAACCAGAAAATACCTGAAATCACAGAAAAACACACAAACTCATAGTAAAGTCCAGAAATATAAATTTTGCATAAAAACTAATAAAAACATCCCTAAAAGTAGCTAGATCCTACTAAAAACTACCTAAAAATAATGCCAAAAGCGTATAAATTATCCGTTCATCAGTCATCAGTGAGTGTTGAGCTTGAGGACATGTCGGGTTGGCTACGTAACCGACAGTTGATATCAACAGCTATAGGACAGGAATACATCATGTGCATATTGTATGAATTCCTTGCTTGTGAACTATTTGGGATTGCCTACGTGATTATAATCTACTATTTGTTATAATTGTTATCTATATTACTTGTGAACTACTTGTGTTTACCTTGTTTTGGTTGTTTGTTTGTGCAACTCATAGGAGACGGAGGAACGTAGGCAATGTGGAAAATATTAGTGTGCAGGTTAAGTTTAGTTAGGATTGAGAACCTCTAAATGACCATCCACTTATGGCTTCTGTTTTTAGTTCCTTAAGCTTTATATCCGAGTAACGGCATTCTAGGATTGCCTCTGGCATTCCCAGGACCTTATATCTGATATGCGTGACACCTTTATCATGCTGAGAACCTCTGATTCTCATTTCGTACAGTGTTGTGTTTTTCAGATATAGGTCGAAAGGCTCCTCGGTAGGCATCTGGACTTTTGTAGCGGAGTAGTTTTTGGATTTTATTTTGATGTATAGTTTATGTTTAAATATGTACTTAACTCTCTGAACAACTGCTTTATTTTATACCTCTTAGAGGTTTATGGAGAATTAGGGTTTATCTTTGTATTTTGGATTCTGGGGTATGTATATATGTATGTAAATATTCTCCAGCCAGTCTTAGCTTTGCAGGCTGAGCTAGGAGCTTGATATTTTGTATCTTTGACCTTCTATTCCCACTTTTTGTCTATGTATATTTAAAAACCTTAGTTTTCTTAGCATGCAAGTAATCTCATTTCCTGAGTGTTATGCTTTTATTTTTGTAATTTTGTTTCACCTGTTTTTTTTTTCAAGGCTCCTCATTTATTATATTCTTTCTGCTATTATATGTATATATTTTATTTTAGAGGTCGTAATACCATACCACCTCTGTTTTACGGCTTAAGCGTAAAGCTCTGTGTGGTAGGGTGTTACACTGATGTGATCTATAGTGGGGGTGCCACAGAGGAACAATACGAACTCTCTTTTCTTAACCCCTAGGAGCACGTTTGCTATGTAAATACGGAGGCTCTACGGATTCCTAACTGGATGTAGGTTCACAAATTCATGTTCGATGTTGTAGGGGTTTGTTTCCCCTTTTCGACTTTGTTATCGGGCTCTTGAACCGGTGTAGTGTCGCCCCCTCTCAGCTCTATCCTAATAGTTAGGCAGTTATTAGGTGTTTTGAGCAACATGTGAATACTTCCAAATACCAGCCGTTGTGTAGGTCTTTCTGGATTTCTTCCTTATCACTATGCCCCTTCGGAAGGATAAACATCAAAAGGGATATATGCCTTTCTGGGTCGTCCAAGGCCGAAAGATCATCGGGATATTTGAGGATTCCTTCCCTGGGTTCAAGAAGGAATACTTCAAAGTGAGGCCGGCAAGGGGACATCACCCATTTTGGTTTACTCTAGAGGAAGAACGGAGGTCCCCGACCTACTAGAATTATGAAGTCGCAACTGAAGACTTAGTGAAGATAACTTACGAGGGGTTAAGTCGAGAAAGTAAAAATATAGTTGAGGTATTGACGGTTGTTTTTGGGGGTAGGTCGTTAAATCTTCGACACGTGATGCGAGACCGGGAGGCTGATCGCTAGTATATAGGTAGGTTGCTTTCCTTTCACTTTGTTCTTGTATTCTTCTTTTTGAAATCTTGTTTTTATAAGCTACCTCAGTTTATATGGCCGGTGGACTTACGACCATGAAAAATCTCATGGCTGCCTTCCTCGAGGTGGAAGATGAGGAGCATCCCTAGGTTGAAGAGGTCCCAACCTCTGGTGCCGGTGTGGAAGGGTCACGGGAGGTCACTACTACTCAGGCCAAAGGTGATCTTCATGAGATCACACCCCTGTATCCTCAGAAGAAGGGAAAAATGACATCGAGTGGGAAGGGGAGGAGGTTGTCATTCACTCTATGATGGAAAAAGCCTTTGATACCCCGACTTTCATTGATGAGCACTTGCTTTTGGGGACTGAGGAGTACTTCGCAGACTACGATCTAGCCGCTCAAGCAAAGTGGGTCTATCACTCCCTGCTCTATTTTACGACAGTGGTTTGCAAGACGTAAGTGCTTCTAGGAAAGTTGCAACTGTTGGTTGGGAAAATTTGTGAGGCCTAGACCAATCTAGCGGCTGCTCGATCAGAGAGGGATGCAATCAAAACTACTAAAACTAAGGCTAAGAAGGAGGCTAAGGAAGCCGGTGATGAGATCCAGCATCTCATCGATCTTAAGATGTCTTTGAAAGTAGAGAAGTCAAAGGCGGAGCGTCGGGCAGAGGAGGCATAAAATTAAGTGAAAGCCACGAAGGATGCTGCGGGTGTCTTGAAAAAGAGGTACAAGGAGTTTGTAAAGAACATGAAAGAGGTCGTCTTTGCTACAAAAGAGTCTTTGAAGTTGCAGGTCTCACTCCTTTTGCCCGATTTTGCTGTTTCCCAGATTGGTGCTTTTAAGACTATCTGAGATGGGCAGATTTTTTATCTTAGTTTTGAGAAGAGAACCTAGTTTTCTTTTGTTTGTATGTATTGAATGTATGCCTGAGGGGCTAACTTTGCTTTGTATTTTGAATGTATGCCCATGGGACCGACGTTATATGCTTGATTAAGTAAAAGTTAGGTCATATTATTACCTATCTGTACTTCATTCTTGGTGAAGTTCATCTATCTCGTGCCATTTTGTTTTTGGTTAAGTCGTTTAACTTGTGCTGTACATTATTTTTGGTTAGTCTATTCAACTAATGTCGTATTTTACTTTGGTTAACCATTCGGGAGTGATTTGATTTGGCTTCCAGGTTGATCAATCCTGGGATGTCGTTCTCACAACTTGGAAAAAACTTTAGAAAGGAGGAAAACAAAACTCTTAATAGAAAATGTAAATTTTGACAACACTTAAAATTAATTCAAGAGAAAAAAGGACAAGAACAAAGAAAAGAGAGAATAAACGAACAATTCGAGTCCATTGAGCGAGAAAAAAGCACCTTAGCCTGTCATGGTGGTGTAAATATGTCTTCATGAGTTGAACTTTTTCAGCTTGATAGCGTTCCAAGTTCAGGATACCGGGGACCCGTCAAGTCTTTCTAATTGATAAGCTCCTTTGCCACATGTTTCCCAGACACGATAAAGTCCCTCCTAATTCAGTGAGAGTTTCCCTTCGCCTGGCTTTCAGGTTCCAATGTCATTGCGTCGGAGCAATAAGTCTCCCTTATCAAAAGCTCACTTCTTTACATTCTGGTTGTACTTGAGGGCTAGCGTTTGTTTGAGGGCCATTTTGCTCAGGTGGGAAAGCTCCCAAATTTCATCCACCAAATCTTTTTTGGCTTCTTGATCAAAATTCTCTAGGAGGAATCTTGGGTTAGGCTTACCGATCTACACTGGTATGACTGCTTCAGTGCCATAGGTTAGGCAAAAAAGTGTTTCTCTGGTTGCTGACTGTGGGCTGGTGCAGTATGACCAAAGGACGGAACTCAATTTGTCTGCCCAATTACCTTTCTTATACTCTAACCTCTTCTTGATCCCTTTTAGGATCACCTTATTTGCTGTCTCAACTTGCCCGTTGGCCTGGAAATGTTCTACAGAAGAGAAACATTGTCGGTGAACTGGGTGCCATTATCGGAGATAACATCATCTGATGCTGAATCGGTTGATTACCTGTCTCCAAAAGAACTTTCTACATTGGGCTACCGCTATATTGGCTAAGACTTTGGCAGTAGTCGAGGGACACTATAAGTAATTTGAGTTGTTTAGGGACCATAGGGAATGGGCCCCTGAGGTCGATTCCCCACACCACAAAAGGTCGGAAGGCCATGACACATGACAGCTCTTCCACCATAACATTGTGAAAGTTCCCGTTTTCTTGGCATTTAACGCAAGATCTGACGAGTTGCATTGAGTTGTGGATTATAGTTGGCCAATAGTAACTAGCTCTTATCAATTTCTGGGCCACGGTCATCCCACCCATGTGGTGGCTGCAACAACCCTTGTGTACTTCCCTCAAGTACTCTGTCTGGTCGGGGCAAAGGCACTTGAGGAGTGGCTGAGAGATGCCCTTCCGATACAGGATCCCTTGGATTATGGTGTACTTGGCAGCCTCCCACTGAATCCATTTTTGTTCGGCTTGGTTGCCCAAGAGCTCTCCTTCCTCTATGAACTGCTTGATCAGGGTAGTCCGATCCAAATTTTCTGTTGGCTTAGGATCAAAGTGACAGATGGTTCTTTGATTGCCTCATGGATAAGGGAGTGGTTTTCTCCAGAGAATTTGGTGCTAGCCAGCTTTGACAATAGCTCTGCACTGGTGTTCTTCTCCAGAGGGTCATGCTAGATCACCACCTCGTCGAAGGCTTTATACACTTCTATGGCCTTTTCCAAGTACTTTTGGAGCAAGGGATCCCGAGCTTGGTACGTTTCGTTAACCTGCAATGACTTGCGAGTCACAATTGACTAGGGAGAGTCCGGCTATGATAGCCTCATACTCTGCTTGGTTATTGGACAGAGGAAACTTGTATTTGATGGACTGCTCTCGTACAGGAGGCCATCCGAGTTCTTTAGGATTACTTCTTCACCACAAGAGGTTTGGTTGGGTTCTCCGTTGACATGGACCTTCCAACGTTGCACCAAGAGAACGAGGTCTTGGTGGGCTATTTCAGCCAAGAAGTTCGCCATCGCTTGGGGCTTGATGGCATGCCTTGGTTGATACAAAATGTCGAATCGTGACAGCTCCACGGACCATGTCATCATACTTCTCACTTAAGTCAGGTTTTTGGAGTACTTGCCTTATGGGTTGATCTATGCAGACCACGATTGGTGGCTCTAAAAGTACTGCCTTAGCTGTCTTGAAGAGATGAGCAAAGCGAAGACTAGATTTTTGAGCTGTGAATATCGTAGTTATGCATTTTGGAATGCTTTGCTGATGAAGTATATCGGGAACTGCTGCTTATCCTTCTCTCTGATGAGTGTTGTTCCCATGGCTTCATCAATGATGGCCAGATAAAGGAATAAGGGCTCCTCATCCACTGGCTTAGCCAAAATCGGTGATTTTGATAGGAGTTTTTTTAAGTGGAGAAAGGTTTATCATGAAACCACATCACAATTATTTGGGTTTTCCTTGACTCTACACTGGGTTATCATGAAACCGATGAATTTTTTGACCTCCATGGCGAAAGCACATTTTGCCGGGCACAGTCACATCATGTGCTCGCAGAGGGATTTGAACACTTGTTGTAAATCTCCTAACAGAGATCCCTTCTCTGTGGTCTTAATGAGTAAATCATCGATGTACACCTCTACTGTCTTGCTGATTTGGTCATGGAAGATTTTTTGTCATCAGTCACTGGTATGTGGCCCTAGCATTTTTCAGGACGAATGGCATGACTGTGTAACAGTAGATGCCGTCTAGTGTGACGAATGCCATTTTTTCCTTGTCAGGATGATGCATCGAAATTTGATTATACTTGGAGTAAGCATTGATAAATCTTAGGTATTTGTATTCGAAGGCCGAGTTAACCAGGTTGTCAATGTTGGGTAACGTAAAGGAGTCTTTGGGACAACACTTGTTGAGGTTCAAATAATCTACGCACATTTTTCATTTCCCATTGGGTTTCTTGACGAAGACCATGTTTGACAACCAGGTTGAGTAAGTGAGTTCTTGGATAAACCTGGCCTGTAGTAAGCTGGTGGTCTTCTTTTTTACCTCGGCTGCTTGGTCGGCGGATGTCCTCCGCTTCTTTTGTGTGACTGTCTTGGCCTCTGATTTTATTGATAGCCTATGGGATATGAACTCCATATCCAACCAGACATGTCGGCAAGCGTCCATGCAAATAGGTCTCTATTTTCTCTTAGGAGGGTCGAAAGAGGTCCCTTGAACTCTTAAGGTAGGTTTTGGTTTAGGAATATGAATTTTTCCTTTGTGTCACCTATTTATACTTTCTCCATATCTCCATCCGATTTTGGTCGGGGATGCTCCTCCATCCTCGCATTCAGGTCGGCGACAAATATTCCCATAGCATCGCGAGATTTCTTTCTCAGGGACAGTCTGGTGTTGTTGCAAGCTATGGCCAATTGAAAGTCATCGTGAATGGTTCCTATGCTCCCGTCATCCACCTAGAATTTCATTGTTAGGAACTTTGTAAAGACCACTGCGTATAAGTCGTTGATGGTCTTTCTGCCCAAAATGACATTGTAGGCAGTAGAGTCCTTGAAGACAATGAAGTCGAACATAACTGATCTTTTCTTGCTTTCCCATAAATGGTGCCAATGTTCAAGAGTTACCTTGAAGAATAGGATCCACAACTAAGCAGGGTGATGAGGTTCACAGCGTCCAATCTGATGGAGTGAAGAAGGGTGGAATGACCTACAAAGACACTCCAATACTCAAATCAGAATAGGTCTAAGAGGTTGGATCTTAGCGTTTTGAGTGTGTCATACATGGGGGGGAGTCTGAGACTCCCCTTTTAAGTGTTTTCCCTAGTCTGATCTTCTAAATTGCGAAAGATACGATTCATATATAATTTTTAATGTCAGTGAGGGATTTACAAAAATAATTCATGATAAAAATAAGATACACCTAGGCTAGAAAAATTTGCACTCAATATTGAAAGATATTTCTATTATCTTTCTATTTTGAGAGCATATTTTCGCCAGTAAAAAACATATTCTCGTGGTGTTTGTTTTTTGAAAAAAAAAGGAAGGGGTGATCTTTATAAGGTAGACCCATGCTTCGAGTTGTTTCATACCACAAATAAATTCAAACACCTCTATAAGACATACAAATTCACATCTCTTACAATTGACACAGTCCTCCGTTCTTGGGGCAGAATGTGACATTGGATCTATAATTTCATTTTAACACCAAAAGTAGAAAATTTTTTATCTAGTAAACTTGAAAATAACTCATATATTTAGACATAAGATAAATCAACGATTTACCAACCATCTTAATCTCATGAATATCCTACAAAATTTGAAGTTAAATTTTTTAATATTTACATTTACAATATTAATAGGCTCTAATCAAATAATAATATTCAAATTAGATCTATATTATAATGTAAAAAAATATTTATATTGTAGATTGAATTAACAAAATAAAATACAACCAAAACAATACTAAAAATGTATTAAAACAAAGATTCTTTTTAGTTTAGTAAAAAAATAGAAAAAAGATTTATTATTTAAAAGATGTTTTTTCGATTTTTTTTACAACTCTCAAGCAATATTTTCTATTTTTTTATCAAATCATATATTTATTTATACTTTGATTGTATTTAAGTTAACCTCATGTTTATTGATATTCAATTAATAGAATCAGAATTCAAAACATTTTTTCTTTTTATATATTGTTGTCACCTAAGCATGTTATATTTATCTGAACATGTATTTTGGCGAGTCAAACTAAACTAAAAACTATAAAAAGAAAAAAAAACTATTTTCTGAATGGGTTTTTTCAGAAATAAAATAAAAAAATTTATATTTCTCCAAACACCATTTTTTAACTTTAATTTTTCAAATACGATTTTTTTTAGAGCAAGTTTGCTGCACCCCCGACGAACTCTATAAAAAATTATCCTAGGCGAACTCCCTTCAAATTATTTAAACCCCACGTTTTTAATCCATTTTAATCCATTATTATTGTCTTCAAATAGTATATAGATCTACAAACAGTATATAGGAGTACACAAAAATATACTGACAACAAACATCGCTTCTTCAAGGATTTTTTAATTATAAATTAAAAAAAGCCATATTTAATAATGACAACCATTATCATCATCTCCAGAAATACACAGATACACTGAATAAACCATATTTAACAAGATTTTTTTTAATTATAAGTCATATTTTATTTTTAAAAAATGTATTTATATTTTTTAAAATTTATTTCAAAATAAAATACGACTTATAATTAAAAAAATTCTTGTTAAATATGACTTATTCCTGTGTTCATGTGTATTTCTGGAGACGATGATAATGATTGCCATTGTTAAATATGGCTTATTTTTTTAATTTATAATTAAAAAAATCCTTGAAGAAGCACTGCTTGTTGTCTGTGTATTTTTGTGTACTCCTATATACTGTTTGTAGATCTATATACTATTTGGAAATGATGATAATGGATTAAAATGGATTAAAAATCACGTGGGGTTTAAAATATTTGAAGGGAGTTCATCGTGGGTAAGGCCAACTCTATAATTTTTATAGAGTTCGCCGGGGTGCGACAAATTTGCTCTAAACAAAAAAAAAATCATATTTGGAGAATTAAAATTTAAAAATAGTGTTTAGAGAAATATAAATTTTTTTATTTTATTACTGAAAAAATCCCTTTTTTAAATTGGTTAAGTTAATGATGACCTTGCATTGATTCACCTATGTAAGCTGCAACTAAAATAAAAAAGATAAGGACTTGGATTCTGCGGTAAATAATCTAAGAAAACATGGCAGGTATAAAGATTACAGAGGATATTAAAAAAAAACAAGAACAACAACTACTAATTTATCAGCTAATATATTTTTGAAAATTCCAAAGTTAAGTTATAAAAGTTTTGTGAAATTTTCTAAGATGTTAATTAGTAAAAGAATTAGGTTTCTTTTGTTGAAATTAAGTTCTTAGTTATAAATATACAATATTTTATAAAATAAATTTTAAAATTAAAAATACTTCTAAAAATATTAAAAAATAATAAGAGAATATTATTTTTTTTTAAAATTAACTTGTATTCGTACAAAAATTCAAATATCAATTAACAATAAGTATAGTTGGATCACTTGTTGCAAATAAATTAATTCCACTAATTTTATATACATCTGACATCTATGTTAGAAATATAATATGTTCTAAATTCAAATGTTAACAAAATAAAATAAGTTTTAAACTCTAGTTATAAATTTAAACGATTCAAAATACACGAATGCCAAAAGATATTTGCTAAAGTTCACATGTAATTAATCATTTTAATTCACGGCACATTCTTTAATCCATATGCTGTTATGCGCCTCCAAGATGCTTGCATTGAGTAAATCCCTAAAATAGTCCCTCAGATTGAGTCCATGCACCAATGTTACTCCTGATTTTCGAAATACTCTAATTGCACCCTTTAGATTGAACTCCGTGCGAAATCCTGGTCCTTCCACTCAATTCTGGCGTGACTCAATAGCCGGAGCGCAGAGCTGGCTGCTTATGATCCACGTAGGTAGCCTTAAACGGCTAACTGATATGGAGTATCATCAAAGAATCTCCGAATTCTCTGAATTAGTCCTTGGTACCAATTATAAACCCTAAAGTTATTCTTCCTTCTTCCTGTGTGAATTGGTTCGTCGTCCAGCTCAAGCTCTTCTTCCCTTTTCCTCTTATTCTTTTTCTTCGTCCTCTCTCGCCATGAGTGACAGTCACGCTTCTCGAAGGTCGAATCGCTCATCTACGACCAAAAACTGGAGAGGAAACAATGTGCGTAACCGGCGTTCAGCAGTTCCAGAGTGGTGTGGTTGTGGGTGCAGGCCTGTCCTTTGGTGGTCAGGGACGGAGAGTCATCCTAATAAGCCGTTCTTCGAGTGTCCGAATTATAACATGAGTGCATTTACTGGCTGAAATTTCTTGTGTTGGTTAGTTGAGGTAGTTGTTTGATAAGGTTGATGCATATTTGCATACTAGTGGAAAGAATTGGTGTGAGTTCTTTGTCTGGGCAGATTCTGTACAAGATGAGGTGCCGCTGAAGTCTGATAAAGAAGATGAGCATGGTGGGATGAAGATGAACATTGCATGGAAGGTGGGCAAACTGGAAGCAGATGTGAGAAATGTAAAGCTGATGGTCCAAGTGCTTGGTTTAGGGGTATTCGTGTTATTTGTGTTTGTGTTGATGTTACTGTTGAAGGTTTTATTAGGCTGAGAACTGAAACACAGAACCAGTGTAATCCAGTTTATGAACAATGCAATTGACATTAGATTATTTTTGATATATTGAATGACTATTTGGTTTTGTTTTTGTAAACATAATTGGGTGGATAAGCAACAATAGAAAAAGCTTACATAAGGCAAAATTCATAACTGAATGACAATAACACTAGTTCATATAAAATTCTACAATAATGCATTGATGACAATAACAAGCAAAAAAATACTGAGCATTGTTTCAGCTAGATTCTAGCAATTTAGTTAGTATTTAAAAGTTGCAGAGGTGTCTATGAATCACCATGACCAAACAAAAAAGACTAAGATAATTGTTTCACAAAATATTACAAACTTTCAGAATTTCAACCTAAAGCTAGGATCATAATCACTTCTTTCTTGGCGGTTTAAACCCTGGGGTGGGCACAGACTTGAGAAAGTTGGCCAGACTTGAGGAAGTTGGCCAGCCTTACTGCAGTTGCCTCACTAGCTCCCTCCATTGGATTGAATGATGCAGAGCCAGTTAGAGTAGGTGACCTTCTTCTAAGTGGCAGTTTCTCAGGTCTTGTAGGTGTCTTCCTCTTTTGTTCATGTTCCTGCAATGCAGACAATACCTTACATAAGGCCTAGAAAATAAGACAAATAATAAAAACACATTATATGAAGCATTATTAAAGACAATACCTTTTGGGAGTTTTTAGCTTCAGAGTATGAGGGCTGAGACAAATCAATCTTAGCCTGCTGGACATCCACTTCCACAAGAGTGGCAGGAGCAGGGGCAGATGTAGTAGCAGTAGCAGACGCTGTTGCAGTTCCAGAGCCTGTAGCAGTAGCAGAGGCACTTGCAGCTTGAGGTGCATTGGAAGTAGTTGTTGTAGCTGACGCAGAGGCTGTTGCAGTGACATTCTGAGCAGTAGCCTTAGGGTCTTTAGCAATAGCCTCCGCAGCTTTCTTCTTCTCAGCCTCTGCAGCTTCAGCAGCCTTCTTCTTCTCACACCCTCTTTTTGTATGACCTTTCTACAAGCAATACTTGCAAGTGAATGGCCATAGCTGTCTCTTCAGAGTGGTGGTTGGCTTTGATTTCTTGCTAGACTGACCCCCCTCATCCGCATCCTTCCTTCTCTTGGTTTGGAGCTGTCCAGGTTTCCTCTTAACCAAAGGTGCCAATGGTCTGTTGGCCTCAGATCTTTCCCATAATTGTTGGCCAGGTAAAGAATTTATGTGGTGGGAGTAAGTGGCTTTGTAGGACTCCATTGTGAGGAGCTTGTGGCAGAAATCCTCTGGCCACTTGTTTACCCTAGCAATAGCAGCACATACATGCACACATTGGATTCCTGCAATACCATAATCAGCAATAATAATTAGGTGCATAGTTAATTAGACTCACTAGGCAGAGTACTTAAATAATTAAGTAACAGTTAAATACATTACCTGTTAGCATCCAAAACTGACAAGTACATAGCTTTTTCTCCAAATCCACTACATGGTGTGTAGGGTGTCCATGTACCTCGAACTCTCGTATCCGGTGTCTCCAGCCCAGATTGATTGCCATTGCCTAGATTCCTTCCTCAACTTCTCCAGTATGCACTTGATCACTGGGGGAAGTATCCCCACATGATTATCCAACTTCACTTTATTTTTGGCTATCGTCCTCATTACGAACATCCTAACCTCTTCTAGCAGTGTGATTATAGGCTTCCTCCTACCTTCCTTAATCTTTGCGTTGAATACTTTGCACGCATTGTTACATATTGAGTCTAACTTTGGCTTGTGACTGAACTGAGATCTTGTCCAAGAATGTGTTGGCCATTTTTCTAGGTATGCCCATGCCTCTGAATTTAGCCGCTTCAACTTTTCCCTATGTTCCCTGAATTCCTCAAAGGTTGTGGCTCGTGCACAATCCCACAGCAAGCCTCTTAGCTCCAGATCTTTCCATTGCTTGTTGAAATTCCTACACAAATGCCATACACAGAAACGGTGATGCACATTGGGCATCACCTCCTGTACAGCATTTATGAGTCCCTGCAACACAGAGTGGATGCAAATAATAATTAACTCAGATACAGTAGAGAGAAGTTTGTAGAATACACAGTTATATGTTCACCATCTTAGACCCTAACTTTTTATATTTTCACCATAATAGACCCTGACTTTTAATATTTTCACCATAATAGTCCCTGAGTTTGTATTAAACACACCATAATTGTCCCTAACTTTTGCTATCGTGCATCTAAAGTAGTCCTACTTACATATCAGCAAGCCTCTTACATGATCCAATATATTATAATATAGTGAAGGCAACCAAATACGAAACTAAATCAGAAGGGATTAGCAACCATGTACCTTTTGCAAATCAGAAATGAAACACCAAACATGTGTCTTGTAATCTCCCAAATCTACGTGCAATAGTTCCAAGAACCATTTCCAGTTGGCAGTGTTATCAACTTCCACAATTGCCCATGCAATGACGTATATGTGGTGGTTTGCATCCTTCCCAATAGCTGATAGAATCTGCCCTCCAAAGACAGTTTTCAGGAAAGCACCATCAAGTCCAATGAGTGGACAACATCCTGCCTTAAATCCATTCTTGCAGCCACTTAAACACACATACATTTTCTCAAATATGACATCACCGTTTGGCTGTGGGATGGTACAAATTTGAACAGTTGAATCCGGGTTGGTCTTCAGCAGTGTCTCCCCATAGTCCCTCACCATTGCATACTGTGCCTTTTCATCACCATGTACAAGGTTTCTAGCATAAGATAGTGCCCTTGAGATCGAGTTCCTATTCAATGACAGATCATACTTGGTCTTGAAGAATGTGTTTGCATCACAATGCCTGAAGTTGGGATACTTTCTGACTTTCTTCACCAGCTTACTAGTAACTCAGTTATGATTGGCTGCTCTGTTCTTATCTTCCCTTGCACAGCTATGATCATCTCTGAAAGTCTTCACTTGCTAGCAAGTATCGTCTCGGTCCTTGGAAGCGAAAATAACCCAACTGCATTCCTTCACCTTGCAAACTGCCCTAAGCCTCTTCCTATCATTTTTATTGAATCGAATACGCCTTCCCTGCTAGATGGTGTACTCCCTAACAGCCTCTTTAAAATTCCACTTCGTATTAAACTTCATTCCAACCTCTAAGTGAAGCTCCCCGAACCTAGCCCCATCTCTAAAAACTGGAAACGCCTCATCAGACTCGGTCTCCTCTACTAATTCGTCTTTAGAATTGGGTGGGGTTTTCATCTCCAATGAAAGCCAAGAGTTGGCACCATCAGAATTGGTCCCATGATTGTATGCATCATAATCATCATTCTTATCAGTTCCTACTTTCCTAAAATCTACTTCAACATCAGAATTAATCTCCACATAAGTATCGTCATCAACACAAATCTTCTCCTTCATCTTATTCTTTCCCTTACCCTTATCCTGTGAATCACTCTTATTACTTGTTTTCTTCTTACCCTTTACCTTACGTGAAGGAACAGGGTCCGCAGCACATGAATCAGATGAGTTGTCTTTCCTTACTGGTTTATAGGGCTCATCTTCTGAACTATCATCAGAATTAGAGGACTCCTCATCAGAGGACATCAACATCACAGAGATCTTGCTACCCTGCCCCCTTTTCTGAGCCTTTGTGCCTCCTATCTCAGTGGCAGACCTCAGGCAATACCTCCTATGAACTTTTGTTTGATTTGGTTTCGAGGTGTTCTTGGCCTTCTTTTTAAGTTTTTGTTCAATCGGCACCTTAACAAATGCTTTAACCCTTTCCTCCCTAGGTCGACTCACATTAGCAGTAGGATTCTTTTCATCATTTACCCTAGCACCATCGTGTGGGGCAGCTGCAACATTTTCCTTAGCTTGCGTCCCAAGGTCCCTTACTTGATCATCAATGTATACCATAACCTCATTCCCTTCTATCAGTTCAGGTGACGAAACCTCATGTTCAATGTAGATATCAACAAGACCCGCATTCTGTGAACCCATCTCACACATCTCTCTTAGGTCTGCATCACTCTTTAACTTCCTCAATCCCTCCCCTATGCTCTTTCCAGGTACAAGCCACCAGACTTCCTTCATTCTGTCATAACCTAGCTCCTTATAATAGTTTCTCAGGTAAAATACATCCAGCCTATCCACCTCAACATCACCAAGGCAGTTTCTGTTGTCCGGATAGTAACCAATCTTTCCATCCACACCCTTTTTAAAAGTTCCTCCATGATGAAACATAATGTTTAGTATTTCATCCATCTGCGAAATAAGTAAACAAACAAATTAAACACATGCAACACTAACTTCTGACCATAACTAGAGAACCGTATCATTAGAGGAAACAACCCTCCTTGGATACATAAAAAAAAAACAGAGCAACCCAAACCTCATGCTAACAACGTAACCACAAAAAACCTAACAATATAGAAATCTAAACAAAATACCAAACGAAGATGAACTCTCCTTCAATCAACACACCACGTGAAGAGCCATCAATGAAAATCCAAAAAAAAAAATTTTAAACTTCAACTACACATTCTATTACTAACCTTGTTGTAGCTGACGATGACGATACCCTCTGCTTCAACAACTTCGTACCTGTGGCGTTCTTCCTTCTCCTGCCAATGAACTCAGTCAAGCACTAACCAAAACATACCCTAATGTCACAGCATTCTCTGGACGAAAGAGAGAAGAAACGCTTGAAGAGAAGTAGGAAAAAGACTAACGAATGATCAATCCTCTCCCCAAGCAACCTTTCAATTCCTCTCCAAGGCAAAACGACGTCGTCCTGATTCATTAACACCATCCAGGCAAAACGGCGTCATTTAAGGCTGCCTACGTGGACCATAAGCAGCCAGCTCAGCGCTCTGGCTGCTGAGTCATGCCGAAATTGGGTGGAAGGACCAGGATTTCGCACAGAGCTCAATTTGAAGGGTGTAATTAGAGCATTTCGAAAGTCAGGGATAACATTGGTGCACGTGCTCAATCTGAGGGACCATTTTGGGGATTTACTCTGCTTCTATTGGAATTGCATATCAAGTTTATAATTAGCAAACAGAGAAGTAAATAAGTTAAAACATAATACTTTAACAAAAGAATAACAAGGATAGATATTTTAGAAAATTTCGCTCTTCTCTTTTGGGAGATGCTAAAATGACACTTTCTTTTTTTCTATTTGTAAAATATGTATTTTCTTCCCTTATAACTTTTAAAAATTTTCTCTTTAATCCAATTTAAATTTTTGTGTTAACTAATGTTAAATTTATTCATTTTTAAAAAAAATAAATTATTTTTTACAAAAATACCCTTTAGAAAAAATTTTATTTTTTGTCATTAAATTTTACTTACTAAAATATCCTTAATAAATTATTTTTTATTAATTAAATTGTATTTTTACCAAAATATTTTTAAAAAATTAATAATTAAATTATCTTTTTCTAAGATACTCTTCAATAATTTTTTAATTAATAAATTGTGATTTTATCAAAATTTATGTTAACAATTATTTTTATATTTTACTATTAATTTTTCAATATCAATATATATTATTTTAATATTAAATAAAAAATCTTGGTAAAATTATTTTTTGATATCAACATATATTAATTGTTATACATATTAACAATGGTAAGATTTTTTTTATTTAATGTTAAAATAATATATATTAATATCAAAAAATTAATAATAAAATATAAAAATAATTGTTAACAAAAATTTTGGTAAAATCATAATTTAATAATGAAAAAATTATTAAAAGGTATCTTAGAAAAAAATAATTTAATTATTAATTTTTTAAAAATATTTTGATAAAAATACAATTTAGTCAATAAAAAATAATTTATTAAAGGGTATTTTGGTAAGAAAAATTTAATGACAAAAAAATAAAATTTTTACTAAAGGATATTTTTATAAAAAATAATTTATTTTTTCTTGAAAATTGGATAAAGTTAACATTAGTTAACACAAAAAATTTAAATGGATTAAAGAGGAGGTTTTTTAAAAGTTATAAGGGAGGAGAAGGTATATTTTATAAATAAAGTGAAGAAGAGTGTCATTTTATCATCTCTCAGGAGAGGGAAGTAAAATTTTCTGATATATTTTATATTAGTTATGTTCCTGTAGAGGTTGGCCGGTGTATAGCTATCTTCAAGCTTCTCGTCGGGATGAGTTATACGTCTACGTCGGCAAGGAGAGAACAAGATGGTGGGTACCTGCAAAAGACACTCCGACGCTCAAGTCAGTAAGTGTTTAAGAGGTATAAGAATAATTCTATGAATATAGACAGTAAGACATGAAATAGAAGTCCTTATATATTGTATAATAATTCTATGAATATAGAATGTATATAGGATACATCTAGATATCTAGAATATGTATAGGATATATCTAGAATATGTATTGAATGTCTGGTGTATATAGAAATTGGTGCCGGCATAAAGTTGATGAATAAAGTTGATGGTATGATCGTTGATCATTAAGTTAGAATAATGGTCATTAAGTCGACAATAAAGGTGTCGGTGACAGAATGATTGATAATTAAGGCAGAAGTTATAACTCATAATGCACAATAAAAATCGAGTTATAAGGTGACGGATCAAGTTAAGCTAAAAAAATATGTACTCCATAGTAATAATTGTTGACTTTCAATCAAATATTAAAATTTCAAAATCAAAAACTAAAATTTATATTCCAAAGGTTTATCAACTTTAATATGATTCTATGTATATGCACTAAAAATCAGTTAATCACTTTTTTAGTATTGCATTTTGATACACAGTACTCCATGTATTTTAAAAAAAATATATAAAAAATAATATTTAAAATTAAAAATTTGTTTTAGAATTTCTTTTAATATAAAAAAATCATTTATTTAAAGAATTTCAAATTTAGTAAAATGCATCAAATTTCACCTCCATCCTTATGTTTGTAGTTAATATTATTGTTTTTCATCTGAACTCTCTTCCTGAACATTATCATCAACATCAAACAATGTTGGTGTAGTTATCTTTCCTTTCATTCTGATCTGCTGATAAACATTATTATCAGCTACCCGGAATAGAAATAATGTTGATGCAGTTATCTTTCCTTTCATAACTGCAGTTATCTTTCCTATGGCTGGTCCGATGATAGAGCTAATGGCAGAGAAAGATATTGTTGCTGTTGTTATTGGTATTATTTTTTTTTTGTTTGAAAAATGATAAATACCTATTTCTTTTTATGTCTCTAACATTCTTATATTAAATGATAAATACATTTTTTATATTAAATGGGCCAAAAACGTAGCTATATCTTTAACTATTGACATATTTCAAAAGTATAGTCATATTATCCACCATTGACCCACTCCAAAAGTGTAACAATATTTTCTACAATTGACACAATTTTAAAGCGTAGTCATATTTTTTACATATAGTCACGCTTTTAAGCGTGACAATAGATAAAAGTGTAGTAAAAAAACATGCCAATAAGTTGACAAAAACGTGGCAATAAAACACTTGATACACTTGCAAATATGACCCTACCAAAAGCATGCTGATAGCTCTAACAAAAAGTTATTACTATATTCTTTTAACTTTTGACATGCTTTAAAAGCGTGGCATATCCTGACTCGAAGACGAGGTCATAACCTACAAAGGACAAAGGACCGACCTCGAGGAAAGTACTCCTACTACCATCCGACCTTAAGAGGTCGAACATCGGCCCAAAGAAGGCTCAAAATAGTGAAATCCACGCCTTCTAAAAGGCGGTAATCGAAAAAACCAAGATCTCAAACAAAAGAAGATAAGATCTCATCCTCAAAAGACCACCACATCCAAGTATAACTTATACTCCAATTACATATAAAGCCTGCTTAAATCTTTGCTAACTTAAGTATCGGAGTCTCTTGCAGGTACCACCATCCACGGGTACCACTACCCATACCACCCACCTCTCCACAAGAAATTTGGACACACCGGCACCTCGACGCTTAAATAAAGAAGGCTGAGTAGCAAAAGCCGACACCTCGACGCTTAAATAAAGAAGGTTGAGTAGCAAAAGCATGATTTTCTTGTAGTGGTGGGATTGATGGAAATTATTTCATGTCCAACATTTTTTGACAATTACACCAGACAAGGCAAAACAGAGATAAAATCGTTGTGCACGAACATCAATAGCTTCTTTTATTATAGCATCTTTTAAGGTCAACTTTCCTTTTAGATAATGGAAGTGAGTTCTCTTATCTTTTCATTTTCTTTTATAATAAAAATAAATATTAAATTGATACGAAATATTCTGATACTAATAAAATGGTACTTAATAGATGTTATTGATAAAATAATTCTTAAAAAATTAAAATTTGATGAATGTTTCTGGCTAGTCGAAACGAACACATCTCTAATGAAAACGATACTGAGGTGACCACAATGATATGACAACCTTATTAATGGATATACCTAAATAGAATTTTTAATTAATCAACCCAATAATCCAACTTAAAAAACTTCCATCTCATTCCCAATGCACTCTCTCACTCTGTCAACCATGAGTTGCACCAAACATAGAAATCCTCCTAAATATTAATCTAACAAAGGATCCTCGGCTGAGTTTTCTAAATCTACAAATTAATTTTCAATTCATAAAGATTAATAACAACCAAATTTAAAAAACAAATAAATAGACTCATATATAATAATCAAAATATAATAAAATAAAGCTTAAAGACGAGGCGATAGTAGGAAAGGTTTGGAAGAATGCATTAAGAGAGTGCTGTTGAGAGAAGGAGATTTTGAACATGTAAACCGGACTCGTTTGTCAAATTTGTTTGAAATTATTTTATCAATAATATAAATTTGAAATTATTTTATCAATAATATCTCTCTATTTGATAGAGTTAGAATCCTTAGATACCAATTTAATATTTATTTCTTTGTATTAAAAAATATTCAATATGAAAATGATAAATAAAAAATATTTTATAAATATAAATTCTAAAATTAAAAGTACTTTTAAAAATAATAAAAAAATATATTTTTTAAATTAACTTGTACTCACAAAAATTCAAATATTAATTCCCACACTTATTCTCTATACATGCAACATCTGTATTGGAAATATCATTTCCATTATATACATGTAACATCTAAGTTGAAAAAATTCTCTGAAATATAACATGGTCTAAACCCAAATGTTAATAAAATAAAATAAATTTTAAATTCTAACTCGAAATTTAAACAATTCAAATGCTTCCTATAAAAGGATATTTGCGAAAGTTCCATCATTTTAATTCTCGCTCATTCTTTACTTGTTCTTTATCCATACGATGTTGTTTGCCTTCACGTAAGATGTTTTCCATTGAAACTGCATATCAAAATTTATAATGAGCAAATAGAGAAGTAAATAGGTTAAAAAATAATACTTAAATAAAAGGTTAAGTAAGACAAATATCGCTCATTTCGAGCATTTAGACCACTTCCTGACCCTAACTTCTCAATCTATAAGGACTCGCCCTCCCAATTCAAAGTTCTTTTATGGAAGTTGGATTAAGAGTTCTATGGAGTTAAGAGTCCCGAGTTTAGTGTAGTTAGATTGCCGTTGCCAAAAAACGGTTAGCTGAACTAATGTTACAGGTGAAGCTGACTTACTGAACTAATGTCCTGTACGAGACTAAGGCTAGGGATGAAATGGCAAGTGCCGCATCTCCTTCCCAATCAGATTGATTAGTGCCGGAATTAGATAAGAGGTGCGAGATTTCATCTGTTGGAGGCTACAGCAGTAAAGCCCTTGATATGACCTTACGGATTAACACCTTTTATTTAAGTTATAAAAGTATGTACTCCATCGTAATAATTCTTAACTTTTATATCAAATATTAAAATTTATATTCCAAATATTAAGACTTAAAAAGTGAAATATCAAAAACAATAATACTAAAAAATTAGTATATTTTATTATTTATAATTATTGTTAATATTTTTAATAATATAAGATTATATTTAATAGTATAAAATTAGATATTTTTTATGGTTAAATATTGATTAAATTTTAATAAAAATATTTAATTCTTAAAGATTTTTTTTATAAAAAATTGTATGATTCTATATATATACATTAAGGTGAATTCTACCATATTATTTCTAAAATAAAGGATAAATTACAACTTAAATGAGATAGTCTAATCGCTATCAAATCTGATAGAAAAACAATCCTACGTAAGGCAAAGCTAAAAAAAATTTATAGAAATTTGTGATATATTAGTTAAAAATAATGATAATTAATGTATGAAAAAGGACACTAAGATATTTTATTTTTTTATCTTTAATTATTGCTCTTAAATTATCTTTTGAGATAATAAAAATCTTAAGATATAATTATTGACTCATTATTTTTATGACTAACTAATATTTTAGTTGTTTTTGTCAAAGTTGTCGCGAGTTAACTCATAAACTCGTATAAACATTGAACAATATCAAATAATCAAATTAATTCTATTCAAAATAATTAATTACTAATAAGTCATGAATGGATGAACCATCTGTCCATCCAACATAAACGATAAGCAATAGGCTAAAATTAGAAGGAATAAAATTTAAAAAAAAAACTAAATCAAGAAGCAAAGGCTCAGAGAAAGAGCAAAAGACATAAAAAAAATAGAGGATACAGAAAAAAGAATGGGCAAAGTCCTAGCAACCACAGATCGAAGACAAGAGTGTGCAATGGTGAGGGTGGAGCAGCAGTACGAAATAGTCATGAATTTTATGACGGTGCAAGCAGAGATAGGATTGTAGAAGAAGTAGTCAAACTCGTGAACGGTGATAGTACGATAGAGTTGCGGAGATGTGAAGAAATACAATTCACAAATACAATAGCGCAAATCAGAGCGCAGAGGTAACCAGAGGTAACCATTGTTGTCAAACTCTCGAGTTAACTCGTAAATTCGTATCGACTTCAGATATGGAGTCGAGCTGACTCGGGCATAGACTCTATCCTGAACAAACTCGGCTAGACTTGGCTAGACTCAGACAAAAAAGCGTCCTTTTGAACAAAAAAAACACTTTTTTTATTTTTTTATTAGGGTTACGATAACACTCCTAAAGAATGAAAGAAAAACTCACTCAAAACTCAGTCATCTGCGTCTGCTATGTTCGCCTGCGTCTGCTACCGCTGCTTTGTATTTCTTCACATTTTCACTATCTGCAACTCCAACGTGCTACAATCCTATCTCTGCTCTGATTTGCACCGTCGTGAAATCTATGATTCTTTGTCGCCATCGTTCGTGCTGCTGCTACACCCTCATTGTACTCTTGTCTTGATCTGCTTGCTGTGACTTTGCCCTTCTTTTCTTCTGTATCCTCTATTTTTTATATGCCTTTCTTTGAGCCTTTGCTTCTTAATTTAGTTTTTTTTTTTAATTTTATTGCTTCTAATTTTAGCATATCGCTTATCATTTATGTTAGATGGCCAAATGGTTCATCCATTCATGGCTGAATAGTTATTAATTATTTTGACTAGAGTTAATTTGGTTATTTGATATTGTTCAATGTTCAATTAAAGATTTAGTATTACAGATTTAGAATTTTGTGTGTTCTATGTTGTATTTGTATGTGAATAATTATAAAGGATTTGAATGTGTATTTTAAAGTATTTGTTATAATGTATGCTACTATTTTAATTTATTATGTGCTTTAAGATTGATATTATTAATTTTAGAATTGAATAAATATATATTAGGTATGATTATATATATATATATATATATATATATATATATATATAAACTTCATAAATGGTGAACTCATAGTTTAGGTTTTACTTAAACTAGCGAGTTTGACAACCTTAGACGAGTTAACTCGAAGATTTGACAACAATGATTTTTGTTATATACTTAAAAGAGGAGTACTTTGATCCTGAGTTTTAAAAAAGATACAAGGAAAAAAATCTTTAAAAAAGAGAAAGCTGAAAATTAATAGATGTGTTATTAATAAGTTTAAAATTTGAGATTTAAAGTATAAAAATAAGTTAAAATCCCTAATTTAACTAATTAAAAATGGTGATTGAATCTGAGAAGAATTAAAATTTTAAAATTAGAGAAGGAGAAGTGTAAATGATAATGTAAATCTTAAGTAAATCTGAGAGCTCTTTTACTATGCATTTAAACATCAGCTAACCATTCTTTGTCCAACATTTTAATACACAGTACTCCATGTATTTAAAAAAATCATATAAAAATGATATTTAGAATTAAAAATTAAAAACTTGTTCAGATAAAATTTATTTAAAAAATTCCAAACTTAATAAAATGCATAGAATTTTACCTCCATCGTTGTGTTTGTAGTCAATAGTATTATTTTGATTAGAGTTAATTATATATTGTTAAAATTGTATTGAATGTTGAATTGTCAAATATTAATCATTTTAGTTATGTAGAGTTAAAGATTTATATAAATCCAGCAGTATCGCAGTTTTGATAAATTACACTGTTAGTATAATTTATAATTTGATTATTTTTTAATTTGATTATTTGATATTGTTCAATATTCAATTAAAGATTTAGTATTGTAGATTTAAAATTTTTAATCTTGTGTGTTCTATATTGTATTTGTATAAGAATAATTGTAGAGAATTTGAATATGTATTTTAAAGTATTATTATAACGTGCGCTACTATTTTAATTTATTATATGTTTTAAAATTGATATCATTAACTTTGAAAGATTAGAATTGAGTAAAATATATATATATATATATATACTTCCTAACAGTTAACTCACGAGTCGAGTCTAAGTCAAGACTCCCGAGTTTGACAACTTATTGGTTATCTATAGAGGAGTACTTTGATGCTAAATTTTAAAAAATAAAAAATTACGAGAAAAAAAATTTTAAAAAAGAGAAAGCTAGAACATTAATAGATGTCCTATTAATAAGTTTAAAATGAGAAATTCAAAAGCACAAGAATAAGTTTAAAATCCTAACCTAACTAATTGATAATAGTGATTGAATTTGAGAGGAATTAGAGTTTTAAAATTAAAGAAAAAAAATATTCGAAGATGATGAAAATAATACTTTTATCAAATTTCAAAAGAAATATAGCGTCAATTAAAAAAAAGAAAAAGATAACATAAATTTTAGAACTCTAATTAGTAAAAGGATAATTTATCAGTAATCATGTATATATCACAAGAGATATACATTTAAACATCAGTTAACCACTTCTTTGAACAGCATCTTTGATACGCAGTGCTCTCTATGTATTTCAAAAAAAACATATAAAAATAATATTTAGGATTAAAAATTAAAAACTTGTTTTAATATAAAAAACAGATAAAATTTACTTAAAAAATTCCAAACTTAATAAAATGCATAGAATTTTACCTCCATCCTTATATTTGTAGTCAATAGTATTGTTGCATGGAGAAAACTTTAATCGTTTCGGATCAGAATCCAGATCGATCTGATTTGCATAAACTTGATTTTCAACTTGCTGACAAGAATAAGCACTGCATTCACCTAATTTATCTTTTGACGGTTTTAAATCCACAAATTGTTCGCACATTGACAATGCTCCAAGTTTTGAATTGAGTTTTTCATCCGAGCTCTCTTTCTGAACATTATTATCGTTAACACCACCACCAATACTCGGGAGAGCAACAATGTTGGTGCAGTTATCTTTCCTTTCATTATATGGCTGATCTGGTGTCATAATTAATGGTAGAGAAAGATATTGTTGCTGCTGCTGTTGTTGCTGCAGGTGGTATTGTTCTTGTTGTTTGAAATAAGCGATCCACCTCTGCACGTTGTGTAACTCGGCATTGACCTTAGCTAGATGATCTTGATACAAATGAATGATACTTAAACAACCCCCTACTGGAAACTGTGCACGCATATCGGACTCGAATATAATTGATTGCATGCACTCATCCCGCTGTTCTGGTTTGATCTTGCTGAGAATCCTCGTCATGTTGCAAACACCAAATAAACGATGTGCGTTGGTGAATGTTGTAGGTTTATCTGATGGGAAATAAGGGGAGAGAATGCAATCCTTAGTGCACCTTCGTCTTTGGAATTTGCAGGCAGCACAAGCCTTGTTTGCACCTCCCTTGTTATTAATATTGCTTTTTATTTCTGAAGGCCATGACATAGTGATGATCTTTTCATAGCCGACTAATAAAATTTGAACAAATTAACTAACCTATACTAACTCCGTATAATAATTTATTGTGTATATATATATATATAATATATATATATATACAAATGAAAACGTGCCTACTAAAAGTGAATCACGGGAGTGATATTTGAATTTAAGATCTGGTAAACACAAAGGATATCTGTTAAAACAGAAATTACAGACTCGTTCAAATTTAGAATTTACGTACTTGACTTTATTTCCCTATTAGATGACTAATTCTTTACGCAATCAGATGGATTTTTCAATAAAAGATTAAATTTTTGGAAAGAAATAAAATATTTATTTAATATTTATCATAAACTACTAAGGAATATTTGCTGATTGGATAGGATGAATACAAATAAATTTAATTGAATTAGTTTATTGAATTTAAAAAATTAAATTTTATAATTTTATAATAGATATAATATATTTTTTAGTTTTAAAATTTTTTAAAATTATCTCTAATATTTTATTTAATTTAATTTAATTTAATTTTATCTTTAACAATTTAATAAATTTCAATTCTTTTATTACCGTGAATTATAACTAACTATTTTTTTCTTTTAATTTTACCTTTAATCAAATTTTAATTTTAACCCTAATTCATTTAAAAATTTTAATTTAATTGCTCCATCAGCCTCATCTTCCACCGTCTCATCCTTTTCTTCTTTATCATCACTATCGCCATCTCTCCTCTACCAGCACCCACACACATTTCCACCGCCACTGATAAAGGGCCTTTCGATGGTGCTGCCACCAAAGGAGACCACAACGTTGTTGTTGCCGTCAATAATTCTCCTGACTCTGAGGGTTTCAATCCCAACACTTGTACTGAAATCTTTCCCCATCTTCTCTACTGTCGCGCACGTTTTCTCTCCCACGCCCTCCTCACCCGCGTTCCCCACTCCGATGCCCGCATCGGCGTCGTCGCCGCCATCCTTGTCGCCGCCGATGCGGTCTAAATCGACACCACAAACGGTTGCAACAACATCGACCTCAACGCCAGCATCAACAACCCGAAACCCGTCACCAGCGCACACAACACCACACAACATTCGCCTCCTTCTTCCTCTATATCTCATCTTTTCTCTGGAATTTTTTTTTTTTTGGTTATTTTTGCAGCTTCTCAACAAGTTTAGCTTAGCATAGCTATCTTTGTGTGTCTGTTAAGATGGATTTAAAATGTGGGGTTGTGTTTTTTTTTTTTTTTCTTTCTTTTCAATTTATTAATGTTGTTGTTTGTTGGGAAAGAAGAATGTTAGTAGAGAAAAAATGGTGATGATGATGGTAACTTGGTAAGGAAGAAAAGGATGAGATAATCCAAGGAGAGTGTGTGAGTCTGACGGAAGTTGGGGTCAGATTATAATTTTTGAGTAGATTAAAAATTTGGGATTAAAATTAGAATTTTAGTTAATGGTAAAACTGAAAAAATAAAAGTGATTAATTATTGATATTAAACGTTATGGTAAAATTAAAGTTTATTAAAACGTTAAAAATAAAACTAAATTAAATATTAAAGATAATTTTAAAATATTTTAAAAATGTTAAGTGCCAAAAAATATATTTTATTTTTTATTATTAAAAAATATAAATAAATCTAAGTTTTTTTTTTTGGGTGACTTAAAAAAATAAACAAAAATTAAGAACGAGAAAAAAAATAAGAAACTGCTTAAGAAAGGCAATGGAAGTTCCACTTGGGGAGAAAGGGTCCTCATTGCGGTCTTTGCCATGATGTCTTTGCATCTCTCAAGATCAACCGAAGATCAACACGCCATTTCCAAGACATGATATCTCGAATTTTTAACACCAAAGGATCAATAAACCCAGAGCAATCTTGTAAATTATTGACAATAGTAAAAGTCTCCATACAATTTGTCTCACATATAATGTCTCTTTGTCCCGAGTCCCATGCTAAAAGAAAGCCTTTCCAAATAGCAAACAACTCTCCTTGCAAAATGCTACGACTCTCAATTGTTCCTAGACAGCCTCGTTGCCACCTTCCCTTCCAATCTCTGCTAACACAAGCAAAACCAACTCGAGCACCACTGCCAGGATAGCTAGCATCACAATTAATCTTAAAGGTACCCACTGAGGGGGAATCCAAGAGCCACTAATGGTTGAGGGGATAGACAGTCGTTGCAACTCAAAAATATTTCGGAGCTCCTTTTCCAAGGACAAAGCCATACCAATCACCTTGTCTGTGGTCCAATGGTCGTGAGGATGAAAGATCTCGTTATTCCTCGAACGCCAAATCCACCAGAGACCAGAAAAGAATCTAAAGGGGCGCTGTTTGCTATTATGTAAGAACCAACTCATCAAATCCACTGGTTGATCGGAGATCCCTAAAGCTTGCCAAACAAGTTGGGCTTTTAGACAATCACGAATACAATGTAATACCGATTCCTGACCTGAGAAACATCGTTGACAGCTATCCGTGTGCGAAATGCCCCTCCTAAAACGAAATGCAGCAGTAGGAAGAGCCTCCCGAAGACATAGCCAGGCCAAAAATTTGTGCTTTTCCGGAACATGTTGACGCCAAAGCCAAAGCCAATTACCCTTATCCTCCCAACTAAACATCTTCTTACTGAGCCACAAATAACCACTATGAGCATCATAAACCTTTGAAACCGCACCAGTCCAACACCAACCAACCTCTGAACCAGCTTGAACATCTGGGTTATAAGAGTTAATGTTGCTCTGCAGAGACTGATTCAGAGGAGAATAGATATTCTCAAGGTTCCACTGTCCAGATGACCAAAGGTCCAAGATCCTGAGATCCGAATCAGAAATGTGAACATAATCCATCTCCTGACACAGTCGCCCCTCTCTTCTCCATTTAAAAAACCAAAAGTTCTGTTCCAAATCCCCAATGCACCAAATAAAACCTTCCTTCAAGATATCCCAAGCTCGACATATACTCTTCCAAACATAAGATCCCCTTTCTCGAGACCGACTAAGACAATCATCCTTAGAAGAATGGTATTTCTCCGTCAACAGTTGAACCCATAGCTTATCGGGATGGTGAAAAAGTTGCCAAACTAGTTTTCCAAGAAGAGCAATATTGGCACAAAAAGGATCTCTAATTCCCAGACCTCCAAACTTCTTAGGGGTGACCAACACTTTCCAGTTAACTAGATTCAGGCCTCTAACATCAGCTTGACCCTTCCATAGAAAGTTTCGCATCATGGATTCTATCTTATTAGTTACCCCTTTAGGGAAGAGAGATACTTGTATACGATAAGTAGGAATCGCAGTCACTACCGAGTTGAGCAAACAGAGTCTACCTGCCTTATTAAGCAATCTCCCTTTCCAGCTGGCTAGCCTTTCCCGAATCTTGTCCAGAACATCATTGAAAGTTGCGCATGTCACCCGAGAGTGATTAAGGTTCACCCCTAAATACTTGCCCAAGTTCTGGACAAATTTGATGGAGGAGACTCCAGTGAAAATCTCTTTTCTTGTTGCTGAAACATTCCTAGAGCATAGCGCTTTAGATTTCTCCACATTAACCTTCATCCCAGAGGCTTTACAGAAATTTTCTAAAGCTACCATTACAGTTTGAACTTGCTATTTTTCAGCTTTACAGAAAAGAAGCAAATCATCGGCAAACATCAAATGAGAAATTCTTGGACCCCCTCTAGAAATCGCAACCGGCTTCCACAAGCCCTTATCAACTTGCTGATTAATAGAACAAGACAATCTCTCCATACACAACACAAACAGATACGGTGATATAGGATCTCCTTGCGACCCCTGCTCGGAGTGAAGCTATTTAATCTATCCCCATTCCAGAGGATAGACAGTGACGAAGTAGTGACACAACGCATAATCAGATTGACTGTCGGAGGAGGAAAGCCAAAACTCACTAGGGTTTGTTTCAGGAATCCCCAATCCACTCTATCGTACGCTTTCTCTAGATCAATCTTAAAGGCCAAGGTGCCTTTCTTTGACTTTGTCTTCTTCATGAAATGGAGAACCTCTTGTACTACAATGATGTTGTCTGGGGTTCCTCTCCCCGGGATAAACCCTCCTTGAAGGGGCCCAATAATCTCTTTGAGATGGGGACAAAGTCTATTGACCAGGACCTTCGTTATAACTTTGTAAACCACATTACAGAGACTAATTGGTCGGAAATCTTTCATGGAAATCGGGTTTTCTACCTTCGGAATAAGAACCACAAGAGTTTCCATCATCCTTGGATCCATATCCAAACCAGAGAACGCATGACGAACCATAGTCCAAACATCAAAACCAACAATCTCCCAGTATTCTTTAAAGAATAAAGCTTGAAACCCATCAGGGCCCGGCGCCTTAAAAGAATGCATACTGAAAACGGCCGACTTAACTTCTTCCAGAGTAACTGGCGCTGTGAGGCTACAACAGGCTTCATCATTCAGGGAAGGTAGCGGCACATCACCAAGACAACCTAAGTCTACATCCTCCGACTGGCAGAAAAGGTGTTTATAAAAGGATTCAGCTTCCCTTCTAAGGACATCCGGGTCCGTTTTCCATACCCCATCTTGAAGAAAGAGACCATGAATCTTATTATGTTTTCTCCGCACAAGAGTCTGGACATGAAAGAATTTGGTATTTCTATCCCCAAATTTTACCCACTGCTCTCTAGATTTTTGAAACCATAGAAGTTCCTCCTGCACAAGCGTGTTATTAAATTCCTCAATCAGTTATTTTTCTTTTTGCCGCATAGACAAATCCTCCATTACTTCAAGTCGCTTCTGAAGGAAATTAATCTGTCTCTCCAATTTGCATTTCCTAATGAAAATGTTGCCGAACACTTTAGAATTAAACTCCAAAGAGTTCTTCTGCACTTCTGAAAGCTTGCCATGCATCTCTCTGTAGCCAGCCTGTCATGACTGGTTCACAATATTTCTGTACTCCGGATGAGTTGTCCAAGCCACAATAAACCGAAAAGGTCTATTCTTTTTCGGTTGGGGACGACCTGCACAGCGCACTAGGATAGGACAATGATCAGACTGAAGCCTATTTAAAATTTCTGCATAAGCCTCTGGAAAGAGAGATAGCCAGCCACTATTGATACAGACCCGGTCAAGTTTTTTCGCCACCTCAACACCATTTTTAACCCTTCTGTACCAAGAAAACCGTCTTCCAATAGTCTTCAAGTCAAACAGATTACTATCCCCTAGAGATGTAGCAAGCCGATCTGCATGACGACTCGAGAAGAGGCAACCCTTAGATTCATGAGAGAATAGTACTTCGTTAAAATCACCAAGAACAATCCATGGCCCGCAGAAAGACGAAGACTGAGTAACAAGATAATCCCATAGCAGAACTCTGGTATTAAATTGAGGACTACCATAGATACCACTGCACCTCCAAATCACATTATTTACCTGAACCTCAACTGTAACACACTGATCGAAAGCATCAACCCATTTGCAGTGAACACCCTGCATTGCAGAAAGGAACCAGATACCCCCCTTATGTCCTGACGCCTCCACTATACCAATAGGGTGATAACCAAGTCTTTCCCAGAACAGTTTCAAGTGTTGAAAAGGACAATGAGTTTCAACCACAATAAAAATTACAGGTTTAAATTTCCTAACCAGCTCTTTACAATTCACCCGGGCTAACTTATTAGAAGCACCCCTAATATTCCAAACTATTATATTTAAGCTATCCATAATATAAAATATAAAATTATAAAACAAGGAAATCAAAGTGCTTCACCAACCTCAAATCGAGACTTGCCCAGCAGAAGTGACTCCCGTGACCTTCAGGTTTTCCGGATCTCCATGGAATGTCTCCTTATTCTCGCACACCGACGCAATAACAGCCGGCAATGCGCCTTCCTTCACCAATGGAACCGCCACGGTAACATCCTCCTTCACGGTTGCAGGAAGACACGACGATGCTTCCACCACTGTGCCTCCATTCTTCTCAACTGGCGAGCTCTGTAGGGACCCCGGCCTTGGTCGTTTTCGGAGAGAGGACCCGCAAGGCACTGGGGTGTGTCGGGTTGAGGAGATCGACGTCTCACCAACACGGAAAGCGCTGTGTCCGACCTTGACTCGTGACCCGACCCTGGCGCAATAAGAGCTGGATCCACTCGTGTGAGAGAAGTGGATGGTGGGCCTGATTACTCTATCCGAATCGGTTTTGGATTTAGTGCCTCTTTGGACCTTGTTAGATTGCTTCTGGCCCAGCTTGGTTTTACCTTTCCTCACAACTTGCTCCCAGCCTAGTTCATCATGCATGCAAGCCTCCTCAACATTATTTCCTTCCAAATTATTAGCCTCTAAATCCTTTTGTAAACTCGGTGCAGGATTCTCACCAGTAACGCCACCTACCACATCAGGTTCTACTTCATTTGAATTGTGAATTTTGGTCTCAGGATGTGGCACTGCCTTTGTACTGTCTCGTGGCTTGGTGGCATCGGAATCAGCACTCTTTCCTTCCCTAGAGTCTCTACCCAAGCACTGTGCCATATAGTGACCATAACGTGTACAAGAGTTACAAATTAAATTTAAACTTTCATACTCCACTACATGAGTTACGCCTTCCACAATGATATGCTTGATTACTGGCAGTCCTAAATTTATTTGAACACATGCTCGGGCATATCGTCCTCTCTCAGCCAACTTAGTGGCTAAGTCCACTTTGATGGGAACTCCTATTGCAGAAGCAATAGGCATCATGGCTTGTTCCTGATAGCACCATTCATTTTTTCAGTTTCATTTCTTTTTTTCAAAGTAATTCAATTGGTACACGCAAGAAATAGGCCAATTCTGCAGCTTTTTGTTCAATTTCTCGTGAAGTTAAATTCTCGTCAATACGAGTCAGGGGGATGGCCCCCTGTCCTATGATTTCCATATAAAGGATACGACGAGTAGAAATACCCTCTTTAACTTCTATTCTGATGGACTGAATATCTTTCATAAGAAATCGAATAAAAATACGACGATTTTTTCCAGGAAATCCCCAACGAAAAATACACACTATTTTCGCTTTTTTATCGAATCGATCATAACCACTACCCACATTCCACCAAGTTGTACACCACAAATATGAACTAATAAAGAGACCCGCAATTCCATAGAAAGACATCACGATTCCTTGTGGAAAAAAAAGAATTTGCTGAGACGGAAATAAAGATAACAAATTCCTACCAAGATAACTGGAAATTCCAAACCCATACAAGTGTAGACCCGAAGGATTTCTCACATGGCCGAAAATCTATATCCCACGGTTTTACAGCAACATAGTGTCCCTCAATCAACCACGGGCCACCAAGCATGACCTTCTCACGCTTCACCTGCATCGAATTTTACCATGAAGTACCCAAACCCCACATCAAGCAGATCAAAGCCACCTTTGATGCGCCAAACCATCCGAAGCTTGTGTGAAAGAGCTGTGTAACTATAATTTTTATCAAGAACCTTTATCACCAAAGCTTCTCGATAAGGCTCTGCTAAACAAAGCTTGGCTTCTTCAGTGAAGTTTACACATGGAGGTTGGGGATCGCCCTGCTTGCCCACCACTGTCGCTATACTATCCCCAGATAGAGATCCTGCAAGTGCAAAGACTTTCGATTTCTCTGGACCAATGACTTTATCTCTAAAGGAGATCTTTGTAGGCTTTGAAAAATCCTCCCGTGAAAAATCCTCCTTGGCACCGGATGCACTCCCACCCACACTCTCCCCCTTATCTCTCCCGTGCAAAGCCATTCTCACTGTGTTTTACCCTCAAACACTCGTTCCCGCTCTCTCCCTCTCTCATTTTCTCTGAGTACGGAGTACGTACTCTTTTTCTATTAGGGTTTAATTTATAAATAAATCTAAGTTGATAAAATAAATAAAGAACTAATCAGTCACTAAAAAAATAAATAAATAAATAAATAAATAATCATATTATGTATACATTAAAAAATTAGTTAGGTTATATTTGTTTGGCAAATGCTGTTTGGCAGGTACGTGTGACACTGACACTGAAATAACAATACAAAGATAAAAAAAGATTGTGTTTAATAGAAAAAACATGAAAAAAGTGTTCCTAATTGAATATTGTCATGAAATCTTCATCCTAAAAATTTATTCTTCCCACAGTATATTATGTACAAGGCTTGTGTGTTTGATACAAGGATATCCATATATCATTACAAAAAATGTTAAGGCAAGTAGATTTTGTATTTTGTAGTCATTAATTAGTTATTATTAATATTTTTAATAGTGTGAGATTAGATTTAAGATTTTTTTTTTGTTGGTTAAGTACGAGCCAAATTTTAATAAAAGTATTGGTTTCTAAATTTTTTTAACATTATTTAATAATTAATTTAACAGTTGTTAACTTTTAAATCGCCGCTAAATTTCATGAATAAAGACATTATATCCAAAGATACTAAATTAGTATATTTTATGTTTATTTTAACAAAAAAATATAATTATATGAATAAAAATGTTATGTCCAAATATTAAATTAGTGTATTTTATATGATATGGATAATAAGAGATACTTATTTTTTTATTTTTTATTTTTTTCTTTTATTATTCTTGTTAATTTTTTATATTTATATTTTTTATTATTATATTTTTATTTTCAAATTCTTTGAATGAAAAAAATAATAATAAATTAGACTTTTATAATTTATTATAGTTTATCATCAAACAAAATACAAGAACACTAATGAATAAAATAATGAATTAAATTAGATAAGATATTTTCTTTAGATTTGGATTTGATAGAATAAAATAAAAATATTCTTAAAATTTGAAAATTTAAAAATTATTTTTATATATTTATTTATTTTAAAATATTATTAACTAATATTTTTAATTAATAAAAATAAAACAACCAAATATATATAAATATAAATAATAATAGAAATAAAACAACTAAATATATTTTTTCATAATTTTTGCTCTATCACTGTTGCATATCTTTTTGCAATGAGAGGTCATATTATGGACTATAGAGGATGTCTTTCACTTTTATGAGGCCCTCCACTTTCATTTTCCTACAATTTCGAATTAATATTAGGGATAAATATTATTTTAGTTTTTTTTAAAGTCAAAATCAAAATTATTGTATTTTTTTAAATAATTTTTAATCTTCTATTTACTATTAAAATTTTTCTTTTGACAAATTTATTCTTAGTAAGTTCGTTCTCTTCATTTATACTTTGCTCTTTTTGACATCCAAAATTAAAATCTTTTGTTCCAATTTATAGCGACCACACTTTTACACTTTTTTATTATCTTGTGTTTCACTAACTATATTTTTTTACCATTCTTCTACCCTATTGCTACTTTTCAGATCTCAATTCAACAGTTTTTCAACAAAACCCAAAGCTTTAATTTCTTTCTTCTCAAGTGTGTTGCAGATGTCTTCACTGCACTCTCTACCACCTGCAGTGGTTCCTTCTCTATTCGCATGACATGGAATGAACTACTATTGCACAGGTGGGAGGTGGAAGATTCGAGTTATGCTGTTGACTTGGATGGTTGCCCTGGACATGGATTGACGGCCTTTTATTGTGACAGCGGTGGCAGAACAGATCACCAATCCTGCTATCTCTACTTCTCTCTCTTTATGCCGTTTGTCTCTCTCTAATTGATAAATTTGTTCATTTTTTTTTTAAATATGAATGCTTTGTCATTTTTTTTTTGTGTGGGTATTATGCTTTGTCATTGTTATTGTTGAATTTGAAGGATTTGATATGGTTGGATTTAAAAAGAAAATTTTTGTTGAAGTGTTGATGGTGGTAATCATAAAAAAAAGAGTAATATCCTAAATAGGTCCTCAAACATTAGATTATCAGATAAATAAGTTTTTATCGAAGCATAATCATTAGACAGATAGGTCCTCTTGAACAAGCAGATAGATTTCCCATTTAAAACATTGCTGTTTCGCAAATATGCCTTTCATGTTGGGGACGAATTTATCCTCCATAAAACGACGTCGTTCGCCTCATGATCTAATACGACGTCGTTTTGTCCAATTTGGATGGAGACATGACCGTTAATCTGATACGTCAGTCCGTTAACCTCCACATAGGAAGTCCTGACCAGGTCAAATTGCCATGGGGAGTCCGACTTTGAATTTTTTGGAGAAATATTGATGCTTATTTTTTTTTTACCAAAGATATAGAGACTCGAACCCGCAACCTTTTAAATGAAGATGAGAAGATTATACCATTTGAGTTATAATTTATTGGCAACATTGACGACTATTTCAAACAAAAAGAATTAGGAATAATATTGATTTTAATATTAAATTTTATGAATCAAAACAATACTTATCTTTTAATATTAAAAACACTTATTTTTTTAGAATAATCCTTTTTAAATATATATTTTTTGCTTTCGTGGATATATGAATAACTATTATTTTAAAATATTTTTGTATATTTTATAGAGTACTATTTGTATTGCTAATTTTTTATAAAATATTAAATATTTATTATTTTAATTAATTTTATGAAATTTATTTATTATGAAACAAATATAAGAACCAAAATATTTTACTATTTATATACATGTAAAAAGAATAATTATGTATCCAAATTAAAAGCAAGACATTTATCAAAAATGATATAAGGAATATTTTGAATATGTAACAAAAATAAAATCAAAAAATATTTTTAAAGTGATCTAGATATTCACTTACTTTGTGTAAGAACCATTGAAATGACTAATACAGTTTTATAAAAAAGTATGCGCCTAATAATAATAAATTAAAATAAACAAAAATAAAAAAATAAAAAATAAAATGTATAAATAAAGATAAAAGAAATAAACATTAAAAAAATTATAAAATTATAAAATTATACCTTAAACACGAGAGAAAAAGAAAGAGAATGGGAAAGGGTAGCTTGTTATTTTTTATGTGGGGAGAGAGAAGTGTATAACAAGAAGGTGTGAACAGAAGTGTGTTTTACATTGGTATGGTATTAACAAATCGGATGCACCGATTTGTTTGTTTTATTTTTTTTTTCAAACAAACAATCACAAATCGGACGGTCCGATTTGTGAATTCGAAAAAAAAAATTTTAATGTTGAAATCGGACCGTTCGATTTTTATTTTAAAAAATAAAAAAAAATAAAAAATACAAAACGGACCCTCCGATTTGTAGTTAATTTTTTTCTCCAAACAAATCGGACCCTCCGATTTGTAATTTATTTTTCTCTTCAAACAAATCGGATCGTCCGATTTGAATAAAACACCATATAAAAAAAAACACCCAATATTCCAATAATAATGTATTACACATATATTTAAACAATATAAAAAAAAATTAGCCGAGGAAGGGAGGGAGAGAGAGAAAAGAGATCAAATCAAATCAAATAAACTAATTAAATTGATTATTAAATAATTTAATATTTACCACAATTAAATCAAATAATTTATATAATTAATCAAATTAATTAATTGATATAATTAATCAATTAATATAAATTATAATAAATGGTAAGATTTGAATGTCTAATCAAATTAACTAATTGATATAATTAATTAATTATAATTAATTTGCTTTAACGAATTAAATGAAATAAATCAGGAAACACCTCAAGAGCATGCCACATCAGTTTCATCATTAAGTGCAAAAATTCAATTTTTATATAATAGAATAAATAGAATAGATAGATAATAAAGGCATTTTCTTAGATAAGTATAATTATATATTATTTATTAAATATTAATTGGTTATTAATAACTGGTGCCATTATCATATAATTATCATATTATTATTATTATTATTATTATTATTATTATTATTATTATTATTATTATTATTATTATTATTATTATTATAATTAAAAATATTTTCGATTGATAATTGATAAGTAGTTTAATAATGTATTAAATATTTATTTTATACAACTATAATAAAGATATTTTTCTAAATTAGTATAATTATGTATTATTACTTAAATACTAATTATAGTATAATTATAATAAAAATATTTTTATAAAATAAACTCAGAAGAGAAAATAGTGGATTTATTTTGGCGGAAAAATAGATTCATGAGGAATCGACACTTCACTTCTATTAGTTGGGGGAAAACCCAGTTTTAGTATATTAAGTAGATAACCATCCCAAACCCTAATTTATCAAAATATTTCGCTCCAATACCCTCTTCTTTCCCAACCAACTGCCACCCCACCTTCATCAATAATCATCTCACTTTCACCGTTAAAGCTTGACTTACCACACGCCGTCACCGGCATCGCTCACCCATAGTGAAAATAATCATCTACTTAAGGATAAAAATAATCATCTACGTACCTAATAAATTGAACATCCAACATAATTTAACTATATATAATTAAACTCAATCCAATAAAAAATAATCATTCACATAACAATTAAAATAATCATCCATATACCTACTAAAATGACTATCCTAAACTAGCCATTGAATTAATATTACGAATGAATGTTGGACAGATATTTGAATGCTCACTTGGATTAGCTAGAGCAAAGCCTAAAATAGACCCGTCCAAGATGGTTTTAGAATGACTGCTTTGAAAGGACCGGCAAAACGAGTCACAAGGTAACGTATCGGATTCGTTCCAAGTGCTTTCCTTTCCAGCATTCCTTCCTAAAGGAATGCAGATTGGGTGGGTATTTTTGGGCAGGAAAAGCATGAAGTAGTAAGCAGTATAAAATGTCGTAAGCAAGAGAATAGTTCAGTCAACTAATGAGGCCCAGTAAATTGGAATAGAACGTATCGGAGGTTATGTTCCTTTTTGCTTTTTTTTCGGGCTCGAATCCTACTTGGGGAGGTTTGGTTCATTATGAATTCTTCGTCCTTACCTGTGTTCTATTCTATTGATCCAGTTTAGGCAACTTTCAGTTCTATCTCCAGTAAAAATAAATTAAAAAAAAGCATAAGAGGTATATCTGATCGGGTAGCAGTGGAAGAGAGGAAGAAGGAAGAGCCATTGGGATTAGGGTACAGACAAGACTAATTTTGATTTGTGCTATCGGTTGTAAAGTGCTGCTCAAGCTGAGCTAAGATTTGAGTAGTATCTTCATTAGCCGGAAGGAAGGTAATCTATCTAGTCTTTCTCATTCCTTTCGCCCACGACCCGGCAATCGTGGACCCTTCCTCTAGTTAGTGACTTGCCTCCCTTCCTTCTAGTCACTACTAGTAGGATAACATCTATTAATCCCTTAATCCAATCTTACGCATAAGGCATCCTTGATCAATGATTAAGAGGTATTGAATACACAGGATCTCTTCATGTGAACCAAGTGATCCACATTCTTTATACCTTCAAATGTTGTCTTGTTTTCCAATTTCCTGTATGTTGTCATGTACATGCATGTTACCATATTTTTCCAATCACAAGCTAAATGAAAACATGAAATATATGGAAGGGTTAAGAGAATGAGAAACGAATAAGGAAGATTACTTGAGAAAAAGCTGAGATGTTACCATATCACATTTGACAGTGACAACCTGGACGATAGGATGAACAGATTGATGGCTCACTCTTCAGCGGCTTTCGCCGGGAATTACAGTGTCTCAAAACGACAAACCAGTATGATGTAGCAGCAACTCCACGAGAGGGTTGCGCAACACCACAACAACGTGACCAGGGGAGAGTGGCACGAAAACAGCGGCAGCAGCGTTGGGCTAAGTGGTGGAGGGCGAGGCGCGTAGGCGGACCGGCAAAGGTGGAGGTGGTGTCAGTGGGAGGCTACGGCAAGGTCGGGGTGAGGACCCGAGAAGATGACAACGAGTTTTAGACGTGTATCGGATGTTACAGTGAGATTAGTGAGATTAGGAATGATTGTACGTAGTGTGAATGAGTTTAAATGCTAATTCTAATTTTTTAAATTTTAAAAATTAAAATTAAATAATTGATTAATGATTTGATTTTTTAATTTTAATTTTAACTTTCTTTTTCAATCTATTGTTCACAATTAGCATTGGCCAAAATTTTGATACGATCTGCACTATGATCGTCGAATTGGATCTAATATCTGCCGTTTTTAAATTTGGATCTCATCCAATCCGTACATTTGCGGATCAGAAATTGGATATATTCACAAAACATAAAATATTTTAAAAAGTTTATTTTTATTAAAAAATATTAATAAAATTCTTTTTTTACTTTTTTTAAACATGTTTACTGTTTAAATATTATTAAACATACTTTTCTTAAATATTAAAAATAAAATATTACAACATATATGATAATTATTGGTTAAAATAAAATACAAAAAGAATATTTACTTATTTCTTTATTTATTTTTGTAGATTTGCAGATATACGAATATACCTATTTAAAATTCACAATCCGATCTATCTTATTAGAGTGCAGATTAAATCCGATCGATGAGTATCTCTAAAATTAAACGCGATTTTTAAACCATTTTTCTTATTTTCTTTTTTTGTAAAAGATATGCTCATTTTTTAAATTTTTTATTCAAAATATTTTTTAAATTGAAAAATAAAAAGATTAATATTTTTATGTATTATATATAATATTTTGAATAAATTTTATTTTTATAAATATTTTAAAAAAAATTATATTATATAATAATATTTTAACAAAATAATTAATTAATAAAATTTTAATATAATGATTTAATTATTTTTTAAGTAATATAAAATAAAATTTAATTATTTTATATTTTCAAGACATCACCGTCGTAATATGGCACATACACAACACTATCTTGGGTGGGTAATACTTGATAATCTTTAAGGAAGGATTAATTTAACTTATAATTTTATTTTTCAGAGACTAATATTGCAAAATTTTTTGGGACCAATTTAAAGGTGAGACTATCTTTTAAAATGAATTTGAATATTAACTCTAAGTTTTTAAATAATGAGTTTGAAAATTAATTAATTTTAATAATATAGAGATATGAGATTTATGTGGATATGAAAATTAAATTTAAATTTAAATGTATTTCAACTACATTCTTTGATTTTAATTTTGATGTTACGGGATTATTCGATTAGATTTATATATTTAGATAATTTTTTTAAAAAATATATTTAAAACTAGGAGTGGCAATGGGTAGGGTAGGGTAGAGTTTGGAGCCAACACTAATCCTATCCGCGGGTTGAGAGTTTTATATAAACTCAATTCTACCCTACCTGTGGGTTGAGAATATCCCAACCCTAACTCTACCCGCTCTTAACCCGCAGGTACCTGACCCTGCTACCCGCGGGTTACAAAAAAGATGTAATATTATTATATAACTTGATGATAATTTAAAATAGAACTGACTTTTATGTAAAAAAATATTATTAAATTATCAATTAATGGTCTTCTTTTAATGACTAAGGATCTTTTGCATTTAGTGAGAGGTCTTTGCTTCAACATCCACTTGATGTATTTATATCTATATATATATATATATATATATATATATATATATATATATATATATATATCTCTGAGTTACCTAAGTAACTTTTTTTAAATGCACCTCTCTCACTCCTTCACTCGTTTGTCATACACGCACCACATATAACGTAAACTTTCTATACTGTGTGATAAACCTTTGCTCAACATAAACCTTCTGCTGCAACCTAAACTTTGTTCTCTACTCACATTTTTGTTCTTCTTCTCGCGACTTCTTCTTCAGCGTAATAAGTTTCGTTGTTCTCCTCTATTCGCATTTTTCTTTATTGATCTGCATTGAATTCAACGTAATAAGCTCCGTTGTTCTTCTTCTTCGATCTTCACTTCTAAATCGAAACAATGAATGATTCAACTTCAAATAAGTTGAATGAGAACGATTTGGTTTATTCTTCTAAAACAAATCATGTTGATGAGGTTTGGATTATTCAATTTGAATCGAATTAAATGGAATACAATTGTTAATTTTATTTGAATTAAATTCAATGGACGTATGTGTTTTTAAATCTGTATCTGAATTGAATTGAATTGATAATATCTAAATTGTAGACAGAGGTGTTTCAAATTTGATTTTGTATAATGGATTATGTTTATTTCATAGTGAGCGCGAATGAAGTAACGAGAAGTTTCGGACGCGTGTAATTACGCTTCATTAATGCGCGTGAGTAAATTTGGGCTTGGGTCAACTTGAATGCATGGATACATAGATGTATAGCATGATTGATTTTCTTTTAAGTTTTTAAAAAATCACTCTTGGACAAGAAAAATAATTTTGGAAAAAATGTATTAGGACAAAAAATAACAACTGTTAGCCTTTTAGGTTCAAAATATCTTGAAGAACTAGGATTTATTTTAAAAAAATGACCTAGATTGGACTGAATTATTTTTGAAAATTCAAAATTTTATTTTTTAAAAAAATCACAAAATGAGCTACTCATTTAATCTGCATACTAGCCCATTCAACTCAATTTATTTGCGAGTTAGTCATGTAGTTATATTTGAACTCATTTAACGTGTTATTTTTACGAGCCTAATTTTAAAAATATAAATTCATTTATTTAAGTCAGATAAACGACTGATTTAACCCATTTTAATGATCCAAAAAATTTCTAGATTGAATATATTGAATTTTAGTTTCTTTTATCAATAATATTATAAGTTAAGGATGAATATATATAAGTCATCAGAACCTAAAAGTATACAACCACTTTTCAATAATAGCATAGCCCTTAATATGCAGAAAAGGGTTAACCCTTTGCCAAAAAGACGACCTATATTTAACAACCACAAAACCCATAACTGAAACCGTTTGTCCAATTCCACATGATTTTGATTATCTATTTTCTATGACATAACAAACACAACAAATTCTAGCTATGCTACAGGTGACATTCTTCTTGTAACAAACTTTTTGATCCATTTTAGAATAGCCCATTCATAATTATATTATTATTATTTTTATTAATATTGTTCTGATTGGAAGTTAGCTAACATGTTGCCACCCCTATTTAAAACTTAGTTACTTCACTATTTAAAATAATTATAAAATAAGTAAGGCTGCAAAATATGTCAAGTTGCCAACCCAAAAATCCGATTCTCCTAAACCCATAGGTTAAATAAACTCATAGTATCTATCATATATTAAGTAGTTTTGAGTTTCTATTTTTTGTTGGTCCATTTAAAACTATTTCGATAAATTATACGAGTTAATCCGTATATTTTCTTTTAAAAAAGCTCTACATTTATGTAAATAATTTATCTAAGTTATCTAAGTAACTTTTTACAAACGCAGCTCTCTCACTCCTTCACTCATTTGTCATACACGCACCACATATAACGTAATTTTTTTATGCTGTGTGATAAATCTTTGCTCAACGTAAACCTTTTGATACAACCTAAACTTTGTTCTCTACTCACATTTTCATTCTTCTTCTCACGACTTCTTCTTCAGCGTAATAAGTTTCGTTGTTCTCCTCTGTTCGCATTCTTCTTTATTGATCTGCATTGAATTCAACGTAATAAGCTCCGTTGTTCTTCTTCTTCTTCGTTTTCTTCTTCGATCTTCACTTCTGAATCGAAACAATGAATGATTCAACTTCAAATCAGTTGAATGAGAACGATTTGGTTTATTCTTCTGAAACAAATCATGCTGATGAGGTTTGGATTATTCAATTTGAATCGAATTAAATGGAATGCAATTGTTAATTTTATTTGAATTAAATTCAATGGACGTAGGTGTTTTTAAATCTGAATCTGAATTGAATTGAATTGATAATATTTAAATTGTAGACAGAGGTGTTTCAAATTTGATTTTGTATAATGGATTATGTTTATTTCACTCAATATTATACAATTGTTTCACCATGAGTACGTGTTTCAGTTTATTATGCAGAAAGCTGTTTGAATTTGATTTTATATACTGGATTATGTTTCGTTCACTCAGTACTACAGAGTTGTTTCACCATAATGATGTTTTTGGTTTATTATGCAGAAAGGAGTTTGAATTTGAATATATATAATAAATTATGTTTCGTTCACTGAGTACTATATATAATTGGTGTTTCAGTCGCACAAAATATGCAAATTTGCATCCGAGTCCAAGGAGCTGACCGGAATTATGCACCGGGTGTTTGACAAGGTCATGGCTGAGAGGCAAGAGTATCAAGAGAAAAGCAAAGGAAAAAGTTTGTTATCCCACGAAGAAGCAACGTTGAGCGACGTGAAAGATCTTCAAAGCCCGCCACGCGTCAAAACAAAAGGCCGGCCCAAGAACAGACTTGGATCAAACCTGGAAAAAAAGATCCCAGACATCATGAAGAAAAAGAAAAAAACAGCTCCAAGCGAGGTAAAATTAATTTGCTTTCGATTAGGAAAAAATTTATTTGTGCATTTTGCTAATATACGATTAATTATGTCTTTTGTAGTTGAACCTTTTAAACGGCGGATCAATGATTCAGTCAAGCTCCAACCTTTACAATGCACCGGATATGAATTATCCTAGAGAGGATTATACGAGTTTTAGTTTTCATTAATATAAATTTCTTTTCACCCATGAGCAAATTTTGATTCACTGAGGTTATAGGAGGGTTAATTTCTCACTGTTGTTAGTGTTTAATGAATAGTCACTTTTTTTGTTTTTGATATTAGCTTTTGTGAAATTCTTTATTCAAAAGTTACTTTTTTCTTTATTAAATAGTCAATTTATTGTGTTATGTCAGAGAGTTCAGGTGTTTCTGAAACTGAATACTGATAGAAACATTTTTTATAATTAGCTCTTTGCTATATTGATCTATGCAATTCTTCGATTCATCCAATGTATTAATTTCAGTATTTTTCGAGGTTATTAATGTGTTTATAAATACACTGATTCCATTCACTGTGAACCTGAAACAAAACAGCAGCCAGGCAGTTTCAACATATATATAAATTAACATCTTAGACCGACAGGACACGGAGTAATCCATGTTGAATCAGATATAAATATTAACATTAGATATATACATTGATAATGTTAAGATTAGATATATACGTTAACATTTACATTAATATTGAGATTAATATTTACATTAATATTGACATATATATATATATATATATATATATATATATATATATTGAAAGAAGCATTGTTTGCTTTTTTAAACAAGTTAAACAAAATATTGTTAATTACAATTAGTCAATCATAGTATATCCTATTTACTATCTAAATCCACAAATGAGAATTTACAAAAAGGGCTCGAGAGGGCAGCAGATGGCTTTAGGAGTCTTATTGCTTCAGATGCCCAAATCACTTGGTCTCTGAACACAGTAAATATTAAGTGAATGAAAATCAAGAAGGCCACTGAACTGAACAACATTCATGTGGTGAATAAATCGTTATAAACTTTCAATCATCAAGAATAGTATTTCTCCATGCAAAAAAAGACATCTGAACAGAATAACAACCAAGTTGAAATTTACATACACTATCTACTCACATATACTCTCCACTGAACTGAATGAAAATAAGAATAAATTTCATTCAAAATCCTAGTTACACTGTAAAAATGCAATCAGAATAACCCCTAAACCCTGAACACACTAAATATCAAGTGAATGAAAATTACCAAGCCCACTGAACCGAACACAATTCATGTGGTGAATAAATCTTTATAAACTTTCAATCATCAAGAATAGTATTTCTCCATGCAAATTAAAAGAAGAACTGAACAGAGTAACAACCAAGTTCAAAGCCCTAGTTACACTATTCACTGATCTGAATGAAAATAAGAACAAATTTCATTCAAATCCCTAGATATATTGTAAAAATACAATCAGAATAATCCTAAACCCTTAACACACTAAATATCAAGTGAATGAAAATCACAAAAGCCATCGAACCGAACAATATTCATGTGGTGAATAAATCATTATGAACTTTCAATCATCAAGAATAGTATTTCACCATGCAAAAGAAGAACTGAGCAGAGTAACAACCAAGTTCAAAGCCCTAGTTACACTATCTTATGAACTGAATAAAAATAAGAACAAATTTCATTCAAAGTCCTAGATATACTATAAAAATACATTGTAAGATTTCAAATGAACAGTAGTTTTTCTCATATCTTTGTCGGTCTCTGCTTTTATTTTCGTTTGTTTTTGTTTGTTCTTTGCGAAATCTTCTCGCGATTCTTCTCCAATAGTGATTTCTACAGAGAACCTGAGTGAAGTTTGAGTGATTTTGAGAGAGATTCGAAGAGAAGAAGCGATTTTGTGTAGTAGTTTTATGTTGAGGAAGAAATAACGTTTTTTCATAGTGAGCGCGAATAAAATAACAAGGAACTTCGGGCGCGCGTAATTACACTTCATTAATGCGCATGAGTAAATTTGGGTTTGGGTCAACATAGATGCATGGATACATAGATGTGTAGCATGACTGATTTTCTTTTAAGTTTTTAAAAAATCACTCTTGGACAAGAAAAATAATTTTGGAAAAAATGTATTAGGATAAAAAATAACAACTGTTAGCCTTTTAGGTTCAAAATATATTAAAGAACTAGGATTTATTTTAAAAAAATGACCTAGATTTTTGAAAATTCAAAATTTTATTTTTTAAAAAAATCACAAAATGAGCTACTCATTTAATTTGCATACTAGCCCATTCAACTCAATTTATTTGCGAGTTAGTCATGTAGTTATATTTGAACTCATTTAACGTGTTATTTTTACGAGCCTAATTTTAAAAACATAAATTCATTTATTTAAGTCAGATAAACGACTGATTTAACCCATTTTAATGATCCAAAAAATTTCTTTATTGAATATATTGAATTTTAGTTTCTTTTATCAATAATATTATAAGTTAAGGATGAATATATATAAGTCATCAGAACCTAAAAGTATACAACCACTTTTCAATAATAGCATAGCCCTTAATATGCAAGAAAAGGGTTAACCCTTTGCCAAAAAGACGACCTATATTTAACAACCACAAAACCCATAACTGAAACCGTTTGTCCAATTCCACATGATTTTGATTATCTATTTTCTATGACATAACAAACACAACAAATTCTAGCTATGCTACAGGTGACATTCTTCTTGTAACAAACTTTTTGATCCATTTTAGAATAGCCCATTCATAATTATATTATTATTATTTTTATTAATATTGTTCTGATTGGAAGTTAGCTAACATGTCATAAATACAAACACTTTTTTTCTTTGTTCTATTTTGTTCTCTCATTTCCTTCCCCCTTCTATTACATCTAATTCTTTGCATCATTATATATAGAGAGACATCAATTTTTGGTGATCATCATCATTATTCCAAGATAACGAAAGCATGGAGTTCTTTAAAAAGGCCAATGTTATTCGGCTAAAGAGCTACCATGACAAATTTATGTTAGCAGATGATGATGAAGAAACTGTTTACCAAGATCGCAATGGCACCTACAAGAATGCTTTATGGACCGTGGAGATTGCCGAAACTGGTGACGCCATAAGGTGTGTGTTTTAGATTATTCATTTGGAAAATGTTTAAGAACAATTTATAATAAATATAAACCTAAGGTTTTAAATTCTTGTTATGGTAGTTGCAATGGTGGGAATTATTGCAACTTTCCTAATACTATTGAATTGTAATAAAATAAGGTAAAACGATACGTTATATTCGCCAATAAATATAATGAAAATTCGTATTTTCTTTCTCTCTAATTTGAGTTTTATCCTTATTATGTTGTTATTGAAACTTGGTAAAAATTCACCTGTAATTATGTTCATAGAAAGTTAAAAATTTTGATATGTTTGACTAAAATTTATCATCAAATATTTAACTTCACATCAAGCTAATTGCATACTACAATTTGAAACACTACATAAACCTATTATTGATATAACTTCTATAATGAATAACATATGACTATTATTTCTCTAAATATTATTGCAAATTTTATGCCTCTAGGTTGAAGAGTTGTTATGGGAAATACTTGACAGCATCAAACGTGCCATTCCTTTTGAAGAGCACTGCCAAGAAAGTGTTTCAAACATTACCAAACAGGTTGGATTCCTCTATAGAGTGGGAACCCATTAGAGAGGGGGTTCAGGTAAGGCTCCGGACGCGTTACGGCCGGTTTCTACGGGGCAACGGAGGGTTGCCGCCGTGGAGAAACACCATTACTCATGATGTTCCACATAGAACCGCAACCGCGAATTGGGTTCTATGGGATGTGGAGATAGTTGAGCTTCAAATGCAAGGCCATGAAAACCCTAAATTTAAACCTAGTAGACTTTCCCCTATGACTACTCCAAATTATTCTCCAAACCTAACGCCAACGGAGATTAGTTCCGCCACTACTTCTCCAGGGAGTGACCATAGTAGCAAAATTGAGATTTGGTCTCCAAAAGTAGAGGTTTGTCCCTTGAATTAAGATTAATTAATAATAACCGTTGCATTCATAATGAAATGTTATTGATTTGTATATAAACTAACATTACAATTTTGCAATAGAACAAGAAAGTATGCATCACCATAGTTTATTAGTTTCTTGTTGTTTCGTTATTAATTAAAATTAATCATCAATCATTGCATAGAGGGAATTGGAAAACTGTGCGCCATAAAAGTATTTGAATAATAATTACAACATAGTATTGAACATACAGATTTTTCATCCTTTAATATAGATGAGTACATTTTGTGTATGCTTATTCTTTCTTTCTTTCTTTCTTTTTTCCTTTTTAAATTAAGCTTCATAATAATATATGACGAGTTGCATTTTACTAGCTAATTCCAACCTATTTTTTCTATTGAACATCCAAAATCTTATTTAAAAATGCAGGCTTTTTATCAACATAAAATTATTTGTCTTAAAAGTTTAAATTAATAGAAAAAACTAAATGAATAATTATATATCTATTCACAACATTTAGTTGATATTGCTTGCCACACAATCAATGCTATATAAATCTACCTTAAAAAGCATATAACATTTACAATAAGATAGTCAAGTTTTGAAAAAAAAGCCATAAAGTATATTTTTTTTAATATTTGTGATTTTTTTTAAATATCTCTAATGTTTAATTCCATTCAATTTTATTCTTAATATTTTTTATTTATGTTAAAATTGTCCATCTAAAATGTTAAAATTGAACAAATCGAAAACGTTAAAAATAAAATTGAATGAAATTAAATATTAGAATTATTTTTGAAGAAAATTACAAATATTAAGAATTAAAAGTATATTTTACCAAACAAAATTTCAAAAAGTGCCTTTTATTTTCTATATGCATGAATAACAAACACAACTTATATTAACTAGCTTGTTGTTTTGTATATGTAGCTTAATAATAATTATGATAGTGTTCTATCTCCAAAAGAGGGAAGGACTATATATTATGGTATTGGCAATGAAAAGGGTGAAGTGAGGGAGGGAAGTAAAGAGGAATCTTTCATCTTCTATGGAAAAAGTGTGGAGGAATTGAAGGAGCATATGAAGCAGCAAACAGGGCTTGATGATATTCTTGTGTGTTGTCGTAATCCATTGAATTCTAAACTCTATCCCCTTCGTTTGCATCTACCTCCCATAAAAAATGCCATGCATGTTGTGGTGGTTCCTTCCACATTCCAAGGTAATTAGGCTATTTTTCTCTAATAATAAATAAATAAATAATTCCCTTTTTCTATTGACATAATGACATGTATGTCGACAATTATTATTCACTGGAATTTCTTTTTCTTTTTAAGTCTCGATGAATTGCTTATTTATTACTATTGAATATTTCTTTTAGTGTTTGTAAACTTACATTTTTCATTCTTTGCATACAAATAGAATAGAAAAAGTCAAAACATTAAGAATTTGACCTTCTACTAATAACAATATTATTGTCTCCTAAATGCTAGTGCTCCATAATTCTAATTTTCAAATTATTTTTTTACTTCTGCGTGCGTATGTTAGTGAAAACTCAGGTGCAATCGACTTCACGTGAAGTTGATAGGTGAAAACTGTTAGATGAAAATTTAGTCAAATTATCTAATAACTCTCAATTATCAACTTCACGTAAAGTCGACTGTACCTGAATTTTCACCTAAAAATAATTTTATTTATCTTAAATTTCGAACTCTAAATCATCATAATTCTTAACCCTAAATATAAAATAAACTTAACTAATATTGACTAATTAAATAAAAGTTGATTTCGTATACTTTTTCTTAACGAATTTTGTAATATTCATACATCCACCACAAATTTTGATTTAGTACTAACAGTAATTTATCTTCACTGACTAAAATCACACATCAGCTGAATAAGGAAATAAAAGATTAGAGAAGTGTTTGCAGTTGGATGTTCCAAGGTTTTGTTTCTGTGCATATTTGTTGAATCAAAACTACAAGTCAAAGGCAACAATTATCAAGCATGGGTTCTAACTACACAGAAGCATACCAAAACTTCAATGTTGCTGAAGGACTCAACAATTTCGGGTGTAATAATACAATTAAATTGATTTTATTTTTTTAAAATGTAATACTTAATAAACTAGCTAGGAATTCTTTGTCACTATTGTAACTAATTATTGTTACAATTTATAAGCGTTGAGAAAATATCTAGTTTATTAAGAATAGAGAAGTAAATTTACAATTCCATAAATAATAATAATCTTATTAAAGAGTTAACACCCAATTTCGCTTTTATATCTTAATAAAAAAAAAAGGGACAATACAATTCTTCGTTATAATTTTGAGAGAACAATACGAACCTTTTATTAAAAAGTTGATCAAATATTAAAAATTAATTTGTGATGGTTTTGTTTATAATATGTACGATATTTTATTTACAAAGTTCTATACCAATTATCACTATTATTTTTAACGAGGACAAGTGTAATATTGAACTAATTGAAAAAATTACATGTTAAGATGAAACAATAACTTTATTAATGTGTAAGTTTATTTGAGTGTCTCGGGTTTAGCTTGTTAGAGTCTTGTGCATGTATAGGTTTGTATTGGTCCGGTTGTAATTAGTTAGTGATTAATTTTGAAAATTTTATTAGAGTCTTGCGTGGGTCTTGTGATTTAATCTCTCTTATACAAGGCATGTCAGGTTATTGTTAAACTTAAACTTAATTCACATTTTCAATATAATTCTTTTACATTTCTGTTTCATGCTCTGATATCATAAAAAAAAATTAGAAAATCTAATTGAAAAGGCAAAATTAACGTAGTAAACCATCTCTAATGGAATAGTATAATTATATGAATCTAATTGAAAATGGAGTAAATGCATCTTAGCCATATAACAAGAATCACAAAATGGTGTTTTTATTGAATTTAAAGTAGGTGGAGACAGATTACAGTATTTTATCACAGATATTAAAGTTTTTGAGGGTGAATGTCCAAGCCTTTTATGCCATATAAGGAATACTCATTACATTTAGCAACAAAGGCTTTAGGAAAATTAGAAGTTGAAATAGGAGCTGATGGATTATTTATGGGAACAACTGCATTTTCAAATTCATAAATGCCATGTCTAGGAGCTCCTTGAGTAGAATTTTGTGAGTTTTCTGAAATTTCACATAGCACACATTAGCATGAAACTCAAAATAAACATCCTTATTAGCTACAAACTTTTGGATACAAGATTTTAGGCTATATCAGGAGCATGCAATAGGTTATTTAAAATAAATGCATCATAATTATCTCAAAAAATAAGAAAAGATGAACCAACATTAAAAATCTTGGTACTTGAACCATTATCCAAGAGGATTTTATCAGGACTATTATATTCCGAAATTGTCAATAAATTTGATAAATCGGCTGTCACATGATGACTTGCACTAGTATCAGGAAACCAAGAAGAATCTAGAAGAGATGCAGGAGTGGCAAGGTAAGCTCGAGGATTATGGAAGGTAGAAGGTGGTATCAGGGTTGATGAAGATTGAGAGGTGGCAAAGGACCCGAATTGGCTTGAAATTTTTGATCAAATATGTGAAAACATGAAAGAGCAATGTGACCATGTTTGCCACAAAATTGGCATTGAGGGGCGAGTCTTGATTTAAATTTCGTCCACCTCTGAAAAATCTTGATCCGTGACCTCTTCTTGGTTGTGAAGTTCCACGAAAATTTCCTCTTCCGATTTGAGTAGGATTTGTAAAATTAGCTTGCACAAGAGGGCCAAGTTGAGATTTTCTAAACCTTTCATACATATCCTCATGTGCCAGAAGCAAGTCTTCTGCCTCAATCAGTAAAATTGCACTAGATCTTGTCATGATTGATGATATGTACATGGCATATTATTCACTGACGCCATCAGTAATAGCAGTGATATGCTCATCTAATGAAAGAAGATGTCCGATACCAATGAGTGCATCAACTACCTTGCGGATTTTTTGAGATATTCTGTAGCGGTCAATTCATTAGGGGTTAATTTTTCATTCTAACACTGATTTTCGCTTGTTTGCCTTTTAAAATTCTGATTGGGCATCCGATCTTGATGACAGACGATCAACTTGTAGACAATACATGGGTTTCAATTTGATAGCTTGGTCGAGTAAGAAACAGGCTTCGGTCAACAGGTCTAGCACTGAAGTTTAGTATAGAGGGTTAGCTGCTGCGGATACTGAGTCAATTTGGGTTCAAAACCTTCTCAAGGAACTTCACATATCATCATCAGGCATTTCAGTTCTCTACTGTGACAATATCAGCGCTATTCTTTTTGCAGCAAACCCAATATTACACAGTCGCACCAAGCATTTTGAGATCGATTTACAATTTGTTAGGGAGAGAGTTAACTAAAATCAACTAGAGGTGGTGCATATAAGTGTTGTTGATCAAGTGGCTGACATATTTACTAAGCCGTTGACGACTAATCCCTTTGAAAAATTTAAGTCCAAACTCAAGGTAATTTCCAAAATTCCCCTTAAGTTTGAGGGGGCGTAATGAGGACAAGTGCGATACTGAACTAATTGAAAGAACTACGTGTCAAGATGAAGCAATAACTTAATCAACGTGTAAGTTTGTTAGAGTGTCTCTGGTTTAGTTTATTAGAGTCATATGCATATATAGGTTTGTTAGTCCAGCTGTAATTAGTTAATGATTAGTTTCAGAGAATTTGTTAGAGTCTTACATAAGTCTTGTGGTTTAATCTCTCTTATATAAAATATATCAGGTTATTGTTGAACTTAAACTTAATTCACATTTTCAATATATTTTTTCTAGGTTTTTGATTCATGTTCTCTTTTCTAAAGCACCTTTCAAGAGTTCTTTTTAACTTTCAACTATCTCGTCTTCATCATCAAAAGTTCTACTTCTATTTATTCTACTGCACCATTTATCTTGTCATATTATTATTTTTTCTACAACCATCAACATTAACATCATCAATACTATAATTTTGATCGAACTAATTCTACATAAATTTTATATCTATCATGTTAGCAGAACTAATTTGATTAGAAAATTAAATGGTTGAAGATCAATTATGTAATTTAAAATTGTAAGAGAACGTTTTGTCTTCTAAATAAATATTTAGATGTCCAAAAAGGTTTTTTTTTCCGTTAACTGTGACGATGAAGACCCAAATTGAGGGGAATGGATCATCTCCAGTGGAAAAAAAATTGGATGGTATCTAGTGAAAGATCTCACCCTTCATTACATTCTCTCTCTCATTTATTTCTGGTCCCACTTGTAGAATTAAAGATAAGAGATTATACTTTATTCTCTCAAGTGACAAAAAAAATGGAGAGAATCCATTTTTCCAAATTGAGTGCTCCTTCAATTTGGGAGTTTAATACGAAACTACGGAATTATGTTTTAACTTTAATATAATAATTAACAAGCAGAATACCTATATATATTTAAGTGTTTTTGTTGTCAACTAATTATAATTTATTAAAAAATTCTTAACTTGTAGTCTTTTAAAAATTTCTCGTGTCATTTACAAAAAAATTGTGTCATTTTTAACTAAATTATGTATTTTTTTCATCGTTAAACTAGTTAAATTGTATTAAACTCACATATAAGAGTTGTAGCTATTTCTATATCATTTATAATAAATTGATATATTTTTTAATTTCAAAATATATTTAAATGTATTTGGTTAGATAAGTAAATTAAAGGTTTGGATTTGTGATTCTTTCAAGATTTTTTTTGTCATTTATTAAAATTTTTTGTGTTATTTTTAACAAATTTTTGTGTTATTAACTAAAAATGATTGTTATTGTTAAATTAATTCTGTGATATTGAACTAAGAAAAAGAAGATAATAATAATTGTAATAATAAAAGAGGAGGAAAAAGAAAAAAACTAAACAAAAAATTATTTATTTAATTGAATTTTTTTAGTATATTTAAAAAATTTTAATTTTAAAAATAAAAATTTTAAAAATTATAGTTTATATGTTTTTAAAAGATTTTTTAATTTAAAAACTACTTTAATATAATAATAAATAAACAATATTTTTATATTATTATATCTAAATATAATTATTAAATGAAAAAAATATATGAGATATTTAAATATAAAATTATTTTTAAATTTTTTAAAAGTATTTTTAAAATTTTTTTAAACAAGTAAAAAAAACAAAAAAAAAAAGAGAAGAAAAAATAAAGAGAGGAGAAGATGGTAATAATAAGGACAACGATCATCATAACGAAAAAAGAAGAGGGAAAAGAAAAAGAAAATACGAGAACAAAAACAAAATAGGTAAGAAATGCTTAGCTAAATTTGATTTTGTTGGACTTAAAAAACAACTTGCTTGTCTACCATTCCTGTTAATAATAATAAAAATAATAATAGAATATCAATATCAATTACAATTTAAAATCCAATATCCCTACGAAAAAGAAGCGATGGCAGGTGCAGCTACAGCGTTGTTATTGTGTCAGCAGCATAGCTTCGTAACCGCTAACTGCTTCTTCTCAGCTTCTCAAAGGAAAACCAGCAACACCGTCATTTCTTCTAAGCATGAGGTGCTGGTGGTTGTCGGCGCCGGAGCTGCTGGTGTCTATGCAGCCATTCATGCCAAGACTCTCGCACCGCACCTCACTGTTCTCATTTTTGATAAGGGATACCCTCTCTCCAAGGTCTCTCTCTCTCTTTTCGATTATCCTATTAACCTACTCAATTCTCCATTTTTTTCTTCTTTTTTCTCATTCTTCTTCTTTGTTGTTGTTATTGGTAGGTTAAAATTTCTGGAGGAGGCAGATGCAATGTCACAAATGGCCATTGTGCTGACAATATGGTAACACACTAACATTCCGTTCTAGCAATTTAGCATTGTGTTTCTATTTTCCGCTCTTTCTCTTTTTTTTTTTTTGTAATAAAATTAATTAACAGGAGGTGATTTAGTTCTGTTATGTGTTGTCTAACTCCTTTGAGGGGTAATAATGTTTAGTGCTGTCACTTTCATCGGTGTAGATTTTAGGCAAATAACACTCACCTTAGGAAAAGGTATAGTGAAATTCAACTTGACTCCACTTTATTTGTGAAATTAAGTCTAGGATATTTGTTTTTATTGTCCCCTACTTGCATTGAGTTGCTTTATTAGGGTAATTTGATGTTTCGGATGATGATTAGTTTGTAGATTTTGGCAGAAAACTATCCGAGGGGTCACAAGGAACTGAGAGGATCTTTCTTTAATTTGCATAGCCCAGTGGATACCATGGCTTGGTTTACCTCTCATGGGGTGGAACTGAAGGTTGTGCTTTGAAAACCCTGCTTGCTGCTTGTTTCTGATTCAAATGGTTGTCTCTGATTTCTGACTAATGCTTGTAGACTGAGGACGATGGTAGGGTGTTTCCGGTTAGCAATAGCTCTTCTTCAATAATTGATTGTCTTATGTCTGAAGTGAAACAAAGGGGAGGTATGTTGACATAGAAAGGAATCCTATTGGTTTTTTGCATCATGCAGATTCTGGTTAGTGAAACCTCATTTGTATACTAAGTGCTGTGAGCATTCTGTGACTTGCTTTTTATGTGGTAATAAATTCTGTCCTCACTGTTACAGCGTAAATATAATTTATCTGAAGTTAAATCCTGGTCACTAGGTAAAACAATTTTGTGGCTGGTGAATCAGGTTTTTTATGTTTAATGAACTGGAGGCTTTTTCTGTTTCTAGTTTTTTTGGTTCTATAAGATATATATTTGCCAAAGGTTCAGTTTTCTCAAAGGCGTAGCATTATTGTAAAATTGACATTAACTATTAAGTTTATGGTCTGTCAGCTACATATTAAGTTTGCATCTATATTTGTATATACACATATATATCATGGGATTCGTTCAATTCATCAATTTTAAATTGCATATTCCTTGATCACTTCTGTTGTCTCAATACTTATATGAATTTGAATTAAATTAGATCTGTTCAATTTGTCAATGCTGAACTGTGTATTCTCAATCAGTTTATGTGCAGACAAGAAAAATTGTAAAAACAGCATCTGTTACAAACAGTGGCAAATTCCTTCTTGAGATTCAGCAGCAACCAGCTGATCATGCAGAACATGTTAAAGCTGATTACCTATTGATTGCTACTGGTAGTAGTCAACAGGTTGGGGCGGATAACCTTTTTTATAATTTTTTTAAGACTCATCAACAAGATCAGCTTTTCTTAATCAAGTTCTGTCTGTCACAGGGTTATACTCTTGCATCTCAACTTGGTCATTCAATTGTAGATCCAGTGCCAAGCTTATTTACATTTAAAATAGAAGATTTACGTTTGAAGGAGTTGTCTGGGGTAAAGTACTAATATATGAAGCATTCTGATTCTAAAGAAACTTTCAAGCTTTTTATTGGTCAAAGCAACTTTCATTTGAAGCATGCTTGCCATTTTTCGTTGCATCACTTCTGAGCTATTTTCCCCTTTTCTATGACTTCACAAAACTACTCACACCACATGATAATGAGAGGTAGCCAAGTTTACAAATTGTGACACAAAAATTTGATATGATCTATATAATATTTGTTGAATATTGTACTTGTGGTTAGATTACGATCAGGATGTCTAGTGAACAAAGCTGTGTCTACCGAATTATGAATGATTTTTCTCTGATAGCTCCTTTTTAAAGAAAAGTGGATGGCAAAACAAGAGGCAAGAAGAGACTTGTTCCTTCTGTAGCTCCTATTACACAGTCCTCGTTTAATGCCATCCCTACTCAGGATTTTGCCCTAATTTTGGCACTGCGTGTATTCAATTTTAATAAACTGGTTTAATAACGAAGATGAGTCATTGCGGTACTCTTACATTAGACTAGTGATTCTTTTCGTCCTTGGTCATCATTGAGGATCCAAACTCATTGTCTATACCAGTGACTATAGAAGTGTTTCTCAATAACTTTGCTTCTTTTCTGAACATTTCTCCTCTTTTATTTATTTTCTTAGTTCATTGTCAGGTTACATTCCCTAAAGTTAAAGTGAGGTTAAAATTGGAGTGTGTCCAAAGGAATATACCACAGCTTACACAGGTATGCTTTAATTTTATCATTACCACTGGTCATATAGTTAAGAACAGATATGTATAATATTTTGAAACATTTTAGGTTGGCCCAATGTTAGTTACACATTGGGGACTCAGTGGGCCAGTTATTCTCCGATTATCTGCTTGGGGTGCTCGATACCTTTTCAGTGAGGGTTACAAAGGTGAAGGAAAGTTGTGCCATTTACTGAATTTGGAATCCTTAGAATATGATAGGATTGAAGTGAATTATTGTATGGAACTGAGAGCTTGGAATGATAATAATTTACAAATACAATTCATTTACAAATCATATTGTGTAATATCTCACGATCACATAATACGTAATTTTTCTGAATCTATTCATTTCCCATGAGTTGTAGTCAATTCTAAAGTGTTTAGGAATAAAATACATTTCCATTTATCCATTTACAGAGATATTGGTATCATTTGATTCCAGGGAGACTTATTGTGGATTTTGTTCCTGATGTGCATGTTGGAAGTTTGAAGTCCATTCTTTCTAATCACAAGCATAAATTTGCGGTAAATAGTGGATCTAGTCCTTACTTCTACATTCTACAAAGCTACATGCATGTTATGGTATTTAGTTGGATGCTGAAGGTTATTTATATTATTTCTCTTGCTAGGTTGGGTAATATTTTTTCAATCCATTTCTCTTGCTAGATTTTTTTATTCAACTTTATGCATTGAGAAGAATAAAAACATGGATTGATTCAATAAAAATTGTTTTGCTTGTGCCTTTGCAGAAGCAAAAGTTGCTCAATTCATGTCCTCCTGAGTTTGGCATAACAAAAAGATTTTGGAGCTATGTGCTCCAACGGCAGGTTTTACTGTTATCCTCAAGTCCTCACTTGTTAGTTTTAATTTTTCAAGCTTAAGAAATGGAAAATTCTTCACAAAATTTATAACAGTTATTCATATGCAGGGCATAAGTGGGGATATATTGTGGGCTTCTATTTCAAATGTTTCATTAATGTCCATTAGTTCTCTGTTAAAGGAATGCATATATGAAGTTAATGGCAAGGTAAGATTCCCTGATCACTGTCTATTAAATTTACGGTTAATAATATCATGTTTCCTTTATATAACATGGTTTTTTCCCCCTCTAATGAAGGGTAAATTCAAAGATGAATTTGTTACGGCTGGTGGTGTTCCCTTATCGGAGGTTCTCTTCTTCTCTCACTCTTTATCCTCTTCACTACTACCCTTTCATTGGTTAGAAATATAATTATCCTTTAACTTTTGTGTTTTGAAAGATTTCACTTAACACAATGGAAAGCAAGATTTGCCCACGTCTTTTCTTTGCCGGAGAGGTAGCTCTTTATTTATTTATGTAAATTTAAAAACAATTTGAACTTGTGGAGAATAACTATTGGTAATCTAAATGTATATGCTTTGCAGATACTGAATGTTGATGGTGTAACTGGTGGTTTCAATTTCCAGGTAAATACATTTGACTAAAATATTATCCTAACTTCCAAAATCGCTGTCAACGAAATGTTCTGTACTTATTTTGATTCGTGCACCTAGTCAACACACATTTCTCCATTCACTTGGAGCCTATCCAATAGTAGAGTGGTATATGTTGACTCTGTGTATGAGATTAAATAAGTACAAATAACCCATCTCTAGTTTTGATTTTCTTGCCTCAGAACATTTCTGTAATTTGTGGTATATTCTTGTATGAAGGTTCACTTAAGCTTCAATCCGTTTTTAAATATATTTTACTTGTGCTTTCGTGTTGCCCCACATTTGACGTGTTTATGTAACACAGCACAAGCTCTATGATTCTTCTTCTTAGAGTATTCCAAGCATATACTCTATAATATTTTTTTTTTTTTTCAAAAAGAGAAGGCTCTTCAACCATCGTGGTACTTTGGTTGATAGGGAAAGTTGCTTCATTCATTCTCCTTGTTTTTTTTTCGGGGTACTCCTCCCATTATTATTTTAAGTCTTTGATTATGTTGATAATTATAATCTCAGGTATATGGGACATGTGAAGTGTCTTCTACCTAATTGGTCAATGCATGGTTGCTTTGTTAGCAATCAGATGACAACTTATCGCCTCATTTTATAGGGGAAAAAAATATAAGAGGCAAATCGAGATATACAATGTTGATAAGTATATATTTATTAAATGATATAATTTTTAAAATTAATTAAATATTTGGTTTCTATGTGTTGTTGGTACAAAAATAATTTACACATAAAATCATATATTTCTATATTGGTAACTTTGGTCCACCATTTGGATATCTATTGTCTTGCACGGTAACTAATCTTTTGCTTACTTGTAAGCACCTTGTTGGATGAGAGAAATCATAAATGGTTGAGAGTTTTTCGTGCTCAACGTGGTAAATTTACTTTTTTGTATCATCACCCAAAAGAATCAATTTGATTAGACGCCATAAATAATTGTTGTCTGTGTAATTTAAGTAGATTAGTATTTATGCATATGATTTAAACAAAAGCTTCATGCCTATTCCTTTTTCTTTTCTTTCTTATATTTTTCACTGCAGAATGCATGGTCAGGTGGATTTATTGCTGGAACTACGATTGGTGCATTAGCTTGAATCTTATCAATATTCAAAGTGAATACCATTTGTATGCTTTTTGGCGGTGGTAATTTCTTTCCATTTTGGGGCCAAGTTGTTTTTTTCTTTTCTCAGGAAGTGGAAGTGTACAAGTTTATCTATCTCTTTGTTTTAATTTCTCTGTGCTTTTCTTTTTATTTTAATAATAATTAGTTTACTGAATCGGATACTTTCTAATAATAATTAATTTATGAAAAATTGTTTTGTCTTGAGTCTTGACCTTAAGTGCTTTTAACGGGTAGTTTATGGACTTTTTTATTTTACTTCTTTGACATTTCAAACTCGAATGTTGTTGTCACTAAGACACTATATTTTAAACAAGTTGTCATGTAAGATTTAGCAGTAGCTATAATTAGGGATGCCAATTCGAGCCGACCTGCCCTGCTTCGATCGGGACGAGCTTAGTTATCAAAATCAAACTAACTGATAATCAATTCGGACTATTAGATTACTGGTTTAACTGGTGAGTCATAAATTGGACTGGTTAATTCGGTTATAATTAAATAATTATATAAAATTTAATTTTTTGATAATACATTTTTTTATACTAAATTAACTTATTTTAATAATCTATTAATTAATTATATTAATAAAATATATGTTAAAAAAGAGTTAATATTAATAAATATTATATAATTATCGATAACAAAAATATGGTATGATTAATAAAAATATTTTTGTTTATTTTTTTAATTTAGAGATATTTAATAACATTTAATATTTTTAATAATTATGTAAAATTAAAAATAATTTAGGTAAGTAAATATAAAATAAAAAATTCAATTAAATTAAATATAAAAATTGCTCATTAAAATAAAAAAAGACAAAATGATAAGAAGATAAGATGAAGTTATTAATTAGGGGATTTGAATCTTCTAAATTTTGAATTTGTACTTTAAAAGGTAAAGTGTGATCTTCTACCCTTAAATGATTTCTCTCTCATATTTATTATTGGTCCCACCTATGAAATAAATAGTGAGAGATCACACTTTGTTCTTTAAAGTAAAATTCAAAATTTAGATAATCCAGATTCTTAATTAGGATATGTATATATATATATATATATATATATATATATATATATATATATAATTGGTTTGGTCTGGGATTCAGGCCGATTTTGACCGAATTTTTTGGATTTGATCGATTTGTTTGTTTATACGATCTGAATATTAGTCCGAATCGATTAAAGATCTAATTTATTGGATTTTCGGTCGAACCGATTGGTCTAGTTCAGATTTAATAACTATGGGAGCGAGTGTTTTCAATGGTTGACTTAGTATGTGATGGGTTTGTGTAAGACTAGCTTATTTCTATTTAGGTATGGGGTGGGTATGGATAATGGTCGCCCCACCCTGTCCTTCCCCGGCCTATATGTATATTTGTGTTATTTATGTATAAAAACCTGCTTATATTTATGGGAAGTTCTATGGTGTGGATAGCGATAGACATCCAAAACTCTGGATTTGATGTGGACGAGCTGCCACTGGGACGCGTGTAAGAGAACAGTTTCAGCCAATAGTGGGACTTATGTCAAAAGGCTGTTAGAGTCAGGTGGGTTTAGGTAGTATGTCTCTTGTGTCATATGATTAAAAATCTAATGAAGGATGGTTAAAGTTTAATGGCACAAGCTTTGGATTTTGACCAATGAGCATGGGAGGATGCTATTTTTTTATTTTATATATATAGACTAGAATTTTTGGGCTGGCCAAAATATGTTGTCCCTGCCCCTATAGTTATATGAGTCATGAGTGTTCAAAGTGGTATACCCAAAAAAACAAGTTGCTACCAAAAAAGATTAAAAATTTCCTAACAAAAATAAAAATAAAAAAAAAACATTAAAAGTTTGAGACTTTAGGAGTGTGTCTAAATAATCTATTAACGTAAATTACCCAAAAAATTACTAACAGTGACTAATTAAATAAATTATTGTTTTCTTCAATAAAAAATAACTACAATAAAATATATCATACTGTATAAAAATTAGTAATAATAATATCCAAAACATGCTAACATTAATAAGATTAAATCTTTAAGATTAAATTTATTCTAGTAAATTTCATAGTTACATTTAGCATATTTCACACTAATCATAACAATCATAAAAAACTTTAAATAAATTATTGATAGAAACAGAACCTTTTAATAATAATAATAATAATTTATCCTCTCCTTCACCTTGACAATATCACAATATTAATAATAATGATAATAATATCTTCTCATCAATTTTGAAAATAACCATGATAATGATATTATGATTTATAATTTTAAAATTTTAAATATTTTATGAAAACAAACTTTATTTAAAAAAAATAAAAATAATAAAATATAATTAGTGAACGAGTGTGTGGATCAAAAATAAAAGACACGATAGATATTTGACCAAACTAATCTTTTTTTTTTTTCCGGTAACCCAAAGAAACAATATACGAGTACAAAAATGATAAAATGCTGGGATAAATTCATATTTTGGCCAGACCAAAAAATTCAGCCTATATAGAATAATAAAAAAACAGCATCCTCCCAAGTCTATCGGCCGAAAATAACAGCACGTACCATTAAGCATTAACCATCCTTTACTAGATCTTTAATCATCTGACACAAGAGATATACGATCTGAACCTACCTGATTTTAATAGCCTTTTGACATGGGTTCCACCGTTTGGCAGAACCTATTCTCTCATACGCATCCCAGCTCATCCACATCAGATTCAGACCTCTGGCCTATTTATATGTTATGAGTTGTTGTGAATAACTAGAATTATCTTTGTACTTAATTATGTTTCTGAAGTACTTAATCATATTTAAAACTTTATTGGTTATTTAGTTCAGTTTTTTTATCTAGGTTTTTCTAAAGAGGAAAACTATAAATCAATTAGGCTCCGAGACTGAACGGGATGAGGTGGGACAGGTATGTATCCACAGATTTAGGTATAGGACAAAATTAAGATAGTCGTGGATAATAAAAAAAATAGAATGACTGAAAATAAATTAAACTCATTTCAAAAATAAAATGTCAAACCAAAAAATAGCCAACCTTCTAGCAAATGTAAAAGTATTGGGACCAATATCAACGTCCGTTGTCACTTGCCACAGACTCCATGTTTTCTATCTAAAAAATAACCAAAAAGAAAGATCGCATAGGCAAAAACAATTCTTTCTTCTACTTTTTCCACCACCACTTACGAGAGCTAAAACTTAAAAGTGATAGAAACTAAATACAAACATGGAAGAGAAATTAAATGAAATAGAGTTTGGTGGAAACAAAAAAATTGTAACCTTTTCACTGAAACAATAATGCAAAGCCTCAGCCAAAAAAAGAAAAAAGAAAATGCAAAGCCCTTTATTATAGTAAGGGTGCTTCGAGTAAAGGACATGAAAAAGAGAAGGCTGAAAATGAAATCCATCCTAGTATTACTTGAAGCTAGGGATGGCAATTCCTGCTCCGAACGGGACTGGCTTTTCAATGGTTGACAGGGTATGGAATAGGGTGTGTGTAAGACCTTCTTATTTCTATATGCTATGCATTGTTGTGAATAATTTAGAATTATCTTTATACTTTATTATGTTTCTGAAGTAATTAATCATGTTTCAAATTTTATTCATTAGTTCAGTTCAATTGTTTATATTTATGTTGTAGGTTTTCTAAAGAGAAAAATTATAAATCAATTAGGTTTCGAAAACAGGACAGGATGGATATAGAGCAAGTATATACTTGCAAGTTTGGGTATGAGGCAAAAATTAAAATATCTATGAATAATGAAACAAAAATAAGACAATGCATGAGTATTCAGAATATTTAAATACTTGTTTCGTTCTGCTTTCATTGCCATCCCTAACTATAATTGCAATATCATCTTATTAAGGATATACACGTGACATTTCAAAACTTATGGGAATCTTAATGGATGAGACGGTTGTTTTATAATTAATTTTTTTTTTCATATCAAAAGCTTAGATCAATTGGTTTACACTTGTTTAAACTTTAAAGAATGATAAGCTTCTTCCGGATATCTTACTCTCTTGGTTACTTTGAATTTATTATGCATCTTCATTTTCAGTGTTGTTACTGATTTTTTTAGCGATATCTACAATTTTTCTTAAATTCTGAGTAGTTTTTACACTTATTTCATTTACTCCAGATTCTATATTTTTTTTATTGATTTGTGATAAGATCTTGTAAATTTTAATTACTGATTTGTGACGGTTAAATTTGAATCTTGATTTGCAAATTTTTCTTCTTATAATTTTTTTTGGCCAAATACAAAGAACGAAAAGAGATTTTAGACTTTTAAAAACCAAAATAAAAACCTCTCTATTATAACACTCAGGAATAATGCTAGTATGGTGATATTTGAGCTTGTCAAACCACTCCAAAATTAAATAGAGTGGTTAATAAAAATGCTATTATAATTGTTAGAGATATAATCATTAATATTGTCTTCTTTCATTAACTTAAATTTTTGGAATAAGTGGTTTTATAATACGGTATCAGAGTTCTATGTCAAAAATTCAATTTTTGGTAAACCTCCAAAGTAAAAAAATAACATAAGGCAAATAAAGAAGAAAAGAAGGCCTATGCAAAAAATCACGCAAATCTAAAAGAGGCTTTTGCTTCAGGAGAAGTGTTAGAGATATATGTAACCATTAATATTGCCTTCTCCCATCAACTTAAACTTTTGGAATGAGTGATTTCATGATAATAATGATATAGAAACAATTGGGTCTAGTTCAATTATACTCACTGCATCAACTTATTTCTATTTATACTATTCTTTCCAGTATCCATTGTTTAACTCCGATATCTATTTCTTACTACAAAAAAATACTGATTACCGTTCGATTATTGTCGGATTAATCAAATAAATTCGCCGCTAAATAGATTACCGTCGGATTTACAGTCATCTTGTAGTTGACGATATAAACAGTGCCAGAAACTCCTTATCGGCGGATTTTTTTTCGTCCGACACTAATTACCGGTGGATTTTCCATCGATATTTTCAATGGACTGTCGAGCCTGATTTGATGATTACCGTCAGATTCATCCTACGGTAGTTTTTTTATTTTTTATTTTGGTATAGTTTAGCCACAACTAACAGTCAAATCAAATTAAAACTCTTGTTAACAAAATTGATATAAAATGTCACAAAAGCAGAGTAATGTACCCTAAACAAACAAAAATGCATAAAACCCTAACCCCTACAGATCTTAATAATCGTCGTCGGTGGCGGCGGCGCCGCAATTCCCTGTTGAGACGGCGGAGTAGGTGCTGCCGTCGATGCCCACCAGCAGCGTTGCCACTGGAACTAGCAGCTCCGTTGCCTCCAACGCGCATCTGCTGGCTATATTCCTCTATCTGCTATTGAAACTGATCAAGATGCTCCAGTTTCTTAGTCAGGTCCGAGCTGGCGGCGACGCGTGCAAGAATCTCTCGATACCTCTGCTCTGATTTAAAACCACACAATTCTTAAGATCTAAATATGGATGATTCAATATCACTTATCATATCCAGATCTAAAATCATAAGAATTGTGAGAAAGAGTTTTCAAGCGTAATTACTATGATCACTCTTCTAAGTTAATCATAGAATTCAAATCAGATTTAAACTATTTCTCAATAGATTTGAATCCTTATGATGAAGAACGAAAACTTTTTTTTAAGAAACAACTTTGCATGAATCAAAGGTAGAGAAGCAATAACATCAATCCATTAGAATTAACAAAACTCCTCACCTTAATGGTGGAGAATTGATACCTCATAATTGAGAGCAAAACCATAATACAAAGAAAGTGAATCTGGGTGTGAAAATGTACAGAGAGAAAGAGAGTGAAAAAATTCAAAAAATACCTCTCCCACAATGTCTTCTTAGAGATTTTATTCTCTCACCTAAAATTCAAATACAAATTAGAATCCAATTTTATCAAACCTTTTCTAATGAAACTTTCCTAACGAATAATCTTCCTTTTAACTTAAGTTTGGTGTCTTTGAATCTTCATTAATAATAGGCCTTTAATTGGTCTTGGACTTGGTGTAAAACTTGGTGTGTGGCACTTGGGCTTGGGCTTGGCGTTTGAAACGCCAACTTTGGATGTTTAGAACGCCCACCTGTGTTGGTCCCTGGGAGTGTCTTGGTTCCTTCTCCTTCTTAGCATTTGGAATGCCAACTTGGGCATATGGAATGCTAGCTTGGAGGAGTGTTGAAGGCGTGCCAAAATCACACGCTTCCTAGTCTTGGCATTTGGAACCCCACTTGAAAAGTCCTGGAAGTGTGCTTTTGTTTCGGCATTTTGCACACCAAGTATGGGCATTTGGAATGCCACTTAAATGGCCCCTAGAAGGTTTCTGGCATTTGGAATGCCATCCTGGGTGTGTTCTGGTGTTTTGAACACTATCCTGAGTGTGTAGAACGTCGGGCTTCTCACAGTGTTTTTTTTTAGCCCAAAGATGCTCGTTGTTCATCGCTCAAACTGAACATTCACTATAGACTATTATATATCGTTGAAAAGCTTTAGATGTTATCTTTATAACACTGCTAGAAGCGCTTGATTTGAACCATTATAGATCACGTTATGCTCGTTGGAGTATAAAGATGTTAGGGTGATTTTGATTATTGGTTCCCTGGGAGGGGAGCTGCCATTTGGGGAGCCCACCAAACGCCACTTTTTGTGCCTAGGAATCGAGCTGGAATTTGGGGCGCACATTTGGCATTTGGAATGCCACTTTTTGCGCCTGGGAGTGGAGCTCACGTTTTGGGTGCCCATTCTGGCGTGCGAAACACCGGTTCTATGCTCAGCTTTTTTTCCGCAACAAAGAATGGTGTTTTGCACTCTTAGACTCAATGTCCACTATAAACTATTATACATCGTTCAAAATTTTTGAAAGTTAGCTTTCTAATACCATTAAAATCACTTTATTTAGACTTCTGTAGCTCAAATTATCTTTGTTGGAGTATGAAGATGTCAGGTTACAAATTCTCTTTGAACTTTTCTGGGCTTGTTTCCAATTCTTAGTTCCCCAGGAGGTTGCTTCCTCTTGCATGTCACCTTCTTTGCTTCTCCCAAAGGCTTCTTTGATTGTCCTTCACCTCTTTTATTCTTGCCTAAAATCTCTCAATGTTCTACACATACCAAAGTTCAAAACAACTCCAAAAAATATTGATTAAAGCATGAAAAATCTCAATTATAACAAGTAAATCACTAATTTTGTTCAAAGAAAACCACTCCAAGAAACTTGATTAAAAGCATGAGAATCTTATAAAACAAGGAGATCACTAAACTTTATTCAAGGAAATAATAAGTAAAATAACTAAAGATGCCCATGCATCACAACACCAAACTTAAGATCTAGCTTATCCCTAAGCCAGAAAGGAACTATGCACAAAGGGTTTCTTTAATTAAAATATATTGAAGAATTGCTTGTGATATCTTAGTAAGTGAAGTGATCAAGTTATATTGAGATGAACTCCGAATTGTATGCTCACGTAAGAATTTCAGTGCTTATTAGTCCTTACATTTGGAAGTTTTAGAACTTAGAAATTTCATTTGGATGATATTATAAAGGGATCTTTATAAGTTTTCACCTTGAAGACAAGATTCCCCCTTCTTTCTCTTGTTGTGACCATTATTTTCTTTTCTTAGTTCTTTTTAGGAGTAATTGCACTTGGTTTTGACTCTAAATGTTCTATCTCAATGTGACTTTTTAAGGTGAGTTTTCAATCGACACTCGCAAACCAGTTAGTTCAAGGTATCGGGTGTTGAAGCATCCCTCGGATTTACTTGCTCAAGTCTCTCTCCTTGACACAGCAACACCACAAGCACTTAACTAGGAAATCAACTTTTTGAGTTTTGTTTCTTTTTACCCTTCCTAGTCATTGGTGCTCAGAGCCTTGGGCCTTGCTTTTTAGTTTTCTTTCTCTTTTTTTTTTCTTGCTGCTTCTTGGATTTATAGATTTTTGAGAATCTCCATAATACTCCTCTAAACTTCATTCCATGTCTTAAAGCTCCCATGTAAATTTTCACAAACATAAAACCTCATTACATAATCACACTATCAGACCTCCAATTTTCTTAATCTTACTTGTCCCAAAATTTAAAATTTTTCTTCAACTTTTTCCATTAAAAAATTCTTTGTTGCATGCTTAAAGATATTGGGTGCAAGCAATTTTAAAAGTAAGGTGAAATGAATGAATCATGATTATCAACTAAAGACACTCTAATGAGTGGGCATCTTTTCTATATTTTTTTAGTATTTCAGATATGAATTTATTTAGTTTTATTGATATTTTAGTGTTTGAAGCATGTTTGGATGCTACTTTGATGTGCATTGTGGTTCTATTGATTTCAGTAAAACTCCGGGCGAGTTTAATAGAGTTCGTGCAGAAAAAAATAAAAAATTCGACTTTGTTGAATTGGCACTAAACGCCGCTAATTGGCATTTAGCGCCAGGCATCGCATACTGCGTACAAGCCTTCTGTTGAGTTAGCGCTAAACGCCACGACCTAGTGTTTAACACCAGGAGCTTCGTAAAATGTGCCAGAGTCACATGCTAGTGACGCTAAATGTCGAGCCTAGCATTTAGCGCCAGGAAGACAGCAATGCCACAATTCTCCTCAACCCTAGCGGCGCTAAACATCGAGCTTGGCGTTTATCGCCAGTAGCGCGTATTTGGATTGCATGGAAGGGCTTCATTAGTTTAGTTTTAATTAATAATTATTTTTATTTTATTTTTTTATTATTATTAAAAGATGATCTTTTAGGGTTTAGATTCTATTATTTTATTTTATTTTCAAATCAATTAGGTTAGATATAAAAGGAGAAAAGATTTAACCCTTCGGGCTCTCTTCTCTGCTCTCTTCCTCATTCCGCACTCTACATACTTTTGGGATCCTAGTTTTTCTCTGAGTTATGAGAAACTAAACCTCATCTGTTAAGGTTAGGAGCTCTGTTTATTTTGATGGATTAACACTATTGTCATTCTACTTTTGACTAATGTATTGATTTAAATTCAAGGATTACTTTCGTTCTTCATCCTAGGAATTAGGATATATTGAAAAATAACTATTTTTCTACTTAAATTCTTGTTGAATATTGAAAAAATTAACTCACTTGAATAAGAGCTTGAAAGTAAATCCTCATAATTCTCTAATTTCCTAGACTTAACGTGATACGTAACATATAATCACCTTATATTTGGTTAATTAGGGTTCATGTGGCTAATAAACTAGAATTGGACCTAAACCTTTAATCTAAATTGAGTGACTAACGAATTGGCAATTGATTAGGTTAGAGGAGATTAAATCACTAAGAAATTAGGGTTTAATCAATTAAAGTTTGTCATGAATTGAATCTTGCATGATTAAAGTAGTTGGTAAGATCGAATGGTTAATTCGAAAAAATAAATATCTCTGAAATCTTAATTGTTTTCCCACATAATCTTCACAACCCATTTATTGTTTGCTTTCTTAATTTCTTTGAGTACTTTTTAATGCATTTGAACCTAAAACACTCTTTTGTGTTTGTCTGACTAAGTAAATCATTCAATTATTGTTGCTTGGTCTATCAATCCTCGTAGAATCGATCCTCACTCACCTGAGGTATTACTTGGTACGACTCGATGCATTTGTCAGTTAGTTTATGGTTTTATAAATTCGCACCACACTCCTCTTTATGTTGCTTCCCCTTTCTTTTCTTGTTGGATGAGGATGCATGATATTTTGAGCCATTAAATGATTAATGAATGAAATGGCTACCATACCAAACTTAATAAGTTTACTTGTCTCCAAACAAAAGAGAAGGGACCAAGGAGAAGAGAGGGTCACAGAAAACAAGAGGAGAAGAGAAAAGAAGGAAAAAATGTTACTCTTCAAGAGGAATAAAGAGAGATAAAGGCTTGGTATGAAAAGTGACATGGAGAGGGTGGTATTTATAGGGAAGAAAGGGTAGTGGAATATGTGGTGGAGATTGGGTAAGAGGATTTTAAGAGTGTGCATCTAGTGAAGCTTAAAAACTAAGTAAGTAAGAAAGTGAAAAAAAGATGATTAGATGCATGGTGAGGTGAGGGTTCGGCCACTAGGTGTGTCGTGCATGAAGACAAGCTTGTGAAGATGAAATTGACAAAAGCAAGCATAAAAAACAATTGCATGAATTCTCAATGGTTTGAAATGGAGGTGCATTGAAGAGTGTATGCTACATGATTGACTAATGCATGTGAAAGTGATATGTGCATGTGGCAAAAGTGAATCATCCATGCTACAAAAGTGAAAGTGTACTTAAAATCTAGGTGCTTAAAATATGGACATATATACACGCATGGCTTGATGGAAAATATGACTATGTAACTCACATGTGAACATTGCTCAAGGACAAAAAATGAGGTGCATGCAAGTATGTTGAAAATTTGTGGCACTTAAGTGAAGCAAGCATGCACGTATGAAGTGAGCAAAGAGGCATGCAAGCCTTGCATGCATGTGATATAAGAACATTTTAGCACCTTAAACAAGCAAAACAAAGTAACACTAAAGACTATTATTGCATGCAGGAAATTAAATGAAAATAAAAGTGGTGTTACATGTGCAAATGAGACAAAATACACATGAAGGAAAAAACAAAGTATGTAGCCAATGTGATTACATGGAAAAGTAGTGTATGCATGGAATACATTGCATGGAAAAAAATGTGACAACACTAAACGTGGTGTGAGAACACTAAATTTAGTGTGACACTTTCAACTTGAAATTATACTAAGTATCCAATGAGGATAAAAATTTATGTTGTTGTATGACAACATCAAACTTGTTTCATGTAACACATACCAAATTAATCAAAAGTTAAACAAACAGAACAAGAAAATTAGTTACCAAATGTTGGTTGTCTCCTAATAAGCACTTCTTTAACGTCACTAACTTGACAGTTGGTCTTACTCAGGTGGAGAATGATCATGGTGCTTCAACTCCTCCTCTCTCACTGTGAAACTTCTCCCATTGTCCTCATCTATGAGTTCAACATATTCAGGAGAAAAAATCTTGTTCAACTGTATATGGCTTCAAGGAATGGTTAACTAACATCATTTTCTCTCCTAGTGAGAAATCTTCAATAGAGATCTTCTTCTCTCTCCACCGTCTGGACACCTTTTTCTTGAAAACTTCGTTCTTATTTGATGATGTACACTCAACACCAAACTTAGGTTTGATGTCAGGGGGGTTTTGTTGAGTTCCACAAAAGGAGGCTTGGGTTACAAATTCTTGTTAGCTTCATCAGAAGGTTCTTGGAGGCTTGGATCAATTGATTCAACCTTCATGCAATTCTCCTTCTTACTTGAAGGATGCATGGTTTTAAAAACATAAAAAATCAAGTGCCTATCATGTATCCTCAACATTAATTCACCATTTTCAATATCAATAAGAGCTCTCCCAATGGCTAAGAATGATCTCCCTAAAATAATCGAGGCATTCTTATCCTCCTCCATATCAAGAATCACAAAATCTACTGAGAAAAAAAACTTTTCCACTTTGAGCAAGACATTCTCAACTATTCCATTGGATACTTTATTGATTTGTTCGCCATTTGTAAAGCTATTCTTATGGGGTTTACCTCATAAATTTGTAACTTTTTCATCACAGTTAATGACATTAAATTGATACTTGCCCCTCAATACTGATTTTTAGATACGTGCGGAACGCTGGCTCACAAGGCCCCTGGAAGATGTTCGTGCCCCAGTGTTTGGAACGCTGGTGAAGGCGTACAAAATGCTTACTTTGGCTTCATACTTGAGGCCTCTGAACCATGTCAAGCTTCGGAGTTTGGAATGCCATTTGAGACGTGTGGAACGCTTCTCAATGGCTTTTCAAAGGCATTTCAAAATCCTTTGCTTCCTTGTCTTGAGCTTGTCTTAGCATACGCTGTAACACCCTACCATACATAGTCTTAAGTCATAAAAATGAGGTGGCGAGGTATAATTATGACCTCTAAAAATAAAATTATATATAATATAGATGGAAAAGGTTTTATCTAGGAACCTTTGAAGGAAGGATAAAAATAAAGCAACACATAAGTATATATAATATAAAAAGGAGAGTTTCAAGATACAAATAACCAAGCTTCTGACTCAGTTCCCGAAGTCATAACCGGCCAGAGCACATAAAAATATATACATATATACATGAGGATCCCAAAGAGCCCAAAAATTCAGTTTATAGAACCTGTTTCTCCAAATCAACTTCTAAGAGAGACATAGCATAATATATACACTGTGGATATAAAGTATCTACATATATATCAAAAACCAAAATGTAATCCCAAAAGGCAAGAGTTCTTCGCTTCAGAAACTTTCAGAATGCCTCAACGAGGTACCTTACGTCCTACATCTGAAAACCACAGAATATGTATGAACCAGAGGTTCTTAGCATGGTAACAGTGCATGCATAACTAACATATAAGGTCCCGGAAAAGTCAGAGACAATCCTAGAACTTCCGACAATTGAATCAATCTTATAAAACGTAACTAAACCAAAAATGGATTAGACAACTAACTAAGGATCTTCCTTCTAGTCTAACACTCCCCTTTCCAACTCCTCCGAACCTCCCAACCGCCACTGGAACCATTTGTTTCAAACACAGATATTACATGCAAGGAAATCACAATTAGAATTCAGATACAGCTGATAAACAGGTAGCAAGTGGTTTATGCGATCAATTAGGCATTCCAAATAAAGCACACCAAACAAACACATAGATGCATATGATGCATGCCTGTCATATGGCTGATGAGTCTCATCTGTCAGTTATATAGCCAACCCGATAAGTCCCGGTAGCTAACCATTGATCTGAACCTCTGTCGTGCATCCCCAAACCTCAAATCATAATCATATAACACACACCGAGTATATCCACGGGGGCGAGCTCATCTGAAAAGGTATAAGTGTCCGGCCACACTTATGACATAGGGTCAGCAGAGTATCGAGTCTCAACCTGGCAAGCCACTGCTTTCACCCAGGAAAACTCATATCTCATATATTTGGAAGTGCAACAAACTACATAATCAATCAATAATCATATAATCATTATCAGCCATGATTCATTTATCAATATAGCCATCCGAATCAATACATAAGCAGCACTTCTGCCATTATCATCATTAACAGCCATATTCCATCATTAACTTTACCTCTTTCTTCACCAACAAATTACCTTCCTCATAGCCCTGATTATACTCCATTACCCAAATTCCACCTACCAGGCTTTAAACAAGAGTTAAAAGGGTTTTGAAAGTTAGAGGAATGTATTTAGAAGAAAAAATTAATGTTTTGGAAAAATAGGGGTTCACGTCGTACGCGGGGAATGCAACCCGTAATGAATGCTCGCGTCGCGTGTCATCCTTCGCGTACGCGCCCCTACAAAATTTGCCCTCTCATGTATGTGTACACCTGCTCACGTACGCGAGTATCAAACCCGAAGAGAATGGCCGTGTTGCATGCAAGGCTCGCGTCCACGAGTTTTGCAAGGTGGCCAAAATGTTCAAATGTTGCAAAATTTCAGTTTTACACACCGAACTTCCGACGCGCATAACTTTTTCGTTTGAAGACATTTTTCCTTCGTTCTTTGAACGGCGTAAACCTCTTGAACCAAATTTTCTTTCAAGATAAGTTTAATAAAATTCAAAGGTCCAGAGGCCAAGTTATGCTCCATCAAAGTTGGTAAAAAAATAAGAGAATTCATTAAATTTACAAACCTCCACTTTCAAAAACATACCAATTTCAAACCTTTCAAAACCAAACCAAACCTTACCATAACAGCATCAAACCCTCCCAAATCATATTTCAAACCCCCTTATTCATCCTACATCCTATCAATTCTCCACTTTCATGAATCTCAATTCAATAATTCAAGTTCAAACAATATTCAATGTACGCCATCAATTATCTTCATCAAATACTATATCAACTTCACCATCAATATAGTACCAACAACAACTTTGAATTCACTAATCATTATGCATATCAACCAATACCATATACAATGTTACACATATCATTCATAGAGCCTCAATCACAACCTCCAAATCACTAACCACATACATAATACTCAATCTCAACCAACAACAACATCAACAATTCAATTCCTATCCTATGGTCAACTAACCTAAGTTTTCATGACACATTGGTGCACGAAATTGTGATCTCAATGGCGTCAACAACTTGGTACGCACAATTGTAATATCACTCTTCTTCACAACTTCGCACAACTAACCAACAAGTGCACTGGATCGTCTAAGTAATAAACCTTACGTGAGTAAGGGTCGATCCCACAGAGATTGTTGGCTTGAAGCAAGCTATGGTCACCTTGTAAATCTCAGTCAGGCGGATTCAAATGGTTATAGAGTTTTAATAGTTAAAAGATAAATAAAACATAAAATAAAGATAGAGATACTTATGTAAATCATTGGTGGGAATTTCAGATAAGTGTATGGAGATTGCTTTATCCCTCTTGAATCTCTGCTTTCCTACTGCCTTCATCCAATCCTTCATACTCCTTTCCATGGCAAGCTGTATGTTGGCCGTCACCATTGTCAATGGCTACTTCCCGTCCTCTTAGTGAAAAAGGTCCTCTACGGTTTTTCGCAAAGCTAATCAGTTGTTGGTTCTCGATCATGTAGGAATAGGATTTAATATCCTTTTGCGTCTGTCACCACGCCCTACAGTTGCGAGTTTGAAGCTCGTCACAGTCATCCCATCCCAGATCCTACTCGAAATACCACAGACAAGGTTTAGTCTTTCTGGATCTCAAGAATGCTGCCAATGGATTCTAGCTTATACCACGAAGACTCTGATCTCACGGAATGGAAGGCTCTATTTTCAGGAGAGGCAACCATGCGTCGTGGACCAGGAATCCAAGAGATACACATTCAAGCTTGTTTTCATGTAGAACGGAAGTGGTTGTCAATCACGCGTTCATGAGTGAGAATGGTGATGAGTGTCATATAATCATCACATTTGTCATGTTCTTGTGTGCGAATGAATATCTTAGAATAAGAATAAGCATGAATTGAATAGAAAACAGTAGTACTTTACATTAATATTCGAGGAATAGCAGAGCTCCACTCCTTAATCTATGGTGTGTAGAAACTCCACCGTTGAAAATATATAAGAATAAGGTCCAGGCATGGCCGAATGGCCAGCTCCCAAAATGTGATCAAAGGATCAAAAGATAATCCAAATATAGATACCAAGATGAAAATACAATAGTAAAAAGTCCTATTTATACTAGACTAGTTACTAGGGGTACAGAAATGAGAAATGATGCAGAAATCCACTTCCGGGCCCACTTGGTGTGTGCTTGGACTGAGTATTGAAGTTTTCACGTGTAGAGGTCTTCCTTGGAGTTGAACGCCAGTTTGTAACTTGTTTCTGGCGTTTGACTCTACTTTGCAACTTGTTTCTGGCGTTTAACGCCATAATAGGGCAGAAAGCTGGCGTTAAACGCTAGTTTGCGTCATCTAAACTCGGGCAAAGTATAGACTATTATATATTGCTGGAAAGCCCTGGATGTCTACTTTCCAACGCAATTAAGAGCGCACCATTTGGACTTATGTAGCTCAAAAATTACATTTCAAGTGCAGGGAGGTCAGAATCCAACAGCATCAGCAGTCCTTCTTCAGCCTCTGAATCAGATTTTTGCTCAGGTCCCTCAATTTCAGCCAGAAAATACCTGAAATCACAGAAAAACACACAAACTCATAGTAAAGTCCAGAAATGTAAATTTTGCTTAAAAACTAATAAAAATATACTAAAAAGTGAATAAAACATACTAAAAACTATATAAAAATAATGCAAAAAAGTGTATAAATTATCCGCTCATCACACATTATATTTTAGTTACGAGAAACCGAAACCATACCTTGGCTGATTCTCCGATAAACTCGAAACACCTCACTGTATACTGTACCACAAGCTTCTCAACCTCAGCCCCTCCCCAATGAACCTAGCCTCCAAAACTTGATCTCAAGCTTCCAATTCCTCAAATTGACGCCAATCCACAATCAATTTTCAATATAACATCATAATTACCACTATAATTAATATATAATTCCTTAATTCAACATTACACAAAGAGGTTGAGGGTGCTTTTCTTGACCACAGCTCAAGTGAGCTAAACCCGACAATATTCGCAAGTTAATTCGAACCTAAACACCAAAATCAAGCAAAATTCAACATAATTACACATTGAATTTCAAAATTTGGGGAAGGAGAGAACTGGAACTGAAAAGTGGATTTCATACCTAATCAAAGACTGGGCTTTGTAGAGCTTGACGCGCTGGTCGCGTGGCCGCAAACGGTGCAACGATCGCAACTCGGAGTTGGAAGTTATGGCAATTTGATGTGAGGGCAAGAGTTTTGTTCTTGCTCCCCTTTCCTTGATTTGTTTCAACATTTTTTTGAATGGAGGAGGAAGAAGGATTCTTCTTTAAGTGTGTTAGGCTGAGTGGGTTGGACCTTGGGCCCAATACAGGCCCGGTTTGTCCAGTTCGGCCCAATTTTGGGACAAATTCTTTAAAATTAGCGTCAAAATTCTTATTTTAATTAGCTCTATCTCATTAAACTATAAAATTTTATTTTCTAATTTTTTGATTAATAATTAATTTATTCGCTAATTATTTGCTAATTATTCGGAGTTTACATATGCTAACTCCTAAGGCTCCTGGGAGGTGCTTGCAACTTGACATATGGAACGCAAATGATGGCGTGTAAAATGCCAACTTTGCCTTGTGCTTTGAGGCCTCTGGTCGTTGTCCAATTCAAGTGTTTCGAACGCCAGTATAGGCGTGCGAAACGGCAACTTTTTCTTCATGCTTTAAGGAGCTTGGACCTTGGTGTTTTAAACGCCACTTCAAGTCTTCAGGCATGTGGAACGCCACTTGATGAGTCAAAATTGGAGTCCTTGTAAGGTCCATCACCCTAGCATTCGGAACGCTGCATCTTGGCGTGTGGAACGCCTCATGAGAAACCAAATTGGAGTCCCTGGAGTGTGTTGTTTTGGCATTCAGAACGTTCGCTCTAGGCATGTAAAATGCCTCTCTCCTTGCTTCTTGGAAGTGCGATTGAATGGTTCCTTTTGTTTGTGCCTTTGCTTCTCTTTTTCTAACACTTTCTTACAACAATCATGAAACCAACAAGGCACTCAAAGTAATATTCAAATTAAGCATTAAAATACCTCATTATCAAGCAAGATTCATTAACTTTCTATATGAAATAACAAAGAAAAAGTACTAATGATGCACATACATCAACTAATTAGAAGAGAGAAGAGAGAAAACCTGGAACAGAAATGGGTGGTTCGGGCGGCCTTTCCAGCGGCAGCAGGGCAGTAGCAGCAGGAACAGAGAACGGAGAAGGGGGCATTTTGAGCAGCAGTAGTGGTCTTTCTAGCGGCGGTAAGGCAGGACAGCAGCGGTGACAAGGGGCTAGAGAGAGACTGAGAGGTTAGAGAGAGAGAGAGAGAAGAAGAAGAAGAGAGGAAGGTGAGTGATTAGAGAGAGAAACTAATTTCGAAATGAAGGAGAAGATGGTTCGCAGTTCAAATTTAAGGCATGATTACCGTCGGATTTACCGGAGGATTAATCCGAGGGTAATGTTGTACGTGTAATCAAAATGCAGCGTTTCACTAAACAAGGTTCAGCGTCAGATTTACTCGCCGGTAAATATGATAATAGCTAGCACACCAAAATTTTTTCCCTCCAATTTTTACCGTCGATGTTACCGTTGGAATATCAACTCCGACAGTAATATTTTAGGACCAAGAATTTATTGTCAATTCTGACAATAAATTCGACAGAAAAATTTGCCGCTAATGTTAGACACTGAATCCGACGATAAATTCGACAGTTCTCAGCGTTTTTCTTGTAGTATCTATTCTCTATTCATCTACTAAATCCAATTATACTCGTTACATTATTTAGTAAATTTGCATAGATAAATGTAGCAAATAATTAAAGATAATAAATATCCATAATTAATCAATTTGGATCGACAAATCCACTACTAAAAATCAGTATTTTTCATATAATTTTTGTTTCGAACAAAATTGCGACGAATTTTTTTGTCCCAAAAATCCTTGTTGCTAATTTATATTGTGTAAAATTTTATTCGAAATTTTTTCAGACGATTTTAGGACAGATTTCGAATAGGCATTTATCTGCTAGATTTTTAACTATTATGATGTATTTTAGACGAATTTTGAATAGATTAGCTAATATAAAGACAATGTATTTCAGATAAATTTCAAACATAAAAATATTTATTTAAATAAATTTGAAACAAAAATATACTTCATTTCAGACAAATTTCTAACGAATTTAGTCAAATGTAAGAGATTTTTTCAAACAGATCTTAGACAAATCAAATATTTTTTTGCGATTAAATTTCAGACAAATTTAATTTAATATAATTTACATATTTGAAACAAATCTCATACAAAACCAAAAATTATTTTCGCACAAATTTCTACACATTTAATATAATATTTCAAACCATTTTCATACAAAATAATTTACTATTTAATATATAAATATTTTAGAAAAGAAATTGTATACGACCTGCTTTCTAAATTAAAACCCTTATAATAAATAAAATTTTTATATTACATTATTGAAATTATAAACACATAATAAAGTCATTGAAAAAGTTAATCTCTCTGTTTATACACTTTATACAGGTGACTATACTACATGTATATTAAAATCAGCCACTAAAATCAATCACTAATATAAAATACATGTTAGAATATAAATACATATTAAAAATAAATTAAACTACACATATATTTATACACAAATATATTGATAGCTGATTTTAGTATAGAAATGACATTTTTGTTACAGAAGTGTTAAAGGAAAGTCGTTTTTTCATTATGATATTGGTTATTTTGTTTCACGAATTTGGACGAACGTTAGTTGTTTCTTTGTTTTGATGAAAACAACTTTCCTAGCAAGAAATTCATCATTCAAACATGCAACAGTTGTTAGAAAAAGAAAAAGCATGAAAAATCTTTGTAGCTCATGCTATAATTTTAGATATGCAATCACCAATGAAATTGTCAAGCAGAATAATTCGATAGAAGAAGGCGACAATACCATGGATTCTCATTGCTTTGAATTTGTCGTTAATTCTTCAATAGGTTTCAACCAACCAATTAATTGCTTTGAAACTTCTACTGTAACTTTTAAGAATCAGTCGCCAAATAATCGTCAACGGGTTTGGCTAATAATTCCCTTCTTGAAAAGTCATAAGTATGGAATTTAAATCTTTCGAGTTTCAACGTTGACTTATGGAGCATAAATAATAGTAGTACACTGTTCACGTATCTATTAAGTCCGCACCATAAAATTGGAACTACTATTATAATAAATTGAACCTCAATTTGATTGCCGATCCATTAAGTCAGTTAACAACAAAGAATTCGAATGTCAGAGGTTCAAACAAAGGACAAGGATAAAAAGAAAAAGAATCATGTTATATGGTTATTCGCCAATAATTTTTGTAGTCATGTATAGACTACATGAGGAAATAAATAATGGTGGATATTTAAATGATGATGTTTTTTAATAGATATATTTAACTGAATATATTTAATTGATAAATTATCTAATAATTTATAATTCATAATGTGATTTTTATGTAAAGATATTATCATTAAAATATTTATTTTTTTTGAAATTAATAAGTTCAAGAAATGCTAATTTTTGTTAATATCTACTAATTAATTAATTATCAATCAAGTGAATAAAATAGAAGATGAACGCATTATTACAACCAAGAGTATGTCTCAGTGACTTCTAAATGAAATAATATTTAGTCATCTTTAATTTTTCAAAGTATTCACAATTGGATTGGCTCGAACCAGCCAAACAAGGTGCGAGATATGTCAGGTTTGGATTTTCTTTTGTTCCCTTCTGCCTTGACTCAGCCTGCAAACTATGTTAGTTGGGTTGAGTCAATCAAAGGATAAGAAGATCATATAGTTCTATTTTCTAAAAAGAAATTATCTATTCAAGATTAAGTTATAGAAAAAAGATTGGGAATCAACATTTCTTTTTAATATAGATCATATATAGATCATATATACACGGATGTATGCAGAAACTGAGAAAGGGAAAAAAAAGCAGAAGATTCGAATGACAACAGGTAGATAAAGAAAGTGGAAATATTTGTGGCTAAAAAGAATTTGGAATGGTTACAGAGAAGCTTAGTAGGAAGTACGACGAAAGTCATCGATTATCACGCTTTGACGACAATGCTTCAAAAGAATTTCCCACACATGGTGTAAGTAAGAGAACTAGGAGCATACAAAGCACGTCTGACTTTTGATAGTGTGTCGAATGTAGAAGAAGCCTACACGTTCAAACTGAATAGTCTTTTGCAATTTTTTCATAGTGTATGAAGGTGGAAAGTGAAGGAGAGAAGTGAAATTTGAAGAGTATGGTTAGAGTGTTTTGATGTTCCGTTGCATACATCAACAGAGATGTTCAAGATGATAGGAAGCCAGTGAGAAGAGGTAGTCGGGTGTGATCAAGCCACGGAGTCGTGCATATTGTTCAGTGTGGGACGTGTACAAATTCATACTTGTGTCACGGACATTATCAATAAGTGGATCCATACCACAATAGGTACTAGTGGATTCGATGTTCTAGTTGAAGAGGTTGGCCATGAAAGTTATGGTTTGGGTTGCACGTTGAAAGAGGAAGGTGGGAGTTCTAATGCAAGAGCTTGTGGGAACTTGGTTGTTAGTGGCACAAAATGCATTGTACTAGGGGAGGGCCGAGACCAGGGCGTTAAAGCTGGTGATGTTGCTGCCAAGAGAGGAGGAAGAGAAGAAGGGTAGATTGGTAATTTTTTATTCTATTTTGAATGAATGGATTAATTGCAAATTAAAACAGAATCATGAGCAAAGGGTAACATATCAACCTGGATTAGCAAGAAGTGCAAATTTTGTGGAATTTACTAATTTGGCTAATGATATGGAATCAGAGAGAACTGTTAGCTGGGATTATAAGAGATGTAATCATGTGCTGCTTAACAAAAGGCTTAGGAGTGTTCAAAAGCAAAACCCCAAACAATGTTAGTGTTAGGCCCAAAAGTCAAGGAGATGTTATTGCTACTAAAGGAATTCACTTAGGCCTAATTCCACTAACTAGTGGCCCATCACATGTTGCAGAAGGTTTATGTTGTGGGCTGGGTTTAATGAAGCTAGGTCATTTAGCACCCATTCCTAGGCCAGGTCTGGCGTTACTCACCATGAGAAGGGACAAGGAGAGAACAAAGGTGGCGATGGAGCACAAAGGTGTTGCGGTGACGGTGACCGGCAAGCCAAAGATGGACGTAGGGTGCTTGGTGGTGATCGCGGTGTGGTGGCCTTGGTTATGGGTGAAGAATCCGAACCACGACTGATGGTGCACAAATCCGCAACTAAAGCCGGTCCTAACATGCAAGGTGTCTGTGGTGATGGAGCCCATCTCACCGATGATGGAGGACGGTTGCTTGGTGGTGACCGTAGCATAATGCTCTCGTCTGTGGACGCTGAACCCGAACCACGAATGACGGTACAAGATCCTGTGAGCAACGGGAGCTCCATGGCTTCAGTTTCATCGGAGATGGAGTGTGTGAGGTCATCTAGGGACAACAGCTCCGATGGCGATGGGGAGGATAGTAGTGTAGAGTTTGAAAAACATAGCTAGATATAAGGAGAATGTACGGTTACGGTTGATGGTGGAATTGATGCTAGTAATGTTGAGATTAATAAAAAAAATGGTTGATGATGGAATTGATGTTAGTAATGCTAAGATTAATCCAAGGGTTGGCTTGAAAATTGAGAATGTAAAACAAAGAAGAAGAGCTAAGACAGAATTGAAACGAGAAGAGTAGATGCTTGAAAATAGGAGAACATGTGAATTGGCAGTTGAGTCCAGAGCAATGCAGTACCATGAAGAGGATGATATCATGGCTATTATCCAAGCACAGAATGAAAAAATTGCTCAAAAAATAAAGATGGAAAAGCAGAAGGAGAAAGCAAGAAGATGCAGGGCCAAAAACCATAAAAAGTGTGTAGTAAAATTTTAAAATAATTTTTTAGCTCTTGGAATGTTAAGGATTTACGGGGTGATGGGAAACTAAATATGGTAAAGGACCTAAAAAAGAAGAAGAAATTGAACATGTTAGGAATTATTGAACTAAGATGCAAGTTGTGACTAAGTTTGATGTAGTTCATATTACGGGGAGTGATGCCATTGGATGGGAGTTTGTAGAGTCAGAAAGTGCATCTGGGAGTCTGTTATTATAATGGGATAATATGTTGTTTAGAATGAATAATTGTTACAAAGACGAAAGATGGTTATGTGTTGAAGGTGTTTTACTAAAAAACGAGTTTCGTTGTGCTTTTTGTTTGGTATATGGTGCTCATACTAGAGTTGAGAAACTTGCTGTATGGGAGGAACTGAGTTATATCGCTGGTTTATGTCAAGTTCCGGTATGCTATATGGGAGACTTTAATGAGACATTGCTGGTGGAAGAGAGAAAAAGTCAGGACAAGTTATCAGCATCAGTAGAAGATTTTAAGACTTGGATTCAAGATATGCAGTTAGTAGACTTGCCGCTTAACGATCAAAATTCACATGGTTCAGAGACCAATCTTGCAGTCGTATTGATAGAGTATTATTAAGTGTGGAATGGATTGAAGAGTTTTTGTAGATTAGACTAAAAGATGGACCTAGAGGTTTATTAGATCATTGCTCAATAATAGTTTACACATGAGGCCTTCCTTAGCATGGTCAGGGGTATTGGTGATGTGTAGTTCACAGACAAACTGAAGGCTCTGAATGTCCCACTCAAAAGATAGCATTAGGGCAAATTCGGTGACATGGACAACAAAATTTAGCATTTTGAGGATGAGATAAAGAAAATAGATGATATGGTTAGTCATGGGGTTTATGATGGTACCATGGAAGCAAGAAGAAAGGCGTTAGTCAGCTATTCTGAGAAATGGTATATGAGAAAAGAGGTGCACTGGAAACAAATATCGCGATCTAGACAGGCAAAGGATATGGGAAAAAAATACTAGGTACTTCCATAATTTGGTATCAGTAAGAAGGAGGAACAATAGAACTGATGCTTTGGTTCTTAATGGACGGTTGATAAGAAATCAAGCTAGAATTAAGATTTCTATTAAGGAGTTTTATAAAGACTTGTTTCATCAGGAGAGATCTCCGATTCTGGGATTTAGAGATGGGTTAGTGAATCATATAGTTGAAGAAGATTCTATAGCATTTGATAGAACGCCGATTGTAGAGGAAGTTAGGGAGGCGGTGTTAGACTGTGAATCTCTAAAGCTCCAGAGAGTGATGGGTATAACATGAATTCAATTAAGAAGTGTTGGGATGAGATTATTTCAGAGTTCACAACAGTTGTGTTGGATTTCTTTCAGACATCTAGGCTACTTTTAGATTAAAATATTACATGGGTGATTCTAGTACCGAAATTTATTGGAGCCAAGAAGATCAAGGATCTTCGGTCGATTAGAATGGTGGGCTGCGTATACAAGGTAATCTCTAGTTGGTAAGGAGAATGAGATCAGTGATACCAGTACTAGTAGGTGAGTCACAAAGTACTTTTGTTAAAAGGCAGAAAATACATGATGGTGCACTTATTGTGTGTGAAACAGTGCAATGGCTTAAGTTGAGGAAGAAAAAAGTGACGATTATTAAATTAGATTTTCAAAAGGCATATGATAGAGTTAAGTGGAGCTTTTTGGATATTGTGTTGCAGAAGATGGGTTTTGGTTGGCGGTGGAGGGCATGGGTAAATAAGTGTGTTGGTACAACTTCTATGTCGATCTTGATTAATAGATCGCTATCGAAACCTTTTAAGATGGAGAGGGGTTTGAGACAAGGTGATATATTGTCTCCATTTTTGTTTGTTCTTGTGGTTGATGTATTGCATAGGATGGTGGATGAGGCAGTTGGGAACAGACGTATTATGCCTTTGTTGGTTGATAGGGATAATATAGAGTTATCACATCTTAATTTTGTATATGATATTATATTATTCTGCCCGCCGGAGGAGGAGACTATTAGAAATTACGCAAGGCTACTGAGGTGCTTTGAGGTGATGTCGAGGTTAAGTATCAACTTCGATAAATCTAGCCTGATTCCAATCAATTGTGAGCAGCAGTGGATTGATAACATGTGTAGCTTATTGGGATGTAAGGAGGCTAATCTTCCAGTCAAATATTTGGGCATATCATTAGGAGCGAACTTGGAAGCCGATAATTGATAAAGGGGAGGAGAAGCTCAGTTTGTGGAAAGCAAAGGTGCTCAATAAAGTTGGTAAGTTGGTCCTCATTAAATCAGTGTTAAAATAGTTTGTTTGTATACTATTTGAGTCTGTATAAGATGCCGAAGGCTGTAGCAGAAAAGTTGATTTCAATGTAGAGAAGATTCTTGTGGAGTAAAGAAGAAGGAAAGAATGGTAGAGCATTAGTAAAGTGGGATGTGGTTCAGGCTCCAAAAAAGTTGGGAAGGTTGGGGGTGGGTGACGCCGTAATTAAAAACACACCGCTTCTTTTCAAGTAGTGGTGGCGTTTTTAAAAAGAGGATTGTCCACTATGGAAGAAGGTCGTTTGCTCTTGTTATAGGATCCCAATTTGATGTTGTCAAATCAGACATTGCCAGCTAGAAGGGGTCCATGGAAGGATATTTGTCAATTACAATTCAAGGACCAAATGTGAGACAGATGATGATTTCTGGGTTGTCTATGGAGATAGAGAATGGTCGAAGGACTCGATTCTGAGAAGATGTTTTGTTGCAAAGTGGTTCATTAAAAGATAGATTTTCAAGACTCTTCTCTGTTTCAAATCAAAGAGGATCTGTAATAGGGGATTATGAATTTTGGGATGGGTTAAAGTGGATTTGGAACTTTCAGTGGAGGCGAGAATTATACCTGTGGGAGTTGGAATTAGTGGATCAGTTGCATGATACTTTAAGAATTATAAAGCTCGCAAATAATAGAGAAGATATAGTTATGTGGAAGTTTGATAGGGAAGGAGTTTTTACTACTAACTCTTTTGTGCAGGTGTTGCAGCTAGAAATGCTTCCGGAAGATGTTACAAGTTATAGTTTCACTAGAACTATATGGAAAGGCTTGGTTTCACCAAGATTAGAGTTGTTCATTTGGTTTGTTTTGACAGGTAGAATGAATACTAAAAAAAGAATGTGTAGACTGAGAATTCTCCGTCAAGCATACAACATGTGTTTTATGTAAAAAGGATGTTGAATTTATTCATCACTTGTTTTTTGGTTGTGATTTTACTTGACAGGTGTGGTGTGTATGGCTATATGATTTTGGGAGGTTGTGGGCAATTCCGGGTTTATTGAAGAAACGTTTTGAGAGATGAACATGTACATTTCGTAGGAAGGAGGAATGTAAGAAATAGCTCATATGCTTCTTTTCAATTATTTGAAATATCTGGCTAGAAAGGAACGGGTGAATATTTCATAACAAAGAATCAGGTTTAGAAAATTTTTTTCAAAAATTAGTTGTTAGTCACAACGCATATATATATATATATATATATATATATATATATATATATATATCACTTTTTGTTTATTTTGGTTAATGTTAATTTGTGTTATAATTCGTTCTACTTTATTGTGTTAAACTTATTTATTAAAATTTTTTTAATAATCAATCAATTTTTTTAATCATGTTAGTTAAAATCTCGATTTAATTTTTAAAATCTTTTAATATTACGATTTTAAATGAGTCAATCGATTTTATAAAATCTATACTAAATTTGACAATTTTACATTTAAATCTTATTAAAATTTTATATTTTACATACTTAATTTATTTTTTCGATTTTACGTCAAATTTTAATTTTTTCTACTTTAATTATTATATATTTGTATATAAATATATGTTATTTTGTACATGACTAATTTTGTACACAAATATTAAATAAATATAAAATTTGATCTAATTAATTCCGTCAAACCGAACTAAGCAGATTAAATTTGGTCAGGTTTTGCATATTATTCATAAAAAGTTCCATTGAAGATTTGATAAACATTGCACATTCACAATATCTATGGTTTTTTAAATGGTTAAAAAAACTAGAGATATTCATAAATTCAACCATATCCATAAATTTACGGTATTTATTCATATTTGATTCGTAATATATTTATTCATATTTGATTCGTAATTTACGAATATAATTTAATCTCTAAGATAATTGTATCGAAACCACATATTAACAAATTTGCATCAAATAATAATTTATTTAAATTAATAATTATTATTCATATATATTATATTTTTTTATTTAAGAAAACCTGATTTAATAATATTTAGGAATAAATATGTTTAAAGAGTGAAAAAAGAATTTTATTAGAGTGAAAAAAGAAAATTTTATTATTTTTTAATAAAAATAAGTTTTTTTAGTGTATTTTTTATTTTGTGGATATATTTGATACTCAACCCACAAATATGTGAATTGGATTGAGTATAGAAAGTGCAAATATTAGATTTGATATGATCCAATGAGTTTCATGTGGATCGAACAAATTTTAGCCATACCCGATTCGATCCGGTTTGAGAATACTCCATGATATAAAAAAGGTAAAGTATATTTTTTGTTTTCGAAAGTAGTTATAAAATTTTTAAATATCTCTAAATTTTATTTTATTTTAATTTTATGCCAGAAGTTTTTGATTTGTCTCAAATATACCAATAACAGCTAATTTTTTTAAAAATTTAGTATTAATTCAGCAATAATTTCATAAGAATAACTTTCAACAAATCAGACATAGATGTCATGTATTATTACTAGATTGATCTTAAATTTTAAAAAATTTAATTGTTAATAGTATATTTAATACAAATAAAAATTTTTAAAAACAAAATTAAAATAAAATAAAATTTAAAATATTTTTAAAAAATTTAATAAATTTTAAAAATAAAAAATATTTTACCTGTAATAGAATTATGGAAAGTCTTCGGAATCCCCAATGCACGTTTGGGCCTACAATAACAATTTTCTGGCTCTTAGGCTACCCAAAAGACAATCCCTTTCCTAAATAAGTAAATATACATGCTATGAATAATAATATCACGGTATCCATGGAACAAACTTGGCAAGGAATTTTCGCACAATTTCATTAAATTGAGTTGTCAAAGTAATTACAAGATTATCTAGGGGTGTTTATGGATCGGATCGTATTCGCAGATTCATTGTAAATATCCGTATTCGATCCAAAAAATACGAATATAATTCGATCTATAAATTGATCGGATCCGCGGATCCGCATATCCACAGAATAATATATATATATATATGTTTGGTATTATATTTACTTGTTTGTATGTTTTAGTTTGTAATTATTATTCATATATTGTATTATTTTATTTTTGTTATTTAGAAAGAGTTTGATTAAAAATATTTTAGGAATAAATAAGTTTAAAAGTATGAAAGAAATATTTTTATTGAATTTTTTTACATAAAAATATGATTAAAAAGAGAAGGTTTAATTATACGAATATATCCGATATCCGATCCGATCCGATCCGCATATTTACGGATCGGATCGGATCAGACCCAGCACTAAAAACCGCAGATATCATATCCGATCCGATGAAAATTGTGCGGATCGGATCGAATTTTCGGCGATATCCGATCCAATCCGATCCGCGGACACCCCTAAGATTATCCTTACTTCTAAATTTTGTATAAATAAATGTAAAATATCTATCAAAATATTTTAATTTTATTTTTTTGATTTATTAACCACACTGCTTATTTTCATGTTTAATAAATTGGGAAAAAACATACAATAAAAATATTTGTTGGAGTATGTTCAAATATGCAAGATTTGAAAATAAAAAGTGATTTCATAACTATTTTGATAACCATTATAATGAGAAGTTGTTCATCCAAGCATCATGAAATACTTTGTCCTCCATTGGATCGTGACTCAAAAAGTACTAAGCACCAAAATCAGCAATAACCTAAAAGATTGGGGCTCACTTTGATGCTTCCAAATATATTGAAAAAGAAAGTCCCAGGATCCAGTTCAACTTGTGAACCTTATTTATTTTTTTATTTTCCACTCTCTACTCTTTCTTTTTCCCATAAATGTTTACCAGTTACCACCCTCCTTTCCATTGCATATTCCAGAATCCAAAAATGTCCATTCCGTATAATAAACCAAACCACATGCAGCCCCAAATTAAACATCACGTTAGGTGTTCTAGAATAACTTCTGTTTTCATAATTTAATGTGCAATATACTCGTCGTTCAAGGACTTTTTTATTATCTTAATTATACAAAATACATTCACATAGGACCATGGCTAAAGAATTAGACTTTTTTGGTAACTTTTTTTTTAGTTTTTTTTTTAAACTTTTGCCTTTTGGATCATATCTTGATTTGTGTGATGAGTACAAATAATGTCTGCTAGAGAATTCTTAGAATCATTTTAGATCAGTTAGTATCGTTTATATATTTATATAGTATATCTGTATATTAATTGTAAAATTCTATACTTTTATTATTTTGATTCTTCTGACACCTATATATACCCTTTGTACATTGTACTTTTAATCAACCTGAATAATACACAAAACACTTTTCTCAAATTTCTCTCTTGTTTCTAATATGGTATCAAGAGTTTAGGTTATTTTTTTCCAGAAACAATTGATTTCTAGCTTCATTATCTTATTTCACCGACAGTACTTTGTCCTCCGTTTTTTGGCTCCTTCCCAACGCTTTGGTTCGTCACCAACAGTACTTTGTCCTTCTTAAGATTTTTTGGTGAGCTCTTTCCGATTTTGTCCTCTTTTTTCTCGTTTTCGGCTCTCAAGTTGTAGTTTTTCTCTCCTCTCCGTGATTTTTGTATCTGCTATTATGTAAAAGTCAGCTGTTTTTGCTACTACACACAGAAATGATAAATTTTGTCAAAATTGTAACCGTTTTGGGTACCTCTTCTCCGTCTGTCCCTCTATTGAATCTCGCACATGCCACTAGAAATGTCATATTAGCTACCATTGTTCACAACTGTTCTGCCATTATTGCAAGCTCTCGGGACATTTGATTACTACCTGTCCTACTCGCCCACCACGTCCTGCGCCTGCTTCTGTTGTTGATGCTACTCCTGAATCTACCACCTCTGCTCCTCTCAACTCATCTCCTGTCTCTCTATCTGATATTGTGTCTCTTCTTCAGCATCTTCTCTCCCTTTCTGGTAATACCCTTGCTACTTTTTCGACTCCTCCAAGTAATTCTAAATGGTATTTTGACTCGAGATGCTTTAATCACAGGTCTCCATTGCGTAATCTCTTTTCGTCTCTGTCTACCACTACAAATGGACCTTCTGTCAATATTGCTAATGGTTCCCTCTTACACGCAACACAAGGGTTCTATCTCCCAGTCGACTCTTAATCTTCCTGATACTTATTTTATTCCCAACTTAAACTTTAATCTTAATTCTGTTAGTCAACTTGTTGATTTAGGTTTTGATGTCACTTTTTTTTATCTCTGGTTGTCGTGTACAGGATTGTCGGATGGGACAAGTCATCAGGATTGGACGTAAGGTTGGAAAGTTGTTTGAAGTCGAGAATCTTCATATTCCTCCTGTACCAAATCTTTGTGCTGCTTCTTCTCCATCTACCCTTCACTTATGGCATCAACGTCTTGCCCAAAGCTCCTTAGGAAAATTGCGTTATCTTGTGTCTCAAGGTGTTTTAGGTCAGGTTCCTAATAAATTTTTTGATTGCGTTTCTTGTCAAACTGCCAAACAACCTACTTTATCTTTTCACAATAATTCATCTCTTGCTTTCTCTCCTTTTGATCTCATTCACTATGATGTTTGGGGTCCCGCTCCCACTACTTCTATGGGAGGAGCTCGATACTTTGTTGTTTTTCATTGATGATTATTCATGCTTTACTTGGGTTTATTTGATGACCAGTCGCCATGAGTTACCTCATATTTATATGAACTTTGCCACTATGATTAAAACTCAGTTTTCCAAGGTCATTAAGGTTTTTCGCCGTGATAATGCTATGGAATACCGTGATTTCAAACTCTTAACCTTTCTTGCAGAACAGGGTACCTTGTCTGAGTTTTCTTGCCCTGGTACGTCTCAACAAAATTGCCGAGCTGAACGCAAACACCGTCACATTCTTGACTCTGTTCGTGCAATGCTTCTTTCTTCTTCGTGTCCTGAGCGTACTTGGGGTGAAGTTGTTCTTATTATTGTTCATGTTATCAATAGACTCCTTTCTTTTGTTCTTGGTAATGTTACTCCCTTTGAGCGTCTTTATCGTACCTCCTCAGATTATAGTTCTCTTTGAGTTTTCTGTTGTGTCTGTTTTGTTCTTCTTCAGTCTCATGAACATAGTAAACTTGAACCTCGAGCTCGTATGTGTTGTTTTCTTGGTTATGGCACTGAACACAAGGGTTATCGTTGTTGGGATCCTCTCTCTAAACGTATTCGTATATCTCGTCATGTTGTCTTCTGGGAGTATCACATGTTTTCTCGATTCTTCTCCTTTGAGTCTATTCCTCCTACTCAGTCACCTTTTTCACTAACCCCGATGTTGATCTTTTTTCTAGTGATGATTCTATAGGTTTTATCTCGAGTCACCCTCCACAGCCTCCTGTTCTTCCACCTTCTCCATTTCCCAATGATTCCGGACCAGACGACGCTTCTACTCCTACCGTCATGCCTCCTCCTTCCACTCGATGTTCCAGGATTCTCATATTCTTGATTATCATTGCTTTTCTACTATTTTTCATCAACATGAACCTAAGTCATTCAGAGAAGTCTCCACAAATTCAAATTGGCAACAAGCAATGCAGAAAGAAATACAAGCACTTGAAAAAGCACACAGTTGGGACTTTGTTGATTCTCCTTTTAATCAGAAAGTTGTGGGAAGCAGATGGGTATACAAGATCAAGACTCGCTCTGATAGTTCTATTAACCGTTATAAGGCACGATTGGTTGCTCAGGGTTATACGCAAGAGTATGGTATTGACTATGAAGAGACTTTTGCTCCTGTTACTCGTCTCACATTTGTTCGAGCTCTTCTTGCCATTGAGGCGGTAAAAAAATGGTCTCTCGGTAAGATGGATGTGAAGAATGCATTTCTTAATGGAGATTTGAAATAGAAGGTCTATATGAAACCCCCTCTGGGTTATCCTTGTCCTTCTGGCCAAGTTTGTCTCCTTCGCAAAGCACTCTATGGGCTTAAGCAAGCTCCTCGTGAATGGTTTGACAAGTTCAGCACTACCATATACAGTCTTGGTTTCATTTGCAGTCCTCATGAGAATGCTCTCTTTATTCGTAAAAATGAATATGGAGTTGTTCTTCTACTTCTGTATGTTGATGACATGATCATTACTGGAGATGATGCTGATGGTATCTCTGATTTCAAGGCGTCTCTTCAGTGTACTTTTGAGATGAAAGATCTTGGTTCTCTCAGCTATTTTTTTGGTCTAGAAGTTATATCCACCCATGATGGCATCTATCTCTCTCAAGCTAAATATGCTTCAAATCTTCTTGCTTGAGCCGGAATTATAGATAGACGCACTGAGTCTACTCCTCTTGAGCCTAATGTTCGATTTAGTCCTATGAATGGCACTGTTTTGGATAATCCTACTCTTTATCGATAGCTAGTTGGAGGACTCGTCTACTTAACTGTCACCCGACCAGACATTGCCTATCCAGTTCATGTACTTAGCCAGTTCTTGTCAGCTCATTGTACTACTCACTATGCGGCAGTTCTTCGCATTCTTCGCTACATCAAAGGCACTCTATTTCATGGCCTTTATTTTTATGCCCATTCCTCTTTGTCCCTTCAGGCATACTCCGATGCTGATTGGGCTGGTGATCCCACTGATCGTCGTTCTACTACTGGTTACTGTTTGTTTTTTGGCGATGCTCTCATTTCTTGGCGTGCTAAGAAGCAAACGTTCACTACTCGATTAAGCACAGAAGCTGAGTACCGTGCCCTCGCTGACACCACTGCTGAGGTTATCTCGATTCGTTGGCTTCTCGAAGATTTGGGTGCTCCTCAGTCGTCTCCTACTGATGTTTTTTGTGACAACCGCAGTGCTATTCAGATTGCCCATAATGATGTCTTTCAGAACGCACCAAACACATTGAGATTGATTGTCACTTTGTTTGGCAACGTATTTTTATTGATGCTGTTCGTCTCATTGCTATTGGAACATTGGATCAGACTGCTGATATCTTCACGAAAGCTCATCACCCGACTCGTTTCCAAACTTTGTTATCCAAATTCAAGATGGTATCCTTAGCTCCCACTTGAGTTTGAGGGGGGATGTTAGAGAATCATTAGAATCATTTTAGATCAGTTGGTATCGTTTATATTTATATAGCATATCTATATATTAATTGTAGAATTCTATACTTTTATTACTTTGATTCTTCTGACACCTATATATACTTCTTGTACGTTGTACTTTTAATCAACCTAAATAATACACAAAACACTTTTATCAGATTTCTCTCTTGTTTCTAACAATGTCTAATACTCAATATATCTTTAAACATATAATGTAATTTTTTTATTATTTAATATGCTTTCATTTTAATCACATTTTTTGTTTCTATTTTTAAATTTTTAAATTGAAAAGTGTTATCAAATAGCTAGTAAAAAAGTGTAATTTTAATTTTAACTATATTATCAAAATTCTACAACCATCTTAACCACCATAATAATAGTTAACATATTATTCACCATTCTATAATTCTACATAATAAAATATTTTTCTAGTCCAAAATATATTTGTAAATTTAGAATGAAGAATCTCTTTAGAGAGTCAAATTTTTTTTTGAGAACCAAAATTTAAAGTCGAGATTCTTCTATGGTGTATGATATGGTGTCTATATACATTTGCCTAACTTACTAAAAAGAGATAAAAGTTAATATTTAAATTAAAAAATATAAAAATAAATATTTTTTTAATATTTAAAACATAATACAAAAAATAACTTCGACAATTTCGGCACCAAAATTAAAGGCATGAGAGAATTGGCCTTCTTCTATAAGCTTAATTTTAGTTGCTATAGCCTAGAGGATAAAGAGAAAAAGAAAACCTAATAACTGGCTAACTCCTATAAATTTACCCTATTAAACAATAAAATTTAAAAACTCCTATATACAAGTCATAGGTTTTTTTTTCAACATTATGAATACGAAAATGAAACATTAAATCAACTTAGTTACTGGAATAAAAATGTTATTATTACTTTTAAAATCGATTCATCCCATCAAATTATTTTAACTTCTAAGTGACATACAAAATAAAATTGACCAATATGAACAAAGATCTTATCCCCTCTTTTTCCAAAATAAATATGATGAGAAAGTCATGTTCAAATCTTTAATTTTTGGATAAAGTATTAAATTAGTTCTTTACATTTGAATTTAATTATATTTTAGTTTCTAAAGTTAAAAGTATTGTGTTTAAATCTAAAAAATTTTTATTTAATTTTAATATAGTCCAAACATAAATTTAAGATTAAATAATTAATGGAAGTTCTAGGTGACAACAGTGCATGAATAAGGTCAATAATTTAGAGAAGATGTACAAGCTCAAGAGGTATAGAATTAGCAGCGGATGCATCTCCACAAACTGTTAGCCTTGGTTCAAACACATGGAGAACATCGTCAATAACTCGCTTTTCGCGAGAAAGTTTGCTGACGGCAAAGAAGACAAGACCACTCCCCTTAACTATCAAGAGGTTGGTTATGAGTTTTCTAGATTTGAATACTGAGTTTGGTTAATTATTTAGTTTTGATTTTACGATAAGATTATATTAAAAGAAAATAAAATTTTTTGGATTCAAACAAGATATTTTAAACCTTTAACAAGATACTAATTTAGTCGTTATATATTTATGTAATTTTATACATATTAATTTATATATTTTTTAACTAAATAATTAATATTAGAATAATTAAATCTATTATAATATAATAATCAAACTTATTTATAACAATATAATAAATTTTTATGAAATATAAAATATGTATTTTTATCAATTGGGTGTTTTAGTTAAGAGATATCATGATTGCAAAAGATAAAAAATATGAGATATTATCCACATCTAAACAATTTTGTCATCTAAATTCATCCAAGTAATTTTAGGTCACGCGCTCTTCTCTCCCGCGCTTCTTCTTCTTCTTCTTCTTCTCACACTGAGCGTCTTCTTCTTCACCTTCTTTTTCGTGTTCCACCTCCTCCTCATTCTTCTCATTCTTTTTTGCATTCCTTTTTTTTCACGTGTTTTTTTCTTATCGTCATTCTTTTGTTGTTGTTCATGCTGTATTTTGTCTTTTCCTCCTTCTCTCTCCCTGGTGAAGAAGCAGAAAAAGGTGGGGATGAAGAATTTTGAATTGTGCAGAACAAAAATGAACCGAACATGTTATTATGGTGAAATAGTTGTATCGTACGTACTAAATGAATGTAACATTATCCATTATATAAATTCAAATTTGAACAGCTTTCTGGATAATGAACCGAAACACGTACTCATGGTGAAACAATTATATAGTACTGAGTGAACAAAACCAGGGGCGGAGCTTAGTTCAGACAAGGGGGCCATGGCCCCCAAACTTTTATTAAAAAAATTAGTAATACTTCTTCAAAAAATAAAAAATACTTCAGTTGACTCAAATACTTTACTATGACTTAAAATACCAAAGTTCAATCTTCATCTCTTGCTTTTATTATACAATAATTTTTAGTTTTAAACATTCAAAACATGTTGGATTTGGACTGAACTGAGTGTATTCGCATTTCGCAACTCTCTATTCAATAAGGAACACTCAAATATAAAAAAATAGGTATTTTTTATTTATGTAATTTAATATTATTTTATATTTTACTATTTATTTAATTTAATTTTTTATATGATAAAAAATATTATAATATTCAATAAATATTGATATTATTGTATTTGTATAAATTGATAAAAAAAATTCAATAAATATTATAAATTTTAATATTTGTCCTTCTAACTTCTTTTTTACATATTTTACAGGATATATATTCAAATTTTTATATAAAATAATCATAAAAATCAAAGAATTGATGCATTTTTTAAGAGGAAGGCTAATATTTAAGAAGGAGAACATATAACTTTTACAATATTAACACTTGTAGATAGTTCTTCTACTTTAATAAATCACGAAAAAAGTGAGATACAACCTTCAAAAATTTAAAGAGTTGCATCTCGTGAGTTTGACCTTAATTCTTTGGAACGAGACCCTAGAAAATGACTTCAAATTTGGCAATATCACCAAAATCAGAGAGATGAAGTTAGACGAACTTATCTTAAATGAGTCCATATCAAAAACATCTTGACAATTATTGATGAGCGGATAATTTATACACTTTTTGGCATTGTTTTTAGTATGTTTTTGGTAGTTTTAGTTGAGTTTTTAGTATATTTTTATTAGTTTTTAGTTAAAATTCACTTTTCTGGACTTTACTATGAGTTGTGTGTTTTTCTGTGATTTCAGGTATTTTCTGGCTGAAATTGAAGGTTCTGAGCAAAAATCTGATTCAGAGACTAAAAAGGACTGCAGATGCTGTTGGATTCTGACCTCCCTGCACTCGAAGTGGATTTTCTGGAGCTACAGAAGCCCAATTGGCGCGCTCTCAACGGCGTTGGAAAGTAGACATCCTGGGCTTTCCAGCAATATATGATAGTCCATACTTTGCCCAAGATTTGATGGCCCAAACCGGCGTTCAAAGTCACCTCAAGAAATCCCAGCGTTAAACGCTGGAACTGGCACCCAAATGGGAGTTAAACGCCCAAACTGGCATAAAAGCTGGCGTTTAACTCCAAGAAGAGTCTCTACATGAAATTTCTTCATTGCTCAGCCCAAGCACACACCAAGTGGGCCCGGAAGTGGATTTTTATGTCATTTACTCATTTCTGTAAACCTTAGGCTACTAGTTATCTATAAGTAGGACCTTTTACTATTGTATTAGAGGACTTTGGTAGCTATCTTCGTTTTATGCTATCTTAGATCATTGGGAGGCTGGCCATTCGGCCATGCCTAGACCTTATGCTTATGTATTTTCAACGGTGGAGTTTCTACACACCATAGATTAAGGTGTGGAGCTCTGCTGTACCTCGAGTATTAATGCAATTACTATTGTTCTTCCATTCAATTCCGCTTGTTCTTGTTCTAAGATATCACTTGTTCTTCAACTTGATGAATGTGATGATCCGTGACACTCATCATCATTCTCACTTATGAACAAGGTGACTAACAACCACTCTTGTTCTGCAAGCAACCAAGGCTCTAGTGAATATCTCTTGGATTCCTGATTGCACGATGCATGGTTGATCGCCTGACAACCGAGTGCTCGCCTGACAAACGAGCCAACCATTCCGTGAGATCAGAGTCTTCGTGGTATAGGCGAGAACTGATGGCAGCATTCAAGAGAATCCGGAAGGTCTAACCTTGTCTGTGGTATTCTGAGTAGGATTCAATGACTGAATGACTGTGACGTGCTTCAAACTCCTAGCAGGCGGGGCGTTAGTGACAGACGCAAAAGTATCGATGGATATTATTCCGGCCTGACCGAGAACCGACAGCTGAATTCCGCTATGCTGTGACAGAGCATATGCAATCGCTTTCACTGAGAGGATGGGAGGTAGCCATTGACAACGGTGAAACCCTACACGAGCTTGCCATGGAAAGGAGTAAAAAGGATTGGATGAAGACAGTAGGAAAGCAGAGAGACGGAAGGGAAGGCATCTTCATGCGCTTATCTGAAGTTCCTACCAATGAATTACATAAGTATCTCTATCTTTATCTTTTATGTTATTTTCGTTCATCACCATATACATTTGAGTCTGCCTGACTAAGATTTGCAAGATGACCATAGCTTACTTCATACTAACAATCTCCGTGGGATCGACCCTTACTCACGTAAGGTATTACTTGGACGACCCAGTGCACTTGCTGGTTAGTTGTGCGAAGTTGTGTAATGCCATGGAATTGAACTACCAAGTTTTTGGAGTTCATGACCGGGGATTATGAGAGTTGTGAAAAGTATTGTTCACAATTTCGCGCACCAATTATCTTCTATCTGCCCCCCAAAATTTTGTTCTCGCACCAAAATTCTGTTCAAGTTCCGCCACTGAACAAAATATAATCCATTATATAAAATCAAATTCAAACAATTTTCTGCATAATGAACCGAATACGTACATATGGTGAAACAATTGTATAATACTAAATAAACGAAACATAATCCATTATATAAAATCAAATTCGAAAAACTTCTGTCTATAATTTAAAAATTATCAATTCAATTCAGATTCAGAACACTTGCATCCATTTAATTCAATTCAATTTAACTCAATTTAGCAATTGTATTTCATTCAATTTGATTGAAAAAATAATCCATTAGCAAAATGTTAGTTTTGTTTGGTGATGATGATAACGAAAGAGGAGAAGAAGAAGAGAAGGAGAAGGAGGAGAAGTAGAAGAAGATTCTGCATGCGCGAAGAAGAAAAAGAAGAAGAAAGAGGTATACTTGAATTTGAAAGACGACCAAGCTGATGTACGCGTATATTTAAAAGAAGGAGGAGAAGAAGAAAAAACGCAAAAAGAAGAAAAAGAAACACGGCAAAGGAGAAGAAGATAGCGTGTAATGATACTCTTTAAGGAGAGTGATTTTATTAATGTTAGACCTAATTGAATAAAATTTGGATGAAAAATACTTAGATGTGTAAGATAACCCAAAAAACATAACCATCATTTTTATTTGAAAAGAAAATTATCTTAACCCTATGAAAACCAAAGGCATTTTTATAGCTTTTTTCGCTGTGACTAAGCACATAGTAAATTACACCACTTTTTTATTTTTAATATTGGATTAATAATGGTGTTTTTTTTAAATTGTGATCTACTGTGATATTTTTTTAAAATGTGGGAGGATTTAATGTACGAAATACAAATTGAACCGTCCGAATTTTAAGAGGTAGAAATCGGACCGTCCGATTTTTAGGTACACAAATCGGACCGTCCGATTTGTGTACTTCAAATTTTTTTAATTTTTTCAACACAAATCAGTGAGTCCGATTTGTGTACTCCAAACTTTTAAAATTTTTTAAACACAAATCGGAGAGTCTGATTTATGTACCTCCCATAATTTTAAAAAACACAAAAAATTACTATATAAAGGTATAACACTCATTCTATCTCCATATCTAAATTTTTTAGCCAAATTACACACGAAAGCGGCAGATTCAGTGCAACAAATTAAACTTTCCTTTTCTTTTTATTTATTTTAAACTTGTAATAATTAAACAACAATTAACATACATAACATGACAATTTACAACACGACATTATCATATTAATTTAGTGGCTCTTATAAGAGCTATCAGCTGCATCCTAGCTTCCTATTTCAATCACTTCAAATCGTTGTTCTCATTCTCTTTTAATATGCTTTTACCTTTTTTATTTTGATATTTCTCGATTAGTTAAAAATGAATTCATTATGGATCAAAACTTTATTTTAAATATTTATTATTAATTAATATCAAAACAAAATTTAAACTTATTTAAATAGACTGTAGCTGGAAGAACCTAAATTGGTTAGCCTTGGTTTTAAAAACCCAGTAATTGATCTGCCTCTCCACTTCTTAACCGAGTCGCACTGCAGCATTCAACGGTTTCCGTCTTTTTCGCTATCACGCGCTCTCTCCCGCGCGCGTGAGCGCGTGCATTTCTCTCTCATCAAAATGAGTGCGCGCTTTCAGTTACGACTCTCTCCTTCGCGCCATTGAACTTTGCAGCAGACTCCGTAAACTACTGAAAAAAAATATAAGTCAAAAAAAGAGAAAAGAAAAATTGCGAAGAAGAGTGAAATACTGAAATCACAAAGAGCGTGAGGTCGAAGGAGCAGAAGAATTTCAGTTTCGGTGAGCTATGGCGGAGTCGGAGAAGAAGATCACAGTTGGCGTCTGCGTGATGGAAAAGAAGGTGAAATGTGGCTTCGAGGTTCCCTCTTTTTCGCCGTTACTTTTCTATTTTCGTCTTCTGGTTTTGGATTTTTTTTTCCGATGTTCTGTAACGGAGACTCGTCGGAAGAATGTGCGAGATTTTCTGCGGTGTGTCTCCGTTTTCCATTTCTCATTTTCGGATCATGCATTTGCAGGTTTTATCGGCACCTATGGGGCAGATTTTTGATAGATTACACGCATTTGGTGAATTCGAGGTTCGTGTTTTCCAGTTCTCATTTTTGGCTTGTTATTCAATTTGGAAACAGCAAAGTTTGGATTGTTTGATTTCTTTTAATGCACAAAAAATGTGTAATAGGTGATGCTTTCTAGTTTTCTTTTGAATTTCGCCTTTTCTTATGTCACCTTTTTGTTATTGTTTTCGATATTTGTTCGTATTTTATTGGCTGAAAATTTAAAAATATCAGTTGAGCACTATTCTCTTTTTTTGGAGTTTTATTCTACATTATTTTGATTTTTTCTCTGTATTTTAGGTTATACATTTCGGGGACAAGGTGATTCTTGAAGAACCAATAGAGAGGTATGGTAAATCTCAGTGTCTTAGAACGGAAATATGTTTTGCACTGTTACATTTAAAATAGTATTCGCTGTTCTTCTTTACTTCCGTAAGTTACACGTATGCAAATCGTGTACCTTCTTTTATTCCAACGCATCAAAGGAATTTAATTTTTTGTCCACTGTGTTACGTTCCCTTGCCTTGCATCCATCCATACGAAAAGTTATACATGGAGAAAATGTTCTCTTTTTTGGCCTTTTTTTTCCTTCTTTTGGGCCACGGGGAAGGGAGGGGCAAGCAACAGATTTTTTATTTATTTTTCTGCCGTATGTGAAAACTTTTGTCATATTGTTTGTCAACGTATCTGATTTCTTGTGCTCGAGAGTTGAGACGGGTGGAGAATGATGTAATAGTGTTGCTCTAGAGAGCCAACTGAAACATTTTAACTCTCATTTCGACCATAAGCTTAGGATTCCGCTGGTTATGCTGCGACAGCATGAATTGTATTTACACATGGAAACATCCAAGTTATAGCTGAACTATTTTATTGTTGTCAACCTTGTGGGTGTTTAGAATTTAGGGTCATGCCTTAAAAATACTGAAGTTTAAATATGTTCATATTTCAGCTGGCCAATATGTGATTGTTTGATTGCATTCTATTCTTCTGGATATCCCCTCGAAAAGGCTGAAGCATATGCTGCTTTAAGGAAGTAAGCTTGTTCATCTATCAACTTCACTTGATGTGTCATATTTAATTTTTATTCATCACCTCCTATATAGTGTAAGTCCATCCATCTTTTAGTTTCCGCAACTAAAAGATGTTCTGGATTAAACGCTGCTGATGTATGCAATATGACCATACTGGTACACTAGCTTCTTGACAATCACTTTTTTAATTGTATTCTGGTGTAGTTGGTTGAGGCCGAGGGCATCCACATAAGTTTAGCTTTACCTTTACTTTTGTGCTTTTTTGTTTTCGTATCTAATTTACTTTTGTGCTCTATTCATGAGTATTTGAATGAATTTATTACTGATGTGAATCTTTAACAGTTTGAACTGTTTTGCTGCATTTTTTTTTTTTACTTTTGATTTTGTTCATTTTCATTTTTCTTGTTTGAGGACAATTTTATTGATGTCTCCCCACATGAACTTTCCTTTATTTTTTCTATTATTATGTTATTCTTCCATTAAAGAAAAATTTATGGACATCACGAGAAGATACAATGAAGGATGATGGGTTGGGTTGGTTCTCAAATGAGAGTTATGTTTTAACTTGGAGATGGAATATGAAATTGAATACAATAACTACAACAAACAACATTCTTATCTCATTAGGTGGGTTTGGCTATATAGGGTGCAAAAGCTTCTATTTGGAGTAAACTCATTTATGCTTAGATCTCTTCTTATAGCTACCTTCATAGTTTTCTTAGATCTTCTTTTGCTTCTAACCACTGGATTATCACTCATCTGGTCTACTCTCCTGGCTGGATACTCTTTCTTCTCCCATTAAACCATCTAAGAGGAGATTATACCATCTTTTCACTAATAAGCATTTCTCCAACTTTTTGTGGGATGTCAAACTGAATATTAGTGAAAAATCGTGCATTTTAAATTAGAAATAAGCAGTGAATTCATGGCATATCTAATATCAATGTAAATGCTGAAATTGTGCAAAGATGACTTATAGAATTTCATGTGGTAAAATAGAAGTAGTAAGCTACTTTTTGCTGATTACATTTAATGACCTATCATGTGTGAATATTCTCAGGATGTTTTTTGTTATTTGATGTGGTAGCAATTTTGATTTTCTAGGCTAAGGATGCCAGTTTAAATCTTAACCTACTCTTGCATCGTGATATATATATATATATATCTTAACCTACTCTTGCATCGTGATCCAGACCCTTTCTAGTAAATGAACTGGAGCCCCAACACCTTCTTCATGACCGAAGGAAAGTATATGAAGTAAGTTTAATCAATTTCTTTCTTTATTTTGCTTAGTTCTATGAAAAGAAAAATATTAATTATTGCACATCTCCAAAAAATGATATAAATGAAGAATTTTGTAGTGCTCTGTAACGTGCTGTGTACCTCTAAGTCTTGTCCTTATAAAAATATAGGGAAAATGGACCATCAGTCTAGCTGCATATATATATATATATATATATATATATATATATTGGTTTTCCATAGTATCCCCCAACTTGGCAGGCTAAGGACTAATCCGTGGATCGGAGTTCCATTAAGGGTTTGCCACTAGCCAACGGGTTGCTACATACACAAGGCAGGATTCAAAGTCCTGACGCTTACTTAAGTGGACGAATGAGCTAACTGCTCGATCAATCCAGCTTCGTTAACTGCACAGATATTTTAGTTGTTTGATTATTTACATATCCACATAAGAAAATGTTATAATAGCCAACGTAGTAAACCTTGTTTTCTTAAAAAATCTGGCTTGGATTTCAAGTTAAGGCCTGACCTGTATGGCTGTATGCATTAATCCGAAAACTATGTGTTGTTTGTGTCTTGGACTGGTCTGTTTGTTATTCTGCCTACACTGCCCCTCCCCACTTCATGTAAACACAGTGAAAGTACTATCTGTGTATATTACAGCCAAACCGCTATATGTTGCTTGCTAATTAGACAGTTTTTTATATTCTATTTTGTGTCAAGCGTCTGGAAATGTTTGGAATCCCTGTTCCAAGATACGCCCTTGTAATTAGGGAAAGTCCACATGAACAGCTGGATTACTTTGTTGAGGAAGAAGATTTTGTTGAGGTTCATGGTGTGCGTTTTTGGAAGCCATTTGTGGAGAAGCCTATTGATGGTAAGGTTTTTTTTTCCCCCCTCTGTGTGTGTGTGTGTGTGTACACTATATCACTTATGACTGAATTGATTTGAATTTGAGAGTAAAATGAGGCAGATACCAAAATAGTTAACATCCGTTCATTTGAAGTACCTGTGAATGCTTAGATATTATGGTGAAAAAAACACTTTATCATGAAGTATACCCACAACTCGGTCCTCATATATAGCAATGAGCAACAGAAAAAGGAGACATTTTATTTTTAACTTCAAAAGATGCTGGCATATGCTTTTGTCATGATTAAAAGTTCAATTGCTTTATTTTAACAAGACTAAGAATCTTATGTGTTGAGGTTCTGACAAACCTGGATGTCCCAACTGTAAGTGAAGAAGACTAGGAGATTGAAAAATAGTGCAAACCACAGAAGATGTCTAAGGAAATAAAGGCCAGGCAATTTGTTTCCTGCTTCAACCATGATCCTGTATGTCCAAAGAATTAGCATTGGATGTTAATAATTGGATTTTGATTAATGTGACTATGAGATTGGATTCAAAAGGAGGAATAAATGAAAACTGATTCTGGAGTCATAGATCGTGATTGAGATACAAGGCCAGTTGCTTTCAACAATCTTAGAATTATTAGTTAATGTAATGGAATGAGGGGATCTATGAAAAGATACTGGCAACATAATTAGAGATACCATAATCAATAATCCAGAAACTATAATGATACATGTAATTGTTGAGTTGCCAAGACTATGGTACTGCTAGGAGTTTGTTTTACCTTCAATTATAGATACTTCAAATAAATTGCCACTGAAATCTTGATTTTAGTTCTTTTTTGGACTGAGAAATATTAACAGACATTGTAGGAAACCCATTAAGTGAATGGCCAGGTTCTTAACTATGCTATATTCTTTTGCAATAAGTACACTAGAGACAACCTCAACATCTGCCTCAAGCTCCATATTTTTCCCAATCTCAAAGTTTGCTACAATTTCCTAAGTACACCATATAAGTTTCGACTGGTTGAATTATATTATCGTCTATTGGGAGTGAAGGAGCTCAAAGTAATCAAGTAACTAAATTCTCTATTCAAGGAATTTCTTAGGAGCTAATGTGGACACATGGCATGAGGAACTGGTAGCACATAGTATCAACCAATTTTGCAATTATACCTGAGTGTACTAGCTTACAGAAAAATTTTCCCCTCCTCAACAATAGAGTTGGCCTTAGTAAAAAAGGTAGTCATATCATGATCAAATTGTTCTAGCATGGCGAATTTGGGGGCCGACTCTAATTAAACGATCAAAGGGGAGCCTTGGAGCAGTGGTTAAGCTGTCTTTGTGTGACCTCAAGATCACAGGTTCAAGCCTAGAAATCAGCCACTTATGCAATTATTAAGTCAAACTGCCTGCATTACACCCTTTGGGTGCGGCCCTGCTCTAGACCCTGTGATAACGCGGGATGCTTGTGTACCAGACTGTATTTTTTTACACTAAATCATTCAACCATTGATTATGCAAACTGACTTGACTCTTTTCTAGAAAGAATGGCAGGTTTAGAAGCTTTGTGATTCACCAAAGTTGTTGATTCAACATATTGTCACAGTATCACAACTGATGGTTTCTCCTACAGGGCTTTAGTCCCATTAGGAGTTCTATCCACAATTATTTAGATGATCTGAAATTCTTTGACTACTAAACCGAAGATTTTTTGAAGTTGACGAGGCAAGGTTGTCCTTTCCACTTATTTTTTAAAGTTATTGTGGGGGTTTACAGAGAATGCATATGAATCAGGAGACATATAACGTGGTTGTGGGAAAACCACAAAAATAGGGTAACGTTCAATGCATGGGATTCAAATAAGATACTCCACTATTGCGGAAAGCATTTCACACACACATACGCCTTGTTAAACTTATAGAAAGAAACTAAAACAAAAATATTGCAGAACAGGGGCTTGAAAACAATGATGAACTAGACAGTTATTCGGATAATTTTAAAAACAGTAAAGGCCTGAATGGGGCTGATCCTGGTGAAAACCCTCTTTCGAAGGGTGGTGTGAGAATGTGACACACCAACTGAGAATGTAAGTATCTCCAACTTCTAGCATGCTGGCCGTTTCTTGGTTTAGGATAGTATTTTCAAAATGTCAGTTGATACTTGATAGTGATATAAACTAAGATAATCCATGATTGATGAGATATTGGCTCTTGAGCAGTGGGTAAATGGGAGTTAGCTCCTCTACCTTAAAGGAAGTCCACTATTGGTTCTTGTTAGGTATATACATGATCCATCTCTTGTGATATGTTCCTCATTTTTCTCAAAAATATACTCCTCTCACATGATTCGTTTTACTTTTTACATGTACAGTCAATATAGAAAATATATGAAACCCATATAACTACTTAAAATAGTCACATGACATTATGTTATAATCTTGATCTTATAATTCTTATCAATGGTTATGATTTATTCTTCTCACATTACCACAATAAGCCACTGATAGTCTGATAGACACTCTTTCTCTCTACCTATATGCACTTGCTGATGTATTTTCTTCAATGTGGTAATAGCTGTTTTTTATGCCTTTGTGAAGCTGACAACCACCATATAATGATATACTATCCCAGTTCAGCAGGTGGAGGTATGAAGGAATTATTTAGGAAGGTAAGCTTTTGGCTGACACTTGATTCTCCCTAATTTGTGACGGTGTAACTTAGTAACTTTAGTCTCTAGGAAATTCCATTATGCCGGTCTCTCTGGAAATTATGTGACTGGCCTTTTTTCGTTTAGTTATGCACATAGATAACAAAAGAAAATTAGCTCAATCAATGTAATATGCATTAGCTTAGTCTATTATAAGGAGGGTAAGATAACTTGCTTGGAATTTTCATGTGGTATCCTGCTTGATTTTATTGCACTAATTCTTAAGAAAGCATGTAGTGATTTGCTATAAAAAGTCCAAAACACATTTTGGCATTATAACTGTTTGGTCTTCGAGTGAGTTGATTCTTCAACAAGTTTTTCACAGCTTCTGATTTCCCATTCTTTTTGAGTTGTTTGATTGAAATATAATGAACAACTTGGTCTCTGTTTTGGGTATTACATGATCTTAGGTTGGCAACAGGTCCAGCGAGTTCCATCCGGAGGTGAGAAGAGTGAGGCGTGAAGGCTCATATATTTATGAGGAATTCATGCCAACTGGAGGGACAGATGTTAAGGTTTGGCAGTTTTGAGATTGTGCTGCTTTTTTTTTTTTTTTTTACCTTGGAAAAACCAAGAAATACATAACTTTAAATATATTTGGATTGTTTCTAATAATTACAACTTTCTTCATATCTTCCAACATATTAAAGTGGTATATGAGAATGTTAACAAAATGATTGTAGGTTTATACAGTAGGTCCTGAATATGCTCATGCTGAGGCAAGGAAGTCCCCCGTTGTTGATGGTGTTGTTATGAGAAATCCTGACGGGAAGGAAGTGAGTAGTGTGCAAAATAGTACATTCTCTTCTTTTTCCATCTAAGGGTAGACTTTTGTCTTCTTGGCTTGTCATCATATCATTTACAGTCTAAACTCTAAAGTCAACCTTTTGGTTTAAAATTTGGCAACTTTAAAGCTTCTATATTTGTGTGTATTATAAATATGCTTACCATGAAGTGAATAAAAACCGTGCTTGATATCTCTCCCATGATTGCCAACAAAATGAATAATTTGTAGTTTATGATGTTTGCCATTTTCTTAGCAGAACTATATTATGGTTCATTTGATTTATTTTATCTAATATTATGTTGGAGATTGAGATTTGAAGAAATTTCAAATTGTTTTCTAAATTTATGATATCAATTAGAAAAGTGTAAAAATCATTTAGGAATCTTCTCTTATTTTATCATACTATTGCTTCCTTCTTCTGTTGGAGGTTGTAATTACACAATCAATGTATGAGTTTCAAATCCTGGGAGTTCTCTCCGTAATTGATTCACCACAATTTACACTCTATTCTGCATTGAATTGATGTTTGAGGTAGGGTTCAGATTCATCTAGCGCAACAAGCAGCTGCTCCTGTTACGTTAGGTTCCTAGTCCTAACTCCCTCATTTGTCCAAGTGAGCTAGAACCTTGTTTAGACTGTCCAGATCCGCTAATGTTTCAAGTGCCATTGTTTGAGTTGTCATCATTGATGCTTTTTTGCTAGAATATCTTGTCAACATGTTTAGCTCATGTGCCACTTACCAAACCTCTTTTAGCTGCTGCCTGGTTCTTTTTCAAGTGGCTAGTGATTCAAATCCTACCTTTGTAGTTTATTGCTTTTTGTTGCAAGAGTCCTTTGTCTAAGTCTGTCAATGGTCTTATAATGTGTTGAGTTTTAGGAGTATCTTTAATAAGAAGCAGCCAAGAAAACTCAGATCCATATCACCTCGATTTCTCTCATGGACAACTTATAATTTGAATCTCATTCTACTTATAATCCAAATTCTTTGATAATTGATTCAGGTGCCTCCAATCATGTAGCCAGTAATCGAATCAGATGTACCCTTTCTACAATAAAAGGAATTAGGTGTATAATTAATGGTCTTAAGAAATTAGGAATCACAGTTACTTAATATCCAGAAAATGTATAAAAGAGGGTGTTATGAGAGGAGAGAGGCATTAGTTGAGATAAAATGAAACAAATTGTGTTATTTGAACCACTTTTTTGATACACCTTTTATGTATACCTCTCATTTATATATATAAAAGTGAATATGATGAGGAGAATCAAATATAATAAATGTGCACTATTTTCTAAAAACGGAAGGTGTATATCTTAAGGTGTACCAAAACGTGGTGCAAGTGTGGTTTCCCAAATGAAACACTAGAAGAGGGAGGGATCTCTTAAATATTTTGAGCTAGTTCTTTCAATTAGTATTGAAGCTCTCAATCCAGAAGATCTGGATACATATAAGAAGCATGGAATACAAGGAGCAACAAGAAATAAGGAGGAAGAGGTATCTTGTCACAAGCTTTTGAACTGGTGGGGCCACAAATATCATAAAAATGGACAATTTGGCGTATGAGTTGCTGTGACAGGTGGAATAATTTCAAAGGAATATTGAGGGGAGCCATCTCCACACCATCATGGGTTTCAAAGTTGAGGACAAGGTTGTGTGTGTGAGCCAAGGGACTGGATTTTGAGGAAAAATAATTTAAATCAATACCCAAAGAAGTTGGATGAGAGTGAAGAGGCAGTAACCTCTGTTGAATCCTCTTATCCACATTCATTTTCCTTCATTTCTCACATTCCGAGAGTGAATATCCCCATTTTAAACTACAAAGAAAGAGGATGTAATTTTTATTTTAGACCTTCAACTTCCTCAAAAAAGCAAGCAATGATAAAACCTTGGTTTAGAGAATTTCTTATCTGTAATAGCCCTCTATTTGGTATTGGCCTTTTTCTGGTTGCCATTATGTAAATGCTAGTGTTTGTTCTTTGATAATGTGAACATGCAATGGTTGCCTTCATTACAGATATTAGGTAGGTTTGTAGACAAAATATACTACTTTGTAATGCAACGTATCTTTTTTTTCTTATTCGGCAGGTTAGGTATCCAGTGTTACTGACTCCTGCTGAGAAGGAAATGGCTCGAGAGGTTTGCATTGCATTCAGACAATCGGTATGTTTCTATAATGTAGAATTGATAAAAAAATTCAACAATGAGAGTTGAAATGGGTGTTTCTTTATGTAGCAAGATAACATGCAAGTTTCTTTTCCTCTGTGTTCCTTCCATAAATATTTCCGTTTGCGTGCAGGTTTGTGGGTTTGATCTTTTGAGAAGCAATGGACGTTCTTATGTTTGCGATGTGAATGGCTGGAGCTTTGTTAAAAACTCACACAAGTAACTTCTGTAGCTGTATATTCTGTGGTTCTTCCAATTGGCAGTATGCTTCTAGTTGATGACTGGCTTATGTCTTTCAATTGCATCTCTTAAACCTTCCATTGAGATTATTTGATTAATGGAGTTGGTAGATGGCCAATATGTTCTATATTGTGGTTAACTATTAGTTTTGATCAAAACAATAGTTGTGGGGCCAATCACAAAACATGTATAACATAACTTTTTGTCAAAGGAAGAAAGAAAAATGCAACGCAAAAGCATTCATGAAATTTAGTAGGCTTATAATTGATTTTAACTTCTATCAGTCCCTTGTTGGATGGTGTTTGGAAAGCAACACTAAGCCTATGTTGAGGCTTGTGATTTGCCTTGGCCTTAGAATGGGGCTGACTCTCATACCCATAAACATTGTGCAAAACAAAAATATGGCTGCACAGAGGGAAGAAATTGAAAGAGGTATCTATGTCAATGCAATCTTTAAATGGGTCACTGCCTCCTATACACTGTGCTTATGAATATCATAAGTAGTTACATAAGAATGTTAGATATTCTTTCTAACCTACTAATTTTCTAGTTTAGTATGCTGTAGGCAGTACATAGTGATGAAAATTACTTAAAGAATCCCATTTTCAATATGTGCTGTAACAAGCATTAGAAATTTGAAAATCTTGTACAGGTTGTCATATTGTAAAATAGAAGGGAGAAAAATCTAAAAAAAAAGGCACTGCATGCATTATGACAACTTTTCTCATTGTTTCACAATCTATATTATCTTTTCTTTATGATACATTGTTTCTCTATGTTTGTTTCTTGGCAAAAATTGTTCATTTTTCCTTGATGCTTCTCAAGGTATTATGATGATGCTGCCTGTGTACTGCGGAAGATGTTATTAGATGTAAAAGCACCTCATCTTTCTTCTGTCATTCCACCAACGTTACCATGGAAAGTAAGTGAAGTACTCCTTCCTTGTGAGTCACTAACTCGTCAGGGTAGTGGTATTAATGGCACTTTTGGACTCGCGGAAGAATTACGTTGCGTAATTGCTGTTATTCGCCAGTATGTTCTATTCTACTTTTTCTTTGATTCCTTAAACATGATATCTTCTACATATAAATATTCTTAACCTTTGGCAGTGGTGATAGAACTCCTAAACAGAAGGTGAAGTTAAAGGTTACTGAAGAAAGCCTGTTGAACATAATGATAAAATACAATGGAGGCCGACCTAGATCTGAGGTAATGCTATTTTGTAGTACTTTAGTGACATTCTTTTGGTTTTATTTGAGCGCATGAACTCATGACCTGCCATACATGATCAAATAATCTTATGTTAACAGGCAAAGCTTAAAAGTGCTATTCAGCTGCAAGAGCTGTTAGATGCCACACGAATGCTGGTCCCTCGCACTAGGTATTTAACCTACAAAGACTTCAATGTTGATCTTGTTGGCTTCTCTACAGTTTCATGCTCATGATCCATCTATATTCTCAAAACTTCTTTCTATGTTTATCAATCCTTACTTTGCTTTGAACAATAACAATTGTGTCTCCAGCTTCTCTTTTTCCCTTTTCACATGAAGCTAATATAGACACTTGTAAGCTCTGGTGGGAAGAGAAAAGGAAAATTAAGGGTGTGTTTGGTTTGTGTCCTAGGACACTGGGGACAGAGACACAGAGGGACAAAACTTGTTTGCTTTTGGGACAGACACAGAAGGACAAACATTTGTGTCCCAGGATAGAAGGAACACAAATTTTGTGTTCCTGGGGTGGGGCAGGAGCAGGAGAGACAGGGGAAAAGGCACTAAATAAAATGTGTTGGACCAACATGTCCTCACTCTTTCTTCATAATTCTGAAATTTATCCTTTCTCTATGTCATTTTCTCTTCACTACATCCTTCCCTTGCCTCTACTCTGTCACTTTACCTTTTCCTCTACCTTCTGTCACTTTACCCTTCCTCCACCTCTCGACTTCCTCCTACTCCTACTCCTCTTCCTCCACCTCTCCTTCTCTCTCTCTCTCTCTCTCTCTCTCTCTCTCTCTCTCTCTCTCTCTCTCTCTCTCTCTCTCTCCTCTGCCTCTCCCTTTTTCTCTCTTACATTTTTGAATGGAGCATTGGAAATGGAAGTGATGAGATTAAAAAGGTAGGATTTAAGAGTGAAGGGTTTGAAGGTAGTGGGAATGGAATGGAGGAGTGGTTTGGGTTCTGTCTACTATAACCAAATGCAATACAGAGATACAACTGTATTGTCTTTGTGTCTCTGTCCCCATTGTCCTAGGACACGTACCGTACAATCCCTAAGACAGTTAGTATATGGACCCTCTTTTTTTTTTGTAGTTAGTGTATGGACCCTCTTTTTTTTTGTAGTTAGTATATGGACCCTCTTTTATTTTTGTCTATAATGTTATGATATCTGTTGTTATTGGACTTTATTATATTAGTTTAGATAGTTTACCTAAAATTATGTGATTCATTTTGTACAATGTGTAGCATATGTAATAATGTTGAAAATGATTTTCTCTAAATCAATTGATTCAAAATCTTTCGAGTTGGCATAACAATCGAAAAGGAGGAAAAGTAAAATGAATTTCGGTTAAAAAAAACTCATGAAGGAATCCGATCCCTGTTGTTTGTGGGTAAAATGCTTTAAATATATCTAGACGACGAGCTTTAGTCACCAAATGGAGGTATAATGTTGTTTTATGATATTTAGACCAGATCGAGAAAGTGACAGTGATGCTGAAGAGGTTGAGCATGCTGAAAAACTTCGCCAAGTTAAAGCAGTCCTTGAGGAGGTTACTAATTTTCTTGACAGCGTTTCTCCTATTATACTAATGAGTATGCTTTGTGTTATGAATGAACTAGTTATTGAAAAGTGAGCTTTGAATCTGTGAAACATAAATTATGTTTACCAACTTCTCTCCATTAACTTCTGTGTCACACTTTTACTTCAATTGTAGATGCTAAATGAAATTTCAGGCCCATTTGGTGTGGAATACACAAACTTCAGAGGGAGGAATCTTTTTTGTAATATTGATTAATGTGAATGGAATGAAACTTCATTGCTAGACACCCAAAAGAAAAAAAAAAAAGATGGCTGAAGCCGAAACTCCAATTGGCTAAAGATTAGGCAAAAATAAGGCAGACTAAAGATCCATCTTCCAACAGTTAATGCAACAGTTAATGAAGCTAACTGTTGTGTATAACACAAGATATTGTCAATTAGCTATGACATGCCAAAGCATTTTGCATATAGGAAAAAAGGGAAAAAGAAAAAAAGACAACTATAAAACCCCCAAGTTAAAGGGCAGCAATGCTTTTCTCAATTAAATATTATTTCATTTCACGCACTTTTGGGTTTTTAAAATTTTATTCCTTTTCCCTTTCTTAACATTATCAGGGAGGACATTTCTCTGGCATATATAGGAAGGTTCAACTAAAGCCACTAAAATGGGTCAAAGTGACAAACAGCAATGGTGAAGTTGAAGAACGACCCACGGAAGCTCTTATGGTTCTAAAATATGGTGGTGTTCTTACACATGCTGGCAGAAAGCAGGTTCTGCTTTATAGACATACAAAATAAAGAAATGCTTTTACTTAGTCTTAGAATTTGAATAACTACTTTTGTTGTGAAAAATAAGTTTTCAGTTTTCTTTTTTTTGGTGACTAATAAGTAATAAGTTTTCAGTTATAATCTTAGTTTCCCAGTTCTGTAATTTATTTAATTACTTTGTTACAGGCTGAAGAACTTGGAAGATATTTCCGAAACAAAATGTATCCAGGTAAAATTCAAATATCTTTTTCTTAACTAAATATTACAAAATTCAGCTCAACATTTCGAATATGGGCCCTGGCATATTTCCGTAAAATGAAATGTTGGATTTTTGATAAATATAGGATGGGAAAAATCGACTTTGAGAGGCAAGAAATCAATAATAGCAATTTCTCAGAAACATGTAAAGAAATATATGTGCATCAATGTTTGCATGTCAGTTATTAGTGATTTTCCTAAATCAGATATCACAAATAGTGGTTTTCCAGGAAACAATATCACGAATCACGATTTGCAGGTACACCCAATATTTTTGCAAATCACTTCATCGTCCCATTTGAGAATATAACCCCCTTCTATGGTCCATATAGAAAATAACTAGTGACAACAATTCAGTCCTCCAGCTTTATATTCTGCTAGTCAGCAATGTCTTTCTCCTGTTATAGCGAACTCTTGGTCATAAGCAACTGCACAGATTAGCTTTGCTAATTTTGTGAATTGGTTTTTCTAAGATAACTTGTCTTTATTCTCTACATGTTAGTATTATTTTATTCTTTATAAACAAGCATCTTTCAAAACCCCTGCTTTATAATTCTGTTTGTCATACATTTAAGATGTAAGCGTAATAAAATTTCTTTTTCCATCGGAAAACATGTAAGCATAATAAACACATTCCTTTAACAGCGCTGAATTTTTCTTAAAGCACTTTAGAACTTCTATTGTGGCTAACTGATTGTACTTGTTAACTTAGAACCATTTTTAAGCCTCTAACTCAGTTGAAAATATTAGAACAAAAGCATAATAAAACATTCCTCTAACAGCGCTGACTTTTTCTTAGAGCATTTTAGAATTCTATTTTGACTAACCAATTGTACTTGGGAACTAAGAAGCATTTTTTAAGCCTCTAACTCAGTTTAAAAAATTAGAAAAAGAATACTAAAACATTCCTTTAACAGCACTAATTTTTTTTAGAGCACTTTAGAACTTCTTTTCTGACAAATCGATTGTACTTGTTAGTGTTACTTGGAACCATTTTTAGGCCTCTACTCACTTAAAATAAAAAATAAAAAAAGACAGTTCATGTCATGGTATCATAGTCTTTATGACTGAGTGGTGTAATATTCAACTCTAGTTGTTCCCATTATCCAAGAGAGAGTATTGTATTGTCCACACATCAAGCCCATGAAATTGTGTCATCCTTATAGCATCATAGATCTAACTAATCTCGAAAGTCGGTTGAACAGGATAGAATTGATCAGGTGTTTATAAATACTACCTTGGCTTTATCGTTAAGCAATGTGGGAATTAAAATTATCTCCCTTATGCCCAATACTAGATGTTTAAAGCATCAAGTTTGCAAGACTTGACATTTGCAATCTTATGCTAGTATCAATCAATCCCTCCATATGTGTGTACATATGATGATGGTGGCGGCTGCCATGTTGATGGCGGCTATGATGGCAATGATGGTGAAAGAGAGAACATACTCATTTAAACATATCCATAACTTTTCCATAAGTAAAATACAAAGCTTCACGAATTTATATAATTAAATCCGATCCCAAATGGTCAGGAGTATGCTGATGGTCTTGGAAATGATCATATTTAGTCCATTAGCATTATTTGATCTTTATAGCTGATTCTACCTAGTCAAAAGTTGCTTGATTATGGTATGGTACATGTGAATTCTGCAAAGGGTCCTCATCATTCAGTTTTCCAAATTTCGCAATAGGTTGTGTGGTATGTGCACACTTGCTTAAGACCAATACCAACATAATATGTTTGTAATGAAAAATTCTGGTATTTGTGCTCATCTTATTTTAGTCAATGTAATATTAATTTCATACATGGTCTTGCATTTTTATATCATTCATTGTTGACTTTACAGTGGTTTCTACTATGTATAATGAAGGAAAATCATTTTTTGGTTTCAAATTGCAGGTGAAGGTACGGGATTGCTTCGCCTTCATAGTACATACCGTCATGATCTTAAGATTTACAGCTCTGATGAGGGTCGTGTCCAGGTATGCCATATGTTGCACTCACCACGCCACCCAACCATATCTTGCATCTTTTAGCTATTTCTTTGTATTTGATGTCTAGACTTACTTTCTAATTTTCCTGATGGGTCCTTTGCCATCATGAGTCATTTTTTACATGGCTTCTTTAAACAGATGTCTGCTGCTGCATTTGCCAAAGGTCTTCTTGACCTAGAAGGGCAACTAACACCAATCCTGGTTTGTGTTTTTCCCCCTTGAGGAAAATGTGCTGTGTGGTTTTTGTGTTGCTATTTTTCCCTGAAATGGTAATTTTTATTACAGGTTTCACTCGTTAGCAAGGACTCCTCCATGTTGGATGGGCTTGAAAATGCCAGTATTGAAATGGAAGCAGCCAAGGTTTGTAATCTCTATGCTGAGTTATATGTTCCACTTTCTACATCTAGACATTTGTGGCTGCCAATCTCACACAACTAAGAAAATTTCTAACACAGAATTTTTCATTTAATACTGTTGACCAACATTGGATCTTTGTCTCATGTAAGTTTACTTGTAAAGTAACTAATAAACAAGGGACCATTCTGCAGGTTTCAAATAGAAATTTCTAAACTACTAATATTTGGTTTCTAAAGTGTTTTGTTTCACAGGGTGACATTTTTTTTTATTTATTGGCTTAAATAAACTTTTGTAGGCTCGGTTGTATGATCTTATTACCTCTGGTACGAATACAGCTGATAGTGATGAATCAGCTGAATTTCCTTGGACAGTTGATGGTGCTGGATTGCCACCCAATGCATCAGAATTACTTCCGAAGTTGGTAAGGTTTTATAAATATAATAGTGCCATGGTGCATAAACTCTTCTCTTGTTATTTGGATGGGAGGCTGAAATGCACCTTCTGAATTAAGGATATCTGATTCTTATAACATGCTTTCTTTATTTCATTTCATCATTGTAATGCTTACCCCTTATAAAGCTTGTTTCACTGAGCTTTGGGGCCCAGCCCTTGTTCGATGATGGATATAGATACTTCATAGAAAGCAAACCACAGTTGCAAGGTCCAATACTGAGGCAGAATATTGCAGCATGGTAGACCTTACAGCTGAACTTATTAGGGCTTATCTAGAGTAGTGGTTTACTCTGACAACCCAGTCCTTCACAATAGAACCAAGCACATGGAATTGAGTCTATTCTTTGTGAGAGAAAGGATAATGGAAGGGAAGCTTTTAGTGCTCACATTCCCACTGACCAGCAACCTGCAGACCTATTGAGCAAAGCAGTTCCAAAAGCGAAATTATGACTTGAGAGATTTGCAGGACCTTAGGGGCGATAATAGAGTGAGCTAGGAAACTCTGTAACTAGATTAGGAGAGTTATGACTTGAGAAACTAACTCTGCCAGCTTGATTAGGATAACCAACTCATATGCCAAATACCTAATCTACTATTCTACCCTTGATGCAACTTTCCCCACAAGCCTCCTCTGAAAAATTGTTATAAGTAGGATGAGAGCTAACAGAAATTCAGTTACTCAATATATCCTGTTACAGTGTTTGGTAGTTTTTTGGTAATTAACATTGTTAGAATATCTGTGGATGTGTTAGGATATTGTAGGAATAGTTACAATCTCTGAATCTCATAGGATCCATTAGGATAAAGTAGTTAATTGTTCATATCATGTAATATGTACAGATTTTCTTTTCATTGTATATAAACCGGTCTCCGCTGTTTAGCAAAACCCATGGAATTCTTATGTCTGTCTCCTTCTCTGACCTTCAACATGGTCTCCTCTTGAGATAAATGATTGTTCAGTCCGTGCAGCAAGAGTACCCACTATCCTCTTGAGAAATATTTATTTATTTATTTATTTTCGTTCAAACTTATTCAGTTCCTTCCTCTAATTGAGAAAAAATAAGTTGGGTACTTTTATAATCTATTTATCCAGGATCTTGTTCTCAGAAGAAGTTAATGCTTGAATTTCTTCCTTGTAAAAATATTCTTGTGGAAATGCAATTAAAAACTACTCTAGAAAAATAGCTAAGTGGTAATGATTATTAATGTTTTGCCCTTGCATATATAACAAACAGGTGAAGTTGACTAGGAAGGTTACTGAACAAGTAAGACTACTTGCAAAAGATGAAGATAAGAAACTTGCAGAAAGAAGATTATATGATGTAAACACTCCTTATGACCAAGCAACGGCTCTTGGCAAGACAAATATGGATGTTGATCGTATAGCTGCTGGATTACCTTGTGGAAGTGAGGGGTTTCTACTGATGTATGCTCGGTGGAACAAGCTTGAAAGGGAGTTGTATAATGAACGCAAGGAGTAAGCATTTTCCTTATCGATTTAATCTTGTCTCTCAGATGTATATGTCTTTGATTTCTGATATTAGCAATTCACTGTTAAACATGGATTGCCATTCAAATGTTGTTTACATACATACCAAAAGATGTCACATTTGAGTTTATATATATCTTCTGTTTTCTATAGATGAAACTACTCTTAATTGCATCCACTATTAAATTATCTCATCAATTTTTTTCTCCTTTCATCTATAATAGTCTAGTATGCTTTTTTCGTTTCTTGTAGCAATGTTGTACAACTGAAAAAAAAAGGGGAAAAAAAGAAAGAAAAAAAGAGATATTATGTGGAACTTGTAACTGTCCGTTCATTAATTAAAATGCTCTGAAATATTTCTGGTTTACTTTCATTAATACTGTAGATATAAATTATTAGATGCCTTTATTTAATAGTTTAAATTTCCGGGTAAGATGCTTCACAGCAATGGCATTTGACCTTGCATGTTAGTACATGGTTAGGTGGGATTGGATAAACCACACTTTTAAATGTACTCTTGCAAGAAGGAGTATGCTAGTTATAAACTCCACTTATTATTGTTTATACTTGCACAGGCGCTTTGATATTACTCAGATTCCAGATGTTTATGATTCATGCAAGTGAGTACCCTCGTATTTTATGTTTTTATGCTAATTTATCTATTTCCGTATTTCCTTTTATCCAGACAAAAAAAAAGGCTCATGTCCAACTCTACAATTATTTTGCAACATTGCAATTGTGGATGTAGATCATGAGTGCTTGCCAAAATTCTTATCAATATAAATAGTAGGGTTATTGTCATGGCTTTCATTTCCTTGGTGCTTGTTTATAGATTTCTTCATATGAATGGAACTTAAGGTATAATCTGTTCCTTATGTCTATAATAGTATCAAACCATCTTTTCTTTCATTTTCACCCTCCATGTTCTTGGATGATATCATTTGTACTAGAGAACTAATTTGGGATATGTATATATGACAAAAGTGATGTAAAAATAGCTAACACAAATCAAGGCATATGATTTTCACGTTTAATGATAGCAATTCTTAGTAAATCAATGCCTCTGTGCTCTATCAAAAGTCATCGACAACATCCAAATAAAATTGAATGAATTTCTTGTATTGTCTTGAACCGATGTTAGAATGTAAACCAACCCAGTAAAAATAAGTAGTGACTAGTGACAGAATGCAGCATTATGAGCATCAACAATAGATTGAAGGCTCCATTTAAGTATGTAGTTATCATTACACTTTTCTGGTAGTAAGTTAATGTTGGCTTATGTGTTACAGATATGATCTGTTGCACAATGCCCATCTTAATCTAGAAGGACTGGATGAGCTTTTCAAAGTTGCTCAGGTACATAGATGTATTTTATGCAAATTGATAGATTTGGCTCCTCCAAAGTGTATGGTGCATTTTAAAGAATAGTGTAGGATTTTATATGATGTAAGCACATGATTGACATGCTATATATGTGTAATGATCCATCCTTTGTCCTTAAATTCAAATTTCTTGTTTATTAACATGGTTTACAATAGGATGCAATAAGGTGGTGTAATCTATCTAGCAGGTCATATATAGTAGGAAAAGGCAATGAGAATTGCTTGTGTATCAATTTCAGCTGATGAGTTCAACTCTCTTTGCTTTGCTAATTCCTCTACTGATCTATTTGCAGGCACTTGCTGATGGTGTAATTCCAAATGAATATGGAATTAATCCAGAGCAAAAGCTGAAAATTGGTTCAAAGGTAAACTTTTGTATAAGGAATCTCCCAGGTTATATATTTCACATAAGTTTTTAAGTGGTTATTTTAATTTTTCTTGCTACATTGGCTAGGGAAATTTAGGTTTAAGGAATGTCTAATGTTATTCATCTTGTTTCTCTGTTTATTCTGAAAATTATAGCAAAGTACGAGAGGCATTTTTATTTTTTATTTTTATATTTTTTGAAGAAGCCAAGTAGAAGAGTTGTATAAGTCCAACCCACAAACATCAATCTATGTCCTCTACATTTATCTTCAAAATGAACTATAGAGGATAATTCTGCTCCTTTTTTTTACAAGTATACTCTATTTTGTTACAATTAGTGATAATCTTTACATCAACCTCTTAATGATAATCCTGCTCATTCTGTTACAAGTATAGTCCATACATGACTAGTAACGGATGCCCTTCTTTGGATCTTCTGATGCACAGGAAAAAAATATCAGCATTAATATGCTTTGTTCTTTAGTGAAGGACAGGATATTAATATGTAATGCAATATAAATCGTTGTCTTATCTTCACATCACAACTTCATAGGCAGCTTCTAAAGCCAATGACTTGTGAATTTTACTTTGGAAGTTGTTAAAGACTTCTTATGAGTTTTACTTTGGTTTGATGTAGTTGATATATTTATGCCTACTGTTTCCATCCAGGTAGCTCGTCGGTTATTGGGAAAACTTTTAATTGATCTGAGGAACACTCGAGAGGAAGCCATTAGTGTTGCTGAGCTAAAGAAAAACCAAGATGATCACACATTAAGCATGAAAACTGAAAAGGAAGATGCAGAGGCCAAGTCAAAACTTCATCACAGGAACGATGAAGCGCGAAGATCCACCACTTCCAACACTTTGTCCATGAATGAAACACCCATAGATCAAGATGATGATGATGAACAAACCAAATATCGTTTGGATCCAAAGTTAATATCTGGTCCTCCTATGATTTTGTGCATTTTCATGCTGTATTCTAATCGTTTTATTTTCTGCCAGGTATGCAAATGTGAGGACACCTGAGCGTCACGTGCGGACACGCCTATACTTTACATCAGTGAGTTGTCTATCATCTCATAAAACTCTCAGAAGATCAATTTTCTCCCTTCCCTCTACTTTGAGGGGTTTCAAGAAGGGTAATATAACAACTTAACTAGTTATCTAAATTCAATATGTATATATTCAAAAGCCACTCTTTGAAATTTTACCAAGAACTCCTTTGAAATTCCAAATTACTTTCATCATATTGGCCCAGGATAGTTTGTTAAAAGTAAAGCCATTTTTCATGTTATCAACAAAAATCAGTCATTATTTTATACCAAATCTCATCATGTTTGTAAACAATATGCTTAATTATATTGCATTTAGAACTTCTTCAATTCTACTTATAAAAATATATCGAGATGAATACGCTGATCAATTATATCGAATAAGATTTATAAGTGTGACCTTTTGTCTAGAAAAAATTGGCCCTTACCAATAGCTTGCTGTATATGTATAATCGTTCCTCAATGCCCAAATCTCCATAATAAATTAAAATGTAAGTATAGGATAAAATGGGCTTTTTGCATAGGACAGGCTTAAAGTTCAAAGGACTGTGCAAGGATGCATGCCTGATATATAACAAAATAATTCTAGGGTCACCTTCTAAGCTCAAAGGCTTAAAGCTTAAGATTTTGGCGAATTCATCTTTGGCTTGTGCAATTGTATATTTTCACTTGTATATCTAGCAATTCTTCTTCCTTTATTATATGGTCGCAATATACATCAATTTACCATAGATAGTTCACTGTTATAAAATTTTGTTGTTTCCATTATTCTTAATCTTGTTTCATATGAAGCCCTTGTTTTATACATCCATTGTAATGAAGGTATTTGGTTCATAGTATGTTGTATATATGTATTGATGTACCGAATGTTGTTCACTACTTTTACAGAACAAATATAACACAGCTTCTATATAGAAATTGGTTTTAATTGTCATATTGTATTGAAATTTCAAGCAGAAGTAGACCTACAAAATACTAACTAATATGCATCCAAACGGACTAATAAGAAATGATGTGCCCATTTGCACAAAAATTGCTCCCAAATAATTTCCGTACTCTTTCTTGTGCCTTTATTGTTGACAGGAATCACATATCCATTCACTTATGAATGTACTTCGGTTTTGTAATTTGGATGAATCTCTTCAAGGAGAAGAGTCTCTTGTCTGCCATAATGCTCTAGTGCGGCTAAGTGAAACAAGGGAGCTTGATTATATGAGTCAGATTGTTCTGAGAATGTTTGAAAACACAGAGGTAGATCATCTTGGCCGTTTGTGTTTAGCATTTCTAATCTGTTTCTGTTTTACTTGCTGGGCATTAGATTAAGTGTTCCACTAAACTATGTACATGATGGTTCACTCTGGAACCCAGCTGACTGCAAATGAGTTATCTAGAATAATTATATGAAATCGCCCAATGCACATGAGATGTTAAAGGCAACAAATATATTGCCAAACATGACTTTACTAGTTATCCAATTAAAAGATACAATAATTTCAGCATGAGCAGTAATAATAATTTGACAATTACAACTGGATCACTGGAGTTAATGCGATGCATAATTTACATATTTATTTATGTATTTACTGAACCTTGACTTTTAAACCACAGGTGGCATTAGAAGATCCAAAAAGGTACCGCATAGAGCTGACCTTCAGCCGTGGTGCTGATTTATCCCCCTTGGAGGTAGTCATATCAAATTAAGTATATTTCGCACTAGAGCTGCTCACTTGCTATTGCTCTTTACTATGTTTGGACAAGTAGTACTGGAATCTGGTTCAATCAATGTCCATTAAGCTCAAGATCCTTATGGATATCTTTTTCCTAGAGCTTCCTATCAAATTAGTAGTCTTTTTTGGTTTGGTTCTTTCTTGTCTAGTCACCAAAAAGAAGTGAGTAGTGTTATTCAAAAGGCCTTAATAACATCCTAGTATTCCAAAAGCTTCTTTAATATTTTATCCCGCTCCTTGCAATTTCCTTATTCTATTTGTTGGTACTTGATATGATAGCAAGTCTCCGATCAATAACTTGTTATACATGAGGAAGATCATTGAATACTACAATGTGAACTGATTTATCCAGTGACTAACGTGTGTTGTGTTAAAATACTTGGCAGAATAATGATTGTGAGGCTACTTCGTTGCGTCAGGAGCACACACTGCCTATAATGGGTCCGGAGAGGCTCCAGGGAACAGGTTCGTATCTCACATTAGAAACAATGGAGAAGATGATTCGCCCGTTTGCAATGCCTGAAGAAGACTTTCCTCCACCAGCAACACCAGCAGGATTCTCTGGCTATTTCTCGAAAAGTATGCTTGAGCGAATCGTAAATCTTTGGCCTTTCCATAGACAATCAAGTACTGTTGGGAAATGGTAATACTAATACCAACCAAAGCAAGCGCTGAGCTCCTTTGGACAAATTTTGACACAACAAACATCATCCCACAATTAACAGAAGTAAAATCATTAGTGGTAAAGTTCACTTTCTTTCCAGCGTCTTCAATTCTTGTACTCATGATAAATAGAATTAGTGATGTTCTCTCCTTGGCCGGGAAAAAAAAAGGAAGACAGACAGCGATGTTCGGAAAGAGATCATGTTACTACTAGTAGTTTTTGTTTTCCTTATTGTTTATACACGTCAAAAGAAAATGGTGATTCGTCTCAAATCTTTTTGTGACCTTTCATATCATAACCGAAACCAATGCGCACTACTAATTATCAACGCTTATCTAAAAAAGACGTCTCATGGCTTTTCACATTTAAGTTTGGTGAATTTTATGGTACTCATAATTTGATATTTAATTATTTTTAATTTTTTTAATAAATTAAATAAATATTTTTAGACACCATAATAATCGCTTTTAAGGGTTAACATGTACCTAAACAAAAAGACGTCAACTTCAATGCGAACACTCCTAGAAAATGCTCTACGATACCATAAAGTGGAAAAGTCTAAATTTTCAAGTAATAATACTTTCTACCTCTCTATGTAGTGCCTGAATAACAAGTAAAATGTAAAATACGTAACTTCATACTCAGTGACTCCCCACCCTTGAAATTGCTTCGGCTAGCCAAGGAGCACAATTATTCATTTATTTATTTGACCGTCTATTTTTAATGGAAAATTCTTTGTGCACAATTCAAGAAATCAACATTGAGCCAACTCTTCTATTTATATGATTTCACAACGGGGTGCTATGTCATTTCACACTCCCTGCTATGATCTTTTATGAATTTAAAAATAAATAAATAAAATTGCCACCACATACCCCATGCAAAAATTGTAAGGGAGTCAGGTGGTGGGTTGTTTCAAAGTTGATCTATCCGATTATTATTTTATTATGTTTTTAAATTATTCAAAAATTTTATTTTTGTATTTTTCGGATTATTTTATCAAACTATATGATTTTTTTATATCATTTTAGTAATTTAGCCTTTGTTATTTATATGATTTGAGCTCATGACCTTTGGTAAAAAAGTATGTTCTGTTATTTATATATTTTGAATAATTTCTTTTATTTAAACTAAATAATATTTATCATTTTAACTAATTTTATTTTTTTAATATATATTTAATAAATAAAAAATAAATTAAAAAACTGTTAGTATCTATTAATAGGAAATGGATATTGCCACTCTTATTTTAATAATAATAATTTTTTTCCATAATATTATTCTTTTTTTAAAACATTATGTATTTAGGTATATATACAATTCAAAAAATCATGTATAAAATAACATTATTAAAATTAGGAGTGGAATTATATTTGTTTCGGACGTGGTCCCAGGTCCTAATCAAAGCAATGATTATCAACACTGTGTACCACCAATCAATCCCGATAGGCAATCGCCAAAAGAAAATGACCACCATTTCAATAAGGCCCGAACGCCTGACAAGCTAGGAGAGAAAGCAATCCAGATAATCCAAGAGCTCTATCAAACAGTACAAACCCTTGAAGGCCGAGTCTCTCCAAAGAGCGATATCACCCGAAACACGTAAGTCAAGCAACCTCCAGGAGCTTATCAAGGCGAGAAATCAGGAACGAAAGATTGCTCGACCAGCGTCACGGAAAACGCTGGAATTGCAGTGTTTTCCAAGAACCAGAGCGCCAACATGACGATAGAGACAGAAGACACCATCGAGATTCCAAACGAACAAGGAGCGAGCACGTGACAATGGGAGCCACCCCATTCACCGAGAGGATCCTAAAGGCTAAGTTACCTAAGGATTTTGACAAATCAACCGATATGAAATACGACGGCACCAAAGATTCCCAGGAACACCTAATGGCCTTCGAGGCCAAGATGAACCTGGAAGGAGCTACCGATGTGGTCCGATAGCGATCAAGTGGTTTAACGCTCTCCCAAACGGTTCAATCACCAACCTTGAGGATATCTCCAGGAATTTCATGGCACAGTTCACCACTAGGATTGCAAAAGCAAAACACCCAATTAGCCTGCTCAGAGTCACGCAGCGGTAGGACAAATTCACAAGGAAATACCTCGACAGATACAATGACGAATGCCTAACGGTCGACGGGCTCACGGACTCTGTGGCCAGCCTTTGCTTGACCAATGGCCTAATGAATGAAGACTTCCAAAAGCACCTCACCACCAAACCGATTTGGACCATGCATGAAATCCAGAACATTGCAAGGGAATACATAAATGGCGAAGAGGTAAGCCAAGTTATAGTATCAAATAAACGGTAGCACCGCAATACGGTACTTCGGAGTAATCCATCACCCAAAGACAACCCAAAGGAGAACTACAAACCCGCCGCTGCTAACCGACCACCCAGGGTGGAAAAGTTTAAGAACTACACCCCCTACCAGCCCCAATCACAAAATTCTACCACCAGATAGCGGAACGAGACATACTTTTGAAGGCCCGACAACTAAAAGAGCGAATAGCCGAAAACAAAAGCATGTACTGCGACTATCACAGAGGGTACTGACACAAGACTCAAGACTGTTTTGACTTAAAAGACGCCCTCGAGCAAGTCATCCGAGACGGCAAACTCTCGGAGTTCGCCAAAATCATTCGAGAATCCAGGAAAATCGAAAGGGAGAGATTGCAGGAATGGAAAGGACGCAATCTCAAGATGATAAGACAGGCCCAGCAAGAGAGCCCAGAAACTGACTCGATGATCATAGTCAATGTCATCACTGGGAAAGATGCACCAAAAAAATCCAAGTCAGCGCTTAAAAAAGACCTCTGGGTACTAGCGGTAAAAGATGAAAAAAAACTCCTCCCCTCCCGATGACGATAACATTCTCCCCCGACGACTGTCAAAATGGCACCTCGACAGAAGACGCCCCTTTCGTCATATCAGTCAGGGTTGGAACTGGTATAGTTAAGCGGATACTCGTGGACACCAGAGCCGACTCCAACATCCTTTTCCGATGAGGTTTTGACAAGCTAGGATTCCGAAACGAAAACTTGCAAAACCATAGAAATCGAGAAACCACACTTGGAGAAATTTTCCCAAACCAGACGGTTCTGTCGTACTACCGATCACCATTGGATCTGATAACCAAAAGAGGACCATACTCTTCGAGTTCGTAGTCTTAAAGGATTCCACAGCATATAACATTATCCTAGAGAGGAAAATCATCAACGACCTTCTCCGCTGCCATATTCACCAAGTTTCTGATGATGAAGTTCCAAGCCGACAACGGAACCATCGGAACGATTCACGGCGACCGAGAAATCACAGTGGAATGTGACAACACCAGCCTAGCCCTGTGAAAACGATCCCAGACCGCAGCATGGATCCTTCTCGCCGACTTGGATGCACGCCAAGATGATCAACCTAGACCAGAACCAGAAGGCAACATGAAAAAGCTACAGATAGGGCAAATCAAAAACGAATTCACATTCATCAACATGAATCTCCCCTTCAACCTAAAAAGCAACCTCGTGGAACTCCTAAAAAAATAGAGACCTATTCGCATTCACTCTGGCCAGCATGTTGAGCATAGACCCTAATCTAATGTTGCACCATCTGGCCGTGGATCCCAAAGCCAAGCCGATAGTACAAAGGAGAAGGAAAATGTCCGCCGACCGAGCAGTCGACGACAAAAAGTAAGTCAAAAGCCTATTTGAAGCAGGCTTCATCCGGGAATTTCCCTACATAACTTGGTTGGCTAACGTCGTACTATTCAAAAAAGCAAAAGGTAAGTGGTGGATGTGCATCGATTATATGGACTTGAACAAAGCCTGTCCAAAAGACGCCTTCCTCCTACCAAACATCGATGGATTGGTAGATGCTGCCTTGGGACACCAATACCTCAGCTTCATAGACACCTACTCTGGGTACAACTAGATACCCATGCATTGACCAGACGAGAAAAAAACCGCATTTGTAACACCCGATGGCACATACTGCTACACAGTCATGCCCTTCAAGTTAAAGAATGCTGGGGTCACCTACCAAAGGATCGTCACCAAAATTTTTAAAGACCTCTCTGGGACCAAAATAGAGGTCTATATTAACAACATGCTAAATAAGACACGAACAGACGAGGAACTCATCGACGACCTCAAACTCATATTAGATACTCTGAGGAAGCACCGAATGTGTTTTAACTCGACGAAGTGCGCCTTCGGAATGGAGGGAGGGAAGTTCTTGGGCTTTATGATTACGCAACGCGGAGTAGAAGTGAATCCGAAAAAGTGCAAGGCCATCCTTGAGATGAGTAGCCCTACAAACCTCAAAGATGTCCAAAGGCTAACCGGCCAACTTGCTGCCCTCTCACGTTTTTTTGGAGCCTCGGCCCAGAAGGTCATCCCCTTCTTCATACTCATGAAAAAGGTATAAGCTTCAAATGGGAACTCGAGTGCGAAAAAACTTCTAACACTTCAAAAAAATGCTAGCAGGACCACCCATACTCTCAAAACCTAGAACGCAAAAGAAGCTATACCTCTACTTGTCCATAACAAAAGAAGTGCTAGTGGCAGTGCTAATCAGGGAAGACAAGCAAAAGACAGAAAGTCCAGTCTACTTCATAAGTAAAGTTCTCCAAAATACAGAGACACACTACTCCCGACTCAAAAAGCTCGTATACACACTGCTCATGGCATCTCAAAGTTTCAGGCAGTACTTCCAGAGCCACCCTATTACAGTCTAAACAGACCTGGCTATCAAGCAAGTACTGTAGAAGCCAGATCTGGCAGGACTGATGCTCGTCTGGTCAGTCGGGCTATCATAATATAAGATCATATTCGAACCCAGGAATGCCATCAAGGCCTAAGCCATGGCAGATTTCATTGTTGAAATGACCCCAGGAAATGAGCCCAAGGAGCTAGGGAAACTCCACGTTGATGGATCTCCAAACACCAACATCGGGGGAGCGGGCATCATATTGGAAAATGAGAACGGGATCGCTATCGAACAATCCATTCGATACGGGTTTTCGATCTCTAATAACCAAGTGGAATATGAAGTCCTCTTTGCCGAACTAACGTTGGCCAAAGAAGTCGGCGCAAAAATACTAGAAGTCTGCAGCAACTCCCAAGTAGTTAGCTCCCAAATAAATAGGGACTACCAGACACGGGATCCCCTGTTGCAACAGTACTTATCCGAGGTCAAAGAACTAACCATCGAATTTGACGAAGTAATCGCCTGACACATTCTCCGAGATCGAAATGCAAGAGCCGATTTGCTCTCTAAACTAGCAAGTACCAAGTCGGTCCCCGAAAATGGATCACTGATCTAGGAAGTTGTCAGGACACCATTCGTCATGACTGCAACCACGGCGAACCTACACATAACAAATTAGCACTCTGAGACCTTCCCAATCATCTGGTACCTCAGCGACAGGAACCTACTCGAAGACCCAAAAGAGACAAAGCGTATAAAATGGGAAGCCGCGAAGTATACAGTAATGGGGATACAGACAACGGCTGTCCCATCCCCTCCTCAAATGGTAGAGCCAGGTGACACGGACTATATATTTTCTGAAATCCACAAAGAATGTTGTGACCATCACATCAGGGGTAAGACTTTTGCTCAGAAAGTCATCTGAGCAGGGTACTTCTGTCCCACCATCATCAGAGACTCTCTACAATTGGTCAAAAGATGCAAGAAATGCCCAGTCCACGCCGACCTACACTAAGCAGCCCCATCATCTTAGCTTAATAACGATGGATCGTCCCATTAGAACGTGGGGAATCAACCTCGTCGGTCCGTTCCCCACCGCTCCCGAGCAACTCCGATTTCTTATAGTCGCCATTGACTACTACACCAAATGGATTGAAGCCAAAGCTTTGGCCATAATCATGGCCATCCAATGCCAAAAATTCTTTTGGAGGCAAGTCATAACCCGATTTGGGATATCCGAGATCGTAATCTTCAATAACGAGACCTAGTTTGCGGACAAACGCTTCCGAAAGTTTGTAGAGGGACTCGGCATCTCCTAGAGGTTCATCTCGATGGGACATCCACAAACAAATGGTTAGGTAGAAGCGGCCAACAAAGTAATCACAAAATGTCTCAAGAAATAACTTGACGAAGTCAAAAGCCTATGAGCCGACGTACTTGGCTCAGTACTCTGGTCGTACCGAATGTCACCCTAAACTTCAACTGGAAAAACCCCCCTTCCGGCTAACATACAGCTTGGAAGCCATTATTCCCATAGAAATTGGGGAACCAAGCCCCCGAAGGACCTTGGGGACACGATGAAAATGTAGAACGGGACCTCATGGACGAGTTCAGAAGCAAGGCCTACCTATGGGAACTAGCCTTGAAACAAAATGTGAGCCTAAGGTACAATCGGGGCATAGTGAAACTAGACTTCAAGAAAGGAGACCTAGTCCTAAGGTGCGATGACATTGACCTCCAACCCCAGGAGAGGGTAAACTCACACCCAATTAAGAAGGGCCTTATCGAGTCAAGTCGGTAATCGGGAAAGGAGCCTACAAACTGGAATGAATTAATGGACATGAGATACTGAGGTCATAGAATATTGTAAACCTATGGTGTTTTTACTCATAAAGAATCCTTACCGATTCGGTAACTTTGTCAAATTTTCGTTTAGTGGCTTTGCAAAGTCTCTTTTAGTTCTTTAATATTCCCTTTCTTCTATTTTTATGTTTATGTTTCTTTGGGTAGTCTTTCCTACCCAGATAACAACAGGAGGTTTTAACGAGGTCCACCACTTAATAAAAATTATTTTTTCTATTTTAAACAACTTCTACCCAAACAAAACGATACAAACTAAAAAATATTTCACTCACGTTATAACCAAGCAAACGGTACGAACATAATAAACTAGATGGCTACCCCAGGGACCAATCACCCCTGAGGCTAACAAACGGATATCTACAAATAAACAAAGTAATTAAAATGGCCCACCAAAGGGCCCGCTACTCATACAAAATGGTGCATCAAAACGAGTCACCAAAAGTAGTTCAACGAGCCGATAACGGCTTACAAACTTCAAAAAATAAATTGTTCAACAAAAGTAAGCAGTACAAAAGGCTAAATAGACGACTTACAAACTTATAAAATAACAAATAGCAACAAACTAATCTAAATGCACGATCTACCCATCCTTCATGGTCCAGAATGCTCCCATCATAGACACGTCTACACCCAGAGCCAAAACCTATACTTGGGCCTTCAAAGCCTCCTCAGTAGCTGCAACGGCTGACCGAACATTAGCCAATAGGGCAGCATTCACTTTCGAATGATGGCAGCAGAGCAAAGAAGGGCACTGTACACCTACTTAGCTTGGCCAGAAATATCACAGTCCTTGAAAAACTCATTAGTCCCGAGCAACAGGTGACGGTCGATAAAGCTGGGAGCATCAAAGGAATGGTCCATCACACAGGGAGTGACGACTCCTGTATTGACCCCCTCTCGACCAGCACCTTCAACCCGCTTGTGCTTCCTATTAGCCTCGGGAATCAGGATCTCCCTGAGATTATCATCCCCAGCGACCACCCGATTGACGATCTCCTGCTAGACCGTTTGCAAACTAGGGACAGAGGTCACCAAAGGAGTTGACTGAGAGGACCCCTCAACCCCGACTTTCGGAGTGTCAACAAAAGTAGCTTTCAAACATTGCAGAGTCGTGAATCCGTCAACCATGCCAACTACAAAAACAAGAAGACAAGAGAAATAACAAGTTATAAAATTGGAGGAGAGATACATAAACCCGCTCCCCCTCCTCTAAAAGACCTACCAACATAAGACTTGCCCGCCTCGGGATCCCCATCACATCGCGAGGATTCAAAGGTTGATCCCTGAAAAGTGGCAACAAGACGTCGGCAATTTTTCTATTCTCAAAAGACAGCTCTCATAGGTCACTCTCGCATATAAGAAGCTCTACCCCAAAATTTCAATACGGGCATATCTGGCGCTCCCCCTCAGGCGAAAGCCAAAAGGGATGACAACCCTTGACGAGACGAACCTTGAAATACTCCGCCTTGAAACCATGAAATGAATCTTCGAACAAGTCGAAGAGGCAGCGGTTCGTCTGGCCATGGAAAGAGATGTATCATTTTCTATGTTTTCCCTTCTTTTGTGGAATGGTCAACAGGAAGAAAAACAAGAAGACTTCAACCCAAGCCGGTAACTCTAAAAAGTCAAAAACCAGCTCAAAGGTCCGAATAGCCGCCCAGCTGTTCGAATGCAGTTGAGATGATGCTGTCGAAACTTAGTTCGGAAGAGCCATCTGGAATCCAAAAAAGGGTAGCTGAACCCCTAACTTGGTAAACATAAGTTCATGCACCCAAATCCAGTCCGGGACCTGAGGGGAATGTAAGTTGAGATAGCAAACCCTTTCATTCTCATTAGCAAGCGCCAATTTGTACTACTCCGCCGCCTCACCACCTAACACAGCCCCTTCACCACGGAGCCTTTGGAGGTCCCGCTCGTCTAACCGAAAGGGCATGTCGGAAACATCAGACGTTACCCAATGGCAACGATTTGGCACACCCCCGTCAAGAAGATAGGAGTCGGGTTCCCTTGAACTCCCCTCTGTCGAACCATACCTATATCCAAATTAAAATTTTTCACTGTCAGCCCACTGCCCAGAAACACAAACATACAGGAAATTTCTAAACCATACTAAGGTCACAATCGAAGCATCTTACCAAAAACCTTAAAACTACACCAAACGCGATACCCCAAATCCTAAATCAAACATTTTTTTATTGATGAACACAGAAGCATGCAAAAACACAAATAGTAAACAAAACACCAATGTAAAAGCAAAATAAAGTGATCAAAATACACCAACTTGCTTCTCAAAAAGCAAAAGGGAGAAATGAAGTGGCAACGAATAAAGAGACACCATTCACTGAACACCACCAAACGTTCAAAATTGGAGCATAGTACCAAAAAAATTTGTAGGGAACATTTTTAAGTAAATTAAAAGAAAGTGGTAGGAGAAGAAGCGGTTACAAATGAAAATAAATAAAACCCCTAAGTTTTTTAAAAAGAAATACAAAAGGTTGGGGGACGAAAAAAGAAAAACAAATTAATCATCTCTCCTCCCATTAAATGTCATTATGATGCCTTAGAAAACGCAACAAACAAAATTTTTTTGGAAAGAGCACAACGGTCCAGTGACTTAAACACGCACAGGCCACCGATTTGGAGACCTCATCACCCCATTCCCAATGATGTGAGAAAACTCTCGGACCTAACAAGCGGTCCCCCAAAATGCACTGTCCGAATTACCAATTCCAACCCTAGACCCTGAATGAAATTCCTTTGCCCAAGACAAATTTATGGACACCCAAGCTCACGGCCGCACGGCCAAACAGCGAGACTGAGCCCACTCGGTCTTTCGCTCCGGAGGCAATTGTTCCAGACCCGGTTCTCAGGTCCTCCATCAAAGCAATTACAATCCGGTTACTCGGGTCGTGACCACCACCGTGGCCCAAACTGGTCCGCTAACTATAAACTCCTTACTATCATTAAAATTTAAACACTTTTCTTATCTTAACCAACAAGATAAGATAATTATCCTGGATTATATAAAGGGTGCCAAAGACTTCCTTAAGTACGACACACATTCTTAACCCTCCCTACTTCATAAATTTATTCTAACTTGAGCATCGGAGTATTTTTACAGATATTACTTCATCACTCCAAAAATCTGACCTCGTTACTGTCTCAACCGGTGAATCTACATCCATCTCACAACCCATACAAGCGACAGCGCATACAATATTTTTTTTGTCTATAATATCCTGGTTGATATAATAGTGTCCTTCAATCCTTTTTCTTATTTTATTTCTTTTTTCCCTTACAACACGGAGCACAATAAATGAAGTTGCCTCTTGTTTTTTTCGAAACAAGTCAAACAACACAAATCAAGTTTGAACTTCAACGGTTGGACCACCCTTTTTGAAAGTGGAGAATTATATAGACGTGTCTGCTTTGCGGGGTGACAAATGCAGAATCAATGCTCTACTCTACGCTTCTACCTTAACATATTGTCTGCATTTTTGTGTCTCTTGTTTTATTTTGTTTTTATCTATTTAAAATATAGAATAAATTTGTCACGTTATTCTTTTACCTTTGTTTATTAATTGTTAATTCTTAAAATTTTAAATTGGAAGATAAATCAACTTTAAAATTTTGTAAAATATGACATTTTAGCTTTTACTTCAAACTACAAAATATTATTAAAAAGAAATGATTTATCTCACTATTTACAAGTTAAAAAAAAACGTCTAATAAGCAAAAATCGGAAATTCAGGTGGTCACTCAAAAAATTTTAATTTGAGAACCAATTTCAGATTTTGTTCTGAAAGTTATTTAATCCTAATATGTTAATCATCATGTGGGTGTTGTCTAATGATTATTTTACTAGACTGCTTAATAAAATCGTGAGAATTTTATATGATTATATCACTCTTACGATGAAAAATATCATATGAAGATAGCATAACTCTTCACTACTATAATTGAGTGACAAAAAATTCATCATTGTTATCAACAATAAATTGGAATCAATATATACTACAAACGAAAAACACAACACACACCATATCAATTGAGCACCAGAGAAGAAGTTTCAAGATTTGATTTTGCTGCTTTCAATTCATCATGCTACCAAACATGCCATTATAAATATAATCAAAGTGGCTAGACTGAAATTTTGGGTGGCACTCATCAAGAATCATATCAACATCCACCATTTGGAAATCCACTATGCATGTGCTTGACTATATGAAAATGCTTCCCTCACTTTCTTTGTCGTTATATGTAATGTGTGCACCTAATTATTCAGAAGCATAACAAGCAACCTACCAAAAATACTTGAGCACAAGTCTCTATATTCAAAGTGTGACTATTCTTTTTTAGAATTACTTGTAGCTGCCAACTTTGCACTTGTTTATTTTGGGGTTACTAACCTTCTTCATGTCCTTAGAAATCCTAATCACATACGTCAATAAATAATTTGATATTATCAAATTATGAAAGCCTCTTCCAAGATACTGTTAATTGTCAAACATGGGATCCTTAATTAAATAACAAGCTAAGTTTAGTCTCTATGCTAATACGCAGTCCTGTATTTTTGTTAAAACTTGATTTTTTTTATGTTAAAGACAGTGCGATTTGAATATTTATAATTTCAAAATATTATTTTATATTAAAATCAGTCATTAAAATTAATCACTATATATTTAGATAAACAAAAATATTATTTAATATTTACATATTAAAATTAACTTTTAAAACTAATAATTATGTATTATATATAAATACATATATAATTAAATTTATTTTTAGTATATATTTTATATTTTAATATATATAGTTATTTTTAATATATATCTTATATTTTAATATATATTTTACACTAATAATTAATTTAATATATAGCTAGTATGATTCAGTTATAACTTTATAAAAAGTATGCCTCTCTTAATATTAAATGTTTCATACCTACAATTCCAATACATATCTATTAATTAAAGAAAAGAATATTATTTATTGAGATAATCTCTAAATTTGTATGAAAGTTATCTCATTATTTATTCTAGCAGGTTAGGAGATAATAAGAATAAATTATCATTTGTACTTATAAATTTTATGAATACTGACAAAAATATTTATTAAACAAAAAAATTAATATTGTACTCATATAAGATGAGTTATATATGACAATAGTATCTAAATTTTAATTTTTTGTTGATTTTTTAATAAAATTTTTAAATTATTGATTTTATCTTCTTTTTCAAATTCCAAACTTTCACCACCCTCACCAAAAAATTAAAGATTAAAAAGATTAAAAAACTGTGAATTATTATATGAGACTATTGTTTATATATTATGGATTTGTAGATCTGGTGCAGAAAAAGAAAAATAAGTTTAAAATTAACCAACAAAAAAATATACATTTTGATTTTTTGGTGCCGCTGTGAAAACAAGAGGAACAGAACCAAAATCTTTTAGAAACGGAAGGAAGGATAGGTCGAAAACAAAAGATGTGGTAGCTTCGGTCGCATTTATTGCAGAAGAGAAGCTGCGTCGGGGACTCATCGGAGGAGCAACGCTTGCAGATGACGTCGTTGTTGAAGGCGGGCTTGGGAGTGTGGGACCTTCCTCACCCTGCATTCCCCTGGCCATGTCTTCGATCACACTCAGCATGATCAAAATCTCCTCCTTATTAATGTACTCCGCCACCATCATCCCTCCTTGTCCTCTAGTACTTAAACTGGAACAAGATTCTTCAACAATAACGTTACCACCACCACAACTTTCTAGAGAATTCTACAATAGCCTTGGAAGCCTAGCCTGAGTAGCGGCAGCTGCGGCGCGAATATCAGTCCACCAAATGGCATGAAGATACTCCAACAGCAGCCTCCTTTTCCTACAGATCAATGGTGCTGAGCAGTGCTTGGAGTCACTATTGGAAAGAGACCGTTACCGCCAGTCTCTTATTGGCTTTGGTTGCTGAACTCTGCTACTTGTTGTTTTGGAATAAGAAGAACAACAATATTTAGGTTGAAGAGTTTGAAAAAGGTGTGCTTTATGGTGTGTGTTGCTGCAATAACAATTCTCTAAGTGTTGTTATTGCAACTGAAGAAGAAGGAAACAACAAGGGTAATGATGTTGAAGCTGATTTGGATTTGGATTTGGAGAATAAATTAGGATTGGAAAAAAGAGAGATGGAGGTTGAGAATAAAAGTTGGAGGAAGACATCAAGTGCTAGGGTCTCAAGGGAATGCTGGCTAGCGGTGGCAGAGGAAGACAAAGGATGAGGGTTGTGAAAGTTTGGAATTTGGGGAAGAAGATAAAAGGGATAATTTAGAAATTTTATTAAAAAGTCAACAAAAAATCAGGGTTTGGGTATTATTGTCGCACGGAATCCATCTTTCATAGGTATAATGTTAGTTTTTTTTTATGGGTACTTTTGTCAATGTTCACAAAATTTATGGGTGCAAATAGTAGTTTATTCGAGACAATAAAATTAAGAGTAATTACTAAAAATCAGTTTCCGATGATTTTAAAAGTGGATATTTTAGTCTATAAAAAAAATTAATACACAGATCAATCCTAAAAGTTTTACTCCAGCAGACAAATCAGTCTCCAATTTATTTTCTAGCAGAATAATTACCCAAATCAGTCTTGAAAGATTTTAAAAAATAGACATTTCAGTCCCAAAAGAATTAATACACAGATCAATTTCCAATATTTTTCTCTGTCAGATGATGCGTGAGCATCTTATACCCTTTTTTCCTTCATTTTCTAGTTGTTTTTAGTTAGATTTTATTAAGTTTTATTATATTTTAGTGCAAAAATTCTCTTTGGATACTACTTTGAGTTTTTGTGGTATTTTTATGATTTCAGGTGAATTTCGTGTGAATTTTGTAGAGTTTTGTGCAACAACGAAGAAAGGATAGTAGATACTGTTAACCCTGACCTCCTTGCATTTCAACGAGCATAACTTGAGTTACATAGGTCCAATTGATGCGGTCTTAAATGATTTAGAAAGCCAACTTCTAGAGCTTTCCAACGATATATAATAGTTTATACTTTTCTTCTGGAATCACTGCCAAAACAGGCGCTAAACGTCGAGCCTGTCGTTTAACACCCAAGAGGAACAGAACTAGCACCCTCTCTCGGCGCTGAACGCCCATTTTGGCGCTGAACGCCAGCAGGAAACCTCAGAATGCACTAATTTTGACCCCCTTGGGGTGTTTAACGTGCACCCCTGAAGTAAAACGCCCCCAGCAGTCCGAATCACTTTTCTTTAAGTCTTTCAAGTGGATTTAGCATTTCTTAACTTATTTTTTTTTTTGTAATTTTTTATTACAAACAATATCTTTTAGGTTTAGAATTTAATATTTTATCTTAGTTTTAAATCAAAAGATTTGATTTGATCTAGATTTAATTTTGTTTTGATTTATTTTGCTCCTAAGTAAGACACTTATGGGAAGGAGATTTTCTTCCATACTTTTCAAAAATCTATTTTCTTTGTAAGGTTATGAGCAACTAAACCTCCTGGTTAAGGTTAGGAGCTCTGTTTATTTCTATGGTTTAATATTATTACTTCTCTATTGTAATATATGTTTGATTCAATCCTAAGGTGTGTTTTCGTTCTTAATCTAATGAAAATGGGTGGAACGGAAGTATGACCCTTTTTCTACATGAGTTCTTGTGATACTCTGACCAAGGTCGCCTGAACTACAACTTGAAAACACTCCTCCTAAACTGCGAATTACTTGGGCTAATTAGGATATGTGACATATAATGCGGTTAGCTTTGGGTAATTGAGGTTCTTGTGGCGTTGAACTAGTTTCCTGAATTTCACCCTCTGATATGAACAATTGACCTTGTTTGTGGCGCTTTAGTAGGATCAGAGGAGATTAAATTGCTAAAAAATTAGGGTTTAATCACTTACAATTTGTCATAGAATGAATTATTTATTGTTAAAATAGTCAATAAGAAGTATTAACCCGGAATGGTAAACATCTTCGAGACCTTAACTGTTTTCTTTATATTTATTTTACACCAACCTTTAATTGCTTTTTATTATTTTGTTTTATGCGCTTTCAACAAATACTCTCTTTAATTTTTGCCTAACTAAGTCCAACAAGATAACTATTACTTGCTCAATCCAACAATTCTTGTGGGATCGACCCTCACTCACCTAAGGTATTATTTAGACGACCCAGTGCACGCGCACCATCAGACATAATAGTCTCCCGTCTATTTTACTTTTACTATATGTCAACGTTTATTATTATTAACTTAGTTTGTGCATGTGGATGATGACACTAGCATATTAATATACTCTTTTCGTTAAAAACAAATAAGGTGAATAATGATACTTTAAAATCCAAATCAAAATATTTTTTTAATATAAATATATTTTTAAAAATAGGACATCTTTTGATTATATTAAATACAAAAATATCAAATAGTTTTAACTTTGAATTTTTTATAAAATCATCTTTAATAATTCTATTGAACATTATTATTATTATTATTATTGAGTGACTATATATATATATATATATAAAAGAATCTAATGAATAAATTTATTATTATTTTTGTCTAAAGATACAAAAAATTATGATACAATATTATTGTATAATTAATAATAATAATAATAACAATAACAATAATAATAATAATAATAATAATAATAATAATAATAATAATAATTTTATTTTACTAGTTTTTTTGACGGAAAACTATTATATCTTATTATATCTTATGAATAAAAAACGTTTGGAAATTGATTTATATATTAATTTTTTTTAAATTAAAATATTTATTTTTAAAATTTTTAGAGATTAAATTGGATTATTATTCTATCATAAAATAAATTAAAGATTAATTTATCTGTTAGAATAAAACTTTAAAAATATTTTTATATATTAATTTTTTTAAAAATTAAAATATCTGCTTTTAAAATTTTTAGAGACTATTTGAATAATTATCCTAAAATTAAATAAGATATTTGAGGATATTGAAGAAACCCACGGTCCTACATCATCAAAATCAAACCTAACTGGTCAAAATAATAATTATTATTATATTAAACTGAAGAGTGCACATTTTGTATTCTGAATGGCGAATTTGGTTCCATTTGATAACCAAAAGAAGGGCAGAGAATTATTTGTCTTTTGCAGTGTGATTCTGACCCTTCAGTATCTCTGATCTTCTTCTCTTTGCGCTTGGTGCTTTGAAGAATCACCTTCATCATTGATTCGAGGGCTAACCATTATCTTGTTTAATTAGTTCTGTTTTTTACTGTCTTTTTTTAGTTTCTCTTATTTAAAAACTTAAAAACAGTTTTTTTATTGTCTTTTATTTATTAACAAATAAACTACTTAAATTATATTCAAAAATATATATTAGTATTAGTTAGAGATAAATTTTACTCGAACTTTATATTACCGTATAATCTCGTATGTTTTTAATATGGTTCTGAAAAGCTAAAACAAAATCAATGATCTAATTATTAGAGGTTTAAAAATTAAAAAATTCAATTAAAATTTAGTCGAGATTGAATTAGATATAATAAAATATATTATGTATAAAATATATATTTAAAAAAAATTAATTTTTATATTTTATTATTTTAAATAGATTAACAACTAAAAACTATATTAGTTCGGCTGATTAATCATTTATTTATTTATTTATTTTTTAACTTGTTTATTATTGATCAATTTTTATTTTAGAGTAAACTACTATTTGTACTCACAAAAATTTTAAACGCTGATAAATCTACCCATAAAAAATAATTACAGTTATATCCATAGAAAATTGATCAAGTTAATAAATAAGTTCAACACTCCTCTTCCAAGTCTTAACCTTCTTTTTTTATTCTTTTAATGGATTTCATCATTTTTTTCACTAATACCACTACTACTGTCACTATCAACTATCAGTCTCACCTTCTTTTTTCACTGTCACAGTAACAACACCACCACCACCAAGTTGTGCTATGCTCTATGTGAGTGAGAGCACTCTTGAGTTTATGACACTTGGATTCTTTCATAACTTCACTCGACGTCTCACCTTATCTTGAGTTTTTCTCACTACTGACGCACCCAAACTTCCTTTCTACCACCCTGTTCCGTTCTCTCTCTCTGAAATACTCAAACGGCGACCACTTCTTTCTCCGATTTTATTACCCTTTCTTTCTGTAATTTTTAGTTTACGTTTTGTCTTCGTCATTGCTGTTGTTCTGTAATCTCTTTCCGGTGTGGCTGCAATATCTGTATTCATAGTCGTCACTGCTATTTTCAAGATCGACAATAGAATAGCGGCAATTACGGTTTTTTAGATAATGGTGGATTTGGATTTTGACATGACTAGTTTTGAAAAATCGTAACTCTCTACATTTTGAGAAAGAAAATAATTATAAAACAAGATGAAGAAAAAAAACTCAAGTAAAATAGGTGTTACTTTGCTATTGTCAAACTCGATCATTATTGTCGTTAGTGTGATAACAGTAAAAAAAAAAAGGTGAGGTTAACGGTTGATAACCGTAATAATGATAGTGTTAGTAAAAAAGATGGTGAAATCCATATAAAAGATAAAAAAAAGAGTTGAAATTTAGAAGAGAGACATTGAGATTAATGATAAAAGAAAGATAATTTAAAATTTTTAAATAATTTTTTAGTGTTTAATTAATTTTATTATACAAAATTTATCTTTTATAAATACAACTATAATTTTTTTTAAATAAATTTATAAACGTTTAAAATTTTTATAAATAAAAATAATAATTTACTCTTTATCTTAAATCGAAGGTATTCTCAATTAACCAAACCGATAACCAGTTTGAATATCATAACACTGGTTTTTAAGCACATTCCTATTCTATTCTATTTTATAGGTATAAAAGACGATGCAACACTCGAACCTTATCCACAATTTATCTAACTAATCCAATCCTACTTGCTCAACATGTATATTTCCTAAATTTCATTCTAATAATATCATGTATTTTACCTTTACCATAATTATAAGCAGTGACGGATCCAAAAAATTTTGATAATAAAAACGATATATATAATATTATAATAATTTTTATAATAAAAATATTATATTTACATAAAAATTAATTATCAAATAATCTATTATAAATTTGAGTATAAATACATATATCATTTAACTTATTTTTAATATATATTTTGTATTTCAAATTTTATATTTTAAAATTTATTTTATATATACAAGTGATTATTTTATGTATACATAATATAATTATTGTTATAATTATATTTTGTTATTGTAAAATATGATTAGATTTTAAAATATCTAATTACAAATTAAAAATTTAAAATATTAAAATAGTAATTTAAATAATAATATATAATTTAAAATTTAATTTTTTATATTCTATATTTTGAAACTTTGACAATATAATTAAAATGTCTTTTTTTGTATATGTCGTTAAACAATCATTTAAAACTCAACTTTCATACAATGAGTTCTTGATGATATTCATAGTTAAAAAAGTTCATTCAATTAGTATAGTTATTATGAAAAAAGTTAAAGCTAATTTTAAAAGAAGAACCACAAATAGATAGATAATATTCTTTCGAGTTGATTTCTAAAAAAAAAAACACCAATCTTATTTAAATTTGAAAATTGATCATTATAATGGACATCTAATACGAAGTACTCAAATTGCCTATCAAATATCGAAAGTTGAATAAAAAATTATTGTAGGATCAAATTTAATAATTTAGTCAGGACAAATAAATATTATTATTATATACTAAATAAAATTTCAAATTGCAGTGGGTCGGAACGCTTGCCCCCACACCCACATGAGTGGATCCGTGCCTGATTATAAATCTAACTAATTTTATCCTACTTGATTAACAAATATATTTATTATATATAAATTGTTAAAAAGAATATCAGAATTAATTATTTTAAATTTAATTCATATGTATTTTAAAAATACCTAATAAAATTATCGTTAATAAAAATTTTTAAATATTTTTATTTAATAAATATAAAATAAATACATTAAAAACTTATCACCTTCATCATTGATTCGAGGGTTAACCATTATCTTGTTTAGTTCTCTTTTTTATTGCCTTTCTTTTAGTTTCTCTTATTTAAAAACTTAAAAAAATTATTATCTTTTATTTATTAACAGATAAACTACTTAAATTATACTCGAAAATATATATTAGTGTTGGTTAGAGATAAGTTTTATTCGAACTCTATATTATCGTATAATTTCATATGTTTTTAACAAATTTTTGAAAAGTCAAAACAAAGTCGATGATCTAATGTTTGTGAAACACGTTAAAGAGGATAAAGGTGCATTTCAATGCTTTGAACGCTGTTCTTTTATGTTTGGCAACTTTTCTTCTCTAAACGCTAACGTGATTCTGCATCCCAAAAGCTCGTTCACTAGAAGCAAAAAATTATAGTTTCTGCATTTACTCGACCTACGTTTAGGTTAATTGCTAGTTATTATTGGTTTTTCCATAATTTTTTCTAAATAAATAATAAAAATATTAAAATAATTATTCTAATTTTTGTGCATTATTTACTATTTTAATTTTTTATAATATGTATTATTGTTCTTATTAAAAATGATAAATTAAATAAAAAATTAATTATAAATAATAATAAAAATATAACTTGTAAAAAATTAGAACCTAAAATAATAATAAAATAAAATTATTAAAAATACTTAAAAAGAATTAAAATATATTATTTTATATATTATTTTTAATTTAATAAATAAATATTAATTTTTACTATAAAAAATACTTAAAAAGTTATCAATTTTTATATGTTATTTTTAATTTCATAAATAAATATTAATTTTATTATAATAATAAAAAATTATAATATACTAAAATAGAGTACTATAAAAAAATACAATATAAAAAACTCTAAAAAATATAAAAAAAATTAAATATACTTAAAAAATAAAATTATAATTTAATATTATATTTTTTTAATAATTAATTAATTATTTATTTAGAAGTTATTTTAATTAATATTATTCAAATAATATTTATTTTATCAAAATTAATTTTAGTAAAATTTATCAAACATAAATCATGTTGGCACAAACTCACTTCTACCCAAAATCAATTCTATAAAAATCACTTCTATTCAAACTTTAGTTTGCCCAATGTAAATCCAAACACACACTTAGAAGTTTAAAAATTAAAAAATTAAATTGAAATTTAATCAAAATTGAATTAGATATAATAAAATAATAAATTTATGTAAAAAGTATATATTTTTTTTAAAAAAAATTATTTTTTTATACTTTATTATTTTAAATTTATTAACAATTAAAAGCTATATCAGTTCGACTGATTAATCATTTTTTTATTTTTTAATTATTGATCAATTTTTATCTTAGAGTAAACTACCATTTTTACAAACAAAATTTTAAACGTTGACAAATTTATGCACGAAAAAAGAAAAATTATATTTGTATAGATTTCGTACGACAAAATTATCCAAACACGGAAAAATCACCTAAAATTTCTAAATTACCATTTTTCTAACCCTAATTTTATTTTCTAACCCTAATTTCAACATTCCGCTTCCAAATCTCAACCTTCCCTTTTTATTCTCTTTTCATAGATTTTATCACTTCTATCACTAATACCACTATCACTGTCGCCACCAACCATCAGTTTCACCTTTTTCTTTCTCCACCGTCACAATAACACTACTACCACCATCACCAACCTGCGCTATGCTCCATGCGAGTGAGAGTACTCCTGAGTCTATGACTTCTAGATTCTTTCATAACTTCACTCGACGTCCCACCTTATCTCGAGTCTTTTTTGTTACTGACGCACCCAAACTTCCTTCCCACCTCTCTCTCTCTCTCTCTCTCTCTCTCTCTCTCTCTAACACTCAAACAACGACCACTTCTCTTTCCGACTTCACTACCCTCTCTTTCTGTGATTTATAGTTTACGTTCTTCTTCGTCGTTGTTGCTGTTCTGGAATTTCTCTCCAGCGTGGCTACAACATCTGTGCTCATAATCGTCACTGCTACCTCTAAGATAGACGGTGGAGTAGCGATAATTACGATTTTTCAGATGGTGGTGGATTTGAATTTTAACATGGTTGGTTACAAAAAATCCTAACCCTCTACGTTTTGAAAAAGAAGATGATTGTAAAATAAGATGAAGAAGAAGGTCAAATGAAATAGGTGCTACTTTACTATTGCCATACTCGATCATTACTGTTGTTGGTGTCGTGACAATAAAAAAGAGGAAGATGAGTCTGACGATTGGTGGCGGCGATAGTGATAATATTGGTGAAAGAGATGGTAAAATTCATGAAAAGAATAAAGAGTTAAGATTTAGAAGAGGGACGTTGAAATTAGGATTAAAAAAAAAGATAATTTAAAATTTTTAGGTGATTTTTTAATATTTAATTGATTATTTTTTTCTTTTTTTTTAGCGAATAAATTTATGAAAATAAAAATAATAATTTATTCTTTATCTTAAATCTAAAATATTCTTAATTAACCAAACCAAAAACCAATTTTAATATCAGAACATTGGTTTTTAAGCACATTCCTACTCTATTCTATTTTATGGGTATAAAAGATGCAACACTCGAACCTTATCTACATTTTATCTAACTAAAAGATGCAACACTCGAAACTAATCCGATTCTACTTGGTCAACATGTATATTTCCTATATTTCATTCTAATAATATCACGTATTTCACTTTTACCATAATTATAAATTTAACTAATCTTATCCTATACTTGGTTAACATGTATATTTATTACATATAAATTGTTAAAAGACCATTAAAATTTATAATTTTAGATTTAATTAACATGTATTTTAAAAGTACATAATAAGATTATTGTTAGTAAAAAATTTTAAATATTTTTATTTAATAAATATAAAATAAATACATTAAAAATTTAAATTTTTTATATTTTTAATGAAAATATTTTTAATTTATAAATTTAATATGTATTTTAAGATGCAAAATAGATAAATCTTATTTTTTTTGTCAATGATTAATCATTAATATTTAAAAATATAGAATAAAGTATATTATTGAATTACTATACTAAACAAATTAAATTGATCCAAAAATAATAAACTATAATGATTTTCTAGTATTACTCTTATAACATTTCATTTAAATAATATCACATATTTAACCTTTGCCATAGTTATGACTTATAAGTATTTACAAAAGAATATAATAATTAACAAAATTGAAAATGATATACAAACATTAAGAAACAAATAACATTATATTCATTCCAATTTTATATGACGTTTTGAAAAAGTTTTAGTATTATCTTCGATTAATATTGGAAAAAGTATAACCATCAACAGTAGATTTAAAAATTTTGAGAGGGGGGGGGGGGGGGTTTAAAATATACTCTTTAAAGTTTACCAAAAGTTAAAACTAAAAATATCAGGGGTGGGGTGGGGTTAAATATACTCTTTAAAGGTTACCAAAAGTTAAAACTAAAAATATCATCTTTCTATTTGACCGTTATCGTGTATTATTATACTAATTAAACATGTAAACAATACACATGTACACGTTTAAGAGTTAATGTGATTAATATCTCTTTATAAATGTGCATGTTGTTGTGATAAAGATATGGATGATCATTGACCACGTATAATTTGAATGGCTTAATTTTTTTATAGTGAAGTAGCATATTACCAAGATAATTATATTTAAAAAAAAAGGAAAAAGAGGACTCTTATACATGTATACATAGAAGGTTAAGCCTCCATTAATGATACATACAAAAGTAATAAGACACCATTCTCTCTTTCTCTTTCTCTAATTATATTTTTTTATTTTATTTGTTACCTCTTCCTCGTTTATTTATTTAGTTATTTTACGACACGTTATCAGCACGAAACTCTAACAAAGTTTTAGGAAGATTTCAGGTAACAAATTTTTATGTTGAAACTCTTTCATCTTGAATATAATGCTTTTGATATATTTGGAAATAATTATTTATCATGGATACTAGATGTTAAAATTCATCTTGATTCAATGGATCTTGAAGATACCATTAAGGCTGAAAATAATACATCCCAGAAGGATATAGCCAAAGCCATACTTTTCCTTCGTCGTCATCTTGACGTATGATTGAAAAATGAATATCTCACATTAAAAGATCCTACAGATCTGTGGAAAGACCTTGAAGAAAGGTACAATCATGTGATACTTCCTCAAACCCGATATGTTAGAGAAAATTTTCTCGATCTTCCATTCTCGAATGTGCTCCTGCAGCAGCAGTATCGAGAAAAAGAATTTAAAAATATTCTGAGTTAATTTCTTACTTTCTTGTTAGTGAACGCAACAATGAGTTACTTTTGAGAAATCATGAAGCGCGTCCAGCTGGTGCCACCCCATTTCCTGAAGTAAATGCGGCAAATCATAACCCTAGAAGAGGTAAATGGCAAGGCTTTGGTAGCAAAAAAATTTATGGAAGGAAAATGAATTATGTTCACAATAAAAACTCTCACCAGAAGTGGGATAAAGAAAGAAACAATGGGCAAAGTAAATCAATTGAGGATAAATACTTCCGTTGTGGTGGAAAGGGCCATTGGTCACGTACCTGTCGTACTCCAAGGCACCTAGTTGATCTTTATCAAACATCCTTGAAAAAGAATGATAAAGAAAAGGAAACAAATTTTGTTTCAAATGATAAAAATTTCACCACTCATTATGATGTATCTAATTTCATTAAGGATTCTGAAGGAAATATTAGCTATTTGATCAATGATGGAATAGTTTAATATGTGTATGTGTTTGTTAAGTATTCATGTGAATAATTTTACTGTGCATGTACTTCTACTCATTTATTATTAATATCATTTGTCTTTGAAGAAAAATAGCAAGGATATATTCTGAAGATATTTGCCTTGCGGATAGTGCAAGTTCGCACACTATTCTTAAAAGTGATATATATTTTACCCATCTTGTGCCAAAAGAAGAGTATGTTAATACTATTATTGGCTCAGACAATGTGATAGAAGGCTCCGGAAGAGCTATAATTTTGTTTCCTGGAGAAACAAAATTTGTAATAAATAATGCACTATTATCTACCAAGTCTCTGAGGAACTTGTTGAGTTTCAAAGATATTCGCCGAAATGGATATCATATTGAAACAATGAATGAGAAAAATTATGAGTACTTATGTATCACAACTCATGATTCAAATAAGAAAGTTATATTAAAAAAGTCGCCCTCACTTTCATCTGGGTTGTATTATATCAAGATTAGTGCAATTGAATCACATGCCATTGTAAACTAGAAGTTTACTAGCCCAAATGAATTCATAACTTGGCACGACCGATTGGGCCATCCGGGAACAACTATGATGAGGAGAATTATTGAAAACTCCCATGGACATTCACTAAAGAATCAGAAGATTCTTAAAACTAGTGAATTTTGTTGTGCTGCATGTTCTCAAGGGAAGTTAATTTTAAGGCCATCACCAGTAAAGATTGGATTTGAGTCCTCTGAATTCCTAGAAAGGATTCAAGGTGATATATGTGGATCTATTCATCCATCATGTGGATCTTTTAGATATTTTAGGGTCCTGATAGACGCATCTTCGAGATGGTCACATGTGTGCTTATTATTTTCTCGCAACCTGGCGTTTGCGAGATTACTGGCTCAAATTATTCGATTAAAAGCACAATTTCCAGAAAATCCAATCAAAGCAATTTGTCTTGATAATGCTGGTGAATTTACTTTCCAAGTTTTTGATGCTTATTGTATGGCTAATAGAATAAGTGTTAAACATCCAGTAACTTATGTTCACACACAAAATGGGTTAGCAGAATCACTTATTAAGCACCTCCAATTGATTGCTAGACCCTTACTTATGAGAACAAATCTCCCAACTTCGATTTGGGGGAATGCTATTTTACATGCCGCAACACTTATTCGTTTGAGGCCAACGAGTTATCATAAGTTCTCTCATATGCAATTAACTTTTGGCCAGCAGCCAAATGTTTTCCATTTAAGAATATTTGGGTGTGCGATATATGTTCACATTGCACCACCTAATCGCACCAAAATGGAACCCCAAAGAAAGTTGGAGATATATGTTGGATATGATTCTTCCTATATAGTAAGGTATCTTGAGATACAAACGGGAGATGTATTTAAAGCCCGGTTTGCAGATTGTCATTTTGATAAATTAAAATTTCCAACATTAGGGGGAGAGAATAAGTTTTCTGAAAAGGAACTTAATTGGAATGCATCATCGTTGATGCATTTAGATCCTCGATCAGGGCAATGTGAACTTGAAGTTCAAAAGATTATACATTTGCAAAGAATAGCAAATGAATTGCCTGATGCATTTTCTGATACAAAGAGGATAACGAAATCTTATATACCAGCGAAAAATGCCACAATTCGAATTGATGTCCCAGTAGGACAAGTAGCCACTGAAGCAACTTCAGGCCAGAAGCGTGGCAGGGCAGAAAATGCCCCAATTCAAATTGATGTCCCAATAGGACAAGTAGCCACTGTAGCAAATACACGCCAGAAGTGTGGCAGGCTTGTCGGTTCCAAAGATAAAAATCTTTGAAAGAGAAAAGAGGTAAATACTATTCCTGTTGAAAAAGACATTGTAGAGACACCTGCAGTTGTCCAAATTCTGATATAGTTTTAACGCCAGAAGACGTTCAAGTACCTGAAAATTGTGAAAATGATGAGATCTCGATAAATTATGTCTTTACAGAAGAGAAATGGGACTGAAATAAGACAATTGTCAATGAAATATTTGCATATAATGTGGCATTAAATATCATGCATGAAAGTAAGGATCTTGAGCCAAGATCAGTCGAAGAATGTCGACAAAGGAATGATTGGCCAAAATGGAAAGAAGCCGTGAAGGCTGAATTAAACTCACTTGCAAAATGTGAAGTCTTTGGACCTGTAGTCCGTACACCTGAAGATGTAAAACCTGTTGGATACCGATGGGTATTTGTGAGAAAACGAAATGAGAAAAATGAAGTTGTGCGCTACAAAGCCCGACTTGTGGCACAAGGTTTTTCACAAAGGCCATGTATAGATTATGAAGAAACGTATTCTCCTGTGGTGGATACGATAACATTGCGTTATTTGGTCAGTTTATCTGCATATCATAAACTGCATATGCATTTAATGGATGTGGTAACAGCCTATTTGTACGGCTCATTAGATCGGGATATCTATATGAAAGTCCCTGAAGGACTAAAGATATCTAAATCATCCAATGAATATTCGCAAGGGTTATACTCAGTTAAATTGCAAAGATCTTTATATGGTCTAAAGCAATCTGAACGAATGTGGTATAATCGTCTTACTGAGTATCTGGCCAAAAACGGATTCAAGAATGATGATATCTGTCCATGTGTTTTCATAAAAAAACTGCATTTAGATTCATTATAATTTCTGTGTATGTTGATGATTTAAATATCATTGGGACTCCTGAAGAGATTCCAACAATTATAAAAACTCTTAAAGAAGAGTTTGAGATGAAAGATCTTGGAAGGACTAAATTTTGTCTCGGTCTGCAGATCGAGCATACAAAAAATGGGATCTTTATTCATCAAGCAACATACACAGAGAAGATCTTGAAAAGATTTTATATGGATAAGTCACATCCTTTGAGTACCCCAATGATCGTAAGATCTTTGGATATGGAAAAGGTTCAATTCCGTCCTAAAGAAGAGAATGAAGATATCATTGGTCCTGAAGTACCATATCTTAGTGCCATTTGAGCACTAATGTATCTTGCCAATAATACGCGACCTGACATATCATTCGCGGTGAATTTACTAGCAAGATATAGTTCCTCTCCAACCAGAAGACATTGGAGTGGAATCAAACAGATCTTTCGATATCTTCATGGAACGGTTGATATGGGATTATTTTATCCCTATAGATCCAAGTCACAATTAGTTGGCTATGCAGATGCTGGATATTTGTCTGATCCACATAAAGGGAGATCTCAAATAAGATACATATTCACATATGGTGGTACAACTATATCATGGAAGTCCACGAAACAGACGATAGCAGCAACCTCCTCTAATCATGCTGAAATACTAGCGATACATGAAGCAAGTCGCGAGTGTTTTTGGCTCAGGAGTATGATTCAATATATTCTGTCATCATGTGGACTGATTGATCAGAAGATAGCTCCAACTATCCTGTTTGAAGATAATACATCATGTATTGCTCAACTTAAAGGCGGATATATCAAAGGTGATAGAACAAAGCATATTTCTCCCAAATTCTTCTTCACTCATGATCTTCAAAATCAAGGGACGATTGATGTCTAACAGATCTGCTCAAGTGACAATCTGGCAGATTTATTCACAAAGTCACTCCCAAAATCCTCCTTTGAAAGATTGGTACATGAGATTGGGATGCGCCGATTTCGAGACATTAGATGATGTCGGCAAGAGGGGGAGACTGTACTCTTTTTTTCTTGGTCAAGTTTTTTTTCTCATTGGGTTTTTCTTGACAAGGTTTTTAATGAGGCAGTCCCCGTCACTAAAGAATATTGTACTCTTTTTCCTTAACTAAGCTTTTTTTTCCCATTTGGTTTTTCTTTAGTAAGGTATTAACGAGGCAATAATCCTGAATGGTCATCCAATGGGAGTGTTGTGATAAGGATATGGATGACCATTGACCACGTATGACTTGGATGTCTTAACTTTCCTATAGTAAAGTGCCATATTACCAAGGTAATTACATTTAATGAAAGAGGAAAAAGAGGACTCTTGTACATGTATAAATAGAAGGTTAAGCATCCGTTGATGATACACACAAAAGTAATAAGACACTATTCTCTATCTCTTTCTCTTTCTCTAATTATATTTCTTTATTTTATTTGTTACCTCTTCTTCATTTATTTATTTAGTTATTTTACAACACATGTCACTTATTGGTTTCCTTAAGTCAATTGAAATGATAATAAAAGTACCATTTATAATAAATTTAAAAGAAAATAAAAGACTTTGTAATTGTTTTTATCCTTAAAAATGCTTATGTATGAAGAATTTACATGATTAAAAAATAACATTTTATAACCTATTTAATATTACTTCAATTTAATAATAAAATAAAAATGAATATAAACTCGTCAAATGTGAAGTATGTAATTTTAATAAGGATTTTACTCTCGTGTACCCTAAAAGTATAGAGGGATTAAGCTTATAAGTCATACTATGAAGTTATGGAAAAGGGTGATAGAACGGAGGTTGAGAAAAGAGACACAAGTAACAGAGAATCAATTTGGATTTATGCCAGGAAGATCTACCACTGAAGCGATATACCTATTAAGAAGGATGATAGAGAGGTATCGTAGTAGTAAAAGGGACCTACATATGGTGTTTATTGATTTGGAAAAAGCGTATGATAGGGTACCAAGGGAGGTCTTATGGAAGGTTTTAGAAAAGAGAAGAGTAAGGATCGCATATATTCGGGCAATTAAAGACATGTATGATGGGGCCACAACTAGTGTGAAGACTCAAGGTGGTGTGACGGAAGAATTCCCTATTGGTATAGGATTACACCAGGGATCATCCTTAAGCCCATACTTTTTCACATTAGTCTTGAAAGTACTCACAGAGCACATCCAAGAGCCTGTGCCATGGTGCATGCTTTTTGCCGATGATATCGTCCTTATGGGAGAGTTAAAGGAAGACCTAAATAAGAAGTTGGAGTTATGGAGAGAAGCTTTAGAAGTGTATGGTCTGCGCATAAGCCGTAGCAAGACGGAATATATGGAATGTAAGTTCAGTCTGAGAAGGAAAAACCCAAATATAGAGGTGAAGATTGGAGAAAATATCCTAGATAAAGTTAAAAGTTTTAAGTATCTTGGGTGCATCATACAGAATAATTGAGAGATTGAACAGGATGTAAATCATAGGATCCAAGCAGGTTGGTCAAAATGGCAGAGTGTCTCTGGTTTTATATGCGACAAAAAAGTGCCTTTAAAACTTAAAGGTAAATTCTATCGCACCGCTATAAGACCGGCTATGCTGTATGGTACGGAGTGTTGGGCGGCTAAAGGGGAGCACGAACATAAGCTGAGTGTGGCAGAGATGAAGATGTTGAGATGGATGAGTGGTCATACGCGATTGGATAAAATAAGGAATGAAGATATAAGGGAGAGAGTTGGAGTAGCACCCATTGTGGAAAAGATGGTTGAATCGCGTCTCAGGTGGTTTGGACATGTGAGAAGAAGACCGATAGAACATCCAGTCAGGAGGGTGGATGAGATGGAAGATGGACAAAGGGCGAAAGGCAGAGGAAGACCTAAGAAGACTATCCATGAGGTGGTCAAACGAGATCTACATGTAAACGGTCTCTCTGTAGACATCATACATGACAGAGCACAATGGCGTCGCTTGATTCATGTAGCCGACCCCACTTAGTGGGACAAGGCTTTGTTGTTGTTGTTGTTGTTGTTGTTGTTTGTACCCTAAAAGTATAGGTTAAATATATCATAAAAAAATATTTTTATAATAAATAATATTAAAATATTTTTTTATGATATATTTAACCTATGTTTTTAGAACACATGATAATAAAAAAATTTTAATAAATAAGATAAAATATTAAATTAGTCTCGTATATTTGAATCTAATTTTATTTTGATCCTTAAGATTTAAAATATTTTATTTAAATCTAAAAAAGTTTCATTTAGTTTTAATGTAGTCTCGTCGTAAATTTTTTATTTTTTTTAAAAAATACAATTTGACACAAAAAGCACGTGTGTCCAACGAGTGTCGTGTTCAAAATATGTTAGACATACAAACACCACAAATCAAAAAAGTGTCCGTACCTCATAAAATAGCGCTGATCGATCAACATTTTTATTTATTATACATTGATTTATATATCATTATCTCTTGTAGGAAAATTAAAAGATACGAAAAAGAAAAACTCTCTTCAAAATTAATATCTCACAAATTATTAAAAATTTTAGAATATACGCTAATGTTTTTCTATATCTTGATATTCATTTTGCAATAATATCTATAATACAATTATGAATATAAGAAGTTATTAATCGTATATATTTATATATTTTGGATAATTTTAATTATTTACATATATTTTTTATTTAGGTAACATAAAATAAGTTATTTAATATTATATTTTTGTATATTTATTTTTTGGTGGCCATTTTGTAACATGTTAATAAAAGTATGATTTCTAATTAAAGCAATTCACCAGTAATATTTTGTAGAAATTTTGTGTAATTTCAGTTTTATTTGGCTATTAAATTAGGCTGACATTCCATAGAATAAAGGACTAAACTTAATTATTAAATGCCAATAATAATATTGTTAGTTAAAATTAAATAAATTTTAAAAATCGAGTTTGAGATTTGATTGGTACTTTCGAAGATTGTGAAATTTATTGACAAAGATTTATCGACAAAAAAGATGGATTCGATTAAATTAACTCATTAAAGAAGAGTGAAGTAATCGAAACAAGAAGGCTAACAAGTAAAGATAGCTGGTACTGATAGTAGTTACAAGATCATCCAAAAATGCGAGAACAATTATCAAAGAATTTTCACATATGGAAGATATGTTGAAGTTTGATTGCTTAAGGACTCTTATAAATAGTTGAAGAATGAAAAGAGTAGAGGTTGGAATTTGGTTTCACAAAACACTCTCGCACACTCACATTTCCAGTAATTTTCTGAGTCTGCAAACAATTTTTTTTTTGTAGAATTCTTTCCATATCTTTTAAATTTCTTTAAGTTTCTTGTAATCTTTTCCTTTCTGCAAATTTACTTTCTTGCAAAGTCTTTGTTTTCTTCTTTAATATTTTCGTATTGTCTTTTGAATTCAAAGTCCTTTGATCTTTGTTGAAGGTATTTTATTGCTTTGATTTAATTTTAAATTATTTACTTTGTTCTGTAATTTCAATTTCAAGTCATTTAAATTTTATTTACATTTCGATTCTTTTCTTCTCTTCTTTATTCGTTTAAAATTGGGATCTTTTGATGTACAACTCGAAACTGGTACTCATAAGAGGAGTAGGTTTCGCTCCCAGATTATTAGATATCAAACCAACCCAGATTTGTTAAAAATCTGCATAACAAATTGGCGCGCCAAGTAAGGGACAGTTTTGAAAAAGTGTGTCAAAAGATTTTTGTAGTGATTTAGTTTATGCAACTTAGAAGTGGAAGGATTATACATATGTCGGATGAAATTTCTAATATCAATGGTGGGTCATCCATAAATGATCATGTTCCTATATTTGCACAAACTTCTATAAAATTAACATCACATATGGAAGGTAGTATGTTGGGGGAGAATATGATGGTTAACAATCCCCCTGCTGGGAATAGTAGGTGCAATCCACACCCGCGAATTGCTCCAACACAAACACAACCGCTAGTAATTGCAGGTTGGCACCCTTTCGGCCTCCTTCTAGGTTATACCCCATCAATGGGTGGTTATGGGCCTCCAATTCGATTTGGAAGTATATCAAGGGCAGTTAATAATCAACTACCTTTACAACATCCTGAGTTTACTCGTGATTATCAGGTAGGTTTAACATCGAATAGCATGGATTCAATAGCGGCGTTTCGACAGCATGTCGATGAAAGTCATCATGATTTGGTCAATTTATTGATTCAACAGATGACTATTATCTTGAATCTCATGATGGCTGATTACGAGACAAAGTTCGAACATCTTGCTAGACAAGTCAAGTGGATTGCTCGAATTGTTGATTATGACAAAGGTGATTGACAAAATGTTGAAGTAAACCCAGAGGATTTAGAGAACATGCCTAGAAATAGGGACGATGATATACGTTTGGGTGGAGATATCCCTCGAGTAGTTCGACGTGATCAAAATGTAGATAAAATATTGGCTCGAATGCGAGTTAATCAACATGGTAAACGTTATCAAGTTACGAGAATTGTTGAAGATGTTCTCAATAGGGCCGGATTCAATATGAGTTTTATGAATCAATCATACTTTGTTTCTGCATTTTATACCATTGTGCAAACAACAGAAGTACCTAGAGATATGAAAACCCTAAGATAATAACAAAGTTTGTAGGAGAGGTTGGTGAATCGACTACAGAGCATATCACTCGATATATGGTCGAATTAGGTAATTTAGCTAATGATAAAAGTTTGAAAATGAAATTTTCTTCTTCTTTAACTTCTTTAACGAAGAATACTTTTACTTGGTTTTCAAATCTCATGCCTAATTTGATTGTAACTTGGGCATAGTTAGAGAGTGCTTTTCATTCCTGGTTTTATAGAGGAGAATTGAATGTAACAATCATTGATTTAGTGGCCTTGAAACGTGATGATGGGAGTCGATTGATGACTTCATGATTTGTTTTAAGAATGCTCAAACTCGATGTTACATGTCACTTCCCGAAAGTGAAGTGGTGAAAATAGTAACTATGCATGTTAGGTTTTTATATGTGTTGAAAGTTGCTTAATGTGCATATACCTGATTTAGCTTATTTAGCTGAAAGGGTTCGATAGGTAGAAATTTTTTGAAAAGAAAAAGTAAAGTTTAAAAGTGAGAAAAAGTTAAAAAGTAAAACCTTTGCTCGAAAAGAAAAGGTTTCATATGTTGAAATGGAGTTCTTGAGTGAGGAGTCTGATGTTGAATTTTCCAAAGTCGATTTGGCTGAGTTGAAAAAGGTCAACCTTATGTTTGTTCTTTACTTAAGAAAATTACAAGTGTTGATAAAGCTAATGATATGAAATATAAGAGTGAAAAAAAGTATAGTTTCGATATTTTGAAATCAGATCAAATATTTGATGTGTTGCTTAGAGATAAACTGATAAACAGTTGGTTTTACCGGAAAGTAAGACATTGCTTTTGATAAAAGATTTAAAAGAAAAACCTTGTTGTAAATTTCATCAAGCAACTAGCCATTCGACTAATAATTGTATCTATTTTAGGAACTTGATTCAAGAAGCAATTATGGAAGGAAGATTGAAGTTCGATGATGGCAAAAAGGATATGAAAGTTGATACAAATCCTTTTGATGCTAGAGCAAATTTTGCTGAGCTTATTTTCTTAGGGATCAACATGGCCGGCTTTAGTTATGAATTTGACACTACTTTGAAAAATTTTAAAATTAATGTTCGATCAATATACCCTGGTGTTGGTGAGGAGCTGTTGGAATTTCTAATGCAGTAGAAACTAAAAGATCGAGACACGTCTTTGTGCCCCCAATGTAATGTATTTAATGCTAAGGCTACGGCAATATTTGAAAAGGAAAGGATGAAAAAGGAGCTAGCTCATAAGGAGGAATAGATTCATCAGAGGCATCCCCCTCGATGACAAGAGGGACAGAGTTTCCGAAGCTCTCAAGAAAATTTTGTTCCTCCACTTGATCGTTCACAAGCCTTAGGAGTCCAATGGATCAAGAACTGTCAAGAGTTTCTCAATCGAGACACACAATATAGGCATAATCCTCAAAGGGGTCATCGAGGTTATAATCGAGGACGTTACCCATATCCTCGAGGAAGAACTAGAGGAAATCGAGCTGAAAGATTTGTGCACCAAACAAAGTCAGAAAGACCATTGACCTCAATAGACAAGGGGGTAACTCCTTCTGTTCATACTCGGATAGTTTTTTGTCTGATAAAAAAACTTATTCGAGAGGGATTCCTTCCCCAGCAAAAGGGGAGAAGGACAAGGCTGTTGCGGTAGTCCCTATTGATGGTAAAGAAAAAGATGATGATTTGGATGAAGAGTACCTTGATGAAGGAGATGAGAAAATAGTAGGCACTATTTTCATTATACCAATTGAGTATTTGGGAGAATATGAAGGAGACTTGAGTGAAGACTATGATGTCAAAGATGAAGAGGTTTTTGCTTTTGTACGTGAAGATGAGGAGTTGGGATGCTTCAAAAAGCCAACTGAGAAGCAAAAATCACACTTTCGGCCTTTACACATCACTGCTTATATGAGTGGTATATGCATCAATAAAGTATTGGTCGATGGAGGAGAGTTAATAAGCTTGTTGCTAGAAAGGATGCTAATCAAGGTGGGAAAGATTTCGATGACTTGATACCTATAAACATCTCAGTGACTGATTATACTGGAGTATCGACACCAGCAAAAGGCTTGGTAACTCTCTAAGTACAGGTAGAGTCATCATCTCAGAACACCATTTTTGTGGTGGTTTCTTTGAAGGCAAGTTTTAATGCCTTACTTGGTCAAAATTGGATTCATGGTATTCGGTTGTACCTTCGACTGTGCATCAAAGTATCCTTCTTTGGATTGATGAAGGAAAGTTTGAAGTAATAAAGGCAGATTCAAGCCTTTATGTTGAGCAAATGCATGTTGATTTGGTGTATAATGATAAGTTGAAATCTCTTGATGTTGTTAGGATGCTCTGTGAAGGCTTCTTTTTAGCTTCAGAAGGACTTAGTGTAAAGCTTCGACACCCAATACTTGATTATGCTCCCACTAGCTGGGAGTGATTCGGTTCAGTGTGAGAGTTCGATTTCATCTTGTCATGGCTAATGAACAAGATGTATCGCACTATTTAGGTTCTTTAAATAATTATCTAAGTAGTTTTGATTCTGTTAAAAATGTTTCATGTTCTAGACATGATTCTTCTGATGAAGTTGAGTCAAATAGGGATTTTAATTCAGTATTTTCAATTCCTAGTGTAGCTTCGATTCCTAAAATCGAGTCTAGTTTTGTGTTAGGTACTACATGAATTTTCATTCCTAGGATTAATATTATGGATCCGTCTGACATCGAAATGTCTAAAGGTCTTAGTGTTGTAAATGGTTCGACTGCTAACTCTGTCAATAATAAAGTTTGCTTTGCTTCAAATAATCCAGTTGATTTTAATTTTGATTGCATTTATGATTTGGAGTCTTTAGATTTCGAGAAAATTTCAGTTGATGATGCTCATATCAAAAAAGGGTTCGAATACCAAGATCCACTTGAAGAAATTAATTTAGGATCAGATGGTAATTACAGACCTGCCTATGTTTGTAACAATCTTAATGAACAAATTCGAATAAAGTTGATTAATTTATTGATTGAATACAAAGATTGTTTTGCTTGGGATTATGATGAAATGCCTGGTCTTAATTTTTTGTTGGTAGAACATAGATTGGCATTGAAGCCATTTTTTCAACCAATGAAACAGGCACCTAGACAATTCACCCTTGAAATCAATCTCAGAATCAAAGAAGAAATCGAAAGGCTAATCAAAGCAAAGTTTATTCGAACTGCTTTCTATATCGATTGGGTATCGAATATTGTACCAGTAATGAAAAAGAACGGGAAGTTTCGTGTTTGTATCGACTTCCGTGATTTAAATAATGCTACTCCCAAAGATGAGTATTTTATGTCTGTGGCAGACATGTTAATCGATTCAGTGGTAGGTAATGAAATTTTAAGTTTCACGAATGATTGTTCTGGCTAAAATCAAATCTTCATAGCTGAAGAAGATGTTTCGAAAACAACTTTTCGATGCCCTGGAGCTTTGGAAACTTATGAATGGATAGGATGCCCTTTGATTTAAAGAATGTTGGGGTAACATATCAACGTGCTATGAATACTATTTTTCACAAATACATTAGAAAATTTATGGAAGTATATATCGACGATGTAATGGTGAAATCAAATTCGACGGATCAACATCTCGATCATTTAAGTCAAGCATTCCAAACTATGCAAAAGAAAGGTTTAAAAATAAATCTTTTGAAATGTGCATTTGGAGTTTCGGCAGGAAATTTCTTAAGATTCCTGGTATAAAAGAAAGGAATTGCTATTGACCAAAACAAAGCGAAACAATTCTAGAATTGCCACCTCCTAAATAAAAAAAAGGAGGTTTAATCATTTTTGGGAAAAATTAATTTTTTTGTTGATTTATTTCTAATTTATTTGGTTGAACACACATCTTTTTTACCTTGGTGAAGCTTAAAAATGATTCTTAATATTTGTGGATGGAAGAATATCAACAGGCAATCGATTCGATTAAGGATTATTTATCGAAAGCACATGTAATGGCAACAGTGCAACCTTTTGAACCTTTAAAATTGTATGTTGCAACTTCAATAAAACAATGAGGAAGGGCATGAAAAGGTAATTTATTACCTAAGTTGAGTATTGTCTGATATCGAAACGTGATATTCTACCATCGAAAAACTGTACCTTTTTCTTTACTATGCTTGTACAAAATTAAAACATTATATGATTGCAAAAACTATTCGAGTTATTGCACAAACTGATCTGGTTAAGTATATGTTGTCTTACCCGATACTAAGAGGTCGATTGGAAAAATGAATACTTGCTTTACCTGAGTTTAATTTATAGTATGTCCCGGCTAAGGCCATTAAAATTCAGGTCATTGCAGATTTTTTGGTTGATCATCCAACCAATCTTAATGACTAGGAACCAAATATTATTGATATTGAGTATAAACCTTGGAAATTGTACTTTGATAAACTGAAACACAAGGATGGTGCTGATGTTGGCATTCTGATTATATCTCTAGAAGGTATCCCGTCAAAGTTTTTGTTCGGATTAAAATACCCATGATCGAATAATATAGCTAAATATGAAGTTTTGATTTTGGGATTAGAAATTTTGATCGACAAGGGGCATTAGATGTCCAAATCTTGGGGGATTCTCAATTGGTTTTAAAACAATTGTCAACAGAATTCAAGTGTAATAATGAAAAGTTACAAAAGTATTTGTTGATAGCATGAGAGTTATTAGTGTCTTTCAAAAAGTATCATTGGTTCATATTCCAAGAATTCGAGATGAGGTTGCTAATGAGTTGGCTCAAATTGCATCGAAATATAATGTTCTACTTGAGACCTTAGGAAAGTTGATAGAGGTTCAACAAATCTTTACTCCTATCAAAGAAAGAGAAATTTTAGTCATTAATGAGTGGGATGATGATGATTGAAGAAAATCAATTGTAGAATATTTAAAAGATCCTAACATATGAGTTTATTGAAAGATCAAATTGAAGGCAATGAATTTTGTGGTGATAGACGACGAATTGTATAAAAAAGGTATTGAAGGAAGCCTCATGAGGTGTTTAAGTCAATCTGAAGTAGTTATCGCTCTTGGTGAAGTCCATGAGGGTATATATGGTGCCCATCAAGCTGGTGATAGAATGAAATGGGTACTTCGATGTGATCGAGTGTATTAGCCGTCTATGGTCAAAGATTGTATTGTTTATGCAAAAGCATGTCAAGAGTGTCAGAAACATGGAGTAATACAACAAATTTTCGCTTCTGAGTTGCGTTCGATTCTAAAACTTTGACCATTTAGAGGATGGGCTTTGGATTTAATTGGAATGATTTATCCCCCATCATCTAAAATCACAAATATATTTTGGTGGCTATCGATTGTTTTACGAAATGGGTTGAAGCTATTCCTTTAATCGAGGTTGGTCAGAATGAAATTATTAATTTCATAGAAGAACATATAATCCATCGATTTGGAATTTCTCAAACTTTGAGCACTGATTAGGGTACCATGTTTATTAGTCACCGTATTAAAAATTTTGCAGCATAAAAAAATATAACTATGATGACTTCGATCCCATATTATGCGCAAGCAAATGGCCAAGTTGAGGCTGTAAATAAATTTTAATCAATCTGATTAAGGAATAAATTGGTCAGAGACCTCGAACTTGGCATGAGACTTTAATCCAAGTGTTATGGACTTATCAAAATTCACCAAGAAGATCGACGAACACATCTCCTTATAAATTAGTTTATGGCCATGATGTAGTTTTACCTTTGGAAATTAATCTTAATACCATAAGAGTAATGAGACAAAATGAGTTGCCGATTGAGGATTATTGGAATGCAATGTTTGATGAATTAAATAATTTGGATAATGAACATATTTTAGAACTTGAAAATCTTATTCATCAAAAGGAGAATGCTGTCCGTATTTATAATCGATGAGTAAAGAAGTGGGTGAATTAGTTTTTAAGGTTATTTTATCAATAGAGAAAAAGTCAAGATTCTATGATAAATGGTCCCACAATTGAGAAGATTCTTTTCAGGTAATTGACTTATATTCTGGAAAGGCATATCGAATTAAGAATTTTGATTCTGGCGTCAAGGTCAAATCAGTTAATGGGAAGTATTTAAAGCAGTATTAATGTTAGGAGAATAATGTTTAATATAGGTAAAGAAATATAAATAACAAGAGGATAGTTTTAGAAGTACTATGTCTAAAAAAAACAAACAACAAATACTTGGCATTCCAAGTCTTCAAAGATAAGGCTCTAATAACTCCTTTAATTTAAATTGAAGACACACCCTTTCTTTGTCATAAGAAGTGTACATGTAAAACCTTCAAAATTAGTAAATAATTAGTCAATAAATTAATTATTAAACAAATAAAGTAGAAAATATAATTTTATGGTTTAATGAGGTAGAATTAATTAAAACATGTATTTTGACACTAATTTCAAAGAATTTAGCCTAAGATTGGGCCGAACGGGTCAAACTGGGAAAATCGGGCCCGTATTGGGCCCAAGGCCCAACCCACTCACCCTTAAATATAACATTCAGCCTTCTTCTTCCCATATGAATAAGGAAGCATGCTGAAACAATGGAGAAGGTCGGGGGTGGGGTGGGGTGGGGTGGGGGGGGGGGGAGGGGGGACGTTGCAAACCCTTGCTCCAAGATTTAATTCACCACAACTTTTGATCCAGAGCTCCGATCGCCGCACCGTTTTCGGCCACGCGACCGCAGTATTGAGCTTTACAAAGCAGAATTTAATTAGACAAGGAAGCCATGTTTTCTTTTCAATTTTCTCTTCTCCAATTTCGAAATTTAATGTGAAATTATGTTAAATTTTGCATGATTTCGGTGTTTCGGTTTGAGTTAACTTGCGGGTATTGTCGGGTTTAGCTCGTTTGAACTGTGGGTCAGGTAAGCACCCTCAAACCCTTAGTATATATGTTAAATTAGTGAGCTCTATTTTGATTATAGTGGTAATTATGATAATAGATTGAAATTGAGTGTTGGATGGAGCCAATTTGAGGATTTGGAAGCTTGAGGTCAAGTTTCAGAGGCCGAAATTCATTGGTGAGGTTTTGGAATCTTGGAAACTTGTGGTGCGAGAACGCTTGAGGTGTTTTGGGTTTCGAAAAATTGGCCAAGGTATGGTTTTGGTTTCTCGTATATAACATGTACGGTATCGTGAAAACTTAGGCTAGATGACTATAGGATAAGTTGAATATGTGTTTGGAGCATGTTTATTGATTTTAGTTGTTAACGTAAGTTAAAATGATGAGGTATGGTTAGATTGATAATTCATTGATGTGAATGTGGTTGGTGTTGGTAAAATAGATAGATGAATGATGAATTTGATGCTAATGGATGAAGATTATGAATGTGAACATATGAATGTTGATAAATTGATAATTGTGTTTGCATAATTGAGAACTCGTGGAATGAAATGGTTTAAAATTGAGGCATGGTTGGTTGTGATTAAATATAGAGCTGTGTTGGGTGTATTTGGAGTCATTTTGAAATATAGAACTTTGATTTTTGATAAAGAAAATTGGTGAAAATGAGGTTTAGAAGTCTTTGGTGAAAACTTGGTTTTTGACTGAACTTTGACAAGGCATAACTCGGCTTCCAAACCCCCAAATTGTTTTAAATTTGGCCCGTGAAATTTATGCCGTTTGAAGAATGAATGGAAAATATTTTAAAACGAGAAAATTATGTGCATCAGAAGTTTGGAGTGCAAAGTTGAAAATTCTGCATCATTCAACACTTTTGCCAATCTGTAGATCTTGCATACGCGACCACTGCACACAACGTGACCAACCTTTTTAGGTTGGGCATCTCGTGTACGCGAGCAAGGCGCTTGCGTACGCGAGTAGGAAAAAGTTCACTCACGCGTATGCATGGTCCATGCGTACGCGTGGGCCACGCGTACACGTGATCCCTGTAATCAGCGAAGTGAATTTTGTATTTTAAAACATAATTTTGAATCTCTAAACCTCTATTTTCACTCTTTTAGACTATAAGGATTAGTTTTAAGTGTAGTGACGAGATTAAGCTATGAAAAGGGAGGTTACTTGGATGTGAAGAAAGGTTTGGAAGGATAAATTAGGGTTGGGAAAGTATAAAATTGGTAATGATATATGATTAATGAATTGAGAATGGTAAGGTTTGACTTGTGATGTGACTGAGTTGAGGGGTGAATGTTGAGATTAGAGGTGACTGAGTATGGCTAAAATGGTCGAGATGGCAAGGTCTGGGTGCGAACCCGCTTGCGTGTTAACTTGAAAATGTGTTCGGATGGCAAGTTGAGGACGAAGGATTTCCTCTCTTGTAATGATGGGGATGTGGAGAAGGTGGAAAGGCACTCTCCTTCATATTGTTTTTCCCACATTCTTCTCTAATTGCAAGGTGGAAAGAGACACTCCTTCAACGTGGAAAGGCACTCTCCTTTGTGAAACCTTCAGAAGAAGGTGGAAAGGCACTCTTCTTCGTTAAAGTTCCACCTGGGAATGCGCAACATAGAGACAAATGTCTGGGTTAGCTACCAGATGTGTCGGGTTCTGGCAATTTAACCGACACATGAGCGCACGCCCAGTCAGACAGGCATGTATCATGTTGCATTTGTTTGCTTTGTTTGGGTGTGTGATGAGCGGATAATTTGTACCCTTTTTGGCATTGTTTTTAGTATGTTTTTAGTAGTTTTAGTTAAGTTCTTAGTATATTTTTATTAGTTTTTAGTTAAAATTCACTTTTCTGGACTTTACTATGAGTTTGTGTGTTTTTCTGTGATTTCAGGTATTTTCTGGCTGAAATTGAGGGACCTGAGCAAAAATCTGATCCAGAGACTGAAAAGGACTGCAGATGCTGTTGGATTCTGACCTCCCTGCACTCGAAGTGGATTTTCTGGAGCTACAGAAGCCCAATTGGCGCGCTCTCAACGGCGTTGGAAAGTAGACATCCTGGGCTTTCCAGCAATATATGATAGTCCATACTTTTCCCAAGATTTGATGGCCCAAACTGGCGTTCAAAGTCACCCTCAGAAATTCCAGCGTTAAACGCCGGAACTGGCACCTAAATGGGAGTTAAACGCCCAAACTGGCATAAAAGCTGGCATTTAACTCCAAGAAGAGTCTCTACACGAAATTGCTTCATTGCTCAGCCCAAGCACACACCAAGTGGGCCCGGAAGTGGATTTTTATGTCATTTACTCATCTCTGTACACCCTAGGCTACTAGTTTTCTATAAGTAGGACCTTTTGCTATTGTATTAGAAATCTTTTGATCACTTTAGATCTCTAGATCAGCTTTTGATCATGTTTTTATGATTGAACTCACTTTGGGAGGCTGGCCATTCGGCCATGCCTAGACCTTGTTCTTATGTATTTTCAACGGTGGAGTTTCTACACACCATAGATTAAGGTGTGGAGCTCTGCTGTACCTCGAGTATTAATGCAATTACTATTGTTCTTCTATTCAATTCCGCTTGTTCTTTGTCCAAGATATCACTTGTTCTTCAACTTGATGAATGTGATGATCCGTGACACTCATCATCATTCTCACTTATGAACAAAGTGACTGACAACCACTTCTGTTCTACAAGCAAACAAGGCTCTAGTGTTTATCTCTTGGATTCCTGATACACGATGCATGGTTGATCGCCTGACAACCGAGTGCTCACCTGACAAACGAGCCAGCCATTCCGTGAGATCAGAGTCTTCGTGGTATAGGCGAGAACTGATGGCGGCATTCAAGAGAATCCGGAAGGTCTAACCTTGTCTGTGGTATTCTGAGTAGGATTCAATGATTGAATGACTGTGACGTGCTTCAAACTCCTAGCAGGCGGGGCGTTAGTGACAGACGCAAAAGAATCACTGGATTCTATTCCGGCCTGACCGAGAACCGACAGCTGATTAGCCATATGCTGTGACAGAGCATAGGAACATTTTCACTGAGAGGATGGGAGGTAGCCACTGACAACGGTGAAACCCTTGCATAAGCTTGCCATGGAAAGGAGTAAGAAGGATTGGATGAAGACAGTAGGAAAGCAGAGAGACGGAAGGGAAGGCATCTTCATACGCTTATCTGAAGTTCCTACCAATGAATTACATAAGTACCTCTATCCTTATCTTTATGCTTCATTCGTATATCACTATACCCATTTGAGTCTGCCTGACTAAGATTTACAAGGTGACCATAGCTTGCTTCATACCAACAATCTCCGTGGGATCGACCCTTACTCGCGTAAGGTTTATTACTTGGACGACCCAGTGCACTTGCTGGTTAGTTGTGCAAAGTTGTGTTTATGCCATGGTATTGAGCACCAAGTTCTTGGGGCCATTACTAGGGATTATTTGAGTTGTGAAAAGTAGTGATCACAATTTCGCACACCAGTGTGCATAATTATTTTGGTTTGCCTATCTGATAAATTCTGTTTAACTGGTAATTGTGATACTTGTTGTAACTGTTCTTTAAATATGTTTGCCTTGTATTTACTTGTGTCTGTGATTGTCTTTCTGTTTTGAGTACTTTGGTGGTGGACTAATAATAATGATGATTTGTTTTGAAATGGGCCGGAGACCGGGTTGAGTTTATTTGGGTCGGAGGCTGAGTTGGTTTGATTTGGGCCACAAGCCATGACTGGTTGGATCAGTGGTAAGGGTTGGTTAACAATGATTTATTAGTAAGCGGTAAAATGTATAGAATATTATGTTAGGCGAAAGTAAAAGCAAGGGTTAGAGACAGAAAGTAAACCGCAAGGTTAGAGTTATACTGTGACTTGGGTACCTTAGAGAGTTTTACCAAATTTATGGTTCAGTTTATTCCTTTAAGTTTTATAATATGAGTGTCGGCGTTTTAGGATTGCCTCTGGCTTTCCTGAGACCTTATTTATTATATATGTGGGCACCTTAACCATATTGAGAACCCCCAGTTCTCATCCTATCGATATTGTTATTTTTCAGACGCATGTCGAGAGGCACCTCGGTAAGCGTCTGAAGTTCATTCTGCAAGTGAAGTGTTATATCTTGGAACTCTGTATTTTGAGTTCATATGTTTATTATTCTGTATTTAGATTCTCCTCTGTATATTTAACTTTATTTTGTCCTTCTTAAAGGTCGATGTGGAGAAACAGGTTGTTGTTTTATCCGTTTTGAGATATTTTGGGTTATGTATAGTTATGTAAATATTCTCCGGCCAACCTTGACTTTGCAGGTTGAGCTTGGAGCTTGAATATTTTGTATCTTTTGGCACTTCCTATATATATATATATATATATATATATATATATATATATATCTTACGTTTTTTCGTACGTAAGTTTTCCATTTACGTGAATGTTACGATTTTTGTTTTAAACTTTCCTTCAAAAGCTCCTCGTTATAAAATTCCTTTCAGCTATATTATATATATATATATATATATATATATATATATATATATAATTTTACTTTTAGAGGTCGTAATACCTCATCACCTTTGTCTTATGACTTAAGCATAATATTCTGTGTGGTAGGGTGTTATAGTACACATTGATTTCATCATGCTCTTTGAGTTGCAGTTTCTCATACTTTCTCCCGATGTCAGCCATATTGTTTTCCATTTCACAAAGGGTTTGAAAAAGATCTTGTTTCCTCTTTTTAACTTTTAAGTAAGGCCTTTATAATTAAGTTTCCTCCTCATGGATTAGGGCAAGTTCTTTTTCAAGTTCTTCCTTGCGCTGAGCTAATCGAGTTCGTGTACTGGTAGCATGAGCAACACTAACTTCAAATTCTTTATAAGTCTTTTGTGTTGACTTATAAGAAGTGTCAGGCTTTGTGAATTCTATTTCGATGACTACCATCGCTTTCATCACTTCATTCATTTTGTTATGGGAGATGAAGATGTTATTAGTAATTTTCTCGAATTTCTTCACTACTCTGGAAAAGTTGAGTGGGACTTGATATTCGAGAGTGGCACACAACATATCTGAAAAAATTTCATTCAAGTCATCTCGGTTTACCCACTCATCGATGGTATGCCTTAGGAGGCTAAGAAGGGCAGACACCTTTTTGATAGCACGAGGAGTCAGTTCTTTTAGGAGCTCTTGTTCCGATAACTATTCCGTGGTTAAAATTGAAGTTGGCATATCCGTATTATGAGAGATTTTGGATATGGCACCAAGGAGTTCAGCTAAATCAGCCTCTGGTGGATTGGAAATAGTGGTTAGAGGAGTTTCTTGGGTTTTAGGAGTTTGATTCGAAGTTTGCCCAGGTTGACTAATTGAATTCGGTAAAATTTGACACTTGGAGAACCTAGAGGAAGGCGTTCCTTTTCATCAATAGTCTTTACTAGTGGGTTATCTTCTTTCGAAGGAGAAGAGGAAACAGTGAGATTGACATCGATTTAAGGAGAAGATGGTGTATTCTATTTGTGGGAATTTTTCTTGATTCGACTCTTTTGAGGTATGCTTTTTTATAACTGGTTGATCGATATCTACATCGGGGGGAATTTCTTTGGTTACTTGCTTATCAGGTTGTTGCGTCTCTTGAGTGGTTGATAAATAGTAAAAGATTACATTACCATCGGGTGATGAGCTCGAAGGTCGCTCCCCTTCTCTACCAGAGGTAACCTTTGCCATTGAGGTGGAATGAGGTTGTTGAAAGGGTGCATTAATCTTTGCATATTAAAGAAAAGAAGAAAATTATTAAAGAATCAATCAATAAGTTTGTTACCATACTAACCGTAATGTAATGTACCTTTGCGGCTTTTCGGGTTCAGAATGTTGGGAGCGAGTCGAGCTTCTCGACGTGCTACTCGATTCAGAACTGCTAGAAGCAGAAGAGGAATCATTCGAATGAGAGGAAGTCTACTCTGGAGAAAGTTTGGCACTTTTATCAGATGATTCTTCAGTAGAAGATTCTTTCTATGATGAAGAAAGAGATTTAAGGTAAGGACCTTAAAATATAAAAAACTAAAAGATTTAAGTTTTACCTTTCTTGCCGTTAAAACTGTGGTGGAAGTTTTCTACATTTTTTGTTTATGTTGTCTCGATGTTTCCGCTTTTCTTTTCGGAGCTTTTAGAGGGAGTACTTCAGAAGTACTAGGAAAGGTTTTTATCGACCTCTTCATAACATCATCCATAGAGCGATTATATCGAGAATAATAGCTGTCCCACCACTCGGTGAAAGACTTGATAACGAAATTACTATGAATAAAGGATAGTGGGGAGTAGTGGCTTCGAATTTTATCACTGAGATCAAGACATTTCTTAATGTCTTCTTTTGAATTGAAGGTAACATGACAGAGAGTTGGGATTTTTTTTTTTGGGAAAAGGAGTTGGAATGGTTTGTGAAAAATCCAATTGTCTGGCAACATAATGTGGGGCATGAAGGGTTACCTTGAATTGTTTCATTTTGTATTGAGGAATTTTCATTGGAAATATCTGAATGGCAAGAAAATTGGACCAGGTCATATTATTTGAACCATGGCTATCGCCGTCCGAAAAAATATGACGTTGAAACCATTATGGTCCACACATTCGATCCACAAAAGGGGCAAGTATTAGATCTTCATTTCGAAAATTCTGGCATGAGTGAAATTTTGAGAAAGCTTCCCAGAAGAGCTCATCAATTAAACGTGCGTTTTTGAAATCTGATTGTAAGATGATCTGTCGAAAACCTTCGATACTCTATTTATCTGAAGTTGTAAACTTATAATTCTCCCTTATTTCATGTATTTTTTGAAGACAACATTTAGCAAGAGCTGTAGTAGCCAAAGGGCCCCCTGCACTAATCGAAGTCTTTTTTCAAAGACTATCCACCATTTGCCCCAACTCGTCAAGAGGTTGCCAAGAAGCAATTTGGCCAAATTGAATGTATGCCCTTCATGAAGTAAAGCGGCCAATGGGATGAATAACTTTTGCATCGAGACACTCTTCTAGCAAAAAATAACAGCGTTTAGCCAATAATACAAAAAATCTACACATTCATCTTCTGTGACAAGGCTATTTTCTTTTCCCATATTATGTTTGATAAATTTTTCATAAGAGTTTTTTTCGATAATGTTGTATTTTTTATTGGGATTCATATCGAACGTGGCTATAGAGTTGCCCATCAAAAGCCCAGTGATAACTGCCACATCGAAAAGTGTGGGGCTAACCATTCCATATGGAAGATGAAAGTTATTTGTGATTTTGTTCCAAAAATATAGTGCAGTCTCAATCATCAAATGATGTGTGATTGGCGGGAAATGGAAAATTCGAAGGAGATCGTGAAAGCTTTGAAGTTTCTAGACTTCACCTTTGACAGATTCAACCCTTTGATACTAAGTGAAGAAGCTGAAATTTTTAAAAGAAATCTTAGGATTGTTCCAGAAAGGTTTTTTTATTATTGATGAAGGGTGCTATAAAAAGATATTTTTTTTAATAAGTAAGTTCTCTCCTTCGACACTAGCAAAATAGTAGGAGATTTTTTGGCTTGGTCTAAGATGTTTTAAGGATTGACGAACAATGCACATTGTTCTCAACAGAGAAGGAAAAAAGATTTTCATGTCATTTGTTGTATTGGATGGATCCTCAACAACAATATTCGTAATTCGATAGAGGATTTTCAAATCAGGTTGTTCAAAAGTGTCAGTGAAAATTTCTTTCCCTTTACTTTTTTATGACAAAGTTTCTAGAGTTTTGAATGAAGCCATTGTTACAGAAAAGAAAATAAAATAAGAGAAGAAGAAAGATGACGTTGGAAATGGAACAGTCATTGAATAAAATGAGGAGAAGAGTAGGTGAAAGAACCAGAAAGTTGAGAAAGTTACTGTTGTCGTTGTTAAGAAGGTGTTGTTGAAAAGAACGGAAAAAGAAAAAATGGAATTTTTCTTTGTTGGAAGTGAAGGGTTTTTGTGGTTCAAATTTAAAAAAAGAAAATTTCTTTGGGAAGGTAAAATTAAAGGAGAGAGAAACGGTAATTAATGAAAAAACGTGTTATAGTAGACGTAATTGTTGGATTTATAGAGATATGGATAGTTAATGGACTTTGTTTAAATTAATTAATTGATTATGACATTTAAAGAGTCTTGTTCAGACAAGATTGAGCGTTTTATTCCCAGTTTGATTGCGATGAACGCGTCAATTCTGAGGGAATAATTTGTTAGTCAAAATTAAACAAGTTTTAATAATCGAGTTTGAGACTCTATTGGTACCTTCGAAGATTGTGAAGCTCATCGAGAAGCGTTTATCGATAAGAAAGATGGATTCGATCGATTTAACTCATCGAAGAATAATGAAGTAATCGAAATGGCAAGAAGGCTAATAGGTGAAGATAACTGGTAGCAGAGCAGTTACAGGATCATCCAAAAATGCGAGAACAGTTATTAAATAATTTTTACACATGGAAGATATGTTAAAGTTTGATTGGTCAAGGACTCTTATAAATAGTTGAAGAATGGAAGGAATAGAGGTTGAAATTTGGTTTCAGAAAACACTCTCGCACGCTCACATCTCCAGCGATTTTCTGAGTTGCAAAGAGTTTTTCTTTTCTGTAAGATCCTTTCCATGCCTTTTAAATTTCTTTAAATTTCTTGTAATTTTTCCCTTTCTACAAATTTATTTTTTTGCAAAGTCTTTATTTTTTCTTTAGCATTTTTTGTATTGTCTTTTGAATTTAAAGTCCTTTGACCTTTGTTAAAGATATTTTATTGTTTTGATTTAATTTCAAGTCATTTATTTTGTTCTATAATTTAGATTTCAAGTTATTTAAATTCCATTTACATTTCGAATATTTTCTTCTCTTCTTTAGTTTATCCAAAATTAGGATTTTTTGATTTACGTATAACTCGAAACTGATACTCATAAAAAAAAAAGGTTTCATTTTCAAATTATTAGATATTGAACCAATCCAAATTTACTAAAAATTTGCATAACAAATATCAATATTTTTAATAATTTGATAATCTAGTTTATATTGGGGATGGAATTTTGGAGGCTTTTCTCATTTATATAATGATTTTTTTTTTTCTCGTAGATTTTCCTTTTTTTCTAATATGTTTTGGATATAAAAATAATTTATTGCTCTATAAATACCTAGGTTAAGTTAAATCCATAAACTCTCTCCGACTATTTTTTTTTTATTCTTATTCTTAACCATGAATATTGTCTGTTCTATTTAATATTCCCCTTTAAGGAACATCATCCCATTTCTTTCGAAAAAGTTGCTTTTGCAGAAAAGAAAAAAAGGTTATAAATTTAACATCAAATAGTTATCACATTGAAATCATTTGTCAGACTTTTTTAATAAACGCATTCTAAAGGTTATCACTGCTCACATACGTGTCAAAATTACTTTAGAAATTCTTTTTAAAAAAAGTTACTTTAGAAATGAGATCAAAAGTTAGTGTAGCCCTTTAGAAAAATATATTTTATAGAAATATAGAAAGTATAGAAATTAGGTTAGAAGTTACTGAAATTATATATATTAAAAATTAGTTATTGAATTAGTCATAATATATTTATAAAAAATATTATGTATATATATTAAAAATTAATTATTAAATTAGTTATTATATATTTTACGCAAATATATAAGTTTTTATATTTTTTATAGAAATTAAATTAAGTTCTTCTATACAAATATATAAGTTTAAGACATTAGAATTGAAAGATAAAAATTAAAAAATAAGAATTAAATTAAATTTTTATATTATATTTAGTATAAAATATAGAATAATGATCTAAATCAGTTTTTAAAGATTTTAAAAGTAGATATTTTAATTTTTACGAAAAATTAATATATAGATCCCAAAGTTTTATTTTGGCTGACAAATTAGTCTCCAGTTCATTTTCAGGCAAAATAATTATCCAGATTAGTCCTGAAGAATTTTAAAAGCGGACATTTTAGTTCTAAAAAAATTAATCAATTCTCAAAATTTTTTCGTCAGACATAACAGTCTTCCGTAAAAAAAATATAAAATTATTATTATTATTATTAATTACACAATAATACTCTATTACTGTACCATAATTTTTTATATTTTTTGAGCAAAAATAATGATAAATTTATTCATTAGATTCTTATGTATGTATTTATAATATAAAAAATACATATATAGTCACTCGATAATAATAATAATAATAATAATAATAATAATAATAATAATAATAATAATAATAATAATAATAAAATTATTAGAAATATTCTATAAAAATTTAAAGTTAAAACTATTTAATATTTTTGTATTTAATATATTCAAAAGATGTCCTATTTTAATAATTATGTTTGTATTAAAAGAAAATATTTTAATTTGAATTTTAAAGCATCATTATTCACCTTATTTGTTTCTAATTAAAAGAGTGTATTAATATGTTAGTGTCATCTGCCAATGTACAAAGCTAATTTAATAATAATAAAGGTCGACATATAGTAAAAGTAAAATGGAGGGGGACTATTATGTCTGGCAGAGAAAAATGTTAGAAATTGATTTGTATAATATTTTTTTGAAATAAAAATATATGTTTTTAAAATTTTTGGAGACTGATTTGGATAATTATTCTATCAAAAAATAAACTGGAGATTGATTTGTCTATCAGAATAAAACTTTGGAGATTGATCTGTGTATTAATTTTTTTAGGACTAAAATATTTTCTTTTAAAATTTTTGGAGACTAATTTAAATAATTATTCTAAAATATATATAGTTTTATTTCAATATCATATTTAATTTAAAATAAATATAAAAATAAAAAAATAAAATTAAAAAATTTAAAAATTAAATAAAATTATTTAAAAAAATATGAAATTTTTTATTTTTATTTTTAAAAATTTTAGTGTTTATATTTATAATTTTTAAAAATACTAAAAAATAAAATTTTATATTTTAGGACTAAAATTTTAATTACAATCTCTAATTATTAAACACATTATTGAATAGTGTCTAGTTTCAGTAAACGACTAAACGGAGTCTTAAATAGTGAGTTAATGCGAATAAAATAAAATATTAGAAAAGAAATAGTGGAATGTTATAGAAGCAACAGAGTGTACCTGGCAAGTACAAAACGAAATCTTCATTGACATTTGAGACACACCCCAAAACGACCACCTCTCTCTCTCTCTCTCATTTTAAAATATACGCCTGCCACTTCGAGACACTTTGGACACAACACCAACCAACCTCTCACTCTCACTTCAAACTTCTTATATTATGTAATTCATAAGACTTGGATTTTAGACAGAGCTGAAGGTGCTTCTGTTTTCTTTCTGTAAATTTTTTTTTCTTTTTCTTTTCTTTTTGAGTATTATTATGATATGTTTCACCTAAAGTTTGAACCTTTGGTTTTGTAGAGAGCTAGAAGTTTCTGTGTTTGGCTAAGGAAAAAAGAAATGGCCGATGAAGGTGACGCCATGCATGCTGTTCTCAAGGAAGCTGTGGACTTGGTAAATAAACAGAGCAACACAATTACTCTGTTTTTTTTTTCTATAATTTTTTTTTAAACGTTGATGAAGTTGTTTGAAATTTGAACTTCTACTGGGTTCTTCAGTTCTTCTGTGTGTTGTTCTTGGAATTTGTGAGTTTATGTTCTGGTTTCTGCAGATTTTCTGCTCTCTTTTTTTCCCCTAGAGGGAGTGTGATTTTTTGCTTCTTTTTTTGTGTTTTTGTTTGCAGGAAAACGTGCCAATTGAGGAAGTGTTTCAGACTCTAAGGTGTGACCAAAATGGTCTCACAACAAAGGCTGCTGAGGAGAGACTTGGTATCTTTGGCCATAACAAACTTGAGGAGAAGCAGGTTTTTTTTTTTCTTTTTAACACTTTTTTATATTTTGTTTTTCTTTTAGATTGTTAGTGGTGAAAAAGGATGGAGAAAAAAAAAAGAAAAAGAAGAAATTTTGAGCAGTAAAATTCTTTTACTTTTTTTAATTTTTAAAATTCTATGCTCTCTGTTGTTATGAATTTTGCAGGAAAGCAAGCTTCTGAAGTTCTTGGGATTCATGTGGAATCCTCTTTCATGGGTCATGGAAGCTGCAGCAATCATGGCGATTGCTTTGGCAAATGGAGGAGTAAGATCATGAATACTTATACTCATTTATTGACCTGAGAATTTTGATTTTGATTTATTTTTATTATGAGAAGGAAAACTAGTAGAAATAGTTGTAGAGGGCTAACAAGTGTTTTTTTCCCCTGCATTTTATCATTTTTTTATTTTTTATTTTCACATTTTCTTGATTTTCCTGGTCATGTTATTCAGGGGAAACCACCTGATTGGCAAGACTTTGTTGGGATTATTACACTTCTGCTTATCAATTCGACTATAAGTTTTATAGAGGAGAACAATGCTGGTAATGCTGCCGCTGCTCTCATGGCTCGTCTAGCGCCTAAAGCCAAGGTGTCGATATAAAGTTTATATCTTTGCTTCTACTTTCCAGTCTCCAGAAGTTAATTTTGGATTTTGATATAAAATTTAGGCAGCAGTATTTGGTTCACATACTTCTTGTTTTTGTTCTTCTGTGTGTGTTTCTAATTAGTATTACTAAAATGATTATTCAGATCCTTCGAGATGGGAAATGGGTTGAGGAGGATGCCAGTATCCTTGTTCCGGGTGATATAATTACAATTAAGCTTGGGGATATTATCCCGGCAGATGCCCGTCTCCTTGAAGGTGATCCATTGAAGATTGACCAGGTGCATGTTGAGGCCTTTGTTGCTATGTTAGTTGATATCTGATTAGTTATTGCCTACATTTTGCTGATTGTTTAAGTTTCCTATTCGGGTCGCAGTCTGCGTTAACCGGCGAGTCGCTTCCGGTCACAAAAGGCCCTGGTGATAGTGTTTATTCAGGGTCTACATGCAAGCAAGGAGAGATCGAAGCTGTTGTTATTGCCACTGGAGTTCATACCTTCTTCGGCAAGGCTGCTCATCTGGTTGACTCTACAAATCAAATTGGCCATTTTCAATCGGTAAAATGAATCTGATCTTGAAACTGTTTTTATTATCTCAAAGTAAAAATGGAATTGACAGTTGATGCAATCTATTATCTATGTTAATTTCAATGAGTCTTTTGTGCTTTTAATTAATCCTTTTGGTTTATCTTTCTTCTTTACTTTTACAATAATATATATTTTTACAATGACATTTAACATTGGTTTCTCAAACAGGTCCTAACCGCGATTGGGAACTTCTGCATATGCTCAATTGCTGTGGGAATGATAGTGGAGATCATTGTCATGTATCCAATTCAGCATCGAAAATATCGCCCTGGGATAGACAATCTGCTTGTGCTCCTTATCGGAGGAATTCCAATTGCCATGCCTACTGTTTTGTCGGTGACAATGGCAATTGGATCCCATCGCCTATCTCAGCAGGTAATGTTTAAGGCTTTCTTAGAAGTTTTTATTATTAAATTTTTCAACAACTAGGTTTAAATCTCCGTTGATTACACTTTGTATGATTCTCCAGGGTGCTATTACTAAAAGAATGACAGCAATAGAAGAAATGGCTGGCATGGATGTATTGTGTAGTGACAAAACCGGAACTCTTACGTTGAATAAACTAACAGTTGACAAGAATCTTATTGAGGTCAGTACTTAGTTGTTATCAATTTAGTATCATGTCGAGTTACCATATTTTCTTTGTGGTATTATGCTGAAGTGTTACTAATACTTTCTATAGGTTTTCGCTAAAGGAGTTGATGCGGATATGGTGGTTCTCATGGCTGCTCGCGCTTCAAGAGTGGAAAACCAAGATGCTATCGATACGGCTATTGTAGGGATGCTGAGTGATCCGAAGGAGGTAAAATCACTTCGGATAATCTATGACTCTATCTTCTGTTCAAGTTTGTAAATGCTCACTAAAAAGTATTGCAATTTTAGTTGTTAATAGCAGCCAGGATAATTGTAAGATTATTGTTGCTTTTATCTATTCTAATCAAAACAACTTACACATGCTCTCTCGTCTTTTTGGTACATTCATTTGTATTTGACTGTCTAAAACAATTAGGCCAGAGCTGGTATTCGAGAGGTTCATTTCCTTCCGTTCAATCCAACTGACAAGAGGACTGCTCTGACTTACATAGACAGTGACGGTAAGATGCATCGTGTCAGCAAAGGTGCACCGGAACAGGTTCCTATATGAGACTGAGTCACCTCATTCCATGTGTTTAATAGTAGTACCAAATGCCAGTAGAATTGATGCTCAGTTTTTTTTTTTTACTTTTAGATCTTGAATCTTGCACACAATAAATCAGAGATTGAGCGAAGAGTCCATTCCATCATCGATAAGTTTGCTGAGCGAGGATTACGGTCTCTTGCAGTAGCTTACCAGGTGGATTTTGATTATGCACTTCATCTTTAGTTGGATTTGGAGTGAGTGGAACGATACTGACTGGCTTTAGTATCTTGTCTCAGGAAGTTCCTGAAGGAAGGAAAGAAAGTCCAGGAGGGCCGTGGCAATTTATCGGACTCATGCCTTTGTTTGATCCGCCTAGACATGATAGTGCCGAGACAATACGCCGGGCATTGAATCTTGGAGTAAATGTTAAAATGATAACAGGTATATATTATGGATGTTATTTATTTAGAGATTTTTCACTAGTGCTTATAGCATGGGGAACATATTTTGAGAAAAGTTGAAATCATTTGGACATCTGGAATTAGTCTTTGTTGCATGGCTCATTTTTTGGGTAAGTTTCTTAATGACATTGTTGTGTATACCGATTTCTTTTAGGTGATCAGTTAGCTATAGGAAAGGAAACAGGGCGGCGTCTCGGAATGGGAACCAACATGTATCCTTCGTCGGCATTATTGGGCCAAAACAAGGATGAATCAATTTCTGCCTTGCCAGTTGATGAACTCATTGAAAAAGCTGATGGATTTGCCGGCGTTTTCCCTGGTACAACATCTTTTCTTCAAACTCTATTTTGTACTTAATTGACAATTTATTTACATAGTATTTTGTCCAAGTCTTACTTGTTTTGACTATAAGCTTATTTAATGCAGAGCACAAATATGAGATTGTGAAACGTTTACAGGCGAGGAAACACATATGTGGGATGACTGGTGACGGTGTTAATGATGCCCCGGCGCTTAAGAAAGCAGATATTGGAATAGCTGTTGCTGATGCAACCGATGCGGCTCGTAGTGCATCTGACATTGTTCTAACAGAACCAGGTCTAAGTGTTATTATCAGTGCTGTGTTGACCAGCAGGGCAATATTCCAGAGGATGAAGAACTACACGGTGAGCTCGCCTTCAATTGTAATGATGTTCTGTTTCGGCCATTTTGCTAACCTCTAGAGAGATATGCTAAATAAGTTAGGCCAAACTGTTGAATAATGATAACTGTGATGGACTATTTTCTAATTCCTTCATTTCATTTTGTGCAGATTTATGCAGTTTCCATCACAATCCGTATTGTGGTAAGTTACATTGCCGTCCATAGAAGCTAATTGTTGTCGCAGACATGTGATTGTGGGTTTGACAGCTGACTTTGTTGTTCCTTCTGACAGCTTGGCTTCATGCTACTTGCTCTCATATGGCAATTTGATTTTCCACCATTCATGGTGCTGATTATTGCCATCCTTAATGATGGTTCGTACCATACTTTTCTGAACCAACTTAGATTCCCCTTTTTTAACTTGTAAAGAGTCTTTGATCTCTTTTTTATCGGTCATATTGTCAGAGAGATACCGTTTCGGATCGCCAAACCTTCATGATACTTCCTAATGTTTGTAGCCTCTTCTCGCTAAACTCGTGTTCTTTTTGGATATGACAGGCACCATTATGACAATATCTAAGGACAGGGTAAAACCATCTCCATATCCAGATAGCTGGAAGCTGGCAGAGATATTTACTACTGGAATCATTCTTGGCGGTTATTTGGCTATGATGACAGTTATCTTCTTTTGGGCAGCATATAAAACAGATTTTTTCCCTGTAAGAAGCTTCTTGGTTAAATTTTTTTTCCTTATTGAATTAATGCTATTATCCATGTGTGTAACCAATTACTGGCCCTATGAAACTTGTGGTCTAGTCCATTCTATCCATTTTGTCCATTGGATAACAACTTTGGTCAAAACTTTTTTGTATTATGTTAATGATCGAATTTCCAGAGAACATTCGGGGTGTCGAGTCTTCAGAAGAAGGATGTGGATGACTTCAGAAAGCTTGCGTCGGCGATCTACCTACAAGTTAGTACAATTAGCCAGGCTCTCATCTTTGTGACACGAGCACGGAGTTGGTCATATGTGGAGCGTCCGGGTTTGTTTCTTGTATCAGCCTTTGTCATTGCCCAGCTGGTGAGTGAAACCAACACAAATTTAGACATATCATAATAATGTCATAATAATAACATGTTCATCTTTGATAAGCAGATAGCAACACTAATTGCGGTTTACGCCAATTGGAGCTTCGCCGCAATTGAGGGGATTGGATGGGGTTGGGCTGGTGTTGTGTGGCTATATAATCTCATATTTTATATTCCACTTGATTTCATCAAGTTCGTTATTCGATATGCCTTGAGTGGCCGGGCTTGGGATCTTGTTATTGAACAAAGGGTATATATTTTGTTTTGTATAGAGTAAGTCTTCATGTGAGGATGATAGCTGACGTTAGATGGTTTGACATGTTGGACTAAACTGCTTAACATTACACGTGTCAATATCTTAGCTATTATCTTTCGCATGAAGACATTTTCATGTGAGTAGTCACCTTAATTGTTTGTTTAGTGTCTAAAGTGGAATGTTTGTGTGTTAGATTGCTTTCACAAGGAAAAAGGATTTCGGAAAGGAAGAACGTGAACTTAAATGGGCGCATGCACAGAGAACTCTTCATGGACTTCATCCGCCGGAGACCAAGATGTTCAGTGAACGTACAACTTACACTGAACTTAATCAAATGGCTGAAGAGGCTAAAAGACGAGCAGAGATTGCCAGGTATTCTTATAATACATTATTTGCTGGTTGTGCACTTAGTATAATTACAAGTATTGAATTATTCATGGTAAATTTTAGGTGAAACTTGAGTATAATTTCGAATGGCACTTGAAATATTACTTCACTGACAAAATAAAAGTAATAAAGATTGAATTCCAGTTATACCAAAAAAAATTAGACAAATGTTCAATCTTTCATAGGTTAAATTTTTTACCCTAAAGCAATAATTTAGGGCTATTTTGATACTTTGCTATGCTACTTCTACTTGGCACTTAAAAATTGTTGAAGCTTATATGTTAACAACAATCACTTTTCAATCCCTTACGTCTACACCCTTTATAATACACTATTTTGACACCAGTATTTTCTTAACAACCAAAAAAGCATTTTCTTTGTTTTGTTAATTAAAAAATAATTTAAATACACAATTAATTAGTAATAACGGTATTTTTATACAAGTGTCAAGAGTGTTTGATGTATGAACAGTATCTTTTATCATTTTTTATGGATGATTCAAGGACCCACGGTATTTTTAACATTAATTAGAGGCTACCATTTTCTATTTCTATATTATAGGCTTTGATCTATTGTTGAACTATTTTCTATATATTTGATTTCTAAATGGTCTACCTATGGCATTAGCAAGTTTGCAATATACATGCATTTATTTTTATTTTGCATGAAATCCTAAGTTTGTTGATGCGATTTATTGAATGTATTTTGCAGATTGAGAGAACTGCATACACTGAAAGGCCATGTTGAGTCAGTGGTTAGACTGAAGGGGCTTGACATTGACACAATACAGCAAGCATACACTGTGTGATAGCAACCAAATATGTGTAAGGACAATTTTGTCCTCCATCCCCATTGAGTGCTAGACAATTTTTGGTCTATCTATGATCTAATAGTTTAGATAGATTGTGTTGGGTGTGAGACTACTTTTTGTGCACACAAATTTCTGATGTTGATTAGCTCTATATGCTTATTTGTATATGCTTAGGTTGTTTGATGGTATGGTGGCTTTTACAATATTTTTCAATCCCCATAACTAAATTGGATTCGTCTTATAGTTAGTTCATTAGTTTGTTTAGACAGATGTTATCTATTTTGCTCAAACAAAAGTTGGGGGTTTAAATTTCACTTTGTGGCTTTGTGCATACAATAATTTGTTGGCGGCTAACTTTTAAATGGAATTTCAATTCACAACGGATTAGTTTTTGGCACGTCGATTTAGGAAATACTTTGTGAAATAAAAAAAAATGTTCATTTATGTAAAAAACATCAATTTTAAAGTTTCTAAAAAATGGTGTAAAATATTGTGATAAGAACAACAACGTGGATGCCCATTCCCATGCAAAACTCACTTTTTCAAAGAAGGAATGACATTAAATGCATGTTGAAATTAAGCTCCCAATATGTGTATAAATAGAGGCCTTTGCCTCCGAGAGAAACACACAACAATAACAACAGATTCTTCCTTCCTTTCTATACAAATAAATCAATCATCTTTTTATGTTGCAATCAAATACCCTTCTCCTTATATTACTATTACAATTCTTTCTCTTCTTTTATTTTATAAGTATTTTAAATTCTATTTTCTATTACTCTTTACATATAATATTATTATATATATATATAATAATTATTGAGCTAATTATATTAATAATAAAGTCTTCTATTTATACATCTCTATTTTATATCTTTTATTTATTTTACAACACGTTATCAGCACGAGACTCTGATCAAATCTTTAGGAAGACTCAGGTAATATTTTCATTATGTCGAAGCTCTCTCATCTTGAATTCAATGCTCTTGATATATCTGGAAACAATTATTTATCATGGATACTAGATGCTGAAATCCATCTTGATTCAATGGATCTTGGAGATACCATTAAGATTGAAAATAATGCATCCCAGAAGGATAAAGCTAAAGCCATGATTTTTCTCCGTCGTCATCTTGACGAAGGATTGAAAAATGAATATCTCACATTAAAAGATCCTGCAGATCTTTGGAAAGACCTTGAAGAAAGGTACAATCATCAGAAAACGGTGATACTTCCTCAAGCCCGGTATGAATGGACGCATTTGCATTTACAAGATTTTAAATCTATAAATGAATATAATTCTGCAATGTTTCGAATCACCTCACGAATGAAATTGTGTGGGGAAAAAATAACTGATCATGATATGTTGGAGAAAACTTTCTCAACCTTCCATGCCTCGAATGTGCTCCTGCAGCAGCAGTATCGAGAGAAAGGGTTTAAAAAATATTCTGAGTTAATTTCTTGCCTTCTTGTTGTCGAACGCAACAATGAGTTGTTATTAAAAAATCATGAAGCGCGCCCAGCTGGCGCCGCCCCATTTCCTGAAGTAAATGCGGCAAATCATTACCCCAGAAGAGGTAAATGGCAAGCTTTTAATAACAAGAAAAATTATGGAAGGAAAAAGAATTATGTTCAAAAGAGAGGATCTCACCAGAAGTGGGACAAAGAAAGGAATATCGGGCAGAATAAATCAACGGAGGAGAAGTGTTTCCGCTGTGGTGGAAAGGGCCATTGGTCACGTACCTGTCGTACCCCAAGGCACCTAGTCGATCTTTACCAGGCATCTTTGAAAAAGAACGACAAAGGAAAGGAAACAAATTTTGTTTCAAATGATGCTGAGAACTCCACCACTCATTATGATGTATCTGATTTCTTTGAGGACCCTGAAGGAAATATTGGTCATTTGATCAATGATGGAATAGTTTAATATGTGGGATTGTGAAGTATATATGTAAATAAATAATGTAAAGAACTTATTGTTAAGTTTTATTTATGTATTTAAGTTTCAAATGTGATGTACATAAATAATGAAATATTAATATGAATTTTGAAATTATTAAATGTGTCAAATTTTAAAATAAAATTTTAGTATATGACATTATTTTATGTACAGTGTTTCTTAGAAAAATAATTCTGATCAAGTATTCAATTTAACTGTGCATATTACTCATTTTATTATTTGTTTTTGAAGAATGGCAAGGATATGTAATGAAGATGTATGCCTTGCGGATAGTGCAAGTTCGCACACTATTCTCAAAAGTGATATATATTTTACCCATCTTGTGCCAAAAGAGGAATATGTTAAATTATTGGCTCAGGCAATGTGATAGAAGGCTCTGGAAGAGCTGTAATTTTGTTTCCTGGAGGAACAAAATTTATAATAAATAATGCACTATTATCTACCAAGTCTCTGAGGAACTTGTTGAGCTTCAAAGATATTCGCCGAAATGGATATCATGTTGAGACGATGAATGAGGGAAATCATGAGTATTTATGTATCACAACTCATGATTCAAATAAGAAAGTTATATTAGAAAAATTACCCTCTCTTTCATCTGGGTTGTATTATACCAAGATTAGTGCAATTGAATCACATGCCACTGTAAACCAGAAGTTTACTAGCCCAAATGAATTCATAACTTGGCACGACCGATTGGGTCATCCGGGAACAACCATGATGAGAAGAATTATTGAAAACTCTCATGGACATTCACTAAAGAACCAGAAGATTCTTAAAACTAGTGAATTTTGTTGTGCTGCATGTTCTCAGGGAAAGCTAATTTTAAAACCATCACCAGTAAAGATTGGATTTGAGTCCCCTGAATTCCTAGAAAGGATTCAAGGTGATATATGTGGACCTATTCATCCACCATGTGGATCTTTTAGATATTTTATGGTCCTCATAGACGCATCTTCGAGATGGTCACATGTGTGCTTATTATCTTCTCGCAACCTGGCGTTTGCGAGATTACTGGCTCAAATTATTCGATTAAAAGCACAATTTCCAGAAAATCCAATTAAAGCAATTCGTCTTGATAATGCTGGTGAATTTACTTCCCAAGCTTTTGATGCTTATTGTATGGCTAATGGAATAAGTGTTGAACATCCAGTAGCTTATGTTCACACACAAAATGGGTTAGCAGAATCACTTATTAAGCGCCTCCAATTAATCGCTAGACCCTTGCTTATGAGAACAAATCTCCCAACCTCGGTTTGGGGGCATGCTATTTTACATGCCGCAGCACTTATTCGTTTGAGGCCAACAAGTTATCATCAATTCTCTCCTATGCAATTAGCTTTTGGCCAGCAGCCAAATGTTTCCCATTTAAGAATATTTGGGTGTGCAATATATGTTCCCATTGCACCACCTAATCGCACCAAAATGGGACCCCAAAGAAAATTGGGGATATATGTTGGATATGATTCTCCCTCAATAGTGAGGTATCTTGAGATACAAACTGGTGATGTGTTTAAAGCCCAGTTTGCGGATTGTCATTTTGATGAATCAAAATTTCCAACATTAGGGGGAGAGAATAAGCTTCCTGAAAAGGAACTTAATTGGAATGCATCATCGTTGATGCATTTAGATCCTCGATCAGGGCAATGTGAACTAGAAGTTCAAAAGATTATACATTTACAAAGAATAGCAAATGAATTGCCTGATGCATTTTCCGATACAAAGAGGATAACCAAATCTTATATACCAGCGGAAAATGCCTCAATTCGAATTGACGTCCCAGTAGGACAAGTAGCCACTGAAGCAAATTCACGCCAGAAGCGTGGCAGGGCGGAAAATGCCCCAATTCGAATTGATGTCCCAGTAGGACAAATAGCCACGGAAGCAAATACACGCCAGAAGCGTGGCAGGCCTGTCGGTTCCAAAGATAAAAATCCTCGAAAGAGAAAAGAGGTAAATACGATTCCTGTTGAAAAAGACATAGTAAAGACACCGGCAGTTGTCCAAAATTCTGATATAACGCCAGAAGACGTTCAGGTACCTGAAAATTGTGAAAATGACGAGATCTCGATAAATTATGTCTTTACAGGAGAGAAATGGGACCGAAATAAGACAATTGTCAATGAAATATTTGCATATAATGTGGCAGTAGATATCATGCATGAAAGTAAGGATCTTGAGCCAAGATCAGTCGAAGAATGTCGACAAAGAAATGATTGGCCAAAATGGGAAGCAGCCATGAAGGCTGAATTAGACTCACTTGCAAAACGTGAAGTCTTTGGACCTATAGTCCGTACACCTGAAGATGTAAAACCTGTTGGATATAAGTGGGTATTTGTGAGAAAACGAAATGAGAAAAATGAAGTCGTGCGCTACAAAGCCCGACTTGTGGCACAAGGTTTTTCACAAAGGCCCGGTATAGATTATGAAGAAACGTATTCCCCTGTAGTGGATGCGATTACTTTGCGTTATTTGGTCAGCTTATCTGCATATCATAAACTGCATATGCATTTAATGGATGTGGTAACAGCCTATTTATACGGCTCATTAGATCGGGATATCTATATGAAAGTCCCTGAAGGATTAAAGATATCTAAACCATCCAATGAATATTCGCAAGGGTTATACTCAGTCAAATTGCAAAGATCTTTATATGGTCTAAAGCAATCTGGACGAATGTGGTATAATCGTCTTACTGAGTATCTGGCCAAAAACGGATTCAAGAATGATGATATCTGCCCATGTGTTTTCATAAAGAAATCTGCATCTGGATTCGTTATAATTGCTGTGTACGCTGATGATTTAAATATCATTGGGACTCCTGAAGAGATTCCAACAATTATAAAAACTCTAAAAGAAGAGTTTGAGATGAAAGATCTTGGAAAGACTAAATTTTGTCTCGGTCTGCAGATCGAGCATATAAAAGACGGGATCTTTATTCATCAAACAACATACACAGAAAAGATCTTGAAAAGATTTTATATGGATAAGTCACATCCATTAAGTACACCAATGATCGTAAGATCTTTGGATGTGAAAAAGGATCAATTCTGCCCTAAAGAAGAAAATGAAGATATCCTTGGTCCTGAAGTACCATATCTTAGTGCCATTGGAGCACTAATGTATCTTGCTAATAATACGCGACCTGACATATCATTCGCGGTGAATTTACTAGCAAGGTATAGTTCCTCTCCAACCAGAAGACATTGGAGTGGAATCAAACAAATTTTTCGATATCTTCATGGAACGGTTGATATGGGATTGTTTTATCCCTATGGATCCAAATCACAACTAGTTGGCTATGCAGATGCCGGATACTTGTCTGATCCACATAAAGGGAGATCTCAAACAAGATATCTGTTTACATATGGTGGTACAACTATATCTTGGAGGTCCACGAAACAGACAATTGCTGCAACATCCTCTAATCATGCTGAAATACTGGCAATTCATGAAGCTAGTCGCGAGTGTTTTTGGCTAAGGAGTCTGATTCAATATATTATGTCATCATGTGGACTGATTGATCATAAGATAGCTCCAACTGTCCTGTTTGAAGATAATACAGCATGCATTGCTCAACTTAAAGGCGGATACATTAAAGGCGATAGAACAAAGCACATTTCTCCCAAATTCTTCTTCACTCATGATCTTCAAAATCAAGGGACAATTGATGTCCAACAGATCCGTTCAAGTGACAATCTGGCAGATTTATTCACAAAGTCACTCCCGAAATCCTCCTTTGAAAGATTGGTACATGAGATTGGGATGCGCCGATTTCGAGACGTTAAATGATGTCGGCAAGAGGGGGAGACTGTACTCTTTTTTCCTTGGTCAGGTTTTTTCCCATTGGGTTTTTCTTGACAAGGTTTTTAATGAGGCAGTCCCCATCACAAAGGATATTGTACTCTTTTCCCTTCACTAAGGTTTTTCCCACAGGGTTTTCCTTTAGTAAGGTTTTAATGAGGCAATAATCCTAAATGGGCATCCAAGGGAGAGTGTTGTGATAAGAACAACAACGTGGATGCCCATTCCCATGCAAAACTCACTTTTTCAAAGAAGGAATGACATTAAATGCATGTTGAAATTAAGCTCCCAATATGTGTATAAATAGAGGCCTTTGCCTCCGAGAGAAACACACAACAATAACAACAGATTCTTCCTTCCTTTCTATACAAATAAATCAATCATCTTTTTATGTTGCAATCAAATACCCTTCTCCTTATATTACTATTACAATTCTTTCTCTTCTTTTATTTTATAAGTATTTTAAATTCTATTTTCTATTACTCTTTACATATAATATTATTATATATATATATAATAATTATTGAGCTAATTATATTAATAATAAAGTCTTCTATTTATACATCTCTATTTTATATCTTTTATTTATTTTACAACATAAAACAGACAAGTGAGGAATGATTAAAGAAACCGAATAAAAAAGAAACAATCAAGCTACAAAAATCGAAAACTAAAAAACTTGTTTGGTTTATATTTTCGATCTATTTATGGTTTGTTTTTAGAATTTGATGTGAAAAAGGTTAAAAATTCATTTATTTTGTCTTCTACATATATCATATATTGTGACAATATAATAATCCGATGCAATCTTCAGTCACTAGGTTTAGTCGGGAAATTTTTTTCAGTGATATTTAAATATTTTAATTGGTATTTAATAAATAAAAAAATTATGTATTTACATTTTTAGCTATGAAAAGTTAAGAATGGTTTTGAATATAGTGAAAAACTTTTCTAAATTAGTTTGGTTAAAAGAATCTACTATAATTTAATCATGTCAGTATATATTAAAATTAACTATTAGTATAAAATATATATTAAAATATAAAATACGTATTAAAATAATTTAAACAATATATATATATATATATATATATATATATATTTATATACAAATATATGGTGATTGATTTTAGTGATTAAATTTAGTATAATAATGTTTTTATTTATAAATTTGTATATTAATGAATATTTATCTTTTTTTTATCATATTTATGCCTATTAGTAATTTTACCAAACAATTTTTATAAGTTGTACTATTGACAGTTTATTTTATTTTAATTTATATTTTGATTTATTAAACATAACTCTTATAATTTTTGAAAGGTCAAAGGTTTACAAAATTGGGTGTTAGTAATCTCTTTGTTAAGCTGATTTTGCCGATTTAAAAAAAATAAAATTAATAACAGATAAGTGTGAGAGATAAAATTGTATTGAATATAGAGACTATTCAGTATTCACAGAATTTCACTCTATCTTTACCACCTACCAAATACAAAATTTCACTGTTAATGTAAGCGCTTCATTTTTCTTATACTTAAACTTAAATGAGAAGGATTGTGAAATGATAAATTGAATAGATTTCTATGCCAAAAACAATAATAATAATGAGGAGATAATCTTAAATTTGGTGTGGCTTGTTTACTATTTTGTTTAGGTTTAATTATTCTGTTGGTCCTTATAATTTTATCAATTTTTAATTATATTTTTATATATTTTTTTTAATTAGATCCCTACATAGCTTTTAGTTTTGTAATTAGGTCATTTTCATGTTAAAAACATTAAAATTAATATAATATTTATCCCAAAATACATGCGATCAAAGATCTAACTAGGTTTTTAATTATGAATACCTTCGATTTGTAAAGAAATATTCAGTTAAATTTAACATTTTTTACATTAGAAATGATTTAATTATAAAATTAAAAACAGTGTAAAAATTTAATTAAATATATATATATATATATATAAATCTAATTAAAAATTAGTGAAACTATATGGATCAACATAATAATTAAATTTTTTATTTATTCAGAATTTCAAATTCTCATTTTATAAGGTGACACTTGTTTTCAAAATATTCATGTAAGAATGCAACGAAAATAAAAATTTAAAGTAAGATCATCATAATAGAAATGGTAATAGTTACTCTATTTTTTTATGTCATTTTATTCTTTTTTGGGTTGCTAGGGGAGGAGGTATTTCTGTATTTCACTATTTTTGTTTTTGGGGACAGAGATGGGTATAGAAAAATTATGGGCCAGAACGTCCTTTAAATTTTCTTTTGGTTACAAGTGGGATGGCATGTCTGGCTTCGTAGAAGGAGATGCTAACACTAAAGCTGGGCCTTTTCGATGAAATACTAACTTTTACGTTACTTTTAACCCAAAGATATACCAAACGCAAGTTTTCCATCCAAATCAAGTTGGATTGTCGAGGGGTGAGCTTATTCATTTACTTAAGTAAATATGGGAGAATATTTCAAAAATAAATATTAGAAATTTAAATTTCGTTTTGTATATGCAGAAATTTATTGGCTAGTGGAAAACACTTAAATGAAGTTTAAATTTATGATAAATTAGTCCTTAACTTATTAAATTGGGAGATATTATGAAAAACCTAAAAAAAAATAAAATTTTTCATCCAAGCTTTATTTCTTATGTATAATGGTGGTTTTGTCTTTTGAGTTTTCAGTGAAAGGAGAACAAAGAGTGACTAAGTAAGGTAAATGGGAGGAGATGAAGAGTTGGAACGACGTCGTTTTGAGTAAATGCAGCCCCTCCCCCAAATAATAACAATGACGTCATATTATGTGTAGTGATTTGTGTCACGTAATTATTTTCGCGATTGATTTTAAATTGTTTAATCACTCTATTGGTTTCTATAGTTTTACTAAATTTTTAATTAAGTCTCTATATTTATTTTTTCTTTTGAATTGGATCCCCAAATTGTTTTTAATTTTATAATTAGGTCATTTTCATATCAAAAACGTTAAAATTAACAAAATATTTCTCCCAAAAAATATGTAATCAAAGATCTAATTAGTTTCTTAATTGTTGATACCTTCAATTAGTAAAGAAATACTCAATTAGTTCTAATACTTTTTACACTAGAAATGATTTGGTTACAAAATAAAAAATAGTATAAGGATCTAATTAAAAAAATAGCATAAAGACCTAATTGCGAAATTGAGGAGAATAACAAGTGCTCTGTTATTAGGATTTTAGTAGGTGCTCTACTAGGATTTCAATGTGGAATCCTTATTTCGCGTGATAATATCATTAAGTCCGATTGGACTCTCATGGTAGCGCCTGTTGTCTCTATTGATCAGTGGAGGAATAAAGAGATAGAGGAGGAAGAGAGGATTGTGCAGTTCGACGATGAAGATATAAAGGAAGGTATTGAAAAATGTTTAAAAAGCTTGGTTGATAGGATCTTCGTAAGATGCCAATTCAGCTTAGAATCTGGGACAACTGAAGGGATTCAAGATTTTAAACCGGAGTGAAAATATTTTTCAAAGCTTTTTTACAAGAAAAATTATTTGATCCGAATTGAAAAAAGGGGTGCATTGGCTATTCAAGAACTATATTTTGAACGTCAAAAAATGGAGAGAAGAAATAATGTAGAATTTGCTACAGTCCTATATTGGTTCAACTTTGAGGATTTTTAGAGCATTGCAAAACAAAGAGTTTAAGGAAGAGAGTACGGCCAGCGTTAGGTAAAGTGCTGGAATCGAACCTTTTTCAAATTAAGGAAAAAGAGGAGGGGTTTCTAAGTCAAAGTGGAGATGGATATCACAAAACCTCTCAAACGAATTCTGAAAATCTTGGGTAACAACAAAAAATAGTAGAAGTACAGTTAAAATATGAAAGAATTGGCAACTTTTTTCACTATTGTGGTTTTGTTGGACATGAAATTCGAGCGTGCAAACAAAATGTAGAGGACTTGGAGCAAGGAGAAACAAGGGAGGAGAAGTGAGGAGCTTGGTTGAGAGCTGACCAGGTAGGAAAGAGGATTGGAGAACAAAAAGGAAAAAACAATCCAAATCGATTTTTCAACAATGAGGAGAGGAAGAAAAAGGCAACAAAACCAATGCCAATTAGTCTCATTTGTGTATTTGCAAGTCTTTTTGTCCATGAAGGGAATGTTTAAGCTAACGAGGAAAACAGTAAGGTATAGAGCAATTTACAAAAGAGCATAGAGAATGGGAAGAAGGAAGTGGTGGAAGAATGTGGAAGTGAACTGAAGGAGGTTGGGAAAGAGAAGGAAGCTAGGAAGCAACTTAATTCTGATGGAAATTTAGAGAACATATTCTCAGTTGGTGCTTTGGTAGAATCAGGAGGAAAGAAAAGAGGAAAGAAAGTGAATAAAAAAAAACTAGCAAGGAAAGGCAATGCATATAAACTAGTTATAAGGCTCAAGTGAAAGCCATTCAACAGTGAAGATAGAGCTGATTTCAAGAGACACTGCCAAAAAGTACTAAGACAATTGAAAAAGGAGAGGGTGCCACCAGCAATGGGCACCCCAAGAGGAATGAAGATACTGATGTGAAACTGTTGGGGTTTAGAAAAACTCCTGACAGTTCACAACATCAAAGGATTGTTAAATTACATTCCCCCAATGTATTGTTTCTTAGTGAAACAAAAAATATTACTTCAAAAATAGAAAGTATGCTAATGAAGGTTGGTTTTACTTCCTTTTTCATGGTTGATCCGGAGGATTTATCAAGAGGATTGGTGGTTGGGTGAAAGGAGGAAGTAGATGTTCATATAATTCAATATGACAATTTTTTCATTCACTTTAAGAGCATAGACTAGCAAAACAGTAAAGAATGGGAGGTAATGAGAGTCTATTTGGCAACGATAAAAGGCGAAAAGGGGAGCAATTTGCATATATACTACATATGGTGGAGGGCAGTAGCAATAAGATAGTGATTATGGGAGATTTTCATGCAATCAAAATGCACTATGAGAAGAGTGGAGGGAGAGACAAATCAAAAATCTCAATCCAAGACATTAATGACTTCATCAATGATGGGAGGTTAATTGAATTGGGATTTGAAGGAGATTCATTCACATGGTGCAACAGGCAATTTGGAGAAAATTTAATTAAGGAGTGATTGGATAGGGTATTGGTTTCAACTAAATGGAGGGAGGAGAGGCCAAATGCTTTTGAAGAAATGTAGACTGGCAAAGGAACTCATTTTTAAACTTTCAGACCGGAATCTTCAATTTCAAAGAAAGCATTGCTGCTAAATCTGAAAAAGGGGACCAAACCAATCCTATTGATCTCAGGGTGATGGAGGTTGAACTAGAGGAAGCTTTACAGAGTGAAGAGAGGTATTAGTGAGAGAAGTCTAGAGTACAATGGTTAAGATGGAGGGATAGAAACACAAAGTTCTTCCATTTTAAGTTTAAAGCAATAAATAAGAGGAATAAAATCCACTATCTTGTGGATGATGAAGGCAGCCTGTTGACGATTTGGAAGGCATTGCTGAAATTGCCCAAAAATACTTTGAAAAGCTCTTTATTTCGAGTAATCTAAAAGATTCAGAAGAGGATATTCAAGGAATTCCTCAGAAGATTGATGATACAACTAACATGATACTGGTTCGGAGAGTGACTGAGAAGGAAATAAAGTCAACAGTATTCTCTATTAATCAATTCTCCGCACTTGGGGATGATGGTTTTACTGCTACATTATTCCAGTTCTTTTGGAAAACAATAAAGAAGGATGTGTGTCAAGCTGTCAGAAGTTTCTTTCAAGGAGGTAAAATTTTAAAGTCTTTTAATCATACTTATATCTGCTTTATTCCTAAAGTGGCGAACACTACTTCTATGAAACAGATCTGTCCAATAAGTCTTAATAGTATTTTTATAAAATATTTCTAAGATCTTGATACACAGAATGCAGTCAGTCATAAACAGAGTTATTAGTGATAACCAGAGTGCTTTTGTTAAAGAAAGATTAATAAATGATAATTAATGTCTTAATAGCTCATGAGTTTATGCATTTCCTGAAAAACAAGAGCAATGGTGAAATGGAACTGGCTTTGAAATTAGACATGAGTAAGGCGTACGATAGGGTTGAGTGGTCTTCTGTTTGGGCCATTATGAGGAAACTGGATTTTTGCAATAAATGATTGGAGTGGATAAAAGAGTGTGTAATGACAATTTTATACTCTGTTACTGTGGATGGTCAAATTTATGACTTTTTTAAGCCATGTAGAGGATTGTGCCAAGGCAATCCTCTTTCTCTTTACCTATTTCTATTTTGTATAGAGGTTTTTTTATCTACTCTATAGAGGAGAATAGAGGCTAGAATTTTCTGATTTGAGACTTAATTACAGATGTCCTAAGATCAACCACCTATTTTTTACTGAAAATTTAATACTATTCAGCCGTGCAACAATTGAAGACAGTCAAGGACTTTTGAGTACTCTATGTACCTATGAGGAAGTCAGTAGCCAAGTGGTCAATTTGGATAAATCATCAGCATTTTTTTGTAAAAATATCCCAATTCCTATTCGAGACCACCTAGCTACTATTCTTCAAGTCCCTCATGTTAGAAACCAAAACAAATACCTGGGTTTACCAGTAATTGTCCAAATATAAAAAAAAAGCTACTTTTAACTATATCAAGGATAATGTTCATCAGAAGCTACAACATTGGAAAAGGGCACTATTATCACCAAGTGAGAGGGTGGTATTGATCAAAGCGGTGTCTATAGTTGTTTCGCTATGTACGCTTAGCTACTTTAAACTTTCTGAAACACTATTAGATGAATTGCAATGAGCCATGCTTTAATCTTGATGGGGCAAACGAAAAATGAGAAGAAACTACTGTGGATGAGTTGGAAGACCACTTGTAGGTCAAGAATTCAAGGGGGACTCAATTTCAAAGATTTAAAAGTCTTTAATCTTGTTATGCTAGCCAAGCAAGAATGAAGACTCCTAACTCAAACAAATTCACTTATCTATAAAATGTATAGAAACAAGTATTTCAGGTTTACAGATTTTTTTCAGAGTTGAGGCTGGAAATAACCTATCTTGAGGCTGGAGAAGCATTTTAGAAGGCATAAAAGTACTAGAGAAAGACATACTATGGAGAATAGAGAGAAAAACCTCTGTCAGAATACAAGAAGATTCTTGGGTCAAAGAGTTTACATCAATAACCCTTATATGGAACCCTAATTCAATAGATATTCCTTTTAAGTACTGGATTTAATACTTTTGAACAGATAGTAGAACCACAACAAAATAATAGAATTATTCAGTCCAGAAATTTTAGAAGTTATCATTAACACTACCATTAATGAGGAAAAAGATAAAATTACTTGGATGAAGAAAAAGAATGGTAGTTACTTAGTTACAATTGGCTATCAGATGGTATTCCAATTTAATAGAATTATTCAGTCCAGAAGTTTCAGCAGCTATCAGTAATACTACCATTAATAAGGAAAAAGATAAAATTACTTAGATGAAGAAAAAGAATGGTAGTTACTCAATTGTAACCAGCTATCAGATGGTGTTTCAATTTAATCACCCACCAATTGAATACCTCCATGAACAATTCCAAAACAAATAGATGTGGTCGAATCTTTAGAAATTGAAGTGCTAACCAAAAATAAAAAAATTTATATTATTTGGAAGATACTATACGAAGGTATACCTGTTAAACAGAAGCTCCATGCCAGGATTCAGACAATCAACCAGCTTTGTCCTATATGCAACCTAGTGGAGAAAATGGTTATTCATTGCATCTAAACATGTGCAGACTCTACGAAAATCTAGGACATTTCTAGAATCACAGTGCCAACCAATGAAAAAGAAGCATAGAAATAGTAGTAAGCAATCTAGAACAGATGCAATCAAACAAGGCTTACGATAAAAGAAAAGAACTAATGGTGAATATGTACTAGCAGTGGAAAGTGAGGAATGAGATGGTGTTTGAGCAAAAACACAGATTTTCATTGCATTGTGTGAAAGAAGTTTGAAGACAAGTGAGAGAGATAAAATTTACAAAATTTTTTATTTTATTTGATTGTACTCTTGTCTAAAGCGTACTTCTTTTAGTTATATTGATGGATCTTTTTCTATTCTAAATTTTTTGTATGTTATTTAATTGGACTTTGTAATAATGAAATTTACTACCTTAACAAAAAAATTCAAATTTAATAAAATTAAAAAAATCAACCGAATAATTAATTTTATAAAAATTATTGAGAGACAAGTTTGACTTCAAAAGTCAATTTGACTATTAATTTCTTACTTTATTATATACAAAATTGGTATAAATCATTTAGGATTTACTCGCTAACCTTTTTATTCAATGTAAGTTTCTTTTATTAAAATGCTATATGTTGTGATAAGAACAAATATATGGATGCCTATTTATGACTTGAGCGTTTAATTAAAATAATTAGCTTTTTAAAGGTGAATTTAAATTAATTGAGAGTTGAAAATGAAATCCTCTTACATGTATATATAAATAGGAATAGTGTGGTATATGAATTACACATAGAAACAATCAATAAAATTTTCTCTCTCATTTTTACATTGCTAAAACACTTTTCTCTTTTCCTTTTATATACGCTACTATATATTGGTAATATATATATATATATATATATAATTTCTATTATATTGAGATATTAATTGATGTGAATATTAATACTAGAATCTTCTACTTATACTTTTTTATTTGATATCTTCTTTATTTATTTATTTTACAACACGTTATCAGCACGAGACTCTGATCAAATTTTAGGAAGACTCAGGTAACAAATTTTCATTATGTCGAAACTCTCTCATCTTAAATTTAATGCTCTTGATATATCTGAAAACAACTATTTATCATGGATACTGGATGTTGAAATCTATTCTAATCTAATGGATCTTGAAGATACCATTAAGTCTGAAAATAATACATCTCAGAAGTATAAAGTCAAAGCCATGATCTTCCTTCGTCGTCATCTTGATGAAGGATTGAAAAATGAATATCTCACATTAAAAGATTCTGAAGATCTGTGGAAAGACCCTGGAGAAAAGTATAATCATCAAAAGACGGTGATACTTCCTCAAGCTCGATATAAATAGACGCACTTGCGTATACAGGATTTTAAATCCATAAATGAATATAATTTAGCAATGTTTCGAATCACCTCACAAATAAAATTATATAGAAAAAAGATAACTGATAATGATGTGTTAGAGAAAACTTTCTCGACCTTCTATGTCTCGAATGTGCTCCTACAGCAGCAGTATCGAGAAAAAGGATTTAAAAAATATTCTGAGTTAATTTCTTACATTCTTGTTGCTGAACGTAACAATAAGTTGCTTTTAAAAAATCATGAAGCGCACCCAGCTGGCGCCGCCCCATTTTCTTAAGCAAATGCGGCAAATTATATCCTCAAAAGAGATAAATGGCAAGGTTTTGACAAGAAAAAAAATTATGAAAAAGAAGAAAAATTATGTTCACAAGAAAGGATTTCACTAGAAGTGGGATAAAGAAAGAAACAATGGGCAAAATAAATCAACAGAGGATAAATATTTCCATTGTAGTGGAAAGGGCCATTGGTCGCGTATTTGTCATACCCTAAGGCACCTAGTTGATCTTTATCAAGCATCTTTGAAAAAGAAGGCGAATTTTGTTTTAAATGATTCTGAAAATTACACCACTCATTATGATGTATCTGATTTCTTTGAGGATTTTGAAGGAAATATTGGTCATTTGATTAATGATGGAATAGTTTAATATGTGAGTTTGTTAAGCTTTATTTTCTATGAATTTGAATTTCAAGTGTGATGTATATAAATAATGTTTGATAAAATATTTATGAATTTCAAAATTTTTAGTACATATTATATTTCTTAGAAAAATAATTTTAATTAAGAAAATAATTTTACTGCACAAATATTTTTATTTATTTTATTATTATTTATCTTTGAAGAAAATGACAAGGATATATAGTAAAGATGTTTGCCTTGCAGATAGTGCAAATTTGCACACTATTCTCAAAAGTAATATATATTTTACTCATCTTGTGCTAAACGAAGAATATATTAATACTATTATTCGCTCAAACAATGTGATAGAAGACTCCATAAGAGCTATAATTTTGTTTCCTAAAGGAACAAAATTCATAATAAATAATGCACTATTGTCTACTAAGTCTCCAAAGAACTTATTGAGCTTCAATGATATTCGCCGAAATAGATATCATATTGAAACAATGAATGAGGAAAATCATGAGTACTTCTGTATCACAACTCATGATTTAAATAAAAAGGTTATATTAGAAAAGTTACCCTCACTTTCATCTAGGTTATATTACACTAAAATTAGTGTAATTGAATCACATGCCATTGTAAACCAAAAGTTTACTAACCCAAATGAATTCATAACTTGGCATGATCGATTGGGTCATTCGGGAACAATCATAATACGGAGAATTATTGAAAACTCCCATGGATATTTACTAAAGAACCAGAAGATTCTTAAATCTAGTGAATTTTGTTGTGCTGCATGTTCTTAGGAAAAGTTAATTTTAAGACCATCATCAGTAAAGATTGGATTTGAGTCCCCTGAATTTTTAGAAAGGATTCAAGGCTATATATGTGGACCTATTCATCCACCATATGGATCTTTTAGATATTTTATGGTTCTAATAGACGCATCTTTAAGATGGTCACATGTGTGCTTATTGTCTTCTTGCAACTTGACATTTGCGAGATTACTTGCTCAAATTATTTGATTAAAAATACAGTTTTTAGAAAATCCAATCAAAGCAATTCGTCTTGATAATGCTGGTAAATGTAATTCCCAAGCCTTTGATGCTTATTGTATGGCTAATGGAATAAGTGTTGAACATCCAGTAGCTCATATTCACACATAAAATGGGTTAGCAGAATCACTTATTAAACGCCTCCAATTAATTACTAGACCCTTATTTATGAGAACAAATCTCCCAACCTCAACTTGGGGGCATACTATTTTACATGCCGCAGCACTTATTCGTTTGAGGCCAACAAGATTATCATCAGTTCTCTCCTATGCAATTCGCTTTTGGACAGCAGCTAAATGTTTTTCATTTAAGAATATTTGGGTGTGAGATATATGTTCCCATTGCACCACCTTCTCACATCAAAATAGGACCCCAAAGAAAATTGGGGATATATGTTGGATATGATTCTCCCTCTATAATGAGGTATCTTGAGATGCAAACTGGAGATGTATTTAAAGTTCGATTTGCAGATTTTTATTTTGATGAATCAAAATTTTCAATATTAGGGTGAGAGGATAAGCTTCCTGAAAAGGAACTTAATTGGAATGCATCATCCTTGACGCATTTAGATCCTTGATCAGGACAATGTGAACTAAAAGTTCAAAAGATCATACATTTGTAAAGAATAGCAAATAAATTGTCTGATGTATTTTCCAATACAAAGAGAAAAACCAAATCTTATATACCAGTAAAAAATGCCCCAATTCGAATTGATGTCCCAGTTGGACAAGTGGCCACTGAAACAAATTCATGTCAGAAGTGTGGTAGACCTGTCGGTTCCAAAGACAAAAATCCTTGAAAAAGAAAAGAGGTAAATACTATTCTTGTTGAAAAAAATATAGTAAAGACACCTGTATTTATCCAACATTCTGATGTAGTTTAACGCCAGAAGATGTTCAGGTACCTGAAAATTTGTGAAAATGACGAGATCTTGATAAATTATGTCTTTACAGGAGAAAAATAGGACCGAAATAAGACAATTGTCAATGAAATATTTGCATATAATGTGGCATTAAATATCATGCATGAAAGTAAGGACCTTGAGCCAAGAACACTCGAAGAATGTCGACAAATGAATGATTGGCCAAAATGGGAAGAAGCCATGAAGGCTGAGTTAGACTCACTTACAAAACGTGAAGTCTTTGAACCTGTAGTCCATACACCAGAAGATGTAAAACCTGTTGGATACAGGTGGGTATTTGTGAGTAAACGAAATGAAAAAAATGAAGTTGTATGCTACAAAGCTTGACTTGTGACACAAGATTTTTCACAAAGACCCAATATATATTGTGAAGAAACATATTTCCCTGTAGTGGATGCAATAACATTACATTAGTTGGTCAGTTTATTCGCATACCATAAACTACATATACATTTAATGGATGTGATAACAGCCTATTTATACGGATCATTAGATCGTGATATAATGATGTCTAAAGATGTCTAAATCATCTAATGAATATGCGCATGGGTTATACTCAGTTAAATTGCAAAGATCTTTATATGGTTTAAAGCAATCTGGACGAATGTGGTATAATCGTCTTACTGAGTATCTGGCCAAAAACAGATTCAAGAATAATGATATCTGCCTATGTGTTTTCATAAAAAAATCTGCATCTGGATTCATTATAATTGCTGTGTACGTTGATGATTTAAATATTATTCGAACCCTTGAAGAGATTCCAACAACTATAAAAGTTCTAAAAGAAGAGTTTGAGATGAAAGATTTGGAAAGACTAAATTTTGCCTCGACTTACAGATTGAGCATACAAAAAAGGGATATTTATTCATCAAACAACATACACATAAAAAATCTTGAAGAGATTTTATATAGATAAGTCACATCCATTAAGTACCCCAATGATCATAAGATCTTTGGATGTGGAAAAGGATCAATTCCGTCCTAAGAAAGAAAATGAAAATATCATTGGTCCTGAAGTACCATATCTTAGTGCCATTGGAGCACTAATGTATCTTGTAAATAATACACGATCAAATATATCATTTGCTGTGAATTTACTAGCAAGATATAGTTCCTCTCCAACCAGAAGACATTGGAATGGAATCAAACAAATCTTTTGATATCTTCATAGAACGGTTGATATGGGATTGTTTTATCCCTATGGATTCAAGTCACAACTAGTTGGCTATGCAAATGCAGGATACTTGTCTGATCCACACAAAGGGAGATCTCAAACAAGATATCTGTTCATATATGGTGGTACAACTATATCATGGAGGTCCATGAAACAGACGATTGCAGCAATATTCTCTAATCATACTGAAATACTAGCGACACATGAAGCTAGTCATAAGTGTTTTTGGCTCAGGAGTTTGATCCAATATATTCTGTCATCACGTGGACTAATTGATCATAAGATAGCTCCAACTGTCTTGTTTGAAGTTAATACAACATGCATTGCTCAACTTAAGGGTGGATACATCAAAGGTGATAGAACAAACTATATTTCTCCCAAATTATTCTTCACTCGTGATCTTCAAAATCAATGGACAATTGATATCCAACATATCTGCTCAAGTGACAATCTGACAGATTTATTCACAAAGTCACTCCTGAAATCCTCTTTTGAAAGATTGGTACATCAGATTGGGATGCGCCGATTTCGAGATATTAAATAATGTCGACAAGAGGGAGAGACTGTACTCTTTTTTCCTTGGTCAGATTTTTTTTATTGGATTTTTCTTGACAAGATTTTTAACGAGGCAGTCCCTATCACAAATGATTTTGTACTCTTTTTTCTTCACTAAAATTTTTCTCATTGAGTTTTCTTTAGTCAGGTTTTAATGAGGCATAATCCTAAATGGTCATCTAAAAAAAAGTGTTGTGATAAGAACAAATACATAAATGTTCATTTATGACTTAGGCGGTTAATTGAAGAAATCAACTTTTTAAAAATGAATTCAAACAATTAAGAGTTGAAAATGAAGTTCTCTTACATGTATAAATAAAGATAGTGTAGCATGTGAATTACACCCAGAAATAATCAATAAAACTCTCTCTCCTTTTTACATTGCTAAAACACTTTTCTCTCTTCCTTTAATATACGTTACTATATATTGATAATATATATAATTAATTTCTATTATATTGAGATATTAATTATAGTGAATATTAATATTAGAATATTTTAATTATACTTTTTTATTTTATATCTTCTTTATTTATTTATTTTACAACATTATATATTTATTTATTGTTATTCTAATAATTAGTTTTACAAAATATTATTTAAACAATTGTAGCAACTGTGCAACCAATAATTAAAATAAAACTAGAGAGGAAAAAAATGCAATTTATCCTCGTCATTATCGTTTCAATTTGAATTTCTTCCACATTTTAAATTCAACTGTTGGATGTATTTTTTTAGGTGTTTAAATAGTAATTCTGGGCGAAAGCTAGTGCACTCCAAGTAAAGTAGGGAGTGCAGCACTCTTTAAAAGTTAATCTACTATCAAAAATGATCAGGTAAATTAAATTTATTTATTATTGTTATTATTTTTTTGTTATGGGGTGAACAAACAAACCGACACTAACATCGTTTAACAGAGGACTATCTTTACACCAAAAAAATACTCAGAAAAATTTAATCGAATTCTTCCGTTACTCTATTATTGTTGATGTGATATTTTCAAGCATTTTTCACTGTTTTATTTATTAGCAGGTGTTTTTACTATTGTTCTGTCTAGCCATAGGTTTTGACGCTCTTGAACCCACTACATTCCACCTCTACCATAAATGGACCTTCAAAGCCGAAAAAATTGCTACCATAGAAAAGGAAGACGCCGTCTGTCGCTGCTGCTAGTTGGCTAACTCCAAACTGATTCTGTAGAAGAACCGGTCTCCATGAAGGCGCCATGATTCTCAGATGATGACGCAGTCAAAGTATAAAATACATGACAGTTATAACAAGTCCATTATCTTTTATTTCAAATTATCCTCAACTTGTACGTAATAGAATGAAAAATTAAAATATAATTTTATTTAAACAATTATTTGTATTATTTTTTATTAATTTATTCAAAAAATAATTAAATTTTGAAGCTAATTGGTATAAAATATTACAGATATAAAACTAAGAAAAATTTTTATTTGCATAAGAATGAGCCTAATAAATAATTATTCTATTTAAATATAATTAAGAGTATTTCTTTTTTTGTCAATGAGTTATAATTCAAATGACATAGTCTCTATATTCACCTAAAAGTTGATAAAAAAAATACTTTTTTTTATTAACTTTTTTAAACATTAATTATTTATTTTACATACTATATAGAAATAAATGAATATAATATTTATTGAGTAGACACAGTTACGTAAAAAAAAATTTATTGTCATAGTATTTGAACCAAAGAAAAAAAAGTATTATTTTAAGAAAAACTAATAATATATTTTTAATAATATTCTTACTACAAAATAATAAATTTTAAATATTTTTTAAATAATATATATTAACTAAAATAATATAATAATCCCAAATAATATATTATAAATATAGTAAAATGACATATTTCAATAAAAAAAATTGTTAATAAAAAATTATATGAATTTTTGTTTCGCACAAAATAAAATTATTATATGTTTATTTACTTTTTATGTTATATATATGATTTTTTTAATTAAATTAATATAATACAAAATCTTTTATTATTCTATTCATATTTAATGTTTTAATTTTGTTTCTCACAAAATAAAATTAACACAAAAAATTTTATCATTGTGTTTATATTTAATATTATAATTTTATTTCATATAAAACAAAATTTATTTAAATTTTAATATTATATACATAAAATATATATAACACAATTTTTTATCATTGTATTTATATTCAATATTATAATTTTATTTCACACTAAATAAAATTTATTTAAATTTTAATATTATTTAAATTTTTTTCTAGATTTAGTACATGAATTTTTAACTTATTTTTTATGTATTATTTATTTTAATTCTAAAGTCCAATAATTTTTTTTTACAGACATGTTGTTTTTAATATTTATATATTATTTTTTTATTTTGAATTTCAACCCAATATCTGAGATTTATAAAAAAAATTCTAAAACTTGTAAAAAATGATTAACCTGATTAACAGGTTACTTTTTAAATCCAGATCATTCAAATAAAATATAACAAATGAAGAGTTTAGATTTAACGAATTCACAAAGTGCGCAGCACTCCATACTTAGCAAGGAGCGTTTAAGAATGGGCCGTAATTCTGAAAACTTTTTAAATAATATATAAAGATATCAAATGTAGTAAAAAGAAATTAGCAGAAAAAATGAATTCTATTATAATAGTTATAAAACTTTGACAATATTTAAAAAATAACTAAAATAAAAATGATATATTTTTATTTGATAATCATTTTTAATTTAATCACATTTTATTCTTTGTTTTTAAATTTAAAATATTAGAAAATAATAATAAAATATAATAATAATTTTAACTATACTTTTTAATGTTACCTCAGTTTAGCCGTCCATCATCATGAAAGTATAAAACCCAGCATAGAATACCTAAATGAAAAAAGTGTTTAGGAGAATAAAATAAAATATAATATCGTGATGAGAAAATAATCAAAATATAGACACAAATGACTGAAATGAGGTTCATGGAAGTCACATCAGATGCTGGGCCACATGCTGACCGAACCCAACCTTTCAAGTCTATTGAGGCCACCACGACAATGATTGATTCCATTGTCTCTTCCTTCATTAAAATTAAATGGTTAAAACACAATAAAATAATTTTAAAAAGGGTTAATTATAAATTAGTCATTCTAATTATTTTCATGAGGACTACAAAATTTATAATTTAAAATTTATTACAGAAATATTTATTAAAATATTATTATATAATATGTAATTAACCTTACAATTGTGTAGATGGTATACTAAAAAGTAAAAGGTTGTTATAAGAAATTTTAAAAAGAAAACCGGGGGAAGAAATCAACGCATATAAGGGAAAATAAAATATTTGTTTTCTTGGTTAGTAGGGAAAATAAAATAGTTTAATGTAAATAACGTGTCTTAACATGAATGAATAAAAGTGTTAGTGCTCCAAAGTCCTATATATTAGATTGACCAAAGAAAAAAAATATTCAAAGGCAAAGGTAGTGCATGAAGATAAGCAAGCTATCACATTATGATATTCTTGCTAGAGTTTCATCATTTACCTTTATAATGTCGATGGTGATTGAGTTTACTGAATGTGGTTTTATTTATTTTGTAATTCCTTTTTATTACTTATTTAGACTCTTCTTCAAGTTAGAGTTCTATTTTTTTTAAAACTAAAAAGTCTCAGCTTCTTCTGAATTTATAATGGCTACTCACATCAAAATTAATTATATTACGTAAATATAAAAAATATATTATATTTTATATTTAATATATATTTTAATTTTAATAACATTTATACTATAGTATAGAGTTTTCTATTTATTTATTTAATTTAATTTAATAAAATAAAAATTTAAATATAATAAATTTTATATAAATTAATAATTAAAAATTATTAAATAATTTAATTAAATTATTATTTAATAATTTTTAATTATTAATCGTAAACGAATTTAATGGATGGTGTTGTTTTGTTTAATAGTTTTCCACATGGAAATAAAAACATTATCTGTGGAATAATTTAGGGGAAACAAAGAAAGAAAGAAAAGAGGAAAGTTTTGTAATTTACCAAGAGGGGCAATGCTTTTTTCAAAATGGAAAAAGAAATGGCTGTCCCTTTCTCTCTCCTGCCCGTACTGCCCCAGTTTCATGCTTTTCAATTTTCATCTTTCAAGCCTGACCAACCTGCCCGTCGTAGAAAAATATTTCCCCTTGTGTCACAAGCACCCTCTCCCGCTTTCCCCTTCAACACACTCTCTCTCTCTCTCTCCCACTTTGCTTTGGAGTTTGGAACTTAGTTTTTCACAGATGTGGTTTGTGTTATGTTGTTATCTTTCTGCAGTGTTGAATACATTTATTTTGATCCCTTGATGTCAGTGAATACTAAGATACCCTTCTTTTTGTTCAGTTGTTAGATTGTTGATTGATGATGATGATGATGGTGGTGGTGATGTATGTGTCTCAAAAGTGTGTGTATTTATAGAAGAAATTAACTAGATTGCTTGATTAGCTTTGAAGTGGATTTTTCTTCTTCTTTATTTATTACTTTTTTTAATTATTTTTTAGATTTATTAAGATCAAAGTTGAGACTTTTGGGCATGGAAAGTTGTTTGTAAGAGTTTTTGGAAGATGGGGTTTGGGAATAATAAGAATAGTAGTAGCAGCAGCAACAACAACAACAACAACAACAACAATAATAATAATAATAATAATAATAATAATAATAATGTTATTAAAGCTGGAAGTTTGGATGTGGGAAAATCAAAGGGAAGGAAGAAGGGAGAGAATGAGAAAGGGTGGTGGCCTAAATTTAGTTTCTTTGGGAGCTGCATACCTTCAAGATCAAAGGTTGTTACCTCCATTAGTGGCACTACTTCTACTCAAACTGGTAAATATTTTCTTTCATTACCCCAGCTCTTTTACTTTCAGGGAATATTTATTCATTACCTTTTTTGGGTTTTCTAAGATCTTGCCAAATCTTTTGTTATTGTTTTGTTTTGTTTGAGGCTGCAAATTTGTTTTAAGAAACACTGAATTATAAGGTTTCTTGGAACAATAGTGTTATTAAACTGAGCAAGGTAGAGGTCTAAGGTAGATGTTTTAAGAAATATTGATGGTTCTGCATTACCAAGTGCTTGATCTAGCCAAAAAAGGAGAGAATAGAGAAATGTATTCTGTAAGCGCCACCTAAATTTGCGATTCTTTTTTCATTTGTGCTGCACTGCTTGATTGTATATACTATTTATTTAGTTACCTTAGAAATATAATGATCTTGCAATGAAGTTGTGTAAGGCCAAGCATGTCATGACTGAATCATTCAATAGTGCTCCCTAATTCTTAACTTTTAGGAGACTGACTATACCAAATCAGTGATAATTGAATTTGAGTTTGTGATTGTGTTTCGATCAGCAGAAATCAAATCTGTGTCGGAGAGCTGCACGAAAGAAACTGTTGCTCCTCCAGAGTCCACTATGACAACAACAACAAGCAATGAAGAGAGTATTCCTTCCACTCCAAAAGTTAGTGAGGAGTTGAAGGTAGCTTCTTGTTTGAGAAAATTCACATTCAATGGACTTAAGGTAGCAACTCGGAATTTCAGACCCGAGAGTCTTCTTGGAGAGGGAGGGTTTGGTTGTGTATTCAAGGGTTGGATTGAGGAGAATGGAATTGCACCCGTTAAACCGGGTACCGGTCTTACCGTTGCAGTCAAGACCCTGAACCACAATGGAAATCAGGGTCACAAAGAGTGGCTTGTATGACAGCACTTAAATTCTTTCAATTTCTTCCCTTATTTTCAAATATATTTACATCTACCATTCCTGTTTTGTTAACATTTTGTGATTTTTCTTTTCTTTGCAGGCTGAATTAAACTATCTCGGTGATCTTGTCCATCCTAATCTTGTTAAATTGATTGGTTTCTGTATAGAAGATGACCAGAGATTATTGGTTTATGAGTTTATGCCCCGAGGCAGTTTGGAGAATCACCTCTTTAGAAGTACACTACTAACCTTACTTTATTATCGTTGATTGTGTGTCTACGCTAACTTCTGTTTATTTCTGTGTAAATCCTTCCTTGGCACATATATTGAACTCAAAATTAGCATCCATAGAGATTAAATTTTGGCTGAAAATAAGTGTGATTGTTTATGATGTGGAGAATGGATCATTTTTCGTTCTTAGTGGATAACTTTGCATTCTAATTACCTTTTGTGCTAAAGTCTATGGGGACTGCTCAATGAAAGTTAAGATCAACCAAACCAAAAAGAGAACATGAATGCCATTGGGCTAAGTAGCTTTTTATGCAGTAACAGTTGTTAATCTAGTCGAGCTCAAACATAAACTGTATTTCTAGGAAATTAAAGAGAACAACTCAAATTATAATCTAAATAATATATTGGATTTATTACACATTTACACCACATTTTTTGCTCTCCTTACTACCACAATCTTAATCCAGTTTTTGTTGCTGGTGTTTAAAACAAATAGTTACAGGTTTTATGCTTTCTAGCAAATCAAAAGTAAAATAAAATGGTTCTCTTCCCATAATGCTTCGTTCTTACTTCTTGGAGTTATGCTCTTAAACAGTTTTTTGTGTGTCTAGATTAACCGTTTTCTGATGACAACCTTGTTTGATGTAATAGGGCCCCTACCGCTTCCTTGGTCTATCAGAATGAAAATTGCACTTGGTGCTGCAAAAGGTCTTGCTTTTCTTCATGAAGAGGCTCAGAGGCCAATAATCTATCGCGATTTCAAGACATCCAATATCCTATTGGATGCGGTAAGTGGCTAAACTAGGGGAAAAAGTTGCAATTATTTCTTATTCATTCTTGACCTCAAAACTGAAAAGGAAATATTGGTTTAGGAATACAATGCAAAGCTCTCTGATTTTGGACTTGCCAAAGATGGCCCTGAGGGGGAAAAGACACATGTATCAACAAGAGTCATGGGAACATATGGTTATGCTGCTCCGGAGTATGTCATGACCGGTGAGTTTTGATCATTTTGTATTCTTTTTGGAACATTAATGTTTCTTGAAATTAATACTTTACTACATATTTTATGCCTAAAGTAGCTAATAATATTTTGAGTTTTTAGGTGAACATAACTTTTTTGTGTACTAGGCTGCCCTTAAATTAGAAGTTTAAATGGTTAAAATGCTGATCAAGGTGCTAACTACTATCACCACAGGGATAGCTAAGATCAAACAAGTGAAAATCTAATAGATATTCTGAACTTAGCCTTGTGTTTTTAGGTGAGTAAGAGTAATAAAAGATAGCTATTATCATGACCAAGAGGTGCAAAATGAAGAACCTGGCACTAAAAATTCATCACAGATAAAATAGCACAAGTAATAGGCAAGCTGGCAATCACAATTTTGTTTTCTATACTTTAAGTGGTGAGTAGTTGAGCAGTGAGCACTGTTTTTTGACCTCTTCCACTGACTTTTTTCTCTCCTGCCAAACCATGTGACCTACTTCATCCTTGTCATTAGCATCACTATCTAACACATTTTCGTTAAGATAAAGAAAGGGCCCAATTTCAACAATTCAATTTTCAAACTTGTTATGCTGCTTTGAAAAACTTAAACATCCATCAAAAAGTGTAAGGAGGGAGAGGGGGGGAGTAAGGGGAAGGAAACTTGTAAACTTAAAATTTTATATTGTTCAATGAAAAAAAGTTGAAATCATTACATTTTTGTATTGATAATGATATTCTTTTTGCATAGCATAGATAGATCATAGTTGTAAACATGCACTTTTTAATATTAACCTGAAACTACCAATTCTGATTAGGACATTTGACATCAAAAAGTGATGTCTACAGTTTCGGAGTGGTGCTTCTTGAAATGCTCACTGGCCGCCGAGCAATCGATAAGAGAAGACCAAATGGAGAACACAATCTGGTTGAGTGGGCTAGACCTGTACTTGGAGATCATAGGATCTTATTCCGGATAGTCGATCCCCGGCTTGAAGGGCACTTCTCGGTTAAAGGTGCACAGAAAGCTGCCCAGCTAGCTGCTCAATGCCTTAGCCGCGACCCGAAATCCAGACCTTTGATGAGTGAAGTTGTTCAAAGTTTAAAGCCATTGCCAAACCTTAAGGATATGGCCATTTCTTCTTACCACTTCCAGGTCACACGAGTCGAGCGTACTTTCTCCATGCCAAATCATAAAAACGGCATCAAAACGCAGTTAGTAGCTTTACCAAAGAAAGGTCAACCTGTAAGGACATTGTCAACTCCAAATGTTCCACATGGTTCTCCATATCTTAATTATAGCAAGTCTCCGAAACCAAAGGAGTAAGAATCGCCATTCGCTATCTCGAGTTTGATTCTCTATTCATTCACTTCCCTCAAATTAGGCCATCATCTGAAAGATACTGTTGTTTGATCTATTATATGAATTCAGTCTCAGATAAAGGTGTGGAAACAGTATATGAGACTGGATTGACAGAATCTTTTGGAGCAATTTGGCATATGCAGCTTTCAAGTGGGGAATTGTTATTCACTGAACTTCTGAAGTCCTTTAACTTTTCCACCTTTTCAATGATTTCTTACCTTCTGAATGTATTTTTTATTTTATTTTTTTGTAGAGAAGGATGAAAAAAAGGTGGTATTATATTACCGGATATTAGTGATAGAATTTTACACTCATTCCACTACTATTTAGAGCATACATGTTAATGTGATCATATACTAGTACTAGAAACAACTTAACAAGTGCTGAGGCTTGAGGGCTCTTTTTTGTTGATTTTAGAGCTGCAATTTGTTTTATTATTGGTGTGTCAAATGTGTTGTTTGTTCAGAAAGAGCATTGTTACTTATAAATGTTTTTCTTTTTTTTTTTAATAGAGAAATGGATTCTGTCTATTGAAGTATGCACTATACAGTATTTCTAAGTTTAGGAGTTCTCATTATATATTTTAAGGAGATAGAATAGGAATCTTAAAAAGGGTTATTTGAAATTGCTAATAACTCTTCCCATTTATTTGAAAAATTAAAGAACGTTGCTGTCCTACAACAATAATAATAAAGTCTTATCCCACAAGGTGGGATCGATTATATGAATTAAACGATGTTATTGAGTTCGATTATATATCATGTTTACAGAGATACTTGTTTATATGTAGATCTCATTTGACCACCTTATAGATGGTCTTCCTTTACCTTTCACCCATTGTCCATCTTTCATTTCATTCACCCTCTGATTGGTGGTTTGTTGGTCTTCTTCTCATATGTCCAAACCACCTGAGATGCGGTTTTACCATCTTTTCCACAATAGATTTTACTTCAAGTCTCTCTCTCTTATATTTTTGTTCCTTATTCTATCTAATCATGTATGACTACTCATCTATCTTAATATCTTTATTTCTGTCACACTTAGTTTATGTTCGTATTCCCTTTTGGCCGTCCAACACTCTGTACCATAAAGCATAGTCAGTCTGATAGCTGTGAAATAGAATCTACCTTTAAATTTTAATTAAAGACACTTTTTTGTCACATATAAAACCAGACGTACTACGCTATTTTGACCAACCTGAATTGTAATAATCATCACTTATGACTAATGGCTGATGAAATTTGCACAATTATATATATAGGCAGCAGCCCTAAACCTCTGATTCCTAAAATACATGAAGCACGAATATTTTGTTGAATTACTCTGTCTACATATTTTACACATTTCGAAAAAGATATTATTTTAATATTCATCTGGTACGTGTATTTTGTGTTTAATTGTGTTTTAGTAAAAAAATAAAAATACTTGTTCGAAAAATCTAAAATGATAAATGATATGGTATGTATTTGGATCGGCATTTGTCAAACTGGAGTTTGAATGAAAATGATTTTATAAACTTGATTTTGGGTAAGAGTGTGTTTTTGTCGACATGATTTATATTTGGTAACTCTATACTAAAATTGATTTTAATAAAATAAATATTATTTGGATAATATTAGTTAAAATCACTCTTAGATAGATAATTATTAAAAGAATAAAGTATAGTTTTTGTCTCCAACTGGGATCTCAAAGTTGTCCTTAACATTTAAATTGTCCTATTTAAGTCTCTAACGTTTCAAAATTGACTCAATGATGTCCTACCGCTAGGGATCTGGTAACAGAATTGACGGCGTGACAAAATTGAGACGATTTTGAAATGTTATGAACTTAAATAGGACGAAAACGTTGGGGACAAAAACGATACATAGAAACAAATTTTGATTTTATCCTTTAATAATATCAATCTTTTACGGTACATAGTTATTCAATTATTTTTTAGTCATATCTAAGTAAATTACACTTAATCACATTACTTTCATTCTAAACAAATTTATTTTTTATAATTTTACTCTTAAATATTTTTATTCATCATAAAATATTTGTAAAATGACTAGAATCATATTACTTAATTGTATATGTATCATTTTTTTTTCACAAGTTTATGTACTAGTCATTCTAAAAATATTTTATGAGAAGTAAAAAATTTTAAGAGTAAAATTATAAAAAAAAATAAATTTATTTAGAATGAAAGTAATGTGATTAAGTATAATTTACTTAGATCTGATTAAAAAATAATTAAATAACTATGTACTATAAAAGATTGATATTATTGAAGAATAAAATTAAAATTTATTTCTATGTATTGTTTTTGTCCCCAACGTTTTCGTCCTATTTAACTCCCTAACGTTTCAAAATCATCTTAATTTTGTCCCGCCGTCAATTCTGTTAACAGATCCCTAACGGCAGGATAACATTGAGTCAATTTTAAAATGTTAGGGACAACTTTAGAACTTATCCCAAATATTGGGAATAATAATGATACTTTACTCTTACTAAAAAAGACATGATATTAAATTATAATATTATTTTTTAATCATGTTTAATTTTTTTTATACTTTTTTTTGTATGTTTTTATATAATATTTTTTTCTAGTACTTTTAGTATTTTTTTTAATACGCTATAATTTTTTACTATTATTATTATCTATGATTAATTTTTTATTTAATTTATTTTACCTAATGGGATCGATAAATTATATTATAAATAGATAATAATAATTATAATACACAAAAACCACAATTATAAAAGTACACAATATCAAACCAAACAAAAAGTTAACAAAAAAATAAAAATAATAAATAATAAAAAAGTGAACTCATATAAAGAGAAACAATAAAAAATTATAAATAAAACAATAACATATATCAAGGATAGAATTGGTAAAAGGGAATTAAAATTTTATAGTTGATGGCGGGACGCTAGTTAGAGAATGCAAAGTTAAGATTTTTTACTTCTTGCAAACGTGAATTTGAGAACAAAATCTCATCTGCGTTCACAAAAAAGGGTTGTGCTATGGTGTTGAAGTAATTATTTTTCAGTATCTGCTGAAATGAGTTGGCGAGTAACTGCGTAAGACACGTGGTCTTACTATGCGTAGATGTATAGATAGAAAACTGATGCAGTAACAAAAAGTGCATGTCAGTTCTCTACTTTGATTAATTGCTGCATAAAGTAAACTAATTTCGAAACTTGAAAAAATTATCAAGGGAGTTGATTTTTTTGTCCGTTTTTATTGTTGATAAGTATGAACATTCTCTCCTCTTTTTAAGTGGGCCGTTACATGATGTTCATGAGGTTAGGCAAAAAAATATGTGAGTTGTGATAATAATAATAATAATAATAATAATAATAATAATAATAATAATAATAATAAGTGTAAGAGCTACAAAAATATTGTCAATATTAACGAGTTAAGGTACAAACGACAAAAGACCACGTAAATTATCATATATTTGTAAATACATATTAATATATTTACAAATACCTATTAATATGTTATTTTATATATTTGTATTTTATATTTAAATATATTTTATAATAACTATATCTAATTTAGTAACTGGTTCATGTAGTATGATTAAAAATTTTAAATTTTTTCTATTATTTAAGTTTTTCAAATGATAATATTAATAAATATTTATCATCTTTAAGTAAGCTTCAAAGTTATAAAATGGAAAAAAAAAATAATACATCATATATTAAAAGATAATAATAATAAATATTTATCTCCCTTAAGTAAGCTTCAAAATTAGAAGAAAAAGAAATCAAAAGAAAAAGTATGTATAGGATAAAAAAATAAATATTAAAAAGGTGTCATGCCACCAAAAGAAATTGATTTCCTAAATTTCGTGCATCAGTTCTTTTTTTAAAAGTTATATCATATCATTATAAAAAATAATAATTTTCTATTATTTAATTTAATAGTAATTTTAACGGTATTTATGAACAGTAAAATTATAAAGAATATAAATGATTTTATGAGTATTAAATGATAGAAAAAAAAATAGGTTAACTTTAATATTATTTGATAAATCCTTTGAATTTGAAATAAAATTATCCTCGCATAAAATAATAAAAATTCGTTTACTCATTTCATTATTAGATTTGACATTTGAAAATTTTAGATTTTATAGTAGAAATTTTTTAATTTAATTGTATAAAATGAGTGTTAAAGTTTTAGTGTTATAAAAGTGATATAAAATATCTTTTTTAATACTTTATGGTTAAATTATACAGTTGGTCCCTACACTTTCAGTAAAATTATAAATTAGTCTCTACACTTTAAAAGTTTGTAATTGGGTCCTTAAAGAAAATTAAAAATTGTAATTTAGTCTCCGTCATTCAAAAAGTTTTATTTAACAGAATATTTTCAGTATATTCTTCATTTTAATAGAATATTTTCAGCATATGTTGAGAATATTCTGTTAAATCAACACTTTTTTAATGGTAAGGACTAAATTATAAATTTTAATTTTCTTTAGGGATTTAATTACAAATTTTTAAAGTGTAAAGACCAATTTGTAATTTTACTAAAAATATAGGAACCAACTGTGTAATTTAACCGTACTTTATTGTGTATGATATTATTTAGAGTTTAGGGTTAAAAAATTAGTATTTATTATTGATAAATTAAGAAATGTAATTTATGATTTAGAATTTATAAGTTGGTGTTTATGATTAAGAATTATTTATTTAGTATTTTTTATGGTATAAAATTTAGGTTAGGATTTAAGAATTTCGGATTAAGAGTTAAGGTTTATAATTTGTTATTGAGGGTTAGGATTTAGAGTTTAGTAGTTATGATTTAGAGTTTAGAAATTTTTAAACACATTTTTTTAATTTTTTATTCTTTTAGTTATTAACTTTATTTATTTTATTTTAGACTTTTATATATATGCTTAAATTATGTGATTTACTTCTTGAAACAAATATGATTTTATTGGTAAATATTATTTTGAATAATTCTATTAAATTAAAAATTTAGAAAAAAATAGTGAAAAAATTGTATTGTAATTTCAATACTTTGACTATTTTTTATTTGTATTTGATTTTTTATTATTAATATTTTTTCTTAATTTTAATTAAATTTATTAAATCTTTTAAAAATTTTAAAATTAATGATTATTAATTTAAAATTGAAAAAAATTGAGTATAAATTATATTGTTAAATTTGCTTATATTGTTAAAATTTACTTAGATTGTTATCTTTTATAAGTTTTTTTAGATCTGACTCAGTCTATTTAAAAGTTGGATAAACTTACGAACCTATTTAAAAAGCTTATTTCGTGAAATATATCTCAAAATTATATAAGAGGAGAATTATTAACTTTGTTTAACTCAAAACATATTTATAATCCATAATAAAAAAATCATAAACATTTTATTTGAATAAAATAAAACTATAATAACAAAGTAATATCAGATAAGTACCTCCATTTATAGTTTTACTAGTTTGTACGGTAACCCTTCAATGTTAACACATTTTTACAGCTCTTACAAAATTATTATTATTATTATTATTATTATTATTATTATTATTATTAGAATCACAACCCAATTATTATTATTATTATGATTATTATTATTAGAATCACAACCCATATAATTTTTTGTCAAACAAAACATTATGTAATAGTCCACCTAAAAAGAGAAGGGAATGTCCATACCCATCAATAACAAAAAAAGACAAAAATATTAACTCCCTTACTAATTTGTTCAAACTTTGAAATTAGTCCACTTTATGCAATAATTATTTAATTAATCAAAATAAAGAACCGACAAAATCCTGTACTTTATGCTGTTACATCAACTTTTTATCTATACATATACGTATAGTAAGACCACACGTCTTGCATAATTATCTGCCAGCTCTTTTCAGCAGGTGCTAAAAAATATTTGTTTCAGCACCATAGTATTGGCCCACAAAAAAAAGGTGGCCAAACCAAAAATTAAAACGTTCAAGAAACAGTGGTTGAAGTATATCATATAGTGACAAAAGTATTTGCCTCAAACTAAAGCCACACAGGTTTGAAACCTAGCCGTGGTGGCTAGGTTAATGGGTGTGTACGGATGTGTGACAGTGTGAGTAGATTTGTATGACAAAAAAAAAAAAAGAAAATGTTCAAGAAATATGTTTTTCACCTCTCTAATCCCAAAACAAACACACCCATGGTCTTTCACGAAATGGGCTTCTCGGAATTCGAATTCCCAACTTTGCAGAAAAAACTTGCTTAAGGCTTAACCCAATTCCACGAAGCCAACTATCTTTGGCGACTAAATTCTCAAAGTGGTCTCCCAGATTCAACTCGTGCTCCAATTTAATTCTTGAGATTTCAATTGCACTAATTTGATCTGCAAGATTAGTCTTCGAACAACATACTAGTCCCTCAACCTATTTATGGCATGAATCTATAGCTAGACGACTGATGTGACACAATTAATACCATGTGGTATCATCATTAACTCCCACATTATCATCATCCTCATATATCCTTTTTCTTTCCCAAATGCTCACCACGCTCTCTTCCTCGCCCCAACACTGCCACTTCTCCCACCCTCTCACGGCAAGCTCAAGACACAGAACGACCTCCACTCCCGGCCTCCTTGACACTCTCAACCACCACCTCCACGACTCCACCATCTTCTCCCGCACCCATATTGACAACGCCACCGCCCTCTCCACCAATCCCCCGCGACTCTCCACCAATGCTGAAAGTGAAAATGGGTTCGCAAAATAGTTGCAGAGTGAAGAATTGTCGCAATGATCGAAAATGACGAATTCGTTGGTGAGGTTATCAAGATCAGTGGTGAGGAAGCCTTACTGAAACGTCAGAGCCGGAGAGCTCGTCAAATTGTGAAACCCTAAAGGAATAATTGTCGAGGACCTTGAGGCGACCTCTAAGCTAGTGCTAAACCATCTTGAAGTCGAACTCCAAATCCACGAGTGGGTTGACCCGCGTGCACTCCAGATCTGTAAGACAACATAAGACGAAGAAAAGGAAGAGGGAGATGGTGGATTCGCGAAGCGTGATAATTTGTGAGATTCGAATGGTCAATTTTAATCGGTGAGGAACAGTAGGCGTACCTACTAGTGGTGGAGATGATAGGTGAGACACCGCAATTGTCGTCTTTGATACCAAGGGAGCATCGAAAGCAGAGAGCGAAGTGGATGCTAAAGTTGAAACAAAAGCCATCAGAAGTTGTGGATGTGGAAGGCGTGGACCCAAAGTCGAAGAGGGTGTGGTGGTGATGTGGTGACGGATTAAGAATGATGGTTGTGCTGATGGTTCAGGGAATTAGGGATGAAAATGGATGTATGAGAATGATGATTATGTGGAAGTTATTGATGATGTGGAGGTTAATGATGATGTCACATCAAGATTCAGCTACTAACTCACTCCAAAAATAGATTGAGAGACTAGTATGTCGTTTGAAAGACTGAAACTGAAAGTTAATTTGAGATATCAAATCAGTGCAATTAAAATTTGAAAATTAAATTGATGCACCAGTGGAATATGAAAGACTACTTTGGATAGTCGTCTTTAGACAAAATTTTCACAACTGTAATTGAGAGACTAATTACAAGATTTATATATATTTGTGGGTATTTTTTAGTGGGGTTTTTAAAAACCTCTTCAATATATTTTATATGTGGCATTTTGATAAACTCCCACTAAATACCTAACAATAAAAGGTAATGCTATGATGCTGAAAGATAAAGTTTTCAGCAGGTGCTGAAATTAAGTGGCACAGCAGAGGAGTTTACACGTGTGTTTATTGCTTTCAAGGTTTTCGACAAGTCTTGTCGTGTGTCCAGAGAATTGATGAAGGAGGCCAATTAATTAAATGTCATTTGATTTTGTTAATGGTGATGATTAAGTTGTTGGGCTTTTTTTGGGAGTCCAAAGAATTTTGGTATATAATCTCTTGCGGGTCCAAAAAAGATTGGTGTTGTGATAAAAATATTGTACAGCCCTATAAAATGAATAATGATAAAAATATTCACACTGTTTATATATAATTTATTGGTACCAAAAAAGAAATCAAGTCCCAAATGAATTGAATTCTTGTCTTCTTTTTTTTTTTGGTATTTTATTTTTTCTGTGTACAAACTTTTTTTTATTATTTGTTACCTCTAGTAAAATTTGTAATTGTAATAGTTGTATATTATGTTATCATTGTAATTTTTTAAAAGTATAAATTATTCATCCTACTAAAAAAGACAAAATAAATAAAAAACTAACTATAATTAACAATAGAGTCATAGTAATATTTATAATCTAAAATAGTATTAAATAAAACAATATTAAATAAATTATGAGTAATCTAATTTCATAAAGTATATTTTCATATATTATTCATACCTAAAACAAACAACAACTAACATACATGAAGTAGTCTAATGAGTTGTAATTTAAATGGTATAATTTTTTCATATTTACCTAAAAAGTCATACTTTCGAGTGTCTCTATCTTTAATAATAATAAAAAAAAACATTCATGAGATAGCGATGTTTGTGAACCTAGCTATATATACGTGTCTTTTTATATCATTTGTCAAAGTGGCATATTTAAGAAAGATTAAAAAAAAATCTATGCATAATTTACTCACTTATTTTAATTAAAATATACATTTTAGAAAATTAACTAAAAGGTCTAGCTATTTTCACATTTAAAATAAATTAAAAAAATAATTTCACATATTTTTTAAAATTTAAAGGCTACATACATAACCTAAAATATTTAACCTGTATAACATGCAATTAACCCTAAATATTGTATAAATAATGATGAAGCATTATTATTGTTATTTGTAGGGTGGTGGGCTCTTACATTTTGAGATAGCTGACTTCTGATCAAACCCAATAATAAGAGTAAGCATAAGAATGTATATACCACCATTTGGAATTTGATTTTTTTTTGGGTACCCAGAAATTATTTATAATTACTGTGCTATTATTATCATTATTTATTTTATCAGGTTGTACAATATTTTTTATCACAACACTCAATCTTTTTTGGACTTGTAATATATTACATACCAAATATTTATTAGACTCTTAAAAAAAGCCCAGCAACCTAATCATCTTCATTAACAAAATCAAATAACATCTAATTAACTTTTCTCTTTCATCAATTTCTGGACACATTGCAGAATTTGTCGGGATTTTGAAAACAATAAATACACGCGTAAATTTTTCTATAATGCCACCTAATTTCAGCAGTTGCTGAAAATTTTCTCGTTCAGCACTATAGCATTACCCTCCTACTGTTATCAATTATCACATAATTAAAATTTCTTTCAAAATCCAAAAAACACTCGAAGAGAAAGAAGAGAAGGATGAGAGCTCACCGAAACCCTAAAGCTCTCCATCGCCATCTCCATCGCCACCATCGCCGCCATCGCCGCCGCTAAAGTTAATCTCCTTTCTGCTTCTGCTATAAAGCTACTGAAATCGAGCCAAGGCGCTTCCTTCATCAACGCGTTTTCAGATCTAATTGCAACGCCCAAGCCTCTGAGATCGAGAGAAATCGCTTCTTCGGTTAACTCTCCTTGGCCAATGACGCTCGTGTTCTCCATCGATATTCTATCCTTTCTGTACGCTCTTCTTTTCACTCATTTTCAATTTTTGGTTCTCCTTCTCTTTTTCCTGTTTATTCGTTTTCTTTGTTTTTAATTCTCAGATTCTGAATGATTTGTTATGTGATATAATATTTGATGAGTTTTATTATCTCTTGGTTGATAACATTGTTTCAAATTCTCAAGCACTCCAAGTGTTCGATGAATTGTTTATTCTCAAGCACTCCAAGTGTCATGAAAAATAGGTACAACCGGGTAACTGAAACTTGTGATTTATCTGCAGATTTTTTATAACTAGTATGATACTAAATTGCTTGAAATAATCAATTCAAAGTGTGTTCATGAATAGATTCAGTAATAATATTGTAAGAACTAATGAGAAGGTTCTTATTTATGACAATCATTCTTTTCCACCATTTTAAATGTGACATTGCACTGATGTGATGTCATTTTTCAGGAGAGGAATGAGAGGCTATTTTATAAGTTTCTGATTGATAACATGGAGGAACTGCTTCTTGTCCAACTATTAGAGAAGCCTGCCAGAAATATGGAAGCATTTTTCGTCGACCGCAGGGTCTATACATTAGATTGAAAGTGAAGTATGGTTTTTTATTTATATTTATTGTTCTGTTTTCATCATTTAGCCTTTGAGGTGAAAAAAAGAAAGATAAGAAGAGATACTAAGTGTTTGAGACTCTACAGAGGCTAGATCCTTAAAGTAATGAAAAACTGGCTAGAGAAAAGCACTCAAGTTATTGTCACTAATGACAAGCAAATATTAGGACTCGGAGATCTTGGTTGCCAGGTAAACATAGATACTGATTGTGGTTTCTTTCTTATTTAATTTGAAGTTTGTTGTTTGAATTTCCCATCATCAATGTATCTCTATCTAGTTTATTTTGATATATTAGTATTTGTATATATTTTATTTTGCAGGCTGTTGTTTTCACAGATATTAGTCTTGAGAAAGTTATTGAGTTCAATGATTTTTGCCACACTCATCAGCTTCCTATTGCTTTTATCAAAACTGAAGTTAGAAGTTTTTTTGCAGAGGAAAAGCCAGTTCTGGACTCAGAACTTTGGCATGCATGTGCTGGTCTCCTTGTTTCTTTACCTGCAGTTGGGAGCCATGTGGTGTACTTTTCACAAGGTCATAGTGAACAAGTATGTTGAAATATGATATTATTATTATTATTATTATAAAGTGATGATCATTTTTCTGGGCTTGAAGATTGTTTCTTGCCTCTTGTGGCTCTATCTTGTATTCTTGTTGCCTTAGCTTAGCATGATCTGATTTAATCCTCTTGGAAGCGCTGATTTTTTCTAATTTTTTCAGGCGAAGTTTCTAATATGTTTCAACTCAAAATATTTTCAAGTTGGTTGATATTTTGAAGTGTATTGAGGCACAGTTATCTAATCACAGATCCTGATGCGGAAGGTAATTAATTAAATTTGTCCACCTAAGTTAAATTCTTAACGAAAAATTATTAGAGTTCTCAGTATATATTATAACTCTTACACTGATGTATTAATTGAATTACAAATTATTAACGAGTGTTATAATAAAATTATTTTAACCTATGTGGCATAAATTGATTGGAGTTATGTTACTCTTAGAACACCTAATAACAACTCATTTTCCATAAAGATACGATTAATTCATCCATATTTATGTTAACACTTATCAATTTTGGGTGTTCATATATGTACAGGGGAAGCATTGATTGAATTTATGAGGGCCCTCAATGATTCCAATAATCAAATTAAAGATTGGAATAGTTTTTTTGTGAGCCCCTGCTATAGTTGGTCTAATGTTGATTGTAGCAATAAACATGTTATATCTCTAGGTTCACAATCTGTATATATATATTCTTTTTTTTTGTTCCCTTTCTTTTTCTTATTTGGTTTTGAGTTTTGACAATGCATTAGTTGCTTCTTGTAGGAACTTGGCATCAAAAGGATTTTCTGGAACACTTTCTCCCTCAATTGCCAAATTGAAATACTTGGTTAGCTTGTATGTTGTTACTGTCATAGATTCACATTTTTTATGAGATTTGATAATTCTGATATTGTACGAATCCAAGAATCAGATTAGCATAACTTATCTCAAGTAGATTAATGGTTTTAGCTCTTGAATTTGCAAAAAAAATGATTATTTGATTTAGTGCTCTTGGCTGATTTAAGACCGTGCTAATGCAGAAGATGCCTTGCTTCCAATTCCTAAGGTTTCTATGATCTTCTGAGAAAGAGAAAGCATTTCAAGACTCTTCAGACAAAAATATAGCAGATGGTTTGTTTAGAATTAGTAAAGCTGATTCTATCAAGAAACAAGGTACTTGTGTCAGTCTTTCATCTTGATGAAATATAACTATATAATGCATCAAATTATTTCTTGTCTTTTTCTAGTGAAATTAAAGCTTATATATATATATATATATATATATATATATATATATATATATATATATATATATATATAGCTTATGTATGCAGCTCTTCTCCATGCTAGATAATTGGTTTGACTATTACAGGATTGGACTTGTTATCCCTGAATTTATTTGATTTCCTTATTTCAATGTGGTGATTTATTTTTTATTTGATATATGCTTGTTTCACTTGATTTTATTTATTTATTTACTTATTTATTTGTTGTGTGTGAAAGTGGTTTCTTTTTAGCTGCTTATTAACTTAAACCCTCCCTTTCAGTTTGGTTATTTCTTTATAATTCTTTCTTCATTTTCTCTATAGGAAGATATTATTCTGAGTTGGGTTTGTAAAGATGATTGATCCTTTTAAGTCGAGATGTTTTCCACAACTTGCTCAGTTTAGTGCATTGCATTTGGCAGGCTATTGCAAAGGTTATTTTGTTGATTGTGATATCAATGATTAGTTGATGAATAAGATAGATGCATGACATACATTATTCATCATTAAGATGAAACAACTTTGTTTTTTCAAACATTTTTCCATTGCTTTATTCTGTGATTCAATTGACTTAAGTGAGTTTGAAATGTGGGAACCCTTCATATATCACTAAATGCATTTATTTTTCTAAATTGTGATCCCAAATTGCAGAATGGAAATCCTTATCTGGCCCTTTATCTGAGGTGATTTACAACACTAGTATTACAAATATTAACCTGAATATTCTTCTTGCTGCCTATATTTTCTTTTTCTCTACATGTTCTTTTGCATATTTGTGGATGTGTCTGAGCCTAAGAGCCGAAAAAGAAAGAGCTCAATTTCATTTATCATTGCTTCTAATAACCTTTGCTCTTTGTTGTTTTTGTTGTAGGTATGAGAAGGACATGCTATATTGGCTGCAGTCACAATGTGACTGTAGAAGAAGATGAGCAACTAAGACAACTGAAGTCAGTCACTGGAAGGAGAGAGAGATTAATGGGACCGAGAGGAGATTGTTTGGAGGCTGCTCGTTAACTCCTAGCTTCCCTGTTACTTAGAGCACTTGGTTAATGCAGGATGAATTTTGTTAAACTTGTTGACCAATTATATGATATTTTTAGTATGATTGAAAAATATACTCCCTAAAGGTTTTCTAGGATTGCATTCATATTTTTATTTTGAGATTTTTATGTAATTAGATGATATTGAAATATTGAAGTTGTTTTATTTTACTTTTTAAAGAAAAACAATAATAGTTATGTAAAGGAATATCATATGGAATTATGTTTGAAACTATTGACATTGCGAATTTTTTTATATATAAAGTTATGTCTTATATTGAGAAATTATGTTATAAAAGATTTAGTTTTTAAATTTTGATATTAAAAAATAAATTTTTAATTTGAGAATATGTAAATTAGATGAGATTAATGAATGATTTGAAATTAAAAATAAATAAATAATTACAGGGTTGTGGAGGTTTGAAACTCACACAAAATAGTTCATTTTTGTTAAATTAAAAAATCAATTTGTGGGGGTTTTAAACTGTCACAAAAGTGATTTAAAACTGTCACAAAAGTTTAATATAAAATCCCCACTAAACACACACAAAACCCCCACTAAATAAATTGTTGAGGTTTTTAAAAACCGCCACAAAAGATCTCGTGGCACCTCAAATTTTGGGGGTTTTAGAAACCTCCACAAACTATTTGGTGGGGGTTATAAACCTCCACAAATAGGAGAAAAAACCTCCACAAATAAACAAAAATCTTGTAGTGTAATAACGATAATGATTGATGCATATGTTTAAAGGTCTTTTTTTCTATTAAATTCTTGAAATATTCTTATATGTATAACTTTGATAAATTAAAAATAAAATAACTAATTTATATTATGAAAAAAGATGTTGTGGTCCACTATAATTATTATAAAAGTTTAGCTAATATATTACCTAAAAACACAAGTTAAAATTATTAATTAAAATTTTTTTTCAAAAATTAATAATATAAAAGATTAATTAAAACATACATGACATCTTATATGTCGAACTGGTGTCGAACTGAATGCTGGTTAAATATGTTTATAAAAAATTATTAATTTAATCCCTAAATTATATTAGAATTATAGTTTATGTAATTAGAAAAATAAATTAAATTGATATATTTTCATTAACATATCTGATCAATATTCAATTAGATATGTCAAGTATCGTATATGTTGTTAATTAATGTTTTATATTATTAATCATTGATAAAAATTATTAATAAAGTAACCGAAAGACAAACATGATTAAATTATAATTTTTAAAAGACTAATTTAATTAATAAAAAGATATCAAAAAATTTAATTGATAAAATTTTTTAAAAATAAAATTAAAAAATAATCTATTTTTTGAAAACTAATTTAATTATTAACTCAATTATAATCTTAAAATGTATTTTAAGAACACATTATAGGTAAATCTTTATTATAATCAAATTTGAACAGAAAACACGAGTTGGAAAATTCCCCATAGACTATTCAATGCTTTAGTGGAAATTAAGTGCTATCACGTCATGCAGGATTTTTTTAGTGCGAAAAGATCAATTCACATTTGAAATTTCAGCTTCATATAGGAAGTTGCAGTCCAAACACCACAAATATGTTCGAGCTGTACTTTTATTCTTTGTTTTTATTATATGTGGAATTTTCTATTAGAAGTTATATATATTAGTCAATGCAATTACGTAAAGCATGTAAATTACTAAAGCAGAGTATAGTGATATTTAACGTGTTAATCACTTACGATCTATGAAGCACAGACACTTTGGTAAGTTATTGTGTCTGTGTGTCAAACATATTTTAGACACGATATTCACCGATACTTGTCGGACACGCGTGTCTGCTATATTTAACTGTGTCTTACATAAAAGCAAAAAAATTCTTCTCAGATACGGTTTGACATACCTAAATACCATTATATGTCAGCGTGTCCAGTCTTATTCTTAACATATATTCTTAAAATAAATTTAGATATAATATATATAATTATTTATTAAAATAAAAAATATTTTAAATACTTGATATAATTAAAATAAGACATTAAAAATAATTAAAAAAATTAATTTATAATTTACTATCAATAAAATATTAAAATATCATTACGATTTATCTAAAAAATACTTTATATTTTATATATATGCGTGTCCCTGTTTCTCATAAGATTTTAAAATTCGCATGTCGGCGTATTCCGTGTCATGTCGTGTCCCGTGTCCGTGTCAGTGTCCATGAATTTATCACTTTTTTTTTACTTTGATAATTAAAATTTTAAATATTTTTATCAAATTAATGACGAAAAAAATTAGAAAACAATTTGTATGTATCGATGGTATAATTTTCTGTCAATTATGATAATAATTAATGATATAGTTTAACACCTTTTTAATTTTTATTTGTTAGTTCACGAGTACGATTTTTTTTTAAAAAAAAAAAAGAAAAAGATTAGTACATAAAATTTAATAGACATTTCTTCCAAGGTTAAAGATATGTTCATTTAAATTTCAGTTTCGTTGGGTTTTCACTCTATTATTCAGATCATATAAAATGGAGATCAAACCATTCCAAAATTCATATTATCATAGAAAGACTTCGTGTTGGCCATGTGACTTCATATATAGAATTTTGAAAAATAAAAAATAAAAAATAAAAATAAAACAGCAAACAGATACTTTTGTGAATATATGTGAGAAATTCTTGGAGATTAGTAATTTTTAGTATTTTTTGTTATTATTTGACTAGTATAAATATTAAATTGTTTTTAATAAATAAATTTTATTAATTTATGTGTGTAAATTTTAAAAAATGTGAGTATAAACTGTATTAATTTATGTGTGTAAAACTTTAATAAATTTTATATGTACAAATTATATGTTTTTTATGTACAAAATATCTATAAATATGAGTACAAGTTATTATTGACAAAGTGCTGGCCAAAAATAATAATATTTGTTGGTCACGTAACATTGCTCTATATCGTTTGTGTCTCAAAGTTGGGATAAGGCCCGTTTAGGCTATTTACAGCATAGAATTTCTTTGTGAAGAATGCTAAATGACCATCAAAATTTATTATCTTTTACCATCACTTAGTCATCAATGTTTAACGTTATGGATAAAGTATGTTGTTGAATTATTAGACTAAAAGAACTAGAATAAAGGAATTGAATTGATGACTAAGTGATGACTAAAAACAATAAATTCTAATAGCCTCCTAACATTTTTCTTTCTTTATTTATGAAATTAGTTTCTTTTATTCGGTAAAATGTCTACAAGTTTATTCTTATTTTTTATGTTTGGAAAATATTTTAAGAAGTCTCCTAAGAACACAAGGACGAGGTGGTAACAGATGAAATGTGAGGAATAAAGAAGCTTTCTAAGATGGGTAGGAGAAGAGACAAAGTGGGAAGGGGATGAAAGCGCAGAAGAGATGTGGAGGGGGATGGTAGAAGTTATTAGAAGAACAGCAAAAGAAAATTTTGGTGAATCTAGAGGGATATGACCAAGAGACAAGGAGTCTTGGTGGTGGAATGCGAGTATACAAGAAAAGATAAAGGCAAAAATGGAGTGCTTTAAAGAGTGGTCTTTGTACCACAATGCAGATAATTGAAAAAAATATAAGATGGTTAAGAAAGAGACAAAAGTGGCTGTAAGTGAAACAAGAACAAAAGTATATGAGCGTCTCTACCAATCTTTAGGCACGAAGAAAGGCGAAAAAGGTATATATAGAATCGCAAAGAGACGTGAAAGAAGAACGAGAGACTTGGATCATGTTAAGTGCATAAAGGATAAAGACGGAGAGGTTTTGACTCAAGATAAGAAGATTAATGAAAGGTGAAAGAGCTACTTCTACGAGTCATTTAATGAAGGGTAGAAGACTCTTCCAAGCCTTGGTCGGTTATGTATGAGGGAAGATCAAAACTTCGACTACTATTAAAGGTTTTGAGAATTCGAGGTAAAAGGCTCTAAAACGGACGAAAAATGGTAGGGCAATAGGATCCGATAATATTCCGATTAAAGTTTGGAAGGGTCTTGGAGAGAAAGACATCAGTTGGTTGACCAAACTTTTAAGAGGTAAGCATCAAAGTGGTCCCTGAAGTTATCCTCGAGGATCAAAGTAATTCCTGAACTTAAAAATTTGTCGTAATCATCCCTGAACTTGATCTCCGGTACTCAAAGTCATCCTTCCGGTGAATTTCGTCCAGCTGGCGCTACCGGAAAGCTGAGTTGGAGTCGCTGGTGACACGTTAGCAGCTCCAAAACGACGTCATTTGTAGGGTGGCACGAAAATGACATAAAACGACGTCGTTTTATGCCAAAAAAAAACCTCTCCCTCAACGTTACACTAACGTATCGTCTTCCACACTCAAAACACAAACACAACACAAAGCAGAGCTCTCTTTTTCTCTGTTACCCTCTTCACTGGCGCCAGTACTATTGCAGTTACCAGAGCGTATTTCGGTGGAAAACCTAAGCTCCAGAGGATCGCCTTCATCATCTGCATCAGATAGAGAGTTGTGAAGACGGGTTTCTCTAATACAGGTACGTAAAAAAAGATATAAATATGTGGTGAAGCTCTGTTTTTTGAATTTTGTTGTCAATTTATTCTTCACAAGGGGCAAAAACGTTTTCTTGGAGTGTTTTGTGTCAGAATGCATGCTTGGGTTTTGGGGTATTGTCTAAGGTTTGATCAGGAGGAGGTTTCTTAGTGGTTAGGCCAACTAAGGGGATTTTTGTTAAGACGGAAACTTGTTTTTTATGTCCAAGGGTTTACTGCAGTTACAGTTTTAGTTATGGAGTCAGTAAGTTGGTAATGTGGTTGAAGTTTAGGGAGGCTGATATAAGAAAAAAAATTTTGAAATTGCAGATGGGTGATGATTTGATTACCATCCTATTTCACCATGGAGGATCATTCATCAGAAATGTTGATGGGGGTGTGACTTACAATGGTGGAGATGTCTCTGAGTTGCCAGGAGTTGATACAGACAAACTAGATGTCTTCTTTGTCTGAGACTACCACAAGAATCTTGGATATGACAAGGTCACTCAAACATGGTGGCTGGTTCCTATAGGCCCTTGCAAAATGGCCTAAGGGCTATAACAAATGACAAGGAGCTCTTGGAGATGTGCTACCTTGGTCAGCAGAACAAGAGTGTTGTTCATGTTTACTATGAACATGGAGTCTCAGAACCTCTGTATATTGAGGAAGCAGAGGCAGTTTCATCTAAAAAGAAGGAGCTGATGGTGATACAGGATTTGAATCCCACCCCAAACCCCACCACCAATGATGATGCCGAGCCAATTCCCACCACAGCAGCATCTACTCCAACCTCTGCACCAAATGACACCACCATTCCCACCCAAAAACCAGACTCAACTACAAAGCTCCCACCTATTTCAATTACTGTTAGTAAACCAACAAAAAAAAATACACCCCACCCCACTGTAACTCCTATGTCCAACCCCAATCCACCCCCAAAAACAGTGACTCAACCCAGTAATACCAAGCCGAAAAACCCACCAAAAAAAATGTCGCTACCCACTGAAATGCCTAAACCATGGTTGAAATCAAAAGAGACCAAGAAGTCTGCTGTACCAAGGAGAGGGACTAGGAATGTAAAATCTGCAGCACCAAAACCATATGGAAGGAGGCCATTAACAAGAGCAGCTGCTAATAGAACTAGTGTAAGACGTAATGGTAAAGAAAAGCAGCCCCAAACAGAACATGTGGCATTGTCTAGCTCAGAGGATTCCTCAGATAGTGAAGCCAGTGATGGTTGTGAGGAGGATGAACCATATCGGCTTGATGGTGATTTAGTGTCTAGTGAGAAAGATGTGGGTGTGGAGAGATTAGCAGGAAAGAAAAAGACAAATGTGAAATTCAGAACCAGGATAGATAAGAAAACTTCTAAACAAAAGAGGACTGTAATGGTTGAGGATGATGGTCCCGTGTGTGCTGACTCAGGCTCTGAGGATGATGCACGTTTTTTTGGACCAATTCCTAGGTTTGGGTCCATAGGAACATATGATGCTGCCGAAGATGAAGGTTATGAGGAATCTGATGGTGGAGACTCATGGCACTCAGAAGAACTGAAGACTCCTCCAAACTTTGATGATGAATTGGAGGAGGTTGATTCGGATGAGATTTTCCCTGTGTTCAGAGATGGAGGTAGGTTTGGGGAGCTTAGGCTTGCGGTTGGAATGACACTTACTACAAAGATGGAGTTCAAAGAGGCTGTGCATGAATATTGTATACAGGAGGGTCGGAGGATTTGGTTTAAAAAGAATGATAATGTATGGATGAGAGCAGTGTGTAAGGATGAGAACTATGGATGACTTGTGTATGCTGCTAACAACACTGAAAACAATTACTGGCAGATTAAGACGTTCATTGATGATCACAGTTGTGCAAGGAAAACCAAAAATAGATTGGCTAATAGGAAGTGGCTGGCTGGGAAATTGGTGAAGAAGCTACGAAAGTATCCTAACTTAAGACACTGTGAGGCTGCTCAGTATTTTAAGACAAAATGTGACTTAGAACTAAGCAAGTGTTCACTGACTAGGGCCTTAGGAGATGCTAGGGTTGTTGTGTATGGTGATGTTGCTGCCCAGTATAGGATGGTAAGGGATTATGGGCTCACACTGCTTAAGAGTAACCCAGGCTCTACTGTCACAGTTGGAGTTATCCCTCAACCTAACCCTGATGATGAACCAATATTTGAGAAGATGTACATCTACTTGGATGCCTGTAAGAAGGGATTTCTGGCTGGCTGCAGACCCCTCATAGGCTTGAATGGAGTTTTTCTGAAGACCCAGCATCGTGGCCAGATCTTGTCTGCAATTGGACAAGATGCAAACAATTACATATATGTGATTGCATATGCAATTGTCCCTGTTGAAAATACTGAAAACTGGAGGTGGTTCTTAGAATTACTTCATCAAGACTTGGGAGATTATAAGCAAAACAAACTCTGTTTTATTTCAGATATGCAGAAGGTACGTTTTATCCATGTTGTTGTTTTGTTGTTGTATTAGCATGAACTGCTTATCCATGTATTTGTTGTTTTATGCATGTATAGGCTGCTCTGATATTAGCATGAACTGCTTATATATGCTGAACTGCTGTGTATATAATGAACAACTGCTTTACCTAATAGATGGACTACTGCTTGATGAACTGGTATATATAAATTGAACTGATATGTATGTAACGAACAAGGACCAATTTAACGTCACTTATAAAACTTAAGGACCAAATTGATGTCACTAATAAAACTTAAGGGACTACTCTGATGTCACTTATAAAATTTAAGTGATTATTTTGATGCTCAAAACATGTATGTCACCCCTGTTTTCTTTTTTAAATTTAGGGCCTAATCCATGCTGTTAAGGAGGTTTTTTCAGGTATCCATCACAGATTTTGTATGTGACATTTATGAAAGAACTTCAATAAGCAGTGGAAAGATCTCCAACTGAGAGGGTTACTATGGGAGTGTGCAAGGTGCACCAGCCAAGATGGGTTCCTAGAGAGTATAAAAAAGATTGAGAGGGTTAACAAGGAAGCTTGGGAGTATTTGAACAAGTGGCCTAAAGACTCTTGGAGCCGGGCTTTCTTCAGCAATGTACCTAAAATAGACAATATCTACAACAATGCTTGTGAAGTCTTCAACTCAAGGATCAAAGAAGCTAGAGCCAAACCTATCATTACACTGTTAGAGGAAGTCAGACTGTATGCAATGAGGTCAATCGCTAGGAACAAAGTGAAGCTTAGTTCGAACACTGGTATTCTACCACCTATACAACGCAGCAGATTGGAAAAAATAAGGAAGGAGTCAAAGAGTTGGGTCCCGATGTGGTCTGGTGACTCTGAATACGAGAAATTCGAGGTTCATGGGTGGCCAACTAACATGATTGTTTATCTGGGAAAAAGGCTCTGCACATGTGATTTTTGGCAATTGAGTGGTGATATACTTTTACTTGTTTCTTGCTTTGTTAATTTTTTTTTTCTTTACTGTTGGCTTAATATTGGTCATCTTTGGACTTGTGTTAATATTATTTAGGGATGCCGTGTGTGCATGCTTGTGCTTCATTGGCAAGAGTTGGTAGAAGACCAGATGAGTTTTGTCATCAGTGGTTGACAATGGAAGCATATAATAACACATATGCCTTCCATATCAACCAAATTCCAATTCAAGCCCTATGGAAAAAGTTACCACATAACAGACCACAAGCACCTAAATTTAGAAAGAAAGCAGGTCCACTTACAAAAAAAAGAAGACATGATGTAGATGAGGAGCCAAGTGGGGGTAAAAAACAGAAGACGAAGATGAAAAGAATCTATCAAAAAGGTCACTGTCGTTATTGCGGTGAATCGGGACACACCAAGAGAAACTGTGGAAAGAGAGCTACTGATGAGGTGGCTGCTGCTGCTGCTGCTGTCCAACCTCCAGCTGCTAATGGTGGTGAAGCCACCCTTGTCCCAGAACCCCCCACCGAAATTCAGCTTGAAGTCAGTCAACCGCCATTGTCACAAACCGATGACTCTCAAGAGGTTCACAAAATTAAATCACATTCAATCTTATTATGTGCATGTTCTTCTCCACTTTTAGTAACTATTCTACATGTCTTCACTAATAGGTCTTGCCTCCTCCTGTGAGGCCACCAAAACTCCCTCCCAAAAGGAAGTCATTCAAACAAGAAAAGGCAACTCCAGGACCCAGCTTTCAAGCAGCAACCACCCCACCTTCTGCCACCCAACCAGCAACCAGTCAACCCACAACTCTTCCTCCGTCTCATCCTATGCAAGGTGCATCACAGGGGACTGTAACAAGGCTTTTTAACTTCATGAAGTTTGTTCTGAATCCTGGATTCAGACCACCAAGAAACAAAAAATGAAGACTAGGATTATTATGTTTAGGAGAAGATTATTTTGTTTAACTATTTTGATGAAGCAGTGTGCTTTCTGCATTTAGAACCCAAGTGTTGGGAATTTTTTTGTTCAAAACTTGTGTTCTCAATGTGTTGAGAACTTTTGATATACTTGCAGAATATTGCCCTGGCTCTTCCTTGCCTATTTTGAATATGTTTTCTGCATTAAGAATATATGATTATGGAGTATGACCTCATTGAACTTGAGCTATGCCATTTTTTTTTTGTTCTCTGATATCCCATTACGATTTCAAAAATTAGAGGATTCCATTAGTAGTGCAGGAACAATTATTTATATATAACCTCTACTTTATTTAGATTCCAAATTACTCTTGGACAGTCATGTGAAACAGTTTAATCTGCATTCCTTTCAACCAAAATGACAAGTGCAATTACATGAACAGAATAACATATGCATATCACATGTCACTTATTTTTTGGCTAAATACAATTAACTCTGCTGCCTATCCAACCTTAAGACAAGCACAACAACTGTAACCAGCAGCAGCAGCATACATGTAAACACAAAAATCCTCCCATTTTCAGAACTCTAACTTCAGACTCTAGTCTTCCTAGCTTCCAAACAATCTTCATCTTCCATTCTTCGTTGTCATTTGAAGAGCTTGTTCTACCATCACATGTCACCGCATCTTCTTCCAGAATTTTGTCCACCCAAAGAAACAACACGCACCACCTCTTACCTGCAGTCTAAACCCAGGAAAGTGAATCAACCAACTTTACCTCCAGATTTACAACAAAGAACAGCATCAAGCACTTACATTGTAGTTTGGGCAACCCACGAACGGTCTCCCTGGATTAGAATCCATCGATGACCATCGCAACACTGGTCTCGACCCGCATGCACACCATTCTGGCAGACGTGCATCTCTGTTTCTATTCATTCTCCTCATGATACTTCCAAATGATCGTGGGTTGCTGGAGCTTCCAGCTGCGTTGCTAGCGCTAGCCATAATGTCTGGTGTTCGAAGATGAAGAAAGCACTAAAGACTCACCTCTGGTGCGACGGAGAGTGGACGAGAACAGCTTGTGCGATAGAGAAGGAAGGAGAACAGAGTCAATTGGGGGTTAGGGTTTTTAACCTAAAATTAGGGACCCAATTGACTCCAAAACATTTACTAGGCCATGTCAGCTAGCCGTTGCGCTGCTAACGTGTCACCAGCGATACCAACTCAGCTTTCCGGTAGCGCCAGCTGGACGAAATTCACCGGAAGGACGACTTTGAGTACCGGAGATCAACTTCAGGGACGCTTACGACAAATTTTTAAGTTCAGGGATTATTTTGAGCCTCGAGGATAACTTCAGGGACCGCTTTGATGCTTATCTCAAGTTTTAATGAGATTTTAAAGTAAAAAAAGTTGTCATATGAGTGGAGAAAGAGCACATTGGTTCCTATCTATAAGAATAAGGGAGATATACAGAGTTGCGAAGACTATAGAAGGATCAAACTCAAGAGCCATACCATGAAGTTATAAGAAAGGGTGATAGAACGGCGACTGAGACAAGAGACACAAGTATTAGAGAACCAATTTGGTTTTATGTCAAGCAGGTAAACCACTGAAACTACATACCTATTAAGAATGATGAAGAAATGTATTGTAGTAATAAAAGGGATATACATATGGTGTTTATTATTTTGAAAAAACGTACAATAGGGTGTCAAGAGAAGTCTTATGAAAGGTTTTGGAAAGAAAGAAAGTAAGAATCACATATATTCGTATAATTAAAGACATGTATAATGGGGCTAAAACTAAAACTAGTGTGAAGACTCAAGGTGGTGTGACAGAAGAATTTCTTATTGCTATAGGACTACACCAAGGATCATCTTTAAGTCTATATCTTTTCACATTAATTTTGGAAGTACTCACAGAGCATATCCAAGAGCCTTTGCCTGAGTGCATACTTTTTGACGATGATATCGTCCTTATGGGAGAGTCAAGGAAAAACCTAAATAAGAAGTTGGATTTATAAAGAGAAGCTCTAGAAATATATAGTCTGCACATAAGCCGTAGCAAGACGGAACATATGGAACGTAAGTTTGGCCGTCGGAGGAAAAACCCTGATACAAAGGTGAAGATAAACATCTTAGAAAAAATTGAACAGGATGTAAATCATAGAATCCAAGCAGATTGGTCAAAATGGCAGTGTGTGTTTAGTTTTATATGTGACAAAAAAGTATCTTTAAAACTTAGAAGTAAATTCTATCGCATTGCTATCAGACCGACTATGTTTTATGGTACAGAGTGTTGGACGGCCAAAGAGTAGCACGGACATAAGTTAAGTGTGGCAGAGATGAAGATGTTGAGATGGATGAGTGGTCATACACGATTGAATAGAATAAGGAATGGAGATATAAAAGAGAGTTGGAGTAGCACCTATTGTAGAAAAGATGGCAGAATCGCGTCTCAGGTGGTTTGGACATGTGAGAAGAAGACCGACAGGGCACCCAGTCAAGAGGATGGATGATATGAAAGATGGACAATGGGTGAAAGGCAGAGGAAGACCATCTATAAGGTGGTCAAACGAGTTCTACATGTAAACAATCTCTCTGTAGACATGATACATGATAGAGCTTAATAGCGTCGTTTAATCTATGTAGCCAACCCCACCTAATGAAACAAGGTTTCGTTATTATTGTTTATTGTTGAAAAATATTTTAAGATTGCTTAAATGCTCCTCTAGAATCTAGTGCACATAACCGATCATAATTTTTTTTTGTCAATAATATTTTCCAACTCAATAGAATAAAGACTAATTTATTGTCTATCTAAATTTTATTTAAGGATGATTAATAAATTATTGTATACACAAGATAAAATTTAAATAGGACACTCTACTGTATAAATTAGAGTGGTATAGAGAGAGAATATAATTCTTTTTATAGTTATTTTATATTATTTTATTATTATTCAAAATGTGGATCATACTTTTATTAATCTCTCTTTCATTCTGTTAAAGAAAAAATATGTAAACTTACATTTTTACCTTATAATTCACCAATTTAAATTCTAGACCTTTACTTAAACAAACAAGTAAACTAACCATTCGATGAATCTAACCCAGTTATAACCGATCACAATTTGATGATTAGGATTATCAAACATCCCCTTTATATCATTAATGAATATTTAAATATAATAATTATTGCAAGATATGAACATTCGATCAATATCATTGACGCATACTTAAACAAGTATTGGAAGCATCAAATAATCATCACCAAATAAATAACACAACCATATTTCATGTACATCAACGGTTGGCCATTAAATTATTAAGTATAAAATATATGTTAAAATATATATTAAAAAAACACATTTACATACATATTTTTAAAATGTATATAATAATTTGATAAACAAAAATATTATTTGTATAATAAAATTAATCACTGTATATTTATACATAAACATATGTGTTATTTAGTTTATTTTTAATGTCATAAGATAAAATTTAAATTCTAAACCTTTACTTAAACAAACAAGTAAACTAACCATTCGATCCATCTAACCTAGTTATAACCGATTACAATTTGATGATAAGGATTATCAAACATCCACTTTATATCATTAATGAATATTTAAATATAATAATTATTGCAAGATATGAACATTCGATCAATATCATTGACGTATACTTAAACAAGTATTGGAAGCATCAAATAATCAGCACCAAATAAATAACACAACAACTATATTTCATGTACATCAACGGTTGGTCATTGAATTATTAAGTATAAAATATATTTAAAATATATATTAAAATAACACATTTACATACATATTTTTAAAGTGCACATAATAATTTGATAAACAAAAATATTATTTGTACAATAAAATTAGTTATTATATATTTGTACACAAATACATGTGTCGTTTAGTTTATTTTTAATGTGTATTCTGCATTTCAACATATATTTTATACTAGTTGTTGATTTTAGTGGACACGTAGCATAATCTGTTTGTAAATCATATCATCCGAGTTCAAACATGCAATGTTGGAATTAATTAGTTGCGGAACTATATGAAAATTGAAATCATCATGAGAAAAGTCACTAAGAACAAAGAACTTGCAAAAAAGTAAATGACAGAAATTTACAAAAAGAAAGTGCAAGACATTGTTGTCAGACTTAAGAGAGAAAGAGAACTCAAAATACTAAAACTATCCTAGTGAAAGGTTACCAAATTGATGACGATTCTCAGCCATAGTGGCTATCACTTCTCGTGCTTCCTCTGGTGTTTTGTTTCTCAATGTCCCTCCACACGCAACATTAACCCACATCCTTTCCGTGTCTAGCAATCCCTCGTAGAAGTGTTTGATGAGGACATCTTCCGGGGTTGGGAGGTTAGGGTAGCTAGCAATTAATCTGTTGAACCTTTTCCAATAGTTGTAAAGATCTTCACCTTGTGATTGCTTAATGTGAATAATGGCCTTACTTATGGCTCTGGCCCTTGAAGCAGGAAAGAATTTCAGAAGAAACAGTTTCTTGAGATCAACCCAACTTTGCACCACTCCATCTGGAAGATAGAGGAGCCAATCTTTTGCTACACCTTCAAGAGACAAAGGAAATGCGCGTAGCTTAATTTGGTCTTCATTGACGCCTCGGAGTACCATTGTGCAACAAACCATGTGGAATTCCTTAAGATGCTTGTGCGGATCTTCATCGTCCCTTCCATAAAATTTTGGTAGAAGATGGATAAAACCAGCTTTGAGTTCAAAATCTACATCAAGCTTTGGATAGTGGATGGCAAAAGGTTGATGGTTAATATCTTGCAATAGCATTTGCTCTAGTATAGAATTCTTCTTAGGGAGAGCCATTATATGCAAACTTCTGAGAATCGGACTCAAGGGACTCGTTTAGATGTTCAATGGTCCAACCGTGGTCGAACTGGTTTAACAAAATAAATAATAAATCATTTAAATAATCAATATAAATTTCTAGAGATAAGACAACAAATAATTCAACATCAATAAAACCCAGAATTTCACATTGTTGTATAATATCAACTTTTCATTATTAACACTCCAATAGCAAACATTTTTTCCTTTTTTGATAGTTAGCCTAAAGGCAGAGACCAATAAATAAACAAAACTACTATTAAAACATCAACATCTAATTGGAAGCACCTACATATTAGCAACACCATATGTTACTTTAAATTTCTATCCATCTAATGAAAGTTCATTCAACTCTCCAATTGCAAACAATTACCAAAAAGAGGAACATCATAAGTTAATTAACAAGTATGAACAACAACAATGCAAATCTGAATTTGAATTTTAATGTGATTCTCACTTGGAGTCCATAACAGGTTGCCAAGTCAAAAGCCAAAGCAAGTTTATAACAAAATTAGGTCATAGTTTCTATCAACAAAGTGAAGCACATGCACATAAACACACAAAGAGATAATTGAAAAATGATAATCCCTGAAACCATGGAATCCATAGATCATAAGCAACAGAAAGAAACAACAACACTAAACCAAAGGCACATATACAACACCAAAAATAGCAAGAAGCCAACAACCATTTAGAACGATTGAGAACGTAGAAGAGGAGGGAGAAGAGGAGAAGAACTCACCGGAAGTTGGATTCGCGAAGAAGGAAGAGAAGAACGACAATGCGTGGAGCAGAAGCTAGCAGGGACGACGGACCAGCAGTGAAGAGAAGGAGAGAGAAGGAAGAGAAAGGCTTACTTTGGTAAATTTTTTTTAAAACCTAATTTTTTAAAGGTTGTGGTTAGGGGCTGCAAGGGGGAAAGTCCGGCCCGTCCTATTCGTCTCTGCTTAAAAAAGCAGTTTTATTAGTCCAAAAAAAAAAAAAAAAAAAAAGCAGTTTTAGAACTTTTTTTGGTTCTATTTAATGACGGGTTGGTGGGTTTGACCCGTCAATATTTTTTTTAATCATTAAATATTAAATAATATATAATTTTATAAATATTTTGATAAATTTATAATTTTTAAAAATATAAAAAAGTATAATTTATAAATTAATAAATATTAAAAATTATATAATTATAAATATATAATAAACATAATCATAAATCAAATTTTTTAAAACAAAATAATAAAATTAACATTGTTCAAAATAAAATAAACATTGTCCAAAACATATAATTAAATATCTACAATTTTATAATTAATCAAACGTAAAACATAATCCAAAACATTAAATTAACGCATACCAGATTAACAGCTGCAACGACCAGGACAGACGAGACGAGGAGCACCGGCAATGTCTAAACGACAGACTAAGAGAGGACAGAAGAACAACGCCGATGACCAAAAGCCCAGGACCGACGAGAAGTGGCAACGATGGCTAAACGGAGCAGCGACATTGCTCAGGACCCAGGAGGACCGAGGAGCAACCATGGGAGCAGCCTGTGACGAGGAGCGCCGCAACTGTGGTGCCAAACTGTCAGCCAGGTGCGATACTGCGAGCTCAGGGCCTGACGATGCGATGGCGGCGAGACGACGTGACTCGCTAGCGTTATCGTGAGCGCCACTGCGTGAACGAAGTCGAAGAGCAACGGGCCAACGGCGCTAATAGGGACGCCGGATGCTGGACGCAACAAGGTTGGGGCGGCTGGTGTGACGGTGTGAGTGTGTTGTGTTGTGTGAATGTGTGACTTGTGTCCGAGTGTGAGAGAGAGAGTCGATTAGGATAGGGTTTCTGTTCGGTCCGATCGAGAATGCTGGGTTTTGGTCCAAAAATTTGCAAAAATGCCCTTGGCAAAAAAAAGTACTAGATCCACTGGGGAAATCCGTCCCGCCCTGCCAAAACCCAAAGTTTAAGCGGTGCAGGTTAGGCAGATTTTTTAAGTATGGCGGTCTTAGAGTTTCAACCTAGCCCATTTTTTTAGCAGGTTACGCGAACCGATCCAGCAAATTTAGGCCTGTTTGCCACCCCTAGTTGTAGCGTCTGTGTTGATAAATTAAATTAAAAATATTTACCAAACCAAATCGAAAAGTGTAGTAACAACAATAGTTCAACGTTAGAAAAATTTAAAGTGTGTTTAGATTTTGGAAAGTATTAAGGTGAGAAATAATTCTATTTCTATTAAAGAAGTAAATTCTAATTTTATTTTAAATTTAAATTTATAATTTAGAACAATCCATGTACTTCAATGATGGTCATTGGATTATTAAATATAAAATACATGTTAAAATATAAAATATATATTAAAATAATACATTTGTACATATTTTTAAAGTGTAAATAACAATTTGATAAACAAAAATATTATTTGTACACTAAAATTAGTCACTATATATTTGTGTATAAATATATATGTCGTTTAATTTATTTTTAATTTGTATTTCGTATTTTCAACATATATTTTATATAATGACTAATTTTAGTGTATACGTAGCATAGTCAATTTATAAATCATATCATCCGAGTTCAAACATGCAATCTTGGAATTAATTAGTTGCGGAACCATATGAAAATTGAAATCATCATGAGAAAAGTCACTAAGAACAAAGAACTTACAAAAAAGTAAATGACAGAAATTTACAAAAGGAAAGTGCAAGAAATTGTTGTCAGACTTAAGAGAGAAAGAGAACTCAAAATACTAAAACTATCCTAGTGAAAGGTTACCAAGTTGATGACGATTCTTCTCAGCCATAGTGGCTATCACTGCTCGTGCTTCCTCTGGTGTTTTGTTTTTCAATGCCCCTCCACATGCAGCATTAATCAACATCCTTTCCCTTTGAAGCAATCCCATGTAGAATTGTTCGATGAGGACTTCTTCCTTCATTGGGAGGTTAGGGTAGCTAGCAATTAATTTGTTGAACCTTTCCCAATAGTTGTAAAGATCTTCACCTTGTGATTGCTTAATGTGAATAATGGCCTTACTTATGGCTGTGGCCCTTGAAACAGGAAAGAATTTCAGAAGAAACAGTTTCTTGAGATCAACCCAACTTTGCACCACTCCATCTGGAAGATAGAGGAGCCAATCTTTGCTTCACCTTCAAGAGACAAAGGAAATGCACGTAGCTTAATTTGGTCTTCATTGACGCCTCGGAGTACCATTGTGCAACAAAACATGTGGAATTCCTTAAGATGCTTGTGCGGATCTTCATCGTCCCTTCCATGAAATTTTGGTAGAAGATGGATAAAACCAGCTTTGAGTTCAAAATCTACATCAAGCTTTGGATAGTGGATGGCAAAAGGTTGATGGTTAAGATCTGGCAATAGCATTTGCTCTAGTATAGAATTCTTCTTAGGGAGAGCCATTATATGCAAACTTCTGAGAATCGGACTCAAGGGACTCGTTAGAATGTTCAATGGTCCAACCGTGGTTGAACTGGTTTAACAAAATAAATAATAAATCATTTAAATAATCAATATAAATTTCTAACGACAATAAATAATGCAACATCAATAAAACCCAGAATTTCACATTGCTGTATAATGTCAACTTTTCATTATTAACACTCCAATAGCAGACATTTTTTTCTTTTTTGATAGTTAGCCTAAAGGCAGAGACCAATAAATAAACAAAGAAAACTAGAAAAAGAAGAAAAAAATTACTATTAAAAAACCAACATCTAATTGGAAGCACCTACATATTAGCAACACCATATGTTACTTTAAATTTCCATCCATCTAATGAAAGTTCATTCAACTCTCCAATTGCAAACAATTACCAAAAACAGGAACATCATAAGTTAATTAACAAGTATGAAGAACAACAATGCAAATCTGAATTTGAATTTTAATGTGATTCTCACTTGGAGTCCATAACAGGTTGCCAAGTCAAAAGCCAAAGCAAGTTTATAACAAAATTAGGTTATAGTTTCTATCAATAAAGTGAAGCACATGCACATAAACACGCAAAGAGAGAATTGAAAAATGATAATCCCTGAAACCATGGAATCCATAGATCATAAGCAACAGAAAGAAACAACAACACTAAACCAAAGGCACATATACAACACCAAAAGTAGCAACAAGCCAACAACCATTTAGAACGAATGAGAACGAAGAAGAGCAGGGAGAAGAGGAGAAGAACTCACCGGAAGTTGGATGAGCGAAGAAGGAAGAGAAGAACGACAAGGCGTGGAGCACAAGCTAGCAGGGACGACGGAGCAGCAGTGAAGAGAAGGAGAGAGGAGACTATGAGAGATCTATATAATGTGACCAATGGACTTTGAATTTGGCCCAAGAAAAAAAAAATTCAAACAGTTATTTTAAAAAATTTACCATTACAATCCTAATTTACCAAGGAAATTAGAAACTTTTTCATTGGTCATTATCGTCTACCCCTGTAGTCCCCTCCGCCATCACCATTGCGAGATCGTCATCAAACAACCATCTACATAGTTATTAAAATAATTATCCAGCTACATAATGAAAATGGTCATCCAACAGTTATTAATTATATATACTTAACTTGAATCAAACAAAATAACCATCTAATTAAGAATTAAAATAACCATCTACATATCTAGTAAATTAAAAGTCCAGCACATTTGCGGGGTAGAGAGAGTCGACGGCGACGCGTGTAAACAAGGGAGGAGATCTGGCGATAGAGCAGCCATGCAACGACAACTTCGGCTCGGCGAGGTTGCGAATCTGCTCCATGGGCTTCGAACCCAAACGCGCAGCAACTAGAGATGGAAGAGGAGGAGGAGTCAAATTGGTGGGTCCTGTATGGCCGGTGGCAGATGGGCAGCGGTAACGAGGATGCACGGGGCTGCTGCGGTGCAATCTTCCGTTGCTACAACGTGCAAGCGGAACGCAGAGAGGTTGGCCGGCGTCGGCGGGAGGATAAGCGGCGTTGGGGTGACTCTGCGGACCGGAGATCGCAAATGGAGAATGAGAGATTAGCGTGATATTGGGAGTAACTGTGCCAATTGTGATTTAGTTTAATTGCAAATCTTTATTTTCAAATTTCAAAATCTGAAATTAAAAATAGTTATTTCATAATCTGATTTATGATTTTAATTTTAATTTTCTTTTTTACTCGTATTCTCATTGTCTCCTCATACTTTCTCTTTTTTAAAAGTTAATTTTTTAAAGGTTGTAGTTAGGGGTGGCAAACAGGAACGTCCAACCCGCCCCGCTCTGTCTCGTCAAAAGTCTGTTCCGTCCCGTTTAAAGAGGCGGTTTTTAAAATTTTCTCCTGCTCTGCCTAATGGCGGGTTGGTGGGCTTGGCCTGTCAAATCTCTCATTTTTTACAATTAAATGTTAAATAATATATATAATTTTACAACCATTTGATAAATTTACAAACATTAAAGTTTTTATAATTATAAATATGTAATAAACATAATTATAAACTAAGTATTTTTAAACAAAATAATAAAACCAACATTGTCCAAAGCAAAATAAACATTGTCCAAAACATATAATTCAACATCTACAAGTTTATAATCAATCAAACGTAAAACATAATCCAAAACATTAAAGTAAAACATACCAGATTAACAGCAACTACGACCATGACAGAGGAGGCAAGGAACATCGGCAACGGCGAGACGATAGACCAAGAGAGGACAGAGGAGCAGCGCTGATGGCCAAGAGCCCAAGACCAACAAAAAGTGGCAACAATGGCTAGACGGAGCAGCGACGGTGGTCAGGACCCAAGAGGACCGATGAGTGACGGTGGGAGCAGCCTGTGACGAAGAGCACTGCGACGGTGGTGCTGGATTGCCGTTCGGGTGCGAGACTGCGAGTTCAGAGCCTGACGACGAGATGGCGGCAAAACGCCGTGACTCGTGAGCTTCACTGCATGAGCGATGTCGAAGAGCAATGGACTAACGGCGCCAGCGATGGCAACAGCAGACGCTAGACGCAGTAGGATTGGGGCGGCTGGTGTGACCGTGTGAGTGTGTTGTGTTGTGTGAGTGTGTGACTTGTGTCTGAATGTGAGTCTGTTGGGTCGGGTCGGGAATGCTGGGTTTTGGGCAAAAAATTTGCAAAAATGTCCTTGGCCAAAAAAGCACTGGGCTCGCCGGGGAAGCTCGTCCCGCCCTGTCAATGCCCACGGTTTATGCAGTGCGGGTTAGGCGGGCATTTTAAGTATAGCGGTCTCAAATTTTCAGTCCGGCCTATTTTTTTAGCGAGTTGCGCGGGTCAATCTGACAGATTTAAGCTCATTTGCCAGGCCTAGTTGTAGTGTGTTGGTAAATTAAATTAAAAATAATTCTTAATAAATACAAATAATAACCATATGTTCGGTAAAATAATTTTTAAATTTTAAAAATATTATAATAGATAATAGGTATTTTTTAAAATAGATTTTAAATTTAAAATTTAAAAATATTATGATAGCTTTCAAAATCTAAATCTTAATTAATGTATAAAGTTGTATTATATTTTTTAAGTTTAATAAGCATAAATCACTTTAAAAAGTTCATTTTTAGGTCTTTTTAAAAATATCTCTAACTTTTAAAAGTTGTAAACACAAATATATGAGCTTTTTGAAAAGCACAAGCATTTTTTTAAAAGATTAAAGTTTGTTGTCACTACCATTAAAGTCGTCATTTTCTTCTCTTTTTTCCTTCTTATCATTTTTTATTATCAACATCTTTTTCGTTTTCATCTTCTTCTCATATATATGTTTAGAAAATTAGAGTGTATAAATTTTGATGTACAACACATAAATTTTGGTTCACAGCACATAAATTTTAGTATACAGCATAAAAAATTTTTAAGAAGCAGAACATTAACACTCAATTGACAAAATATGCATAGTAGAAAAATTTCGGTGTGCAGGACAGATTTTTTGGTGCACAACGCGTAAATTTTGAACCATATGCCCATAACATTGACATCCAACCAACAAAATATGTACAACACATAAATTTTGATGTACAGCACAGTACAGATGCACCAAAATTTTTAAAGTACCACGTGTTCAGAACATTGATTCACTCAATCAACAAAATATATTCGAATTTATGTGCTATGTGCAAAATTTTATGCTATATCGATAAGTTTGTGATATATGCAAAATTTTTTGTGATATATCAATAAATTTTTGTGCTTCTCAACAAAATCTTCTATGCTGAAGAAACGCATAGATGAAGAAGCAGTGACGCCTGCGTGTATTTTTTTCGTTGGCCTTGTGTCCACTTGGTTGGACTTAGTTATAAAAATCCTTGTATATGTAGTATAGGTAGACAACAACATTGCTGAATAATGTGAACAATGGAGTTAAAAAAGTAAATTAATCCTAAATTTAATTAGTGGCATGAGTAATTAATATCTAATAATAACTAAATTTAAGGCTCGTTGTTTATGTTATTCAAAAAAGTCATTGGTTACCTAGCATAACTCTTACCGTAAAATAAGACATGAAAGTTTATGCCATTGACAAAAATAATCTTTAAAAATACAAACGACAAATAATCCCTTGAATGATTTAAAAATGCGATAAAACTAATTAATAAATATTATATTTTTTATAAGTGACAAAAATGTTTGTATTTAACAAACGATTTATTCATTTAATCTGAATTTTTACGACGACATTTGAATAAATATTTAAAAAGTGCATCAAAAAATTTGGAGCAAAATGTGATCTCTATAATTTTTTATTTTCCAAAATAAATCCCTCATATACAATAAATTTTTGTAAAAAAATTACTTGACAATAAATTATCAAATTTTAAAAATGAAAATATTTTTTTAATCATACTTAAAAAAAATTAAATTAAAATCTGATTTTTAAAGTCTATTTGAGAATATATATTTAATATCTAATTATTTGTGTCACATTTTTAATTCTTTTAAAAATAAATTTGTATGTTTTTTTAACAAACATTTATGTGATTTTTCTTTGTTTTCTCCTTGGTTTACTAGTTCAGGAAGAATATAAAAAAATAAAAAATATGCAATAATGTTGGAAAAAGGAGAAAGAAATAAAAAAATATAACAATACAAGAAAAAAGAGGATGAGAGAAAGAAAAATATGAAAAAAAATTTGAAAAAAAAAATAAATAATTTATACACATATTGTGTAAATAATTTTTGTTATGTTTAAACCAACCTAATTTAATTTTATTATAAAAATGTTTGTACATATAAAAATAGTGTTATAATATTTTATATTTGACATGTAATCAATTAATGTGAGTTTATGACTAGAAAGAAAATATATGTTAATGTCATATACTATTACAAAATAGCTTTTATTTATAAGTAAAGTATTATTTTGGTTTTAATATTTGAGTTAAATTTTAATTTGATTTTTATTATTTTAAATGTTTTATTTTTGTCTCAAAAATTTTAAATATATTATTTTAATTCTAAAAAATTTAAAACAGGTTCTCATATTGTCCAACAATTAAAAATATTTTAACTAATAATATTTTAATATTCACAACACTTATTTCTATTAATTATTTATGTTAAATTTAATAATAAGACATCATTAAATTCATTTCAAATTTTTTAAAATAAAAAATATTTAAAATATTAAAAACTAAATTAAATTTTAATTCAAATATTTGAAACTAAAATCTTATTTTACCCTAAAACCTATTTATATAATCTCACCACTTTGACAACAGATTTTTTTGTTTTATTTCCAAATCCCACGTCTAGGACAAAGAAGGAGCTCTTAAAGAATTAATATCTTTTTTATTTTTATAATAATATCTTTTAAAATACTATTTATTTATATTTCTTCATTTTATCTAAAAGAAAATCCCCAAACCCTTCCATATAGCTAGAAAGTCCAGAATCGACAATTCGACATAGTTCAAAGAATCATTTGCTATTGGCATCATCAAGCTCAGGCCACCTAGATCCGGAAAAGAATATTATTAATTACTCGAAAAATAAAGTATACTTTCGTGTCTAATAGGGGTGTACATGGGCCGGGCCACATCGGGTTTGGCTTAATCCAGATCCGGCCCGAAATATAGATCGGGCCTAATGTTTGGACCCTAATCCGATCATAAACCTGATGAAATCTACGCACATTCGGGCCGGGTGAAAACCGGGTAAAAACTGGATGAAAACCGGGTCTTTAACATGTAAAAATAACCTAATCTCCAACCTTTATTTCACAATTCACATAATAAAATTCACTTAAAAAAATATAACAAGAACCAACACTTCTCTAAAATTAAAGTATAACCATAATCAATACTAATATTGTCTAACACCAAATATTTAAATCAATACAAATAACACAATATTATGCATTAGTGTAAAGTCTTATGTATTTTAAACATAAAACATTAACTTATAATCTTATAAATGACTAATAACACAAAATATTAAGGTTTACAATATTTAAATTCCACATAAGAATAGTCATCATCCAACATAAAATATTAATTGTGTAGGAAGACCGGGTCATCGGGCCGAGTTCGGATGACCCGAGATATGGTCCGGACCCGACCCGAAATAATGACCGGGTCTATCTTTGAGACCCTTACCCGATCATAGACCCGATGAAATCACACTAAATTAGCCCCTAAAATGTTCGGGACCGGACCGGATCTTCGGACCGGGCCGGACCATGTACACCCCTAGTGTCTAACAATCTCAAGGTTCTTAGAATTGCAATTCGCCTTTTTATTTTTTGTATTGTAGTATAAGTAATATTTTTAATATTGTGAAAATTTAGTATATTTTTATTTTATATAGATATTAGAGATTTAAAAATTAGATTTGTGATTTTTTTTAAATTAATGTGGTTTTTTAAATTAATTATTAATATAAATTAATGTAGCTTTATTTAGTTGTTAGTTGGTAACTTTTTGGTTCCATATACTTTTTCTAATATAATTTATTCTTTAATCCTTCATCTAAGTACGAAAATAACCAATATAATTTATTATTATTTCTTTTAAAAACCAATTTAAAACATCTAATCTTAATTAAATTAATGCAAGCGTGATACCGTTTTAACCATTAATGTTTAATCTGATGCCTGTATAACTTATTTAAATCAATTTAAATTAAACGATTTATTTAATTCAATTCAAATAAAAAACTAATTTAGATTTAATTAGATTTTATTTTTATAAAACTATATAAATTGAATCAAATTTTAAGTTTATTTTTCAAAACCGATCAATCCTAAATTACCCAATATGATATAATATTGTTATTTTATATATTTAAATTTTTATTTATAATATATTTAATTTGTTATATATTTTTATATTATTCATGTATTAATATTATTTAATGAATATTTAATAAATTTAAAATAAAATTTATTTATATATTTATTTAATTAATTTATAATTTTATTTTTATGTTACTGTTAATTTTTCATTTATTGATTATTTAAAATTTAATATTAAAATTTATCATGTATATTTAATTTTTAACTTATAAAAATTATAAATTCAATCTCATCCAATTCAAACTAGATGCAAATAAAATTAAAGATAAAGTATATTTTTTATTTTTAAAATTTATTAAAAATTTTTAAAATATCTTTAAGTTTTATTTTATTTTAATTTTATTTTTAAAATTTTTTATTTACATCAAATATGTTTTTAACAACTAAATTTTTAAAAAATCTAAAACCAATCTAATAATAATATATGATAATTATATCTAATTTATTTATATTGAATATTATTTTTGTAAATCTGTTACTAAATTAATCCTAATATTTTTTTAAAAATTAACTATCAAAAATATATTTGATATAAACAAAAAATTTTTGAAATAAAATAAAATTTAAAAATATTTTAAAATTTTTAATAAATTTTAAAAATAAAAATATACTTTATCCTAAAATTAATATTCAGTTCGGATAAAATTTTGACTCAAAATTGATCTGGGCCACAAACTCTCTAGCGTGTTAACATAGTTATCTTATGTAAGATTAATAAGTAAAAAATATGAGAAATATGTATTAGAAATTAGAATATATCAAATGATCAAAGTTAACAACTTCACAAGATACTCGATTAACTGGATAACTCATTGGGTCTTTCCTCATTTGGCTTTGCGCTTTGTATATATGTACCACACTCCATCCTAAGGAAGATTCATAGAAATATCTTCCGTCTTTTCTTCTTTCTCGGTAAACCCTAGGTTGTTGCATTTCTCTTCTGCAATTCTTCTTATTTATCTTCTTATTTTGCTTTCTCACAAAAAATTAACCACTTTCTTGCTCAATTTTCTCTTCTAAACTGTGCTTCATCTTTGTGTGTGTGTTAAGCGTTTCAATTGTTGTTTTATTTCTCTTGAACAGGTGGTGTGTTAATTTTTGTGTTTGCTTCCTGGAGTTACCTCAAAATTTGATTTGTCTTTATCTGATTTGTGAGCTTTTTGGTTTCTATGATCTGAAGGATTGACTTGAAATTCACGTTTCACTGGTTCTAAAATTTAGGGTTGTTGCTTCGTTTTGCTTAGTTCTGAGGGAAAAAGAGAAAGAGGAAAAAAAATAGAACAATTGTGTCTTAGTAATTTGTATTTTGTACTATCTAATGATGAATTTATGAAGTTTATTCTGCTGTTGTGGTTAGTCTTTTTGATTTTGAACTATCTAGAGTAGAAGAAATGGTTGGAACTATCAGCGGTAAACATTTACGGTTGTAATTGATTACTTCTGAACTCATAAAAAATAATTAGTATTAACATTTTTTTCCTTTTTCTTTTCTGTCTCAATTCTCATGCTCTAATAAATGCTTGGAAAAAAAAATGAAGATGATGCCTTTGCAGCTACTCTCTTTTTTGTTTGGAAAATCCTTTCTAAGAGGTGTTTTTTTTTCTTTGCTGTAATTCATTAATTCTTTATTATACTTTTTGGTTTGCAATTCTGCTGTTCAAGACACCTTTTTTGTACGTATATCTGCTATGATAAAGTGTTTTGGATCTATGGCATGTTGCTGACTATCCAAACCTGGTGGGGAAAGATGCATATTTTCATAGGTTTAATATAATTTTTGATGAGTTGTGCTATTCTGTGGCAGAGCTGAAGGATGGGTCAAGCACTTGGTTGCTATCAAGTTGACCAGTCAAATGTGGCTATCAAGGAGCATTTTGGAAAATTTGATGAAATTCTGGAGCCTGGATGCCATTGCTTGCCTTGGTGTCTTGGTTATCAGATAGCTGGTGCACTATCATTACGAGTGCAGCAGCTTGATGTTCGTTGCGAAACGAAAACCAAGGTAGAGTGCTTCCTTTCCTCCATTTGCACTGTTTCATGGGTCTGTTATTTAATTTGTAATTAGTAGTTCTGGTTCTCTTGTTGACATGACTTCAAATGACTTCATAAAAATTCTTTGAGAAGATTTGTTGGTCGTAATTTTAATTTTTCCATTTTCTTAACTAACTGAGAATTTTGTCAATGAGTCCTTTTTAATGCATTACTGGTTATAATTGATCTAACTCATGCGCAATGAATAGTGTTTTAGTTAATTTGAGGTTGAGAGGTCAAATAACTTTCTGATGCTCTTATTTGCTTCCTTGCCCTGTTCCTTACTATGTGCTCCGTTTGTTTCTTTTGGATTTTATGCTGCAGTAAATTTCTTTAGTTGAAGATTTGCAAAAGATATTTTGTAGTATCATTCTCAGGATTTATTTTTCATCATTTTGAATAAAATTTTATTGTATTTTGTTAGATTTTGACTGTCATTAAATTGTTAGGACAATGTATTTGTCACTGTGGTTGCGTCCGTGCAATACCGAGCTGTGGCTGACAAAGCATCTGATGCCTTCTATAGGCTTTCAAACACAAGGGGGCAGATCCAATCATATGTTTTTGATGGTAGGTGGGGTGACTTTTCTGCTTCATTCATTCATGGTTTTCTTTTGTGGATTATTTTAATTTTTACGTGGATTATGTTCATTTCTTCAGTTATTCGGGCCAGTGTGCCAAAATTAGAGTTGGATGCGGTGTTTGAACAAAAGAATGATATAGCAAAGTCTGTTGAGGAGGAGCTTGAGAAGGTATTATTTTTTTCTACAATCTCCTCATTCCTATTTGCTTTCTTAATATTGAGAATATTTCCTAAATAGATCAGTGAAGGTTGCAATTATTCGCTCATTAAAAGTTACTTCATCCATAATGTTTTAGGCCATGTCTACCTATGGATATCAGATAGTCCAGACCCTGATTGTGGATATCGAACCTGACACTAATGTTAAGAGAGCCATGAATGAGATCAATGCAGGTAACGTGTTTTAATCTCTCTCTCTGTACATTTAAATATATTTATTTGCATTAGATTTGCTCACAAATGTGCTTCAATATATCTTTTTTATTTTTTATTTTTTAAAGAGACATATATGTATGATGGCTCTTCATTGGAATTTAAATTATGTTTCTTACAGTATGTTCTTCTGGGGATATTCATGATTGTCAAATTCAATTTATCATTACAATCGGGCATATATCCTGATCCTGTGTGCTTTTTGTTCAACAGCTGCTAGACTGAGGGTGGCTGCAAATGAGAAAGCTGAAGCAGAAAAGATTCTGCAAATCAAGAAAGCTGAGGGAGAGGCAGAGTCCAAATATCTGTCGGGACTCGGTATAGCTCGCCAACGCCAGGCCATTGTGGACGGGTTGAGGGACAGCGTCCTTGCGTTCTCCGAAAATGTGCCTGGAACAACGGCCAAGGATGTGATGGACATGGTACTGGTGACTCAGTACTTTGATACTATGAAGGAAATCGGTGCATCTTCAAAGTCCTCATCGGTGTTCATACCTCACGGCCCTGGTGCAGTGAGGGACATTGCTACGCAGATTCGAGACGGCCTCCTTCAGGGAAATGCCTCACAGAACTTAATTTAAAGCTTTTGCCAGGAATTGTAAAAGTGACAAGATAATGTGCATGTTAGTTTTTCTTTCTGGGTGAATACTCATTGTGAATGCTTGGTGTCCATGCTTATATTGTTTTATAAAATAGTAAGAGTGAATAGGAGAAACTCTAGTATGCTATAACATATGCTTATATTCAATTTTGAATGTATAGTTTGATGACAATCATATATCAAAATTGCTTGGCAATCGTATTATTATTATTATGAAAGGCTTCTTGCAAGAATTACTTTAACTGAAGAAGTGCTATTTTAAGTTTCTCAGTCATACAGCACTGAATCACCCCTTTGTTGAAATTTGCAATTGAAACTTTTGTTTTTTTAATGTTAAAGGAGATTCCTGACTAAGTCACTAGGCAAGTAGACATTTATTATCTTCCCCTAGTTGATGCACTAATATTTTTTCAGTTTTTCTAATTTTGTGTTTTAGTGAGTCAATCCTTATCACCTCAACTTCTTTCTAGTGGAAACGACAATGATGATTTAATTCATTCTTATCACACAATGTTAAGGAACGACTTGTCAATGTTATCCATAAGAAAGAATAAATATTTATACTTAGGAATCCACTTAAAAATGATAATACCATTGACTTAATGTGCAATAAGTAGCATGATTACATTGGTGAATTTCGTAGAAACTTGAATAGTAAATTCGTGGATCACGAATTCCGGTGTATTATTACATTAAAAGAACTGTTATTAATAAGAACGAAAAAAAAAATTGGTGAAGACTTGAATTGGATAAAAAGCGAAGATTTTTATTAAATTTATAAGAAACATGAGCATTTTGATAAAAAAAAAATTTTGGAAAATATTTTTACTAAAAAAAGTAATCTTTACTTTTCACAAAATATCATTTTCCACCGTAACGTTATCCAAAAATATATTTCAGTGACGTAAATGCAATTTTACTATTAGAATTATATCTTTCTTACTGTTTAGCATTTTGAAAATACCATCCCAAAGAATATATGTTCAAACATCATGTCTCATTAAAAACCATTGCTAAAGACAAAATAATCCATTATAAGAAAAACTAATTTAAATTTATTCGGTAACTTGTTGGATCCAGTGTTTGTCACTACGGTGAAAAGATTGCATCCCGTTTACTTAATTTGCAGGTACATAAAATTTAAGGGTATCATCAGTACCGTTACCTTGTTAATAACTTCTTAAAATTTTATAACTTTTATATATTATTAAGTCGATTGAATATTTTCAATATCAATATTCATATACAAATAAGTTTACCTAAAATTTTTTGCATGTTTCGTTCAAAAGTTACAATTTTACAATCTATATGAATAAAACGAAAAAGGGCATAGATAATATAGTTTTATTTAGCTGGTTTCAAAATTTATCGAACCAATGACATAAAACAGAAGTTGCTTTGTTTTTGTAACAACATTTGCTTCCCTATGTTATGAGCAGATGCGAATATGCATTGATTCTTAGGTGGTTTCAACTTTCAACAGACAACTTCGGATATGGCCATATTTGCCTTTGGTTTCATCTATGTGACAACAATAGCATGCAAATATTTATTAACATAAGTACATTGGAAGTAGGGATGACAATGGGTATCTATGGGGGTGGGACTCTTTTCTGTTCTTGTTTCCGTTTAGAAAATTGTCTCGTTTTCTCTCTATTTTCGTTATTGGTCTCCATTTATTTTTCTCTGCAGAAGAAGTATCCGTAGATATTAAATTTTAAAAATAAAAAAATCACCATAAAATTTCATACGATTCAACTAAAATATATTAAATTAAAAGCAATCCAAACACATTCAACATAATAACATAAATTCAAAATTTCCCACATTCAAATTTAAATAAAACAAAATAGAAAAGTTTCCAACATAATATTATAACAAATCTTGATTGACGATCATAACTGGATAATAATACTCTCTCCTATAATAATACAAATTTAAATAATTAGTTGGTACAAATTTAGAGATTATTCACATCATTAATTTGTTTCTAAACAAAAAAATTAAATATATAAAAATTTTAGAGTTTTACGTTAATTATATATATATATATATATATATATATATATATATATATATATATATATATATATATATTAGTATTTCATACCAACGGAGATTTAGCAGATACCCATGGGGCGGGTACCTCAATCCCCACCCCTGCTCCTGTGGGAATTTTACGGGTCCCATTTTAGTCCTGTTACGGATTTGGGTTTTTTGCCATCCCTAACTGAAAGCAACAAAACCACCGTTAGTTAGTTAGAATCTTGATTTAATTATTAAAATATTTTGATATTATAATTTTGAATAAGTAAATCGATTCTAAAAAATTCTACTAAGTAGAACAATTTCACGATTTCATGTTATATGTGTTTAATTTATTGTTATGATTTTACATAAACTCCTGATTTTCGCTACCTCATCCGTGGATGTAATTTAGTGGTTCATTACCTAGTTTCTTAACCAAGAATTCGGAAATTCGAACGACATCTTGGACATAAAAACACATCTTTATTGTGTCCTTACAAAACTAAATCTTATTAGCATTTTGGAGCATAATTCTATACAGTTGTCAGATATGTCCAAATTATTGATTTAGGAGAATAATTTCATTAATTGATAATAATATTTTAACTTTTGTGTAGATGTGCTATCTAAGTTTTAAAATGAGGTACTTAATCTAAACTACATGAAGAGAAATCATTATGAATAATAAATTGAAATTAGTTTTGATGCACCGAGACTAACAATGCATCAAAAATAAATTCCAATGAATTCATAAAATATTTACAAAATAAGAAATAACAATTAAAGAAGCTATGCTTTGCCCCTTCAGTGTAGTTTATATTTTTAAGCCACAAAATTGATCCCTAAATATCAATGTCTTACTATTAACGGAATAAAGAATCAGAATAAAAGGGGGCAATCACTGCATGATATACAAAAATGAAGGCAAATTTTCTTGGGACCCAACTTGAGGCCTATGAATATGATGTTTTATTAGCAAGTGAAAGTGCCAGAAAGCGTCAATGGTTCATCACAAGCAAATATGCAATGACAGCTACACCTGATAAGCACAATTGAAATAAATGCTCGGGTAGTTGTGGAAAAACAACCAGATACAGATCTCGCAGGTCAAAACCTCAAATATTGAGCATCAATCCTCAGTTTAACAAAAGAGGGCTTGCAAAAGCTACCATTTGGTTCATAGAAATAATCTAGTACTTATTTATACACGTTGAATTGCTCAACTGCAATCAAAATACCATGGACCCTTCTTCCAAGAGAAACAACCACAAGAAAATGATTCAGTCTGACAAACAAACTAATTGCTTCCTAAAATGTCTATCTTGCCATGATGGCTCAAAATCCCTTAGGGTTTGAGAGCCAAACCCAAACCAATCTTGGCACTCTCCTCGAAAGACTTGGTGTCAACCTCCCCGGAAATGGTGAAGAATGATTTGGGACGCCACTCGTGCTGGATAAGGGCATGTGCCTTGCCGGAGTTGTTGATCCGAGCCTTCACTGTGGTCAAGGGGTCTAGTGCATGCTGGCTGCCAAGTGTGAGGGTGTTCTTATTGGTTGAGAAACTGTGAGTCACCTCGGCACCAAACGCAGTGTTTTTCAAGGGGTTGACTATATGGTAGTATGACGCATTCAGGGTATCGCCTTTGTCAGTCCTGCATACAAGAAATCATAATACCACTGCATATCAGTACATACAATAAATCAGTTCAAACATCCATAAATAGGAAAGTACTATAATAAAGCCTTGTTCCACAGGAAGCCATTGAAATACAAAAACATACAAGTCCGAACAATGGGGATGGGAGATGCTAAAAGCAGGGACCATGATTGATCCCACAATGTTAAATAATCAGCTGTGAATTAAGTTACAAGTGTATTTTTCTAAAAAATAATGTGAAAAAAAGCAAGCTAAGAACAACTTGTATTTAAGACTAGCTTCAAAACTCCCAATCACTTAGATGTAAGAGGCTAACTGTAGGGGTTGGGACGAAACGAACAAGAACATGAATAATGAAGAAACAATCACTCACATAGTCAAAGAGGCAACCAAGTCAGCTTTGGTGAAGTTCACTCCGGCATTGTATTTTGTGAACTCCCCAATTTTGGTGTCGTAAGAGAGCTCAGAACCAATTGCAAGTACGTCACTCCCAAGAACACCAGAGAAGTTAACAATTGGATTTGCAGTGAGCCCAACACTGGTGCTTATTCCAGCATAGTCATGCACATACTGAACTTCCACCTGTTCACCAACACAGACAAAACTCAACTTATTGCCAATGAAAGATATAGTTCAAGGTTTAGTATAGTTTCAATGAGTTCATTTCTTAAATTTTATAATCCACTCTTGTCTATGGAGATGTAAGGTTTACACTGCAAATGAATGTCTTACCTTTCCAGACCTTTGATCAGGAACTCTGAAGCTAAAGATGGTTTTGAGACCAGGAGCAGGCTCATTAACAGTGATGGTTGTGAAGAGCTGAAACGCAAAAGCATGATTAACATTAGTAAAGCATACATAACAGGCAAGTCCTGAATTGGGTTTCAAGAAAATTGACTATAGCAGCTAAGAGCACACTATAATTAAAGTTTATATTGCCCAATATCAACCTCCCGAAAAGTGCATTAATATTGTCCAAACAGGGCACCCAATTAAAATACAGTGTCAAGATGGTAAACATAACCCAATAGGATAAATAATACCCCTTGAATACCCTTGTGTATTTCATTGCCCCAGTGCTTGTACTTGAATCAAATTTTAACAATAGAGTATTTGACATACTTGCTACAGGAAAATTTCAATAGTTATGTAGACAGAAACATAGTATATTATATGGCTGTCAGAGTTGACTCGAGCCATCTCAGATCATGGAAACTGAAATCAAAATCAGACTATCAGTGGGAGGAAAATAAAAGTATTTTTCATTTAAAAATGATATTCAATGGAATGCAAAGAATTCACTTCAACAACAGCCTGTGAGTAACCAAAGCCCTCGAATTACAATTTAAAATGACCTACATTCAATTATTTGTTTAGTAAAACTGAATATTGGTGTCAGCAAATTGGATAGTTAGTTGCAACATTGTATGGCCCTTTAAGCATGAATCACTAACTAAATGTTAATGGGTTCATTAGACTGTGTAGACGTTGATTCACTAAACAAATCAGAAACCAGACAATAGAGAGAATAAAGTAAAGTAAAGAAAAGAATAGAACATCCAAACAAGAGAACTCTGCGCTTACATTAGAATCGGTGTCAACTTTGATGTCAGTGGTGACATTCTTGTTCTTCAACTGAGTGTTAACATCAGCCATAAATAGTCCATCTCTCTTGATCCCTGTTGATGTTATAGCCTGCAGCAAGAGAAGAGTACCAAATAATAAGGTTCCATTTTCATTCCAAGTAACCAAAACTATCCTCCAATTAAGTCACCCCCACACATTACATTACATTTCATTTCAACGGTAACCCACAACACCACATCTTTACTATCACAATAATGCATCTGAAAACAATACAAACCACAGAACAATACCCTAACGAAGAGAGAAATACCTAAACTATACACAACCATGTTCAATATAACAGTCATTTCACCTACTCCATTACAACTCGAGCATCATACAGACCAATATGGAAGAAAATGAATCCAGCTCAATCAAATTGAAAATGAAGTCAACTAAATAAATAAATAAAAACACTCACAACTCCAGTGGGTGAGTAGGTGGTGACGGTGAACTTCTGATCACTGTGGTAATCCTTGAACAGCAGATCTCTGGCTTTCTTTCCAATGTCAGAGTAGAGACCTGGACCCTTACCCATGGCTGCTGCTGCTTCTTCTTCTTCACAGATCTCAAATTGGGAAACGGAAAGTGGAAAGAGGAATCGAATAACAAGAGTGGGCTAACGGTGGAAATGAAAACCCTCCGCGGAAATTTATATATATATGATAATTAAATAAGATAATTCCCCCAGCCAAAACCCTAATTTCAGGGTTTTTTCTTTTCTTGTGTTTTTTACAAAACTATCGGACTTTTTTTTATCTCAATATAATTAAATCTTTCACTGAATTTAATGATAAATAAGTCTTAATTTTATATTTTTTTATATAGCTTTTTTTTGGGTTGCATAAGGATTTATATATCTCTCATATAAAGTTTAGACACTTATTTATAATTTATAATTATATTTTTTAAAAATGAAAATATTTTTAGACACTTTTTTTCCGAAGGTTTTAATTTTTTTAAAGCATAATGTAACGGTGGGATTTTGAAAGGAGGGTTCTGTCACGGTAAATTTTTAGAAGGTTAGATTTAACAGTGTTTGTATAGTTTTCTGGAGTATTTGAGAATACTCTAGATGGTTCCGGAATATTCTAGAATGTTCTAGAAGGTCCCGGAATACCCTAGAAGGTTCTAGAAGACTTTAGAAGATCATAGAATATTCTAGAAGAGTGTGGATTGATATAAAAGTATGAAGAGTTGTATGGAACAATCTAGAAGTATTTAGAAAGTAGTTGTAGGATAGATATTTATAAAAAAGGTTCTAGATGATTAATCTAGACCATTGCTTAGATTTAATCCTAACCATCCATTGAGGAGGTGGATGGCTATAAATAGGAGGTAAGAGTTAGTGTGGGTGTGTGTGAATCATTTGTAACCAACACTTGAGTAATAAAGTGTTCTTTCCACCAAAGCTTTCTTTCTCTTGTGTTCTCTTGTGTTCTTAGCTTTCTTGCTAAGTATTGAGGGTTAGGCTGACTTGGTCTTAGCTCAAGAGGTTGAGTAAGTCCGAGTGCCGGCACGGTAGCGTTGGAGTGTGTCCAAGGCCGTGACAATTTTGGTATCCGAGCAAGGTTCGAGAGGGAGCACAAGTGGTTTGTGGGTATGGCTTCAAATATCACCATGGAGCATGTTGAGTCACAAAGGGGAAGGGATACTATTCCTTCTCAATGGGGAGGCAAGAAGGTACGTTCTTCAAGTGAGCCTAGAGGTAAGGACTCTAACTTCTTAGAAGAAAGAGTTTCTATGTTGGAAAATGTTCTATCCTCTATGGATGAGCGGTTCCAAAGGATAGAACATGACAAGGAGACCCTCGAGGCTCACATGTTAGGAGAACTAGATGCTTTCAAAGAAAGCATGCTCCAAATCGAAGAGAAGCTTGAGAATTCCTCGAAGCTATTTGAGGAAGTTCGAGTTTGGTTCGAGGAGGCAAAATCTCGACCAACCATTATAAGGGAGACGACAAAGATTGATCTCCCCAAGCCAAAGGAATTCAAGGGCGTAAGGGACGCTCGCGAGGTGGAGAACTTCCTATGGCAAATGGAGAGGTACTTCGAAGGCCAAGGGGTGGTCGAAGAAGCAATAAAGGTACGCACTGCAGCTCTCTACCTTTCTGATAATGCTACTTTGTGGTGGAGGAGAAAGTGCGTAGATATGGAGAAGGGTACTTGCAACATAACCACATGGGAAGATTTCAAAAGGGAGTTGAAAAGACAATTCTTCCCTGAAAATGTGGTTTATGAAGCAAGGAAGAAGTTGAGGGAGTTGAAGCACAAGAGTACAATTAGTGACTACGTAAAGGAGTTCACTACTCTCACGCTTCAAATTCCCAACTTAGCATCAGAGGATGCATTGTTCTTCTTTATTGATGGACTCCAACCTTGGGCAAAGCAAGAACTACAAAGAAGGAATATTAAGGATGTCGATGAGGCCATCGTGGTGGCCGAATCACTCACTGAGTATCATAGGGGAGACTCTAAACCCAAGTCTTCCTCCAAGCCTAGTTTTGCTAAAGGTGGGGGAGACAAGGGGAAGAGTTTCTCAATCAAGAAGGAAGGAAAATACTCTTCAAAGAAAGAGTACGAGGAAAAGAAGAAGGCTTTCGTGCCCAAAGGAGGATGCTTCGTGTGCAAGGGGCCACACCAAATGAAGGACTGTCCCAAGCTAGGGACTCTGGCATCTATCGCCGAGGAACGAGAAGCTCAAACTCAAGTAACTGAGTGTGTTGGATCCATCCAACACATAAATGCTGTGAAGGGCAAAGAGGCAAGCACCGCAAAAAAGAAAGGCTTGATGTATGTCAAAGCCTTTATCAATGAAAAACTCGTTATGGCTATGATTGACACTAGTGCTACACACAACTTCATCACGCCTGATGAAGCAAAGAGGCTTGGGTTGAAGATCACCGAAAAGAATGGTTGGTTCAAACCCGTGAACACCAAGGGTGAACCCCTTAAGGGAGTAGCAAAAGGGGTTGAGATGACTCTTGGTTCTTGGAGGGGCCTTGTAGATTTCTCAGTAGCACCCATGGATGATTTTAAAATAGTCATCGGGCTCGATTTGCAAAGGAAGGTAAATATAATACCTATGCCATACTACGACGTAGTATGTGTCATGGAGAAAGGGTCTCCATGCATGGTCCCTACAGTATCTAAAGTTGGAGGACCACCGATACTCTCTGCTATGCAACTCAAAAAAGGATTCAAGAAGGGAGAGATTACATATTTGGCTCTATTACAAGAGGAGCCAACATCTGAAAGAGAAGATGTTCCTCCCAAAGTCAAGGAAGTCCTTGAAGAAAATAAGGATGTGATGCGTCCCGAGTTGCCAAAACAACTACCACCTAGGAGGAAGGTGGACCACAAGATCGAATTGGAGTCAGGAGCAAAGCCGCCCGCCTTAACACCTTATAGGATGGCACCGCCAGAACTTGAGGAGTTGAAGAAGCAACTCAAGGATTTGCTAGATGCTGGATTCATCCGTCCATCGAAGGCACCTTATGGCTCACCAGTCTTATTCCAAAAGACGCATGATGGTTCATTGAGGCTATGCATCGACTATCGAGCACTTAACAAGGTAACCATCAAGAACAAATACCCCATTCCTTTGATAGCCGATTTGTTTGATCAACTTGGTAGAGCCAAGTGGTTCTCAAAGCTAGATTTGAGGTCAGGATATCACCAAGTGAGAATTGCCGATGGTGATGAGCCTAAGACCACGTGTGTCACGAGGTATGGATCGTATGAGTGGTTGGTGATGCCTTTTGGCTTGACCAACGCTCCTGCGACCTTCTGTACCTTGATGAATGAGATCTTTCGACCTTACCTTGATCGGTTTGTAGTGGTCTACTTGGATGACATTGTTGTTTATAGCAATACTTTGGAGGAACATGTAGAACACTTACGAACCGTGTTCAAGATCTTGCGAGAGAATAACCTATATGTGAAGAAGGAAAAGTGTTCCTTTGCAAGGGACGAAGTCCACTTCTTGGGACACATCATTAAAGGTGGAACTCTCTGCATGGATCAAGGAAAGGTGAAGGCTATCAAAGAGTGGGAGCCGCCAAACAAGGTATCTGAATTGAGGTCATTCCTTGGGTTGGCTAATTACTATCGGAGGTTTATCAAGGGATACTCCGCTAAGGCTGCACCATTAACTGATCTTCTCAAGAAGAATCACTCTTGGGAATGGTCAAAGGAGTGTCAAAAGGCCTTTGATGAGTTGAAGGCTGCTATCACAGAAGGACCAGTACTAGCACTACCCAACTACTCAAAGGTATTTGAAGTCCACACTGATGCTTCTGACTACGCTATTGGAGGAGTTCTGATGCAAGAAGGACATCCTATTGCCTTTGAGAGTCGCAAGTTGAATGATACAGAGAGGCGATACACTGTCCAAGAGAAGGAGATGACCGCAGTGGTGCAATGTCTGAGAACTTGGCGTCACTACTTGCTTGGTTCACACTTCATCGTCAAGACAGACAATGTGGCTACAAGCTACTTCCAAACTCAAAAGAAGTTAAGCCCCAAACAAGCTAGGTGGCAAGACTTCTTGGCTGAGTTTGATTTTGAATTTGAATACAAGTCAGGCAAGACTAATGTGGTAGCTGATGCGCTGAGTCGCAAGGCTGAGTTGGCGGCCATTTCTATGGCTGAAGGAGATATTGTGCATACCATCAAGGAAGGGTTGCATCACGATCCACTAGCCAAGAAGTTGGTGGAGTTGGCTAGAGAAGGTAAGACCAAAAGATTTTGGTTAGAAAATGACCTTCTCTACACAAAAGGGAGAAGATTATACGTTCCTAAGTGGGAAAATCTGAGAAGGAAGTTGGTAAGAGAATGCCACGACACCAAGTGGGCTGGTCACCAAGGTCAGCGAAGGACCTTGGCACTCATTGAATCTTCTTATTATTGGCCTCAAATGAGAGATGAAGTAGAGAGCTATGTGAAGACTTGTCTTGTTTGCCAACAAGATAAGATTGAAAACAAGACACCAAGCGGGTTGTTGGAACCTTTGCCTCCATCAGAGCGGCCGTGGGAAAGTGTCTCTCTAGATTTCATCTCTGCCTTACCGAAGTCTGAGGGGTTTGGATCTATTCTCGTGGTAGTGGATCGATTTTCGAAGTATGCTACCTTTATACCCGCCCCTACTGACTGCACTGCAGAGGAGGCAGCACGACTATTCTTCAAGAATGTGGTGAAATATTGGGGATTGCCTAAGAGCATCATTAGTGATCAAGATCCACGCTTCACAGGACGACTATGGACAGAGCTGTTCAAACTCCTTAGGTCGGAGCTTCATTTCTCAACAAGCTTCCATCCTCAAACCGATGGACAGACTGAGAGAGTGAATGCCTTACTCGAGTGTTACTTGAGGCATTTTGTAAGCGCTAATCAGAAGGACTGGACAAAACTCCTCGACATTGCTCAGTTCTCATACAATTTGCAAAGGAGCGAGTCCATAGGGAAGAGCTCGTTCGAGATTGTGACTGGACAACAGCCGCTTACACCTCACTCTCTTTCTTCTTCCTACTCAGGGAAGAGCCCTGGAGCTTATCATATGATTAAGTCTTGGGAAGAACAAGCAGATGTCACTCGTTCTTACCTTGACAAAGCTGCAAAGAGGATGAAGAAATGAGCTGATAAGAAGAGGAGGCATGCAAGCTATCAAGTGGGAGACAAGGTAATGATTAAACTTCTTCCACAACAATTCAAAGCCTTTCGCAAGGTTCATAAGGGCTTAATTCGCAAATACGAAGGGCCATTTGAGATCATTGGACGTGTTGGGGAGGTTGCTTACAAAGTACAACTCCCTCCCTCTATGAAGATCCACCCGGTCTTCCATGTGAGTATGCTTAAACCATATCATGAAGATCAAGATGAATCGAGTAGAGGTGACTCGAGTCGTGCTCTGCCTGTGGTGATTAGATCCTTCGATAAAGAAATCGAAGAGATCTTAGCTAATCGTGTTGTGAGACGAAGAAGGGTACCACCAAGTATTTAATATTTGATCAAGTGGAAAGGGCTCCCGATAACTGAAGCTAGTTGGGAAGCTCGTGAAGATCTGTGGCAATTCCAAGAACACCTAGAGCGCTATCATGAACAGAACGCGACGAGGACGTCTGCGCATTAGGTGGGGGAGAATGTCACGGTAAATTTTTAGAAGGTTAGATTTAACAGTGTTTGTATAGTTTTCTGGAGTATTTGAGAATACTCTAAATGGTTCCGGAACATTCTAGAATGTTCTAGAAGGTCCCGGAATACCCTAGAAGGTTCTAGAAGACTTTAGAAGATCATAGAATATTCTAGAAGAGTGTGGATTGATATAAAAGTATGAAGAGTTGTATGGAACAATCTAGAAGTATTTAGAAAGTAGTGGTAGGATAGATATTTATAAAGAAGGTTCTAGATGATTAATCTAGACCATTGCTTAGATTTAATCCTAACCATCCATTGAGGAGGTGGATGGCTATAAATAGGAGGTAAGAGTTAGTGTGGGTGTGTGTGAATCATTTGTAACCAACACTTGAGTAATAAAGTGTTCTTTCCACCAAAGCTTTCTTTCTCTTGTGTTCTCTTGTGTTCTTAGCTTTCTTGCTAAGTATTGAGGGTTAGGCTGACTTGGTCTTAGCTCAAGAGGTTGAGTAAGTCCGAGTGCCGGTACGGTAGCGTTGGAGTGTGTCCAAGGCCGTGACAGTTCGCTTTGGATAATTGTGACCGTCGGATGTGCTTTAACTAATTTGGGTTTGATTTTAAAATTAAAAGTGATTATTGATTATATTCAGAAATTATTTTTAATATTAAAGTAAATATGATATTTTGGTTGAATATTGACATTTAAAGTATATCAAAAATTATTACAGTCCTCACGTGTTTCAATATGTCTCTCTGTGTATTGGTTAGAATGTTACCACATATTCAATACGTCTTCACGTATTAATTTTTTATCTACAAAATTCACTCACCTATAATTATACTAAATAATCTCATTTCTAACAAAAACACTAATATTTTTTTATATAAAAAAAATTAGTCGATTATACTATTACTTTTTTTTTCCAATGAATAGTAGGATGAAGCGGTTTAAACGGCTTAATAAACAAATAATAGGGCTACATGCCAATTCAAAATTTTCGTTTTGCTCGCGTAATTTTTTCCTTTTCCTCCAAGCTAGTTTAAACAGAATTAAACGTTTTCTCTTAAAAAAATGGATTGTTTCTTTTTCTCCAAGATTGTTAAAATGGAATTTAAAATTAAAAGAAAAACATGGTTTGTTTCTTTTCCTCCAAGCTGTTTTCAACCAATTCAACATGGTTACATATAGCATTTGTACTATTTTTTTTTTTTAAACTAGATTCCAACAATGATATCAACTTAGTATTTTTAAATAAAAGGTTATCTATGACATAAAGTTTTATGAGAAAAAATTTAAATATTAAAAATACATGATATTCATTTAGTCGTTGAAAAAATATTTTACTTAAATTACTTTTAAAAAATATATTATTCTATTTGATATTTTTTTTGACAACTTATTCATTTTTTTATATGTTATTATTTTTAAAGATGAAAGTAGTTTCATGTGTATTTTTGAGAGACTAAATTTATTGTTTACAATTTTTTTAATATGTTGACCTCATTGGATAAAGTTGGCAAATAAATTATAACCCATTTTCATTTAATTAACTCCATCTGGTTCTGAGAAGAATTGGGGGTGGAGGAAGGGGAGAAAGAGATGAATGAAAGTATTCAAGCTAGATGAAGATTGGTCCAAGAGACCAAGACATCTAAGGCCCAATACTCCTCTAAGAAGTTGCACCCAGTCAAGGTCCAGTTTACCTAGTGGCAGAATTGAATTTCTACAAAAGTTAACTTACTTAGAGTGGTTTAGTTTATTTGTCCGCTTGATATAGAAATGATAAAATAGGTTAAATTCATTGGGCTGACCCAACAATCCACCAAAAAAAGGGGCTGATTAGAATTTGCAAACTGCCAAATTTTAAAAAAAATCTATCAAATTCATACCACTAAATTTGCGAATTTTGGCAATTGGACCAAATATTTTTTTAAAATAAAAAAAGAATAGTACGATAAAATTTAATAATTATATAATTTTTAAATATATTTAATTTATTTTTTATTAATATTATTTATTTTATTTGATACTGTCATATATGTGTTTAAATATGTGATTTATTTTTTAAAATAAATAAAATTTATTGACAAATATTATTGTGAATAATTCTATTGAAGTTAAAATTTTAAAAGAAGATAATAAAAAAGTGTATTGTAATTTGATTATTTTTTATTTAGATTTATTTTTAATTATATTTTTATATTAATTTTATTAATCTAAAAAATAAATTTAAGCAGATTAATCTATCAGTCTGCCAATCCACCACAAAATGAAGTGGACTAGCATTTTAAATTCATTTTATTTGATGAAATAGGTTAGCCTGTTTTGTTTCTAGAGCGGGTCTTAGCAGAATAAGGTAGATTATTCGCTTTGCTATTCCTAATTTAAGTAAATATAAAAAATTCAAAACCCATTTTATATATACAACAATTCATTAACAAAATAATTCAGCAAATTCTTAAATGAAATTCATATTTGTAATTTTAAGAGTTTCTCATTTTGAGAATGTAAATCTAGATTTATATAAATAACTATTTTATTTTCCACAGAGGAACACAAATATTATTTATTAAATCCTAACTCCTCAATTTTATAAATGTTAGAACGAATCAATAAATATTTATAAAACCAACTTACTTTACACCTCCTGTATACACTCTAATTTTAGTATAATAGTCCCTTGTAAAGTCCCATTTAAAGTTCGGATAATACATCTCAACAAATATATAAATGATAATATACATACACAAAAACCCTACATGTCATTTCTCCATTCTATGCTTTAGAGAAAGATAAAGAGAGATTTCTTAAAATTGAATAGTAATTAAACATATTTAATCATATCATATGTTCCCTAAAATTTGTACTCTCATATATCTTCCTCCATGGTTATAGCTTTCTCAATGCTCGATGACACCATATCTATCATACTGTACTTCTTTCTCCAAGTGATTGTAACTTGTAACCAAGATGATGAATAATGCACCATTGCAAAATCTGGTATATCTATCTAACTTGTGTAACTTGTTAATTTAAGTTCACTTGTTTCTCTCTTCTCTGTTCTCTCTGACTATGAATCAATAGAGACAATATACAACCATATAAACTTCTATGTCACACCAATTTTTCATCTCCTTGTAATAATTGCTCCAATTATAGTGATAACATGAGGTAGTAGGTCAATGCCACCGGCAAGGCAACAAGCATTCCTAGTAACACTCTGATTGCCACACCAAAAACAAACGTCAAAAATTTTAGTTTTGATATACTAATAAATAATAATATAATAATTTTTTAGAATTTTATCTAATCAAAGTCATTAGTAGAGTAAATATCCAATTTGGTCATTAATTACTAACTAAACTAAATTACATCTTAGTCTCCAACCATGAAAAAAAAAAAAGAGTAATATTTCAGTTCGAATCGGTTCTTAAAAAATTTTAGTCCGAAAATTTAGTCCTTAACAAATTTTAATCGCCAAATCAATTTTTAAACTTTCTTTTCATTAAATAAATAATGAAAAGATTGATCTGAATTTTCTTTTAAAAAAATTGGACATTGTTATGCCTTTATTAAATAACAACAAGAATTTATTTGTGCAACTTTTTGAAATTTTACATAAAGATTAATTTGTCCAATAAAATAAAATTTTAGAGACTAATTTTGTGATTAAAATTTCTTGAGAATTAAAATATGTGGTTAAAAATTTTTTAGAGACTGATTTAAAATATTATTCTAAAATTAAAAATAAGATGCATTAATCCTTCTATCGTCTCACATTTTTGTGGTTGGAGACATGTTGTTGCGTTATTTTGAAACAAATTAAGTACTCACCTTAATTATTTCAAAATTTAGAGTGTATAATAATCAATATTCAATTTATCAAGTTGTGGAAGTTATGGGTTGCATGAAGTATTAGAACAATAGAACTTACCCTGTGCTTAAAACTGAAGGATTAACATTATACTCTTTGGCAAAAACAAAAGGAACAATTCCTTGGGGTAGAGCTGCCTGCACATGTAAATAATCACAATTTCATGGTCAACATAATTTCACTGATTAGAAAATCAAAGACAAATTAAAGATTAATACAATAATAATAAAGTGTACCTGAACAATTGCCACTTTCAATGATGTACCCTTTAATCCGATCATGAGGGAGGCCAAAGCCATTAGAGCAGGACCAGCAAGAAATTTTAGCCCTAATGCAACCATTGTCATCCTTGGACCACATGCTATAATGCTTGAGCGTGATGCCATAAATAGACCTAAGTTCCAATCATGAAATAAACAAGACAATTTTTGTTCGAATTTAATTTTGATATGCTGTTTGTATAAAACAGTTTTACATTCAATCATATAAAGTCACATCAACAAAAATAATTATTTTTTACATTAATTACGTGAATAATTATAAAAAAATAATATAATTAAATAATTATATAAAATATTTTATATGATCAGTGTATCAAATTAAGCAAAAAATATTACATTGATCATGAAGTTCATACTAAATAAATGTCTCAAATATTATTATGCTTTTAAAAAATGTTTGAATTTAAGTTTAAAGGGAAAAAAAAACTCTTACCTAAGCTGAATGCTGCCATACCTAGACCCCCATTGGATAATATTGTTATTGATTGATTAATAACATCTGGTAGATTCACTCCCCACCTGGAACAGAATTTCACAGTTACCCTAATTTAATTTATGTCTAATGATAAATGATCAATGAACATAGAAAAATCTTCAACTTTATGGTGAGTAAGTTAGACAAATATTCTGTCTATTCCACTCTAATAATTCATTTTAACCTTTTCTAATTTCTTACATGCATGTTTATAAATTAATATATATGGATATGAATTTATTAATGTATAAAAAAAATCAGAGTGATTTATAATGCAATTAATTACCTGAAGTGTATGCATGACCAAATAAGACCAATTAAAGTTGCATGGGTATTAGGGTTTGTGATTAACTCCCTTCCCACTGTCATAAGAATCAACATTATCTTCTTTTTTCTGTCCCTCCCAGCAGGTGCTGCTTCTTCATCTTCCTCTTCCTCTTCTTTTGGTTGTAATTCCTGAGAATTCTCTGTTTCTCCTTTAAGCAGAAAACAAGAAGGGAGAGAAAGCAGAAAAGAAATTATACCACTTTCATTGCACAAAATAAAATAAAATAAAATGTATAATCATAATATAATATTACTTATGGGAATAATTTTGTAACAAAATTTTTGTACCATAAAATAACTTCATGTTTGACTGCAGAGACAATAGGGTAATTTATAAACATTGATTCTATTTTAGAGGAATAAGTCTTCAAACAGAATCTAATTGAGAAAAAAAATAAAATTTCATATGTAATTATTTTTATATAAAATTATTAAATTATTTAATCTATTTAATTAAATTATTATTTAATAATTTTTAACTATTAATTTCACAAAAAAAATAACTATACGTAAGTATTCATCTAAAAAAATAGACAAGAAAAAAAAACTTAAGAAACAAATAGTTTTGCCTTTGGCCCCACTTTTGTTTTAATAGGTTACTTCAGTTGACTGAACAAGAATAAATTATCAAAGTTGCCTATGCTTAAATATAAAAAAAAAAAAAACATAAAGGAAGGGTATATGAAATATGAAATCTCAAATAAAACAAAGTCAGTTTTGGATTTAGGCTTTGCTAGGTATGAGTGACAATGACAAAGGTGAAAAATATTAACAAATGAAAATATTTTTTTGTTTGGGTATCTTTTTAATTGTTATTTTAAATCTTACCATCAAATTTTTAAATTTCATTGATTAAATAATGTAAATTAATATCATCGAACTGTGCTACTATCTTAAAACTCAAAAAAGAGTCTGAAAAAAAAAAAACATCAAAACACAAAGTAGCCAAATTTAAGCGGCAAATTAAATACCTATGGGTTGTGATGGTGGTGGTGGTGGTGGGGTGTCAGGCATGGTCCTGGCCGGAATGGCGGCATCGAGTTCATGAAGAAACAAGAGCAAATTATACCAGATGAGGCTCTGAAGGACAATAATCTGTGGAAGAAGAAGAGCAGCATCATCTCTATACATAGCCTTCATGAGAGGAATCCCAAGGATCAAAGTGTTGGGAAGTGTTGACAATGAAAGACCAGTTATGATCCACTTTAACCCTCCTCTGCCACTAACCTTAATGATTATTGTTAATGCCAAAAATGCAAGAAATTTCTGAACAAAATCAGCATACATTAGCTTCAGGCTCATCTTGTAGAAGTTGTTGGAAGAAATAACTTGAAATGATAACAAGGGCACTGAGAATTTTGCAACAAATTTGTTTATCCCTGAGCATTGTTCTGGAGTGAAGATTTTCCACCATTTAACAGAAACATAGGCTAATATCATAGTAACATATAATGGGACAGTGGCTGTTATTACATGATAAACATCTTCTAAGGAAATCATGTTGATGATGATGATGTCTTAACTGTTTGAAATATGTTAGGACATATATAAACCTTAATAATAAGCTATCTAACATTGCTTTTTTAAGAATTGTATTATTAGTGAGATATAGAATAGAATAATCTGTTTTATGAGATGCTTCTTTTTTCATAGTGACCTATCAGGCTCTCTTATATTCTCTAGCAGCCTTAATAATGACCACTTTGCTTTACTAGGCCATAACATTAAACAAAAGAATTGCCCCTCTTTGGTAATTACATTTTAATAAAGTAATTTAATTTCAGACTTTTTTTTTTATGATTTTGCAGCCATAAGTTATTTATGTAAATCAAAATATTCTATAAATACAAAAAATCAGATAGTATGTATGTATATACATTTATATATATAATCAATTTGGATTGGTCGAGTGGTTAGCTCACTTGTTCGTTTAAGCAAGTGTCAGAGGTTCGAATCTTGTCTTTGTATGCAGTTGTCGAGTTAGAAGATGTCGTGAGAAATAAAAAAATATATTTTTAATAAAATAATCAATCACTAAAAATAATTAAATATTTTACGATAAAATAATAATCAAATCTGTTATAATAACATAATTGAACTTTTTTATAATGACATAATAAATTTTTTTATAAACACTAAATATATATTTCTATACAAAAATAAATTGATAGTTAATTTTTGGATGTGAATTTATATTCATATCTTGCCATTTTCAATGTGCAATAAACAAACAACTAACATCGAATGTCAGCTTGGTGTTTTGTGATATAATAACGCATCTCTTTTTTTTGTTTTTGTTTGGGGGGGGGGGGGGGGGGGTTGTTTACCATGATTATGGGATCAGAAAGGAACTTAAAAATCAATAAATAAAAAATGAGGGCATTTGTGTCACACGGGCAAAGAGAAAAAAAAAAGAATAGATTCCCTATTTAATCTCTTGTAATAATCAATAAATGTCTTTCAGTTCATACTTCATTACTTCATAGGTTCTTAAGAAAATATATAACTGAAGCATGAACAATAACAAATAAAATATCCGAATTTTCAATCAGAATTTTTATGTTTAATCATAATGTATGTTACTAATTGAAAACTCATATATTTGTTATTTATCATGCTTCATGTATTATTATTTGGATTTAATAGGACTCTTACAATGCAGAGAAAGGAGAATACAGAAGTGAATTGCGAGTGAAGTAATGAAAGACTTTGTTAAGAACCATTATACGAAGAAGAATAATTTGTAGTTTTTGGCCAAAAGTGTGACAATAAGTGTTGTGGCAGGGAATTTTGCCACAAGAGACTCCTAATCACCTTTTTTTTTTCTTTCTCTTTTCAAGATTGCCTCAAATCTATCTAAAGTAACGATGATCACATGATTAATATGTTGGCCATGACCTATCAAAGCAGTTGTACATCTAGTTGAGTTCAAAATTTAGTACTCTCTCTCACAAAACTTTACTAACTTAAGAAGAAAAGGAAAAAAAAAAAATTGAAGGAGAAGGATAGTACCTGCTCCGGGAGACCGCAAATAAACGGAATGGATTAGGAGCAGAATTGAGGTACCCATTTTACGGAAAATCATAAAAAAATTTACTTAAATATCTTTATATATATAAGTTGTGTAAGTAATCTTAATTCATTTTATTTTAAATTATATGTTACAAATTTTATATGTATTATTATGTTAAATTTATGTTTGAATTGTGTTTGATTTAATATATTTAGTTGAATTATATAGGATTTTATTATGGTGGTGTTAATTTAAAAAAAATGTAAAATTTAATATCCACGTATACTCGCGGATATATGCCTCTCCTGCAGGAAGAAATAAACAATGACTCGTGACAGAAATAAAACAATGACAAAGATATTTTATTAAATGAAGACAGAGGGTAGGAGATGAATCCCCTCCTCCAGATCCATTGCCATTCCTAAGTATGAGAGAAAAAATTCAGATAAATAAAATACCAAATTCTAGTAGAGATGGACGAGAATTTTTTAGTAGTAATACTAATTAAAAGAATATAGACTCAGAGAGTGAAAAAATCAGACTGTAGAAGAGGTTTAGAGGTTGAAAGAGTTAGATGATAATAATATTCTAGCGATCACATGTAATGAAAAGGCATTTAAAATCGAAGTAGGCGACATACAAAAGTATACTGAGACAGAAAACGACTAATTTATTTTGTTAGGAAACGTCACAAATAAGGTAGAATTCAGATTTAGTGAAGGCACTAAAAGACCAGAGAAAAAAAAGTAAAGGTGGAAGAAGAGGCCAGAAGTGGAAGCAAATGGCCATGGAAAAAAAAATTCAACACATGGTACCATACTCGAAACTAAAAGGAGAACCTCTAGTAATATAGGGGATGGGAATCCTAAGAAAATATATTTTGGGATATGACAAATGGAGCTAAAGAAGTGGAGGGTGCCAATCCAAAATTAACATCCGAGTGTAGGGGTTAAAAAGGATCAGTGGTCTGTTAGGAGCTTGTAATTCGATCTGCCTGTTATTAAATAAGTACAAATTCAAACTCTTGTAAAAATTTTACTATATTAATAGGTCAGACTCATGCTCACTAATTAGTTTTATTAGCTAGGCCTTTTTAGACCTGTTAACATATAACTAAATATATAAATAAATTTTTAATATTAATAAAATCATGAAATATTTTAAATTTATTATATTTTATTATAAATATTTTTATATATTTTAAATACTCTAAAAGTTTAAAATTTTTATAAATATTAAATATAATATATTACATATAAATATTTTTATTAAAAAATGATTTTTTTAAATAATATTTTTTTTTGTAAAAAAAATTATCAGATCTTTTAACAGGTTTCAAATCAAACTAGATTTTAATAATTTAAAAAAAGTCTATAACAAGTTGTAAATCAGATTAAAGGTCAATTAACTATATGATAGGTCAAGCTTATTAAAAATAAAGTCTGGTTTGTTTTCACTCCTACCCGAATTGTCTTTAAAAATGGTAATATGAAATTGTCAAAATTTAAAAAGAGAGATAAAAAATTTCTATTCTCCTGAAGTGGTATGCTTATGTTAGACAAAAAAATACTGCTTTATTTGTAAAAGTTGTGAATTTTTGCACAATTTCTGTGTTGAACCTAATGGTATGACATACAGGAGGATTGATGGTTTGGTGGGTAGAAGAGACAAGACTGAGTATTTCTAATGTATATGATTATTTTGTACAATTTTTTATTAAAGACATCAAAACATTAATTCTTTGAACAATTTTTTTGTTGTTCATTTACACAGAACTAATGCACTTAGACAACAACAATATGACCAATTTCTCTAATTAATCACTGCTACTGGTGATAGAGTGGTTATAGTAGGAGATTTCAACGCAATTATGTCAAATGATGAGAAAGAAGAAAAACAGAAGAAGTAGGCTCTAAGTTCAATTCAACACTTTTTAGAGTTTGTTAATGTAGTTGAACTTGTGGACACAGGGTCGAAATTTATGATTTGGAATAAATTAGTGTTTTTGTTTGTAATAAATTACGGAAATATAAATCTTTTAAAATTATGCCGGCTTTTTCTGATATTATAGATTATCGCAGAAAGAATTTATAGAGTGAAATTATTTTTAAAAGAAGATCGTAAAGGATAAAAGTTTTCATCGGCTAAGAAGACTATAGTTTTCGTAGATAAAAAAAATCAAATAATAAGTTTTTTATTATTATTTTCATGTGAAAGAGTTTAATTTTTTACTAATAATTAATTTTAATATTTATTATCTAAAATTTGAAAGAATTTAATGCGTATATTTTTACATTTGCTCAGGTGTTAAGTCTGTTGGATAAATAAAAATAATTAATTTTCATGTTTGTTATTTAAAAATAATATTTTCTCTCTATATATATAATTAAATATTAGTATAAAACAAATTTATATTAATAGTTATAAAATTAACTCAAAATCAATTTTTTTAAAATAACTAAATCTTGATTCTAATTATTAATAACAATATTAATATTTTTTTTTTAAATTATATGTAATAAAATAATTGAAGAAAGAGAAGTGAAAATATGAATTAAAAAGATACGCGGTGAAAATTTAAAATTAAATAAAAAATTAAAAAGTATGTATAATAATAATAATAATAATATATTTTTATGTGAATAATATTATTTTTTAAATTATATTTAATTATAAATTTAATATATTCTTTAAAATTTTATAAATTTATTTTAATTATATTATTTTATTAATTTTATCTTTTGTAGAATAAAATTGTAGAGAGATAAAGAATAAGAGAATTATAAGAGAGAAAAAGATAAAGAAGAAGAAGGAAAGAGAGAATTTATTAATTTTAAAAAAATATATTTTAATTGTAATGAAATAATATCTCATGACATATTTTAGTTTGTCAAATTAAAAATATAAAACATAAATTATAAGCTATTTATAGAGTGAGAAAGAAAGAGAGAAATAGAGAATGTGAGAGAGATAGATAAAATGATGAAAGAAGAAAATTTTTTAATTTTTGAGAAAAATATTTTATCTCAATTTTAATAAAAGAGTGTTATGTGAGACATTATATTTATTAAATTATTGATATAGAATAGCTATATTTTAATTTTGATTTTAATTTATTTAATTTTAATTGTAATTAAAAATATTATATTGTATATTTTGATTGTCAAATTTATAATTAATTATTGACAATAATATATAAAAAATAGAATAAATGAAAGAATAAAAAAAAGAGAACAGAAAATAATTTTTTAATTTTATCAAAAAAATATTTAATTACAATAAAAGAGTAATATATAACCTATTTTAATTATAAAATTAATAATATATAATAAATAATAGATATATGTTTAAATTCTTTGCGACAAATGTTATTGAAATAAAGTAATTTTATTAGAGTCTACAAGGGTATGTTTGTCTTTGGATGAAGAAACACGGAATATGAAAAGTTCTTTAATATCATCTATGCATCATTTATGCTTTGTTTGATGAAAAAGAATAGTTTCATAGTATAAATAAACTCCTTACGTGGACAAACATTATTTTAATATTTTTCCCTTCTGCTAAAGTTTCACTTTGACTTTTATTAGTTCGATATATTAAATAAAAAAAGGTTGAATAATATATAACCCTACCACTTAGATTATCATTGCAAAATTTAGTTTTCCTAAGGAATTCAATAATTAATTACCTATATTCTTGCAGAGCATTCGCCACATAAAGCCTTTTTTGCAGTGATTCCATATTAGTTAAAGAACTTCACCAGTGCATTATGGTTTCCTTTTCTTTCTTTACTAGTAGTGTTTGGCCAAATTAATTTTAGGTTAAATATAAAAAAAACCAGTTAATTATCAAAATTTTTGTATATCTAGATATTAAAAAATTTCACATATAGAATATAATAATTAATCATCTAAAATTCGTATTAGCTAAATCTTAACTGACCTTTTCATTGATTTTTCAGGATTATTATTTTTTAATGATTTTCTTTTTGTTACGATCCTATATGGGATTACTACTAAAATCTCGAAATAATATTCCTCTCCTTGTTACATGGGTACATTAAATTAAAGCTTAAAGAGCACCTGCTTTTGTATATGCCTTTTTCAGACCCTTTTAAAAATACTTTTATATTTTCTTTCCCCATTTCATAGATCATTTTATTTTTAAAAGAGAAAATTATAAGGAAATTCCTAATGTTATTTTTTATTGAAACTTTGTAGATAGTAGACTAACAACCATTAATTCTAGTTATTAGACTGTAGGAAAATTGAGGTTGAGAGACTGAGATTGAGAGACTAGAAACTGAAACTAAATTAAGTCTTTGTATTGTTTGATAAAATATTTTGAATTATATCTCAATATTATATTTAATTTAAAATAAATATTGAAACTGAAATAAATGAAATTATTTAAATATTTTTATTAATTTTAAAAAAATAAAAACAATCCTCACCAGATTGAAGTATTGATTCTACAATTAATCATGCACATAGATGAAAAGTGAAAAGCTTAATCACTTCGTTACCCACATATCCCTTCTTGTCCCACCATCAACACCCGCGTTCTTGTCCGAGCATCACCGTTCCACCATCAACACCCACTTGCCTCTTCTTGTCTCCAACCACCACCGTACCACTGTCCTGAACCTCAGCTGCTTCTCTCCCTTAACTACTTTGTCACTCTCCTTATTACCTGCACCACCCTCTCCTTGAACCCATCCTTCACCTTCTCCTTCTTCGCCTTCAACCCGTACCTAGTCTCCTTCTTTATCACGTATATCTTCGAGTCTAATATCCTTCCCAATGCTCTGGGGTTTGAAGGGTACTTCCTCTTTTGGGTTCACGTTGTAGAAGAATATAATGAGGCATCGTTGTCATCGGAGTGCGAAGGTAAGTGTACAGGGACGTACACGAGTGAGGTTGAAGGCGAATTTGGAAGGTTGAAGAGGGGAAGATGGTGGCAGAGATAGAATAAGAATTTAAAAAATTAAATTGAAATATTTTAAAAAAAAAATGTTATTAAAGTTTTAGTTTTTATTTTTAGAAATAAAAATTTAATTTTAGCCAATTTTTAATCACTAAATACATACAATACTGAATTTCAGATTTTTAGTTTCAGTGTCTGTCTCTGAAAACATACGCTATCCTAGAGTTTTCTACTAAGAAAAATAGTTAGTCATCTCTATAAGTTAATTAAAATAGCACGAAATTTTTTTAAAAGTGTGTTTAAAGGTGGCTTTAGAAAATAATGTATTTTTCATTAACATTTTAATTAATTTGATTCATACCACTTTTTTATAATTAATAATTAAAAAAATAATTTTACAAATTCAAATTATTTTCATGGAACAATTCATAGAAAAGATTTTAAATTCTGCTTTCATGAAGTAGAGACTATATGTATCAAAAATGTTATAATTTGGCTTCTAAATCAAGTCTAAAGTTGTGGTTAGTCTAAACATAATTTTTTTGGAAGGATAAACTTATCCAAGATATAATTTGAATGATATCCACGTAGGATTCTATATATATCTCGCACGGATCTATTTAAATTCTCTCTATTTTCTATAAATATAGGTCTTAATAGATGTCTAAAGTATGTTATTATTGATTACTATTTACTTGAGCATCAGAATTTTTTAGAAATACATCCTCACTCTCATGAAAATATCAACTCGAAATAACAAGGTCTGCAACCTTGTGTCTTGATTCTATAAATTTATATTTCACTATTATAAAAGATAATCCTGATAACAAGAAGTAATAAGTCTGAGGTGTGTAAGATCAGTAGAGAAAAGAAAAATGAGAAGATTCAAACTCATTCTATTTGGTTGCAAAATCTTTATTTGTAATTGATTTTAGTATTTTACCACCAACTTATAAGCTTTAAGAAAGATGTGTATGTGTATTATGAGATTGTTATACAAACTGCGGAGTAAAAGATAAATAAATTTTTAATTTTTTATTCTGCGGATATTTAAATTTTTAAAAATTAAAAATATATTTAATTTTTTGACTTTCTCAAAACTTAGACATTTAGATCCCTTCATCTATCTGGAATTACAAAACATAAGGAAGAAGTCTAGAATGAATACCATTATGAAGATGTGGCCGTTATGGTATATGATGTGGATGGTTTAAAAAACGTTTAGAAACAAAAAAATTTTCAAATACTAAAACGGCGTTGTTTTATTCTCAACCATAATCCTTTAAGTTGAGAAAAATGGTGAATGAAAAGGGACTTTGATTCTTCTCATGGATACTAACGAAGTAGAATGGTCTACTACGAGTTGGGGTCCAAATACAAGAAATGAGAAAGATAGCATCTCCTCAATGGAAAATGTTTCTGTGGAGCATATATGAATATGATTTGGGTGAGTTTTGTGAAAATAAATTAAGTAAAAGAAAAAAAGATTAAAATGAGAGATCAAAGGTAAATAAATTTGTGAGAAATATACTTTTATAATGGCAAATAAGTAACACTAAAACTAATGATGAGAATAGAGGTAGAGAAGAAGTATTGAGACTTGCACTAATGTCACAAGAGAATCAATGAGCTTTTTAGAGTGGACAAAGGTTGATGAATCTTGTTATCGGGTGTTCTGGTGGAACACCGGAATGCTAATTTTATTTATGAAGTTAATGAACAAAATGAAGAGCAAGGAGAAGGATTTGGGGAGAGAAAAAAATGGATATGAGCTTCCAAAGTTTTAGAAAAAAATCTTTTTAAAGAGGTGGGTTGAGATCCTTTTACAGTATAAAGCCATTTTGAGGAGGGAGTCCATTATCCAATGGTTACAGTGCGATGTTTAACCTACACCTTTTATTCCAAGGCTTATTACTAAATAAGGTAGTTAACAGAAAATATTTTTAGGTGTTTCCATCATTTCAATTCTTTTTTACTAGAAACGGACGAAGTTGATTCCCACAAGTTAAATTAAAGTTCTTCTGGGTGCCCATGATAAAGAGGTATCCAGGTAAAAGGGGTGCTCATGATATGTGACAATAGTGAAGGGACATCTAGTTTGGTTTTCTTTTAATTAGATAATATTTTTTACACTCCAAATTCAATCAATCCACTTCTAATAATTTAGTTCCACTAAAAAAATTAAACTTCTCAAGGTGTTTTTTTGGGTTACATCTTTTTATCCAACACTTTTGGAAGGAACTTGATTTTTTTTATCATTTTAAAATTATTTATGTACAAAAAATTTATATTTTTGGTACAAAATCATAAATTCCCTATAGTCTTTGAAAGTACAAAATGTTCTCTTAAATTGCACTGAATTTTTTGTACTCAATAGAACTATAATAATTTTTTTTAAATAACAATAATTTTTTAAAACATGTCATGTCATTATTCAAAATAATCAAATCTCTCCTCTTTTATTCATTTTTTTAATAATGATATATATATATTTGTATATATTATAATATTAAAATACAAATATTATTTGTGTAATTTGAATATAATTATGTACTCATAAAAAGAAATGAATAAAAGAATATTTTTGTGAAAAATTTTGAATGTTAATAAAGAAAATAAATAAATAAATAGAAAAATAAATAAATAAATAATTTATTTTTATTTATTTATTTATTTATTTTTAAATATTATATATATATATATATATATATATTTAAAAAATAAAAAGATTGATGACTTGATTTAATTGATAAATTTTTTTTTAGAAAAGGAAAAAGAGAGAAACTCTTATCCATTTAATTTGACGCATTTAAAAATGAATTAACTTAAGTTTTTTTTTTAATTTTGTCTCAAAAATTTTTAATTTGGATCAAATATACTCGTGGCATCTAAGGTTTTAAAAAATTTAAGACTATTGTATTTTTGATATTTTTGGTATTCTGATTCTCAATTCTAATGATTATTTTGTACTCTTATTACTCTGAATTTTTGTTACTTTGATGATTATTCTGTACTCTTGTTATTCTGAATCTTTATTATTATATTTTTTTTTGTCTTTACATAACTCTCTTTGTTCCCATGTAACCTATCTCAGTTCCCATGTATACTATTATATTCCGATAAAGGTCTTTCATGTAGTGACCTTAATTTTAAAAATATAAATATAAATATGTTACAATTTATTTTATAAATTAGAGTTTTTTATTTTTAAAAATTATTTTATTATAAATAGTTGAATTCATTTTTATTTGAATTCAATCAAAATTATATTCTAATATATATATATATATATATATATATATATATATATTCTATGGTGAAATATTCTACATAATTAAAACTATAATTCTAATAATTTATAAGTAATGAAAATTATATGTATATCTTAATTTGAAGTAATTGATATTTTAATTTAAAGATAAAGTTTAGTTAATAATGTTATTATCAAGTTCGATATTCGTCGATATGAGCAAATATCGGTACTCTTTAGTGAGCTCAGCTTTGCTAATGCTTCACTAAATATCTTTCATCCTTAAGTTACTAATATCATTTATATTAATAACTTATATACATTCAACTTTATATATATTACTATTATTATTATTATTATTATTATTATTATTATTATTATTATTATTATTATTATTGTTACTAATCATAAAGCACATAAATAAAAGGCGGTTTTGATTATACATTACGTTATATATATAAAAGGCGACAACCATGTATCTAATGGAAAGTCGTTGTATACGAATACATATATGTAATATATAGTTACGAGTATCATTAGCCTTATTATATCACTAGCTTTATATATAATAGTATCATCTGAAAAAATAAATAACATTTACTTTATTATCATTATTATATTTGCGCCACCATATAATATATATATATACACGAAAGAATGAGTGGCGAGAGAAAAGAGTGACCGAGAGGGAGAAGCGTGAGAACGTAAACCTCCTTTAACCTTTCGGTTTCGATTTTTTGCAATCTGTAACTCCAATAAAAAATCTAATTCGATAAAAGTATTTGTATCCTCCTCCTCTATATATTGGCACTACTTTTGATTGGTGAAAGTTGACGGTGACGTAACTCTTCTACCCTTTGAGTTCGGTCAACAAGAGTTTTAGGAGGCACAGACGATTCTGGATGTTTTCTTCTTCGATAGCTCGGTCAAAAAGTTTTATCGGAGCTTTAAATATTTTGATTCCGTACGAAGGTATGGTTTTGGTTTCTCGTAATTAATGTTTAATCTCACGTGAAAACTTAGGCTAGAAGACCTTAAGATAGGAATAAACTGAATGTATAATTGATAGATTGTGTATATGGAATAGAATGTGTGGTTTAGCTATTGTTAATAATTTGCTGTTGAAGTTGGTTGGTTTTGGAAAAAGATTTAATATTGGTATTTGTTTGATTTTAAAATAATTTGTTACTGGAAATGATTTGAATGACTGAGAGGTGTTTGATTTGATAATTAGGACCCTTGAAAGGTGGCAGAAATTCGAAGTTTAGAGGAGATACTACCAAAATTTCTATAAGAATTGGAGTTTTGGTTTGAAGTGTTATTTTAAAAAGGAAAGAGATTATTATGTGGCTTGCGTATTTGAGACTATTTGTTGACCCTCTGTCGCAAGATGTGACCGGACACTTTAACTCTCCGGATTTCCCCATGGGCATGCATATATATATGAATATTGAATATTATATTTGAGTTTGGAGTTTGACTCCATAAAATATTATTGAGCTTGGAGTTTGACTCCATGGAATACTATATTATTGAGCTTGGAGTGTGACTCCATGGAATGTTATATTTGAGTTTGGAGTTTGACTCCATGGAATATTATTGAGCTTGGGGATGCGCGCACAGATGGATTGTCTAATGGTTAACTACCAGGACATGTCGGGTTGGCTGTATAACCAACAAATGAGACCTCATCAGCTATAGGACAGACATACATCTTATGCATTTATTTATTTGCTTGAGTGTGCATTGTTTTAGTTTGCTTAATTGTTTAATTCTGCTTATCCGCTACTTGTTCTACTTGCTGTATATGCTTCTTTATCTGTATTTTTCTTACTTGAATTGTATGTATATGTTTTTCTAAGAAACACCTCTTGGCAGAGGTGTGAAGGGGGTTGTTCCACCAGTGTCTCGGAGGATTAGAGGAGTCAGCAAGTGAAGTGTTAAGTTAAAGTTAGGTTTAGAACTTTAATACCTTAGATAACTTACCTAATTTCTGGTTTAGTTGAATCCTTAAGCTGAAATCTGAGTGTCGAAGTTCTAGGAATGCCTCTGGCTTTTCCGGAACCTTTTATATTAACTATGTGGGAACCTTTACCATACTGAGAACCTTCAGTTCTCATTCCATACTATGTTGTTGTTTTTCAGATGCAGGTCGAGAGGTATCTCATTAGGCGTCTGGACACCTGAAGCGAAGTGGTTACTGGGTTATTTTGTTATGCAGTGATGTATATACATGTACTTAACTTTCTCTCCGCATAACTTATTCTTTTTGATCCTCTTAGAAGTTTTTAGAGAGGCAGAATTTTGTTTATGTACATTTTAGGTTTTGGATATATATATATATATATATATATATATATATATATATATGTATATATATATGTATATATATGTATATATATATATATATATATATATATGTGTGTGTGTGTAAATATTCTCCGGCCAGCCTTGACTTCGCAGGTTGAGTTAGGAGCTTGTTATTTTGTACCTTTGGATTTCTATTCCTACTTTTATTATTTTACGTTTGATAGTTATAGTTTTCTTCACACACAAGTTGTTTTCTTTCCGAAGCGTGGCGCTTTTCATTTCACGATTTTGTTTTACCCATTTTTCAAGACTCTTAGTCTATTATATTCTTTCTACTATTATAAGTATGTATTTTAATTTTTAGAAGTCGTAATACCTCGCCACCTCTATTTTACATCTTAAGTGTAAAGTTTTGGATGATAGGGTGTTACATTTCACCTTATACTTTAAATGTTATATTCTCATTTCCAATGACATCACAAAATGGAAGAAAAAAATAAAAAATAAAAAAGTTGTATTAAAAATTATGAGTGATGCTCATTTGTAACTAAAAAAATAGATATTTAAAAATAAAAAAAGAATTTTTTTTATATAGCATGAACATGAGTAATTTGTTTATGAACTTTTTAATTAGAGCAATTTATTAGTATTCAATATTCGTATTCTTTTAAAGCTGTAAACTTATAATGTCCTGCAACGTATTCGTATACTTCACCAAATGAAATATGATATTGTGAGGATATGAAAAGCTAATGGCCTTATCAAGGAAAGAATACGATGAATAATTTTTATACCTTTGCCTTTTTGTTTCATTTGAGAATTCCCTGGTTGCTTTCTTGACATGCAATGCTTTTTAGCATTCTCAAAATTTCTTGAGTGTTCTACAATTTTCTCCTTTATATTTTGTGTTGGTGTTTTTGGATTTCTTATTGTTGGGATTGTGATGATATTGGTACTCTTTTGATTTTGCTATTGGTGTTGAGTATTTTTGTCATTGGTATTCATGTAATCTTGATATTCACTCTATTTTGTTGTTGTTATTCTTCTTCTTCTTTTTTTAGGACTTGTTTCTTTTTGTTGCCATGCCTCTTGTGAAACTTGCTGAGATAGTGGATAGTGACCTAGAGAACTCTAATAATAGTTTGGATACTGACTCTTCTGTGGATGATATGGACGATATTTCTCAAGAATATGCCATCCGATTTTCTGAATCTATCTCTCCATCTTGGGTTAAACCATCAGACAATAGGACTACTTTTGTGGATCCTCCCCTCATTAAGAAACTTTTTTTAGACCCTCCTTCCTCTGGCTCATTATTAGGTATGGATGAAATTATGAAACCCAACAATTCTTCAGATTGTAGAGTTTTAGGTGAATTTATTGAGAAGCCTTCATATCAAGTGGGTCCTGTTCTACTTCGTTCTCGGTTGAAGTGCCAAAAATTTTTATGGACATCTTTAAAATATGAAGCAATTACTCACGTGAATAAGGTTTGGCAGAAGTGGATATTCACAGTATTGTTTGACGAGGGTGGTAATTTTGTGAGGAGATTAAAGTTTGCTGGTGTTGCTGAGGCTATCCGCAGGTTGATTGTTCTCTACCATCTATTATCATAATTGAATGACTTCTTTACTTTGTTTCTATATATTAAAGAAGGACTAATTGATTTCTTCTTGGCAGTCTTGGGTGTTCAACGAACTGAATATGATATAAGTTTACTTCGGCAGAGGTGGTGTTCTCATACTTATACTTTTCTGATTTCTTGGGGGTGAGTTTTCACCCACTTTAAAAGATGTTGTGGTTCTTCTTCAATTATCGGTGTTTGGCCGTGTGAATCTTACTCTTCTTCGCCCAGATTTTGATCTGCTTAAACTTGCGAGACATCTTCAAATGAGTTTAAGTGATGCTGGCCGATATGCAAAAGAGTTGTCCAAGAGTAGGCGTGTTAAGAAATCCTCCTCCAAGGATAAGCATCCAAAGACTTGTAGGTCCTCCAAGGGAAAAGAGGTGGTTGGCGAGAAGTAAGATTCCAAGAGGAAAAAGATTACTGTTAAGTATTCTTAGTCTAATTGGTCTCGTTATTTCTTTGGTGATTTTCTCAATGGTGAGTTTGTCCCTGCTCCTACTATTCCTTCAGATCTTAGGGAAGCTGCTTTTGTCACTTATTGGTTAAGTAAATATGTGTTTTTGGGACCGACGGATGAGTGTATGAGTCATGGGGTGTTTCTCTTAGTTTGCTTGATCGCTGAAGGAGAACATCTGCCACATGATTCTCTGTATTTGGGTAGTTTATATATGCGGCTTGATCAATTTTCTAAGCAACTCAAGATTGTTCATGGTTGCTTTCCAGTATTGACTTTTATTGATGAAATATTTCTTCAACTCTTTCCTTTTTAGCGATTGTCTCGGTTTGCTCCCATCCGTAAACCTCTTACAATTCTTCCTGACAAAAAGGTAAGTTCACGTGCTTGGATTTTGGGTTTAGCTCATCCTTCTTTGGAGGATGTTATTGATTCAGAAGAGAATTTTTGTTTCCGCCAAACACAACCTCTTACCAGCCTAGTGCATCGGTTCTTCATCGTATATATTCTACTGATTTTGAACATGACCACAATAACATTTCCACTAGCAAGGAGGGGGCTTATGAATTTTGGCTTTTGTGTACTTCTCCCACCCCTCTTCCTGGTTTGATTATTATGGATAAGGACTTCCACTGTGGAGCTTTGATCTGTTCAGTGATCTATCATCCTAATAGGGTAATTCGCCAACTAGGATGGGACCAAGATCCAAAGAACGTGGAACATATTTTTTTCCACCGAAAAATTTAATAAAAAGGGTTTTGTTTCAAAATAAACTCCCAGAGTACAATCCTTGCTTGGTTGTTCCCCTTGATAGGGATGGAGGAGTTACAATGGAGTATGTGGATTACCTTATGTGTATGAAGAAGCATATTAGGCAATATGAGAATACCTCTGTTTCAGATGTCAGATTATTTGTTCTAGTTTTGATCAAGGATCCATATTTCATTACTGAAAATCTTTCTCCTTCGACCATTACAAGTAATATTTGCTCTTTGCTGATTTTTGTTTTTGTTTCTTCACTTTCATTTTCTCTCTCTTTTTTTATTGGGCTTTGTGTGTTTGATTGTTGTATCTTCTATGCTAGTGTTTTGTAGATTTGAACGCCATGTGTTACAAACATCCACCTTCTTCAAAGAGAAATCTGATGATTTTGTTGTTACTCTTGAAGTGGTCAAGCGTGGTAAAGTGCAGAGTTCAAATGTTAAGGTTGCAAAGAGGTCTCCTAAGAAAGCACCTAGGCCTTCTATTGATGTTACTCTTTCACCAATTTCTACTGGCTCAAGAATTTCTCCTTCTTCGACAGCCAAAGCTAAGGGTTCTTCTGCTGCTGCTTGCTTTGTTAAGTCATCAAAGTCTCTTGGTAAGGATGTGGCTAGCTTATCCAGAAGTGTTGTGAAGCGTAGCTCTGATCGTCTTTTGGGTAAAATGAAAACAATTTCCAATGCACCTGCTGATCCGGTAAATGTAGGCGATGAGAGCTCCTAAGAAGGGGTCAGTAGGGACTCTCCTAGTTCATTTGCTGTTGGCAATGTCCTTGACGAGAGTACTACCCAAGGTGTTACTCGAGATAGCCCCCAAGCAATAGCAAGTTCTAAGAACAATATTGACATTGAGCCGGGTGTTACCTGCCAAAGGAATCCTGCTAGAAGTGTTCTTACTCCCATCCGTGTGGTATTTCCTGGAGCAGGTACTACTGTTTTTTTCCGTCCTTTTTTTTTGAGATTTGTATACATGCTTTTGTTCATGCTATGTTTATATACATGTTTGTATCTTTTCCTATTTTTCAACTTCTCATATTATTTCTGAGTCTACTTTCTAAGCTTCAAGCACTTCTAATATCACAAAAGAACCCTCAGCTAGTGCTTCTTCTGGCGTGTTTCATTGTATTTATTTTTATTTGTCAGGTGTGCCAGTATTTTACAAGTTCTTGATGGAAAAAAGTTATTTTCTTACTTGTTTGTTTTGCTTTTTAGCTTCTGTTCATGATGAGTTTGAGTATTTTCATGGCGATGCGAAGAATTTCTTATCAGAGATCGCATCGGCTTCCAAATGACCTAAACTGCCTTTTCAAAAAGCTTGGGTATCAAGCTTTTCTGAACGCATGGAATTTCTTTACTTCACACTCCCTTACAGACTTGTGGGGTACTCATCGGAATATGGTAAAAAGTCATTTAAATAAGCTTAAGTTATTTGAATTTAGTCGTAGTTGGCTTAAGAATTTTTCTACTAAATTGGAGCCTCCACCTAGGGTATCTGATCTTGCTAGAGAAGAACTATTGTCTAGAGAGTATAATATCCTCTCTTCTGGTGTTTCTACTCTTTAAGAAAAAGGTTAACAAGCTTACATCTGAACTGAACACCATAAAGGCTAGGTTAGCTAGTGTTAGCCTAGAGCAAGAACAATTGGCCAAGCATAAAGAAGCTGCTTCTTCTGTGATTTCTTATAGTGATATTTTGTGGCTATGATAATTTTCCAACACTTTATTTTGTAAAACATGTAAGGCTTTGACAAAGTATAGTTTTTCTTTGCTGCCTCTATGACTTTCATTATACACCTCTTTTTGGGTATTATGCTTCTCCCCTTTTTTTAATAATATACATACTCCTCCAAGAGTTTTATTTTTCTGTACCTGCTTGTGTGATCATTTTATTTTGGATACACACTTTTTTTACAGGGAGAGAGTATGATTCTAAGAAGAGCAGGATTATCTACTGCTATTTGTTTTTTTTTCTTCTGCCTCTTAGGCCAAAAAATGAAGGTACTTAGAACTTTCTTGCCCTAGTTATGATCTTTCTTTTTTTTTTAAGGAGCTTGGACGGTGGGACACTTCACTTTTTAGAAATATTTTGTATTGCAAATTTCTTAAGATGCATTATTTACAACTTTTGAGTATATAATTGCTAATGAAATTCTTCCATGCATTGCAGGATGCTTGCAGAATAATATAACATAAACATTGACTTTTGATAAAGAAGCCTCCTAAAACTGAAATTATGCATAATACTTCTTGACATACTTGAAATTGATGGGGCCAGTGGTTGTTCCATGGTCTGGGTTCAGCAGGATGCAGTGTCCGTTAGGGTGTACTTCAAAAACAATGTAAGGACCCTCCCATTTGGGAGCCCATTTTGGCAAAGACATCTTCCTCATTACTGCGTCTACTTATTTTAGTACTAGATCTCCCTCTAGGAACACCTTGAGCCGAACATGCTTGTCATAAGCTAATGCTAGTCTTCGTTGGTCTTCTTCCATCTTGCTTCCCACAATTTCTCTTTTTTCTTTCAATTCTTGTAACTCAGCTTCACGATCCTTTGCTTCGTCTAAGAACATTATGGCAGTGGGTACTTCAATCTCTGCTGGCAATATAGCTTCAACGCCGTAAACCAACAAGAAGGGTGTTACTTCGGTTGTTCCATGCTTAGTTGTTCTGTAAGCCCAAAGAGCAAGTGTAAGTATTCACTCCAATCTTTATGGGCATCGATCACCATCTTTGTGAGTATTTTCAAAAGGCTCTTGTTAGTAACCTCTGCCTGGCCATTGCCCTGTGGGTAGTAGGGAAAAGAGTTGTGATGTTTGATTTGGTACTATTCAAGAACACCCCACACTCTTTGGTTAACAAAAGGAGTTCCATTATCATACACTAGAACACTTGGCAGCCCAAACCTGCATATTATGTTTTCTTTAATAAATCTTACTACTACTTCAGCATTTGTTTTTCTGACAACCACAGCCTCTACCCACTTGGTGAAGCTTTTTTTTGCAACTAGAGTTTATTTCTTTTCCATTGATGGGGTTGATAGGTCCCACGAAATCTATAGCCCATGTATGGAATGGGTATGGTGTTTTAAGGCTGTTCTTCTGCACGCTTGATGCATGTATCAAGTTTGTATGCTTTTGACATTACAGACACCTCCTGACTCAATTAATTGCATCTTCTTTCATTTTTGGTTAGTAATAGCCAATTCTGATTAGTTCATACCACAAGGCCCTTCTTCCTTGGTGTCTTACACATACCCTTTGATGGACTTCTTCTAAGACTATGTCTTTTTCTTCATCTCGAACACATTTTAGCACTTCTCCGGTAAAACTCTTATTGAACAACTCTCCTTTTTTCAAAAAGTAGCATTCTGATTTCTTCTTCAATCTTTCAGCTTCTATTTTTTCTGAAGGTAAAACTCCAGCATCGAGGTACTCTACAATAGATTGTTGCCAATTGTGAACATTACATATCTGCATACTTTCTTTTTTTTCTTGACAAGCTTGCAAGAGGCTTGTAATTCATCACTATGAGACTTCAGTTTTGGCCAAAAAATACCCCACCTCTGGAGCATTTGGTACAACGCAGGGCCTTCTTTTTTGCAATTGTCTCCATGTAGTTGTTCTGTTTTTTCTTTCCCTTTCTCTTCTTCTACACATTTCATGGGGAGTCCATCGTTGTTTTTTTTAGCATCTGCCCATTGAGGAGGCAAAATCCTCTTGTTTCTTTGGTGGGGTTGAGTGTTCTGAGCTATTCATGTAGAGATTTTTGCCAATCATTGATTTTTTCTTCCATGGACATCCTTTCTTCCCTGGCAGAACTTTTAGCTGTCCGGTGTTTCAAAGTATGTTGTCCATTTTGAATAGTGACTCTACTACCCAATGTTGCTATAGCATCCGCATGCTTGTTTTCTGTTCAGGGTACATGGTCAAATAAAATCTTGTCAAATACGTTCATCATGCGCCAAACTTGTTCTCTGCATAAGGCTAGACTTCTTTCCTTCGTGTCATACCCTCCTTGGATCTGTTGTATTATCAGGTTGGAGTCTCCTTTGACATGGAATTTCTTGATACCAATTTCTTGAGCCATCTTTAGACCGAGCATTAGATTTTCATACTCTGCCTCATTGTTGGTGCAAGAGAAATCCAATCGAAACATGAAAGATAGATTTCTTCCATGGGACTTTGTAAGGATGACTTGTGCCCCTCTTTGTGGATTCGAGGGTGTTCCATCCAACATGAGGGTCCATGTTTCCTCTTCATTTCAAGTATGAACAATCTCTATTGTTCCTGGAATTTGATCTGACAACTCTTCAATCGTTGCTTTCTCAGGACAGATTGACATGAGGTCAGCCAAAGCTTGCCTCTCAATGGTGGTAGGTGTTACCAATTTCACATCATATTTGCTTAATAGGAGTGCCCAATGACTCATTATCCTAGTCAACATTGGCTTTTTGATTAAAAATCTGAGGCCTTCATTTTTTGATCCAACTTCTACTTGGTGTGCTTGAAAGTATTGTCGGTATCTTTGTGAGATGTACATCAGAGAGAGACAATGTTTCTCTAGTGAGGAGTATCTTTGTTCTGACCCTTTCATGGCTCTACTAACATAGGCAATGAGTTTCTCTTTGTCTTCGCCTTCTTGTGCAATTAACCCATTAGCTGCTTCTTCTCCTACTGCTAAGTATACCTTTAATGGTGCACCAGGTTGAGGGGAAGCCATGGTGTGAATGGATGTAAGAACATTCTTAATCTTTTCCATTATAGCTTGGTCGTGTTGTTCCCACTTAAAGGTATTCTTCTCTTTCAACAAAGGTCTTAGGGGTCCTAAGAGCTCCCCTAATGCTGGTATGAACCTTTGAATGTACCCCAACTTGCTTATGAACTTCTGGAGTCCCTTGATATTTTTAGGGAATTCCATTTTTTGGACAGATTTAATCTTATCTTCATCAGCCGAAATACCTCTTTTGTGAACTCTGAAACCCAAGAACTTTTCAAATGACACCTCAAAGGAATATTTTATGGGGTTTATCTTGAGTCTATACTTTCTTTATCTAGTGAACACAGCTTTGAGGTGTTCTGTGTGTTGTTTTTCGGATGTTAACTTGACAACCAAATCATTTACATAGTCTTCCACAAAGTCATGCATTATGTCATGGAATATAGCAGTTATGTCTCTTTGGTAGGTTGTTCCAACATTATTAGAGTTAAAAGGCATAACAGTATAGTAAAAGTTGCCTATAGATGTTCAAAATACTGTCTTTTTTCATCTCTTAGAGCCATTCTAATTTGGTTGTACCCACTAAATCCATCCATGAAGGAGAATCTTTCAAATTCGGCTGTGGCATCTACCATTCTATTGACATCTAGCAGAGAAAAATTATCCTTAAGGCAAGCTTTGTTTAGATTCCTAAAATCCACGCAACACTGGATTTATCCATTTTCTTTTTTACTGGTACTATGTTGGCTAACCAAGAAGGGTGTTGTATTGGTTTGATGAATTTGGTTGCGAGTAACTTTTCGATTTCTTTCTTACTTGAGCCTCTATTTCATTGGAGAATTTTCTAGGAGCTTGCTTGACAGGGTTACTAGGTTTGGGTCCAACCTGGCATTTCATCATAGTTCCAAGCGAACACATCTCTAAACTATGTTAATAGCGCTATCAAATCCTTTTTCTCCATTTCCCCTAGAGCTTTGCATACGAACAAAGGTCTCGGGTATTCTTCAGTCCCTAAATTAATCTCTTCCAATTCTTCCTCCTTCTATTTTGCTTCATCTTAGAGTTTGAGAGGGGCATTTCCTATGTTTCTTTGAAGATATTCTTTCTCCTTTACACTTAGGATGTCAGGGCTAGGGGAGTTCTGGTAATTTTTTTTCACTGGCCCGAGTTCTTATAGGATACACCACCTATACTCTCCAACTGGGAGAATTTTCTTATGAAGCCCTAGGGCTTCGATTGTTGTTGCTTGCTTTTTGGTATTTTCTTTTGGTGCTTCCTCCATCAGGGCATTCTTTTGTGCTCCTTTTTGTCTGGGTCTTCTGATAGGGCATTCTCGCATAGGCCTTATTTTGTTGACCCATGTTAACACAAGCTCTTCATAAAAACTCGCATCCACTAAATGTGCTTTGCTTGTATCAAAGGGTGTTACAGTGACTGAGATGCTAATATCATTCTCTTTCCAGCTAGACTTTATGCATTAATGCCAACTCGAAGGAACGCACCGATATAAATGAATCCATGGATGTCCCAGTAGGATGTGGTAGCAAGAGTTTCTATCCACCACATGAAACTTATTATTAGTCTTTATGAAGCCAACTTCTAAGACGGCATTAACACACCATCTAGATTTCACACCCAATCTATTAAAATCATTGAGCTCAACTTGAGTAGGCCTTATCTGATCAGTAGAACCTCCCATCTCTAGAAATATATGAGTGGGTATGATATTTATCCCTGATCCAGCATCCACTAATGCCTTTCTGACCTTTATGCCTTCTACCACTGCTTCCACGTACAGTGGTTTATTATGGTAGAACTCCCCATTGAACGAGTCGGGGTCCTGAAACACTAGAGCGTTTGCATGGGCTTTTGCTAATCTTGTGAGCAGAGCGTTGACACCTCCAAACTTTTTTTCATGCTTCTAAATGACTCCTATTAGAGCTCTAGCCGTCTCTTTCTGAATGTGGGGTTCTAAGCCAAGTTGGTTGAACATGATTTTACACCCTCGAGATTTCAAAAGACCCCTTGTTAATGTGTCTTCATCCAAGGACTCCTCCATGGTGACCATCTGTTCTGCTTTATCTACGATCTCTGTCAGCATTACATCTCTTTCAACACCTATCATTCCAACATCATGTTGAGAAAAAGGAGTGCTCTTCACACCTTGATTTTTTTCTCCAGTTATGAGTATCTTCCTTTCCTTCAGTTGCCTATGGAACATCGTCCTCACCACATAACAATCAGTCAATCCATCGCTCTTATTTCAGTGCACCATGCAATACTTTGGGTTTCTCAAGTCTTCAGGTGTTGGGGGCTAGTGCGATTCTCTTAAAGCCATAAACTAATCGGCAAGTGTACCGGATCGTACCAAGTAATATCTCAGGTGAGTGAGGGTTGATCCCACTAGGATTGATGGACCAAACAACAATAATTGAGTAATTCACTTAGTCAGACAAACAGAAAATAATATTTTGGGTTCAAACGTATTAAACAGTAATTCAGAGAATTCAAGAAAGCAAGCAAAGGTTTGGTGTGAAAATTGTACGAGAGAATAGTTAAGGTTTCAGAGATATTTATTTTTTCAGATTAATGGTTCTTACCAACTACTTTAATTATGCAAGATTCAATTCATGGCAAACTATAATTGACTAAACCCTAATTCCTTAGTAATTTAGTCTCCTCTAACCTAATCAACCGCCAATTCCTTGGTCACTTAATATAGGTTAAAAGGTTAAGTCCAATTATAGTTTCTTAGCCACAAAAACCCTAATTACCCAAATATAAGTATGTTACATATCCCATTAAGTCCAGAAAATTAGTGATTCAGAAGGAATTTACTTTCAAATTGTTATTCAGGTGAGTTAACTTTTTCAAGAATCAACAAGAATTCATGTAGAACAAGAGTTATCTTCCAATATACTCAATTTCATAAGATGAAGAAAGAAAGTATTCTTTGAATTTAAACCAATACAATAATTAAAATAGAATGATAATAGTATTAATCCATAGAATAAACAGAGCTCCTAAACTTAACAACAGAGGTTTAGTTGCTCATGACGTGAAAATCCTAGCAGAGAAAGGTGTGTAATTATGAAAAGTACAGAAAAGAGGGAGAAGAAACCCTAGGTCAAGATATCTTCTCCTTTTATATCTAATCTCAATTAATGTAAAATATATTTTTATAAAACTTAAAATATCTTTTCTTAATTTGAAAATTAAATTCTAAACTTAATTAAATCAAACAGAATAAAAAAGATCATGCAGAGGTCTTCTAGAGCAGGAGTCTAGCGCCAAACTTGGGAATTCCAAGTTTGGCCCACTATAACCACATCCATCTTTAAGCATTAGGGTGATCTTGGCACCAAACTTGAGTTGGATCAAGTTTGGTGCCACCACGGCCGCATCAAATAAGAGCTTTATGAGTTTCTAGTGCCAAACTTGGGTTTGATGAAGTTTGGCACCATCTTGGTGGCGTTTGGCACCGTGATACCAGAAAAAAAGTATAAATTATTATATATCGTTAGAAAGCTCTTAAATTTAGCTTTCCAATACCGCTAAAACCACGTCAATTGGATCTCTGTAACTCAAGTTATGTTCGTTGGAGTGTGAGGAGGTAAGGGTTGACAGCATCATCCACTTTCTTCCTTTTCTTCTACACAAATTCTGTCAAACTCGCCCGAATACTACCTGTAATAAGTCAAATTGTAAAACAACTCAAAGTAGCATTCATGGTGGTTTAAAACACCTAAATCTTGATTTAATTCAATAATTTCACATGCAAATTCAATAAAAAAAAGATAAGAACGATGCTCACGCATCAGTGGCTCTCTATCTGTTCTGGGGTTTATGTTCCATCCTCAAACCACCCATTTACGACAACAATGGGCCGAGCTCTGGAAAGGGGTAGAGGGGGTGAATGACTGTTTCTGTTAGAATCCCTAGAATAAGAATGCCTTTTGCCTCTGCCATCAGCAGCACACACCTCTAGAGGAGAAACTTCTTTGGATCTCCTCCCATTGCGCTTCGTTGCCTCGGTTATGTCAGATGTTCTTTTTAAGAGTTCAGAGAAGGTGCTTATGTTACTCATGGAAAGATAAATTTGGAATCCATCTTCCACATTTTTAATACACTTGTACACCAATTGTGGCTCTGGGAGGGTGTCCATGCAAAGTATAGCTTGATCTATGTATCTCTTGATAAATGCTATCAATCCTTCTCCTTGTCTCTGTTTCACCCTTTCTAGGTCCATGATTTGTATAGAGGGTTCTTCTTTTAGGAACTTATTGCAGAACTCCGTTACTAATTGCTCCCAGGTATTGATGTTATTGGTTTTCAACTTTGCATACCACGTGAACACCTTTCCTGTTAATGATTTTGAGAACTCCTTGATTTTGAGCTCCTGATGGTTCCTGAACACCCCGAGGTCGTCCAAGAATGACAGGATGTGTTCCTTGGCACTCCCAGTACCATGAAACTTGTAAAAGGTAGGCTGTTATTACCCCCTTAGGATACAATTTTGCCAAAATATGATGCCCAAATGGTGGACTTATCTTTCAAGTGGGTTCACTTGCTTCTCCTTTGCCCTTTAGAATGTGCGCCAACTCCCTACGAGTGACCGAGGTGTTCTCGTCTTCCTCCATATGCTCCTAATTCACGAAAGGAGGTGGTGAGGGGGTTCTATACCTTGTTTGATCCCTAGCCATCATTTTCGTGATCAAAGCTTGCATCTTTGTTTGGTTGTCTATCATATAGTTGTACACATGAGCAGGAATGATTACATGAGTGTGTAGACTAGTAGTACGTCCAGTATGGGGTGTGAAAAAATTTGCGTAGACATTAATTCCTTCTCCTCCTGCACCCAAACTCTGCTACTCCATGTGTTCTTCTTTTTTGTTGTGCCCATCCTCATCTTGAGGTGACCGTAAACTGAGATTGAGGTTTCGAGGAGTTATCGAACGTCGTCTAGGTGGTCAATTCTATTCAAAATGGATATTGATAGACTCAGGCATCACGTCGAAGTATTCCTCCCCAATGGAGTCGCTGATGATTGGATTTTTGATGGTATAGAATTTTACAAATAATTTCTCGTTGCAAGTATAGTTTCTAAACCAATCACTAATCCTTTCAAACAAAAAGTTGTTTGTCACTAAAACAAACCCCTAAAATTTATAAACTGAAGTATTCAAACCTCGGGTCGTTCTCCCTAGGAATTACAATAAAGTGTCTTATTATTGGTTAGAAATGTGTTTTGGGGGTTTTGGATAAGAAGCATAAAAGTAAATGGCAATGAAAATAAACTAACAACTATAAAAGGCTCTTGGCAAGGTATGAAAACTAGAAGTCCTATCCTAGTTATCCTTCTCAATTGTGATGAGAATTGTTCATTGCTACCACTTAGTTAACCCTTACTAAATAAAGGAAAGTCAAGTGGATGAATTGACTTGAGCCACAAGTCCTAGCCAACTCCCAAGGAAAGACTAGCTTTAGTGCACTCCAAACCAATTAGCAATCTCTCCAATTATCAATCAACAAAGGAATTAGATAACTCAAGTGTCACTAATTACTCTACCTAGGCCAAGAGGAACAAAATCTACACTAAAACTGAAAGAGACATTTCAACAAACACATAAAGTGCAATAGAAGTAAACATTATTAAATGAAAGAATTAAAGGAATCTACAACTACAAAAACAAGAGATCAACAATAGAAAAGCAAAGAAGACACATTTAGTATGAATTACCTCTTATTGAATTGGAAGAATGTAGAAGGAACAATACTAGATCTACAACAAAATATAAGAACAACATAAAGGAAATTACAACAAAAGAGTAGAAGAAGATGAATGTAGCAACAAAGAATTGAGAGGTAGAAGTAGAAGAAAGCAAAGATTAAAACCTAGATCTAAGAACTAAACCTAATCCTAATCTTAATTCTAGAGAGAAGTGAGAGCTTCTCTCTCTAGAAACTACTTCTAACTAATCCTAATGAGTGGGAATGAACTAATGAATAAAAGTATGTAAAGTATATTCATTCTCCCTTCAATTCTTGGCTTAAATAGCATCAGAAATGAGTTGGATTGGGCCCACAAAGCTTCTAAAATCGCTGGCCACGTGTTGCATTAAGTGGGTCATGTGCCACCATCGGCGCGTCCGCGTACCGTGCGTGTGTGCGCCCCTATGCGCGATGTAATTATGGCAAATCTTATATCGTTTCGAAGCCCCGGATGTTAGCTTTCCAACCCAACTGGAACCGCATCATTTGGACCTCTGTAGCTTAAGTTATGGTCATTTAAGTGCGAAGAGGTCGACTTGACAGCTTTCAGGTTCTTTCATTTCTTCATAAGTTCTCCAACTTTTCATGCTTTCTTTCTTCATTCCCTTGATCCAATCCTTGCCTTCTAACTCTGAAATCACTTAGCAAACATATCAAGTCATCTACTAGAATCAAGGTGAATTAAATTTAGCTATTTTGAGTCCTAAAAAGCATGTTTTCACTCTTAAGCACAATTAAATGAGAATATACAAAACCATGCTATTTCATTGCATAAATATGGGTAAAAGGTTATAAAATCTCCTAAATCAAGCATAAGATAAGCCCTACAAATGGGGTTTATCAACCTCCCCACACTTAAACCAAGCATGTCCTCATGCTTAAGCCAAGAGAGAAACAAAGGGTATCAACATTTATTCAAAGTAAATAAACTATATGCAACCTAAACTATATGCAACTATCTAAATGGATGCAACTAAATGCAAAATGGTTTTACTTTGAAGAATGGACAAAGATTGATGAATCTTGTTGTCACCAGAACACACGAATGCTAATTTTATATGTGAAGTTGATGAACAAAGTGAAGAACAAGGAGAAGGATTTGGGGAGAGAAAAAGATGGATATGAACTTCAAAGTTTCAGAAAAAAAGTTCTCTTAAAGAGGTGGCTTGAGATCCTTTTATTGTGTAAAACTATTTTGAGGAGGGAGTCCATTGTCTAATGGTTACAGTGTAATGTTTATCCTACTCCTTTTATCCCAAGGCTTATTACTAAATAAGGTAGTTAACAGAAAATATTTTTAGGTGTTTCCTTCACTTCAAATCTTTTTAACTAGAAATGGAGGAGTTGATTCCCATAAGTTAAACTAAAGTTTTGCTGGGTGTCCATGACAAGGAGGTGTCCAGGTAAAAGGGGTGCTCATGACATGTGACATTAATAGAGGGACATCTAGTTTGGTTTCTTTTTAACTAGATGACACTCTCTATACTCTAATCCAACCAATCCATTTTTACCAATTTAGTTTCCACTAAAAAAAATCAACTCCTCAAAGTATTCTTTTGGGTTCCATCCTTTTATTCAACACTTTTAAAAAGAACTTGACTCTTTTTTTTACCATATTTTTGGATTAATTTTTAAAATTATTTATGTACAAAAAATTTATATTTTTGGTAATATGCAATCATGTTGATGTCAAAAATCAATAACTACCCTAAATGTTTCTGTGGAATATATTTTGCTTCTGGAAGGACGAATCCGAAGCCTTGTCTAATCATGTTGAGCAATATAATCTTATTCCATTGGATAGTTAATTGGCCTTTAATTTGGATGAACTTCGTAAGGCATCAACTTTTGTTTTTGGGAAGGGTGGAATTGGAATTATGTACAAACTGGTGCTTGAAGATGGGCTTGCGTTGGCGATGAGAAGATTGGGGGAGGAAGATTCTCAAAGGTTCAAAGAGTTCTCAGAGCTTATTGCTGTGATGAGAAGCTTCTCATATATGATTATATATACCAAATGCAACCCTCGTTAATGCAATTCATGGTAAGTTTCATTATGGACACATTTTTTTATTATTTTTTTCAATACCAATTTGTAATTATTTATGGGTTGACACATTGTTCATTTGACTGTTTGGTTAAATTTGATGACTTTAGAGAAGCTGGACTAGTTACATCCAGACTATTATCTTGGTCATATCGATTAAAAATGATGAAAGAAACTATAAAAGGATTGGTCTACTTGCATGAGCTTAGCCCCCCAAAAGTATGTTCATGAAGACCTAAAGCCAAGTAACATCCTTATTTGACATAACATGGAACCACATATCTTCAATTTGCTAGGATATTTAATGGTTTAGCTAGAAGTATGAAGAAGCACTTGTGATTGAAGTACTAGCTAGCAAAAAAAATAAAACGATGCCGTTTTAGCATTTAGAGACTTTTTTGTTCCTAAGCCTTTTCTAAACCATCCACGACATATACCATAACGGCTATGTTTACATAACCGCGTCCGCATCAGATTTTTTTGTTACGTTTTGCAATTTCAGATGGACCAAAAAATTTATGTATACAAATTTTAAGGAAGTCAAAAATTTAAATATATTTTTTAATTTTTAAAAATTTAAATATCTGAAAAATAAAATGTCAGGAACCTATTTTTTGTTTATCCTAATTATTACGTGCAGTTGTTGAAATTAATTGTTTATAATTTAAAAAATTAAATGATTTTATATTTAAATATTGATAATGATATTTATTTCATTTTTAAATCAACCACTCTTCTCATATCTAGGAGTCTCTTTTTTAAGTCAACATAATTTTATTGGCTGTGTATTAGGCTTAACCCCATACATACGTCAAAATATCAATTTTAAGCAATACTCTAAACAATTATATGATATTTTAGGTAAATTACAAAAAAATATTTAAATTATTGACAAAAATACCTATAAATTTTGTTATTAATAAAAATATTTTTAAATTATTTAAAAATATAATAAAAATACATAATGGTGAATTGAGACGTTTTACGTCAACAAAAAAAGTGATGTAATAAATAAAAATTCTTATGTGATAAGTGAGATTCTGATATTTGTAAGTGAGTCATGTCACGCTTTTATTAATAGACTAAATCTTTGATTACAGCTGAGTATTTTGGACACGTTGTAAAATTATTTAAAAATATTGTCAATAACAAAATTTAAGTATATTTTTATTAGCATTAAAATAATTTGGGTGCATTTGTAGTGGTATACCTTACTATTTTAAACAATAAAATGCATAACTATACATCATTAGAAACTTTAAATTATATAACAGTACTAACTATAAATTTTTTATTTTTTAAAAGTATTTTATAAAAACTAACTTTTAAAAGATATGCTTGTAAAAGTTGTAACATCTATATTTAGTAAATTAAATTAAAAATAAATTTCACTAAGCACAAGTAAATAAGCAATAAGAAGTGTATTTGGTAAAATAACTTTTAAAATTTAAAAATATTATAATAGACAATAATATAAGAATTAAATTTAGATATTAATTAATATATTTAATATATTAAACTTTTTTTAATATTGATAAACATAAATCATTTTTAATAAACTCCACTTTAAGTGTTTTTAAAATACTATTATCTTTTAGAAATTACAAACACAAATATATTTTTGTTATTTATCAAATATAAAATAAAAAATTTTATTTAAAAAAAAATTTACTAAACAAAACCTATAAAAACCCTGTTAAACTTGATGTGCTCCCTGAAATCTATGATCTTCTTAGTCTTCCAATCATATACTTTGCTCCAATCACACGATACTAGTCTTCAAAATTATTTTGCTCCCTCAAATTTGAACAACTGTTCAATTTTTTTGAGTAGAGAAAAAGGTGTTCTCCGATTTTTGCCGTTCTTTTCTGGGGATACATGAATAAAGGAGAAAAATTAGCAACTAAAGTTGAGCTCCCATCCATAGCAAGTCGACGACACATAAAAAAATAATCTTATTAAAGACAAAATATTCTATTTTCTTGACGCGTCGTTGCATATTTATATTATCGTCCTGCAGTTGATAGTAGCATGAGTCAAGATCCTTTTTTTTTTTTGTTAAAATTGATAGCTCAATTTTAAGTTTAATAATATCGTCCATTTTTGTTTTCTTGATAAATTTAGACTCGTAGATTTTATAAATCTTGACAAAGGGAGGTTTAAATCAAGATATTCTTTTTTAATGAATTGTGTTACTCAACAAATAATTTTTTTTTATTTAGTCTCTTACAATAGCATAAAATTCAAAATAAAAGAGTAAAAAAGGTAATACCAATATATATTCTGATTTAACGTCAAAATATAATAAATTTTATGTTTAATCTCTACCATAATAATAACAAAATTTTACTATATTAATTACCAAAATTACAAACACGAATTCAAAAACCAAAACTAAAAACAAATTAACTAAACTGATTTTATTCAGGGATGAACTTATATTCAATTAAGAGGGGACATTTGCCTCCACAAAATTAAAAAAAAAACTAATACTATATATATATATATATATATATATATATATATATATATATATATATCCTAAAATAAAATATAAATAATTTTTTATATTTTATATTAAAAAATTATTTTGTGAAACTTAACATTTAATAATAATTATATTGTTAAATTTGATTTATTATAAAAATAATAAATAAATAAATAAATTTAAAAAATAGTAATAATTAATTTTATTATATTAATTAATTAATTGATAATTAAATTAAAAATTAATTTTTTAATTAAATACAACTTAAATTATTAGTGACTTTTTAAAAAATATTTAAGATAGAAAAATATATTATTTATATATTAATATACTCTATTAATATTCATTATTAAAATGGTCTTGATTATAGTAATTATTTTGGTTAAAAAATTTATTTATACCATAAAAACTATAATAAATAGATTTCATAATTAAATATGAGATAATAAAAAATAAAATAATTGTTTAAGAATATATATAAAAAATAATATTTAGTCAATTAAAAATAAAAAAAAAGTTATTATAAATTATTTTAATTGTTTAAGAATATATATAAAAAAATAATATTTAGTCAATTAAAAATAAAAAAGTTATTATGAATTATTTTTTATTATTTTTAATTTTATACTTTGTGTAAAATTATTTTTTATTATTTTAAATAATATAATAAGTGATTGTCTATATATTTCTAATTCTTATCAATATGTATAGTTTAAATAGTTTTAATTTAAAATTTTAAATATATCTGAACAAATTTGGATTGGTGGAGTGATTAGCTTAGTCGTTCATTTAAGCAAGTGTTGGAAGTTCGAATTCCATCTCGTATGTGTAGCAACTCATTGGCCCACTTAAATGAAACTCAAATTCATGATAAATTAGTCTTTTAACTTGTTGGGTATCATGGGAAGTCAAAAGAAAATATATCTATATCTAAATTTTATTATGTTTTTGCCACCACAACTAAATTTTTTTAGGTCAGTCATTGGTTCTATCCCAAAACTAAATGAAGCCACAATTCCAAATTTCATAAATCAAGATAAACAAAAATGTTAAGATCAAACAAAAACCAATGAGAAAGACTCAAACTTAAGTTGAAACTATTTAGGCTTTTCTTCTTAATTCATGCCTTTTTTTATAGGCTTTTTTGAAATAATCTTTCATAGAAATATAAGTTGTTTTCTTTTGACTAGAAAGTCTCTAAAAAAACTAAACAAAAATATTCAAATTGAAATCCAATAAAAAAATAATAACACTCAAAAGTGCAGGTTGTCTATTCTAAACTTTTCTCCTTAATTCTTTTTGATAATTGATCTTCTTCTTATAGAAAAATTGAAGCTTGTCATTCTTATTAATCGTTACTGTGAGTCATCATGTCATTCTTTATAATTGTCATAATAATTTTTTTTAGTATATATCCAAATATATTCCTAAAAAATTTTGCGTTAGACATTTTTATCTCTAAAAAATTTTATTATTACATTAAAGTCCTTGAATTTTATAAAAATAAAACATATAAGTCCATACTTTAGCTAGATTCATTGTTTTTATTTGAATAAATAGATCTTTAAAAATGTAACGAAATGTCCTATATATCTTATTTTTATAAAATTCAGAAATCTCAACATAATAAATTTTTTTGTAGACAAAAACATCCAATGTGAATTTTATTAGGAATCTATTTAAATATATGTTATTTTCTTTTCTATTATCAGCAATAATCTCTTCCATATTCTCCTTATATCTTGTTATTGATAGTTGATTCATTCTAATTATAACTTAATCAATATTTAAACTAAATGCCAATCCTAAAATTTTATTGCACAATCAATCATTACATAAATTGAAATCAACTCTTAATCAACTCAATCAAATATATATCATCATAATAAATAATAAAATATTTATAAACTCAACAAGATGATCTAATCTCTCTTCAATATACAATAAGTAGTTTAAATTTTTTTTGGTGACTAAGTAGTTTAGATTTATTATTTAAAATAGACGATTAAAAATTTAAAATGTTGATTTTTAACTTGTTAAAATAAACCGACAAAAAGACCACCGATAATCTTTCTCATCTCCTATTGAAGCTACTATGGTAAACTCTATAAATAATTTTGTTAATTACTCTTCTCCCTTGATTCTTTGCATGTAATCAACATTATTATTATTTTTTTTAGTTTGGAGGATGGACAATTCTTAATTCTTAATTCTAGACATTACACATTAAAATACTACACTACATACTCACAAATCCAACACTAAAAATTTTCATTTATTATTAGCCTTGGCCGAATCTCAAACTTAAATGCACATATTACAAGATAAAGATCATTATCACTAGACTAAGACCTTGCACACTCAACATCAACATTAATCACCAAAAGAATTAGACAAACAACATATTTGGTGGGCCACTTTGAAGGCCTATGTTTGTTGATTTGCCAAGGATTTGGCCAACCATGCATGTTGGTGGACAATCTTCCTCCCTCTTTGTTGATTTCTGTTTATGAATATTTTTCTTTGGTGACAATGGAATTCGAACTCAGGATCTAAGGAGAAGGAAAAGACTAAACTACCTACACTAAGCAATTGAACTTTGTTTAACAATATAGGTAGCTAGCTAGCTAGCTAGGTAGGAATTTGGAATAAAAGGAAAAATAAAGGCATAACAAGCATATATGCTTAACAAATGGATTTGGCAGTGTTGTATCTTTCTTATGATAAAATCAAATCAATGTAGATGGATCTGTTGTGGTTGGTTACCATCAAATGGTACGAACTATATACGATGGACTAATTTGACTATGTGAGTGAATTTATACTCCTTTTGCAATAGAAGTTTCCTTTAAAAAAATATTCTATTCATATATGAATAGATTTCTTTTTTTTTTTTTTTATGAGGATGCATCTATAGTAACTGACTTTGAAGGTTTTAATATGTATGTCAAGAAAATATTATATTAAAGTCACATACATACAAAGAAGAGTTATTTTATTTTGACATAAATATCATCTTTTTTAAAATAATATATAATTTATTTTTTATGATATGTTAATTTTTCTAATTGAATGATATCTTAATTTAATTATTAACTATATTAGTAACTTGAGTTACTTTAATTTAATTAAAATTAATATATTAAGCATAATAAAGTCATTTTTTAATTAAGTTATTATTTAAAATAAATAATTATATAATTTCTAAAAATATTAATAATCAAATCTGTTTTCTTTTTTTCAAATTATTCTTTCCGAAAAAAAAACTCGTCTGTTATTCCCATAATTTTACGCATCTTACAATGTTATAATTTAAAATGTGGGATAAACAAATAAATGGGTGACCCCATCTTATTCATCAATGGCTCTATCTATAGTGAGTTGGGTTTCAAAAATCTTTTGTTATTATTTAAGCTACTATTTAAAATGAATGATTATTTGAATATTTGATATTGCTCTTACAATGGAGTGAAAATCATTGGAGAGGAAATTAATGTACTTTAACCATTAGATTAGAGAGAAGATTACAGAAAGTTTTCTTCTCTTAGGGTTAAAGAAAGAAGATTTGAGAAAAGAAGAGTTTTTTATTAATATTTTTAAAATTATACAATAATTTATTTTAAATAATAACTTAATTACAAATTAATTTTATTATGATTTACTTAAGTATAGTTAATAATTAGATTAAGATATCATTCAATAACACGTCATAAAGAATAAATTTCATGTTATTTTAGAGAAGGTTGGATAAAACTTCTCATATATATATATAAAATTTCATTACACGTAGAAGTTAACAAGCATGATGGCAAAAGGAAACTTAAGATAACGTTACGATGCGTACCCTACTCTACTAGGATTTTTAAGAGAATCCTAATTGTGAGTTTATCTTATAGAGCCTCTTAGGTAACAATGGCAGTACCTGCTGCCTATCTAAACGAAGGAAACAATATTAATGTGACAGATAATGATCCAATTATTCTGTTTGATGATGTAGACATAAGGGAAGGGATAGAAGAATGCACGAAGAGTTTGATAGGCAGACTATTTTCAGATCAGCGAATCAGTCCAGGGACTATTGAAAGTCATGGGCTATGGTGGGAACATGTTTCAGTTCTTTTTTGATAAAGAAATAGATCTGATCAAAATAGAAAGAGGAGCATCGTGGATGTTTAAACACTACATATTAAATTTGAGTCGTTGGAGTGAGGAACTGCTAATTAAGGATGAAGAATTTGCAAAGGTTCCAACATGGATCCAACTATAGGGACTCCCATATCAATGCAAAACAAGAAGTCTTAGATAGATGGTGGGAGGAGCAATTGGGAGGGTGATAAAATCAGATCTGTTTATGGTTAGAGGTAAGAAGGAAAGGTTGCTGAAAATTATGGTTATGCTGGACATTATAAAATCACTGAGAAGATCTCTTAAAATTGCTGACAATAACTAAAAAGTACTTGAAGTGAACCTAAAATATGAACGGATTGGTAATTTTGTTATTATTGTGGATTTGTTGGACATGAAATAAAAAACTGTCAAATAAATTTGGAGGATACGGTGGCTGGACAGGTGAAGGAGGAACAATGGGGGCCATAGTTGAGGGCTGAACAGACGGGGAGGAGGATAGAAGTGCAAAAAGAGAATCAAAATCTGAAACCGATCTGCAAAGGAGGAAGAGAGGAAACAAACAATTAGAAAGCCTACCTTAGTGAATATAATTTGTGCTTTTGCTAGTTTATCAATACAAGTGGGCAACTCACAAAATAGAGGAACTGAGATAGGATGTCAACAACAAAAGCGAATTGCAGAAGGAGATGGAGGACAGGAGGCAGTGGTGGATAGTAGAGATATGGTGAAAGCAGAAGAGGAACAACAGGTTAGAAAGGAGAAACCAACTGACAACAGCTTATTCCCCTTTGGAGCTACAAGCTAGAGTGATGAAGGAAAAAGAGGGAGGAAACCAAATTTGAAACCATTGGCTAGAAGAAAAATGAAACCTAAACTTGTTTCAAGAACAAAGAGAAGAAATATGAGCTTACAGGATATTACAAATAGAAAAAGATTGTGCCACAAAGAGGTAACATCAGCTGAAATAGGAGAAAATACCACCCAAAAAATGGCACCCAAGAAGGGATGAAGATGCTAATGTGGAACTGTCGGGGTTTGAGAAATCCTCTGACAGTTCACAGCATCCAAGGGATTATAAGTTCCCATTTCCTCGAAGCTTTATTCCTATGTGAGACTAAGAACAATGCATCAACAGTAGCGAGGACAGTTAGGCGGATTGGTTTCACAAATTGTTCACTGTGGACCCAGTAGGTCAAGCAGGAGGATTGGCAGTGACATGAAAAGATGAAGTTGATGTACAGATTATTGATCAATACAACTTCTTTATTTACTTCAAATGCCTCCATCAGGGAACTAATCAACAATGGGAGGTAATCGCAGTTTACTTGGCCATGAATAAAGCTAGAAGAAGAGAGCAATTCTGAAAAATTCTATAACTAATACAGAGTAGGGATAGCCAGCTGGTAGTGATGGGAGACTTCAATGCCATCCAAGCTCACCATGAGAAGGAAGGAAGAAGATGCAAATCAGAGTCTTCAATTGAGGATTTTAATGACTTTATTAATTGGGGAGAGCTTGCTAATTTAGGATTTGAGGGAGACAAATGCATATGGTGCAATAATCAATTTGGAGGTAATCTTATTTGTTAAAGACTTGACAGAAAACTGGTGGTCATAAATGGTTGGAGAGTGACATGGCCGAATGCTTTTGCCACTCACTTAGAGAGTCTTATATCAGATCATAAACCATTACTTCTAAGTGTAGACAGACAAGAGAGAATATACAAAAGAAGATTTCGCTTCCATAAAAGATGGTATGAAAAGGAGAAAGTAGTGGCTTTGATTAAGGAGTCTTGAAAGATAGAAATTTCAGGTTCACTAATATTCAAACTGGCTGAAAAATTGAAAAAACTGCAGACATAGTTTAGTAGAAAAGCTGGCTTCTGAAGTTGGAAAAAGAGACCAAGCTAATCCTATAGAGATTCGGGTATTAGAAGCGAAACTAAATGAGGCATTGGAGGAAGAGGAACGATGTTGGAGAGAGAAATCCAAGGTGTAGTGGTTGAATTGGGGCGATAGGAACACTAAATTTTTTCACTCTGAATTCAAGTCCAGGTCAAGAAGGAATAGGGTGTATGCTTTGAAGGATGAAGAACGAAATTCAATAATAGACCCGGATGGAATAACACCGATCGCTCAACAATACTTTGAAAACCTCTTCACCTTTAGCAATCCAGTTGAACCAGAGGTGAAAATACAAGGAGTGCTTCAGAAAATTAACGTTGCCACTAATTCAGCCAGTGACAGACAAGGAGATAAAATCAGCAATTTTTTCCATAAACCCCTTCTCAACTCTTGGGGATGATGGATTTACTACTAAGTTTTTTCAATTTTTCTGGAAAACGATAAAAAATGATGTCATTAGAGTAGTTAGAAGCTTTTTTTGGGAGGTAAAATTCTAAGAGCTTTTAATCACACCCATATTTGCTTGATGCCAAAAGTTAATAATGCAAACTCAATGAAGTAAATTAGACCCATAAGTCTTAGTAGTGTGCTCTATAAAATTATTTCTAAAATTCTGGTGTATAGAATGACAGGCCTGAAGCTAGGTTTTTTCTTCTTTGGGTTGGGGATTACGATTAATTTGGGCTCCTCACTGTGAGCACCCGAAGACTGAGCAATTCCCATTACTTGGCCTTGGTCGGCCTCACCACCAGCGTTGAGCCCGAGAGGAGGCTGAGATTGAAGCTATAGTTCGTCAGGGTGAGGGGCCTCAATTTGAGGTTCGGTAGAGGCAGAGTCATTATCAGTATCAGCAGAAAAAAGATGGATCATCAAATGTTTTAGAGAAGTGTTTCCACCTGCCATCCCAACTACAAAAAAATAAGTTATGAAATTGGCAACAGATAAAAAATACATGAACCGGAAGATCGAAAGGATAACAATAAGAAATAAGAAACATGAACTCACCTACACACTCCCGACCGACTTCCCAGTTATCCAATCCATCAAGAGATGGGGTTAAGGTTATTTGGACCCAATATTGCTAACAAAATGTCAGCAATCTGATGGTTTTGCCGACCTAACCCCTCGTAGGTCACTTTTATTAGGTAATTGGAGCTGACGCCGAAGCTCCAGTAGATCGGTATGCGTCTTTCTCCCTAAAGAGTAAAAAGGTGGCGACCCCAAGCCAGTCTTACATTGAAAAACGTTTCCTTAAAATCATGGAAAGAGTCTTCGAAGAGACCAAAAATCTGCCGTTTTTGCATAGCCTAGAAAGAGGGGTACCTTTTTTATGCTTACCCTCTCGAGGGGGGTTTGTAAGTAAGAAAAAGAAGAGAAAAATTTTGACGGAAGCCGGGAGTTCTAAGTACTCACATACCATCTCGAAGCATTGGATGGCAGCCAACTGTTTGGATGAAGTTGTGAGGGAGCAATGTCACATCGATTTAAGAGGCTAAGGACGAATGGAGAAAAGGAAAATCGAACTCCTAGGACAGTGAACATGGGTTTGTCACCCATATCCAATTAGGGATGCGAGGGGCCTCAAGGTTGAGCTGGCTGACACGCTAACGAGAACCCGGGACCAAGACCTCATAGTTAGTCTCATCGGAACCTCCTCCGCATAGCGCTCCCGAATCATAGAGCTCTTGCAACTCTTCCGCAGTCGCCCTAGAGGAGGTACTAGTGACATCAATTGTACATCATGCGTAGCGATTCACGGAAGGTTGTATAGCCATATCTACAGTGGGAGCACCATTTAAGTTAAATCGTGAGATCGGAGGCAGGTTTTAGTCTAAAACTAAGTTATCTTACACTAAACCATTGCTATCCTACACTAAACCATTTTTGGCCTAAAACCATGAAAAAGACACCTACGGTATTCCCCTAAAAGCTACCTAGTAAAAGCTAGTTCTGATCAAAGAGGCAATAATAGCATAAAACTAAGGAAGCAATAGTAGTAAAAAACAAAATAAACACAAAAGATTGACCACTTACCAGTATTTGTGATAAAGAAAAATGCAAGAAGTAAGAAATGGAGAATTCCTCGTGGCAGTGGCATAAAAATCATGAACGGTCCAAAGGCAGAAGCAACAAGTCACTTAAGAAGAAAAAGAAGAAATGACAGTAATGGGAGTGGCAGCTGTGAAAAGGTGAGTGAAAAGTGAAAAGAAAATATAAGTAGTAGATGGTAACCGTCGTGGAAAAAGCGCAAAAGATTAGGGATAAAATGGATCTTTCCGCTAGCTTTCAAATCACATAAAGAGCATTAAATGCTCTTGGCACGAGTATCAAAGCAACTTCTCCAAGCAGCGGTTGGGGGTAGTTTACGTGCGCGACGAAAGCGCTGGAAATGTGAATCTCGCTGACGAGCTCGCGAGTCGCGATCAGAGGGAGACAACTACATGTGAAGGCACAAGTTAGATTAATGCACTAACTACAATTCTTACGACTTGCCGCATTAGGAGTATTGTTCCAGCGCAGCCCAACAGGAATCGGGAGTCCACCTGGTGACCCACGACCTGACGAGTCCACCACCCGATTAACCGACAGTGTCCCTCGCGTGATGCCATCCTCCTAATGGTAATCTGGACAGTTGGCAAAAACTTCTAAACAAATGGGACCAAATGGAAGGGTCCACCCGAAGATGAGGAATAAAGGGGAGGGACTTATCCCTTCTCAAAGTACGTCATATTCTTACTCTAATTAGCCTTTTTTTGTACGGACACTTATTTTAACATCAGAATGTTTCTGTAGGAAATTCTACCCGTCGATCAACCGACGTAGCCGACCAACCTTATACTCTACAGATTTTGCACACAAAATTCAATTTTCATCCTACTCAACCTTTTATCTCAACGGACTTTTGAAAAATCAAACAGAGACCATGTGCATTTTAGACTTAATTAATGTTAAAAATATTTCAAAAAGTTAACTAGTGATGATATTTTTCTCGAGAGACCACTTTTGGTATATATAATAGCAAAATTTCAAATCATTAAAACGCATCTTTTAATTTTTATGTATTTTCTTTTTTATAGCAAATTAAAATATATCCAATTTAAAATATCTACCAATCCTAAAACGGTGGTATATCTATATATGTTTTCAAATTTAACAAATATTTGAAACGGGAAGAATATACTATCTTATTCTAGGGATAAATTTAAGAAGTGAATATATTGTTTGAAAATACATTAATTTACTTTATCTATAAGATTCTTTCGCTTTTGATTTTTTAATTCAGTTAGGTGGACTTAAAGTGAGTGAACTTGGCTGATGAATTAGTTCAAGTTCAATCCGTTAACAATTTGTTAAATGGTTCGAACTTGAGCTTGAATTTATATTTATATATTAAATAAAATAAATTTGATGAGATTGAATAAACTTAATTCCTTGATTTGTAAATAAATTAATTATATATATATATATATTATTTATTGCAATTATTTGCATTAATGTATATATTATGCATTTTATATTTTTATTTTATAATCATGATATATAATTTTACACACATAATTATGATATTTATATTTGTTAGATATATGAAGGTACATTATTTTTTTATTTTTATCATATCTAAATTTTAATATATCGTAGATTTAATAATGATGAGCTAGAAATGACAATTATTCTAGTTAAATAATTTTTTATTGAAAAAAAATAATTTATCTATATATTAATAATTTGAAATAGTATTTTATAGTCATCTTTTTATATATGATTTTGATAGATGAGATAAACTATAATTGATAATTAGACAATAAATATAAATGAGAGTTTTTTATATATAATAAATTATAATTTAATTGTATGGAATTATAGGGTTTTTTTTATGTTATTTAAGTCTGCTCGTGAATTTTTGTTGAGGTGAGTTTGAACCTTTTATAAATATGCTCGATTATTGATAAGTTGGATTGCAATTGAGCTCGATTTTTTGTAGTTTGAGCTTAAACTTGACCTAATTTAATTTGTCTCGATTCACTTCTAATTCTATTTATTAGTAGAATCTTTGAATAATTAATATAAAAAATACTTAAAGATTAGCAAAATTTATTGTTTTTAGTCATCATTTTTAATTATTAATTTATTTTTTTAATCTAATAATCCAACAACATATTTTTAGCCTACCCTTTTAAACATTAGTAATTAATTACGGCAAAAAATAATAAATTTTATTAGTCTTCTAATATTTTTCATTAATGTATTCAGACAAAAAATTGTCCTCTCATTAATTTTTAGATAAAACCTTGAAAAAAGTTAGTCAAACATTAAATAGGGACAATTCATTTAATTTATTATATATTTAATACGATAAAAAATAAATGATGAAATCTAAACAGGAAAATAAATGTTTCTCCAATTTAATTTCAGCATCATCTTCAATAAAGAGCCCAAATTTTTCATTCCAATTGCACTACTAATAAATTCAATCACGTCTGCGATAAATTGAGTTCACAAAAGATTGGATTATTCTTACCTCAATAGGCATCAAAAGAATCCTTCTTTACTACTTTATCAGAAAGAAAAAAAAATGAGCATTTGCTGCAGGTGCAACAATTGCATAAGAGTTGCAATTATATGGACGGTTTTGTTGGCAGCATCATCAATTGGGATACTTCTTTTCTGTGTGGCCTTAAATCCTCTCTTTCTATTGTTTTTGTGTCTATGCTCTGTCCCTTTTTTCATTATTGTTTACTCTCTTTATGTTTCGATTTTCATTTTGAATTTGGATAATGGAACTCTTTAGAGGGGTTTTAGGTTATTAGTCTCTATCCATGTCAATGTATCATAATCGATAATTGGCGAAAATAAAAAAGAGAAAATGGAAGATTTATGTAATTAATAACCTCATTTCTTTTCGAGTATAGATTTTTATCGGATTTGATCCAACCCACACATTGAGGAAGAGCACACTTTATATTTATTTATTTTCAATCATTTATCTCTTTCCAGAACTCATGTGACGATAGAATTAGTTATTGTGGTTTTTTAACTGTTGTGTCACTGTTTCAATAACTAATTACTAAATTATTATTTCTTTAAGGTGAAAATTAGATTTTAGTTGACGTTGATAATTGAGAACCGTTAAATAAAAATGTAATTAAATCAGTCAAATTATCTAACGGTTTTTAATTATCAATTTCACATGAATTTCCTCATTTTTTGAAACATATTATCCAATTATCACTTTAATTTTTGGCATGGTAACAACTGGTATTTTTTGTCGTTATTAACTCGAAAGTGTTGAACCGGGTAACAAACTCAATGCAAAAATGCTAAACCGACACACGTATCCCGTCAAGAAGACGCTTGACTGATTCGCACATCTAAAAATAACACGCTGACATGCAAGGTACTACATTTGAAAAATGGATTTCCTACGTTAAAACGCAGAAATGATTGAGATTAGTTTGATCAGCCAATTTTAAGTGTGATCAGTTTCAAACGATATATATTATCAATATTTAAAAATTAAATCGAATCGATCGATTCGATTAAAAAATCGATAAATTAGATCTTAAACTAATTCAGTCTAACATTTTAATCGTTTAAAGAATAAAATCCGTTAAAATCGAACAAAACCAATTAAAATCAGTACAAACCGATTAAAATCGCAAGTCAACAATTAATAAAAGAAAATTTCTCTTTAAATTCGAACTTAGTCCTCTTTATATGTAGAAGCTTGGCTGCCTAGGCCAAATTGTTTTTTATTATATATATATTTTTAAATATATAACATATATAAATTAAATTATATTCTAAAAATTTAATTTATTAATTATAAATTCTGACAACCATGATATTTTTTTTCAACCACTACTAAGATTCGAATTTGTGTAGCTTTGGTTTGAGGCAAATACTTTTGCCATTGAAACACATGCCTTAGCCACTGACAACATGATATTAAATGTACAGTAAAATTATCTATCAAAATTAACTACTAATATAAAATATATATTAAAATATAAAATACATTATTGAAAATGAGTTAAATAAGATATGTATTTATACATGAATATATAATAGTTAATGTTAGTTATTAATTTTAGTATATAAATAATATTTTTATATATTTATATATATATTTTGTGTGATTAATCTATACGTAAAAAGAGAAAACGCGTATTTACCGTAAAATATTTAAGAATTAGTGCTTGCACATATGGTACGGCGATTCATCTAAATCAGGGGAATATCACATTAATAATCAATTATCAAAACATGTGTTATGTGTACATGGTTGCATGTTTTAGTTTGAATGATATGCACACAAAAAAACAAGTGATGATAATAGGTATCTAGCAAGGCCTGCCAACAACGCAAGTAAGAGCACCAGCATAACTAGTGAGTCTATTAGCATGAGAACCATGTCGAGGGGTCATGAGGAACCCCCTGAAGGGTAGATTGGTAATTGGAGCTCCAGACTCAACAAACCTGGCATTGTTCATGAAGAGGTCATTCTCCGAGCGCCACTGCCAGTTGGCCCACTCCTCGGGCCTGGCGTAGTCGCGGTGGGTGACCTCCTTGGCCGCCATGTTGTTTGGAGCGATGAAGCGGTTGCCCTGGCTTAGAATTGTTGGGTTTGAGCTTCCTCCAATGGCGTACATGAGCCAGTGAGTGTAGTCGTTGTTAAGAACATGGAAGAATCCGAATCTGCACCTCGGCATCCTTTGAATCAATCCTTGTCCGAAGTGGTTGAATACCACGGTCACTTGCATGATCTTGTCCCTTGTGAATCTGTCATCAGCTCCAAACAACATCACCTGCAAATAACACCATGCACCCATACATATTACTTCATTGATAGCACATATGCTAGTATGTAAGGTTTTAGATTTTGCAAATCAATCAACATTAATAAATCTAGCAAATCAATCAACATTAATAAATAATCAGTTAATATGAATTTTGAATGTAAGGTTTTAGATTTTGCATATATATTCTTTTAATGTGCAAAATTTTTGTTAACTAATTATTGACTTATTTTTATTGTTGTGCCTATAGGATAGTAGTATATTGAAGGTTAAATTTTAGTATAAATGATTCATACAAAAATGCTAAATACTTGAGTAAACTAAATAATTAGTTTTAAGGTAATTAGTCAGGTGAATATGTCTAGACAGTTTGGCTAAATTATTTAGAGTTTAATTAGAGAAGTAATTTTTTCAATGCATTGGTCAGCATTTTGAAATTATCTTTTATTTTAAATTATTTTAATCTTAAAACATAAATCCTCTAAAAAATTATAATGAAAAATTGACCAATATTAATAGTTCATTCTTAAAAATTTTTTATTAAGTAAGGAGTACAGCAAATTAATTTTTTATTTATTATATTTTATATTAATAACTCAAATTTAGTATTTAAAATTTAGAGTTTATGAATTATGATTTAAATTAATATCAAGACTTTATAATTTAGAATTTGAATTTTAGTGTTCAAGAAACTTATTTTTTACTGAAGGCATAAGTATTCGCTAATATTAATCAATTAAAAATTAATGAATAAAGTGACAAATAAATTACAAAAAATTTATACTTTTTGGATATATTAGTTTTTTAAAAAAATACTAATAAATATTTTAGGATAGTAAATTTAGAATATTATTTTTAAATTAGTCCTTATATGATTAAGATAGAAAATTTTAATTTAAACAAACTTATTTATATTTATTATGTTAAAAAATTTTATTAGTATTTTAAAAAAAAAATTAATTTATTCAAACAAAAATGTTATTTGTATATTAAAATTAGTTACTAAAATTAGTTATCGATATATTTATATATAAATATATATGTAGTTTAATTTATTTTTAATATATATTTATATTTCAACATATATTTTATATTAATAATTAATTTTAATAACTAATTTTAATATATACATAGTATAATTCTTATTTAAAATATAAATTTTTAAGAGTTTATTTTTCGCTCAACTCAATTAATTAAAGTATGATAATATGTACTTGCACTTAGTTTTAGTAGTACTTACATCGTTGTGTTTGGTCATATGGCAATTTGAGATGGTGATGCCAGTGGAACCGGCAACAACATCGATGAGGCCATCCTCGCAGTCAGACATGGAGATATGATCGATCCAAATGTTGCTTGACCCAAAGATGGTGATGCCATCACCATCACTCCTCATCCTCAGACCAATATGATCTGCACTTGACCTTATCATGCCACCAGATCTGGACCTCACTCCCTTGATGCGAATCCCATGAATGATAACATTGTTCACGAACTGCAACGTTAGCCCGGCGCCGCCCCTGATCTGAATGTTGGCGCCGCGCCCGTCGATCGTCTTGTCGGAGGTCACGATCAACTCTTGCTTCAAGTTGATCAACATGCTTCTTGCAAATATGATCCACACTGGTCCCCTCAGGAGGACTCCGTATCTTAGGGTTCCGGGTCTAGGGTTTATCATGTCGTTGTCGGATTCGTCAGTGACGACGTAGATTGGGCCGCCTAAGCCTCCCTTGGCTCTTCTTCCGAATCCCTTTGCGCACTCCGCCAGCCTGAAGCGGTTTCTGGCCCAATTGGGATCGCACCTCCAACAACCGTCTATGGGGTTGGTGGCTTCACAGATAAAACGTCTGTTCCTTCTCTTTATCTTCATCAGATTCCTCCTTGATTCAGTTTTGTTCATGAATCTAAAAGACGCCAAATACACACTTTAATTTCAGTTTTCTAATTGAAGTAATGTTTAATTGCAAAAGAAAAAAAAGGAAGAAGAAGAAACTTGATCCGTTGTTTACAATGCACTTCATTCAATTTTACCCAAAATAAGAGGATTGTGATATAATATAAGTCAAGATCATCAATTTGATTCATTTATTAAAATGTAGTTGTTTTTTTTAGGATGATAAAAATAAGAAATATTATATAAATAAGTGTTTTTCTAATTACCTCCCAAAGATTTTTTTTTCTATTTTTTTTAAATTTAATTTTAATGTACTGTCAGTGTAAAATAATTTTATACGTGTATTCAATTATGTAACGTTACATTAATCAAAATAATTATCTTTTACATTTTTCATGTAAATAATTATCCCAAAAACTAGATATAATTACACGACTGTGTAAAACGCTTTACAATGCATCAAATTAAATTCATTCTTTTTAGTCATACAAAAAATTTCTAAAACTAACATAGATTTTTATTTTGAAAAAATACAAAAAATTTTAAAAGAGAAAGAAAGAAAAGAAAAAGCAGAAAAAAGAATATGGAGGAAGATGAGGACAAATAAATAAAAAAAATTGTGGCAGAAGAATAGAAAAAGAAGAAAAAGGGGGTTTTGGGTAAAAAAAAAAGTTGTTTATTTAACACTACTAAAAAAATAATTAGATATTTAATCGAGTAAAGAACTTAAATTCATTGTTTATATAAAAATATTCCATATATATTAAAATTTAATCACTAAATTAACTGCTATATATATTCCTATATATTCATATATTTTTAGAATATTAGATGTGTACGACAAAAGAAAAGATCAACCACTTCTACAAGAAATTATGCATTCTAACAAGCTAGAGTTAATAATACTTGTATATTAAAAAAAAAAAACAAAAACAAAAACACACATATATGATGAGAGTTAGAATTGAATAATTACAAGTTAACATGATGGTTGAGTTCGAATGTAACTTCCAAAGGGTCTGGGACGTAAGTTTTGAGGGCAAGTTCATAAGCAATCCTCTCTTGTTCTCTGAGATGATCATCAAACACCACATTCCCACCAGCTTCAATGCATCGAACAACAATTGCCAAAGTAGCCAAGAAAACAAATGTAACCTTGTTAGTTGCACTTCCCGCCATTTTTGTCCCTTTTTTTTAATATAATTAAATATATATAGTTATATATTTATAATATATATATGTATATTTTTTTTTTAGGTGAACATATGTATGTATATATATATTATATTGGCAAGGGTTCCTGGCCAAGGTCTATTGATTTTTGAGCAATTAAGCCCAATATGAATATGACCTTGCCGTTTGCCTATACCAGTTTAATGCCTAGGGAACATGGCCATGGCATAGAAGGCATAGAACTTATTAATGAGAAGTTGGCATGTTTAAATAACAATGTTGTTAATTCTAAATTTAGATATAGAGCTATAGCGGATAAAGTGGCCAACCACCGGCTATAATTTAGTTTTCTTTGGTTGGTTTTATCGTCTAAATTTGATCAATGACTCTGGTGGTTATTGGGAGCTGAATAGCAAGGACAACCAAATGTTTGTGCATTTTATTAGGGTTTTGTTATGATATTGTTTTAGCTTAGATCTTAATTTGGCAATGCAAATTTTCAGTATTTCTTGATTTTCTTCAGTTAATTTGACCACACGTTTGTTATGTTGACTTGTTCAATGTTGTGATTAGAAGGGTTTTTCCCGAGTGATTTTAATTTTGCTATTCTAACGAGAAAAAAGAAAAAAAAATAAAGAAGACTTTTGGTAATTACTAATGTATTTCTAGAAGGAAAAATTTAGGGGCAGCAATTTTATTAAAGGAAAAGTCTAGGGGCTAGCAATTTTATTGCATTTTGACCAGTATGTAACCAGCAGAGAAATGTGAGCCATTGGATGAAATCTCACACCAATCTCACACCATCAAATTATTATTGATGGCTAGTTGATGACTACCAATCACAAATATTGCTGGTCCCCTAGCATTGCTCTTTATTAAATTGTATATAACTAGCAAAACAAAAACAAAAATGAGTAATTCTACACCATTAGAAAAAATCTTACACCATTAAAATATTATTGATAGTTATTCAATAACTATAAATTATAAAAGTTGCTGACCCCTAACACTCCTCTTTTCAGAAAAGCCAGCAGGAAAAATATATACAGTTTGTAGCTTACCAGTTACCACCACTACAAGCATAAAAGCATGAGAAGAGACAACACTTATTTTGTGAAAGAGAAAGTAATTCTGGTTATTAATTAGTTCCACTCCCATTTAATTTCTTCCACTACTCATCCCCTTGACAGCTTTATCTAAAGCCAACACCCGCCATCTGTCTTCCTTATCATCCTTCTTTCTTCAATAACCAAAGTGTAAAGCTTTCCTTCCTACGGCATGACCATCAGCAGGGACGAACACCCAGCTCTTTTGAAAATTGGATCGGAAAATCAAAGGCTAAAAGAGTTTCGATGCATTTACACTATCACACTAATACACATGCATACAACATTAATAAAAAAGTTTTTCAATAAATAAACCGAGAAAGCAAACTCAACAAAACTCCTCCTAGTAACAAGCAATAATAATGTTGGGATAATTTGGTCCTATGCAGTTTAGGCAACTTCTCACAAGTAGAAATCCTTTTAACTTGTCTGGCGTAAATGCAACTCGTTAGTATCTACTCCTCGATCTATCTATAGTGTGTCTGTCTAGCACTGAAACTCTTATCTCTCCTCAACCCCACAAGGCCACAAGTGTTACGACCCCAAGCAAGTTTAGGTGGTTGCCCTAGAAGATTGAGGACGGTTTCTCCTCAATCAGATCCAACAAGAAAGTTGAGACAGTAAGTGATCTGCAATAGAACTTCCAAATATAATTCGTCTGCTGACAATAACATAATTTAGCTAGGAAGAGAAGCTACAGTACTTTGACTAAGTACTCCAATGGACACCTTTTCTGCAAGCTGTAAGTTTAGATTTAAACATGAGAAGTGGTATCCTCCCACAATACAAGATATTAATTGGCAAGAGTTGATGACGCCGGCACGTTGCTTGGGTCACCAATCTTGGCGATGATAAGAACCTCACTATGGAGACATAGTTTAGATTCACCAATCTTGGCGAGGTTAGCAACTCCATTATGGTGAAAATAGCCATGAACCCACCTTGGTCAGCCAAGGTAAGGATGCACCTCTTACTCTCAAAAGAGTCTAGAGGAAAATAAGCACACAGCTTATTTCATATTCAAAAATCAACTTCAACTCTATTTCATAAATAAAAGATACATGAGTTATTTATACTAATAGGAGAAAGAAAAGTCTTCATAACTTGGACGATGTAGGACTAATACATAACACAAAGTTTACTATCCTAAAGAATATGAGACTTGTATTCCCTTATTAGAATTAACTAATATAATTAACCTACTAACTCTAATTGCTCCTGCGTCATTCTCCTTGGATTGAAAGAACTCTTGCGTAAAAAGACTTGTGATAGCAGATGATCAATCTATTGACGAATCCACACCAAAAGATCGATCAACCTCATTGATGAATCCACACCAAAAGATCCTAGTGGTGACTCCACACCAAAGACCCACACTTACAAATCAGATAAAATTTTACAAAATCCGTGGCAGACAATTTCATTGACGAATTCACACCAAAAGATTCCATTGGTAAATCTATGCTAAAAACCTGCACCACAAATCAAATAAAATTTTACTAAAGCAAGGTGAAGGCCACAAGGACCGACCTTGCTCTGATACCAAACTGACGCCGAAATGTCGCTTAGGTCACCAATCTTGGCGAGGTTAAGAACCCCACTATGATGACATAGTTTAGATTCACCAATCTTGGCGAGGTTAGCAACCCCACTATCGTGAAAATATCCATGAACCCACCTTGGTCGGCCAAGTCAAGGATGCACCTCTTACTCTCAAAAGAGTCTAGAGGAAAATAAGCACACAGCTTATTTCATATTCAAAAATCAACTTCAACTCTATTTCATAAATAAAAGGTACATGAGTTATTTATACTAATAGGAGAAGGAAAAGCTTTCATAACTTGGACGATGTGGGACTCATACATAACACAAAGTTCACTATCTTAAAGAATATGGGACTTGTATTCCCTTATTAGAATTAACTAACATAATTAACCTACTAACTCTACTTACTCTTGCGTCAGTTGATTATGTCATATGATGCAGTCTCACTATATCACCAGTACAACCTCAAGTAGAGTAGAGTTTCTTGTACAAATTAGTTAGGAAATTTGTAACTAGCTAATTATATCCTATGCATGTAAGTGTAGGGAAGTCTGTTATGAAGTTTGCTATATAAGGTAAGAGTGTAAGTTTAATCTTGTTGTGATCTTTCATTGTAAGATCAAGTAATATTAATTTCATTTCTTCTCTCCGCTCTTCTCTCTCTAACTCATCATGTTCTTAACACCTCTGAATTCTATTTTCACATGGTGCGGTAATTTTCACATGGTGCGATAAGCGTGAACCTAAAAGATTGAACACGATGATCCAGCGAAAGATTGAAGAAGGAAGCTTGATCCTCTGGAATCTTGGACATCAATTGAAACAAGATCTGGAGTAAGCAATGATGGATCTAGTTGGAGAGTCCAACTCCTGATCATCATCTTCGTTTGCGAACTTGGATTCTCAAGGAATTTTTGCTTTCTTGAACTAGCTTTCAGCGATTTAGGATCACATCAATCATCAAAGTTCTTAACAGAATCAAAATCCGGCGAGTTATCTGTTTCTTCGTCCCTCCAAGAATCCTGGTACTCCTATCACTAATATAATCTTGAATGATAAAAATTACTATAGTTGGAATCATTCTATAAATTTTGCTTTAAAATCAAAGAACAAGCTTAAATTCATTGATGGAAGAATAACCAACCAGACAAGTCTGATCCTAATTTTGAAGCATGGGAAAGATGAAATACATATGTAATTGCTTGGATAAATCTCTCTTTGAAACCTGCTATCTCGCAGAGTGTCATATGGAACAATATAGCATTTGATCTTTGGGATGACCTAAAACATAGTTACTACCAAGGGGATAAATTCTGTGTAGCAGAATTGCAAGAACTGTATACTGTTAGACAAAGAGATATGACTATCACAACCTACTTCATAAATTAAGATCAATGTGGGAAGAGTTGGACAACTTTAGAGTGATTTCAGGTTGTGAGTGTGGTTCAAATTGTAAGTGTGGGTTAGGAGAGGTTAGAAGATTCAAAGCTAAAGATCAAGTTACTAGGTTCCTTAGAGGTTTGAATGAGCAATACTCTAGAGTTAGATCACAGGTGATGCTTATGGACCCTTTTCCGAACATAAACACAGTATTTTTTCTCCTCACACAGCAAGAAAGGCAGTTTCACAGTCTAAGCATTGATTCAAGCTCTGATAAAAGAATAATAGCCCAAACTAAGTTGCTTCTCTCTTGAACACTGATGATGGTGTGTATAGCAAAGAGAGAGGGAGGGGCAGAGGGAACAAAGCTCAAGCCATGGGAAGAAATCAAAGAGGAAGGAACAAATCACAATGTTCATATTGTAGAAAGACTGGTCATACTATAGATACATGCTATAGGAAGCATGGGTTGTCGCCACACCTAAAACAAAGACAAAACACTGTTTTTGTCAATCTGAGTGCAGCAAACCTGAGGAAGCAAATGACAAGCTTAATACACCTTGCAGTGGAGAAGGAAGCAATTCAACAAGCTTTTATTTCACTCTAGGGCAGAAGACAGCCTTGCTAGCACTCATCAACAATAGCGAGCACAAGCTTACTCAAAATGTTGTCCCTCATAATATACAGCCTTTACCAATGCCTCATCTAGATAGTTTGGTAAACATCATGCACTTTAAATCAAATGTTGCTGCATTAAATTTTTCTAATACAAAGGTTGCATCTTGGGTTTTGGACACAGAAAAACTGACCACGTTTATTCTTTATATGATTTTCATACATATCATGAAATAGCTCCTATTCTTGTTAAATTGCCCAATGGTGAACTCACCATTAGTAAAATTGTTGGAACTATCATTTTCTCCAATGATCTATACCTCCTTGATGCATTCTATATACCATCCTTCAATTTCAACTTTATCTCTGTTTCGAAAGCCACATTAAATCTGCATTGTCATATGAATTTTACTGATAAAGTTTGTAAGATACAAGATACCAACTCAGGGAAAGTGATTGGTACAACTGAGACGAGTAATAGACTCTACACATTGACTAATGAGGCTTAGGAAAGAAATTCTGCACCTATTACCAGTTTATTAGCTACATCATCCAACACAAACAATTCCAGTACAAGAAATAAGTATACAAACTTGTGGCATTTTAGACTTGGAAACTTGCCCATTGAAAGATTAAATGTAATGAAAGATGTTTTCCTTTTATTGATTGCAAAATTACTATTGAACCTTGTGATATATGTTATTTGGCAACACATAGAAAGCTGCCTTTTACAAGAAGTAATCACATATCAAAAAATATTTTTGACTTGCTTCACATTAACATTTGGAATCCCTTGACAATTCCTTCAATCTCAGGCCACAAGTATTTCCTTACTATAGTAGATGATAAATTCAGGTTCACTTGGACTCATCTCATGAAAACAAAAGCTGAAGCAAGTTATATTGTCAAAAATTTTGTGCAATTTGCTAAATCTCAATTCAAATGTCAAGTGAAGGCTATTAGGACTGACAATGGTCCAGAGTTTCTGATGCAATCCATTTATGATGAACAAGAGATTGTGTATCAGACCCCTTGTGTTGAGATCCCTCAACAAAATACAACTGTTGAGAGAAAACATCAACACATCTTGGCTATTGCTAGAAGCCTACTTTTTCAATCTAGTTTTTCAAAGTATTTTTGGAACTTCATCATTTTGCATGTTGTTTACTTAATCAATAGAACACCTAGCAGTCACCTGCAAAATTTCTCCCCATATCAAATCCTCTATAACATCTTACCTGATCTCACATTTCTGAAGACTTTCGACTATTTGGTTTATGCAAGCACTCTCACTGCAGCCAGAACAAAACTTGATCCTAGAGCAAGAAAATCTATTTTCTTAGGATTCAGGGAAGGTGTTAAGGGATTTGTACTTATGAATATGGACAACAAATAAATTTTTCTCTCAATAAAAAAATGTGGAGTTCTATGAAACACATTTTCCTTGTTTGAAATTTGCACCTGACACACTATCCCCTGTTGAAACCAACACCATTAAACATGATCCATTCACATATGATTCTTGCACTTTTGTCTCACTAGCTTCACATTTTTTTACACCTGATTTTTCACTCGCTAATTCTTCAAACGCTGACCTTCCAAATGATTACGCACAACATCATGGTCCCCCCAATGATGTTGGACCTGATGCAGTCTCATCATCACACACACATACTAACTCACAGCATGATGCACACATACATAACTCCACACCTGCACCTACTCTAAGAAAATCCACTAGAATGAGGCGGCTTCCATCATATCTTCAGGATGATCAGTGCAGAGTCTTACTACTCAAGCCAGCTCAGCAAGTGGCACTCCAACCAAGTATCTCCTATCACAATTTCTATCATATGATAAACTTTCAAATAATCACATAGTATTTTCGATTGCATTATCTCTAAACACTGAACCTAAGCACTATGAGGAAGCAATGACTCAAGATTGTTGGAGAGAGACCATCAAATCTGAACTAAACTCTTTGAAGGAAAGCAAAACTTGGAGGATTTCTTCTCTTCCATCCGGCAAGAAGGCCATAGAGTGCAAGCGAGTTTTCAAAGTCAAACATAACTCCGATGGCATTGTGAAGCGTCACAAAGCGCGCCTTGTGGCAAAAGGCTATATACAGGTCCCAGGGATAGACTATAGGGACAGTTTTAGTCCAGTGCTTAAGCTAACCAGTTTGAGAGTGGTCTTTGGCCTTGCAGCTGCCAAGAATTGGTACCTGAAACAGATTGATGTTAATACTGCCTTCCTTCATGCTGCTCTGGATGAAGAAGTTTACATGGCGGCACTTTCTGATCTGGTTGTAGAGAGATGTTAGGTCTGCAAACTTGAAAAGTCCTTGTATGGCCTAAAACAGGTGAGCAGATAGTGGAGTAACAAATTGAAGTCAGTACTGATAGAACTTGGCTATAAACAGTGCAGGTCAGATTACAGTTTATTCACCAAGCACACGTCTTGTGGATTCACAGTTGCTTTGGTGTATGTAGACGATTTGGTTCTTGCTGGTAATGACATTTCAGAGGTTCCGAATTAAGGACATAGGTGACTTAAAATTCTTCCTCGGATTAGAGGTTTCCCAATTAGACAAGGAGATCGCTCTATAACAACGAAAATATGTGATTGACATGCTGCATGAATATCAAATGGAGGACTGCAAGCCAGTGTCTACTCCTATGGATTACGGTGCAAAGCTAAGCAAAGATTTTGGTTCACTATTACATGATGCTTCTCAATATAGGAAGTTAGTTGGCAAAGTATTCTATGTCACTCACACAAATCCTGACATCAGCTATGTCATTGGAAGATTAAGTCAATACCTTGACCATTCCACCACAGGTCACTTTGATGCTGCAAAGAGAGTGGTGCTGAAAAATGCTCCTATCCAAGGTCTGTTCCTCCTTGTAACTAATGACTTGTCCATAACTGACTTCTCTGACTCTGATTGGTCTGCCTGCCCAGATACGCGGCATTCCATCTCTGCCTTATTTTTATTTTGGCCCCGCCTTGATCTCCTAGAAAAGCAAGAAATAAACAACTGTCTCATGCAGTTCTTCCGAAGCTGAGTATGGCGCTCTCACAGTTGCAACCAAGGAAGCAATCTGGCTCAGCTACATCTTCAATGACCTGGGTATGCCACTCTCCAAGTCCATTAGCATATTTTGCGACAGTCAATCCGCAATTCACATAGTTTTCAACCCAGTCTTTCACGAGCACACCAAGCACATCGAAGTGGATTGTCACGTGATTCGAAACAAGTTCCTAGAAGGGCTCATCCACCTCCTGCCTATTTCGAAGTGGCTGATCTTTTAACCAAGCCTTTGTCCCCCGCCATTTTTGTTGGTCTCCATGCCAAGTCGGGACTCTTGAATATCTACACTCCCACTTTGAAGGAGGATGTTATCTGATACAGTCTCACTGTATCATCAGTAGTAGAATATAATTTTTTGTATAATTAGTTAGGAAGTTTGTTACTAGCTAATTATATCCTATGTATGCAAGTGCAGGAAAGTCTGTTATGAAGTTTACTATGTAAGGCAAGAGTGTAAGCTTAATCTTGTTGTGATCTTTCATTGTAAGATCAAGTATCATCAATTCCATTTCTTCTCTCCACTCTTCTCTCTCTAACTCAGTGTTCTTAACACCTCTAAGTACCATTTTCACCTATTAGATTATCTTTACTAAATTATAATAGAAATAAAATTTATCCAAATTTATAAATTTGTTATACATACTCTACAAGAATGACACGGGTAGATAAAGATAAATTTTTGCACTACTCAATCTTGTTTAGTCCTACTTTATTTTATACAAAACCCATTTCGTTACTAGTTGCAAGTAGGAAATTTAATATGGATATTCGTCCCACTTATATCTATCCCTATAATTTTTTAAATTGAATTTTTTTATTAACTTTTATATATATTTATATTATTTATTATATATATTAATTTTCATAAGTATACATACTGGATTTATTGAAAAGTTCGACATTGTCATGTGTTGAAAGAGATAATTACCACTCCAATTACTCCAATCAGGTAGGAGATTTTTATTGTTTTATTTTTGTCAACATATTAAAAAACGATAAACAAGCAAACCATGTTATTTGATTATTCCCGTTAAACTAATCATTTGTTAAAAATATGAAAATGATAGAAATATGTCGTAATAAACTTTTCATGGTCACCGATAAAAAAAATATATAGATCAGGTGAAATCATATTTATCTCAAATATTCATTAAAATCTAATCCGATCTTAGATACTACGAGAACACTTCCATACTACAAATATACTTGAATCCAATCGGATGAAAACCAAATCTAGATCTTATATTTTTTAATAGAGAGCTATACATTCAAATATTCTTTACAATTAAATTTAATTAAATTAACCTAAATTCAACAAAAATTATTTTCATTATATATAGTGTGTACACACACTTCACTAACACAAACAAAATCCTACTTCACTTTGTGTTTGTTTTTTACGCGCCTCCTCCTCCTTCTTCTATTGCTACATTTTAGTTTTGTTTCTTCTTCTCTTTTTTTTATGTTATTGCATTTATTATTTTTTTGTTTGATTTTATTTCTCTCAAGAAAATAAATAAAAAAATTTTAAAAAATAAAATAAGAAAAAAGATAAAAAAAAAAAAGATGAAAAAAAAAGACAAAACAGAAGATGAGAAAGAAAAATTCAAATGAAACGAAACCAAATGAATCTAAATTAAACTAAAAAAAATGAATCAAATTTTTTTAAAGAAAAAAATTTGGTCAATATTTAACAACAGCATCAAGTGAACCTCGATTAATTCACAAATGAACCTCAATTAGTTCAAATTTCAACAAGTACTAAAAAAATCCAATTATCAACAAAAAATACTAAATTCATTTTTAAATACAAATGAACTTCAAATAAACCAAAATTATTTAATAATAGCAACAGCAAAATCAAAATCAATAAAGATATTAACAAAATATTAGTATTATTGGTGATAACAAAAAAAAATAACAAAAAAAAAAGCACAACATCGGAAAAAAGAAGCAGCAGCGACAGCAGTAAAACGTTCGCCCATAAATTTAAAAAACTTAGTCAGGCTTGATTAGAATTATGATTTGGATTTTTATTCTCCTTAATATTTGATCTAGATATCATATTTATCTTGTTACCAGGTAACAAATTGAAGAGGCTCTATTTTCCTCGGAAAGGATCAACATTCGCACATTGTTTTTGCACGGTATATCTTTATTTGTATGTTATGCAATTTAAGTTTTTAAAGGGGAAGAAAATGATACCAACATTAATAGGAACAATTATAATGATAATATAAACTACAAATTGCTCCTACAATATGCTAATAATATCATGTATATCTCTTACGAATTAAACTGCTAATTGAACATTTTTAAGAACAAAGATAACTTCCAAATGAAGGCATGATTATAATTTTCTGCCACTACATAGTTAAGTATCTTAACCATCCAAACAAGCGGATGTTTGTACTCTGTAACCCATGGCATGCTAATCTCCAGCTCATTCCGGTTAACTTCACAGGTTAATATACCGTTAGAAGCTCACAAAATTACTTCAAAATCAAGTAGCTCAAGCACTGTCAGTCTCATTTCCTGAATCGATATTCACGGGTTGCGGATTCTTGTAGCCACTAATCTCATCCTTGTAACGTTTTTTATCAGCACGAGCTTTCGCCTCATATGGTTCCTTCTCCTCCGCTGTGCATTTAACAGGAAAATAATTAAATAAAACTTGGGCATAAGGTAAGCTTGGATCATATCTGACACTGAACAATTAAATTAGCAATCAGCCATACCTGACATCTTTTTCCATTTTTCTCCAAGTACTCTTCCAACATCCGTAAATGAAATTCCGGGATTACTTTTCTTTAGATTCTGCGATTAAAAAGGGGGAAAAAAAGTTAAGAAAATGTGAAAAATCAACTTATAAATCCCCACATAACAGCTCAGCAATCTCAGCTACAGTATCTAATTTCTTACAATTAATGCTAAGATCCAAACAACCAAATGCACCTAACACGCTGACAAGGAAAGTTGGGCTCCTCAGTCTCTCCCAATTTACTTAATTATATGCATGAATTTCCGTGTAAGACAGCATTTTTCAACTCAACCAAAAATGCTATGAGTAGTTTTGCTAAAGATCATATTTCCCAATACTGTAATCAGAGAATGAGTCCAGAAACAATGTGGCAGGATGCTCTAAGGTTTCTCTTGCACTAATATAGGCTTGCCAAAAGATTTCAGATTACCTAGAATCTGGCCTTATAAGAATCATACTGGAGAAACTTTACTCCAGGCACATATAGAAGTTATGACCGTAGTGGTTCATGTCATGCCACCACTCAATGGGAATCATATTACTCGTTAAATATATATATTGCATTCACATGATCTTATTAATTTGACACCCCACATCAAGATAAAAATTTATGTGAAGCAACATTATTTGTGTCTTGCTGCAAAAGTTTTCTGGATGCATCAATGCTCGACTTCCTCCTTAAATGATCTGCTAGAGCAACATAAGTAACTTGAACTACCAACTGGAACCCAAAATCATGAAGGGTAGGTATCCGTAAGGGGAAACTGAAATACTCTCACCCACATCCCCCAGTCAGCCTAAATCCAAATGGGCCTACCCAGATATGTACAAAATCGTACCTCTCTTTCCATTTGAGAAAAGAACATGAAACCAGACATTGCCCTCTTGGGTGCATTTGGGTCCTTTTTCTTTTTCTGCTTTTTCTTTTTTCCATCTTCATCAGCATCTTTTGATCTCTTTTTCGAAGTAGATGCCTTAGAAGGCAGCTCCTTCTTTGATTCCTTTTTGGCAGGCTTCTGAAAATCGACCACCATTGAAGTGTTAGATATGTTAAAGATTAGTAGAGGGAAGTAACCATTGTCACCAGATTATACCACAAGACAGCAAAGGCAAATAAAGTGAATCACTTGCCTCTTTCTCATCACCACTTATACTAGCATCAGAATCATCTCCTCCAGAATCATCAGTTGGAGAGCCTTCATCATCCTTGTCAGCAACAAAATCTTCATCCTGCAGATTATTTATCACATGGAATTTAGTACTGCATAGTGATATCTGGCCCTGATCCCACTAGATGAGGTCAGCTATGCGGATCAAGTGATGCAATTGCGCCTTGTCATAGACCATGTCTATGCTCAGCCCTTCGATGCTAGAAGTCTTTTGATAATTTCAAAGAGTTTTCTTGGGTTAATAATCAAAATTTGTAATTTACACTTTAAATACATGATAGCTATTAATCTAATGTATAAATAATAAGTCGATGATAAAAAAATGATGTCTCCTAAACTACAAGAAAAACACCATTTAAATATATGCTATGAGAAATTAAGGATAGGACACGGAGTGAAATGAAAAATTTAGGCACCTCCTCATCACTTTCATCACCGGCTTCGTTTCTGATGCGCTCGAGATGTGGATCAACAGCATCATCATCATCATTCTCAAGAACCTTAGCCATACCAACAGATCCTGGTTGGGCATCTCCTAAGTTCATAATTTTCAATCCCTTTGAACTGCATTTGAAGGAAAAACATGAAAAGTTAATAAAATAAGTAGTTACTTGTGCACATATGTAACAATGTGGCATCTAACTGACATTTACCTGATAAAACCATACAAATTGTGGTACTCATTTCTTTGAATATTACGAAAAAGATGCTCTTGATCAGACTTTAGTCTGACCAGAAGGTCAAAATAATGCATATTTGAACCACCAGCACCATGCCGCTGAAATTCAACATAGTCGATCTAATAGAAAAGACAGAACAATTAACCTCCAATATATATTCTCATTTGCATGTCAAATAGTAAACTATATATGTTCATCTGTGAGCACACTGCATTTTACCTCTTCATGAAGAATAAGAGTTGGAGGTTTAGGAAGAAAGAAGAAACTCTTCTCAAGGGGATAAAGAATTCCATCTTCAGCTTTTAAAGATGATTTCACTGCATAACCATCGTGGCAACTTCTAAATTTTCCTGGTTTGGTAACCTTGGCACCAGACAAACCACGCAATATTGTTGTGAACACTTCATGCATGAGCCCCTGATTATTAAAGAGGAAATAATCATCAATTATTCTATCACATGTAATAGGCATAGCAACCAGTTCCATGAATTCTTGCATCATTTAAGATATCCAAAATGTTCTCTCTTATTTTCCCATACAGTGAAGTACTGTGCGGTTATGCATCAATTAATAACAGTCTAGCCAAATACCTTATAGGATAACTCCAACTTGTCCTTGTACTTGCTGTTATAAAGATCTTCACTCATAGCCAACTCACTTTGAACAACATAATCAGTTTCAAACTATATAGATCAAACCAAAACAAAAAGACTGTTAGATCCAGAAGCAAGGAATATATGTATCCACTCAACTGGTACACCATTTTAACAATAATACCTGCATTACAATATGAGGGTACAGAGTTTGTCCTTTCCGAATAGGTGGGTCCAGACTAATAATAACGAACGTATGTGGCTGATTAGACTAGGGGTACATACAAATAAGAAACATGAGAATTGTCAGTATACTATAACAAGTCAGGATGAAAGAGACATCAACTAAAGAGATGGCTAGCTAGCTGCATCAAAGTGTTATTTGTAAATACAAGAATGCAAATGATCAAGGAATAAACCTTGGGAAGTAAAAATAGGCGAACTACACTGCTATACTGGATTTTGAAATCATTAGCCTGTCCCTGAAGCCGCAAGAATGAAAGATGTAGCTCAACACTATATCTTCCCCTACAAAAAAGTAGAACTTTTGGTTAAAAAAAGACCAACTAATTCTTTTCCTGAATTGAGACATCGAATCAATAGAAACAGGACAACAACAATAAGAAGCAAAAAGTGTTTGAATCATTCATGTGTGTTTAAATCTATATGTACATGTGAAGACATTACCTAGGTGTGAGGATCGCAATACCCTCAAATGTGACAACAGCATCTTCACCTCCAGCACCAACATCAGCCATGGACATGATTTTGTCATGGAAAACCTTACACCAACAAGAGTGTGCAAATGTCAGCTAAGTAGCAGTTATAACCACAACAGATGTCATCAAATGATGAAAAGTCACCTGAGCAGGAGGTCGATTTTCATCACCAACAAATTGCGTGTTAGAATTTGGGATGTGGAAACTTATCTCCATCAATGAATCTTTCTGAGACCATAATATACATAATATTAGACAAAAACAACAACAACAACAATAATAATAATAATAGTCCAGACTAAGCTTAGATTACGAATATTCTTTACAAATTAGCTGTGTTATTCTTGACTCTATGAACACTGCATTGTCCTATGGCCTAGTCTATCTAGAACAAGCTTTCTGAAATCTTTAGTGTGGTGAGTTTGCCCAATGGTTTCTCTCACCAAGTTCACAGGGTTTGGCTCTTGTAAAGAAGTAAATATATTGTGCCAATCCTTAGCTTTTTCTAATCTTTGGTGGACTCGATTACAAAAGAATGAAAGAATTTTTATGGAGTCCTTTTCAACTATAAACTTTATTAGAGTCAAGAATAACTCTTTTCACGTGGTGCTCTTTTCAATGTCAATTTAATGTGTTTATTTATCCAGATACAAAGGCATTAACATGAGTTGTTACACATTTTATTTTAGCATTTCGTTCTAGATTTTTGTTTCTTTGTAAGGATGCCAAAAATTTCCCGTTTCTTATGTGTATGTACCTCATTGGCTCCAGTTGTGTCATCCACATGAAACTCCAAGATCACATCATTTTTCCCCTGAAGCTGTGTCTGAGAGACATCAGCTAAAGACACTTCAAAAGCTTGTTTTGAACCAACCATGAAAGCCAGCATATTTCCTGAAACAGAACAAAAGTTCAGGAATATTCACACAGCACAAAAATAGTGAACCCAAGTATATCAAAAAGGATGCAGCATAAACTGAAAGGACACATTCGATTGCAAAGGAAAAAACCAAGAATAAAAGTTCCTCTATGAAAACCCCACTCCTCAAATGATTTTTTCTTCAGATTTTCACAAGATCAAAGTATAAAATAACGTGATATCTAATTTTACACCTAAATTGCACCTAGTGGGGTAATCTCAGATATTGATACTTAAATTTGTAAGAGAATTCAAACTTAAAAAAATAAAAATAAAAATAAAAACTTCAAATTAAGAACCAAGGAAAAAGAAAAAAGAAGGAACTAGTTCATGAACTCATGGTAATCTTCATGAATATCGATATGATAAACAAAGATTTGATATCAAAGACTTTGTTTCTCCAAACACACAATTTTCTGAAAGTATTAGGCATAGCAAGTATGGATGGCAAAGCAGAATGTTTGAGACACACAGAACAATCAAGAGGGAAAAGATTACAACACATTAATTCATGTATATATCACTAACCATTTAGATCAACTTCTCCCCAGTTGCGCCCACTTACAGAAAGCTGCTTCTCCTCTACTGCTATCCCACATGTATTTTGGAAAAAATTGGTCAAATTTGAAACATCCTGCCAGAATTGTACAAATTAACTCCATAAGAAAGATCTTTTAATAACTGAATGATTCTCTTGATCACAAAAGTATGTAAATGCACATTCAAAAGGGACGGAGAGAAACCTGGTCACGGAAACCAGTGAACTTGTAAAACAAACCGTCCTTGATCTGAACACCTAGTTGATTAGTCCTTGGAACCTTCATCCATGTCACTCCCATTATGTCAGCTTTATCGACTTCAATCAATTTACCACCCCCCTGTCTCTTCCATATAATACCTCCTGAATATATCTTCATCTGCCCTGGATTCTGCAACCCCAATCACACGAAAAGAAGTATTATACAAAATAATTTCTGGTTTCTCTGCAACTATTCACTTATTCACATAAGCTTTACTCTTCTCTTCTTATAAGAAATAATGTAACTAATTGTATTGTTTGAAAAAGTTAGCAACAAAAAATTGATCAAACAAAGCTTGCCATGGAACAGGTAAATAGGTAATGCAACCATGATTAAGGGAGCAGATTCAACGTTACCCTATGTGTATTAATTGAAGAGAAATGATATTTGAACCACCCTTTATGCCCTAGTGTTCATCAATCGAGTTCAGACAATTTTTTTATCTTCTCCGAATTCTTATCAGTCACTCGTGGTTCAAACTCACAAAATGATTTTCGTTCCATTCTCTACTTTCTACTTCGCTACTTTCCCCTAACTCTCAAAAGTTTCTAATAGTAGTCACTAAAAACCAAAAAACTTTAACCTATTCACAACGTAAAGTTCTTTCTTAAACTAAACCCTAAGCACAAAAGACGAAAAACAAAAGTAAGTAACGCAGAATAAAACCCTAAGATTTGCTCGCTAAACCAGCTGGTTTCAGGTTCCCGTTTCGCTTTTTCACATCGTCACATCAAATTCCACACAAAAAAATTAAAAAATAAAAATTCCAAAAAAAAAAGAGTAAACTTCCAGCAGCAAAAGAAAGCCGCCAAACAAGGGCAGCAGTGAGTGATACAGATAAGGCGAAGAAATCAAACATTTCGTGGAAAATTTCAATGCTGGTTGCAGCGAAATTCAAAACCAGGGTTTAGAAAACAAAAAAGCAAGAACAAAATCGTGGTTCGAGAAAGGAAAAAAAATGAATAAAAAAGAAAAGAAAGAACCGAAAGAAATTAGAAGATTGTGGAGATTGATGAAAAGAGCTTACGGTGCCTCCGCGGCCACCGAGGGTGATGTTGTTGAATTGATGACCATCCGCCATGGTCCTTATGCTGCTGTTGTCGATGCTCGAGGGTGAGGGTGAGGGTGTGGATGGGATGTTGGCAATGAAAATGTCTCTCGTATTTATTTCATCAAAAGTAGCGGAAGCGCGAACGGTACTATTTAATGACCACATGAGCCGGTCAGGTCCGTGTTTTAGATAGACCGGACTCGGTCATATTTTTTAACCGCCATGTGATGATTATGTAATGAGTAAAAGCCCTCTTTCAATCTTTAATTTTAACAATAAAACTTTACATCCAATCAAAATATTTAACCAAATCTAACTAAATTGTTATAACAGCTTTTTAAATTATACTTCTCATTCTCCTTCTCCTTCTACTTCTCCTTTTACTTCTTTTTCTTTTTCTTTTTCTCTTTCTCTATTTCCTTCTCCTTCTCCTTATCTGTTTTCTTTTCCTTCTTCTCCTCCTCCTCTTTATTTTTCTTCTTTTTCTTCTTCCAAATTTGCATACATAGGTTCTTCTTCTTCCCTTTTTCTCCTCCTCCTCCTTCTTATTTTTTTCTTCCAAATTCACGCATGCAGGTTTTTCTTCTTCTTTTTTGTTATCCTCATCACCAATAACACCAGCATTTGCAAACATATTTATTGGTTCTTATTTCTCTACTGCCATCATTAAATAATTTCGGTTCATTTCTTAATTTGTTTCGGTTCATTTATGTGTTAATTGATGTTCACTTGATACTACTAATAAGTATTGATCAAATTTTTTATTTCTTAAGTAAATTTGGGTTTTCTTTAGTTTAATTAGGTTCATTCGGATTTAGAAATGAATTCGAAGTGTTTTTGTTAATGATGTGTTCTTGTTTCCTCCTGTTCGGTCCTTCAATTGCCTTAGTTTAGGTGAAATGCCCTTATCCATGATCTGTTGGAAAACTTCCACTATCGGGACGGTCAAGGGGGTGTAATTTGTGAACTTTTCTATTCAGGGAAAAGGCTTGAATGGTCTCCTAAACGTCATTTCTCTCAAAGGGTCCCTTGGCTTCTCCGGGTTGACAACCTGACGAGTGAGCGGGCTAGCTGCCGTTTGTTGGCGGCTACCACCTGACTGACCTCCTCGTTATTTATATACTATCTTGGCATGCAATGTATCTCATGTAATGTACAAACAGGCTTGATGGTCAAGTATTTCTGAAAGTCCTTGTTCATTAGGCCTTTAGTGAGGCACAAGTTGACCACGGAGTCCGTAAGGCCATCAATCTCTAAGCGCTCATCGTTGAAACGGTCCAAATACTTTCTAGTAATCTCGTGGACTCGCCAACCCATTGTGTTATCCCCAAGAAGTTGAGTGGGTGCTTGTCTTGGCGATGCGAGTGGCGAACTAGGCTAAAATCTTAAGAGAAATGTCTAAAAAGGTGGTTATGGAGCCTTATAGAAGAGAATTGAACTAAGAGATCGCCAACCCAACCAGGGTCATGGAAACGCCCAGCATTTAACCGCATCTCCCACAGCTTCTAGGTTCATCCTGGGTTCGAAGGCCGTGATGTGCTCTTGTGGGTCTTTGGTACCATCATACCTCATATCCATCGGCTTGTCAAAGTTATTGGGTAGACAGACTTTGAGGATGGAATAGTGGAAGGGGGTGGCGTTGATCACCATAGGATCTTGGCATTTCCTTTTCTACTCCTCTTTACATTCCCGGCTTCTCGATTTGTCTCGGGAGTAAAAGGGCTGGGTACGACTGTTGGTTTGGTCGCGCCCCTCGTCCTCCTCCCCCTCAAGTTGTCTTTCTCCTTATCTTCTCAACGGGGACCGAGTGTAAAAATGGCTAAGTTGGGCCTCTGCGCGTGAGCAAGTGTTTCAGCTAACCTCAGGGTTATATCGGTCTCTCGCCGCCAACTTTCTTCTGAGGTTTTGAACTCTATGCCTAAGTTCTTGCATGATCCTGGAATTATCGTTGCTCGTACCCTCCAAACGGACGCCTTTTGGGGGACTGCTCATGGGAAAAATCATGGTCAAAAGGGGTTTGTCGCCTCTAGGACGTCCCCATGCTCAATCTATTCATAAGGCGACCCCCTGCCGCTTACTGTTCGCCTCTTTTCCAGCCTCGTCTTCTGGGTGGAGGAAAACTTCCATCCTCAGCTCGCGTCAAGTCCCCATAGATGGCGTTATTGTTCGGTAGTCAGTTAGACCGGTTGAAGAAAGATCCTTGGAAGTGAGGATCAGGATCTGAATGAGAGAGATAAGGTGAGGGATCGAGCCTGTGAGTCATCGGTTGGTTGGCAGGTGGAGCCACCTGTAAGGATACTCCGATACCAAAGTAAGGATCCGTACGATGAGGCAGCTAATTAGGGTTCTAGTGACGTACATGAGGATAGGGGTAGGTCCCTCTCCTTTTATCCTAGATTATCTGGGTGGGCCTTCTTTCGCCAAGGCCTAACCTTTCGAAAGCTTCCACCAGCTATCAAATCTCGAGAGATCGAGATATGTACGGGGTGTCATGGCGTACGGACAAAGTCAGATCCGTTTGGTGGACCCCAATCTATAGAGCTGAGCCAGAACATAATACATTATATAATATAATTTATCAATTTACAAAGTAAAATGATATTTAGATATTTAAGGAGAGGTAACATCGGTTTAATGCAAATATTTGTAAATAGTAAATTTTCAGTTAATAAGAAAGTTTATATGTAAATTTATAAAACTTTACATCCTATAGCAATTTATATGCATTAAACATAAGAATGTAATTATTTTTAATTATTGTATTTGAGTAATATTAAACTGTACTTTATTTAATTTTGTAATTTTTTTATAAACAACGGGGCATTAAGCCCAGACAAAACAAATTAGATAGTGTTAGTACAAATTTTAAACTATTGAGAAATTCAAATATGATATCTACTAACTCATATGAATTGAGTCAAAAAGATCTAGGAAGAAACCAGTTGATCATGCATGGTTGAAGTTCTGACATAATAAGGACTCGACTTAAGGAAGCAAAACTTTGTCTATGAGATGAGTCAAGTCGAGAAGGACCGTCAAAAGTTTAGACTTGCACTTGGTTTTTATCCATAAGCACTATACAAAATATGGAGCTTAGGCTACGTTTGTTTCTTAGAACATGACAATTTGACAAGACAAGACACTGAGAAGTGAGAACAAGACATAAAGGACAGAGACACAAAACTTTATGTTCTTGTATCCTGTTTGGTGATAAATTAGAACAAATTATAAAAATCTAATTTATTCTTATTTTTTCATTCAAAAAATTTGAGACGAAAAATATAATAATAAAAAATATAATTATAAAAAATTAACAAGAATAATAAAAGAAAAAAAATTTATATCCCTTGTTAGTGTCTCCGTGTCCTTCCTGTCAGGATTGACACAAAATACACTAATTCAGTGTTCCTGGACACATTGTCTCTGTCTATGTCTTCTCTGTCAAACACGATTTTGTGTCTCTGTGTCCCTATCTCAGTGTCATGTCTCTGTAAACAAACGCAGCCTTAAAGACCAAGGTAAAATCAAAGACATGAGGTGTCCACCTTAGAGAGCAAGGTCCTTCATAGTCAAGGCAAGGTAGTGGGTTGTAAAAACCTAAGAAAACAGAGAAAATTAGATCGTGTCACAAGAAGAGCATTTTCTAGTCCACTCCTCATGATCTATAAATAAAAGAAACTCAGATGAGTTCATAGACTTCAATCTGATCACCTCACCATTACACAAAACTATGCAATTTTTCTATCACACTGACACAATAGAAACCAATGAAATGTAAGTACATGTAAGTGTATGGAGTCCACTTTTTATTTATTTCCTTTATTTTCTTTTTTTCCCTTTGTTCTTTCCTTTCCTTTTAATTTATTTTATTTTCAATTTCTTTGAGCATTTCTTTTCCTTTCTTCAAGTATTTTGCTTTTTTTAAATCTTAATTTTATTTTATTATTTATTTAAAGTTTTTATTTATTTTATTTCCTTTTATTGCAATTCTTTACATTAATTGCCACAATTTGATATCTTTATACACTTTTCGACACAAATACTAAGTAATTTTCGAGTTGATCTCACTCTTTTTTGATACCCTGAGATCTTGATATAAGCTTGATTTGACACTTTGTCGAGGTTACAAAAAATAAAGTGAAACAAATTGGTACGTCTAGTGGGACACTGAGTTAAGCAACGTGTCAAACTTTGCATGTAATTACGCAGTGACAAATTAATAATGTCTGATAGAACATCTACTTCCACTAATACGTCGAACAGTGATACCGAAGAAAGTACAAAAGGCCTAGAAATAGAGGCTATTTTGCAAGTACCTCAAGTCGAAGGATGAACCCTGTGATTACAGAAGAAATCCCTTCGACTGTGTTCACTACATGGCCTCTATATGAATTGCCTCTAAATTATTCTCTGCCATTGAAAAATCCCAACACGAGATATATGAGAGGTACAGCCACTACAAGGGAGAATCACTTGTATAACCTTACACCTCTTACAGGTTACCCTCCAGTGGGCATACCAGGTAACTATAATCCTAATATAGAAAATTATAATGCTTATTAGTATTTAATGAATAATCCCCCATATTTAGAATCAGTACCCATGTCTTCACAACCTACATTGATGATGCCAAACGTCTTTTTGACACAGGGTACAGGGGCAACCCAGTAAGGTTGCCAATTGGTGAAGGATGTGCTTCTATATTTCTAGAGATGTCGAGACAAGTTTCTGTTGGAATAATGTCTCCTAACACGCTTGAATCTTTTGCTGTATTTAGACAACAAATAGAAGACTTAGTTAATATACTTACCCAGCAAATGGCTATAATTTTAAATCTAATCGTGAAAAATGATAATGCAAGAATAGAGTAGATAGCTCGACATGTCGATGATATTGTAGGAGCAATTAATTGACCGTTTGTATCGCTGATAAGTGGAATGCATGCAAACAATCCTTAAGTAATTCTGAATAGAGGATATGATCCAAATAGGGTTTTAAACGGGTTTAGAGCAAATAATGTTGCTCAAGATTATGGTAAAAAATAACCTAAGTTGTCGAACAAATCTTCAATAGGGCAGGATTTAATATAGGGGTGACAAATCAACCCTATTTTATCTCTTCCTTTTTAGATTATGTTTTGCAAGCTGAACTCCCCAAGGGAGTCAAAACTCCAAAGTTCTTCACTAAATTTGCAGGTAAGAGTGGGAAACCAATTGTCGAGCACATAGCTTGTTATACAGTTGAAATTGGTGAATTAGCTGGCAATAAATACTTGAAAATTAGGTATTTTTTCTCTTCTCCGATAAAGAATACATTCACAGGGTTTTCAAATTTACAACGTAACTCAATCTATAGTTAAATTTAGTTAGAAAGAAGTTTTCATGATTAATTCTTTAGAGGTGAAATGAAAGTAACTTCATCTGATTTATTCACAGTGAAAAAGAAAAATTGTAGTCAATCGATGACTACTTGATATAATTCAAGAATATGAAAAACAAATATTTCACTCCTATTCTTGAACCTGGTATAGTCAAAATGGTCATCAATGGTCTTGACTTCAATGTTCGAAAGAAATTAGTGAACCAGCAATTCCTAGGCTCAGTTAGCCAATAAGGTTAAGCAAATTGAAAAGTTGAATAAAGAAAGAGAATAAGATGAGTTGATCAAAGGAAAATTTTCTTTAATAAGAAAGTGAGTTATGCTGATAGTATGAGAGAAGAATAGTTGAATAATAAGTCCGTCTTTGCTGCAAAACTAAAATATGGACCACATTATGTGTATCGATCTCTTAATCTAGCAAAAGACAAAACTCCTTTATTAGGAGAAAAATGGTATTCTTTCGACTTGACAAAAGCAAAACAAATGTTTGACATGCTTTTAAAAGACAAGCAACTCATACTTTTTGAAGGAAAACGAATGTCATTTGTTTCTAAAATTAGAAATAAGAACTTTTATAAATTTTATCAAGCTCTTAGCCACTATACTAATAATTGTGTATGTTTCGAAGACTTGATACAGAAGGCAATTGAAGATGATCGACTAAAGTTCACAGAGAAACCTGAGATGAAAGTAGATTTAGATCATTTCCAGGTCACATTAAACTTTGCTGAAACTGAAGATATGGTTTTCTCAATCAACATGGCTTTTGTCGAGCCCAAGGAAAAAATGATCAATTTGAGCTAGATATGTTCAAAGCAGAAAGGCCAGTTTACCCAAAAGTGGGAGAGGATTTGTTGGATTTTTTGCTAAGACAAAGAGAAGAGGAAGAAAATGTTGCTATTTGTCCTCGATGCAGTGCTTTGTTCGACACTTCAGCTGCTAAGATTTTTGACTCACACAAAAAGAGTTGAGAGCATGTGTATCAGGAAGATTGAGGCAAGTTCGACTAAAGTGGGGAAGTAAGAGTCAAAACTCTGCAAGTGCCCCTGTTAAGCAGCAAATGCGTACGGTGATCATTGTCGATCAGAAATCCCATGGGGTGTCAAATCGAACTAGAGTTTCGCCTGCTAATGTGTCAAATAATAAGTGGGTACAGAACAATACTCCAAACTACTCAAGGAATTATAACCCCCAGCTTTGAGTGAAGTTCCTTTATTTGATCTTGTCTCCTAGTGGTACCATCTCTGCTTACTCTTTCTTCTTTCCATCTACTAAGTTTGCGGAAAAGAGAGAGCAGACGGTTCTCGGCGTCATGATGCAAGAATGACATCTGAGATCGCTCATTCCATTGCTTTACAGTCATGATAGGAATGATTCTATTTACTAGAAAGAGACAGCACCCTATTCTTAGCATCGAAGAGGTAATTTTGTGTAGACTGCTTTTTGAAAGTGAAATAGAGACTTTCACTAAAGAGTGAGATTGAGGAGTGAAAGAACTCGGTATTCACATAAGAAAGTGGCAGTAGTCTAGGCGGACACCTTTTATTTTGCCTTACCTTTAACGTTCTTAGAGGAGGTTTTGGAAATTGGGTTAGAAGCCGGAAAAGAGGTATTTCTCGACGAAGGGCAAGTAAAAGAGGTGGCGATCGAGCTAGATCTTGACGTAATTTTCAAGAAAAAACTCCCTTCATTCTAAGAGCAGTGGCTCAGGTACAAGGGGCTAATGTCAAACACAGAAGGTCCATAACCAGAATTGAATAAGGAGAGAAAGTCACATAGTAAGAAGGAGGATAAAGTATCCTCGACCAAGGGCCAAAAACTAAAGGAGGTGTCGAAGGAGATTATAATGATGTCATCCCAGGAGACAAGTACAGATTTGTCAAAAATAGGTTGATAAAAAAAACTATTTGAAAGGCTCGACGAAATAACAAAGGGTCATATTTGACCTTTACACATTAAGGCTAAGGTGGAAGGACTAGTGATCAATCGCACTAGTCGATAGTGAAGCAGCAATTAATTTGTTTTCCAAAAGTATGTTGCCATTGTTCCAGAAGACAGTCGAGGATTTGTTCAAAATAAATTGAGCTGTTATAGGATTCAATGGTAAGTCAACAACTACCTTGGGTATGATCCCACTCAGGGTGAAGGTGCGAAGTGTCAAAAGACGAATGGTATTCATAGTGGTGCCTACCAAGGCCACTTTTAACATGCTGTTGGGAAGAGACTGGATCTATGGAGTAGGGGCAATTTCCTCAACTCTGCATTAGAAATTGGTGCTCTGCGACGAGGATGAAAGGATCCAAGAGATTGAAGCAGACAACAACCCCTGCTATGTTGAACAGATGAATGTCAGCTTTAAAGAATATCATACTAGTGTTCGACCACTAGAAATTGATATGAGCACCTCTCTAATCAAATGTTGCGGCCCAAGGTATAAAGTTGGTCCCTAAGGCCAAGGAAAACTTGGCCACAGAATCCACTTAATGGATATAGCAAGCCATTGGGCTCAACTCTCAGCCTACATGGCTGAGAAGAAGGAGTGTACAGGTGAACGTGCAGTAGATTGTATATATGATCTCGACCCATTAAGATTCGAGAAATCTGATTTATTTTCAGAAGATTTGTACAATAAAAAAGTTGAGGTACAAGATTCACTCGAGGAAGTCGAGTTTGGTAGACAAGGCAAGGCAAGGTAGTGGGTTGTGAAAACCTACGAAAAAGGAGGAAGTTAAATCGTGTCACAAGAGGAGCATTTTGCAATCCACTCCTCATTATCTATAAATAAGAGAATTTCAAAAGAGTTCAGGGACTTCAATCTGAACACATTGCCATCACACAAAACTCTGCAAATTTTCAGTCACACTGACGCAACAAAAACCAATGGAGTGCAAGTGTATGTGAGTGTCTGGAGTCACTTTTTATTTATTTATTTCCTTTCTTTTCTTTTCTTTTATTTCCTTTGTTCTTTCCTTTCCTTTCCTGTTAATTTATTTTATCTTCATTTTCTTTGAGCATTTCTTTTCCTATTTTCAAGTATTTTACTTTTTTTAATCTCAATTTTATTTTCTTAATTATTTAAATCTTTCATTTATTTTATTTTTTTATTATAGTTCTTTACATTATTTGCCATAATTTGATAAATTTATACACTTTTCAACACAAACGCTAAGTAATTCCCGAGTCGAGCCCATTCTTTTCTAGAGGAGTCATATTTGCTTTCTGAACTGAGATCTTGATATAAGCTTGATTTAACATCCTGTTGAGGTTACCAAAAATAAGTGAAACAGATAGAAACTATCCTAGAAAAGTAATTCCAATGAAATTTACATGAAATTTAAAAAAATACACTCGAGAATAGAAAAGAAAAAATGACATCCCGACTAAAGTTCATGACCTTTCCATAGCAATCTATCTGCACAAGCACTCGCTTCTTGAAACTTATGATAGATGTTCCAATTACTTTGCCTACTGCAACATTCTTTAATAGCCAAAAATAACGTTCTTGTAGGGTGCAACTCGATAATTTCTTAAAAGTAGATACTTACTACTATTTTAGAATCCATTCCCATACAAATATTTATGTGTTCAAGATTTAAGACTAGGTCCAAACCCAATAAAATACCCTAGAGCTCTGCTAGCTTCACCACAACTACCTAGATTCGTATTGTAATAAACCAAGAACTTACTTTTATGGTCTCTTAATATCCCACCACAAGTCGCTTTACTGTCTTTTTATTTTTTGTGACTAATAGAGAAAAACACAAAGAGCAACTAAGTTAGAGATATCATCTCCTTCCTAATAATCTTATCAACAACACTATAAGGTAGTAAAAACTCAATGCAAGGACGAGAATGACTTGCAGCCGTCTTAGCTAAACGGTTATCCACTGAATTCAATGTTTGTTGAATTAACTAAAATATGAACCACTCAATTGCGCTGCAGCACCTCAGAAATCTTCAAAAGAAGGTCCTTGTCTTCCCTCTGCATTGGAAATGAATCCTTATGGCTGCATTTGTTTCTAAGAACAGGACAGGACAAGACACTGAGAACAGGACATGACAAGACACTGATGGACAGAGACACAAATTTTTGTGTTTTTGTATTCTGTTTGGTGATAAATTAGTACAAATTATGAAAATTCAATTTATTCTCATTTTTTTCATTCAAAAAATTTGAGATGAAAAATATAACAATAAAAAATATAATTATGAAAAATTAACAAAAATAATAAAAGAAAAAAATAAAAAATAAGATGTGTCCCTTGTTAGTGTCTCCGTGTCCTTTCTGTCAAGATGGACATAAAATACACTAATTCAGTGTCTCTGGACACATTGTCTCTGTCCATGTCTCTTCTGCCAAACACGATTTTGTGTCTCAGTGTCCTGTATCTATAAACAAATGCAGCCTATTAGTCAAAAGAAAAGCCTATAAATAATCTGTTTTACAAATCACTTCCTTGTGCCCACTCTCCCAAGCCAAACAAATACCCCTCTAAATTGCGAAAAGCTCACACCAAATAATAGTCTCTATCGAAATGCTTGCGTAACAGCCTGATAACAATTTACCTGTACTATTCCAAATAACACACCCAAAACCAGCAAGTTGTTCTTGTTCAAAAAGACTAGCATCATTATTTAATTTAACAACATTGATTGGGAGAGGATACCAAGAATCACACAAAGAGGGATGATGAGTCACCTGATTAGAACGCTTAATATATAGTTGCATAACTGTAGAGTGCCTAATGAGCTTGACAACCTTTTTCATGCTCCAGTTGTCATTTCGATTAAAAATATCGTTTCAATTCCTCCAAATCCACCAAAGGACTACTACAAAAATCTCTTCCCTGATCCAAAGATTTATATGAAGCCAGCTTCGAAAATCGAAGGAGACATCCGAAGTTCGCATTCCCACCTTCAAGCTCTCCCAAATCAGCTTCACTTTATTACAAAGTCTGAGGCAGTGATTTACAGTTTCAGGTGCTTTATTGCATATAAGACAAAGATCCGTTGTTATTAAGCATCTTCTGAAATGGAAGCTTGCAGTGGGAATGGCCCCATGCAAAATGAGCCAAATTAGTCTCTCTTGACCTTCTTAGATACTCCCAAATGCCAGATCCATAGTCAATTTTCATTTGTATCCCAGGCAACCTTCCTTTCAAGGAACCATTCATAACCATCCATTGTTGAGTAAACGTTTGGGTCATTAAACACCACTTTGGTTCATTCCCTTCCTGCACATAAGGGTTGTAATTTGTAATTTCTAACTTTAAGGACTCAGGTAATACAGTGTACGAACCTTCTAAATTCTAATCTCCACCAGACCACATGTCGCCTAAAGAGAGACAAGTGTTAGAGATATGCACAAAATGAACCTCTTGAACCAGAGTCCCCAAAGGCCTCCAAGAATGATACCATAAGGATTGAGTTAAAGAACCAACGCACTAAATATAGCCGTTTTTAGCCTACTAGATGTTTTTGTGATGTTGTGCTATATACTCGAAGCTTGCATAAGACACTTAAGATCCAAACCCAGGTTTACTTGAACATATTTAGCTAGAATTATGTGCACTTATAATTTGTCCCTACCATGAAAGAGTTGCCAAACTAGTTTGCCAAGAAGGGCAGTATTAGCATACTGAGAATCGCAAACACCAATGCCCCATACCTCTTAGGTGTAATCACAGTATCCCAATTCAACAAATTTAAACCCCGTTCATCTGTCTTTCCTTTCCACAAGAAATTACGCATAACATAATCAATCTTAGAACACACCTTGTTGAGGAAGAAGGAGACCTGTATTTGGTATTTAGGTAGAGAAGCTGCCACAGATTTTATAAAACATAATCTACCGGCTCTATTAAAAAGTCGACCCTTCCAACTAGACAATCCACTCTTAATTTTCTCCATCGCCTCCAGGCAAGCCGCTCTAGATGCCCTCGGATGATTGAGGTTAACCCCCAAGTACTTGTCCAAATTATTAGCAAATTTAATAGATGACACACCGGCCTGTACAACTTTATGATTATTAAACACACTCTTTGAACACACAGCTTTGGACTTATCTAAGTTTAGCTTCATGTTAGATGCCTTACAGAACAAGTTCAAAGAATGCATGACCTGATGAACTTGACTCTTGCTTGCTTACAAAAAAGAAAAAGGTCATCGACAAATATGAGATGCGAGATTCGTGATCCTCTTCGAGAAACAGCAACCGAGTCCTAAGCCCCCAACTCCACTTGATTAGAAATAAAGCCAGCTAGCATCACCATGTACAGAGGATAAACAGATATGACGTCATCGAATCTCCTTGACACAACCCTCTATTGGGTTGGAATCCATCTAACCTACTCCCATTCCATAAGATTGAAAGAGATGACACTTGAATACAGTTCATAATGAGACTCCTAGTAGAGGTAGAAAAACCGAAACTACTCAAGGTGTAGTTTAAAAACTTCCAGTCTATTTGATCATATGCCTTCTCTAGATCGATCTTAAAAGCAATAGCGCCCTTTCTTGACTTCGTTTTCTTTAAGAAATGGAGCATTTCTTGCACCACAATGATGTTGTTCAGAGATCCTCTCCCAAGAATGAAGCTTCCCTGATTCGGACTAATAATATTAGACAAGTAAGGTCTCAAACGACTTACTAGCACTTTAGTTACTATCTTCTAAATGACGTTGCAGAGACTAATTGATCTAAATTCTTTCATTTGGCTAGAGGTTTCAATCTTAGGAATGAGCACAATAAGAATTTCAAGCATACTTGGATTAATCGTGTCACCCTGAAACACTCTATGAACCAAACCTCACATATCTTGACCCATTACATCCCAATATTCTCTAAAAAAGAATGCTTGGAATTCGTCCGATCCAAGGGCTTTAAGAAGACTCATGTTGTTCACTGCTAATTTGACTTCCAACATCGACATTGGTTTAGTAAGATTCTCACAAGCTTCTCTGTTAAGAGTAGTTCTCAAAAAATCTCCTAAAGAGTCCACCTCAATCGGGTCAATTGAGTAAAAGAGATCTTTATAGAAATTCAACATCTATTGCTAAAGGAGATCCGAATTAAAAGACCAAGTTCTATCTCTTATAAAAAATTCATGAATCTTATTTGCTTTTCTTATAATAATGGTATGCATATGAAAATTTTTTGTATTTCTATCATCATATCTTATCTATTATTTTTTAGACTTTTGAAATTAAAATATTTCTTCCTAAAATCTGATCGTCTTTTATAACAGAACAAAATTAAATTTTTTCTATTTTTATCTCACTTAAAAAAATAAATTATAATCTTTTACTATTAATTTTATAAATAAAATAAAAAATATAAAAAATATTAAAAATCACACTTTAAGGGATCATTCCAATAACAGAGTCATCGAAATTCAACTTAATAAAAGGAGACTTTAGAGCATCCAACGGGCTTGTCAGTAAAACATCCAACTCTTTTCCTTATCAATTTATCTCCTCTTGCGTTGAGTTATATTGTTTGGCTAAGTGCACCGCTAAATTATAAATTTTCATTTGAAAAATGTAGAAACTAATTTAATTGTTATTTTGTTAAAAAAAAAGTGAAAATTTAACCATATTTGATTTTCACTCCCTACCAATGGATTTTCATTTCAAGCATAGTTGACTGATAGAGTTCACTCAGGCACTGCTACTTGCCAAATGGTTCGGAGCTGAGACCCACAAACCCACTCCGCCGCCGCATCATCACTCATAAGTCACAATGTCCACTCTCCTCTTCCTCGTCGTCCTCCTGACAACCACCACGAGCAGCGGCGGCGCCCCAATCATAGGGCTAGACTCATTCCTATCTCAGCAATCCCGCATCGACCGAGAAGCCACGAACGACACCTTCCTCATCCTCCCATCCACGATCAAATCGTCCCTCTCCCACTCTCACCCAAACCCCCACATCCCAACCCTAATCTCCTCCCTCCTGTCTCTCTCCCTCCCTTTTTCCCTCTCTCTCCGCCTCGTCGGCGACTTCCCCTCCGACACCCCCTCCCTCCTCTCCTCCTTCCTCTCCGCCGCCTCCTCCCCCTCCCACCACTTCCACCTCATCTCCCCCTTCCCCTCCCAACCCCACCCTCTCTCCCTCTCCCACACTCTCCACCTCCACCTCTCCCACTCTCCCTCCTCTCTCTCCCAAGCCCTCTCCCAAGCCCTCTCCTCCCTCATCAACTCCACCCCCTCCCCTCTCCGCTCCTCCCTCACCCCAATCCCTTACTCCCCCATCGACGAAATCATCAAGCGCGATTACCACTCCCTCAAGCCCGTCCAAGGCGTCTACATCTACCTCATCAATTTGTCTCGCCCCAAACCCTATGCTTATAGCTTCAACGAAGGCTCCGGTGACTCGTCCCCAGCTGTCACTAAATGCCTCGGCAGCGTTTGGACTGCTAAGGAGCGTTATGTCTGGATCGACTTAGGTGCCGGCCCCTTCGATTACGGCCCTGCAATATCCGGTGACGGTGTCATCCCCCGTGGCGAGTTTCACCCGCTCGCTGCCGCCCATGGCCGCCCCAAGTCCCAGAAGGCATTTGCCGCCGACCTTGCCTCCTTGGTGTGGAGTGCATATCAGGTTTTTATGGTGCCTTCGCTGAGGATTCCGGTTCCCTTCGAGAATTCGCTGGTTGTGCAGTTTGTGCATATTTATTCAGGGGAGAAGGACCCTCGTGGATTGGAATGGAGCGCGATTGAGAAGGTTTTCAAGGATGAGGTTGGTGAGAATGGGCTTTTGTTGGGTTCTCAGTCATTGACCTTTAAGTCCTTTGAGGTTAAGTACACTGAGTGTGCTGTTTGTTCGTTTGCAATTTCACGGTCGATGAATTCGTATACTTCTAGGTTCTTGTTTGATAATTATACATTGATTGTGAGTGAGTACTTGGACTCTAAGAGGCTGCATCAGATTCTATCTGATTCAGCTGACGAGATTAGGAAGTCTGCCGGGATGCCGGAGGAGGATTTTGGTAGGATTGTGCCGGTGTATGTGTTTGATTTGGACTACAATTCGCTTCTGTTGTTGGATAGGTACCATCAGAGTGTTGCTTTTAAGGATATGGTTATTGCAGTTAGGACCAGGAATACACAGACTGTCAGTGATTATAGCTGTAATGGCCGGCATGTGTTTACACAGACGAGAGAGCTCGTGAGGCCGCTGGTTGGATCGATCCTGCAGAGCATGTGGGGAGTTTCACCAACACATCTTTCTTGGAGCCCAAGGCACAACAGTACCCTGGTGGATTATACTTGGAGCATAGGGCAGACACCGTTTGGGCCATTCTCTGAGCTGTCGTCTCTGTCCTTTGTGCAGAAAGATGCAGCGCGGAGGAATATTCTGTTGACGACAATGAATTACAGCATATCAAGCGCTATAGATGTCCTTCAGTCCATTGAAACACATGGGGGAGACAGGAATCTGCTCAAGGGGAAGCAACATGTTGATTTTGTTCAGAGGTGGAACCTTTTCAAGCACAAGCTGAACAAGGCTGTGTCTGCACTGTCGCATTTGGATTTCGAGATGGCTTTGTATTACTTGAGGTCTTCCGATCATGATCTGTATGCCATTCACTCAATTGTTTATCATGCTTCTCAGGAGATTGAGGCATCCCTTGTGTGCTTTAAGGACCCTTCATTTCCCTGGGCTTCAGTTTCATTCTCGGCAGTGGCTTTCCTTTTCCTCTCTTATGTTTATGCGAAACGAGATAAGCTTTTCAGAAACAAAAGAAAGCAATTTTAAATTTTGATGCCATCACATGAGGACAGAAAGTCTGTAAGATTTTAACAAAACCCAACACATGTATCATTGTAGAAGAGGTATGCTGATGGATTTAGCATTTAGATTTTGCTTAAAGTATTGATTTCAGATCAACCTGTGTTTTCATCACTTCGTTCATTCTGTTATCCATCTGTTTTCTGGGTATATCTTACCTTTTCAGCATTGTAGTATTATCTCATCATTACTATATGGCACATCAATATAACCAAAGTTATTCAATTGTAGGATGTTATGACTGTTTTACTGATGTAGGTTAGAAATCCTAGAATTGAATCTGCAGTGCTTAAGAGCAATACTAAAATTGGGATTGAAAAGTATAAAGAAAAATATCTAGAAGATAGTCAAAGAGGGCTGGCATTTGCTTATGTTATTAATAAAGCCTGAAGAAGTATTCCATGTAACATCCATTAAAATCCTTATAACCCTTATACTGAGTTGAATTTTAGATAAGAACAAATTATATCCGGGGTTGCCTTCTGCCTTGCTTTCTCAATGACTTATTAACCACTTCAATTTTTAATGTGCAGAGAGTAAGTCCCAAGTCATAGGATATTTATATATAATGTCCAAAGTAACTTGAATGGATTGGCTAATAGACATAAAGTAAATATAAATAATTCTATTGAAAGAGAAGTTTGAGCTACGTTTGATTTGCATTATTGTAGTATCTCAAACATCATCCAACATATTATGACTTATGAGTGAGCCAGTGTGTTCTGCATCATTTGCCTTAAGCTAGAATGCAAGTTCAAGCTCTAGCTCATGGGTTAAAATTGAACTCTTCCGATCCATATAAAAGGTTATATATCTTGCAATTTGTTTTCTCAATTTGTTCTCCCAATTTTAGGGATCCCAGTTACTTTTCACTCTTAGATTTTGCTTGAATTTTTTACTCCAGATAAACTGGTGTTTTCATCAGTCTGCTCATTCTCTGTGATCAGTTTGTTTTTTTGGGTTTACCTTTCTAGAATAATGACATTAGCTCATCGTTACTTTATATCATATAAAATACTGTAGGATGTTACCATTGTTTTAATGATGTAGGTTAGAAATAGTGGCCTTTTTCTCTGTTATCTATTGAATGGGTAGTTGCAATTAAAACCATTAGAGAATTGATCTCTAGTTTCTAAAGAATCCTGGTTAGTTTGCCCTTCTGCCTTTCCTGTTGAACCTGTCATTTTGGACCAATGAAGATCGCCCAAAACTTAGCAACTCCTTCAATTTTTTATGTGAAATAAAAAAAACTGTAACCTTAGGGATATACCTAATATTTAGTTGTCAAAAGAAAGTTGAATGAAAAGTGACCAACAGAGACAAAGTAAGCATATGATTGTTTATGTCATGGTTTTTCATTATCTAATCAACCCCTTGGTCACACCATCCATGTTCAGCTACTGCAGGTTTAGGCAGTTGTTTTTCATTAACTAAACAGGAACTTATCTTGTTATTTATGCATTAGTTAAGGTCAAGTTTGACTTGCAGTTGCTTAAGAATAAGAAGCAACTTTTTTTCCCACTTTTGAACATTTGAAACTTTGAATATGATTTTATTCCCCATTATAAACAACATACTCTATCTCCTCCCCTTCCCCTTTTTTATTATAAAAAGTGACTGGTTTTTCAAACATTTGACAGTAGGAGTTACAACAAACTATCTTGTAAATATGCCTATGAATGTAGAATGATTAGCAAAGTACCACAGCAATAAATTTTAAAACAAAATAATTAGCATTATATGTGTTACAACTTACAAGTTTCATATATTTAATACATGAATTCTTAACTTATTTGCTCTAAATAATATGACTAAGCTATTTGGATGAGCACCAGGTGCTTTGTGGTCAAGCTAGACCGTGTCAACTATGGCTTCCATGTGCATAGACTGGGGCAATCAAGCTGCTTATTTTAACAACTATGGTTAACATTATTGTCTAGTCCAAATCTGTAAATAATTCACATTTACACATTTGCAGAAATTCAAATTCAATCGGAACTCTTAGATAATGCTTCTGATTTGTAGTAGTAACCTTTAGTCTCTAGCAGTTGTGCACTCTGCCTTCAAGGGATGACTCTTCTTTTGGAATCTCTCCATGTTCAAAGAAATGGATTGGATGTCTCTCATTTTCTTTCATTTCTTTCTGTGGTGAGATCACAGATAAGGGAGATTGCTAATTCCATCGTAAAAGATCCCACCCAACTCATCATCACTAGTTATCTGTGGGCGTTGATCCTTTTTGTCTTCTCCATCAGTTTCATCTCCACACATGTTCAAATTCTTTTCAACCAATTCTCTAAATATCGATGATCGGAGGAGGAGGCTGAGTGCGGTTGGAGAAGATGACTTATTGCTGGAGAATTGGAATGTTTTGTTTTCAAAGATTTCATGATTTTGAGGTAAATCGAGATAATCTGGACTAAATGTATGAACGGCCAAGGATTTAGACCCCTCTATTGGTGAATGAGTTTGAGATACCACTGTCTGAGACTCCGGTGTTACCTCTGATTCCTGTTTCAATTCTGAGATGTTCTCCCCTGAAGGCTTTAACCACCGTATGTAAGAACTCAAATCAAAGTTGGTTACAGCATGGATCCCTCTATACTCAATGGCTGCTATGTCATAAGCACGAGCAGCTTCTTCTTGGGTGCCTGTTGCAGGACAGTGGAAGATTCAGATTTTGGTCGACGACATGTCTAGAGAAGTTGTGAATGAAAGTCAATAGATATGCAATTTTGTTTTAACACAATTATCAGTACTAAAATCCACTAAATTTCAACTAATCCAAGTTAAGTTTGGTTAACTACTGCTTGTGTGTGTGTGCACGCAGAATTTCAGTCTAGTTTTGTAGAGCTCTTATGGGGTCTAGCCGTTTAACTTACTGTAGGTGCCTAGGTAGAGATATTTGTTTCCAAAAACTCTTCCGATCCGTGCTTCCCATCTACCATTGTGGTGGTGCCTGCAATATACTAACCATGTATTAGTGATTCACATTCATCTATTGCAATCCAGAACTCATGATGTTCATATTTTCATTTGTAGTATCACCTTGCAACACCCCTATACTTTGATACACCTCTTGAAAAGCCACTGCTCTTTCTGCAAGTTAAAAAGAAAGTGAAAATATGAGTGAAGTGATCTTGGTAATTCTCTTAAACCAATCTTGTGAATTTTATCTATCTTACCTCCTTAGAGTAGCCAAGTACTCTTCTTTTGTCATAGTTTGCATTATCTCAATCTCTTTCTCATAATCTGATATCTGTAGGAAGAAGTATGAGGATCATTAGGTCATAAATAATTTGCATTTAAGCTTAAGCTAAAATAGACTATCACTTAGTAGGGAATATCTATCACCATACCGGAAAATTGGTGAAAGTTGATGTTCCCCAGTACTTAAGTGCAGCTAAATCATATGCTCTAGCAGCAGATTCTTCTTCATCATATGCCCCTGTGATAATATGGAAGATTATTTGCCTTTTCATTATTGAATAACAGTTACCAAAGTAAAATCTTGGCTTTTGTACTAAGCTACTTACCAAGGTAAACTGTAGTTAAAATAGTCAAATCCCAATCCAAGTTCCAAAGACAAAGTTTGAGGATTGTGAAAGGAAAAATTATGTCAGAAGAATAAACAAATTCTTGCCTAACTAACAAAACAATTGACATTAAACCAGGAAAAAAAAAAAAAACAGAAGCTGCCAATACCTTGCTTCCCTTTCTTCCTTTGTGTTATGTTCCAAGAGAGCTTGTCCCATAAGTGAGCCTCATATCGACCTGTCCATCTATGTCTGTTTCAATTCATAGGTTAAAAATGGATTAGCCAAAGAGAGGGAGGAAAAAGAACAAGTCAAGTTGGTCCTTAACATGACTTGGAAGTTGAAACTAAATATTAGTATATAGAACAGGGAATAAGTTCAGTATTTAGGACCTGCTGACACCCCTGAATCTTGAACTTCTCTTTGTAGTGTTGGTAGTGGAATTTTGATCAACTTTCTGTTGCTGTTGGTGTGGCTGCAATGTTTGTTCCTTACTTTGGTTTTCTTCATTTGTTAGTGCAACTGCAGTAAGCTCTCTCCTTCTCCTCTTGTTACCCCTTGCTGCTACTTGGAACTCACTTTGTGGCATTGACATCCAACTCCTCTTCATGTTCTCTTCTTTCTTTGTCATCATTTCCATTTCTTTTGTTATTTTCTGAGCCTTTACCTTTTCCTTCTCAATTGCAACTTCACTTGGGGTGTGTGTGTGTGTGTGAGAGAGAAGGGTATGCATTCTTATGTAGGCACATTTGTTTTTGGCCTTACTATGTTTTTTGTTCTTTTGTAGTTAAAAACAAGGGGAGCGATAATTACATGGAAACTAGAGGATGAACTTATTTTAGCCTCTTTTGCCAACCGAAGTCAGAGAGTTCTGAATTTGTTTCATCTTTGTTGCTATAAAAACCCTAGAGTGTGGTTGAAGGGAAGAGGTTTGTCCTCCTTTAACTAAACGTTGTCAAGATGCCTACAAACTAGCAAGGAATTAGTTACCGAATTTAATGATAAATATTCCGGTCGTAATTATTTGTTGCTATAAGATTAAAATGATGTTATAGTTTTAAACAATTATTTTATATATAGATAAAAAATAAATAAATATTTGATGATGGATTTGGTGGCTAATTAGTAGGGATTTTTTATTTTAATAAATAAAATAAATATAATAATTACCAAATTAAATCATTTAAAAAAAATTATCGAAATTCGCATCTTTTGCTTATCTCGTTTATATGGTAAACGAAATAATTTTGCACGTAACGAGATATACACGTGTCAGGCTAACGTGTCTTATCTTGTTTACACTGGATGACGTATTTAAATAGATGTCGTTTGCAGACATTGACTGTGCCCCCATTCTACACTTTTCAACGGCTTTCTCCTTTCTATTATTCATTTCTGACCATATTATCGACTGATACTGCGATAGCGCGCCAGGCAGGGAACGACGGAGACATCAACAGGTTGAACGAGACGTCGTATTACGTTCGAGTAGCCGACTTTGAGATTAGTTTTGTTGTGTTTAATTCTGTTCAATCCCATATGGAAATATTTTTTGTATATAGCTATGGTTAGGGTAGTTTGTAACTTTAGCAATAGGTGTTTATTAGAAATTCGGAACTCTATTTGGTTGTGGTAGGTTATTACGACGTAATTATTAGTTTAGAACTCTGTTTTACTTATACTAGGTTGTTACTACTTATAACGTTTTAGTTAGGTTTTGTTTAGTATGTAGTATGTAATTTAAAAATATGTGTAAGTTAGAAACATAGAAATATGTTTTTAAGTAGAAGTAGCTGTGAGTTAGAAAGAAATATTTTTGTAACTTTAATGTTTTGTATATCATATTAAATTGATCCAATTACGAAACTAATAAAAAGTGTAAGAATTCAATACCAAAAAAAAATTTAAAATTATTTTTTTATAAGGCTGATTTTTTTTATTCTTTAGAGGCCTCGCCTTCTACTGCTTCGTCGAGTGAATCATACCCTTCCTCCATCCGGCGCCATCGTCTCGTATCTGGTTGAGGCTGGATTCGGCGACACGGTGCTCCTAAAGGATTTCACTTTTGACAATTCCCTGATTTCGACATTCGTTGAGCGATAGTGTTCGGAGACGCACACGTTTCATCTCCCGTGGAGTGAGGTCACTATCACACTGCAAGACGTGGCGTATCACCTAGGCCTACGCGTACACGGGCCCCAATTGGGGGAGGTGCCTCTGTGACTTCGGTAGATGGTACCACACAGAGACGTGGGCGTTGGTGGAACAACTGCTTGGTGCCAGGCCTGATGACTCCATAGCAGGCTGCCCAGAGGAACGAGTCGTTCACGCTCAAACTTGTTTGATTGCGGGATCGTATCCGCCAAATGCTTCCTACAAATGACCAAGAGACCCTCCGACAGTACACCAGCGTAAACGAAATACGTGCAAATCGCAGATTTCGATAATTTTTTTTAAAATTATTTAATTTGGTAATTATTATATTTATTTTATTTATTAAAATAAAAAATCCTAATTATTAGTGTATATATATTTTTGAATTTCAAAACAATCTCATGATGCGGGTAGGAAGTGGCTTCTTAAGCTTGGTGTCCATTTTATTTACCAATTATAATTTATAAATTACAAATAATTTCAAAGTTCCATTTCCTTTTTGGTTTAGAAATAAATAAATAAATAAATAACTGTACGGCGTTACCTATTATCAGAAAGACAGAAACACTTGTACGCTTTGGGAGTGCTGTATGGGTTGTGTTCACAATCAATTATTTAATAACAATTTACAATAAGAATACAAGTTAATGGTAGGCCTTGTATTTTAGTATCATTTTATTATTGTGAGCAAATTTAAGTTGCGCTCCATAATAATAATAATAATAATAATAATAATAATAATAATAATAATAATAATAATAATAATAATAATAATAAAGACTCAGAATATATAGTAAAAGAATGTGAGTTTAATTTTTTTCCTGATATTCTTACTGCATTTAAATATATATCTTTCTCTCAATGGATTAATACTAGCTGAACATCTAAACTTTTATTTATATTAAAAAGAAGTAATATGTAGTCCAAAGAGCTTATCTAAACCATGCTTTTGTTATTCCTTTTTATCAACTATTTAGTCAATTTTATTTTGATTAATGTACGTGTTAGTCTTACCGTTTTATCCAAATTAAACGAGGTATAAATCTAAACCCTTTCTTTTATTATATCGCTGATATATATCATTGCGTCCTGTCATACATCGGCTAAAATTTGTATATATGAAGAATTTGAATGGAAAATACAAAAATATTTAATGATTTTAGTGTTTATAGAGTTGTAATGGTATAATAATGTTTTGTAATAAAAAAATTTTAATTATAAAAAAATAAAATATTATTGACATTTTATAATAAAAAATATTATTTTAATTATTAAAACACAAAATGTTATTGATGTTTTGTTAAAAAATATTATTTTAATTAAAGAAACACAAAACATTACTAATGTTTTGTATATACTATATAGCCATAATAGTATTTAATACACAATTTGGTTTATTATAGAGGATTTTACTCTTAATAATACAATATTAAAAAAAAAATTCTCATACATCTAAGTTTTTTAGTCTTGTTATATATCTATATTATTTTAGTAACTAAATCCAATTAAATTAATTTAAATTTAACAAAATTATTCACACAACAAACTCGTAAAATTATATATTTTTTTCTTTTTCATGTTTTTATTTTTTTTCGTGCACTGTTTTTATCTTCTCTTTTTTCTTCTATTAATTAGTACTACATTTTATTGTTATTTCTTCATCTTTATGTGTTATTGCAGTTTTTTTTAATTTGCTTCCTCTTAAAAAATGAAATAAAAATAATTATAAAAAAAAGAAAAAACAAAAGATAAGAAGGAGAACACAAAATTTTAAATTGTACAAAATTTATCAAAAAAAATAGCACTAAAATTTTTTAATAATAACACAAAAATTTCTTAATTTTAATATTGAAAACGCAAAATTTTTTTAATATTGTATTTTTTTCTTCTTATTAGTCTTCTTTTTTTTTTGTTCTTACTCTTTCTTTTAAGAGCATTATTTTTCATACTAGACTTGAATGAACATAATGTATTATTTTTATTTAGTTGAAGGAATAGGTTCACACTAATTGGATTAAATTCTTGTCAAAATTAAAAATAGCACTGGAATTTATTTAAAGTGACACCAGAATTTAAATACAATGATACATAATGTAAAAATAAATTGCATACTAAAAGATCACATTGAGTTTATAAAATGAAATAAGATAGTACTGAAATTACTTAAAATTAACACTAGAAGTTCAGTAACACGACACAAAAAAATATTGAATCTTTCTAAAAATATTACACATTTAATGGATTGAATGTTTATCTCATATATAAAAACATATATGAAAATCTAAAAAATAGCACCGAAATATTTTCACTCTAATATCAAAATTTTTAACTAAATGATATGATAAAACTAAGAATTTATTTTATAAAGACTTGAGTTGCAAATTCACAAATTTTAATAGAAAAAAGAATAAGTGGAAAAATCTGTAGATAATGCAGCGAAATTAAGCATAACAAGTATAAATATTCAAAAGATAATGAACAGTGACATTTATGTCTAAGAAAAAGATGACGTATCTGATATATAAAATAACACAAATTTTTAAAGAATAACATCGAAATGTCTTCATTCTAATACCAAAATTTTCATCTAAACATTGTGATGGAACTAAGAATTTATTTCATGAAAACTTGAGTTGCAAATTTACAAATTTTGATAGAAAAGAAAATAAGTAAAAAAATCAGTAGATAACATAGCAAATTTAAGTAGAACAAGTGCAAACATTTGAAAAAATGAATAGTGTTATTTACGTAGAAGAAGAAAGGATAGCTATAGCGATGACGATGATAAAAATATTGATGATGGTGATGAAAAAAAAGAAGAAAAGAAAGGAAAAGAAAAAATCAAATGAGAAAAGAAGAAGGAGGAGAAGGAAGAGGAGGAGGAGGAGGAGGTGGTGATGACGACGATAATGATAATGAAAGAAAAAAATTAGGAGAAAGAAGAAGAAGAAAAGAACGCGCGCAGTACTCGCTTAGCTATTATGCTTGGTTATAGAGTTTTATTGTATATTATATATATTAGAAGAGTAAAACTCTTCAACCAAACAAAATATTTAACCAAGTCCAACCAAGTTGTTATAACTGTTTTTCACATCATGCGTTCTTCTTCTTCTTACTCCTCATCCTACCTTGATCTACTACTTCTTCTTCTCTTCCTTCTTTTTTTTTTCTCATCTTTTTCTTTTATTATCGTCACTACTACCATAGCACCACCTCCACTTTCTCTCTTTCATTAAAGCTTAAAGGAAAAGTATGAGAAGCCAATGAAATATTTGTACAATGTATACAATGGAGATTTATGGAGTATTAGAGATATAACCATTAGTGTTACATTTTTCCATCAGTTGAAACTTTTTGGGATGAGTGGTATCATATCCCTAGTACTCGGATGGTTATTATAGATAGTATGAGAGATGTTCATTTTGTAACTCGTTCATTGTACACATTATGCAAATATGCCATTGTCTCCCTAGTGGGATCCAAGCTTAAAAAGATTGTAAACATGTTATAAATGATAAACCATTAAATGAAGTTTAGATCTGCGATAAATTAGCCCTTAACTTAGCGAGTTGGAAGATACCATAAAAAAAAATTGAACTAAAAATATTTTACATCCAACCGAAATCTAATATAATTCAATCAGTTTTTTTTGTTTTTGGAAAAACGAATGTCAAATTGATTCAAAACATAGATTCAAAATTCAGTTGGATCACTCATGTTTATATTCTCATTATTCAGTTTTGGTGGTCTATAAACACCTTATTAATTTTTTAGACAGAATGAAAATAAATTAAAGGAACTTCTCGGGTTAGCTCAATTGAAGAAATAAAATTGAGGTTTTCTATTTAATTATGCAATTATTAATCGGTCCAAGAGTATATTGGTATTTGGTTAATTAGTAAAAAAAAATATGCGATAATAAATAAATATAATTCTCAAGTTTTTATGTGAACAATAACTTGATTTAAAGATAAGTTTATTGTTTGACAGAATTTTGTTGAGAATATTTAGTAAGCTACACTAAATAAATTAAATTTATGTGTATGTAATTTATGCAAATACGGATTAGCTCAAAGGAAGTTCTGTACTTAGCCAAATTACATACACATTCATGGTAATAAACATGTGATACTTGTTTGACTCCATGTAAACAATAAATTTATCCAAAGATAAACTTATTATTTGGCAGTATTTATTATCAATGTTTAATTACCGTAAAAATATCGTTTACAAATTAATATTTCTGTCCAAAACTAAATATTAATGTTGTGCTAGATATTTGTGATAGGCCCACCATTATATGAATTTTATTCATATGATATGTAGTTTGTGTGAATATATTATTTTGTTTTAAAGTTATATCTGCTAATATTAGTTTATTTTTAAATAGATTTTTTTGGAATTAAAGAAAAAGAGACTTTCTGATATAGTAACTTATATTTCATCAAATTATTATCTTATATGGCCTTTTGAGATAAATGTGGTTGATGATTTATATCAATTCAGTGGGAGTAAGTATATTTTCACTATTCTTGTATGTCAGTGATATGCAAAACTATAAATAAGGTTATATACTCAACTATAGAAGATACAAGTATAGTCTCATTAGGTGCCTCAAAAAAGTCATAAAACTCAAAAGTAGATAAGATTTATTATACTTCAGCAGTATTCTGATGGATAATGAATTTGTACACTTACAGTTATTGTATACTTTATTAGTATCTTTGACAAATATTTGAGTCAAATAAGAATGGATCACTAAATAGTAGACAAACAAATTTGTTATAGCAAAATATTACATATTCACACATATGAAGTCAGAAACTAAAGTTGAAGATCATTTGGTATTCATATTCTGACTTTGTTGGATATTAAAACAATTTTGATCCTAGATATATTCATATGCTCATTGAAAGAGTTTTTTTGTTTATTTGAAAAGTATTAATAAGATACTTATTACTCTTTTCACTAAAGCACTTGAATATTAAACACCTTTTGAAGGTATTCAATTAGGTGACTACAAACACATGTCATAAATTATCGATATATATATTTAAAAGATCACTTGAGTTATTTTGTAATAATGTATTAGTAGTCTAATATTTTAAATTATTAATTATTAAACAAGATCGTTTAAAATGTTTAAATGTCTAATGAAAAAATTAGCACAAACTCCATAAATGCATACATATTTGGTTTATGATATATTATTTCAGTGGGAGTGCGCATTTAGATTCTTATATGGTTTAGATATATTTACGAAAATTGATATTTCTGCAGAAATAAAGTATTTAGTTTTGTTTTCAGTCTAACTCATGATCTTATAAAGGTATTAAAATTGGACCAGTTGGAAATAAGCATGCATGAAATCATTTTCGCATAAAATTTTGAATTTTCTCATTTAAATTTGATCTATGTCGTTGAGTATATTAGTATGGTAATCATTGTGGTTTCGTCATGACACCAATGTGACAAAAGCTGAAGTAATTTTATAATTGATATATGAGACGGACAAGATTGTTAAAGTAATCGAGGAAATAGCATTCAGATGCACACATAAAATTTATAAGATGTGATTATCTCAGGAAAATATATATGTATAGCTCAAGTGGGAGATTGTTAGGAAATTATTATTTCCTAATTTATTTATGAACAATACATATATTAATTATAATAACAAATTAAGTTATTTCACATTAAATGTCTTATATAACAGCGATTTGATTTATTGTCATAAATGCTAAATTAAATAAGTCATTATTATTTTTATATTAGAATTAAATGAGAATAAAACTAGAGATACTAATTTATTTGGATTTTAGGGTTTAATTGGTGCTACACTCAAATATAAATAGTGACTTCAAGATTTTGGTCCTCAACACATCAAAATTGCCTCCGCAACCCTTTTCGCATCAGAGGAGTTGTGATTCAGTCCTATTATGAATATATAAGACTTTGGTTGAGGAAGATCAAATAATCAAACTCTTTCAAATTATGCTTTTGAATTTAGGTATACTTTCACATTCAAGTATTTCTGTTTTAATGATTAAACATTAACGGTCTTAGAATTAAAAATTTTTAAGAATTTTTAATAAGTAGACATATTTTATGACATTTTCATATTTATCTCCGGTGCATTCTTTGAAATAAAAAAAAACATGGCATGTTGTATAATTTTTTTCAGCGGTTAAAAGAAAAATAATTTAGAGAAAACAATACAAATATAATCAAGCATGCAAAAAGAAAACTCGAACAAAGATAATGGAAGAAACATAAATATATCTCTTTTGCATTAGAAACAATTCTTGTGGAAACTTTCACGTATAATATTTAGTTTAAATCTGATATAAACTTAATGAGAGACTTCTTTATTTATTGAAGGTTTTTATCCCAAAATTTTATCGATTTCCTTCTCTTAGTTAAAGATTATTGTACACTACGCGAGAAACGGCAAATGGTGGCGGCCAAAATTAAGTAAAGTATTGTTTTTGTCCCCAACGTTTAGGGTAAGTATTAAAGTTGTTCCTAATATTTGAATCGTCTTATTTAAGTCTCTAACGTTTTAAAATTGACTCAATATTGTCCTGCGGTTAGAAATCTGTTAACGAAATTGACGGTGGGACAAAATTGAGATGATTTTAAAACGTTAGGGACTTAAATAGGATGAAAACGTTGGGGACAAAAACATAGAAATAAATTTTAATTTTATCCTTCACTAATATCAATCTTTTATGGTACATAGTTATTTAATTATTTTTAAATCACATTTAAGTAAATTACATTTAATCACATTACTTTGATTCTAAATAAATTTATTTTTTTTATAATATTACTCTTAAAGATTTTTACTCATCATAAAATATTTGTAAAATGACTAAAATCACATTACTTTATTATATATGTATCATTTTTCTCCACAAGTTTATGTACTAGTCATTCTACAAATATTTTATTATGAGTAAAAAATTTTAAGAGTAAAATTATAAAAAATAAATTTATTTAGAATAAAATTAATGTGATTAAGTGTAATTTACCTAGATATGATTAAAAACTAATTGAATAACTATGTACAGTAAAAAATTAATATTATTGAAGGATAAAATTAAAATTTATTTCTATGTATCGTTTTTGTCCCCAATGTATTCGTCCTATTTAAGTCCCTAAGGTTTCAAAATAGTCTCAATTTTGTCCCGCCGTCAATTCTGTTAACATATTCCTAATGGCAGGACAACATTGAATCAATTTTAAAACAAGAACTTAAATAGGACGATTCAAACGTTAAGGACAATTTTGAGACTTACCCCAAATGTTGGGGACAAAAACGATACTTTATTCTTTTATTATTTAATGCATACAAAGTCACATATTTTTATTTATGATAAAAGTTGAAAATTTAAAGTTAAATTATATTAGTACTTTTTGGTTTAACAAAATTAAAATAAAACACAAAAATAAGGATACAAACTAAAAAAATATATGGTTCTAGAAAGGGATAATGTTAAATTTTATGTACGAGAACAATTATTTATTTTATTATATTTATTTTTAATAAAATTGTGAACGAATAGAAAAAGAAAAGAAAAGACGAAGAAATTTTTATTGATTGTTGATTGATTGATTGAATTATGAAAGTAAAACTAAATATATATAGAGTACTGCCTACAAAAGATAAAAGTAAAGATAACATAAAGATAAGATAATAAATACTAAAATTGTAACTGAATTTATGTATTTTGTTGGGTTCAATTTGTGGATCACGAGACTTTTTTATTGTTGTCATGGACTAAGGTGGAAGAGTGTTTTAATATGCCCCCGCAAGCTGGAGGATGAAAGATGTCAAGAATACCAAGCTTATTGAGATTAAGATGGAAGATTTAAGAAGATAAAGGCTTGGTAAAGATGTCAACTGTAAAACCCGGTTAATTAACGGCTAATTAACCCATAAATGAGAATTTATTCTAGAAAGCCTAAAATGTGATTTTTATGGCTAAATGTGATAGAGGAGATTGAGACGAGAATTTTGGTACCAATTTTGTAGAATTCGGACCAAGATTGGACCGAACGGGCCAAACCGGGCCAACCGGACCCAAAGTGGGCCCTTGGCCCAACATAACTTAACCAAAACCCTAGTTTTCAGCACTCTCTCTCCTCATTTGTTACACACACAAGCTGAAATGGTGGAGAGGAAGGGAAGAACATTCTCTCAACTTCTCTCTCTCACTTGATCTTCAAATCACCATAACTTTTGATCTAGAGCTCCGATTGCCGCCCCGTTTGCGGCCACGCGTTCACCGCGGAGAGCTCTACAAAACCCATATAATCAATCTTGAGGTAAGCCACACCTTGCTGTTCGAAATCTCAGCCCTATTTTCGAGTTTCATGGGTTAAATGTTGAGATTTTGGGTTCTTTGATGTTATAGGACCCAACTCTCTTGAAGGAGAAGGTTAATCTTGTCTCCTTGGACCTTGGGTGTGGTAAGATTCTCAACCCTAGTGTATTTTGTTGTTTTATGATGTTGGGTTTTGAGATGTTGTGTATGGGTATGATGGTTGTGGCTTAGGTTGTGTATATGTGAATGTTGGAGCTTGATTGGTGACTTTGAAAAGCTTGGGAAGGGTTGGTGGTGAAAAATCTGTTCTTGGAGGTGTTGAGGCCTTGAGAGCTTGTGGACAAGTGGTTTGGAAGTGCTCCGGTGGAGCTTGGGAAATTCGGCTAAGGTATGGTTTCGGTTTCCCGTATCTAATATGTAATGTGGTAGGAAATACTTAGGCCAGAGGCCCTAAGATAGGCATTGAATGGTTGAAGTTGTTGAATGATTGAGATATATGGTGTGGTCATATATGTGATGATGAGTATTGATGCCTTGATAGTATGATGTATGAGAAATATGCATGTTGAGATATGCTTAATGATTGGTTATGGTTGAATGTGGGTGAACCATGTTGATTGTGAGTATGATGTTGATTGTGTACAATAATGGTTTATTGGAATTGGTATTGTTGAAAATTGGCATGAGGAATAGTATATGATATGTCAATATGTTTGAGTTGCCACTTGGGTGAAGTGGGCTAAAATGATGAGTTAGTGATTTGGTATATTGTGGTAATGTGTCAATGTGTGAGTTGAGGAGGCTTGATGTTGAGTTTGATACATTTTGATTGTTTTCAAAGAAAAGGGATGAAATTGGCATGTTTTGATTGACTTTGAAAGGAGTTGAAAATGGTTTGTTTTGAAAATGGCATATTGTGGTTTTATATGAAAATATGGTTTTTGGGCATACTTTGACGGGACATAACTTGGACTACGGATCCCGTTTTGTACCAAACCTGTTTAGAAATGAAATTGGATCCGGGATGTCCATACCGTTCGAAGAACGGGTGAAAAACGATTTAAAATGAGGAAGTTATGTCCATTGGAAGATTGGGGTTTAAATCTGTAAATTCTGCAGCTTTTAACTTAGAAAATTTTTAGCAGAATGAACCCTTGCGCGTGGGCGCACCTGGCGCGTGCGCGCCGATCTTCCGAGAAGTGCCATCCACGCGTATGCGTGATATGCGCGGGCGCGCCGATTGTGCTGCACCCAATGCCCGGTCATTTTCCCGAGAGTTATGCCAGAACTGTGCCGGTGTTGTGCCTGGGGCACGAGAACCCCGCGCGTACGCGTGGTTGACGCGCGTGCGCGCCGATGGGCAAGTTTGGAATCCACGCGTTAGCGTGCATGACGCTTACGCGTCGATGAGTTTTCGAGGCCATCCGCGCGTGCGCGTGGAGTGCGCGTACGCGTGGCCCTGTTTTCATCCCAAAGTTGATTTTTGAGTTTTAAAAGCCAAATCTCATACTTCTAAGCCTCCGATCTCACCATTCATGTCTTAAATCATCATAATATGCCTAGCTATTAGAAAGGGGCTAGTGAATGTGATAACTTGCGAGTGAAGCAAGGGAAAAATGTATGATCAATAAGGATCAAGATGATTATGTGAGATGCGGAGGATGGTGGTGGAAGTGTTTGTTATGCCATGGGCCGAAAGGCTGTAATTGTTTATGAAATGGCTGGTTATGGATTTAACCATGAGCCGGAATAGCTGTGTATGCTATGAATATTGGCTGGTTCTGGATTGAACCGTGAGCCGGAATGGCTGGTATGGATGTTGATCCATGGATGAGAATTCATGCATGTTGATGCTGAATTATTGATAATTGTGAAATTGCACTTCCACTATCTGAGTACGAGTTTCCTTGGGTAGTAGCAGTGGCTAGCCACCACGTGCTCCAGGTTGAGACTCGAAGCTCTGTTAACCCTATGTTGTAAGTGTGGCCGGGCACTGTGAAAGGCCCGGATGAGCTCGAACCCCGTAAATATTCACCAGTGAGGGTGAAGGATATGGATCATGTTTATGATCACGTTTATAACGAGTATAACTCGAGTTTGGGGATGCACGACAGAGGGACAGTCCAATGGTTAGCGACCAGGACTTGTCGGGTTGGCTCTATAACCGACAAGATGATATCATCGGCCACTAGGGACAGGCATTCATCATATGCATATGTGAATTGTTTGAGATTGCCTATTTGACTGCATATTACTTGCTAATTGTCTAAATGTCTTAATTGCTACTATTTGTATATTCTTTGTTTGATATCTGTGTTTGCTATAATATACTCCTGCTGGTGGTTGGGAGGTTTGAAGGAATTGGAAAGGGAAGTATTAGTTAGACTGAAGAATCTTTAGTCAGATGTCCTTATATGGTTTAGCTTGTTTATAAGCTTCGATATTATCTGGGGGGAGTTATAAGATTGCCTTTGGCTTTCCTCTATTATTATATATTATATATGTGGAAGCTGTTACCATGCTGGGGACCTCTGGTTCTCACCCATGCGGATTTTGTGGTTTTCAGATGCAGGACGTGAGGTTTCCCGCTGAGGCATGCTGGAGACTTCTATACTTGCGAAGATCCTTTGTTCTCGGGGCTATTTTTGGCTTATACGTTTTGTTTAGATACTTTTATCTCCATTAAATAATACGAACTGTGATGACTCCTCTTATGGGAGGATTTGGAGAATAGGTTTTATGTATTTGTGTCCCTTTGGGTTTCCTTTGGGGTTTTCCTTATTTTATCATATGTATATATTGTTATGCTCGGACCGGTTATCTTCGCAGCCGGATTTTGAGCCTTGATATTCCTGTTTTTGACACTCTTTTGTATATATATATAATCTCGCGTTGGTTTATCCTAGTTCGTTACGTTATCGATCGGAGTGTTGCGCTTTTGAGTTGCGGTTTTTTGTTTACCACCTTTTTCTACAAAGGCTCCTTGTTATAATCAATCATTCATACTACTATATGTACTAAATTTTTTATTTTAGAGGTCGTAATACCTTGCCATCTCTGAATTATGACTTAAGCATAAGACTCTGTATGGTAGGGTGTTACATCAACTAACTGCCCAGAAGAGGAAATGGAGAGAAGTTTCATTACTCCCGCTTGAGCTTTTTGTCCAACCAAGTGGCAATCAACTTCTAAATGTTTGGTTTGTTCATGAAAAATCGAGTTAACAGCAATATGAAGAGCACTCTGATTATCATAATATAAAACTGGTGGGTCGATAGGAGAGATACGTAAAAATTGTAACACATTTAGTATCTATTGATGTTTACAAGTTGTGTTGGCAAGTGAACAATATTCTTCTTCAGTGGATGAGCGGACAATGGTGGTTTATTTCTTGGTCTTTCAAGAGACTAAAGAAACGCCTAAGAAGAAACAATAGCCTGTTAAAGATCGTCGAGTGTTAGGACATCCGACCCAATCAGAGTCACTGAAGCTATGAAGCTGAATTTCTGATTCTCTTGAAAAAAAAAAGTCCTTCACCGGGGCTAGTTTTCAGATATTGTAACACATGCTTTGCAGCTTAAAAATGAGATTCAGTAGGAGATGCCATAAATTGACTTAATTGTTGAGTGGCATACATGATGTCTGGTCGAGTAGCGGTGAGATAGATAAGACGCCCAACTAAACGGCGATATACAAAATAGTCAGATAGCAGGAAACTTTTGTCTTGATATAGTCTCGTGGTACTATCCATTAGAACAGATGCAGGTTTAGCACCTAATAAACCAGAATCCTCCAAAAGATCAAGACAGTATTTTCTTTGAGATAAGCAAATTTCCTTCGCTGATTGAGCAACCTCAATACCCAAAAATATTCAAATGGAACCAAGTCTTTGATTCGGAAGTGTTAGTGCAAAATAGACTTAATGGTAGCAAGTTCATAAATAGAATTACCAGTAAGAACAATATCGTCAACATAGACTAGAAGGATAGAAATTTGAGTACCAGTGAATTTAACAAATAGACTATAATCAGATAAGGTTTGCTGATATTTATGAGATAGCAAAAGATGAGAAAGTTTTTCATACCACATACGACTAGATTGTCGTAAACCATACAGTGACTTCAGCAGCTTGCAGCATTGATTCGGTCGAGAAGATGTAAATCCGGGTGGCAGAGTCATATAAACATCCTAAAAAAAACCCCATGTAAGAAAGCGTTATTGACATCCAATTGATGTATGGGCCAATGCTTCATAGAGGCCAATGCCAAAACTAATATGATAGTGACAGGTTTGACAACAGGGAAGAAGGTTTCCAAGAAATCAACACCTTCAGCTTGAGTGAATCATTTAGCCACAAGGCGTACTTTATATCGATCAACTAAACCATCAAATTTGCATTCGATACGATAGACCCATTTACAGCCAACCGACTTAACGCCTGCAGGGCAATCAACTAGACGCCAAGTTTTGTTCAACTCAAGAGCATCCAACTCATCTTTCATAGCACTACGCCAATTAGAGTGTTGATTGGCATCCTTGAAAGACTTTGGATCAACATTAGAATGTAGAGATAATAGAAACTTATGATAAGAAGATGAAAGAAAAGAAAAAGACATAACTGAAGATAGAGGATAATGACACTTTGAGGGAGAGAGATTTGTGGAGGTGAGAGAGAAATTACACAAGTAATCAAAGAGATATGCTGGAGGTCGGTGAGGTCAGTCGGAATTACGAGGACGATGTTGCTCAGGTGACGAGGAAGGTGACGTGGGATGAAGAGGTGATGGTGGGTTAATGTCTATTGCGGAAGACAGAGAGGTTGTATGACTTGAAATGGATTCGAGGGTCATGGGTTCATGTTGGTCAGGACACGACAGTGAGGAAGAAAGAGGGGTTGTTGGAGAAGAAAAAGAGTAAAGTATCGCTTTTGTCCCCAACATTTGAGGTAAGTCCCAAAATTGTCCCTAATGTTTTAATCGTCCTATTTAAGTCCCTAACGTTTTAAAATTGACTCAATGTTGTCCTGCCGTTAGGGATCCGTTAACAGAACTGACGATGGGGCAAAATTGAGACGATTTTGAAATGTTAAGGACTTAAATAAGACGAAAACGTTAGGGACGAAAACGATACATAAAATAAATTTTAATTTAATTTTATCTTTCAATAATATTAATTTTTTACTGTACATAATATTCAATTATTTTTTAATTACATCTAATTAAATTACACTTAATCACATTACTTTTATTTTAAATAAATTTATTTTTTTATAATTTTAAAGAATTTTGATACATTAGAGACAAAAGGTATAATTTATATTTATTGTATATATATTATTTTTTTCTTTTTTGTAAGTTTATATACTAATCATTCTACAAACATTTCATGATAACTAAAAATCTTTAAGAGTAAAATTATAAAAAAATCATTTATTTAAAATAAAAGTAACATAATTAAGTGTAATTTACTTAAATGTGATTAAAAAATAATTGAATACTATGTATAGTAAAAATTGATATTATTGAAGGATAAAATTAAAATTTATTTCTATGTATCATTTTTGTCCCCAACGTTTTCGTCCTATTTAAGTCCCTAACATTTCAAAATCGTCTCAATTTTGTCCCGCCGTCAATTTTGTTAAAGGATCCCTAACGGCAGGACAACATTGAGTCAGTTTTGAAACGTTAGGGACTTAAATAGAACGATTGAAACGTTAGGGATAACTTTGAGACTTACCCCAAACGTTGGAGACAAAAATGATACTTTACTCGAAGATAAAATTTTTTATGGAAGTTCGTCAATGGGTATGGGTGAGGGTCCAACTGGAAGACTAACTGAATCTTTTTTTGAGAAGGCGTGTTTGGTAATGTTGGGTTGAGTATATAGAATTAGACATTTTTTGTGACTAAGGGCAAGATTATTTCATAAAAAATCATATTTCTAGAAATCTCAATTCTTTTATCTTCTAAAACATAAACAATATATCCTTTAAAATCATGTTGAAAATCAATAAACACAGTCTTTTTGGCTCTTGGATCAAATTTTGATCTGTTTGCCCTTAGGGTAGAAACAAAATATAAGCATCCAAAAAATTTAAGGTCGTGATAATTTGGTGGATGATTAAATAAAATTTCAAATAGTATTTTAAAATTAATTGCGGATGATGGAACTCTGTTAAGTAAATAAACATGTTTAGCAGCATACGACAAAAAAGATTATGGTAAATTAGATTGAAACATAAGAGCACGAGCTATATTCAAAATATATTGATGCTTGCGTTCTACCCTTCCATTTTGTTGAGGAGTTTCAACATAACTACGTTGATGAATAATGCCCTTTGAAGCATAAAAATCAGGTAAAATGAATTCTGGTCCATTATCGGAACGAATAGCTTTGACTTTAGAGTTGAATTATGTTTCAACTAAAGTAATAAAATTTTTTACATGATTTTGCACTTCTCCTTTTGATTTTAATAAAATAACCCATGTAAAAAGCGACTAAAATAATCAACAATAGTAAAAAAATATTTATGATTATGAATAGAATTTTGTTGAAACGGACCCCAAATATCAAAATGTAATAAATCAAAACTTGCATTGACTTTGTTAAAACTTTGAGAAAATGAAAGTTTCTTTTACTTAGAAATATGACAAACGTCACAAGTCTCGTCATGATGCATAGAGATAAAAGAAAAATGTTTATGTAAATGATTTTAAGTCTTTGTCCATAAAGGTGTCCTAAACAAAAATGCCATATATTTGAAGGTGTAATGGGTGGGGATTGGATGGAATTTATGGGATGTGTAGTGGATGAATTTTTACCGAAATTGGGTTCAAGGAGATATTATCCCTCTCTCATTCTACCCAAATCAATCGTCCCCAAATTGTTGCTCTATAGAGTGTAAGAAGAAGATGAAAAAGTGAGTACACATTTGAGTGCTGAAATAATTTTTGAGATGGAGATAATATTAAAGATGAAATGAGGTAAACAAAGAACATCATAAAGAATCAAGGATGGTGAAAATTGAACAATTTCTTTATAAGAAATAGTAATTTGAGAACCATTTGATAAATAAACAATAATAGGAGAAATTTGTGTGAAAGAAATAAATCAAGACAAATTTGATGCTATGTGATCTGTGGCACTGGAATCAATGATCCAAGTGTTCAAGAATGAATCTCGATTTAAAAAATTGTTAACAATAGAAAAAGTACAGAAAGAACAAAGATAATGAGTAGTTGGACTTGACAAAAGCCCAAGTTGGTTTGAATGATAAGTTTCTTTATTGGAAAAAAGTGCCATGAAAGAAGAGTGTTGGGCTGACGAGAGATCCAAAAGAGGCTCCTGATGAAATTGTTGGTGTGCCCTTTTTCCTTGACCTAGGATAGAGTAGAGAGACAGCTCAACAATTCAAAGAAAATCTGAATTGGTTGGTTTATCCATGGATGTCAGCAGAGTTCAAAAGGAGCTCTGATAACATAATAAAATTATGAAAGAATAGAAAAAGAAAAGAAAAGACGAAGAAATTTTATTGATTGTTGATTGATTGAATTATGAAAGTAAAACCAAATATATATATAGAATATTGTCTACGAAAGATAAAAGTAAAGATAAGATAAGATAAGAAGATAACATAAAGATAAGATAAGATAATAAAGATTAAAATTGTAACTAAATTTATGTATTTTGTTGGGTTAAATTTGTGGGTCACGAGACTTCTTTATTATTGTCATGGGCTAAGGTAGAAGAGTGTTTTAATATTGTACCAAATAACAGAAAAGTTAAATTTTATGCCCATTTTTCATTATTTATTTTACTTATTTATAGTTGTTTAAATTAGACTTTATAGTTATTGAGTCATATTTTCTTCTAACAAAAAAATAGTTACGAAGTCATTTTCATTTTTTATAGGAGCACATCCATTATATCATAATTTTAATAATTAATGTAAATTTTAAAAAATTGAATAAATTTATATTTATTTTAATACATTCAAGAGTGAATTATATGTACTCTTATAGTAAAAAAATAGACTTAACTTTTTCTATAATAAGTAATTTTTCAATCATCTAATTTATAAAAAAGTTTTCATCTTTTTATTTATTCTAAAAGTTAAAAACAAAAACTAATATTAATACTTTTTGATTAACAGAACTAAAATAAAACATAAAAATAAATCTTGAATAAAAATAAAAATCCAAAATTTTGTGTTAGAAACAAGAGAGTAATTCTGAAGAGTGTAGCATTGTGTGTGAATCAAAGGTACAATGTAAAAGGGTATATATAGGTGCTAGAAGAATAAAATCAATAAAAGCACAAAATCTACAATAAATACACAAATATTCTATATAAATATAAATAATACTAACTGATCTTAATTGATTCTAATTCTATGATAACATCCTCCCATAAACTCAAGTGGGAGCTAAAGATACCATCTTGATTTTGGATACTAGAGTTCAAAAATGAGTAGGATGATGAACCTTCATGAAGATATCTGCAGTTTGATCCAAAGTTCCAACAGCTATGAGACGAACAACATAAATAAGGAAACATTGTGAAACAAAGTGACAATCAACCTCAATGTGTTTTATGCGTTCGTGAAAAATATAATTATGGACCATCTGAATAGCATTGCAATTGTCACAGAAAATATCAATCGGGAATAATTGAGGAGCACCCAAATCTTCAAGAAGCCAACGAATCGATACAACCTCAGCAGTAGTGTCAGCAAGAGTACGACATTCTACTTCTGTACTTGAACGAGCAGTAATACAACCATTCTATGATTGGGTTCAATATTATGTTTTGGGTCTTTTCTTGATTGGGGTTTACAAGCCATTGATTTTTCTATTTGATGCTCAAATGGATTGGGTTTAGTGGCTTGCTAAAATTTTCTTTATTATTAATTAAATAAATTTGATAAAAAGATATTCTTCTCTCCTTTTTTTAATTTTTATTTTGGGGACAGTACAATATTTATGTTAAAAGGATATGGAGGATTCTCCTCTGCTTTATCAATTACAATTCAATTTCTTTTTTTTTCTGTAATATTTTTTGGTGTGCTTCAACTTCTGCTATCAATCAATAATGATTTTTGTAATTTTTTTAAATGAAAAAAAAAAGATTTCAACCTTTTGAACTTCTGCTATCAGAACAATCAAAATGGTGTTACTTCAAGGGTTTTATCCGTGCATTTTTGTTTGTATTTTGTGTTTCAATTTAACATATGCTATGAATTTATTTTGTTGAATTGTCTTGACATGTTTGTACTGCAAATGCAATTGCAATCATAATATGGTTCCTATTCACACTACTAAATTCTTCCTCTGATTTTATTTATGTTTTTAATGACAATTATTGCAATTAGGAATAGCGAGTGCTTTGTCAACATTGTGTGGTCAAGCATACGGTGCAAAAGAATATGGCATGATGGGAGTATACCTTCAAAGATCATGGATTGTTTTGTTCCTAACTTCACTGATTCTTCTTTCGGTGTTCATCTTCACCACCCCAATTTTAAGCCTCTTAGACCAAGAGGAAACCATTGCACAAGTGGCACAAATCATTTCACTTTGGTCAATTCCTATAATGTTTTCTTTTATCGTATCCTTCACTAACCATCTCACTCCCTCTGTCTATATGTGTTGATCAAAAATTGATTTTCGATCTGAAAGAAATTGAATCGAAAGATATCGAATATGGGATTTCGAGGAAATGTATTTAGGAGGCTAAGTCTGGGAGTTGTTGACACGGAAGTTGTTTCTGAGTTGCTTTGTCGAAATCGAAGAAGTTAAATCGAGGGGGAGATTTGATTTGAAAGAAGACTTTTGAAAATTTAGTCGAGTGGTCAAAGAAATGAGAAGGTTAGTGGATAATTAATCACATGGGAGTGGATAATTAATCAGATGGGGAATATCTATAACCATGTAGCGGGAACCGTTACCAAAGGCGGTTGTGTTTCAAAATTGTATTTATTTTAATTATAATTAATTGTAATTAATGTAATTTTAATTGACCGTTATGTAAAGGTATCTTATAAATACTAGGAAATTTCAGTGAAAAGGGGTTGGAACTTTTATTTAGAAAAATACTCTAAGCACTCTCACATCCCAGCGTATCCCTGAGTTTGCGATCGAGTTTCCTTTTTTTGTAGGGTTCCTTCCACATTCTTCTTCTTTTTAATTTCAATCATGTTTGTATTCTTCATATTTCATTTAATCTTATTCTTTAAGTATTATTCATATTCTTTATTTTTTCTGTCAAATTTAGCTTTCAGCATTTTATCATTATCATTTTACATGTAGAAGTCCTTTATTTCAAAAGAAAGTAACTTGTTGTTTCCTTTAATTTCTTTAAAAAATTGATGATTTTGTTTACAAAACTTTAATTTCTGAACCTTATTTATTAATTTATGAATTTACTGTATTTTAATCTTTTAAATTTAGTCTGATCGAAGACACTTTGATGCACTTATAGTAAACTGGTACTCGCACAGAGGAGTTGGTTTTGCTCCCAGACCATTAGAATCGAACCACCATCAATTTGCTGAAAATCGACAAAATAAATTGGCACACCCGGTGGGACAGTTTTAAGTCGAAGTGTGTCAAAAGTTATTATTTTCTAGTGTATGTGATTACGAAGTGGGAAGATCATTCACATGGCTGATGAATTGTCAAATGTGAATGGTGGTTTCTCCACCAATGATAGTATACCGGTATCCGTACAACAGGTCGACGTGTCTTCACGTTCGGAAGGTGCAATCGGAACTGAAAGTATAGTCGTCACGACTATTCAAACTGGAAATGCTAGACGTAATATTCGTCCACGAGGTTCTGTGCCCCCGTTTCAGCGTCCATTAACCGTTGGTTGGCCCCTTATGGCCTTCCTGTTGGTTATACCCCATCAGTTGGTGGGTTTGTCCCACCTATCCGATTTGGGAATGCAAATAGAGTAAATGTTATGCAAAACCCACAACAACACCCTGAGTATTCTCGTGAGTATCATGTGGGCTCCATTTCGAGAGCTGTGGGTTCAATGGCGGCATATCGACAACAAGTGGAGGAAAGTCATCATGACTTGGTTAATTTATTGACACAGCAAATGACTACAATTCTGAATCTTATGAGGGCCGATCATGAATCGAGATTTAAGTGTCTTGCTAGATAAGTCAAGAGGATCATTCGAATCGTCGATTATGATGAAGGCGAAAGGCATAATGCTCAAGGAACTAATGAGGAGATGGAAAATATTTTTCAAAATAAAAATCATGTTTTAAATCAAGAAAATCCTCGTATAGTTCATCGACATGAGAATGCTGATGATGTTTTACATGGATTGCGTGGTGATCGTTATCAGATCACCCGAATCATAGAGGAAGTATTAAATCGAGTCGGATTGAATGTTGGATTTATGAATCAGCCACATTTGTATCGGCTTTTTCCCAAGTAGTTCAAATGGCTGAGGCGCCAAGAGGGGCAAAAAATCCGAAAATAACTACAAAATTTGCTGGAGAAGTTGAAGAATTGACAACTGAACATGTTGCTCGTTATTTGGTCGAGATTGGAAATTTGGCGAATGATGAAAATTTGAAAATGAATTTTTTTCCATCATCTTTGACAAAGAATGCATTTACATGGTTTTCAAATTTTAGACCAAATTCAATTACAACATGGAATCAGTTGGAAACTGCTTTTCACTTTCAGTTTTACCGAGGGGAAATGAACATAGCAGTTACTGATTTGGTAGCTTTGAAACGTGAAGATGGTGAAACCATCGATAATTATTTAATACGTTTCAAAAATGCTAGAAGTAGGTGCTATGTCACATTACCCGAAAATGAGATAGTGAAAATAGCAACTATGGGGTTAGGATTTTATATGCGCAGAATGTTACTTAATGTGCATATTCCTGATTTGGCTCATTTAGCTGAAAAGGTTCAGCAAACTGAGTTAATGAAAAAGGAGAAAGAAAAACATAGAACCGAACAGAGGTCGAAGAGTAAACAGTTTACTCGAAAGGAAAAGGTCGCTTATGTAACCATGGAGTCCTCAGAAGAGGAAATCGATTTCGAAACAGAAGTCGATTTGGTCGAACTTAAAAAAGGCCCTCCATATGTTTGTTCTTTGTTGAAAAAACTCCCTGGTAGTGAGAAGTCGAATGAGTCGAAACTTAAAAATGGAAAGAAATATAGTTTTGATATTTCAAAATGTGATCAGATTTTTGATGTGTTGCTTAAAGATAAACAATTGATTTTGCCTGAGGGTCAAACACTACTTTCCTTGAAGGATTTAAAAGGAAAGCCTTATTGCAAAATTCCATCAAGCAACAAGTCATTCGACTAACAGTTGTGTTCATTCCAGGGATTTGATTCAGGAGGCAATAATGGAAGGTCATTTGAAATTTGATGATAGCAAAAAGGAAATGAAGGTCGATGTGGATCCCTTCGAAACTGATGCCAGTTATGTGGAACCATGCTTTGGAGTGAATATGAAGGGGATGTCTTATGACTTTGATGTGACTCTTGATGATTTCAAGTCACAAGTAAGAGTTGTGTACCCTAGAACAGGGGATGGTTTGTTGGACTTTTTGGTTCAGCAAAAAATTAAAGATCGGGACGTATCTCTCTGTCCACGGTGTAATGCTGTCTTTGATGCTAAAGCAGCAGCAATCTTTGAAAAGGAAAGAATAAAGAAGGAATTAGCCCACAGGGAAGAGCAAGCACGTTAGAGACAACCAATGCGACGTGTAGAAGGTTCTGGTTCAAAATTCCTTCACATGATGAGAATACACCTTTGAGCCGATCTCAAGCTATTGGTGTTTAGTGGATCAGAAACTGTCAAGAGTTTCAAAGGCGTGATCATTTGTATCGACGAAATCCTCAATGGGGACAAAGAGCGCCGTCTAGAAGTCAATATGCTACTTTTCGAGGGCGAGCTAGAGGATACCCGAGAGGAAGAGGAGGAAGAAGGAATTTCTATCAGAATAAGAAACTTCAACTTGATTCAGGGAAGGAAGCAAGCAAGGGGATAACTCCTTCAGTGCATTCCCGAATTATTTTTTCTTCTGATGGAGAGACTTATCCTAAGGAGATTCCATCGCCAGCCAAGATGGATAAAGGAAAGGCAATTGCTTAGTCTTCTGGGGTAGATAAAGATGTTGACGTCGATGAAGAATATTTCGACGAAGGAGATGGTGATATGGTGGGGACAATTTTGATAATCCCTGCTGAGTATATTGGGGAATGCGAAGGTAATCCGGATGAGAATTATGATCAGGAAGACGAAGAGGCTTTTTCTTTTATTTGCATAGAAGATGAACCAGGTGTTTTTCTTCGCCCTACTGAAAAGCAAATGTCTCATTTGCGTCCTCTCCATATTGTTGCTGTTGTGAATGGTTTCAAGATAAACAAGGTACTGATTGATGGTGGGGCAGCAATAAGTCTCTTGCCTGAAAGGATGTTAGGGAAGGTAGGGAAACATGTTAGTGAGTTGGTCCCTACAAATATTGCTGTAACCGATTTTGGTGGAAATTCCACACCAGCAAAAGGGTTGGTTACCTTAACTATGAAGGTGGGGTCGTCGGAGAGACACTCAGTGTTTGTGGTGGTCCCATCAAGGGCGAGTTATAGCGCTTTACTTGGGAGAGATTGGATTCATGGAGTAGGTGTAGTGCCATCTACAGTGCATCAAAGTGTGCTTTTATGGACTGAGGATGGCAAGCCTGAAATTATCAAAGCAGATTCAAGTCTTTATGTCGAACAAATGCATGCTGATTTTAGGATATATAATCGCAAGTTAAAGCCCTTAAATGTTGATCGATCTCTGAACCCTTAAAATTGTGAAGGTTGTTATTTGACTTCGGAGGGACTGTCAGTGAAGATGCGCTACCCAGACATGCCTTATGAACCAACAGGTTGGGATTGTGATTCTTGAAGGCCTTGAAGATTGAACCATGGACCAGGTTGAGGAAATTTCCGATTACCTGGTAATTGCATAATTATTTAAGTAATTTTCCAGCTTTAGAAAATAAAGATGATTCTTCTGATAAAGTTGAATCAGATAGGATTAATAGATTTGTTAGTAGTAATATGTTTAATTCGATACCTCTAGTCGAATGTAGTAATGATCTCCCTATTATTTTTAATGAAGTTAATGATATAGGTCAGACTGTCAATTTAATAACAGAGGCTCATTGTTTAAAGAATAAAAGTTGTGATGATTTAATCAAAGATCAAGTGTCAACTCATTCTCATAATGTTATTGATTTTACTTTTGATTGTATTTATGATTTGGAGCCTTTGGTATTTGAAAAATGTTCAACTGATGATGATCATTATAAGGGATTTGAATCCCAAGATCCTTTAGAGGAGGTTAATTTGGGAACCCATGGTGATGTTCGAGTTACATATATTTGTAACGATCTTATTGATCCTTTTCGAACTAATTTGATAAATTTATTATATGAGTTTAAGGATTGTTTTGCATGGGATTACCATGAAATGCCTGGTCTTGATCGATCGTTAGTAGAACATCGATTAGCATTAAAACCCAATGCTCGACCTGTGAAACAAACCCCTAGACATTTTGCTCCTGAAATCAATATGAAAATTAAGGAAGAGATTGAACGCTTGATTAAAGCCAAATTCATTCGAACTGCTCGTTATGTGGAGTGGGTATCAAATATAGTTCCAGTGATGAAGAAAAATGAAAAATTGAGGGTGTGTATTGATTTTCGAGATTTGAATAATGCTACTCCAAAAGATGAGTATTTCATGCCAATTGCAGATATGTTAATCGATTCTGCTGCAAGGAATGAAGTTCTAAGCTTCATGGACGGTTATTCTGGATATAACCATATTTTTATTGCGGAGGATGATGTGGCTAAAACTGCTTTCCATTGTCCTGGGGCGTTAGGTACGTATGAATGGGTGGTTATGCCTTTTGGTTTAAAAAATGCTGGAGCAACGTATCAACGAGCAATGAATGCCATTTTTCATGAGTTCATTGGAAAATTTATGGAGGTATATATTGATGACGTAATGGTCAAATCTATTTATTTAGATCAACATATTGATCATTTAAGAAAAGCGTTCTTGACTATGAGGAAAAAGGGTTTGAAAATGAATCCTTTGAAGTGCGCTTTTGGTGTATCGGCAGGAAATTTTTTAGGTTTTGTCGTTCACAAAAAGGGGATAGCTATTGACAAAAACAAAGCAGATGCAATATTAGCTTTGTCTGCACCCAAGTCGAAAAAGGAAGTACATTCATTTTTGAGAAAAATTAATTGTCTTCGAAGGTTTATTTTGAAACTTTCGGATCGAACTAGGGTGTTTGCGCCTCTAGTAAAATTAAAGAATGGCTCGAAATTTGAATGGTTTGCAGAACATCAGTTAGCATTCGATTCGATTAAAACTTACTTGGCCAAAGCTCCGATTATGGCGAACGTTCGTCCATTTGAACCTTTAAAATTATATATTGCAGCATCTGAGAATTCGATTGGCTGTATGTTAGCCCAAGATGATGAAAATAAGCATGAACGTGCAGTTTATTACCTTAGTCGAGTTCTAACTGATATCGAAACAAGGTATTCATCAACTGAAAAATTGTGTTTGTCATTATATCATGCTTGTATGAAATTAAAGTGTTATATTTGTATGAGAAGAAGGTGGAAAAGTGGTTGGAATTGCTCTGGGTCCTGAAAATTGAATCGAGTCATGGGATGTTGACTGTTCTTGACCGCGTTGTTGTGGCAAAATTAATGGGTTAGGCTCTTCAACAGAAATGACTGAGTGAGTGACATGGGCAGGCTAGAGTAAAAGGTACATATTTATGAGTTTAAATTTTATGTTTAAATAAACAAAGTTTGTAGTCACGATCATGTTACCTGAGTCCTGCGGATCAGTTGGGGTCCAGAATCAGAATCGGCTATCTCTTTCGATTGAGAAGAGACAGTAGGAGTGTCTTTGTTGGCCGGTCCGATTTCTTCAGAACTTTCAGTTGATGAAAGTAGTACCAACTGACAAAAAATTCAGAGTTAAATATGACTTAAAAGACAAAAGTTGAAATATATTTTAAATAGAAAGAGGAATTATAAAGTTACCTTTCGAGAAGTTTTAGTATGAGTTTTTCTGCTTTTTGCTGGTGGTGGTCGAGCAGTTTCAGCTTTCCTTTTTTGCGTTCTCTTTGGAGAACTCTCAGCAACAGGGGTGGTTTGGATTGCAGTTTGTTGAATGTCCTCTAAGGTACGAGTGTACCTAGCATAATAGGCAGCCCACCATTCAACACATGACTTGGTAATATAAGAACTGCGTTCATATTCCATGAAATTGAAACGCTCCCTGCGCTGTTGATTCATGGCGAGGCAAGAGTCAAAGTCTTCTTGGGTGGTTAGAAGGAAGTGACAGAAAGGAGCATCATTTCGAGGCTGAGGTTTGGGAATGGCTTGTGAGAATCCCAATTGTCTGGCAGATAGGTGAGGAGCATACAGAGTTATCTTGAATTTTTCTTTTTTCTGTAAAGATAATCCTGTGGGGATTACCTGAACTGCTAATAAATGTGCCCAACTTCGTTTGGCAAGTTCACTCCCTTCATTTGAGTGTGGAAAAAGCAAACGATCTAACCAGGCAGGGCCTCGATTGCGGCGTAAGAAAGGAGTGAAGTTCAGGTGTTCATTTTTGAAATTTTTACAAGAATGGAAAAGGGCAAAAACAGCCCAAAACTTATCTTCATCCGATTGTGCATTTGGGAAATTGGGTTTGTATGCAGATAATCGAAACCCTTCAATATACTGTTTGTCAGTTGGACCACTTTCGGGTTTGGTCATGAAATTTTGAAAGATGGCATTGAGCCATAATTGAAGAAGCCATAGAGGGCCTCCTGCACTTGTTAATTTGTTTTCTCGTAGGTCAGTAACAAATTGGCCAAGTTCCTCGAAGATGTGCCTTAAGAGAAGTTTAGCCAAATTGAAAGTTTTGCCTTCATGGAGAAGTGTGGCCAAAGAGAGGTAAAGTTTTGACATTTGGTCGCTACGAGAGCAAAATAGGATTGCATTTAACCAGTAGAATAAGAAAGCTACATGTTCATTGTCAGTGATTTTGGTACCTTCTCTACCCATATTATGGGCGATGAATTCACTGTAAGAACTATTCAGAACGACGTTGTATTGACGTTCAGGTTGCATTTCAGAAGTATAATCTGGTAATTTGAAAGGGAGTCCAGTAATGGCGGCCACGTCGAGAAGAGATATCCCAATCATTCCACAAGGAAGGTGAAAATTATTGGTGGTTCTGTTACAAAAGCATGTAACATCCCCAATCATCCAGGGATGTATAGTCAGAGAGAAATGAGAGAGTCTCAGCAGTTCATGAATCCCTAGAGCTCCTCAACTGGCACTTTTGGTGGGTTCAAGTCGGCGGTACCAGGCTGTAAAGTCATATCCTCGTGGGTTGATTTTTGGGTTGTTCCTGAACGTTTTTTGGTTGATAAAATGGGAAATGTTGAAAGATTGATTTATCAGCAAATCTTCCAGCACTGGGGAAAGAAAGGGACTTCTTGTTCACCTTTTCTAGAGACTCAATCGGTCTGAGGAAGCAATGTGTGTTAGTTTCGATTGTGAAGGGAATTAAAATCCTATTATCACTAGATTGAATGTGAGGATCGTCAATGATTTCATCATCGATCTGATTGAGAATGCGAAGAGCTGGTGGAGGTGGTGGTATTGATGCATGGCCTTTACCTTTGTCAGAAGGAGTGATTTGTGAAGAAGAGCCAGCCATTCTTAGATTGGAAAGTTTTGTGAAGAAATTCAAGGTTGTAAATAAAGTCTAGAGAATGATGGAATGTAGGAAAATTGAATGGAGGTAAGAATGGTGCTTTTAAAGTATTGTTGTAGCTGTTACTGTAGAGAAGATGCAAAAAGAGGTAACTTCTTGAGGAAGATGGAATGGTGAAGAGAGAGGGCGTGACTCTTGGGAGATGTGTCGAGTGGGCTAGTGATAATGGAAGTTTTTAATGACAATTATTATTAATTTGAAAACTGATGTTTTTGGATTAAGTGCTTTGCTTTTCAATAATGATATTAAAGGAAACCACATTAATCCAAGGGGGCAATTTGTTGATCGAAAATTGATTTTCGATCTGAAAGAAATTGAATCGAAAGATATCAAATATGAGTTTTCGAGGAAATGTATTTAGGAGGCTAAGTCTGGGAGTTGTTGACACGGAAGTTGTTTCCGAGTTGCTTTGTCGAAATCGAAGAAGTTAAATCGAGGGGGAGATTTGATTTGAAAGAAGACTTTCGAAGATTTAGTCGAGTGGTCAAAGAAGTGAGAAGGTTAGTGGATAATTAATCACATGGGAATATCTATAATCATGTAGTGGGAACCGTTACCAAAGGCGGTTGTGTTTCAAAATTGTATTTATTTTAATTATAATTAATTGTAATTAATGTAATTTTAATTGACCGTTATGTAAAGGTAGCTTATAAATACTAGGAAATTTCAGTGAAAAGGGGTTGGAACTTTTATTCAGAAAAACACTCTAAGCACTATCACATCCCAGCGTATCCCTGAGTTTGCGATTGAGTTTCCTTTTTCTGTAGGGTTCCTTCCACCTTCTTCTTCTTTTTAATTTCAATCATGTTTGTATTCTTCATATTTCATTTAATCTTATTCATTAAGTATTATTCATATTCTTTATTTTTTCTGTCAAATTTAGCTTTCAACATTTTATCATTATCATTTTATATGTAGAAGTCCCTTATTTCAAAAGAAAGTAACTTGTTGTTTTCCTTTAATTTCTTTAAAAAATCGTTGATTTTGTTTACAAAACGTTAATTTCTGAACTTTATTTATTAATTTATGAATTTACTGTATTTTAATCTTTTAAATTTAGTCTGATCGAAGACACTTTGATGCACTTATAGAAAACTGGTACTTACACAGAGGAGTTGGTTTCGCTCCCAGACCATTAAAATCGAACCACCATCGATTTACTGAAAATCGATAAAACAATATGGTAATTCCTTAATCATTAATTCATTAGAATTCATATGTTGGTCACTATATTGTGTTGTTAGCTGTATTGATTTGGTGTGTAAATTGTAACAGACTTTGGATAAATCTTGTTTCTTTACGGTCTCAACATCAATAGATGGAAAATGATGATATCATTTGGGTTCATGGCTACTGCTAGGTACTAACATTATATGAGACCTGTTGCAGCTTTTGGAACTTTGACTGGTACTCTTCGCCATCTTTTTCAACACCCAAACAACAATCTCAATTTGAGACTTTGTCATTTGTTAGGGTTTTATGTTCATTAAAAGAGACTAAATTGAGTCTAAACTATTTTTTCATGTTAGCACAGTCTTATCAGGCCATGTAATGGTTCACGTGTCACTTAACATTCTAGGTAAGCATTCCGTTAATGGAGATTAACAGAAGGGCTAACGTGAGTCACTTAATAAAACTTGGAGGTTCAAATTGAGTAAATTAAAATTTCAAGGCCAATTTGAGATTACCAGCAAATTTCAAGGGTCATTTTGAGTATTAACTATAAATAATGACCTTCATAATTCAATAACCCTTAGATTTAGTTATTAATGTAGGTATCATATGTTAATGATTAAATAATATAATTTCTTATGACATTTTAGTGTTAATAAATAAAATTATTTTTTAGTATATATTTGTTATTTTTTGTATTCTTTATTTATTTTATATTTTTTAATAATATTTTATTTTTCTGATTAACAAAAATAGTATAAAACAATGACTTTTGAAAAATATTAAAAACATTCAAAGGACTGTTTTGAAATTTTTAAAATTTTTAAGGGACTGTTTTGAGATTTTTTTTCAAAAATGCTATTTGTACACTAAAATCAGCCACTAAAATTAGTCATCAATGTATTTATGTATAAATATACATGTGTAGTTTAATTCATTTTTAATGTTGATTTGTATTTCAACATGTATTTTATACTGATGGTTGACTTTGGTGGCTGATTTTGGTGTACATATAGTATTACTTTTTCTTTTTAACTCTTTGGAGACTATTTTGTACTTTATTCTGGGGACTAATTTGTCCATCTCGTACATGTAGACAGTTAACGGCCACATGTGCGAGTTAACGTTTTACATCAGTAGTCACCCTTAGTAATTAGCGGAGAAAGACCGTATTATTTGACGAAAATAAATATTAAAAACTATTTTGTGTATTTTAAAATTTGAAGAACTAAAGAGTTTAATTTTAAAAATTTCAAAGACTAATCTGAGTAATTATATTTTTTTAAGTTAGAATTTCAAATTGAGATTCGAAAAGAGGAAAGCGAGTGTTACAAGTTATGTAACATTGTTCTTAATTTAATTTAATTTTATAATGTAGCATAAGTTTTGAAATCTTGTACCAAAAGGTTGACCGAAATCCAGATAAAATTTCTTACCAATTTTGTTAATAATTAATCAAAGTATGCATGTTTGACTCCTTGAGACAAGAACCATCCAGAATTGTTTCTTCATTGTTTGTATGCAAAGTTGTTTAGGAGATCGTGTAATGTGTTGAACAGACCCTAAATAAAAAATTTAAAGCGTAGAGGGGAAAAGAAAGTATATGCCTGTTTGCATTAGTTTTTCTTGGATTCACCGTTATTGCACAGGATAGAATCTGGCTTACATGGACTTTAGAATTTGCTTCCCCTACGGTATCTCAAATCAACGGTATTTACTATGTTAATTAAGACATATAATATTCCCTCATATTGTTTAGATATACTTATTTATTGGTAATTTTTTTTTTGTATATAAATTATTTACAGCTGGGAACTTGAATTGTCATCTTATGCTTTTGAGTTTTATACATGTCTTTTATTTGTATTTGGTTGATCCTATTGTTGTTTACACTATTCAATTAAAGTAACCAAAAGGCAAGTTGCTGCTGTTTAAGTGTGAGGCTTCAATTCGGCTTTAATTTTTTAGGTTAAAATATTTTGATAGTTGCTTCAATTATATCAATATCTGCTGTAACAAGAAATTGTCATCTCTTTTTATTACGAATGCTAGTTTCATGCATTTAAATGGATATGACTAGTGAAGAGATTTTGAAAAAATAATTAGTGTAACTCTCAAAGTAAAATCATATTTAGAAAGTAACGCAATTCCTTTTTATTTATGTATATATTTGTAGTTACAACTTGCAACGGTAATTGACTGGATAACAATAACATATAAGATAAAACTATAAATAATATAAAGATAACATAAACTTATAACAATTATAAGATAGAATATAAACTAAAATATGTGTATTATAAGAAGTTTTAAATATGTTCTTGTTTTATTATGCATCAGTTTTGCTCTCGACGTTTGAATGTTTCAATTCTAATCATAAGCATTAACTTTTCCCATAGTTAATGTGTAGAAGTGGAAGTGAAACTTATTTCAAACATAGAAGGTAAATTGATATATATGAAACATTAGAATATCTTTTGAACTTTTTGCAAAAATTAAGAATAAAAGTCATACCTTACTCTAAAGAAAATAATTGTAAGAATACTTTTGTAAGACAAGAATGACATGATCCTCGATATCTAGGTCTAGTAGATTCATAAAAGAACAAACGAATATTCATAACACAAGATTTGTATTAGTAACCTAGTTTCAAAAACAACGAGTCTCAGCAAAATTACTTGCTCTGTCACATCCCTCCACCATTCGCATTGCATCCTCGGTGACGGTTCGCACGGCCAGGCCACTTATACATGTCCTCAACCATGCCAACTACATGAATTTGAGCAGACCATAAATGGATGGCTCCCTAATGAACCGGCCGAATAAACCATCAGAAGCAGATAAATGAATATGTAAGACAGCCATGAACTACCTAAATCATGAGTTGTTGTCATCACTGTAATCACCAGAAAGAGAGAACCAAAACTTCGAAGGTGGATCATTTTCTGGTTTTGCTACAGGATTGGTAGCATACGTGAAGTCCCTATAGCGCAAAATAGTGGCATTATCACAAATGGTGGCAGTGACAATTCTAAGCCCATCTACAGCCATGGTATCACAGCCAAATTCGGGAACCTCTTTCTCATCATTACAGCAAAACAAGGAATTTGCATGAACACCGGTGTCAGATTCCCATACATTGACATACTCATCATGAGGACCCCCAGTAACCACTTTGTATGGATCCATGTGCAACAGTGTCACTTGCCCACAATGTCCATCCAACTCAGCAACTGGATCTGGGTTCCATGCTTCTTGATTTCTCCTAATATCCCAGAGCATTGCTCTGCAGCATCAACGATTCGGTCAGCGCTCATCATCCATATTACCAAATACCAACTAAAGATAACATAATATGTCAGACAGAGTTGAATAACAACTGGAGGAAAATCTTATCACCAAGTTCCTACATATCATACCTGCCATCACCACCAGTGCATAGTAAAGATTTTGATGGTACAATATCAAATGAATAAAGCTTCGGTTGATGCACAGCTGCAGTCATAACTTTCTGCATTGTTCTTAAATCAACTGCAGTGACAGAGGAACCAGCTGCCACATACAGTAGCGATTCATGGCATTTCATGTTCACAGGTGCCCCACGAAGAGTAGTCATTCCCACACAACAGGATGATCGAGCAGAAGAAGACGTAGTCGTATCCCAGACCCTCACCTATTATAACTCCACAATTGTTAAAATACTGGTATTGAAAGATGATTTGAGAGCAAGTCTTAAACCAAATAGTAAACTTTATAGTGGTCGTCTATTCAACCAAACTACCACAAACTTTCATTGCAGTTGATAAACCTTACACTTTTTCATTCACTAGTGTTGTAAGAAATGTTGCACTAAATTTGAGCCAAATTTACACTCAAATGGTTCATCAACATGATATCTAGCATAACACGATCAACAGCTAATAACTTAAAATGTAATAAGCATAAAACAGTAAGCCCCAAGTGTTTTGGATGGTGAAAGAAATATGTAAGAAACTTCCCATTTTGAAGCTATAAATAATATACGCTATAAATCAATCCTGTAAAAAGATGCTTCAAATCTGGACAGACAACTGAAGAATAATCGGCAAGTATGCATGGATTAGCTAAAGCACCCTCATCTTAGTTATCTTTAGGAATAATATCAAAACGTATGAACTTAACAAAAGGTGTTTTTCTCCTTTAAACAAGTGGTGCCATTGCCATGTTGCTATGACCACAATATATATTAGAAACTGAACAAATTTATGAAAGAATCCAGACATTTTAAGTTTATGAAAATAGGACTGAATCAAGTAGTCTGACAAGTACATTAACAAGACAACATAAAAGAGACGAGAAGAACCTTAGCATCTCTTGAGATGGTCACCAAAAGTGAAGTTTTGTGCCTGAAAAGAATAGGATAGGATGGATCTATGGTTATGAATTTATAATTAAAGTTGATGACTAACAAGACCACTTGTACTTATTTACAATTGAAGTTGAATATGCAAACACATGCACAACAGAGACAGAGACAGATATCTCTTTTCCTTCTACATAGCAAAATCAGTTGGTAAATATCATACAACGTAGCTCAAAATACATTTAAGTGCCGCCAAATTACTTCCTATTTCCTCTCCAGCACTGACAGTAATGTACCAATCACACTCATCAATTCAAGATATACAAGAAAAATCACGATGAGCCTGAATCAGCATTTATTTTTTAATTTTTTTTTAATATTATTAATAGCAGAAAGGTTAGAGAATAATGTTTCTAATTTTACCTAGCTACCCAATATTTCATTTTCCTAACATAATCTTAGTGAAATTTAGTTAGTTCAACAGAGGAAATCATACCCAGCAACCAACATCAACTCTACAGGTTTCTCGTGCCCATATAGTGTAGCTTTCAAAGATTGTTGTCTCTGTTTTCCACTTGAACTAAGGGACCATAGTCGAACAGTACCATCTTCTCCTCCACTTGCCAATACTTTGCAGGTATCATCTCCCAATAGTTTATCTGATAGTGACAACACTGGCCCATTGTGACCTCTCATACATCGCAGACAAGAACCCTACAATGTGGCAAGAATAACATTTGAAAATAATCTCGGCATAAAAAAGTTGGTGACATAAAAAGTATCTGGCCACAAATAGCCAGAGGCGCACCTAGCAGTTAGCACAAATGATTTTAAAAGAAATTTGTTAAAAGTAAGTAGAAATTTCTTAAAAGAACAACTGAAGTACGGTAATGCTTTCTCTTTGGCTCTTGTAAGAAGCAAAGATTCTGTGGCAGTCCTTGGTTTCTTTGGATGCACTGATGCGTTCAGTACTTTAGTCAGAAAGGAGTTTTAGAGTTTTTAATAGTTCCTTCTCAACTATTGACTTTGTTTGGATAGGATTTACTTATTCGTATTTCTTTGGTGCTCAGCACCTGGATTGTTTAACATTGTGTCTCTAGCTAATATTCAGGATGATTGGCATGCATTGTCACACGGCTTGCTCCCTTAGGTCTTAACTTTTTCTGCATCCATATCAGGATACCTTATCCTCTTTTATAGGTTCTCTTTTCTTCTTACAAAATTGCAATTTCTATAAAATGAAATGCTTTCTCTTATAGTTAATCTCTCTTTTCTTTTTAATATAATCTTAAACAAACTAAGGAGCATAGTAGACATCAGGAATACAACACAAGTTATGGCTGATCGAATTTGAAACAAATGAAATAAAGTGATACCTTCTTCCCCCACAAGCGTATGGAATGATCATAACTTGAGGTAACCAAAAACTTTTGCTCCCCTTCTGTTTCTCCACAAGATGTAAACACTCCGTTAAGGGGAAATAACCTGCCATTTGACTCCACAGTTCATATTAACCTTATTTACACTGAAATCCATGCCTCCTTTAAAGTACAAATCGATATTAAAAGAACATCGGTAGATATCATCAATCATGCTTTTCAGCAATTAAGTTCATTGTCCCCTTATTTGCATTAAAAAGACTTACTAATTCCATCAGTGAAAGAAGTCCCCGTTTACTATTGACAATGGATCATAAATCTCAAAGGGAAAAGATTAAGCGAACAAAAGCATTGGACGAATACAGAACATGAAAGTGAGATGACAAAAAGAGAGGTCTGGGGAGACTGAACTTGAAGCTGGGAAGGAAACTCTGAAGAAGCGCCACCAAAAGGAGTATCTTCAGCAGTTTACACAGCAGAAACTTAGTGGCTAAAACAGGATTTTGAAGAGAATCACATACGTGTGAGAGTGATTAGGAGAAGCACAAGGGCTTTGGGTTTGGGAAAGAATAGGGCTTTGATAGAGGCACAATTTCTTTTGAGTATTGAACAAAATCAAGAATTTATTAGTACATGCATATGCACATGCATTTTCGCAGCCATTCACTTCTGTGACAAATTCCTGGAACATCATTTAAACCTCAAGTTGTACTCCAGCTAACTAGAACTTGATGGAATCTTTTTGTAAATGAAAATAATCGAGCAACATATTACCACTTAGAAAATTTTTGACGCTATATCCCGACACGATAACTGACAACATCACCAGAAGGGGTGTGTGTTAAACTTCAAGGCTCCACCCACTTTGTCCTCAGTTATTAATTACTATAATTTGAACAGCACCTAGCAACATATAAACAATTGGGAAATCATGAATAAATAACTGGTGATTTCAATTGCATTTCTAGTGAATTTGCTAGTAACAAAATCCATAATACCAAGTGGTATATTTTGGATTCCAATATTGTGCTGGTAAGTCTAGTAAAATAATTTCACATCCATTATAAGTTACCTTACCACTAGAAACATGATGAAATCCCGAGTTAATTATAGGATCCCTTTAGTGAGTTAGTTAGAGAAGTTACTCACTGTAAATAAAGGATATAGCAATTAGTTCATGTTTTTGATCATTTGCTACTTAGCTTCTCTATCATTGTAACACAAAAGTTCATCAATATACACTATCTTGGGATTCCAGTTCAAACACATTGATCCCTACATATCCAGATAATGTCTAAACCTATAGTTATAAGTACCATTTCTCATTAATTTTTGTAAAACACAAAAACAATTATGTAACATTATTACCTCATACAGGTGATTCTTGCTCTATGACCACTGAACAAAATGTTAGCATCTTCTGATCCCGCATCATCCCTATCCAAATCTATCATTTCTATGGTTGAACCCTGGTAAACAACAATAAGTAAAGTGAATGTCGAGATTAATAACAGTCAAAGAATGTTTAACTTTATGTTCTAACAAGACACGAGTATGAAATGGACACTCCTAAAGCAACAGCTTGGCAATTGTATTAATAATACAGTAAAGTGAGAGATACAGATTTGCCTATAAAGCTGAGATGCCAAATATTAAATGGAGCAGAGAACTAGCCATTTCTAGGAGCTCCTTAATATGTGTCACTTTGAACAGAACAAAAACTTTATCTGGTGTGCTATTCCATTACTAATGATCATCTATATAATGTATCAAAAATTAACGGTGCAGAAAAATAAATAAATAAAAAGATTATATAAATGAAACACAAACTTGAAATCAATCCATATACCCGTGCTGAGAAGATGTGGTTTTTGTGAAGAAGCAAATGGTTGAAGTTTGATCTAGAACTAGTATGTCTATAAACTTGAAGAGATACGGGATCAAGGAACTTGAACTGCAGTAATGCGCTGCGCCTAGCCAGGTACAAATCCCTCGCTCCACGGGTATTCAAAGAGCTCCAAGGTACTTCTAGACACCAATGCTCCCTAAAGTTTCTCAATTCAGTTCAGTTACACACACGTGCAAACAAAATTACGTACTATAACACAAAATTTCAAGTTCAACGCATCAACTTGGATAAAGTTTCACAAAAATCATTACTTCTAAGAATATGCACTCAAAGCAGAAATAGATTCTTTCGTTTTTAGCTTCAAACTATTAACAATTAAACACAACCAAAAGAAGAAAGAAGAAAAGGAAATGGAGGAACCTAAAGAAGCGAAGCCAAACGGAGTCGGAGTAGGAAAGGCGCTTGAGGGAGGTGCATGTCATAGCCAAGGCGGAGACGTCGCGGAGGCTTAGGTGGGCGAGGCAGTGGGACAGCGAGTCCACATCGAGATCGATTAGACTTGTCGGCATCGACGGCGTTGGCGTCGGCGGCGTCGGCGATGAAGCGGACATTGAAGCGCGAAATACGAGACAGACGGCGGAAGCAAGATTGGGATTTATTATTGAGCGGTGTTTAAGGCAGAAACTCATCTGCGGTGGACTCCAGGTCCAGGTGAAGTTACTTTTGGATAGCTTACACGTGTTATTATATGGTTTAAAAAATCGGTTTATTTTATATAAATGATTTATTTAAAAAAATTGGTTTGAATTGGACTAAGCAATTATTTTTATTCTTTTTTTTGTTTCGCACGTCAAATTCGTTCACTTTCAATCCCTTTTTCAGACCTAATATAAAACTTTCAATTAGGTATATTCCTTTTATTTATATTTCTTAATCAAATTTATTATTTCAAATGTATTTCTTAATTTATGTTTTTATTCATTCATCTATGAATGATGAAAATTATTTAATAAATACGTACATATTTATGTCATCACACCATTTTGATGTTTAGGATCATAAATGCCAAGATAATTCATGGCAATTTCATGTGATGGAAGACAAAAATATAATTATGGTATAGCGTAGACTAGTTGATAGTATGAGCATCGTTGAAATTTTGGCATGATCTCTTTCATATTTGTTATATGTCTCTTTAGTTGGTGATGTTATAGTTTATTGTGATGATATGATGGTAGTTTAATTGTATGAGTTAGGTCCTTTTTATTTGGTTGAATTTTTTCTATGGCTATCCTATTTTTAATGGCAATGTCAAAATAAATATTTTCATTAGTTGTTCTTCTTTTTCTCTATTTTTGAATCAATTTTATTTTGAAAAAATTTATTAAAATTTTTTGTTGTAGACAAAATTAATAATATTATGTTCAATTATTTAAGGAGACCAAATTAATATTTTGATTAGATACTTTTGTTTTATTGAAAATAAATTCTAATTTCATTAAAAAATAAATTCTAGTTGATAAGTAAAAACACAAAAACGTGCATGACAGTGAAATCATAATTTCTAGACAAGTAAATTATAGTTTTATTATCTTAAAAAAATAATTTATTTATGGAATAATATTGAAAAATCAACAATAATTTGCATGAAAATAGTTTATTAGTAAAATAAAAGTTAATTGATTGATTACCATAAAATTTAATTTAACGATAAATTTGCAATTGAACATATTTTTACAGCTTAATTTAAAATTTGTTTACAGCTTAATTTAAAAGCAACTGAAAATGTAAGTTATGGGAAAAGGACAGATAATATCATTTATGCCATTCCTATAAAAAAAATCGTGAATTTTGTTTCTTTTTCAGAATACTAAATTTTACTTTTTCAAACAATTTGTATATATATATTTGACAAAAAAATTAAATAAAAAAAAGTTTAAGATAAATTAAAGAAAAATTGGTCAATATGGATGAAGAAAAAGAACATATCAAATTCATCTGTTAGGAATTTAGGAATAACACGCAAAAAGAATTTAAATTATTTTAAAAGTAGTTATTTGATCTATTCAAACCGGTTTTTTTAAATAAACCATTTGTATAAAATAAATCGATTTTTTTAAACCATACAGTAACACGTGTCAACGATCCAGAAGCAACTTCACCTGCAGTCGACTGCAGGTGAGTTTCCACTATTGTCTATCATTCTGATCATTGCCCTTTGCTCATTCCATGCAAGAAGGAGAGGACTGCTAAGAAGGGTAACCGTTCTTTTCGATTCGAGGCTGCTTGGTTAACCCACCTCCTTTTTTTGGGATGTTGTTCATACCGCTTGGAGTAAAGGAGTTATTAAGAGTTTGCTTAAAGTCCAAACAGAAAAGCTGCGCTCCAAGAGTTACGTTGTATACACGCGCTATATAGGGATCCCGCGTATATCTAACTACCAAATTTAAAAGATTTGTTTCCTTCTTCGTTTTCGTTATTTGCATATTTGCTCGTTCTTCTTCTCGCGAAGCTTCCCCTGGTTTCTTCGATCGTTCTTTTCCTCTCCTTTCTCACTCGTTTCTTCTTCGTCATTTACGTTAGTTCCTCTCTCTGTAACTCCAGCTTCGTTTTCTATTTGATTTTTCGTTTTCTGAAATCAAAGTTTGAACTCGTTTTGAAGATAATGGATGATTCAACCTCAGATTGTCAGCTGAATCCAGGCGAAGTGGACTATGAATTTGAATCTAACGAAGTTCCTGAGGTTTGATTTACATAGGATTACTATGAATTTTGTTGCAGTAATTTGTATAGCATTGTGTAGGTGAATAATTCGTGAACATTGACCGTCAAAATAATGCATGAAGATAAATCTGTGGATTGAATGTAATGTATTAGTTTTGATTAATTTTCTGGAATTTATAGCAGACGATCAGGTGTAGATCAGAACTTTTTTGGGTGTATTTTTGAGGGAAGTGTGGGTGTATTTACAGTTTACTGGTTTTTCTGTTATTTTAACTGAGTTGTTGTGGTTCGGGTGTATTATATCAGACACGATTGGGTGTGTTTCTAATTTTTGACATGGTGTATTCTGCAGCCTGTGTATTTACAGTTTATGACTTTTATTGTCATTTTAGTTGAGTTGTTGCGGTTCGAGTGTATTATATTAGACATGATTGGGTGTATTTTTAGTTTTTGACATGGTGTATTCTGCAGCCTCTCTCTGTTGTTGATGACCAGTTTGTTCCCAAGGTTGGAATGACCTTTACCACCCTTGAAAATGCTGGAAAAGTTTACAGGAACTATGCCAAGACTGCAGGGTTTTCTACAAGAGTTCGGAGCACAAATAGGAAGGGAAACGAGATTAAGAACCAATTGATTACATGTAGCAGAGAGGAAAAATAGAAATCTAAAATATCTCAAACAGCACAGGGAACTAAGCATGTCCATTCGTCGTACAATAGAGAATAACGAGGAGGCTGGTATTAGACTAAGCAAAACTTACCAATCATTTGTTGCGGCTGCCGGGGGTCATCGCGAGTTAAATTTTATTGAAAAGGATGTGAGGAATTACATTACGAGAGAAGTGCGAGAAGCGTGGGTGTGCTTAAAGACTCATTTGATAGGAATTGAAATGATTTTCTACTGAATTTTGGTCTTGTGGACAACAAGTGGCTTTCAGGTAATGTTTGTTTAAAATCTGCAGCAGAGGTGTAAATTTAATTTTTTTCGGGTGTATTTATAGTCTGTGTTTGGGTGTATTCTGCAGACCTCTATGAAGACCGTCATATATGGGTTCCAATCTATCTGGATCACCACTTCTGGACAGGGATGAGAAGCACACAAAGGAGCGAGAGCATGCATTCTTTTGGGTGTAAAAGCAGTGTTCTTTTGGGTGTATTTCTGAATTTTCTTATATTTCACATTTTACATATATATACATACATATACTTCAGAATCTTGTTTTTATGTTATAAAATACTGTTTTTTTTTAAACAACGGTTTAAGGGTTTTAGGTATTAGGGTTTAGGGTTTTAGGGTTTACGGTTTAGGTTTTAGGGTTTACGGGTTAGGGGTTAGGGTTTAGGTTTTAAGTGTTTAGGGTTCAGGATTTTAGGGATAAAGCATCAGGGGGATAGATTTTTTGGTGTATATTCAACTTTCTTTGGGTGTAAAAAATGGCAGGTTATGGGTATATATTTGGTTTGATGTTTTCCTTCATATTATAGTACTTGTAATTCATACATTTTGAATACAGCAGAGAAAGTTTAATTATTGAAAGAAATTTTACAATAAACTGGATTATAATTGAAAATTTTTTACAGCATGTGTTCAATTTGTTACAGGACTATATAACATTTACATTAATCAATGTCAATATCCTTAGAATCTATCTGACAATTTGGTGATGCACCCTTAGCGGTGGAATGTGCATCAAGCCACCGAATCCCAAATCCCTTACAATTGTTTTCTTCTCCTCACTCATGTTTCTGAATTTATCACTTAAGAGATGTGTTGCACACTTAAGGTCTTTGGTTTGCTGTAAACAAAAATAAATTATAGTCAGATATATTTCTATTATATAAAACTGATTTCATGTAAGACATATATTTGTTCTTACATTTTTTCCAGGTTGGTTTCTCGCTGCCATTTTCTCTGAAATGAAAAATACACCCAAAGATATCAGTAAGATACACCCATATATATGAGTCAGATACACCCATTGATAACAGTAAGATACACCCATAGATATGATTCAGATACACTCATATATATTAGTCAGATACACCCATAGATATGATTCAGATACACCTATATATATCAGTCAGGTATCACTCAAACATGCATCAATATCAAGCAACAATACAAGGTCAAGCAATATACACCCATGGACAAGCAAATATAAGCAAATGCTGACTATTACAGTATATCAGTTCAGAAATATACACCCAACATTTTATGCCATATACACCCAACAAATTACTCCATATACACCCACCAAACTACGAAATATACCCCCAAAAATCAGTTACCAGGAGAACTAGAACAACAAGAACAGTAACACCTACAAGAACGAAGAAGAACAGTGTAAAATAGAAGCAAGAATAACAGTAAAACCTAGAACATTATAAACTATAAAATGAGACGTAGAGCAAGAAGAACAGTAAAACGTACAACAATGTAGAAGAACAGTAAAACCTAGTTCGAAATCTGGAAAATATACAGGAATGGTAATGTAACGTACCTTGAGTATTATAGCTTTGTTTTCTCTGGAGATTCTTGATCGAGAGTTTTATGGTGTGTTGATGGAGTTTTCGAATGTTAGCGACGAGTTGTATATCTTGAGTTTCGAATGTTGCTCGAAAATGGAAGGGTTGCGTTTTCTCTGAATGGCTTTGAGAAGTGGAAGAAGTGGAAGAGTCTGCCATTAAGGGGCGGTTTACGCGAAGAGAAGCGTAACAATTTGAGTGGGAGCGCGTGAATGTTACGCTCCATTCAATATAATTAGTGCGCGTATGGAATGTTTGTGGGCTGGGGACTTGTAATACTTGTAAGGCCTTATTGTTTGTATGTGTAGCAGGCCCGAAGTCCAAAAGGATGTGCTTAATTTTAATAAAGAAATTTTTGAAAATGTATTTGTTAAAAAGAGAGAGTTTGAAAGACAACTAAATAATACTCAAGTGTCTTTAAAAAGGTAGGACGACTCCGAGCAGCGAATTAAAGAGCAAAGTTTGCATGAGGAGTTGAACTCTATCTTCCTCCAAAAAGAGCTAATGTGGTACCAAAATTCTAGAAAGCAGTAAGTTAAATGTATGAGACTGAAATACTAAATTTTTTCATCTTCAAACGATAATCAGGCAAAAAAGGAACAAGATTAATGGATTGTTTTTTGAAGATGGCACTTAGTCTTCTGAGGCGACGGTTTTGGAATTAGAAACAAATTCTTTTTTTCAAGAAAATTTCTCTACAAGAGAGACAGCTGGATGCCATGGGGAAATTCTCTTGTCATTCTCTTAGTAGAGAGGTCTACCAAAAGCTTGTTGAACCGGTAGCTCTCGAAGAGGTGAAAAGAGCTGTGTTCGACATGAATTCTTTTAAAGCTCTAGCTCCGGCTCCAGACGGATTTCAAGCTCTCTTTTATAAAGAATTTTAGAATTCTCTTAGCAATGATGTGTGGGGCTTAGTGAAGAGAGTCTTTGCAAGTGAGAACATCAGTACGGCTGTTTTTGACACATTCATTGTTCTGATCTCTAAAGTTGAAGCTCCGTCTTACTTTAAAGACTTTCGTCCTGTTAGTTTATGTAATGTTATTTAATAAATTATTACAAAAGTGCTTGTTAATAGGTTTCATCCTTTTCTTTCAGAGATCATTGGACCGCTTCAAGGTGGTTTTATTCCAGGGAGATGAACAACGGAAAATATAATAATTGCGCAAGAAATAATGCATTTCATGAGGAACACCAAATCGAAGAAGGGTTCTATGGCATTTAAGATTGATCTTGAAAAAATTTATGACAGAGTAGACTGGCGATTCCTTGAAACTTTCTTGATCAAATTTGATTTTCTTGTGGCTACTATTAATCTTATCATGACTTGTGTGACTTCGTTCTCTTTGTCTATTCTGTGGAATGGTAATAGGTTTCAAAACTTTAAACCCATGAGGGGACTGAGACAGGGGAATCCCATGTCCCCTTATTTTTTTGTGCTTTGTATGGAGAATCTTTCTTGTCTTATATCGTATAAAGTCTCTCAAGGATCGTGGATCCTAGTATCTGTTTCTAGACATGGCCCAAAGATCTCTTACTTGATGTTTGCTGATGATCTATTACTTTTCTATAAAGCCACAAAAACTCAGGTGACAGAAGTCTTCAAGACTCTGGATATGTTTACTCTAGCGTCTGGGCTGAAGGTAAATATCCATAAATCTAAGGCTCAATGTTTCAACGAGAAGAAAAGAGGTGCTTTCAGGGGTCTCTAGTATCCTCTTTTACCAAGATCTGGGAAGATATTTGGGAGTTAATATTGGTCATGATAGGGCTTCTAGGAAGATGGCGCAGGAGGTCATTGACAAGATTCAGAGAAAGCTTGTTAGTTGGAAGGGGTGCTTGCTTGACAAGGCGGGCAGACTTTGTCTTGTGAATACGGTGATGGCTTCTATTCCGATTTACAATATGCAAGTTTCCCTTTTTCCAAAGTATGCGTGCAATAAGATTGATTCTTTGATGCGCCAATTTTTATGGAAGGGTCAAGCAAATGGGAGAGGGTTGCCTTTGGTCAAGTGGGACATTGTTATAACTCCTAAAAAGGCAGGTGACTTGGGTGTTAGAGATACTCTTTGTGCGAACATGGCTCTACTTGGCAAGTAGGTTTGGGATTGTTTGAATAATAAGAACAAGTTGTAGGTGCAGGTTCTTACTCACAAATACCTTCGGAACTCTAAGGACATGGGCAGCATTCGTTGTCATAATGCCTTAACTACTTGGAGGAATATTCTAAAGGCTTATGATCTCTTAAAAGAAGGATTTCGATGGAATGTGAGAAATATGCAACAATCGATTTGGTATGATGAGTGGAGTCCTCTTGGCAAACTTTGTGAGCTTATGTCTTATGTTCACATATCTGAAACAAATTTTTTTCTTGCTGATTTGTGGAGCAATGGTACTTAGGAGGGGGATAAGCTTGCAACGCCAATTTCTCATGAGGTCAAACAGTTTCTTCACAGCCTTGTGCCTCCTCTAATGTTAGAATCAGAGCCCGGATGAATCTGGTGGCCCGCATCGCTAAAATCCTATAGTTCTCGAGAAGGTTATCGTTGGCTCCTGACGAAGAAAGTGAATTCGATCAAAAATAGCAACGGTGGGTGGATTTGGCACTCTAATTTTCCAGAAAAGATAAAGATGATGATGTGGATGTGTTTACAAAATGCGCTTCCGATAAATGCCTTCTGATTCAAGCGTCATTTAACTGATTCGGGCAGATGTTCGAGATGCAATGTAGATCTGGAAACAATGGAGCATTGTGTTAGGGACTGTGAGAAATCAAGATGCATTTGGCAAATGTTGGATCCTTTGCTTATTAATTCATTTGAAGGTACTTCCTTGGAATTTTCGATTCGGAAGGTCATGTCGGGCAATGAGGCAATTGTAGGGGCAGGTCTTTGGTGAGTGTGGAGGCATCGTTGCAATGATATTTTCAACAATGGAGATCAGTGGTCAAACTATAAGGTTGTTGCTATGGCTCGGATTACTGCTAATGATTTAAGAAAGTCTACCAATACCAGTTGTATAACTTTCAAGGATCGAAGGAGGTGGGAACCTCCAACAGGTGACACCTTAAAAGTTAATTGTGATGCGAGTCTGTTCTCTGATTGGAACCTAGCAGGAATTGGTTGTGTTATTAGAGATTCTAATGGGTGTTGGATTTCGGGTTGTTCTAATAGCTATCCTCCAGGGCTTATCGTCAGATGTGAGCTTTTTGTTGTTTGGAGGGGTTTGATTTTAGCTTGGGATTATGGCTTGAGAGATATTGTGTGCGAAACAGATTGTCTTGACATTTTGAACATTTTAAACAATCCGGCAAATGGGCTAAATTGTGATGTGGTTGATATTCTTTAGAAGATACAGGAGCTTCTGTCAAGACCTTGGGTTGTGAATTTTGAATGGATTACCCGTGATACTAATGCTGTGGTAGATTGGCTGGCGAGATATACGGTCAAGACCACTCCAACTCATGTTATTTGGTCGGAACCTTGTGATGAGCTTCAGCATCTTATGCTTGTTGATTTAGGATAATCGTCTTTTTTTCTTTGTTTCTTTGTTTGTTTAGTCACAAAAATTTTTTTGTAATTAAGACATTGTATTAGAGTTAATACTCAAATTAGCTCCTAAAATTTGACTCCCGACTCAATTTAGTCCTCAAGGTTTCAATTGACTCTAATTGTATCCTGAAATTTTGACCCGAGCCTCAAATTGGCCTGTATGTCGTTTTTCATCACCGGAGTGCTGACCTAGCAATTTTTAATTGACACCCAGCACTCTCAAAACGACGCCGTTTTACTCTTGGCGCTAAAAATATTAGAAACAACGTCGTTTGATATGAGAAAGGGGTTAAATGGAAACCCAAATATTAACCACTTCAAAAGTAAAACCCAATTGACCTTTCTTCTTCATCCTTCTCCCCTTATTTACGTTCCCGTCAGAGAAGAATCATGAGTATTCCAGTAACGGAGGTTTGAAGTTTTTCTTACTTGTTTCGCCCCCCATTGTGAAGATTAATTACTTGGGAGTCACTATCTCTTCAAAAACAGGTTAGTAACAAAATTATTGCTCTCAACATACTATGCTCTGTTTTTCTCAAAATGTTGGTTGTGGCTTGTTTTTTATTTTTTCACTCTACTTCATCAGTGAAACTTTGGGGAAGTATGGTTGACTATGGTTGTTGATGATGATAGAGTTCTTGTATGTTAGGGTTTAATTTTTTTGCATGTTTGTAGCTGTGATCAACTGAGTCTTTCAATTCTTTGTCCATTGATTATATATTGATTCTTCATATTTTATTTTAAAATAACAATTTACTCCTTTCTACCCCATTTTAATTTAATTGTTGATTGGGTAATTTCTTGTAAAAATAAAGTATTTCACAACAATTTTAGTAAAGACTAATAGCTAACAAGTGCTAGAACACTCAAGTGTTTCTTACTTTAGACAGACACAAATTAAATATTGAGCCATTGTAAGATTTTCATTTAGTGTTGAACATAAATAATTGCCTTGTTTATGTTTTTTTTTCTTTATTTCTTCCCGTTCTTTTTTACTTCAAGTAAAAGAATGAAACTTCTGTCTTACTGTGGAATCTGTTATAAATGGAACTCTTTAATATCTGTTCAGTATTTTTGTATTGAAATTACATATATTTATTTATTGGAGCAACCATTGTTAGAACAATTGTATTACTCCTTCATCAATTTAAAAAGAAAATCTTACTCTTATATGTTTTTCTAATAGTATAACTGTACAACTACATATATTTAGACAATTGTCTTACTATAGCAACTCTTTAGTTTAGTGCTTACGAGTTTTCTAATACTTGGTAATAACAAAACAAGAAAACCTGTTATTGTTGTAAGGTTATTTTTTTAGGCTACTCGATATATAGTGACATTGTTAAATTTTCTGATAAATTTTTTGATACATTTAATGGTCATGAAAATATTATTAGTAAAGTGAAAAAATGGAGAACAATTTTCTAAAGTTGGAGACTATTACAACATACTTTAATTTTTCACTTATACTTGATTTGAGTCCAAATTGTAGCAATGTATCTGACTCTTGATATATAAATCTGTTCTCGCCAATTGATGAGTTGGAACTTGTATAAGATAAATTTGTATTAATGTTAGAATGATTAAGGATTGCATGAGACAGATTGAATACAAACTAGACACCCTTAACAAAATAATCTACTCTAAAATTCATGTTTTAATATCTTTTTTTTTAATGGTTGTCAAAACACTTTTGATTGATTAACTTGTTTAATATATTAGAACTAAGCCCCAACTAAAATGTCTATAATCTGAATTACTATTTTTTAATTTATTGAAGTTAGTGTTATTTTTAACCATTGTGTCTCCTGAATCTTATTTGTAGATGGATGAAGGTATAATGATTCTGTATCATCATGGAGGTAGTTTTATCACCAAACCAAATGGTAGTTTGGTTTATGACAATGATCACACTGATGAGTTGACTGGGCTAGATGAGGATGTATTAGATGTGTTTTCGCTGAGAGACTACTACAAGGTCCTAGGTTATGATAACATGGTTAAGTGTTGGTAGCTTGTTCCTGGTAGTCCTATAAAGAGTGGACTGTGAGCACTAAGTCATGACAAAGAGCTGGTAGAGATGTACTTCTATGCAAAGAACAATGGGGGAAGAGTGCACATATACTACGAGTATGGAATTTTTTAACCCATGGTAGAGGAAGAAGTACCTAGTTTATATTCATTTAAGTGTTGTTATTTGTTTAACTATTTATTGGTCTTTGGTGATTGGATACTGTTTCATGACATCTGTCTTTGTAAGCATGCCGTGTGTCCATGCATGTGCAGCCATTTCCAGGATAAATCGAAATCCTGAGAATTTTTTTCATCATTGGCTAACCATGGAAGCCTATAAAGATACCTACAAACATTCTCTCAATCCAATACCAAGGCAGAATCTTTGGGAGAGAAGTGAAAGAAGATAATCATTAAGAGTCGAAGTTATTATTTATTTTTCAATGTTTTCACGAATAAACTATACACTTAAATTAATTCACTAATGGAAGTGCATACTACATATATAGTTATTAGAGCCAGCTACTGATCTTGTCTTTATATACAGACTCATATCCACTTGACCAATTTGATCAAACTATGCTCTTTTGATACTTATTTGATCATAAGTTATACCTCCTCTTTCATATAATCTCAGTTTTAAAATTTTTTTACAGGGTATATCATTACCAAGAGAACATAAAATTTCATTTCTATTTTGTCATTAAATACATAACAATGCTTCATTCACATAACTGATATCACAATTACATATATTTCATCCCACCTAATCTATAAGCTACAATCACAAATCCAAAAATAATAACAAACACAAACAACATAATATTTCACATTTTTAATATTCTAATTTCAACTTCAACTGCACTAGTTTTTCATCCTAGAGATATTTTCTAATGGTCTTCACTAACTGAACTTTCATTTCTGTCAACTATGACTTCTTCTTCTTCTTCAACATCTACCCATTTAAAAAAGTCGCACCATATCTTACCAGTAGTCTACAACACCAAAAATTCAAAAAAAATGAGAGAAATAACAACTATAAAATCAACGAGAATTTGAGAAATAAGACACACAATTAACTTGCAACAATTCAACCAACTCACATTATAATTAGGGCATCCATAAAATGGTCTTTCTGGATTGGAATCCGTCCCAGACCACTGAAGAATAGGACGCAACCCACAACCGCACCAATGCGGAACCTTCCCACCTCTGTCATGGTGTGCGTTCTTCACACCCAGCCACCATGAGAACAAGCTCTACTAGAGCTACCAAAGCCTTGGCTGCTGCTCCCCAACATTCTTCTCAAATCTTGGAGATACTCTTATGATTTGGGGAAATTGGGGCTTTTACGTTTTATTTGAAATTTTTAGGGGTTAAATTGATGCCTTCAAACATTTCGCCACGTCATTTAACTATTATGGTGTCAGGTGTCAACCAAAATTGTCAGGTCAATTTTCCGGTGACAGAAAACGACGGAAAGGCCAAATTGAGACATAGGCCAAAATTTCAGGATATAATTAGAGTCAATTGAAACCTTGAGTGCTAAATTAAATCGGGAGTTAAATTTCAGAGACTAATTTAAGTATTAACTCCACTGTATTATATTAAAATTTTTAATTAAGTATTCTTTTAATTTTTTGTTAAAAATACATTTTTAACATTATTTATTTTATATTTAACTTACGATAAATTATATAATATTTTAAAGATAAATATTTTGGAATTACTATATTTTTAAAAAATAACTTATAAAGATTTAATTATAAAATTTTATTTGATATTTAAATTATAAAAATTTAACAATAATATAACAACTAACATAATTAAATTTTTCATTAGAGATTACTTAAATAGAATAAAATAATAGACTTATGTTAAAATACATTTTAAATAATGGTTTTTTGTATTTTTATTATTTTAAATTGATTAATGCTCAAAGAATTAAGTGGATTCCACTAACTTTTTTTACGGTTTTATTTGAAATTTTTTTTCTCTCATAAACCGAATTGTTTTGATAATCGACTTTCAATAAACGTGGTTGAATGGTTCACTTTACTCCAATTTTTAAAAACATAAAGGTGTGTTTGACTGGTATTTTTATTTTTAATATTAGATAAAATATATTTTTTTATATTTTATTTTATTTTAATTTTATTTTAAAAATTTTATATTTGTATTAAATTTATTTTAATATATATTTTTTTAAAATATTATAATTAATTTAATAATAATTTCACAAGAATAACATTTAACATAAGCAAATCACATCGCTCATTCCTATCCAACCAATTCATAAATTAGAATAATAAAGCAATACATAGTCTACTCTTCCTTAACTTCCAACACCACATATCAGAAACCACCCTCATCACACCTCCACCAAAGAGAATCTCACAGATATATATATATATATATATATATATATATATATATATATATATATATATATATATATACAAATCAAACAAAGAAATCATAGATAGAGTACAAATACAGTAAGTAGAGCAAGTAGCAAATAAGCATAGTTAAACTGTTAGACAAACCAAAACAATGCATGCTTATTTTATGGCTAATGATATCATCTGTCGGTTATATAACCAACCCGACATGTCCTGATAGCTAACCGTGGACAGTCCCACTGTGAGCGCATCCTCAAGCTCAATAATATCCATGAAAAAAATTCTAAGCTCAATTTATCCATGGGTGAGATAATCCAAACTCAAATTCATATATATATATACATATATATATATATACATATATATATATATATATATATATATATAACCCAAAAAGTTAAAATGTTCGGTCACATCTTGCGATAGAGGGTCAACAATGTCTCAATTATGCAAACCAAATAGAATCTAAATTCATCATTCTCAATGTCATTATCATTCATCAATTCATATCTCATTAAATCTCAAATTCATCATTTTTCTCATCATCACTATCATCAACTCATTCATTATAATCTCAATATTTACTTATCTCAACTTCAATCACAACTCTCAATATACTCATCAACAACTCTGCCAAAATTTTACTCTGCACCTCTATCATTCACTGGGTGAGGCTTGGGCCGATACATACGACTTGCGGGTATAAGGTCTTTAAATACGATATCATAAACTTGAGGTCAAGGTTGTATACTAACTCAAAATAAAACATAATCTTTCTTAGCCAAAAACAATCTAACTCAAACACAGCATAACCTGTTCAATCTCATTAAATTATTTTTCTAATTAGTCACTTTATAGATGGACAAACTTCTCTAAATCCTCAATTTCAATATAATACTCCCAAAGTTCATAATCATTATCCCAATAATTTTTATAAATCAAAACTCAACTACATTCTTTTCCAAGTATCTCTTTTTCCTTCAAGTCCATCACCTAACTCTATTAACAGTATTTTCTTTCACACTTTCTAAATCTGTATCCGTGGTTTGATAAAGTAATTTGCATTTTTAAAACTTCAACTAATTAAATAAATCTCTTTTCGTCCTTATTTAAAATTAGATAAGTTAAAATCATAATTCATTTTCACAAATCGAAATCATAGAATCCATTTTCCATTTAAACCAAACTTTGAAAACTCTTTAAATTTTTAAAAAAATTTCGGCTGAACCTCCCCTAAAAAATGATTCTATCATTTAGAATCAACCAGTACTAATTTCAATTAAAAGTTCAAAATCGAAATATTCAATCATTTTCACCAAAAATTCAAAAATCAACAAATCAATAACAAAATCAGCTACCACCTCAACCATAGAAGGAAATAATTTGAATCATAGGCATTTATTCATTTGCATTGATTCATTGAATTCATCCAGGTATTCAAGTCCAAAATATTTTAATTTTAAAACGATCCCCTACTTCATAGAATCAAGCCCGCAGTGATTCTTAACACAATAAATCTCTTTCTCCCCTGGCCCGCAACAACGGCGGCTCCATCCACAGCTCCGCTTACTTCCGCAACAACATAAATAGCTTTAATCGCAACATGCAATCTCGATAACTCAAATCCTAAATCATCAATGTCGCGAAATCCTTAATAACAAATAACGAAATACTAATGGCGAGGATTCAGAGAAAGAGATACTTACTATAATAAAAGAACGAAGCATTAGCGACCTTTGAACCGATCCACCAGCAGTTCCGACAACCATCTCTAGCGACAATGGCAATCAGAAATTCCGGCGACGGCAACTGTAACAACTATGCAGTGACAATAATGTTCCTGGAGTTCAAAAGAATGGAAACCAATAGCAAAATCCTTATCGGCAGTTAGGGGTGGAAACAGGCTAGGCCAGACCAAACTTAACTCTTAACAGGCCTGACCTGTCATGTAGTTAATTGGCCAAAACCTGACCTGTAGCCTGCTATAGGCTTTGTTTAAAGTATTAAGGCTGACCTGTTATTCAGCCTGGTCTGACTTGAAGGCTGTTAAAAGCCTGATAAATTTTTTTACAAAAATAAAAATATTATTTAAAAAATAATTTTTTAATAAAAATATTTATATATAATATGTCATATTTAATATTTATAAGAATTTTTAAATTCTAAAGTATTTAAAATATACAAAAGTATTTCTAATAAAATATAATAAATTTAAAATATCTCATAATTTTATTAATTATAAAAATATTATTTATATATTTAATTATGTGTTAACAGGCCTAGGCAGGCTTGACAGGCCAATAAGGCTAATTAGTGAGCCTGAGTCTGGCCTATTAACGTATTAAGACTTTTTCAAGAGCGTGAGCCTGTGCCTATTTTATAACAGGCCAGGTCAGGTCAGGCTAAACACAAGCCAGGCTGCAGGCCCCCTGGCCTTTTTCCACCCCTATCGATAGTGGATCCCGACGACGGTAACACCGTTTTCCGGCGACAGAGGCTTGGTGACGCCTTTCTAGCCGCGACGACGGAGCACGCGACAGCAGTGACCCACGATGGCGACAGTAACGTGGCTTGTCGACAGTGACACGAACGACTCCACCTCCTCCTTCGCATCGTATTTCTCCTCCGTCAGTCTCCCTCTCTTCGCGAACTCTCTCTTTGGCTTTGCCCATAGACGACGGCGACGCTGGCTTCCCTCGGCGATGACAACAGCGCGAACAGCAGCGGTGATGAAAAGCTTTAGCCGCGACGAGGATGACAATTAAGACCTCTCGCGTTCGACCTCTCTCTTCTCTTGAACTCTGTGCGTCCCTCTTCTCTCTTCGCCGTCCCTCTCCCTCCTGCGTGCAATATGTCGGTGCGGCGGCGATGACATCCATCGGCGCCATCCTCCCTCTTCTCCTCTCCTTCTCTTCCCATTATCCTTCTTCTCTGCTTCACCTTTCCGGTTTTCTCTTTTCTTCTCCCTCTTTATTTTTTTCTTTCTCTTTTTCTTTCTTTCATTTCCAGCCGTATATGTGTGTGTTAGGAGAGGGTAGGGTGAGTGGCGGTGAGTGTGAGTGTGGGTAGAGGTTAGGGTAAAATTAGGGTTTTGTTTAGTTAGGGTTGAAAATTTTGGGCTAATTGGGGTTTGGTAATTTTAATCAAATTATGATATAGAGTATTAATTGAAAATCTAATTTAATTCCTTAAAATTACTTTTAAAATATTATTTAATTATCAATTTGTTAATTGGCTTTTAATCAGACATTCTAATTTGAAAATAGAGATAATATAATTAATTTTTTTATTATAAAAATTAAAGTATTAGATTCTAAAATCTCAATTATTTAAACTAAATCATATAAATTTTTTTATTCTTTTACAACTACTAAATTTTATAATTCAAATATAGAAAATAATTCGATAATTATAAAATCAGATAAAAAAATAATTTATTTTAAACTTAATTTATCAAAACTTGCTATAATTATCTTTAATAAAATAATTTCTAAGATTAAAGTCTTTAATGGATAAATAAATTGAAATTAGCTCGTAATAAGATTTTCTAAAAATTTTGGGTCTTATACGTCGAATCAAGCCTGTATCAAGATCTCAGTTTGGGGAGCAGATATAACTCCACTGAAAAAAGAATGAGTTCGAACAAAAAATTATTTAGTAATAGTGTTGAAGTGACTTGCGTCGAAGTTACTAGCAACAGATTATATTGAACAAAGTAAAATAAATAAATAAATAACTGAGCAGAGAAAAGTTTTAAATAAATGAATGTAAACTTGAATTGCAAGGAAATTAAAACAACGACAAAATGCAAAGTACTAAAGAAAATTGAATCAAATAAACCAAAAAAAAAAAATTAAAAGTTGACTTTTAACACTCACATACACTTGTACTCCATGTTTTTCCATTGCGTCGCAGAGACTAAAAATTTTATGAGTTTACCTGATAATCTAATACTCTTAATTGAAGTTCCAGAATTCTTTTGAGTTTCTATTATTTAAAAATTATAGAGATTGATTTACCATGGAGCATGTTGTCCACTATATTATTTCTTCCTTTTTCTCAACCATGACTTTGCTTTGATCATGAAAATTTTTTACTTCTAAGTTTTGATACCCACGTCTTCCTTAGACTTTAAATTTCACGTCTCCTTTAACTTGCCCCTAAAATCTAGGGCCGTCAAAATGGGCTAAACCCATCGGGACAGCTTGTTTATCCATTTAAATGGGTGGGCTTTGTCTCTAAAATTAAGCCCGTTTAAATTTCGGGCTAAACGGGTTGAGCCCGATTAACAAAAAAAAAATGACGGATTAAACGGACTAGTCCGCGGGCTAAACGGGTGTCCCGTTTATTTTTTTACATTTGTTTCAAAAAAAGCAGCACTTTTAGTCGATATTTCTTTCGATTCGACCCGAAAATTCGACCCATCAACTAAAAAGATATATTTTTTAAAAAGTTTTTGACCTAAAAGTGGTATTTTTTGTCAAAATTTTTTTCCAAAAATAAAATAAAAGAATAAATGAGCTGACTCGTTTAATCCATCGAGTTGACCATAAATGGTCCAGACTAAAAAATTATAGCCCGCAAATAAAGCGGACTTAAACGGACCAGCCCATTTAACCTGTGGAATTAATGGGTCAGGACAAAATGGGTCAGACTAGCCCGTTTGATAGCCCTACTCAAATCTCACACCCAAATCCTCCACTTAACTTTAAAGGTTAAAAAGCAAGCTTTGACCATCTTCCATTTTGTACTATCTTCTACTTTAGTTTGTCCGCTTCTATTTCTTGTAGTCGAAACTATTGCTTCTGTAGTCAAAATTATTGGCAGTCGAAACGTTTTTATGTCGAAAAAAATTTATTTTTTACACCAACATCCATATTTTTAAATATTAATAGCTAACTACCCATTATAAATAATAAATTTTGCTACTCGTATAATATTTTTCAATTTTTAACAAAAAATAAAATAAATAAAATCCAATATACAATTCTAAACTAATTATATAGTACAAATTACATGAATTTTTTTGAAAACCCATCTAAACCACACCTTATTTAAATAACCCCAATCACATGGTGCACAGAAAAAGTTGCTTCATATTATGATTTGTTATTTTTGCATAACTAATGGATAAAAGTGAATAAAATATAAAACGGTAGAATAGTTCTACGGTGTTTATTTCGATATGATGATAAATTTATACGTACTAATATATTTAAAATATAGACAAATAATAATTAGTTATGTGAAATTTATTTTCACGTCGGCATTTAAATTTTTTTAATATATATATATATATATATATATATATTATACCACCATTTTTACTAAAATAAAATACCATTTTAATTAAATAAAAATAAAAAATATTTTTTTTTAATTTTATAAAAAGTTTTAAACATTCTTATTTTATTTGATTAGACAAAAATATCTTATTAAATCAATCAAATTTTAGAATTTAATTAATTTTAATTTTATATTTTTAAATAATTTAAAAATAAAACAAAAATAGATTTGGAAAAAAAAAAATCAAAATTGTTGGTTCAATTGCTTTCAAAAATCCTCTCTTGGATCTGTTCTTCTCTTCTCTTCTCTTCCTACTCTCTCTCTCTCTCCCGCTGGAGCTCAATCTCTCTCATTTGTCTCACTGTGGCGTCGCACTCAAGCTCTCTTCTTCTCTCCTCTCCGGTCTCGCAATCAAGGTCGTGGTCGCAATCAAGGTGGTCGTTAAGATCAGAGAGCGTCGCCATCTTGTGGGTTCCAGAGAGCGTCGCCGTCTGCCTGGTTCCAGAGAGCGTGGTCGTCTTCCTTGCCGTCTTCCTCGTTCTTCATCACTGTCGTCAGCTTCTCCCTTCCGGTAATTTCCTCCTTGTGATTTCTGTGATTTTAATTATTATAGCATTGGTGTGATTTTTGTAATTAAGGTAATTTGGTTTTCTTTATGTGATTTTATATTAGTTGTTGTTAATTTTGACAAAATGAAAAACTTAAGAAAATTGTACGTGACAATCGGCAAAGTTGGACATGAGCTTCATGTGAGATATCTTGGTAGCCAGCCTTTTAGTTTTATTTTGGGGGAATGATATGGTTTAGGTTTCTCATCCTAATTGAATTATTATTTTATCAATAAAAAAGAAAGAATTCTCCGTTTGGGATATGCTCGAGAGACTTCAGCTCGAGGGCATCTATATGAACAAAGGTAGTTACAGGATTGTGCTGAATTGGTTAACCCAAAGAGGCGAGTTGAAGAAGGTAAAGGAATTATTAGGTCTAATGCTTGGTAAGGGGGTTTGTACCCCAGTATGCTACCTCTAATGAATTATTGGTTCAACTTTGTAAGGCTGGGATGGTTAATGATGCTGCTATGGCACTCTTTGCCTTAGTGGAGATGGGATTCCAGCCAGGATATGATTCCTGGGAGTATTTGATTGACCAAATTTGCAAAGACAGAAAACTGTTGTATGTTTTTGAGATGCTTGATGAGCTTGTGATATCTAATTTATGATACTTATCAAGGAGCTTCCTTAATAATTAAGGTAATGCATTTTGTGTTTCAGAAATAATTTCTGCTTAGAAATATGTGTAAATATTTTTTTTCTATAGCAAATGTGTATCCAATTTAAACATGGGTTAGGGTTGAGTATAATGAGTCTAGTACTATGATTAAGTCATTAACAAAATAGATTTTAGAATGGTAAATCGCTTGAAGATTTCTCTTTTGAAATATACTGAGTATTGAATTTGCTTTATTGATATTTAGATTTTTTTTCTCAAGTCCTAATGTAATTAAAATATACTGAGTATTGAATGGTAAATATTCTGTTTGCAGCTGAGTTGTTCACTGATGTTCAGCCACTAGTGCAATCAGCATTAGATGGATAGAATGTTTCAATATTTGCATATGGACAAACCGATTCTGGAAAGACGCACACAATGGTTATTCTTCCTGTCTTTCACCTTGTGTGCATTGTGCCCTGGGCATACTTTTGGCCTGCTTCTCAAAAGAAATAAATAGTTGCATGAAGGTCTTGAATTCAATGCTGATTGAAAAATGGAAATCCTATCTAATAAATGAAGTCAATTATTTTACTCATTCTTTCACTTAAAGTCAAGAATATTGCACCTAAATTTGTATTTTTGATGTTCATTCATTGTTCTTAGGAAGGACCAGACTATAATTGAGGTCTATATGCTCGTCGAGGAGCTGTTTGATTTAGCCAACTCAGATTCAACTGCCACTTCTCAGTACCAATTTAGCACTACCGTTTTTTAGCTCTATAATGAGCAGGTCCTGTTCTCTTTTACTTACTATATATAACTTTTCTAGTATCCACTATTTGCTTCCTGGTTTTAGTTGGCATTAGATTATCAAGGCCTTTTTTTTTAATGTTCCTACAGGCTAGAGATCTTGTCTTGGTGTCAGGGAAAAGCAAGCCTAAAGTCTCTTTTGGATTGCCTGAATGTTTCATAGAACTAGTGTAGGAAAAATTTGATAACCCTCCAGAGTTTGTTAGGGTTTTGAAAGCTGCATTTCAGAGTCGAGGAAATGATACACTAAAGATTAATGTTTCTCATTTGTATGAGTCGAGGAAATGATACACTAAAGATTAATGTTTCTCATTTGTTTGGTCTAAGTTCCCTGCTCACGACATACATGCTCATATTGTACATTGCTTCATGATTTCAGTTTGTTTTTTCATGATATACAACTGATAGCTTATTTCCACTAAAGTAGTTGGTGATATCAGTGCACTTAGGAGGTTGTATTATAATATGTACAAATTTTCTTATTTCACAAAAAAAAGTTTTGCACTTGGTTGACTCGGTTAAGTAACAATAGAAGAAGGAAGTATGTAATGCATGAATCGTAATAAAATAATGGCCTAATTAAGGAACAAGATCCATTACTTTGCCTTAGGTTTCTTCAAATTTATTAGCATGATAATATTCTGGGGTAAAAAGTAAGTAAAAGATTATTGTGCGATTTTATGTTCATCTGTCTTGTGTTAGTGGTTTTTTTCCTTGATATTGTTCACTAATTTAGACAAGTGCCTTTCTCTAATATGCCTTCATTTTTAGGATTTTAATAACAATTTGATCACCGGTGAAAATGCAAGAGAAGGAAAAAATATGACTTGAAAATAAATAAACAAAGCTGATGGTAAAATTAACATCTGTTTATTCTAGTCAAAATTGGGTACTTGAGACTGAAGATATATATATTATGTTAGTAATAATTACAAGGGATGAGAAACAGATAAACTAACCAAATCAGAATATGGGCCTAAAATGAAAGCAAATTTTTTTGGGATACATTATCAGAAAAACTACAATATACACAACCCTGCCAAAAAACTTCCATAAGTTTTCAAAAATTTCTTGAGGTGAACCTAATTTTGGAGGCACAATATGTAACCTTAAATGTGATCCACCAGCAAGACCACTGAAAGATAACACGAAGGCACAAAACAGTGCAGTGGCAAGAAGGAAGAAAACCTTAGAAACACGATCTTTTTTCCTTGAATGAAAATTGAACAAGCACAGGAATAACTTAAAACCTTCTACTACCAAGTTCAGTACATAAATACCATGTATAATAAACAAATTCTTTCTCTTTGTGGAGAGAAATAAACTATGGAGAAGTTTGAGAACCAGGAAAATTAGTACAGTGACATAAATATATTCTCTGGTTATAAGCTCGGCCATATGAAAAACGATGAATCTATCGATTACAGATGAAAAGAATAGGGGAATTTGTTAGAACTCACCAAATCATGAAGCAGCTTCTGATTGCGCGAAGGAAGCCAATGGCGAGACTCGAAGCAAGAAAACGACACGCCCCAGGACCTGCTGCTTCTACTGCCGGCGATGAAGAGCGCAACGAAGCTGCACGACTGTATGCAAGACAATGACGAGACAGAGAGCAACGACGACGATCAATATCGGAGACGAGAAGAGGGATGACGACCTTGATTACGAGACCGGAGGTGAGAAAGAGAGCTTGAGTGCGAAGGAAAAGCAAGAAAACGACAAGCCCTAGGACTTGCTGCTTCTACTGCCGGCGATGAAGAGCGCAACGAAGCTGCGCGACTGTGTGCAAGACAATGACGAGACAGAGAGCAACGACGACGATCAATATCGGAGACGAGAAGAGGGATGACGACCTTGATTACGAGATCGGAGGCGAGAAAGAGAGCTTGAGTGCGACGCCGAGACAGATGAGAAGATCGAGTTCCAACGGGTGAGAGAGAGAAAGAGAGAGAGAGAGAATAGGAAGAAGAGAGAAGAACAGAACCAAGAGAGAATTTTTGAAACCCAGTTGAACGAATACTTTTAATTTTTTTTGTTTCTCAAATATGTTTTTGTTTTATTGTTTAAATTATTTGAAAATATAAAATTTAGATTAGTTAAATTTTAAAATTTGATTGATTTAAAAGGGTATTTTTGTCTATAGTAAGGATGTTTAAGACATTTTATAAAATTAAATAAAAAATATTTTTTATTTTTGTTTAATTAAAAGGATGTTATAATAAAAGTAGTGATATAATATATATATATATATATATATATATATATATATATATATATTTAAAAAAAATAAATACTGATGTGAAAAATAAATTCAACATAGCTAGTTATTATTTGTCTATATTTTAAATGTATTGGTACATATAAATTTATTATCGTACCAAAGCAAACACCTAATCCTAAAATTAAAGGAACATATTAGGTTATCAATACTATGTAATTAGTAAATATTGTTATTTTTAATCAGTATTTGACCAATAATAATTTATATCTATATTTACAAAAATTTTACATACAAAAAACATATAATTTATATTATTTACTAAAATTTACACACATAAATCAATAAAATTTACACATATATTTTTTAGAATTTATACACATACATAAATTAATAAAATTTATATATTTATTAAAAATAATTTAATATTTATACCGATCAAATAATAATAAAAAAATACTAAAAATAACTTATCCTCATAAATTTCTCTTAGGTGGTCCCGTTTTTCCTTATATTGTCTTGAGTTTGAATTAACATTAAGTCATTAACTAATTCTCTAATTTTCACACTATAAATATTAGTTTCTAACATTCTGAAAAGTAAATAGTGTTTATATGTGGAACATGAAATTGCCTTCTTCAAACTAGATATAAGACGTGAAAGTGAAACATATATATTTAAACATCGATAATATTTGAACAAACAGTAAAGAATTTTTTTTCACTTTAAGAATTCTTAATTCATATAAAATAAAAGAGAAATCAAATCATCAAATTATTTTAATCAAATTTAGATATATGTTTATTATTTTTTACTTATCTGTAAATCGCTATAGTGAGGATGTATCTAAAGACCTACCATATTTTATGCATAATGTATGTATTTATTCTTTATTAATTAACATAATGTCAATATATACTGTTAGCTAAGCTATCTATGAACGAAATTATTTTCTTTCATTTTCTAGTCATTAAAAAGCTAAGAATATATACTTATATAAATTAAACTAGCATTACATACATGCATACATACAATATATTATCCGCCCTCTGCATCTCAATTACATTACTTTTAGTATAATATGTCTTAAGATTCTGCTACATAAATCATAGTACACAATATATTCATATGGATTTGCGATTCATTGTCAACAAAATCGAATTGAATCAGATCTTCAAATATTAAATATTTGTAAATGGAACATTGCCAGTTGTGTCTCCTTAAAACAGGCAGAAAACACAAAACTGGGAGCTGTGAGATAATATCATATTTGAAAAGCAATCACATGCTTCCACCTGTTACCTTGGTGCTAATTAATTACATAAAAAATAATACTAAATGACCGACAAATTTTATTGTTTTTTTAACATTTAATCATTTTTAAATTCTAAAAACTTAATTCTACCTAGTCGCTAATATCTTTCATAAATAAATTATGAAGAATGTTAGGCCAGTAATTTTAGTATTTTGTAATTATTAATTAGCCATCAATAATATTTTTAATGGTATGAGATTATATCTAATAGTAAAAAATCATTCTTTTTTTTATAGTTAAATATTGGTCAAAAAACACAAAAATTACTGATTCGTAAACTTTTCCTTAAAAAATATACCTAATTAAGCTCTTATTTCGCAAGAAAGTTATATTTTTAATAAACAATGCTATTGATTAATAAATATTATTTTTTATTAATGTTTAATTAGTAATAATTTACGTTTATATTTATAAATATTTTACATATAAAAAATATATAATTTATATTTATATTTATTAAAATTTTATACATATAAATTAATAAAATTTATTTATTAAAAATAACTTAATATTTATACTGATTAAATAATAATAAAAATATTAAAAATTACTGATTCTAATTTTTTTATATTAAAAGTACAATGTCTAATTAATGGATGATCATGATTCAAGGGTCTTTTAACTTTTATTTAAAAGAAAACAATTTCCCTTGCTTCTTGGTCGTGATTCATGAGGGTCTTCGGATCGAGGGCTTCGAAAGAAGGACTTATTATTATTATTTTTTTTTTGAATTGTTTCATATGATTCATATAATTAGCCTTTTGATTTCTACGAGCAAGATCAATTTTCTTCCATGTGGTCTGACACTTTTTTTTTTAATTGTATCTTTTAATTTGATAGATCAATTGACTAATCTATTATAAATTTAAATTTTATTTAAAAATTTATCACTAATTAATAAATTACTATATAAATAAAACAGAATTTAAATATTTGATACTTATTTTAGCGAATATACTAAACTAACTCAAATTAATTATGATATGACAAATATAATATAAATAAAAGGCACTAAGAGATCTCAAGGTACCAATAATATGATTTTATTGAAAATAATAAATAAATTTCAAAATTTAATATGATATAAATAAGATTTTTTACAAAAAATAAAAATATGATTCAATGAAAGTGATACATTACAAAAGAACGCTATTAAAATCAATATTATAACATAAAGTGAGAATCTCTAGCAAAAACGAATTATAAACAACATCCAAATTTCTAAATACGAAAGAGGAAAACTAAAAAGAATTAGAATCCTAAAAATTGCATAAAAATCTTACTCGAGAGAGAAGAGAAGCCAATACAATAAAATATTAAGGGGGAACAGATCATTTTTTTGAACAACCAACATCAATTTACTTCTGGATGGAAAAACCTTTAAGTAAAAATGTGAGAGGTAATTAACTAATAATCACTGAGAGTATCTTTAGTGATTGGTTTTCGTTTAATTTATTTTGAGTTCTATAAAATATCACATAAATATTTATAGAATTATATGTAATAAAAATTGATTTGCATTTAATGTGAGATTTGTGTTCTAATATTTGGTCTCAATTCAATTTAAATTTTATATCTTTTTAATATTTTTTATGGGTTATAAACTTATAATATAACAGTATTTAATTGATTTTTTTTAAGTGATACCACTTTTTGTATTGGGGTTAAATATGATTTTGGTACTTAAGGTATAAGTCGAAAATTTTTTTTGTCTTTGACATTTTTTTTAATACAAAATCGTTCTTAAAGTTTAAAATCAAGTTTTAAAATTATCATTTTTACTTAAATTTTAAAATTTTGAATCAAATTACCTATAACAAAAAAATCATAAAATAAAAGAAATAAGGGAAGGAGAGCGTTTCTATTCCTGCAAAGGGGATGAGAAGAAGAAGAGAGAAGGAAAGAAGAATAAGAAGTTGTCCACAATCCACCTCTACCTCCGCTTCTACCGTCAAAAATTTTAAATCAATTTAAATTTTAAGAACGATTTTAAAACCAAGTTAAACCTCAGGGACTATTTTGTATGCAAAAAATAAAAAATAAAATAAAAAATTTCAACTTATAATTTAAAGACTAAAATCATACTTAATTTTATTGATATCAATCTAATTTCAAATATTATATCTAATACCAATTTTATTTTTAAGTTAATTCAATTAAATAATACCAAAAAGCATCCCATTAAAATGACTCTAACTTCTATTATAATTTGGTCCACTAAATATAGGTTTAGAAATTAAAAGGTGCTTAATAAAACGTTATATTCTTTTGAATAGGCTAAATAGTTTAAATAGGCTAAATCATGCTTCTAAATTGATTAGCTTTCAATAGTACCAAATTGTCCCGGCCCGTTTTGACTTTCGTTTTCCAAATGACTTTAATAAATAAATCGATATAACTTAAAACAATTTATGATTTATCAGAGAATCCTTACATCGCTTTAACTTAAATTGATTTATTATATCTTACTAAATTGTTTTGCGTAAATTGATTTAGTAAAATAATAACTTTGTATAATAATTAAGTTTATTTTAAACCGATTTACTAGGATTAAAAAATGTGGATAAATCAAGTTAACTTAAACTGATTTATTAGAAAACTTAACATCTATATAAATTAATGTATGTTAAAACAATTTACTTTGAGAAGACGTTATAAAATTTGTTTTTACTCGCTCCGATTTATCATTCGAACTTCTATACTCTACCTCCCTTGAGAGAATCCGGCTAAGAGCAAGGTAATCCAGCAAGTTTCCAATAAGTAAGGTATTAGTAATGGAAAATAGGGAGAAAACAGATCATCTCTACCGATTGGATGGTATTACTCATGTAGTCATGTTGTTGGACGTATGCTTAAATAGGTTAGTGTTTAAAATTCGTAGTAAAATTATATTAAATTAAAATTAATTATTAACGTATTAGTTTTAGAATGATTGTAATAATGTTGATAATATTAGTTTTAGAATGATGATAACGGAGTTAAAACACTTTGGATGTGTGTGGTTCAAAGATTAAATTTTATTACTAGAAATATTATTCTTAGGAATATAATGCCTAGGAATAAGATTACTTGGAATATAAGATATCTATGTTTGTTCATAAAATTTAATGTCTTGGAATGTTATGTAATAATCCTAGGAATAAATAAATTTTTGTTTGGTTGAGTTTAAATTTCTTGATCATATTATGTAATATGTCAAAATTACCCTTACTCATTCAAATTAAAATACTAATGACTAAAAATTAAATATAAAGCTAATTAAATATTTTTTTACATTATTTTTTTTAATTTACAAAATATCTCTAATAATAAATTTACTAAAATATCCCTAATAATAAATATGTTTAGCTAAAATTATTATTGATTCTAATTTTTTTTTACAATTTACTAAAATACCCCTAATATTAAATATCTTTAGCTAGATTGTTTATTGATTCTAATTTTTTTAAATATACTAAAATACCCTTAATATTAAATATGTTCAAATAAAATTATTATTGATTCTATTTTTTTAAATTTACTTAAATACCGCCAATATCAAATATGTTTAACTAAAATTATTATTGATTCTATTTTTTTAAATTTATCAAAATACCCCCAATATCAAATATCTTTACTTAAATTATTATTGATTCTAAATTTTACTTAATAATATGTTTAATTAAAATTATTACTTTTTTACATTTTGAATTTACAAAAATATTTCTAATCTTTTCAAATTTACTAAAATACCCCTAATAACAAATATCTTTAATTAAAATTAACATTATCACAATTAAATTTACTAAAAAAACATTACTATTATCCAAATGAAAGTTACAAAGAAGTCTCAAAAGTAAAAAATTACTTGCACTAATAAGCATACATGTACAACTCTTATACAAGAACACAAACACAAACAAAATGAAATCAATGTTATGACAGACAACCTCACACATAGAAAAATTATTACAATTATCGAGCGTGATATCTTCTCCTCCATTGGTTCTATATTTCTTGTGCAAGTTGATCTCTCCATCTACCCCAAGCATCACTTGTCTCAATATGGTGGATCGTCTCACCATCTACTCCAAGTATATTTTGATCTTCTCTCTCATCAATAGGATCCACAACCATCACTCTTCTAATATGATTATGCAAAAGGCAACAAGCAGTTATAATTCTTCCTTGAGTCTTAATAGGATAAAATGATATTCCCCTTAAAATTCTCCATCTTGCTTTCAATACTCCAAATGCCCTTTCAATGACATTCCTAGCTTGTGAGTGTTTCATATTAAAAAACTCTTGAGCTGTACTGGGTTGATTATGTGGATTAAACTCACTCAAATGATATTTTTGTCCTCTATAAGGTGTCAAAAATCCTTCACAATTCATGTATCCAGCATCACATAAGTAATAATGACCTAGTGTGACATACACAATTGAACAAAATTAATGAAAGATCAAATAGTTACTTTGATAACATATTAAAGTCTCAATAAAATACCTTGGGGAACACTAAACCCATTGCGAAATAGTGCATCTCGCAATACTCTAGAATCCGCAGCTGAACCCTCCCAACCCGCCAGTACGTAGATAAATTGCATATCGGGAGCAACCACTCCAAGCACATTGGTTGTTATGTCACCTTTTCTGTTTCGATATCTAGGCTTATCAGTCTCAAGGACATTGACTTTGATATGAGTACCATCTAAGGCTCCTAGGCAATCCTAAAATCCAAAACAAAGATCAATTAACTCAATCCTAGAGAACACCAACCATATGAGATTTAACAACATTAGCAAAATAAATTACCTTAAACCATTTCCATCATTCATCCATTTTATCCTGGCTAAATGGTTGAGGTTTCTTCAGTAAGAGATTATGACATCTCAAAATAGCAAGCAATACATCATTAAACCGCCTACTAATTGTTTCTTTAGATCTCACAAATTGTCTCTTTATTACTCTAATTTTGACGTCATGTGCTATAATATGTAAAAACATGGCAACCATTTCTTCCACACCCATATTCCTACTTGGTTCTAACCTTCCAACCCTTTTAAGCATGTTACACAATGCATGAAAGGCACATCTATCCATTCTTGTGTTTTCTATACATGCTAGATCACTAAAATAAATAATCCTATCAACACTAACATCTCTTATTACTTGCCTACTATAACTATCATTCCATTTTCTTTTCTTTTTTCTCAATTGCAATATAATCAAAACATAGCAAATCATCAACAACTTAATCATAAGGTCATTCATTAATTCAAAATGTAAAATCAAGCAGGCAATAACTTTCATCTTCTGCTTGGAATTCATTCTGCAAAAAAAATCAAGCAGGACCAGTTTAGGAATATAAATAACTTTTCTTTTCTTTTCTTTCTGGTAGCAATGTCAATGCAGTAGGAAACAACCAGAAAAGACAAGTTTAGGAATATATATATATAAATATTTTTTTATTTCAAAGTTTAATTTTGTCCAAACAGATGGTGCACACAAGCTACATAAGAAAACCATGCTCAATCTATGTGAGTAATGAAGAAGTACCAGAAACTCTTGTAGTAAGACACAAAAAGATAAATACCTTACTTTTTACATCGATACAAAAAGAGAACCCGGTCTTAACCATGCTTTATACAAATTAGAGAACTTCAATTCTAATCCAAAACACAAGCAGCCAGAGGCACTGGTATACTACTAATACTAGTCTAATGAACCCACTCAAATAATAACCATAACCTCATTGAACTCTCATGTCATCATAGGCCTAGCACTTTTGTATACTCGTATAAAGTTCACATACATATTAATAAAGTTCACACAAGAAAATATGTTCTGCCTAAGAAGTAACTACAACAGTAACTATTTGAATTTGTGCAATGAAGATATTGAGAATAAACTGAAACATTAGAACAATGCATTTTTGAATATTTTAAATTTAGCATGTTTAATCCAATAAAAAAGAAAAAACTTTTATATTGAATTTCCAGTAATACCCAAAAAGAATTGTAAGTTAAAAGCTTAAGTTGAGGTCTATTGAATTTATAATTTAGTATACGAGTATGAGGTAATTTAAAAATAAAGGAAATGAATTTTGATTAAAATTCATAATATATATCAAGAAAGATAATGTTAACAATTTTTTAACAATTCAATATTGAAACCTGAGTAATGAAGTAAAAAACAGAACCCTACTTTCTTAACGATTAGTGACTCCTACACATCATATAGCTATAAGCTAAGCTATAGGGAAACAATCGCAATAATAACAATCCATGTGCTAAATGCCATGGTATTCAGAAAAAGTAAAGCTGTTTTATCAATTTTTATAAACTTGAAGCAAGGAATCACACAAGTATGAAAAGAACAGTAAGTAAAGGCCAATCACAGAATCACTGCAATCCCATTTTCATCATTTTGAAGCAAGGAATCACACAACTATGAGATATATTGCAACAAACCAACCCTCACTTGAATGGCATTTGTTCGTTCCCATCGTAAATAGTAAAAACTAGTCATAAAATTAGTAATGAGTTTTATCCAAATTTTCACAGAAATATTTTTCAGTGGATTGAAAACCAGATCGAGAATTCAAGATAGACAGATAAGTTTCTCTCAATCTATTTTTATATTTGTAGTGTGAATTTTATAATTACTTTTTCTATTTTCTATCGACAACAGGACAGTGGCACTCAACATCAATGAGAATGCTGTTCAGCTAATACAGTAAAGTGTTACTATCTAGTATCTAATACAATTGGTATAGGAAACTACAATTTGATATCAGGAAGTTCTCAATTGAAGCATATTTTATTGCTTGTTTGGTTTTATGGTATCAATCATAAACTCCCATTTAGAGTAGGTGACATGATTCTTAAACTAATTTTGTTTTGATTAATTTCAATCAAACATTTGCATCTAAACCCCTGCTTGAGAAGTGTAAAGAGGCCATAAAATGTAGCTCTATTTTGGAAAACTAGTTTCATGGTAAGTTTCAAATGCATGATACTTATTAACCAAAATCAATTGCAAGTTTCTTAACATAAAATCTAATACAAAACAAGCTTTTGCTCCAGCTCATGTTCACAAAATCAATTCCAAACAAAACAATATTTTACAAAAGAAACTACAAAGATATACTATATAACATGCAATATGGCCTTCATGTCAAGTTGTCAACACTAAGTTAAAAGAGGTTTTTGAGAAGAAGCCTACCTCAGAACCCTCAAATTTGATATACTTCACTTGATTTAATTGTTTGAGAAGTAGAAAAGCATGAAGTCCTGTTTGTGTGTCCTTCTCACATTTCCACAGAGTGATATCAGCAAAAGCATTATGAGCAGACAGTGGATCTACCAGTGTAATACACTGTGATATAAAACCATAAGCACAGTATCTGAATCTTTTCAAATGTGAAGCAAAAACATAGATCGGACAGCTACTTGGCTTATAAGATGCAGATTCAGCTTCTTGTTTCATGAAAAAACTAAAGAATACAACAACCAATAACCTTTTACACCATGATTTTACTACCAATCTCTCCGTTAAAATGGAACTTTTCCTTTTAAGTGGAACCTCAGATTTAAACTATGAATCTGTTTGTTCTTTAGTTCACTTTAAAAAAGAGAAAGAGAAAGCTTGACATAAAACTCCAACCAATCTAAAATTCTCACATATCAAATCATTAAAGCAAAACTGAAAAAAGAGAAAGAGAAGGAAACATCAACATACCAAAAAGAAAAAATGCTCAATTAGAAGCAGCAACAGCTATAATTTCTTATTGAAAGATGGTATTGGTGCGAATTGTGAAAACAAAAAAACTTCTGTTCATAGGAAAGAAATGTTAATACGAAATAAAAGAAGTGAAAGATGGTATTGGTGCGAATTATGGTTTATATTAAATCTATGGCTTGACTTGAGTAGTGAGTCATTTATATGATGATGCAATAACAATGACTTGGAACCAACTAAACTAAAATGCAAACTCTGACTCAAATTAAGGAAGAGTACTTATTAGAGATACAAATTGCAAATTGGACAGTCAAGTCAAAATTTAATGAGATAGTTATATTACATTGATGATTCATCATTTCATTTCACTCATAATTATGTTTACTTGTTGAAGCTCACATGATATCAAGAGCAGGATTAATAATTCTTTTGCCTGATAAAAAATCTTCTTTTGCTTCACAATTGGGAATCAAATGCATACAACACAAGTCCAAAGAAATCCCTCAATCAAGCATGGTCCAAAAAAATAACAACCATAGTAGCAAACTCTCAAACACAACATTGGAGAAAATCTCCATCATGCAACTCAATGCACATACTCCTGACAAAAACATAACTAATAATTATAAAAAAAAACTTGTTTCACATAACAAAATATCACAGCCAGCAGAATCATATAACTTCTTCACAAATTGAATTGATGTTTTTTTTCTAAAAATCCTTTCAAACATGAATCATTATCATAAAAACAGGAATGAGTAGACAGAAAGAAGTATTAGCCCTAATCAAAGCAAGATATTAATCACTATTAAATACTATAATCAATGAGCTCAGAACTGAAACTGAAATCACATTCCAATTCCAAACAAATTAAGTTAATAATATTTCAAACCTAGAACAAACCTATTCTTGAAAAAGATGAACAGGAACAGGAAGATGCGAGGAGGGAGAGAGGCGAGGGAGACAACACGAACACGAAGCACAACTTGAGTAGACGCAAAGGCGAGAGACGCGCGAGCAACCGAGCTCAGACGGAGGAGAGAGGCCACGCACAACCACACAACGCAGAGGATCTGAACATAATCGCGATGATGGCAGCAAAAACGCAGTGGCGGTGAACCGAGATGAGCTGTGATGATGAACACAAACGAGAACGATTTCCTTCTAGAATAAGAAGCGTGGTGGCCATGCAAATCCAAATCGGCGGCGAGGCGGCGCCGACGCCGGTGGAATCTCCGTGAATTTAAAGAAAAGCATCGTTAAGGATTGGTTTTCATGGAGGAGGGGCTCTCTGCTAGGGTTTCATTTTATTTGAAATGAATTGGAAAAAATCTGAAAAGAAGGGTTGGAGTGAAATTAACAAGGGTATTTTGGTCTTTTTATTTTGTTATACACATTCCCTTCCCATTGGAATCAAAGATAACCAGGGGAGAGATGTGAATTAAATCAGTGGGATTTTGATTCCAAGGAATAAAACTTGCCTGGGAATATATTTTAAAACTTTGAAACAAACATGGGAATAAGATATTCCCATCTAAACATTCCTAGGAATGCTCTAATATCCCTCCAACCACACATTCCCTTTAAGTCTTCAGTTCGCAAAATATTAAACCAATAGTAAAACTCCATCTCAATTTTTGCATATACAACATTTACCAGAAATCTTTTAGCATCTTTGCATTTGAAATTTAGTGCAAAATGTGTTGCTACATACGAATACAGAAGGCACAATACACACTGGGTGGAAGCCAAGCTCCATTAGGAGTCTCTAAAGCAACCTTGATCCTATTGTGTCTATCAGATATCATAAGTATTTTCTGTTGTAGGGTGACATGCTGTCGCAAATTGGACAAGAAAAATGACCATGATTTTGCATTTTCTCCTTCAACAGGTGCAAAAACGATTAGGATGATGTTAAAGTTCTCATCTTGCACAGTCTCAATTAGCAATGTCCCTCCCTACTTACCATATAGACGAACCCCGTCAATACTCATAAGTGACTTGCAATGCTTGAAAACTTCAACACATGACTCATCAACTTGGCCACCAACTTTGAAAGGAGGCATCTTCAGAATCGCAACACTACTCGGGATAATCACCTGCATACCTAATGCCCACCTTGGCAACTCGTTGTACGACCTTTCCCAATCTCTGTAAATCTGAGCCACTGTCTTTTGTTTTGCTAACCAAACTTTTCTATAACTTGGTTTGAAACCATAACTATCCTATATTGCATTTTGTAGCACCTTTATCGAGACAATAACATCTACCCTTATCATTGGAAAGATGAACAAACATATCACATAGTGGTCAAGCTGCCTGTGATCACTCGACACATCTGTTACCAAGTATGTGTGAGGTCCATTATACCTCTTAACTTCTCAAGACCCTTCTTTTTGTCAATGGGTAATCCGAATCAATCAATTGTAACTTTTTTCAAACTCTTTGCACTCTTCATTGTACTTGATGTGATCTGACTCTAACACACGATATTTAACTCACGACAAATGCTATAATTCTTCACACTTAACACAGCTTCCTCTTCGCTAGAGAATGATTGACCAAGATAGAACTGGTTTGGATTTGACATATCTTGCGCATCCATGCACCCTAAAGCGAACTCTATATTACAAAAATTCTTAACATGCCATTGCTTCCAAATTCAATTTTAAAAAGTGAGGCGGGTATCACTGAATTTTGAAACTTGATAGACCCTCTCACCTTGTTGAAATGTCATTTAAACCCTTATTTCACTATCATCACCTATCATAGCAGGCTTCTCATCCTTACCATAATCCTGCATATAGCATATTCTCTCTAATATGCTTCTACGAAATCAATAATGGGTTTTTTTATATTAGGAGTAGCTTCCATCGCAATCGCAAGCTCACCAAACATACAATTATCTCTGATATCACAACCATCATTATTATCGTGGTTTAAATCAACAACAAAGGATGGAGATGCTACCAGCACTACGTTGGTGTAACCACAAGCCTTGACAAAGTAGAAGCTCTACCCAAAGCAAGAAATTAAGGATTTTGGGTGGATCCTCGAAAACTCACAATGACATCAACAAGCTTTGCATACAACTCAAGGACCTTCACATAAAAAAAAACTCCTGTGATAGGGAAATAACACTTGAAAGTCATCATCATTCCCTATCATAAAAGAATTATACTTCACAAAATTTTTATAAATCACAATATAAATCTTGTAATAATACAAATTTTTCACTCTCTTTACTCCATACTCTCCAAGGTTTTATAGTATAATATTTTGTAATTTTATAAAATTGATATATGGACGAACAAAGACATTTAGTAGATCTTTACTATTGAACTTAATTTTCTCTCTATTTTTTTATGTTTTTCTCATAGTGAACTAGACTAAAAAATTCTCATAAACCATTTTAAAATCACACACATATCATATATAATACAATTCTCATCAACCCGATTTCAATGTTTTAACCAAGAAATTCATGAAGGCTCATGTGAAGAATGCGTTCTTAAATCAGGGAGAATCGTCAACGAGAATGAGGGGCCAGTCAACGCACAAAGAGAATCCTCCACCTGACAAGCCACCATAATCCTCACTATCGAATTGGAGTCTCCATCATGGGAAAGAAAGTCAGAACACGATGAACCCGGTGAATTTGGGTGTTATGGCTCAAGAGCTGTGTTAAACGAATATGGTCTTGGGACCTCATCTTCTTTATTGCTGCTTTTATGAATCTCTTAGCCTGGAATTATAGGGGGCAGGGGAGAAAACCTTCTCCAACCTCATCAGAGACTTGCGAAAGGAGCATAAGGTTAGTTTTTTTATTCTTACTGAAACTCATATAAGTGGTTTCCGTGGCAAGTTGGTGTAGGAGAAATTTGGGCTGGATGTCTATTTTATTGAAAAGGCTAGAGGGCAGTCCAGGGATATTTGGTGTCTCTGGGATACTAGTATCTGGAGAGTGGATTTGATTAGCCATAATTACCAGATGGTTAACATGAAAGTAAATTATGAGAATTCTGAACCGTGGCTACTCTCTGCTATTTATAGTAGCCCCTAAAGGGTTAATCGTAGAAATCTTTGGAATAATATTTGTGATCTCAATCATGAAATTAAAATGATCTTCCTTGGTGTCTGATTGGGGATTTTAACGCTACTCTTCATGATCATGAACGAAGAGGTGGCTGTAATCAAAATAGATATGCTTGTGAGGATTTTCAATCCTGCGTCTCTGAGACTGGGCTACTTGATTTGGGTTTCTTTGGTTGGCCTTTTATTTGGAGAAGGGGAGGTTTCTATGAACAGTTAGACCATGGGCTTTGTAACCTGGAGTGGCAAATTTGATTTCTGAACACTTATGTTAAACATATGACTAGCTTTAAATCTAATAACCCCCCTATGTCTTCACTCTTCTCTCTCTAATAATGTTAATGATGGTCGTAGACCATTTAGATTTATGGCCGCTTAGCTATCTCACCCCAATTTTTCCAATATGGTTAGTAGTAATTGAAATCTGGAGGGCTCTTGGTCTGATTGCATCTTAAACTTTCAAAAAGCAGTTAAGTCCTGGAATTTCAATGTTTTCGGTAATATTCTAAAAAGGAAAAGCAAAATTGTTAGGCAATTCAATGGGATTACAGCTAGCATGAACTCTTAGAATAATCGTTTTCTTCAAGACTTACAGGCTTCTCTTTTGAGGAAATATGAAGAAATTCTTATTCAAGAACAAGTGATGTAGTTCCAGAAATCTAGATGAAAGTGGATTGAATTTGGAGATCGCAATACTAAGTACTTCCATGGGACTACATTAGCTAGAAGAAGAAAAAATAAGGTGTTCAGTCTTTAAGACATGGATGGTAACTGGGTAAGCGACAAAACTGTTCTGGAGGACATCGCCTCTACGTTCTATTTTAACCTTTATTTGGCTGATACCCAACTGCTAATTTTATCTTGAGGAACTCGTTCCTGGCCCTTCCTTAAGAGGACCTGGATGCCATGGGTAGCATGTTTTCTCTCTCTGAAATTAAAGAGTTGGTTTTCAATATGGGGAGTCTTAAAACACCAAATATTGATGGTATTCAAGCAGTCTTCTACCAAAATCAATAGGATACAATTGGTCTAAACCTAGTCAAGCTTATTAAGGAAATCTTTATTACTCCTGAGAAAGTAGAAAAAATAAACGAAACTCTTATAACGCTTATTCCAAAAGTGGAACCAGTTATCAATCTAAAGTAAATGCATCTGATCAGTTTATGCAATATTTTTTATAAGGTGATTACCAAAATCTGGCCAATAGGTTGAGAAGAATTATGGATAAGGTTGTCAGTCCTACACAATGTAGTTTTGTACTGGGAAAATAGAGCTCAGATAATATCATCATTACTTAAGAGATCATTCACTCTATGAGAAACAAAAAGGGTCTTAAAGGTTGGATGGCTATCAAAATTAATCTAGAGAAAGCTTACGACAGGTTGAAGTGGAGCTTTGTTCAGGAAACCGTCTCGGATGTCGGACTTCCTCCCAATATCATTGAGCTTATTTGTACCTGCATTTCCACTACTAGAATGAGAGTTCTATGGAATGGGGATGCCTTAAATGAGTTCCGCGCTTCTAGAGGTATTTGCCAAGGTGATTCGATATCTATCTACATCTTTGTTCTCTGCATGGAAAGACTGTCTCATCTTATTAACACTGCGGTTAGTATGGGGTTTTGAAAGCCTATCTAGCTAAATCGAGAGGCTCCCGAACTTTCCCATCTTTGTTTTGCGAATGACCTGATATTTTTTGCAGAAGCAAATATGGAGCAGGCATACATTATTAAGAAAATTTTAGAAGAGTTTGCACGAGCTCCAATTAGAAAATCAGCAGTGAAAAAACTATAATTTTTTTCTCTAAGAATGTGGGGCACTAAGTGAGACATGATATTAGCAGTTGCTTAAACTTCTCTAGAACTGATTACCTGGGTAAATACTTGGGTGTTCCAATCATTCACTCTAGAATGACAAAGGACATGTACAAGGAGATCGAAGCTAAGATCAAGAGAAGAATTAACAACTGAAAAGCCTCCTCCCTCTCCCTAGCAGGGAGAACTTCTTTGGTGAGATTTGTCCTCTCTGCTATGCCTTTTTATACTATGTAAACTGCTCTATTACCTACCGCTACTTGTGATTTTATTGATCGTAATTGCAGAAGCTTTATTTGGGAGAAGCAGAGCAATCCAAAAAAGTTCATCTCTTAAACTAGCGAATAGTTACTAAACCAAAGCCGGCTGGTAGTCTTGGCGTTAGACCTGCCAAAGATCTAAAGTGAGCCTTCATGATGAAAGTGGGCTGGGGTCTAATTGAGAAAAGAGACTTTTTCTGGTCGAAAGTCATAAGGACAAAGTACAGATGCAGCAATGATACTATTCCTCTCATCAGTAGGAGGAAAAATGAATCTAATTTGTGGAATGGTATATGCTCTTTTTGGAAAAATGTCCAAGCCAATTCAATTTGGCGTATAGGCGATGGATCTCAAATAAGATTTTGGAAACATAACTAGGTACCAAATATGGGAAACCTAAATAAGCTCCACCCTCAGGTAAGTGAAGTCTCTGATTCAGGAATTTTACTTACAGATTTTCTCACCATTTCAAGGGGATAAGACGTGGACAAACTGAAGAGCTTGCTTCCGGGTATTGCGGTTCAAAAGATAGTGGCCATGTCTCTGCCTTCGGCTTGGAAGGAAGGTGACCAGATTGCGTGAGCTAACTCCTCTGATAGAATTTTTTCCTTGAAATATGTTTATAACTCGTTACAAGAGAACCCGAGAGTCTATAATCATATCTTCAAGCGCATTTGGAGATGAAAATGCCCAAAAAGAATCCGCTATTTTATGTGGTTAGTGGCCCATGATGCTATTCTCACTAATGATAAAAGGTACAGAAGATATTTATCTCATGATACTGCCTGCCCTCGGTGCCCTCATAGTAATGAAACAGCTTTGCATGTGCTTAGGAACTGCCGTTTTGCTAGAGATACTTAGCGTTTACTTCATCTCCAAATTCCCATAAGAGATTTTTTTAACCTTAACCCAATGGAATGGCTTAGTTGGAACCTATTGACTCCTGGTGATTGGCCTGTTCGGTTTGGAGTGACTTTATCATCTTTGTGATATTCTAGAAACAAACATGTGTTCGAAGAAAAGAGTTTTTATCCTAATGGGGTGGTTGGGTCTATTATCAGCAGGTGCTATGATTTCGCTCTAGTGATAAAGGCCAGCATTACTCCAAAGAAGATCAACACCAATTGGGAGCTAGTTTGGTGATGCCCCGAATGATCCACTTCTAAAAATTAATGTGATAGTTCTTTCTTCAATCAAACAAGTAATGCAAGCTGTGGAGGTGTTGTCCATAATCACTTGGGTAAGTTTGTTATGAATTTTTCTTGCAATTTAGGAAGATGTTCGATCATGCAAGCTGAACTATAGAGGATAATTAAAAAATTATAGATTACTACCACTAATGAGTTCCATCATGTGATTATTGAGTTGGATTCTGCGATAGTCATTAATTTCGTTAAGCATGGATGCCTTATTCAGTACCCGTGTACAACTTTTCTGGAAGACATTGTCATTTTCGTAAAAAAAAAAAAAAATTTAAGTGCGTTGAATTACATACTTTAAAAAGTCAATTTGGTAGCTAATATTTTAGCTAAGACAAAATCTTTTTTATGGGCTCTATAATTTTTATGCTCCCCTCGAGGTACTATTCATGCACTTTCTTCTGACGCTATGGATATTCTTATGTTGAGAAGTTACAAGTAATATTTTTTTAGTGTTTTATTTTAGTTTGTATTTTATTTTTTCTGCTGCTGTTGGGGTATATGACCCCTTCTCTACCCCAAAAAAAAAAAGTTACATTGATTTATATAAAATTTTTTGAAAACAAAAATTAAATCGGGACAATCTAATAATATTAATTGACATGCACCAAAAAAGGTAATAAATTATAGATCTATTTAATAGTAACTTCAATGGGAATGGTGGTGGATAGATAGTGATAACTAATAAGCTAAGTTATTCTAGACTCTAGAAGGTTACACGGGTCTCACCTCTCACGTCGTGCATAACTCAAAAACCATAACTACTGTTCATTTAACTTTACTCAACGATTTAATATATACCAGTATATTAATAAGTGATAATATATATCTAAATTGAATGCTATGATGCCTATTACTTTGTATCTAAATTATTACAAAAAATAAATAAATAATATTTAATAAATTTTACATAATTTATTTTTTATTTTAAATATTTTATTTTTTATTTTAAAAAAAAGTTAAATAATTTAAACACCATAACAAAAATACCATAAAACTTACCATAATTTATCTTTTATAAATTATATATGTATCATATTAATAATAAAAATATATATTTTAACAAATTATATATATATATATATATATATATATATATATATATATATATATATATATATATATATATATTCCAACAATGATACATGACCTGGCAACAATAATTATAATCCTTGAGGCAGAGTCGCGAAGACCATGAGGATATGAAATAAAAATAAATAATAAATGTTAGAAGATTAATATTTTTTAGTAATATTAATTGATATTTTAAATTAATATTTTATTTTTATATTATTATAATTTCGGATTTAGAATAAAAAAAAAAAGAACTACTATTGATAAAAAAAAATAGACGCTGTAATTAACTCTATTTACAGTAGAATGGATCGTTATAAATACGCTAACTTATAATTAACATTCACCATAAGGTTATAAAGAGCATAAAATATATGTGTCGTATGTGTGTAAAACTAAAAAATTATTATTACAAATTAGCTAGAGAGAGATCCTTAATAGAAGAGGCAATGGTAATTATTGTGTGTTAGTACGTAGGTTACTCTATTCTTCTTTTTTGGTTATATACCATTATTAAAACAAACAGTGAGCTTAACGATTTTTTTAGAAAACTAATCTTTTTTGTGCTAACAATCAACTAATAAAATAGTAAGTGAATTGAATATAAGTTAAGAATTTGTGTTATTATTGTAAAAATAGAGAGGAAGAACAATTTAAAGGAAAAAGATTAAGGGGAAAAAGTTGGTTCCAATCTTTTTTCTAAATCTTATCAAACATGTATATAAATTTACAAATCAATTAGTAGGTATCTAATAATTAAAATAAACCTTTTTTTATTTTTTTACAAAATTCAGAAATATAATTGCAACAAACACATACATAAAATATCTTTCTAATATTTATATACAAATGCAAATTAAAAATCTTAAAGTTCACTTTGATTTGTTTAAAATTAAATTCCAACAAATTTCAAATTACAAAAATAACATCAGAATCAAATTTAAAAATTTTTTTCTAAAATTTTAAGTCCTAAATATTAAATCTTAAATTCTAAAATTCTAATCCTAAACTCTAAAACCCTAAAATCTTAAAATCTAAACTTAAACCCTAAAACCTGATATAATCTCTTAAATAAAAAAATAATAATAATAACAAAGGAGTATCATGTTACCAGGAATATGAGAACAATATAATGAGCAGCAAAATGACGACACAAACAAAGTAGTTCAATTGAAAATGACAATAGCACACAAATAAAGTATCCAGTGAGAAAAAAAAAATGTAACAAACTGAGAAAGTACGAAGAAAGTCATAAAAGTTATAATTTTTTTATTAAATTTAAATTAGATTTAACTAGTATTCTTAAAAGTAAGAAGATATGTGATTAAAAAATTATTAAAATCAAATTAAAAGATACAAAGGCTGAACCATTAAGACACCAAAAAACAAAAAAAGGGAGGCCGAATTATTAAAGGATAAATAACATTTTTTATAATAAAAAAAGACAACATATTTTATATTAATTAGAATATTTTTTTTCATGGTTGAGATTTCCACTAAGAGAAAGTCTAGGGACCAGCATATTTTGTTGTTTTTAGTCATCAATTAATCATTATTATTTTTAATGGTGTGAGATTGTATCTAATAGTGTAGAATCATTCAATTTCCTTTTGATGGTTAAGTGCTTGCCAGAATTTAACAAAAGTGCTGGCCCCTAGCATTTCTCCTCCAGTAATACTATTTTTTAATACAATAATGCTCTATATCTATATAAAAAATACATCCAAGTCATCCAAACACTTTTTATTTAACGCGCTTTCCTCCTCCTCCAAAGTTACGTGAAATATATGTACGCCTCCCTCTCCCTCCTATCAACGTAACAGATTTACGTAAATATCTTCTTCAATGTAAACATTCTTCTTCTCCTTCTCTTCTTCAACATTAACAATTTTATTGTAATTTTCGGATCTGCAATCTCTGTTGCTCGTCGTTCTTCTTCTTTTTTCTTCTCTTCTGCTCGTTGTTCTTCTCTCCTGCTCGTCCTTCTTCTTCCTATTTTTCTTCTTTTTCTTCTTCGATTTTGTGGATTTATCTTCTTCATTTTCAGATTTCAATATTTTATTAAAACAATGAATGATTCAACTTCAAATCAATTGAATGAGAGCGTTTTTTTATTATTCTTCTGAAACGAATCAAGCGAACGAGGTTTGGATTTTTTTTCGAATTGAATGAAATGCAATTGTTAATTGAATTGAATTGAATGTACATTATGTTCTAAATTGAATTGAATTGAATTGAATTGATAATCTCTCAATTGTAAACATAGGTGTTTTAAATTTATCTAATGGATAATGTTTTATTCATTTAGTACTATACAATTGTTTCACCATAATAACGTGTTCGGTTCATTCTGCAGAAAGCTGTTTGAATTTGATTTTATATAATGGATAATGTTCCGTTCATTTAGTAATATACAATTCTTTCACCTTAATAACGTGTTCGATTCATTATGCATAAAGCTATTTGAATTTGGTTTTATATCATGAATAATGTTCTATTCATTTAGTACTATACAATTGTTTCACCATAATGACGTATTCGGTTCATTATGCAGAAAGCTGTTTGAATTTGATTTTATATAATAGATAATGTTCCATTCATTTAGTACTATACAATTGTTTCACCATAATTATGTGTTTGGTTCATTATGCAAAAAACTGTTTGAATTTGAATTTATATAATGGATAATATTCTATTCATTTAGTATTATACAATTGTTTCACCATAATAACATGTTCGGTTAATTTTGCAGACCAGGTGTGTTGTGAATGAAAAGTTTGTCCCAAAGGTCGGGATAATTTTCAAGACACTGGAAGAAGCCGAAAAGATCTACAAAAATTATTCCAAAAAGTTCAAGAGTTTCTGAAACTGAATACTGATAGCAACACTTTTTTAAAATTATCTCTCTGCTATATTGATATATGCACTTTTTCGGTCCACCCTGTGTATTAATTTCGATTCATTTATTTTTTTGGGACTCTTAACATGTCAGACCAACAAAACAAGGACTAATCCATCTTGAATCAGATATATACATTAACATTAAATTTTCAATAACATTTACATTAATATTCACATAGATACATTGTTTGATTTTTTAAACAAATTAAACAAAATAGTGTTAATTACAACCAGTCAAACAAAGTATATCCTATTTACTATCTATATCCCGAGATGTGAATTTACAACAAGGGCTGGAGAGGACAGCAGATGGTTTTGGGAGTCTTATTTCTTCAGATGCCTGAATCACTTGGTCTCTGATTTTGTTCAGTTTGTGCAACAAAATATTTAGACCATATTCGAGCCTAAAGCCAAAAAAATTTGGTCAATACTTCACTCAATACACCGACAAGCACAATCATGCATATTTTAATCAAGTGAATCGAAATGGCCAACCTAACTGAACCGAACACCATTCATGTGCTGAATAAAACATGATAAACGACATTCAATCATCAAGAAAAACTTTTCTACATGCAAAAGAACTCAACTGAACACATAACAATCAGGTGAATCAAATGACAAACACCAGTGAACCGAACACCAATCATGTGTTGAATAAAACGTGATAAACATTCAATTATCAAGTAAATTATTTCTGCATGTAAAGGGACTCAACTAAATACACTAATAATCAAATGAATTAAATAACCAACTCAACTGAACTGAATTTTATTGATGTTCTGAATAAAACTTGATAAACATTCAATCAGTAAGAAAAATATTTTTGCATGTAAAAGAACTCAACTGAACGTACTAACAATCCTGTGAACCGAACACCAGTTATGTACTGAATATAACGTGATAAACATTCAATCATCAAGTAAATTATTTCTGCATGAAAAAAAACTCAACTGAACGCACTAACAATCAGGTAAATCAAATGACAAATACCAGTGAACCGAACACCAATCATATGCTGAATAAAACGTGATAAATATTCGATCATTAAGTAAATCATTTCTGCATGCAAAAGGACTCAAATAAACACATTAATAATCAAATGAATGAAAATGAACAACTCCATTGAACAGAAAGAAAATAAGAACACATTTCCATCTCTATGCCTTAGTTACGCCAAAAAATGGAATCAGATTTAGTCAATCTACTAAACAAAGTAACTCAATTCAGTAAACCTAAAATGCAACTAAGAGAAATGCGAGATTGCAAGATTTTAAATGAATAGTAGCTTTTATCATATATTTCGCAGTCTCTATTCTTGTTTTCGTTCGTGTTTTCTTCTTCCTTTCGAAATCTTCTTGCGATTCTTCTCCAGTAACGATTTTCGCAGAGAGCACGAGTGAAGTTTGAGAAATTTTGAAAGAGATTCGAACTTTTTCAGTAGCGGTTTCAATGTTGAAGAAGGAACGTTGTTTCATATTCAAGGCACGAATGAATATGTTAACATTTTGTGTGTTTGGACGTGTGGAGTCACATTTCATTTAATGAGATTGGATTTTTTTAGTATTGGACTAGTTTAGATAGATTTAGATGAAAAATTATATGGACGTGTAGCATAATTGTTTTCAATAAAATAGTTAAAAAGTATACATACTATAGATATAAAGTAATTAATTAACGAGTTTAAAAATCACAGAAGTAGTAAATTTGATATGAAAACAAACCTAAAAAAGACACTTATTATATATGAAAAGGCCGGAGGAGAGAGTAATAATTAAGAGGAATAATTTTTAAAGATGATCTAATTAATTTGAACAAGTCGTTGTGAGATATTGCTTATCTAGGAGGTAATCTAAATTATTGATAAATTTAACGACAATCATGTCTAAACTAGACTAGATCCATATATAGATAGATTTGCAGGTTATTCAAAAGCAAGCATATTAATAGCTACATAAATTAACATACATAAGGGCTAGCGAATAATTATAATTTTATCTTTTCCTCATTTATTTCTTTTGGTGTGTTCGTAAAATGACAATACCTAGACCATGGATTTGAACCAAATCTGTGTGTTCATAATATTCCCATTCGTATGTTAAGTTGGTTTTCTCTCATTTATTTAAGGGTTTTTATTTTTTAATTAATAATCTAAAGACACTTGTTAATAGTATAAAAGTAAAAAGTTTGTATTGAAAAAAAAATTGGAACTTCCAATCATAATAAATGTATACAAGTTTTAATTTTGTTTTATCTATATAAAAATCTTTTTTATATATATTATTAACTAATATCCTTAAAATATTTGATAATAAAACCCTTTAGTTAATAATAATATATAATACAATGCAACAAAACTACTACTACTATGAGACAACTGTATTATTTTAGGCTTCGTTTTAGCATCATTTACTGATAACAATAATAAAAGTTAATCATGCCAACCCTAGCAACCCCTTTTCTCCAACTTTAATTTAGTTAACAAGTTGGCAAAGATTATTTTTATGCACTTCAATTCATAGAGGCAGCTAGGTATATAGTAGTGGTCCAAACGAAAGAAAATATATAAAAATGGTCAATATGCTTATAGCTTGATCATATTAATTATTTACTCAAAGAAATACAAGTGGTATCTTATAGGGGAACTCCAGAATCTTTGACAATTAATTTGTCTGGCGAATAATGATAATTAAAGTGACGTTTTTACTGTTTTTTAATTTAACCAAGTTACACATGGGTCAAAATTATAATCTATATAATATTTATAAATGTGAAATAATAACTTTTATTTCTGCTACAAAATTATTTATCATTATAAAAAGTTTAAATTGATAAAAAAAAGTCATACGCGAACACTACAATAATTTTGACAGATAGCGGCGGACCATAAAACGGTAACCTGCGATACATATAACGGCGGTTATTGGTTGGGGCTGCAATCAGGACTACATTTAGCGGCGGTTTTTTTTCAAACCGCCGCTATATTTCAATAGGCTTGCATTTAGCGGCGTCTTTTCGAAAACCGCCGCAAAATACGTATTACCACATATTGCAATGTTTTCTTTAGTAATAATTATCTGGGTATAATCTAGTTAAGTAAACACTACTATCTTAAACTACATATATTTAAATCATTGTTACTTAAACTCGTAACACTTTTTCTACATTCGTTTTACGTAAAAAAAATTTACAAGTTAAATAAGTTATATATGTTAACTCATGTGAACAAATTTACCAATAAAGATTTTCTTGTTTACTTTATTGGCATTTAAATTTGCATTCAAATATGGATGTAAAAGAAGAAAATAAAATCATACTTTGAACTAATTAAAAATCAAAATTTTCTAAAAATAATAATTATAAATATTTTTTATAAAATATTAAAAATAATAATTAAAAATATTTTATACAAGTCATTAAAAATTCAAAACTTTATAATTTTACCAAAATTATAATTTTTTTTTAAAAAAATTTATAATTTTTTTAAATAACAATCTTAACTTGTATTCTTAGATATAAGAATTCATAATAACTAAATTCAAAATTAATTAATGTTTTATCAAAATTAAATACTAAATAGAATAAAAATATTTTTATATGAAAACCAATCAATCATCTGCATATTATCGTGGTTAATAGATTCAATAATGCTAACTGACTAACAAAATATAATGTTTTTGACAAATATTTCACTAATTTTAAATATTAAAGACTAAATTCTAAATCTTAATAAATATTTTTAGAAAATATTTTATTTTTAATAATTTATAAAAAATATTTATAATTATTTTTTTTATTTATGATTGAATGTACTCTTTATTGAATTCATTATGGATATTATTAAATGTACTCTTTATTGTACTCTTTATATACGCTTGGATCATATATAAAGAGATGTAAATTAATTCGATCTACTATGGTAAAAAATTAATTCGAAACTGACCCATTCGAATTACTAGGGACGTCCTGGCGTGCATAATTCGAATCACCCTTATTCGAACTACCCTAAGACTACATGTAAGCATAATTCAAATTGGACAAATTCGAATTACAAGCATTATTACTAATTCAAATAGGACTAATTCGAATTAGTGTTGGTTTGTCTAATTCGAATGAGACTGATTCGAATTACATAAGAATGTGCTTTTGGGAGATTCTGGTAATGTTTTTCAATTTGGTAGAATTGTGTAATTTGGTCCTCCATTTGATTTAATTGTGCATTTTACCCAATATATAAGGTGCCTATAATAACTATGATTAGATATAAAGTATACAACAAAAAATTGTTTGGCAATCAAATGTGTTCATATGATATATATAATTATTAGCGCTATATACATTGAAGAAACATTTGGCTTGGTAGTAACATGACATTGTTAAAACTTTTCCTTCTTCTAGGTTACGTTGTGGATTTATTGGTGAAAGCGCGGGTTTAACGATTGAGTCGGTTGGACCACCGGACGGTTCGGTCCGATTCTAATAACTATGAACGCAAATACTAAAATTTGGCGGCGGTTTAGAACCGCCGCAAAACAAATGCTGTTTTCGTTTATTTGCTATTTAGTGGCGGTTTGCGATAGACGTTTAGTGGCAGTTATTCCAGTGGTTAGCTAAAACCGCGGCTAACCGTTTACCCGCGGCTTATCTTCTAGCGTTTAGTTTAACCGCCGCAATATGTTTGGCAACGATTAAAAACCGCCGCGATATGGCCCTCATAACCGCCGCTATCTGCCGAAATTGTTATAGTGGAATGTGATTATATATTTAACATTTTTTTCATGTAAGAATCTCTAAAATATGATAGTATTAAAGCTTATCTAATTTAATAATATTGTTGAAACATCCAAAAAAAACATATCATCTATCATTCATGACATATATATATATATATATATATATATATATGAAAATATGAGAATGCAATTATTTATATGAAAATGTGAGAATGCAATTATTATCGTTAGATTAAATTTTTAATGGCTAAGATTAAACTTGCTTTAAAAGTTAAAATTAAAATTATTACTCTCTTTTTTTTCACTTCTCATATTCTCATATAAACAATCCATTCTCACTATATATATACATATACATATATATATATATATATATATATATATATATATATATATATATATATATACAAATTAGTTTAGTTCTCTTAGTGATGACTTATGAGAGAATTATGCATAGTGAGAATGAATATTTTTAAATCGACTTTGGAGTATTGTAAGAATGATGGCTCTGAAAATTTTGTAAGAATGAACATGTTCCTATTGTTAACAATTTTATCAACAGTTCTTTGTGATCGATAAATTATGAAAAAACACACAACCAAGTCATCTGCGATGCTTGGCGTCAATAATTATGACGACAATTGATCGTCTTTAAAACTACAGACGATAAGAGAATCACTCGACCATGTCTCATTTTAGTGACACTCAAACGACGCTAGAGAACCACTCGACTACAAGTGGTCCATACTTGCAGGAGCAAATCATTTTGCTTAACAGAGTAATTCACCCGAAAAAATGAAGTAGCAGAATGAGGTATGTAGAATTAGAAGCCGGCTGCTATCAGGAACGAAATGAGTTGAAGTAGATGAACTAGAGGTAGTAGGTGGAGATCACCTATCTCTAGCAAGCTTTGAGACCTAGAATGCTAAGGTTACTAAGGTTAGTCATCTATACACCTTCATGCAATGCAATCCATGCAAGACAACTCTTCAATCTAACAGTGTGTAGCTTCTTCTATTAGGAAATTATTAATTTTCTAATCTATTAATGGGTAATACATATATCAATTATAATCACAAATTAAGTTATTTCATATCAAATGACTTATATAATGGTGATCTCATTTATTGTCATAAATACTGAATTGAAAAAGTCATTATTACTTTTGATTTGGAATTAAATGAGAATAAAACTAGAGATACTATTTTATTTGGGTTTTAAAGTTAAATGGGCGTGACACTCAAATATAAATAGTGACTTCAGGGTTTTGGTCCTTGGTGTACGAAATTGTGATCATCAATGGCGCCATCAACATGGTACGCTCAATTGCAATCTCAACTCTTTATCACAACTTCGCACAACTAACCAGCAAGTGCACTGGGTCGTCCAAGTAATAAACCTTACGCGAGTAAGGGTCGATCCCACAGAGATTGTTAGTATGAAGCAAGCTATGGTCATCTTGTAAATCTTAGTCAGGCAGATTCAAATGGTTATGGATGATTTATGAATAAAGCATAAAATAAAGATAGAGATACTTATGTAATTTATTGGTGAGAACTTCAGATAAGCGTATGAAGATGCTTTGTCCCTTCCGTCTCTCTGCTTTCCTACTGTCTTCATCCAATCCTTCTTACTCCTTTCCATGGCAAGCTGTATGTTGGGCATCACCGTTGTCAGTGGCTACAGTCCCGTCCTCTCAGTGAAAATGTTCAACGCGCTCTGTCACAGCACGGCTAATCATCTGTCGGTTCTCAATCAGGTTGGAGTAGAATCCATTGATTCTTTTGCGTCTGTCACTAACGCCCAGCCTTCAGGAGTTTGAAGCTTGTCACAGTCATTCAATCCTTGAATCCTACTCAGAATACCACAGACAAGGTTTAGACCTTCCGGATTCTCTTGAATGCCGCCATCAATTCTAGCTTATACCACGAAGATTCCGATTAAGGGATCCAAGAGATATCCACTCAATCTAAGGTAGAACGGAGGTGGTTGTCAGGCACACGTTCATAGGTGAGAATGATGATGAGTGTTACGGATCATCACATTCATCAAGTTGAGGAACAAGTGATATCTTAGAACAAGAACAAGCTGAATTGAATAGAAGAACAATAGTAATTGCATTAATACTCGAGGTACAGCAGAGCTCCACACCTTAATCTATGGTGTTTAGAAACTCCACCGTTGAAAATACATAAGAACAAGGTCTAGGCATGGCCGTGAGGCCAGCCCCATGATCTAAGATAGCATAAGACTACTCAAAGATAGCTACCAAGATCAGAATACAATAGTAAAAGGTCCTATTTGTAGAGAACTAGTAGCTTAGGGTTTACAAAGATGAGTAAATGACATAAAAATCCACTTCCGGGCCCACTTAGTGTGTGCTTGGGCTGCGCATTGAAGCTTTCATGTGTAGAGACTTTTCTTGGAGTTAAACGCCAGCTTTTGTGCCAGTTTGGGCGTTTAACTTCCATTCTTGTGCCAGTTCCGGCGTTTAACGTCGGGCAATCTTGAGCTGATTTAGAACGCCGGTTTGGGCCATCAAATCTCGGGCAAAGTATGGACTATTATACATTGCTGGAAAGCCCAAGATGTCTACTTTCTAACGCAGTTGAGAGCGCGCCAATTGGGCTTCTATAGCTCCAGAAAATCCACTTCGAGTGCAGGGAGGTGAGAATCTAACAGCATCTGTAGTCCTTTTCAGCCTCTGAATCAGATTTTTGCTCAGGTCCCTCAATTTCAGCCAGAAAATACCTGAAATCATAGAAAAACACACAAACTCATAGTAAAGTCCAGAAAAGTGAATTTTAACTAAAAACTAATAAAAATATAATAAAAACTAACTAAAACATACTAAAAACATACTAAAAAACAATGCCAAAAAGCGTATAAATTATCCGCTCATCACAACACCAAACTTAAATTGTTGCTTGTCCCCAAGCAACTGAAAATAAAATAAGATAAAAAGAAGAGAATATGCAATGAATTCCAAAAACATCTATGAAGATTAGTATTAATTAGATGAGCGAGGCTTTTAGCTTTTTGCCTCTGAACAGTTTTGGCATCTCACTCTATCCTTTGAAATTTAGAATGATTGGCTTCTCTAGGAACTCAAAATCCCGATAGTGTTATTGATTCTCCTAGTTAAGTATGATGATTCTTGAACACAGCTACTTTATGAGTCTTGGCCGTGACCCAAAGCACTCTGTCTTCCAGTATTACCACCGGATACATACATGCCACAGACACATAACTGGGTGAACCTTTTCAGATTATGACTCAGCTTTGCTAGAGTCCCCAATTAGAGGTGTCCAGGGTTCTTAAGCACACTCTTTTTGCCTTGGATCACAACTTTATTTCTTTCTCTTCCTTTTTTCTTTTCTTTTCATTTTTTTTAATATTCACTGCTTTTTCTTGCTTCAAGAATCATTTTTATGATTTTTCAGATCCTCAGTAACATGTCTCCTTTTTCATCATTCTTTCAAGAGCCAATCATTCATGAACAACAAATTAAAAAGACATATGCACTATTCAAGCATTCATTCAGAAACCAAAAGTATTGCCACCACATCAAACTAATTAATCTATTATAAAATTCAAAATTCATGCAATTCTTCTCTTTTTCAATTAAGAATATTTTTTTTAAGAAAGGTGATGGATTCATAGGACATTCATAACTTTAAGGCATAGACACTAAGCCACTAATGATCATAAGACACAAACATAGATAAACATAAGCATGAAAATTCGAAAAACAGGAAAATAAAGAACAAGGAAATTAAAGAACGGGTCCACCTTAGTGATGGCGGCTTGTTCTTCCTCTTGAAGATCTTATGGAGTGCTTGAGCTCCTCAATGTCTCTTCCTTGCCTTTGTTGCTCCTCTCTCATGATTCTTTGGTCTTCTCTAATTTCATGGAGGAGGATGGAATGTTCTTGGTGCTCCACCCTTAGTTGTCCCATGTTGGAACTCAATTCTCCTAGGGAGGTGTTGATTTGCTCCCAATAGTTTTGTGGAGGAAAGTGCATCCCTTGAGGCATCTCAGGGATTTCATGATGAGTGGGATCTCTTGTTTGCTCCATCCTTTTCTTAGTGATGGGCTTGTCCTCATCAATGAGGATGTCTCCCTCTATGTCAATTCCAACTGAATAACAGAGGTGACAAATGAGATGAGGAAAGGCTAACCTTGCCAAGGTAGAGGACTTGTCTGCCACCTTATAAAGTTCTTGGGCTATAACCTTATGAACTTCTACTTCCTCTCCAATCATGATGCTATGAATCATGATGGCCCTCTATAAGGTCATGCCTTCTCAGTTGAACCGGCTTCCCTCTTGAATCTCGTCCATTGAGCGCCCTTCACAAATTCTATGAGGACTTGGTCCAACCTTTGATCAAAGTTGACCCTTCTAGTGTAAGGGGGTCATCCCTTGCTCATGGGCAAGTTGAATGCCAACCTTACATTTTCTGGACTAAAATCTAAGCATTTCCCCCGAACCATTGTAAGCCAATCTTTGGGTCCGGGTTCACACTTTGATCATGGTCTGGTGATCCATGCATTGGCATAGAACTCTTGAACCATTAAGATTCCGACTTGTTGAATGGGGTTGGTAAGAACTTCCCAACCTCTTCTTCGGATCTCATGTCGAATCTCGGATATTCACTCTTTTGAGTTTGAAGGGACCTCGGGGATCACCTTCTCATGGCCACAACTTCATAGAAGTGGTCTTGATACACCCTTGAGATGAATCTCTCCATCTCCCATGACTCGGAGGTGGAAGCTTTTGCCTTCCCTTTCCTCTTTCTAGAGGTTTCTCCGGCCTTAGGTGCCATAAATGGTTATGGAAAAACAAAAAGCAATGCTTTTACCACACCAAACTTAGAAGGTTTGCTCGTCCTCGAGGAAAAGAAGTTAGAAGATAGTAGAAGAAGAAGAAATGGAGGAAATGGAGGAGGCTTTATGGTTCGGCCAAGGGGGAGAATTAGTGTTTAGGTTGTGTGAAAATGAAGGAGTGAAGATGGGTTTATATAGGGGTGGAGAGAGGGGTAAGTTTCGGCCATTATGGGTGGGTTTCGGAGGAAAAGTGGTTTGAATTTGAATGGTGAGGTAGGTAGGGTTTTATGAAGGATGGATATGAGTGGTGAAGAGAATAGTGGGATTTGATAGGTGAGGGGTTTTTGGGGAAGAGGTGTTGAGGTGATTGGTGAATGGGTAAAGAAGAGAGAGAGTGGTGGGATAAGTGGGGATCCTGTGGGGTCCACAGATCCTGAGGTGTCAATGAAAATTCATCCCTGTACCAAGTGGAGAGCAAAAATGCTCTTTATGCCAATTCTGGCGTTAAACGCCGGGCTGGTGCCCATTTCTGGCGTTTAACACCAGCTTCTTGCCCTTTCCTGGCGTTTAACGCCAGTCTGGTGCCCCTTTCTGGCGTTAAACGCCCAGAATGGTGCCAGACTGGGCGTTAAACGCCCATTTGCTGCCCCTTACTGGCGTTTAAACGCCAGCAAGGTTTTCCTCTAGGGTGTGCTATTTTTCTTTCTATTTTTCATTCTGTTTTTGCTTTTTCAATTGATTTTGTGACTTTTCATGATCATCAACCTACAGAAAACATAAAATAACAAAGGAAAATAGATAAAATATAACATTGGGTTGCCTCCTAACAAGCGCTTCTTTAATGTCAGTAGCTTGACAGTGGGCTCTCATGGAGCCTCACAGATACTCCGAGCAATGCTGGAACCTCCCAACACCAAACTTAGAGTTTGAATGTGGAGGTTCAACACCAAACTTAGAAGTTGGTTGTGGCCTCCCAACACCAAACTTAGAGTTTGGCTGTGGGGGCTCTGGTTGGCTCTGTTTTGAGAGAAGCTCTTCATGCTTTCTCTCCATGGTAACAGAGGGATATCCTTGAGCCTTAAACACAAAGGATTCTTCATTCACTTGAATGATCAATTCTCCTCTGTCAACATCAATCACAGCCTTTGCTGTGGCTAGGAAGGGTCTGCCAAGGATGATGGATTCATCCATGCACTTTCCAGTCTCTAGGACTATGAAATCAGCAAGGATGTAATGGTCTTCAATCTTTACCAGAACATCCTCTACAAATCCATAAGCTTGTTTTCTTGAATTGTCTGCCATCTCTAGTGAGATTCTTGCAGCTTGTACCTCAAAGATCCCTAGCTTCTCCATTACAGAGAGAGGCATGAGGTTTATACTTGACCTTAAGTCACACAGAGCCTTCTTAAAGGTCATGGTGCCTATGGTACAAAGTATTGAGAACTTCCCAGGATCCTGTCTCTTTTGAGGTAATTTCTGTCTAGACAAATCATCCAGTTCTTTGGTGAGCAAAGGGGGTTCATCCTCCAAAGTCTCATTACCAAATAACTTGTCATTTAGCTTCATGATTGCTCCAAGGTACTTGGTAAATTGCTCTTCAGTGACATTTTCATCCTCTTCAGAGGAAGAATACTCATCAGAGCTCATGAATGGCAGAAGTAATTCCAATGGAATCTCTATGGTCTCAGTGTGAGCCTCAGATTCTCATGGTTCCTCATTCGGGAACTCATTGGAGGCCAGTGGATGTCCATTGAGGGCTTCCTCAGTGGCAATCACTGCCTCTTCCTCCTCTCCAAGTTCGACTATGTGGGTCATGTTAATGGCCTTGCATTCTCCTTTTGGATTCTCTTCTGTATTGCTTGGAAGAGTACTAGGAGGAAGTTCAGTAATTTTCTTGCTCAGCTGTCCCACTTGTGCTTCCAGGTTTCTAATGGAGGATCTTGTTTCAGTCATGAAACTTTGAGTGGTTTTGATTAGATCAGAGACCATGGTTGCTAAGTCAGAGTGGTTCTGCTTAGAATTCTCTGTCTGTTGCTGAGAAGATGATGGAAAAGGCTTGCCATTGCTAAACCTGTTTCTTCCACCATTATTGTTGTTGAAACCTTGTTGAGGTCTCTGTTGATCCTTCCATGAGAGATTTGGATGATTTCTCCATGAAGGATTATAGGTGTTTCCATAGGGTTCTCCCATGTAATTCACCTCTTCCATTGAAGGGTTCTCAGGATCATAAGCTTCTTCTTCAGATGAAGCGTCCTTAGTACTGCCTGGTGCAGCTTGCATTCCAGACAGACTTTGAGAGATCATATTGACTTGCTGAGTCAATATTTTGTTCTGAGCCAATATGGCATTCAGAGTATCAATCTCAAGATTCAATGAGTTCTTGAGCTTGTAGGCGTCTTCTTCAGATGAAGAGATCCTCCAGCAGAGCTATCCAATGACATCTTGGACAGTTCAGATAGACCATCATAGAAGATACCTATGATGCTCCATTCAGAAAGCATGTCAGAAGGCACTTTCTGATCAATTGTTTGTATCTTTCCCAAGCTTCATAGAGGGATCACCTTCCTTCTGTCTGAAGGTTTGGACTTCCACTCTAAGCTTACTCAATTTTTGAGGTGGAAAGAACTTTGCCAGAAGGCATTGACTAGCTTTTCCCAAGAGTTCAGGCTTTCTTTAGGTTGTGAGTCCACCATATCCTAGCTCTGTCTCTTACAGCAAAAGGGAATAGCATAAGTCTGTAGACCTCAGGGTCAACCCCATGGTCTTGACAGTGTCAGATTGCAAGAATTCAGCTAAAAACTGATGAGGATCTTCCAATGGAAGTCCATGGAACTTGCAATTCTGTTGCATTAGAGAAACTAATTGAGGCTTAAGCTCAAAGTTGTTTGCTCCAATGGCAGGGATAGAGATGCTCTCCCATAGAAGTCGGGAGTAGGTGCAGTAAAGTCACCCAGCACCTTCCTTGCATTATTGGCATTGTTGTTGTTTTCGGCTGCCATGGGTTCTTCTTCTTTGAAGATTTCTGTTAGGTCCTCTACAGAGAGTTGTGCTTTAGCTTCTCTTAGCTTTTGCTTCAAGGTCCTTTCAGGTTCAGGGTCAGCCTCAACAAGAATGCTTTTGTCTTTGCTCCTGCTCATATGAAAGAGAAGAGAACAAGAAAATATGAAATCCTCTATGTCACAGTATAGAGATTCCTTGAGGTGTCAGAGGAGAAGAAAAATAGAAGGAAAAAGTAGAAGAATTCGAACATATCAAGTAAGATAGAGTTCGAATTGTGCATTGAGGAGGAGTGTTAGTCCATAAATAGAAGGATATGAGAAGAGGGGAAGAAATTTTCGAAAATAAATTAAAAAGATTTTAAAAACATTTTGAAAAATACTAATTGATTTTTGAAAACTAAGAATGGAAAAGAAATTAAGTAATTTTTGAAAAAGATTTTGAAATTAGAAATAAAAAAGATATGATTGAAAACTATTTTGAAAAAGATGTGATTAAGAAAATATGATTGAAAAGTTATGGTTTTTAAAAAGATGTGATTGAAAAGATATGATTTGAAAAACAATTAAAAAAAGATTTGATTTTGAAAATTAATGACCTGCCTAAGAAAGATATGATTCAGACATTAAACCTTTCTCAACAGAAAAGGCAACATACTTGAAATGTTGAATCAAATCATTAATTGTTAGCAAGTATTTTCTAAAATGGAAAGAAATTGATTTTTGAAAAGATATTATTGAAAAGATATGATTTGAAAAAGATTTTGATTTTGAAAAATTTTGAAAACTTGAAAAAAAATTTGAATTAGAAACAAAATCTTCCCTCTTGTGCCATCCTGGCATTAAACGCCCAGAATGGTATCCATTCTGGCGTTTAACGCCCAAAATGCTACCCTTTTGGGCGTTAAACACCCAGCCATGCACCCTGGCTGGCGTTTAAATGCCAGTTTTCCTTCTTCACTGGGCGTTTTGAACGCCCAACTTTTTCTGTGTAATTCCTCTGCTGTATATTCTGTATCTTCAATTCTCTGTATTATTGACTTGAAAAGACACAAATAATTTTTTTTTGGATTTTTAATAATGAAACTAAGATCAAATAAACAATGCATGCAAGACACCAAACTTAGCAGTTTGTATACTATTGACACTAACAAAATGAGAATGCATATGAGAAACAACAAAACACTTAAGACAAGAGAATTTAAAGATCAGAGTAAGGAAATCATCAAGAACAACTTGAAGATCAATGAAGACACATGAATGAATTTGAAAAATGCAAGAAGAACAAAAATATGCAATTGACACCAAACTTAAAATTAGACACTAGACTCAACAAGAAACATACAAAATATTTTTGGTTTTTATGATTTTGTAATTTTTTTTATTTTTTCGAAAATTGAGTGAAAAAGAAAATAAAGATATCAAAATTCTTAAGGAGAATTCCAGGAATCATGCAATGTTAGTCTAAAGCTTTAATCTAAAGAAATTAGACATGGCAAGCCAAGTTTCAGCAGGACATTGCATTCAAGAGCTAAATTGATGAGAATCAATCAGCTTTGGTGATGATAAGAACATCACCTTGAAACACTAGAATTCATTCTTAAGAACTCTGAAGAAAAATACCTAATCTAAGCAACAAGATGAACTGTCAGTTGTCCAAACTCAAACAATCCCCGGCAACGGCGCAAAAAACTTGGTGCACGAAATTGTGATCATCAATGGCGCCATCAACATGGTACGCTCAATTGCAATCTCAACTCTTTATCACAACTTCGCACAACTAACCAGCAAGTGCACTGGGTCGTCCAAGTAATAAACCTTACGCGAGTAAGGGGTCGATCCCACGGAGATTATTGGTATGAAGCAAGCTATGGTCATCTTGTAAATCTTAGTCAGGCAGATTCAAATGGTTATGGATGATTTATGAATAAAGCATAAAATAAAGATAGAGATACTTATGTAATTCATTGGTGAGAACTTCAGATAAGCGTATGAAGATGCTTTGTCCCTTTCGTCTCTCTGCTTTCCTACTGTCTTCATCCAATCCTTCTTACTCCTTTCTATGACAAGATGTATGTTGGGCATCACCGTTGTCAGTGGCTACAGTCCCGTCCTCTCAGTGAAAATGTTCAACGCGCTCTGTCACAGCACGGCTAATCATCTGTCGGTTCTCAATCAGGTTGGAGTAGAATCCATTGATTCTTTGCGTCTGTCACTAACGCCCAGCCTTCAGGAGTTTGAAGCTTGTCACAGTCATTCAATCCTTGAATCCTACTCAGAATACCACAGACAAGGTTTAGACCTTCCGGATTCTCTTGAATGCCGCCATCAATTCTAGCTTATACCACGAAGATTCCGATTAAGGGATCCAAGAGATATCCACTCAATCTAAGGTAGAACGGAGGTGGTTGTCAGGCACACGTTCATAGGTGAGAATGATGATGAGTGTCACGGATCATCACATTCATCAAGTTGAGGAACAAGTGATATCTTAGAACAAGAACAAGCTGAATTGAATAGAAGAACAATAGTAATTGCATTAATACTCGAGGTACAACAGAGCTCCACACCTTAATCTATGGTGTTTAGAAACTCCACCGTTGAAAATACATAAGAACAAGGTCTAGGCATGGCCGTGAGGCCAGCCCCATGATCTAAGATAGCATAAGACTACTCAAAGATAGCTACCAAGATCAGAATACAATAGTAAAAGGTCCTATTTGTAGAGAACTAGTAGCTTAGGGTTTACAAAGATGAGTAAATGACATAAAAATCCACTTCCGGGCCCACTTAGTGTGTGCTTGGGCTGTGCATTGAAGCTTTCATGTGTAGAGACTTTTCTTGGAGTTAAACGCCAGCTTTTGTGCCAGTTTGGGCGTTTAACTCCCATTCTTGTGCCAGTTCCGGCGTTTAACGCCGGGCAATCTTGAGCTGATTTAGAACACCGGTTTGGGCCATCAAATCTCGGGCAAAGTATGGACTATTATACATTGCTGGAAAGCCCAAGATGTCTACTTTCTAACGCAGTTAAGAGCGCGCCAATTGGGCTTCTGTAGCTCCAGAAAATCCACTTCGAGTGCAGGGAGGTGAGAATCCAACAGCATCTGCAATCCTTTTCAGCCTCTGAATCAGATTTTTGCTCAGGTCCCTCAATTTCAGCCAGAAAATACCTGAAATCACAAAAAAACATACAAACTCATAGTAAAGTCCAGAAAAGTGAATTTTAACTAAAAACTAATAAAAATATAATAAAAACTAACTAAAACATACTAAAAACAATGTCAAAAAGCATATAAATTATCCGCTCATCAGTCCTCAACATATCAAGGCCGCCTCCGTAGCTCTTTTTCCATTAGAGGAGTTGCGATTTAGCCCTATCAAGAATACAAAAGGTTTTGGTTAAGGAATATCAAAAAATCAAAATTTTTCAATTATACTCATGAATTCAGGTACGCTTCCACACTCTTATCTTTCTTTCTTAATAATTTAACATGGATGGTCTTAGCTTGGAATTAAGAACCAAAATTTTTCAACATCTCCTCCACCTTACTTCATATTGACCACTGATAATGGTAGCAGATATAGACCTCGAGCCGATAACCCAATCGACCCTCTTCAAAGATGATGATGCTACAGCCTCAAACACAATACTAATGATAATAATGAAGAGTTTCTTGACGAGAACTATGTATGATGTATTTGTATTTGTTAACAACTGAACTTGAAGCAAGAACAAATTGCATGAAGATTAGTTCATGCATTGATGCAGAAACTATACCCAGAGAAAAATAGAACAGAACTCCATTCATTGAGTTAAAGTATTATTCACATTATTGGATTGAAATACAACACTATTTATATAGAGAGGATATAAGTACTACCGGTGCAATAAGTACCAATTCAAGAAAACAGAAAAAGAAAAATAACAGAATTAAGGGAATTGAGGCTTAGTTTGATTCTATAACTAACTTTCTATTTTATACTCACTCATAATATTTTTTTCCAAAGATAGATGTATTTTATTCATTGATTGAAACAAAGTACAATGGGGTCCATGTTAGGACACATAGCAAAAGAAAGAGAAAATTTCCAAAGTTCACTAAAGCATGATTATATCAACAAAACATGAATGAGAGAGAAAATAGATTAGAAAAAGGAAAGTGAATGCAGAACTAGGGATTGGAAGACAACTCATTCACAAGCTTCAAGCATGACTCCACTATTGCTTCTGGAGGGATCAATTCTTGTTCAAAGTTCATAATGTTCCTGGATTTTCAAATTTCCTTACACAATGTTGCTAACAACACCAACTGCGATGACCCACCATGTCGAACTCTGAAGTGTTCAGATCTCTCTGACCAGACCAACCAAAAGGAAAGTGAGTTGTTGTGGACAAAATTTATAGTGATGGGACTTTTATTCCATACCTCTTTCACTTTTTCGCATCAGAATAGACAATGATTGATCAATTCTGCATCTTGTTGGTAACGGCGACATAATGGGGAAATGGAAGGGAGGTGATGGTTGAGCAGATTAAGGACAGGGAGCTTCTAGTGTATGCTTCTCCATAGGAAAATTTTCAATTTTGGAGGAAGAGAGAGCCTTCAAATTTGACACCAGATTTCTTTACGTTGGAGAATTTCTAGACAAAACTTTATTGGAGAGTCCTTAAAATGATATGCCACTTAGTAGCGAGAGATTGCCTCATATTTTCTGCTTTGAGCTGCATTCTAATGAAGTCTGTCTTCACTTTCTGAGATTGTGATTGATAGAATTTGCTAACTAATTTCAGGTAAGAAGAGTTGATTAATTAGATTCTGATTCTAGTTTTTATTGGATAGCATTAAATCTTTTACCCACAATATTATGTCTCTGAATTTCTGTGACAATTGAAAGAAGGATTAGGACTGGATGATTGGGAGGAAGCCAAGGGTCAGTGAGAATTTGGATGTTGTTGCCATTGCCAACCTGCCAAGTAAGCTACTTTTATAGAACTGAACGACCTTCTAGAACACGCCGCCATCCCCAAGAAGGTAAGTTATCCGTCTCTGCTTTTATGATAGAACTGTGCTTATAGTATTTTTCTTTATAGACCCTGGCTATAAGAGAATCTAGTTGGGTAGCTAGTTTCCAGCATTGTTTAGCAAGCAATGCCAAATTTTGGGCTCGTAGGTCTTTAAATTCGTGATTGTCTTTTTTTTTTTAGGCCTTGACATAAGATCCCAACTCACTTAAGCCATTTTTCTTTTTGAACCTTTTTTATCCCACTAAAATTGAGATAAAATACTATGAATTTTTCTGATTAGAAAGTCACTATTTTTATTAAAATGTGTCTGCCAACTGATGAAAGGAGTCTCTTTTTTATCCATGAACTCTCTTCTTTACTTTTTCTTTAATATAATTGAAGGTTACTTTTTTAGAACGTTGAATAATCGAAGACAAAGACAGTCTTAAGTATTTATCTTAAGCTCCTTACTTTTTTTGAATTACTCACTCATAATATTTATTAGTGAGGGATTATATGTATTATATATCATTTTATTATGTATGTTTGTATTAACTTTATTTGTTATATTATATTTTGTTAGTGATAAATAAATATAATTTTATTCATGCTTATATTTTTAAAATATTGATTAAGTAGAAAAATAAATTGAATATTACTGACAGCTAGACCATCTATAATCTTAAAATAATATATATCTTCAATTGTTAAAAACGATAGGCATTTGCAGATGAAAATAGAAAATGAGCATTTATTAATATTACTTACACCAAGGCCATCAATACATAACTATCCTAGCCGTAATTAATATTAATTGATATTGCTGACAAGTGACAACCACAAAGTGTTGGTAAAATTTGTAGAAGCTTACCAATAAATAATCGATAAACTTTTATTCACAGTCAAATTGTTTGTAGAATTAGTTACTGACGTATGAACGGTCTGTAATAGATAGTTAATATTCTAGTTTTGTTTTAATTATTAGTATTCTAACCCGAATATATTATTTAGTAATAACAAACGTGTCAGGTAAAGTAACAACAAAAGTGCTTTAATTTCATTGTATAGCCACACAAACAACTAACAAATGTGCCATGAAATTTTATATAGTTAATCCGTATGATCAAATATCCTAATTTAGAAATCTTACTTTATATAAAAATACGGGCCTGCTACACATACAAATTTACAAATTTACAAGTTTACAAGTTGGTCCAGCCCAAATAGAACTCACGCGCATGAAGAGAGATAACATGGCGCTTCAAAATCACGCGCTCAACACTCAAACGGTTACGTATGGCAGACTCTTCCACTTCTTCCACTTCTTCCACTTCTCAAGGCGCTTTGAAAACAAGGAAACCCTCCCATTTCGAGCGAAAATCAAAGTTCAATATACAAATCGTTGTTCGAAACCTCCATCAAAACACATCAACTCTCCGTGAAGAATCTGAAGAGAAACAAAGCAACAATACTCAACGTAAGTTCATTAAGATTCCTGTATATTTTACTTTTCTTCGTCGTTCTTCTAGGGTTTACTATTATTCTTGCTTCTTTGTTACACTATTCTAAGTTTCTACGTCGTTCTTCTAAGTTCTACGTCATTCTACATTGTTGTCTAAGTTCTCCTGCTATTGTTGTTGATTTTTGGGGGTTTATTCCGTAGATTGGGGGGTGTATACTGCTTAACCTTGTGGCTTGATTGAAGCATGGTTGAATATCAGACTAATATCTATAGCATGCATCTGAATAATATCTATGGGTGTATCTCACGTTATCAATGGGTGTATCTTGCTGATTTTGGGTGTATCTGACTCATATATATGGGTGTATCTTACTGTTATCAATGGGTGTATCTTATTGTTATGGGTGTATCTGACTCATATATATGGGTGTATCTTACTGATATCTTTGGGTGTATTTTTCGTTTCAGAGAAAATGGCAGCAAGAAACCAAACAAAAGACCTTAAGTGTGCCACACATCTCCTGAGTGATAAGTTCAGCAACATGACTGAGGAGAAGAAGGCGATTGTGAGGGATCTCGGATTTGGTGGGTTGATGCACATCCCACCACTAAGGGTGGATCACCAACTCTTAAGGGAGCTGGCAAACAACTTCAAACTTGGGGAGAACAAACTGAAGACAGGATATGGTTCTTTCCAAATAACCCCAAAAAAATAGGTCATGCGCTTGGCATCAATGCAACAGGTAACTAGCTTAAAATTATAGGTGTATATTAAGTGTGCTTGGGTGAATTTAAGTGATGCTTGGGTGTATCTGAACCGACTTGGATACTTTTGTGTCTTCCTTTTTGTAGGAGATCTATTTCCTGAGAAAGTTGAGTATAAGAAACTTTCTGATGATGACAAAATAATTTATAGAAGATTCCAGGGTACCCTCAAAAGTCTTGCCGATGAAATGATGGAAATCGGTGTTGGCAACGAAGAGGAACACCTGATGTTCAAGAGGATGTCATCTCCTACTACAGATGGCGTTCCTTTTGCCAACGATGATAAACAAATATCGCCCGTGCACCTGGCCCCAATTTTTAAGATGGACGGCATATCGGAGAGAAACTGGGGGGGGGCATGTTTTGACCTTCATGGTAAAGGGCATCACAGACTACCAGAGAAGAAGAAGAAGGCAATTAATGGCTGCCTCTTTGCCCTGATGATAATCTACTTTCATCTTTCAAAAAACAAAGGCAAGAACAGGGCTGAAAGACCACCAAAGCCCTGGATTGCCAACTGGACTAAGGAGCAGTTGGTGGAAAGAAGACTGCAGAAGAGAGGAAATTTTGGTAAGTAACATAATAAGTTGGTGTATTTATTTACCTGAATGCTGCTAACTAAAATATCTCATGTTTCAGGGGATTGTGAAGATGGCAGAGACAAGAGAAAAAATGAAAAAAAAAGAAAAAAAAGAAAAAAAACAAGAAATCAAAAAACAAAAAAAAGGAAGGCGAGTCCAACATCGTCTTCGGAGACAGAAACTACTGACAGTGACACTTTTACCTCTGAGTCTGAGGCTCAAGAAGACTCAGAGGATTCAAGAAGAAAACACCCCAGCAAAGGGGAAAAAGTAAGTACCATACTTGGGTGTAATTTTTTTTCGAGTTGGGTGTATTTTGTTTGATCACGTTGGGTGTATGTAGTTTATTAAGCAGGGTGTGTTTCGTTTGCTGCGTTGGGTGTATATTGTATATTCAATTGGGTGTATCTCGTGAATTCATTTGGGTGTATTATTAGTATGTTCTAAATGATGATTGTTTGCCTTCCAGAATGGACTCCAGAAAAAGAAAGCAGAGGCAAGAGGAGTCAGATTTTGATTCAGAATCTGAATCTGAACCAAGTGATGAGTAATATCCTAAAATTATTACTCCTTTCTTTTGGCTTCATTATAAAGATTTCGTGTATTAACTGAAGTGTCTATTATTAACTTATAGGAGCGAAGAATCATCACCTGCGGAGAAGGAGAAGAAAAAGAAAAAAACAAAAACAACACCAAAAAAGTAAGCAATTCTTTGGATAATATTCTGTGATAAAATTAATTTTTTATTTCTGATTGGTACTCTTTTTTTTCCACCCAGAACACAACAAAAAAAGAAAAAAGTTGTTGTGGAGGATTCACCTCCTGAAGAAGATCAATACTTTGACGGGTACAGTACCTCGTAAGCTATATTACAGTCTATCATCATAATTATTTTTGTTAACATCTTATTTTATGAATGTAGTGAGAGATATGAAATATCAAGTGACGAACTTGATGAATGGCTAAGGGAAAATGTTGATAAATCTGCTGCAGAGGGGTATGTCTTGCTGGGCTGTGTATTTGAGATTTTGGTGTCTTTTGTTTGCTAATAATTGTATCTTGTTTCGCAGGGAGAACCAAGCTGACCTGCGATCGATAAAAGGTCGCTATGTGTCCTCTGAAACATAAGAAGTTTTATTATTTAATAAAATATTGTTATCATGATTTGGATGTATTTTGTGGAGCCATTTGGGTGTATTTTGTGAATCAAGTTGGGTGTATGTTGTTTACTAAGTTGGGATATTTCGTTTGTTTTGTTAGGTGTATATTGTCCATTCGGTTGGTTGTATCTTGTGCATTCATTTGGGTGTATTTTATACCTGTATCTTATTTTGTCTGAATAACATGAAATCTGTTTAGACTACCGGCTATGAACTTGGGAAGTGATGATCCTTCCTCTCAAGGACGCACAGAATAGAGTAGTGTAAACCAACCGTCACAGAGCATGTAATTTCTCTTTCAAATAACCGTTACTTTTGTTCTTCTATTACCTTCTACTTCTAATTCTGTATATATTTTTTTTAGAAAAAAAAGCCCTTTATTATTTTATTCAAGAAAAAAAAGGCAGAAAAAAAAAGCAAAAACTGCAAGTATGTAAGTTCTCAAAAAAAAAGCCTGTCTTCTTTTTGAATTGTTCGGGTGTATTTTTTGACCTTCTTTGGGTGTATTTTAGGTTGAGTCCGACTGATTCGAATATGATGGTTGTGAGGGAACAAACACCGTCGGAAGCGCTTGTAGTGTGAGTTTTCCCAAGAATATTTCAACCTTATAACCTTATTATTTTCAAATACGTTGTTAACCTTTCATTTTTCTTCTTGTTTAGAGTCCCGATCCAGGTTTTTGTGCCGGCATCCCAAACAACCACTGAGACAGATTTCGAACCAACCCCTATGCTACGGATTGAAGGGACTACAGAAACGTAAGAAATATTATTGGGTGTATATTTGTTTAGGGTTTGGGTGTATATTTGCTAACAGTTTGGGTGTATATTGTTCCTGATCAATTTTTTTTACGCCATGATTAATTTTGTGTAACTGTGCAGCACTCCTGAACCCCCCAAACAACTTCAAGAAACCACACCCACGCTTCCCCCAGCTCCAACTAAAATGTAAGTTCATCAGACTAAAATCAATCTTTGCTTATCATCCGTATATTCTTATTCTTACTCTTATTCTTATACATCATGACGCAGTCATCCAGCCGCAGAAGACGCTGCTTCCCTGTTGATGATGGCACGGACAGCAACCTATGTTCCTAAAACAGATCCAGGGATGCCATCATTCAGCCTTGGATTGACTGATTCAAGCCAGGAGGGGGCGTCAACGCAGGAGACAGAAAGGGAAAAATCTCCAGAAACTGCAAGTATGCTAGAACAATTAGACAATTTGGTCCAAAAATTAGCAAGCAATGCGGCGAAGGAAAAAGACGAAAGTCCACAAATTCAGAGGGAGACTGGGGGAGAAAGTTCTGCAAAGTTTGACTCTCCTGGGGGAATAAATCAAATTCCAGATGATATGAAACAAAAGTGCTACATCTGGGGGACGAGACTGAAGGAAGACGCAGATGGCAATACTAACGAGTATGAGGAGATGTGCAGTCTGATTGGCCAAGGAGAATACATTTGATGAGAATGCACCTTGCATCCCTCCAGGCAAAGAGTGATATAGAATCTCAGGTAATATTAGACTAACACTAATGTTTTTACACCAAAGTCAACTGCAATGTTTATTAATGTAAAATTGATTTCGGCATATATTTCTAGATTGTATCTGCCATCTGCCTCATCCTAAACCAGAAAAATGAAAAGAGGTTTCAGGAACAAATATACTGTCTCCCCCCCCCCCCGATATTGTGGTAAATGTTACTTCTACGAACTTTGGGTGTATTTTTTGTATTAATTTGGGTGTATTTTATAGGTTCGATTGGGTGTAAGTTGTGTATTTTCAGTATTTCATTTCTTGTTTCGCAATTCTTGCAGAGCATGGCACTTTCGGATCACCCAAAGGGGGAATTCATATCACCGAAAACGAAAAAGAAATTCAGGGTGGAAGCCTACCCGAGTTTCATTCCCTTCATAGATAGAAAAAAATTAACTTCGCATCCATATGTAAGTTTTTGTTTGCTAAATTTGTTAGTACGCTTATTTACTTATATGCCAAATAAAATAACACACTGTTGAAAATGTGGCAATCCTTCAGATTTTTGCTCCTGTTTGCCACTCGGGGCATTGGTGGTTATGGCTGATAAATACAACAAAGCGAAAATGTCAAATACTTGACCCGCTACACAAAAAAGCTCCAAGCGATGAGAGAAAGGACATTAATAAATTCACTGTAAGTTGCCTCTGTCTTCTTTACTTTAATAGATAGGTCTATTTCGTTAGTTGTGTTGGGTGTATATTGTCCATTCAGTTGGGTGTATCTTGTCCATTTATTCGGGTGTATTTTCTGATTTGTTTTGGTATTTAAGGGATATGTATTTTCAAGATTGATAACATATGCCGGCGGAGAACCTCTGCAGAAAGGGGAGAACGAGAAGAAAATTAAAGCATCATATGTTAAAATATCAGGCCAAAAAACAAGGTATAAATTTGTGACTCTGAACATTAAACTTTCCTAAATGAGATTTGTAATTTATTTTCTTCGTTTTCAGCTATGACTGCGCTATCTACGTTATGAAGTGGCTTGAGTTAATTGAGCCGGAAAACATCAAAAAGGGGAAGTATGAATGGGATAATTGGCCACAGGTAACTGTCTTTAGAACTATATAACTCTGTATTACTTTACTGAATTAATATTGCTGTTTAAACAGAATATACTTTTTAATTGTAGGAGGAGGTGGACCACTATAGAGTGGAGTATGCTTCCCGGATACTATTCAGTGAGATGAATAAACAGAGAGATCGGGCAATTAGAGAGAGTAGTGCTATAAGGTTGTCGAAGCCATCCTCTGTATTATTGAGTCCGTTTTGTCAGATTAATTCTGCTGATATAGAAACTGGGTAATCCAATTGCTGGGTAGTATGTAAATTGAACAAATGATGTAAATATTTGCCATTTATCAACAACTTCTATTCCATGTATATTTTTTCCCATAGTTAAACTATCTGTGCTGGTGAACTGTCTGTGATGTATTCAAAAACTGTATTACAGGTGGTAAAATATGAAGCAAAAACTCAAGGCATATATAAACGGAACAAATGTAAATATTTGCCATTTATCAACAACTTCTATTCATGTATTTTTTTCCATAGTTAAACTATCTGTGCTGGTGAACTGTCTGTGATGTATTCAAAACTGTATTACAGGTGGTAAAATATGAAGCAAAAACTCAAGGCATATAAACGCAAATTATAAAATGTTACACCCAACGCAAGTCTAATAATACACCCAAATTGCATAAATATACCCCAACTGTCTGTGCTGTATTCAAAATGTGAATTACATGTACTAAAATATGAAGAAAAACATCAAATGAAATATACACCCATAACCTGCGAATTTTTACAGCTTTTGTTCTTATGTATCTATATTTGTCTATATGTAATTGTGAATTAACAAAATACACCCAAAAGAAACAGTGCTTTTACACCCATATTCTATAAAACTATACACCCAAAGAGTTATCCCCTGCTGCTGGTACCCTGAGCTGATAATTCTAATGTGTCCTTGATATTGGCTGGAATTTAAATGCGCCGCTGATGCAGCATCAAACAGGTTTATCTGAATAAACACTCACATTAGCTAAACTATAACGAGAAAAATAAACTCAATCGCCACAAATTTAAAGAACATTACTTTTACCTCGCTTAAACTTTCGTCTTCTTCTTCTTTGTGGCATTTGCAATCTGTTTCTCCAGCTTTGAACCTAGCCTGTTTTTTGGACGTCCTCTTGTTTGAATCCTTGGCGGCTTTGAAGCTCGTTAACGGATTCCAAGTTGGCGTCTTCGTGGGATAAGAAGATTCCCCGTCCTTTTGGCTTTTAATGCTTCCATCTCGGCCATGACGTTATCGTACGCACGGTGCAGAATTGCAGTCAGCTCCTCCGATTCGGAGGCAAATTCGCAAATATTTTGCGAACGAAAAACCAATTGGTCGAACCTCTTGCTTCTTGGCTCCATTAGTGGCTCGTCGTGGCTGCTCTTGATGTGTGTGTGTCGCCTCTTTACCTTCTTGCTCCATCGTTCCAGTATATATCTAGGAGACACTTGGCTTACTTGTTCGAAGCTTAACACGCTTAGTGCGTGACGGCACAGTATCCCTCTTGACTCGAATAATAAGCATTGGCATTTTACCTCGGCTGCAACTGAGTCGTAGGTAACCGTGAACTTGTTGAATATTGAGCTGGAAACTTGTTCTCCGACTTCGTATATTGAATAGCCTAGAGCGGAATTCTTTAATCTGGTGATGCAATTTGCCTTTCCTCTGAATTGTGCTTGGACTTCCCTAAACTTTGCATGAGTGTACGCATCTTGAAACTGAGCTTCAATGAAGGATTTGGTTACACACGGTATGACCGTATGAAAATCTGCAGCATCTGATTCTCTCTCTGCTTGCTCCCTGCTTCCGAGGCAATTATCGTATTGTTTGACGAACTGAATAAGCGACCTGTTCCGGGTGATGTACTTGTTAAAAAATGAAGCATGCTCTCGCTCTTTGTGTGCTTCTCATTCCTGCCCAGAAGTGGTGATCCAGATAGATAGGAACCCATGTGACGGTCTTCGTACAGATCTGCATAATACACCCAAATACAGACTGTAAAATACACCCGAGAGAACATACAATTTATACCTCTGTTGCAGATTTTAAAAACACATTACCTGAAAGCCATTGTTGTCCGCAAGACCAAAATTCAGTAGAAATCGTTCCAATTCCTATCGAATGAGTCTTTGCTATGAGAGTTCCAAACAACATGGCTCATTTCTTGTTCGATATTGGCATGTCCCTTGTACCGTTTAATTTGCTTGGAATCTTCTTCATGATGTGCCAAATACACCAGCGGTGAACTGTTGTTTTGGCATACAGGCCTCTAAAGCCCTTTTCATTGATGCGCACTGATCGGTGAAACCCTTTCGGAGCGTTTCCTCCCATGCAACGAAGCCAGCATTGAAATAACCATTTGAATGATTCAATTTCTTCGTTCTTTATCAAAGAGCATCCGAGAAGTGTGACTGACCGTGGTGATTCACCCCGACAAAGAACCCAGACCAAATTATACCTGAAACAAATTACCATGGTCCAGAATGCAAAATCATTAGGTACACCTCAACAAATGCTTCAAATACACCCAATAAGACAGCCAATATACACCTCTGCTGCGGATTCGTAAAAATTAATTAATTTAGCATCATAAACAGGGACAGTTTGTTACCTGTTTGTATTGTAGGTGGTGTCGAATGAAATGACGTCTCCGAAATACTTAAAGGCGGCTCTGCTTCTTGCATCGGCCCAAAAAGCCAGCTTAATCGATTGATCCTCCTCGAGTTCGAGCTCAAAAAAGAAATTCGGATTCTTCTCTTTCATTCTTAAGAAATATTTCCCGAATTCCTTTGCATCTTCTTGTTCGGAAACATTTCGCACTTCCCTAGTAATGTAATTCCTCACGTCCTTTTCGATAAAATTTAACTCGCGGTGACCCTTGGCAGCCGCAACAAATGATTGGTAGGTTTTGCTTGGTCTTATACCGGCCTCCTTGTTATTCTCTATCGTACGACGAATGAACATGCTTAGTTCCATGTGCTGTTTGAGCATCTCTGCTTTGCTTGGACAGTAGGGGTGTGAATGATCCAGCACAACCTTTGAAATGATCCAAGCACCGACATCCTTCAATGTGTGTATATAAATTCTTGCAGGACAGTTTAAACCTGCTGTCGGATTGGTCTTCTCGGTCGGAGATATTTTAGAATTCCATTTTCCCTCTCTGCTACATGTAATCAGTTGATTCTTAATCTCGTTTCCCTTTCTATTTGTGCACCGAACTCTTGTAGAGAAACCTGCAGCCTTGGCATAGTTCCTGTAAAATTTTTCAGCATCTTCAAGGGTGGTAAAGGTCATTCCGACCTTTGGAACAAACTCGTCATCAACAACCGAGAGAGGCTGCACAATACACCGTGTCAAAACTGTGAATACACCCATAGATATGTTTCAAATACACCCAATCATGTCTAATATGATACACCCGAACCGCAATAACTCAACTACAGAATGACCTTTAAAGCCATAACTGTAAATACAGGCTGCAGAATACACCATGTCAAAAACTAAAACACACCCAATCATGTCTAATATATACACCTGAACAACAACAACTCAATTAAAATAACAAAAACCAGTACAGTGTAGATACACCACACTTCTAGCTAAAATACCCCAAAGAAGAATTGATCTACACCCGAGCGTCTGCTATAATTCCATGTAATTAATCACAACTAATACATTGAATCGACAGATTCATGTTAACGTGTTACTTTCACAGTCAATGTTCAGTAATTTTTCAACTACACAATGCTATACAAATTACTGAAAGGAAATTCATACTAATCCTATGTAAATCAACCTCAGGAACTTCGTTAGATTCAAATTCATAATCCTTCGTCTGATTCAGCTGACAATCTGAGGTTGAATGATCCATTATCTTCAAAACGAGTTCAAACTTTGATTTCAGAAAACAACAAATCAAAATAGAAAACGAAGCTCGAGTTGTAGAGAGAGAAAAAGGTAACGTAAACGAAGAACATACCAGTGAGAAAAGGAGAGGAAAAGAACGATAGAGAAGAAGGAGGGAAGACGCGCGAGAAGAAGAACAACCAAATCTCAAAATAACGAAAACGAAGAAGGAAACAAATATTTTATATTTGGTAGTTAGATATACGCGGGATGTTATATAGCGCGTGTAATCAACGTACGTGGAGCAGCGCGTATTTTGATTTTATTGTTTAATGAACTTATAAAGCATACAAGCCCTAATGGCTTGTATGCAGAGCTTTTCCGATAAAAATATTCAGTGATATAAATATAATAACCCTTATACATAGAGCAAGTAAATCTCAACCCTTTATATATATAGAGCAAGTAAATCTCAACCCTTTTATATATATATATATATATAAGATAAATGCCGTTTAATTCGATACTCGAAAAATTTTAGCATTAACAAAATAATATCTGAATAATATTATCAACAAAATGGTCTTTAAAAATTTTAAAAACTAATAAGTGTGTTCTCAGTCTTGTCGTCTTGTCGGAGTACATCTCCAATAAAATCCATGTTAAAGTAACCATTGTATTTTAACGATATGGCATATTATTAAACTAAATATTAGGTTGGATTTTATAATTAATTTAACAATGATACAGAGTGAAAAATCCCCAAATCAGTTGACTTAATTTTTATTAAGCTACTCTTATTACTATTTACTGTGACTAATTTTTACATTTTTTTACTTAAAGTTAAATTCAAAGGTCACATATAAAGTAAGAGATGTTAGTGACGAAGAAGCTTCTGGCGCTAAGGATAATGAATCGATCAGAAAGCCATTATGGACGGTGAAGCTTCAAGTGGCAGGGCTTGCAAGGATTATCTTTGCAACTCCATTGACGACTATGGAGGCCCTGACGCAGAGGTAGTTATCTTTTCATCTAATAGTTTGATGATCCTTGTTTGACTGAGCAATGATCATTCCCCTATTTTCTTTTGCTTAGTTCTTCCTATTTATTGTTTATTTACTGCGCTGATGAACATGTTGTAAGCATTCACTAATTAAAAACATTTTTTGCTACTATCGAATGCTTAGGACGACTTCTTATTTATTCAATATCGGTGCCTTTTGCTATTTTTCAGATGGGTCGTCTTGTTTCTTTTGTGTAATACGGGTTCTTTGAAAAGGGATGGGAGGATAATATGACATACGATGAGGATTTAGTAACTGAAATACATAGGGTAAATGTGGAGACTTATATCCTATTTTTTTGTTAAAAGCTTAGTTCTAGAGTTGGGTTGCACTGGGTATAATGAATTATATTCGTTGGAACCTAGACTAGATTTAGCCAAGGGATTATGATTACTTAAGAGGGATGTTGATGTTATGAGGATGTGTGAGAGTGTTTTTTAAAAAATGACAAAATGGTGCATTTGTATTTTGAACATCCAATTGATACTAACCCTAACAGTATTAAGAAAGAGATGGTCTCTGACGATAGTAGTGAGTGTGTATGGAATCAATAACCTAACTGATGAAGTGAATGAAGTAGATGCCAATAATCAGGTTGTTAGCGAGACCAATGAGCAATGGGTAAATGAAGATGTGATGGAGGCTACTGATAGTTTAAATAGGTCTGATGAGAACTTCAATGAGACCATTATTGGGGTGAAGAGGAGCATTAAGATGAACAATTTGACTGAAGGAGTGATTAGTGAGGTGATTGATAGGATAAATGTTGGTGTCAATGCTAGAAAGGACAACACAAGGCAGGGAGGCGAGACTAATGAGACTGAAGCTACAACAGTAGCAAACAAATGGATTAAAAAGGTTAGAAAGAGGCATCTTAGACCACCATCAAATGGTATAGACCAACAAGTAAGGGATGGTGAGGCTGAGGCAAATTCATCTTTTTGTCCATCACTTTGGAATAATGCATGTTGCAATTTAACAATTTAAGATTTAGGACAACTGATTTGGGAATTTTTCACCTTGTATATATCCTTGTTAAATTAATTATAAAATTCAACTCAATATTTAACTTAATAAACTTATCATATCATCAAAATACGGTAACATTGTTTTATATTGGAGATGTACTCCAATAAGACTAAGATACACTTGCCAATTTTTTAAATTTTTCGAGGATTATTTTGTGGATAACATTATTTAGGTACTATTATGTGTAGTGTCAAAATTTTTCAAGTACCAAATAATTATTTACTCTCTAGATATGCTCGTTAATTTTATATTTTTTATATTATTGACACACATCTAACATTCTTTTTTTCTGTGTTTCTAACTTTCTATCTATGTGTAAATTAAGATTAAGCACGTCATAATGTTAGAATTTTTATGGAAAGGTGTCCACTAAACTTTATTAGTAGAAATCTAAATTTCAGTTTGAAGAAATAATGATATATTCTTCTAAATTATTATGGGAGGTCCTATTTTAGCTTCTAAAGTTGAAGCATATATTCGAAAATGTTTGCCTTTTTAAAACATAAATGGCTATATTATATTTGGCAAATAAAAATTTTCATATATAAATAAACTTATTTTATTACTTATTAAATAAATTTTATTATATTTTATTAAATATAACTATTATAAATTTTAAAAGTAATAATTGAAAACTAAAAAAAAAACCATTTTTGTAAAGGAAGAACAATACCAATCCCACACTTTCTACTATATAGTATAGGAAAATTTTTAAATATATCGACACATTAGTATTTCAGTTAATTTTACCGTTGATCTTAATTATATATTATATATATTTTTTTATAATTAAGATCAACGATTAAAAATTATTGAAATATTAAAAATTACTGAAATATCCATATACCAGTACATTTAAAAATTTTCCTATAATATATACACTCATTAATTCATATTCTCAATAGTTGTACAGAATGATGATAAAATCCGACAGTATTTTTAGTGATTTTTAATTGTTGATCTTAATTATAAAATATATATATATATAATATATATATATATAATTAAGATCAACGGTTAAAAATTGCTAAAATACTAATGTACTCATATACTAAAAAATTATTCTATGATATATATCATCTATAATAATTTTAATATTTTAATTTAATAAATTATATTAATACCTAAACGAATAAAATGCAAAATACATATATATTGGGACACTAACTAGTAGATTGTACTAATACCAATACTAATTATATATATACAAGAGAAGTAAGAATAAGGGTAAAAAACCCAAATAAACCAGGCTGAGAATTTTTTTACCCAAATCAGCCAAAATGAAATTTTTTTCAGCAATCAACCAATGACCATTTAAATGTAATTCGAATCAACATGATTCGAACTTGGATTGCATGTAATTCAAATCATATAGATTCGAATTACTCACTGACACTCAAAGCAACATAATTCGAATTCACTTGATTCAAATTAGACAGCAACATGTAATTCGAATCAAGTTGATTCGAACTACTTCCATACATGCCATTTAACGTAATTCGAAGTGGATTAATTCGAACTACACCTGAATATTTTTTTGTAAATTTTTTTAATAAATTTATTTAAATTATACAACAAAAAAAATATTTTATTCTATACAAAATAATTTTAAAAAATGGCTTAAAAGATGTTAGGAGTACTATAGAAATTTGTAATATCCTAATGACTTAGGATATTAAAGAAATACTCTACATAGTCAACAATAATTTAAAAATTAAAATATATATAGTTATAACCAATATTTACTTAAATTACTAGAATATTACAAACTTTTATAGTACTCCTAACATTTTTTAAGTCATATTTTTAATTATTTTGCATAGAAAATGGCTTAAAATAGCTTAAAATGACTTAAAATGCCCTTTATTTTTTGCAAAATAATTTTTAAAAAAATAGCTTAAAAAATGTTATGAGTACTATAAAAATTTGTAATGTCCTAATGATTTAGAACATTAAAAAAATACTCTACATAGTCAATAATAATTTAAAAATTAAAATAAATATAGTTATAACCAGTATTTACCTAAATTACTAGAATATTACAAATGGATTAAAAAATGTTATGAATACTATAAAAGTTTGTAATATTCTAGTATTTTAGGTAAGTACGGGTTATAACTATATTTATTTTAATTTTTAAATTATTGTTGACTATGTAGAGTATTTCTTTAATGTCCTAAGTCATTAGGACATTACAAACTTTTATAGTACTCCTAACATTTTTAAGCCATTTGTTTCATTACAAACTTTTATAGTACTCCTAACATTTTTAAGCCATTTTTTAAAAAAAGTTTTGCATAGAACAAATGGCATTTTAAGCAATTTTCTATGCAAAAATAATTTAAAAAATGGCTTAAAAATATTAGGAGTACTATAAAAGTTTGTAATATTCTAATAATTTAGGTAAATACTGGTTATAACTATATATATTTTAATTTTTAAATTATTGTTGACTATGTAGAGTATTTTTTTAATACCTAATTCATTAGAACATTACAAATTTCTATAGTACTCCTAACATCTTTTAAGCAATTTTTTAAAATTATTTTGTATAGAATAAAATATTTTTTTGAGGTATAATTTAAATAAATTTATTAAAAAAATTTATAAAAAAATATTCAGGTGTAATTCGAATTACGTTGAATGGCATGCATGGAAGTAGTTCGAATCAACTTGATTCGAATTACATGTTGCTGCCTAATTCGAATCAAGTGAATTCGAATTATGTTGCTTTGAGTGTCTGTGAGTAATTCGAATCTATATGATTCGAATTACATGCAATCCAAGTTCGAATCATGTTGATTCGAATTACATTTAAATGGTCATTGGTTGATTGCTAAAAAAATTTTCATTTTGGCTGATTTGGGTAAAAAAATTCTCAACTTGGTTTATTTGGGTTTTTTACCCTAAGAATAAATAAAAGAAAAGTTTAGATTAAATAATATTAATTATTATATGTTTATGTATTTTATTGTTTAACATGAATTTTATATAAATGATTAATTAGTAATAATGTTTTGTATACATGGTATGATAGTAGATTTTTAGTACGCACTTAATAATTCATCTATATTTTTTTATTTTTATGTGTTATTTTGGATTTTTTTTAAAGAAATTATTATTTTTACTCTATTATTCGGTCTTTACAAAACTGAATAAATAAAGTTTAAACTTGATGTTATGAATATTTAAAAAAATATGAAATTTTATATTAATAAAAAATATACTTTGACATAAGTTAAAAAAGTTTTGTAGGCATAAAAATGCACGCATGTCCAAGTGCTAGTATATACAAATCAATTATCCATACCAGTGCACCACATATTTTCATCCTCTTCGCAACCCCTTGTTTTTTTGCTTAATTGTGTTTACTTTTGTTTGATTTGCAGCTATTATATTAATGTTGAGTTATGAATAAACCTAACCTTAGAACAAAATGCAGCTATGAGATGTAAGAGTAAATCACTAAATATTATCTTTTTGCATGTCCTTTTTGTCTTATCACCATGGATATCAAAAACAAAATACAAATACATTAATTAGTTATTATTTGTTGTAGGCTATATATTATCAAATAAGATGAAAAAGAAGTAAATTGTTTGTTTTGTTAAGAGTCAATATCTTTGTGACCATGCATTTGTGCTTTTTTTTAAGACATTATTACTAAATAAGAATTTAATGAATTAATTTCACTATTTGAGTTAAATTATCTGAATCAAACTTGTTTATTATTTAGAATAACAACAACAAAATCTACCCTATTAAACAAAATTATATAAAAAAAATATTAGTATACATTTTTAATGATATGTTAAAGACTTTTCTATCTTCGTTAATCCTTGATATAACTCCGAAATTGTGCACAAATTAGTTAACTCAACATGATTAGGAACATCAAGTTCATAATGTTGAGCTTGCATTCTAATGTGAAATTTTTCTTGGTCACTGAAGTCACCTGGATAAAACCGTTCTACTAATTCACATACTTTGTTGACACTAAAGAACTTATAATTATCTCTGGGATCTAAAGTTGAACTTAAAGTAAGTAATTCTACCATATTATCATTGAATCTTCCATTAAACTCTTGCAATTGTGTATCAATTACAGCCAGAAATAAATTAACACGGTAATGATACTCCACTGAAATCTGGTCAACAATTTTGCGAGTTCGACCTCTTCTAGGAATATGCAATGCATTCATATTAGGAACTTCAACTTCATGTTTCTCACAAAATAATCACTACAAGAAAAAAGGCCTGTCGGTACCCTTTTTTCTTGCCACGCTTTTAAAGCGTACCCAAAAGTGGTCTATGGGCACGCTTTTGTGAGGGTGGCCACTGATTTGTGATTTGGGCACGCTTTTTTTGCCACACTTAAAAAGCGTGGCCGTAGAGGAAAATCGGCACGCTTTTCAGAGGGTGCCCAATAACTTGAAATTTGGCCACGCTTTTTTATTGGCACGCTTGAAAAGCGTGGCGATAGAGGGAAATCGGCACGCTTTTACAAAGGTGGCCAATGACTTGAAATTTTGCCACGTTTTTTTACTGCCACACTTAAAAAGCGTGGCCATATCAAGAAACCGGCACGCTTAAAAAGCGTGACTAGTTTGTGTTTCAATTGTCCATGGGCACCCTAAAAAAAACGTACCCATAGTTCCCTCCCCCCAAAATTTAGTTTCCCACACTTAGCTTTTTTTTCGTTAGTTTACCCTGAAACAACATCACATTAGTTCATCACATACATTACCCTCAATCAAAAGTAACCCACTCAGAAAAGAAAACCCTAAAGCTAAGTAACCCGCCGTCCTCCAACAAATCTCCATGGCCGTTCATCGTTCATCGCTCATCGCCTTCGTCTTCATCCTCAATCACATCTCCGTGACCTTCTCAGCCATGCCTTAGTTACCCGCGCCGTTCTCAGCCATCCGTGACCGAAAATCGTTGATCGCCTTCATCGCACCATGACCGTTGATCACCTTCATCGCCGTCATCCTCATCTGTAAGCGAATGACCGTCGCACCCATGCCGTTCGTGTAACCCTCGCACCCGACCGTCGAACCCTATTGATGTTTCTCAACCATCGCCATTCAACGCAAACCCTCGAGTTGGCCCTCTGTCTCTGTGTCACCATCAACGCAACCCTCGTTGGCCCTCCCTCAACGCAGCGGTCTCTGTCTCTCGCAAACCCTGGTAAGTCTTTCTTCCCATTTTGGACCGCTGTCTCCATGCTCCTCTGTGTTCTCTGTCTGTGTTCTGTGTTCTCTGGCAAACCCTGGTAACCCTGGTTTGCAAAAAAAGAACACAACATTTGTATCTTTGCTGTTTGAGCACTCAGTTTTGATTCACGTTCCTTTAAAATTAGTGTTTCTTATCTTTTAAATTTCTGTCTCTATTTTCTTGTACTATGAGTGGTGCTGTTGCTTTATTTTTTTGAGAAGTTCTGAAAAAATTTTGTTTCTTTTCTTTATTGAATATGAACTTTTGATTGTTACCGTTAGTCTTGAGTCTGAGATTTTTATGCAGTATTGCCCCCAAATGGTGTCACCTTAATTATTGAAGATGGTGCCATTTCTGTTTTTGGTAATATGAATGTAGTTGTTATGTGTATGAAATTCTATAAGTGTTTGTTGGTGTTTGTTGACGATGACTCGACTTCTTATGATTGTTGCAGTTGTTTTAATATCACAACTAGAAAATGTTGTGTTCTTCTTCTAAATACTATTTTAACCGATTTGTGTTTTTGTTTTTCTAAAATTGTTCTAGGATCAAGTACTTCCTGCGGACCTGAAGGAGAAGTTTCTCTGGTCTTTTAGGAACTCATTACAGGTATTCCTCCCCCTTTCTCTCTCTCTCTATCTCTCACACACAAACACACTCACTCTCTGTTTACTGACTACATGTATTTTGTTTTCAATATAGTGAGAAAATGAGTCTCTTTCTGAAAAGCAAAAGCCCAAACCAATTTCTGGAGTAACTATTTTGATATAGCATTATGTTTACGTTAAAGCTTTTTAACATTGCAGCAGTGTGGTTAAGTAGAAGCATTTTGGTTCAGTATGAAAATGAGTCTCTTTCTGAAAAGCAAAAGCCCAAACCAATTTCTGGAGTAACTATTTTGATATAGCATTATGTTACGTTAAAGCTTTTTAATTGCAGCAGTGGTTAAGTAGAAGCATTTTGGTTCAGTATACTCTAGCTCTTAAAATCTTTCCTCTGTAAATATTGGGAACTTAATCTTGTAGTATCACAGATTTCTTGTTGTGAGAGAATTGACATTTCTCAATAGGTATTTCAAACACTTTCCCAGATCTCTGAAAGCAGTTGCAATAGCTGGCTGCGTTACTTTTAGAAACCAAGAACTTTGTAACTAGAGTCTATACTTTGAACAGGCTAGGTTTGTGGAGAAAAGCAGTCCTTTATACTGGGCTGGTGTGTGCTTAGAGTTTTAAATACTCTTTTGGCCCTAGAATCTCTAATCATTACTCCTCTGTAAATAAGTAAGCTTTGACTAAAACACATTTGAAAATGGTTCAGACTGAATTTATATTTGAATATTTTCTTTTCCTAACTCAATTAATTCTTAGCACACTATTAGGTGTTGTAATAGGGGGTATAAGTGGAAAAGGATATAATGGTGCATTCCTGTTTTATACCCACCATTTCTTGTTTCCCGATATTCTCTTTCTCCTTTTGTTGTTGTCTTGTGTGTGTGCGCGTTTTCTTCTTATTCTTCTTATTATTCTGTTTTATTTTATTATTGGGACGGCTGTGCCATAGTTTAGCTTCAGCTAGTGATTTCCATTGATCACCTTGTGCTTTAAATTAGATTTTCCATTTTACCACAAGCTTCTGCATATCTTTTTCTAAGTATCTTGACATGCTTCTTTTCCAGGTTTGTTGCATCAGCCCATAAATTGGTGTGGAAGTTCCATTAGTAAATGATTTAGGATATACAAAGGAGATATGTGCGCTGCCTATAGGTATTTATCCATTTCCAATCATTTACTCACCTTACTTTTCCAGTACATAATGTTTTAGAGAATGTTTCAGATGGTGCACTTTTGATCCTTTTTTTGAATTAGTATCGGTCTTTTACAACCTTTATGTTTGCAGATATCAGAAGTGGTAAATAGTATGAAGGACTTGATAGATTACAGCAGAGAGACAGGGACTGGACCCATGGGTAAGCTATATGCATTTTACTAGTTCATTGCTCTCTTGTATGTGCAGATATTGATGTATCAATCAAATTATACCATTGAGAATCTTAGTGCATTTACATCATATTCCTCCTTTTAAATAAGTTTAAAGTTGTTTTAATGCCACGAATTGCAAAAAAGGTGCGCACATCAAATGGAATCAATTATAGCATAGTTATTAATAAAATTAAATTATATTTATATTAATAAAATTACTGTTATTTATCCCTATTTATAGCTTCCTGAAAGTGCAAATTCTGTTAAAATGGATATTGAAGACTTTCTCGGCTATCTATCATCTCAGTTATTTAGTATCTTAGCTTTTTCTATTTGATGGAAAATAATATGCTTCTCCTTCAAGGATTTTTTTTTCTTCAAGAACATTTTCAGGCTTGTTTCTTATATATTGTTGTTTATCTTGTTAAATAATAAGCAAGCTCAGATATACTGTTTATGTTTGTAGTTTCAGAATATCTAATTGTTCTGAATTTTATATTTTAGTTGCCCCTACTGCATAAAGATCTTTTTGCATCTGGATTACGCAAGAGATCCAGCGTTCTTCTGTACGATCCTCTTGGAACTGGCAGAGTAAGTTGCTGAGTACCTATTAATGACATATTCAACCTGCCTTTTATTGTTTTTCCCCTTACTGAAGTTTTCTGACTCCATTCTGTTTTCAATTATTTTTATTGCATTTCAGACATATTAGCAAAAGTTGTTGCTACTGAATGTGTTAACTTGATATTGGGATAATAACAAGTTCAAATGGAAGATGCTTGGTCAGATGTGAGCATCAGGAATGTAACTAAGGATCTTTTTACAATTTGGGAAAAGAAAGTAAGTTAAATATGTTGATAGTTTTCTGGTGTTTGAAGTATTTTCTTTTTGAAGTTTTGTTGTTTAGAAATGTTACAATTTATGTTGCTGGCTGAATTGAGAATTGAGAATTGTTGATTATTGTTGATTGAGAATTTATGTTGCTGGCTGAATTGAGAATAGTGAATTGAGAATTGTTGATTATTGTTGATTGAGAATTATGTTGCTGGCTGAATTGAGAATGAATTGTTGATTATGTTGATTGAGAATTTATGTTGCTGGCTGAATTGAGAATTCAGAATTGAGAATTGAGAATTGTTGATTATTGTTGATTGAGAATTTATGTTGCTGGCTGAATTGAGAATTGAGAATTGAGAATTATTGATTTTTGTTGATTGAGAATTTATACTGGCTGAATTGAGAATTGAGAACTATTGATTCTTGTTGATTGAGAATTTATGTTGCTGGCTGAGGTAGTGTAGCATTAACTAGGTAAAAGGAATATGAATTTTAGTTACAGATGGGTTGCTTACCATTCAGCTAAACCAATTGCATGATAATGATGCACTTGTGAATTGTAGCATTCCTTTTAGTTTTTAATTACTTGTTAACTGCGAGTCAACTTTTTAATTCCTTTTAGTCAAAATTATAGCATTCCTTTTTACTCATGTAAATGCTTGTTCCTCTGCCCCAATAATTTGAAACTTGTGTAAACAGCTCCTTGAAACTTGTGTAAACAGCTCCTTTTGTGACCATGTATAGGGGACTATTTGCTTTTGTGTTTGATATGTGTTTTTTGTTCTAATGGCTGAATATGATTGTGGGACCTAATTAAAGTTGCTTTGCCATTTCATGTTTAATCAATTTGGATTTGGAATTGGATTTGTTGGACTTAATTGAAGTCGCTTTTATAACATGTACTAACACAAGATTATTTGAAATTCTGCAGGGCAGTGATAAAAACAATGGACTCATAATGGATGATCACACTACTCATGAAATTTCATATTTTGTAACTAAGTATATAAAGAAGTAGATATGTGACATTTGTTGGAATGGCAATTCTATTTACTTGTTATGACTTTATTTTTTGGTACTTTGTCATCAAAACCCTTTATGGTGACAATTTTATATGTATGTCTTTTTATGGGAAAATATATAATTTTATTTTGGTCTATAATTTTAAAATTATATATGAATTTTGCAAGAAATATTAGGAAGATAAATAAAAATTCTGACCAAACTTATGGGCACGCTTTAAAAGGGTGGCTATTTCTTAATTTTTAGCTCAACAAGCAACTTAATAAGCGTGGCCAAACCTGGCAACCGGCACGCTTAAAAGCGTACCCATATCCTCATCTATGGCACGTTTTTTGACCGTACCCATATCTTCATACGTTTATCCTGTTGGCACGTTTAAAAAGTGTAGCCATATCTTCCGCTATCGGTACGCTTTTAAAGAGTACCCAAAGCACACATACTGGCACGTTTTAAAAGCGTGGCGATACGTGCATTTTTCGGTACGCTTTATAAGCGTACCTATAGGTTAAGACCTATGGCCATGCTTTTAAGCGTGGCAAGAAAAGAAAGCGTGCCGACAAAAAAAGCGTGCCAATAGATCTACAAAAGCGTGGCGATAGAGCAACCGGCACGCTGGCAGATGTGACCCTTTGAAAAGCGTGCCGATAGCTCAAAAAGCGTGGCGAAAAGCTATCGGTACGCTTTTTTGCACTTTTCGGCACGCTTTTAAAGCGTGGCAAAAGGCTTATTTTCTTGTAGTGAATATAACTTCTTTTATGAAAGCCTCCCAACTTGATTCTCTCATTCTTTGAATTAAAGTCTTGGTAGTAGAAATCAGAGTTAAAGTATTCAATATGTCTTGATTTTTTCGTTGTAAAGCTTGACAAAGATCATGACTAACTTCCAAAATATTTCTCATCAAATGCAAAACAAAGACAAATTCAAAGGATGTGATAGCATCATAAGTAGCACTAGCATCACCACGAGTGGAGAAATTATCTTCTTCGGTGCTTTTTTCAAAAACTTCACAAATAGCATCAAACATGCATAGCAAGCTATGTACAGAAGTCAAATGAGACCCCCATCTAGTATCTCCAGCTCTTTGCAAAGTACCAATTTGATTAAGTCCACTACCTATCACAAATTTATCATTGGCAATTAAGTTTGCAACATTATTTGCTTGAGCAACCCTTAACTGATCATGACGTTTAGGAGAAACAGTCACAACATTCACAACTAGTGTAAGTTTTGAAAAGAATTGATGAACATAGCAAATTTCTTTGGCTGCAGAAACAAGTGCTAATTGTAATCGATGAGAAAGACAATGAATGTAGTAAGCAAAAGGGCAATCTTTCAAAAATAGAGCTTGCAATCCATTCCATTCACCACGTATATTACTAGCTCCATCATACCCTTGTCCCCTAAGATTTTGAACATCAAGATTATGACGAGAAAGAACTGAAGAAATTTTTGTTTTCAATGTCAAAGAACACGTATTAGAAACATATATAAGATCAAAACATCTTTCTTGAACACAACCGTGCTTGTCTATAAATCTCAAAACCACAAACATTTATTCTCGCTTTGACTTATCTCTTGCTTAATCAATAATTATACAAAATTTAGAATCACCAATTTCTTCTCGAATTGTTGTACGCACTTTTCTAGAAAGGATATGCAACATATCTTTTTGAACACTGGGAGATATATATTGAGCATTTCCAGGAGCATTTTCAAGGACAACATTATTAACATTCTGATTACAGGAATCTGAAAGCTTAATTAACTCAATAAAATTTTCCCTACTCAAAGATCCAGGACTTTCATCATCGCCTCTAAATGCACATGCTTGAAATGCAAGCCATCGAATAGCATCAATAGATATCTTCAACCTTAAGCGGTTATTTGCAATAGTTTCATCATTATGCTTATCAAGAACTTTGTCTATATGCTTAGATTGAGCCATTAAATCATCACAAGATTTCACACATAAATTATGGGGAGAATTAGGAATAGAACCCTCGTGACATACAAATGCACAATTCACTCCGTTGTTTACTTTCTTCCAATTACTAAATCCTAACTCTGAAAATATATTTTTTCCATCATTGCGAGCACCATAATGTTTACCAAACAAGTAGCAAGGCAAACAATAAGCAGCATCTTTTTCTGGTGAATATTCTAACCAACTTGAAAATTTCTTAAACCAAGAAGATTGAAAATATCGACGGTGATTGTTATTACCAGAAGTTGGATAGCTAATATTTGTTGGTTGGTATGGCCCAGCTATTATGTATGCTCTACGAATCCTATCACGTTCATTGACATTATACTGCCAAATTGGACGTTGCTTTCCTGGATCCTTTTCTAGTAAAGAGATATCAACATCTCTTTCTAATCTTGGAACTTTGGCTTTATGTTGATGTGTATTTTGAGTAAGATTAGAAAGTTCACTTACTTGAACTTCTTGTGAAACAAGATTAGAGGGTTGACTTGTTTGAACTCCAACATCAATTTTTCTCTTAAAAAGTTGCATCAATTTTACTTTGCTTTCTCATCATAAAATATTCTAGTTTCCTTTTACCTGAAAAAAAATTTAAATAATTATATACTCACATGAATAAACAAAGTCTAAATATTTTTTATTAATTAAACATTAATAACAATATTTTTTACTAAGTCACTATCAATTTCACTAAAAATAAAAAATAAAAAAAGACAGAGAATAAATCTTAAAAATGAATAAGCTATTTATCTACAATCTATGTGAACACAAAAAAGATAAAATTATATTATTTTATAGTAAAAAAATATTATTTGTTAATTAAGAATTTTTTACAATTATATAAAAAAATAAAAAGTAGAATGAGTAGAGTTGTGAATACCTTTGCAGCTTTGCTATGATTGAAGAATGAAGACTATGACAATTGACAGGGAAGTGAGGCTGTGAGGGCGTGCTCCAAGAGAAGACCGAATTGGCTATGGTTGATGGCTCCAAGCCTCCAAAAGACCAAGAGAAGACCGAAATGGCTATGGGCTATGACTGATGGCTCCAAGCCTCGAAGAGAAGACTGAACGTTTCAATGTCAAAAAGAACACAAACATAAAAGAAAGAGAATGTAAACATGTAGTGTTTATTATTTAGGAATTTAAAAAAATTTAAAAACCATTATATTTTATTTGGGTTGGGCTTTTTAGTTTATACTACTATTTTTTTTAAAAGATGGGGGCCAGGCGTCTACTCCCCCCCCCCCCATGTATCCGTCCCTGATTGTTGGATATGTATTGCTAGAAAGTTAGAAACCAAAGGACTTAGCAAATAGTTGTGTAAGTATAAAAAAAATATTCATAAAACCAGAGGCAGAGTCTTGGGGAAGGGGCAATAGCCGGCTTTTTTATATAAATAAAATAAAATGATTATTTCTTTAAATATGCATAAAAAAGTTTGTTACCAAAATGCGCAGGACTATTTTACTATTGGTGCCCGCAAAATGAAATTGCATATCATTTTAACCATGGCACTTGCGAATTGGAGAGTGGAATGGGCATTTGGGACCTGCCCACTGATGTCCGCAAAATGGAGCGCTTGGAAAATGGAGCTGGTGGCCATTTTTTTGCTGTCGCATGCGAAATGGCCCACACCTATTGCAGCGCCTGCGAATTAGAGACCATATCTGTAGTGGCACCTGCGAAATGCCATTCCCGGTCTAGGTGAAACAGTGATGCAAAATTTGAAGCAGCACTTTATGTATATATACGGGGTGGAGGAGACCATATCAACGCAGAAAGAAAGAAGGGATATTAAAAAATTTCTAGTGACATATCTACAATTGCCAAAACAGTAATCCAATGGTCATGTAAATTCAATGTCAATGTGTATATGATAGATTGGGCGAAAAAAAAAACATGTTTGCATTTGGAAAGCCACGCATAGTAAGAAATTTTGAGGACAGTTTATGTATTTAAATAAACTCTCATTACAAAAAAAACATTGAGTACCGATGGATTTATGGATAGTTTTCATGTGAAATTCGTCAGGTTAAATAGTTATCAGCGAATTTTTGATTCTGACGGTAAATTCGTCGAGAATAATTAGAGGAAAAACGGAAAAAATAAGCACGAAATGTATCGTGGGATTTACCAACGGAAAAATCTGCCGGTAAACCCATTTTAGTGGAACGCTGCGTTTTGGTGGCCGCAATGTTTTACCGTCGGATTTATCTGCCGGTAAATTCGACGATAACAAGCCCTAAAATTGAAAGCGTGAACCCTCTTCCTCTTTATTTTGCAATCTCCTTTCTCTAGCCTATCTTCTACCTCTCTCTCTCTAACCCTCTTCTCTCCTCGCTGCTCCGTCAGCCCTGCAGCAACTGGCCCTTCTTGTCGCCGCCTCCTCTCCCCCTACCGAAACCATCTCGTTCCCTCCTCCTCTCCTCTCTCTCTCTCTCTCTCTCTCTCTCTCTCTCTCTCTCTCTCTCTCTCTCTCTCTCTCTCTCTCTTTCTGTTCGTGTGTGCCACCGTCCAGCACCGCCACTGCATCTCCCTTCCTTGAGTTCTTCTTCCTCTGTTCACTCCTCAAGTTTTATGGTCACTTTTTTTTTATTTAAGTTAATTTAGAATTTAGTTATATATTAATTTAGGATTTAAGATTTGATTATTATATGCTAATTTAGTATTTAGGGTTAAGTTAATTGTCAATTTAGGGTTTAGTTATATATTAATTTAGGATTTAATTATTTTATGCTAATTTAAGATTCAGGGTTATGCTAATTTAGGATTTAGGTTTAAGGTAATTGTTAATTTAGGATTTAGAATTTGATTATTATATGCTAATTTAGGATTTAGAGTTAAGTTAATTGTTAATATAAGATTTAGTTATATGTTAATTTAGAATTTGGTTATCATATGCTATTTTAGTATTTAGGGTTAAGTTAATTGTTAATTTAGGATTTAGTTATATGTTAACTTAGAATTTAAGATTTGGTTATCATATGCTACTTTAGGATTTAGGAGTAAGTTAAGCTTGATATCAATAATTAGGATGCACTTTCAAGTAAAGTTACATGAGCATTAATCGAACTTCAAATTTAGCACTATGGTTCCAAATAGAGATAGTACATGTATATGCTAAGTAAAAGTGTGTGCTATACTATATACTCTTATTCATATGTAATAACTTCTATGAATTAATGAGAGTGTTGCCTTTTCAATGTATAAACAAGTTAATATATTCTGATGGATATGTTGTGAATTTAATTGAGTTTTATTGAGTGATGTTGTGGATTGAGGTCGGTTGGATTTGTGGGAAACGTAAAGGTGGATACATCTCTAATTTTAGGGGAGATTATGTCAAATTTTTTTTTGAAATAATGTAAATGTTGAAGGATTTGTGTAGTATATATGCTAAATAGTGTTAATAATATATTCTCTTTGGAAATATGACGACAGCTAGCAGAAGTAGATTGAGCGAGTTTCGTGGTCGTGGTAGAGGGAGGGTTTCCACCGAATCTCCAGGGATTGCTCAGTCATCGCCCTCTACCCCGACTACCCCATCGACCCCTGTAATGTCACATACGAGTCCAGCGGATTAGCAGTTTATCATGGTCCTAAACTACATGCCTCCTTCTACTACGCCCTCTACAGATCTAGTGACAGAATCGGCAGTGGGTGATTCGTCTAATGCATCCCAGCAGGATGTCCCTCTACCACTGCCCATCATACGGGTTCAGATTTGGCCTGATGGCATGAAGGCATGTGTTATTAATATTTAATGTATTTTATGCGGATAAAGTTTATGTATTTTTATGTGTTTGTTAATCTTAAGTTTTTTCCTTGATAGATTTGTACCGAACAACAATGCATGTACGTAGGAGATCTCTGAGATAATTAAGTCAATGTATGACCACCTGTAGCCGAGCTACACAAAGATCCCTGTTGAGACCAGAGAGCGATGGTTTTAAAAGTGGGCGGTAAGAACCCAGTGTTGTTGAATTAACTGTATTTGAACTGTATTTTATTTCGACTAACTAATGTTGTTAAATCATTTGTGCAGTTAAAATTCATTCGGGATACGGAACATAATCTCATATTCAAGAAGATCTACGACAATCAGACAACTAAATGACTTTAGCAGATGATGAGCGACGTTCGTCAGGGGCGCGTCCACCTAATGACCTGGATCTGTCCATCTATCAAGAAGGAATTAGAGGTCCATTTTAGAACTGATGAAGGGTTCAAGCGTCAACGTCTTACGAACGTCGCTAAGAAGGCTTTGCCGATATCATCGAAGTATACGGGTGGGTCGACCACCTTCATGAAGACGAAGTGCAGGTTGATAAGTAATTCACTATGTTTTTTAATTATTACTTGAATTAGTTGTTTCTTGATTTATTTAATTAGTTGATTTCAATGCATGTCGTCTATGTTGATAGATCGTGAGGTGACACTGGCAGAGACCTTCACGTATACCGATACTTTGAAGGTCAATAAGGAGACATTTGCTGGTGAGCGGTCTGCAGATCATTATGTGAGTTTCAATTAATTCTAAGTTTAAAATTTATTCAGTTTAAAGTCAATTAACTTTTATCCTAATCACAACGTGTGTTACACAGGAGGACTACACGCAGAGATTGGAGGTCGCGACCCATCAATCTCAGCTGCCTAGTGGAAACGACAACCCCATCTCTGATATCTCAGTGGTAGATCCTGAGAGGGTTTGGTGTGAGACCGCCTCTGAGCCCCACAAGAGTTGCGTCTTCAGGTGGGGTCATTTTTTGCCAGTGGCCTTCACACTTCTGCATTGGCGGCTTCATCTGCGTCTGCCTCTGCCACCAGCCTTGCTGATCCCGCAAAAATTGTCGACTTGAGGGAGGAGGTGCAGAAGCTCACATAGGAGCTTCATCAACAAGCTCAATAGTCTGAGCAGAGGTATAACGAGTTTCTTGCACGCATGGGAGACACCGCAGCCATCAACTCAGCAGATGACAGAGAAACTGGAGCGGCTAGAGCATTTGCGGGAGCAAATGAAGGTGTACAATGAATAGATCCACACAGAGGCAGCGACGCTACTGGTAGGGCACGACATCAGCACCTACTCCGCTGCCTCAGCAGGGGGAAGATGTCGACAATGATGATTGCCGAGATCTGTAGAGTTTAGACATTTAATTTATTTTATGTCTATGTTATTGTATTCTACTTTTTTGACATTTTATTATATTCAGACAATTGATATTTAATAAAATCATTAGTTAATTTCTAGTAATTTTGAATTTCTGCCCTAATTATGTTAACAAGAATTTTAATTTGACTACTTATTGTGGTTTAATTGTGGAAAAAAATTACCGTCGAATTTACCGACGGTAATTGGACACCAAGAACACATAATATGGTGCCAAAGTTACCGTCGGAATAATCTGACAGTAATCAGCAGCTTAGTCTCGACAAATTCATTACTAAATTGACGAAAAATTTGCTAGTAATTAGCGTTGGACGAAATAATCCGCTGGCAGACAATTTCGGCGCCATTTATACCACGAAATTCAGTTCAACGATATAAATTATACAGATACAACAATTGACATTTCTTTATGGGTACTTTTTTAACTATGTAAACGGTTATAAGTTTTAGGGGATTGCAATAAGGAAAAAAATGAAGAGAAAATCGCTACAATCTATATCAAGGGGTGAAACCGCTTTGGTTTAGAAAGGAAAAAATAATAATTTATTTATACGAGATAATAATGTCATTCCTATTTTGATAATGTCATCCATTTTTTTTATAAATTCATACAAAATATAATGCGAAAAATTATGTAAAGAATGACATTATCAAAAATACAAATTTAATTAATTATTGATTTTCTTTACCTATAATTTTAAATGAGTGGTAGGTAGATGGTGAGCATGCTAATTACAATGATCAATTAAAAATAATAAATCATAGTCACGTTATTTAATTTCTCAATTAAAAATAATAGATGGTGAACATGCTATTTAATTAATCATTATTGTAGTTATCATTTTTATTTTTTTTATAAAATCTTAGAAGAAAATAATAAAAAATATAAATATAAATAAAATAAATTCTATATTCTTAATCTAAAACTTAATATATCAAATTGTATAAAATTTATATTTTTGGATTCAATATGTTCCTTCTTTATCCATCCTAATCCTATAATGGAAGTTATTTTTGTTTTCTCCGAAAGAATAAAAAAGTGCGGTAAAAAATCAGCATTGCATGACAAAGGAAATAAATACTTCAGAAAAATCGTTGGTTATTGTCGGAAGCCAAACCGGGAACGACATTTTGCATACGCCACCACATATATGATCCAATTTGTAGGGGCCACGACAGATGTAGCGCATGCATGCAACAGCGAGTAAATACCCATAGTAGTCCCTGAGATTCACGCAATTACTCATAGTAATCCTTAAGATCCCGATTTTCCTATTGTAGTCCTCCAGATAGAGCTCCGAGCACTCAAACTAGTCCCTGGCCATATTTCAGGTGATGACTGATCACCGGAGCGCTGACGTGGCCTAGGATTGCCACGCTGGACTGCTGCCAACGGCTAGCTGAGCTGGCTAAGTTTCAATTTTTACCCAGATTGGTCCCTCCTAGTATAATTAACCCTAAATCCCCAAATTCTCATACACCTCCCCTCTTCGGCTTGTTCACCTCTTCTTCTTCCTCTTCCATACACTTGTTCCTGTTCATGCACTCTCATCCGGGACTGCTACTCATGTCGATGATGGGTGGAGGTAGCACTGCAGGTGGAAGCTCTGTTCATTCCCCATCTAGCTAGAACTGGAGTAGAACACAAACGAAGAGCAGAAGATCGGTCCCGCCAGAATGGTGCGGCTGTGGCTGTAGGCCAGTTCTCAGATGGTCTGGCACAGATTCGAATCCGAATAAACCGTTCTATGGCTGCCCCAATTATAATGTAGGTTAGAGTAATCACTTGTGTTGCTGTTGTTCTCCTCCCCTGACTGTTCTTGTGTTGTTATGCCTCCCCTGACTATTCTTGTGCTGTTCCTCTCTAAACTTTGATCCTTTATTGGTTGCAGACAAGTGGGAAGAGATAGTGCAGGCTTTTTGTGTGGGCAGATTCTATGAATGAGGAACAGGTTGAAAAGTCAGAATCGTGTGGTGATGAAGTGAAGATCAACGTTGATTGGAGGCTTCGAAGGTTGGAGGAGGATGTCCAGATGCAAAAAATGATGACCCAGTTGTTAGTGTTAGGTGTGTGTGTATTGACAGTGTTGTTGGTGATCCTGTATTGTAAATGATGAATGAATTGGTGGTTTTGGGTTTCTTGTTATCAACATTTGTAAAAATCTGCTTCTTGATGGAATGAAAAGTGCTATTAACTCTGAAATTGTTGTTAATTTATATTCCATTGTGTATGAAAAAAATAAAGAAACTGCTTCTTGAATGGTAAACCACATAGCATAGTATATTAACATAAATTCCATTGTCTATCAAGAAACAACAAAAGTTGACTGTAAAAGGCAGCCTAGAAACCATGTTGCTGCTATCTGTAGTTTCATCAAAAGCAAGGCCAAGGCATACCAAAAAGGCCTTTGCATCACAGTTCACCATCTAGTCATTATACGATGGAAAAGACTAATAACAAAACACAAAACAGAAACTCCTAAGTACATATATCTAAAGTATTCAATTCTTCTTTCTTGGGGGCCTAAATCCTGGCGTTGGGATGAACTGCATCAAGTTGGCAAACTTTGAAGATGTTGCTGAAGATGCACCCTGCAAGGGATTCACTGTTGGTGCGGTTGGCTGATTAGAGGATCGTCTTCGTGGTGACAGCTTGGAAGGTCTTTTCGGTGCAAGATCCTATAGGAGAAATAAGTGGCGTTAACTATTATTTATGCATGGAAATAACAACATACTCATATGTAAAATTTTAGTTACCTTTCCAGAATCCTCTTGCTCAGAAGCAGAAGGTTGAGTTAATTCGATCTCCTGGGGATTGCTTCCCAAATCTGCTTGGCCAGAAACGTCTTGGGGCTGCTGAACCGGCTTCTCAGGCACAGTATGAACTTCATCATTTTTCTTCTTCTCAGCTGCCTCGGCGGCAGCGAAAGCGGCGGCAGCGACAGCGGCGGCAGCGACAGCGGCTGCTGCTGCAGCAGCAGCAGTAGCAGCATCAGCATCTCTTTTCTTTTTGCAGCCTCTCTTTGTATGCCCCTTATCGCCATAGTAACTGCATGTAAAGGCACTCAGCCGTCTCTTTAGGTGTACACCATCTGTAGTGTTGCCTGAGAGTTTTGGGTCAACTTTAGGCTTCTTAGTTCCAAAAGCACTCTTCTCGTCCGCATCCATCCTCCTCTTCATCTTTAGTTTTCCAGGTTTTGTCTTGATTTTAGGGACATGTGGCCTGTTACAGTCCTCTACTTTTTCCCACAGTGGTTGACCCGGAATTGGATTAATGTGGTGGTTATAAGTTTCCTTGTATGAGTCCATGGTCAGCCATCTGTGACAGAAGTCTTCTGGCTGTTTATTCACACGAGACAGGGCAGCACAAGCGTGTACACACGGGATACCTGCAGGTGCCAAACAGTGAGATGAACCATGATAATAGTTATGGCTGAATAAAGTAAAATGCATAAACACAATTAACTTACCCGTTAGCATCCAAAATTGGCATGTGCACAATCTCTTTCCTATGTCCACAACATGGTTGGTTGGATGTCCGTGCACCTCAAATTTTTCATATACGTTATCCCCAGTCCAAATAGGCTTCCAATGCTTGGATTCTTTCCTCACCTTTTCCAGCCTGCTCTTTATAACAGGTGTGAGCTTCCCAGTGTGATTCTGCAGCTTCACCTTGTTTTTCGCTATGGTTCGCATAACAAACATCCTTACCTCCTCCAGCAATGTTATTATGGGTTTGGCTCGTGCATCCTTGATCTTGGCATTGAACACTTCACAGGCGTTGTTACAGATGCTATCCAATTTCGGCTTATGGCTGAATAAGCTTCTGGTCCAAGCATCCATAGGCCACTTCTTTAAGTATGCCCAGGCATCCTCATTTAACCTTTTGATCTTCTCCATTCTATCCCTGAATTATTGGTATGTTGTTGCCCTTGCACATTCCCACAGAAGTCCCCTTAGCTGTAAGTCCTTCCAGTTCTTGTTGAAATTTTTTCATAAATGCCAGACGCAGAAACGGTGATGCACATCAGGCATCACCGCTTTCACTGCTGATATCAGTCCCTGCCAGATTCATTAAATGTTAGACACACAATCATCCCTGACATTATAATCGTAACACATAATAGTCCCTTAAATTTGATTACCATCCCCATAATAGTCCCTACAATTGACGGTCGTGACCCATAAAAGTCGCTAACGTTTAATAGGACAGCTAGATTAATGAAAAAATCAGTAATTACAAGTTCTCCATAAAATGCACTACAACCATAATGAAAGCACAATTCTTCAAGCAAGCATAACAGCACAATGGTTTTCCTAATAAGTAACCATGAAGATCCAATCATGTCACAGTCTATGCAGATAAGCAAAACAGCAAAATTCTTAACAAAATAACTAACCATCATACTCAAATGGAAGCTACAATTCTTCAAGTAAGCATAACAGCAGAATTCTTTCCCTAATAACCAACCATGAAAATCCAATAATCCAATGATCAAAGGTCTTACACTAAAAACTAACCATCAAAATCTAATGAAAGCACAATTATTCACAGTAAGCATAACAACACAATTCTTAATATAAGATCACATAAAATCAAAGCGAGACATTCAAATTAAATCACACCTTTTGCATATCCGATATGAAGCACCAGTCATGCTCTTTATAATGCCCCAAGTCCTGATGAAGTAGCTCGAGAAACCATCTCCATGTCTCTGTATTCTCCACTCTGACAATAGCCCAGGCTATGACATAGATATGATGATTTGCATCTAACCCCACGGCTGACAAAATCTGTCCACCAAACCGGGTCTTCAGGAAAGCACCATCCAGACCTATCAAAGGACGGCAACCAGCCTTGAACCCGTTTTTGCAGCCACTTAAGCATATATACATTCTTTCAAAGGTAACTTCATCATCTGGTTGGGGGGTGGTGCATATTTGTACAGTGGAACCGGGATTAGTCTTCAACAGCGTCATACCATAATCCCTAACCATCCTATATTGTTCTTTCTCATCCCCATACACTACACTTCTTGCATCCATTAATGCCCTGGATATTGAGTTTTTATTCAGAGTCAAGTCAAACCGTGTCTTGAAGTAAGTTGTAGCCTCGCAGTGTCTAAAATTTGGATACTTTCTTACCTTCTTCACATGCTTGCTGCATACCCAATTCCTGTTGGCAGCCCTTTTCTTGTCCTCTCTTGGGCAAGTGTGGTCATCATTGAATGTCTTAATTTGCCAACATGTGTCTTCATGGTCTCTAGATGCATAAGCCACCCATGGGCACTCTTTTACCTTACACACCGCCTTGCACCTAATGTTATCATTTTTCACTATCTTTATGCTTCTTCCCTCTTGGATTGTATATTCTCTCACAGCTTTTCTAAATTCCCATTTAGTTCCGAACTTCATGCCTACCTCAAGGTGCAGCTCTCCAAACCTTGCACCCTCCCTAAACAGCGGACTTGCCTCTTCAGATTCATTTCCTTCCTCCAGCTCATCTTCTGAGTTTGGAGGCGTCTTCATCTCCTCCGAGTGCCAAGAATTGGTGCCATCAGAGTCAACACCTGGGTCTAGTCCATCCTCTACCCCTTCATGAACACAACCCACAAATCCAAGGTCAACCTCAGCGTCGCTCACCTCCTCCACCAAACCATCGTCTTCATGTAATATCTTCTCCTTCCCTTTACCTAGTGGACTAATATTTCTCTTACCCGCCGTAGCATGTGTCATGTTTCTCCTAATCCTACTCCCAGTTTTAGGATCATTCCCTGTAGCCTCAGAATCAGAGGAACTACCCTCATCCGGACCTGGCTTGAACATGCTATCCTCTTCACTATCAGAGGAGTCAGAAGATAAATCAAAGGGAACTTCATTGTTAAACACTTTGCTAGTAAATCTTCTAGCAGCAGACTGTGTACAGGGTCTCCTGGAAATACTTGGTCTCTTGGACAGTTTCTGCTTCTTGCTCCTATCTGATTTGGTGTTCTGACTGGATTTCGTGGGCTGGCTGATTTTGGTGGGCTTGGTGAGCTTGGTGGGCTTCGTGAGCTTGATGGGCTTGGTGGGCTTGGTGACTTTTGGGGAGTTGGTCTTCTTCACAGGTTTGGTTGTCTTGGAAGGATTGGCAGTTTTGGAGTGTGATGGTTGTGATTGCCGTGGAGATGTTCTGTTTTTTTTTTTGGGACTGGATTTGCAAGAAGTGTTGGGTACAACCTTAGGGATAGGAGGAGCAACTATAATTGCATGAGTCTCTGTAACTGGGGGACTCACATCAATATCTATACCTGCATTACATCCCTCTCTACCATGATCATCCAAGTACACAACTGTGTTATCTCCCTCTAACACCTCCGGCACTGACATTGTATGCTCGAAATATATATCAATCAATCCCTCATTTGTCCTAGCACAATTCACCATCTCTCTTATCTCTTTGTCACTGTTTACATTTCTCAACCCCTTTTCCAAACATTTTTCAGGAACATGCCACCAGCACTGTTTAATGTCATTGTACCCAAGCTCCTTATGGTAGTTCCGTATGTAGAACACATCTAGAGTATCAGTGTCTAGATCACCTAAACAGGCCTTATTGTCCGGAGAATATATCATAATTCCTTCTGCATTTTTTTTGAAGTCACCCCCATGATGAAACATGATGTCCAACTTCTCCTCCATCTGCAAGAAATTTAAAATTTTTACAATACATAGGGAGAATTTGAAAGCCTACTCATGCATTAAAAAGGAAAAATAATCACCACAAGAAAATATTTTTTTCCAAACCTCCATACTTCTCCCTGTTTCTTCCTTGTTTCATTCGGGTATTACAGCAACCCCACAAACCCCAACCAAGATTCAAACCCTAGACACTACAATGACACCAAAATTCCAGAACCTCAACAACACTGACCAATGCTATCATCAACCAACACTATATTCAAAATGCAAAATAATAAAAAAAAAGGTTACCTTGAGTCCGATCACAACGTCAGAACCTCGTCTTTGTGGTGAAGGAAGGGAAGGGAAGAGCAACAACAACTTCTGATCAGATGACTTCTTCTCTCAAATTTTTGTTAATCCAGCACATACAACCCTACGGCTACACCATTGTTGGGGAGATGAAGAAGAACTCAGAGGGTGGAAGAAGAAGAGACGAAGTGTTTGTGTTGGTGGAGAAATCTGTTTTTCATATTAAGTAACACCTATACGGCGTCGTTTTTGGCTTCCAAGGGCGCCAAACCCAAAACGACGTCGTTTTGGACATGTCCTACGTGGCAATCCTAGGCCACGTCAGCGCTCCGGTGATGAGTCATCACCTGAAATATGGCCAGGGACTAGTTTGAGTGCTTGGAGCTCTATCTGGAGGACTACAATAGGGAAATCGGGATCTTAAGGATTACTATGAGTAATTGCGTGAATCTCAGGGACTACTATGGGTATTTACTCATGCAACAGCAGAAAAATGACTGCCGGCTCTATTTTCTAAGCGTCCATTTTTCTGGTGTCAGCGGCTCTATTTTCTAAGCGTCCATCTTGTGCTAATAGCGCGCCTCCAGCTACGCTTTCGCGTGACTCTCTGTTCGATTATTTTTTTCCCAAACGCACTAGTGACGCGGACGCGTCAGCGACGCTGCCGCGTTACGTGCGTGTTTTTTCATTTTTTTATGCAATATGCAGAAGCAAATGCAGTGTTTAATGTGAATGCTTTGTATGATTCCAGGTTCAATAAAATAAAATAAATCTCAAAAACAAACAAAACTAAATAAAATTAAAATTGCAAAATGAACGATCATACCATGGTGAGTTGTCTCCCACCTAGCACTTTTAGTTATAGTCCTTAAGTTGGACATTTGATAAGCTTCCTGCTAGGGTGGCTTGTGCTTGTATTGATCCAGGAATCCCCACTAATGTTTGTACTTCCAATAGCCTCCGGGATCCCAAACTAGGCGCAAAAAGCCTTCAAGCAAGTTAAAGCAAGTGACAAGGCCCCAAGAGTGGTGATTGGTAGAATGGATTCCGGGGTCCTAGACCTTGCCTTTGCACCCGTCTTTTGGTTGAGCAATATTGTTCCATCCGGGTGGCAAGCAGTCTGAATTCTCACGTAAGCGGCCAAACAACTTCCTAGACCCATTCAGTTGAGCTTTACACCAACCTTTGCATTTAAACTTTGAGCTTCCAATCATGATGAACCTTGCAGGACAATTCTTACCATTGACCATCTTTCTCTTGCTCTTAATGTCACAAAGAGCTCTAAGATGGCCATCCGTCTCAAGTAGCCCATATTCAAGTGGAATTAGAAAGCTAAGGGATATGAATTTTACCCACTTGAATGCTGTGAAGGATGATGGCAACTTAGGGGAATGTGTTTCTAATGAACGTGCAAGCTCCACTCCCTTGTGCTCTTCTTTGACAACTACTACCTCTTTGCAAGCTTCTTTAATATCAACCTCTTCCTCTTGGTAGCTTTCTTCTGATTCAATTTCCTCTTCATTGTTCACCAAGGGCATGGGAGGTTGTGCTTTTTCTTCTTGAATCTCCATCTCTTGATCAACCTCTTCCAAGTCTTCAACCATAACATGCCTTGGGGGTTGTACACCCTCCTTAACAACAAATTCAAACTCCTTAGAAGAGGGTTCTGTGACTTGAGGTTCCTGTTGAGGTTCTGCATCTCCTAAATCTTCAACCACTTCTTCCTCTGCAACTATTATGGCTTTTCCCACTTGTTCCAGTGCAAAGTCATACTCCTTATTGTCCACTGGAGTCTCTAGTGTCTCCTTCATGCTACGTTCTTCATTAGATTCTCCACATGAAGCCATGGGGGTTCCTTGAGTGTCCGAATGTCTGAAATATAATTGATTTATTGCTTGCTCCAATCGATGAAGGGTTGCATGAAATTGATCTACTGTTTCCTTGAAATGATCCCTTGACTCTTGTTCCTCCTTGATGATTACCTTTCCATGATAACTCCCTTTAATTACTCCTTCACCTTCAAGGGTCTCTTCTACCTTCACCTTTAGTGCCTCCTCTAGCTCCTTATGACGTATGGATTTGCGAAGATGATCCTCTCTCTCTTGTTACATATCAATAGCATCATGGGGATCATCTTGCTCTTGGATTGATGGATGTGGGTGCTCTTCCATGAATTGTGGTGATAGGATGGGTGGATCATTATGTGGTTGAAAAGGAAGTGCACTAAAGCTTGAAGGTTGATTGTTGAAGGTATTTGATGGTTCAATTCGGGCGGCGAGAGCTTGTATAGTAGAGTTTAGATCGGTAAATGCTTTCTCCATGGAGGTTTGGGGTGGATAGGAGGGTTCATTTATTGGGAGAAAGGGTTCATGGTAGGAAGGTGGTTCATCTTGATAAGAATATGGAGATGGTGAATATTGAGGTGGTGGTTCTAAGTATGGCTCGGAGGGTGGTTGGTGTGGTGGATAAGGATTAGGGTCATATGGAGGTGTTTGGTGGAAAGAGGCTTGTGAGTATGGTAGTCCAAAGTCATGTTGAGGATATCTATCATTTTGGTATGCATTGCAGAATGGTCTTCGTCCATGATATCTTGGAAGGTGTTGTTGCCTAAAGGGTTGATCAGATCCTCTTGGCTCCATCCATCCTTGATTGGTCTGACCTTGATGCATATTCCTGCTATGGTTTTTATTTTCTTCAACAAAGTTAGAACCAAACTCAAAGCGAGAGGGGTGAGAATTCATAGTAGTTAACAGAAATAAGGGGAAAAAGAGAAAACAAATAAACAAGTAAAAGAAAAATATTTTTTTTTTGAAAAATATTTACAATAACCAATAATAAGGCACACGTTTGCAATTCTCCGGCAACGACGCCATTTTGACGTTAGGATTTGTGCTAGTAAATAATTTTATAAAAATATTCGCGTTGTAGATATAGATTCTAAACTAACAGAAATCCCTTCGTGCTAACATTTTGGTTGTCACAAGTAACAAACCCCTAAATAAATTAATAACCGAGTATTTAAACCTCGGGTCGTCTTCTCAAGGAATTGCAGGGAGGTATGTTCTTATTATTGGCTATGAAAAAGGTAAAATTGGGGGTTTTGGAATTCAGGCAATGGGCACAAGTATATTTTCAAAGCAATAAAAATAAATAAATAACTGTAAAATAAACTCTTGGCAAGGTATAAGAACTGGAAGTTCTATCCTTATCAATTGTGATGAGAATTGGATTTTAATCCCACTTAGTTAACCTTTACTAAACAAAGGAAGGTCAAGTGGACTAATTATTTTGATACCTAAAGTCCTAATCTTTCCTTTGGAAAGGCTAGAGTTATTGGAACTCAAATTAATTAGCAACTCCCAATTTCAACCACTGCTTTATTTGACAGCTCAAGCGTCACCAATTACTCAACCAAAGCCAAAAGGGTAACAGGAAAATCCAAATTATTTATATAAATAAAAGACAGCAATCATCAATCTGAAATATCTCAAATAACATTAATTAAGAAAATCAATCTAAACATGGAACATTGAAAATAAATAAATACAAAGAACCTGAGATTGAGAGTCACTCCTAAAACTAAGAGAAGTCCTAAATCCTAATTTCTTAAAACTCTACCTAAATCCTAAGAGAGAGGAGAGAACCTCTCTCTCTAAAAACTACATCTAAAACATGAAAAGTGAATTCTGAAAGCATGATTATGAATGGATGCCTTCCCCCACTTTATAGCCTCTAATCTGTGTTCTCTAGGCTGAAAAATGGGTCAGAAGCAGCCCAGAAGTCACTTCCAGTGCTTTCTGGTCCGTACAGGTCGCGGAAAAGTGACGCGGCCGCATGGCTCACGCGGCCGCGCGGGTTGCGTTCCTGCCAGGTCACGCGTCCGCATGACTCATGCGTTCGCATCGCCTAGCGTCAGAGCAGCTATGACAAAGTATATATCAAATCGAAGCCCCAGACGTTAGCTTTCCAACACAACTAGAACCGCGTCATTTGGATCTCTGTAGCTAAAGTTATAGCCGTTTGAGTGCAAAGAGGTCAGGCTGGACAGCTTAGCAATTTCTCCAACTTATTGTATTCCTTCCACTTTTGCATGCTTCCTTCCCGTCCTCCAAGCCATTCCTACCTTATAATATCTGAAAACACTTAACACACATATCAAGGCATCTAATGGTAATAAGAGAGGTTTAATAATAAGTAAATATAAGATCAAAGAAGCATGTTTTCAATCATAGCACAAAATCAGGAAGGAAAATGCAAAACATGCGAATTGTATGAATAAGTGAGTAAAGAGTTGATAAAAATAACTCAATTGAGCATAAGATAAACCATAAAATAGTGGTTTATCAACCTCCCCACACTTAAACAATAGCATGTCCTCATGCTAAGCTCAAGAGAAACTATAGAGAGATGAAGAGGAATGATAGAATGTATGAGATGCAACCTATGAATGCAACTAAATGCAAAAATATTTCTACTTACTTGGTGAAAAAGTAAATAAATCTTTCAAGAATAAATATGAACTGGATTTCACTAATTCAAATCACAAAATACAATACAAATAACTTGCAAGAAGAAGATAGCTCATAAAAGCAGGGAACATAGAATTAAGCGCTGAACCCTTACTTGGTAGTGTATATTACTCTAACTCTCAAGTGTCTAGGGTCAATTCTCTCAATTCTCTACTAATCTTGCTTTCTCTAACTTGCTCTTCATCTAACAATCAACAAAAATTTAATGCACCAATACACAAATCAAGAGGTCTTTTAAGGGTTGTAATGGGCTTAGGGTCAAGGTAGGATTGTATTTGGCCAAGTGGACTAAAATTTGAATCCTTAATTAACATAAACTTCACACCTAACTTAAGACAATCCATTTAATTAAAATGCAAAATCTAACTTCCCATTAACTGTGCTTTCCACATGTTCATGCATCCTAACATTGAGTTTAGTACATATGCATTAATACCAACACTTATTTTGGGCCATTTTGTCCCCTTTTATTAATTGCTCTTTTTTTTTCAATGCATATGATTAAGGTATTGAATGCAATAATATGTGCTCAACTATTATTTTGCACAATTTCACTAAAATATACAACACCCAATTATTCAAACCAAATAATTTCAAACCCAACTTCCCCACACTTAAATCATGAGCACTTTTACTAGTCTAAGCTAACCAAGGATTCAAATTAAGGACATTATTGTTTTCCGCTTAGAGTTAGTAATGAGCTAAAGTAAAGAACAAATAGGTATATTAGGCTCAAATTGGTTTGCAAAGGATAATGAAAGGGTAAGGCCATATGGGTATGTAAGCTTAGTGAAACAAAGGCTTCAATTATATCAGTGCATGCATACATTAAACAATGGAAATATAGAATTAAGCAAGACAAATATCACAATTTTAGAGAGAAAAACACACACCAAAAATAAAATATTGGTTGATAAAATACAACCAATCAAATAGGCTCAAAATCTCACTGGTTTTGTGTGTTCGGACTCTAAACTATATTCCAAAATAATATTTCTTCAAACAAGTTTTCCAAAAAGTTTATTCAAATTAGTGAAATACTATAGAAATTTCTTGAAAAAGAAAATATTACTTTAACCAAGTGGTAAAATATGCACAAAAAATAAACATGCAATCAAACATGCAAATGCAACAATGAAAAACAAAAATTAACATTGGTGTTGAGAAGGGATTAACTAACCCGCGGAGATCGGTATCGACCTCCCCACACTTAAAGATTGCACCGTCCTCGGTGCATGCTGAGATGTGCAGGTGGATGGGGGTTGTGGTTCCTCAGCTGGTGCTCTCTTTGTTCCTTTCCTTGCCGGTGGTTTGGGAGTAGCTTTCTCTGTACCCTTCTTGGTGGCCATCCTGAAAAGGGAAAAAGAAAGTAACAAGTAAAGCTAGGGGATCCAGCAAGGAAGAGAGCGGGAAAGGTGGTAATCAATGCACAGTAAAGAAGAATGATGTTAACACATGGTCATGACTACATGTGAAAAGTCATCAATGGAAATATAGTAAGTGCATGTGATGACAGTTAAATGCAAGATGTTTATTGGCATGCTAGCAAAGGCATGAGTAGCATAAATCAAGCATTCAATGTCCAAGTTGGATTACCAAGTCTTCCAAACTAATAATATGTTTGTAAAACAATTATATTTAAATAATAAAATAGAGAAGGGGTTATGTGAAAAGCAGGCATTTAGAGTAGTAGATTTAAAATAAATCTAAAAATAGTGCAAAATACCATATGGGTGTTTTCACAAACACATAGCATGCATGTTAAATAAGGTATGGAATATATTAATTAGAACATGCAAACACCCTTATAATAATATATAATTGTTTAAACAAATCCCAAATAATCCATAAGCAAAATATGAGAATTAATGACCCAAATAAATTTTCAACACCAATTAAAAGAGAAAAAAAAGGAGAAAAAGAAAGGAAGGAAGAAAGAAATAAGAAGGGAAAGAAAAGATTTAGTTTTGGGAGAGAAAAGAGAAGATATCTTGGCTGATCTGGATAAGCTGTGCAGCGCAGGCGACACGAACGCGTGAGTGACGCATTCGCGCGGTTGGCGCTATTGTCAAGTGACGCGGCTGCGTGGGGCACGCGGTCGCGTGAGTGAATTCGTGCTACAAGCGCGAGGGCAGCCACGCGCTTGCGCAACTTTCTGTTCAAAATCTTATTTTGCCAAAAATCTGGGTGATGCGGTCGCGTGGGTGACGCGATCGCGTGGATGGCCATTTTTTGAAAGACGACGAGGCCGCGTGGGGCACGCGTTCGCATGGGAGGGCTTGGGCTTCTAGCACGAGTCCAGCCCAATTCCAGCACAACTTTCGGCCATGCACCTTTTTTACGTCGATTTTCATGGCACGCGGCCGCGTGGGTGACGCGGTCGCGTGGGAGGCCAAAGTTCCACATGACGCGGTCGCGTGGAGTCAAATTGTGCTAATGGCGCGCCTCCAGCCACGCTTTCGCGTGACTCTCTGTTCGATTATTTTTTTTCCAAACGCACTAGTGACGCAGACGCGTCAGCGACGCTGCCGCGTCGCGTGCGTGTTTTTTCATTTTTTTATGTAATATGCAGATGTAAATGCAGTGCTTAATGTGAATGCTATGTATGATTCCAGGTTCAATAAAATAAAATAAATCTCAAAAACAAACAAAACTAAATAAAATTAAAATTGCAAAATGAACGATCATACCATGGTGGGTTGTCTCCCACCTAGCACTTTTAGTTATAGTCCTTAAGTTGGACATTTGATGAGCTTCCTGCTAGGGTGGCTTGTGTTTGTATTGATCCAGGAATCCCCACCAATGTTTGTACTTCCAATAGCCTCGGGATTCCAAACTAGGCACAGAAAACCTTCAAGCAAGTTAAAGCAAGTGACAAGGCCCCAAGAGTGGTGATTGGTAGAATGGATTCCGGGGTCCCAGACCTTGCCTTTGCACCCGTCTTTGGTTGAGCAATATTGTTCCATCCGGGTGGCAAGCAGTCTGAATTCTCACGTAAGCGGTCAAACAACTTCCTAGACCCATTCAGTTGAGCTTTACACCAACCTTTGCGTTTAAACTTTGAGCTTCCAACCATGATGAACCTTGCAAGATAATTCTTACCACTGGCTATCTTCCTCTTACTCTTAATGTCACAAAGAGCTCTAAGTTGGCCATCCATCTCAAGTAGCCCATATTTAAGTGGAATTAGAAAGCTAAGGGATATGAATTTTACCCACTTGAATATTGTGAAGGATGATGGCAACTTAGGGGAAGGTGTTTCTAATGAACATGCAAGCTCCACTCCCTTGTGCTCTTCTTTGACAACTACTACCTCTTTGCAAGCTTCTTTAATATCAACCTCTTCCTCTTGGTAGCTTTCTTCTGATTCAATTTCCTCTTCATTGTTCACCAAGGGCATGGGAGGTTGTGCTTTTTCTTCTTGAATCTCCACCTCTTGATCAACCTCTTCCAAGTCTTCAACCATAACATGCCTTGGGGGTTGTACACCCTCCTTAACAACAAATTCAAACTCCTTAGAAGAGGGTTCTGTGACTTGAGGTTCCTGTTGAGGTTCTGCATCTCCTAAATCTTCAACCACTTCTTCCTCTGCAACTATTATGGCTTTCCCCACTTGTTCCAGTGCAAAGTCATGCTCCTTATTGTCCACTGGAGTCTCTAGTGTCTCCTTCATGCTACGTTCTTCATTAGATTCTCCACATGAAGCCATGGGGGTTCCTTGAGTGTCCGAACGTGTGGAAGGTAATTGATTTATTGCTTGCTCCAATTGATGAAGGGTTGCATGAAATTGATCTACTGTTTCCTTGAAATGATCTCTTGACTCTTGTTCCTCCTTGATGATTACCTTTCCATGACAACTCCCTTTAATTACTCCTTCACCTTCAAGGGTCTCTTCTACCTTCACCTTTAGTGCCTCCTCTAGCTCCTTATGACGTATGGATTTGCGAAGACGATCCTCTCTCTCTTGTTACATATCAATAGCATCATGGGGATCATCTTGCTCTTGGATTGATGGATGTGGATGCTCTTCCATGGATTGTGGTGATGGGATGGGTGGATCATTATGTGGTTGAAAAGGAAGTGCACTAGAGCTTGAAGGTTGATTGTTGAAGGTATTTGATGGTCCAATTCGGGCGGCGAGAGCTTGTATAGTAGAGTTTAGATCGGTAAATGCTTTCTCCATGGAGGTTTGGGGTGGATAGGAGGGTTCATTTGTTGGGAGAAAGGGTTCATGGTAGGAAGGTGGTTCATCTTGATAAGAATATGGAGATGGTGAATATTGAGGTGGTGGTTCTAAGTATGGCTCGGAGGGTGGTTGGTGTGGTGGATAAGGATTAGGGTCATATGGAGGTGTTTGGTGGAAAAAGACTTGTGAGTATGGTAGTCCAAAGTCATGTTGAGGATATCTATCATTTTGGTATGCATTGCAGAATGGTCTTCGTCCATGATATCTTGGAAGGTGTTGTTGCCTAAAGGGTTGATCAGATCCTCTTGGCTCCATCCATCCTTGATTGGTTTGACCTTGATGCATATTCCTGCTGTGGTTTTTATTTTCTTCAACAAAGTTAGAACCAAACTCAAAGCGAGAGGGGTGAGAATTCATAGTAGTTATCAGAAATAAGGGGGAAAAGAGAAAACAAATAAACAAGTAAAAGAAAAATATTTTTTTTTTGAAAAATATTTACAATAACCAATAATAAGGCACACGTTTGCAATTTCACGGCAACGGCGCCATTTTGACGTTAGGATTTTTGCTAGTAAAGAATTTTATAAAAATATTCGCGTTGTAAATATAGATTCTAAACTAACAGAAATCCCTTCGTGCAAACGTTTTGGTTGTCACAAGTAACAAACCCCTAAATAAATTGATAACCGAGTATTTAAACATCGGGTCGTCTTCTCAAGGAATTGCAGGGAGGTATGTTCTTAATATTGGCTATGAAAAAGGTGAAATTGGGGTTTTTGGAATTTGGGCAATGGGCACAAGTATATTTTCAAAGCAATAAAAATAAATAAATAACTGTAAAATAAACTCTTGGCAAGGTATAAGAACTGGAAGTTCTATCCTTATCAATTGTGATGAGAATTGGATTTTAATCCCACTTAGTTAACCTTTACTAAACAAAGGAAGGACAAGTGGACTAATTATTTTGATACCTAAAGTCCTAGTCTTTCCTTTGGAAAGGCTAGAGTTATTGGAACTCAAATTAATTAGCAACTCCCAATTTCAACCACTGCTTTATTTGACAGCTCAAGCGTCACCAATTACTCAACCAAAGCCAAAAGGGTAACAGGAAAATCCAAATTATTTATATAAATAAAAAACAGCAATCATCAATCTGAAATATCTCAAATAACATTAATTAAGAAAATCAATCTAAACATGGAACATTGAAAATAAATAAATACAAAGAACCTGGGATTGAGAGTCACTCCTAAAACTAAGAGAAGTTCTAAATCCTAATTTCTAAAAACTCTACCTAAATCCTAAGAGAGAGGAGAGAACCTCTCCTTCTAAAAACTACATCTAAAACATGAAAAGTGAATTCTGAAAGCATGATTTTGAATGGATGCCTTCCCGCACTTTATAGCCTCTAATCTGTGTTCTCTGGGCTGAAAACTGGGTCAGAAACAGCCCAGAAGTTACTTCCAGCGCTTTCTGGTCCGTACAGGTGACGATTGGATTTTTGACGGTTTAGAATTCACAAATGAATTCTCGTTGCAAGTATAGTTTCTAAACCAATCACTAATCCTTTCATACAAAAAGTTGTTTGTCACTAAAACAAACCCCTAAAATTTATAAACCGAAGTATTGGACCTCGGGTCGTTCTCCCTAGGAATTACAATAAAGTGTCTTGTTATTGGTTGTGAGTTGTTTTGGGGTTTTTTGAGATTTTAGACAAGAAATATAAATGGCAAAAGAAATAAACTAACAACTAACAAAGCTCTTGGCAAGATATGAGAACTAGAAGTCCTATCCTAGTTATCCTCCTCAATTGTGATGAGAATTGTTCATTGCTCCCACTTAGTTAACCTCTAACCATGGAGGAAAGTCAAGTGGATGAATCAATTTGATTCCTCAAGTCCTAATCAACTCCTAAAGGAAAGACTAGCTTTAGAGGCATTCAAATCAATTAGCAACTTCTAATTATCAATCAACAAAGGAATTAGATAACTCAAGAGTCACTAATTACTCTACCTAGGCCAAGAGGAACAAAAGCTACACTAAAATCCAACCAAGCATTTCATCAAACACTTGGAAGGCACAAAAGAAAAGCATAGTAAATTGACAACAAGAATGAAATCTAACAACAATTATTGAAAGAAATTAACAACAACAATTAAAAGAGACACATTTATTATGAATTACCTTTATTGAATTGAAAGAGAGTAGAAGGAACAATACTAGATCTACAACAAAATATAAGAACAACATAAAAGAGATTACACCAAAAGAATAGGAGAAGAATGAATGTAACTACAAGGAATTGAGAAGATAGAAGTAGAAGAATATGAATCTAAATCTAGATCTAAGAACTAAACCTAATCCTAATCCTAATTCTAGAGAGAAGTGAGAGCTTCTCTCTCTAGAAAACTAGTTCTAAAACTAAACTAAAACTAATGGTAACTAACATGTAAAAGTATGAGAGTATATATTGATTCCCCTTCAATCCTTGGCTTAAATAGCATCAGAAATGAGTTGGATTGGGCCCACAAGGCTTCTAAAATCGCTGGTCACATGTTGCTTTAAGTGAACTAGGTGGCAGCAACGGCGCGTGCGCGTACTTTGCGTGTGCGCGCCACCATACGTGTAGCAACCATGGCAAATCTTATATTGTTTCGAAGCCCCGGATGTTAGCTTTCCAACCCAACTGGAACCGCATCATTTGGACCTCTGTAGCTCAAGTTATGGTCGTTTAAGTGCGAAGAGGTCGGCTTGACAGCTTTCCGGTTCTTTCATTTCTTCATGAGTTCTCCAACTTTTCATGCTTCTTTCTTCATTCCCTTGATCCAATCTTTGCCTCCTAAATCTGAAATCACTTAACAAACATATCAAGGCATCTAATGGAATCAAGGTAAATTATATTTATCTATTTTAAGACCTAAAAAGCATGTTTTCACTCTTAAGCACAATTAAAGGAGAATATACAAAACCATGCTATTTCATTGAATAAATGTGGGTAAAAGGTGATAAAATCCCCTAAATTCAATACAAGATAAACCGTCAAATTGGGGTTTGTCAACCTCCCCACACTTAAACCAAGCATGTCCTCATGCTTAAGCCAAGAGAAAGCAAAGGGCATCAACATTTATTCTATGTAAATGAGCTATATGCAACCTAAACTATATGCAACTAAATGCAAAATGGTTTTACCTATTTGGTTAAAAATAAATCAATCCTCCAAGTCATACTTGCACAAGTAGGGCCAAGATCATATAACGATTCATGAATCCTACCAATTCGAATATCAAAATGAAGTTCAAGTAGACTTACGAGAAGAATGCTCATGAAAGCCGGGAATTAAGGAATTGAGCATCGAACCCTCACCGGAAGTGTTTGCACTCTAGTCACTCAGTGTTTGGGGTTAATTTACTCAATTCTCCCCTAATCATGCTTTCCAAGATTTGTTTATCTTCTAACAATCAACAATTATTCAATGCATGCATACATGTATCATGAGGTCTTTTCTTTAGGTTGTAATGGGGCTAGGGTCAAGGTAGGATCATATATGGCTAGTGGACTTAGGATTTGAATCTTTGATTAACTTAAACTTTCCCACCTAACCTATATAATGACCTATACAATTAAGTACTAATCTAACTACCCATTCCTCACTTTTTCACATACTCATGCATTTTCTTTTCATTTCACAACACTTATGCATTGATTCTTATTGAGCTTCACTTTGGGGCATTTTGTCTCCTTTATTACTTTTCTTTTCTTTTTTTTTTCTTTTTTTTCTTTCTTTTTTTCTATTTTTTCTTTTCTTTTTTTTCTTTTTCACTTTTTATTTCTCTTTTTCTTTTCATTTTTTTTCTTTTTCTTTCAAACTATACACAAGAACATCAATGCATAAGGTCTATACATTTAATCAATACATGAGCATGTACCCAATTCCCAATATTTCCAATAAAAATACAAAACTACCCTTTTATTCACCCAATGTCCCAAGGTTCCCACACTTGAATGATACTCACACACACTAGCCTAAGCTAATCAAAGATCCAAATTAAGGACATTTATTGTTTTTCGCTTTAAGGCTTGTAATGTGCTAAATTAAGAACAAAATGGGTTAATCGTAGGCTCAAAATTGGTTACAATGGAGAGTAAAAGGTAGGCTATTTGGGTAAGTGAGCTAATGAATGCATGAATACACAAAATAATGGACATAAAGAATCAAACAAATCAAAGATTACAATCATAGAAAGAGAATAATGCACACAAGAAGGAAAATATGTGGTTATAAGATGTAACCACACCATTAGCCTCAAATCTCACTTGCTTGTGTTCTTAGCTCAAAAACCATGTTCCAAAATACATTCTTTCAAGCAAGTTCAACAAAAATTTTTCAAATTGGTAGGTTGCCCTAAAATGGTTTCTTGGAAAAGAAATCATCACTCTAACCAAGTAGTCCTAATAAAAAGAAGTGGTAAAAATATGTACAAATTCTAACTAACGTGCAACCTATCATGCAATGCAATAGCTAATCTAAAAAAGAAAACTAAGAATTGGTGTTGAAAAGAAAATTGTTACCCATGGAGATCGGTCGAACGACCTCCCCACACTTGAAGATTGCACCGTCCTCGGTGCATGCAAAGAAGAGCAAGGTGGACGGGTTGCCACAATTGATGAGTTTCTTCAAAGGGTTGTGCGGATGAACTTGTTTGTTGCCCCATTTAGAAGCTTTCTCAGTCCTTTCCTTCTTGGTGGCCAACCTAAAAGGAAAGAAAAGGAAAGAAAATTAAGCCTATAACAAAGACATCAAAGCAATTAGAACATAGGCGGGGGCTAATGCCAAATAAGAGTATGGTTCTCTACTACATGGTAGCTACAACATGTGAGTAAGAAAACAATTTAAGCAAAGGGCATATCAACTAATACTTGATGCAAGAGTAAAGTTAAAGCATGGAGAGTATATGGAGCATCAAGATCAAATAAGGATTGACACAAACAAGATTAGTGATACGCATGAAAGCATTTGATTCTATCCTAATTCAATGATGAAGCGGTACAAGAAAAAAACAAAGGGTAATGGATTAGGAAGGACCAAAGCACTAATCTTGTGTGTTGACGAATATTACAATTAATGTAACAAGTCATGAAGCACCAAAACAATGCAAGAAATTCTCAGTAATTGAGTGAGAGAATTCAACACCATTATTAAAATGAGAAATTTAGAAAATAAAATGAGAACAAATTATAGAAACAAAATTAAAATGCAAAGAATAAAAGTATGCAAATGTAATAGACAAAAGAAAATGGAAGAAGAGAAAAAAATTTTTTTTTATATTTTTAATTTTTTTTATTTTTTTAGTATTTTATTTATTTATTTATTATTATATTTTTTTTTATTATTAAAAATTTTTTTTCTTTTTTTTTTTTAATTAAAAGAGAAAAGAAAAAAAATCTTTGAAGAGAGGGAGAAGAAAAAAAATGAGAAAGAAAGAAGAAGAGAAGAGGAAAGAAGGAGAAAGGAGGAAGGGGAAAAGCAGGGAGCAAATCCGCGCGCGCGCTCACAGCGCGCTTAAACGTGGATGAGGTTGGGATAATCCGCGCGCGCGCGCACAGCGCGCTCACGCGTGGATGCAGCAGGGACGATTCGGGCGCGCGCGCACAGCGCGCTTACGCGTGGATGAGCTTGTGCTCCCAGCACAATGCTGGCACAACGCGCGCACAACTCTCTGGTTTTTGTACCAGAAGTTGCAGAAGTGCAATGTGCGCGCGCGCGCACAGCGTGCTTGCGCGCCCATGGCCGTTTTTTTTTTTTGCCCAAAAACCAGAAAAAATGCCCAAGAGTTCCCTATAATGTCCAAAACTCTTCTTTATTCAATCAAATATCAAACAATTCACAAAAATGCATTTTGATTTTAGAATTTATTCATCTACTACTAATGAATACAACATACTAACAACCAATCTTTACTAACAAATCAATATGAAATGAAAATCTACCTACAATGGCAACTCAAATCACTTATTAAACAAAACTAAAAGAGGATGGAAAGAGTTTACCATGGTGGGGTGTCTCCCACCTAGCACTTTTAGTTTAAGTCCTTAAGTTGGACATTTGAGGAGCTTATTGTCATGGTGGCTTATGTTTATACTCTTTCTTGAATCTCCAAGGATCATTGTTCTTCAAATGGTTGACAGAAATTCCAACCAAATTCACCATCCTTGGGCAAAGTTCTACCCAAGAAATGAGCTCCCATAGTTGGTTGACATGCTTCGATCCGGGATCCCATATCTTATTCTCACACCCATCTTCTAGTTGATTATCATGATTCTTCCATCCGGGTGGTTGAGACATAGAATTCTCTTGAGTATACCAAGTCTTCCTCCTAGACCGACACAAGGTAGCATGCATCCAATCATAGTTCCCACATTTTGAAGCTTTGACCTCAATGAGCTTAATTCCAAACTTCCAACCACTACACAACTCATTCTTGCTTTTAATTCCACAAAGAGCTCTAAGTTGTCCATCCGTTCCAATCAAACCATATTCAAGCGAGAAAACAAAGCTTATGGATAAGAATTTTACCCACTTGAATGTTGTGTTGGATGGTAACTTGGGAAGGGAGGCTTCCCCACACTTAGACAATGCAAGGTCCACTTCCTTGTGCTCTTCTTTGTGTATTTCCACCTCTTTGCGAGCTTCCTCGATTTCAACCTTTCCCCTTTTATCACATGGCTTGGTGTTGTCTTCAAGAACTTTGATTTCTTGCCTAATGGGAGGTGACTTAATTTTGGATAGAAATTCATTGATGAATAAATCCATCTTTTGATCAACCTCTTCATATTCTTCAATCTCAACATACACCGTGCCAACGTTTTCCTCTTGGTAGCTCTCTTTCTCATTGCTCTCCAAGGGTATGGAAGGTTGTGCACACTCTTCTATAACTTTAACTTCATGTCCAATGGGAGAGGATTCCATTGTAGAGAGAAATTCATCCATGATTGAATCCATCTCTTGATAAGCTTCTTCCAAGTCTCCAACGATGACATGCCTTGGAGGTTGCGCACCCTCCTCAACATCAATGTCAAGCTTCTTGGAAGAGTTTTCCATGATGCTACATTCCCATGGACTCTCAACGTCTCCTAAATCTTCGACCACTTCTTCCTTTTCTTCAATAACCATAGGCTCCTCCAATTGCTCTAATACAAAATAGCCTCCCTCATTTTCCACCGGGTTTTCCAATCTCTCCTTCATGCTATGATTTTCAATGGATTCTTCACATGTGGCCACGGAAGCACCTTGAGTGTTCAAAAATCTGTAGGCTAAGGTAGACATTACCTTGGTCAAGTTAGTCACAAACTCTAGGGTGTTCCTTTGCATATCCGCTTGTCCTTGAAGTAGCAATGTGAGAGAGTCATCTATTGGGACTTGGGGTGGATAAGAGGGTTCATTATTTTGGAGAGAGGGTTCATAGTAGGAAGGTGGTTCTTCTTGGTAAGGGTATGGAGATGGTGTGCATTGAGGTGGTTCTTGAGAGTAATTGTGTTGGAATGGTGGTGGTTCCATGTATGGTTCATATGGCTCATAAGGTGGTGGGTATGGTGGATAAGGATTGGGGTCATATGGAGGGTTTTGGTGATATGGGGCTTGTGAGTAAGGTGGTTCAAAATCATGTTGAGTGGGTAGTTCATAGGCATGTGGTAGTGGTTGTTGACAATCACAATAGGGGTTACCACATCCATTAGATTGATATGCATTAGGATAAGAGTTGTACCCATAAGGAGTTGGAGGTTGTTGCCAAGAAGGTTGATCAATCCCTTGAGGCTCTTCCCATATTTGGTTGTGCCCAAATCCTTGATGCATATTACCATTGTAGTTCCCATTTCTTACAACATAATTTGAGCCAAACTCATAGCCAAAGTGAGGATGAGAATTCATAATAGCAAAGAAAACAAAAATTAACAAGGATAAGCAACGAAATTCTAAACCTAACAAAAACTAACAAACAAGAAAAAGACAAACATATTCACAATATTCACATATGTACAATAACCAATAACATAACACCATTGCAACTCCCCGGCAACGGCGCCATTTTGACGATTGGATTTTTGACGGTTTAGAATTCACAAATGAATTCTCGTTGCAAGTATAGTTTCTAAACCAATCACTAATCCTTTCATACAAAAAGTTGTTTGTCACTAAAACAAACCCCTAAAATTTATAAACCGAAGTATTGGACCTCGGGTCGTTCTCCCTAGGAATTACAATAAAGTGTCTTGTTATTGGTTGTGAGTTGTTTTGGGGTTTTTTGAGATTTTAGACAAGAAATATAAATGGCAAAAGAAATAAACTAACAACTAACAAAGCTCTTGGCAAGATATGAGAACTAGAAGTCCTATCCTAGTTATCCTCCTCAATTGTGATGAGAATTGTTCATTGCTCCCACTTAGTTAACCTCTAACCATGGAGGAAAGTCAAGTGGATGAATCAATTTGATTCCTCAAGTCCTAATCAACTCCTAAAGGAAAGACTAGCTTTAGAGGCATTCAAATCAATTAGCAACTTCTAATTATCAATCAACAAAGGAATTAGATAACTCAAGAGTCACTAATTACTCTACCTAGGCCAAGAGGAACAAAAGCTACACTAAAATCCAACCAAGCATTTCATCAAACACTTGGAAGGCACAAAAGAAAAGCATAGTAAATTGACAACAAGAATGAAATCTAACAACAATTATTGAAAGAAATTAACAACAACAATTAAAAGAGACACATTTATTATGAATTACCTTTATTGAATTGAAAGAGAGTAGAAGGAACAATACTAGATCTACAACAAAATATAAGAACAACATAAAAGAGATTACACCAAAAGAATAGGAGAAGAATGAATGTAACTACAAGGAATTGAGAAGATAGAAGTAGAAGAAGATGAATCTAAATCTAGATCTAAGAACTAAACCTAATCCTAATCCTAATTCTAGAGAGAAGTGAGAGTTTCTCTCTCTAGAAAACTAGTTCTAAAACTAAACTAAAACTAATGGTAACTAACATGTAAAAGTATGAGAGTATATATTGATTCCCCTTCAATCCCTGGCTTAAATAGCATCAGAAATGAGTTGGATTGGGCCCACAAGGCTTCTAAAATCGCTGGCCACATGTTGCTTTAAGTGAACTAGGTGGCAGCAACGGCGCGTGCGCGTACTTTACGCGTGCGCGCCACCATACGTGTAGCAACCATGGCAAATCTTATATCGTTTCGAAGCCCCGGATGTTAGCTTTCCAACCCAACTGGAACCGCATCATTTGGACCTCTGTAGCTCAAGTTATGGTCGTTTAAGTGCGAAGAGGTCGGCTTGACAGCTTTCCGGTTCTTTCATTTCTTCATGAGTTCTCCAACTTTTCATGCTTCTTTCTTCATTCCCTTGATCCAATCTTTGCCTCCTAAATCTGAAATCACTTAACAAACATATCAAGGCATCTAATGGAATCAAGGTAAATTATATTTATCTATTTTAAGACCTAAAAAGCATGTTTTCACTCTTAAGCACAATTAAAGGAGAATATACAAAACCATGCTATTTCATTGAATAAATGTGGGTAAAAGGTGATAAAATCCCCTAAATTCAATACAAGATAAACCGTCAAATTGGGGTTTGTCAACAGGTCGCGGAAAAGTGACGCGGCCGCATGGCTCACGCGGCCGCGCGGGTTGCGTTCCTGCCAGGTCACGCGTCCGCGTGACTCATGCGTTCGCGTCGCCTAGCGTCGGGGCAACTATGGCAAATTATATATCAAATCGAAGCCCCAGACGTTAGCTTTCCAACACAACAGAAACCGCGTCGTTTGGATCTCTGTAGCTAAAGTTATAGCCGTTTGAGTGCGAAGAGGTCAGGCTGGACAACTTAGTAATTTCTCCAACTTATTGTATTCCTTCCACTTTTGCATGCTTCATTCCCATCCTCCAAGCCATTCCTGCCTTATAATATCTGAAAACACTTAACACACATATCAAGGCATTTAATGGTAATAAGAGATGTTTAATAATAAGTAAATATAAGATCAAAGAAACATGTTTTCAATCATAGCACAAAATCAGGAAGGAAAATGTAAAACATGCGAATTGTATGAATAAGTGAGTAAAGTGTTGATAAAAACCACTCAATTGAGCATAAGATAAACCATAAAATAGTGGTTTATCAGTCAACCAATCATCTCGTGACACGTGGCATCAACCCACTACGTCATCATGTGCCACGTGACACTTAACGTGACACGTCATCATCCAACTAACGGAAGGACTAATGTGACTAAATCGTGTATCTTTCGGAAACGATTTCAATTAACTTTATCTTTCGAGTATCAAAATGGAGATCGGAATATCTTTCAGGGACGATTTTGAGTATTAACTCTATATTTTACAAGTATTTTACCAACCCAGTTTATATAATTATATCTTGGTTGTCTTATTGGTGATAATGGCCATGGTTTTTCACTTTTTCTTCCCTCCAATTTTAGTTTTTTCTACGTAAAAATAATTGACGTTCTCAGTACAATACATTATAGGGTTGATTTTGATGCAATAAAAATATAAAATATTTTATATAATTATCTAATTATATTTATTTTTTATGATTATTTATATTAATTTGTATAAAAAATAATTATTTTTAATTATATAATATTATATAATTAAATATACACATGTCTTTTGACTAAGCATAATATATAATTAGAACGGAAAGCAAAAATAGTTGGCTAATTGCAAGTTGCAGCTACTAATTTAATAATGTTTGAGGTGTCCCACTTCTTAAAGAGGATTTTTGAACAATCTCATATTTTCTGGGACAATCTCTCTATGGTACGTGAAAAAAGTCAAAAAACATATGGCATGAATCAGCAAGGGAAGGGAAAAAAAAACAGCATTACGTATGTTGTATTTTATATTAATTAATTTTGATACATTATCTTTAATTCTGTTTTATATTCATGCATTCTCTATATAAATATTTTAAATAATAATTTAATATATCTAAGTATCCAAGAATATATAAATCATATAATTAGACTAATTATATAATAATATCTAATTATATATATTATAAAATGAACCAGAATTAAAATTAAATAGAATAAAATAAATAAATAAAACCTATAAGAACACCACAAAATCAAATTTTCTTGTTGTATAGAATAAGTCGGAAATTAATTAAAATATGGGCTCTATATTAGTGAATCACAGGAAAATGACATTACAAGAGTAAAATATCATGATGTGAATTTGGTACAATTTGGTATCCTTAAATTATGTTTTTCAAATTTTAAAATAGATTTATTTGTAATTCGGCTTCTTTCAATAATATATTTTAAATTAAAAAAATATTTATAATTTATTTTTGTCGTATTGTATATTTGTAGATTGCCCTACATTTATATAAAATATCAAATTTTTTAATAATTTTGTATTTCACACTTATAACTAAAAGAGATTTGATGTACATTTTTCTGAAATTATTAAAAATAATTTTTGTTTTTTTTGGGTTAAAAATCAACTAGTTGTTCTATCTTGATTAAAAATAAATTCGTTTCTGTTTTTCTATACTACATTGCAGATTGTGACAAAAAAAGATGGACCACGAGGTCTCACTTTGTATTCGAGCACTCAGACACATTTCTATACAACTAGATTAGGAGGTTTTGATTGAAAAAATCTGATTGTAAAGTGCTGTCGACACTACTATTCCAAACGCTACGGATAAAGGGACAATCGCAAAGCACATGGAACAGTGTCTCTTCCTAACCAGGGCAATTGTCATTTTTTTATAGAATTTGTTAGTAGAGTCTTATACATGATAAGCAAAGTAAAATTTTTTAACCTGCAATCACTTCAACTTTCATATATTGTTTAAATAGTTTTCTAGTAGCTCATCGTTGACAAAGAATTCCTCATACATTGATTTTATGAAAAAGTCTCCGTTAAATTCAGGTAGTCAAGCTAGTGTCAGAACCGAGGTCTTTGTGAGGGGCCTTCATTGATTTGATAATATCCCTAATGTCTTATGGAATAGCCTGATTTATAATCTCTTAAATCCAGTTTCCATTCTAATATGCAAATTCGTTAACTTTATCTATTGAAATGTTTTCTTTAAAGCTTCTTGTAGCGAACGGTTTTAGAATTTTAATGCCCAGGATACAATGATCATCCCAAAATTTGATGGATTCACTATTTTCTATTCTCGAAATGATGTTTGTTTTGAATTGGCTCCAAATTTTAACTGTCTTTCTAGACATTTGAACATTTAGACTTCAGATGAACTTTAGAGATAGCACCTTTTCCGCAACTATACTTTGATTCATAATCTTGACCCAAAGAGTATCCTCATTTGTAACCAGACTTCAAGCAAACTTCATGAGATATATAGTATTTGATTCTTATGCTTTTCTCAAATCCAACCCGCTTTTATTTTTTTGGTTTGCACACAGCATCCCAATTTAGGAGGTGGATTTTGTTTCTTTCTGCATTAGAACCCAAAGAAAATTTCTATAAATCTTGTCAACCTAGTTGCAAATGCTTTAGAGATTTTCATGGTCTGCATCACATAACTTGGGATAGAGTCTTCATATTTCATGAGTTGAGCTTGTGGTGCATTTTGTCTAGAATAATCTGAAAATGTTGCTTCATACATCTTTCATGAATGAGCGGCACACCTAGATATTTTTTCAAGTTATTTATGAGGTTAATACCCAAGTGAGATATGAGATCCTGCTTGACTGAGAGGTTGACATTATTCGAGAAGAAAACACACGATTTCTGAAAATTTACTCTTTGACCTGAGCTTCCATAGAAGATCCTCAAAGATTTCTTGATAATTTGTGCTTGCTCTCTACTAGTTTGGCCAAATAAACTAGATTATTTACAAAATAAAGATGAGCTAACTGAAGTCCTCCTCTAGATAGAGTACTAAGCTTTCATTTTTTACTATTAACAAGAAAAAAATGAGATGTGACAGTGTTTTCAATACATAAAACAAAAAGATAAGGGAAAAGAAGATCTCCTATCTAATTCCTCTCGTGGGATTGAACTCCTCTAATGGCGAGCTATTCCAGAGAAGATTCATCACAGGGATCGTCACGTAGTACGAAATGATCTTGATCACATTATCTAAAATGTTGCAGTCCTTGAGGGTGTCTATTACAAAGTCCCAATTCAATCTGTCATATGCCTTCCCAAATCTATCTTGATAGTCGTGAGGCCTATTCCAATTCACTTATTTCTCATCGTATAAATAATCTCTTGGGCAATAAAAATATTGTCAGGACTCACTCTACCTGGATCGAAGCTAGCTTAATTGTTGGCAATAAGAGTAGGCATATGATGCTTTAATCTTTCAGCAATAACCATTGTAATAATTTTATAACAAACATTATAAAGGCTAATATGTATAAAATTAGCAAAATTTTTAGGAGCTTGAAATTTAGGAATTATAGAGATTAAAGTTTGATTAACGTCCTTAATGTGTTGAGGATCTTTAAAAATTTTCTAAACCCAAACGAAAAGAGATTTTTTAATGGTATCGCAAAAGAATTGAAAGAACTTAGCTGGTAGACCATCTTTTTCCAGAACTTTTCACCCTCCCATACTAAAGACCGCATTTCTGACTTCCTCGATTGTAGGTCTTATTCTAATTCTACTTTTATCATGCTCTGAAAATTTTGAGAAAGAACCTGTAATCGAAAAAGGAGAATAATTATCATCAAAAGTATATAACTTTTTAAAGAAAGATACACCTATTTTTTTAGAATGGTAGAGTTATCAATCCAATTGTCATCATTATCTTTAAGAGCCATAGCTTTATTTCTTCCTTTCCATCCATTGGTGTTTTGGTGAAAGTATCTATTCATACTTCTTTCAAAAATTCTTTTGTAGTTTCTCTAAAAATGGGCTAAAACAAAAAGTGATCCCGCGATTTATTCCTTTCACATGAATTATTATGTGATTCTTTTTCCTTAAAATGTGACAAAAAACCTCCTTATTCTAAATTTTTGCTTTCTCAATGAAAGAAGCAGTGTTGAGAAGATCTCCTTCTTTAAATTAATTGTTCTTTATGAGGTTACCATAATTCTTGTGCAACAGGCAAAGAGCAAGGAGCCTGAAAGGTCTTTTTTGTTTGGCTGAATTTGTCAATTGAAGATCGAAAATGATAGGAAGATGATCTAACTTCAATTTAGGTAGGTGTTTAACTCCAGGATTAGAAAAACAATTTGTGAAATTCATATTACATAAGTAGCAATCAAGTCTTCGCTTAGTATTCCCTCTTTGCCAAGTAAATAGTAGGACCATAAAACCCAAATCGTTAACTCTGCACATGTTAATGCACGAATTAAACTTATCATGGTCTTAAGAGAGTTGGAAACTTCCACCTGTATCATTGAGAGAGAGAATTGATAAACTATTATTTTATGATAAATTTTGGATTGAAATGAGTGAATTTTATCAACTTATCTTGTATTTATTCACAGAAATAACATCGTTTTGTGAATTTCTCCTAATTTTACTTAATGATGAAAAACCTGCTTTTTATGCTTAAAAATTATCAAATTTAATTCACTTCAATTCTATTCGATATCTTGATGTGTTTGTTAAGTGATTTTAGACTTAGAAGACAAAAATGGCTTGAAAAAGTGGAAAAAAGCATGCAAAAGTTGAGAATTCATGAAGAATGGAGATTGGAGTTCCTCATGGCCATGCATACGCATGCCTTATGCATACGCATAAATCCCAAGTTGCGCGTACGCATGATTGGTGGCACGTGATTTACTTAAGTGAATACGTGGGTCGCAATTTTAAGGCTTTTTTGGACTAAATCCAACTCATTTTTGAAGTATTTGAAGCTATTCTCAAAAAGGATCATAGGAAAGCCATTAACATAATTTTAGGCCATGTTTTAGGATAAAATTCTTTTCTCTCTAAAATTTAGGATTTCAAGTTTAGTTTTTCTCCTAGTTTAGGTTTCCATTATTGTTTTAGGATAGATTTGCTTATATTTCCTTGTTTTCATTGTCTAAATTTTTCTAGTATTTCTTGTTAGTTTCTCTAATTTTGATTAATTTTAATTTATGAACTCTCTTGTTAATGTTATTTCTTTTTAATGTAATTTGATTTTTTTATATTTTTCTGCTTGTTTGAGTTATTGTTATTGTTTTCTCGCATTTTGTAACTTTAGATTTTATTATTATTATAATTTACTATCCTTTTCTTTTATGCACACAAAGTGTTTGACAAAAATTTGGTGTAGTTTTAGAGTAAAATATTAACACTCTTGGCTTGAAATTGAAAATTTAAGTGACTTTGAGTTGTTAATGTCCAAATTGATTGATAATTTAGAGATTTTAATTAATCTTATTTTCATTAACGATAAGACCTATGAATTAAGATTGACTATGCCTATTTGACTTTCTCCCAATGTGATAAAATAGGATTAACTCTAGGTAGTCGCCATGATTGTGATCAATAACTTGAATAGGAAGCCTTGACTCTCATCAGACAAAATTTTAACATTTATAAGAGAATTTTTTTTAGGTCTCTTATTTATGATTTTAGGGTTTTACTATGTTTTAAGAATATATTTTAAAAATACTGCAAAAAATATTTTAATTAAAAATTATTAAAAAGTTATTTTTTATATTTTTAATATATTAAATATATTAAAATTTTGAAATCTTTTATTATTATATTTTTACTATATATTATAGGACGCAAATTAACTAAATTTATATTTTTAATACTTTAGTAGCTATTACAATGTTAAATAATATCAAATCTCGTGTTAATGACTATTTTACATATTAGTAGCAAACAGTATAAAAAACTAATTAAATAAAATATTAAAAATCGTAATAATTAATAAAAAATAATAAACAATAGTAGACTACTAAATGAATTAATTAATGTGAAACCAAGATTAAAAAAAAAAACCCGCTGTTGAAACAGCCCACTGGAATAGCTAGCATGGCCCCTGGTTTTCTCTTCTCACACCAAAAAACCAACTCTCTCTCTCTCTCTCTCTCTATCTCTCTCTCTCAGCTACTACTCCCACTGCTCCCTCTTTTATATCAAAACACCAACACCAATCTGCACCCCAAAAAAGCAGAAAAAAAATAAAAGAAAAAAAGAAAAACCCTCACCAACCAGGAAACTAATCTCCTCTTCTTCTTCTTCATCGCGTACACCACCGTCACATCTCAAATTTCCACATCATCCATCAGCCTCGCCGAAAATATCTGAAACTGCAAAGACGAAAATATCTTCTTGTTATTATTATTATAACCGTCTGTTTTCTCTGCTAATTGAGGGTTTCGGTTTCCTGATGCATGATTGGTGTTGCATTTTGGTGAATTGAATGGGGATAGAGAGAACCTTGGCGGATAGAAAGGGAAGAGACTTCTGTGAATTGCCGAAGGAAACCATTACCAACAGCAGCAAGTCGAAGAAGAACCGGCGACGCCACAAGAAGGCGCCGGTGCCGCCGGTTCAGACTCTCTTCGAAACTTGCAAAGATGTCTTTGTCTCCGCCGCACCCGCCGTTGTTCCTCCGCCACAAGATATTCAGAATCTCCAATCTGTTCTTGGTACAATTTTTTTTATTTGTTATTTTCGATAATTATTGAAATGACTTCAACTCAGAAGGTTACAATTAAGTTCAAATTGAGTGTAAGTTATGAATTATTTTAGGTTCGTGATTCCGATGACTAATCCGTTGCTAGGTTGTAAATACCTCGATGATCTGATAAGAGAATTGAATTTATTTGTTGTGAATATTTTAATTCCTAAGGTTTGATATATGGTTTTATTATTATATTATATCATATATCATATAATATAATATTATATTATATATTCTTGAAATTAGTTTGGGGTGTTTAATTATGCTGTCATCCCCAAAAGTGCATAAATAATTTTTTGCAAGTCTGGTGAGATACGTGTGAATTGGGTTCGGCCTATTCCATTTTCATTGGAATTAGCAATCCAACACCAGATGCTTTCTATTTTTATTTTTTATTTTTAGAAAAATTGAACTTAAGTCTCGGTGTAATTAAATAATATGTTTTTTAATTATTATAAATTATTGGTGTTGGCTGTTGAGTTCCGAATTTCGCACAAAAAAAAAAACTCCATCAATTATCCTCATTTATATGCTAAATTTGTTGTTGTTGTTGTGTGTTAGCATGCATGTATATTATATTATGTCTAAATATATGTGTATGTTCCAAGGTTTTTGGCTTTCTAATTAAAAAAAATGCATTTTTATCATGTGCTTGTTGTTCCCCACGAGAGAGAGAGAGACATTGAAGTTTTCGGTTCATACAATGTGATGTGTCAAGCCCATGTTATATTATTGTGAATGAGACATCCATCATCTTTTACATATAGCGTAGTAGTATAGTGTGCCATGCTTAATCAAATATTGTCTTGAAAGTAAAATTGACACCCTTACCCTTGCTTTGCTTCTCTCTTCTCTTCTTGTATGGATAATAATCTTTGTATGCAAATTAGTAATATTTGAAAATCTAAAATTGGACCTAGGGTAAAAATTAAGAGTTTGTGAGTGTTGGAGTGGGAGCCGCATCAGAATTTGAAGGTAGCAGAGTGCATGTTGGCATGGAGTATGATGTGATGTTTAGACGTTCATATATAGTATGCCTTAATTTGAGGCTCTTTGAAATCCGTACAATTTCTGTGGGAAATCTTCAATCTGTGGGCTTTGAATTGATAGATATAGCGAGATGCTTTTGTTAAAAATATTTTTTTATGGTGATGACTTCAATGATTAGGGGGGTAAAAGATATTGGCAAGTTGCTGAAGACTTTAATACAAAAGACTTATGAATTGTTTAGTTGAGAGTTGTTAATTAAGCACAAGGGTATATAGCTTTTTTGCTAGTTTTGTATGTGTCCCATGGTTTGAATTTGGAGATAGTATTATGACCAACAATGTTATTTGTCTACTATATAATGATATTTGTGCTTTGTTTCTTTTGGAATGCACACTCCTATTGGTGGACCAAAGTAATGCCATGAATTATTTTAATCGATGGTTGTTTACAGTTGTCATTAGCTTAATTGTTTTCTTACCTTAGTTTTTTTGGTGAGTGTGCCATGCAAAACACATTCTCATGCAACTGTTGCATCTCTTTGTGTGTTCTTGCAGACAAAATAAAACCAGAAGATGTGGGCTTGAAACCCGACATGCCGTATTTCCATACAAACGGATCTCAAAGAAGGCCAAGGATCACATACCTTCACATCTATGAATGCGAAAAATTCTCGGTACTTGTGCACTTTGTATTTATCCCTTTGCTGCTTTGATTTCATCATGCATATATATAACTGTTTTGTTGATAGTGGTAACATTGTTATGTTTGTTTGTTACAGATTGGAATATTTTGTTTGCCACCATCTGGGGTTATTCCTCTGCATAACCACCCCGGAATGACGGTTCTGAGCAAGATTCTGTTCGGAACTATGCACATTAAATCGTATGATTGGGTTGTTGACTTTCCTCCTGAAACCCCCACCACCTTCAAACCTCCAGAAAGTGAGTATATTCCTCTTCTACAATCTTATTCTTTTCTAATGTATTGCTCCCTCTGTTTGAACATGGTCGATTATCGTGACAATAACATAAAGAAATCAGAGGAAAGTATTTACTTTTTCTTATTCATGTTTGTCCATTTCATGCGTTCTGGATAGAGGAGCAAAATAGTTTAAATTTAGAATAGTCATGAGATAGAAAAGATATGGGTAAAGTACCAACCTGACCCCCTATCCTTTTCTTCGAATGACAACGTGATCCCTAACCAAAACACCGATCCACTTTGGTTCTTGTCCTTGATCTCCATGAGACAACACTGCCCTTCTATCGATATCATAGTCCTTTGTTGGTATCATAGTCCTTTGTTAACGGAAGTCACTGACATGTCACGTTAACATGCTAAGTTGGACATTAAGTTTCAACATGGAATGGATAGGGACCTATTTGTCCATAAATCCAAATTGGCCAGCGACTTATTTGTCTATATCCATTCAAACAAAACGACGTCGTTTTGACATAAAATTGATCAGGGGTCTATTTGTTAGGAACTTATTTGTCCTAAAAAAATTGATACGATATTTTTTTCTGAAATTCATTTTTTATTGTTATAGTATTCATTATATTAATATTTTTTTCAATAAATTCTTGAATATATGGTATAATAAATATAAGCTAATTAATAAATTATTTAAATTTAAAAATGTTATTTATTATGGCACTAAGTAAATAATTCAGTGTAATTTTTTAAACACATAAAAAAAAATTGAAGTACAATTAATAAATTAGTAATATAATTTCTAATAAATAATAATCTTGTGATATATTATTAGTATTATGATCTAGATATAATTTATGTAATAAAGTAGAAACTAGTGAACCCATTATTTGACATATGTGACATATATAACTAATAATTAAGAAGTCATGATTTATGATGAACTTCAAGACTTATTTCTATGTATAACTATATATAATTATTTAGATTAAAATATATGTAAATTTATATACATAAACATTATAATATTGTTAATAATTGACCAACTTTTTTACAACATGTACTAGTCAATGTTGTTGACTTGATGTTACTCTTAATGGCTCCTTATCTTGTAATTTTGGCAGTTCTTTTGAGTAGGTTTGAATGTTTTCACAAAAAAAAATAGAAAAAGAATTAAGGTTTAACTATTTTGTACTCTAAGAGAACATGTTAAGATTACAAATTAAGAAAGTCTTTATTGAAAATATAAAAAGTTTAAATTTTCAGTACAGTTGTTTTATATTTATTACAAGAAAATATTTAAAAACTTCCAATTACTAGTAATCTTATCATGTGCCCTTATGTTAGCTAAACCCAAAAAATTATTGTGTTTTGAACATTAACAATGCACTTGTTTAATGTCTAATAATGTATTAATTATTTATTAAAAAATACTATCTGTGTAGTTTAACTTATTTTAATGTGTAATTTGTATTTTTGTGTATTATACTTGATTATTATTATGTAACTATTACAAAAGAGTACAAGAGACTCTAAATTCTAAATATATTTCCATAATAATAGTAATATATTACAAGGCTATTTTTTAAATTATATTACTAATTTATTAATTGTATAACAATAAAATTTTAATTTTAAAAAATATTGTATATTTTTTTAGGACAAGTAGGTCTTTGACAAATAATCTCCTGACCAATTTGATGTCAAAACAACGTCGTTTTGTTTGAATGAGTATGGACAAATAAGTCCCTGACCAGTTTGGGTTTAAGAACAAATAAGTCCCTGTCCGTTCTATGTTGGCACTTAACGTCCAATTCAACATGTTAACATAACATGTCAGCAACTTCCGTTAACAGATGACGGTGGCTTGGACAAAAGGGTTGTGTTGTCTCATGGAGATCAATGACAGGAGCTGCATTGTCATTCGGAAAAAAGGACCTGGATTGGGTTGGTACTTTACTCAAGATATTATTGAAAGGTTAAGCTGGCTAACATGTTTATGCTTTAGGTGCTATAATGGGGGGAACATAACAATGAATGCCATTAAAACTTGCATATTAATTGTTGGACAAAGACCAGACAGTTTTCCATAGTTTCAAAAATCCCCCATTATGAAGTTTGTGTTAAGTCATATAATAATATAAACATTTTCCTGAGTATCAGTTTTTACTTCTCCGTTTCAAATTGATGCTCACTTTGATTGATGTGTCTGGATAAGTGGATATATTAATTTTTCCAGTGTGCTTAAAAAGATTAAAATCAAGAATAAAAAGGATAATTAATTTGGAATAGAGAAGGATGAACAAAAATACTCCATAAATACAAAAATTCAGCCATTACATATTTGTGTACTTGTTGTTTTGTACATTTTTTCAATAAAAAAATTAACTATTAAAATAATAAAATATTTTATAGCAGAACAATCAAATTCTTTTGGCCTAAATAAGTTTTTGGTTCTTATAAAACCTGTTTTTTGGTTTTGGTTCTTGAAATTTTTTTCTTTTCATTTTGGTTAAGTAAAATTTGAAAAGTTTGGTTTTACTTATTGTTAGTTTGTTCCGATAAATACTAATATGAAATGTTAAATGATGGATGTAGTAAGATATATAACACATCAGCATTTAATTTACATCAGCATTTAATTTGCTACGTCAGTACAACAAACAAACGACTGGAATTCAAATTATTATTTTTTTAAAACTTTACTAGACTAAAACCAAAAGCCGAAGTTGTTATAGGGATCAAAAACTTGTTTAAGCAATCTTTTCTACTGCAACATAATTAAACTTTTTTTTTATCTAAATTAAATATGTACTTTTATCAAAAACTTGTCTTGTTAAATGTGGAAAAATGTGTAAAGAAAGAAAAACAAGGTACATCATTGAGAAGAACAAGGGCTAAGATGTTGGTCAATTTTCCAGGAATCTTTTTTTTCACATGTTCCCTTATCCACAAAGAAAAAATAAGCGATTTAAGTATACGTGTAAGAGTACTAATTAAGTAATTTAAGCAGATGGAGGTAGCGAGATGCGGTTGGCTAAAGTGAAGGTAGACGCCGATTTCATAGCACCATGCAACCCTTCCATTCTGTACCCAGCAGATGGAGGAAACATGCATTGCTTCACAGCAGTGACAGCTTGCGCAGTTCTAGATGTGCTTGGTCCTCCTTATTCTGATCCTGATGGCAGGCACTGCACTTACTACCATAATTATCCTTTTTCCAATTTTGAAGGTATATCTATCTTCCTTGCAACTTGCAATTTTTAAATTTGGGAGAAAAAAAAAAGAATAAAGAAACAAAGAATCCAAACTCTTAGGTAGTGTTTGTTTCTACTTTCTAGAGACTGGAAGATTGGGACTTAGTATTGTGTTTTGTTTGGGGGGGGGGGGGGGGGGCGGGTAGAGTTGACTGAAATTTCTGGCACTGGAGGCTGAAACTTTAACATTTCATTTTAAAAATACTCTCAGGTAATTTTTTAAATTCCAAAATTACTCTTCAATTTCATATTTATCTCAAACCAAATATGATACTTAGACGTAATCCAATCCAATACATTTTTTATCAAAAACAATACAGAGGCTTAATTTAGTTGTCTCCCAATTTCTGTCTCTCGGTCAAAGTCTTCTTTCCAAACGCAGCCTTATTTACTCAACTTTATTTAGACTTGAAAAAATTCATGATGCCCTTAATTTGTACCACAATTAATGAAAATACTATCAACTTTTGATTGGATTTTGCTCCAAACCATACAACCTTAAGTTTTGCTAGAACAGCTAATCTCAGAATTCTGTATGTTTTCTTTTGTAGTCTGAATTTTGAGACAGAAAGAGTGAAAATAGAAAACAAGGGTCTAATTGGTTTTTGTTTAGATGTTTTCTATTCTGATAATTGTATAAAAGGAATAAAAAAATTAAATAAAATTATATACAAGAATCATGGTTAGAATATGATTGATTTTTTTTTTTTTGGAAACTTATAATATTCTCCGAATAAAAAATACTAGAGATGACAACAGAAATTAAAAATTAGAAATTGAAGAGGTCCTCCAAAGAGAAATACAAAAGGTCTATTTGACAAGTATTGATAATTTCTTTATTGAACCATTTTTGGATTTGTTTTTCTGTTTTCAGTAGAAGGATTCTCCATTCCTGAAGAGGAAAGATGTGCTTATGAATGGCTACAAGAGAGGGATGACAAACTTGAAGACTTAGAAGTAGTTGGCAAAATGTATAATGGCCCAAAGATTGTGGAAGGGTAATATCTCATTCTGTCCCCCCAAAATGCAACCACCAACAACCTCTTCCAATATTCCTGACTTCCTGTGATGATCAAAAAGAAAAAAAAAATTGCTGCAGATGCTTCAAATATGGACACACACGAGAAAAAAGCAACTTTATTTCTATATACCAACCTTGGAGGATTTGTGTCCACCAATAGAGAAAAAACTTGATCACCTTCTATGTTGTTTTTCACTTTTTTAGTTTTCTTTTTCCTTCATAATTATTATGGAACAATATGAGCACTTGTTGATTAGGGGCTGCATTTGTCAGTCATATATAATAGTTTTTTTCTAGTGTACATACCATGGAACAGAAAAGGATAAAGGGGAAGGTGCAATGCAATTTGAGTTAGTCTGAAATTTTAGCCTCTTTTGTAGGTTTTCGTGGTTATTTCATTCATCACAATTTAGTTACTTTCGAGAGCTACAAATACAGTGAGTTGATATATTTCATTTAGTAAAATTAGCTTCTCTTGTGATGGTATAATTGACATATATATATTGTCTCAGATGCTGGTAGTAATAAATATCTCTCTCTCTTTCTCTCTCTGATTTTTCTGTTGGCAGAATGGCAAAGTTGAATTTTGCTCTTGTTACGTATATACATAATTAATTGGTGGTTATTTCTATGAATATGTTCTCGAACGAAAATAATAATGTAGTTGTTTTAATACGTAAAATTAATAGTTAAAAATTATTAAATAATAATTTAATTAAATAATAATATTATTTTTATATAATGATATCTTTATAAAATTGCCTACTTAATAATATTAGAAAAATTTTAAATGTCTTTAGAGTATCAATTTTCTGTGATTTTAACTATTAATTTTAATATATATATGTTTTATGGTTATAATGAATGACTAAAATCACTAAATATCAATATTTTTAGAATATCTAAATATTTTTAATAGTATAAATATTAAAATAACATTAACCAGGTTTTTATGGTAATAACATTAACCAGGTTTTTAAGTTACCAAAATAGGGTGGATAAGGGTGTTACAGTGAATTGTATAAGAATGTTACGTGGTATAAAGAATTAACTATCAAATTAATTATTGTATATTGAAAAAGTCTAAGAAATTAATTATACTATAAGTCAATTAAGTTAATTTTTTTATTTTTTATTTTGTTTTGTAATAGACTTGTTTTTTAACTAGTTAATTAGAGTTGGTTTTATTCTAGTTAAAAATCGTCTATCGATTCTTAAGTATCAATTTCGTATGAAAATGTATGTGAATTTTTAATATATATATATATATATATATATATATATATATATTATTTAACCTGTTTTTAAATAAATAATTTGTATTTCAATATAAATAATTAATTTGGTGAATTTTTTTAATTAAGGTAACACAATTGATTGTATATATGTGCAGAAATTTCAAATTATTAATGTTTTGTTGCATATATACAATGTGCCAGGCAAAATGCATTTTAATGTTATTTTTAAAAAAATAGGTCAAATTATTTTTATGTTATTTTGTTTTTATTTATTATTTTGTAATTTGTAAAAATGGAGAGAGAGAAAATTGTATTGTGTTAGAGGAATATAAAAGTTATTTGAGTATCATAATAGTGGTTTAGAAAAGTTAAAATTCAAAGAAATGAAGTTATGTTCATTTAATTATTATATATAAAGTAAATTATTCACATAAAAAATATTTTTATATAAAAATAATAATTAAAAATTATTAAATAATCTAATATATTTAATTAAACTATTTAATATAATATATATTAACATTTTTATTATTATCTTTATATAAAAATATTTTTAGTTTTTCACATAAATAATCACTTAACTAAAAAATAAAATTTTTAATACCTAAAAGATTAATTAAGTAAAAGATTGATAAAAAAATAGAATAAATAATAAAAAATTGAACACCAAACTCAACCATCCTACTTATCTATATATATTGTCACAGGTACTCTGAAAATAGGTCATGTCATCGCAAGTTAAAGGAAAGAAAAAGTGAAAAGTGTTTTAAGTGTTTCGAAAAAATTAGTATTCCAATTATTTTAATCGTTGATATAAATTATAATATATATATATATATATATATATTAAAATTAATAATTAAAATAATTAAAATACCGATGTTCTCTATATACTTAAAATATTTCCAAAAAAAAGTGGTGTATATTATTATTATTGCACCTTTGGAACACACCTGGAGCACACAACACAAGATCAGCTTCTCATACATACTTCTAGAAGATAGGATCCATATCTTTTTAATCTGATTCTGATCCAACTTCGCAGTCTTCTGTCACCACCTTTTTGAGCCACGCGTGTATGTTATTGTTACCAAATTATTATCCCAATCAATGAATGAGTATATGCTACAAGCTTATAAGTTAGCGGGAAAAAAAAATACCCAAACTATTCAAATAATATAAATATTTGTATATTAATATAATTAAAATATTGATATCATTTTAGTTAATATATTAAATTATTTAACAAAATTTAATTATTATTCTCATATGAGTTGTTATCAACAAATAAATATGTTAACCCAAAAAAAATATATGTATCATGTATGCCATATCTAGAACGTTTTTTAAGTGGTATTGGAGAGGGAGAACGTTAGTGCAACGAAGAAATAAGCATATAAAGAATAGATTTTATTTGTATATAATAATATATACTGCTGCATGCATGGTGCATTCTATAAAGTGAGCCAGTGACAGTGACGATTCATTTTGATCACTCAATTCAATAATTAGCAATTCAAGAATAGTATAGATATATATTAGATATAGTCATATAGCAGATTCACCAAATAAAATTACTACAAAATTGAATGTGTTGTGGTCTAGAAAATAGTGTTGTATAAAATTCAAGTTTATGGTCGAAAAAATATATATAAATAAATAATTTTTTAATTACATATGTTATTGGGACGAAAGTATATGTCATAATGTCATACATCTCGTGTTGTGATATGATTAATCACGTGGTGAAAATTCATGTATACTATTCTATCCTATATGGATATAAGTTTAATAGAATTCAAGTACATTTATAAATAATGAAGTTTGTTGAAGCCCAAAAAGCAAATGAAGTGGCCTCATGCCCTTGTTGTCCCAATGATGGCGCACATTGAAAGCAGCTCATATTGTGGTGTTGTGAAAAGTTAAGTTGGTATTGAGGAGGAGGCGTTGTCGCTCAGGCAGAGAAACACATTGCGGTGAGCCAGAAAGGAGGAAGCGATGGTCATCTCGAGGATTCAACGGTGGTTGCAAGACAGATCCGATTGAGTCGAAAGGAAGGAGGTGCAGCGCCTGAAATGGGTTTTGGAAGGAAGACAGGGGACGAACAATTAACATATTTTCATAGTTAAAATAGTGTCAAAATTTATTTTTTTGACAAATTTTAATTCTTTTTTTAACACATATAACCCTAAAAAATAATTTATATTGTTGTAGTGATAAAATGAATATTGTGAAGTGAAAAAATACTTTATTTAAATAAAAAAATATTCGTTTACATAAATTTATTTTTGGTTCAAAATTTAAAATTAAAATAATGTAAAATATTAGTTGAATAAATTATAACATGTTTCAAGAAATATTTTATAAAATTAAGTACACAAATATACAAAAATATAAATTATATAGTTTAATTATAAAGTTGAATTAAGAATGGAGTTAGTAGGATAAATAAAGTTTAAACTTAAGAAAATTATCCTGCATATATCTTTTTTGCAAAATTTACTTTTTATTTAGAATAATATACATAAATAAATTACAACAACAACAACAACAAAGCCTTGTCCAACTAAGTAGGGTCGGTTACATGAATCAAACAATGTCATTGTGTCTGTCATGTATCATGTCTACAGATACACCGTTTACATGTAGATCTCGTTTGACCACTGATTAGCGGATAATTTATACACTTTTTGGCATTATTTTTATATAGTTTTTAGTAGGATCTAGCTACTTTTTAGTATATTTTTATTAGTTTTTAAGCAAAATTCACATTTCTGGACTTTACTATGAGTTTGTGTGTTTTTTTTTGTGATTTCAGGTATTTTCTGACTGAAATTGAGGGACTTGAGCAAAAATCTGATTCAGAGGCTGAAAAAGGACTGCTGATGCTCTTGGATTCTGATCTCTCTGCACTCAAAATGGAATTTTTAGAGCTACAGAAACCCAAATGGCGCGCTCTCAATTGCATTGGAAAGTAGACATCCAGGGCTTTCCAGCAATATATAATAGTCCATACTTTGCCCGAGTTTAGACGATGCAAACTGGCGTTCAACGCCAGCTTTCTGTCCTATTCTGGCGTTAAACGCCAGAAACAAGCTGCAAGCTAGAGTCAAACGCCAGAAACAAGTTACAAATTGGCGTTTAACTCCAAGTCTACACGTGAAAGCTTCAATGCTCAGCCCAAGCACACACCAAGTGGGCCCGGAAGTAGATTTCTGTATCATTTACTTATTTCTGTAAACCCTAGTAACTAGTTTAGTATAAATAGAACTTTTTACTATTGTACTAGGGAGCTTTTGGAACATCTTTGGACCATTGTTCACGTTTTGGGAGGCTGGCCATTCGGCCATGTCTTCCCTACTTTCACTTATATATTTTCAACGGTGGAGTTTCTACACATCATAGATTAAGGTGTGGAGCTCTGCTGTTCCTCGAGTATTAATGCAAAGTACTATTGTTCTTCTATTCAATTCATGCTTATTCTTATTCTAAGATATTCATTCACACACAAGAACATGATGAATGTGATGATTATGTGACACTCATCACCATTCTCACTTATGAACGCGTGATTGACAACCTCTTCCGTTCTACATGAAGACAAGCTTAAATGTATATCTCTTGGGTTTCTAATCAACGATTAACATCGACTCCCCTCTAACAATGGGGCATCTGTATCCGAGATTAGAATCTTCGTGGTATAAGCTAGAATCAATTGGCAGCATTCTTGAGATTCAAAAAGTCTAAACCTTGTCTGTGGTATTCCGAGTAGGATCTGGGATGGGATGACTGTGACGAGCTTCAAACTCGCGATTGTAGGGCATAGTGACAGACGCAAAAGGATAGTAAATCCTATTCCTACATGATCGAGAACCAACAGCTGATTAGCCATACGATATATGTGCATGGTATTTTTCATCCGAGACGAGAAATCCGACAATTGATTAGCCGTACAGAAACCGTAGAGGACCATTTTCACTGAGAGGACGGGAAGTAGCCATTGACAACGGTGACACCCAACATACAGCTTGCCATAGAAAAGAGTATGAAGGATTGGATAAAGGCAGTAGGAAAGCAGAGATGCAGAAGGAATAACGCATCTCCATACGCTTATCTGAAATTCCCACCAATGAATTACATAAGTATCTCTATCTTTATTTTATGCTTACTTATCTTTTAATGATCAAAATTCCATAACCATTTGAATCCACCTGACTGAGATTTACAAGGTGACCATAGCTTACTTCAAGCCGACAATCTCCGTGGGATCGACCCTTACTCACGTAAGGTTTATTACTTGGACGACCCAGTGTACTTACTGGTTAGTTGTGCGAAGTTGTGAAAAAGAGTTGAGATTACAATTGTGCGTACCAAGTTGTTGGCGCCATTGAGATCACAATTTTGTGCACCAAGTTTTTGGCGTCGTTGCTAGGGATTGTTCGAGTTTGGACAACTGACGGTTCATCTTGTTGCTCAAATTAGGTAATTTTCTTCTTCTTTCAACCTTTATTTCATTTTCAAAAAGTTTTCAAAAATCTTTCAAAAAATTTTCTTCTTTTTCGTTTTTCTAAAAATAATTTTTGAAAAATCCAAAAAAAAATATAAAATAAAAAAATAAAAAAAATTTGTGTTTCTTGTTTGAGTTAGTGTCAATTTTTAAGTTTGGTATCAATTGCATCTTTTTAGTTTTCTAAAAATTTTCGAAAAATGCATGCATGTGTTCTTCATGATCTTCAAGTTGTTCTTGATAAGTCTTCTTGTTTGATCTTTATATTTTCTTGTTTTGTGACTTTTGTTGTTTTTCATATGCATTTTTGCATTCATAGTGTCTAAACATGAAAAATCTCTAAGTTTGGTGTCTTGCATGTTTTTCTTTTCTTGAAAATTTTTCAAAAATAAGTTCTTGATGTTCATCATGATCTTCAAAGTGTTCTTGGTGTTCATCTTGACATTCATAGTATTCGTGCATGCATCATTTATTTTAATCCAAAATTTTTATGTGTTGAGTCATTTTGTGGTTTTTCTCTTTCCTCATTAAATTCAAAAAAATAAAAAATATATTTTCCTTATTTTACTCATAATTTTCGAAATCTTGGGATTGACTTAGTAAAAAAAAATTTAAAATAAGTTGTTTCTTATTAGTCAAGTCAAGATTTCAATCAAAAATTTATCTTTTCAAAATCTTTTTCAAAATTAAATCTTTTTCATTTTTTCCCTTATTTTTCAAAAATTTTAAAAATTATTTTTCAAAATATTTTTCTTAATTTCATTTCAAATTTTCAAAAAACTTTACTAACAACTAATGTGATTGATTAAAAAATTTGAAGTTTGTTACTTTCTTGTTAAAAAAGGTTCAATCTTTAAATTCTAGAATCATATCTTTTAGTTTCTTGTTAGTCAAGTAATCAATTTTAATTTTAAAAATCAAATCTTTCTTAATTTCTTTTTCAAATCTTTTTCAAAATAAATTTCAATCATATCTTTTCAATCATATCTTTTTAATCATATCTTTTTCAAATCATATCTTTTTTCAAACTTTAATTTCAAAATATCTTTTCTAACTTCTTATCTTTTCAAAATTGGTTTTCAAACCTTTTTCAATTAACTAATTGACTTTTTGATTGTTTTACTATTTCTTATCTTCTTCAAAACCACCTAACTACTTTTCTCTCTCTAATTTTCGAAAATCACCTTCCTCTTTTTCAAAAATCTTTCTAATTAACTAATTGTTTTAAATTTTAATTTTAATTTTATTCCTTCTCTTAATTTTCGAATTCTAACAAAATTAAAAAAAAAACAAAAATATTTTTCTTTTCCTTTTAATTATTTTCAAAACCCTTCTCTCTCATCTTCTTTTATTTATTTATTTAATCACTAACACTCTTCTTTTCTTCTTATAATTCGAACCTTCTCTTCCTCTCTGTGTTCGAATTCTTCTCTTCTCCTTCTCCTATTCTTATCTTATTCTACTCACATAAAGGAATCTCTATACTGTGACATAGAGGATTCATCTTCTTTTCTGTTCTCTTCTTTTTCACATGAGCAGGAGCAAGGATAAGAACATTATTGTTGAAGCTGATCCGGAACCTGAAAGGACTCTGAAGAGGAAGCTAAGAGAAGCTAAAACACAACACTCTGAAGAGGATTTTACTGAAATTTTCGAAAAAAAAAGTAGAGATGGCCGAACCCAATAACAATGGTGGATGTGCAAGGAATATGCTTGGTGATGTTACTGTACCAAATTCCAACTTCCATGGAAGAAGCATCTCAATTCCTGCCATTGGAGCAAACAACTTTGAGCTAAAGCCTCAATTAGTTTCTCTGATGCAACATAATTGCAAGTTTCATAGACTTCCATCAGAAGATCCTTTTCAGTTCTTAACCAAATTCTTGCAGATCTGTGTTACTGTTAAGACTAATGGAGTTGATCCTGAAGTCTACAAGCTTATGCTTTTCCCTTTTGTTGTAAGAGACAGAGCTAGAATATGGTTAGACTCTCAACCTAAAGATAGCCTGAATTCTTGGGATAAGTTGGTCACGGCTTTCTTAGCCAAGTTCTTTCCTCCTCAAAAACTGAGCAAGCTTAGAGTGAATATTCAAACCTTCAGGCAGAAAGAAGATGAATCCCTCAATGATGCTTGGGAAAGATATAAGCAACTGACCAAAAAGTGTCCTTCTGATATGCTCTCAGAATGGGCCATCCTGGATATATTCTATGATGGTCTGTTGAATTGTCTAAGATGTCATTGGACCATTCTGCAAGTGGGTCTATTCACCTAAAGAAAACGCCTGCAGAAGCTCAGAAACTCATTGAAATGGTTGCAAATAACCAGTTCATATACACTTCTGAAAGGAATCTTGTGAGTAATGGGACGCCTCATAGGAAGGGAGTTCTTAAAATTGATGTTCTGCATGCCATATTGGCTCAACAAGTCAACATGATTTCTCAGAGTCTGAATGGATTGCAAAATGCATCCAACAGTACTAAAGAGGCATCTTCTGAAGAAGAAGCCTATGATCTTGAGAACCCTGCAATGGCAGAGGTGAATTACATGGGTGAAGCCTATGGAAACACCTATAATTTCTCATGGAGAAATCATCCAAATTTCTTATGGAAGGATCAACAAAAGCCTCAACATGGCTTTAATAATGGTGGAAGAAACAGGTTTAGCAATAGCAAGCCTTTTCCATCATCCTCTCAGCAACAGATACAGAATTCTGAGTAGAACCCCTCTAGCTTAGCAAACATAGTCTCTGATCTATCTAAGGCCACTCTAAGTTTCATGAATGAAACACGGTCCTCCATTAGAAATTTGGAGGCACAAGTGGGCCAGCTGAGTAAAAGAGTCACTGAAACTCCTCCTACTACTCTCCCAAGCAATACAGAAGAGAATCCAAAAAGAGAGTGCAAGGCCATAACCTTACTTGGTGTGGCCGAACCTAGAGAGAAGGAGGAGGACGTGAATCCCAATGAGGAAGACCTCATGGGACGTCCTCTGGACAAAAAGAAGTTCCCATTTGAGGAACCTAAAGAATCTGAGGCTCATCTAGAGACCATAGAGATTCCATTGAACCTACTTCTGCCATTCATGAGCTCTGATGACTATTCTTCCTCTGAAGAGGATGAAGATATTACTGAAGAGCAAGTTGCTAAGTACCTTAGAGCAATCATGAAGCTGAATGCCAAGTTATTTGGTAATGAGACTTGGGTGGATGAACCCCCCTTGCTTACAAATGAACTGAATGACTTGGTTAGGCAGACATTACCTCAAAAGAAATAGGATCCTGGTAAATTCTTAATTTCCTGTACTATAGGCACCATGACCTTTGAGAAGGCTCTGTGTGACCTGGGGTCAGACATAAACTTAATGCCACTCTCTGTAATGGAGAAACTGGAAATCTTTGAGGTACAGGCTGCCAAATTCTCATTAGAGATGGCAGATAAATCCATGAAAAAGGCTTATGGAAAGGTAGAGGACGTGCTAGTAAAGGTCAAAGGCCTTTACATCCATGCTGATTTTATAATCCTAGACACTGGGAAGGATGAGGATGAATCCATCATCCTTGGAAGACCCTTCCTAGCCACAGCAAAAGCTGTAATTGATGTGGACAGAGGAGAGTTGATCCTTCAATTGAATGAGGACTACCTTGTGTTTAAAACTCAAGGATTTCCCTTTGTAACCATGGAGAGGAAGCAAGAAAAGCCTCTCTCAATACAGAGTCAAACAAAGCCCCCACAGTCAAACTCTAAGTTTGGTGTTGGGAGGCCACAACCAAACTCTAAGTTTGGTGTTGAACCCCCACATTCAAACTCTAAGTTTGGTGTTGGGAGGTTCCAATAATGCTATGAACATCTGTGAAGCTCCATGAGAGCTCACTGTCAATCTATTGACATTAAAGAAGCGCTTATTGGGAGGCAACCCAATTTTATTTATCTATGTTATTTTCTTTTTTTTAGGTTGATGATCATGTGGAGTCACAAAAATTACTGCAAAAATTAAAGAAAAAAAAATAGCATTAAAAATAGCACACCCTGGAGGGGAAACTTACTGGCGTTTAAATGCTAGTAATGGTAGCAGAATGGGCGTTTAACGCCCAGTCTGACACCATTCCGGGCGTTAAACGCCAGAAAGAAGCACCAGACTAGCGTTAAATGCCAGAAAGAAGCAACAAACTAGTGTTAAACGCTAGAAACAGGTTGTAGCTTGGCGTTTAACGCCAGGAAAGGAATAAAGGCTGGCGTTTAACGCCAGAAATAGGCAGCAATCTGGCGTTAAACGCCAGGATTGCACAATAAGGGCATTTTGCACGCCTAAAAGGAGCAGGGATGAGAAATCCTTGACCCCTCAGGATCTGTGGATCCCACAGGATCCCCACCTACCCCACCTCTCTCTCTCCCCCTCACACATCTCTATAACACTCTACCCAAAACACCACTCACCAATCAAATCCTATCATCTTTCCTATATTCTCTTTACCAATCACCTCCATATCTCTTCCCCAAAAACCCCACCTACCTCACTTTCAAATTCAAACACTTTTCCATCCCAAACCCACCTAATTCCATTTGGCAATTCTCCCTCTCTTTTCCTATAAATACCCCTCTCCACATTCCTTCATTTCCACACATTACCAACACTACTTCTACCCCTTGGCCGAACTACATACCACCCTCCATCTCCTCAATTTTTCTCTTTTTCCCATTCTTTCTTTCTTCTTTTGCTTGAGGACGAGCAAATCTTTTAAGTTTGGTGTGTTAAAAGCATTGTTTTTTGTTTTTCCATAACCATTTATGGCACCTAAGGCCGGAGAAACCTCTAGAAAGAGGAAAGAAAAGGTAAAAGTTTTCACCTCTGAGTCATGGGAGATGGAGAGATTCATCTCAAAGGTCCATCAAGACCACTTCTAGGAAATTATGGCCAAGAAGAAAGTGATCCCTATGCAATTCAGCTGGAATTATCATAGAGGAAGACATCCTCATTGAAGAGGATAAGCCCATCACTAAGAAAATGATAGAGCAAACAAGAGAGCCCATTCATGGACCTCAACAAGAGCATGAGAAAATTCCTCAAGAAATTCCTGAGATGCCTCAAGGAATGCATTTTTCTCCACACAACTATTGGGAGCAACTAAGGATAAGAGCACCAAAAGCACTAAGGATGGAGCAACAAAGGCAAGGAAGAGACATTGAGGAGCTTAGGCGTTCCATTGGATCTTCAAGAGGAAGAACTAGCCGCCATTACTAAGGTGGACCCGTTCTTTAATCTCCTTGTTCTTATTTTTCTGTTTTTCAAATTTTATGCTTTATGTGTTATCCATGTTTGTGTCTTCATTACATGATCATTAGTGTCTACTGTTTGTGCCTTAAAGCTATGAATAACTCCATGAATCCTTCACCTCTCTTAAATGAAAAATGTGCCTAATTACAAAAGAACAAGAAGTACTTGGATTTCAAATTTTATCTTGAAATTCGTTTAATTATTTTGATGTGGTGGCAATACTTTTTGTTTTCTGAATGAATGCTTAAACAGTGCATATTTTTTATAGTGAAGTTTATGAATGTTAAAATTGTTGGCTCTTGAAAGAATGATGAACAAAGAGAAATGTTATTGATAATCTGAAAAATCATGAAATTGATTCTTGAAGCAAGAAAAAGCAGTGAAAAAAAGGCAAAAATTAAAAGAAAAAGAAAGAAAAAGCCAATAGCCCTTAAAACCAAAAGGCAAGGGTAAAAAGAATCCAAGGCTTTGAGCATTAATGGATAGGAGGGCCTAAAGGAATAAAATCCTGGTCTAAGCGGCTAAATCAAGCTGTCCCTAACCATGTAATTGTGTCATGAAGGTCCAAGTGAAAAGCTTGAGACTGAGTGGTTAAAGTCGTGATCCAAAGAAAAAAGAGTGTGCTTAAGAACTCTGGACACCTCTAATTGGGGACTTTAGCAAAGCTAAGTCACAATCTGAAAAGGTTCACCTAGTTATGTGTCTGTGGCATTTATGTATCCGGTGGTAATACTGGAAAACAAAGTGCTTAGGGCCACGGCCAAGACTTATAAAGTAGCTGTGTTAAAAAATCAACATACTGAACTAGGAGAATCAATAACACTATCTAAAATTCTGAGTTTCTATAGATGCCAATTGGTGCACGAAATTGTGATCACTTCTTTTCACAACTCAAATAATCCCTAGTAATGGCCCCAAAGACTTGGTGCTCAATACCATGGCATAAACACAACTTCGCACAACTAACTAGCAAGTGCACTGGGTCGTCCAAGTAATAAACCTCACGCGAGTAAGGGTCGATCCCACGGAGATTGTTGGTATGAAGCAAGCTATGGTCACCTTGTAAATCTTAGTCAGGCAGACTCAAATGGTTATGGATGATATATGAATAAAACATAAAATAGAGGATAGAGATACTTATGTAATTCATTGGTGAGAATTTCAGATAAGCATATGGAGATGCTTTGTCCCTTCCATCTCTCTGCTTTCCTACTGTCTTCATCCAACTCTTCTTACTCCTTTCCATGGCAAGCTGTATGTTGGGCATCACCGTTGTCAATGGATACAGTCCCGTCCTCTCAGTGAAAATGTTCAACGCACCCTGTCACGGCACGGCTATTCAGCTGTCGGTTCTCGATCATGTCGGAATAGAATCCAGTGATTCTTTTGCGTCTGTCACTAACGCCCCACAATCGCGAGTTTGAAGCTCGTCACAGTCATTCAATCATTGAATCCTACTCAGAATACCACAGACAATGTTTAGACCTTCCGGATTCTCTTGAATGCCGCCATCAATTCTAGCTTATACCACGAAGATTCCGGTTAAAGAACCCAAGAGATAAACATTAGAGCCTTGTTTGCTTGTAGAACGGAAGTGGTTGTCAGTCACGCGTTCATAAGTGAGAATGATGATGAGCGTCACATAATCATCACATTCATCAAGTTCTTGGGTACGAATGAATATCTTGGAATAAGAACAAGCTGAATTGAATAGAAGAACAATAGTAATTGCATTGATACTCGAGGTACAGCAGAGCTCCACACCTTAATCTATGGTGTGTAGAAACTCCACCATTGAAAATACATAAGAACAAGGTCTAGGCATGGCCGTGAGGCCAGCCTCCCAATAATCTAAGAACTAGACGTCCAAAGATGATCCTAAGATCGAAAAATGATCCGAAGATGAAAATACAATAGTAAAAGGTCCTACTTATAGGGAACTAGTAGCTTAAGAATTACAAAGATGAGTAAAAGACATAAAAATCCACTTTCGGACCCACTTGGTGTGTGCTTGGGCTGAGCATTGAAGCATTTTCGTGTAGAGACTCTTCTTGGAGTTAAACGCCAGCTTTTGTGCCAGTTTGGGCGTTTAACTCCCATTCTTGTGCGAGTTCCGGCGTTTTACGCCAGAATTCTTGAGCTGATTTGGAACGCCAGTTTGGGCCATTAAATCTTGGCCAAAGTATGAACTATTATACATTGCTGGAAAGCCCAGGATGTATACTTTCCAACGCCGTTAAGAGCGCGCCAATTGGGCTTCTGTAGCTCCAGAAAATCCACTTCGAGTGCAGGGAGGTCAGAATCCAACAGCATCTGCAGTCCTTTTCAGTCTCTGAATTAGATTTTTGCTCAGGTCCCTCAATTTCAGCCAGAAAATACCTGAAATCATAGAAAAACACACAAACTCATAGTAAAGTCCAGAAAAGTGAATTTTAACTAAAAACTAATAAAAATATACTAAAAACTAACTAAATCTACTAAAAACATACTAAAAATAATGCCAAAAAGCGTACAAATTATCCGCTCATCACAACACCAAACTTAAATTGTTGCTTGTCCCCAAGAAACTAAAAATCAAATAAGATAAAAAGAAGAGAATATGCAATGAACTCCAAAAACATCTATGAAGATCAGTATTAATTAGATGAGCGGGGCTTTAGCTTTTTGCCTCTGAACAGTTTTGACATCTCACTTTATCCTTTGAAATTCAGAATGATTGGCTTCTTTAGGAACTCAGAATCCAGATAGTGTTATTGATTCTCCTAGTTAAGTATGATGATTCTTGAACACAGCTACTTTATGAGTCTTGGCCGTGGCCTAAAGCACTTTGTCTTCCAGTATTACCACCGGATACATACATGCCACAGACACATAATTGGGTGAACCTTTTCAGATTGTGACTCAGCTTTGCTAGAGTCCCCAATTAGAGGTGTCCAGGGTTCTTAAGCACACTCATTTTGTCTTGGATCACAACTTCATTTCTTTCTTTTTCTTTCTTTTTCTCTTTCTTCTTTTTTCTTTTTTTTTTGTTTTTTTCTCTTTTTTCGCTTCTTTCTTTTTTTTTGTATTCACTGCTTTTTCTTGCTTTAAGAATCATTTTTATGATTTTTTAGATCCTCAGTAATATGTCTCCTTTTTCATCATTCTTTCAAGAGCCAACAATTTTAACATTCATGAACAACAAATTCAAAAGACATATGCACTGTTCAAGCATACATTCAGAAAACAAAAGTATTGCCACCACATCAAAATAATTAATCTGTTATAAAATCTGAAATTCATGCAATTCTTCTTTTTTCAATTAAGAACATTTTTTTTATTTAAGAAAGGTGATGGATTCATAGGACATTCATAACTTTAAGGCATAGACACTAAGACACTAATGATCATAAGACACAAACATGGATAAACATAAGCATGAAAATTCGAAAAACAGGAAAATAAAGAACAAGGAGATTAAAGAACGGGTCCACCTTAGTAATGGCGGCTTGTTCTTCCTCTTGAAGATCTTATGGAGTGCTTGAGCTCCTCAATGTCTCTTCCTTGCCTTTGTTGCTCCTCTCTCATGATTCTTTGATCTTCTCTAATTTCATGGAGGAGGATGGAATGTTCTTGGTGCTCCACCCTTAGTTGTCCCATGTTGGAACTCAATTCTCCTAGGGAGGTGTTGATTTGCTCCCAATAGTTTTGTGGAGGAAAATGCATCCCTTGAGGCATCTCAGGAATTTCATGATGAGTGGGATCTCTTGTTTGCTCCATCTTTTCTTAGTGATGGGCTTGTCCTCATCAATGGGGATGTCTCCCTCTATGTCAACTCCAACTGAATAACAGAGGTGACAAATGAGATGAGGAAAGGCTAACCTTGCCAAGGTAGAGGACTTGTCCGCCACCTTATAAAGTTCTTGGGCTATAACCTCATGAACTTCTACTTCCTCTCCAATCATGATGGCCCAGTCTATAGTAACTTCAGACCGGTTGCTAGTGGGAATAATTGAGCGTTGGATAAACTCCAACCATCCCCTAGCCACGGGCTTGAGGTCATGCCTTCTCAGTTGAACCGGCTTTCCTCTTGAATTTCTCTTCCATTGGGCGCCCTCTTCACAAATGACTGTGAGGACTTGGTCCAACCTTTGATCAAAGTTGACCCTTTTTGAGTTTGAAAGGGGACCTCAGGGATCACCTTCTTCAAGGCCACAACTTCATAGAAGTGGTCTTGATGCACCCTTGAGATGAATCTCTCCATCTCCCATGACTCGGAGGTGGAAGCTTTTGCCTTCTGTTTCCTCTTTCTAGAGGTTTCTCCGGCCTTAGGTGCCATAAATGGTTATGGAAAAACAAAAAGCAATGCTTTTACCACACCAAACTTAAAAGGTTTGCTCGTCCTTGAGCAAAAGAAGAAAGAAGAGAGTAGAAGAAGAAATAGAGGAGATGGAGGTGGCTTTGTGGTTCGGCCAAAGGGGGAGAAGTAGTGTTTAGGGTGTGTGAAGAGAATAGTGGGATTTGATAGGTGAGGGGTTTTTGGGGAAGAGTGGTAGAGGTGATTGGTGAATGGGTAAAGAAGAAGAGAAAGGGTGGTGGGGTAGGTGGGGATCCTGTGGGGTCCACAGATCCTGAGGTGTCAAGGAAAAGTCATCCTGCACTAAATGGCGAGTAAAATTTGCTCTCTGTGCCCATTTCTGGCGTTTAACGCCAGCTTCTTGCCCTTTCCTGGCGTTTAACGCCAGTCTGGTGCCCCTTTCTGGCGTTAAACGCCCATTTGCTGCCCTTACTGGCGTTTAAACGCCAGCAAGGCCTTCCTCCAGGGTGTGCTGTTTTTCTTTCTGTTTTTTATTCTATTTCTGCTTTTTCAATTGATTTTGTGACTTCTCATGATCATCAACCTACAGAAAACATAAAATAACAAAGAAAAAAATATAACATTGGGTTGCCTCCCAACAAGCGCTTCTTTAATGTCAGTAGCTTGACAGTGGGCTCTCATGGAGCCTCACAGATACTCAGAGCAATGTTGGAACCTCCCAACACCAAACTTAGAGTTTGAATGTGGGGGTTCAACACCAAACTTAGAGTTTGGTTGTGGCCTCCCAACACCAAACTTAGAGTTTGACTGTGGGGGCTTTATTTGACTCTGTTTTGAGAGAAGCTCTTCATGCTTCCTCTCCATGTTTACAGAGGGATATCCTTGAGCCTTAAACACAAAGGATTCTTCATTTACTTGAATGATCAATTCTCCTCTATCCACAACGATCACAGCCTTTGCTGTGGCTAGGAAGGGTCTGCCAAGGATGATAGATTCATCCATGCACTTTCCAGTCTCTAGGACTATGAAATCAGCAGGGATGTAATGGTCTTCAATCTTTACCAAAACATCCTCTACAAGTCCATAAGCTTGTTTTCTTGAGTTGTCTGCCATCTCTAGTGAGATTCTTGCAGCTTGCACCTCAAAGATCCCTAGCTTCTCCATTATAGAGAGAGGCATGAGGTTTATACTTGACCCTAAGTCACACAGAGCCTTCTCAAAGGTCATGGTGCCTATGTTACAAGGGATTGAGAACTTCCCAGGGTCCTGTCTCTTTTGAGGTAATTTCTGCCTAGTCAAATCATCCAGTTCTTTGGTGAGCAAAGGAGGTTCGTTCTCCCAAGTCTCATTACCAAATAACTTGTCATTTAGCTTCATGATTGCTCCAAGGTATTTAGCAACTTGCTCTTCAGTGACATACTCATCCTCTTCAGAGGAAGAATACTCATCAGAGCTCATAAATGGCAGAAGTAAATCTAATGGAATCTCTATGGTCTCAGTGTGAGCATCAGATTCCCATGGTTCCTTATTGAGGAACTCATTGGAGGCCAGTGGACGTCCATTGAGGTCTTCCTCAGTGGCGTTCACTGCCTCTTCCTCCTCTCCTAGTTCGGCCATGTAGGTCATGTTAATGGCCTTGCATTCTCCTTTTAGATTCTCTTCTGTATTTCTTGGAAGAGTACTAGGAGGGAGTTCAGTAATTTTCTTGCTCAGCTGACCCACTTGTGCCTCCAAGTTTCTAATGGAGGACCTTGTTTCAGTCATGAAACTTTGAGTGGTTTTGATTAGATCAGAGACCATGGTTGCTAATTCAGAGTGGCTCTGCTTATAATTCTCTGTCTGTTGCTGAGAAGATGATGGAAAAGGCTTGCCATTGCTAAACCTGTTTCTTCCACCATTATTGTTGTTGAAACCTTGTTGAGGTCTCTGTTAATTCTTCCATGAGAAATTTAGATGATTTCTCCATGAAGAATTATAGGTGTTTCCATAGGGTTCTCCCATGTAATTCACCTCTTCCATTGAAGGGTTCTCAGGATCATAAGCTTCTTCTTCAGATGAAGCATCCTTAGTACTGCCTGGTGCATTTTGCATTTCAGACAGACTTTGAGAAATCAAATTGACTTGCCTAGTCAATATTTTGTTCTGAGCCAGTATGGCATTCAGAGTATCAATCTCAAGAACTCCTTTCTTCTGATTTGTCCCATTGTTCACAGGATTCCTTTCAGAAGTGTACATGAATTGGTTATTTGCAACCATTTCAATTAGTTCTTGAGCTTCTGTAGGCGTCTTCTTCAGATGAAGAGATCCTCCAGCAGAGCTATCCAAAGACATCTTGGATAGTTCAAAGAGACCATCATAGAAAATACCTATGATGCTCCATTCAGAAAGCATGTCAGAAGGACATTTTCTGATCAATTGTTTGTATCTTTCCCAAGCTTCATAGAGGGATTCTCCTTCCTTCTGTCTGAAGGTTTGGACTTCCACTCTAAGCTTACTCAATTTTTGAGGTGGAAAGAACTTTGCCAAGAAGGCATTGACTAGCTTTTCCCAAGAGTTCAGGCTTTCTTTAGATTGTGAGTCCAACCATATCCTAGCTTTGTCTCTTACAGCAAAAGGGAATAGCATAAGTCCGTAGACCTCAGGGTCAACCCCATTAGTCTTGACAGTGTCACAGATTTGCAAGAATTCAGCCAAAAACTGATGAGGATCTTCCAATGGAAGTCCATGGAACTTGCAATTTTGTTGCATTAGAGAAACCAATTGAGGCTTAAGCTCAAAGTTGTTTGCTCCAATGGCAGGGATAGAGATGCTTCTCCCATAGAAGTCGGGAGTAGGTGTAGTAAAGTCACCCAGCACCTTCCTTGCATTGTTGACATTGTTGTTGTTTTCGGCTGCCATGGGTTCTTCTTCTTTGAAGATTTCTGTTAGATCCTCTACAGAGAGTTGTGCCTTAGCTTCTCTTAGCTTTCGCTTCAAGGTCCTTTCAGGTTCAGGGTCAGCCTCAACAAGAATGCTTTTGTCTTTGCTCCTGCTCATATGAAAGAGAAGAGAACAAGAAAATGTGGAATCCTCTATGTCACAGTATAGAGATTCATTGAGGTGTCAGAGAAAAAGAAAAATAGAAGGAGAGGTAAAAGAATTCGAACTTATCAAAAGAGATGGAGTTCGAATTGTTCCTTGAGGAATAGTGTTAGTCCATAAATAGAAGGATGTGAGAAGAGGGGAAGAAATTTTCGAAAATTAAGTAAAAGATTTTAAAAACATTTTGAAAAAGATTTTGAAGAAGATATGATTGAAAACTTTTTTGAAAAAGATGTGATTTAAAAGTTATGGTTTTAAAAAGATGTGATTGAGAAGATATGATTTGAAAAACAATTTAAAAAGATTTGATTTTAAAAAAATTAATGTCTTGGCTAACAAGAAAAGATATGATTCAGACTTTAAACCTTTCTCAACAGAAAAGGCAACTTACTTGAAATGCTGAATCAAATCATTAATTGTTAGCAAGTATTTTTGAAAAAAGAAAGGAAAGAAATTGATTTTGAAAAAGATTTGATTGAAAAGATATGATTTGAAAAAGATTTGATTTTGAAAAACTTTGAAAACTTGAAAAAAATTTGCATTAAAAACAAAATCTTCCTTCTTGTGCCATCCTGGCGTTAAACGCCCAGAATGGTGCACATTCTGGCGTTTAACGCCCAAAGCACTACCCTTTTGGGCGTTAAACGCCAGTTTTTCCTTCTTCACTGGGCGTTTTGAACGCCCAGCTTTTTCTGTATAATTCCTCTGCTGCATGTACTGAATCTTCAGTTCCCTGTATTATTGACTTGAAAATAGAACCAAGATCAAATAAACAATGCATGCAAGACACCAAACTTAAAATGAGACACTAGACTCAACAAGAAACATAAAATATTTTTTGTTTTTATGATTTTGTAATTTTTTTTTATTTTTCGAAAATTAAGTGGAAAAGAAAATAAAGGTATCAAAATTCTTAATGAGAATTCCAGGAATCATGCAATGTTAGTCTAAAGCTTCAGTCTAAAGGAATTAGACATGGATAGCCAAGCTTCAGCAGGACATTGCATTCAAGAGCTAAATTGATGAGAATCAATCAGCTTTGGTGATGATAAGATCATCACCTTGAAACACTAGAATTCATTCTTAAGAACTCTGAAAAATACCTAATCTAAGCAACAAGATGAACCGTCAGTTGTCCATACTCGAAACAATCCCCAGCAACGGCGCCAAAAACTTGGTGCACGAAATTGTGATCACTTCTTTTCACAACTCAAATAATCCATAGTAATGGCCCCAAAGACTTGGTGCTCAATACCATGGCATAAACACAACTTCGCACAACTAACCAGCAAGTGCACTGGGTCGTCCAAGTAATAAACCTTACGCGAGTAAGGGTTGATCCCACGGAGATTGTTGGTATGAAGCAAGCTATGGTCACCTTGTAAATCTTAGTCAGGCAGACTCAAATGGTTATGGATGATATATGAATAAAACATAAAATAGAGGATAGAGATACTTATGTAATTCATTGGTGAGAATTTCAGATAAGCGTATGGAGATGCTTTGTCCCTTCCGTCTCTCTGCTTTCCTACTGTCTTCATCCAACTCTTCTTACTCCTTTCCATGGCAAGCTGTATGTTGGGTATCACCGTTGTCAATGGATACAGTCCCGTCCTCTCAGTGAAAATGTTCAACGTACCCTGTCACGGCACGGCTATTCAGCTGTCGATTCTCGATCATGTCGGAATAGAATCCAGTGATTCTTTTGCGTCTGTCACTAACGCCCCATAATCGCGAGTTTGAAGCTCGTCACAGTAATTCAATCATTGAATCCTACTCAGAATACCACAGACAAGGTTTAGACCTTCCGGATTCTCTTGAATGCCGTCATCAATTCTAGCTTATACCACGAAGATTCCGGTTAAAGAACCCAAGAGATAAACATTAGAGCCTTGTTTGCTTGTAGAACGGAAGTGGTTGTCAGTCACGCGTTCATAAGTGAGAATGATGATGAGCGTCACATAATCATCACATTCATCAAGTTCTTGGGTACGAATGAATATCTTGGAATAAGAACAAGCTGAATTGAATAGAAGAACAATAGTAATTGCATTAATACTCGAGGTACAGCAGAGCTCCACACCTTAATCTATGGTGTGTAGAAACTCCACCGTTGAAAATACATAAGAACAAGGTCTAGGTATGGCCGTGAGGCCAGCCTCCCAATAATCTAAGAACTAGACGTCCAAAGATGATCCTAAGATCGAAAAATGATCTGAAGATGAAAATACAATAGTAAAAGGTCCTACTTATAGGGAACTAGTAGCTTAAGAATTACAAAGATGAGTAAAAGACATAAAAATCCACTTCCGGGCCCACTTGGTGTGTGCTTGGCTTGAGCATTGAAGCATTTTCGTGTAGAGACTCTTCTTGGAGTTAAACGCCAGCTTTTGTGCCAGTTTGGGCGTTTAACTCCCATTCTTGTGCCAGTTCCGGCGTTTTACGCCAGAATTCTTGAGCTGATTTAGAACGCCAGTTTGGGCCATCAAATCTTGGCCAAAGTATGGACTATTATACATTGCTGGAAAGCCCAGGATGTCTACTTTCCAACGCCGTTGAGAGCGCACCAATTGGGCTTCTGTAGCTCCAGAAAATCTACTTCGAGTGCAGGGAGGTCAGAATCCAACAGCATCTGCAGTCCTTTTCAGTCTCTGAATCAGATTTTTGCTCAGGTCCCTCAATTTCAGCCAGAAAATACCTGAAATCACAGAAAAACACACAAACTCATAGTAAAGTCCAGAAAAGTGAATTTTAACTAAAAACTAATAAAAATATACTAAAAACTAACTAAATCTACTAAAAATATACTAAAAACAATGCCAAAAAGCGTACAAATTATCCGCTCATCACCAATCATTCTAAATTTCAAAGGATAAAGTGAGATACCAAAACTGTTCAGAAGCAAAAAGCTACTAGCCCCACTCATCTAATTGGGACTAAGTTTAATTGATATTATGAGATTCATTGTATATTATCTTCTTTTTATCCTATTTTGTTTTCAGTTGCTTGGGGACAAGCAACAATTTAAGTTTGGTGTTGTGATGAGCGGATAATTTATACGCTTTTTGGCATTATTTTATATAGTTTTTAGTAGGATCTAGCTACTTTTTAGTATATTTTTATTAGTTTTTAAGCAAAATTCACATTTCTGAACTTTACTATGAGTTTGCGTGTTTTTCTATGATTTCAGGTATTTTCTGGCTGAAATTGAGGGACCTGAGCAAAAATATGATTCAGGGGCTGAAAAAGGACTGCTGATGTTGTTGGATTCTGACCTCCCTGCACTCGAAATAGAATTTTTGGAGCTACAGAAACCCAAATGGCGCGCTCTCAATTGTGTTGGAAAGTAGACATCCAGGGCTTTCCAGAAATATATAATAGTCCATACTTTGCCCGAGTTTAGATGATGCAAATTGGCGTTCAACGCCAGCTTTCTGCTCTATTCTGGCATTAAATGCCAGAAATAAGTTGCAAGCCAGAGTCAAATGCCAGAAACAAGTTACAAACTGGCGTTTAACTCCAAGAGAAGTCTCTACATGTGAAAACTTCAATGCTCAGTCCAAGCACACACCAAGTGGGTCCGGAAGTAGATTTTTGCATCATTTACTTATTTCTGTAAACCCTAGTAACTAGTTTAGTATAAATAGAACTTTTTACTATTGTACTAGGGAGCTTTTGGAACATCTTTGGACCATTGTTCACGTTTTGGGAGGCTGGCCATTCGGCCATGCCTTCCCTACTTTCACTTATGTATTTTCAACGGTGGAGTTTCTACACATCATAGATTAAGGTGTGGAGCTCTGCTGTTCCTCAAGTATTAATGCAAAGTACTATTGTTCTTCTATTCAATTCATGCTTATCCTTATTCTAAGATATTCATTCGCACACAAGAACATGATGAATGTGATGATTATGTGACACTCATCACCATTCTCACTTATGAATGCGTGATTGACAACAACTTCCATTCTACATGAAGACAAGCTTGAATGTATATCTCTTGGGTTTCTAATCAACGATTCACATCGACTCCCCTCTGACAATGGGGATCTGTATCCGAGATTAGAATCTTCGTGGTATAAGCTAGAATCAATTGGCAGCATTTTTGAGATCCGGAAAGTCTAAACCTTGTTTGTGGTATTCCGAGTAGGATCTGGGATGGGATGACTGTGACGAGCTTCAAACTCGCGACTGTAGGGTGTAGTGACAGACGCAAAAGGATAGTAAATCCTATTCCTATACGATTGAGAATCAACAATTGATTAGCCATACGATATCTGTGCATGGTATTTTTCATCCGAGATGAGAAATTCGATAGTTGATTACCCGTACAGAAACCATAGAGGACCATTTTTTCTGAGAGGACGGGAAGTAGCCATTAATAAGTGACACCCAACATACAGCTTGCCATAGAAAGGAGTATGAAGGATTGGATGAAGGTAGTAGGAAAGCAGAGATGCAGAAGGAACAACGCATCTCCATACGTTTATCTGAAATTTCCACCAATGAATTACATAAGTATCTCTATCTTTATTCTATGTTTACTTATCTTTTAATGATCAAAATTCCATAACCATTTGAATCCGCCTGACTGAGATTTACAAGGTGACCATAGCTTGCTTCAAGCCGACAATCTCCGTGGGATCGACCCTTACTTACGTAAGGTTTATTACTTGGACAACCCAGTGCACTTGCTGGTTAGTTGTGCGAAGTTGTGAAAAAGAGTTGAGATTACAATTGTTCGTAACAAGTTGTTGGTGCCATTGAAATCACAATTTCGTGCACCAACCACCTCATGGATGGTCTTCTTAGGTCTTCCTCTGCCTTTTGCCTCTTGTCCATCTTCCATCTCATCCACCCTCCTGACTGGATGTTCTATCGATCTTCTTCTCACATGTCCAAACCACCTGAGATGCGATTCAACCATCTTTTTCCCAACGGGTGCTACTCCAACTCTCTCCCTTATATTTTCGTTCCTTATTTTATCCAATCGCGTATGACCACTCATCTATCTCAACATCTTCATTTCTGCTACACTCAGGTTATGTTCGTGCTCCCCTTTAGCCACCCAACACTCCGTACCATAAAGTATAGCCGGTCTTATAGCGTGCGGTAGAATTTACCTTTAAGTTTTAAAGGCACTTTTTTGTCGCATATAAAATCAGATGCACTCCACCATTTTGACCAACCTGCTTGGATCCTATGATTTACATCATGTTCAATCTCTCCGCTATCCTGTATGATGCACCCAAGATACTTAAAACTTTTAACTTTTCGTAGGATGTTTTCTCCAATCTTCACCTCTATATTAGTATTTTTCCTTCTCAGACTGAACTTACATTCCATATACTCCGTCTTGCTACAACTTATGTGCATGCCATACACTTCTAGAGCTTCTTTTTATAACTCCAACTTCTTATTTAGGTCTTCCCTTGACTCTCCCATAAGGACGATATCATCGGCAAAAAATATGCACCATAGCACAGGCTCTTGGATGTGCTCTGTGAGTACTTCCAAGACTAATATCAAAAGGTATGGACTTAAGGATGATCCCTGGTATAATCCTATACCAATGAAAAATTCCTCTGTCACGCCACCTTAAGTCTTCACACTAATTGTAATTCCTCTATTATACGCTTTTTTTAAATCAATAATTTTACTCGGTTATTTTAAAATAAAATTACTCTACATAATTGTCTTGTTTTTTTTAGTTTTTTTGTAAAACTTATGAACATACCACGATTGAACTATCATCATCTATTAATGTTAAGATTATTTCTATCAAATTTTGTTAAAATTTAACTTCCAAATAAGATTATAATATATCGGCTTAAATTCATGTAAATTATAAATTTGTATATTAATATTAATTTTAATATATAAAAAAATATGTCAAATTATTTTTAATTATATTACATAAATACAAAAATCAGCCACTAGTTATATAAGAATATATATTTAGTATTTATGAAAATGTTTAATTACCTGGTTATAATAACAAATTTTATTATTTTTTTTGACACTAAATTTGATTATTCAAGTGATAATAATTTTATTAAAAAATTGAATAAAATAACATAATATATATATTTATACATAAATATATATATAGTAACTAATTATTTTTTTAATAAAATATTTTTACATATAATATATACAAATATATAGTAACTACATTTTTGTCACATATTTTATTTTATTTGAATGAAAAATAAATATAATTAACAATAACAAATTTAATCTAATGATTATTCTAATAAAAATTATTCAATTTTATAATATTATAATAATATCATTTATTTTTTTAATTAATAAATTTTTTACAGGCTTTTTATTTTGGTCAAGTCCGTTTACTATATTTGTACTCAATAACTTCAGCCACATCAAATTACAAATTTTTATCCAATTTTCATTACTTGTCTTTTAGGTTTTTCGGCCTGTATTCCAATAGGTCATCAGCTCCCAACTGGTTTACTACAGCAGTTCTTTAATTGTCCGTAAAACCGCACCACATGAATTGCCCTTTGTCGTCTTTTTACTGTTATTTCATGGACATTAACGATATTACACATCTAATAGCACGACAAAAATCTTATAGGTTACCGAACAGTACCTGACACATTGCTATGCTAATAAAGTGGCTACAACATATAAAAATTTTTCTATATTATATTTAGTATAAAATATACATAACTGAATTATATTTTAATATTATATTTAATTTAAGATAAATATAGAGATTAAAAAATAGATGAAATTAAATAAGAGTATTTTTAAAAAAAAATAATATTATAAAAATTTCACTTTTTATTTTAAAAAATTTTAATTTTTTATGTCCCTATTTTCTAAAAATAACAAAAAGAACTGAAATTTTGTGTTTTGAAATTAAAATTTTAATTTTAATTTTTTATTACTAAATGCAATATTCAATTTCGGTCTCAATTTCAAGAAACAAATGCAGCTTTATTGTTAAGTCAAACGTAACGAGATTCTGTATTTTTGTTTGTTTATTGCAATGATCATTATTGAAAGCTTAAATGATGTAAAAACTAAAAAAAATTTCTCCAATCAATTTTGCCATGCAATTAATTAGGGTATCAGTCAATTCTAGTCAATTATGATATTGGCTCCAACAATAAGAAAAAGTCTAAGAAACCATATATAACATAAGCCAATTCAAACCAATTCTTTGTATTTTTAGTTTTAAAATTAAAAAATTAGGATAGTGAGGAGTTATTATTTTTTTTTATAACAAACCTCCATTTTTTCAATTAGTTGGTTCTAATTGACTACATTCTTAGTTGGTTACAGACCGGCAACGCGATAAGAGTAGGATTTCGCGATGATAGTTACGTTCATGAAGTTTTATGTGGTTACATTCACAAAGAATAGTTACGTCATAATCTTATTTTTTTACAAATTCAAAATCCTATTTTTTAAAAATTTATTCAAGTTGGCGATGGGGTAGTTGGTTTCCGATATTTTCTCTAACTCATTCTTTAACCTTAGTTTGAAAAAACAAATAAGTTAATTTCACTACTGAAATTATTTTTACAAATTACAATAGTTTTAAAAAGCTTTAATTATTCGACAGATCTTTATAGTTTTACCAAATTTTTAATTAAGTCCTTATACTTTTTTTCTTTTCAATTAGGTCTTTATACTTTAAATTATTTTTCAATTTAGTCCCTGTTAACATTAAATGTCAAAAAACCGTTTATAAATTGTGAAATTACTTACATACCCCTGTCATTCACCTCCTCATTATTTTTTCATTATTTACCATTCTCTCTAAATAGCCACTTTCTAAAATCTTCTCTCTTACAGTGGCTTAATAATAATAATAATAACACATTAATTAGTGAGAGCCACTAATGACAGAGAAAGTAATAATGTTAGACTCCCATTCTAAAGAACAAACAAGGTTTCAGCTTTCAAGACTTCAAATCTGCAAAAAAAAAATGTAGATGAAACGTACCTCTAAGTTGTTATAAGGCAATTGCTAATGAGGAAATCAAAATTCCTCAATATTATCACCACCAATTACCTTTAGTCTTCCACCCCTGCCATTAATGTAAGCAATATAAGCACCTAATAGCGTTCCAATAGCCAAGAGTCTCTGAATGAAATCAAAGGCAAGAATTGAAGCCGTTGATGGAATGCAATAGTGAATCATAATTCTTGGATCCAACTCACTTGACTTCAAGACCATGATGGGCAGTATGAGCCAGACAAATTCACAAAACAACCAAATTGGAATTCAATTATATAAATTTCAAATTCCAAAACCACAAAAAATTCAAATCACAAGTCAACAACAATTTCAGATTTTGATTTAGGAACCAACCTACCTGAATCACCCAAAACTGATTGAAAAAGACGACGACATTCACAGCGGAAGAATCACCCAATGCGATGACGGCGCGCGATGCACAGCTAGAAACGGCGCTGAGGGTTGCACTATTGTGAAAAGCGAGGTGAAGACGAATGTGCACAAAATGGATGGCTGTGTGGCGCGAGAACAGCCTTCACGACAGCTGTTCCTCCATCTTCGTCACTAAACCATTGTCAACTTCATACTTGCCGTCTCTGATCCACTGTTTCATGCGCTTTTCATAAATTTTCTTTTTTCCGTTGGTTCTTATCAGATGCGAAGGGGGTGAGAGCGGGGTCAGAGGGGGAAGGCATAGAGTTTCTTAATCTAAAAAAATGCTAAGGATATTTTTATAATTTAAAAAATATTGAGGTGTTTTAGATTAGATTTTTTATCCTTAATTTTAGAATATTCTGTTATTTTAGACTTTTTTGTATGGTAAGGACTTAATTAAAAAAAACTAAATGGTATAGTTATTAATATATGAATACTAAGGGAGGCTATTAATGTATGAATACTACTAGTAATCCTTGTTTATTGGGTATTGTGTGACACTAATAGATGACAACTGTATAATAGAATATTAACTATGAAGAGATAGCTAGTATAATTTTTTTCTTTCTTCTTTTTTTTTTCTATATATAGCTGCACCTTTTATTTCTGTAAAGGTGTGATTTCTCCACTAACATAATAGACACATTTCTCTCTTCTTTATCTTGCATAGCAGAATCTTTATTTTACACCAAGAAATAATCTGTAGCTCAGAACAGATTTTATCATGGTGCAATGAGAGTGGAAGAGCTACAAATATTGTTAAGTAAGAATTGTGAACTATGCCCCTTCCTTCTACGACATCCATGGCAAATCGAGAAGCGGAAGTGGATAATCTAGAAAATTCGCAACTGCAAACATTTTCAGGGAGTGATTTACAAAATTTTGCAATATTGATGAATCAACTTGCCAGCCTTCAAACGCAAGTAGGGAGATCAACATTGAACCCGATTCAAGACCAGACAAGTCCTTTCTACCTCCATCCAAATAAAAGCTCAGGTTTATCACTAACTCAAACTCCTTTTACAACTCGAAATTATCACTCATGGGTAAGATCGGTTTGTGTATCCATCAAATCAAAGAATAAGTTGGGATTCATTGATGAAAGCATTCTGAAACCTAAAAAAATGACTCAACCTATGAAACCCGAGACAGATGCAACACCTTTGTACTTTCGTGGTTGCATTCTTCTTTAAGCACAGAGATTCTTCAGAGTATTCTTTGGTGTAACATGGCCTCGGAGCTTTGGAATGATCTCAATCATAGATTCTATGAATGTGATTTGTTTTGGATAGCTGATCTTCAAAAAGAGATGTTTGCGATGAAACAAAAAAATCTATCCATCACTGCATACTTCACTAAACTTGAAGAAATTTGGGAAGAACTTGATGAGTTCAAACCAATTCCATCCTATGCCTGTGTAGCATCATGCTCATGTGGACTGAAGATCATAAGAGAATATAGAAACCAAGAACATACTATTAGAATTTTGAGAGGGTTAAATGAGCAGTACACAACAGTAAAACCACAGATTATGTTGATGGTGTCACTACCCAGTGTTAATTCTATCTACTCTTTACTTTTACAACAAGAAAAACAATTAACTAACTTAGATCAAAGTGAAGAAAGGGTGCTAGTTAATGCTGTCAATATATATTGGAAGAACTGGTAATAAAAATAATAGAGGGTTTGGTATGACCTTGAATGCAAATTCTGGTATCACAAGTCGAGGTGGTAGAGGCAGACGTGGCCGAGGCTGAGGCCGAGGCAGAATTAGTAGTGAAAGAGGAATGATGAGAAGTTATTCTCATTGCGGAAAGGCTGGACACACACCATAGAGACTTGCTACCATAAGCATGAATTTCCTCCTCATTTGCAAAAGAGATTTGGAGTAGCGAATGTGAACAATATGAATGTTTCTGAGAAAACATGTGTGGAGATGGCAACATACATAATATGCGTTCAACTCAAGAGGAGAATAGTAAGAGCCTAAACAACTTGTTTTCCGAAGATAAAAAACAAGCCTTGATTTCTCTATTCCAACAACATAAAGGTGATCCCACCTGCTCATAGTTCTCTTCAAACACAAGTCATAAACACAGTGATAGCTCCTTCAGCAAGTATACATCATATTTTATCAATTTCTCACATTTTTTTACACACACATGATTAGATAATTGACACTGGTGTCATTGCGCATGTTACTTTTTCTCTTCATGCTTTTCACTCTCATCACACAATAGATCCTGTATTAATCAAATGTCAAAATGGAATTCAGACCACAGCAACAATTAGTGAAACTATAATTTAACCTGTGATTTTTACCTTACAAATTTGTTATATGTACCCTCTTTCAATTTTAATCTCATATTTGTGTTTGAAGTAACTAATTTTTTACCTTGTCAATTCTTATTTAACGATACACATTGTGAGATGAGATACAGGACAACCTGTTTTTAAAGATGATTGGTTATGTTAGACAAAGAGATGGCTTGTATATCTTCAATACAGATGCAACTTATGTCAACTTAGAAGCAAAGAATAGAGAATTAGTCAACACCAGCAATTGAGTTAGTGTTATTGCTATCACAGGCACTATAAATCATGAAACTTGGCATTGTAAGTTAGGACATGTCTTAATTGATAGGTTACAGAAAATGAAAAAGAATTATTCTTTTATTGTATGTCCATTAAAAAATGAACCTTGTGAACCATGTCATTATGCAAAACAAAAAAGATTGTCTTTTCATTTGAGTCAAACAAAATCTGTCAATTTATTTGGTTTAGTGCACATGGATATTTGAGGACCTATTTCTACCCCTATCTTTTGCTAGCCATAAGTATTTTTTAACAATAGTAGAAGACAATAGCAGGTTCACTTGGCTATTTTTTATGAAAAATAAAAGTGAAACTTATTTTTTTATCCAACAATTTGTGCAACTAATTGAAACCCAATTTTAAACAAAAATAAAAAATATCAGGACTGATAATGGATCTGAATTTATCATGAGTTCCTTTTATGAAAAATAGGGAATAATTCATCGAACTTCATGTGTTGAGACACCTCAACAAAATAGAGTCGTGGAATGAAAACATCAAGATTTTTGAATATTGCTAGAGCACTCATTTTTAAGGCTCATCTTCCTAAAATTTTTTGGAGATATGCTGCATCGCATGCTGTATATATTCTTAATAGAGTGCCTAATTTATCTATTAATAATAAAAGTTTTTATCATTTTTTTTAGTAAAATATCAAACATTCAACACTTCGAAATTTTTGGATGTCTTGCATTTGCTTCAACTTTAGTTGCAAATAGAAAGAAATTGGATAAAAGAGAAAGAAAATGTATTTTTCTTAGCTTTAAAGCAGGAACAAAAGGATATCTTTTGATAGACATTAATAACAAATAATTTTTATATCTAGAAATATAATTTTTTATGAAAATTTCTTTTTCTATAAGAATAATCAAGTTTCTCATAAATTTGAATATATTTCCAATTCTAATCAAGATACTAAGCCTACATTATATAATCATGATCCTATAGATGTCTTTGATAGTGGTGCGAAATTTTGAATACCACAACTGAACCAGCAAGTGTATCGAGTCGTACCAAATAATACCTCAGGTGAGTAAGGGTCGATCTTAAGAGGATAAATGGACAAAGCAACAATAGTTGAGTGATTCACTTAGTCAGACAAGCAGAAAAGAGTGTTTTGAGTGCAATTAGCATGAAACAATAATTTAGAAATTAAGAAAGAAAACAATGGCATGGGTGTGAAAAGTATGCGGAAAATAATTAAGGTTTCACAGATATTTATTTTTCAGATTAACAATTTTTACCAACTACCTTAATCATGCAAGATTTAATTCATGGCAAACTTTAGTTGATTAAACCCTAATTCCTTAGTGATTTAATCTCCTCTAACCTTATCAACAACCAATTCCTTGGTCACTTAATTTAGATTAAATGGTTAAGTTTAATTCTAGTTTATTAGCCACATAAACCCTAATTTTCCAAATATAAGATGATTATATATCACATATCACGTTAAGTTCAGATAATTAGTGGTTTAGGAGGAGTTACTTTCAAGCTGTTATTTAAGTGAGTAACTTTTCCAAGAATCAACAAGAATTCATGTAGAAAAAGAGCTATCTTCCAATATACTCAAATTCATAAGATGAAAAATGAAAGTAATCATTGAATCTAAATCAATACATTAATTAAAAGTAGATTGGCAATAGTATTCATCCATAGAATAAACAGAGCTTCTAACCTTAATAATGGAGGATTAGTTGCTCATGGAGAAAGTAAACCCTAGCAGAGAAAAAGTGTAAAGTGCCGAAGAGGAGAAGAAGACCTAGGTCAAAATCTCTTCTCCTTTTATATCTAATTCTAATTAATGTAAAATATATTTTCTAAAAACTAACTAATATCTTTTCTAATTGTAAATAGAATAAAATTTAAATAAAAAATAAGAGAGATCACGTTGCTATATTCCTCAAAAGATGTGGGACTAGGCAAGATCCTGAAGCTAGTGCCAAATCAAAAGTGCATTGTGAGTTGATCCTGGCGCCAAACTTGAACTGGATGACATTTGGCGCTAGGTTTGAATGAAGCATGCACGAAAATCTCTAATCACAGCGCCAAACGCCAGTGATGCGGTGTTTGGCGCTAACAAGGCCGAACCAAAATGAAGCTTTGTGATGATCACGACACCAAACTTGGATGGTTGAAGTTTGGCGCCATCTTCTGCTTGTACTTGACTCCGTTTCTTCTTTCTGAATTTCGCAAAATTCGCCCAAATGCCACCTGAAATAAATTAAATTCCAAAACAACTCAAAGTAGCATTTATAGTGGCTTAAAGCACTTAATTCTTGATTCAATTCAACAAATTCAATTGCAAATTCACTAGAAAAAGATAAGAAAAATGCTCATGCATCAGATAGCAGCACATTATCTTCCCATAACTTAGATTTACATCCCATTTAACATACATTGCTAAACACTCCTTCCAACACAATTGATGTTCAACCACAGCCAACCCTAACTCTTTGAGTTTACCAGCAGCACCAACATCATGTACTACCCCATCATATGATGAAAACCAATCTAATCCCCAGTCCATTGATATTAATCCACCTCCTATACTAAGAAGATCTCTTAGAGAAAGACACAAGCCAAGATATCTTGATAATTATGAATGTATACAAACCATTGTCTCTAATAACATGGTCCAATCATCAATCACAAAATGGTATCCTATTTTCAATTACTTGAGTTACAATTCCTATCACAATCATACAAAGTCCTTTCCATTACAATTTCTACAAATCCAGAACCAAAGAGCCATGAGCAGACTATTCTGAGTGATTGTTGGCAGAAAATAATCAAAGCTGAGCTTGAAGTATTGGAGAAAAATAAGACTTGAAAACTTACTACTCTACTGAAAGGAAAACATGCAATCAGATATAAATGGGTATTTAAAACCAAGTATAACTCTAATGAGACTATAGAGAGACACAAAGTAAAGCTTGTGGCCAAGGACTTCACTTAAACACAAGGGTGTGACTATTTTAATACCTTTAGTCCTGTAATCAAAATGACTACCCTTCGCGTACTCTTAACAATTGCAGTTGGTAAGAACTGGTTTATTCATCAATTAGATATGACCATTGCCTTTTTCATGGTGATCTACCTGAAGAAGTCTATATGAAGTTACCCCCTGGTTTAAATGCGTAGCTAGGAATGGTTTGCAAGATGGAACGATCCTTATATGGCCTTAAGCAAGCAAGTCGTCAGAGAAATTCTAAGTTATGCTCTGTCTTGATTGCTTCAGGTTACTCACAATCAAAGGTAGATCATTCTCTTTTCACCAAATATTCTCCAACAGGTTCACTTCTATTCTTGTTTATGTCGATGATTTGGTTCTAGCGGAGGATGATATAGAAGAGATCCAATGTGTGAAGATGAAATTCGATACTTCGTTCAAAATCAATGATTTAGGCGAACTAAAAATTTTTCTTGGTTATGGAAGTTGCAAGGAGTAAAAGGGGAATATCTTTATATTAAAGGAAGTATACTCTTCATCTCCTAAAAGAGTATGGATTATTTGATTCAAAACTAGCCAACATACCTATGAAGTATTCAATTCATCTCTCAAAGTCATCAGGAACATTATTGAATGATGCTAAGCCATATAGAAGACTCATTGGAAGGTTGATATACCTCACTAATACCACGCCTGACATAAGCTTTGCTGTTAGCAAGTTAAGTCAATTTCTAGATTGGTCCACAGATGAGCACTTCAAAGCAGCCTTACATGTGTTGAAGTACTTGAAAGGAGCTCCTGGAAAAAGATTACTTTTTGAGTCTGTTTGTGACTTATCCCTCCGTGGTTTCTCAGGTTCTGATTAGGGTACATGTCCGGATACCCGAAGATCAGTGACCGGATATTGCTTCTTTCATGGAAGATTTTTGGTGTCCTGAAAAAGTAAAAACAGTAAATAGTTGCTCGGTCATCTTCAAAAGCAGAGTATCAAGCAATGGCTCTTGCAACTTGTGAAGGAATTTGGTTTATGTATATCTTGAATGACTTCAAAATTAAGTTACCAGACCCTGGCTATGACATTATTTTGTGACAACCAATGTGCTAGATATATTGCGGCTAACCCAGTGTTTCATGAAAGGATAAAACACATTGAGATTGATTGTCACAAAGTTAGAGAGAAAGTTCAAGACGATTCTTTAAAGCTCATGCCAATTCCATCAAGAGAACAACTTGCTAATATCCTTACAAAGGCACTTCTACCAGGTCCTTTTGAAGAGATATGTAGTAAGTTTGGAATGTATAATTTGTACATTTATTAATGTATGAATATTAAGGGAGGCTATTAATGTATGAATACTACTAGTACTCCCAGTATTCTCTATTTATTGGGTATCGTGTGACACTAGTAGATGATAGTTGTATAATAGAATATGAAGAGGTAGCTAGTATAATTTTTTTTTCTTTCTTCTTTTCTTTTTTGGTTATAATATAGCTGTACCTTTTGTCTCTGTAAATATGTGATTTCTCCACTAACGCAATAGACACATTTCTCCTTTCTTTAGCTTGCATAGCAGAATTTTTATTTTTCACCAAAAAATCTGCAGCTCATAACAGATTTCATCAATAGAGACCCAATTAAAAAAATATATAAAGATCTAATTAAAAATTCAATAAAATTTTAGAAACCTGCAGAATAATTAAACTTTTTAAAAGCAATTCTAGTTTGCAATTTTTTTCATTTTTCCAAACCACCCCATTGCTAACTCTGTTATTGCCCACAAACAAAAGTAAAAGTTGGGAAAAAAAAGTGAAAAAAAAATTTGAATCTCTGGTCGTCGTGACTTCATATGAAATGTGGAAAATTAATGACTATGTTCAACTTTCTTAGTTTGGATATACATATTATTGGAGAAGAAAGACAAATATGTATATTGGAGAAGAAAGATAAAGAAAAGATGCTTGAACCAAAATATTTAATTTCTTGCTGATACAATTTCCTTCTGATATGATCATATCACGTCTGTTTTTTAAACTTTTTATCCTTTGTTCTCAATTTTTTATTTTCTTTGCTTGAACGAATTCAAGAATTTGGTGGTTTGGAAAAACAGAACAAATTGTAAAATGAGTTTTTTTAAAATTCTTGTAAGTTTCTGAAATAGTTTTACTGTTTTATCATAGTTAAATCATTTGGTTTTTCTAACTCAATTTAATTCCTCTAATAAGTAATAACAATCAAATGTGTCAGAGGGTAACCAACTCCTTATTTATAGGAGGATTGGTTAGACACCAAAATGTATATTGTTCTTAAATTATTTTAGAATTAATTTTTAGTATAGTTAGTATATAGTTTAGAACAATGTTTATCGTTGAAGTATCAATCACGTTTTAGTATATCCAATTTAATGTATCTATTCTATTCTAAAAAATAAAAAACCAGTGTTGTTATGTGCAATTTCATGTAAATTTTTTAAAAATGATTGAAAAACACAGATTACAATTTTTGTTTTAGAAAATTACCTTTAATTAATTCGTCAACTTAACTTCTAATGATTCATAACCAGGGTTATCACTCAAACAAAAAACGATGTGCAAAACTATGAAAATTATTCACTTACAATCCTTGTGCTTTTTATAGATTAACAATGTGACCAATATACTAATACATAGTAACAAAGATATGGACCATATAATATACACACCGATGAAGGAAATATTAATCTCCTAAGCAAACTCTTATAGGAATAAAAGTACAATGACTTACTTCCAATTAAGCATTTGACACATTTTTCTTTTTAAACATGCAAGCCAGTGAGCATGGAATATGCATGATCAACAACTGTTTGGAGCATTGTTCTATGCTGTATATGGAACCTTCAAGGCCATTCTTTGAGCAAGCCAAGGCCTTTCGGGATCCGGGTCTATGAAAGGATGCATGAGGAACTGCTCTGCTTCTTCATCCAACAATTCTCTACACCATGTTACTCGTCTCGATTGACTGCAACCAGGTCCAAAACACCTGCAGTATACACGTGAGTCATTTTAGTCCCTGCATTTTAAAGTTCGACTTTTGGTCGCTAATGCTGCAAAATGCGATACATATCGGTCCTTGATTTCATTTATGATTCATGTTTGTTGTGTCCTCATTGATTTGTTGCATTATATTATGTCATTGAATGATGAACATGTTCAAATTTAGTTTCTAGAGTTTCCGAAAACGTGTCCAAAGACCATTGAATTAAGTGTGATAGTAACAGAATGTCACCTTAGAAGACTAGTTTGAACTTATTTTTCATGAATGCCACCTAGAGATCACCATAATAAAGGAACAACAATTGATTCAGCCACTAACATGAATATTTCCTCAAAGTAAGGCCAAATAGGGGAGGATTATAAACTACCCACTAGATGTACTCCCACAACAAACAAAGCTTCGGTTGACAAAATGACTAATTATTTTAATAGGGTATTTGTAATCACGAAAGTAAGACTTGACTTAGGAGAGAGACAATAATTGAAAACTATCCATTCTTGATTCAGATCAAACATCTTAACTATATTTTTTGGTGATACTGAAGCAGTCAAGTACCGAAATTAACCATACTCTTAAGATAATGATCTTGCAAAGTATAAACCAGTGCAAAATGTAATCTGCCAGAGATACCTGTATTCATAAAAGCAAGCACTTCTCTCGTTCTCAACTTTTCCCCAGTTATCCCAACCAACATGCTTTATACAATGATCCATGTAAGTGTATGCAAAGACCACCCTTCCAAAAGGGCCCCACGGCCGTCCAAGATATGCATACGATTTTTCTCCATTACCTGTGATAACACATCTGCGAAGGCACAAGAGACATTACTCATAAAATTTATAATTTATAAGAAGTTTTTGCCAGACGTGATTTTATAGAAAATCAATTTGAGGGGGAAAAAAAGGAGAGATCAAATTTATCCATAATTGAATAATAGATGATAAGCATCCATAGATAAATGACTTGGAAGTAGTTACAGTACCATTGACACAGGTAAAGCAAACGTGATACAAAGTTGAGGAACATGAAATTGAACAGGGTGCAGCTATGTTGTATCCAAAAAACAAATGAGGCAGTATCTAATTACAAGGAAGTAGTATGAGATTCTAATACATAATTCAGGTTCTTGTGGCAATCTTAATTGTCCACTCACAATCTCCACTAATTACTTATAACATAATTTTCTAAATTGCCTAAACTATTCACACCTTAATTATATGCTTATTTACTAATTACTATTCAATATCACCTAATATATAAACCCTTATTAGCATAAAGGACATGAGTATGTTCATGTATTCACAATTTGCCTCACACCTGAAAATTTTCAAAATCATGCAAAAATGTGTGATATCTGGAATGCAATAACTGCTGACAGCAAGCATTCCTGGAGCAAGTAATCTGCCAAAGAATAGAAAAGAGAGGTTGATCGCTGTCTTTATGAGTTCGTGATGAGACGGAGATCTCAATCAAGGGCTCTGAAAGCAACTCTTGAACCCCAGGAGAGGGAACTCAATAGGTAGAGGCTATAGAACTGTTAGGTTGGATACTCCAACCAACCCTAGATCTGCCTTATATTGCATGAGATCTAGTATCTATTCTTTATTCTTTTCTTGACTTTTGAATAATTTGAATTTGATTGAGTTACTATTTATTTCTAGCTCTTTTAAAAACCCGGTACCGGTAGGGGAGGCAGTAAGTTCGAAGGAAGTGGTCAAGTCTGAAATCAAGCACGGCCTTAGGCCTTAGGAGAAGGTGGCTGGGACGGAGGACTCATAATATCTCTCTAGATCAGGCAAAAGCGAAAGACCCTCTAACGTAATTCGAATGGGGGCTGACCGCTGATCCCACTCTGGCCTCGCAGGGCGGGCCCCCGTGGTTTCGAGCTGGAGCTGCCATAGCTTATGGCTAAAGCAATGGGAGGGAAACCAACACTCAAACTGCCATCCTTATAAGGGTGATCTTCATTAAACTCTAGTAGCATGCTCCTAAACTAAGAATCTCAGTTATTGTACACTTCTCTGCCCATAACAAGAATGACGACTGCAAAAAAAAACTGCCCTTATTGCTTCCAGACTGCTGATTCTTTACTGGATTGAACTAGTTGGGAGCTTCTTATGAGTTATTATACACTAAAAACACGGTACTAGGCGCGACAAAGAGATTGTTAACACTAGACAGTGGTCAGTTACAAACCTCAAGAATACATAGCCAGTTGTTTCCTGTGAAGACTTTCGGCTCTGTGCTGTAATGAACCCTTCAGACTTGCAGTGAATATGACAGTGTTCCAAGAGAGCAGTGCTATTGCCAAAGATAAAGTCGACACTACCTTCAATATAGCAATCTTTCAAATATTGTTTTCCATAGTGTAAGTACAGTGTGTCCTGCACCAATTTCATGAATGCAATGAATGCATGAACCGATGATAAGACCAACCAATCTGCTAATCATCGCATCAAGATATCATTTAGTGACGATCATAACTTACACAAAGAACTCATCCATCAAGATAATAGACATTGATCAATCCATTCTTGAATCAGAAGTGAATTCTCAAAGTTTTAATGTAATTTAACTAAAGCATATTTCATAAACAACTTCATGAAGCTTCTAACCTATACAAACAAATGCATCAAGACATGGAGCTACCTGCCATCCAAGGAACCTGCAATTGTAGAAGGCGCATCGATCTGCTGTTACCCTAATTGCCACTGCTTGCCCTGAACCCTACCAGAAGAAGGAAAATCCATAAGCACTATATACTAGGCAAAAAAAGCTCAAGAAGATGCTAATGAGACAATAATATAATGAATTCATGATTCAGGGTTTAAGTTGAATATTAACACCTTATGGTGTCACCTGATCTATATATAGATCAGACTGTACCTAGTGGAACAAACATCAATCGCTACTGCTTTTGTATCTAATGAATTTACAGTATATTTTCCCAGTAGCAAAATATGTCAATTCATCCTTATGAAGAAACAAAATATTCCTATTAATCAATTTTGTATCAACTACACACACTTGTGCTCATTTACCAAACCAATGGTTTTCAGGAATTTGATGCCAAATTAAAGAAAGTAGCACAAGAAAGAACCTCAAATAAACAGTGAGATTTAATTCAACAAGAGCATTAGTGCATTACCTGAGGGGAAGAATTCTCAAAAGTAATATTCTCAGCAATGAAGTCCTCCCCTTCTACAATTGCAGTTCCACAACCAAATGTCCCTGTCCCTATCACCCTAGCAGGCTGCAACAAAATCCACCATTGAAGAATGAAAAATAAATTTGTAAGATTTTGAGACATAGCCATTAAAAAATTTGAATTTTGATTTGACAGATACACAATACAGTAAATGAGGAAAAGATCTATGAAGAGGAGTGGCATTACTTACTTGATGGTGATCGATTTTGGAAGCAGTGTTGTTCCAGGTAAGAAGAGTATCCTCGGGAGTGAGGCCAGCAAGAGTGATGAAATTCTTTGTCTTAGGGACATAAAGCGGCTGAAGGTAGATTCCCGGCGACACGCGAATGACGGTCCGGCGAGTGTTGCTGAGAGGGACGGCGTCGATGGCGTCCTGCACCGTTTGGAAGTCGCCGCTTCCATCTTGCGACACCGTGAAGGTCAAGCAAGCCGCCATTGTTATCCTTGTCGCTCTATTTCGATTTCAGTATTGGTGATGGTGACGGTGGCGGTACTAAGGAGAAGGACGCGTCATCTCGGTGCAACAAAAGGATTGAAATAATACCAACACACAAGTTAAAAGTGTGAAAATGACTTTCCTTATAAATGGAAATTCGTTGGCATATTTATATTTCAACTTTAATTTATCCATAAAATTTTAATTTGATGCTTCTTTTATTTATTTTTTAATTTAACAAATGGGATTAAAAATAAAATAATAAGTTTATAATTAATATAACATAATATTAAAATTAATTTAAAATGTATATATCTTTTTTAATTCTCTTAGGGTATACATGAATCAAGTAAAATCAGGTTCGTCTCGACCTAGACTCGACCCGAAACAATAACCAAATCTATTTTTGAGATTTTTATTCAATCCTAAACCTGGTGAAATCACACCAAATTAATTTTTAAAATGTTTTGAATTGGGCCGGACCATATACACCCTAATGAAAATTAATAATTAATCTATTTGAGACTGATTTTCCTTTGTAATTACCAAATTAGTCTCCGGATCTTTTAAAAATTACTTTAGTCACCCACTAATTTTAATACATAATTTTATTTTTAACGTTTATTTTTGTTATTCAATAACATTAAATACTCCACTAGAAATTAATTCACACCTATAATAGTTAAATATTTACGATTAGTAAAATAGATAAATCAGGTTATATTTTCAAAACAACCTCATTTTGAATTTCACCATCTTTACCTCCTCGTCTTTACCTTTGAAGATTATCAGGGGCTAAAAGAGGGGAAGTTGAATCTTTGACTTTCTTTTATTTTGCTTTAAATCTTGAATTCAGTTGAGATACTTTGAGTAGAAAACAGAAAAGATTATAATTTTGTCTCTTGATGCGGTAAGAACCAAAACAGAGTTACATGAAAGGTGTATTATGAAGAAGTGTTGCTGAATAGAAGAATCAGGAGATACTTCAGTTTTGTCTCCTATTGCAGAACCAGAAATAGAGAAGAAAAATAATAATGACACACAGATGTATCATGTTTCAGCTACTCAATGTAATATAGCCTACAACCAGTCTCCATCACGTCAGTGACAAAATTTTATTATCTTTCAACAGAATTATATTCACCAATTCTCCCTAGGATTCTACCTAATTCTATCTGGGACAAGTTCAGTTTCTAACTCAAACAAGACTTGACTAGGAACTCACCCTAACTTTTCAATAGCAAAGTGCTAACCCAACTTGTAAGAAAATTTCCTCAGGACCATGACAACAAAACAGAAAAACTTACAAATAATTTCTGAAATAACTATGGCTTTTTTTTCTCCAAGTTTAACTCCTTACCTTTTACCACTCAATGGCTTTTTTTTTTTTTACAAACCTCAATATTTTGTCTTTTTACCATTGAAATACAGAAAGACTAAACTGAAAAAATGAGATACTCAATGAAAACCATGAAAGAGAAGAATAAACAGCTCAGTGATCTATGGAAACCCAAACGTGTGCTCTCACTCCTTGTCTCAATCTTTGGCCGTTCACCCCTTTAATAGAGGAGTGAAGCTTCTAGGATTTGAAACCTTGCTTCAGCATTTGTTGGTCTTCTTCTCCCAAAAATCAGACGTAACAGCGGCGTGACAGAGGAGAGAGAGGGTAGAAGCAGTGACTGAATCAAACATGCAACCATACCTTCAATATTCTCTTTCAACCTTTTTCATCTTGCCTCTTGAATCTGAACCATGTATTCTTGCTTTGGCTCCAAGTCAGATCCTTGAGCGTTGATTCACAACAGAGCTTCATCATTTTTTATTTCTTCAGTTTTTCACTTCTGTGCTTGCAAAGAGGGGATTTCTTCATCGAGCTTCACTGAAGCACAATTGTGAAAATACTTTTTGTACATTTGTGTCTGCATGTGCGTCGACAAAGATAGAGAGGATAATCTACTAACACAAGTGTCCATGCACATGCAGACACACGATAACTACTCTAATAAATATTTTAACTAACTAGATGATTCATTACTATCTAATTCAACTATACTAAAGAAGGAATCTCATTCTCAGTATATTACTCAGGTACACACCTTTACTCAAGTTCGAAGTGAAAACATCTTGCAACCCTAACTTGCCAAATAGTGTCGAAAAAATTCTAGGAGCTGAAGACTTAATTAGTAGGTTTGCAATATGCTTGTGTGTCGAAATGGGCATAAGATAGATGAGCTTCTCCAAAATTTTATCTCTTACAACGTGATAATCCACCTCGATATGCTTGGTCTGTTTGTAGAACATTGGATTGGTGGCTATATGAATAGCAGCTTGGCTATTATAGTAAAGACTAATGGGTTGATCTAACTCAATCCTCAAATCCTTGAGAATCTTCTTTATCCAAATAGCCTCTCGGTAGCAGATGCTAGTACCCTATACTTAGTTTTGGCTGATAAGGACGCCATAGTGGTTTATTTCTTCATTTTCGATGACATAATAGCACTCCTAATGTAGAAGCAATATCTTTTCGAATTTGAACAAGTAGCCCAATCCCAGTCATTGAACACAGTAACTAGCAAATCATACTATGCAGGGAAAAGCTAGTTGCGGGTGCTAACTTAATGTACTTTAAAATTCTTTATGCTGCCTTGAGGTGCAAAGAAGTTAGTTCCTCAAGAAATTGACTAAGTTTTTCAATGGTATAATTAATATCTAGTCTTGTATTAGCAATATATAGAAGTTTACCAACTAGCTTTCTATACCCTAACATTGTTTGGGAAAAAACATTGTATCTTTTGTCAACTTAGCACCATAATCAATTGGAGTAGAAGCCAATTTGCAATCTTCCATCCTTGATTCCTTAAGCAAATCTAAGACGTACTTTCATTTATACAAGGCAACTCCCTTCTTGCTCCTAGCAACCTCTATTCCAAAAAAGAATTTAAGGTCACTAATATCCTTAATTCTTAACTGTGCATGCAGAAAAGCTTTGATATATTCAATTTTCTTCATATCATTCCTTGCCAATATCACATCATTTATGTAATCGACAAGGCAGTGATGTCACTCTTCTGTGACTTTGTGAATAAACTGTGGTCAAATTTGAATTGTACATAACCATCCTAGAGCAAGACAAATTTGAGCTTGTTGTTCCGTTGGCAACTTGCTTATTTGATCCCATAGAGCGACTTTTGCATCTTGGAAACAGAATTTGGCAGAACACACATATACACCTCCTTCTCCTCAGAAAAGCTATGTTGACATCAATTTATTTCAAAATATCCCTTTGTGGCAGCAAGCACTAACATAATTTGCAACGTGCTAAGTTTAAAAGTGGGTTGAAAGGGTTGAGATAGTCAATTATTGGAACCTGAGTAAAGCTTTTCGCTAAGAGTCAGGATTTGTACCTATCAATGCTATCATCAGGGTTGTGCTTGAGTTTGAAAATTCACTTGTAGTCTATCACCCTTTTTCCAGGTAGAAGATCAGTTAATTCTTCTTTAATAGCATTCCTCTATTCCACATGACTTGTTGCTTCTTCATAGTACTTTGGCTCTTTATCAGTGGAGATGAGTATGGAGAAGGTGCGACGAGATGCTAAAAGTACATCGTATGACAAAAATTGTGGGATGGGATACTTGTTAAGTAAGGTTATAGAAAGACTCATACCTTGAAAATCTCGAAGATAGGTTAAGGGCCTTCTTTCTCTTGTTGATCTTCTGAGTAGAGTAACTTGTGGTAGAGGTTCAATAATGTCTTGATGATTAGATGATGCATGTCGTACTGACCTTGATGCAATGCCAATGGGTGTGCGTGGATGCAAATGAGGGACCTCTTAATTATGCATATAAAAATGACTGGATCATGAAAAAAGTGTATGTATTGGAGTGGGTCTTGCTAATTGTTGTTGGAGTTAAGTGTCTAACTCTGGTTACTATATGCATGGAAAGGAAAAAGATCTAAATAAAACTTTACATTTTTTGAAAGATTTTTTTTTTGGAAATGGCTAAAAAATGAAACTTTTAGTTCCCTCCCTAAAAGTCAGAAATGTGACCTCTTTTCTAGATCCAATTTCTTTCTTCGAGTAGTGAGGATTTTGGCATAGGCTAAACATTCAAAAACTCGTAGGAGTGAAATTAGAGGCAAGTGTTGGTGTAAAATTTGATGAGGTGACTAATTTTATAAAAGAGCATGGGGTAGTTTATTTATTAAATAAATGACATGAGTAGTCGCATAATTTCAATATCATTTTGGTAAGTTTAAGTGAAAAATGAGTGCTTTTGTCATTACAAGAATATGTTGGTGTTTCTTCTCAATAATTTTCTTTTGTTGAGCAGTTTTTACATATGTTCTTTGCTAAACAATGCTAGTGGAATTGCAAAAAGTAGGCATGAGAAATTTAAGTCCATTATCACTTCGAATTGTCTTAATGTTTAGGCCAAATTAATTCTTTCCAAAGTTGACAAAAGAAATTATTAGGTTTTGTTCTTGCGTAGATAGCCGGCATTAAGGTATAGCTCATCCTGCTTAGTACTTAAACTCGCTTTTCTTTGGGCTGGATGAGGTATACGTCGGCTTCTTAAGAATAGCGGCGGTGAGCACCTGCAAAGGCACTCCAACACTCAAGTTAAAAAGAGAGTGAGATGAGTATATTTCCATTCAAAGTGAATAAGGTACCTGGCTATTCTTAGGGTTTCTTCCTTTATAGATTTTTAGTTTGAACGTGCTATAGGGCCATTATGTTATTGGCCTATTTTTTAGATGATTCTCATAAGGTTTTACTGGAAATGCAGTATCTTTCTATAACTGAAATGTGCACATGCTTTATGTGCCAATTTATAGGGAGTGTTGCGACCAAATTGTATAAAACGAATCATAGCTCCCAAGTTTAACCTATGGACTCTTCTGCAAAAACAGGTTGAGCTTCCTTCGAAAGTTCCGAGTTATAAATCGGCATGTTTGTGATGGAAGGTGTAGCCTCCTAAACTTAACGTGTTGGAGTTGGAAGATCACAGTTTTGAAAATTAATTGCAAAATATATTGTTAAAAATTAGCTTATCATATGGATATGTGTATATATGTATATTTATATATATAGATATATTGATTATTATTTTTATATTATTATTTCTTTTTTTTGGCAAATAACATTATTTGGTATGAAACAAAATAAGTAAAAAAAGGCAGGTAACGTTAGTTTGATATACGAAATGTTAAATGTAATCAATTTGAGGTAATGAAAAGATAGTATATTTATTGGAAAAGATAATTGAATAGTTATTTTTCCTTTGATCTAGGCTATCATGACCATTTATCATGGGGAGTTGGTGTCGTGTGGTGATGCGTGCTACATGAATGGCTAGGGTATGTTATTTGGGTGAAAAATAAGTTTGAAGTGGGTAAGATTCAATGACCATGTGAAAAATTATTTTCGGCCGAAAGAAAATCTATTACTCTTGTTTGAAGATGAGTAAAAAAAGGTTAGTCAATGTATCTGTTCTTAGTTATTTTTATGTGCTTTTGCTTTTGCTGTTTAGAAACAAGTTTGGTGATTTGGTGAAGAGAGTATGGTGAAGAAGGATGTGAAAGAGAAAGGGACAATAAAGGAAAAAAATGATGAGAAAAGGAAAAGGATAGGGAAAGAGGAAAAGGATGTGAAAGATAAGAGAAAGAAAAAGGAAGGCGATTCAGGTGATATTATTGTTGAGGAGGAGTTTGTGTGGGATGAGAGTGATCCTTATTCATGGGTTTCGGCGGTTGTTAAAGAACGGGTGTCTTTGTTTAATGGTGAAAATAGTATTGCGCAACTAGTTTCTCGAGAATGGGTTAGAGAGGGTGAATGTGTAAAGATGGAGTTTTTGCCTTTGATCGTGTATGTCAAAGAGGAGAGGGTTTCGAATTTTTTTATATGTATACATGTTTGTTGGTTGAACTAAATGTAAAGTTTCCATTTACCTCTTTTCAATGTGGTGTACTAACTTAGTTGAGGTGTGCTCCAACGCAACTTCATCCTAATGCTTGGACATTTGTTAGAGGATTTGAAATTTTGATGAAATATCTTGAGTTGGAACCTTCTCTATAAGTATTTCTTGTACTGTTTCAAGCCAAAGGTGTCCGAAAAGGCATTTGGATTCATCTTAGTAATATTCCAAATCGGGCTATTTTTAGCCTGTATAAATTGTCCTTTATAGGGTTTAAAGAGATGTATGTGAAGGGAAGGTCGGTTGAAGATTAGTATCTATTTTATCTTGATGAGTTTCAGATGGAGAGGTTTTCTCTATACTGGAACCCTCAGCCGAAGCACATTCTGGGCATGGATAGGATGGTGTATAGGAATGAGATGATAGTTGAATTTTTGGTTAATAATATTTTTTCTACAAGATTACTTGCTGTTTCTAGGTTGATTTCGTGTGAGACAGATATGGAGGCTGTTGTTGAGTATATAGGTAATACAATAATGAATATGTAGTAGAGTATAGCATATTATGATATATTGTTAACATAGTTGTCTTGCTATTTGTACAGGAAAAAAAGCACCTAAGGTTTCGACAACTAGTTTACAGGCATTTTTTAGGGCGAAGAACGTGGAGAAGGAAGGATCTACAACAGTTATTAAAGTTGAGAGTGGGGCTGAGGTTGATCAGCACAGAGAAAAAAGGTCAGCGTGAAGAAGAGGAGGCTTAAGGTTGATGCTTGAAGGATAAGGTAATAGACTTAACTATGCAAAGGAAAGATGATGTGAAAGAAATGGAGTTGGAGGAAGTAGAGGCCTTTACCATGAATAAGAGAGAGTTGCATGGTTTCTATAGAGGGGTAACACAATGTCGTTGTGGAATGAGCAATGTCACTTTACGTTGCTTTCTAAAGAATGTGCCTAATATCCCCCTGACGTTAACCTTGTGAATGATGCTAGTGATGTTGTTTTAGATCAGTATTTGTAGGTTTGTAAAATGGTGTATATGGATCTATTGATTAAACTCTATGCTTTCATTATGCAGGTTATAGGTGCCCGACTAATGTGTATAAGGCGGAGTTGAGAATTGAGACATAAAAGCATTACAGTGGATGAGGATATTGAACAAAATTGTTGAAGAGAAAGTTGTGATGGAGAAAGAGTTGAAAAAGGCTCTTGAAACGGCTTGCTATAATAGGAAAAGAGTTGGAGAGAAGTAAGGAAAAGGTTGGGCTGCTGGAGGAGAAAGAGAAGAAGCTTGAAGCTAATTTGACTTGGGAACCAGGATTGTAAGGCTTAGCATTAAAAAGAAAAATGCTGAAGAAAGTAAAGGCAATCATGGTTTAGAAATGCTTTAGGTTGGTTTTGACAAGGCAGTGGAGAAGATCAAATTTATTGCATCAGAAGTGATTTTCTGCTATGGGTCCCTGCAAAGTGATTATTAACAGGGAGCTTGCTAATGACGATTAGGAGGGCAAGGATGAGAATGTGGGTGTGCCATGATTGTGTTTGTTAGTTTAAGCCGTTGGGGTTGTCTTTTGTATTTTTTTTATTTATCAATGTTTATTTTGTGGAAATTGATGATGAACTCCATTTTGTAAGTGCGGTTTGGATGAACTTGAAAAACGTGTTATGTTAATATAATTTGCCTTTTGATGTTTGGTTGTAGATAAGATAAATTAGCATGTAGATGTTAATTTAGAAATATATTTGCGAATGGTTTGAAGATATAATGGTCGAGTTGAGTTTGTTGTTGTCCCTCGTCTTTATAGATTTCGAGTTATAGCTCGGTGAGATTGTTGCGGAGGGTTTTTTTAAAATGTGCATTTTATATTAAAGTACATTTTGGCTTTTGAATTACATGATTTGTATCATATTGATATGTTGTTTTTTAGTATGCAAGAATGTCATATAGATCAGTTTGAATTTATTGAATAAGATATAGTATCAAAAGATAGTATTTTATTGAATTGCATCCTTCATGTCTGAAGGGCAGGGGGTGTGCCTCGTTAAAACCTCTCTTGGCAAAATTCAACTTAGGGATAAAATCCAGATAGTAGGGAAAAAAAATACATCACCTTGTCTTGACTTATACACTTAACTATAGTGTATTTTTAGTGAAGAGATGTTCCATGTGCTTGGTACATCATTGCCTTGTGATGTTTGTGTTGAGTTAAGAAATTAACTAATATAATTGATTATGACAAACGTTAGATTATTGGGCAAATTAACTAATTAGTTTTGATTATTTTGGTTTAGTAATGCAGGCCAAAATTGATATACATTGCAGCAGCCCAATACAAAGCAAGTCAAATCTATCTTAATGGGCCACAAATCAATAGAAGCCCGAAGATAAGAAAAAGAATGCAAACGAGCTGAACTTGAGTAGAACCACCCAAGCTTGACTTGATTTCAGCAAGCTAATCCCTCCATCGTTGCTTCCAAAGCAATGTACACTTCTTCCTGCTTTGGTCAGAACTCAAAGAAAGAAAGAGAAAGCTTAGCTCCTAAGCTGTTCACCAAAGAAAAAAGAAAGAGAAAGATTAAGCTTGAAAGGCAGAAGTCTAATAAACCATTTCAAACCACATCAAGCTAAGGCAGAGCTAAAAGGTAATCTATTTCCTTATACATGCATCATATCTTCTTCTCTTCATCTTCAACGTTCTGCCTATCCATTCTGAGATACATGGAAAAGATGATCTCTGCTTCCACTGCTGTGCATCTACGGTCACAAGTGTATCTTGGGGACCAAGTAGCCTCTCAATAGCCAAGATCTGGGTTTACTATTGAAGATATCTATTTCTGCTTTCCTATGGCTTTCGGTTAACAAGAGAAGGTCAGAACCAAAGTTTCTATTCTGAGGATTAATGAGAAAATGTGAGATAGTAGGTTGGTGAAGCACAAAACTGAAGAAGTTGACCTAGGGAGAGCAACCCAGCAACATGCAAGGAGATAAAAGAATATTTTTTATCATTCAGAAGCAAGGAGAGAAAACCAATGTTCTTGAGGTGTATGTTCTAAGAAGAGCTCTTTGAAGAAGTTCATCTAACTGGACAACGATTCCTAGTTAAAGGAGCATTCTGCTAGAATGAAAAATTGAATCATAGGCTAGCAAATCTGGTTTTATCACATAGCAAAAAAGCTGTTGAAGAGTCAATCTCCTTCATATTTTACAGATTGTAGCTTTCTTTTAATACTTATCTTTCTGTAATTTCTTAAGTGAAAAGGCATAATGAGAGAGCTCAAGTAAAAGCCAAATGAGTGGAAAGAGGCTGAGTGATACACTTGAGAGAAAAGCCTAGAGTTATTTCAGATTTCTTTAGGTGAATCTGAGTCTTGTATCTTGTACCTGTGAGGTACCCCTTTCTTAGTTGGGTGAGCACTAAGAGTGAATAGTTAGGTATTACCATAACCAAGTCAAGTTAGGTTAGAACTTGAGAGTGAAAGGATTGTGTCAATCCTGTGAAATTGGTGTATGTAATACTTTAACTATAGTGGAAATTCCACCACTGTTGTGGTGGAGACTGGATGTAGGTTGCATTGCACAAGGCAACTGAACCAGGATACATGATGGTGTCAGCTTCTCTCTTCTCTACTTTGTTCTATTTTCTGATATTCATGAGACAAAAATAAATTGTCTAATAAACTTTTCGCTGCTAAGTTCAAACAAAATCAGAATTGAAAGTTTGCTTTAAAGGGTTATTACAGTAACTTAAAGAAATGCATAGATTCAACCCCCCCTTCTCTAAGTCTACTACATCCTTCAGTTTGTAATTTGTATGTTCCTTGTCTGATAACTTTGGATATTCAGAATGGTCCTTCCTAATTTGCAGCAAGTTTTGCCATGGCCTTGCGGTTTCTGTGCTTCTTCTATTTTTTGGAGGACGAGGTCTCCTTCATGAAAAGACCTTGGCTTGATCTTTTGTTGTATTTTCGGGCTATAGCAAGTTGTGTTGCGCATTGTTGGGTTAGTGCTTGTTCTCTGATTTCTTTGATTAAGTCCAGCTCGGTGGTACTGAGTTCAGCATTTGCCTCTTCATTGAATGTTGTTGTTCATCGTTTGCCTTTTTTCAACTGGTATCATGACATTGGAACCATATACTAGTCTAAACTCTTTTCTTGATGAATATTTTGTTGTGTTATAGCTCCACAAAATTTCTAGAATAAGCTCGGTTCATTGGCCCTTGGAATTCTAAACTTTTTTGGAGTGCCTACATTATGACCTTATTGGCTGCCTTAGCTAGCCCGTTAGTTTGAAGGTGTTCTACAGATGAAAATTGATGTGTGATTTTAATTTTTTTAAAGAGTTTGTGAAATTATTATCAATGAGTTGTCTTCCGTTATCAGTAATAATGGAATGAGATATACCGAATCTACATATTATGTTTTTCCAAAGAAAAGATATCATTTTTTCAGAATTAATTTTTGCTAAAGGTATTGTCTCTATCCATTTTGTGAAATAATCTATAGCAGTGATTAAAAATTTAACCTAACCTGGTGCTTGTGAGAAAGGTCCGAGGATATCTACCCCCTACTTACTAAAGGGTCAGCTTACTTCTAATATATGTAATTGCTCGGATGGGTTGTGAATAGTTGGGGCATGACGTTGGCACTGGTTGCAATTTGACCTTGTTCATGCAATCTCTTTGTACTGTATGCCAATAGTATCCTGCTCTAAGTACTTTGGATGCTAAGCTCCTGCCTCCTATGTGTGTGTCACATACTCCTTTATGGACTTCATCTATGGCGAGCTTAGCGTCTATGTTGTTTAAGCATTTTAACAAAGGTCTTGTAAACCCCCAATTATATAGCTCGGCTTCGATCATCGTGAAGAAGTTTGATTGTCTTTTGAATTTTCTTTTGCCCTGGATATTTTCAGGTATTGTTCCTGTTTGTAGGTATTGGATGAATGGGTCTTGCCAATCTTCTTCTTGTGAAATACTCAAAACAGCCGTTAGTGTGACACTGGACTCGTCCAGGGTTAGTTGTGATAAACTCAGCTGATGGGTTGGATTTCTAGTAGTGGCAAGTTTTGATAGAATATCAGCTCGGCGGTTTTGTTCCCAAGGTATATAGGATATTTTAAATTTCAAAAAGCAAGAGATGAGATTGTTGACAATAGAATTGTATTTTTCTAATAGTGTATCTCTTACCTGAAAATTACCTGTTACTTGTTGTACTACCAGTAGAGAGACACATTTGACATTGATATGTGTCATTCTGAGGGTGTGAGCTAATCTTAGCCCAGCTATAAGTGGTTCGTATTCTGCTTGGTTATTGTTGACATGAAAAGTGGATTGTAAAAATTGTTCTGTAGTTATTCCTTTGCTATTTTTGAGCAATATGCCAGCTCCAGAGTCTTGCATGTTTGGAGCTCCATCAACATATAATGTCTATATCTCATTAATTACTTGAGATGGAGTCGTCGAGTATAGGTTCTGCTACAAAGTCGGCCAGGATCTAAGACTTGATGGCCCCTCGTGCTTGGTATTGGATGTTGTATTCTGAGAGCTCTATAGACCATTTGATTAATCTTCCAACTAGTTCGGATCGTGTCAGGATTTTGTTTTAGAGGGTGCTTTGTCTGTACTATGATAGTGTGGCTTTGGAAGTAGTGTCTCAAATGCCTTGCTGTTGTTATAAGAGCTAGAGCTAGTTTTCCTAATTTTGAGTGTCTTAATTCAGAATTCTAAAGAGATTTACTGACAAAATATACTGGTTGTTGCTGCTTACCTGTTTCTGTCACTAAAATAGAACTAATAGCATGATTAGTAACAGATAAATATAAATACAGAGGTTTACTATGCTCTGGTTTATAAAGTATTTGTGGTGATGATAGTATGGCTTTAAGCTCAATGAAGGCTTGTTTGCATGCTTCTGACCATATGAATTCTTTTTGCTTTCTTAGTGTTTTGAAAAAATGGTGTGATCAGTAACTGTGACAACACTGCTAAACGGCCAGTGAGTTGTTGGATTTCTTTGATTGATTTAGGGATCCTCATTTCCATTATGGCTTGACATTTCTCTGGATTGACTTCTATACCTTGGCATGTTAACATAAAACCTAACATTTTTTCACCATGTACTCCGAAAGCACATTTGTCTAGGTTCAGCTTCATGTTGTATAGTTTCAGTTGTTGAAATATTTCTTGTAGGTTGTTTGTATGATTGCTTCCAGACGTGGTTTTTGCTACCATATTGTCGACATATACCTCTATATTTTGTATGATTTGGTTAGCAAAAATTTTATCCATTAGCATTTGGTAGGTGACACCTGCACTTTTGAGTCCAAATGGCATAACCTTATAACAAAAGTTACCATGGTTAGTAATAAAGGCAGTCTTATCCTAGTCAGCCGAATACATAAGTATTTGATTATAGGCGGAATAAGCATCCATAAAACTTAAATATTGAAAACCAGATGATCTATCAAGTAATTTGTCAATACAAGGTAGAGGATATACGTCCTTTGGACATGTCTTGTTGAGGTTGGTATAGTCCACGCACATCCTTCACTTACCATTGTGTTTTCTAACCATAACCACGTTTGCTAACTAGCTTGTGAATCTGATTTCCTTTATAAATTCAGCATTTAATAGTTTTTGGGTTTCTTCTAAGGATGCTTTCCTTTTGTCTATGCCGATGTGTTGCTTCTTTTAGGCTATAGGTCGGATTGCCAAATTGATTGCAAGCCTGTGACAGATGATGTTCGAATCAATTCTTCGCATGTCTACTGGGTCCAGGTGAATAGATCAATATTTTGTTGTAGTAATATGATAAGTTGTTCTTTTTTTTTTTGTCATTGCAATGCATTTCCGATGTAGGTATGCTTGTCTTCATTGTCTGCTAGTTTTGTTTTGGTTAAGGTGTCTGTAGATATAGGTTGGTCTTGTAGGTTTGTCTGAGGATCCAAGTCTGCTAGAACAGGTAGACTCTCCGAGTTATAGACTGCTTGTGTGTATTACTGGTTAGCTTGTTTTGGAGGATTTGCCTTAAGGCTCGCGTTATAGCATTGTTTAGCCTCTTTCTGGTCAATACGAATGGTGACAATTCTATTATCCTGTGAAGAAAGCTTACCACACAAATGTATAATGGAGACAATAGCACCAAAATCATCTAGAGAGGGTCTGCCTAAAATGATATTGTACGGGCTTTTGCAGTTTACAACCAAATATTGAATATCTAGAGTTTTATAATTAGGGTAATTGCCTAGTATCATTTGTAACCATATATAATATCGGATTGGAACGCACTCACCTGCGAAACCTACCAATTCTCTAGTAGATGGTTGTAGGGCTTTGTCACTTAGCTTCATTATTTGGTATGTGGAATAAAACAGTACATCTGCGCTGCTGCCTGGGTCCATAAGGACTTTGTTTACCAATGGCTCGCCGACTTGAAGTGATATAACCACAGGGTCGTCTAGGATTTTGTTCATTGCTTTGCAATATGAAGGATTGAATGTGATGTCTAGGACGTTCATATTGGTGGTTGAGGTCGGCTCGGAACTAGTCACTGGCATGATCCTATAGGACCTCTTTTTGGCCGAGTTGCTACACCCTCCACATGTGAAGCCACCAGAAATACAATTAATACCACTGTGGGGATGGTTAGGGTTTTTGTTTACCTTTTTTTCTGTCTCTATGATTGTTATTTGATTTAGAGTATTGGCCGAGGTCTTCCGTGTTTCGTCTTTGTCCTTGATTGTCGATGTACTTGTCTAGCAGACCTTGGCGAGCTAGTTTTTCAAGAAGGTCCTTTGCTATAAAGCAGTCATCTGTATTGTGCCCATATTTCTGATGAAAAGTGCAATATTTGGATTTGTCTACATATCGTTGGTCTTGATAGGTCCCAGCTTTGTTTGGTGGTTCGATCAATTTGGAGTGTAGGGTGTCTTTGATGATGTCCTCCCGTTTGGTATTGAAAGGGGTATATGTGTAGAATTTTGGTGTGAGTTTGAAGGATTTTTGGTCTGTTTTATTGTTAGGGTATTTGTTTCTTTTTTCTTCCTCTCTGCTAGGGTTAGGTCTTTTGCTTTTCAAATTCATCGGAGTTCTTCTATTTCGATTTGGCTCGTTGACTTTTCTCAGAACTTAACCAATGTCTTTGATTTTGTAACAATGATAGTTTTCTGGAACTTCCCGGGGTGGAGCCCACTTTTTAGTGCATGTAGGTGGACTTCTGGTTTGAGGTTAGGTATCTCCATAGTTGCCTTTGCAAATCTTGTCATGTGGTCTTTAAGGCTTTCATGTTGTCCTTGCTTTATGGTGCTGAGGTAGTTTGAGTCATGCACATAGATTTTTAATGCGACAAAGTTGTTGACAAATAGGTTGGCCAGCTCATCAAAACTTGATATAGATCCTGCAGGCAAGTTAGAAAACCAGATCAAGACAGCACCATCTAAAAAGGTAGAAAATGTACGACAAAATATTGGATCGGATGCACCATTCATGAACATCATTGTATGGAACTTGGTGACATGTATATTAGGGTCGCCGATTCTGTCATAAGATTTCAGCGTTGTTGGCAGGATAACATCTTTTGGCATTTGAAAGTTCATAATGTCTTTTGAAAATGGATTAATCCTTTTCACTAGGCTTCGGGGTGGTTGTCACCACGGGTTTAGCCTCCAACGGGTGCTCATCCTCGTCATCTTTGTTTTCAGGATTTTTTTGCTCTTCCGCCTTGCCTCGGCTATTTTGTCGCTGATTTAATAAGTCGGCCATCTGCTTGTTCTTTACTCGTAGAGATTCGTTGATGGCCATTAGCTTGGCTTGAATTAGGGGAGGAGGAGGGTTGCTCCGCTCTTCTTCCATAAGTTGTAACCTGCAAAAAAGAGGTGAGGGTTGGGTAGAAGAGATGATGGTGGGGTTAGTTTAAAACTTCGGCCTCATGGTGGTTGCCAAATATTCCTGCATAGATAGCCGGCTTCAAGGTAAAGCTCATCCTGCTTAGTACTTAGACGCGCTTTTCCTTGGACAGAATGAGGTATATGTCGGCTTCTTAAGAACGACGGCAGTGGGCACCTACAAAGGCACTCCAACGCTCAAGTTAAAAAGAGAATGAGATAAGTATATTGCAATTCAGAGTGAATAGCGTACCTGGATATCCTTGGGGTTTCTTCCTTTATAGATTTTTAATTTGAATGTGCTATAATGCCATTATGTTACTGGCCTATTTTTTAGATGATTCTCGTAAGGTTTTACCGAAAACGTGGTATCTTTCTGTAACTAAAATGTGCACGTGCTTTGTGTGCCGATTTATAGGGAGTGTTTCGGCTGAATTGCATGAAACGGTTAGGTTTGATGCCTTTGATTTAGCCTTCTTAAAGTGAACCTAAGTGTACTTTGATTTATTATCTACAAATGTTAAAAAATATCTATAACCTTCAGGGGACAAAACGGAGATAGGACCCCATATGTCTATGTAAATTAACTCCAAACAAACAGCTGGAATTTTATTGTTTGTTGTAAATTAGGAGTGTTTAAATTTAAAACAATCCAAATAAAATTGTTCATACAATCTAATCTAAACCGAAAATCAATCAAACCCACATTAATTTATATTAGATCGGATTCTATTTGCAACAAAACCACATGGATCAGATCCAATCAGATTTCGAATCCACTTCTCAAAATTAAACCGACCTAATCCAAATTGCAAAATGTGATATGATATTGTTATTTTATTATTAAATTTAAAGTTTATATATAATATGCATAATTTGACACATGTTCTTATCTTATTATTATTATTATTATTGTGTGAATATAAAATGAGATTCATTTATTTATTTGCTTTACCAACTTAAAGTTATTTCTATTTTTAATAATAAAATCCTAAAATTTTGTTTTTTTGTTTAAATTGAACCAATCCAAATCGAAACACTTTGGATAATTTAAACACAAAATCAAATCAATTCAACCTGAACTGTAATAAATTATATACTTTGAATCGAATTGATTTTTCTTTTAAAATCGATCAAAATTGCACTGCGAACATTTTTAAAGCAAATGAATTTTACCACTTTTACTACTTAAAAAGTTATAAAATTTTACACAATTATCTAATCAAATTAAGGTAGTTAAATATTTTTTTAAGTTGTAAATTTTAAAATTATTTAATTTTGTTTATGTAATAAACAATAATATACGATTAGTTATCTATTAAGAATTTAATTTTAATGTAATATCATTGTAAAATTATTTTATACTTGCATTTAATTACATAACGTCATATTAACAGAAATAATTACCTTTTAAATAGTTATCCAAAAGAACTGTTGTGATTATACGATTGTATAAAATATTTTACATTGTCAATACTTCAAAATTAAACTCCTCCTTTAATTATTTGTATTTTCAATAAAATTTAATAATTCTCTTAATAGTTAATACTACATCAAATCGGCAGCCTATTACGACCGATGATAAAGTCTGAAAGGGACAAAACATTTTCCATTGACTTTATCCTTCTTTACTTCAATGTGCTTCTTTTGCTAGCTATATCCCTCTATATATATATATAGCCCATTACTATAATTATCTCTCTGAATATAACATTAGTAGGAAAATGAGCAAGTTCTTAGTGATATTATATGTTGTATGTTTAGCTGCTTCTGGGTTTGTTAATGGATCTATCATCAAGAAGGAGAAAGACCAAATTAGGGTCTTTGAATTAAAGAAGGGTGACCTTACTTTGAAGGTCACCAACTGGGGTGCCACACTTATTTCCTTATTACTTCCTGACAAATACGGTATGCTTCTATATTTGTGTGTGTCTTATTTTTAATCTTCAAAAGAACTATTATAATTAAATTTTTTGAAATTAATTTGGGTTGGCTAAATAATCAACTCTTCGACTTAAATAAGTGTTGGGAGTTTGAATCTTATTTTGTGCAAGCATTAATTTATTACAAACCTTTAAATTGACTTCAGATTCGCAATTAATTAATTTTTGACCTGTCAGACCGAAGATTTCACGGGGCAACCAAAATAATTAAATCTTCTGGGTTTCTATATGTATTGTGCTTCATGATTCTTTCAAATGCTTTTCACTAACACTTCATTTTTCTTTTCCTGTAATGTTGTTTGTTTCAGGAAAGTTGGGAGACATTGTTCTTGGATATGACTCTCCCACGGCATACACTGTAAGTCCATTAATATAAGTCTATTTTTTTTTTAATATATGATTAAATTGTTTCTTCGGTTATAATGTCTGTTGTTTGATTTCTGAAAAGATATATAAATTAAAACCAAAAACAGTATAAATAAAATTTTATTTGTTTATTATTATTTCATAATGAATATAAGTAACAATGAAAGCATGTTTTCAGCTTTCACAAAAAGAACACGCCTAAAGATTTCTCTGCCTTCTTCCTTTCATTTTCTGGGAAAATTATCAAGCTAGGAGGGAGGAAAGTTCTCAATAAAAATTTGAGATTTTTGCTTTTAATAAACTAAAAGATCTAAACTATTCGAATAATGGGAAAAAATTAGATTTAATAAAATAAACACAACATGCATATTTTTTTAAGGAGTAACCACAAATTCAATTAAGGAAAGTATGAAGAGTCAATAGAATATTTGTACAATATGTACAATGGAGGTTTATGGAGTATTAGAGATATAACTATTAGTGTTACATTTTCTCTGAAGCTTTTGGGATGAGTGGTATCATGACATGGTATTAGAGCGCTAGATCTGAAAGGTTATGAGTTTGATCCTCGGTGAATCCCAAAATCAGTTTAATCTTTTGGGAAGATGTTTATTATCTTTAGTACTCGGATGATTATTTTAGATAGTATGAAGGATGTTTATTTTATAACTCTAACCCATTATACACATTGTATAAATAGTCCATTGTTTCTTTAAGAGGATCCATTTAATTATTATAAAATATGAAAATCATTGATTTTTTAATTGATAATTCAATGTTATATTTTACTCTCTAAGTATGAGAAGCCCAATTTGGACTGTGACAAGCATGTGATAGCTAATAATAAGATCTGGACTGTAGTTTACTATTATTTTGTCACTTAGCTTTGTCGCCAGCTTACTCTTCTTCTCACATGTTCTGTTACTCTGGATTATTTTAATTTATAAATAAAATAAATATTTTCTTTGTTAATATGTATAATTGTGTATTATTGAATGTATTATATTTTTACAGTATTATTACTGAGTGTATTTAGTGTTTACACTTTTTATTATTATTATTATTATATACTCGAGATGTGTAACGCTTAAAATATATATATTTCAGATATGCACTTAGAATATATATTTTTTTAAAGGTATTACATATCTCAGATGTACAATATTTAACTTTTATGCTTTTGTCTTGTACCATGTATACTCAATATGTGTAATAATAGTATAAAAATAATAATATAAATATTTTATACGTTACATATTTTAATAAATAAAATATTTAAATAATTTAAATTAAAAAGTCCCAGTTACTCTATAGAATAGTTAGTCGACAACCAATCCCTTACGGCATAGTTGCATTATTTTTTTGGTAATTGCATAGTTGCATTATATATAAGTATATAACTAGTATATTAATTTATTTTTTTATTTATTAGTTAAACGTGTATAATAATAATAATAATAATAATAATAATAATAATAATAATAATAATAATAATAATAATAATTAAAATAATAACATCTTATATTCTAACTAAAAGATCTTGGATTTATGCCATGAATATATCTTAAAATTAAGTTTTAAAAATAGAAAAGTATAGGGTACCAATATATTAAATACTAATTAATTGTCAATATTAATTAATTATTATATCTTAAACACGTATATAAAGAAACACATTTAAGAGATACATCTATAAAGACACTTCTAAATGTAAAAAAAGATATTTTTATTAGATACATCTACAAAGTTATAAAGAATTTCATTAAACATAGTTATAAAAAAGAGTTGGCAAAAATGGATAAAATTCTTGTTGGTAACATAGCAGAATTGTTTAAAAATATAGGATTATCAAAGAATAAGAATAAAAGTAAATAATGATAAATTTCCTCAAAAAGGGCCAGACAAGTGAATGATAGAAATATGGGCCACACCTTTTTCTCAGGCAACCTTTTTCTGGGCTGAACTCCAATTTTACAATTGCAAAAAGCAACCACCATTTTTCTGACCCATTTCATATGTAGCGAAAAGTGTATTTTATTTTATTTTAGTTTGATATTTTTCAGATTGTGAATTTTTTTTTTAAAATTTTAAAAGAAAGTCTTGGTTATAAAACGTTTAAACGTATTGTTTCTTCAACATTGTAATTTCACCGTGAGTGTGGGTGTGTTAACAAAAAAATTCTGAAGGGGTACTATGTTGCTTCTGAAGTTCTGAGTAGCATACTGCTTCTGAAGTTGTCTTCTTTACTCATCAAAACTTTTGAAGTTATATACTTTAATATGGTGAGAACTCATGTAAGTCGACTTTACATTCATATGAAGTTGATACCTAAAAATTACATAAAAATTTAGTCAAATTAGTCAAATTATTTAACGGTTCTCAGTTTTTTTTTTATCATAAAACAATTTACATATAGACTCAAGATCGAAACTCTACGTATATATTTGGTCTCAATGAGTGTGCATATTAAGTGAAGACAATTTGAGAAACAAACCATAAACAATGTCAACTTGAAGAATTTGGTTTCATTTTTATAAGGACATGTACAACATTGTCTGTAGTGATTAATTATCCGGATCGATAATATTAATGCAAAAATTATTAGCTATTTTAATTTGCAGAATGATACACAATATTTTGGAGCTACCGTTGGCAGGGTCGCTAACAGAATTGGAGGAGCTCAGTTTACATTAAATGGAATCCATTACAAGTTAATTGCTAATGAAGGAAACAATACACTTCATGGTACATATATACTAATACTAGTACTATATGTGTCTAATTAATTTTCCTAAATAAACACATATAGTTCTAATTTAATTAATTTCCGTGATGAGTGCAAACAAAGATCTGATGAATAAACATGTCACATAGAAAGATTATCTCATAATTTTGCTTGTCCTCAACTTAGGTGGACCTAGAGGATTTAGTGACGTGCTTTGGAAAGTGGTAAAGTATAAAAGAGATGGTGACAGACCCAAAATCAAATTCAGCTACCACAGTTTTGATGGTGAAGAAGGTAAAGTTTGAGACGTTGTCATGATTTCTAATTGGTGAATTTCATTAACTATATATACACACACTGTGTTCCCATATTTTAATTAATTTGATCCCACGCTAATATAAAATTTAAATTATGTTATTTTTTATTATACATGTTTAATAGTTTTTGTCCCATTTAATCGGTGACTAGTGCAGAACATTTTGTTCAGGAAGGCAAAAAGAGTATATACAAACCTCAAAAGGTTTTTCTGTTTTTATCTTAGTGCAGAGTCAAATTAATTTAATTAAGAGAGTTTAACACGGTAATAACAAATCTTCCATGAAAATAGTTAAAGTCGTCTTCATGCAAGAATATAAATTTAAATATCCAAACGTGTCATATAATTGGTTCAATAATTAAAAAGTATAATGGTTCAATTAAACCAAGATATAATTAAGAAAAAAAGTTAAAAAACTAATTGATAATTCTTATTAAAAAATAAACTGAATATTTTTCACTTAAATAGATTATAAAATGCGTGTCAATATTTAAACTTGTACGAGAATTTTTATATAAATTTTTATGCAAAATATATAATACTATTAATAAAAGATAAATATTAAAAAATTATTAGAATATATTGTTTTTGGTTATTAATTAACTATTAATATTTAAAAATATAAATTAAAATATATTATTAAATTATTAAAAAAATAAATTAATAACTAAAAATAATAATTAAAAATAATAAATTCTAATATAGTCTTATATTATTTGACTATTTTATTTTTTATAATAAAAATGGCTGCTGAGACGGTTAGAAAATTTGATAACATTTAACTAAATTATTTAACATAATATATTAGAATATTTTGCCAAATAAGTTATAGTTCAAATGACATCATCTTTCCATACTCACTTAAGAGATCGTAAATTCGAGTCTCTCTATCTTTAGTGAAAAAAAAATCTTAATAGCTATGAATAACTGTGTTAATAAAATTTCAAATTAGAATATTGAAAATTTGTGTTTCAGGATTTCCGGGTGAACTATTGGTAACAGTGAGCTACATCCTAAGTGAAGAAGGGAGTTTGAGCATAGTCATGAAAGCAAAAGCCTTAAACAAAGCAACACCAGTGAACCTCGTTAACCATGCATATTGGAACCTAGGAAACCACAACAGCGGCAACATCCTTAATCAAGTTGTTCAAATCTTCGGATCCAAATTCACACCGCTCAACGACCAGCTCATTCCCTTCGGGAACTTCTCGTCCGTCAAAGGAACCCCATATGATTTCCTTAAACCACAAGTTGTTGGCTCTAGGATTGACCAATTAACCAAGACCAATGGCTATAACGTAAATTATGTTCTTGATAAGAATAAGAATGACGACAACGAGGTTAAGGTTGCGGCTATTGTCACGGATAAGAGGTCAGGGAGAGTGATGAAGATTGCGACGAATCAACCGGGTTTGCAATTCTACACTGCGAACTATGTGAAGAATGAGAAGGGGAAAGACGGGTTTGTGTATCAGCCACGATCGGCGTTGTGTTTGGAGACTCAAGCGTTCCCTGACTCCGTCAACCATCCCAATTTTCCATCAACTATTGTCACGCCGGAAAAGCCTTACAACCATCTTCTCTTCTTCAAATTCTCCACTACCCATGCTCCACCTGGTTTTTAACGGTCTTAATAACTAATAAGTACTTCAGTTTGGTTATTATGAGTGTATTAGCATGCATGCATCTGTTTATTCAAAAATATTTAAAAGATAAAAAAAAATTGATCTAAAATAAATTATTTTATTTTATATTTATTAGACTTTTTTGATATGCTATTATTGGAGCATAGGATACACTACGGTCTTGTATAATATATTCTAGTGTTCAATAAACACTAGAGTCGCCTAAGAACTTTTCAGGGAAAAGGAGAGAAAGAGAGAATGGAAGTAAAACCGAATATAAAGTGTATTCGATATTAACTGTTTAGAATTATAAATATTTTGCTATTTATAATAAAGGTTCTTATACACTACAATAAAAATGGCAGATAGCAACGGTAATTCTGCGGCGATTGTAAATATCTGCCGCAGTTTATAAAATAGCGGCGGTTGATGCGGCGACTAGATGTGGCGTTATTATTTGTTTGCTATTTAGCAGCGGTTTTAAAAAAGAAACTTAGTGATGAGAATGTCTGCTATCTGTCCCGAATCCGGGACATGAGTTACTGCCACCAATCCTGTCATGAAAAATGGGATTATATGCAAAAGGAACAGTTGAGATCTATGAAACACAGACACTTTGCTGAGTTGTCGTGTCCGCGTGTCGGACACATTTCGGACATGACACTCACCGACATTCGTCCGACACGTGTGTCTACTATGTCCAACTGTGTCTTAATAAAAAGTAAAAAATTATTCTCCGGACACGCTTGGACACACCTAAATACCATCATGTGTCAGCGTGCCAGTCTTATTTTTAACATATATTCTTAAAATAAATTTAGATATAATATATATTATTATTTATTAAAACAAAAAATATTTTAAACACTTGATATAATTAAAATAAGACATTAAAAATAATTACAAAAATTAATTTATATTTTAATATCAATAAAATATCAAAATATATATCATTACGATTTATCTAAAAAATAATTTATATTTTATATGTATGCGTATCCTCGTGTCATATAAGATTTTAAAATTCGCGTGTCGGCGTGTTCTGTGTCCCGTGTCCATGTCAGTGTCCATGCATCATAGGTTGAGATATTATCACAGAACACAATAGGTAGAATCTTGTAAGGCTGATACAGTTTATATAAAAATATTTCAATCCATATTAATTTTATCAAGATTCTGCTTACAGTTGGTTGTTTGACACATTTCCAAGATACAATTAATTAAATTTGAACCAAAGTAGACTCGAGTCTTGACCTAAACTTGATCGTCGATCATTTAAGTCCGTAGTCCAATTCGAATATGAAAAATTAGTTAAACGTAGATCATTAGATTTATAGAATTCCAAATGTAAGATTAGTAGTTCCTGCCAGATATCTCAAGACTCTCTTGCTATTGTCCTGGGTTCATCATGCATGGATTGGCTTAGATTGTGCACTCAGAAAGAGAAATATAGACGAATGATGGTTGCATATTGTAGACCCTCCCTACACTATTGAGTGAAATAGTCTGGGGTCTTCAAATGGAGCACCTGCACTAGTAATTAATCTAGAAGAACTAACCATTGGAGTAATTATATGCTTAGCTTTCCACATTCCAACTTTATTTAATATTTCTTTAATATACTTATTTTGATTTAAGGAAATTAAAGTGTTACAGCGTGTTATGACTTCTATTCTAAGAAAAAAATTTCAAATAATCTAATTCTTGGAGAAGAAAGGTAGAGCGTAATTTCTTCAGAATGCTATCAATTTCACCCTTATTATCACTTGTAAATAGCATATCATCAACCTAGATTAAAATGTACATAACATAATTAGGAGTGAATCTTGTAAACAAAGATGAGTTTACTTTGTGCAATTAAAATCAAATTCTTTTAGTGTTGCAGTAATAGCTAGTTACTATGTCCTTGGGCCTTGTTTAGGGCCATATATAGCTTTATTAAATTTACAAACTAATTGAAAATTGACATGAGTGAAACTGATGGTTGAGACATATACATAATCTGATAGAGAGGCGCCTACTACTAACAAGTTTGGGTTGTTACAAAAGGAAAGGTAAGTAGCGGTTAAGCAACAGTTTGTTTTAGGAGTTGTTGGTATATCCAGCTGGCTGATAGGTTGTTAGACTCTATTACTAACTGCCTATAAATAGTTAGGTTATAGTTAATTTAGAGGAGTGTATTTTTCTGTTATGAATTCTGTTAGAAGTTGGAGATAATTTCTCCACCTGAGTTAGTAGCTCCAACTGTGTAGAACCTTCTAAGGAGTGCTAATTGGCCATCCCTGCGCATCAATAAAACTCAATCATTCTGCTATTGCTGGTCCTATGAACTGGTATCAGAGCTTGAGGATCCTGACGTTGAATAGTGCAATCGAGTCGAGGAAAATGGAGACACGATTTGACACAATCGAGTCGCGCATGGAGGAGATGTTCCGATCGATGCAGGAGATGTTGTAGCACTTCGATTCCTGAATGGATTTGTTCAAAAATCATGCACCTAATCAGAACAAGTGTGGTTCACCAATATCGCACCTGGCCGCAGGCTCGTCGGCCAGAAGCCGTGGCGCGCCAGAGCAATGGCAAAAGCTGGAACTTCCGATCTTCCACGGAGATGACGTGGTGGTTTGGATTGAACGCATGGAGCAATTCTTCTTGCCGCGCTCAGTGTGAGAGGAGGAATGGCTCACGGTTGCCACCTTCGCAATTGAAGGAAGGGCGTTCACGTGGTTCAGGTGGCGGGAGGCGACAGCATCGATGCTGCAGTGGTGGTTCCTCAGTGTAGCACTGCTACGACATTTTCAACTAGAACGGCTGCAGAGTCCATATCAAGCGCTGCTGAAGCTGAAACAGATGGACTTGGTATGGGACTACATTGATCAGTTCGTGCTTCACACGTGGCCCCTTCACGGAATTGCGCCGGAATTGCTGAAGGACCTCTTCTTGAATGGGCTAAAACTGGAAGTGGAAAAAGAATGTAAACTGTTTCCATACCAGTCAGTGGACGAGTTAATAGAACTGGCACAAAAGGTAGAAAATCAAAATGCTACCTTGCGAGGGGTTTTGGGACGTAGTAAACCACTGGCTCCCAGCTTCGTCGTTGCTAATTCAACTGCCACCAAAGTGGTGCACCCTGTTACAGCGTCCAACTCTGTGTCAAGCAACAGCGTGGAGTCGACAATGGATCCCTTGCGACGACAACGCGGATTGAGACATCTCAGCAACGAGGAGTATAAGGCTTTGAGACAATGGGGAGAACGCTTCCTCTGTGATGAACCGTACACTGCAGATCACATTTGTAAGAATAGGGAGTTCAAGCTTTTAATCATGGAGCCAGACTTTGAAGCGGATTGGTTACATCAAGAGGCGGTTCCGGAAACAGGGGAGCTGGGACAATCGGAACTCAAATTTATGAGCTTGAATGGACATCACAAGTCAATCAAAGCCTGGGCAGAGATAAATGGCCGCCGTGTATGCGTTCTCATAGATTGTGGAGCTTCAGACAACTTTGCGGCACCAAAGATCGTCATCGAGTTGAGCCTAAGGATTGACAACACCCCTAAGTTCCAGGTCAGGATAGCGGACAACAACAATAAAGGGGGACAAGGAAGGTCTATGGGTGTCACTCTCCAATTCAAGGAATTGGCGATCAAGGAAGACTTCTTCATCTTCCCAACTGACGAAGCGAAGTTTGTCCTGGGGTTGGCATGGCTAGATAAGTTAGGAGACGTCATCATAAACGTCAAAAAATCATGCCTTCGATTTCGGAATGAGAACAACATTGTTACTTTGCAGGGGGACCCAAAGCTATGCTATGGAGGCATGCACCTTCAATCTGCAATTTTGTCCATTCAAGAAGGGGGAGAGGGATTTATGGTCCAACTGTGGTCTATGACTTTGCAAGCGGCCGCTGTTTTGCAGGTGCCGCAGGTGGTGTTAACTTCTCATGCTAAGGTGTTTCAGACGTTACCAGAGTTGCCACCACACTATTGCCATGATCATGCCATTCCACTGAGAGAAGGAGCCGCAGCCCCGAATATAAGACCTTATTGTTATCCGCACCATCATAAATCAGTGATTGAACAAATGGTACGAGAAATGCTGGCCTCAGGGATAATTCGGCCAAGCTCTAGCCCCTCTACTAGCTTGATATTGTTGGCGAAGAAAAATGACGGCAGCTGGATATTTTGTGTCGATTATAGGGCGTTAAATGGTATTACGGTGCCGGATAAATTCTCTATCCCCGTCATTGATGAGCTACTCGATGAATTGGCAGGAGTTGCAGTTTTCTCTAAATTGGACTTAAAATCGAGGTACCATCAAATTCGGATGAGGGATCAAGACATCCACAAGAGTACCTTCCGCATTCATGATGGCCATTATGAGTTCCTAGTCATGCCCTTCGACTTGACCAATGCCCTAGCTCCTTCCAAACCTTGATGAATGAAATTCTTAAGCCTCTATTGCGGAAATTTTTTATGGTCTTCTTTGAAGATATTCTCATCTATAGTCAGGATATGGTGAGCCATGCCCTTCACCTCAAGTCTTCCAGATTTTAATAGAGAACCAGCTCATGTTGAATGACAAGAAATGCACATTCACAGTGAGTTTGATGGAATACTTGGGTCACATTGTCTCGGCACAAGGAGTCTCGGTTGATCCTAACAAAACCACAACGATGCTAGAGTAGCCGGCGCCTACAGACCAATGGGATTTATGGGGATTCTTGGGCCTTACCGGCTATTATAGGCGTTTTGGGCAAAGACATGGGGTGATTGCCAAGTCGTTGAGGGAGTTGACAAAGTGTAATGCATTTGAATGGAATGACAAGGCCCAGGAGGCTTTTGAGAGATTGAAGAGACTGATGGCAGACCTACCGACTCTGGCAATCCCGGATTTCAATCGAGACTTTATGTTGGAAACTGATGCATCGAGTGAGGGATTGGGTGCGGTGCTATCCCAGCAAGGTAGACCGATAGCATTCTTAAGCCAAGCATTATCTCCAAGGGCCTGGCAAAAATCTGCATATTGATGGCCATTGTCTTTGCTGTCCAAAAGTGGCGGCATTACTTGTTGGGTTGCCATTTTATTGTTCTCACAAATCAGCAAAGTCTGAAATTCCTCACGGACTAGCAACTCATGGACCCAGCTTACTTGAAGTAGACCACTAAATTGTTAGGCTTGGATTTTGAGATCCGATGCCGGCCAGGCCTTGAGAATAAGACAGCAGATGCGTTGTCCCGACAAATGATTGTAAGGACAATCTCGGTAGTGCATATTAACTTCTGAAAAACGGTCGAAGATGAGGTGGCTCGCGACCAAGAGCTATAAAAGATCGTAGATGCCCTGCAGCAGGGGCTGGATGACTATCTGGGGTATTCCCTACATAAGGGTCGACTGTTTTATCAAGGAAAAACAGTTTTGCCTAGCAAATTGTTCTTAGATCCCACTTTTGCCGGCTGAGTCCCATGATAGTGAGGCAGGAGGACATTCAGTTTTCTTTCAAACCTATAAGCGGCTGGTAGCAGCGATTCATTGGTGCAGCATGAGACAATGGATCAAGGATTATGTTGTGGACTACCATACGTGCTAGCAAAACAAGCATGCCGCGATGAAACCGGCGGGGATGTTGCAACCCCTACCAGTTCTGGAGAGAGTTTGGGAGCACGTTATGATGGATTTAGTGGCGGCATTGCCAAAATTCAAAGGCATGGACACTATCTTGGTAGTGGTTAATCAGTTAACTAAATACGCTGACTTCATCTCCCTAGCTCATCCATTTTTAGCCAAGGAGGTGCCCTAGCCAGGAGGTGGTTAAACTACACGAGTTTTCCAAGTCAATCATATTGGATAAGGATATGGTGTTCATGAGTAAGTTTTAGTCCGAACTATTCCAAGTCGTAGGGACAAAGTTGACGTATAGCATGACATTTCATTCTCAAACCGATGGCCAAACTGAAGTGGTGAATCGCTGTTCGGAGACTTATTTGCGGTGCTTTGTGGGGGGCTACCCGAAGAAATGGTTGGAGTGGTTATCGTGGGTGGAGTTTTAGTTTAATACCTCCTACAATGCCTCAGCCCAAACAGCTCCATTTCAGGCACTTTATGATGTGCCAGCACCTGTTCTTTTCCATGGAGAGACGTTTCGATCACATGTTGAAGAGGTGACAGCATTGACCACATCCAGGGATGCGGTGTTGGTAGAGTTGAAGACTGGTGGATGAAATTGTGATTCCTTTGTTATTGTATTTTGTAAAATTCATTGCTTTTTCAACTATGTGTGGACACAACTCCGTTCAACTTAACCAGCAAGTGTACTGGGTCATCCAAGTAATACCTTACGTGAGTAAGGGTCGATCCCACAGAGATTGTTGGTATGAAGCAAGCTATGGTCACCTTGTAAATCTCAGTTAGGCAGATTAAATGGTTATGGGTTTTGAAAATTAATAATAAATAGAAAATAAAAAGGGATAGAAATACTTATGTAAATCAATAGTGGGAATTTCAGATAGGCGTGTGGAGATGCTAGAATCCTTTCGAATCTCCACTTTCTTATTGCTTTCATCCAATCCTTCTTACTCCTTTCCATGGCAAGCTGTATGTAGGGCATCACCATCATCAATGGCTACTTTTCATCCTCTCGGGAAAATGGTCCTATGCGCTGTCACTGCACGGCTAATCGTCTGGAGGCATCACCCTTGTTGATAGCTACATCCCATCCTCTCAGTGAAAATGGTCCAAATGCTCTGTCACAGCACGGCTAATCATCTGTCGGTTCTCAATCAGGTTGGAGTAGAATCCCTTGATTCTTTTGCATTTGTCACTAATGCCCAGCCTTCAGGAGTTTGAAGCTCGTCACAGTCATTCAATACCGAAATCCTACTCGGAATACCACGGACAAGGTTAGACTTTCCGGATTCCCAGGATCCTACTCGGAATACCACAGACAATGTTAGACTTTTCGGATCCCCATTAATGCCACCATCTATCTAACTTATACCACGAAGATTCTGTTGGAGAATCTAAGAGATATGCGCCCGGCCTAAGGTAGAATGGAAGTGGTTGTCAGTCACGCACGTTCATAGGGGAAAATGATGATGAGTGTCACGGATCATCACATTCATCAAAGTGTTGTGCAACGTATATCTTGGAATAAGAATAAAAGAGAATTGAATAGAAAGTAATAGTAATTGTATTGAAACTTGAGGTACAGCAGAGCTCCACACCCTTAATCTATGGTGTGCAGAAACTCCACCGTTGAAAATACATAAGTGAAAGGTTCAGGTATGGCCGAATGGCCAGCCCTTTAAAACGTGCTCAATGGCCTCCTAAGATGAAGAATAAAATAAAAATGAGACCAAAGATGAAACGTGGTCAAAAGACGTCTAATACAATAGTTAAATGTCCTATATATACTAGACTAGCTACTAGGGTTTACATGAGTAAGTAATTGATGCATAAATCCACTTCTGGGACCCACTTGGTGTATGCTTGGGCTAAGCTTGATCTATCCACAAGCTGAGGCTTCTCTTGGAGTTGAACTCCAAGTTATAACGTGTTTTGGGCGTTCAACTCCGGATCATAACGTGTTTTTGGCGTTTAACTCCAGACAGCAGCATGTACTTGGTGTTCAACGCCAAGTTACGTCGTCAATTTCCGAATAAAGTATGGACTATTATATATTGCTGGAAAGCTCTGGATGTCTACTTTCCAACACCATTAAGAGCGCGCCATTTGAAGTTCTGTAGCTCCAGAAAATCCATTTTGAGTGCAGGGAGGTCAGATTCCAACAGCATCAGCAGTCCTTTTTGTCAGCCTTTTTCAGAGTTTTGCTCAAGTCCCTTAATTTCAGCCAGAAATTACCTGAAATTACAGAAAAACACACAAACTCATAGTAAAGTCCAGAAATGTGAATTTAACATAAAAACTAATGAAAACATCCCTAAAAGTAGCTTGAACTTACTAAAAACTACCTAAAAACAATGCCAAAAAGCGTATAAATTATCCGCTCATGACAACACCAAACTTAAATTGTTGCTTGTCCCCAAGCAACTGAAAATCAAATAGGATAAAAAGAAGAGAATATACTATAAATTCCAAAATATCAATGAATATTAATTCTAATTAGATGAGCGGGACTTGTAGCTTTTTGCTTCTGAACAGTTTTGGCATCTCACTTTTTCCTTTGAAGTTTTAGAATGATTGGCTTCTCTAGGAACTTAGAATTTTGGATAGTGTTATTGACTTTCCTAGTTAAGCATGTTGATTCTTGAACACAGCTACTTATGAGTCTTGGCCATGGCCCTAAGCACTTTGTTTTCCAATATTACCACCGGATACATAAATGCCACAGACACATGACTGGGTGAACCTTTTCAGATTGTGACTCAGCTTTGCTAGAGTCCCCAGTTAGTGGTGTCCAGAGCTCTTAAGCACACTCTTTTTGCTTTGGATCACGACTTTAACCACTCAGTCTCAAGCTTTTCACTTGGACCTTCATGACACAAGCACATGGTTAGGGACAACTTGATTTAGCCGCTTAGGCCTGGATTTTGTTTCCTTGGGCCCTCCTATCCATTGATGCTCAAAGCCTTGGATCCTTTTTACCCTTGTCTTTTGGTTTTAAGGGCTATTGGCTTTTTCTGCTTGCTTTTTCTTTTTCTTTCTATTTTTCTCGCCATTTTTTTCGCAAGCTTTTGCTATTCATTGCTTTTTCTTGCTTCAAGAATCAATTTCATGTTTTTTTCAGATTGTCAATAACATTTCTCTTTGTTCATCATTCTTTCAAGAGCCAATAATTTTAACATTCAGAAACAACAAGATAAAAAATATGCACTGTTCAAGCATTCATTCAGAAAACAAAAAGTATTGTCACCACATCAATATAATTAAATTAAATTCAAGGATGAATTTGAAATTCATGTACTTCTTGTTCTTTTGAATTAAAGCATATTTCATTTAAGAGAGGTGAATGATTAATGGATTTTATTCATAGCTTTAAGACATAGTTACTACATACTAATGATCATGAAGTAGAGACACAAAACATAGATAAATACAACATAAAAACCGAAAAGCAGAAAGAAATAAGAACAAGGAATGAATCCACCTTTAGTGGCGTCTTCTTCTTGAAGGACCAACAATGTTCTTAAGCTCTTCTATGTCCATTCCTTGCCTTTGTTGCTTCTCCCTCATTGCTCTTTGGTCTTCTCTTATTTCATGGAGAATGATGGAGTGCTCATGATGTTCCACCCTTAATTGTTCCACATTGTGGCTCAAATCTTCTAAGGAAGTGTTGAGTTGTTCCCAATAGTTGTTGGGAGGAAAGTGCATCCCTTGAGGCATTTCAGGGATTTCTTGATGATGAGCTTCCTCATGCATCTCTTGAGAACCGTGAAGGGTCTCTCTTGCTTGCTCCATCCTCTTCTTGGTGATGGGCTTATCCTCTTCAATGGAGATGTCTCCTTCTATGATAACTCCAGCTGAGTAACATAGATGGCAAATAAGGTGAGGAAAAGCTAGTTGTGCCATAGTGGAGGGCTTGTCGGCTATTTTGTAGATTTCATTGGAGATGACCTCATGAACTTCTACTTCCTCTCCAATCATGATGCTATGAATCATGATGGCCCGATCCACAGTAACTTCAGATCGTTTGCTAGTGGGAATGATGGAGCGTTGAATGAACTCCAACCATCCTCTAGCCACAGGCTTGAGGTCCAGTCTTCTTAGTTGAACTGGCTTGCCTTTGGAGTCTCTCTTCCATTGAGCTCCTTCCACACATATGTCCGTAAGGACTTGGTCCAACCTTTGATTAAAGTTGACCCTTCTAGTGTAGGGGCATTCATCTCCTTGCATCATGGGCAAGTGGAATGCCAACCTCACATTCTCCAAACTAAAATCTAAGTATTTCCCCCGAACCATTGTGAGATAATTCTTTGGACTCGGGTTCATACTTTGATCATGGTTCCTAGTGATCCATGCATTGGCATAGAACTCTTGAACCATTAAGATTCTGACTTGTTGCATGGGGTTGGTTAGGACTTCCCAACCTCTTCTTCGGATTTCATGTCGGATCTCCGGATACTCATTTTTCTTGAGCTTGAAAGGGACCTCAGGGATCACCTTCTTCTTTGCCACAACATCATAGAAGTGGTCTTGATGGCTTTTGGAGATGAATCTTTGCATCTCCCATGACTCGGAGGTGGAAGCTTTTGTCTTCCCTTTTCCTTTTCTAGAGGATTCTCCGGCCTTAGGTGCCATTGATGGTAATGGAAAACAAAAATCTTATGCTTTTACCACACCAAACTTAAAATATTGCTCGCCCTCGAGCAAGAGAAGAAAGAAGAGAAGAAGAAGAAGAAGAAGAAAATGGAGGAGAGTGAGGGGAGATGGATTCGGCCAAGGTATAGTAGAGGGGGAAGTGTTGTGTGAAAATGAAGTAGAATGGAAGGGTATATATAGGGAGAGGGGAGAGGGTAGGTTCGGCCATTTAGGGTGGGATTGGGTGGGAAAATGTTTTTGAATTTTGAAGGTAGGTGGGGTTTATGGAGAAGAGTGGATGAATGTGAGTGGTGAATAAGTGATTGGGAAGAGAGATTGAGGTGATTGGTGAAGGGTTTTTGGGAAGTGTGACATGGGAAAGAGTAAAATAGGATTAGGAGGTAAGGTGGGAATATAGTAGGTGGGGATCCTGTGGGGTCCACAGATCCTGAGGTGATCCTGTGGGGTCCACAGATCCTGAGGTGTCAAGAAATTCCATCCCTGCACCAAATAGGCATGTAAAATGCCTTTGCACACCATTTTGGCGTTTAAACGCTGAGTGGTGCACGTTCTGGGTGTTCAACGCCCATGTAAAACATGTTTCTGGCGTTGAACGCCAGTTTCATGCTTGTTACTGGTGTTCAGCACCAGCTTTTCTTCTAGGCACATTCCTGGCGTTCAGCGCTAGAATGTTGCTTGTTTCTGGCGTTCAGCACCAGATTCATGCTCTGTTCTGGCGTTGAATGCCAGCCAGATGCTCCTGTGAACGCCAGCCTGTGCTTCCTCCAGGGTGTGATTTTTCTTCTGCTGTTTTTGATTCTGTTTTTAATTTTTATCTTTTTTTCGTGACTCCACATGATCATGTACCTAATAAAACACAAAATAACAATAAAATAAAAATTAGATAAATAAAATTGGGTTGCCTCCCAACAAGCGCTTCTTTAATGTCAATAGCTTGACAGTGGGCTCTCATGGAGCCACAAAGGTAATCAGGTCAATGTTGTATAGTCCCAACACCAAACTTAGAGTTTGGATATGGGGTCTTAACACCAAACTTAGAGTTTGGTTGTGGCCTCCCAACACCAAACTTAGAGTTTGACTGTGGGGGCTCTTATTGACTCTGAACTGAGAGAAGCTCTTCATGCTTACTCTCTTTTGTCACAGAGGGATGGCCATGTGCCTTAAACACAAGGTAGTCCCCATTCAATTGAAGGACTAATTCACCTCTATTGACATCTATCACAGCTCCTGATGTGGCTAGGAAAGGCCTTCCAAGGATGATGCATTCATCCTCTTCCTTCCTAGTGTCTAAGATTATGAAATCAGCAGGGATGTAAAGGCCTTCAACCTTTACTAACACGTCCTCTACTATTCCATAAGCTTGTCTCAATGACTTGTCTGCTAATTGTAATGAGAATAAGGCAGGTTGTACCTCAATGATCCCCAGCTTCTCCATTACAGAGAGTGGCATAAGATTTATCCCTGACCCTAGATCACATAGAGCTTTTTCAAAGGTCATGGTGCCTATGGTACAAGGTATTAAGAACTTGCCAGGATCTTGTCTCTTTTGAGGTAAAATTTGTTGAATCCAGGTATCTAGTTCATTAATGAGCAAGGGAGGTTCACTTTCCCAAGTCTCATTACCAAACAACTTGGCATTCAGCTTCATGATAGCTCCTAAATATTGAGCAACTTGCTCTCCAGTCACATCTTCATCCTCATCAGAGGAAAAATAGTCTTCAGAGCTCATGAAAGGCAGAAGGAGATTTAATGGAATCTCTATGGTCTCTGTATGAGCCTCAGATTCCTTTGGATCCTTAATAGGAAACTCCCTCTTGCTTGAAGGACGTCCCAGGAGGTCTTCCTCACTAGGATTTTTGTCCTCCTCCTCCCTTGTGCATTCGTCCATATTGATTACATCAATGGCCTTGCACTCTCCTTTTGGATTCTCTTCTGTATTGCTTGGGAGAATACTGGGAGGCGTTTCAATGATTTTCTTACTCAGCTGGCCCACTTGTGCCTCCAGATTTCTGATGGAGGATCTTGTTTCACTCATGAAACTGAAAGTGGGCTTTGTCAGATCAGAGACTAGATTGGCTAAATTAGAAGTGTTTTGTTTAGAATTCTCTGTCTGTTGCTGAGAAGATGATGGAAAAGGCTTGCCATTGCTCAGCCTATTGCGTCCACCATTGTTAAAGCCTTGTTGAGGCTTTTGTTGATCCTTCTATGAGAAATTTGGATGATTTCTCCATGATGAGTTATAGGTGTTTCCATAAGGTTCACCCATGTAATTAACCTCTGCCATGGCAGGGTTCTCAGGATCATAAGCTTCTTCAAAAGCTGCCTCTTTAGTACTGTTGGATGCATGTTGCCATCCATTCAGATTTTGAGAGATCATGTTGACCTGTTGAGTCAACACTTTGTTCTGAGCCAATATGGCATTTAGAGCATCAATTTCAAGAACTCCTTTCTTCTAAGGTATCCCATTATTCACGGAATTCCTCTCAGAAGTGTACATGAATTGGTTGTTTGCAACTATGTCAATGAGTTCTTGAGCCTCTTCAGGCGTTTTCTTTAGGTGAATAGATCCACCTGCAGAATGGTCCAATGACATTTTCGAAAATTCAGATAGACCATAATAGAATATATCTAATATGGTCCATTCTGAAAACATGTCAGATGGACATCTTTTGGTCAGCTGCTTGTATCTTTCCCAAGCTTCATAGAGGGATTCACCATCTTTTTGTTTGAAGGTTTGAACATCCACTCTCAGCTTGCTCAGCTTTTGAGGAGGAAAGAATTTATCCAAGAAGGCAATGACCAGCTTATCCTAGGAGTCCAAGCTATCCTTAGGTTGTGAATCCAACCATATTCTAGCTCTGTCTCTTACAGCAAAAGGGAAAAGCATGAGTCTGTAGACTTCAGGATCAACTCCATTCGTCTTTACAGTCTCACAGATCTACAAGAACTCAGTTAAAAACTGATAAGGATCTTCAGATGGAAGTCCATAAAACTTACAGTTTTGTTGCATTAAGGCAACTAGCTGAGGTTTCAGCTCAAAGTTGTTGGCTCCAATGGCAGGAATGGAGATGCTTCTTCCATCAAATTTGGACGTTGGCTTTGTGAAGTCACCAAGCATTCTCCTTGCATTATTATTGTTTTCGGCTGCCATCTCCTTCTCTTGTTCGAAAATTTCTGAAAGGTTGTTTCTGGATTGTTGTAATTTAGTTTCTCTTAGTTTCCTTTTCAGAGTCCTTTCAGGTTCAGGATCAATTTCAACAAGAGTGCCTTTTTCCCTGTTCCTGCTCATATGAAAGAGAAGAAAACAAGAAAAGAAGAGGAATCCTCTATGTCACAGTATAGAGATTCATTTATGTTAGTAGAAAAAGAAAAGGGAGAAGAATGTAGAAGAGTGGGTTCGGATATTTAGATGGAGAGAGGTGAAGAGAAGTGTTAGTAATTAAATAATTAAATAGAATAAGAAAAGAGAGGGGAATTTTCGAAAATAATTTTGAAAAAGGGATTAGTATTTTCGAAAATTAGAGATAAAATGTAATTAAAATTAAAACATGAAACAATTAGTTAATTAAAAAGAATTTTTGAAAAAGGGGTGAGATATTTTCGAAAATTAGAGAAGAAAGAGTAGTTAGGTGATTTTGAAAAAGATAAGAAACAAACAAAAAGTTAATTAGTTAGTTGAAAAAGATTTTAAAATTAAATTTTAAAAAGATAAGAAGATAAGAAGTTAGATAAGATATAAAAGATAAGATAAAAATTTTAAGAAAAAGATATTTTGAAAAAGATTTAATTTTTAAAATGACTTAGCTAACAAGAAACTACAAGATAAGATTCTAGAATTTAAAGATTGAACCTTTCTTAACAAGAAAGTAACAAACTTCAAATTTTTGAATCGATAACATTAATTGTTAGCTAATTTTTGAAAATATGATATAAAGATAAGAAAAAGATTTTGAAACTATTTTGAAAAATAATTTTGAAATTTTCGAGAAATAGAAAAAAAATGAAAAAGATATAATTTTTGAAAAAGATTTTTGAAAAGATAAGATTTTTAAAATTGAAATTTTGACTTGACTTGTAAGAAACAACTAATTTTGTAAAAATTTTTGACCAAGTCAACCCAAAATTTCGAAAATTTGGAGGGAAATAAGGAAAAGATATTTTTTTGATTTTTGAATTTTTAATGAGGAGAGAGAAAAACACAAACATGACCCAAAACATAAAAATTTTGGATCAAAACACAAGATGCATGCAAGAACACTATGAATGTCAAGATGAACACCAAGAACACTTTGAAGGTCATGATGAACATCAAGAACATAATTTTGAAAAATTTTTGATGCAAAGAAAACATGCAAGACACCAAACTTAGAAATCTTTAATGCATGGACTCTAACAAACGAAAAATGCATATGAAAAACAACAAACAGCACAAAACAAGAAAACATCAAGATCAAACAAGAGGACTTATCAAGAACAACTTGAAGATCATGAAGAACACTATGAATGCATGGAATTTTCGAAAAATGCAAGAAAAATTTTTAAAGCATGCAATTGACACCAAACTTAAAGATTGACTCAAGACTCAAATAAGAAACACAAAATATTTTTGATTTTTATGATTTTCTAATTTTTTTTGGATTTTTATTAATTTTTTTTCGAAAATAAGGTTTGAAAAAAAAATAAAAGAAAAATTTTGAAAAAGATATTTGAAAAGAAAATTACCTAATTTGAGCAACAAGATGAACCGTCAGTTGTCCATACTCGAACAATCCCCGGCAACGGCGCCAAAAACTTGGTGGACGAAATTGCGATTCCTTTGTTATTGTATTTTGTAAAATTCATTGCTTTTTCAACTATGTGTGGACACAACTCCGTTCAACTTAACCAGCAAGTGTACTGGGTCATCCAGGTAATACCTTACGTGAGTAAGGGTCGATCCCACAGAGATTGTTGGTATGAAGCAAGCTATGGTCACCTTGTAAATCTCAGTTAGGCAGATTAAATGGTTATGGGTTTCGAAAATTAATAATAAATAGAAAATAAAAAGGGATAGAAATACTTATGTAAATCAATAGTGGGAATTTCAGATAGGCGTGTGGAGATGCTAAAATCCTTTCGAATCTCCACTTTCTTATTGCTTTCATCCAATCCTTCTTACTCCTTTCCATGGCAAGCTGTATGTAGGGCATCACCATCATCAATGGCTACTTTTCATCCTCTCGGGAAAATGGTCCTAATGCTCTGTCACAGCACGGCTAATCATCTGTCGGTTCTCAATCAGGTTGGAGTAGAATCCCTTGATTCTTTTGCGTTTGTCACTAACGCCCAGCCTTCAGGAGTTTGAAGCTCGTCACAGTCATTCAATACCGGAATCCTACTCAGAATACCACGGACAAGGTTAGACTTTTCGGATTCCCAGAATCCTACTCGGAATACCACAGACAAGGTTAGACTTTCCGGATCCCCATGAATGCCGCCATCTATCTAACTTATACCACGAAGATTCTGTTGGGAAATCTAAGAGATATGCGCCCGGCCTAAGGTAGAACGGAAGTGGTTGTCAGTCACGCACGTTCATAGGTGAGAATGATGATGAGTGTCACGGATCATCACATTCATCAAAGTGTTGTGCAACGTATATCTTGGAATAAGAATAAAAAAGAATTGAATATAAAGTAATAGTAATTGTATTGAAACTTGAGGTACAGCAGAGCTCCACACCCTTAATCTATGGTGTGCAGAAACTCCACCGTTGAAAATACATAAGTGAAAGGTTCAGGCATGGCCGAATGGCCAGCCCCCTAAAACGTGCTCAATGGCCTCCTAAGATGAAGAATAAAACAAAACTGAGACCAAAGATGAAACGTGGTCAAAAGACGTCTAATACAATAGTTAAATGTCCTATATATACTAGACTAGCTACTAGGATTTACATGAGTAAGTAATTGATGCATAAATCCACTTCTGGGGCCCACTTGGTGTATGCTTGGGCTGAGCTTGATCTATCCATGAGCTGAGGCTTCTCTTGGAGTTGAACTCCAAGTTATAACGTGTTTTGGGCGTTCAACTCCGGATCATGACGTGTTTCTGGCGTTTAACTCCAGACAGCAGCATGTACTTGGCGTTCAACGCCAAGTTACATCGTCAATTTCCGAATAAAGTATGGACTATTATATATTGCTGGAAAGCTCTGGATGTCTACTTTCCAATGCCGTTGAGAGCGCGCCATTTGGAGTTCTGTAGCTCTAGAAAAATCATTTCGAGTGCAGGAAGGTCAGATTCCAACAGCATCAGCAGTCCTTTTTGTCAGCCTTTTTCAGAGTTTTGCTCAAGTCCCTTAATTTCAGCCAGAAATTACCTAAAATTACAGAAAAACACACAAACTCATAGTAAAGTACAGAAATATGAATTTAACATAAAAACTAATGAAAACATCCCTAAAAGTAGCTTGAACTTACTAAAAACTACCTAAAAATAATGCCAAAAAGCGTTTAAATTATCCGCTCATCAAAGACGTATTTGGTGCAGACTCAGGAGCGGATGAAACAAGCTGCAGATGGGCATCAAAGGGATGTGGAGTTTTAGCCTGGAAATTGGGTTTATTTGAAAATGCAACCTTATCGGATGCTAAGCCCTTGTCACTATGGACCATTTGAAGTGGTTGAGAAGATAGGGACAGTGGCATACAGGTTAGCATTGCCTCAAGGGTGCAAACTCCACCCGGTCTTCCATGTTAGCAAGTTGAAAAAGGCCGTTCCACCGCAGCAGTAGGTACAGATGCTTCCACCGGGGCTGGCTGAGGATGGTGAGCTGGTGATGCATCCGTCTCAGATCATGCCTTCGTGAATCGCAGACGACGAGGCTTTGGAGTATTTTGTGTGGTGGGTGGGTCTCTCTCCTTGTGAGGATAGCTGGGAGGAGCGGCGACATTGCGAACCACCTTTCCGGAGTTCCACCTTGAGGACAAGGTGGTTGTCCAAGGAGGAAGTATTGATAGAGAGGCGTCTACTACTAACAGATTTGAGCTGTGTTACAAAAGGAGAGGTAAGTAGCGGTTAAGTAACAGTTTGTTTTAGGAGTTATTGGCATGTCCAGCTGGCTGATAATTTGTTAGATTCTATTACTCATTGCCTATAAATAACTAGGTTATAGTTAGTTTAGGGGAGTGTATTTTTCTGTTATGAATTCTGTTAGAAGTTGGAGAGAATCTCTCCTCCTGAGTTGGTCGTTCCAACTATGTAGAACCTTCTAGAAAGTGTTAATTGGCCATCCTTGTGTATCAATAAAGATCAGTCAGTCTGTTATTGCTGGTCCTATTATAATTCTGATGGTAACAAGTTTAATCATTGGAGAAAAGACTTGGTCGAAGTCCACTCTAATTGTTTGAGTGAAACCACAAGCAACAAGTCCGGCTTTATGCCTAACAACTTGTCTTTGAGCATTTTTTTTTACTAAAAAAATCCATTTACAGCTCACAACTTTCTCATTTGGAGGAAATTCCACCAATATGTCCAAGTTTTATGGTAGAGAAGTGCTTTGTATTCTGCCACATTGCCTCTTTCCAATGAGGAATTTTTAGTGTAAATTGGAATATTTTGGCAATTGGTGAGAATTATCCAATTGAAAAAGTTTGTGATAGCTTGAAAAGCCTTAGGCTTCAAGAAACCTATTTTAGAGAGTTCTCATATGGTGTTGGTTCTCTGTAGTTAGAGGAGCAGTTGGTAAGGTTGAAGGATCAAAGAGAAGACTAGTTTCTATAGCTGAGATAGGAAGAGGTGCTTCTGTATTAATAGATGAAGACTAGTGGTATTAGGAGCTACAAAATTAGGTAGTTCAAGATGAGTTTGATGGTTGAGATGAGAAGGTGGAACAGCTGAATTTATAGACAACCTGTTAGTAACGTCATTATAAGTAGCTAAATGTTATGAGGTATTTTGATTAAAAAATGAAGGATATGTATAATTATCCTCATGAAACACCACGTTTATGGATATAGTCAGTTTTCCAGAATCAAGCAAGCATTTATAAACATTTTGTTCATTACAATAACCTAAGAAAATGCACGGTTATTGAGATCTCAATTCCATTTTATGTTAATTATAAGGTCTAATATTTAGGGAACACAAACAACTAAAGATGCTAAACAAACTTATTAGGAGCACAATGAAATAAGATAGAGTATATGGTACTCTATGTGATTTGGTCATGCAGCAACATCGACAATATTGAGAACAATTAGAATCTTTAAAAATAAAATTAGTAGGTAAGCCACTTTTATTAAGAATGGATTTTGCAATTTGTAAGGAGGAATGTCCAAATTTCCTATAATACATATCCCAAGACACACTTGTCACAACAAGCCTAATATGGGTAGATACAATTTTGGAAATATTAGCTCTCTTAAATTTATACATGCGCTTTTCAGCTTTTCCTCGGAAAAATACCATCTTGGTATCCTATAATTATATGAAGCAAAAATTAGGCCAAAATGAGAAGTATACAAGATTATCCTTTGCAAACAAGAGACACTTACTAAATTCTGAGTAATTGAGGGAAACAACACAAACCATACAATTCATATTTTCTAGGAATGCAAGAACAATGTAATAGAGAATTACCAACACGTTGAAAATGCATACTGAGCCATTACCAACATATACATGTTCATGTCCAGTGGATTGTTGAAGATTATTTGGGTCTAGTGTATAGTGATAACTGGCTCTTTTGTCTACAATATCAGGATTGATAAGCTACATAGGATGGCTCTTATTTTAGATTTTTTTTATTAATTTAATATTAATAGTAATTAATTATAATAGAAATATATAAAAAATATATAAAATTAACCACTAAATATTTTTTTAATTTTTTATTTTTAATCATTTAAAAATTTTTAAAATTAAAAAAAATTCTCTTTCAACTTTCATTCTTTCTCTCTCTTCTCTTTTGGTTTATCAAACAATTAATATCACAGTTTGAATAGTTTAGAATATGAGATTTTGTTCGGTAACAACCATAGCACGTGGATTGTGAAAGGAATGTGGTGGTGAGAGAGCATTATGCATGAAAGTGGCAGGGTATGGTGTTTTCCTGTGCATGATTGTATGCTTAATTAAACCTGAAATAACAATAACTTGCGACATGGTTAAGTTTACCACAAATTTAACATTGTGGTCTATTCATCCCTTAGCTTGTCCTCTTCCAAGAAAGTTTCCATTTGCAAAAGAATAATGAAGCTTGTGAGAGGTGAACTTGTACCACGGATGCATATGGCTTCTTGAATCTCTCGAGTATTTCTTCTTGAGCCATTAAAAGGTCAAAAATGGTGTATGGTGGGTCATTTGCAGTGATCATTGTTAGGAGTTGTAGTGCAGCTGGTTAGTGCAGCTAGTGTGATAGCTGTTAATTCTGTTAGAGTTAGTTAGTAGGGGGATTCAGCTGACTCAGCAGCCTCTAGTAGCTTCCATAGTTTGTTAGTCTGTTAGATACTCTTGTATGCATATAAATACCAAAACCTCACATGCTGCAATTTAGTGGTTGATTTGAATGCAGCTTCACGTTTTCTCTGCTTCTCTCTTTCTCCCTCTTTCTCTTTGAATCACTCTTTTGAGGCCTGGTACCTTTCATGGTATCAGAGCCTTCAAGCTTCGCTGCTCATTCAACAATGGCTCAAGGATTCATAGCCACTCCAATATCAATAAAACTGGATGAAGACAATTTTCTGCAATGGAAGGATCAAGCACTCTCAACCATAGAAGGGAATGATATGCTGAGCCACGTTACAGGAAAAGGAATTCCTCTTCAGTTTGTGCAGTCAGCTGAAGGAACAGACACCACCACAGTGAATCCAGATTATCAGAAATGGAAGAGGCAGGATGCTCTTCTCAAGTCTTGGCTACTTGCTTCTATGAGTAAGCCGTTTACAACAAGGATGGTAGGTTGTGCATATACGAATCAAGTGTGGAAGAGGCTAGAGGATCATTTTTCCTCTCAGATCAAATCTAAGGTGATGCAATTGAAAAACAAGTTTAGCACACTCCAAATTGGAGGATCTGTGACTGAGTACGTGCTGATGATAAAAGGCACGATCGATGCCTTAGCATCAGTAGGTGAGTCAGTGACGGAAAATGATCATGTAAACGTAATCTTACATGGTTTATCCGAAGAATACTCCTCAGTGTATACATCTGTTCTTGCAAGATCGGAGAGCATTACAGTTGCTGAACTAGAAGCCCTGCTGCTAGCACATGAAAGCATGCTGGCAAAATTCAGAAAACCAGAAGCGTATATACAGGCAAATGTAGCTCAATTTGGAGGTTACAGTCAACAAATCCAAGGAAGAAGAGGAGGCTTCAGAGAAGGTCTCAGAGGAAGAGGAGGAAGACAGCACAGAGGTGGCAGAGGTCCATCCAATGAAGGAAGAATGATGCAAGAATCCGATGCAAACAGGCAGGCCAACAGAGGAGGCAGATCATATAATTCAAGAAGCTACGAGTATGATAGGCCACAATGTCAGCTCTGTAACAAATATGGACACACTGCAAGAACTTGCTGGTTCAGGTACAGTGAGGATCAATATGAGGCTCAACCACAAGCAAATCTCAGCAATCTCGTAGCAACACCAGCAATAGTTCATGACTCCAGCTGGTTCCCTGACTCTGGAGCTACACATCACATGACACATGATGAGAAGAATCTGATGGAGAAAGAAGAATACCATGGAAATGAGCAAGTCGTAGTTGGCAATGGAACAGGTTTGCACATTTCTTTTATTGGAAACTCTTATTTCAAGACTGACTTGAGCTCTAAGTTACTTCACATGAAAAACCTACTGTGTGTACCTGAAATAACAAAGAACCTAATGAGTGTGCATAAATTGTGCTGTGACAATCACATTTTCTTTGAATTCCATGATGATAGGTGCTATGTAAAGAATAAGGACACTGAGGAGGTTGTGCTTCAAGGCACTGTGGAAAAAGGCCTCTATAAGTTTCCTAGTGTTAACAAGCTGCAAGCATCAGCCAGCTTTGCTGCTGCATATGCTAATACAGTAAGGAATAATAGTAATAAAGTTGATTCCCTTGTTTGGCATGCTAGGCTAGGTCACCCTAACCATACTGTGCTGTCTAGAGTCCTAAGAGTCTGTAAATCCCCCACTGTACTAGTTAAAATAAGTTGCTCAGCCTGCTGTATTGGGAAGTCTCATCAGCTTCCTTTCCCTTCCTCACAAACTGAGTACACTCATCCCCTAGACCTTGTATATTCAGACATTTGGGGTCCTGCCCTAATGCCAGACAGCAATAGAAATTGGTATTATGTTAATTTTGTTGATGCCTTCTCAAAATACACTTGGCTTTATCTAATTAAATCCAGAGCTCAACTAAAAACAGTCTTTGAAAATTTCCAACAAAAGGTTGAACTGCAGTTGAATACTAAACTTAAAATGTTGCAAAGTGATAATGCAGCCGAATATAGAAGTCTGTCACAGGTTCTGCAGGTCAAAGGAGTTTAGCACAGATTTACTTGTCCTCATGTTCATCAACAAAACGGGTCTGCTGAAAGGAAGCACAGGCATATAGTAGAAATGGGACTCACCTTATTGGCAGTAGCCTCCATGCCTACAAGATTTTGGGGTGAAGCCTTTTGCACAACAGCAAAGCTGATCAATATCCTTCCAACACCAGTCCTAAATGGCATATCACCAACTGAGAAACTGCTTGGCAAACAACCTTCCTATGATCAACTTAGAGTCTTTGGGTGTTTGTGCTTCCCACATCAGAGACCATACAACAAACATAAGCTGGACTTCAGATCCTCTCCTTGCACTTTCCTTGGGTATGGAACTGATCAGAAAGGCTATAAATGCCTTACTCAACAGGGGAAGATCATCATCACACCAAATGTGGTGTTCTTTGAAGACCAATTTCCATTTCAGCAGGTGATGAGCGGATAATTTATACGCTTTTTGGCATTGTTTTTAGGTAGTTTTTAGTAAGTTCAAGCTACTTTTAGGGATGTTTTCATTAGTTTTTATGTTAAATTCGCATTTCTGGACTTTACTATGAGTTTGTGTGTTTTTCTGTGATTTCAGGTAATTTCTGTCTGAAATTGAGGGACTTGAGCAAAACTCTGAAAAAGGCTAACAAAAGGACTGCTGATGCTGTTGGAATCTGACCTCCCTGCACTCGAGATAGATTTTCTGAAGCTACAGAACTCCAAATGGCGCACTCTCAACGGCGTTGGAAAGTAGACATCCAGAGCTTTCTAGCAATATATAATAGTTCATACTTTATTCGGGAATTGATGACGTAACTTGGCGTTGAACGCCAAGTACATGCTGCTGTCTGGAGTTAAACGCCAGAAAAACGTCATGATCCGGAGTTGAACGCCCAAAACACGTTATAACTTGGAGTTCAACTCCAAGAAAAGCCTCAGCTCGTGGATAGATCAAGCTCAGCCCAAGCATACACCAAGTGGGCCCCGGAAGTGGATTTATGCATCAATTACTTACTCATGTAAACCCTAGTAGCTAGTCTAGTATAAATAGGATGATTTACTATTGTATTAGACATCTTTTGATCATTTTAGATCTAAAGAGCATCTTTGAACGTTTGGTTCTCAGATCATGGGGGCTGGCCATTCGGCCATGCCTGAACCTTTCACTTATGTATTTTCAACGGTGGAGTTTCTGCACACCATAGATTAAGGGTGTGGAGCTCTGTTGTACCTCAAGTTTCAATACAATTATTATTACTTTCTATTCAATTCTCTTTTATTCTTATTCCAAGATATACGTTGCACAACACTTTGATGAATGTGATGATCCGTGACACTCATCATCATTCTCACCTATGAACGCGCGTGATTGACAACCACTTCCGTTCTACCTTAGGCCGGGCGCATATCTCTTAGATTCCCCAACAGAATCTTCGTGGTATAAGTTAGATAGATGGCGGCATTCATGAGGATCCGGAAAGTCTAAACCTTGTCTATGGTATTCCGAGTAGGATTCTGGGATTGAATGACTGTGACGAGCTTCAAACTCCTGAAGGCTGGGCGTGATGACAAACGCAAAAGAATCAAGGGATTCTATTCCAACCTGATTGAGAACTGACAGATGATTAGCCGTGCCGTGACAGAGCATAGGACCATTTTCACTGAGAGGATGGGATGTAGCCATTGACAACGGTGATGCCCTACATACAGCTTGCCATGGAAAGGAGTAAGAAGGATTGAAGGAAGAGTGAGTAGTGAAGTAGAGTTTCAAGAGGAACACAGCATCTCCATACACCTATCTGAAATTCCCACTATTGATTTACATAAGTATTTCTATCCCTTTTTATTTTCTATTTATTATTAATTATTCAAAAACCCATAAACCAATTTAATCTGCCTAACTGAGATTTACAAGGTGACCATAGCTTGCTTCATACCAACAATCTCTGTGGGATCGACCCTTACTCACGTAAGGTATTACTTGGATGACCCAGTACACTTGCTGGTTAAGTTGAACGAAGTTGTGAACCATGGTATTGGCATCATGTTTTTGGCGCCATTACCAGGAAATGAAAAGCAATGAATTTTGCAAAATGGAATAACACATGAATAACAATTTCGTCCTCGGCAACGGCGCCAAAAACTTGGTGGACGAAATTGTGAACCATGGTATTGGCATCATGTTTTTGGCGCCATTACCAGGGAATGAAAAGCAATGAATTTTGCAAAATGGAATAACACATGAATAACAATTTCGTCCACCAAGTTTTTGGCGCCGTTGCCGGGGATTGTTCGAGTATGGACAACTGACGGTTCATCTTGTTGCTCAGATTAGGTAATTTTCTTTTCAAAAAATCTTTTTCAAAATTTTTCTTTTATTTTTCGTTTTTCTAAACTTTATTTTCGAAAAAATTAATAAAAATTCAAAAAAAATTAGAAAATCATAAAAATCAAAAATATTTTGTGTTTCTTGTTTGAGTCTTGAGTCAATCTTTAAGTTTGGTGTCAATTGCATGCTTTAAAAATTTTTCTTGCATTTTTCGTAAATTTCATGCATTCATAGTGTTCTTCATGATCTTCAAGTTGTTCTTGATAAGTCTTCTTGTTTGATCTTGATGTTTTCTTGCTTTGTGTTGTTTGTTGTTTTTCATATGCATTTTTCGTTTGTTAGAATCCATGCATTAAAGATTTCTAAGTTTGGTGTCTTGCATGTTTTCTTTGCATCAAAAATTTTTCAAAATTATGTTCTTGATGTTCATCATGATCTTCAAAGTGTTCTTGGTGTTCATCTTAACATTCATAGCATTCTTGCATGCATTCATTGTTTTGATCTAAAAATTTCATGCATTGAGTATTTTTGTTGTTTTTCTCTCTCATAATTAAAAATTCAAAAATAAAAACAAAATATCTTCTCCTTATTTCCCTCCAAATTTTCGAAATTTTGGGTTGACTTGGTCAAAAATTTTTAAAATTAGTTGTTTCTTACAAGTCAAGTCAAAATTTCAATTTTAAAAATCTTATCTTTTCAAAATCTTTTTTTTCAAAAATTATATCCTTTTCAATTTTTTTCTATTTTTCGAAAATTTTAAAAATATTTTTCAAATTACTTTCAAAATCTTTTTCTTATCTTTATATCAAATTTTCGAAAATATGCTAACAAGTAATGTGATTGATTCAAAAATTTGAAGTTTGTTACTTTCTTGTTAAGAAAGGTTCAATCTTTAAATTCTAGAATCTTATCTTGTAGTTTCTTGTTAGTTAAGTCATTTTAAAAATTAAATCTTTTTCAAAATATCTTTTTCTTAAAATTTTTATCTTATCTTTTTATCTTATCCTTTTCAAAATTTTATCTTTTTCAAAATTTGATTTCAAAATATCTTATCTAACTTCTTATCTTCTTATCTTTTTTAAAATTTGATTTTAATATCTTTTTCAACTAACTATTTGACTTTGTGTTTGTTTCTTATCTTTTTCAAAACCACCTAACTACTTTTTCCTCTCTAATTTTCGAAAATATCTCACCCCTTTTTCAAAAATTCTTTTTAATTAACTAATTGTTTCATGTTTTAATTTTAATTACATCTTATCTCTAATTTTTGAAAATACCAACCCCTTTTTCAAAATTATTTTCGAAATTTCCTTCTCTTTTCTTCTTCTATTTTATTATTTAATTACTAACACTTCTCTTCACCTCTCTCCATCTAAATATCCGAACCCATTCTTCTTCATTCTTCTCCCCTCTCTTTTTCTACTAACATAAAGGGATCTCTATACTGTGACATAGAGGATTCCTCTTTCTTTTCTTGTTTTCTTCTCTTTCATATGAGCAGAAACAGGGAAAAAGGCACTCTTGTTGAAATTGATCCTGAACCTGAAAAGACTCTGAAAAGGAAACTAAGAGAAACTAAATTACAACAATCCAGAAACAACCTTTCAGAAATTTTCGAACAAGAGAAGGAGATGGCAGCCGAAAATAATAATAATACAAGGAGAATGCTTGGTGACTTCACAAAGCCAACGTCCAAATTTGATGGAAGAAGCATCTCCATTCCTGCCATTGGAGCCAACAACTTTGAGCTGAAACCTCAGCTAGTTGCATTAATGCAACAAAACTGCAAGTTTTATGGACTTCCATCTGAAGATCCCTATCAGTTTTTAACTGAGTTCTTGTAGATCTGTGAGACTGTAAAGACGAATGGAGTTAATCCTGAAGTCTACAGACTCATGCTTTTCCCCTTTACTGTAAGAGACAGAGCTAGAATATGGTTGGATTCACAACCTAAGGACAGCCTGGACTCCTGGGATAAGCTGGTCACAGCCTTCTTGGATAAATTCTTTCCTCCTCAAAAGCTGAGCAAGCTGAGAGTGGATGTTCAAACCTTCAAACAAAAAGATGGTGAATCCCTCTATGAAGCTTGGGAAAGATACAAGCAGCTGACCAAAAGATGTCCATCTGACATGTTTTCAGAATGGACCATATTAGATATATTCTATTATGGTCTATCTGAATTTTCGAAAATGTCATTGGACCATTCTGCAGGTGGATCTATTCACCTAAAGAAAACGCCTGAAGAGGCTCAAGAGCTCATTGACATGGTTGCAAACAACCAATTCATGTACACTTCTGAGAGGAATTCCGTGAATAATGGGATATCTCAGAAGAAAGGAGTTCTTGAAATTGATGCTCTGAATGCCATATTGGCTCGGAACAAAGTGTTGACTCAACAGGTCAACATGATCTCTCAAAATCTAAATGGATGGCAACATGCATCCAACAGTACTAGAGAGGCAGCTTCAGAAGAAGCTTATGATCCTGAGAACCCTGCCATGGCAGAGGTTAATTACATGGGTGAACCTTATGGAAACACCTATAACTCATCATGGAGAAATCATCCAAATTTCTCATGGAAGGATCAACAAAAGCCTCAACAAGGCTTTAACAATGGTGGACGCAATAGGCTGAGCAATAGCAAGCCATATCCATCATCTTCTCAGCAACAGACAGAGAATTCTGAACAAAACACATCTAATTTAGCCAATCTAGTCTCTGATCTGTCAAAGGCCACTTTCAGTTTCATGAGTGAAACAAGATCTTCCATTAGAAATCTGGAGGCACAAGTGGGCCAGCTGAGTAAGAAAGTCATTGAAACTCCTCCCAGTATTCTCCCAAGCAATACAGAAGAGAATCCAAAAGGAGAGAGCAAGGCCATTGATATAATCAATGTGGCCGAATGCACAAGGGAGGAGGAGGACGAAAATCCTAGTGAGGAAGACCTCCTGGGACGTCCCTCAAGCAAGAAGGAATTTCCTATTAAGGATCCAAAGGAATCTGAGGCTCATATAGAGACCATAGAGATTCCATTAAATCTCCTTCTGCCATTCATGAGCTCTGAAGACTATTCTTCCTCTGAAGAGGATGAAGATGTAACTGGAGAGCAAGTTGCTCAATACTTAGGAGCTATCATGAAGCTGAATGCCAAGTTGTTTGGTAATGAGACTTGGGAAAGTGAACCTCCCTTGCTCATTAGTGAACTGGATACCTGGATTCAGCAAATTCTACCTCAAAAGAAACAAGATCCTGGCAAGTTCTTAATACCTTGTACCATAGGCACCATGACCTTTGCAAAAGCTCTGTGTGATCTGGGGTCAGGGATAAATCTTATGCCACTCTCTGTAATGGAGAAGCTGGGGATCATTGAGGTACAACCTGCCTTGTTCTCATTACAATTGGCAGACAAGTCATTGAGACAAGCTTATGGAATAGTAGAGGATGTGTTAGTAAAGGTTGAAGGCCTTTACATCCCTGCTGATTTCATAATCTTAGACACTAGGAAGGAAGAGGATGATTGCATCATCCTTGGAAGACCTTTCCTAGCCACAGCAGGAGCTGTGATAGATGTCAACAGAGGTGAATTAGTCCCTCAATTGAATGGGGACTACCTTGTGTTTAAGGCACATGGCTATCCCTCTGTGACAAAAGAGAGTAAGCAAGAAGAGCTTCTCTCAGTTCAGAGTCAAGAAGAGCCCCCACAGTCAAACTCTAAGTTTGGTGTTGTGAGGCCACAACCAAACTCTAAGTTTGGTGTTAAGATCCCATATCCAAACTCTAAGTTTGGTGTTGGGACTATACAACATTGACCTGATCACCTTTGTGGCTCCATGAGAGCCACTGTCAAGCTATTGGCATTAAAGAAGCGCTTGTTGGGAGGCAACCCAATTTTATTTATCTAATTTTTATTTTATTGTTATTTTGTGTTTTATTAGGTACATGATCATGAGGAGTCACGAAAAAATCATAAAAATTTAAAACAGAATCAAAAACAGCAGAAGAAAAAAATCACACCCTGGAGGAAGCACAGGCTGGCGTTCAACGCCAGTAAGATGCATCTGGCCGGCGTTCAACGCCAGAACAGACCATCATTCTGGCGCTGAACGCCAGAAACAAGCAACATTCTGGTGCTGAACGCCAGAAATGTGCCTAGAGAGGAAAAGCTGGCGCTGAACGCCAGTAACAAGCATGAAACTGGCGTTCAACGCCAGAAACATGCTTTACATGGGCGTTGAACGCCCAGAACGTGCACCAATGGGCGTTTGAATGCCAGAATGGTGCACGAAGGCATTTTACATGCCTATTTGGTGCAGGGATGGAATTCCTTGACACCTCAGGATCTGTGGACCCCACAGGATCCCCACCTACCATATTCCCACCTTACCTCCTAATCCTAGTTTTTGTGATTACTCTTCCCCATGTCACACTTCCCAACACTCTTCACCAATCACCTCAATTCCTCTTCCCAATTACCCCCTTCACCACTCACATCCATCCCCTCTTCCCCATAAACCCCACCTACCTTCAAAAATTCAAAAACATTTTCCCACCCATTCCCACCCTAAATGGCCGAATACACGCTACCCCCTCTCCCTATATATACCCTTCTATTCTACTTCATTTTCACACAACACAACCCCTTCTTCTTCACCTAGGCCGAACCTACATCTCTTCCTCTCTACCATATTCTCTTCTTCTTCTTCTTCTTCTTCTTCTTCTTTCTTCTATTGCTCGAGGACGACCAATATTTTAAGTTTGGTGTGGTAAAAGCATAAGCTTTTTATTTTTCCATTACCATCAATGGCACCTAAGACCGGAGAATCCTCTAGAAAAGGAAAAGGGAAGACAAAAGCTTCCACCTCCGAGTCATGGGAGATGGAAAGATTCATCTCCAAGAGCCATCAAGACCACTTCTATGATGTTGTGGCAAAGAAGAAGGTGATCCCTGAGGTCCCTTTCAAGCTCAAAAAGAATGAGTATCCGGAGATCCGACATGAGATCCGAAGAAGAGGTTGGGAAGTCTTAACCAACCCCATGCAACAAGTCAGAATCTTAATGGTTCAAGAGTTCTATGCCAATGCATGGATCACTAGGAACCATGATCAAAGTATGAACCCGAGTCCAAAGAATTATCTCACAATGGTTCGGGGGAAATACTTAGATTTTAGTCCGGAAAATATGAGGTTGGTGTTTCACTTGCCCATGATGCAAGGAGATGAACGCCCCTACACTAGAAGGGTCAACTTTAATCAAAGGTTGGACCAAGTCCTTATGGACATATGTGTGGAAGGAGCTCAATGGAAGAGAGACTCCAAAGGCAAGTGGTGCGCGAAATTGTGAACAATACTTTTCACAACTCTCATAATCCCTGGTCATGAACTCCAAAAACTTGGTAGCTCAATACCATGGCATTACACAACTTCGCACAACTAACCAGCAAGTGCACTGGGTCGTCCAAGTAATACCTTACGTGAGTAAGGGTCGATCCCACGGAGATTGTTAGCATTGAAGCAAGCTATGGTCATCTTGTAAATCTTAGTCAGGTGGTGCACGAAATTGCAATAACACTTTTGCAATCCCGCACAACTAACCAGCAAGTGCACTGGGTCGTCCAAGTAATACCTTGCGTGAGCAAGGGTCGATCCCACGGAGATTGTCGGCTTGAATCAAGCTATGGTTATCTTGTAAATCTTAGTCAGGATATCAGAAATTATCAGGATTGATTGTGAAAAGCAAAAGAACATGAAATGGTTACTTGTTTTGCAGTAATGGAGAATAGGTTGAGGTTTGGAGATGCTCCATCTTCTGAATCTCTGCTTTCCTACTGTCTTCTTCATCAAACACGCAAGTCTCCTTCCATGGCAAGCTGTGTGTAGGGTTTCACCGTTGTCAGTGGCTACCTCCCATCCTCTCATTGGAACGATTCCTAATGCCCTGTCACGGCACGGCATTCCATATGTCGGTTCTCAATCAGACCGGAGTAGAATCCAGTGATTCTTTTGGCGTCTGTCACTAACGCCCCGCCTTCAGGAGATTGAAGTACGTCACAGTCATTCAGTCATTGAATCCTACTCAGAATACCACAGACAAGGTTTAGACCTTCCGGATTCTCTTGAATGCCGCCATCAGTCTAGCTTATACCACGAAGATTCCGATAAAAGAATCCAAGAGATAACTACTTAATCTAAGGTAGAACAGAGGTGGTTGTCAGGCACATGTTCATAGTTGAGAATGATGATGATTGTCACTGATCATCACATTCATCCGGATTAAGAACAAGTATTATCTTAGAATGGAAACAAGCATGATTGAATGAGAAACAGTAGTAATTGCATTAATCCATCAAGACACAGCAGAGCTCCTCACCCCCAACCATGGGGTTTAGAGACTCATACTGTGGAAAGAAACGTGTACAAAAATGTTATGAGGTCATAAGGTACGGATACAATGTCAAAAGATCCTATAAGTAGTAAACTAGTGTCCTAAGGTTTACAGAAATGAGTAAATGACAGAAAAATCCACTTCCGGGCCCACTTGGTGTGTGCTTGGGCTGAGCAATGAAGGAATTTCGTGTAGAGACCTTTTCTGGAGTTAAACGCCAGCTTTCACGCCAGTTTGGGCGTTTAACTTCAAATTTTATGCCAGTTCCGGCGTTTAACGCTGGAATTTCTGTAGGTGACTTTGAGCGCCGGTTTGGGCCATCAAATCTTGGGCAAAGTATGGACTATTATATATTGCTGGAAAGCCCAGGATATCTACTTTCCAATGCCGTTGAGAGCGCGCCAATTGGGCTTCTGTAGCTCCAGAAAATCCACTTTGAGTGCAGGGAGGTCAGAATCCAACAGCATCTGCAGTCCTTTTCAGTCTCTGGATCAGATTTTTGCTCAGAACCCTCAATTTCAGCCAGAAAATACCTGAAATCACAGAAAAACACACAAACTCATAGTAAAGTCCAGAAAAGTGAATTTTAATTAAAAACTAATAAAAATATACTAAAAACTAACTAAAAGATACTAAAAACACTCTAAAAACAATGCCAAAAAGCATACAAATTATCCGCTCATCACAACACCAAACTTAAATTGTTGCTTGTCCCCAAGCAACTGAAAATCAAAATAGGATAAAAAGAAGAGAATATACTATAGACTCCAAAATATCAAAGAAACATAGCTCCAATTAGATGAGCGGGACTAGTAGCTTTTTGCCTCCGAACAGTTTTGGCATCTCACTCTATCCTTTGAAGTTCAGAATGATTGGCATCTTTAAGGACTCAGAACTCAGATAGTGTTATTGATTCTCCTAGTTAAGTATATTGATTCTTGAACATAGCCAGTGTATGAGTCTTGGCTGTGGCCCAAAGCACTCTGTCTTCCAGTATTACCACCGGATACATACATGCCACAGACACATAATTGGGTGAACCCTTTTAGATTGTGACTCAGCTTTGCTAGAGTCCCCAATTAGAGGTGTCCAGGGTTCTTAAGCACACTCTTGTTGCCTTGGATCACAACTTTATTTCCTTCTCTTTTTTTTTTTTTCGAAATATTTTTTTTTCACTGCTTTTCTTGCTTCAAGAATCAATTTGATGATTTTTCAGATCCTCAATAACAGTTCTCTTTCTCCTCATTCTTTCAAGAGCCAACAATTTTAACATTCTTAAAACAACAAATTCAAAAGACATATGCACTGTTCAAGCATTCATTCAGAAAACAAAAAGTATTGTCACCACATCAAACTAATTCAACTAGTTTCAGAGATAAATTTCGAAACCCTGTACTTCTTGTTCTTTTGTGATTAAAGCATTTTTCTTTTAAGAGAGGTGATGGATTCATAGGACATTCATAGCTTTAAGGCATAAACTTAAATTTTATTAATTATGAATTAAGAACAAGACTAAAAAATAGATATAGAATGAGACTAGAAAAAACGAAAAATAAAAACAAAATAAAGGAAAATAAAAAAAAAACGAAAAACAGAGGCTCCTAATGATAGAGGTTTTCACAGAGTTAGGACTCAACAACCTTGATTTTGAGAAGTGGATGCTCCCTCAGCTTGAGAGGAGAGCTTTTGGCGTTTCAACTCTTGGAGTTCACGCCCCTGCTTCTCTTGTTCCTTCAGCAATTTGCAGAGCATGCAATTCTGATTCTGCTGTTCTTCCTTCAGTTGCTCCATAGTCTCTTGCAGCTTGTTAATAGATGCTTCTAGGCTGGACCAGTAGTCAATTCTTGGGAATTCAGGGAGGAATTCCTGCGCCCTCCTCTTGATGGAGTTGTCTTGCACTTGTCCTTCCATTGACTTCTTGGTGATTGGGTGTTCAATGGGTATGAACTCATCTACTCCCATCTTCACCCCAGCCTCTTTACAGAGCAAGGAAATCAAGCTTGGGTAAGCCAGTTTGGCCTCAGTGGAATTCTTATTTGCAATGGTGTAGATCTCACAAGCAATCACATGATGAACCTCCACTTCTTTTCCAAGCATAATGCAGTGAATCATCACTGCTCTCTTGATGGTGACCTCAGAACGGTTGCTAGTGGGCAATATGGAACGCCCAATAAAGTCTAGCCAACCTCTTGCAATTGGCTTGAGGTCTCCCCTCTTGAGTTGGTTTGGGACACCCTTTGAATTGGTTATCCACTTAGTCCCAGGGAGGCAGATGTCCTCTAGAACTTGATCCAAACCTTTATCTACTCTCACCATCCTCCTATTGAAGGAATCAGGATCATCTTGTAGTTGAGGTAGTTTGAAGATTTCTCTTATTTTGTCCAGATGGAAGTACATAACTTTCCCTCTGACCATGGTTCTGTGGGTATGGTAAGCGGTTCCAGTCATTCTTTGCTTATCTGTTAGCCACAGATTTGAGTAGAATTCCTGAACCATGTTCCTTCCAACCTTTGTCTCAGGATTGGTCAGAACTTCCCAACCTCTGTTTCGAATTTGCTCTTGGATCTCCGGATATTCATCTTCTTTCAGATCAAATTTAACTTCCGGGATCACTGACCTCAGACCCATTATTTTGTGATAATGGTCTTCATGTTCTTTGGTTAAGAACTTCTCTTCATTCCAAAGATTCTTTGGATTAGTCTCTTTCTTTCCTCTTGAGTTGGTTTGTTTTCCCTTGGGAGCCATGATCTTGATAGATCTTAGCTTAGTGATCACGGAAAAGCACACCAAACTTAGAGGTTTTGCTTGTCCTCAAGCAAAAAGAAAAGAAAGAAGAGAAGAGAGAGAGAGAGAGAGAGAGGAAATTCGAATGGTGTGAGGAAGGAGGGGTGAGGAACGTTCATTTATAGAGTGGGGGGAGGAGAATTTCGAAAACAAAAGAGAGATTTGAAAGGAAATTTGAAAAGATTTTGAAAAATTTGAGAAAAGGGTGAGTTTTTGAAGAAGATTTGAGATTATTTTGAAATAGATTTGAAGAATGGTTTTGATTTGTGAAGATTTGAAAGTGAATGATGAAAGGTTGAAGTGCATTTATGTAGAAGATTATGGGTAAAAAGAGGAAAGTTTGAAAAAATTTGAGTTGAAAACAAAAATGTGGTCCCCCCACCTTTCTGGCGTTAAACGCCCAGAATGGCACCCATTCTGGCGTTTAACGCCCACTTGGCACCCTTTTTGGGCGTTTAACGCCCAGCCAGGTACCCTGGCTGGCGTTAAACGCCAGAAAACCTTCCTCACTGGGCGTTTTTCTGAACGCCCAGTGATGCTGCACACCTGGCGTTAAACGCCCAGAATGGTACCCATTCTGGCGTTTAACGCCCAAAATGGTACCATTACTGGCGTTAAACGCCCAGAATGGTACCCATTCTGGCGTTTAACGCCCAAAATGCACCTTACTGGCGTTTTTCCGCCAGTAAGCTCATTTTCTCTGCTTTTTGAGCTGAATCCTTCTGTAACTCTGTGAATTCCTTCATTTTTTGATATTTGCCTCTGTAAGAACAAATCATACAACCTACTAATGACTGGGTTGCCTCCCAGTAAGCGCTTCTTTACTGTCTTTAGCTGGACTTTCACTGAGAATCACTCTAGTCTCAGTTTTGAGCACTCCTGCTCAAAGTTTCCTTCAAGATAATGTTTGATTCTCTGTCCATTAACAATGAACTTCTTATCAGAATCAATATCCTGAAGCTCAACATATCCATATGGTGACACTCCTGTAATCACATATGGACCCCCCCAACGGGATTTGAGTTTTCCTGGAAACAGTTTGAGCCTAGAGTTGAAGAGCAGAACTTTTTGTCCTGGCTCAAAGACTCTGGTTGACAATTTCCTGTCATGCCATTTCTTTGCCTTTTCCTTATAGATTTTTGCATTTTCAAAGGCATTGAGTTTGAACTCCTCTAGCTCATTCAGCTGTAGCAGTCTTTTTTCACCAGCTAACTGTGCATCCATGTTTAGGAATCTGGTTGCCCAGTAGGCTTTATGTTCCAGTTCCACAGGCAAATGGCAGGCCTTTCCATACACCAATTGGTATGGAGAGGTGCCTATAGGAGTCTTGAATGCTGTTCTGTATGCCCACAGAGCATCATCCAAGCTCTTTGCCCAATCCTTTCTTCGGGCCATTACAGTCCGTTCTAGGATTCTTTTTAGTTCTCTGTTAGAGACCTCTGCTTGCCCATTTGTCTGCGGATGATACGGAGTTGCCACTTTGTGGCTAATTCCATATCTGACCATAGCAGAGTATAGTTGTTTATTGCAGAAATGAGTGCCCCCATCACTGATTAGCACTCTGGGAACGCCAAATCTGCTGAAAATGTTCTTCTGGAGGAATTTCAGTACGGTCTTAGTATCATTAGTGGGTGTAGCAATTGCTTCTACCCACTTAGATACATAGTCCACTGCCACCAGAATGTAAGTGTTTGAGTATGATGGTGGGAATGGCCCCATGAAGTCAATTCCCCATACATCAAACAGCTCTATCTCTAATATCCCTTGTTGAGGCATGGCATATCCATGAGGCAGGTTACCAGCTCTTTGGCAACTGTCACAGTTACGCACAAACTCTCGGGAATCTTTATAGAGAGTGGGCCAGTAGAAGCCACATTGGAGGACTTTAGTGGCTGTTCGCTCACTTCCAAAATGTCCTCCATACTGTGATCCATGGCAGTGCCATAGGATCCTCTGTGCTTCTTCTCTGGGTACACACCTGCGGATCACTCCGTCAGCACATCTCTTAAAGAGATATGGTTCATCCCAAAGGTAGTACTTGGCATCTGAAATTAATTTCTTTCTCTGCATGTAACTGTACTCTTTGGGTATGAACCTCACAGCTTTATAGTTTGTAATGTCTGCAAACCATGGAGCTTCCTGAATGGCAAATAATTGCTCATCTGGGAAAGTCTCAGAAATCTCAGTAGAAGGGAGGGACGCCCCAACTACTGGCTCTATCCTGGACAGATGATCAGCTACCTGATTCTCTGTCCCTTTTCTGTCTCTTATTTCTATATCAAACTCTTGCAGAAGCAACACCCATCTGATAAGCCTGGGTTTTGAATCATGCTTTGTGAGTAAGTATTTAAGAGCAGCATGGTCAGTGTACACAATCACTTTGGATCCTACTAGGTAGGATCTAAACTTGTCAATGGCATAAACCACTGCAAGTAATTCTTTTTCTGTGGTTGTGTAATTCTTCTGTGCATCATTTAGAACACGGCTGGCATAATAAATGACATGCAGAAGTTTATTATGCCTCTGTCCCAACACTGCACCAATGGCATGATCACTGGCATCACACATTAATTCAAATGGTAATGCCCAATCTGGTGCAGAGATAACTGGTGCTGTGACCAGCTTAGCTTTCAGGGTCTCAAATGCCTGTAGACACTCATTATCAAAGATAAATGGAGTGTCAGCAGCTAGCAGATTACTCAGAGGTTTTGCAATTTTCGAAAAATCCTTGATAAACCTTCTGTAAAATCCTGCATGTCCCAGAAAGCTTCTGATTGCCTTAACATTGGCAGGTGGTGGTAATTTTTCAATTACCTCTACCTTTGCCTTATCCACCTCTATTCCCCTGCTTGAAATTTTGTGCCCAAGGACAATTCCTTCAGTCACCATAAAGTGACATTTCTCCCAGTTTAAAACCAGGTTAGTCTCTTGGCATCTTTTCAGGACAAGTGATAGGTGGTTAAGACAGGAGCTAAATGAGTCTCCATATACTGAGAAGTCATCCATGAAGACTTCCAGAAATTTTTCTACCATATCTGAGAAGATAGAGAGCATGCACCTTTGGAAGGTTGCAGGTGCATTGCACAGACCAAAAGGCATTCTCCTATAGGTAAACACGCCTGAAGGGCAGGTGAATGCTGTTTTCTCTTGGTCCTGAGGGTCTACTGCAATTTGGTTGTAGCCTGAATAGCCATCCAAAAAGCAGTAATAATCATGGCCAGCTAGTCTTTCTAGCATTTGGTCTATGAATGGTAAAGGAAAATGATCCTTTCTGGTGGCTGTATTGAGCCTTCTGTAGTCAATACACATGCGCCACCCTGTGACTGTCCTTGTGGGAACCAGTTCATTTTTTTCATTATGAACCACTGTCATGCCTCCCTTTTTGGGAACAACTTGGACAGGGCTCACCCAGGGGCTATCAGAAATAGGATAAATGATCCCAGCCTCTAGTAATTTAGTGACCTCTTTCTGCACCACCTTCTTCATGGCTGGATTTAGCCTCCTCTGTGGTTGAACCACTGGTTTGGCATTATCCTCCAACAGGATCTTGTGCATGCATCTAGCTGGGCTAATGCCCTTAAGATCACTTATGGACCACCCAAGAGCTGTCTTGTGTGTCCTTAGCACTTGAATCAGTGCTTTCTCTTCCTGTGAATTTAAAGCAGAGCTTATAATCACTGGAAAAGTGTCACCCTCTCCCAGAAATGCATATTTCAAGGATGATGGTAATGGTTTGAGTTCAGGCTTGGGAGGCTTATCCTCCTCCTGAGGAATTTTCGAAAATTCCTTTACTTCCTCTAGTTCTTCTTGATCAGGTTGAGCATCTTTGAAGATGTCCTCAAGCTCTGATTCTAGGCTTTCAGCCATATTGATCTCTTCTACCAGAGAATCAATAATGTCAACGTCCATGCAGTCTTCTGGTGTGTCTGGATGCTGCATAGCTTTTACAGCATTCAACTTGAACTCATCCTCATTGACTCTCAAGGTTACTTCCCCCTTTTGTACATCAATGAGAGTTCGTCCAGTTGCTAGGAAAGGTCTTCCTAGAATAAGAGTTGCACTCTTGTGCTCCTCCATTTCCAGCACCACAAAGTCAGTTGGAAAGGCAAATGGCCCAACCTTGACAATCATGTCCTCTATTATGCCTGATGGGTGTTTAATGGAGCCATCAGCAAGTTGGAGGCATATCCTGGTTGGTTTGACTTCTCCAATCAACCCAAGCTTTCTGATAGTGGATGCAGGTATTAGATTGATGCTTGCCCCAAGATCACATAAAGCTGTCTTGGTGCAAGTGCCTTCTAATGTGCATGGTATCAGAAAGCTCCCAGGATCTTGAAGCTTTTCTGGTAAGCTTTTAAGAATGACTGCACTGCATTCTTCAGTGAGAAACACTTTTTCAGTTTCTCTCCAATCCTTCTTATGACTTAAGATTTCCTTCATGAACTTAGCATAAGAAGGTATTTGCTCAAGTGCCTCTGCAAATGGAATCTTTATTTCAAGAGTCCTTAGATAGTCTGCAAAGCGGGCAAATTGCTTATCCTGTTCCGCTTTGTGGAGTTTCTGAGGATAAGGCATCTTGGCTTGATATTCTTCAACCTTAGATGCTGCAGGTTTATTCCTTACAGAAGTGGTTGAAGAAGCCTTGTTAGAGGGATTACTGTCAGCACTCTCAGGTGTCTGATTTTCCCTTGGCGTTTGGACGCCAGGAATGGGTGGAAAATGGGCGTTTAACGCCAACTTTTCCCCCTTTTCTGGCGTCTGAACGCCAGAACTGGGCAAGGAATGGGCGTTTAACGCCAACTTTCCTTCCCTTTCTGGCGTTTGAACGCCAATATTCCTCTCTGGGCTCTTACTGTCCTCAGAGGGATTTTGAACAGTGGTTTGGTTGTCCTCTGTCATTTGTTCCTTATTTGTCTTTTTGCTCTTTTGAGCAGTGTTATTCAAGGTCTTTCCACTCCTCAATTGAACTGCTTGACACTCCTCTGTTATTTGTTTAGATATTTGCTGTTTTGCTTGATTCAACTGTAGTTCTATGCTCTTATTAGCAACTTTAGTTTCATGGAGCATCTCTTTAAATTCTGCTAACTGTTCTGTCATCAGGAGCAGTTGTTGATTAAGCTCATTCATCTGTTCTTGAGGATTAGGATCAGTGACTAATTCCATGACTTCCTCCTTTGGAACGAACTCATTGCTAGAATACAAGTATTGGTTTCTAGCAACAGTGTCTATGAGCTCTTGAGCTTCTTCAATTGTCTTCCTCATGTGTATAGATCCACCAGCTGAGTGGTCTAAAGACATCTGAGCTTTTTCTGTAAGCCCATAGTAGAAGATGTCTAACTGGACCCACTCTGAAAATATTTCAGAGGGACATTTCCTTAGCATACCTCTATACCTCTCCCAGGCATTATAAAGGGATTCATTATCCTCTTGTTTAAAGCCTTGGATGTCCAGCCTTAGCTGTGTCATCCTCTTTGGAGGGTAAAAATGATTCAGGAATTTGTCTGTTAACTGTTTCCATGTCTTTATGCTTGCTGTAGGTTGGTTATTTAACCACCTTTTAGCTTGATCTTTTACAGCAAATGGAAACAGTAATAGTCTGTAGACATCCTGATCTACCTCTTTATCATGTACGGTGTCAGCAATTTGTAAAAACTATGCCAGAAACTCAGTAGGTTCTTCCTGTGGAAGACCGGAATACTGGCAATTTTGCTGCACTATGATAATGAGTTGAGGATTTAGCTCAAAGCTGCTTGCTTTGATGGGAGGTATACAGATGCTACTCCCATATGCAGCTGTAATGGGGTTAGCATAAGACCCCAGAGTCCTTCTGGACTGATCAATTCCACTTAAGTCCATAATGGACAAAAGGGAAATGATAATGATTGCAAAGAGATAAATTTTGCTTATTTTTATTTTTTTTTCTTTTTCGAATAAAAAAAATTAAAGTAAAATAAAATAAAAGGAAATTAAAAGAAAATTTCGAAAACCAAAAAGAAAATAGAATCAAAGCAAATTGAGAACTTAATCAATTAGTTAATTAAAAAGATTTTGAAAACAGCAATTAAAAAGATATGATTGAAAAACTTTTATGAAAAAGATTTGATTTCTAAAAAGAGGAAAGAGAAAAACAGCAAAAAGACACCAAACTTAAAATTTTAAAAAATCAAACACTAATTTTTTTCGAAAATTTTGAGAGAGAAACACAAAGAGGACATCAAACTTAGAATTTTTATGAATCAAAAAGGGACTAAGACTATGCAAAAACGAAAATTTTAAAAGAAAAACAAAAGCATGCAATTGACACCAAACTTAGAATATAAAACTAGACTCAACTAAAAGACTCTAAACCAACAAAAAGAAAACAGTCCTAATCTAAGCAACAAGATAAACCGTCAGTTGTCCAAACTCGAACAATCCCCGGCAACGGCGCCAAAAACTTGGTGCACGAAATTGCAATAACACTTTTGCAATCCCGCACAACTAACCAGCAAGTGCACTGGGTCGTCCAAGTAATACCTTGCGTGAGCAAGGGTCGATCCCACGGAGATTGTCGGCTTGAATCAAGCTATGGTTATCTTGTAAATCTTAGTCAGGATATCAGAAATTATCAGGATTGATTGTGAAAAGCAAAAGAACATGAAATGGTTACTTGTTTTGCAGTAATGGAGAATAGGTTGAGGTTTGGAGATGCTCCATCTTCTGAATCTCTGCTTTCCTACTGTCTTCTTCATCAAACACGCAAGTCTCCTTCCATGGCAAGCTGTGTGTAGGGTTTCACCGTTGTCAGTGGCTACCTCCCATCCTCTCATTGGAACGATTCCTAATGCCCTGTCACGGCACGGCATTCCATATGTCGGTTCTCAATCAGACCGGAGTAGAATCCAGTGATTCTTTTGGCGTCTGTCACTAACGCCCCGCCTTCAGGAGATTGAAGTACGTCACAGTCATTCAGTCATTGAATCCTACTCAGAATACCACAGACAAGGTTTAGACCTTCCGGATTCTCTTGAATGCCGCCATCAGTCTAGCTTATACCACGAAGATTCCGATAAAAGAATCCAAGAGATAACTACTTAATCTAAGGTAGAACAGAGGTGGTTGTCAGGCACATGTTCATAGTTGAGAATGATGATGATTGTCACTGATCATCACATTCATCCGGATTAAGAACAAGTATTATCTTAGAATGGAAACAAGCATGATTGAATGAGAAACAGTAGTAATTGCATTAATCCATCAAGACACAGCAGAGCTCCTCACCCCCAACCATGGGGTTTAGAGACTCATACTGTGGAAAGAAACGTGTACAAAAATGTTATGAGGTCATAAGGTACGGATACAATGTCAAAAGATCCTATAAGTAGTAAACTAGTGTCCTAAGGTTTACAGAAATGAGTAAATGACAGAAAAATCCACTTCCGGGCCCACTTGGTGTGTGCTTGGGCTGAGCAATGAAGGAATTTCGTGTAGAGACCTTTTCTGGAGTTAAACGCCAGCTTTCATGCCAGTTTGGGCGTTTAACTCCAAATTTTATGCCAGTTCCGGCGTTTAACGCTGGAATTTCTGTAGGTGACTTTGAGCACCGGTTTGGGCCATCAAATCTTGGGCAAAGTATGGACTATTATATATTGCTGGAAAGCCCAGGATGTCTACTTTCCAATGCCGTTGAGAGCGCGCCAATTGGGCTTCTGTAGCTCCAGAAAATCCACTTTGAGTGCAGGAAGGTCAGAATCTAACAGCATCTGCAGTCCTTTTCAGTCTCTGGATCAGATTTTTGCTCAGAACCCTCAATTTCAGCCAGAAAATACCTGAAATCACAGAAAAACACACAAACTCATAGTAAAGTCCAGAAAAGTGAATTTTAATTAAAAACTAATAAAAATATACTAAAAACTAACTAAAAGATACTAAAAACACTCTAAAAACAATGCCAAAAAGCATACAAATTATCCGCTCATCATCAGGCAAACTCAAATGTATATGATGATGAACGAAAATAACATAGAAGATAAGGATAGTGATACTTATGTATATCATTGGTGTAAGAGCTTCAGACAAGTGTATGAAGATGCCTTCCCTTCCGTCTCTCTGCTTTCCTACTGTCTTCATCCAATCCTTCTTACTCCTTTCCATGGCAAGCTCGTGTAGGGTTTCACTGTTGTCAGCAGCTACCTCCCATCCTCTCAGTGAAAGCGATTGCATATGTCCTGTCACGGCATAGCGGAATTCAGCTGTCGGTTCTCGGTCAGGCCGGAATAATATCCATTGATACTTTTGCGTCTGTCACTAACGCCCAGTAGGTTACAGGTTTGAAGCACGTCACAGTCATTCAGTCATTGAATCCTACTCAGAATACCACAGACAAGGTTAGACCTTCCGGATTCTCTTGAATGCTGCCATCAGGTCCTGCCTATACCACGAAGACTCTGATCTCACGGAATGGCTGGCTCGTTTGTCAGGCGAGCACTCGGTTGTCAGGCGATCAACCATGCATCGTGCAATCGGGAATCCAAGAGATATTCACTAAGCCTCAGATGCTTGTAGAACAAGAATGGTTGTCAGTCACCTTGTTCATGGGTGAGAATGGTGATGGGCGTCAATCATCACCTTCATCAAGTTGAAGAACAAGTGATATCTTGGACAAAGAACAAGCGGAATTGAATGGAAGAACAATAGTAATTGCATTAATACTCGAGGTACAGCAGAGCTCCACACCTTAATCTATGGTGTGTAGAAACTCCACCGTTGAAAATACATAAGAACAAGGTTTAGGCATGGCCGAATGGCCAGCCTCCCAAAGGTCTAAGATAGCATAAAACAAAGATAGCTACCCAAAAGTCCCTCTAAATACAATAGTAAAAGGTCCTACTTATAGAAAACTAGTACATAGATGAGTAAATGACATAAAAATCCACTTCCGGGCCCACTTGGTGTGTGCTTGGGCTGAGCAATGAAGCAATTTCGTGTAGAGACTCTCCTTGGAGTTAAACGCCAGCTTTAGTGCCAGTTTGGGCGTTTAACTCCCAATTAGGTGCCAGTTCCGGCGTTTAACGCTGGAATTTCTTGCGGTGACTTTGAACGCCGGTTTGGGCCATTAAATCTTGGGCAAAGTATGGACTATTATATATTGCTGGAAAGCCCAGGATGTCTACTTTCCAACGCCGTTGAGAGCGCGCCAATTGGGCTTCTGTAGCTCCAGAAAATCCACTTCGAGTGCAGGGAGGTCAGAATCCAACAGCATCTACAGTCCTTTTGAGTCTCTGGATCAGATTTTTGCTCAGGTCCCTCAATTTCAGCCAGAAAATACCTGAAATCACAGAAAAACACACAAACTCATAGTAAAGTCCAGAAAAGTGAATTTTAATTAAAAACTAATAAAAATATACTAAAAACTAACTAAAAGATACTAAAAATATACTAAAAACAATGCCAAAAAGCATACAAATTATCCGCTCATCAGCAAGCCAGTCCAACTAAGAAGACTGGACCTCAAGCCTGTGGCTAGAGGATGGTTGGAGTTCATTCAACGCTCCATCATTCCTACTAGCAACCGATCTGAAGTTACTGTGGATCGGGCCATCATGATTCATAGCATCATGATTGGAGAGGAAGTAGAAGTTCATGAGGTCATCTCCAACGAAATCTACAAAATAGCCAACAAGCCCTCACCCATGGCAAGGCTAGCTTTTCCTCACCTTATTTGCCATCTATGTTACTCAGCTGGAGTCATCATAGAAGGAGACATCCTCATTGAAGAGGATAAGCCCGTCACCAAGAAGAGGATGGAGCAAGCAAGAGAGACCCTTCACGGTTCTCAAGAGATGCATGAGGAAGCTCATCATCAAGAAGTCCCTGAGATGCCTCAAGGGATGCACTTTCCTCCCAACAACTATTGGGAGCAACTCAACACTTCCTTAGAAGATTTGAACCACAATGTGGAATAATTAAGGGTGGAACATCATGAGCACTCCATCATTTTCCAAGAAATAAGAGAAGATCAAAGAGCAATGAGGGAGGAGCAACAAAGGCAAGGAAGGGACATAGAAGAGCTTAAGAACATCATTGGTCCTTCAAGAAGAAGACGCCACTAAAGGTGGATTCATTCCTTGTTCTTTATTTCTTTCTGTTTTCGGTTTTTAATGTTGTGTTTATCTATATTTTATGTCTTTACTTCATGATCATTAGTATGTAACCATGCCTTAAAGCTATGAATAAAATCCATTAATCCTTCACCTCTCTTAAATGAAAAAAGTTTTAATTCAAAAGAACAAGAAGTACATGAATTTCGAATTTATCCTTGAATTTAGTTTAATTATATTGATGTGGTGACAATACTTTTGTTTTCTGAATGAATGCTTGAACAGTGCATATGTCTTTTGATCTTGTTGTTTATGAATGTTAAAATTATTGGCCCTTGAAAGAATGATGAACAAAGAGAAATGTTATTGATGATCTGAAAAATCATGAAATTGATTCTTGAAGCAAGAAAAAGCAGTGAAAAAGAAGAAGCTTGCGAAAAAAAATGGCGAAAAAATATAGAAAGAAAAAGAAAAAGCAAGCAGAAAAAGCCAATAGCCCTTAAAACCAAAAGGCAAGGGTAAAAAGGGTCCAAGGCTTTGAGCATCAATGGATAGGAGGGCCTAAGGAATTAAAATCCAGGCCTAAGCGGCTAAATCAAGCTGTCCCTAACCATGTGCTTGTGTCATGAAGGTCCAAGTGAAAAGCTTGAGACTGAGTGGTTAAAGTCATGATCCAAAGCAAAAAGAGTGTGCTTAAGAGCTCTGGACACCTCTAACTGGGGACTCTAGCAAAGCTGAGTCACAATCTGAAAAGGTTCACCCAGTTATGTGTCTGTGGCATTTATGTATCCGGTGGTAATACTGGAAAACAAAGTGCTTAGGGCCACAGCCAAGACTCATAAGTAGCTGTGTTCAAGAATCAACATGCTTAACTAGGAAAGTCAATAACACTATCCAAAATTCTAAGTTCCTAGAGAAGCCAATCATTCTAAACTTCAAAGGAGAAAGTGAGATGCCAAAACTGTTCAGAAGCAAAATGCTACAAGTCCCGCTCATCTAATTATAATTAATATTCATTGATATTCTGGAATTTATAGTATATTCTCTTCTTTTTATCCTAATTGATTTTCAGTTGCTTGGGGACAAGCAACAATTTAAGTTTGGTGTTGTGATGAGCGGATAATTTATACGCTTTTTGGCATTGTTTTTAGGTAGTTTTTAGTAAGTTCAAGCTACTTTTAGGGATGTTTTCATTAGTTTTTATGTTAAATTCACATTTCTGGACTTTACTATGAGTTTGTGTGTTTTTCTGTAATTTCAGATAATTTCTGGCTGAAATTGAGGGACTTGAGCAAAACTCTGAAAAAGGCTGACAAAAGGACTGCTGATGCTGTTGGAATCTGACCTTCCTGCACTCAAAATAGATTTTCTGGAGCTACAGAACTCCAAATGGCGCGCTCTCAACGGCGTTGGAAAGTAGACATCCAGAGCTTTCCAGCAAAATATAATAGTCCATACTTTATTCGGGAATTGATGACGTAACTTGGCGTTGAACGCCAAGTACATGCTACTATCTGGAGTTAAACGCCAGAAAAACGTCATGATCCGGAGTTGAACGCCCAAAATACGTTATAACTTGGAGTTCAACTCCAAGAAAAGCCTCAGCTCGTGGATAGATCAAGCTCAGCCCAAGCATACACCAAGTGGGTCCCGGAATTGGATTTATGCATCAATTACTTACTCATGTAAACCCTAGTAGCTAGTCTAGTATAAATAGGATGATTTACTATTGTATTAGACATCTTTTGATCACTTTAGATCTAAAGAGCATCTTTGAATGTTTGGTTCTCAGATCATGGGGGCTGGCCATTCGGCCATGCCTGAACCTTTCACTTATGTATTTTCAACGGTGGAGTTTCTGCACACCATAGATTAAGGGTGTGGAGCTCTGCTGTACCTCAAGTTTCAATACAATTATTATTACTTTCTATTCAATTCTCTTTTATTCTTATTCCAAGATATACGTTGCACAACACTTTGATGAATGTGATAATCCGTGACACTCATCATCATTCTCACCTATGAACGCGCGTGATTAACAACCACTTCTGTTCTACCTTAGGCCGGGCGCATATCTCTTAGATTCCCCAACAGAATCTTCGTGGTATAAGTTAGATAGATGGCGGCATTCATGAGGATCCGGAAAGTCTAAACCTTGTCTATGGTATTCCGAGTAGGATTCTGGGATTGAATGACTGTGACGAGCTTCAAACTCCTGAAGGCTGGGCGTGATGACAAACGCAAAAGAATCAAGGGATTCTATTCCAACCTGATTGAGAACCGACAGATGATTAGCCGTGCCGTGATAGAGCATAGGACCATTTTCACTGAGAGGATGGGATGTAGCCATTGACAACGGTGATGCCCTACATACAGCTTGCCATGGAAAGGAGTAAGAAGGATTGAAGGAAGAGTGAGTAGTGAAGTAGAGTTTCAAGAGGAACACAGCATCTCCATACACCTATCTGAAATTCCCACTATTGATTTACATAAGTATTTCTATCCCTTTTTATTTTCTATTTATTATTAATTATTCGAAAACCCATAAACCAATTTAATCTGCCTAACTGAGATTTACAAAGTAACCATAGCTTGCTTCATACCAACAATCTCTGTGGGATCGACCCTTACTCACGTAAGGTATTACTTGGATGACCCAGTACACTTGCTGGTTAAGTTGAACAAAGTTGTGAACCATGGTATTGGCATCATGTTTTTGGCGCCATTACCGGGGAATGAAAAGCAATGAATTTTGCAAAATGGAATAACACATGAATAACAATTTCGTCCACCAGCAGGCAGGTAGAAACCTGGAGGCAGCAGGCCAAATTCACTCAATTCCTACAATCCCAAAAGTCTCAGCATCCATTCAGGCTCCCCTTACCAACCAACAGCCTACCTCATCCCAGCACACAACCTCAACCAATCTCCCTCAACCCTCTACACCACAGAACAACTCTTCAAACACCTTGAGTCAGTTAAGTGCTAATCAACAGCCTTCACCAGAAACTACAGCACCAGTAGCAATCTCCTCAATCCCAACTCCTATTCCTATCAATGACATTGAAATTGTCCTGCCTTTATCTAATCCTGAACCAAACACCACAACACTCCCCCAACCAGATCCAAAAACCACAACCCTTCCCCAAAACATTCATCCAATGTTGACTAGAGGTAAAGCAGGCATTGTGAAACCAAAGCTGTTTCTGGCCAGTATAGAGCCAAGAAGTGTTAGGCAAGCACTCATGACTCCTGAGTGGAAGGCAACAATGGACTTAGAGTATGAAGCCCTTTTAAGAAACAACACATGGATGCTGGTAAAGCTCCCACCTGGTAGAGAGGCAATTGGAAGCAAATGGGTGTTCAGGCTTAAATATAATGCAGATGGATCACTTCAGAAGCACAAAGCCAGGCTGGTAGCACAAGGTTTTGCTCAAAAACCTGGCACTGACTTTACAGAAACCTACAGTCCAGTTGTCAAGCCAACTTCAATTAGACTACTGCTTTCTGTTGCACTGTCAAGGTCCTGGACTATAAGGCAACTAGATGTAAATAATGCCTTTCTGCATGGTGACTTAGCTGAGGAAGTTTATATGAAACAACCCCAAGGTTATGAACAAGGAGAGCCCTCACTTGTTTGCAAACTCAACAAGGACTTGTATGGCCTGAAACAGGCACCCAGGGAGTGGTACTCCAAGCTTGCAAAAGGGTTAAAGGAACTAGGAATTGCTGCTACAAAGTCTGATGTTGCAGTGTTTATTCGTGATGTGAATCAATTAAAAACCTACGTCCTAGTATATGTAGATGACATCATTGTAACAGGTGAATGTGACAAATCTATTAAGGAAGTAATTAACCAATTAAACAGCAGATTTGCTCTAAAAGATCTGGGTAATCTCCACTATTTTCTTGGCATCCAAGCTACAAAGACTGAGAATGGAGGCTTAGTATTCACACAACAAAAGTACATTGCAGAGGTGGCAAAGAAGGCTGGTATGGTGAGATGCACAGCCTGTCACACTCCTCTTCCATCTACAACCAAAATCTCTGCTCTTGGGGGTTCTAACTTCCATGATCCTAGTCTATATCGGTCTATAATTGGGAGCTTGCAATATCTAACAATTACCAGGCCTGAAATAAGCTTCTGTGTAAATAAGCTTGCTCAGTTTGTCCAGTCTCCTCTAGACTCACATTGGAAATTGCTGAAACGTGTACTAAGGTACCTAACTGGAACAGCTAACTATGGCCTGCATCTCAAGAAGGACCCTGTAATCAATACTGCTATGAAGATCACTGCCTACAGTGATTCTGATTGGGCTGGTGACCCAGATGATAGGAAGTCAACCACTGGATATTGTGTGTTTCTTGGTTCAAATCTAGTGTTCTGGGCCTCGAAGAAGCAAACTGTTGTAGCCAGGTCTAGCACAGAGGCTGAGTACAGGAGTATGGCAGAGACAGTAGCAGAGCTGGTGTGGATCAGGAGTCTGATGGTTGAACTAAAGCTAGCAGTCCTTGAAGCACCAATGGTGTATTGTGATAATTTGAGTGCTGTATTGCTAGCAGCAAATCCGATCCTACACTCCAAGTCAAAACATTTCAAGATAGACCTCCATTTCGTTAGAGATCATGTCAACAACAAGCAAGTTCAAGTTAGCCATATCCCAGGGTCAGTACAAGTGGCTGACATCTTCACAAAAGCAGTTCCATCCGAGACTTTTCTCCATTTTCGTTCCAAACTTGGCATCAGTGATCAACAAGCAGTTGTAATTACTCAAGAGAGGAAAGAAAAAACTAGAGATGATGTTAGGAGTTGTAGTGCAGCTGGTTAGTGCAGCTAGTATGATAGCTGTTAATTCTGTTAGAGTTAGTTAGTAGGGGGATTAAGCTGACTCAGCAGCCTCTAGTAGCTTCCATAGTTTGTTAGTCTGTTAGATACTCTTGTATGCATATAAATACCAAAACCTCACATGCTGCAATTCAGTGGTTGATTTGAATGCAACTTCACGTTTTCTCTGCTTCTCTCTTTCTCCCTCTTTCTCTTTGAATCACTCTTTTGAGGCCTGGTACCTTTCAATCATTATTGTGATAAAAGAATGATATTCTTCACTCAACCCATCAAGAATCGCATTGGTGTGTTCTGAATTAGAGAGAGGTGCACTTATACCTGCTAGTGATCAACGAGCTTCTTGATCTTGAGAAGATACTTTGATACAAAACAAACTTTCTTGATGGTTTTCAATTGAAGTTCGTACTTTTGTTTGTGAAGCAAAGTAGATGTGAATTTTGTCCCACACTTGGTATGTGGTGCACGAAATTGTGATCATCAATGGCGCCATCAACATGGTACGCTCAATTACAATCTCAACTCTTTATCACAACTTCGCACAACTAACCAGCAAGTGCACTGGGTCGTCCAAGTAATAAACCTTACGCGAGTAAGGGTCGATCCCACGGAGATTGTTGGTATGAAGCAAGCTATGGTCATCTTGTAAATCTCAGTCAGGCGGATTCAAATGGTTATGGAGGATTAATGAATAAAACATAAAATAATGATAGATATACTTATGTAGTTCATTGGTGAGAATTTCAGATAAGCGTATGGAGATGCTTTGTCCCTTCCGTCTCTCTGCTTTCCTACTGTCTTCATCCAATCCTTCTTACTCCTTTCTATGGCAAGCTGTATGTTGGGCATCACCGTTGTCTGTGGCTACAGTCCCGTCCGCTCAGTGAAAATGTTCAACGCGCTCTGTCACAGCACGGCTAATCATCTATCGGTTCTCAATCTGGTTGGAATAGAATCCAGTGATTCTTTTGCGTCTGTCACTAACGCCTAGCCTTCAGGAGTTTGAAGCTCGTCACAGTCATTCAATCATTGAATCCTACTCAGAATACCACAGACAAGGTTTAGACCTTCTGGATTCTCTTGAATGCCGCCATCAATTCTAGCTTATACCACGAAGATTCCGATTAAGGGATCTAAGAGATATCCACTCAATCTAAGGTAGAATGGAGGTGGTTGTCAGGCACACATTCATAGGTAAGAATGATAATGAGTGTCACGGATCATCACATTCATCAAGTTGAGGAACAAGTGATATCTTAGAACAAGAACAAGCTGAATTGAATAGAAGAACAATAGTAATTGCATTAATACTCGAGGTACAGCAGAGCTCCACACCTTAATCTATGGTGTGTAGAAACTCCACCGTTGAAAATACATAAGTGATAATGGTGATCATTGGCTTCGGCCCCAGAGAGGGAACCAGAAGAGCCAAGATGAAAATACAATAGCAAAAGGTCCTATTTGTAGAGAACTAGTAGCTTAGGATTTACAAAGATGAGTAAGTGACATAAAAATCCTCTTCCGGACCCACTTGGTGTGTGCTTGGGCTGAGCATTGAAGCTTTCATGTGTAGAGACTTTTATTGGAGTTAAACGCCAGCTTTTGTGCCAGTTTGGGGGTTTAACTCCCATTCTTGTGCCAGTTCCGGCGTTAAACGCCAGAATTCTTGAGCTGACTTGGAACACCTGTTTGGGCCATTAAATCTCGGGCAAAGTATGGACTATTATACATTGCTGGAAAGCCCAGAATGTCTACTTTCCAACGCAATTGAGAACGCGCCAATTGGACTTTTGTAGCTCCAGAAAATATACTTCGAGTGCAGGGAGGTCAGAATCCAACAGCATCTGCAGTCCTTTTTAGCCTCTGAATCAGATTTATGCTCAGGTCCCTCAATTTCAGCCAGAAAATACCTGAAATCACAGAAAATACACAAACTCATAGTAAAGTCTAGAAAAGTGAATTTTAACTAAAAACTAATAAAAATATAATAAAAACTAACTAAAACATACTAAAAACATACTAAAAACAATGCCAAAAAGCGTATAAATTATCCGCTCATCACAACACCAAACTTAAATTGTTGCTTGTCCCCAAGCAACTAAAAATAAAATAAGATAAAGAGAAGAGAATATGCAATGAATTCCAAAAACATATATGAAGATCAGTATTAATTAGATGAGCGGGGCCTTTAGCTTTTTGCCTCTGAACAGTTTTGGCATCTCACTCTATCCTTTGAAATTCAGAATGATTGGCTTCTATAGGAACTCAGAATCCAGATAGTGTTATTGATTCTCCTAGTTAAGTATGATGATTCTTAAACTCAGCTACTTTATGAGTCTTGGCCGTGGCCCAAAGCACTCTGTCTTCCAGTATTACTACCGGATACATACATGTCACAGACACATAACTGGGTGAACCTTTTCAGATTGTGACTCAGCTTTGCTAGAGTCCCCAGTTAGAGGTGTCCAGGGTTCTTAAGCACACTCTTTTTGCCTTGGATCACGACTTTATTTTTTTCTTTTCTTTTCCTTTTTTTGTATTCACTGCTTTTTCTTGCTTCAAGAATCATTTTTATGATTTTTCAGATCCTCAGTAACATGTCTTCTTTTTTCATCATTCTTTCAAGAGCCAACATTCATGAACAACAAATTCAAAAGACATATGCACTGTTCAAGCATATATTCAGAAGTCAAAGTAATGCCACCACATCAAAATAATTAATCTGTTATAAAATTCAAAATTCATGCAATTCCTCTCTTTTTCAATTAAGAACATTTTTCATTTAAGAAAGGTGATGGATTCATAGGACATTCATAACTTTAAGGCATAGACACTAAGACACTAATGATCATGTAATAAGACACAAACATGGATAAACATAAGCATAAAATTCGAAAAACAGGAAAATAAAGAACAAGGAAATTAAAGAACGGGTCCACCTTAGTGATGGCGGCTTGTTCTTCCTCTTGAAGATCTTATGGAGTGCTTGAGCTCCTCAATGTCTCTTCCTTGCCTTTGTTGCTCCTCTCTCATGATTCTTTGATCTTCTCTAATTTCATGGAGGAGGATGAAATGTTCTTGGTGCTCCACCTTTAGTTGTCCCATGTTGGAACTCAATTCTCCTACGGAGGTGTTGATTTGATCCCAATAGTTTTGTGGAGGAAAGTGCATCCCTTGAGGCATCTCAGGGATTTCATGATGAGTGGGATCTCTTGTTTGCTCCATCCTTTTCTTAGTGATGGGCTTGTCCTCATCAATGAGGATGTCTCCCTCTATGTTAACTCCAACTGAATAACAGAGGTGACAAATGAGATGAGGGAAGGCTAACCTTGCCAAGGTAGAGGACTTGTCCGCCACCTTATAAAGTTCTTGGGGTATAACCTCATGAACTTCTACTTCCTCTCCAATCATGATGCTATGAATCATGATAGCCCGGTCTATAGTAACTTCGGACCGGTTGCTAGTGGGAATGATTGAGTGTTGGATAAACTCCAACCATCCCCTAGCCACGGGCTTGAGGTCATGCCTTCTCAGTTGAACCGGCTTCCCTCTTGAATTTCTCTTTCATTGAGCGCCCTCTTCACAAATGTCTATGAGGACTTGGTCCAACCTTTGATCAAAGTTGACCCTTCTAGTGTAAGGGTGTTCATCTCCTTGCATCATGGGCAAGTTGAATGCCAACCTTACATTTTCCGGACTAAAATCTAAGCATTTTCCCCGAACCATTGTAAGCCAATTTTTTGGGTGCGGGTTCACACTTTGATCATGGTTCTTGGTGATCCATGCATTGGCATAGAACTCTTGAACCATTAAGATTCTGACTTGTTGAATGGGGTTGGTAAGAACTTCCCAACCTCTTCTTTGGATCTCATGTCGGATCTCCGGATATTCACTATTTTTGAGTTTGAAAGGGACCTCGGGGATCACCTTCTTCATGGCCACAACTTCATAGAAGTGGTCTTGATGCACCCTTGAGATGAATCTCTCCATCCCCCATGACTCAGAGGTGGAAGATTTTGCCTTCCCTTTCCTCTTTCTAGAGGTTTCTCCGGCCTTAGGTGCCATAAATGGTTATGAAAAAACAAAAAGCAATGCTTTTACCACACCAAACTTAGAAGGTTTGCTCGTCCTCGAGCAAAAGAAGAAAGAAGAGAGTAGAAGAAGAAGAAATAGAGGAGATGGAGGTGGCTTTGTTTTTCGGCCAAGGGAGAGAAGTAGTGTGTAAGATGTGTGAAAATGAGGGGGTAAAGATGGGTTTATATAGGGTGGGGAGAGGGGTAGGGTTCGGCCATTATGGGTGGGTTTGGGAGGAAAAGTGGTTTGAATTTGAATGGTGAGGTAGGTGGGGTTTTATGAAGGATGGATGTGAGTGGTGAAGAGAATGGTGGGATTTGATAGGTGAGGGGTTTTTGGGGAAGAGGTGTTGAGGTGATTGGTGAATGGGTGAAGAAGAGAGAGAGTGGTGGGGTAGGTGGGGATCCTGTGGGGTCCACAGATCCTGAGGTGTCAAGGATAATTTATCCCTGCACCAAGTGGCGAGCAAAAATGCTCCTTCTGCCAATTCTGGCGTTAAACGTCGGGCTGGTGCCCATTTCTGGCGTTTAACGCCAGCTTCTTGCCCATTCCTGGCATTAAACGCCAGTCTGGTGCCCCTTTCTGGCGTTAAATGCCCAGAATGGTGCCAGACTGGGCGTTAAACGCCCATTTGCTGCCCTTACTGGCGTTTAAACGCCAGCAAGGTTTTCCTCCAGGGTGTGCTGTTTTTCTTTTTGTTTTTCATTCTGTTTTTGTTTTTTCAATTGATTTTGTGACTTCACATGATCATCAACCTACAGAAAACATAAAATAACAAAGGAAAATAGATAAATATAATATTGGGTTGCCTCCCAACAAGCGCTTCTTTAATGTCAGTAGCTTGACAGTGGACTCTCATGGAGCCTCACAGATACTCAGAGTAATGTTGGAACCTCCCAACACCAAACTTAGAGTTTGAATGTGGGGGTTCAACACCAAACTTAGAAGTTGGTTGTGGCCTCCCAACACCAAACTTAGAGTTTGACTGTGGGGTCTCTATTTGACTCTGCTTTGAGAGAAGCTCTTCATGCTTCCTCTCCATGGTTACAGAGGGATATCCTTGAGCCTTAAACACAAAGGATTCTTCATTCACTTGAATGATCAATTCTCCTCTGTCAACATCAATCACAGCCTTTGCTGTGGCTAGGAAGGGTCTGCCAAGGATGATAGATTCATCCATGCACTTCCCAGTCTCTAGAACTATGAAATCAGCAGGGATGTAATGGTCTTCAACCTTTACCAAAACATCCTCTACAAGTCCATAAGCTTGTTTTCTTGAATTGTCTGCCATCTCTAGTGAGATTCTTGCAGCTTGCACCTCAAAAATCCCTAGCTTCTCCATTACAGAGAGAGGCATGAGGTTTATGCTTGACCCGATGTCACACAAAGCCTTCTCAAAGGTCATAGTGCCTATGGTACAAGGTATTGAGAACTTCCCAGGGTCCTGTCTCTTTTGAGGTAATTTCTGCCTAGTCAAGTTATTCAGTTCTTTGGTGAGCAAAGGGGGTTCATCCTCCCAAGTCTCATTACCAAATAACTTGTCATTTAACTTCATGATTGCTCCCAGGTACTTGGCAACTTGCTCTTCAGTGACATCTTCGTCCTCTTCAGAGGAAGAATACTCATCAGAGCTCATGAATGGCAGAAGTAAATCCAATAGAATCTCTATAGTCTCAGTGTGAGCCTCAGATTCCCATGGTTCTTCATTAGGGAACTCATTGGAGGCCAGTGGACGTCCATTGAGGTCTTGCTCAGTGGCGCTCACTGCCTCTTTCTCCTCTCCAAATTCGGCCATGTTGATGGCCTTACACTCTCCTTTTGGATTCTCTTCTGTATTGCTTGGAAGAGTGCTAGGAGGGAGTTCAGTAACTTTCTTACTCAGCTGACCCACTTGTGCCTCCAAGTTTCTAATGGAGGACCTTGTTTCAATCATGAAACTTTGAGTGGTTTTGATTAGATCAGAGACCATGGTTGCTAAGTCAGAGTGGCTCTGCTTAGAATTCTCTGTCTGTTGCTGAGAAGATGATGAAAAAGGCTTGCCATTGCTAAACCTGTTTCTTCCACCATTATTGTTGTTGAAACCTTGTTGAGGTCTCTGTTGATCCTTCCATGATAGATTTGGATGATTTCTCCATGAAGGATTATAGGTGTTTCCATAGGGTTCTCCCCTGTAATTCACCTCTTCCATTGAAGGGTTCTCAGGATCATAAGCTTCTTCTTCAGATGAAGCGTCCTTAGTACTGCCTGGTGCAGCTTGCATTTCAGACAGACTTTGAGAAATCATATTGACTTGCTGAGTCAATATTTTGTTCTGAGCCAATATGGCATTCAGAGTATCAATCTCAAGAACTCCTTTCTTCTGATTCGTCCCATTGTTCATAGAATTCCTTTCAGAAGTGTACATGAATTGGTTATTTGCAACCATTTCAATGAGTTCTTGAGCTTCTGCAGGCGTCTTCTTCAGATGAAGAGATCCTCCAGCAGAGCTATCCAATGACATATTGGACAGTTTAGACAGACCATCATAGAAGATACCTATGATGCTCCATTCAGAAAGCATGTCAGAAGAACACTTTCTGATCAATTGTTTGTATCTTTCTCAAGCTTCATAGAGGGATTTACTTTCCTTCTGTCTGAAAGTTTGGACTTCCACTCTAAGCTTACTCAATTTTTGAGGTGGAAAGAACTTTGCCAAGAAGGCATTGACTAGCTTTTCCCAAGAGTTCAGGCTTTCTTTAGGTTGTGAGTCCAACCATATCCTAGCTCTGTCTCTTACAGCAAACGGGAATAGCATAAGTCTGTAGACCTCAGGGTCAACCCCATTGGTCTTGACAGTGTCACAGATTTGCAAGAATTCAGCTAAAAATTGATGAGGATCTTCCAATGGAAGTCCATGGAACTTGCAATTCTGTTGCATTAGAGAAACTAATTGAGGCTTAAGCTCAAAGTTGTTTGCTCCAATGGCAGGAATAGAGATGCTTCTCCCATAGAAGTCGGGAGTAGGTGCAGTAAAGTCACCCAACACCTTCCTTGCATTGTTGGCATTGTTGTTATTTTCGGCTGCCATGTCTTCTTCTTGTTTGAAGATTTCTGTTAGGTCCTCTACAGAGAGTTGTGCCTTAACTTCTCTTAGCTTTCGCTTCAAGGTCCTTTCAGGTTCAGGGTCAGCCTCAACAAGAATGCTTTTGTCTTTGCTCCTGCTCATATGAAAGAGAAGAGAACAAGAAAATATGGAATCCTCTATGTCACAGTATAGAGATTCCGTGAGGTGTCAGAGGAAAAGAAAAATAGAAGGAAGAGGTAGAAGAATTCGAACTTATCAAGAAAGATAGAGTTCGAATTGTGCATTGAGGAGGAGTGTTAGTCCATAAATAGAAGGATGTGAGAAGAGGGGGAGAAATTTTCGAAAATAAATTAAAAAGATTTTAAAAACATTTTGAAAAATTGAAGAATGATTTTCGAAAAATATGATTGGGAAAGAAATAAAGTGATTTTTGAAAAAGATTTTAAAATTAGAAATAAAAAAGATATGATTGAAAACTATTTTGAAAAAGATGTGATTAAGAAGATATGATTGAAAAGTTATCGTTTTAAAAAGATGTGATTGAAAAGTATGATTGAGAAATAATTTAAAAAAAAAAGATTTGATTTTTAAAATTAATGACTTGGCTAACAAGAAAAGATATGATTTAGACATTAAACCTTTCTCAACAGAAAAGGCAACTTACTTGAAATGTTGAATCAAATCATTAATTGTTAGCAAGTATCTTTGAAAAAGATTTAATTTTGAAAAAAATTATGAAAACTTGAAAAAAGTTTGAATTAAAAACAAAATCTTCCCTCCTGGCATTAAACGCCCAAAATGGTATCCATTCTGGCGTTTAATGCCCAAAATACTACCCTTTTGGGCGTTAAACGCCCAGCCAGGTACTCTGGCTGGCGTTTAAACGCCAGTTTTCCTTCCTCACTGGGCGTTTTGAACGCCCAGCTTTTTCTGTGTAATTCCTCTACTGTATGTTCTGAATCTTCAATTCTCTGTATTATTGACTTGAAAAGACACAAATTAAAAAATTTTTTGGATTTTTAATAATGATGAATAATCAAAATGCAACTAAAATCAAATAAACAATGCATGCAAGACACCAAACTTAGAAGTTTGTATACTACTGACACTAACAAATTGAGAATGCATATGAGAAACAACAAAACACTCAAGACAAGAGAATTTAAAGATCAGAGTAAGGAAATCATCAAGAACAACTTGAAGATTAATGAAGACACATGAATGAATTCGAAAAATACAAGAAAAACAAAAACATGCAATTGACACCAAACTTAAAATTAGACACTAGACTCAACAAGAAACAAAAAATATTTTTGGTTTTAAGATTTTATAATTTTTTTGGATTTTTTTGAAAATTGAGTGAAAAAGAAAATGAGGATATCAAAATTCTTAATGAGAATTCCAAGAATCATGCAATGTTAGTCTAAAGCTTTAGTCTAAAGAAATTAGACATGGCTAGCCAAGCTTCAGCAGGACATTGCATTCAAGAGCTAAATTGATGAGAATCAATCAGCTTTGGTGATGATAAGAACATCACCTTGAAACACTAGAATTCATTCTTAAGAACTCTGAAGAAAAATACCTAAGCTAAGCAACAAGATGAACCGTCAGTTGTCCAAACTCAAACAATCCCCGGCAACAGTGCCAAAAACTTGGTGCACGAAATTGTGATCATCAATGGCGCCATCAACATGGTACGCTCAATTGCAATCTCAACTCTTTATCACAACTTCGCACAACTAACCAGCAAGTGCACTGGGTCGTCCAAGTAATAAACCTTACGCGAGTAAGGGTCGATCCCACGGAGATTGTTGGTATGAAGCAAGCTATGGTCATCTTGTAAATCTCAGTCAGGCAGATTCAAATGGTTATGGAGGATTAATGAATAAAACATAAAATAATGATAGATATACTTATGTAGTTCATTGGTGAGAATTTCAGATAAGCGTATGGAGATGCTTTGTCCCTTCCGTCTCTCTGCTTTCCTACTGTCTTCATCCAATCCTTCTTACTCCTTTTCATGGCAAGCTGTATGTTGGGCATCACCGTTGTCAGTGGCTACAGTCTCGTTCTCTCAGTGAAAATGTTCAACGCGCTCTGTCACAGCACGACCAATCATCTGTCGGTTCTCAATCAGGTTGGAATAGAATCCAGTGATTCTTTTGCATCTGTCACTAACGCCCAGCCTTCATGAGTTTGAAGCTCGTCACAGTCATTCAGTCATTGAATCCTACTCAGAATACCACAGCAAGGTTTAGACCTTCCGGATTCTCTTGAATGCCGCCATCAATTCTAGCTTATACCACGAAGATTCCGATTAAGGGATCCAAGAGATATCCACTCAATCTAAGGTAGAACGGAGGTGGTTGTCAGGCACACGTTCATAGGTGAGAATGATAATGAGTGTCACGGATCATCACATTTATCAAGTTGAGGAACAAGTGATATCTTAGAACAAGAACAAGCTGAATTGAATAGAAGAACAATAGTAATTGCATTAATACTCGAGGTACAGCAGAGCTCCACACCTTAATCTATGGTGTGTAGAAACTCCACCATTGAAAATACATAAGTGATAATGGTGATCATTGGCTTCGGCCCCAGAGAGGGAACCAGAAGAGCCAAGATGAAAATACAATAGCAAAAGGTCCTATTTGTAGAGAACTAGTAGCTTAGGATTTACAAAGATGAGTAAGTCACATAAAAATCCTCTTCCGGGCCCACTTGGTGTGTGCTTGGGCTGAGCATTGAAGCTTTCATGTGTAGAGACTTTTCTTGGAGTTAAACGCCAGCTTTTGTGCCAGTTTGGGCGTTTAACTCCCATTCTTGTGCCAGTTCCGGCGTTAAACGCCAGAATTCTTGAGCTGACTTCGAACGCCTGTTTGGGCCATCAAATCTCGAGCAAAGTATGGACTATTATACATTGTTGGAAAGCCCAGGATGTCTACTTTTCAACTCAATTAAGAGCGCACCAATTGGGCTTCTGTAGCTCCAGAAAATTTACTTCGAGTGCAGGAAGGTCAGAATTCAACAGCATTTGCAGTCCTTTTCAGCCTCTGAATCAGATTTATGCTCAGGTCCCTCAATTTCAGCCAGAAAATACCTGAAATCACAGAAAAACACACAAACTCATAGTAAAGTCCAGAAAAGTGAATTTTAACTAAAAACTAATAAAAATATAATAAAAACTAACTAAAACATACTAAAAACATACTAAAAATAATGCCAAAAAACGTATAAATTATCCGCTCATCAGTATGCAAATTAAATTGATAGCCAATGATGCAAAAAGTCATCAACAATTGAGATTGATTGCTTTGTCTCAATTCCCATGAATTCACCGGCGGTAGTGGCGAATTTAATTGGAACCTTCTCTTTCACCAAGTGATCTTGGCATTCTTGACCACAAATGGTGATCGAGCATAGTGAGATGTAAAGTGTATTTGATGTTAAGCTAAACTTATAAGTACTCTACTCTCTATAATAATAAAGGTGTTCCACTTTAACCATCGGTAGATAGGAGCTACTCAAATAAAGATATTTAAAACGATTTTTTTTAAAGATATTTTTTAATAATTAAAATTTAACATATATAATCGATTAAATTATGTTATTTTTGTCAAAATTAGATTAGAAAAATTGATTTAACCGAAAAAATAGTGAATCAAATCTTGATCTAGTCTAAATTAATATTATTTTTTTTTATAAAAAATGACTACAATATCCTTATTATAGAGAATGATTAAAATACTCTTATTATATATACATATACATATATATATATATATATATATATATATATATATATATATTAAAAATTCTAAATCCTAATCCTACGATAGAAAAATAAAGGACTAAAATTCAGAATTTTTAAAATTGATATATATAATAGAAATATTTTCGTCATTTTTTATAATAGGGTATTGTAGTCATTTTCTATAAAAATTAATATTAATTTAGACTAATTTAAGATTTAATTCACTATTTTTCGGTCAAACCAATTTGTCTAACCTAATTTTGACAAAAATAACACAATTTAATCGATTATATGTATTAAATTTTAATTATTAAAAAACATCTTTATAAAAAAACGTTTTCAACGTCTTTATCTGTGTGGCTCCCTCTGTACATAGCTTAGTATCGCCCTTTATTCCTATTTTTTTCAAGTTTTTTTGGTTCAAATATAAGCTTTTATTATTTTGATTACCACAATTATTATTTTTTACACATTTAATAAATAAAATAATAAATTACTGTAATTATTAACATACTAGTATTAAAATGTAGATACAATTGTGTAGTGGTATTTAAGGGCTAAGTGATCAGGTCGAATTTTGTTAGATTTAAATTTGATTATAATATTTTATTAGATGCATTTTAAAAAGTTAAATTCAATCATAAAATAATCTGAAATAAATTAGGTTATTAATGAATTGAGTCAATTCGATATATAATTTTATAAATTTTATGTAATAAATTAATAAAATATAATATTTATATCAAACTGAATTATTTTAAAACAAAAATAAAATTATATAATATAAAAATATTACTATTATAAAATAGATATTTTAGTTATAAAATATAATTTCGACCTAAATTCAATTTACCCGTAATATAACTCAAAAATATACTTGGGATTCAGACATAGGTATATAAAAAGGCCACGGCCTATTACAACTGATGAATAAGTCTGAAAGCCACGCACAATTTACATTGACCAATTTGTCCTTCTTCCTTACTTCAATGTTCTTCTTTTGCTAGTTATATCCTTCTCTATAGCCCATTATTATTATTGTAATTATTATCAGTCTGAATATAACATTAATAGGAAAATGAGCAAGTTCTTAGTGATATTATATGTTGTATGGTTAGCTGCTTCTGGGTTTGTTAATGGATCTATCATCAAGAAGGAGAAAGACCAAATTAGGGTCTTTGAATTAAAGAAGGGTGACCTTACTTTGAAGGTCACTAACTGGGGTGCCACACTTGTTTCCTTAGTACTCCCCGACAAATATGGTACATATATATGCTTCAATCTCTCTTCAGTGTGTGTGTGTGTTAGTTTTCACTTTTCATCTTCAAAAGAACTATAATTAAATCTTCCAGGTTTCTATGTGTTGCTTCGTTATTTTTTCAAAAGCCTTTCACTAACTTCATTTTTCTTTTCCTGCAATGTTGTTTGTTTTAGGAAAGTTGGGAGACATTCTTCTTGGATATGATTCTCCCGAGGCATACACTGTAAGCCTATTGTTTTAATAAATTATTTCTTTAATTATCAACAAAAATATTATCTTTACGTAAAAATTTAACTACTAAATTATTTATATATATATAAATATATATTAACATGCATATTTTTAATATTTTTATATATTTTAATATGTATTTATACAAATAATTAATTTAGTAGTTAATTATATATTATGCTTGTTTGTGAAAATATGTTTTATTTTTTTAATATTTTTATTTTATTAAGACTTTATATAAAAATTAAAAATAATAAAAATGAAATTTCATTATTTTTATGAAATTATTAATATAAATAGCAGTGAAAGTATGTTTTCACTAAAGTTTGATATTTTGTTTAGAATTTTTTTTATTTATCTTATGTTATTATTTTTTTTAGATTCACGAATACTAAAATCAAATTCTAAATTTTTTAGATATAAAATTTTAATATCATATCATATTCCTACTTCTTCTAAAGTTTTAAATTTATAAAAAAAAATAAAATAAAAGATTATATCTCTAACCATTTTCAATAAAAGTTTGAGATTGTTTTGCTTTTAATAAACTAAAATATCTAGAGTTAATGAAATATAAACACAACATGCATAATTATTTTTAAAGGAGTTACCACATATACTAAATTATTATAAAATATTTAAATCGTTGAATTTTTAATTGATAATTCATTGTTGTATTTTTTCTCTCTAAATTGGAGAAGCCCAATGATGAATCGAACTGTATTATATTCATCTATTGACAGCAAAATAATTTGGACTGTGACTAAACACAAACACAAACATGTGATAGCTAACATTTGTACTGTATAGTTTACCACTTGTCACACTTATTAGCTTTGTCGCTAGCTTACTTCTCTTGTCATCACATGCTCTGTTACTCCATAAAATAATTCGTTGACAACCAACCCCATGTATAGTTGCATTATATATATAACTAGCATATTAATTTTTTTATTTATTAGTTAAACGTGTAGAATAAAAATGATAAATTAGTTGTTAAAATAATAAACATCTTATATTCTAACTAAAAAATTATTGGATTTAGGTCATCAAGATATCTTAGAATTAAATCTTAAAAATATATGATGATTGATGAATAGTTTTAGTTAAAAAAATGATAGAAGATCAATACTTTTAATGAAAAAAATAGAAAATTGGCTAAATTAAAGTTGATTCATAAAATTACTTTCACTATGTTCACCTAAAATTTCTCTTATATTAAAGGAAGGAAACCAAAAGAAAAATCCATAAAAAAAAACCTGACAATAACAAAAAAACAGACATTTTCACAGCTGTACCGGGAAATGATTACTGGCAAATACTTTCATGTGGTACAATAATTGCATGCAATGTACTATTTTGTTCCAAAAACAATAAAAGAAGATAGAATATAATGTATATTAATTAAAATCAATGGTTAAAATTATTTTTTTTTACGGTATATATAAACAACGTTTCTCTCATTTGTAAATTAAAGTAAGATTCACCACTACATGATTGAATAAATAATTCGATATATATCATTAAAGCATTTTTATGTACAAAATCAATAACTATATGTTTAATTTGCAGAACGATACAACATATTTTGGAGTTACTATTGGCAGGGTTGCTAACAGAATTGGAGGAGCTCAGTTTACATTAAATGAAATCCATTACAAATTAATTGCTAATGAAGGAAACAATACACTTCATGGTACATATATACTAGTGCTAGTACTACATATGTCTACTTTATTCCCCTAATTTGAAAACATATAATTCTAATTTAATTAATTTCTATTACTGCTAATAACAAGATCTGATGAAGAAATTAAACATGTCACATATAAAGACTCATAATTGTGCTTGTCCTCAACTTAATTAGGTGGACCTAGAGGATTTAGTGATGTGCTTTGGAAAGTGATAAAGTATCAAAGAGACGGTGATAGACCCATAATCAAATTCAGCTACCACAGTTTTGATGGTGAAGAAGGTAATAAACCGAATGTTTTTCACTTGAATCATTATATAATAGTGTTAATATTTAAACTTTTATGAGTATTGTTAATTTTGGTGTACAATTGAATATGTCTTTCTCTGTAAATATGACTTAAGAATCGTCAAATAGTTTATTATGTTTACTAATTAATATAATATCTTAGTAATTATTTTCGGCGCAAAGACATCTTCATCCGATATTGATAAAATTTATAATGAGAATATTGAAAATTTGTGTTTTAGGATTTCCGGGTGACCTATTGGTAACAGTGAGCTACATCCTAAGTGAAGAATGGAGTTTGAGCATAGTCATGAAAGCAAGAGCCTTAAACAAAGCAACACCAGTGAGCCTGGTTAACCATGCATATTGGAACCTAGGAAACCACAACAGCGGCAACATCCTTAACCAAGTTGTTCAAATCTTCGGATCCAAATTCACACCGGTCGATGACAACCTCATTCCCACTGGAAACTTCTCGTCCGTCCAAGGAACCCCATACGATTTCCTTAAGCCACAAGTTGTTGGCTCTAGGATTGACCAGTTATCCAAGACCAATGGCTATGACATAAATTATGTTCTTGACAATGACGAGGATGAGATTAGGGTTGCGGCTATTGTCACGGATAAGAGGTCAGGGAGAGTGATGAAGATTGCGACAAATCAACCGGGATTGCAATTCTACACTGCGAATTCCGTGAAGAATGAGAAGGGGAAAGACGGGTTTGTGTATCAGCCACGATCGGCGTTGTGTTTGGAGACTCAAGCGTTCCCTGACTCCGTCAACCATCCCAATTTTCCATCAACTATTGTCACGCCGGAAAAGCCTTACAACCATCTTCTCTTCTTCAAATTCTCCACTACCCATGCTCCACCTGGTTTTTCAGAGTCATAATAACAACTTCAATTTGTTATTAACTTATTATGAATTTTTATAATAATAAGAGGTTGCGTTCTTAACTACTTTTTGATTATTACTATTTGCATAACTCTTTGATGCGGGACTTAATCAGTTAGAATCCGTGAATGCGCTACTTTACCTATTATTTTTTGAAGGGTAAAGTATTAAATTGGTCCCTATGTTTTAACGTTCTGTTTTTATCCTTAAATTTTAAAGTATCCTATTTGAATCTTAAAAAGTTTCATTTAGCATCAATTTAGTCCTACAGTGAAGTTAAAGTTAAATAATTAACGGAATATCCTACATAATAACAGTACAAGAACAAAATCGATAATCTGGAGAATAAATACAAACTCCAAAGGCACAAAATCAATCCATGATGCATCAATACGTTTATTTATCATTCTCTTTAGTTCTATAGAAAATATTTTATTTATATTATAAGAAAAATAATAAATAAATGTATTGATGTATCAACGGTTGATTTTGTACTTCTGAAGCTTGTACTTGTTCTTCAGATTATCAATTTTGTTTTTGTACTATTGTTATGTAGGAGATTCCGTTAATTATTTAAATTTGACCTCATTGCGGGACTAAATTGATGTTAAATGAAACTTTTTTGGATTCAAATAGGACACTTTGAACCTTAAAGACTAAAACAGAATTACGCTCAAACATAGGGACGAATTTAGTACTTTACCCCTTTTTAAAAAAAATGCTATCTGTAGATTAAAATTATCTATTAATATATTTATATATAAATATGTATATTATTTAATTTATTTTTAATATATATTTATATTGTATATTAATAATTAATTTTAACATATATTTAATATGATTGATTTTTAAATTGCATATTCTACTTTACTAATGTCACAGCTTTGTCTTATATAATATACTAGCAATCAAAAATATATTATGTAAATATTATAAAACAATTACTATATATTTGTATATTAATATATATTACTTAAGTTTTTTAAATATATATTTTATAGATATAACTAATTTAATTACTGATATTTAATATATACATATTATAATTGTATTCTGTACTGGTAGCCCTGTTTTATTTTTTTTCATTCAATGTCTTTTAATTAAAATATAAGGTAAGATATATGTCATTTTGATTAATTTTATGATTATTATATTTAATAAATTATTTTACTTGTTAGTACACTAAGTATATAAAAGCAGACACAATTGTATCTTTTTTAATTTTTTTTCTTTATTTGAATATCAGATGCAGAGTAGTTGTAACTAATTATATAAGAAAATGATAAAATAAAATCTTAAACTTAATTTTGAATCAAAATTAGTTACGTCAGGCTTTATAGCCTTATTATAGGTAGCTTACAAGACTCACTAACTAACACTAGCTGACTCAGCAAGTATAACTAACTTAAGCAGCTCCTTGTAACTAATTTACTAACTGTAACTAATAACTTGTACTCTCTGCAGCTATATATGTATGTATGTGGACTTCTCTTCTTCTACTGAGGGTGTGATCATATTCTCTTTCACGAGTAATGAGAAGAAGAAAGTTGTAGAAGCATGTGGAATGAGGTGAAGTTAGTTAGAAAGCTAGTGACGTGGGACACCAGTTTGTTTCGGTTTGTTACTGTTAGTTAGGTAGTTGTCTCTGCATGCAATTATATGCAGATAGTTTCACGTGTTATATATGTGAAGCTACTATAAATAGCTAGCTTGTAGCTCAATCAAGCACCAAATTCAGTCATAATGAGAGTCACCAATTCTCTCACAAACCATTCTCTATGTTCTCTCTCTCATTCTCTCATTATTGTTACACTACCCCCAAAGTCACCAAAAATTAAATTAATAAATTAAGAGATCCGAATTTTTTCAGTATATAAACCAAGATCCTAAGTCAATTTCTTCTCAGTCATGTATTAATGAGAGCTTTAAACAACTAAACGATTTTGCTTGGCTTCATAAGCTTGGTAGGACAATATTCTAAACAATTTTTTTGGGGTAGAGATAGAAGAAAGAAAAAAGAAAAGGACAAAGAAAGAAAGAAAAAAAAGAAATAGAAAAAACCCAAGCTAAATGATGATCACAAAAGGGTCACCGCTTTCATGGTCACACGCTCTCGAACCTCATCCAGCGGGATAAACCATTCCATAGAGTCAACTGAGCCATTAACCCTTAATCTAGTAAGATTGTCAGCCACAGAATTCAACTTCTTAAGAACAACATTGAAATGAACCCAATCACTTCAAATGAATAAGATCAGTGTTAGAATATCAGCGGTATTTGACCGACTTGTTTCGACAATTTGAGAAGAAATCAAGATGAATGCGTCAAGGCTATCAGTCTCACAAACAACTACTACTAAAAAATTATTCATTATTACATATTAATATTTTCGACAGATTTTATCTCATAGAAAAGAGACAGAATTTGTAAGAAGATTTTCATCAAAAACGAAGAAAAATAAATTAATATGAATTGCAAACGAAAAAGAGATTAGTATTTTTGTGAGAAATAATTATCGATAAAAAATTCATCTGTCTTTAAATGAACAAAATACTGCATTTTATTAAATTATTATAGACAAAAAATCTGTCTGTAATTTAAAATATTTCGTCGAAAAATATTAAGTTAAACCTAACTTAACCCACTTTCTCGAGTTCCATTCACACTCCACACAAATAAAACACGAGCTTCTTCCTCTCTTCGTCACGGGCTGCTTCTTCTCTCCGTTGTACGAGCTTTTTCCACCGCTCGCATCACACGTTCTCTTTTTGTCATCCCTTGCGTCGTACAAGCCACCTCCGATCCGCTGCCGTTCTCGTCATGTTTGCTCCCTTCGGTCGCCATCGTTGCAGAATTCTACACCACTCTTTTCGTGTTTGCTCCCTTCATCGTTATCATCGCAGAACTCTCTTCGTTCCCGCTTTCGTTGCGTCTACTTCCTTTGTGAATTTTAGGTATACTCTAATTTTTGTGATTCTGTTGCTTATGGTTCAATTTTTTTGTACCAATTTTAGGTTTATCAATTTTTCTTCACGGTTTCTATCTTCTTGTTTGTGTTGATGCTGATTGAGCTTTTTGTTCCTGTTGTAGCTTCTATCACATGCTGATATCTCAAAACAGATGGTAGTTTTACCCTTTCTATTCTCTTTCTTCTATTTAAATGTTTCTAATTTCTAGCTTAGGGATTCGATCCTATTCTAAACTTGTTCCATAATTCTACTCTATTTATAATTTTTTTTTGTGTGAATAAATGCATTTGCTTTAGTTTGAAATGAACAATTTTTTATCTTAATTTGAGCTTGAACTATTTTTATCAAACTATTACATGTATAATTCTAATTGTAATTCTTAGTTCTTTAGTTGCTACTCTGAATTCTTAGCTCAGTTTATCGGTACTTGGAATTTATTGCAATTTTCTAGTATATGAATTTGTGAATTTGATAAGTGTAGGCTCTAGATTGAGTTTACTAGTTGAGTTTGGTGATTCAAATGTAGCTAAATTCTACGATTTTAGGTGAATTTTCAACTTCGATAATGTTACTTCTAACTACTAAATCAAGGAATAAGTGATTACTTTATAAGATTTCAAGATTTTGAAATTATCTAACTTTTACTTCAAATAGTATTAGGAGGATGTTTATGATTTTTTTTTAAGATGCTATATTATTGTTCTTTATTTTATTATCGTTTTAACATATTTAGATAGCATTATACTAATATTACAATGATTTTTCTGCCTATAGCTGTAAGAAGATTGTAGAATTGATTTATCTGCTTTCTGTTTTAATTTTTGTTCAAATCAAGTTGTTTGCTGAAGAGAGGAATGTTTGTAATTTGATATTTGAAGACTTTGATTCACTTGCTGAACAGTATTTTGCTGAGATGACTATAAACAGTATCTCCATGCTACTTAGTATTGGTGAAGCAAATACCAAAATTATTAAATCTCCGCAAAACTTCCATTTACCTTTAGACTTGTATGAAACAATGTTACATCTTCATTTAGAGGTGTGGTTCCATTTACTAAACTTGTATATTTGGAATTCAAGTCAATGATTCTATTAAGGTTCAAACTTCAAAGTACTTGTCTTCTCTTAGCTATGTGCTTCATAAAGGAATTCATGTAGGAACTTTGGGTTCCATAAGGATTTTCTGTGCTATGAACAGATCAATAGAGAAAAAAAAAAAAGATGTGAGATTAGTTGTTTCCTATTTGCAAAGTTCTGCTGATAGGCCGTTGGATATCTAATAATATAAAGTGTTGCTTGAAAATAATAAATTAATTTTAAAAAATATGAAAAAAATAAAGAAAGAATACAGGAATTGATTTGTTTAATAGTCTCTCAAAGATTATCACTACTTTTGCAATTCATCAATAAAAACTCTGTTTTTCAAGTTGATAACCAAAACTCTAATGAGAAAATTCTTTAATTTTTTGCCCTTTGTCCCAAGCACTATGTAGTAGTTTATGATGAATCAAATTTTTTTAATTAATTACTGTTTTTTACATATGCAGTCTTCTGTGAAAATGGTATCCACAAGCATGGTCAAAGAATTTGTTGGCATAAATGCATGATGGATATAATATGAAATTTGGGATATCATCAAGAATGGCCGATCTTGTTTTAATCACTTTGTCTGTGTATTTATGTAAAAATTTTAATAAAATTTTGATAGTTATTAATTTGGTACTATTGTCTTTGTTCTTGATACATTGTAAAAACCAAACATGATATTTGGTTCTATTGTTAATATCAAATACTGGTTCTTTTGAAATACTATGAATGTTTGAATACAAGTTAGATGAAAATTTGTATTCATTAAATTTATATTTATTTTGTATGAAAACAAGTTTATTTTGCACTGAAAAAATCTAAAAAAAAATTATGTTTTATCTTACTGACAGATTTACAGACAGATTTTTCGTCTGTATTCAGAGTTGGAATGCTTTTCCAAGGCTCCAATTATCGACAGAAAATTCGTCGAAAAATCTGACGCTAATTATCGATAAAAAATCTGTCAAAAAAATCAGACGGTTTAAGTGAAATGGAAGTAACGATTATCGAGAAAAAATCTGTCTATAACAGATCATAGAAAAAAATTTGTCGGTAAATTATCGACAGTAAATCTGACGGTTTTTTTAGTGAAATGGGGGACCATTATCGAAAAAAATTATGTAGGTAACAGAAAAAAATATGTCAGTAAGTAACTTTCGACAAGACTTTTATAGAAGGACAAAATCTATCAGTAATTTTATCGATAACCAAAAATCTATTTGTAATGAAGACCAAATATATCTATAAATCTATCTGTAATAAGCAATTGTCTAGTTTAGTTTAAATATATATTACATGATATCCCTGTGATAGTATGATATTATTAGTATTTTAATTTTCTTTGTCCTATATTGACAAAATCAAAATTTATCTTTTAAAATACTTTTATGGAGACAATGCGTTTACACTTTATATTTATTTTATATTTCTTTGATTATTCGATTTCAATTTATGGCAAACTAATGACCATAAACTTATAAAAATCAATTGTTGATCACAAGGATTATATTTTTCACTTTTGACATTTGTTTAAGATTTTGTAGTTTTTTAAATTAAAGTAATTAATTTTTGAAACACATGATTAGGTATATATTAATTAAATATTAAGTTGGCATAATTATAGAAAAAGATAATTTAAATTTTGAATTGATATGCTATAAAGAAAAATAATATTAATAGTTAATTAGTAAAAGAAAAACTCAATAGTTAATTTTATTTTTATATTACAATAAATTTATTTATTTATTTTAAATTTAGTTAAAATTTGTCCTAAAAATTGTCAATTAAAAATGATAATAAAAAGATATAAATTAATGTTAATTAAAATATTATAATTTTATTATTTGGAGATATAGAAATTTTTTTCAATTACAATTTTACAAAAAAACATATGACAAATAGAAACAAACTAAATGCCGTGACTAATATTTTAGTTTTTTTTTTACAACAAAAGTCGGCTTTAAGCCAACCGCATCATCAGCTTCAAATCATGCTTTCTTTTAGAAAAATTATTCAAACTATAATATTTTGATAAATGTTCAATTTTACCGTATTTTTCGTTAAAAATGATATAATTAAAGTATTTTTTTAAGTCTACATGTTACATGTATTTTTTTTACTAAAATAACAATAGAATCTTTTTTATGAGCAAAATCGAATAGAGGAATTTAGCAAATAGTGATCTTTCATTTGTGCATGGCATGAGTCTTCTATTAGTATACATACATACGTACACACGCACACACACACACACACACACACACACACACACACATATATATATATATATATATATATATATATATATATATATATATATATTATGTATATTGATAGTGTAAAATATTTTATACAATCATCTAATGATATTTATTTTTTTAGATGATCATTTATATCGTTAATATAAAAAAATAATTACTTTTACTAACGTGTCATTACGTAATTAAATGTACATATATAAAATTATTTTATGACAGTGTATAAAAATTAAATTTGTTAGAGAATCATTAGAGAATCATTAGAATCATTTTAGATCAGTTAGTATCGTTTATATTTATATGGCATATCTGTATATTAATTGTAGGATTCTATACTTTTATTACTTTGATTCTTCTGGCACCTATATATATCCCTTGTACATTGTACTTTTGATCAGACTGAATAATACACTTTTCAGATTACTCTCTCAGTCTCTTGTTTCTAACATGGTATCAAGAGCTTAGGTTATTTTTTTCTTCAGAAACAATTGGTTTCTACCTCTTTTATCTTGTTTCACCGGCAGTACTTTATCCTCTGTTTTCGACATCTTCCTGACGCCTTGGTTCGTCACCGCTGCCACCTTCGTCTTCTACTCGTTGCAAGCTTTCAACCGCCGCCGGACGCGCCCTCACGCGCCGCTGTCAATTAAAAATGATAATAAAAAGATATAAATTAATGTTAATTAAAATATTATAATTTTATTATTTGGAGATATAGACATTTTTTTCGATTATAATTTTACAGAAAAACATATGACATACAGAAGCAAACTAAATGCCGTTACTAATATTTTAGTTTTTTTTTACAACAAAAGTCGGCTTTAAGCCAACTACATCATCAGCTTCAAATCATGCTTTCTTTTAGAAAAATTATTCAAACTATAATATTTTGATAAGTGTTCAATTTTATCGTATTTTTCGTTAAAAATGATATAATTAAAGTATTTTTTTAAGTCTACATGTTACATGTATTTTTTTTTACTAAAATAACAATAGAATCTTTTTTATGAGCAAAATCGAATAGAGGAATTTAGCAAATAGTGATCTTTCATCTGTGCATGGCATGAGTCTTCTATTAGTATACATACATACGTACACACGCGCGCGCACACACACACACACACACACACACACACACACACACACATATATATATATATATATATATATATATATATATATATATATATATATATATATATTGATAGTGTAAAATATTTTATACAATCATCTAATGATATTTATTTTTTTAGATGATCATTTATATCGTTAATATAAAAAAATAATTACTTTTACTAACGTGTCATTACGTAATTAAATGTACATATATAAAATTATTTTATGACAGTGTATAAAAATTAAATTTGTTAGAGAATCATTAGAGAATCATTAGAATCATTTTAGATCAGTTAGTATCATTTATATTTATATGGCATATCTGTATATTAATTGTAGGATTCTATACTTTTATTACTTTGATTCTTCTGGCACCTATATATATCCCTTGTACATTGTACTTTTGATCAGACTGAATAATACACTTTTCAGATTACTCTCTCAGTCTCTTGTTTCTAACATGGTATCAAGAGCTTAGGTTATTTTTTTTTCAGAAACAATTGGTTTCTACCTCTTTTATCTTGTTTCACCGGCAGTACTTTATCCTCCGTTTTCGACATCTTCCTGACGCCTTGGTTCTCCGACCCGCTGCCAGCTCCGTGCCACATCAGCGCTGACGCGTCCCCTTCCTCCTATCGCGTGTTGCCACGTGTCTTGGGCTGCTGACGAAGCAGCTGACGTGGCATCTGACGTGGCCGCTGACGTGTCAGACAGTGGGACCCTCCCTTAGGTTTTTTGGTGAGCTCTTTCCGATTTTGCCATCTGTTTCCTTATTTTCTGCTCAGAAATTGTAGTTTTCTCTCCTCTCCTTGTTCTCTGTGACTACTATTATGGAAAAGTCAGATGTTTTTGCTGCCACAGACAGAAAGGGTACCTTCTGTCGCAACTGTAACCGTTTCGGGCACCCGTTCTCCAGCTGTCCCTCTGTTGAATGTCGCACATGCCACCAGAAAGGCCATATTAGCTACCATTGTGCACAACTATTTTGCCATTATTGCAAGCTCTCGGGACATTTGATTACTACCTGTCCTACTCGCCCACCACGTCCCGCGCCTGCTTCTACTGTTGAATCTACCACCACTGCTTCTTTCAACTCGTCTCCTGTCTCTCTATCTGATATTGCGTCTCTTCTTCAACATCTTCTCTCCCTTTCTGGTAATACCCATGCTGCTCTTTCGACCCCTCCAGGTACTTCTAAATGGTATTTTGACTCGGGATGCTTTAATCACATGTCTCCATTGCGTAATCTCTTCTCGTCTCTATCTACCACTACAAATGGACCTTCTGTCAATACTGCAAATGGTTTCCTCTTGCACCCAACACACAAGGGTTCTATATCCCAGTCGACTCTTAATCTTTCTGATACTTATTATATTCCCAAATTAAACTTTAATCTTATTTCTGTTGGTCAACTTGTTGATCTGGGTTTTGAAGTCACTTTTTCTGTTTCTGGTTGTCGTGTACAGAATCCTCGGACGGGACAGATCATTGGGACTGGACGTAAGGTTGGAAGGTTGTTTGAACTCGAGAAACTTCATATTCCTCCTGTACCAAATCTTTGTGCTGCTTCTTCTCCCTCTACCCTTCACTTATGGCATCAACGTCTTGCCCACACCTCCTTAGGAAAACTGCGTCCTCTTGTGTCTCAGGGTGTTTTAGGTCAGGTTCCAAATGAATATTTTGATTGCATTTCTTGCCAAACTGCCAAACAACCTGCTTTATCTTTTCACAATAATTCATCTCTTGCTTGCTCTCCTTTTGATCTCATTCACTCTGATGTTTGGGGCCCCGCTCCCACTGCCTCTATGGGTGGAGCTCGATACTTTGTCGTTTTCATTGATGATTATTCTCGTTTTACTTGGGTTTATTTGATGACTAATCGCCATGAGTTACCTCAAATCTATATCAACTTTGCTACTATGATTAAAACTCAGTTTTCAAAGGTCATTAAGGTTTTCAGACGTGATAATGCTATGGAATACCGTGATTCCAAACTCTTAACCTTTCTTGCAGAACAGGGTACTTTGTCTGAGTTTTCTTGTCCTGGTACGTCTCAACAAAATGGTAGAGCTGAACGCAAATACCGTCACATTCTTGACTCCGTCCGTGCAATGCTCCTTTCTTCTTCGTGTCCTGAGCGTACTTGGGGTGAAGCTGTTCTTACTGCTGTTCATGTTATTAATAGACTCCCTTCTTCTATTCTTGGTAATGTTACTCCCTTTGAGCGTCTTTATCATACCTCCCCAGATTATAGTTCTCTTCGAGTTTTCGGTTGTGTATGTTTTGTTCTTCTTCAGCCTCATGAACATAGTAAACTTGAACCTCGGGCTCGTATGTGTTGTTTCCTTGGTTATGGCACTGAACACAAGGGTTATCGTTGTTGGGATCCTCTCTCTAAACGTGTCCGTATATCTCGTCATGTTGTCTTCTGGGAGTATCACATGTTTTCTCGGTTCTCATCCTTTGAGTCAATTCCTACTACTCAGTCACCTTTGTTTACTAACCCCAATGTTGATCTTTTTCCTAGTGATGATTCTACAGATTCTATCTCGAGTGACCCTCCACAGCCTCCTGTTCTTCTGCCTTCTCCATCTCCCAATGATTCCAGATCGGACGATGATCCTGCTCCTACTGTCATGCCTCCTCCTCCCGCTCGTTCTTCTAGGGTAAGGAATCCACCTCCTCATCTTCTTGATTATCATTGTTTTTCTACTATCCTTCATTAACATGAACCTAAGTCATTCAGAGAAGCCTTTACAAATCCAAATTGGCAACAAGCAATGCAGGAAGAAATACAAGTACTTGAAAAGACACACACTTGGAATTTGGTTGATCCTCCTTCTGCTTAAGAAGTTGTAGGCAGCAGATGGGTATACAAGATCAAGACTCGCTCTGATGGTTCTATTGACCGGTATAAGACACGATTGGTTGCTCAGGGTTGTACGCAAGAGTATGGTATTGACTATGAAGAGACTTTTGCTCCTGTTGCTTGTCTCACATTTGTTCGCGCTCTTCTTGCCATTGCTGCGGCCAAAAAATGGTCTCTCAGTCAGATGGATGTGAAGAATGCATTTCTTAATGGAGATTTGAAACAGCAGGTATATATGAAACCCCCTCCGGGTTATCCTTGTCCCTCTGGAAAAGTTTGTCTCCTTCGCAAAGCACTCTATGGGTTTAAGCAAGCTCATCGTGAATGGTTTGACAAGTTCAGCACTACCATATGCAGTCTTGGTTTCACTTGCAGTCCTCATGAGCATGCTCTCTTTATTCGTAAAAGTGAACGTGGAGTCGTTCTTCTACTTCTGTATGTTGATGACATGATCATTACTGGAGATGATGTTGATGGTATCTCTGATCTCAAGGCATCCCTTCAGCGTACTTTTGAGATGAAAGATCTTGGTTCTCTCAACTATTTTCTTGGTCTAGAAGTCATATCCACCGATGATGGCATCTATCTCTCTCAGGCTAAATATGCTTCAGATCTCCTTACTCGAGCCAGAATTACAGATAGTCGCACTGAGTCTACTCCTCTTGAGCCTAATGTGCCATTTACTCATATGGATGGCACTGTTTTGGATAATCTCATTCTCTATAGATAGCTAGTTGGAGGACTCGTTTACTTAACTGTCACCCGACCAGACATCGCCTATCCAGTTCATGTACTTAGCCAGTTCTTGTCATCTCCTCGGACTACTCACTATGCGGCAGTTCTTCGCATTCTTCGCTACATCAAAGGCACTCTATTTCATGGCCTTTATTTTTCTGCCCATTCCTCTTTGTGCCTTCAGGCGTACTCCGATGCTGATTGGGCTGGTGATCCCACTAATCGTCGTTCTACTACTGGTTACTGTTTGTTTCTTGGCGACGCTCTCATTTCTTGGCGTGCTAAGAAGCAAACGTTCACTGCTCGATCAAGTACAGAAGCTGAGTATCGTGCCCTCGCTGACACCACTGCTGAGGTTATCTCCATTCGTTGGCTTCTTGAAGATTTGGGTGCTCCTCATTCGTCCCCTACTGATATTTTTTGTGATAACTGCAGTGCTATTCAAATTGCCCATAATGATGTCTTTCATGAACGCACCAAGAACATTGAGATTGATTGTCACTTTGTTCGGCAACGTATCCTTATTGATGCTGTTCGTCTCATTGCTGTTGGTACACTAGATCAGACTGCTGATATCTTCACGAAAGCTCATCACCCGACTCGTTTCCAGACTTTGTTATCCAAACTCAATATGGTATCCTTAGCTCCCACTTGAGTTTGAAGGGGGATGTTAGAGAATCATTAGAATCATTTTAGATCAGTTAGTATCGTTTATATTTATATGGCATATCTGTATATTAATTGTAGGATTCTATACTTTTATTACTTTGATTCTTCTGGCACCTATATATATCCCTTGTACATTGTACTTTTAATCAGACTGAATAATACACTTTTCAGATTACTCTCTCACTCTCTTGTTTCTAACAAAATTATATATACAATTTTAATTTAATGCATTGTTAATATAAAATAGATTTACGTGTATATTCAATTACATATATTTCAGTAAAAATATTTTTTTATTAATAACCTGAATGGTCATTTAAAAAGAGCGAATATAATTAAATAATTATATAAACTTTTTTACATCATTAAAATATGATACTCTATAATTTAAAAATGAATTTAATTTTAATACACTATTAATTTAAAATTATTTTACAAATGCATTAAATTATATCTAACACTATATCATCAATAAAATAATTATTTTTTATATTAATCGTAAAAATAATCATCTAAAAGAATATTTTTTATTTTATATATATTTTGTTAATACATCAAAATTAAATTTAAAAAAAATATTTTTTTACTATTTATTAGTATATAATCATTTATGTATTTTTTATTAACTAATTTTTTTAAAAAAAGTTTTTGATGATAGATCAATGCAATAGACAAATCTCATCAAAATTATTTGAGCATAGTATTACATTTTACTAATTAATTAAATTGATGAAAAATAATAATAAAATATTTAAATTGATCGATAATTAAAACATGTCAATTATAAATCTTTCGAGTGCCTTAGTGTCTTTTGTTATCAAAAGAATGTCTTTAATGTCTTTATGAAAAAGAAAAAATTATGTATGTCTAAAAGTTAAATATATTAAACGGATACCTTCTCTTCATAGATCAAAACAATATACAGTCAAAGTGATACTTAATGAATTTTCGATCAGACATTTTATATTCTAGTAAATCTTTATAACTCTAGAAGTCTCTAAATATTATTTTGTGGCACAGTTGGATCCCATTATTATTTATAATAAAATATTTAATATAGATATTGAACAAATACGATCTTAATAAATTTTTTAAATATAATTAAATTTTTAACAAATATCATTATAAGGTAAATTGGTCCACAAAGATCAATTCATCTTAAAAAATTTTAAAATAATAAAAATTAATTAAGAATTGAAGTATCTAATTTTAAAATTTCTTAGAACTAATTTAAATCTTTATTTAAAAAAAAATAAAAGCAATTGTGAACAAATCCACTCATAATAATTATGAAGGTTATATTCTGACAAAATAAATATTCTTAGAAGTTTCTTCATCTCAATAATAATAATAATAATAATAATAATAATAATAATAATAATAATAATAATAATAATAATAATAAATAGAAGAATATGATTATAATTTTCGAGTATTATTTGCAATAATTTATTATAAAGCAACCTTTTTAAAAAAAGTTGAAACTTAAAAGCAAAGTTTTATAAAACGTAAGACTAATTACTGTGCCAGAAATTAATGATTTTGAAAGTATTTAATTTAGAGTAATAAATAGTTCAATTTTTTATTATATCATATTTTCACTTAATATATAAAATAAAAAAATTATTATAAGACAGTGTCATGATATCATTTTTTTAATTTTAAATTGATAGAAAGAGACAATATAAATTATTATATTTTTAATATATTTTTTAAATTAAAAATTTTTTAGAAATATTTGATTTTTTGTATAGATTTTTTTTTATTTGTTTGATGCTATTATTTTTTCTATTTTTAAAATTCACGAAAGATTAAATTTTAAATTTTTTGGATATAAAATTTTGATACTATATATATCACAATACCACTTCTTTTAAAAATTTAAACTAATATAAAAATATAAATAATTATATTTTTAATATATAAATATAGATACATATTATATTTATTATATTATTATTTAATCTCAATTTATAATACACTGAATTTCAAGTCAAATAAAATATATATAGCAATAGTAGTTCAAACAATTAATTAAAATAGTCTTATTAGATAACTAGACTTATTACTTATCATTGCAATATACATAAAATTTCAACTCAGAAAAATCTAAAATAAAAGATGTTAACATGCCTAAATTAAAATAGTCTTTAGTTTCTAGTTTGTTGGCAGCGCCTGTTTCTAGTGTCTGTCTTCGCCATTTTCATTCATACATTTTACCTTTTTTGCTAAATTTATTCATATATTTATTTTATTCATAAACTTGTTTTCTTTCTTTAAAAAAATGTTTTCATTCTTTTTTAATAGCATTTAATGTTAAGTGAATTTTTTAGTATTTATAATTTGGTGTCTAATTTTTGTTTAATTTATTTTTTATGATAAATTTTAAATATTAATTTTTAATTTTTTAATAAATTAGAAAAATTTTTTATATATCATAACAATCACCTTATTAATTCACTATAACAACTCGGTTTATTTTGTCCTTTTATCCTCGTCTTTCTCTCTTCTTTTTTAATATTTTTATTTCTGCGTAACTTTTCGAAGTTTTAAATTAAAAGGATAAAGAACTATTTTAGTTTTTTAATATTTGGGCTAAATTTTAATTTGGTCTTTTAACATTTTAAATATTTTATTTTTTATTTAAAAATTTTTAAACAACTTTAATATTGTCCTGATACCGTTAAATTTGACACTAATAATTAATAGAATAAGTGATATAAATGTTAATAACGTCACTAATTAAATTATATTTTCTTTCATATATTAAAAAAATATAACTAAAATTTTTTGTAACACTTCTTCTCAATTTCTTTTTAGTACAAAACTCCAAATCCTAACAATTAATTGTTAATGCTCCAAAATTAAAAAAAAAATTCTTTATATTAATAATTATTGATAAATCAATTTTATTTACTATATACTGAAATTAAATACTATTATTTCTTAAAAATATAAATTATTTATGTCAAATTTAATAGTGGAACAACATTAAAATTATTTAAATTTTTTTTAAAATAAAAATAAAATATTTATAAAAAATTTTAAAACTAAAATAAAATGTTTAAAATATTAAAGACAAAATTAAAATTTAACCCAAAGCTGAATAACTAAAATAACACTCGACCCTAAATTAAATTACATACATTCTAAAATCCTTTGTTCCTTATAATATTCTTTTCCCAGCCATTATAGACGTGTGATAGGCACATGGTTTTGAGAGGTAAAATGGCTTATGGATTAATATTGTCCTATTTTAATTTAAAAAAATAAACAAATATAATATTGTTCTATTATTAAATGTTCGACACCGAGAACTCGAACTTGATTGATTGTTCATATACGATTTTGGCAGGGCTTTTCAAGATGATCACGGCACCTTCGAACGCTTGGTTGGAGGCTCCGTCTACGTGGAGCTTCCACCATATACTCGTTGCCTCGGTTGGATCCCCCGTTACTTCTACTAAAAAGTCGGTCATGGCCTGCGCCTTAATTGCATGTCGGGATTCGTACTGTAGGTCATATTGGGATAGCTTGATAGCTCAAGTCATCATTCTTCCCGCTAAGTTGGGTTTCTGGAGTACCTAGCGGATTCCCTGGTCTGCTCTCACGACCACTTGATGACCTTGGAAGTATTGTCGTAATCTGTAGGAAGAGGTTAGGAGTGTCAGTGCCAACTTCTCTAGCTTGTTGTATCTCAGTTCGGCTCCTTGGAGTGCTTTGCTCACAAAGTAGATTGGTTGTTGGATCTTCCCTTCTTTTCGCACCAAAACCGCGGCCATCGCTTCATTCGTTATGGCCAAGTACAAGTATATTGGTTCTCCGACCTTAGGCTTCCCGAGAACTGGTGGTGCTGCAAGAATCTCTTTGAAATACTTGAACGCTTCTTCACATGCCGGGGTCCACTCGAACGCTATCCCCTTTCTCATCAAGTTGAAAAATGGCAGTGCTTTCGCAACCGACGCACCGAGGAAACGGGACAGTGTGGTGAGCCTTCCTGACAACCTCTCAACATCCTTGATGTAGCCTGGGCTCTTCATTTGGAGTATTGTTTGACACTTTTTGGGGTTGGCCTCCACCCCTCTCTGGGTTATCATAAACTCCAGGAACTTCCCTGCTTCCATGGCAATGCAAAGGCACACTTAAGCGAGTTAAGCCTCATGTCGTGTTGTCGGAGGGAAGCGAACACATTTCTTAGGTCGCTTAAGAGGTCCTCTGGTCGGGTGGTTTTTGCAAGGATATCATCCACGTATACTTCCACCGTTTTGCCTATGAGGTCGTTGAATATCTTGTTCATTAACCTTTGGTATGTGGCCCCAGCGTTCTTCAGGCCGAACGGCATTACCTTGTAGCAGTATATTCCCCCCAGTGTTATGAACGCAATTTTTTCTTCGTCAGGCCGGTGCATCGGTATCTGGTTGTAGCCAGAATAAACATCCATAAAGCTCAGATACCGATATCCTGCCGCTGCGTCAACGAGCACATCAATGTTAGGTAGGGGGTAGCAGTCCTTGGGACATGCTTTATTAAGATCAGAATAATCCACGCACATCCTCCATTTTCCATTGTGCTTTCTTACTAGAACTACGTTCGATAGCCAAGTCGAGTAGTCAAGTTCCCAGATAAATCCCGCTTCGAGGAGGCTGGCCATCTGCCTGGCCACCTCCTCTGCTCTTTTTTGTGACATATTCATTCTCCTTTGGGCCACCGGTCTGGCCTCCGCCCTGACGGCCAGGTGATGTGACATGAGCTGGGGGTTTATCCCCGGTATGTCGGCTGGCGTCCAAGCAAATAGGTTGCCGTTAGCCCTGATCATTTCCATTAGGGGTTCCTTCAGGTCGTGTGGGAGGTTTCTGTTCACGAACGTGAACTTCTCCTCTGTGTCACCAACCCTAAACTTTTCTAAGTCTCCTTCTGGCTCAGGTCTGGGCTTGTCGTCAACCCGGGCGTCCAGGTCGGCGAGAAATACTCTCGATGCCTCTTTAGACTTTTTCCTTAAGGAGAGACTGGCATTGTCGCAGGCGACTGCCGTTTCTAGGTCTCCCCTTATGGATCCCACAGACCCGTTATCAGTGATAAACTTCATCACCAACATCTTCGTGCTGATCACTGCCCCGAGGTCGTTGACGGTCTTTCTCCCTAGGATGACATTATAGGCTGTGGAGTTTCGAAGAACCACGAACTCCGCCATTACCGATCTTCTTCCTTGTCCTAGTCCTATGGATGTCGGAAGGGAGATTGTCCCATCGGGTTTGATGAAGTGGTCGCCCAAGCCTACCACACCGTGCTAGTGCATCTTTAAATCGGCATCTTGCAGGCCCAGAGCATCGAACACGTTGCGGAACATGATATTCGAATCGGCGCCGGTGTCTACGAGGATCCGCTTAATCAGGCAGGTTCCCACTCTGGCCGTGATGACCATCGGAGGGTTTTCCGCTATCTCATCAAACCATTGGTCGTCTGGACCGAATGATATGGGTGGAGTCCTCTTGGCACTTGGCGCGGGGCTAGACGACTAGACCGCCAGGATTTTGATGTCCTTCTTGTGCGCCAACTTTGACCTTGGAGCCGTGTCTCTTCCGATAACTACATTTACTACTGTGAGACCGTGTTCGTGGTCATCGAACTCGTGGCACCGCTTCACCGCGCGGCTCTTGTCCTCTCCCTCGCGGTCGTGATCTCGTCTCCTCGGCTCTCTGATGAGGTTGGAGAATTCGGCTAGTTTTCCGTCCTGGATTGCTTGTTCTAGCGCATCCTTCAGGTCGAAGCAATCCTGCGTCTTATGTCCACAGCCCTTATGATAATCACAATAGAGGCTTTTGTTCCCCCGGGTTTGGTCCTTTAGAGGTCGGGGCTTCGACAAGATTCTCTTCTCGGCTATCTGCTGATAAACTTCTATGATGGGACGGTGAGGGGGTGTAATTGGTAAACTTCCCGACTCGAGGAAACGGCCTGGATGTCTTGCCCGGACCACCGTCTCTGGCATGCTCCTTCTGCCTTTCTCCGCCACCGTGCTGCCGGGGTTGATTGTAGGAGGTAGGGGTGGCAAAACGGGTCGAGCCCGTCGAGCCGATCCGCTAAACCCGCTAAAAAAGGCGGGTCAAGCTAGGATTTGGAGCTCGCCGAATTAAAAAAATCCACCAAACCCGCACCGCCAAATTGGTGGGTTTTGACGAGGCGGGGCAGGCCGGTCCGCCAGGCCGAAGACTTTAATTTTTCTTTTATTTTTATTAAATAAAAGAGTGATTACTATTATAAAATTAATAATTATAGAATTTTTAAACACTTTTTTTCATTTTTTTATTCCTCTTTTAGTTATTAACTTTATTTATTTTATTATATAATTTCATATATATGTTCAAATTATGTGACTTATTTTTTAAAATAAAGATAATTCTATTGACAAATATTATTTTGAACAATTTTATTGAAGTTAAAAATAAAAAAATAGTAAAAAAATTATATTATAATTTGACTATTTTTTATTTGTATTTGATTTTTTTAATTATTATTTTTTTGGTTAATTTTAATGATTTTATTTTTCAAAAAAAAAAAGAAAAAATGAGTCAAGCGGGCTAGCCCGCCAACCCGCCAATCCGCCGTAAAGCGGGGCGAGCTAGCATTTTGAACCCACTTTAGTTGGCGGAGCGGGCCGGTCCGCCTCGTTTATAAGGGACCTAGGCGGGGCGGGGCGGGTTGGGGCGGGCCGTCCCGCTTTGCCATCCCTAGTAGGAGGGCTGCCGCTTGTTGGCAGCCACGGCTTGACTGACTTCTTCATCGTTGATATATTCCCTGGCTACGCGTTGGATCTCCTGCATCGTCCACATCGGCTTCGTGGTGAGATGCTTCCTGAAATCCTCATTCAGAACTCCGTTCGTCAAACACAAACTGGCCACCGAGTCGGTTAGGCCGTCAATCTCCAAACACTCATCGTTGAACCGGTCCAAATATTTTCTGGTCGGCTCGCCGGGCCTTTGTGTCACTCTGAGTAAGTTGATCGGGTGTTTTGCCTTCGCGATTCGGGTAGTGAATTGGGCCAAGAAAGCGCGGCTAATGTCCGAGAACCTGGCGATAGAACCTTGCAGGAGGCTGTTAAACCACCGTATTGCAGGTCCCGCCAGGGTGACCGGAAAAGCGCGACACCTGACTTCGTCGCCTACTCCCTCCAAATTCATTCTGGCCTCGAAGGCCGTTAAATGCTCCTTTGGGTCCTAAGTTCCATCGTACCTCATATCCGTCGGATTATCAAAGTGCTTTGGTAGCCGGACCTCGAGGATGGAATGGTGGAAGGGGGTTGCTCCCATAATCACAGGTCGTCGCGTTCTCCTCGTTCTTTCTCCGTCGTTTTTCCGATCTCGCCAAGCGGTGCGTGTCCCTCTAGATCGGGCGTAAATCAAAGGATCGCGTCGCCTTCTTGGGCGTTCCCGGTCTTCCCGGCTACTTTCAGATTCGGATCTTGGGGTGGGTGTGTGCTGGGAGCGACTTCTGTGAGAAGTTCTTCCCCGGCTCTCGAGAGACAGAGAATAGTTGGGATCGAAAGTTTGTTGATGGTGCTCCTGATCTGCTAGCTGGTGCTCCAGGTTCTGCACCCTATGGCGCAGTTCCTGCATTATCCTGGCGCTATCACTGCCAGTTCCCCCGAAGGGGCATCTCTCTTGAAATCGTGAAGATGACTCGGGTCGTCGAGGAGGGGACCTCGTGCGTCCCCGGGAGGAAGCCATGGAGGCTGCCCCCTCGGATTGGCCCTGCCGCCCGGGTCTGCAGCATCTGCTACGACGTCCATTTAGGTGGTCCCCACAGACAGCGCCAATGTTCGGTAGGTCGGGTACCGGACGGTTCAGAGGGATCTTCGGGTTGATAAGGAGGGGTACGGCCTGGATCCGAGTTGCGGGGCTGAATTCGGAGTAGCCGACGTCCCGAGTTATTCGCATGGAGGGGTTGTCACCTGCAAAGACACTCCGACGCTCTAGTCATTCGTGGCGCTGGCAAGAAATAGGGGTAAACTGATATGTGTGACGTACCTTGGGGGAGGGGTAGGACCCTCCCCTTATATACCGTGTCAGAAGTGGGTCCCGTAAGGGCAGACCCACCTTCCTCGAAGCTTCCCCATACAGCTGTAGTAGAGAGCTGTCAAGGATGCGTGTCTGAGTCGGTGGTTGAGCACCTCGCACCCGACTGTTCGAGTTGGGTGGTTTATGGGTCGGGTCGGCCTGCGTGATGTTTGAGCCAGGCCGTAACAATTATGAAAGTTATATTCTGACAAAATAAATATTTTTAGAAGTTTCTTCATCCCAATTAAAATAATAATAATAATAAATAGAAGAATATGATTATAATTTTCAAGTATTATTTGCAATAATTTATTATAAAGTAACCTTTTTAAAAAAGTTGAAACTTGAAAGCAAAGTTTTATAAAACGTAAGACTAATTACTATGCCAGAAATTAATGAGTTTGAAAGTATTTAATTTAGAGTAATAAATAGTTCAATTTTTTATTATATCATATTTTCACTTAATATATAAAATAAAAAATTATTATAAAACAGTTTCATGATGTCATTTTTTTTAAATCTTAAACCGATAGAAAGAGACAATATAAATGATTATATTTTTAATATATTTTTTAAATTAAATTTTTTTAAAAAATATTTGATTTTTTATATAGATTTTTTTTATTTGTCTGATACTATTATTTTCTCTATTTTTAAAATTCAAAAAAGATTAAATTTTAAATTTTTCGAATATAAACTTTTGATATTATATATGTCACAATATCACTTCTTTTTAAAAATTTAAGCTAATAAAAAAATATAAATAATTATATTTCTAATATATAAATATAGATGCATATTATATTTATTATATTATTATTTAATCTCAATTTATAATACACTGAATTTCAAGTCAAATAAAATATATATAGCAATAGTAGTTCAAACAATTAATTAAAATAGTCTTATTAAATAACTAGACTTATTACTTATCATTGCAATATACATAAAATTTCAACCCAGAAAAATCTCAAATAAATAAGATGTTAACATGCCTAAACAACCTGTTCTCTTGGGTTTTCATCGTTCATGTCTGCAACATGCGTAAGTTCGTTTAGGTAGCGTTTGGTGGAGAGATAAAGACGGAAAGACTAAGACTGAGAGATAAAGACTAAAAGACAAAGATTGAAATAAATTTTAGTATTTTGTTTGGTGTAAGGTAGAAGACAAAAATTGAAACAAAAATGAAACTCTAATTTAATTTGTACAAAAAATAAAATTAGAATTAATTAATTGAAATGAGGGTATTTTAGGTATAAAATGTTATTAAAATTTTAGTCTCCATTTATAAAAATTTTAATCTCCTGTATCCTTACTTTTTGGAGGTACTAAAATACTGAAATTTTGAAGACAAAAACAGAAAATTTAATACCAATCTTTAAACTAATAAACATAATATTGAGTCTCAGTCTTCCAATCTCTGTCTCAATATCTCAAAACAAACACTACCTTAATTTCTAATTTGTTGGCAGCGCCTGTTTTTAGTGTCTTTGTCTTCGCCATTTTCATTCATACATTTTTCCTTTTTTTGCTAAATTTATTCATATATAATTATATATATTTATTTTATTCATGAACTTGTTTTCTTTCTTTAAAAAAATGTTTTCATTCTTTTTTAATAGAATTTAATGTTAAGTGAATTTTTTAGTATCTATAATTTAGTGTCTAATTTTTATTTAATTTATTTTTATAATAAATTTTAAATATTAATTTTTTTATTTTTTTTAATAAATTAGATAATTTTTTAATGTATCATAACAATCACCTTGTTAATTCACTATAGCAATTCAATTTATTTTGTCCTTTTATCTTCGTCTTTCTCTCTCCTTCTTTAATATTTTTATTTCCACGTAACTTTTCGAAGTTTTAAATTAAAAGGATAAAGAATTATTTTAGTTTTTTAATATTTAGATTAAATTTTAATTTTATTTTTAACATTTTAAACGTTTTATTTCTGATTCAAAAAATTTTAAACAATTTTAATATTATCCTAATACTCTTAAATTTGACACTAATAGTTAACAGAATAAGTGATATAAACATTAATAACGTTATTAGTTAAGTTATATTTTTTTCATATATAAGAAAAATATAACTAAAATTTTTTGTAACACTTTTTTTCAATTTTTTTTGTACAAAAATCCAAATCCTAACAATTAATTGTCAATACTTTAAAATAAAAAAATTTATATTAATAATTATTGATAAATCGATTTTACTTACTATATACTAAAATTAAATGCTATTATTTTTTAAAAATATAAATTATTTATGTCAAATTTATTAGTGAGACAACATTAAAATCACTTAAAAAATTTTTAAAATAGAAATAAGATATTTATAAAAATTTTTAGAACTAAAATAAAATATTTAAAATATTAAGAACCAAATTAAAATTTGATCCAAATATTAAAAAACTAAAATAACTCTTTACCCTAAATTAAATTACATGCATTCTAAAATCCTTCCTTCCTTTTTTTTTCCAGCCATTATAGACGTGTGATGGGCACATGGTTTTGAGAGGTAGAATGGCTTACGGATTAATATTGTCCTATTTTAATTTAAAAAAAATAAATTTAATATTGTTCTATATTATTAAATTTAACATAAATAAATATTATATTGAAGAGTCAATAATATTCAATTTTAGTATTTAAGTAAAATTGATTCATCAACGATCACTAATATAAAAGTTTTGAAGTGTTAGGTGATTGTTAGGATTTCAAATTTTGTACCAAAATAAAGAAAATTAAAAAAAAGGTGTTACAAAAAATTTTTAATTATATTTTTCTAACACATGAAAAAAGATATGACTTAACTTATAATATTATTAACGTCTACATAACTCATTTCATTAACTATTAATGTCAAATCTAATAGTAGGACAATATTAAATCTGTTTAAATTATTTTTTTAAAATAGAAATAAAATATTTAAAATATTATAGACCAAATTAAAACTTAGCTCAAATATAGGTGATTAAAATAATACTTTATTACTTAAAAAAATTGTAACTTTTTTAAAAAAGATGTCTCTTATTTTTCTGATATTTTTATTTTCACTTAAAATATTTTATCAAACACAGTTAAATTTTAAAAAAATATTTTTATAGTTAATTTCTTAACTAATAATAATTAATTTTTTATCATAAATTTTAAATCATAAGCTTTTAAAAAATGAAAGTTAAAAAATTAAATTTTATAATAAAAAATTTAACTAATATTAACTAATTAAAAATTACTCTTCCATACTTAAAACTTATTTGGGTAAGTTGTTAATAAGTATTTTTTTTTAAAAGATATCTAAAACAATAAAAAAATTAATATTTATATGTCTCGTACAAAATATATTTTTATTTATTAATTTTGTTTTCATACAACAATATTAAAATATTTTTAATTTTTTTATTATGTTAAAATATTTTTTAAAATTAAAAATATTTTAAAAAAATGAGAATCATAAATTTTTTAAAAAAATTTTGAATTTTTGAATTTTTTTACTTTTACTTAAAAAATTCATCAAACACACTAAGTTTTTTTTAAAAAAATCTTTTATATCAAAAAAATATTTTTCTTACCACTACTTAATCACATCCATCCTAACACTTATTCTTTCATAACCGTTGACTAGATATTATTAGAACTCATGTTTGAGTTTTTAGTATTTTGAAAAGAACAATATTATAATCAACAAAATAATATTTTATTTCTCTCTAATAATTAAGCAATTTTCACTTATATTAAAAAAAAGTTCTAGATATTTTTCCATTTTCTCTCTCTCCTTTTCATATATTTTTTTCTCTCTCTCATTTAACTCATCCTAATAATGACAAGACTCTCCTTAGACCACAGTAATTGTTTTAATTTAATTACATCCATTTCTTTCATACACTCGTCAATGGTGGGAGCTTATTACAGATTCCATTTCCCTCAATAATTGTCTCTCATTTCGACTCAACCTCACTTTGGTGATGCTCTTTCCTATCTTTCCATTTATGTTTTATTTTTCATATGAATATTTAACCCATAATGTTTTTATGTTTTGTTACTAGCTCTTAATGATTGATGGGTGCACTTTTCCATTCTTGGTTTAATTTGTTCTATTTTTTTTAATTATTTTTTTATGTCTTTGATTTTGGGTGGATATGAAGACATGGCAAGTTTCAAGGAACTCTCAATGGGTGGAGTAGTCTTGAATAATTCGAGAAGAAATTCATCAAAGGAAAGAAAGAAGAAAGGTGATGAAGATGATTTAGGGCTTAAAAGAAAACTCAAACTTTGGTTTGGTTGCATGACACTGATCTTGAGATCAAAAGCAAAAGATTCTGCGAGTGATCACAAATATAAAGCAGATGGTATTCTTTTAAATTTCTTTCTTTTTCTTTTTTTTTCCTTTCTATTTTTTAAGGTTGGCATATATATGATTCACTAAATAAAACCCAAAAGAGGTGATGTGCTTTTTTTTCATATCTTGCGAAATCAATTTCTTTCTATGTCTCTCCATTTTTCCAGTTTTATCAAACTAATAAAATATTAAATATAAAAATACCTAAATATTCTATTTTTATTGATGTCTTCAACCTCATTTGACTTATTTCAAAGTAACATATAATGTGACACAATTATTTTAATATTAAATATTATTTTAGTTCTTAATATTTAATTTAAAAAATTAAAATTATGGTTGATTTTCTCTTTTTCATGCTAAAAAATGTTTCTGGTAATATTATATAAAAATATTATCATTTCTAAAGTATGCTATTGTTATTTAGATTATTTTTAATTAGTTTAATATTGATAATAATTAATTATAATAGGAGTAAATAAAAAGTATATATTGTTAATTACAAAACTTTTTTTGTATTTTTTTATTTATTTAAAATTTTTAAAGTGAGAAAAACTAATATTCTTTTTAAAAAAATATTTTATAATTAACTTTACATACTCTTTATATACTCTTATTATAATTAATTATCATCAATATTAAATTAATAAAAAATTAATCTAGATAACAGTTATAAAATATCTATGTTTATTTTTTTCTATCTAATTCACAACTACTCTTCTTCTCTAACCCTTCTTTTTGTTCTCTTCTTTTAATCATTCATCCTTTCTAAACCCTAAAAATAACTCAAAACCATTGCTGGCATCCCCTAATAATTAACTTAAGCAAATCCATTTTTGAATCTGTAGCAATATAATGCTGGCAGTGTTGTTGGATTAGAGTTTGTGATATATAAAGATCATTTTAATTTTTAATTAGCACAAATACTAACACCAAAAAATACTTCATTCTTGATTTTAATAAATAAATATTATTTATATTCACTTTTGTGTTTATACTAACTGTGAATCACAAATTTTATTTTATCTTTCCTTCTTAATTTTTTTCTTTTATATAATAATGTCCAATGTCAAAAAGGAATATATTAAAATTGATTATTTTGACCCAACTTAGCTTTTAATAAATTCTCTTTTTAATTTAAAAAATGAACTTTAAATTTCATTATTTGACTTTGACCTATGTGAAATTTTTAAGTAAAAAATATGGAATAGAGGAGTAATATCAATTATATTATATTTCCTTCTTAATTACATAAAATTAGTGTCTTATAAAGTTCATCAAGTATATTATATTAAGAAATTATTAACTTATCATTATAAGTTGATAAGAATAACTAAAATGAGAGCAGTATATCATAAAAACCTTTACTAAAAAGACATGAATTCTTAAAAAAGAAGCATAATAATATATGAATTGTCTAACACTATAAATTATTCAAAGTTTATGCAATTTTGAGTTTAAATTTATTTTCTATAATTAATTATTCCTCTCACTAAAAGAAATTACATAGTCAAAAAACGAAAAGAAAAAGGAAATTATATATTATATGCCTCATTCTAAGTAAGTCTAATATATATATACACAAAAAGCACTTAGTCCATGTAGGATTTCCCTGTTCAAAATCAATGATACTAGCTAGCTAGGTGAATAATTTTATTTTTATAATTATCATACAATTAAGGTTTAAGACATTCTTATAGTTGCATTATATATATTAGTGACTGAAAATTAATATACCTATAATGTAAATATGAGAACTTTGTAAACCTTATATTGATTTTGGTTCAAAAACTCTAAAAGTTTTCCATATAAACAAATCCTAATACAACACCAAATAAAGAGAAACAAATGATATAGATTATAGAGGAAAAAAAAATTCTACTTCTAATGTTCTACACAACCCTAGCTAGCAACCCTAAACTCTTAACACTTTGCATATATGTAATTTTAATTTTAATTTATTTTCCAAGTGATTTAACTTGTGAATAATTCGATCTCTCATAAAATAAATCCAGGAATAGAGGAGAAAATTATTGATCCCATATCATCAACTCCAAGCAATTCACCAAATTTTCATGGGCCTGGTGGATCCAGCATCACTACTCCTATAGTAATAATTGATGAAGAAAGCGTGGTTAATCCAAAAAGTTTTACATACAAACAGCTAAAGTTGGCAACAAAAAATTTCAAGAGAGAGCATTTTCTTGGTGAAGGAGGATTTGGAAGTGTCTTCAAAGGATGGCTTAGTAGAGATGATGCTATGACTCCAACAAAACCTGGAATGGGGATTCCTGTTGCGATTAAATCTCTAAACCAATTCGGTCTTCAAGGCCATCAAGAATGGCTCGTATGATCACTATCAACTAACTCAATTATATATTTTTCATTTCAATTTATATTATATTCATCATCAATTATTTGAATAAGTATACGGAATCAAGTTTTAATTAGTCAATATTAATTTTTTTATTATAAAACCAAATTTTAAATTTTTTTGAAAATTTATAAATTTTAATATAGAATTTAAAATTTAGAATTTAAAATCTAGAATAAAAAATTATTTTAAAAATTAATCAAAAAAATAATTTCCTAATCAAAATAAATTTTTTTATCTCATATATGCATACACTTCTGTATATATATATATCCATGCTTTCAATTTGTATTTGAGTTTTCCCCATAAAAAGCACCTAAGAAATTTTTCTTTTTATTTTTTATTCTTTCATTTATAGTGTTGCAAAATGTTTATGATATATAATATATGTTTTTAAACTATGAGAGTGTTTTGAGTGATAGATGGTTGTGTACATGGCAGGCTGAAGTAAACTATCTGAGTCAGCTAAAGCACCCAAATTTAGTGAAACTAATTGGATTTTGCAATGAAGATGATAAGATGCTGCTTGTTTATGAGTTCATGCCTCGTGGAAGCCTTGAATCCCATCTCTTTAGGAGTAAGTCTATATATTATTTCTGGTTATTATTATTATTAAAGAGTTGTTTGTTTCTCATCTATCTATATATAATACATGTTTGATTTATTATTTGCATGCTAATTACCTTATTTGTTTAGATTATTTATCAAACATACTGATTATATTGGCTTCGATTTATTTTGTTTAACTATATATATAAGATTTCTTGAATAAAATTACAGTATCTTAGCTTTAACTACTACTCTCTTTTTTCATTGAGAGTTAATACTTAATAGAATAATAGCTATCTAATTATGAAAAAAAAAAAATAAAAAGGAGTGTGTATATATATAGAAGTTCATTTTATTTTTTTAAATCTTTTCCTTTTTTTTAACTCAAATCAAACAAAAATTTATGAACAAACCATTATTGGTTTTAATCTCATGACAATAAGAAGTTTGTTATTTCAGCACATGTTCATTTTAAGATACTAAAAAAATCTACACTATTGGAGTGCAGAGAAAAAGAATTATGATCATTATTGTCTCTTTCTTTTTTTTTTTTTTTTTTGTTTCTTTAACTCCAAGAACTAATGCAGCTTTGATGTCACATCTTAATATCGAGATTTTGATGTGTTCATAAAACTTCTATTCCTGTTATAGCCATGTAAATGTATATACATCTTCTATGTAGCACTTTCATAATTCTTTAATTATATAATTCTAATCAATCTTTTTACTTATTAAAATGCTTAAATATTATAAATAGATAATATATATTGTACATATATGTATATTTGTTAGGTACTTCATAAATATTAATTTCCTTTTATATATACACTATATATGATTTGCGTTTTATTTAAGACAGAGTAAAAATTAAAAGTAAATCTTAGCTTATCATTCTTTATATAAAATCAAAATTATTATTTCCTCCTCTAAGAAAACAAGCTAATAACACTCCTTCCTATCCTATATTGAGAATGAGAAACACACTCTTTGTCCTTGTGATAGCATACAAATATTATTACATTAATTTTTTAAAAACTGAGATTCATAGTTTTCTTTAAATCAAATGTAAATTTATGTTTATGAGGTTGTTATATGTTAATAACTTAATTCAGATAGATATATACCTTGTTGATAATATGTGGATTGAAAATGGTAAGGGCTTCAGTTAATGTTAATGTATATATGTAGCATATAATATAATTATCACTTCTATGAATGCATTGATTAGAACTCTTTTAAAACCTGTTTCGAAACTTTTCTTTGTGGTACAATAATTTTTCTTCCTCTTCTTGTTGTTGTTTCACAATATACATGAAATAAAGAGTATAATAATAATAAGTAATTTAGTAATTTATTCTTGATAAGTTCTACCGTGATTTTTAAAATTAACAGTACATCAAGTTAATTTCTGATATTCTAATTTCACTATTTTATATTTTTTTTAATTCGAAAAAAATGCATCAAGTTAATCTTAACTCCTTTTTCATTAAATGTGATATATTGCTTTGAGGAACTAATTAACTTAGTGTGTATTTTTTTTTTTCAAATTGAGCAATTAAAATAGTATAATTAGAATCTCAAAAATTAAATTGGTACAAAACGTTAATCTCAAATACCATGTTGAAGTTTAACTGTTACTAATTTAGACTTAAGTAGTTCTACAATAGTTTTTTAAATTAACTGTGCATCAAGTTAATTTTTAATATTTTAATTGTATTATTTTATTTTTTTAGAATAAAAAAAATACATCAAATTAGTCCTAATTTCTTTTTCGTTACATGTGATATATTGCTCCGAAAAATTAATTAACTTAGTGCATTTTTTTAAAAAATCTGAGAGATTAAAATAGTGTAATTAGAATAATAGAATCTCAAGAATTAAATTAGTATAAAATGTGAATCTCAATACATTGGGACTTAACTGTTAGCAATTTAATTAATTAATTGAGAATATAATGTTTGTTTATATGCATGATCCATCAGGAGCTGTGGTGTTTCCATGGTCCATCAGAGTGAGAATAATGCTTGATGCTGCAAAGGGACTTGCATATCTTCATGAGAAGACTCAGAATAAGAATGCAGTTATTTTTCGAGACTTCAAGACTTCTAATATTCTCTTGGACAAGGTAAATATATATATATATATCAATCAATAATTATATATTTGTATTTAATCCACACAACAACTCATATGTTTAATTTCCTTTTAATTTTAAGGAGTTCCATGCAAAGCTATCGGACTTTGGTTTTGCAAGGGATGGACCTGAGGGAGATAAAACTCACATATCAACTAGAGTCATGGGAACCCATGGCTATGCTGCCCCAGAATATGTCATGAATGGTTAGTTACCTTATTTTATTAACAAAATAATAATGTTACATGGTCAGTTAATATTATTATTTTTTACTAGTATTTAGTCAATAATAATTTTTATTCATATTTATACGAATTTTATATATAAGAAATATATAATTTATCCTTATATTTATTAAAATTTGTACACATGAATTAATATAATTTGCATTCACATTTTTTGAAATTTGTATACATTAATTAATAAAATTTATTTGTTAAAAATAATTTAGTATTTGTGTTAGTCAAATAATAACAAAAAATACTAAAAGTATTAACTTTCAAAAATTTTTCTTAACAAAATTAAGGACACTTCGGATGCATTTGGTTTATATTTTTATATTTTTATTTTCTGTTTTATAATTTAATAAAAGAAAAACAAATAGATAAAAATAAGAAATACACAGAACATGTTAAACTATATTAAAACTATATTAAGTGTATACTAAAATCAATTAAATACGTACAGGGCACTTGAGTGCGAAGAGTGATGTGTATAGTTTTGGAGTGGTGATGCTGGAGATGGTGACAGGAAGGAAGGTGATAGACAGACAAAGGGCACATAGTGAGATGAACTTGGTGAGATGGGCACTGCCCTTAATAAGGGACAATGGAAGGAACAGCCATATACTCCTCATTGACCCAAGGCTTTATGGCCATTACTCTGCAAAGGCTTCCCTTAAGGCACTTAAGTTGGCCTCTCGCTGCCTCCGCTTCAACCCTTCCATGAGACCTACCATGGATTCAGTTGTTCAATCCATCATCAACTTCCCTCAAGAAGCCTCACCTCTTCCAATTCCTCCTCCTCCTCCTCCTCCTCCTCCTCGTCTTAATACTAACTCCAACAAGTATGGTCTTGTTTCTTCTGCTTCTGCTTCCAGGACCAGCGTGCCCACTCGCTTTCAGGCTTCGCCGTGCCACCTCAACCACCACCACCAAGCTCATGTTGCTTCAACTTCATCAACACCAGCAAGGCCTAATGTTGCAATTGATCAAAGACGTTGAATAAAAATAACTGCAGGGAGTTACCTTATTTTATTATATATAGAAAATAATAAATAATAAATAGAAAAAAAGATAAATAAATTTTTTATTTTTATTTCGAAAACAAATAAATTTTTTATCAAACTTAATTATACATAAATCTCTGACTTTTGTGATTTGGAGGCACATAAATTCTTTCGTACAAGATTAAATTATCACTAAAAGAGTTTTTGTCTCTTATTATTTACAGAAGTCAGAAAATTATTTATATTTTAATTTTGTAAAAGGTTTATTTTGTTTTCATGATAAATAAAAAATAAAAGACTTATTTATTTTTTTCTCTAATAATAAATATAGAAATAACTCAAATAAGGACCTCAGAAATTTCTAGGACTGTGGTTAACCAAAGACTTTTTTGATTTGTTATTTGTCGTTCATTTATCTATATCCAAAGACTGATGATGATATGGGATTTTCTTTAATTTCTTGGTGTCGTTTGATTAAGTGTTTTTTTTTTTTTTTTGGTGACTTGATTAAGTGTTTTTAAACATGGAGTTATGTTATTTGTGCTTTCTTACTCTTAAACACTGCATCAATTCATTCTATCTCCTCCACTATTGGATAAGATATTGATGAATTGGGAGAGCAAGTTCAGTTTCTCTTTTTTGAAATGCATTGAAAAATTTTTTTACTTTTAAAATGTTTTCTCTAGTTTCTCTAGCTTATACATCTTTCTTTTATCTAACATTGTTTTGTACACATAAAAACGTTTTAATTAGGCAGATTTTAGACTTAACTCTTGAAATTTATATGTCGTCGGTGTTTTCTACATTTGTTTCTCTCATTAAACACAATATAACTATCATCTGTGCTAGGTACATTAGTATAAAATACATTTTAGAATATAAAATATACATTAAAAATAAATTAAATACGTATTTATATATAAACGTATAAGCTAATTTTAGTATACACATAACATTTTTGTATAAATATATATGATACTCGTAAACTAAAATCAATAAATAAATAAAAACGAGCTTCTAGTTTCAGGCGTAAGATACACTTTTTCTAAGAAATTATTTACTAACACATTTTTTTGTAACATTAAAATCATGATGATTGATGAAGGTATAAAGCATGTAATAGCCTGTAACAATCTGTTAACTCTCAGCTTCATAACACTCTTGATCAAGGCCTGAACCGTTCCATGTCTTGGAACTCAGAGGTGCACCCTTTCGCTGCTTGGTTCGCCACCCGGCAAAACCAATTGCTTCTAGTTCCTCCCCTGCTGATGATAATGTAACAACAAAAATTCACAAAGGGAATGAAAAACCATCATTTCATTCATTTGAATATGAATACATTGTTTATTTGTTTCAGATCTCAACTATGAATTCTTGAATCTCTATTCCTGTATGCCGAGCCCCTCCTTGCACTCGTAACAGAATTTCGTCTCCGACTTTGAGTGATGTCACCGGAACAGCTGTTTTTGACAGGGCTTCACCTAGATAGGGCAGCAGATAACATTTTAGGGTGGGAAATAAAAATAAGAAACAAAAGATAGAAAAAAAAAAACGAAAACAAACTGAATTACCTTGCGGCGGACAAATCAAGGCTACGGTTTCTGCATTCTGCAAAAGGATGCTGACAGTTTGACTATCTGAGTCTCTCTGGAACAGCGCAATTGTTTACCATATCAATGTCTCGGCGCAGTATCAGAACAGAAACTAAAGAATCATAAGATAGCTTAATAATGCTCTTTTAGCATGGGGCCTTAAAGGCAAGATTTTTTCCGTCTATTTATGTCAAAATTTTGCATTTGAGTTGTTCACATGACACAATTGAAGCTTTTTGCAACTTGTTGCCACACAGTGAATAACCATAATTTGGAATATACCTAAAGACAGTTAAATGACATAGCTAATACATACCCATTCTATAAAAAACCATACTAAAATTAGACACCAAAATCAGCCTCCAATGTAGAATATACATTGAAATACAAAATACACATTAAAAATGAATTTACATATATTTATACACAAATACTTGGTGGTTGATTTTAGTATACAAACAACATTTTTGTTCTACAAAATATTAGTATACGTAATTAGATATTCTACTTAACTAGTGTAGTTGTAATGTAACTACTATTTACTCTGCTGTGAATGATAATCATCTCTTCCACTCAACTAATGCCTTTTAAAAACGCTTGTGCTTTGAGTGCTTGTCTTCACTTATTCTAAATTTCTAATGTTAGTTCAAATTTCAGGAAGTTTTTGATCCAAAAGAGAAGTTTTAGTGTTATATTTTGTGACCAATATATCACAAGAAAAAAAAGAATGGTGGTTGTATCCAGGGACGGATATAAGGGAGGGCGAGTGGCGGCCTCGGCCCCCCCAACTTTTTTTAAGAGTAATAAGTTATTATGTATAATTTAATTTTTTTAAAAAAAATATTTAGTATTTAGTCTAGTATAAATAAAAATTCAGTCTAATTTAAATATTAATAATTTTTAATATTTAAAAAGTAAGTAACAATATTAAAGAAATTTGAAAAATATATTATTACTAATATTTTTTAATTAAATAAAAAATTTCAAATATCATAAAGTGAATTCTTTTTCTTCTTATAGCCGTCTTTTTTTATTCATTTGGTATTAATTCTCTCTGTTTCTACTGCTACAATTAAGAGATCTTTTTCAACTATGAATATTGTGAAAAAGAACTTAGAAACAAAATAAAAGATGAATTTCTTGATAATTTTCTTTTAATTATATTGAAAAGAAAATTACTGAAAAATTTTACACAAATTCTATTATCGGTGAATTTTATGATCGACCATTTCGTTAGTAAAAAGTATACACATATTTCTTTTTACTTTAAAATATATTCTTTGTCAATATATTTTTGTAATACATCTTATATTATATAATTTTTTTACATAATTTTTAATATTATATGTGTTATTGGCCCTCCCATAATATCGTTTCTGGATCCGTCCCTGGTTGTATCTTCAACTTCTGAGTTTTCATATATGGATCTATCAGAGCAATGAATCGTGGTTATAGATATCAAATATTTCCCAAATGGAAGACAACACTAAATGCAGATTTCACATTGAATATCCAATCTTTTATCTTTATTATTTTTTTAATGCTACTCATTAAGGCTATCTTTCAGATTTTTATTAATGGCTATGAAAGCGGGATAAGTAATGAGAAACTCATAGTAACAGTATAGTATACATGTAATCGTTTATAAAGTATAGTTTGTATAAAACAATTATCAATCAGCTATTTGAAAATTAAAGTGGAACTGTGTCTTCTGTTAAGATCTATGATCGAAAGAAAGATTGAGGCTGAACAAGTAATTAAGTGATGATGCAATTTTAAATAGGCTACCAACAATTAAAGGCTTCAAAGATGGTTCCTTAAAACAGTCACAAACTCATTAAAGAAGTTGCAGTCGAAACATTATAAGAAAAACTGCAAACCTTTGCCTCCACGAGGATTAGCGGTCTAGTCTCTATCTTAACACGCCCGACAATTGCGACTCGTTGCCGGCCCTGCTGATCAACTACAATAACTTCTTTTCCTGATTTCAGTTCTGACAGGTAGCACGTTCTTCCTCCAGGAACAGCAACATAGGCATGTACTGGTCCCTGTTATGCGAATTAATTGGTTAAAAGGATTCCATAAAACTAGTTTCGAATCACAGTTAACATTTTAAACCGGAGACTGAAACACATTAAGCATACATATGCTGATTTTAGTGAACAAAATGAGGCATGAAACATTTGAATAGTTTCAGCTACCAGATGAATAACTAACTTATCTCCTATCAGTTTCTTTTTATTAACACTTCCTGAACACATAAGTTACATTCAAATATCATGAGAAAGGGGAAAGAAATCGATCAAAACTTAAATACAGTTGGAATAAAAGTTTCACCAAAATCTTCTTTGAAAAGTAAATGAACTGATTTAGTGCAAAGTAAAATAGATATTACCAAATTCAAAATTTACAAGAAAAGAAAAATTAACAAACTCTGAAGTTCCATCTATGAAAAAACCTTTACAAGCATGCGCATAGCAATAAATATAATCTACATGCATTTCCAATGCTTTCAAATCACTAAAACTATTTCGGATTTATGCTTATTAACTTCTATAAATAAGTTAACGAAATACTAGATCCAGTTATTCACATTTCAGTGTAAATGGTGATAATTACAGACATCGTGACAGAAACCTTTTCCCAATCAGGTTTAATCGTTGATTTCGCATCGCCGCTCCATTATTGCGAATTTTGGTTATAGGTAGTTAATCTTATCCAAGGTCTAAGGTGAGGAATACATTTTTTCCAAGATTAAAAAGCGACTTACAGCATTCACCCGAAAAGGCCTGCTTGCAATATAATTTGATTCCAAGCATTCTGAGTGAACAAGAAATAATCCTCTAGCGAAAGATCCAACCTGCAAAAGATATTTTACCAATAAGAAAGGCCGCCACACTAGACTAGCCAAAAAAATTATTTTACAGCGGAAATGGATGCATACCATAAGTCCTTCACCAGGTTTCATAAGACTGCAAAGATCTACACAAACACGATCCCCCATTCCAGCCACCTGAATGCGTGTCACGGTGGCTTTGGTCAAGCTCAGTAGATTGCTTTCTTCGGCTCTTTTGTCAAAATATTCCTGACAGTTCCAAGCTGATATAAGAGGTCAAGCTGCATGACTCAAGTCAAGAAACTTCACCTGTGTGTAGATTACCTTTAGCTCAAGAACATGTTCGACATCTTCTACTTTTAAGACTATTCCATCTAAACCATGTTCAAGTGCCTACAAAGTTCAAAGGGTGCAACTATAAGGAGAAAGCAGGAAGAAAAACAAGAGAACTATACATTATCTGGTTACATGAGCTTTGACAATTAAAAAAGTCTACTTCATTAGTCTCCCAAGTATATTACCTACCTCAAGAAAAATCTTGGCTTTGGATGTACTGTTGGAGATCGCAAACACTCTCTTCTGGCTGTTATGAAATGCGGCGATTATATTCTCTGCAGGTATTACCTAATTGCATACAAGGAAAATTAGCATTTATATGTTATTAATAATAAATGTCAATTATTGATTATAGAAAACAAATTACAAACTATTATTATGCATTTAAAAGATAGTATGGGGCCATGCAGAAACATATCATGCTATCTTGCAAAGCTAATCAGCATATGAACAATAGAAAAAATGGTCAATGGATGAAGAGATGCTTGGAAACAATACATTTCATCAAAATTCTTCGAGAAGAATGCAAAAACAAACATACCTGCCAATCCAACAGATTAACTACAATGTTCTCTGATTGCTCATCCTCAGGTCTAAGGCGCTCTAGTTCCTCTGGAGTCGAAACATCAATGACTGAGGCTACCCTTTTACCTTGTCCATCCAAAATCTCTCCTTCACCAACAAAAAGGGGGAATATTACTGCAACGGCTGTACCTCCAGCATGGCCAAAATTCAAAATTCATCAAATTAGACATGTCATCGATATCCACTTCACCATAACTCAAACTCCATTGTACTCACCACCAACAACATACAAAACAATTATGGTACTCTTCTGGATCAAAGCATAAACAAAGCAGAAAGAGAACTAATTTCAATCAAAACATTTTTCTACACAACCATCTGAGTACGTATTCAAGGCAAGCCTCTGAACTACAGAAAAGTTGATGCTGCTTCGTGACGTGAAGGTGAAAAGTTTAAATTATCTTAGAAACAACATCTCAGATTGCAGGGAAAGGCTGCATACTATTCTAGGAAATTACAACAACTCTGCTAGCTTAACTCCACAAGAAATTCCAATGAATCAACAATCCAATTTGTCAGAATTCTTGATAAACTGTATATATTGCTACAATCCAACCGTAACGACTAAATCAACCTAATATCAAACTATAAATCAATAGAAAATTAGTAAAAGATATACTTAGATAGTAGTGTATTATTCAGGTGATATGAAGTGCAATTGGTAAAACCCTAAAAAAAGAGAAGACATACAGGACCAATGGTGAGCAAGGTTTTGATGGGGAGAGGAGAAGAGGAAAGTGTTCCATCCTCTCTCAAGAGCAGAAGTCATGACGTGCTGGGTAGTGGTCCATATCCACACGGTCTTTGAGTTCTTCATTGAGGTTGAAGGAACAATGGCAGTTGCAGTTGCAGATGTATTTTTGTTATTTGGGATTGTGAGAAATGAAGAGAATTGATGAATGGGGCGATGTAGAGGAACAAGTGATGAAGTGAAACAACACACTGAAGCCATCGCACATTTTCTTGTTCTTCCTCAGCACTAGCTTAGCTTCTTGCTAGTGGCTCCAACACCACTCCAAAGAAAATTATTTTTTTATTTTTGAAAAATCATAAATTAAAAAAATTTATTTATTATATATTTATTTTCTCTCAAATAAACTATCAATTTCTATTTAACATTGTACTGGTAAAAAACCGAAAAATGGTCATTTTTATCATAAAAATTTAGAATAACGATAAATTTATACATAAATAAAAGAATAAGGATTCAAATCAATTTTTGAAATTTTTAAAATTACACACTTTAATTTTTAAAATTTTTAAATTGACAAAATAATTCTTAATATTTATTTTTGTTAGTTAATATAGTTTTTTATTAGTCACTAACGATGAGTGCTGGTATTAAACATTAACTCGCATACATAGTCATTGAATATCCGCCATTTGAACAAATCAATCTCAGAAAATTTTAAAAAGTTTCAAAAAATACCTAAAAAAAATAAAAAATGACAAAATACTCCTTTTAAACTATTTATATATAATTATTTTTAAATTAACAAATTTTAATTTCTAATATTTTCAGTCTATTATCTTAAATTTAATTATTTATATACAAATTTTTTATATATTTTTAAAATAATTATAAATTAATTTTAAAAAGACACTATTTTCAAAATAAAATTATTTAAAATAAATGAGCCCATATTTTTTATCACGCAAGATATTAATTTAATTTATAGGTTTCATATTCTATGATTATTCTTTAATGATAAATAAAAAAATAAGCTAGTGTTGTTTGAAAAAATACGAAAAGAAGTAAGCTTCTCAAAGTAGTCCTTCAAATTATATTCGAATCTCATAATAGTCCATAAATTCATATGTATCCCTAAAGTTGCACTCCGAAATTCAAAGTCGTTCTTCAAGCATTTTCCGTTAACTAGACACCATCGAAAAGCTGAAGTGAACTAGCTCCCTTTTAACACTTTGGCAAAATAATTGATAAGTGATGTGGAGGAGGAAATATTTTGATGGCAATTTAGTTCCTGAATCAATTTTAAAAATCCTAACCCCAAAATTGAAAACCGCTATCTACATCTCTTTTCTTCTCTTCTCTAACCTCGCAAACCTTCTCCTTTCCATCTTCAAATTTAATGGCTATAGCTAGTTCGAGCAACACATTTGGGAGCTCAAAAAATCTACACTCTAATCAATATTCTATAAGTTTTACAGATGATCAAGTGATGCTGGCTTGGAGCGGGAGGAGATTTGCAGCAACGGCTATGTAGGAAGTAGAAGAGGCAATAATAATAAAGCAGAAGCTATGATGAAAGTGGAGGAAACAACACTAGTGACAACGGTGATAACAACAATAATGAAATTCAAAGTACCAATTTCACAACAATCACCCCAATCCTAACAATATAATATATATTGAATTCGAAAACTTGCAACTGTAAAAATAGGTGAAAATGCATAGGAATTCTTATCGATATTAAGATGAATCCATAAATCAATCTGTAAAGATTGAAAACATATAGTCAATAACAGTAAGTATAGGTGCTCTACCTAATTCTTTTTTTCGCAAACGACGACGACGACGAAAAAACCAACTGTCGAGATCAGTTGAGTTTTGAAGGAAGATGTTGCAACAATGTCACTCAGAGCAAGCGCTAATTAAGAGAGAGTTTTGAAGGAAAAAGTTTGTGTTTCTGTTTTAGAAGGGAGAGAAAATATTGAGTGAATGATCATAAGCTTCTGCCCATGAAACAACGTCGTTTGGCCCAAATTAGGCACCAAACCAAATATTATGTCGTTATGGGCTTGCCAACATGTCAAAAGGGAGTCCACCTCAGCTTTCCAATGGCGCTTAGTTGACAGAAAATGCTTGAAGGACGATTTTGAATTCCATAGTGCAATTTCAGGGATGCATATGAGTAACTATTAATTTCAGGGACTATTATAAAATTCGAGTGTAACTTGAAGGACCACTTTAAGACTTACCTTGATAGAAAAACTTCCATTTAACATCAAAATTTTTTATATAAACAATTGAACATATTTGTACAAATATGTATAAAAACAATACTATGAAATTTGTATGCAGTACGAACCAAGTTAACTATGAATTTAAATTTGTAAGTTTTGGTTAACTACGAGGTCAATATAGATAATTTACAAAATCTCAATGTGAAATTCTTAATACTTTGCAATATTTAAAGAAGAAACGTCTTGACAAATTCAAGTATTCTGTTTCGAGTTTTTAAAAATTTTAAAATTTAGTAGTTGTAATATTATACAAAATAGACTTGCAATTAAAGTTTTTTATACTACCTAAGTTAGTACTTATGTCAAGCAAAAATATATCATTTTTACTTAAGAATATTTTTTTAAATTTATTTTTTATTTGTTATTATTATAGTCTCTACATCATCTCAATATAAATATTATAAATTAATGATTAAATAATTTTATTTTTTATGATATTTTAATGATAATAAATAAAATTATTGTTTAATTTAAATTTTGTTATTTTTGTATTCTTTATTTATTATATATTTTTTAATAATATTTTATTATTATGATTAATAAAAATATTACAAGATTTTTGAAAACGATTAAAAATATTAGAAGGAATTGCTTTAAAATTTTTAAAATATTTCAAAAATTATTTTAAGATTGTTTAAATTTTTTTAGGATTGTTTCATATTTTATTCTAAGAATTAATTTGTCTAATTTGCACACGTAGACACACAACAACTATGTGTATAAATTAACGTTCTAAATTAGTAGTCATCGTTAATTAATAATAAAAAATTTATATTATCTAATAGAAAAAGTAAACGTTAGAAATTTATTTATATATTTAAAATATAAAAAATTAAAATAACAAATTTTAAAAATTTTAATAACTAATTTAAATAATTACTCTAAATAAAATTAATATTTATATATTTTTATGACATAAAAACTAACAAAATTATCTTTCGTAAATATAAAATTAATTTTATTTATTTATAGTTAAATTTATCGGTGTTTTATAGTTTTATGATTAAAAAATAATAGTTTAATCGTCTCTCTCTGTCTTTATAATGTGACTACCGACTAGTGCCTAAAAGGCTAAAAGAATAAAGAAGACTGTCACCTAAACCATTTTTTTAAACACCAATATATATATATATATATATATATATATATATATATATATATATATATATATATATATATATATTGATTTCAAAGAAAGAGAATATACAAATTGAATGTATAATCAATCCCTTTTATAAATAAGTCTTAGCAACACTTCATAACCGTTGAAATGTAACCATTATTAATTTATTATGATATTTTGACATATAAATTATATATTAATAAACTAAATTTAAGTTTAATTTATATATATTTAAATAAATTTAAAATAAACAATTTAACTAGCAAATAGAAATTCATCAGTTAAATTAATAATTAAATAGTTTAATATCTTAACTGAATTAATTATAGATTTAGTTTTAGTAACTACTATTAATTACAAAAAAACTATTAGTAACCTTTTTTTTTTATAAATTTTAGTGTAACTTTTTTTTTAGTCAGATAGATTTGAATGCTTCCAATTTTAAGCATTATATCACCACATTTCTTTGTTTTTCAATAACTATTTTTCACCAAATATTTTTTATTTCATAATGGTTAAACATTAAGTAGTTAAAAACAAAAAATCAAAGGGAAGAGATCCAAGCAAAAAACAAAAAGCATAATACCAAAATCTATTTGATATGAAATGTAATAAGATAGAAAATTAAAAGAAAGCAACTCTTCTACTTCAATTTAATTTTTTGATGCAACAGCTAAGAAAATTACTCTATTTCTCTTGTTCACATTTAAATTTCTTAAAAAAATTCAAAAAAAATTTCATTCATCAAAATTAAAAAAAAATAGCTATAAAATTTTAGAGATTTTTATATTTCTTAAATTAAAATCCTAACTCATAAGTTCACTAAAATAAAAATGAGTCAAATCATAATTGGGCCTAAAACAAACAAAACAAAATAAGATAAAATAAACATAAAATAAGTTTTAAAATAAATATTAAAAAAGTGATGCATATTTAATTCAACTTGACTAACGAGAGTCTTTAATACAACTTATAAATAGTAAGACGTTTGGCTTTCCATAATCGTTAACCATTATCTTTCCAATTCTTGATGCATCTCTTGAAAAAATAATTTAGCTACGTTTGTAATTCTTTTATTCTCTTAGTTGTTGCTCTTGTAATTAAACGAATTGATATATGACAATTTTCAGTTTGTCCCATAGAGCTCGTATCATTTCCTCACTCCTGAAAAAGATTCGTCTGCATCCAAATCAAAAGGAAGAATCAGAGACATTAAAAGTAGCTGACATATTATACTCACTTGAAAGGTTAATTTTGTAAATATTGTTATTGATCCTTTCGAGTACCTAAAATAGACCATCACCTCTAGGGTCTAACTTGAATTTTTTTGGATAGGAAACATCTTCTTTCTCAAATGAACCCATACCCAGTCATCAGGTTTAAAGACAAGTTATCTTCGACCTTTATTCACCCTTTGAGCTGGTAATCTATTTTTCTTTTCAATCAACTTATGTACTTTTAAGTACATTGCTTTAACATTTTCATCTTTACCTTCTATATCCAAGCTAACAAGATCACTCAAAGACAAAGGTAGTAAGTCCAAAATAGTTAAAGGATTAAAATCATACACAAGTTCAAAAGGAGAAAAACCTGTAGAAGAATGAATTGTTCTATTATAAGCAAACTCAATAAAAGGTAAACAATCTTTCTAAATTTTTAGATTCTTACTAACAACAACATCTATTAAGGTCTCTAATGTTCTATTTACTACTTCAGTTTAACTATCAGTCTAAGGATGACAAGTAATAGAGTATAATAGTTTTGTGCCCAATTTATCTCATAACACTTTTCTAAAATGACTCAAATTTTGCATCATGATCAGAAGCAATAGTTGGTGAATACCATGCAAGCGCACAACCTCTCTAAAGAACAAATCAACAATATTTGTGGATCATCAATTTTATGGTATGCAATGAAATGAGACATTTTACTAAACCTGTCTACCACAACAAAAATGCTATCTCTACCTTTCCTAGTTCGAGGCAAATTAAGAACAAAATCCATAAAAATATCAACCTACGAATGCACAGGAACCGGTAAGGAGTATACAAACTATGTGGTAAAGACTTAGATTTAGCCTATTTACATATAATACACTTAAGACAAAAATTTTCAACATTCCTACGCATATGTGTCTAGTAAAAATATCCAGATAACACATTCAATGTCTTATACACACCAAAATAACCCATCAAACCCTCCATTATGTGATTTTAGAACAAGTAAGTCTCTAAGGTAGCGTTTGTTTTTAAAGATAGAACAGAATTTGACACTGACACAGAGACAATAGGACAGAGACATTAAAAATTATTCTTTGTGTATTGTGTTTGGATATGATGTACAAGACACTAATGTAATGTCCAATATTATGTTTGGATATACAAGGATAATACTAAAATATTATATGAAATGACTAAAATAGCCATGTGATTCTAAATTTTCTGCATCAAGTACAAACTAATTTAATAGAAAATGAGAGTAGAACTTGAAAAAAAATGTTTGAAGGGACCAAAAATTTTAATAAAAATTATATAATAATATTTATATTAAAATAAAATTTATAATATAATTATTTTATTTTTAAATTTATTATTAATATGTAGGAATACATATGGTTAATATTAACAAAAAAAATAAATCTAAATTTGATTAATAAATAATTTCGTTTAGGTTAATAAGCTAAATTAATTTTAAATAAAAAATCAATTTTAAAAAAGAATCCATTTTTACATGAAAAAAAATTAGTTTTTGCACATAAAAATCTATTTTTATTTAGAAAACTATTTTTTTCTAAAAATTGATTTTTCTTTTAAAAAACTAATTTTTTTTAAATTATATAAAATCAATTACAACTTATAAATTATTTTTAGTATTTTAAAAGATCATTTTTATCTTTGATAATATTTATCTTTTAAAAATTTTAAAATTAATTATTTTTGTTATTATTTTTATTACAAATCAAATAATATAATACAAGGTTAAAATCATATTGAAGTAAGAACGATAAGAAGGAATGAATTATCTAACCCAATAAAAAATTCTATAAAAAAGAAAGAGTACCTGAAAAAAAAAAGAAAGAAGAAGAACGTAGAGATAGAGAAAAAGAGCATGGAGAAGAAAGTACGTTTCCGAGAACAACGCAATTAGAAAAAATAAGAAGGGTAACAGTGGAATAATAAAAAATATCTATGGACAAAAAAATTCATGAAAAAAGTCTGTGTCTCTCTTCCAAATTTCGTGTCCATCATTATCCTTCGTAAAAGAGTAGACACAATTATGAAAAATTGTCTCAATGACAATGTGTTCAATGTCCATGTCTCTGTTTTTAAACACTTTTTAAAGATGTGCTATCCATGTCTCTGTGTCCTGTCTCTAAAAACAAATGCTACCTAATAGAACAAACAGGCACACAAATTCTATTACTACGAAAAAAAAAATATTCATGTATATAAAATTTGTTAAATGCACCATGTTCACAAGAAGCATAAATAACAGAAAAGTCAAAATCAGTTGCATACAACTCATTTAAAAATTCAAATCCTAACAACTTAAAAAGTAAGTGTAGTAATCAAAGCATACCTCCTAGATAAAGTATCAGCAACTACATTCTCTTTACCTTGTTTAAAGGCCATCACATATGAAAATATCTCAATAAAATCTACCAATTTAGCATGTCTTTTATCAAACTTACCTTGTCCCTTAGGTACTTCAAAGATTCATGATTCGTGTGAATCACAAACTCCTTAGATAAGAGGTAGTGTTACCAAACTTTCAAAACTCGAACTAAAGCATATAATTCTTTATCATAAGTTGAATATTTGCGCTGAGCTAAATTCAACTTTTCACTAAAGAAGGCAATGACTCGTTTTTCCTGCATCAAAACAGCACCTATACCAATTCCAGAAGTATCACATTTAATCTCAAAAGTTTTATCAAAGTTAGGTAAAACAATAATAGGGGCAGAACACAACAATCTTTTAGGGTATGAAATGCAATCTCTTGTTTCTTTTTCCATTTAAACCCAACATCTTTTTTGATAACCTCTACGAGAGGTGCAGCAATGATAGAAAAATTTTTCACAAATCTCCTGTAAAACCCAGCTAAACCATGAAAACTTCTTACCTTAGAAGCATTCTTAGGTGTTAGTCATTCACAAATAACCTTCACTTTTTTCTCATCAACCTCAATTCCACTCGCACTCACAAAAAAATCAAGAAATATAACTCTATCAATATAAAATGTGAACTTTTTAAGATTGGTATATAATTTTTCTTTCCGAAGCACTTCTAAAATAGTTAAAACATGTCACAAGTGGTCATTCAAATAAGTGTTATAAATGAGAATATCATCGAAATAAACAATAACAAATTTACCCAAAATTCTTACAAAACATGGTTCATTAGACGCATAAAAGTACTATGTGTATTAGTTAATTCAAAAGGCATTACTAACCACTCATATAACCCATATTTGGTTTTAAATGTAGTCTTTTATTTATCTCTGGATTTCATTCTAATTTGATGATACCCACTTTTCAAATCAATTTTAGTGAATATACATGCACCATGTAATTCATCAAGCATGTCATCTAACTTAGAGATAGGATAATTGACAAAGTGACGGCATGGATTAAACTATATGATAGAAGCATTCTAAAACAAATTAAAAACCTTGTTGAAAGGACGGTAGGGAAGATAACAACATGGCTGAATTGTGCAGGGAAAATTTTTCTAGACTCTGTGTAGAAGTAGATTTGAAAAAGCCTCTCCTAGAAAGATATCTCATTAATGGGAGGGAATATATAATGAAATACGAGGACACTTATCAAATATGCTTCAGTTGCGGGAAGGTGGACCATGATAAAAATATTGCCCAAATAAAAAGAAATCAGTCAATGAAAATGGTGCTCAGCAATACTAACAAAGAAAAAATAAATAAAATGTCTGGAAAAATGAATCAAGAAAATTGCCAGAGAGAAGGAATAAAAAAAGGAAGAAACTAGAAAGGGGAAGCAGATTGCAACAGCTACACATGATAAGTATGGAGAATGGATGATGGTCCAAAAGCCCAAAAGAAAAAGGAAGATTCCAAAGGATGGTGATAACCAAAATAAAGCAGCGATGAGTAAAGCAAGGGAAAAGAAAACAAGATCAGATAACAGATCAAAGTTCATTGTTCTACAAATAGAGAAAATATCACATGAAGAACTAGAGCAACAAAAGGAAAAAGATAGAAATAATAACAAAGGAAAGGAGACCATTGGTCAAAGTAGAGGCAAAGAAAGAGGACAAAACGATTCATCTAAAGGAGCAAGAACCACGACAACAAATAGGAAAGGAAAAGAGGTGGTAATAGACAACACAAAAGTAAACAAAAACCATAACATACCAGCACAAATAGAACCAAGAGCAAGAATCCAAACAAGAAGCACCAAAGATACAACAACCACAGAAAAACCTCAACAGATCATAGGAAAGGAGAATGTCACTTTGAGAAAAATTGGATGGTAGAAGAAAATATAGCTCCTACCTTCATAGAGGAATGCATTGAGTCCTCAATTCAAGACCCACACAACAAGGGCAGACCACCTGATTCGATGCCAAGTGAATGGAGACAGAGGGGGAAGGTATAAACCCTGTATAAAAGCTTGTAGAAAGAATAGGCTTCACGACGCCTCAAATCAGTGTCATAAATGATACTGATATGAACATGGACTAAGTCTTTTTTATTACCTCTTGGCTATGTTTTATTCTCTGATGGTCTTATTTTGGTTGTTGGTTTCTTTCCTTTTCCTTTTTTGTTTAATGAATTGCTTAATTTGGAATGTTACGAAAGCAGCAAGCAATACTTTTAGGAGAACTTTTAAAGATGTGTATAGGCATCATAGGCCAGATTTAGTTATTTTACTTGAGACTAAATGCAGTGAAAGTATTGCTACTACAGTTGTACAATAACTCGGTTTCAAGTATCACATCGTAGAAGAGGCACGAGAATTTGTGGGTGGCATATGGGTCTGCTGAAATAGGGATGACCTTTATATCAATTTCATAGAGAACCATGACCAATATATACATGTCAAAGTTCAAGAGCCCAATGTTAGAGAGTAGTATTTTACGGCTATTTATGCTAGCCCTCATAGTCAAATCAGGAGGGATGTTTGGACGAAGCTCGGGAATATTGCAAACTCAATGGAGGGAGAGTGGCTCATAGCAAGAGACTTCAATAAAATAAAAGACACTACTGAAAGGAAATGAGAGGCAGCAACGGATAGGATAGCCTGTAATTTTTTTGCTAATTAGATTAATAGTTGTGGGCTTATTAATCTAGGTTTCGTGGGATCTAGATACACTTGGCGAGGACCCAAGTGGGAGGGGAAGGATAGAATTTTCAAGAGGCTTGACAGAGCTCTATTTAACACATTTTGGAGAACTAAATTTAGCGAAGTCAAAGTAAAGGTACTTCCTAGAACTAATTTGGATCACCATCCTCTTTTTATTAAGATGGCCAACGACCCTAATAGTAGGAGAGATAGGCCGTTCATATTTGAGGTTATGTGGGCATCTCACCTAGAATTCAGGCGATGCTTGGAAGGCAGTTAAGTGAACAATAATCCACTCTTGAACACTCTTGATAATTTGAGAAATGATTTGATTGAATGGAACAAAAACTATTTTGAAAATATTTTCAGGATAAAGAGAAGAATCTTAAACAGAATTGCGGGCATTTAGAGAAGCAGGGATTATGGGAAGAATCCTTATCTTGATGAACTTGAACAGAATCTCAATAAGGAATTAAACAAGATTCTAGACAAAGAAAAAACTTTTGGCTCCAAAAGTCTAGAAAATATGGATTGTAGAGAGAGATAGGAATACAGAGTTCTATCATACTAAAATAATCATTATCAAAAGGGAAAAGAATAGAATCCTAAAGCTTAAAGACAATAATAGAAGATGAATTGAAGAAGAGGAAGAACTAAGAAATCATGTCATTAATCATTTCAAAGATCTTTACCAAGATGAGGTAATGATTGTTCCCTTTAATCTATTACAGTTTTCTTTGCCTAATTTTAGCCTATTTGAATGCAGGAATCTTAGCAAAATCCCAAATGAGGCTGAGATTAGGAAAGCACTTTTCAGCATAGGATCGCTAAAATCTACAGGAAGTGATGATTTTTCAGCGCTTTTATACAAGAACAATTGGGACTTAATGAAGGGAAAGGTGTGCGACTTTATCACTATGTGTTAGAAGGAGTCGGATCTCATCAAACATGCCAACATAACCTTGATTGCACTTATTCTGAAGCTGAACAACCCTAATACTATTAACCAATTCAGATATATTGCCCTATATAATGTGAACTACAAGATTATGACCAAGATCATAACGAATAGAATCAAGTTTCTCTTAAATGACCGAATTGCAGTTCATCAATCAAGCTTCGTCCCAGAAAGGAAAATACAAGACAACATCTTTATAGCTAAGGAAATTATGCATTCTATGAAAAAGATGAAAGAAAAAAAAAAGCAATTCATGGCCATCAAAATTGACTTTGAAAAGGCATATGACGGGCTCAGTTGAAATTTCATCAAGCAAATACTCAACGAATTTAGAATGCCAAAGAAAATTACTGACATTATCATGCAATGTGTCACCACTATTACCTATAATGTCATTTGGAATAGAAGCAGAACAGAGAAATAGAATCCGATAAGGGTGAAAAGACAAGGGCCTAAGATCTCTCATCTAATGTTCGCAGACAACTTACTTTTATTTGCAGAAACTACCCAAGAACAAATGCACAAGATCAACTATATCATGGATATTTTTTACAAAGCACCAGGCTTGAAGATTAATAGTAACAAAACTTCTATAGTCTTTTCTAAGGGAACAACAACTACTATTGGGAGGGAAATTAGAAGCATTGCTGGCTTTAGAGAAGAAAGAGAGCTTGGCAAATACCTAGGAGCTATTGTTAAAAACAGCAAGAGCAAAAGGAGAAGTTTAAGGATGTCATGGAAAGAGTCAGTAGCAAACTCAAGGGGTGGAAGAGTAAGTGCCTCTCTTTAGCGAGAAAAATAACTCTAGCACAGTCTGTACTTAATCCAACGCTATACTACCAAATGCAACACGAGAAAGTTTCAAAGGGCATTTACAACAATATTAAAAAAATGCAGCGTAGTTTTATTTGGGGTGATGATTCGGAACATAGAAGAATGCATCTCATTAACTGAAAAACTCTCTACCTTCCTAAGCATGAGGGTGGACTGGGATTCAGAAAGCTGTCAGTTATGGAGAGAACATACCTATTATGAGTTAAAGTACTACTGTACAAATATTATGAAGAGAGACAGATGGATGACAGTATCCAAGCTAGAAAGGAGGATTCTGATTTCTTGAAAAAACTCTTAAAATTGTGGCTAGCCCTTCAGGCGAACACAATACAGCAAATTTGTAATGGTTTGACAACAAAATTTTGGAGTGATAATTGGGTGGAAGGAGAAGGAGTGATGCTCCAATTAGTTATGGAACCAGATATAGATATTAATAGCCTTGTTTGGGAGTGGATAGATAATAAAAGTGGATGGGACACTGAGAAACTCAGAAGAAACCTTTCAAAGACCACAATTAAAAAAATCACAACTATACTACCTCATTCTCAGGATGGAGAAGATGATAGAGAAAGTTGGAAACATACTGTCGTGGTGATTTTTCAATTGCATCAATATATAAAGCACTGAACAATGAACTAAGCCAAACGGAACCTGTGGATACATTTGTGGGATTGGAAGGATCTTCGGAGAGTAAAAACCTTTCTCTGGATTGTGATGCATGGGAAGACACTAACAAACCAGAGGAGAGCGAAAACTTTTGGAAGAAATAGAGATTGCAACCATTGTCAAGGAACTCAGGAAGAGCTGATACATGTCCTAAGAAATTGCCCAAAAGCCTCTACAATTTGGGTGAACTTCCTTAAAACTAGTAAAATCTCTAGATTTTTTGCACTTAACTGGAGAAAATGGGTGGAGAAAAACTTAAAAAACCAATTCGGACAAGTCCAATGATTAGAATGAAAAGACATATTCATCATTACTTGTTGGCGATTATGGTACTGAAGAAATAGAAAAATTCATGACGATAACTACAGAAGACCAAACAAGCCACATACAAAGATCATCAAGCAAGCAGCAAAGATCAAACAAGTAATGAAAAAAGCTTACTTGAAGGGGCAGTTGAATGGGTGTAGAGAGGAGCATATACGGTGGGAACCACCTCCGTTGGACTAGGCAAAAACTAACATCGATGGGACTCATCAAGGACACAACGACAGAATGGGATGTGGCGGTCTCATTCGGAATGATGAGAAGAAGTGGGTGGCTGGGTTCACTCACAATATTGAGTGTGACACCATTTTAAAAGTAGAACTATGGGGATCGTCCAAGGCCTGAACCTAGCTTGAGAGTTGGGGCTAAAGCAAGTGATTATCGAGAGTGACTCTAGTGTTGTGATTAACCTGATAAATGGAGATAAATGTCATGAGAAACATCTCAACTCTCTAGTAAGAAATATTTCTGAAATGAAAAGAAGAAACTGGAGAGTTCTTTTGTACATACATATAGAGAAGGCAATAGAAATGCTGATTGCCTAGCAAGAATGAACATATAGTTAGAAGAGAAATTTTTGTTTTAGGATAATCCCTCTTCAGAGTTAGTTACTATCATTTTGGAGGACGCTAGAGGGGTTATCTTACTCTACCTTATTTGTAATTAGTTTTTTCTTCTCTGAACTTTAGTCCCTTTTTAATACAAAAAAAAAAAACTAAAAAAGTGATGTCTATTTGATTTAACTTAACTAACGAGAGTTTATAATACAACTTATAAATATTAAGACGTTTGACTTTTTATAATTGTTAATCATTGTCTTGTCCAATTTTTAATGCATCTTTTGAACAAATAATTTAGTTATGTTTGTAAAATTTTCTTTTATTCTCTTAGTTATTGCTCTTGTAATTGAACTAAATTACGTATGATAGTTCTCAGTTTGCCCCCATAAAACTCGTATCACTATTGCTCTATCTATCTAAAAGACTAATTATAACAGAATACTAATAAACTACCCTAACATGAAGAGCCATAATTCATAGAAAGCCTTCTTGATTATCCAACCTCAAAGCATATAAACTAAGAGTATTCTTAATCATGAAAAAAAAAGAAAGATTATTTTTAATAAAAAACATCCTTTCCAACTAACTTGAATTTAGCCTAATCATTAATTTACTAGTTTATTTAAGTTGTTGAAAATTTCAATTTTACTTTCTACATGCAATCATTTATTTGCTAGTAAATCTTTAAATAAAATTTCAAAAAACGTACTTATGACATGCTTTTTTTAAGAATAATAATCCTACTAGAAAAAACAGAACTTCCCATAGTCCCATGCTTGATAACATGCACTGATTTCTTATATTCATGCAAGCATACTTGTGACATGTTCATCGGTTTACCAAAGAACAAAAATGCAATGTATTTTTTTTATACCTTCCCTAGCTACTTGAAAATCTAGATTTTTTTTTGTGACTGAAATAAATTAAACAAAGAAAAACAAAATAAATAAAATAAGGAACTGTTTAAATAGAGGGACAGTCCCGTTTAAGACTACTCTTAAACTTCTCCCAAGGTGAAAGAAGCTCCACATGCGAAAGTTGTAACTTCATTGCCATCTTTGCCATAGTATCTGCCACCGTGTTTGCATCTCTCATAATCAAACAAAAGTCAACACGCCAATTCCAATGCATGATATCTCTTATTTTGAGCACCAATAGATCAATAAACCCAAAACCATCTTGAGTAACAAGATTAAATGCTTTCACACAATTCGTCTCACAAATAACATCTCGTTGACCCATATCCCAAGCTAAGAGATATCCTCTCCAAATAGCAAACAATTCTCCTTGAAGAATACTATTACTCTCAATCATTCCCAAACACCCCCTTTGCCAACTCCCATTACAATCTCTAATAACACAAGCAAAACCAACACTATCACCCGAACCAAAATAACTAGCATCACAATTAATCTTAAAAGTACCAATGGATGGGGGATTCCAAAAACCATTTAGAGTAGAGGGAAGGGACATACGTTGTAATTCAAAAATATTCCTAAACTCCTTTTCTGAAGTTAATGCCAGACAAATCACTTTTTCCGGAGGCCAAGTTTCATGGGGATTAAATATGTCATTATTCCTTGCTCGTCATATCCACCAAAGTCCCGAAAAGAACTTGAACGGATGCTCTCTGCTATGATACAAGAACCAGTTATTCAAATCCAAAGGATGACAAGAAATATCTAACCTATGCCAGACAAGCTGAGCTTTTGGACAATTCCGAATACAATGTAAAACCGATTCCTGGCTAGAAAGACATCTTGGACACCTATCCGATGACGATATCCCTCTTCTAAAGCAAAAACTTGCAGTAGGAAGAGCCTCCTTAAGACACAACCAAGCCAAAAACTTATGCTTTTCTGGAACAAGCTGACGCCAAAGCCAAAGCCAATTCTCCCGCTCCTCCCAACCAAACAGTTGCTTACACAACCACAAGTAACCATTGCGTGAGTTATAGACTTTGGCAGCAGACCCACTCCAATACCAACCCACTTTCGGACCTGCTTGTTCATCTGGATTGTAAGAGAGAATATTACCTTTCAGATTTTGAGATAAAGGAGAATAAAGAGTATCCAAATGCCACCTACCAACCGACCAAATTTTTCGTATCCGGAGATTCGAATCAGAAATGTGAACATAATCCATCTCATTAGATAACCGTCCTTCTCTCCTCCAGCTAGAAAACCAAAAATTCTGGTTCAAATCTCCAATACACCAAGCAAACCCATCCTTCAACACTTCCCAAGCCTTGCAAAGACACATCCAAATGGGAGAGTCCTTGTTCTTAGGATAACTAAAACAGTCATATAGAGATGATCGGTACTTGGCATCCAACAATTGGACCCATAGCTTGTTTAGCTGCTGGAAAAAAGTCCAAACTAGCTTCCCAAGAAGAGCAATATTTACACAATAAGAATTTCTAATCTCCAAACCTCCATATTTTTTTGGAGTAACGAGTACCTTCTAACTAACAAGATTCAATCCTCTTCCATCAACTTGTCCTTTCCAAAGAAAATTATTCATCATAGACTCCAATTTACTAATGATTTACTAATGATTCCTCATCAACTTGAAAATCTAGATTGTTATCAACGGACTTTAGAGACAAAAATTAGTCAAAATTATCGACAAAATTTTCAATGGAATTGCCAAAAGAAATTAAATTAAATTAATCTTTTTCCAAATTTTTTTGGACGGACATGATTATCCATCATAAATACTGATTAGCTAAAGTTCATCAGCTTTTTTTATTTAAATAAAAAATTTATTATTTATCATCAATTTAAATATAAATACAGAAATATATCATTTTGTGCATTTAGTTATATTTTTACAGTATAAAAAACGAAAATATAAAATATAAAATGATAGATTTCTGTATCCATATTTAAATTAATAAATAATGATTTTTATTTAAAAAAAATAAATAAAACTCAACAAGTATTTTTCAATTAACCATTGCGGTTAAAACCTATATGTAAGAATAAATATTCTTTAATATTAAGTGTCATCAAACCAACCAAATTTGAGGCATGCCATATTAATTCAGATCAACCACACAATACATACAGTAAGTAATTCAAATGGGTTCCATAATAAAAAAGTCTAATTAAAAAAAAACACCCCCAACACACACTCGAGTTACTCTAACCTAACATTTTCAGTTTACTTTCAGAAAATTTCAAAATGGAAAAATATAAATAACCAACAACATTTTTTAATAATGTGAATAATAGAATTAAAAGAGTAAATTAATCCTAAATTCAATTAATAGCATTAATGTGAGAATAAAAGAAAGACTAAGAGCAAACTTAGAGAGTAAAATAAGGTTTGCAAGGAGTTTTAATAGAAAAGAACTTGTAGAGAGTTTTCATAGGAGGATTTTATTCCTATTCATTAAAATTATAGCATTAATGATACTATATGTATTTCTGTAACAATATAGTTGAAACATAAAAAAAAAAAGTTAATTCACATCCTATTTTCTCGTATTGGCTTTGTTATAGTTAGTGCATTATTGTGGGTAGTGTTCAATTTCATATTACTTTCTATCTATTAGAAGTCAAAATTCTGCTGCAGACTCAACAATTGGTATCAAGAGCCAACATTATATTATTCATTATTTGAGTGGTAAAATTCAATTTTGAATATAATGGCTTCTACTAGTAGCTAGTAATGTCAAAATAGGCAAATATGAAATCGAGAAGTTCAATGGAAAAAATAATTTTTCCTATTAGAGGATGCAGATGAAAAATCTTCTTATATCACAAAAGTTACACAAGGCACTAGCAGGAAAAGAGAAAAAGCCGGAGGAAATGAAAGATGAGGATTGGAAAGAATTAGATCTTGAGACACGGGCTGCAATAATCTTATGCCTTGAGAGGGATGTTGCTTTCTTGGTGAATGAAGAAGCAACTACAACAGGCGTCTGGTTAAAGTTAGAGAGTAACTTCATGACAAAGACTCTAACTAACAGGATCTACTTAAAATCCAAATTGCATACATGCAAGATGGAGGAAGGCACCTCAATCCGAGAATATATCAATAAGTTTGATAGGATCATATCGAGCTTAAAGAATATAGATGTGAAGGTTGATGATGAAGACTAGGCACTCGTATTGTTACTTTCATTAATGAAGTCCTATGAAAATCTGGTGCAGACATTGATGCTGGTGGGTGACACTTTGACCATGGATGAGACGAGGACATCACTTTTAGCGGATGATCTACGTAAGGTTGCTACAAGTGTAATGTCATCTTCAAATGGAAGAGAGTATAATGATTAAGCACAATGATTGTTCGCGGCTAGAGGAAGGACTAATGAAAGAGGAAAAGGTAATAAGCGCGGAAAGTTTAGGCCAAAATCTAGACTCACGCAGAGAGAACATGCTTTAAATATGGTGAGGCTGGACATTTCAAAACAAATTGTCCAAATAAAAAGATAACTTTCAAGAAACAGAACAACGACAACCCAAAAGAAAAGTAAGATGCAAGCTACGTCTCAAATGATGAGGAGGATTGTTACTCTATAACAGAATAATCTTATGAAATCTCCGGTAAATGGATTCTTGATTTAGGAGCCTCTCACCATATGTGTCCAAATAGAAAGTGGTTTACTACCTATGAAAGCATAAATGGTGGCACAGTTTTAATGGCAATGATCATGCTTGTAAAACTGTGGGGTTGGGTACTATAAGAATTAAGATGCATGATGGAATAGTAAGAACCTTAAAGGATGTGAGACATATTCCAAACTTGCAAAAAAATCTTATCTCCATAGGTTTGTTGGAGAAAAATGGTTGCAAAATAGTTGCGAAAAATAGGATACTAAAAGTTGTTCGTGGTTCTTTGGTAATGATGAAGGGAGTTCGTCATGGTAATCTTTATTCTCTTTTGGGGACAACAGTAATAGGTGAGTTAGCAGTTAGAATCGGTAGAAGTAGAAATCAAACAAATTGCATAAGAATATAGCATATGCGGCGTGGACATATGTCAGAGAAAGGTCTATCATTACTTTATGGACGAGGTTTGCTGAAAAATATGAAGAAACCACAAATAGAATTTTGTGAGCATTGTGTGTATGGAAAGGCACATAGGGTGAAGTTTTCTACAAGCAAGCATAAAGGCAGAGGGTTGTTAGACTACGTGCATACTGATGTTTGGGGCCCGGCTAAAGTTACTTCTAATGGTGGTTCCAGGTATTTTGTTATTTTTGTTGATGATTATTCCAGGTATGTTTGGATTTACTTCCTCAAACATAAGAATGAGGTATTTGATACTTTTAAGCGGTGGAGAGCAATGGTTGAAAACGGAACAGGTAAGAAGCTGAAAACTCTACGATCTGATAATGGCACAGAGTACACGGATAGGGCTTTCAAGGAGTTCTGTGACCGAGAAGGATTACAAGACATTAGAGAAACACCACAACAGAATGGAGTCGCCGAACGACTAAATCGTACGCTACTTGAGAAGGCAAGGTGTATGCGCTCTAATTTCGGGTTAGGCAGAGAATGGTGGACAGAATCGGTTGCTACGGCTTGCTACATAGTGAATCAATCCCCGCATTCTTCTCTAGATGGAAACATACCTTATAAGGTGTGGTCAGGGGAACATACAGATTACGAAAAACTCAGAGTCTTTGGATGCACAGCTTATTATCATGTCAAAGATAATAAACTTGATGATAGAGCTAAGAAGGCAATCTTTTTGGGGTATCCAAGAGGGGTTCAAGGCTATCGCCTTTGGAGTGTAAATGATTCTAAGTTTGTAATTAGCAGGAATGTTACCTTTGATGAACGATCTATGGTAGCTTTGTCTAAAGATATGGTGCCATATGATAGTGATGTTGGAAAAACGTCAAATACTCAAGTGGTGGATAGAGTCTAAATACCAACAAATAGACTCTAGTAATGTTCAGGTGGAGCATCCTAATGCTACTCGAGATAACGCAGAGGATGAACTTGATGATGAGGAAATTCAGCGAGAAAATACACATGCATTACAACAGCAGCAGCAGGATTCTTTGGCATCTACTAGGCCAAAGAGGAATTATAAATTTATTCAGAAGTTCGGGTCAGATAAGCCTTTGAGACATTATGGACAGATAAACTTGGTAGATTATGCACTCTCAGTGGAGGATGATGAGCCAGTCACCTTCAAACATGCTATCAAAGACAAAGATAGAGATAGTTGGTTTGTCGCTATGGAGGAAGAGATGCAATCTCTTCATAAGAACAAGACATGGGATGTGGTCCCATTGCCCGTAGAAAAGACTGTAATTGGTTGTAAGCGGGTGTATAAAAGAAAAGAAGATCCTACTAAGTCAGATGGAACAAGATTCAAAGCTAGGTTAGTAGCAAAGGAATTTTCACAGAAAGAATGTGTTGATTACAATGAGATATTTTCTCCTGGTGAAACACACTTCCATACGGGTGCTTTTAAGTCTTGTCGCTCATGGTGATCTTGAGCTGGAACAACTAGACGTGAAGACTGCATTCTTGCACGGTGACTTAGAGGAAGAAATTTACATATATCAACCTGAGGGTTTCAAGGTTGAGGGTAAAGAAAGTTAGGTATGTCGCTTGAGGAAATCGCTATATGGATTGAAACAATCTCCTCGGCAATGGTATAAGCGATTTGACTCCTTTATGTTAAAATAATTTTTTTTCAGAAGTAATTATGATTGTTGTGTATACATTCGTAAGCTTTCTGGAGGTGATTATATCTATCTTCTATTGTATGTGGATGACATGCTTATTGCCTCTAAGAGCAAGGTAGAGATAGATATGTTAAAGGTTCAACTTGGTAAAGAATTTGAAACAAAAGACTTGGGCGCTGCACAAAAAATATTAGGCATGGAAATTAAAAAAGAGAGATCAAGCCAAAAATTGTTCTTGAGCCAAAGAGGATACATTGAGCGCGTCATTGAAAGGTTTGAAATGAAAAATACTAAATTGGTGGTAATGTCATTGGCTCCACATTTTAGGCTCTCTAGTAAACAATCTCCCTCAATAGCAGAGGATAAGGCTTACATGGAAAATGTATCTTATGCTAGTGCAGTTAGTAGCCTAATGTATGCTATGGTGTGTACACGCCCAGATATTTCACAAGCAGTCAGTGTTGTTAGCAAGTTCATAGCAAACCCGGGTAAGGCACGCTGGGAAGCAGTCAAGTGGATATTAAGATACTTGAAGGGTACCATTGACACAGGTTTATGCTTTAGTGGAAAATCATGTCAAATCAGCGGCTTTGTTGATTCTGATTATGCTGGTGATCTAGATAGAAGATGTTCTACGACCGGTTATGTATATAAAATACAAGGTGCTCCAGTTAGTTGGCGATCGATGTTACAAGCTATAGTGGCACTATCTACTACAAAAGCTTAGTACATGGCAGTAGCAGAAGGGTGAAAGAAGCAGTGTGGCTAAGGGGTCTTTTAGATGATTTGGGGTTGAAGCAAGATTGCGTGAATCTGAGTTGTGATAGTCAAAGTGCAATTCATTTGGCTAAAAATCAGGTTCATCATGCTCGTACAAAACATATTGATGTAAAATATCCTTCGTGCGCAATGTTATAGATAAAGGTAACATTTCTCTTATAAAAGTACACATAGATGAAAATCCTGCTGATATATTGACTAAAGTAGTGTCAGAAAATAAGTTCCAACACTATTTGGAATTGCTCAATATTGCTTCATGTTAGGCATTACATGGAGAAATAGAGGAACTACGATTGGTTTGATCCTGAACAAGGGTACGTAGGCAGTCATTGTAAAAATGATGCAACTAGATATGAATACCATATTTTGATCGTCCAAAATTTAAGTAGATTTCAAAGTGTGAACGATGTGGAGAATTGTGAGAATAAAAGAAAGGCTAAGAGCAAACTTAGGGAGTAAAATAAGGTTTGCAAGGAGTTTTAATAGAAAAGAACTTGTAGCTAGGGAGTTTTCATAGGAGAATTTTATTCTCATTCATTAAAATTATAGCATAGATGATGCTATATATATTTCTATAACAATATAGTTGCAACATCATCAAAAATAAGAAAGAAAGTTAATTCACATCCTATTTTCTCGTATTGACTTTGTTATAGTTAGTGCATTATTGTGGGTAGTGTTCAATTTCATATTACTTTCTATCTATTAGAAGTCAAAATTCCGCCGCAGACTCAACAATTAAATTAGAGTGTAGTGTCTTTTAGTTGAAATAGACCGATTTCAAGACCCGTTGTTCATATTGTTCAAATAAATCATTGGTTACCTAGCATTACCTAAAAAAAATCACCGGAGAATCCTTCTTGTTCCTCCCGCACTCGCCGGTCCTACTGCGCTGCCGTCATCCGCCGGTGAAGTCATTGACGACGTGGAACGGTCACCAATGTCGAGGCTTCCACTGCCATAGCTGCCACTCAGGAGCTCTGTTCCGCTCAATGTCGATGCTGCCGCGCCGATTAATTTCCGCGTCCTCGTCCACGCCACGTCGAGGAGTCCGTCATTCCACCTAGTTCCAGGCGTCGTCTTGGCCGGCACATCTACGCACGTTCTGGGCGGCCTCTCTGTCCCAAGTCATCGCCGACTTTCATCCTTGTCCCTGTCCCAAGGCGTCATCACTGGTCTTCTGTCGGTGAGAGCTTCCATCAGCATCAACAATGGTATTTCGTCCGCGAGTAGTTCAGCGCCACCACTGCCGCTACTTATGAAGGTTATCGTCGCCGCTCCATTGAAGTCGTGTTGCCTTCAACCACCTGACACCTTCTCCCCGTGCTCGGCCTCGCCGAACTTCTAGTGGAAGTGTCTTTTTTATGGTTATGTCTAATAGAAGTGTTTTTGTGAATGTGTCTCTTGAATGTATCTCCTTATGCATGTGTCTTCTAGTAGAAGTGTCTTTGATCGATTTGCGCGGCGGTATGGTAACAGCGTAGGCACGACGACAACGACGACACCTCCCGAGGATTTGAGTTTGTTCGTAGGTCTAGGTTTAGAACGTGAATTGACGAATATGTAATTATTGTTTTTGGACAATCCTTATTTTTGAAATTCTTAATTAATGTTTATTATTTTCAAATTTTGAATTAAAAAAAAATTAAAATTAATTATTAAATAAAATTATTTAAAAAATTGACTGATTTATGTTGTCTACCTATATTTTTTAATATTAAATAAACTTGTGGTTAAAACTCATTTGTATTTTATAAATCTGTCTCCATAAACATAAAAATGATAGAACTCCTCTATCTTCTCGCCGCTTATTTTTTTTGTGTGGGAGAGAGTTGAGTGCATCTCACAATGATGGGAGAAGAGATGAGTTTTACATTGCTATGGTGTGAACAAATCGGTCTCTCCGATTTGTTTCATTTTTTAAATCAATAATCACAAATCAGATGGTCCGATTTGTATTTCTGAAAATAAAAAAATTTTTAATATTGAAATCGGACCGTCCGATTTCTATTTTAAAAAATAAAAAAATAAAAAATACAAAACGGACCATGCGATTTGTAGTTTTTTTTTATCAAACAAATTGGACCCTCCAATTTGTACTTTATTTTTTTCTTCAAACAAATCGGACCGTCCGATTTAAATAAAACACTATATAAAAAAAAAAACACCTAATCTTCCCATAACAATATATTACACATATATTTATACAATATAAAAAAAATTAGCCTCTTCTCGCGCTCTCAATAAAAATTTAAATTTTTTTTTGTATGAAATTAGATTAGTACCACCACCAATAATTTTAATTCAAAGTTTATATTACCAATGCCAAACATGCCTCTAGAAAAAATCATATCGAGATTCCATCGTTAGTGAAGAAGCCAAAGATCTTATTACCAATAATAATGACACTTGATTAATGAAAAGTCTGTGTAAAATATATATAGTAGAGTTGACCAATTTCTCAATCATGTGTCCTTTAATTTCCAATCAATAATTTAAAAAAAAAAAGCATAAACGCTTTATTTTGGAATATTTTTTTGTGATGCTGTCCTAACACCTGTCAAACTAATAACTATAGATCTTATATATTATTAGATTTACATATCGATGTAGATCTTCATTATTTTATCTTTATAATCACTAATTAACAATAAAAATTTGGATATTCTAAAAATACCGATATTTCAATAGTTTTAACAATTGATCTCAATTATAAAATTTATATACATTTATACATAATAAAAATCAACAATGAAATATCGATGTTACTGAATAATAAGAAAGTCTTCCAAAAGCATGAAATTAAATTGCTTACAATTTTGATAGAACAGAATTGAAGTGACAACTAGCTAGTATTGTTTGTTTTGTATGGTGTATATAGTTTTGGACACGCATTACTTCCAAATTGGTTCCAACTTGACATGAATGAATGAATCAAATTAAATGCAATATATGATATGATAGGAAAGTAGAGAAGTGTCACAAACTTGTTTTCCTGTTTCCTTTGAAATTGAAATGCTAGTCCTTAACGCTGATCCAAATTTGGAAAGACAATTCACTAATCACTTCTATCTTGTCTTCTCTGAATGTTGTGTATATAGATATATATACATATTCATATACATGCAACCAACCGCGAATGCCTGCAACCACATATCAAAACCTAATGAATGCTTATATATATTTTACTATCATTTATGTGTCACTTCATCATATGGCCCCAATCTCTTAAATACAATTGTACTTCTTCTTTATTGGAATTTATACATGTATATTGTATAGCAAAATTATTAAGTATTTTAAGAAAAATTTGGTGTTTCAATAGTTTTAGTAATTGAATTGATATATATATTAGATCAGAACTTCTCTAGGGATTTTTTTAATTTGTTAAAAAAGTTATACCATAATTAATTAATTAGGTTAACAAATTTTAAATTAGATTAAGAGTTTAATCATGATAAGTCAATCTATTTAATTCAATAATAATAAAATATATCTTAAAAGGATAACTTACTCTTTATTTTTTTTTATTTTAGATAGGGTTGTATATGGTTTAGTTAATCCAAAAGTCAAACTTATTTTTTGGTTAACCAAAAATTTAATCTTGGTTAATTAACTAAATTAAGTTTATATGATAAAATTGATTATTAATTTAAAAATTAATTTTTAACGGATTATAAAAATAAAAACGAATTTTAAAAAAATAACTGATTTTTTAATAGAGAAACTGTTTTAAAAAAATAAAACCAGTTTTTGGACAAAAAATCGATTTTCTAAAAATCAATCATTTTTTAATTAAATTTTTTAAAATTTAGTTTTGGTTAACTGGTTAAAAACTGATTTTTTTTAATTTGGTTTTGGTTAACCAATTTTAAAAAATATAGATATGATTTTTAAAATTGTTTTATTAGATTAGTTAACCAAAATGTGGTTATAATTTTTTAATTAATCGGTTAATCACATTTTGATTTTTTAATGTACACCCCTAATTTTAGAAAAGGTTGGACAGAATTTATCATATATATGAAATAAAATAAAAATTAATAGCTAAAATTACTGGAATATCATTATTTTTAAAATACTTGATAACTTTTTTATTGTATATAATTTCTAGTTAATTATATTACTAGTCAATTTGAATTGGTCAAATAATTAATTTATTTGTCTATTTAAATAAATAATGTTAGACTAATTAACGAGCTATAACTCAAATGACATAATCTCTCTATACTCACCTAAAAGTCGTAGATTTGAGTCTCAAGTCCTCCTTCTCGTCTCTCTTTTTTTTACAGTAATGTTAAAAAACAAATAAAAAAACTAAAACTTGATTTATTTAATATTTATTAATTACTGCAGTAATTAATGAATATTAAATAAAATAAATTTTAGCTGATTTACATATAATAGTGCTCTTGTGAGTGTTATAATTTTTTTTTATGAGTGTTTTGGTGTTAGTAATAGAGACTTTTCAGATCTAGAAAAAAGATATCTTGAGAAAAACTTAGTATTTGTCAAAAGTTTTACAAATCTAGAAAAAAACTCAAATTTATTCAAAAAAAAAATTTATTCTTGCTTCTAGATTTTAAAATTTATCATATCATGTATGCGTTACATTTGTGTAATTTTAGAAACGAAAAGGACTCAAATTTATTCTTGCTTCTAGATTTTAAAATTTTTTACAATCGAATATTATGCCTCTTCTCCATTCATAGTTCAATATAAAATATATTTATCAAATTTTTTAATGTAATTTTTTTCTGCAATATAAAAGTTTATTAAAGTTTATTTTTAAGATTTTCTACAATCGAATATAAAAGTTTATTTTTCTGTAAAACAAAATCATACACAAGTTTAATAAGTGTCCTTCGAAAGGAGTATTTCAAGAACCAATGATTTTTATTTGTGAACGTTAACCTACTAAAGTCCCCATAACTCATTTTACCACCCAAAATTTTCCAGTGGAGTACTCATTGGACAAAATTATGTCCTGTTGATAGCCTCTAATATTACTTTCTACTAAGATAAACAAGCTAAGGAATTACGACAAAATTAACCTATGTCGTATATATATCAACTCACAATCTCAAAGCAATATATATAAATAGTTTCATGCATTTAACTTATCCGTACACTTTTTTTCTTTATAATTCATGAATAATATTTCGACATTTTAGAGAATAAATATCTTTTTCGATTATTAATCAATTGTTTGGGAGACAAACTTCTTTTTATAATTTAAAATTTTTTAATCAATTTCTATAATTTAAATAATTAATCTAAATAATTTCTGACATATTAGCAGATCACAGCATATAAAAATCATTTAAACCAATTATAAATTTCTTAAATAGCTTATGATGAATTAACGATTTTCAAATTGTAAAAGAATATTTTATTCTTCAAATAAATAATCATAGGAATCGAAAAATGCATTGATTGATTTATTCTAATAAAAATAAAGAATGGTTTGGTTGATTAATTATTTAACTCAAAAGGAGAAAACACTTGACCAAAAGTGACCGTTTTAGATCCCTATGAAACTCCAAGAGTGAGTGAGATTTGTAACATTAGAAAGTGACCATGTTTTCTTGTCATCAATTATTCAATTAATTAAAATTAAAATAGTAGTTTGGTGAAACAGTAGTATATGTTCCAATAATCCTGTTAGGCAACTAATAAAATTTAGTCAATAGTAAACAAAAATAAATATTTTTAAATTACACTTTATATTAATTAATTAATATTAATTAGTAATTATTTAAAAATTATTTTTTTAAATAAAAAATTAATAATCCATATTTTTCTATGTTCCAAATAGCAGTAATTAAACTCACTCCACTCAATGACCTTAGCTTGTTTATATATTATTATATGTTTCTTTTATTATTAATTAATATGAATTAGCACTACTCCACGTAATGTTTATTCTACTTTATTTAAGTATAAATATAGATAGATCAAACTTTTTGGCAGACAGCTACTAATGAATTAACTTTAGGACATAGAATTAAGAGAGAGAAAGAAAGAAAGAAAAAAAAAAGAAGGAAAGAAAGAAAGAAAAAATTGAAGTCTTTTGCTTTGGCAGCAGGTCACATGGATCTTCCCCAAGATGCAGAGCTAAGTAGTTTCGGTTGTCAGATTAAATTTAGCAAAAGTTGTAAGAGGAAAAAGAAATTAATTTGACAAATTAAAGATTTAACTTTAAAGTATTAATTCAACCCATATAAAATGACCAATTAGTCAACTTTATTCTTTTTTATTTTATATATGTATTGAGTGGAGATATATTATATACTCTTCATGTAGAATCTCTCCCCAATTTCACTTAATTAAATATTATTGATTAATATGTAAGGTGAACAATATAATATAAGAGATCTATTAATAAAAATTTTCAATAATTATAATGAACCCTCTCTTATTAATTAGTTAAAATTTTGAATAATTAATTATATAATTTTTCAAAATGTTTTCCTTCCTCTTAATTAATTCTGAATCCATACTCTATTGACTTGTCTCCTATTTTGACTGTGTGATTAGGAACCATGCATTGCATCCTTCTCATCACTCTGCCTCTAGAAAGCTACCCCACAATCTTTCTTTCTCTTTGGTGTAATTGTATCACATACACTTTATTTTATATATAAACTCATCACAGCTAGATTTGGCTCTTTCTTCAACACATAAAATGACATGTTCCTCACTCAATATGCACCCTTTTTAATCCTCTCATCACTACTACTACACTATCCATGAAGTCAGCCACCACTGATCTTATGAGAACTTTTTCATACACAAAAACCCCACCTTTTTCCATGCAATTTTCCCCCAATCCATTAAATTATATCATCATTCCAAATAATAATAGATAGTCACTCTTTGATAATATCACTTTTTTTGAAAAAAAAAAATCATATAAAATATAATTAAAAAATATTATGTGTAAATCATTTGTAAAGTAATACTATTAAAAATAGGAATAACAATATATTTTCATAATAATAATAATAATAATAATAATAATAATAATAATAATAATAATAATAATAATAATTTCTTAAAGAATGCAAACAGAGAATCCTATTTTAATTTATTTGTGGCCCATACTACGTGCCAGTGCTGGAAACCCACTAATTAGGGGCTATAGTATATCTTAAACCTTATATAATAATGATTAATTATTTATATGAAGAAGATATTAATATTAACATTGATTTATTATATATATGGTGTATTCCATCCTATCCAGACTATAGCAAAATAATATTTATTTTGCAATAATAGAGTAATAATTATTAAAGTGTGATGATGAAATGAGAAAGAAGTAGTTGCACTATATACTGAAAGTACACCACTTAAGTAGATTTGTTCAAACTTTATACATACACCAATAATCTACATTATCATCATAAGCATAAATTGCAAAAAAGAAACTGATACTTTGGTAGAAAAACAAAAAATAATAACTTGATCTAAGCCTAATGATCTTTCTTTTGATCTCATCATCATGAAATTTCACCCTTACATAATAACGGTTCTAAATTGCAATATTGCCATTGCAGTTGTGGCAGTTTAAAACCATGCATGTATATATATAAATTAATTAATAATGTCCAAAATCATTTTCTTAATTCAATAAGAATATATATAGTGTTCAATGAAAATGGTGGTGATTCTCGGTAGTAGGCCATGGCCAAAAATTCTGGTGCTGCTCATCAATGTTGTGGAACATGTTGCAAAAGCCTTCATCTTGAAGATCTGATCTTGAAGAAGATGAACATTGAAGAAGCTGTGTTATGCTTGCTGGCTTAAGAGAATTATTTGGTAGAACAAGGCTTTTATTATTATTATTATTATTATTATTATTATTGTTATTATTATTATTATGAGAAGAAGACACTGGACTATTCATCACTGGTGTTCTTGAAAGATCCAAGTTCATATCTGAGCTATTATCACTTCCATTGTTGCTCCAAGAACCCTCATTTTCTTTCTTTAGGGTAATCATTGTTCCATTTTCACACCATTCCCTACTACCCTTTAGAGCTTCTAGCTGCAAATTCATAAACACCATTACAAATAAAGTAAACATGAAAAATAATATATACACGTCAAAAATAATTATTAAATCAAGTAATATGTATTTATATTTTTAATTTATTTTTATATTAACAATTAATTTAATAATTTTTTATATGTACACTTAATATATAGCTATTTCATAATATATAAAACCTAGGCATGGTTTTAAATGATTAAAAAACCGCAGATAAAGAAGTAATAACATTGCAAAAGCCGAATCAATAATAATAATGATCATATTTTAGTTCTATTTCCCATGTGGAGAGCTCCAGTCCAACGACTTTTATTTTTATTTTTATTTTTTTTATTATTACTAATGAATAGCATAGTTGGAATCTAACTATGGCAGAGACTCAGAGGATTCAATAGAAAAAGAGAAACAAAGATTACTATTAAAATGTAGTTCTGATTTCTGGGTTCTGACACTGCCACACATATACACTGTGAATAAATTGTACTCTTCATAAGAATGATCAACTAACAATCAAGCACACATTTGATGATGGAATCAGTTACTTTATAAATCAACTATGTGGATGATGTGATCATATATAATTCAATCAATGAAATCAAGTTCATCAAGTTTTATATATATATGTAAAGAATTTTTTTCTAAACGGGAAAAAAAAGAGTATTAATAGCTTACTTTTCTTCAAACATAAAATCATCCATCTACATCTATTATAAAATCCTTAGTTTTTCTGAAATAACAAATATAATATAGCAATTAGAAATGAAAAAAGAGAAGTCTGATTATTATTTTTATTGAAATAATAAAAAGAAATACATAGAATAAAGAAACATTTTGATTGAAACCACAGAACTCAATGATTGAGTAATTGAATCAAAGATCAAAGACACAAACCAATTATTCAAAATGGTACGAACTCATTCCAAACCAAGATCCAAAGAGGTTTTCAAGTACCTCTGGCCTTTTCCAAAACCAATTTAATACTTTAAAAAAAATATCTATCTATGCTACTATTGAAAATCATAACAGTAATAATGCTACTTCACCAGAATAAAAATTAAAAATAATACTATTTCCAATACATAATGGTAATAATAAAATCTAGATTTAAATTAAACAATAATATTGTCAGTAAAAACTAAAAAGATCGATGAAATTTCTCAAAAAACAAACATTTTTAGCAAAAAATTATCCAAATTTACTGAAGAATTATAAATATTTTTATAAACAAACTCTACATATCATGATACAAAATTGTTAAGACATATAAATGATTTTATCTCTAACACTTATATTACCTCAGCGTGGAGCTTCTGATTCTGCGTTTTGAGGGAGTCGTTATCAGCCTTAACGGCATCAAACTGCTTCTTGAGGACCTCATACTCCTTCTCGAGCTGCTTGGTCTTCCACCTTGCACGGCGGTTCTGGAACCAAATGGCGATCTGGCGCGGCTGAAGCCCAAGGGCTTTGGCCAGCTGCATTTTGCGCTCCGGGTCGAGCTTATTGCCGGCCTCGAAGCTTTTCTCCAGAGCCTTCACCTGCTCCATGCCGAGCCTCTTCTTCTTCTCTCCGATTTGGGATCCGTCGTCGGAGAGCTCATCGTCTCCGTGCAGTAGCGCTAACTCGTCAGGGCCGGCGCCGCCGCCACAGTTCTTGGTGGTGTCTATGCCTGAAAACGACATGGATCGCTTCATCCAAGAGCCTCCACCACCACCACCACCTCCTCCTGCTGGAATTACAACAACATAAAAACATGTAACCGAAAAACGCGGGGAAATTGAAATTAAAGAAGTTAGTTAGAGAAGTTAGTTAGAAACCTGGAAAGTGGAGGTGGTGAGGCGGGAAAGAGGGGAAGTCGGGGGCTGAAGGAGGAGTTGTACGGAGAGGGTGATGTTGTGGTTGTTGATGGTCATGATGGAAGATGAAAGAGTGAGAAGGAGGGAAGGCCATGTATGATTGTTATTGATTCATGCAATTTGTGGCGGTGATGAGATGGATTTGAAGGGGGCTCTCACTCTCATGCTTCACAGAGGTTTCAGAAACAGAAAGAGAGAGAGAGAGAGAAAAAAGAATAAGTCTATTGCATCTCAAATATTGGACCCCTTTTCACTGCCCATCCTGCCATCCTCTATACTACTCATACATATCCCAATTTCTCTCACTTTCTTTTTTTCTTTTTAAAAAAGGATAATGATAGGTAACTAATAATTTTATTGAGCAATAATAATAATTATCAATTAAATTAAAATACATTATATTTTTAAATTATTTATCTAAATTTTTATATTAGAATAAATATCTACATATCTAATAAAATGAACATCCGATATATTCATTATTCATATTGTTTAATATTTTTATTATCTACCAATATTTTTCTCTCAAAAAATTATATATAAATAATAAATTAAATTAAAATTAATGTCAAATTTGTTAGAGTCCTCTTCAAGTCATTTTTTCTAGATTTTTCTCAATCACGTTGGATACATATTAAAAATAATTATCAATTTAATTTTTTATATAAAATATATAGTAATTAATTTTTTCTGTAATAATATTTTTTATTTTTTATTTTATTTTATGCTAAGTTTTTTAAAGATAATAAAAATTAATCATGTTTAAATCATAAAAAATTCTAATAATACTATAATTATATAATTGTTAACAGTAGTCTTGTGTTTGATTAATTTTTGAGAATGAAAAATATATGTCTAAGAGACTTAAGTGTGCAATATTCTAAAATCACTTAATTAGATTAATTTAGTTAATTTTTTCATAATTCTCTGCCATTATATTCTTTTAAAATTGGAGGATAATAAATTAATTGTTTTTATGTATTATTATATTACTATAAAATTACTTAGCTTCTTCTAAAAATTTAAATTAATAAAAAGAGATAATATGAATAATTATATCTCTAACACTTTCTTTTAAATAAAAGCCTCTTTTAGATTTGTATGAATTTTTGCATAGCATTTTTTCTTTAATTTGTCTGTATTTTTTTCTCTTTTAGATTCGCTAAAGTTCAAACTCTAAATTTTTCGAACGTAGAGCTCTAATATCATATTATGAAATCACTCCTTCTAAAAATTTAAGTTGATAAAAAAAATAAAATAAATAATTATATTTTTAACATATGATAATTTTATTTTGTATATTTTTAAACATAACTTAATGACAACTTAAAGACTTTAACCAATACAATCAATAGTTAAAATTTGTACAAAATATATTTTTTACAACACTATTAAATGTATTTAAAAATAACAATTGCTTAAGAATTTTATAATAGAATCTGATGATCCATAAGATTAAAAAAATTGTAAATCAGAGGAGGAATTTACTTACACAATAAGAGGAGCTAGCAATATAATATATTCTTTATGTATGAAATAATAATCAATGTAATGCGAGATTAATTAAGATGCATGACAGGTTTATAATCTCATATTCGATGGTTTTAGATTCAATCTTTTTTTCGTTAAAAAATATATCTCAAATAAAACATGAAAAAGATCCAAATATATAAGTGAAAAATCAAGAGAAGAATATTATTAGGAGATCAACATTTTTAGTAGTAAAAAATATTTAATATTAATTCAAATGAAAAAATAGATTAAAAAAATTGACATCTGAAATAAAAATGAAAGGAATATTAGATTAAGAACTTTCTGCATAATATTTTGTATTTCAAAATTTTAATTTACTGTGAAGGAAATTATTGCAATAATAATAATTCTATGTTACCAATTAGCGAGCATTAAATAATCATATAATAATGTATATGTAAATTATGAATTAATATTGCATTGGAGTGTTGGAGATATCTAAGCTTATATTATCAGATAAGTTAGAGTCGACATGAAAATGAAAAATTGGTTGAAACTCATGAATGATAGATTCGCTTAATGAAGTTCCGGGCCACACAAAGCAATTTTATAATATATAGAATTTTTGGCATTTTATTGCTCAACATAGCCTGGAAAAATAAGAGATGGATTGGGATTTGATGGGATCATAATGATGATCATGCAAAGTTAAAGTTCGGTTATTAATCCATGTCAACATCAATAGACCAAGCAAGCCTAATCATAAAGAATAATATTAGCATAAAGCTTAATTGGTTTTCTATGGAGAGATATCGATGTTGCTTCTTTCTGCTTCCTATCTTGATGTGTGTACTGTGTCTAATGTATAATTGCGTCATATATATATATATATATATATATATATATATATATATATATATATATATATATTTGTGATTACATAATTGAGTTTATTAGATTCTGAATAACATATTTTTTATTAGCTCTTGTTGAGATTTTATAAATATAAGATTATATAAAGTTAATTTTCATGTAATAATGTTGATAAAAAAATTATATAAATGATTACTTTTGTACTATTATTATATATCAAATAATAAAAATAATTAATTTTTAAATTAATTACTTAAATATTATTTAAATACATAAATTTAATTAGATAATTATGTAAAAATTTTTTATTTATGTTATCAGCATATTAAAATATATATATATATATATATATATATATATATATATATATTACATTTTTATAAAGAAATTACTACGGAAAATAATTACTTGTAAAAAATAAGAAAACTTAGGTATATTTAAAGGAATTCTAAAGTTTCAACGAAATAAAAAAGAGTAATCTATTTAAAATATTTGTGTAAAAAGGACTATTTTTGTCTGAGTAAAATCATTACATAATTTTAATTCTTTTATTCTTTTATGGATAATAATTCTGAGGTAACTTGATTTTTTTATAGACAAATTTATATTTCTCCATTCATAATTATGGATTTAGGAAACAGAGAGACACTCAGTTTTGGGTTCAAACTCTATATTCTCTTATTATAAAATTTTTTATATTATGTCATAATATAAAACTATATTTATAAAAAAAATTAAATTTATAGAAAAAAACACATTCTTTAATTCAAACAAACACCACTATGATAATGCCAAGACACATATAAGATAAATTTTATCTAAAAAATTTCTGTTTGAGAAAATAAATTCAAGATGAAGAGTGTCTATTTTAAATGATTAAAGAGATAAAAAAATTAAAATCTAAAATCAGACAAAGACTAAAATAACCAATAAATATCGTGAAGCATATATGTAGAGGTAGCAGTGGATATAAATATGAATAGAATAGGGTTTAAATTCCACCTTAATTTTATTTATGAGTTTAAATCCTCAAATCTAAATTCTACCTTCACTCTGAATTGTTCAATTCGACTTGTGAAAATAAATTTATTTTCATCCGGATACAATATTTTATCTTTTTATATTTTATAATATCAAATATTATTTATGTATATATGATTAGTAAATTAAATTACTAATATGGTACTAAATATCTGTAAAAAAACAAGAATTTGGATTCAAATTTTTATTTGCTCGTCATATGTATGTTTATAGATTAAACATTTATACTAAGGTAAATAAAAAATAGCCAAATTTTATTTTATTTAATATTCATTAATTATCATAATAATTAATAAATATTAAATAAAATAAATTATAATTTTTTTTAATTAATTTTTTTTATTATCAAATATTTCCGTTCATATTATATATTAAGAACAAAGCTGGTTGAATATCCACATATACGGATTGTGTTGCAAGTCCTAGACACATAACGGCGAATTCATAAATACTACTTATCATTAAATAATGAACCCATAAATAACAAATCCATAAATAATTATCATTAAAGAAAATATTGTCTGGCTTTCTAACTAGTTAGTTCAATTTATTAGGTTTTAAAAAAAAAGAAAAAAAATCTTGAAACCAATTATAACAAGAGTAATATGGATTCGGTAAGAAACTAGAGGAACCAAATTTTACAGAATTGGAATAGATTAACCGACGCATAGGGCACCAATACTGTTTGGTAATTAAAAATGCCAAAGCACAAATTTGAGAAAATTTTAATGAAGGTGGAATCTTGGCACAGCCATAAAATAATATACACCCACTTGATATTTTGTGGTAATAACTCATTAGGGTCTTGCATGTGTGACGAGGAAACCTGGCATTTTGGCAACATGAAAATCCAGAATCCAAGGAAACATGTATAATACAAAATGTTATTTAAAATTATCGCAAGTCACAAGTACTAGTAGCTCATTTTAATTATTTATATCTATAATAATATAGTTTCTTTTCTTTGTTGTCCACAGTATTCTCTAATCTGACAGGTTAATGACTAATTCATTGCGAATCTAAATTCTATTTAAGGATATGCACAAGGCGGGATGTAAACTCCCAACACTTATTTAAGTGGACGAGTAAATTGACAACTCGATCAATTTTAAATTGATTAATAATACAATAATGCTAAGGAACTAAGATGATTTCAGCAAAAAACCAGCCAAATGCCTCTAGATGAATTTAAAACCTCTACGTAGATGGTGTTTATATTAGATATTAGGATATTTCTTTTCTTTGTAAATTGGATAGTTCTGAACCTATTTTTTAATTTATCATGTTTTAGGCATTTAGAGAGGGAAGAAGGGTGAAGAGACAGAAGCTAATTGAATCAGTTTCTATGATTCATATTGCAATGATACTGAACGTATCTTCTCCTAATTTGGATGTGGTGAAATATTTAATAACTAATATTTTAAATCATAAATAAATAAAACTAATTACTATATTTATAATTAATTAAGTTATTTTATTCTTAATTAATTTGGAGTTGGTTTCATATGCTTTTCCTTAATAATATAGTATAATTAAATGTTTTCATTAGTAATGGAACTTGCACTTGGAATTAAATTAATTAAATGCGAGTCTGGCAGATGCTGGATATATTTGGCCATTTTCTGTTAACATGTATTTGGATTTTGGCATATATTTCTCTTCTTTATTATTTGGTATTTAATTGGTTACGCATGGTAAGCACATTTCATAGATAGATCTTAATTATAATAATTCACGTCGTATACACTTGCCTCGTGTCAGGTACATATATTTTACTAATCTATTCGTCAAATATTTTTAATTTTTTATACTTTTAATTATTTTAAATATTCTTTTTTTAAAATAGCTTAATTTGACGGGTTAGTAAACAGTTTAATTTCTCAAGCTTTGGTAACTAACTTTCACGTGGTGTTGCAAGTCATCAGTGGTTTTAATTTTGACATGGGCAAAATAGGAAAATTAATTTAGACATAAAAGAAGACATCTTTTTCCGAACAATGTCATAGATAATCTTATATCCATAGTAGTAATATGAAAAAGTTATTAAGAAGGATCATTATTCATTAGTCATGCAACATGCAATGTTTCAAGATATATATAATAATAATATTGATTACGTTAAAACTAAAATAACGTTTTCTTTTTATTATTCAGTAATGCTTTTTTAAAAAGTCTTAGAAAAAAAAAGTAGTGTTATCGAAATGTCAAAAAAAATATAATTTTAATTTTAATAATATTTCAACTATTTTAGTTTTAATAATACTTTATAATTATAATTATTGTAGTCATTATAAATATAGACAAGAACGGATCTACATATACAATTATACATATTATTGAAGTGTAGAAAATTACTTTGTGGTATATAGTAGTATTATTTATTTGTCCTTATTAAATTATGAAATTTGTTTTCACTATGTTAGATAAATATATAAATTTATTTTCTTAGATTTGACTCTATACATAAAATTATTGTGTTAATTAAATTAATTTCACAAAATTACTTTATTAAACTCAATATAAGTATTACTTTATTAAAATCATTTTTAAGTTGAAATATTTTATCAAACATTTGATATATAATAAACAATTTAAAGAACTCAAGTCTCAATGATTATTTTATAGAAATAAATATTAAATTATTTTTTATATACTATACTTAAATTTAAGAGATTTATTTTTAGTATTTGATAACAAGAAGGTAATCTGTTTACTTTAATTTTATCTATTAGAATATTTTCTAATTCAAATTTTAGCATCTAATAATTAACTTGATAACTTTCTATTAGATATATGTGTAATTTAAATATCAATTATCGAACTTCATTAAATGAAATTTGTGTTTTCTTTTAATTGTTTAAAATTATAAAGATATATTGATTTATTTGTGTTGTTTTTTTTAAGTTAACTTTGATTTTGACAATTATATATGATTGAAAAAACTTTTTGCTATAAATATTATAATAAAGAGTTAATTTTGTGACCGTATAAAAAATGAATTTTTTTTTGTGGCTGTATAAAAGATAATTTTTTTTAATAATTATCTAATAAAATATATATATAGAGAGAGAGGAGGTTATACTTGTTAATGAGTATATATATATTAATGATGTATTTTTTATTATTTTAAATTTTTGGATAAATAATTTGATGATATGGTATTAAAATTTTATATTCAAAAGATAAAAAATTATGAGTGATTTTATGACAATGCTTATCTAAAAAAAGTTGTAAATATGTCATTATAATTTAATAATTAGAGCGATGAAATATATATTTATACAAAATTATAAATATAATTGACATAATTTTACTTAAATTTATACTAGTATCATTTGATTCTAATAACACTATATATTATATTTTACTTAAATAAAAGTTTAGTGTAATTATGAGGCAATTTTTTTATGTAGAGGAGCTTTTTTGTGAAATTAAAAATATTAAATTTTTGATATTTTACTAAAATATAGGGAATAAATTATGAAATCAGAGATGCGATTTCTACACTATACCACATATTCACAAATTACTAGAACGCACTATTTTTGATAAAATACCACATCTGCCAGGAAACAAATAATTTGCGTACGTAGAACATGTGGTAAAAAGATGGTGAATGAATAAGGGGATGGGATGTGATGTGTCTTTTATCCATTGATGGATAAATCATTGGGTGATTTCACTTTTTCAATGCTAAGAGTATCTATGGCAACCTTTGAGACTGGTAGAATCCCACACAAACCTATCATACCTATGTACCTTCATTTTCTCTCTCCTCTCTCATTTTTTGCATTTATTTATTTAGTAATAAAAATATATATTAAAATATAAAATATATAATAAAAATAAATAAAATGTTATATAATTAAAAAAAATTATATTTTTTGTAAGTTTATTAAAAGTTTTAAAATTATTTCAAAGTTTTAATTTTATCTCAAAAATTTTTAATTTGCATCAATTATACTCTTTAAATAAACATCGTTCAAATTAGTAATAGATGTTAGTGATTGATAAAATAAAGTGTCTTATATGACAAGAAAAATAAAATTTCAAAAATATTCTTGTATGAGAAACTAAAGTATCTTCCTTTCTTCAAATATCTTCCCATTTGTTTTTTTTTTTTTGCCACGAAGAAATAAAGTTAAAGAAATAGAATCACACAAACAAGAACTGACTTGGAGGGTGGTCACACGTCGTGCCATTCTCTTCAGCCCGTCGCGGCGACATGCAAGACGACGCAGGTGCCAATATTATCGATGCCGAGCGAGAATTCTAAGATAGGGTTCAGTCAACGACGAGGGAGTAAATGTGACGCCGTGTATTCTTCGACGATTGCGAGGATCAGAACGCTGGTGAGGAGCAGACAAAGAGAAAGAGGGCACAGAATGTCTTGTGAGACGAGGAAGAGACCTACACAGCCATCGATCGCCGACAAAGTAGCCATTGGAAGAGGTCGAGGTAGTGCCGTTCTGATCATGGTTTCTGACGAGGTAGACTACCATTTAATTTTGAAATTGCATTGTTTGAACAATTAGGGTTTAAGCTTTTTTTTATCACTCTTGATTGCTGTTAGAATTCTATTACAGTGAGGGATTGAGAAATTTCTGTTGTTTTTGTGAAAAATATCACATTTACATAGTTTATATTTTTGAATAATTAGTTACCTTGTTCTCTATTCTAAATTTTTTATAATAGCAAGATGAATGATTTCAATGTTAGGGTTCATCACAGGGATAGATTTTGTAGTAATAAGGATAAAACTGAGTTTACTGGTAGTGAGGTGACAACAGTTGACTGGTGTAATAGAAATAGATGGAGTATTATAGAGACTTATGATGTACATTGCTGAGAACATTGGGATATTGTGAAAACTTTGATAGAAATTCGTTCAAAGTATTAAATTAAGTCAAGGTTTGAATTCTATTCCAAGTGTGACGCTCTTGTCAATAATATGTGTGAAAGCTTTAACTCTATAATTGTTGAATCAAGAGAAAAACCGATATTAACAATGCTAGAAGATATTAGAGTTTATTTGATGAAGAGATAGGCTGAAAATAGGGTATTAATTGAGAAGTATAAAGATGACAATCTTCTTAGGATTAAGCTTAAGTTACAAAAGAAAATAGATGTTTCTAGGTGGTAGTTTTTGGTAACTGCCAAAATTTCAAAATTTGAAGTCATAAGAGACAGATACAAATTTGTAGTAGACCTTTTGAAAAAAAATGTACTCGTAAAAAATTTCAGATGACTGATTTACTTTGTCTATATGCATTTAGTACAATTAATTATGCTAAAGATGATATTAAAAAATATATGGCAAGCTGTTACAATAAAATTACTTATGTGGCTTATTATACCTCTATGGGTCCGTTTGGAAAACACCAAAAAGTTACTTTTTTCAACTTTTGACTTATAGAAAGTTACATTAATGTGTTTGGTACAATTTTTTAGATAAACTTTTAACTTTTCAAAAAATTATTTAAGAGTTTTTGAAAAAGTTAAAAAATGTGACTTCTCTTATTTTCAAAAGCTATTTTATCACTCTTATTTAATGCACAACTTTAAAATAAGAACTTTTATAATAACTATCCAAACTCAAAATAACTTATTTAAAAGTTATTATTAATAAAAGTTCTTATATTTTAAGCTCCTTTTTCAAAAGAACTTATTTAAGAAGTTTAGCCAAACTGACCCTATATATGATTAACCCTTGTAATGAATATACTATGTGGGAGAGAACTCCTCATTCATATATGATGCCTCCACCACACAGAATGCCAATTGGGAGACCAAAAAAAAAAAAAGCAAGGGAGAGGGTAAAGAATCACAGGGCTCAAACACATCTAGGCTTGTGTTATAACAAAAATATTCTTGTTGTCTAAAATTAGGACATAACAAGCGAGACAACTCTCTTAAAAGGCCAAGTATAAATATTTGTCCATTAATTATAGTTTCAAATTTAGCATTGTTTCTTGTGTTGTTTATCTCATATTAATTGTAATTATTGCTGTTTTTTGTTGATGTCCATGATAGGAAATAATTGCTGCCACATTTTCAGCATCGCTAGCCCAAAAAAAAAATAATGCTAAAACTGCTGCAACATTCTCAGCATCGTCAACCCAGCATAACAATATTGGAACTGCTGCAACTGTTACAACTTTGGCAGCCTAGAACAACACTACTTGAAATACTGGATCTGCTCGATCAACGCATAAGAAGATCAGGTTGGCCAATGTTGCAGCAAATCCTAACACCCAACCTAAAGGACACAAAAAATTTCAACCACCAAAGTCAACTAGAATGATTAAGAGCAACTCAACTTCAAGTGTATAAGGACAACCCTCATTATAAGGGAGTCAGACTCAAAGTGCTCTCATTAGATCTTAGTTGTGTCACATTTTCTATTTAATATTTCTTTTAAAAGAATGAAAAATATTGACATTTTATATTAAACTATGTGGGACTAACTCTTCCTTTGTTACTGAATTATTTTACTAATGACTTATGTTATTTAGCTCTCACTTTGGTTATAATTTATGTTAATTAGAGATTATCTTGATTAATGACTTATATTATTTTGATAATGATTAATGTGATGGATATTTTTATACAATTTTTTATTAGTGCACTACTGAAATTGTCTTTCATTACTTGAATTTTTCTGTATTATGTAATATAATTTGTAACAACAGGGTCTTAATGCCAAATTTAAATTCAAACTATTTTAATTATTTCAAGGGTATTTTTGAAACATAAATTGAACTTTAGGGACAATTACATTAACAAGTTTTCGAGTTGAGTACACTTTTGAAACTGATTACAAACGACCACTCTACTCTTACTTCTGCTAATTTCAACTGTTCCAGGCGTATCAATATCCTAATTTTCGATGGGTTCCATTCTTCACCCACAAATAAAACATTAAAATCACCATAAACCAACCCACAACACCAAAGATAACAGCCACCAATAGTTTGCATTTAGCATAAGTTACTTTAGCTTTCAAGGTGAAAATTCTCATCCTCAATCTTGCAACCTCAGCCTCTTCTGTTTTTGCAATTCTATCTGTCCAGACAAAGAAAGTGCACTCCTTTTCAATCTGTAACATAAACAAAACTTGAGGAAACCCATGAAGACATTAAAATAAAAGCATTGAAACTTATATCAAAGTATATACAGTCCTAAAATCTTCGACTGAAATTTTTTGGTGTCTTCGACCATCTCAGTATAGGGGGTTCACCACAGTTGCATGTAAGTTGCTTTTTTGTTATGATGTAGAGCCTTAGAAAACCATTAGTTAAGGTTTTTTTCTTTATTTTACAGGGAGTGAAGAAGATGAAGATCAAGATAAAGAAAAAGAAGTAAATTTTAGGATTCAGATTGGAATTTTTATCCATTTAATTTTTGTAATATAAATTTTTAAGTAAAAAAAAAAAAACATTTTAAATATGACTCAAATATTAGTTGCCACATCAGAACTCTTTTTTTGCCACGTCACTAATGTCTGTTAGTGATTTAAATGCTGTTAACATTTAGGAATAGAATTGATACAAATAAAAAAATTTTGGAATAAAATTAAAATAAATTAAAATTTAGGAATAATTTTAAAATTTATAATAAACTTGAGAAACAAAAAATATACTTTGCTCTATATAATTATATATAAATAGATAATAACTAATTTTTAGTATATATATAATATTGTTTATATAATATTACGTGATTAAATATACATATCTATTAATTAAGTTACATTAATTTAGTAATTATTTTATTAGTCTGTTTAAACAAGTATCGAAAAATTAAATTCTATTTTAAAAATTTAACGATCTATTAGTTAGCGACGAATTATTATAAAAAAATTTGATCTACAATAAAATTATTTTTGACTTATCAAACTGAAGTTAGAGAATACTATAAAAAAAATAGGTCTGCTTTATAATGATAATAATACATTAGAATTAAATTTATAAAGAATTAAAAAAATAAATGTAGTGATCTTGAAGGGTGGGCTAGTAATGGGGCCATGGGGGGCATGGGATGGGGCCCACCAGGTGTACCTGAGTAGCGTGGGCTACAGTTTGAGCAGTAGGCTTCTTTGGTTACAATTGGGAAGGTTTGGCTGCAAAGCCTTTTGGAGTAGCTAGGGTGACACCATGTTATTCCTTGTTGCTCTTCTTTCATTTCATTTCCCTCATAAATTCAATTTTCAATTCCATCAACACAAAGTGCTCTGAATCTTCTCCACATGTTCCCTCTTCCCATGTGCCTCTGCTTCCCCTAATCAGCATCTCTCTTCTCTCTCTCCTTTTTTTTCTTTCTTTGGATTTCTACTTTTCCCCATTTATATTTTATTATAAAAATTTTGACTCCTTGTATAAGTTTTTGATAATAGGCTGATGCTCATAAAAAATTATCTTCATACAAAAATAATTGTGGAGAATTGTTAAATATTAATTTAATTAAATATATTATATTATTTATTAATTTTTAATTATTATTTTTATATATAAAATTAATTTTATGCGAGTATTTACTTTTTGATAAAAGGATAAATTTTTATTTATTCAAAAACTAAAATTGGGTATTAATTCAAATATCTTATATTTTCAAAATCAAGCTTGAAATCTTAAAAAATAAAAATACTTATCATTAGTTACTTTTTTTTCTTATTTTGGAAAAAAAAAGAAATCACAAGGGAAAAATAATTAACAACAATCTAGTTGCGTGTCTACATGTTTATTTGTTGACTATTTAAATTTTAATGTACACCCTAATAATTGGTTCTATTCTCTAATCCAAAGACTATTCTATTGTTCAATGATAACAAATAGGAGCATACAAAAAATAATAACATATAGGGTTTAACTACTACATGTCTTAAGGATATATAATAAAATTATTAATAATAAAAAATTAATTTTTTTAATAAATATAAAATAAATATACTAAAAATTTAAAATTTTTTTATATTTTTAATAAAAAATTTAATTTATAATCTTAATAAATATTCTTAGAACATAACATAAGAACATCTATCCTAATATATAATATAATATGATGCATATTATTCACCAATTGATTAAATCTGGGATCAGCAAGCACATCCACAATTTCCTATGTACAAATTAAATCAACCACAGTTCCCCAGAAGACAATGATCATCAGGAACAATATGTTGCAATAGTATCTATCAATCCTAATTTCTAAATACATGTATGTCTACTTGTCAACGCAGCATTGAAAGTTAATATATAGAGTATTCTCTTAAATATTTGTTTAATAATTTTACTATGTTAGGGATCACTAGATCCCTAAAGACTAAAGAGACCGCCACCCACGCAATAATACGCATATAGTAATTAAAATTAGAAAAAAAAAATTAACACCCTACGAAAACTGTATATGTTTGAAATTAAGCCTTTTAAATTGTCACACAAATGATGTGTTTAAATGATTTTTTAAATAATAAATTTAAATTTATTTTTTTATTAATATGTCAATAGATAATTATTGATTATCTGTATAAAATTCTTTTATATTAACAGTATATAAAATTTAAATTCTTAAAATAATAAGATGACTACATTGGCGATAAAATATTTTTTAATTTGTAGCGAAATTAAAGTGGTTACAATTATAACATAAGGAATAATAAAATGACGAACGTAAAATTTAAATATTTTTAATATTTAATTATTTTATTTATCTTTATAATTTTACTAAATTTATAATTAAATTTTTATAATTTTTTAATTAGATCCATATATTAATTTTAATTTTATAATTAGGTCCGTCTCATATTAAAAATATTAAAATTAACTAAATATTTCTCTCAAAAAATATGTGGCTAAAGATCTAATTTAATTCTTAATTGTAAATACCTTTAATTTGTAGAAAAATGTTCAGTTAATTTTAATATTTTTTACACTAAAAATGATCTAATTACAAAATTAAAAGCAGTATATGAATTGAATTAAAAAAAATTATAGAGGCCTAATTATAAATTTAGTAAAACTATAGAGACCAATAAATAATTAAACCTATTTTTAAAGTTTAACAAATCTACTTAAAAAATACCAAATGGCACAAAGTTGTGTATTCTTAAAAAAAAAAGGAGAAGAAGAAAAAGAAATTAGGTTTATGTATGTGTAAGAGAGGACTAGAAACAGATCATTTGGCATGCACGTTGGTTATGAGGCAATTTGAGTTGGAGATGATAGGGTTTGAAAAGAGAATTTAGATCCAAAAACAAAGACATATTAGAGACCAAAGTGTTCCCCATAGCCATGTTACTTGACTCCTTCCATATATAGAAACCAACCACCCATCTTTTATGTATTCCACCAAAAAAGGAACATGCTCATGGACTTTATGCTTTGAATAACATTATTATATATTACCCATCAATAATATTCCTAAGTTGTGATAATCTTGCTACAAGGTGTATCAACACATAATTTGTTAAAGTAAACAAGTGTTAGAGAAGGGAACCAAAGTTTCATCCCATATTCTTTAACCACACGAAATTTCAAGAACTTTAATTCTAGTTAGGATATATTTTATTGAAAATGTAGAGAGATTTACATATTCAGCTGAAGTCCCATGAAGGAAGTTGTGAGAGGGAATCTTTGAACTAGAATGTTTTCTATTCTCAAAAATCAAACTCATTTGAAATCTTTGTGGATATTTTTTGGTTACTTGCGCTATTTTTCAGGCAGGTCAAGAACTAATCCGTTGCAAATTTAACCTAATGAGTTGCTACGTGCACCAGGAATCGAACTCCTACGCTTTCTTAAACAAACTAATAAACTAACCATTAGACTAATCTAATTTGATTTTTGTGGGTTTTTTTTATTATGTAATCTTTTACCCCCTTCCAATCTCAATTGCAGTTTTTGGTTTTGGACTAAGATCTTGGTTTAAAATTTGGGCAATATCCATAATTAAATGTCATTCTAAATTAAGCCTAGTCTCCTGTTTGAGACCCTTATTTATCGCTTTGTTATGGGCTCTTTAGACCAAAAACTGTTTCGGCCCCTATACTTCTTAGATCTTGAGAAAGAAGAGATGGTAAAAAGACATAAAAAAAAACTAATAAAAAAGGACCCAAAAAAAAAAAGCAGAAAGGATTTTGTAAGAGAAAAAAAAATTTAAGATTATTTAAGGAAATATAAAATTCAATTTGAAAAGATTTTTACACACTGTTCGGGTGATTAGAGTGTTAGTGGGTAAAACTTCCCACTCTTAATAGGTAACAATTATTCTTTACATATAAGCGATTTTTTATACAAATTATACAAGTTATTTATAGTCATGCGTGTGCGTTTTTCTTTGTGCCGTTATTACACGTTCTTGCTACACGTTCTTCTTCTTCTTCATTATATTTTTTTCTCGTTATCGTCATCACCAACACCAACTCCTCCTCCTCCTCTTTTTTCATTGTAATTTTTTTTCTCTTTTCTTTTCTTCTTTTTCCTCCATCATCAGTTATCTCGTTGTTGAAAATAATGAATAATTTAAGTTTAGATTGTCAATTGAACCAAAACAAAATTGATTATTGTTTTGAATCCAATGAAGTAGCTAACGTGTGGTTCGATTCTAGTTAATTTTTTCGTTAGTAGTTTATGATTTTGTAGGTGAATAATGTTTCATTGTTGATAGTTTTCGAATCCGAGACTTGTCAAGATTTGGAAGCCGATTATAGATAAAGTGGAAGATAAACTCAGTTTGTTGAAATCGAAAATATTAAATAAAGCTGGTAAGCTGGTTCTTATTAAATCAATACTTAATAGTTTGTCAGTGTACTACCTTAGCTTGTACAAAATGACAAAAACAGTAGCAGAAAAATTAATCTCATTGCAGAGGAGATTTTTGTGGAGTAATAAAGATGGCAAGTAGGGAATACCATTAGTGAAATAGAAAATAGTACAAGCTCCAAAAAAATTAGGAGGTTTGGGAGTGGAAGATGTAGTTATTCGAAATACAGCACTGTTATTCAAATGGTGGTGGTGGTTTTCTAAGGAAGATTGTCCATTATGGAAGAAGATTGTGTGCTTTTGTAATAACCTAAATCCCAATGTCTTACTGTCTCATCAGTCTGTACCTGCTAAAAGGGGACAATGGAAGAATATTTGTCAATTGCAAATTAAAGAGTAGGAGGTGAAGGAGAAGATGATTCGGGATTTATCTTTAGAGGTGAAAAATGGTAGACAAGTCCGGTTTTAGGAGGACAATTGGTTACCCTCTGGTGTGCTGAAGGACATTTTCCCAAGGCTTTCTTGATTTCAAATTAGAACGGATCTATTGTAGGGGACTGTGGATTCTGGGATGGGTTAGAATGAATTTGGAACTTTCAGTGGAGAAGGGAGCTATTCCAATAAGAGTTGGAACTAGTTAACCAATTTCATAAAGTTCTACGATTAGTCAAGTTAAAAAACTGAGAGAGGACCGATTGGTGTGAAAATTTGATAAATCAGGCGTTTATTCTACTAACTCCTTTGTGCAGGTTTTGCAAGCAAAAACACTTCCAGAGGACATTATGAGTTATAGTTTCAGTAGTTCCATTTAGAGAGGTCTAGTACCTCCACGAATTGAGTTATTTATCTGGTTTGTATTAGTTGGTAGAGTCAATACTAAGGAGAGATTACGTAGGTTAGGCGTTATTGATCATCATGATAGTGTGTGTGTTTTATGTAAAGAGGATGTTGAGGACTTTCATCACTTGTTTCTTCGTTGTTAGTTTACTTGGCAAGCGTGGTGTGCTTGGCTGTTTGACTATGGTAGATTGTGGGCTATCCCAGGGACTATTAAGCAACACTTTGAAAGCTGGACAACAGTGACTGTAAGAAAGGAGGAGCGAAATAGGTTGCTAATTAAGTTCTTTGCTATCATTTGGCACATATGGATGGAAAGGAACAATAGAATCTTCAGGAGTCAAGAAGCGAAACTTGCGGATGTTATTAATAGGTCGTTCATGAGCTACAAAGAGTGGAATAGAGTTGATCCTAATGGTTGTTGATGGCAATGCTGGAGATGACTATAGATTGATTTTGGTTTCTGTTTACTCTGTTTGTACTGTGTTGCTATGCTTCACCTTGTTGTGTTGAGCTCTTTACTTCAAAAAAAAAAGATGTAATGTAAAAGTTCTGCATTAAAAAAATATTTTTCTGTATTTATAATAAATTTTTGTGTAACACGAAAATATTTGGGTGTAATACGAAAATATTTTGGTGTATTCTTTAAGAATTTTCGGTGTATGCGTGCTGATAAATTTTGCATAATTCAAAACTCTTCTTCTGCCTTCTCCTCATCTTTTGCTACTTCTTCTCCTTCTTTTTCATTATCATAATCATCATCTTCTTTTTTTTATTCATTTTTTTTCTTATTTTATCTTCTCAAGTTTCTTCTTGTTTTACTCTTTTAACAAGAATAAAAAATAAATCAAATAAAGAAGAAGAATAAATAGATAATGGTACAAAATTACTTGAAAAATGATGAATTTACATTTATTCAACTAAAAAAAGAAAGAAATAAGGAAAATAAGAAGGAGAAAAAAATGTAGCATTAGAGAAAATATTTTTCTGTATTTGCAGCGAATTTGGGTGTAACACGAAGATATTTTGGTATATTATTTAAGATTTTTTGGTGTATGTGTGTTGATAAGTTCTGCATAATTTAAAACTCTTTTTCTTTCTCCTCCTCATCTTCTGCTGCTTCTTCTTCTTTTTTCATCATCATCACCATCTTCTTCTTCTTTTTTCTTATTCATCTTTTTGTTTTTGTTTTACCTTCTCAAATTTCTTCTTATTTTACTCTCTTAACAAGAATAAGACAAAAAAAAAAAAATCAAACAAAGAAGAAGAAGAAACACATAATTATGCAAAATTACTTGGAAGAGGATAAACTTATATTCATTCAACTAAAAAAAAGAAAGAAAGAAGGAAAAAAAGAAGAAAAAAATGCAGTATTAGAGGAAATATTTTTCTGTATTTGCAGAAAATTTAGGTATAACACAAAGATATTTGAGTGCATTGTTTAAGAATTTTCGGTGTATTTGTGTTGATAAGTTCTACATAATTCAAAATTCTTTCTCTTCCTCCTCCTCATCTTTGACTGTTTTTTCTTCTTCATCTTCTTATTTTATATTCACATAATTTTTTTTGAGAGAAAAAAAATCAAACAAAAAATATATATATAATATAAAATTAATAGAAAGAGAATGAAATGAAAAAATATAGTAACAACAATTATAATATTAATAAAAAAATACTGATAAAGATGAAACATATAAAGAAAAAAATAAAAAATACAAAAAAAAGAAGAAAAATGAAGAGAAAAAAAAATGTAATTTACATGCATTATATAAGTGACTTATATAATCTTATATGCCAAAATGATCTATATGTACAGTCTTCATTGGATGTCTTTCATAACACTATATAGTTGGAATCAATAAGAGTATACTCCAAAGCCAACTTAGGAAGTGGTGTTAATACATTCTACGGGACACAATAACTCCACGCTCGATGACCAATCAATAAAAATATGGAGATAACAATTAATCTATTAATCTAATATAAGATAATTCATTTGCTAATTAATTTGACTTTTGAATTTTATAAATGTTCCAAGATATACCTGAAACAAGTTGTGAGTAAAGTGCTTAATAAAGAAGTTAGAAATGGGGTAAAGAGTATTTTAGTAGAATGAATATAAAATAGATTCGATCATTACTTAAATGATTTAGATATTTATTGGTGAGTGATATTTTCTTTGTTGTATGGGCAATAACATAGAATGCATGGATAGTTTTTTTTTTTTTTGTCGTTTATGGTATTTTTTAATTTAATAGACAAATAATTAATTTGTCACAGATTTAAACTCCATTTAAGAATTTATTACTGATTAATGGATAATTACATGCATGTATAAGACAAAATTTAAATTTTTGACACTTATTTAAGTGAATAAGTAAGTTGACCATTTGATTAATACAAATTATTTTGTAGATAGATTTCTCTAAAAGTCAAATACTCAATTGATGAATCTCAAATTTTCCTCTTACTACATTATATAAATATTTTAGATTTCTATAAAAAAAATATTTTTTTTATAAAATAAATAGATTCATAAAAAGAAATATTTTTTATTTTAGTAATTCTTATATTATATTTTATTAATATATTATTGATGAGTTTTTTTATATAAATTTAAAATTAAATATTCTTTATATTTTAAAAAAATAATTTTTTATTTTATTCTTAAGAAAAATAAATTTTCGATGATATATTTTAAAATGTAAAAAAAATTGGATTGACTATCAATCTTTTTAAAATACAGAAAAACTTTTTATAGAAACTAAATCACAAATTGAATTTATTTTAGAATTTATTTTTTTTAGAGTAAAAGATGTCATCGACGGAAAAGTTTAACACTTCAATTTTAGTTTTTATAGTGAAATGGTATATAAAATCAACATATCTCAATGAATAAAAAATAAAATTTATGACTACACAAAAGTAATTTTAGATTTTAACTTATACATGTTAATAATTTAGGTTTCGAATAATTTAAAAAAAAAAGTATGCTCGTAACAATAACCTCACAAAATTGATGGGAATTCCTTGTAATCCACGTAGTTGTGGGGAGATTCTCATTTGCTACCGAAGTTGGGTCATACTTGGTTTATAGGACCCAAGTTCCAGGCTGATCGGACACCCAATCTATTGATGGGCCTCGCCAATTATTTGGGCTGGATTAGATAGGGATTCCTATGTTAGGCCGTTATTATACTCCTAAAAAGTAAAAACATGTCCGGATATGAACAATAACTCAAAATAAAGTTAACGGAATCTTTTTGACACGTAATATTAAGACCATGTTAACTAGGTTAGCTCACTAGTCAGCTTAAACAAGCATCAGGAGTTTGAATTCCGCCTTGTGCATATATCAACCCATTAGCTAGCGACAAACCTTTAAATGAAACTGAGACAAATTCTTAAATATAGCTCAGTACCGTCACAGATTAGTCCTTATTCTATCGGATTGAGAGATAGAAAAAAAAAATATTCCGTCTATATATATTAACATGCCAGTATTATTAAGATGAAATTATGATAGTGACTAGTTTAGTTCACAATTATATAAAACTCAAGAATTAACAAATTCAACAACCAATTTATTGTTGTCTCATAAATTATGCTTTTCATAACCATGACATACATAAGCGAGTTTTCAAAGACTATGAGACTTAGCGGTGTTTAAAATTGATTCAAACCAACCTAAACCAAATTGAAAAAATTAAAAATCGAACAAACCGAAAATAAAAAAAATAAAAAAATACCTAAGTCACATAATCCTCACCCCCAATTTGGAAACCAAGCTTCTCTCGCTCTCTTTTCTTAGTCTCGTCCTCGCAGAGTCGCAGTCCCGCAGTCGCTCTCTGCTGCTCTCAGGCTCTTCTCGAAGCCTTTTACATTTTCCAGTTCCCACCAGCCACAAGCACTGAAGCCTTCTTCCCAGTTTCCAGCAAGCACCGACCCAGCAGGCAGCAGCGTTCTTTCCAGCAGCGCCGAGCCCCCGACCCAAGTTCCCATCGAGCCACCCAGTACAACACCAGCCAGCAGCCTTCTTCCCACCGATTCAATTGAGATATGGAGCCCGAGCTTCCGAGTCAAGTATGTAATTAAGTAATTTAACTAATTTCTGTTCAATAAATCAATAATCATTGATGGATTGCTGCTGGTTGTTGACTTCTTTATTTCATTATTGCTGCCTTGCTAGTTGTTCTGTTGAATTACTAAAATTATTTCTGTTTTGACTTATTTTACTGTTCTGTTGAATTACTGTTGAGTTTTGAAGTGATTTAGTATGATTTATCAAGTGTTGGAGGTTTTGAATTTTGATAAGGTTAGATTGAATCAGTATGGTAAGATAAATTTGAATAATGAGAAAATGGAAGCAGATTTGAAGTATTAGATTACCTCCGTATCATGAGAAATAGGATATTGTATTATTGTTGAATTACTTTTGTTGAATTATTTACTGTTGGTATTGTTGCTGGTTGGTTAATGATTTTGTAAATTGCTTGTAAATTGATTTTATTGTTTAATGTATTTGTTTATGCAATTTGATATCAGTTTAAGTGAGAATATGGGTAACACCGAATTGCCGTCAATTCTTCTTCCGAATGAATCAACAAAGCATCAGATCTCCGATTGCCTTGTCTGCGGTGCCAACAAGCATCAGGCTAGTTTGTGTTAAGGAGTTTGGTTGTTTTGTTGGAGAAGACACCATAACTTAGCTATCTTTTTATAGAAATTTACTTTTATTTTCAGTTGTGTTTATTATTGAACTTTTAAACTTCTTTAATTGTCATATTTGAATTCTTTTTGTCGTTAGATTTCATTGGATCAGGGACGGATCCAGAAATGTTATTATGGGGGGACCAATAACACATATAATATTAAAAATTATGTAAAAAATTATATAATATAAGATGTATTACAAAAATATACTGATAGAGAATATATTTTAAAGTACAAAAAATATGTGTGTACTTTTTACTAACGAAGTGGTCGATTTTTCATATCATAAAATTTATCGAGATAGAATTTGTGTCAAAATTTTCAGTAATTTTCTTTTCAATATAATTAAAAGACAATTAGCAAAAATTTATTTTTTTATTTTGTTTCTGAGTTATTTTTCACAATATTCATAGTTAAAAAATATCTCTTAGTTGTACCAATTGAAATAGAAAAAATTAATATAAAATAAATAAAAAAAGATAGTCACAAGAAGAAAAAGAATTCACTTTATGAGATTTAAACATTTTTATTTAATTAAATAATAATAATAATAATATCTTTTTCAGATATTTTTAATATTGTTACTTACTTTTTAGATATTAGAAGTCATTAATATTTAAATTAGACTAAATTTTTATTTATATTAGATTAAATAATAAATAATTTTTTAAAAAAATTAAATTATACATAATAACTTATTACTATTAATTTTTTTTAAAAAAACTGGGGGGCCGAGGTCTCCACTCGTTCCCCTTGTATCCGTCCCCGCATTGGATCAAGACTTTGTTAGTAATTGTGTATTTGTATTTGTCGATTTTAATGTATAAGACTTTGTAAAATAGTATGGTAGTATTTTTTTTAATTAATTGAAAAAACTGAACAAACCGAACAAAATCAAACTGATTTTAAGGTTTGGTTTGGTTTGGAAAGCCTCGACAAAAAAACCAAACCAAACCGAATCGTAATTTAATTAGACGATTAGATCGGATGATATTTCTCTCAAAAACCAAACCAAACTATACCGCAAACACCCCTAACAAAACCGTTTAGAAGTAGCGAAAGCAACCTTTTTTAATTTTATTATTTTTAAATTATAAAAAGTTACATTATATGTGTTCGGTATTATTTTTGCAAAATATTTTTAATTCTTTAAAAAATTAATTTAGCTTTTGAAAAATAAAATAATATGATTTTTTTAAGGTTATTTTTCAGTCTTATTAAAAAAAAATTTAATTTTAAAATAAAAAAACCATAATGTTCTATAAAAAATATTTTTTGTTTCTACTAGAAACACTAATCCTCTACCATTAGTTTCACGCAACGTGATTATCTGTACCACTATTTTCATATAATTTTTCATCTGAATCATTTAGTACATATGTCTCATTTAAGTATTTTTTATCATTTTATCATTCTGTTTTATTATTAAATTTGTATTTAATAGTGTGTGGTATGAAGTCTCAGTTTGAATTCTATTTTTTTACATGTGATTTTATTTTATTTTTATATAGATTTGTTATTTTTTTTATGGTTTTATAGTTATTATAACAAATTTTTGACACCAATAAAGGAGAAGAGAGTTTTAATAGAAATAGTAAAAATAAAAAACAGCAACCAAACATACATGCACACTTTTTATATTTATTTTTTATTTTTACCTACTATATCATCTACAATAAAATACTAAACACTAACTACACAATAATTTTTTTGGTATTGTTATTAAAATTATTGTGAATTAGAATTTTATTACTATTCACCACATACAAAAACACCTTATTCACTTATAACAATTCTAGGATCATTTTCTTATTTTGTAATATCTCTCTACTCTTTTATGTATTTTTTATATATAAAATGTTTGTTTAATTTTTTTTATGTTCTTCCTCAAAAAACTCATAAAAGTAAATAAAAAATTAATTGTCTAATCAATTATAATTTTAGTTATTAGATTATGTAAAATTAATATTTAATATTAAAAGGTATTTGTTATTATTCTTAATTTAATCTTCATTTTTTAATAAAAAAATTATATTTTTTGAATCACTTATCCAAACACGGCAATTTTAAAACAATTATTTTTATAACTAAAAATCTAAATATAAAATACCTTATTTATAAGTTACTATTAATAAAAATCTTTATATATATATATATATTTAAAGAACTTGTTTAAGTTGTTTATCCAAATTGAATCTATAGTATATTAATATTGTATTTTTTATGATAATAATTATAATGATAAGAATAATATTAAAAAATAATTTTTTTTCAGTTAATTTCAGTTATTTTTTTAAAATTATATTGTATCTAAATTTTATATTATAAATCACAAATTTATAATTTTAAATAATAAATTTTAATTTTTCAAAAAATAAAAATTGGTTGGTTATATATTTTTTTATGGGACAATATAATGATCCGATTGTCGTACCTTTCTAAGTTTACACTATAACAATATAATTTTTTTTTAGAATTATATGTATAAAAATAGAATTAAAATTTGTCAAAAAATAAATTTTGACACTATTTTTATTATGAAAATATGTTAATAAAAGTTTTATCAAAAATAGTATTTTTAATATATAAGTAATTATGAAAAAAGTTTAAATTTTATTTTGATAAATATTGGCTGTCAAAAATAATTTATTAGAAAAATTTGAGAATATATTTTCTGTGATATTTATTAACCGTCACACTTATTGACCATAAAATATTCTCAATAAATTTTTTTAACAAAGAATGAGATGAGATCTTGAAACTAAAGAATAAATTGAGATTTTGAAGATAAAGAATGAGTAGTATGATTCCAAACTGAGAGCAGTGTGATGTCAAAATTAAGCCCAGAAAAAGAAAAATAATGGAGTAAATTGAAAATAAATGATTGTCAAAATTGAGAAGTAATTTTTTACGGTCAAATTATTTATAAAAAAATATAAAAAATTTGACATTTGTAATATTTGTCAAAAATATATATTAATTTTGACATTTAATTATGATATTAAAAAATAAAGTATTAAAATAATTCTTTTTTTATTTTTTTTTGTAGTGTTTTCACTACTCATTTTACTCTAGATGTATAACTTCTGTATCTTTTGTCGCATATAATTATAAAACCATGTTTCCCATTTAATTTCTAATTTCAACCCCTTTATCATTCTCTTTACTGTTTAGCATATTAAAACTAAATTACCAATTCTAATCATCAAGATAGAGCACCCATAAAACTAATTCATGGTCAGAAAATTAAGTTTAGTCAGCATACTAGTATGCATAGTATGGTAGGAAAAATTCACTATTTTAAAGATAGTATTGTAAAACACGTTTAAGATGAGTTCAAGAAAAGTGAAAAAAAAATATAACTTGGTTATTAAGTGATAAAGACAGGTATTTAAGTGTTAGTTATTGAATTTTTAATTTTTTTTAGTTTATATAAGTCCGAAAACATTTATATAAACAGTGGCATTCTGTTTTAATAATCAATTTACATATTCATATTTTTTTCTTCTTTTATTTTACTTGCTGTGAAGAAGCTTTCTTCTCAAAAAAAACTCTTTACACTAAACTAGCACAAATAATACATTATTACTAAAATTAATTATTCTGTAATTAGTTGATATTAAGTAAAATAAAAATAAAAATAATTCTAAGATATTAAATTTTTTTAGCAAATATCAGATAATTTTTTAAAAATTATTTTATTTATTTTAAATTCTAAAATCTAAATTATAAACTATTAATTTTAAATCATAAATTATAAATTTAAATTCTAAAATTGATTAGTATTTTTTTTCTAAAAAATAGTAATTGCATTCAATTTATTGAAAAGAGGATACAAATTGTCCAAAATTTTAGGACTAACAATAGCAAAAAAGAAATTTAAACAAAAAATCTAACCATTTTTTTTTATGTTAGTTTCTATCTTTGGATGGTTTAAATTAGCATTTTTTTTTATTCCGTTATTTTTTATTTCAATTATTCTGCTTTAAGTTAGCTTTTTCACCTTTCTTTTTTTACTTTTCCTTTCACCGAATCCTCCAAATAGGTCCTATAAATTCTACTCTCATGTCGTTAGGGATGGCAAAACTCCCCGAGACACGGAAATCCTTGTGGGGATTGCCTTGAATTGGGTTCGACTATGGAGAATTTTTTCCGTGGGGATAGAGACGGGGGACAAAATTCCTTCGAGGCAGGCACGAGGACCCGAGCAGGGATCTCCACCCCATCCCCGCTAATCCCCGAAGTTCATAAATTTACTGAATTGTCCTTAATAGTTTATTTCTCATATATGTTTTTTAGAAACTCAAAACTCCTAATCCTCATTTGCATAACTCTTCTTCAATTCAGAAATCCCTAACAATTTCCATACTCCATCCAACCTTTCTGCAGCCACCCTCTCGCCGCTCTCCCTTCTCATCGCATCGTCACACCTCACCGTGTCATGATCCTCACTGCGCCGTGCTCTCTATTTGCAGCGTCCTTTCCGTAACTTTGTTATCGTGTCCATTCTCCTCTCTGTTGCCGCGTCTCCCACCTTGTCCACTTCTCTATCCTTTGGCTCGTCGTTGCATTCCCCATTGCGTCATTTCGAAAGAAGTCACCATCTTGTCGTTTAGATTTTTTGTATAAAATCTTGTTATTTTGTATAGAATGGATACTTACATCTCTATTCATATGGAAATTAATAATTAGTTAGAACTATCATAAGGAGAAAATTGTTCACTTAGTTAAACATGCTGCTCAAGATTTCTCTAATGTTGTTATCAACCAAAAACATATTATTCCTTCTTTTTTGAAATATAAATGGGAACCACCTCCAATGAATGTCTGTAAAGTGAACTGCGATGCAAGCGTTTTTGAAAATGAGCAATTAGCTGGTTTTGGATGTATTATTAGAGACAGCATGGAAATTTGGATAAAAGGTTGTTCTGCCAGTATACCTCTTTCTAATGTTCTCTGTTGTGAGCTTCATGCTATTTGGAGAGGGTAGGATTGCGAGTGCAAAGAGGTCATTTGTGAAACTGATAATCTTGATGCGTTTCTTCTTGTTTCGCGAGTCACAACCAGCATGATTAGAAATGACTCTGATCTGCTTGACAAAATCAAAGAGATGCTCCAGCGCAATTGGACAGTTACTTTAGTGCTCATCTAGCGAACAACAAACAGAGCGGCTGATTTAATGGTTAAGACTACTACTTTAAACAAGCAGTTGTATCTAGAGTGGTTACTGTCTCCTAATAATTTAGACATTATTATTAGAGAGGAATACTACGTCTTTTTTCTTTGTGTTATGTTCACTAACCAAAAAAAGATAGATGGGAAATGAGATCCCCGCGAAAAATGGGACTTGTGGAGAATGGGGATGGGGAGCAATATTTCCCATGACGAAAAACAGAGACGGGAACGGGAAGTAAATCTGGAGGCGGAAATAAGGCAGGAAGGCATCCCCCGCCCCCGCCCTCGCCCTGCCCCATTGATATCCCTACATATCCTATATGACTACATAATAATAAAAGCATCCGATATGATCCTACTTTCTAGACAAATCTAATATTTTTTTATTTGGATAAACAATTTTTACAAATTTTTGCAAAAAATGTGATATGGATACCCAATCAAATATGCATCTTAAAAATATGATTTTGCGAAAAATATGATTTTCCTTTCTTTTTGCAGTAAAAAAATCTACATCCAATGTTTCTTTAAATTAAGTTAATATTTAACAAAAAAAATATATTGCGATATATTGAACTTTAAATTAAGTTAATATATAATTCTCATTTTTGTTAGTACTAAACAAAAGTACATAATAAAAAAATTCATAAAAATAATTGAATTAATTAAAGAAAAAAACCGTTTAAATGATTCTACGTATACTACTCAATAAACTATCTTACAAAATTTTTTTACAATGGGCATTTCAATGTATTCAAAATTCCTATATCATATGAAGGCCAAAAAAAAAAAAGAAATGACAAAACTTTTAGAAATTCAAAAAACAAAAAAAATTATCATCATTTTTTCAACTCACAGCATCTCATTAAATTCTTGCCCGAAAGAAATATGACTTTTATTTATTAGATACCTCTAAATTTTCTTTCTTAAATAAAAAGCCTATTATATATATGTAATTTTTAAAATACAAAATGTTATTACCTTAAAAAATTATTAAAATAAATTGATACCAACATATATTATATGAATTATTAATTTTTATTTATCAGGTGCGAGTCTTCCCTTTTTTTTTGGATTATTTTTTCGTATGGTTTAAAGCAAAACGAATTTATTAGAATCGAAAACTTTTTAACTGAATACAAAATAGTATATTTTTTAAAAAAACTCTATATTCATATCTATTTGACTTGAACTTAATATTATTATTTTGACCTACGTAAAAATTAGTCATACTATAAACTCTTTTTTTAGATATTATTTTTTTAAATAATAATACTTCTAAACTTTTGATTGTGCATTATACATAAATTTTTTTTATAAAATAATAGTAAAATACAATTAAAAAAAAACTAAAAATAGGACAAGCAAGGGCGAAAAAAAAATGGATTAAATTATAAAAAAAAACTAATAAACCCTTCCAGCAGGTTGGTTTCTATCTTTGGAATGTTTGGATTAGCATTCTCTTTTTGTCCCATTAATTATTTACCATCTAAATTGACTTCTCTGCCTCTCTTCCTTCACATCTCCTTGCACCGATTTTTCTAAATAGGCGCAGCAAACTCTCTATTCTCATGCCTTACATAGCCACGGTAATGATAAAAGCATCCGATGAAATTCGTACTTGGTAGACAATTTTAATATTTTTTAATTTAAATGGACAATTTTTAAAGATTTTCGCAAAAATTTAGTGATATTCAGCCAAATTTGCATTTTAAAAATTAAGGGTGAACACAGATCGGATCAAGTTGAATATGGTCAAAATTTTGATCCGATCTGCACTAAAATTATCCAATCAAATTCAATATCCGCAGTTTTTTAAGATTAGATCTGATCCGATCCGCACATTTGCAGATTCGAATATCGATATATCTGCAAAACACAAAAATATTTTTAAAAACTTATTTTTATTAAAAAAATATCAATAAAATTTATTTTTTTATTCTTTTAAATATGTTTACTCTTAAAATAATATTAAACATACTTTTCTTAAATAATAAATTAAAATAATACGACATATATGATAATTATTAGTTGAAATAAAGCATAAAAAGAATAATTACTTATTTATTTATTTATTTTTGCAGATACGCGGATATGCGGATACCAACACAAAATCCGCGATCCGATCCGATTCAAAAAGTCTTGCGGATCGAATCCATATTCGCAATTTTCGGATCATATTCGAATAAACACCGCGGATATGCGGATCGAATCCGATCCATGAACACCCCTATTAAAAATTTGATTCTCCTTTTCTTTCATTGCAAAAAATCCACATGTAATACCTCCTTAAGTTCCAATTTTCTTCTCTAATTTCTTTGTTTTATAATGCTTTGTGATCTCCCACAATTAAATTCAGATCGAAATAAGGAATAAATCATCATTCTCACTCACCATATTCTTCCTCTATTTTCTAAAATTGGCTATATAATATTTTATTAACTAAAAGTTAATTTTCTATGTTTTTTCATAAAATAATATAACACAATTAAAAGCTACTTGCCATTCGGATATGGCTGAGGTGTATTATGTATTTGGTTACAATTGATATAAATGGCTCTTTACTCTTTAGGTCTTCACACCTAACATAAGATACAACAAACACTACACCCACTCATTTTCCCTTTGAATATAGTGGCTACAACAACAGATTGCAAGAATTGTTCAAAGAACCAAACAAATTATATGAAAATTATAGGTCAAAATAGTAGAGCTCTCTTGATTATCATTTCCTTTAACATTATGGATTTATGGTACACATTTAGAATAAGAGAATACAAAATTCTGGTTGGAAACAAATTCAAAAATATATGATAAATGATATTTAATTTGTATGCTTAAATAATATATTTAATAGGTTTATGTTGAGCACTATTAGAGTCAGTTTAGATTGGCTTTTAAAAAGAGTATTATTTTTTCTATTTTTTTAAAAAAGATCTTTGTTTTAACAAACAAAAAGTTATTTTACATTTTGATAGACTTTTAAAAAGAATGTTCAAGTATTAAAAATGTCTTTTATTTCTGCCTTTTTTAAAAACAAAGTATTGTTAGTTTTTAGAAAAAAATAAATAATTTATTTTTTAATAAAAATAATTTTTTTAAAATATGTATCCAAATAATTTTAAATTAAATAAAAATATTTTATTTAAAAAAATACTTTTTTCATTTAAAAAAATAAATCCAAACTAGCACTTATGCTAATTTAGAATGCAACTATGATTACCAAAAACATAAAATAATCAACTAGGGTTTTTAAGTTTTTTCCACCGAAAAAAAGTAGACATTTTAAAATTAGTAGCCCAATACTAAGCCCGCAAACATTGGACTTTCTTAATATTATATAAAGCCAACCTATTTCTTAATTTCTAATAACTTTTAAGGATAACAACTACATATCTTTGTACATAAGAATAGAGACACGGCCTTGTCCAACAAAAAAACCCCTGTCCAAGAAAAAGGAGAGAGACACGGGCATTATACTAGAATATATATTAGTCTATGTTTTAAATTTCTCTTTTTCTTTAAAAACATATTAAGATAATGTATTAAGAATTGAGCTGAAGTGGTCAGTTCAAATCGAATTAATTGAAAACCGGTTATCAAACCATCTTGGTTTAGAAAAAATTGGTGCGAGGGAATCAATGAAGTTAGTTAAAATTGATTAACATATATGAATTTTTTAAATCTCAAAACTCTTAATTTTCTAATTTTACTAATCAATGATCAGTCAAATTTTAAAAAACCCAATTTAAATGAACTACTACTGCAGCTATGATGAAGCTTCCGAGGGGGAAATGGTATAGAAATGACGAAAGGAATAAAAGTAGCTCCCTTGAAGAGGAGCAGCCATAATTGAAAGAAAAAAATTTAGAATTTATTATTTTTTGTCAATATTTTTATTTATTAATTTAATTTTTTAATCTAATAATTTAACTATATATTCTTAGCTCAAACGTGTAAATATTATTGACTAACTATTAGTAAAAAATAATAAATTAACATTTGCCTTATTGAAGAGGTATTGGCCATTTGGCAAGATTCAATAATTTAACAAAACTCGGGAGTTGATCTTTTTAAGTGGAAAAAAAATTGGATAGTGTCCAGTATTTGATCTTATCATTTATTATTCTCTCTTATTAATTTCTTATTTCACTTATAAAATTAAAGGTAAGAAATCACACTTTATTCTCTTCAATAAAAAAAATATTGAGACAATCCATTTCCACAAAACTCCACACAATACCCATACATGGAGATGTGAGAACACTGGAATTCTGGAAAGAACCCATGGCACGTGCATCTCCACATACAGTTGATGCCATATTATGAAGTGGGCAAGTGGCCCAATTCCAATCAAAGAAATCCATAATTTTCATTTTGGATAATATAGGGTTCATGTTGAATTTGGTTCTTGAAAATTTATTGACATAAGTTAAGTTAGCTTCTTCATTTTTTTTTTGAAATTTTATCGTTAAGTTTCATGTGGCACTTTAAAAATGTAATATGTGACATGTTTCCACTTTCCACACACATTATTAGTTATTAATTATATGTCGATTTTTTTATATTAAAAACCAATTTGATTCATGTTAATATTTTGAGAAGAAATATTAGAGAATTGTTAAAATTTATTATTTTTTGTTATTAATTAATTATCAATATTTAAAAATATAAGATAAAGTATATTGTTGAATTACTATACTAAAAAAACTAAACTAATATAATTAGATTAAAAACTAAATAATAACTAAAAATAATTGTTCGGTAGTTCGTTGAACCGATTGAGAAAGCGTTGGAAGTGATGATCAAGAACTGAATGCAGGAGCTGAAGTGAAGAATCGAGTCGGTATGTCATCAGTTGGTCGGTGGGTGGGACCACTTGTAAGAACACTCCGATGGCAAAGTAAGAGTCCGTACGATGAGGCGGCTAATTAGGATTGTAGTGACGTATCTTGGGAGAGGGATAGGCCCATTTCCTTTATTCATACCTTCTCGGGTGGGCCCTCCTCATGCCAAGGCCCAACCCTTTAGAAGCTTCCGCCAGATAGTAAGATCTGTTGAAAAAATTGGAGCACGTGTAGGGCATCATGCCGTACGAATGAGGAGCAGGTCCACTTGGTGGACCTTCAACTGTTGGGCTGGGCCAAAACAGTGCCCCCAATGCGTAAGTTGTGAGGTTCACGACTAGTGCATTCGTCTTGCTCGTGTTCTTGTAGGGGGTGATCTCGAGCTGATGCGTAGGAGTGGCAAAACGGGTCAAACCCGTCAGGCCGACCCGCCGAACTCGCTAAAAAAAGTGGTCGGCTAGGATTTGGAACCCGCCAAATAAAAAAATTCGTCAAACCCACACCGCCAAATTTGCGGATTTTGGCGGGGCCCGCCGAGCTAAAGGCTTTTATTTTATTTTATTTTTTTAGTAAATAAAAGAGTAATTATTGCTATAAAATTAATAATTATATAATTTTTAAATATTTTTTGTTTTTATTCTTCTTTTAATTATTAACTTTATTTATTTTATTTTACAATTTCGTATATATGTTCAAATTATGTGACTTATTTTTTAAAATAAAAATGGTTCTATTGACAAATATTATTTTGAACAATTTTATTGAAGTTAAAAATTATAAAAAGGATAATAAAAAATTGTATTATAATTTGACTAGTTTTTATTTGTATTTAATTTTTTAATTATTATTTTTTATTAATTTTAATGAATTTTTTTTAAAAAAGAGTCAAGCGGGATAACCCGCCGGCCTGCCAATCCGCCATAAAGCGGGGCGGGCTAGCATTTTGAACCCATTTTAGCTGGCGGTGATGGTTTCAGTGGCTAAGAGAATGGGGAGTTGAATCTTAGCCCCCTTTTTTGCTTAGTAACACTTGCTGGTCTTTGAAATGACTTCAGGAGACTTTTTGATTTTTGTCTCGTCTCTAGCCACGAGACTTTTATTTTTTGTCTCGTCACTTGGCACGAGATATTTTTCAGTTTTAGCTCCTGTGCAGTAGAAACAGAAATGGAGTAGAGAAGAGAGAAAATTACACCCAGATATATCCTGGTTCAGCTGCTAAGTGCAGTGCAGCCTACATCCAGTCTCCATCACAACAATGATAAAATTTCACTATAATCTTCTTGATTACAGACTGTAAGTGCTAACCCAACTTACAAGGGGATTCCCACAGAATCATGATACACAACACAGATGTACAAAGGAACTCTAAGGACATCTATGGCTTTTTCTTTTAATTTTGCACTCTCTGCCTTTTTTCGCTCTATTGCTTTTTCATACAAACCTCACTGTTTGTCTTTTTCCATGAGACTCAAGACATGACAAAATTAAACTGAAAAATACAAAACAGGATACATTGAAGGAGAAGAGAAATCTGTTAGCTCAGGTAGCTCTAAGAACTCTGTGCCTTGCACTCTCACACTTTCTCCTTGCTTCAAGCCGTGGCTGTTCTCCCTTTTTATAGAAGGGGGAAGCCTCCACAGTTGAAACTAAAAACCAAGCCAACTTTTTCTTCTCCAAGAAACAGAACTGGTTCGGCCAGAGAGAGAAGAGATAACCCATGCAAAACCTAACATGCAATTACCTCTAGTCCTTCCTTGGTCATCAATCTTCATCAATCCGAGCGCTCCATCCTTGGCTTGCTCTCCCAGATGAATTTCTGGCCCTTGATGCTTCATGATAATGATAGCTTCATCTGCTCTAATCTCTGCCTCTTCCATCACGTAGCCACCCTAGCTACTTCCTGTGGTGGTTGAGCAGAATTAGAGACAAGCCATCCCTCCAAGGATCTTCTCCTTTCTAGCCGAATCTCCTTCAACCATTTTTGGTATGAAGAAGCCAAGATCTCATCACCATATCTTACCATAAGTGATAAGAATCTCAGCCACTAAATTTTTTATGTTTTCTTTCCATAAGCTCGATGGTCTTGATGCATGTAGCTCATTCTTTCTTTTGGTAGCTCAACTTAGCTTCCATAGTTTCCTGTGATATGACCGAAGATAGAAGGAAGATGAGAGAGAAGATAGAGCTAGAAGAAAAGTAATTAAATGAATCAAATTAATTGAAATGTGATTGCTTTTACTTCCCTTGCAGATTAGCGTGCAGCATTGATGTCTTCAATCAAATCAATTACTTTCTATCTTATGGTTCCCAATGTAAGCTAAATTCAAATTAATTGAATTTTGAAATCCATCACTTGATGAGAGGTGAGATCCGTTGGAAGCAATGAAGCAAAAAAATTTACTTTCTTTCTCAACAAGATTCGGACCAAGCATTGTAGCAACAATTTTAATTTGGGCTTGTAGCAATAATAGTTCAATTTGGCCCAATAACAAGAATAATAATTCAGCCATACTTCATTGGATATTTTTGAATCAACGCTGAATAAATTCACACTTGGGCTTGCATCATATCATTTAATTTTCGGCCCAATATAAACCTACATTGCAAAATTATTTTAATAACATTTAATCCAAAATTAATTTTGCAATTATATTAATAATGTTTAGTCATCACAAATATTAATTTAGAGTTTTCCAAACTCATCAATCTCCCCCTTGATGACAAACATTATTAAAATTAAAATGGAAAGAAATTTAAGATTTTGAGTAAAGAATACTCCCTTTGAAGATTTGTATTTCTCCCCCTTTCAAATTGTCACATGGCTCTCCCTTAATATATGCTATTTTACCAAGGGAAGCTCCAACCTGTAACAATTTTATCAAGTCTAAGGCAACAATGTTATTCAACATATTCAATGTAAGATGTTGAATGGCTTGATTTATGAGCAGAATTGGATGATAATCAAAACTCATTTGTTATCAATAATTTGATTTTTTGCTCAAACTCACAACATAATTAACCAAAAAATATCTTTGAAAATAAATTGCTGTTTTAAAATATTTTTCAATCAAATCAGAGCAACATACTTATGGTAAGAAAATATTTTTAATCACGGCATGATCACAGCAATTTTCAACATTTATTTTCATACCCAATGCTTAAAGGAACTGCCAAAAAAACTATTCAGCAAGCATGTTTACCAAGATGAATCAGAATATTCCTATTCCAATAGTAGCAAGCATATTTATCAAGATAAATCCATTACTTTAATCACAAGAATACATGTTAACAACCAGGCAGCCACGTTATCAAAACAAATGCATCACAAGCATTATATCAACAAAACACAATATTTATAACAAAATATTGAAACTTAAAACGAGGGAGGTCATGAATCCAGACAAGGATTTCATCCCTGTTTAATTTCAATTTTCAGCACTTTCTCCCCCTTTTGGCATCAAGGGGAACCTGCAAAAGAGTACATTGGCAGCACAAAAAAATATCCAGAATAAAATACCAAGAGTATGTTATAATGTCATAGATCAGCAGGTATCAAGCAATACTTCTACAAAATGAGATTGAGCCTAAAGAAGCCAATATCAAATAAAGAAAGAAAGAACAGTCATCAATCATCTGAGAGGTTGTACTCCGAGCCCGAATCTTCTTCCTTGTTCTCTGTCCCCATCTCATCTTCAAAGCTTTGAATCATCAAGCCCACCCATTCTTGACATTTCTGCCAAGCTTTTTCATTTTCATATGCTAACTTTCGGGCGGCCTTGTGTGATTGAACCATTAACTTGGACACATTAAGGAATTCATTAAGGACTTCCCTGATGGATTCAGTCACTTTAGATGGTTCGGCAGGGTGACTCTCAAGGTCACTGAGTGACGACTTAGAAGGCATTGAGCGCTTGCTTTTCTTACCAGAAGCTCCTTCTCCTTTGATCTGTGAAACCTTGTTCTCAACAGCCTCATTAGTTAAATCAACTTTAAAATACTCAAAGATACTAGTGAGGAACATTCCATAAGGTAGATTAGCCTTTTTAGTACTTTTAACCGATTCCCACATGTGACGAATCATAAGATAAGCAAAGGAAATTGGAGAAGAAGTAACAAGAGCAAAGAGAATAATGGAGTCAGAAACCGTTACTCTGTGGTGAGAATCATTTTGTGGTGTCAGGATGTGAGTGATGATAAAGTGTAGCAGGGAGTTCTCAGGGCTGAGAGCTTTATGAGTGGGAATTGATCCATCTAAGCCAGACAAGCTTGCACAAATATGTTGCAGAACAGTTTGATGAGTAACTCCAACCTGGTCATCCCATTTGTCAGTCATGTATACTTTTGATCCTTCATCCGTGTACCCTAAAGCAGCGCTTATCGTCTGAGGGTTGAGAGTCATGTAAACACGTTTTACATAGGAATGGATTGAGCCATCTATCAGGCGCATGTTCGCATAGAATTCCCGGACCAGCCCCGGGTAAACCAGTTTATGAATGTGGAGCAGGGGAGTCCACTTCAGGGCATCGAACAGAAGAGTGAAATTGATCCCTTTAGCAGCCAGAGAATCAAGATTCACCAAATAGGATGAGCAAAGATGACGTTTTTCTAATACCTCCTTGTGGAATTTGTAGAAGGCACAAGAATAGAACCGAGAGGGATCATAGTGTGAGTGAGGTTTATGGAATTTGTTCTTGAAATCTAGTGATTCCAAGTTTGCAGGTTCTCTGGTGTCGTGTAACATGAAACATTTTGTTTTCTGAGAGCTTTTTCCAGATGCATGTGGAGTGGACCTCTTTGGCGGTGATGTGTGAGATTCCTCTTCCTCTTCTTCAACGCTTGGTTGTTTGCTCTTTCCAGTTTTTCTTCTCCTTGAAATTTTCTGGGCGATTACTTTCGGCGCATTGTCTCGGTTTGTCTAGGGGAGTTGTATGAGTAGAAGAAGACGTAGAGTGGAGGTGTATATGGGTGTGAGTTTGGGGTGACGAGAATGGTGGACCTTTTGGGAGAGTGGTTCGGCTACTTCTTCTTAGAGCCGTTTTCTTTTTCATGATGTGAAGAAGATGAATGGAGATGGAAGTTGAAGAGAAGGCCGAAGGGTGAGGTGAGTGGAGGGAGGTTAGATAGGCATTAAACGCTAATTGGAAAGAGATAGTGGAGGGAGTTAATGACCATCAAAGGGCGCGGTTATTAACCAAAGTGGTTTCCATTTATTTGAAATAAACTGAAAAATGTGGTTTCCTAGAATCAACGGATTAGGTGGAGGGAAAGATTTGATTTGACACCATCCTCTTCCAATGAGATTTGATGAGACAACAAAGGTATTGTGATTTTCAAAAAAATGAGGAACTAACAAAACTGTCATGGTGGGGTCAAAGAGATTTGGTAGGGCCCATGAAAATTAAATTCTGCGCAGCCTCCCCCTTGTTCAAAGCCCATTCGACACATTCTGATTTTTATCTCCTGCTTTCCCACGAGATAAATCTGAACAGAATCAAAATTTCACAAGTTATCAATAGAACTCAAATCTATCATTCCCAAGCTTTTTCTTAGTGAACAGAATCTGTCTTCACAGAGGGATTTTGTAAAAATGTCAGCAAGTTGGTCTTCAGATTTTATAAATTGAATATCAATAGTACCCTTTTGCACATATTCTCTAATAAAATGATATTTGATCTCAATGTGCTTTGTTCGTGCACCAAGTTTTTGGCGCCGTTGTCGGAGATTGTTTGAGTTTGGACAACTGATGGTTCATCTTGTTGCTTAGATTAGGTATTTCTCTTCAGAATTTTTAAGAATGAATTCTAGAGTTTCAAGGTGATGTTTTCATCATCACCAAAGCTGATTGATTCTCATCAATTTAGCTCTTGAATGCAATGTCCTGCTGAAGCTTGGCTAGCCATGTCTAATTTTTTTAGACTAAAGCTTTAGACTAACATTGCATGATTCCTGGAATTCTTATTAAAACTTTTGAATCTCTTTATTTTCTTCTCCATATAATTTTCAAAAAATCCAAAACAAATAAAAATTACAAAATCATAAAAAAACCAAAAATATTTTATGTTTCTTATTGAGTCTAGTGTCTCATTTTAAGTTTGGTGTCAATTGCATGTTTCTGTTCTTCTTGCATTTTTCGAATTCATGCATGTGTCTTCATTAATCTTCAAGTTGTTCTTGATGATTTACTTGCTCTGATCTTTAAATTCTCTTGTTTTGTGTGTTTTGTTGTTTCTCATATGCATTCTCAATTTGTTAGTGTCAATAGTATACAAACTTCTAAGTTTGGTGTCTTGCATGCATTGTTTCTTTGATTTTAGTTGCATTTTGATTATTCCTCATCATTAAAAATTCAAAAAAATTTTAATTTGTGTCTTTTCAAGTCAATAATACAGAGAATTGAAGATTCAGAACATACAGCAGAGGAATTACACAGAAAAAGCTGAGCGTTCAAAACGCCCAGTAAGGAAGGAAAACTAGCGTTTAAACGCCAGCCAGGGTACCTGGCTGGGCGTTTAACGCCCAAAAGGGTAGCATTTTGGGCGTTAAACGCCAGAATGGATACCATTCTGGGCGTTAAGGATGGCACAAGAGGGAAGATTTTGTTTTTAATTCAGATTTTTTTCAAGTTTTCATAATTTTTCAAAATCAAATCTTTTTCAAATCATATCTTTTCAATCATATATTTTCAAAATCAATTTCTTTCCATTTTCAAAAATACTTGCTAACAATTAATGATTTGATTCAACATTTCAAGTATGTTGCCTTTTCTGTTGAGAAAGGTTTAATGTCTGAATCATATCTTTTAAATTTCTTGTTAGCCAAGTCATTGATTTTAAAAATCAAATCTTTTTAACTTGTTTTTCAACCATAACTTTTCAATCATATCTTGTTAATCACATCTTTTTCAAAATAATTTTCAATAATATCTTTTTGATTTCTAATTTCAAAATATTTTTCAAAAATCACTTTATTTCTTTCCCAATCTTATTTTTTGAAAATCATTTACCATTTCTTAAAATTTCTTTTAATTAATTCACTTTAATTTTTGAAAAATTTCTTCCCCTCTTCTCACATCCTTCTATTTATGGACTAACACTACTCCTTAATGCACAATTCGAACTCTATCTTTCTTGATAAGTTCGAATTCTTCTACCTCTTCCATCTATTTTTCTTTTCCTCTGACACCTCAAGGAATCTCTATACTGTGACATAGAGGATTCCATATTTTCTTGTTCTCTTCTCTTTCATATGAGCAGGAGCAAGGACAAAAGCATTCTTGTTGAGGCTGACCCTGAACCTGAAAGGACCTTGAAGAGAAAGCTAAGAGAAGCTAAAGCACTACTCTCTGTAGAGGACCTAACAGAAATCTTCAAACAAGAAGAAGACATGGTAGCCGAAAACAACAACAATGCCAACAATGCCAACAATGCAAGGAAGGTGCTGGGTGACTTTACTGCACCTACTCCCGACTTCTATGGGAGAAGCATCTCTATCCCTGCCATTGTAGCAAACAACTTTGAGCTTAAGCCTCAATTAGTTTCTCTAATGCAACAGAATTGCAAGTTCCATGGACTTCCATTGGAAGATTCTCATCAGTTTTTAGCTGAATTCTTGCAAATCTGTGACACTGTCAAGACCAATGGGGTTGACCCTGAGGTCTACAGACTTATGCTAGTCCCTTTTGCTGTAAGAGACAGAGCTAGGATATGGTTGGACTCACAACCTAAAGAAAGCCTGAACTCTTGGGAAAAGCTAGTCAATGCCTTCTCGGCAAAGTTCTTTCCACCTCAAAAATTGAGTAAGCTTAGAGTGGAAGTCCAAACCTTCAGACAGAAGGAAGGTGAATCCCTCTATGAAGCTTGGGAAAGATACAAACAATTGATCAGAAAGTGTCTTTCTGACATGCTTTCTGAATGGAGCATCATAGGTATCTTCTATGATGGTCTGTCTGAACTGTCCAAGATGTCATTGGACAGCTCTGCTGGAGGATCTCTTCATCTGAAGAAGACGCCTGCAGAAGCTCAAGAACTCATTGAAATAACCAATTCATGTACACTTCTGAAAGGAATCCTGTGAACAATGGGACGAATCAGAAGAAAGGAGTTCTTGAGATTGATACTCTGAATGCCATATTGGCTTAGAACAAAATATTGACTCAGCAAGTCAATATGATTTCTCAAAGTCTGTCTGGAATGCAAGCTGCACCAGGCAGTACTAAGGACGCTTCATCTGAGGAAAAAGCTTATGATCTTGAGAACCCATCAATGGAAGATGTGAATTACATGGGAGAACCCTATGGAAACACCTATAATCCTTCATGGAGAAATCATCCAAATCTCTCATGGAAGGATCAACAGAGACCTCAACAAGGTTTCAACAACAATAATGGTGGAAGAAACAGGTTTGGCAATGGCAAGCCTTTTCCATCATCTTCTCAGCAACAGATAGAGAATTCTAAGCAGAGCTACTCTGACTTAGCAACCATGGTCTCTGATCTAATCAAAACCACTCAAAGTTTCATGACTGAAACAAGGTCTTCCATTAGAAACTTGGAGACACAAATGGGTCAGCTGAGTAAGAAAGTTACTGAACTCCCTCCTAGTACTCTTCCAAGCAATACAGAAGAGAATCCAAAAGGAGAGTGCAAGGCCATCAACATGGCCGAATTTGGAGAGGAGGAAGAGGCAGTGATCGCCAATGAGGAAGACCTCAATGGACGTCCACTAGCCTCCAATGAGTTCCCTAATGAGGAACCATGGGAATCTGAGGCTCACACTGAGACCATAGAGATTCCATTGGAATTACTTCTGCCATTCATGAGCTCTGATGAGTATTCTTCCTCTAAAGAGGACGAAGATGTCACTGAAGAGCAAGTTGCTAAGTACCTTGGAGCAATCATGAAGCTAAATGACAAAGTTATTTGGTAATGAGACTTGGGAGGATGAACCCCCTTTGCTCACCAAAGAACTGGATGACTTGACTAGGCAGAGATTACCTCAAAAGAGACAGGACCCTGGGAAGTTCTCAATACCTTGTACCATAGGCACCATGATCTTTGAGAAGGCTCTGTGTGACCTAGGGTCAAGCATAAACCTTATGCCTCTCTCTGTAATGGAGAAGCTAGGGATCTTTGAGGTGCAAGCTGCAAGAATCTCACTAGAGATGGCAAACAATTCAAGAAAACAAGCTTATGGACTTGTAGAGGATGTTCTGGTAAAGATTGAAGACCATTATATCCCTGCTGATTTCATAGTCCTAGAGACTGGGAAGTGCATGGATAAATCCATCATCCTTGGCTGACTCTTCCTAGCCACAGCAAAGGCTGTGATTGATGTTGACAGAGGAGAATTGATCATTCAAGTGAATGAAGAATCCTTTGTATTTAAGGCTCAAGGATATCCTTCTGTAACCATGGAGAGGAAGCATGAAGAGCTTCTCTCAAAACAGAGTCAAACAGAGCCCCACAGTCAAACTCTAAGTTTGGTGTTGGGAGGCCACAACCAAATTCTAAGTTTGGTGTTGAACCCCCACATTCAAACTATAAGTTTGGTGTTGGGAGGTTCCAACGTTGCTTTGAGTGTCTGTGAGGCTCCATGAGAGCCCAATGTCAAGCTACTGACATTAAAGAAGCGCTTGTTGGAAGGCAACCCAATGTTATATTTATCTATTTTCCTTTGTTATTTTATGTTTTCTGTAGGTTGATGATCATGTGAAGTCACAAAATCAATTGAAAAAGCAGAAACAGAATGAAAAACAGAAAGAAAAATAGCACACCCTGGAGGAAAAACTTGCTGGCGTTTAAATGCCAGTAAGGGCAGCAAATGGGCTTTTAACGCCCAGTCTGGCACCATTCTGGGCGTTTAACGCCAGAAAGGGGCACCAGACTAGCGTTTAACGCCAGGAATGGGCAAGAAGCTGGCGTTAAACGCCAGAAATGGGCACCAGCCCGGCGTTTTACGCCAGGATTGGCAGAAGGAGCATTTTTGCCCGCCACTTAGTGCAGGGATGAATTATCCTTGACAACTCAGGAACTGTGGACTCCACAGGATCCCCACCTACCCCACTACTCTCTCTCTTCTTCATCTATTCACCAATCACCTCAACACCTCTTCCCCAAAAAATCCCTCGCCTATCAAATCCGACCATTCTCTTCACCACTCACATCCATCCCTCATAAAACCCCACATACCTCACCATGCAAATTCAAACCACTTTTCCTCCCAAACCCACCCATAATGGCCGAACCTTACCCCTCTCTCCACCCCTATATAAACCCATCTTCACTCCTTCATTTTCACACAACCTACACACTACTTCTCCCCCTTGGCCGAAACACAAAGCCCCCCTCCATCTCCTCTATTTCTTCTTCTTCTACTCCTTTCTTTCTTCTTTTGCTCGAGGACGAGCAAACCTTCTAAGTTTGGTGTGGTAAAAGCGTTGCTTTTTGTTTTGCCATAACCATTTATGGCACCTAAGGCCGGAGAAACCTCTAGAAAGAGGAAAGGAAAGGCAAAAGCCTCCACCTCCGACTCATGGAAGATGGAGAGATTCATCTTAAAGGTGCATCAAGACCACTTCTATGAAGTTGTATTCAAGAAGAAGGTGATCCCCGAGGTCCCTTTTCAAACTAAAAAAAAAGGTCAACTTTAATCAAAGGTTGGACCAAGTCCTCATGGATATCTGTGTGGAGGAGCTCAATGCAAACAGGAGATCCCACTCATAGACATGAGCATGAGGAAATTCCTCATCATGAAATCCCTGAGATGCCTCAAGGGATGCACTTTCCTCCATAAAACTATTGGGATCAAATCAACACCTCCCTAGGAAAATTGAGTTCCAACATGGGACAACTAAGGGTGGAGCACCAAGAACATTCCATCCTCCTCCATGAAATTAGAGAAGATCAAAGAATCATGAGAGAGGAGCAACAAAGGCAAGGAAGAGACATTGAGGAGCTCAAGCACTCCATAAGATCTTCAAGAGGAAGAACAAGCCGCTATCACTAAGGTGGACCCGTTCTTTAATCTCCTTGTTCTTTATTTTTCTGTTTTTCGAATTTTTATGCTTATGTTTATTTATGTTTGTGTCTTATGATCATTAGTGTCTTAGTGTCTATGCCTTTTTATGAATGTCCTATGAATCCATCACCTTTCTTAAATGAAAAATGTTCTTAATTAAAAAAGAGAAGAATTGCATGAATTTTGAATTTTATAACAGATTAATTATTTTGATGTGGTGGCAATACTTTGACTTCTGAATGTATGCTTGAACAGTGCATATGTCTTTTGAATTTGTTGTTCACGAATGTTGGCTCTTGAAAGAATGATGAAAAAAAGGAGACATGTTACTGAGGATCTGAAAAATCATAAAAATGATTCTTGAAGCAAGGAAAAAAGTAGTGAATACAAAAAAAAGAGAGATTATGTTCGAAAAAAAAATTTTTTTGTGATCCAAGTTAAAAAGAGTGTGCTTAAGAACCCTGGACACCTCTAATTGGGGACTCTAGCAAAGCTGAGTCACAATCTGAAAAGGTTCACCCAGTTATATGTCTGTGGCATGTATGTATCCGGTGGTAATACTGGAAGACAGAGTGCTTTGGGCCACGGCCAAGACTCATAAAGTAGCTGTGTTCAAGAATCATCATACTTAATTAGGAGAATCAATAACATTATCTGGATTCTGAGTTCCTATAGAAGCCAATCATTCTGAATTTCAAAGAATAAAGTGAGATGCCAAAACTGTTCAGAGGCAAAAAGTTAAAAGCCCCGCTCATCTAATTAATACTGATCTTCATAGATGTTTTTGGAATTCATTGCATATTCTATTCTTTTTATCTTATTTGATTTTCAGTTGCTTGGGGACAAGCAACAATTTAAGTTTGGTGTTGTGATGAGCGGATAATTTATACGCTTTTTGGCATTGTTTTTAGTATATTTTTAGTATGTTTTAGTATGTTTTTATTATATTTTTATTAGTTTTTAGTTAAAATTCACTTTTCTAGACTTTACTATGAGTTTGTGTGTTTTTCTGTGATTTCAGGTATTTTCTGGCTGAAATTGAGGGACCTGAGCAAAAATTTGATTCAGAGGCTGAAAAGGACTGCAGATGCTGTTGGATTCTGACCTCCCTGCACTCGAAGTGGATTTTCTGGAGCTACAAAAGCTCAATTGGCACGCTCTCAATTGTGTTGGAAAGTAGACATCCTGGGATTTCCAGAAATGTATAATAGTCTATACTTTGCCCGAGATTTGATGGCCCAAATAGGTGTTCCAAGTCAGCTCAAGAATTCTGGCGTTTAACGCCGGAACTGGCACAAGAATGGGAGTTAAACGCCCAAACTGGCACAAAAGCTGGCGTTTAACTCCAAGAAAAGTCTCTACACAAGAAAGCTTCAATTCTCATCCCAAGCACACACCAAGTGGGCCCGGAAGTGAATTTTTATGTCATTTACTCATTTCTGTAAACCCTAAGCTACTAGTTTTCTATAAATAAGACCTTTTGCTATTGTATTTTCATCTTGGTTCTTCTGGTTCCCTCTCTGGGGCCGAAGCCAATGATCACCATTATCACTTATGTATTTTCAATGGTGGAGTTTCTACACACCATAGATTAAGGTGTGGAGCTCTGCTGTACCTCGAGTATTAATGCAATTACTATTGTTCTTCTATTCAATTCAGCTTATTCTTGTTCTAAGATATCACTTGTTCCTCAACTTGATGAATGTGATGATCCGTGACACTCATCATCATTCTCACATATGAACGTGTGCCTGACAACCACCTCCGTTCTACCTTAGATTGAGTGGATATCTCTTGGATCCCTTAATCGGAATCTTCATGGTATAAGCTAGAATTGATGGCGGCATTCAAGAGAATCCGGAAGGTCTAAACCTTGTCTGTGGTATTCTGAGTAGGATTCAAGAATTGAATGACTGTGACGAGCTTCAAACTCGCGATTGTGGGGCGTTAGTGACAGACGCAAAAGAATCACTGGATTCTATTCCGACATGATCGAGAACCGACAGCTGAATAGCCGTGCTGTGGCAGAGCGCGTTGAATATTTTCACTGAGAGGACGGGACTGTAGCCATTGACAACGGTGATGCCCAACATACAGCTTGCCATGGAAAGGAGTAAGAAGGATTGGAAGAAGACAGTAGGAAAGCAGAGAGACGAAAGGGACAAAGCATCTCCTTACGCTTATCTGAAATTCTCACCCATGAATTACATAAGTATCTCTATCTTTATTTTATGTTTTATTCATCTTTTGATTATCAATCCTCCATAACCATTTGAATCCACCTGACTGAGATTTACAAGATGACCATAGCTTGCTTCATACCAACAATCTCCGTGGGATCGACCCTTACTCGCGTAAGGTTTATTACTTAGACGACCCAGTGCACTTGCTGGTTAGTTGTGCGAAGTTGTGATAAAGAGTTGAGATTGCAATTGAGCGTACCATGTTGATGGCGCCATTGATGATCACAATTTTGTGCACCAGTAACCTTGGGCCACTAATCTAGCCTTGTTACAAACAACTTGTCCATCCTCACCAAGTTTATTTTTAAACACCCACTTAGTACCCGTAACTTTCTTAACATCCGGATGAGGTACTAGTGTCCAAACCTCATTCTTGTCGAATTGAGCAAGCTCTTCTTGCATGGATTTGACCCATGATGGATCTTCAAGAGCTTGTTTGACATTGTTGGGCTCCATTTGTGACAAGAGTGTAAAATTTCTTGGTTCGGATTGCCTTTTGGTTGAGAATCTTGTAGTTACTCCTTGAGAGGGATCACCAATGATAAAATCATGAGGATAACCCCTCATGGACTTCCATTCTCTAGGCTTCCTTTGTGATGTTGAGCTTTGATGAGCTTCTGTGGGTCTCACTGTTTCAATTTCTCTTGCTGGCTCAGGAGACAAAATGAAAATGTCTCCTCCATTCTGACGAGACAAAACTAGACTGGCAGATTCTACATTTTGGGCAGACTTGGGATTTTATTTGCTTGTTCCAACTTCTTCACAATCTGAATCATTATCTAGTGCAATACTGAAAATTAAATTAAAATCACAAAATGTAACATGTATGGATTCCTCTATAGTTCTATGATCTTTGAGGTAAATTCTATAGGCTTTGCTAGTAGTGGAATATCCAACAAACATGCTCTCATATGATTTTGGATCAAATTTGCCAAGATTTTCTTTATTATTAAGCACAACACACTTGCATCCAAAAACATGGAAATACTTGAGATTTGGAGGGGTTCCTTTCCATAGCTCATAAGGAGTTTTCTTTAACCCTTTTCTAATAATGGTCCTATTCAAAATATAACATGCTGTATTTACAGCTTCATCCCATAGAAATTTTGGAATCACATTCTCACATAACATAGCCCTAGTCATCTCTTGAAGGCTTCTATTCCTTCTTTCAACAACCCCATTTTGTTGAGGTGTTCTAGGGCATGAAAAATTATGAGTAATTCCAAAGTCATCACAAAATTTTTCAAAGTCTTGGTTTTCAAATTCTTTTCTGTGATCACTTCTCAAATGGCCACTTTTAAATCTTTTTCATTTTGAATTTTCTTGCAAAGAGTTGAGAAAGCATGGAAAGCATCATTTTTATGGGCAAGAAAAAGTACCCAACCAAATCTAGAGTAATCATCTACCACTACCAAACCATAGTGTTTACCTCCTAGACTTTGAGTTCTTGTTGGACCAAAAAGATCAATGTGTAACATCTCTAATGGTCTTTTGGTTGAAATTCCATCTTTTGGTTTAAAAAAGGATTTAACTTGTTTGCCTAATTGACAAGCATCACAAGTAAGATCCTTATCAAATTTGATTTTAGGAATTCCTCTAACTAGATTTTAGTTTTCTAGCTTAGAAATTTGGTACATGCTAGCATGACCCAACTTTCTATGCCATAGCCATTTTTCAGATTCAAGAGAAGTAAAACATGTTACATTTTGTTCTTTCAAGTCCTCAAGAGTTAATCCATACACATTGTTGCATCTTTTAGCTTCAAAAAGAATATCCCCAGTTTTTTCACAAACAACTAAACACATAAACTTTCTAAAAATAACTTCAAATCCTAAATCACACAGTTGGCTTACACTAAGTAAATTATGTTTCAAATCATTCACCAAAAGAACATCATTTATACAAGATGAAAAGCTTTTACCAACTTTACCAACGATCACTATCTGTCCTTTACCATCATCACCGAAAGTGACAAGTCCTCCATCATACTCATCAAGCTTTATGAAGAAGGTTGTCTTTCCGGTCATGTGCCTAGAGCATCCACTGTCCATGTACCACATATTTTCCTTCTGTTTAGATGCTAGGCGCACCTACAAAACAAGCTCAAGTGACCTTAGGTATCCAAATTTTCTTGGATCCTTTCACGTTAAACCATCTCCTATGACCCAAACCATTGTAATAAAAAACAACTTTGTAAACTTTGTCACCAATCATTCTTTCACCAAAAAAGCATTGAATGGGAAAGTGTCCATTTCGGTTGCATAGTCTACAAAACCTTGGAGTTGCTGATTTGTTAAAGTAGGTGGGATCTTGAAACCTTGTGTCATTAGAAGATGAAGCTCTATTTTCAAAAGAAGGTTTCTCATCAGATTTGTAAAATCCCAAACCAGCTTTATCAAAGAGTGGTTTTTGACTAGCCAATATTTGATTTAAATTTTCAGAACTTTGAGTAAACTTGGCTAAGTCATTTTCAAGATTTTTAATCCTTTTCAGCAACTCTTCATTCTCCTTAAAACAATTTACATATGCAACAACAGAATGTTCACTTTCACAACTTCTAAGTTGGGCTTTTAACTACTTATTTTATTCGATAAGATCACAAGCAGTTTCGGCCTCCCTTAGCTTTTCCTTGAGAAAACCATTTTCAGTTTTAAGAATGATAATTTGTTGTTCAAGATCTTGGTTATCAAGTAGAAAACATCTTATTTTTCCAGAAAGGTGGTCTATCATAAGATGAAGATCTTCAGTGATAGGGTTGTGAAAGACTACCTGATCTATGTGATCTGCAATGAGACAAGGTTGTGACTTGGTTTCTGATTCTTCATCATCGTCTGAGTCATTTTCCAATTCCTTCCATGAAGCCATCAGTCCCTTCTTCTTTCCTCCTTTTGGCTTCTCCTCCTTCTTCAACTTGGGATAATCAGATTTGAAATACCCCATTTTCTTGCAGTTGTAACAAGTTACTTTGCTTAGGTCTTTCTTCATTTTCCTTGAGCTGCTGCCTTTGCCTTTCCCTTTGAACTTCACCATTTTCCTGAATTTTTTGCAAACAACACAAACTCATTTTCAGAGGAATTATCACTGGATTCATCATCTAGGGAGTTAGTTACAGAAGAAAAAGCAATTCCTTTCTTTTTTGAATCTTTTTTCAAATAAGTATTTTCAAAAACAAGTAAGTTTCCTCTCAAATCATCACATGTCATGGAATCTAGGTTACTGCTCTCATAAATAATTAAAGCTTTTGTTTCCCACTCCTTAGTGAGACATCTCAACACTCTTCTCACAAGTATAGAATCAGAATGTGTTATTCCCATAACATCCAAGTCAACAATATGGTGTTGAACCGTTCGAACAGTTCATCTATAGATTCTCCTTCCTTTATTGCAAACAGTTCATACTCTCTGTTCAACATGTCTATCCGAGTCTTCTTCACAATGGTGGTTCATTCATGAGTGATTTGTAGTTTGTCCTAGATTTCCTTTGCCGTTGTGTATCGTGATACCCGTCGGTATTCCTCGAAGCTGATAGCACAGTTGAGTAGATTTACAGCCTTGGCATTTAGCTCCACCTTCTTTCTATCTTCCTCGATCCAGCTTGCTTCTGGTTTAAGAGTGACTACTCCTTCAGTACTTGTGTTAGTTGGAAATTGAGGACCCTCTAGGATGATCTTCCAGAGTCTGTAGTCTACTGCTTGCACAAAGATTTTCATTCTCTCCTTCCAATAGGTATAGTTTTTTCCATTGAAAAGAGGCGGTCTGTTGCTTGACTGTCCTTCTGTAAGGTTGTAGGATACCAGATTTGAGCCACTGCTTTCTGCCATCTGGATATTTTCTCCAAGCTGCAACGCTTGATCTCTTTGAGACCAAGCTCTGATACCAATTGATAGTTTCTGTGGCTAAGAGAAAGGGGGTTGAATCTTAGCCCCTTTTTTGCTTAGTAACACTTGCTGGTCTTTGAAATGACTTTAGGAGACTTTTTTTATTTTTGTCTCATCTCTAACCATGAGACTTTTATTTTTTGTCTCGTCACTTGGCACGGGATATTTTTCAGTTTTAGCTCCTGTGCAGTAGAAACAGAAATAGAGTAGAGAAGAGAGAAAATTACACCCAGATATATCCTGGTTCAGCTGCTAAGTGCAGTGTAGCCTACATCCAGTCTCCATCACAACAATGATGAAATTTCACTATAATCTTCTTGATTACAGACTGTAAGTGCTAACCCAACTTACAAGGGGATTCCCACAGAATCATGATACACAACACAGATGTACAAAGGAACTCTAAGGACATCTATGGCTTTTTCTTTTAATTTTGCACTCTCTGCCTTTTTTCGCTCTATGGCTTTTTCATACAAACCTCACCGTTTGCCTTTTTCCATGAGACTCAAGACATGACAAAATTAAACAGAAAAATACAAAACAGAATACATTGAAGAAGAAGAGAAATCTGTTAGCTCAGGTAGCTCTAAGAACTATGTGCCTTGCACTCTCACACTTTCTCCTTGCTTCAAGCTGTGGCTATTCTCCCTTTTTATAGAAGGGGAAAGCCTCCACAGTTGAAACCAAAAACTAAGCCAACTTCTTCTTCTCCAAGAAACAGAACCGGTTCGGCCAGAGAAAGAAGAGATAACCCATGCAAAATCCAACATGCAATTACCTCTAGTCCTTTCTTGGTCATCAATCTTCATCAATCCGAGCGCTCCATCCTTGGCTTACTCTCCAAGATAAATTTCTGGCCCTTGATGCTTCATGATGATGATAGCATCATCTGCTCTAATCTCTGCCTCTTCCATCACGTAGCCACCCTAGCTACTTCCTGTGGTGGTTGAGCAGAATCAGAGACAAGCCATCCCTCCAAGGATCTTCTCCTTGCTAGTCGAATCTCCTTCAACCATTTTTGTTATGAAGAAGCCAAGATCTCATCACCATATCTTACCATAAATGATAAGAATCTCAGCCACTACATTTTTTATGTTTTCTTGCCATCAGCTCGATGGTCTTGATGCATGTAGCTCATTCTTTCTTTTGGTAGCTCAACTAGCTTCCATAGTTTCCTGTGATATGACCGAAGATAGAAGGAAGATGAGAGAAGATAAAGCTAGAAGAAAAGCAATTAAATGAATCAAATTAATTGAAATGGGATTGCTTTTACTTTCCTTGCAGATTAGCGTGCAGCATTGATGTCTTCAATCAAATCAATTACTTTCTCTCTTATGGTTCCCAATGTAAGTTAAATTCAAATTAATTGAATTTTGAAATCTATCACTTGATGAGAGGTGGGATCCGTTGGAAGCAATGAAGCAAAAAAACTTGCTTTCTTTCTCAACAAGATTCGGACCAAGCATTGTAGCAACAATTTTAATTTGGGCTTGTAGCAATAATAGTTTAATTTGGCCCAATAACAAGAATAATAATTCAGCCATACTTCATTGGATATTTTTGAATCAATGCTGAATAAATTCACACTTGGGCTTGCATCATATCATTTAATTTTCGGCCCAATATAAACCTGCATTGCAAAATTATTTTAATCAATATTTAATCCAAAATTAATTTTGCAATTATATTAACAATGTTTAGTCATCACAAATATTAATTTAGAGTTTTCCAAACTCATCAGGCGGGACGGGGCCGATCCGCCCCGTTTGTAGCGGGGGTTTAGGCGGGGTGGGCCGGCCCGCTTTGCTACCCATACTGATGCGTCTTCGTTAGCAGGGGTTTCCTTTGTAGACGCCTTTCTCGCATGTGGGGTTTCCCCCTGCCCCATTGTTCCAGGGTGTCACCTCGATTATCGCGCGAGGAGCATTAAATGCATTTTAAGTAATTTGAAAGATAACGAAAAAGTTCATTATACCCCTAACTCTTTGCGCTTCTTCTCCCTTAGCAACAATTACTACCTTCATTTCATGCCACCCCCTCATTTTTTCTGTCTTCTTTGCTCCTGCAACCGCTTATTACTTATTCATTTTCCATAACTACCACCTTCATTTTCTTTGTTTGTGCTATTAACCTCTGTGTTCTTGATGCATGAGCATCATAAGTGTCTTTTATATATGATTTAGATGGTGATTTGTTGACTTGCTAGCGAATTTTGGTGAATTATACCCTAGTTATGCTACTTTGAGTTGTTGTGGCTCTTTGCTATTTTTAGGTAGCATTCGGGTGAAGAAGTGGCAAGAATGAAGAAGGAAGAAAGCAAGAAAATTCAACAACCATAAAAAATCCTTCCCTGCCACCCTGGCGCTAAACGCCACACCACCTACGTTTAGCGCCGCTTGAAGAAACTCTCACCATTTGGTTCGGCCACCTTAGCGCTAAATGCCACAACCTGGCGTTTAGTGTCGGATCATGGATTTCATGTGCAAGCTTCTTGGGATAGGTGGCGCTAAACGCCATATCACGCCGTTTAGCGCCAGGAGCGAAATATGAAATGGTCCCACACACATAACCAAATCACACGGAAGGCATATCATTTGTTTTAAATTCAAATAAATCAATAGAAAAGATATATTAGGTTTAGTTAGTTTTATTTTGTATCAATTAGGATTTGATATATAAAGGGAAGATTAGAGGCTCTGCGAATTTTTTTTCCTTCTCTTCTGGACTGCCGCACTTTTCAGTTTTACACACTTTTTACACTTTAGGATTTTTCTTGCACCATGAGATACCAAATCTCCATTGTTAAGGTTAGGAGCTTTATTTAATTTAATGGATTAATACTATTTCTTCTTCTACTCTTGATTAATGCATTGATTTCTGTTTAAGAATTGGTTTCGTTCTTCATCCTAAGGATTAGAGTATATCGGAAAATAACCCTAATCTAAATTGAATTCCTTTTAATATTGAAAAAGTTCAATCATTAGAACTAAAGCTTGAAACCCTTTTTCTCACAATTCTTCAATTGTCTTGATTTAATGTGATACATGATATATAATCAGATTATTTCTAGGTTCTTAGAGATTGTATGGCTTATAAACCAGAATTTGAACTTAACATTTTAACATAAATGATTGATCAAAGAATTGACTATTGGTTGGGTTATGGTGCACGAAATTGTGATCATCAATGGCGCCATCAACATGGTACGCTCAATTGCAATCTCAACTCTTTATCACAACTTCGCACAACTAACCAGCAAGTGCACTGGGTCGTCCAAGTAATAAACCTTACGCGAGTAAGGGTCGATCCCACGGAGATTGTTGGTATGAAGCAAGCTATGGTCATCTTGTGAATCTCAGTCAGGCAGATTCAAATGGTTATGGATGATATATGAATAAAACATAAAGATAAAGATAGAGATACTTATGTAATTCATTGGTGAGAATTTCAGATAAGCGTATGAAGATGCTTTGTCCCTTCCGTCTCTCTGCTTTCCTACTGTCTTCATCCAATCCTTCTTACTCCTTTCCATGGCAAGCTGTATGTTGGGCATCACCGTTGTCAGTGGCTACAATCCCGTCCTCTCAGTGAAAATGTTCAACGCACCCTGTCACGGCACGACTAATCATCTGTCAGTTCTCAATCAGGTTGGAATAGAATCCATTGATTCTTTTACGTCTGTCACTAACGCCCAGCCTTCAGGAGTTTGAAGCTCGTCACAGTCATTTAATCATTGAATCCTACTCAGAATACCACAGACAAGGTTTAGACCTTTCGGATTCTCTTGAATGCCGCCATCAATTCTAGCTTATACCACGAAGATTCCGATTAAGGAGTCCAAGAGATAAACATTCAAGTCTTGTTTGCTTGTAGAACGGGAGTGGTTGTCAGGCACGCGTTCATAAGTGAGAATGATGATGAGCGTCACATAATCATCACATTCATCAAGTTCTTGAGTGCGAATGAATATCTTGGAATAAGAACAAGATGAATTGAATAAAAGAACAATAGTAATTGCATTAATACTCGAGGTACAGCAGAGCTCCACACATTAATCTATGGTGTGTAGAAACTCCACCGTTGAAAATACATAAGAACAAGGTCTAGGCATGGCCGAATGGCCAGCCTCCCAAAGAGGGTTCAATCATAAAAATATGATCAAAAGATCTAAAGTGATCAAAAGATTCAAAGATATAAAGATATGAATACAATAGTAAAAGGTCCTATTTGTAGAGAACTAGTAGCCTAGGGTTTACAGAAATGAGTAAATGACATAAAAATCCACTTCCGGGCCCACTTAGTGTGTGCTTGGGCTGAGCATTGAAGCTTTCATGTGTAGAGACTTTTCTTGGAGTTAAACGCCAGCTTTTGTGCCAGTTTGGGCGTTTAACTCCCATTCTTGTGCCAGTTCCGGCGTTTAACGCCGGGCAGTTTTGAGCTGATTTGGAACGCCAGTTTGGGCCATCAAATCTCGAGCAAAGTATGGACTATTAACATTGCTGGAAAGCCCAGGATGTCTACTTTCCAGCGCCGTTAAGAGCGCGCCAATTGGGCTTCTATAGCTCCAGAAAATCCACTTCGAGTGCAGGGAGGTCAGAATCCAACAGCATCTGCAGTCCTTTTTAGCCTCTGAATCAGATTTTTGCTCAAGTCCCTCAATTTCAGCCAGAAAATACATGAAATCACAGAAAAACACACAAACTCATAGTAAAGTCCAGAAAAGTGAATTTTAACTAAAAACTAATAAAAATATACTAAAAACTAACTAAAACATACTAAAAACATACTAAAAACAATGTCAAAAAGCGTATAAATTATCCGCTCATCACAACACCAAACTTAAATTGTTGCTTGTCCCCAAGCAATTGAAAATCAAATAAGATAAAGAGAAGAGAATATGCAATGAATTCCAAAGTCATCTATGAAGATCAGTATTAATTAGATGAGCGGGGCTTTTAGCTTTTTGCCTCTGAACAGTTTTGGCATCTCACTTTATCCTTTGAAATTCAGAATGATTGGCTTCTATAGGAACTCAGAATCCAGATAGTGTTATTGATTCTTTTAGTTAAGTATGATGATTCATGAACACAGCTACTTTATGAGTCTTGGCCGTGGCCCAAAGCACTCTGTCTTCCAGTATTACCACCAGATACATACATGCCACAGACACATAATTGGGTGAACCTTTTCAGATTGTGACTCAGCTTTGCTAGAGTCCCCAATTAAAGGTGTCCAGGGTTCTTAAGCACACTCTTTTTGCCTTGGATCACAACTTTATTTTTTTTCTCTTTTTTTTTCTTTTTCTTTTTCTTTTTTTTCATTTTTCTCTCTTCTTTTTTTTTTTGTGTTCACTACTTTTTCTTGCTTCAAGAATCATTTTTATGATTTTTCAGATCCTCAGTAACATGTCTCCTTTTTCATCTTTCTTTCAAGAGCCAACATTCATGAACCACAAATTTAAAAGACATATGCACTGTTCAAGCATACATTCAAAAAACAAAAGTATTGCCACCACATCAAAATAATTAATCTGTTATAAAATTTAAAATTCATGCAATTCTTCTCTCTTTCAATTAAGAACATTTTTCATTTAAAAAAGGTGATGGATTCATAGGATATTCATAACTTTAAGGCATAGACACTAAGACACTAATGATCATAAGACATAAACATAGATAAACATAAGCATTAAAATTCAAAAAATAGGAAAATAAAGAACAAGAAAATTAAAGAACGGGTCCACCTTAGTGATGGCGGCTTGTTCTTCCTCTTGAAGATCTTATGGAGTGCTTGAGCTCCTCAATATCTCTTCCTTGTCTTTGTTGCTCCTCTCTCATGATTCTTTGATCTTCTCTAATTTCATGGAGGAGAATGGAATGTTCTTGGTGCTCCACCCTTAGTTGTCCCATGTTGGAACTCAATTCTCCTAGGGAGGTGTTGATTTGCTCCCAATAGTTTTGTGGAGGAAAGTGCATCCCTTGAGGTATCTCAGGGATTTCATGATGAGTGGGATCTCTTGTTTGCTCCATCCTTTTCTTAGTGATGGGCTTGTCCTCATCAATGAGGGAGTCTCCCTCTATGTCAATTCCAACTGAATAACAGAGGTGACAAATGAGATGAGGAAAGGCTAACCTTGCCAAGGTAGAGGACTTGTCCGCCACCTTATAAAGTTCTTGGGATATGACCTCATGAACTTCTACTTCCTCTCCAATCATGATGCTATGAATCATGATAGCCCGGTCTATAGTAACTTCAGACCGGTTGCTAGTGGGAATGATTGAGCGTTGGATAAACTCCAACCATCCCCTAGCCACGGGCTTGAGGTTATGTCTTCTCAGTTGAACCGGCTTCCCTCTTGAATCTCTCTTCCATTGGGCGCCCTCTTCACAGATGTTTATGAGGACTTGGTCCAACCTTTGATCAAAGTTGACCCTTCTAGTGTAAGGGTGTTCATCTCCTTGCATCATGGGCAAGTTGAATGCCAACCTTACATTTTCCGGACTAAAATCTAAGTATTTTCCCCGAACCATTGTAAGCCAATTCTTTGGGTTCGGGTTCACACTTTGATCATGGCTCTTGGTGATCCATGCATTGGCATAGAACTCTTGATCCATTAAGATTCCAACTTGTTGAATGGGGTTGGTAAGAACTTCCCAACCTCTTCTTCGAATCTCATGTCGGATCTCCGGATATTCACTCTTTTTGAGTTTGAAAGCGACATCGGGGATCACCTTCTTCAAGGCCACAACTTCATAGAAGTGGTCTTGATGCACCCTTGAGATGAATCTCTCCATCTCCCATGACTCGGAGGTGAAAGCTTTTGCCTTCCCTTTCCTCTTTCTAGAGGTTTCTCCGGCCTTGGATGCCATAAATGGTTATGGAAAAATAAAAAGCAATGCTTTTACCACACCAAACTTAGAAGGTTTGCTCGTCCTCGAGCAAAATAAGAAAGAAGAGAGTAGAAGAAGAATGGGTGAAGAAGAGAGAGAGTGGTGGGGTAGGTGGGGATCCTGTGGGGTCCACAGATCTTGAGGTGTCAAGGAAAATTCATCCCTGCACCAAGTGGCGAGCAAAAATGCTCTCTATGCCAATTCTGGCGTTAAACGCCGGGCTGGTGCCCATTTCTGGCGTTTAATGCCAGCTTCTTGCCCTTTCCTGGCGTTTAACGCCAGTCTGGTGCCCCTTTCTGGCGTTAAACGCCCAGAATGGTGCCAGACTGGGCGTTAAACGCCCATTTGCTGCCCTTACTGGCGTTTAAATGCCAGCAAGGTCTTCCTCCAGGGTGTGCTGTTTTTCTTTCTGTTTTTCATTATGTTTTTTCTTTTTCAATTGATTTTGTGACTTCTCATGATCATCAACCTACAAAAAACATAAAATAACAAAGGAAAATAGATTAAATATAACATTGGGTTGCCTCCCAACAAGCGCTTCTTTAATGTCAGTAGCTTGATAGAGGGCTCTCATGGAGCCTCAAAGATACTCAAAGCAATGTTGGAACCTTCCAACACCAAACTTAGAGTTTGAATGTGGGGGTTCAACACCAAACTTAGAATTTGGTTGTGGCCTCCCAACACCAAACTTAGAGTTTGACTGTGGGGGCTCTGTTTGACTCTGTTTTGAGAGAAGCTCTTCATGCTTCCTCTCCATGGTGACAGAGGGATATCCTTGAGCCTCAAACACAAAGGATTCTTCATTCACTTGAATGATCAATTCTCCTCTGTCCACATCAATCACAGCCTTTGCTGTGGCTAGGAAGGGTCTGCCAAGGATGATGGATTCATCCATGCACTTCCCAGTCTCTAGGACTATGAAATCAGCAGGGATGTAATGGTCTTCAACCTTTACCAAAACATCCTATACAAGTCCATAAGCTTGTTTTCTTGAATTGTCTGCCATCTCTAGTGAGATTCTTGCAGCTTGTACCTCAAAGATCCCTAGCTTCTCCATTACAGAGAGAGGCATGAGGTTTATGCTTGACCCTAGGTCACACAGAGCCTTCTTAAAGGTCATGGTGCCTATGGTACAAGGTATTGAAAACTTCCCAGGATCTTGTCTTTTTTGAGGTAATCTCTGCCTAGACAAGTCATCCAGTTCTTTGGTAAGTAAAGGGGGTTCATCCTCCCAAGTCTCGTTACCAAATAACTTGTCATTTAGCTTCATGATTGCTCCAAGGTACTTGGCAACTTGCTCTTCAGTGACATCTTCATCCTCTTCAGAGGAAAAATACTCATCAGAGCTCATGAATGGCAGAAGTAAATCCAATGGAATCTCTATGGTCTCAGTGTGAGCCTCAGATTCCCATGGTTCCTCATTAGGGAACTCATTGGAGGCCAGTGGACGTCCATTGAGGTCTTCCTCAGTGGCGTTCACTGCCTCTTCCTCATCTCCTAGTTCGGCCATGTGGGTCATGTTAATGGCCTTGCATTCTCCTTTTGGATTCTCTTCTGTATTGCTTAGAAGAGTACTAGGAGGAAGTTCAGTAACTTTCTTACTCAGCTGTCCCACTTGTGCCTCCAAATTCCTAATGGAGGACCTTGTTTCAGTCATGAAACTTTGAGTGGTTTTGATTAGATCAGAGACCATAGTTGCTAAGTCAGAGTGGCTCTGCTTAGAATTCTCTGGCTGTTGCTGAGAAGATGATAGAAAAGGCTTACCATTGCTAAACCTGTTTCTTCCACCATTATTATTGTTGAAACCTTGTTGAGGTCTCTGTTGATCCTTCCATGAGAGATTTGGATGATTTCTCCATGAAGAATTATAGGTGTTTCCATAGGGTTCTCCCATGTAATTCACCTCTTCCATTGAAGGGTTCTCAGGATCATAAGCTTCTTCTTCAGATGAAGCATCCTTAGTACTGCCTGGTGCAGCTTGCATTCCAGACAGATTTTGAGAAATCATATTGACTTGCTGAGTCAATATTTTGTTCTGAGCCAATATGGCATTCAGAGTATCAATCTCAAAAATTCTATTCTTCTGATTCGTCCCATTGTTCACAGGATTCCTTTCAGAAGTGTACATGAATTGGTTATTTGCAACCATTTCAAAGAGCTCTTGAGCTTCTGTAGGCGTCTTCTTCAGATGAAGAGATCCTCCAGCAGAGCTGTCCAATGACATCTTGGACAGTTCAAACAGACCATCATAGAAAATGCCTATGATGCTCCATTCAGAAAGCATGTCAGAGGGACACTTTCTGATCAATTGTTTGTATCTTTCCCAAGCTTCATAGAGGGATTCTCCTTCCTTTTGTCTGAAGGTTTGGACTTCCACTCTAAGCTTACTCAATTTTTGAGGTGGAAAGAACTTTGCCAAGAAGGCATTGACTAGCTTTTCCCAAGAGTTCAAGCTTTCTTTAGGTTGTGAATCCAACCATATCCTAGCTCTGTCTCTTACAGCAAAAGGGAATAGCATAAGTCTGTAGACCTCAGGGTCAACCCCATTAGTCTTGACAGTGTCACAGATTTGCAAGAATTCAGCTAAAAACTGATGAGGATCTTCCGATGGAAGTCCATGAAACTTGCAATTCTGTTGCATTAGAGAAACTAATTGAGGCTTAAGCTCAAAGTTGTTTGCTCCAATGGCAGGGATAGAGATGCTTCTCCCATAGAAGTCGAGAGTAGATGCAGTAAAGTCACCCAACACCTTCCTTGCATTGTTGGCATTGTTGTTGTTTTCGGCTGCCATGGGTTCTTCTTCTTTGAAGATTTCTATTAGGTCCTCTACAGAGAGTTGTGCCTTAGCTTCTCTTAGCTTTCGCTTCAAGGTCCTTTCAGGTTCAGGGTCAGCCTCAACAAGAATACTTTTGTCTTTGCTCCTGCTCATATGAAAGAGAAGAGAACAAGAAAATATGGAATCCTCTATGTCACAGTATAGAGATTCCTTGAGGTGTCAGAGGAAAAGAAAATTAGAAGGAAGAGGTAGAAGAATTCGAACTAATCAAGTATGATGGAGTTCGAATTGTGCATTGAGGAATAATGTTAGTCCATAAATAGAAGGATGTGAAAAGAGGGGAAGAAATTTTCAAAAATTAAGTAAAAGATTTTTAAAAACATTTTGAAAAATACTAATTGATTTTCAAAAACTGAGAGTGGAAAAGAAATCAAGTGATTTTTGAAAAAGATTTTGAAATTAGAAATCAAAAAGATATGATTGAAAACTATTTTGAAAAAGATATGATTAAGAAGATATGATTGAAAAGCTATGGTTTTAAAAAGATGTGATTGAGAAGATATGATTTGAAAAACAATTTAAAAAGATTTGATTTTAAAAATTAATGACTTGGCTAACAAGAAAAGATATGATTCAAACATTAAACCTTTCTCAACAGAAAAGGCAACATACTTGAAATGTTGAATCAAATCATTAATTGATAGCAAGTATTTTTGAAAATGGAAAGAAATTGATTTTGAAAAAGATTTGATTGAAAAGATATGATTTGAAAAAGATTTGATTTTGAAAAATTTTGAAAACTTGAAAAAAATTTGAGTTAAAAACAAAATCTTCCCTCTTGTGCCATCCTGGCGTTAAACGCCCAGAATGGTATCCATTCTGGCGTTTAACGCCCAAAGCACTACCCTTTTGGGCGTTAAACGCCCAACTAGGCACCCTGGCTGGCGTTTAAACGCCAATTTGCTTCTTCACTGGGCGTTTTGAACGCCCAGCTTTTTCTGTATAATTCCTCTGCTGTATATTCTGAATCTTCAATTCTCTGTATTATTGACTTGAAAAGACACAAGTTAAAATTTTTTTGGATTTTTAATAATGCAACTAAAATCAAATAACAATGCATGCAAGACACCAAACTTAGCAGTTTGTATACTACTGACACTAACAAAATGAGAATGCATTTGAGAAACAACAAAACACTCAAGTCAAGAGAATTTAAAGATCAGAGCAATAAAATCATCAAGAACATCTTGAAGATCACTTAAGACACATGAATGAATGCAGGAAGAACAAAAACATGCAATTGACACCAAACTTAAAATGAGACACTAGACTCAACAAGAAACATACAATATTTTTTATTTTTATGATTTTCTAAATTTTTTTTTGGGTTTTTTTTCGAAAATTAAGTGGAAAAGAAAATAAAGGTATCAAAATTCTTAATGAGAATTCCAGGAATCATGCAATGTTAGTCTAAAGCTTCAATCTAAAAAAATTAGACATGGCTAGCCAAGCTTCAGCAGGACATTACATTCAAGAGCTAAATTGATGAGGATCAATCAGCTTTGGTGATGATAAGAACATCACCTTGAAACACTAGAATTCATTCTTAAGAACTCTGAAAAATACCTAATCTAAGCAACAAGATGAACCGTCAGTTGTCCATACTCAAAACAATCCCCGGCAACGGCGCCAAAAACTTGGTGCACGAAATTGTGATCATCAATGGCGCCATCAATATGGTACGCTCAATTGCAATCTCAACTCTTTATCACAACTTCGCACAACTAACCAGCAAGTGCACTGGGTCGTCCAAGTAATAAACCTTACGCGAGTAAGGGTCGATCCCACGGAGATTGTTGGTATGAAGCAAGCTATGGTCATCTTGTGAATCTCAGTCAGGCAGATTCAAATGGTTATGGATGATATATGAATAAAACATAAAGATAAAGATAGAGATACTTATGTAATTCATTGGTGAGAATTTCAGATAAGCGTATGAAGATGCTTTGTCCCTTCCGTCTCTCTGCTTTCCTACTGTCTTCATCCAATCCTTCTTACTCCTTTCCATGGCAAGCTGTATGTTGGGCATCACCGTTGTCAGTGGCTACAATCCCGTCCTCTCAGTGAAAATGTTCAACGCACCCTGTCACGGCACGACTAATCATCTGTCGGTTCTCAATCAGGTTGGAATAGAATCCATTGATTCTTTTGCGTCTGTCACTAACGCCCAGCCTTCAGGAGTTTGAAGCTCGTCACAGTCATTTAATCATTGAATCCTACTCAGAATACCACAGACAAGGTTTAGACCTTTCGGATTCTCTTGAATGCCGCCATCAATTCTAGCTTATACCACGAAGATTCCGATTAAGGAGTCCAAGAGATAAACATTCAAGCCTTGTTTGCTTGTAGAACGGGAGTGGTTGTCAGGCACGCGTTCATAAGTGAAAATGATGATGAGCGTCACATAATCATCACATTCATCAAGTTCTTGAGTGCGAATGAATATCTTGGAATAAGAACAAGCTGAATTGAATAAAAGAACAATAGTAATTGCATTAATACTCGAGGTACAGCAGAGCTCCACACATTAATCTATGGTGTGTAGAAACTCCACCGTTGAAAATACATAAGAACAAGGTCTAGGCATGGCCGAATGGCCAGCCTCCCAAAGAGGGTTCAATCATAAAAATATGATCAAAAGATCTAAAGTGATCAAAAGATTCAAAGATCTAAAGATATGAATACAATAGTAAAAGGTCCTATTTGTAGAGAACTACTAGCCTAGGGTTTACAGAAATGAGTAAATGACATAAAAATCTACTTCCGGGCCCACTTGGTGTGTGCTTGGGCTGAGCATTGAAGCTTTCATGTGTAGAGACTTTTCTTGGAGTTAAACGCCAGCTTTTGTGCCAGTTTGGGCGTTTAACTCCCATTCTTGTGCCAGTTCCGGCGTTTAACGCCGGGCAATTTTGAGCTGATTTGGAACGCCAGTTTGGGCCATCAAATCTCGAGCAAAGTATGGACTATTAACATTGCTGGAAAGCCCAGGATGTCTACTTTCCAGCGCCGTTAAGAGCGCGCCAATTGGGCTTCTATAGCTCCAGAAAATCCACTTCGAGTGCAGGGAGGTCAGAATCCAACAGCATCTGCAGTCCTTTTTAGCCTCTGAATCAGATTTTTGCTCAGGTCCCTCAATTTCAGCCAGAAAATACCTGAAATCATAGAAAAACACACAAACTTATAGTAAAGTCCAGAAAAGTGAATTTTAACTAAAAACTAATAAAAATATACTAAAAACTAACTAAAACATACTAAAAACATACTAAAAATAATGCCAAAAAGCGTATAAATTATCCGCTCATCAGGTTAGAAGAGATTGAATTACCAAAGAATTAGAATTCAATTACTTAGAGTTTGCCATGAATTAAATCTTTGTACGATCAAGGTAGTTAACAATGATTATTACTCCAGAAATCTAAACATCTCCAAAACCTTAACTCTCTTCCCATATTATTTTTTTACACGTTTATTATTTGTATTCTTCAATTCATTGTCTTTTATGTTGTTTGATATTCAAAACTCTTAACTTCACTTGTCTAACTAGACTAATCGTTGAACCGGTTGAGGAGAGATCGTTGGAAGTGATATGACACGTCAACCGCATCGTGTCTATCTCGTTTATAGTGTAAACAAGATACTGAGGGTCGCCTATAAGTATAAGTTGTTTACACACATTTATTGGACCCCACTTTGACCTAGTCAAACTCTTTCTCCCCTCTTTTAACCTTTTCCTTCCATATCTGAGTCCGAGACGGTGATGGCATGCCAGGCGGGCAATGATGGTGATATCAACAGATTAAACAAGAGTTCACATTACGCTGGGGTGGCCAACTTTGAGGTTAGTTGCGTTATGTTCAGTTAATCTAAGTATGTAGACATTGCTAGGGTAATCTCGTAGTGACAAACACTGAGTAAGATGCTTTAAGGTTAGGACTGTATGATGAATTTAGAGTAATATTTGCTTGTCTAAGATTGGTATTACTTAATTAGGATTTGCTTACCGACATAAGTAAGTTAGAGATAGATGTAGAGTAGACACATGGTAGTATGTTACTAAGTAGGAGTAGTACTTTGTTCCTTAGTAGAATAGAAAAATGTATTATTATGTATGTATAGATTAAAAATTTATTTTTCATTCCGCAGAGGCCTCGCCTTCTATTGCCCCGGCGAGTTAGCCAAACCCTTCCTCCACCCGACACCATCGTCCCATATCTGGTTGAGGCTGGATTCGGCGATACGGTACCACTCAGGGACTTCACATTTGACAATTCTCTGATTTCGGCACTCGTGGAGCGATGGCGTTCGGAGACGCACACGTTTCATCTTCCGTGGGGTGAGCTCATTATCACCCTGCAGGACGTGGCATACCATCTCGGCCTGCGTGCACACGGGAACTCTGTTGGGGCTGCCTTCGTGACTTCGGTCGGTGGTATGACACTGAGACGTGGGCGATGGTGGAGCAGCTGCTTGGTGCCAGGCCACCGGTGGCGACACAGCAGGCAGAGCAGAGGAAAGAGTCGTTCACGCTAAAGCTGGTCTAGTTGCGCGATCGTGTACGACAAATGCCCCCACTGATGATCCTGAGACCCTCCGACAGTATGCGCGATGCTACATTATGTTACTTATAGGAGGGTATCTGCTGACAGACAAGTCCAACAACCTAGTGCACGTACGGTGGCTACCTCTTCTCCAGGACTTCGAGGAGTGCAGGGCGTTATCATGGGGCTCTACTGTGCTGGCTTGGACTTACCAGTCACTCTGTTTAGTGGCACAACGGGGAGTCACGGATATCGCTGGTTGCACTCCACTGCTAATGAGTTGGATTTACCAGAGATTTCCTTAGTGGTGTCCACCAGATAGAGTAGTCTACTAGTACTCGTTAGCTGCCAGGTATCGAAATATTACTTTTCATTTCATGTTAAACTTTGCTGTTAATTCGCATTGTTTGTAACTACACAGGCGACACTAGACCGACCGGTGAGTACTACGACTGGTGGCGTGGGGCCTGCCGTGTGAGGCATCTATCTGAGCAGGAGGTTTTAGAGGACCCCGGGCTGGTGGAGTTGCCCCCCGACGTCCAGCCCGCTGCCAGTCAACACTGCATTTATGCACTCGGATAGATTTATTGTCATGTGGCCAAACCGACGCCCGCCGTTGCAATGTTGTAGCCAAATATCCTTCCTGAAACGACTAGCCCAGTCAACCATGGTAGGCGAGACTCCTCTCAACGCATCTATGTACCACTCGTAACCGGCCTTACTTGGACTATAAGCAGCATTAATGAGGTACCTCTTGTCCTCGGCTGACTTGAACCATGTCATAAAGTTCGCAGCCATGTGTCTTATGCAGTAAGCATGGTAGGCTCTAAGGGGAGACCAACCGCTGTCATCGGCACTAAGCGCTGCCTTGATAGCCTGAGATCTGTCAGAGATAACCAGTAGGTCGTCTTGTGGGGTGACATAGCGTCTCAGATTAGTTAGGAAGAACGACCATGACTCGGTGCTCTCGGACTCCACAATGGCAAAGGCAATAGGCAGGATGTTGCTATTCCTATCTTGCACCACCGCAATAAGCAACACACCACCATACCTACCATACAGATGAGTACCATCTACAGAGACAAATGGCTTGCAATGCTTGAAGGCTTCTACACATGACGGGAAAGACCAAAATACCTTGTCGAACATACTGCAGTCACGTACAAGGAGGTGCCCATCGTAGAATGGTTTGACGTGGAGGTCACAAAAGGTACCAGGAAAACAGCTCTACAGTGCCTGAAACAACTTGGGAACCTTATTGTACGACTCCTCCCAATCCCCATAGATTTGTGTAATTGCCTTCTGCTTGGCCATCTACACCTTTCTGTAGGACGGTTTGAAGTGATAGCTCGCTTGGACCGCACCTTGCAAAACTGGAATGCTGACAGAGGGGTTGGATTGAATCAACGGCAAGATGACCCGGCATATCAGACTGCTGTTTAGTTGACGATGGTCTTGAGACATGGTGGGTGCTAAACAACTATGCACTCCACCAACCCTCCGAACCTCCCTGAACACAACAACACAGGATTCCTTTAAGCACTTTGTACACCTACTAAGTATATCATAATGAAGTATTGAAAGGCACACATAAAATTAATATTACCAGTATCAGAGGTTCTGTCGAAGAGCCACACGGAGGCTCCATTAATACCCATTATCAGCTTGACAGCACTGCACATGGTACTTTAACCGGTCTGATTCTATCACTCGGTACTCCACACTCCTCCGAATACTGTAGCTCTTCACACCTTGAAGCACTGCCTCTTGGGTTCTAAACTTGTGTCTGACCCGAAACTCTACACTGCCGTTTAGGTTGTAATCCTCTTCACCTGTGTCAAGAAACGGAGTCCTCTCGTGCATGGCGTCCAAATCCAGACTATGATAGTGAGAAGGAACTGCCAAAAGCGCCGATATCGGAAGAGGGGGAGGCAGGACATGGCGGGGGGCAGTCGAAACGGGTGTCTCCGGAACACACTCATTCTCATCTTCACCATCGGACGATTCGCTATCACCACTATCCGCCACGTAATCCTCATCCGACTCCTCCTCACCCTCCTCCGCCTCATCCACTGGAACGGCGGCATGAATGGGTAGTGGTGCGAGAGGTCGGTCGTCCTGGACATAAGTCGAGTGTATAGAAGGACCACTGCCACTGTGCCCCACCTCTGCAGACAGCTCCATTACTTGCTCCACCATGATCCTCCCATGTATATTGAACATCACTCGCACATGCTCGTTCCCTTGAAGTTGGAATAGTCGAAATCGAAAGACTCCATTACCCATGGGGGCCAATAACCTATACGCCACCCTTCCGATTTCTCTCGCCACTGTACCTCCGAGCTTGCTCAGTATCAAACTCTTCAAATCCGACAAGGTATTCACACGTTGAGTGCGAAACAATGTCGGATCCTTGCACTCAAATGTGATCCCGTTGTCGCCGTTAAACATGCGGCAATTGGGATACACAAGCACAACTATGTAAGGATTATTACTGGCCATGCCTTATATTTGTGACAAATATGATACGAAAAATTTGTGAAAAATACCAAAGATTACACATCCTTTTATAATTGGTGGGATACAACTCATTGTATCTCGTTTACGCTGTAAATAAAATACATAGAATGTTATCTCATTTATAGTGTAAACGAAATATGACTGAAAAACGCAAAATGATAAATATTTTTAAAATTATTTATTTCAGTAATTAATGTATTTTTTATATTTATTTAAATAAAAAAATTTTCTAAACATTAATCCAAATAATATAATTTGTGAATTCTAGGTAACATCATGCATGCCAACTTGGCAGTTGAGCGGTTATCTCAACATAAAGTTGAAAAATTGACATAACCTTTCATCAACCGCACGCAAGAATATAATAAACAAATATTATAATCTACTTGCATAGTAAGCAAAATTAATCATGTTAACAAAATCAACCACAACATTGTGTGATTGATTTTAAGTAAGTTTCTAAAAATTTAAGAAAATTTGGCTAGCTCACATGATGAAATAAGAGTATAAGACAAATATAAATGAGATACAACAAGAAGTTTTATTACTTTCTAGAGTAGAGAAAACATTCGAAATATATGAATTTTATTATCTTAATTTAAAAGTAATTAAAATATTTTTTATTTTACTAAATTTTTGAAATAAAAAAATGTAATCTATTGAATAAGAAAATATTTTCATAAATTAATTACACGTTTTAAGAATTGTTTTAAGTAATAGTCTTTGAGATTAATTATTTATATTAAAAAGATTTCAAACATTTTAATTATACCATAAATATTTTTAAAATTAAAAATATTGTATTATGTTAATTTTTTTAAGTTATTCAAATCTAATAATTTTTTTGTTGGACTAGACGAGATGATGTCACTTTAGTTTTAACTTTAAATATTTAATAAACGATGTCATTTAATTTTAATAATTATATTTTTTTTTGAAAAATAAGATATTTTATAGTTTATTAAAATTAAAATAATATTATTTTATCAAATGTTTAATATCAATGAGTTGCTGCATGCACAAGGTAGGATTTAAATTCCTGACACTTATTTGAGCAGACAAGTGAGCTGACCACTCGACCAACCCAAGTTTATTAACATTTAACCTCTAGTCCAGCATAAAAGATGTATCAAATTATTCCCAGTTCTACAAAAAGAAAATGAGAATTAACTTGGTGTGATTTTTTCAATTTCAAAATCCTCTAGTGTAATTACTAGTTAGAATCCTATGGACGTTTTCAGCAATTTTGGGGTTTAGCTTCTCTAACAAATGGAGCAATTTTCAAGTTTTAGAAGGTTCTGCAGAACGCGGCTGAGAGTGGTGATCACGGAGAAAAGCTAATAGCGCGTGAACGGTGGGTCCCATGACATCTGTTTTTCCATTGATCCACGCGCCACAAATCGCGTGTATTTCCAACATTGCCGCCACCCGCCAGTAACATACATTTTCAACCGACAGAGAAAACCGGCTTATTCCATGTAATGAAACTATGAAATGTAACAACAACGTTAATTAACACATGAAACTCACCATGTACTGCCAAGGTTGCTGTAACAAACTTTGAGAGAGTTTCGATTCCTCCTTAGTTTTTGGAGAAGAGAGAGAATCAATATCTCAATCAGAATCATTCAAAATTCAAGCTTCAAAAACACCATTTCCTCTATAAAATCCCATCAAACCCCAACCCTATATTTTTCTTTTCTTTTTCTACATCCTTTTTTTTTTATAGCCAGAAGCTGCATTCTACTACTAGTGCTACTACTACTACTTTATTTCTCTTTTTCTCTCTAAAGAATCTAGAGAGAGACAGGGGAAAAGCGTGTATGTTACAGTTAGATTAGATTAGATGTTGTTGATGAAGAATATTTGGTGATTAAATCATTGATTTTTTCTCCCTCACTCTCAGCCTTCTTTGTTTGACTTTCAATTATTATACTTCAGTTTCCTTCCCTGTTTCCCCTTTCTCTTTTTCCCAATTTAAAACTTGTTCTTCTCTGATTGAAACATCATTTCTAGAAAATTCTTTCCACCAAAATCATCAATACAATTCTGTTTTAACACATTGTGATTGGATTTGATAATTGGGATTGAAAATGGGTTGTGCTAGTTCAAAGCAAAAGGAAAAGAGGTGCATCCATTGCAACTCTTGTGCTTATTCTGAAAGAATGCCCAGAAGCTATTCGATGCATGTCCACCACCCACCTCAGAGAAAAGGGGACAGTTACCATGTTGTGGCACTTACATCAACCACACTTGGCTCTCTTGATCACTTATCAACCAAGATTTCCGCTTCTTCTGGTGCTGCCACTGGATTCAGATTCACCAATGAGAATGAGAGTGAGAATGAGAAGGAGAAGGAGGTCTTGATCTCAAATGCAAAGACATGGTCCAATATGATTGAGGAGAAGTTGCCAAAGGTTGTTATGATGCCAAAGACACCAATCACAACACCACCTTGTGATGAGGAGCCAGAGACAATTAACACATGGGAACTCATGGAAGGTCTTGAGGACACAACAACAACAACAACAACAAGCCCTTTGATGAGGTCACCAAATCATCACTTTGTAAGAAGCTTCTCCTTTGATGTCAATGTTAACAGGGGCCATCTTGATCCAAATCCACCCAACAACAAGTCTTGTTGTTTCATAGAGAATAATCATGGAAATGATGAATCCAAAAAGGGAGGGGAGCCATATCTCATAAAAAATGGAGTTTCTGAATGTAATGGATTCTCTTATGATGAGGAAAAGAAGAAGATCTGTGATGATGATGATGATGATTTTAAGCACACCCCATTCGGGAAGAAGGAAAAGGTTGTGTTTTACTTCACAAGCCTTAGAGGGGTAAGGAAGACTTATGAGGATTGCTGCCATGTGAGGCTTATTCTGAAAGGATTGGGTGTTAAGATGGATGAGAGAGATGTGTCAATGCATTCAGGGTTTAAGGAGGAGCTCAAGGAGCTACTCCGGGCCGGTGGCGCATTCGGTAAAGGAGGAGGGTTGCCGAGGGTGTTTGTTGGAGGAAGCTACATTGGTGGAGCTGAGGAAATTCAGAGAATGCATGAAGAAGGGAAGCTTGAGAAGTTGCTTCAGTGTTGTGAGAAGATTGATGAGAATAATAATGTTGATGGTGGAGGAGTGTGTGAGGCATGTGGTGATATAAGGTTTGTGCCTTGTGAAACCTGTTATGGAAGCTGCAAAATCTACTATGATGAAGGCTATGATGATGATGATGATGATGAAGAACAACAAGAACAGGATAGTGATGAGGTTGGTGATTGTGGATTCAAGCGTTGCCCTGATTGCAATGAAAATGGACTAATTAGATGCCCAATTTGCTGCTACTAGTTTTCATCATAATAGTATTACATTTAACTATATTGTTCTTGGAAACCAATTGTTTTTGGAATTTGGATCCAATCTTTTTTTTTTCTTTTTTTGAGTTGTGTCTTCTGGTGTTTGTTTCATATCCAAACTTTCTTATTTTATTTTTTATTTTTTATGTACAGTGAAGTTTTGGTGACTGATATATTGATGTAATTGATCATATTAAAGAGAAAAAGGAAGCAAGTTTTTCTGCACAGCTAGTGCTGTTACTGCATAATATGTTAATTCTTTGTTCAATTTCAAATTTTTTCAATGCTGTGATGTTTTAGTTAGCAGTGAAATTATGTTTGGTGCTTGAATGCTTTTGATGAGAACTAAAACCTATCAATTTAGTTACCAAATTTTATTTGATTCTCTGCACTAATTAAATTGAACATTGTATGCATCACCTTAGAACATGAGATTCATTGTTGTTAATGAACATAATAATCATAAATTTATAATAATAATAAGTCAAAGAAAGTGATGCAAAAAATAAGAGCATGATGTTAGCCAGGGAGACATTTTCTTGTGCAAGTTTTGCCGGAGATCTTGTGAATTAGTCAAAAGTCAAAACCATGTTTCTTAAGACTGTTAACAAAGATTCGTGACTACTGAAACATTTTCTTATGGAAACCGACAAAACAGTACGAAACCAAATTATTACTAGGTATTAAAGAAGTTTAAAGTTAAAGAAGTTTCATAAAGATGTAACTTTAATTTAATCATTTATTACTAGATGCTTATGTTCATTCTACGGTTCCAAACAACAATTATGTTTTAGTATTAAGTTACAGTAGCAATTTAAGCGTATTGCAATTAGTTTCTGATCTTATAAGATAGAAAAAATAAATGATAGTTATTATAAGCTCAACTTCTTGTGCTGTGTACATAGGAGATATCATTCAAACTTCATTTATACTAGGATAAGTAAGTTCTTAATATCTATAAAAATAATTTTGTGGTTTTGTTCTAAAAAAATTTAAAAGTGGTGTATTTCTATCATTATTATTAGTATTCTAATAAGTTATAGAGAATGAATATTGTCACTCTTATTTTAATAATATCACTTATTTTTTTACAAATCCATGCATATATATAATGTAAAAAAGAAATTATGTATAGACTAGAATGACATTATAAAAAATAGAAAGGATACTATTATTTTTTAGTTGATATAGTGTTACTATTATAATAATTAAATTAAATTATAATTTGATAGTTACTCTCTTATATATTTATAAAGGTTTTTAATGATTTAGAGAATGAGAGTTGAATCTAGGGTCACTTTTAATTTTTTTTAAAGAATAAATAACTATTTGTACCTATGAAAGATGAAAACGCTGACATATGTACTCATATTAAATTGAAACTAAACTTGTACCCATGCAAGATGTCCTCTATGTGACAAAAGTGCTCTGTCTTTGGAGGGTTGGAGTGCCACTTAGGGTACTTTGTCACACGGAGGGCATCTTACGTGGGTACAAGTTTAGTTTCAATCTAGTGTGGATACTTATGTCAGTATTTTCATCTTTTATGGATACAAATGGTCATTTATTCTTTTTTTTTTAAACTTTATCGCCAAAAACATATTCTGATGTGTCTGCGAAAGTGATTATACAAGAGACAATTTAATTTTGTCTCGTAATGAGCTAACTAGAAACAGAGTAGAGAAGAGAATAGTACACAACCATATATCCTAGTTCAACTATCTTGTGCAATATGACCTACATCTAGTCTCCACCACAACCATAGTAGAATTTCTACTATCTTTTCAAAGATTTACATACACCAGTTCCCTAGGATATTCCCTAATCTATCCATGACAAACCAAATTTCTAACCAAACTTAATTTGGTTAGATTCACTCCTTAGATTTCTCAACACTAAGTGCTCACCTAACTTAGTAAGGGATACCTCTTAGGTACAAGAAAAAAAAAACAGAAACAAATTACAAAAGAGATTGACATAATCATTTAGCTTTTTCCAAGTTGATTTTGTTTACTTTTTCTCTCGATGACTTTTTTTAAATTTTGACATTTATGCCTTTTTCATTTAATGAAACAAAGAAAAAAATAAAACTGAAGAACCAGAACATGAAGGAGAAGAATTCAAATACTTTGAAAGCTATAAACATAACCCAATTTTAGAACTCTCTAATATTGTCTTCTATCTTAAGGGAATGCTCCCTTTAGTGTAGGTGCATTACTTTTAAAACTTCAGACTTGAATGGTGAAAGTGGTGGATCAGTTCAGATTTGTGGGTTCTCTTTTCTTACTTCAATTTCTGGCCGTATACCTTTTTATATAAGAGTGAAGCTTCTAAAACTTGAGTTTGGTAGAACATTTTTGACTTTGTATTTTTCTTCCCAAAAAATTAGTGTAGAGACGCAGAGAAATGATAGAACAGTAGCAGGATTTCATGGCTGATAGAGTTGACTAGTTACTTCTATTTCTTTCTTTTTCTTTAGACTTCAACGATTCGAACCATAATCTATTCTTTGGTTTCAAGTTTTAATTGTGATCTTTGATTTATAGCCGAAAAAACAACCTTCATTTTTTTCTTCTTACTTAAAAATGTGTAGCAAAAAGATAATAGTTTTAACAAGTTATAATGTAGTTATACAAAATGATAACTCATCTTCTTTGATTTTTTTTCTACATCAAATTAGAATTGATTTTACTTTTGGCCTCAATTTTTTATTTTTTTTCCTCTCTTTTTTTAGTGCATAAATTTAGTGATTCACTTTTTTTACTTTGCTTGAAACCATCTGAACTTACTATTTGATTTGTGAAGCATCTTTTCATCTTTAATTTATGGATAAATCACATAGGTTTTGGTTCAGAAGAAAAAATAAAATATTTGAATACAGTGATTACGAGTCAGAATAGAAAAAAATGTGTTATCGAAAAAATTTTAGACTGTTTATTTTTCTGTACAATAATCAAATAAATTACACACTATTAAATTTTTAATCCAACTAAATATTTGTAATCACCAAAAATATTATTATTATTTTCTAAACTAAACCACCTACTTTAAAATTTTGTGTACTTTTCTTCCTTGGTATATATACTCTCTAGAAACAATTAATTTATAAGTATACTACTATTTTGTGTTAGATGGGTTTGAAATCCAAATGAATTAGAAATAATTTGATTTTTAAATTAAATTTTATGTTTGAAATAGATAAAAGTTAAAAATGGATTTGATTTCTAGATCCATAAAATTTATATTATAACTAAGATAAAAATTCTTCGTTTGAAGATTTGATTACAATTAAAATAATTTAGTGTATTCAAAATACAAAAAACTATTTTTATTCTTTTTAAGTATTAATATAAAAAAAAGTTTAGACAAACAAAAAACTAACAATAATCCGACGGTGATCTATGTGACAGTCTAATAATTATTAGTTATGATTAAAAGTTATGTAATAAGTAAAAATTAAAAATATAAAATCAAATCATTATATTAATTTTTAAATTAAATTATTCTTATTTTATATTATTAATTCAATTATTTTTTTGTTTAATTTCAAAAGTATTTGTTCTAAACACACTCTTAAAAATTAAAATAATTAAAAAAAATTTTAAATATACCAAAAATATCGATATTCTAATTATTTTAGTCGTTGGTTTTAATTAATATATATTTTATATATATTTTATAATTCAGATTAACAATTAAAACATATTTTCCTTAAAAGCTCTTCCAAACCAATTACCCTTCTAAAAGGGACACTTATAAAGTGAGAAAGAATATTATAGAATAGTAGAATACTACTTGGTAGTGATCATTACTACAAGGCGGTGCCACACTTGAAGTACCTAATTTAATTATATATGTTTTCAATTCAAGGAATTCTTCCATGTGCTTCCATTTTTAACATTAAAGCTTGTACATTGGGACACACCTAAATGCAGTAATGCTACTAATGATTTGTGCCAAAGCAACGAACTTTCTTTTCTTTTTCTACTTCACCTACATATCCCCCTTTAATCACGTTTCATGTTTTTATCTTTTGGGAAAAAAATAGTTAATTTTAATTTAACTTGCGAACTAAAATAAAATGAAATAAAATATTTATGATAAAAAAGATTTTTAAATATAATAAAATGAAATCTTCTTATAAACACGTACATTTATGGTGAGAGACTCACTCATCATGCATACACTAACCGAGTGTCCTTTAATTTGTGACCAATCCTACATATATCATGATCCTTCTAAAGGGTTACATGGTAGATGACAATAATGATTGAATGGAATTGGCAGCTGTTTAATAATTCATTTTTCTAGAGTATAATATCTTCATTGATAAATGTATTGTAACATACATATCATTGATATCAATATCTCATTAATATCTAAATAGAAAATGGTAACGGTAAATGCTAACATGTTCTAAGTAAAATAGAAAGTGCTGCGCTCTTTTATAACATAATTTATAAATAGAGTTACTAATAAAGTAGTAGGCTATATATTTTATTTTATTTTTTTTAAACATGTTTAACTCATTTAATTTTTATTAAAAATATAGTAATTATGTTTTATTTTTATTTATCTTTCTTTTTAACAAATTTATAATTATGATTGATACAATTATAATATGAAATTTTCTTTGATGAATAGTATAATTGAATAAAAAATGAAGATTTTTACTAAATTTTAAAAAAACATGGACATTACACGTGACAAATTTTTATAAGTTTTTTCTTTCCTAAAAAAAATAATCTTCATTCTTCTTCAATTTTTTACTGTTAACCAAAGGATTACCTTTAAGAATTGATTTCATAATCTCATAGATCAAGATCAGGGTTACTTTTATTTATTTATTTATTCATTGATATGTATTAAGAGCCAAACAAGATCAGTAAAAGGGGCAAACGGAATGCATCAAAGTAATCGAGAAGTGACATGCATCCTATGGCCATGAATAAATAAATAAATAAATAAATAAGGAGCACTAGGCCGGCGGCAGTGCAATGTACTCGTTAGTCTGTAAAGATAAATAATAAATAGATCAGATTGCAATTTCTTTCCAACTCAAAAAGATATACTTTGTAATCAAATACTCTAAAGCATGGAAAATTATTAGCAATTGGCTGCTATAGTATAACTTGCAGCATTAAGAAAAGATTTCACATTGACTAATCTGTTACTAATTCCTTTACTTAAGTGCGTGGTAGGGTTCAATCTCCCTCCCTCTCTTGTGCATGAAAAAGCATTTTATAGTCACCTTTGTAATTTTTAATTAGATTAGAGATTAAGATTATTAATCAATGCTATTAATAATGGTATGATGAGTTTGAAAAACTCTACTTTAAATTGATGGTGATTAAATATTATTAAAATAATCAGTTGCAATATGTACTAATTGAAATAATTTTGCTATACAGGTATTTTGTATTTGGGCTGAAAAGAAAAGAAAAATATAACAAGTCCAATTGTATCAAAAATATATTCAGCCTTAGTATTAAATTATTGTGATTATGATGGCTGAAATCATGGTTATGATATTTGGGCAAGAAATTGTGACATAAGCCCAATTGGTTAAATCTATCAGCCTTGATGCAAGAATATATGATGAGTGGCTGAAGTCTTATTATAATGATGGGCCAGATTCTATTAATGTTATTATTAGCCCAATTCAAATTTTTAGTTGGAAAACCCAAGGTTTGGTCCGAAACCATTAAGGAAAGAAAGTAAAGTTCATTGTTTCCAACGGATCCCATTTTCATTTTGGGATGGACTTCAAATTCAATTAATTTACATTGGGAACCTGAGAGAGAAATTGTTATTGATTTAATTGATGGTCTTAATGAAGGCACGCTACTCAGCATAGAGGGAAGAAAAAGCAACTCACCATTAATTGTTTTGTTCAAATTTAATTGATTACTTTCTTTTTACTCTCCCTTCTCTCTCTACTTGCTTCTCACTTTCGGTCACTTCCATCACAGCAACCATGGAAGCCTTTGCAAGCTATCAAGATGAAGCTAGAAACAAGCTAAAGACCATCACAATGATGGCAAGAAAAAGAAAACAAAAAGTATGTTGTGGCTGAGATCTTCACCAAAAAAGGTAACATTTGGTGAGGTAACCTCAAGCTCTTCATACCAAAAATGAAAGAGAAGATTTCGATCAGAGGAAGAAGATCCTTGGAGGGATGACTTGTCTCTGATTCTGCTCAACCACCACAGGAGGTAGCTACAGTGGCTACGTGATAGAAGATGCAGAGGATGGAGCATATGAAGCTGTCATCATCATGAAGCATCAAGGGCTAGGAGTCCATCTTGAAGTGCAAGACAAGTTGGAAGGCTTGGATTGATGATTATTGGTGACCAAAGAAGAACCAGAGGTAATTGCATGTTGGTTATTGCATTTGGTTATTTTTCCTCTCTCTCTGGCCGAACCGGTTTGCATGAAGAAAAAGAAGATTAGCTTGGTTCTTTTGATTTCAACCGTGGAGGCTTCTCCCTCTATAAATAGGGAGAACAGCCAGGGCTTAAAGCAAGGAGTGAGAGTGCAAGTTACAGAGTTCTCAGAGCTACCTAATCTAACATATGTTCTTCTCCTTCAATGTATTATGTTTTGTATTTTTCTGTTTAATTTTGTCTGTCTTGAGTCTCATGAAAAAAAAGGCAAACAGTGAGGTTTGTAAGAAAAAACCATAGAGCGAAAAAAGGCAGAGAGTTCAAAATTAAAAGAAAAATACCATAGATGTCCTTAGAGTTCCTTTGTACATCTGTGTTGTGTTTCATGATTCTGTGGAAATCCCCTTGCAAGTTGGGTTAGCACTTAGCAGTTGAAAGCTTGGCAGTGACCAAGTCAAGTTCAGTTTTGGGTTTAGATTCTGGACTTGTCCCAGATAAGAAGGGTAGTTCCTAGGGAGAATTGGTGTTTGTAATTAAAGATGATTATAGTGAAATTCCATCATTATTATGATGGAGACTGGTGTAGGCTGCACTGCACTTAGCAGCTGAACCAGGATATATCTGGGTGTAATTTTCTCTCTCTTCAATTCCATTTCTGTTTCTACTGCACAGGAAATAAAACTGAAAAATATCTCTTGCTGGGTCACGAGATAAAAAGAAAAAGTCTCGTGGTTGGGTACGAGACAAAAATCAAAAAGTCTCCAGAAGTTTTTTCAAAGACCAGCAAGTGTTATTAAGTGAAAAAGGGGCTAAGATTCAACCCCCCTTCTCTTAGCCACTGAAACCATCAATTAGTATCAGAGCTTGGTCTCAAAGAGATCAAGCTTTGCAGCTTGGAGAAAAGATTCAGATGGCAGAAAATAGTAGCTTAAATCTGGTTTCCTACAACCTGACAGAGGGACAGTCAAGCAACAGACCTCCTCTTTTCAATGGGAAAAACTATACCTATAGGAAGGAGAGAATGAAGATTTTTGTGCAAGCATTAGACTACAGACTTTGGAAGATCATCCTGGAGGGTCCCCAATTCCCAACCACCACAAATGTTGAAGGATTAGTCTCTCTTAAACCCGAAGCAAGCTGGACCGAGAAAGACAGAAAGAAGGTGGAGCTCAATGCCAAGGCTATCAATCTGCTCAACTGTGCTATCAGCTTCGAGGAATACCGACGGGTATCACAATGCACAACGACAAAGGAAATCTGGGACAAAATTCAAATCACCCATGAAGGAACCACCATAGTGAAGAAGACCCGGATAGATATGTTGAACAGAGAGTATGAAATGTTTGCAATGAAGGAAGGAGAATCTATTGATGAGCTGTTCGAAAGATTCAACATCATCATTGTTGGCTTAGATGCTATGGAAATTACGTATCCTGATTCTGTGCTTGTGAGAAAAGTTTTGAGATGTCTCACTAAAGAGTGGAAAACTAAAGCATTAATCATTTCTGAGAGCAGTAGTTTAGATTCCATGACATATGATGACTTGAGAGGAAACCTACTTGCTTTTGAAAATACTTATTTGAAAAAAGATTAAAAAAAAAGGAATTACTTTTACATCTGTTAGTAACCCCCTGGATGATGAATCCAGTGATAATTCCTCTGAAAATGAATTTGTGTTGTTTGCCAAAAAATTCAGAAAAATTGTGAAGTTTAAGAAAAGAGGCAAGGGAAGCAGCTCAAGAAAACAAAAGAAAGATTTCAGCAAGGTGACATGCTACAACTGCAAAGAGACTGGTCATTTTAAATCTGATTGCCCTAAATTGAAGAAGGAGGAGAAGTCAAAGAGAGGAAAGAAAAAAGGATTGATGACTTCATGGAAGGACTTGGAAAATGACTCAGAGGATGATGAAAAATCCGAGACCAAGTCACAACCATGTCTCATGGCAGATCATATTGATCAGGTAATCTTTCACAACCCTGACACTGAAGATCTCCATTTATGATAGACCACCTTTCTGAAAAAAATTATATGTTTCCTACTTGATAACCAAGATCTTGAACAACAAATCACCATTCTTAAGGCAGAAAATGGTTTTCTCAAAGATAAGCTAAGGGAGGCCGAAACTGCTTGTGATCTTGTTGAAGAAAATAAGCAATTAAAAGCCCAACTTAAAAGCTGTGAAAGTGACCATTCTGTTGTTGCATATGTAAACTGTTTTAAAGAAAATGAAGAGTTGTTGAAAAAGATTAAAAATCTTGAAAATGACTTAACCAAGTTTACCCAAAGTTCTGAAAATTTAAATCAAATCTTGGCTAGTCAAAAACTATTGTATGATAAAGCTGGCTTGGGGTTTCACAAGAATTTCAAATCTGTTGAAAAACCTTATTTCGAAAACATAGCCTCATCTTCAAATGATACAAGGTTTCAAAACCCAACAAGTTTTAACAAAACAGCAACTCCAAGATTTTGTAGACTATGCAACCGAAATGGCCACTTTTCCATTCAATATTTTTTTGGTGAAAGAATGATTGGTGACAAAATTTACAAAGTTATTTTTTACTACAATGGCTTGGGACATAGGGGATGGTTTAACGTGAAAGGATCCAAGAAGATTTGGATACCTAAGGTCACTTGAGCTCATTTTATAGGTTTACCTAGCATCCAAGCGGAAAGACAATATGTGGTATATGGACAGCGGATGTTCTAGGCATATGACTAGAAAGGCAACCTTCTTCATAAAGCTTGATGAATATGATGGAGGGTTTGTCACTTTTGGTGATGATGGTAAAGGAAAAATAGTGGCCATTGGAAAAGTTGGTAAAAGTTTTTCTTCTTGTATAAATGATGTTCTTCTTATTGATGGTTTGAAACATAATTTACTTAATGTTAGCCAATTGTGTGATCTTGGCTTTGAAGTTATTTTTAGAAAGTTTGTGTTTGGTTATATGTGAAAAATCTGGGAATATTTTGTTTAAGGCTAAAAGGTGTAATAACGTGTATGGATTAACTCTTGAGGACTTGAAGGATAAAAAAGTAACATGTTTTACCTCTCTTGAATTAGAAAAATGGCTATGGCATAAGAAATTGGGACATGCTAGCATGTACCAAATTTCTAAGCTAGTTAAGAAAAACTTGGTAAGAGGAATTCCAAATATTAAATTTGATAAGGATCTTACTTGTGATACTTGTCAATTAGGCAAACAAGTAAAATCCTCTTTTAAAGCAAAAGATAGAATCTCAACCAAGAGGCCATTAGAGATGTTACACATTGATCTCTTTGGACCAACAAGAACTCAAAGTTTAGGAGGAAAACACTATGGCTTAGTGGTAGTGGATGATTACTCTAGATTCGGTTGGGTACTTTTTCTTGCTCATAAAAATGATGCTTTTCATGCCTTTTCAACCCTTTGCAAAAGAATTCAAAATGAAAAAGATTTAAAAGTTGCCCATTTGAGAAGTGATCACGGAAAAGAATTTGAAAACCAAGACTTTGAAAAATTCTGTGATGATTTTGGAATTGCTCATAATTTTTCATGCCCTAAGACACCTCAACAAAATGGGGTTGTTGAAAGAAAGAATAGAAGCCTTCAAGAAATGACTAGGGCTATGTTGTGTGAAAATGAGGTTCCAAAATTTCTATGGGTTGAAGCTGTGAATACAACTTGTTATATTTTGAATAGAACCATAATTAGAAAAGGGTTGAAGAAAACTCCTTATGAGCTATAGAAAGAAACTCCTCCTAATCTGAAGTATTTTCATGTTTTTGGATGCAAATATTTTGTGCTTAATAAGAAAAAAAATCTTGGTAAATTTGATCCAAAATCGTATGAGGGAATGTTTGTTGGATACTCCACCACTAGCAAAGCTTATAGAATTTACCTCAAAGAGCATAGAACCATAGAGGAATCCATACATGTATTATTTTGTGATTCTAATTCAATTCCTAGTGCTGTGATAGATAATGATTCAGATTATGAAGATGTTGTCAATAAAGAACCAATAAAGAAAATCCCAAGTCTGTTCAAAATGAAGAATCTGTTCGTCCAGGTTTGTCTTGTCAGAATGGAGGAGACATTTTTATTTTGTCTCCTGAGCCAGCAAGAGAATCCGGAACAGAGCAACCCACAGAAACTTATCAAAGCTCAACACCACTCCAAAAGCTAAGAGAATGGAAGTCCATGAGGGGTTATCCTCATGACTTTATCATTGGTGATCCCTCTCAAGGTGTAACAACAAGATCCTCAACAAAAAGGCCATTCGAACCTAGCAATTTTGCCCTCTTGTCACAAATAGAGCCCAACAATGTAAAACAAGCTCTTGAATATCCATCATGGGTCAAAGCCATGTAAGAAGAGCTTGATCAAGTTGACAAGAATGAGGTTTGGACACTAGTACCTCATTCGAATGGTAAGAAGGTAACGGGTACTAAGTGGGTCTTTAAAATTAAACTTGGTAAGGATGGACAAGTTGTTCGTAACAAGGCTAGATTAGTGGCCCAAGGTTACGATCAAGAAGAGGGTATAGATTTTGATGAGTCTTTTGCTCCGGTAGCTAGAATGGAAGCAATTAGGTTGCTTCTTACCTATGCTGCTCGTAAGGGTTTCAAAATGTTTCAAATGGATGTTAAATGTGCTTTCCTTAATGACTTTATTGATAGAGAAGTGTATGTGGCTCAACCCCCCGATTTTGAAGATAAAGAATTTCCAAACCATGTTTTTCAAACTCTCTAAGGCTCTTTATGGCCTTAGACAAGCTCCAAGAGCTTGGTATGAAAGGCTTAGTGCCTTCTTGTTGGAAAATCAATTTCAAAGGGGTACCACAGATACTACTTTATTTATTAAAGCATCTAATGATGATATTCTCTTAGTTCAAGTTTATGTGGATGACATTGTGTTTGGATTGGCCAATGAGTCCTTGTGTGAAGAGTTTGGAAAACTCATGACTATTGAGTTTGAAATGAGTTTAATGGGAGAGCTAACTTTCTTTCTTGGTCTCCAAATTAAACAAACTCCTAGTAGCACCTTTATTCACCAAGGAAAGTATGTACAAGAACTAATCAAGAAATTTGGCCTAGAAAATTCTAAACCAATGGGAACACCAATGCATCCTAACTCTAAACTTGAAAAGGATGATAATGGGAAAGATGTGGATGAAACAAGGTATAGAGGAATGATAGGTTCACTCATGTACCTTACCTCTTCTAGACCGGATATTGTTCAAAGTGTGGGTGTATGTTCAAGATTTCAATCTCAAAAAGAATCCCATCTTTCAACCGTTAAGCGCATCATTAGATACATTAAGGGAACTAGGAATTATGGCTTATGGTATCCAAAATCTGATGATTTTTGTGCAGTAGGATTTTGTGATGCAAGTTATGCGGGAAATAGGGTGGATAGAAGGAGCACATCCGGCATGTGTTGCTTCCTTGGAAACTCACTCAACATGTGGTCAAGCAAAAAGCAACCCACAGTGGCTCTATCCACAGCTGAAGCTGAATATATTTATGCATCTGCATGCTGCTCACAACTAATTTGGTTAAAAACGCAGTTGGAAGATTACAAATTAAAGATCAATAGTATACCCTTATTTTATGATAATATGAGTGCCATAAACATCTCTAAAAATCCTGTTTTGCACTCAAGAACCAAGCACATAGAAATTAAATATCATTTTATTAGAGAACATGTGCAAAAGGTTACTATTGATATTCAATTTGTAAAATCTAAAGACCAACTTGCTGACATTTTTACAAAACCCCTCTATGAAGACAGATTCTGCACTTTGAGAAACAGTTTGGGAATGATAGATTTAAGCTCTATTGATAACTTATGAATATTTTGATTCTGTCCAATTTTATCTCGTAGGAAAGCAGGAGATAAAAATCAGGATGTGATGAAGGGACCATAAGACAGGGGGAGACAGCGCTTGCATTAAATAACTTGGGAGTCAAAAATCTCTTTGCTCTTGGCCTGGCCCATTTCAGTTTGAAATTGCCTTAATCATGATCTTGGAAGTTGTCTTATCACAGAAACCATGGAAGCCTTTGCAAGCTATCAAGATGAAGCTAGAAACAAGCTAAAGACCATCACAATGATGGCAAGAAAAAGAAAACAAAAAGTATGTTGTGGCTGAGATCTTCACCAAGAAAGGTAAGATTTGGTGAGGTAACCTCAAGCTCTCCATACCAAAAATGAAAGAGAAGATTTCGGTCAGAGGAAGAAGATCCTTGGAGGGATGACTTGTCTCTGATTCTGCTCAACCACCACAGGAGGTAGCTACAGTGGCTACGCGATAGAAGATACAGAGGATGGAGCATATGAAGCTGTCATCATCATGAAGCATCAAGGGCTAGGAGTCCATCTTGAAGTGCAAGGCAAGTTGGAAGGCTCGGATTGATGATTATTGGTGACCAAGGAAGAACCAGAGGTAATTGCATGTTGGTTATTGCATTTGGTTATTTCTCCTCTCTCTCTGACCGAACCGGTTTGCATGAAGAAAAAGAAGATTAGCTTGGTTCTTTTGGTTTCAACCGTGGAGGCTTCTCCCTCTATAAATAGGGAGAACAGCCAAGGATTGAAGCAAAGGGTGAGAGTGCAAGGCACAGAGTTCTCAGAGCTACCTAAGCTAACATATGTTCTTCTACTTCAATGTATTATGTTTTGTATTTTTCTGTTTAATTTTGTCTGTCTTGAGTCTCATGAAAAAAAGGCAAACAGTGAGGTTTATAAGAAAAAGCCATAGAGCGAAAAAAGGCAAAGAGTACAAAATTAAAAGAAAAAAGTCATAGATGTCCTTAGAGTTCCTTTGTACATCTGTGTTGTGTTTCATGATTCTGTGGGAATTTCCTTGCAAGTTGGGTTAGCACTTAACAGTTGAAAGCTTGGCAGTGACCAAGTCAAGTTCAGTTTTGGATTTAGATTCTGGACTTGTCCCAGATAAGAAGGGTAGTTCCTATGGAGAATTGGTTTTTGTAATCAAAGATGATTATAGTGAAATTCCATCATTGTTGTGATGGAGACTGGATGTAGGCTGCACTACACTTAACAGCTGAACCAGGATATATTTGGGTGTAATTTTCTCTCCCTTCAACTCCATTTTTGTTTCTGCTACACAGGAGATAAAACCGAAAAATATCTCTTGCTGGGTCACGAGATAAAAAGAAAAAGTCTCGTGACTGGATACGAGACAAAAAAAAATTTCAGAAATTATTCCAAAGACCAGCAAGTGCTATTAAGTGAAAAATGGGCTAAGATTCAACCCCATTCTCTTAGCCACTGAAACCATCATATTGAATGCTTAAGGAATAAAAAAAAATTATTCACATTTACTCATTAGTACAACTACAATTGATTTACCAAGCAATTAAAATTTGTTTGATTATTTTACTTTTTTACTCCAAACTTTTTTCACGAAATTCTTTAAAATAAATAATATTTTTACGAATCGAATACTAAATTATGTCATTTTTATGGACAATTTAGTATATAATTGAATTTTAGATTGCACACTTTAATTTTAATTAATTTACATTATTTATAAAATTTTAAGAGTAACTTTTATCAAACATATTGGTCATTCTGTTGTTTTTAATAAAATTTTTAAATTTATTATAAGGCAATTAAATTTTAAAAATATTATTATAAGATAAATTAATTTTACTTACTGATTGAATAATTTATCAAAAAACTTATACATTAATAAAAGTTTGTTAAAGACCTAAGTACCAAAGTTCTTTAAGAATCAAGGGTGTTTTGTTAAAAAAATTAATTTTTTTTTGTTGTAGATCTGAACTTTATTTAAAAATTTGTTATTGGTCAATAGATTATTACATTTATAAGGTAGAATTTAAAATTTTAACACTTATTTAAATAAATTAACGAGTTAATTACTAGACCAATTTAAATTAATTAAATTTTATTTATTTAATTTTTTTGTCAAAGTTAAATTTATTTTTTTTTTGTTTATCCAAACAGTATCTCCTAACTTGCCAGGTTAAAGACTAATCCATCGTCAATTTAAACTCCATTTAACCAATAAATTGTTGTATGTACAATCCAAACCAACCAAAAAGCAGCACGTAAGTTTCATCAAGGGAGTGAACAACTAATAACTCTACTCTTCACCTCCGAAAAAAGGAAAAATCTCTACTCTTCCATTTAAGACTCATCCAAGAACAAAAAAGAAAGAGACTCGTCCAAACTCAATGTACTTCCCTAGGACTGGGCCAACAGGGTTTCTTTGGAATTGGGCGTTCCATTCTCATTGGTCAAGTCTTTACTCGACAAAACAGGGCTTTATATTGGCTCAATAGGTTAAGAAGGAAACAACACTCCCTTTTGGTTTGAACTTTGAACAACACACCATTGCTACTCATCGCTAATCTGCTCGTCTCTTTTAGAGTAAAATGAGAAATAAGGCCAAATCACTTAAATAAGTCAAGGAGAGCAAAAAATTATACAAATCCGCCAAACCAAAAATTATTTCATGAATCAACCGATGCACATTTTTATATAGTTCGAATTAGGTTGTTTCGAACTTGATTTACATGTAATTCGAAACAACTTGATTCGAATTATACACACACGCACTAATTCGAATCAACCTGATTCGAATTACACACATACAATAATTCGAATCAGGTTGATTCGAATTACACTCTGATTTATTAAAAAAATTAATAATTTATTAAAAAATTTATTAAAAAAATAATAATTTAAAATTAAAAAATATATATTTTATTTCATACATTAAAAAAAAGCTAACAAAATATTTAATTACGAGATTTTTTTAAAATATTAATGAGCTATCAATTCGAATTTCATACAATACTCTTTTGTCCATTTTTAATAGTTCATGAATATTTTTTAATAATTTTTTTTAAATTATATGGTGAGATATTACATTATTCAAATTACACATGGGGAAGTTCGAATCGCTCTGATTCGAATTATATGGCGAGCAATTCAAATTCTATACAATACTCTTTTGCCCATTCTTGATAGCTCATGAATATTTTTTAATAAATTTATTTTAACTATACCACAAAAAAATATTTTATTCTATGCAAAATAATTTAAAAAATGGCTTTAAAAATATTAGGAGTACTATAAAAATTTGTAATGTTCTAATGACTTAGGTAAATACATGCATGTACACAAATTTTAAATAAAATACTCTACATAGTCAATAATAATTTAGAAATTAAAAAATATTTTATTCCATCCAAAATAATTAAAAAATATATTTTATTTTATACAAAATAATTTTAAAAAAATGGCTTAAAAGATGTTATGAGTACTATAAAGTTTATAATATTCTAGTGATTTAGGTAAATACATGATAAAAATATATTTTTTTAATTTCTAAATTATTATAAACTATGTAGAGTATTTCTTTAATGTCCTAAGTCATTACAAATGTTTATAGTACTCCTAACATCTTTTAAGCCATTTTTTAAATTATTTTGCATAGAATAAAATATTTTTTTGTGGTATAATTAAAATAAATTTATTAAAAAACATTCATGAGCTATCAAGAATGAGCAGAAGAGTATTGTATAGAATTCGAATTGCTCACCATATAATTCGAATCAGAGTGATTGAACTTCCTCATGCGTAATTCGAATTATGTAATATCTCACCATATAATTTAAAAAATTTTATTAAAAAATATTCATGAACTATTAAAAATGGACAAAAGAGTATTGTATAGAATTCGAATTGATAGCTCATTAATATTTTAAAGAAATCTCGCAATTAAATATTTTGTTAGCTTTTTTTAATGCATGAAATAAAATATATATTTTTTTAATTTTAAATTATTATTTTTTTAATAATTTTTTTAATAAATCAGGGTGTAATTCGAATCAACCTGATTCGAATTATTGTATGTGTGTAATTCGAATCAGGTTGATTCGAATTAGTGAGTGTGTGTGTTTGTGTGTAATTCGAATCAGGTTGATTCGAATTACATGCAAATCAAGTTCGAAACAACCTAATTCGATCTATATAAAAATGTGCATCGGTTGATTCATGAAATAATTTTTAGTTTGGCGAATTTGTGTAATTTTTTCTCTCCTTGGCTTAATATAGTGATTTGCCCTAAATATTTATATTTCGATTCGAATAGAATGATGTTTTATGGACAAGTTTTTTTAGAAATTAAGTTGGTTCATTAATAATAAAAGATATTTTCAAAATAATATGCATATACACGTGCTTTACTAGTGTATAATCAGAGTGTACGTTGTATTTTCTGTATTTTCTGTAACATATAAATTTTTATTAAAAAGTACCTAAATTTCAAAGCATAACACAAATTTTCGAAGCATAACACACAAAATTTTACACATAACACAAACTTTTCGATATAACGTATAATTTTGTATATAGCACATAAATTTTCAAAACATAGCATACAAATTTTCAAAGCATAATACACGGAAACAGATCTAAAAATAATATTATGGGAGACCAATAACATATATAATGTTAAAGTAAGATTTATGCAAATAAATTATATAATGTAAGATGCATTAAAAAACTATACTAATAGAGAATATATTTTAAAATACAAAAATATGTGTGTACTTTTTACTAATGAAACGGTACATGTCAATTCTTCATATCATAAATTTATCGATAATAGAATTTGCGTCAAATCTTTCAATAATCTTCTTCTCGATGTAAATCAAAAGATAATTAACAAGAAATTCATCTTCCATTTTATTTCTAAGTCTATTATTCACAATATTTATAATTGAAAAGATCTCTCAATTGTAGCACTTAAAATACAAAGAGTTAATACCAAACGAATCAAACGATCAATCAAAGGATATGTTAAAGACTTTCCTGTTTTCGTTAACCCTTGACATAACTCAAAAATTGTGCACAAGTTACTTAATTCAACATGATTAGAAATATCAAGTTTATAATGTTGAACTTGCATTCTAATGTGAAATTTCTCTTGGTCACTAAACTTATTTAGATAAAACCGTTCTACTAATTCACTTACATTTTAGATATTAGAAATAGGGGTGTACGCGAATCGGATCGGATCGGATATGGCCGAAAATTCAATCCGATCCGCACAATTTCTATCGGATCGGATCGGATATGATATCTGCACTTTTTAGTGTCGGATCAGATCGGATATCGGATATATCCGCATAATTGAACATTCTCTTTTTAATCATATTTTTATGTAAAAAATTCAATAAAAATATTTCTTTCACACTTTTAAACTTATTTATTCCTAAAATATTTTTAATCAAACTCTTTTTAAATAACAAAAATAAAATAATACAATATATGAATAATAATTACTAACTAAAACATACAAACAAGTAAATATAATACCAAACATATGTATATTTATTTATTTTTAATTATTATTGTGCAGATCTGCGGATGTAGAGCAGATATCCACGATCCAATTCGATCTGATCAATTTGCGGATCAGATTGTATCCGAAATTTTTGAATCGGATGCGGATATTTACCGCGGATCTGCGGATACGATCTGATCCATGAACACCCCTAATTAGAAATCATTAATATTTGGCTTGGGCTTTTATTTATACTATGGATCAAGATTTTTATATTGTACACTAAAATTTATGTACTACGCGTATTTTATTGGTATAGTATACAAATTTTTGAAGCACATCACACAAATTTTTGCTGCACCAAAATTTATGTGTTGCACATCAAAATTTATGTGCTTTAGTTTTCTAAATATTTATAGGAGAAGAAGATGAAAATGACGACAATTACGATAAAAATAAAAAAGGACGAGGAAGAAAAAAACGAAGAAAAAATTACACAACAATCTCAACAAAAATAACAAGAAGAAGAAGACAACGGTGATAGTAACAATAACGACAATAGCGATGGCAGTAGCGACGATGACGTTAAAGTAGAAAAAAAGAAGATGACGGTGGCGACAGTGACGACAGCGGTGGTGACAGCAACAATGACATTGAAAAAGGAAGAAGGAACATAAGAGGAGAAGGAGGAGAAGAAGAAGTAGGGAGGATTGTTAAAATAGAGAGAGAAAGAGAGAGGTGCGTGAGTGGTTTTTATTTTTAACAATTTGGTTAAACTTGATTACTTAAAAGATTTGGATACCTAATATTTCTGTTTTCAATATCTTGGTTTTTGAAAAAAAAAAACAATAAAATTTTTTTATGAAGTATTTGTTATAGTGCTAAAAAGTTATGATTAATTTTGTAGATATTGACCAAATTTTAGTGTAATACTTAATTATTAGATTTTATGGTGTTTTTTTAAAATTTTGGAGCAGGACAATGCACTCTCTGTGTATTACAATCAGGGGTAGCAAGCGGAGAAGTCCGCCCCACCCCTCCCCCGCCCCGTCTAATGAGTCGATCCTAAAATTTCATTCCGCCTCGCCTAACTGCGGACTGCCCACCAAATCTCCTTTTTTTTTTACTATTAACTATTAAATAATATATATAATTTTACAATCATTTTAATAAATTTATAATTTCTAAAAGTATAAAAAAATTATAATTTTTATATTCACAAACATTAAAGTCTTTGTAATTATAAATATCTAATAAATATAATTATAAAACAAGTTCTCATCCAAAACATAATTATAAATATTGTCTACAAAACAAAATAAACGTAATCCAAAACATAATTATAAATATTGTCTCAAAAACAAAATAAACATAATTCAAAACATTCAATTTTCATCTTTATTTTCTTGTAAGTTGGGTTTTGGCAAAAAAAATTGCGAAAATACCCCCCTTGTCAAAAAAATGCTGCCAAAGCCCGCGGGTTAAGTTAGGCGGACTTTTACTATTTGACGGTCCCAATTTTTTAGCCCTGCTTGCCTTTTTTAGTGAATTACACAGACCGGCCTAGCAGGTTTACGCCTGTTTGCCATCCCTAATTACAACACATCTTCTGTGTATTGATAATACATTGCTTACAATTATTAATACACGACGGACAATTTTAGACAAGGTTTTGAAAATCGGTTCGAATTGACCGATCAAACCGATCAAATCGTGAACCGGTGAAGTTTTTGATTCGGACAGAAATCATAACCGTCCTTTTTGAAAACTGTTATCAAACCGCCAAACCGGCCAAAAACCGGTCAGTCAAACCAAATCGGGACTGGCCGGTTTTCAGATTTTCCACCAAAACCTAATCGGCTAATCCTCTTCTCCCGTCCTTGAGCACTCACTCACTCACACTACCCGCAGTAACATCTGGCCTTCGAGCTCCTCCATGACTCTGTCACTTGCTCCGTCCAGTCACCGCCGTGCCACCCCGCCGTCGCAACTGTCATCTCCAGCCACTCTCCTCTAAGCCATTCCCCCGATCATTAGTCCTTCCTCTCTCAACTCTCAACCCTAGGTTACAGTCTCTCCCACCGCCGCAAGGCTCGACTCAGCGTTAAATAATCGGTGCGTCCGCCTGTATGTTCTCCCGGTAGCCCGTCGTTCGTCGCACGTCGTGGGTCGTCGTGCTCATTGCCTAATCGACCGTCGCCTCACCTTCTCATTACCAGCGTTCTTGCTCCTTCTCCCTCATACTCTGCTCATTGCTCACTTCTCAAAGTCTCATACTGAAAGTAATGGTTATTTTCTTGCCTTGTTTTTGTTCATTTTTTGTTCAGATTCAAAGATGTCCCTTTCCTCCTTTGCTTGGTTAGATTAGTATGATTTAGTTTATTCATTCAAGATCTTGCTTAGGTTTTTTTTTTATGCTTAATCACTTAGAGTTATTTTTTATTGAATTTCTGGATTTGAATTTTGAATTCGTGCTTGATCTGTAATTTCTGTTTGATTCTTTTTATTGTTGTTGTGGTTGAAATTCAAAATTGAAATCTGATTCTTCTTCTTCGTCGATTTCATATTCTGGACTTGTTGATTTGTGAACTGATCTTGTGAAATTGAATTTGTGATCTGTTGTTGGATTTGTTGTTAAATTGCTTGTTGAATCTGAATTTGCATCGATTTCGGCCTCTCTTTTTTCTTGAATTTTTGTTGATGCTACTGCGAGTCTTGTTCTGTGGATAGCTGAGATTTGGTTGCTTTTTGATCGATTTGTGGTGGTTGCTGTTGTTGTCTTAGTCCAGCTTTAATCTCTTCCCACTCAATTTTTCATTCTGCAACTTCATTCCAGCACATTTTTGGCAATCTTGGACGCATATCCGGTTGGTAGGGATGATAGAACACAATTTCGAATGTTTCCAAATTGGCAAATGGATTGAGCACCTTCCATAATTGAAACCATCTTAGAGCTTTCCCTTTCAAACCTCTTTCCACCTCTATGAATCTCTCCTCCTCAAGTGTCCATCCATAACCATCTTTTCCATCGAATATTGGAAATGCATCTTCAGATTGTTGAGTTATTTGTTTTTCCATGAAAAATGGAAGAAACCTCTAAAGGAGAGCACCAATGTTAGAGCTCCCTCTTTGAGTTAGGGAGAGAAACTCCAAATTGAACCAAGTTCAATATCAATTCATTAATTCCTTTCATACATTGATAAAAGTCTCTCATCTATATTATTAAAAAAAAAGTAATTCTAATGGGCATAACTAGTACCCTTCCTAATATTAAATCGTAGCATGTAGTGGCCACTGTTTATGAATATCAGAAGTATGCAAAATCAGCAGAGGATGCTGTTGCTAATGTTCTTAGAGCAGGTGTTTTATTTGCCATTTTCATTTTAAGTGGATAAATGGTTTCACTAAATTCAATTTTTGTGATAAAATTGTAAATATGAATAAATATGATTGATGACAAACTTGGATATTGATGTTTTATGTTTAGTTGGTTGTTTTTGTTATTTGACTTGAGTTTGTATTTGAATGAGATCATAATATTCTGGTTTATATTTTTAATTTGGATGATATTTTAAAATTTATATTAAACTATAATTATGTTTTAATGTGTTTATTTATATTTTATTTTAAAACAGTTTTTTCAGTTCAATCACGGTCGAAATGGTTGAACCTATAAATTATTAAACCAGTAATTAGAGCGGTTCGATGACCGGTTCGATTTTCAAAATCTTGATTTTAAATGAATACACGAGGTTTTGAAAAACACCATGGGTGTATTTGGCAACCACGTTGGAGAGGATAGAAGTGTGTTTAAGTTCATTGAACGCTGTTCTTTAATGTTTGGCAACTTTTATTCTCTGAAAGTAGAAGTGATTTTGTATCCCAAAAATCCGTTCATTTGAAGCAAAAAATTATAGTTTTTGCGTTCACTCAACGTACATTTAGGTTTGTTGTTGGTCATTGTTGGTTTTTTCCATAATTTTTTTATCACTTTTTATATTTTTTTCATATTTTAATTTTTTTATTAAAATTTTTATTATAATTTTATTATAATATGAATTATTAATTTTATTAAAAAAAAACAAAATAAATAAAAAATTGATCATATATAACAATAGAGTCATAAGTAATAAAATATTATCATTTAAAATAATACTAAATAAAAGAATACTAAGAGTATTAAAATAATTATTCTAAATTGTGTGTATTGTTTATTATTCTAATTTTTTATAATATGTATTATTGTTCCTATTAGAAATGATAAATTAAATAAAAAATTAATAATAAATAATAATAAAACTATAACTAATAAAAAGTTAGAATCTAAAATAATAATAAAAATAAAATTGTTAAAAGTACTTTAAAAAAATACTAAATATATTATTTTATATATTATTTTTAATTTAATAAATAAATATTAATTTTTATTATAAAAAATACTTAAAAAATTGTCAATTTTTATATGTTATTTTTAATTTCGTAAATAAATATTAATTTTATTATAATAGTAAAAAATTATAATATACTAAAATAGAGTACTATAAAAAATATTATATAAAAAATATTAAAAGTAGTATAAAAAAATTAAATATACTTAAAAAAATATTATAATTTAATATTATATTTTTTTAGTAATTAATTAATTATTTATCTAAAAGTGATTTTAACTAATATGTTCCAAACATAAATTGTGTTGGCGAAAATTCACTTTTATCCAAAATCAATTCTACAAACTCACTTTCATTCAAACTCTAGTTTCACTAACGTAAATCCAAACACACACTATAAAATTGAAAAACTAAATATTATACCAAAGTTTAGTCAATATATAAAAAAATATATGAAAAATTATTGTTTAATTTATAAAAAAATTTAAATAATTAATTTTAAATTTAGAAGTATAAAAATTAAAAAATCTTAAATATTTAAAATTTATTATAAAAGGCATTAAGGCCGTGTTCTAAAAATAGAGCCGGCTTGATCGGCCGGTTTTTTTAGCGGTTTTCAGAGTTTAATTAAAAAAAAAAACCCTCAGAATACCTACCCCCTCTCTCTCACACAACCTTGAATAGTGAATACCCCTCTCTCTCACTCCAGCCCCACCAGCGATCCCTCTGCTCGGAGCTGCTGTTGCGTCGCCGTCGTCAAGCCCGCTTCTATGCTCGATCCTCTTCAAGAGCGTCCCCTCTCCGTGAATCTCTGCCCGAAGCCTCGCCGTCGCGAACTGATCCTCTTCCAAGCTCACTCTCTGTCCAAGCTCACTCTGTCACAGCCGTTCCTCCCTCGTGTCTCCAGTAAGCCACTGCTTCTTCAGTTTCAATTTCTAAGATTCTGAGTTGAGTTTGTGTACTAGAGTCTGAGTTGAGATTGTGTTCTGAGTTGGAGTTGTTGATGTGATTCTGAATTCAGTTTGGATCCTGAGTTTGGATTCTTTGCTTAGTTTTTCTGTTCTTAAGATTTTCTGGGTTTAGATGGTGAGTTTTTTGTTTTTGTATTTTGAGTTTTTGTTGTTGAATACTTGATTAGCAGAAGCCTGTGTTGAAATTTGTTGTGATTCTGACTTCGTTGCTGATGGATTGAACTTCTGTGTATGTTTTGTTTTAGTGTGTATTGATTTTCAATAATTCTGTTCTCAATTCTAAGTCTTTGAATTCATTTCTTTGTTTCTTATATCACAAGAATTCCTCTCTTCTTTCTTCTGCTCATCACCATTCTGTTCTGATTCTCTTGGGTTGAACTTTTTTCGTTCTTCTGCTTCTTCTGCCTGTGTTTATTTTCAAATCCTTTTTCTACTTGTGTTGGGAATTTGTCAATTTGGGCTCATCCGGTCTACTGGTTTAACCGGTTCTGAACCATTATAAACCGGCTTAAAATGATTTGACTTTGGAGTTTGGAATACACAAGAAAGGTTTGGTTTGGTTCAAAACTTGAATGATAACAGGTCCGGTTCGTTCCATTTTTTTTTCACGTTGCAAGAAAAGGTGGTTTGTTTATTATTCAGTGGATGGTGGGTTCTGCAGAGTGCAATCAAAGAGAATGAAGAAGCCTATCGTAGCTTTGTTAATGGTAATATTCTTTTCTGCGTTCAACTGCTTCAACGCCGAAGAAGCGTTCGATGTTCGCAAGCATCTCTCCACTGTTTCCAGGTCTCTCTCTCAATTCCCAATCATAATTTCAAATCGCTCTTTTATGTGTTGATATTTGAAAATGAAACATATTAGGGTATCTATTTTTGTTTGATTTTGATCAGCGTTTTGTATTTCCAGGCAATTCGCTTTACCAATTCGTTTTTGTTGCATATGTGTTGATCTTATCAAATGAGATTGATTAAATTTTCTTGCTGAATTTTGTTTCCCAGGTATGGTGCTGTGAAAGAAATTGCAAACGGTAATTTTATACCTTCTAAAGTTCCTGAAGGATGTGTTCCAACTCACTTAAATCTCGTGGTAATTTTCTCAGCAATGCGAGGATAATGGTTTCATTTATCAATTATGATGAAGGATGTTGCATCTCAATATTGGTTTTTATAATAGTAGTTCTTACATTTGTGTTCTTAGCTTTTTATGTTGTTTGCTTTAAAATCGTTCAACATTGGCGAGTAAAGGGTTAATCTTTATATGGAATGTCCAGCTTGTTGTGATTGAGGGTATTGAGCTAATGTACAGATGGATTAAAATGCTACTTTATGTACCCAGGCAAGGCATGGAACTCGTTCTCCTACAAAGAAAAGGATAAGAGAGTTAGATAATTTGTCATTACGTTTGGAAGATCTTATAAAGGATGCCAGAAGGCGAAATTTGCATTTGGAAAGAGTTCCTTCTTGGCTAGATGGATGGAAATCTCCTTGGCAAGGAAGGCTCAAGGGTGGTGAGTTGATTAGCAAAGGAGAGGAAGAATTATATGATCTTGGACTCAAAATTAGAGAAAAGTTTCCAAGTTTGTTTGATGAAGAGTACCATCCAAACATATATACAATAAGGGCAACTCAGGTGAGTTTATCTTAACATTTTTGTCTGGGTAGAACTTGTCATTTTAAAAGTCTTGTTCATTCTATTAGTCTATGTACACCAGGAGTAGTTTTGGGGCTTTTTAAGAAATGTGGGATCCCATGCTCAAAAGAAGAGAAGGGGGGGGGGGGGGAGGGGAGTCCTATTCATGTTGTTTTGACTATTAGTTGTAGTAACACTGCAAGATGAACTAGATTATAAGAAATAGAGATGTTTCTTTTTTTTATTATAAAATATGCTTATGCATATTATTCTCTGCATCATAGGTTCCTCGAGCCTCGGCCAGTGCGGTAGCATTTGGGATGGGGCTTTTTAGTGGAAATGGTAGCCTTGGACCTGGGAAACATCGAGCATTTTCTGTTATAAGTGAAAGCCGTGCTAGCGACATCATGTTGAGATTTCATGATTGTTGTCATAACTACAAGGTATGATGCAGCCTTCAATTTTGATTGATTTTTCATAAGTACTTCTATTGCAAATTCCTTACATGTTTATTAAACTTATGAAATCATAGGCTCATAGCCAATATGATACATTTTACTTTTGCCACATGGAATGGCTATTAAATTGAACATGAAAGTTTTGTATTTTGAAGGCCACCTGAGGTAAACAATTGGCAGCATACTTCATATTTTTAAATGTTCAAGCAAGTTGGACAATAAATTTCGAAATAGATGTCTGATGGTATCTATTGTGCTTTGTTATCCTTTTTGCCCAATAATATGTTTGTATAACTTTTTTGAATTATGGGGCCAGCATTTCAGGGAGAAGCAGGAACCCGCTGTTAATAAACTTAAAGAACCTGTATTGAATGAAATCACATCTGCATTAATTGGGCGCTATGGACTGAATTTTACGAGGCAGGATATATCATCTCTTTGGTTTTTGTGTAAACAGGTAACATTTTTTCATTCTCTTCTGCTGTTGGTTTTCACCATGTTTTTCTTTCTGAGTTTATATATAATCTTTGATGTTTTTATCAGAAGAAAAGGAAAATCTTAGTGATGCTATAGAGTTTGATTCCCTTATTACTGTTCTATTACCTAATTTGTGTTTATCTGACAGGAAGCATCCTTATTAGACATTACCAATCAAGCATGTAGTCTTTTTGGCCCTTCTGAGGTACGTTTGTAGTGATGCTGTGAGTCTATTTTGTGACCTAATGATCTACTTTTTCTTTATTTGTATGTAAATTAGGATAGATTAGAACTAACGAACAAAAATGACACAAACAACAATGCACCAAAAGAGAAATCAAACTGAAGATAATAAAATGAAACTTTGATATCTTGATATGGTTTTTCCGCTTTTTATTGATCTCGAAATGAAACTGCAGTTAAACCGAAGTTTGAATGTCCAGAAAGTTGCTATTGTTGAATGGGCATGAAAAAATTAGCTTATTTTCCTATTTCTACAACAACCATGTTAACATGTCGCTGCACCTTTTTCCTTGCTGTTTGGATGCCATGAATTCTTAAAATGCTCATTCTTGTGTAAATAGATTATGTTGCTGGAGTGGACAGATGACTTGGAGGCTTATATTCTTAAGGGTTATGGTAACTCGCTCAACTATAGAATGGGATTGCCATTACTTGAAGATGTTGTGCAGTCTATGGAACAAGCTATTCAAGCTGAAGAAGGTACTTCAGATATTGTAATGTTAAGTGTGTATTATATCTTCTTGTGCATGGCTTATTCATTAAATGAAACTTTTGAGGCTATGAGATTTATGTATGGATTAGTCTCTTTAGGTAATCATATTTCATATATTAAAGATTTTTCAAAAATAACTTTTGATGGTACCTGGGAATTTCAGAAAGGTTAATCAAGTCCTAAGAAATTTAAAAACTTTCCGTGCACTAAAAATTCTGCTAGAGTAGCTCAGCAGAATTCAGAACAATTCTCCTAAATTTTGTACTCAAAATACAAGAACGTGAAAAATTGAAAAGCATTTGATTATTAGAGTAAACAGGAAGCTTTTATTGGGGTTAATTGGGGTTAATATATAAAAAAGTAAGTATAATGCACACATAGGATAGAGTGATGGAAGAGAGAAGCTTGCATGTGATGTGTATCCTGCTTCAGCCACCGGGGTAGAGCTTACAACTAGTCTCCACCGCCTTTGGGATGATGTGTTACAAAAGGTATACCACCTTACAATAGATGCCTCCCTTCATCACTAAGTTTTACTCACTTTTGGTTACCTATGAGCATTCTTGGTCTTTGCTTCACCACTAGGTTTCACTCACCTTTGGCTCTACCTTTGGGCAATTTTACACAACTTGAGGACACTATTGTCTTCACCAAGCAACTCACTCAAGTCTTAACGCTACGACACTATTGAAGTTACAGTGAAAATAAGAATAATGATATAAGAAATGACGTTCTTTGCACAGTTCTTAGCATATTGACATAATTTCTTGGTGGCTTCACTTGTATGTGCATTGTGTTTCATTGGTAGATTGCAATGGTGGCTCAGATTTCTCTCTCGTGCATGTGTCTTGGCTTTACATAAATCGCCTTCAAATGTGGTCAGGGAGTGTTCAATTTTTGCACCCCTGGCTAGCTATGGCCTTGATTTGGTTTCTCCTTTTGCTCAAAATAAGTCCTCTTACCCATTCCACTGTAATTGTTCTTGATCATGCATTGTTTCCATATATATACCTTCTCTAGCTGTTATCCCCTTCTTCAATATGGACAACTAATGTTTCTTTGTAATTAATATAGTATGAAGAAATTACCTTCCTCTTCGTTACAGTTTGGTCACCATAATGACAGTGATTCCTTCCATTTCATTTATACCTTTGGGTACTCTTTTATCTTGATGTATATGTTGGTGCTTTTTGTTTAATATGAGATTATTCTGGTTCCTCATTAACACAAATTTTGGCCACTGAATGTCACATCTTCAATGAATAGATTATTTCTTTCTTGCTTCTTTGGTTACTTTAATTGCTCCAATTAATCCTTTATGTGGTTTGACCATTGGACCTCAATATCTTCTATTTGCTTGCCTTTTGTTGATCACATATGTCTTCTCTTTAAGAATTTATTTATCCTTAAAAAGATTTAATATTTGCTTCCAATAAATCTTTAACTGTTGGTCTTTCGTTTAAATCTTCAGCTTCTTGCTCATAACCACATAAAGCATGTACCCAATACTGTTGTATTTGGCATACTCTTCTAGCATGTGGTCTTCTTAAATCTATTTCTCATCCCTTTGGTTGGAATTAGTTAATGGCAAATTATTATTTCTTTATAAATGCAATGGTGGCTTCTTTTGAAGATTGTTTGCTGAATATGTGAACTTGGAAGCATTTGTTTTCTGCACTCATTTACACCTAACTGATTACTTCTGTAGAAAGACGCCCTCCCGGAAGCTTTGAAAAGGCAAGACTTCGGTTTGCACATGCGGAAACTATAATTCCATTTTCGTGTCTGCTTGGTTTATTTCTTGATGGATCCGGTGAGGCTTTAACATCCATTACAATTTGACATAAATAAATATGACTGAATTACTATGTATATTTTTTAAGTGTGTTTTGGTGCTACTACTATTGTCTAATAGCTGTTGACAATGTAGAGTTTAAAAAAATTCAGAAGGAGCAACCTTTGCAGCTCCCTCCAAAGCCTCCACAGAAAAGAACCTGGAGGGGTAGCACTCTAGCCCCATTTGCAGGCAATAACATGCTGATATTGTATAGTTGTCCGGCTCAAGACAAATCTAAAAGCAAGCACTTTGTGCAAGTGCTGCACAATGAACACCCCATTCCAATGCCTGTAAGTTTATTCCGTTCATGTGAAGATTATGTAAATTAAAATGCTAGTCTTGATTTTTTCTAGCTGTTCTTATTTGAATAGCTGACTGTGGTTCAGAAGTTCAAGTATTTTACTTTTGATAGCTTAAAATCCTATTATACTGTTATCCATCAGTAATGTGTTCTGTTTCTTCTTTCTAATGCTATTGTATACAGGGTTGTGATGGTTCTGATTTCTGTTCATTTGAGGTCTTCAAGGTATTAGCACAATCCCACTGTCCAATGTGTAAGAAGTTTGATATGCAATATTAGTTCGGAATAGTCACTCTATGGATCTGATTTTCATGATCTCTCTGTTCGCAGGAAAAAATAGTTGCACCTCATCAGAAGCATGACTATGATACAGTCTGTAATCCGAAGCAGGAGCCGTCCTCTGGCAGTATGTATCAAATGTTTCAGTGGCTTTTCTCGCTCAGCAAAGGTGATAAACAGCCCAGAGATGAATTTTAGTTTGTTTGCTAGGTAAGAAGCCTCAATTCTTAACATTTTTTTTCTTTTTCTTCGTTGGCGATACCACTTCAACATATTTTCAGACTTGAGCATCGATCCGGTCTAAGCAAGAACCAATTTAGATAGATTTTGCTGCCACTGTGGGATTTGCCTTGCTATCTTAGGCTTGCTGCCTTATGCCAAGAATTGGAGTTGGATAGAACTTGAGTTTAAAATGTCAGTTTTCCCTTTTCTCCCAGTAGCAATGCTTCTATAGTTATCAGACGTAGAATTGATGTGTCATTTCATGACTCTTGAACTCTAGTTTTGTTCTTATGGAATAGTAGACACTAGATACTATGGTCTGCATTTTGGTTTTTTTATTATTATTATTTATTTATTTTTTTTTAATTATAGCTAACCATAGGATAATCCCATACCCCTACTTTTATTCTTCTTTCTTGGTCATGGTCTCATGGACAATCCTACTCTTTAAAGGAGCTAAAATTGGAAGTTTTGTATGGAAAATAAGAATTTTAAGTTTCCAATGCGTTAGTAATTTTATTTTATCTTATTTTTTTGAAAGTCATGAGAAGGGAAGCTTTGGAATAATAGTCGAGTTTGTTTTCATGTAACTTCAAGGTCACGGGCTTTCATGTAAAATCAGTCACTAGTGTAATTATTAAATTAAGCTGGTTACATTATACCCCTTAGGTATGACTGTTCTTTGGAATCTGCATTAATGTTTGCATACTAGGTTGTCCCTTTATTTTTGAAATTTATAAAAAGAGTTGTATAACTCTTAAATTACATTGTTATCAAAATTGGAATGGACTGACCGGTTCGTCCGAGAAAACCATTGATAGGTTTGGATTATCCATTAGGCCAGATATGTAATTGACCCGTTCAACTTGGTCAAAATCAAGTAAAAATTGGTCGTTTTGCATTGAAGCGACTGTGAATTGGACAACGAAATCGGTCATTGACCCGCTAGTTTACAGGTGCACTAGAGGATGCCTTGGTGGGAAATTTTTTTTTTTTTTTTTGGTTGGTGGTGGGAAATTTTGAAATAACTCCAAAATTTCAATGGGTGGATTTTTTTTTTTTTTTGGGACATACACATTCACACACACATCTCCACACCCACACATACTAAATCCAGCTATTGCTGGGAGTGGGAATCGATCCTGGGTGTGGCTTAATATGAGGCAAACTGATTTGTCACTCACATACTGGGACTGCCTCAGCCAATAATGGGTGGAGTTTGAACCAGGCCCTTGAGGCCTTGGTGTCGTATTTATTACTCACCACCTTGCCAAGCTAGTAAATTCCACTAAAATGGGCTTTGCAAGGTGAATTAAACGGATATAGGCCAATCTTTCAGCAGTTTGCGAAAAGTAACCTTACTTGATATGAGAGACATTTCTCAAGTTGTGAGAAGTAACTCGTTACATGTGTAGTTTCCCTGAGGTTTTGGTAGGTTGCGAAAAGCAATCTTTATTTTCTTGTCTTTTTCTGTATTTCGGAGGTTTCGGAAAGTGGTATGCGTTTTTGTCTACGACATGTGGCTGCTTTCTGGCTCTTCGCAAAGTGCATAAAGCAGACCGGTACATATCTTTACACATTACTCCACTCACCTATTTTGGTGAATTACACCAATTAAAAAATAATTTCTAGTAAAATTACAGTTGTGAGGCTCAATAATTTGCTTATGGAAAAGTTGATGGTGAATTGGCTAGTAATGGGAGAACCATGTGTATTACTATGTTGTGGACGTTTGTAATTCAAGGTCAACACGCAGGGGGCGTGTTGTCTGCTACACGCAGGGGGCGTGAAGAAACGTGGCGATACGACGTTGGCCGGAGCTCGAAACACGCCGGGGGCGTGTTGACTCAGCACAGATGGGCGTGCTGACGTGGCGTAATCACGCCGGGGGCGTGTTGACTCAGCACGGGGGGGCGTGCTGAGTTGGCCGTAGCACGTGGGAGGCGTGCTGACTCATCACGCAGGGGCGTGCTGACACGTGGCGACCTTTGATTGGCTGCGACGGGCAGCACGGGGCAAGCGTGGTGAATCCTCTCATCTATATATAGGTAGTGATGGGCTGCATTTTCATTTTGAGGAAGAGTGTGTGAGTGTTCTTTGAGTGTTTTGTGAGTGTTGGGAGTGCAATGGAGGGTACTGCAAACTTGGTGGTGTATCGCAACGGTGAAATAATACGCAATACTCCTGAGGGCGTGAGGTTTGTCTGTCAGAATCCATTTTCGTTTGTGGTTCCATGCACCATGACGTTAATGGAGCTTCAGAACGGTCTTTGTCAAAGCATGGAGAACGGTACGTTAATGAGAGTGAGCAGAATTTTGTACCAGAATCCAGTTGTAGTTTTTGGTGGTTTAATACAGTTTGACACCATGCCCATCACTGACGAAGGGAGTATGCAGAATATGTTTCAAATTTACCGGCAAACTCAGATGCGACAGCCACAGATTAAACTATATGTTGAGTTTGAAAGCGTAGAGACGGAAGGGATTCAAAATGTTTTAGATATAGAGGATGATAGAGCTGCAGTGTACGAGGGAATGAATAGTGACAGCGAAGAGGACTTCGAAGCCACTTACGAAGCCGGCGATGAAGACGAGGATGGTGATGTGGGAGTTGAGACAGCAACGGAGAATATAGTGCTTCATCCCTCGAGCAGTCAACCGATGGAGGTGCCACCATTCATGCGTGAGTTGGATCTCGACGCCATGCATGCACCGGAATTTTCGGAATATGCAAACATAGGTACGTCATGCATGAATAATACGTTTTTGGTAATTGATACGTTTGGAATGATTAGTGAACGATGATTTTCCGCTTTCTGTAGGCGTTGCCGATCCTGAGGACGGAGAGTTCCGGATTGGAATGGAATACAGTTCCAGGAAGTCGGTGGTTGCTGCAATTAGAAGATACACTATCGTTAGAGGAGTTGACTACGATGTGTATGAGTCTGAGCCACAGACCTTCTATGCAAAATGCAAGATGTATGGGCGTGGGTGCGATTGGCTTATCCGAGCCAGCTTGATACGGAAAAAAGATTGTTGGGAGATACGCAGATACAATGGAAGGCACACGTGCACAATGGGAGCGATTTCACAGGATCATTCCAAGCTGGACTCGGATACCGTTGCTGATAGTATAATGCCGTTAGTCGAGACTGACCCGTCAATCAAGGTGAAATCTATAATAGCGAAAGTCCAGTCAAGGTTCAACTATACCATCAGTTACCGAAAGGCTTGGTTGGCAAAGCAGAAGTCCATAGCGAAGGCTTTTGGTGGTTGGGAGGATTCGTACCAAGCTTTGCCATGGTGGCTCTCGGTCATGGTTCAGAAGATACCTGGGTCAGTTGTGCAAATAGAAACACGCCCACTGTACAACGGGAATGAGGAGGCACAAGGTGTAAAAATACTTCATCGCGTATTTTGGAGCTTCAATCCATGCGTTAGGGCATTTAGGCATTGCAAGCCTCTAGTTCAGGTGGACGGCACACACTTATACGGAAAATACAAAGGAACACTCCTGGTCGCTGTTGCACAAGATGGGAACCAGAACATTGTGCCTATAGCTTTTGCGCTGGTGGAAGGGGAGACAGCTGATGCGTGGCACTTCTTTCTCAGAAATCTGCGAATGCATGTTGTCTGAAAAGACGGTGTGGGTATGATTTCAGATCGGCATGAGGCAATTCGGGCAGCAGTAAATCGTTCCGGAGGTGACTGGGAACCTCCAAGAGCATGGTGGATGTTTTGTATACGTCACATCGGCAGCAACTTCCTAAGGGCATTCAAAGTCCCTCACTTGCAGAAGCTTGTTGTCAACATTGGGTATTCAAGAACGGTGGAGGAGTACAACATCAACTATAAGAGGCTGGAAGGGCGAGGCGAGGCATATGCCAGGTGGTGCGATGCCATTGGACTCAGACATTGGGTGTTGGCATTCGACGAGGGGCATCGATGGGGCCATATGACGACCAACCTTGTCGAGTGCATTAACTCAGTTTTGAAGGGTGCCCGTAATCTACCTGTGCTGGCGTTGGTCCGAGCAACATATTATCGGTTAAATGAACTTTTTACACGGAAGAGTGCCGAGGCTCACGAACGCAGGCGGGCTGGGTTTACTTACTCCGTATTTGCACAACAGCGGATAGAGGCAAATATGAAACAGGCTGGGAATATAGTAGTGCACCGGTTTGATAGACGAAATGAGGTGTTTGAGGTGCGCGACATGGCTAGCGGGAAGGTGTCAGTTGTTGACCTTGCGCGACGGACTTGTGACTGCGGGCACTTTCAGGTGGAATGACTACCTTGTCGCCATGTTATTGCTTGTTGTGCTAACCAGCGGCTCGATTGGCAGCTGTATGTGCATGACGTGTACAAGATGACAGAGATTCGTAAGGTATATAAGTTTGAGTTTACACCGTTGGATGATCCCGAGACATGGCCCGCATATGAGGGACCCACATTGGTCGCTAATCCCGCCTTGAGACGAACGTCGAAAGGTCGCCCCAAATTGACCCGGTACTTGAACGAGATGGATTCACGCGACATGCGTGGTCCTCGGGTTTGCCGTTTCTGTGGTGCTCAGGGTCATAGTCGGAGTCGATGTCCTCAGCGTGCTGGACCGAGTGGTGGGGGTGAATGACGTTTATTTTTTCCGTGTTTGTATTTTTAAATTTCTTAGTAGTCGTGTTTGTATTTTTAAATTTCCTAATAGTCGTGTTTGTATTTTTAAATTTCTTATTAGTCTTGTGTTTATTTTTAAATTTATTAGTAGTGGTGTTTGTATCTTTAAACTGTTTAGCAGTCATGTTTGAATTTTAAAACTTCAAACTACTCGTGTTTGTATTTTTAAATTTCATACTAGTCATATTTGTATTTTTGATATTATCATTTTCTGCTTTCGTGAAGTAAACATAGGAAACATTAACTACATTTTACATACGTCAACTTACTGAAGATACGAATTACATTAGCTTAATTGTTACAATTAAATCTAAAAACCCTAAATCCAATCTCACTTCTTTCCAGCCATCCAATGCTGTCCCTTACCCATGATGCCCAGACCGAACCGCGACGGAGTATATCTATCAGGTGAATTTCGCTCTGTCCGTAGGTCATATGGGTGACCTGGAGCTGCCAAACCACCTCCCTCTGCCGGATCAACAGACCCACCTGCCTCTGCCGGAGTAGAGGACCCACCTGCCTCTGTCGGAGCTGATGCACCGGGGTGGTAGTCATCAACAACTGTGTAATCCCGCCGAAGGAAACCACTGTCACATGACGCAGTCGCTGATGAGGGGTCTTGACCATGACCCTGCAAGCCATGGCTCGCACCTACTGATGGTGGTGGCTGCCCTGAGAGTGGTGGCTGCCCTGATGGTGGTGGCTGCCCTGAGAGTGGTGGCTGCCCTGAGACTGGTGACTACCATGACTGTGCTCCGGTGGCTGGGGTACATAATATGGAAACGGCTCAAAGACTGCATGTTGATGTGGCTGTGGCTGCTGAGGGACGAACTCCTGTGGGGCAGGTGGCTGTGGTACAGGTGGCTGTGGATCCTGAGGAACGTACCCCGACAATCTCAGCAGATGCCCATATGAGCGCACATACCAATCCCGATACTCTGCGGACGGACTAAAATCCCAAGTCGGAAGGGGGTGCAGATCACGCAGCCGAGTGTTTTGCCTGTTGTCCCACTCTCCTATCCATGCCCCATGAATAACTGTCCAGTCATGAAGCTGCACTCCGCGAAGAGCCATGCAATGCAGGTCTACTGGAATCTCCCTTGCTTCTTGCGGGGGAGGTTGTACATACCCAAACTGACGCATCACTCGGTCCACAGGGTGCCATTCGATGCACTCAAACGACAACAACGGAGCAACGGTGTCACACACATCAAGGTGTCCGTGTAGATCGTCTGGTATTACCAATCCGGCGTACGGCCTCCACTCAAACTGCCAATCATAATTCGTTTGTCAGAAGCGTAACGTTAATATTTGGAAATAGAATTCACAAGAATCATAAATGTTTACCTCCTGCATATAGTCTATATGATGCCTAAATGTCACTACGGTGTTCGATGACCACGCTGTGGTGCGCGCCGAATGACTCCACCTGAAACATAATTCGTTGGAAAAATTTACATATTTAACCCTTAATCAAAGATACATCGTGAATATAACACATGACTAAAATAATAATTATTACCTCTTTGCAACTGGTATCTCAGCGGGTGGTAGGGTGTTCCTCGGTACGGGCGCAATACAAGGCATTCGCTCCCAAGCCCAGACAAACAACAAATTAAGTGGTCCATCCATCTCCTTCGTATCAAACCGTGATGCACGGCACAATGCCCTATAAAGATGTGCAAGACATGCTGACCCCCAACTATAAGTATGGATCCGGTCGAAATCTCGAAGCAGTGGTAGATACTTCGCGTGGGCGTATGCGGTCGACTTATCCGTGAATAATGTCGACCCCAACAAACAGAAGATATGACATCTGACATATCGCCTCACAGAATCCTCAGTGTCTAACGGCTCCGCGTCTCTGACACGTCTTACCCAACCCAGCTTTATATAGGATTTTGAAGAACTACTGACTTCGGGCTTTCAACCAAATATTGCGTGGCTCTGGCTTTGCACGAAGTCACCACTACTGTCTGTCCATCCACTCACAGCCTCGCCGTCAATAGGTAGCCCAAATATATAAGCAACATCTTCCAATGTCACTGTTACCTCACCTACCGGCAACACGGAGGTGTGAGTCTCTGGCCTCCACCTCTCGACCAGAGCAGCTAATAGCGGGTGAAATCCACGTATTACCCCAATTTTAGAGATGTGGTAAAATCCCGTGGCGCGTAGGTAGTTTTCCACCATCGGATTCCACGTCTGTGGCGGATCCAATTTACGCACCATCAAATTCCTGTTAGGCTGCATTAAAAAAATGTTAGTTTAAATAGGTTATACATATTATTGAATTAAAATAAATAAATAAATATTTCTAAATAGTTTTATTTATTCACTAAGCTACATATTTTTTTTATTTACTGTCAAGCAATTTTTTTTATAATAAATAAATACATATATATATATTTCTTTTTTTTAATAAGTAAATAAATAATATTTTTAATATCATTTATTTATTTATTTGTCAAAATCCATTCATATTTTTTCAATGAAAGTGCACAGATCCGATTCTTCATACAATGTATGTATCTATTTATTTTTATTAATCTTTTAAAAATACCGAAAATTATTTTATCTTAAAAACTTCAACATAGTCGTAAAATACAAAATAAATTGGACCTTCTTCTTTAAATTTATAAAATATTAACAACAACAACAATATTTAAAAAACTTTAGCATATAAAAAATTAAATTTTATCAACTTACATAAATTGGATACTCCAAATAGTTGATAATATGATCTTCAGGCGCCGAATAATTACGTACCATTTTTTTTATATTTCTACAGTTTTTTTTATAACTACCCCAACTGATTACACCTTCACTTCCACTACTATTATTCAAACTACCCACACTCTATTTTAACACTCACACTTCCTCAAACACACGGCTCACAGCACACTGCCTTTTTTTTTTTCCCTCTCTTGCTTCCAGATTTCATTGCACACCATTTATGTTCTTCAATGGAGGAAGCTCATCAATATATAGGGAAGCTGGGCGCTGCTTACCGGGGAGGGGGGTGTTCCCTGCATGGAGGCAGGCCTGCTACACGCCCCCCACGTGAAGCTGCACACCTCGGAACTCAGCAAGCTTCACGGACTTCACAGCATCTCGCCCCCCCCCCCCCCCCCGTGTTGCGTGGCAGCTGTCTTCTCGCCACTTCATCACGCCCCCGGCGTGTTGCTAGGGCTTCGCCACGTGGCTGACCGTGCTCAGCCATCACGCCCCCGGCGTGTTGCCCCTGACACCATCCTCCCGCAAAACACCCCTCTCACCCATATCTGCCCAATACACCACCCATGTTTCCATATAAAAAATAATTTCCGTAGTTGTGATGTATTCTAGTTAAATTTTAAAGTAAATTATGGTTGTTGAGGTGTGACATGAGAGAGCATGCAGTTGATTACGTTGATACGTGGTAGTCTCACTCGGTTGGTTCAATTTTTGGTGCTGTCCAAGTGACACCAATCTGGTGAGGTGCTGAACGAATACTAAAAGCGGAGAGAAGATAGAGCACCTTTCCCCAAGTAACTAATGTAGCTGAGTTTAACCAAAACCACTCTCCTTTGTACCTCCTATGATCTTAACTGTAGCATACAACATATAGTTCTGTATTATTCATTGGTGTCAGTCAAAGCAATTTTATTGCAATCTGCAACTTCAGCAGTCTAGGTTTAGATGATGACATAATATAAGGTGTTCCTGTGAATGTGGATCTTTGATGTTGACCAAGTTTCCAGTTGCACATTTGTTCTTTATTGAGCTTGTGTATTATCAAATTAACCTCTCAAATAGTATTCAAAGGACACAATTGAACAGCTCAGGGACCTTCACACTCCATGGTGTGTGACTTAAAAAGTGGGCTGGCTATTGGGCCTCTAACTTGTAATGTCTTCCCAATTTGAAGGTGGGAAGATGTGTTGAGGATTTGCTCCGTGGGACTGCATTCACCAAACACTTTCGACGACACTTTCGATGTTGTAACTTAGGCTGCGTTACAAACACCAGACATTCAGACAGGGACATAGACATAAAATCGTGTTTGACAGATAAGATATGGATAGATATTATATTCAGAGACACTAAATTAGTGTATTTTGTGTTCATCTTGATAGGAAGGATACTCTAATAAGAGATATAATTTATTTTTTATTTTTTCTTTCATTATTTTTATTAATTTTTTATAATTATAATTTTTATTATTATATTTTTTTTTCAAATTTTTGAATGAAAAAAAAAGAATAAATTAAACTTTTATAATTTATTTTAGTTTATCATCAAACAAAATACAAGAATACTAATTTTTGTTGTCTTTGTTTTTTGTATTTTGTTTTCAGTATTTTGTCTTGTTTTGTTCTCAAAACCAAACAGAGTCTTAGAGTCGTGCTTTCCCCAAATTGATTTACTTCGAAGACTATCAGATACCTCCACAAATCCTTCAATAATAGTCATTCAATAAAAGTATCAACTTTTTTCTTTTAACGGATGAATCCTTTGTGTTATCTTTTTACATTAAAAACCCATTCAAGAGGGATTATTGGTCAAGAGCCTAGTAGAACAATGACATGTTTTTTTGCCTTTCTACATTAAAAAACCTTCCAAAAGAAAGGTTTTGCAACTACAGCATAGGTTGGGGAAGGGAAAAAAATAGGAGCCATATATGTTGAATATATACTAATATTGGAATATGAGCTGCACAAATGAAGAGTGTTAGGGTCAGCAAGTTTTAATGGTGTGAGATTTCATCTAAGGATGTGGGATTACTCATTTTGTTTTTACTGGTTAAGTGCTGGTCAGATTTTAATAAAACTGCTGATTCCTAGACTTTTTCAAAGCTTAATTGTATGCAATGTATACCTAGATAGTAGATAATACGGAACAAGGTTACGTTACCCATATATGTTGAATATATACTTTTGTTCCTTTCCGCGCAAAAGAAAACAATGTTAACTTAGTACACAGTGTATTTTGTAACTTTATCGAGAAAGAACTGAGTTGAGTTTTGATGGAATTGAGTTACAATTCAATTCTGATAGAAATTTGAAAGTTTGGAAACAAAAATGTGGAATGAAATTGGAATCTAATATTTGTTAAAATATGTTTGAAATAATTATTGTGCAGTGTATGTTTGCATGAATTTGTAAAAAAAAAAAGTGATATAAAAATAAGTGATAATATACATTTTTTTATATCAGTAGTATTTAAATTTGAACCTAGCTAATTCAGTTTCTGTCAATTTTTACTAACGAAGTAATTTCTGTAAAAAAAAAAAAAAGGACATTTCGACCCTCAACTTTTTTATTTTGGAATAATATTGATTTTTTTGTTAAAAAAATTTGTTAAGCAATAATGGCAATTACTTTTGTGGGGGTTTATTTAAATTGGTTAGGGGGAGGGGGGTTTAAAAACCTCCAACAAAATTATTTCAATAATAAGAACAGATCAATTATCACTACTATTATTTATTATTTTTATTGTGTAATCATACTTTTTTTTTTGTACATTTGTGTAACCATACTTTATCATCATTGTTATCTTCTCTCCATTATCATCATCAATACCATCAATATTAACGTTTTTTTTTTATTTCTTGTTCGATGCTATTTTTCTTCTTTAAAAGGTCCTTGTACTGCAATTTTTTTATTTTTGCAACATCATTTTCAACTATGATTTTTCTTTCCTTAACTGTGGTTGAAAGAATCTTTTAAAAATAAACTTATTAATAATTTTTTTTTGGGTTTCAAACCCCCTATAAAATATAAATAAAATCCCACAAAACTAATTTCTGTTACTAACACGTATTGTTCGAAAATAAAAAGTTGAGAGTATGTTTTTTAGACAAAAATCGTCTTATCCTTAGTGAAAATAAAGAAGGGTAAGATTTGGTGTTTACTCTAACTGGAATCTTACTGTAGTCTCATCATATAAACTGTTCAAACTATTCCTTACTGTCACGCTCTTAAATACTTAATTTTAGCCCAGAAAAACATAAACCGTGCATTTCTCCAGATTGAAAGATAACATCTGATTTCTTCATATAACAGATTGAATAATGTCATGTGTAGCTCAGACTCAGAGAACCAAAAGGGACATGTCACAATGTCACATTATTAAATCTTAACAAAAATTTTCAATTTCTATCTGACAGGATAAGATAGTACTACATAGCTAAAAAGGACAACAAAGATTCTGAACTATTTTCGAACATGTTATGTTTGTTGTATTTGTGTGAGAGGTCCATGTCAAATTAAAGTAGCAGAGAAAAAAACTACGGCAAATTAAATACACTGGTCCAACACTGTACTACTCCAATTTCTGATGATGAATGATCAATCTTGTGACGATGATGAAGAAGAAGATAGATATACATATGAAGATGGTGTAACATAAATCAATATCATAAGCAATGGTTTGAAACAACTATATTGAACTTGGTGGTGGCGGCATTGTGTGTCACTGTCATTAAGCCAATACTATTATTATTATTTGGTCGAATACTAAGATGACTAATTGATTCCCGACATTAATCCTAATAGAATCAAGAATCGTTAATCAAGAGTCGTATACGTGCATTGCAATGTAGACTAATTTGTTGCTATTGCGATTCCTTGTATTTACATTATTGTGGTCACGTTACCTAAAACAGAAATTAATTAAATACACTACATGCATTTTTGTAATATAATTACAATGCGATGCAATGTAAGCAACTGCAATATTATGGCTACATCACTGTTAAAAAATGTAGTTGTAATTGGAAACATTAATTAAAAACAAATAGAGAATTACCTGTGTAGTCAAAGTGATTGTTAGTGAATCTTATCAAAGAGGTCCACTATTGGATATTTTCTAGTACAAAAATGTTCTATTCACGTTAAAATTCAACTACTAAACTTGCTATTATATATTTTTGATAGGAGAAAAGCACATAATTTTTTATTACAAGAATTAGAAGAGCAGTAATATTTACTCACAAATAAATAATATATAGTAGCAAATTAACACACCAATACAGTGAAAATAACACAGAAAAAATATAAATAGAGACAAAAATACATTATTTTTAATGTAAAAAATTTCTTTAACGTGAGAAATAAGAACTATAAGTTATCAATACTAGAGAAATAATTGTATTATGATCAAAATAAGTATAAGAGAGTCACAAATATTATATAAAATGTGCATAACAAGCCAAATAACTCAAATATCAAAGTTTATAAAACAAAAATCAAGAAGATGAAAATACCATAAAACAGAGCTGCTGCTGCGTAGCTAATATTTTCAACTACATACCTTGTATTGAAGATCTGAATAGTGAAAATAAAGAACCATGTGCCTAGAATACATTATCCAAATTTGAGCTTGATATAACAATTAACAAATCTGCAATGACTAATTTACAAAGACTTTGTATATGTACAAAAATAACTTTCTTCCTTCTCTTTTCTCTAGTGTTTGCTGTTCTCTCTCAAAATGAGACATTTCTCTTACGACCCTAACTCAACCTCAGCAGCTTGACTCCCAGCTAAGAAAAACTATAGATTTAGACACTAATATTTAGACTTTTTCTCCACATAGAAAATGAGTTCAAAATTCAATAATTTTTATATATTTATTTATATTGATTCACATATTTTTTAATTAAATATATAATCAATCACCAAAAATAAAGATGACCAACAATAGTATATTTTTTTTCAATGGTGACAATTATCAATAGGTCTTAATAATTTATTGTTAACAAATATTTCTTAAAAAAAAATTAATTAAAAATTTTTAAAATAATAATTTGTTTATATATGTACCGTTTATATCTGAGTGGGGTTAAAGAAATTGAAGGAGGCGAGTTCTTCGCATGCCTGAATATGGTAGTTTTTGAAATATATTTTTAATAGAATAGTGGGATGATACCTACAAAAATACTGCAATGTCCAAATCAGAAAAACCTGAGAAGTACTAGATTTAGGGTTATTATTTCATATTTGGAGTAGTCTCGAACTTTTCATTATATAGTACGAGCAACGACATATAAAAAAAAAGAATATTACTATTTATAGTGATTGAATCTTTCTGTATTTAGAGAGATCCTTATTCGTAGTGAACTTGACCCCTTTTGAGTCTTAACTTATATGCCCGAAAATCGTTGTCCGAGGTTGGAAGCCATTCCATATGTGCATTATTATATCGAATATATAAAATTATTATTATTATTTTTGTAACAAAAGTCCTTAGGTTACTTTTTAGTTGATCTATTATTAATTTTTCAGAATGCAAAAAGAAGAAAAAAGTGCATGCACATGCACCACTAGAAATTGGAAAGAAAGAAACTTGCAAGCCAATGCATCGCAAGTCAAAATTTGCCAACTAATTTAGATAGAGACAGTGACAATAATATAAGGATAATTTCAATACTCCATATGATTATAAGGCTTAGAGCAAAAGATGAAGAAAACATTATTAATGACATTTATGGCTTGCACTTTCATCTACATATATGCGGAATTTCAATCATCTTATGGTCCCAACACACAGCCTAGTATGGTTTTGATGGCTCATATCTTGCAATAATACAAATGCAACTGTGTCGTCAAAGTCAACTTTCTTGTTGATTATTATGCTTAAGCCTTTACTTTGGTTTTTAGCCATGCTTCCTGCTTAATCAAGGGTTGAAACAAACAATGGAAAAAATCTGATTGATTGATATGAAAAGAGTAACAAATTAAAGATACTTTAACTAAAGTTTAAATTATAGTTAAGTGGACCTTATTTTATAAAACGTTCAATAAAGATTAAGAAAAGAATCATATCTCCCTCCTGGTTAAATAGGATTGTCTTCGGTTAAGAGGATACTTATGATTTCATCTAAAGAAAAAAAGTTGCATGTAACTAATGGATTCTATGATAGTAACTGTGAGGATTTTATTTAAAAGTAGAAAAATCAATAATTAATATATTAATTTTGATGTTATGATAGTGTAAAGAGTTTTATAGACTCACATCTATCGCGAGCCAATGTTTCACCACCACTTCAAGAGTTTTAATAAATTTGATATATATTATTTGGTTCCATAATTATTTAAATATTTCATTTGATAATTTTTGAATACTGTGACCAGTGAGAGAGTGAACTTGGTTGTTATTGATTGTAAGAGAATCCAAATTGAATTGGCTCATTCAATTATATATATATATATTCTAACTAATTCTGCATCTAATCTAACTAATTAATATAACTAATTCAAATACTAATTATGTTAAGTTATAATAGACTATACAAATATATGTTATGGCTAATATCCCTTCTAAAATTAGAGCATATATGTTGTATGTTCCGAACTTGGCCATAAAAAATTTGAATTGAGGCGCTGGGAGAGCCTTGGTGAGTAAATCCGAGAGTTGATGCTTGCTCGGTACATGAATGAATTTGACAATTTCTGCTGCCACTTTTTCTCTAATGAAGTGGCAATCGATTTTAATGTGTTTGGACCATTCATGTAGAGTCGGATTGGTGGCCATTTGAATGGCAGAGACGTTGTCGCAAAAAATCATTGCTGAATTCACCTTGACATGCATGAACTTGATAAGGGCAATAATGGACAGAACTTCATAGACAGCGTTGGCTAGAGCTCTGTACTCTGCCTCCATTGAGCTCCTCGGAACTACATCTTGCTTCTTGCTCTTTCATGACACTAATGAATCTCCCAAGAACGTGCAATAGCCAGTCGTGGACCTCCGTGTGTCGAGGTACCTGTCCTAGTCAGCGTCAATGTACATGAAGAGGTGAAATTTAGATTTTGATGAGAAGAGTAATCCCTGACCAGGTGCTGCCTTCAAATACCTGAGGACATGGTGCACAGCTTCGAGATAAGGAGTTCGAGGATTTGCCATGTATTGAGCCAGTTTTACCACAGCAAAAGTGATGTCTGGCCGAGATATAGTGAGATACATGAGGCGGCCAATTAATCTGCCATAGCTCAAAGCATCAGGGATAGGATCACCTTCGTCAGCCCTAAGTTTCAGATCAGCATCCATGGGTGTATTGGTAGGTTTGCACCATAAGAAACCAGTCTCCTCCAGCAATGAGAGTATATATTTTCGCTGACTCAGAGTAATTCCATCTTTTGATCTGACAAGCTCAAGATCAAGGAAGAACTTACGGTCACCCAAGATTTTAAGCTTGAAGATGGATTGAAGCTTGTGTTTAACACTGTCCACCATTTCTTGTTTGGGAGCAGCAATGATGATGTCTTCTACGTATACAATGAGATAGGTAGTTGCCTCACCCTCTTCTAGAGCGAAAAGAGAGTAATTCTATCTGCATTGTGTAAAATCATGGGTGGTCAGTGTGTTGCAAAATTTAGTGAACCACTACTTTGATGCTTGTCCCAACCCATATAAGGACTGTGTGAGTTTACAAATTAACCCTTGTTTTCGCTGAGGATGACCCAAAGGCAATTCCATGTAGACTTTCTCATTAAGTTCACCATTGAGGAATGCATTATTTATATCCAGCTGTAGGAGGCTCTAGTTCTTGACTGTAGCAATGGTAAGTAAGGTCCTCACAGTGGTGATCTTTGCCATGGGACTAAATGTGTCCCTAAAATCAATACCAGCTTGTTGAGTATATCCTTTTGCAAACAAACATACCTTATATCTCTCCAATGAGCCATCAGCCTCTTAACTTTGTACATCCAACGAACACCAATGGGTTGCTTATCTGGTGGTAAAGGTATGAGGATCCACGTGTTATTGGCCTCAAGCACATCAAGTTCGTCTTGCATAGCTTGTCTCCATTCTTTGAACTGAACTGCCTGGTGGTAAAATTGAGGCTCAGGTATGGTGTCTAATTGTGCGATGGAGTTAAGGTATGTAAGGTTAAGGCGATCGAGTAGAGGTGTGGCAGATGTAGTCATTGAAGTAAGGAGGAGGTTTAATGTGTTTAGTTGATTTTCTTAGTTGTTTAGGTGGTGAAGTGATGGTGTTTAGTGTTGGTTCTTGATGTTGAGATTCTGGATTTATGACGGTTTGAGTCGGTTGTGAAAATGGAGAAGGGATGTGATCAAAAATGGGTTTATGAAGTACAAAGTCATTGAACAAGTCCTTATTAGACTGCAGATGAGGGGAGGTACTGAAAGGCATAATATGTTCATGAAAAATGATGTCTCTTGACGTAAAAGAAATGTTTGGTTCTAAGGTTGTTGACTTTGTAACATTTGTAACTAATTGGATATCTGGTGCGCGAAATTGTGATCACTACAACTTCACACAACTAACCAGCAAGTGCACTGGGTCGTCCAAGTAATACCTTACGTGAGTAAGGGTCGATCCCACGGAGATTGTTGGTATGAAGCAAGCTATGGTCATCTTGTAAATCTCAGTCAGGCAGACTCAATTGGGTATAGTGATAAACGAATAAAGCATAAAGATAAAGATAGTGATACTTATGTATATCATTGGTGTAAGAGCTTCAGACAAGCGTATGAAGATGCCTTCCCTTCCGTCTCTCTGCTTTCCTACTGCCTTCATCCAATCCTTCTTACTCCTTTCCATGGCAAGCTCGTGTAGGGTCTCACTGTTGTCAGCAGCTACCTCCCATCCTCTCAGTGAAAGCGATTGCATATGCTCCGTCACAGCATAGCGGAATTCATCTGTCGGTTCTCAATCAGGCGCGGAATAGAATCCAGTGATTCTTTTGCGTTATCACTAACGCCCCGCCCTCAGGGTTTGAAGCACGTCACAGTCATTCAGTCATTGAATCCTACTCAGAATACCACAGACAAGGTTTAGACCTTCCGGATTCTCTTGAATGCCGCCATCAGGTCCTGCCTATACCACGAAGACTCCGAAGAATCCAAGAGATATTCACTAAGCCTCAGATGCTTGTAGAACAAGAATGGTTGTCAGTCACCTTGTTCATGGGTGAGAATGGTGATGGGCGTCAATCATCACCTTCATCATGTTGAAGAACAAGTGATATCTTGGATAAAGAACAAGTGGAATTGAATGGAAGAACAATAGTAATTGCATTAATACTCGAGGTACAGCAGAGCTCCACACCTTAATCTATGGTGTGTAGAAACTCCACCGTTGAAAATACATAAGAACAAAAGTGATCATTGGTTTCGGCCCCAGAGAGGGAACCAGAAGAACCAAGATCTGATCTAAGAACTAGATGTCCAAAGATGAAAATACAATAGTAAAAGGTTCTATATATAGAAAACTAGTAGTCTAGGGTGTACATAGATGAGTAAATGTCATAAAAATCCACTTCCGGGCCCACTTGGTGTGTGCTTGGGCTGAGCAATGAAGGAATTTCGTGTGGAGACGTTTTCTGGAGTTAAACGCCAGCTTTTAATCCAGTTTGGGCGTTTAACTCCCAATTAGGTGCCAGTTCCGGCGTTTAACGCTGGGAATTCTTGGGGTGACTTTGAACGCCGGTTTGGGCCATCAAATCTTGGGCAAAGTATGGACTATCATATATTGCTGGAAAGCCCAGGATGTCTACTTTCCAACGCCGTTGAGAGCGCGCCAATTGGGCTTCTGTAGCTCCAGAAAATCCACTTCGAGTGCAGGGAGGTCAGAATCCAACAGCATCTGCAGTCCTTTTCAGTCTCTGGATCAGATTTTTGCTCAGGACCCTCAATTTCAGTCAGAAAATACCTGAAATCACAGAAAAACACACAAACTCATAGTAAAGTCCAGAAAAGTGATTTTTAATTAAAAACTAATAAAAATATACTAAAAACTAACTAAAAGATACTAAAAACATACTAAAAATAATGCCAAAAAGCATACAAATTATCCGCTCATCACAACACCAAACTTAAATTGTTGCTTGTCCCCAAGCAACTGAAAATCAAATAAGATAAAAAGAAGAGAATATACTATAGACTCCAAATTATCAATGAAACATAGCTCCAAATTAGATGAGCGGGACTAGTAGCTTTTTGCCTCCAAACAGTTTTGGCATCTCACTTTATCCTCTGAGGTTCAGAATGATTGGCTTCTTTAGGAACTTAGAATCCAGATAGTGTTATTGATTCTCCTAGTTAAGTATGATGATTCTTGAACACAGCTACTTATTGAGTCTTGGCTGTGGCCCAAAGCACTCTGTCTTCCAGTATTACCACCGGATACATACATGCCACAGACACATAATTGGGTGAACCTTTTCAGATTGTGACTCAGCTTTGCTAAAGTCCCCAATTAGAGGTGTCCAGGGTTCTTAAGCACACTCTTATTGCTTTGGATCACAACTTTATTTCTTTCTTTTTCTTTTCTTTTCTTTTTCTTTCTTTTTTTTTTCGTTTTTCTGTTTCTCTTCTCTTTTTTTTTTTTTTTTTTTGTATTCACTGCTTTTTCTTGCTTCAAGAATCATTTTTATGATTTTTCAGATCCTCAGTAACATGTCTCCTTTTTCATCATTCTTTCAAGAGCCAACAACTTTAACATTCATGAACCACAAATTCAAAAGACATATGCACTGTTCAAGCATACATTCAGAAAACAAAAGCATTGCCACCACATCAAACTAATTAAGCTAGTTTTAAAGATGAATTTGAAATCCTGTACTTCTTGTTCTTTTGTGATAAAAACAGTTTTCATTTAAGAAAGGTGATGGATTCATATTCATAGCTTTAAGGCATAGACACTAAGACACTAATGATCATAAGACACAAACATGGATAAACATAAAGCACTAAAATTCGAAAAACGGAAAAATAAAGAACAAGGAGATTAAAGAACGGGTCCACCTTAGTGATGGCGGCTCTTTCTTTCTCTTGAAGATCCTATGGAGTGCTTGAGCTCCTCAATGTCTCTTCCTTGTCTTTGTTGCTCCTCTCTCATGATCCTTTGATCTTCTCCAATTTCATGGAGGAGGATGGCATGTTCTTGGTGCTCCACCCTTAGTTGTCCCATGTTAGAACTTAATTCTCCTAGGGAGGTGTTCAGTTGCTCCCAATAGTCTTGTGGAGGAAAGTGCATCCCTTGAGGTATCTCAGGGATCTCTTGATGAGAGGGGTCTCTTGTTTGCTCCATCTTCTTCTTAGTGATGGGCTTGAGGTCATGCCTTCTCAGTTGAACCGGCTTTGGATGCCATAAATGGTTATGGAAAAACAAAAAGCAATGCTTTTACCACACCAAACTTAAAAGGTTTGCTCGTCCTCGAGCAAAAGAAGAAGAAGAGAGTAGAAGAAGAAGAAATAGGGGAGAGGGAGATGGCTTTGTGGTTCGGCCAAAAAAGGGGGAGAAGTGGTGGTTTATGAAGGATGGATGTGAGTGTTGAAGAGATGTTGAGGTGATTGGTGAATGGGTGAAGAAGAAGGGAGAGAGTGGTGGGGTTGGTGGGGATCCTGTGGGGTCCACAGATCCTGAGGTGTCAAGGAAAAGTCATCCCTGCACCAAATGGCATCAAAATCCACGTTTTGAGGCATTTCTGGCGTTAACCGCCGGGCTGGTGCCCATTCCTGGCGTTTAACGCCAGGTTCTAGCCCTTTTCTGGCGTTTAACGCCAGTCTGGTGCCCCTTTCTGGCGTTAAACGCCCAGAATGGTGCCAGACTGGGCGTTAAACGCCCAACTGCTAGGCTTACTGGCGTTTAAACGCCAGCAGCTTCTTCCTCCAGGGTGTGCTGTTTTTCTTCCTGTTTTTCATTTTGTTTTTGCTTTTTTCATTGATTTAGTGACTTCTCATGATCATCAACCTACAAAAAAGATAAAATAACAAAAGGAAATAGTTAATTATAAAACATTGGGTTGCCTCCCAACAAGCGCTTCTTTAATGTCAGTAGCTTGACAGAGGACTCTCATGGAGCCTCATAAATGATCAGAGCAATGTTGGAACCTCCCAACACCAAACTTAGAGTTTGAATGTGGGGGTTCAACACCAAACTTAGAGTTTGGTTGTGGCCTCCCAACACCAAACTTAGAGTTTGACTGTGGGGGCTCTGTTTGTCTCTGATTTGAGAGAAGCTCTTCAAGCTTCCTCTCCATGGTGACAGAGGGATATCCTTGAGCCTTAAACACCAAGGATTCTTCATTCACTTGAATGATCAACTCTCCTCTATCAACATCAATCACAGCCTTTGCTGTGGCTAGGAAGGGTCTGCCAAGGATGATGGATTCATCCATGCACTTCCCAGTCTCTAGGACTATGAAATCAGTAGGGATGTAATGGTCTTCAATCTTCACCAAAACATTCTCTACAAGTCCATGAGCTTGTTTTCTTGAATTGTCTGCCATCTCTAATGAGATTCTTGCAGCTTGCACCTCAAAGATCCCTAATTTCTCCATTACAGAGAGGGGAATGAGGTTTACACTTGACCCTAAGTCACACAAGGCCTTCTTGAAGGTCATGGTGCCTATGGTACAAGGTATAGAAAACTTCCCAGGATCCTGCCTCTTTTGAGGCAGTTTCTGCCTAGACAAGTCATCCAGTTCTTTGGTGAGCAAAGGTGGTTCATCCTCCCAAGTCTCATTTCCAAATAACTTGTCATTTAGCTTCATGATTGCTTCAAGGTATTTAGCAACTTGCTCTTCAGTGACATACTCATCCTCTTCAGAGGAAGAATACTCATCAGAGCTCATGAATGGCAGAAGTAAGTCCAATAGAATCTCTATGGTCTCATTTTGAGCCTCAGATTCCCATTGGTCCTCATTGAGGAACTCAGAGGAGATTGGTACACGCCCACTGAGGTCTTCCTCAGTGGCGTCCTCCTCCTCTCTTTCCTCTCCATATTCGGCCATGTCTATGGCTTTGCACTCTCCTTTTGGATTTTCTTCTGTATTACTTGGAAGAGTACTTGGAGGGAGTTCAGTAACTTTCTTGCTCAGCTGACCCACTTGTCCTTCCAAATTTCTGATGGAGGACCTTGTTTCATTCATGAAACTTTGAGTGGTCTTTATTAGATCAGAGACCATTGTTGCTAAGTCAGAAGTATTCTGCTTAGAACTCTCTGTCTGTTGCTGAGAAGATGATGGAAAAGGCTTGCCATTGCTAAACCTGTTTCTTCCACCATTATTGTTATTGAAACCTTGTTGAGGTCTCTCTTGATTCTTCCATGAGAAATTGGGGTGATTTCTCCATGGAGAATTGTAGGTGTTTCCATAGGGTTCTCCTAGGTAATTCACCTCTTCCATTGAAGGGTTCTCAGGATCATAGGCTTCTTCCTCAGATGAAGCTTCCTTAGTACTGCTTGGTGCATTTTGCATTCCAGACAGACTTTGAGAAATCAAATTGACTTGTTGAGTCAATATCTTGTTCTGAGCCAATATGGCATTCAGAGTGTCAATCTCAAGAACTCCTTTCTTCTGACTAGTCCCATTGTTCACAGGATTTCTTTCAGAAGTGTACATGAATTGGTTATTTGCAACCATTTCAATTAGCTCTTGAGCCTCTGCAGGCGTTTTCTTCAGATGAAGAGATCCTCCAGCAGAGCTATCCAAAGACATCTTGGATAGTTCAGATAGACTATCATAGAAGATACCTATGATGCTCCATTCAGAAAGCATGTCTGAGGGACATCTTCTGATTAATTGTTTGTATCTTTCCCAAGCTTCATAGAGGGATTCTCCATCCTTCTGTCTGAAGGTTTGGACTTCCACTCTAAGCTTACTCCATCTTTGTGGTGGAAAGAACTTTGCCAAGAAGGCATTGACTAGCTTTTCCCAAGAGTCCAGGCTTTCCTTAGGTTGAGAGTCCAACCATGTCCTAGCTCTGTCTCTTACAGCAAAAGGGAATAGCATCAGTCTATAGACCTCAGGGTCAACCCCATTAGTCTTGACTGTGTCACAGATTTGCAAGAATTCAGCTAAAAACTGATGAGGATCTTCCATTGGAAGTCCATGGAACTTGCAATTCTGTTGCATTAGAGAAACTAATTGAGGCTTAAGCTCAAAGTTGTTTGCTCTAATGGCAGGGATAGAGATGCTTCTCCCCTAAAAGTCGGGAGTAGGTGCAGTAAAGTCACCCAGCACCTTCCTTGCATTGTTTGCATTGTTGTTGTTTTCGGCTGCCATGTGTTCTTCTTCTTTGAAGAATTCGGTCAGCTTCAACAAGAATGCCTTTGTCTTTGTTCCTGCTCATGTGAAAGAGAAGAAAACAAGAAAATATGGAATCCTCTATGTCACAGTATAGAGATTCCTTGAGGTGTCAGAGGAAAAGAAAAGTAGAAGACAGAAGTAGAAAATTCGAACTTATCAAAGAAGATGGAGTTCGAATTTTGCATTAAGAGATAGTGTTAGTCCAAAAGTAGAAGGATGTGAGAAGAAGGGAAGTAATTTTCGAAAATTAAGTAAAAGATTTTGAAAACATTTTGAAAAACACTTAATTGATTTTCGAAAATAAGAGTGGAAAAGAAATCAATTGATTTTTGAAAAAGATTTTGAAATTAGAAATCAAAAAGATTTGATTGAAAACTTATTTTGAAAAAGATGTGATTAAAAAGATTTGATTGAAAAGTTATGGTTTTAAAAAGATGTGATTGAGAAGATATGATTTGAAAAGATATGATTTGAAAATAATTTTAGAAGATATGATTTGAAAACAATTTTAAAAGATATGATTTTAAAAATTAATGACTTGCCTAACAAGAAAAGATATGATTCAAACATAAAACCTTTCTCAACAGAAAAGGCAAAAAATGTTCAATCAAATCATTAATTGTTAGTAAGTATCTTTGAAAAAGGAAAGAAATTGATTTTGAAAGCCTTTGATTGAAAAGATTTGATTTGAAAAAGATTTGATTTTGAAAAACTTTGAAAACTTGAAAAAAATTGATTTTGAAAACAAAATCTTCCCCCTTTGCCATCCTGGCGTTAAACGCCCAGAATGGTGCACATTCTGGCGTTTAACGCCCAAACTACTACCCTTTTGGGCGTTAAACGCCCAGCCAGGCACCCTGGCTGGCGTTTAAACGCCAGTCTGTCCTTCTTCACTGGGCGTTTTGAACGCCCAGCTTTTTCTGTGCAATTCCTCTGCTGTATGTTCTGAATCTTCAATTCTCTGTATTATTGACTTGAAAAGACACAAATTAAAAATATTTTTGGATTTTTAATAATATGGAATAATCAAAATGCAACTAAAATCAAATAACAATGCATGCAAGACACCAAACTTAGCAGTTTGTTTACTACTGACACTAACAAAATGAGAATGCATATGAGAAACAACAAAATACTCAAGTCAATAAAATTCAAAGATCAAAACAAGGAAATCATCAAGAACAACTTGAAGATCAATGAAGACACATGCATGAATGCAATAAGAACAGAAACATGCAATTGACACTAAACTTAAGATGAAACTCTAGACTCAAACAAAAAATATTTTTGGATTTTATGATTTTGTAAATTTTTTTGGCTTTTTTCGAAAATTAAGTTAAAAGGAAAATAAAGGTATCAAAGTTCTTAATGAGAATTCCAGGAATCATGCAATGTTAGTCTAAAGCTTTAGTCTAAAGGAATTAGACATGGCCGGCTAAGCTTCAGCAGGACATTGCATTCAAGAGCTAAATTGATGAGAATCAATCAGCTTTGGTGATGATAAGAACATCACTTTGAAACACTAGAATTCATTCTTAAGAACTCTGAAGAAAAATACCTAATCTAAGCAACAAGATGAACCGTCAGTTGTCCATACACAAGAACAATCCCCGGCAACGGCGCCAAAAACTTGGTGCGCGAAATTGTGATCACTACAACTTCACACAACTAACCAGCAAGTGCACTGGGTCGTCCAAGTAATACCTTACGTGAGTAAGGGTCGATCCCACGGAGATTGTTGGTATGAAGCAAGCTATGGTCATCTTGTAAATCTCAGTCAGGCAGACTCAATTGGGTATAGTGATAAACGAATAAAGCATAAAGATAAAGATAGTGATACTTATGTATATCATTGGTGTAAGAGCTTCAGACAAGCGTATGAAGATGCCTTCCCTTCCGTCTCTCTGCTTTCCTACTGCCTTCATCCAATCCTTCTTACTCCTTTCCATGGCAAGCTCGTGTAGGGTCTCACTGTTGTCAGCAGCTACCTCCCATCCTCTCAGTGAAAGCGATTGCATATGCTCCGTCACAGCATAGCGGAATTCATCTGTCGGTTCTCAATCAGGCGCGGAATAGAATCCAGTGATTCTTTTGCGTTATCACTAACGCCCCGCCCTCAGGGTTTGAAGCACGTCACAGTCATTCAGTCATTGAATCCTACTCAGAATACCACAGACAAGGTTTAGACCTTCCGGATTCTCTTGAATGCCGCCATCAGGTCCTGCCTATACCACGAAGACTCCGAAGAATCCAAGAGATATTCACTAAGCCTCAGATGCTTGTAGAACAAGAATGGTTGTCAGTCACCTTGTTCATGGGTGAGAATGGTGATGGGCGTCAATCATCACCTTCATCATGTTGAAGAACAAGTGATATCTTGGATAAAGAACAAGTGGAATTGAATGGAAGAACAATAGTAATTGCATTAATACTCGAGGTACAGCAGAGCTCCACACCTTAATCTATGGTGTGTAGAAACTCCACCGTTGAAAATACATAAGAACAAAAGTGATCATTGGTTTCGGCCCCAGAGAGGGAACCAGAAGAACCAAGATCTGATCTAAGAACTAGATGTCCAAAGATGAAAATACAATAGTAAAATGTTCTATATATAGAAAACTAGTAGTCTAGGGTGTACATAGATGAGTAAATGTCATAAAAATCCACTTCCGGGCCCACTTGGTGTGTGCTTGGGCTGAGCAATGAAGGAATTTCGTGTGGAGACGTTTTCTGGAGTTAAACGCCAGCTTTTAATCCAGTTTGGGCGTTTAACTCCCAATTAGGTGCCAGTTCCGGCGTTTAACGCTGGGAATTCTTGGGGTGACTTTGAACGCCGGTTTGGGCCATCAAATCTTGGGCAAAGTATGGACTATCATATATTGCTGGAAAGCCCAGGATGTCTACTTTCCAACGCCGTTGAGAGCGCGCCAATTGGGCTTCTGTAGCTCCAGAAAATCCACTTCGAGTGCAGGGAGGTCAGAATCCAACAGCATCTGCAGTCCTTTTCAGTCTCTGGATCAGATTTTTGCTCAGGACCCTCAATTTCAGTCAGAAAATACCTGAAATCACAGAAAAACACACAAACTCATAGTAAAGTCCAGAAAAGTGATTTTTAATTAAAAACTAATAAAAATATACTAAAAACTAACTAAAAGATACTAAAAACATACTAAAAATAATGCCAAAAAGCATACAAATTATCCGCTCATCAATATCCAATGAAGACTGAGGGATCAGCTCTAGGACAAAATTTTGTTTTGAAATTAGAGGTGTTTGCTGCATATGCAAGGCAACCAAAATTTTTTAAGGCATCATAGTTGGCCATTGATGAAGCTGAAGAAACCGCAGATGAAGATGAAGCTGGCTGTGCCATGGTTGGTGGAATTAGGAGAAGAACAAAATGACGCTTCTTTCCAAGTCTCGTTGATCGAAATCGCTGTTTCTACCAAGAACAGAGGTAAAACACGCGCATTCTTATCAAACTCAGTTGTGTGAGTCAAGAAAAGAGGAAGAAAGAAGAGGAAAAGAAGGAAAAGAAGAAAGGAGAGAAGAGTAGAAGGTTCAAGAAAAAATTGCTTCTGATACCATGTTGAACACTGTGCATAGTGAGAGAATAGTGAACTTGGTTGTTATTGATTATGAGAGAATCCAAATTGAATTGGCTCACTCAATTGTATATATATGTATACAAAGTGATGGTCTAACTAACTCTTCATCTAGTCTAACTAATTAATATAACTAATTCAGATCCTAACTATGTTAAGTTATAACAGACTGTACAAGTATATGCTATGGCTAATAATAATTGCATAATTTATTTTATAGTTAGTAAATTTAACTAATATGAAAAATAAATTTATATAAATTATTAATAATGTATATAATCAGAGATCAATAAAAAGTTAGGTTAGCGGTAAATTATAACTAATTTTACCGACAACATCAGAACATAAGTAAAATTGGTCAAATTTTATCAATAAGATTTTCACTCATGTATATTTATAAATAACTTAACCGTCAATAAAAATAATTGGCTATCAATAAAACCGTCAGTTGTATATATTCGAGATTCTTATAGTGATTTGCTTCTTAACAAGAAGGAAAAATGTAGGTTGAATCCTGGTTATAATAGAGGTGAAGACGACCAAAAATACGTATGAAGAGTTGTTCAAATCCTTTTGATAAAAGTTGTGACATCCACAACCAAATAATATTGGTTGATCTTATTTGAGATGTTTTGTGAACTATTTTCAGACATGATAATGTAGATGTACTAATCACAAATGATAAAAGATAATTATGATGAGATGGTCAAAACTCTTGTCATTGGGAGAGACTTGTTCAGGGGTTATCTGGACAAGTGTTTTGGAGAATCAGGACCGACGTCTTTGACGGTAGGAACTGGACAGAGAACAGCGAGAGTGGTATTTGCAATGATACTCTAATGCCTAAATCAATAAGTGGATAAAGAGGTGGAGAGATTATGATTAGTGTGTGTGCATACCTTTGGAGACTTTAAGACTCCCTATTTATGCCATTAGGAAGTGGCATCGAGAAATACCGGATTTGGTGGGATTTCTGGCAATTTCTTGCTACCTTTCATTCTAGATATGGAAGATTATTAACATTAGTGGAGATTACCAGGATCGCGGGTTCCATCCTGGGTCTAAAGGTGCTAATCGCCTTGTGTTTGGGCCCAAATGCAGGTTCGTGCTCCTTTGGCCTAGCTAGGACCGGGTCTAGAACAGTATCCCCAAACGCAAAACGTGGTTGCATGACGTTTTAGGTTTACCTCGCTGTGACGACTGTTTAAATAAAGTTATTTTTGAAAGACCTATAAACAATGTTGATATTATAAAAACATTTCAAGGTAAAACCTGATTAAATTCTACTTTGTAGCACCAAATTTATTATATAATAAGGAATAATTATATTTTTTTTCAAGAATAAATTATCATTTGTACCCATGAAAGATATGAATGCTGACAAATGTATCCATCAAACAAGAAAATTAACGTTGTACCAATAAAAAATAGACTCCGTGTGACAAAAATATTCAAACCCTAATTTTTTGTTGACTTTTTAATAAAATTTTCAAATTACTCTCTCTCTTTCTCTCTCTCTCTCTCCTTGCACAGCTTCCAAAATCTTCCTCTCAGCATATGTAATAAACCCTCATTGAGCCATAAATATTCGTTGGTCTTGTTGGTGATCAAGTTATCAATCCAACTATGAGCAAGTTCATGAGCTACAACCTGAGCACCACTGCTATCTCCTTTGATCACAGTTGGAGTTAAGAACATCATCTTTGGATTCTCCACTTCACTGTAAGGGAAACTCGAAGGCAGCACCAAAAGATCAAACCTTTTCTAGTCATATTTTTCGAAGAGCTTCTCTCTTTCCCCAATCATATAACAACCTAACTTTTAGCACCTCATGATCGCACTAAAAGTTTAAGCGCTACTTACCTCTAAACTTTTTTATTAAATTATATCTTTATTTGATATTGAGCCTTCGTGAATACAAACCGAAACTTTAATCAAGAAAATGAAAAGTTTTTACTTTAAACCTCTTAATCACAAATATATATATATATATATATATATATATATATATATATATATATATATTAAGGTGATGAAAGCTTGTTTTATTTACTATTTTGTTAATGGCTTTGGCAACTAAGGATAATAATAATAATAATATATTAATGATAATATAGTAATAATAATAATAATAATAATAACAATAATAATAATAATAGTAATAATAATAATAATAATTATAAAAAAATAATTAAAATTTTGTCTATTAAAATAATTTTTAATAAATAATTTAAATTAATAGAATAATCATAATAAATTTTTAATTTAATATTTAAAAATATTTTTTTTAAAAAATAAAATCTCAATATAATAAAATAACTCATAAATAACTAATTATTTAATTTAAAAAAATACGGGATATTACAAATCATATCTTCTGTTCTCTCAAGCTCCTTCGCCGTTGAGTCCAACACCATCGAACCCTCCTTCACATAAACCTTAGTACTAGCTCCCAACTGCGAAGGCAAAGTGATAACGAGACATTGGCTGCTCCATCACAAACTCCTCCATCACGCGGTCTTAGCTGCACTAGTTCAAGTTTAATGAGGCGAGGACAGCGGCATTATCACCACCCGAAGGGCGGGGTGTGACGTAGTTTAGGGTTTTGAGAGTCATTTCGAAATTAAGACCATGCTTCTTGTTCTTAAGGTAGTGCATACACTCATGTGCAATTAGGATATTCTCAAAAATTAATCTACCCCTAATAAAAGCACTTTGGTTAGGGTTGATTAATTTATCCATCATTTCCTGTAATTTGTGAAAAAAGACCTTAGAGATAATCTTATGCACAACAGACAAAAGACTGATTGGGCTTATTTGGGACATATTGTTCGCATAAGGGATCTTGGAAATAAAACAGATTTGAGTATGGTTAAATCCTTTCAGAAATCGGCTCCCACTAAGAAATTTCTCACAGCCCGAAATACATCACCATTAACAATATCTCAATAATGCTAAAAGAATTTTAGGGTTATCCCATCATTTTTTGGAGCATTCTTAGTAAAAGTAGCCCGCTTGACTTCAATAGAAATTGGCCTTTGAAACATACGGTTCATGTTAGCTCGCTGTAACTTGAAGCTCAAAGTTATTAAACAGGGATATAAAATCTGCACTGCAAGTGGATGAAAATATTTCATGAAAGTAAAATTTTGCCAATGTTACAATATCTGCATTAGAAGAGGCAACTGAACCATCATTACCAGCTAATTGCCAGATTTGTTCCTTCGTGTATGATTTCAAAATTTCTAATAAGAGAAGTCTATATTCTATTCACCAGCCTTAAGTCATTTTTTTTTTTTTGAAGTAAAGAGCTCAACACACAAGGTGGAGCATTAAAAGACAAACTAGTACATTCCAACAACTCCTAGTACATGACAACCCCTAGGTATTTTCGGCATTGCCATCAACACCCATAAGGTTCACCACCAAACCATTCATCAGAGAAATCGAAGGACCTGTTCATGATTTGCTCCACGCTCAAGGCTTGATTTTTGAAGATTCTATCATTCCTTTCTAGCCACATTGTCCAAATAACAGCAAAGAAACCAATGAACCATCACTTCCTCTCATCCTTCCTCACTGGACCAGTTGTCCAACTTTGAAAGTGCTCCTTTAGTGAACCTGGCATTGCCCAAAGTCTCCCAAGAGCGAACAACCAAGTACTCCACACCTGCCAAGTGAGCTCACACCCAATAAATAAGTGAAACGCAGACACTACACATTTACAGCACAATACACACATATTATCATTCTATTCAAAAACCCCAAATCTACACAATCTATTCTTTGTGTTTACTCTGCCAGTAGGATTTTTCTTCTTGCAAGACTCTCTAATCTGTTTTTTAAATCCGAAATCACCTCTGCTCCATGCATTCCACCAGCTCGGAAGACTTCTAGTTGAGCTTGAAGAGAATCAATCTCAGTTCGAGAGTTAGTCCGATTAGAATGCTGCCATTCGATAAGTTTATGTCTGCATATCTTTGAATAAGAAAGAAAGGGGGGAGTTGTATAGGAACATATATATTGATAAAGATAAACGAAGATGAGATTTTAAAAAATTGAGGGTTAGGCTTCATGATAGATTTGTTGACTTTCCAATCAATCAAACAATTAACATTTTCGTGCACTCATTTATCTCTGAGTTTTTGTCTCACGTCAGGTCTTGTAGCAATTTTAAAAGCAACAATAATTGAATAATATCATATTTTTAATCCAACTAAAAAAATCAAATTTATTGGTGATGAATATCAATCCACTTTTTATAATTTTAATTTTATCATATATTAATAACATTCAAATGAATATAAAAAATTATATTCTAAAAAATATCTGAAAGAGAAATAGAATATTCAAAATAATAATTTTGTTGAAAGTCATAAAAGAGATAGATAATATGTATTTAGAATTAAAGTCAAATTTTAATAAATGTAGATGAAAGAGAATATATGGATAAAAAATATCATCTTATTAAGATGAGAAGAAAATTGATTAAAATTAACAACTTCCGCATTATTACGTACCGAGACATCTTTGCGTGCTTTTCATGAAGATCACAATGACTAGTTTTATTTTATTATATAAGCAATAATTAAGCATATAATATAATATAATATATAATACATACAGCATGCTTATCGGTCATGATCCAGTTAGTCTAAGCTTGCATGTGTTAGCATTGTTCACTTAGTTGGTTAGTCTAGTAAGCTATGATTCAGTTTTTCTATTAGAATTAGTGGGTTTTTGCTGACTCAGCAGAAGCTTCTAGGTCAGTGTTTAATTATTCAGTTAGTTACAGTTAGTTACTAGCTGTTATAGATCAAGTTAGTTGTTAGAAGGTTCAGCTGTGTCTATAAATACTAATACTCATGTGTACAGTAACAGTTTTTCGCTTCAATTCAATACACATTAGGGGTGTTCATGGTTCAGTTTTTTCATAAACTGAATTGAAACTACACTAAACCATTTTAAATGGTTTAAAAACTGAACCAAACTGCTTTGTCACATAAGAAACTGGTTTTAAACCAGTTTACAATACAATGCACCAATTTAAACCAGTTCATACAAATAAAACCAGTTTTAATTGAAAAAATCAGTTTAAACTGGTTTATAGGTTAAAACTAGTTTTAACTTTTAACATATATAAAATTAGTTTTTACATTTTTTCTCTCTCCCCCTCTCTCTTCCACTCTCTCTCTCCTTCTCTGTCTCTCTCTCCCTCTCTCTCTCCCTCCTTTCTCTCTCCCTCTCTCTCCTTTCCCTCTTCTTCCCTCCTTCTCTCCTCTCCTTTTTCTCTCTCCCACTCTCTCTCCTTCTCTCCCTCTCCCTCTCTCTCCTTCCCTTCTTCCTTTCTCTTTCTTCTTCTCTCCCTCCTCTCTCTTTTCCTTTTATCTCTCTCTCTCTCTTCCCTTCCCCTCTTTCTCCCCTCCTCTTTCTTTGTCTTCCTCTCTCTCTCTCTCCCTCTCTCCCCTTTCTCTCTCCCTCTCTGTTTCTCTCTCACTTTTCTCCTTCTCTATCCCTTTCTCTCATTCTCTTTCTTCCCTATCCCTCTTCTTCTCTCTCTCTCTCTCTTCTTCTCTCTGCCCCCCTCTCTCTCTCCTTCTCTCCCTCCTTTCCCTTTCTCTCTCCTTCCCCTTTTCCTCTCTTTATCTTCTTTGCTCCCTCTCTTCCCCTCCTCTCTCTTTCTCTCTCTCCATCATCTCTCTTCATCTTTTCTCTCACTTTGCCTCTTTCTCCCCCCTCTTTGTCTTCCTTTCTCTCTCTCTCTTTCTCTCTCTTTTCCTCTTCTCTCTCCCCTTCTCTCTCTTTATCTCCCTCTCTCCCCCTCCTCTGTCTCTCTCCCCTATCCCTCTTTCTCCCTCTTCTTTTTCTTTCTCTCTCCCTTTTCTCTCTCTATCCCTTTCTCTCATTTCTCTCTCTCTCTTCCCTATCCATATTCATTTCTATCTCTCTCTCTCTCTCCTATCCCTCTTCCTCTCTATCTCTCTCTCCTTCCCTCTCCCCTCCTCTCTCTCTCTCTTTCTCTCTTTCTTTCTCTCTCCTTTTTTCTTTCTCTCTCTCTCTCCTTGTGCTTTTCCCTCCTCTTTTCTCTTTCTTCCTCTCTCTCCACTTTTCTTATCTCTCCACTTTTCTTATCTCTCCCTTTCCTCATATGCAAACTAAGACTCTGCAAGTGATAGACATATGCAATAGATGTTACCTGAGATAACGAGGCTGATTGAGAAACAGCCATCTCATGCTGTGGCTAGACCTGCTTCTTCTTTCCTTTGGCCTTTGAAGATGATCCTTGCTGGGGTGCCCCTTTATATGCTTTGGCATTGTGACCAATATCTCCACACTTGGAGCATGTAACTCTGAAGGTCTTCCTGGTCTTTGTCCCATCAGGGCCGTCTTCCACTGCATCAGGTCTCCTTCGCTTCACAGGACGCCCAATTGGTCTCTTAATTTTGGGGGGTATGAAACTAACTACTCCAGATTTATCCTAATATTCCTTACTGTTGACAGGGCTTATGGAGTGAGCATAGGTAGCCCTGAATGCATCCATCTTTAGCCATTGATGGACATATCCCTCTGGTCTATCTCCTCTTCTACCAATTACAGCTATTGCATGCACACAAGGGATCCCTAGTGTCTCATGGACATATCCCTCTGGTCTATCATTATCCAACCCAGCATCTTCAACAACTACCTCCATAACACCCTCATCAGAATAAGATAATATCTCATCCACCCGTTCCAGTACTGGATGGTCAAAATATGTATAAAATTCATCTGTATTCTCATTCTGTATCTTATTCTTCTGTAACGCTCTGATTTTTTTATCTCCATAAATCGGGTGTAGACCAGACTCCAGAGTTTCAGATGTGGGATCATACCAGTACATAGCTTTATAATCATGGTATCCCAAGTCCAGAAAAAGTTTCTTCAAGTCAATGAAACAAATGAGGTCAACATTTATTGGGGGAAACCTTTCTACCTTCCCATTAATGTACACCAAGACACCTTTGTTATCTCGAACAAAGCTTCCACCATGATGAAACACTGGGACCACATCTTCCGACATCTAAATGCCAACAAATAAACAAGTACAACTCATTTCCTATTATATCCAATATCGCTAATCACTACAACTATCCACGACAATGCATGCAACCAAAATTGGAAATTCAAAAACAACCAAGTAAAAAAAATGTTTCACTGACCTTGATGAGTTGGGTGTTGAACCAACTGCCTTCACAACCACTTTCATGATCAATGTCACCAACGAGTATGAACAGAGTAATGAGTATGCACAATGTTGATGGAGGTTGATGAAGGTATGGAAGGGTTTTCTTCGTAAAACCTAGCAGAGCTATTGGGGTATGGAGTAATTTCACAAACAATTGAATATGAAGAGACTTGTATATCAAATTGGCCCCCCAAATAAAATGGCGTCGTTTGGTTGCACTGCCCTCCATCGCGGGGACCTATTTGTCTCTTAAAAAATGAAGTCGTTCTCCTGTGCCCCAAAATGACGTCATTTTGTCCTGCAAGCACAGGGACCAAAATATCCTCGACGTGACGCGTCACTCTTAACCCGACACATCAGCCATATTACCTCCACGTAGAACGTTAACCTTAGACTTGACCGGCTGAACCTGGTGTGGGGACATATCTGGTGTGTAGCTAACAAGGATAGGGACAAAATTTTAGTTAAATTTCGTTGGGGACAAATCTGTCTAAACGTGAATTCCTTGGGGACCTATTTGGGGTATTACTCAAAAAGAATATTGTGGCAAAGAGCAAGTTGTGATTGGCAATGGAACAGTTTTGCGAATCTCATTTGTTGGAAGTTCATGTTTTAAAACAAATCTGAGCTCCAGGTTGTTGCATATGAGGAAATTGCTGTGTGTTCCTGAAATTACTAAGAATTTGATGAGTGTCCACCAATTATGCTGTGACAATAAGATTTTCTTTGAATTCCATGATGATAGGTGCTGTATAAAGACTAAAGACACAAAGGAGATTGTGCTTCAAGGTACAGTAGAGAGAGTCCTCTATAAGTTTGCTAATTTCACAACACACAAACACCAACTGCTTATGTCTCTGTAGTAAGAAATAAGGATGAGTCTTTACTTTGGCATGCTAGATTAGGCCATCCAAACCATAATGTACTCTCAAAAGTATTAAAAACCGGCAAAATCCTTGTCTCACCCAAAAAGATAAGTTGCTCAGCTTGTTGTACAGGAAAACCATACCAATTGCCTTTTCCCTCTTCACAAACAATGTACACACATCCTTTGCAGCTTGTGTATTCGGATATTTGGGGCCCTACTCCCCTCCAGATAGAAATGGAAACTGGTATTTTGTAAATTTTATTGATGCTTTTTCGAAATTTACCTGGCTGTACCTAATCAAGTCCAGAGCTCAGTTAAAAAAAGTTTTTAATAATTTCCAACAAATGGTTGAATTACAACTTAACACTAAACTAAAGTCACTACAAAGTGACAATGCTGCTAAGTATATTAGCTTATCGAAAAGTTTGCTGGATAAAGGAGTGGTGCATAGGTTCTCCTGTCCTTATGTTCACCAACAAAATGGCTCAGCTGAAAGGAAGCACAGGCATGTGGTAGAAATGGGACTCACTCTGCTGGCAGCAACATCATTGCCTATAAAGTTTTGGGGGGAAGCTTTCACTACTGCTGTCAAGCTCATCAATATACTACCAACACCTATTCTGAATGGTTTATCCCCAGCTGAAAAGTTGTTTGGAAAGCCACCCTCATATGAAAATCTTAAAGTGTTTAGCTGTTTGTGTTTCCCACACCAAAGGCCTTATAATAAGCACAAACTAGAGTTCAGATCCTCTCCTTGTACATTCATTGGCTATGGAACTTCACACAAAGGTTACAAGTGTCTCACCCAGTAAGGAAAGGTTATTATCTCACCAAATGTAGTGTTTTTTGAAGACCAGTTTCCTTACAAACAATCTTCCAAAAGCAATCAACCAGCAGCCTCAGAAATTTAAAATTCAACCCAACAATCCCAAAACTCTCAAACCTTAACCCTGTCAATAATCTGCCTCAAACCAGATCCAACCCTTCAAATAGCCAAGAGCCTGCAACAAGTAACAATATTAATACCCTGTAGTCAAGTAACCCTCAAGTCAGTCAGCAAGCCCCTATAGCACTCTCCTCAGCCCCAATTCCTATCCCCATCAATGACATTGAGATTGTCTTACCTATTACTGACCCTCAACCTGTACAACCAGTACCTACCCGAAACCTTCACCCAATGGTAACCAGAGGCAAAGCTGGAATAGTTAAGCCTAAGCTCTTCTTGTCAAGTGTAGAATCAAGAAGTGTTAAGCAAGCACTCAAGGTCCCTGAATGGAAGGTAGCAATGGACACAGAATATGAGGCTTTGATCAAGAACAATACATGGAATCTGGTGAAACTTCCTCCTAATAAAGATGTAGTTGGAAGCAAGTGGATTTTCAAATCAAGTATAATGCAGACGGCTCTCTGCAGAAGAACAAGGTCAGGTAGGTTGCTCAAGGCTTTACTCAAAAGACAGGCTCTGACTTCACAGAAACCTACAGCCCAGTAGTCAAGCCTACCTCAATAAGACTGCTGCTCTCAGTTGCCTTGTCAAGGTCCTGGACAATTAGGCAATTAGACGTGAACAATGCCTTCTTGCATGGAGACCTCACTGAAGAAGTGTACATGAGATAGCCCCAAGAATATGAGCAAGAGGATCTCTCATTGGTGTGCAAATTAACTAAATCTCTCTATGGACTTAAGCAGGCTCCTAGGGAGTGGTACCATAAGCTGGCATGTGGGTTAAAAGACCTTGGCAGCAACCAAGTTAGACAAAGCAATGTTTGTTTGTGATAGCAACAATCTAAAAATTTATATTCTTGTGTATGTAGATGACATAATTGTAACAGGTGAGTTAGCCAGTTTGGTCAAGGAAGTCATTCAGTAGCTGAATTCGAAGTTTGCTCTAAAAGACTTGAGAAATTAGCATTACTTTCTTGGAATTCAAGTCACCAAGACTAAAGATGCAGGTCTAGTATTCACACAACAAAAATAGATTAAAGAATTAATGAAGAAGGCTAGCATGGTAGGGTGCAAAGGCTGCCACACGCCTCTTTCCTCTACAACCAAAATCACATATCTTGGAGGGTCAAGCTTCAATGACCCAAGTCTCTACCGATCTGTCATAGGTAATCTGCAGTACTTGACTATTACCAGGCCTGAAATCTGCTATGCTGTCAATAAACTTGCCTAATTTGTTCAATCTCTTCGAGATTCACACTAGAAAATGGTGAAACATGTGCTGAGGTATTTAAATAGAACTGCAAGTGATGGTCTCCATATAAAGAGGGATACTGCTATGAGGATCACTGCATACAGTGACTCTGACTGGGCTGGTGATCCAGAAGATCAAAAATTAGCTAGTGGATACTATGTATTTCTTGGCTCTAACCTGGTTTCTTGGGCATTGAAAAAACAGACAGTTGTGGCTAGATCAAGCAATGAGGCTGAGTACAGAAGCATGGTAGATACAATAGCAGAATTGATTTGGATAAGAAACTTGATGGTTGAGTTAAAACTCCCTATTCCTGAGGCAGCAATGCTATATTGTGGCAATTTAAGTGTTGTGTTATTAGCAGCAAATCCCATCTTGCATTCCAAATCTAAACATTTTGAAATAGATCTCCATTTTTTTAGAGATCATGTTAATGGAAAAGAAATCAGAGTGAGTCATATCCCTTGTGTAAATAGCTGATGTATTCACAAAGGCTGTTTCATCTAAAGCCTTCCTACACTTCAGAAGCAAGCTCAATGTCAGTGACCAAAACAAGTTGCAAGTGTTCATCAGAAAGTGGAAGTTAGAGATGATGTTGTCAGACAAAAGGAAGCTGCAAGAAAAGGAAATTAGAGATGATGTTAGAGGTTGAGCAAAGAGCTTGCTCTACTGCCTGCTCTGCTGATGCCAGGGCATTTTGGCCAGTTTCACTGACCTTTTCTTCACTGTTTTTAAGGTAGTTTCATGCATTTTCTTAGGAAATAAGCTAGTTTTGGGTAGAATTTCACTTACTTTTTGATTCAAGTATACATTGTGCACTTTACATGATTTCATGAGGATTTTGCATGAATTATATGATAAATTGGATGATGCATGATCCCATGATTAAGAGCAAGACTTTGATGCACTCTGTTTGTTTGATTTCAGGCAAAAAGAAGCAGAGAAGAGCCACGTTAGTGGCTACGTTAGTTACACTAACGTGGGCACTAACGTGGAAGGAAGGAAAGTTGGAACGTTAGTGGCATTAACTTTGAAGAAAGGAAATGGAGCCAACGTTAGTGACACTTAACATTATCACTAACGTTGGACCAAGCTCATGAGTGGCCACGTTAGAGTCCACGTTAGCTTAGTTAACGTGGCCTCTAACGTTAAAAGGGGGAAGGAAGCCAACGTTAGTGACATTCAACATTGTCACTAACGTTGGCCTAAGTGCAAAATGCAACGTTAACTCCCATGTTAACTTGGTTAACGTGGGAGCTAACGTAAGAGGCAAGGGTGGTCGACAACGTTAGTGACACCCAACATTGTCACTAACGTTGAAAGCAACCACACAACCCCCAAGGAAGCCACGTTAACTTAGTTAACGTGGAAGCTAACGTGGATGAAAGAAGGTGATGGCCAATGTTAGTGACACTCAACATTGTCACTAACGTTGGAAGGAGCCACACAAGGCACAATGAGCCACGTTAACTCCCACGTTAACTCAGTTAACGTGGAAGTTAACGTGGGCAAAAGTCCCACCTGGCAGCCTGACCATGCCTTCTTCAAACATGCATAACTTGAGCCACAAAGCTCCAAATGAGGTGATTCCAGTGGCATTGGAAAGTAGGATTCCAGAGCTTTCCAAGCATATATGGCACTACATGGTTGACACTAAAGTTGAGGGAAAAAACCTGCCCCGAAAGTGCAATGATGAACATGGTATCAACCTGTATTAAGGCCTACTGACCTCTTCACCTTCCAAGAAGTATAACTCGAGTTGTAGAGCTCCAAATGATGCGCTTCTAAAGGCATTGGAAATTAGACATCCAGGGCTTTCCAAAAATATATAATAGTATGGGGTGGACACTAAGTTTGAGCTTCAAAAACGGGAAATCGCTGGCGTTATTGAGACTCAACATTTTCAGTAACGTTGGCATATATGCCAGCGACCATGTCCACTTCAAAGGAGCATAACTTGAGCTACAGAGGTCCAATTGAGATGATTCCAGTTGCGTTAGAAAGCTGACATTCAGAGATTTCCAACGATGTATAATACTCTATAGTGGGTATGAAATTGGAGCACAAACAAGAGGCATCTTTTAAGCCCCAAAAACACCAACTGGGCAGCAAGTGCAACGTTAGCCACAATAACTTTAGCACTAATGCCACACTTGTAGCGTTAGAGTGGCTAACTTTAGCACTAACTTTAGCACCTGGACCTCAACTTGACTCACTTCTCTCTCAAGTCCACTTCAAAGCCCAAGCAAGCAAGCCCACAATTGTCAACCAATCAAGACCTCAAGAAGCATCTAGAATAGGAATTTTCATTTAATTGTAATTTGCTTTTAATTTCATTTTGTAATTTCGGAGAGCCTATATAAAGGCCTTAGTCTTTACATTGAAGGAATCCTGGAATGGAGGGGTCTTCGGACTCCCTCCCCTCACACACTTTTCTTTCTTTTCTTGTACTTTTCATTTTATGAATTTTGAAGTTTCAATTTCAGTTTTAATCTTCATCTCTACTTTTATGCACTTTCTTTCTTTTCTATTTTGTTAGAGCAATGACCAACTAACTCTTTTCATTGGGTTAGAGAGCTCTATTGTGATTTAATGGATTAAGTGTAGTTCTTCTTCTTCTTCTTTCTTTTCTCTTGATTTTACTAGAGAGCTTTCGATCTTCATCCAATTGGGTAGTTATCTTGGAAAAGAAACTATTCATACTTGGATCTCTTCTGAACCTTGAAAGAGGAATGAAGAGATCATGCTAGAAATGCTTTCTCATGCTGGACCAAATTGGGTGTGGATGGATATGTGACTATAATCCTTCCAACACTTGATTTGGGAAATGCATGTGGTATAATCAGTGACCATGCTTCATCTCTTCTCATGAGCAATTGACCAAGGAATTGGCTATTGATCAAGATTTGAGAGATTGAATTACAAGTAATTGTAATTCGATCACTTAAGATTGCCAAGGAGATCAATGAATGATTGAGGAAGAGATGAGAATGAACTTGATCCGGAGGATTGCAATATCTCTTGATCCCAATGTTCATCTTATTTTTAGTTCTTACATTTACTTTTCTTGCCATTTTACTTCTCTGCACTCTATTGCTTTCTTTACTTTTCTGTAAATTTACAATTCCTGCTGCTCATCATCCAAATCTGAATCGTCTAACTAGGATAATCACTTAACCATTGATTGCTTAATCCATTAATCTCTGTGGGATTCGACCCCACTCTATTGTGGGTTTTACTTGACGACAAATCGGTACACTTGCCGAATGGAGATTTGTTGAGAGACAAATTTTCCCCCGATCATCTGCTGCTTGGAGATGATGTTAGCATTGTTCAGTTAGTTGGTTAGTCTAGTAGGCTATGATTCAGTTTTTCTGTTAGAGTTAGTGGGCCCCTACTGACTCAGCAGAAGCTTCTAGGCCAGTGCTCAGTTATTTAGTTAGTTACAGTTAGTTGCCAGCTGTCATAGATCAAGTTAGTTGCTAGAAGGTTCAGCTAGGGGTGAATGCGGATCGGATCGGATCGAATATGGCCAAAATTTCGATCCGATCCGCACTAAAATCATCGGATCCAATATCTGCAGTTTTTAAGCTTGGATCCGATCTGATCCGATCCACACATTTGTGGATCGGATCGGATATCGGATATATCCGCAAAACTCAAAAATATTTTTAAAAGCTTATTTTTATTAAAAAATATCAATAAAATTTATTTTTTCTATTTTTAAAATATGTTTACTATTAAAATAATATTAAACACATTTTTCTTAAATAATAAATTAAAATAATACAATATATATGATAATTATTAGTTGAAATAAAACATAAAAAGAATATTTACTTATTTATTTCTTTATTTTTGCGGATACGCAGATATGCGAATACCAACACAAAATCCGTAATCCGATCCGATTAGTGTGCAGATATGATCCAATCCGATCCTATAGCCTTACAGATCGAATCCATATCCTCAATTTTCGAATCGGATTTGGATAAATAGTATGGGAATGCGGATCGGATTCGATCCATGAATACCCCTAAGTGCAGCTGTGTCTATAAATATCAATACCTATATGTACAGTAATAGTTTTTCGTTTCAATTCAATACACACATACTTTTAATCCCATTCTTCTTTGTCTCTATTAGAATATAATTAAGATCAATTATAATTATTTAGTATATGTTAGAATATAATTAGAATCAATTAGAATTATTTAATATATCTGAATATTTATAAGTACTCAGAAAATCGTAATAATAAAAACGTAATTTTCCATAATAAATATTCAAATATACTAAATAATTTTAATTGATGCTAATTATATTCTAACACTCTCTTCTCCCTAAATTCACTCTAAGACGTTCAGCATACTTAACTTTGAGAGCTGAACTCATCATATAGCGTCGTACAAGTTTCTTTTAAGAGTGGATAGATGAAGATTTCAACTAATATTTATTTAGTAAATATCTTAATTAATATATAATTCAATGTTAATCGTATGACTAATCAATTTTAAATTATGTAATTAATTTATCTAAATCACTTTATATTTATTTTTTATATTTTTAGCCAACCAACATTAATTTCTAAAATAATTGTTAATTAATTTATTTATTTTAAATTGTTTATTATTTTTTAATTTATAAATTATATAATAATTTAACTTGATTCTTATTTATATCACATTTTATAAATAATATTAGCAAACTAAATCTATTATATATTACTAATTTTATAATCAAAATATGCTAAATGACACTTTTTTATTATAATTAAAATCAATTTTTTTCTTTAAAATTAAAGAATTTTTCCTTCCTCTTTCTATCTCTTTCTCATTCTTTCACTCACTCTATCTCTCTTATATATCATTATCAATGACTAATTATAAATTTGAGAATCAAAATCTACAATATGGTATTTTGCTAATTGCAATCAAATTAAATTAAAATAAAAATATTAAAATTGAAATATAACTATATTATATATTATATTTATATATTACTAAATACTAACTAATTTAATAATTAAAATGTGTCACATGACACTCTTTTATTAAAATTTAGAAAAAATATTTCCCTCCAAAATTAGTAAACCTTCTTCTTATATTCTCTTATCTACCTCTCTCTTTTTTTTTTCTATTTCTCTCTATTATTCTCACTCTATATATAATTTATAATTTAACAAATCAAAATGTGTCACCAGATATTTTTTATTATACTCTTAACTTTCAAAATTAACAAACTCCGTCTCTCATTCTTCTTCTTTATCTTTCTCTCTTTTCTCTTATTCTTTATTTTTTTTCTACCTTTCTGTTCTACAAAAAATAAAATTAACAACATAATATAATTTAAATAAAAAATATTGTTATATACATATTTTTTGATTTAGTTTTAAATTTTTACTGCTTATCTTTCTAATCTATATTTTTTACTTCTTTTTCTTCAAATATTTATTATATATAATTTAGAAAAAATACTAATATTGTGATTAAAAGTTAGAATCAAAATTCAATTATTTTTTTAAAAATAAATTGGAGTTAATTTTATAACTATCAATATAATTTTTTTTATACTAATATCTAATTATATTTATATATATATAGAAAAAAATATTATTTTTAAATAACAAATATAAAAATTAGTTATTTCTATTTGTGCAAAAGATTTAACACCTAATTAAATATAAAAATATATACATTAAATTTTTTTAAATTTTCAATACGTATAAATTCATGTTAGTAAAAATTAAGTCAACTTACATCATATTAAAATTATCATGAAATTAAAAGCTACAAAAATCACAAGTGATGAAATTAAAAGTTACAAAAATTATTAGTTAAATTTTATCTCCTAGATAAAATTAGAAGCTACAAGTCAAGTTGATTTTAATAAAACAAATAAAAGAAGAATTATACATGAAGCATCTATATAACAAGTTTTATTCATCACCTCTGTATAACTAGTCAAGTTTTTATCAGTTTTATAAAATATTACAATTAATACTTAGTTGCATAAAAAATATTATTTTATGATAAAACTTTATTTATAGACTTAAACTCATATACATTAATCATCTCTCTATATAAATGAAAATGTATTGAATTATTAAATTTTTTTTTTTTACTTTGTAAATATATTATTGGTAAGTTTAAGAACTAAAAAGATGATAGTATCATTTATATGAGTGAGTGATCATAAAACTAATAAATGATAGGTATTATACTTCCAATCCAAACTAAATAATTTAGTGGAATTGATTTCTATCATTCATACAGTATTTTGAATCACTTGCCACTTGGTAAACGAAGAAGGGTATGGAGTTTACTCTCAAGTGGGTTGAAGAAGTCAAGAACATCATAAATTCGAATCTTTATTAGTATCATTGAATCAGTGGCTACAAAATCTTTATTAGCTCCTAGCTTCTCAGCCACCAACCTTACATAGTGCTTATTAATTTCCCTATGCTCCATGAACTATAAACTATAAATTAGTGTTTGGACCACGTTATAACAGATTTCATGTAGCCTGGTCAGCCTCTATGATATAGAGTAGATATAATTAATAATGGTATTTTCCGTTATAATATGTCATTTTTATTTTTATCTAATGGTTTTCGTACGTGAAGGTTTGGTTAAGTTGTGAACATGTTGGCCTCCCAGGGTGTTAATCCGGATTCGACTCTTTGAATCTTTATTTCTTTTCTTTTCTTTTTTTCGTTCCATTTAAGAATGATTATTGCCCCTCATCAAACAAGATGTCGTCCTATAAACACTATCATAAAAATCACTTTTAACTATAAATTTTTAGTGATAATAACATAATAATTTTATATATTTTATTTAATTTATATTTTTTAAAAATAATTATATTTTTTGTAGTCATTAAAAAAATCTTTATAGATAATATTATAATTGTTGTTAAAATTGTTTAACAATAAAATATAAGATGGCTATCATTTAATTGCTGTTATATTAATAACTATTTTTATTTTTGTTAAAAATAAAATAAATAACTGTTAAAAATATTTTTTTAATAATAAAAAAGTATGTTTATATCATGTATACAATGAAATTATGGTCTCAAATATTGATAAAGGTGAATATATAGGAATATTAGCTAATTTTTTTAAACATTTATGTGATGGACATATATAAAGGGGAGTGTTTAATGAGATAATTTATGGTCAAATAAAATTTTTATTAGGCTTACACTACACTCATACGTATTTGAAGTGATATAATAGATTAGTTTTTCGTAAGAAACACCAACATTGAGCGGCATTGGAGTCTCTCCATAAAAAAATTGGTTATATTCAAATATAACTTACACTAAAATTAAATTTATTATATATATAGATAAAATGGTTATAACTTTAACTATAAACAATTATAATGATAATTAACTAATTGTAGATGAGCCGCTATATAACTCGTATGTCGGTGAATAATTAGGAATTTTTTGTCAAAATGAATTATATATACTTCGACAGCAAGAGAACAAGGGAGTGGATACATACAAAATATACTCCGACGCTCAAATTAATAAATGTATAATATAAGTTATGTATTGATGTTGTGTTTTAAATAAATGTCTTACCTCTTTTTTATATTTGGGATGAAATATCAATAATTATATTTTCGAGTAATTTGTTTTAATGGAGAATAATGATATATTGGAGGATATTTGTTTTGATGTCTGTTATTGAGAACTAATTTATAATGTATATAGTCGAATTATAACGTGTCACTGAGTTATAATAGTCATATCATATCTCCCAAACTTGACGATATTTTGATGAACTAGGTTGAATTTTTATTGATGAGTTATAACTCGACGTTTTGATTTATAGATATGGAACCACCAATTCAACAAATTTTTTGAAAATAAACATAAACGGGGAATGAGAAAATAGATATATTTTTTTGAAAAAAATACAAGAAAATAAAAAAGTCGTGTCATTAAATCAGAATTGAATTACCGTTCTAGTTTCCAATGCAATCAGTGCCATTGATTTTGGAAGAAACAACGGTCATGATGGATTGGATGGAACTGAAGTGGCTATATTAAATGTGGCATATTTATTTTGGAATGCTGAAGGGTTTCATAAATAGAAGTTCACTTTTGTTAAAACGTTTTTAGAAAGAGGGTAAAACATGAATAAAAAAGGTTAGTTTCTTTCTTTTTCAATTTGATCTTCATCCTCTTGTCTTTTTCTCTTTGTTTTTCTGAAAATGATGGGTAAAAAAAGAGAGAAAGGAAGTGCAAAAAGATTATGATGATGGCTCGTATAAATGGGTCAATGAAGATGTAAAAATCTGCGGGTCTCTTTTTGTGGATAAGGATAGTATTGGTGAGATAGAGATATAAAAAAATTGTTAAGGCAGGTTCAGGGGGTTCGGATTGAATTATCGTCATGTACTAGGGTTGAGCGTGTGTTTCATAGACAAAAAGATTTTGAGTATTTTTTTTCATGCATAGCTGTGTGTTGGAATAACTCCGTGTTAAACTTTCATTCACTTCTTTCGAATGTGACGTTTTAAAACAGTTGAACTATGCACCTTCCCAACTGCGCCCAAATGGTTGAACTTTTTAGAGGTGTTTTAAAATTTTAATAGAGCTTTTGGAGGTAAAACTTTTATTAGAGTTGTTCTTTTCTATGTTTCAGGCTAAAGGGGTATGGAAAGGGATTTGGATAAATCTGAACAGCACTTCTGATTTTTCTATTTTCAAATTGTATAATCCTTCTTTCAAAGATTTCAAAAAAAAATATTTTTGAAAGTAAAATCGGTAGACGAGGATTTTTCTTTTTATCTGGATGAACATCTCGGTGAGAAATTTTTTCTTTATTGGTGTTTCTAACCTCAGCATATTCTGGGTTCAGAAGTCAGTAGTGCAAAAAACGAGTGTATAATTGATTATTTGGTTGAGCATATTGATAGAGAAGATTTGGTTTCTGTTTTTGACTTACTTCCATGGGAAGATAATAAATTTCCGTAGTGAACTATCTTGGTAAGTTTTGTATATAAGGTCTGAAGATGTTATGACTGTTTTATATGACTAATTATATATGTTCTATTTTTTATATAGGTAGAAAATATTCGAGGGTTTCGACTGCGAGCTTGAAAACTCGTTTCAAGACAAAATATGCGGAAAAGGAGGGTTCGTCATCGAACCCTGGAAAAGGGGATGGAGAAGGGGAGGTTACTCGACCAACTCAAAGGAGAAAGAATATCATCTTTAAAAAGAGAAAGTCCAACCTTATTGATGTAGACGTGTCTAACGACTTCATGGAAAAAGCAAAAGAGATTCCTTTGAAGGAGCTGGCCACCTTTGTGAGTAATCAAGAATAATTGCGCGGCTTTGTCGAGGGTGGAGATGGATTCTTGGTGTGGGACAAAAATTTTCCTTTCATAGTTGTTGCCGATGAGTCGTTTCAATCTTCATCCGATATGACCTTAGTGAATGGGGTTGGAGAAGTGGTTATTGACCAACATTTACAGGTACGTCTTTAGTACTTGTATATAATGAAAAAATAAAGTTCTAGTTATATAATATAACTTTTCTATTGTCTGGTATAGGTGCTCGGATTTCGGTTAGCGAGCATTGGTCGGAGTCGGGAGGTGAAGCATAAGAAGCTTTTAGAAAAAAAGACTGATGAATTGACTAGTTTAAAAGAAGATTTATATTTGAAGAATAGTTTCATAGCTGATATATAAAAAAGAAGTTTCTTGAAAAAGATGAGGGATTGAAGTCGGTGAAGGACAGTTATGATAAGGAAATACAATTGTTGAAGAAAAAAGAGAATGATCTTTCTAATATGAAAAATCAAATGATTGAAGTTATTGTGAAACTTAAAAATTTGGAGGACAATAGGCAAATTAAAATTTTGGATGCCTATGTTGATGGATTTGAATGGGAGGTGATGCAGACCAAATTTTTTGTTCCTGACCAAGATTTGTCCCAAATGGATCCGGATAAAGTTGTCTGTGAAGAAAATCTAGTAGATGATGATGAGGTTGCTGAGGAAGAGGATGAAAACCTGACAGATTGATTTTAAGTTTGTGTTCGTATATTTTGTAGTGTTTTGTATGGAACTTGTGATTATTTTTATCTTTGACTGATGCCAAGTTTTCTTGGCTTTATGTAATAGTTAATTGTTTTGCTTTTGTTATTCTGAAGACAATGATTTGTCGTATGAGATGTAAAAACTATTAATAATCGATCTTGTGATATATATTTGCATTATTGATAGATAATATTTGATGATTAGATAGATTTGTGGTGTCATTGTCATTTAGAATGACTAATGAGACTGTAAATGAAATTTTTTGAAGTTTGATTGAGTTTGCCAATAGTTCGGTATAGTTTCTTTTGATGAATTTGTATAATCTTTAAAGATAATCACATCAATTTTTGTGACCATGTTATGATTGATAGGTGTCATATTGGTAATTTGATATGATAAAAATTTTATTTTAGATACATTCCAAAAAAGGTTACCACAAATGGGTAAAGTTGTGATGTTTATTGAGCATTTGATTGAAGGAATTAGTTGTATGCGAATTGCATACTAGTTATAATTTGCGTTTGATAGTCATAAGTCAGATTAACAAAGTCGTTTGAAAGGAAAACAATTAATCAGTAAGTCGGCTTTCGTAAACATAATAGATTGTTATTTGACCCTTGTTTTCAAAGGTGCAAGTAGGCATGTCTCATTAAAACCTCTCCAAGTAAAATCTTTTTTGGAAAAAATCTTGTAAGTTGAAAAAAGAGTACAAGCCTGTTCCTGTCTTTTAGCTGTAATATTGTTTTAAAGAGGAGATATTCTAAGTATTAGGTAAAATTGTACCATCAATAGATTGGATTTTGTATGCTCCATTTTCTAAGACTTCATCAACTCGGAATGGGCCTTCCCATTTGGCTGCAAGTTTTCCATGAGATGAAGGTCGTCTGGCTTGCTCGATTTTTCTGAGCACCAGGTTGCTAACTTGAAATGATTGAGGATGGACCTTTTGATTGTATCACTGGGCTATGTTGTGCTGCATTGCTCAGTGGTGAAGAGTGGCTATATCTCAAATTTCTTCTATGGAATCCAGATCTAGCTGTTGAGCTTCATGTTGATCGGTTATTTGTGTATGCAATGAGGATTGAGAGATCCCCAAAGGAATCATAGCGTATGATCCATATACTAAGTGGAATGGGATTTTCTTGGTGGCAGAATGTATAGTTGTGTTGTATCCTCAAAGAATTTCTAGGATTAACTCGGCCCAAAGCCCTTTAGCATCATCCAATTTCTTTCTTAAGGCATGTAAGACAATTTTATTTGCTGCTTTAGCTAATCCATTAGTTTGTGGATTTTCAACTGAAGAGAAATGTTGGTGGATCTTTAAATTTTGTAAACAAGATGTAAAGTTATGATCGACAAACTGGCGATCATTGTCAGTGATAACATATTGTAGTATACCAAATCTACATATAACATGCTTCTAAACAAAAGACATCATTTGTTGGGATGTGATTTTGGCTAATGGTTGTGCCTCAATTCGTTTAGAGAAATAGTCAATAGCTACAACTAAAAATTTTACCTGACCTGGTGCAATGGAGAATGGACCGAAAATATTGATTCTCCATTGATAAAAGGGTCAACTTACTTCACAGTTGTGCAATAGCTCGGCTGGGACATGAACTATGGGAGCATGTTTTTGGCAATTTGTGCAAATTTTTACCTTTTGATTACAATTATTATGTGAGTTCGGCCAAAAAAGGCCGGCATGAAAAATTTTTGAAGATAGACTTCGAGCTCCTACGTGTGTACTGCAGATACCTTCGTAGGCTTCCGCTAAGGTGAGATCTACCTCCGACCTATTTAAAAATTTTAATAGTGAACGAGTATAACCTTGTCTATATAGGTTATTATTTAATAATGTAAAGAAGGAAGCTTATCGTTTGAATTTTTTCAAATTATCAATTTCGGACGGAATATTTCCAGTTTTTAGATACTGGATATAGGGCCATCAATAGTCATGATCCTGGGTGGTGCTTAAAATTTCAATTAAATTGATACTTGGTGTAGCTAAAGTAGATTGTAGAAAAGTTTAAGTGCGTGATTGCGTGGTGGCAAGCTGAGACAAAATGTCAGCTCAGTGGTTTTGTTCCTTTGGAATATGATGTATTTCAAATTTTGAAAAAGAAGAAACGAGAGATTTAACAATTTTTAAATATTTTGTTAAAAGAGGGTCTTTGACTTGAAAGGATTGATTCACTTATTGTACTACTAATAAAGAGTTACAATGTACCTTTATCTCAGGAATGTTGAGTTCTATTGCTAACCTTAAGCCAGCAATGAGTACCTCATATTCGACTTGATTGTTGCTTGCCATGAAAGAGAAACGTAGAGAATGTTCTAGAACAATTTCATTACCATCTTCAAGAAGAATACCAGCCCCATACCCTTGTGCATTAGAGGCACCATTTACATAAAGTGTCCATTCTATGGGTGGTACATCGAAATTAGGAGCAATAAACTCGGCGACAAAGTCCGCAAGATATTGTGATTTGATGGATCTTTGGCTGTGATATCTGATATCAAACTCAGACAGCTTGACCATTTTATTAGTTGTCCAGTTAATTCTAGCTTTGTTAGCACTTGTTGGAGTGGTTGGTCAGTCCGAACATTAATGATATAGCTTTGAAAATAAGGTCAAAGACGTCAAGCTGAGAATACCAAAGCTAGGGAGAGCTTTTCTATCTTCGAATAACGAAGTTCTGTGTTTTGCAGCGATTTGCTAACAAAGTAAATAGGATTTTGCACCTTGTTCCTTTATGTAACATGAGCAGAATTAACAACCCAATCAGTGATAGATAAATAAAGATAAAGTTCCTCCCCACATTCAGGCTTTTGTAAAATCGGACATTTTGAAAGAATAGTTTTGAGGTTTGAAAAAGCAATTTCACAATCATTATCCCAATTAAAATCATTTTTCTTTTTGAGCATTTGAAAAAAACAAGAAAACTTAGAAGCTAAACAAGGTAAAAATCTTGATAAGGCAGCAAGTCTTCCTGTTAATCGTTGGACCTCCTTTATTGTTTGAGGACTCTTCATTTCCAACACAGCTCGACATTTGTCAAGATTTTCCTCTATACCTTGGCTTGTAAGGAAAAAAATCGAGAAATTTACTTCCTTGGACACCAAAGGCACATTTTTCGGAGTTTAGTTACATATTGTATTTTCTGATTTGGCTGAAGATCTCCACAATGTCGTCTACGTGAGAGTTGCCAATCTTGGTTTTAGCTACTATGTCATTAACATAGACTTCTATGTTCCGACCAATTTGTTTGACGAACACCTTATCCATAAGTCATTAATAAGTAGCTCCTGCATTCTTAGGGCTAAAAGGTATAACTTTATAGCAAAAATTACCATATTCAGTTAGGAAAATAATTTTATCTTGATCTGAAGGATGTATCAAGATTTGGTTATAACCAGAATATGCATCTATAAAACTTTAAATGCCAAAGCCAGATGAATTATTAACTAAAGCATCAATAGATGGTAAGGGATATGCATCTTTGGACATGCTTTATTTAAATCAATAAAATCAACACACATGCGTCATTTATTATTGTGTTTTTTAAACATAACAATATTGGCTAACCATGTTGTGAACCTGATTTCTCGGATAAAGTAGGCATCGATAAGCTTTTTAGTTTCCTCCAAGGATGCTTGTTGTTTCTCCATATCGAAGTTGTATTTTTTTCTGTGCTATAGGTCTAGCTGATGAGTTTAATGCCAAGTTGTGAGATATTATGGAAAGATCAATGCCGGGAATATCAGCAGGGGTCCCATCGAATAGGTTGGCGTTCTGTTGAAGAAATTGTCTGAGCTTTTCCTTCTCAGCTTCTTGCAAAGCTAAACCTACAAAAGTGAACTAATTTGGATCGTTAGTTAAAGAAAATTTTTGTAACTTGTCCATTGGGGTGAGCCGGTCTTGAAACTCAGCTCTTCGGTCTAACTCGACTAATGATGGGAGCTCGAGTGAGTTATGGACGGCGTTTACTTGCACATCTATAGCTCGGTTGGCCACAGGGAATTTTATACTGACATTATAACAATGCCAAGCTTCACGATGATCACTATGAATTGTTGCAATAAAGTTGTCCTACACATGAAACTTAACACAAAGATGAATTGTTGACACTATAGCACCAAACTTATTCAGGAAAGGTCGGCCAAGAATTAAGTTATAAGGACTGAAATAATCAACCACAAGGTATTGAATATCTAGAATTTTTGTTAGAGGATTCTCACCAAGTGTGGTCTATAACCACACAGATCCCAAGACAGGTACTCGTTCACCTAAAAATCCTACTAAGTCTCCAACAGATGGTTGCAGTGTGTTGTCACTCAGCTTCATTTTTTGGAATATGGAGTGGAAAAGAACACTGACACTACTCTCGGGATCTAATAGCACTTTGCAGATAATTAGATCCCCCAATTGAACGGAGATAACGACTGGGTCATCTAAATTGATTTCATTTGAATGGAAGTCGGACGGTTGAAATGTCATCTCTGAAAAATTGGACAAAGATTGTGGACTGTTGAGGGCGCCTTCAACGGCAAGCATAGCTCAGTAGCTACACTTACGAGCCGAGCTTGTAGTTCCACCACTAGCAAAGCCCCCAAATATACAATTAATGATACTTCGAGATTGATTGGGTTGAGCATGAGTTGCTTTGTCCTTGTCGCGAGAAGATTGCCCTACAGAAAGTTGGTTGGTTGAATATGGTGTACGTTTTTTAATGTGACTGCCGATATATTTTTCTAAATGTCCTTGCCAAGCTAATAACTCTAGCAAGTCTTTGGCTATGACACACTCATCGGTAGTATGTCCATATTTTCGGTGAAAGGCACAATACTTTGACTTGTCCACATTCTTTAAATCTTGGAAGTTTTCGGCCTTTCGAGGGGGTTTGATTAGTTTTGCATTCAGTATTTCTTTGATTATTTTCTCCCTTTTGGTGTTGAATTGGGTATAAGAATCGTAACGCGGTGTTAACCGGAAGGGTTTCTTATTGTCCCGAACTTTGTTGTCATCCTTATTGGTTTAGCTTTTTTCAGATCTCCGAGCTTGGCGTAGCTCTTCAATCTCCATTTGAACCTTGACTTTCTTGCGAAACTCAGCCAAGGTTCTGGGTTTGGCTACTGTGATAGCCTCTTGAAATTTTTCTGGACGGAGTTCACTCTTTATATCATGTAGGTGTACCTCTGGGTGGAGGTTTGGAATGCTCATTGCTTCTTTGGTGAAGCAAGTGACATACTCCCTTAGACTTTCATGTTGTCCTTGCTTGATAGTGTTCAGATAATCAAAGTCATGTAAATGTATGAAAGAAGCAGCGAACTAATCTTCAAATAGCTTGGCGAGCTCCTGAATGCGTGAAATAGAATCTGCAGGCAAAGATGAAAACTAATCAAGTGCAAGACCGTCTAAAAAAAATAGAAAAATAATGACATAAGATAGGATCAAAAGCACCGTTTACTATCATCATAGAGCAAAATTTTTCTACGTGTTTCTTCGGATCACCCGTGCCATCATAAGGAGTCGAGTTATTGATAACGCAAAATTCCTAGATAGTTTGAAATTCATGACATCTACCGTGAATGGTCCAACTGCGTTGTCGAATTCGTCTTCATTGTTTTGTTAGTCTCCCTCTGGTTGTTGAGTTTCAGAGTCATGCGTTGGATCAGAATTTTCTTTCTCATCATCTGTTTGTTTGTTGTGATCATCATTATTTTGAATCCGGGCATTGGTTAACTCGGCTATCAGATTTTTCATTCTTTGTTTTTCTTCTGCCATGCACTGATTAGCTTGTTGTAGCTCCGTTATCATCCAAAGAAGCTCAGATGGTGTGGGAGGAGGTTGGTCAGCCATGAGTAGATCTGGAGGTTTTGGTACCTAAAGAAAAAAGGAATTTTGTTTCTGGCCCATGGTGGGCGCCAATTGTTTTTGTGAAGGTGGGCCACTGTATAGCTCATCCGCCAGTGAATAACTAGGAGCCTTCTATCGAGATGAGTTATACTTCGGCAGCAGGGAAAAAAATGGGTGGGTACCTGCAAAAGGCACTCCGACGCTCAAGTTAATGAATGTATAATAAACTTAGTATTGCTGTTGTGTTTTAAATAAATGTCTTACCTCCCTTTTATATTTAGGATGAAGTATCAGTTATACTTTCGAATAATTTGTCTTAATGAAAAATAATGATATATCAGAACATTTCAATATTTATTTTTATGTCTGTTATTGATAACCGATCTATAATGTGTATAGCCGAATTATAATGGCCATATCAATATTACAATGCAATTTGATAAAGATAAAATCTAATTCTAAAATCAACCGCACCCTAATTAAATCCAAACTAATTTTATTCTATAGTAGCTAAATTATCTAATAATTAAGTTCGTCCACTAAGGGGCTGGACTTTTTCAGTGAATTTTTTCCGTTCACGTGTTTTAGTCATAAACCCTTAGTTAAAGAACAAAAATACTGACTATATTAAGCAATTTACCCTAATATTAATAAAAGATGAATCTCGTTAGAGAGTCAATAGAGTATTTGTATAATGTGTATAATGGGCTATTTATTTGGCTCAATATGAGTTAAACAATGAACATCCATAGTAAAATACTACTAATTTCTCAAACACAATACACCCATACTATCTAGAATAACCATCCGGATACTATGGATAATAAACATTTGATATTCTACTGAATCGAACATTCCTATACTCTCATTGTACACATTGTATAAATATTCTATTAGCTCCCTATATTTTCTCATAAAAGATAAATTCACACACTTGTTTTACATTAAACAGTGTTTTGAGAAATATTTGAAATAGATTTAGTGTTGGCTAAGCTTAGAGGGGATCCAAATGCCTTTGAGTATGCTCCTATCCACTTTTGGGACGATGATGGAAGTTCTAGTAAGAAATAAGTTAACAAAAATTTTAAATAGAGTATATAAATTAAATAAGTAATAATTGAAGTATAAGAGTATTCATAAAATAGATAGTAGGAGGAGTGAGTCATTCTTAGGGATAATTTCTATGATGAATGGTAGTCATCCTTTGTTTGCAGGGGATAATTATTTAAGATTGAGGGAGTTATCTCCTGCATGTTGTATAATCGAAGTAGTGGAGAGGGCCTTCTTGCTTTCTCTTCCCCAGTTGGCCTTGTCCGACTCGGTTGATTCGTTTAAGACGAAAATGTTTGATAACTAAAAAAAATCATCCAAAAACAATTTTAATTTGTCTTATTTATCATTCATTAATTGTTACGACAATTAATGAATACTAAATAAAAAAGTTTTGACAGTGTTTTTTTGTCTCTCGAACATTATGGTTTAACAGGGGTAGATATCCCTCTTATTCGTTAGAGAGATTCAGTTTGACTCACTATTTACTGGGTGAGTTTGGGCTGAATTTGCTGTGCTTACGTAGGAACAAATCAAACAATAATAGTGTGTTTACCGACCAACGAACATATAATCCGTCGTAATAAAAAAAATCCATCAGTAAAATATGAAAAAAATCATCGATAACTAACTTTTTTTTTTAATAATTATAAAGTGATACGAATTCAGTTAATTTGGTTAGAATTAGAGGGCGCAATATGAGAACCACAATTAAAAAGAATGGTAAGAAGAAAACATAAATGAGGAAAATGATAATGAGTGTCACCTTTCATGGATTTCTGCGGATTTGATACACACTGAGCAGTATACATGATTATAACCGTATGAGTCTCAGTTATCGTTTTCCAAATTCAGAGAAAGAAGCATCTACCATGCATGTATGGATCATATGGCACACAACTGGACCCTTTGGAAAAGCGTTTAGTCCCTTTCCCTTTTTGTCCATATAATAACTCATAACTACACATTTAATTTTTTTAAAGGACTTCTTCTACCATTCTCATTCTCACCACGTTATTCTAACCATATATGTGCAACTTGCATAGTAAAAGTCAGAGTTTAATTGCTATAGCTACGTACACTTTTTTATTTTTTTAAATATTATTACAAAATAGGGTCAAAATGATACTTGAAAATTATATAGTCATCGATTTGGTTTTCGAAGGATTTAGGACTTATTTGGATGAGTTTTTAAGAAAAGATTTTTTTTTTCGAGTTACTTTTTTAAAAAGATCTTATGAAAAAATAAAAGTAATTTTATATTTGAGTATCTCATGTAAAAAAGATCTTTTTATTTATCAATTATGTTTGGGTATAACAATATAAAAGTACTTTTTTATTTATTTATTATATGAAAAACATCTTTTTTTTAAGGAAAAAAGATCTTTTAAAAAAAAGATGTAAATTACAGCTTTTTAAAAACGATGTTTTTTTTTTAATTTTCCTACTGCTATTACTTTTATTACTAAAAATTTGCCAAACACGTTAAAAAATACAAAAAAAGATCTTTTTCATTGAAAAATATCTTTTTTTATCAAGATAATGGCACCCAAACAAACCCTAAATTCCTTAAATTGATTAATAAAAGATACAATAATAAATCAAATTGATCATTTTACTAATTAAATGATGACATCTTGTAAAATTATTATATAATGTGTAATTGTGTATGTTATCATCTAACCGATAGAAGTTTAATAGTTAGAATATCGATTTAATTCTTAAAATCTTTCGATTTTATGATTTTAAATGAATCAATCAATTTTATAAAATTTGTACTAGATTTGATGATTTTACTATTTATATCTTGTTATAATTTCATGTTTTACATACTTAATTAACTTTTTCTATTTCACTTGAAATCTCAAATTTCTCTATCTTAAATAGAATGATCATTCAGATTTACTGTTATATATTTTAGAGATTAATTTAAAACATATAATTTCTTGAAAACTAAATTGATTCACTATTTTTACAATTTTTTATTTTTTATAGTATTCTTCAATTTGATAGAACAAAAACTAATTTTTTATAAATTTAAATTTTATTTAAAGAATTATCATTGACTAATAAATTATTATATATACAAAATTAAATTCAAACTCTCAACACTTAAATAAGCAAATATCGAACAACCAAATTGGTTATTTTGATAGATAGCCCTTACAAAATATCTAGACACATACAACTAGAGACTAGGGTATATGAGAGCTTACAAAAATAGTTAATAATAACTAAATCACCGAATAAAATAATCCTCATCAAATTAGTAATAATGAAAATAAATGAAATTCTTGTATTTATTATTAAGATACAAATAATGATTTAATTTCCATATATGAATATAATGTAGCGGCCAACCATGTTTGTCTAGTACATAGCTACCTATGCTAACCTTGCTTCAGCTAAAAATATAGCATTTTATTATTAGTAAATATATGCCTCAAATGGGTAATCAACCACCTAATAATTAATGGAGCTATGCTCTAGCATGTTTCTGTGCAAATAAGTACAATGTCGTTTAACTTGTAGGTTTTTCTTTCTCTTATTTTTTCTAATTAGTCGGCAGGGAAAACAGTTACTGCCACACTCTTACACGGAATATACAAATAACCAAATAAAAACAAACACTCTCTTGCAAAATTATCAATTTAGTATTTTTTTCCCTCAATAAAAACAATTATTTTTACATATATAAAAAGAACTGCTATATGAATTCTTTAAGAGTAAATATTAGGTTGCGTTTAGTTTTGAAAACAAGAAAAAATATGACACTAAAAATAAAATACAAATAATAGAAATATAAATTTTAATATTTTTTATTTTGTTTAATAACAAAGTGAATATAATATAGAATAAATAATAAAAAGTTCAGTTTATCTTTATTTTTTTGACACAAAACTTAGAAAGAAAAATAAAATGGTAGAAAATATAATTATAAAATATTGATAGTAGAAATAAAAGAAAAAAAGAAAAAATAGGTTGTATTTTTTACTAATATTTTTGTACAAAATATACTAATTCAATATTACAGAACATAATATTTTTATTAATGTCTTATTTGACAAATATAATTTTGTATTTTTATATCTATTTCTCATTGTCTATGCTTGTAAACACATACAATCTTAAAAGAATTAGAGGTACTATAGAGTTAATTTTAACCGACAATAATATAAAAAGTTGCTAAACAAACTCATTATGAAATTTACTCAAAGTATGTTTTTTATTGAGTTTGAATTTTAGATTTTTTTTCTTATGTTGAATAATATTTGCTGCAATGTTGGCTCCCGCCCAATCCTTTCATTCTTTAAAGCTAATTAATGTATGAATTAATATATCATAGTGTTACTTTAAAATTTTTTTCTCATCAGTAATGTTAGAGAGATAAAAAAAATAATTAAAATTTACTTTAATTAGTATTTATTAATTACTGCATGAATGCTAAATAAAGCTTTAATTACCAAATATTTCCGTTCTTATATATATCTTCTTTTCGTTTCCATTATGTTTATTTTGCCATCATCATAAAAAAAAAATATATTGGCTCCTTAATAACTAGCTACGCTAATCTTGAGAATTTAATAAACAATAATCTTTCATATTATCTGAAAACTTATTTTCAACTCTCGAAATAACATATATATCCTCAAGTATGATGTGAAGAAAATGTTAATGAAATTAAAGAGGTTGATGGTCAATTAATTAAAAAAAAAGGTGAAGTGGTAATTAAAGATGGGGAGTGACCATAAGTGGTAATTAACAGGAGAACCTATTTATTTATTTATATTTGAGGAAAAGTAAGAAGTTGATTGTGCTAAAAGTTGATAAGATGTGTAGTATATGTAGGATTGGTAGAGAGGTGAAGTAGTAAATGAAATGGAGCAGTGTCACACTATATTGTTGATTAAAGTTTGTTAGAATGATTATGATTGCTAATTGTCTTTTTCATGAATATCTTTTCATGTAAAGTCAAACCACAAAATCTAATTAAGTTCAAAAGAAAAGCACAAAAAGGGTTTTCTCAATCTTTATTATGCTCATCTCCGGTTTTGATTATAGTTAATTTTAGGGGGTATTTTCCGGGTTTTCAATAACTCATTTTTGAGCTTTGGTTAACTTAATTAAGATTTCGAAAAAATATTATTCATTAAAAGTATTGACAAATAAAAAATATTAAAAAGTTTTTAAAATATTTTATTTAATTTAATAAGTATTTTAAAATCATATTTCTTTATAAAAATCCAGTTGTTGATTTTGAGTATTATTACCGTTAATGTTGTAAATTTTTAAATTACTGTGAAACATTTTTATATGTTTTAGTTATTTAAATTATTCACAAAAATAATTTTTACCTAAGATTTTATATTCGTATTTTATTTTTAAATGTTTAAAACACTTATTAAATTCAATTTCTTAATTAAAAATAGAGAAATACTTGGAGTAGTCAACACTTTTAACAGAAAACAAGGAGGAGTTGACTAGTGTTTATTCAAAGTAAGATAAATAGAAGAAAGAAAAATAATAATAACCTAACATCTTTTTTTAAAAAAAAATCAAGACTATTGTAAATATTTTCTATATTTAATTGTCTTTGTAAGAAATAATCAAAATAGATAATCATTAGTCAAGTAGGAAAGTAAGAAGCAACCTTCCAAAATAGTTCCTCAAACAAAGAGGGTTAACTCAAAGTAAAGACCAAAGCATTGGAAAAAAAAATACAAAAATGCTAAGTGTAAATGAAAAATAATTATTACTATATAATTTAATTTATTTTTAATATATATTATATACGAATGATTGATTTTTAATATATATATATTTAATATACGGTTAAAAAAATGTAAGTAATATATATCACTTAATATATATTATATGTTATTATATGAGCAACTATATCCATCATTAGATTCAAATCACTTTCACGTCAAACGCTTTGATGAGCACGATCTTTTGAATATTATGTCATTTTATAAACTTGAACCCAACATTGCCGACAAAATACCTTAAGTAATTAAACACATCACGATGATAATGTTCATCTTATACCTTCCATTATTAATTAATTAATTAATTAACATATTCTATATATTAGATTTGCACTTTTATTAATTATATATATATATTTATTATTGATAAACTTGGAATATATTATGTGTCTTCCAATTCTCCCACACACGATAATATATATGAAGTCATGAAATAATAAAAAGTAATTAATTAAACTAATTAATTAAAACACTGAAATAACTTTAATAAATAATTTAACAGCTGATACATTTTGGCCCATCTATAAATGAGAGCATGCATGTATAGCACGCATTATAGCTATATATAATAATTATAACTATGAGACAAAAGTCCTTAAATTCTCTTATTACAAAACCCTTTTTTTTTTTTTCCATACAATAAAAGTGCACTACACCTACCATATAGAGGAGGGGAGGCACACATAATATAACTCATATCAAACTGCACTCTAATTAATAATTACCACCCTAAAATTGAAATTTAAAGTTAATTAAAGGTACACTCATATAATATATGATCTCCTTGAGTATGGAAATCATGCATAATTAATAATATTTAAATAAAATACTTGGTTTTTATTGGTTAATTAGGCTCCTTATGATGGCAGCTTCAGCACTATCAGCATCAATTGTGGCCAACAATTGAGACAAACGTTCGCTTAAATCATCAACCTCTCTGTGTAAGTTTCTTATATAGTTGCATGTCTCTTGTAGAACCTTAGAAGCTGAAACCTATTCAAAACAAAAAAGTCATCAAATTAATAATTAACCATGCCATCAATAATATGCAATATTAAAAAAAATCTAAAATTCTTAAAAATAAGAATATCCGAAACTCAATAAAAAGAAATATCTAAAATACAAACTTAACAAAAATTTATTTTTTGTGTATTTCATACTGAATTTGTTTGACTGTTTGTTTTTTAGTATTACTTTATTATTATACTAAATAGAATAAAAAAATTTTCAAATGTATTATTATACTAATATTTTAGTAATTTTTAACTATTACTTTTAATTATAAAATATATATAATATATATATATATATAATTAATCTCAACAGTTAAAAATTATTGAAATATTGGGTATACTTAAAAAATTTTTTAATAGAATCTGTGTATTTATTTATTTAAAATGTACTATGAAGTCCTATTTGACTATATTTGAGGGACCATAGAGCATACAGAGGGAAGTTTCGTTTGAGCAGTAGTTGAAGTAGGTCCAAATCAACCACATGACTGTTATGGAGCAGACACCATTTTATCTCTTTTCCAGTTTTCCACCATCTAGGCTTCTGTGCTGTTTCCTTCTTTTTATTATTTTCTTTCCTTTTTTTACCCTCTAAATCTACATACACATATCTATATGTTATGTTCAAGTCAATGTGAACCCCTTGACCCATTATACATATACAGATTCCTTTACATTTTAACGATTCTTTATTTTTTGTGTATATTTTAATTCTATTTTTTATTAATTATTTTTAATATCAAAAGTAAAAACAATAAAAAATTTATATAAAAATAATACATATAATATTCCTCTTTTAATTTTTTAAGAATTATGCTCTTAAAATATGGGGTTATTTGGAATCCTTCTTGAATAATAATAATAATAATAATAATAATAATAATAATAATAATAATATGATTTACATGTGCCATATGAGCCATATGGCATTATGTTAATTGCCCTGCTTCCCTACACTAGCTACCCTTTAATAATTTAATTTCCAGAACTTGACAGAATTAGTAAAATTTATTCAAGACCCTGTATTTCTTTTTTTTTTTTTTTGTGTTGGTTATTTTTTGAAGACATTTTTATGTAAAGACAATTTTTTTTTACCAAAAATAGGAAGACTCAAACTCGCAACCTCTTAAGTGAATATAGAAAGACTATGTCATTTGAATTATAACTCATTGGCATGTAAAGACGATATTATAAATTATAAAATAGTTCACTTAAATATATACAGTTAAAATATTAAACCATTTAAAATCTCTTAATATTAACATTACAAAAAGATATTTTTCATAAGAAATCACATTTTGCTATTTCCTAGCTGCATTACCTAGCATACTTGAAATTAACTACAACTATTTTCTTCAAGCTAAAGTAATATATAATCAAGTAATATAGGAAAAGTATAGGGTATCAACATATTATCTGTCAACTTATTACCAACAATGATTAGTTATTATATTTTAAACACATATATAAAGAGACATATCCAAAAATATATCTATAAAGACACTTCTATTAAAATACAGCTATAAAAAAGACATTTTTATTAGACACATCCACAAAAACACTTTCATTAAACACAATTATAAATAAGAGTTGGTAGATGTTGGCAGAAATGGTGTTGGTAACGTAGTTGGATTGATTAATATATGAACCTTTTGAAGCAATATATATATATATATATATATATATATATTGGTGAAATCAATTCCATGAATAATTTAATATATATATTATTATACATATACAACTTATCCTACTAGCTAGGTTAGACCAAACATTGTTGAAGTTTAATTTAGTACTATTATTGTATTAATCTTTCATGCATATAGAACCCAAACATAGAAAAAGATAGATAATAATGAGAAAGGGCATTATTGAAAAATTAAAAAAAAATGGAAAAATAATAATAATACCTTATCAGAGCGCCTATCTCGAATCTCAGGAACAAGTTGGCGCAACTTTGAAACAAGTTCGATGATTTGGTCATCGGAGATTCTATTAGACCCTGATTGTTGCCTTGACCTTCTGCTAGACATAATGTTCAATATATATTTTTATATGCGTCCCTAAGAAAAAAATATATATATTATTTTTGGGTTAATATTGAAGCTAGTAAATTATATATAATATAGGCTTTGTGTGATGATGCTTCAGTTTCAGGGTTTTAATATAGAAACTGATGCAAACAGAACCAACCGAGAAGAAGATATAGAAGTAGTGTAGGGAATAAATAATTAAAAGAGTATATATATTATGATGTAATATATATATAATGGGGTTTGGTTGGGGAGTTTGAATAATTAACGGAAAGAAATTTAAAGAGAAAGGATTGTAGTGGAATTATTAAGAGGAGAAGAAGAGAAAAATGGTTTAGTAGTGTAGTTGGATTATAGAAGCTGGTTTCTTATGCAGAAATGGAGAAAGTGATAAGAGAGATATAAATAAAGGAAAGTGAGGGAGTGGATTGAAGGACCACAAGAGAGAGAGAGAAAGAGAGTACATTAATAACAAGACATTGATGTTGGATGTGAAGAAAACAATTGCCTTGGGAAATAAAGCAATGGTGCTTGATTAAGAAACAATACAATTTTTTTTGGCCTTCTAATCATGATTGTTCAACTCACACTGTTAAAGATTAAATAAATACAAAAGATTTAATCTATCACGATTATTGAACAGGATGAAAAGTAGTAAGGCTGTGTTTCGTTTACAAATACGAGACTGAAACAAAGAGATTGAGATAACAAATTATGTTAGTTTGATAGATGAGACATGAATAAAAATATTGTGTTTAAAGATATTGAATTAATATATATTTTTTTATTTTGATAGAAAAAATACAAAAATATTAATAAAAAATATAATTTATTTTTTAATTATTTTTATTAATTTTTTATAATTATATTTTTTTAAATAAAAAATAAAAATAAATTAAATTTTTATAATTTGTTCTATTTTATTATTACTAAACAGAATATAAAAATATTAAATTTTATATCTCTATTTTTTATGTTTAATTTTTAGTGTCTTATCTTATTCTGTAAAAAACAAATACAGTCTAAATGATTCTAACAATTAAACCCATTAAAATCGAATTAGGGTTAAATGACATATTTTTTAGTAGATGTTTCACTTAAAATTTATAGATATTCCTGATTATTTTAGAAAAAGATCTTTAACTGATTGAATTTAAAAGGATATAATTTGATTCTGGTATCTCATGGCACAGGAATAATCCAAATGGACGGCTTTGGACCAAAAGCATATAATTGAGGCGCAGTTGGATGTTGGATCGTAACAATAAGTGAATGTTAATATTTATAGCTGCATTTTAGTATGTCTATATGTTACATTAATTATAGTGATTATAGTGTTTAAAAAATATTGCTAAAAATAAATAATGTTTTTATTATTCAATAACGTTTTCTAAAAAACATTACTAAATAAAATGTTAACAAATAAAATATAAACAAAAAAATATAACATTAAGGATAGACATATTAACATCCACCGTATTTATATATTGAACTTACGATTTTGAGTTTGAGTAATTCTATGAAATTTTTCTATAGTGATGGGTCCTACTCATTTTTTCTTCTAAGTTTGTTATTTCTTGAAAAAAGGTTTCAATTATGCTACACTATACCTTTTATGGTAGAAATTATTTTTGACATAAATATTTTTTAATTATTAACATGTACTTTTTATTAATTAAAAATAATTTAAATACATAATTAATTAATAATAATTATATTTTTATACAAGTATCAGAAATATCCAGTAAGAAATACAAACTTATTTAAAAGTTACGTTACAAACACTTTTTTGTACAAATTATTAATTAAAAATTGTGTGACATATATAGACACTTTGAATAATAATAATAATAATACAAAAATTACTTGTGTTAATAAACAAAAGTGAGGGAGAGAGAGAGAGAAAAAAGAGGGATTTGTAGGGAGAGTGTAGGTTTTTCCTTCTGTGTGTGTTGTTCCCAAATTGGGGTTTGATTTCAAGTGGCACTAATAAGAGTGTGTTTGTTTTTAAGCTAACAAAGTGGGCCTCAATGTACATGTCTCTATTAGCAGGACCATGTGATCATCATAGTAAGAGAAAAAATAAAATGATCCTCTTCATATTTTCATAAAAACCCTTATATAAATATTTGTTTGCCTTTCTCTCTATATTATTATGTTTTAATTTCTTAATGCTAATAATCACAAAATTCCATGTAATTGTACCCTAAAACACTTGCCAATGTTTCAGGCTTGTGATTCAGTTCACAACAACATAGGATGACATAATGTTGTTTGCAAACCATTGAATATAATACATGTGTTAAATAATTAATCAAAATAAAATATGCCTCCTATCATGCTAATTAGTGTGTTTTTATGTCGTCAAGAAATTCCAAATCATGATTTGAAATGCTTAGAGGAGATGTTAACTCAATTTGATATAATATGTTTCATCAAATCATTTTTTTTTAGTATTAGTCTAATTTTCATAGTTTCAAATATGTAGATATAGGAGGAGGAGAACCACTAATTTGTCTCCTAATTTAAAAAAATAAAATACTTGAAATAATTTAGGCTCTCTCTAGAAAGTGTTTTCTTAATTTGTGTCCTTATCCAATAATGAATAATTTTGTTATTGTTAGTATATTGGACATTATTATTATTGTTGACAAATGAAATGTTTTCAATTAATTTGTTGGGAAAATTATCTTTGACAAATAATTTTACGACACATACATACTTCATTTCTTTTATTTTAATATGTCTTATCAAATCATGCTGAGTTATGTTTTTAATATAATTAATTTTAGTTTAAAACTAGGGAAAATTCCGATACACTAAATAGTAGATCCTTAAATAATATTCCTAACTATATTATTTGAAGAACACTGAATATTTTAATTTATATCTTTTTAAAGAAAAAAGAAAAAGAGATGAGAATTATTATTTGGCACACATACATACATATATCAAACTCTAAACTAATAGTTAGTCACTGACTTAGATCTGAACGAAAGTGATGCTTCATTATTTTATGACCTTGTGTGCCTAATTAGTGTCATAATCATTTATTGAATCAGTATCTTAATTTATATGAAGCCAGATAATAAAACAACAAAACAACATCTTTGAAAGTGATTATATTAATTAAAAGAAAACGCAGTGGCTGACCGCCGTACGTGAAGTGTTTACTTTATGTGATTATATCATTACAAATTAAACCCTAGCTTAGGGGGAACATTCATGGCAATTTCTCTAATGCAATTTTTTTTTTTTTAAATTTATAAAACTTGAAATCTTGGTTTAGTCTCTTTGGTTAGAGTGACAAACAGAGATATTTGTCACTAAATAAGATGGATCAACCAACTTCGTGCGTCTAAAAAAATAATATAAAAATATTAATTCGTCTCATTTTTTATCGGATAATGGGCTAACAGATTAACCTGTTAGCCTATCATAAAAATTTATAGATCTACATTCTAGTGATTCATATATTATACCTCACCAACAGTTAATAAGAAAAAATATTATACAAAAATTGACAAGAAGTTTCGTTCTTATAAATTTTAGTATCTTAATTATCACCATTATTATCATCTTGTTGATTAATATATTATTTGAACCAACTCCTAAAAAAATCTTCCCCTCTTAAAATATCTTCCATGTGATTATGTAATTGTGTTTAGAAGAAATAAGAATTTTAGGGTTTGGTTTTATCTTTTTTTTTTTTTCGTTGAATTGATGTCTTCTATTTTCATTGATGTATTCTGCTTTAATTTAGTTTAGTTATTGATATTATACGTTTCAGTTAAATTAATGTCTTCTACTTCAACTCATCATGTGTACAAATTCATATCCAAACCGATGTGCATGTCCTGCTCGTCACGTTTCATGTTTTCAATTGATGAGCATAATTTTAATTTCATTATAACTATATGATTAGACTTTCTCAAATATCTCAAGTATGCTTTTCATTTTTGAAATTTTTAAAAATTTTAAAATGTGCTCATAATATTTAATTTGTTTTAATTTTGTGTCTAAAATTTTAAATATATTTCAACTCTACCATTTTGGCAAATCTTTTCTTTTTATATCATCTTTATTAGAATATATTTATGATATTATATATTAATATAATATTGATTTTAGATTTATTTAATTTGATATTAGGTTGATTTTGTTATTAAGATTAGGTTGTATCCTTGGCCTATAATAAATAGGCACTCTTCATTGTGCATCATCACAACAATAACATTTGAATATCAAGCTTATATTCTTGTGTTATTATTATGAATTCTAATATGATATGAGAGTCATGGAATTTTTCTTGAGTATTCTGATATTGTTATCCCAAATTTTTTGTAAAAAGATTTTTGTTTATGTTTTTATCACTCATATTTGATCACCATTTAATGCTCTGATTTTTTTTTTACTCTCAATTCTTTTTTTTTATGTTTGTTTTTCACAATTTTACACCTAAAATGGATTTATGTCCTCTTATTAGTTCTAAGTTTATCACATTTTCGACAATTATTTGGTGAAAGTGAGGTGATTACTAATGAAGATGAGAGAAAATAATGTAGTATAATGTATAGGGAGAATATTGGAAAAAATATTTTGATTAACAAAATAATTGACAAAAGATAGAATATAAACATATTTGAAATTTTAAAAAAAAATTAAGCCAATTTAAAATTGAGAAAATTAAGCCTATACTTATTTCCATTTTAGATGTGATGGTAATGTGTATAATGTATTTAATTATTATTATTATCTTTGTTGCTTCATCCTTGGTATGTTAGGGACACAACTACGTGAGGGAAGGCCCAATCTTTCAATTTGTGAGGCACGAGGTTATCACATGCAATTTCTGTGTCTTACAAGACACCCTAATTTCAATATGTCTCTTAAGCCTCATGGTACATGTTTGACGATCTGAGTTTTTTTTTTTAATTACGTATTTTTGGAAGTTTATTATTATTACTATATGAAACATTATTTATTGAATTAAATTCAACTTCTAAAGTATTATTATATATGTATTACAAATTTCATTTAATTAATTATTGTAATGGGTTTTTAGAGCGCATAAGAGATTTAATGAAGGAATTGAGGGGTTTTTAATTTCCCAAATGAGAGATATAGGTTGGGAATTTCATGCTTTAATATTTTGAAGCACTAGCACGTGCCACTATTAAAAAAATGTATGTATGACCCATCTTAGCTAGAAAATTGAGGGGACCTCTATATTATTGTCTTTACCCATTTGTTAGTTTTCTTTTTGGGGGGTTTTACATCAATTTTTAAGTCTAATTATCATAAATTAATTAATTCAGCATTATTGCTATTCTTTTTTAAAATTCAAACTCAATACTAAAAATTAAATATTTAATAACATGATCTTATATTACGTGCACAAAATTAATTAACATTTTGCTAACAACCGGCAAATGGGATTTACTATTATTTTTGGCTCACTAACTCTTGATCATGTGTCCACTTAAACCTTAATTAAGCAAACTTAAAATTAACTTTCAATTCCCCACCCATCAACTCAGAATTCCAAAAAGGGAGACATGGAGAACAAATTGGCCACCAACTAATGTCCTTTGCCTAATGTACTGATCAAACTTAGATTTTGATGAGATGCATGAACAGCCCAAAAATATATTAGATGATGGATTTGATTTTTATTTTTTAATTTAATTTTAATTTAATTTTATAGATATATTTAATTACGTAATATTACGTCAGCAAAAAAATTATTTTTTATATTAACTATATAAATATTTATCCAAAAAAATGAATATATTAAACTACTCTTTCACCTTAGTCCATGACAATAATAAAGAAGTCTCGTGATCCACAAATCCAGCCCAACAGAATACATAAATTCAATTACAATTTTAGTCTTTATTATCTTATCTTTAGTTGTTCTTATCTTATCTTTATTTGCTTTTATCTTTCATACGACAATGCTCTTTATATATTTAGTTTTATCCTCATAATTTACAACACACTTCAATACAATTCAATCAATCAACAATCAATAAAAGTTTGCATTCTTTTCTTTTCCTATTTTTTTACAATTTTATCATGGTATTGTAATTGAATTTATGTATTCTGTTGGGTTGAATTTATGGGCCACGAGACTTCTTTATTGTTATCATGGACTAAGGTAGAAGAATAGTTTAATAAAATATAATTAGATAATTGTGTAAAATATTTTATACTATTAGTATATCAAAATTAAAATTTTTATTTTTATTACACTATTAATTCCCTATGTATATGAAAAATTTTGTAGATAACGGAACAAAAATTTAGCAATTTCTAGTGGAAAGAAATTATAGTATGACTGTATAACTATATTAGTGGGGTTTTGTGTTAAAATCTTCATTTTTTTTTATAACTCTAAGACCCCCAACGTTAGAAGTCAAGAAAAAAAATAAATAAAAATGCCTCAGCTAGTTAATTGAAATTATTTTCTTCAGATGAGTCTAATTGAATTGAATGGAGACAAGAAGTTTGAATCAGAATTTGAAGATTTGAAATTGAAAATTGGAAGTCAAGCCAAGTAGTGTTTTATAATAATAGAAGTTTAAATTATTGTTAGATAGAGGTATAAGAATAATTATATATCTAATATATTATTTTATACAAGAATCTTTTTTGAGTTAGAAGTGTGAGTCATAGATTTATTTTTATATTATGCTTAAATTTTTTCTTTCTTTAGAAAAAATTGAGACATTATGGAATAAATTCTAAACTTTTTAGTTATAATTATAGATTTTTTATATATATCATATATTATCAATTTATCATCATGAATCTATTTATTAAAAAAATGTAAGTTATTTGATTAATCCCTTACGTTTGGACAAAATTTTATTTTGATTCTTAATTATATATATCTAATAACGAAAATGTCCATGCTTACACCTTGGCACAAAGGTCCACACAACATTAGTTAAACTTTGATTTGAAGATTGTATGTAAACGTGTTTTGTGATTGGAGAAACAGTTTTTGAAGTATCATCGCTCTAAATCCCAGGTATATATATTGTTAATCATGGATATGATAAGTATTATTTGCGTTTAGCAATGGTTTTAAACCAACGCTAAATAGTTTTGCAACGCTTCCAAAATCACTTCCTGACAAGATTTAGTGGCGAATTTTAGCAACAGATGGAATATGTAATACCCCATTATCCTAAGCCTTATTTCTAGCCGTAAGGTAAAGAATAATAAAGTATCACGACAGTTCTAAACCTCTAATAATATTATATATATAGAAGAAAATAGTAACACTAGAAACCCGATAAAAGAATAAAAGTTCAATTTGTGTAAAGCAGAATTTAAGCGTTCACGCATCAAAAACTAAATGTATAGATACGAACAGATAAGACATAATATATATAAAACCATGTAGATAGTTGCAGGATACACAAGATAATAATTAAAGTAAACAAGATATATATAAGTATAATATACAAACGAGGACTAATCACAGTCTGCGGAGTTTAGGCCGGCTAGTCAAACTTAATACAACAGAGTTCGAAGTTTAAAATAACAACAACCTATCTCTCAAAGTTTTTAGAAAATAAAGCCTTTAAGGCAACAAAGTTAAATATACAAAAGGTGAGAGAATACTATGACAAAAGTAAAACAGAAATAAACAAGAAAAGAATCATACTCCACTCTGTCACCATATCCGCAATTTCACCGAGGTGAATTACGACCTGCATCTGAAAAACAACAACAAAGTATGGAATGAGAACCGGAGGTTCTCAGTATGGTAACAATGCCCAATAATGTAAGATGTAAGGTTCCGGGACGCCGATGACAATCCTAGAACTTCACACCACACAGATATTCAAGCTTAACGTAAATAAATAAATTAAACCATAAACCATAAGTAAGATTATCTAAACTTAGGGGCTCTCTAACTAGAACTAACCACACCGTTGTATCCCACAGCCTTCATCAACCTAATTTTCGTGTGATCCCATCACCACCGCCTACCTAACCTCCTCAGCACCAAACAATCACAGATAATGCACGCTAGTAATACACAAGTAGTAATCATATATAACAAGTAATTAAAAAAGCAAGTAGGCATATTACACAATTAGGCAAACTCAAGTAATCGAAGCAAACAAGCACATAAGAAATGTGTAACACCCTAATATTCAAATCCTTATGCTCGAGTCATAAGTCAATGATATTACGGTGGTACGACTCTCGGGTGGATTTTTAATACATAAATATAGGTAATTTCGAAAGGAGTATTAATCGAGAAGCCTGAAAGGAGTAGACATAAAATCGCGAAGACGTATCACTCACGTTTCGACAACGAAAAGATAAAACGTGAAGCCGAAAGCGATATACGGATAAGGCATAAAGGAGATTAAGGGATAGATAACAGATAGATATATATAACATAAGTAAATAGCCGCTAGTCGCGACCCGCGAAGTTTAGGCCGGCTAGGGTACAATATGAAAGTAGTTGACAAAAGTACATCCTAATCTCTCCCAAAGGAAACATAAGAGCCTCTATAGGCAAGTTCCAAAAGAGTTCAATACATAATATAATCTTTTCAAAACGAAGATGGAGAGATTCTAAGCAAAACACAAAGTGGAGAAAATAAAGATCTTCGACGTCTCTCAGACGTACCACAGCTCACTTCTGAGCACTTGGACCTGTATCTGAAAAACAAGAGATATGTACGGAATGAGAACCCCGGGCCCATGGGTTCCCAGTACGGTAAAAGTGCCAAATAAATACAATGCACTGCAATAAAAACTCACTAAGCATCCTAAACTCCTTTTCACCAAGTATCCAGCCTAGATTCTCACTAATCCATAAATAGGCATCTGACGTAAGGGGATACTAAATCTAGTTCATATTACACATGTTTTCCCAATCCGCTGATTCTTTCGCGAATCAGACTCAGAATCATAAGCAAAATCATTACCAGTTGCTCTGCCTCAGCAGCTCTATATCAATACATCATACCCTCGCCTGGAGCTAGTGAAATCACATCACTGCGTCTACCCAGGGAGCCCAAATGATCTCATTCAAAAATCATCATCATTATGCAATCGCATTATCAATTCATCTCATCAAGAACAGCCCCAACATCCACCAACACCATCATGAGGGATCTCTCAGTTGTACAAACACAAGCAATACAGACAAGTAAGACACAAATAAGGTACAAGTAGAACAAGTAGCACATAATCAGGTAACATAGCATATATAATGTAGAAATTCAAAACAAATAGGCAAACCCAAACAATTCAAACATATGCAAATGATGTATGCCTGCCCTATGGCTGATGATATCATCTGTCGGTTATATAGCCAACCCGACACGTCCTGGTAGCTAACCATGGACAGAAACACCCCTCGCGGAGCAAGTAGGTTTGAGCTACAACCCCCTTGCTACTACCCGCTCAGCCCAGAGCCAGTGGAACAACCACTACTGCGGCTACTACCCAGGCGGGTGTTTAACAGCTCAACCTGGAGCCAGTGGAACAACCACTACTGCGGCTACTACCCAGGCGTCACAATCTCTGACCTGGAGCAAGTGGGACAAACCACAACCCTTGCTACTGCCCAGGTATCTCAAGCATTAACCCGGAGCAAGCGGGACGAACCACAACCCTTGCTACTGCCCAGGTATCTCAAGCACTAACCCGGAGCAAGCGGGACGAACCACAACCCTTGCTACTGCCCAGGTATCTCAAGCACTAACCCGGAGCAAGCGGGACGAACCACAACCCTTGCTACTGCCCAGGTATCTCAAGCATATATTCATTCAATCTCAATTCATATTATCAATCCTCATTGTTATCAAATCTCAAACATTAACCTGGAGCAAGTGGGACGAACCCCAACCCTTACTACTACCCAGGTATCAGAGTTACATTCATTCAAAACTCCATGATTAACTCATTTATCATAAACATCATTTTTCGTCTCACACCCGGAGCAAGTGGACTAGCCACTGCTACTACCCAGGGAAACTCGCATCTCAGATAGTGGAAGTGCAAATCACAATTATCAATAATTCAGCATAAACATGCATGAATTCTCATCCATGGATCAACATCCATATCAGCCATCCGGCTCGCGGTTAAATCCATAACCAGCCAATATTCATAGCATACACAGCTATTTCGGCTCACGGTTCAATCCAGAACCAGCCAATTTATAAACAATTACGGCCCTTCGGCCAATGGCATAACAAGCACTTCCACCACCATCCTCCACATCTCACATAATCATCAATGATCCTCATTGATTATTCATTTTCCCTTGCTTCATTCGCAAGTTACCTCATTCACTAGCCCTTTTCTAATAGCTAGGCATATCATAACGATTTAGGATATAAGTGGTGAGATCGGAGGCTTAGAAGTATGAGATTTGGCTTTTAAAACTCAAATATCAACTTTGGCATGAAAACAATGCCACGCGTACGCGCACTCTACGCGCACGCGTGGATGTCCTTAAAAACTCATCGACGCGCAAGCGTCATGCACGCTAACGCGTGGATTAAAAAGTTACCAAATCGACGCGCACGCGTCAACCACGCGTACGCGTGGATACTCTCGTGCCCCAGGCACAAAGCTGGCACAGTTCTGGCACAACTCTCTGGAAAATGGCTGGGCATTGGGTGCAGCACTATCGGCGCGCCCGCGCACATCACGCGCACGCGTGGATGGCGTTTTCTGGAAGATCGGCGCGTACGCGCCAAGTGCGCCCACGCGCAAGGGGTTATTCTGCTAAAAATTTTCTAAGTTAAAAACTGCAGAATTCACAAATTCAACCCCCAATCTTCCGACGGACATAACTTCCTCATTTTAAATCGTTTTTCACCCGTTCTTCGAACGGCATGGACATCCCGGATCCAATTTCATTTCTAAACAGATTTGGCACAAAACAAAGATCCGTAGTCCAAGTTATGTCTCGTCAAAGTATGCCCAAAAACCATGTTTTCATATAAAACCACAAAGTGCCATTTTCAAAACAAGCCATTTTCAACTCTTTTCAAAATCAACTAAAACATGCCAATTTCAACCCTTTTTGAAACCAATCAAAATACACCAAAATCAACATCAAGCCTCCTCAACTCATACATTAACACTTTACCACGAATCACAAACCGCCATATAACCATCTTTACCCATTTCAAACAAATGGCTAAATTACAAACATATCAACATGTCATACATCCTTCCTCATCCCAATTTCCAACAATAATATTTCGATTCAACCATCATTATACATGATCAATATCATACCCACTAACACGTGGTTTCATCCCCAAATCAACCTCAACCATTTCTCAAGCATATATCACAACATACATATCTCTCATGCATTAACATACCATCAAGGCATCAATAATCATACTCACATATATGATCACATAATATATCTCAACCAAAATCAAACATACCTCATCTACACTATTTCACCCAAAATTTACCAATTTCCACACTTCAACTCCTCAAACCTCATTATTCAATAACCAACCCAATCATTCATATATTCATTATATGAAATTCATCCAATCACTTGTGTCATCATACAATGCACACATCAACTTACCTTCCTTACATCTTTCCGGCCTCCGGCCCAAAATATACGGCCTCCGGCCCAATTTCACAATTTAAATGCATAAATCACAAATCAATACTCATTATCCAATACTTCAAATTTTCAATACACCAAGCATACAAGGCCACACAATTCTCAACCCAATCATCAATTCACATTACATACCAACTATGCATATTAGCATCAACCAGTTACACAATCCAAACTTAATCCTAGGGGCATCTAGCCTAGGAATTCTCATCATACACACGGTACTTAAATGAAACTTAAACCGTACCTCTTGTAGCAAAATCAATTGAGCCTCTTCTTTGGAAGTCTCCACCAACCTTAGCCCTAAGCCTCACCAAAGCTCCTCAAGCAACACCAATCTCCCAATTGTGCACCAAAACCATCAAATGCACTAACATAACCAATGTCACATACATACATCAACCTAGGGCTCATAAAAATCACAAATCACAAGGGTTTGAGCACTTCTTACCTCAGCCCATATGAAGTAGGGATAGAACCCACTTAGAATCCATGTTGGAGTATCCCTAAACACCCAAAATCACAAGATTTCAATACTAACTTCCCAAAAACGTGTAACAGTGGGGAATTTCGAAAACTGGGCAGAGATGAATGGAATACTCACCACAAAACTTAGATAGAAATGTAGAGGATGAGAAGAGCGACGCGTGGCCGCAAACGGCTCGTCAATCGGAGCTCCGTAGCTCAAGTTATGGTGGTTTGAAGATCAAAGAGAGTTAGGTTTTCTCTCTTCTCTTCCCTCTTCTCAATTTCAGCGCCCCAACCCTCTTTTAGGGTAAAAATGAGCTGAAATGCTCATAACTAATGCTTATATATGTTGGGTCTTGGGCCCACTTAGGCCCAGTTCACTTATTTTTGTCCGTTGGCCCAATTTTGGACCAAAACCTTTAACACTAGCGCTCTAAACCGCACTTCAAATATTTCTACTTCCTCTAATTATAATTCCTCATTTCTTAATCTTATTTACTCATAATCAACTTTCTCAGCTGCAGTACCAGACAGGTCTCAGCCGGTACTGCCGGTCAAAATTTCACTGCGCGCTTTTACGCAGAAGACTATGTCTTCCGACTCGGAAAAATTCACTGAATCCAAATATCATATTGAAATCATCAAATTCCAATTGCCAAATCTTCCAACCATATTCGCTCCTACTTACTCATTATTTAATTAATTTCGGTTAGACCGGGTATTACATTCTACCCCCCTAACAGAAATTTTCGCCCTCGAAAATTCTATCCATCCCTACGAGTACGCGAGCGTAGTCTGCCGTTATATCCACGCATAACAGTTCCAAGGTCCTTTTTACTCTACGCGCTTCCGTTGCCGCGCTCTGATTTCTCTATCTCTGAGGATCTCGGTCATTTGTTCAACGCCGACCAACAGCCTCGTTCCTTACTTTTACCGTCTTATCAACTCACACCTTATTAAATCTCATCAATAATATTGCCATCATCGTTAATCATAGCCATCATCCCACATCACTATAATCAATCAAAGCTTTCTTCGTTTTTAGAATTCAATGAGTTTGTACTAACAAGCTAACAAACTCTTATGAATCCGCTTCCCTTTAATAATCTATAAAAGCTTTCGAGACACATCTCTTTTGTTGAAGTTACTCAGATAAAAAAAATCATTTTCAAAAACATGACCAAATACTCCTTCAAATTCTTGGGAAAATTTTCAACAGCGCCTCTCCAAACATTGGAGTTTACCACCCGTCACGGTTCCCTCAAACCAATCTCAGTACCACATCAGCATTGCAATTTAAAGGTTTCCAAACGATTCCTCTGAAACCGATCATTACAAATCTTGATCTAAACCCAAGGTCACCATGACCAAACATCATAGCACTCATCTCTCGAACACAACAACTTGCACTCAGTCATCATCTAAATCCGATTACGCATCAATGATAATTTTCTCATCCATTTCGGAACCATTAAGGCTCACCGTCGCAATTAATTCCAATTATCGAGAATCATTATCTGTATAAGCTCACTAAACTTTTAAGTACTCTAAGCATAAAGCATTTCTAATCATATCCCACTTTTCCTTACTATTACCATATTACGCTAACGCTTTAGCAAGCTTCCGCTACGCCACTTTGATTTCTCGTCAAGTATTAACTCCATCACTTATTTTCTCAAGTACCCAACCACACTTAGCATGATTGGCATTTCAAATCAACATTTCCAAATCCATCATTTAGGACCATTTCTTATCTATTTAAATCAAAGGAACTAAAAGTCACGGGTCAATCCGTTTTACCAAAAATCTAGAATTCATCCAACTCCATAACAAACACAACACATCATTCTCAACAGAAAATCATTTACATCATAGGCATTTATCCATTTGTATTAAGGCAATTCCTTACTCGGAGCATCCGGTTTGCTTCTCAGTCTAATATTAAGCTCGACATTCTCAGTTTAACTGTACAGGCGGTATTATAAAATCATGCACTGTCCTTTAAGCTTGATGATAATAATTACCTCAATCTTACTGTCGCAATCGGCCCGTATCCTGACTCTCTCCTTGTTGGCAATTTCTTGATACATGCCCTGGTAACCCGCACTTGTAACATACGCCTCACCCCAATCGGCAAGGCCTATTCGTGTGATGACTTCCACACCTCTGACAGCTCAGAACATTAGAAGTAGCCGCTGCCCGTTTTCCCTTACCATTCCTTTGGGACTCCTCACTCGTCGCAAAGTTATTCCGTCCTTGGGGAAAGTGTTGTATGTATCCCCTCTCCTTAAACTCTCGACCCCTTGGTGCAAATCCTTGGTTGTGCTCCCTGCAGTGGGACTCCCGACGGTCATTCTTCGCCTCAACAGCCTTCCTCACACATTCTTCAGCAATACGGCTCTTGTTCACAAGTTCAGAGAAGACCCTAATCTCCATCGGTCCAACGGAGCTTAGGATTTCACTTCGAAGTCCTCCCTCATACTTAATACACTTCCATTCCTCGAAGTCTCCCGGAGCTCCCTGACACATGCGGGAAAACCTGAATAGCTCCTCAAATTTGTCTGTATACTCAGATACGGACATAGCACCTTGCTTCAACTGTAGTAACTCCAATTCCTTGGCTGTTCTGGCGGAATTCGGAAAGTACTTCTTATAGAATTCCACTTGGAAGGCATCCCAAGTGATAGATTCATTCCCCTGTTGCAGGAGACGTCGAGCCCCTTGCCACCAATGCGATGCTTCCCCTTTGAGCAAATAGGTAGCAAATTCAACACGCTGCTCTTCAGGCACCAACTGCGCTTGCAGCGCTCGCTCCATGGCCTGAAACCAAGTATCAGCTTCAGTCGGATTGGTGGTCCCCTTGAACTTAGGTGGATTAACCTTTAAGAAAGTTGCCAGTGTCATCAGGCCCTGAGCTTCCCTTCCGCCATTGCCATTATTGTTTATCTGTTGCCCAAGAGCCTCCGCAGTGGCTTGCATAGCAGCAGCCATATTCTCCAACGCCGCCATAAAGTTTACCGGGTTATTCGGGTTGACTTCCGGTTCCTGCGTACTAGTACGATCTCTCTCACGTCCCTGACTGGGTCCACGAGGCGCCATCTGGTTCCTATACACACCAAACAATCGATATCAAGTTGATCAGTCTCAATATCGGAAGTATAGTGCTTCAAAGTACCAAAGGTACACTCATGGACTTCATGCTAGATGTATCAGTTAGATACCCTAACTAGCACAGGCACAGACTCAGAGTATGCATTGAAGCATAAGCAGTTCCATCCCTCAGGCTCACGAGGACGAACTGCTCTGATACCATAATGTAACACCCTAATATTCAAATCCTTATGCTCGAGTCATAAGTCAATGATATTACGGTGGTACGACTCTCGGGTGGATTTTTAATACATAAATATAGGTAATTTCGAAAGGAGTATTAATCGAGAAGCCTGAAAGGAGTAGACATAAAATCGCGAAGACGTATCACTCACGTTTCGACAACGAAAAGATAAAACGTGAAGCCGAAAGCGATATACGGATAAGGCATAAAGGAGATTAAGGGATAGATAACAGATAGATATATATAACATAAGTAAATAGCCGCTAGTCGCGACCCGCGAAGTTTAGGCCGGCTAGGGTACAATATGAAAGTAGTTGACAACAGTACATCCTAATCTCTCCCAAAGGAAACATAAGAGCCTCTATAGGCAAGTTCCAAAAGAGTTCAATACATAATATAATCTTTTCAAAACGAAGATGGAGAGATTCTAAGCAAAACACAAAGTGGAGAAAATAAAGATCTTCGCCGTCTCTCAGACGTACCACAGCTCACTTCTGAGCACTTGGACCTGTATCTGAAAAACAAGAGATATGTACGGAATGAGAACCCCGGGCCCATGGGTTCCCAGTACGGTAAAAGTGCCAAATAAATACAATGCACTGCAATAAAAACTCACTAAGCATCCTAAACTCCTTTTCACCAAGTATCCAGCCTAGATTCTCACTAATCCATAAATAGGCATCTGACGTAAGGGGATACTAAATCTAGTTCATATTACACATGTTTTCCCAATCCGCTGATTCTTTCGCGAATCAGACTCAGAATCATAAGCAAAATCATTACCAGTTGCTCTGCCTCAGCAGCTCTATATCAATACATCATACCCTCGCCTGGAGCTAGTGAAATCACATCACTGCGTCTACCCAGGGAGCCCAAATGATCTCATTCAAAAATCATCATCATTATGCAATCGCATTATCAATTCATCTCATCAAGAACAGCCCCAACATCCACCAACACCATCATGAGGGATCTCTCAGTTGTACAAACACAAGCAATACAGACAAGTAAGACACAAATAAGGTACAAGTAGAACAAGTAGCACATAATCAGGTAACATAGCATATATAATGTAGAAATTCAAAACAAATAGGCAAACCCAAACAATTCAAACATATGCAAATGATGTATGCCTGTCCTATGGCTGATGATATCATCTGTCGGTTATATAGCCAACCCGACACGTCCTGGTAGCTAACCATGGACAGAAACACCCCTCGCGGAGCAAGTAGGTTTGAGCTACAACCCCCTTGCTACTACCCGCTCAGCCCAGAGCCAGTGGAACAACCACTACTGCGGCTACTACCCAGGCGGGTGTTTAACAGCTCAACCTGGAGCCAGTGGAACAACCACTACTGCGGCTACTACCCAGGCGTCACAATCTCTGACCTGGAGCAAGTGGGACAAACCACAACCCTTGCTACTGCACAGGTATCTCAAGCATTAACCCGGAGCAAGCGGGACGAACCACAACCCTTGCTACTGCCCAGGTATCTCAAGCACTAACCCGGAGCAAGCGGGACGAACCACAACCCTTGCTACTGCCCAGGTATCTCAAGCACTAACCCGGAGCAAGCGGGACGAACCACAACCCTTGCTACTGCCCAGGTATCTCAAGCATATATTCATTCAATCTCAATTCATATTATCAATCCTCATTGTTATCAAATCTCAAACATTAACCTGGAGCAAGTGGGACGAACCCCAACCCTTACTACTACCCAGGTATCAGAGTTACATTCATTCAAAACTCCATGATTAACTCATTTATCATAAACATCATTTTTCGTCTCACACCCGGAGCAAGTGGACTAGCCACTGCTACTACCCAGGGAAACTCGCATCTCAGATAGTGGAAGTGCAAATCACAATTATCAATAATTCAGCATAAACATGCATGAATTCTCATCCATGGATCAACATCCATATCAGCCATCCGGCTCGCGGTTAAATCCATAACCAGCCAATATTCATAGCATACACAGCTATTTCGGCTCACGGTTCAATCCAGAACCAGCCAATTTATAAACAATTACGGCCCTTCGGCCAATGGCATAACAAGCACTTCCACCACCATCCTCCACATCTCACATAATCATCAATGATCCTCATTGATTATTCATTTTCCCTTGCTTCATTCGCAAGTTACCTCATTCACTAGCCCTTTTCTAATAGCTAGGCATATCATAACGATTTAGGATATAAGTGGTGAGATCGGAGGCTTAGAAGTATGAGGTTTGGCTTTTAAAACTCAAATATCAACTTTGGCATGAAAACAATGCCACGCGTACGCGCACTCTACGCGCACGCGTGGATGTCCTTAAAAACTCATCGACGCGCAAGCGTCATGCACGCTAACGCGTGGATTAAAAAGTTACCAAATCGACGCGCACGCGTCAACCACGCGTACGCGTGGATACTCTCGTGCCCCAGGCACAAAGCTGGCACAGTTCTGGCACAACTCTCTGGAAAATGGCTGGGCATTGGGTGCAGCACTATCGGCGCGCCCGCGCACATCACGCGCACGCGTGGATGGCGTTTTCTGGAAGATCGGCGCGTACGCGCCAAGTGCGCCCACGCGCAAGGGGTTATTCTGCTAAAAATTTTCTAAGTTAAAAACTGCAGAATTCACAAATTCAACCCCCAATCTTCCGACGGACATAACTTCCTCATTTTAAATCGTTTTTCACCCGTTCTTCGAACGGCATGGACATCCCGGATCCAATTTCATTTCTAAACAGATTTGGCACAAAACAAAGATCCGTAGTCCAAGTTATGTCTCGTCAAAGTATGCCCAAAAACCATGTTTTCATATAAAACCACAAAGTGCCATTTTCAAAACAAGCCATTTTCAACTCTTTTCAAAATCAACTAAAACATGCCAATTTCAACCCTTTTTGAAACCAATCAAAATACACCAAAATCAACATCAAGCCTCCTCAACTCATACATTAACACTTTACCACGAATCACAAACCGCCATATAACCATCTTTACCCATTTCAAACAAATGGCTAAATTACAAACATATCAACATGTCATACATCCTTCCTCATCCCAATTTCCAACAATAATATTTCGATTCAACCATCATTATACATGATCAATATCATACCCACTAACACGTGGTTTCATCCCCAAATCAACCTCAACCATTTCTCAAGCATATATCACAACATACATATCTCTCATGCATTAACATACCATCAAGGCATCAATAATCATACTCACATATATGATCACATAATATATCTCAACCAAAATCAAACATACCTCATCTACACTATTTCACCCAAAATTTACCAATTTCCACACTTCAACTCCTCAAACCTCATTATTCAATAACCAACCCAATCATTCATATATTCATTATATGAAATTCATCCAATCACTTGTGTCATCATACAATGCACACATCAACTTACCTTCCTTACCTCTTTCCGGCCTCCGGCCCAAAATATACGGCCTCCGGCCCAATTTCACAATTTAAATGCATAAATCACAAATCAATACTCATTATCCAATACTTCAAATTTTCAATACACCAAGCATACAAGGCCACACAATTCTCAACCCAATCATCAATTCACATTACATACCAACTATGCATATTAGCATCAACCAGTTACACAATCCAAACTTAATCCTAGGGGCATCTAGCCTAGGAATTCTCATCACACACACGGTACTTAAATGAAACTTAAACCGTACCTCTTGTAGCAAAATCAATTGAGCCTCTTCTTTGGAAGTCTCCACCAACCTTAGCCCTAAGCCTCACCAAAGCTCCTCAAGCAACACCAATCTCCCAATTGTGCACCAAAACCATCAAATGCACTAACATAACCAATGTCACATACATACATCAACCTAGGGCTCATAAAAATCACAAATCACAAGGGTTTGAGCACTTCTTACCTCAGCCCATATGAAGTAGGGATAGAACCCACTTAGAATCCATGTTGGAGTATCCCTAAACACCCAAAATCACAAGATTTCAACACTAACTTCCCAAAAACGTGTAACAGTGGGGAATTTCGAAAACTGGACAGAGATGAATGGAATACTCACCACAAAACTTAGATAGAAATGTAGAGGATGAGAAGAGCGACGCGTGGCCGCAAACGGCTCGTCAATCGGAGCTCCGTAGCTCAAGTTATGGTGGTTTGAAGATCAAAGAGAGTTAGGTTTTCTCTCTTCTCTTCCCTCTTCTCAATTTCAGCGCCCCAACCCTCTTTTAGGGTAAAAATGAGCTGAAATGCTCATAACTAATGCTTATATATGTTGGGTCTTGGGCCCACTTAGGCCCAGTTCACTTATTTTTGTCCGTTGGCCCAATTTTGGACCAAAACCTTTAACACTAGCGCTCTAAACCGCACTTCAAATATTTCTACTTCCTCTAATTATAATTCCTCATTTCTTAATCTTATTTACTCATAATCAACTTTCTCAGCTGCAGTACCAGACAGGTCTCAGCCGGTACTGCCGGTCAAAATTTCACTGCGCGCTTTTACGCAGAAGACTATGTCTTCCGACTCGGAAAAATTCACTGAATCCAAATATCATATTGAAATCATCAAATTCCAATTGCCAAATCTTCCAACCATATTCGCTCCTACTTACTCATTATTTAATTAATTTCGGTTAGACCGGGTATTACAAAATGCATATGATGAATGCCTGTCCTATTGGCTCGTGATATCACTTGTCGGTCCGTAAATGCCAACCCGACACATCCTTCCGGATGTAGCCTTTTCTGTCACACCAGAGATATAGTGCCCTACACACTCATGCAGCAGCGAATCTGCTACGCCAAAGATATAGTGCCCTGCACACTCATGCAGTAGGGAGTCTACTACGTTAGAGATATAGGCCCCGTACGCTTCATGCAGCAAAGAAGAAAACAACAACAACTACTCATGCAGCAGAGAAATCTGCCACACCGGAGATATAGGCTCCGCACACTCTTATCAACAACAACTACTCAAGCAGTAGCAAAATCTGCCACGTCAGAGATATAAGCGCTGCACACTCCCATATAATCCAATAATTTCATCATTCCTTTCTGAGTTCTCAACTCATCATAACTATCACATCACCGGTTTACAACTTTTCAAATTCATCATAAGTATTTCCATTCCTCATAAATCTCTTCAATCATACATTTCACAACTCAACATTCACCAATTTAAGCTAGAAATTACACAAACATTCCAAACCTGTGTCACCGACTCTAAACTCATAACTAACAATACCCCTATTTATTCCTTTATTATTTTCCCTTGATTCACGACCCTAAAACTGGTAAAAAGGTTTTAAGTAAGTGTTACAGAAGTTTACAAGCATGCCGGAAAAGTGAAACAGTTAAAAAAACAAGGTTTTTATTGAAAAACAGGGCAGTGTGCGTACGTCGTACGCACGCCCAGGAGAATTTTCAAGATATGTGCGTACGCATAGAGGTGTGCGTATGCACAGGAGTAAAAATTTCCAACTTTGCTCATTCGCACAATGCGTGCGAACACCCTCAAAAGAGTGCACCTTCCAACGTCTGTGAGCGCACAAGGATGTGCGTGCGCACAGCTTGCAAAACTCCATTGGTTGTGTGCGCGCACAGAGCGTGCTAGTGCTCCCAACAGCAGCCATATCCCCGTGTATGCATACGCACAAGAGTGTGCGTGTGCACAATTTCAAAAATACACAGGGTGTGCGTGCGCACACAAATCAGAAATCACAAATTCTGCAGCATTCACAAAATTCAGATTTCGGACAACAACTTTTAACGATCATATCTTTCTCTAAAAAAATTCAGATTTCTACAAAATTGATACCATTTTAAAGCTCTTTGAATTATCTTTATTTTGATACAAAAATCATCAAATTTCAAAAATGGGAGCTCAAGATATGATCCGTCAAAGTTCACCAAAAATCCATTTTTACTAAAACTTTAAAAATTCAAATTACCACAACTCTCAACTTAAAACCAAATCAAAACCTACTCAACACAATACCAAATTCACTCAAGAATCCATACCAAACATTTCTCAACCATATCAACTATTCAATCATCCAAACTATTTAATACCCACCTCAACTAATGCTAAATTCAACCTAATCTTCACATCAAAACTTATAAATTCTATCATTATTCAACTATACCACATCCAACATTTAATACCTCAATTTATCAACTCCTTCAACACTCGTCAATCCAAGCATCAATTTATCATAATCCACATCATAACAGGAGAATCCATATTGGTTTTGTTAGCCAACAGTGTTTCTGGATTTGATGATGCGTTGGTAATTGGCTTTTCCATTTTTGTTCCATACGAAGCATATTCCAATGCCTCTCGAAAGTGAATTTTTTATCATAATTTGTGGAATAAAGTTTATAGTCCAACTTCTTTATATCATCAGCGTTCGAACCACTCCTTATGTTTCGAATAACTTTATCGTAGCAGCCAATAAATTGTTCAACTGCCTTGTTGATCTTATACCATTGTTTCTTACATGCAACTGTCCCCTTTTCATGTCAGCTCTAAATTCTACACAATAGCTGTGAATTCAATTCTGAAATATTTTGCTCTTTTGGTCGGTACCAACTATAGGGTCAGTTGAAATATTCAACCATGCACTTATCAACATCTCATCTTCTTCTCATTGCCAGTGTTAAATACTATCTTGTCATCATCATTGAGGTCGATAACATCTAATTCAGAGAGTTGGAAAAATCTGAATATTGCGAATTTAGACTAAATTATATCCGAGTCTGAAGGGATGGGTTAGAAGAACCATCAATACCAGATGAGTCATGTCTCGATGCACTGAATTGACTTGGAAACGACAAGAATATTGGAGTAACATTTCTGATAGAGGGGTTAAATATGGATGAAAATGGATAATGTGGTGTTTGTGAATTTTGATTATGTGGTTAAAAAATAGGAAATTAATTATTATAAGGAGTTTGAAAATTAAAATTAGAAAGATTTTTTGAATTTAAACTTTGAAATGTATTTAGTAGTATAAAATTTTGATTTGGAATTTGAGTGTTTTAAGTTTGAGATGATTGACTATTTAAAGTTTAATTTTTTTTGTAAGTAATTAAAAAAAAGTTGAATTAGTTTGGATTTATTTTTTTTAAATAAAAATAATATCAATAGAACTTTAATTTTGTAAATTTAAAAGAAAAATTAAAAAGAATAAAAATTGTGAGAATAAAAATAAATATAAATAATATATATATATATATAAAATAATAAAATATTAATTTAATAATAATGACGGTATACAGTAATATATTTTTATTAAGATATATGTTATATATATATATATACACAACAGTCATGTGTGTGTGTGTTGTGCTCAGATCTATGAAGTACGAACACTTTGTTTAGTTGTCGTGTCGGTGTGTCGAACACATTTCGGACACGACGCATGAAAACACTCGCTCGATACATGTATCTCCTATGTCCAAACGTGTCCTGTCCAAAAAAACAAAACAAAAACGTCCAGACACGGCCCAATAGTGGTTTGAAAAGTTCACTTCAATTTTATCCTTTGACAAAAGATGTATTATTTTGGTAAGTAAAAAACCTAACTTTTCACTTCCATCCTTAGACCCGTCTTTGGCTCCACATCTACTCACCCTCTCTTTACTGCCGGTCTCCTGCCACTTCCAGTCGTCGCTGCCACCTCCGGTTGTCACCAACGTCGGTGTTTGTCGTCCCTTTCCACGCCCGCTCACTCTCAATCTCATCATCTCCTCTTCAGTGCCGTCACTTCTGCAATGCTCGTCATCGCTGTTCGCTGCCATTCGCCGCCTCTCTGGTCGCCGCTTCCGCCATGTTTGTCGTTACTGCTCCCGTGCTCGCTGCTGTGTTCATCGCTTCTCCAGCCACCATTTGTCGTCCCTGCCGTGTTCGCTGCCTCTCCAATCCCCACTTCCACTGAGCTCATGGTCGCTGCTCCCGTGCTCTTCTGTGTCCTCCATTTCAAGTAAGGAAGAATGTTTATTTTTCCATCAATCAATTTCTGATTCTGTATTTCTATTTTGCTTTGTTCTCTATGCTTCTCTTTGGTTTCGATTTGTTTTGTCACTCCGTTTTGTGCTTCTATTTAGTTCTAGACTTCTATTTTGTTCTATTCATCTCCTTGGATTTGTTTTGTTTTGTTTTGTGCTTCTGGAATTAGAAATTAGGTATTGTTAGAGATTTCTTTCAGAAGTTTTTACTGACTGCTATGATAAGATTAGAAAGACACATAAGAAAGATAAGAGGAAAGAAAATTGAATTGATTGTTAATGTGTTTTTTAGCATATATAATAAGAAACTATTTGTTTCACTGAACTTTCATTCATATCTCCTAAGTCGTAGCAAAGGTAATGTTTATATTTAGTAGTATATTAGTATTATATAACAATTTATATTTTGTAGTATACTAGTATTATATAACAATTTTCTTTGGTTCTGTTTTGTCTCTATGCTTTTTTTTGTTCTGTTTTGCTTAAGAAATTAAATTGTGAAAAAATAATTTTATTTCTTAAATTATTGTAGGATTGTGAGAGATGAGTTCAGAGAGTGTTCAAACAATTTTGAAGAAAGTGTTGATAAGCTTTTATATGAAAATTTGTAATAAAGAAAGATAAAATTAAAGGTGGTGAAAATCTTGAATTTCAATGTAAATTTTGCAAGGTTTTATTCAGTGGTTCTTATGCTAGAGTAAGAGCACATTTATTGAAGATTTTAAGAAAAAGAATTAGATTTTGTGCAAAAGTTACATCAACAAAATTTGAAGAACTTAAAAAACTTGATAGTGAAAGTACATTGTTGCATGAAAGTAAAAAGCCTAATTAAGTCAATTCCTCTTCCACCCTTATCTAATGCAAGTGAACTTGATTCAAGAAAAAGAAGAGATACTAGACTTTTAGAGAAAGCTTTTAATATGAATGCAAAGGAGACTCTAGATTTACATATTGCTAGAAATATATATGATGCATATGATGAATGCCTGTCCTATTGGCTCGTGATATCACTTGTCTGTCCGTAAATGCCAACCCGACACATTCTTCCGGATGTAGCCTTTTTTGTCACGCCAGAGATATAGTACCCTACACACTCATGCATTTGGGAGTCTACTACGTCAGGGAAATAGGCCCTGCACACTTCATGCAGCAGAGAAGAAAACAACAACAACTACTCATGCAGCAGAGAAATCTGCCACGCCAAAAATATAGGCTCTACACACTCTCTACAACAACTACTTATGCAGCAAAGAAATATGCCATGTCAAAGATATAGGCTCCGCACACTCTGATCAACAACAACTACTCATGCAGCAGCAAAATCTACCACGCCAGAGATATAGGCTTCGCACACTCCCATAAAATTCAATAATTTCATCATTCCTTTCTGAGTTCTCAACTAATCATAACTATCACATCACCGGTTTACAAATTTTCAAATTCATCATAAGCATTCCTATTCCTCATAAATCTCTTCAATCATACATTTCACAACTCAACATTCACCAATTCAAGCTAGAAATTACACAAACATTCCAAACCTATGTCACCGGCTCTAAACTCATAACTAACAATACCCCTATTTATTCCTTTATTATTTTTCCCTTGATTCACGACCCTAAAACTGGTAAAAAGATTTTGAGTAAGTGTTACAAAAGTTTACAAGCATGCCGGAAAGGTGAAACAGTTTAAAAAATAAGGTTTTTATTGAAAGACAGGCCAGTGTGCGCACGCACAGGGGTGTGCGTGCGCACGCCCATGAGGATTTACAAGATGTGTGCGTATGCATAGAGGTATGCGTACGTACAGGAGTAAAAATTTTCAACTCTGCTCATTCGCACAATGCGTGCGAACGCCCTCAAAAGAGTGCACCTTTCAACGTGTGTGCGCGCACAAGGCTGTGCGTGCGCACAGCTTGCAAAACTCCATTGGTTGTGTGCGCGCACAGAGCGTGCCAGCGCTCCCAGCAGCAACCATATCCCCGTGTGTGTGTACGCACAAGAGTGTCCATGCGCACAATTTAAAAAATACACAGGGTGTGCGTGCGCACACAAATCATAAATCACAAATTCTGCAACATTCACAAAATTCATATTTCGGACACCAACTTTCAACGATCATATCTTTCTCTAAAAAAAATTCATATTTCTACAAAATTGATACCGTTTTAAAGCTCTTTGAATTATCTTTATTTTGATACAAAGATCATCAAATTTCAAAAACGGGAGCCCAAGATATAATCCGTCAAAGTTCACCAAAAATCTATTTTTACTAAAACCTTAAAAATTCAAATTACCACGACTCTGAACTTAAAACCAAATCAAAACTTACCCAACAAAATACCAAATTCACTCAAGAATTCATACCAAACATTTTTCAACCATATCAACTATTCAATCATCCAAAACATTTAATACCCACCTCAACTAATGCTAAATTCAACCTAATCTTCACATCAAAACTTATAAATTCCATCATTATTCAACTATACCACATCTAACATTTAATACCTCAATTTATCAACTCCTTCAACACTCGTCAATCCAAACATCAATTTATCATCATCCTAACTTCATAATCCATATCATAACAGGAGAGTCCATACTGGTTTTGTTAGCCAACGGTGTTTTTGGATTTGATGATGCGTTGGTAGTTGGCTTCTCCATTTTTGTTTCATACGAAGCATATTCCAATGCCTCTCGAAAGTGAATTTTTTATCATAATTTATGGAATAAAGTTTATAGGCCAACTTCTTTATATCATCTACGTTCGAACCACTTCTTATGTTTCAACTAGTTTTATTGTAGCAGCCAATAAATTGTTCAACTGCCTTGTTGATCTTATACCATTGTTTCTTACATGAAACTGTCCCCTTTTCATGTCAGCTCTAAATTCTACACAATAGCTGTGAATTCGATTCCAAAATATTTTGCTCTTTTGGTCGGTACCAACTATAGGGTCAGTTGAAATATTCAACCATGCACTTATCAGCATCTCATCTTCTTCTCATTGCCAATGTTAAATACTATCTTGTCATTATCATTGAGGTCGATAGCATCTAATTCACGAGAGTTGGCAAAATCTGAATATTACGAATTTTGATTAAATTAAATCCGAGCCTGAAGGGATCGGTTAGAAGAACCATCAACACCAGATGAGTCATGTCTCGATGCACTGAATTGACTTGGAAACAACAAGAATATTGAAGTAACATTTTTGATAGAGAGATTAAATATGGATGAAAATGGATAATGTGGTGTTTGTGAATTTTGATTATGTGGTTGAAAAATAGGAAATTGAATATTATAAGGAGTTTGAAAATTAAAATTAGAAAGATTTTATGAATTTAAACTTTGAAATGTATTTAGTAGTGTAAAATTTTGATTTGAAATTTAAGTGTTTTAAGTTTGAGATGATTGACTATTTAAAGTTTTAAATTTTTTTGTAAGTAATTAAAAAAAGAGTTAAATTAGTTTGGATCTATTTTTTTAAACAAAAATAATATCAATAGAACTTTAATTTTGTAAATTTAAAAGAAAAATTAAAAAGAATAAAAAAATTGTGAGAATAAAAATAAATATAAATAGTATATATATAAAATAATAAAATATTAATTTAATAATAATGACGGTATACAGTAATATATTTTTATTAAGATATATGTTATATATATACCACAATTATGTGTGTTTGTGTGCGCGCGCGCTTGTGTGTGTGCTCAGATCTATGAAGTACGAACACTTTGTTTAGTTGTCGTGTCGGCGTGTCGAACACATTTCAGACACGACGCATGAATACACTCGCTCGATATGTGTGTCTCCCGTGTCCAAACGTGTCCTGTCCAAAAAAAAAAACGTCCAGACACGGTCTGGACACGGCCCGGACACGGCTCAATAGTGGTTTGAAAAGTTCACTTCAATTTTATCCTTTGACAAAAGATGTATTGTTTTGGTAAGTAAAAAACCTAACTTTTCACCTCCATCCTTAGACCCGTCTCTGGCTCCACATCCACTCACTGTCTTTTCACTGCCGGTCTCTTGCCACCTCCAGTCGTCGCTGCCACATCCGGTTGTCACCACCATGGGTGTTTGTCGTCCCTTTCCACACCCGCTCACTCTTAATCTCATCATCTCCTCTTCAGTGCCGCCACTTCTGCAGTGCTCATCATCGCTATTTGCTGTCATTCGCCGCCTCTCTGCTTGCCGCTTCTGCCATCTTTGTCGTTACTGCTCCCGTGTTCGCTGCTGTGTTCGTCGCTTCTCCAGCCACCACTTGTTGTCGTCGCTGTCGTGTTCGCCGCCTCTCCAATCCTCACTTCTACCGAGCTCGTGGTCGCTGCTCCCGTGCTCTTCTGTGTCCTCCATTTCAAGTAAGGGAGAATGTTTATTTTTCCATCAATCAATTTTTGGTTCTGTATTTCTATTTTGCTTTGACCTCTATGCTTCTCTTTGGTTTTGATTTGTTTTGTCACTCAGTTTTGTGCTTCTATTTAGTTCTAGACTTCTATTTTGTTTTGTTCATCTTTTTGGATTTATTTTGTTTTGTGCTTCTGGAATTAGAAATTAGGTATTGTTAGAGATTTCTTTCAGAAGTTTTTCCTGGCTACTATGATAAGATTAGAAAGACACATAAGAAAGATAAGAGAAAAGAAAATTGAATTGATTGTTAATGTGTTTTTTAGCATATATAATAAAAAAACTATTTGTTTCACTGAACTTTCATTCATATCTCCTAAGTCGTAACAAAGGTAATGTTTATATTTGGTAGTATATTAGTATTATATAACAATTTATATTTCGTAGTATACTAGTATTATATAACAATTTTTTTTGGTTTTGTTTTGTCTTTATGCTTTTTTTTGTTTTGTTTTGCTTAAGAAATTAAATTGTGAAAAAATAATTTACTTCTTAAATTATTGTAGGATTGTGAGAGATGAGTTCAAAGAGTATTCAAACGATTTTGAAAAAAGTGTTGATAAGCTTTTATGAAAATTTGTAACAAAGAAAGATAAAATTGAAGGTGGTGGAAATCTTGAATTTTAATGTAAATTTTGCAAGTTTTTATTAAGTGGTTCTTATGCTAGAGTAAGAGCACATTTATTGAAGATTTCAGAAAAAAGAATTAGATTTTGTGCAAAAGTTACATCAATAAAGTTTGAAGAACTTAAAAAACTTGATAGTGAAAGTACATTGTCGCATGAAAGTAAAAAGCCTAATTAAGTCAATTTCTCTTCCACCCTTATCTAATGCAAGTGAACTTGATTCAAGAAAAAGAAGAGATACTAGACTTTTAGAGAAAACTTTTAATATGAATGTAAGGGAGACTCTAGATTTACATGTTGTTAGAATTTTTTTTATCTGGATTACCTTTTTATTTAACAAAAAAACTGTATTTTGTCAAAACTTTTTTTTATACTGCTAATAATTATATTGATGGTTATATTCCTTTTGGATATAATAAATTGAGGACAACTTTGCTTGAGAAAGAGAAGAAACATGTGGAGAGAATGTTAGAACCTACCAAAAATTCATAGAGTGAAAAGGGAGTGAGGATTGTAAGTGATGGATGGAGTGATCCCCAAAAGAGGCCTCTTCTTAATTTTATGGCTGTGACTGAAAGTGGGCCTATATTTTTGAAAGTTGTAGAGTGTTCAGATGAGATCAAGGATAAGGATTATGTTGCAAAGCAAATAAGAGATGTGATAAGAGAAGTCGGTCTCTCAAATATAGTGTAGATCATGATTGATAATGTGTCGGTTTGTAAAGCGGCTGGTTTATTAATTAAAGCTGAATTTTCATCTGGTTATTAGACTCCTTGTGTTGTTCATACTCTCAACCTTGTTTTAAAGGACATTTGTGCAGCTAAGAATACCGAGAAGAATAATTTTGTTTATCAAAAATACTCATGAATTACTCAAATTGATGAAGATGCTTCTTTTATAAAAAAATTTATTGTTAATCATCATATGAGGTTATCTATTTTCAATGAATTTAATACATTAAAGTTGCTTAATGTTGCTCCTACTCGATTTGCTTCTATTATTTGTGATGCTTAAAAGATTTAGGTTGTTAAAGCGAGGATTCAAAGAGATGGTTATAAGTGAGAAGTGGTCTTCATACAAGGAAGATAATATTGGAAAGCTGAGTTTGTTACAGAAAAAATTTTAAGTGAAAATTGGTAACAAAAATTTGATTATATTCTTTCTTTCACAAATTCTATTTATGATGTTTTAAGAAGTATAGACATTGATGCGCCTACTTTTCATTTGGTTCATGAGATGTGGGATTCAATGATCAAGAAGGTAAAAAGTGCTATGTATCTCTATGAAAGAAAAGATGAACAAGAGTTATCGTCCTTTTACAATGTTGTGCACTCAATATTAGTTCAAAGATGAATAAAAAATAGAACATCTCTTTATTGTTTAGCACATTCATTGAATCCAAGGTAACTCTTTACATTTATTGTTTATAACTTTTATTTATAAGTAAATATAATTGAATTATTAGTAATTTCTACTTAACCACTAATGATATAGGTATTATATATAGCCACTAGTGGTTGAGCGAAGATCCTACACGAATTTCTTCTCATCAAGATATTGATATCACTAATGAGAGAATTAAATACTTGAAGAGGTATTTTCCTGATAAAGAAGAGAGGAGAAAAGTAAACATTGAATTTGCAAGCTTTTTTTTATGGTAGAAGTATCTTTGGTGATTATGACACTTTGAATGATAGAGGCATAATTGATGCAAAATCTTGGTGGTTAATTCATGGTGGTAAAGCAAAACCTTGTCAACCAATTGCTCTTAGACTACTAGGGCAACCATCTTCATCTTTTTGTTGTGAAAGAAATTGGAATACTTATTCTTTTATTCATTCCCTAAAAAGAAACAAGTTGAAGCCTAAACATACAGAAAATTTAGTATTTGTCCACACTAATTTTCGTCTTCTTTCAAAAAAAAAATCCACAATACAATAAAAGAGAAACTATGATGTGAGATATTGCTGAAGATGCTTTTTCACCAATTGGAGAAGAAAATAGTATTCTTGAAGTTGCTCACATTTTTCTTAATGAACCGGAGTTGGAAAGAGTGACTTTTTTCTAATGATGAAGATATCAGCCATATATGATGGAGAAATAATATGACTTTAGATAACTTTTTTTTGGGGTAATTAAACTATACTTTTTGTCCCTAAAGTTTGACAAAAGTTTCAAAAATATCCCTAATTTTTATTTTATTTCAATTTTGTCTCATAAGTTTTCGATTTGTATCAAATATACCCCTGGCGATTAATTTTTCAAAAAAATTTAAGACAAATTCAACAACAATTTCATAAAAACAACTCTCAACACAAGCAAATCAAGCATAATTTTCATGTATTATTGTTAGATTGATCTTAAATTTTTTGAAAATTTAGCCGTCAAGGGTATATTTAATGCAAATCGAAAACTTTTGAGACAAAATTAAAACAAAATACAATTTTAGCCGAACTTTAAGGACAAAGAGTATACTTTACTTTTTTTGTGTGTACATATGATGTACAAAACTCTTACTATCTCTATTAAGATATAAAAGTTTAGAATTTTATCTTTTGAATACTTATACATTTTAGAAAAAAAATACATATTATATGATTGTTTTTAAAAATATTTATTAGTTTAATATTAAGAAATATATTATATTATTAATATATGCGTGTTCTCGTGTCCGACAATTTTTTAGAACTCGCGTATCGACGTATCACGTGTCACGTGTCATGTGGTATCCTATATCTGTGTCCGTGTCCGTACTTCATAGGTTCAGATAGAGGTGATGACTGATTGGAGGATCCTAACTCAATTCATCAACCCTCACCATAAGTAGTTCTATCCTAGAACGCTTGGTAAAGTAGAAATCTAGCATTAATAACCTTTATTTCATTGTCATTTCTTTCTCTACCTTTAACTTCTTTTGATCTTCAATATTCTAGATACCATAAACTAAATTAAGCTGATTTTTAATCAGTTATCCGAGAAACGAAAACTCTTGTATTTTTTAAGTACTTGTGATCTGATACTATTGCCGAAATTGATTTGCTATTTTAATTTAATTACTTCAGATTATTAACATTATTATTTCAGTTAGATGAGTTTTGAGAAAAGTTTCCACTTGAATACGTTGTGTGATTTATGATTCATCACAATATATATTAGTTAAATAGTTATCTTCGTGTTTGTGCAAGATGAAATTTGGGGTCACGTGAGATGTGAAATACTATTTGATATTGACGTTGATGAGTATATATATATATATATATATATATAAAAGGTGAGTTCTTTAATAAATATAACCAAATTGCATGCGCCTATTTAAGCCTAATAATTAAACTCTCTATATTATCACCCTTGTGACATGCATGCCTATCTATGCAATATAATTATCTTTGAGTTGGTCGAGTAATCAATTCACTTATTCGTTTAATTAAATAATTGTTGAAAATTCGAATCTCACTTGTACATATAATAATTTATTAGTCAATAACATATTTTTAAATGGAATTTAAATTTGTGATAGATTAATCTTTATCCTATCAAAATGAGGGAAGATATCGTATGACACCGAAAAAATCTATGTAATATAATAGTTTAATATTATTAATATAAAAAGAGGAGTAGTAAGTAATTAAGACTTAACAGTTCTGTCCATCGATCTTGTTAATGTCTTCACACCTAACTGTATGATATAAGAAGCATGTTCCCACTTTAGTAGTTCAGTCCAAGTAAATTATTTCACATCATTTTCATCTTTTTATACTTTCAATTAACGGTCAAAAAGGGCTAACTACTACATCACATGACCCTCTACACTTATATATCCAATTAAACCCGACAAGAAGTTGGAAGTTAGAATTCTGTTGGAACAATCATCAACTAGGATCCAAGTCCAAAAAGTGAAACAAGGAAAATAAAAAATTACTCTCTCTCTCTTAATTAATTAGCTTTATTACAATTGAAAATAGTTTTCTGTTTACAAAATAATATATTAAAAATTAATCATTTGAATAAACTCAAAATGTATTATTTTGTTTTAATAAATTAATCTAAATACATTATTTTCTATATTTTAAATTTTTAAATAGATTTTTTGTGTATTATTATTTTATTTAAGTAAACAAATTTTTCTATAAGTTTTCGTACCCTATTGTGAATGCATGCGTAGATTGAGTTACTTTAATTTGAAGGGAACTTATCTCCTTTTTCATTGAAATTAAAGAGTGTAATTAATTAAAGCCACGCTTAGGAACTTTTGATCATTCTACAAAACCGAATGATAAGTCTTTCCTGTCTTCTTTATTAAAAGGCTAAAGACGTGGGATTAACGAGTGCCTTTATTTGCATGTTCTACGGTTAGTTAAATTTTGTCTTAACACAAATGGGTCAACTTTGATCCCAAATTAATGCATCCTTTTTGGGGTATTAATGCATGCTGGATCTTATGGTTTTGTAGTAATTAATTAAATTCAAACTTATGGTTGGTAGGTCTAAACGGTGCAACGGATTTCGTGGAACTAAATCAAAGTTCCATAACAAATCATTGTCTTAGTTGACCCCGAAACTTTTCGGTTTTTCACCAATCAAGAATCTAATGTCATTGTAACTAAGCTATTTGTCTAATTGTGTCTATAATATAATACTCCTTTTGCTTAATCACTATTTCTTTAGTACATATAAGATGCGTTAATTTTTTATCTATTTATTTTTGTTTTTTGTCTATTTATGTTTTTTTTGTAGAATTATGGATTTTATCAAGTATTTCTTATAGTGACTTGGTTATCAAGTTATAAAATTATTTATTGTAAATGCTTCAAAAGAAATTATGGCAGCCCAACACCAGTTCACAAAAAAAGACAGAGCAGACTAGAATTTTTAAACTATTTATTTTGGTGGGATAGACAGGTGTAGAATAGACGTATTGGTTTAAGAAAATATTAAAATTTTAAAATGATCTATATATATTGATAAAGTAAAAAAAAATAAAATTATTCATGCGCTATTTATTTATAAGCAAAATGTTTAACCCTTTTTTATATAGTGTTAATATAAAAAGTTTTGCACCATTTAATATAATTCTGTCATATTACTATAATATTAAAAGCCACTTATGTGATACTCGATTATTTGATGATGATATAAGATGTTTTACGGTGACAACTTATCAAACTTAATATGATTAGCAAATAGCCTAAGAATTTAAGAAAATAAAAATGTTCATTTAAGAAAAATAAAATAAAATAAAATAAAAATTGTTGGATATAGTACAAACTAGACTTACTAGCCTCGCTAAATAGTAAATACTTCATAAATATGAAGTAATTGCTTAAGTATTCTAAGTGCTTTTTTACTACTTCTTCACACGAAAAATCGTGATACCAATTTTTCCACGCTGAAGAAGATCTTAATTAGAGGGTGTTTATTTTCAAATATGGCAAATCAACTTTGTGCATAAGTAGGGATGCAAATTCTTCAAAAGTAAAATATCATGCACATTATTGTTATGATGTTTGGGTTGAGATTTTCTTTCTGGATAGGATTTTGGGTAGTTAGGATTTTTTGTTTTCTTTTGGTGTGATTTTATTATTATTAACTTTTTTTCATTTGAAAAAGTTTCTATCTACCCTGCTAATTAATTATTCAAAATACTATGCGCTTACCAGCAGATTTTTTTAGTAAATTCGTTGATAAATTCGACAGTATTCGACGACTTTTTTATAGTATTAGTCCTTAGTCTATCAAGTTAAAAAATGTCGTGGACAACCGGAAAAAAAAATGGTTTATTCGAAGTTTGCAGTAATTATTATTATTATAATATTATTGGTTACTGGATTCATTAGGGCATATCAATATTCTTTTCTTTTGAGCACCATAAAATCTTTGGGGAAAACACAACTAACTGGAACTATGGATATATAACATAATAGGAGAAGCTTTTTGGGTGGATATGAAAAAATATAATAAAAATATAAATAAATAAGGAAAAAATGAATGATGATATGGTGGTAACCACAAACAGTGATGATGAATATATAGGTATAAAGTTTGTTCCCTGGAAAGTGATCCGAAAATGACCTTCTACCTTAACATTTTTGTTCTTATTTTCTTTTTTGCTGAACATACATATATATAGTCTGAACCATATATATCTCTTTCGGGAAACATTGATTAAAGTTAATATGGACCACTGTGTCACTAATGTTTGTGTGCCACCTCCATGTTTCTGCAACTGTTAGTTATTAGTTAACAACATAATATATAAAAAAATATTAAGTGGCCAATATTTTTTTATTTTTGTCTTCAGTTTGAGTTATGTTCGCCAAGAAGTATTTACCGTTATTAGAGAGGAATTGAGAAGGGGAGCCACCAATTAATCGTAGTCTCGAAATTGTATGAGGTGGTGTACTTACAAATACTCTAATAACTAAATTAGTATGAGGTCTAAGAGATACTAGGAGTAACATTATAGAAGTATCAAATTAGTGGGATGGCCACAAAATTTTGTGTTTTGTAACCATCAATTAGTTATTAATAGTGTTTTTAATCGTGTGAGATTACATTCAATAGTGGGAGATCATTTACTTTTCTCTTCACGGTTAAATACTAGCCAAATTGTTAAAAAATTACTGGTCCTCTAGACTTTTTCATCAAATTAAAGAGATGTTTTGTACCCAGTATTTATAGCTTTTGGTGATTAGAAATTTGAGAAAAATCTCTATCTGATTCTATCATATTTAGTGGCATATAATCTTGATTTAAGGTATGTGCATCTTTTAGACTCCATTTGTTTGGTATCTTAATAAACAGTAGACAGAAACAAACAGATAGAACTAGGGATGGCAATGAAGTGGATAGGGGCGGATTTTTATTCTATCCGATTTCGTCTTATCCTATAATAACCTGTATAGAATCTGCTCTACTCCTACTCGCGGGTAGTAAAAAGTTAAATCCTAACCCGCTCCGTCCTTATCCGTCTCTATAATTATTAAAATCCAATAAATAAAATTAAATTTCAAAATTTATATAACCATCATCACATACATAACATAAATGAAAGTGAAATTTTAAATATGATATATTATTATTAATCATTTTACTAATTATTTTACATATATTATACATATTATATATTAAAATTATATATATGTCGGGATAGATATTACCTAAATCCGGCCCCGCCCCGCCCCGCACGTCCCGAGTGGATAGGGATGAGGTGGGTACCCGTGGATTCGGGTGGTGTTGTCATCTCTAGATAGAACAACACATGAACATGAACATACACTAAATTTTTATTTTGTTTGGTAACAACATACGCAACGATACATTGAATTTACATTCGTATCAAAATGACAAATTTACCCTTACCAGTAATACTACTACATCCACCACCACCATCATCTACAACCATAACCATCATCTTCAACCACCATTACTATCATTCTCAGATTCATCATTCCCATCATCATCTATAATCACTACAAGAAAAGAGAGATATTTTAACACCATAATTAAATATCAAAATTAATATATATTTTTGACAAATATCACAAATGTCAAATTTTTTATGTTTTCTTGATAAATAATTTGACCGTAGAAAATTACTTCTCAATTTTGATACTCATTTGTTTTCAATTTACTCAACGATTTCTCTTCTTCTTTGGGCTCTGTCAATTTTGACATCCCACTGCTCTCAGTTTGGGATCATACTACTCATTCTTTATCTTTAAAATCTCAATTTATTCTTCAGTTTCAAGATCTCATCTCATTCTTTGTTAAAATTTTTTGTTGAGAATATTTTATGGTCTATAAGTATCACAATAAATAGTATTTTTTACGGTTAATAAGTATCACATAAAATACATTCTCAAATTTTTCTAACAAATTATTTTTGACAGCCAATATTTATCAAAATAAGATTTAAACTTTTTTCACAATTACTTAAAAATACTATTTTTGACAAAACTTTTATTACATATTTTCATAGTTAAAATAGTGTCAAAATTTATTTTTTTCACAAATTTTAATTCTTTTTTTACACATATAACCCTAAAAAATAATTTATATTATTGTATTGAATTAACAAAAAATCACAATTAATAAATTTCTTAACAATCACCATTTACATACAAAAACGATTGAGACAGGCCAAGGCAGTGATCAAAGTAATTAACCATCAACTAAAATTCAAAAAATCAAAGAAGAGTCCGAGAAATGAGGGAGACAATGAGAAAAGGTCAGAGGAAGGCGATGATGGTCGCGAGGAGGAAGGAAAATAGCAAAGGGGTTGCGACTTGCTATGTCGGGAGGGCGACAATTTTGGATGAGTGGCAGCAGCAATACGAAAATCGCGTAGATCTAAGAAATGCCACAGTGGAAGAGTGTGGAGAAAACACAGATTGGAGAACGCAAGGGAGGAAGAGTGCGGGGCAGGGGTGGGAGAGAGGACCGTTGAAGGTGGGAGGTGGCTCATTGTCCCAACTTTAGAAAATGACACTAAAAACATGTATTCTGTGCACATCTGTATTATGTTTATAAATATTTGATTTTGTTTAACTGTAATAATATTGTTGGTATGGTGAGTGTGTATCCCAATCTATCACATAATGTTACTGTTGTAAATTGTAGCGTGATATCGATCTATACAGTTTAAAAAAATGCCACTATAACGAGTTGTATCAAGTTCATAATAATTCATAATGGTAGATGTATGTTATCCATCTTAGGAAACTCAAACTCAAGTTAAAATATAAAATTCAAAAAACACCGCAATATTTGCAATCATAACAATTGCAAGTTTGCAACTATAATTTAAAATTATTGGCCATTAAAAATAAGCATGTATAATTTATTTATGTTAATATTGAGCAAGTATAGACAACAAAATTTCAAAAATTGACTTAATACTTTTTTGTGTTCATATAATATACTACTAGTTAAAATAAAAGTAATACTAAAAAGAGAATAATTTAAAATTGGTGAAAACTCAGGTGAAGTCGACTTCACGTGAAGTTGATATTTGAGAGCTATTGGATGAAAATTTAGTCAAATCAGTCAAATCATCTAACGGCTCTCAGCCTCAGGTATCAACTTCACGTGAAGTCGACTTCACCTGAGTTTCCACCTTTAAAATTATTTTATTTAACTACTTAACACCTATAAGCTAATTAAGTTACAGTTCAAGATGGTCGTTATATATCTGAAAAATCTTTTTCATCTTGTGTGTCTTGTTTTTCCTCGCCACATGCATGCACAATAATGGAAGTAGAAGGTATATGAAATCAAACGTGGTGTTCTCATTGACATGGTCCCATGGAACGTGATGAATGTAGAGATTTATTATCAGAATATCAGTCCCACCTCAATGAAATTATTCATATCACTACCTGCATATGTGAGTCTTATTTGAGAGATATATAATTAATAATTTTTAAGAAAGGGATATATATAAAGGTTCCATTTGTTAATATTAATAATGTAGTGGGCAGTGGCAGAGCTTCTCGTAGAGGGTCATGTCTCCCAATTTTTTTAAAAATGAATTATTAGTTATTAGATATATATCAAAAGGTATAGTTAGCTCTTTTGGATTAAAATCTTACACAGTTAGTTACACTAACAATTTAATAACTTTGTCTTCAACTTGCACTTCTTCCATTCACTCTAATATTTTTTTCTGTGAATAAATAGTTATTTTGGCATTTGATTATAATTTTAACAAAATAGACTTTAATTTTTATTTTTGATAAAATAAACTCTTAAATATCAATTCTGTTTGACAAAAAAAATCTAAATATTTAAAGCAATTGATTAATAATTAGTCTATTTTGTCAAACAAAACTAATATTTGAAAGTTCATTTTATTAACAATAAAAATTAAAATTCGTTTTATTAAAGTCATAATCTTTCGAATATCGAAATAGTTATTTATTCTTTTTTTCTTTTTTCAAATTTAATATGACCACCTAATATCATAGCAACCATGTTAATCATATATGAAAAATTAGCTATTAAATTTGTTATTTGTATAATAATAAATTATAATTTTTGTCTCTACTGTCTATAATTTTTTTTAAAATATTCTTAACATTTAATTGTATTCAATTTTGTTCCTATATTTTTAATTTGTGTCAAAATTATTCTTGGATATTAACTTTATGTGAAATGTTAAAAACAAAATTAAAAATATGTAAAAATAATTTTGACACAAATTAAAAATATTAAGGATAAAATTAAATGAATCGAAAACGTTAAAGACAAAATTGAATAAAATTAAATATTAAAGATATTTTAAAAAAATTACAAACGTTAAAAATAAAAAATATATTTTATCCTTTATATAAAATATATATTTAAATCTATATTACACCTTGAGAATTTGAGAAATAAGACATGGATTATACATACACACAGAGACATGATCACTTATTTGATAGCTAATCTAGTATTTTTGTTACACGAATTAGAACATTATAAATAATCACAATACTAGTGTAATTAACAATTAAATTAAAATGATTACATGCAAAAATTATTCGGATGAGGGTCCATCAATAATAATAACTCACAGTATAAAAATATTTATAATAATCAAATAGAAGTTTGAAAATCTTTCACAGTATCATTATTTTTTCTCCCAACATAATTTTCTTGCTTATGTTTTCTGGTGGGGTGGGCTGAATTCTTCAGAAAACGTGTGTCTTTTCCTTTATCTGGGTCCAAAAGAATTCTTCAAAGACCAACAATTTGAAGCCCAAGATAAGTGTAAAACCACTATTTACACAACAATTTAAAGCCCAAGATAAGTGTAAATAGCCCAAGATATATAAAAAAACACACCTGGTAATAATTTAGAAAAACAAAAGCTTTATGGGCTTAGATTATTCACTTTATATGAGCCCAATCTATTTTCTTATGCAAAGGCCTACATTCCATAATAATTTTTGTTTATGAAAATTATTAATCACTAACATAGAAAGTATGAAACAAACACCAAAGAAAAAAAAAACGGATCATACATTTATAGGAGGCAAACAAAAAGGATCTGAGCAGGGCTGAAAATTTTAATTTTTTCCAGAGGGAAAAAAAGTTTTGGCTAAAGAAAAAATGAACGATTCCTTAGTCTATTCTTGTTAAATCAACAATTTATTAATGTATAAGTTGTTAAAAACTCATTATACTCGATGTTATATTAAAAATGAAATTATTTAATTTGCTTCGTATGTATATATATGTATTAGAACAATTTAACTAAGTATGATGAATAATCATAGAAAAAATGCGGCAGAAAATAAAAAGGTCACCGTAAACTTTGGTGATAGTGATGAATCAAAGTTTTGAAAAAAGTTGAAGCAGACACATAAACGCAGGGATAGCCATATTACCATCAAGGTTGTTTTCTTCTTTTTCTACAACATGACAAATTATAACAAATCAACTTGAGCTTCTTTTTCCTCTTATGTGTGACTCTTTATGCATGCACTTATTCTTATCATATCAAGCATCTAATGTATGCAATAAGCTAGAGGCCTAAAAGCTATTATATTTTTTTTTATTTAATTACTCGGTTAATTTTTATAGTTTTATTAAATTTTTAGTTAGGTTTTTATAGTGTAATAGGTTGTAATTGAGATTTTATATTAACGAAAAACTTTTATCAATATAAGAATTCAATTATAAAAATTTAAACTGTAAAGATCTAATTAAAAAATTGATAAAATTATAGAAATTAATAGAATAATTAAACAATTTTTTCAAACTTCTAATCGTATAATTTTTTGATGATATGTATGTGGGTTAGATATGATATGATTTGGTTTTGTAATTTCTTTTTGTTTTTTGGTTGGGGAACATAGATAATGACTTGTTTGATTGAAGATTTCACAGAAACTAGGAACATTTCATTTTCATATCTATGTAATGTATGTGAGGTGTACTTCCCACTTTTATCTCTTTAATTTGATGCAGCCTGTGACATGATTCCGTGTTTTTCTGTTGTCCTCAATTCAAAGCTTCAATTACCAGTATAGCAAACTTCTTTCTCCTTAGCTTATTTCAAAGGGTAAATTCATATATATATATATTCGGTTGGTTTCTGTAGTTTCACCAAATTTATAATTAAATTTTTATACATTTTTTCAATTAGATTTCTATACTATTTTTAATTTCGTAGTTAGGCCCTTTTATGTTAAAAATATTAAAATTAACATAATATTTTTTTCAAAATATATATAATCAAAGATCTAATTATATTCTTAATTCTAGATACTACCTTCAATTTATAGAAAAATATTCAATTAACTTTAATATTATTTATATTAAGAATTATCTAATTACAAAATTAAAAATAGTATAAAAATTTAAATTAAATAAAAAATATAAGAACTTAATTAAAATTTTAGTAAAATTATAAGGAATCAATAGAATAATTAAATCTATATATATTGAAAAGTATTGCTATACATAGTCTTTGACAATATTTAAAAAAATTGCTAAAATTAAATTAAATATTTTTATAATATATTTTAAGTATTGTCAAAATTATACAATCGCCCTAATTTAGTGTTGCTTAGCCATAAATATGTGTGTATAAAACAAAATCGTCATAATTTTATTAGGACCAATTGTGTTAACTATGGCGATGTTATTCAATATAATAATGAATACAATGATTGGGGGGAAAAAACACCTTAGGTTATCCCAAATTAAAGTGCATCTATCTTTTACTTATTGTGCTATGAAGTTTTATTTGTGTTGTAAGTTCCCTATCAGAGAAGGCCTTACGAAAAAAAGTGCATTAATTCTTGGAAAAAGAGGGGAATAATATTAAACAAATAAATTTTGAATCTTTAATTACTAAAAGAGATTTGTCACTGTATATTTTTCTATATCTAATAAATAATTTAATATTTTTTTCAATTTTTTTTTAAATATAGAAATTAATTTATTTAATGAGACACATGAAAATTTCTCACTCACGTACACTCTATATAAAAATTCTAATATCTTGTAATTTTATAACGTACTATGGTAATTCGGTTAATAAAAAGAAAAAAAATTACTTTTTCTAAATTCTTTTTAAATTCTAGAAAGTACAAATTAATTAAACATGACAGTATTTTCTCAGTAGTACTTCCTACTCTCCCAAAAGCATATCATCTTTTTAATTTTTCAAAAAAAAAAAAGTACAAGTGAGTTTCCAGCAAATTTAATAATAATAATAAGAATTCACATTAGTAAATAGTGAGGTCTAATTTGTCTAAGATGAAAGGTGTTTGCCCATTACCCTACAAAATTATTTATGACTCTCTTAAAACCCTAGATATGGCTTGTGATCCCCACACCACTGCAATTGTCATTATCACAACAACATTAACCATTGGATACAACTATTTTATTTTCATAAATAAATAAATACACCAAAACTCTATTTAATTTCATTTAACATCTCCAACTAACACTTGTTCAATCAAAACATGCATGTTACCATTTCTACAAATTTGGGATGCAAGTCAAATGTTATGGATTCCCATAACACTAACAAGATGTGGGGTTTTATATATCTCAATGGAGAAAATTATTATTGTTGCTCTAATGCACCCAAAACAATATGTGGGACACTAAATTATTTCAATTCACAATATCCTTCTTGGCAGCGCCCTAGGTTCTGATTCATTTATCTAATTTTGTGTTTAGTTAATGTGTGTTCTTATTTCTCAAGACATGTTAAGGTTATTAATTAAAATAACTATAAAAAATATAAAATTTAAATTTTTAAAACCTATGGTGAGAATTTGTTAAAATAAAAAATTAAAAATATTTTTTAATAATCACCTTATTACGTGCTCTATAATTAAATCCTACAATTTTTCATGTTATATTGTTAGAATGTCTCCATAGGCTGAAAAATAATAACGGATGATTATTCACATGTGGTCAAAAATCAAAATTCAATGATAAATGAGAATTTATATTTGGTGATTTAATGTACCTAGTCTCATTAAGTTAATCGTTTTAACTAATAAAACAAAAAAAAAATTGAATATGTATATAAATATATTATTTTATTATATTCAATTTAACATTTGTTAAACATTTAACTTTTAAATTTTATTATCAATTCAGTTTTTGAAACCTTATAAATCACCATATTCACAATAGCAACAATGTCAGTTTAATTTTTCCTCCACACATTGTTCTAAGAATTAGATTGGGTTGATCCGATTTAATCGAATTAATCAATAACTAATCACCTAATTGCTTTGATTTAGCGTAAAAAAAATTTAATTACTCTCTCGTTTCATATAGTTTTACTGAATTTTTAATTATTAGGTCCTTATACTCTTTTTTTCGATTGAATCCCTATATCATATTAGATTTTGTAATTAAGTTCCTGCAGTAATAAAAATATTAGAATTAACAGAATATTCTATTAAACAAAACGAATATACCTAACACTTGACTGAATATTCTATATAGTTAAACAGAATATTCCGTTAAATCCAACGTTAGGGACTTAATTACAAAATCTGATATAATATAGAGACCCAATTAAAAAGAAAAAAAAAATATAAAGACAACCTAATTGAAAATTCGGTAAAACTATAAGGACCGACAGAATAATTAAACAACAAAAAAAGTAAAATCGGTGAATCGACATCATTTTTTAAAAAATTAAAAAAATATTATTTGTAAATCAAAATCAATAACAAAATTAGTAATTATATATTTATATATAAATATATACATTATTTAGCTCATTTATAATATATATTTTATATTTAATTTTAATATATATTATATACAGATAACTAATTTAGTAGTTAATTTTTTACACACACATAATACAGTTGTTAAAAAATATATATTTTTTAAAGAAAATTTCACTCTGTTTCTTATGATTGCTAAAATAACGCTTTCCTCCTCTTTATTTATAAAATGTACATTTCCCTCCCTTATAACTTTTAAAAAACTTCTCTTTAATCTATTTTAAATTTTTTTGTTAACTAATGTTAACTTTATCTATTTTTCAAAAAAAAATTTACAAAAATACCCTTTAACAAATATTTTATTTTTTATCATTAAATTTTGCTTACCAAAATATCATTTAATAAATAATTTTTTATTTATTAAATTGTATTTTTACTAAAATATTTTTAAAAAATTTAATAATTAAATTATTTTTTCCTAAGATACTCTCCAATAAATTTTGGTTAATAATTTTTTATATTTTACTGTTAATTATTTATATCAATGTATATTATTTTAAAATTAAATAAAAAAATCTTACCACTATTAATATGTATAACAATTAATATATATTGATACTAAAAAATAATCTTACTAAAATTTTTTTAATATTAAAATAATATATATTAATATTGGAAAATTAATAGTAAAATATAAAAAAATTGTTAACAAAAATTTTGGTAAAATAATAATTTAATAATTAAAAAATTATTAAAGGGCATCTTAGAAAAAATAATTTAACTATTAAATTTTTTAAAAAATATTTTGGTAAAAATATAATTTAATCATAAAAAAATAATTTATTAAAGAATATTTTGGTAAGCAAAATTAATGACAACAAAATAAAATTTTATTAAAGGGTATTTTTGTAAAAAAAAATTTTGAAAAATGGATAAAATTAGTTAACACAAAAAAATTAAAATGGATTAAAGAGGAGGTTTTTTAAAAGTTATAAGGGAGGAAAATGTATATTTTATAAATAGATGGGAGGGGAGTGTCATTTTAACATCTCGCAGGGACGAGAGTGAAACTTTCTCTATTTTTTATTATATTCTTTCAGTTTTGTGACTACTTCCATAAGAGAAAGTATAAAAAAATAATGATAATTATGAACAATGTGAATAATAGATTAAAAGAAGAAGGTAAAATTAAAATAAAAATTCATATTATTAATTAATTATTTAATTTCAATTTTTAAAATTTTAAAAATTAGAATTAATATAATTAAACATATTCATACTACGTACAGTTACTCCTATTCTTACCATAACCTCTCAATCTCCGATACACGTCCAAAAACTCACCGTCATCAATCTCCAATTTACAGCAAAAACTTGTCGTTGTTTCCGATTACAGCTGTTCTGACGGAGCATAAAGCCTCCGCCTCTTCTGCAGCAGCACCTGTGCATCCCCTTTGCCGATGGACCTCCCCTCCCCAGCCGCGCCGACACCACCCACAGCCACAGCCGCACCCATGCTTTTCCCCTCATGTGCCCATTGATGGATGTATGTTCAGTTCAATAAGTTGGCAGATGGTTATTGTAATTCTTACGAGGATGGTTAGTTTAAGTATATATAATTAACAAATGTTGGATGTTCATTTCATTAGGTAATCAGATGGTTATTTTAATAACTACTTAGATTGTTGTTTGTTGGATTTGGATCTATCTTAAATTTCTCATATGCCGCGAGATTGGTATCCGACGGGTGAAAACTCGACGACGGATGGAGATGGGTAGCGTAGAGCGACAAGGCCGATAAAATGAGCGGCGAGAATTATAACGGTATGAAAAGAGAGAGACAATGGTGGTTGAAAACAATCCCGAGGTTGGCTTCCGACGCGGGAGAGAAAGACGAGCGGGGCACGATGGAGAGGACAAGCCCCTTTACGATGTTGGCTGCCGATGAGTGAGAGAGAGATGCGCGACGGGGATGATGGGCCCCTCTGCGACGTTGGCTACCGGCGAGGGAGAGAGAGACGCGTAAGGGAGGGGCTACAGGGGGCGACAATAATGGCCGATGATGGAGTTTCTAACACAGGTGAGGTGGGATGATTGATGAGGATGGGAGTGGCAAACGATTTGGGGAAAAAAAGGTGTTTGAGTGAAATACTTTAATAAATTATGGTTTGAAATGGTTAATTTTTTGAAATAATTGTGTGAATTTTTTTATTTAGATAATTTGGAGAATATTTTTTATTTTTTATTTTTTTATATTATGTCAAATTTATAGTCCATTGTTTACATTGCTTAAATTTTTTATTGGCTCTCTAACGGAATTGGAAAAGATCTTTTTATGTGAAAATAATATTGCATGCAGCTTATTAATTAATTCAGACAATATATTTAGTCAAAAATATTAAACAATTTAAATATTTAATTATTTATAATATTATCTTTATATAAAAGAGTGCAGAACATGTAACCAATTTTGTTTTAAGATATATATCTGCATAATTTTAAACTTTATTTATCCATTCAAGGAGTTGTGTGATTGTGAAGGCCTTGCGGTTCAAAATAGCAAGTTTGGCGGAACAATACAATATGCCTAATTCCCTACAGAGAAGAGGTGCATAATGAAAATAGGGAAAGTATGAAGATAAAAAAGAAAAAATTTTGGGCATGAGAGTGTGTCAGAGGAGTGAGTGAGGGTAAGAAAACAAGAGGGGGGTGCAGGAAAATTTACCAAGATTCATTCATGTCATAAAACTGACAACAAGGGACCCTTTGCAATTGAATAAGCCAAACTGAATTGCTCAGTGTGTGAAAAACCAGTGTGCATTAGTTAGCCACAACAGTAATTGTTTGTTGTGATTGATTAATGTTTCTTGTTCTTCATCATGCCTGCCATCATCAGAAAAATTATATATAAAAGTGTTGCAGTGATATCAATTATAAGAATGGGAATGGGAAAATGGGTGATGAATGTCTCAAGTTTCTGGACACCACATGACATGGGGCTATAATCTCTGCTTTCTCTTCACCAAATTTTGACCATTTTAGCAACAATAATGTATATTCCAACAACAACACCGTAAAAAAAAATGAAGTAAATAAAAAATTATTGCAATGAGTTTCAACTAGGATAAAATATTTTAATATGGTTAGTTCATGATTGTAATTCCCAAAAGATAGGGATTATAGAATACGATAGAAATTCAGATGCAGTCGACTTCACGTAAAGTTAATAACTAAGAGCCGTTAGATGATTTAACTGATTTGACTAAATTCTCAATCAAGGGCTCTCAACTATCAACTTTACTTAAAGTCGATTGTACTTGAGTTTTCACATATTTACTAGAATATGAGAAAAACGAAAAGCATCAAAAGTATTTTCTAAATTAACAATTTGCAATGGCAAATGACAATATTTTAAATTTTAGAAAAAAATATTTGGGGATGAGTTACCCTTTTATTTTCAATTTTCTCAAAAATATAATTTGCCTAGAACAAATTGATAGGGTAAAATTTTCTTTTGACAAATTTTTTGATCAACTATATTTACATGAAGTTACATTATTTTTATGTAACTTATCTCGCCAAAATAGAGACATATATTTTTTTAGAATAATATTATAGCTAGTGAAGAGTGAAATATTAGTAAAAAATAAAAAAAAATAGTACAAAAATTTATCATTAGTAATTTTTTCTAAATTTAGTAAAAATATTGGTCTTTATCTCATACTACTCCATGATTTTTTTTTCTTTTTTGAAAAATTATATTTCCTTTATATGACTTCTGTCAATTCAGAAGTTAGATACTGGTGGTTTGATCAATTATATCTGTAAAAATAAAATTAATTGCATGCCAAATGGTCAAAAATGTTGCAAGGACTCACAGAATGGCAACCTCACTAAAAATATGGTACAAATTATTTTTCAGTACATGTACCATCCAAAGAATCTAACTTAAATTTGTGGAGGACCCCACACTACTAAGCAAGACATGCAGTAATAGTACTATACTACTACTACTACTAATGCAAATTCATTTTCTTAAAGGACCCTATGATCCACATGAAGTTTTTAATCTGTCTGGGAAAATTTTTAAACCTTGGTAGATTTTTGTAACCTATATCTTGATTAAGTAATAAGTACTTGAATATGGGGCATGGAATTTGAATTTTTCATAGCCAAAAGTTTGGCATGATTATATGGTTTTCCACTTGTTGTATGTTAGATTTTCAATTTGTTCCTTTCTCTATCACTTTTATTGGAGGAATTAATATAAAGAATTTTTTTTCCTTCCCTACCATTTTCATTGAAGGGGTTATGTACGTAATTGTACACTAATAAAATATGTTTAAAACAAAGGTAGAAAGTTGAAAAAGATTGAAGAAAAAGAGAAGAAAAAAAATCTTAATTTTAAGGGTTAAAAAAGGTTTTTAATTTTTTAAGTGTGTGTGTGTGTTTTTTTTTTGGGGGGTCTCTTTAAAATTTAAAATATTTAATTTTGTTCTCTATCATAAGAAAATGCTAACATGATTAAATATGTATTAAGGTGAAAACTCATGTGCAATCGATTTTACGTGAAGTTGATAGTTGAGAGCCATTAGATGAAATTTTAGACAAATCAGTCAAATCATCTAACGACTCTCAAGTATCAACTTCACGTGAAGTCGACTGTACCTGAGTTTCCACCACGTGTTAAAGTGGTAAGAAAAAATCATGTGAGTATTTAACCAATATTACCAATATTTAAGAAAAAAGATTAACAGTACAATAATGACCGAAATTAAATATTTTAAATTTTAGAAAAACCAAAACTTGTAAGAAAAATGATAGAGCAAACCAACTAATTAACCTTAATTACATAATTTTCTTTGTCCATGTAAAATCAATATATCATCTTATTTAATTCACATATTTAGTAGAGATTAGTTTTCAATGTTGATAATAGAGCCTTCTTTATAAATAATTATCAATGTATAGATTAATTCAAAAACATTTTTCCTGCAAAGACTTATTATTGTTTTTTTTCTAATAAATAAATAAGTGATACAAAAGACAATAATTCTAGTTTAGCTTTTGTGAAGCATCAGCAATTTTTTTTTCCCCCTCCAAAAGAGTAAATAGAAACAGAATTGTACGGCACCAAAACAGCCTGAAAATTTTTACCCAATTTTACAACAGTACCCAACTTAGGTTAGATTCTTCAGTCTTCACCCTCAAGAATCTATCAGAAGCATGAATAGATTGGTTTCTGTGTTGCAGTGAAATTACATTTTTGACCAAAGACACACCCCTTTGTATTTTGTGGTTTATTTTGTGTTATTTTATTTAACCAATTAGATTATTCAATTATTGTCACTTCTCAAGAAAAGACCTCACATTTATTTGATTCATTTTGAATCATTATTTGATACATTTCATTTCTATGCTTGACAAATGTTGAATTTATCTGAAAGGGAATTAGCCAAATGACATTATTATTATTATTATTATTATTATTATTATTATTATTATTATTATTATTATTATTATCTATAAAAAGGAACAAATTAGTTTTTCATGGGACACAGGTTTGTTGTAAACCTTTTTGTTTGTTTTCTCTGAGTCCTTAGCTTATAGTAATATCTTACCAGCATTATCCTATCTAATAAATAACGGAAAATATAAGAAATTAATTTTTTGTTAATTAATATTAGTCAGATTTTAAATTTATAATTTAATATTTAAAGTTAAAAATTTATTATATAAAATATAAATTTAAAATAAATATAATAATTTTAAAAAAATAATTAATATTAGTTAAAAAAATTAGTTACCTAACATAAGTAATAATAATACTTCCTCGGTATATTTTTTATCTAATATTCAATCCTCATTAATTATTCGATGATATTTTAGTATTCTCCTAACATCTTTTTAATAATAAATGTCGCTCTTTTTTTATTTTATTGTCATATTCTTATTCCTTTATGAAGTCATGCACATAGTTAGAGGAGTTCATTAAAAAAACAGATTAATTTGTTAAGAAATTCTTAATCAAATTTAAAAAAAAGTTAACTAAATTGGTAAAAATTCTTAATCATAAAGTTTTTTTTTAAATATAAATTAGTTATAAATTTAAATCGGTTTTATAGTATAGGTAAAAAAGGTTAAACTTTTTTTTTAAAGTATCAAACATCAATTTATATGTAAAAAATGTAAAATCGGTTTTTCAAATAGAGAAACTAGTTTTTAAATAGAACCGGATTTAAAAACCAATTTTTGTTTTTAAATTTGGTTTAAAATCGATTATTACTTTTATAAGCGATTAATAATTGATTTCTTCTATTAAAACCAGGTTAATTTATTAACCTAAACCAAATTTATTAATTAAAATTATGTTCAATTTTTTTATTAATTTTAACTATGTAAACTCCTATTATAACTTGTCTAAAACAAAACACTAATAAAAGAAGAAGATTATTGTGGTAACAACTAGCACAATTTTTTCAAATCTCACTATAAAAAATGACAATTTTTGAAAGTATTTACAACAGTTTGAACTGTCATTATATTCAAAAACGATATTTTTAAAAAGTACCATAACTTAGAGTGCCATTTTAAGTATTGTGATAATTTTTTAATTACTTAAAATTACGGTTTAAATAGCCATTTTAATTAAAGAAAATGACAATTTTTAGTTGCTTAAAATGACAATTTTAAAAGAAGATTATTGTGGTAACAACCAGCACAACTTTCTCAAATCTGATCTCTTTAACCTAATTGAAACAAATACAAATCACTTGACACTAAAATTAATTTTAATTAGAATGATCCACAAAGCAGAATCAAACAACTCAATACATTATCATGAAACATTAATCAATCATGTTGAGTAAACATATACAATTGAAAGTCTCTGCAGGCATATATAATTGAGGCTTACACCATGATGTGATGCATCAACACTGCCCCCCACAACCAAAAATGTCTGTTGAAAAAACTGTTTTGGAAGGGAGCTAGGGGGAAGGAAGTTTTTTGTTTTTTTTTTTTCCTCTTATGCTATCTTATTTCTTCACCAATAAATAATTATTTTTAGCACTCGTAAAATTTTAATTTTGACAAAATAAAATTTAATTTTGTTTTTAACAAAATAAATTTAAATATTAATTTTATTCGAAAAAGTAACCTAAAATCTCCGAATTGATAAATTAGTTAGTCAATTTTGTCAAACGAAACTAATATTTTTCGTCTTATACATGTATTAATTTATTGGCTAATAATAAATCTTTAAATAGAGTTCTGATTCACAACATATTAAATTTTAGTCTGTTGGATTAAAAAATATCATGAAAAAAAACTTATATTTAAGATTTATTTTGTAAAAAATAAATATTAAAATCCATTTTATCAAAATCAAAATTTTTCGAGCATCAAAATAACTATTTAGTCTTTTCTCACCCATCATTTTCCACATGCCTTTGTCTTCACACTCTTCTTAAAAAAATAAAATACATAAATACATAAATAAATAAAAATTACAAATTACAAATTACAAAAAAAATAAAAAACATACACATACACATACAACTTTCTCCCTTATCACACTGACAATGCATTGGAACTGCAAAGTTTTATTTTAATTTTTTATTGTTTCTTTGAGAAAGGACCTAAAAAGGGTCCAAGCTCTCTTGTAGCTTTCCCCCACTGTTTGCTTTATTCTGCCAGAACCAAGTACACATGTTGGAAGGTAGCATCCTTTTCAGTGAAGGTTTTACAAAGCAACTATGAATACATGTGATAAGGGCTCAGGATCCTTCCTTTAGTCCTATTCATTTTTTTTTCTTTTTGGAAGAATTCATTTTGGTGGATGTCTTTTAAAAGAATACAATATATTTTTATTTGAAATATTAGAAGTAAGTTTAAGAGAATAAATTTTGTTTAGATACATAAAGTAAAATTACTCTTGTCGGTGTAATTGCCAAAACAACAAAGGTAATGACAATATTAATTAAAGTGAATATATAATTGTATTTTTAGTTAAAGTGATTATTATGTCAATGGGGTCCATATAACATATTCCCCAAAAATCCAGAGCTAAAGTTGCACTCAATTTTAGTTAATTGTGATTGATAAAGTTCCCTTCCATGTTCAATGAGTGGCCAAAGTGGGAAAAATAAAAATCCTTCTAGACACCATCAAGTGGGTCACATTCTTAAGGGATTTCATGAATTAAAATAAAAACAAACTTAAAATAATGCTTCTCCCATCTCTCATTTACAATAATTCACACCATCTTCCCCATCTGATTGTGTCTCCATTTTGTTTAATAGACATAATAAGTACACCTCTCAATCTTTTTTTCCAACATTGCCACTAATCTTCTTTAGATAGGTCCCCAATCAGAAAAAAAGTTGGATAGTAGTACTAAAATTATGAAGGGGAAAATAAAAATAGGGAGGTAGGTAGAAAGCAAAAAGCTCAAATAACCATACAGATAACATAGTTATGGACCATTGATATTTGATTAATTTAATAATACTAGCTACTCCATTGGAAACAGAGTACTTTTTGTCCTCAAGGTACAAACCTCATGTAGCATATATCTACATCTAAAAAGAAAAAAAGGAAAAAAAGAAAAAATCAAAGCATGAGGTTAATGGGAGGCCAAACATAATGATCTCAACCAAACAAGGCCTTATATTAAAAACAAACTAAAATGTTTTACATTTGTGTCCCTCAAATGTGATGATGTTGTAGTTGCAAGAGTCTAGAATATGCACCCTCAGGCCTGCTTATAAGCTCAGAATGGCTACCTTGTTCCACAATGCGCCCATCTTGGACCACACCAATGCAATCAACCCCTCTTATGGTGGACAACCGGTGCGCCACGAGCACCGTGGTCCTCCCCCTCATGAGCCTCTCCAATGCCTCTTGTAGCACACATTCTGACTCAGCATCAAGTGCACTTGTTGCTTCATCAAGAAGCAATATTGTAGGGTCCTTAAGGACAGCCCTAGCAATTGCAATCCTTTGTTTCTGCCCACCCGAGAGCTGCACGCCCCGTTCGCCAACGGGTGTTTTGTAGCCCTCGGGCAGGCTACTAACAAAGGCGTGCACGTTGGCAGCTCTAGCTGCCTCAATCACCTCGGATTCCGTCACGCCCTCCTTTCCATAAGCAATGTTTTCAAATATCGAGGCGGCAAACAATGCCGGTTCTTGTTGGACCAAACCGATCTTGAGCCTCAAGGATTTCAAGTTAAGCTTCCTTATGTCTTTTCCGTCCACCATGACTTTCCCGGCTATGGGATCGTAGAACCGCTCGATAAGGGCGATGACCGAACTCTTCCCCGATCCACTCGCTCCGACGAGGGCTTGGCTTTGGCCTGCCCTAATTCTGAGGTTCAGATCCTTGAAAACCATCACATCTGGCCTCGAAGGGTATGCGAAATCAACATGTCTAAGCTCGATTTCTCCACGAATTGACTCGACCGGATCAGCATCAGGATCGTCTGGATCAATCCTGGTGTGCCGGTCGAGGATGGAGAAAACAGAGCCAACTGCTTCCCCGCCCCGAATTATCTCTGGGGCGAGGCTAACTGTCTCTGCAACCGAATTGGCCGTTATGACAAGGACCACAAAGACCTTAATGACCTTGGAGAAGGTTGAAACTCCTTTGCTGACCAAATGTGCACCGTACCATAGAATGAGAGCCTCGGAGGCATAAAGCGCGAGCTGCGAGAGGCCGAACAAGATGCCGGAGCTCTGGCTCCGGCGAAGGCTTCGCATCTGCGGCACTCGCAGCTCGTGGCAGAAGACCGATAACATCTTGTTCTGTGCATTGAATGCTGCAACGGTTCGGATATTGCTCACTCCTTCTCCAGCAATCATACTTGTTTTTGCATGCGCCTTCGCTGTGTCTCCAGCAAAACCTTTTAGGGAAAGTTGCTGCACATTCAAATTACCATCTTCTTAGAACTATTTCATAATTAATTGTATCATCTTTGCACTAATTATTCAACATAACTCTTATTCATAAACAGTAAATTCTTCTATTCATTTTGCCACAAAGGGGGTATGGTACAATAATAATCCACAAGAAAAGTGCCAAAAGTGCATTAAAGTCGATGTGGGACCTTAACAACAGATGATTCATCTTAACATAGACACAACCTATACTACTAAATCATTTATAAGACACTGATAGATTTGAAGCTTTCATCACCAATCAAGTCTATTTCCTTGCACTGTGCCTAGAGCATGCGCATAATATAATGCTACAATGAATAGAACATAAATTTTTTAGTGAATTAGTACACCCTATAATAATTAATAATAATAGGTGTAAATCACAGTTATCAAAGTTTGTTAAGTCCTGTCTAATCAGGGAATCATGCAAGGGTAAAGCTTTTTTCTTTAGGAACTTTCTATTATAACTACTTTAAAGTCATATTATATTATTTATTTTTCTAACAATTTTACATGTTACTAAAAGGTTAATTTTTTTCATACCTAAAAAATTCCCACATGCACAGAAGAAACATTTTTGGTGCAGCAAAACCCACATGGTCTCACATGCATAGTCAAAAAAATCTTAGTAAAATACAATAACACATGTCCAGAAATCACTGTTATAAGTCTGTAAGAAATCCATTCATGGTAATAAAATAACCAAAAATAATTATAAAATTATAAGATTGCAGGTAGTCTAGACAAACTAGACCTGAAAAAGAATGAACATGGTCACGGGTGACAATCTATAAGAGAATTGCAGATTCCTAGACAAATTAAAAAGAAAACCACACACATGAAGTTTCCTTTTTAGACCCAGTTGAATTTCAAGTTCCCAGTATCCAAAAAATATTATTAGAAAAAATGGAAGCAAGTGTTGATCATGAGAGGATCATTAATTTATAAATATGTTAAAAAATTCAAAACAAAAAATAATATGAATTAAAAATAGTAGTCTAATATTTGATATAGTGTTAATATTGCCTCTTAAAAATACATATAATATTCCTAAGTAAAAATTACACTAACAAAAATGAAATGCTATATGTTTTTCCTTTTTCTATTTGATTTTCATTGAATAGAAGACTAGGTTACTATATGAATTATGACATGGAATTTGATGCTCAGATGTGGAATCTAATCTAACTACCAATGCTATGATCTACCTCCATGCATAAAAAGAGCTAAGAGCCTAAGAGAATAGACTTGAGCATAGCAATTAATGAGCTTTTAATAAGATGCCAATACATGAGTCATTAGTTTTCACAATATTTTAATGCACTGTGGAGTGTAAAGGGAAGCACGTGCACCCTTCAACTTAGGTGGGTCTTTGTTGTTTTTGTTTTTGTCGTTTTCTGAGGGTTAGATTCTTATTAAAGAGTGTGTATTGTAAGATAGAGTTTAATTCTTGAGTTACTTTTTGGGCCCCACTACTAGTACTATACTACCATAGACTCTGGTCAACACTTAGCACATGCACATAAAAAATACCAGTGTCTTTAGTTACTATAATTTAATCTTCTTATTTTCATTTTCAACTTTCTGGGAATTTTCAAACATTTTATGCCATACTTTGTGGTGATCTAGGATGAATAACAAATTTGGCCCTTGGTAATTACTAATTCACCTATTACTAATTCAAGTATGTGACACACAAAAAAAAACAATTACTAAATTAATCACTCATAAAAAATTATATAAATAATTAAATAAAAATACACAAAAATATTTGAGATAGACAAAAATACACGCTAAAAATTCGTAAATATAAAAGTACATCTAAAAGACTAGTTTTGCTAGACAAAAGTATAATGTCGTTAGTAAGAGTGTGTACTTTTTGTCATTAAAAACAATATATGAAGTGTACTTTGATATTTACAAATGAATTTTTTGATTATTTATTCAAAATATATATTAAAATATAAAATAGTGAATTTGAATAAGTTAAATGAGAAATGAATTTGACTGACCTGAGCGAAATTAGCTAGGACAAGGAGAGGGAAGGTAGCAAGAATGAGAAGAGAAACCCTCCATTCAACAATGAAAGCAACAATGAAAGAAGTGAGGAGGGAAGTCATGTTCTGTAAAATGACAGAAATCCTCTCAGCAATGGCAGACTTGACATCAGCTGCATCCGTTGCAAGCCTTGCTGCCACCAGGCTTGAGTTGTGTTCCTCCTCATCGAACCATCCTACTTCATTCCTCAATATAGCTACCATATACAAATCAAATTAACATTAATTAATCACATAACATAGAGATTTAATTAGTGTTAGTGACTTAATTAATTAATGTTAATTACCTGCAAGCATCATTCTTCTAACCCTAGTGGTGAGGTTCTCACCCATGATACTGAAAAAGTAATGTTGAATCAAATATGCACCAACTGCATAGAGTCCAGCTCCAATGTATATAAACACATACTCCTTGGTTTTCTTCTCCATGGATGCATAGTTTCTATAGTAAAAGACTTCAATCATGTTACTCATCACAATTGCAAATGTTGGCCCAATGAATCCGGAGAGAACAGAACCAACGGCTCCCATGATTGAGTAAGGCCATTCGGGGGCATTCATCTTGAGCAGCCGGAGAAAGTATCCGTCCGGGGCCGGATTCTTCTTATCCGTCTCGGCATTGGATATCATTTCTATGCGGCCGTCGGCTCCGGTGCTGTATTGGTAGCTCAAGTTCCTTAAGCTTCCGGACCGGAGGCTTAAGGACTTTGTAGAGAGGGAATGGCTGAGGCGGGAGGATCGTGTCCGGCGAGTTGAGGGGTTGGAGAAGTCCCTATTTCCAACCATTTCTTGGAACCTAATTAGTGATGCATAGGTTCCTGCCTTGGCAATGAGTTCCTCGTGTGTTCCTGTCTCCACCACTTGTCCTTGCTGGATCACGGCGATGGTATCAACGTTTCTTATGGTCGAAAGACGATGCGCTACAACCACGGTTGTTCTTCCCACCATGAGCCTGTCTAGTGCCTCTTGAACAATGCTCTCTGATCCCGCATCTAGAGCACTTGTTGCCTCATCCAAAAGCAGAATCTTTGGATTCTTCAACATTGCTCTTGCAATTGCAATTCTCTGCTTTTGGCCTCCGGATAATTGCACTCCTCGTTCTCCCACCTGAGTGTTATAGCCGTTGGGAAGCAAGGTAATAAAGCTATGAGCATTTGCAGCAGAAGCTGCTGCTTCCACTTCAGCCATTGTTGCATCAGGTTTTCCATAGAGTATGTTCTCAAGAATGGTGGTTGCGAACAGCGCAGGTTCTTGATTCACCAATCCGATTTGATCGCGCAACCATTTTAGTTGCAGTGTCTTGATGTCCACATTATCAAGCAGAACTTGACCTGCTTCGCCATTTCGAAATAAAAAAACAGAGACTAAGCATAACTCCATAGTTCAGATAAAAAACACCTTGCTATTTATCTAAAACTTTTTTTACCTTCATTTGGATCATAGAACCTTTCAATCAAGGAAACAACTGTACTCTTTCCTGATCCACTACCACCTACAACCGCCACCGTTTTCCCGGCCGGGAAAAAGATTGAGAAATTGCGAAAGATCATGACATCCGGCCGCGAGGGATAGCTAAAACCAACATCCTTGAATTCAATGTTTCCATTAACCTCTCCCAAACACTTGCCTTCCAAAGGATCCTCCACAATTGTTGGTTTCTGCTTGATGATCTCCATTAACTTGTATCCGGCCGCTTTGCCTTTACTAAAGGCGCCTAAATTCGAAAAAGACTGTCCCAAACTCCTGCATAATCAAAGCAGATATAAAAATTAAAAAAAAATGAAAGAAACATGAACAGAGTCATGAAAACTCAAAAAGGCTCTTACATTCCACCAACAATGGCCGAGAATATAGCCGTGAACGCCTTGCCTCCGTCGGTCTGTCCATTTCGGATGAAAACGCCGGCGTACCAAAAGACTAGTGCCCATGACATGCAAGCTATTCCATAGGTGCATCCGAGGCCTAATCCTTTCGCCATTCCTGCTTTGTATCCAAGCTTCAGAGTGTTCTGTATTGCATCTGAATAAGAGTTCAGCGCCTTGCTCTCCCCAACGTAAGAGTAAACGGTTCGAACTTGCGCAATGGCCTGTTACATTTTGCAGATCATACTGATTATTCCAACCACTTTTCTTTCTGAGACAATGAAATACATGCAATATAGAGGCAACTTTAGGCCAATGTAGTAGAAACTTAGGTGCAGGTAACTTCATGTGAAGTTAATAGTTAAGAGTCATGGATGGCAATTTAGTCAAACCTATTAAATCATTTAACTGACTTTCAACTATCAACTTCACATGAAGTTCACTACACCTGAGTTTTCACCAATTTAGAAGCATGGAAACTTTCATGACCTCACCTGTTCGGCAATGATGCCTGCATTGGCATAGGATTCGCGACTCTTGGATGTAAGGCCGGTAAGAGTGTAAGCATACAAGCCGCCAGCGAAAGCGATGCCGGGAATCACGGCAACACTTAGAAGTGCTAGCCTCCATGCTGACACAAAACCAACCACAAGTCCAGCCAGAAAAGTTGAAAGATAATGTATGAAGTTCCCAACCTGAACCACAATCCACACACAAACAGTTCTTGTATGAGGAAAATTGGATTAAACCTTTTGCACTACAACAAGTATTTGTCTTATGGAATATTCAAATTATCAAAGGAAATTGGCAAGTTGTGTTTGGTAAGCATTTCTAGATAAAAATATAAAGAAGCTGAGATAAAACAATACAGAAAAATGTATTGCATCTCTATTTCATAAGTATTTTAAAACCAAAAAAAAAGAGAGATAAAAACAAAGACAAAAAGTATTATATAAAAAAATTAAAACAAATACAAGATATAAAAATAGTACTCCTATTTTGGGAGTAATGTTAATGCACTCCAAAAATACCATTAACCTAGTTAGAAGGTTTATATATTTAAATTTAAACTATTAAAATAAAATATAAAAAATTATAATTTATTTAATTAACAAAAAGTACAGTATTTTTTATACAGCTTTAGCAACACTTAAAAAATATTACTAAAATTAAGATTATACTTTTTTATATTTTTAAAAGATTTGTTACTTTTTATTTTGAAATTAAAAAGTATTCCTAAATATATTCAAAAAACTACTTTAACTTTAACCATATTTTTTAAATATTGTCAAAGTTATACATTCACCCTAGTCATAGCATGCATCATTTTAAAATAAAGAAAAAAAAATTGTAGTAATTTATATTTTACTCCAAATAAACTTAGCCGGTGCGCATGTTAAGCAATATTAGCTAACATGCACCACTTTAAGGATCTATGATCATATCTGTGGAGCCCACATTTTGATGGATATGAACAACCCAAGAAAGTCCCATGTTCACTAATCACTTATATATATATTTTTTTTTATTAAATTTGAAAATAATTTGATAATAAATAAAAATTGAAAGCACCTTCTCACTGATGGCATCTTGAACAAGAAGTGTGTCCGTTGAGACACTGAAAACAATATCCCCTGTTCTTGCATCTGTATCAAAGAAACCTACGTCTTGTTTAAGCACTGCTTCCAAATACTTCTTCCTTAGTGTACTCACTTGCCTCTCCCCACTATACATCCAGCATGAAATTTCTGCTCCAAATAAAAAATTATATTATATATTTTGAAATTTGAGGGACTAAATATTAAAAATCTCAGTCCTAATTTGAATAATAACCTAATATTTATTTTTGGTTAGTGAAATAATAATGTGTAATTGTGTGACATAATTAATGCTGTTACATGTTTTTTGGGTAAATTAAATAACCCAGAAATCAGGGAGACTGATTGTCAATCCAAATCGAATTTAATAGACGTGGGACTAAACTGTTTCACACTTTTATTAAATTTAGAAAAAATAGAAAGAAGATGATGATCATTAATTAGAATGTGGTGTTAGAAATTAGAATGTTAGATGATAATGTTAGGCAAAGGGAAAATTGAAATTTTGGGTTTGGAGATTTTGACAGGTGAAAAAAAAATTAGCACAACACGTGGGATCAAACACCATATAGGACCCTCTTAATTTGGATGGAAGTGGTTATAAGAGTTACGCAATTAATGAATTATTATTATCATTAAAAAAATTATTTAAAAAAAAAAGAAAAATGGTCCGTGAAGTGTGATGATCCATCTTCTTCACAGGTGAGGACAAACAAAAATTACTAAAAAATAAAAAAATAAGCCAATAATAAAGGGATATTAAAAGAGAAAGAGAGAGTTAAGGTAGTTGAAAATTTTGACCAAATGGAATGAATGAATGAAAGGAAATAAATGAAAAAGAAATAACATTATTACCTGCATATGATGATATGCAAACCACAAGGCCAAGGTACACAAAGTAAAGAGCATACTGCAATAATTAATAAAATAAAAATAAAAATAAAATAAAATAAATTAGATCTTAGATCTATGAGATGAATTTGGTAAGAAAAATATTGATATGATAATTAAGTTTTCTGAATATTAAAAGAAAAAAAAAGATATATATACCTTTGAGACTTCCTGAGTCATCTTGTTAAGGTCCATTTGGTTCTTACCAAAACCGTTGACCATTTGACCGAAGAGGAGGAAGAAAACGGGCATGGAGGAGCCATGAACAATGGCGCCGATGGTTCCAGAGATCATGAGCATGTAGTCATACTTGTCTGCAAATGAGAAGAGCTTGAAAAATGGTAGGCTTTGTTCTTTCTTCTTCTCTGCTTCTGGTGGCAATGGCGATGGCGACGCTTTAGTATTGTTTGCTTCACTAACACCTTCAGCCATGGTAGTAACAGAAGAAGCTCCTCACTTTTAAAAAGGAAAAGGAAAAGGGTGTGTCTGTGTTGTTGCAAAATGTGGTCTTTATTGATGGAACTTTGGTGGGGATTTGAATGAATGAATGAATGAAGGTGAAGAAGATGAAGATCTGAAGAGAGGGAAATAGCAACGGTTTTTTGGTGTTGTTGAATGTAAGTGAGGAAAGGAGAGTGTGGTGATGACGATGATTGATGAGTGAAGAGAGTGTGAAGTGTGAAGTGTGAAGTAATGAGTGAGTTGTTAGAGACAGTGGTCAAAGAAAGCTTTCTTCATTTTTTTTTTTTTTTTTTGAGAGAGAGAAAGAAGAAAGAACAACATGAAAGAGAGAGAGAGGTGTGAAGTGTGGTTTTATAGTGAGAAAAAAGTGCTTCCAAGTCTTAAGTTTTCGGATTTAGCTAAAATAATAGGAGGCCAATGGGATAAAAATGTCTAAAATATTTTTGTATAATTTATTCGGTATTTCTCATCATATATTATTAAATTTTTTAAAAGATTTTCTTTCTAAAAATAATATAAAACATTTAATTTGGACAAAACAAAAAAGGTAATAAATTAATTATTAAATTTTTTTTAAATAATTATTTACATAAAGAAATATATCACATTCATCAAAATATATATCTATATATAACAAGTTCTTAAAATTTTTATAAATAAAAAAATAATTAATTTTTATTCGTATAATATATAAAATAATTATTATATTATTATTATATTATAGATTAAAATTTTTTAAAAATTTTGTTTTTTTTTTAATATAAGCATTAAAATAAATAAATTTTTATAACAAGATGTAATGTAACAAATATATATAATATAAATTAGTTTTTAAAAATTCTGAAAAGATATTTTTTTTAATAGTTTTAAAAAATTAACATTAAAAACTAATTTCAACCAATGATATATAGGTTTAATATATTTAATACAAAACACATTTAATATAATTTTATTGAATTTAAATTTTAAATAATTTTTAATTGAATTTTGAATATTTTATTTTAAAGAGCTAGAATATTTACATCATTTTTTTCGTATCTTTTTAATTGAGTTTTTTAATTTTTTAAATTATAAACCTTATTTAAATTAAAGTAATGTTTTAACCCACCAATTAGTCACACATATAAAATACAAGAACAATTCTATTGTCATAATATAATCTAACTTTATAGCATCAGTACATAACACTATATATAAGTAATATAATTAAATTTTATCTACATCTATAGTCATATTTCGTAAATAATATATTAAATTATATTCTGTTTATAATTAAAATATGAATAAAATACAAAAATTATCAGGATGGTTAATTTTTTCGTTCATAATTTTTTATTATTTTTGTTGTGAAAAGTTTAATTATTTTAATATTTAATTATTTTTTAAAATAGATAATTGAATAACACAAAAAAGTCTTATAAGAAATTTATTTATTAATTAAAAAATTGAATAATTATATACAGTAAAAAATTAATGTTATTAAAAAATAAAAAAAATTTATTTTAAAATTAAAAATAAAATTTATTTAAAATAAAATTAAAATCATGGTTTTTTTTCTTTTTTCCAAAATTATCTACGTAATTTATAAATTTTTATGATGAATAAAAATATTAAACTCGTACTAAATTTATTCTAATAAAATTTATTTTTATTCTACTAAACGTTAAATAAACTATTGAAAAGAATTTTGTTTTCTCCATTAGAGAAGAATGATAAACTTCCATACTTTTATTATGTTATGACAATAATTTGGCTTGTTATTTTTTAATAATAATAAATAATAATAATAATAATAATAATAATAATAAACAAGTATATCACAGTAAAAAAGGAAGCACGTCACCAAATAATTTATCATCCGAATTATATATGTATCAAATTGATAATATGATGGCTAACACTACAAAACTCGATAACAAGGTTAGGAACTTACAAAACTTTTCTTAAGATCATAGAAAAAAAAAACGTTTATATTTGTGTGATATATAAAACAATTATCATATTATTATTATTATTACATCATTATATATATATATATGAGTAAAAAAAGTCCAACTGTTTTAAAGTAAAATTTTCTTTTAATATTTGATTAAATATTCTTGTATTTAGTACTTTTTTGGCACTTCCTCTTAGTTAAAAATATAATTATTATAATTTTTTAGTTATTATTGCTAGGGGTGTTTACAAATGGGATATGGCTGAAATTTCGATCCAATCTGCACTAAACTCATTAGACTAAATTCGATATTCGCACTTTTTATGTTTGGATCAGATATCAAATATATCCATAAAATAAAAAATATTAAAAAATTTTATTTTAATAAAAAAAGTCAATAATTTTTTTTGTTTACTTTTTTAAACACATTTACTTCTATCTGATTAGAGTGTGGATCCGATTCGATCCAATCCGATCATCTTACAGATCAGATCATATCCTCAAATTACATATCAAATACGGATAAATACTGTGGATTTATATGGATATGATGTAATCTATGAACACCCCTAACGACTACTATAGGTTCATTGTTGCAAAAAAATGCTTCTTTTATTATAAACCATTATTAGATCTTAATTACCAATAAAACAACTTAATTGTCAACAAAGAGATGATTCTTATTGGTCTCTGAAATTATGTTCGTGATCGGCTAATTCGACCGAAAAACTAGTGAACCGGACTACTTCTTGGACCGTTTAAGGAATAAAACCGGTGTGAACCGGTAAGAACCGGTACAAACCGGTCTGCTTGAAAATTTTTTAAAATGTCTCCACAAGGTCTAGAACCAAGAACCTTGGAGCAAATGAAACCTCTACTTGCCACTTAGCCATTGCACTTCTAAATATTATATTTGACAAATACTAATTATATAGTATACATAAATATCTAATTTAATTTAATTTTTATTTTTTCTATTTTTAAAATTAATTATATTTAATTATATACCATTATTAATATAAATATAAATTTCACTAAAAATTTATTAATTTACTTGATCTATTTTATTGCTAGTACTGTGATTAAGGTTATTTGTTTTTATGTTAGTGTTAAAATCTACTGATATTATAGTTAGATGATAGGCTTTGTAAATTAATTATTTTTTTATTATGTCAAAATAAGATAATATTGTAGTATTAAAATTTTATAATTTTTTTATATTAGTTATTTTTAGAAGTTGAGACTTGATTCTTCATAAAATGTTAGTGAAGATATGTATTTCAAATTTTAATTTTAAGTTTTTAACTATTTTATATTTTATATTTACGTGAGACCGGTTTTATCGGTTCAACCAGTAATTTATCGGTTGAACCAATAAATCAGTAAACCAGTAACTTGATCGGTTTGATCACTGGTTCGATTCTAACAACTATGTTTCAATCTAATTTAAAAAAATTCGATTTACTCAATTTAGTCTCCCAACTTATAGTTATGACTCACATTGGTTCCTAATCTTATTTTTGTCACTGTCTCACAAAATCGTTAACGACATGCTGAGATGGACTAACGACTACTACATTATACATTCTAGCGACTATTTAATGTGACAATTGAATTTTTTTACCTTATTTTTTTTCAACTAAATACTTAAAACCCTAATATGAGTCACAGATACCTAAGTTAAAAAATCAAACTAAGTAAATTGAAACTTTAAAAATCAGATTAAAACTCGAATATAACTTCAAAACAAAACTTTAACTTATGTAGTGATTAATTTAAATGAGAATCATATATATCAAAATTCAACATAATTTTTATCAATGTTTTCAAATTCAAAATTTTTATACTAAAATTAACTAGAATTTTTCTTTAAATTAAAAATTTAATGAAATAGTGACTTTAATTATCTTAACCAATGTCCTAATTAATTACTTTTATATCTTAAAAAAAACTGTATATGAGAAGAAAATAATTAATTTGTCTACTTTAATAAATAGTTATTTTACTAAAATGAAAGAAACTATTTTTTTAGAATTTTTTAAAAACTAATTAATATTATATATATTTTGTTACACTACATTTAGTTATAAAAATTTTATTTATTTCGAATGCTTATATTAAAAATAAAAAGAAAATTTAAATTAATGAATCTTAATCTATAATATAATAATAATATAGTAATTATTTTATAAATTGTACGAATATAAATTAATTATTTATTATTTTTTTATGTAAATAATCTTTTAAAAAAATATAATAGTTAATCTATTACCTTTTTTTGTTTTAGTCCAAATTAAACGTTTTTTTATTGTTTTTGGAAAGAAAATCTTTTGAGAAATTTAATAATATGTGATGAGGAACACCGAATAAATTATACAGAAACCAATTAAAACACAATATGAAAACATCTTTAAAAAAAATATTTTAGACATCTTTATTTGAGTGGTTTCCAAAATAATATCTTCTAAGGATGTAATAATATGAATTTTTAAAATTTTTATGTATTTAATAGGTCAAAAGATTTTATTCCCTAAAATCCGTAAAAAAAAAATTATTCTCTAATAAAATTTAGTAAACAAATATTATAAGATCAATATTTTTTTGTATTTAAATTAATACTAATTAATTTTTTTACTTCTTTTAAAATAAAAGTGTTAGATCTTATTTTTTTTTTTAGTAATATATCTATTTTTTCTAATATCTTTAAGATTTGTACTAACAATATTAGACTATAAAATTTAGTGAAAAAACTATTATAAGATCAATGCTTTTTTGTATTTAAATCAATTCTAATTAATTTTTTTACTTCTTTAAACTAAAAGTGTTAGATCTTATTTTCTTTAGTAATATATCTATTTTTTCTAACATCTTTAAGATATGTACTAACAAGATTAGACTCCAAATTTTATTAAATCTTATTTTTTTAAGTAATATTTCTATTATTTCACTTTTGACTAATATTTTTAAAATATGTACTAACAAAATTAGACTTTAAATTTTATGTAAACTTTGTTGGTTTTATTATTTTTTATGATAAATTTTAGAAAACTAATAAATTTTTTTACATTAATATTTTTATATTTAATTATTTTTATTTATATATATATATATATATATATATATATATAAAACTTATATTTATATTATACAAAATCTTTATACATATTTACAGAAAGCTTGAATAATGAGACTAAAATTTTTATATATGAATAATTTTAATGTAAAATACAAAAATATTTGATTATTTTAGTATTTTACATGATTGTGGTAATAGTACAAAACGTTATTAATATTTTATAATAAAAAATTTAATTATGAAAGAATAAAATATCCTTAATATTTTATAATAAAAATTATTATTTTAATTATTAAAACACAAAACATCAAAAAAATATTATTTTAATTGTAAAAATACAAAATATTAGTGACGTTTTATATATAAATAACTATAGCAATATTTAACACATAATTTAATTCATCATAAAAAATTTCACATCTAATAACACAATATAAAAAAAAAGTTCGAATAAGAAAACAAAGTATCATTTTAATATTTTATATCAAACTAATTAACATACTACAGCGTAGTATAGTGTCTGACTGTCTGAGATGAATCAAGCATCAAGGTTATTAGGGACTTAGGGGTCGATAAAAATAAAAGTAAAAATAAAAACTTAATAAAAAAGAGCCAAAAAGGAATCCAGTAAACAGTGTCTTGGGGTTCTGTGCCTCTTGGTAGCATAAATTTTTATTTTTATATTATAGAAATGCTTAACAAAATTCTTTAACTTAACCTCTACCAACTACTGAAAATAGATGAGATATATCTTAAATAATTAATTGAGATTATTGTTTTAACAACCATTTCCATTTTATTACAGTAATATAAGATCTTCAGCCTAGATGTATATTTCTAAACAACTTATACACTGGATACTATTGAGAAGATAATAACTTAAAAATTATTTCATTTAATTTATAATTTAATTTATGTGATATTTATAATTAGAGATGTATATATTTAATATTATTTAATTATTTAAGTAACAATTAATAAATACAAAATAAAATATAATAATTAAAAATATGAAATAATATAATTTAATTTAGACTAGTTTAGATTAATTTTTTTATTATTTTTGAAATATTATCACTCTTAAAACATGATAATATACAATATAAAATTTAATTTTCGTATTAAATATAAATCTAATTAAATGACTATATATAAAATAATTTCAAATCTTTATATATATCCAATTTGAAGTCTTAAATTTTCGGATTTAGCTAAATGGTAATGTTAGAAAGACAAAAAAAAAAATTAAATTTGTCTTATATGTACCGATAATTAATAAATATTAAATAAAATAAATTTTGACTATTTTAGCTTATTTTTTATTATCTTTTAAATATTATTGATAATTAAAATAATGTCTTTTAATGATGTAATAATATGAATTTTTAAAATTTTTATGTATTTAATAGGTCAAAAGATTTTATTCTCTAATAAAACTTAGTAAACAAATATTATAAGATCAATATTTTTTGTATTTAAATCAATACTAATTAATTTTTTTACTTCTTTTAAACTAAAAGTGTTAGCTTTTTTTTCTTAGTAATATATCTATTTTTTCTAATATCTTTAAGATATGTATTAACAATATCAGACTTCAAATTTTGTTAGCTCTTAATTTTTTTTTAGTAATATGTCTATTGTTTCACTTTTGACTAATAGTTTTAAGATATGTACTAACAAAATTAGACTTTAAATTGTATGTTAACTTTGTTGCTTTTATAATTTTTTATGATAAATTTTAGAAAACTAATAATTTTTTTTATGTCAATATTTTTTATATCTATATTATACAAAATCTTTATACATATTTACAGAAAGCTTGAATAATTACACAAAGTACATTTTAATATTTCATATCAAAATAATTAACATAATTTTTTATTTTTATATTATAAAAATACATAACAAAATTCTCTAAGTTAAGTTAACTTTTACCAACTACTAAAAATAGATGAGATATATCTTATTAATTGATTGAGATGATTGTTTTAATAATAACCATTTCCATTTTATTACAGTAATATAAGACTTTTAGCCTAGATTTATATTATACATGGGAGAATATTAAAAAGAGTCATACTATACATTCAAATTTTTTTTAGTAATTAAATTTAATTAAGTTGGTATAAGTCTAATAAAAATTAATTTTATTAGTGAAAATGTGAATACACACTTCAACTATACGAGCATTCTTCCTTCTCTCTCCTTCTCTTCTTTCTCCTTTTTCTTCTTCTCGATCTTCTTCGCATTTTTCCTCCTTCTTTTTTGCGTTCCTTCCTCTTTTTCGTGTGTTTTCTTCTGATCGTCGTTATTTTATTGTTGTTGTTGCTGCATTTTTTTCTCTTCTTCTTCCTAGTAATTTTGTAATATTATACATTTCTTCTTCTTCTTTATTTGATTTTTTTTTTGTTTTTGTTCTTATTAAGAGAATAAAATTAGAAGAACAATGAGAAAGTAAAATAAGAAAAAGATGATGAATAAGAAAAGAAGATAATGATAATGATAGAGAATAAGAAGGAAGATGAGTTTTGAATTCGGTACATTCTGGTGGATTTTAATTTCGGTGCATTCTGGATGTACTTTCGGTGCATTATGGTCTAAACTTGTTTTGAATTGAGTTTGTTTGTTGTCGTCATCATTAAGAAATTTCGGTGCATTTTGGGTTTAAATTGTTATACATATAAGAAGAAGACGACGACGATGATGACAATAACGATAACAATGATGATAATAATGATGATGGAAGAGGAAGAGAAAAAGGAAGGAAGAGATCAAAGAAATTCAAATGAAAAAATAAAGAGGAGGATGAGGAGATGGAAGTGGTGACGTGGTGGTTGTGACAACGACAATAATGAAAGAGAAAAATGAAAAAAAAAGGAGAAGAAAAAGAAGCAGCAACATTAGGAATGAGAATAAATTTAAAAACAAAAAAACAAAATTTGCAAATAAAGAAGTCGTCAAAAGAGAAATGCATATAGTGGCGTATTTAGTCAAAAGGCAGTTAGAGATAGTAGCGCGTGAATGTCAATTAGGTTATACCAACTTAGTTAGAATTGGTTGGATAATTAACTTGGTTGTAGTATATTATTCTGTTTAGAAGATAATGACTTGAGATTATTTTATTTAATTTATGTAATATTTATAATTAGAGATGTATTATATTTAATTTTATTTAATTATTTTAGTAACAATTAATAAACATAAAATAAAATAAGTAATAATTAAAAAATATAAAAAAATAATTCTAGACTATTTTAGATTAATTTTTAATTGTTTATTGTTGTTGAAATACCATTAATCTTAAAACATGATAAGTAATAGGGGTGTTTGAATCCAAATCGATTCAAATTAAACTGCTCATCCAATTCAATCTAAATCGAAAATCAATTAAAACAGCACTATTTTGGATTTGATTGGATTCTATTTTTTTACAAATGTCATGGATTGGCTTGAATTTCGGATCTACTTCTCAAAACCGATCCTATTCAAACCGCACGATGTGCTATAATATTATTATTTTATGATTATATCTACAAATTTACTTATAATATGTTCAATTTATTATATTACTAATGTATTATTATTATTTAATAAATATTTTATGTTCAAAATGAGATTTATTTATTTATTTTAACTAACCTATAATTTTATTTCTATTGTTATGTTATTGTTAATTTTTCAAGATATTGTTGAGACTTATTATATCATTGTTGGTTATTTAACATTTGATATTGAGACTTGTTATATATATTTAATTTTTTTAATTTACAAAACCACAATCCAATCCAATCCAAACCGCTTGAAAATTGGATCAAATTGGATCATATCTTAAAAAATATATTCAATTCAAACTGCATCGCAAATAAAATTAATACTCAGATCCAAATCGATCCAAACCGCACCACAAATACTCCTAATAAGTATACAAAATAAAATTTAATTTTCATATTCAATATAAATCTAATTAAATGACTATATATAGAATAATTTATTTTAAGTGATGTTACACATCCAAGTCTAATCAAGTTGGTTCAAACTCAACAAAAACCAGCTTCATTATTAGCGTGTGTGAACTCACTACCTTTTCATATCCCGCGCTTCTTCTTCTTCTTCTTCTTCTCCTTCGTATTTCTTTTTTTCTTAGTGATTTTTGTAGCATTACGTATGTTTTTTTTATTTGATTTTTTATCTCTTTTTCTTATTTTTATTCTTGTTGAAAAGATACTAGGTCGAATGGAGAGAGAGAGAGAGAGAGAGAGAGAGAGAGAGAGAGAGAGAGAGAGAGAGAGAGGAGAGAGAGAGAGAGAGAGAGAGAGAGAGAGGGGTTCTGTTATTGATTTGTGTAGAAAATAGTAAAGTTGAGTTGCTGAAATAGTTGGCCTTAAGCTACTTATAGAACAGGGTTTTGGCCAGCTGTCACATTATGAACTACACATGCTAAACTGGTTAACTAACCAATGCTGAAAGTAACCTAACTAATTGAGCTAAAATGTAACTAACTGGTTGCTTAACTAATTAACTTTCACTTTCTCGGCTTACTCTATCATGACCCCTACTAATTAATTTTCCTTCAAATGTTTTAGATTTGTTGAGCTTATTTGTTAACTCACTGTCATAATCCGTGCTGTTCCATTTTGCTATAGTTATCACATTTGCTTGAAGCATTGTATCATGGCTACTGCTGCTGCTGCTCTCTCTCTCTCTCTCTCTCTTTTTTTTTTGCATCTTCACATTGCTCTAGGATCACTTCTCCCTTTAACTCTTCTTCATTAAGCCTGACAGAGGGAGACCTGTACTGCTTTAGGTCTTTAACCATTAGTTTTGTCCTAGATTCCAACAATGCAGCACTTGGTAGTAGTTTTGTCAACACATCGACCAATTGCACAGTTTCAGGGACATGGGTAACTTGAACAACCTTTTTGGTGACATAATCTCGAACAAAGTGTAGATCAATCTCAAAATGCTTTGACTTTGAATGCAAAATCGGATTTGCTGCCAACAATACTACGCTGAGATTGTCACAATATATTGATAGAAATTTTTGGAGTAGAATTTCCAGTTTAACCATGAGGTTCTTGATCCATATCAGCTCAGCAACTAGATCTGCCATAGCTCTATACTCAGCTTCAGTGCTGAATCTTCCAACAGCACCTTGCTTCTTTAAGCTCCACGATACAAGATTTCTTCCAAGAAAAACACAAAAACCTCCAGTTGATTTTCTATCATCTGGATCACCTCCCTAGTCAAAGTCACTATATGCTGCAATGCTTTGGATGCCGGTTCTATGTAAATGTAAGCCGAAGCTTGATGTGCCACTGACATATCGCAACACTCTCTTTACCAGCTTCCAATGCTCATCCAGAGGTGTATGCATAAATTGTGACACCTTGCCTACATAGTATACCAGCTCTGGATGCGTGATTGTGAGATACTATAAGCTCCCTACAACTGATATGTAAAGCATTGGGTTATGAAAGATTGAACCACAAAAGGTAGAAAATTTGACTGGGGATGGGAGGGATGTGTGGTAGGGTTTACAGTTCTCTATTTCTGCCTTTTTAAGTAAGTCTTTGACATACTTCTCTTAAGACAGGACTAGACCACCATCATTAGTCTTAGTGACCTGAATTCTAAGGAAGTAGTGCAAATCACCTAGGTCCTTTAGTGCAAAGTTGTGATTTAGCTGCTGAATCACTTGAGAGATTACTTCTTCAGAATCACCTGTGATGATTATATCATCAACATACACAAACACAAGTAGTATGGAATTCTATTTGAACCTGACAAAAATAAAAACATCAGACTTTGTGGCACTTAATCCAAGATGTTGCAGGGCTGTAGAGAGCTTGTGATACCAGGCTCTTGGTGCCTGCTTTAAACCATAGAGTACCGTTGTAAGTTTGCATACTAAGTGACCATCTCCCAGTTCATAGCCTCTTGGTTGCCTCATATATACATCTTCAGTTAGATCACCATCCAAGAAGGTATTATTCACATCAAGCTGCTTGATCTTCCAATTCTTGCACAAAGTCAAGGTAAGCACAATTTGAATTGAGGTGGGTTTTACTACAGGACTGTATGTCTCACTAAAATCAAAGCCTGGCCGTTGTGAAAAATCCTGAGCTACCAATCGGGTTTTGTATTTCTGGAAGCTGCCATCAAAGTTATATTTTAACTCGAAACACCCACCTGCTACCTACTGCTTCTCTTCCTTCAGGTAAGGGAACTAGTTTCCAGGTATGATTTTGGATTAGAGCATTGTACTCTGCATCCATTGCAGCCTTCCAGGCTGGATTTGACAGGGCATCTCTTACTGACCTTGGTTCAACATAAGCAAAGAAGACTCTGAGTCTAAACACTTTATTTTTACTCCTTATGATCATAGGTTAAGTATTCAAGGGTGTAGGTAAAGGAGCATCTGTTAGGGAAAGGACAATTTTGAGGTCTGAAATAGGAATTGGGATTGGAGTGGATGATGGGGCTGATGGCATAGAAAAATAAAAGGTAAGATTGAGGGTCTGGTTATTTAGAGTGTTTAAGGGACCAGAATTAGAATTGGTAGGTAAAGTTGGTACGAATGAGGGAGGAGAGTTGCTTGGGTTAGGCTGGACAGGAGTTGGTGTGTGTGAAGTAGCATTAGAACTTGTTGGTGGATTATTGCTTGGATTTGAAGCTGTGGGAATTCTTAGGGGAGGGATGGTTGGTGCCAATTGAGGGTGGGGTAGGGAATCTGCTTCTTATGGTTGTGAGACTTTAAAAGTGCCAGTTTTAAATGGAAATTGGTGCTCATCAAACACCATATTGCTTGAAATCACCAATTTACCTTGTTCAGCAAGACACTTGAATTCTTTGTGAGGTGTGCTATAGCCTAGAAAAACATAGGGTGCTAATCTGAATTCCAATTTGTGCCTATTGTATGGCTTCAAATTGGAAAACACAAACAGTCAAATACCTTGAGGGTTGTGTAATTAAACTTCTTTACAAACAATTTATCAAAGGGGGATTGATCTTACACCACTTGAGTTGGCAGCCTGTTTATTAAGTAAATTGCAGGCATAAAGGCTTCTCTCTAGTATTTTATTGGCATTCCAGCACCTGCAAGCATTGCAAAGTCCTTCTCCACCATATGTCTGTGCTTTCTCTCAGCACTGTCGTTTTGCTGGTATTCATGTGGACAGGAGAACCTGTGAATTACTCCTTGTGCCTACAAATCTTTGGCTAAACTCACATATTCAATAGCATTGTTAGACTGAAGCATCTTAATTTTAGTATTCAATTGCAGTTTAACCATTTGTTGGAAACATTTAAAAACTGACTTGATTTAAGATCGAGTTTTGATAAGATGCAGCTAGGTATATTTACTATAAGCATCAATGAAATTCACAAAATAATAGTTTTCATTCAAGTCAAAATAGGAGTAGGGCCCCAAATATCTGTGTAAACTAGTTGTACGGGAGCAGTATACACAGTATTAAAGGGAGGATAGGAAAGACTGTGAAACTTTCCAATACAGCATGATACACAAAGGGTTTTATTTAAGGAAACAACAATATTACAGGACGTTAGAATAGAGAGACAACATTATTCGAAGGATGGCCTAATCTATTGTGCCATAAGAGAAATTGATCAGCTGCTGTGGACACAGTTGAGACAAATACAACTGAGTTATTTGACGGAGTGAAATTGAGGAACTTGTACATTTCTTTTTCAACCTTCCCATGTATGACAATCTTTTTAGTTGCCTGAGATTTCACACAGCAGCTATTAGAATAAAACTCAAAATAGACATTGTCATTACAACAGAATTTATACAGACAAACTAAATTCTTTGTGATGTCAGGAACATGAAGTAGTTTGTGTAGCAAGAAATTTTTGTTACTCAAATTAATTTTGAAATAAGAGTTTCCAACAAGGTTAATGTGCAAATCTGATGTGTTGCCTACAATCACTTAATCCGTGCCTTCATAGTTCTCTTTCTCAATCAAATTTTGCTGGTCTGAGGCCATGTGGTGTGTAGCACCCGAGTCTGGATACCAATTTTGATCTTGCATTATTGTTGGTGTGGTTAATACATTACTCAGATTTGCTTGTGCTTCTTGTAGTGGTTGTGCATTTGACCTATTATACTGAGTTCTTTGACCTTCACTCCTTTCATATCTGTACCAGCATGTCTTGACAGTGTATCCAGGCTTATCACATACTTGGCAAATAGGTTTGACATTGTTGAACATTGTTGAGCCTCCATTGTTATTATTGAATCTTGAATCATTGTAAAATTTAATTTCGTACCTTGAGTTGTTATTTGAGCAACTACCACTGAAATTATTCTCTCCTTTAGACCTTGAATTGTAATACTGTGCACCAAATTGCCCATTCTCGTTATGAAAACTTCTGTTCTCTGAACCACTGAAGTTGTTGCTACCATCAATTCTTGAATTACAGCTGTTTGGACCAAATTGTCCACTCTCATTGTAAAAATTTCGACCACCTCTCATATTTCTGCCACCACCTCGAAAGCTACCTCTGATTCGCCTCTTGTGTTAAAATTCTGTGAGTATCCTTGTGCACTTTGTGCTACATTTGCCTGTATGAACAAGTCTGATTTTGTGAATCTCTCCAGCATGCTTTCATGAGTCAATAAAAGTGATTCCAACTCTCCAACAGTGATGCTTATTGGTCTTGCAACCATAGAAGTAATTACCGTGCTATATTCCTCAGTTAAACCATTCAAGATAGCATTAACTTGATCACTCTCCCGCATTGGTTCTTCTACAAAAGTTAAGACATCAATTGTTTCTTTTAATGCTAACACATACTCATTTACTGAGTTATTTATCTTAATCGTGCTCAGTTTATTCTTTAACTGAATTATCTTTGCTCTAATTTGAGAAGAAAAATGATCATCTAACCTTTTCAAGACCTCATATGAATAAACATAGCCTACCATCCAAGTTGTGAAGGGCTTGGTCATCGAAGCAAGAAGCCAAGATTTCAGTAATGCATCATGTCTCTTCTAAACTGCAAATTATGATGTTATTCATCCTGATTTATCAAGCCGTAGAGGAATCCCTTCTCCTGTGATGTAATGAAGCAGATTGTAGCCTTTGATTGTAGATTCAACTTGATCTTTTTACTGCAGAAAGTTATCATCATCGAGCTTCATAGAGATTGGTGAAGAGGTAAAGTTTGGAACTATGGCTGATTAATTCATTGAGATCTCTATTGTTGATGAGTTTTCTGTCATTGAAATTGAATGTATTGCTCTGATACCATGAAAATGTATCAGGCTGAAATGAAGAAGTGTAAGGAAAAGAAGAATTGAATAGAGAGAGAGAGAGAGAGAGGGGGGATAGTAGTTTTGTTATTTACTTGTGTAGAAAATGGTAAAGTTGAGTTGTTGAAACAGTTGGCCTTAAGCTACTTATAGCACAGAATTTTGGCTAGTTGTCATATTGTGAACTACACATGCTAAATTGGTTAACTAACCAATGCTGAAGGTAAGCTAACTAACTGAGCTGAAATGTAACTAACTGGTTGCTTAACTAACTAACTTTCACTTTCTCAACTTACTATATCACTTGTTATGAAGGTAAAATAAAAGAACTATGAGAAGTTAAAAAAGAAGAAAATAGTTAAGGCAAAGGAGTTTTGAGTTATGCAGAATTTATCAGAAAATAATGCTGAAATTTTTTAACTGTGACATAGAAATTTTTTAGTTACACTTATTGGATTGAATTCTTGCCATAAACAAAAATAACACCAAAATTTCATAATTTTAACATCAAAATTTTGTTACAAAACACATAAATATCTTCTTTAATGCTACATTTTTTTCCTTCTTATTCTTCTTTCTTTATTTCTGATGGTTTCAGTGGCTAAGAGAAGGGGGGTTGAATCTTAGCCCTTTTTTTTTTCTTGCTGGACTTAGAGTAAGCTTTTCTGTTTTTAGCTCGTCCCTAGTCACGAGACATTTTCATTTTGTCTCGTCATTTGACACGAGACATTTTTTATTTTTCATCTTGAACAGTAAAAACAGAATTGAAGTAGGAAGAGAGAGAAGATAACACCCAGATATATCCTGGTTCAGCTGCTAAGTGCAGTGTAGCCTACATCCAGTCTCCATCACAACAATGATGGAATTTCACTATAATCATCCAGATTACAACTTGTAAAGTGCTAACCCAACTTACAAGGGGATTCCCACAGAATCATGAAACACAATACAGATGTACAAAGGAACTCTAAGACATCTATGGCTTTTTCTTTTAATTTTGCACTCTCTGCCTTTTTCCGCTCTATGGCTTTTTCATACAAACCTCACTGTTTGCCTTTTTTCCATGAGACTCAAGACATGACAAAATTAAACAGAAAAATACTAAACAGAAAACATTGAAGGAGAAGAGAACTGCTAGCTTAGGTAGCTCTGAGAACTCTGTGCCTTGCACTCTCAAATCTTACTCCTTGAATCAAACCATGACTGTTCTCTTTTATAGAGAAGTGAAGCCTTCACAGTTGAAACAAACCCGAGCTCAGCTTCTTTTCCTTCAACAAAACCGGTTCGGCCATACAGAGAGAAGAGGTAACTCATGCAAAAACCAACATGCAAATACCTCTGGTCCTTCCTTGGTCATCACTCTTCATCAATCCGAGCACTCCATCCTTGGCTTCCTCTCCAAGATGGATTTCTGGCCCTTGATGCTTCATGATGATGATGACTTCATCTGCTTCAATCTCTGCCTTCCATCACTTCGCCACTCTAGCTACTCCCTGTGGTGGTTGAGCAGAATCAAAGACAAGCCATGCCTCCAAGGATCTTCCCTACTGGCCGAATCTTCTTCTTTCTTTTTGGGTATGGAGGATCCGAGATTACCTCACCAAATCTTGCCATATTTGGTGATTATCTCAGCCACAACATACTTTTTGTTTTCTTGCCATCATTGTGATGGACTTGTAGCTTGTCCTTCCCTTACTTTGGTAGCTCCATTTTGATTTCAAGGAAGCCATTGTTTCCTGTGTATTAACCGAAGAGAGGAAGGAAAAGGGATGAGAGAGAAGAGAGAAAATATTCAATGGATTTGAACAATAATCAATGAACAAAGAGAGAGAAAGTAAAAGTTAATTCAAGTTTCCCACTTCCCTTTGTTGAGTAGCGTGTTGTGTCATAATAGCCATCAAATCAATCTTCTCTCTCTTTCTTATGTTTCCAATGCATTAATTAAATTTAAAATCCTTCAAAATAATGAAGTGGAATCCGTTGGAAGCATTTAGGCATTTCATTTGCTTCATGGATTCGAATAAGGCATGGAAGCATTCATCAACATTGGGATTGGTACCAATAAATTTCATTTTGGCCCAACTAGTAACAATTTCTTTCCTGATGGATTTTGAATCAAACATATGAAGCTTTCTTTGGGCTTGGAGTAACAATATTAATCTAGCCCAGTTAATCAAAAATTCAGCCATATATCATTGAATATTTTTTGAATTAATGCTGAATTGGAAGGCAAATACACACTTGGGCTGCAGCATTTTATTTTATTTTCGGCCCAATTCAAATCCTGCATTACAAAATTATTAATTAACAAATAATCAAATAACATTGAATTAATAATTTTACAATTAAAATATTTAAATAATGTTTGCTCATCACCAATGTTAATTTGGAGTTTTCCAAACTCATCAATCTCCCCCTTGATGACAAACATTATTAAAATTGAAATGGAAAGAAATTAAAGATTAGAGTACAAGTACTCCCTTTGAAGATTGAATTTCTCCCCCTTTCGAATTATCACTTGGCTCCCCCTTAATGTATGCTATTTTACCAGGGAAAGCACTAAACCTGTGACAATTAATCAAGCTTCAAATAACAATGTTATTTAGCAAATTTTATGATGCTAAATGCTTGATCTATGAGCAGTTTTAATTGATAATCAAAACTCATTTGATATCATAAACTGATTTACTGCTCAATAATACATACATCAAAGTATTCAAATATTTTCCTATATAATATATATCAGAGCAAAGCAACATGAAGGAAATATTTGTAGAACAAAATAAAGCAGTTTTCAACCAAAGGAACTGCCAAAAATATCAATCATGTTAACCAGGATGAAACAGAATATTCAATACAATTATGCATATTTATCAAGGTTAATTAACAATCAGTCACTCATTCATTGCCAAAAACATTATAAAACAGTAGCATCAATTATAATGAGGCAAGAGCAGTTTCAATGCTATCATCAAGCATCAAAATATATCTTTTAACAAGGGTGATCATGAATTTTCAACAGAAAATTTCATCCCTTGTTTTTCAAATTTCAATTTTCAGCTTTTCTCCCCCTTTTGTCATCAAGGGGCACCTGCACAAAATATGAAGAATACCACAAAATAACCATAATAGCAAAGCAACAACAAAAAATAACAGGAGTGTATCAAAGTATCACAGAGCAGTGAGTATCAAGTCATGCTCATACAAAAAATAGATTGAGCCTAATGAAGCCAATATCAAATAAGGTAAACAACAGCCATCAATCATCAGAAAGATTGAATTCTGAACCGGAGTCGACTTCAAAATCTCCTGTCCCCATTTCATCATCAAAGGTCTTTATCATGAAGCCAACTCTATCATGACATTTCTTCCAAGCCCTTTCCTGTTCATGTTCCAACTTTCTGGCAGTCTTGTGGGATTTGAACATCAGTCTTGACATGTTGCACATCTCATTGAGAACCTCTCGGATTGATGCAGTAACATTTGAGGGCTCAGGATGGCTCTCCAGATCACTGAGAGATGGTTCAGAGGGAACAGATTTCTTGCCCTTTTTGCCCAAAATTCCTCCTCCTTTAATCATTGAAATCTTGTTCTCAACAGTTTCATTAGTCAAATCAACCTTAAAATACTCAAATATACATGTGAGAAACATGCCATATGGAAGGTTAGCCTTTTTGGTACTTTTCACTGCTTCCCACATATGACGTATCATAACATAAGCAAATGAAATTTGGGAAGAAGTAAGAAGTGCAAATAAAATAACAGAGTCAGAAACTGTTACTCTATGGTGAGAACCGCCTTGTGGAGTGAGAATGTGAGTGATGATACGGTGCAACAGAGAGTTCTCAGGACCGAGTGCTCGATGAGTTGGAATTAGACCATCCAAACCAGAGAGATTTGCACAGATGTGTTGTAAGACTGTTTGTTGTGCAATGCCAACCTGATCATCCCACTTGTCAACCATGTAAACTTTTGGCCCTTCTTCTTCATATCCAAGAGCAGCACCTATTGTTTGAGGGTTGAGGGTCATGTAAACACGTTTGACATAGGAGTGGATTGAGCCATCAATCAAACGCATATTTGCATAGAATTCTCGGACCAGCCCCGGGTACACAAGTCTCTGAATGTGAAGTAGTAGAGTCCATTTCAGAGCATCAAACATGGCAGAAAAGTTGATTCCTTTGGTTGCCAGTTTCTCAAGATTTACCAGGTATGAAAGACAGAGAGGGCGTTTCAGCAAAACCTCTTTATGAAATTCATAGAAGGTACATGAGTAAAACCTGGAGGGATCAAAATGGGAGTGAGTTTTGTGAAATTTGTTCTTGAAGTCGAGAGACTCCAAATTTGCCGGTTCCCTTGTTTCATGCAGAACAAAGCTTTTCGACCCTTTCTGAGAGCTTTTTGTGGTTGAAGTAGGTCTTTTCGGTGGTGATGGTGGTGGAGAAGTATGTGATTCTTCTTCTTCTTCTTGAACACTAGGCTCCTTGTTCATTCCTCTCCCGGAAGATTTGTGAGCAATGACTTTGCGACGCATGGTGTCGGTCCTTTTGGAAGGAGGTGATGGAGTAGATGAGGAGGTAGAGTGAAGATGAATATGTTTATGAGTTTGAGGTGATGAAAATGGTGGACTTTTTGGAATAGGGGTTCGGTTACTTCTCTTTTGTGTCATTTTCTTTTTCATGGTAGGAGGAATGAAGAAGTTGAATATGAAAGGGTGGGAGTGCCGAATGAGAGTGAGGAGAGAGGAGGTTAATGGTGCAATTAATGAGGATTGGAGAGAGATGATGGGGAAGTTAATAACCATAATGGTGCGGTTATTAACCAAGGGGTTTTAAAAAATGGTTTCCTAATTTCAAGGGATTAGATGGAGAGAGAAAGATTTGATTTGACAATAACTACTTCCAATGAGATTTGAAATGACAATCAAAAGATTTGATCATCATAAAGTGAGGAACCATTAAAAATTCAATGAGGGGTCAAACTGGATTATGTGGGGCCCATTAGAAGCTAAGTCTGCGCAGCCTCCCCCTTAATCATAGCTCCTTCATCATGCCTTGTTTTTATCTCGTCCATTCCTACGAGATAAAATTGGACAGAATCAGAAATTCACAAATTTTCAACATGATTTAAATCAATCATTCCCAAACTTTTCCTTAACAAACAGAATCTATCTTCACAGAGGGGTTTTGTAAAAATATCAGCAAGTTGTTCTTCAGATTTTACAAATTGAATATCAATAGTACCCTTTTGCACATGTTCTCTAATGAAATGATATTTAATTTCAATGTGCTTTGTTCTTGAGTGCAAAACAGGATTTTTTGAAATATTTATTGCACTCATGTTATCACAAAATAAGGGTATGCTATTGATCTTTAATTTGTAATCTTCCAATTGAGTTTTTAACCAAATTAATTGCGAACAACAAAGCAGATGCGGATATATTCGCTTCAGCTGTGGATAGAGCCACTGTGGCTTGTTTCTTGCTTGACCACATGTTGAGTGAGCTTCCAAGGAAGCAACACATGCCGAAGTGCTCCTTCTATCCACTCGATCTCCCGCATAATCTGCATCACAAAACCCTACTGCACAAAATCATCAGATTTTGGATACCCATAAACCATAATCACATGTTCCCTTAATGTACCTAATGATGCGTTTAACAGCCGTTAAATGGGATTCTTTTGGGGGAGATTGAAATCTCGAACATACACCCACACTTTGAACAATATCCGGTCTAGAGGATGTAAGATACATTAGTGAACCAATCCCCTATACCTTGTCTCATCCACATCTAGGCCATCATCATCCTTTTCAAGTTTAGTGTTAGGATGCATTGGTGTTCCCATTGGTTTGGAATTCTCTAAGCCAAATTTCTTTATCAATTCTTTTGCATACTTGCCTTGGTGAATAAATGTACCACTAGGAGTTTGTTTAATTTGGAGGCCAAGAAAGAAAATTAGCTCTCCCATTAAACTCATTTCAAACTCACTAGTCATGATTTTTCCAAACTCTTCACACAAGGTTTCATTGGCCGATCCAAACACAATATCATCCACATAAACTTGAACAAGGAGGATATCATCATTAGAAACTTTAATGAACAAAGTAGTGTCGGTGGTTCCCCTTTGAAAATGATTTTCTAGTAAGAAGGCACTAAGCCTTTCATACCAAGCTCTAGGAGCTTGTCTAAGGCCATAAAGAGCCTTTGAAAGTTTAAAAACATGATTAGGAAAATCTTTATGTTCAAAACCGGGGGGTTGAGCCACATACACTTCTCTATCAATAAAGCCATTAAGAAAAGCACATTTAACATCCATTTGAAACATTTTAAAGCCCTTATGGGCAACATAGGCAAGAAGCAACCTAATTGCTTCCATTCTAGCTACCGAAGCAAAAGACTCATCAAAATCAATTCCCTCTTCTTGATCGTAACCTTGGGCCACTAATCTAGCCTTGTTACGAACAACTTGTCCATCCTCACCAAGTTTGTTTTTAAATACCCACTTAGTACCCGTTACCTTCTTACCATCCGGATGAGGTACTAATGTCCAAACCTCATTCTTGTCAAATTGAGCTAGTTCCTCTTGCATGGCCTTGACCCATGATGGATCTTCAAGAGCTGTTTGACATTGTTAGGCTCCATTTGTGACAAGAGAGCAAAATTGCTAGGTTCGGTTTGCCTTTTGATGGAGGATCTTGTGGTTATACCTTGAGAAGGATCACCAATGATTGCTCGTGCCTGCTCAGGAGACAAAATGGAGTTCTCCTTCGATCTGACGAGACAAAATTGGGCTGACAGATTCTTCATTTGCACAGATTGGAATTTCTTTATTTGTTCCATCTTCTCATAATCTGATTCATTATCCTTTACAGTGGCTGACAGATTCTTCATTTGCACAGATTGGAATTTTCTTTATTTGTTCCATCTTCTCATAATCTGATTCATTATCCTTTACAGTACTGGGAATTAAGTAGAATCACAAAAAGTAACGTGTATGGATTCCTCGATGGTCCTATGCTCTTTGAGATAAATTCTATAAGCCTTGCTTGTGGTGGAATATCCAACAAACATTCCTTCATATGATTTGGATCAAATTTTCCAAGATTTTCTTTATTGTAAGTACAAAGCATTTACATCCAAAAATATGAAAGTACTTAAGATTTGGAGGGGTTCCTTTCCATAGCTCATAAGGAGTTTTCTTTAACCCTTTTCTAATGATTGTTCTATTTAAAATATAACATGCTGTGTTCACAGCTTCATCCCATAAAAATTTGGGAATTTCATTCTCACATAGCATGGCCCTAGTCATTTCTTGAAGGCTTCGATTCCTTCTTTCAACCACCCCATTTTGTTGGGGGGTTCTAGGGCATGAAAAATTATGAGAAATCCCTAAGTCATCACAGAATTTTTCAAAATCTTGATTTTCAAATTCTCTTCCATGATCGCTTCTCAAATGGGCAATTTTCAAATCCTTTCATTTGAATTTTCTTACAAAGGGTGGAGAAGGCATAAAATGCATTCTTATGAGCAAAAAGTATCAACCAAATCTAGAGTAATCATCTACCACCCACAAGACCATAGTGTTTACCTCCTAAACTTTGAGTTCTAGTAGGACCAAAAAGATCAATATGTAACATTTCCAATGGCCTTTTGGTTGAGATTCCATCTTTTGATTTAAAAGAGGATTTTACTTGTTTGCCCATTGGCAAGCATCACAAGTAAGATTCTTATCAAACTTGATGTTTGGAATTCCTCTAACCAAATTCTTTTTGACTAGCTTAGAAATTGGTACATGCTAGCATGTCCCAACTTTCTATGCCAAAGCCATTTTCAGATTCAAAAGATGTAAAGCATGTTACATTTTGTTCTTTTAAATCCTCAAGAGTAATCCATACACATGTTGCATCTTTTAGCTTCAAATAAAATATCCCCAGTTTTCACAAACAACCAAGCAAACAAACTTCTTAAAGATAACATCAAAACCTAAATCACACAATTGACTACACTAAGCAAGTTATGTTTCAATCCATGTACAAGAAGGACATCATTTATACAAGATGAGAGATTTTACCCACTTTCCCAACAGCTACTATTTTTCCCTTTGCATCATCACACCATCTTTTATGTCCTAAGCCATTGTAATCAAAAACAACTTTACAAACTTATCACCAATCATTCTTCACCAAAGAAACATTGGATAGAAAGTGTCCATTCGATTGCATAGTCTACAAAATCTTGGAGTTGTTGTTTTGTTAAAGCAAGTTGGGTCTTGACACTTTGTATCATTTGAAGATGAAGCAATGTTTTCAAAATGTGATTTTTCAAATTTATAAAAACCCAACCCAGCTTTATCATAAAGAGGTTTTTTTGACTAGCCAAGATTTGATTCAAATTTTCAGAACTTTGGGTGAACTTGGCTAAGTCTTCTTTAAGTCTTTTAACCTCTTTAAGCAACTCTTCATTTTGCTTAAAACAATCCACATATGCAAGGACTGAATGGTCACTTTCACAACTTCTAACTTGGGCTCTTAACTGCTTATTCTCTTCAATAAGATCACAAGCAGTTTCGGCCTCTCTTACTTTTTCTTTTAGAAAACTGTTTTCAACTTGAAGAATGGTGATTTGTTGTTCAAGTTCTTGATTTTCCAGCAGAAAGCATCTTATTTTTTCAGAAAGGTGGTCTATCATAAGATGAAGATCTTCAGTGTCAGGGTTATGAAAGACTACCTGATTTACATGATCTGCCATAAGGCATTGTTGAGACTTGGTTTCTGATTCTTCATCATCATCATTTGAATCATTTTCCAATTCTTCCCATGAAGCCATTAGTCCTTTCTTCTTTTCTTTTCTCGGCTTTTCTTCCTTCTTCAACTTGGGACAGTCAGATTTGAAATGCCCCTTTTTCCTTGCAATTAAAACAGATTACTTTGCTAAGGTCTTTCTTCATCCTCCTTGAGTTGCTGCCTTTGCCTTTGAGTTTTGCCATTTTCCTGAATTTTTTTGCAAACAACACAAACTCATTTTCAGAAGAGTTATCACTGGATTCATCATCCAGAGGGTTAGTCATAGAAGAAAAAGCAATTCCTTTCTTTTTTGAATCTTTTTTCAAATATGAGTTTTCAAAAGCAAGTAAGTTTCCTCTCAAATCATCAAGTGTCATGGAATCTAAGTTACTACTTTCAGAAATAATTAAGGCTTTTGTTTCCCACTCTTTTGTGAGACATCTCAACACTCTTCTCACTAGCACAAATTCTGAATGTGTGATTCCAAGAGCATCTAAGCCAACAGTGATGGTATTGAACCGTTCGAACAGTTCATCGATGGACTCTCCTTCCTTCATTGTAAACATTTCATATTCCCTGTTTAACATGTCTGTCCGAGTCTTTTTTACAATGGTAGTTCCTTCATGAGTGATTTGCAACTTGTCCCAGATTTCCTTTGCCGTTGTGCATCGTGATACTCGTCGGTACTCCTCAAAGCTAATAGCACAATTGAGCAGATTGGTTGCCTTGGCATTTAACTCCACCTTCTTCCTATCTTCCTCGGTCCAGCTTGCTTCTGGTTTAAGAGAGGTTACTCCTTGAGCATTTGTGGTAGTTGAAAATTTAGGACCTTCCAAGATGATCTTCCAAAGTCTGTAATCCACGGCTTGTACAAATATCTTCATCCTTTCCTTCCAATAAGTATAGTTTTTCCCATTGAAAAGAGGAGGTCTGTTGCTTGATTGACCTTCAACCAGATTGTAAGACACCACATTTGCGCCACTGTTTTCTGCCATGAGGATCTTTACTCCAAGCTGCAAAGCTTGATCTCTTTGAGACCAAGCTCTGATACCAATTGATGGTTTCAGTGGCTAAGAGAAGGGGGGTTGAATCTTAGCCCCTTTTTTTTCTTGCTGATACTTGCTGGACTTAGAGTAAGCTTTTCTGTTTTTAGCTCGTCCCTAGTCACGAGACATTTTCATTTTGTCTCGTCATTTGACACGAGACATTTTTTATTTTTCATCTTGAACAGTAAAAACAGAATTGAAGTAGGAAGAGAGAGAAGATAACACCCAGATATATCCTGGTTCAGCTGCTAAGTGCAGTGCAGCCTACATCCAGTCTCCATCACAACAATGATGGAATTTCACTATAATCATCCAGATTACAACTTGTAAAGTGCTAACCCAACTTACAAGGGGATTCCCACAGAATCATGAAACACAACACAGATGTACAAAGGAACTCTAAGACATCTATGGCTTTTTCTTTTAATTTTGCACTCTCTGCCTTTTTCCGCTCTATGGCTTTTTCATACAAACCTCACTGTTTGCCTTTTTTCCATGAGACTCAAGACATGACAAAATTAAACAGAAAAATACTAAACAGAAAACATTGAAGGAGAAGAGAACTGCTAGCTTAGGTAGCTCTGAGAACTCTGTGCCTTGCACTCTCAAATCTTACTCCTTGAATCAAACCATGACTGTTCACCTCTTTTATAGAGAAGTGAAGCCTTCACAGTTGAAACACAAACCCGAGCTCAGCTTCTTTTCCTTCAACAAAACCGGTTCGGCCATACAGAGAGAAGAGGTAACTCATGCAAAAACCAACATGCAAATACCTCTGGTCCTTCCTTGGTCATCACTCTTCATCAATCCGAGCACTCCATCCTTGGCTTCCTCTCCAAGATGGATTTCTGGCCCTTGATGCTTCATGATGATGATGACTTCATCTGCTTCAATCTCTGCCTTCAACCATCACTTCGCCACTCTAGCTACTCCCTGTGGTGGTTGAGCAGAATCAAAGACAAGCCATGCCTCCAAGGATCTTCCCTACTGGCCGAATCTTCTTCTTTCTTTTTGGGTATGGAGGATCCGAGATTACCTCACCAAATCTTGCCATATTTGGTGATTATCTCAGCCACAACATACTTTTTGTTTTCTTGCCATCATTGTGATGGACTTGTAGCTTGTCCTTCCCTTGCTTTGGTAGCTCCATTTTGATTTCAAGGAAGCCATTGTTTCCTGTGTATTAACCGAAGAGAGGAAGGAAAAGGGATGAGAGAGAAGAGAGAAAATATTCAATGGATTTGAACAATAATCAATGAACAAAGAGAGAGAAAGTAAAAGTTAATTCAAGTTTCCCACTTCCCTTTGTTGAGTAGCGTGTTGTGTCATAATAGCCATCAAATCAATCTTCTCTCTCTTTCTTATGTTTCCAATGCATTAATTAAATTTGAAATCCTTCAAAATAATGAAGTGGAATCCGTTGGAAGCATTTAGGCATTTCATTTGCTTCATGGATTCGAATAAGGCATGGAAGCATTCATCAACATTGGGCTTGGTACCAATAAATTTCATTTTGGCCCAACTAGTAACAATTTCTTTCCTGATGGATTTTGAATCAAACATATGAAGCTTTCTTTGGGCTTGGAGTAACAATATTAATCTAGCCCAGTTAATCAAAAATTCAGCCATATATCATTGAATATTTTTTGAATTAATGCTGAATTGGAAGGCAAATATACACTTGGGCTGTAGCATTTTATTTTATTTTTGGCCCAATTCAAATCCTGCATTACAAAATTATTAATTAACAAATAATCAAATAACATTGAATTAATAATTTTACAATTAAAATATTTAAATAATATTTGCTCATCACCAATGTTAATTTGGAGTTTTCCAAACTCATCACTTTCTTTTCTTTTGCTCTTACATCTTCTTTTAGAAGCATTACTTATCATATTAAACTTGAATAAACATATATTACAATTTTATTTAGTTGAATGAATGTAGATCACACTTATTGAATTGAATTATTGTTAGAAATCAAAATAATACCAAAATCTGTTTAAAGTGACACCGAAATTTTGGTGGCAAAACTAAGATATCTATATGTTATTGTTAAGAAATTTTTGTTTTATTTTTTTGATAAATTCTACAGAATTCAAAATTCTTTTTCTTCCTCCTCCTTATCTTTTCTGTTACTTTTTTTAAATCTTTTTCTTCTTATTTTATTTTTTCATAATTTTTTTTATTTCACTCTCTAACAATAATGATGATAATGATGGAGGAGAAAAATGAAAGAGGAGAAGAAAATCAAATGAAAAAGAAGAAGGAGAAAGAGAAAGTGGTGGTGATGGCGGCGGTAATAATGGTGGTGGTGACTATAAAACGATAACAAAAGAGAAAAAAAAAGATGCTACGTATACGAAAGAGGAAAAAAAAGAAGTATACGTGAATTTAAAAAACGGTTATATAATTTGGTTGGACTTAATTAGACAAAACACTTGTTTGTAGAGCATTTTTATTTATTTTTTATTTTTTGTAACCCAATCTGTAGTGTATTTGTTAATATATTTATAAGTTTTTGTAACAAAATTTTTAGTGTATTTACACTACAATAATATAGATTATTTTTTAGGGTTATAATGTGTAAAAGAAAATTAAAATTTGTCAAAAAAACAAATTTTGACACTATTTTAACTATGAAAATATGTTAATAAAAGTTTTGTCAAAAATAGTATTTTTAACATATAAGTGATTGTGAAGAAAATTTAAATCTTATTTTGATAAATATTGGCTGTCAAAAATAATTTGTTAGAAAATTTTGAGAACATATTTTCTGTGATACTTATTAATTGTCAAAAATACTATTTATTTTGACACTTATTGACTATAAAATATTCTCAACAAAAAATCTTAACAAAGAATGAGATGAGATCTTAAAACTAAAAAATAAATTGAGATTTTGAAGATAAAGAATGAGTAGTATAATCTTAAATTGAGAGCAGTGTGATATCAAAATTAACAAAGCCCAAAGAAGAAGAAAAATCGTGGAGTAAAGTGAAAACAAATGAGTGTCAAAATTGAGGAGTAATTTTCTACGGTCAAATTATTCATCAAAAAAACATAGAAAATTTAACATTTGTAATATTTGTCAAAAATATATATTAATTTTGACATTTAATTATGGTGTTAAAAAATAAAGTGTTAAAAAAACTCTATTTTCTTGTAGTATTTATAAAGAATATATATTGTAAACAATTTAAAGAATTAAAAATATTTTTCTAACAAGAACCCATTTTTATTTATAGTCATTGTAAATATGATTTAATTAATATGTAGCTAGAATACATGTTCAAATTATTTATCATAAAAGAATTTTAAATTTTATTTTAAATAAATATATATCAAATTTATTAAAATTTTAAATTTTTTAATTTTTTTTAATTAATAACATAACTATACATCTTTAAGATATATATAGCAGTATAAATATATAAAAAAATATTATGTGTATATTAAAAATAAAATTATATATATTATTAGTTTATTTTAAATATATTTTTTTATTTTAATATATATTTTATTGATGATTAATTTTATGGCTGATTTTTAGATGTGGGATGACTTTATATATATACTCGCTAAATCTATCCTTGTAAATCTTTAATATAAAACGCATTAAATATGTTCAAAGTTCGAACTCAATGACATGGTCTAGATTTGACTACTGTCATTAATTATTGTTTCAAAAAAGTCTTGTATACATTTAAAACAAACTAACAGTATTTAACTATTTATGTATAATATTACTAAAGCTTTAATTTACAAGATGATGATGATTATTATTATTATCATAGTAGATAGACAAAATTAGTACTCGAAAAAGTATTTATTTTTTAAATTAATTTTTAAAATTTTTTTAATTAAATTTGTTTTTAAAAAATTTTAAAATAGTCATTTTAGTTTTTTTTTTTTATCATTTTTGTTGCTAATAATATCAAAATTTGTTGATGTGACACGTTAAGCGACACATAATACACACTTAATAATTTTAACATGATAAGTTTATGAAATCAGATGAAATCAACCCCAAATTAAAGAATTTCAATATCTCAAGTTCTCTCTTTAATTAAATTTTGATTTATTCCAATTTTATAAACTAACTTATCATGTTAATAATTAATTAAGACTCCTATGTGTGTTGTAATATCACTTAGCATCTCACATTAACAAATTTTAGCGCTGTCAAAAAAATTAGAGAAGGACTAACATGATTAACTTATAATTTTTTAAGGACGAATTTGATTTAAAAAATTTTTTGGAAACTAATTTGGAGAACAAGTGATCTTTTAGGGATAAATTTAGTCATTTATCCATTATACTACTACTACATTTTTACTTTAATAAATAATAAATATATTAAAATGTAATATTTACTTTGACCAAACAAATTACCCATAAAAATATTTATTAGTACTCTTTTCTCTTTTTTTATTTATTTTCAATTTATTAATGTATATGTCATAATTTTTTATGATCAAATCAAATTGACGCCCTACATTTTTTTGAGCAATAGAGATTTATTAATAAAGAGTTATTATTTTTAACGAATATTGGTGTTAAAATGTCTCAATTTTTTATCTTTATTTTCACCCAAAAAAAAAATATCTTTACAATTTTACAAAGACAAATTAAAAAAAAAGGTAAAACAAGATATAGGCACCACTTGCACCATTCTCACCATAAAATGTCTAGAAAAATAAAAGTATTAATTAAATTTTCTTAGCATACAAATAGTGTTAAATTAATAAACAAATATTACTTTTGAAATAATTAACATTTTTTTTGGGTATGCAAATTGATATGTGATGAAGAGGGACGGATTTGATGTGCAAGAAAGGTTGATTTTTGCCTTCTGTTGTTTTCTTTTGTTTTTTTCATTCACAATAATATTCCATTCAATATAGTAGCTAGTAGCTTTAAAGTTTAGACACAAATAGAAAAATTAACTTCTTCTTCATTCTTCTTATTTTCTTTCTCCTTTTCTATTTATATATATTATTGCTGTTACAGCAAGAAACTAAATTGATATTTATATATTCAAGTTTAGTTGTAAAGAAGACAACCTATTCCATCATCAAATGGCAAGAAAACTATGATATAGAGGGAAGTTTTATTATTATTGCCATGGCCCAAAACATTTGTGTTCTCTATATTATTATTTGAATACAATCTTGTTGTTTTTCTTTTTGGGTTCAGAATTGTTGTCTATTGAGAATGGCCTTTCCATAATAGTTTTAGATTGTCACTAAATCTACACAAAAGAGAAGGGGGGGATTTAAAGAAAAAAAAAAGAAAGAAAAATGTGTTCATAATCATTATTTGTAATAAGATTTTGAGTGGTCCCAAGTTGAAAATTCACATTTATGTCGCTTGCATAAATGATCATCACAGCCAACATTCAGATAAGAGAACAATCATTTCACATACAAAATTGTGTATAGTATTCGTATACACAAATTTAGTAGCATGCTTTGTTAATTATTTATTATTCCTTCAATTTGCAATTGTCGAATTTAACTCATTCAACCTAGAATAATTTCATATTCTCATGTCTATTGCCACACCTGTTTCATTTTTTTTTTTTGTATGCTCTTCCTAATGAATTTGTTTTTCTATTTTAGATAAATGAATAATTTAAAAATGTTATTATTTATTATGTATTTTCACATTTTTTTGTTATAGTATTTTCAATGTTTTAAAGATATAAATACTAATTAAATTCATATATAATCTAATTAGATAAAAATAAGAATAGTTCACCTTAATAAAATAAATAGAGTTTAAAATTACATAAATGTCTTAAACCAGAATTTGTTACACGTCCTGTCTTAAACACATTTATATAAATCGAATCAGGGTAACTTGATCTTATCCATTTATATGTAAATTGAATTATGTAAATTCGAATTAGCATGAAACCTAATAAATCGAATTGAGTCAATTCGATTTACTAGGAGAGAAGCAAGATAAAAATGGTGCAATCCTAAATCAAATCACGATTTACTACTAATAAGATATATACATAGTCGAAACGAATAAGAATAGAAAATCAAATTTTATGTTTTAGTTTAAATTCTAGAAAATCTATATAAACTTATGAATTTAAAACAGAATAATAAATGATTTCTGAAAATTCATTAAAAATATCATTTGACCCATTAGCATCTAAAGAATTATTATTGAGACTTTTTATATTGAAAAAATTATTATAAAGTATAGCCCTCTAAGGTGGTATATGAACTCAGACTTGAATCCAAATGGAGAGTACTTTGTTATTAACATTTATATTTTAAATTTAATGAAGAATAAATAAACAATTAACTTAAAATTAAAAAATGTCAATAATTTATACAAGTAGTAAATCGAATTAGGTTTATTTGATTTAGTGTTGTACTATTTTTGTCTCGCTTCTCTCTTAGTAAATTGCATTCCTACTAAATTTGATTTACTATGTTTCATGCTAATTCAAATTTACCTTATTCGATTTACATGTAAATGGGTAAAGTCTAACTACCCTAATTCGATTTATATAAATATGTTTAGAACAAGGCATGTAATAACCAATTATGATTTAGGATACCTGTATCATTTTAAATTCTATTTTTTTTATTAAGGTGAATTACCTTCAAAAGAATAATAATTAAATTTAAAGTTTTTATTATTTTAATTTTTAAAATAAATATATTTAAATAATGTGTCATTTATTATTAAGAAATAAATTAAAATAAAAAATATCTAAAATTATTATAATATTCAATACTTATATTCAATATTATATCATTTAGTGGTTATAACATTAAAAACATATCATATAGGAATTTTTTTATTTAAATTAAATAAATATAGTATTTATCGATTTAAATAAACATGAAAGAATTTATCAAAATGCGTAATTAGTCACATCTCGAATATGATGGGTAACTTTTAAAAATAGTCACATCTCGGATATACTGACCCTGTGCTGTGATACGGGGTCTGAGAGTCATATTTCGAGTGCACCTGAAATATGAACATGAGAGCATCTCAAATACACTGCATCCGAAATACGTGCGAGGATGCAGGACCTGAGCACTGCATCCGAGATATGATATTGGTGTTTAATTTTTATCTAACTTATCTTTTGTGGTAAACTCTAAATATTTAAAAATTATTTATTTGTATACTTTTAAAATAAAATATTAATTTTTAATATTTTTTATTAAGTTAGACATTACATTTTAGATATTATAGCACTCACCTTAAACAAATGAATGAAAATGAAGTCGCAAACGCTATTACGTTGTTATATAGTGGTCTTCTATTTCACTCACATATAGCAGCTGCACAATAATCACATAAATTCTCTTCCTCTATTGCGTTAGCAGCAACTACTCAATTGCATTCTCTTACTATTATGTAGTATGTGCCTTTGAAATCATCTTTGTCTGCAAAATTTAAGTATAATGCTTAAAACAGTAAATATTTAAAAAATTTTATATATTAATAAATATATTTTTTTTTATTTATCAGAAAAGCCACAAATAAAGAGTAATATTGTTATTGATAAAAATAAATTGATTCTATGAAATTCACAGAAAAAGTGTCACCATTTGATAAAGAAACTAAAAACTTTTTAGAGATATGAATGGACTCGAAAAGTGATAAATCACAAGCAATATGTATAGTGACTTCACTATCCAAGATCCAAGTATTATTGGGTAAATTTGACCTTATCATGGATGTGTTGAGAACAATAATGCCTGTGGATTCAGGAGTTGGAATTTTCTGAACTTGGTGATGGTTGAGTAAGGACAAGAGTTGTTGAACTTGCAGAGGTCAGGTTGGGAGTGACAGGTGTCGATGGTTCCAAATTGACAGACACATTGTGTACGGATGGCCTCGTGCCTCCCCCTTTGTCAAAATTTGGTGGGAACCCATGGAGCTTATAGCACTTATCGATTGTATGCCCAAGAAGGCCACAATGAGAGCAGAGAGGACGATCTTTCTTGAGTGTGCCTCGGCCATGACCTTGAGGCTGAGTGGTATGAGGATTGCAGGCGAAGAAAGCGACCTGAGGTTGTGGCAGTGAATTCAAGGAAGCTCCTAATGCTTGATGTTTCTCTTCTTGAGTCACCAAAGATAGCACCTTGTTAATCGCAGGGAGAGGTTCCATGAGTAGGATTTGGCCTCGAATTTAAGAGTAAGACTCATCTAGTCCCATCAAGAAGCAATGGACGTATTTTGTTTGAAGAAATTCTTGCATAGCTCGAGCACCACCACAGTTGCATTGTACGGGTCTATAGGAGTTCAATTTCTCCCAAAGAACTTTGATCTTGGTAAAGTATTGTGAGATGGTTATCGTGCCTTAGCGAAGATTCATCAAATCACGTTTTAACTCTAAAACGCGAGGGCTATTGCCATGCTGAAATCTGTCTTTCAAATCATTCCAAAGTTTAGCAGCCGAATTTGTATACACCAGTGAAGTGGCTATCTCTTTTGAAACAGATCGTTCAGAATCCAAGTACTCATTACATCATTGACACACTGTCAGTTTTTAAATTTCTCTGCTTTAGTGATAGGATCAGGTTGAGGAACAGAACTTGTGATAAAACCAAGCTTTCTCTTGGCATTGAGGGCTTTTCGTATAGCGCGACTCCATGAATGATAATTGTCCTCACTAAGTTGTTGAATGACTAAGATCAAACCTGGTTGATCAGCCGGAGAGAGGTTGTATGGGTCGATCGTCATGGATGAGGCTGAAAAAGCAGCCGAAGATAGTGAAGCGGAGAGCTCCATGAACACGCACGATGAATGTCTTCTCGTCGAGGCTCGTTGATCAGAAATTGCTGTTTTGATTCAAGAACAAGGATGAAACAAGCAAGATCTCATCAATTTCTATCGTGTGAGCCAAGAAGAGAGGAAGAAAGAAGAAGATCGAGGAAAGAAGATGCAGAAATGGCAGAGATGAGAGCGAGAGGAAGAGAGAGAGAGAGTGGACGATTACAGAAGCTTCAAGAAGAGTTTGCTTCTGATACTATATTAAACAGAAAGAAGAGAAAAGTGAAATCTATTATTAAACTTCTCAATTGAGGATTTATATACATGCACTATAATAAAATTAATCAAGCTTGTAATTAATTGAGCCCCAATTCTAACTAACTGGTATAGCTAATTTAATTTTTAACTGATTTTAACTTATGCTACTAATCATACATATAATATTTATCAGAAAAATTGCAAATAAAGATAAATTATGTTTTTATAAAAATGGTTAAAGTTAGTGACTATTTTCCTCTTCAAAATGACGTTTTTGATATCTTCACACAGCAATTTTTTTTCATATTAAATATTAATTATAAAATATCACTGATGTTTAATATTTTCTTAGGGCCTATTGTAAAACATTGAAAATAAAATTACTACTTTCTCACAAAATATTAAAATCAATAAATAAATGAATAAACAGAAATTTGTAATCGAGAAAAAAAAGTATTCACAATCATATTAGGAAACATAATAAAATATTTAATATCAGTGGACAGTGGTTAGAAAATCTCAGATTAAACAATATAACTTAACATTATTTTTCCCCCTCAAAATCAGTCAAAAAAGAATGTTAAAGGGTAAACGTGACTTATAACTAAAATAACCTTATTATACTAATACGAGATAAACATTTATACTAGCTTGACCAATTGTCTGTGTACCTTTTCAACTCCATAAAATCTTGGGTTCAACCTAAGTTTTCAAAAAGATAAGAATTCTTGTGTCAAAGGGGAAATAAATTAAATTATTAAAAGAAAAAAAAATAAGGCCTAGTTATTATTTGTGGTGAAGACTTGGGAGTAGTTAAAATGGCAAAATCAAGTGAAACACTAATTGGAACCAATATGATCCTAGCATAGACCTATAATCTCATGCATGTCACTATCATAAAACACACTTTGGAATAATATAAATTGTCCATTACTAAGCCTACAAAAACATTCTTCAAACTTTTTCAAGTCACATCCAAAGGCCACCGTCAACTCCCTATTTTGCAATATATATATTTATCAACTATAGTGGCTATGTTATCAATATGGGCTTTTTATGAGGGATATTTTTGGCAAATTTATTTTTAGCCTTTGCCTCTATCCGGCCCAGGAATGAAATAAAAATAGTTTTTTATTCTACATTGGATTATAATAGAATTCATTGATTACTAAAAAAAATAAAATTAGAATTCATTAAAATAATTAAATTTAGAAAATAAAATTATAAATTATAAATTATATTTTATTTCAATTCATATTAAGTAATATTGATTAAACATCAATTAATTTAAACTTTCTTTCTATATTCAAAAAAATTAAATGTTACATGCTAGCGAATCATGCATGATGATTAAGTCTTATGTGAAAGGTTTAATTCATATATTACTTTAAAAGGTTAATTAACTAAAACTCATGATTATGTGTTCTAATCATGATAACACACATATAGTTATATGCAAACCAAAATTAATGGCATATATGACTGTTATTAGTTTTAAATGGCCATCACACATAATATATTAGTAATAGTGATTTAAATTCTTTAATGTCAAGTACTAACATATGTCCATGTGACGTGTTGGAATCTACTAATCTCATTGGTTGGTGTATAGTTTCAAGTTGCGATGATCATGCTCCATTATTAGGGGGAAAATTCAAAAAAATTAAAGGTTTTGAAGCATATCTTGGTCATGTTATTTGCATCTTATGATCATAAAATATAATTAATTAAAGACTAATCCCTCCACCCTCCTAAAAGTTTATAGCATAGTCCACTAATAACATGATGAGAACAATAAAGAAATTAAGCTTTTTCTCTCTTAGATTAATTATAGCTATAGCGGTTCACTCTAGTCATTAAATTAATATTCTGATAAAAAAAAAATATTCTGTTAATTTCTATCATTTTACTAAATTTTTAATTAAATTTTATATTTTTTATTTTAATTAAATTTTTACACTATTTTTAATTTTATAATTAGACTATTTTTAGTATAAAAAATATTAGAATTGACTGAATATTTTTCGTAAATTAAAATGTCTATAATTAAGAACCTAACTAGATGACCACATGTTTTTTTAAAAAAATATTTTGTTAATTTTAATATTTTTTACATAAAAATAACCTAATTACAAAATTAAAAATAACGTAGGAACTCAATTAAAAAATTAAAAAATATATAAAAGTTTAATTAAAAAATTTATAAAATTATAGACACAAATAGAATAATAAAAAAAAGTTTATGAAATAGTAAGATTTTTATAATGTTAAGAACAACAGAAAATAAATAAAGTTCACAAAGTATTTGGAACTGGTCGGTTGTTCTTAAACAGTGAATTGTACTTTTGTGTTGTTCTTGGGGCCTCTAATGCTCAAAAGTTTAGGAGTTAAATTGTTTATAGTCACAAGTGCAATGGAATGAAACTATGACCAATTTTGATGTGATGAGAAACTAATTACTAAATTGAAGTGGGAAAAAATATGTAGAAATTTATTTTATAAGTGAGTGTATTTGGGTGTGGATGTAGTCTCTTTTGGGAACATGGGATCCGTTTTGGTGAACTAAGTTAAGTTCTTGTGTATGTATTACTAACACTATATATAATAATGCACCATGTGATATGCTTTTTTTTTTCTTAATTGGGATTCCATGTTTGTCCTTCTAATCCTAATACCATCATATTATCCTTCAAGATGTCTGTATTAATTTTCAAAAATTTTTAGACTAATAAAAATATTAAAAATTTAAGAGTGTGTTTAGCTTGTATTTTTTATTTTTTGTTGTATTTTTTAATAGTTTATGTTTTAAGAATTTTTATAAAATTTCATTATTTTTACTATTTTTTCTTTCATAAAGTTCTAAAAACATATATAAATATAAATGATATGTATCTTTAAAATATTTTATCTGAAATTTGTTAGAAATCAATTTAGATGTAATTTTAAGTAAAAGTACATCACACATATTTTTTTTTTATAAAAATTAAATTTAATTAGTTCAATTGTCAAATTATAACCACCCATTATAAAAATCATCTGTGCTAAGTTTTATAAAATTTTAACATTAATAAATCTAATATTCTAATATATAATTTTTCATATAATCTAAAACTTAAAAAGATATATCAAGTACTTTTAAAGTAATTGATATCAAATTTTATAAAGATAGCTTTTAATATATGTTTCTAATCCACTTAGATCAAATAATTCTTGTAGTCCACACTCTATAGGACTAATATAATAAAGGACTAATTAATTAAATATGTAGACTCAACATCCAAAGTTTATGCATGGACCACAAACTTTGGAATCTGGATACTATTTATATGTAGAGGTTATTAATTAGCTGACCCTATATTAACAAATCTTTATGTTTATTTAATTAAATACTAAATTACTAATAGATTAGTAGCTGTAAGTTGTTCTTTACCACCTTATGCATCATAATTGTATAATGAACTTTTGATACATGGAATCCCCAAGTTCAAATTGGTTGTTGCAGCTTGGATTAAATGATTATTATGCTGGCCCTTCTTTTTTTGCTAAACGGCAGCACAAAAGGGTCAAATTAAATACCTTATAATACTAGTACAAAATTATTCAATCTTCATCAATTATTAACCCACTACTAGCAATTTATTATTATTATTATTATTACTACTAGGTGCAATAGTACTTGCTTTTATTCACATCAAAATAATAATATTCCTATATAATAATGCTTGCTTTTGTTTATTAGATCAAGACACCATGAAAATTGTACAATCCCTCTGTCCCATATGCTCTAATTGTGTTTGTTTTTAATGTATATTAATTTTTATTTATTTATTAATTTTTTTTTGGGGGCTTAATTACTTTCCATTTTTCTCATTCATTTTCTTCACTTGGTACTTTTATTCCTCTACCATGGATTCAATTAAGGGGGAAAAAAGGTTGTCCTCTACTTTTAATTCTAACTTCTCTGTTAAGCTTGTGATCCTAATTAATATAATTTTCTAAGTGCCATTATCATTATTTTGAAATAGAAGAGAACAACATGGCCAAATTTGTTCATACTTCCTAATATCAACATTTTCTCCTTTTTCTTTTTATTTGTTTCTTTCTATTTTTTTGGAAAATTTTCATTGATCAATAAATAGGAGACAAAACCAAATAATGATATGAAAAAAGGTACAACAGAATATATTGACACAAAGAAATTAAGCCTAGCTAGTAAATGATCTAGATGATTAATAATAAGATCTGTAATGCTTTAATTTAGTAGAAATTAAACTTCTTAATAATATAGACGCAATTATACCATTCAAAAATTGATAGAAGAAAACTATAGGATTGTTGACACAAGCCTAAACCTACTAAATCATATAATGAGATTTTTATAACTCAATTTTAATAAACACTTCCAAAGCATGATTATATATTAGAATTTTTTAGTATTTTGATGATGACAATGATTTTTGAATTTAAGTTATTATTATATAAGCAACAATATTTATTTATTTATTTATTTTTGCGAATTTTTTTAATTTCTCATGATATTTCATAACTTGGTAAGTTAAGAACTAATTTATCACAAATTAGAGATTTATTTAAAAGTTTATCGTTGGTCAATAAATTACTACATGTATAAGATAAAATTTAAACTTATAACACTTATTTTTATTTAAATAAAATAATAAACTAACTACTAAATTAATTTTAGTTGAGTTATAATTTTTTTTAATTATATAAGGTAAGAAACAATTATGGCCCAACAATTATATTGCTTTGAAAATATCCATGATTGTATATGAGAATCATGATACTGAGCAATGGGCCTTTGACCCATATCTTATAAAGAACATGTCACTCCTCCTTTGAGTCCATCATCATCTTAATGATTTGACCAAACATACTTTACTATTATGTTATCCTACTTTATAAGCTATGGTTGTTTTTTAAGTGAAAAGAAAAAAAATACTATTTTAAGCAATAACGGCAAATAATGATCCAAGGCACCATGATATAGCTTTTAGCATGTGGCTTGAAATTAAACACCTTAGCTATACAACTTTAATTAATTTCATGAGTGAAAATCAAACCATGCTCTTGCACCTTGCAACAACCTTCAAACACAAAATTCAAATTTCTTTGTGTGTATATATGTTGGCATGCAAAAAACATTGTGTATTCTCCATTTTTAAACACACTTTTGGATCTTCATATTATGTAGAAAAATTAGGGAGATATAAGTGTTTTATTGGAACTTCTTAATTGTGTATTCTTTGTGCTTTTGTTCTGTCTATTGATATTTTACTTGTGCACAAAAATGTGGCAAGATTATTACACGTACAAACACTACAATGATACAATGGCTCTAAATTTAGAAGTTGAGTTATTCTATGTAGTCTTTTGAAAAGACTCAAAATTGGTAGCTCCTATGATGAAAAAAATGGCAACATATATCAATTGTTCATGCTAAAAGGAATTGATTGCGTACACATAATAAACACTTATTATTCTAAAAGACATAAAACATTATTGGCCACTATGTTGCACCTAATAATTGTTTTAAGGCTAGGAACTTTGTTGGCAGTTTTATGAGATTCTGCGTGTCTAATTTAAGGTCTAGTTTTTGTGAAAGGAAAAGTATATGTTCACGATGAAAATATTAAACAATGTAAATAATAGATATATTGGATGTTTATTTTATTAGTGTACGGATGATTATTTTAATATTAAAATTTAGAGGGTTAATTTAAAAGTGTAGTGTGTTTTTATTTGATTAGTAGTTGTTCATATTGTTCAACAAAGTCATTGTCCCCCTAACATTCTCCTTTGTGAAAAGAAGAAGCAAAAGAATAATTTTAATTGTAAAAAGAAGAAGTAATTTTATTTTTTTTTGTTTGAAGCCAACAAAAATAGTTAAAGGTTACGAGTGATATAAGTGAAGCATGATGAAGTTTTAAAAAAAATTAAAGAATATTATAGAATGTAATAAATTTGATTTAGAATAAAGTATGATGCAAATAGTTCTTATTAAGTTAGAAGATTCATGAAATTATTTGTAAGTTGTCTAATTTGTATAGTTAAAATTTTAGTAAAAAATTGTACATTGAATATAAATTAGCTTAGTTGCAATCTTTGACTTAATCAAATAATGAGTTGTTACATAAGTTGATATTTATTAACTTGTCATACTACTTGATAAAAATGAATGTGAAAGAAGACTCTAGTACATATACTTGTGCAATTTGTACACAACTTGATCAACTTGTAAACCAAATTTACTTCCACAAAAATACTATATATAGAGGTTAAGACATTTATTAATGTATGTTATTTTTGCATAAAATTAGTGAGTAAAACTTAGAGAAAAAAATAGTAAAGTCTCTCGTATGTATAATTTCTTTGTATAAATTTCATAATACGTAAGAGAGTATTATAGACTTCTCTATTATTATGAGAAGTTATAATTTTACTATTTTATCATATTATTTTTATTATTATCTATATTTTTATTCAATTTCATCTATTTTTCATCCACAAATTTTAATTAGAGTAATACCCCAAATAGGTCCCCAAGAAATTTACCATCCGACAGTTTTGTCCCCCACAAAATTTAACTAAGATTTTGACCCTGAGGTTCTCAGATATCCTCCAAATACGTCCCCAAAACCGTTTGATCCGGTTAAAGTGGTGACGTGTCAGGTTAATTGTGACATGTCACCTTTAGGACATTTTGGTCCCATCCACGCTGGACAAAACGACGTCGTATTGGAACCAAGGGCAAAACGACGTCGTTTTGGGAAGGACAAATTCGTCCCCACTTAAATAGTGAATGCAAATGGCGCCGTTTTCTTGTTGGGGACCTATTTGCCTTATAATAGTATCTTAGGGGACCTATTTGACCTATAATTCGTGATGTTAAAAAAAGTTATATTTACTTCAACGCAAACCCCTTAAAAACACATTGACATTAGACTGTTCATTTATCAAAATAGTAACATAAACCTGAGAACTCAAACATGTTAACCACACAAATATTTGGCTTCAATAGCAACACAAACCAAATCAAGTTAAAAGAAGGTTTATTTTCTTCAACACAAACTAAACGAAACCATTTTAAATAACATAATGTCTTTTTCCTCCAACATAACAAAAGGTGGTAACATAACTAAGACAACAACTTTCACACTAATTCTTAGAAGCATTGTAAGGTCCATATCGATTGGGGAGGGGAACGAAGCATGCCTTATAAGGGTGTTGATACCTCTCCCTAGCATGACGCGTTTTGACGAGTGAGTGTGGGGGCCTTCTGCTAGCATCCCTATCGTCAAAGGCAAAACCGTGAGGCCTTGTGTGCCAAAGCGGACAATATCGTGCTAGCGAGTGGTTTGGGCTGTTACAGATGGTATCAGAGCCAGAGCCCGAATCGATGTGCCAGCGAGGGCGCTGGGCTCCCTTAGGGGGTGGATTGTAAGGTCCCACATCGGTTGGGGAGGGGAATGAAGCATGCCTTATAAGGATGCGGATACCTCTTCCTAGCATGACGCGTTTTGACGAGTGAGTGTGGGGGGTTTCGACTAGCATCCATATCGTCAAAGGTAAAATCGTGAGGCCTTGTGTGCCAAAGCGGACAATATCGTGCTAGCAGGTGGTCTGGGCTATTACAAGCATCATTTCTTGAAAGACTGGTTCAACCCTCGTATTGGAATGAATTTGAACAACTTAGTTATTGTTAAAGAATTAGTGTGAAAGTTGTTGTCTTAATTATGCTACCACCTTTTGTTATGTTGGAGGAAGAAGACGTTATGTTATTTAGAATGGTTTCGTTTAGTTTGTGTTAAAGAAAATAAACCTTCTTTGACTTGATTTGGTTTGTGTTGCTATTGAAGCCAAATATTTGTGTGGTTAACATGTTTGAGTTCTCAGGTTTATGTTACCATTTTGATAAATGAACAGACCAATGTCAATATGTTTTTAAAGTTTACGTTGAAGTAAATATAGCTTCTTTTAACATCACAAATTATAGGTCAAATAGGTCCCATAAGATACTATTATAAGACAAATAGGTCCCCAACATGAAAACGACGCCGTTTGCATTCTCTGTCTAAGTTGGGACGAATTTGTCCTCCCCGAAACGACGTCGTTTTGCCACTGGTTCCAATACGACGTCGTTTTGTCCAGCGTGGATGAGAACCAAAATGTCCTAAAGGTGACATGTCACAATTAACCTGACACGTCACCACTTTAATCGGATCAAACGGTTTTGAAGACGTATTTGGAGGATATCTGAGAACCTCAGGGTCAAAATCTTAGTTAAATTTTGTGGGGAACAAAACTGTCGGATGGTAAATTTCTTGGGGACCTATTTGGAGTATTACTCTTTTAATTATTTTATTTTTGTTCCTATTAACTCTCATACCTAACCGTTTTTACAGGAAACAATACTGAACCTATATGGCTCGTAAAAGCTGGGCCTTCAATTAGACATCCAAAAATCTATAAAGGGTGGAATAATCACTATAAATACATTGGAATTATCTCAATGCTGATAAAAATATTTTTAAATTTTATTATTTATAAAAATATTTTTATTTTTTTTGTTAATATAAAATTTCTCAATTTATGAGTATGTATTTTTGACACATTTTTAAATTATTTTAGAATATTTTAAAAAGTATTAAAATGTATTTTTGTAAATTAAAATGTTCTACATCAACAGAAAAAAATAAAGACATTTTAATTGTTAACAAAATTCAAGTGCCTTTTTAGTGCTTTACCTTAAAAGATGTTATACAATTTTTTGTGTGTAGAAAAAAAATATATTCTTCGTAATAATATTTGCCATTAATGTATTAGTTCTGAATAATTTATAATTAAAATGGTTATTGTCTAGAGAGTGAACAAATTTATCTAATAAACAAAGAGATAAAATGTGAGTTGATACAATATTTTGCAACTTGTAATTTAGGTCTTGAAATAATGTAACCAATTAGGGTGACAACGTGCAAAAGTCTGAATTTCAAAATAGTAATATAACTTTTATTCAGAGATTAAATAACTGTTGTACTTTGTGCACAAGTTTTTTTTTTTTCTTTTGCTGAAACAGTGAAACTACAAGTTGTTCATATTACATCAGTTATTTGAATTACTCTCTTGAGACTAATTCTGATCTTATTCAACTATTGGAGTCTTTTTATTCTTTTTTTAGATTATCTGGTCAGCAAACAAATTTAGAAAGTATAAGAGAATTAAATTTTGAGTTAAGGCAATGGGAAATTCAGGTTCTTTGCCTCTGGCATTATTTTTGTCTTTGGCATAATATTTCTTTTTTCAATTATGTTACGTACTTACGTGTACATTAAAATTAGCCATCAATATAAAATATATATTAGAATATAAATACATATTAAAAATAAATTAAACTACATAAATATTTATATATAAATATATTAATAGCTGATTTTACTAATTAATTTTAACGTACAAATTATTATTGTTATTATTATTTTGGTAGAGAGGTTTCAGAGTTCAGACAATCAGTGCATAACGCCAGCCATAACCTCACTCCAAGAGAATACTACATTTTCTTTATTCTTTTTAGTTACAGTATTTTTTTTTTTCTTTTGGGCACGGTTTTAGTCACAGTATTTAGATGAATATTTTTGGGGGGTTAGATAGGTGTTAATGTAAACAATATTGAGCAGTTTTTGGAAGCCCAACTAAACAAGAAAGAGAGGAATATGAACATTCCAAAATAATAGAGGGCCATGATGGCTACTTGAGATCTGAGGAAAATGCTTATATAGACCAGCAGAGGGAGTGGCCTGGGTAAGGGTCATGTCAAAAAAAAAAAAAAATTGCAAATAGGAGGGCAACCAAAAATATACAAACAATAACAATAAAACCCTGTGCCACTAGATGGGGTCGATTACATTAATCAAATGATGTTATTGAACTCTATCATATATTATGTTTACAGAAAAATCGTTTAAATATAGATCTCATTTTACCACTTTATGGATGGTTTTCCTCTACTTTTCATCCCTTATCCATCTTCTATCTCATCCACCCTCTTGACTAGGTACTCTATCAGTTTTCTTCTCATATGTCCAAACTACTTGAGATGTGATTCTACTATCTTTTTCACAATTGGTGCTTCTCTAACTCTCTCTTTTATATCTTCGTTCCTTATTCTATCCAATTGCATATGATCATTCATCCATCTCAACATCTTCATCTCTATCACATTTAACTTATGTTTAGGGATGGCAAAACTCTCCAAGATGCGGGGATCCCTGCGGGGACTGCCCCGAATGGAATCCACCTATGGGGAATTTTTCTTGCGGGGATGGGGACGGAGGACAAAATTTTCCCAAGGCAGGCGCGGGGATCCGAGCGGTGATGGGGCGGGAATCCAAAACATATATATATAAACCCAAAACTCCTAATCCTCATTTATATAACCCTTCTTCAATTCAGAGATCCCTAACGCCGTCTGTAACATCCTAAGTTAATATTCTACCTTTAAAGGCCTTTAAGTAGGGTGTCACACTTAATATGAAAAAGTAAAGAACTAAATCGTTAGTTAAGAAAAGAAGGAAAACACGCGCGAAACTTTGGGTGGAAATCGAGTAGTACTAAAAGGATGAAATTGAACAAAACTCAAAGGGGTTCAAGCAAACATAAAAGAATTCCCATGAACACGGTTCTAAAGGAGATAGTGCTTAAAGGTAACTATGACGAAAAGGAAACTAACGCATCCTAACTAGTTTCATCGAAGAAACTTCCATCCTTGTGTCATGTCCTATCCTTGGCTCGGGTTGTCGGATTCCTCTTCCTCGGTTTCGGAGTCAGACTCGAGGTGTACCACCTTAGATGACTGCTTCTTAGATGCTGAAGCGTTCCTATCTAGGAAGGTTACGACGGGCAGCTGGGGTTCTTATTCCACGAACTCTCGATTTAAGTAGATAGTTTGGAGCACGGTAGTAGTGGTCGCAACTACCCACGCGTGCTTCGAGGGGTCATACTCAGAAGTTACCTTCGGGGGACACTGCGTCGTCTCTATCCGCTGTGCCATGTTCCTCTGGAGACAGTATGGGAAAAGAAAGGGAGTGAGAACCTAACGTCTCAGTAGGAGTGCTATGCAACACCTCCATATCCATCTCCAGCCCACGTGCGGGATTTTTTAAAAAGAACGTATAACGTGGCATGTAATATGTATCTTTCTTGTAAAACATGTGTGCAAAAAGGAAAGCATATAGGAAAATAGAAGGATAACATCTTAAGTAACATCAACATAATCATAATTAAATCTAAAAAAAACATAAACATTAAACTTTCATTCATGCATTCTTCTTTCTTAACTTTTAACTTTTATGGAAGGTATTGAGCTCAAACCGGTATAAATGAGAGTCCCCTTCCCTTACCGAAGGTTCTTATCTCGAGTGTCTTGGCGATCACCTTCCCTTACCGAAGGATCATCTCGATCGATCACCCTCCCTTACCGAGGGATCATCTCGATATCTTGTCTTTGGGGGTCACCTTCCCTTACCGAAGGATCACTCCCTCAGTTCAATTTACAATCAAGGTTATTTAGACATACACAAGAAAAGAGTTATATCAACAAAGATATCTTATTATAAAAAATTGATGGGAGTTCCCTTCCCTTACCGAAGGTTCCCAAAGGTTTGCCGATCACCTTCCCTTACCGAAGGATCATCTCGATTCGATCACCTTCCCTTACCGAAGGATCATCTCGATTATCTTGTCTTTGGGGGTCACCTTCCTTACCGAAGGATCATTCCCTCAGTTCAATTTACAATTAGGTTGTTTAAACGTACACAAGAGAAAAATCATATAAGAAGAGATCATGGAAGAAAAGGAACAATTGTGATAATAAAGGGATATATGAAAATCATGAGACTCTAGCATGTGTATAGATTTTCTAATTAAAAGATCTTGGTAATATAATAGCATGGATTGAAAGAGGTCATATCAAAGTGCAGAAAATAGGGCATTTTAAATAATTGCCCAAAATATAAAGAAATTATGTATTCTCGATAATGGTGCAACGATCATATAATAAGAATAGAGTATATTATATTTGAATAAAATATTAAGAAAGCATGTATTCTTGACTTTGAAGGAGTAATAATAATGATGCACATAATAGAATAGGGTATATTAAATATTGAATAAAATATTTAAGAAGCATGTACTATTGACTTTAAAGGAGTAATGACTAATGATATGCACATAGTAGAATAGGGTATATTAGATGTTTGAATAAAATATTTAAGAAATCATGTACTCTTGGCTTTAAAGGAGTAATAATGACATAATAATATAACAGGTCACATAGATGCACATAATAGAATAGGGTATATTAAATTTTTGAATAAAATACTTAAGAAAGCATGTACTCTTGACTTTAAAGGAGTAATAATAACATAATGATATGCACATAAAATTTTTGAATAAAATAATATAAATAGTAATATAACAATGTAAGAGATCACACATATGCATATAATAGAATATGGTATGTTGAACAAGACAGTATAAGAAGGCATGTACTCTCGGCCCTAAGAGAATATTAATATAATAATATAGGAGATTGAATAAGCATTATAAGAAGGCATGTACTCTCGATCTAAGAGAATATTAACAATATAATCATATGAAAGAGCACAAAATAAGTATAGTGAATAATTGAATGAACATCACAAGGAGACATATACTAACGATTCAAGAAGACATGAATGACATGGTGGATAGACATGATCAACATGAATAAAGGATGAGTGAAAGATAATTAATGCCATGATAACATTCGTGAATGGAAGAAAATAAAAATGGAACATAACACATGCCAAGCATTTTAAAAAAACATAATTCCCTACTCTTTTTCCTAACGCTTCTTCGAGCTTGCCTCTTGTGTTTGCCCACAGAATATTATTTCTTTGTAGAGAGAGAATGGAGAGGATTAGTATCTGAGAGGAATGATTTTCTACCTATGGGTGCTCCCCTATTTATATACATTTGGGGATAGAGTGGTTGGGATATTTTAAATTTCAACAGAGGGTGGTTACTAGGCTCCTATCCATAAATTCAAAATTCTCAGCTTATCTCTAACTGACTTTCGAATTTCGAATTTAATTTTTGTTTCTAGAAGGGGTGGTTGTTACACTGTCCATACTCCATCCAACCTCTCTGCAGCCACCCCTCGTCACTCTCCCTTCTCTCCGCATCGTCACACCTCACTGTGCCATCACCCTCACCACGTCGTGCTCTCTATTTGCGGCGTTTCTTTTTGTAACTCTGCTGTCATGTCCATTCTCCCTTCTGTTGCCGCGTCTCCCACCTCGTCCACTGCTCTGTCCTCTGGCACGCCGTTACGTCTCTCCACTGCGTCATTTCGAAAGAAGTTGCCATCTTGTCGTTTAGACTTTTTGTATAAAATCTTGCTATTTTTGTATAGGATGGATACTTGCAGCTCTATTCATATGGAAATTAATAATTAGTTAGAGCTATCAAATAGATGGGAATGGGGTCCCCGCGGAGAATGGGCCTTGTGGGGAATGGAGATGGGGAGCAATATTCCCCCACAGTGGATAACGGGGATGGGGTCGGGGAGCAAATCTGGGGGCGGGAATGGGGAGCAAATCTGGGGGCGGGGATGGGGAGCAAGAAGGCATTTTCCGCCCCCGTCCTGCCTCCATTGACATCCCTACTTATGTTCGTACTCCATTTTGGCCGTCCAACACTTTGTACCATAAAGCATAGCCGGTCTGATAGCAGTGTGATAGAATTTACCTTTAAGTTTTAAAGGCACTTTTTTTGTCACATATAAAACCAGACGCACTCTGCCATTTTGACCGACCTGCTTGGATCCTATGAGTTACATCCTGTTTAATTTATTCATTATCCTGTATGATGCACCTAAGATACTTAAAACTTTTAACTTTTTGTAGGATGTTTTCTCCAATCTTCACTTCTGTATTAGGGTTTTCCCTTCAGTAGCCGAACTTACATTCCATATATTCTGTCTTATTATGGCTTATGCGAAGATCATACACTTCTAAAGCTTCTCTCTATAAATCAAACTTCTTATTTAGGTCTTCCATTGACTCTCCTATAAGGACGATATCATCGGTAAAAAGCATGCACCATGGCACAGGCACTTGGATATACTCTGTGAGTACTTCCAAGACTAATGTGAAAATGTATGGACTTAATGATGATCCCTGGTGTAATCCTATACTAATAGAAAATTCCTCTGTCACACCATCTTGAGTCTTTATACTAGTTGTAGCCTCATTATACATGTCTTTAATTACACGAATATATGCGATTCTTACTCTCTTTCTTTCCAAAACCTTCCATAAGACTTCCTTTGACACCCTATCGTACACTTTTTCCATATCAACAAACACTTATGTAGATCCCTTTTATTACTACGATACCTCTCCATTATCCTTTTTAATAGGTATGTAGCTTCAGTAATAGATTTGCTTGAAATAAAACCAAATTGGTTTTCTGTTATTTGTGTCTCTTGTCTCAACCTCCATTCTATCACCTTTTTCCATAACTTCATGGTATAACTCATGATCTTGATCCCTCTATAGTTTTTGTCAATGTTGTATATCTCCCTTATTCTTGTATATGTACCAAGGTGCTCTTTTTCCACTCATATGTCATCTTCTTTGACCTTAAAATCTCATTAAAAGGCTTAGTTAACCAACTGATGTCTTTCTCTTCAAGGCCCTTCCAAACTTCAATCGGAATATTATTGGGTCCTACTGTCCTACTATTTTTCGTCCGCTTTAGAGTCTCTTTTACTTCAAAATCTTGAATCCTTCGATAGTAGTCAAAATTTTGATCTTTTTCCTTCGTGCATAACCGACCAAGACTTGGAAGAGTCTTCTGTCCTTCATTAAATAACTCGTAGAAGTAGCTCTTCCACCTTTTATTGATCTTCTCATCTTGAGACAAAACCTCTCCGTCTTTATTCTTTATGAACTTAACCTGATCCAAGTCTCTTGTTTTTCTTTCACGACTCTTTGCGATTCTATATATACCCTTTTCTCCTTCCTTCGTGCCTAAAGACTGGTAGAAACTCGCATATGCTCTTATTCTTGCTTCACTTATAGCTACTTTTGTCTCTTTCTTAGCCGTCTTATATTTTTTCCAATTATCTGCATTGCAACACAAACACCACTATTTAAAACACTCCCTTTTTGCCTTTATCTTTTTTTGTATACTCACATTCCACTACTAAGACTCCTTGTCTCTTGGTCTTATTCAAGGGCAGAGCTAGAAATTTTTTTAGGAGGGGCGAACATAAAAAATATAAGTTAAGAAGAGAGAAAAGTTAATAATTAAAAGAGAGTTAAACTAAAAAATTGGAAGCTTGGGAGGGGCCATTGCCCCTTTTTCTATGAACGTGACTCCGCCATTGGTCTTATTCCTCTAGATTCACCAAATTTTTTTTTATTTTTCTAATATTTCTATCATCTCCTTCCACATCTCTTCTGCGTTCCTATCCCCTTCCCAATTAGGGCTGATGGTGTTTTTTTGCGGAAAACGAATTTTCCAACACACAAATCCAACCGGCAAGTATACCGGGTCGCATCAAGTAGTAATAACTCACAAGAGTGAGGTCGATCCCACAGGGATTGATGGATCAAGCAACTTTAGTGGGTGATTAGTTTAGTCAAGCTAACATTGAAGTGAATTTGGATGAAGTGTAGCCAACAGAAAGTAAATAGCAAGGAAAATTAAAGTGCAGAAAGTAAATTGGCAAGTAACTTAAAGAGCAAGAAATGTAAATTGCAAGAATCTTAAATGACAAGAAATATAAATTGCATTAAATGTAAAGGGGAGTGGGTGCTAGAAATTAAAGGAAGCAATAAATCAAGCAACTGAAAATTTAAATTGCAGGAAGAATAAAAGGATTTTGGGAGCTGGGATTCAAGAAATCAAACAAGAAATTGTAAATGGCAATCAAATAGAGAAGTAAAGGATGTAGTAACTTGCAACCGATCTCAAACAGAAAGTAGAATTGCTTGAAGAAGCAAATAGAAATTAAATTCAACTCAATTGGAAAATAAAATTGAAGATCTCAGGGAATCAAAGAGACTAGAAAACAAGTCTAGATCTCACTCCCTTCCTTGATCCAACCAAGAACAATTGCAGATGGAAAGAAGATGAAAGCAGTAAGAGAGTTTTGGTTCAAAACAAGAGAATCCTTAATTCACTGAAATTTTGCAGAAGAATAACAAGAGAAATCTTAGACCAAGAGGGAAACAGAATTCCTTCACTCTCAATCCCAAATTTAAGACAGAAGAAAAATAAAGGAAAGAGCTCTCCCTTCTGAAATGAGAGTGATGCCTTTATATAGGCTTTTCAAAGTGAAAATGAAAATGAAATTAAAACAAATTACAATTAAAATAAAAATCCTAATCTAATTTATCCATGTGCCTTTGAGTGATGATGTGGGCTTTGCTTGCTTTGGATTTGAGGAGAGATGGGTCTTGGATGGCCTTGGTTCAATTTGGAGAGGAATTGAATTTAAATGAAATTTTGGTTGATTTTCGGCCCAAGAACAATTGCTTCCAGGAGGCTGCCCTGCCCTTGCGGAGGGCAGGGCAGGATTTGGTGTTTGGTGCGTTGTTGGTGCGGCGTGGTGCAGGCTTGGTGCGCAGAATGCTGCCCTGCCCTCGCGGAGGGCAGGGCAGGGCAGGAAAAATTGGTGCGCCAGAATCGTGCTGTGGTGCTGCCAGAATCATGCCTCGGTGCGCCAGAATCGTGCCTTGGTGCTGCCAGAATCGTGCCCGTGTGTGCATCACCAAAATGCTGCCCTGCCCTCGCGGAGGGCAGGGCAATGTTTCCAAAAGTGAAACCCCATGTTCGAAACTCGGTTGATACACACGCAACTATTTTTCCTTGGTTTTCTTGGCACCAAAGTAAGGCTTAGTTCCTTGCTTCCTCATGGTGCCTTGTTCGATCCTTGTTGAAAGCACTTGAGGAGCAATTTTCCTTGATTTTCCATGAAGAGCACGACATTGCCCTGCTCTCCAAGAGGCAGAGCAGAAATTTAAACGCTACTTTGCTTTGGAGTGAGGCTCCAGCTTCGAGCCTTGGTGGAAGCACTTTGGTTTATTTTCGCTTATTTTTGGCCCTTAAAGATGCCTTTCGTTCCTGCCTCAATTTTACGCCAAATATGGATTGCTATATATCGTTGGAAAGCTCTGAATGTCAGCTTTCCAACGCAACTGGAAGCACATCAATCGGACGTCTGTAGCTCAAGTTATAGCCCTTTGAAGGAGGCATGGTCATGCTGTGAGCGCCCAGATTTACCTTAGCGAAAATTCTTGCTTCCAACCTCACTTTGCATCACGATTCTGCCCTGCCCTTGGCAAGAGCAGGGCAGTGTGTGCTGTTTGCCTATTCTTCATTAATTTGGTCATGAGCCACGCTTTTAAAAGCGTGGCCTAAGGCTCCAAAGTGTACCCCAACTTCAAAGTGTGTCCCAAAGCTCTTTTTTTCTCCTTTTTTGTGCTTCTTTGCTTCTTTTTCTTCTTTTTTCCTACAAGATTTATAAATTAAAAGAAAATATATCATTTAAGCACAAAAGCATTCAATATTTAAGCACAAATCATCAATTTCTTGTATGAAAAAGCATAGAAAATGGGTATATGATGACTTGTCATCAAGGGCAACCAAATATTTCAAATTTATTGCTATATACTATCTGTAAGGCTTATTTTAGTGGTATTTATATATGTATTGTTTGAATTATACACCGAATTAAAATTCTGACTGTGACTAAAAAAATATATAAAACTTATGAGAAGGAGACAAAATGAGGTGTATTTAGAGTGTAACTTGAAAAAACAAAACTTACTACCATATAGTTTTTAATGTCTGTTTAGTGAATTAACACTTTATTTGCCATGCTAGATGTGTTTCTTTGTGAGAAACTATCATAAAAAATTTGAGTATGACAGATAAATGAATATTGGTAGTTTGTTCTTAGGAGAAGTTTAAATGTTGGATTAAGAATTCTAATCCATGACAATAAGCTAATAGAGGGCGTGATTCACTAGATAAAAAAGAACTGAGGAATTATTGGAGTGCAATTTTGTCAATCACAAACGTAAAAAACGTTACGAGATATTAAAAATTAGGGTTAAGTACGATTTTTGTTCCTAAAATATAGGTTGAAAATTTTTTCGTCTCCAATTTTTTTTGCATACAAAATAGTCCTTAGTTTAGCTTAGTTTTAAAATTATTATTTTTACCAAAAATTTAATTTTTGTTACTAAATTATTTCTAATTAAAAAAATTATAAATAAAAAAAGAAAAAAAGAAAGAAAAAAAAATTGGTTAAAGGAGAAAGGGATCACGCAGGGGGAGGGAAGAAGAAAAGGGAAGGGAAGGTGGGGAGAAGGGAATCACGTGAGGGAGGAAGGGAGGCCGCCGTTGTCGTACTGGGCTCGTTGCCGCCGTTGAGTCGCATCGTCATCGCCGTTCTGAGCTGCTCCGTCATCGCTAGATCTGCCACTGTTGCTGACCGTGAAGAGAGAGACAGGGATGCGTGAGCTGAAGGTAGAGGAGGAGTGTCACCGCCATCGCGCCAGTTACCACCGTTGCCGTCTGTTAAACCCAATGTCGTCGCCGAACCTCCTCCGCTGCTTCGCGTCCTCGCTGCTATTCCTCTTCCTCGCTGCTCCTCGCATGTCGCCATTGTTCCTTGTCGCTTGCAGTTGCTCCTCACTGCTGAGTTCCAATTCTGTTTCAAATTAAGTTGATTATTCTGCTTCTATTCCAAATCTTATTTTATTAATCACACTGTTGTTGTTGACTCTGATTCTATCCTAGGTATTGATTCCATTGTTTTTTGTTTTTGTTTTGCTTTTGATTCTATTCCATTCTTCTATTTTTCTGTTTTGATTTTTTGATATCTTTTAGTTGAAATTTTGTTACTGCCGTTGAAGTTATGTTGCTGTTACTTCTCTATTTTGATTTTTTGATACCCGTTAGTTGAAATTTTATTATTGCTGTTAAAATTATATTGCTGTTGTTAAAATTTTGTTGAAATTATAGTTGAAGAGGAAGAAAAAGAAGAAGAGATATTATTGTGATAGAGATGAAAAACTGGGTACTAGGTATTGCTGTGATTGAGAAGAAGAATCAGGTATTTTGGTGAAGAAGGAAAAGTGTATTTTGGTTCGAAGGACGATTTTAAAATTAAGTTAAACCTTAATGATATTTTTCTATGCAGATAGGTTAAAAACGAAAAATTTTTTTGACTTATACCTTAAAGACTAAAATTGTACTTTTTAATATATGCGTCTAATATAATGATCACTTATTAGGACTTCAGCCACATAGTATGTTCTAGTGGCATTTATGCATGCAAATTTAACTATGATTGAAAAGAGGGTAGACTTTGGTTAGTGACTATTTTTATTAGAGACATAAAAATAGTAGTACATGTCTATTATTTATTTGTTAAGATACATATTTTTTTATAAATACGGTAACATATAAATATACACAAAATATATGTTTTCACTTTTAAGGGATCTTTTTTAATGTTAAAACATTAAGACCTATAAGATACAAATTTTGATATTTTTATCTTTAATTATTTTTTAACCATCAGTTTTATCATAACTATAATTCTCCTCTCTCTATTCCTTTTCTTTCTTTTCCTGCCTTCCTCTTCATTTATTGTCCATTTCTTTCATCAATGCTTCCTCCGTCATCTCTAATTCAATACTATGCTCTTCCTCCTTATGATATTTATCTTCGTATGTGACAACGCTTTTTTTATTCTCACCTAATTTTAACATCTTAATTGCTCCTCCCCCCTTTCATTATTTGCCACTCTTCCTTCTCGGATCCCTCTTTTACTATTCAAATTGTTTCCTCTTTTCTTTCGAGCTCTCACTCTTTGTTGTTTCCCTTCTTTCAATTATTTCTCTTTCTTTTGTAGTTGCGTCACATTCTTTTGTCTGTTTTTTTTTTGCAAGTTTTTTTATTTTTCTCTTTTTTTTTTAATTTTTTTTCTAAAGTTTAGAATGATATTCGAACTCACGATATTTAAGTGAGTATAAAGAGATTATGTTATTTGAGCTATAGTTCGTTGACTTTTTTTTCAAATTTTGTTATTTTAGTAGATTGTTGCAAAAGGTACTGAACTCGTAGTTTTTATGTTGATTCAGAAGGCCGATGTAAAATTGTAATTCGTAAAATTGTAAGGCAAAACGTAAACATAACACATAAGTTTTAGGGTTAAATACTTTTTTCGTCCATAAGGTCTGAGGACAAAATCAAAATTGTTTCCGACCTTTTTTTGTTATTAAAATCATCTTCAACATTACAAAACATTATAAAATTGTCATTTTCTACTTTAATTTTATTTTTTTATCAAATTACCTTTAATAATTAATATAAATAATAAAAAGAATATTAAAAAATAAAAACAAACCTTTGCCCCCTCCACCTGCACCCCCACTCCCGTATCTCTTCCTTTTTTTATCTCCCCATCCCCTTCCCCAAAGTTCTTGCATTGTTATGGGGCAAGTTTTGTGGCCAAGTGAGAACTATTTGACGATGTTGGATCTTTCATAGATTTGGCCAGTTGAAAGTGTCACTGACTCTTGCATTGGCTCAAGTGAAATTAGACAAATGAACACTGCAGGAACATCATCAATGCTTGTTGAAGATTCTATTTCCTCAATCATCACTTTCAGCTCCAATTTCTTAGCAACTTTCAAAGGGCCTTATTATCTAGACCCCAAAAAAGCATCAAGCTTTGAAGTTTCTTTAGATGGTTGATATTGTGGCATTTTAGCAAACACCTAATAGGCAAATATCTGTTTCTGTTGTATTCGCCAAAAAAGGCAAACTTGAGAATGGAATTGCTGAAATGGAAGCTTAAAAACACTTCCAAGAAATAAAATTTTTGTTAAACAATGAAGAGAAGATTTCCAATTAGAAGATGAAGAAGCGTGTGGTGTGGAAAAGAGAGGAAAAAAAGAAGAGGAAAAAAAAGCTACAGAGATAATCAAACTTGTTTTTTTAAATATTATTTTTATTATTTATATTAATTATTAAGGATAATTTGGTAAAAAAATAAAATTAAAGTAGAAAATGACAATTTTATAACGTTTTGTAACGTTGAAGATGATTTTAATAACAAAAAAAGGTTAGAGACGATTTTGATTTTGGTCTCAGACCTTAGGAACCAAAAAAGTACTTAACCCTAAGTTTTATAAGTAAGTCTTAAATAAACCAAATCAGTGAAATCACACACAATTCATATAAATCATAACAAGTCACAACTCTTCACAACTCAAGTTCATACAATAGCATTAAATTGAATCCAAATAACAAATAAAACACCCAAATTGTTAGATGACATTCTATATATATATCCTAACATATTAGATTAGAGAACCCTAAACCTACAACAAAAAAATTTTGTTTTATTAATTTAGAACAAAACAAACTAGAGCAAATTAAAAAAAATTACAGAACATATGTATGTTATATGCTAATGGCTATAATATATGCTAGCAAACTAGATTAATAACTAAGCAAAGAAAATTGAAAAAAATTAATAGAACTTGTTTAAATTAAACACAACAAAGCTAACACAAACACAACAAAGGAAATGAGGAGGAGGAGACTAATAGTGAAGCAGTCAACGACATCCAGCAATCCAAGAGAGAAGAGGAGAGCTGCAGCAGCATGACCAAATCACCCATGGTGCTTGAGTGATAATGAGAAGGCACTAGTGCAACCAAGCTACACCTACGCTACTTTAGCAATGGCAAAAGGAGAAGAGAGGGTTGAAAGAAGAGAATGAGAGACATAGAGAGTTGCCATATCAACCACCATCACTAGTACTTATACTTTGATTTCGGAATTGAGAAGAAGAGAAATGCTTCAGATGTAGAAGGGGAGAGAGAGAGGGGGGACCTAGGGTTCCAATCCTTCTTAAACACAAATTGGGGCTTGAGCTTTGACTTGGGTTCGGGTTGGGTGCCTACTAGGCTGTGCAAAACTGAAGTTAGCCTGCATTTGGTTAGTGTGTGTGTCTGGACAAGACATAGATATGGTGGAACATGTCTCGTGTTTGGTTTGTGAGACAAAAATTGGAGAGACACGCATACCTATAAACATACACAATATACATGTTTTCACTGTCTCAGTAAAATGATGAGACACGAAATTGAAGCCATGGACACAGATTTGAAAATTTTTTTTTGGACCATTTTATCCTCATCAATTTTTTGAAATTTCAAATATCTCATTCTCTGTTTACAAACCCTAATCAATTCTCAGCTCTTGTCTTCTGTTTTTTGAAATTTCATGTGTTCTTCATTGTGTGTATGAGTTGGTTGATTTTGTGAAGTTTTTTTATTATTTTATGACAATCTCCTTCTCCTTTTCACAAACCCTAACTAGTTCTAATCTCTTCTCCTCTGTTTTCTCGCTTTCTGCAGCTTTGTGTCTTCTTCACTTGTGTGTGCTGTTCGATGTTCTGAAGCTTTTTATTGTTCTATCACAATCTTTCTCCTTCATCTGTGCTAGAAAACTCAACTCAAGGTTTGATATAATTGTAATCTTCTTGTTTATTTGTATATTGTATTTGTATGTTGCTGTATTAGATATCCTTTTTTCTTTTTGAGCACATATGTGTTGGGTAATCTTCTATTTTGGGTATGTATTTTTAATGGGGTTCAGTTGGAGTATTATGTTTAGGGTTCAGTTAGAGTATTATGTTGGGTTATCTTGTTTTCTCTGATTTGGTCAATAAAATAGATTATAAGTGATGGTAACAAATAGAAAGATAATGTGATAGTATTATGTTTCAATTTGAATCAGTTTGATGATAGAAAATTATGGTTTTGAGTCCATTTGAGAGCTTCTTGTACTTATCCCCAATTCTAAACTTGCTATGATAATGGAGCTTTGTGTATCTTCACTTGATGACTTATATTTAGATTCCAATAATTTATTTGTTGTTTTGTTCATGGAATCTGAGCCAGCTGATTGATTGCTTAGTTTTGAAATTTATTAGTATATTTTTATTTTGAATTTTATTTCCAATTTATAGTGCACGAAAAATTAGCAACTGGACTAAATTAAGAGTTCTCCATTTATGTATCAAAAAAATTTTAGCTTGATAATATGAGTATATGATTATGTAATGAGTGTCCCTTCCTGACCTGGAATTACTTGTTTAGCTAGTTTCCTTGCTCACGGGGTTAAACTGATAGAGGGATTAGCTGGCTCCAACTCCTACAGAGTTAGTTGGTTTATCCACTTCCTTACTTCCTCAAAAAAAAAAGGGGAGATAGGTTTTGGAACCAGCAAACCCTAGAAGTCAAAATAAGGTTAGATTGGTTCTAAAGCAGCTATCCCGAAGGTTGAGTCTAAGTCAGCCTTGTTCTGATACAATTTTTTCTATTTGTAGTTTAATTGAAATGATAAAAAAGTTTATTTTTGAGTGTTGTCATACTAGATATTAGAATTTATTTTATTTTTATGCATTTATTTTTTATTGTTTTTTAGGAAGTGATGATGGATCATTCTGAACAAATTAAGCTATTTGTTGGATATTACTGGATCATGGGAATGAAATTTGACACGTTGATGCTGTTTTTTTAGTTACTTTATATATGTATATTAGGAATAGAAGGTGGGGTCATTCTTTGATTGGGTGAAGAGTGAACACATTGTCATTAAGGCGAGATGCATTAGATAACATCATTGGGGCGGGTGGACATAGAAATTGCATATGGGAGTTAAGAATGAGTTTGAATGCATTTGCTAATTTATGTGAATTGTTACAAGTTTAAGGTGGGTTAGACGAAGATGGTCATGTTGGCATAGGTGAGCAAGTAGCAACTTTCTTGATCATATTAGCTCATCATATCAAAAATCGCAGCGTATAAGTTAGATTTTATAGGTCTGGTAAAACTGTTAGTAGGTATTTTCATAAGGTGTTAGGTTCGGTTTTACGTGTCCAAAGTGTGTTATTTACAAAGGCAGACCCTGTACCAGAGAATTGTATAGATCCCAGATAGAAATGGTTTAAGGTAAGGTGTTGCATAAAGTTTAAATTTTTATTGGTCAAGTTTACTTGTATGTAATAACTATTTTGTTTTGTCCATTTGATAGGGTTGTCTAGGAACATTAGATGGCACTTGCATAGATGTCACAGTCCCCAAGAGTGATAAATCTAGGTATCAGACAAGGAAATCTAGAATAACCACCAATGTCTTAGGAGTTTGCAATCGGAACATGAATTTCGTCTATGTTCTTAGCAGTTGGGAAGGATCAGCATCTGATTCAAGGGTACTTAGAAATGCAATTACTCGAAGTAATGGCTTAAAAATGCCTGTCGGTATGTTTAAATTAATCTTTTGATAAGTGCATTAGCTATCTATTAAAGAATTACAATATACCCCTTATAGTTTTTCCATCCTTCCATTTTAGGGTCTTATTATTTAGTGGACGCTGGCTATACCAATGGTAGAGGATTTTTATCTCCTTATAGAAATGTCCAGTATCATGTTAATGAGTGGGCTTAAGGTCACCGTGCACCACAAAATCGTCTAGAGTTATTTAACAAGAAGCATTCGTCGGCTAGAAATGCGATTGAGCGGTGCTTTGAGCTGCTTAAGAAGAGATGGACAATTCTACGAAGCCCCTCATTATATCCAATTAGAATTCAAAGCCACATTATTATTGCGTGTTGTTTGTTACAAAATTTTATTCGTATGAACATGGATGTTGATCCCGAAGAAGATGTAACTCTTTTACCGGAGCATATACCCATAGGAGATGACACTGTTGTCTCAAGCCATTGAACATTTAATCCATGACCAAGTTCTGTTTGTGCATAGCAACTAATTATTTGCATCTTATAAACCAAACGCTACCATTTTTGCTGCTGTTCATAATTGCCTGATCCTTTGATAGCAGGCACAAATATTCCCTGCAAAAAGAATTTCAATAACAAAACTTTAGTGGAAGCACAATATGCTTTGATTTTACAACACACTGTATTCCTTTGAAATCCATAACTTCAGCTCTTTCCGCTAGTACTACTCATAAGTAAATTTTCTAACAATGTAAGCACAAGAAGAAACTGAAGTATTACCAATAAAGATCCAAAAAGGGAGGTTGGTCCACAAAGAACCTCATCTTATAAGCTTCCTCCTCTGAAAAAATACAAATTTTTTTTAGCAAAGTATACAACTTCGTCCCTTCCTCTTGAATCTTTACTGCAAAGATTATGAATTCACTTTTAAAAAGATTATTGAAGTTATATTAGTCTTTGATTTCTAATTTTTACCATCACATTTGGTAAGTGCATACTCCAAAAAGGTTTCATTTGCTTAAAAATATTGAAAAAAATACAAAAAAAATCCAGATTGAAACATACATAATAACAAAAGTCGTTAAAATAGATCCAAAGTAAGCATATTCATTATCCACACACAAACAAATCATCAAAAGCATTGAATGCATATATGTTAAATGGCTAAAATAACATAGAACAAATTTCAAGAACATACAATTATAATGAATCAACTATGAGAACCAATGTCAAATTATTACTTTTGTAACTAATTCACTTCTATGGCACTAAGAAATCATCATATGCTCTGAACAAAGTAACCAAGAAACATTGATATGAATATATATGGTCTTCTTAATACCAAATCGATGGAAGAGCATGGCTTATTTTCATCTTTTCAATTACTACTATTTTAATTCTTAATCCACACTTCTATAACACATGTAATTTTCAATTTCATTCATCAATACTTAGTTAAACCGTTGAAGTTATGAAATTGGGGATATAACTACACTATGTAAACTATTAAAATTATGAACTTGGTTTGCAGCAGCTACACATATCAAGCACCGTATTCCCAAAATGCAGTAAACCTTAAATCCTAAATGACCAAATTCTAACTCTTAAAAATATAGTTTAAGCTGAAAATATTATGAATGGGTATGGTAGATACCTGCCAAACGCGGAGAAGACGCTTCTTGGTAGGGGTGGGCAAAAAAATCCAAATTTTGGATTTTAATCCAAATCCAAACCAAACCATTTAAAAAAAAAAACCAGTTTTAAACAAAAAAAAATCCAAACCAAATTATATTTATTTTATAATTTAGTTTTTGATCCAATCCATTTAAATGGTTTTAAATCCGGATCCAGATCCAGATCCAAATTAAGATCCAAATCTTAAAAAACTAATTTGATTGAATTTAATTGACAAAAAGATTAGTACGTAAAATATTTCTCAATGAATATATTTAATCATGACTTTATATTATTGTACCTGTTTTCATTAGAGTTTTATAGCTTAATTATTTTGTATTCATTCTCTTATATCTATAACCATACAAATATATTACTTGATACCAGTACTGAAGATATTATCAAGCGATGTTGATAAAGACATGATTTAAAATCTCCCAAATTGGATTTACGAGCAATCTCGTTGACCACAATCTCTTGATTATTTCTTTCACGTTAAAATTTCCTACAAATATAAGCATCATGTCGCATAATTGGTGCGGTACATATCTAAATGCAAAATCTCATGCCATTGATTTAATATAATATATTAAATAAATAACTATTTTAAGTATATACTAAAATTAGTCATCAAGATAGAATATAATATTAGAATATAAAATATATATTAATAATGAATTAAATTACACACACACACACACATATATATATATATATATATATATATATATAGTTTTTTTGTGGTATTCTTTTGATGTCTTGAGAATGATTAAATGTTATATAGATTAGTTATTGTCATTAGATTTATATAGAACCAAATTCTAGTTGTAAACTTGTAATGAACCTACACACTTTAAAATGACTTTAGTATTAATTTTACTTTTAAAAAAATTATGGTTTGAAAATTAAATTTCTAAAAACTAGTTTCAAAAGTGGATTTTTTGTTAAAATATCTGGTTTGAAAATTGGATTTTTAAAAACTAGTTTTAAAATTGGATTTTTGGTTGAAGAAACTGGTTTTAAAACTGGATTTTAAAAAATCTGGTTTTAAAGCTGAATTTTATAAAAAAAAAAAACCAAATTTTAGATTTGAATTAAAAAAAACCAGATTTTAGATATGGATTTTAAAAAAAAAAACTGAATTTAAAACCGGTTTTATATGTAAAACTGGATTTAAAACCGGTTTATAAGTAAAACCGGATTTAAATTATAAAATCGGTTTAAAATCGGTTTTTATTTTTTCAAACCGGTTTAAAACCGGTTTCTCTCTTCAATCCAATTCTGGTTTGGTTTTATGAACTATAAAACTGGTTCTGAAATGGATCCAGTTTAGATTTACAAAAATCCAAACCATGCCCACCCCTACTTCTTGGCATTGGCTTCTTCTTCGACGCTAATTTAACACACGGGCTTTTCATCGATGAGCCATGCCTTCCTCTTTCTCTCTGCTAAACTGAACCTATCAAACACACTCGCAACAATTAAGACTAACAATTAAGAAGAAGAAAGGCACCGCACAGAAGAAGAAGAAACTCTGGAATTAATTTGGAATTCTGCTGGTCTTTTTTTTTTAATTATTGAATTTTTAATTTAAATTAAGAGGATAAATAGTAATTTTAATTATGTAGTGTTCTTGTATTTTATTAACCAAATATAACATTAGACACTATACTAATGTCATATTCATTATATTCAAACATTATACATACACACAAATATTTTATGTTTATGTCTCAAGTATCTATGTCTTAATGTCTATGTCTTAGGATATACACAAACCAAATGGAGCCTATACATATCAAATCCATAACAAAAAAAAAATTATCCCAATAATATACAAATATCAAATCCATAAAATCCATAAATAAGTAAAATAACAATAACTCAGCTACCATCTAAAGTGGCATAGCTAATTAAATATAATTGTAGTATTATTTTTCTGAAATTATTATTTTTCAAAAATTATAGTCCTCCCTAGTCACCCACTCCATGCTCAGCCAGTAACACCACCATTTCTTCTTCCTCTTCTTCTTTTCTTCTTATAATCTAAAAATCCAATTTAATCTTCACTTTTTTCATTCTTCAAAATTCCCTTTTCCTCAAAATCCAAAACCCTAGCTACTGCAATCACCACTTCAATTCCCTTTCCCTTCACCTCCTAGGGTTTCTCTCACCTTCCCCGATCTCTGATTCAGGTTCCTTTCTGATTCCATTTCTTTTGTTGCTCTTGGTTTTGGATTGAAGCGTTTTCTTAGGTTATAGCTTTTGTTCGTTTTTTCGGAATTTTTATTTGGTGTGGGAAATCGCAGGTGGTGGACAAAAACGACGTCGATTTGCGACGATGAGCTCGCAGAAGAAGAGGACTTTTCAGATAGAAGCGTTCAAGCACCGCGTGGTGGTGGATCCTAAGTACGCTGAGAAGACCTGGAAGGTTCTGGAACATGCAATCCACGAAATATATAACCATAATGCTAGTGGCCTTAGCTTCGAAGAGCTCTATAGGTTGATTTATTTTGTTCAATTCAACTCTGTTTTTCACTTGTTCTTATTGTTCTTTAAATTGCTTCTTACTCGTTTAGAATTTCATTTTAGATATATAATTGTGTTAGTATGGATAATTCAATAGTGTGATTCTGTTGTGTAGTTTAGCTTTAGCAGCATAGGTTCTTTGTTTTATTATTTATTTAGTTATTTTTGGTTAAGAATTGTGGTAAACTGGTTGTTTGAATATATTAAGAATTGGTGACTAATTATATTAGAAAAATGATAATTGTAGTGATTTTTCCTTGACACTCAGTCAACTCACTCAGTCACTCCCCTCTGCCACTGGATGGGGTTGTGGAACACACTATTTAGGATTCATCAGTTCATGCCATGGTGCAAGAATAGTGAGGTGGCTTGGTGTTCGAGGAAATGTGTGTACACATAAAAGGACTGGAAGATTTAATCATCTATAAAACTCCCAAACCTTGGCAAGGACTTCACAACTTGTACTTAATAATCATGAAGTCTGTCTTTTGTATCCTTTTCAGTTGTCTACCTGTGTATGACTTAAATTAGATTATTTGAATTAGTTTGGGCATTTCAATCTCCATATCTCAATAGTATCATGTTGAAAAAGAATCTTTATTGCTATTTGTGTCCTAGCTTAATATGCCTTTTGTTCGGTGAGTCTACTGCCATTGGCTAACTCCCACTGGATGGCAAGAAATAAATAATGTTGATATATTTCCTTGCGTTTATTGAACACTACATATGGCAACATATCAACCATTCACAGCATATTTTTAACTTATAAGTATATTCATGTCACCATTGGTTGATATATTATATGTAGGGTTCACCATGTCCTTAAGACTATGATGACATTTCCCCTTGGATATGCTGATCATCATTAGCTCAGATCATGCCATTTGCCACTCTATACTTGAAATTATGCTTCAATCTCCCATTAAATTTGTTGGTATTTATTGTAGAACAAAAGTCAGGACTTGTTCTTAACTAAAATTATGCTATAGCCTGTTGGTTTAATTTTCTCTGAATTAACTGACTTCCTAAGTTTATTTTATGAGTTCAAAACTATTATAGATTTTTCAGCCAACATTCTTTTGGAGGTTTATTACATCAAGTTAGGTTGCCTACATTACACCCTTTGAGTGTGGCTTGCCTTGACCCCTGCGTAATGTGGGGTGTTTTGCACTGGGCTGCTCTTCATTTCTGAAATTTTTGTTCATTGTGATCTGTCCTTTCAGGAATGCATACAATATGGTTTTACACAAATTTGGGGAGAAACTTTACTCAGGACTTGTGACGACCATGACTTCTCATCTTAAAGAAATTTCTCAGTCAATTGAATCTGCCCAAGGAGAAATTTTCTTGGAAGAGCTTAACCGGAAGTGGATCGATCATAACAAGGCTTTGCAAATGATCCGAGACATATTGATGTACATGGACAGAACCTTCATACCAAGCAGCCATAAAACTCCTGTTCATGAACTTGGGTTGAATCTGTGGAGAGATGTTGTGATCCACTCCAGCAAAACTCAAGCTAGGCTTAGAGATACACTTCTTGAGCTTGTGCTCAGAGAGAGGAATGGTGAAGTAATAAACAGAGGCTTGATGAGAAACATAATAAAAATGCTAATGGATTTGGGTTTGTCTGTTTACCAAGAGGACTTTGAGAAGCATTTTCTTAGTGTTTCAGCAAATTTTTACTGTCTTGAATCCCAGAAGTTCATTGAAACATGTGATTGTGGGGATTATCTGAAGAAGGCTGAGAGACGCTTAAATGAAGAAATTGAAAGAGTTTCGCACTACCTAGATCCTAGAAGTGAGATAAAGATAACCAATGTGGTGGAGAAGGAGATGATTGACAGTCATATGCACACGCTAGTACATATGGAGAACTCAGGCCTAGTTAATATGCTTGTGGATGACAAATATGAGGACTTGGGAAGAATGTATAGTCTATTTCGTAGAGTGCCTACTGGGCTTACAGTTGTTAAAGACGTGATGACTGCGTTTGTACGGGATACAGGTAAGCAGCTAGTCATGGATCCTGAACGGTTGAGAGATCCTGTGGACTTTGTACAGCGTCTCTTGGATTTGAAGGATAAGTATGATAAGATTATTAACATGTCATTTACCAACGACAAGACATTCCAGAATGCCTTGAATTCCTCTTTTGAACATTTCATCAATTTGAATGCTCGGTCTCCAGAGTTTATTTCCTTGTTTGTGGATGACAAACTCCGCAGAGGGTTGAAAGGAGTTGGTGAGGAGGATGTGGAGATTGTATTGGACAAAGTAATGATGCTATTCCGGTACCTTCAAGAAAAGGATGTATTTGAAAAGTATTACAAGCAACACTTGGCAAAAAGGCTTCTTTCTGGAAAGACCATATCTGATGATGCAGAGAGGAGTTTGATTGTCAAGCTCAAAACAGAGTGTGGATATCAGTTCACTTCTAAGTTGGAGGGTATGTTTACCGACATGAAGACTTCCTACGATACAATGCAAGGTTTCTATGCATCCCAATCTGATGTGGGAGATAGCCCTTCTCTAGTTGTACACGTTCTTACGACAGGTTCATGGCCAACTCAACCTAGCCCTCAGTGTAATCTTCCATCAGAACTCTTGGGCGTATGTGAGAAGTTTCGGGCTTATTATCTTGGCACGCACAATGGTAGAAGACTGTCTTGGCAAACAAATATGGGGACTGCTGATTTAAAGGCAACATTTGGTAAGGGCCAGAAGCACGAGCTGAATGTTTCCACATACCAGATGTGCGTACTGATGCTTTTTAACAATGCTGATCGCTTGACTTGTAAGGAGATTGAGCAAGCAACGGGGATACCCTTACTGGACCTGAAGAGGTGCCTTCAGTCTCTGGCCTGTGTCAAAGGAAAGAATGTTCTTCGAAAAGAGCCCATGAGCAAGGACATAGCCGAGGATGATACATTCTTCTTCAATGACAAATTCACAAGCAAGTTCTTCAAGGTAAAGATAGGTACTGTTGTCGCCCAGAGGGAGTCCGAACCTGAAAATCTTGAAACTCGGCAAAGGGTGGAAGAAGACAGAAAACCGCAGATTGAGGCGGCAATTGTGAGGATAATGAAATCCAGGAGGACCCTAGATCACAACAACATCGTCGCCGAGGTCACAAAGCAGCTGCAGTCAAGATTTTTGCCTAATCCAGTTGTTATTAAAAAACGGATTGAATCCCTTATAGAGCGTGAGTTTTTGGAGAGGGACAGAGTGGACAGAAAACTGTACCGCTACCTTGCTTGAACAATGTGTTACTGTCTTCCACTGCCAAATTCATTTTGGCGTGCAACCTATGTGACATTTTGTCTGTCATATAAGCTTGAATGCCCTTCACAATTTGCCGCAAGAAGTGGCTATCCCTTGAATATTCAAAAAAAAAAAAAGAAAATCGCCTGTTCGATTAACCCTTTGTGGAGGCTTCACAATTTAGAGTATTTTTTTTAGCATCTTACGTTTCTCAATAATATTATACTCATCGATAATTTTGGATTGGATTTGTTTAATCAAATCCTACTTGGAGGAAGCTTTTACAAGAAATTATAAAATCTTGTGCATATTTCAAGAAGCTGATACATGTATGGATTGCCATGTTCTCCAGAAGGTAGCTCCGCAGTAGATACTTGTTCTCCCAAATGGATGGATTTATGTCTAATGATAGAAGGTGGTTTTGAGGGTGTAGGGGAGAGAGGGCGGGTATTTTTGGTAACTTGTACAAAAATAATTTAGAGTGATTATCGAGTCCGATTCTTGATAATATCGAGTTCGATTCTTGATAATTTCTTCGAAAGACTACGAGGTTTTCAAACAAAAAAATGTTTTTTTTAACTCCTGATTCTTATTTTCATGAGACTGATTAGTCTTTAAAAAATATTAATAGAGGGACTAATTAGTCTCATAAATATAAAGATCAAAGATCGAAAAGGATTTTTTTTTTTATTGAGAGTTTCATTGTTTTTCGAAGTAATTGTATGGGGCATTTAAAGTTTTTTTTCAATAATTTAATTAGAAGAAATTATTGTAGGATGGATAATTAATGGGGAATTAGGGTTATTTTTAACTTTAAGGAGCACTTTAGTTATTTGTATACAATCGTTCAAGTTATTTCTTCCAAGCTCAATTTTCATGAAAATGAAAATAATGCTTTTGTGATGCAACAGATTTTTCAATTTCATCGAGCCAGTAGCCACGTTTATGAAATGGGGTAAAATCTGGTCCACTTGGACTAACGGGTGCATCACTAGCAAATTACCGCCATTTATGCATAAATGGACAAATCATAATCATTTTTTGCAATTTTGTTCCCAGTATAGTACATAAGAAGTTTCGGTAATTTGTCATGATTTAAATTATTTTTAGGAAAAAAATTACGGATCAGTTGGGCGGAAAAAAAAAAAGAATGAACGAAGGAGAGAGCGGAAGCAAAGGTTTGAGGGTGAAATACGGAGAGAATGACGGCAAAGCCGTCGAAAGAATTAAGGGGGAGAGTGTGGGTGGGTGTGCATCCGATGTCAAGGAGGGTCATTTTCGGGATGATTCAGAAGGTCCCTAAGGTCTCTTTTCGAAATAAGGTTATTGTGCAGCAAAGTCGAAGGTCTTTGCACTCGTCGGATCTCTACCAGGAGATGGTATTGCAACGGTGGTTGGCAAGTAGGGTGATTCTTAGCCACTGTGTGTAAGCTTTACGAAAAAGACGAAGATATGTTTGGCCGAACCTTGTAGAGAAGCCTTAGTGATCAAGGTCTTGGATCGGAAATATAGTTACACAGCTCTTTCTCATAAACTGAGAGTAGTATGGCGCATCAAAGGAGGTTTTAACCTGTTAGATGTGGGTTTTGGATATTTTCTGATGAAATTCGATGATGCTAAGGATCGTGAGAAGGTCATGTGTGGTGGTCCTTGGTTGATCAAGGGCCACTACGCACTACGTTGCGGTAAAATCATGGATGTTGATTTCCGTCCTAATGAACAATTTTTCGGCTCTACGCTAGTCTAAATATGGGTCTCTGGTCTCCCAATCTGGTGCTATCAAAAGCAGGCAATACTACGTATTGCAGCTGCGATAAGAGTCCCAGTAAAAATTGATTTGGCCACCAAATTGACAGAGAGGGAAAGATATGCCCGTACCTATGTTCAGGTAAATCTGGGATTGCCGGTGATAAAAAATATTATTGTTGAGGGTGTCGCTTACAATGTGGAGTATGAAAGTTTAACTTTACTTTGTGAAGCTTGCGCAAGATATGAACATGATAAGTCCCAATGCTTGGAAAGGGTTCCCATGGAAGAGAAAAGGAATGATGCAATAATATACAACACCCAATTCTCAAATCAAATGTTCCCAAACCCAATTTTCTCACATTTAATTCATGAGCACTCTCACTAGTCTAAGCTAATCAAGGATTTAAATTAAAGACATTATTGTTTTCTGCTTAAAGTTAATGATGTGCTAAAGTAAAGAACAAAAAGGGTGAAATAGGCTCAATCATTGGTTTGCAAAGGATAATGAAAGGGTAAGGCCATATGGGTATGTAAGCTCAGTGAAATAAAGGCCTTAATCACATACGTGCATGCATACATCAAACAATGGAAATATAGAATCAAGCAAGACAAATATCACAATTTTAGAGAGAACAACACACACTAAAACAGAATATTGGTTGATAAAATGCAACCAATCGAATAGGTTCAAAATCTCACTGGTTTTGTGTGTTCGAGCTCTAAAACCATGTTCTAAATTAAATATCTTCAAACAAGTTTAACAAAAGTTTTAATTCAAATTAGTGAAATGCTCTAAAAAGTTTCTTGAAAGAGAAAATATTACTTCAACTAAGTAAGACATAAATGCAAGCAACTAATTTACACATGCAATCTATCATGCAATGCAACAATTAATTCGCAAAGAAAACTAAACATTGGTGTTGAAACCAGAAGTAGATACCAACGGAAGTCGGTATCGACCTCCCCACACTTAAAGATTGCACCGTCCTTGGTATATGCAAAGATGTGCAAGTGGATGGGCTGCTACAACTGCGGAGTTCTTTCAAAAGCTTGTGCAGAGTGACTTGTTGTTCGCCCCATTTAGAAGTATTCCATTTCCCTTCTTGATGGCCATCCTAAAAGAAGAGAAAAAGGAAGAAAAGTAACCCACAAACAAAGATATGTAAACAAATAAAATATGGGTGGGCTAATGCCAAATAATAATGAGGTTCTCAACTACATGGTAACTACAACATACAAGTGAGAAAGTAATATAGGCGAATGTCATATCAATAGTGCAAGAATTGTAGCAATGAGGGAGAGAGAGTGGGTCATGAAAGACAATATAAGGTTATAGCAATGCGCAAGGAATATAAATGTCATAAAAGATTAGCATTGACCTATAAATAATATCACCCAACAATAAAAAATAAGTCATTAAGCGCCAAAACAATGGAAGAAAAATTCAATAGGTGATTAAGAAAATGCAACGCCAATGAAAAAATAGTAACTTAGAAAAGAAAATAAAAACATGCACAAAATTAAAATGCAATGAATTAAAGTATGCAAATGCAATAAGTAAAAGAAAATGAAAGAGAATAAGGATGAGAAGGGAGGAGAAATGAAGAAGAAGAAAATAAGAAAGGAAGAAGAAAGAATAAGAAAGAAGAAGAATGAAAAACAGGAAGCGACGCGTAAGTGTCGCCCACGCGTACACGTGGGTTGCAGAATAAGGAGGTGACGCATACGCGTGGGTGTAAATTGTGCTCCTCGCACAGTGGCAGCGCAACTCTCTGTTCGTTGTACCCAAGATGGCATGAAGAAACAACGCGTATGCGTCGCCTACGCCCACGCGTGGAAGGCCAGAAACGCAAATGACGCGTACGCGTGGGTTGGGCTGTGCCTCTGGCACCCCACCCGCATGGTTCCAGCACAACTCTCGGGAAAGAGCAACACTATTGACGCGTGCACGTCGGCCACGCGCATACGTGAGATGCATTTTTTTTATATGTATATATCAACAAGCTATCAAATTAATGGCAAACATTATTAAACCAGTAAAACCACAACTCAAACCAAATAATCCTAACTAAAAATAAAAATTCAATTTATTACCAACATAAATAAAAGAGAAAATAGGAAGAGTTTACCATGGTGGGGTGTCTCCCAACTAGCACTTTTAGTTAAAGTCCTTAAGTTGGACATTTGGTAAGCTCCTTGTCATAGTGGCTTGTGTTTGAACTCATCTTGAAACTTCCACCAATGCTTGGACTTCCAATGAGCTCCAACATTTCCAAGTAAATTCACCAAGCCTTGATGAAGTTCTTCACAAGTCTTGAGCTCCCAAAGTTAATCCTCTTGTATGTCGGGATCCCAAATCTTATTTCTACACTCGTCTTTAAGTTGATCATCATTATTCCAACTGGGTTGCAAGCAATCCGAATTCTCACTGAGGCATCCCAACAATTTCCTAGACCCAATCAATTGAGAACTATACCAACCATTGCACTTAGACCTTGAACATCCAACCATAACGAACCTAGGATTGTATTGCCAACCACTAACCATCCCCCTTTTACTCTTAAAACCACAAAGAGCTCTAAGTTGTCCATCCGTCTCAAGCAAACTGTATGCAAGCGAGAAATTAAAGCTTAAGGGGAAGAGATTTACCCACTTGAATGAAAGGACGGATGGTGATGGCCTCGGGAGAGGTGTCTCCAATGGCGGCCCTGCCAATGTATGCTTCACTCTCTTGGACTCCTCTTTGATGATCTCCATCTCTTGAGCAAAATCAACTTAAGTTTACAAGTCCTAATCAAAGACTAGATTTAGTGAAACCTAAGCCAACTAGCAATTTTCAATCACCAATCAACAAAAGAATTTTGATAACTCAAGAGTCTCTAATTGATCAATCCAAGTTAAGAACATAAAATATCTCATTTAAAACCTAACCAAGCAGTTTATCAAACATTTAGAAGGCACAAAATAAAGGCATAGAAAAGTAACAAGGAATATTAAATCTAAACACCCAATTGAAATAAATTAACAATGACAACTGAAGAAAGCAATAACAATATGAATATATAAATTGCATTAACAAAGATCCAAAGCATCAAGAGTGCATAAACATAAGGATAACAAAGTGAAGGAAATAACAAGTAGAATTGAAGAACAAAGGTGCTAGAACAATAAATTGCAAGGAATTGTAAATAAAAACAGAAATTAAATCTAAATCTAAGAAGAAATTTGAGTAGAAACCCTAAAACCTAGAGAGAGGAGAGAGCCTCTCTCTCTAGAAAACTACTTCTAAACCTAACTAACGTGAATGAAAGTATGAATGATTGATTTCTCCTTCCAACTCCACTCTACAGCCTCTAATCAGTATTTTCGAACCTAAAATTGGGTTCAAAGCAGCTCAGAAATCGCCCCCAACGTTTTCTGTAAGTTGCAGCACATGACGCTCTGTCACGGGTACGCATCGCTGAACAATTCCTGGTCACGCGTACGCGTCACCTAACTGCAAGGCAACTATGGCAAATTGCATATCATTTTGAAGCCTCGGATGTTAGCTTTCCAACGCAACTGGAACCACCTCATTCGGACCTCTGTAGCTCAAGTTATGATCGATTTAGTACGAAGAGGTCAGGATTGACAGCTTAGCAATTTCTTCAATTTCTTGTGTTCTTTCCACTTTTGCATGCTTTCTTTTTATCCTCTAAGCCATTCCTCCCCTATAAACCCTGAAAACACTTAACAAACATATCACGGCATCGAATGATAATAAGTGAGGATTAAAATTAGCATATTTAAGGCCAAAGAAGCATGTTTTCAATCATAGCACAAAATTAGGAAGAAAAATGTAAAACATGCAAATTCTATGAATAAGTGTGAGAATAATGGATAAAATCTACTCAATCCAGTACAAAATAAACCGTAAAATAGCGGTTTATCAAATGAGTCTAGGTAGGGGAAGGAGAAGGGCGGCGCTTCGTTGGATCCAAAAATTCAAATTCAAAAAGTAATCAAAATGGAAGCTGGTGATGTGGCCGATATTGTAGGCGAAGATGGTTGCAATAATCTGCATGATAAACCTGAGTGTGACTCTTTGCATGAGACCGAGGGTGGTTCACTGCATGGGACCGACGCTAATTTCATTAAGGAAAGTAGAGAGGGAAATGCGGGCTGGGAGCAAGTCCAAAAGAAAGGAAAAGCAAAGGTGGGTCAAAAACCAACATTGAAGGCTCAAGAGACAAAACATTCCAACACAGGTTCAGGTGGTTAAACAAGGCCCAATCTTCAGTCTTCACGTGGATCCAGAGCGCATGGAGACCGGGTCGGGAGGGATGCACTGCAGCGTGCACCATCTTCAGACGCCGATGACACGAGGACCAGCCATAAGTAAATGTCCGCGGCCGGCATCCTTACAAACCTCGCCGATTAGAGGTGCGACGGGGAAGCGCCGGTGCTTGAGGGTCAACCCGAGATTTCGTTCGGTATGGGAGTGGCACTGTCGCCGCCGGTTTCTGTTAATGAGGGTCGGAAGGATGACATTGCAACAATGTTCCATAAGGAAAGGGCACATGGCGGTCCTGAGGGAGCTGCGACGCTGATTGATACTGCGAGTGTATCTCGGGAGAACCGTGTTTTATCAATGAATCAAAAGGAAGTTAAGTCTTCTAGTGAGGTTGGTGGTGCAAGTTAATTTTCACCAATTTTAATACTCTTGTCTTTTTTATGGATAGTTTAAATATTTTCGTTTGGAATATTAGGGTAAGTTAGCCCGGGTGAATTGTAAAGAACTTGTTTGAAAATTTAAACCTATTTTTTAATTGTGGTTAAGACTCATGTTCCCTTCCAACATTTGAAATTGTTCTGGAAAAGACTTGGGTACTATCCTATTGGTATAGAAGAGGCAATAAGACATAAGGGTGGTATATGGTTCCTTTCTTCTCTGCAAGGTACTTGCTGTAAATTGGTTGATGCTTGCGATCAGTGTGTCACGATCAAAGTTCAGTTTGAGAGTGTGGTTTAGAGGTATAGTGCTATTTATGGTAGCCCTCAACATAATACCAGAAGTTTGCTTTGGGATTATCTGGTAGCTCATTCAGCGACTTTTCAAGGGCCTTGGATTGCCCTCGATGATTTTAATGAAGTCCTATTCTCTCATGAAGCTAAGGGTTGCCATTTCTCGAGTCGACATGCGGTTTGCTAGTTATCTAGGGAATAGTGCTCTGTTTGACTTGAAGACTGTAAGGAGATATTTTTCTTGGTACAGGAGGGTAAAAAACAGTATTGAGGTAGCGAAAAAACTTGACTGAGTTTGTATTAATACTGGATGGCTATCTCTTTTTCCTGAGGCCTATGCAAAAATTTTGAATAGACTGCAGTCTGATCATTGTCCTATCTTGGTGCGCTGTAAAGGGTGCCCGCAACCGAAAAAGAACAGGCCATTTCGTGTTATGGCAGCGTGGGCAACTCATCCTAGTTACATAGATATTGTGAAACAGTCTTGGTGGTCTAACTTTAAAGGGGTGCAAAGCAAGCTCTCGGAGGTGCAGAAGAACTCTCTTGACTTAATTCTAAAGTGTTTGGTAATATTTTTATTAGGAAATACGAACTGGAGTGACAAATTAATTATCTTCAGAAGCATTTGGAAGAGAGGAAAGATTCTTACATGGATCAAAGAGAGCAACAGTTGATTGAGAATTATAATAACACTCTTGTGCAAGAGGAACTCCTTTGGTTTCAAAAATCCAGAGAACAGTGGGTGAAATTTGGGGACAAAAATACCAACTTCTTCCATGTTCAGACTCTTGTGCAAAAGAAGATAAATAAGATTCATGGTCTTTTTCTCAAGGATGGTGTATGGGAGACAGACCCATAAATTCTTAGCTGGGAAGCTGAATCTTTTTTCAAGAACTTATTCTGTCAGTTGGAGAATGTTGATTTAGGGTGTCTGAATGAAGTTCCATTTCCTTCTTTGAATGAGGAAGCCTGCTGTAATCTTACTGCGCTTGTGATTATGGAAGAAGTTAAGGCATCTGTTTTTAGCATGAATTCCTTTAAGGCTCCGGGTTGGGATGGATTTCAAGCTTACTTCTTCAAGGAATACTGGGAGATTATTGGGTCTGATGTTTGGAATATGGTTAGGGAAGCTTTTTTCTGGGGGTACTATTGATTCGAGGATGATGGAGACTCTTCTGGTTCTAATTTCCAAGGTGGATTCGCCGGTATCAATGAAGAATTTTACACATATTAGTCTCTGTAATGTGATCTACAAGGTCATCACTAAAGTCCTGGTCAATAGACTTCGGCCTCATCTCTCAGATATTGTTGGTCCTCTCCAAGGGGGGTTTATCCCAAGAAGGGGAACTCTTGACAATATCATTATAGCATAGGAAGTTCTCTTTTTCATGAAAAAGACTAAGTCAAAGAAACGTACTCTGGCGTTTAAGATTGACTTGGAGAAAGTTGATGACAGAGTCGATTGGAGGTTTCTGAATCAGACACTCGTGAAATTTGGTTTTCCTATCCCTACAGTCAAATTAATCATGAGCTGTGTCACTTCATCCTCATTGTCTATTCTCTGAAATAGTGATAGATTGGATAGTTTTATTCCTCGTCGGGGGCTTTGACAAGGTGATCCTATGTCACGATACCTTTTCGTGTTGTGTATGGAGAGATTGTCCTGCTTGATTAGCCATCAAGTTGATATGGGCCGGTGGAAGCTGGTTGCTATTTCTAGAGGGGGTCTGAGAAAATCACATCTCATGTTTACCAATAATTTGCTTCTCTTCTGTAAAGCAGAGAAGCTTCAAGTTCAAAATGTGATGGAATGATTGGAGAGTTTCTGTAAAGCTTTTGGGATGAAGATTAATTTGGAGAAATCTAAAGCTTATGTTCCCGTAATGTTTCTACAACAAGAAAAGAAATCTTTACGGGAGTGTCATTCATCAGATTTGTCCAAAACTTAGGCAAATATCTTGGGATTACTCTTAGTCATGCTAGAGTGACCCGAGCATCTTTCAATGAGATTTTGGATAACATCCAGGAAAGGCTAGCCAGTTGGAAACGTCATTTACTCAACAGGGCGGGTAGGCTCTGTTTGATCAATTCGGTTGTGGCTCCTATTCCTACCTACCGCATGCAAGTCTCTTTATTTTCCAAAGGAATAACAAACTCTATAGTATCCATGATGAGGACTTTTCTCTAGAAAGGCCATGCCAATGGTCGAGGGCTGAATCTTGTTAGCTGGAAGGTGTTAGTCACCCCAAAAAAGTTTGGTGGTCTGGGAACTAGAGATCTATTTTGTGCTAATATTTCTCTTCTTGGTAAGCTAGTTTGGTAACTATTTCATCACCCTCACAAGCTTTGAGTTCAGCTACTGGTAGATAAATACCGTTGTTCTTTGGGTGACGAGTTCAGCCACTCGGCGTCTAAAGGATCTTATGTTTGGAGGAGTTTGTGTAAAACTTAGGATATTCTGAAGGATAGTTTTGAATTGTGCATTGGGAAATTGAATAAGAATTTTTGGTATTCTAAATGGAGGAAAGATGGGTAGCTTTGCAATGAGATGGATTATGTTCACATTTCTTTTTCGAATCTTCAGATTTTAGATCTTTGGTCAGCTGGAACGTGGTAGCTTGAGAAGGTTTATTCTCTTCTTCACCGGGTTTTGCATGACAATATCCTCTCTTACAAATTGGATGTGCAAGCGGGTTCAGTGGTAGGCTGGACTTGGTTTGGGGGGTGTCTAAGGTTTATGATGCTCACAATGGCTACTTTTGGCTCTGCAAAAAGGTGATTGGACGGGAGAAAAGAAGGAATTGGTTTTGCCTTTAGTGTCAACTTGTTCCGAAAAAGATCAAATTCTTGGCTTGGCTTTGTCTTCGAGAGGCATTGTCCACTGCTGTTTTTTGTTTTAGGAGAGGCTTGACTCCTTCAAATAGTTGCCCTAGTTGCTTGATTTGCCAAGAAACAGTTTCTCATTGTATTCGAGATTGCCCAAAAGTCAAGTTTGTTTGGCAGTATCTGGAGATTTCTTGTCATCCTTTCGATTTGAAGAATTGGTTCTTGTTCCACAGCAAAGAGCATCTTTTTATATTCTTTTCTGGTCTTTGGTGGATTTGGAGAGCTAGAAATAATGATATTTTTAATCATCAGGAGCCTTGGACACCTTTTAAAGTGGCTTGTATGTTGTTTGCCTTGGAGAAAGAGTTTCAGAATTTTTTGAATTGCAACGAATTTCTATTCCTTCTATGATTAGTTGCTCTTGGGTTCTCCTTTGTTGGGTACTTTTAAGGTCAATTATGATGCTAGTTATCCTGGTTCTAGTGATCGAATTGGTTTTGCCTGTGTTAGCAGGGACTGGAAGAGAAACTGGCAAGGTGGCTGCTTGGGAACAATTGAGAACTGTAATATTCTTCAAAGACAGTTGTTTGCTATTTGGAGAGGATTTCTGTTAGTCTGGGACTTGGGGGTTAAAGAGATGTGATTTGTGAAACAGATTTGTCTGGAGGCTTACAATCTTCTTACCAATTCTCATGACACTGCTGGTTGTGTAGATCCTTTGGTACTTAAAGTCATCGATATCATGACTTGGAAGTGGCATGTTGATTTTTGCTTGATCTTGAGATATGCAAACACCGTAACGGACATTATAGCAAAGACGGCGATGAGATCACACTCTCTGCATGTCGAGCTATTAGTGTCTTGGAAGGAGTTTGAGTTGAGTATTCAATGAGACCGTTCTACGTTTTTTTTGTCATGATTTACATAATATTAAATATATCAATTCTTCAAATAGGAAGAATGTATACATATGAATTTTTTATTTAAAATATGATAAAATTTCGAAGTTCATTGAACATATTTTAAGATATCCATATTTTATTCGGTACCCTTTTATAAAAAATTAAAATTAATATTAATTAATAACAAACAAAATGTTTAAAGAACTCTTAAGGTTTTTAGTGATCTAAAAAAGGAAGGTTAAGTTTATGATTCTTTTTTACTTTTTTTAAATTTTACCACCAAAGATAGATTCTGTTGTATCAGTTGTATGAATTATGTAAAAGACAATTTAATTTTGTCTCATAACGAAACGAACGAAAACAGAATAAAGAAGAGAGAAGTATACAATCATGTATCCTATTTCAACCATCTTATATAATGTGGCTTATATCTAGTCTACACTACAATTATGGTAGAATTTTCACTATCTTTTCAAAGATTTTATTCACCAATTCTCAAGGATTCTTTCTAATCTAATCAGGGACAAACCAAATTTCTAACCAAGCTTGATTTGACTAGATTTACTCTCTAGACTATCAACACTAAGTGCTCACTCAACTTAGCAAAGGATACCTTTCAGGTTCAAGGAAACAAAACAGAAAATAATTACAAAAGAGATTGACATAATTTTTTACTTTTTTTCGAAGCTAACTCTCTTTTTTTTTTCTCAGTGACTTTTTCTAAATCCTCACATTTATGCCTTTTTTCATTGATGAAATAAAGAAGTAAAACAACTTAAAAACTATAAGCATAATCCGATTTTAAAACTCTCAAATATTGCCTTCCATCTTAGCAGAATGCTCCCTTTAGTGTAGGTGCATTACTTCCAAAACTTCTAATTTTGAGTAGAGAGTGTGTTAGGTTATCTCAGAATTTTAAGTTCTCTCTCCTTGCCTCAATCCTTGATTGATTACTCCGTTTTGTATGAGGTAATACCTCTTATGAAAAAAGTTAACTCATTAAGCATTGAACCAACTGAGTTCTTCTTCTTCTCCCAAAAAATTAAAACAAAAAATCAGGGTTGAAAATCAAAGTAGAGTGGTGCAAAGGTGAGATGATCAGTAGCAAAGTCATGGTTATGAAACCTTCAATGTGTTTGTCAAATCAACACCCTTAATATTATGCTTTGACCTCAAATTTCATTTTTGACCTTTAATTTGTAACAAAAAAAAAGTAACCACCATTTTCTTTTTCTTTTTCGAACGGTGATAGGTGAAAAAATGGACCTTCAACAAGACATTTAACTTGTACAAAAATAACATTGTTGCAGTACTTATTTTGCTTCTAAACCACAAGAAGCTTTTGGTTTGACTTTGCCTCGTTAATTTCACTTTTTCCTCCAATGCTTTTTTGGTAAATGGTTTTGGTTCTATTAAAAAGTGAACCATTCTCCCTTTGATTTGCTTTGCCATTTTCGGGTAAAACTTTAGCAGCAGTTCTAAGAAATTTCTATCAAAATTAAACCAAGTTGATGAATTTGTTAGCAATTAGACTTCATACACAAGCTTAGACCTTCAACAAAAAGATATACATCAAATAAACTTTTAGATTTTTCAATTTAACCAAAAATATATGTTTGTTATTATTAATAATTAAATTGTTTTCTAATCTCAACAAACTGTTATTTAAAAACTAAATTAGTAATTTTCTCTTTTTTTTAAAAAAAAAAAAATTGGAGATAAAGTCACAATATCATATACAATTCAATATGAGAAAAAAAATACAATTCAATAGAAATGATATGGTATATATTCGAAGGATAAAAAACTGAGAATAAGGAAAACTAATGATACCAAAGCATCATACTGTCATACTGTCATACCTTATTTATGTGAGAAGGAACATGGTTGCACTACAATAAATATGGATTTTAGCAATGTCAAAATCTGCAACGCCTTAAAATCGTTCTCTTAGATAGTTTTAGGCAACGGTTTTTTACAGTGTTACTGTTGAAGTTCAGTTTTCATTATTTTATAGTAACAAAATAAAAGTGTTCTCTTTGACTATTTTAAAGAACGATTTTATAACCGTCACTAGAATTTATTTTTAAGCAACGGTTTTTTAATATTGTTTAAATAATTATACAAAAAATACGCTTAAAAATTGTTGCCAAAGTTGCTACACTTTAAAATCGTTCTCTTAGATGATTTTAGACAACAGTTTTTATACTGTTGCTATTGAAATTTAATTTTTCATTAAGTTATAGCAACAAAATAAAACCGTTCTCTTTGACTATTTGAATGAACAGTTTTATAACTATTACAATAACTTTTTTTATTAAGCAACAGTTTTTTAATATTTAAATAATTATATAAATTAAAAGATACATATAAAAATAGTTCTCTGTAAATATTAAATTAGTAGAATACTAAAAAATTATTGTTATAAATAAATAACAAATATTATGAACTAATTTTTGAAAAATTCTTATTATATACTAATTTTAATTTATTTATTTATTAGAGACTTTGATTTCATAAATTATTTTATTAAAGATAATTAAAATAAGTTTTGATAAATTAAATTTAAAATAAATTAAGATTTTTACCTAACTTTAACATTATTGAATATTTTTTATTTATAATTTAAAATTTTAAAAATTTAAAAATAATAAGATTTTGACTATTTGAACTAGAATTTTTCTGATTTTCTTTTGTTTAGTTAAGGCGTGTTTGGCTGTTGGCCATTTTTATTGGAGTTAAGAAGAAGAAAGGAAAGCGGTGTGTGAGTTTCTATTTTTGTGTTTGTTTCAGTCATTTGAATAGTGATTAGAGTTTGGATTATGAGATGAGACGAGATTAATTGATTATGGTGTTGCGATCAGGGAACAGAATAAAGTATGGGAATGTGGGATTTGGTAATCTTTTGCTGTTGTTTTTGTTCACTAAATTATTATTTGAAAATGCTGTTGTGATTTTATTTTGATTTTAATATTGATTTAGTATATAACTGGTTTTTTGTCAATGTTGCTTTGATTTTGTTTTAATTTTAATATTAATTTGTTATAATACTGTTATGATTTTGATTTGGTAATTAGGTCACTGAAAATGTTGTTTTGGTTTTGTTTTGATTTTAATATTAATGTTATATTGATTTAATATAATGCTATTTGATTTTGATTTGGAAATTAGTTCTCTGGAAATGCTATTTTGATTTTATTTTGATTTTAATATTGATTTGGTATAGTGATATTCTGATTTTGGTCAGAATAGGATATGAGTATTGAAAAACTGAGTTATTTGTGTTTTCTTAACCTTTCTAACACTCCATTGCAGACACTACCAGATTCACATGTGATTTGATAAGCTTGCCTTACCTTGATATCAGAGGTAGCAGTGTGCAAGAGATACCTTGAAAAATGCTATAACTAACTCCTAGTTCTTGATGAGTATTGCAGAAAAATCAAACGGTATCTTTTTTCTTTTGAATTATTTACTGTGAGAAGGATATAGATACCACACTCAGGAATATATGAAAAGATGAGTACGTAATAAGTCTTGACTTTAATAGTCATAAATTGACTTGGTATATACTTTTTATCTTCTTCAAAAACTAATACTTTCGTAGCTTCTTCTAGCATTTATATTATAAATTTTAACGTATTTATTTATTTGTTTATATTCTCTATCATAGTCTTTACTATTTGAACTTTTTTTTAATTATATTGAATCACAATGAATCCAAAATTTAAATCTTCTACAATTGAGTTACACTACAAGTAAAGAACAATTGAATGAGAATGAAGGAAATAATATAGAAGAGAATTATATTAATCCAACTGAGGCTGAGGTCATAGACAATATTGTGAAAAGTAAATTTTTGGTTTCCTTAAAAATATTTTATGATATCATTTTTCTTTAAATTTACTGCTGTGAAAAAATTTATATATGGTGACTTCTTTGTATAATAGGGATATATTTTAATAAATAATTTATTGGATCTATTAATTGGTGGGGGTGGCAGGGCGGGGTTTTAAAAAGAGTGTTCGGTGAGCATGATTATGAAAATGGTTGTATGTGAAGACATAGCTTTTTGTTATTTTCATTAATAAGCACGATTAATTTATTTGAATTGATTAATTTGAACTAGGCTTTCAATAAAATCAAGACTCAAGTTAAATAGCAAAATCCGAACAAAAAAATCAAGACTCAAGTGTTAAATAGTTAGTTTTCTTATAGCAGTTGTGAGAGTCTGTGACTTTTACTTGGTGCACTAGGCTATAAATAACTCTCTCTATGTCATTGTGTTGTAATTGCTATGATTTTTCTATAAATAATTCTCTCTCTACACAGTTAGAATAAATCATTAGCAATAGTAAAATTATGGAATTTTATTTATCTGGCTAAATAGATGAAGCTGTTTTTTTTCAATTAAATATATATAAATCGATAAGAGGGATGGTATATAATGCTAAAAATATTAATGTTTTAGTCTCTTTGAATATATTATGGTAATTTTAATTAGTCTCTTTGTATAGAGACAACAGTGAAGAAAACATGAGGACCTACACAATGGTTGAAGATTCATGCAAGATAGTTGGAAGATAGAGAAGAAATTACTCTAGATATTGAACGAGAGGGAATTGATCCTAGAGATGAAGCTGTAAACAACTTGAGCAAATTGGACACAGTGGCAAAGAATTCAGATGCTTGTCCATTAATTTTCACAAACTGGAAGGGACCGGGATTAAAGATAAAGAAGCTATTTGGGAATATGTTCAAGTGAGAATATTAGTCTTGTTTCTTTTAGAAACTTAAGGAAATGTACACATATTTTATTCTTACTAGCAAATAATATGTGATTGTGGATCTTACAATAATTTTTATAAGTCAAATTTGATGGAAATGTTTAATTATTTTTCTTTAGTGACTTTATTCAAATAGTTTAGATGATTTATTAACACTAAATAATTAAAAAAATTGAAATTAAAACCATTGGCAAAAAACGACATCAATGGTAACGCTTTAAAACCATTGTATTAGAAGACTATAAAATGGCAATGGTATTAAAATCGTTGCCAAAAAATGACACCAACGATAACGTTTTAAAACCGTTGGCTTTGCGAATAATAAAACTACAACAGTTTAAAACCCTTGAAACTGTTGGATCATGAAAGAGAACATTTTAAAACCGTTGCTTATCGAGTAACGGTTCGAAACCGTTGTTTAAATTTTTCTTTTAAAACCATTGTCTATGCCAATAATTTTAGGTAAAAAATCGTTGCCTTTGATTATTGGCAACGACCGCATATACCATAGGTAAAAAACTGTTGCCAAAGCGTTGCCTAAAATTTTAGGAACGGTTTTTCAATCTACGGCAACGATTTTTTATCGTTGCGAAAATCCTTATTTGTTGTAGTGTTGTTGTCTCTTCTTCCGACAATACATAGCGAATTATTATAAATATACTAATTTCACTCTCAACCTTAAAACTAACTTAAAATATTGAAAAATCCCAAACTCCACCACTCCTTTGCCACTCTCAATAGTAAATAATGAAATCAGCCCTAGCCCCACCACTCTCCCGCGCCACCAACCCTCAACCCTCTCCGTAAATGACTGCTGTTCCCAGTGCGGGGCCTGCCACTTGCTAGGAGACCCGGGGCAACACGCATGTTGCGTGCTACTGCATGGATGACACGTGGCGCAGTGAGCTCAACACGCAGCTTGTGTGCTGCACAGATGGATGATACGTGGCAAAACGAGGATTACATGCAGCCTGCGTGCTGCTTAATTGTTGACACGTGACATTCGCGTCTTTGGGGCCACTGATCAATGCACCTTGACTTGATGAGTTGAGAATGTATGGTGTATGGTGATAGTGAAGGGAACGAAGATGATATGGAGCCCAGCCCCACTCCTCCTTCGTTTTTATGTACACCAAAGTTGCCTCTTGGATGGAGACAGCAGGCAGCACGTTACCTACGTGTTGCTGCATGGCTGACACGTCAACATGTTACTTGCGTGTTGGACTGCTTTTTTGACGCCTCCACAACTTTATAAAACACTCCCAAACATCCATATTCAAACAAAAAACCTTTCTTTTTTTCATATCTAAAATAATTTTTGAATATTTAGTAATAAAGAATAAAAATTAATAAAAATGAGAATAATGATTTATTTTAGAAAAATAGAATATTACATAATTATTTTTTAAAATTTAAAATAAAATTAAAAAAATCAACAATAAAATGCTAACCTATAAAAAATATATACACACAGAGGGTATGTTTAAAATAAGCTCAACAATTATGTGTTTATTGAATGAGTCACACTTATATAGACTATTAGATTTTATTAGATGAAAATCAAAGACTAATATAAAAGAAGAGCATTGATGGACTCTAATAAATATAGAATATCCTAATACATAAATAAATGCTTTAAATGACAATACTTTAAACGGCAACAAAATCTTTTATTTTTAAATAATTAAATATAAAATATATAAATACAAAATATATGAATATTTTTTATTTATTAAAATTAATTATTATGCAAAATTTTTTTATAATATTAAAAAATTATATTAAAATGATATTTTAAATTATTTTACCCTAACATATTTAATATTTTTTCTAATTTCAATGTTATTATACGATTATAATTATTTAATATATAAAAAATTAGTAGATAATATATATATATATATATATATATTTTTTTTTAAGAAAATTATCACATATTTTATTATATAAAAGTGAAAATTTTTTGTTTTAAAAAATATAAAATAAATAAATACAAAAATATAAGTTTTTTTATTCATTAAAATTAATTATTATGCAAATTTTTTTATAATATTAAAAAATTATATTAAAATAATATTTTAAATTACAATATAAAAATATAAAATTATTAAAATTTATTTTATGTTATTTGACAAATAATTAAATTATTATATTTAAAATTTATTAACTAATTATTTTATTAAATATATTATTATATAATATAATTTTTTATCAAAATGTTTGTAAAAATTAAATTTATTTAAAAAATTATATATAATACATGAAAATATTAACTTTTTTTGTTTAGGTATGTATTTAAAATTTTATTATTTATTTTGTTTTTTTAATTGAAAAAATAAAATAATTAATATTTTCATGTATTATATGTAATATTTTAAATAAATTATATTTTTAAAATATTTTTATAAAAAATTATATTATATAATAATATCTTTTATTAAAGTAGTTAGTTAATAAATTTTGAATATAATAATCTAATTATTTATCAAGTAATATAAAATAAAGTTTTAATTATTTTATATTTTTATTTTATAATTTAAAATATTATTTTAATATAATTTTTTAATATTATAAAAAAATTTTACATAATAATTAGTTCTAATAAATAAAAAATACTTATATATTTTGTATTTATATATTTTATATTTAATTATTTAAGAATAAAAAATTATGTTATCATTTAAAATATTATATATTAAAGTATTGTTATTTAAAGTATTTATTTATGTACTAGGATATTTTATATTTATTAGAGTTTATCAATTCTTTTTTTTATAATAACCTTTAACTTTTATCTAATAAAATCTAATGATCTATATAAATATGGCTCATTCAATAAACACATAATTATTAAGGTTACATTAGACATACTCTACACACAGATATAGATATACTTTACTTAAAATACGGGTACTATCTATCTGAATAATCTTATATCTATAACTTTTAAAAGCTTTTTCATTTTTACTCCTAATGTTTAAATTTTATCAACTTTATCCCAAACTTTATAAATATCGATTTTACATCTAATTGTTTTAAATGTTGTCAAATATTGGTCATAGTATACGCATTTGATAATATCTTAGACAGCAATGCTATAGAGTGACAATTAATTTCAGTTAATATTATAGTAAATTATCAAATAAATTTAATATAAAATTTATTAAAAACGAACTTTTGTTAAATTTAAATTTGAAGTATTTTTAATTAAAATTTGAATATTATTATTTTTAAGAGTTTTATTTTTTTATATTAAATATTGACTGCAAATTAGTTTCTAAAATATTGAACGTAAAATTGATACAATTTAATTATCATAAATAAACTTGAAAATTTTCAATAGATTTACATATTTCGAACAAAAATACCAAGAACATTTTAAAAAAAAATTATAACGAATTTATAAGTTTTGAGATTTTTTTTCCAGGATTTTTGGTTTTATTTTAAGAATTTATAAATCTATTACGAAAATTTTCAGAATCTTTTTTTATTATTAGAAAAAAAAGAAAACAAAAACTAAAGAGAAAAAAAAAAGTAGAAAACAATTAAACAAGTGAAGGCGCCAATTGGAGTCTCTCTGAGTCTCTCTCGTATCCCTAATCCCTCTCTCTGCGGCGCCACCACCCACAAAACAAAACCCTCTTTACATAATTACCTTTTTGTCCCTATAATTCTCTTGTTCATTGAGGCATTTCATCGAACATGTCATCGGCGAAGTGGCGTGCTCTTCAGCACCGCCACCGCTACACCTACAGCGCCGTCACCTTCCCCTCCTCTTTCCTCTCCGCACTCTCCTCCGTCCTCCCCAACCCCCTCTTCTCCAACTTCCACTCCACCCTCCTCCAACTCACCACCCTCTCCTCCACCTTCTCCCAACTCTCCCACTCCAAACACCTCGCTTCCTCTTTCTCCCAACTCCTCCAATCCCTTCCTCAAGATGATCACCACCACCACTACCCTGCTCTTCTAGAAGCTTCCACACTCTACTTGGAGCTCCTCTTTCTAGAAAATTCCGCGCCTTTACACCGGACTCTTGTCTCTGTGCTAGCCAAGGAGAAAACTTGGTGCCCTTTTATTGCTGGATGCTTCAAGAAGCTCTGCGAGGATTATGCTGCAGGTGGCGGCAACAAGGGGAGTCGGTTTGCGGCCTCAAGGGCGGTGCTGTCGGTGCTGGGGATGCCCAAGTTGGGGTACTTGGTTGATGTGGTGAAGGAGTGTGCTGTGTTGGTGGGTTGGGATGTGGTGTGTGGCTTGGAGAGTGTGCTTTGTGAGACTAGTGATGGGTGGGCTAGGCCTTCCCCTATTGTCATGGAGCAGTGTCAGGAGGGTTTGTCTTGTTTGTATTACTTGCTGCAGAAGTTTCCTCATAAGTTTAGGGAAATCAGTGATGGTGCTGGTGATGGGAATTGTGATCGTAAGGGTGTTATGGAGGGAGTTGTTAGTGTTCTTTTGAGTGTTTTGAGGTCGTCGGCATTCTCACGGGACTGCTTTGTGGCTGCTGGGGTGGCACTCTGTGCTGCCCTCCAGGTGTGCTTGAGCTCGCAGGAGCTTGGATTGGTGTTGATTCATGGTGTTTTTAACTTAAAGGTGTTGAATTCCAGGGTTGATTGCGGCAGTGGGTTTAGCAATGCCACTGGAAAGATCCCTTGTAAGGGTGATTTCTACAATGGAATGTGTAGTCTTGTTGTGCTAAGTAGGCTTTGTCTCATAAGAGGGATTCTTACCGCGGTTTCTAGGGACTTGCTTAACACTCATTTTGTGTCCCTGGATGGTGGCTGTGAGGTTCAGAATGATGAGGAAAGAACTATCAAGACTATATTGTATGATGGGATTTTGCCTGAGCTCTGCAGGTATTGCGAGAATCCTGTTGATAGCCATTTCAATTTTCATGCCTTGACTGTGATGCAAATATGTTTGCAACAAATAAAAACATCAATATTGTCAAATCTTACTGATCTTTCAGGAGACTATGATCCTATTCCTGAGGAAATGGGCATGCGAATACTTAGAATTATTTGGAACAACTTAGAAGATCCTTTAAGTCAAACAGTGAAACAAGTTCATCTCATTTTTGATCTATTCTTAGACATTCAGTCATCTCTTTGTAAGTCAGAGGGTAGTGAGAAAATTAACAAGTTCTTACAGAAGATTGGATTAGATCTTCTTTCCCTGGGGTCACGATGTAAGGGAAGATATGTTCCCTTAGCATTGCTAACCAAGAGGTTGGGAGCAAAGAAAATGTTGAATATGAGCCCTGACCTGCTATTTGATACCGTACAGGCATATGTAGATGATGATGTCTGCTGTGCTGCCACATCATTTCTCAAGTGTTTCCTTGAATATTTGCGTGATGAATGTTGGGAGACTGATGGCATTGAAGGTGGGTATGCTACCTATAGAGGTCTTTGCCTTCGCCCAATTCTTTATGGACTAGCTTCTGGATTCTCAAAACTTCGCTCCAATCTAAATACTTATGCACTTCCAGTTTTACTAGAAGTGGATGTGGATAGTATATTTCCTATGCTTTCATTCATCTCAGTTGGGCCAAGTGGGGATGAAAGTGGACTGCAATATCCCGAGCATGTTTGTGGAAATATAGAATTGAATCTTGAACAGAGAATTGCAATTCTAGTTTCATTGCTCAAGGTATCTAGGTCTCTTGCTTTGGTTGAAGGAGATATTGATTGGTGTGAGAATCCTGACGAAAAGGAACAGATGGGAGTAGAAAAACATGCTTTTGTTTGCATAAAGGGTATACATGTTAAGATCCTTGTTCAGTGGCTAGTAAATGCTTTGACACATGTTGATGAGTCACTACGTGTAGATGCTGCTGAGACTCTTTTCTTAAACCCGAAGACAGCAAGTCTTCTTTCTCATTTAGAGCTAACTCTAATGAAGGAAGGTGTACCTTTGAATATGAGGTGTTGCTCCACTGCTTTTCAGATGAAATGGAACAGCTTGTTTCGTAAGTTCTTCTCTAGGGTTCGAACAGCCCTGGAGAGACAACTAAAGCAAGGAAACTGGATCCCCCTTGAGCATAATCATTGTAACAAAGTTCTTTCTTCAAATGGGAACAAGGAATTGACAATTAAAAGAGCAGATGATCTCTTTCACTTTATGAGGTGGTTGAGTGGTTTCTTATTTTTTTCATGCTATCCTTCTGCCCCTTACAAGAGAAAAATGATGGCAATGGATCTCATCTTGACTATGATAAATACTTGGTCTATGAAGCCATCAGCTAGTGAGAACTTTAACAGTTCTTCCTCAGGAAATCATCTCTATCCTTACTGTAAGGGAGTGACTTCATCTGATTCAACTCTATTGTTAGTTGGCTCAATTGTTGATAGTTGGGACAGGCTGCGTGAGAGTTCATTTCGCATATTACTTGATTTTCCAAACCCACTTCCTGGAATTTCATGTGAAGCCATGCTGAAGCAGGTAATTGACTGGGCTATGAAATTAGTTTGCAGTCCACGTGTAAGGGAAAGTGATGCTGGAGCTCTAACTTTACGGCTTATATTTAGGAAGTATGTACTGGAGCTAGGTTGTTCAATTGAAGATTCATTTAATGTCATCCATTTAAGTTCAAAATCTGAATTGGTAAATGAGGTTAATCAGTCTGGTACATTCAGGAACCCTGTGATACTTTATATGAAATCAATGGTTGATTGGTTGGATGCTGTTGTGAGAGACGGAGAACAAGATCTTTCTAAAGCATGCAAGAACAGCTTTGTTCATGGTGTATTACTAGCTTTACGTTATACTTTTGAGGAATTGGAATGGAATTCTGATGTGGCATTGTCTAGCATAGCAGAGATGAGAAATTTGTTGGAAAGGCTGTTGGAGCTTATAATGCGGATAACTTCGTTGTCACTATGGGTGGTGTCTGCAGATGCTTGGTATCTTCCTGAAGACATGGATGATATGGGTGATGATGATAATCTTTTGGTAGAGATACCAGATGACGAGCATGAACACATGCCTTCATCTGAAAATGATAATAATTCAAAGCCCTCCCATGCTGCCAGATCTTCAGAACAGATTGTTATGGTTGGTTGCTGGTTGGCTATGAAAGAGGTACATAACATGAACTTTAAGGGAAATTTTGTTTTCCTTTTATTATAATAGTTATGAGTTCTTGAAAAAGCTAACACAACATGAATATATTTCTAATTTTATTGCTAATTATTTATTAATAAGTATTCTGGGAAGATACCAACAACACAAAATTTACTTGTTAATACTGTTTCTTTTCAGACAAGAATTGAGTGAGGATTGTATATTCTATGATGCATAACTTTAAATTTCTCTTTTTGGATCCCAATTGTTGTTTCACTATGTTTTCTTCCTCAGGTGAGCCTTCTTTTGGGGACTGTCATAAGAAAGGTACCATTGCCAAGTAGTGCTTCTTCAGAGTTATCCGAGTCTGACAAACCTTCTGTTAATGCTGCTGGTTTTTCATCTGATTCTGTGCTTGATTTGGAACAACTTGAAAAAATTGGGAATCACTTTTTAGAAGTCCTATTGAAAATGAAGCACAATGGTGCAATTGACAAGACAAGGGCTGGGTTCACAGCTCTTTGCAATCGCTTACTTTGCTCTAATGACCCAAGGTATACTCTTATTGTTCTATTTATTCCATTAAATACTTTATGATGTTGCATTCTTTTGGTCCATATTCCTTACTTATCGTTCATGTCAAGTGAACACCGAGAACTCAACATATTAGAATGAATTTGTTAGAACCTTAGTAATCATTAGCATGCTTGGCCTATCAAGATAAAATATTAAAACTAACATGTTACAATAAATGCCTCAAGTTGGTGGCTTTATGGTGATTCTTTATTACCTTACTCTATTGATAAATATTGATGCAGTTAGGTTTTCAAATCATATTTCTATTTTATTCACTTATAACATCGTAGGTTAACATGTAGAAACTGTGTATGATGATCAGTTGTGAAATTGTTGTTTACAATCTTGTTAGAGGTCTTACCCTTGTACAAGAAATTAAGATTATTGGCTTTGTCATGTTCCTTATTCTGTATCATGAATAGATTACATTTGCTTGTCTTAATTGAGGATGGTTATATCACTATGACCAAATCATGTTTTCATAGATAGTATATCTTTGCTACTTCTTAAATGTATCTCTTCTTTTCAGACTTTGTAGATTGACAGAGTCCTGGATGGAACAACTTATGCAAAGAACTGTAGCCAAAGGACAAACGGTGGATGATTTGCTAAGAAGAAGTGCTGGAATACCTGCTGCATTTATTGCTCTATTTCTTTCCGAGCCAGAAGGAACTCCAAAGAAGCTTCTCCCACGAGCATTAAGGTGGCTTATTGATGTAGCTAGTGGGTCTATGCTGAATCAGATAGAAACTGATTGCTTAAGTGGTGACCCTTGCAAGTCAAATGGTTCAATGAACAAAAATGAATCTGCACACTCTGCTGAAAGAAATGTGAGCCAGGTGTCATCAAAGATCAGAGATGAGGGTGTCATTCCTACAGTACATGCATTTAATGCTCTAAGAGCTGCATTCAATGATACTAACTTGGCTACTGATACATCTGGTTTTGCTGCTGAGGCTTTGATTTTGTCTATTCGGTCTTTCTCTTCACAATACTGGGAGATTAGAAATAGTGCTTGCCTGGCTTTTACCGCTTTGGTTCGCCGCATGATTGGATTTCTCAATGTTCATAAACGAGAATCAGCTCGACGTGCAATAACTGGGCTTGAGTTTTTTCATAGGTATGACTTTGACTTATGGATCTGATCACTCTATTTCCTCTGTACAACTCGATCCATTTCATGTTAATGTTTTTACAGGAGGAAAATTGGTTTATTGCTCTTCACTACTTTTTCCCCAGATTTTTGGGACTTTTACTTTTTGAGTTAATAATTTTCATTATTTAGTCCGCAAGAACTTTATGGTGTATTTGTTACTTTTCAAATATCTATTTTGCAAAATATGTTAGATAAAGCATAAAGCAACAAATATGGCAACTACTGCAGTTGGGACCAACTTCTTGGTGTTATTATGTGAAAGGAATCTGGTATTATGAAATAAAAGGTAGACAAACAGAGGGAATGCCATTTATTTTTTATTTTTTTTTTGACAATAAATATAATGTTGACACTAGTTCTGGAAATATTTTGATGAAAACATGGGTTCACGGGCCTATGGGTTCGTTTTCTCAAGTTCAGGTTTACATTCAATAGTTGTAGCTCCATTAATTACTAGTATAGTAGTATGTATTTTCAGATATTGTATGAATAGTTTACTTTTATCAAACAGTAAAAGTTGACAATTATTGACTTTTAACTTGTTTTTGGTCCAAGGTACCCATCACTGCATTCATTTATGTTCAATGAACTGGAAGTTGCAACAGAGTTTCTGGGCCCTGCATCTTCAGGAGACTCGGTATCGAACCAGGGAAACAATCTGCATCCAAGCTTGTGTCCTATTCTGATTCTTTTATCGAGGCTCAAGCCTTCATCAATAGCTGGTGAAACAGGAGATAATCTAGATCCTTTTCTGTTCATGCCTTGGATTAGGAGATGTTCAACCCAAAGCAACTTACGTGTTCGTGTACTTGCATCTAGAGCTCTAACAAGTCTGGTGTCAAATGAGAAATTGGGATCAGTGCTTCTAAATATTGCTTCTGTGTTGCCCTGCATAGAGAACCCAGACGAATCTGCTACTTCTGCAAAGGAACCATGTACAAATAATGGTTCCTATAAGATTTCTTTCAACTCTATTCATGGAATTCTCTTGCAGTTGAGTTCTCTGTTGGATATAAACTGTAAAAATCTTGCTGATAACTCAAAGAAAGATCATATAATTGGTGAATTGATCCGAGTACTTATACCTAAGTCATTTATTGCAAGACCTAATCATTGCCCTTGCCCGATCCTTAATGAAACATTCTTAAAGGTTCTGGATCAAATGCTTAGCATCGCAAGAACATGCCAAATAACAAAACATTTTTATCCCATTCGCAACCTGCTTTTAGAATTATCTGCGGAATGCTTAGATTTAGAGGCCAATGGATTGCCATATTATGACCCAACAGTTGCTGAACTTCGTGAACAAGCAGCCATTTCCTATTTTAGCTGTTTGTTCCAAGCATCCAATGATGAGCAAGAAGTAATCCATTCGTCACTGAAACATTCTCTTCCCAGTTCAAAAATGTTGCATAAACATGACTCAGAGAACGTTTCTGCCAGTCTTTTGGATAGGTTGATTCACTGCTTGTCGGACTTGGCATATGAAGTCCGACTTGCAACACTGAAATGGCTGCTGAATTTCCTAAAAGCAGCTGATTCTGGAGGTAATGTCTATGATCTTTCTAGTAAGGACATCAGGGATTTTCAGCTTTGGGCTGAAGCAAACCTTCATGGAACATTGGTGAAGATCTTGACATTAGAGAAACACCATAAATGTAAATATTACATCTTGAGGATCCTTGTAACATGGAATTTGCTGCAGTTTGAAAAGGCAAGAGGTGGCAAATGCACCGGCACAACTTATATTGGTGAAATGGACTTTGAGACTCTCTTTCAATTTTGGAATGATTTAGTTTCTATGTACAAGCAAATAAGACATGCGAAGACTCGAGAAATCCTTGTTTGCTGTTTGGGAGTATGTACCAAGAGAATTACCATGCTATTTGCAAGTTCTGTTCTATTTAATGAAGGAATGGAGAAACTTGTAAATAATGAGGAAATGCTTGTCTGGTTGTTTGAATCCATTGTTTACTTTTGTAACATGATTAAACTATGTAGTTCATCATCTGAACCAGCAAGTATGCGCAAGGCAACTGCTGAATCCTTGATAGCGTCTGGTTTGCTTGAGCAGGCTGCACTTGTTGGCTCGCATGTTGTCAATAACCATGTTCCCTCGGGCACTTCATCTCCTGGTTTTGTGAAAAATGAAGCCGCAAATTTGTATGCTCATCAAGTACTGGATGCATGGTTCACATGCATCAAGCTTCTGGAGGATGAAGATGACTCTGTTAGATTGAGAGTTTCTTTAGATGTTCAAAAGTGTTTCACTTCAAAAGGATTAAGCAGGAGCTATCCCTCTGGATCAGTTCCAACCCAAGTAGATAGGGTCATAAGATTCTGTTTTGACCACCTATCTTCCATCTTTGGTCACTGGATTGATTACTTTGATTACCTTTGTCAATGGGTATTACATGCTGCAAGCTATGTAGCAGCACCTAAAGGAGATCTTGTGAGGCAGGTTTTCGACAAGGAGATTGATAATCATTATGAAGAGAAGCTGTTGATCAGCCAAATTTGTTGCTCCAACATGGAAAGCCTACCTACTTTGAAGTCCTGGGCCCACAAAGATGAATTCAGGAGTTATTTACATGGATGGAGGATGAGATTCTTCCATCAACTGGTGTGGTATGCTGAAGAACATCTTGGGAAAGAGGAAAGTAATGTTTGGTTAGGAGGCTTGGGTAACCATAAAGATGCATTTTTGCCCTTGTATGCAAATTTACTTGGTTTCTATGCCCTCTCAAACTGCATTTTCCTCGTGTCTGGAAATAATGATGCCAAAAAGCTGTTATCTGATGTGGACATGCTTGGAAGAGCCATTAATCCATTCCTTAGAAACCCTTTAATTTCTAACTTATATATGTTAGTCCTACATTCACATGAGAAAATGATCACTGATGTTGCTGATAGCTTATTCCCTGAGATGGGATATGATTCTAACTGGGAGAGTTATAATGCTTATTTTCTTCTTGGTTAGGACTTTGTATCTAGTTGTAATTTAAAATTTCACAGTTGAGCCGTTTGTGAAAGGCTCAAGGAAGTTTTCAGTAGTTTGTATTATTTATGATAATTGATAAGGGATTATTTGTTTTTTGAGAAGCTCAATTTTAATGTAGGCTAGTCACACTTTTGTTTTCTCAGGTACTGATTTGGTGCTGATCAAAATCTCTGCTAGTAACAATCAGTGTGTATTGTGGTTTATGGATTCATGATTGACAAATTTATGTCCACTCAATGTAATTCTTCTTGACAGCTTCATGGGAGGACTGTCATTCCTTTTAGGGTTAGTTTTTATAGGTTAATATTATCATTTTGATATTCTAAACTAGAGACAAATTTATTGATAAAATAACTCTTCAACAAGATCGATAGTTACTCTGGGAAACACGATATAGATTACATATTATTGCTAAGTGGTAATTTATAATTGTTTAATTAGTTAGATATATAGATTACGGATTATTACATGGCAGCATGACAACTAAAAATTTTAATACTTCGTTTTTCATTATGACATTTAAAAATGAAAAAAGAAGTTGCCTATAAATACCTCTTATAAAAAATGATAATAATTTTTTACTGGTTCAAATAATTCAAAAATAAGGTAGCTCACCCAAAATTTAAAAGAAAAATGCTACATGTATAATTTTTTTTGAATCAAGTTCAATCAAATTAAATAATAAAATTCGGGTGAGAAGAATGAAAATAATTTTTGATGATGTTATACCAAGTTAGTTGGATTAAGTTTACAAAAAAAATTTGTATGTACAACGTTATTTGAATTTTACGAATTTATAAATAAAAATAGAAAACACTCAAACTATACACGCATTTGTTAAATACCAAAGTGTTTGATTTGAAACACACATTTAATCTCTTATATAATTTACTTTATTACTTAATAACTATTTTGAAAGCACGTAATTTTTCTCATAACTTCTCATGAGTTACAAAGTTGATTTGGTTTTTCTAATAAATTATCTCATTTTCTTAATCACTAATCATTTAAATTAAAAATTATGATGTTATTCCTTTCGTTTTAAAATAAGTGTTATTTTTATTTTTTTGATTTATTGAAAAATTAATATATTTGAGTAAAGGATTTGTCTCGATGTATTAATTTTTTAATAAATTTAAAAAGTAAAAACCACACTTATTTTAAAATAGAAAAAAATATAAAAGATCTAATATATTATTTTATATATTGTTAACGTATATTTTATATTTAAAAAAGATAGAAACTCATGTGCTACTATTTTTATGTGAAATTATTAAATAAAAATTATTAGATAATTTAATATATTTATCTATTTTTTTTCTAAAATTAAGATTGAGGTTCAAATTCGAGATCTCTAAATAAAAATAAAGAGATGATGCAATTTGAATTATAATTCGTTAATAACATATATATCTAAATTATGGAAAAGTTTAGGAGCACCAACTTTATTAAATTCTTATCAGCATGTAATCAACAAAAGAAAAATGAGTAATTCCACACCATTGGATGAAATCTCACACCATTAAAAACATCATTGATGGCTACTTGATGGCTATAAATCACAAAAGTTACTGGCCTTCTAACACTCCTCCTAAATTATTATTTAGTAACTCTCAACTATTATCTTCACTTAGACACGGGTGTATGTGTTTTCACTCTAAAAAAACACACGCTAATAATTTTTAATGAAAAAAAACTAAACTATCTCTGACAATCATTTCGAAAGACAACGAGACTCTCAATATTTTTATGAGACTGATTAGTCCTTCTGTTAATATTTTTTATCGGTATTAATGGAATAAGTCTATATGACATGTTAAACTGTTGATTTATCCATTAAAATCAACTAAGTTTAACAAATTCTTTTTTGTTGGGAGTTTTGTTGTCTTTTAAGGATAACTAGAATGAGACTTGCGCGATGCGCAGGCGGTAAATTAATGATAGTATATAATAAATATTAAAAATGACTATGTTTTGTAGAGTTAAATTAAATATGTAAACTAAAGTTAAATTTAAAAAGGTATTTTGTTTAAAATAATTTGTAGTACAAAAGATTTGAATGTTAGAGTTGTACAAAGTGACATTTTTATTTGGTGGTTTGATTTTTGTATTTGTTTTGGTCGATGAATTTAGTATCCTTATGTGGCGCTAGTCATCCTTTTTCTGTTGTAGATTCTTGTAAAGGCATGTTCTTTATGAATTATTGAGTTGTATACACTTTCTATTGTGTTGTTTGTTCCATCTTTGTATGTTCTTCTTCTGATGATGTGTATTGAATTTATATGATTTTCTTTTTTCTTAATCTCTTGATGCGCATGCAGTTTTCCAATGTCATCTATAATAAAAAAAAAACAAAAATGTATAGAAATTTTTTATTAAATAAGTTATTTTTAATAAGAATAATTGAAATAGTATAAAGTAAAATTATCTGTTAATATTTTTCTTTGACACACTGTGTCAGACAATTTCTCAAGTATTGCAAATTCAAAATAGTGTTGGGAAATGTTCAATTTAAAAATACAATAAATATGTTTGTTTTGTACCTTTTCATCTAATATGATCATTTCTAAGTAAAGAAACTCTTCTTCATTTGTGGGTGTTAATGTTTTCCATAGACGAACCACGCGAACTTTGATAAACTAATTGTCTGTTTGTTCGGTAATATTGCTCAAAGAATGATGATTGAGTAAGTTTGAGATGTGTAGTGTGAAAATAAATTTTTTGTGCTAAATTTGATGTTATTTTAAGAAATAGTGATAAGAGACTTATATAAGTAGTTCAAATAGTATGGAATTTGAATATTTGTAACGTTAAATTTATTATGATTAATAGATTATTATGATATTTGTAACATGGATGTTTATTACATTTAATGAATTATTTATAAAAATTAATAAATTAATTATTGGGGTTATAAATTTATTGTAATATTTATAACGGTAAAATATAATAAATATAGGGATATTGATTCTTATAGGTTACAAATTTAGTTAGATACTATTAATTTTTAATTATTGTCATTGGTAATTTTGCAGCCTAATTTGAATATATTTCTATTACTTGTATATTTTTTGTATATTTTATTTTTTTACTGATTTGAAAATAATAGTTGATTTGACAAAATTTGAGTAGTTAATTCTAAAATTTTGACAAGTAAGCGATGTTGCTGACATGACATTAGTAAGAAGAAAAATATATCTTAAAAGTAATGTAAATAAACTTATGCATCTATTTTTATATATTAAGAATAGATAAATTATTGAGATTGTTTAGTATTTATTTTTATATTACCTTTTTTAAATACATCAACTAAATTTATCGTATAAAACTAAGAAATATTAGTGATTTTTAAATTATTTTTATTTATAAAAAATAAATAAAGAATATATTAATGATTAATATTTTATGTAAATATATTTTAATGAGAGATTATTAACACAAAAATTAACCAATTTTATGAAGTTAAATATCAAAGATAAAAAAGGATATTTTTTTTTGTTTGGAGATTTGGAAGAAATTATCAGGACCAGGTTATTCAATCCTTTTTAATTTGTAATTCGTAAATAAAATGCCTACGTGTATCTATCTCATCTCAAGAATGGGACACTGAAGAGTAGTAAATTGAAGATTGTGTGTGATGGATGGGTGGGCCACAAAAAAATCTGGAATTGGCAAAGCAGTAAATTGAAGACTATGTCGGAAGTTAAACGATGAGGCATTTGTCATCTCAGTAGAAAGTTAGTTGACACTTTCTTCTCTTTTACTTCACTCACTTCACTCCCACTCTCATTTCTCTTCATAATCCCTTATCTCCTTCACTTCCCTCACAAAAATCTTCTCTTTTTGTTCAGATTTTGAAACATCATGAAAATAGTTTCGGCATGCAATTCTTGGTGTGTGGGAATGGCGGTGCCAACATCACAAACAAGAACCACTGTTCTCAGTCGCCGTGAGCTTTTCTTTGATGGAATGTCCTCTGTGTGTTCTTCTCACTCCCAACAACAACACTTCCTAAACGACGCCGTTCAGTCCCAACCTATCTCCATTTCAAGGTACCTTACTGCGCAAGGTTTCAAAATTACAAATTTGCAACTGGGTGTGTTTGTGTGTGGTTTCTTCTTGTTACATTGGTTTCAAAGTTTGAATCTTTGTCATTGTTATTGGCTATTAGATTGCATTTTTGTTGTTGGTTTGTTGGTTTTCTTATATGGGTGAGATTGTAATTTTTTTTTTTTGTGTTTATGCAGGATTGGTGAAGATGAAGCTCAGGATTTTGATGGAATGCTGAGGAAAATTCATTTGTCGCCGACGCGGCGCGTGTTGATGGCGAGTTTGACAATGTATTCATGTTTCCATTCTTCAAGGTATTTGTCAGGTTCGCACGGTTCTGCTTTTTTTGCATTCCACCTGTTTGATTGAATGTTGGAAAGGGAATTTGGAAACTTTTATAACTTTTTGAACTTGGATTTGAAATGGCTTGTTCAATGCATAGAAGCTTATCATTTTCTTTTTATCATAGAAGTTTATTTCAATTTTTTTATTCTTAGATTGTTACATGGAGCCATGAATAAACAATAGTATTAAAATAATATCTGTAATATGCCATCAATAATTACCCTTCAACTCATGAATACACATTCGAAAGGCATTGTCAATATACGAAGTTTTTAGTAGTCAAATCACATCCTCTCTTTTCGTTCTTTCCTTGCTTTCTTTCATCCCTGACTATGAGAGATACTGGAACAACTGTCTCAAATTCATAAGACATCAGCTTTGTTCTATTTTTTTCATATGCTAAATTCTTTAGTAGAAGTCTTCACTAGTATTTGATATTTACCACAAAATTTCTCATTAGACATAAATTGTAAATGTACAGCCCTAGCTTTGGGAGACCCATCAGTGACACTTGAACAAGTGACTCCTCCTGTGGTTTCTTCTGGCCCGCTCTTTCCGGTTGAGGTCAGCTTTCGGCTGTAGCTGCCCTTTGTCTATTGTGATTGTGCATGCTTTTTACCCTTTAATAGTGGTATTCTAGGTAACTTAATCCAATTTGTTGTGATTGGCAGGATCGAATTGTCCAACTATTTGAAAGCAACACGTACTCCGTTGTTAACATCTTTGATGTGACATTGCGTCCTCAACTTAATATAACTGGCGCGGTTGAGGTAATTTCATACTTTAGTACTAATATTTGATGTCAAAATTTAAGGATATCAAGGACTGTCTCATTTATTCATCATTATATTATCTTTAGATTATACGAATTATAAGCTTTTCTATTGGCCTACATGTTTATGGGAGTTGAATCATGTACTTCATCCCTTTTTATTTTAAAAAAAAATCTTTATTTATTTATTTCTTTGTTATTCATACGTCCAGATTCCTGAAGGAAATGGTTCTGGAGTTGTGTGGGACGAGGAAGGCCACATTGTGACAAATTATCATGGTGAGAATTACTGAAGAAAATATCATATATGTTAAGCGTTAGTAATATATATGCATTCAGCATTAGTTCTCTTCTCTAAGAGTTTAGTGAGATATGAATGAACATAAAGTTTCTTTTACATGGATCAAAGTTTTTTCTTGTTTAAGCACAACTAAATGCTCTTCTTAACTTGAACATGAATTTTCAGCACAATAGCATGGATTCATTGAAAATTTTCGGCTTTTGGGTATTGTATGATTTTTCTCTTTTCTCCTTGTTCTGCTGGTTGACTATGCTCCAGACACATACTGCATGCACACACTGGGACACATTTCATGTTTGGAATGGATTTCTGATTCTTCTGTTATTTTATCATATTCAGTAATTGGTAATGCCCTTTCAAGAAACCCAAGCTCTGGTCAGGTTGTTGCACGAGTTAATATTCTAGCATCCGAAGGGTGAGGATGGAGACTTTATTTCTTTTCATGTACTTCTTTCTGCCAACTAAATAATTATGGTTTTTTACACTTCTTTAAGGGTACAAAAGAATTTTGAGGGTAAACTTGTTGGAGCTGATCGGTTGAAGGATCTTGCTGTCTTGAAGGCATGCTTTCTTTTTCACTTTCTGTATTTATTTCCCAATCAATACAGTTTTCCGTTAAAGTTATGGTTTGTTGGATGCTATATCTTATCCATCAGAATATTTTGCTTCCATGTTGGATTATGTTTTGCTACTGTTATGGTTGCTGGGGTTATATCGGATCCTATATTTGTTTGTTTTTATCACTACTGTAATGTATTACTTTTTAATTGCTAACTCATAATTTAACTTTAAAATTGTCTCTCATTTTTTTTCCCCAAGTTCTTTCATGTTCCTTGTGTGTTCAGTAAAAGTTATTAGTTTATAACAGTTGCTTTTTTTGTTGATAAAGTAAATACTATTGAAGATTTTGTCTGTATATACTTCGATTTTGTTGGTGTGATGTAAGATTGATGTTCAGCTAAATTAAATAAGACAACCCTCAACCTGGGGTTATTAGTAATTAATCCCTTGTGTTCCTCTTGAAGCAATCCAACTCCCTAAACCTTATGATTGTAATCATACTTTACTTTCGAATACTATAATATCATCATCTAAATGTCTATTATTTTCATGCATATATCACCTGTAGATTCATAAATCATAACCTTACAAATACAGGTAGAAGCCCCTGTGGATCTTTTAAGGCCTATCAAGGCGGGGCAGTCATCGTCTCTGAAAGTCGGGCAGCAATGTTTGGCAATTGGAAACCCATTTGGTTTTGATCACACCCTCACGGTTGGGGTTATTAGTGGACTTAACCGAGACATCTTCAGCCAAACTGGTGTAACAATTGGTGGTGGTATTCAGACCGATGCGGCCATAAATCCCGGGAACAGGTTACACTTGGATCCTTTCCACATCTGAATTAGGAATGCATCATTTTCTGATTCCATAGTCTGTCCCTTCCGGTTCATTTCACCCAGCAAAAGTGTATGCTTTCCGTTCCCTAGTTGCTGCCACATAACACCCTGATTTTCTTGCCTTTTCTGTGTCTGTTGCAGTGGGGGTCCACTTCTGGATTCAAAAGGACGCTTAATTGGGATTAATACGGCAATATTTACTCAGACGGGCAAGTTGTCATTGTCTTTTTCTTTTCATTTTTCCTCCATTCTTTGTTACCATGAAAATAAGAACAAAATAGACTGACCTACATAAGAAGGATGTGTGTTTTGGTTCAGTTGACTAAAACATTCAATTTCTTTTCTCCTATCACATTGCTGGTCTATTAATTCCTTTGCATAAAAAAGTGGCTGCTTAAGTTCCAGTTTCTGCACTTCTCTAAATGCTTTTTTTATAGCCTTTTTTGTTGGTGTTGCAGGAACATCAGCTGGTGTTGGATTTGCAATCCCATCTTCAACCGTTCTTCGAATTGTTCCACAACTGATTAAATTTGGAAAAGTAAGTAGTTTGCAGAAACATAGACAAGCACACAAACAATCTTGGCAAATCTTTACCTTCGTTATGAAAATATTTCTTGCTTCTTGATGTTGATTATTATTATCTCTTTCTAAGGTTGTCAGAGCTGGTTTGAATGTTGATATAGCACCAGACTTGATTGCAAATCAACTTAATGTCCGGAATGGCGCTCTTATTCTTCAGGTAATCCATGATATGTTGTTTTTCTTATACATATTTGCTTCTGAATCATGCTTTAACGGTGTAGAACTTACATTTCCAGGTTCCTAAAAATAGTGTCGCCGAAAAAGCCGGGCTAAACCCGACAACAAGGGGATTTGCTGGTAATATAGTCCTTGGAGACATCATTGTTGCAGTTGACAATAAGCCGGTGAGCCGTCTTTTGCAGATTGTTAAAATCATCCTCTTTTGAATGCCGAACTTTTCATTTTATATTTATCCATCTTGTTTTATACAAAGACAATAAATATAAAACTCGTTTGGTTGTAGAGATAGGGTCAGAGACAAAATTTATCTCCACAGACAGTAAATTGATAAATTCTTGTGTTTTCTGTACTTCATGCAAGTAGGAATAGAAAATATCCTTCTGCTTTTGTATTTCTGTCGCAAGGATAGAATCTAAACGCAACCTCTGAGTTAGAAAAATAGAGACAGTTAGACACAAAAACTCGTTCAGTTGTGAAGGCAGCGACAAGGTCACAATATTTTTGTCGTAGAGACAAAATATTATTGTATTTTCCATATTTTCCCAAAGTGAAAAATATCTGGCCTTGTTTTTGTATTTCTAACTCAGTAATTTTGGCTCTTAAATAAAGATACAAAGACAATTGACACAAAGTCATTTGGTTGTGGAGATAGAGAGATAAACAAGTTTTCCATCCCAAAACAGAAAATTCTTGTGTTTTTGTTCTTCTTAAAAGTGAAAATAGAAATATGTGTTTGGTTTGCATTTTCAATTTTTCATTATCTGTTTTTCATTTGTAGTGTTTTTTGTTTTCAGAATTTTGTGAAGGAAAAAGATAAAACAGTTTGTTTTATCTAAAAGAATGCAAACCAAACCAAACGCACCCTTAATCTTTTTCTTTCTATCTAAAAAACAGAATGAAAACGTAGTCTACGTAGTTTGGAAATTGAAGTTTTATCTTAAAAATTTTTCCTTGATCAACAATTTTAGTTTGTTGTTTCTATCCTTTTCTATAAGCATGTTTTTGTCTCCAATAAGTAACTTTGTTTGCCTTGAAGTCAATAACCAATTGGGATGACAATTTGGACCGACTCGCCCTCCCCCTGGTTCATATTTTCAACGGTTGACTGGGTATGGCATGGGTTTGGGTAAGACCAGGTTATTTTTGTTTGGGTATTGGCGGTATGGGTAATGGCCGTCCTGCCCCATCATCCACCCCGCTCTGCCCCGTGTATATATGTGTGTTATTCATTTGTAAGACCTGGTTATTTCTATATACTATGTGTTGTGAATAATTTAGGATTATCTTTGAACTTAGTTATGTTTTGAAGTAATTAATCATGTTTGGAACTTTATTTATTAGTTTTGTTCAATTTGTTTATCTTCTTCATATTATAGATTTTTCTAAGAAGAAAAACTATAAATCAATTAGGTTCGAGGCCGGACGGGACAGGACAGGGCAGGTATATACCTGTGGGTTTGGGTATGGGCCAAAACTTAAGATACCCATGGGTAACGGGGCGGGAAATGGGGCAATGTGTGGGTGTTCAGGACGGGTATGGGTACTTAAATACCCGTCTCGTCCTGTTCCATTGCCATCCCTAGTAACCAAACACTACCTAAATTCCTTCATAGAAAAGGGACTCATGAATTTGGTAACTTTGGTGAATCCTTGGCAGGTGAAGAACAAAGGAGAGTTACTGAAAGCATTGGATGAGTACAATGTAGGAGATAAGGTAACCTTGCTCATTCAAAGGGACAGTCAAAAGTTGGAGTTGTCTCTGGAACTTGAGGAACAAAGATCTTAAAAGATTAATTTTATATTCATGCTGCATCACCAGTTAATTAACTTTACTTTTTTTTTTCTTTTAATTCAGTACTAAACATTATTAAAAATAGTTAGTTGTGCATGAGTTTTTTGTAATTTGCCTAATTTTGAAAACAAAAATGCTCTATATTTTGAGTTTACATGACAAAATTTAGAAAGATGCTATATATCATGAATTACATAATAGTAAATAGAAATTGGTGAGTGTTTTTTTTTTGGGAGTAGATGGCTTAAAAAAAGAGGAAAAAAAAAAGAGAAAAGAAGGGTGAGTAATATACAAATTTACATCACGCACTTTCCACAGTATCGTTGAAGTTGATAATTTAATTTGACGACTAATTTATCTTTTGAATATGAATCATTGTTTGTTCCCACAAAAGAAAACGAAAGGGAAAAAAAAATCAATGTGAAATGTGAACGTGAAATTATGGTTTATGCAAACATGATCCTAATTCAAGTCTCTACGTAATTGTTCTCATTTTTATTAATACTCAATTTCACAATGGTGATAGTGAGGTGCGAACTTGTAACCTCATACTAATTACCAAAATTTCTAGCCACTAAAATGTAAACAGAATTAGACTGACGATAGTTCGATCATGACAAAGTAGAAAAGTTTTATATATTCAACCCAATTAATTTTTCAATTATGCTACATATACACTATGTAGTTTAGGCACTAATCAATCTATATGTATTTACATTTTAGTGTTTACGAAAAAATTTTATTATTTTGCTACGTTTGATTATTTTTGTGGTTACTATTTTTGTTAGAAAAACTTGTGAAACAATATAATAATAATAATAATAATAATAATAATAATAATAATAATAATAATAATAATAATAATAATAACTGATATTTTTTTTCGAATGCAAGGAAATTTAATTAATTAGTGAACGAAAAATTCGCCTATAATAATTGTTGTGGCAAAACAATGGATGATAATATAAAATTAAATGGTTTTAAAATTGATTTAATTTGTATGTGTTGAGTCAAAATTAAATCCAATAATTTAAAATTCTAAAGCAAGTCAAATTCCAAATCTAAAAGAGAAATAGAGTTAAAATTGAAAATATATATATTACAATTTCAATTCAAGTGTGTCCAAATGATTATAAAGAAGTTTTATACTAATAATATATGTCATTTTTTTAAAGCTAAACTAATAATACTTTTCCCCTATAATATCAATTTAGTCAAATCAGAAACGGTAAAATTGAGAGGTCACGTCTGTGGTGACTATGTTTTTTATACTTATTGGTGGTTAGAAATTGATCAATCAATGAAGAGATGACACATGGTGTTATTTAGTATTGTGGTTATTATAGATGATAAGATATAATCAGATCGTCTAATATAAAGGTTCCGTTCCCAAAATCCAGCAACACAATAAACAATGAACAATGAAGAAAGAAATTTATTTTTTTTTTAAAATGGATAAAATTAATATTAGTTAACACAAAAAATTTAAGAAAAAATTTTACTCTCTTTCTTTGGGAGATGTTAAGATGACACTTCTCTTCCCTCTATTTTATAAACGTACATTTTCTTTTCTTCTAACTTTTAAAAAATTTTTTCTTTAGTCTATTTTAAACTTTTTGTGTTAATTAATGTTAACTTTATCTATTTTTTTAAGAAAAAAAATTATTTTAAAAAAAAACACCATTAACAAAAATTTTATTTTTTATCATTAAATTTTTCTTACTAAAATATCTTTTAATAAATTATTCTTTTATTGATTAAATTGTATTTTTACCAAAATATTTTCAAAAAAATAATAATTAAATTACTTTTTTCTAAGATACCTACCCTTCAATAATTTTTTTAATTATTAAATTGTGATTTTACTAAAATTTTTGTTAATAATTATTTTTATATTTACTATTAATTTTTTGATATCAATATATATTATTTTAACATTAAATAAAAAAAATTTACTACTATTAATATATATAACAATTAATATATATTGATATTGAAAAATAATCTTACTAAAATTTTTTATTTAACGTTAAAATAATATATATATATATATATATATATAGATATTAAAACATTAATAGTAAAATATAAAAAAATTTGTTAATGAAAATTTCGGTAAAATTATAATTTAATAATTAAAAAATTATTGAAGGTTATTTTAGAAAAAATAATATAATTATTAATTTTTAAGATATAATTTAATCAATAAAAAATAATTTATTAAAAGATATTTTGGTAAGCAAAATTTAATGATAAAAAATAAAATTTTTGTTAATGGGTATATTTTTAAAAAATAATTTTTAAAAAAAATGGATAAAGTTAACATTAGTTAACACAAAAAGTTTAAAATGGATTAAAGAGGAGGCTTTTTAAAAGTTAGAAGAGAGGAGAATGTACATTTATAAAATAGAGGGGAGGAGAATGTCATTTTAGCATCTCGCAGGGGAGGGGAGTGAAATTTTCTTAAAATTTAAAATAGATTAAAGAGGAGGTTTTTTAAAAGTTAGAAGGGAGAAGAATATACATTTATTTATAAAATAAAAGAAATGGGAGTATCATTTTAACATCTCATAGGAGAAGAGTGAAATTTTCTCAAATTTTAATTTTGTTCAAATTAATGTTTCATTAGTATATTTTTTTCTTTCTTTGTCAATGTTTAATAAAAGCATAAACTTTATCCAGTTTGATTAATGAATTTATCGCAACATAGACAGATCATAATCACGATCAACACTCAAAATATCATATATCTCACGCCCGTAGTCATCCTAGCCACCAGATGGACATAGCCACCAGAGACTACACCAAATTGAGAAAAATATTATGCATGTTAATTTTCAAATACAATGATGTTAATTAATTTTAAAATTATTAACTTTAAAATGATTAAATTAAATGAGATAAATGTTACAATAATGTTTTTTTTATATAGATATTATATAATAAATTGATGCTTATCAGTAGCTAAGAGAAGAGGAGTTGAATTTTAGCCCATTTTTTCGCTTAGTAACATTTGCTGTCTTTTAAAACACTTGAGGAGATATTTCTTGTTTTTGTCTTGTGCTTAGTCAAAAAAATTTTTCTTTTTGTCTCGTAACTAGCCACGAGATATTTTTCAGTTTTGTCTCCTACGCAGTAGAATCAGCAATGGAGTAGAAAAGAGAAAGAATCACACCAAGATGTATCCTAGTTCAGCTGTTAAGTGCAATGCAGCCTATATTCAGTCTCCATCACAATAATGATGGAATTTCACTATAATCATCATGATTACATACACCAATTCTTCATAGGAACTACCCTTCCTATCTAGGACAAGTCGAGAATCTATCCCCAATCCTGAACTTGACTTGGTCACCTACCAAGCTTTCAACTGCTAAGTGCTAACCCAACTTAGAAGGGGATTCCCACATAATTATGAAACACAACACAGATGTACAAATGACCTCTAGGACATCTATGACTTTTTCTTTTAATTTTGTATACTCTGCCTTTTTTCGCTCTATGGCTTTTTCTTACAAACCTCATTGTTTGCCTTTTTTCATAAGACTCAAGACAGACAACACTAAACAAAAAAATACAAAATAAAAAATATTGAAGGAGAAGAACTTCTGTTAGCTTGGGTAGCTATGAGAACTCTATGCTTTCACTCTTTTCTCCTTGTTTCAAGCCCTGGATATTCTCCCTTATTTATAGAAAGGGAAGCTTCCAAGGTTGAAACTGTTGAACCGAGCTAATTTTCTTTTTCTTCAAACCAAAACCGGTTCGACCAGAGAGAGAGAAGAGGAAACTGAACGCTAAACCAACATGCAATTACCTCTGTGTCATCCCTTCTCACCAATCTTCATCAATCCGGGCCTTCCATCTTGACTTGCTCTATAAGAAGGATTCTTGACCCTTGATGATTTCTTGATGCTTGACAGCTCCTCCTGTTCTAATCTTTTGCCTCTTCCTCCACGTAGCTACAGTAGCTACCTCTTGTGGTGGTTGATCAAAAGGAGAGACGAGCCATGCTTTCAAGGGATCTTCTTCCTCTTACCAAATTGGATCTTCTTCCATTTTTGGTTATGGAGTGCTTGAGACTTCCTCACCACTTCTTACCTTAAGTGGCAAAGATCTCAGCCACACCCTACTGTGGATTTCATTTTTCCTAACGCCATCATCACTATGGCCTCTTCCTTGCAACTAGCTTCTTCTTCTTTCTTTTGATAACTTGTTTTTGCTTTCATTTTTTCTGTGAAGTAGCAGTCGAACAGAGAAGAAAGAGAAGAGAGAGAAAGCAAAAAAAATTTCAAATGAATTAAGAAAGTGAATAAAAATGAATTAAGTTTACACTCTCTATGCCTAGTAGCGTGTAGCTCATTAAAGGCAATCAAATCAATTCTACTTTCTCTTTCATGCTTCCAATGCTATTAATGCAAGTTAATTAAATTTTGAAATCCATCAAAAGATGGGGTAGTATCCGTGGAAGCATGAAACTTTGCTTTCTTCCAAAATTGGTTTCGGACCAAACTTTGGTCTTTGTAGCAAGAATTTTAAATGGGCTTGTTTCAACAATATACTGCCGAACTCAATGGCGGATCCAGGGGCCTAAGGTGGCCATGGTCCCCCCCAAAATTTTTTTAAAAAAATAGTAAATAGTAATAATTAATAATATTAAATTTTTTTATATATAATATTAGAAAAAAATATAAGTTACAAAATTTTATAAATTAAAATAACTAAAAACTACACTATGTATTGGATATTTGAATTATTGTTGCTCTTGTTAATAAATAGCCCATTCTAATAATTAATAAAAATGGTTCTATTATACTAGTCTAAGCCCATATTATTAATTAAAGTAACACTAGTACATTTTTCAAACATTTTTTTCAAACCATCAGAGGCATCAGCGCCACTTTTCTCTCTCTTTTAGTGGCTCCCAGACTTTTGGTCTTCTACTCTTCTCATTCTAATTTTCTTTCCATACCAAAACAAGATATATGAAGAAAAACCATTGAAGAGAAGTAAACAGCAAAATATTAACCATTGAATGCACAACAAAGATTCAAAGAGGTATATTTCATTTTTTTAAATTAATAATAATGTCAAGTATTATTTACATTATTTATTTAAAATAATTAATTAATTTTTTTTTTATAATAGACAGTTTTCAAAGATTGAAGTGAGGGCAAAACTCAATAGAATTATTTTTGGGTGAGACTTGGAACAAAAAAATAATAAGGTAAATCAATAACTTTATTTTTGGTTATTATATATTTGTGTTTCTAAAGTTATTTGTTATTGCTCAATATGTTTAATATTTTTTTTAAGAAAATAACATATATGCAATTATTTTTATTTTTTTTATTAGATAGTTCAAATTAAGTTAAAAATGTCAAAGATGAAAACAATTCACTCATTTTTCAAGAGAAAAGAGAGAATATATGATGAACAAAATTCAGCTTCAGATTCTTTGAGTAATGTTCAAAATATTATTGAACAACATGTGACACAACTTGTTCACTTCAGAGATGATAATTGATGATTTTAGTTCCATGAAGCATCGTCGAGCAAGTTTAAAAATATCAAAATCTTAAAGTATGTAGTTGAACATTGACTTTTATATAATATAATTACTCTTTTGATATATATGCTACAGATCATATTTTGTTAATTTTTTGTTATATTTTATATTTAATTGGCCCCCCTCTTATGAAATTTCTGGTTCCGCCACTGGCCGAACTAACCAAGCATTGATTCAGCCATAATAATTAAAACACTTTTGTACCAAAGCTGAATTTTAACTTTACATTGGGCTTGTTAATTTTTTTCTTTCGACCCAAAACAAAATCTGCAAGCAACAAAATTATTAATTAGCAAATATGAATTAAAATTCAAATTAATAATTTTGTAATTAATTATTTTAATAATGTTTGATCATCATCAATTTAATTTGGAATTTTTCAAACTCATCAATCTCTCTCTTGATGACAAACATTATTAAAAATTGAAATGGAAAGCGTAAGGATTAAAAGTACTCCCTTTGAAGATTAGGATTCCTCCCCTTTTTCAACTGTTACATAGCTCCCCTTAATATGTACCATTCTATTAAGGAAATTTTTATCTGTAACATTCTTATCAATCCTAAAGCCACCATGTATTCAACATATGAAATTTTTGAAATGTTGAACAACTTGATTTATTAGCAGAAGTAAAGTGATAAACAAAACTAATTTGTTATCATATAAATGATTTTCTACTCAAAATAAACATACAATCCTGAGTTCAAAGTACATTTCAACCAAAAACTTATAAGATAATTTTCAAAAATTTTGCTGCCAAATCATTTGATCAAATAGACAAAATTTTCAAGCAATCATATTAGAGCAAAAATTATCAGATTATAGCAAAAAAATTTCAATCAAACAGAATTATCTAGCATTCATTCAACATATCAGAGTACAAGGAAATTATCAAAACATAACTAAGTTCTAATGCAGTAAACAGTTTAACATATCAGATCATAAATAATAAAGCATGACCATTGGAACATAGAACTTATGCACAAGGGTGATCATGAATCAAAATAATTTTAACCCCCGTTTTTTTTTAATTTTCCAACTTTTTCTCTTTCTTTTGTCATCAATAGGAAACCTGCAAAACAAATGACAATGGTATACAAACAAACAAAATATTATTTTTTTTTATCAAAACACAATGGTCCAGAGTATCCAAGAGCATACACAATACCAAAATAATAAAACAGAACCAGAGTTCAACAAGTGACAAATAGATCAATCATCAAAAAGGTTAAACTCAGAGCCGTGAGATTCATCATCCTCATCTGCAGGCCCCATTTCTTTTTCAAGACTCTAAAGCATTAGATTCACTCTTTCTTTGTATTTGGTCCAGACTTTTTCATTCTCATATGCTTGCTTTTGAGCAGCTTTGTAGGATTGTATCATCAATTTTGACATATTGGAGAATTCAGTGAGAACATCTTTGATGGATTCGGCAACCTTTGCTGGCTCGTTAGGACGACTCTCAAGATCACTTTCTGATGGTTCAGAGGGTATGGAGCGTTTTTCTTTGGTACTTTTTACGGATCCAGTGACTCCTCCTCCTTTGATACTGGAAACCTTATTTTCTACATTCTCATTAGTTAAATCAACATTGAAATATTCCAAGATGCATGTAAGAAAGATTTTATAAGGAAGATTAGCCTTTTTGTCACTGCGAACACACTCCCACATGTGTCGCACCATTAAATATGCAAAAGAGATGGGAGAAGAAGTAAGGATTGCAAAAAGTACTAAAGTATCACAGATAGTTACTCTATGGTATGAACCACTCTGAGGCATCACAATGTGATTGATGATTCTGTGAAGAAGCGCTCTTACAGGACCAAGAGTCTTGTTAGTTAGAATCGTGCCATCCAAAGCAGAGAAATTCTCGCAAGTCTGATTCAAAGTAATCTGGTATGAGATCCCAACCTGCGAATTCCACTTTCCCGTCATATAGGCAGTTGCTCCTTCATCAACATATCCCAAAGAGTGACAAGTGAACCCGCTTGACATATGAGTGGATTGCACCATCAAGAAACCTCATGTTCGCATAGAACTCGCGAACCAGAGCTGGATACACAGGTTTCTGAATGCTGAACAAAGGGGTCCATTTCAGATTTTCAAAGAGAGTGACAAAGTTGATGCCTTTTGCAGCAAGGGATTCCAAGTTCACTATGTGGGATGCACATAAGTGATGCTTCTACAGGACTTCATTATGAAACTCATATGAAGCACATGAGTTAAATCTTCCTGGATCAAAGTGTGAGTGGCCTTTGTTGTACTTATTTTTGAAATCAAGTGATTCTAAATTCGGTGGTTCCCTGGTGTTACGAAGCACGTAACCTTTTGCACGCTGAGAGCTGCGGCCAGAAGCATGTGGAGTTGCTTTCCTTGGTGGTGAATGAGTTAGAGAGGATTGTGACTCATCTTCTTCTTCGATCACTGGTTCCTTTTTCTTTCCAGATTTCTTGCGAGTTGAAAACCTTTGTTGAATAACCTTTTTCCTCATGGTTTCGGTTGAGTAGGAGGATGGGGATGAGGAGGACGTAGAGTGTATGTGAATGTGAGTATGTGTTTGAGGGGTAGAAGAAAATGGAGGATTTTTTAGGAGAGGAGTTTGGCTACTTCTTTTTGGTGCAACTTTTTTTTTCATGTTATGAAAATGGAGAAGGAAGAAGGAAGATGAAAGAGTGGTCGAAGAGACTGGGGAGAGGTGGGAGGTTATAAGAGCATTTAATGCTGATTGGAGAGAGGGTTAAGTGAGTAATAGACCATTAAGTGGCGCGGTTATCAATAAGGAATGATTTTTAAAATTAAAACTGAGAGGTTAGCTCCTAGAATCAAGGAAAAAGGTGGAAAGAAAAGATTATGATTTGACAACAACTCCCTCCTACAAGATATGATATGACAACTTCCCAAAAAGTATGATTAAAAAATTGAGGGACTTCAAAATGGGCTAGAGTCAAGGATAAGGTCAAAGAAGATTTGGTTGGACCCATGATCGTTAGTATCAAAATGAGTCTCCCCCTGTATCAATGCCAGTTCATCACGTCCTCAATTTTGTCTCCTGGTTTTCTACGAGACAAAAACAAACAGAATTAGAAAAAAAATCACAATTTTTCTACAGAATTTAAATCTATCATTCCCAAGCTGTTCCTTAATGAACAGAATCTATCCTCACACAGAGGTTTAGTGAAAATATCAGCAAGTTGTTCTTTGGATTTCACAAATTGAATGTCAATAGTACCCTTTTGCACATGTTCTCTAATAAAATGATACCTAATTTCAATGTGTTTAGTTCTAGAGTGCAACACAGGATTTTTAGATATGTTTATTGCAATCATATTATCACAAAACAAAGGAATATTATTGATTTTCAATTTATAATCCTCCAACTGAGTTTTCAACCAAATTAATTGTGAACAACAAGTAGAGGCAGATATATATTCAGCTTCGACTGTAGATAGAGCTACTGTGGCTTGTTTCTTGCTTGACCACATATTTAGTGAGCTTCCAAGGAAGCAACACAATCCGGATGTGCTCCTTCTATTCACCCGATCTCTCGCATAATCTGCATCACAGAAACCTACTGCACAAAAGTCATCAGATTTTGGATACCATAAGCCATAATCACATGTTTCCTTAATATATCTAATAATTCTTTTGACGGCTGAAAGGTAGGACTCTTTTGGGTGTGATTGAAACATTGAACATACACCCACACTTTGAACAATGTCCGGTCTAGAGGAGGTAAGATACATGAGTGAACCTATCATTCCTCTATATAATGTCTTGGTTTCTCACTCTTTTGTGAGACTTCTCAAAACTCTTCTCACAAGCACAAATTCAGGATACTTGATCCCCATAACATCCAAGCCAACAATGATGATGTTGAATCTTTCAAATATTTCATCTATTGATTCTCCTTCCTTCATTGAGAACATTTCATATTCTCTGTTCAGCATATCTATCATGTTCTTCTTCACTATGGTGGTTCCTTCATGAGTGACTTGAAGTTTGTTACAGATTTTTTTTGCCGTTGTACATTGTGATACCCGTCGGTATTCCTCGAAGCTAATTGCACAGTTGAGCAAGTTGATAGCCTTGGCATTGAGCTCTACCTTCTTTCATTCTTCTTCGGTCCAATTGGCTTCTGCTTTAAGAGAGACTACTCCTTCAGCACTTGTGGTGGTTGAAAATTGAGGACCCTCCAGGATGATCTTCTAGAGTCTATAATCTACTGCTTGCACAAAAATCTTCATTCTCTCCTTCCAATAGGTGTAGTTCTTCCCATTGAAAAGAGGAGGTCTGTTTCTTGATTGTCCTTTTATCAGATTGTAGGACACCAGGTTTGAGCCACTGTTCTCTGCCATCTGGATCTTTTCTCCAAGTTGCGAAGCTTGATCTCTTTGAGACCAAGCTCTGATACCAATTGATGCTTATCAATGGCTAAGAGAAGGAGGGAGGGTTGAATTTTAGCCCCTTTTTTTGCTTAGTAACACTTATTGTCTTTTAGAACACTTGAGGAGATATTTCTTGTTTTTGTCTCGTGCATAGTCAAGAGACTTTTTATTTTGTCTCGTAACCAGCCAGAGATATTTTTCATTTTTGTCTCCTACGCAGTAGAATCAGAAATGGAGTAGAAGAGAGAAAGAATCACATCAAGATGTATCTTGGTTCAATTGCTAAGTGCAATGCAGCCTACATCCAGTCTCCATCACAACAATGATGGAACTTCACTATAATCATCATGATTACATACACCAATTCTCCTTAGGAACTACCCTTCCTATCCGGGACAAGTCCAGATTCTATCCCCAATCCTGAACCTGACTTAGTCACCTACCAAGTTTTCAACTGCTAAGTGCTAACCTAACTTGCAAGGGGATTCCCACAGAATCATGAAACACAACACAGATGTACAAAGGACCTCTAGGACATCTATGATTTTTTTTTTAATTTTGTATACTCTGTCTTTTTCTGCTCTATGACTTTTTCTTACAAACCTCACTGTTTGCCTTTTTCCATGAGACTCAAGACAAACAAAACTAAACAGAAAAATACAAAATGAAGAACATTAAAGGAGAAGAACTTCTATTAGCTTGGGTAGCTATGAGAACTCTGTGCTTTCACTCTTTTCTCCTTGCTTCAAGCCCTGGCTATTCTCCCTTATTTATAGAAGGGGAAGCCTCCAAGGTTGAAACTGTTGAACCGATCTAATCTTTTTCTTCTTCAAACCAAAACTGGTTCGGCCAGAGAGAGAGAGAGAGAGAGGAGAGGAAACTGAACGCTAAACCAACATGCAATTACCTCTATGTCATCCCTTCTCACCAATCTTCATCAATCCGGGCCTTCTATCTTGACTTGCTCTCCAAGAAGGATTCCTGACCCTTGATGATTTCTTGGTGCTTGACAGCTCATCATGCTCTGATCTTCTACCTCTTCCTCCACGTAGCTACAGTAGCTACCTCCTGTGGTGGTTGATCAAAAATAGAGACGAGCCATGCTTCCAAGGGATCTTCTTCCTCTGACCGAATTGGATCTTCTTCTATTTTTGGGTATGGAGTGCTTGAGACTTTCTCACCACTTCTTACCTTAAGTGGCAAAGATCTCAGCCACACTCTACTATGAATCTCATTTTTCCTAACGCCATCATCACTTTGGCCTCTTCCTTGCAACTAGCTTCTTCTTCTTCCTTCTGATAACTTGTTTTTGCTTCCATTTTTTCTATGAAGTGACAACCGAACAGAGAAGAAAGAGAAGAGAGAGAATGCAAAAAAGATTTCAAATGAATTAAGAAAGTGAATAGAAATGAATTAAATTTACACTCCCCATGCCTAGTAGCGTGTAGCTCATTAAAGGCAATCAAATCAATTCTACTTTCTCTTTCATGTTTCCAATGCTATTAATGCAAGTTAATTAAATTTTGAAATCCATCAAAAGAGGGAGTAGTATCCGTAGAAGCATAAAACTTTGCTTTCTCCCAAAATTGGTTTCGGACCAAACTTTAGTCTTTATAACAAGGATTTTAAATAAGCTTGTTTCAACAATATACTGGCCCAACTAACCAAGCATTGATTCAACCATAATAATTAAAACACTTTTGTACCAAACCTAAATTTTAACTTCACATTGGGCTTGTTAATTTTTTTTCTTTCAGCCAAAAACAAATTTACAAACAACAAAATTATTAATTAATAAATATAAATTAAAATTCAAATTAATAATTTTATAATTAATTATTTTAATAATATTTAATCATTATCAATTTAATTTAAAATTTTCTAAACTCATCATAAATCAACAACGTGAGAGGGCTTCTGAGTTAAGTATATCGCTATGCAGTTTAATATCTTGACGAATTAAAAGTAAATGAACACTTATCTTTGAGCAAATGAGCCAATAATTAAAGAATTATTAGAAGAAAGTAACACTGCATATAAACAAGCTCTTTGGAGCTATTAATTTCGTGTGGAGGTTAAATATTCTTTTAAACCATGAATACTCTAAAGGGGGAATATTATTATACATTATCTTTATCATAACAGCGACGTTTCCTCATAACTGTTGATTAATTAATTAACTAATTAATTAATTATATCTTCCTGACGGAATATGAACAGAACACTTGATTTCAAAGATTCCGTCTGATAGATTATAAATGTATATTAAATCATGTTATATATACACTAAAAATAAACTATTAATTAATTTAAATATATAAAGATATGTATTTGGTATATAAATTTTTTTTTATCATTTTACTATTAAATATAGAAAAATTTATTATTTTACTATTGTAGATTTGATTATTCTATTATTAGTGGTTAAATTATTTATTAAAAAATGTTAATCAATATTTATATATAAATAATAATATCTAATTTTTTATGTGTAGGTAATATTTTTTATAATTGTTTATATTATTTTTGTCCAATAGCTTAAATTTATAAAATAAACAATTTTATGATATAAATGACAAAAATCTATATACAATTCACAGTTCCAAAGGTTTTTTTTTTGGAATAAACGTATTGATGAATATATAACAATAATTTTAATAGCTAGCTAGGTTAACTCTATCCACTCATCATAAAGGTATAATTAAGATTGGTTAAATCCTGTGATTACCTATTCATATTATTTGATAATTTTTACGTGATGATCAAACCATGCAATCAACTTCACCAGTAGGGCCTAGAGTTAAAACTACGTCGCCAAAATTGTTCAGATTGATCGATGGTTAAATGTTCCAAAAAGATTTCTCTTCCTTTTAACTATTAACATCTATTTTATTTAATTTGATTTATCATATTCTTGGAACTTCGTTATTATTTTAGGCACGATACCACCAATCAACTCAATATAGCATTCATCAATAATAATTTAGCCCCATGTTATTATTAATTTATTATTTATCAATTTCATGCTCTTTGAAGGGTGCACGGAATTAAATATATATTATATTCCTTCACGCTTATTCCTTAAACTCGTAAAATTGTAAAACTAACCGATTTAAGTTAGTCAGTTAGTCTAGTAATTAATTTATTCATTTATTTAAATAAATATAAAAAATTTAAATTTTGTATTATATATGTAATAATTTAATAATTAATAATAAATATTTAAATAAATTTAGATGTTCAGCAGATTTTTAACCCGTTATATTAAAAAATATCGAAAAACAAAAATAATATCATAAAACTATTGAAAAGGCTTTCCAATAATTTAGATGTAGATTGGAAACTTGCCATGTGTTTCCATTAATTTGCTTTCTCATTATGTACCTATAGCTGTGAAAACTAAATTGGTAATCAAACCGGTAACTAATTGAATTATTAATTTACTGATTTAATTGGTGGATTATTAATTGAATCGGTTAATTTATTTTTATATAAATAAAAAATATAAAATTATCAAAAATTTAAAATTAAATTTTAAAAAATATATTTTTATTGACATTTTAATAAATATTAAGTCTCAAATTCTAAAAATAATTAATACGAAAATAAATATAAAATTTATTGGTATTATTACATTAATATTTTAATTTAGCATAATAAAAATAACAATCTATAGATTATATTCAAAGAGTAATTTCAAAATTTGGATATCTTTTTTCATTTGACACAATTTCACTCACTTCTTCCAACTTTTTACCATTCTAAAACATCAAATTAATACAATACGCTACACAAAGAGACCAATACAATTTAAAAAACTCATATTCCAACAATTTTTCAGCAGTAACAAAATTTGCAGCATTTTCCATCACTACATATACAACATTTTCAAGACCAACATTTTCCATCACTACATATACAACATTTTCAAGACCAACAAATAATACAACATTCTTAAGCAACTTAAACAAAGTATTAGCAATTTTTGAGATATGAGAAGCATCAATTGACTTTAGAAAAATAGTTTCTTTAGGACAATAAACCAAGAAATTAATTAAAGTACGCCTACAACGATCAGTTCATCCATCGGCCAAGATAGTACATCCAATTTGTTTCTAAATCTCGCGATAATCTTCAATCATTTTCTTTACATCTTCAACCAATTTACTCAACAAATATCCACGAACTCTTCCATAATTTGGCCCTTTATACCCTGCACTCATGTTTGCAATAGCATCAATCATTGACTAGAAATAAGTTGAATCAATAAATAGCACAGAGGCATCCATCATCCATCTCGCAATAGCAATATCACACTTCTCCACAATTTCTTTGTTTTAGAGAATACTTTTGATAGTTGGTTGAGTTTCAGGTGTTGCTATCAATGAAAAAAAATATATTGTAATCCTTTGAGTTGTTTTTCTTTTCTAGAGCTAGGTGCTGAAAGTCTTGATTTTTGTTAATGTCGCATCTCATTACATTCGATCTCATCAAATTCTCTTTCAACTTCATCACCAGCATTATAATTTTCTGCATATTCTTTTTGAGTTATCCTTTTCTTACTTCAAAGATCTTCAATGTTTTGATTAAATTAGTGTCTCACTACTGTTGGCACCTTTCGACATACCTCAATATCTCCTTCTTTTCCAACCAAATGATACTTAACTCGGTTAATTCCTCCACTCCTAATAAGCTTCTCACAATATATATATAACAGAATAATTTTTTCTTTATCCACAACTTGTTTACAATGGTCCCATGTAGGATCAGTTTTTTCTCTATTGTTATTTTTTTGAGTTCCAATTGTTACATCAGGAGTTGATCCTTGTTCTTAAAAAATTAGTGTTTCTGATGTGTATTTGATAAAGCCATCTTAATCAACCAGAAATAATCTTTACAACAATAATCTACCAAGAATAATATAATCAACCAAATATAATCAACAGATTTAGATAATCAATATTATTAATCAATTAATTCTAACTGAAATACTGAATAACTTAAAAAAAATAAAAAAACACATACCCGATGCACGACGGATAGAGACGAAGGAGACCGGAGACCAAACACGATGCGACGATAGCGACGACAGAGACGCGACAATAACGATGACAAGGACAACCAAAAACGCGACGATGGCGACAGACGCACAAGATAGGAGGTGACGAGCCTAGATGCACAGGGGCCAGTGAGACAAGTCAGACTAGCCAACGACATCGCAACAATCGTGCGGTGGTGATGGCGCTGGCCGGTGGTCGGGTGGTGCGAGTTTCTCTGACTCTGAGCCACACTGAGACTGAGAGAGGGTTAGGTCTTTGGGAGTTTGGGGGAATGGCGTCGCCATTTTAGCCTTCTAGGGCTTTTTTTTGTTTTTTAAGTCAAAACGACGCCGTTTCAGTGTGGGGGGCGAAAAAAAATGGAGTCTGAATTGGTCCGGGTTTTTTAAACTCGTCGGTTCGCTAATTTTGATCAAAATCGTCTCGTTCAAACCAAATCTCATCGATTCGATTCTTTATCCGATCAGACGACTCATTCAGACCGACTTTATCATCGGTTCACCAGTTTTCTAATCCAACCGAAGAAATTGATCTAATTCTCACAACTATGCATGCAATTAATTAAATTTACACATTTTAATTATTTTATTATTTATGATAAATAATAACCATATATAGATTAAACTACTTTTACAGGTCCGTCAAAATTGCTTAATAAAGATCAGATCAAGGTTTGAATAATTGAATTATAAATTTTTAACTTACAGTTTAAGCAAACCGGAATATAGGATTTATTATAATCGAAATATTATTAAGGCTACGAAACAACTAACAATAACAAAGGGTTACTCACTTATTCTTGAGAAAGGGAATATCTTATGTTAATTACCATGAAATTGCAAAGAAAAGAAAAACAGAAAACACTAGAAAAAATTCATAAACAAAAACATAAGTAGCCTAGATTGAACTGTATGAGACCTTCTGATAATAACAAATAATATATAAAAAAAAATACTTATGGTATATAAGCTTAACTAATATGAATTTATCGAATTATGAATATACCATATATTAAATAATAAATATTTTACAACGAAAATTATTTAAAAAAAGATCAAATAAAAATTTTGCTTAAAAAATAATCATCTTCAATCTTATGTAAAACACCATGTGGTAAAACAAAATTATGCTTAGTATTTTTCACCAAAACTTTTCTTATTGGATTAGTGGTAGTTTGGGAAACTAAGGAGGAAAATTGTCCTTTAACCTCAACATATTTTAAAAAAAAAATATCGTTATAATTATGATTAGGAGCTATGTGTATAAAGACAGAGACTTAGGTAGAAGATTTATTTTGACCAGTTTTTGAACTTGGGTTGGTAACTGTAGGACATGAAACAGACAACTATACCTTCATACGAGGTCTAAATTAAATTCCGGGAACTTCATTCATTATGTTTGGATTTTGCAGTCTCAAGCCATTGAATTTTGTAGAGGCAGGCTCTTAAACTTTTAACAGTATGTTTCCTCAGTTTTATTTGCATATATCGTTTTCATATATTTTTTTCTCTAAAAAATTAGAAATGAGACTCGAATCAAAGACCTCTACATAAAGAGAAAAGGCTATATTATTTGAGTTATAACACGTTGGTTCATTTTCATATAGTTTATAATAAGTATTTTTGTCCCTCTTATCTGTCATTTTTATAAAATTAAGAAATCATCTTTACTATATAGTATATATTAATATTGAGTAAATGTCCAAAATGGTCCTTGAATTTCAAATCGTTATTTAATTTAGTCCTTGATTTTTAAAAATGACCAACTAAATTCCTGAAATTCAAAAACGTACATCTCCGTTAGTTCCTCACAGAAGTGTCGTCTAAACGTTGCTGATGTGGAACATGAACTACCATGTGAACATTCCATTAAACGACGTCGTTGAAGGAGAGAATGCCCTAAGTGTGTGAAACGACATCGTTCAACATCTTCACCCCTTTGAATAAACAATTCTTGTTGGTCCCCTTTCCACTTCAACGTTTCCCACCAAAACTTCAGAAAAGCTTTCTCTTCTTCTTTGCCCATTTGTTCTCCCATACTTCTCACTCACATTTTCTCGCCGAGGATCATCCTTAGAATCTGTTCTCTCCGGTCAGTAAAGGAGTTATCGACGAAGCATCACCTTCGCACACTGCTGACGGTGAGAGGTAACAGTTCATGTTGATCCTTCTCTTCCATTTTTTGTATTTTATTGATGGTTCTTGATACTTTTATGTGAATGCGTTGTTGTATACGTAAGTGAGTGGTTTAGAATGTTGTGGTTATTAATGGCGCAAATGTTAGGGTTTAGGGTTTCTAATATGAAATTTGTAACCACATAAATCATAATCTGGTTTAAGTTATAGTCAATAGGAAGTAAATATATATGTGTTCTTATTACAAATATAGTGTTGATTTCTAGTTCTTTGCAATATGGCTGTTTTGCGATAAAATGATTAATGCTGTCTGTTTTGTGCATTGTGCTGTAAACTTCAGATACCTTATCGATTGAAATTTGTTTTTCACCATGGTGGAAAGTTTGAGACAGATCTTGGTGAAAATTTTATCTACACATCTGACTTGTATGACAAATGGGTTGGAGTCGATGAAAACTATCTTGACGTGTTTGTGGTAATAGGTTACTATAGAGAATTGGGGTATGATAAGGCTGAAGCATGTTGATTTTTGGACCCTGAAGATGGGTTGGAGTTTGGTCTTAGGAGATTGTAAGTGGACCAGGACCTTGTTAGTATGATCAAGCACTGCCATGAGAATAACAACGTCATTCACATCTATTTTGAGCACGGACTTTCGGTTCCTGATATAATTGATGTAATGGAGTTGTCTGACGAGGATCATGCTATAGGCCAGAAGGCTGGAATGGAAGGCATGGAAGAAGATAGAGTAGAAGGTGTTGAAGCTGTGAAGAAAATCAGCACAATATTAAGTCAACTTGAAGAACCAATTACCTTTATCCCAGTTGAACTAAAATCCACTGCACTAAGCTCACTGTTCCCTACCCACTTCCCCATGTCCACTGCCCCCAACCCATTACCCCCCAACTCACTGTGACACAGTCCATTGCTCCCAAGTCCACTGCCCTCCAACCTACTGCCTCCAAACTCATTGTTCCCAAGCCCACTGCCCTCCAGCCCACTCCTTCCAAGCCCATTTCACTAAAATTCACTGCCCTCAATTTTAATGTCCACAAATCTTGTTCACAGACAAAGTCCCCTAAATCTCTATCCCAACCAAATTCCATTACATCTAAACTTCATCCACTGCTGTTACTGCTACGACTGCTCCACATCCAACTGAGATTTCAAGAGAGACTATTCAGGGAGCTAGTGTAGCAACTTCTGAAAAACTGGCCTCCTTGAAATTTGTTCCAACTCCAAGATTCAACCCACCGAGAAAAAAATGTCTAACTAGCACAAAGTGTAGTGACTTTTTGAGTTCATGTTGTTGTAGTTAAATGCTATGGTTAAAGAATGTATTTTTTTATAATGTAACCTTTGAAACCTTTATGCATGGCCTTTGAATGTTGTTATGGCCTATGATGTTTTGGGTTGTGATAGTATGTTATGCACAATGTACTTTAGCCCAAACAACACTTGTTCCATGTTCCGGAATTAGTTATGTTATGTTAAATTAATTTCATATTAGCTTTGTTGCATGTTTTGATTTATCTCTTTTTGGTTTAATTGAACACAATTTTAGCAGAACAAGTGCAGCATCAAGAATTGAACTCATGTAAAATTAGTGTTTTATTTCATTCCATCTTCATCAAGACATTACATACCACTTAAGAAATTTAAAATTTCATAACATAATCATTATTTGTTGAATATAAATCCCAACAAGCTAAAATCTAAACACACACCAAAAGTAACTACAAAAGACAGCAGCACCATTGTCATCATCTTCACGGTCTTAACATCACTCTCCAAGGTTGTCATCCTCCAATTTAACTCATGCAAAATTTCTTGTGGAATGGGTGTTGCACAAACTGGTTCTTCACATCCATCAGTCCAGCGGAAAAAATTACAATGGATTCCATATTGTAGAGTAAAAAATGCAGGTGAATCCAAACTCAAAGTGAAACCATCTTAACATTTTCTTCACAACCATAACCTTACCTCATAGTTCAGACAACCATAAAATGGTCTATCAGAATTTTCTGCCGTTGTTGAGTACTTCACCGTTCGAAGCCCGCAATTGCAGAAAACAGCGTTCTTACCTCCCCTATTGTGCATTTCTTTGTTGCTATAAGGTCTGCCTACAGAGTTGTTCCTACTTGAGCTACTTTGGCTTCTCTCGCCATCACCCATCATCACTCATGCAGAAGAGAAATCAATTTAGGTTTTAAGGCGAAGAAGAGAGGTCGAAGAAGAGAAGGAGAGTTAAAGAAGAGAAGGACACAGCATACAATTCGAAGAAGAGAAGACAATTAGGGTTTTATAATTGAAATGGACTAATCTGGGTATTATTAGGCAATTCCAGATACCAATTTGAATCAAATTCAACCTTGGTACACATCAACATATAGTTGGAATGCCCATATGGCAGTTCACGTTTCACATCAGCAACGTTTAGACGATACTTCTGTGAGGGACTAACGAAGATGCACATTTTTTAATTTCAGGAATTTAGTTGGTCATTTTTAAAAATTAAGAACTAAATTGAATAACGATTTGAAACTCAGGACTATTTTGAGCATTTATTCTATTAATATTTAATAAAGATCATTATATACAAATATATAATATATTAATACCTGTGTTAATACTAGAAATATAGTGAAAATAAATAAATAAAATATTTGAACAACTACAAATAAAATGTAACATTTAAATCCAAAACCCTAATGTACTCTTTCTAAACATATTTTATTCATTTAATCCAAACATAACACTTACATTCACACTTTAAATCCAACATGTCCACCACCATATCACTATGTGTAAATTATGGTATATTTATTTGGAATGTTTAAATTTAAACTGATCCAAATTAAAATCACACTAATTTAAATTTGATTGGATTCTATTTTTTTATAAATTGCATAGTGAATTAAATCGAATTTGATATTCTTAAAATCGATTTAATTCAATCCAAACCGTATAATGTATGTGCTATAATATTATTATTTTATTATTATATTTACAATTTTATTTATAACATGTTTAATTTGTTATTACATTTTTATATTATTCATGTATTATTATTATTTAATAAATATTTTATGTATTTATTTTAACTAAATTATAATTTTATTTTTATTTTTATATTATTATTGATTTTTCAATATATTACTGAGACTTGTTATATCATAGTTGGTTATTTAAAATTTGATGTTGAGATTTTTTATGTACATTTATCGTTTTTGTCTCCAACGTTTGGGGTAAGTCTCAAAGTTATCTCTAATATTTAAATTATCCTGTTTAAGTCCCTAGCATTTCAAAATTGTCTCAATGTTATCCTGCCGTTATGGATCTGTTAACAGAATTAACGGCAGGACAAAATTGATACGATATTAAAAAGAAATATTAGGGACTTAAATAAGACACAAATGTTAGGGACAAAAACAATACATTACTCTTAGAAGAATTATCAAATAATGTAAAACGAAAGTAAATTTTAATGGAATGAATTGTATTACGAATTCAAGATTTTTACCTATCATAAAATACATCTAGAATGACTAGTAGATAAATTTTCGAAAAAAGAAAAAAAAAAGTATTATATATATAATAAAATATAAATTATATCTTTTTATCTCTAATTTATCTTTTTCAATATTTAATTTAAATAAAATTTTTAACTTATAAATAAATTTTAATTTTATCCTTCAATAATATTTTAATCACGTCTAAGTAAATTACACTTAATCATGTTTTTTTTATTCTAAATAAATTTATCTTTTTTAGTTTTACTCTTAAAAGATTTTTACTCATAATGAAATATTTGTAGAATGACTAGTCATAAACTTGCGAAAAAGAAAAAAAGTGCATGATACATATATAATAAAGTATAAATTATACTTTTTGTCTCTAATGTACCAAAATTGTTTAATATTTAATTTAGTTAAACTTTATTTTTAATTTTAAAATAAATTTTAATTATATCCTTCAATAATATCAATTTTTTAGGTAGATAATTATTCAATTATTTTTTAATTATATCTAAGTCACATTACTTTCATTTTAAATAAATTGTTTTTTAATTTTACTCCTAATTACATTATTTTTATTCTAAGTACATTTTTTTAATTAAGAACAAAATTTAAAAATAAATTAAATAATTATGTATAAAAAAATAAAATTATTGAAAAAAAATTAAAATTGATTAAAAAATTAAAAAATAAAATTTAATATAATTAAATATTAAAAAGTATGATATATTAGAGACAAAAAGATATAAATTTAATTTTACTTTATTGTATTTGTACATGCTCTTTTTTTCCTTTTTTAAAAGTTTATATACTAGTCATTTTATAAATATAAGTAAAAATCTTGAATTCCTAATGTAATTTATTCCCTTAAAATTCATTATCATTTTACTTGATTTGGTAATTATTCTAAGAGTAATGTATCATTTTTTTCTCCAATATTTTCGTCTTATTTAAGTCTCTAATGTTTTAAAATTCTCTCAATTTTATCCCACCGTCAATTCTGTTAACATCACTAATGACGAGATAACATTGAGATTTATTCATGTATTATTAGTATTATTTAATAAATATTTTATGTTCAAAATGAGATTTATTTATTTATTTTAAATAAATTATAATTTTATTTTTATTGTTATATTATTGTTGATTTTTCAATATATTAGTGAGATTTGTTATATCATAGTTGGTTATTTAAAATTTGATATTGAGACTTGTTATGTATATTTATCATTTTTGTCTCTAACGTTTGGGGTAAGTCTCAAAGTTATCCCTAATGTTTAAATTATCCTATTTAAGTCCCTAGCATTTCAAAATTGTCTCAATGTTATCTTACTGTTAGAGATCTGTTAACAGAATTGACGGCGAGATAAAATTGAGACGATATTAAAATGTTAGAGACTTAAATAAGACAAAAACGTTAGGGATAAATACATTACTCTTAGAAGAATTATCAAATAATGTAAAACGAAAGTAAATTTTAGTGGAATGAATTGTATTATGAATTTAAGATTTTTACCCATCATAAAATACTTCTAGAATGACTAGTAGATAAATTTTCGAAGAAAAGAAAAAAATAAGTATTATATATATAATAAAATATAAATTATATCTTTTTATATCTAATTTATCTTTTTTAATGTTTAATTTAAATAATTTTTTTTAACTTATAAATAAATTTTAATTTTATCCTTCAATAATATTTTAATCACATCTAAGTAAATTACATTTAATCATATTATTTTTATTCTAAATAAATTTATTTTTTTAAATTTTACTTTTAAAAATTTTTACTCATAATGAAATATTTGTAGAATGACTAGTCATAAACTTGCAAAAAAGAAAAAAAAACGAGCATGATACATATACAATAAAATATAAATTATATTTTTTGTCTCTAATGTACCAAAATTTTTTAATGTTTAAATTTAGTTAGACTTTATTTTTAATTTTGAAATAAATTTTAATTTTATTTTTCAATAATATCAATTTTTTAATTTTAAATAAATTATTCTTAATCACGTTACTTTCATTTTAAATAAATTTATTCTTTAATTTACTCCTAATCACATTATTTTTATTCTAAGTAAATTTATTTTTATTAAGAACAAATTTAAAAAATAAATTAAATAATTACGTATCATAAAAAAATTAAAGTTATTGAAAATAAAATTAAAATTGATTAAAAAATTAAAAAAAATTAATAGAATTAAACATTTAAGAAGTTCAATATATTAGAGACAAAAATATATAAGTTTTACTTTATCGTATTTGTATATGCTCTTTTTTTTCTTTTCTAAAAGTTTATATATTAGTTATTTTACAAGTATGAGTAAAAATCTTAAATTCGTAATGCAATTTATTCCCTTAAAATTTATTATCATTTTACTTGATTTAGTAATTATTCTAAGAGTAATGTATCATTTTTTCTTCTAATATTTTCGTCTTATTTAAGTTTCTAATATTTTAAAATCATCTCAATTTTATCCCACGGTCAATTTTGTTAATATCACTAATGGCAAGATAACATTGAGACGATTTTGAAGCGTTAACGAGTTAAATATAATTATTTAAACGTTAAAAACAACTTTGAGACTTACCCAAATGTTGGAGACAAAAACGATATTTTATTTTATTTTTTTTAAATTTACAAAATTGCAAATCCAATTCAATCCAAACCCCTTGAAATTAGATCGGATTTAAAAAAAAAACATCCAATCTAAATCACACTACAAGTAAAATTAGTGTTCAGATCGGATGAATTTTTTATTCAAAATCGATCCAAACAATACCGCAAACACTCCTACTACTTATCCAGTTATTCCTTTTATTTGGAGTTTCTTTTTTTAATTTTTTTTTTTAACACCAAGACCGAGTTATATAATTATATTTTAAAGATCTATCTAGACAACTCATGACGTGTCACTTGTTCTTATTCCTCACAAAGCATGGGGAATAGATAGGAGGTGTGAAAATAATGGGATTGAAATGGGAATTTTGGATACACATGAATTGTTGTTATAAGGAAAAAAATGATAATTTTTTCCAAAATCGGCCATAGAAGAATTAGGTATATAGAAAACAATCAATCATACTGAATATAACATTAAGATTATTATATTAAGAACTAGGTCCAGCCAACAACTTACAAAGAACAATTTTAAAATAAAAACAGAATTGCCTTATTTTATTAGTAGAGAAAATGAAATAATTGTTACTACATTCAAAGAAGCTTGCTTTGTCATTTTCCCCTTGTCTTTGTATGTTGAAGTTGAAAGGGAGAAGTTTATGAGCATCAGCAAGTGTGAAAAATGGAATAATCTCCTTTTTTTTTTCTTTTTTCAAAAAAATAAATAAATTGGAAGAAATAAAAAAGGAAAAAAAACAAAACAGTATTGAAAGCTATTGATTCTATAGTCTCTTGTGTGATCCTTATTTTGGTCTTTCCCAAAATCATTATATATTAATACTGGTCTCAAATGGTGGAATTGAGACACATCCATTAAAGGGTATGTTTTTATTTTATTTTATTTTATTTTAACTTGTCCTTCATTTAAGTGACATAATTCCTATTCACTAAGGAATTTTTGTAATCTCAATTAGAGAAATATAAATATATCCTTAATGAAAGGGAGGCAGAAGCTTAGGAAGCATATATAAACATTCTTGGGAGGCACATAAATTTCCTTGGACTAAACAAATTTATTGTAAGTTCAACAACTTGAAACTTCTCAACATCTTTTTTTTTTTTTTTTTTTGAGGTATACTGTTTCATCAATTTGTTCTATCTTTTTGTAGTATTATTAGAGAAAACAAACATCACATTGATAATTGGTTTTGTTTGGTTTTTCCAAAAATTATTGCAAACCACAAAGTTTTTAATATTCATCTATAGAAAGATGGTAGCAATCTAGCAATTAATTCTTACATAGTTTAATTATATATATATATATACTTAATATGCTTTTCTTCTCGTTATTGTACAAATTTTTCAAGAAGTCTTCTCTTATATATCTTCCGATTTGATTGTTAGAGATACAAGAGTTTTTCTAAAACCGTCGCTAAAAAACTGCCGCTATCTGTCGAATTTGGTACAGTGAGAAGTTGAAATTGGAGATGGAGGAAAGAAATATTGAGATGGAGAATAAGATTGAAGATGAGATGATGCCAGGTTTCAGATTTCACCCAACAGATGAAGAGATTGTTGATTTTTATCTAAAAAGAAAAATTCAGCAAAAATCTCTTCCTATTGAATTGATCAAGCAAGTTGATATCTATAAGTATGAGCCATGGGACCTTCCAAGTAAGAACTAATATCTTTTCTTGTTGAGTTTTTTTGTTAATCTCTTTTATCTTTCTTGGTACATCTTTTTTCCCATATATTTATTTAATCAAGGATGTAAAAGAATAAAATACAAAAAAAAAATTACAAATAGACTATTAAAATACAAAGAGAAAAACCCAAATCAGCCCCTGACAATTACCTCGAAAGATAACGAGGCCCCTGACAAAAAAAAAACCACAACCCAGCCCCTGACCAAAAAAAAAAAACTCAACCCAGCCCCTGACAATTACCTCGAAAGGACAACGAGGCCCCTGTGCCAAAAAAAAATCAATATTATTTTTTTTTGGCACAGGGGCTAATCAGTCCCAAAAAAAATTATCAGGGGCCGGATTGGGTGTTTTTTTTTCTTGGGGGCCTCGTTGTCCTTTCGAAATAATTGTTAGGGGCCGGATGGGATATTCACTCAAATACAAACATAAAATTATTCCTCTAATATCTATATGTTACTTAATAAAAATCAAACCCATTTTTATACTTGCTTCCTAATAATCAATAATGAGTTCTCAAAAATCAAAGCTGCACCATCTTTTTCTAAAGATGAAAAAATAGTTAATCTATTTTCTGTTTGTGATATTTTCTTTTTGAGTTATGCTGAAATCCTCAAACAAGTTTTTTTTCCCGCTTACATTCTCTTTAAAATAAATATAAATTTAATTAATTTCATTCGTTAAAAAAAATTAATATAATCTAAACATAATTGAATGAAAAAATTCCTTGATTTTGACTTGATTCTTTTCAAATTTTAATAAGCTGATAATTTTTTTAATTTATTTATATATTTTTTGATTAAAAAAGGGGTGGCAAGTAATGGAGAGAAAGAATGGTATTTCTACTGTCCAAGAGACAGGAAATACAGAAACAGTGCAAGGCCCAACAGAGTGACAAGATGTGGGTTTTGGAAGGCCACTGGAACTGACAGGCCCATTTACTCATCTGAGGCCCAATCCATTATTGGTTTGAAGAAGTCACTTGTTTTCTACAGAGGCAGAGCTGCTAAGGGTTTCAAAACTGATTGGATGATGCATGAGTTTAGGCTCCCTTCTCTTTCTACTGATTCAACCAAGAAATGCTCTGACAAAACTACCCCTGCTTCTGTAAGTTTTATTTTTTTATTTATTTATTTCCATGGGTTTTATATAGGATATAATGATTAATTTGGTCTGTTAGCTTTTATATATTTGATTAATTTGGTTTTTAATTTTAAAAATATTTGTTTTGTTTTTTGAACTTTTACCTACAAATTAATATCTCCTAAATATTTTATTTTAACACTGCTAAAAAGATATTATTATGCATCGTTAAATAGTATGTGATATAAAATATATATTTTTTAATATTTATATTTAAGTTCTTATTTTACTTCTTAATATTTTAATATATTTTAATTATACTTCTGTATAATTAAAATATATTGAAATATATTTTTAAGGGTATAATTAAAATATATTTAAAATATTAAAAATAAAATTAAAATAAGTTAAATATTAAAGATATTTTAAAAAATTCTAAAAATTTTAAAAATAAAAAGTATATTTTACCCTTAACCTAAGAATGAGAAATTATTAAAAGTATATTTATACAGTGGAAGTGAATTACAGAAAATTAATTAATGAAATTTGGTTGATTGGAATTTCAGGATTCATGGGCAATATGTAGGATATTCAAGAAAACAAACACAATGTCCATGGCACAAAAAGCCTCATTATCTCATCATCCTTATAATTGGAATCATCATAATCAATTATTTGATGATATACTCACACATCAACAACACCAACACCAACACCAACACCCTATTATTCCAAACTCCAACAACAACTTCATCTTCTACAATTCCAATTCTACCCTTGAACCCACAAAAGAAATTGATGCTACTACTACTAGTAGCTCCATTGTTATTTCTTCCAACATAGGCCTTCATGAAGATCCAAATCATCATCATTACAATAATAATAGTAGTGGGTTCTCATATGATGATGATTCAGGTGTAATTACAACAATTGCTGGGTTCCCATTCAATTTGCCTCCAAATGATGATGATGCTGCTTGGAATAATAATAATAAGCCTAATACTACTCTGCCATGGGATTACTCATCAGACATGTCCACTACCTATTCCACTAATAAATCTTACACTTAAAAAAAAAATTATATACCATAGTTAATTAAAACAAAAATTTGGATTAGTACATTTACCATTAAAATCAGTACCATTGTTAGGCTCTGATTTTACTAGTAAATGTACATGCATGTGTTATATATGTGTATATGTAGTTGCTTTTTGTTCGTATAATTAATTGGTTGCTTATTAATTATATATGTATCTCAGATACTTGATTTGTGTACACATAGTTTGCTTGTATATATAGTTTTTTCGTAATTTTCTCACATAGTTTTAAAGTTTAACTTGACCTCCATTTTTACTCTTTCTTATTCCTATCAATCTTCTTTTTTTTTTTATTGTAGATATATTATTTAACACTACTCTATTCTTAAATAAGTGTTTGTTTTTTTTTTTTTTACTTTTTCACGTGAAATATATAATAAAATATGATTGATGATATTAGTTTTTTTTTTATTTCTCAGCAATTGACAAGCTCAATAAACCAAAGGAACATGTTTTGAGTATTAGCCTGCTTAATTTTATATGAATTTAAAGTTATTATCAAATTAATTTTTTGAGATGAAAATTGTAAAAAAAAAAAATTAAAATCAATTTAGATGTATGATGATCGAATTATGATTACTACAAACTGTGAAAACCCGAAGAAAGATTATTGATTATAGTTGTTTAAAGTTTGATCAAACAACTTAAGCAGATTCAAATTATATAGTGGTACAAAGAGAAAAATTTAATTTGAAAAATCTAATTTAATAATTTGAAAAATTAGATTTAAGAGTCAAATACCGTAAAATAAATAAAAGGTAAAGATGGGAAACATATTTTAGAGGTGTGGAAGATATTATTTAATGGGTAATGCTTTTCAAACTAACTTCATTTTTTTATAAAATGATATGAAAAAAACGAAAAAATTATCTTTTATTTCACAATTCGCAACTTACTTGATTCTAAAAAATTACATATTTTTAACATAACATATATCTCTTGCATTTTGCATTAAAAGTGATTGTTATTGTTTTAAGGATTAAATTAAAATCAAAATCAATTTCGTCCCTAATATTTTTTTTTTTGTTATTAAAATCATCATCAATGTTATAAAACGTTATAAAATCATCATTTTATTCGTGAACAATATTTTTTGAACAGTTTTACCATTAAAAAAAACGCAGAACCGACCGAGAACCGATCGGTTGGACCGAATCTGTAACCTGCCCATTCAGATAAAACGACGCCCTTTTTTATTTGTAAAAAAAAAAAACCTAAAGAGAAGCAGATTATCCATTCTTGCTTCATTAGAATTAAGTCAGCATAACTTGACCATTCCAGTTATTCTAAATAACCTTCAAATATCCTATCATACTTTGATAAACAGCATCATATTGCCCATGAATACATTCAAATATCCTATCATACTTGATAATCATTATAGCATCAAGAATTTTTCCAAAAACTTTGATGTCCAAATCAACCTTTCTCCCTGGTGTTATTCTAAATAATCAATGTAGGACATGCACTCCCAGTAGTGAAGCTCACCTTCATTATAGCCACTCCTCTTAGGCAGTTCATCCTGTAGGCTTTTGTCAATTCCAGTATGTTTCATGAGTAAGAATGGTGAAAAATCAGAAGCCGACTTTTATTGGTAACTACCAGACTCCACCAGAGAGGAAATCATGCTCTCAGCCAGTTCAACAGATTTCTCTTCCCCAAAAGCATTCTCAATCCAGCTAAGGCCCTGTACTGAAATCGCGTTGTCCATGCAATATCTCAAACAAAAATTAAAAAACATGTAAGCAAACGCAGACGGCAGATCCCTCTTCTCTTCCTTTCTCATTCACAACAACAACCCTTCATCTTCTTCTTCTCATAACAACCCTTCTTCTCATATCTTCTTTCTTCTTCATCTTCTTCTTCTTCTCATTCACAACAACAACCCTTCATCTTCTTCTTCATCTTCTTCATCTTCTCATTCACAGAATAAGTTTATTTTAATACACATGATTTAATAGAGTACGTAACAGAGCAATCAGAACCATATGATACACATTTACAAATTTGTAAAATTTCCACCATCAGCAATCAGCAAATACGAGACAGATCCATCAACAACAGGCAATTACAATTTACAAAACATTCAGAACCAAACTTCAAACCAAGACCGAAGAAGAAGGATTGAAGAAAAATGGAACAAAAATTGAAGAAGAAGACCAAAGAACAACAATTTCAGAACTTCAAACCAAGAAGAAGACCGAACATTCAATGAAGATGAAGACGAGAAGCCACTAACCTGGGTTCTGTGCCGAGAAGCCAGCGAAAATGAAGACGACGTGCCGAGTTAATGGTTCCGAACACGGGGAAGAGTAAGAAGCAGCGGCGCTGAGGACCTGGGGACGGCGGCGGCGCTGATGACCTCGGAACGGTGGCGGTGATGAAGGGTTAGGGTTCCCTTTTCTTCAGAGTTCTCCAGTCCAGGGAGTGACGAATGAACGAATGATTGGGGGAGTGATGAACGAATGAATGATTGGCGTCATTTTATCCGAACCGGGCGGGTTACCGATTCGGTCCAACTGACCGATTCTCAGTCAGTTCGGTAATTTTTTTTGTTTAAGAATAAAATAAAAAAAAAATTTGTTCATCGACAAAAGAAGGATTTAATAACGTTTTGTAACGTTGAAGATGATTTTAATAACAAAAAAAGGTCGGAGACGATTTTGATTTTGACTGCAGACATTGGGAACGAAAAAAGTACTTATCCCTTAAATTAATTATACAATTTTATTAAATTCAACCTAATTAACAACTCTTTTTATTGACAAATAAATAATTTTTCAGTATAAATTTTATAAAATAACAATACGCTGATTTGTGAACATTTCACTTTTTTTTACGGATGGACATTTTTCACTTACGGAAAAAATGTTCACATTTCAGATATTTACAAGCCCAACACCAAACAATAAACTCTTCACACTATTATGAGAGCACGATACAATCATGGCCCATCCAATTTTTTTGCATATTTCTTGTGTTCCAAGGTTTTAAATTTTTCTTTTTTTTTTTCTAACATTTCGGTCATATTCACAAAGCAAAATTAAAAAAATACTCACTTAATCAACTTGGGTTGATTGAGTAGTTAACTCACTCGTCCACTTAAACAAGTATCAAGGGTTTAAATTCCGTCTTATACATACAACAACTTATTGACTTAGTATAATATAAAAGAAAATACTGTAGACAATAAAAAAATTCACTAAAAAAAATTTATATATATTCACTTGGTACATATTATTAAATTTTAAAAATAAAAATATCTTATTTTTAAATAAATTTTACAAAATTATTTCAAAGTATGATTTTTATAATTAAAAATATTTTTTGAGAATAAATATTTAATATTTAATTATATTTATCATATTTTTAAATATTTTTAAAATTTATTTGTTATTCGTATTTTTAAGATTATTCTTATTAATGATATAACTTTTCAATTACCATTTTAGTAGATTATCCAGTAGAAGATGCATATGGGTTTGAATACCTATATATAACCTGCGTCGAAGCAAAGTCTACACCATAATTTTTACCTTTTTTTTTCTTCAAGAGTATATATATTATGGATAAGAATTAAGAGATCAAATGATGAGTCATTAATTATACATAACGTAATTTAATAAGAATATATATTCTATCAGATAAATTAATTTTGGAAAACATGTTTGTAAGTGCTTTTAAAAACACATTTTATTTTAAAAGCCAAAAGTATAAGCATATCAACTTTTATCAAATACAAAATATTCATTTAAACTTTTGTATAGTACAAAGTGTATTTAAGAGAGCATCAATCCATTAAATTAAAACCAACAGGACTTATCCATAGGCTCACCTATCGCTTATGAAAAGAATTTAGAGTATCTCTAATACTAATTTTAAATTTGGTTTTATTTTGCTTCTTATAAAATAATATATCAATATTTATAAAATTATATATTATAAATAATTATGTAAAATTAAAAATAAAATTTATTATTTTAATACTTAATTTTAGTTCAATTAAAATTTTATATTATTTTTAATTATTCTATTAATATAATTATATAAATAATAACATTTTATTAATTTTTTATTAAAATAATATATTTTTTAAGGTGAGATTAATTTTATTTTATTTATTAATTATGATACAAATTTTAATTCTAAATTAGTTGACTCTTTAAAACTACCAAACTAAAAGTCATATTCTAAAAATATTTTATTAGAGTTGTTCTAATAAATACTTACCAAAAAATATTTGGTAACAACAAAAACTAAGTATTTGAACATACATTTATTTTTAAATTTTATGGTGTGTTTGGAATGCAATAAATTAAAATTAATTTTATTTTAAAATAAAACTTTTGTTTGAAATTTAAAAAAAGAGAATTGAATTGGTTTATAGAATATATAGATTTATTTTAACACTTATATAATTTTTTTTCATTTTTAAGAAAATATAGAAAAAAAAGGGCATGAAGACAAGAAGAGATAGTAGAGGTCCAGTAGTCTTGCCACCTATTACAATAATTATTAGTGACAATAAAAAATTATGTAATAAAAAAATTTTTATTATTAATTTCTTTTACAAAATTCTAAAAAAATATTAAAAATAAAAAAAGAAACCAAATATGAGTAGCATATGAATTTACTAAGGAATGAGAATAGAAGGTCTAGTAGCTAGTAAATCAATGTCATCGACAAGTACGTACCTGTTGAAAAAACCAATCATGCAAACCCATTAAATATGTGTTTAAACTTTGAAAAAACCAATAATGGTGTATTTGGATTGCGATAAATTAAAATTGATTTTATTTTAAAATAAAATTTTTTGTTTGAAAATTAGTAAAAAAAATTGAATTGATTTATAGAATATATAGATTTACTTTAACACTTTGTTAATTTTTTTTTTTCATTGTAACGAGTTAGAGTCAACGACACAGCGACGCTAGTTTAGGGCTTAAAGTTTTTTAAAGAGAAATTTTTTTAATTTACACCAGCTAGTATTCCTCATATTACATTGCTTAGTGCTTACCAACTTTTTATCAACTAGTATATCTTACAGACGTGTTCGAGCATGTCCCAATAGGTCAAGCAAAATTTAATGTGTTCTTTAATTTATTTACATTATAAACTAACTAAATATTTACAAAATTCTTAAAAAAAAAAAATCGTCTTTGATATTAGATGAAATCAAAATAAAAAGTTACCTTATTTTTTTTCATACTCCTTGTCTTAAATTGAGATGTCTATTTTAGTGAATAGTGAGAGTTAAACTAACCCTAACATGTACAAAATCCACAAACTTTAAGGTACATCCTGTGACACCCTACCATACTTAATCTTATGCTTAAGTCATAAGACTGAAATAGTAAGGTATTACGACCTCTAAAAATAGTAATATATATATAATAATAGAGAAAAGATACTTAACTAGGAGCCTTGAAAAACGGGTAAAACAAAATCGCAAAACAAAAAGCGCAACGCTCAGGAAAGGATTACTTGCGTGCTAAGAAACCTAATAGAAACATGATAAAGTTAAGCAAAAGAATAAAGGAAAGCCAAGGAAACAGCATAACTAGCCCCTGACTTAGCCTGTGAAGCTAAGGCTGGCCAGAGGATATAGATATATACATATGAACATATATAGGTATCCCCAAAATATACCAAAATATCAAAATAAACTCCTATCTCTCCCTCAACCTCTAAGAGGAGTAGCATACATAAGTTACTTTGAGAGTAAGCTAAATACATATATACATATATACAAATAGAAAACCAAAATACACCCAAGGACTATTTCGCTTCCCAGGATCCAGACGCCTAGCAAGGAGCCTCTCAACCTGCATCTGAAAAACAACAATACAATATGGAATGAGAACCGGAGGTTCTTAGCATGGTAAAAGTGCCATGCGCATAATAAATAAGGTCCTGAGAATGCCATAGGCAATCGTAGAACTCCGTTATACAATTATCCAACTTAATTACTAAACAGAAGCTATAACGGGGTAGGTATTCTAAATTTACCTAACTTACTCAATTTCAATCCTAATCTAACATCAAACCATTTCTCCTTTTCCTCCATCCTTCCATCATCCACAATGCAACAGAAACAAGCAACCAAACAAGGTCATGCACAAGTAATGAGCAGATAGTACAAATAGCAAGTATAACAGATAGCAGGTGATATATATCAATTAGGCAAACTCAGAAAATGCATAGCAATCAAAACAAACAAATGCATATGATGCATGCATGTCCTATGGCTGACGGGGCCCATCTGTCGGTTATCCAACCAACCCGACAAGTCCGAAAATCTTAGATTGTCCCCCGTTGCGCATCTCCAAGAGTTTATGCATAGAGTTCACATTCAATCATCATATAAATCACTCAATAGGGGTTATCCATACCCGGAAATTTATACGTGTCTGGTCACCCTTACGACGTAGGGTTAACAGAGTATCGAGAATCAACCTGGAACACGTAGAGACGAGCCACTGTTTTTATCCAGAAAAACTTGTATCTCATATATCATCATTCATAAGCCATTTTATAGTCATAATTATTATTTAATCATTTATCAATTCATGGCATGTTAATTCTTTTTATTAACAACCTCTCTTTCACATTTTTCATCATCATTCCCTTATAATTCATCTCAATTACTCCTTCCGAGTCTTGACTAAACTATTTATCAAACTCTTCTCAACCTTTTTAATATCGAATAATCTTAAAATCAACCTAACTCTAACATTAAATCAATCACATCACACGAAGATTAAACTTTAACTTCTCGAACCCATGAGTATCACTAAGACATCCTCGACATTCTGTTTTCTTTTCTGTTTTTAATATAATAAATAAACTCGGAATTGTACAAACTTTATGTCCAGGTGTTCATCTTAAAATAAGCTTTCTAACAAATTAAAAATCATAATTTTCTGATTTCTCTAGCCTCAGGAATAAAGGAAAAACCGTGACTGCTCTGCAGTGCATAAAATCAGAAAAACAACAGCAGCATGTGATATTCAAAATTCAATATAAAATCTAAGTTAAATCCAATGACTTTAAAAATTAATGTAGTTAAACTTCACTCATCCAGGTTTCTTTCTCAATTAGTTCTGAGTGAATACCATTTTTAATGAAGAAGTTACATTACCTGGAAGTTAAGTAAAAATGAGTCAAAATCTGTTTCTTTTCAACTTTGACCACCAATATTCAAAAATTCACAACTCCCAATCCTCAACTCTTAAAATTTTGAAGTATTAGAGTAATAAAGCAAGTTAATCAAATTTTATAACAAAATTAGTTTCGCTCTAAAACTCAACTCATAGAAGTCGCAACGAGACAAATAAGTTGCTGCCCTGTTTGACCTTTTCTGCTGCAGGACAGATTTAACAACCTAACTTTAAAAATTTGTCATAAATTGCATATTTAACAAAAAGATCCCAAATTTTTCAGTTTAGTTCTTTATATTCCCAAGTTTAGTCCAAACTTAGTCTCATACAATTTCGATCATTACATAATTAGTTACAGCATATACAATAATTCACAACACAACTCTACATCCTTATTAACAAACATCAATCCTAATCCATCATAAATAAATATAAGAGCACACCATTAATAACTTTCACACCTCATAATTCCAATATATATATATATATACCCACCAACAAATCTATTCCAACAACATTACAAGGCTAATCATTAAATACAACAAACAATTCAACTTATCCTATGGTTCCTCTAACCTAAGTTTTCACAACACCGTAAATATTAAACGTGCGAAACTTAAACCATACCTTGGCCGATCACTTAGTTCACCCAAGGCAGCCTCAAAACTCAAAATTACAGCCCTTCCAAGCTCAATTAAACAGCCCCAAAACAAGCCTTGGTCATCAACAAACCTCCAAGTAATCCCAATTCAATTCCAATGCTTATATACCCACTTAATCTATACCTAATATATATACATGTTCCAATTTCAGATTTCTCATCATAAATACAAGATTGGACTAGGATTTAGGTTGTCCTTACTGTACCCACACGCATAACAACTCGAGCTCAATAAGCTCCGCAAGCTAAATTAAACCTAAAACACCAAATTATACAAAATCTCAACACCAAAGCCCAATAAATTCAGAACAGGAAATGAGAAAATTGAGGAAGAAAGCATGGCTTCCTTTCCTTATAATGTTATGGGCTTTTTAGAGCTCGACACTGCGGTCGCGTGGTCGCAAACGCATCGTCAATTGGAGCTCGGAGCGAGAAGTTATGTGGATTTGAATGAAATCAAGGGTTTTGGAATCTTCAACATGTTTTTTCCCATTTTGGCTCTGCCCAGCGTGTTCTGCATGCTGAATGAAAATGAAATGAGCTTCAGCTCATTATATATAGTGAGTTGGTTGGGCCCACGGGCCCGATTCGGGTCCGGTTCGACCGGTTCGGCTCGTTCGACCCAATTTTGGGCCAAATTTTTTGAAAGTGATATCAAAATTCTCGTTTTGACGAGCTCTATCCTATTTTGATATTAGTTTTGCATATTTAATTTTCCTATTGAAAATTCAATTTATTGACTAATTATATACCGATTTTAGTGGGGTTTATACATCCTTCTCATTTGTCCCATATACTTTCTCGGCTCATGTATTTTTCATTCCAATGGCTTTGGTAAATAGACTCAAAACCATGTGCTACTTCTTTTGCTACATCATGCAGTATCAATGCAATAAGTAAGAGTTACTTGTAACTTGGATATATGTTAACATATAGTATCATAGTACTACATGGTGTCAATATCACACACCAGTAAACTTTTTCTTCTTGCGGAACCCAAAGTGCAGGATGGCAACAGTTGGCATGAGGACTGAATGGGGGAAGTTGATGAAAACTTCAAGCGAGGAAGGTGAGGAGGCCAGAAGACTCCATTAGAAAAATAGACAAAATACTAAACTTGCATTTAATAGGAAGGTTTGTATGTTGCTGATGCATGTGAATTTCTTTTGGCAGTAAGGAGCCAGCCAAAGAGTGCGTTAGATTTACTATAAATAGGGGTCAAGTCTTGCCTAAGCTCTTTAACTTGTTCCTCAAGGACAAGAAAGATAAATAGATTCAATTCAATGCTTCACCTTGAATACTCCTTAAAACCACCAGACCGATTAACCATATGCTCTGATACCACTTGTTGGGCCAACCGTGGAGAGTTCTCGACCACCAGGAGATTTAGGGGAGGAATCAAGCGAGAGAACATAAGATGAGAAGACACCACATCCAACTCAAAACCTTTAGGTAGTAAGTTAATCGGTCTCTCATCTTATAAACTTCTCACTCTTCCTTGCTTTTTTGATGTTGGAGTAACTTTAAGAATTCCTCACACTTACAACACTAATAATCTCCCCATCAAGTATGAGCCTCCACATCAAGCATCAACTCCCCCTCTTTCTAGCTCTTCCGCCACGAGTATTCGTCCATCACACTGTCGCATCGTGGAAAACGCCACCCGGACTACCATTGCTAGGAAGACTTTCGATGCTTCACCTTGAATACTCCTTAATACCACCAGACCGATTAACCATCGGCTCTGATACCACTTGTTGGGCCAACTGTGGAGAGTTCTCGACCACCGGGAGATTTAGGGGAGAAATCAAGCGAGAGAACATAAGATGAAAAGACACCATATCCAACTCAAAACCTTAAGGTAGTAAGTTAATGGGTCTCTCATCTTATAAACTCCACACTCTTCCTTGCTTTCTTTGATGTGGAACTAACTTCATGCATTCCTCACACTTGCAACACTAACAATCTCTCCCTCAAGTGTGATCATCCACATCAAGCATCAAATCCCTCTTTTTCTAGAATATATAGATCTACTTTAACACTTGGTTAATTTTTTTTCATTGCAACAAGTCAGAGTCAACAACACAGCGGCGCTAGCTTTGGACTTGAAGTTTTCTAACGAAAAGTATTTCTAATTTACAATGTGCTTACCAACTAGTATCCCTCACACTACAATGCTTAGTGCTTATCAACTTCTTACCAACTAGTATATCTCACAGACGTGTTCGAGCACGTCCCAATAGGCCAAGCAGAATTTAATGTGTTCTTTAATTTATTTACCATATAAACTAACTAGATATTTACAAAATTCTTAAAAAAAATCGTCTTTGATATCAAAAGAAATAAAAAAAAGCTACCTTATTTATTTTTCATACTCCTTGTCTTAAATTGAGACGTCCATTTTAGTGAATAGTGAGAGTTAAACTAACCCTAACGTGTACAAAACCCACCAACTTTAAGGTGCATCCTTCTCATTTGCCCCATATACTTTCTTGACTCATGTATTTTTCATTTCAATGGCGTTGGTAAATAGACTCAAAACCATGTGCTACTTCTTTTGCTACATCAGGCAGTATAAATGCAATAAGTAAGAGTTACTTATAACTTGGATATATCTTAACATATAGTATCATAGTACTACATGGTGTCATGATCACACACCAGTAAACTTTTTCTTCTCGCGGGACCCAAAGTGTAGGATGGCAACAGTTGGCATGAGGATTGAATGGGAGAAGTTGATGGAAACTTCAAGCGAGGGAGGTGAGGAGGCCAGGAGACTCCATTGGAAAAATAGACAAAATACTAAACTTGCCTTGAATAGGAAGGTTTGTATGTTGCTGATGCATGTGAATTTCTTTTGGCAATAAGGAGCCAGCCAAAGAGCGAGTTAGATCTACTACAAATAGGGGGCCAAGTCTTGTCTAAGCTCTTTAACCTGTTCCTCAAAGACAAGAAAGATGGATAGATTCAATTCAATGCTTCACCTTGAATACTCCTTAAAACCACCAGACCGATTAACCATCAGCTCTGATACCACTTGTTGGGCCAATCGTGGAGAGTTCTCGACCACCGGGAGATTTAGGGGAGGAATCAAGCGAGAGAACATAAGATGAGAAGACACCACATCCAACTCAAAACCTTAAGGTAATACGTCTCTTATCTCAAACTTCTCACTCTTCCTTGCTTTCTTTGATATTGGACTAACTTCATGCATTACTCACACTTGCAACACTAACAATCTCCACCTCAAGTGTGAGCCTCCACATCAAGCATCAACTCTCCCTCTTTCTAGCTCATCCGCCAGGAGTATTCGTCCATCACACCGCAGCAAAACACCGTGGGAAACGCCACGTGGACCACCTTTACCAGGAAGACTTTCGATGCTTCACCTTGAATACTCCTTAAAACCACCAGACTGATTAACCATCGGCTCTGATACCACTTGTTGGGCCAACTGTGGAGAGTTCTCGACCACCGGGAGATTTAGGGGAAGAATCAAGCAAGAGAACATAAGATGAGAAGACACCACATCAAACTCAAAACCTTAAGGTAGTAAGTTAATGTGTCTCTCATCTTATAAACTCCTCACTCTTCCTTGCTTTCTTTGATGTGGGACTAACTTCATGCACTCCTCGCACTTGCAACACTAACAATCTCTCCCTCAAGTGTGAGCCTCCACATCAAGTATCAACTCCCCCTCTTTCTAGCTCTTCCGCCACGAGTATTCGTCCATCACACCACCGCAAAACACTGGCAGACACGCCACCCAAACCACCTTTGTCGGGAAAACTTTTGATACCTCACCTTGAATACTCCTTAAAACCACCAGACCGATTAACAATCAGCTCTGATACCACTTGTTAGGCCAACCGTGGAGTGTTCTCGACCACCGGGAGATTTAGGGGATGAATCAAGCGAGAGAACATAAGATAAGACAACACATCCAACTCAAAACCTTAAGGTAGTAAGTTAATGGGTCTCTCATCTTATAAACTCCTCACTCTTCATTGCTTTCTTTGATGTGGGACTAACTTCATACATTCCTCATACTTGCAACAATAACAATCTTCCCCTCAAGTGTGAGCATCCACATCAAGCATCAACTCCCCCTCTTTTTAAAATATATAGATTTACTTTAACACTTGGTTAATTTTTTTTCATTGCAACGAGTCAGAGTCAACGACACAGCCCCGCTAGCTTAGGACTTGAAATTTTCTAAAGAGAAGTCTTTCTAATTTACAATGTGCTTACCAGCTAGTATCCCTCACACTACATTGCTTAGTGCTTACCAACTTCTTACCAACTAGTATATCTCACAGACGTGTTCGAGCACGTCCTAATAAGCCAAGCAAAATTTAATGTGTTATTTAATTTATTTACATGATAAACTAACTAAATATTTACAAAATTCTTTAAAAAATTATCTTTGATATCAGATGAAATCAAAATAAAAAAACTACCTTATTTTTTTTCATACTCCTTCTCTTGAATTGAGACGTCCATTTTAATGAATAGTGAGAGTTAAACTAACCCTAACGTGTACAAAACCCACCAACTTTAAGGTGCATCCTTCTCATTTGCCTCATATACTTTCTTGGCTCATGTATTTTTCATTCCAATGGCTTTAGTAAATAGACTCAAAACCATGTGCTACTTCTTTTGCTATATCAGGCAGTATCAATACAATAAGTAAGACTTACTTGTAGCTTTGATATATGTTAACATATAGTATCATAGTACTACATCGTGTCATGATCACAGACCAGTATACTTTTACTTCTAGCTGGACCCAAAGTACAGGATGGCAACATTTGGCATGAGGACTGAATGGAAAAAGTTGACGAAAACTTCAAGCAGGGAGGTGAGGAGGGCAGGAGACTCCATTGGAAAAATAGACAAAATACTAAACTTGTCTTTAATAGGAAGGTTTGTATGTTGCTGATGCATGTGAATTTCTTTTAGCAGTGAGGAGCCAGCAAAAGAGCGAGTTAGATCTACTACAAATAGGGGCCAAGTCTTACCTAAGCTCTTTAACCTGTTCCTCAAGGACAAGAAAGATAGATTCAATTTAATGCTTCACCTTGAATACTCCTTAAAATCACCAGACCGATTAACCATTGGTTCTGATACCACTTGTTGGGCCAACCGTGGAGAGTTCTCGACCACCGTGAGATTTAGGGGAGGAATCAAGCGAGAGAACATAAGATGAGAAGACATCACATCTAGCTCAAAACCTTAAGGTAGTAAGTTAATCGGTCTCTCATTTTATAAACTTCACAATCTTCCTTGCTTTCTTTGATGTTGTACTAACTTCATGCATTTCTCACACTTGCAATACTAACAATCCCCCCCAAGTGCGAGCCTCCACATCAAGCATCAACTCCACCTCTTTCTAGCTCTTCCGCCATGAGTATTTGTCCATCACACTAGCGCAAAACACCGTGGGAAACACCACCCGGACCACCTTTGCCAGAAAGACTACCGATTAACCATCGGCTCTGATACCACTTGTTAGGCCAACTGTAGAGAGTTCTCGACCACCGGGAGATTTATGGGAGGAATCAAGCAAGAGAACATAAGATGAGAAGACAACACATTCAACTCAAAATCTTAAGGTAGTAAGTTAATGGGTCTCTCATCTTATAAACTCCTCACTCTTCCTTGCTTTCTTTGATGTCGGACTAACTTCATGCACTCCTCACACTTGCAATACTAACAAGCATCAACTCTCCCTCTTTCTAGCTCTTCCGCCACGAGTATTCGTCCATCACACCGCCGCAAAACACCGCGGAACACGCCACCCGAACCACCTTTACCGGGAAGACTTTCGGTGTCTCACCTTGAATACTCCTTAAAATTACCAGACCGATTAACCATCGACTCTGATACCACTTGTTAGGCCAACCGTGGAGAGTTTTCGACCACCGGGAGATTTAGGGGAGGAATCAAGCTAGAGAACATAAGATGAGAAGACACCACATCCAACTCAAAATCTTAAGGTAGTAAGTTAATGGGTCTCTCATCTTATAAACTTCTCACCCTTCCTTGCTTTCTTTGATGTGGGACTAACTTCTTGCACTTCTCACACTTGTAACACTAACAATAAGAACGTACTAAATCAACAGGCAGGCAGACAAAACTTTAGTGGACGATTAACAATAGACAAGAGAAGACACATGAGTTATCATCATTGTAGAGATGGTTTATTCTTGAAAAGAAAGTACCAGTCAGTTCTCTGGGAGCAAGAGGCGGGAAAATAGACTGATTGCACCACCATGGATGATAATCTCATCCCATGCATAACAGGAATAAAGTTTGACCTTCTAACTAAGGAAGATATAGTTAAGTATATTCTTGATCTTATCTGCATTAGCTTTCAGTTGTTTACTGAGATATGCGTAATCTACACTTATTAACCGTGTATTGGATATTAATCAATTTCACCTTTTATAGGAGAATACCTCCAGTTTGAAAATACAAGACCGTCGACATATTAATGATTCTGATTTGGGACTTCCAAATCTAACTTATAAGTGCACCACTTGTGGCGCTAAAGCCTTTCGTTCAGTTGAGGATGTATATCCATACATTCTATACTCTAAAGTCAGTCATTTTTGTGAAGGTAAGGATGTATTTTAGGATAATTTATTTAGAGATTATCACTTGTAAATATATTAGAAAAGACAGTGAAGAATTAATATTTAATTTCAAACCATTATGAGATGATTAAATTTAACGTTACCATACCCCATCCTTATTTCCTATAGGAGATGGCACAAATTTTGAACAAAATATGTCCTGCTTGTAAATCTATTCGAGAAGAATTATCAAGCAAGGTCAGCTATGTTTTACTCATGTCAAATATTACTATGTTAATTTTATAGATATTCCAGTAAATCAATTTAGATGTATGGTGATCGAATTGTGACTACTACAAGCTGTAGAAACCCAAAGAAGAATTATTGATTATAGTTGTTCAAAGTTTGATCAAACAACTTAAACAGATTTAAATTGTATGGTGGTACAAAGAGAAAAATTTAATTTGAAAAATCTAATTTAATAATTTGAAAAATTAGATATTGGAGTCAAATACTGTAAAATAAATAAAAGGTAAAGGTGGGAGACATATTTTAGAAGTGTGGAAGATATTTTTTAATGAGTAATGCTTTCTAAACTAACTATTTTTTTTTTGATAAAATGGTATGAAAAAAAACGAAAAAACTTTCTTATTTCACAATTCGCAACTTAATTTTTTTTGTCTTTCTTAAAGAAAAATTTTTAACATAACATATATCTCTTGCAATTTGCATTAAAAGTGATTATTATTGTTTTAAGAATTAAATTGGAATTAAAATTTAATTATTTATACAATTTTATTAAATCCAACCTAATTAACAACTCTTTTTTATTAACAAACAAATAAATTTTCAATATAAATTTTATAAAATAATAATACGCTGATTTGTGAACATTTTACACTTTTTTATGGATGGACATTTTTCACTTACAAAAAAAATGTCTATATATCAGATATTTACAAGCCCAACACCAAACAATATTTGGAGAGGATATCTCTTAGCTTGGGATATGAGTCAATGAGATGTTATTTGTGAGACGGATTGTGTGGAAGCATTTAATCTTGTTACTCAAGATGGTTTTGGGTTTATTGATCTATTGGTGCTCAAAATAAGAGATATCATGCATTGGAATTGGCGTGTTGACTTTCGTTTGATTATGAGAGATGCAAACACGGTGGCAGATACTATGGCAAAGATGGCGATGAAGTTACAACTTTCGCATGTGGAGCTTCTTTCACCTTGGGAAGAGTTTAAGAGTAGTTTTAAACGGGACTGCCCCTCTATTTAAGCAGTTCCTTGTTTTGTTTGTTTTGTTTTTCTTTGTTTAATTTATTTCAGTCACAAAAAAAAAACAATAAACTCTTCACACTATTATGAGAAGACGATTAGGGACGGACCCATGCATTGGGAAAAGGGAGCATTTGCCCCCCACAAAGGTTTTTCAAAAAAACTAATACTTACACTTATATATATATATATATATATATATAACTTATTATATTATATTTATTCTAAAATAAAATATAAATAATTTTTTTGTATTTTATATTTAAAAAATATTTTATTCAATTTAATTTAGTATAAAAAATAAATAATAAATAAATTCAAAAAATATTGATAATTAATTTTATTATATTAATTAATTAATTGATAATTAAATTAAAATTTAATTTTTAATTAAATACAACTTAAATTATTAGTAATTTTTTAAAAATTATTTAAGATAAAAAAATATATTATTTATATGTTAATATACTGTAATTATTTTGGTTAAAAAATTTATTTATACTATGCATAAAGATTATAATAAATAGATTTGACAATTAAATATGAGATAATAAAAAATAAAATAATTATTTAAAAAATATATAAAAAAATAATATTTAGTCATGTTAAAAATAAAAATAAAAAGTCATTATAAATTATTTTTTTTGTTATTTTGAATATTCTACTGTGTGTATGAAATTATATTTTGATTATTTTAAATATTATAATAAGTGATTGTATATATATTTTTAGTTCCTATTAATATGTATAGATAATTTTTATTTAAAATTTTAAATATATCTAAACCAATTTGGATTAGTTAAGTGATAGCTTAGTCGTTCGCTTAAGTAAATATTGGAGATTTGAATTTCATTTCGTATGTGTAGTAATTCATTACCAGCTAATTGCAAACTATTAAATGAAACTCAAATTCATGATAAATTAGTCCTTAATTTATTGGGTATTGTAGAAAGTAAAAAAAAATCTATACCAAAATTTATTATATTTTTGCCCCACTACTAAATTTTTCTGGGTCCGTCACTCAATCATTGCCCATCCAAATTTTTTGCATATTTCTTGTGTCCCAAAGTTTTAAATTTTTCTTTTTTTTTTCTAACATTTCGGTCTCATTCGCAAAGCAAAATTAAAAAATACTCTAAAAATACCAAACTAAAAGTCATATTCTAAAAATATTTTATTAGAGTTGCTCTAATAAATGCTTACCAAAAAATATCTAGTAACAACAAAAACTAAGCATTTGAACATACATTTAATCCTAAATTTTATGATGTGTTTGAATTGCAATAAATTAAAATTGATTTTATTTTAAAATAATTTTTTTTTGAAATTTAGAAAAAAGAATTGAATTGGTTTATAGAATATACACATTTACTTTAATACTTAGTTAATTTTTTTTATTTTTAAAAAAATATAGAAAAAAAAGAGCATGAAGACAAGAAGAGATAGTAGAGGTCCAGTAGTCTTACCACCGACTACAATAATTTTGGTGACAATAAAAAATTATACAATAAATAAAATTTTATTATTAATTTCTTTTACAAAATTCTAAAAAGAATATTAAAAATAAAAATAGAAACCAAACATGAGCAGCATATGAATTTACTAAGAAATGAGAATTGAAGGTCTAATAGCTAGTAAATCAATGTCACCGACAAGTACGTACTTGTTGAAAAAAACCAATAATGCAAACCCATTAAATATGTGTTTAAACTTTGAAGAGATATCTAAATAATTGAAACAATGCGACAAGTATAGTGTGGACAAATCGTGAACTTTATGGATTGAATAATGGATTGGACAACAAGTACTATATACCGACACCCTTAATGGCCATTGAAGGTGACATCACAAGATAAAGAGAGTAACAAACTTCTCCAAAATGAACCCACCAACTCGTTTTAACCTCTCTTCACTTTATTCCCAATTTATTTTCTTCTCAATTGTTGGTGCTACATGGTTATTGTTCCTCCCAACCTTGCCAATGCCACTATTATTGTTCCTGGTGCACATGACAAAAAATCCAAATCCAAAAGCTATGTCATGTGTCTACTTCATATGTACCTATAGAGACATGATCATTCTACTTACAAGAGTAATCTCACCTCATAGTAAAAAGAGTAAATTTAGGATTTTTATATAAAATTAATGGTAAATTGATTCTTATTAAAAGATATGTCATTTTTTAAATTCGTTCCTAAAAAATTTTATCGATCAAATTAGTCAATTTTTTGTTAATGATTGATAATATAAAATATTAACTGATAATATACCAGATATAACCAAAAAATTTATAGTTTGATTTTTATTAGACCACCCAAAAAAAAAATTGGCATATAAGACAAATAAAAAAAATCATACATAAAAATTCAAACAAATTAAAAAAAATTATTACTTAAAAAAGACATATTATTAAAAATATAACTATTTATATGTTTTTATATAAAATAGCTTCACGATGGAGCGAATATAGCCCATCATGCCAGTAAATTTGAAAAAAAAAAAGAAATCTAATAAACAAAAATCATTCTTTTCTATGTACATTATAGTCATATATTACATATTACATGTACACATAGTCAAAACTAGTAAAAGCAAAATAAAAATTAAAACAGACAAGCCTTCATCTTTGGAACCCTTGACCAATTGACCTCTTTGGCTTTACATATTCCAAGTTGTTTCTTCAAGAAGCATTGAAGCTTTCAGTCTTGCATTGGATTCATCTTTTAATTTGCTTGTATAGAATTTTCCATCTATGGATTGAACCCTTGACAAGTGATTACTATATGTCAAAATTATATGACTATCATATTTCTTGATCATATTTTATTTTATCATAAACTTGGAATAGAAAAATCTTATAGATGGACGATAAACCCAACCACCCCCCTCCTATTTAATTTAATGTCATAATTTTTTTGAATTTAATTTTAATATACTTTAAGTATAAATATACATATATTTAATTACGTAATATTATATCAATAAAAATAATTATTTTTTATGTTGATTATGCAAATAATTATAAAAAAGAACAGTTGTAATTGCATATTTGTGTAAACTATTTTATATTCTTAGTAGATCAAAATTCAATTTATTTTTTTAAGCATGAAACTTTGTACTTTAATTTAAATCCAATTAATACTTAATTATGCTTCTTTCTATTAAAATTTCACACCTAGAATCTTTTTTGGTGAACTGAAGACAAATATTCCTTTTTTGTTTTACTAGTGTTTAGAAATTATTAGCGATAATAATTTGACCTATATATATAGAGAGAGAAAGAGAGAGAGAGAGGGAGAGATTAAAGGGACAAGATTGGAACATTTTGAACATGTATTAGATACTAATTAAATATAAAGAAAAAACATTTAAGAATCAAATGGAAATTGTTAAAAAATATATATGGTGAGATAGTAATAATAATAATAATAATGAACTTGAGCAAGGGAGAGGATAGCAACCTATGGGGCAGCTATTGAAGACAATAATGGTGAAGGTAGCTAGGGTCAAGAACTAGAAGAGACAATGAGACATAAGCACATGTGGGTCTAGGCTCTTGGGGTGGGGATGCTATGCACTTGGAAGTTTTGCTCAGATATGGTATTGATCTCATGTAGTTTCATGTTTTTATTTGTTGTGTTTTTTAATTCCATAGTTTCCTGTTTTTTTTTTTTATTTGTTGTGTTTTTTAATTAATTCCATAGTTTCATGTTTTTTTTAGGGTGAATACCATCCCAACTTCTAATAATTTATTTGAAAAAAAACGAGTCACTCAATAAAAAAAAAAAATCTATTTCGATCTTTGATATTTAATTTTGTGAGACGAGTTAGTCTTTCTATCAATAATTTCTTTTCAAACATACTTATGTGATACATTAATCATTAATATATTATTTATTTAATTTTTATAAATAAAAATAATTTAAAAATTATAAATAATTTTTTTTATTTTACACAGTAAATTTAGTTAATGTATTCAAAAAATATAACAAAAAATAAACGACCCTCACAGTTATCTCTAAAAGACAACAAGATTTTCAAAAAAAATAATTTTTTAATCATAATTAATTTTTAACGAATAAATCAATGGCTTAACATGCCATTTAAACTTATTCTATTAATACATAAATAATTGTTAGAGGAGATTAAATTTTTTTTATTGGTTGTGTTTTTGACTTCTACCTTAGGCGTTGAAACTTTTGTTCATATCTAGCTTTATTAGAAAAAGTGATAAATAATGAATTTTGATTAGTTTTAAGCTTTTCTTTAATGAATCAAACTAACGAAAAATATATAATTTGTTAATATAGTCAATATTTACTATATTTTATTTTATTTATTTACTTTTATATTAACAATGTCTTTTTTTTTTCTCAACATTATTCTTAATGTCAGCCACTCCACTCTAAATTTGAGATGTTAAATTATAAATTATAAATTTTAAATATTAAGTTGCAAATTTTAAATTATAAATTCTAAGCAATAAATTTTTAAAAAGTAATTAATATTAAATAATTTAAAAGTTGACTTGCTGTAATTTTTTAAATTGAGTTGAAGTTAATAAAAACCCTAAAATTTCGTTTCATATATAATTTTAGAGTAGTGTTATATATTCAAGTCTTTTTATAAATCAAGTTCAATCAAATTAAATAATAAGACTTGAAATAATATTAGAAATAATTGATTTTTATTATATTAGATCAATTTAGTTGGACTTGATTAACAAAAAAAATTGAATGCGTAGTATTACTGTATTATTCATAATCTTAATTAGTAGTGTCTAGTATGTTATATTAATGGTTGTATTTGTTTATATGTATGGAATATTAAGATAAAAATATAGAAATATAAAATTATATTTGACAAATAGATCGATATGTACAAAGATATTATATCTACAGATATTGAATTAGTATATTTTATATCTATTCTGACAAAAAAGACATAGACACTAACAAAAGAATAAAGAGATATAATTTATTTTTTATTTTTTATTTTTATTAATTTTTTATAATTATATTTTTATTGTTATTTTTCTTTTTAAATTTCTTAAATAAAAATAATAAGAATAAATTAAAATTTTATAATTTATTTTTATTTATTATTAAATAAAATATAAAAATACTAATTTTTATATTTTTATTTTTTATATATTATTCTCAGTATCTTATCTTATTCTGTTTATATATCGATACTTCTTTTTATTAGAGAATGATCTAATAGTAGATATCTTTAATTAAAAGAAGCATGCAAGAAAAAAAAAATTAAAAATACACACAAAAATATTTATCCCTAATAGATATTCATAATATTTTGTTTTTATCTTTTCTTATTTTATGTTGTTAATTAAAGTTTTGGCTTTTAATTTTTAGGAAACATTATTACTTTCACATTAAAAATGCCCTATTTTCATATACAATTTCTATTTGAAAAAAATTTACATAAAAAATTTTAGTAAACTAAATTTTGATAATTGACCGTCATCGATATAATTTTTATCATATATAAATCTTGTTATTTTGATTTAAAATGAGTGAACAATCTTATTAATTTTTTTTACTTCTAAAACTTCTTCATTTTAGACAAATTTAATTCATAATTTTTTTTAAAACCTCAAAAAATAAGTAAGATTCCGGAAAATTTTGTTTCATGCTAAAAGATGAGTTTGGCTGATAAGTATCAAATGTTAAAATTTTAATTATAATTTTTTTAAAAAAATTTAAGCTATTAAATAAAAGAGTAGTGCTAAATAACTAATTTTTTTTTATCTAACATTAGTTAATTTTTTAAAGATTATTTTTGTTATCTTAAATTTTAAATTTTAAATTTTAAATCATAAATTTTTAACTCTAAATTCTAAATTATAAATTTAAGCACTAAAATTGATTAATATTAGTTAATACTTACATTGCATAAGAGTGCCGGTTTTCTAAGATTTGTTTGTATACTCTACTCTGTTAGAATTTTTTTAGGAGAATCCTTAATTGTGAGCCTATTTCATAGAAGACTACTAGGGAACAATGGCACCACATGCTGTCGATCGAATTCAAGCTACCAATACTATTGTGACAAATGAAGAAATAGTCATTATGTTCAATGATGAAAAAAAGGAGGGAATGGAAAAATGCTCGAAGAGTCTTGTAAACAGGTTGTTTTCAGATCGGAGAATTACTCCAAAGACTATTGAAGCAGCTTTATATCGATCTGGAGCCAACCGATAGGTTTCAAAGTCATAGATCACGGGGAGAACTTGTTCCAATTCTTCTTCGACAATGAAACGGGCTTGATCAAGATTGAAAGAGGTGCACCTTCGCTTTTCAAAACTTACATTTTGAATCTACGAAGGTGGAATGAGGACTTGGAAATTAAAGATGAGGAGTTTGCAACAGTTTCAACATGGGTTCAACTATGGGGATTACCAGAACAATGCAAAACAAAAAACCTGGGTAGCAAAGTAGGAGAAACACTTGGGAGCGTGTTAGAGACGGATCTGTTTTCGATAAGGGGTAAGGAGGACCAATTGATGAAGATGAAAGTGATGCTAGACATCACAAAACCATTAAGAAGATCCATTAAAATTTCAGGCAATAATCAGAAAGTAATGGAGGTGAATCTAAACTACGAACGTATCAGTAACTTTTGTTATTATTGTGGTTTTATTGGTAATGAAGTGAGAAATTGCCAGCAGAATTTGGAGGATACAGCGGTTGGACAATCAAAGGAGGAACAGTGGGGTTCGTGGCTGAGAGCTGAACAAGTGGGGAGAAAAATAAAACATCCAAAGAAGAACCAAAACCCCAACAAACCTAAAAAAGATTAGGAGAGGAGACAAACGTCGAGAAAGCCTACACCAGTAAATCTAATACGTGCATTTGCTAGCTTATCAGTTCAAGAAGGTAATTCACAAAATAGTGGAGCTGAGGTAGGTTTCAAACCAGAAAACCGAAGTAAGAGAAGAGAATTTGATAGAAGCTGCAAATTCTAACAGTTTATTTACCTTTGAATTAACAAGCCAAAGTGAGGAGGGTAACGAAGGCAGCAAGCTGAAGTTGAAACAGTTAGCCCGAAGAAAACCAACCCTCAAATCGGTCTTAAGATCCAAGAGGAACAATATGGGGTTACAAGACATGACAAATTGGAAGAGACAGTGTCAAGTAGTGGATACATCAGCAAGCATGAGAGAAGGTACCACTCAACATATGGAACCCAAAGAGGGATGAAAATGCTGATGTGGATTTGTCGGGGTTTGAGAAACCCCCTGATAGTTCACAACATCTAAGGGATCACAATATCTCATTCTTCCGAAGCATTGTTTCTAAGTGAAACTAAAAACAATGTTTTGACGGTGGAGAGAGTTATTAGGAGGGTAGGTTTTACAAATTGTTTCACGGTAGATCCGGTAGGTCAGGCAGGAGGCATGGCAGTCGCATGGAAGGAAGGCATTAATTTGCAAGTTATTGAGCAAGAAAGTTTCTTTATTTACTTCAAGTGTCACCATGTGGAATCTAATCAACAATAGAAGGCAATTGGGGTTTATTTAGCCACAGAAGAAACATGAAGTAGAGAATAATTTGAAAGAATACTGCAAAGAGTTCAGATTGGGGACGAAAAGATAATTGTGATAGGGGACTTTAATGCAATCAGATTTCATCATGAAAAGGAGGTGGTCGAAACAAGGCAAAATTCTCAATTCAAGAATTTAATGACTTTATCAATGAGGGTGAGTTGGTGTATATGGGTTTTGAAGGAGAAAAATTTACTTAGAGCAACCGTCAATTCGGAGGTAATCTGATACGGGATAGACTGGATAGGATGCTAGTCACTAATGAATGGAGAGTGGTTTGACCGAATGCATTCTGATGCATTTAGATTACATTGGGTCAGACCACAAACCAATTTTGTTAAGTGACGATCGACAACAGAAGAGATTTAAGAGAAGATTCCACTTCCAAGAAAGATGGTGTGAAAAAGAGGAGGTGGTGGCATTAATTAAGGAGGCATGAAAAATAGAAATCTCTGGATCTCCAATATTTAAGTTGGCTGGAAAGCTAAAAAACTGCAGGCATCGGTTGGTGGACTGGCAAAGGAACTCCGCCACTAATTTCCAAGTCTGAATTTCATACATTAAGGAAAGACTGGTTGCTAAATACAAAAAAGGAAGCATGTAATCCCACAGAGATTCGGATATTGGAAGCAAAACTTGAAGAGGCTGTGGAGGATGAGGAACGGTATTGGAGGAAAAAATCCAGGGTTCAATGGCTGAATTGGGGAGATAGGAACGCTAAATTCTTTCACTCTAAATTCAAATCAGGATCAAGGAGGAATATGGTGTGTGTTATAGAGGATGAAGAAGGAAACTCAGCAACAGACCCTGGACGGAATTGCTCAAATCATAGAGAATTATTTTGTGAATCTTTTTGCTTTAATAACCCGACTGATCCAGAGGAGAAGATTCAACATGTGCCTCTAAAAATCGATGCAACCACAAACAAAAGGTTGATTCGACCAGTTTCAGATACAAAAATCAAGTCAGCAGTTTTCTCTATCAACCCCTTTTCAACTCCTGGGGATGACGGAATTACAGCTAAATTCTTTCAATACTTTTGGGAGACAATTAAGGATGATGTGATCAGAGCGGTCCGAAGTTTTTTTTTTTGGAGGTAAAAATTTAAAAGTTTTTTATTACACTCATATCTGCCTTATTCCCAAAATTGATAATGCTAGCTCTATGAAGCATATTCAGCCTATAAGCGTTAGTAGTGTTTTTTACAAAACTATTTCTAAGATCTTAGTACACCGAATGCAAATAGTCATGAATAGAGTGATTAGTGACAATCAAAGTGCTTTTGTTAAAGGAAGACTGATTAGTGATAATGTTCTTATTGCTCATGAGTTTATGCATTTCATGAAAAATAAGAGATATGGTGACTGTGAACTAGCTCTAAAGCTTGATATGAGTAAGGCTTATAATAGAGTCGAATGGCCTTTTGTTTGGGCGATGATGAAAAAATTGGGTTTTTGCGATAAATGGCTGGATTGGATGAAGGAATGTGTGACGACGGTTTCTTACTCTGTTCCTGTGGATGGTCAATCACGTGATTATTTTTAACCATGTAGAGAGTTGCGTCAAAGTGATCCTCTTTCTCCCTACTTATTTCTATTTTGTGCAGAGAGTCTCTCTCATCTGCTCCATAGAGGAGAACAGAGACAAGATCTTTTTTGGTTTGAGACTGAATCACAGATGCCCCAGAATTACCCATATATTTTTTTGCAAATGATTCAAATTTATTTAGCAAAGTTACAGAAGGAGACTGCCGAGACTTACTAACTATCTTACAGACCTACGGGGGTATAAGTGGCCAAGTGGTTAATCTAGACAAGTCATCTGTTTTCTTTAGCAGAAATACACCGCTTCAAACCCGAGACCAATTGTCTAATCTTATTATGGTTCTGCATATTGAAAATCAAAATAAGTATTTGGGGTTATCGTCAGTTATTCAGAGGTCCAAGAGAGCTACTTTCAACTATATTAAAGACATGGTCCGTCAAAAACTCCAACAATGGAAACAAGCTCTACTTTCTCCTAGCGGTAGAGAGATTTTGATAAAGGCAGTAGCTACAGCAATTCCCATTTATACTCTGACCTGTTTTGGATTGCCTGATACTTTACTAGAGGAGTTACATCGCATTATCTTACAGTTTTTGTGGGGACAAAAAAAATAGAGAGCGAAAGATGTAATGGATAAGTTGGCAGATTACATGTAGACCCAGAAATCAAGGAGAACTAAATTTTAAAGACCTAAAGGCATTCAACCTTGCAATGGTTGCAAAACAAGGTTGAAGGCTACTTACTAAATCGAATTCACTACTTAATAAAGTCTACAGGAGCAAATACTACAGGTTTACAAGTTTTTTGAGAGCAGAGACAGGGAATAACCCATCTTGGGACTGGAGGAGGGTCATGGAAGGCAGAAAAGTCTTGGAAAAAGGACTAATCTGAAAAATTGGTAGGAAAAATATGGCACTACAAGAAAATAAGCTTTCTGCCACGCTTTAAAAGCGTGCCGAAAAGTGCGAAAAAGCGTGCCGATAGCTTTTCACCACGCTTTTTGAGATATCGGCACGCTTTTGAAAGGGTCACATTTGCTAGCGTGTCGGTTGCTCTATCGCCACGCTTTTCTGGATCTATCGGCACACTTTTTCTGTTGGCATGCTTTCATTTATTGCCACGCTTAAAAGCGTGGCTATATGTCTTAACCTATAAGTACGCTTTAAAAGCGTACCTAGAAGTGTACATATCGCCACGCTTTTAAAACGTCCCAGAATGTATGCTTTGGGTGCTCTTTAAAAGCGTGTCAATAAGGGAAGATATGGCTACACTTTTTAAACGTGCCAATAGGGTAAACATATGGCTATGCTCTAAAAGCGTGGCTATTTATAAGTACGAAAAGATACGACTATGCTTAGAAAACGTGCCGGTAGATGAGGATATAGGTACGCTTCTAAAGCGTGCCGGTTGCGAAGTGATGGCCACGCTTATTAAGCGTGCTTGTTGAGCCCAAAATTAAGATATAGCCACCCTTTTTAAGCGTGCCCATAAGTTTGGTCAGAAATTTTTTTTTTCATTAATCTTCCTAATTTCGTGCAAAATTCATAAAAAATTATATATATTGAACTAATCCAACAAATATAAACTTTCCCATAAAAAAAGACATACATATAAAATTGTCACCACAAAAGTAGTCTTTGATGACAAAGTACTAAAAAGTAAAGTCATAACAAGTAAATAAGAATTGCAATTCCAACAAGTGTCACATATTTACTTCTTTTATATACTTAGTTACAAAATATCAAATTTTATGAGTAGTGTGATCATCCATTATGAGCTCCATTGTTTTTATCACTACCCTACAGAATTTTAAATAATCTTGTGTTAGTACATGTTATAAAAACGACTTCAATTAAGTCCAACAAATTCAATTCCAAATCCAAATTGATTAAACATAAAAATGGCAAAACAACTTTAATTAGGTCCCACAACATTGCATATTCAACACAAAAGAAATAGTCCCCTGTACAAGAAATGACAGGAATATACATCCATGTAGCATTTATAAAAGCTTTTTTTTCTTTACCAAAGTTTGAGCACTTGTTAAATGGAGCAAAAAATTGAAGATAAATGCAAGTTGCATTGCAACTAATCATCCAAGAAATTGAGAGATCGATGACCCTGCACATATACTTGAAAAACAAAAGTAAGTAAATTTAGCACCTGTTTTTCTTCACTAAGGTCAAGAAATAAATACTTGCAAGTTCTTTTTGGCACTACAATACAATTATATGAAGATTGGTTAAATTTTTCTGACTTTATATCTAAAATTAAACTCTTCGCATACACCTAAGAAGCATGGATTGTTGTTGATTCCTAAATGATAGTCAAGTTCTAGTTTTTGAAACTAAAGAAACTTGTGAGATAATAAATTAAAGTAGTTGGGTATAAAGAAATAATAGCTAGGTTAAATTTGCAACATCCAAAACATTGCCACAAATTAAAGTGCTACTTTATAAATGCTTTATTATTAAAGAAGAACCTTCGTATACTCCATTGCAATCATCAAAGAGTTATTGGGATTTAGAATGAAATCTAAATCTAGAGAGCACATTCATAAAAATGAACAAAGTACAAACAGAACAGTAGCCAATGTGGAATCCACCCATGAGAGCAAAAAGAGAAAAGAAAAGGTTTTTAAAACTCTCATAAGGAGGTTAGTCATTTTCAGTTTATATATGTTATGCGTTTCCAACAAGACATATATACTCTTATTTTAAAAAATCTAAATAATTTATTCTATCTTTTGGTTCATTCAATTTCATATACATAATAAATACTATAGGACAAATTGATTGGCTCCTTTAGAAACGGTTGAATTACTTGTTAGATCAAGCAATAGCGATCACAAAAGGAGCTGTTTACACACAAATTTCAAATTATTGGAGCAGAGGAACAAACATTTACATGAGAGAGGATGAGGCTGAGCCGAACCGCGACAAAGAGAGGCGAGGAGCACCACGACCAGGGCTGGGTTCGAGAAGATGAGGCTGAGCAGAACGGCGACAGAGAGAGGCGAGCAGCACCGCGACAGAGAGAGGCGACCAGGGCTGAGTTCGATCACGAAGATGAAGCTGACGGCGCCTTAGCTTTTAGGGTTCGAGCGATCGAGAAGATGAACGCTCAAATTTTTAGGGTTTCATTGTTTTAGTTAGTGTGTGTAAGTTATTAGTGTGTGTTGTTGTAACATCTGATAACTTAGAAAAAAAAGGTTAAGTGTGGGAAAAATAGGAGGGAAACTAAATTTTAGAGGAGGAAACTCTATTGGCACTTTTTTTACGGTGTCAAAATACACAAGGTATAGCCACGCTTTTTAAGCGTGCCTGTTTCTTTCTATGGGCACGCTTTTTAAGCGTGACAAAAAAAGCGTGGCCAAATATCAAATCAGTCGCCACTCTCATAAAATCGTGCCGATTTTTCTCTATGGGTACGCTTTTCAAGCGTGGCAGTAAGAAAGCGTGGCCAAATTTTAAATAAGTGGCCACCCTTGAAAAAGCGTGCCGATTTCTCTCTAAAAGCGTGGCAAAAAAAAGCGTGGCCAAATCACAAATCAGTGGCCACCCTCGCAAAAGCGTGTCCGTATACCACTTTTGGGCACGCTTTAAAAGCGTGGCAAGAAAAAAGGGTGCCGACAAGCCTTTTTTCTTGTAGTATGGTGAACATTCAAACAGATTCATGGATCAATGATTAAACTGTAGTTATACATATTTCTAACCAAAACACTAATAGAATCCCTCAGTGGGTCTCAGAACTAATTTTACCTTACAAAACTTGGAACCAGGTTAAAATAGCACAATTTTTTCAACCAGAAATCACTGAAGCAATCATCAATACTCCTATCTGTGATGGCGACGATAAACTAACTTGGATGCGGACCAACAACAGCGAATATTCTGTAGCGTCAGGTTATCAAGTAGCATTTCTCTTCTACCACCCTCCAGCGGAGTTCCTCCTTGATCGATGCAAGCAACAAGAGCTTTGAATGAACATATGGTAGATAAAAAGCCAACCTAGAGTAAAAAATTTTATCTGAAAGATGGCTCATGAAGGTTTACCAGTCAACCAAAAGCAGCATTCCAAAATCACTTCTTCTAACCCGATGTGTATTTGCTGCTAAACGGAAGAAGAATCAGTGGGTCATTGCATTTTTGACTATCTAGACTCAGTGGAAGCATGGAAGCTCGCGGAGCTTGAAGTTCCTACACAACAAACAGAAACATGGGAGTGATGGTTAGAGTTCATACAAACAACCAGACATAGAAGCCACAACTATTTAAGTGATATAGAGCTGACAGCAAACCTGTGCTGGCAGATCTGGAAAGCAAGGAATGAATTGGTCTTCAATAAAGAACGGAGGAGGCCTTGGATGTGTTTTGAAATGGCTCGCTCATCCATGCAGAGGAGATGAAGAAGATGAACTGGGAGTTTTTCGTGAAAGAGAAGAGAACGGAACTTTTACTGAAGAATTAGGAAAATTACCTATTCAATTAATGTAATTCAATTACATCATAGTTTTTGTTGAATCTTTTCAAATTTGTTCCCTGTGTGTAGTTCCTAGTGGATCGTTCATGTTATTTCATTACATTAATGAAATATTTTTTGAGGAAAAAAAGTTGATTAATATTAGTTGACTAAAAGTTATATTTTTATAATTTAAAAAAATTATATATATATATACACCAAATTTCTTGACCCATCTTTGATCATCACCAATGGTTTTCCATATATATACATATGGCCATGTATTATATCCCCCAAAATAAGGTCGCTCTTTTAATTGGCCAAGCATGATCCATCAACTTGATCTTCTTGGCTTCTCTTTAATTTAACTTAGACATAACATTATTAGTGTGTCTCTATTTATTAGTTTAAGATTTAAAAAACAAAATTCATGGTACTTCTTTTATATACTAAGGAAAAACTATTATATACTTTAACAATATAATAAAATATAAAAATATTTAGCTCTAATAATACATATACATATTAATTAGGCTATAAAATAGAAGATAAATATACCATTATACCAATCCATAAGATCATACAAATAATGATTGGAAGTCAAAATTCTCGGATAATTGTGAAATTATAAATATGTGCATATAAATTTAAAAAAATAATATAAAAATTTAATGTATGAGAATGTTAGAAAGTCAGCAAAATTTATTATTTTTATTTAATAATTAAATAATAATATTTAAAAATATAGATTAAAGTATGTGTTAAATTGTTAAACTAAAGAAATTAAATTGATAATTAAATATACTGATTAAAAATAATAAATTCTGTTGAATCTTTGAATTAATATTATAAAATAATTCATGGAGCGCATATATGGTACAATCCTTTTTAATTAATTTTCATGTACCTTATCATTTTAATTTCTTTATTAATTTTGTCATATATAGTGTCAAATGTGAAACGTGAATGTTATATTACTTTATTCGTCTAATGTATGATAAAACTTTAAGGAAGTCAAATATTTTTGCAGACGAATTAATTTCCTCAAGGCAAAAAGTCAAGAAAATTTAATGTTTTATTTATATGATGGTTAAAAAAGAAAATATAATCTAATATTCTAATTTCTAATATATGTATCTAATATTCTACATAAGCACGAGCAGCGCGAGATGATTCATATAAGTAGGTATTCATGGCTTTTATCTCGATCAGAATCAAGGGACTCAATTATACACATGATCACTGTCAAAAATATTAAATAGTCAACTTACCAGTTCAATTCAATTAATGAACCTAAAGACAAGTTGAAAGAGAAAGGGGCTGGTTTCAATTACTTCAAAATTATTCACAAGTACACAAAAAAATTTGGCATATTTATGGTGATCGTAGATTGGCAATGAAATAAAAAACTTCGGTATCATTTAGAATTTAGCATACAGTTAATTAGTTAATATATATTATTGTTAATTTTAAATTTTAATAAATACATAACAAAATATGTCAGAAACTTAAATTTTTTATATAATTTTATATATAAAAAAAAGTAGTTGTGCAGTGACGTACTTTTTGTAAATTGTTATCTTAAAATAGTTAATTTTCTGTTTTAACTTTAGCTTTCTGTTTTACATAAATCGGTTAAAAATCAATTAAAGATTAGTTTAACTTTTCAATTTCTAGAAGTTATTAGTAGAATTAGTTAAGTGCATAACTTTTATAAAATTGTAGAAAAGATTTTTTTTACTTGTAACTATAAAATCACTACTTTCTCATTATATTATTCAATTTATGAATATACTGCAAAATAAAAAATTACAGTTTCATTTTTTTATCCTTACTTCTCTTTTTTTTTCTATCTTCAAAATTTTTTATCTAAGTTCATAATACCTTTTATAGTATCAGAGTGGTGACATAAGTTGTTGGTGTGTGAACTGTGATAAAATTGACAAACTTTGTTATTTCAGCATAAATGATATACACTCATTAAATTCTTTGTGATTTCACTACGTATAAATAGAAGTTTTCTCAACATAAATAACTTAAAGCTCAAATCAAATTTAAAGCACAAATTACTAATTAGATTAATTTGTAAACATGTTTTATCTCTTATCACAACTTGTTCATCTCCAACATGTTTTTCTTTCTCCATCAAATTATGTTCATCATGTGTCATATGGTGTGTAACACCTGAATCAGGATACCAATTTAGATCTTGAATGGTTGCTGATGTAGCTAACACATTGCTAAAGTTGACTTTGAGTTGATTAATATGGTTGCTCACTACAAGGTAGACGCCAATTGGCGGCGGTTTTTTTCTTGATTAGCGGCGGTTTTAAACCGCCACAAAATCAAATGTCGGCGGTTTATAGAAACGCCATGGATATGGGCGCCGGGATTGAATTTGGCGGCGGTTTTCATAAACCGCTGGTATAGCCGCCGCTAAATCAAAATTTTGCGGCACAAATTTAAAAACCGCCGCCAAATGAGTCTTTTACGATTTCCTTTATATTTACCGGCGGTTTTCAAACCGCCGCAAGTTGGCATGATGAGTCCAAGTTTCCACAAGCTTAGCGGCGGTTTTAAACCGCCGCCAAATGGGACATCAGTTTATGTTAAAAATTACCGGCGGTTTGCAACCGCCGCCAGATGTAACATTGTTACATCTGAACCCAAACAGCGGCGGTTTTAAACCGCCGCTAATTTAATAAAAATAAAAAAAAAATCGTTTTTCAAATAAAACAGGCGTAATTTATTTAAAATATTATTGAATTATTCTTTTTAACTATTTTTTTATTTTCCATTATTATAAGAGTGAAAATTTTCAACAAAAATAGAATCTAAACTTGTAGCAAAAACAAATTTAAAATATAAAGCAAAACAAATTAATATATCCATCAAAATACGAAGTAAATAAATCTCTTTGGTAGAGTTGCTCAGTCTAATTCAATAAAATGTTTACTTCAATGCAAAATAACTCCAATCTAATATTCTATTTTCACTCTATCATTCCATGAAACTCATCCCTGCAGCGATGTCTGGTGGTAGCTCCACACCCTGCCTTTGAAACAGATAAATCAGAGCACTCTCCATCGCCTTCATCTTTTTCTTCTCTACTGTTGCCTCATCCTCCATTACTTTCATCTTTTTCTTCTCTGCTGCTGCCTCGTCCTCCATCGCCTTTACGTTGTTGAATCTGAGCACAATCTTCCTACCGTTAGGCCATGCTATAGCATCCCTCACGCTTAGTTTTGCCGGCTTGATTATGCCATCAGAATCTATAAGCCATATATAACATTTGCGTTGTGGACAGCATGTGAGAAAATTTATATATAACATAATAATATTAAAATACAACCTTAGTATACACCAAACAAAAGAATTACGATGGATCAATTCAGCATATAACATGCATAAATTGGTGTAGATTTGCAATACTTGAAACAAATTTAAATAAAAAAATTACCGACTTTTAATTTAAAAAACTAATAATAAGAACAAATTTACCGCTATAAAGAGTGAGCTGGATATACATCTATGTTTAAGGTCCTTATATACTACAAGTATTAGTGATTTGGATTAAAAGTTGAACATTCAAATTATACATAACATTCATTCACAGCAGTCCAATTACTACCTAAATCCTGCTCCTGGACTTTAGCATAGCCTTGGGAGCTGCACAGTAAAAAAAATTAATTAGCCCAATTTTATACCACACTAACTCGTGTACTAACCATGTTTACTGGTTTTTATACCACACTAATTGGTGTGATGATTATTGATTGATTCTCAGAGAACCAAACCATAGCACGAACGTATAGTTTCACACTTCATTGATCATAGCAGAACTTTCTTTTCAAATCTGAACTAGCAATACACTCAAATCGATCTCTAACCATCTAAGTAAATACCACCTATTGGGCTATAATCACTGACCTAGATTCAAATAATGAAGTGGGATTTCCTCAAAAAATGAGACATGAGTAATTAGGAAAACTAGAATAATAGTACCATTATTGAAACATGCACAACCTTCATATGCAGTAAGAACACCAATCAAAGAAACATTAGACCATCATAAATTGATAGAGAACTGGTGATTACCGCAGCAGTGAGAGGACGATGTAACAGCTGGCCTGAACGGACGAGCTAACAGCAGAGAGGACGACCTAACTACGCAATCAAAGACAATGAGGTGCCAGAGCGCGAGAGTTGAGAGCTCCTCTTTGGGGGTGGGGCTTCGTTCACTGTATTCAGGGCTAAGTGCTGTGAGATAGGGCTGGGGTGTATTAGGATTGAGAAGAAAGGGTGGGTTACGGCCGATGGGTATTTCATATGAGGAGTAATCAAATTTGGCGGGTGTTTGAAATATTTGATATTAAACGAAATCCCTAATTTAATTTTGATTGTTAGAGGGAATTAATAATATTAATTCTAATAATAATAATTTGAACCATGAAAATATTTTGCCAAAAAGATAGAACGATAACCGGGAGGAATATAATTTGAGAAATCTTAAAACCAAAAAATATTGCACAACGTAAATTTGCTGTTGATATTTTAAATTTTAACATAATAACAATAATAGTAATAATAATACGGTATGTGGGTTAAACATAATAATAATTATAATATAAAATGTTACATTTTATCAACAGCTTTTTTCATTTTTGTTTTTCAATTAACTTTAAATTTAACATGAAATGCAAACAAAAATTGGTTAAGAGAAGTGTAAAACCATAATGGCAGCTGAAACATAGTTGTGCACTTAATATATGAACACCATAGATAAGAAATCAGCACCATGAGAAGTAGTCCAATAGCAATAGCAAATAAGCAATAGTATAATAAGCATAAAGACCAGAAAATAGGGGCAATCAGCGTCAAAATGACCAGGATAATTTCCCAAACACAGATAACTAGATAAGCAACTATTAAATCAACTATTAACAAAACTACCAAAAAACGCTAAATAAATTAACGCTAAAAAACAACAGAATATCTAAATAAGGAATATAAGCATGAACTTACCACTCTGACACACACTCCTCGCAGAAAATATGTTTGCAGCGCAATAATATGGCTTAATTAAATTTAAATAAATTTCAAAATAAAAGTGAACACGATGATGATGATGCATACAAGAAGCTAGCAATGTCATAATTAAAAATGCATTAGTTAGGGACTCAAAAAGAACATAAAGAATAAGAATAAAAAAACAGCTCAGGAAGAGTAAGACACAAAAAAATGGACTGAAAAATGCAAATACCAATTCAGCATTAGAGAAGCATGAATGACATCAAGAGAATCATGACCAATCAGTCCATTGTCACGGTAAGCATAGTAGCATAATAACAGCAGCTATTACCTTGAAATGAACCAAATTGGTGAGGAGAAGAGTAACACCACAATGACAGCAGCACAAGAATTAGTAAGCAACACATCATTAACACCTCGGCATTATGATTCAAAATTAGATTTTGGAGATTTTTGGAGATCTTCTGTTCCTAAACAGTTCGTAAATGGTAAAAAGTAATCTCTCTCATTAGTTAAGCATGTTATAATTAGATTTCCTTCAGGCCGTAGTAATGCTGATATGAATTAGTAATGAGTGATCATAGAATATAGGCAGACTAAGAGAGCAAGATTGCATGAACCAAAATGGGAACATGCTGTAAGATATATAAACAATACACAGATGATAAATATCAAGCTTTTGTCGTAAAAAAACATGGGAAAATGATAACAGAGCTGAACCAATGGGAAGTGGCAAAGAACACACCACAGCTATGCATTAGCAGTTACCAATGTCTTGTACTTTACAAGATAAATTTATCAACAAACAAATTATTCAGATTAGTGCGTGCAAAGTTTCTCAATTTCTCCTGTGCAAGGGAGATGCACACCAAAGAAACACATTCTTGGGTAATTAAAAAAACAGGAAGTAGATGCAAGAGAGATGCAAACCAAAGAAACTCAACCCTCTAACATTGATAACGAGCCTTTATTAAAGCTTTCTACTCTAACTATCACTTTCAATACAGAGCACCCATTAAATAAAAAAAAGGGGTACCTTCAAATTCCAGTCTATGAACAACGGCAATTAACCCAAGTTAAAGACAGATATAGATAAATATTTTTACAAAATTCTAACCAACAATGAAATCAATAAGAAAATATCAGAGTGTCAGGACTAACCAGTGCCAAGGGACTGGTCGCGAAGGCAGCTGCGCAACTCGACAGGGGAGAGTATGAGCTTCAGGAATTGTGGATGATAGGTTTATAAACCGAAGTATTGCTCGGGTCGTTCTCCCTAGAATTGTAATGAAGTGTCTTGTTATTGGTTGTGAGTTATTTTTGGGGTTTTGATAAGAGGCATGAAAGATGTAACACCCTAATATTCAAATCCTTATGCTCGAGTCATAAGTCAATGATATTACGGTGGTACGACTCTCAGGTGGATTTTTAAAATATAATTATAGGTAATTTCGAAAGGAATATTATCGAGAAGCCTGAAAGGAGTAAAATAAAATCGCGAAGACGCTTCACTCACGTTTCGACAACGAAAAGTTAAACTGTGAATCCGAAAGCGATATACGGACAAGGCATAAAGGAGATTAAGAGATAGATATATATAACATAAGTAAATAGCCACTAGTCGCGACCCGCGAAGTTTAGGCCGGCTAGGGTACAGTACAAAAGTAGTTGACAACAATATATCCTAATCTCTCCAAAGAAAACATGAGAGCCTCTATAGGCAAGTTCCAAAAGAGTTCAATACATAATATAATCTTTTCAAAACAAAGATGGAGAGATTCTAATCAAAACACAAAGTAGAGGAAATAAATATCTTCGCCGTCTCTCAGACGAATCACAGCTCACTTCTGAGCACCTGGACCTGTATCTGAAAAACAAGAGATATATACGGAATGAGAACCCCGGGCCCATGGGTTCCCAGTACGGTAAAAGTGCCAAATAAATCCAATGCACTGCAATAAAAACTCACTAAGCATCCTAAACTCCTTTTCACCAAATATCCAGCCTAGATTCTCACTAATCCATAAATAGGCATCTGACGTAAGGGGAATACTAAATCTAGTCCATATTACACATGTTTTCCCATTCCGCTGATCCTTTCACGAATCGGACTCAGAACCATAGGCAAAACCATTACCAGTTGCTCTGCCTCAGCAGCTCTATATCAATACATCATACCCTCGCCTGGAGCCAGTGAAATCACATCACTACGTCCACCCAGGGGGTTCAAATGATCTCATTCAAAAATCATCATCATTATGCAATCGCATTATCAATTCATCTCATCAAGAACAGCCCCCAACATCCACCAACACCATCATGAGGGATCTCTCAGTTGTACAAACACAAGCAATACAGTCAAGTAATACACAAATAAGGTACAAGTAGAACAAGTACATGTAATCAGGTAACATAGCATATATATAGAAATCCAAACAAATAGGCAAACCCAAACAATTCAAACATATGCAAATGATGTATGCCTGCCCTATGGCTGATGATATCATCTGTCGGTTATTAAGCCAACCCGACGTGTCCGGCAGCTAACCCGGGCACAGTCTCTCTGTTGCGTATTAATATCATTAGAGGGAATATGTGCCCTGTCACCATTAGAGGGTATCTGCGCCCTGTCGCCATTAGAGGGTATCTGCGCCCTGTCGCCATTAGAGGGTATCGGTGCCCTGTCGCCATTACAACCAGAGAGAAAACACAAGTATTGACCCGGAGCAAGCGGGACGAACCACAACCCTTGCTACTACCCAGGTAAACTCGTATCTCAGATAGTGGAAGTGCAATTCACAATTATCAATAATTCAGCATAAACATGCATGAATTCTCATCCATGGATCAACATCCATATCAGCCATCCGGCTCACGGTTAAATCCATAACCAGCCAATATTCATAGCATACACAGCTATTCCGGCTCACGGTTCAATCCAGAACCAGCCAATCATAAAATTACGGCCCTTCGGCCAATGGCATAACAAGCACTTCCGCCACCATCCCCCACATCTCACATAATCATCAATGATCCTCATTGATTATTCATTTTCCCTTGCTTCACTCGCAAGTTACCTCATTCACTAGCCCTTCTCGAATAGCTAGGCATATCATAATGATTTAAGATATAAGTGGTGAGATCGGAGGCTTAGAAGTATGAGATTTGGCTTTTAAAACTCAAATATCAACTTTGGCATGAAAACAATGCCACGCGCACGCGTACTCCGCGCGCACGCGTGGATGTCCTTAAAAACTCATCAACGCGCAAGCGTCACGCACGCTAACGCGTGGATTAAAATTTGCCAAATCGACGCGCACGCGTCAACCACGCGTACGCGTGGATACTCTCGTGCCCCAGGCACAAAGCTGGCACAGTTCTGGCACAACTCTCTGGAAAATGGCTGGGCATTGGGTGCAGCACTATCGGCGCGCCCGCGCACATCACGCGCACGCGTGGATGGCGTTTTCTGGAAGATCGGCGCGTACGCGCCAAGTGCGCCCACGCGCAAGGGGTTATTCTGCTAAAAATTTTCTAAGTTAAAAACTGCAGATTTCACAGCTTCAACCCCCAATCTTCCGACGACATAACTTCCTCTTTTTAAATCGTTTTTCACCGTTCTTCGAACGGCATGGACATCCCGGACCCAATTTCATTTCTAAATAGATTTGGCACAAACAAAGATCCGTAGTCCAAGTTATGTCCCGTCAAAGTATGCCCAAAAACCATGTTTTCATATAAAACCACAAAGTGCCATTTTCAAAACAAGCCATTTTCAACTCTTTTCAAACCAACCAAAACATGCCAATTTCAACCCTTTTGATACCAATCAAATTATACCAAAATCAACATCAAGCCTCCTCAACTCATACATTGACACCTTACCACAATTCACAAACCGCCATATAACCATCTTTACCTATTTCAAAATGGCTAAATTACAAACATATCAACATGTCATACATCCTTCCTCATCCCAATTTCCAACAATACTATTTCCAATCAACCATCATTATACATAACCAATATCTACTCACTACCACGTGGTTTCACCCCCCAAATCAACCTTAATCATTTCTCAAGCATATATCACAACATACATATCTCATGCATTATCCTACCATCAAGGCATCAATAATCATACTCACATATATGACCACATAATATATCTCAACCAAAATCAACATACCTCATCTATACTATTTCACCCAAAATTTACCAATTTCCACACTTCAACTCCTCAAACCTCATATTCAATAACCAACCCAATCATTCATATATTCATTATATGAAATTCATCCAATCACTTGTGTCATCATACAATGCACACATCAACTTACCTTCCTTACCTCTTTCCGGCCTCCGGCCCAAAATATACGGCCTCCGCCCAAAATATACGGCCTCCGGCCCAATTTCACAATTTAAATGCATAAATCACAAATCAATTACCAATTTCCACACTTCAACTCCTCAAACCTCATTATTCAATAACCAACCCAATCATTCATATATTCATATAAATTCATCCATCACACTTGTGTCATCATACAATGCACACATCAACTTACCTTCCTTACCTCTTTTTTCCGGCCTCCGGCCCAAATATACGGCCTCCGCCCAAAATATACGGCCTCCGGCCCAATTTCACAATTTAAATGCATAATCACAAATCAATACTCATTACCCAAAACATCAAATTTTCAATACACCAAGCATACAAGGCCACACCATTCTCAACCCAATCATCAATTCACATTACATACCACTATGCATATTAGCAACCATTTACACAATCCAAACTTAATCCTAGGGGCATCTAGCCTAGGAATTCTCATCACACCACACGGTACTTAAATGAAACTTAATCGTACCTCTTGTAGCCAAATCAATTGAGCCTCTTCTTTGGAAGTCTCCACCAACCTTAGCTCCAAGCCTCACCAAAGCTCCACAAGCATACCAACCTCCCAATTGTGCATCAAAATCACCAAATACACTAACATAACCAATATCACATACATACATCAACCTAGGGCTCATAAGGATGATAATCACAAGAGTTTGAGCACTTCTTACCTCAGCCCATATGAAGTAGGGATAGAACCCACTTAGAATCCATGTTGGAGTATCCCTAAACACCAAAATCACAAGATTTCAACACTAACTTCCCAAAAACGTGTAACAGTGGGGAATTTCGAAAATTGGGCAGAGATGAATGGAATACTCACCACAAAACTAGATAGAATTGTAGAGAGGATGAGAAAGCGACGCGTGGCCGCAAACGGCTCGTCAATCGGAGCTCCGTAGCTCAAGTTATGGTGATTTGAAGATCAAAGAGAGTTAGGTTTTCTCTCTTCTCTCCTCTCTTCACTATTTCAGCGCCCCAACCCTTCTCTTTAGGGTAAAATGAGCTGAAATGCTCATAACTAATGTTTATATATGTTGGGTCTTGGGCCCACTTAGGCCCAGTTCACTTATTGTTGCCCGTTGGCCCAATTTTGGACCAAAACCTTTAAGATTAGCGCTTTAAATCGCACTTCAATATTTCTACCTCCCCTAATCATAATTCCTCATTTCTTAATCTATTTACTCATAATCAATTTTCTCAGCTGCAGTACCAGACAGGTCTCAGCCGGTACTGCCGGTCAAAATTCTACTGCGCGCTTTTACGCAGAAAACTATGTCTTCCGACTCGGAAAAATTCACTGAATCCAAATATCACATTGAAATCATCAAATTCCAATCGCCAAATCTTCCAACCATATTCGCTCCTCCTTAACTTATTATTTAATTAAATTTCGGTTAGACCGGGTATTACATTCTACCCCCCTAACAGAAATTTTCGCCCTCGAAAATTTCATCCATCCCTACGAGTACGTGAGCATAGTATGTCTTTATATCAGACACATAACAGTTCCAAGGTCCTTTTACTCTGCGCGCTTCCGTTGCCGCACTCTGATCTCTCTATCCCTGAGGGTCTCGGTCGTTCGTTCAACGCCGACCAACAGCCTCGTCCCTTACTTTTACCGGCTCATCAACTCACACCCTATTAGATCTCGAATCATGTCATCAATAAGATTGCCATCATCGTTAATCATAGCCATTTTTTTCACATCACTATAATCAATCAATGATCATCACCACACCTTAATCATACTCCATCACTATCCTCTCTCTCTCTCTGCCAAGCCAATTCCTCTAATCACAGTTCAACTCCAAGCATAATCTCCAAACTTACTTTCTTATTCTCAAACCCTCAAATTTCTTCATGACTTGCTGATATAAAGCCTCTGGCTTATCAATCAAAAACCCCTTTCATTTCTAGAAACCAAATGAGTTCGGAATAGCGAGTTAACAAAATCATAAGAGTTCGCATTTCCTTTAATAATCTATAAAAGCATTTGAGACACATCTCTTTTGTTAAAATTACTCATATCAAAAATCATTCAAAACCAAAACCAACACTCTTCAAATTCTTGGGGAAAAATTTTCAACAGTACCTCTCCAAAAATTGGAGTTTACCACCTGTCCGGGTTCCCTCAAACCAATCTCATACCGCATCGACATTTCGATTTAATGGTTTTCACATTCGTCTTTCAAAACCAATCATTATAAATCTCAAACTAAAACCAAGATCACTATGACCAAACATCACAGTACTCATCTCTCAACACCACAACTTGCACTCTCCCATCATCTAAATCCAATTGTGCATTAATGATAATTTCCTCATCCGCTTTAGAACCATCAAAGCTCGCAGCCGCAATCATTTCCAACTAATTTGGGATCATTACTTGCAGTAACCCGCTTAACCCTTCTAGTATTCAAACATAAGATACTATATTAAACTTTTACAACTCTTATTCGTAGCTATCCTGTGTTACTGCTTCCACAAGTTTCCGTTGCTTTATTCTGACCTCTCGTCTAGTACGAGCTTTATCACTTACTTCCTCAAGTACTCAACCACAACTTAGCATGACCGGCATTCACTAGATTTCTATCTATGATAGCCAAAACCACATACCAACTTAATCGTACCTTTAGCACGTTGTTACCAATTCCCAAACTGTCGGATCTAACGGTATCCCCCGTTGTTGTAGTGAACACACGACCTTGTTGTTGGCTCTTGGTAGTATTCCGGTTGACCTTCTTAGGACATTTCTAGGACACATGTCCAACTCCTCTACAACCATGGCAAAGTCCCAATCTACCTCGACACGGAGTTCCCGAATGATGGCTTTGACATCACCCACCAGTCATTCCATTCTGAGGTTGCTTTCCGTTAAAGGCCTACCTAATCATTTATACTCACCAAACCTTCTATTAAGATAACTTAAGGTTATCCAGAACAGATCATAATTTTTCATTCGACCATGTATTATGAGTGAATACCATCCTTCAGCATTATCTAAAGTGGTGAAGAATTAAGTTATCAGTTTTCTTATTACCTCAGGTACGGAAATCGGACCTGGCAATCTCCCGATCCTTCCGGTGTAGGCAATCTCTGACCAAATGTCCTAGCTTTCCGCAATTGTAACACAAACCCGAACCATAACGACACGGTCTATTTGGGTGATGACCTCCACATCTCTGACAGCTCGAAACATCAAAAGCAGCCGCTGCCCGTTTCCGGTTCTTTGGACTCCCTCACTCGTCGCAAAGTCATTTCGCCTTTGAGGAAAACGTTGTGGGTATCCTCTTCTCTTAAACTTGACCCCTTGTTGGGTATTCTTGATTGTGCTCCCTGCGGTGGGACTCCCGACGGTCATTCTTCGCCTCAACAGCCTTCCTCACACATTCTTCAGCAATACGGCTCTTGTTCACAAGTTCGGAGAAGACCCTAATCTCCATCGGTCCAACGGAGTTCAGGATTTCACTTCGAAGTCCTTCCTCATACTTAATACTTTCCATTCCTCAAAGTCTCCTGGAGCTCCCTGACACATGCGGGAAAACCTGAATAGCTCCTCAAATTGTCTGTATACTCAGATACGGACATAGCACCTTGCTTCAGCTGTAGTAACTCAATTCCTTGGCTGTTCTGGCGGAATTCGGAAAGTACTTCTTATAGAATTCCACTTGGAAGGCACCCCAGGTGATAGGATCATTCCCCTGCTGCAGGAGGCGTCGAGCCCCTTGCCACCAATGCGATGCTTCCCCCGTGAGCAGATAGGTAGCAAATTCAACACACTGCTCTTCAGGCACCAACTGCGCTTGCAGGGCTCGCTCCATGGCCTGAAACCAAGTGTCAGCTTCAGCTGGATTAGTGGTTCCCTTGAACTTAGGTGGATTAACCTTTAAGAAAGTTGCCAGTGTCATCGGGCCTTGAACTCCTCTTCCACCATTGCCATTATTGTTTATCTGTTGCCCAAGAGCCTCTGCAGTGGTCTGCATAGCAGCAGCCATATTCTCCAAAGCCGCCATAAGGCTTACCGGGTTATTCGGGTTGATTTCTGGTTCCTGAGTACTCGTACGATCTCTCTCACGTCCACGACCGGGTCCACGAGGCGCCATCTGGTTCCTCTACACACCAAACAATCGATATCAAGTTGATCAGTCTCAATATCGGAAGAATAGTGCTTCAAAGTACCAAAGGTACACTCATGGACTTCATGCTAGATGTATCAGTTAGATACCCTAACTAGCATAGGCACAGACTCAGAGTATGCATTGAAGCATAAGCAGTTCCATTCCTCAGGCTCACGAGGACGAACTGCTCTGATACCATAATGTAACACCCTAATATTCAAATCCTTATGCTCGAGTCATAAGTCAATGATATTACGGTGGTACGACTCTCAGGTGGATTTTTAATATATAATTATAGGTAATTTCGAAAGGAATATTAATCGAGAAGCCTGAAAGGAGTAGAAATAAAATCGCGAAGACGCTTCACTCACGTTTCGACAACGAAAAGTTAAACTGTGAATCCGAAAGCGATATACGGACAAGGCATAAAGGAGATTAAGAGATAGATATATATAACATAAGTAAATAGCCACTAGTCGCGACCCGCGAAGTTTAGGCCGGCTAGGGTACAGTACAAAAGTAGTTGACAACAATATATCCTAATCTCTCCCAAAGAAAACATGAGAGCCTCTATAGGCAAGTTCCAAAAGAGTTCAATACATAATATAATCTTTTCAAAACAAAGATGGAGAGATTCTAATCAAAACACAAAGTAGAGGAAATAAATATCTTCGCCGTCTCTCAGACGAATCACAGCTCACTTCTGAGCACCTGGACCTGTATCTGAAAAACAAGAGATATATACGGAATGAGAACCCCGGGCCCATGGGTTCCCAGTACGGTAAAAGTGCCAAATAAATCCAATGCACTGCAATAAAAACTCACTAAGCATCCTAAACTCCTTTTCACCAAATATCCAGCCTAGATTCTCACTAATCCATAAATAGGCATCTGACGTAAGGGGAATACTAAATCTAGTCCATATTACACATGTTTTCCCATTCCGCTGATCCTTTCACGAATCGGACTCAGAACCATAGGCAAAACCATTACCAGTTGCTCTGCCTCAGCAGCTCTATATCAATACATCATACCCTCGCCTGGAGCCAGTGAAATCACATCACTACGTCCACCCAGGGGTTCAAATGATCTCATTCAAAAATCATCATCATTATGCAATCGCATTATCAATTCATCTCATCAAGAACAGCCCCCAACATCCACCAACACCATCATGAGGGATCTCTCAGTTGTACAAACACAAGCAATACAGTCAAGTAATACACAAATAAGGTACAAGTAGAACAAGTAGCATGTAATCAGGTAACATAGCATATATGATATAGAAATCCAAAACAAATAGGCAAACCCAAACAATTCAAACATATGCAAATGATGTATGCCTGCCCTATGGCTGATGATATCATCTGTCGGTTATCAAGCCAACCCGACGTGTCCGGCAGCTAACCCGGGCACAGTCTCTCTGTTGCGTATTAATATCATTAGAGGGAATATGTGCCCTGTCACCATTAGAGGGTATCTGCGCCCTGTCGCCATTAGAGGGTATCGGTGCCCTGTCACCCTTACAACCAGAGAGAAAACACAAGTATTGACCCGGAGCAAGCGGGACGAACCACAACCCTTGCTACTACCCAGGTAAACTCGTATCTCAGATAGTGGAAGTGCAATTCACAATTATCAATAATTCAGCATAAACATGCATGAATTCTCATCCATGGATCAACATCCATATCAGCCATCCGGCTCACGGTTAAATCCATAACCAGCCAATATTCATAGCATACACAGCTATTCCGGCTCACGGTTCAATCCAGAACCAGCCAATTCATAAACAATTACGGCCCTTCGGCCAATGGCATAACAAGCACTTCCGCCACCATCCCCCACATCTCACATAATCATCAATGATCCTCATTGATTATTCATTTTCCCTTGCTTCACTCGCAAGTTACCTCATTCACTAGCCCTTCTCGAATAGCTAGGCATATCATAATGATTTAAGATATAAGTGGTGAGATCGGAGGCTTAGAAGTATGAGATTTGGCTTTTAAAACTCAAATATCAACTTTGGCATGAAAACAATGCCACGCGCACGCGTACTCCGCGCGCACGCGTGGATGTCCTTAAAAACTCATCGACGCGCAAGCGTCACGCACGCTAACGCGTGGATTAAAATTTGCCAAATCGACGCGCACGCGTCAACCACGCGTACGCGTGGATACTCTCGTGCCCCAGGCACAAAGCTGGCACAGTTCTGGCACAACTCTCTGGAAAATGGCTGGGCATTGGGTGCAGCACTATCGGCGCGCCCGCGCACATCACGCGCACGCGTGGATGGCGTTTTCTGGAAGATCGGCGCGTACGCGCCAAGTGCGCCCACGCGCAAGGGGTTATTCTGCTAAAAATTTTCTAAGTTAAAAACTGCAGATTTCACAGCTTCAACCCCCAATCTTCCGACGGACATAACTTCCTCTTTTTAAATCGTTTTTCACCCGTTCTTCGAACGGCATGGACATCCCGGACCCAATTTCATTTCTAAACAGATTTGGCACAAAACAAAGATCCGTAGTCCAAGTTATGTCCCGTCAAAGTATGCCCAAAAACCATGTTTTTCATATAAAACCACAAAGTGCCATTTTCAAAACAAGCCATTTTCAACTCTTTTCAAAACCAACCAAAACATGCCAATTTCAACCCTTTTTGATACCAATCAAATTATACCAAAATCAACATCAAGCCTCCTCAACTCATACATTGACACCTTACCACAATTCACAAACCGCCATATAACCATCTTTACCTATTTCAAACAAATGGCTAAATTACAAACATATCAACATGTCATACATCCTTCCTCATCCCAATTTCCAACAATACTATTTCCAATCAACCATCATTATACATAACCAATATCATACTCACTACCACGTGGTTTCACCCCCAAATCAACCTTAATCATTTCTCAAGCATATATCACAACATACATACTCTCATGCATTATCCCTACCATCAAGGCATCAATCATACTCATATATGACCACATAATATATCTCAACCAAAATCAAACATACCTCATCTATACTATTTCACCCAAAATTACCAATTTCCACACTTCAACTCCTCAAACCTCATTATTCAATAACCAACCCAATCATTCATATATTCATTATATGAAATTCATCCAATCACTTGTGTCATCATACAATGCACACATCAACTTACCTTCCTTACCTCTTTCCGGCCTCCGGCCCAAAATATACGGCCTCCGGCCCAAAATATACGGCCTCCGGCCCAATTTCACAATTTAAATGCATAAATCACAAATCAATACTCATTACCCAAAACATCAAATTTTCAATACACCAAGCATACAAGGCCACACCATTCTCAACCCAATCATCAATTCACATTACATACCAACTATGCATATTAGCATCAACCATTTACACAATCCAAACTTAATCCTAGGGGCATCTAGCCTAGGAATTCTCATCACACCACACGGTACTTAAATGAAACTTAAACCGTACCTCTTGTAGCCAAATCAATTGAGCCTCTTCTTTGGAAGTCTCCACCAACCTTAGCTCCAAGCCTCACCAAAGCTCCACAAGCAATACCAACCTCCCAATTGTGCATCAAAATCACCAAATACACTAACATAACCAATATCACATACATACATCAACCTAGGGCTCATAAGGATGATAAATCACAAGAGTTTGAGCACTTCTTACCTCAGCCCATATGAAGTAGGGATAGAACCCACTTAGAATCCATGTTGGAGTATCCCTAAACACCCAAAATCACAAGATTTCAACACTAACTTCCCAAAAACGTGTAACAGTGGGGAATTTCGAAAATTGGGCAGAGATGAATGGAATACTCACCACAAAACTTAGATAGAATTGTAGAGGATGAGAAGAGCGACGCGTGGCCGCAAACGGCTCGTCAATCGGAGCTCCGTAGCTCAAGTTATGGTGATTTTGAAGATAAAATTCTACTGCGCGCTTTACGCAGAAAACTATGTCTTCCGACTCGGAAAATTCACTGAATCCAAATATCACATTGAAATCATCAAATTCCAATCGCCAAATCTTCCACCATTCGCTCCTCCTTAACTTATTATTTAATTAAATTTCGGTTAGACCGGTATTACAAAGATAAATGCAAGAAAGTAAACTAATGGCTAAAAGGTCTTGGCAAGGGTTGGTGGTCAAGGATCTCTATCCTAATCACTAACCACAATATGAGAATTGGCAAGGATTACCCCTTAAATCATCCTCTAACTAGTAGTAAAGGAAAGTCAAATGAGCTATATCAATCCTAGTCCATAAGTCCTAACTCTCCACCAATTCAATTAGTGAGAACTAGAGTCATGGCTCCCATCATCAATCACTTGGACATTAGTAACTCAAGAGTTCCTAAGTTATCTTTCCAAGCCAAGAGTATAAAATTCTACTCTAAAATCCAACCAGCATTTCATCAAACACTTGGAAGGCATAAAAGAAAAGCATAGTAAATTGCAAGAAAAGTAAATCTACACTACTCAATTACAAGGAATTAACAACAAATCAAAAGAAACACATTTATTAAGAATTACCTTTTATTGAATTGAAAGAATGTAGAAGGAGCAATTCTAGATCTACAACAAATCTAAGAACAACATAAAGGAAATTATAACAAAAGAATAGAATATGAATGTAGCAACATAGAATTGAAATGTAGAAGTAGAAGAAAGCAAAGATTAAACCTAGATCTAAGAACTAAACCTAATCCTAATCCTAATTCTAGAGAGAAGAGAGAGCTTCTCTCTCTAGAAACTACCTCTAAACTAATCCTAATGAGTGAAAAATGAACTAATGAGTTGGAATCCCCCTTTGCTCTTCAATTCTTGGCTTTAAATAGCATCTTTGGCGCCAAAGTTGGTTGGGATTGGGCCCCACAACCCTTCAGAATTCGTTGGCCACATTTTCATTAAAAAATCATAAACCAACACCGACGCGTACGCGCACAGCACGCGTACGCGTCCATGGGGTAATTCGCAGGTGCGCGCAAGCGCCAGGTGCGCGCGCGCGTCCATGGGCGAGTTCAACTTCTTTGACTTTTCATGATTTCTCCACTTTGCATGCTTTCCCTCTTCACTTCTTTGATCCATTCCTAGCCCTTTTCAATCTGAAATTACTAACAAACATATCAAGGCATCTAGTGGAATCAAAGGGAGATTAAAACCATCAAATTAAGGGTTGAAAAGCATGTTTTCACATCTAAACACAAATAAGGAGACAATCACAAAACCATGCTATTTCATGGATAAATGAGGGTAAAAGGTATTAAAATCTCTTAGAATCAATGCAAGACAAACCATCAAAATGGGTTTGTCAACCTCCCCACACTTAAACCAAGCATGTCCTCATGCTTAAACCAAGAATGAAGTAAAGGGTATGGCATTTATTCAATGGAACTAACTAAATGCAATCTACTTACATGCAACTATCTAAATGAATGCAATTGCTTGGTCAAAATAAATCAATTCTCAAGGAGCATATATGCACAAGGGCTAAGGACTAACAAGTCTAATCCACAATTGATTTAAGTTATTAAATATTTTTTACAAACTTGCATGAAAGGATATGATCATTAGTGGAAACATGTAATTGAGCATCAAACCCTCACCGGTAGGTTTGCACTCTATTCGCTCAAGTTAGGGTTGATTCACTCAATTCTCTCCTAATCATGCTTTCTAAGATTTGTTTTCTTCTAACAATCGACATATATTTCATGCATGCATACAAGTATCATGAGGTCTTTTCTTTGGTTGTAATGGGGCTAGGGTCAAGGTAGGATGCATATATGGTTAAGTGAGCTTGAAGTTTGAATCTTTGATAAGCTTAGACTTCCCACCTAACCTATGACATCCTATTCAATTAAGTTCTAACCTAACTACCCATTTCTCACTTTTTCACATACTCATGCATTTCTTTTTCATTTCACAACACTTATGCATTGATCTTTATTGAGCTTCACGTTGCTTTGGGGCATTTTGTCCCCTTTTTATTTTTTTCTTTTTCTTCTTTTTTCTTTCTTTTTCTAATTTTTTTTTTCTTTTCCATATTGTTTTCCTTTTTCTTTTGCTTTTGTTTTTCTCATTTTTTTTCCTATATACAAGAATCTCAATGCATAAGGTTTTACATTTGATCAATACATGAGTATGTACCCAATTCCCAATATTTTCAATAACAATACCCTTTTATTCACCCAATGTCCCAAGGTTCCCACACTTGAATGATACTCACACACTCTAGCCTAAGCTAATCAAAGATCCAAATAAGGACATTTATTGTTTTTCGCTTTAAGGCTTGTAATGTGCTAAAATTAAGAACAAGTGGGTTAATCGTAGGCTCAAATTGGCTAACAAAGGAATATAAAAGGTAAGGCTATTTGGGTAAGTGAGCTAAATGAAATGATGGCCTCAATCATATAAATGCATGTATACACAAAATAATGGACATAAAGAATCAAACAAATCAAAGATTACAATCATAGAAAGAGAATAATGCACACAAGAAGGAAAATAAGTGGTTATGAGGTGTAACCACACCATTAGGCCCAAAACTCACAAGCTTGTGTTCTTAGCTCAAAAATATGATCCACAATATATATATTTCAAGCAAGTTCTATGAAAAGTTTTCACTCAAATCAATTGGTGCCCTATAGATAGAAATCCTTGAAAATTTTCATTATTTTGACTATGCTTATTGTGTATATGTATGCAAAAATAAGAAAATGCAAGTAAAAATCCTAAAATCCTAGAATGAAATGCAAAAGTGTTGGGATTAGAAATTTGTCACCCAAAATCGCCGAACGGTCGGACGACCTCCCCACACTTAAAAGTTTGCACCGTCCTCGGTGCACTCAAAGATGAGCAAGGGGGTACGACGACTCTCCGGATTGCTGCGTGTACTTAGTCTTGCTTCCGTTATTGCTTGTGGTGCATTCATCATGAAAAACAAAAATATAACACCATAAGGTAGGGTAATACAAAAGCAAGGAAGCATAATTGTTGGAATGAGGTAAATCACTAGAATTGAGTGAGTGAATTAGTGTGACATTAATGACAAATAAGTGTGTGAATTCTAAATTGCGCAGTTTAGAACACACATTAGCATAAAAGTTATGTCACAAAAGAAGCATGCACTTTACTCATTCTACTATGCTTGAGATGCTTTAAGTGAACTTGTAAGGTAAAACAAGCATTAAAGAAGCATGAAAGCATTCAAGCCAAACACATATAGATGCATATAATCATAAAATACAATGCATTAAGGTAAATGCACAACATCATCCATCAAGAGGTTGCCTAATCACAAAATAAGGCTCAAATCACACGGTGGCCAAATCATGTAATTCAAGAAGAGTTACAAGCTCGAAGGCAATTCTCATCACTTGGTATTTTTCAAAAGATAAGCATGAAAAACTCAGGACCAAGTAGCAAAATATAACCTCAATCATAGGATCCAACAAAGATTATCTAAAAACATTAATGCTAAACTAGCATTTAGGCAATAAGGGGGAAGCAATGCATAGTAAACAAAGTCAATAATCCAACACTTATGATGAAAAGAGAGAAAATAAAATGAAAACTAAACTAAAACTAACTAACAAACTAACCGACTAACTAATTAACTAACTAAAATAAATGGTTATCAATGGTGTTTGGAAGTGTTGGATGAGGGGTAGAAGAAGGGGAGAAGAGATGAGAAGGAAAGAAATGGAAAGAGGAGAAGAAAAGAGAAGTGTTGAGAAAAGGGGATCCACGCGTACGCGCACATGGCGCGCGCGCGTCGATGGCTTATTTCGAGAGTGGCGCGTACGCGTCATGTGCGCGTTCGCGCAAGTAGGTTTGTGCCAAAGGCCCAATTTCCGCATGGTGCAGGCCTAACTCTCGGGTCACGGTATGGACGGTGGAACTTCTCAATCCACGCGTACGCGTGTATGGCGCGCGCGCGCGGATGGTCCAGAATGCTTGATGTACGCGTACGCACGCAGTGCGCGTACGCATGGATGGTGCTCTGTTTTTCAAAAAATATTTTTTTCTAAGTTCTTACACCAATCCAAGCCTTTCAATCCTCCAAACAGCTACCAAAACATCATCAAACCTTATTTGACATACTAAACTACCAATTGGACCCATTAAAACAATCAAAACGAGAATGTAAGCTAATTCTACCAATATGTACAAAAAGAGAAGAATGAAAAGAAGTTACCATAGTGGGGTGTCTCCCACCTAGCACTTTTATTTATTGTCCTTAAGTTGGACTTATGGGGAGCTTCTCTCAAGGTGGCTTGTGCTTGTACTCATCTTGGAACTTCCACCAATGCTTGGACTTCCAATAAGCTCCATCATTCAAGATTAATACCTCCAAGCTTTGATGGAGTTCTTCACAAACCATGGGCTCCCAATGTTGATCCTCATGTGTTCCCGGATCCCATATTTTGTCTTCACACCCATCTCCAAGTTGATTATCATAAATCCATGTGGGTGGTGAGCAAGGTGAATTCTCAACAAAGTGACCAAACATCCTTCTAGACCCAAGCAATCTAGTTCTACACCAACTCTTACAATTAAGCTTTGAGTATGCAACCATGATGAACCTAGAATGATATTTCAAACCACTAACCATCTCCTTTTTACTCTTAAAGCCACAAATATGTCTAAGTTGACCATCCGTCTCAAGCAAACCATATTCAAGGGGAATAATAAAGCTTGAGCATAAGGAATTTACCCACTTGAATGAGAGAGTGGATGGTGGTGGCTTGGGGAGAGGTATTTCCAATGTGCTAGTAAACTCCACTCCCTTGTTTGCTTCTTTGTCAATCTCCACCTCTTCATAAACTTCTTCATTCCCAATCCTTTGTTCATTATATTCATCTAGCTCTTCTCCATCACTCAAATCATAAATTGGAGGACGAGAGAAATCTACCTTCACATCACTTTCAAATTCATTGGGAGAAGGTTCTTCAAATTTAAAGGATTTTCCACCAAGAAAATTGGATGCATGATCTTCATTACCAAGGGAACTCAATTCTTGCTTCATTCCTTCCAAGTCTTCATTCAAAAATTGTTTTGGAGATTGTGCACTTTCCTCCTCAACATCAAATTCAATCTTCTTGGAGGGGTTTTCTTCAATTCTAAGTTCCCAAGGGGGTTCCGCATCTCCTAAGTCTTCAACCACTTCTTCCTCTTCTTCAATGACCATAGGTTCTTCCAATTGTTCTAACACAAAGTAGCATTCCTCATTCTCCACCGGAGTTTCCAATCTCTCCTTCATGCTATGCTTTTCAATTGATTCTCCACATGTGACCATGGGAGTGCCTTGAGTACTCAAATATTGGGAGACTAAATTGCTTACTACCTTGGTCAAAGTAGCCATAAATTCTAGTGTCTCCCTTTGCATTTCTCCTTGCCCTTGAAGTATAAGGCTAAGGATTTCATCCATTGAAGATTGGAGTGGATAAGAGGGTTCATTGTCTTGGAGGAAGGGTTCATTATAGGAAGGTGGTTCTTCTTGGTAAGGTGGTGGTGTGTATTGAGGTGGTTCTTGGAAGTAGTAATCTTGGAATTGTGGTTCCATGTATGGCTCATATGGTTCAAAAGGTGGTTGGTGTAGTGGATATGAATCATGGTCATATGGAGGTGTTTGGTGAAAATAGGCTTGAGAGTGTGGTTGAGGGCTATGTTGAGGGTATGCTTCATAGGCATATGGTGGTGGTTCTTGAAAATCACAAGGAGATTCACCATAGCCATTTGATTGGTATGCATCATGGAATGGCTCTTCTTCATAGTTCATTGGTGGAGGTTGTTGCCAAGAAGATTGATCATAAGCATATGGCTCCTCCCACCTTTGATTATCCCATCCTTGATACATTTCTTCATTGTAATCTCCACTTCCTACAACATAGTTGTAACTACACTCATAGCCAATATGAGAATTCATAGTGGAAAGAGAAAACAAAAATCAAAAGATAATAGAAACAAGAGAAATAAAATTCTACAACTAGCAAATAAAGCAAAGAGCAAGATATTTACACTATTCACATATATACAATAACCAATAACATCACACCATTGCAATTTCCCGGCAACGGCGCCATTTTGACGAATGGATTTTTGACGGTTTAGAATTTCACTAATGAAATCTCGTTGTAAAGTATAGTTTCTAAACCAAACAATAATCCCTTCGTACAAAAAGTTGTTTGTCACTAAAACAAACCCCTAAATTTATAAACCGAAGTATTGAACCTCGGGTCGTTCTCCCTAGGAATTGTAATGAAGTGTCTTGTTATTGGTTGTGAGTTATTTTTGGGGTTTTGATAAGAGGCATGAAAGATAAATGGCAAGAAAGTAAACTAATGGCTAAAAAGGTCTTGGCAAGGGTTGGTGGTCAAGGATCTCTATCCTAATCACTAACCACAATATGAGAATTGGCAAGAATTAATCCCATTAAATCATCCTCTAACTAGTAGTAAAGGAAAGTCAAATGAGCTATATCAATCCTAGTCCATAAGTCCTAACTCTCCACCAATTCAATTAGTGAGAACTAGAGTCAATGGCTCCCAATCATCAATCACTTGGACATTAGTAACTCAAGAGTTCCTAAGTTACCTTTCCAAGCCAAGAGTATAAAATTCTACTCTAAAATCCAACCAAGCATTTCATCAAACACTTGGAAGGCATAAAAGGAAAGCATAGTAAATTGCAAGAAAAGTAAATCTACACTACTCAATTACAAGGAATTAACAACAACAAATCAAAAGAAACACATTTATTAAGAATTACCTTTTATTGAATTGAAAGAATGTAGAAGGAGCAATTCTAGATCTACAACAAAATCTAAGAACAACATAAAGGAAATTATAACAAAAGAATAGAAGAAGATTGAATGTAGCAACATAGAATTGAAATGTAGAAGTAGAAGAAAGCAAAGATTAAAACCTAGATCTAAGAACTAAACCTAATCCTAATCCTAATTCTAGAGAGAAGAGAGAGCTTCTCTCTCTAGAAACTACCTCTAAACTAATCCTAATGAGTGAAAAATGAACTAATGAGTTGGAATCCCCCTTTGCTCTTCAATTCTTGGCTTTAAATAGCATCTTTGGCGCCAAAGTTGGTTGGGATTGGGCCCCACAACCCTTCAGAATTCGTTGGCCACGTTTTCATTAAAAAATCATAAACCAACACCGACGCGTACGCGCACAGCACGCGTACGCGTCCATGGGGTAATTCGCAGGTGCGCGCAAGCGCCAGGTGCGCGCGCGCGTCCATGGGCGAGTTCAACTTCTTTGACTTTTCATGATTTCTCCACTTTGCATGCTTTCCCTCTTCACTCCTTTGATCCATTCCTAGCCCTTTTTCAATCTGAAATTACTAACAAACATATCAAGGCATCTAGTGGAATCAAAGGGAGATTAAAACCATCAAATTAAGGGTTGAAAAGCATGTTTTCACATCTAAACACAAATAAGGAGACAATCACAAAACCATGCTATTTCAATGGATAAATGAGGGTAAAAGGTATTAAAATCTCTTAGAATCAATGCAAGACAAACCATCAAAATGGGGTTTGTCAGCGCGCTACCAAACTCAACTCGCGGGTTTCTGCAGAATTGGGGGGGAAGTAATTTCGAGTTGTAAGATAAAAGTGTAATTGAAACAGATTTGAAACTCACCTAGTGGCATTTATTGAAGAAGTCGCCGGGTGGGGTGATTTTGTTTGGCGCCTCTTCTCCCGCTTTGTTCGCACCAGGAAGATATTGTGAAATGAGGAAGCCTGAAGATATACTTCCTAATTTAGCAGCGGTGTTCACTCCCCAGCCGCTATCCAGGGGAGTTTTGTGGCTTTTACCTGACCGCCACACATCTCTGCCAGGATCCTTCTTGATTAGCGGCGATTATGGTCACGGCCGCCAACCCCCTGTCGCTACTCTCCGCCTCTGCGGTAGTGGCTATAGTCTCCTTCATATGTGTGACCTATCTTATCACAAACTTGACGCTACAGCTTCTCATACTGTGATTTTTTATTCATAAATTCCTTCCATCATGTATTCTGCCTCTTCTATATTGTTCTCTTCCATACCTATAATAAGGTTGTTCTTGCACTTCTCTATTTTTAGTGTACTCTTCTGGCATTCCTATTTTTCTTACTATAGTGTTTTTGTATTCCTCTACACTTTGTGATTCTTGCATCATTCTACCTCCACTATATGAGCCTCTATCTCTTCTGTGCATTCTTCCACCTCTGTCGCGAAATTCATCTCTGAATCCACCTTTCATTTACTAATTTTGACTAAACTAAGGATGTTGCGCTAAATTTGCATGGATAAACGCTTCTGGCCTTCGAAATCTTGCTAGCATGTTTTTATAAGCTAAGAGTAGAGTTTTCAATTCACTTATAGTTATTCTTTGAAATTTGGCTAGAACAAAAGTTATCAATAATGAATATTTTTCAGTCAAATCATTTAGAATCGTATTTACATGATCGCTTCCTTTCATAGATTTAGCTACGAAAACTAATGCATCAATCGTTCTTTTAATTGATAACATATTTTCAGTAACAGATGGACCGATTTGAATATTAGTCAACTTATGTTTCAATGCATCACTGTGACTTTAATATGAGAAGAGATCCTCTAACCTCTTCTAAATTTGACAAGTGTACACACATCCAACCACTCTTGTCGTGAATGGTTTGTTATTGAAGCTAATAACCACGATTTGAGGAGTGCATCTTGTTTCTTTCACTTCTAAAACTCATGATTTATTGTACTAACTCCATTGTTCTCTTATGCAAGAAACTGTAGAGATATTCCTTCTCCTATAATGTGATTTGGCATATCATTTTCTTTAATTGTTGATTCTGTTTGATTTTTTCACTATAAGTAATTGTTCTCATCTATTTTCATTGAGATTAGTGTTACGTTATAGTAAATCTTTTGTGCAGTTGTGCCATTGTGTTTGAACCTCAATTGAATTAGAATTTAGTTTCTTAAAATTTACGAAAGGTGTGGCACCATAAGCTCTGATACTAATTTAGTGGCAGAGTTACTTTGGGTAAAAAATTTAATGGTTGAGTTATAATTTTCACTAAAAGAAGCACCACTACTAATGTACTGTGATAACTTAAGTGCAGTGCTATTAGCTGCCAATCCAATTTTTTACTCTAAATAAAAATATTTTGAGATTGATTTACATTTTGTGAAGAACCATGTCAATAGCAAAATTGTCAGAATGAGTCACATTATAAGAGAAGTTCAATTAACAGATACTTTAACAAAGACAATGTTTTTAAAGAATTTCTTACACTTTAGGTCTAAACTAGGTATTGCTGAATTAGAATTTAAAAATAGAGTAGAACTAATGAGAAGAAAGGGTCATGATAGTAATAGATGCAACATGATAAATAAAACTTAGAATAATAAAGAACAAATTCCTATAGAAATAGAAAGCAACAGAGATAATGATAAAAGTGATAGAGAACTATTGAAATATTAATTTAAAATATTTAATATCTCAAAATCTGTTATGGTACAAGTATTCTCAAAAGCAAAATTTAGAAAAGAATATAGAGATGATGATAAGAGTATTAAAGCATAGTTGTAAGCAAAATTTAGAAGAAAAAGAAAGTAGAAATAATGATATAGAAGTAGTGCAGTATAGTTGTTTTAAGCTCTAAGTCACTGCTGAGTCAGTTAAAAGCAGTTAACTATTTGTTTTACCTTTCTATTTTGTAGAAATCAGTTAGAAATTAGTTTAATTTTTCAACTTCTAAAAATTAATAGAATCAATTAAATGCAAAACTTCTACAAAATTCTAAAAAAGATTCTCTTACTTGTAACTATAAAAACAAGATTTTTTTACTTATAACTATATAAAAACACTAATTTCACTCTGCAAAAATAGGAATTGTAAATTTAATTTTTCTCTTCTTTGTTTTTACCTCTCTTCTCTTCTCTTTTCCATCTCCTTCTAAACTCTTCACCTAAATTCATGATACTTTTTAATCAATATACATTTTGTCATTTTAATAAGAATATTTAATATTTTCTTCATGTTAAATTAACTTTCATTTTTTCTAATATATTAAGATACTGATAATATATCTAGATATATTTATATTTATATTATATATAAAAATTAATTTATTATATGTTTCGTATATATAAAGATTTAATACATTATTAATAAAAGAAAGAAATAATGATCCAATAAAAACAAACTAAGTGTCTAATGAAACGTAGAGTAATAAAGGCACATTAATATCTATTGAAACACTAATAAAACGTGAAATAAAATAGCAAAAAAGACGATTAATTTAAGAGTTTAGTTAAAATGACACTAATATTTATTTAAAGTTATTATTAATAAAAAATTTTAAAATTTTTATTTTAATAAATATATTTAAATATATTAAAAATTCACATTTTATATTATTTTTTATAAATTTTTTTTATTTATCTATTTTTATCTTTAAAGTATATGTTAAATTTACAAATTAAAAAAAAATTCATTAAAAATATAAAAAGTTTAAGTTTTTAATTTATTTGTTTTGTCTTTATTAAATAAAAATATTTAAATTTTTTTATTAATAATAAATTTATCATATACTCTAAAACACATATTAACTAAATTCAAAAAAATTTTAATTAATAATATTAAAATCGAGCTAAACTCTCCAAATTCCTGCATTGAAATAGTTTATGAAATTTCAATAAACTAATTAAGTTCTCGTAATTAATAAAAATATATTATATTAATTCTTAACATGATGACCACTCATTTAAAAGGGAAAAAAAAAGACTCAGGTACATTTTTATGATTTTTTAAGTGATATTAAAATATATATATATATATAATAAAAAAATTAAATAATAAAAGATTATACTTAATAAAATAAATAAAAAAAATTGATTAAAAACACATATTAACCAAACCCTCAATATAAAAAAAAAAAAAGGAAAAATAATGAAGTTATCTGTGAATAGGATAATGAGTATGTGTTGTTAGCATTAATGGGTCGCTGTGGTTTTAGACTTTAGAAAGCAAAGAGGGAAGCTTTCCATTCCCAGTGTATCAACATTCAATGCCTCACGCGCTTTTCAGTGGCATCCATTGCTTCAGCATTTATTACTTTACTATATATTATATTAATTCAGAGATTATTTCACGAAAGAAAAAAAAAATACATTTAGATATAGATAATTAGACGTTATTAATTATTTCTTTTTATTTTCATCCGTCATTTTTATTGAGTGCATATTCAGTAAAATATATAAACTCAAGTGTATTTTATTGATAATATTATTTAATAATCTTTGATTAGTAAAGAGATAAATCATATAATAATTTTTATTAATTGACAATATAATTGTTAATTTAAAAGTAAATTTTATATAAAATAATAGATATTGTATGTGAAAAATAAAGTGAGAATAATAAAAAGGAAGGAATATATGTATGCTACTCTATCTTATATAGGACCTAGTTTTCATAAGAAATTGTCAAATTAGTTTAAATAATTATTTATTAGGATAATTGTTTATTATAAAGTCTAACTTCTTATAATGGTCTAGGAGAATTAGCGATATGTAAATTAAATAATTCTAAATGTTTGTTGAGCTTGAAAACATGGCCTAATTTTCATGGGCTAATTGATGTTGATTATTGTTGAACCCGTCTAGCTAAATATTTGCCCATCGTTTTTTTCTTTTGTAATTCATTAATGAACTAATAGAATAGAACAGTGCATACTATTAATGTATATAGATTACATTTTGTTTTAAAATAAAACAAATTTAAATAAAACTGAAAAATTAATTAGAGTAGTCAATTAGCGATAAAATTTTATTTTATTTTTTTTAACACAATTTTATGAAATATTACATGAATACCAAATAATTACTTGATCCGAGAAGTATGTTTTATAATTTAGATTTAGGTCGGTAAAATTTTTATTTTTTGAGAGTAGTTTATAAAAGTTATTTTTTAAAAAATAATTTTTTAAAAATTACAGCACCTGTATTTGATAAAGTCAATCTAAAAATGGATTTTAATAAGTACATATACTTTAATTATATTTGGTAAAATAAATTTTAATATTAAAAAAGATCATAATAAATATAAATATAAGAGTTAAATTTAGAAGTTAATTATTATATCAGATTATATTAGGTTTTTTAATTTTAATAAATATAAATTAATTTTAAAAAATTTCATTTTAAATATTTTAAATAACATCTTTATTTTTAAAAACTACACGTATGAGTACACGTGTCTTTTAATTTATCAAATATAAAATAAAAAATTATATTTTTGACGAGTACAAATACTTTTTTAAAAATTTTTTATCAAACCAAGTATTAAAAGGAAGAAAGATACAAACTATTTCCTTGAATTTTTTTTAGAAAAAATATAAACGTTTACTCTTTTCTTTTTTGTTCAATAATAATCAATATATTTTATTTAGCATACAAAAAACATTATATATATATATATATATATATATATATATATATATTATATTAATCATGCATTTTATTTTTGGGTGAATATAATGAGTAAGGTTGAGAATGATTCTAATCCTAATTAAAGGGTAGTAATATTTATATATATTTATTATCTTTTAAAATGTGAATTAATAAATATTATGTATGTTAATTGGATAAAGGGATAGAATTAAAAATGAGAGACATGGCAATTAATATTGGTGTGTAGCTGAGCTGACTTTTGCCGTCTTACTCGTAATATATTTAATGCATTTGCCGTCAACTTTTGACTATTTAGCCTTTGCCCCTTCTTTTCTTTGCTTCAGTCAGCCTTCACTTCACACACTCCATATATAATTTTATTTTATTTAATTACTTAAATTCCCCTATTTATACTCTCACCATATTAAGTCTTTGCTATGCTATGCTTGGACTCTTGCATAGTACTACTCAATTGAAATCTTCAACAAAAAAAGAAAAGAAGAAATTAGAAGCTATTATACTTTTGTGATCATGGGAAGACCACCATGTTGTGATAAAGAAGGTATCAAGAAAGGTCCTTGGACTCCTGAAGAAGACATCTTGTTAGTCTCTTACATTCAAGAACATGGCCCTGGAAATTGGAAAGCTATTCCTTCTAAAACTGGTAATTAATAATAATTATTATTAGGATAATCATATATTTAATTTCCTCATTTATTTTACTTTATATTGTGTTTTGTCAAAGGAATTGGTACTTTCAAAGAATATATATAATTAAGAAATGGAAAGTTAAAGTTTATATTTGTTCCATTTTTTTAATCTTTAAGAACTAATAATTTGTTAAATGTTTATATAATCATATTGTGTTTTTATTTTCTGTTAAAATTTATATAATCTTTCAGGTTTGTTAAGGTGCAGTAAGAGTTGTAGGCTTAGATGGACAAATTACTTAAGGCCAGGAATCAAAAGAGGTAATTTCACAAACCAAGAGGAGAATATGATCATTCACCTTCAAGCTCTACTGGGAAACAGGTACACTCATATATTTTAAATTTTGGGTCCAAGAACATACCTCTTATAAAATCTCAAATGTTCAAATAAAATTGTTTTTTTTTATATATATATATATAAAGGAAGATTATACTTATATTCAATCACATATAAATATGTATATATATAATACTATGATTCTAAAAACCTTCCTAAATATTAAATTAAATAAAATTTAAAGAATATTTTTTTATATCTTAAAATATTTAAAAAAGCAATGAATTCTTTTTTCACCTATAAGTGAATATGATGTGGAGAAAAAAGAATTATTTTTGGAATAAATTTTAAGTTTAATATACATTCTTTATTTTTGAAAGAATTTGCCTAAATAATATTTGGGATGATATCTGAATTTCTTGACATGGTAATTAAAATTATGGTGCAGATGGGCTGCAATAGCTTCCTACCTTCCACAAAGAACAGACAATGACATAAAAAATTATTGGAACACCTATCTGAAAAAAAGGCTCAGCAAGAAATTGGAAGAAGAAAAAAAAGATGGGTCTTGTTTGGCAAATAATAATAATGATTTTTCATCTCAGAAAGTTGTTATGCCACGTGGACAGTGGGAAAGAAGGCTCCAAACAGATATCAACATGGCAAAGAAAGCACTCACTCATGCACTCTCACCACAAAACAATAATAATAATAATAATAATATTGAATCCTTATCTTGTTCTTCTTCTTCCAATTCCAATTCTAATTCTTGTTCATCCAATAATAATAATAAAGCAACACAATCTTTAAGCTATGCTTCAAATGCTGATAACATAGCTCGGTTGCTCAAAGGGTGGATGAAGAAGAATAATAATAATGACACTGCTTGTAGCAAGGAGGGCATTTTAGGAACAAAAGTTTTTGGTAATGAGGAGTGTTTGGAGTCTTCAAATAATACTACTTCATCATTAGAGTTTTCTCAATCAATTTATTCCCAACAAGAAGAGAGCAAGACTGAAGAAATTGGTCAAGTTTTGATGCCTTTCCATTTGCTTGAGAAATGGCTTCTAGATGAGACTAATATTGAGAAATTTATTTAACTATCTTCATCATGCATGCATGTCACTGTTTTTTAATCAAGATTTTTTTTTTCTGTTGTTTTTTTTTCTTTTTTTTTTTGGGCCTACATTGGAAGTGTGTATAAATATTTCTATATTAATCAATGGTGAATTCTATGGTATAGAAGAAAAAAAATTTCTACACATGTAGATTTGTGTTGTCATAAAAAATAGTTGACATGTGTCCTTGAATAAAGAAGACAAAGTCTATTGTTTTGCAGGTGAGATGCAGCTTTAAAAATGAAGTACAAAGACTTTCTCTCTCTTTCACCTTAGAATTTTAATGCTTAGCTTAAATAATTATATTTATCATAATTAATTATAATGTGTTAGAATTTTTTGTTTTTGCACAAAAAAAAATATTTTGGGTTGAAGTCAGGTTTTTTATGTTATTGCTCCATAAATCTTAAAGCACATTTTTTTATTTTATCACATAATTTTTATTTATTAAAACATATATCCATTAGTACATATTTATACGAGTTAATTTTAATTTCATTCTTTAACTAAAAAATATATAAGAATAAGACAATATCTTAAAATTTAAAAATTAATTTTTTTATTTATCGGTTAAATTTTAGTATAACATTCTCATTCTTATATATATACAAGTATTTATAAAAGAATAATTTTATTTTTTTAATAATAAAGATAAATTTTTTGTGTTTTTGAATAATAATAGTAATACAATCATTTTTTTTCTATAATTTGTTTCAAATAAAGGGAAATTGATTCTTTAACTTTATTTTATAATAAAATTAAACGAATGGTAGCTAATCAAAATTAGTTTTCAGCTTTTTTTTTTCAAATTTATAAAATCCAAGATAATAAAAATTACTCTTTTTTAAAAGAATAATTAATAAAATCAATCCATCCTAAATAATTTTTATAAAAATTAAAAATATATGGGAGTTAATGATCATAGGAAAATCACTAGTAAAAATAGTAATTATACTTGAGAAATAAATTTTTCATTTTTTTTATATAAATATGATAAAGTGTAATTTTCTATTATGTAATTTTAAATAAAACTAAAAAAATATAAAAAAATATATTATGAAATAAAAAATACACTTAACAATTAACAATATTAATAAAAAAATAGAAAAGATTTTTTTTTATTTTTCACTGCAATAATAATAAATGTTACGTACTAAATGAGTGAATAATATGCATAATATCATAAGCTCATAAACTTATAAACTCAAACTTTCATTTTGTATTTATTCTTGTAATATCCAAATACGAAAAAAATCAATACACAATACTATCATGTTAAAATAATTAATCATTTTAAATATAATTAATTAGCTTAACTATTAAAAATTTTACATGCAACAGAGAGAAGGTCTTGTAAAGCTCCATCTCACTTTTAAAATGATAGATTTTGTCTTCTTATTTAAAGGACACTTGTCAATTATTTACTAAGACAACACAAATCTATAGGTGTAGAAAATTTTTTCTTTCTACACCATAGAATTTACCTTAATCAATATATATCATGGATACCATCTTAGATGCTTCACTATAAAAATTTGTTTAATTCTTTTTCCCATAATATTATTGTGGATTAATTATGACAAGTACGTTCAACAATGTTATCATCATGTGCAAAAAACATGAATGCCATCCTTTTCTCTGTGTTAGAAATAAGAGACTAAACTGAAGAAAGAATTTATGTATTATTGAGTGTATTTAAATTATCTATTTAAGTTATCTAAAATGATATAATATAAAAAGGTATTTATAGGTACTAAAAAAATTGTAATAATAAAGACGTAATCTTCTATAATAAATATTCAGATATACTAAATAATACTAATCGATCCTAGCTAATTATATTCTAACACTCTGTTTGAGACACACCAAAGCATATATATCACTATTATTAGAAGAGATATGACATAATACTATCATGATCTTTATATATAACCAAAATTTCTAGCAGAGTTCAATCTTTAATTATTATGGTTCTCATTCTTAGCTTCAACCCGGTTTCAATTAATTCTATGAACTTAATAGCTATAAATGCTTGTGTTCTGAGGCCATTTTTTTATAGTTTATAAGTTGGCACTGTGCACAAGTAACATCTAACATTCATGTATACAGTTATGACACAAGAAAAAACCCTCTCTAGTTTTCAAATTGTTAATACCTATATATGTTTAGCAAATAAATTCCAAGGCTAAATTTTTTAAATACTGTGTTCAGATAAATGAATCACTTAAATATTGAGTAATATTATAAAAATGCTAGTAAATATAGCGGCGGACATGTAATGGCGGTTTTTGAAAATCACTGGGGCAATTTGCAAAATTATACTTTGCTTTATTATATATGTTGTGAATCAAAACTCTCAAATTCTATTTATATTTAGTTATTAATTTTTAAATATTTAAGTAAAATAAAAAATTATTTTATTTTTATTAAGAGACAGATAAATAATGCACAAAATAGCTCATTAAAAAATTTCCTATTAAAATTTTCTGATAAAAAGTAAAAAGAAAAATAATATTATATTTTGTGCTTTCATTTGTTATTTCAATTTTTTAGAAAACTTTTCAAAATGAAAAATTATAAAAATGGAAACACAACCTAAATAAACTTTAGTAAAAAAAAAAAAGAAAAATAAATAGTAAAAATAATAAAATATTGTTTCTATTTTCATGTTTTATTATCACCCTTTTTTTAAATAAAATTTCAAAAACATTAAAAAGTAATAACAAAACATAAAAATAGAAACAGAACAAATTAAACTCACTTTTTAAATCGCCAACTACAACTATAATTGTAGTTGTAATATGCCATTATGATCACTATCACGTTATTTAATGAAATTATATTTTGACTTTAATACAAATGAGAATAGGATGAAAATAAATCGTAATAATAGCTATCGCTTCGGAAATGGTGCAATGACCACAAAATATTGAAATTTAAAGCAAGAATATTGATTTCTAATTTTTGTTTGTTCTAGTTGCCAATGGGAGACAGAATCATGTGGCTCGTAAGCTTGACTTCTGAGCCCCCATCTGGTTATGCATGTGGACGCTTAGCACCTTGCATTGTCAACCACGTAACTATGCTAATAAGATGATAAAGACATGCATGTACATAAATACAACATTATTCATATTGTTTTTTTTTTATAGATAGAACATAATAATGCCGTTCAGTACAAGATTTAATTATTACTAACTGTTAATAATTACGCCAAAGTTAATTAACAATCATAAAAAAAAATTTCCATGTGCAATATGAGTTAGGCGGCAAGCCAGACTTATATTATCATGGTTGCGTTTAGTTACGACAAAATATAAATAATAAAGATATAAAAATTAATTTTTTTATATTTTATTAATAATAAATTAAAATAAATTATAAAAATTTAATTTATTTTTATTTTTATTTAAAAAATATAATAATAAAAAATATAATATTTTTTGTTAAATATAATTTTATATTTTTATATTTTTATCTCAATATTCTATACTTGAAAACAAAGACAATCTACGATATTTTTTGGATCGCCTTTTTCATTTTTCTAATGTTAATTTAATTTATTAAATTAAAATATTAAAATTATTATATATTATATAGAGTAAACAATGGGTTAAAAGAAATTCTATATCATATATTTTGGGTAAAAACTATTTATTTTATAAGTTTTTCAGTCGCTTAATTTTTAATAGTATTTAGTTAACATGTGTTTTTAAAATAAATAATAAATTTATTATTAATAAAAAATTTTAAATATTTTTATTTAATAAATATAAAATAAATACATTAAAAACTTAATTTTTTATATTTTAATAAAAATTTCAATTCTATAATTTTAACGTATACTCTAAAAATATAAAATAAATACACTCTTTTATTATTATATTATATATTTGTTATTATCAAAATTTTATAAATTCGTGACCAGTGTAATAATGATTTTTGAAGGCAGTCGATGATACTAGCCTCTGACAATAAGAGATAGTAATTAATCGAAAGTTTATTTTTTTTAATTATTTAATAAAATGTAATTTTTTATCTTATATTTTTAAGTGAAATTAACTAATCGAATATATATTTTGTATATATTTTATAAATAGAATAAAAAATATAAAAAAATATTAAATAATAAAGTATTATATTTTATCAAATAATTAAAAAAAAATGAAGAGGATCGAGTTTACTGATTAATTACTGATGATACATGGATATTGACACAGACACAGGACATAACACGACACGATACGGTATATATAGACATATAAAATTTAAAATTTTATAAGACATTAAAATATGACATATTTTATAAATATAAAGTATTTTTTAGATAAATTATAATGATATTATGATATTTTATGGATATTAAAATATAAAAGAATTTTTAACTATTTTTAATGTCTTCTTTTAATTATATAAAATATTTAAAATATATTTTATTTTAATAAATAATAATATATTATTTCTAAATTCATTTCAAAAATACATGTTAAGAATAAGGTTAGACACGTTGACACGTGATGATATTTAGATGTGTCTATATGTGTTCGAATTTTTTTTTATTTTTTATTAAAGTACGGTTGGACACAACAGATATACATGTCGAACGAATGTCGATGAATATTATATCTAAAATATATCTAACACACGGATACGATAATTCAAAAAAATGTCCATAATTTATAGCTAATTACTAATTAGCATTGAATAATGGTTGTAGGCACTCAACAGTGCAAGTCAGTCATGCAGTAACATAGAAAGTAAGAATATATATGGGGAGAAAACAGGCTTGAAATAAAACCAACTTAAATTAATTGGTTGTTTTTATAATCAATTCCACTAGGAAATCAATTCAGTATTTACCAACTATCAGCCAATTTAAATAAGTTTCTGACAAAAAGTCCAAACAATTGAACAAACACTCCAAAAATTCACCCACTAGTTATAATTATCCTAACCTTACTTTTCAGTAAAATTAAAAAATTCATGCACAATCCTTCCTCTTCCTCTCTCAGTCGACATTCCTGCTGCGCTACGGCCATCCACCGGTGAAGTCACTGTCAACGTGGAACGGCCATCATTGCCGAGACTTTTACTACCAACGTTGTAGCTGCGTCGACCAACCCGCCACCTCCACCCAATTCTAGGCGTCGTCTTTGCTGGTGCCTCCATGCGCGTTCCGAGTAACGTCTGTGTCTACCGTCGTCGCTGACCTTCCTCCTTGCCGTGCTACCGCCACTCCGCCGCCACCCTTCCACCATGAGTCCCCTGTCCTTATTTTTACCACATTTGAATATGTATCTGTTTTTTTAAACCCTATATTGAAGGGAAGAAGTAATTGGGAGTTTTTTTCATTTGATTTGTGTTTAATTATGATTAATTTGGAAGCAATTATAGATTGGATGTTATTGTTATTAGAGATTGTATAGCTTTTTTTAGGAAAAAATTTTTGTTCTTTCCGATTTAAAATGTTGATGATTTAAATTGTTTTTTATACTGTTATTTGTTCCCTGAATTTGTGAATTTTTCATGCACGCGTTGCACAGACTTTTTGTTTCGTAAATGTGGTTTGGGTGTTTGATACCAAAATTAGATTAATTTTGGTTTAATTTAAGTTTAATCTTAAATATGATGTAAGAGGCCATTTATTTTCACTATGGTTGATTTTTAATTATCAAAAACATAGATGTGAAGTTTATCTTGTATGCAGATGGTTTTTAAATTCATTGGGAATGACTGTAATTTAGTTGACTCTACTTGTACATGTCCACCTAGGTTGTATGTTGTGTGTCAATCATAATTGATTCAGTTATCTAAAGATGGTGAATCTGAAACCTTTTTTTCTTTCTAATTTGTAAATGTTTATGTTCACATCAAAATGATGTTCGATTTGCTATGTATGCAGGTGATTTTTTTATTGAGTTTAGGGCTATTGCATTTTCCTTTTTTTTTAAATTTTATTCGGCATGTTTCTCCGAATAGGTTTCTGATTGTTTTTACACAGATCTAAGTGGATGTTACTTTTGTTAAGTATCAGGATGTTCTTTTTGCATACTAACTAGATGTTACTTTTTACATTTTTCGAATTTTTTTGTGTTGCAGTTGTGAATGTCTATATTTCTTTTAGAATTGGATTACCTCTTTTTTTAAAATCCTACTCAGCATGTTTCTCCGTGTAGGTATTTGATTGTTTTTGCAAAGATCTAAATAGATGTTACTTCTGTTAAGCATTATGATGTTCCTTTTTCTTACTAAATGGATGTTACTTTATATATTTTTCGAGTTTTCTTGTATTGTAGTTGTGGATGACTGTATTTCTTTAAGAATTGCATGACCATTTTTTAAGTCCTACTCGGCATATTTTTTCGTGTAGGTACATGATTGTTTTTGCAAATATCTAAGTGGATGGTATTTCTATTAAGCATTAGGATGTTCTTTTTTCATACTAAATAGATGTTATTTTAACAGAAACCATGTGAATGTCAAATTAAAAAAGCTTATCCCACATAAATGAAAAACAAAACCAAAACCCAAAACATCGCACGCATGTTAGTCAATGATGATTTTTTCTAATAGAATGATTAACAATGATGATTTTTCTAAATTAATTGCAATTTAACGAACAATAATCACACTGTTTTTTGGCATCATTGATTCTTCTATTTTGATGATGGAATCAAAATTGTTCACAATTAATAGTTGCTTCTTATTAGTTCTTCAACATAAAATGAAAAGAAAAGAATATAATTGCTTCTGCTCAAGAAAGTATCTAATTGTGACATATTCCTAATCACTAGTGTAATGTGACTTTAAAACTCAATTTTATTACAAGATTTCATTAAAAATTTAAGAGCAATGAAGAACATTGTTAAACTAGCTTATACTCTTCTCTAAATCTTAAGACATGCTTATAATCTAATCATTAGTAATAAGAATAAAAATTTTGTTACTGTTGTGTATATAATTCAATGTTTAAACATGTAACAAATGATAAAAAAACACAATCTCTTTTTGCCAAAGAGACTTGACAGAAGTGTTTTGTTACACTTCTAGTTACACTTCTAGTTATTTGTTTATCATTATTACAAAAATAATCAAATGAATAAAAAAATGAATTGCATTTTGTACACTTTTATTTACCACATCTCTCAACTAATTCTACATTCTATATTCAATTTCAATCTTTAATTTTGACTATACCAACACAGATATATAAAAAAAGAAAATAAATTACAGGAAAAAAATTACAAGTTGCAACCATGATGAATTATAATTTTTCAAGTTGATAATCAATTTTGACTCATTCATTTCCAAAAATCTCATATCCCCTTTCTAATTTCTTGCTCTTCCACAGCTTTGCAAGTTCCAAAAGTAAGTGATGCCTATAATTTTTACAATCTACAACTGAATTTGTCTTTGAATCAATATATCTAAGGCCTCCTTCATCCAAGGATAGGTTTCTTTTACTTCTGCCACAGCCATCCATCTTCTTTTCCTGAAGTTTATCTCTTGCTAATTATCTAAATTACTTGCTAACGAGCATAGAAAACATGTATCCCTCATGAATTGTGGGTTGTCCTTTCCTCTTATAAGTCCATTTTTTCAGTTTACTCTACAAAAAGAACAACCAAATCAAAATAGAAACACATAATACCAAGCTTAAAAAACATAAAAAATGTATCAAAAAAGAACATCCGAAAAATATAAAAATAAATATCAATTATTTAATTTTTCACATTCAGCTTTAGTTTACAACGGCAGATTTCACCCTAGTCTAATTATATTTCATCAATTATTCAATTTTCACATAACCCATGGCAATAAACATAAGTCTATTATCTATATGCGTTATGCATAACAAGTTGATTGGTCCATTATTTAAGAGTGTATCTAAGTATATTGGGAGAATGAGAGTTGATGACCATAGTGACCAAACATGAACTTACTCTTTGCAAAGAATTAGATCTTTGTATATATGCTTCTGTTCCTTTCTGAAAGTTGCTTGTCTTCCTTTTTGAATTTCTGGAATGATTCATACAAAAAACAACAAATAAAAATATGGAAACCAAAAAAGCACTAGCAATAGTTATGAAATCAAAGAAACCTGCTTATAGAAGACAAGAAAAATAACTTGCAAAATTATGACGTAGGAGTAAACAGCTAGACAAAAACCTTCAATCAGTGAGAACAGAAGCGAGGCAATGATTCTTGCGGTGGACCAAGGAAATTTGGCGATGATTCTTGCAGTAAACTACCTATCGGCACGAAATTTGGCGCACCAAGGAGACAACGACGCGGTGGTCATGGAGGCGAGATTGTCGGCGCAGTAGAGCAGCAACGAATCGACACTTTAGATAAGAAAGAAGACCGACGAGATGAGAGTGAATGGTGATCACAGTCCTTCCTGAGGAGGGGCAATGATCCTGGACGACAAAGCGGCTGTGCGACAATGAATCAAAAGAGATGGGACGACAGAGCTTCTTCTGATTTCTTTCGCGGTGGTGAAGAGGTGGTTGTGGGATGTTGCCTAACAATGCGGTGTTCGGTGTCGGGGCGGCTGCGCCAAATGGAGAGGAATGTGGACAACGTCACTATGGAAATGGGAGAAGGAAAAGGATTTCTGTGTATGACTACAAGAATGGGAGTGGGAGAGAAGGAGGAGGGTTTTTACACTTTTTTATTAGAATTAGGTTAGTCAACTTTTAATTATTCAAATTTTAAATTTTAAAAAAAATTTAAAATTAATTATTAAATAAAATTGTTTAAAAAGTTAGCTGATTTATCTTAGTTTCCTATACTTTTCCTATAAAATTAGCTTTAGACTCAAATTGGTTCAAATAAAAGTGTAATTTATTTGTACACTAGCAAACAATAATCTAAAAAGAATTAGGCCACACTCACGCAGGCCACACTCACACATAATACAAGTTCTATCACACTTAACTACAACTGGGAATCAAACTTAAAATGTGGCTATATGAGATCAACAAATAGGCCAACGGTATAAAACCTCTACCACTGTTATTGTATTCAGTTTAAGTGTTTGTCATATGCTACCTTGGGTTCAAATTTCAAACCTCATCGGTTGAGTCCAAAACTTAATTTGTTTATTTCACTTGAATTTGGAGTTCCATATTCAATTCTTATTTCTCTTCCCAAATATCATTTAGGAGTAATTCTTATTTTTACTAAATTTGCTAAAAGATATATATATAAAATTAAAAATTCAAAATCAATATGGAGCTAAACTATTTTAGACCTACAAAATTATGAATGAAATATGTGAACAGAATACTGTTTATATTTTGGGCTGAAGCCCAAATTTCAAGATATTTGAGAGTACTGCAGTCCAAAACCAAAGACATGCAACTTACTGACCAAGAAAAAACAAAATAATGAATGGCAAACCCATGTATTTTCCACCACCAAAAAGAACCCATGCGTTTTAATTTATTTTCCCCTCCATTGACCCATGTGTTACATTTATGGCAATGAGATTTTAATATAAACTTTTCTTCATACCATTAAGATTCTGATTTATCTTATTTCTTTTGTCTTTAATAAATTACCATATAATATCATTGTTAATTACCAATAATATGTAATATATATATAATATATTTAAAAAAGTATAAGTTTGAATAATGAGAATCAAGGTATTCTTATAAAAAAAATATGGGTTTTATAAAAAAAAAATTTAAAACTGAATGATAATATTTTTATAGTACAGATTATAGTAAAAAGTATAGAATATTTTCCTAAACTTTTTAAATTTAAATTATTATACACTGTATTAGTTATAATAACACAGTTAGAAAATGGATTAATACAGACAGATTTACAGACGGATTTAGTTTTTATTACAGATGGATTTTTGGTTACCGACAAAATTACCGACGGATTTTGTCCCTCTGTAAAAGCCCCGTCGGAAATTATTTACCGACGGATTTTTTTTCCGTCGGAAAATTACGGACAGATTTTTAGCAGTTACCGACGGATTTTTTCTCTGTAAATTTTCTATCCATTTCCCAAAGGCGACGAACTTTCCGACGGATTTTCCGTCTGTAATTACAGACGGATTTTTCGACGGATTTTCCGTTTGTAATTACAGACAGATTTTCAGACGGATTTTCCGTCTATAAATTACAGACGGATTTTTCGACGGATTTTCCGTCTGTGATTTGAACTTTGAAAAATCATCCCACGTTCTGATTACAGACAGAAAATCCGTTTGTAAATCCGTCAGTAAGGTAAAATATTTTTTTTTATTTTTCTAATTGCAAAATAAACTTATTTTCATACAAAATAAATATAAATTTAATACAAATTTTTATCTAATTTGTATTCGAATATTTATAATATTTCAAAAAATAAACAAATTCATCGTATTATAAAGTACTATAAACAAGCAAGTCAATATAATTCAAAACATAAACAAAATGTATTGATCATCAACTATAATTCCTAGTATATTGTTCAACTATACTAAAACTATCAGCTATAGTCTTCAGTGTCATCTTCATCCTCATCATCATCATAGTCCTCATCCGAAGACATTGAGGGTGGCGGCGATGGTAGTAGAACTGCACTAGAACTACTTGACGCTCTAACCTTCTCATAGTAGCTAATCTTTCTTTTGTGACACATTTAACTTAGACAATAAGAGGTATATTTCTCATCGGAAGTGCTAGTTTCCACAACAGGACTTCTGGTTACCACAGGAGAAGAATCAGGTGATTGTTTCTTCTTCTCAGCAGTAAGAACTTGAGAGAGAGTAGCTACTGCTGCTGCTCTGTGATCCTTGACTTCTTCCAGTTGTCTTAGGGCTAGAACTTTTGGTTTCGGATGATGATTTAAATGCAGAGTTTAAAGCAGCCAAAGCTTCTGCTCTTTGTCTTGGTCCTCCTTGATTCAGCCTATTCAATCTATCCTGTGACTGTAAGAGTAGAAAGTATTAGAAAGAAAGGCAAGTTCCAATGGAGTATGAAATCATAATGATCTGTGACTTGATTTGGAGATCACAACTAGAAAATGGATTAATACAAACAGATTTACAGACGGATTTAGTCTTTATTACAGACGAATTTTTGGTTACCGACGAAATTACCGACGGATTTTGTCCCTCTGTAAAAGCCCCGTCGGAAATTATTTACCGACGGATTTTTTTTCCATCGAAAAATTACAGACGGATTTTTAGCAGTTACCGACGGATTTTTTCTCTGTAAATTTTCTATCCATTTCCCCAAAGCGACGAACTTTCCGATGGATTTTCCGTCTGTAATTACAGACGGATTTTTCCGTCTGTAATTACAGATGGATTTTCAGACGGATTTTTTGTTTGTAATTACAGACGGATTTTTCGACAAATTTTCCGTCTGTAATTACAGACAAATTTTCCGACAGATTTTCCGTCTGTAATTTGAACTTTGGAAAATCATCCCACATTCTGATTACAGACAGAAAATCCGTCTGTAAATCCGTCAGTAAGATAAAATAGAATTTTTTTTTTAGATTTTTCCATTGCAAAATGAATACTTTAGATTTGTTTTCTAATTTTACTCCATCAAACACTGTAAATTGAAAAAAGAAAGCCAAAAATCACATAAATAAACATAATATTCATTACATGATACCTATAAAATTGGATGTTATTTTTCAACATCATTGGCCAATATCTCATTGTCTTAATAAAAAGATACCCAAAAAAAATAAGATGACCATCCCAATGTTACATGAATGTCACAAATTACACTTAACACTTAAAGATAGGATAATCTAAAATATTAATAGATAACTAAGTTGCATTGGCAGCATCAAGCTCCATATTGAAAGTTAATTTTGACATCTCCTGACTGAAATAGAATTAAAACCCAAATTAGAATTGGAGTGAATTGGAATGCTTGAATAAAAATAAAGCATATTATTTAAAGCATTTTGCACTCAGGAATTAGTCTCTTTTGCATGAACAATTTTCTATAAAAGAATCGGTACATAAAGAATCACATCTCTTCTTAGAAAGCAAGAACCATGAGCTTCTTAAAGGAGGGTAAAGGAGGAACTGTAGTAAAATTTAGAGACATAATACCTCCACATAGTAGCTGAATGCTTGCTAAGTAGTAGCATTATCCAAAATAAAGTATACCTGCCATAACAAAGTACAATCATATACTTTAATACCAAAATATACGAAGAGCTAAACAAAAACTCTCAATTGAACCATTATCAAATAGTGGTTGTATACTTTAATGCCCCATTATCACTGCCAACTTCACTTCTCTATATTAAATGTACACATGACAAATTTTGCTTCACTCATAAAGGTACCTCTAGAACAATCTAGCCAAAGAATCAAACAGAAAAAAACAGAGAGAACAACAAAAATAAACAGAGATCAAAACAACTTAATTGGTACCTCTCTCCTTTCCATTCCCAGTTTCAATTGGTACTGCATAAGCCAGAAATAATTGAAAAAAACATTTAAAGGGTTCTTAACAGAGTGCGGAATGAAAAAAGAACATTTGAAAAAACACATGGGCTAGGCAAGAACATTTGAAAAAACTCACATGGGCTAGGCAAAGTCAAACCAGCAGGAAGCCTAGGCACAACAATAGCAGGATGATTCTACATGCGCCAGAAAACCCTCAGATGGTTCAGAAATACAATCTCATCGTAAGAATCAACTAGGAACATCTAAATAACTAATATTCAACCAGTCACCATGATAACACAAAAGCACCAAAAGGCAACAATTAAAACTCACAGGTGGGTCTCATGCCTTTACACCCATGTCAGATTAACAAGGTATTGCATTGCAGGTGCATTTTCATTCCATGAATACATTTTTAATAAGGATCGTTAGCCTCAAACTAGTTGTGCTTGTACCTGAAAAAAAATTTGAATGAGATATTGAAAGCACGTATAAATCAGGATGCAAAAAACTACCAACGTTAGAAAGAATTAATACTTTATGTCGCTTATCTCATCCCTCTCTCAAAACATATAAATAAGAGTCTTTTTATCGGTATATTGATACCGAAACTAAGTCTGAGATAAGAAGGGAGTCTTTTATCGGTATATTGAATAGACAACATGGCTCTTTCATTTGACAAAATGCATCAATTGAAAAAGAAATACCGAAGGGAGTGCCAATCTAATATTTTAAAACTTCAAATCTATAAAAAATTCTCTCCCGTTTTAACAAAGAAGCAACATTAAGACACAAACTTATGGAACAGCATGGAGATACAGTTAGCTTATTGTATAGTACAAAGCAAGAGAAGAATTACAGAAAATTTAATGATTCAAACCAAATCTTTTTTTTCAAAAAAAAAAGGTTAATACATTCCTATAGAATATTAGACTTAATTATGATAGAAAAGATATATGACTGAATATGTTTGTACTATCACGATTTCGCTTGAAATGTAGAAGTGTACTTATTCCTATTGCAGTATATATAGATAGTGCCAATGCTAAAGGCTTCTATCCTAAAGCAAGTATTGAAGCTAAGTTCTAAGCAATGTGACTCATAGATATAGTTTCTCCGAGATTATATTCTTCCAATGAATTCAGTATATGACAATAGTAATCCTACACCTCAAATTGCCTAGATGATTTTGCTACCGTAATAAAGTAGAAATTATAGATATAAACTTAGATGTATCAGTTTGTAAAAAGAAATACCAATCCACTTTCTATACCATAACAAATCTCCCTATCAATATAGGAAGATTTGAGCTAGTGCTATTATGAGTGCTCCGGCAAGATATAACAATGCTGAAACCAGCTCCCTTCTTCTACCTAAAATTGAGTTTGTCATAAACTTCCCCAGGAAAGAGGATATATAAAATGATAACCAGTTAGAGGGATAATTACCTAAGTAGTCAGCAACATTGAAGGCCAAAACAGAACCAATTAAGGCACCATATAATGATCCACTAGTCTACAAAGACATCAAATCAAATACCTAATGTTATGTTCAAGATAAATAATAATAAAATGTACCAAAAATAATAAAATGTACCAAAAACAGGATCATATATTATAATAGAACAAATTGTAGCCATAACCTAAGAAACAAGTTAAAGAGTTAGCCTAAACAAGCAATAATATATCTTTAATTTCTTCTATAAAAGAAAATTACACCAACAGTTGATAGCTTGATTTAGTTGCAATTTAATTTCTACCAGAAACAATGTATACATATAACAAAATTAGATCAAGCTAGCCATATACATTTTAGCCCTAGTTAAGCTAATAATTGGTTTCAATTAGCTTTATGGTTTCAGAAAGGTTCATCAACTCATTGCACATGCAATCATATTCCTTTTAACCACCCTACTAATTTGGATTGCTAGCAAAAACAACAACTAGTATTGGCAACGTAAGTGACTTGTAGCCATGTGTTAGAATTTGAAAAGAGTAATAAAGAGGTAATCTTGTCTTTATCTGCATCAAATTGACTAGTTCTTTGAAGCACGGTGGCATCCATCAAAATTGATTTGTTCATGCTGTTCAAAGATTTGGAGGACAAGAGAGTAAGTTACTTTATTCATTAACATAGATCTATTTTCTTTTCCAATTTTATTTAATCTTGCTCGGGTAATGATTAATTAAATCCATAGTTTAGTTAATTTATATGTTATTATTACATATATTTGTTTCACTAGTATTTCTAGAAAAGCATATTAGACAGTAAGGTAAGAAAAAAAAATGTCGAAAGACTAAAAATAGTCACGAAGCTAAGCACATAGAACTAAATAACAGATGCAGTTATATAGCACAAAGAATTTCTTTGAAGCATACTTACATGGACTATAAGAACAGGACAATTAACTAGTGGAATTTTGTCGATATTCTGCAGAACACAACTCAAAGATCTCAAATTAGATCAAGAGTATGAATGAGAAAATGATTAGAAATAGAAAAATATATACTACCTTATATATGTCGAACCAGTATGTGTGCTTGACCGGATACATGACCCTTAAGCCAGAAAGTATGGGACTATGCAGAACAACGGCTCTTAATTGAGCAACCTAGCTGCAACTCTGACAAGCTTTATTTTCAATGTATGTTTCAAATTATCCAGTATCACTAGAAAGAGTTTTATCCAACTAATATCATTACTAAAGTTTGTCTGGACAATTCATAGAAATAAAAAATAAAAAATAATATTAATAGTTAAAAGAAGCAGAGATGAATGAAGAGTTAGAAGTACCTTCCAATCACCAGGCTTGACCAAACCAGAATTAACCCTAAGACATGGAACAGAAGCAGCAGTCTTGATCAAAAGTCTTAATCTTTACTTTATTTATAATTGGAACACATTAAAAAGGGAAAAATAATAATCCAATATTTTAGAGAAATCTAGTGCAAGGTTGTTCTAACTTACAGGGAGGATCCCAATAGTATGATGTATAAATAAATGATAAGAGAAATATCTGAGAAATTCAAATTATAACCATATTCTCATGTTACTGTCTTGACTGAAAAAGATTCTGAAAGAACAGTTGTAACACTGTCATGACATAAACATATTTAACTACATGGGTTCTTGAAGGAACTAAATAATCCCGGGCACCTTCTGGCATGGATTTAGACAGTATTGGAGTTTCAATCTACCTTATGACCAGAAAAGGGTAAAGTCAAACTGGAATACCACCGCCAAGTATCAACAACCGAAGTAAAGTAGCAAGGGAAGGTGGAAACATGATAAATCATTAAAGAGAGAAAATAGCCGAAATGATGAACTAACAATAAGAGAACAGTACCTTAACAAAACCATGGATGTCTTCTAGATATCTCCGAATGAGTTTAACAACTTTATGTCGCAGCAATATGTTGAAACTCATTTGTTTCCGCCGTAGATCAAGGCATCGATACCTTCCAACAAGTAATCATAAACAATAGATCTCCAACAAGTAATTAGAAAAATACAAAATACGAATGAATAGAAAAGTTAGGGTTTGCGATCTACCAGCTGGCGAAGGGAATCTGACAAAGAAAGCATTGATCTGGAATGAAAAGAAGCTCAGAATCCGACGGCGACAGATCTTCTACGGTGGCGGTGGAGGCTGTGTCTGTGTAGGGGCTGCGGTGGCTGCGCCGCTTAGGGGGCTGCGAGGTTGTGGGGGTTGCGGGGAGCTGCGAGGGCTGATGCGGGGGCTGCGTGGCTGCCGTGGCGGCAGAGACTGCGGTAGCTGTGGGCGGGCGGGGTGCAGGGCGAAGAGTTGGAGGGATGAGCCTTCTACAGCGTTCGAAAACTAGGTGTGAATGGAGCGTGATAAAACTAGGGTTTTCAATATTTCCGACAGATTTCATTTAAATTACAGACGGATTTTCCGTCTGTAATAATTTAATAAAATGCGCGTTTTGTCTACTTAATTATAGACGAAAAATCCGTCTGTAATCATTCTACGGAAAAAAAATTAATTTTTCCGACGGAATTATCGATGGATTCTCTTTTCCGTCTGTAATTTATGCTAATCCATTTTTTTTGTTTTCCGACAAAAAATCCCTCTGAAATTCCCTCTGTATTTCCGTGGGATAAAATCCGTCGGAAATATCCGTCTGTAATAACTAGTTTTCTAGTAGTGGATGTTCAATTTAATTTAAAAATTATGATATCTTTCCTTCATTTTTCTTTTTGGCAAATTTAATTTAGATACTATGATATTCTTTCCTTCAATTTTCTTTTCGGCAAAGATGGAAAAACCTGAACCTATACCTACCTAAATATAATTATTAAATTTACCACTAATAACAAAAGAAAAGATACCATATACAATATGCTTAAATGCTTCATCAAGCATAGTTAAACAGATATTCATTGCACAACATATTTACTGTACAGCATTAGAGTAAGAAAAATAGCAAAACTTTTGTCATCAGAATTAATAACTTAGGTCTATACCTCTACAGCATGGCGAATCCTTTTTTTGGAAAGAGTTCCCCTGAACCTGCATTGCATCAGGAAATAATCCATAAGGTGGCTCATTTTGAAACATGGACATGCACATGGATTACTAATCATTTCAGAATCACACAGTTGCTCATAGCTGATCCAAGAGTGTGAGAGTTGTAGCTTATGCCAGTGAAACAATTCTGCATCATAGTTATGTTGCAATGTATATCTCAGCAACAAAGGTATCATCACTGAATGAGAAAGCAAAGATATAAGAACAATTCCCGAAAATATTATATTTAGCTACTTTGGGGCATACCCAACAAGGGCAAAGAGGAAGAATTTGCAAAGAAGCGAGAAAGGAAGAGGTGGTGTTGTAGTTCTACAAAACAAAGGAAAGGAAAGAATTAGGTAGAGATGGAATACAGTCCAATCACAAAGTTGGAGATCTGACAAGGGAAGAAGACAAAACCCAAGAACAAGTTGGAGAAGGAGGACTCACCGGAACAGAACCGGCCAAATGGTGGGGGGCCGGTGGTGTATGACTCTTCCATGGAACGCAATATATCACAGCATCAATAAGTGGTAAATGAACTTAGATTTCAAAACCCTGGAAATAGAATTCTATAGCCATTACATAAAGAAAACAGTTTATGCACTTTCACTTTCATGTTAGAGAGAGTGTACTAATAAAAGATTTATATCGTTCAGAATTTTGGATCATTAAGTTATGAAAAATTTATACCGTTTCAGAAAGCATTGCTACTTCAGCTTGAACTTGTTGGTTCATCTCAGATGAGTTATACGAGTTTACAAGAATCTAGATACTGCACTTGATCACCTTCATTTTCCCACACCAGGCCTGAAAATGTTTTAATTTGAGAGGGAAAAACAAGTAAGCAGCTAATTTGAGAAAATGTCCAAAATGGTGCAGTCACAAATGGAAATTGACATTGATTGTATGAAATACCACAGTTAGCAACTTACGCATCAAGAAATAGCCCATCATCACTGAGACACTTCACTTTTGTACTCCTTGTATGACATCATTACACCATCCTCCTCCCTATCAAAGAATTTACACTCTAATATCAATAGAAACCTTTGATATTAATGACCGAACTGGCTATTAAAATAGACATCAATGTAATATGTTTCTCATCATGACAAAAACTTCAACAATGGTGAAAGGAAAAAAGAAAAAAAAAAGTGATGTAATTTTGTACCTCAACAATGGTGGAAGCATGACAGCTGTTGAAGGGAGCTGATTTTTCAGGAAAAGTGAACTCCTCCAAAAGAAGCCCTTTTATGTAACTGTTGCCTAAAACCATCTGCTCCAGAAATTGTGGAGTTTTCCCCTGCAAAACTTTGCTACTTGCTTTTAGTTCATTGCTTCTGAGTTGTCACTTGCAGTGTCAAGAACTCATATTTCTATAGACACAAGGACAAAACATCAATAATATAAAAGAAATGTAATCATATACTGAACCATTCCAAAGAAGATAACAATATAGGTCACAAGTGTAGCAAAAAAGCAAATAGTGAAATGGTAATGGGAAATCATAAAATAAAACAAAAGGAAAGATAGTCAGCTGTACCTTTGTTCAAAGGCAGATTGACTTAAACTCTTCCCGTAAAAATTGAATGACAGCATTTAGAATTGAAACTTTAATCATGATAATAGAAACTTGTTATATGCTTAAATTAACTGTCTAGTCTATAATGGCATAGTTGGCATAATAACTAGAGCAGAAAATTATAAGCATACCTCTATGTTTTAATGCAACAAAGTGAAAATGGTGTATTAACAAGGGCATAGAGTATTTTTTTATAAAAAAATTTCTAGCAGTGAAAAGATAATAAACATTGCATATGTGTATTAACAAGGGAATGAAAATGGTGATGCAAAGAATTAGCATGAGTTTTGGGAAGATGAGAGCAAAAACACATACCTAGGTACTAACATTCAGTTTTTGCATAACCGCACGCCCCACCCAATTGATAATAGAATTCCATGAGCGCAACCAATGCAAATACTGTAAGCAAGAAAGGAGCTATCATGAAAAAGTTTAGTTTTTTGTTCTCTTTTCTAAGCATCTAGTTTATTATCCTTAAAAAAGTGAAAAAAAATGGCACAAAAAGAACTTTTCATTTTAAAAATAAAACTTGTGTGTGAAAAGGGTAGCCATAGTATAGAGAAATGGCTAAGAATAGAAAGATAAACATTGTCTCGGCTTATTAACATAAGAGAGTTAATCTTCATAATTTTTCAATAGAGCTGCCTCAAGAAGATCAAAAAAGTATGATCTTAATTTAAACTATAATTTAAAAGATTGTAAATGGCATAAATAATAAAATATAAAGTTCATAAGAAAAAAAAAAGTTATGAATTAAGCCCTTATCAAATTCACTCTTCACATTCATACATACAGAATCAGTGCCCTCAATTAAGAAAAAGGCTAATCAATTAAGAAAAAGTCACATGACCTTTTTATTTGGTCATCATGTATAAATTGGATACATTAGGAATATAAGGTTACATAATAGCATATTGATAAAACTTGTCACTTGTCCTACTTTCATCAATTAAGAATAGGAATAACTAGAAATGGATACAAAAGGGATCATATGGAATCATTTACCTGTTCTCTCATTAAGTGTCTTGCATCTGATATCACCTAAAAAAAGGTAAATTGATAAGCTTTTAATCCACACGCATCAAAACCTATAATAAATTCATAAACAGTATACAATAGTACAGCAACAAGAATTAAAAACATTTGAACATTAAAAAATTGTTGATTATTTTTGTTATTTAAATGAAAAAGGGAAGGCTGAGTAGTACAGAGTGAAGAAAACCAAAAAGAATAATTCAAAAATGATGTGCAAGCAAGGGTATACGTAGTACCAAAGCACCATTGCAAATGTGTCATTCCAAATCAATATCTCATTTCTCAGCCTTTTCATCAAACAGCTTACATGCATCATTCGAAATGATTTGATTAAATAAAAATTCATCACAGTAACCAAATAAATCACAAAAGCAAAGCAAACGCTAGTTTAATCCCAAATTGAAATGAAATCAAGCAGCAATTAAACTAACTGAAGAAAAGATAGCATACCTTACCTAACCTTAATTCAATCTTTCCTTTAACACCAAAATTGACCTTTTTTCATGAATTTGATTGGATCAATAATCAATCAATCTAAGATAGTTGTAAAGCACAAAAAAACCATGAGATCTATTTTAAGTCTTCAGAGTAATTATAAACTCCAAGAAAACTCACCAATACAGTAAATATAAAAAACAAAAGATAAAAAAGGAACAAGAAGAGCAGCAAAACATGCAAATAAGACCTTGAGGAAAAAGTTAATTACGTCAACTTCCTTCATCCAAGAAGTAGCCTTCTGAACCTGCTCACTCTCCCAGCCTTTGATGACAGCATCTTCTCTTTTGAATCTGTTGTTAATCTTTGCAATCTTGTTCTGCATGCTGATATCTTTGCATTAACCTCCTCCTTTTCACCCTTTGCACTAAAACATCCTCCTTCTTTGATGTTATACTTGTAATATAAATGTAAAAAAGTGATGATCATAAACTAGCCCTACAACTGCAGCCTTAGCCATAGTTACTGAAATCCTGGTCTAGGAACAAGTATGCAGCTCATTGCATCACACAACATGCTACTTTTTATTAGGGACATAGAACAGTCTGAAACATCAATTAACAATTAACAATAGAACAATAGAATAGTCTGAAACTAATTCTATCTTGCAAATTGCCGAAACAATAGAACAATTAACACACTACGACAAACTAACAACCAAGGTAAAAAGCAAAAATGAAAAATGATCAAAGCTTATTCAAAATGCATATACCTTATCAAGGTAAGGCTATTCAAGAAACTTGTTCAGCCAATCAATCTTCAGCAAAACATGGAACAAGAAACATTACATCAATAAAAACCTAAACTCCAAAAAAATTCAACCAAAATGAAACTAGTCAATGCATTCAGGAACCTTGATTTCACAAACAAGTTTATAAGAACACAAAATAAAGAACTGTAACTGCTACAAGTTCTTATCATAGAATAGGAAATAGAATTAGAGTTAGCTATGGAATTGAATGAAAGAAAGCAGCGATGAAAAAGAAAGGAGATTAGGGTTACCTGTACAGCTGAGACAAGATCCAAGAGAGAAACGCAGCAACACATGGATCGGAGAAGAGCAAGCACAAGTGGCGAGATCGAAGAGAGAAACGCACGTTAGGGTTCCAAAGGGAGCAACGTGAACAAGGCCGATAGAAGGGGTGTGACGGAGAAGAACCAGGAAGGGGTACGACAGAGCCTCGGTGCGATAGAAGTTCAGTGGAATGGAGGTTCAATGCGACGGCGGTGCAAGGCTGATAGCGCCGCCGATGGAGCATTTAGAGGGATGAATGAAGAGGTGTGGAAGTGGAAACAGAAATGGAGAGAAGAACGCGATTCCCACAACTTTATTTTATTATTTCCGATGGAAAATTTTAAATTACAGACGGATTTTCCGTCTGTAATAATTTAATAAAACTGCAGCATTTTGTTCATTTAATTACAGACGGAAAATCCGTCTGTAATTATTTTTTATGAAAAAAAATTAATTTTTCCGACAGAATTATAGACGGATTTTTTTTGTATGTAATTTATGCTAATTCATTTTTTTGTTTTCCGACAAAAAAATCTTTCTGAAATTCCGTCTGTATTTCTGTAGGATAAAATCTGTCGGAAATATCCGTCTGTAATAACTAATTTTCTAGTAGTGTAACTAATTTTATTAAAGGATAAAAATAATATTGTTAGCTCTTTGTTTTCCTTTCATTATATGTTTAAACTCATCAGATCATCATGAAAACAAAAAAAATGTTTAAATATGCTAAATCCATCCTTTTGGCATTTTAAAATATTTTTTTTACATAAATAGGTTCTTAATTCAAATGTGAAATTAGATTAACCCTGAAGGTTCTTAACATCAAATGCGTAGGTCGTATCTAAGGTTTAGAATGTCATCAATCGCATCAAATTATAATTTCTTTTAGTAAAATAAAATTTTACAGTTATGCCTCCAATATAATAGTTATCTCCTTTTAATATAATGTCACGTATAGAATTTTTTTAGGTGATAGTTTAAAACTGTGACTATAAATATTTAAGGTCACATTTTTTAATTAAAAAAAATGTAATTATAGACATTTTTAGGTTATGATTTTTAAATATGACATACAAACAAATAATCTAAAGCCTAAAATAATTCTATTAAAAATGTGTTCCATTTAAAACTATGACTTTTGTCGTTTATTGTCACGCTTTTTGAAAATTATGTGACAAAAAAATAATTTTTAAAATTTCAGTTTAAAATTGTGACCATAGATAAAAAAGTATGATTATAGATTATTTATGGTTATAATTTTTAAATGTGACATGAAAAGCCGAGGTTTAAAACCAAAAATATTGTAGTGTATGTTAACTAAATTTTAAAGATCAATCAAATGGAATTCTTTAAGAAACAAAAAAGATGTAACACAAATATTCTTTTGTAGAAAACTAAATAATACATGTATGTTCAGTGAGCTCTTTTATTTCCTTCTAAATATGGTTGAAAAGCTCAAGCGAACATGGGTTGTCATTGTCACAACCAAAATGTTGCAAGTCCAATAAGGGCAATCTCAGAGCTTGACTCTAATTATTCTTCTTTCTTAATCATGTGCAACATTAAAGTTAATTATAGCAATTTGGAAATCATAGAATGAGTTTGAAATACAAGGATTATTAGATTAGATATAATGCATGCTCTTTTAAATAACAATTGGCACAGCCATTGATTCATTCATGTGGTCCAATGTATGTGAAAGGTACACTAGGGGTGTTCAAAACCAATCCAAACTGAACAAAATCGACGAACCAAACAAAAAAATCGAAAATCAAAATAACCGAAAACTGAAATAACCGAAAAATTATGTTTTTGCAGTTTTTTTCGGTTTGGTTCGGTTTTTGGTTTTAATTTAAAAAACCTGAACCAAACCAAACCGAACCGGTATATAAATAAAACATTTAAATTATCCTAACCCTAATGTGAAGCCCATTCATTCACCCTCACCTCAGCGCTGCAAACCTCAATACCTTGCCCTACTCTGAACTCTCAACCCTCGTCTTCCACTCTCCTCTGCCATCCTCCAGGGTCCAGACTGTAGCAGCCACGAAGGAGCCTTTCTCCCCCCTTATCCCCTCCTTCTTCCTCTCCCTTTCTCGTACCTGCTCTCTCTCTGTCGTCTCCCACACAGTGAAACAGCAGCAGTAGTGCAGCACGCACCAGCAGACACCGACTCGTTGTGTCGACGTCCACGTATCAATAGCCACGTGTTGTTCTCCGTGAAGGACAGCGCAGGGCAGTCCAGCCGCCGTGTCGTCTGTCACGCAGGTTTATTCTTGATTTTCTTTCTGAGATTTCATTCTTTATCTGCCATTTTTCCTTTTCTATTTTTGTTATAATTTTCTTCTTAATTATTGATTGGTGTTTTTTATTTTAATTTTTTTTCTTGGTTTACTGCTATTATTATTTTTTTAATTTATTCTTCATTTTAATTTGTTTTCCAGTTCTTCTAGCCTCGTCGCCTCCGTCGCAGCATCTCCCTCTGTCGCAGCATCTCTGTCATCCTCTGTAATGAAGCCTAAGCCTCAGGTTTGTTTTTTTGTTCTGATTCTATTTTTTTAATTCTAGTTTATTATTCTTATTAATTCTAATTTGGGATGAACACTTGGTTGTCTTGTTCTTGATTCTATGACTGAGTTGTTGATTCTGATTTTATTTTTTAATTCTGAATTTTTGGTTCTGTTTGATTTACGGTAATTCTTGTTTAGGGTTGATTCTGAATTTCTTGTTCTATCTTCTGCTTCTGCTATTTTTACAAAATTGTTGATGATTTTAATTTGTTGTGTTTCTACTACTTTGTTAATGATTTGAGTCAAGTTGATTACTTGTTAGTGACTTTGGAATCAGTTTGATTATTTAATGATTTTGTTTGTAAACTGTATTTATTTGCTAAAACTTGTTATGATTCTAATTTTGAAAATAATGCAAAAATTGAGGCATGGCCCTGTTCCCCTAATTTGAAGATTGAGAATCGAGAATACCTAAACATTTAGAGGCACATTTTTAGTTTAGTTAAGCATTCATACTACTGTTTAACATTCATTTTTTCCTGAATATACAACCCCATTTGGTATTAATTGTTATAACTCAATTTCTAATTTCAGATTCTTTATTTGCTGAACAATGTTTTATGATCTTGCTAGGGAACATCAAAATATGTCTGCTTTGCTGTACAAATTAATGGAAGCAACTTTTTTTCTTTTTATTGTGTTGAACTTTTCATGTTTTTCGATTGTTGTATTATAATTTCTTTTGTTGTTGAACTTCTTGTATCAAGATTTTTGTTAGTTATTATGTTGTATGGCTATATTTATGACTTTGTGAAATTAAAATTGTTATTTTGTTGCATATGTTTTTGCTGAAAATAATATAGGACAGAGTTTTAGTGCTTGGGAAATAACTAGAACTGAATACATTTTTTGAATTGAAAAATTGAATAAACCGAACCAAGCCAAATCGATTTTAATTGGTTTGGTTTGGTTTGGATAGTCTCAGTAAAAAGACCGAACCAAACCGAACCGAACTACTAATATAAAATTGGATTGGATGGTTTTTTCTTAAAAAACCGAACCAAACCGCACCGCGAACACCCCTATCTTACACCATTCAAGCCAAGATTGTTTTACATTCAAGAAGTTGACAATTGCTGAAATTAGTGTCTGGTTAATTAGGTAATTATATATATAATTCTTCTGTTTTTTGTCAGTGATAAGAGTAATGTAAAATGGTCCCTAAAAGATTATGCGATCTCTATTTTGGTCTTTAAAAGATTTTTTTAATCAAATTCGTTCCTGAAAGATTTCAAGTTAATCACGTTAGTTTTTTCGTCACTTTCCTCGCTAACACCGTTAATAGAAGTTGACCTGGCACGTTGGGCTGACATCAAAACGGTACCGTATTGAATAGTAACGAAGCCAAACGCTGATTCCTCACACTTCTCTTCACTCTCAGTAAAAAAATTTCATGCAACAACGCTCCGTGGAAGACGACTGAGGCTGGATTCTGAAGCGCGATTATACCGCAGGTGTCATGTGTGTCTTCTCCAGCGAGGACAGGTTCTTATTTCGTAAACGAGATAGGAAGGAGGCAACATTTTCGACACTATTGCAAGGTATACAAAAACTTTTTTTTGTAACCTATATCCTTTCTTTGATTGCAAAAGAGAAAATGAGATTTTCCTAGTTGTTTTTTACATGAATGAAATGTTGTTCAATTTTGCCCTAATGTTATTTGTGCTCTAGTGATTTGGTTTGTAATGGAGCAGGTAATTCTGTTTTTTTTTTCATTTTGATAGTAATATGTTTGTTGTGGTAAATAAATTCTTTTAAATGTGTTTAGGCTCGATTTTGTCGGTAGTCTATGGTTTAGGGTTGTTATTTTTAGAATTTGGTTATGGTTTACGTACTGTGATCGGTAGAGTTAAACATGTAGTAGGCTACGTTTTTGAAAATAGAGTTAATAGAATGTATTGTTTTCAATTACGTACTGCAGATAATATAAATGCTAATATTTTTCAATTTGAAATTATATTTACAAAGACCTCAAAATTTCTCCAATTACCTGTGTTGTTCTAATTCCTAAGAATAAGAGCATGCATTGTTATTAGATAAAAAATGAGATAAAAAATTGTTTATGTTCTAAGTAGCATAAAACCAATTCTTGGCACATCCACCTGTTGAAGAAGATTTGTTTGGAACCATCTGAAACAACAATATATAATGTCTCTATCAATAAGTTTCCTTATATGCTATTACTTAGGTAATACCTATAGAAAATATAAATGCTAATTTTTCTTGTATGCTATTACTAATGAGTTAAACTTTTTTTTATTATCAACGCTCATGTAATCAGATAATGTACAATACAGAATTGTTTGTCATTTTGAGTTTATTCTGAGTTTTATCTTTATTCCTTTCTAGATAGAAGAACTTCCAATGACATTTGTATTTCACCACGGTGAAAAGTTTAAAATCGATAGAAAGAGAAAAATAACTTATGAATCAGATCACACAGAAGTATTAATGAGTGTTGAAGCAGATACAATAGATATTTTTTGTTTGTTTAGCCCTTTATTAAGTTAATGGTAGTAATATAGACTAATATGGTTAGCTTTTTGGATATCGGTCAAATAATGTCGCTGTTTCAGCTTCAATATATGGAGATATTTAGTTTATATATATAATATATATATATATTATATATATAATATATATATATATATATATATATATATCATTGTAATCTTGTGTAATTAGGTATAATTATGTAATGTGTTAACTAGTTTCATACAGTGTTAATTTCAACCTCCTATTTTTAAGTTCAATTAACCACGTTACAATTAATTTCAATCTTGCTCAATTTATTGCTAAATTGAATAGAATAGGATATATCAATTCGTTCTTGTTCACAACACATTACTTTTCTGAATAAAGTTAAACTCTTTACAGCACTATTACTTAAAAATACAAAATATACAAATTAATCCCACAACTAAAATCACAATTATTAACCTAATAAACATAAAAGTTATTAGCATTCTTGTAAATCTGACTTTTGCTTCCAAACTCCCCATTCTCCATGCAATGTTTACTTTTCACTCATCATGATTGCTATCAACTTTTGCATCAATTTCTGCATCTCCATTTTCTCCGTTGTATTAATCTTCATCAACCCGCTTGAAGAAGTTGCAATGGTTGTCCTTCTACAGAAATTTAAGGAATATTATGATTAAAAAGCCCCACAACTAATAAGAATATTGAAAATGAAGGAATTCATGAGAACAACTCACCTGTATCTTGGATATGTATGGAACAATCTATCTGGGTTCTCTAAAGTTTCAGATTTCTTAATCAACGTCTTCAACCTATATTAGGTCTTCATTCTTCCTCTTTCTTTGCATAAACGAGCAAGACCCATAGCTATCAAGTGAGTGAGAAGACACCCCACCATGACGACCTCCGTTTCCACCCCTCATCATGCCGGCAACCTCCAATATTAGTCTCTGAAACTCTGCAACTTAACATGAACCTAAGGGAATATATATTCACTATGATGGGATTAGGGTTTATTAGTTACGTATTAATTTGACAAAATTTCGTAAAGTTGTCGTGCTGGCAAACAACTGGGATGCATGGGGGTGTGCTAACATGGATTCTAACGTGTCACATCAGCTTCCATTAACGGCGTTAGCGAGGGAATTGAAGTGACGGAAGGATTAACGTGACTAATTTAAAATCTTTCAAGGATAAATTTGATTAAAAAAATCTTTTGACAACCAAAATAGAGATAGTGTGATGTTTAGGGACGATTTTGACTATTTATTCTAATAATAATAATAATAATAGAGAAAATATAAAGAATTAATTTTTAATTAGTCAATGTTAACCAACTTTAGTGTTTAGATAATTTAGGATTTAGAATTAAGAATATATGATTTAGAGTCTAAAATTTAAGATAAATAAATAAATTTTAAAAAATTAACTAATGTTAACTGAAAAAAATTGGTTACTTAGTAATAATAATAATAATAACAATAATAATAATAATAATAAAGAATAATTAAAAAGCTTAATATATATTTGTAGTTAATTAATTAGAAATTAGCTTAAGATGCTTTTATCTGAGGACCCCCAAAAATCATAATTATTAATCCTTTTACTGTTGAAATCACAAATTCACAAAATGGGTTGGGTGATTGAGTAACAAAAGACTTCATCTTTCTCTACCTCTCCAAAACATTATCATACTTAAGTCCCTCACTACAACATTTTCAAGTTGAGGCAACATTTAAAAAGTGTTGTCTAAAGGCTGACAAAAGTTGTTTTTGATTTATGGTAACACTTTTGGACCTAAGGCAACATTTTTTAGCGGCGTTGCATATGCAGCCGTTGCCTTAGATCAAGGCAACACTTTTTTTGTTTCAAAAGCAACGCTTTTGAGAGCAACACTTGGTAAGTGTTGCCTTTGGTTGAAAAACAACAACACTTCAAAGGTGTGTTTGAGACAACACTTTTGCAGTGTTATCTCTTCTCTCATGTTTTGGTCACTACTAAAAAGTGTTGCCTATTTACAATAAAATACAAATCTTTTACGTGTTGCTTATAAGTTGGAATTTGCAATCCTTTGAAGTGTTGCCTATTAGTTTTGAATATGCAATCTTTTAAAGTATTGCCTTTTCTTTTGGATATGCAACCTATACAAGTGTTGTCTTTTCTTTTGGATATGCAACCATACAAGTGTTGTCTAATATTCAAAATATGCAACTAATAGAAGGGTTGCCTTTTTGGCAAAAATAAAACTTACTTTTGTAATAAAAATACAAAAAAAAATAAAATTTACAATAAATTTTTTTTATTCATACATGTGTAATTATTTTAATTAATAAATTAAATTTGTGCACAATAGAAAAAAATTATAAAAGAAAAAAAATAACTAATAATAAAGTTCTAATTAAAATAGATATTAAAAGGTTAGATTAGTATTTCAAATACATATTTATCAATAATTCTCAACAAAATAATACACAACAAAAAATAAGCAGCATTTTTCTTAATACACAACAAAATAATACACAAAAAAATAATTCAAAAGCTTCCTTAATCTCCTGCTTTTTCTGCTGGGTCAAATGATCGTGTCCTTTCGATTTGCTGTGCTTCCTAGATGATTCCCCTCTATATGATTCCTTTCTATATATAGATGACTGGAAAAACAAAAGAAGAGTTATTGTCTAGGAAGCAGCATGCTATTCCTTTACTAATAAACAATGATCAATGATCGAAAGCATAGGTAAATTCTGTGTTGAACAATCTATGTTGTACTCGCTGTGTCTCTCGCTCAAAGGATTAAGCCAATAGCTACACTAATCAGAAATTTGCAGCAATTGTTGTGCAACTTATTTTAAATTCAGCTACAATAATCAACCATAAACTTCATGTATTCTTATCATTCAAAGCTACAACTAAGTAGAGTTATTTTTTAAATAAAAAACTAAGGCAATAGATTAAGTAAGAGAACCTGCAAGGTCAGGATGTGTCTGAGTAAGCTTAAGCCAATTCATTTGACTATATCCTTTTTCAAAAGGAAGTTTGGTCCGAGCTGCCGGCTTTGCAATAGGACTCTTCAGTTCTAGAGACCTCTGAATCGAATTCATCCCATCACTCATAACTGATTTCTTATTCAATTCATTCGGCTGACATGAAGTCACACTGGTTACGGTGAAAGACAAAGAACCAACCTTGTCCTCCTTTATAGAGTCCAAATTATTTGCAAAATCATCCTTCCACAAGAAACCACCATCTTGATTACAAGTAGTAGTGGGAGAACTTGAGGATTTTTCTTTTATGGAAATATCAGCAATATCCGAAGCAAGGTTCTTTGTTTCAATACCCTCCTGCGAACTAACCTATAAATCCAAGGCATCAAATTAGAAGAATAACACTAGATATACAAATTCTTATCAAATTCTCAAGTAACTCAAATTCTTATCCTATGGAAAGTGCTTGGATTGTATAAAGAGAGATCATAAAGATGGAGACAAAGAGATATAGCAATTGAGATAATGACACACAAAAATAGTTTCTACAAGAGTCTAGTGAAGGCCATCATGATTTGTCTTTAAACAAAATTTTCAAAAGTAGAAACTAGCATGCCACCCTTATAGTGATAACACTTTTTACCTTTTCTTCCCAAATTCCTAATCTTCTAATAAGAACCCTACCTTAGTCAATTCTTATCAACTCATCATGGATTTCAACAAGGCTAAAGATGGGATTGGCGTTGTTTGTGTGCTGCTGCTGGAAGTTTTGAAGACACAAGCAAGAGAAAGGAAGCAGCTAAGACTAGTGATAGATTTGATAATATAATAGTAATGCTAATCCTTTTATTATTCATTGTGTGTACTTTGTTTGGAACAGAAAATCCTAAGTAGACAAAAATCTTCTTGTAGCTCACTTTTCTTCTTTGGGGATTGTTAATAGGGCAATACTTATAGGAACAAAATGGATGAAAGAAATAATGGAGTATATATCACCTCATCTAGCTTATTACAAATTAAATTTTCTGCACACATAGGCTTTGCAGATACTATATGCTATAAAAATGTCCATGTGGAATCGTACAATATAATCCCCCAATTAAATTTTAATAAAAGGCTCATTTGCAAGCCATGACAGGAATGGACATGAATGGAAATGCTTATAATTCCGAAAACAATGAAACCAATGGTGGTGCAAACTAGGTACCCTTGGGCTCTGAAATGCTTATAATTTTGAAAACAATAAAACCAATGGCGAAGATGCTTATAACTAATTCTAATTAAAAAAAATAATATTTTACCTAGTATCAACTAAATAAAACATAATAAACAAATAACCCTATACCTTGTCCTTTTGGTACTTGTAGAAGACATCCTAATACCTCTTGCCTTTTTGTCATACTTCTCTGCCACGTGTATCAGCAATTCAACTAGTTAGTGCTTTAATTTCTTTGAATTTGCAGCCAATACTACTTGATTAACTAACTTTCATATATAAATTAAACTTCTAATAAATTTCTTTGAATCACTGCATGCACAAAATAACACAAATAAAGTAAGACTAATTACATATTAAAAATAATTACAAGGATGCTATTTATTATTATTAGTTACCTTGAGTTCTTGTAAGGATGAGTGACAAAACCCTCTTTAGGTGGCAGTGGCACTACATTTTTGTTAAATATATTTATGAAAAGAGTTCTTATATAAACTGAGACATGTTCTTCAATCCACTAATTAACTCTAATAATTTAGACCACTTCTAAAATGCATAGGAAAATAAGTGAAAAAATTAGATGAAGAAAAAGCATAAAAGTAAAACCTACTTTTCATAAAACCCCTAAAAGAAATACTGATCTGAATCTTTGTATAGGAAGAAGAAGAACTAGTAGATATAACCACCATGTAAGAATAATTCTCCTGGCTCTTCAGCTATTCAACAAAGCAATAATTTGAGATGTCAACATAAATAATTACATAAATAAGCAAGATTTCAGCTATATACTTATTCATATTTTAAAAGCGGCACAATTGCATTCACAACTTCACTTTCTTAATCATTATCAAGTTAAAGTTAACTTAAATATCAAACAGCATCTTTAATGGTTACAAGCAAATAATTTTTTATGCCAATATATTGAATAATGAAAGTAAATTTGTTAACAATTAAACGAGGAGACAAGCTTCCAAATGCAAGCCATGGTGAGAACTTAGTGGAGTAATCAAGTCTTAACATTCCATTTCTGGTCTCTTTATATACCTTTAGCAAATCCTACAAATGTGAAACCTCACAGTTGAGTTAGATAACCCAATGTAACAAGACACAGATTTTTCAAATCGACTATAGTCTTCATGAGGCTTATGGCATTGTTTGGATTCCAATTTCCTTTCCAGTTTAATTGGTCTTCCTTGGAATTTTTCTTGCCAATAAATCCATTTAAGCCAAATATAAATTTGACACTGCATAAGTGCTTACAGGTGTTTTCATGGATGGGAAGATATTCCAGAAGCACAATGTCTCATCATCCCCTACACCAGTGACTATTGTTTGACCATCAGGAGACATTGCAAGGTAAAGCACTTTCATATTGTGGCCAGTTAGAGTTGCAACCTAATGATCAAATTCAATATTTTTATTACTTGAAATTCTCTACTGCCATAATAAATCGAGTAAAATATTACCCTTGCTAGTGATGGATATTTCCACACCATGATCTGATTCCATGAGTGCTTACTATCTCATTCATATTTTTACTCCAAGCAAGGTTGCAAACCTAGTCAAACATTGTTATTGTCATTATTATAGAACCATTGTACATTATTCATTCATGTCTCAATAGACAGCTTAGGAAAGAAACCTGGCTTCCAGTGTCAACAAAGTCCAACTGATGGCCATTTGTAGTGTTCCAGAAACGGATACACCTATTGGTGGTGGAACCGCCGGACGCAAGGAGACCGCTCTGGTGAGGCAACCATGCTATAGCCTTCACGGCAGCTGTGTGCTCCATGAGTCTCAATGCCGGTTGCTGAGAGTGCTGATTCCATACCAATAGCTGCTCATATAATAATAAATCATTACATTCAATCATGTTTTGGTTTTTAATCTACACTAGTGTTAATAGAAGCATACCTGATTATCATTACCTCCAGAAGCAAGTTCCCTGTCATCACAGGACCATTTCAAGCCACATAAATGGAAATTGGTGACATGTATAAGTCTCGAACCAATTATGAGGTATTACTGCACCATGGAGCACTGAAGAAGTCGAAGAAGAAGAAGAAGTAGAAAACAAGTCTCTGAATAGTTTTGTTATTTCAACAATTCAACCAAAATAATTATGTAAAATCTGGAAGAAATTTTTGTCATGCCTGAGAGATCTATGCAAGCCTCCAAGAACGACGGCGCCTTCAAGGAAGAGATGCCTGAGGACCGAGGCAAGAGGCGAGAGGCTTGAGAGGAAGAAGTGAACGGCGGAGAGTTGTCAACTCGCCTGAGATGGACAGAGCACGGCACCACGGCGGAGCAAAGCAGATGTTTCAGAACGGTGGAGTGGAGAAGAGATTTCAAAATGGCGGAGAAGAGCAGAAGTCTTAGAACGGCGCGGGTAGAAGAACACATCAGATCAGACTATAGCAGAACGCGATGCGAGCAAAAAGAATACGGCGCGAGCAGAGTAGAACACGGCGCGAGCTTAAGCAATGATGAACACAACGACGAGGAGCAGAGAGGAATGCAGAACGCACGTCAATTTCGTTAAAGGGGAAAATTGAGTTAGGGTTAGGATTTTGATTCTGAAATGGTATGGTTCGAGACTTGAGTTTTGTTTTTAAGTAATGGTAGCCAGGAATGTGATGAATCAATTATTGCTTGATGTGTTTTGTGCTTCTTTTCTTAATTTTGGTTGAGTTTAGGAGGAGAAGAGTAATTTTAAAAAATAAATAAAATAAAAATTTAGTGAAATAACTTTAGACAACACTTACAATGGGAAGTTCATTAAACATTTAAAGACAACTCTTAGAGAGTATAATAGATAAATACTATAAATGTTGCCTATTTAATTTATAAAGCAACGCTTTTTCACATGTATCTTAAATTGATCAAAGAGAACGTTTGTAGCATGTTGGTTAACAAAGAGTTGCAATAATTTTATTTCTTTGCAACAAATCTTAAATGTTGCTTTTGACTATTTTAGACAACACCTTTTAAAGGTTATTTATATTATATGTTGCAATAGCTCAAAAATGTTGTAGTGCCTATGGTCAATTTAAATACGTCTTAATCATCTCTAGCTTTTTATTCAATGCTACTTCTTTTTTTTTTTAAAGATCATGAATTACTTTTCAATCATTTGATATAACAGGAAGATCAACCAATGATCTGATGGGATAACTTGATTCACGTGGTACTTCAAATCAATATCTCCCCTTAATTTACCGGGTAATTAAATTAATTAAGAGGAATATTGAGATCACTTTTCCCCTTTTGAGCAATTAAAAGTAATCAATTATCTTTTACATTTAAGTTATTTTATCATACAAGTTCATACAAGTCATTTTTTTCTAAACGGTTCCGCTACGTTACAAAAAGCATATCTGCCAACTTCTGCCAACTCTTATTTATAATTGTGTTTTATGGAAGTGTGTTTGTGGATGTGTCTAATAAAAATGTCTTTTTTATAACTGTGTTTAATAGAAGTGTCTTTATAGATATATTTTCTAGATGTGTCTCTTTATATATGTATTTAAAATATATTAATTATTAGACACATCTACGAATACACTTCCATGAAACACAAATATAAATAAGAGTTGGCAGAAGTTAGCAGATAATATAGTGGTACCCTATACTTTTCCTTTTCTAAATCACCTTCACACGCGCGTTTTAAACACACATATTTCATGCGCCTCTTAATTTAACAAATTTTTCAATCAATATATGTTCTCACCTGCAGCATTAACGTGACGTCTCTCTCCTGGCTCGTTCTCACTCCTCCACGAAGTCTCTCTCTCATATGCATTTCTCTCTTTGCTGTGCGACGGCGACAATGACGACAACATGGTGCAATGGCAGCGCGAGATAGGGCAGGGCACAGCGACTCTCTCCCTCTTCTCCTCTGCTCTCTCATGCTCTCTCTCTTCTCCATTTTTTCCTTTCTTTTTTTCTTATTCTCATGTGTGTGTAAACGTAGGTGAGGGTGAGCGAGAGGGTGGGGTGGGGTGGGGTGACGGCTAGGTTAGGAGAAGGTGAGTTAGGTCAAAATTAGGATTAGGATTTGGGTTTTGATTTGGGAAAAAAGGGTGAAGGTAGGTAGGTAATTTCTAATAAAAATAGGAGTAATGTAATAATTGAAAACCAATTTTAACCTAACAAAATTATCTTTAAATAAAATATTTTTTATTCATTAAATTACAATTTATTTTTAAATAAATACTCTAATTCAGAATTAGAGATAATAAAATTAATTTTTTTATTCATAAAATAAAGTTCAAAATCTAAATATTCAAATTAAAGTATATAAAATTTTTATTATTTTTCAATTACTAAAATTTTAAATTTGAATACGAAAATTGTCTAATTAATAATAAAAATTTATGAAAATATAATCTTCAATAAATAACTTATTATTTAATTTTTAAAAATCCGGTTTATAGTATTATACCCTTACTCGACTTGCGATAGCTTTTTCAATTAATAAAGTGAGTCTGTATATGCATTCTCCACTATTATCTCACTGAAAATCAGTGAAATATATCTTGATGAGATATTTGGTAGATAGTATTGATCATGACATTTTATTCAATCCTTCATCTTACTTTCGAGTTTTTAGTTTTGCAGATGCAGATTGGGATCAGATTTGGATGATCACAAGTCTACTTCTGACTATTGCAATTATTTTGGATCGAACATTGTTGCTTGGGCTAGTAGGAAACACCGGAACATTATTTTGTGAGTTATTTAACTACAGATAGCTAAATTCAAAGTGTTTGGAGCAACAACTACTGAGCTTATATAGCTGGTAAACCTCTTGTCTGAGCTTTAATTCAAATTTTTGGGAACTTTAACCCTCTATTATGACCATGCTTGTGTTGTACATCTCTCGGCCAACCTAATCATAAATAACCGCACCAACTATTTTGATCTTAATATGCATTTTATTTGATAATGTGTGCAACAATAAAAACTTTAAATTGTTCATGCTTTTAATATTGATCAAATTGCGTATGTATTCACTAAATCTTTAACATTCTCTATTTTCATTAAGTTTAAGAACAAACTCAAGGCCACTTCAAAAATTTAAAGTTTGAGGGAGAATAAAAAGAAGAGTTAACTTAAGTTAGTTGAGATAAAAAAATCTATTGCAAAATAGTTATAAATTTTTGAAAAAAAATTCTAGACGGTCCTTTGACAATTATCTCAAAAGACAATAAGGCTCTCAACAAAAAAAATTACTTCTGGTTCCTAATCTTTATTTTTATGAGACTGATTAGTCCCTGTGTCAATATTTTCTATCAGTATTAATAGAATAAGCCTACATGACATGTTAAACTATTGATTTATCCATTAAGAACCAACTAGGATTAACAAATTCTTTTTTGTTGGGAGTCTCGTTATTTTTTAAGGATAATTATCAAGACCGTTTAGTTTTTATTTTTATTTTTCTATTACCTTTTTAAAATAAAATAGCTAAATTTACTGTGTAAAACTAAGAAATATTAGTGATTTTAAATTAATTTTTATTTATAAAAATTAAATAGAGGATGTATATGTTAATAATTAACGCGTCACATAAATATATTTTGAAGAGAGATCATTGACAAAAAAACTAATCAGTTCTACGAAGTTAAATATTAAAAACCAAAAAAAAAATTTTTTTTTGCTTAAAGACCTCGTAATCTTTTAAAAAAAATTCAGAACCGAATTGAATTTTCATTCTAAATTTTTTGATATAACAAAAATTGGTTGCATGAATCTGTTATACAGGAGAACCAACCATCAATATAAAAATAAAATTTGTTGTGATAAGAATAACAGTAGAAATCCATTGAATGGTTCAATCCTTTTTTATGATAAATGATCATGTTATCAAGAGAATCTCATTAAATAAAGGTTAAAAAATAAACCCTTCATACATGTATAAATAAGACATGATCTAAAACCATATCCGTACAAATAATAAAAAGAATTCTCTTTTCTTTTTTATATTATAAATATTATTTTTTTTCTTTTATTTCTGTATAATTTTAAACTACAATAATTATAATATCTATAAATATATAAATTATTTATATTATAATAAAATAAAAACATATTTATTTTTCTATTTTATATTTACGTCTTTCTTATTTATTTATTTATTTCACAACAGAATTCACTTTATTTAATAATTCACAAAGATCAATACATTTCATTTCAGTATTTCTCTCGTTCTCTTTTAGAATCTTATTCATCTTCTTTAATTTATACATACCTAGATCTCTTCAGAATAAAACCCAAATTATGTATAACTAAATTAAGGTAGATCCTTAACTAAGAAGAATCACTGAAGCCAAAGTTGAAGTCATCATTATCCTTATCTCTTGCAATAGTAAGCGCCCAAAAGCATATAAGCAAATAATTAACAAAAGCAAAAATGGAGAGAGGCTTATTGTTATTATATTTATTTCTGTATCTATCTATACGAATTGGACAATTTAATTTCCCTGTTGATGATCACATTTCTACATTTTGAAAATATTCCTCATTTTTTAGAAGTTAAACGAAATTAATAAAATTTTTGTGAATCATGCTGCATTGAAAAGTCTCACCGTTTTTCCTATCTTCTTTTAAATATTTTGTATATTATTTTCTTACAACTAGTTTACAAAGATATTTGGGTCCTGTTCCTATTCTTGACTTGAATGAAAATTATTATTTCGTAAATTTTATTAATGTTTATAGTAAATATACCTGATTGTATTTTATCAAAACTCACTTTTAAATCAAGTCAATTTTTAAGTGTTTCTAACAAATGATTAAGTTGAAATTGAATACTAAAATTAAGGTGTTTCAATATATCAATGTTATTGAATATGTGAGTTTAGCTAAGGACTTACAAGTACAAGAAGTGAACCAAAGATTCTCCTATCCACATAAATACCAGCAAAATGACAGCGCTGAGAGAAAGCACAGACATGTGGTGGAGAAAGGCCTCGCAATGCTTGTAGGTACTGGAATGTCAACCAAATATTAAGGAAGAGCCTTTATGACTGTAGTCTACTTGATAAACAGGCTGTCAACTCAAATTCTACAGGATCAGTCCCCTATTGACAAATTATTTGTAAAGAAGTTTGATTATACAAATCTTAAGGTGTTTGATTGTCTGTGTTTTCCATATTTGAGGCCATATAATAAGCACAAATTGGAATTCAAGTCAGCATCCTGTGTCTTTCTAGGTTACAGCACAATTCACAAAGGATACAATTGTCTTACTGTACAAGGCAAAGTGGTGATTTCAAGCAATGTAGTTTTTGATGAGCAACGATTTCCATTAAAAAATGGTACAACTATATAAGAAGCAACTTCCCTACCTAACCCTCAATTAGCACCAACCATTCCTCTCCTAAGAGATTCCACAATTCAGTCTGCATACAAAAATAATTTGCCAAGAAATTCAAATGTTACATTAGCTCCAACTACTCCAAGCTCTACATCACATACACCAACACCTGTCTAGCCTAGCCCAAGCAATTTTCAACCATCACCAGCACCAACTTTAACTGCTAATTCTGCTCCCTCAAACACTTTAAATAATCAAACCTTAGATTCTACTTCTCTGTTTCCATGCCATCAGCACCATCAGCCACACCAATCCCAATTTCTATTTCAGTCCTAGAAATTTTGCTTCCCTTAACAAATGATCATTTACCTGCAACTTTAAATACTCATCCTATGATCACAAGGAGTAAGAATGGAGTGTTTCAGCCCAAATTTTTCTCAGCTAATGTTGGACCGAGGTCAGTAAGAGATGCCTTATCAAATTCAACCAGGAAAGCTATGATGGATGCAGAGTACAATGCTCTAATCCAAAATCATACCTGGAAGCTAGTTCCCTTACCTGAAGGAAGAGAAAAAGTAGGTAGCAAATGAATTTTTAGTGTTAAATACAACTCTGATGGTAGCTTACAAAAATACAAAGTCCAATTGGTAGCTCAGGCTTCTCACAAAGGCTAGGCTTTGATTTCACTGAGATATACAACCCTGTAGTAAAACCCACTTCAATTCGTTTTGTGCAAGAATTGGAAAATTAGGCAGCTTCATTTGAATAATACCTTCTTGCATTGTGACTTGACTAAAGATGTATATATGAGGCAACCAAGAGGCTATGAATTAGGAGATGGATGTTTAGTATGCAAACTCACAAAGGCGCTCTATAGTTTAAAGCAGGCATCAAGGACATGGTATCACAAGTACTCTATAGCTCTGCTGCATCTTGGTTTTAGTGCCACAAAGTCTGATGTTTCTATTTTTGTCAGGTTTAAACATAATTTCACACCTTTTGTGCTTGTGTATGTTGATGATATAATCATCACAGGAGATTCTGAAGGAGCAATCTCTCAAGTGATTCAGCAGCTAAATGACAAATTTGCACTAAAAGATCTGGGTGATCTGCACTACTTCCTTGAAATTCAGGTCACTAAGACTAATGCTGGTGGTCTAGTCCTATCCCAAGAGAAGTACATCAAAGATTTAGTTAAAAAGGTAGAAATAGAGGACTGCGAACCTTGTCACACACCCCTCCCATCCTCAGTTACATTCTCGGCCTTTGGTGGTTCAGTTTTTAATAATCCAAGGCTTTACATATCAGTTGTGAGGAACTTAGCTTACAGTATCTCACTGTCACTCGTCTAGAACTGGAGTATTGTATAGGCAAGGTGTCATAATTTATGCATACACACTTAGATGAGAATTGAAAGTTGGTAAAGAGGGTGCTACGATATGTCAGTGGCACATTAAGCTTTGGTTTGCACCTACAACAAACAAGTGTCCAAAGAATTGCGGCATACAGTGATTCTGACTACGGAGTTGATCCAGATGATAGAAAATCAATTGTAGGCTTTTGTGTCTTTCTTGAAAGAAATCTGGTGTCATGGAGCTCAAAGAAGCAAGGTTCTGTTGCAAGATCTAGCACTGAAGCTGAATATAGAGTTATGGCAGACCTAGTTGCTGAATTGATTTGGATCAAGAATCTCATGGTTGAATTTCGAATTCCACTCTCAACACCCCATCAGTATATTGTGATAATCTCAGTGCAGTATTGTTAACAGGAAATCCAATTTTACATTCAAAATAAAAATATTTTGAAACTGATCTCCACTTTGTTCGAGATTATGTCACCAAAAAGGTTGTTCAAGTTAGCCATGTTCCTGAAACTGTGTAATTGGCTTATATATTGACAAAATCATTGCCAAGTGCTGCCTTTTTGAAATTCAAGTCGAAATTAATGGTAGAAGACATGAAACAGTACAGTCCTACCTATACCTCAGTCAGGCTCAACGAAGAAGAGTCAACAGGAATTATGATCTTAGAGTAATGTGAGGAAACAAAAAGGGACAACAACAGCTGTAACTATGATACAATTTTTCAAGCAAATATGACAACTGTAGCATAATGGAATAGAAAGGGATTATATGATCGAGTGTTAACAAATGAGCTCAACAAACCTGAAGCACTAGAAAGAAAATTGATTAGCAGGGATCATGATAGAGTAAGCTAGAGAGAGCAAATTAGTTTCTTAAGCATTGCTGCTAGTTAGTTACTTTATACTTTTGTTAGTTGGTTTACACCTTCAGCATGAGTTAGTTAATCAGTTTTAGCATGTGTGGTTCACAATGTGATAACTGGCCAAATCCCTTACTATAATAAGTAGCTTAAGACCAACTGTTTCTATAACTAACTTTCTCATTTTCTCACAAAGTGAATCACAGAATCATCTCTCTCTCTCTTTCTCTCTCTCTCTCCTTTGAATTCTTCTTCTCCCTACTCTTCTTTGTTCAAGCCTGATATCATTTCACATCAAAATAAAAATAACCCAATTTTATTTTTAAAGTTTTAATTGCCTCTATTTAGTTTCTAAATTTTGTGAACGTAACTCATGAGTCCTTGAAATAATTTTCAACACACAGACATTAACGAAACATTGACACAGATAGTCAGATGCTATGCTTGATTCTGTAAAGCGACGTCGTTTTAGTTTTGACACTCAAATAGCCGAAAGCAACATCGTAAGTAGTGTTTATCGAAACTTTTTTCTCTCAAACCAAGTGATACAACATTATTTTTGGACTATTTGAGTACCAAAACTCAAACTGCATCATTTTATAGGTTTTAATGTGGTATTTGATTGTCGATATTAACGTTCTATTAACGTTTGTGTGTAGAAAATTGTTTCGAAAATTATATAAATCATGTTTATAAAGATTAGGGGACTAAATAAAGGCAATTAAAATTTCAGAAACTAAACTGAAGTTTATATACAAGTTCAGAGACCAAATTCAGTATTAGCTCATTTTTTAAACCTCTCCTCTTTCTTTAAGAATGAAATTACCCCTATATATATGAATCACATTAGAGTAATTCTCATCCCAAACATTTTTTTCTTTTTTGAAAGTTAGTTTTATTATTCAACCGAATAATTTTGATATCATCTTAAATAGCTTAACTCAATGCTCCCGCTACTTGTGAATTTAATTCGTTTTGGCATTCTGAACACCCAGTTTTATTTTTTATAGTATGGATGATAATAAAACATTTCACATTGAGTATTCGTAATCACATTTTTACAAGACATATTTTATTTTTCTCTCAAATCGATGTGAAACTTCACAATCAATACAAATTTTTACTCAACTTAAATGATTATACATGCATTTGGCTAAAATTAAAGATAAAATGGAAATTATTTAAAAAATATTAGTGTGACTAATTTAGCCACCAATAATCATAATCATAACTTCACAAGGATAAATTTAATTAGTTTAGCGTATTATAATGTCCCACTTAAGACTCCAAAATTAGCTTAATGTTCCATTTAAAAGCATCTGAAAAAGAGAGTGTACTTTAAATCTTCAATAAACCTATGTTTATATGCATTAATTAGGTGGCTGCAATTAGCTCTTGTAGACTACATAATGATGACAATTCCGAAGTCATATGTACTGTAAAGGATGGTTACTTTAGAATATTTCATAATTATCACTACAACTTTGTCCCCTTGTTTTTCAAAGGTTAAATTGATTACTTTCCATAAATAAACGCTACAACATAATTGAACTATATAAAAATGTTAATGAACTCTCTCGTAACCATAATGGAAGGACTGATTGATTCTAAGAGTGAGAGCATAAAGCAGATATGAATCGTTTAAGAATAATACTGTCCGTTTAAACCTTTTTGTTAAATAAATTTAATTAAATTAATCTAATTTAATAAAAATCAGTTATAATTAATATTATTTTAAATTTTATTATTTAACTTAATTGGACTTGGTTAATAAAAATATCTAAATCAAAATCGGAGATAAATTTTTTTTTTGAATGGAACTAACATAAAAATATAAGTTAAAAAAAATTAAAAATTAAATAGAGACCAAACTGAAAAATTAAAGACTTAGTATGTACAAATTATTAAGTTAGGGGGCCATTTTTCCTCCCTATTAACGTTAACGTAGCTCCGTTATTTTTTAATTAACGAAAATATTTTGTAACAAAAAATATTAATAAAAAATTGTTAAAATTTATTATTTTTTATTTTATTTAATACATCCTTTAATATATAAATACTAAACAAAATAAATTTAAACTGTTTGAACTGATTATTTTTTGTCTCTATAGTATTAAGGATAGTTTAAATACTAAAAATCTATTAGATCATTACATATTTGTATATATAATAAGACTAGAAAAACAATAAAAAATTAGTCTAAATTTATGTTATTTAGTATTTATTAATTCTAACAATAATTAATAAATATTAAATAAGATAAATTTAAATTATTTTTTGTTACCAAATATTATTATTATACATATTTTTCTATGAAAATAATTTATCACAATAGAATCATTTTTTTCACACAAAATAATCAAAACTTTGCACTAGTAGAGTAATCAAACTTTTCCTAAATAGAAAATAGTCAAAATTTTTATAAATTATTGAAAAGACCCATAAATCTTAAGATCCCTTCCACACGAGATTTTATTTTTGGTCTAGAAAGTAGAATGTGCACATAAGTATACCTACTGTATCTTATATTATATTTTTATTATTAGAGCATCAACGAAATTTATTATTTTTTATTAATATTTAAAAATATAAGAATTTTATTAAATTATTAAAGTAAAAAAATTAGGTTGATGACTAAAAGTGATAATTAAAAATAATAAATTCTGATGATTTTTTAGTATTTTTTATTTTTTTAATTATTATTTAATAATTTTTAATTATTAATTTTATATAAAAACAACTATATGTAAATTTTTTATTTAAAAGATATTATTTTTTAAAAACCTTAAGTATAAGTATTTTTTATCTTAACAGTAATCAATTGAGAAACTCGTACAGTTTAGTGGCACGTCGGTGTTTAAACTTTAACTAAAGAAAAAAAATATTTCGTATCTTTTTCATTATACTATATTTATTAGATACCTACTTTCTTTTTTTCAAAGGTCAACGAACAAAGTACTGAATAAATTTTCAATTTTCTCTGAAATTATAAGCATGCTGTATTTTAGCTTTAAAAATTTTAAAATTATAATTTAGTTCTTACTACAGTAATATTCTGTAAGCTATTTTAATATTATTGATCAACTTTTACTATTTGTTGGTACTTGATATATCTTGTTAAGGGATATATCAACCAATACATGCCAGCCACATGGCATGCAATGTTAAATACTGAAAATAACTACAAAATATAATAATTTATCATCAAAAAGATACTTTTTGAGATTTTCGGAATATGACGCGTCAAGAATAATTGACTAACGCTTAGTCTCTTAAAGACAAAAGACCTACGAAAAATAATAACCGGAAAGATTCATAGTATTGAGACAAAATAGCAGAGAGTGAGGGGCCTAATTCAATTCAGAAACTAGTTTGTAGAATAAGAGTATATAAAATATTTTATATTATAAATTATTTTAAAAATTTATTTTTAATAAATATAAGACATATAATACACCTTTTTTACCTAACATCTAGAGCGTATAGATATTTGTAGGGAGATATAGCTAATAACATTAGCTGCTCTATTCGGATATATTATGTTTAGACACATTAAATTAATATATTTTGTATTTTTTTAATAAAAAATATAAAAATATAAATTATTTTTTATTTTTTTATTTTTTATTAAAAAATAAAAAAAAATTAAATTTTTATAATTTATTTTATTTTATTATCAAACAAAATATAACAATGCTATTTTTTTTCTGTTCGATATTATATTAGAATTAAAATTAAACGGGTCTAATTTAATTTAAAAAAATAACTTATAAAATACGAGATATTTCATATTTATAAATTATTTAGAAATTTTATGCTTGATAGATGTTAGATTTATAATAATGAAAAAAAAATATAATCTTTTATTTCATTGATTATGGAGTGAACAAAATGAACCTGATTATACAAGACTCAAAAATGTAATTTTCTTAGATATTAAATTGGAATCTTTTAAAATTTTGAAGACTAAAATGAGACATGCACGCTTCCAATTTAATTAAAATGAAACATACATTTGCTCTCACATAATGTCTCTCTTGAAAAATGTATGAAGCTTTTGACAAATGAAACACCACTTTTATGTATGAAGTAGTAATTAGAAAATAAGATTTATATAAATTAAAGAAGACAACTCGGCAAGAGCGGATTTATTATTCATGAAACGATGATGGATCCTACAACACAGATAGCAACATGTACATGCAAACAACAAATTAATTAAAGGAATCATTCTGAATTTTTGGTCGTACAGGGTTTGGCAAAGCTTACCTATCATCTTCACGTTTTTAGGTGAAGATATATAGCACTTCTGGACAAATCTCTTATTGCCATCGTATCAATGCACCCCACAAAAAATATTAAATTCGGATACCATCGGATATACAGATTAGGCCGATTCAAATTCAATCTATATACACTCCTAAATAATAATAATAATAATAATAATAATAATAATAATAATAATAATAATAATAATAATAGGACATAATTTGTTTTAGTATAATAAAATTTTAAATTGTTTAATCTTTAATTTGCTATGTTAAATTATAGGATGGCAAATTTAATATTGACATAAGGTAGGGGAAAAAAAAGACATAAGGTATTTTTCACATGAGGATTTTAGTTTGCCATGTTAGTAGTTAACTTACTACATCATCTTTGAATGAGAATTTTGACTGCCAAGACCAAAATATATCAGTTTTAACTTTTTGAGTAACTACTTAATCTAATATCTTTCTATTTTTACTAATAACTATTATGTGATTTTCAACTTTTGTTCTAAGAACCGGACCAAATTCACAGGTTCGGCTAAGTTAATCAGAAATTAAATACTAAATTAGTTCGGTTTAAGATAAAAATTAATTAGTAATAGATCTGTTAAAATAATTAATTAACCGATTAAATCGGTATAATTTTTAATGGTTAACTGATATAAAATAATAAAATATAAAAAATTTAAAAATTATATATTTTATATATAAATATATTATTTTATTATATCTGATTTAATTTCGATTAAATATTTAAATTTTTAATTCTATCAATTTGATCTCTAGTTCAATTTTTAGAACTATGATATCCAACTACAAATAAATGATAAAGTGACCATTAGTAATTTGATTCAAGAGACAGAACAATCTATTTTAATGCAAATGATGCCGTTTTGAGGGATTGAATATAAACGTATTTATAAAATACATGTATTTTATAAAAATTAAAATTTATTTAATAATAAAAAAAATTATTACCATTTTACTATGAAAGTTATTAGGGGCCACACTGTGTAAGGCTTAAATCTGGCTTAGCTGGTCATCCCAAATTTAAAACCAATCTTTATTTATTTTATTTATTCCTAGCTAAAAATATGAAAAGCTTTCTTCCCAATTTAAGCCCATCACTGATTAATTATTATTGAGCTTTCCCTTGTATTTGAGGGAATCATTTTTGGATTTATTTGATGATTTCAATTGATACCTTATTATGAACAGTGAATTAGGTGAATAGGATGGAAATTTTGTAATTATAGTAAATTGTACACTGGCGTTTTATATTACTGATTGCGCTCAGTACCCTTTTATTTAAACTTTTATTTGTTTATTTTTGCTTTTCTAGTTAATTTATTAAATTTCAACTCAATGCCATTGTCTCACCAAATTCATCAAGTTGGTTCATCACGGGGTGAAATTACTCTAAGCTAATACCTACTTTAATTTATTAGTAAAATTCTCACTTATACCTACTTTAAGTACAATTAATGCTGATTTTTTTTTCAATCAAAATTATGTGTAGACTAAAAATTAATTATTTATATAAAATATATATTAAAAATATATAAAATGATATATGTATATATGTAAATATATAATATTTAATTTTTAGTATACACATAATATTTTTAATTTCACATATTATTATATACTGCACCCAAATTAAGAATTTAATTTTTATATACCAAAAGAGTAAAAGGTAAAAAATTATTACTGATATGTAATTATGTATAACTGTCAAGTCTACTATCTTAATAAAGAAATTACCTTTTGCCTATGTACAACACTTGATTGAATGTTAACGATAACGTATAAAAATTAAACGGTTGCAATTAATCCGTAGAATGAAACAAAGTCAAGTTCACCCATGTTATTATTTTCCCTAACTTTTTTTATTAAATTTTCATGCTATCTCCCAACCTAATAGATTAAAGGATTAATTCGTCGTGGATATGAATTTTAAATAAAAATTTATCGTTCGCCAATAAATTATTGCATACATAAAATATAATTTCAATCCCTGATATATACTTATTTAAACAAACGTTTGAATTGATCATTCGACTAACTCAAGATAATTTATTTTCGATAATTATTTAAAGAATTATTCACTAATTGATTGAAGATTTAGACAATATATAATTAAGATAAAAAATGTTACTTATCTTTTAAAATTTAGACTTTAGTCAGCTTTTTTAAGAATTTATTATTATTTAATTAATTTAAATATTCACTTTCATGTACTAATTGTTCAAAAAATTAAAAAAGTTACCATGTAAATATATCGTAATTTAACTAATTTACTCAATTATTCTTTGATTCCAAATTTAATTCCAAGATTTAATTTCTCAGTTAATACAAGACCCCAATAATATTCAAAGAATTACTGCATTACATGATTGAATTGTACATACACACTAAATATTTCTCTTTTTCTTTTTTTTTGAAATAGTGGTTATGAGCTGTGTCCACTAATACATGATTGTATTCATAAGAGTTTTATTTATAAATACACATTCTAGGGTTAGGGCTCTCTCTCACTTTTTCTTTCTCTCTCTTTACCAGATTTCTTTCTATATATGCCTCTACTTGATTTTCAATTCACCAAACTCACACAAAACACTAACAAATTAAAATTCTCAACAATTTTCTCCTCTTCTTTTTCCTTCTTCGTCTCAAAATAGTTCTATAGAATGAGGAAGCGCCAAGTAGTTTTGAGAAGAGAGGAGCCAACAAGGAGTGTTAGGACGGTGAAATATGGTGAGTGCCAGAAGAACCACGCCGCGAGCGTAGGCGGCTACGCGGTCGATGGCTGCAGGGAGTTCATGGCAAGCGGCGAGGAGGGGACAGGGGCTGCCCTCGCCTGCGCCGCTTGCGGCTGCCATAGAAGCTTCCACAAGAGAGAGGTTGAGACTGAAGTAGTGTGTGAGTGTTCTTCACCACCACCCTCTAATAATGGAACTACTTAGAAAGAGACCACTTTTAAAAAATTGTAATGCCTCTTTTTTTTTTCAAAAAACAAAAAAAAAGAAATGGTTGTAAAATATTCTGTGGACTTGCTTAATTATTTTATTTTCCTTGGTGTTAAGATTTGGGATTTTAACATTCATTATTTCACTCTATTAATATTGGTATTATTCTAGCTAGAGTAGTATGTTCTTAATTTTATGTGTGTAAAGGGTTAAAGCAATTAGGAAGTTGTATTTTCTTAATTTTAATTAATATTTTTTTGTCATATATAATTATGTGTGAGCCATGTTATTAAGGATTATTTGCTTGTTGTTGATAAACTACTAGTCAACAAATTAAAGTGAATAATTTTTTTATTTATTTTCTTTCTTTAATTTCTATTTCCTTTTTGGTGTGATGATATTTTTGATATCCAATCAAGATCGTAGAAAATATCCAAAATAATTTGAACCCTTCACGCTAAACCAAACCCCCCCCCCCCCCTACTTTGTTTAGCCCTCTCTTTCCAATTTTTTTTTCTTTTTTCTATTTTGGTAATGAGCCGTTTCTGAATTAAATTTTCTCCTATATAATACATGATGACCAAGACAATAATAATGTTTCTTGAATATTCTTTGTCAATTTTTTTCTACCATATTATGCATGCTAGTAAGTTTCCCTAGTGTGCAACAACCATGTGTCGTTTATAACAAATGGAAATAAAATATGATGTATAAATTAAAATTCACAATCATCCTAGAAATTAATTAACCACCATTATTATTATCATATTATATCCTCTTCTCTTTATTTTTTGTTTCATATGCTTAAAGCTAAGGCATTATTATAACTAGTTTTGGCAACTTCTTTCAACTAACAATCACTAAACCTAAAAATGAAATCCACTAATTAATGTCGTTTGAGATCACTTTGAACACATTTATAACGGTCCACATGTCTAATCATGTTGGTTGTTGAAATAAAGAACTTTCATTAGTTACTTATTAAAAGTTGATTTAAACTTATTATAGCTAGCCACCGCATAGCTCAAAACTTGAAAAAAGGCCTAAAACAAAAGTTGGAAAAGAAATTAAGTCACGCATTAAAAATATGTTTATGGCTTAATCTTTCCATTGCTTCTTCAATGCAATTGTATTGATTACTAAAATGAATAACGAAATGTATCAAACCAAAATTAATTAAAGTATGTAGTAATTGAAAACACAATAATTAAGTTACCAAAATATGGAGCCAATTTTTTCTACTAATTTTTTTAAAATTAATTTTAAATACTAAATTCTATTCATATATGAATTCCCTAAATACATAGTTAAAGTTTATATGGAGTAATTGATGCAATTGAAATTGGAAAGTAACAAAAATACATATATAAGATAGATTGATGGATTAGAAATGAATAGTTAGAAGAAGGGCACATACCTTAGCATATATAGTGATAATAGTAATAAACAATATTTGATGTATATATAAAACTTGAAACTATATATATGAATGTTTGTTTTATGCTAATCAAGAAGTGGATGGTAACTAAGATTAAGAATGAAGAATGTGGAAAGGGGGGAAGATATTTGGAAGATACTTGTTGTGCCCCATAGCTAGCTTTCATAAAAAGAGATAGAAAACAGCACTTTCTTGAATGTATTAGATATTTTCCATGTGAGGTGCTACAAACAAAAGTGGAGATGTTAGGCATATATGACCTCTGCAATTGAACCAACTTTCAGGTATATGTTAATGCTCAATCTGGTATATGTCTATTCCAAAATATATATTTAATTTCCGGAGAACACATTCATACATATACATTCTTAATTCACCAAACAGTCCTTCTATTTCCCATTATTTCATCATCTTCAAACACATCATCATCATAAAAAGACATTTTAAAAACAATCAAATACAAGAAATGTTTGGAATTACAAATATCTCTATTCTTTTTCATTGAAATTGTAGGTATCTTTGTGTAAGTTTTGTATTCATCGTTTTTCTCTTTTTATTTGTTTTTGTTGATTTTTTTATTTTTTGAAGTTAATAAAAAAAATTATAAATATTTAGATCATAAACGATCATAAAATCACTTATATACAAATATTAAATTGATAAAAAAATTAAATGAATTATTATATCATTAATATTTCTGTTAAAAATAATTTTATTCATGCTACGTAATTATATCATTTGGATAATAAATTTTTATTTATGAATTTTAATGCAGAAGAATGCTAGAGGCAGCAACTTTTGGAATTTATAGCCATCAAATAGTCATCAATGAGGTTTTTAATGGTGTGAAATTAGTGTGAAATTTTATCAAATGACTCACTTTTCTTTATTGATTACATGCTGGCCAGAATTTGACAAAGTTGCTAGCCCCTAAACTTTTCCCTTTAACGCAATTATTGCATAGTTATAAACCTTGAATCCAAAACATATATATTGTTAAAGTTTAATATCAATAAACTGTTACTATAGTCTATAGGAATAATACAACCAACTTAGGTTGGTCAAGTGGTCAGATCACTCGTCTGCTTAAACAAATGTCGAAAATTTGAATTTCGTCTTGTATATGTAGCAACCCATTGGCCAACAATAAACTCTTAAATGGAGTTTAGATCTTTAACGAATTAGTCTTTGACCTGTCAGGTTGGGGATACTGTAAAACAAAAAAATAGTCTATAGGAATACTATTTGGCACAATTAACAAAGCACATTGTTTTATTTGAATTACGAACGAAGCAATTGTAAGACTTAATAAATTTTTGTTAATGTATTAGGCAAGATAATTATTACATGACTATATAAATTCTATAATATTGATTATTACATCAAAACTATTTTCATATGACTATAATTCAAGGTGTCCTTATTACTAGAGCGATTGAAAATTGAGTGTAAATAGCACTTCTTTTAACAGGCAGAAGTACATCCAACCATGCAAGTAATGAATGTTTGATATAATGGAGGGAGATGTGATTGTTATAATATCGTATGCCAAAATTATTGAATGCATGAGATATTTGATGATCATCACGTTCCATAAGATATTTTATGAAACATTAGTTTGCCTAACGGTATCTTCCTCCATTTTACTTTTTCTATCCTTCTCAAAAAGAAGGAATTTCCAAGCAATATAAAATAATAATAATAATAATAATAATAATAATAATAATTGCAGGATGGCCTAATCCACCCAGTCTAGATCTTGTCACGACTCAATAGCACGAAGCGAATCCCAAACAAACGACTTAGGCAATAAGATATTCGAATTGCGGTCTCACACTGTTGAGAAGATCTTCCTAAAAAAAAAAGATCCGATCATCATTATCATAAAAAAATATTTTTTTTTATTTTCTAGCATACACGTTATATAATAGGGAGGTTCTCATCTCTCTCAGGTATAATATATGCAACATTCCAATTTTTTTGGAATCATATTTTTTTGTGATGGAATCATATTTATTATTCAATAATTAATTATAATTATTTAAAATTTAAAATTATAATAAAAAATTAGAAAATAATGTACTTAAAAAATTAACGTATCTAAATTGAAATTTAAAAATATAAAAATACTAGTTTTAGTGAAAAGAAAATTCTATAGTATTGACAATATAAATCATAGTGTGATGCTAACGGTAAATGTCACACAACGAAAATAACACATGTCTATAAGATGGCTGGATTGAGTGTCTTGTGATAGAAGATCATGATTTTCGTTTGAGTTTAGTGTCCATATTTGTTTAAGAAAGAAATTGTGTAATAAAAAAAAATTGGGCTCCAGAAAAAATGTGGTTATTGGGCCTTCCTTTTTGTCTGATAGAGATAAATCGAATTATATTAAGATAATGGTAATTGGGTCTCATTAAAAGATAGAATAATGTTAAAATACATTATGCCAAAAATATGTTAGGGAAAGAAATGATCATTTTAAACAAACAAAAAAATGACCATTTAAAAAAGAAAAGAAGAGAAAATCCATTTTCAATGGTTGGTTTAGGGTCTCCGTGAGGGTCGTCGTCACTGAGAAGTAGTGTGTGCAACACCATCGACATGAAGCATCTTCAACAGTCCAGTTTCACCAGACGAGCATCGAAAAGCAGTCGAACACAAGATACTCGAAGCGGACCAACATGACTTTGAGGTTGGTGACTGCTGACGATCATCTCTAGTGAAAGATAGAGAGAGGGTTAGGCCTGAGAGGATCTGGCGTAACCTAATTGAAAGGAAATATGGTGTAGTTTCTATTTGTATATGCTAGCAACATTATGCTTTTCTCCACTTGTGTCTCACAAAGACTTAGGGTTCCACCTTCCTTTTGTTCCGCCGCCTTCCTCTAAAAACATAACGTCCAATACTCCACCTTGAAGCTAGGAACCTATCTCCATTTTTTGGCAGTGGAGAGTTGTCTATCTTAATTCATATCCTACCAAAAAAACAAAAGTTTCTGGCCCAAAATCCTTGGCCTATTCTATTTCTTAATCTAAAAATACTTCATTATCACTAATTAGTAATTAAATGTATGAAATAAACCCAACGCTCCATCACACTGGCTATATTCATGGAGCTCCGTTCCGCGCTATACACTACCACGTGTTAGAATCCACCTGCGACACATATGGTCCGCATCACATGATAATAACCACCATCAACACTTTAGAACGTCTCTTAGTGAAATCCTAACCAACAATAAACAATCCTTCAAAATATAAATTTTACTAGTGATAGGGGTTTCATAGTATTTTTTATGTGTCACATATTAAATATTTGTGAATACGGATGTTATCATTATATGTCATGATATAAAGTCTCTTTATTACATACACATTTAATATTTTAATAACTGTACATTAAAGAATTGAGGGTATGATTCTCTAGTAAGAAAAAGTGACTTCCAAAGATAAGATAATCGAAGTGATCATTTCAATAAAGAAAAGTGATTGACAAAATTTTGAAATAAGAATCGTTATTAAAGAAAGGATACTCCCATCAATTTTATATGCAATTTGAGTTTAATACCCTCCAAAGTCAAAGTAAAGTTAAAAGAACGCTTAAAAAAAGTTAAGGTCAGTTTCATGCATTGCATTAGAGTCCATGTCAACCATGATTTTCAGTTTAAGTAAGGAGAAGTTAGGAGAATGTCAAAGAGAAACCAAATCAAGGTTCTTGTATTCACATTTTGTATGATTTAACATTATACACATTTCAGTCATGAGTCACATGAGTCGTAACATAAGTAAGTGAGAAGCATCTAGAAGTCATATTACTCTGATTAACAGAAACTTTTGAAAGTAATAATTGAACAATATTGCATCATCAATGTTTTTATTTTAAAACTTGGAGTGGGTGAGGATGGATACAATGACACTATATAGATACACTATTAAGAAACTTTTGTTTTTCACCCCTCTCTCCATACCATCTTCAGAAACAATGCAGCACGAAACAATACACTACTCGATTGAGGCGAAAAGATCAATACACGATAAGATTATTAGGAGCTAGATATCAAGGATATAAATACGAAAAGTCAAATACTTGCTGAAATTCATATTAAATAAAAACAGAAGATAAGTGATTGTTTTAGTCATGGTTATGCAAAGTGAGAGAGTTAAAATTTTCTATGTGTATTGTTTGATCTTTATTGAATGACTACAATTTTAGTCATGATGTTTGATTTTTTTATGAGTAAAATTTGTCATTGTTTTTATCTTTATATTTTAGTACACCCGTCTTTTGGGTTAATATCACTATGTCCACTTATATTTCCCAACTAGTAACAATTCTAATGATTAAGACTTTCACGATTTTCAAATGACTTTCAAAAATAAAAATTAGTTATCCATTATTTTTTTTATAAATTATAGATTTTATTTCAAAAATTTTATAAAAATTTGAATATCAACCACCAATATAATTCAAATAAGGCTTAAGCCTAATTTGAAAAGAATAGGGTATTACAATACACATAATCCTAAATTTATTACTTTTCTAACTCTTCTTACTTGAGTATCAGAATCTCTTTGCTGTAAAGATAAGTGAAGTAGGACTTGCTCAAATTTCTACTAATCAAGAAAGCCAATATTACTTAAGTCTATTAGTGCATAGTTGGCGGTTAAGTTTCTATTTCTAGAAACACTACAAAAAAAATTTGGTAAAAATGGCGGTTTTTTATTTACGGCGGTTTGAACCGCCATTATTATCAAGAATGGCAGTTTCAAAGAGCAATGTAATTCTGGGCGTCATTCTGGTTATTATAGCGGTTTCATGAAAACCGCCATAATTTTCTAGGTTAAAACGGCAGTTTTTGGATAGTTTAAAACGGCGGTTCGAACTGCCATTATTTCTAAATAAAAGCGTTTTCTAGTTGGTTAAAATGACAGTTTAAACCGTCGCTATTTCCAGGGTTAAAACGACGATTTTTGTTGGTTAAAATGGCGGTATTTCCAGGATGAAAATAACAATTTTAGTTGGTTAAAATGGCATTTATGAACTGTCGTTTTTCCCTGACAGAGCAGCGTTTTGGTTGGTTAAAACGGCGTTTGAAACCGCCGTTTTTACTGAGTTAAAACGGCGTTTTTAGTTAGTTAAAATGGCGTTTGAAACCGCTATTTTTACCGAGTTAAAATGACATTTCATGTTGTTTAAAATGGCAGTTACAAACCTCCCTTTTTACTGGATAAAAATGACTTTTTTTATCATTTAAAAAGACAAATTTTAACCGTAATTTTTATCGCATTAAACATAATTTTTTATTAAACTTGCTCAATAACAAAAAATCAATGCCCATAAACAAAATATTATATAACTCATAAACAATGTATTAAACATAATATATGATTTTTTTAGTATTGAAAATCAAAAGTAATAACTCGTATACAAATAAAGTATCTAACATAACATGATCTTTCAATTATAAATGTCTTAATATGTAACTCTTAATACATAAAATCTCCATCATAACTTTTAGTGCACTTTGTCATGTTAATCTCTGTTCCTCACTCCGATTCTTCTTTTGTCTTGATTATTTGCTTCTAGAGTGCTTGCTTTGATTTTAATTTTGAATATTTTTGCGCGTATAAATTTGCTTCCTATTCATTTAGAAATAGATTTTGCAAGAAGTCAACTAAAGATAAAAGTTGCATTATGATTTAAAATCTCCATATTCTACCAATGAATAAAAAGGCCAGATCCAAAAGCTCCAACGAATAAAATAGACTTTGCTAAATTTTTTAGAAAAATAATCTGATAATTTACAGAATCCTTCATTCCATTTTTTGAAATTCTGTAATGATATAAGAATATATCAATCTACTATTTAGTTATATCAACAAACCAAAACCCGAATATAATGCCAACTTCCCTTGATTTCTTTTACTCAACTTGAAAACCCTTTTTACATTTAGTTGGCACACCTTTTCAAGTTTTGATATTCCATTTTAACCCCTAGAAATCCCTAAACAGTTTTATGAAAATCTATGCATAAAACCTTCCTTCTACCCAATGATAAGCTTCAAGATCAACATAACTAAATCTAATGATGATTACCATTATCCAAATCATCATCAACCAAACAAACCACCATATGTCATCTATCAGTATAATAATCACACTTCACTAATCTTTACTTTGAAAATCAGGAAAGTCCTTCATATTGTCTCTAATTTTTACTTTGAAAATCCAAAGTTTACAATAGTTATTAATTGTAGCATCATTAATATAATAATCACACTTCACTGGACAAAAAGAGTTTAACTTGGACACATTTTCAGTATCATTTCATCTATCCTACATATTCATCAATCATATATTACCAAATCCCTAAAAGTATCTAACTTCTACACTGATTATACGAAAGATAATAATAGCATCCTTAGATGGAATTGTAAAACAATGGATAAAAAACTTAAAGAAAAAAAAAATCCTTGACAAACACATCATTCAAAAGCACATCGTGATTCTTTTGCTCTTTGTCATTGATTACTGCATTCACCTTCTCTAGTGTAAGCCTACTTCTTATTTATCTAATATTAGTCACAAAATGTTAGATAGTGTAGGAATAAAACCTGAATAGATACAAATTCATTACCAAAGTCAAAGCACAAAGGTATCATCAATTAACCAAATAGTGAGAAGGGAAAGGAATTTCAAAAACTGTTAGATTGTTTCAAGAGATTTTTATTTAAAGACCAGAAGCAATGGAAAAATTGAAAGGATTGAAGCTACAAGGGCAATTGGATTTTTTATTTTTCTTTCTCTGAGCATGCAATTTACACAAATATTATAGTCTAAGATTAACTCAAACTACTTATGATGACAAGGAATCTAGTTCACTTGTAGTAACATGGCGCACTGGTGGGGAACTCAGTTATTCAAGGCAAGGCCAAATACTAGATTTTGAATCAACAAACCAAAATCAAACTATAGGCAATTAGGAATTTCCAGTATGAAGTGTACATGCATATAGAAAGCGAATTAGACAAGTGTTTTAACTTTCAATTACCAAATCAAAATATAACATAAGATCTCCTACCTCAGCAAATAAAAACGCTCAGAAGGAATAATACTTTATCTGTCTAATTTGAGTGAAATATTTTTATCTACTTTGTCTAAAATAAACCACTCTAAATAATTGTGATAATCATATGCCTTCAATAATATTGACATTATATATCTAGGAGTAATTATATTGAGAGGTTAATCTGACGTAAAATTTTTTTACTAAAAACCTAGAAACCTAGGAAATTAGATTTTTAATTTGACAATAAGCAAAAACTAATAACCATCGATAGAAAATTACGAATTTAAAAATTCTAAATTTAAAAAAAAAAAAGAAAGGAAGACTTAATTTGGTGCGAATGAAGACCCTGGCGTGTTGGATTGACTTGGCCATACTGAATTTGAAGACGAGAGTCTGGAGGTGACGTTTAAGGAAGTTCTCAACGGTGAGAACGAAGACGTAATCATAGTAGTTACAGAGAAGGCAGAACAAAATCACAAAAGCTTGCTAAAAGCAGCTGATAAACTTCATTTTTAGAGTTTATTTTGTGTTGAATTTAGAGGGTTTTGTCAACTTGTCTCCCATTTATTCACTGAAATAGCATGATTTTGTAAATTCTCCTTTAATTGTGCTTAAGAGTAAAAACATGCTTTTTGGGTCTTAAAATAGCTAAATTTAATTCACTTTGATTCCATTAGATGCCTTGATATGTTTAATTAAATAATTTCGGGTTTTGGAGGCAAAGATTAGAATTGAGGGAATGAAGAAAAAGCATGTAGAAATGGATAACTCATGAAGAAATGAAGGAATCGCAAAACTGTCAATCCTGACCTTTTCACACTTAATCGATCATGACTTGAGCCACAGATGTCCAAATGAGGCGGTTTTAGTTGCGGTGGAAAGCTAACATCCCGGGCTTCAAAATGATATAAGATTTGCCATAGTTTTCTGGCGTTTAGAGATGCGTACGCGTGATGTATGTGTACGCATGGGAAGCTGCACGTGACTCACTAAAGGCAACTCGTGGCCAGTAATTTCTGAAGCATTTTGGGCCCAATCTAACTCATTTCTGATGCTATTTAAGTCAAGGATTGAAGGAGAATGAACTAGTTAGTTACCAATTAGTTTATTTTTAGTTTAGAGTTAGTTTCTAGAGAGAGAAGCTCTCTCTTCTCTCTAGAATTAGGTTTAATTCTTCTCTAGATCTACGTTTAATTCATGCTTTGATTTACTTCTTCTTTATCAATTATTGCTCCTCTACTCTTCCTCTCTCTAGTTTTGTACTTTAATTCTTATAATTCCTTACTTTTATGTTGATGCACTCTTGTTTCTTCTATTTTTCTTTTAATGCAATTTATGATTCATGTTTCTTTATTGTTGATTTGATTTGTTGATTATTAATCTCTTGCTATTAGTAACGGTAGATTTACTTTTCTTGCAATTTTATCGTACTTTCCTTTTATACCTTCCAAGTATTTGATTAAATGCTTGAAAGGATGCTAGAGTAGAATTTTCTCCTCTTAGCTTAGGTTGAGTAATTGGTGACACTTGAGTTATCAAACTCTCTTATTGATCGATAATTAGAAGTTGCTAATTAATTTGACTTCCACAAAAGCTAGTCTTTTCTTAGGAGTTGATTAGGACTTGAGAAATCAAGTTAATTCATCCACTTGACCTTTCTCCATAGTTAGAGGTTGATTAAATGGGAGCAATGGACAATTGATACCACAATTGAGGAGGATAATGAGGATAGGACTTCTAGCTCTCATGTACCTTGCCAAGAGTTTTGTTAGTTGTTAGCTTATTTCCTTTGCCATTTATACTTCTTGTCTATTATCTCAAAAACCCCAAACATACTTCATAGCCAATAACAAGAACACTTTATTGCAATTCTTAGGGAGAACGACCCAAGGTTTGAATACTTCGATTATTTTTATAAGGGTTTGTTACTTGTGACAACCAAATTTTTGTATGAGAGGATTATTGTTGGTTTAGAAACTATACTTGTAACGAGAATTTATTTGTGAATTCTAAACTGTCAAAAATCCAATCATCAACAGCAATAATGTTGCTTGCGCCAGCGAGGTTATAAACAAAGTAGCGAGGAGATGAGAGGCGATGGCTAACCTTCAAATTGAAGCCAAAACAAGATCATAGAAGCTCATTGAAGGTAGCGACATGGTGTTGCTAGATGTGGCGAGGGGATGAGCGGCAGTGAGGAGATGAACGATGGCGGTGAATTAAGCGGCAGCAACAAATCTTCAAATCGAAGCCAGATCGAGAACCAAATCGTAGAAGCTCATTGAAAGCAGCAACAACAATGTTTCTTGCAGCACGAGGAGATGAGCAGCAATGAGGGGATGAACAACAGTGACCCGAAATGTAAGATAACGGCGTGAGATAAACGGTAGAAAGTGATTAGGATTTGTCATTCACATTATCCACAATTTCTCATATGCAGCAACACTAATTACCCGAATTAAAAGAGAGACAGAAAATGATAGTAGGTCAACTAAAACCGCCATAAAAATCGTGCAAATACTAGTAGAGACTAAAAGCGTTGAGATTAGCCAAAAAAATGGCAATTTTGTGCAACCACCATAAAATTAGTATCATTTTAATCCAAATTTTTTTTGTAGTGAAACTGTTAGCTAAAGCATTAGTGTTATATAAAAAGGAGTGACTAGTGCATTGTTGTTAGAGATATAACCATTTATATTATCTTTTTCTATCAGTTAAAATTTTTGTGATAAATGATTTTATGATATGGTATCAAAATTTTATTTCCAAAAGATCTAGAATTCAATCCTTAGTGAACCCAAAAGTGAAAAAAATAGCATGAGATAAATAAAAGGTGAAAAAAAAATTATGCAAAAATTAAATAAATTCAAAAGAGGCTCTTACTTAAAAAGAAATAATAGATATAACCATTTATATTATTTTTTCTTATCAACTTAACTTTTAACATGAGTGATTTTATGACAATTGTTCAATGAAGCACATAATTTTATATTCATTCTATCTCTAATTAAAATACAATAATTCATTTTCTTTCTTTAATTTCTCTGTTGTTCATATTTTCTCTGTGTTTCTTAGTACTCAAGCAACTATATCATTATTTTCTTATTTGCAAGTACCACTCCTACATAATAATAATAATAATAATAATAATAATAATAATAAATTATTTTAATATGACTATATTATGATGATAATTACGATAATTATAGTATTTTAAAAAATATTATTAAAATTAAAATAATATTTTTTATTGTTAAATTATGTTTTTCAAATAGTATTATTTTAAAAAAAGGATTACTAAAATATAAAAAATGTGACTCTAACTTTAACAATACTTATATAGTTATCATAATCTATAATCACTATACTATAGTCATATTAGAATCTATCTAATAATATTATAGAGTCTCTTCAAAAGTTATTGATTTGAAGGTAGCTAAGTATTAATATTGGACGAAATTTATGATAAAAAAAATTCTTGTGTGCAAAGAATGAAATAGAGTGTATAATTTATTTTAAAAAATTAATAAAAATAAAATAATACATTTTATTAGATAATTATTTAACTGTTTATAAAAAAAATCTTTATTCTTTTCACAAATTTTTCTCTCTAGCATGTACGTTAGCAGTTATGTGCATTTTTCATTCCTAACTTCCTAAAATTGTTTGACTGCACTAAAATCCTAAACCACATTTGTTGAATGAAAAAAAAAAATAAAATAAAATTCTAACTTCTGACGTGCGTATAGAACAGTTTAAGATTTATGATTGCACACGTGGTTATGTGCAATCGGTTAATATATATTTACATAGTGCATTAATAGATATTAGCTCATGTATTTATTAATTTATCTTTTTTTCAATGTGTATAATGATAATAAATATAAAATTAGTTAAAATTTTAGCCCATTAACTAATGGTTTTGAGTTCAAATATGAAAAATGGAAAAAAAATAAATGTTTTGATAATCTTTTAAAAGTAGGATAAATAAAGAAAATACTGTAATAAAAAAAAGTTAGATATAGACTCTTTTCGATCTTATTTATATATACCAGTGAAATTGTGTATATATATTACCCCATCCTTTTATTTATTAAATATGTATAATTATAAGTAATTTATTTTTTTACTAAGTGATTTATATTCAAATCCTATAAAGAAAAATTATATATACGGAATATTTCACTAAAAAAAGCGCATCAAAATTATATATAATTAACCACGGTAAAATCAGAATTATTGATGGGATTCTACAGATTAAGAAGGATGAGTGAGGAACCTTTCTTAAATTTCAGCTCAATCAGGCAAGGTTTCACCATTGAATCTTGGATTAGTTGAATTATAAAATCATGGTATTGTAGCCTTGCAAGAGTTAACGAGATTCTAAAAAGGTGTTATAATGAAAAATTGATGAAATTGTTTGTGAATTGTGAAAATTGATACTGATTATGTGATTTTGATGGAGCCTTGTATGATGAGATACTGAAATGTTATTCAATTCCAATTTTTCTCAAGAAAATTCAATGATATATACTTATTTTTCAATTTCATGCATGCCATATTAATAGTATATTTTAATTAATACATCCAATTAAGATAATTTTATAAAAAAGATTAATGATAATTATTCTAAATAAAAAATAAATTATAATAACCAAAGATATAATAGTATTTTATTTTTCATAATTATAGGAATACATGATTTAAATTACAATTTATATATAATTTAATTACTCTTTCATTAATATTATTAATTATAAATTTATCATATTGTGATTATATTAAATTATAAAAGTATTATTTATTTTTAATATTTAAATATTTATTTGATCATAATTTTATATATTTATTTAATTATTATTGAGTCAAACGATTCGACCATTGACGCATTGATCGAACTATTAACCCAATGACCTAATAACTTGATCGAGTTAATTATTGATTCGGTTCTGATAACTATGATTTTAACCCTACAGCTATCCCAAAATTCTAAATACATCCTAAGGAGTAAGGACTACAAAAATACTTCAACATTTCTCTTTCTCTTTTTTTTGTGAAAGTCCATGATTTTTGTTTTCGGTAGATCACTAAATTGGTGAAAATTCAAACATTGATGGATTGATTTCAATATAGGCTCTACTAAAATTATCTGGGCCTTTAGCATTTTCTGGGCTTGAAACTAACGTAAACTTGGGAAAGAAAAATATACATTTACTAACCAAACAAAAACAAAAACCAAATAAGAGAAAGCTACAAGTGAATGAGATTTTCATCTATTATTGAAACAAATTCTAGAAATTATTTATTTAAAAATTCTTGGTTAAAGATATTTCGTAATATTAAACAATGTTTTTCAAAATATAAAACTAAGTACTTTTAAAACCTTTTTAATACAGTTTTTATAAATGTACATAATCTAAATCATCTGAAGAATTTTATTAATGATTTTATATTATTTAGCTAGTAAGCTTTTATAAATAGTTTGTGTGAAAAAAAATTAATTTCATCCAAATTTATAGCTATAAAATAACAAAAAAAATCCACATTTTGCATCTAAATCTACTAGGTGAATCAATATAAAAAAAAGATTGTAACTCCATTCCAACAAATTGTGCAATTGACTTGGTATGAACCAATAAAATTTGATGTAAATTAATGGCTTTTTATTGATTCAAATATTAAAAAAAATATTAATTCCATTCAACATGGCCGTTTTTTAAATTAGATTTTTAAATATTTAAATCAATAAAAAAACCCAATAAGATGGCCAAGGTTCCTTCTAAAATATAATCTAAACTAATAAAAATAAAATATAATTGAATTGGAAAATGGAAAGTAGTTGAATTGAGAACCCCCACAATTTAATGGGCCATGGATACACTTGCAAGTCACATGGTCTCTAATTGAAGTTGTAACAAAGTGGGTAGCATGTGAATAAAAAACAAATGAGGTCTAATTCATTACCTTATTAGGTTAGACAAATGGGCTCTTTTCTATTCCTTATTTTCACATGCAATCAATAACTCCATAACCCTAAAAGCTCCACTATGTTGGATTAGACAATTCACACCTATATCTTTGGTTTTCTTGTGTGTCATATATAGGTATACATATATCAAATTGAGTTGGTCTAGTAGTTAATTCATTAGTCTGCTTAAACAAGTGTCGAGGATTCGAATCCCGCCTTGTGCATGCAGCAATTCATTGGCCAGCGACAAACCCTTAAATGAAACTCAGTACTGTGACGGATTAGTTCTTGACCTGTCGGGTCGAAAAATACCATGAAAACCAAAAATATATATATATAGGTATACATATATAGAGAATGGATCTCTCAATTTTTTTTTCTCTTAATTATTTTGTTAAATATAAATTTTTATTAAAAATATTTTTTGTATATTTTTTTGGTTTCACTAAAGAGGGTATAATTTATGAGATTACGCTTGATAAAATAATTAAAAATTAAGAGAATCTATTTTTTATGTATATCATATTAAGAGTAGTTATTTATAAAAAAATAAGGTTAACACGTTTATATATATATATATATATATATATATATATATATATATATATATAATTCACGTATAGTTATTAATTATTTGTTTATAACTCGTGAGGAATGACTTAAATAAAAGAGATTACGAAACTAAGAAAGGCACTTCCTAAATTTACTTAATAAAAGAGGAAGAATTTCTACCTTTTAAGTCAAAAGAAGTTTTAGATTTTAAAGATTTTCAAAGCAATATCATAAATAAAAAGGTAAAAACAAGAGAGGCTTTCAAGATAGTTTGTTGAAGTACGTCTTCATTTAAGTAACAAAAATCTACAAGACCAAAAAAAAAGTAACAAAAATCTTTTGTACGAAGTACGAACACATAAACTTAAAAACATTATATCTACTCACACTTATTTTAGAGTTCTATTCAACATTTACTCACCCCTTTATAGATTCCACACACTTTTCCTAAAAAATAAAATAAAATAGATTCCACTTTTTTTTTTCAGTTAATTAAATTGGACAACTTCCAATTTTAAGTACTACATAACACATTCATACTCTTCACATATTTATCAAATTTTTCTTCTCAATTATAATTGATAAAATTTGAACTCGAGACCTTTGAGGTAAAAAGAGAGAGATACTTACCCACAGGGGCGAAGCTAGGTGGTGGGAAAGGGGGGCGATGGCCCCTCCTAATTTTAATTTTTTACATGTAAATTATATGTAAATTTCAGTTTAGTCCCCCCTAAAATTTTATTTTAGTTTTAGTTTATTGTATAAATATTTTTGGCCTCTCTCTAATATTTTATCTAGCTCCGCCCCTGCTTACCCATTCTTAATTTCACTTGTAGATGATATATAATGCTTATAAACTCTCTCAATTCTCGGTATATTGTTCATGAATCACTATATCAAGGGTTTTCCTTGAACCAAAAATCCAAAATGTTTAACTAGATTTGTAAATAATAGGTCAAGATAAGAATATTTGTAAATCATATACGATAAGAATTCTTTCAATGTTTACTAAGAGCTAATTAAAGATTCAAATCTACATTATTTCTTCATACATTAAGTTTTTTTTATAGTTATTAAATTTGACTCGGTCAAAATAATAGATTATTAGGTTAATAGTTCAATTAGTGAATTATTAATCGAATTATTTAAAATAAATAAATTTAATTAATTAAATATATAAAATGAATTTTTTAAGTAATATATTTTAAAAAAAAAGTGCACATATATTAAACAAAATGGTAAGTTAATAGCTTGCTAGTCTCTATCAAAGGGACCCTGTTCAAATGCTATTGGCATTCATGGTTTCATCATGTTTAACCAGATTTGACTAAGTCAAATACTTCTCAGATTCGTTGGGTTTTTGGGTCAAACTAGTTGGTCCAGTCTAGGTTTGATTGCTATAGTTTTTGTTACCTTTATCAACTATCCACCACATATTAGGGTTATTTAGCAGAGTAAGAATCTGACTGGTTTCTATTTATATTTATAATATTTTTTTTAGAAATTTATGAAAAAAGGCATTATTTAAATAATTAAATTTATTTTAAAAAATTTTAAATTAAATATTTTAGTACATAACAAATTTTTATTTTCTAAAAATCTCAAAAATAAATCTCATTAAAAAAATTAATTCCTCAGTCACTTCTAAACAAACTTTTAATATTGGACAAATAAATTTTTAATAAATTTTATTATAACATAATTAAATTCTATAATATATTATTTTAAGACAAATTACTTCCTCTTCAAAACAACTAAAGAATTAATCTATTCGATAGAATTAATTTTTGAAAATTTTTAGAGAATAATTTTTTTAAAAAAACTAAAATATTCTATTTGAAATTCTTTGAGAACAATTTAAGTGTTTATAGAAAAAAATGAGAAATAAAAACATAAATAAATTAAAACACTAGTTTTTTCTTTTCTTTTCATTGTTATTGATTCTTTTCCGACCGAATTTAGTGATGGAGTTGGTCGGAAAGGTCTGAACTGTGAAGTAGTCTTTTGCTATTTTGAAAGAAAATTTAGAGTGAAATTAAATTATATAGAAAGTTAGATAAGTAACGTACGTCAGATTCGTCCTTTTTTTCTTCCCCACAGTTGAAATAAATTTGAATAAAATAAAATAAGAGTACATGCATTTGTCTTTCATTGTTTCAGTCCTGCATGTGGTTGAATCAAATGAAGACAAATCTTTTGTGATGTATGATTAAATTAGTAGAAGAAACTTCCCAATTTCTCATCTGAAATGTTTGCAAGGACCAACACATTTTAGTGAAGAGGCAACTCATCACATCGTAACAATCCATCTCAAAATATGTACCTCCTTCTTGACTAAATCTCTACTCATATATGAAATTTACGGTTTTCATCATTTATTAGTTTTTTAAATTTAAAATTTGTTATATCTGTCTTCAAAATCTAGTTTCAAATACTATATTAGTAGTTGAACTTTTTCCAGTACTGGAGTTAATGAACAAAATGCTAAGTTAATACTAAACAACGTCTTTTCATTTGAACTCTTAAACAAGAATAAAATGAGATCATTTAGAGAATTGGAGAAAATAAAACGATTTATACATCATATAAATTTTTTTTTCTTTTTTTGTTTTTGTCTTATTTAAATGTCAAAACAAAATAATGTTGTTTAGTCTTGTATCTAACGTGGTAAATCAGAGTTAACTCAACACTTAGTTTACTTATTCAATACTAAAAAGGGTCTAAAAACTATAGTACCCAAAATTGAATTTTGGAGACCAATATAAATAATTTTAAATTTAAGAAATTAAAATAATAAAAATCGTAAACTGAAGAATCACTTTAGGAATGTGATTTTTTTATATTTTTATTTGTAACTATCACAAGTGTTATATTATATATAATATATTATATACAGATAGAACAACTTGCATGTGACAGTTCAAACCGCAACTAAATGGAGTTAATCTTGTACTGTGTAAAATTGATAACCATTTTGCACTAGTATTATTGTGCAACAACACTGAAAAAAAAAGAGTTAATTTTATAGATTCATGACTTAATCATGCTCTATTATTGCACAATCAGCTATGAGTGCGCAAATCAACTCATACGATTAATTAGGTGACTAAATAGCTAGAATTCTTTTTTCTTTGTTATCTTGATATGAAACAAAAAATTGTTGTAATAGTTTTTAGTCTCACCATACAGTAATAATATCATATATGAGAACACATTTGTGTGTGTATACCTATATATACATTACATTAAAAAATTATTTTAGCTAGTCTTATATTAATGATTATTGTGGAAGCAAAATTGATCTACCTTTTTCTGAAGAGGCAAGGATTTAATGTTCCCAAGTTTGTATACCTGTATAAATTTCAGAATTTTATAATTAGATTTCAAATAAAATTAAAGAAAATAATATATATATATATATATATATATATATATATATATATATATATATATATTAGAAACTATAGGCAGGAAATAAAAGGTGAAATTATATTATGTTTCAAAAATTAAAATCTCAATAAATTCACTAGCATATTTCTATTCATATTAAATTAGAAAAAAAATACTATATATCATTTAATATAACTCTTCTTACTTTCTTACTAGCTACTTTATTATTTTTAAAAATACATATGTTTCTTAATACTTTCATATCATTTAATATAACACTTGTGCGAAGGAAACATAATAAAATTTATGGCCTTTTTCTCAAAGATGGAGTATGAAAAATTGATCCAGAGATTCTGAGTCAAGAAGCAGAGTTTTTCTATAAAAGTTTATTCTGTCATTTGGATGATGTTAATTTGGGTTGCCTTGGTGATGTGCATCTTCCTTCTCTAAATGAGAAAGCTTGCAATAATCTTACGGCACCAGTTACTATGGAGGAAGTCAGAACGGTTGTTTTTCATATGAACTTCTTTAAAGCTCCGGATCCTGATGGGTTTCAAGCTTTCTTCTTCAAAGAATATTGGGAGATCATTGGTTTTGATGTTTGGAAGATGGTTAACCAGGCATTCTCCGATGTTACTTTTGATCCGAGAATGATGGAGACTTTACTAGTTCTTATTCAAAAGGTTGAATCACCGGTATCTATGAAAGATTTTAGGCCAATTAGTCTCTGCAATGTAGTTTACAAAATCATCACGAAGGTCCTTGTTAATAGGCTCCGTCCTCATCTTGCGGAGATTGTTGGCCCGCTTCAAGGAGGATTTATTCCGGGACGAGGAACTTCTGACAACATTATTATTACTCAAGAAGTACTCCACTTTATGAAGAAGACTAAATCAAAGAAACGCACACTAGCCTTTAAGATTGATCTAGTGAAAGCTTATGACAAAGTTGACTGGAGGTTTTTAGCTCATACCCTTAAAAGCTTTAGTTTTCCTATTCCTACAATTAATTTGATTATGAATTGTGTCACTGCTTCCTCCTTATCTATTTTTTAGAATGGGAATCGTCTGAATGGCTTTACTCCTAGCCGAGGTCTTAGACAAGGAGACCCTATGTCACCCTATCTTTTTGTATTGTGTATGGAGCGATTGGCATGCTTTATTAGTCATCGGGTTGATTTGGGCTTGTGGGAGCCAGTTGCTGTTTCTAGAGGGGGACCAAGAATATCCCACTTAATATTTGCGGATGACTTGCTTCTATTCTATAAAGCTACAAAGAGACAAGTGCAAAATGTGATGTTGGCTTTAGAGACTTTTTGCAAAGCATCTGAGATGAAGATTAATGTGGAGAAGTCTAAAGCGCTTTGCTCCAAGAATGTCTCTGCAACAAAGAAAGAGGTTTGCATTGGGATATCCTCTATCAGATTTGTCCAGGACTTGGACAAGTATCTTGGGGTTACCCTTAGCCATTCTAGGGTGACCCATTCAGCTTTAAATGGTGTCTTGGATAAGATTCGAAGTAGACTAGCAAGCTGGAAAGGGAGTTTACTCAATCGGACTGGTAGACTCTGCTTGGTTAATTCTGTTGCAGTCGCTATTCCCACGTACCAGATGCAGGCCTCTATTTTTTCCAAAAGAATCATTAGTAAATTGGAGTCTATAATGAGGAATTTTCTTTGGAAAGGACAAGTTGATAGAAGATAATTGAATCTTGTTAGTTGGAAGGTACTGGTTATTCCAAAAAAATATGGAGGTTTGGGGATTAGAGATCCTTATTGTGTGAATATTGCTATTCTTGAGAAGCTAATTTGGACTTTTTTTCAACAGTCAAATAAGTTATAGGTCCAATTGTTGGATGTCAAATACCGATCATCTCTATATAACTGTTTTAGTTGTCCTAAGAACAACGGCTCTTCTATTTGGAGGAGTCTTTGCAAGGCTTGGGAAGTGTTGAATGATGGATTTGCTTGGTGTATTGGGAATTTGAACCAGAATTTTTGGTTTTCTAGCTGGAGGAAAGAAGGACGGTTATCTAACGAGATGGATTATGTTTACATTTCTGATTCGAATCTCCGGATACATGATATTTGGTCAGTTGGTTGGTGGCAATTGGATACTCTTTATTCTCCTTTATCTCAAAATCTGAAAGGTAATATTCTCTCTTACAATCCAGATGTGCAAGCAGATCTGGAAGTGGGTCGGTATTGGTTTGGATCTGCGGCCAAAGTCTATGACTCACGCAATGGTTACTTGTGGTTGTGTAAGAAGCTTTTTGGTTAGGAGGAGCGGGAAAATTGGCTTTGGCTTTGGCTTTGGTTTTGGCTTTGGCGTCAGCTTGTTCCGGAAAAGCACAAGTTTTTGGCTTGGTTGTGTCTTAAGAAGGCTCTTCCTACTACAAGTTTTCGATTTAGAAGAGGGATGTCGTCATCGGATAGATGCCCAAGATGTCTTTCTAACCAGGAATCGGTTTTACATTGTATTCTGGATTGCTCATGGCATAGGTTGGATATTTCTTGTCATTCTTTGGATTTGAAGAACTGGTTCTTGTATCATAGCAGAGAGCATCCATTCAAGTTCTTTTCGGGACTTTGGTGGATATGGCGAGTAAAGAATAATGACATCTTTAATCCTCATGAAACTTGGCCTCCGAAAAGTTTGATTTGTCTGGCATTAACTTCAGAAAATGAGCTTAGGAATATTTTTGAATTACAGCGTATGTCCCTTCCCTCTACTCTAAATGGTTTTTGGAATCCTCCATCCATTGGTACTTTCAAGATTAATTGTTATACTAGTTATCTTGGTTCGGGTAATAGTGTTGGCTTTGCTTGTGTTATTAGAGATTGTAATGGGAATTGGCAAAGGGGGTGTTTGGGAATGATTGAAAGTAATAATATTCTTCAAGGGGAATTGTTTGCTATTTGGAGAGGATATCTCTTAGCTTGGGATGTGAGTCAATGAGATGTTATTTGTGAGACGGATTGTGTGGAAGCATTTAATCTTGTTACTAATCATCACCAAGATGGTTTTGGGTTTATTGATCCATTGGTGCTCAAAATAAGAGATATCATGCATTCGAATTGGCGTGTTGACTTTCGTTTGATTATGAGAGATGCAAACACGGTGGCAAATACTATGGCAAAGATGACAATGAAGTTACAACTTTCTCATGTAGATAGAGCTTCCTTCACCTTGAGAAGAGTTTAAGAATAGTCTTAAAAAGGATTGTCTCTCTATTTAAGCAAATCCTTTGTTTTGTTTTTCTTTGTTTAGTTTATTTCAGTATATATATATACCAAAACTCTACCCCATTTTTTCAGAAAAGAAGTGAGTATGTATTGGGTACTACTAGACTCCAAGCATCCATTAATTACTGAAAACAATGAAACGAAACGTTAGTGATTATAATATGAAGAGAAATTAAGGAGGTGGTGTGATACATACAAGAATATTAAAGATGGAGATATTTGGAGATAAGACATAAAATTAAATTATATTGGACCACACCACAATAGCAGTGCCTTAATCTTTATGCTGTAAATAATTGTGTGGTCCATTATTGACTTGCATTCTGATAACTGGTCCTTTCCTTTGTTGCTAGCTTAAGTTAAGTATTCATTCCTTTACCCCAATTCCTTTCAATCTAATGATCTCTCTCTCTAGTATTCTTTTGGCATTGTAATTTTTAAAATGAAAGACAAAGATTGATGAAGAATACACTGTTATACCTATTAGTATGAATTTTATATATATATATATATATTGGAGTTTAGTAAAAAAAAAAAAAAACACTCACTCATCAACTAAAGATCCAAGCATTACTAGTAATCATATTATTAGATACCAATTAAATTTAGAGTAAAATTTATTTATAGTGATAGTAATAAACAATAAATTTTAATTAATTGTCATTTTACTTATAAATTATTTGCTTAAATAAGTATTAGAGGTTGAATTCCACTTTGTATAGCGACATATCTTTAATCGAAATTCTAATTTACGTTAGATTAATCATTGACCTGTCAAATTAGGATATATTGTGAAAAATAAAACTAAAAATAGAAATTAATTTCTTAAAGTTAATGCTATGAAATTTTTTTTAAAAATAATTAGAACATTAATATTTTAGTAATTTTAACTGTTGATTTTAATTTATATATTTTTTTTTTTATAGTTAAGATCAATGATTAAAACAACCAGAATACCTACCGATATACAAGGAAGATTTAAAATTCTTCCAATGTTATATGCTTCCAAAACTACTAGGGTAAATTGTACTCTCTGAAAGTAAATTAAGAAGACAATAAAGCAAACCCTTTTTACAGCGACTTTAGGTAGAATGTTATAATCTCATTCTCTTGGACTAGGTATAAAAGGCAACAGAAAATTTGATAAAATTTATTATATTTCCAAGGGATTTCATTCAAATGATATCTTGATCATTTTTTTCTCTTTATTAATTTCTTTTAGTATTTTAAAAATATCTACTATCGACAACAGTAAATTAATTATTCCACATATTTGACTTCTAGTTAGGTTTTTTTTAATCTCTTCTTTATTTTACAAGTGCAAGTCATATGCTTCAAATTTTAGAATTTTCAAGTCCCCTACACCCCCTCCCCCTTTAATTTCTTGGTAAATTTAATTCCAATGAATAAATCAACAAAATTCAGGTGATCAATTAACAGTTCAACACACACATGTGCAAAGTACCAGAAAATAAAAAATAGGTACATAGGCTTTCTTTCCCTACTTTTAGGAATTTTCTTGAAATGACATCATGTTACAAGTATCTGAAATTTACCCTATTAACCTCACACATATACGAGGTTAAAAGAGAATCCAAGCCACTAGATATATAGTGCATTCTTCTAAGGTAATGGTCCCATTATGACACAAATTAAAGTAGGGATACTAATTTGTGAGGGAGACACTTATATAAGAATCCAATAAAAAATTTGCTGCCTTGTTAATGTCCCCATATTGTAATAACTTAGGCCACACAAACCTTTTATGGTTTAAAGGTTCAAAATTAGCATACCAATTTTGCTAACCACCCTTTTCTTTTCTTTTTTCTTTTAGCAATAAGTGTTTTCTTGGAAGATTTGTGATGGTTGTTTTAATGGAAAATAAAGCTGTCAAGTCCTCTTAAATTGTAGCACATGGGGGCATGTTCTAATGTTAACCCTAATAATAATAATCTTGGAACAGTCTAGTACAATGTCACAATCTTCACTAGATGCTGGATATGTGTTCACCTGGTTGGGGAATATGGCTAATTAAGAGTTTTATTATATTTATATTTAAATTAAATGTGAGTTTTTTATTAACACTTAACTCAATTTAAAAGTTAAAAATGAAAAAAAAAATAGAATATTAAAATAAGAATTTAATTTTAATACACTGTCAGTATAAAATAATTTTTACACGTGCATCTAATTACACGATATCATATCAATAAAAATAATTACTTTTTACATTCATCGCGTGAATGATCATTTAAAAAAATAAATCTAATTACACGATTGTGTAAAACATTTTATAATATCCGTGTATCAAAATTAAAGTATAGGTTTAAAAGCCACAGGTTTATAGTTATCATTGCAACAAATTAAAAAATAGGTAAACTGAAATTCAAAAAGTATTTATAGGAAGAATATAATTAAATAACTAACACAAGACCTTTGGGGTTTGCATTTCCAACAGTTTTTACCCATTTTTTCCCTTTTCAATACTAGGAGTGGAACTACCACTTGCAGAACACATCCAATTTGTAGTTTGCAATAATGTATTTAATTTTCATGGTCAATTATTGCATATATATATATATATAGGACAAGAGAAAGTTAGAATATATGGCAATAAATTGAGTCATTCGGATTATTTACCTTCGGAGTTCTTTTCTTTTGTTTACAATAATAATGATAACAAGTTAAAAACAAACATATATCAAAATTTGAAGAGAAAGGAAATAGATAGTTTGAAGAGCCAAATTCATACAAAAATATCTATGGTGTTACTAAATTCATAAACAATTTTTTTATTTTAAAAATTTGTAATTGAATCTATATATTTTATATAAAAAAAAAAAGTATTAGGTCCCTATCATTAATTAAAGTTATAATAAGAAACCAAATATTTCAAGGTATATATTTGTAGGTACTAAATTTTTAAAAAATATATATTGTAAATTATAATGATTTAATTGCAAATTAAATTAGATTGTCTTATATCAGAGTTTCCTTTTTATTATCAAAGAAATCGCTAATTGTTGGTTTTTTGTAATTAAAGGTATAATAGAAGAGATTTTCTTAAAAAGAAAAAGAAATTGAAAACACTTATTTTATAATTATATTATATGAATTTAAATAGACCATTGAACTAAATAAAAGTAAAGTGTTCACTCTAAAATAAGTTAATTAAATACAATATCTTTTAGTATATCATTTATTTACTATTATGATTAAAAAAATAAATGAAAAAAATATTTAATTTAAGGGTTTTATTAATTTGTGTTTTAAGAACACAGATTAATTATACCATAAAAAATATTTCATAAAATTTATTTTTTATATTTTTAATGTATTAACAAAAATATTTAAAAAAGTATTTTTTTTTAATATACTACTTTAAAACACAAATGAGTTAAATCTTAATTTAATTAGAAGGAAAATACTATTAGTAGTAAAGTACTATAGTCTAGCCAAGCTATATTCCTTGTTTTGTGTGCTTAGACTTTTTTTTTTCTTAAATTAATTTGGAGTTGACCAATGTTCATTGCTAGTTCCCCAACCTAACATTTCATCATGTTCATCTCCAACCCATATCACATGAGATGCTAATTAATTCTATCCAAATGGGGTTGTGGCAGTTTGGGACTCAATTATGAATAGTAGAAGATATTTAATGATTTAATCGTCCCCTTCCTTTTGCAATAACTATTCCATATATAGGGTCCCGGAGCACAATACCTGCGTCTATTAATTTGTTCTTTCACACTCAAAAATATAATTGCATAATATCATTCCAATCCATGTACTAAAATGTAAACAGTAAACCTAACATGCACACACATTTATATTTATAAATAAGAAATAATGAGATATAATTAGTAAAATAGAGATGTAATCAATAGATAAAATGGTCATATATTTTTCTAACAAAAATATAAATCAAATAAATTATTTTCTCACATATCGCATAAATATATAAACCAGTTCATGTGAAAAGACTGTAATAATAATAATAATAATAATAATAATAATAATAATAATAATAATAATAATAATAATAATAATAATAATAATAAACACGATATTATTTTGGCTTCAACCTGCACAATTATAAAATCCATCTCTGATAAAAAAAATGAAAATAAGTTGATTTACGAACTTTTTATTTTTAAAATTGGAGTGGTGGTAGTATTTTTTTAAAATGTGGATTGTTGGGATATTATATTCAAATGTGAAATCTTTTAACTAAAGAAGTAAAAATCGGACTGTCCGATTTATTAGAGGTACAGAAATCGGAGAAATCGGACCATCCGATTTCTAAAGGTACACAAATCAGATCGTCTAATTTGTAGAGATACAGAAATCAGACCGTCCGATTTGTATTAAAAACAATTAAAAAATTTGAAATATAAAAATCGGTGCCTCCAATTTATATATTTTTCATAATTTTGAAAAATATCAAAATTATAATATTAAAATATATCATCATTTTTACTTTCATAAAAAAAAATTAGCCTGGATTTACCTTTGATGTGAGCCGACACTATCTTTTCATTTGTCTGTAATTAATGTAATACTTTCATATTTTTAAAGGGTTTATTCATAGAAAATAAAAAGTTTTTATTAAAAATATAAAAAAGTTAAATTTTTAATATATTTATTTTATATTTATTAAATAAAAATATTTAAAATTTTTTATTAATAATAAATTTATTATATGTCTTTAGAATACATATTAACTAAATCTATTTTTAAATTAGTCTTAAATTTTATTTAGATTATATTGGATGTTAATACTCAAATTTTATAAAATTTTTATATGAAATAATTTATAAAAAAATAGATAAATAATTTTTATTTTTAAAAATTATTTGAAATAGTGAAAGTTTAGGTCATTAAAATATTACTAGTTGCAAAATAGAAGTAAATCTAGTAATGCTAATAAGATTGGCGTACTAAATTATAAAAATAAAAATAATGACAAACTTTACTCGTTTTAAATAATTATATAAATAAAAATAAATTTATTGTCATAATTGTAGTCACTCAATAAAAATCAAATAAGACATATACAAAATTTTAATTCTTTTATTTTGGGTAAATAAGACTAAAACAATCACCTACTTTCTATCCTTAATATATATTTGAGTAAATGATTGACCTTCTGTATATATGTCCTTGATATTTAGTTCCTAATCATCTTATAGTATATTGGTCTTTTCAGTTCAATTATCATGCTGCGTCGTCATTCCTGAAGATGATATGGAAGAAAAATAAGAAACAAATATTTTTCAATAGTTTATTTATATAGTATCATCGTATTCATCCCTAATTACTTCGAATTTTAAAATAAAAATAGTGAAAATACAATATTATTCAATTATTATTTTTAAAAGTTGTAGTGAGAGTGGTTAGACTTTTAAATATTTTTCATTTACTTATGCTATAATTTATGTGACTCATGACTACAATGTCTATAATATTAAATCATAAAAATGTAAACACAAGGATCTTGACTTAGTTTCTCTTTGACAACTGATCTGTTTTTGATATAAACTCTAATGGAATGTATGAAATCCACATTAACTTTTTATGAATATTCTTTTAACATTACTTTGACTTGATTTGTTATTAAAAAAGATTTTTTAAAATAAATTAAAAAATGAATATTTTCTCAAAATAATTAGAGTTCGTCTACTGCAACGATGAATTAATTTATTGAAACTAATAAGTTCACCTATTAGCGAAACAAACTTGTTCTTATTTTCATACCACTTGGATCGCATTGGTATATTTTTATAGTTTAATTTAATTTTTAAATAGATATAAATTTCATTAATAATTTTCGTATACATACCTCGACTTTATATGTGTTTTGATATAGTATAAATATTTAACTAAGGGATAAATTTCATTCTTTTAAGTATATGAGATTAAAATTTGAGGTGATTAGGATTTGATTAGAAACCAATAGATCATAAACCATTAATAAAAACAATATAAGGAATAAATAAATGATGATTTAGCTTTAAAACAAACTTTGAAGTTTGAACTCAATAAATTGGATAACTATACAACGCGATTTTTTACTATTAAAACTTGTAACAAATTTATTTACTTAATTGAATTTGAATTTGATTTTGTATTTAGAATAAATCTAGTTTTTTCAACTTTTTATATAACTAAATATCATTCAAATTCAATAAATATGAAATTGGTTATAATTATATCTTGAAGAATTATTTATTATCGGTTAGGAATTCATTAAAATTAGTGTTTATATATTTTTAAATTTAAATTAGATATGTTAGTTTTTTAAGTGTATTATCTTCTAATTTTTTATTATGAATTTAAATTTCATATTATTATGTTTTTTGGTTTGTTTTTTTATGGTATCCCCTAGTCCGTTAGGCCAGCGATTAATCCATCACGAACAAAATTCTATTTAAAGATTTATCATTGACTAATAAATTGCTGCATGTATGAAGTGAGATTCAAACCTACAATACTTATTTAAATAAAAAATTATTAAAAATTTAATTAATTAATTATTGAATAATAAAAATAATTCAAAAAATTGAGATGGTACAATCAGAGTTTTTTAATTTTGATATGAACCCATTGATGGAGTATAACAGCGATATGGGGGTTATTGGTGTTTCACAGATTTGTGACGACTGGGTAGAAGAAATCGGTGGCACCGAGTGGTAGGAAGGAAATTGGAAGCACCGATTTCAGGACGCGGATGGTGCACAAATCGGTGGGACCGATTTGTGTTCCCTGTCTACGCGTCACGCATGCAAAAGCCTCCCGTGACTCCCTCATCCAAAAGAGCAACCCCCCATTCAATAGTATCTCTTTCACTCTCTTTCACTCTCGTCTCTCTCTCTTCAACACACACTCAACCCCACCACTTTCTTCCTGCATCACCATTGTTGGACCACAACAAATCTTGAACAGAGTTAAAAAAAATGCCAAGAAAACCAAAAATTAAAGAAGTAAACCAACCAGAACTTCATATTATTAATTATCTTAGAGATCCAAATTATGTAAGTTTTTATTTTTTAATAATCTGATTTAATAATAATAATAGTGATAATATTAAATTTGAATGGCAATATATATTATAATGGCATTAATCATGTATGTGTGTATGATTTTATTATTATGTGGTTAGAAATAGAAATTAAAATGAGAATTAATCATGTATGTATGTATGTATGATATGGTATGGTATGGTAAGCTCTACGGAATAATTGAATTTTTTTTTATAGTTAATGAATGAATGAAAGAAGAAGGAGAATGAGACCAGATCTGTACATACTCTCTTAGAGTAGAATAATATTGTTGTTGTTATTATTAGCAGTAGTAGCAATTGAGTTTAATAATTTATTATGATTAATAATAAAAATTTAATAAATTATTTTATTTATGATCATTAATAATTGAATTTTAATTCATTAAAATGTAGACAATAAATTAGTAGTAACTAAACTTAGATTAAAAAATTATGTTGTGTTAATAATAATAATAATAATAATAATAATAATAATAATAATAATAAAATTAGTATGCTGTTTTATGAATAATAATAACAATAATAAAATTAGTATGCTGTTTTACGAATAAATAGTTTATCAGTCGTGAAATTGTTCTGGTTAGTTAGTTAAGGTTAAATAATTTTTGTTATAAGGTAATAAATATGATTGAAGGATTTTTGTATAACAGATTTACTATGTATGTTTGAAATGCAATTATGCTGGAATTAGTTATAATGGACATGTAACGATAATTGTGTTTTTGAGAATATAGTTATATTATACTGGTACTTATAGCGGAAATGTGATATTGTAGGGTTACGGATGTTGATGTGTGATCATTTAAAGCCGCCAGATCCATACAACCAAATTGTTGAGTCACACTTATGCGAGACTGGATTTTATTATGTTTCCCAAGTTAGATTTATCCCATGTCAGTCAGCAATGATTAATGCTCTGATTGAGAGATGGCGGCCTGAGACTCACACGTTTCATTTTCCGGTTGGTGAGTATGCCGTGACCTTGGAGGATGTGGCGATAATTCTCGGTCTGCCGACAAATGGTCTTCCGATTACAGGACCGGCCATGAGTAGTTTTGAGGCATTGGAAGCCGAGTGCTTGCACCAATTTGGAGTTGCACCGAGGAAGACGGAGTGTAGAGGGAGCTTTATAAAATTAACATGGTTTAGAGGTTTGAGAGATCGTATAGTGTTGAATGATGTTGTGCACATTCAGATGTATGTAAAGTGTCACATAATGTTGTTATTTGGGACAGTTCTGTTTGGAGATAAGTCGAGTGCAGCTGTGCATTGGAAATTTTTACCTTTGCTCCGTAACTTTGGTCAGATCATACAGTTTAGTTGGGTTCGGCATGTCTGGAACACTTGTATAGATCATTGTGTAGGACAACTCGTATCGACTGCAAGGAGATGGACGGTCCATTGACACTGTTGCTCACTTGGGCTTGGATCCGGCTACCATTTCTAGCGCCGATTCCCAGCAATTCCCGAGTGTTTCCAATTGCAAACAAGTAAGTTTGATTAAAGTATGCATTGAAAGAAATGATAGAAATTGTTTTTTGTTTTCCACAAGATAAGTTAACTAATGGATTGTCCGATGGCAGGTGGCGTAACTGGGACCGTGAAAACTATGCCTACCGATATCACATACATTACTCACATATCACATACATTACTCATCCGACTTATTAATCTGCTACTTCAGAGTTTCACATAGCTACCTAGATTTACGCATCTGCATTCATATACCGCGGAAACTCCGGTACGTGTATAGCCTCCAAATCCAACAACCGCATGAAAGAATGCTCCTGAAACAGATGCGGGTTTGCTAGTGCATTTACAACTTCCACCACATCTGTGTTCATGGCGCCGCCAGCTTCATCTTCGTCTTCACCTGGACCGACAATTTCATAGTTACTTTCAAATTCATCTTTGCTTTCATTATTATAATCTTCCAATTCAATGTTACGGTCCGCTTCAAATTGCTCAAACTCAATATATAACTCGATGCACGACATTAGGTGGCAATTTTCCATGTACATTGAAAACATTTCATGCATACTCGCTTTGTCCGTCACGTACTTGGTCTAAAATTGAACAAACCCACCAAACACAGATAAAGGATACCTGTACAAAATACACGATGCTCTCCGACATCTTTGAAAATCTATCTTCTCACAAATCACACCTTTCAATTTCTCAAATGACAATGTGAATGGAATAACAACATCTAATAAATTTTCACACACAAATTGAACTCCCTCATATGTTTGCAACAAGATCTGTCCATAATAATAAATTTTCAATACAACTCTATCATCCATAACACTACACGTACTTGATTATTCTCAATCTCACAGAAATTTATTTTACAAAAATGAAGGAGAAGAATCAGAGAAGAGAAGAGAAGAGGAAGAACATTAGCTGAGACCGGCAATAAAGAAATGGGAATCTGTGAGCTCTTTCCAGTTTTTGTATGCACTAATGGGCAAATCAGACGGACCGACCGCGTAAACTCCCAAATCGGTGGGTCCGATTGGTTCATTCCGGATTAAAATAAAATTTTTTGCCGTCAGTAATCGGTTCCACCGATTACTGCACTCTTCGGATAAAATATTTCACCACCCAGAAATCGGTGCCACCGATTTCATACTACTCAACGTCTCCCTCACACAAATAGGTGGGTCTGATTTGTGTTACTTTCTCTCTGCTTGAAATTGGTGGGTCCGATTTTTTTTCCCCAAGATTCCAAAAAAAAAACGCCGTCATAACAGTGTAAATCACCTATAATGATCATATCGCAGCATAATTCACACCCCAAATCATATCAAAAAAATCAATCAGTACAATCAACTTTTCCTACCAGTAAACTACTTCTTCGTAATCCTTTAGATATGCAAATTAATTGTAGGAATAAAATAGTCTTCCAAATGTTGAAAATTTTCTAAATATTAGTTAAAAAAAATATTAAAAAAATTAACTTTTAGTTAACAATATTAGTCAATTTTAAAAATTAAATTTATAATTTAAAATTTTGGATTAAAAATTTATAATTTACAATAAATAAAATAATTTTAAAAAATTTATTAATATTAACTTAAAAAAATTAGTTACCCAAGAAAACTCTTTACTTAATTGTACAAAAATGGCCGTTTGCCTAAACCTTACGTCCTTACTATTCAAAATGCATCACTACTTGCATTGTATGCGGCTCAATTTTATGGAAATGGAGCCTATGTGTGCGCTTTTCATGGATATGGAATCAAGGGGGGCTAGACATGCATGTGGGGCAGAGTTTTGGCAGCTTTTGGGAGAAGAACACGGACCATCCGAGTTCTTTGTTACTGAATTTGTTTTCCCGAAATCGGATGGTCCGATTTGGGATTGTTGGAGGAAAAAAATTTTTGTGCATATAAATCGGACCCTCCGATATGCTTGAGTTGGACGATGAAGTCGAACGGTCCGAGTTGCATGTTGAGAGCTTGAGTTTAAGAAGACTGAAGTCGGACCGTCCGTTTTGGCTAGGAATGGCGAACCGGGAAATGAAAACACATGGTCCGAGTTGAGTAGAGAGGGCTATATAAAAGTGTGCAGCGAGTTAGTGCTAGGTTACCCGTCTTCTTCCCCTTCCCGTCTTCTTCTCCTTTTTCAGCGGCTGCTTCCTGTGTTTTGTTTCTTTGGGTCACTTTCATACTTAGTATGATTCAGAGAAGTTAATAGTTAAGGTTAAGGGTTTTTTTGTCATTGAGAGAAATGAGTGACAGAGTATTGATTAAAGTGTATTATTTTGGTCAAATCTTGTTACAAACGTCTGAAGGAGTAAAGTTTATTTGCGAAAATCCATTAGATGTTGTTATTCCTTTTATCATCTCATTTGAAGAGCTCAAGGGTGTGATCTGTGAGAAGATTGATTCTGAGAGGGCAAAAAAGATATCATGTATGCTATACAGATATCCCATACCAGTATTTGGTGGGTTCGTTCAATTTCAAACCAGATATGTGACGGACGAAGCGAGCATGCAGGAGATGTTTTCAATGTATATTGAAAATCGGGCTCAGATCTCGTTCATTGAGTTGTATGTAGAGTTTGAACAATCCGAGGCCGACCGGAATATTCTACAGGAAGATTATAATAGTGACAGTGAAGAAGACTTCGAAAGCAACTATGAATTTGTTGTTCCCGATGGTGATGAAGATCAAGATGACAGAAGCATGTGCCCAGATGTGACAGAAGTGGCAAATGCACTTGCAAACGATTAGCACTCCGACGTGGCGGATCAATCCTCAGATTGTAACCTTTGACGTTGTCATCTGGACTACGTGCCTGACCTGTAAACAATTTTGAATAAACAAGTATGTGCAGCACGTTACATATTCAAATACCAACATAAATACCACAAATCAAGAAGCAAAATGAAATAAGAGATGCCATTTATGCAAAGAAATAAAATAAGTCATCGAATATGTAAAGAAAAATAGTTATCATAATACCATCATTACGAGATTCTTCATCCTCATCGAACTCTTCAATTTCATCCTCCTCGTCATCGCCCTTTTCATCCGGGTTATCTACTATATATGCATCGGTTTCTTGTTCGAGTGCGTTAGTATCTTCTTCAATGAGTCCCATGTTACATCGGTTAGGATTTTGACTATTCAAAACTCCTCGTCCACCCTCACTCCTACTAGAGTCGACAGATACAAAGCCTCCAGATGCATCGGATGAGGTATTGCCTGGATACCTTGCATCCAACGAATACCTGCTAGGCATGAACTCCGGCTGATGGCCATATTGTGAATGTGAAGCATCTGCAGACATGAACCCAAGCAACTGGCTAAAAGAAGTTCTATCACCTATTTCAAACTGTGACATACCCCAATATTGTTGCTGTACTGGAAATAATGGGGTGAACTGTGTCTGAGGTAGATACTGAGTTGAGGACTGAAGTTGTTCTTGTGGAGGCTGAATTGGAGGTGATATATGTTGCTCCTGCTCTTCATTGTCCTCATCCATATCCTGACCACCCTCATTGGTATCTTCATTACCCTCATACATATCCTCATTGCCCACATCCACATCCTGGTTACCTTCATCATTCTTTTCACCCACAAGATTCGACAAGGCTAAGCGGTCCCCATATTTTGATCGGTACCAGTTCAGGTAGGTATCCAACGGATGCTGTGAAGGCATGGGAAGTTCAGAAAGAACGTAGTGATACCTGTTTGTCCAATGCATAAACCATTTAGAATGAGTCGGTGTTGTGGCCCAATTAAGATTTTTAGGTCCAGTCAAAATCTCTCCATGAGCCTTATCAAAATTCTGTTCCTGAGAAGGTACTCCCTGAACCAAACCGAACTGTCGCCTGACCCTATCGGTGGCATGCCACTCGATACATTCAAACGACACCAATGGAACTGTAGCGCTCCAGACAACTGACTGCATGTATATTTCAGTAGGAATTATGTTTGGATCCACACGATCCACAGCATAGGCAACCCAGACAAACTGGAAAAATAAAGAAAACTTATGATTACAACCCACAATTCAAATATCTAACACAATGACTTATAGTTTTGTCGAAGACGAATATTCTCAAAAGTTATTACTTGTTTAATTAAAACACACCTGGCCTTCCTGAAGTTCATCAAAGGCCTTCCTAAAGTGAGCTAGCTTCAGATATCTATATCGTCGTTCACCACGCTCCCAGTTACGCCACCTAATACGATGTCCTCAATTAGCTCAACTGAATCTTAAATATCAAGAAATGGATACATTGTAACAAAATATTACCTGTTTGCTAGTGGAAAACTGCGGGGTTCTCTAGGAAGCGGCGATAGATATGGCAATCGGATCCAAGCCCAACCAAGCAGAAGTGTTAGTGGACCATCTATTTCCTTACAGTTATAACGAGATGCCCTGCATAACGCCCTGTAAAGGTGTGCTAGGCATGCCGAACCCCAACTATACTGTCCAATATTGACAAAATCACGAAGCAAGGGTAGAAATTTTCAGTGCACACCTGCCCCAGACTTATCCCCAAACAGTATCGTCCCAATCAGCAACATAATGTGACACCTCACATACCTAGTAATTAATGACAATCTAGTATTATAACATATCTGTAGCATTATATAATACGATGGTTAATACATTAATAGAAAAATATCTAATGTAGCATATTAGCCTATTATGAGACAACATTACATAGTCCACATGACTAATACATTAATAAGTTCAGCAACATAATATGACACGTCACATACCTCTGTATACTGATTTCATCATTCAATTCTAAATTCTCTTTTAGATTTCGGAGCCATATCAGTTTTATGCAGCTTGATCTACAATCCTCTCTACGAGGTGCAACCCCAAATTGAAGCAGACACTCCGCCTCCATGGCTTCAAAACTACTCATTGTCATCCCTGTGATTGGAAGACCATCTGTGGGAAGACCAAGTAGTAGAGACACATCTTCAAGAGTCACGGAACATTCACCAATGGGAAGGTGAAACGTATGTGTATCTGGGTGCCAACGTTCGATTAGAGCATTTACCAATGCTTTCTGACACTGAACTATCCCAATCTGAGACACATGATAGAACCCAGTAATTCGTAAATGCTCCTCCACCCTATTGTTGTACCGATCCGGAGGAACTGGGTGGTTACATGTCAACATTCTTAATTTCTACAAAAAAACATAACAAATTACTAGTCATATAATTAACAGTTACTAACTTACCATCATCAATCATTTCACCATATCCTTATATAACTAATTCTTTTAACTTCTAAAATTATTTAATTAATCCTTAAAATTATTCATAATTACAAATAAAATTCATGACCCATACATTTATTTTTAATGAATATTCTCAACAATATTACAATAATTTAAATATTATCTAATACTAATTACTGATTTGTTAAACACATTTTTTCCTCAGTATTAAAAATTATTCACAATCAGTATATGCCATCATGAACAATTCTACAAAATATTAACATTCATATTCTAAAAACTATAAACACTGTCATAAAGAAAAAAGATAGCATGGCTTAATTAAAATAATCCTATTAATCATTGAACATTAACATTTTCTCACTCACAATAACAATAACAATAATAGGTTCACATTTAAATTCTTCTATAACATTTTCTCACTCACAATAACATTTAATTTAATTTGATTATATTTATTTTAAATATTAATTATAATACAAAATATTAAAAAATCCCAAACAAAAAATTCCATCCTCTATTAAACTAGATACCTAACAATCATCCGTTTACATTTTAAAATGTAACAACCAACAAAATAATAATAATTATATTACTAACAATAATATTTACCACTAAAAATTAATTATAAAAAATCTTAAAATTTAAAAATGTCATATAAATACGGGAGAATACTAACAATCAGCATTTTATTTATATATCTAATTTGCACTTCTAATAATAATAACAATAAGAAGTAAATAGTTTACCATATAAAATATTAAAAAATTCCACAAAAAATTAACATCCTCTATTAAACTAAAAACCTAACAATAGCAACACTCATCTGTTTACATTTTAAATTTACCATCTAACAAAATCTTAACAATTCTACCACTGAAAATAACTTAAAAAATTTAAAAAAATTCTAATAAACCCTACACAATACTAATATTTATTTTACTTATATTTCTAACTTGCACTTCTAATAATAACAACCAAAAGAAGTAAATAGTTTACAATAATAATTTTAAGTATAAAAAATTTAAAAATATTTAAAAAAAAACTTACATAATCAGAATGACTGAGATAATGCATAATATGAAGCTCAGGTCGATCAACATCCTTAATTTTATTTTTCTTTGGCATGCTTTTAATCCTTCTACCATGCAAAGCTCAGAGGTGGGAGAGGAAGAAGAAGGGGGCTCCAAGCTGAAAATGAAATGTGGGAGAGTGATGTTCTCAGATGATGAGAGGAGTGAATGAGTAAGTGTCTTGTTTCAGGGGACCGTTTGGGGGAGCTGTTGCAATGCGACGCGTGTCCTTCTCTTCAGTAATCAGACTGTGCGTGTGCTCTCCACCGAAATCGGACGGTCCGTGTGGTTTGTTGAACTCGGAGGGTCCGAGTTGTGGAAGCCCTGACACCACACTCTTGTCTAGCCCCTCCCTCCCCCATAATGCCGTCCAACTCCACTCGAGCTCCAATAACGAAAATAAAAAGCGCATTGTATGCAAAATGTACCTCCCTTCATATAATTTTAGAAAAATAGCAAATAGATGTACGGAAAATTGCATCAATATATATATATATATATATATATATATATATTACCAAATATAATTATAATAAATATATATTAAAATTAACCATCAAAATTAATTATTAGAGTATAATATATATTGTATTATAAAATATACATTAAAAATAAATTAAATTATACGTACATATTTTTATATATAAATATATAATAATTTATTTTAGTAATTATTTTTACAAAAATACTATTCGTACACTAAAATCAACTATTAAAATCATCCATCAATATATTTATGTATAAATATATGTGTGGTTTAATTTATTTTTAACATATATTTATATTTTAGCATGTATTTATATTAGTGACTGATTTTAATAACTAATTTTAGTATACACGTAATATAGTCCTTAATTTTAATATATATATATAACCCTTTTTTAACTATTAGCCGGATCGAAGAAGCTCACCACCCTTTTGTTCTTTTTTTTCCCTTATTTCTTAAAGTACTTTCAAAATTTGCAGTGTGAAAAGGAAAATAAGATAATACGGTATAATTTGTCATTGAGTTTAATAAAACTTTAAATACGTGCATAGCATGCTTTTCCAATAGCAAATTTGTTTTGATCACTGATTATTTGTGCCTAACTACCCAAATTTGGCAAATTAATGTGCATATTTCGAACTTTTAATGTGCACTGTTTGGGCACGTGTTCTACTAATATATAACGTGCACGCACTTTTATTTGAATAGTGGTATAACAGGACTTTGGAGAAGACATTTAATGATTAGACCTTCACCTTCTGGAATTATTAAAAATCAAATACTTCATCTCTTTTAAAATAATTTTCTAACGATAAAAAGAAAATTATATTAAAAGATAATTGGTAAATTTTTGTAATATTTCAAACTAAATAAATAGATAAAAAATTATATAAACGAAAGTTAATGTTACTTAATATTAGAAATAATTTTTAAAATATATATTTAAAAGATATTTTAAATGGAATGAGAAAAATTATAATTAAAGAAAATATTATTTATCTAGCTACCTTACCTAATCTTGTTATTTCCGAAGTCACACACATTACTCTCAACAGTGTAAAAATTTAGGTTGGGACAGAAAGTTACCTATCTACCCTAGGTCATGCCCTGAAATATGGATATTTTTTTATTTGTCGTATTTATATATTGAATATTTTAGACACGACACTTGTTAATATTTTTTTGATATGCATTTCTTTTATGTTTAAGTGTGTTTTAATAAAAAAATAAAAAAAGTTTTAAATATTATCATATATCAGCACGTCCAATCTTATTCTTAACATGTATTTTTAAAATAAATTTAAAAATAATATATATTATTAATTATTAAAATAAAAAATATTTTAAATATTTTATATAATTAAAAACATTAAAAATAATTTAAAAATTTATTTATATTTTAATATCAATAAAATATAAAAATATTATTATAATTTATCTAAAAAATATTTCATATTTTATATATATACGATCATATTTCCGTGCCTTATAAGAATTTTATGTCCATGTTGCATCATAGATGCCATGTAATTTATAAGGTATTAATTAACGGTTAAAAGATTTAGATATGTCATGCGTGTGTGTTATGCATTGATATGGAGGATGGGAATGCTATATATGAATGTGGGAAATCAGACCATTCGAATTCAGTTAAAAAATTGGATTATTAAATCGGATGGTTCGAATTGTGAGAGAAAAAATTTGAAATTCACAGTTAACTAATCAAACGGTTCGATTAGTATTTTTTTAATACAAAGAAAATGGACCTTCTGAATTGGTATAAAAAAATATTTTTTTTGAATGTGAGTTGGTATAAAAAGAAACGGATCTTTCGTGTTCCTGTATCCAACTCTCTGAGTCCGAATTATGTTCCCTGACACCACATGCAGATAAAACTCTTGTGCTCTCTATAACGTTGCAAGACACTAATCTCTCATCCATATTAAAAATAAAAAGCGTTAATTAACTTCAGCTTTATTATTGACCTTCAAACAGGAAAAAAAAAAAGATAAAAATAATAAATAAATTAATAAGTTAACTCCTTTATTAAGCAACGTTGCATGAATAAGATAAGTGCAGTGCATCATGTACGCACGCATTATGTCCTTAATTAACCTAAATCAAAAGCAAAGAATGTTTTACGAAAGTGAGAGTTATCGTCTAAATAAAGAGGTTTCTATTTAAGGAATTTGGACATGGACAAGTTAATCTCCATGATTATAGTCCTTTTTGGAGTTGAAATTATTCCATCTTTTATTTGCATTTAATTTTTAAGGGAACGTTAATGTAATTGTCTTATTGACCCACATGAAAATGCCAATATTACTATGAATAAAGACATGAAAATAGGGGAAACAAAAGAATCTTTTTGTACGGTATGAATGAACCTTATCATTGGTGTTATTAGGGAAGACTTAATTATTTTAGGTAATAAACATTTTCTACATATTATCTAATTTGTACAGCTATAATTGTAGCTTCTCCAGTTTGCATAGTACGATACATGAACATGAATATCGTACCATTATTGTAAATCAAGCATAAGTTACAGCAAATAAATAAAATATTTGAAATATTAGATTTAATTGTGAATATCATAACAATTAAATTTCGTGGAAATTGGACTTTCTTTGGGGTTTGGCAGCTTAAGAATGAATTTATTATTATACAAAAATATTACTTTTAATGCACTTAATATTATGACTGTTAAAACTTGTTTATATTTTGGACAACTTTTCATTAGTAATTTATATAAATAATTTGTAATTTTATTATTAGCTTCAACAAAAACTTTTTAATAATAACTTGGAGTTGTTGAAAAAATGTTACTAAAAACTATTGATTTTGTTTCCAATCAATAAAGAATTCAAGAGGTTAATGACTAATAATATCAATATGTAATTTGTATTTTAATATATATTTAAAAATGACTTTTATATAGTATATATTAAAATAAGTATAAGATTATATATAAATAAAAATAGTTTTGGTAGGTGTTATGATAAAGCAACTCTTCATGTGGAAGGTGGATAGATGCAATTGAAGTGTCTATTGTCAAATATAGCATGGCACATATGCACACACCAAAGTAAAATAATTACTTTTTAGCTATATAAAGTAATAACGAATTGATCAATGTTTAATTCCAACCACATGGTGGTCTTGTTACAATGTATTTGGATTGAGAAGAAAGGGAAATTAAGATGAACCAAATTTTGTATTTTTTTTTATTATTTTCAAAAGTGAAGGAATTACTACTACTGTTGCATTTAGTGGGAGGGAATTGACAAAATTCCCTTCACTATCATATTGCATAAAAAAAAATATCCCTATTTTTAAGGGGCAATTAAGGGCTAAGGACCAACCCATGCCTTGGTGGTTAGGAGCACTATGGGCAGAAGCACCCTAATGGCCCCCACCCTTTTAATTTTTCCCTATCCAAAACATGATTAATAACTTCATCAATCACCCAAAAACCCAAAATCGAAAAAGTGGACCCAAAACACCAAAGGCATTAAATTAATAATATGAGTGTTATCTAAAAAACAAAGCACACCCATAACGGAATATAGGGTGAAGGAGGGAGTACTAACATTGTTTAGGGGAGAAAAAACAAAGCATACCCTAAACATTGTACTTGGCACACCTTTTCTCCAATATATATGTCATCATCTTCTATTCTTTGAAGGTTCAACATTTTAGTAAGAAAACATTGTTAATTAAAGAAATATAGTAAATTAATTTTTAATTAGTGAATATTAATTTTTTTATTATACAAAAATTTATTAACTCTTTTAAAATAGGGTTTTTTTACAAGAAATTTCTAATTCAAGTCTGGAAAAGTAGATTTTTCTTTTTAATTAAAACACTATAACCCATTCTTCAAATTTATAGTAATAAGCTGAATTCAGCCGAGTAATTAAATTTTGTTCAGTAAAACTTATTTATAATTTTTATCAAAATAAACAAATTAATTAATATATTATCTAATAGTAAAGTGATTTGCTTCTCTAAGAGGAAAGAACCTCAAAAACATGCAAACAGAATATATTTTTTTCCCATACTATAGTTAGAGTAGGATATGATTATGATAATATGTGATACTATATCAACCAAATGAAATTGCACGCAATAATAGATTAGGATTAGCTAATTCTCATTCTTGGCAAAAAGTCTAAAGAAAGCATATTTGCATGTTGACTGAATTCTTGTTGATTAGAGAGAATAATTAAAAGAAAATCATATAATATATGGTTTCTTTTGGAATCATGAACCACTTCATGGTCATCCTTTCATAAAGTACATTGTTTATTTATTTTTCTCCCCTTATCCGATACATTCCTCAGATTACTATAAACTTATCATCGGCTCAGTACTACAAAAAATATGATTTGTTTATGCTTCTTTGTTAACTTTTTCTTATTTAGAATAATAATAGAGCATAATGTCACACTCACACAGCTGCACCAAGGGCCACAGGAATAGAATAATACACTTATTATTATTATTATCAATTTCACTAACCGCCATTATATTATAAAATAATAAAATAATATATTATATTATAATAGCTTCTAAAATCTACGTAGCTGCACTTTCTGCCTCTATCTCTCGGACACAACACAACATGATATGTGAGCAAACAATAAAATAATTAAACCATAAGATACAATAAAATAGTGTTAATGAATTATCATTTTACAGAAAGTGAGAAGAATTATTTAATTAGTAAGATAGGAACTAGGAGTAAGAAGATTGCAATCATGCCAAAAGAGGAAAAGAAACATAATCAAGTGCTTTAGCTAATACTATCTAGAAAGTACTTTGTGTTATAAGTGCTAATAACATTATTAATTAAATACTAATGAGCATTTATTATTGGAATATATGTTAAGTCAATACCTCTCTCAGATGTTAATTAATAAAAGAAAGTGATCATCATCTCTTCTCATTAACAAAAACTAAAGCAGTAAAAATTAAAAAAAAAAAGGAAAATTAGAAAGTAACAAAAAAGCACTGCTAATTAATAATTATAACTAGTACCACCTCTTAATTAATTACCCTCATATCTAAACACATTATTATTCTCGTTTTGTTTCTTTTTTTCACCCTAAAAACGAAAGAAAAAAAAAAGAAAAAAGAGTTCAAGAAGAAGAGGAAGAGCCATTAGTACCGGCACCGTTTGCATCAGCGCTACCATCATCATCATGACCGCTACCATCACCACCGTTCATCATCATCATCATCCCACCGTTCAAACCATTGCTCTTGTTGTTGTTGTTGTTGTCATCAGCACCGTTGATTCCAGGACCTTCTAGAACATTCTTATTATTACCTTGTTCTCTCTCTCTTTTCCCAAACGTGTTCTTGTTATTGTGCATCCAAACTTTGAGAACGCCACGATCAACACCGACTTCATGGCAAAATTCCTGGATAAGATCTTCGTCTCGCTTCTGAATCTTCCAACCCACGCGTTCCGCGAACACGTGCATCTTCTCCTTCTGTTCCTGCGTGAACTTCGTTCTGAACCGTTTTCGGGAACTTAGATGGTGGTGGTGGTGGTGGTTGGAGGCTGGTAAGGCGGTGTTTTCCGGTGGAACGGAGAGGCCTCCGCCTGAGGACAAAGCGAGGAGCATGTGCGGTGCGGAAGGGTAGTAGGAAGAGGAGATCGGAGGTGGTGAGGCGGAGTTAGGGCTCCGATGGTGGTGGTGGTGGAACGGAGGAGGTGGCGGAGCTGGTGGTGGAGGGTGGTGGCGGTGGTGAGGTTGGTACTCGATTACAGGAGAGAGAGGTGGTGGTGGTGGTGGCTCGTCGGGATCACGGCGGTGGAAGTTACGGTGGCAGCCGCATGCGGCGCACTTGATGGATGTTGGATCGCCGGCGGTAGCAGTTGGCGCCGGCATGAACTCGCCGCAGCCGTCGAGCGCGTGGCCACCGAGACTAGCGGCGTGATTCTTCAAGCATTCCTTATAGGTAACCGGCACGGCGGCGGTGACGGCGGTAGGGCTTGCGAGTTGGTGGTGGTAGTGTGGTGGAGGGTGGTGGCGCTTGAGTACTCCGTTGGAGAATGAAACAGGCTTAGTGTTTGCGGGTTGGATCCGGGTCGGAGTTTCTGATTCGGGTTCTGGTGATTTTGGTGGGTTGGTTATGGTGGTGGTGGCGTTGTTGCTGATTATCTCCATCTAAGTTGAAAGATTAAAAAAATAAAAAATAAAACCTAGCTTTTCAATTTGGGGAAATGATGTTGTTAGGGTTAGCCTTATTAGTATATAAAAACACATGTATCACACTCCATGAAGCTAAACTGCTACTGAGACCAATTCGAGAGTTTTACAAAGATGAATGAAGTAGAGAGGAATAAAAAGGAGAAAGGGAGAAAAAAAACGTTACTTTGAGTGAGAGAGAGAGAGTGAGTGAGTGAGGGAAAAGGAGAGAAGGGATGTTGTTTGATGATGCTAAGTGACGACTGTTGATAATAGAAATCTGTGTTTATGTGGTTGTCCCTTCTTAACCACTTGTTTTTTTAACCCTGGTTCTAATCCATGGTTAAGTTGCTCACCCCACTTCTGGGTTAGATGTGAGTAATAAATATACCCTTTTTCTTTTCTTTTCTTTTCTTTACAGTGTATGGTCTGGCCTTAAATGCATGTTAAAGTGATGGTAATAATGGATTTATTCATTTAAGCAAAAAATTGTAGAGGAAGAAAGAAGAAAGGAGCTGGGTTAATGTTTTTGAAATGATGATGAGAGGAGGAGGGTTTGAGGGGGGTAGCGTGAAATTGTAGCATGGAGTTTGGGGTGGGGGGTGGCTCAACTGTAACAACTCTTAATCTGTCAAGCTGGCAATCAATGACAGCTTTCGCAGTTAAATCATCATTCCGGCTTATTTTAGGGAAACAAATGCAAATGCAAATGCTGCATGTCCGGTGCATATCAATATTTACCACTACTTCCCTTTTGCTTTGTTTTTTTCCTTTTAAAACAAATGCAACTTTTTTTTCTCTCCCCTTCCACTATCTTATATTCATCAAATTATATTTATTTTGTTATCAAATTTTATATATTTATAATTAAAATGGTAGTTGATTGATGTTTGATTTTTTATATTCATACAAATTTTAATTATTATAATAATTAATTATTTTGTTAAAACAATATGTAGAATACGTATAAATATATAAATATGTAGTGATTTATTTTGTGTCAAATTTCTAGTTTTTATAAATCATTTAGACAAAAAAACATTGGAGGAATAAGGGAATTGGAATATTAGATCAATTCAACATATTCTTTCTGAGATAATGTAATTAATTGGATTTGTTTAGTTTGGGTAATATACTAAATTGAGTTAAAGCCAAAAAGAACCAACTAATAGCAATTCCAATGGAGTATGTTTGTAGTTTTAATTTTGACATATATAAAAAGTGAATTATTTTTTAATTTTATTTTATATTAAAATAATTTATTTTTGAATATCATATTCTAGTATTGGAATTGAATTTGTCATTAAATTTCTGTCTCTTATAACAATTTTATTGAAAATAATAAAGTATTATTTTAGTTTTTCATATTTTTTTAAGTTTTAATTTTATTTTTAACATTTAAAATGTTATATTTTTATTCCAAACGTTTTATTTTATTTATTTTACCATTTGGTTAAAATTAAAACTTTTTCTTTAAAAATATCTTTTTTTATTATTTTTTATTATTTTATTATTTTTATTCTCAAATCACTACTACTAGCATTATGACTATTATAATTACGATTCTTGTCACTGAGTAAAAGGAAATTATAAGGGATGAAATTATTTTTTAGAAAAAAATTAATTTTAATAAGAAAATTAAAATAGGGAATAAATGAAATGCTAGAAATAAAAATAGGACGTAAATGTGAATCTTAACCAATTGGACCATTTAAATATTGTTCGGAATTAATTTTCTCTCAAATTCATTCCTACTGCCCGTTTACATCCCTAAACATTATTGCTCTCCTTTTTATAAATAGTATTATGAATACGTATTATATATTTTTTATTGGAAACAGATTATTTTATAAGTATTTACTTTAATATTTTTAAATAGAATAAAATGTCATACAAGAAATATATAATTTCAAGTTTTCAATCCTTAAACGTTTGAATCTTGGTGAACAAAATATCCTACTTATCAGAAATATTAAAAGAGCAACCTTTTCTATTAAAAAAAGGTTAAATATTTAATTTTGCAATACATTAAAAGAAAACTGTATTTTAGCAAAGCCTATTGTGTACTTAATTATTTGTGTGTTTAGCTATTAAGCGTAGACAATTATAAAGGTGTCAAATGTAAAGATTTAGCTAATGTGCATTTTACAAATATAGTAACAAATTTTATTTATTTATTAATGTTTGTGATATATTAAAATTTTATAGCAAAATATTTTTTATGTTTTTAACAAAATATTTTTATTTATGATATTTTTAAAATTTGTTTTAAGGAGCAGATTAGTAATAACTAATAATACACTGAAACGGAACCGTTTCGTTCGAAAACGACGTCGCTTCAAATGTCAGAAACACGTCATCAAAAATTAACTTTCTTATGGTATGTGAATATGATTCACTTGTCAAAGCCCGATAATCATCGTAATTAAGGAAGTAAGACCTGACACGTGTCATATTTCAACCACGTGGCAATAATCGTAGGCCAACTTTCGTATTTCTTTGAATTATGGTCAAATAAATAAATTGATCATTAATATTCATGAACAAATCTATTTGAAAGATTTAATGGATTGACTAAATCTATTAAAAAAATTAGCGGGGTGGTTTAATTAAAATTGAATAATTAGTCAAATAATTATCGAATGTTTTTACTTTTTAGAAACAGACACTTTAATTTTAAAAAAAATTTGATATATAATACAATTTTACTTTTGTTAGACGATATATCTTTTAATCAATTTTTTTATTTTTCACTAACATTTATTAGTGACATAATACGTTAATCCATATATATAATTGTTAAATGTCAATATATAATTTAAATGGTATAATATCTTTATACCTATTTAAAAGATTAAGAAATTATAAGTTTGAATCTCCATATTTTTTGTAAAAAAAAAGTGTTCATATATAACGGAATAGACAAATCAATTTTTGTAATTGTTTAAAAAATAAGATAAATATATTAATCTCTATAGCTATTTTTATTATATTCTTTTTTATTAACACTATTAATTGAGAGATTGATGTGATAATTATATGTTAACCAGACTTTTTAGAGAAGATTAAGAATAGGCTGATTATTTAAAAAAATGGGCTCCTTAACTGAGCAGGTAGGTTTTACTTAATTAAATCTGTTACTTCTTTTTTTTTTATTTATCAGATGCAAGTGACCCTTTTTCGTATTTCGATTTGTCAAAAGATTGATTCTGTATTTATACAATTCTTGTGGAAGGGAAAGGTGGGTGAACGTTGCTCAAATTTACTCAAGTGAAGCAAAGTTGTCACTTCAAAAAAATATGGAAGCTTGAGAATTAGAGATACCCAATGTATAAATTTTGCTTTGTTAGGAAAGCTTGTTTGGCAATTACTACATAATAAAGATAAGTTTTGAGTAAGAATTATGTTGGCAAAATATTTACCTGAGAGTTCTAGTTTTTCACCCAATTTTTCTAATAATGTTTCAAGCACTTGGCAAGCGATTTATAAGACAATAGAAAAGCTTCGTGATGGTTTTGATTGGTGTACAGGCAAGATGTCTCAATCCTTTTGGTATCATATATACTTAGTGACCATGTGGAACGCTAGATCCTTTGGTTCCTTTTGTGCACATTTCTGATTCTCACTTGAAGTTAGAAGATGTCTGGCACCATGGACATTGGCGGTGGGATATTCTTTGTACAATGATTCCAGAAGAAGTTAAATTTGATTTGATGTTCTTTGATCCTATCAAGCATGCAGGAGATAAAACAGGTTCGTTTTGGACAAACTCAAATACTCTCACTTACTCGAATAAAAGTGGGTATGAATGGCTATTGAAGAAAAAATTTGGCTGGAATGATAATGAAAATTGGCTTTGGCTTTGGCGCTTGAAAATACCGGAGAAGATAAAGTGTGTGCTCTGACTTTACCTCAACAACAGAGTTCCCACAGTTAGTTACCGATTTCAAAGAGGTCTTGCTACATCTGATTTTTGTCAGAGATGTTATCTTTCTCTAGAGGATATTAACCATTGCTTTAGGACTTGCCAAAAAGCTCGTCAGATTTGGATTAGCTTAAACTTAGGAATGACCGCTGAGGACTCTAGTTTGAATTTTGTGTCTTGGATTCATTCTAACATCAACAAAAATGAGTTTCTCTTTGCAGCGGCCTTTTGGTGGATTTGGATAGATAGGAATAATGACATCTTCCATCAAGATGATCCATGGAGTAAGTAAAAAAGTGTTCACTTAGTTAAACATGCTGCTCGAGATTTCTCTAATATTGTTACCACTTAAAAACATATTATTCCTTCCTCTTTGCAATATAACTGGGAACCATTTCCAATGAATGTCTGTAAAGTGAATTGCGATGCAAGTATTTTTGAAAATGAGCAATTAGCTGGCTTTGGATGTATTATTAGAGACATTATGGGAATTTGGATAAAAAGTTGTTCTGCCGATATACCTCTTTCTAGTGTTCTCTGTTGCGAGCTTCATGCTATTTGGAGAGGACTTATTATGACTTGGGATTGCAAGTGCAAAGAGATCATATGTGAAACTGATAATCTTGATGCGTTTCTTCTTATTTTGCGAGGCAGAACCAACATGATTAGGAATAATTTTGATCTGCTTGACAAATCAAAGAGATGCTCCAACGCAATTAAACAGCTACTTTAGTGCTCATCCAACAACAATAAACAAAACGGCTCACAAATCAATTTAAGATCTCAATAATATAATTGAAATATATTAATTAAAATATCATAGTTAAACACTTAAACTTAAAAGCAAACATTTATGATAAAATTAAAATAAAATATAAAAATTAAAAACAAAAATAATAGTTATTATTAAGTATTTTTTTATAGTAAAAATAATATTAATGATACGTTTAAAATATATTACTTTTATTGAAATTCATTTTTAATGTAGTGATATTTTTATTAAAAAAATTATGATGCGATAAATATTATATATTTGGTAGTAAATTATATAAAAAGTAATTTAAATACGGTTAAACTTTTTTTTATATATATAATTTGCTGATGAATACGTGATTATGGTAATTTATTAAGTATCATACATTTTTATTAATAAATTACATAATAAATAGTTATAAAGATATCAAAGTTATTTTTATATAATAAAAATAATACATTTCAAAAAATATTTTTATATAACTCTAAAAAGTATATATGATATTTACCATATTTTTTACTTTTAATAAAATATTATTATAATAAAAAATCACAATAAAATGATGTGTTTTAAAAATATTATCAATATTTTTTATCAAAATATTTTCTGAATAGTAAATCCTATTTCTATTCTCAATATCACTATTTTATTTTAATTTTATCATTTAATATTTGATTTTAGTTTTGTATCTAATATTTTAATATTTTTCAATTATAGTCCTGAGTTAGACAATAACATATCAATTTAAAATTATTATGCCAGCATCTCCGTTAATGATATTAATTTTTAAAGATATAATTGAAATATATTTAAAATATTAATATAGAAATTAAATTTTAAAAAGTAAAAAAAAAAGTATATTCCATCCTAATAGCTAATTAATTTTAAAACTTTGTCTTTCTTTTTGTCAGTAATTAATTAATTTTAAACTTTGTCAACGCGATAGAAGGAGTATTAAATTGGTGAGAGAGGTTTGTAAAGTGAGTAAAGTGGCAAAGTAAGAATGCACTGAGTTTTAGGGCATTGACAGGTACAGTTCTGCGTAGTGGGCAAATCAATCACAGAAGAAAATAATCAAACAGAACATATATAGATATTAAACATTTGACTATTTGTCTTAAATATTTTAGTTTCTTTTTTCTTTTTGCCATTTATACTTTATTAAAATAGTACGTAACGTTATTAATAATTATTTATGTGTTTCATTTAATATTTTAAATTTTAAAATAAATAATTTTATAATATAATATAATAATTTTTATGATAAAAAATTAAAGGTTAATTATTATCGTTCGAAAAAATTTAGTATTAGGTAAATAGATATATTCATAATTTATGGTTCAAGAAAAAATATTAAAAAATTTGTGTATAAAAAATATATTAAATATATAATTATTTATATTTTTTATTTCATTTACGTTACATATACATTAAAATTAACTACTAAAATCAACCACTAAATATATGTTAAAATATTAAATATATTTTAAAAAAAAAGTTAATAAACAATACATATATTTATATATTTACATAAATATATAGTAACTAATTTTAATAATTTATTTGAATATACAAATAATATTTTTATTTTTATTTAACACTTTAAATTTTAGAATAAAAAATTTATAATAATTAAAAATATTTAATCAAGTCAGTACTCAAGGAGAGTGTAATAAATTTAATTATAACTTATTAAGGTAATTACTTAAAATATAAAATATATTTTTTATTCATTCATTTAAAAGAAGAATAAAATATTATTTTAGTATTTAATGTTTGGATCAAATTTTAAGTTAGTCTCTAACATTTTAAATGTCATATTTTAGTTTTAACAAGTTTTAAATGGATTCAAATTTTAGTATTGTTTTATGATTAAATTTGATTTGAATAATTAACGAATAAATTTTTACACTAATAATTATTAGTAAGTAAATTTTATTTACGTCTTGAAATTAAATGTTATATTAATTCTTAAATATGCTAATTATTCGTGTTAAATTTAACTATAAAATAATATTAAATTCATTTAAAATTTTTTTAGACTAAAACAGAATGTTTAAAATGCTAAAAATCATTAAATTAAGATATAATCTAAATATTGGAGACCAAAATAAATATTGTGGAGTTTTACACTAAATTATAAAAATTTCTTACGCATTATATATTCATCCTGCAGTTTCTTGTTTTTTCTTAAAAAATTAATTATAAATATTAGCGATTAAATTTAATGCATTATCAGTATCCTTTTTACACTACTATTTAATAATAAAGCTATGTACAAATAAATTACTAAATTAATTATTTTATATATGTGTAACTTTTAGAAGTAAAATTTTTATAATTAGTAGGAATAAATTTTCATAGTTTAATTTAATTTAAATATTTTAAATTAATAAATTAAATTAATAATTAGTTATTTAATTTGATTTAAGATATACTAAATTATAATTTAAAATTAAAAATGATTTAATTTAAACTAATAAATATAACTCTAAATAAAATGTTAAAATTTGATTGATTGAATTAGATTCATTTAATTGGATTTAAAAAATTAGAATTTTAAAATTATATTTAACTTAAACATAATTCATCAATGTAAAATAGATTTTTATTTCCTCAAAAAGGATTTTTGAAGAAAAATGATATGCTTTGAGTTTGTCATTTTATTTGGTTTTGAAATTAAAAGAGTAAAATAATTAAATTTAAATACATAAATGACTAAATATTTTTTTTAGAAATATACAAGTCTATTTTATATTGAATATTGTGATTAAATAAAATATAATTTTAATTTTTTTAAATCCAATTAAAGAGATCTATTCAAACTATCAAAATTTAAAATTTAACAATTATATTTTGAATTATTGTATTTATAAATTTAAATTAAATCATATTTAATTTTAAATTATAATTTAGTATATCTTAAATAATATTAAATAATAAATAATTAATTATTAATTTAATTTATTAGTTTTAAAAAAAATTAAACTATAAAAAAGTTATTTCGACTAATTATATATAAAAGTTGTACTACTATATATATATATATAAGAACAAAAGAAAGTGTAATTCAACGGAGTCCATCAATAATCTGGGTGGACATATATATTGATACATAACGGATATCTCGACCAGCACAGTAAGCGAATATGCTGGAAATAGAGCAAGATCAAATATCAACAAGCCTATCAAATCCAGACGAGCTATAAAAGCTCAGAGTATACCTGACATTTTGAAACATTATTACTAAAGATAATTTCGGAACACGCGGAGAATTCCGAAATACGCTATAACCGAACATACTAAAAACGCCTATATAAACACATATCCAACCTCGGAGTAAAACAGGTCACAGAACTTACTCTGATTTATTTCTCTTACTTTCTCATAACTCACATTCTTACTTGAGCGTCGGAATACGTTTTGCAGGTGCTCCCGCCGCGGTGTTCCAACTCAGCCGACGTATACCTCTTCCACCTGAGCACAGTTGCAGGCAGAAGGAGTCGCTATACCTCGGCAACATACAGACAGAACATTTGGCACCCACCGTGGGCCCGGATTTAATCTAACCCCACTATTTCTTTTACATTGCCTTTTTCTCTTTTCTTTTGCGTAGGGAATTCGACCTTCCAGATATGGCTGAAAATGGAGCTCAACAATTCAACAAAGCCGAACTTCTAGCCCAGATGGCCGAGCTCCAGGCAGAAGTCCAAAGACTTGCTGAGCTCTCCACACAGAATAATGCAGGAAAGCACGAGGAAGGTAGCTCCAAAAGCTCAGCCCTGAAAAACTCAAACCCTTTGAGCATCACCCCGCCGAAGAAAAAGCTGACGCTAGACAATCCCTTTTTCGAAGAAATTACAAACTTCAAGGTGCCGAAGAATTTCGTGCTGCCTAACTCCCTAGAACCTTATAAGTGGATTGGTGACCCCCGAGCTCACATAAAAAAATTTCAGTCTATGATGTTCTTTAACGGTGCTAATAATGAACCTATATTTTATCGATCTTTCCCCACTTACCTTGACGATGTTGCTTTACTTTGGTTATCTAAATTATCTGCAGGATCAATTTCATCTTTCAAGGATTTGGCGAGGTCCTTTATCGACTATTTCGCCGCCTCAAGGATATAGGTCCACGGATCATACTATCTCGGGCCGATCAAGCAAGGACAACATGAAAGCCTTAAAGACTACTTAACCCGATTTGCCGAGGCCCCATGGAGATTCCAGACTTTGACCCCAAAGTCCACCTGCACGCACTTAAGACCGGCCTCAGACCTGAAAAATTCATAGAAATAATCGCAATTACCAAACCCAAGTCATTGGAGAAATTCCGGGAGAGGGCTGCAGGCCAAATGGAGATCGAGGAACTACGAGAAGCCCAAAAAAAGGACAAACAGCCGACAAGAAGAGAGGAAGAGAGGACGTTCAAGCCGCCGAACAAGAAAGAGCAAAAGAAACCTTTCAAGCTCACACCAAAGTTCGATACCTACACTAAATTCAATACAAAAAAAGGAGAACATAATTAAGGAGATCCTCAACGCCAAAATAGTCAAACCTCCCGCTAGAGCAGGAAGTTATCAAGATCAACGATTCATGGACAGAAGCAAGCACTGTGCCTTCCACCAGAAGTACGGACACACAACAGATGAATGCGTAATAGCCAAAGACTTGTTGGAAAGGTTAGCTCGGCAAGGACTCCTAGACAAATATGTCGAAGGACAGAAAAGCAGGAAAACCAAAAAGGAGCCAGAAGAACGATCAATAGAAAAAGATAAAGAAAAATAGATAACAACAGACCCCCTAGAGGTATCATAAACTGCATATCAGGAGGATACGCAGGAGGAGGCGAAACAAGCTCGGCCCGAAAAAGAAGTTATCGAGGAATGTTGGCAATCGAAGGAACAATACCTACAACAAAACACAACACAACGGAGCCAGAGATAACCTTTAATCAAGACGACCTAGCCTCAACAGGCCTAAACCTCGACGACCCAGTGGTGATCTCCATCCAAACACGAGAGTTACTGGTAAGAAAGGTCCTTCTAGACCCAGGTAGTAGTGCTGATGTACTATTCTCTTCAACCTTTATAAAAATGCAACTATCTGAAAAAGCCATACAACCCTCATCAGGAGAACTGGTTGGGTTCTCCGAAAAAAGGGTCCTAATAAAAGGACACGTATGGCTAAAAACAACCATGGGCGACCACCCATTAGCAAAAACTATTGACGTCCAATATCTCATAGTTGACTATCCTAGTCCCTATAACATTATTCTCGAAAGGCCTGCCTTGAATAAATTCAGAGCGGTAGTATCAACATTACACTTATGTGTTAAGCAACAGTACATTCAGACCAACTACAAGCTCGGCAATGTTACAATGCCAGCCTGAAGAAAACAAGCATACAACCAAGGGCTAACCAAGGGACGAAAACAATTCACACCACAACGGAGGTATTGACCCTCGCGGAATTGGATCCTAGGGAGGACTTCCAGGAAAGACCCCAGCCAATAGACGAACTCCAGAAGATTCCCTTGACAACAAAGGCCGAACAATTTACTTATATCGGCCGAGCATTAGAAGGAGATGAGAGAGCAGATCTAATAAGAGTGCTCCGAGACAACGCCAACTTATTCGCATGGACACCAGCAGATATCCCGGGAATAGATCCGAATATAATCTGCCACAAGCTCGCCATAGACAAAACAAGCAAACCAATCGTCCAGAAGAAGAGGAACCTCAGAACTCAAAAAATGAAAGCAGCTCTTGAAGAGACCAAGAAGCTCCTCAACGCCAGCTTCATCAAAGAACTCCGCTTCATCACATGGCTCTCAAATGTGGTAATGGTAAGGAAAAGCTCAGGTAAATGGCGCATGTGCGTCGACTTTACAAACTTAAACAAAGCATGTCCGAAAGATGCATATCCTTTACCTTGCATTGATAAACTAGTAGATAATGCTTCTGGATTTAAAAGCATGAGCTTCATGGATGCATACTCTGGTTATATCCAGATCCTCATGCATCCAGAAGATCAAAGCAAAACGGCTTTTATAACAAAACATGAAAATTTTTGTTACAAAGTTATGCCATTTGGCCTTAAGAATGCAGGAGAAACATACCAGTGACTAATGGACAAGGTCTTCCAACAACAAATAAGACAAAATATGGAGATCTATGTAGATGACATGGTAGCGAAAACCTCAGCACAGGGATCACACTGTGGTGACCTGAAAGAAGTCTTCCAACAGATCCGAGCATATAACATGAGACTAAACCCAGAAAAATATGCATTTGGGTTTAAGGAGGAAAATTCCTCGGATTCATGTTGACCTCACAAGGGATTGAAGCAAACCAAGAAAAATGCGAGGCTATCCTTAAGATGAACACCCTGAAAACAATAAAAGAAGTACAACAACTGGCGGGAAGAGTGGCTGCATTATCACGATTCCTACCTGCAGCTGCAAACCGATCATACCACTTTTTCCAGATAATCTCTAAAAGCAAAAGTTCAACTGGACAGAAGATTGCGAGCAATCCTTCACCGAGCTTAAACAAATATTGTCATCACTACCAATCCTCCAAAAACCAAAAATTGGTAAACCATTATTTTTATACTTGTCAGTTTCTAACCATGCCATAAGTTTGGTATTAGTCTCTAAAACAGGAAAAACACAAAGACCGGTGTACTTCATCGGCATTATACTACAACCGGCAGAAACCAAATACCCGAAGATAGAACAGCTCGCACTGACTTTGGTTACAACAGCAAGAAGACTGAGGCAATACTTCCAAAGCCACACTATAATAGTCAGAACAAATCAATAGCTGAGACAAGTTTTGACGAAGCCCGAGCTTGCTGGACGTCTAACAAAGTGGTCCATCGAACTCTCCGAATATGACATACAATATCAACCTAGGAAAATCCCAAGACTGCAAATACTAGCCGACTTCATCTCTGAACTAACAACCGAGGACAAGCACACAGAGCAAAAATGGAAACTATATGTAGATGGCGCAGCAAACAAAGAAGGGAGCAGAGCAGGCGTAACACTTAAAGAAGGAGAACAAGTCATAGCCGAACAATCACTACAATTCTCCTTTACAACAAGCAATAACTAGGCAGAGTATGAAGCTCTTCTAGCCGGACTAAAGCTCGCCCAGAATTTGCAAATACCTTACCTCACAGTATACTGTGATTCACTACTCGTCGTCCAGTAAATCAAATGCGACTTCCAGGTAAAAGATCCTTTGTTAGAGAAGTATTGGCTCATAACAAAGGATCTCATTTCAAAATTTGAAAAATTTGAAATTGTGCACATAAATAGAGAATAAAACACACGAGATGACATATTGTCTAAACTAGCCACCACAAGACCACAATTACACACACCGGCACTGTCACAACTAACACTCGACAAACCAAGCTTTGAACTAAATGGCATACTGAGTATCACACAGGTAAAAGATTGGAGGAGACCACTTCATGAATATATCAGAATAGGAATCATCCCAAGAGAGGAGCAAAATCCACAACTTTTCTGAAGAAAAGCATCCTACTACACAATAGTCGGAGACAACCTATATAGAAGAGGATTCTCACAACCTCTTTTAAGATACATAGGTAAAAACGAAGCTGAGCAAGTAATGGCGGAGACACACGAAGGAGTGTGCAGAAATCATATAGTAGGCCGAGCATTATCTGCCAAAATACTACGAACAGGGTATTATTGGCCCACAATGAAGAAGGACTGCATAGTCAAAGTCAAAACATGCGACAATTGCCAAAAATACGCCACAATCTCAACAGCACCGCCGAGAAGTTGCACACCCTGAAGGTAAGCTGGCCTTTCGACAGGTGGGGACTAGATATCCTCGACCCTTTTCCAAAAGCACCAGGTCAGGTAAAGTTCCTTTTGGTATCAATAGACTACTTTTTCGAATAGATTAAAGCGCAACCTCTAGCACGAATAACAACAGAAAAGGTGAGATCTTTCCTTTGGAAGAACATAATATGTCGTTATGGCATACCAAGAGAAATAATTTCTGACAATGGAACACAATTCACAGATCATAACCTCGTAACTTTCTTACAAAAACTTCAATATTAAACATCATTTTAGCTCAGTCGAGTATCCCCAAACAAATGGGCAGGTAGAATCAGTTAACCGAGTTATTTTGCAGGCTCTAAGAAAAAAGTTGGACGATGTAAAGGGCGAATGGGCCGACCTTGTCTCAGAAGTACTATTGGACTACAACACAACAATCCAGTCAGCAACCTGAGAAACTCCTTTCAAGCTAGTATATGGTGCAGAAGCCCTTATACTCGTAGAGATCAGAATGCCAACACTAAGAGCCGAATTATACAATCAAGATAATAACAACAAAGCAAGGTTAACCGACCTAGATCTCTTCGACGAAGAAAGAGATATGACAACAATTAGATAACGAGCAATGAAACAATTTTTGAAAAAGCGACACAACAAAAAAGTAATCTCCAAAATTTTCGAAAGGGGGAGCTAGTCCTCAGAAAAATAGAGGATGCAAGAATGCCACAAACTCATGGGAAGTTAGTAGCAAATTGGGAGGGCCCATTCCGAGTTAACAGGGTCCTCGGCAAGGGAGCGTACCAACTAGAGACATTATTAGGAGATCAAATACCAAGAAACTGGAATGTATCCTCTTTGAGGAAATATCAGTCATAATGTATATCAAAGCGGATGAAGGTACTCTTTTTTCCATTTTGAGGTTTTATCCCCACAAAAAACAGGGTTTTTCTCAAAAGGGATTTTAACGAAACCGGACGCCATATCCTATCTTTTCAATAAACATAAATACTTTAAGCAAATACTTCCAACAAACATGGTCCATAGTGACTGCTATACTACTCATATAAACCACATCTAGTCAAAATATATGCATAGATATTCATAAAATCTAAACCGAGCTTCATACTCGGAAAAAATCATAATAACCGAACTGCATAGTCGGCAACAACTTAAAGAAACAAAAGCTAAAAACCTCGGCAATATCCAAAAACATCAACATATCAAAAACTACAAAACACTAATAGTCTTCATTCTATCTTATCACCAATACTAGAACTATCACTTGGCTTGTCAGCTTCATCATCAATCAGCCCTACATTTACAATAATCTTCGTCGCATCAAGCTTACCGACGTCAACCTCAAGGAACAGAACCCGAACCTGAGAAGTAGCTCGGTCAAAACCTTGAACAAAAGCTTCATAGACTTCATACTCCAACTCCTTCACTCGCGCAGCCAGCCGACCTTTATCAGATTGCAGTACCTTATTATCTTCGGCGACAGACGAATGAATGCGCTTCTCCTCAGCCAGCTCGTCCTCTTTCCCTTTCAGGGATGAAGAAAGCTCAACGATCATTTTTTCCTTTTTCTAAACGGCAGTCGACAGCTCAGCAATATCAGCAGAGTCCTTCACCTCGGGCTCAACAGCAAGTTCCTCAGCCCTCCCAATCGCAACAATCCGAACCCCAATAACCTGCCATAGAAAACGTCAGTCAATCAAGAACGGAGAATACAGCAAACACGAACAAAGAAATAAAGGTACCTGAAGAAAACGGCTAATTTCAACCCGACCAACTTCCCCAATCATCTTCAAATAATTAGAAAAGTGGCACAGCTCGTCAGCAAGGGTGGCGAAGGGAAAGAACCTTGACCACAAAGACTTCATATTATCATCCTCGCAGTAGGCATGAAGCCTTTTCTGAGACTCATACTCAGCTTCTACAATTGGTAAAACATGAAAGTTCTCTTCTTTGCTTTTAACCACCTCGGCACGACCCTTTCCCCTTTTCCTTTTTGGACGAGGATTTACTTCAATCTGTCCCACAGCACCACCACCCTTTTCCAAATTCGTCGTTGACCCCTCCTTCTCATTCTTCTTCCTCTGGCTAAAAAAAGACTTCAGCCCAGCAGTGGTGATAGTGGAGGCTTTTTCAGCTGTATATGAGATAGAGAAAAACAAACGTCAGAAACAACATTAAAAACACCAAAACCCATCATCAAAACTAATTACCTAAATAGTCCAAAACAGCTTCCTTATCCAAATCTCACTTTAATAACCCGGTCACAGATAAAAACCCACTAGTTTCCAACATTTCTAACAAAAACTCCATAACAATATCATCATTAGGCACCCTATCATCCACATCGAGCACTTGAGCAGGCTCCGGAGACTAAAAAACAGGAACCTCTCTTTTAAAAATTGGTTAAGGTAAAACGGAAACTCCTCCTCCACACTTCTAATTTTCACAAACATAGTCTTAAAATCCTTATAGAAAGACTTATACAAAGAAAAGACAGAACGATAAGGATAACTACTAAGATTTACCCACAATCCCCGCTTAACACCCTTGGCCTGAAAAAGGGAAAAGAAAACCCTAAGAGAAGGAGGACGCTCCAAGACATCCATCAAAACCTCAAAAGCCCGAACAAAACCCCACGAATTGGGATGCAGCTGGGAAGGGGCACAATTTAACTAAAACAAGACACCACATTGAAAATAAGAAAATAGAAGCGAAACACCCAAGTCAGTCAGCAAGCATGTATAAAGATAAAAATAGGCCCAACCATCAATCTTCTCACACACACGATCACTCTCTCGACAAGGTAAAACCTCTATCCTTACCCCAAAGCCACCTCTGACCCACATGTCCGACCCTAACAGTTTCACAGACTCATAATCTTGAAATCATGACACACAACACTTCACTTGATCACTGACCCAACTACAAGGATCACTTTCTAAAATCGCAATCTTACCTTTTTCCATTATCATAAGACAACAACAAAAACAGATAAGAAAGAAAGCAGACCAGAAAACGTCAAAACCTATCTTTTCCACTCATTTTCTCTGAACCCAGAAAAACGCAAAGTGCAAAACCAAACAAAGTAAAATTGGAGGCTCACTTAGGACAAACCAGGTAATAAGTAAATGGGGAAAGTGAAACGGCTTTTTATCTTTCGATAACCGCTCCCATCCTATCCATCCATTTATTACTCCAAAATCCAACGGCTCAGATAACTTTAAAAATTGAGCCACGACGTCACATCAATCATTTCCCCTAGCGTGAGAAACGAAGCGATAATTAAATGTCACATATTTTCGTTCCAAAGAAAACCAAGACAAGCTCGGGGGAAGATGAACACCTCCAAGAGCATATTCTTGGCCGAGGTATGCAAAAAACTTTTAAGCTCACATTTGTTTTCTTATAACAAAGCAAGCTTGGGGGCTATGATACGTAACAGATACCTCGTCCAGCACAGCAAGCAAATATACTGAAAATAGAGCAAGATCAAATATCAACAAGCCCATCAAATCCGAACGAGCTATAAAAGCTCAGAGTATAACTAATATCACTAAGGATAACTTCGGAACACGCGGAGAATCCCGAGATACGCTATAACCGAACATACTAAAGACGCCTATATAAATACATATCCAACCTCGGAGAAGAACAGGTCACAAAACTCACTCTGATTTATTTCTCTTACTTTCTCATAACTCACATTCTTACTTGAGCGTCGGAGTGTTTTTTGTAAGTGCTCCCACTGCGATGTTCTAACTCAGCTGACGTATACCTCTTCCACCTGAGCACAGTTGCAGACAGAAAGAGTCGCTATACCTCGACAACATACAGACGGAACATATATATATAAACAAAAAAAAGTATAATTGAACGGGTCCATTAATAATCTGGGTGGGCTCACTCGATTTTTCATTCTCCAAAAAACAAAAATATATTTTAGATAATGATTTTGTTATAATTTATTTTTGAAAATGTTATCTTCTTTAATTTATTAATGAAATTTTTTCAGACAGACCTTTTATCTTTTCTAAATTGAATTTTGCCCCTAGTAGAACAATTTAACAAATTATCATGAAGTATGTAACAATCTAATTAAATAATGATTGATTTATTCGATCATCACCAAAGCCACTAATAGCATTTTATGTTAATTAAATTCTTTTTTAATAACTTTCTACTTTACATTCTAATTTTCTTTGAAAATACCAATCAATTACAGCTAAAGATTTTCTTTTGTTTGGCATACATTGTATTTGTTCCTATCCATATCCATGCATTACAGAGATATTAAGAAATTACTACTAATATATTAAAGAACTATTAGTTTGATATAGAGACAGCTTGGAAATCGGAATTATTAGTTTGATATTTATTTTTTCGTGACAAACTGCTATCTAATTTTCAACTCCATAATAATTCATCACTGCTACTATATATTAAAGACAAAGGTTGGAAATCTAAAGCCCAAATTACATTCAACAAATTAATTATGGGAGCATGCTTAAAACATTTTTTTTTAATTTTAAGATGTTTTATAATAATAAAAATTTAATATATAATCGATTAAATCGTATTATTTTTATCAAAATTAAATTAACCAAATTAATTTAATCAAAAAATTAATAAACCAAATTTTAAATTGATCTAAATTAATATTTATTTTTATAAAAAATGACTAATATATATATATATATATATATAAGAATATTTTAATAATTTTTTATAACAAAAATATTGTAGTTATTTTTTATAAAAAATATTAATTTAAATTAATTTAAAATATAATTTATCAATTTTTTATTAAATTAATTTATTTAATCTAATTTTAATAAAAATAATATAATTTAATAAATTATATGTATTAAATTTTAATTATTAAAAATATTTTTAAAAAATATTTTAAACATTTTTATATGAATGATTCTTATTAATTTTTAATATAAGTCTATTAACTTCGGTTTTCGCGATTAGTAGGTCGTACTGTTGTGATGATTATTACTCTACAATAATTACAATAATTATGTTTGTTTGGTTTCTCATCAGAAAAAGTTTAGTTTATAAAGGTGAAGAGAAACTAATTAAATCCTCTACAAGTGGTAATTAAAGTTGTGCAATTTAAGAAAACGGATATGATAAGAAGATAATACTCTAAATTACTTTATTTATTTAATATTTATTATATTTAATATTATTTAATTATTTTAATAGCAATTAAATAGTACAATATAATATAAGTAATAATTAAAAAAATATAAAATAAGATCATTGTAAATTATTTTAATTTAAAATCATTTTTTTATATATAATATTTATAATTAGCTATTTATACTACCTCTTACTACTAATGATGACTAGTATATGTTGTTTATTTAATTATTTCATTTTTCAATTTAAAAATCCCAGCTAATTAAGTTGAACATTAGTCGTCATCTCATCATTGATTATTATTATTATTATATATTAACAGAGATGAGTTCATTTCTTAATTAATTATGAGTTACGCTAACCTTATAAACTGGTAATAATAATAATAATAAGTTTAACAAAGAAATCAATCATTCTATATATATAAAGAATAGACTAATGTGATTCAAACCCTAGACATTATTTTGATTCATTTTCTACCTCAATCTTTATCTTTGTCGGGCATTTCTTGTGTCGGCAAAACACTCCCTAATCTATTTTGTTACTTAAAATGTCAATAATAATTGAATATTATTGACAGGACACCAAATTGTTCGTTCAATAATATATTATTTTTATTTTCATATATATCACCTTGGATCGCACTGAAAAAGAAAAAAAAATCATCAATAGATACATACAACAATTTAGCAGTTCCCTATAATTTAGATAATCACAAGCAGCATATCATATCTATTATTGACTATGTCCTTTCTAATTGCTATTATAAGAGTCGTCATTTTCATCATCAAAAATATAATTACACTGCATATATATTTAATATCACCCTTTACCTTGCTAGCATGAATTGGTTTATTACAAAGGTGCAATGTTATATGTACTAATGTTTTTGTACATTTTTTTTATTAAAATGATTATAAGAAGTGAAAAGATACTTACCATTTAAATTTTGAAAGACCAATAATTTAAAAAGTTAGAGTGCCTTTGTTTTGTTTTTTATTTTTCAGTATTTTCTATTATTAAAATTTTATGAAAAAATAAAAGATACAAAAATTAATTGATAATAACACTTTTTTTTCTTATATTATTCTTAAATTATTCTTAACTTTTATGGGTCCTTTCTCATCATCAAGAAAAATAAAATAACGTGGATCACTACAAAAAAAAATTGTTTAGAATTGGCAAAGTTTGTAATGAACAAATAATAATTTTAAAAAGAAAAAAAAAGAAATAAAAAAGAAAATGATAAATATAAGAATAAAAAATAATATAAAAATTTAGCTAGTTGATTTTCTAGTTAACTCGTTTTTGTAAATTCCACATAATTTCACTTACAACAACTCACATTTTTGTTAATTTAAGTAACTTAAAGTTGTCTATTATCACTTTAATTACCCAAGCAATATTCTTAGGGATATAATTCAATAGAAAACATGAAAATTTCTCCATTTTTCTAACTTGAAATAAATAAGGCATAGAAAAACATGTGGTATCTTGTGATGTTGAAAGAAGTGACCATATGCTTAGACAGATACTCTATGTTTGCAAAGATATATATGTGGGACAAATATTGATCCATTGGTTATAGCTACCTACTGTGTAAGGACTTTTGCTATATTATTATTATTTTTATTTTTACCACTTTTCAATATAATTGAAAAAAAAAAAGAGTAATTGTCAAGCAACAACCAACATATAAATACCACTTGTGCGACGAAAATATATATCCATCTTTCTTATAAGATTGTATTGCTATTTGTTATATATATATATATATATATATACCCTACCAATACTAGTTTGTAGCAGTGACAACCTAACTTTTGGGCATGGAAAATGAAGAATATCAACCTCAATTTGGAAGTGCAAGCGTGTAGGTTTTCTATGTTGAGAAACCGTGATTTTCAATCCAATTCACATGATCCATGTATATATGGCCCAAGAGATTTGCTGAAAGGGAAAGGGCCTTTCATTACCACTATTCAACAGTTTATTTCAGTTGTCAAGCCTTTTTCTCTAATAATTAAACTATCACGTTTAGTCAATAATAAATTAACAAATATTTTTAAATTATATTATATATTGTTTAATTATTATTAATTAGTGATTATTTAAATTTTATTTTTTTTAAATATAAAATTAATAATTATTAACTGTAGTTATTTAAAATTAGTTGATTAGAAGTTATTTATCTATATTTTTTCAAAATTATTTGGAGCATTGATTATTTTGAAGTGTTCTTTGATATAATTAAAAAAAAGACGTAATAATCAACTTGGTTTAGTTTCGTGAGTCATAATTAGTTCACTATTTTATTTGAATAACTATTAAAAATTTGATTAATTAGTGACAAATTTTTAAATAAAATTTTGATCGAAAACGAATCAATAAGTTAATGATAGTTAATAATGAAAAATATTATAATGTATGTCTTAAGAGTTAACAAACGCTGGTTTTAAAATAGTAGTGAAATAATGTTCAACTTAATCGTTAAGTTTTTGCTCGACAATCTGTTTGATTTTTGACTTTTAAACATGTTCGATTTGTTCATTAAGTATTATAACTCAATCAATTGGTGGGTTCGTTTGTCACCAATTTACTTAATGGATCGATTATTTATGTATTTAATTAATTGTTATTGTGTGGCAATTTATTATCTAGTTAATATTGCACTAAAGATGTAACACTTAATAGTTAATTTTTTTTTGCTCAATGAACTAAATTGAGCCATATACATTTATAGAATTTCAATTATGTTATAGGTATAAAAAAATCAATTATTAAATTAGTTATTTGTATAAAATATATTTTAAAATATAAAATATATATTAAAAATAATTTAAACAATATATATATATTTATATACAAATACATAAGAGCTAATTTTTTTGTATGCATATAATATTTTCGATAAAATTTAACTTATTAAAAGATCAAATTAAGTCTCTTAAAAATTAAATTGAATCGCACACCTTTAAACGTCTATTAATACTTAGATTATATTGCAATGACAATTAACCGTACGTATAAATATTCTCTTAGGTAATTTAATAATGATGAAAAGATCAACTTAATTTATGACTATAAAATTTTAAAACGAAATTAAATATATTTAAAATTTAAAGACTAAATTAATTTTTAGATAAAAACTCAAACCAAATTGAGCCTTATATACTAGTAATAGTAGCATGTTACAGGAGTTGGACTTGAAAACAAGTTCATTGGTTGACAGGTTTTATATTTTCTTATATTATGTTTGGTTTGATGGAAAATAAATAGAAAAAAAATAAATAAAAAAAAATAAATGAAAAATAATATTCTTCTTTGTTTGGTTATAAAAAAAATAAAAAAAATTGTGTGGATCCTATCAAAAAAATTTTCTTTTCATCACAAGTAAGAAAATAAGAAGAAAAGTGATATAATTTTATATTTCTAATACTAGCGTTAGTTATATTATTATTAATAAATATTAATATAAATTTAGTTTTAATATATTATTATAATAGAAATTTATATTTAAACATTATATATATTAGATAAATAATTTAAATTAAATATATAAAATTATAATATTTTATAATCTTTATAAAATATAATAAAACATGAATAAATAAAAATATTTATACTTTATTTTATGATAAAGGTAGGAATATAATTTTATACTATTATGATTTTTTTTCTTCTCACTTTTCTTTTCATCTAAACAAAAAAAAAAAATTTCTTTCTATTTTCTTTTCATTTATTTTCTATTCATCCAAACAACATATAAATAACTCAACTTTTTCTTCTATTTTTTTTTCTCTTATTTTCTTTCCTTTAATTTTTTTCAACATCCAAACAAAGTGTTAAAATCAGCTATAAATTGAGCCTAAAAAATTTAAATATGATAATGTTGTTGGTGTGTATGTTAAAAAATGTTTCTGATTGTGCGAAACACAATATATACAATCACAGCTTTTTATTGGAGGCAAAATCAGTTTTCTGTTGGGATAAAAAGTTTGTTTTTCACTTTAGCATTTTGCTCCCAATGAAATTTTTTATAGCGAGTTGTCATGATAAATTTTAACATATTACATTTAATGATACTTATACAATATTTTAGAATGTTTGAGAATATTTTAAATAATTTTGGAATATTTTAAATGTTTTAGAAAGTCTTAGAAGATTTTAAAAGGTTTAAGAAAAATCTAAAAGATTATAGAACATTCTAAAAGAATGTATATATATATATATATATAGAAATACGAAGAATAGTATAAAATAATTTAAAAGAATAAAAAAATATGATAGGTTAGAGCTTTGTAATAAAGGTTCTGGACACTCGATTTAGACCATTGATTAGATTTAATTATAACTGTCCGTGAAGAAGTGGATGTCTATAAGTAGAGAGTGAGAGTTTAAATTATAAATATATGACTATGCAAGTAATTTATAATAAACATTTGAGTAATAGAGCATTTTTTCTGCCAGAGTTCCTTTTCTCTTGTATTCTTAATTTTTTTGTTTAATATTGAAGGTTAAGTTGAGTTGATTTTAGTTTAAGAGTTTGAATAAGTCCCGAGTATTGATACGACAGTATTAAAATGTGTTCAAGACTGTAGTTATAAAATTTTAAACAAAAAACAAAAACATACTAAAAAAGGTTTAACTAACATGTATCCTAAAAATAAATTAATTTTTTATTAAAAATATAAAATAAATAAGTTTTTAATATATTTATTTTACATTCATTAAATAAAAAATATTTAAAATTTTTTACTAATAATAAACTTATATTAGCTAAATTCTATCAAAAAAATACTCTACCAACAGAAATATCTCGGGATAAATACTTTTTGTTCTTACGAAATAGCTTTTCGATTCCTGTAAAATGACATTTTAATTTTTTATTCTCAACAATTTATCCATGTATAATTGTATGTTATACGAGTGAGATCTATCATTTTATGAAATCTCATTATTTTAGTCACCATGTACAAAATAAAAATTGTTAAATTGAGTTTGTGTTTTGAAAAATTAAGATTCGTTTTTTTTCGTATATACTTTTTACGGGATAATTTAGAATTTATCATTTAAAATGCAGTAAAACAAGCAATCTTGAGGTCTAACTAATATGCTATTTTTTTTTGTCAAAGTTATGCAATTTCATTACTGAAAATTAGTCCAATTTAGACTACAGACAGAAATTATAATAGAGAGAATAGGAAGTTCCAACTTTAATAAAATGACTAAAGCATAAGGAAACTAAAAAGATAAAGTAAAAACTAAAGGATCTCATCTTCTCTCACGCACACTTTTTCTGGCCATCTCCACCATACTTGAAGGGGTGGTTCTACCTTCAAGAAACGCTATAAGAGGTTTGCTGCTACTGCTCTTTTTTCGTTTGGATTTTTCTCCATTCTCAGTTCTTCTTCCAACTGAATCCACCACTTCCATGGTTCTCGAGCTTGAATCTTCCATGGCAGATTTGAACATTTTCAAGCTTCAGTCACATCTTGACACTCCCAGAAACAATGAAAAATACTTTTTTGTGACTAATTGCATTTTGGGCACCAGAGTTCGATGGATTGTATTCGAGCATTCAACCTTTCTTTCACAGGGAGTCCTCCATGCATTAGTTTTCAGAGCAAATTTTTTATTTTCGGTTGAAAATTAATTCTCCATATGCTACTCCATAAGTCCTTTCTTTTGCATTGTTCTGGTAGGTATTCAGTTGGTGGGCGGTAGAAGTTAAAGGCTATTTTGTATCCTGAAGCAATAGTGAAGCTGCCCCCTTTCTTCAGCATACAGGTAACTCTATCCTCTGTCTCATAAATGAGAGTGTTGATTATTTCTGTAGATATTTCTGGATTAAAATTGGACTGAATTAAATTCTGGTTTCATATTCTGTTTGAATGCTGTAATTGTGAAACCCATTCTAGATTAGCAGTCATTGCAGTGGTAGTAATAGGAGTAATTAAAACATAATCCTTCACCCATGAGTCTTTTCAAATTCTGATGTTAAATCCCCTTCCTACTTCCCATAGTATACCTTTTTCTAGTACATTTCTGCCCTCGATAATACTCCTCCAACCCCATGATGAGTTATTACCAACCTCTACTCTTAGGAAGCTTGAATATCTATAATATTTGCTCTGTAACACTTTACTGATGAGAGAATTAGGTATGAAAATTAACCTCCAACCTTGCTTTGCGAACATGGCAAGATTAAAAGTCTTCACATTTTTAAAGTTTAGTCCCTTTGCATTTTTGGTCTGCAAAAAATTTTCCATTCGATCCATTGCATTCTGTTTTCTGATCTTTTCTGCCCCCACCAAAACTGGAGTATGGCTTCTGAATCTCTTCAATTAGTGTCTCCAGTAACTTAAAGGAACTTAGTGTGTATATGGGTATCGCAGTTACCACCGCCTTAATAAGCAGTTTGCGTCCACTAGAAGATAATAGAGCCCTCTTCTAGTGGCTGAGCTTCTAACACACCCTATCTTTAATGTAGTTAAATGTCTCAGTATTTGATCTCTGAACCACCGCCGGTGTACTCAAATATTTGTTTTGATTGCCAACATGAGGGACATGGAGAATCTCCGCCAAATGGTCTTGGACTGAAATTGGTGTGAAGACTAATGATTTATCCAAGTTTACCTTTTGGCCACTAATTTCTTCGTAAGCCTGTAGAACCTGTAGCAATCTCTGTCACTTTACTTCTAAAGCTTTGCTAAAAAGAATTGAATCGTCTGCAAAGAAAAGATGATTGATTGTCGGACACCTCTGATTGAGTCTCAAACCAGAAATTTCTAGCCTCTGTTATTATCTGTGGAGCAGATGGGAGAGTCTTTCTGCTGCGTAAAACAAAAATAGCTAGAGAGATACAGGATCACCTTGTCGTAATCCTCTACATGGTTTAAAATAACCTTGAGGTTGTCTATCCACAGTAACAGAGTAAGATACCGTCATCACAAATTCCTCAATCCACTTCATCCATCGATCACAGAAACCTAGCTTCTTCATAACATTCCAAACAAAACTCCATTCTACCCTATCATAAGCGTTGCTCATATCCAGCTTTAATGCCAAATCATAATCTCCATGCCTTTTATTTTTGAGAAAATGCATGAATTCGTGTGCAATTAGGACATTATCACTAATCAACCTGCCCTTTATAAAAGTATTTCTGTGCAACTTCTGCTATTTTTGCCGGTTCCTTTGCCATATTCCCTTCCTCGTCCTCCAACTCCTTTATTCTATTTTTTCGGTTCCTCATTTAAAACTTGAAATGAAAAAATTTAGTATTTCTATCGTCCCAGTTGAGCCATTGCATCCTAGACTTCTCCCTTCAATACCGCTCTTCTTCCTCCAATGCGTCCTCTAGTTCAGTTTCTAAGATTCGGATAACATTCCCATCCGCCTGAACTCCTTTCTGCATTTCAGATTCTATCCGATTCTTGAGAATCTGAATTTTCTTTCTTGAATTAGATTTAGAGTGCTGCTGCCATTGTACAATTGAATGTCTATAACACTTCATCTTTCCAGCTAGTTTAAACATTAGAGACCCCTGAATATCTGTTATCCATGCCTGTTTGATTAAACTAATCACCTCTTCATTTTCGCACTATCGCTCTTGAAATATGAACCTCCTCTTTACCATCCATTCTTCACCACCCGTGTTCAGAAGGATGACCTTATGGTCTGAACCAGAATTGGATAAGTGTGCAAGAATGGTTGATGAAAATTCACCTTTCCACTCATTTGTAACAAGATCTATGTCCAATCTCTCCTTTATATGATTCTCTCCCAACTGACGATTGCTCCAAGTGTATTTATCCCTCTCATAACAAATGTCAACTAGCCTTCCCTCATTGATGAAATTCCTAAACTGTTGTATTGAAGTGCTGGATTTTTGTTTCCTCTCTCCTTTTTCTCTTGATTTTTAATTGCATTGAAGTCTCTTATTATTGCAGCTTTCACTCCCTCCTTTCAATATCTGCAATAGTTTTGCAAATTAAAATCCTCTATTTGTCTCATCTGTGTACAAGTGAACTCCTATAATTTCCAATTTTAAACTCGCTCGCTGGTCCTGTATGAAAAAATACACAAAGAATTGGTCATGTTCCACTATGTGCACCCGCACTTCATCCTTCTAAGCCACTGCTAATCCTCTGGATAGGCCAATTGGATCAACTGTAAAAACAGATTTGTAGCCTTCCCTCCTTAGCACTCTCTCCACTGTCAAGGTACTATTTTTTGTCTCACAAAAAAATAATACCTCAGGAGAATGTGATCTAGAAATTTCTTTAATGTTGTGAACTTTCAGGGGTTTTTCCAAACTCCGACAATTCTACATCATCACTTTCATCCCTCCTTGGGTGCCAATTATTGGGTGGCACCCTCTCCCGTATTCAACTCTTCCTCTTCCTCCTGACAATATTTTTTAAACCTATACTCTTCCCGATCCTCCAGATCTCCTCTTAATACCTAAGACAACTTGAAAGATGTGTTTTTTCTTGCTATTTGCTTCAGATTTTATTTCTTAATTTCTCCTCCCCTCCTGTTGCCTCCTGCAGCAGTGAAGGTGAAGCATCCATCATTTAATTTGGACAAAATTGGCTTTATTGATTGGGCCACTATATTACTATCTTTATATCTTTCTCCCTATGTTTCTGATCTCCCCTTTTATTCCCTTTTATTATTAGCATTTTTTAGCCACTTTGTACCTTTTGATAATCTTGTTTGATTTGTGAGTTACGGTCTTGAATAGAGAGACTTGCAAATTCTCTGATTAGGTTAACTGGGATTGGTTTTTTCTGTTTATGTATGTCTCCCTGTGCAGCATTGGCTTGATTCGGATTGTTATTTTCTTTTTGATCCTCCACTCACCTACCGAATTGATCTGCCCTTAGCCATGCTCCTCATTCCACCTCTTCTTCTCCTCCTTGTGCTATATTTGCTAGGTTTTCTGAACATGTCCTGATCTCGTGCCTGATGCACCCACAACAATAACAAAACTTACCAATCTTCTCGTACTTGAGTTGAAGGTTAATAATTTTGTTGTTGCTTTCCGAGATTCACATCTTCCTCCTCAATGGTTTTGTGATGCCTAGGAGGACTTGAATTTTTAAAATCATCTCCTCCTTTCCTTTCATAGAGAAGACAGCAACATCCATCACAGTGTCTTTTACCCTTTTTTTCAATCCTTTGGTTTTATATTGTTCTGATAAACTCCACAGTTGTACCATATAGGAACATGAGGGAATTATACATCATTGATAATTGAATCTTTTCTTCATCTTTTCAGATTTAGAATATAATTTTTGAACAACCAAGAAGCTCCTTTCTCTACTTTGAGCAATTCGATTTCATCCTTGAAGAAAAATTAGAATTTATTACTTCCGTGATTTAAAACACAGAAGTCTTCTGGTTGTCTCCATATTGTGTTTAGAGCAGCCTCCAATGTACTTGCACTGAATGATCTGTCCGCCAGTAATCTTCCAATCAAACTTTTGGTACATAAATCTAGTCCTTCTTTAATGTCTTCATCTACAAAAGCTATGATCTGTTCCTCCTCTAATTCAGTTTGTCCTCTACCTGTTCCCTATGAGACAACAGGAACTGCCATTGTATTATCGTTGACACTCTAAAAATTTTGACTAGCAAAATAAGTATTTTTCTGCAAACTTAGTAGAACTTGAAAAATTCTAGTAACAGGACAGTGTTTCGTTTTTCGAATATACTCCTAAATTAGTAACTAATATGCTAAATTTCGTAATCTGATTAATTATCTTCTTATAAATACAAAAGACAAATAAAATAAAATCAGCCATTGATTATTATACAAAGAATATGTTAATATTTTAACCAATCATGCTACAGAAAATAAAAAATAAAATTAAAAATATGTTTTAAGTGTAAGGTCCACATCGGTTGGGGAGGGGAACGAAGCATGCCTTATAAGGGTGTGGATATCTCTTCTTAGCATGACGTGTTTTGACGATTGAGTGTGGGGGGTTTTGGCTATCATCCCTATCGTCAAAGACAAAACCGTGAGGCCTTGTGTGCCAAAACGGACAATATTGTGCTAGCGGGTGGTTTGGACTGTTACATTAAGAACTACTCCTTATCCTTTCTTATCTTTTCTCTCTTTTTCTAATACCACAAGTTCATCTGGTCGGCGCTGATTACTGTGTCGTCGATTATCCTAAATTATAAACTCTAAATTCTAAACTTTAAATTTTAACATATTATATTTTAAACTCTAAATTCTAAGTCTTCAATAATAAATTATAAACTCTAAATTTTAAATCCAAAATTTTAAATTTTATATCTTAAATTCTATATCTTAAATTAGTTTTTTACTTTGTTTCATTTTTAAATGTTCGTTTTACTTGAGTTTTGAGTTTTTTTTAATGTTTAATTATTGTCTTATTTGTTAGCTGAAAATGTACTGGTTTCAAAGACTGTTTTATTTTAACTGTAACATAACATAATATTTTTTTTAGAATGAAATTTATAAGAAACATTTTTTAAAATAAGTAAATAAATAAAAAGTTTCGTATATGATCTGGAATGCTCGATTAGCAATCATTGTATGTAATTCGCAATCGATGCTCAGTATCAACATCATTTTTCGCTTGTAGTCCCTTATTAATCCTTTGAAAGATTGACAAAACAATAAATAATAATAATATAATAACAATAATAATACATCAATATCTTCATATTGAAGTGTTCTATATAGGTTCATGTGCTTGTCTGGCATTTTTATAGTTAAAGCTTTTCGTTTTGTTGTTAGCTACTTTAATGATTTATGTAATTCTCATATATGGTCCTCTTCTTTTGTGTGGGAACCAACACACTTGTATCTAATTTTTTCTTTTATTTGAAAAAAAAAAAAGGAAAAAAGAAAAAATGGGCTTTCTTTATTCTATATATATACGTATTTCTTTCAACATCATACTTTTGTTATAAATATCTTATCTCCGTGGCACAATTTAATATCAAGAAGGTTATTATCTTTTTTTATCATTATTGAAAAATGAAAATGCTAACCCTTTTTTTGGTGACTAAATGCTAACCTGTAATTGCTAATTAGTTAAGATAAATAATAAATATGCATTGTTATTATTATCAACCGGATTTTCATTAAAGTAGTATCTACTTTAATTTCAATGAATTTTGTTGTGAACATTTTATAAATGAAAACACAAAAAGTCTTGCTATAAGACTACTATCACTTTCATGAGACTTTATTCTTGTTGGGTCGAATTATTTAGATTTCTAGTAAGACCCACATACTAGTGATTTTTTAATTATTTAATTGAGGTAAAAAGAGAAAAAAAATTATGAACTGATTTTGTAAAACTCTATTTAACATTATGAACCAATCAAATTTAAACATTTGAATGACTTTTTAAGTAGAAAAAAAAAAAAGAGAATCGATTATAATAATTAATGAAGCAGAATATTATTTAATGACAGTATAAAAAAAATTACATGATTAATAGAATATAATTAATATATTCAAATTATATCCATGTAAATGATAAACTTCCTTAAATTAATAAATGATAAATTACATAAGAATATAATATCCCTAAACAAATTAAACAAAATGAGGTTTAATGAAATAGTGGAATTTAAGGCAATAGGTTATAAGTGGTGTATTGAATAAGGTCCACTAAACTTGTATAGAGTGGGGGTCTATATATAGCAGCACATTGTAACAGTTCACATATCCTTATTATGGTCTCACATATATCTACCAACTTGTCCCTTTCAACTCTACAATTTTGAGAAAGTTGGAATTAAGACCCTCTTAAAATAAATGACAATTCACCTTCAATCATCACAGCTAATATATTACTCATGAGAGAGAGATGGATAGAAATATATTGCCCATACTGAATAAATAGAGTGCAATTTTTCAGAAATAATTCTAAATGATTAATGTGAATAATCAAACATAGTTGTAGAGATATAATTGTTTTTATTTTTTTATTAATTTAAAATTTTGAGAGAAATAATTTCAGATATGTTATTAGAACTCTGTATCCGAAAAATCTAAAGTTAGATCCTTGATAAATCTAAAAAAAAGTATAAAATAAATAAAACGAGAAAAGAATGTCTATGCAAAAAAATAAAGCAAATCTAAAAAAGAATCTTACTTAATAGAAAATATTAGAGATATAACCATTTTTGTTATTTTCTCTTATTATCGGACTAAAGTTTTGGGAGAAATAGTTTCATAACAATGGTGTAACCATCTTAAGTTGATCAAATAGTTAAATTATTCGTCTGTTTAAATAAGTATTGAAATTCTAATACTGCTTTGTGAATATATTAATTCATTGACGAATGACAAATTCTTAAATAAAATTCAAATCTACATTTAACTTATCAAATTTAAAAAAAAAAAACATGAAAAATAAAATCAAATGGTATTTTCAAATCATAAATCTCATTCACACTTCTTAATTGCCGAACAAAAGTTATTTTTGTGTTTATTGTGTTAAACAATAAACACATTATTAAAATAATGCAACTAAACAAATTATACAATTTATAATAATTTTAACATTTTGATTTAATAAATTAAATTAAAAGTAGTAGTGCTCCTTTGGGCCTACCATGTATGTGTGTCTGTTTAGGCTATTGCAGTGGTTAGTGAAAACAAAATGGCAAGGATGCAAAATTTTGGGGAAGGTGGTTCTATACTTGAATTAATCAACGAAAGAAAAGAAGTGTGAGTGTGAGATTGTACTCAATTAATATTCATAAGGCAGCAAGAGTAACATGTCTTCTTCTTTCACAGTGTATTGTCACTTCCACAACTGCCACCTTTGTAATTCCTCTGCTTACAAACAATGATGATGATGCACTACTTGCTAATAAAAAGAAACTGATCAAATTATATATTATTATTATTTTTAAAGATACATCTGTGGATATGCTTTGATAATTACCAGAATAATATTTATTTACATGTTTGTAGGTTTTTTTTAATAATTTGAATTTGAATTTCTAGAAAAAAAAATCTATATAAAAAAGATAATTGTAATTTGTCAAACTGAATTAGTCGAATTTTTGTAATAAAGTCCAAATATTAGTCTAAAGACCGAAAACAATTCAGAAAAAAGTTAAAAGCCATTTAGCAAGTGATTATAGAACCTATTCAACTCAGACCTTCATATGTAACAAGAGAAAAAAAAATTTTTGGTGTTTTTTTTTCAAGAATTTGAACTTTATTTAAAGGATTTATCGTTAATCTATAAATTATTTTATATACAAGACAAAATTTAAACTTCTAATACTTGTTTAAATGAATGAGTGAGCTGACTCGGCCAACTCAAATTAATTAGTGTTATTCCTTAATTAACAAGCTAATGGCTCAATTTCTCATCCATGAAACCACACCAAGTGTTATATATATACACCTTATTACAATGTCCTATTGTTTTGGGGGTCAACCTGTGCAAATAGGATTTAGTTTTGGGTCAAAACTGTATGGGTTATATTTTTGGTGATTACAATTAATGGGTTAGGATGTCCTTAAAAAGCCTGAATTTCATCTCTATATTTTTTTGTCATTGTATGCAAAGCAGAAAAATCGGCTAACAACTTTTGATCTCAGAATGACCAAAAAATAATTTTTTTGTCTTGGAAATTATTTGGCAAATGGATAACGGCTAATAACGGGGCAAAATTTTATATGTTTAGATGCTATATGAACTTCAACTTGGACCCAAAAAACAATGGAAATGGATATGATTTCTAGGAAGAATAAGAAAAAGAAAAAGGGCCTCAGTGACTCCCTTCTACAGCAATCCGAAAAAAAATTGCATAATTTACATTAAAAGTGTAAGGCATCTTATGACCAAAAAAACAAAAAACAAAAGTGTAAGGCATCTATCTATTAACACTTAGGTTGTGTTTGGTTGTGAGACAGAGACCAAAAGACACAAACAGCAGAAATCAAAAGACAGAAATAGAAATCTAATTTAGTATTGTGTTTGATGTAAAATTGTACAAAGACTAATTTTTGTCTCAGTATCTTCTGGTAATGTAATAGTGTATTACGCTTTTTAATGAAGAATAAAGGTTGTTCTTTTTATAATAAAATAAAACAAAACATATCATCCTAACCAAAAAAAATCATATACAGCATATACGTTCTTTACAAATTTAGTAAGCATATTTATTTTTTATTATTAATTTTTTTTATTTAAAATAAAGTAGGGAAAATTAATCCAAAAACCACTAACAAGAGATAATTATTAAACAGGACTAATTACATTAAAATTATTTTAAAAGACCAAGTTAAATAAATTTAAAGAGAAGGACTAAATGATTATTTTAAATATAAAATAATATCCTTAACCAATCTTTAACTTAAGAAAATATAAAAAAAATAAAAATAAGAACCCTAATTCAAAATTTTTTAATTCCTAATAAAAGCTATTTAGAACATCTAAGGTACGATAGATCACGATGATCAGCTCCTTTTTTTTTGGTGTAGGAATATTATGATTATTATGATCATTTTGTAGAAGAATGATCATATCTAATTGGGTTGTGATTTATTAATATTTTGTGGAATGCAAATGCAAGATTGTGTCTTGTACATGCCGGCAAGTCAAATAGACAGCAATATTGGAGTTCTATATATTTTACATCTATGATTCCATCAATCACTAATAACAACATAAACATATGTAGAATATGTTTCGGAAATTGTGACTTGTGCTTTTCCCATCCATCAAGATATATAGCTAATTGTTTATTCAGTTTTAAAATGGACAATGTGATTGCTAAGTTATTGTCTTCACATGTTGAGGACATAATCAATGAGTTAAATTAGTCACTGAATTACTAAAGTAAACAAAACTAATTTAATTATTTGGCAACCTCGAGAAAAACATTATATCAGTTTGATCTTTATCGATTTATTCTTGGAAGAAAACGGTTTAATTTCTATTATATAATGTCTGCTTTTCCTTTAAAATAATATGCATGTATGACATGCATTATTCAGTTTCCGTAAGTTTGCTAATTTATTTGATATAACATATATTTCTGAGGAATAAAATAGATTATCTTTCATGTATTTTTAAGAACAAATAAATAAATTACGTAAAAAAAGAATTTACATCTCAAGTTATCAACAAAGAGACTTCTATGAAATGAATCAAGTTCTATCTTATATGATATATTTATATTATACACTTGTAAACATTTTAGAATTAATTTTCATTTTGTGCAACAAAAAGAAGTAGCAGTTCATCAATTATTTGTGGAGCATATACTATCCAGTTCTCAACTTGCTTACATACTAATAATAAAAAGCTCTTTCTACTTTTCTGTTTTTTCATTTTCGTTCCAAACTCAAGATTTTTACTTATAAGTCCTTAAGCTCGAGAGAATGTAGAGAGAAGCATTGGAAAACATTGCATTCCTTAGTGAGCAAGAAAACTAATTTATAATATTGAATGTAATTGAGTACTATAAATACCTATCATCTGTATTGTAAACACATGTCAGATTATACAATTCATTAGTTGCAATTCATAATTTTTTTTCATCTTTTTTGTTACTGATACGTAGTTTAAATATTTGTGATATAAAAAATTTAAATATTATTTAAAATTATTAATTTATAATTTTAAATATTTGAATATTTAATTTAATATATTTAATTTTATTTATTTAGTTAATAATTGAATTTTATATTAGTGAATTTATAGTTTTTTTTATTTTAACTTAATATATAAGAGATTATAATCTCCTAAACTATAGTTGTGAAGCACAAATTAATGGGTGAAAAATCACTTTTAGTTTCGTAATAAAATCATGGTGTGACAAAAAAAAAAGTTGAGCGAGTCTCTCTCTTATTATATTGAAAAATTGGATAGAAAGCTAAATGATTCCCTTCTATTTAATTCTCAAATTATATGGTGTAGACAAATTAAGTTGAGTGAATATCTTTTATTTTGTATCAAGAAATTAAATAAAAAAGTAGAGTGATTCTCTTTGTATTTAATTTAAATCTACCCCTTTTATTATTTTTGAGAAATGTTAGGAACTATTAGAATTTATTATTTTTGGTCATCACTTAGTCATCAACTTAATTCTTTTACTTTAGTTTCTTTAGTCTAATATTCCAACAATATATTTTATATCATACTTTTAAATATAGATGATTAATTGATGGCCAAAAACACCTTAACATTCTTCTTATTTTTTATATTTTATTTAAATTTATTTTTTATTTAATTTCAATTATTATATTCTTATTTATCCCTAATTTTAGCATCTATTGTCTTGTATATATCTCTCTTTTTCTTTCCTCTTACTTTCACAAAGTATACTCTTATTTATTGAGTAAAGATTCAACTCGGTTTTTATCCATTTTCACAAAGGATAATGTATCTTTTGTCTTAAAAAATGGACATTTCGACCCTCAACTTTTTTGTTTTAGGACATACAATTTTTCTGTTAAAAAAATATTAAATAATAATAAAAATTAGTTTTGTAAGAATTTTATTTATAATTTGTGAGAGTTTTAAATTTCCACAAAAAATTTTTTAACAATATAACCAACTATGATCACTACCACCACGAGCTTCTTCATCCTCATCATTATCACTTCTACCTCTACTATTTTTATTGTGTAACCATACTTTCTCACCATTGTTATCTCCTCTATTGTCATTATCATCAATATAAATATTATCGATATTAATGTCATCTTATTTCATTTCATATTTGATACTATTTTTTTTCTTTAAAAATTTTTTGTACTGCAATTTTTTTTTTCTGCGACATCATTTTTACCAATGGTCTTTCTCCACTTAACCACCACCAATGAAAAAAAATTTTAAAAATAATTTTATTAATAATTTATGAGAGTTTAAAACCCTCGCAAATTACAAATAAAACTCCCCACAAAATTAATTTTTGTTACTATTAAACAATTTTTTAATGAAAATTTTATATTGTCCTAAAATTAAAAAAAAATGAGAGTTGAAGTGTCTATTTTTTTGAACAAAAATTGTATTATCTTTCGTGAAATGCATACGAATCTAGTTGAATCTTTATTCCTAATTTATTTTTAGTTGACTTTAATAAAATAAATTATTTTTAACTATAAAAAATTCAAACACAGACAAATTTATCCATAAAAATAAAACTAACATTGTACTTGTTCATATCCTGGCCCAATAATAAAGGCCCAGGTCCAAATAAAAGGCCTAGTCCAGAGGATTGAGCCTTGCTGAGCACCAACCTTCGCACTAAGAAGTCGGTGTTAACCCCGACTTACTCTAAAGAAGTCAGAACGGAGAATAGCTGACAGATAAGCACTCATTCAAATGAGTAACTGCCCCTAAAATTTCTCTAACTACTTCATCGAGCCATATCTTAACCTCCCTAAGATAATGGGACGGTTAACACCCTAAAAATATGGCACTACTACCAACGGTGGTTATTGGCTCACCACTATAAATACACTGACTCCCCTCAGGTATTTCTAAACCCAATACTCTCTAGACCTGCTTACATCCTTGCTAACTTAGGCATCGGAGTGTCTTTGCAGGTACCACCCCCCATTCACTCACGTACACAAGTCGGAAGGAGGCTCCAGCGTGCAAACCAGCTCGGAGACTACCGTCCGCAGACGATTGGGCCAACTAGCGCCATCCATTATATTAATCTCCGGTTACCCACCGTAACATTGGCGCCGTTGCCGGGGACCCGAGAGATCATCCATCGATGGCGGACAGATCCCACGAAGAAAGTCATGTGGAGACAGATTCTGAGCAAGAGAATCTGGACACAGGCAATAACGATGTGGACTTCACCCTCCACCAGGAAATTGATAATCATCACAGAGAAGGCACCTCCAGAGTAAAGAACCCGAACGTAAACTCCTCAGAAGGGCGCGAGTCCGAAAAAGAAGGACCACCCCATGTAACTGAACTCATGGGATTAGTCCACAGCCGCCTGGAACAGTTAGAACAAGAGCGGGAGCGACAAAAGGGAACTGAAAAGAGCCTGAAAGAGGAGATGGAACGACGAAAAGAGTTAGAAAGAAAACTCTTAAAGTTAGAATCCTCCCTCAAAGGTCGCAACTCCCGTGACGAACAAGAAGAGCCACCCTTAGGTGGGGAGAATCCTTTCAGCGAGGACATAATGAGGGCAAAAGTTCCGAGGAACTTCAAAAGCCCTGATATGGACCTCTATGACGGAACCACGAACCCAAAGCATCACCTAAGCAACTTCAAAAGTCGGATGTACTTAGCGGATGCTTCCGACGCTACGCGATGCAAAGCCTTCCCGACCACTTTATCGAAAGCAGCGATGAAGTGGTTCGATAGCCTCCCCCCGAGGTCGGTTACTAGCTTCGAAGACCTCTCAAGGAAGTTCTTGATGAGGTCCTCTATCCAGAAAGATAAAGTGAAACATGCATGACAAACCCCATTTTGACGGTTTATCTTGTATTGATTTTAGGAGATTTTATAACCTTTTACCCTCATTTATCCATTGAAATAGCATGGTTTTATGATTGTCTTCTTATTTGTGCTTAGATGTGAAAACATGCTTTTAGACCCTTAATTTGATGGTTTTAATCTCCCTTTGATTCCACTAGATGCCTTGATGTGTTTGTTAGTAATTTCAGATTGAAAAGGGCTAGGAATGGATCAAAGGAGTGAAGAGGGAAAGCATGCAAAGTGGAGAAATCATGAAAAGTCAAAGAAGTTGAACTCGCCCATGGACGCGCGCGCGCACCTGGCGCTTGCGCGCACCTGGCGCTTGCGCGCACCTGCGAATCACTCCATGGACGCGTACGCGTGCTGTGCGCGTATGCGTCGGTGTTGGTTTATGATTTTTTTTAATGAAAACGTGGCCAACGAATTCTGAAGGGTTGTGGGGCCCAATCCCAACCAACTTTGGCGCCAAAGATGCTATTTAAAGCCAAGGATTGAAGAGAAAAGGGGGATTCCAACTCATTAGTTCATACACACTCATTAGGATTAGTTTAGAAGTTAGTTTCTAGAGAGAGAAGCTCTCACTTCTCTCTAGGATTAGGATTAGGATTAGTTCTTAGATCTAGGTTTTAGTCTTTGCTTTCTTCTACTTTTACCTTTCAATTCTTTGTTGTTAGATTCATTCTTCTTCTACTCTTTTGTTGTAATTTCCTTTATGTTGTTCTTGTGTTTTTGTTGTAGATCTACTTTTGTTTCTTCTACTTTCTTCAAATTCATAATAGATGTGGTTCTTTTGATTGTTGTTATTAATTCTTTGCAATAATTGTTGTTAGATTCTATTCTTGTTATCAATTTACTATGCTTTCCTTTCATGCCTCCCAAGTGTTTGATGAAATGCTTGGTTGGATTTTAGTGTAGGTTTTGTTCCTCTTGGCTTAGGTAGAGTAATTAGTGACTCTTGAGTTATCTAATTCCTTTGTTGATTGATAATTAGAAGATACTAATTAATTTGAATGCCTCTAAAGCTAGTCTTTCCTTTAGGAGTTGATTAGGACTTGAGGAATCAAATTGATTCATCCACTTGACTTTCCTCCATAGTTAGAGGTTAACTAAGTGGGAGTAATGGACAATTTGTCATCACAATTGAGGAGGATAATTAGGATAGGACTTCTAGTTCTCATATCTTGCCAAGAGCTTTGTTAGTTGTTAGTTTACTTTCTTTGTCATTTATATTTCTTATCCAAAAGCTTAAAAACCCCAAATATAATTCACAACCAATAACAAGACACTTCATTACAATTCCTAGGGAGAACGACCCGAGGTTTGAATACTTCGGTTTATAAATTTAGGGGTTTGTTTTAGTGACAAACAACTTTTTGTATGAGAGGATTATTGTTGGTTTAGAGACTATACTTCGACGAGATTTCATTTGTAAAATTCTAAACCGTCAAAAATCCAATCGTCAATGCACCCAGCCTCCTGGGAATAAAACAGGAGGTCGGAGAATCTTTACGAGCCTATATGGAAAGGTTCAATAAAGCATGTTTAGAGATTCAAGACCTGCCCACAGAGGCAGTCATAATGGGGTTAGTCAATGGACTCAGAGAAGGTCCCTTCTCACAGTCCATATCTAAAAGACACCCCGTTTCTCTAAGTGATGTACAGGAAAGAGCTGAAAAGTACATCAACATGGAGGAAAATGCCAAGCTGAGAGACCTAAGCTGCCGACCTGGGCACCCTCCCTCAATAAAAGAAAGGGAGAGGGAGCCCAAGAAGAAGGAAGAACTCGGTCTCGACAGACCAAGGAAGTACCACTCTTATACTCCTCTAAAAGTTTCAATAGTGGATGTGTACAGAGAAATTTGCAACACTGAAAGACTGCCACCCCCTAGACCCATTAAAAATAAAAAAGGGGGGAGCCGCAGCGATTACTGTGAGTACCATAAAATATATGGTCACTCCACGAACGACTGTTACGACCTTAAAAATGTGAAAGAAAAGCTGGCTAGAGAAGGTCGGCTTGATAGATATCTCATAGAAAGGTCGGACGGTCATGGAAAGAGAAAGCGAGACGATATGGATAGAAGAGACCCACCGCCGCAGACTCCAGAGAGACATATCCATATGATCTCAGGAGGGTTCGCGGGAGGGGGACTCACCAAATCCTCTCGGAAAAGACATCTAAAAAGAATCTACCAGGTCGGAGAAGAGTCATCCGACCTCCCTACCATTTCATTCACTAAAGAAGATGGGCAAGGAATAATCCCTGGACACGATGATCCAGTGGTAATAACTATGATCCTAGCCAATGCCCATCTCCACAGAACCCTAGTAGACCAAGGAAGCTCAGCGGACATCCTTTTTAAGCCCGCTTTTGACAAACTAGGATTGGATGAGAAAGAATTAAGAGCCTACCCCGACACCCTATACGGATTAGGGGACACGCCAATAAAACCACTAGGATTTTTGCCCCTTCACACCACTTTTGGAAAAGGGGAAAAATCAAAGACTCTGAGTATAGACTTCATAGTCATTGATGTGGGGTCAGTATATAATGCTTTAATCGGCAGAGCTACCCTCAATCGACTCGGAGCAGTGGTATCCACTCCCCACCTCTGCATGAAATTCCCGACCTCAGCGGGAATAGCAACGGTAAGGGGAGATCAAAAGTTGGGAAGGAAATGCCACAATGAAAGCCTATATCTGAGAGGAAAGGGCAGAGAAGTTCACACGATAGAACTCGGTGGCGCAAGGGCTAGAGAAGAGCTGCGACTACAACCGGGAGGAAAAACCGAGGAGATACGGATCGGTAAAGAGGAAGGAAAAAATACTCATATAGGAGCCAACCTAGGGAAAACCCTAAAACAAGGATTGACTAAGCTCCTAAGAGATAACTCCGACCTCTTTGCCTGGAAGGCCTCAGACATGCCTGGGATAGACCCCGACCTCATGTCCCACAAACTCTCGGTTTATCCGGGATCCCGACCTGTACAGCAAAGAAGACGCAAGCTCGGCCCAAAACGAGCCCTAATAATAGAAGAACAAGTACAGGCACTCCTGGAAGCCGGCTTCATCAGAGAAGTCAAATACCCAACATGGCTAGCCAATGTAGTGCTGGTCAAAAAACAGAACGGCAAATGGAGAATGTGTGTCGACTATACCGACTTAAATAAGGCATGTCCCAAGGACCCTTATCCCCTACCAAGTATTGATACCCTAGTGGACTCCAGCTCGGGGTACCAATACTTATCATTTATGGACGCCTACTCGGGATATAATCAAATCCCGATGTATGAGCCCGACCAGGAAAAAACATCATTCATCACACCCAGAGCTGATTTCTGCTATGTGGTCATGCCATTCGAATTGAAGAATGCAGGAGCCACATATCAAAGGTTGATGAATAAAGTGTTTTCCCCTCACCTGGGGAGTCTAATGGAAGTATACGTCGACGACATGCTGGTAAAGACCAAGAAAGAAGTCGACCTCTTGTCAGACCTCTCTCAAGTCTCTGACACCATAAGGCTGCACGGGATGAGATTAAATCCCGCAAAGTGCGCCTTCGCGGTGGAGGCAGGGAAATTTCTAGGGTTTATGCTAACACAAAGAGGGATCGAAGCCAATCCCGACAAGTGTAGAGCCATCCTAGAAATGAAAAGTCCGACTTGTTTGAGAGAAGTTCAGCAGCTGAATGGCCGACTTGCAGCCCTCTCCAGATTTTTGGCAAGATCGGCACTAAAATCCCTCCCACTATTCTCCTTATTAAGAAAGGGATGCCAGTTCGAATGGACTCCTGAGTGCGAGGAGGCGTTCCAGGAGTTCAAAAAGTTTTTAAGCCAACCTCCTATTCTAACCCGACCAGTATCTGGAAAAGACCTCGTCCTATACTTATCCGTAGCGGACAAAGCTGTCTCATCAGCCTTGATAAGAGAAGACGAGGTCGGACAACATCCAGTTTACTTCATTAGTAAAGTTCTACAAGGCCTTGAGCTAAGGTACCACAAACTAGAGAAGTTTGCTTACTCCTTAGTAATAGCCTCACGAAGGCTACGACCTTACTTTCAAGCTCACACAATAAGAGTCCGTACGAACCAACCCATGAAGCAAATCCTCCAAAAGACGGATGTTGCAGGGAAAATGGTTCAATGGGCAATAGAGCTCTCCGAATTCGACTTAAGATATGAAACTCGGACGGCTATTAAAGCCCAATGTCTCGCCGACTTCGTTGCAGAATACGCAGGGGAACAGGAGGAAAAACTAACTACATGGGAACTCTATGTAGATGGATCCTCCAACAAAACAGGAAGCGGTGCAGGCATAATATTGGTAGATGAAAGAGAAACCCAGATAGAGGTTTCCTTAAAATTTGAATTTCCAGCTTCAAATAATCAGGCAGAATATGAAGCCTTGATCGCTGGATTAAAGCTGGCAGAAGAAGTCGGTGCTACAAAGGTGATGATATACAGCGACTCACAAGTGGTGACCTCCCAGATAAGTGGAGAATATCAGGCAAAGGACCCAAATATGAAGAGGTACTTGGAGAAAACTTTGGAGCACCTTGGGCACTTTGCAGAAACCGAGGTCAAACACATAACTCGGGATCTAAACAGCAGAGCGGACGCCCTATCCAAGTTAGCAAGTACCAAACTAGGAGGGAACAACAGAAGCCTGATCCAAGAAACCCTCCAGGAACCCTCAGTAGTAAAAATAGAAGACAAACAAGAAGTACTTGAGGTAGTCGGTTTAAACCTCGGATGGATGAACCCCTTAGTCGAATACATGAAATTCGACATCCTCCCTAAAGAGGAAAAAGAAGCTAAAAAGATCCGAAGGGAAGCACAACACTACACCTTGGTGAGAAATATTCTCTATAGAAGGGGGATATCAACACCACTATTAAAGTGTGTACCGACCTCGAGAACTGCCGAGGTATTGGAGGAAATACATAGTGGAATCTGCGGAAACCATCTCGGAGCAAGGTCACTAGCCAGGAAAGTAATCCGAGCTAGATTCTACTGGCCGACCTTGCAGAAAGATGCCACAAAATTTGTGAAAAAGTTTCAACCATGTCAGATGCATGCAAATTTCCACGTGGCTCCACCAGAAGAGCTTATCAGCATCACTTCTCCATGGCCTTTTGCAAAATTGGGAATGGATTTGTTAGGTCCTTTTCCTCAAGCGCCAGGACAAGTCAAATACCTGATCGTGGGAATAGATTATTTCACAAAGTGGATAGAAGCAGAACCATTGGCCACCATCACCGCTCAAAGAAGTCGGAGGTTCCTCTACAAAAATATCATCACAAGATATGGGATACCTTATTCCATCACTACGGATAATGGAACCCAACTCACCGATGCTACCTTCAGAAGCTTAGTAGCCAAACATCAGTTCACCTCGGTGGAGCACCCACAAGCCAATGGGCAAGCCGAGGCAGCCAACAAAGTCATACTGGCAGGGCTAAAGAAGAGATTGCAAGAAGCAAAAGGAGCTTGGGCTGAAGAGCTCCCTCAAGTGCTATGGGCTTACAGGACAACGCCCCAATCCGCCACTGGAGAAACACCCTTCCGACTAGTCTATGGTGTAGAGGCAATGATACCAATAGAAATCAATGAGCAAAGCCCAAGGGTAATTCTCCATGACGAGATCGGAAACATACAGGGGCACAAAGAGGAGCTCGACTTGCTCCCCGAAGTCCGAGAAGATACCCAGATAAGAGAAGCAGCGTTGAAACAAAGGATGACTACAAGGTACAACAAAAAAGTCATTCGAAGAACATTTGCCCCAGATGACTTGGTATTAATCAGAAACGACATTGGAGTCAACAAATCAGGAGAAGGAAAGCTCGCCGCAAATTGGAAGGGACCATACAAAGTCAATGAAATTTTAGGAAAATGTTATTATAAAGTAACCGACCTGAACGGCGCTGAGCTCCCAAGGTCGTGGCATGCTTGTAATATGAAAAGGTACTACAGTTAAAAACGAACTCTACTCCCTGATGTACTCTTTTCCCAACTTCATGATTTTTTCCCAAATTTAAAGGGTTTTTTTTCTGGAGAAGGGTTTTTAACGAGGCATCATAGTAGAGGCCAAGGGAAAATAGGCTATTAAAACCCTTAGTAGCAAGAAGGTACCTCCCCAATTAATAAAGATCTTTTTCATCTACAATATCTCTTATAAAATCCTTTTTATTTTCTAAGTCTTTCTACGAAACGCGCCGACTTAAGCTCGACAAAACGTGAAAATCCCATGAACCGACCTAGATGGTCGTCAGGATAAAACGACGAGGTACAAGTCGGTGTAAAGAGGTTATATGAGTTGATCGTAAAAAACTCGGGAACAATCCGACTCATAAGTCGAAATGAGAACCCGAGTAGAAAAGCTCAGAAATACTTCGACCCGTAAATCGGAGTGAAGGACCGAGTAGAAGAAAAACGCATCGCAAAAATAACCTAAGTCATAAGAACTCGCTAAAACAAAGTTGAGTATAGGGGATAATAAAAAGAGATTGGAAAACCTAGGAAAAAGTTTAAAGGCTGTCCCAAAAGTCCTTAAACAAAAGGCTCAGAAAAACAAACAGGCCAAAAGAAAAGGTTTTCAAGAAAAGATCAAGGGGACTTCAGAAAATCAAAAAAGCATACACGCATAAGGTAATCTAAACCCTTATCTAAAAAAGGGTATTCATTTTGTTAACTTAAAAACCCTTATCAAAAAGGGTATTTTTTAAATATTTTGTTTACGGCCTGGGAAGGCCAAAGGAAACTGTTCAAGCAACACCACCAACTAAAATAAATAAAGAGTTTAAAAACGGGGGGCCCACAGGCCGGACCCCCAAATAGCCACAAATCATTTTTTAGGAAGAAGAGTAGATGGATCACCACCACCGGAGTCAGGAGGAGCGCCACCAGAGGCATCCATGGGAGATGAAGAGATAGGAGGATCTACTGAAGAACTCGGAGCGTCTTTAGAACGAGGAGGGGACTCAATAACCCTCTGCCCCCGAGTCTTCAATTCTGACTCGGAAACGATTACGGGGGCAGGAGGATCCACAATGGCACCATCAATAACAACTTTGTCAGGATGTAAAGGAGAAAGATCCAAGTCGGGAGCAATAACTCTGACTTGCTCCAGGAAGATCCTCCAAGACTCCTCGGCGCCATCAGCAATAGAGTCCTCCAACTCATCATATGCCTTCCGAGAATTCAGCAGATCATTCTTCACAGACACAAGATCATTGAATAAACTTTGATAGCTGGCCTGCGCTGTTTTCCTCAAATCCATCTCCATGTTGCATTGGGCCTGTAAAACCTTCCCTTTCTCCCGGAGGGTATCTCTCTCCTCCCTCAGCTTGGCGATTTCCTTCTTCAACTCTCCCTCATGCTCTTGGTATGAACGAAGCCTTCCTTCCAGCTCCTCGACCCTCGAGGTCATCCCTAAAGAGCTGAGAGGAGCCTTCTCAAAAATATCCAAGAGTTTGCCACAGACTCCCGCCGCTTTGAGACTCTCCTCAATTATAGTGGTAAGGTGGCTCCGAACGGACATATCATCCATGCTTATACGAGCATGGGGATAGATATTCTTTCGAACGAACGCAAGAGCATCCGCCTTAACCTCACCAGAAGAGCCAGACTCTAAGGTCTTGCGCTTCTTTGGATCAGGGGAAGGTCGGACGACGGGGGGCGGCTGAGAGAGAGCTGAAGAAGAAATCACATAGCAAGAGTCCCAACGTTCCGAGGAGGAGGAGGAGGAGAGATAACCCTGGCACCACCAGTCCGGGCGCGAGACTTGGCTTTGGCCTCCTGGACTCTCTGGTAAGATTCCTGAGCATTCGTCTTTGCCATTTCTGAAAAAGAAAACAATAGCTAAGGAATCAAACAAGTCGGAATGATCAGTTAACAAGTCGGGAATCTAACAAACAAGAGAAAGCTACCTAGCTGTGCTTGGATAAAGGTCGGAGACCCTTGAAGAAACTTTTTAGTATCCAAATATGGGGCCCTCCCCCACACTTCTCGGAGGAACCCCACAATGGCAGCCTCTACTTCGTCCAGGTCATCCAGACCATATTTCTCACAAGGGGAGGCCTCCAGCCAGTATAAGGGAAAGCGAGGAGAAGAGTTATCATCCAGGAAAAAGGGGTGGTGACCCTCTACAACTTGCACTTTGAAAAAATAATTTTTGAAGTCATGGAAGGATTCGTCAAAAAGGGTGAAAATTCTCCGACCTTGTATGGCCCGGAAAGACACCCATTGCTGCTTGTTGTTTAGCCCACTAAAGGGCTTAGTCATATGGAAAAGAAAAAAGAAAATCCTCAAAGAGGTCGGAAAGTCCAAAGCGTGACTAATAAATTGATAAATTTTCAGAAAACCCCAAGAATTGGGGTGAAGTTGGGTAGGGGCAACTCGACAGTGGTGCAAAACAGACATCTCAAAATCCGAAAAAGGAAGAAAGACACCCAGACGGGTGATCATACATTCATACATAAAGAAAAAATGAGAGGCCGCCTCATTGGCCCTCCCAAAACAAACCCGGTCTTCTGGACCCGGGACTACCAACTCATACTTTGGCTCGTCATCCTCAGAAACACAAATCCTGTGGTGAGTACGAAGATGAGTAATAAACTCAGCATCGACCAAGGGTTCCTCCCCCAGGACTGTGACATCAACCCATTGAGAAAGAGCTTCTACAGAAGACATTTTTCTAAAAATACGATGAAAACCTACAAAGGAAAAAGGAAAAAAAATAAAAAATGAGAGTCCCTAAGGGGATACGAAAGCCTACAACGTCACTTCTCCCTCTCCAAAGAAAATAAAAGCATGCAAACACAAAGCATGTCATAAAAGACTAACCTTTATCCAAAAGCGAAGGTTGGAAGAAGCAGAGGTCTCCAAACGCAAGAACGAAGCACGAACAAAGAAAGAAGAAATTTGAAAAATTGCAGAAACGAAAAAATGAAAGAGATGGAAAGTATTTATAAACATGCTAAGGGGCATAATGGTAAAAACGGGGCAGTCATTAATGAGAATGCACCGTTACCAAAGTCTACGCGCATCCCTAACGGACACGACGCTTGATTAGACGTAACTGTCAGAACCAAAAAGACACGGAAAAGTCATGTCGGTTTCAGGAAATCACGTCGGTCCTCCAACAAGTCAACTACGACCCCGAGTAAAATACTCGAACCCAAGTCTTATAGAGATCTTGGGCTCAAGTAGGGGCACTGTTCATACCCTGGCCCAATAATAAAGGCCCAGGTCCAAATAAAAGGCCTAGTCCAGAGGATTGAGCCTTGCTGAGCACCAACCTTCGCACTAAGAAGTCGGTGTTAACCCCGACTTACTCTAAAGAAGTCGGAACGGAGAATAGCTGGCAGATAAGCACTCATTTAAATGAGTAACTGCCCCTAAAATCTCTCTAACTACTTCATCGAGCCATATCTTAACCTCCCTAAGATAATGGGACGATTAACACCCTAAAAATATGGCACTACTACCAACGGTGGTTATTGGCTCACCACTATAAATACACTGACTCCCCTCAGGTATTTCTAAGCCCAATACTCTCTAGAACTGCTCACATCCTTGCTAACTTAGGCAGCGGAGTGTCTTTGCAGGTACCACCCCCATTCACTCACGTACACAAGTCGGAAGGAGGCTCCAGCGTGCAAACCAGCTCGGAGACTACCGTCCGCAGACGATTGGGCCAACTAGCGCCATCCATTCTATTAATCTCCGGTTACCCACCGTAACAGTACTTATAAAAGATAAATTCTAATTGACAAAATTAATCAAAATCTAAAACTATTCAAAATTCTCAAACTACCCAATTTAATATTTTACCATCACCCTCCTCTAATTTCACTATCTTTCTTTTTCCCCTTTCACCACCACCGTAACACCCATTCCCCCCTCACCTCAATCCGTTACTTTCTAATCCTGCTCCTTTATTTTCAATTCTCTCCACATTTTCCACATTCTTCATCAACTTCTGAAAAAAAAAAAAAAACAAACTCATCAGAGATTTCGAGCGACAAAAAATTCTCTATACCAAAAAAACTTCAGATGAAAATTACATCTTCAATAAATTATATACTAAAGCACTAATTAAATTGACGTCATGCGTATATCTTTTAATAATAATAATTAAACTGATATTATATTTTGTTTTAGAAATTGAAGTATTGTAAAAAAACTAAACAACACAAAGCAACAATGTTTCGTAAACAAAATCGATTTATGTCATGGATATTGAAGACACTAAGTAGTAAATACATAGTTTAGTCTTAAGAAAATGTATATATGAAATTCTCTGAATAATCAGTAGTTAATCACAATATAATGCTTTTTAAAATAAATCTGGTCCCCCCATGTGCGTGGAAATTGGGGAAGCCCACATGTCGCCGGAAACAGATCACCGCCATAATTGTGCATTATTTGGGATGCCCATCATATTGGCGGATTCAATATCTCAATGATTAAATAGTGGCGCATCTGCAGCCGAGGCTTGGGCTAGTGGCACGATCTGTTGTCTTGTAAGTAGCTGCACTCGGGTTCAAATCCTAGTAGAGGTAATATGAACCCTTAAGTGAACTCATATAGTGTGTGTGAGTGTGTTGTGTGGGTGTGTAATACATGAGTAATGTCTAGGATTAGGGGCTGTCTAATCCATCTAACCAAAAAAAAAAAAAAAATAGTGGCGCATCTAAATTCTATTAAAAAAATTTGTTATTGACTAATGAATTATTATATGCACAAGATAAGATTCAAATTTTTTTACTTATTTAAAAGGACAAATAAGCTGATCACTCAACTAACCTAAATTTATTTAATTTGTTATAATTTAGTTTAAGAGACATGGACACAAAGATATAGCACACTAGTATATATTTATTACTTATTTGTTGAGCACAAATTTTTTATGAACACGTTAGTATATAAGGCTGTGTTTGTTTAATGTCCTTTAAAATATAAGACATAATATTTTGTCTTTGTCTATTTTACCCTCATTTAAAAAGTATCAACTTTATTTTTTTTTTCTTTTATCTTCTTCCTCCTTCCTCTCCACCAATTTCAAGAACTCATCTTTTTTCAGAAAAAAGATAAAATTTACAAAACCAATAATCAATCAACTATAAACAAGATTAAATATATAGACTATAGGACTGAAGGGGAAGGATTTTAATTAAAATAAAAAATGAGTAGAAAACAATGATAAAAAGAGATCCAGAGAAAAAGTGAGCCTTGAGTCTTTCTCCTCTCCTTCTTCCACCCATTCCAATCCAACAACCTCTACCACCATCGTCACTACCATCATCGTCATTTTCTTCAAATACTCCATCCCTTCCACTAATTGCTCAAGTACAACATTCTTCTCTCCAATTTCATCATCGACAACGCATTTTTCAACGAGGACACCATTGACGTTCTTGACATCGTCAACGAACAATCCTCTCTTGGTAATGCAGATGATGGCATTGTTGCCATTGGCAAAGAACCATCCTTCAACCGTTTTTACTATTTCTTCTACCATGTCAATTTTTGGGAGGAATAGGTTGAGATAGTACCAAAAAAAATAAGGATAGCATTGTCCAAAAAGATAGTTTAGTCTGTGTCTCAACTCAAAAATCTGTGTCTCAGCATTATGAAAAGACACAAAATACATATCTTTTGTGTGTAAGTGTGTGTAACCTTGTCTTTATTATTTGATGTCTCAATAAACAAACAATACACATGTACTCCCGTGTCCATGTCTTTTATGGACAGGAACACTAAACAAACACTACCTAAATGCACACAAAATACATAAATTTAATATTTTTTAAAAATATTAAGACATAAAAATATAATTAATTAGACATAATTTTTTATATTTTTATCTCTTATTAATTTTTAAAATAACAAGTTTATGCTTAACCCTAATCATTTTTTACTTTTCTTCTCTATTTTTTGTTATGCTCGTTATCCTTCTTTTTTCCTCCTTTATTTTTTATTTGTCAATAACCTCTCTTTTAATTACTATTTTTTCTGCCACCATTACTACCGCTACATCTCTTCCTCCTCCTCCTAGATTCATTATTGTTGTGTATCCTCCTCTTTTGTCCAGATCTACCGACTTCTTTTCTTCCTCCTCCACGTAACACCTCTTTCCCTCTTCGAGGCACCCACGGCCGCCTCTCCCTCTTCTTCTTCGAGTCTGTCATTGTTGCATCTCTCTCTAGCTTATTTCGCTTCTACCTCAGTTTTGACTCTTTTCTATTTTTTTCGCCTTCCGTCTTAATCGCTTTCCTCTTCAGTTACCTTCTTTTTCTCCTTTCACAGATCTTCTCCTTCGTAGCCTTCTCTTCTCTTTTTGTTTTTTTTTAAATAAATGTTCTTGTTGATTTTTATGAAATTCTTGTTGAAATATATTGGTGAATGATTTATTTTGTTTAAAAAAAATATTATAAATATTAAATAAGATAAGTTTGAATCTTTTTTTATCTCCTAAATTTTATCGATACTAATAATTTGTGTCTAGATTTTTTATGTCTATATTTCTGTATCTCTGACTTAAGACATATATAAATTAAATAATTTCTATAATACTACATCTTTTTTGTGTACCTCCTCTTTATGACTAGCATAAACTCAATATTTAATTATTATTATTATTATTATAAATATTAATTTATCTCTAAATTTTTCTTTAATAATTAATTTTAAAAAATATTTTTATATAGTAAAAATTAATTTTTAAATCAATAATTATATATTTATATATTTTATATTTTAATATATGTTTTAAAAATATTTTGTGGAAACGCCTCTTAAGTAACTCTAATCTTTGCATTTGATATCACTTTCATTCTAATTTTATTATGAGATTGTTAAGTTGGAAATTTACATAAATGAAGAGGGATGGTCAATGCCTGAATGACTAATAATTAGTCATTGATGGCTGAAGGGAACAAAAGATATGCAATAAGTACTCATCACTAAACTAAAGCATGTGTAGTGAAAAACAATTTGAAGTTCGGATTCATCTATTAATTTTTTTTTATCTTTTTGATATTTTTTTCCTTTTGTCTTGAACATGAGAATATAATTTTTGCAGATACACCACCAATCTTCTTCAGATCTCGGTGTTCACAAGTTTGTCATGTTCTCACTCTATTTCAGAAAATTATGGGAGCTTATCTTTACTATAATATTTACTTCTTTAGATTTTTTTCTCCATTATTATCATAAGTCACCTGATTTTAATGTCGTTGGAGTTTCAGTCGTTCTGTAATTTTAATAAGTTTACAAAAGAGTTAATCATTTGCTGACTCAATTTAATTTTAACTTAAAATAATATATTAAAATTATTCATTAAGGTCATTTTTAATAAAAAAAATAAGGATAACTTGAACAGTAAATGTGACATTTGACATTAGTTGAAAAAGAGGACGAAGCAAGTCTTATAAAAATGTGAAAACGATTTTTTCGTGTTACATGAATTCAGGAGTGTTTCAATCAAATTTTTATAGATGATGATGAAGCAGAGATGCGTTCGGTAAGAGAGAAAAAGAAAAAAGGGTTATAAAGATAAGATGAACGTCTTATTATTAATAATGATAAATTACCCTAAAACTATACATGTTACTGGTATATATATATATAGCTAAGTGACTAAAAAACAGAGGATAAATAGAAAAATTGTAACTAAGTGTGTGTTTGATTTAATATTTCATCCAATAAATATATGTTTTATTTTCTTAAACGGCATTTTTTTGTTTGTTTTTTATTTTTTTATCAACGTTCAGCGTAGGGGTGTGCATGAGTCGCATGAAACCGGATTTGACATGACTCAGATTCGACCCGAAATATATATCAGGTCTATTTATTAGAAACGAACCCGGTCCTAGACTCGATGAAACCTATACACTTTCGGGCCACGATTATACCGGATAAAAACCGGGTGAAAACCGAACTGTTAACATTACATTACCTTGATATCTTCTTATATGCTAGCATGTGAAAATATCCCAATTTCCAAGAGTCCAACCATTATTCGACATGGTAAAATTCACTTAGAAAAATATAACAAGAACTAACTATTCTCTAAAATTAAAGCATAACCATAATCAATACTAATATTGTATAATAACACCAAATATTTAAATCAATATAAATAAGTGCATTAGTCTAAAATCTTATGCATTTTAAACATAAAACCAAGGTTCTGAAAATCAAACCGGTTATCGAACCGCTCTAGTTACTGGTTCATTGGTTTATAGGTTCAACCGGTTCGATCGTGGTTGAACCGAAAAAAACTGTTATATAATAAAATAATAAATAAAATATAAATAAAAACATTAAAACATAATTATAATTTAATATAAACTTTAAAATATCATCCAAATTAAAAGTACTATATAAATCAGAATGTTATAATCTCATTCAAATACAAACTCAAAAGTCAGATAAGAAAATAAACCAACTAAACATAAAATACCAACATCCAAGTTTGTCATCAATCATATTTATTCATATTCACAATTTTATCACATTCATTCATATTCACAATCCCTTGCCTTATTCAGCAGCACAAAAATTGAATTCAATGAAACCATTTATCCACTTGAAATGAAAATGGCAAATAAAACACTTGCTCTGAGAACATCAGCAACAACATCCTCTGCTGATTTTGCATACTTCTGATTCTGATATTCATAAACAATGGCCACTACATGTTACGATTTAATATTAGGAAGGGTACTAGTTATGCCCATTAGAATTACTTAGTCTTTTAAGAGTATAGATAAGAGACTTTTATAAATGTATTAAAGGAATTAATGAATTGATATTGAACTTGGTTCAACTAGAGAGATGTCCACCAACATACATAAGAATTAATTTACAAAGAATAAATATGCTAATAATCACATTCTATTTTATCTACACAAATTCATTTATGCATGTGTTTTGCAGACAGACGGCAATAATAATCCATCATATGCAAGACCAAACAAGCAGCAAATCAAAAGAGTAAATAAATGAAAGAAATATAGAAGAAGCAAGTACATATACCTAAAAAAATCCCTCATGTAAACAATGGAAACCATGTTTATTCACAATGAGTTGCTTGCAAGAAATTAAAATGTGCATATACACAGATAGAGTAGGTAGAAAGAGATGTCGAGTGTAGACTAAAAGAATGTAATTTGGTGATTAAACTACAGCATTCAACAAAGTAGAAAGACCTCTTCTGCAATTAAACTCAACGTAATCACTGAGCCAAACTTTCTCAAAACATAACAATTATCAAAATTTATCACAATCTAAACTCATATCTAACAAACAGCTCAAAACTTCAGGCCATCAACACACACCAACACTGGCAACAAAGATCAAACAAATCATCAAATTGCTGTGTGTAATAATAACAATGCATGTTGCAATTGCTCAGATACATTCTTTTAACTTTGACAAAAACTTCATTCACAGTTAATCACTAATCAGTAAACAACAATTACTAACCACACTCACAGTTCATCATGTTGAATCACAGTTCAGTTTCAGTAATATGTTTCACTAATCACTCACTAGTCAATAATCACAATACAGGAAGAATCACAGTTCAGTTTCATGTTGAACTTGAATCAGTTCACACTTCACAGTTTCACACTACACAGTTCGAAGAAAAATTAAACAGGGAGACAGAATTTAACCAGTTCACAGTTTCGGTGTTCATCATCTTGAATCACAGCTCAGTTTCAAACTTTCAATTCAAAGTAAAATACCTCCAATCAGTTTGAGTAATCAACTAATCACACTACACAGTTCAAAGAAAATTAAAACAGGGAGAGTGGGAGACACTGAGGCAGCGAAGGCACCTTCAAGGCAGAACATGCAAGTATGCAACAGGGAGAGTGAGAGTGAGGCGGTGGGAGACAGCGAAGGCACCTTTTCAGTTCTCCACGGCTGCTGCGGTGGCTCGACGGCGGTGGCTCGACAACGGTTGCTCGACCCATGTGAGAGTGAGGCACTGAGGCGTTCTCACTTCTCAGTACAGTTCTCGACGGCTCTAGGTGGCGCGACGGCGTGTCTCGACGGCGATCCCTCGACCCGTGTGACGTGGTGACGCCAGTGACTTCAGTGAAGCAAGCTTGCTCAAAGAAGAATCATCAACAATAGGAAGTTGGGAACCACTAAAACAGAGAGAGCAATGAAGGGAATTAGGGATCTCAGTCTCAGCCTTGGCCCTTGGGAGTTTTCATGATTTAGGGATTCAGACTTCAGGAGAACTCAAAAACGGCAGCGTTTTGTTGCTTACTTAAAAATCGGCCGGGTCACAGTTCGGTTCGACTGACCGGTTATAGGCCGGTTTGCCAGTTCAATTCCGGTTTTTTATTTTGCGATTTTTATGATTAACCGATCCGTTTTTAGGTCCAGTTTACAGTTCGACCGGTCCGACCGGCCGATTCAAACCGATTTTCAAAACATTGCATAAAACATTAACTTATGGTCTTATAATAACTAATAACACAAAAAATTAAGGTTTACAGTACTTAAATTTCACATATGAATAGCCATCATCCATCATTAATAACACAAAATATTAATTGTATATGATGACCAGGCCACCGAGCCGAGTTCGGGTGTTCCGAGCCATGGCTTGAACCCGACCCGAAATAATGACCGGGTCTATTTTTCAGACTCTTATCCGGTTCTAAACCCAGTGAAATCACACCAAAATAACTTCTAAAGTGTTCGAGACCGGACCGGATCTTCGGATCGGACCGAGCGTTACACACCCTAGTTCAGCGTTCTCCAAATGTACGTTTTCCAAAAATAACATTCGACTTGCTTCTACATCTAATTAAAAATGCCGTTGAAAATTTATAATAAATTAATTTATTTTCAACCAACCATACCTTTTCATACTTTTTTTTTCTTTAAAAAGGAGTCCTTCTATAAAATCTCAAATACAAAAAAATTGAATTTAAAATTAAAATATTGGTTCATTCAATAACAATAATTATATATTAATATTTATTATTTAAATACATTTTGGTTAACATATTATATTTATATAATAATATTTATATTTTTTAAAAATTACATTTAATAATATTTATCTTTTGCATAAGTAATATAAAAAATAATACAAATTATGTCCTCTTTAGTAATTTTACAATCTAATGTGATTTTGGTCAACATAATTCATTTTTTCGAAAGCACATTTGAAAAAAAATATCCAAACAAAATTACATTGACACAAATTCAATTTTGATCAAAATTAATTTTGTAAAAGCACATTTATATCAACATCCATTTGTAGACATTAATTCAAACACACACTAATTATACCTGAGTGACAATCTCCTAATAGATTTTATCATTGCGGCTAATTCACCAAATAACTAATGTCCACCAACAGCCTCCATCAAACATGGGAGTGAATATCAAGCATGCCAAGCTTGCATTGAAACTTTGTGATTGGACCTGGAGCTAAGCTCTTTGTATTTGTTCAGAGGTAGGGATGGGTAGCAATTTTAAGGAACCATCTTGGACACGATCCCGAACCATATGATAATCGATCTCGATGTATTTGGTACGTTCATCGAAGACGAAATTTGACGCAATGTGGATCGCTGACTTGTTGTCTCAGAAGAGAGTGATAGGTTTTTCCAATTGTACTTGAAAGTCACAAAAGATATAGGTCAGCCAATGTCCTTTGCAAATAGCTAGAGCTAAAGCTCTATACTCTACCTCAGCTGAAGAGCGTGCCACTATAACTTGTTTTCTACTCTTCTAAGAAGAGATTGAGGATCCTAAGAAGAAGCAAAACCCAGACACTGACCTGCGTGTGTCCGAGCATATTCCCCAATCAAAATCAGAATAGCCAGTGAGGTGAAGGTTTGACTTAGAAGAGAAGAGGATTCCGTTGGCTGGAGCTTAGCTTAATGTCCCCCAAAATGTGCAAACCAGCCTTGAAGTGTTTGATGGTCACACAATCTAAGTATTGGCTGAGTTAGTTAACAGTAAAACTAATATCTGGACGAGTGTTGGTCAAATACAATAGCCTCCGTATAAGTCTATGATAGGGAGTCAAATCATGAAAAGGAGAACTAGATGACTTTGAAAGATGAAAAGTGTAGCGCATAGAATTTGTGGCATATTTCAAATTTGTCAAGCCAAATTGCTCTAAGAGATCAGTTGCATACTTTTGTTGGTATAACATGATGCCTTCTTTGCTCCTGGCAATTTCAAAGCCAAGAAAATATTTAAGATGACTGAGATCTTTGATTTTGAATTTGACATCCAATAAAGCTTTAACCTGAGTGATTTTTCTCAAATCATTGCCGGCAAGAACAAGGTCATCAACATAGACCAAGAGGGAGCAAAGGACTTCAATACTGAGCATAGCATGTGATTCCATTAACGACTGGCTTCTTGAGCCCATAGAGGGAGCATTCAAGTTTGCATACATTATTGGGAAGAGCTGAGAGACTTGGGAGGACTTTCATGTAAACAATTTTCGGAAGGTCACCATGAAAAAAGGCTGCATTAACATCTAATTGGTGGAGAAACTAGCCTTTGTGAGCAGCAAGAGCTAAGAGAACATAAAATTTGATATTTTGACTACCGGGATAAAGGTGTTAAAGTGATCAATACCAGCGATTCAGGTATCCCCTTCAGCGACTAGTCGGCCTTGTTGTTCTCCAGAGCTTCAAGTTCATCCTTAATTGCATTCTTCTGACAATTATATTTAATGGCTTGTTCAAAACTAGTTGTGTGTGAGAGAGATGGTTGACGCACCACTATTTTGTGGTACATCTTATACTTAATTGAGTAGATTTTATCTACTATTCTCACACTTATTCATAGAAATTGCACGTTTTACATTTTTCTTCCTGATTTTGTGCTATGGTTGGAAACATGCTTCTTTGGTCTTAATTTAGCTAGTTTTAATCCTCTCTTATTACCATTCGGTGCCTTGATATGTGTGTTAAGTGTTTCAGAGATTACAGGGCAGGAATGGCTTAGAAGATGGAAAAGAAGCATGCAAAAGTGGAAGGAATACAAGAAGCTGAATGAACTGTAAAGCTGTCAGTCCTGACCTCTTCGCACTCAATTGATCATAACTTGAGCTACAGAGGTCCAAATGAGGCGGTTTTAGTTGTGTTGGAAAGCTAACAACTGGGACTTCGAAATGATATATAATTTTCCATAGTGGCCGTATAGCTAACGACGCGCACGCATGTATCACATGCACGCGTTGTTCTGTAAAAAATCCAGTATATCAGAATTCGCCCCCAGCGATTTCTGGGCTGTTTTTGACCCAGTTCTAGGCCCAAAGAACACAGATTAGAGGCTGCAGAGTGAAGGAATGAAAGAGAACTTTTCATTCACATAATTTTAGGTTTTAGATGTAGTTTTCTAGATAGAGTATTCTCTCATCTCTCTAGGTTTTAGGATTTAGGATTTCTCTTAGTTTTAGGTTTATTTCTCCTCCAATCCAGGTTCAGTGTTCCTTTAATTTAGTTTCTCTTCTACTTTTATTTATTCTATTACTTTAATTTATGAATTCTCATGTTATATTCGATTTCTTTTATTAATGCAATTTGAGGTATTTCATGTTTATTGCTTGCTTCCACATTTGTTGTTATTGAATCTCTTGGCTTTGGTTGAGTAGGTGACACTTGAGTTATCAAACTCCTTTGTTGATTGATAATTGTTATGTTTGCTAGTTGATTTAAATCCCACTAACTATAGTCTTTCCATAGGAGCTGACTAGGACCTGGGAAATCAATTTGATTTATCCACTTGACTTACCTTCATAGCTAGAGGTTGACCAAGTGGGAGCAATGAGCAATTCTCATCACAATTGATAAGGATAACTAGGATAAGACTTCTAATTCTCATACCTTGCCAGAGCTTTTCTAGTTATTAGTTTATTCCTCTTGCAATTTACTATTCTTGCTTCTTATCTTAAAACCCCAAAATACACCTTTCCATAACCAATTATAAGCACACTTCCCTGCAATTCCTTGAGAGACGACCCGAGATTTAAATACTTTGGTTATAAATTTTATTAGGGGTTTGTTACTTGTGACAACCAAAACTTTTGCATGAAAGGATTCTTTGTTGGTTTAGAAGCTATACTTTCAGAGAATATATTTGTGAATTCTAGACCACATAAGAATCCGTTCGTCAATTGTCAAATGAAATAACTTGTGAGAAAGGATACTTGAGACATGATGGAGGAACAATCCTGGAAGTATTTGGCATAGTAGTGACATTTATACAATGAAAATCAGCAAAGTGCTTAGGAGGTTTACGGATTCTACTGGATTTTTTAAGTTGTGCTTGGAGGTCATGAGGTTGTGAGGTGCTTTCAGGGATGTGTACACTATCTTTTGTACAAATAAAGTCGGGATGAATGGGATCTCTTTGAATGGAATTAGGGGTGTGAGTGTCATGGTAGGGGAGTGAATTATCTAAGTGTGATTATGCATCTAAGTATGGTGCATGGGATGGAGTATGAAATGAAGGAGATAATAGATGAAATGATGTAGGTGTAGAAAAGAAAGGTATGGTGTGTATAGTGGCATAAGGATCATGAGATGAAAAGTGAGAATCTGAGACAGTTTTATGTTGCTGAAATGAAAAAATATGCTCATAAAAAATGATATTTTTTGAAATGAAAATTTCTTTTATAGTTATATCTAGTAGAATGAAACCTTTGGTTCCCATTTTGAAGTCCAAGAATACGCCTTTTCGGGTTCTCTTTTGTTGTTTTGTTCTGTGATTACTCAAGGTTGAAGTAAATGGCAAACAACAAAAAATTTTAAAATGTCGTATAGTTGGCAATTTATCAAACAAAATATGATAAGCGCTATTGGCATGTAGAGGGCTAGAAGGAAATCTATTTAAAACATGAATGGCTTGAGCAACAATATAGTTCCAAAACTTTAATGGTAAATTGCTTTTAACAATCAAAATTCTAGCCATGTTAAGAATATCTTGGTGTTTGCATTCTACAATGCCATTTTGTTGTGGAGTTTTCACATAAAAAATTTGATGGATTATTCCTTGAGAATCATAAACGACTGCATAATGAATTCATTGCCATTATCAGTTCTTAAACATTTTATTTTTGTATGAAATTGAGTTTTAATAAATTTTACAAAATGTGGAATCAAAGTAGCTACTTCAACTTTAATTTTCATGAAATATGCCCATGTGAACCTACTTTTATCATCCACGATGGGCAAGAAGTATTTGTGGCCACCAATAGATTGAATTGCCAATGTTCTCCAAATATCCATGTGGATGATGTCAAAACAAAGAATAGATTTTGTGATGCTGTAAGGGAAAGAGAGTCTCTTTTGTTTGCCAAAATGGCATGGCTCACAGGTAGGGGTGGAGATGGGCCGGGCTACTCGATGAGGGCTCGTGACTCGGCTCATTTTAAACTCGGTTCCACTCGGCCCGTTTTATTAAACAAGATAGGTTTGGGCTTTCTGTAAAGCCTATTAGTTAAAAAGCTCAGGCCATAGCCTACAAAGCTCGTTGGGTCGGCTCATCAATTTTTTTTTTTTTGTAAAATAAGTTATTCTTAGTTTAGACTTTAACTATTCACTTATATTAAACATAAAACAAAAATAAAAAGAATCAATAGTCAGTACTAATTTAGATCGTAGTTTGCTTGTTCAAAGAAAAAATTTATGGATTGTAAGTATGGTTACGATATGTGACTAAGGATTATTATATAAATGAATTTTTTTACAAATTATGAATTATAAATTATAGAATCCATTTAATGTCAATTTAGATTTTTTTAAGTTAATTATTTTTTGAGTTCTAATTCACGAAACATGCTTTTTAAATAGGCTTGTGGGCTTGTCGGCTTTAAACAGGCCGAGCTTGAGCCTGGAAAAAAGCCTATGAGAGGTAACAGGCCTAGGTTTGGGCCATCTATTTACAACATGGGTCAGGTTCGTCAAAGTCAAAGCTCGGCTCGACTCGATACATTTTCACCCCTATTCACAAGAGACATGTTTCAATTTGTGGAAAAAGAAAGTTGAGAAATATGACCTAATCTACTATACTATAGTGCACCTAAATCTGTCTCACTAGTTAATACATTTGCCAAAGGATAATCTTCAGCAATTATTTGTGTGTGTGTGTTGTATGTGGGGTGATGCTGCCAATTTTTAGTATATACAGCTCTATTTGAAGTATAGCAGTGCCAAGCATCCTCGAGTTTCTGCGTCCCTGGATCTCATAATGAATTTCATTAAACAAAAACTAATAGGAAAGAGTGTTAGTGGCTTTATATACTGAGATAAGATTGAAAGAAAAAGATGGTACGAAAAGAACATTTGTCAGACAGAAATCTTTTGAGAATGAAATTATTCCACTAATGGTGAACCATCTGGTAGTTAAAGTATTACTGGATTTATTCTTTGAAAACTATTAAATAGTTTTAAAGAACAAGAAACATGAGCACTTGCACCAGTATCTAAAATCTAGTCCGTATACTTTAATGCATGGGTTGATAGTGATAAAATTTGATAGATTACTTATGAGGGTGTATGTATCACATTAGCCACATTCTCATTTTGAACTTGTCTTTCACTGTTGTGCTGAAATAGTTCAAGTAAGGCTTGTTTTTGTTCTTTGGAAAACAAGTTATCTAGATTAGCACTATCTTTCAATTGAGGTTCACTTATGTTCTTCAATGCATCATCAGTTAGCACGCTATTGAGTCTTCCTGTGTTAGAATTTTGCTTGATGTGGGGAGGGAATTCATGTTTGTAATATCATGTATCAACTAAATGTTTTGTTCGGCCATAGTGGGAACACTTTCTCACTTGTCCTCTACCTCTTGTTCCTCTCCCTCGTCCTTGTCCTTTCATTTCATCTTGTCTTCCATAGCTATTTCTACTATTTGTAGCAGTATTGGTGATATCATTCACTAGTAACTTGCCTTCACTCGAATTGGAGTGGTTTAATTGTCTCTCTTATTATAACAGTAGTGAATAGGTTGTGTTCATGTCTGGAAAAGGCTTCATCAGCATAATTTGAGACCTAATAGTTGTGTATTCATCATTTAGTCCTCTTAACAATCATACTACGTGGCCTTGTTGTGTATATGTTCTTGCAATTCCCAAACTACATGTGCACGTGTCGTTGCAATCGCACGTCATTAGCAGTTGGAATTCATCTAATTATTCCCATAAGCCTTTTAATTTTGTGAAATATGAGGTGATTGAGCCATCATCTTTCTCAGTTGAAAAATTCTCTTCTTCTAATTCAGCAATACGAAACATATCATCCTGATCAAACCTGTGCTTTAAAGCCTTCCACAATTCAAGAGCTACCTTACACCATAAGATGCTGTGTAAAATTTCTTTCCCTATCGAGGCATGCAAACAAGATAATACCATTGTGTTACCCATATCCCAAGCCTCAAATGAACTATCTGATCTTTCAGCTTTAAGAAGGGAACCATCTATAAATTGTAACTTGTTTTTAGACTTCATTGCTAGCCATACTGAATGGGGTCACTAGTGATAATTCTGAATTGTAAGAGAATTTGTTGTGAGAGGAGTACCTGGACTCTATCCAGGGTGGAGATAGAACATGCTTGAGGGATCTTGAAGCATATGAAAACTTGTTCTTCCTAATTGAGTAATCTGACTCTGCATTGTGGCTATTTGACTCATTATTCGTGCAAAAGTCTACAAATATGTTGTCGAGAAGCTTTCATTCTCCATGGGACTTGCTTGATTCGGATCTGTCATGGTTGTAATTTCTCTAATTTTGACCTTTCAGAGAACAGATTGAAGACCTTTCGTACGTAATCTCGTGATCAGAGCCCTCAAATCTATGCTTTTTTGAAGTATCAAACGTGAATTGAGGCAGCTCTCATCAACTCTGTTGTGTGAGTCTACGTGCGAAGAAGAAAATAAAATAGAATCAAAGGATGAAAGAAAATAGAATCGAAGAATGTGACAAAAATTAGGGTTAGAAATGGGAAAAAACAAGTAGATGAAGTAATGGATAAAATCTTGGATTCATCACATAACTTTCTCTGTTTTCGATCAAAATCTGAATATCCAACTCCTTCCATGCTCACCGCACTATGTTAAAAGGTGAGTTCAGGAGTGGTTCAATCAAGTTTTCATAGATATGATGAAGCAGAGATGCGCTCGATGAGAGAGAGAAGGAAAAAAGGATTGAGAAGATAAGATGAACTTCTTATTATTAATAATGATGAATCACCCTAAAACTATACATGTTATGGCTATATATATTTAAGTAATATATGAATGCTAACTAATTAACACTAAAAAACAGAGGATAAATAATAAAAAATGCTAACTAACTAAAGAGCAAAGGATAAATAGAAAAATTGTAACCAATTATACCAGGGTGGCAATCTCCTAATAAATTTTATCATTGCAGCTAATTCACTAACTAACTAATGTCCACCAACAAGGCGAATTTTGATGAGTAAGGGTAGAAGTCTTTGTAATCATCCCTATAATTAAAAATAAAACTATAAGGTCTAAAGTGACAAAACGAACAATATTCATAACTTGATGGATTCAATGATTGCAGATTATATCAGAACAAGTGTCGGATCAATGTGTCAACAAAGACGTAGATACTATTATGCAGTCTCACATCTATTGAAGATGAAAATAAATATGTCAACGAAGATGTTAGACTCTATCTATGAGTAGAATGTGAAGTCTCATTTCGGTTGGAGATTATTTTTCCTTTCATATTAAGGTTTAGTTTGATAAAACTTTTTGAAAAGATGTTTGTGCCTTTAAAAACATAAGCACTTCATTCTGCATTTGGTAAATAAAAAGTTCATATGCTTATATTTGCAGTTTTTAAAAGATGCTTTTAAAAACATCTAAAGGAGAACTTTTTAAAGTTGGCTTCTACTTATCAAAATTAAAAAGTCTAATATAACTTGGTACATTAATTAATATTCAAATTTAATTAATGTTTATTATAATATTTTTAAATTTTAAAAGTTATTTTATTAAATACATTTATTGTTACTTATGCTTATTAAAAACTATTTTTAATTTAATTTATTAAATATAGATATTACTTATTGTTAGTGTTGTAATTGAGAAAGGATAGCTATTAGCTTCACTTGCTGTAACAAGTGGCGTGACCCCTGCTGTTATATATAGCAAAGAAAATTCTTCTTGTAGCAACACTTTCTAATACAATTCCAAAAAGGCATTTTATCTTCTAATTTCAGTTCTCTTATTGAAAATCTCATATGGGATCAAGATTATAACAATAACCATTTTACTTGTCAACCTAAAATTTACTTAACAGACCTACGATCATGATATATGGAAAGCACATACGAAACCGTGTTGTTAGATAGAGATGAGTTGATAGTTACCTTTCGATGCAATAGCGAAGTCACCATGGATAGTTCCAGGCTCAGATGCCAAGGGTTTGTTGCTCCAATCAACTTTCGGCCAGTTGCAACAACACCTTTACCCTCCCAGACCATGGCAACAACAAAACCAGAGATAATGTATTAGACCAATCCATTAAAGAAAGGCTTTGTAGATAAGTCAGCATAGTGCCTCTCGGCATAAGGCTAAAAATTTGTGGAGTTTCTATGCTAAATTTTGAGCACGTATGTTAAGTAGTAACAAAAACAAAAGAAGTTACCTTTCAAGTAAAATCCCTTCTCAAATCTGCTAATAATCTCCCTAACCTGAAACAGAAAGTAGTTTTCTTTCAAATATTATAAGGAAAAAAAGAACAACATTGACCTATTTTACAAAATAGCTACCTTCATCAACCTATTACTAACAATTTCAAAAAAAATGAATAACAATCAATAACAATGAACAATGAATAACAATCAACCATGAACAATGAACAATAATAGTAATTACTAGCAATTTCAAAAAATCAACAACAAAATAATGAACAACAATCAGCAATGAACAATAATCAACAATCAAACAACAAATATATAGAATAATAAAAATGAAATGATTGATTTATTGATTAACAAGTTAACAACAACCAGCAACAATACATCAATGATTATTGATTTATTGAATAGAACTTAGTCAAATTACTTAAATACATACCTGACTCGGAGGCTCAGGATCCATATCTCAATTGAATTGGTGGTTGGGTGGCTCGGTGGTCAGTTCTGTGCTGTCCTGTGTTGTGGGTTAAGTTAACACGCTGCTGGCTGGTGCTGTGCTGGGTGGCTCGGTAGGAAGAAGGCTTCGGCGGCTGGCGGCTTGGCACTGCTGGAAAGAACGTTGCTGGGTCGGTGCTCGCTGGCGACATTGGGCGCTACTGGGAGGAAGGCTTCGGTGCAGGTGGGAACTGAGAAGAATAAAAGGCTTCGAGAAGAGCCTGAGAGCAGCAGAGAGCAAGACTGCGCATGCGATATTGAGAGAAGAGAGCGAGAGAAGCTAGCTTTACGTTTGTGGGTGTGGGGGTTAGGTAACTTGGGTCGCGAGTGAGGACCGGGGGGTTTGGTTTTTTAGGGGTTTTTCATATGCCGGTTCGGTTTGGTTGGGGTTTTCATTGTCAAAACTAAAAACCGAATCGAACCGCAATAAAACAGCAAAACTTATCATTTTTTTATTTTTGGTTTGTTCGATTTTCGGTTTATTCAGTTTGGTTGATCGGTTTAGATTGGTCCGGATCGATTTTGAACACCCCTAATATCAAGAGCCTCAAGATCAAGTTCTTAATCATGGCCTTCCTCATTTTTACTTCATCCTCAACAAAAACACATCTTATTCCCATAGCTGAAAAGCTTAATGACACTAATTTCAACACATGGTGCCATCAATCATGGCTTACAATTCAGAGTCTTTCAATGGAGACTATCTTGATTGGGCTAATACTCCTAACAGATTTGAACCTGTAAAGAAGTCTCTGCCTAAAGAAGCATTCAAAGTTGGTGCAACCACCAAATTCGATTCTGCAAAAGATACTTCAACATATCTGCTTTAAGAAACTGAAGCATTCAAGATCTCGAAGCAAGATGATCTCTCCCTTACCACATGGCTCATGGCTTCAATGACTACATCATACAAGAACAAGATCATTCATTGTGTCTGCTTCTGTGATGCGTGGACTACCATCAACATCTACTTCTCCTCAACATCCAAGGCAAGAATTCAAAGCTTGAAATCCTAATTAGAATGTGTCAAGAAAACAGGTACAGTTCATGACTATCTCTCCAAAATTCAAAAGCTAGTCGACTCTCTTTCTGCTATTGGACATCAAATGGATGATGATGATCATATCCAAGCTATTACCAATGGACTGCCTGAGGATTATAGTGGTTACATAACTTCTATCATGTCAAGATTGGACACTTTTTCTATCAGTGAGGCAGAATCCTTTCTTCAAGCATATGATGATATGCTTGATAAATTCAAGACTCCATTCTCATCAATTTCCGTGGCAAACTTCACACAAGCTTTCTATGACACTAAATTTAATGGATATAAATGTATGAGTAAGTATAGAAAAGTTTATATGTCTCGCCATGTGATCTTTGATGAGTTGAGTTTTTCTTATCATGATTTGTTTCAAAATTCCTCTGCTCACATGACTAACACTGAATCTGTTCCTAGCTATATTACTGATGCTTATTACAGCTTACCATCCACATCAAAGTCACCAAATACTACCATGACAAGTAACTCGTTCTCAAATCAAACTCAAATTGGTGGAACAAATACAAACTTGCAATCACCTACACCTACTAGTTTGCAAGACACTAGTATTTCCCCTAATCCAGTTTTAGAGACTAATGTCTCTATGCATAATGAGGCCACTGGCCAGGGACTTGATCCCCCCTCCAAGTTAGGTTCCTCATTCAACTACCAATACACACAAAATGGTAACAAGATCAAAGGCGGGTATACACAAGCCAAATGCCTATATTTCCCATATTGATATTGATCTTAAGCAACAAGTAACTAAAACTGCTGCTCAAGCTATCCAAATCCCTCATTGGAAGGAAGCTATAGATGCCGAGCTTAAAGCACTGAGACAATACGATACTTGGTGTCTTGTGACTCCCCCACCGAATGCAACTATAGTAAGGAGCAAGTGAGTTTTTGTCATTAAACAAAACACTAATGGTGAAGTTGTTCGTTATAAATCTCGTCTTGTTGCCAAAGGTTTTCATCAAACCGAAGACATAGACTATGAGCAGATATATAGTCCTGTGATAAGACCTTCTTCTGTTCGTGTTGTGCTCACTCTAGCCATCACACAAGGATGGGTTCTACGTCAGTTCAATTTTAATAATGCTTTCTTGAATGGAATTTTGATGGAACAGGTTTTTATGACTCAACCACAAAGCTATGAGGACAACAATACTAACCTGGTATGCAAGCTAAATAGGGCCTGTATGGCCTAAAACATGCACCACGGGCATGGTACTTGACTTTGAAAGAAACATTGACGAATTTTGGGTTTGAGAGTACTCGATCCGATATTTCCTTGTTTGTAAGGAAAAGAACAAAATCAATCGTATACATGTTAGTATATGTCGATGACATTGTTGTCACTAGCAATGATGCTAATGAAATTGATCTATTAATTAAGCAACTCAATATAATTTTTCCTCTTAAAGATCTTGGTAATTTATTTTTTTTTTGGCATATAATTCTCTTATTTGAAGGTAGGACGTGTACACTTATCTCAAAGGAAATATGCAATGGAAATTTTGCGAAAGGCCAACATGGAAACGACAAATGCCTCGTCTACTCCTATGGTTGAAAATTTGAAACTCTATACAAATGATTCTGAACCTTACTCTGATCCGAAACTTTATCGTTTTATAGTAGGGGCTCTCTAATATTTGACTATGACACGACCTGATCTTGCGTTTTCTGTGAATAGAGTTTCACAGTTTATGCACAACCCTACTCTTAATCACTGGAAAGCAGTGCAGAGGATCTTGCGTTATTTGAAAGGGATGGTAAGTGATGGGATTATCTTTTCAAAGTGTTCTGATTTTAGACTCCTAGGTTTTGCTGATGCAGATTTGGCAAGTGATCTCGATGATCGATAGTCTGTCATTGCCTACTATGTATATCTACGAACAAATCAAATTTTTTGGAAATACCATAAACAATCTAAAGTCAGCCATAGCAGTACAGAGGCTGAGTATCGTGTGTTGACTTCCGTGCAATCTAAACTTGCATCACTACAACATCTTCTTAGTGAACTTGGTGTATCTCAAAAAATTGCTCCAATAATTTATTGTGACAACCAAAGTGCATGTATGCTTGCAGCCAATCCAGTTCTCCGTAGTCGTTGCAAGCATCTGAAATTAGATTTGCATTCATTGAGATAAATGGTTAATAAGAAGGAACTGTATGTAGTTAACATTTCTGCACTTGACCAAATTACAGTTGTGTTAACAAAATCATTATCTTTTAGGTTGTTTAAATATTTTAAAGACAAACTTAGGATGAGTAATTCACTCCCCCAAAGTTTGAGGGGAGATGTTAATGTTGTAACTGAAAAAGAGTAGCTATTAACTTCACTTGCTGTAACAAATGGCGTGACCACTACTATTATATATAGCAGAAAAAACTCTCTTTGTAACTATACTTTCTAATACAATTTCAAAAAAATATGCCATCATCTAATTTCATTTCTCTTACTAAAAATTATATACTTATAATTTTTTTTAAAAAATTAAAAGTTTTTATCAAACTAAGATTAAAGCATATCACATTATCACCCAATTGTTGGTAATTAGTATCAATGAAAAAGGTAAATAGATTTAACTACAACTTTCTCAAAGATCATAAAAGATTAGATTGAAGTGGGCCTGTATGTTATGTTTCGGATCATACGCATTCTCTCTCATTTAATAATTTTAGGTGTGGAAGTCAAGTTGAAGGCGAGGTTAGATCTACAATAAATGAAGTATATATTGGGGTCTACCTATTTTCACTTTAATTTTTAGCACAAACTTTTCTCTCCCTTTTAACATCCACAAGACCACAAAACAAGCTGTTTATTCCATTTTTAATATGGGCGGATATCCCACTATCCTAGAGATGTCAAGTGAATATACTATTTGAAACGAAATTGTATAGAAAAAAAAAGCTGTTTTTGATTTAAGGTTTTTTAGTTTATATTTTTTTAAAGTTGGATTTCAAGATTTGATTAGGAATTTTTAAAGATGATCTAAATATTAGAAAAAACTTCACATGTGGAAAAAATATAAAGAAACAAAAAAATATTAATAAAAAACAAAAAATTAAGTTAGATGGTGTTAAAAGCAATTATAATAAAGAAATTCTTCATCCACATTATTAAAGTAATATATATAAATATATAATAAAACCATAAAAAGTTATTTAAATTTGAATCAAATTCTAAGTAGTAAAAGACTAATAAACAAAATACTCATTTTCATAAATTTAATCATACTAAAACAATGAAAAAATTATTAATCTAAAATAAAAAAATCTTTAAAAAAATCACTAATTATGAATATATAAACTAAATTTATTAACTAGTTCACCTAAAGATTCTTTAATTTAAACAATAAAAAATATATATTTTAGACATCAATCTCTAATATTATCATCATCATCACTAAAGTCTATTTTAAATTTATCTTTTATAAAAGTAGGTAAAGTTAAAAGTAACAAGAGATTCAACTGTTTATATAAAGTATGAAGTGTTTTTTTAGTCGAACTAATTTTTTGAAAAAAATAAATTATATTCGATTAAATCTATTTGAAATTTGTCTGAACTAAAATATTATTTTTTGTTTAAAATTTATCTAAAAATTCTTATTTATATATTAATTAATCTGTCTGAAATTTATCTAAAATATATTATAATAAATAGAAATCTGGTAGATAAATATTTATTTAAAATCTGCTGTCACAAAATTATTTGAAAAAAAGTTTGAATGAAATTACAGAGAAAATATAATTTAACAACAAGAATTTTTAGGACGAAAAAAATTTGTTCGAATTTTGTCCAAAATAAAGATGTTATTTCTAATATTATTCAAAATTTATCTCAATTTTATCTTAAAGTTTGTTCGAAAAATATTTATTTTTAGTAGTGGATAATAATAAATTTTAATTAAGGATGAAATGACAAATGAGTATATCTCTTTATTATGCTAGATTATTAGATAAATCTTCCAATAACAACTTTAATTTAAGTGTTAGTTTGGATTTAATGGATCGATATAGGAGTAATATAATTTTAATCATAATTTTTATTAGAATGTTATATTGTAAAATTTTAAGAATACTGTGTGATCATTGTTATCCGCTATTTAAGAGTGAATTTTACTTTTAGTTCGAACATTTTGATATCTTAAAATTAGGGACGGATCCAGAAATGATATTATGGGGGGCTAAAAACACATATAATATTAAAAATTATGTAAAAAAATTATATAATATAAAATGTATTACAAAAATATACCGACAGAGAATATATTTTAAAGTAAAACAATATGTGTATACTTTTTATTAACGAAGTGGTCGAATCTTCGTATCATAAAATTCACCAATAATAGAATTTGTGTCAAATTTTTTCAGTAATTTTCTTTTCAATATTACTAAAAGACAATTAGTAAGAAATTCATCTTTTATTTTGTTTCTAAGTTATTTTTCACAATATTCATAGTTGAAAAAGATTTTTTAATTGTAGTAGTTGAAACAGAAAAAATTAATACCAAATGGATAAAAAAAGACGACCACAAAAAAAAAAAGAATTCACTTTATGAGATTTAAAAATTTTTATTTAATTAAAAAATATTAGTAATAATATCTTTTTCAGATTTCTTTAATATTGTTACTTATTTTGTAGATATTAAAAATTATTAATATTTAAATTAGACTGAACTTTTATTTATACTAGACAAAATAATAAATAATTTTTTAAAAAATTAAATTATACATAATAACTTATTACTATTAAAAAAAATTGGGGGGCCGAGGCCGCCACTCGTCCCCCTTATGTCCGTCCCTGCTTAAAATGTCTTTATTTCATGCACTATGTCTCATCTAAATATTTTATAAGCATGTAATAATAATTTCGTGTATATATATATATATATATATATATATATATATATATATATATATATATATATATATCCACAAATACATGACTAATTTAGTGATTGGTTTTTAATATTATAAAATATATACATAGTATTTTTGGTAACATAATCATATTTTATTACTTAGCAGTTGTAATATTAATTATATTTCAAGACAAGATTATAGCACTAACTACAATAAATTGGATAGATAGCGGCGAAAATTTTGTGGCAGTTTTGCTAAACTGCCGCAAAAAGACAAACTGCGGCACATATAGCGGCGGTTAGGTGTTAGGGTTATTAACAAGCCGACATTTAGCAGCGGTTTTTTGCAAACTGCCGCTATATTGGCGTCAGGTTTGCATTTCGTGGCGTCTTTTCGAAAGCCGCTGCGATATATCCGCCAGTGACTTCTTGTTAGGCATTTTACGGCAGTTTCGTTTAAACCGCCGCAAAATGCGTATAATCTAGTTAAATAACGACCACTATCTGAAACTACATATGTTTAAATCATTGTTACTTAAACTCGTAACACTTTTTTTACAAGTTACTCGTAACACTTTTTCTACAAGTTACTCGTAACACTTTTTCTACAAGTTACTCGTAACACTTTTTCTACATTCGTTTTTTTATTTATTTTATTCATATGAATTTTATGTAGTTTTTATTGTATTTTTTGTTTATATGATATATGTTGTTGGTTTTATAAAATTTTTATTATTTTATATTTGTATGCTTTTTTTCTATTCTTTGATGTACTCCGTCTTTGTTTTATATTAATTTTTTATTTGTTATTTTGACTTTGTAAAATTTGTAATTGTAATTATTATATACTAGGTTTATTATAAAAAATTTGTATAATATATAGGGCAAAACACTAAAATAAATCAATGGGAGAATTTTATTACCCAAATCAGCCAAAACCAAAATTTTTCCAGCAATCCACCAACGAGCAAATATATATAATTCGAATCAATTCGATTCGAATTGCAAATGCAAGTAATTCGAAACAACTTGTTTCGAATTACCATTGAAATAAAAAGCATGTAATTCGAATCAAGTAGATTCGAATTAATGGTGGCTAAATCGAAACAAGTTGTTTCGAATTACTTGCATTTGCAATTCGAATCGAGTTGATTCGAATTATATATATTTGCTCGTTGGTGGATTGCTGAAAAAATTTTAATTTTGGCTGATTTGGGTAATAAAATTTTCCCATTAGTTTATTTTGGTGTTTTGCCCTAATATATACTATGATCCTATAAAAAAGGACAAAATAAATAAAAAAAATTAATTATAAGTAACAATAGAGCCATAAATAACGAAAATTTATAGTTCAAAATAATTCTAAATTAAAGAGTACGGGTAATACTAGAAAAATTTTAAAATATTTTTTTGTTTAACATTATAAAATTTATAATACACTCTTTCATATTTTTTAATGTATTTATTTATTTATATAATAAATATTTTTTATATTATTTTTGTGAGGTTCTATTTTTGCATGTATATAAAAAAATAATTTAAATTGATGTCTCTTTTAGTAATTTTTCATCTAAAAGTAATTTTGATTAGTATTATCCAAACAACAATTATTTTACTATAATCAATTTTGATCCCAAATATTGTCAAACATGAATCATATTAACCCAAACTTACTCTTTATCAAAATCAATTTCGTAAAATCAATTTTATGCAAACTCACGTTTGCAAATTGAAATCCAAACACACACTAAATTCTTTTATATATTGTGATAGAATTGATTTCAGCAACAAAAAAATTGACCAAAGACAATATTTACTAGATTTTTATAACTTGCAAAAATTATTATACCATATAATAATTAATAACATAATTTTATAACAAATAATACTATTAATATTAAAATATCCTTATAATATAATAATGTTATAGGTTGTAAATTAATATACGGATATTTTAGTAGTTATAAATTATAAGCAATTATTGTAATAAATTATAATTAATATAATATTTATAATTATATTAATAAGGATACTAATAGTTATAATATTTATAATAAACATTATATAATAAATTATGATAAGAATAATGTTATGTTCAGTAATAAAGATATTATTTATAAATATTTATACGGATATTAATATATAAATATCTATAGCTATTATAAATTATGGCTATTATACGCAATTATGATTTTAATATATGTATAGGTATTATAAGTATAATAATAGCGATTTATAGTATAATAAATATCAGTAATTTATAATTATTACTTATTTAAGGGCATAACATAATAACGATTGTTAATTATATACATTACTTACACCGATATTTTATTAATTATATAAAATCTTAAAATTAATTTCTATCATTAATTTTGGTTTGTCCGGTTTGAATAATCTTCCAACACGGTAATGTTTTGATTTTTATTAAGAAAAAAAAAAACAATAAACCTAATGGATTACCCGCAAGCCCCAACTCATGTCCCCTCTATTCTGAAAATTGAAATGACAAAGAAACAAAACCTAATAGCCACCGCCCTCTCTTAATCTCTTCTGCAGCCATCGCCCCGCGCAACCACCGCAGCCCCCACTGCTCTGCAGCCCCCACACTCTTGAGCTCGCTTTGTCGTTGTGGGTCGCGCCGCTTCGCTGCTCCTCATCGTGGGTCATTGCCGCTTCGCTGCTCCTCGCTGTGGGTCATCGCCGCTTCTCGGATCCTTGTTGTGGGTCCTCGTCGCTTTTTTCCTCCTCGTCGTTTCTCCTTCTCCCCTCCTCGCTGGTGTCGTTTTTGCTTTTTTGCTCTGCACCGTGTCCCACTGTCATTGCTTCTCCGTCGTGGCTTCTCTTTTTCGCGTGGAGTCTCGTAGTCGAAGCGGCTACCTTTTGTCGCATCTCAAGTCTCTAGTCTCTGCTTCAACCATCGCAGGTCTCAGATCTCAAGTTTCAAGTCTCTTCTTCTCTGCTTCAAGCCTTCAACCCTCTCAGGTCTCAAGTCTCAGTCTCTAACACTCCCTGATTCTATTTTCCTGACTCTATCCATCTGAAATTTCAAATTTATTATGAACATGCATATGATGTATTATTGATGATTCTGCTGAATTTTGAGATATTAATGTTTTGAATTTTTATTTCAATTCAGTTTGTTCATATTGAATTAATTCTACCGATATTACCTTTTTTATATTTACGTTTTGCTTGATTTGTTCTCTTAATTTATTGTTGATAATATTATATGAGCTGCTGGGTTAAGGTACTGATCATGAATTGTATTAGACTTTGTGAATTTTGTTAATTTTTATATGCTATTGTGAACAGGTTTTGTTATTGATATACTTTTTTCGGTTAAAGATCTATTTTTTGAAGGGGCGTTTGTTTTGATTTAGACTGAGTTTAGGAAAAGTATAAAAAAAGGTTTCAAATAGAACATACATGAGACACAGAAAAATAATGTTGCTTACCTAGTTGAAGATCCATATAATTGGCTTTTAGTGTGAAAATTAAGGACTTCAACAAACTGAAAAATAGAAACCGAGGTTCATCGTGAGAAATGAAAACAATTTAATGTGAAACAGTTCAAAGTAGCATATATAAAAATATTTACAGAGAAACCCAAATAGAGGAGAACCAGATAGGTGAATTTGGCTTCAGAAATGATTTGTGCTGAACTTGTGTAAACTGATTGTACTGCTTATCAGTAAAATTTATTTAATTGAATAAGCACGTTTATAACATTTGAGAATCACATATTTTTATAACTGATTATTTCAACAAACTTTTGAAATTAAACCAATATTCTCTATTTTTATATTATCCTAACCGTTTAAATCCATTTAAATTATGCAGGTGGTTCATTTTACTTTTTTAAAGATACAATAGTTAACTTGTTTAAGTTAATATGGTAACTTAATAACAGATTTGGTGCAACAATAAAGGAACAGGTACATTGCATAACAGAAATTTAAAAGTGATTTGAAAATATTCTAACAAACTATTTGAATTGATTAACGTTAAATTTGATTGTCAAATGTTGTTGTGATCTCATCCTATTTCTCCTCGTTTTCTGTTTTATCAATACACCCCAAAATTTCTATATATCTGAAACTCTCCCATCAGTTGCACGTCATTCTCAGCAGGTGAGAGACTTCTCCATTTCAAACCAGTTACGTGAGTTCAGTTTCCTTTCTCTTCAAGACTTTTTTCGTTGCTGGTTAAACATAAGATTGTCTTCCCATAGGTGAGCCAACACTTTCGTGCTTATTAAATACTAACACTCAAATGAGTGGGATGTTCAACACATCTTCATATAATTAATTCTTTTGTTTTTGATATAATAAATACTGGTGGTTCGTTTTTTTGTTCCTTTTTAAAATTATTTTTCCCTTTTTTTTTTCATTCTTCCAGCTAGATGTCTGCATTATTATGAAAGAAGATTAATGAGAAACCTTGTTTCGTTGTTCGCGTGGTTGGAGCTCGTTTATTAGGTAAGCTTCTTCTTCGTCATCTTCATCTTCTTTTTCACTCTATATTCATGAAAAAAGGGTTTTAGCTTTCTGAAGGAAAACAAAAGGGTCTAACTTTTTTAACAAAGGTCTTTCCGAAACCCAGATTATGAAAGTTGGCTCCTTTGTGTGAGAAAGTTTCCTCTATTTTTTTTTATTAATGTATATATATATATATTTTAAAAATGGTGATTTGTTGTGCTTCTCATTTAATCTGTTATGAACTATTTTAAAATGGATATTAAATATAATGGAAAAAAATTAGGCAAAAAGTCAAAATTTGAAGTAGATGCCGGTCCATATTCAGTTAGCAATTTTTTTGCACCAGAATTTACACACAGTTTGTGGACTTTTTTTTAATATTGTTAGTTAGCAATTTTTATTGATATTTCATGTCAGGTTGTCTATTTCTTTGCAAAATCTTTAATTATTGGGACCCTTTGTATTATTGACTGCCATGCTTTGTAGGGCGATTATGTGTGGTTGCATATGGTATGGAGAGATTGTAATACCATCATTGTTCATCTGTTCATGGTTCTGCTCCTTAGATACAGTTTCATGAAATATCCTAACGGGACAACATATCTAATTCTAGTTCCTATTTCTTTGAACAATAAAACTGATCCTATAAAGTGGATTGATCATATGATTTCACCTATTTTTGTATATAGTTATATATATAGTAAAATATCGCTGTGCTTGTATAGAATCCAATGATGCAAAACAGAAATTAACTGCATCAACTTATTCATTGTTTGTGAATTTGTGTTTGGTCTATACCATGATCTGGGTGTGGAGGACCTCACCGTGCAGACTGATCATACTTGACACTTTTTAATTTCAACAAAGCTACCTTTGGTTATGAGTGAGTTATGAGTACTTTCTTTCTGCTGCTTCTTCATTTCAACAAAGCTACCTTTCTATAACTCGTAGGTTCGGCTTTTATTATTATTAGCCCCCTTTTTGTTAATTTTAATTCTAATTTTCCTTTTTTTTAATATAGTAATCAATAAATAATTATCCTAATCCATATAAGTGTTGTGAAAAATGAGTCCAATGCAGAGTCCAATACAGAGGATAAGAGGATAATTGCAGAATCGACGGCTAGGCTAGAAGAAGAGCGGGCAAAGAGACAGTCAATACATAAGGTCTTGGGATATGTAGTCCAACAGTTAGGAGGCAATTTGCCAGTTGAAATTGCTGAAGAGCTGGCTTTTGTGGGCGGTACACCGGACTCGTCATGCGCATGGCCATCTTCATCTAGCAATCACGATCCGCAACAAAAATTTGAATTTCAATTAATGGTCTTGGATACTTTTACGTTTAAATAGGTTTAGTACGTTATGCTTATTTTATTTGACTTGAGCATTCTTAATTTATTTTGGATGATGTTACGACAATTTCGTTATATATGTTATGTTTGCATTCGTTTAATTTGGTTTGTTATGTTAATTGAGCTGTTTTACTTGGTTGCAATTTGTTTTAATTAGTTAAAACGTAAAAAAATTAAAGTTTAATAAACATTATTTGTCAAAATAGACAAAATAATAGAAAATTTAAAATTTTAATGGGAAATTTGAATTTGGTTACGGTTTTGAAACCGCCGCAAAACTATAATATGTTTTCTTCTGTTCGACATTTAGCGGCAGTTTGTAACCGCTGCAAATTGGACAATTGCAATTTTGTTAATAACCGCCGCCAAACCCAAATTGCATTTTGCGGCGGTTACTCCAGCGGTTGACTAAAACCGTCGCTATCCGTTTTGTCGCGTCCTATCTTCCGGCGTTTCACGAAACTGCCGCGAAATGTTTTGCGGCGGTTCAAAACCGCCGCAAACGGCTCTAGGAACCGCCGCTAAATAGCATTTTTGTTGTAGTTTCATTACATGAATATATTATATATTACATATTATAATATTATATATAATCCAAAACGCATCCAGTAACTAGGTAATTCTCAATAACAGCAATATAATTAATAAAAAATATAAGAAACTGATTTTTAATTAGTCAATAATTTGATATTAGTTATTTTTATTTTAAAATTTATAATTAAAAATTTAACATTTTTTATTTAGAATATAAAATTTACGATAAATAAAATATTTTTAACAAAATTAGTTAATAAAAAATATTAGAAAGCTATCAGAATTTATTATTTTTAATTAGCATTTAGTCATCAATTAAATTAAATATTTTTAGTTTATTTTTTTTAGTTTAGTAATTCAACAACATGTTTTATCTTATCATTTTAAATATTATTGATCACTAACTGATAACTAAAAATAATAAATTCTGATGACTCTCTAATATTTATCTTAGTTAATATTGAATAAAAAAATCAATTCACTAGCATTACTCATAATTAGTTACTAATTAGCCATTTTGGCCATATTTAATTTGTTAGTCGCTTATTATTAATATATTGAAGAATAGGTTTGGATAATAATCCGTATTACGGACCGTGCGATGGCATCTTTTACATATGCTTTGCGTCACCGTCTTGTGAAGCATTAATGCATGCACATGTCTCGTATGTTCAATTCTTGGTATCATTGACATATTCTACAATATTCACACTCAATCAAAATAAATTGAAATTGCTGATGATCTGATATGCTTTATGAGTTATGACCCAATTCAAAAAGAGAATGTGAACACAACTTGAACTTTGACTTTGATCACCAAGTAAAGAGAATGGTTATTAGACACATAGTTTGTGTATTTGTACAACAAACTACATTTGGTATGATTTTTTCCTTTTCCAATTGGGCATAAAAAATTGAATCAATTCAGTAAATATTCCTATAACTCAAATTAACAAATTTGTCACACGACCTTAGTGTGATTTTGCATAAAAAGTGTGATGGATGAGTTGTATGTTTTTTTTAATGTTTGGATGAGCCAGAAATAAATCTGGCACCTAATAATATGAAATGATACCCCCACCTAAAGTTCTATAAAAGCCCCCACACTCTCTTTATGTCATATATACCACCATCATAATAAGTCATCACTGCCCCCTCTCTCTCTATCTCTTTATAGTGCCTTTTGGTTCTTTCATTTATATAAGCAAAATTTGGCTAAGTGTAGAGGAGATCTAAGAGAGGGGGTAACAATGGCCAAGTCTAAGTTCCTTGCTGTTTTTATCTTGGCCCTCATTGCCATTTCCATGCTTCAAACTGTGGTAACTAGTTGTGAATTATTATGGTAGACTTTTGATTGAAAGTAGAAAACACAATGGATTCTCTCTAACATGTTCTTGTTTGATTTTTAAGGTCATGGCATCTCATGGGCATGGAGGACACCATTACAATGACCAGGTATGTAATGTATAACCAAATGCCTCTTCTCTCTCTTCCACACATGCATTGTTTCTATCTCTCTTGGTGGGGTGGTCAAAAACCCAAGAATTAAGACCGGGGTAGCTACTAATACAAGTTGGTACAGATGAATGGTCCGTGTTTATTTTTTGGAAGATGAGAATGAAACTTATTTGTATGAAGATGTTGTTCACTTTGGTGAAAATTCAGATGCAGTTAAATTCACGTGAAGTTGATAGTTTAGAATCGTTAGATGACAATTTAGTCAAATCTATCAAATTATTAACGATTTTTAACTATTAACTTCACATGAAGTTAACTGCACATGAATTTTCACCATTCACTTTATATCTTTACAATACTACTTAAAGAATTAGTTATTAGACTTTTTGTCTGACGGATATTTTGGTAAAAAAAAAAAAGGAGTAACTAATTTGTCATGATACATACATTTTAATTTTAATTTTAATTTTAATTTTAATTTTATTCTTTTTATATCTACCTAAGGCAATGTTTGTGTTTTGAGGAATAAAAACACAAAAATGGTTCCTTTTCTCTTGTTTGGAATTGAAAATTATAGACGAGGTGAGAGTGTAAGGAGAAAAAAAAATTAGAATAGAAGAAAATTAATCAACTAGAAAAAAATTAGAAAAAATCAAGAAAGATAGATAATTTTATCAATTTTTTTTAAAAGGAATATATTCATTACTAATTGAATGCCTCCTGACTCTATTATTATTATTATTATCTTATTTATAATAAATTCTTCTTTTTAATGAGAAATTTTTAATTGGATTATAGACTTATTTTTACTCCTAATAGAGAATCAATAAACAGTGTGTATTTTTTACGCAACCAAATGAGATGTATTTTTTATTCTTTTATTTTAAGAAAAATGTCTCAACACATCATAATGTATGTCGAGAAAAATATATCAAAATAAATAAATAAACAGAGCAAATAACATGTACCCAATATATTTTTTTTCTTTTTCTCCCTTTCAACTATTTTCATTTATCTAATGTCTTTATTTGTCTCTATTATTGCATTAATTTTCTTATTTTCTTATTGACAATAGAAGTTGGGCCGGGGTAAGACTTTCTTCAATTAGTAACATTAGGAATTTGATTTCAACAAACTACTAAGCTTATTAGGGCTGAATATAATTAATAATTAATAATGCCAAATGATTTCTGACTTCGATCTGCTTCTCAAATGTGGTTTTTCTCAGAGGAAATATGGACCTGGCAGTCTCAAGAGCTACCGTAAGTAATGTTTTTCTTTGTTTTATTAATTACATCATTAATGCTTAACGCATAGAATATCTATTTGTTTTTTTTAGATTGAGATCCATTTCTTTTTGTTATCTATAAATGTCTTATGACCCTTTTTTAATGAAATGTTATTTTTTGTTAAAAGAAAATCAAAATTTATTCAAAAATATTTATAAATAATTTATTTACATAATTAATTTAGATTGGTCAAGTAGTTAATTCATTTATCCATTTAAATGAATTTTGAAGTTCGAATTTTATTTATGCATACAATAATTTATTATTCAACAACAAACTTTTAAATAAAGTTTCAATTTATGATAAATTAATTCTTAACCTATCAGATGATGAGATATTATAGGCAACAAAAAAATTTGTTTACACTATCTATTTTATAAAAATATTATTGCACAGTCTAGTTTGCCGTTAAAGTTGCATCTTTTGAGTTTATGAATGGTAGTGTTTGGTGGAGAGATAGGAATGGAAAGATTGAGACTGAGAGGCAGAGATTAAGAGACAGAGATTGAAATAAATCTCAGTATTTTATTTGGTGCAAAATGAGAGATAGAAATTGAAACAAGAATGAAATTCTAATTTAATTTGTACAAAGAGTAAAATTGAAATTAATTAATTGAAATGAAGGTATTTTAGGTATAAAATGTTATTAAAGTTTTAGTCTCTATCTCTAAAAATTTTAGTCTTCTGTGTCCCTACCTTTTAAAAATACTGAAATTTTGGAGATAGAGACATAAATTTTAATACCAATTTCTAAACCAACAAATATGATAGTAGATCTCAACCTCCCGATCTCTCTTTCAATACCTCAAAAAAAATGTTACGTTAAAAGACATTTATATATTATTAATCTTTTAAAATTTTGAAATTTTAAAAAAGATATTTTTATTTTAAACACCTTAATAAGTACTTTAACAAATTCAGCCAATAATTGCATGGAAAACGCTTCTTAAGTTTATTAACATAAAAAATCTTGTTGCAATATTAACAAATTTAAGTTGATTCAAATTTTTATACAATTATTATTATAAAATTTATAATTTTTTTATATCTCGAATAACCTTATAAGAGTTACTTAGAATACTTGTTGGCAAGGAGCATTTACTTAACCTTTGTGTTGAAATGTATGATATGACCAGAATGCCCATCAAAATGTTCAACACGGTGCAGTAGGACCCAATACCACAAGCCGTGCATGTTTTTCTGTCAGAAGTGCTGTAACAAGTGCCTCTGTGTTCCCCCGGGGTATTATGGGAACAAAGCTGTCTGCCCCTGCTACAACAACTGGAAGACCAAGGAAGGAGGACCAAAATGCCCTTAATTAATTAGTTAATTAAACAGAGAGAAATTGAAAATTGAAAACCTTGTAAACAATAATTCTGAAAAAAAATCGTTAAAAATAAGAAAGTAGTAAACTGGGAGTATTTAATATTGAGTTTGTAATTTTATCGTATATGTGTTTAATTATCTTGGAATCAAGATAATTAGATCCTCAGATTTTATTTTATTAGTTTTTTATTTTTAAAAAAATTGATGCAATAATTTTAATTTATTTACTTCTGTTTCCTTCTTTATGGTCTAACAAAATAGATGATGCCGTTTGCTTTTCTTGGTTCTATACTTCTATGCCTCTCATGTATTATTTTATAGGTATTTTATATAATTTGTTGGTGTATTGATAGGGTCGGTGTATTAATTGAGGATGTGCCTTTATCTGTGGGCTCCTTTATTTGCATGCTACTCATTGTTGTTAAGTTTTAGAAAATTTTGATAAATTAAAAAATTAAATGTTATAATTATTTTTTTAAAAATATTTTGTTTGGTTAAAGTAATTATATCAGTTATATTTTTAAAATACTTTATTTGAAAAATAGTTAGATAACTTTTATTCATAAAATATGTAATTGATGTTATTGTTTATTAATTTTAAATATTAATTAAAAATAAATAAATTTCTAACTTTTTAATTCAAAAATACATAATTCTCTTACTAATTTAAATTATAAAAAAAGTCAATAATTTTTTAAAATGCGAGATATTTAAGTCCTTTTACTTAAAATATATAAAAACAAATCGATCTCTTGAAAAAATTTAGATATCTCATATTTTAAAAAGTGATTGACGTTTTTGTAATTTTTATTAATAGATGACTTATTTGTCTTCGAGACAAGAAATTAGGGACCTATTTATCGCTTATTCTCTAATATATATGAACATATTTTGAAGAGTGATATATTGAGGAGGAAATTGAAATTTTTTATTATTTATAGGTGAAATTTAAAATATTTTATTTTTAGTAGTTAATTTTTTTTTAAAAACAAATTATTGAAATTTAAGATGCTTTAAATTAATATCCAAACACAATATGTTGTCCTTAAAAATTTAAGAGATAAGAGTCTAAAAAAAAATACAGTTTCTTTGTTAAATACTCCATCCAAATATACTATCACTTTTTCCTCCTTTTCAAAGAGAGGTTAATATGGTGTTGAATGTTGATGTAGGTTGTTTACGGAACTTCTGTAGTGCTTTGTATTTTTTTTTTCTTGTTGGAAATTGTTAGCCAAACAAGTTAATTCATTTTTTTGACAAATTACAACCCTATGTCATGAGTTATAGCTTTTAATCGGAATATTTTTAGACTTTTTAGTTATTCTTCAAATAAAATTGTATATAAAAATAGTAAAATTAATCAATTATTAATAAATAATAATATTAGATATATAATTATTCAATCTATGAAATATTGTTGAACAATCCGAACTTATCTCTATGTAATAAAGGGTTGAAACTTTGAAGATTGAAGTACACTTTAGAAGTTTGGGCATGATGTCAAAGTTTATATAATGAAAAATATCTAAAATTCAATATTTGTATTTTAAAATTTTTTTAGTATAAGACAAAAAAATACAAAATTTTTAAATTTAACGATTCTCATCTATCAACTTCACATGAAGTTGACTGCACTTTAGTTTTTATGTACAAAAATATTATAAATATTAAAATTTAGATGTCTAATCAATTATTTATCTAAGAAATAAGGATACGTCTAAACCAAAAGTTGGTTGTGTTTTTTTTTTTTTTGGGTCATGAAAGTTGGTTGTGGTTACAACGCGTTTTTATTTTTTCTTTGGGATGGTGGACAAGGCTAATCATCAAAAGGCCCATCAATATGGCCCATTAAAATTTTGAATAGCCCAACAACATTCATTTCCGCGCCAATTCTGCCAACAAATTTTGAAAATCCCAAATAGCCAAAGGCTCCAAAATCTTTTTCATTTTCAGATAATTTCGGAGATCAAGAACTCGGAAAGCGCTTCCGAGTTGACTCGGACTGAGCATAATGGAGCAGCACGACGAGCCACCGGCGGCGGGAGGGTCGATTCGGCCGAGGCTCTTCATCAAGGAAATGGTGATGCGGAACTTCAAGTCCTACGCTGGAGAACAACGCGTTGGTCCTTTCCACAAGGTTAGGGTTTCTTTTTCTTTTTCCCGTTGCTTTTGATTTTAGTTACTTTGGTTGCTCTGAAAATTGAGTGTGCTACTCTGCTAAACGGTTTGTTTTGGAGCTAAGAGCTTCACGGCGGTGGTTGGACCCAACGGGAGCGGGAAGAGCAACGTCATTGACGCAATGCTGTTCGTCTTCGGGAAGCGAGCGAAGCAGGTGATATTTCTGGATTGTGTTCCCGAGTGTTTTTGTTTGTGCTGATTAACTCAATTTCCTTCTTTTGTCCTTTGTTTTTTTTTTTTAATTTTATTTTTATTTTGTCTTGGTCGTTGTGCTTTTCAGATGCGTTTGAACAAAGTATCTGAGCTCATTCATAATTCAACCAATCACCAGAATTTGGACAGTGCAGGGGTTTCTGTTCATTTCCAGGAGATTGTTGATTTGGTAAAATTCTCTTATGCTAGATATATTTATATTCATATTTATTATATTTAATATGCTAAGTTAGTCATTAGATTAGTTTATCTTGTGTTTAAAACAATGAATCATAAAAAGATATATTATTGCTGGAGCTTTTGAGGGGATTTTTTCCCAACTACAATTTAAGCTAAAGTAAGCCCTCTCATTCAGAAGATTAGTGTGTTTGATTTCAATATGCACACCATATCATGTAGGCATGGATAGTAGAATGGCAATTGAATTTCAATTCATTTTAATATGCTTAGTGAAATCCTTTTGAGTTATTTTTCAACATAATTTTTAGTCTCAAATAGTGATTTGTGCAGAAGTTGGAAAAATTGCCAATTGAATTCTGGTGCTGGTTCTGTTTCCAAAGGCTGAGATACTAACTGATACACAATAGTCCTGTACTTTTTCTTGCTTAATTTGGTTCTCATATTTCTTATTTTTGAATGGTTCCTTGTTGTATGCTCTAGAGCTAATTTTCAGTTTACCATCATCATACACTGACTGGCTACTTTTCAGAGTGCTCTGTGTGCTTGTTTTCTTTTTTTTTTTCCATCTCTTTTTCATCACATCCATCCTGTCTCTGCTTAAAATAGAACTAGTTATCACTTGGTGCAACTTGCAGGATGATGGAACGTATGAGGCTGTTCCTGGAAGTGATTTTGTGATTACCAGGGTTGCTTTCCGTGATAACTCCTCGAAGTATTATATTAATGACAGGACCAGTAACTTCACTGAAGTTACCAAGAAGCTTAAAGGAAAAGGTGTTGACCTTGACAATAATAGATTTCTAATCCTTCAGGTTTGCATCTGTTGCATGATGTTTTTTATGATTTTATGTTTTTTTTATTTGGTCTTATACATCTTCATATTTGATCTGTTTCTTTTAGGGTGAAGTTGAGCAGATATCACTTATGAAACCAAAAGCTCAAGGACCTCACGATGAAGGTTTTTTAGAATATCTAGAAGACATCATTGGAACAAACAAATATGTTGAAAAGATTGATGAGTCATATAAACAGTGAGCACCTTTTTTATCCATTTCAATACAAAAAGATTAAGAATGCAATTTTCTTTTTAAATACCTATATTTGTTGTTCTTTTTGCCTGATTGAATTTCATTTGATTAGCTATAATTAAACATAATGGTTCATTTATTGTAACAAGTAACAATTCTTTCTGTGTACTACTTCTGTCTGTAGGATAACTTCATATTTTTTGGTGATTTTGAAAACTAATTAAGTTTCAAGTTTAACATAGAATTCCTCATTTCTGCAATCTTTGGTTGTTGATAAAGATTAGAAACTCTGAACGAGAAACGATCTGGAGTGGTTCAAATGGTTAAGCTTTCTGAGAAAGAAAGAGATGGCTTGGAGGCATGTATATTTGTGGTTTTTTTTTTTTATTTAATCTTTTTGGGGCAACATTTTACATTTGACAGACACCTAAGAGTTCCTTTGTATCAGGATGTGAAAAATGAAGCTGAAGCATACATGCTGAAGGAGTTATCTTTGCTGAAATGGCAAGAGAAAGCTACAAAGTTGGCCCTTGATGATACTGGTGCAAAAATGGATGAGAAACATGAGATAATTTCTAGCCTCGAAGAAAGTCTCAAGGCAGAAAGGTAAATTTTGATCTAAATTGGTAATTTTGTCACAGCCAATGCATTGTTATGCCTGTCTCATGAAGAACTTGGTGATATCTTACTCTAGGGATAAAATCCAAGAGAGCAAACAAACTTTGGAGGAGATAGAAGCCAAGCACAACAAGCATTTAAAAAGACAAGAGGTTTGCAGGACATGGGTCTTGGAGTTGATATCTGTTTGCTTTAAGGGCATTTTATGCTCAATGTATAGCTCATCATGCAGTAACCTAGTAAAATGTTTCTTGATTTCCGTTGTGCAGGAGCTAGATAGTGATATGAGGAAGTGCAAGGAGGAGTTCAAAGAATTTGAGAGACAAGATGTCAAGTTTCAGGAAGATTTCAAGCATGTGAGCCAGAAAATAAAGAAGCTGGAGGATAAAGTTGAAAAAGTGAGGGGAATTCGCCATAGTTTGTAATTTATAACTATATGTTAGCTGAAAGTATTCCTAAATAATACACCTCATCCATTCATTCTTATTTCAGGATTCTGCAAAACATGACACCCTTGTAAAGGAGGGTGAGAACTCAATGGATCTGATACCAAAACTTGAGGACAATATCCCAAAACTGCAACAATTGTTGCTTGATGAGGAGAAGATCTTAGAAGAGATAATTGATTGCTCCAAAGGTGTAACCTTGTTTGCTTCTTCAAAGGAGCTGATACTCTATGTGCATATTTGTGGGCCTTGACCTAGTTACTAGCATCTATTTTCCCTTTGGTTCGACTTTTAAATTGATTGTTTCTTATTGATAAACAGTTGAAACTGAGAAGTTCCGCTCTGAGCTTGCTAAAATTCGTGCCGAGCTTGAACCTTGGGAAAAAGATTTGATTGAGCACAAGGGGAAACTTGATGTTGCATCTACTGAGACTAAGCTTCTAAATGAAAAGGTGAGAATGACAAATTTCATTGTTCACAGAAATGAAGAAAATACTTTAGTTTATCTCCATTATGTCTTAGAATATCAATGGATATCTACTAGGGTTAGTTTTTTATATATACTATTATTCTAATATTATTTCTTTATTTGGTTAGGATTTCTCTTTTTTTGTAAATAGGATTAATGTCGTGTCTCTTGTGACACAACAATATAATCATATCAGTATATTTTTTCATAATAGGAGGCAGTTATGTTTTTTTTTTGTGCTTTGTTACTTGCTGCCATACTCATGTTGGCAAAACTAGAACTGTTCAAATCTTCCTCTAATAGAATGTAGGATGAAAGTTATTTTGAATCTTTTTTCAGCATGAAGCTTCTCATAAAGCTTTTAAGGAAGCTCAAAGTCAGATGAAAATCATATCAGAAACAATTGAATCAAAAACTGCCAGCATTTCTCAAATTATGGGTGATATAGAAAAGAGAAAGCGTGACGCAGTGGATGCACACCAAGTGGAAGAAGTGAGGATCTTTTATCTTTTTTTATTATTCTTGCTCTTTGAAAATGTTACCCCTAAGCATGCATTTATCTGAGTGGTCTTCTCCCAGGAATGTATTAAAGAACAAGATGCGTTGATACCTCTAGAGCAAGCTGCCCGACAAAAGGTTGCAGAGCTGAAGTCTGTAATGGATTCTGAGAAAAGTCAGGGATCAGTTCTAAAGGAAATCTTGAAAGCTAAGGAAACCAAGAAAATAGAGGGAATATATGGACGCATGGGTGATTTAGGGGCTATTGATGGTGAGGTTTTTATAAACCTGTTTTTAAGCTTCATTAGTTTTCCAAATATGCATTTTTTTTTATGTTTAACTGTTGGAAACCTGTTTTGGATGATACTGCTTGTATTTAATTTAGTGTTTTAAATTTTGTAGTTATTTTATGAGTTTTTCAAGAAAAGATATATCTTTTTATGTAATCAAAACTCAATGATTAGGCTTCTTGTTTGAGGCATTAGTATCATGGAAATGCTAAACCACTGGTTAGAAACTAGACTTTATCTTCATCCTACTGATCATTTGGTTCTTGATAGTGTCACTCGTGGAAGAGGTGAATTCTGTTCTCCTAAACTCATCCATACATAATTAATCATAATCTGGACTGTATAACCATACATGGATAGTCAGGATTATAAACTGTTAAGTGTTTAAAAGTTATATGATCACTTTAAAAAGTGATGTAGCTTTATGTTCTGATATTGACTGTTAGTGTAAGATTCAACAGGGGCCAAACTTGCTCCTCTAACGCCTATATAAAACCATTTTATCCTCTCCTTACTGCATCTATGTATTTGCTGTATTCAATATTTGACCTTAAGGTATAGAGCAGAAAAAGAATCAACATCAGACCTAAAATCCATCTCATGATTTCTCCCAGTATGACATCAATTCACAGAAGCACTATTTTCAGCATTATATCCTATTGTTAGATGGCCTTTGGCCTAAGCCTTGATCCATGGCCAAGGAGTTGGCAAGAAAGTTAATAGCATAGTTACCCTATTCTCAGTTTATTTTTGTTAGTTTACATTGTTCCATTTTTCTATATGTTGATACTGTGGTTTATTATTAGAATGATACTTGATCATGAAATTTTATGTTCTTTTTCTACCCTGCAATCTGGTGAATGGTGATTTCGATAACACTCTATGTTTTGTTTGTATGCCCAGTATGCTAATATTTTTACTTCTTTGTCTTCCATGATTGCAGCAAAGTATGATATTGCAGTATCAACAGCGTGTGCTGGTCTTGATTATATTGTAGTGGAAACAACAAATGCAGCTCAAGCATGTGTTGAGCTGCTTCGTCGAGAGAATCTTGGTGTTGCTACGTTCATGATATTGGTAATTTTTAACTATCATTACGTCTTTGAATGATCACTCTTAATGTTTAGGATAGCATGAATAGATTTGTTTTGCCATAGCCTCCCTTGGATTTGTATAAACTCGAATGGACTCATTGCCTAGATGCTGGTTTTAGGTTTGTACATTTCCAGTCCCAGCTTCTAGTTCCTTTAAGAGTTTCTGCTGATTATATATTAGCATCTCCATTAAATACTAAAATTAATATTTCAAGTACTTTGTTTTAAGTGTGAAGATTCCGTTGTTGAAGGAGACATTTCATTGACGTATTTAGTCATCTGGTTCTTTGGATTCTGAACTGGTTCAACTGGAACTTATTATTAAACCATTCCTGTTTTTGGCAAAAGCCATTGTACTATAGCCATTTATGTACTTCAATTAGATAGCGTGTGAATTTTGTGTAGTCCAACTTCATCTTTGGAGGTTTTAATGTAGTTGAAAGCCTTTTATGTGTTTTGAAGAATCTAATGGCCATGCGCTTACACCACGTAAGGGATTGAAAGCATGACAGCTTCTTAACGTTGAGTTCTGTATACACACTGTTATGAATGATGTGTGTATTATTTTGGTATACTGATAGCACATGGAAGTGAAGTTAATTTGATAATTATGACTGACAATTTTTTTTCTTTATGTAATCAGGAGAAGCAAGTTGACCTTCTTCCAATGTTAAAAAAGAAAGTTAGCACCCCAGAGGGGGTCCCGCGCCTTTTTGATTTAGTAAAAGTACATGATGAAAGAATGAAGCTTGCTTTCTTTGCTGCCCTGAGAAATACGGTTGTTGCTAAGGATCTAGACCAGGTCAATTACACTTCTCTAGCAGAAAACTTGGCTTTTTATGTTAATAAGGGCTTACTGTAATACAAATTTGCGGAATAAAATATAGAAACTTTGGACAATATAATCAACATTTAAGTATTTTCCCTCTTGAAAATTTTAGGCAACACGTATAGCATACGGTGGCAACCATGAGTTTCGACGAGTCGTTACTCTTGATGGTGCACTTTTTGAAAAATCAGGAACAATGAGTGGTGGGGGCAGTAAACCCCGTGGGGGGAAGATGGGGACATCTATTCGAGCTACCAGTGTGTCTACAGAAGCGGTTGCAAATGCTGAAAAGGAGTTATCTGGATTAGCTAATAAATTGAATGACATTCGCGAAAGAATAGCAGATGCTGTGAGACGATATCAAGCCTCTGAAAAAGCTATTGGTTCTTTGGAAATGGAGTTGGCTAAAAGCCAGAAGGAGGTAATCCATAGTTTTGAGTCTGAAAGGACACTTTTCTTGGAGTTGTTGGTGTAGGGCCTTCAGGTTTTATGCTTTTCTACCATCATTCTGCAGGTTGATAGTTTGACATCACAACATAAATACATTGAAAAGCAACTTGATTCCCTTGAGGCTGCATCAAATCCGCAGCAGGATGAGCTTGATAGACTGGAAGAGTTGAAGAAGATTATTTCTGCAGAAGAAAGGGAGGTTAATAGACTTATTGATGGGTCTAAACAACTAAAGAAAAAGGTTGGTGATTCCATTATAAGTGAGGGTTACCTAGGATGTTGAATAAACCTTATGCCTTTAATTAACTTAACATGGTTGGCTCAATTTTCTCTTCAGGCTGCAGAGCTACAGAAAAATATTGAAAATGCTGGTGGGGAAAAACTAAAATCTCAGAAGTCAAAGGTCCAGAAAATTCAGTCTGTAAGCAACTTGTATACCCAGAACTGTTCAGTTGATTTGATTTTGTGTCTGTACTAATGGTTCCTATTGGCAGGATATCGATAAGAACCAATCAGAGATTAACCGCCACAAGGTACAAATAGAGACGGGACAAAAGATGATGAAAAAGTTGATTAAGGGAATTGAGGAGTCAAAGAAGGAGGTAGAACGCCTTACTGGAGAAAAAGAAAAGTTGAAGTCCAAGTTTAAAGAAATTGAACAGAAAGCATTTGGTGCTCAAGAAAGTTATAAGAAAATAGAAGAGGTTTGCTTTCTTGTCTCGCACTATATTATGTAGAACTTGTGCGTGGACAGTGATATGCATTAAATCGTAGTGCTTTTTATATATGTTTTCTAAATGTATATAAGTTTTGGTTGTTATTGTGTTGTATTTGATTTTTTTCCCCTATGCAGCTGATATACAAACATAAGGTTGTCTTGGATGAAGCAAAGGCAGAGTACGAAAAGATGAAAAAAGCGGTGGATGTATTGCGGGCATCTGAGGTACCTCTAGTATCTTTTCAAGGTTACTTAATATTCGAAGTTTTCTCATGGCAGTAAATAATTTTTAGGTTGATGCTGATTTCAAACTAAAAGATATGAAGAAAGCATGCAAAGAATTGGAAATGAGGGGGAAGGGTTACAAGAAAAGACTTGATGAGTTGCAAACTACTATTAGCAAGCATCTTGAGCAGTAAGTCATTAGCTATTCGAATTTGGGTATCTTTCATCTTGACATTCTTATAAGGTTGTACAATTGTTGCAGAATCCAAGTTGATTTAGTAGATCCCGAAAAGCTACAGGCTACATTGGCTGATGATAATCTTAATGCGGCTTGTGACCTTAAAAAGGCCCTTGAAATGGTTGGATTGCTTGAAGCACAGTTGAAGGAGATGAATCCAAATCTTGATTCAATTGCAGAGTATAAGTTTTTAAAATTTGTTATCCTAGTTATCTTTCATTTTGATGTTTCCTAATGAATTTTCTTTGACTGTCAGGTACCGGAAGAAGGTACAACTGTACAATGAGCGAGTTGAAGAACTTAATGCAGTCACCCAGGAGCGGGATGATATAAAGAAGCAATATGATGAGTGGAGGAAGAAGAGGTGTGCATATTTTTTGTTACCATGATCTAATTTATATATAATATGGCCCAAGTAGATTAGGTACCTGACTTAATTGGACTTGGTGGTTGGTTTAATTTAATTGATGAGTGTTGCTTTGACAAAAATATTACCTGAATGTGTTCTTTCAGATTAGATGAGTTTATGGAAGGATTTAATGCCATATCTTTAAAGTTAAAGGAAATGTACCAGATGATTACACTAGGAGGTGATGCAGAACTTGAGCTGGTGGATTCTTTGGATCCTTTTTCTGAAGGTGTTGTGTTCAGTGTTAGACCGCCAAAGAAAAGCTGGAAAAATATTGCTAATCTATCGGGTGGAGAAAAGGTTCTCTCTCTTTTTGCTGTCTTTTCCTTTTCTATTTGGCGTCAATTTATGTAAAGAAAAATCATTTTGTTTAAGCAAGTATTCTATGTTCTCGGTGACTATTGGTTTAATCCTAGTAATCATTAACAAAAGTACCTTCATTACAATGTTCTAAAAGCCAAACTAATCAGTTGAACTTGAACCGTTCGCTTGTGAGCTGTAATTAATATTTTCAATTAAAAAATTTTCTTATTAAATTATAATAACTTGTTTAATTTCCATGTTAGTTGTCATAATATTGTTTCATGGATACGAATCTTTTTCCTGTTAAAGTTGATCTAGATTTTTTATCTCCATTTTGCAGACTCTTAGCTCATTGGCACTTGTATTTGCCCTTCATCATTACAAGCCCACCCCCCTCTATGTAATGGATGAAATTGATGCTGCCCTGGGTAAATGCTAATGTTTATAAAAGCAAAATCTCTTTTGATTCCAAGTCCTATGTCTGTTTTGCGGTGTATTGAATCCCGTATTGTTGTATGATTTCGCAGACTTCAAGAATGTATCCATTGTTGGGCATTATGTAAAGGATAGGACTAAGGATGCTCAGTTCGTGATCATTAGGTACGTTTGGCAGTGATAGTTCTAGAATATGTTCATACCTGTGCTAGTATCATTCTCAGATATGCATTTGACTAATCCAAACATTGTGTTTTCTTCCTGCAGCCTCAGGAACAATATGTTTGAATTGGCCGATAGACTAGTTGGGATTTATAAGACTGATAATTGCACGAAGAGCATTACGATTGATCCAGCGAGTTTTGTTGTATGCCAAAAGGCTGCTTAAAAGGTTTGTGAAGTTGCTGCTGCTGTTAAAATTAACTATTGTTCATTATAGTTTGAACGGATGCATGGGACATGAAAAATATTTGTATGTAGTTTTGTTTGTTGTATCAGCTTGTCTTCCCCTAAATTAATGTTCTTATTGATTTATATGGAAGGCTTCAATCCAAATATGACATGTATATAATGTGTAACCCAAATTGGTTTTAGTTTAAAGTTAGACTCTCAGCTTAAGTGCAGTATTAATGGCAGAAAATCAAGAGCGAAATCTAGGAAATGCTTTGGCACTCTCCTTTGCTATCCATTCTGCAAACTTGTTGCCCTCCCTGTGTAATTGTGACAAAATTTGACCCACAAACTTCTCTTCTCAATCTGGTGATATTGCTACTCTTAAACAGAGCCAAAATCATTGATTAGAAAGTTTTGTCTACAATTTCAATGATTGGGATGTATAATATGCACTACTTGAATCTTGACAAAGCAATATTGATTAGTAATGATAAGTACGTCAATATATTTTTATTGAGGATTGTTATTTGAGCACTTTGTACCTTTTTTATTTGTACACGTATGAAACATATAAATTTAATATTATTTTCTGTTACATCAATATTTCTAATAATTCACCATGAAAAACGTGATTAGAACTTTAATAAATGACATTCTATTTATTTTTATGATAATATCAAGAACAGGTAAAATCTTTCTAGTTGATTTAACTTTAAAAAATAGTATCCGGAAGATTCTCGATTTTGATTTATAATTGTCATCTAAAGAGCTTTTAAAAAGATTTAATTATTAAGAAGGATATTTAATATTATAATTATTAAAAAGAATAAATTTTTTTTATAATATTTATAATATTTTTAAAAAATAACCAAATGTTTTTATAAAAAAAATATTTTTAATTATTTTTTATTTGTTTTTCATGATTTTATATTAATAATTTTTATTTTTTTAAAATTTTAGTCATTTTTATTAATTATTTATTTATTTTTATTTGTTTTTTTTTTATTTTTGTGATCTTTCATTTTTTTTTATTATTTCTGGTTCCACTTTAGTATATGATGAAAACCATAATGTTTCATAAGAATGCTCCATTATGTGGTGTACACGGCTGGAAATTCTTAGAATTCTTTAAACTTTAAGATCATTTATCTTAAATTATTAAGAAATAAATATTTAAATGTGGAAGTATTTTTTTAATTTGTGTGAGTAGGGGTGGCAAAGCGGGTTGGTCTGTTCCAATTCGTCCTATCCCGATTAAGTCCGCCTCATAAACAGGGTGGATCGGCCTGCTTCGCCAATTAAAATGGGTTTAAAAAGCTAGCCCGCTCTATTTTATGGAGGGTTGGCGGGCTAACCCACTTGACTCTTTTTTTTAAATAAAATTTATTAAAATTAACAAAAAAAATTAAAAAATAAAATATAAATAAAAAATAGTCAAATTATAATATAATTTTTTATTATTTTTTTTTTAATTTTTAACTTCAATAAAATTGTTCAAAATAATATTTGTCAATATAATCATCTTTATTTTAAAAAATAAATCACATAATTTGAGCATATATACGAAATTGTAAAATAAAATAAATAAAATTAATAACTAAAAGAAGAATAAAAACAAAAAATGAAAAAAAGTGTTTAAAAATTCTATAATTATTAATTTTATAATAGTAACTACTCTTTTATTTAATAAAAAAATAAAAATAAAAAGCTTCGACCCGGCGGACCGGCCTGCCTCGCCCCGCCAAAACCCGCCAATTTGACGGTGCGGGTTTGGCGGGTTTTTTTAATTTGGCGGGCTCCAAATCCTAACCCAACCCTCCTTTTTTAGCGGGTTTAGCGGATCAGCCCGGCGGGCTCGACCTGTTTTGCCACCCCTATGTGTGAGCATGATTGAAACAGTTTGATTTTTTTATCTTTCTTAATCAAAGTCTTCTATATTATTAATAGGACTAAATCACACCTCTTTTGATAGACAAAGAAGTACGAAGATGACTTTGATCTATTAGAGATCAAAATTTTGAAATTACTATTTATATTTGAGTGTGAGACCCATTAAACCTTAAAACCCAAATAAAATAGTATTTCTAGTTTTATTCTCATTTAATTTCAAATAAAAAATAATAATGACTAAATTAATTCAACATTTATGACAATAAATGAAATTACCATTATATAAGATATTTAATTTGAAAAAACTTACTTTATGATTATGATTGTGTATTGTCCATAAATAGATTAAGAAATAATAATTTTCTAACAATCTCCCACTTAGATTTATAGATATATATTTTCCTGAGATAATCATAACTTATAAATTCTATACGCACATCTGAATGCTATTTTTTTGATTACCTTAACAATTTGGTCCGTCTCATATACCAGTTATGAAATTACCGCAGCTTTTATCAAATTAGTGTCGTGACAAAACCACTATAAACATCATACTAATATACTCAACGACGTAAATTAAATTTAGATGAAAAAATTCAGAAATTACATACGAAAATGATTTTATGCATGCCTATTTTCAACTGGTCTAACTTTAATAAGTTTTATGAGATCACGAGTCAGAGTGAAAACGAAAGTGAATACATTATTTCTGTAAAAACATCTATATCATAAATTTGTCTAAACCATACGAGTATCCAAATGCACATTTCCATGGAAATAATATATCATAAAATGATATGACATTCATATGAATAGTATCCACAAAAAAAACTTTGCATATTTGTTTCTTACTAATCAAATATGCATGCATTTGTGAAATTTGTGCTAAGTTGCTCACAAGACACTTAAACACTCTGAACTCTCTTGTTTAACAAAAAGTTTAAAATATTAGACTACTAATCTTTTAAATTTATTTTCATAATTTGTGACAGATATTTGTAGTCACTAAAATGGATGTATTCAAAAAGTAGTTTATATTCAAGTATTCTAGTAAAAAGAGTAATAATTATATTCACAAAATTTTTTCAAAAAACTCTTATAATGAATATATGAAAGCACCTACTCAAATGAAGTTGTTAAAAATATTTTTTTTATTAAGAGTCTTGTGTTAAAAGTGTGTTTTGTTTGTTTGGCCATATTTTAAAAAAAGATAACACTTTTATAGTAAATCAAATCAAACCCTACAAATCATCATCTGATAGTAAAAAGGATGCATCTTTATATAAAGACAATTATAAAATTTTTATGATAGTATCCACCATATATGAATATACCTGTAGTGAATTATAATTGCCTTGACATCCAACAAAGTAAGAATCTGAATACCAAAAGATCTTTAACTTTAATTTCTAACTTCATATGTGTGAACATGTACCCTTTTGCTATAACAAAAATTGTTTGTCTACTATTTAGTGGTCCATTATTAACCGACTCAAATATCTGCCAAAGATACCAATAAAGTACACAATAATTATAATTGTACAAATTTGTTATCTATCAGACTACTGATGAAGCATAATAAATCTTATGCACTTTTGAGCTTTATAACTTTTTTTTGAGGTACGTAATAAGACTATACTTGTCTTCTTAGAGTTGAGTATATAATCTTATTTATAATTCTGCATGCTGACATACAAGAATAGTAAAAATATAATTATGCCTGGTCCATTGAACTGATATAAGTCATTAACCACAATTATCTCAAAAAGGTCATGTGAGATAATAATTTGATAAAATATAAGTTATTAATGAAAAAAAAGTCTCTCTTTTCTTTTAATTTCTAAAAAAAAATTCTATTTAAAAAATAGACTAACAAATGCGTGCCCAGCAGATATAACTTTAAAACAAAATAATATATTAACACAAGTTACATATTATATGAATAAAATTTATATAATGGTGGACTCAACAAAAATACTCAGCACAATATTAATATTTAGTCTTTGGATAAAAATATTAATTTATAAATGTTTTAATATAGTAATCAAACATTGATAATAAATCATGTCAAACAATAAATCTATCTTTGAACAAATTTATTGTTCACATGGAATCAAATAAGTATCACATATTTATTATCACAAATGCACATATATTTTGGCAAGGTACAGAACTTCCTTTGAACCAATTCGTACTCACATAAACTACGTACACATAAATTCATTTAGTGCAGCTTGCTAAATATTCTCACCAAAATTCTATCAAACAATAAGCCTATCTTTGGATCGATTTATTGTTCACATGAAAATTTGAGAATTATACCTATTTATTACTGCATATATTTTTTTATTAATTGGCTAAACACCAACTTTTTTTTGAATCGATTAGTGGTTGCATAATTAAATAGAAAATAAACATAAGGTTCAATGTTTATTATTTTGGCAAATAATAAATTTTTTTTGGGTCGATTATTGTTCACATAAATAATAAGCATTGATTTATTCTTAACTAACCATCCAAATATATAAATATCAATTATATTCAAATGTAACTCTGTTAAATATAAACTTTCTTTTTGTTCAACCAATATTCGCATAAATTACATATCATCATATTCTTAATGTTCTAAAATAAATTAATTTTCACAAAAGAAACTATTTTGACAGTATTATGTTCAATTAATTTATTTCAAAATTAAACCTTATAAAATATATAAATATAATATAATCCAAATTATTACTAATTTCTTTATATAACAAAACCAAATACTTATTTAACATAAAAATAATAAACAAAATAATAAGACACAATATATAACTACCATATAATATTGTCAATCTTTATTAATAATACACATAGTTTCATATATGAAAATTGCTAATTTCGTTTTAACAAAAAATAAATTTATAGTAAACTATAATAGGAATCAAATTCCAAAAAAAAAAAAATAAACATATATAACACAAACTTGATTATGAATTAATATTCATATCATTATGCGTATCCAAAATATATAATATTGTTAATGTATGTATATAATTTTGTCCAATGTAAACCTTCTTTTTTTATTATTTAATTGATAAATATTTGCATAAATTACACATACAATAACTCTTATATTCTAAAATATAATTAATTTTTATACCAAATCAATGACACACAAATTAAATCGTAGAATATACAAAATACAACTTATTACCAAATATTTTTCTTTTCAGTAAAACCCAAAAGAAGAGAGATGTACACTTTCTGTTTAAAATCCATATAATAACAAAATCATAGGATTTAAATTTAATTACTCAAAACTAATTTATTGTTCATAATGATGAATTTGCACTGAATTAAATTTTACAAAAAGTAATATGAGAGGAAGAAGCTTTATTAGTTTGAATCTAAATAAATACATCACCAATGAAGAGGGAAAGCTAAACGATCCGAAAAAAAAAAACTTTAATCCAAAATTCAAATATTAACTAGAGTAAATCAATTATTTCTCAATAATTTAATTATAAATAATTTTAATACTACTTGTTAGAAATTTTTAGAATTCTTTAAACCTCAAAATTATCTATATTAAATTATTAAAAAAGAAAACTTGAATGTGAAAACGTATCTTAATTCGTGAGCATGATTGAAAGAGTTTAGTTTTATGATCTTCCTCAACCAAAGTCTTCTGTATCCCTAATAGAAATGAATCACAACTTTTTTTTATGGAAAAAGAAGTATGGAGGCGGCTTTGATCTGTTAGGAACCAAAACACTGAAGTAACTATTTATATTTGAGTGTGACACCCATTAAACCCTAAAACTCAAATAATAAAATAGTATTTTTGGTTTCATTCTCATTTAATTTGATGGTTATCAGTGGCGAAGAGAAGATGTGTTGAATCTTAGCCTCATTTTCTACTGAATATTGCTTTTAGCTTTCTCAAAAAAATTTTGGAGATATTTTTGCTTTTGTCTCGTGTCGAGTTGAGAGACACTTTATTTTTGTCTCCTGAATAACAGAACCAGAAGTGAAATAGAGAAGAAGTGACACACAGATGTATCCTAGTTCAACTACCTAGTGCAATGTAACCTACATCCAATTTCCATCACAATCATGATCGAATTTCACTAGTTTTTTTCAACACATTACATACACCAATATTTTCCTAGGATCTATCCAATCCAATCTGGGATAAATTCAGATTCTAATACAATCTGAATTTGACTAGATCTCAATCTAGCTTTCACCAGTAAAGTACTAACCCAACTTGTAAGAGAATCTCCACAAGATCATGAACAAAACAGAAAAATGTACAAAGAAAATCAGAGACATCTAATGACTTTTTCTCCTAGTTTAACTCACTGCCTTTTACCTCTCAATGCTTTTTCTTACAAAACTCATGGCTTTTTCTGACAAAACTTACCATATTTACCTTTTTCAATGAGACTCAGACAGATTAAACTGAGAAAGAGAAAAATACTAAATGAGAAGAATTCAAGAGCTTAGAAAGCTATGAGAATCGAACTATGTGCTCTGTTCTACTCTCTTGCCTTCAATCCTTGGTTGTTCACCCTTATTATAGAAGAGTGAAACTTTCAAGGTTGAAGCTTGATAAACCCATATTTCATGGTTTATCTTGTGCTCAATTGAGTGGTTTTTATCAACTCTTTACCCACTTATTCATACTATTTGCATGGTTTTACATTTGCCTTCCTAATTAGGTGCTTTGATTGAAAACATGTTTCTTTGGACTTATATTTGCTTATTATTAATCCTCTCTTATTACCATTAGATGCATTGATATGTGTGTTAAGTGTTTTCAGATATTATAAGGCAGGAATGGCTTGGAGGATAGAAAGGAAGCATGCAAAAGTGGAAGGAATACAATAAGTTGGAGAAATTGCTAAGGTGTCCAGCCTGACCTCTTCGCACTCAAACGGCTATAACTTTAGCTATAGAGGTCCAAACGACGCGGTTTTAGTTGCATTGGAAAGCTAACGTCCGGGGCTTCGATTTGATATATAATTTGCCATAGCTGCCCCGACGCCAGGTGACGCGAACATGTGAGTCACGCGGACGGGTGACCTGGCAGGAACGCAACCCGCGCGGCCGCGTGAGCCATGCGGCCGCGTCACTTTTCCACGACCTGTACGGACCAGAAAGTGCTGGAAGTGACTTCTGGGCTGTTTCTGACTCAGTTTTCGGCCCAGAGAACACATATTAGAGTTTATAAAGTGGGAAAATGCATCCATTCATAATCATGCTCTGAGGATGCTCTCATAATTCACTGTTCATATTTTAGATGTAGTTTTTAGTGAGATAGGTTCTCTCCTCTCTCTCTTAGGATTAGGATTAGAATTAGGATTAGGATTTAGGACTTCTCTTAGTTTTAGGAGTAACTCTCAATCCCAGGTTCTTTGTATTTATTTATTTTTCAATGTTCCATGTTTAGATTGATCTCCTTAATTAATGTTATTTGAGATATTTCAGATTGATGATTGCTGTCTTTTATTTATATAAATAATTTGGATTTTCCTGTTTCCCTTTTGGCTTTGGTTGAATAATTGGTGACTCTAGAGTTATCAAACTCATTGTTGATTGAAAATTGGATTTCTTCATTTCATTAATTCATATTCCAATAACTCTGGCCTTTTCCAAGGAAAGACTAGGACTTGAGGAATCAGAATTAATTTATCCACTTAACTTACCTTCATAGTTAGAGATTAACAAAGTGGGAGAAAAATCCAATTCTCATCACAATTGATAAGGATAACTAGGATAGGACTTCCAGTTCTTACACCTTGCCAAGAGTTTATTTTACAGTCATTCATTTACTTTTATTGCTTTAAAAATATACCTATGCCCATTGCCCAACTAACCTTTTACCTTAATCCAAAAACCCCAAACACACTTTTTCATAACCAATAATAAGAACATACCTCCCTGCAATTCCTTGAGAAGATGACCCGAGGTTTAAATACTCGGTTAACAATTTTTAAAGGGGTTTGTTACTTGTGACAACCAAAACGTTTGCACAAAGGAATTTCTGTTAGTTTAGAAGCTGTATCTACAACGCGAATATTTTTAATAATTCTTTACTAGCAAAAATCTTAACGTCAAAATGGCACCGTTGCCGGGGAGTTGCAAACGTGTGCCTTATTATTGGTTATTGTAAATATTTTTCAAAATATATATATATATATATATATATATATATATATATTTTTCTGTTACTTGTTTATTTGTTTTCTCTTTTCCCCCCTTATTTCTGATAGCTATTATGAATTCTCACCCCTCTCGCTTTGAGTTTAGTTCTAACTTTGTTGAAGGAAATAGAAACCACAGCAGGAATATGCATCAAGGTCGGACCAATCAAGGATGGATGGAGCCAAGAGGATCTGATCAACCCTTTAGGCAACAACACCCTCCAAGATATCATGGACAACGACCACTCTACAATGCATACCCAGCTGAAAGATATGGTGGACAACCTTGTAACTACGAACAAGTCCCACCCCGTGCCTATAGACCATCCTCTCAATATAACTTTGAACCGTCACACTCACAAGCCCTTTTCAACCTTTCACCTCCATATGACCCTAACCCTCAACCACCTTATGAGCCATGTGAACCATATATAGAACTACCCCAATTCCAACCCAATTACTCACAAAAACCACCACCTCAATATTCACCATCTCCATATCCATCAATCCAAGAGCACTATGATCCTATTTATGAAAGCCGAGTGTATCAAGAGACAAAGGATCGTCTCAAGAAAATAGTGGATCGATGTCAGGCAACCATTCATCAATTGGGGCAAGCAATAATGAGTCAATTAGCTTCCCGGTGCTCAATTATACAAGGATCAGCCACAACTCCATGTGGACAGTCTAGTGAAGAGCGTAGCATGAAGGAGATACCAGATACCCCAGTGAACAAGACAGAGAATGAATTCGTACTAGAACGAGTAGAAGAAGCTGTCATTGTTCAAGAAGAAGAAGAAGCGGTTGAAGACTTAGGAGATGCTGTACCTTCATGGGAAAGTCAAGTTATAGAGCATCCTTCAAAGACGTTTGAAGCTGATGTTGAGGAGGGTGTACAATCTCCAAAGCATATCATGGTTGAAGACTTTGAAGGAGACGATCAAGAGATGGATTCAATTATTGATGAATTCTTATCTACATTTGAATCCTCTCCCATTGGACTTGACATGAAGATTACAGAAGAAGAAGCACAACCTCCCTTACCTTTGGTGAACACTGAAGAAGAGATTGAATTGGAAGAAATTCACCAAGAGGAAGAGGTTGATATTGAAGAAGATTGCCGAGAGGTGGAAGATGTCGAAGAAGAGCACAAGGGAGTGGAGCTTGCACGTTCATTAGAAACACCTCCCCCTAAGTTGCCATCATCCTTCACAACATTCAAGTGGGTGAAATTCATATCCCTTAGCTTTCTAACTCCACTTGAATACGGGCTATTGGAGACGGATGGTCAACTTAGAGCTCTCTGTGGCATTAAGAGTAAGAAGAAGATGGTCAGTGATAAGATTTATCCTGCAAGGTTCAACATGGTTGTGTGCTCAACATTTAAATGCAAAGGTTGGTGTAAAGTTCAACTGAATGGGTCTAGGAAGGCGTTTGGTCACTGCAGTGAGAATTCGGATTACTTATCACCCGACTGGACCAATGTAGATCAAGACAAAGATGGGTGTAGAAGAAAAGTTTGGGATCCTGGAGTCTATTATGACATTCAATACTCCGGGAGCCTACAAGCCTGTTTGAAGCTTCTTAAGGGCTTTACATGCCTAGTTTGGGACTCCGGAGGATACTGGAAGTACAAACATTGGTGGGGATTCTTGGATCAGTACAAGCATAAACCACCATAACAGGGAGCTCACCAAATGTCCAACTTAAGGACTTTAACTAAAAGTGCTAGGTGGGAGACAACCCACCATGGTATGATCGTTTCTTTTTTATTTTTATCTAGTTTTATTTGTTTCCGAGTCTTATTTTATCTTATTATAGTGAACCTGGAGTTTTGCATAACATTCATATTAGCATTGCATTCTGCATTTTTCATGCATAAAAAAAAAATTTGCCACGCGACGCGACCGCATCAGCGACGCGTCCGCGTCGCAAGGAGAAGGGAGAAAATAAAAACGAACAGAGAGTCACACGAGAGCGTGGCTGGAGGCGTGCCAATGGCACTAATCGTCCCACGCGACCGCGTCGCTGACGCGACCGCGTCAAATGGGAATAATGGCCTCCCACGCGACCGCGTGCCCCACGCGGCCGCGTGCCTTGGAATTCGACGTAGAAAAGGTGCACGTCCGAAAGTTGTGCTAGAGTGGTGTTGGATTGGTGCTAAATGCACAATTCTTCCCACGCGACCGCGTGACCGATGCGAGCGCGTCATATCCTCATAATGGCCACTCACGCGACCGCGTGCCCTACGCGATCGCGTCACCCAATATTTGGCAATTAATGATTTTGAACAGAGAGTTGTGCGAGCGCGAGGCTACCCTTGCGCCAGTGGCATAAAACGGGTCACGCGACCGCGTCAATCAGTATCAGCGTAAGTCGCGCGACCGCGTGCCCCACGCGATCGCGTCGCTTGCGCCGCACAGTTTATCCTAATTTGCCAAATATCTTATCTTTTCTTCCCCAATCCTAATTTTTCCCTCCCTCCTTTCTTACTCACTTCTTTCCCTTCTCATTCTTCTTATCTTTCATTTTATTTATTTGCATATTCTGTTCATTGCATTTTAATTTAGTGTATATTCTTCCTTCTTTTCTAAATTCATTATTTTTCCTTTGGTGTTAAAATTTTCTTATTTAGCTGTTGCATCTTCTCTTGAATTATTTTGGGTGCTTAGTGACTTGTTTTATTCTGGTTAGGTAATATTATTTAAATCAATGCCTATCTTTTTACCTGTATTAATTTTGCATTGACATGAATTTACATTACCTCTCCTTACCCACACTCTTCCCCATTGTTGTACATTTTGTACCACTAGCATGCCATGGCTTCTATTGTTTTCTCACTTACATGTTGTAGCTACCATGTAATTGAAACCCTTATTATTTGGCATTAACCTACCCATACTGTATTTATTTTCCTATCTTTATTTCTGGGTTACTCTTCTTCCCTTTTTCTTTCAGGATGGCCACCCGGAAGAGAACCGGAAGACGTTCACATGGGGAGACAGGCAAGTCCATCTGCACAATCTTTGGAGTAAAGCATCAGTTGAAACAACCCGTCCACCTGCACATCTCAGCATGCACCGAGGACGGTGCAATCTTTAAGTGTGGGGAGGTCGATACCGATCTCTGTGGGTTAGTACCTTTCTGTTTCAACACCAATGTTTAAATTTTCTTTGTTAAATTAGTTGCTGCATTTGCATGTATTGCATGTTTATTTGATTTTGTGCATTTTGTTACTACTTGGTTGAAGTAATATTTTCTTTTTCAAGAAATTTTTATAGTATTTCACTAATTTAAATTGAAAAAAAAAATTTTGTGCTAAACTTGTTTGGAAGTTTTATTTGGAACATAGTTAAAAGCTTGAACACACAAAACCAGTGAGATTTTGAGCCTATTTGATTAGTTGCATTTTATCAACCAATATTTTAATTTTGGTGTGTGTTTTTTTCTCTAAAATTGTGATCTTTGTCTTGCTTGATTCTATATTTCCATTGTTTAATGTATGCATACACTTATATGATTGAGGCCTTGTTTCACTGAGCTTACATACCCATATGGCCTTAACCTTTTCATTATCTATTGCAAACCAATTTTGAGCCTATTTTACCCCTTTGTTCTTTATTTTAGCACATCATTAACTCTAAGCAAAAAACAATAATGTCCTTAATTTGAATCCTTGGTTAGCTTAGACTAGTGAGAATACTTATGAATTAAGTGTGGGGAAGAGTGGGTTTGGAAACATCTGGTTTGAGCATTGAGTATGTTAGAATTTTCTGAAAATGTGAAAGAAATGTTTAGGACATGTTCATGCATTCAATAAATTAATCATATGCATTGAGAAAAAAATATATATATAAAAAAAAGAGCAAAATAAGTGAAAGGGGACAAAATGCCCCAAAGTAAGTGGTGAAAGCAATGCATATGAGTTGTACTTGAAATTAGAATGCATGGATATGTGAAAAACATAGTTAATGGGAAGTCAGATTTTACATTATGATTATATGGATTGTCCTAAGTTAGGTGGAAAAGTTTATGTTAATTAAGGATTCAAATTTTAGTCCACTTGGCCAAATACAATCCTACCTTGACCCTAACCCCATTACAACCCTTAAAAGACCTCTTGATTTGTGTATTGGTGCATTAAATTTTTGTTGATTATTAGATGAAGAGCAAGCTATAGAAAGCAAGATTAGTAGAGAATTGAGAGAATTGACCCTAGATACTTGAGAGTTAGAATGATATACACTACCAGTAAGGGTTCAGTGCTCAATTCTATGTTCCCTGCTTTCATGAGCTATCTTCTTCTTGCAAGTTATTTGTATTGTATTTTGTGATTTGAATTAGTGAAATCTAGTTCATATTTGTCTTGAAGAACTTATTTATTTTTAACCAAGTAGGTAGAAACATTTTGCGTTTAGTTGCATTCATAGGTTGCATCTCATACATTCTATCATTCCTCTTCATTCCTTATTAGCTTCTCTTGAGCTTAGCACGAGGACATGCTAATGTTTAAGTGTGGGGAGGTTGATAAACCCATATTTCATGGTTTATCTTGTGCTCAATTGAGTGATTTTTATCAACTCTTTACCCACTTATTCATACTATTTGCATGGTTTTACATTTGCCTTCCTAATTAGGTGCTTTGATTGAAAATATGTTTCTTTGGACTTATATTTGCTTATTATTAATCCTCTCTTATTACCATTAGATGCCTTGATATGTGTGTTAACTGTTTTCAGATATTATAAGGCAGGAATGGCTTGGAGGATGGAAAGGAAGCATGCAAAAGTGGAAGGAATACAATAAGTTGGAGAAATTGTTAAGGTGTCCAGCCTGACCTCTTCGCACTCAAACGGCTATAACTTTAGCTACAGAGGTCCAAACGACGCGGTTCCAGTTGCGTTAGAAAGCTAACGTTCGGGGCTTCGATTTGATATATAATTTGCTATAACTGCCCCGACGTCAGGCAACGCGAACACGTGAGTCACGCGGACGCGTGACCTGGCAGGAAAGCAACCCGCGCGGCCGCGTCTCTTTTCCGCGACCTGTACGGATCAGAAAGCGCTGGAAGTGATTTCTGGGCTGTTTCTGACTCAATTTTCAGCCCAGAGAACACAGATTAGAGTTTATAAAGTGGGGGAATGCATCCATTCATAATCATGCTCTAAGGATGCTCTCATAATTCACTGTTCATATTTTAGATGTAGTTTTTAGTGAGAGAGGTTCTCTCCTCTCTCTCTTAGGATTAGGATTAGAATTAGGATTAGGATTTAGGACTTCTCTTAGTTTTAGGAGTGACTCTCAATCCCAGGTTCTTTGTATTTATTTATTTTTCAATGTTCCAAGTTTAGATTGATCTCCTTAATTAATGTTATTTGAGATATTTCAGATTGATGATTGCTGTCTTTTATTTATATAAATAATTTGGATTTTCCTGTTTCCCTTTTGGCTTTGGTTGAATAATTGGTGACTCTAGAGTTATCAAACTCATTGTTGATTGAAAATTGGATTTCTTCATTTCATTAATTCATATTTCAATAACTTTGGCCTTTTTCAAGGAAAGACTAGGACTTGAGGAATCAGAATTAATTTATCCACTTAACTTACCTTCATAGTTAGAGGTTAACAAAGTGGGAGAAAAATCCAATTCTCATCACAATTGATAAGGATAACTAGGATAGGACTTCCAGTTCTCACACCTTGCCAAGAGTTTATTTTACAGTCATTCATTTACTTTTATTGCTTTGAAAATATACCTGTGCCCATTGCCCAACTAACCTTTTACCTTAATCCAAAAAACCCCAAACACACTTTTTCATAACCAATAATAAGAACATACCTCCCCTGCAATTCCTTGAGAAGACGACCCGAGGTTTAAATACTCGGTTAACAATTTTTAAAGGGGTTTGTTACTTGTGACAACCAAAACGTTTGCACGAAGAGATTTCTGTTAGTTTAGAAGCTGTATCTACAACGCGAATATTTTTAATAATTCTTTACTAGCAAAAATCCTAACGTTAAAGCTAGTTCAAGGTTCATAGTGTCTTCTTCACCTTCACAGAGCTTGTAGCGGCTTCATCAGTAAGGAGAGAAAAATCCGAATCTGTTGCATGCAACTCACCCATTCTATCTCATCCTTTTTTCTTCAAACTTCTTCATTCTAGTCCGTTGAGCTTTGCTTTGGCTCCAAATTTTGATTCGGACCATAGATCTTCTGCTATATATCCAGTTTTAACTTTGATTTCTCCATGGTTGCTTGATTAGTGCTTGAGACTTTGTTGATTTCTTCTTAGTTCCTCTGTGTAGCACAAATGAGGGAATTTTCTTTTTGATGAGCTCTGACCAAATACAACTTACTACTTGGTTCTAGCCCTTTCTTTTTACTTAGTTTTGACAACAAGCTTTTTATTTTTTAACACTCCATAGCTTTTGTACTTTTCTTTTCTTTTCTTTCTTCCTTATTAAGTGAAGAAAGGATTTTGGCTTTCGGTGGAAGCTTCAAAGAAATTAATTAGAATGAATTTGGGGTTCAAGTATCTAAAAGTAGGAGTAGGTAACCGTATGAGGCTTGAAAGATTTTGGGCTCATTCATTTATTTCCTCCTACTTGGTTAGTGGACTTGTGATTGGACTTGACTTAGTTATGATGGACCACAATGTATGGGCTTGCTTATTTGTTCCTTGGGCCGTTTTTATAAAATTATTTTCCTGCACACAAGCACAACATAATCATATAAACAATTAATAATTCTCTAATAATGTTTGTTCATAATTTTAATTAAATATTAGTCTTTTAAATTCAACCATCTCTCCCTTGATGACAAACATTATTAAAAAATGAATTGAAAAAGATTAGGAGAGGAAACTTCCCTTTGATAAATGATTCATGTAATATTCTTCCTTTCTTTTGATCAACTTGATTTGAACAATTTATTCATAGAAATAATGGCTATATTCAAGTAATAATATGGTCCTTTGATCAGGCAATTAGTAACCCAATTTGAAAGGATCAAGATAAAAATTTTCAAGAATTGTAGATCCTTTAAATAGAGCAAGATTTTAACAACTAAAAGCTCATAAATCCAATCATAATGGGGAACATGTACAACCCATGTTCTCACTCAGATTCAATGGTTAATTAAGAGGCATAATAAATAAATTAGAGCAAAGTATTTCATCAACTAAAAATAGAACTGAAATAGAGCAGAGCTCGAAACAGAGCTCAAAACCGAATCAGAGCTAAAAAAGAGCATGATGTTGATGTTCTGTTTCTATTTCAATTTATTTTTATCCTTTCTCTCCCTTTTGTTATTACAGAGGGAAACCTGCAAGCACAAACAACAATTAATACAGCCAAAATAACAAATCATGCATACCAAATAGTGTTTAACATAGTTAAAATTATTATAGTCATCCCAAATAAAATAAAGTTCAAGATTAACTAGAAATGTTTTAAAGTTCCAATTTTAGAAACAACAACATATGAGTGATTTAGAGGCAGCAGAGAGTAAGATTAGGCATCAGAATCTTTATCTTTAGTGTCTGAGGCATCTTCATTTTCGTCGGACATAGCCTGGTCCTCATCAAGCGAATCAAGATATTTCAAAAATACCTCAATCCTATCATGAGACTTCATTAAGGATTTTTCATTTTGTAAGGCAATCTTTTGCTGTTCCTTACTTGATCGGACCATCTATTTGGTCACAAAGACAAATTCTTGAAGAGTGTCTTTAACTATCCCAGTGATCAAGTATTTATGTGAATCTGAGGTACCAGCAACTGAGGGAGAGGGAAGGCTCTCATTTTCACTTTCATACATTGTCGAAACCTTAGTACCTTTGAGTCTTTTGCCTTGTGCCTGTTTGGGTACACCACCTCCTTTGATAATAGACACCTTGTTCTCAACAGGGTCATTGCTCAAACTGTTACCTTTTGATATGATCCGCTTTGAGGCATGATTATGTGAGTAATGATGCGTTGCAACAGAGCCCTAGCAGGACCTAGGGCCTTGTGCGTGGGAGTTGTGCCATCTATGGAGGAGAAATTTTCATAGATTCTGGCTAGAGCTTCTTGGTGAGAGATGCCAACATGATTGTCCCATTTTTTAGACATATAGACATTCGCCCCTGTGTCTTAGTACCCGAGGGCTTCACCAATGGTTACAGCGTTAAAAACAAATTGAGTATTTTTAACAAAAGAATGAAGTTTTCCTTCATGAAAAAGCAAATTTGCAAAAAACTTTCACACCAGGTTCGGATAGACAAGCTTTCTCATTTTGAAAATGTTAGTCCATTTCAGATCATGAAAACTATGTTAAAATCAATCCCTCTTTCAAACAAAGCATCAAGATCAACAACATAAGAGGAGATGAGAGTTTGATTCGAAAGAACTTGTTTATGAAACTCATAGTCAGTGCAACTGGCAAAACGATGAGGATCATAATGAGAGTGTGATGGTTTACTATAATTTTGTTTGAACTCAAGAGAGTCAAGATGTGGAGGCTTTCTAGTATCGTGAAGTATGGACTTTTTTGGACTTTTGGAGGGACGAGCAGAGCGTTCGGAAGGATGAGGAGTAGAGCAACGAGGAGGAGATGGTGGACGGTCTTCTTCTTCCTGCATGGTGCCTTTTCCGTTTTTGCCTTTTCCACAAGAGGATTCGACTTTCTTGTTAGCAAAGGGACCCTTGGGATGAGCTATTTTTCTGGCCATGCATTTGCTCAGTTGAGATGAAGAAGATGAACGAGAGTGTATGTGAATGTGGGTGTGAGATTGGAGTTGTTTATATTGAGGAGAATTTTGAGAAGGGATAAATACACCAGTGCTCCTTCTTGTTGCTATTTTCTTTCTCATATTGAATGATGGAAGGAAGGTTGAAGTGAAGAGAAAGCATTAAAGAGGGTTAGTGGAGGAGAGAGAGTTTATGAAATCATAATTAATACTTAGTGGGAAACTTCTCTTTTAAAGGAAAAGAATTTATTAAAATGATTTTCAAGAAATTTTGAATTTTAAAGCAATGAAATATGAAGTGACAAGTCATGAGAGATGATAAAAATTTCTGATTGACATAACTTGAAATGGAATAGAAAGAGAGAGCCTTGAATAAAAAAATAAATTATTAAAAAAAGTTTTATGATTTTGTTAATAAGCCCATATCATATAAACAAAGTTTGTCTTACATAAGCCCAAGAGTGATGGAAGCATACTAGGCTAATGGAACCATATTTCCAGTTCAAAAATTTTCTGGGCCATTTTAAGTTCCTTTGAAGAGTTCATCACGTGCCCAATTTTGCCTCCCTGCTACCTGCGAGACAAAACAACACAGAGACAAGAAAAACACAATTAATCTATAAAATTAATGTCAATCATTTCCAGTGCATTTCTTAGTTTGCAAAATCTTTCTTCACACAGTGGCTTGGTGAAGAGATTAGCCAATTGCTCTTCAAATTTTACAAATTGAATTTCAATAGTTTTCTTTTGCACATGTTCCCTAATGAAGTGATATCTCATTTCAATGTGATTGGTTCTTGAGTGAAACACATAATTTTTTGAAATGTTTATTGCGCTCATGTTATCACAAAATAAGGGAATACTATCAATTTTTAATTTGTAACAAGTTGAGTTTTAAGCCAAATCAGTTGTGAACAACAAGCGAATGCTAAAATGTATTCGGCTTCAGCTGTGGACAAATCAACAGTGGCTTGTTTTTTACTTGACCAAACACTTAGAGATTTTTCAAAAAAGTAACACAATTCCGAGGTGCTTTTTGTAATACCCGGTCTAACCGAAATTAATTAAATAATGAGTAAGTAGGAGCGAATATGGTTGGAAGATTTGGCAATTGGAATTTGATGATTTCAATATGATATTTGGATTCAGTGAATTTTTTCCGAGTCGGAAGACATAGTTTTCTGCGTAAAAGTGCGCAGTGGAATTTTTGACCGGCAGTATCAGCTGAGACCTGTCTGGTACTGCAGCTGAGAAAATTGATTATGAGTAAATAGAATTAAGAAATGAGGAATTATGATTAGGGGAGGTAGAAATATTTGAAGTGCGATTTAGAGCGCTAATCTTAAAGGTTTTGGTCCAAAATTGGACCAACGGACAAAAATAAGTGAACTGGGCCTAAGTGGGCCCAAGACCCAACATATATAAACATTAGTTATGAGCATTTCAGCTCATTTTTACCCTAAAAGAGGGTTGGGGCGCTGAAATTGAGAGAGGGAGAGAAGAGGAAAACCTAACTCTCTTTGATCTTCAAACCACCATAACTTGAGCTACGGAGCTCCGATTGACGAGCCGTTTGCGGCCACGCGTCGCTCTTCTCATCCTCTACATTTCTATCTAAGTTTTGTGGTGAGTATTCCATTTATCTCTGCCCAGTTTTCGAAATTCCCACTGTTACACGTTTTTTGGGAAGTTAGTGTTGAAATCTTGTGATTTTGGGTGTTTAGGGATACCCAACATGGATTCTAAGTGGGTCTATCCCTACTTCATATGGGCTGAGGTAAGAAGTGCTCAAACCCTTGTGATTTATCATTTTATGAGCCCTAGGTTGATATGTATGTGATATTGGTGTTGTGCATATGATGGTTTTGGTGCACAATTGGGAGATTGGTGTTGCTTGAGGAGCTTTGGTGAGGCTTAGGGCTAAGGTTGGTGGAGACTTCCAAAGAAGAGGCTCAATTGATTTGGCTACAAGAGGTACGGTTTAAGTTTCATTTAAGTACCGTGTGGTGTGATGAAATTCCTAGGCTAGATGCCCCTAGGATTAAGTTTGGATTGTGTAAATGGTTGATGCTAATATGCATAGTTGGTATGTAATGTGTATGATGATTGGGTTGAGAATTGTGTGTGGCCTTGTATGCTTGGTGTATTGAAAATTTGATGTTTTGGGTAATGAGTACTGAATTGTGATTTATGCATTTAAAATTGTGAAATTGGGCCGGAGGCCGTATATTTGGGCCGGAGGCCGGAAAGAGGTAAGAAAGGTAAGTTGATGTGTGCATTGTATGATGACACGTGATTGGATGAATTTCATATAATGAATATATGAATGATTGGGTTGGTTATTGAATAATGAGGTTTGAGGAGTTGAAGTGTGGAAATTGGTAAACTTTGGGTGAAATAGTATAGATGGGTATGTTTGATTTTGGTTGAGATATATTATGTGGTCATATGTGAGTATGATTATTGATGCCTTGATGGTATGATAATGCGTGAGAGATATGTATGTTGTGATATATGCTTGAGAAATGATTAAGGTTGATTTGGGGGTGAAACCACGTGACAGTGAATATGATATTGATTATGTACAATGGTGATTTATTGGAATTGATGTTGTTGAGAATTGGCATGAGGAGTAGTATATGATATGTCAATATGTTTGAGTTTGAGCCACTTGGGTGAAGTGGGCTAAAATGATGAGTTAGTGATTTGGTATATTTGTGGTTATGTGTCGACGTGTGAGTTGAGGAGGCTTGATGTTGAATTTGATACATTTGATTGATTTCAAAGAAAAGGGATGAAATTGGCATTTTGATTGATTTTGAAAAGAGTTGAAAATGGTTTGTTTTGAAAATGGCATATGTGGTTTTGTATAAAAATATGATTTTTGGGCATACTTTGGCGGAACATAACTTGGACTACGGATCTCTGTTTTGTACCAAATCTGTTTAGAAATGAAATTTGATCCGGGATGTCCATGCCGTTCGAAGAACGGTTGAAAAATGATTTAAAATGAGGAAGTTATGTCCGTTGGAAGATTGGGGTAAAATCTGTGAAATTCTGCAGCTTTTAACTTAGAAAATTTTTAGCAGAATAACCCCTTGCGCGTGGGCGCACCTGGCGCGTACGCGCCGATCTTCCGAAAAGTGTCAACCACGTACGCGTGGTGTGCGCGGGCGCGCCGATCGTGCTGCACCCAATGCCCAGCCATTTCCGCGAGTTATGCCAGAACTGTGCCGGTGTTGTGCCTGGGGCACGAGAACACCCGCGCGTACGCGTGGTTGACGCGTGCGTGCCGATGGGCAAGTTTGGTATCCACGCGTTAGCGTGCATGACGCTTACGCGTCGATGAGTTTTTAAGGCCATCCACGCGTGCGCGTGGAGTGCGCGTACGCGCGGCCCTGTTTCATCCCAAAGTTGATTTTGAGTTTTGAAAGCCAATCTCATACTTCTAGGCCTCCGATCTCACCACTTATATCTTAAATCATTATGATATGTCTAGCTATTAGAAAAGGGCTAGAGAATGAGGTAACTTTGCGAGTGAAGCAAGGGGAAAATGAATAATCAATGAGGATCATTGATGATTTTGTGAGATGTGGAGGATGGTGGTGGAAGTGCTTGTTATGCCATTGGCCGAAGGGCCGTAATTGTTTATGAATTGGCTGGTTCTGGATTGAACCGTGAGCCGGAATAGCTGTGTATGCTATGAGTATTGGCTGGTTATGGATGATGAGAATTCATGCATGTTTATGCTGAATTATTGATAATTGTGATTTGCACTTTCACTATCTGAGATACGAGTCTTCCTGGGTAGTAGCAGTGGCTAGTCCACTTGCTCCGGGTATGAGACGAAAAATGATGTTATGATAAATGAGTAATTATGGAGTTTTGAATGAATGTAACTCTGATACCTGGGTAGTAGTAAGGGTGGGGTTCGCCCACTTGCTCCAGGTTAATGTTCGAGATTGATAACAATGAGGACTGATAATAGAATTGAGATTTGAATGAATATATGTGAGATACCTGGGCAGTAGCAAGGGTTGTGGTTCGTCCGCTTGCTCCGGGTAATGCTTAAGATACCGGGAGTAGCAAGGGTTGTGGTTCGTCCACTTGCTCCAGGTAAGATTGTACCGGGAGTAGCGGTGTAGTGGTGAATCCACTCGCTCCAGGTGGCTGTTAAAACACCGCCTGGGTAGTAGCCGCAGTAGTGGTTGTTCCACTGGCTCTGGGCTGAGCGGGTAGTAGCAAGGGGGTTGTAGCTCAAACCTACTTGCTCCGCAAGGGGTGTTTCTGTCCATGGTTAGCTACCAGGACGTGTCGGGTTGGCTATATAACCGACAGATGATATCATCAGCCATAGGGCAGGCATACATCATTTGCTAGTTTGAATTGTTTGGGTTTGCCTATTTGTTTTGGATTTCTATATCATATATGCTATGTTACCTGATTACATGCTACTTGTTCTACTGTACCTTATTTGTGTATACTTGACTGTATTGCTTGTGTTTGTACAACTGAGAGATCCCTCATGATGGTGTTGGTGGATGTTGGGGCTGTTCTTGATGAGACGAATTGATAATGCGATTGCATAATGATGATTTTTGAATGAGACCATTTGGACTCCCTGGGTACGCAGTGATGTGATTTCACTAGCTCCAGGCGAGGGTATGAGGTATTGATATGAACTGCTGAGGCAGAGCAACTGGTAATGATTTTGCTTATGATTCTGAGTCTGATTCGTGAAAGAATCAGCGGATTGGGAAAAATGTGTAATATGAACTAGATTTAGTATCCCCTTACGACAGATGCCTATTCATGGATTAGTGAGAATCTAGGCTGGATACTTGGAGAAAAGGAGTTTAGGATGCTTAGTGAGTTTTTATTGCAGTGCATTGTATTATTTGGCACTTTTACCGTACTGGGAACCCCATGGGCCCGGGGTTCTCATTCCGTATATATCTCTTGTTTTTCAGATACAGGTTCAGGTGCTCAGAAGTGAGCTGTGGTTCGTCTGAGAGCCGGCGAAGATCCTTATTTTCTCTACTTTGTGTTTCGCTTAGAATCTCTCCACCTTTGTTTTGAAGAGATTATATTATGTGTTGAACTCTTTTGGAACTTGCCTATAGAGGCTTTTATGTTTTCCTTGGGAGAGATTAGGATATATTGTTGTCAGCTACTTTCATACTGTACCCTAGCCGACCTAAACTTCGCGGGTCGCGACTAGTGGCTATTTACTTATGTTATATATATCTATCTGTTATCTATCTCTTAATCTCTTTTATGCCTTGCCCGTATATCGCTTTCGACTCCGCGGTTTAACTTTTCGTTGTCGAAACGTGAGTGATACGTCTTCGCGATTTTATTTCTACTCTTTCAGGCTTCTCGATTAATACTCCTTTCAAAATTACCTATATTTATATATTAAAAATCCACCTGAGAGTCGTACCACCGTAATATCACTGACTTATGACTCGAGCATAAGGATTTGAATATTAGGGTGTTACATTATGGTATCAGAGCAGTTCGTCCTCGTGAGCCTGAGGGATGGAACTGCTTATGCTCGATGCATACTCTGAGTCTGTGCCTGTGCTAGTTAGGGTATCTAACTGATACATCTAGCATGAAGTCCATGAGTGTACCTTTGGTACTTTGAAGCACTATACTTCCGATATTGAGACTGATCAACTTGATATCGATTGTTTGGTGTGTATAGGAACCAGATGGCGCCTCGTGGACCCGGTCGGGGACGTGAGAGAGATCGTACTAGCACACAGGAACCGGAAATCACTCGAATAACCCGGTAAACCTTATGGCGGCGTTGGAGAATATGGCTGCTATGCAAGCCACTGCGGAGGCTCTTGGGCAACAGATAAACAATAATGGCAATGGCAGAAGGGAAGCTCAGGGCCCGAGACACTGGCAACTTTCTTAAAGGTTAATCCACCTAAGTTCAAGGGAACCACCAATCCGACTGAAGCTGATACTTGGTTTCAGGCCATGGAGCGGGCACTGCAAGTGCAGTTGGTGCCTGAAGAGCAGCGTGTTGAATTTGCTACCTATCTGCTCACGGGGGAAGCATCGCATTGGTGGCAAGGGACTCGACGTCTCCTGCAGCAGGGGAATGATCCTATCACCTGGGGTGCCTTCCAGGTGGAATTCTATAAGAAGTACTTTCCAAATTCCGCCAGGACGGCCAAGGATTGGAGTTACTACAGCTGAAGCAAGGTGCTATGTCCGTATCTGAGTATATAGACAAATTTGAGGAGCTATTTAGGTTTTCCCGTATGTGTCAAGGAACTCCGGGAGACTCTGAGGAATGGAAGTGTATTAAGTATGAAGGAGGAATTCGAAGTGAAATCCTGAGCTCCGTTGGACCGATGGAGATTAGGGTCTTCTCTGAACTTGTGAACAAGAGCCGTATTGCTGAAAAATGTGTGAGGAAGGCTGTTGAGGCGAAGAATGACCGTCGGAGTCCCACTGCAGGGAGCACAATCAAGAATACCCAACAAGGGTCATGAGTTTAAGAGAAGAGGATGCCCACAACTTTTCCTCAAAGGCGAAATGACCTTGCGACGAGTGAGGAGTCCCAAAGGGATGGTAAGGGAAAACGAGCAGCGGCTGCTTCTAATGTTCTGAGCTGTCAGAGGTGTGGAAGTCATCACCCGAATAGGCCTTGCCGATTGGGGTTAGGCGTATGTTACAAGTGCGGGTTACCAGGCATGTATCAAGAAATTGCCAACAATGAAAGAGTGGATGCGGGCCGATTGCGACAGTAATATTGAGGTAATTGCAATAATCAAGCTTAAATGGCAGTGTGTGATTTTATAATACCGCATGTACAGTAAAACTGGGAATGTCGAGCTTAATATTAGACTGAGAAGCAAACCGGATGGTCCGAGTAAGGATTTGCCTTAATACAAATGGATAAATGCTTGTGATGTAAATGATTTTCTGTTGAGAATGATGTGTTGTGTTTGTTATGTATGTAGTTGGTTGGTTTCTAGATTTTTGGTAAACGGATTGAACCTATGACTTTTAGTTCCTTTGATTTAAATAGATAAGCAATGGTCCTAATAATGGATTTGGAAACATTGATTTGAAATGCCAGTCATGCTAAGTTGTGGTTGGATACTTGAGGGAAATAAGTGATGGAGTTAATACTTGACGAGAAATCAAAGTGGCATAGCGGAAGCTTGCTAAAGCGTTAGCATAGTATGGTAATAATAAGGAAAAGTGGGGTATGATAAAAATGCTTCATGCTTTGAGTACTTAAAAGTTTAATGAGCTTATACAGATACTGATTCTCGATAATTGGAGTTAATTGCGACGGTGAGCCTTAATGGTTCCGAAATGGATGAGGAAATTACCATTGATGCATAGTCGGATTTAGATGATGATTGAGTGCAAGTTGTCGTGTTCGAGAGATGAGTGCTATGATGTTTGGTCATGGTGACCTTGGATTAGATTGAGGTTTATAATGATCGGTTTCGAAAGACGAATGTGAAAACCACTAAATTGAAATGCTGATGTGGTACTTAGATTGGTTTGAGGAAACCCGTGACGGGGTAGACTCCAGTTTTTAGGAGAGGTACTGTCGAGTTTTTTTTTTTCAATAATTCGAGGATGTGTTGGTTATAGTTTCGAGAATGATCTTTGATTGATTATAGTGATATGAATGATGGCTATGATCAACGATGATGGCAATATTATTGATGTCATGATTTGAGATTTAATAGGGTGTGAGTTGATGAGACGATAAAAGTAAGGAACGAATGACCGAGATCCTCAGAGATAGAGAAATCAGAGCGCGGCAACGGAAGCGCGCAGAGTGAAAGGACCTTGGAACTGTTATGCGTTGGATATAACGGCAGACTACGCTCGAGTACTCGTAGTGATGGATGGAATTTCGAGGGCGAAAATTTCTGTTAGGGGGGTAGAATGTAATACCCGGTCTAACCGAAATTAATTAAATAATGAGTAAGTAGGAGCGAATATGGTTGGAAGATTTGGCAATTGGAATTTGATGATTTCAATATGATATTTGGATTCAGTGAATTTTTCCGAGTCGGAAGACATAGTTTTCTGCGTAAAAGTGCGCAGTGGAATTTTTGACCGGCAGTATCAGCTGAGACCTGTCTGGTACTGCAGCTGAGAAAATTGATTATGAGTAAATAGAATTAAGAAATGAGGAATTATGATTAGGGGAGGTAGAAATATTTGAAGTGCGATTTAGAGCGCTAATCTTAAAGGTTTTGGTCCAAAATTGGACCAACGGACAAAAATAAGTGAACTGGGCCTAAGTGGGCCCAAGACCCAACATATATAACATTAGTTATGAGCATTTCAGCTCATTTTTACCCTAAAAGAGGGTTGGGGCGCTGAAATTGAGAAGAGGGAAGAGAAAGGGAAAACCTAACTCTCTTTGATCTTCAAACCACCATAACTTGAGCTACGGAGCTCCGATTGACGAGCCGTTTGCGGCCACGCGTCGCTCTTCTCATCCTCTACATTTCTATCTAAGTTTTGTGGTGAGTATTCCATTTATCTCTGCCCAGTTTTCGAAATTCCCCACTGTTACGTTTTTGGGAAGTTAGTGTTGAAATCTTGTGATTTTGGGTGTTTAGGGATACTCCAACATGGATTCTAAGTGGGTTCTATCCCTACTTCATATGGGCTGAGGTAAGAAGTGCTCAAACCCTTGTGATTTATCATTTTTATGAGCCCTAGGTGATGTATGTATGTGATATTGGTTATGTTAGTGCATATGATGGTTTTGGTGCACAATTGGGAGATTGGTGTTGCTTGAGGAGCTTTGGTGAGGCTTAGGGCTAAGGTTGGTGGAGACTTCCAAAGAAGAGGCTCAATTGATTTGGCTACAAGAGGTACGGTTTAAGTTTCATTTAAGTACCGTGTGTGTGATGAGAATTCCTAGGCTAGATGCCCCTAGGATTAAGTTTGGATTGTGTAAATGGTTGATGCTAATATGCATAGTTGGTATGTAATGTGTATTGATGATTGGGTTGAGAATTGTGTGTGGCCTTGTATGCTTGGTGTATTGAAAATTTGATGTTTTGGGTAATGAGTACTGAATTGTGATTTATGCATTTAAATTGTGAAATTGGGCCGGAGGCCGTATATTTTGGGCCGGAGGCCGGAAAGAGGTAAGAAAGGTAAGTTGATGTGTGCATTGTATGATGACACAAGTGATTGGATGAATTTCATATGAATATATGAATGATTGGGTTGGTTATTGAATAATGAGGTTTGAGGAGTTGAAGTGTGGAAATTGGTAAACTTTGGGTGAAATAGTATAGATGGGGTATGTTTGATTTTGGTTGAGATATATTATGTGGTCATATATGTGAGTATGATTATTGATGCCTTGATGGTATGATAATGCGTGAGAGATATGTATGTTGTGATATATGCTTGAGAAATGATTAAGGTTGATTTGGGGGTGAAACCACGTGACAGTGAATATGATATTGATTATGTACAATGGTGATTTATTGGAATTGATGTTGTTGAGAATTGGCATGAGGAGTAGTATATGATATGTCAATATGTTTGAGTTTGAGCCACTTGGGTGAAGTGGGCTAAAATGATGAGTTAGTGATTTGGTATATTGTGGTTATGTGTCGACGTGTGAGTTGAGGAGGCTTGATGTTGAATTTGATACATTTGATTGATTTCAAAGAAAAGGGATGAAATTGGCATGTTTTGATTGATTTTGAAAAGAGTTGAAAATGGTTTGTTTTGAAAATGGCATATTGTGGTTTTGTATAAAAATATGATTTTTGGGCATACTTTGGCGGAACATAACTTGGACTACGGATCTCTGTTTTGTACCAAATCTGTTTAGAAATGAAATTTGATCCGGGATGTCCATGCCGTTCGAAGAACGGTTGAAAAATGATTTAAAATGAGGAAGTTATGTCCGTTGGAAGATTGGGGTAAAAATCTGTGAAATTCTGCAGCTTTTAACTTAGAAAATTTTTAGCAGAATAACCCCTTGCGCGTGGGCGCACCTGGCGCGTACGCGCCGATCTTCCGAAAAGTGTCAACCACGCGTACGCGTGGTGTGCGCGGGCGCGCCGATCGTGCTGCACCCAATGCCCAGCCATTTTCCCGCGAGTTATGCCAGAACTGTGCCGGTGTTGTGCCTGGGGCACGAGAACACCCGCGCGTACGCGTGGTTGACGCGTGCGCGCCGATGGGCAAGTTTGGTATCCACGCGTTAGCGTGCATGACGCTTACGCGTCGATGAGTTTTTAAGGCCATCCACGCGTGCGCGTGGAGTGCGCGTACGCGCGGCCCTGTTTTCATCCCAAAGTTGATTTTTGAGTTTTGAAAGCCAAATCTCATACTTCTAGGCCTCCGATCTCACCACTTATATCTTAAATCATTATGATATGTCTAGCTATTAGAAAAGGGCTAGAGAATGAGGTAACTTGCGAGTGAAGCAAGGGGAAAATGAATAATCAATGAGGATCATTGATGATTTTGTGAGATGTGGAGGATGGTGGTGGAAGTGCTTGTTATGCCATTGGCCGAAGGGCCGTAATTGTTTATGAATTGGCTGGTTCTGGATTGAACCGTGAGCCGGAATAGCTGTGTATGCTATGAGTATTGGCTGGTTATGGATTTAACCGTGAGCCGGATGGCTGATATGGATGTTGATCCATGGATGAGAATTCATGCATGTTTATGCTGAATTATTGATAATTGTGATTTGCACTTCCACTATCTGAGATACGAGTCTTCCTGGGTAGTAGCAGTGGCTAGTCCACTTGCTCCGGGTATGAGACGAAAAATGATGTTTATGATAAATGAGTTAATTATGGAGTTTTGAATGAATGTAACTCTGATACCTGGGTAGTAGTAAGGGTTGGGGTTCGTCCCACTTGCTCCAGGTTAATGTTCGAGATTTGATAACAATGAGGACTGATAATATGAATTGAGATTTGAATGAATATATGTCTGAGATACCTGGGCAGTAGCAAGGGTTGTGGTTCGTCCCGCTTGCTCCGGGTCAATGCTTGAGATACCTGGGTAGTAGCAAGGGTTGTGGTTCGTCCCGCTTGCTCCGGGTTAATGCTTAAGATACCTGGGCAGTAGCAAGGGTTGTGGTTCGTCCCACTTGCTCCAGGTCAGAGATTGTGACGCCTGGGTAGTAGCGGTAGTAGTGGTGAATCCACTCGCTCCAAGTTGAGCTGTTAAACACCCGCCTGGGTAGTAGCCGCAGTAGTGGTTGTTCCACTGGCTCTGGGCTGAGCGGGTAGTAGCAAGGGGGTTGTAGCTCAAACCTACTTGCTCCGCAAGGGGTGTTTCTGTCCATGGTTAGCTACCAGGACGTGTCGGGTTGGCTATATAACCGACAGATGATATCATCAGCCATAGGGCAGGCATACATCATTTGCATATGTTTGAATTGTTTGGGTTTGCCTATTTGTTTTGGATTTCTATATCATATATGCTATGTTACCTGATTACATGCTACTTGTTCTACTTGTACCTTATTTGTGTATTACTTGACTGTATTGCTTGTGTTTGTACAACTGAGAGATCCCTCATGATGGTGTTGGTGGATGTTGGGGCTGTTCTTGATGAGACGAATTGATAATGCGATTGCATAATGATGATGATTTTTGAATGAGACCATTTGGACTCCTTGGGTAGACGCAGTGATGTGATTTCACTAGCTCCAGGCGAGGGTATGAGGTATTGATATAGAACTGCTGAGGCAGAGCAACTGGTAATGATTTTGCTTATGATTCTGAGTCTGATTCGTGAAAGAATCAGCGGATTGGGAAAAACATGTGTAATATGAACTAGATTTAGTATCCCCTTACGACAGATGCCTATTCATGGATTAGTGAGAATCTAGGCTGGATACTTGGAGAAAAGGAGTTTAGGATGCTTAGTGAGTTTTTATTGCAGTGCATTGTATTTATTTGGCACTTTTACCGTACTGGGAACCCATGGGCCCGGGGTTCTCATTCCGTATATATCTCTTGTTTTTCAGATACAGGTTCAGGTGCTCAGAAGTGAGCTGTGGTTCGTCTGAGAGCCGGCGAAGATCCTTATTTTCTCTACTTTGTGTTTCGCTTAGAATCTCTCCACCTTTGTTTTGAAGAGATTATATTATGTGTTGAACTCTTTTGGAACTTGCCTATAGAGGCTTTTATGTTTTCCTTGGGAGAGATTAGGATATATTGTTGTCAGCTACTTTCATACTGTACCCTAGCCGACCTAAACTTCGCGGGTCGCGACTAGTGGCTATTTACTTATGTTATATATATATCTATCTGTTATCTATCTCTTAATCTCTTTTATGCCTTGCCCGTATATCGCTTTCGACTCCGCGGTTTAACTTTTCGTTGTCGAAACGTGAGTGATACGTCTTCGCGATTTTATTTCTACTCTTTTCAGGCTTCTCGATTAATACTCCTTTCAAAATTACCTATATTTATATATTAAAAATCCACCTGAGAGTCGTACCACCGTAATATCACTGACTTATGACTCGAGCATAAGGATTTGAATATTAGGGTGTTACACTTTTTCTATCCACCCGATCACCTGCATAATTTGTATCACAATATCCAACTGCACAAAATTCATTAGTTCTACGATACCATAAACTAAGGTCAGATGTTCCTTTTATGTATCTAATGATTCTTTTAACGGTCGAAAGATGTGATTCCTTTGGGTGTGATTGGAATCTAGAGCATACACCCACACTTTGAACTATGTCCGGCCTAAAGGATGTAAGATACATGAGTGACCCTATCATTTTTCTGTACCTTGTTTCATCAACATCTTTGCCATTCTCATATTTGTCAAGTTTTGTATTTGGATGCATAGGAGTGTCCATTGGTTTTGAGTTTTCTAAGCCAAATTTCTTTATTAATTCTTTGGCATATTTACCTTGGTGAATAAAAATACCACTAGGAGTTTATTTGATTTCAAGTCCAAAAAAGAATGTTAGTTCTCCCATCAAACTCATTTCAAACTCGCTAGTCATTAGATTTCCAAATTCTTTACACAAGGATTCATTAGCCGATCCAAACACAATATCATCCACATAAACTTGGACAAGCAAGAAATCATTATTAGATTTTTAAATAAATAAATTAGTATCAGTAGTATTCCTTAGAAAATCATGTTGCAACAAGAAGGCACTAAACCTTTCATACCAAACTCTTGAAGCTTGTCTAAGGCCATAAAGAGCCTTTGATAGTTTAAAAACATGATTATAAAAATCTTTATTTTCAAAATCGAAGGGTTGAGCTACAAATACTTCTCTATTAATAAATCCATTCAAAGTCAATGCCCTCTTCTTGATCATAACCTTGAGTCACTAATCTAGCCTTATTACAAACAACATTACCATCCTCACCCAATTTATTTCTGAAAATCCACTTGGTACCAGTTACCTTCTTACCATTTGGATAAGGTACAAGAGTCAAAATCTCATTCTTTTCGGATTAGCTTAACTCTTCTTCTATGACCTTTACCCAAGAGGAATTTTCAAGAGCTTGTTTCACATTTTGAGGTTCTAATTGGGATAAGAAAGTAACATTGTTAATTTCAGATTTTTTGCTTGAGGATCTAGTAGTGACTCCATGGGATGGATCTCCGATGATGAACTCGTGTGGATAATTCTTCAAGAACTTCTACTCTCTGAGCTTTTGAGATAAGGTTTCAGTTTGGCTATGACTTGGTTCAGCTTCATTTATTATTCTGAATTCTTTCGCTTCATTAGGAGACAAAACAGAAATGTCTCATTCATTTTGATGAGCTGGTTCAGAACTGGTACTCTCCATAGAAGGACCTAATTTGGCATTTTTTTTATTCTTTTGTGGACTTTCCTCAGCTTCATTTTCTGCATCATCATCTAAGACAGCACTTGGTATGAAGCTAGTATAGTAAAAAGATACATGTATAGATTCCTCAATAGTTCTATGATCTTTGAGGTAAATTCTATAAGTTTTACTAGTAGTTGAGTATCCTACAAACATACTTTCATAAGATTTTGGATCAAACTTTCGAAGGTTATCTTTATTGTTTAATACAAAACATTTGCATCCAAATATTTGAAAGTATTTAAGATTTGGAGGGATTCCTTTCCATAGCTCATAAGGAGTTTTCTTTAACCCTTTTCTAATGATTGTTTTATTTAGGATATAGCAAGCTGTGTTTACTATTTCGACCCATAAAAATTGAGGAATTTCAGTTTCACAAAGCATTGCCCTAGTTATTTCTTGTAGACTTCTATTTCTTCTCTTAACAATCCTATTTTGTTGGGGGTTCTAGGACATGAAAAATTATGAGAAATTTCAAATTCATCACAAAAGATTTCAAAATCTTGATTTTTAAATTCTTTTCCATGATCACTTCTTATATGGGCAATTTTCAAATCTTTTTCATTTTGAATCTTCTTACATAGAGAAGAAAATGCATAGAACACATCATTTTTATGAGTTAGAAAAAGAACACATCCGTATCTAGAGTAGTCCTCAACCACTACCAAGCCATAATGCTTTTCTCCCAAACTTTGAGTTCTCGTGGGATAAAAAAGATCAATGTGTAACATTTCTAATGACCTTTTGGTAGAGATTTCATCCTTGGGCTTAAAAGAAGATTTTGTTTGTTTGCCCAATTGACAAGTATCACAAGTGATATCCTTGTCAAACTTTATATTAGGAATACTTCTAACCAAATTTTTCTTAACAAGCTTAGAAATTTGGTACATGCTAGCATGACCCAACTTTTTGTGCCAAAGCCATTTTTCAGATTTCATAGAGGTAAAACATGTCATATTTTGATCTTTAAGTCCTCTAGAGTGAGTCTATACACGTTGTTACATCTTTTTGTCTCAAACAAAACTACACCAGATTTTTCACAAATAACTAAGCAGTCCAATTTTCTAAATATAACCAAATATCCAAGATCACATAATTAACTAATACTTAGTAAGTTGTATTTCAATCCGTCAACAAGAAAAATATTATTTATAAAAGATGAGAAATTTTTACCTACTTTGCATATGGCCACTATCTTTCCTTTACCATTATCACCGAAAGTTACAAAGCCTCCATCATACTCGTCTAGCTTGATGAAGAATGTTGACTTTCCGGTCATATGCCTAGAGTATCCATTGTCCAAGTACCACATGTTGTCCTTTCTTTTGGATGTTAGGCACAACTACACAAAAATCTCAAGTGACCTTAGGTATCTAAATCTTTTTGGATCCTTGAATGTTAAACCACCTCTTTTGGTCAAGACCATTGTAGTTGCCAACTATTTTGTACACTTTGTCTCCAATCATCTTTTCACATATGAAACATTGAATAGGAAAATACCCATCCTGATTGCATAAATGCACATTTTTTGTTACTATTTTTGTGGATTAGTTGGATTTTGAAACTTTATGTCATCTAAAGTAGAAGCTATGTTTGAAAAAGGTGATCTTTTAAAATTATTTTTAGATTTTTAATGAAACTTAATCCAGTCTTTTCATAAAGAGGTTTTTGACTAGTCAAAAGTTTATTCAGATTTTCAAAACTTTGAGTAAAGTTGGCCAAATCTTCTTTTAAGCTTTTTACCTCTTTGTGCAACCTTTAATTTTCTTCAAAACAGTTTAAGTATGCAATTACAGAGTATTGTTTCTCACAACCCTTAAGTTCAACCTTTAGCCGTTTGTTTTCTTCAATAAGATCAACAGCGGTTTCAGCTTCCCTTAATTTATCTTTGAGAAAAGTGTTTTCTGCTTTCAGGATGTCATTTTGAGATTCAAGTTCATGATTTTTATTTAAGAAGCATCTTAGTTTCTTAGTGAGATGATCGATCATAAGATGAAGGTCTTCAGTAGAGGGTTCAATAAAAATTACCTCATCAGTTTAATCGGCCATGAGACATGTTTGAGATTTGATCTTTGATTCTTCCTCTTCGTCTGAATCATTTTCCAGATCTTCCCAAGAGGCCATCAACCCCTTCTTCTTTTTTTTTCTTGGTCTTTTCTTATTTCTTCAACTTAGGATAGTCAAACTTGTAGTGTCCAACTTCTTTGCAGTTGTGGCAGATGATCTTGCTTAAGTCCTTTTTTGGTCTTTCTGAGCTGCCTTCCTTGCGTCTTTCTTTAAACTTCATCATTTTCCTGAATTTCTTAGCAAACAGAACAAACTCATCATCAGATAAATTATCATTAGATTCATCATCCAGGGACTTAGTGAATGATTTGAGAGCAATTCTTTTCTTTTTTGTGTCATTTTTCAAGTAAGTGGTTTCAAAAGCAAGTAAATTTCTTCTCAGATCATCATATGTCATTTGATCAATGTCACTGCTCTTAGCTATAACTATAGCCTTAGTTTTCCACTCTTTAGTGAAACTTCTTAGAACTTTTCTTACTAACACAGGTTCAGAGTGAGTAATTCCCACAGCATCTAAGCCATTGATAATGAAATTGAATCTTTCAAATATTTCATTAATCATTTTTCCTTCTTTCATAGAGAACATTTTGTACTCTTTACTCAACATGTCTATTCTGGTCCTCTTGAATTAGGTAGTGCTTTCATTGGTGACTTGAAACTTGTCCCATATTTTCTTTGTTGTTTTGCATTTTGATACCCTTCAATATTCCTCAAAGCTGGTAGCACAGTTAAGCATGTTGACAGCTTTGGCGTTGAGCTCTATTTTCTTTTTATCTTCATCATTCCATTCGACCTCAGTCTTAGGAGTGACGACACCATCTGCTCCAGTTTTGGTTGGGACTTGGGGACCATTCAGGATGATCTTCCAAATGTTGTAATCTACTGATTGAACAAAGATCTTCATTCTCTCATTCCAATAGCTGTAATTCTTTCTATCGAAGAACGAAGGTCTGTTGTTGGATTGCCCTTCTGTTAGAGTGTAGGCCACTACATTGGAAATATTGTTGTTTGCCATCAGGATCTTTTCTCCAAGCTGCAAAGCTTGATCTATTTGAGACCAAGCTCTGATACCAATTGATGATTATCAGGGACTAAGAGAAGGGGGTTGAATCTTAGCCTCCTTTTCTGCTGAATATTGCTTTTAGCTTTCTCAAGAAAACTTTGGAGATATTTTTGCTTTTGTCTTGTGTCGAGTTGAAAGACTCTTTATTTTTATCTCCTAAATAACAGAACCAGAAGTGAAGTAGAGAAGAAGAAGTGACACACAGATGTATCCTGGTTCAGCTACCTAGTACAATGTAGCCTACATCCAGTCTCCATCACAATCATAATGGAATTTCACTAGCTTTTTAAACACATTACATACACTAACATTTTCCTAGGATCTACCCAATCCTATATGGGATAAATCCATATTCTAACCCAATTTGAATTTGACTAGGCCTCAATCTAGCTTTCACTAGCAAAGTGCTAATCCAACTTGCAAGAGAATCCCCACAGGATTATGAAATAAAACAGAAAGATGTACAAAAAAAATCAAAGACATCTAATGGCCTTTTCTCCTAGTTTAACTCATTGCCCTTTACCTCTCATTGGATTTTTCTTATAAACATCACCATGTTTGCCTTTTTCAATGAAACTCAGATAGATTAAACTGAGAAAGAGAAAATACTAAATGAGAATCATGAAGGAGAAGAACTTAAGAGCTTAGGAAGCTATAAGAACCGAACCATGTGCTCTGTTCTACTCTCTTTCCTTCAACCCTTGGCCGTTCACCCTTATTATACAAAAGTAAAGCTTCTAAGGTTGAAGCTAGTTCAAGGTTCATAGTGTCTTCTTCACCTTCACAAAGCTTGCAACGGCTTTGTCAGTGAAGAGAGAGAAATCCGAATCTATTGCATGCAACTCACCCATTCTCTCTCATCTTTTTTCTTCAAACTTCTTCAATCTAGACTGTTGAGCTTTGCTTTGTGATACGTGCTTCAATGGTTCATAATATAAAGAGTTCAAGTATTATTTAAAAGATATTAGTTTATATTTTTAGAATGTTTTAATTTGATGTATTTTGCTTTTATTTATTTAATTACTAGATTGGGTCTTATGTTTGTGGGCTTAGGTTTTCTATATTTTAACCTAATAAGAGATTATAAATACCTCATAAACTAGGGTAGTAGTAATATAGAATAATTTAAAGATTTGAAAGCCTTTTTTTGGTTTCGTGATGAAACCATGGTGTGGACATTAATTGAGGTTGAGGAGTCCCTCTCTTGTTGCATCGGAAAATTGGATAGATGGTTGAGGAGTCCTTTCGATTCAATTTCCAAACTATGGCGTTGACGAGTTAGGTTGAGGAGTCTCTTTCTTGTTGCGTCAAGAAATTGAGTAGAAAGTAGAGTGATTCTCTTTGTACTCAATTTCAATCTATATTTTTTATTTCTATTCAATTTCAATGTATCTTTTTTTATTAAGTTTGAATCCTTATTTTTTTGTTTATCTTTTATTTCTTTATCATTTGGTATCAGAGCTCAGGTATTAGATTAATTCTTGTTAATCTATATCTGTTCTTCTTTTATCAATTAAAAAAAAAGAATCCAATGTCTGTCGTGTCTTTCTTTATATTCTTGTGTTCTTATTTTTTGTTTGCGTTTCATTATTGTTTAAAAAAAATAAAAAAGCATAAAGTGCAAAAAAAAGAGAGAAAAAAACAAAAAGAAAAAAAAATTATCTTCTTTGTAATTATTGTCCTTTTCATATACTATTTGTTTTCCACCTACAAGATTCAAGGACGAATCTTTTTTGAAGAGGAAGAGAATGATACGTGCTTCAAATGTTCGTAATATGAAGAGTTCAAATGTTATTTAGAAGATATTAGTTTATATTTTTAGAATGTTTTAATTTGATGTATTTTGATTTTATTTATTTAATTACTAGATTGGGACTTATGTTTGTGGGATTAGGTTTTCTATATTTTAACCTAATAAGAGGTTATAAATACCTCATAAACTAGGGTGGTAGTAATATAGAATGATTTAGAGGTTTGAAAACTTTTTTTTTAGTTTCGTGATGAAATCATGGTGTGGACAATTGAGGTTGAGGAGTCCCTCTCTTGTTGCATCGGGAAATTGGATAGAAGGTTGAGGAGTCCCTTCGATTCAATTTCCAAACTATGGCATTGAAAGTTAGGTTGAGGAGTCCATTTCTTGTTGCGTTAAGAAATTGAGTAGAAAGTAGAGTGATTCTCTTTGTACTCAATTTCAATCTATCTTTTTTGTTTCTATTCAATTTCAATGTATCTTTTTTTTTGTTAAGTTTGAATCCTTATATTTTTGTTTATCTTTTATTTCTTTATCACTTTGGCTCCAAGTTTTGATTCGGACTGTGGATCTTCTGCTATCTAGTTTTGACATTGATTTCTCCATGATTGCTTGATAAGTGCTTGAGACTTTGTTGATTTTTTCTTGGTTCCTATATGTAGCACAAATGAGAAAATTTTTTTTAATGAGCTCTGACCGAATGCAACTTGCTACTTGGTTGTAACCCTTTCTTCTTACTTAGTTTTGGCAACAAGCTTTTTATTTTTTAACACTCCATAGCTTCTACACTTTCCTTTTCTTTCTTTCTTGATAAGTGACGTGACCGAATTGAAAAAAGAGAGAGGAGAGAGAAGAAAGGATTTTGGCTTTCGGTGGAAGTTTCAAAAAAATTAAATTGAATAAATTTGGGGTTCAAGTATCTAAAAGTGGGAGTAGGTAATCATACCAAACTTGAAAGATTTTGAGCTCATTCCTTTATTTTCTTCTATTTGATTCATGGACTTGTAATTGGACTTAACTTAGTTATGATGAATTAAAATGTATGAGCTTGCTTATTTGTTCCTTAGGCCATGTTTATAAAATTATTTTCCTGCACATAAGCACAACATAATCATATAGATAATTAATAATTCTCTAATAATGTTTGTTCATCATTTTAATTAAATATTAGTTTTTCAAATTTAACATAATTCAAAATAAAAAATTATAATGATTTATTTAACTCAATATTTATGACAATAAATAAAATTATTATTATATAAATTATTTAATGTGAAATAGCTTAATTTTGTGATTATAATTGATCTATGTTTTATCCATAAATAAATTAAGAAATAATAAATTAACAAGGTGAAGAATAACCATTCTCAGATCCTATCTATATAATTTTACTTCTAGAAAACAGGCTTTTTTAGTGATGCAAATTTTCACGATAGTTCTTATTCTACCGAGTTGTTCCTAACTGTTAGGTTTGTATATTGGGTTTCTATTGTTAATGAGAGAGAAAGAAAGGGTGAAATATCATAAAAGTAAATAAATAAATAATAAAAATTATTAAAATAAAAAAATTATTAATATAAAATTCTAAAAAATAATTAAAAATATATTTATTTATTTATAAAAAATTTGGTCTTTCTTTTTAAACATTATAAAAAGATTTAATCTTTTTTAATAATTTTAGTATGAAAAACTTTTTTTTTTAAATCTTTTTAATGGTCCTTAGAGTAACTTTTTCATAAACCTTCGTATTTTTATTAAAATTTAATTTTGATATATATTAATATAAAATAATTTTTTACGTACATCTAATTATATAACAAGATATTATCAAAAGTAGCTAATTTTTATATTAATCATATAAATGATTATTTAAAAGAACCGTTTTCGTTTGATGACTGTATAAAAATTTTTTTATGCCATTTATATATCAAACTTGAATTATTTTTATTAATATAAAATAACTAAAATATTTATCACTATAAATGCAATTATGTATGAGCATAAATTGTCCGTCACTATTTGGTAATTTGTCTCATATTTTGGCCATAAGTCCTCATGCCTCTTTTTTTATAAAGTAAACAATAAATAAATAAATATTTAAAAGAGAAGATTCATTTAAAAAAACACTTCTCAACATTAAAAATAGCCTACTTGGTAGTTGATATTCATAATTTAATATAAAATTTAGCTAATAAATATTCTAAAGATAATTGTTAAAAATACCAATAAAAAAATTATTTGATATACTATATATATAAAACACTGAACAAGAGGTATTTAAGCACTAGAAAAAACTTATTGTGATAATAATATGCCCAAGATCTAATCTATCATGATTGGCTCTTGTGCAAGTGAGAAATTGTTGGGAATAAGTAGTATGACTACAATCCAATCAATTATGTGTCAAATAATTTGTTATTGTTATTATATTAAAATGTTAATATAATAAGGTCCTTGATTAAATTTAAAGATTTATCATTGTGATAATGATCATAATATTGAGAGATAAATTTTTTATAATTTAATCTAAATTGTTCTTGGTCATAGGATTATTAAAAAGGACATTAATAATCCGGAAAGATCAATATATATATATATATATATATATATATATATATATATATATATATATAATGGTCTTCATTGGATGAAGATTAATAGATCTCATTTATTAAATTATATATATAGATGGTGCATATAGGGATATGGCCATTGAACTGACTCACTTTGAGAATTTCTAATGGTTATAATTACCGTATATTTGTCAATAGGATATTCTCAAGATGAACATAGTAATAGAGTTTCCTTTGACCTGCGACTGTCATAGTAATTAACAATGTATTTATTATACTTTGATTCCGGACACCTAATACCCTAGGGTACTAGTTGAATGGATATTGGGTATGATTTAAATACTTGTAGAATTAATGATCAATTAATAAGGAATCCGTCAACTCTCGGTAAAGAATTTGAGCTCTATGATTATAATGAATGAGATGAATAAACCTTGGCCAAGGAGATTGAATGAATGAAGAAATGAGTTTCTTAGGTCATTCATAGTTCATTATAATAATGGTAACAAGTTAGAGTTTGACAATTAAACCATACTCTAAGGGTTAACCAAGAGCTGGAAAGATGGAAGGAATTATACTTTGTTCTTCTGAGGTTCTTAGTAAAAATATATTATTTCATACTATCGGGTCGTTGAGGAGTGTTGCTAGACGCCAACCTTGATTAGTAAATTTAGTACGACTAATTTACTACCCGCTTAGTATTGAACCTATGGGGTCACACACTAACGAGTGTTCTAACTTTTGCTATAGAATTATTTAATTATTATTTTGATTTGATCAAATAAATAATTATATTAATTCAAATAGAATATTATTATATTCTTTGCTAGCACCAAGAATATAATAATAGTATGATAATTGAGAATATTAAATGAGATTTGAGAGTAATTAGTTATTCTATTTCTAAATTTGAATTCTAAATTTGGATGAGATCCTTATTGATTCTGTTTCAAATTGAGTTATGATATGATTCATAAAATTGAAAGATTCAGATTTGGAATTTCAAGATATGATTTAAATTTGAATTGAGAATCAAATTTAAAATCAATAACAAATCTCATACTATATATATGTACGTCAAGAGTACAGGAAAGTAATAAGAAAAAAAAAGAGAATAACAAGAGTTTTATTCCTTTATCTCTACACACATAAATGTATGTGAGCCTAATTCTTAGAGAAGAATTTTATGGTGTGCAAAGAATTGCAAAGAGGTTCACAATTTAGATCAGATATCCATTGGTCAAAGAGTTGATAGCTAATGTTGGTCTCGACGTGGATACGCATAGAGTCTTCGTACAATCGAAGAATAAAGTTTTATCTAAAGCGTCCAAAGGTATTTAAATTTGATCTATATATTATTGGAATAAAGTTTAAGCACAAAATAGATCTTTAAGGATTACTTTCTTTTCTTTCGCTGCGTGTTATGAACACATGGTAATCTTTCAGTGGTATCAGAGCTTTGGCTTTTTGTGTTTAAATTTTTATTCCTATTTTCTTAAAGTTTGTGAATTAATAGGATTAATTCAAATTTTTTTAAGCATGTGATGTATTTATTTCCATTGAGATGGTTTTCTAATAAATTAATAGTTAATTTATTTTAATTATTTAATTGTGATTAAATTATCATTCTTTTAATATAAAAGTTATATTTATAATCAAATATTTTTGTTTGATTTTATTTATTTATTAAATTTTATTGTGATCAAAGATCACAATAAAAGGAATAAGATGAAAAATATCTTTTGTTTGTTTCTTATATATATAAGTGTATATATAAATATCAAATTTGATTTGATAATTTTTTAAGGCTAAACGTTAGTAGATGAAAAATCAAATTTTGATTTGATTGATATATTTTGAATACTACAATTTTAGAAATTAGTTTTTCTAATGTTCTTGATTATAAAGAGCGACCTGACAACCAAGAGTTTTATTTTCAAGATACTAATCAGTATATACATTTAATGTATTAGGGATTTAATTTTATATTTTTACCTAGACAATCTAGGAATATAAAATTTAATCCATAAATACGGGTAGAAATTCTCTAACAACGGAGATAAATCCTAAAAGTTAGAAGATTATCAAAAAAATAAATTTATCTCTTGTTTATAAGGAACAACCTGACAACCAGGAGACTTGTATTCAAAGATAGAATTTATTTATGCATATGATGATGTATAAGGAGAATTAATTTTATACTTGAACCTAGACAACCTAGGGGTATTAAATATAATTCAGTTAAATAATTGTCTGACAACCAGATAATTATTTAGGATTATAATTATATGAGATATAATTTAATCATGTTTATTTAGAATAGGTATGAGTAACAACTTGACAACCAAGATACTCATTCACGATTCTAAATAATTTTGCCAGAAATATAGATTTCTTGATTTACTTTCATGTTTTAAATTTTTAAATATATCTATCTTTCGTATGTCATACTTAAAAGTAATAAATTGGCTATACATTGAGAATTGTTCTTATGTATAAAAGGATTTCATGGACATGATAATCCTATTGAAATAATATTGTCCAATAAAAATTGGTGATAGAATAATAAGTACTTGTGAAGTATCTAAAATATTATTTTATTACAATATGGGTTGTTTTGACAACTATGATTTCTAATTTCCAAAGTATATACCCACTATTTATTATTGAACATCTTGAGAAGATGTATGATGCCCAAAATAAGATAGTATGACTATCAAAGATTTTATTTAAACTAGTGGGAGTATTGGGCAATATATTTTGAATTAAACAACTTTAGAAGTTGGAACACCATTAGCCAAATGATTTTAGTGAGAATTGTTCTTACAAGTATTTTTAGAGATTTTTTTTTTGTTATAAACAAAATTTTTTTTAATATGATTAAGGTTTGTGATCTCTTTGGAAAAGCTCAATATGAGTATTGAGAATGCCTATCAAAATTACTCTTAAGGGTTGGTTTGATCAATAATAAAGATAGAGTATTTTTATTATAAGAGTTTAAAGTAAAATCTCTAATTATCTAATTGATATTCTATTGAATAGAGAATGGGATTCTCTCAACGCACAAATATTAATACTCTATGTACCCTATCATGTTTAAAAAAATATGAAATTTGATTTAGTTGAGTATCACTGTTTGTTAAATATTTGGACTACATTTTAGAAATGTTGCTAAATTAACAAATTTTTTATTAAATCAATTTTTTATCCATATGAGATATGAAAAGGCATAAGCTGAAACTCAAGAATATTAGAGTTTGGAGATGTCTTATATGTGTTAAGAGATTGCACAACTATAGAATTGATATTAGATCCGATAAATGAGATTTATTGATTACCCTAAAGAAATAATGAGATTATTTTTATCAATCTTCTTATAACAAAGTGTCTGTGATAAGAAGTTAAACACCTTTTTAGAAAAGGGATTCCATCTTAAAGAAATAGTGGGAGTACAATTACTTTTATTAGAATTGTATACCACTCAATAAAGGATTTACTTTCTCCTGAAAGTATAAAATGTTTGATCGTCAAACTAACTTTTCGAAAAAGTAGCCTATTTGTATCATGATACAATTCTATAAAGATAGATCTAATGATTACTTAAATTTTTTTATAATCATGTTCAATAAGGATTGTCCTTAAAATAAAATTATGCACTATTATAGTGGGAGATTTCATGTTTTGAGAAAACGTGATATTTATTATGCACTAAGTATATTTTACAAAAAGTCAAGCAAACATGCTCAAGAGTAAAGGTGTTTAAGGTCAAAAGAGTTTTGACAAACATAAATGTGCATTGAAAAATTATATACATGATTGATTGGCTCTAGTGCAAGTGGGAGATTATTGTGATAATAGTATGCCCAAGATCCAATCTATCATGATTGGCTCTCGTGCAAGTGGGAGATTGTTGGGAATAAGGAGTATGACCACAATCTAATCAATCATGTGTCAAATTTGTTATTGTTATTATATTAAAATATTAATATAATAAGGTCCTTGATTAAATTTAGAGATTTATCATTGTGATAGTGATCATAATATTGAGAGATAAATCTTTTATAATTTAATCTAAATTGTTCTTGGTCATAGGATTATTAAAAAGGACATTAATAATCCGGAAAGATCAATATATATATATATATATATATATATATATATAATGGTCTTCATTGGATGAAGATTAATAGATCTCATTTATTAAATTATATATATAGATGGTGTATATAGGGATATGACCATTGAACTGGCTCACTCTGAGAATTTTTAATGGTTATAATTACCGCATATTTGTCAATAGGATATTCTCAAGATGAACATAGTAATAGAGTTTCCTTTGACCTGCGACTATCATAGTAATTAATAACATATTTATTATACTTTGATTCCGGACACCTAATACCCTAGGGTGCTAGTTGAATGGATATTGGGTATGATGTAAATACTTGTAGAAATAATGATTAGTCAATAAGGAATCCGTCAACTCTCGATAAAGAGTTTGAGCTCTATGATTATAATGACTGAGATAAATAAAACCTTGGCCAAGGAGATTGAATGAATGAAGAAATGAGTTTCTTAGGTCATTCACAGTTCATTATAATAATGGTAACAAGTTAGAGTTTGACAATTAAACCATACTCTAAGGGTTAACCAAGAGCTGGAAAGATGGAAGGAATTATACTTTGTTCTTTTGAGGTTCTTAGTAAAAATATATACTATCGGGTCGTTAAGGAGTATTGCTAGACGCCAACCTTGATTAGTATATTTAGTACGACTAATTTACTACATGCTTAGTATTGAACCTATGGGGTCACACACTAATGAGTGTTCTAATCTTTGCTATAGAATTATTTAATTATTATTCTGATTTGATCAAATAAATAATTATATTAATTTAAATGGAATATTATTATATTCTTTGCTAGCACTAAGAATATAATAATAATATGATAATTAAGAATATTAAATGAGATTTGAGAATAATTAGTTATTCTATTTCTGAATTTGTATTATAAATTTGGATGAGATCCAAATCGATTATGTTTTAAATTGTTATAATGTGATTCATAAAATTTGAAGGATTCAGATTTGGAATTTCAAGATATGATTTAAATTTGAATTGAGAATCAAATTTAAAATTAGTAACAAATCTCATATTATATATATGTATGTTAAGAGTAGAGCAAAGTGACAGAAAAGAGAAGAAAACACAAGGGTTGGGTTTTATTCCTTTACCTCTACACACATAAATGTATGTGAGTCTAATTCTTGGAGAAGAATTTTATGGTGTGCAAGGAATTGCAAAGAGGTTCTCAATTTAGATCAGATATCCATTGGTCAAAGAATTGATAGTAAATGTTGGTCTCGGTGTGGATACGCATAGAGTCGTCGTACAATCGAAGAATAAAGTTTTTACTAAAGCGTCCAAAGGTATTTAAATATGATCTATATATTATTGGAATAAAGTTTAAGTACAAAATAGATTTTTAAGGATTACTTTCTTTTCTTCCGCTGCGTGTTATGAACACATGGTAATCCTTCAGTGGTATCAGAGCTTTGGCTTTTTGTGTTTAAATTTTTATTCCTATTTTCTTAAAGTTTGTGAATTAAAGGATTAATTCAAATTATTTTTTAAGCATGTGATGTATTTATTTCCATTGAGATGGTTTTCTAATAAATTAATAGTTAATTTATTTTAATTATTTAATGGTGATTAAATTATCATTCTTTTAATATAAAAGTTATATTTATAATCAAATATTTTGTTTGATTTTATTTATTTATTAAATTTTATTGTGATTTTGATCACAATAAAAGGAATAAGATGTAAAGTATCTCTTGTTTGTTTTATATATATAAGTGTATATATAAAAGTCAAATTTGATTTGATAATTTTTTTTAAGGCTAAACGTTAGTACATGAAAAATCAAATTTTGATTTGATTGATGTGTTTTGAACACTATAATTTTATAAATTAGTTTTTCTAATATTCTTGATTATAAAGAGCGGCCTGACAACCAGGAGTTTTATTTTCAAGATAATAATCAGTATATACATTTGATGTATTAGGGATTTAATTTTATATTTTACCTAGACAACCTGGGAGTATAAAATTTAATCCACAAGTACGGGTAGAAATTCTCTAACAATTGAGATAAACCCTAAAAGTTAGAAGTTTGCCAAAAATAAATTTATCTCTTATTTACAATGAGTAACCTGACAATCAGGAGACTTGTACTCAAAGACAGAATTTATTTATTCATATGATGATGTATAAGGAGAATTAATTTTATACTTGAACCTAGACAACCTAGGGGTATAAGATATAATTCAGTTAAATAATTGTCTGACAACCAGATAATTATTTGGGATTATAATTGTATGTGTTACAATTTAATCATATTTATTTAGAATAGGTATGAGTAATAACCTGACAACCAAGATACTCATTCATGATTTTAAATAATTTTAACAGAAATATAGATTTCTTAATTTACTTTCATATTTTAAATTTTAAATATATCTACCTTTTGTGTGGCATACTTGAAAGTAATATATTGACATTTGAGAATTGTTCTCATATATGAAAGGATTATCATGGAGATAATAATTCTATTAAAATAATATCCTCCAATAAAATTATTTTTAAAATGATCAGAACTTTTAAAATATTTGTAATATTATTTTACATGGGTTGTTTGGACAGCCATAAGTTCTAATTTCAAAGGCATATACCCACTATTTATTATTGAACATCTTGAGAAGATGTATAGTAACCCAAGTAAGATAGTATGACTATCAAAGATTTTATTTAAACTAGTGGGAGTATTGGGCCATATATTTTGAATTAATCAATTTTAGAAGTTGGAACACCATTAGCCAAATGGCTTTAGTGAGAATTGTTCTTACAAGCATTTTTAGAAAATTTTTTTGTTACAAACAAAATTTTTCTTAATATGATTAATGTTTGTGATCGTTTTAGATAAACTCAATATTAGTATTGAGGATACCAATTAAAATTGCTCTTAAGGATTAGTTTGACCAATAATAAAGATATTGAGTATTTTTATTATAAGAGCTTAAAGTAAAATCTCTAATTATCTAATTGATATTCTATTGAATAGAGAATGAGATTTTCAACACACAAATACTAGTACTCTATGTACTCCATCATGTTTAAAGAAACATGGAATTTGATTTATTTGAAGATAAGTGTTTGTTAAATATTTGGACTACGTTTTAGAAATATTGCTAAATTAACAAATTTCTCACTAAATCAAAATTTTTTTACCCATATGAGATATGAAAAAGGCATAAGCTGAAACTCAAGAACATTAGAGTTTGGAGATGTCTTATATGTGTTAAAAGATTGCACAACAATAGAATTAATATTAGGTCCAATAAATGAGATTTATTGGTTACCCTAAAGAAATAATGAGATTATTTTTATCACTCTTCTTATGACAAAGTGTCTATGATAAGAGGTAAAACTCCTTTTTAGAAAATGGATTCCATCTTAAAGAAAGAGTGAGAGTACAAACTAACTTTTTAAAAAAGTAGCCTATTTGTATAATAATATAATTCTATAAAAATAGATCTAATGGTTACTTAGATTTTTTATAATCATGTTCAATAAGGATTATCCTTAAAATAAAATTATGCACTATTGTAATGGGAGATTTCATATTTTAAAAAAACGTGATATTTATTATGCATTAAGTGTATTTTGCATAAGACATCAAGAAAGAATTTTGGCTTTCGGCGAAAGCTTCAAGAAAATTAAATTGAATGAATTTGGAGTTCAAGTATCTAAAAGTGGGAGTAGGTAATCATACCAAACTTGAAAGATTTTGAGTTCATTCCTTTGTTTCCTTCTATTTGATTCATGGACTTGTAATTGGACTTAACTTAGTTATGATGAATTAAAATGTATGAGCTTGCTTATTTGTTCCTTAGACCATGTTTATAAAATTATTTTCCTGCACATGAGCACAACATAATCATATAGATAATTAATAATTCTCTAATAATGTTTGTTCATTATTTTAATTAAATATTAGTTTTTCAAATTTAACATAATTCAAAATAAAAAATTATAATGATTTATTTAACTCAATATTTATAACAATAAATAAAATTATTATTATATAAATTATTTAATGTGAAATAGCTTAATTTTGTGATTATAATTGATCTATGTTTTATCCATAAATAAATTAAGAAATAATAAATTAACAAAGTGAAGAATAACCATCCTCAAATTCTGTCTACATAATTTTACTTCTAGAAAACAAGCTTTTTTAGTGATGCAAATCTTCACGATGGTTTTTATTCTGCCGAATTGTTCCTAACTGTTAGGTTTGTATATTGGGTTGCTATTGTTAATGAGAGAAAAAGAAAGGATGAAATATCACAAAAGTAAATAAATAAATAATAAAGATTATTAAAATAAAAAAATTATTAATATAAAATTTTAGAAAATAATTAAAAATATATTTATTTCTTTATAAAAAATTTGGTCTTTCTTCTTAAACATTATAAAAAGATTTAATCTTTTTTAATAATTTTAGTATGAAATTTTTTTTTTAAATCTTTTTAATGGTCCTTAGAGTAACTTTTTCATAAACCTTCATATTTTTATTAAAATTTAATTTTGATATATATTATATAAAATAATTTTTTACGTACATTTAATTATATAACAAGATATTATCAAAAGTAGCTAATTTTTATATTAATCATATAAATAATTATTTAAAAGAACCGTTTTCGTTTGATGATTGTATAAAATTTTTTTATGCCATTTATATATCAAACTTGAATTCTTTTTATTAATATAAAATAACTAAAATATTTATCACTATAAATGCAATTATGTATGAGCATAAATTGTCCGTCACTATTTGGTAATTTGTCTCATATTTTGGCCATAAGTCCTCATGCCTCCTTTTTTTATAAAGTAAACAATAAATAAATAAATATTTAAAAGAGAAGATTCATTAAGAAAAACACTTCTCAACATTAAAAATAGCCTACTTGGTAGTTGATACTTGATATTCATAATTTAATATAGAATTTAGCTAATAAATATTCTAAAAATTGTTAAAAATACCAATAAAAAAATTATTTGATATACTAAATATATAAAACACTGAACAAGAGGTATTTAAGCACTAGAAAAAACTAAATATATATGTAGACGTTAATATATCTACAAACTCCATTGTAAAAACATGCCATTTAAACACTTCGAATCAATTATAAATAAGCACAAAATAAAAGAAACTAAATATATAGACGTTTTTGTATATACAAATTACAAACCCTATTGTATTAACGTGCTACGTAAACTCTCTTTGGGTGCAGATCTTCTGCAATAAATATAGGTGTGATAATAATATTATTCGTGTGATAAAGTTTTTTTAATGCGTCTCTAATATTTAAAAAGATATCTCTCATATTTAAAAATAATTTGAGAAAAATCTTATATAGAAGATAGGATAAGATCAGATCGTAAATTTTTGGAGGCATCATTAGATTTCTCGTGTTCATTGTTTGATGGACTTTGCACAAACAAAAATAATATATATGAAAGATAAAAAAAATTGTGACTATGTTATGAATAATAATTAAATTTTTGATCCAATTACTTATGTTTAGGAGATGATTGGCTCTCAATCTTTATTACCTCTATTAAGCTGTCAAAAACGAAATTGGATGAGGATTCACTTATTTAGATTCTGACACCGAATAAAGTGTTTTCCATAAAGTCAGCTTGTTTTGTCTTTGTCTCTTCTATTAGTACTGAAAATACAAGTTTTTTTATTTGGATATGGAAGTTAGAAATTTCTCAAAAATTTTGTTGTTTCTGCTAGTTGATAGCGAATAATACACTTCTAACGAATGAAAAGTATGTTAAGAGGAATATAGCTTAGTTTGCTTTGTGCAGTGTTTGTAGCGCAGCAACTCTGAATCTTTATTCCAAGTCTTGCGTGACTATCCAGTCATATATAACACGTGGAAGAGAATTGATGATAGGTTGGGTTCAGATAATTTCTTCAACAAACCTCTCATTTCCTGGTTGATGGAGAACTTGTCTTCCCAACTTCTCTTCAAAGGGATTTCATGACTCCTCCTCTTTGTTAGTATCTTAAACTTTCTGCAGTTTTAAAGGAATACCTTTGTCTTGATAAGGATAGAATCCTAGATGATAAAAGAAAGATTCATAAAATAGCTTGTTATATGGCACATGAATATCATAGTGCTTATTTTGAATCTATGCGATCTTAGGAGAAGGATGAAAACTTTTGCAGAGAAGCTTATAAAGTGGCAGCCACCTCCTCCTCCTTTTATCAAGCTGAATTTGGATGGCTCCGTTAGTGAGGATGACAGAGTGGTATCCTTAAAGATAATAATGATAAGTTTATGGCTTGTTATAGTGCAAATTTGGATGTTTGCACTGTGATAAGTTTGACAGCGGTAGAACTTTGGAACATACTCTTTAGTCTTAATTTTATCATTAACATGGAACACTCCTATGTTGAGATTGAGGTTGATTCAACGGTAGCAATATGACTGTGTTCTTAAGACTTGGGTAACTTATATTCGGTAGGAGCTCTTGTGTCAGCGATAAGTAGTGCTGGAGGTGAGTCGAGTTGAGCCGAGTTGGACCAAGCTCAAGCTCGACTCACGAAAACTAAGCGGTCACGACTCGACTCATTAACAATCGAGCCTATTTCGTAAGCTCAAACTCGACTCAACAAAAGCTCACAAGTTGGCTCGAGCTCACAAGCTGCCTTGAGCTCACGAGTTGGCTCAAATAATAGGAACATAAACTATAATTCTATATCAATAAATTATAACTTATATATATTTAAAAATATTTTAAAAAATAAATTTAATATATTGTCTATCTATCAATTATAAATTTTTTATTTATGTCCCACATCAAAATTATATATAAAAAATGACTATAAAATTTTAAACAATTAAAAATATTAATATATATGTAAAATTATATATTACTATTTTATATGCATATATATATATATATTAAATTATTAATATGCATATCTTATATGCATTTAATCTATACTTTTAATATTATATATATAATCGAGTTAGCTTACGAGCTAATGAGTTGAGTTTATTCAAACTCAAACACGGCTCATTTAATTTATGACCTCAAATTCAAGTTCAAATTCGGCTCACCACCTCACGAATTCAGCTTATCGAACTATTAATAAGTCGAGCTCAAACTGGCTTATGAATTGGTTTAACTCACTTCTAGTCCTAGCGATAAGGATTAGGTGCAACAGGCTCAGCTGAACTTTTCATCATAAATTCAAGAAAGCAAATTCATGTGCTCATAAATTAGTATTCTTTTATCATAGTTTAAGTTATGATTGCCATTTTTTTTATTTATTATCATCTTATATTTTCTTTTATTTTTTTACTGATACTACTGTAAGAATGGTTCATTTTAAAATAATTTCTAGTTAATTTTTCTTTTTTTCTTTTACTTTAGTTTCGATGTTAATAAAAAAAATACTACGTAGACAATTAATTATAAATCAATCATTTATATAGCCTTGCTACTTTTTAATATAACATTTTTGCGATTGTAATTTGTATGTCCTTAACCTTTAAAAAAAGGTGAATGTTATGGTGATGATGCTATTTTTTTTCCTCATGTGATGAAGTGAGTTGGCATACAACGGATGGCGGCTACACATTATGCTTTTTTTCTTGGAACTCTTCTATTGTTATAAATGGTGGATCGGGCTTGAATTTAGGTAAGGCTTTTATCCCATCTGCAAGTAATCCATACCAATCAATATAATTAGGACTTTTTTTTACCACACTAATTAATTATGGGAGATCAAACCCCTTTTTTGTTGAATTTTTATGATACTAGTTTAGATTTTAAGCAATAATCAAATTCAGATATTAATATCTAAAAGACAAAATCAACCCAAAAAAAGATAATAATTTTTTAGGAGTGCTATATATATAAGTCATTTTTATTTACAAGTCTTACAAGTTGGGCCTAACACACGCGTTACTGAATCATCTTCGCGTGTTTAATCTTTGTTTTCTTTTTTACGAAAAAGAAGAAGAAGAGACACAGAGAAAGAAGAAGAAGAAGAAGAAGAAGAGGAAGCACGGAGAAAGAAGAAGAAGAAAAAGAGGCACAAAAAAAACGTGAAAACGGCGTGAATATAAATGACTTGTATGATTTGTATGGAAAAGCGTTCTCTCTTTGCCTTCGATCTCCTTCTGTTTTTTCGATTTTCATGGTTTCTGAAATCAAGCTTTGAAATTGTTTTGAAGATGATGGAACTTCAGAAATACATCCGAACGATTACAAAAATACACTCAAATGATTACAGAAATACATCCAAAGGATTACAGAAATACACCCAAACAGTTACAGAAATAAACCAAACGATTAAAGAAATACACCCAAAGGATTACAGAAATACACCCAAAGAATTTAAGAAATACACCCAAAGGATTTAAGAAATACACCCAATATAGGGGAGACAATATATTTCTTCTTGAAATCTTTTAACGTTTTGCTGGTTAAGGATGAGGCACATGACGGAGACAATCTAGAAAAAAATCTAGAAGAACAGTAAAACAGTACCTTGAATAATGTTTCTTCGTTTTTCTGGTGATTTTGATGAAGGAGAAAGAGAAAACGAAAATAGGAGAAGAAATTTCAATAAAAAAAAAGAGGAAGGAAGAGGTGGTGTTGATGACGATGATAACGAGAGAGAAAAATTACGAAAAAGAAGAAAAAGAGACACGGAGGAAGAGGAAGAGGAAGAGGAAGAGGAAGAGGAAGCATGGAGAAAGAAGAAGAAGAAAAAGAGGCACAAAAAAAACGTGAAACGACGTGAATATAAATGACTTGTATGACTTGTATTGAAAATCACTTGTATGTATAGAATTACTCATAACAACAACAACAACAACAACAACAACAACAATCACTTGTATGTATAGAATTACTCATAACAACAACAACAACAACAACAACAGCAACAATAATAATAATAATAATAATAATAATAATAATAAAATTTATTCTATTGGTCCTTATAGTTTCACAAAATTTTTAATTAAATTTTTATATATTTTTTCTTTTAATTGAGTCCTTGTACGTACTGATTTTTTTTAATTAAGTTTTTATATTTTTTTTTATTTGGGTCTCTGCACTAATTTTTTTAGGTGGATTCCTATAAAATTAAGTTAATTACTGTTAAAAAGAATCTAATTGAAAAAAATTAGTGCAAGAACCCAATTAAAAAAATATATAAAGACCTAATTAAAAATTTTGCGAAACTATAGAAACCAACAAAATAATTAAACCTAATAATAATATACAGTAAACTTCAGTTTGAACAGAGTAGTTTTAGAGGTTTCACCTTTTTTTTTTCTAAATTGAATTAAATCCAAAAAGTGAGGTGTGTGAAGTTTTTCCGTGTGAATATATTCATATTATCAATAATAATAATAATAATAATATTAATATTATTGTTTAATTTAGAACTTTTTATATATAAATATAATACATGTTTTATTTATCAATATATATAATTTTAAAAAAATTATATTTTTACACTTTATTATAGATCTTATTTATAGTAATAATGACATAAGTATGAATATATATAAAGTATAAATAAAATAAATCAAATTTTAATTAACTAAATTTCGTTTACAAATTGATATCAAGAATTTAAAAAAAATAAAAAAATATATTTTTTTATCGTAACTTGATATATATATTAATTGGACCATAAAACAACTAAAAAAATTAGTATTTACAATATAATTTATCTCATTTGTATTGTAAATAAGATAAATAATACTTTGTAAATTAATATATACTTCCTGAATTATATATATTTTCAAATAAAACTTTTATTGTTTTTTAGTATTCTAGAACAGAAAATATTTAATTAATTTATTTTAAAATAATTTTTTAATAAATAAAATGTACAATTTATTTATTTAATAAAAAATCTTTTAATTTGATATTCAATTTATTTTATTAACGTCACTTACGAAAAAAACTTACGCACATATATTCAAACTTATTTCATTTCATAATCGATATATAAACTTATTAGCAAAAATTCTAAACAAGAAATTACCACAAAATTAAAACAACACAAACTGAGCTTCCAATACCAATACCCATACCATAGTTATAAAATTAAAAATAAAAAATTATAAAAGTTGTTAATTAAAATGAGTTAAGCACATGATTTGATGACAAAAAACAAATAATTTTTTTTAGATAAAAATACATGACTTTATCTAAGAATAGGTGGATATGGACTTATGGAGCAATCCAAATCTAACTCCAAACCTGATTTATCTGGTGTAATACTTCACTAACCTACAAAGAATGGCTAACGTGTCGCTTCTACAGCTATGCCAGCAAATTTTATCACATGAGAAATAAAAATGGCATCATCACGGTAGCATTATTCTTAAAAAAAAGTTTGGTAACAAAAAATTTTCAATCATAATTAACTAAAAGTTTCTATAATTTATTTTATTTATATCATTTAATGTCAGTTTTATTTTTTATTTCACTTTTTTATCATTTCACTTATCATATTTTTATCAACTCTACTTATTAATGATATTAATTATAATATCATATTCTTTATTATTAGGCATTCTTGTAATCAATACTTAATATTTCTTTTATAATTTAATTTTTATATTTAATAATATATTAAATATTAATAATAATAATAATAATAAGAATGGACGGTAATTCCTTTTATAATTTAATTTTTATATTTAATAATACATTAAATAATAATAATAATAATAATAATAATAATAATAATGGACGGTAATGATTATATACATTAATTGAATTAATTATACTTGATTCTTTGTTTCTCTTAAGGCATTTAATATCAAATAATAGAAATACGAAAAAATTATTAATTCTTTATTTCCGTTAAGCATTTACTTACACTTGATTCTTTGTAATATATACCTTCCATTAATTTAATTATGATCATTCAAAAATCATGACTATAATACCATTGCAACGAGAATAGTGTATAAATCAAGATATTTTACAAGAAGTCGCGTTTATCGTTACAAATAGTATGGCATTTGAATTCGACCTTAATACGGTATCTATGATAGAAAGTACTGATGAAGAATTTGAACAACAGACGGACTCACACGACGAGGTTGTTGTCAGTCAATCAATTCTCGAGAATATGAAAAACCACACTAATTTTGATGAGATATGGTAATAAACTGATTTAATTTTTTTTTGTGCTTTTATGTGCATTTATAATTATATTGTATACTAATTAAGTTCATACACATAACATTTATACGTACATATACATAACATCCATAATTATATACAACTAACATCTAAAAATTAAATTCATGTTTATTAGATATTACATCCATACACATATCATTTTTTAATTATTGCATATGTAAATATAATGTTAACACAGATGTTTTTTAAATTTTATCATAATTGAATTTAAAAAAATATCAAATTCCTAAGTTAATTTATTCAATTAATAAATTTACACATAAAATCTATAAATTTATACACATAACATCCATAATTTCATGTTAATAACATTCATAATTTGTATTCATAATATTTATAATTTCATACCTATAATGTTTATAATTAATAAATTTTAATAATTAATATTATCAAATTTTAAACTATTCGTCTTATTGTATTTTCCAATTATCTCATATGTGTGTTAATAGACCATGATTTTAATTATTTTAATATTTTTATTTAATATTCATATGTATGCTTATTTATTGATTTTAATATGACGAGTTAATAATTATTTTTAAAAAATTATTTTTTAATTTTTGTTTATATTTTATATTTTATTTTTTATTTTTTAATAGTCTATATGTAAACTATAAGTTGTATAGTAGAAGTTGTTAAAATTTTTTAATTTAATTTTTATATTTTTTGCAAAAAATTATTGCATTTTAATGGATAATAATGTAATTAAGAGATGTTAGGGATTTGATTTGGAAGAAACTAAAATTAATTTTAAAAAGAATATTAATAACTCCAAACATGCAGTAAAATAGTAGATAATAAGAAGGATAAATAATAAGAAAATGTATGTCACTTGCTTATTAAAAAAATAAAAATTTTTATGTAATATTTTTATTTATAATTATTTTTTTGCTACTAACATTACTGAAAAAATTTGGTAACAAAAATTTTCAACCTTTAATGTCATCTATTAGCAAAGTTCTTAAATATGAAATGTTTCAAACGATAAGTTGATGTTCCTCGTTAATATTAAGGATTTACACATTTATTAGGAAGATTATAGCTATCTCTTAATTAATTGTTTTTATGTTCTACTTCAGATAATAAATTATAAATGTTTTAATGCAGAAAATCATTAGTATCAAAACAAAACAAAATAAAGTGAAAAACATAAAAATAGTTTTAATTTTAAAAAATGTGCAAGTATAACGAGGTATTTTTTTTTCCTCATCATATTTTAGCTCCCTATTATATGAAGTTAAATTTAAACAGTATTAATATAAAAAGATTGACATGTATATGTGAGCGTGGCTAATTTTTTTTATATAAAAAAATATTGATATTTTTGTTAAAAATAAAATTATTTAATATAATTACATATTAGTGAATTTTAAAAGTAAAAAGTGAACACGCAGCAACAGCCAACACGTTATGTAGAAACGAGTTAAATAAATATTTTTATAATACTATAATATATTTTAAATGTCAATATTTAAACAAAATATTATCATTATTTTCATATTAAAAATAATTTTCTGTGTGACCGTATGTAGTTAAATGAATTTTTCTATATAATTATTTGTTATTTATTAATGTAAATAAATAAAACTGAGCTTTTTTTTATTCAATAAGTAAACATCGTTTATTTTTTTGAAAAAATATTACTATATTTTTATTCTTTGCATTAGTCGTTACTGTGTGAACAGTAAAGTATCCAAAATCGTTTATAAGACCCTTTGTTTATAAAAATAAGATATTTACATAGAAATATAAAAATATAAAATTGTATTTAATAAAAAATATAAATAAAGACAATATATTTAAAAATATTAAATTAATATATTTTATATTTATTTTAATAAAAAAATATAAAAATATTAATAAAAAATTAAATTTATTTTTATTAAATAAAAAATAAAAAAATTAAATTTTTATAATTTATCAACAAACAAAATATAAGAACATACAATATTGCGTCTTTACGTTGTCTTGTTTTCTATATGTTGTCTTATCATCTTCTAAAAAACAAACGAAGGCTAAAAGATTTGGAAAATTCACAAAGACAAGACACGTTCACAGCAACTGTAGAAACCAAAATCGATTATCTCATGAAAAAAAAAGGGAGTAAAAAATTCACCTTTTTCGATCCATAGCAGGTTACAGTTAGTAGCTTAGAATATTCACAAATCACAGCAATGGGACCCTAAAAATTTGTGGCCACAATAACATTCTCATCCAAAATTCTCAACATCATCATCATCGTTTTTCATCAATTATTATCACTGCTGTTCCCTGTTTGAACCCTTGTTTTATTTTTATTGTTTTTTTTCCCCTATTTTTTGTTACTCTTTTCACAGTTCTCATCCAATTCACAACCACCATTTATTCCATGGTTTTTCTGCTTTCTCACCATTCCCAGAGAAAGAAACCACCTTTTCGCTCCACTTTCTTCACTTGGGTCAGCTCCGATTTGAAAATCTCAACTTGGGTTTTGTTCATCACTCGCTTTCACCTTCTGGGTCTCCACGCTTTTCACCTCACCTCATCAAAAAGACAAAAGTAACCCCTTTTATTGTTACTCTCTCTCTCTCTCTCTCTCTCTCTCTCTCTCTCTCTCTCTCTCTCTCCTTGATCATCATCACCAATGGCTTCAATTGGTTCATTGCCATTTCTTGTGGAAGCAAATGCTGACACCACAGTGCTAATGCTTCACACCAAGAACAATAATCACCACAACCGTCATCATCATTATCATCATGGTGCTCTTAAGTTTCCAGCAAAGTTTGGAACTTTAAGTGGTTCTTCAGTTTCTGAGAATTCAAGGGGCAGAGGGTTGGGGCGTGGTAGAGTGCAACATAGGTGTGGAAGGCGCATCATAAGAGCAGTGGGTAAGAGCAATGGGAAAAGTGAGGATAATGATGAGTCAGAGGATGAAGCTCTTCAAGCCACCATTGAAAAGAGTAAGAAGGTTCTTGCTATGCAGAGGGAACTTCTTCAACAGGTGAATGATTTGGAATATATTTGTTTTTTATTTAAGAAAAAAAAGGTTGAACTTTTTCCATGTTAAGCCATACACAAAAAGTTTCAAGTTGAGTCCCTTCAAAGCTGTTTTTAGTTGATTTACTTTATCCCCCCTTTTTTTGTGGCTAGAGTGTTGAGTGATTCTATGTAATTGGACGATTAGGACCTTAAATTATGAAAAAAAAAAATGACGAGCATCCATTTCCTTTTTGGCAGAAATGCTGAGAAAGGTAAAGCAAATGGTGAGTAAAAACTAAAAAGCAATGGTTAATTTTAGCTTTGGGCCGATTAACTTTCTTATTCAGCTTTGGATATTGATCACTGCATAATAACGACATAATCTAAATGGGACTTTGTTATTTGAATTGAATAAGCTGGTTATTCATTCTCTTCTGAATAACTTGCCAAAATTATGAGTAGATTTTAAAGCAGTTAATACGTTTGGTGAAATAACAGCAGCTTCTCTATCATGTGTTTGCTAGATGCACATGTATTGAACACAATCTGGTATTGGGTTAAACAGAATCTCATTCTCATAAAATTTTAACCAGTTACTTCTAACACTGTTAAGCGTAGCATACTTAAAATATTAAAAAGTGGCCTGAGGCTGAGATTCATGAGTGAGTTCAAGGGATATGAAGTTCTATAGTTTCCTTATTTATGATAATGGAATTGATAATACAGATTAGATCAATATTTCTCAGCGTTACGTCATTTGTTCTCTTTTTTTATGTTTTATTATAATAAAGTCCATATGGTGGTCTTATGATGCTTCGCTGTGTATTTCAGATTACTGAAAGAAAGAAGCTGGTTTCTTCTATAGATAGTGACACCATTCCTGAATCAGAGGGGTATGGAAGCAATGATGAATCTGTGTCAAACCCCTCAAAACAGCCGAAAACTTCCATTGGTCGAGGCGATGCTGTAGAAAACCAAAATGGTGGTCTTAATTTAAACAATTATGCCCATTCCAGTGAAGAGGAGATAATAGATTCCCCAACCCGTGAAATGGCTTCCTCTAGTTTACAATTCAATGAACAATTGGAGAACAAGAGATATGAGACAATCAAGCCAGATACTCTTCCAGCCTTCCTTATGAACCCCGAAATATCCACTCCTCTAGAGATTGAACAGAACGTTGTGAACGATTCAAGTTCAGAGGTCGTTACTAATGAAGCTGAAAATGCTGAGCATGAAGGTGAAAAATTGCCACCATTGGCTGGAGCCAATGTCATGAATGTTATAATAGTAGCAGTAGAATGCGCTCCTTGGTCAAAAACAGGTAATTTTAAATCATTTTTATTATTCAATAGAATGTTTTCCGTTTGTAATTGTATCAGGAGCTCGACTATGATAGTTTAAATTCTATACTTGGCTGATATTTCTGGCAACCAGTTCATCATCACCATGTCCATATTTTGAAAGTTTTCTCTTTTTTGTTTGTATATTCATCATTGCAAGCTTTGTTCTTTGATTGAGTTACGGCATTAGCAACTTAGCAGCCAAATGCGGCACGCACATGAAATCTTAAGCATTCATATGCTGGAACTAGTTTCTTGAAGCGAGTCCATAAACTCTTCCACTAATGTTCTTTGATGGACCAAATTTTTCGACCTGTGGTTGTCCTTCAGTGCATGCTGTTCTTTCTTATGTAATTTACAGACTCACATCTGAACTTAACAGGTGGACTTGGAGATGTTGCTGGTTCATTACCAAAGGCCTTGGCTCGGCGTGGACATAGAGTTATGGTAATATGTTGTTTTGTTGGTAATTTGTCTGAGTATCATGTGTCTGGAAAGATAATCTAATCTTTGAAATCACTGCTTGATCAATGAAGAATCATGCAAACACAATCTTTTCAACTGGGTAATGAAATGTGTTCATCCTACTTCAATTGTTTCTTGATCATTTATTCCTTCTTTGCTTATTAGATACATACTGAAAGGGTGATTTTCCGTCTCTTATCTCATTTCATATTTTGCCATTAAAATGCATAATATCAAAATAATAGTCCTACATATAGAAAAAGGTTCTAGTCTTTATTTTCATATTTGCATTTACTCTAGGACACTTTGGAAACAGGTCTTTATTTACCAACTTCCAAAAGAAAAGCAACATGGGACTCTCTAGGCCATAGACATGTGTGATTTTTGTCCATATTTCCCCTTATTTTATGCTAATTGTGGATCCAATATATAGCTTGTATCATGGTTCATAAGATTATTATTAGAATGCTTTAATGGATTCTAAGGTTCGTATTCTATGAATGTTTTCTTTTAAAACTTATTGCTCTCTTTTCTTTATCTCTTTGTAGGTTGTAGCACCTCGATATGGTAATTATGCTGAAGGACAAGATACGGGTATACGGAGAAGATACAAAGTAGATGGTCAGGTGTGCAGCAGCTACTCTGTTCCTAATCCGTTATAATTTGTAAATTTTTGAATTGCTATTGCCTTGACTTAAATTCCTTATTTTTTCACTTTACAGGACATGGAAGTATTGTATTTCCAGGCCTATATTGATGGTGTTGATTTTGTTTTCATTGACAGTCCAATACTTAGGCATATAGAGAATAACATATATGGTGGGAACCGAGTGGTAAGTTTGATATAAACGATAACATTACCTAACACCTAATGATTGTGTATGGAATGACTAAAATGCTATGGTGTTTGGATTTAAGGTATCTTAGAAACTCATCTTACAGTTCTGCTATGATTATTTCTTAGACTTTGACTCTAGCTTGTCCTTTATTGAAACAGGATATTCTAAAGCGCATGGTGCTGTTTTGCAAGGCGGCTGTTGAGGTACATGAATCAAATGTTTTGTGATGAGATCAATTATACAAATGTCCAATTATAACAATTATTGTACCTGAAGAGCTTTTATCACAACACATTATAGCACATAATTGTAAATAATGTCTTGTTTAATTTGAAAGTGACATTAGGCTACGTTACATTGGGTGAAAATAGTAAAATCACTAGTTGTAAATTTTCTTCAAGGGAATCAGGTTTCATCATGGTAAATCTAAGAAATAATTGCCATCAGCGCTTTGAGCGGTGACAAAATGAGGAATTTCCATCTTCATGTGCTGGAGATTACAAATTTCTCTTATATATCAGCATATGGAATACCTTAACCATTTCCTAACTACAGTGAAATTTAAAAGTATATTGATATGATTACAGTTAAATTTGAAAGTGTATTGATGATTATCATCAAATAACATTGTTTACCATGATTTTTATCTGAAATTCCAAATAATTTATATCAACAGTCAAAAGTCACTCTAGCGGATGCGATTCTTGGGTGATTCTGATATTTGCTTACTTTGTATAAGAATAATTGAACTTAATGATTTTCAGGTTCCGTGGTATGTTCCATGTGGTGGTGTTTGCTATGGAGATGGAAATTTGGCCTTCATAGCAAATGATTGGCATACTGCATTGCTGCCAGTATATCTGAAGGCATACTATCGCGACCATGGTTTGATGCAGTATACAAGATCCGTTCTCGTGATTCATAACATAGCTCATCAGGTTCCTTCTATATACAGTGATTTTATTGCAAGTTAATTCATTGTATTGAATGGAGATAGACATGCATATTTTCTGTTTTCGCTTGTTGTCTGTTACCAGATCAAACTAAAAGAAGCTGATTATATATGTTTAGGGAAGGCATGCATTTTGAAGAGCAATGTGTGGCATAGAATTAAGGCTTCTGGATCACCTTTTATCTAAATGGTTAAATTGATTTTTGTTTTTTGTTTTATATGAAAACAGAAAATGAATGAAAGGCTATGGGCCTATGGATAGTATCTTTAGTGTCTCTCTATAACTGTTATTGATCTTTAGTCTATGCTCCAATAACTGAACTTCAACCTCAAAATTTACAATATGCTTCGAATAATCGAGAAGTAAAAACGGTGTGAATATCCTGCTCTCAACTTCTTTGTGAATATCATAGTTAATTATGTAAATGTTCATTTATCTTTTAAGAAAGCAAATCAAGTACATATCTTCTCAATAAATGAATTGAAAGCTTGCATTGCTTGTGGATTGCATCTAAATTGAGTGCATGTTTTAAGTGTTTGAGGTTTTGTTGCATCTATTTTGATATAGTGAAGGAACTTCCACATTCTCACATTTACTTTCTTTATAGGGTCGAGGCCCTGTTGATGATTTCCGCTACGTGGATTTACCTGAACACTACCTCGATCTATTCAGGTTATATGATCCCGTTGGAGGCGAACATTTCAATATCTTTGCAGCTGGTTTGAAGGCAGCAGATCGTGTTGTCACCGTCAGTCATGGATATGCGTGGGAAGTTAAAACTTCCGAAGGAGGTTGGGGTTTGCATAACATAATAAACGAGAGTGACTGGAAACTAAGGGGAATTGTCAACGGAATCGACACCAAAGATTGGAATCCGAAGTTTGATGTTCACTTGACATCAGATGGCTACACCAACTACTCTCTCGAGACCCTTCATAGCGGCAAGCGTCAATGTAAAGCGGCCCTGCAAAAGGAGCTTGGTTTGCCTGTCCGTGAGGAAGTTCCAATATTGGCTTTCATTGGAAGGTTGGATCATCAGAAAGGTGTTGACATCATAGCCGAAGCGATTCCTTGGTTGGTCAGCCAGGATGTGCAATTAATCATGTTGGGGACCGGCCGGCCGGACCTAGAAGAATTGCTTAGACAATTTGAATCCCAACACCATGACAAAATTAGGGGATGGGTCGGCTTCTCCGTGAAGATGGCTCACAGGATAACTGCAGGCTCCGATGTACTGCTCATGCCATCAAGATTCGAGCCGTGTGGACTGAACCAACTCTATGCCATGAGTTATGGAACCATTCCGGTTGTACATGCAGTCGGTGGACTGAGAGACACAGTGCAGCCTTTTGATCCGTTTAGCGAGTCAGGTCTCGGGTGGACATTTGACAGCGCTGAAACTCATAAGCTCATCCACGCGTTGGGCAACTGCTTATTAACGTATCGCGAGTACAAGAAAAGCTGGGAAGGGCTTCAACGGCGGGGAATGATGCAAGATCTTAGTTGGGACAATGCTGCTCAGCAATATGAGGAAGTTCTTGTTGCTGCCAAATACCAATGGTGATTTCTTGTTGTGCAAGGCAAAGGAACTTATCAAATTGTTTATAGGCAAGATATTTCTGAAAATTTTTCATGGTACCATTGCAACCTGCATGATGTGAGTCCCTAGAGTCATTTTTGTCATATAAGCTAAGGATCATGTAATGCCATTATTAATGGAAGGGTCACCTACTACTATATACATAGGAGTGACAATGATCTAGTGTGAGCGCTTGCTTCTGTTGGGGAGAGGGGCATTTAGGTCATTTACAAGAAGCTACTCATTTTTTGTGTCTTTGTTTCTTGAATGGCAATTTTGTCATTACAAATAATCATCAGTAAGTATTCAACTTAAAGGTGTTAAGAGTGTTGGTGGTCGATTTGGATTGATTTTAAGTGGAAAAGAAATTTTAAAAAATAATATTTGAAGACAATAATTTATTATATTTTTTGGTGGTATTTATTTTATTTGAAAGTCATGGGATCAGTACTTTTTATTAATTTTGACTAGTATTTGATCCGTGCAAATGTTAAATTGTTTTTAATAAATAAATTATATCAATTCATGTGTGTAAATTTGATAAACGTACCTATAAGCTGTGTTGATTTATATATACAAATTTTGTTAAATATAAATATTTTAAATATAAAATGTTTTATATATGCAAATTTTCATAAAAATAGATGTAAATTATTATTGGTTAATTATTAATAAAAAATAATAATATTTGTTGGTTCTATAATTTTTTTTTATATATTAAGTAGTAAGTACAATGTAAACATGTAATTTAGTGTAGCTTTTATCTATTTTTGAATTGCATGGCTTGATTGGTTTTTGAAAAAATAAAAAATTTATTTTTAGAATATTAAAATATAAAAACTTAAGTGAATAGATAAAAATTTAAATTTTTACTTTGAATCTATTGCATGGATAAAAAAGAAATAATGAATCCTTTTAATATCCTTAACAATTGTCATTAGGATAATTGTTAGCTAATTTTTTAATTTTTTTTAGACAAGTAAAATATCAAGCCCAAAAAAAGAATATGATACAAGTTCATACAAATAAGACTAAAATATACCATCATTTTAACTACTCAGACATATATAATTAATGACTTTACAGCATAAAGTCATAAACCATGATATAATTTTTTTAGGTATTGATTATTACTGATTTTTCTTTTTCATTTCCTATCTTACTTTTATCTGCTCATCATGATAAATTCTTTACCGCTGTCAATTCATCTCCTAGGAGTCTCATTCTTCCTCAGCTCCCTTAAGTATTAATCTTCATGATGGCTCAACATATTTTCTACCTTCAATGCAAATCCATCTATCTCCATAGTTGTTTGAAGAAGTTTGAGGATGTATTTCTGGCTTTATTTTAAGAATGTACCACTTTTTCTTTTCAAAATTTAATATTAAAATGTTATTTTTTTAATTATTTATTCAAATTCTATTATTTTCATATTACTATAATTAGTTAAAAATAAAATAATAAATTAACTACTACGTTAACAAAAAGATAATATTTAGATAATTAGTTATAAAATAATGACATTTTAATAATATGTTTCCAAAAAACTTTATGTTCAATCAACTTTCAAGCTATGCCAACGAGTTATAACTCAAATGACATAATATTTTCATATATTTCATGAAATACAGTTTTTGTACACCATTAACTTAAAAAAGTACACAAAGAGAGGTTACATATACACAGATATGTTCCTCCTTTTCTCTCTGTTATTTCTGGAGAAAATATTGAGATATGAGCAAGCAAGCATCTTGGTGTCACTGGAGAGTTATAAGTGAGTTCTACAAGTCTGCTACTACTTGAAAATTTTTAAATATGTAAAAGGAATGAGGCTAGCCCATCAATATAAATTTAATAAAGAAAATATTATTTATGTTTTGAACAATATTTTGGATATATCCTAAATGAAAAGTTCTTGTCACCATCTATATCATATAGTCAATGTGGCTGTTAACAATCCACATCAGTATAACGGCAGTTAACAAAAGGACTAACAAAGATTTAGGTTATGCAACTTGAGAGATTTATTTGGTTATTTTAAAAAATTGGAGACGTATCTAAAATGCGTTGAAAATTTTTAGGGATCATTTTGAACATTACCTCTCTTATTTATTATAATGGCGTGTTGGCTGTGCTTTTTAACTTTTAATGTAGCAGACAAAAACGATGAACTTCTAAGACTTGGAGGAAGATACATCCAAAATTTTGATGTTTTGGTAGAATAGATTCGTTCCGGTGGAATACGAATTTTGGTGAAATTTAGGTCTGATGATTATTTTGAATTTTTGACGTTTACTATGTTGTAGTTTTGGTTTTTGAATTTAATTTAAAATAAAATATTTACTCAAAATAGTATGACAACTCTAACGGGACAAAATGGTCCTTGACCTCCTCTGTTCGGAATCCAATATTGTAACTTCAAATTACATGCATACTCTGCAACTTCAATATTCACAAGAAGAAAAATCATCAACTTGTTCTCAACCAATTCATACTCAAGAAACTAATGACTTCTCTCAAGTACTTGTCGTATTCGATGGATCCTATGAATCTAGACTGCAAGTCTGATTTGTTAAGACTCGTCGTCGTCATCGTGGCCATCTCCCTCCTCCTCTGCCCTATCATCTCCATGATCACATTGTCCACCACTTCGAACGCTTTCTTCAGCTTCTTCTCCGAAACCAATGTTCAGTAATTGCTTCAGTTTTCATATGAGTGGCAACAACGATATTGCTCGTTATATTGATAGCTTGGAAGCGAGGTCGAAACTGTCTGCCAACTTGGACTCCAGGAAAGAAGGAATGAAGCACTCGGGGTCCATTTCAAATGAGAATTTACATATGATGTCGAAGGAGAATCTTATCATGATGTCTTAATGTCCAACAATCTATATTGCTTGCCGGAGAATGGAGAAAAGCTTGTCCTTGGGGTAGTTGTGGAACTTGGTCTTGAGGATGTGATGGACGTTGTCCGGATTGGAGGTGATGTTGTTATCGAGGACGTGGAGGTGGATACTTTTGGTAGGTGAAGTGCAGATGAGGTGGGTGTACCAGTCACAAAGATTTAGGAAGTGTGTGGTCCATGACATGTTGAGGTAGGTGCGACATGTGTGACAGTTACACCATGACTTGATCTTAGAGTTGAAGAGGAGAAAGGAAAAGATTGGAAAGAAAAATGTGAAGGTGAAGAAGGAGAGTATGAATGTTAGGATTATGCGAGATATGATGAAAATCGGGAAAAAACAATTTTGTTTTCGAACATCTTGTCTCCTGTTAGAGTTGTTAGGGATCATTTTGTCTTCCGTTAGAGTTGATGGAGCCAAGGACCTAAGTGACTGACGAAATTAATTGTTAGAGACCAATCGAGTAATTAATTTTAATTGGAGACAAAAGTATCTGACCCGAAATTCTTTGAGAATCAAAATGGTTAAATACTCTATATTAAATCTTTTCACAATAGACGAAAAACTTCTCACAATAGACGAGTTTTTTTCTAAAATAAAAAAGATTATTTCCAAAACAAATTATTTGAACTTTAATTTCATAGATACGTTTTTTTTTTGCATTAAAGGCAAGTTCATCACACCCCAGCGAACTCCATTATTTTAATAGAGTTCGTCGGGGCCGTACTCCCGGCGAACTTCATAATTTATATGAAGTTCGTCGCATTCTTCGACGAACTTCACCTTGAGTTCGCCATAGTATATAAACCGTGGTGCCATTCGGTTTGTCTCTTTCAACCTTTCTCTCTTCTAACTATCCTTTCTTCCTTCTTCGTTTGTCATTTTCAGAATCTTCTCTATGAGATTTTTTGTCTTCCGACGTCCGTAAAGTCCTTTATCTACTATATCGTCAGCTTCAGGTCAGTATATAACATGTTAGTTAGAGTTACTGTTTACATGTTAGCTAGAGTATATAACATGTTAGTTAGATTTTTTATATTATGTTTTTCAAGTAGAGTTACTGTTGTTTACTGTTTATAACATGTTAGCAGGGACGGACCTATGTATTATAATGAGGGGGCACTTGTTCGCACTCTTATTTCATTTTTTTTAAATATACATATATAATATGCTCCTATTTTAAATTTTAAATGACCCCACTACAAATAAACTTAATCCAATTATTTAAAGTCTCAAACCCATTTTATCTTTCTATCATTTTGACTATTAGTTAACTTAATTAAATTTAGTCTTCTCCCATTCTCAAATTCCAGCCGTCACCACTCCTTTATTCTCTTAAACCTTCTTTTTAGTTTCATTTTTTCAACCTTCTTTTTCTATTCCTTTTCTAATGGCCATCTTCTCTTCATCAAAAGATAAATTTTAAATTCTCTATTTTTCTTTATATAACTCTCTATGACTCTATTTATCTTTTAATTTTATTTTTTTAATATTTTCAATTACAAATTTTAATTCAAGCAATTATAATTTAGGTATTAATCTAATTTTTTATTCTCTTCATGAATTTATATTTTTATTTTATTCTCAATTTAGTGATTCTTATTATTTATTTGTTTATCTTTTGTTCTATTTTATTATATGTAATTATGTTGCATATAAATTTTCAAAGTTAATTGATCAATTTACTAATTTATAATATATATATATATATATATATTATTTTTAGAAATAGTAATAGAAAAATATTTTAAAAAATAACTTTCGTTCTGTTTTATTATATGTAATTTTTGTTTTTTTTATTCGAATAATTAATGTGCACTTTTATTTTTTAAATTTTGATTAATATATCTTTTAATAGTAATGTATATTATTTTTGTCCCCCCAACATAAATTTTCTGGGGTCCGTCACTGCATGTTAGTTAGAGTAATGTAATAGTTAATTGTTAGTTAGTTTAGTCGAAATAGTTAGTTTAAGTTGTGAGTTAGATATTAATTAGTTAAATATGTAATTAGATTAAATTAGAATGATACATAGTTAGTAAAATTAAGTTATCAATTAATTATTCTCTAGTATGTTTATAGAGTTAGTTGAATATGTAATTAGATTAGATTAGAATGATACATAGTTAATAAATTATGTTATTAGTTCATTATTCATTAGTATGTTTATAGAGTTAGTTGATGTGATCATGTAGTTGGTTTACATATTAATTATTTAGTTTATAAACTGATTAAGATGTAAGGTAGACAATTAGTTAGTTTAAATATGTCTTTTAAAAATTTAGTTAATGTGAAAGGAATTGAATTCAGTTTATTTTATTTTGTTTTACTAGAGTGTAGTTAGATGGAGTAGCAGTTATTGGGGTACGAACATACGCTTTATAGATTAGATCAGGCTGAGCAAATTGTAGGCAGACTTGATCGAATGGCACATTTTTATCACTCTTGTTTATTATGTTGTAATAAAATATAAATTTATAATTTTATATGTTGATCCTCTTTTTCTAACTTGTTTATTTTGTTCAGTAGGCGCCTCGAATCTTGCACACTAGACGGAATTCGATGAGACGCCCGCCTGAGCATATTAGGACATATTTCAGACGAGCTGGGTTTGAATATGTGGCATACATGGTGGAGTTCGAGCATGACTGGCCATTGGCGTCAGCATTGATAGAGAGATTGAGATCTGAGTCACATACGTTTCATCTGCCATGCAGGGAGATGACTATCACCCTGCAGGACGTGGCGTACCAATTGGGACTCAAGATCGATAGTGATCATGTTAGTGGCTGCATTGGTTGGTAGGAATAGCACCATGATGGACGGTCCATTGAGGACCTCTGCCAGCAGCTACTGGGTGTTGTTCCAAGCCCTGAGGATAGACAGTCACAGACGAAGTGAACTGTCAAACTCACATGGTTTTACAATACCATCTGTGGAGAGTTGGAGCAGGACGCCACTGAGTAGCGCCTGGTATGGTACACGAGAGGGTATATTATGCAGGTGATCGGGGGTATCTTATTCCCAGATGCATTTGACTCTCGGGTACATATTAGGTGGCTCCCCCTGTTAGAGGACCTTGACAGATGTGGCAGATTGTCATGGGGCTCGGCTGTGCTGGCATGGCTGTACCACCAGATGTGTCGTGCCACGGAGCATAGTCAGCACAATTTGGTTGGTTGTATCAATTTGCTGCTCTCTTGGGCCTATCATCATATTCCACTGCTACGCCTGGATGGATTTGAGACTCGTCGATTTTCGCTAGTTGAGAGGTATTATTGGTTTTTGCACTTTTCTTCATTATTTAATAAAATTGAGAAATAATGTGTAATCATTATTGGTATTTTAGGTGGGTTGAGTACTGTCCAGACAATGCCAGAGGTGAGAACAGGCTTAGGCATTACAGGCGTATGCTGAATGGGATCAGCATCATCAACATAAGTGATAAAGATTTAAAAATTATAATTTTATGTAAATTAAGTTTGAAACTTGTATATGATGCGTCTTGCATTTTTTGAACAGGTTGAATGGACGTCGTATGCTGACCTATAGCTCCAAGGTGTAGTTCCACCGGGGATAGTTGAGGCTGAAGCCTCGGCGGCGGTTGTATGTCTGCTCCTTTGCTTCGCTATCGTTGAATGGCATTAGGTTGACCGAGTTGTGCGTCAGTTCGGTGGCCTGCAACGCATTTCGAGCAGGCCTCTGAACATCGACGAGATGCATCGATATGATGGTAGGTTCGGTTGAGATGAGTGGTTTCCACATTTTCTAGATGATTAGCATGAGATGTGGGATGTTATACACCATCATATCGACTTGCGTCCATCGTGCTGTATATGACCTGGTATCTTTAGTGGTGCCACATGGAGTTGTTTGGTCAGGGTGACCGACACTTGGTGGCGTGCGAGGTTGTGCCGGATGACCTGCCGATTCACCACCCAAATACTCTAGAGCTGTATCAGCCAGAGGATAGTGACCTTCCAGAGGTGTGGCCTTATGCTGGGAGAGGGAGAGGTATGGGGCAGGGGAGAGATAGAGGTAGAGGGAGACGCGGTAGAGGGAGAGAGAGGCAGGGAGATTCGGAGGTTGCCCCATGATAGCAGAACCCTCATGACTTTCAACATTATCTTTCATCATGTCAGTATTACCAAGTTCAACGTTTGACCCCTCTTGACTACCTTCCAGTGGCATATTTAGATCGATCATCGTCCTTCTAAAATTTCTTCTAACAGCTCCACTTAACGGACTATCATCAATAGTATCCGCAGATGATTCTCGTCCACCAACTCAACTAGAAATACGAATAATTCCAATAGATGAACATTTGTCAATCGGTTATGCCACGACCTTATAAGATGTACGTCCTCGTTGTCACGTAATTGATACCTAATTCAAAACAACAGAAATATTTCTCAAAACCGTGGTAATATACCTTTTATAAAACAAATTGTCATTTACTTTGGTCGGATATCTGTAGTAAATTTTTTTTCACTCTTTTCGTATGTTGCTGTCCAACGGAATGTAATATCAAATTCTTCAACGCTGTTAGACTGTTGACTTCTAGTGTCATGTACGTAATTATTGGTTATCCAAACTTAAAAACGATAGAACATTTTTCATCATTCACTATTTTACCATCATAATAAATGAATAACAACAGATTTATTGACATTGTAGAAAAAAAATGTCAAGATGAGAACCAAAGAGAAGAATGGAATTGTGGTATTGAACTCGATTCTCCAACAGCCATGCTTTTATTGGGAAACTCAAGGTGAAGTTCGCCGGGATGCGACGAACTCTATTAAAATAGTGGAGTTCGTCGGAAGTTGCGGCAAACTTGTCCTTAATGCCAAAAAAAAAGATATCTATAAAATTAAAATTCAAATAATTAATTTTTGGAAATAATTTTTTTTATTTATTTCAAAAAAAAGTCCAGACCCACCATATGCAGGTATAACACCTTTTAGCCTTTGAAGTATAACTTTAACATTATTTTTATATTAAAATCTTTTGTCCTTAAAAATACTGTTATTTATTTGAATTTTTGTAATAAAGGACAAAAAATGGCTAATTTTAATGGATTATGAATGCCCAATTGAATTAGTTTTGAACATGATACTGTACTTAAAAAGTAGTGGTCAGAATTTATAATTACCTAGTTGAAGGCCTTTGCATTTTAAAATTATACGTTGACATTTTGTATTTGATAAATAAATAAATTTATGTGCTTAGACTTGTCTTTTAAAATCACCTTTTAAAGATTTTTCGAAACTCAATTGTACCTTTCAAAGTTGAAAACTTTATTCTACCTAATGTATTAGTTAATATAATATTTTGTTCGATTTTTGTCTAACATAATTATTTTAGAATTTAAGAATAAATTTATCAAATACTATCATATAATTTTTAAAGTGTAAGACAGATAAGACTTTTAAAAAATACCAGCAACACCAAGACATTTTTAATCAAAGTTTTAATCTGATAAAATAAATGTTTAATTGTTTTAGTGATTTATGGCCAAATGCACTCAACTTTGAGTTCTCAAATCTGCGTGTGACAAGATTTTCAAATTTTTTATGTATTCTTAGGAAAATGAAGACAATAAATAAGGGTAGAAATTTCTTAGACTACATTTGGAGAAGAGATTGAGATTGAGAAATTAAATCTCTGTATTATATTTATTGTAAAGTATATAAAATTGTTTTATATCTCACTATTATGTTTGATTTAAGATAAATATAGAGACTGAAATAAACAAAATTACTTAAATAACCATTTTCACCCTTATTTTGGCACTGCACCTAGGGCTGGAAGTGAGTCAAGCCAGCTCATGAGCTACTTCGAGCTCGACTCGTTAATAGCTCGATAAACTAAGCTCGTGAGCTAGTGAGCCAAGCTTGAGCTTGGAATTGAGCTCATAAATTAAATGAGCCGAGCTTGAGCTTGGATAAGCTCAGCTCATTAGCTCGTGAGCTGACTCGATTATATATACACATATCCTATATGCATTTAATCTATATTTTTAATATTATATATATATTAAATAGTAATATATAATTATATATATTAATGATCTTAATTATTTAAAATTTTATATTTATTTTTTACATATAATTTTAATGTAGGACATAAATAAAAAATTTATAATTTATTGATAGTTCTTTTAAATTTTTTTTAAATATATAAGTTATAATTTATTGATATAGAATTATAGATTATGTATTTATGTTTCTATTATTTGAGCCAGCTCGTGAGCTTTTGGTGAGCCGAGCTTGAACTTAAGAAATAGGCTCGATTGTTAATGAATCGAGCCGTGAACTAAGCTCAATTTTTGTGAGTCGAGCTTGAGCTTGGTCTAGCTCGGCTCAACTCGGCTCACTTCCAGCCCTAACTGCACCCATTCACCCTGACCCACACCTAGATATGCGACACATCAATTGACCACTCCTTCCCTGACCACCACCGGGATTGCTCGTCGGAGATCGCTTGCTCTTCCTCGCATTCATCCCTCTTTGTCGTGTTCTTCTCGCCGCCAATCGTTTTCACCGTCAATTGTTCTCGTTGTTTTGTGTGCATTGCCTGCTTCTTGTTCTGCATCTCTGCATCAGTGACTAGAGCTGTTTGTTAGTGCATCCCTTCCATTCCTTGTTTGGCGGCGGCAACTCCTCTCTATCGCCGTCGTCTCCTCCTGCTTCCTTTCTCTCTCCTACCGCCTCAATTTTGTCTTATGTTCTCTTTTCTTTTCTGATTTTAAAATTTTTTTGTTTATGAGATTATTGAATCTGATTTTGAAATATGTTTACGAGATTGTTACTGTTCTTGGTATTATTGCTGTTAGTGGTGGTGGATTGATGATGACAAAGGTGTGGTGGCGAGTTTAGGGTTGGCAGAGGTGTGAAGAAGTGTTGGCAGTGAGGGATGGTAAGGGATAGACTTGGGATATGAAACTTTTAATGACGACATTTTAGGAAATAAATATTAATAAAGTTTCTGTTTCCGTCTCCAAAATTTCAATTCCTGTCTCCTGAAAGAATTGAAATTTTGTGTCTTAAGACTGAAATTTTAGTTTCAATCTCTGGTCACCAAATCTTAGTCCCAGTATCCCATTCCAAACGCTACCTTAGAGCTACATTTTATAAACATTTAAAATCTCCACATCTGTTTTCACTTTCATATCCAAAAAGACTTGTCCACAACTTTTGTTGTCTAATAATTTTTTTTTCCCGAACAGTCCCGTTTTCTAATGTTAAAATTACTATCAACCACACTTAGGACTCATATTTAGCATTTTACTGTCCATGTAATTATATCCTAAAAAAATTTGCTTGCAAACACTACCATAGTGCTTGTGAAACATAATTGAATTAGACTTCTATCCAATCCACTCTGGTGCTCCATTTGTATGCAATAAGTTCTCCAAAAACATACATAATAAATAACATGATTACTAAAAATTTGACAGCTAAAACAAGCAGAACTGTGAATATGCTCTTGAATGTAATGCACTCAGTGACATGAATCTTCTATGATAGGGATGCAATCTAAACACAAAATGATCTAGCTGATTAATGCTTGATTCTAAGTTCTCATTTTATATTCTAATGGATAGTGAAAAGGAGATTTTTCTGTCTAAAAATTGAGAACTCCCAAACAACCTTTAACATATACCTAACCCCATAAGTGCTAGCTCTTGCAAGTTCAGGTTTTGGAGAAAATGGGAAGGAGTGTGATGCTAAGTCCAATTTATACTTTAAACCCTTCTCTTACCCTTTACCTCTAAAATCAAAATTCACAATATGGTAATATCACTCATCCACTTAAAAAATGATAAATTTATTTGCAAAAATGCCACAGGATATCTATAGAGTGCAACTAAGAACCAAGAGGATGAAACAGAAGAAATTTCATGGAGTATCTTAAATTCAGAAACTAAGACTATTATTCATCAAACCTATATATATTGATTGTAACTGACACAAGATGGGTTGCTTTGCAATATGCTTATTCCTAAAATTGAGGAGATTATAGATAATCTAAATTGAGAATGAAACAATCAAGTATTCAGATTATCATCAAATACAAACACAAATTCAGATCCAACAAAAAAAATGTCCAATCTATTTATCCACTAATAATGGACGAGGAAGGGATTCACTTGTACAATGACCTCACTTGTAAACATTCATGAGTGCAAGTAAATGCTCTTCCACCAAAAACATGAAAAGTTATTAGCTACTACCTTGTAGATACTAAACAACATATCACAATCAAGCATACGAAAATTCAAATCCTGTGAGTCTCTTTGTGACTAGACAGAAATGTAAGCAAAGTGTATCTCATAGGGAGAAACAGAGGTAATGACCATGTTGCAGGACAACAAAACATTTTTGTTATATTTATGCAAAAAGTCAAAAACAATTCATCAAGATATATCATTTTATCCGTTTTCAAAAATTATTGGGAAAATAAAATCGGGGTATAATAAGAACATCATGACTCTAAAAAGTAACAATCCAAATATTAGTCCAATAAAATGGGCAAGGTGTAAGAAACAGCAAACTGCAAAAAGAGACGACGAGACATTGAACATAAATTACCCCCCAAAGCTATCACACTAAACCCTTCTCTAAACCTCCATATGAGAGATCCAATTATGAAGTGAAACAATTCAAACAGAAAACCAGAGTTTATGGATGGATTACCTGTATAAAAAAGACAGTTCTGTACTTAAGCATTGAGCAATGCCCTTCATAACTCAAAATCCTGTGCAATCATTGCAAAAACAGCACATAACAATAACCAAAATCAAACAAAAGAATTAAGCTAGATGAACCACATAACAGTTCATAAAAATTATAGAGAGGTATAAAAATAAAATAAATAGTTTCTTATATTCCCAGGTATATCCCACTGTGTATAACCCATAATTCCTTACAACTTATTGCCAAAAGGGGAGCTTATTTAAAGACATGTCCATCCCTAAAAAGAGTTCCTACTTAGAATGATCATATAGAAAATAATGTCTCCTCATCCATAAAAGGTACCACTACTACAAATTTTCAGTATTCATTCTCAAATTTTAAATCCCTTCAGCCCTATAATTAAATCAATCCTTCTTTACTACTTCTTGATCTTCCGCGGATGCTTCTTCGGCCCAGGAACCTCCAACCTACCAACCGAGCAGCCGCACCTAGCCCGGAGAACAAGTACAGCCCTTCCATTGATTGGTGCCATCTTCTTAAGCTCAGCTTCCAGCTCCCTATGATGATCACGAGGAAGCTCGAATAGACCCTTCTTAATGCCGGCAGCACCAGCGCCACCTCCTCCTCCACCATCCTTGCTCACAGAACCCGAATTCTTGACACAATCTTCAGTCTCCAACTGAATATCAAACTCTGCAGCCTTCCTCAAACCCTTGCAATTGGGGTTTCCACACTTCCTGCTAGTGCAAGCCACAACACCCCAAGTTGCCAATGCAGCACACACAATACTCATCACTATTGCGATATAGATCGAAGGCGCCACCGAAAACTCCTCTTTCATCACACAAAATACCACTTTTGAAACCCTTATGGAGGTTATAATCACAAGCTCTATGTAAGGGAAGAACAAGTACAAGATTGCACTGATAACCGCGATGAAGATCACAACATCAACTATGGCCAATCGAGATCGGTCACAAGGTGGAATCTGAAGCGAATTGGCCGATGATGATGATGATGAAATTGGAACCCTCCGATTCCGATTAAGGTGGTTGCTGCTGTTGTTTGGCCTCGATTTTGAGCCAGAATCCGAGGAGCAAATCGAATTCGCCATGGTGGAGTTGCAGAGAGAGATTGAGTTATGGAAATAGACCATTTCAAAGCAGAGATTTAAAGAAAATAATAATAATCCAAAGAAGACCAAACAAAAACCTCCAAATTTCAGATCAAATTCAGCAGTTTTAGACCGAAATCGGATCGACCCAGCACGCCAAAATCTGAAAAGATTGAAACTTTGAAATGATAGCAATCGGAAAGATCCAAGATTTTAAGGTCCCCTTCAGATGGATCAAAATCTCAAAACACAAAAAAAGGGACCTCTTTTCTGTATTTTGAAGGCGAATTGAAGAAGAAGTGGTGATCCAATGAGTAAAAGAGAGAAAAGGAAGAGATATTTTGAAGTGTGTGGGAAATGGGTTTTAGTAGATGCCGGCTTCAGAGGGTTGCATAACATGAAGAACAAGAAGAAGAGAGGACAAGGAAGCAGGAAGAAGAGGGAGTCATCATTCACTGCTTTATTATCATCATATCAAATATGAAATCACTAAATCAGCCAAAACATAATAATAACTTTTTTATTTTAATTAATAAGATGAAAAGGGTAATATATGGAATAAGAAAATATATGACTAAGACACGTTTTGTGAGAGTGGCTCTGTGTATGATTGCGAAGGGGTGATGATGGGCTTCTTCTTGGATTTGCGTCTCTTTTCGAACAATTTTCAAATCATGTGTGAATGATTTTGTGGGCCATATCTATGGGCTTGGCCCACCCCACTTATACCGAAAGTAAATAAATAAATATAGTTTATAAATTATAACTATCTTGAGTTGGACAAATTGTTAGTTCATTCGTCTACTTAAATAAGTATTGGAGTTTGAATTTCATTTTGCATATACAGTAATTCATTGACTAGCAGTAGACTCTTAAATGAAACTTAGATTAACGATGGATTATTTTTTTATCTGTCAGATTGGGAATACTCTGGACAACCAAAAAATAAATAAAATTTATCGCTATTTGCTAAATCTTAAAATATTTTACATAATCGTCTAATTACATTCATTCTAATTACATAAGAGAGATAATGTGTCACATTTGGCTCTACAACAAAATGTAGGTTGGTGAGATTGTAGGGTGCCTTTGGTACACCAATATAAATATAATCACAAATTTATCACATGTTAATATGCTATGATAAAAAAAATTATTCACGATAAGATTTCATCATTTCTAAATCCAATGTATTGATTAATTAAACTATTGTTTAATCATCATTGAAAATTTGAAATAACTGTTAGATAAAGAGTTTAAATTCAATTATTACCTGGTGTAAAACTTTTTCATGCTGTCAATAAACAAGAAGAAGCATATAACAAACAACTATGATAGATAGAGAATCTTTTTTCACTTATAATGAAATTATTTAGCCACTTTTAAACAAATAATCTATTTTCACTTAAGATTATGCTGTTTACTATAGCTGATGAATCTTGCCGGTTACCCTTATATATTTTTATAAATTATTTTGATACAAATATTTTTTATGAACAAAAAGAACATAAATTGAAAGTCGACATAGTAAGAAGTTAAGATATTGTTTTTTAATTGTTTTAATAATATAATAATAAATTGCTTTTCTCCTAAAAATTTAAAATATTAGATAAAAATTCATAAATGATTATATATATTTTATTAATTTATTAGTATTTTATCTAGAAATTTTTTCTTTATACATACTAATAATGACTCTAATTAAAGGAATAATTTTTTTCAGTTAATATCAATTAGTTTTTTTAAATTATATTTTTGTCTTAAATTTTAATTAAATTTTAAATTTTTAAATCTTAAATTCTAAATCTTAAAAAAAATGTTAAAACATAATTTAATCAGGATTAAAAAAATCTTAAAATACTCGTTAACAAAAATGATTAATTATTTAATAATTGACCTGGTTAATTAATAAGTGTTGACTAATAGTAACAAATTTAAATCCATATCCCAAAAGTTGCATATTGGCAAAGTTGATTCAAGTTAAAAGTCAATTCATGACAAGCCACTAAATCATCACTAACCCAGAAAGTGAAGGAACTTACGTTAATTGCGTGTCCCCCTTTTCAATTATTTCATTATTAATACTTAATAGTACTAATTAATAATTATATTAACCTAATACTACTCATTATTAAACCAATCGTACAAGAACAATAAAAATAGTTATTGCCACTTTGTGACTTCGTCTAGGAATTATAGTCCAAATTGTACATTTCCACTACTAAACGCATTATTAGGTTTTTTTAGTTATCCACCATATTTTTTAATCCGAGAAGTTAAAGATTATTTTGTTGTGAATTTGAATTTCATTTAAAAATTTATTGTTAACTAATGAATTACTATATACAGTAAATAATATTCAAACTTCTAATCCTTACTTAAATAGATGAGTTAGCTAATCGCTCAATCAACTCAAGTTGGTTAAATACATTATTAGTTATAACAAAAATATTATTTGTATATCAAAATCAACTATTAAAATCAGTCATTAATATATTTGTATATAAATATATATGTAATTTAATTATTTTCAATGTATATTTATATTCCAATATATATTTTATACTGTAACTAATTTTGGTGACTGATTTTAATGTATACTTAATATAACTCTAATTATAAAACTCACATCACGCATCCAACCAGATCAGTTGCTTCTTGTGGGCTTCAGATTAGATTGCTAATAGAAAAAAAGGAAAAAGTTTAAAAACAAAAAATTTTAATTATAATTAGTCAAAATTTTTTATAATTTATTTTATTTATATAATTTAATAATAATTTAATTTTTTATCTCATTTTTCTATTAATCTATTTATCATATTTTTATCCGTTCCACTTATTAATAATATTAATTATAATATTATATTTTTAATTATTAGACATTTTTATAATTAATATGTAATATTTTTTTTATAATTTAAAATTTATATTTAAAAATATAATAAAACCAAATAATAATAAAAAACGATAATAATAATATGTATTAAATAATTTAATTATAATTGATTTTTGTTTCGGTTAATTCATGTATTATCATTCAATGGAGATAGCAAATGTGAAAGTATTGTACGTGTAACAGGGTTATCATTTGTTAGAAGAATCTTGAAGGCATATGCTCTTTCAAAAGCCAAAACTCATAACTTTAATTCAATTACCAAAACTCATAACTTTAATTCAATTACAAGTATAATTAGAATAAGTCAAGAAATTTTATAAGAAGTTGTCTTTATTATTGTAAATAATATGATATTTGAATTCGACCTTAATACACTATTTATGTTGGAAGGAGATTGAAGAATAATTTAATTAACAAACGAACTGACTCATTCGATAAAATTATTGTTAGTCAACCAATTTTTGAAAATATGAAAAATCACACTAGCTTAAATGAAACATGGTAATAAACTGATTTAATTTTTTTTGTGTGTTTAAATGTGCATTTATAATTATATTGTAATAACTAAGTTCATACACATAATATTCATAAGTTCATATACATAACATCCCTAATTAAATACAACTAACATCTAAAAATTAAATTCATGTTTATTATATATATCCATAGACATATTATTTTTTAGTTACTGCATAAGTAACTATCAAATTAACACATATATTTTTGAATTATATCATACTTGAATTTGAAAAAATGTCAAATTCAATTGATAAATTTACTCATAACATCAATAAATTTATACATATAACATCCATAATTTCATATTAATAACATCTATAATTTTGTACTCATAATATTCATAATTTTATACCTATGATGTCTATAATTAATAAAATTTATAATTAATATTATCAAATTTTAAACTATTCGTCTTATTGTATTTTTTAAATTATCTCATATATGTATTAATAGGTCATTATTTTAATTATTTTAATATTTTTATTTAATATTTATATGTATGTTTATTTATTGATTTTAATATGGCGAGTTAATATTATTTTTAAAAATTTATTTTAAATTTATATTTTATATTTAAATTTATTTTTTAATAGTCTATATGTAAAATATGAGTTTGATAGTAGAAGTGGTTAAAATTTTTTAATTTAGCTTCCATCATTTTTGCAGAGAAATTACATTTTAATGGATAATAATGTATTTGAGAGATGTTAGAGATTTGATTTGAAAAAAACTGAAATTAATTTTGGAAAGAACATTAATGACTTCAGACAGTGACGGATCCAAAAAATTTTGATAGTGGGGGCGAAATATATATAATATGAAAATAATTTTTAGGTTGAATTACTCTATTGCTCCCTATACTTTTGGGAAATTTTTAATTAGGTCCTTGTACTTTTTTTCCTTTTAATTGAGTCCTTACACCAATTTTTTTTTAATTGGGTTCCTACATTTTCTTTTATTTGGGTCCCTGCACCAATTTTTTTTAGTTGGGTCCCTATAAAATTAAGCCAATTATTGCTAAGAGGGACCTAATTGAAAAAAAAAATTTTAGTGCAGGGACCCAATTAAAAGAAAAAAAGTATAGGGACCTAATTGAAAATTTCACGAAACTATAGAGACCAATAGAGTAATTAAACCTAATTTTCTTTTCCATGATTCTGAGCAGCTTCATCATCCTTTTGAGCTTGATTTTCTGCATCACCATCTTCCAAAATGCTTTGCACCAAGTTAGTATCACAAAATGTAACATGTATAGACTCTTCAATAATTCTAGCATCTTGATGATAAACCCTGTATGCTTTACTAGTTGTGGAATATCCTACAAACAAACACTCATAAGCCTTTGGATCAAATTTTTCCAAATTTTTTTTGTTATTCAAAACAAAACATTTGCATCCAAAGATGTGCAAGTAATCTAAGTTTGGTGGGTAGCCTTTCCAAAGTTCATAAGTGACCCCTTATGAACTTTGAGTTCTTCAAAAATTTCCTTATGATTGTTCTATTCAAAATGTGGCAAGCCGTGTTAACCGCTTCAGCCCAAAGGAATTTTGGAACATTACTCTCACAAAGCATAGCTCTTGTCATCTCTTGTATGCTTCTATTTCTTCTTTTCACAACACCATTTTGTTGTGGTGTCCTTGGACAAGAGAAGTTGTGGGATATTCCAAATTCTTCACAAAAGGATTCAAACAAATTATTTTCAAATTCAGTTCCATGATCGCTTCTTATAGAAGAGATTTTCAAATCCTTTTCATTTTGAATTTTCTTGCAAAAAGGTTCAAAGGCCGAAAAGGCTTCATTTTTGTGTGCAAGAAATAAAACCCAACCAAACCTAGTATAGTCATCCACAATTACTAAACCATAATGTTTACCACCTAGGCTTTGAGTTCTTGTTGGACCAAATAAATCAATGTGTAGCAACTCAAGTGGTCTTTTAGTAGAGATGTCTTCCTTTGGTTTAAAAGAACTTTTTGTTTGTTTTCCCATTTGGCAAGCATCACAAGTGATGTCTTTGTCAAACTTTATCAAAGGAAGACCTCTTACTAATTCTTTCTTTACAAGTTTGTTTATTTGAAACATACTTGCATGGCCCAATCTCTTGTGCCATAACCACTTTTCAGAATCTTTAGAGTGGAGACAAGCTACATTTTGATCTTTTAGTTCATCAAGAGTAAATCCATACATATTATTGAAACGCTTGGCAACAAATATCACTTCATTTGTCTTTTCATTTACAACACAGCATTCAAGCCTTTTGAAAACAACTAAATATCCTAAATCACACAACTGACTTATGTTCAAAAGATTGTGCTTTAAACCACATAGCAAAAGCACATCATCAATGAAGTGAATTCTTTGGTGTAGAATGGGAGAACAGTTCTATACATGTAGAAATGTGTTGGATCCTGTCCTTGTGTAACAAGTGTCCCAGTAAGAGACCGTTTCTGGCACTGCACAGTATTCTTTATCCGGTGTGTCACGTGAAAGATTTAGGTAAGAATTTATTAATTTTGTTTAGATCTGAATAATTAACTTAGGCTAATTGTTGGGCTTATAGGTTGACTGTTTGGGTTATAATGTTAGAAGGATGAGGTATTTTTGGCGGATTGAAATGTCTTTTAAGAATATATATTTTTTTTGGTTAAGTTTGGGTTTTGAGATGTAATAGCTTGTGAATAATATGTGAACACATGGATGGAGATAAGTACTTAGTAGTATATATGATTTAGGTGAATTAAAAAAGGTCTCTCTCAGGTGATAAGTAAATTTTCAGTTTAAAAGATATTATGTTTATACTTGTCTATACATATTTAATTATTAGTAGTTTAATATTTAAAATGAATTTTAAGTATGTAATTTAAATAAATAATGATTAAGACAAATTTATTGAATAAAGATAAAATTAATTACGTATTTAAAGTGTCAAAATTTTTAAATTATAGGTAATTTAGAGAATGGTTAAAAATAATATGATTTAACCACATTCAATTATTTTATGCATTTTTAAAAAATTATTCAATAAATTTACATACTCAAAATTTGTCTTAATCAATAAATTTGTCTTAATCATGATTTATTTAGATTACATATTCAAAATTCATTGAAGATAAATACTATTAAAATTGAATAGAGTACTACTAAAACTAAGTGCAAGTAGATATTATCATACTTTAATTAATTAAATAAAGTGACAAATAAACTAAGTGCAAGCAGGTATTATCATACTTTAATTAATTGAATAGAGTGACAATAAACTTCTAAAAATTTATATTTTGAATAAATTAATCTTAAAAAAATATTAATAAATTTTTTTAAGGTAATAAATATAAATAAGTTAGTTCAAATTAAAATTTTTATCTCAATCATATGTGGTAATTTAAAGATAGTGTTCTAAATTTACTACTATAAAATATTTTATTAATATTTTTTTTTAAAAACTAATCTATTAAAACTATAAATTCTCAAAAATTTACTTGTCACTTTATTCATTAATTTTTAATTGGTTAATATTGACAAATGCTTATACGTTCATCCGTTCAATAGAAAATATGCTTCTTAAATTCTAAAATTTAAATTTTAAACTATAAATTCTTAATATTAAAATCTAAATCATAAATCATAAATATTAAATTTTAAATCCTAAATTTAAGTTATTAATATAAAATATAATAAATAAAAAATTAATGTGCTGCACTCTTTATTTGAACAAGCTTTTAAGGATGAGCTATTAATATTAGTCAATCTTTATTCAATAAATTTGTCTTAATCATGATTTATTTAGATTATATACTCAAAATTCATTTTAAATATTAAACTACTAATAATTAAATATGTATAGACAAGTATAAACATAATACTTTTTAAATTGAAAAATTTACTTATCACTTGAGAGAGGCCTTTTTCGATCCACCTAAATCATATATACCACTAAGTACTTACCTCCAGCCATTGGGTGTTCACATATTATTCACATAGGCTATTACATCTCAAGATCCAAAATTAAGCAAAAAATACAATATATTCTTGTTTTTTTTTGGATATGAGATAATATATTCTTAAAAGGCATTTCAATCCGCCAAAAACACCTCATACTTCTAAGTTCTAACATTATAGCCCAAACAGCCAACCTATAAGCCCAACAATTAGCTTAGGTTAATTATTCAGATTTAAACAAAATTAACAAATTCTTACCTAAACTCATCACGTGATACACCAGACAATGGTACTGTGTAGCGTCAGAAACTGTCTCTTATTGAGACACTTGTTGCACAAGGAGAGAATCCAACACATTTCTACATGTGTAGAACTGTCCCTCCATTCTACACCAAAGAATTCACCCATCAATGAAAGTAGATTGCTCATTACCTACTTTTCCAACAGCAATGATTTTACCTTTACCATCATCTCCAAAGGTCACAAAACCTCCATCATACTTATTTAGTTTGATGAAGTAAGTTGACCTTCCAGTCATGTGCCTTGAACATCCACTATCCATGTACCACATGTCCTTTTTGTTCTTGGATGCTAGGCAAATCTGCATGAAGAGTTTCAAGTAGCCTTAGGTATCCAAACTAATTTGGATCCTTTGAAGTTAATCCATCTTGGTTGCCCAAGTGCATTAAAATCACAAACAACATTGTAAACTTTGTTTCCTACAACTCTCTTTTCAAAGAAGCATTGTGCATATGAGTGACCAAATTTCTTGCAATTAACACAATGATTTTCTGATGTGTGCCGCTGAAATTGAGGTGAGTTATATTGCTTGAAATGATTAAATGATTGGAATTTTCTGGTTTTGGAGGAGATGCATTTCTTTTGACAAACTGATTTTTGTTATAATTATTCCTCTTTGCAAAAATGTTTTCACCAGAATTTTTTTGAATATTTTTACCTTTAGAAAATGAGGTTTTGTTGTAAAATGGTGGTTTCTTGAAAGCATCCTCATTTTTCGAAATGTAACCCAAACCTGGCCGGTTTGAACTCGGTTCAGTTTTTGGTGAATGCTCAGTTTCACTTGTGTATACTTCATCAAATTTTTCTTCAAATGTTGGAGCGTTTTCAACACCAACTTTGTTTGGTATAGTTTTGGTATTTGATGAAGAAGCCACAAACTTTATAGAGGAAATATTAGAAACTGCATCTTCCTTAGCTATGTAGCCTAAACCAGATTTCTCAAACAAAGGTCTTTGACTTGCAAGTAATTTGTCCAAGTTACTAGAACTTTGAGTAAATTTTGCTAAGTCACCATTCAGCCTTTTAATTTTATCATTTAATCTTTCATTTTCAGCAATCAACTCATGAGAAGGATCCACAATGTGCTTTCCTTTTAATTTTTCAAGTTCAGATTTTAGAAATCTGTTTTCTTCAATGATGTCCAAAGCACATTCAGTTTCCTTCACCTTTTCTTTTAAAAAATTATTTTCAGCTCTTAGCATATCTCTTTCAGATCTGCATTCATTGTATTTGTCAAGCAGTTTTGAGGTGTTTAAGGTAAGATCATAAATAATAGCATGCAAGTCCTCAATGGTCAAATCATAATAATTTACCTCATCAAGATTGTTGTTTCCAGCCATGAAGCAGTCTTTGTTATCTCCTTCTGATTCTTCTTCTTCATTTGAGTCATTCTCAAGATCCTCCCAAGCTGCCATGAGTACTCTCTTCCTTTCCTTCTTTCCTTTGTCCTCCTTTTTGAGCTTTGGACAGTTTGATTTGAAATGTCCAGCCTCCTTGCAATGATGACACGTTACTTTGCTCAAGTCTATTTTGTGCTCCTTTGAACTTGAACCTTTGTATTTGCCTTTGCTCTTCATCATTCTTCTAAATCTCCTAGCAAAAAACAAAAGCTCGTCATCTGAAATACCATCACTAGACTCACTCTCTTTTGGTTCTATTTGTGACTTGAGGGCTATTCCCTTTTTCTTTGAGTCTGTGTTTGTGTGTGTGGCTTCATAGGCAAGGAGTTTTCCTCTCAGCTCATCATAGGTTATGGGACTTATGTTGTTGCTCTCGGTTAGGACAGTGGCAGTGTTTTCCCACTCTTTTGTGAGGCTTCTAAGGAGTTTTCTCACCAAGGTTTGTTCTGCATAGTTTGTACCCATAGCATCAAGGTTGTTGATTATGATTGAGAATCTCTCAAACGCTTCATCAATGCTTTCTCCATCCTTCATGCTAAACATCTCGTACTCTTTTCGCAGCATATCAATCCTCGTTTCTTTGACTTGTTTAGTGCCTTCGTGTGTAACCTGGAGTTTTTCCCAGATTTCTTTGGCTGTCTTGCATCTAGACACCTTCCGGTACTCTTCAAAGCTGATAGCACAGTGAAGAAGGTTGATTGCTTTAGCGTTCAGCTCTATCTTCTTCTTATCATCTTCATTCCATTCAGCTTCTTCTTTTGGAGTTACCACTCCATCAGCACTTGTTTTTGTTGGGATCTTTGGACCGCTCACAACGATCTTCCATAGGTTGTAGTCAATGGATTGGATGAAGATCCTTATCCTTTCTTTCCAGTAGGAATAGTTCTTCCCGTTGAAGAAAGGTGGTCGGTTGTTTGACTGACCTTCAGTGAGGGTGTATGCAACTGTGGTTGTGCCCAAGTTGTTCACCATTGGATCTTTGCTCCAAGCGGTTAAGCTTGATTCTTGAGACCTTAGCTCTGATACCAATTGAAGGTTGTGGTAGGCTTAGAGAAGGAGGGGTTGAATCTATGCCTTCCTTTTAAGTTGCTGTTTTGACCCTTTTTAAGCAAAGTTACAAATATGATTCTGTTTGAACTCAGCAGCGGAAATTTATGAGACAATTTATTTTTGTCTCATGAATATCAGAAAACAAAACATGACAGAGAAGAAAAAGCTAACACCAGCATATATCCTTGTTCGGTTGCTTTGTGCTATGCAACCTACATCCAGTCTCCTCCACAAATATGGAAGAATTTTCACTATAGTTAACAGTATTACATACACCAATTTCACACTCAAGTTCTAACCTAACTTGACATTGGCTACGCTAACACCTAAATATTCACTCTTAGTGCTAACCCAACTAAGAAAGGGATACCAAACAGGTACAAGATACAAGACACTTAACCAACCTAAAGAAATCTGAAAATAACTCTAGGCTTTTCTCTCAAGTGTGTATCTCTCAGCCTTTTTCCACTCATGGCTTTTTCTTAAGCTTTCTCACTTTGCCTTTTCTCTCAAGAAATTACAGAAAGATAAGCTTAGAAAAGTACATTACAATCAGAAAAACATGAAGGAGATTGACTTCATCAACAGCCTCTGTGCTATGCGAAAAACCAGATTAGTAAGCCTCTGATTTAGTTCTTCATACTGGCGGAATGCACCTTTGAATAGGTTACACTGTCCAGTTAGTTGAACTTCTTCAAAGAGCTCTCTCAGAACAAACACCTCAAGTTCACTGGTTATCTCTTCTTGCTTCTGAATGAACAGAAAAACTTCTTTTAACTCCTTGCATGTTGCTGGGTCCTTCTTCCAAGGTCAACATCTTGAGCCTTGAGCTTTACCAACCACAGATTCACTTTTTCTTCTCAATCATCAAAGTAGAACCTTTCATTCTGACTTTTTCAACTTGACCGAAAGCCATGAAGGAGTAACCGAAATTGTTTTCCAATGGTCAACCAAATCTGAACCATAGAGATGCAACTTGGTCCCCAAGAATCTCTTGTGACCGTGGATTTGTAGCAGTGAAGAACAGAGATCAACTTTTTCTTTGAATGCCATTTTCGGATAGAACAGAGAGTAGGGAAGAAAGGATGAAGATCTGATGCATGCAAGATGAGATGGATTACCTTTCTTAAGCTTGATTTGTATTAGATTTTCTGCTTTAGCTTCTGTGCTTCAAGCTTAGCTTTTCTCTTTCTTGCTTCTTTGGTTACTGGCTTATGGAGGAAGCTTTTCTTCTCTTTCTCTTTCTTACTTTACTGAAGTCTTGATTAGAGAGGAGAGGAACGTTGCTTTGGTTAGAGCAAAATGGTGGAAAATTGAAAACAATTTCAAGCTTGGATCGGGTTCTTCTCTTTTTGGCCCGTGGTGCCTTGCTATGCTTCTTTGTTTGATATGAATGACTTGGCCTTGTCTTTATTCACACTTTCCATTCAGCCCATTAGCTTTGTTTTGTTATTCATTCAACTTAGGCTGCCAAAATTGAATTATGGCCTGCAACATAACATAAATAATTAGCAATGTATACTTATTAATTTAACAACTCTAATTATTTATTTTGCCAAAAATAATGTTTGTCATCACTAATTAATTTAGTTAATTTCTTAACTCAACAGTTTATCTATTAATAAATTATAATTTTTTTATTTATGTCTTACATCAAAGTTATATATAAAAAATAAATATAAAATTTTAAATAATTAAGAGCATTATATATATAACTGAGTCAGCTTATGAGCTAATGAGCTAAACTTATTCAAACTCAAACTTGACTTATTTAATTTATGAGCTTAATTTCAAGTTTAAACTTGACTCATCAGCTTACGAATTTAGTTTATCAAACTATTAACGAGGCGAATTCAAACTTAGTTATAAGTCGGCTTAAATCACTTTTAATCCTACCTAGCATCATCGGAAGAAGAAATTAAATTAGGAGGTTATTGAACAAAAGTTTTACAAGTTAAATAATGCAGTGAAAGTTAAAAATTATTCCGAAAAGAGTTAAAGGCATCTGGAGGAGAATTGCAAAAATTCAATATTTATTGTTTATATTTAATTACTCGAATATATATATATATAGAGGAGTGTTAGGGACTAATAAATTTTGTGATTTATAACTATTAATTAGTCATTATTAATATTTTTAATGGTATAAAATTTTATCCAATAATATAAAATTATTTACTTTTTTTACTGATTAAATACTAATCAAATTTTAATAAAAAATGCTTGCACCTCATACTTTCTTTATATTTTATATCTTAAATTTTCTTAAAATATAATATACTACTGTCGCTCTTATTTTTTATAATCTTATATTTTACACACAATTTCTTTACATTGTATATTTATATAAATTTATAAGAAAAAGTGATGCTATCAAATATGAGTGACAATATCCTTTTCTAATTTTTTTTCTCTCTCTTGTATATGTTGTCAATTATTTTTCAAATGATACTCTTAACTTAATATTAAAGTTAAGTAATTCAGTGATTAGAATTTAGTTGTATGAAATTTTAGATATGATTTTATTTAAACTTCAATTCTTATGATTAGAAAAAAATTATTCTACAAATATAAATGTTATTTTTATATAAATTTTTACAAGTCATTTATATTCATGTGTTTTGTACTATTATTGTACGTTCTTCTTCTTCGTTATTGTCGTCATCAACACCACCTCTTTTTTCTCCTCCTCTTCTTTCTCTTTCTTTTTTTATTGGATTTTTTTCTCTTTCTTTTTCTCTTTCTCCTCCATCTTCAGTTATCTCGTTGTTGAAGATAATGAATAATTCAGGTTTATTAATTGAACCAGAACGAAATTGATTATTGTTTTAAATCCAATCAAGTGGCTAAGATGTGGTTTAATTCAGAAGAAAAAAATGTAGCATTAGAGGAAACATTTTTTGTATTTGCAGTAAATTTGGGTGTAACACGAAGATATTTGGGTGTAACTCGAAGGTATTTGGACGTACTTTATTTTGATAAGTTATGCATAATTCAAAACTCTGACTCTTCTCCTTCTCGTCTTCTACTACTTTTTTTCTTATTCATCTTTTCCTTTTTATTTTACTCTCTTAGCAAGAATAACAATAAAAGAATCAAACAAAAAAGAAGGAGAAACACATAATGCTGCAAAATTACTTGGAAGATGATGAACTTATATTCATTTAACTAATAGAAAGAAAGAAATAATGAAAAAAAGAAGAAGAAAAAATATAACATTAGAGGAAATATTTTTCTGTATTTACAGCAAATTTGGGTATAACACGAAGATATTTAGGTGTATTTTAAAAATTTTGGATGTATTTTTATTCTGATAAGTTCTGCATAATTCAAAACTCTTCCTCTTCCTCCTCCTCATTTTCTATTGCTTTTTTTTTCATCATCATCACCATCTTCTTCTTTTATTCATGTTTTTCTTTTTGTTTTACTTTCTCAAGTTTCTTCTTGTTTTACTCTCTTAACAAGAATAAAAATAAAAAAAAGAAGAAACACATACTGCTGCAAAATTACTTGGAAGAGGATGAACTTACATTCATTTAACTAAAAGAAAGAAAGAAATAAGGCAAAAAAAAGAAGAAAAATGTAGTATTAGCGAAAATATTTTTCCATATTTGCAATAAATTTGGGTGTAACACAAAGATATTTGGATGTATTTTCTATTCTGATAAGTTCTACATAATTCAAAACTCTTCCTCTCCTTCCTCTTCATCTTCTGCTGCTTCTTCTTCTTTTTTTTTTTGCATCATCTTCTTTTTTTATTCATCTTTTCCTTTTTGTTTTACATTCTCAAGTTTCTTCTTATTTTACTCTCTTAACAAGAATAAAAACAAAAAAAAATACAAAAAAGAAGAAGAGACACATAACGCTGCAAAATTACTTGGAAGAGGATGAACTTACATTCATTTAATTAAAAGAAAGATAGAAATAAGGAAAAAATTTAAAAAAATGCAGCATTAGAGAAAATATTTTTCTGTATTTGCAGCAAATTTGGGTATAATACGAAGATATTTGGGTGTAGTTTTATTTTGATAAGTTCTGTATAATTTAAAACTCTTCCTCTTCCTCCTTCTCATCTTTTGCTATTTTTTCTTCTTCATCTTCTTATTTCATATTCTTATAATTCTTCTTGAGAAGAAAAAATCAAACAAAAAAGAAAAAATACATAATGTTGCAAAATCAATAGAAAGAGAATAAGGGAAAAAAAGCAACAATAACAGCAGTAGTAAAAAAATGACGATAAAAATAAAATACGCAAAAAAAAAAAGAAAAAACACAAAAAAAGAGAAGAAGAAGAAAGACTGAAAGAGGAAGAGAAGAAAGAAAAATGCGAAGCATGCTAGCTATAAAAATCATTAAGTAGCGCGAAATGAGCGTCTTTTTTATTGAGTTTGGTCTAATTTATATGACTTATAAATCAAAATAATTTGTATATATAGCACTTCTCTTATAAAAAAAAAACAATTCCTAGTCCATTTAAGTAACTAAAATTTAAATCAGTATCTTTTTACCGATTACATACAGGGGCCATCTAGTGTACAGATGTGTCTGTACAGATTTTTGTCCTTTTGTGGCTGAAAAAGCGTGTCATTAAAAGTGTTGCTTAAAGAGAAAGTGTTACCCTTAATCGTTAACTTGGCTCTGATACCAATTTTTAAATGTAATTTCTTTTTCAAAATTTTTATTTTCAAAATTTCTATTAACTCTTCATATTTTGCTTCGAATAAGTTTATAATTTGTATAGATTTGGTTGGTGGTACTTTATAGTTTACAATTTCATAAAAAGTATTGACAATTTCTACTAATTCTGATTTCATTTTTATAGTTTTTCAATCTTGTTTTAGTTTATAATATTCTTTTTTGCATGGATTATTGTATATAAAATCTTTTATCTGTTTGTCTTTTTCTTTAATATAATTTTTCAAATCTTCAATAACCTCTTTTATTTCTACACTTTCTGCTGTTTCTAAATATCTTTTTAATTTTTTAACTTCATTCTCCATTTTTTCTTTCAACAGCTTTAATTCTTTTAAGTCATAATATGGTTTTCCAGGCATTTATAAATTTTTTAAGTTTAGCTCCAACTTGTTTATATTTATTCTTATTTCTATCATTTTTATTATAAGGTCATTAATTTCGAACTGAAGATTATTTAATTCCCTTTTATACTCCTTTATTTTACTTTTTAATTTTTTCGTCCTTTTCCTATTTATTTTATTTTCTGGTCTTTCAATCTTTGTATGCTTCATTATTTATCTTAAAATTTCTGCAAATTCTATCATTGATTCATCACTATTTTCTAGAGATTCTATTAATTTTTCTAGTTCTTCGACTTCTCTTTTTAACTTGTCATAAATTATTTTTAGAGCTTCAAATGCTCTTTGATTTATTTCAGAAAACTGTAAATAATTCAACCGATTTTCTCTTTCAAATAGCTCTTGTTTCTTGTCTTGATAAGTTACATATATTTTTTCTTTATTTATTGTCATAATTTAATGTTTAGGGTTTCATTTAATTTTTCGACCTTTTTTGTTAATTCTTTTATTTTAGAATTTTCTTCTTTAATCTTTAACTTGGATAAACTTAAAGGGCTATTAATTTTAGATTCCCTTATTTGAAAATTTGATGAAACTAATTTTTCTGATGGTTCTTTTAATAATAGAACTGGGTTTTCAATAGCTTTATATTTTGGTATTTCTGTTTTTACAATTTTCTGAAATAATTCATCAACATAAATTCTTTCTCTATTTTTAAATATTATACTATAATGGCTATTTGTTAAAGCATAATTTATTGCATATGTAATTGAAAAATGTTCATCGTCTTGTTCCATTAGATTCTTTCTATTAAATTTATAAGCCAAACTTATAGATCTTCCAAGGTTTTCAGTTGATAAAGGTATAGCATATCCAAGATGGGCATTGAATTTAACATTTACGTTTGCCAAGTTTCCATGAACAATTCCAATTATTTGATCTATTGGGTCATCAGTAATTCTTTTATCACAGATTGCTAAGCTTATTGGTGAATTAATTCCTTTCATATATGTAGATTTGATTAAGACTTGTATAGTACTAATATGAATCCATCCAATTTTAGATCTTTTTTGTTGATCCTTAATTTTCTCAATCTGTTTACTCAATTCTTCATCATTTATCAAAGCTATTTCAAGTTCTCCATTGGCGGATTTTATCTTTATAGGGGCTTCAAGTTGAATTTTTCCATATATTATATTTTTTCTATTAAAAACTTCTTTTAAAAGATTTTGTTTATTGAAATTTTCATTTGATTTGAGATTTAATTCTGTTTTTAGAACAGCCTGTCTTTCATTATCTAATAAAGCAGTTAATCTATAATAATCAGATTCTTCTGTTAATTCTAAGCTTTCTAAATAATTCATAACTAAGAAATTAGGATAAAGGCGTACCTTTTTGGAAAAAAACTTCCTTTATTTAGTATATTTTACATAAGATATTTTTATCTCCAGAGGGGAGATTGTAGATACTAACTCCAGAGGGGAGTTTAGAATTGGTTTTTCCTAAGGGAATTCTTCTTCAAACTATAGAATCGCCTCGACAGCTTCCTCCTTGCTCTCCTAGCATATGAGTACTCTTAGCCTCCTGCTTTCTATGGTTTGATGATTTCTACAATTGCCTAAGCAACCTATTTATAATGGTTAGGTCTGATGGACAATTCCCATCCTTACCCTTCTTATGACGTCATTGCTTACGTCATTGTTTATTATCTTGCACCAGCTACATTGTTGGTGCTCTATGACCTAAGCGCTTACGTCATTATGCAATAATGTTGAGAGATGCTTCAGATGTGCTGTCTCCTTCCTTTATCATGTGGGTTGATTCCGTTTCATTATTGCTTTCTTCAGATAACTCTGAGACACATAGCTGGCACTTGTGGTCTTCTCTGTCTTTTATCAAATAGCAGAGATTCCTCTTTATCCCTTCGGGGAGCTTTTCTATGAGTCTAGATAAGTTGTAGAATGCTGATTCAAATTCCACTAAGAGTCTCATCTCTCTTTCTTCAATTTCATTCCTTTTACTGGACACAAGCAAAGTATTTCTGCTTTTATAATTGATTCTTGTGTGAGATTCTCTTGTTATCTTTTGAGTTCTTTCGAAGACCCTTGCTAGTGTGCTGGCTAGTCTTCCTTCATGACTGTAGATTGTTAAATCTTGAACTTGATCAATTGGTTGAAAATTTCCTGGGAAGACGGACATGAAGATTACTTGATGTGCTGGAACCAAGCATTCTTCTTCTTCATTAAAACTAGGTTGACTATTCGTAAATTTTAGGGATATATCCCTTGGATTTACGTTGTCAATCATATTTTTAAATCTCTTTACTGCATCAATGAATCCTGCAGGAAACTCACTAATAATTTTCAAGTCATTAAAAATTAAAATTGTATCAATTAATCCATACTGGAAAAACTGATAGGTGTCAGATGGGGAAGCATCTGGAAATATAACCAGCTTTGTTAGCTGTTCTTTGGCAATAGGATAATATTCCAAGATTGCCATTTTTTCTTCAGTCCAATTTAGGACTATGTTAAGGGTTTCTCTGAGATTTGATCTACAGACCTTTTTCTTTTCCTTGATTTCAGCCCTTGTAGGAATGTTTCTTATTATTCCTGTTCTCTGGGTTTGAATTGGAGCTTTATCTGCTCTTTTTAGGGTTTGCTCTGGATGAAGAGCTTCATATTCCCTGAAAGATTCCTTTGCTTCTTCCAGTGTTAAAAACCCTCCTTTATGAATTATCCTTGATTGATGTGTAAATGGTGCTGCTTTTTCCTAGGCATCATATACTCCTTTCATGGGGCCATTATAAATAATATTTTTTATCTTGGGTGGATTTTTTGATAATTTCAGCAATTGTTTTATTTTCTGGAATTTTTTCTTCACCTGATTTGTCCACCACGCTTAGCTGGCTGAACTCTGATGCTTTTGGTTGTTGTGTTGATTTCATTGCTTCGATGGCCTTCTTTAGGGATTGGATCTGTGTCCTTATTTGCTGACAATGCTTGCATTTTTCAAGTTCTTGTTCGTATTTCTGAATTTCTTGATCTAATGCGTTGTAGATGAACTCCATTCTCTTGTTAATGTATCTGCAATAACATTTTTGTCACCCTTAATATATTCAATTTTTATTGGATATTGTAACAAAAATAATTGCCATCTTACCAATCGTCCATGATTATAATCAACTTTTAAATTATATCGTATGAAACCTGTTAGATAACTTGAATCTGTTCTTAATGTAAATTCTCTGGGTAGTAAATCAATTTTCCATTTCTTAAGAGATTTAATTGCTGCTAGAGTTTCCTTTTCATGAGTGGTATATCTCCGTTCTGTTGGAGTAAAAGTCCCTGAAATATACCTGCAAAGTAATTCCTTTGGGAATATTTAGAATCTAGTGATTCTTTTTCTTGTTCCAAACTTTTTATAGCTTTCTTAGCTTTTAGACATCCTGACCAGGTTATGTCTGAAGCATCTGTTTCTACTATTAAGTAGTCATTTTCTTCTGGAATATAAAGTTCTGGAAGTTTTTCACATAATTCTTTAATCCTTTGAATTTGCATACTGTCTTTTTCATCCCATTTCCATTCTTTTTTAGTACTTATTTTTGGAAATAAGTTTTTAGTGTATTCTGTTATATTCTTTAAAAATCCTTGATCAGAAATATAATTTATACATCCTAAAAATCTTTGTAATTGTTTTCTATCTTCTATTTTATTAGGAAATAAATTTACCTTTTCTAGGACATTTGGCTGAAGTTTTAGCTTTCTTTGAGTGGATAGAATTAATCCAAGAAACTCTATTTCTTGTTTTACTATTCTTGCTTTCTTTTTGCTAAGAACTAGTCCTTTTTCTTTACATCTTTCTAAAACTATTAATAATTTTTGAAAATGATCTTCTTTATCCTGTTTTGTAAAAATTAGTATATCATCAATGTACACTAAAACAAATTCATTTAACTCTTTTAGATTTTCTTCCATAAATCTTTGATAAATACCTGGAGCTTGTTTTAATCCGAATGGTAATACATTCCATTCATAGAGTAACACACTTGTTGATTCTTTTGTTGGGCAAGTAAAAGCAGTTAATTTCTTTGTTTCTTCGTCTAAATGAAGTTGCCAATATCCTGATTTTGCATCAAGAGATGAAAACCAAGTTGCTCTTTTTATCTTTTCTAAAATAGAATCTTTTCTTGGAAGTTTATGAGCATCACCAATAGTTGCTTCATTCATCTTCTTATAGTTAATAACCATTCTTCGTTTTTCCCTTTTAATTTCATTATTGTTTTCGACATAAAAGGCTGGAGCCGCATGAGGACTTTTACTTAATCTTATAATTCCTTTTTCCAAAAGATCTCTACATTCTAAAAAGAACTCTTCTCTATCTCTTGCGGAATAAGGAATTTTATTTGGAACATTTATCTCTTTTGTAGGATCTTTTAATTTAATGCTTACTAATTCATTATTAGTATTTTTAATATCTAAAGGATTTTCAGCACAAATTTCATCCAAAAGTTCCTCTATCTTTATTTCAAGATTATTGTTTGGAATGTTTATCTGAAAGTATAAATTTAAATAACATGTTTCTAATATAGAAAATATTTTAAATTTTAAGATCTTATCTATAGTAATAGTTGGTATTTTTATACGTTTTAATTTTTGATTTATTGAAGAATCGTGTGGAGCTTTTAAAACTATATATGTTAATTATTGAATGAATGGATGATATAGTTTTAAAAAGTTATTTCCTATGATAAAATCCATTCCAGAATCTAACATATATATAGATGGAACAATGAACCTATAATTTTGAATAAAAATTTCAGTCATCTCTGTTTTTTGGTCAATTTTATGTATTGATTTGTCAGCTATTCTAACTCTTAATGGTTTCTTTAATTTTTCCAATCAAGTTTTATATTTGAACTAGCAAAGCATTGTGTTGCTCCAGAATCTATAAAAGCATTTATAAATTTTTCTGTTATTTTTATAGTAATAAATGTGGCATTATTACTCAGTCTCTGAGTCTGTTTCTGAGACATATTCAAAAATATAGTCTAGGTTATCATCAGATTCCTCTAAAGGTTCCATAAAACAAGACTTAGCAATTTCTATTTGTTTAGTAAGATCTTTTTTATCCTTCTTTTTTGGACATTCATTTGCATAGTGTCCTTCTTCTTGGCAATACCAACACTTACAGTTTTCTTTTTTATTTGGGCAATAGTCACTTTTTTGCCTTTTGTTTTTATTGTTATTTCTTGTTCTAAAATACCTCTTTTTTCTCCAGTTTGGATAGTATTTTCTTTTTCTAAATTGATATTTTTTTTTCTCTGAAAATTTTTATTAAGCCCATATTTTTGGGGTATCTCTTCATTATCCTGACAGCAAATTCTAATTATATTTGTAAATCTTTTTTGAGTGGCTTCTTGCATACAACGTTCTTTTATTTCCTCTCTTATTGCAGCGGTTGCTCCACCAAAATTATTTTCAATTGTCCCTCTATTTATTTCTCTTATAAATCTTCCCATTATAAATTCATTAGCAGGATATGGAAGTTTTGTTATATACATACTAAGATAATGATTTTTATCTTCTTCTTTTAATTTGTAATAATGTATTCTATATTCACATATATAAGATTCCACATTACATAGATCATATATCTGGATATTAGCTAAATGGTTTTTTGCTTCTTGATATTCCTTATCATAGACCTCTTGTCTATGATCTATAATATTTTTTTCCAAAAAATTCTTTATATAGAATCATCATTATATATAATATCTTATCATAAGCTGTTGTTTTTGTTGCTAAATCTTCTATTATTTGGTTTTCTATTGATGTCATATAATCTCTTATAGTTCCTTTAGTATGAAATCCTATGTAATTCCAAATATCTCTTCCAGACAATTCACTAAGCTTTGGATTAGTAAAAGCTTCTAATAAAAAGGAATTCAACCAATTTTTGAAAATTTCTTTTTCATTCTTTTTACAGTCTAAATCAAGCATTCTTTCTCCTTCCATTTCCTGGATTTTAGGAACGTATTTTGATGGTATTTTTGTATATTTTGAATCTTTATTTATAAACCCTTTTTTAAAAGCATAATTATCAAAACCTGTTTCCCATTTGTATTGAGATTGGTTATCTTTAGATGTTCCAGCTTCATTTTTTACTTGTATTGGAATTGCTGGTTCTTCGTCACTTGAATAATCTAGGATGTGTTCTTCATTTTTTATATTTTCAGAATTTACTAATTCTTCTTCTATTTGAAATCCTTGTTCCATAATATTATTTTCTTGAGCCATTTTTAATTGTTTAAAAAGCATTGTAACTTCTTCTAATTTTTCTTCAATATTCATAATTTTAGTGGTGGTTTTACTTTTAGATATGTTATGTTGATTATATTTTGAAATTTTTCTTCTTTGGGATTCTCTTTTTCTTTATTTCTTTGAAATTTTATGGATACTAATATTTCTTCAAGCATATCTACTATAGAATTTAATTGTGGGTTAAAAGTATGATAAAGATGTGGGGAATCATTTCCATGGTAACATTTCTTAGGAATTCCGTGTGAAAAATAAGTTTTTTCAGGTTTTTGAAGTCCTTCAATAAAACTTATAGTAAAATAAAGATTTTGAGAAAAATCATTTTGTATTGATTTTAAGAATTCGGTGTCATTACAGTTAACATTAGTTAAAATCATTAATTTTTGATCTATTAATTTTGATAACTTGATTATTTCTTCTCTTAAATCTTCTAATTTACTTTTTTCCATTAGGTGACGCTTTTCTTTATGAAGAGTTACGGTTTAAAGTGTGGCTTTAGAAAGTGTGGTGTAAACAAATCTTTAAATCTGTACCAATTTTGCTCTGTATACTAAAATTTACCTTACATACATACATATATTATATATAATAATGCTTCATTGACTATAATTTTTTATATATTTAATAATCAATAATATAATAAAACAAAAATTGTTAAATATAATTTGCCAATGTTAATTAGTCCCGTCAACACGTTTATGCGGGTATGTGTTAATTTCATATAGGTTTGAGTGTTATTATTGAACCACACACAATACACTTCATACAAACGCCCCATATAAATCCACACACAAAACTCTTCACCAATCTTCTATATATAATGGCAGACAATCATGACCTTTTCAAAAGTGCTAATTAATTTCAATATTGAAAATGAATTTAAAATCAAAATGAATAATGGTGTTTGCATGGACAAATTAAAAGGCACATATACGTATTCACCTATACCATCATATTCAATCAACATGGTTTATTAAATGGTTAATTTTTTTTTATCTGATTAAATAAGTATTAAAAATTTGAATATTAATGATACAACAAAAAAAAATAAACAAAAAATAAAAAGTTAAATCAAATAAAAAAATACATTACTTAATTAATTTCATTTGTTTACACAATAATTTTATCACGAAATTAAAAAATACTTCAATATTAGCTCTTATTAGATTAATAGAAATGTTAGGGATGATAAGAATTTATTATTTTTGACTATCATCAATTAGCTATTAATATTTAAATGTAAGGGATAAAGTATGTTATTAGATTATTAGATTAAATGAATTAGAGCAAAGAAATTAAATTGGTGGCTAAACTAAGTGATGATCAAAAATAATAAATTCTGATGATTCTCTAGCATTTTTCTTAGATTAAACTAAAGAAAACTCTAAATCCATTAATATAAAACTTAATTTAGTAAATAAATAAATAAAATCAAAATATATTAAATTAAATTGAACATTTTAAAAATATAAACTAATAACTTTTAAATAATATTTTAGTTCTTTATATCACGAACATTTAAAACATGTATCACCCGTCTTATCTACATAACAACCCATTAGGAGTGAATGCGTATCGTATCGTATCTGATCGGATCAAATATCGTCAAAATCTCTACTCGATCCGCATTAAAATATCAGATCTAATATTCGTGACTTTTAAGTTTGGATCCGATCCCATCCACACATTGGCGGATCGGATCTCGGATACATCACAAAACATACAAATATTTTAAAAATCTTATTTTTATTAAAAATATCAATAAAATCTATTTTTTCACTCTTTTAAACATGTTTATTCTAAAAATATTATTAAACATATTTTTCTTAAATAATAAAAATAAAATAATACAACATATATGATCATTATTAACTGAAATAAAATATAAAAAAATATTTACTAATTTATTTATTTCTTTTTATGAATCCATAGATATGCGAATACCTACATAAAATAAAATCCACAATCTGATCCTATTAGTGTGCGAATCAGATTTGATTTGATCCGATAGCCTTGCAGATCGGATTGATATCTGTAATTTTCGGATCCAATTTGAATAAACACTGCGGATATGCGAATTCGATCAGATCCATGAGCACTCTTATATTGACTACTGTAGCGACCTTCAGTTTTAAAAATATAAATATAAATAAGTTATAATTTATTTTATAAAATTAAAATTTTTTATTTTTAAAAAATTATTTTTATTATCAGTAATTGAACTAATTTTATAATAATTTGAATTTAATCAAATCTATATTATTATTATTATTATTATTATTATTATTATTATTATTATTATTATTATTATTAGATATAATTGTCATGAGTATTATATGTAGTATAAATTTATATAGTTTTAAACCCTAGTATTATGTATTCATTATTGTTATTATATTCACTACGTTGTTGTTATTATTATTATTATTATTATTACATGATCATCATTGCTATTGCGAATATTATTATTACTATTATTAATTATAAAGGATAAAAATCAAAGGCGGTTTATAGTTTGAATTAAGTTATATATATATATATATATTATGCATATTATGCATATATACATATATAATAATAATAAGGAAAGCTAAGGCGGCTTATATATAAGCCTTCATAAGTCATACGTGTATATATATATATATATATATATATATATATATATATATATATATATATAGATGAACATCATAAGAAAGAAAAAAAAAAAGAAAGAGAGTAGCGTAACGAAAAAAAAAAAGGAAAGAACGTAAATTCCTTCGAACTTCCGGCTTCGATTTCTTGCAATCCGTAACTCCAATCAAAAATCTAATCCGGAGGCATAGACGATTCTGGACATTTTCTTCTTCGATAGCTCAGTCAGAAAGCTTCTCCGAAGCTTTGAATATTTTGATTCCGTACGAAGGTATGGTTTTGGTTTCTCGTAGTTAATGTTTAATGTCACGTGAAAACTTAGGCTAGAAGACCTTAAGATAGGGATGAACTGAGTGAATAATTGATGGTTTGTGTATATGGTATAAAATGTGAGGTTTAGCTGTTGTCAATAATTTGCTGTTGAAGTTGGTCGGTTTGGAAAAAGATTTAATATTGGTATTTGTTTGATTATGAAATAATTTGTTACTGGAAATGATTTGAGTGACTGAGAGGTGTTTGGTTTGATAGTTGGGACCCTTGAAGGGTGGCAGAAATTTGAGTCTTAGAGGAGATATTGCCAAAATTTCTTTAAGAATTGGAGTTTGATTTGAGGTAATATTTTAAAAGGGAAAGAGATTATTATGTGGCTTGTATATTTGAGACTATTTGTTGACCCTCTGTCGCAAGATGTGACCGGGCACTTTAACTCCCCGGATTCCCCCATGGGCATGCATATAAATATGAATATTGAATATTATTGAGCTTGGAGTTTAACTCCATGGAATACTATATTATTGAGCTTGGAGTTTAACTCCATGGAATACTATACTATTGAGCTTGGAGTGTGACTCCCTGGAATATTATATTTGAGCTTGGAGTTTGACTCCATGAAATATTATTAAGCTTGGGGATGCGCGCACAGAGGGACTGTCCAATGGTTAACTACCAGGACATGTCGGGTTGGCTATATAACCGACAGATGAGACTCATCAGCCATAGGACAGGCATACATCATATGCATTTGTTTGTTTGCTTGAGTTTGCATTGTTTTGGTTTGCTTAACTGTTTAATTCTGCTTATCCACTACTTGTTCTACTTGCTATAAATGCTTCTCTATCTGTGTTTTCCTTGTTTGAGCTGTATGTGTATGTTTTCTTAGAAATTCCTCTTGACGAAGGTGTGAGGAGAGAGGGTTGTTCCACCAGTGATTCGGAGGATTAGAGGAGACAGAACGTGAATTATTAGGTTAAAGTTAGATTCAGAATTAGAATACCTTAGACAACTTACCTAATTTCTGGTTTAGTTGAATTCTTAGGTTGAAATCTGAGTGTCGAAGTTCTAGGAATGCCTCTGGCTTTCCCGATACCTTTTATATTAACTATGCGGGCACCTTTACCATACTGAGAACCTCCGGTTCTCATCCCATACTATGTTGTTGTTTTTCAGATGCAGGTCGAGAGACACCTCGTTGAGCGTTTGGGTATCTTCCTTACGAGCGAAGAACTGTCTTTTGGACTGTCATATTTTGTTTTAGGCTATGTATATATGTTTATAGAATCTCCGCATGTATATTTTGTGTTTTGTCCCTCCTAGAGGTCGACTTGGAGATACAGGAGTTTATTTTGTGGTTTGAGTTTTATTTTGGGTTGTACATATACATAATTATATACTCTGGTCGGCCTTAGCTTCGCAGGTCGAGTCTGGAGCTTGCTGTCTGAGTTTTGGAACTCTGATATGTATATATATGTGTTCAGTTATCTTTCGATTTTACCTGTCCGTTTTACGAATATCCATGCGAGTGTGTCACGATTTCCTGTTTATCAATTTGTTTAGCTTGTTCTTCAAGGCTCCTAAATATGATTTCACCCAACTATATCTATGTAGATATCATTTTCTTTTAGAGGTCGTAATACCTTGCCACCTCTGCTTTACGACTTAAGCGTAAGGCCCTGTGTGGTAGGGTGTTACATTATGGTATCAGAGCAGTTCGTTCCTATAGAGCCTGAGGGATGGACTGATTATGCTTCTGGGCATACTCTGGGTGTGTGTATGTGCTATTAGGATATCTGATTGATATATGTGGCATAAATGTTCATGAGCATGCATCTGGAACTTGAAACATTAAACTTGCGATATTGAGACTGATCAACTTAATATCACTTGTTTGGTGTGAACAGGGACCAAATGTCGTCTCGTGGATCCAAACGAGGTGTTCAGAGAGGAAATCCCGTGGTTGAACCAATGCAAGGACGTCCAGGTGGAAACCCTAGTGCTAGTACAAGTAACGTAAGTCGATACTATAGGTCTATGACCCTTACTGACTTCCTCAAGAGTGGTCCACCTCGGTTTAACGGAAACGCCAATGCCCTGGAGGCTGATCAGTGGTTTCGAGAAGTGGAGAGGTTTTTGTACACTCAGCATGTTCCTGAAGTACAGTCAGTAGAGATAGTGACTCATATGTTGGAAGGAGATGCTCAGAATTGGTGGCAAGAATTGTGTCATACCTTGCAGGTGGAGTTAACGGATGTCTCTTGGCATGGATTCAAGACAGAGTTCTATGGGAGATATTTCTTGCATGCGTTTTGCATTGCAAAGGAATTGGAGTTAATGCAGCTGAAGCAAAAGGATATGTCCGTTGCCGACTATACCCGTGAATTCGACAACCTGTGCCGTTTCTCAAAAACTTGTCAAGGAAATCCAGCTGATTATGAGGAATGGAAGTGTGCTCAGTATGAGAAAGGACTAAGGAGAGATATCTTTAATTATGTGTATCCACAAAAGTTAACAAATTTCACTGAGTTGGTTAAGAAGAGCCAGCTCGCTGAGGATTGCTCCATGAAGTGGACACTGCTACATGAAGGCTTTGGTGAGACCACTCCAGAAGAGTCGCGCAGGTACGGACTGGGAATGTGTTTTCGATGTGGAGCACCGGGACATATGTCTAGGGATTGTTCACGTGGGAGAGCCGCAGATGCGGGTTGGCCACGAGAGGATCGAGGTAAGTATGATATCGAATGCGTAGGATGGATTTGTTCTGTGTAGAGCTAGGACCCCGCTTTCGTTTAGGTTACATAATCGAACTGAGAAGTTTAGGACTGGAAAGGCTGGACGTAGTTTTGGACTTGGACACGGACTAGGAATTTAGGCCGATAGAAATATCTCGTTGATAACCAGTTAGGTGTCGAGAGAAAAAGTAAGTTGTGATAGGTTTAGTGTTAGAGGCTGAACCAGTTTTGATAGTATTACGTATGATGACACCATTAGAATCAGCAGAACTTAGGAGCTAGATGACGCGAATATTAGAAACAATAAACCCGTCGTTCTAATACCAACCTGCCTTATAACCTTTCTGCATCGAATCTATCTTGTATCTTCCACTTTGCGTAGACTTTTAAGTTATAAGAATATACTGGATTTGCAAACTAAGCATGTCAAATCTTTCTGTTTTCTTTGACATGTTTAAGAAGGAAAGTTACGTTAGTATGAATCTTTTCTAATTTTATATCAATTTTCGAGGGCGAAAATTTTTGTAAGGTGGGTAGAATGTAGCGACCTTCAGTTTTAAAAATATAAATATAAATAAGTTATAATTTATTTTATAAAATTAAATTTTTTTATTTTTAGAAAATTATTTTTATTATCAGTAATTGAACTAATTTTATAATAATTTGAATTTAATCAAATCTATATTATTATTATTATTATTTATTATTATTATTATTATTATTATTATTATTATTATTAGATATAATTGTCATGAGTATTATATGTAGTATAAATTTATATAGTTTTAAACCCTAGTATTATGTATTCATTATTGTTATTATATTCACTACGTTGTTATTATTATTATTATTATTATTATTACATGATCATCATTACTATTGCGAATATTATTATTACTATTATTAATTATAAAGGATAAAAATCAAAGGCGGTTTATAGTTTGAATTAAGTTATATATATATATTATCACTATTATTATGCATATATACATACATATAAATATATAATAATAATAAGGAAAGCTAAGGCGGCTTATATATAAGCCTTCACAAGTCATACGTATATATATATATATAGATGAACATCATAAGAAAGAAAAAAAAAAAGAAAGAGAGTAGCGTAACGAAAAAAAAAAAGGAAAGAACGTAAATTCCTTCGAACTTCCGGCTTCGATTTCTTGCAATCCGTAACTCCAATCAAAAATCTAATCCGGAGGCATAGACGATTCTGGACATTTTCTTCTTCGATAGCTCAGTCAGAAAGCTTCTCCGAAGCTTTGAATATTTTGATTCCGTACGAAGGTATGGTTTTGGTTTCTCGTAGTTAATGTTTAATGTCACGTGAAAACTTAGGCTAGAAGACCTTAAGATAGGGATGAACTGAGTGAATAATTGATGGTTTGTGTATATGGTATAAAATGTGAGGTTTAGCTGTTGTCAATAATTTGCTGTTGAAGTTGGTCGGTTTGGAAAAAGATTTAATATTGGTATTTGTTTGATTATGAAATAATTTGTTACTGGAAATGATTTGAGTGACTGAGAGGTGTTTGGTTTGATAGTTGGGACCCTTAAAGGGTGGCAGAAATTTGAGTCTTAGAGGAGATATTGCCAAAATTTCTTTAAGAATTGGAGTTTGATTTGAGGTAATATTTTAAAAGGGAAAGAGATTATTATGTGGCTTGTATATTTGAGACTATTTGTTGACCCTCTGTCGCAAGATGTGACCGGGCACTTTAACTCCCCGGATTCCCCCATGGGCATGCATATAAATATGAATATTGAATATTATTGAGCTTGGAGTTTAACTCCATAGAATACTATATTATTGAGCTTGGAGTTTAACTCCATGGAATACTATACTATTGAGCTTGGAGTGTGACTCCCTGGAATATTATATTTGAGCTTGGAGTTTGACTCCATGAAATATTATTAAGCTTGGGGATGCGCGCACAGAGGGACTGTCCAATGGTTAACTACCAGGACATGTCGGGTTGGCTATATAACCGACAGATGAGACTCATCAGCCATAGGACAGGCATACATCATATGCATTTGTTTGTTTGCTTGAGTTTGCATTGTTTTGGTTTGCTTAACTGTTTAATTCTGCTTATCCACTACTTGTTCTACTTGCTATAAATGCTTCTCTATCTGTGTTTTCCTTGTTTGAGCTGTATGTGTATGTTTTCTTAGAAATTCCTCTTGACGAAGGTGTGAGGAGAGAGGGTTGTTCCACCAGTGATTCGGAGGATTAGAGGAGACAGAACGTGAATTATTAGGTTAAAGTTAGATTCAGAATTAGAATACCTTAGACAACTTACCTAATTTCTGGTTTAGTTGAATTCTTAGGTTGAAATCTGAGTGTCGAAGTTCTAGGAATGCCTCTGGCTTTCCCGATACCTTTTATATTAACTATGCGGGCACCTTTACCATACTGAGAACCTCCGGTTCTCATCCCATACTATGTTGTTGTTTTTCAGATGCAGGTCGAGAGACACCTCGTTGAGCATTTGGGTATCTTCCTTACGAGCGAAGAACTGTCTTTTGGACTGTCATATTTTGTTTTAGGCTATGTATATATGTTTATAGAATCTCCGCATGTATATTTTGTGTTTTGTCCCTCCTAGAGGTCGACTTGGAGATACAGGAGTTTATTTTGTGGTTTGAGTTTTATTTTGGGTTGTACATATACATAATTATATACTCTGGTCGGCCTTAGCTTCGCAGGTCGAGTCTGGAGCTTGCTGTCTGAGTTTTGGAACTCTGATATGTATATATATGTGTTCAGTTATCTTTCGATTTTACCTGTCCGTTTTACGAATATCCATGCGAGTGTGTCACGATTTCCTGTTTATCAATTTGTTTAGCTTGTTCTTCAAGGCTCCTAAATATGATTTCACCCAACTATATCTATGTAGATATCATTTTCTTTTAGAGGTCGTAATACCTTGCCACCTCTGCTTTACGACTTAAGCGTAAGGCCCTGTGTGGTAGGGTGTTACAACTACGAGCAAATCTTTAAATAAAACAGTAAATTAGTCTTTAACTTGCTAAATTGAGAGATACTAAAAAGAGGCTATCATCATATTCACATTGCAAATAAGGTCCCTAGGTAAAAAAATTAGTGCCTAAAAGGTCAAGATGGATTAGGTCATTCATAATCTGTTAGAAAGCACTCAAAACTATATGGTCGTTATTCATCGCTTTTTTTTGTTTAATTATTTGACTTTTCTTGAAAAGCTTATATGAAGCAATAATATACTTAGTGACTTTTATATCTTATCTTCCTTACAACAACTTTTTGGTGAATATTATATATTTGTTAATTACTTGCTATATTCAAGAACATATATATACCGCAAAAGCACTCAACAAATATTCAATACACTTTTTATGTATTTTTAGCACATACAAAAATATGTATTTTTGAGTTAAAAAAATATGAGTACTTTATTGTAATTGAACCTGCGGGAAAAAAACTACTTGCATTAGTCACTTAATCTAATATACATACACAATTAGGATTAACCAATACATCAATACTAAGGAGTCAATAAATTTTTAACTTTTGGACCAGCAAATGAGCAAACAACTAGTATTAGTATTTTTTTACACCAAATAACAACAAGATCAAATACATATAGAGAGCGTGAGTACACGCTCTTTACCTCACATGTTCTTCTTCTTCACAAAATCCCTCTGTCTCTCTCTCAACACTCTTGTAGCTCACCTTCTTTCTTGCTTTCAATGCTTCTTTCTGGATTTCAATGCTGATGAACACTCTCAACGGGAATCAGCCTTCTTGAGCTCGTTGTCCATCGTCAGTAGCGGCGGCTTTACTCTCTATGGCAACATCTCTCAGCTCTCTATACATTTCCCTTCGTTTCTACTTATGTGTGATGTTTCTACAAGGTTAAAATTTGTATTATTGCAAAATTTTAATGTGAAGGTTAATTAGTTTTAATTTCTGTTCATTTATTGCTTTCTGCAACTCTTTGCTTCTCACTTTCATTTCTAGTGTATCTGAACTTTGGTATATGTTTTGTATGCAGTAAACCAATTGGAGAAAACGTATCAGGAAGTCGGACTCTGTAACCAAAACAGACGGGTTTAGCATCATTCTAATATTGATCTCTTTGTTTAACTCAAATTTGAATTGTCATATAACTTCTCTTTAAACTTGGTAGCTGTAAACTAACATATATATAGTTCTATTGTGTATTTGACTTTAAGTCTCTGTCCTAGATAATCTGTTTATTACTGGTGTCATCATTCTGTATCTATTCAAAATATGCAAGGAAAAACTCAAAAATATGACTCAATGTTTTCTGTCTATTCATAAAAATCTTTAAGCACTCTATAATAAAAATATCTTTTGGTTTTGATTTTGATTCATCATATCTTGTTTATGAAACTTAAGTACTTTTAATTTATAAATCTTTGAAAAAATTCATTATGTCATTATCTCAGTTACTTAACTGATAATTGACTTTTGACAATGGCTATTGTTGGCAGATCTTTGTTGTGGCAATACTGGCAATTGTTACTGATGTGTTATGCTTCTGGTCAGAAATGTGCAATTAATTTGTAATGAGACTAGATTTTTTATTTGTGTTTGTGTTAATAATATGTTTTATTGGTTAATCAAGCAATACATCAATTGACTATTAATCTTTTTTGCACCCAATCAACTGACTTATGTGCTTTCATAAAATATGATTAATATACAATGATTATTTGAAATGAAAAAAGATGCAAATATTAAGATGCCGCGAAGAAGTATAAATACAAAGAAATCTGAAACAAGAACAAGAAGAAAAATGCAGCAGAAAACTCTTGAAGAACTAGCATCTCGGGTATATTGTGTGTTTATTACTTGCAAAGTTATTGTTTTAGCACCTACTGAATTTTATCTATCTGATTTTATAACAGTTCTTTGCTTCTTTGCTCTCTTCAATAGTTCAATTTGTACTTGTCTATCACACAATTTACAACAATAAAGCTTTGGTGCATGATATGAAACCACTCTTAGACTTATTTAGGGTACACTTGCTTCTGATTATTTGAAAAGTAATTTTACAGTAAACTTGTGTCCTTAGAAATGTTTAGATTTCTCAGAATTAAGATCTTGATTATTGGTTGACTAGTTGTAATCCAATTTTGTTGTTTCTAGGACTGTTGGCTCAATTCGTCTTACTACTTATAAAATTTACACAAAAATGTGAGAAGTGAGAATTGATTTTTTTTTTGTCAGTTAAAAGAAAAAAGAAAAGCTGAGTTTTTTTGAAAAGAAGTAAACCAAAGATCCCTTAATCTATGTCTGGTGTGAGTGAGTACAATCTTAAATTACATTAAAAAAATAGATAGATAAATTCATTGGTTTAAATTTCAATTATTTGGTTTTGACATGTAATTATATGTATGCTGGAAAATGTGTTCACGAGTTCCATTACTATTTAGAGATTAATTTGCATGTTCCTGTTATGAACAATGACAAATGAATCACACAGATGTCAGGATCCTCAAAGACATTCTCTCTCTCTCACTCCACTTCAATGGATGTATCTTTAACAAACATAGAATTCTTTTGAAGGGTAAGAAACAACCTGAACAAGAAAGTGAAAAATGCATGCAGAGACATGTCATTAACCACTAACACTAATGTATTATTTTCTGCTCTCATGATACATCTATAGTTATATATGAATGAAGGAAATCAAATTATAAAATTCTCAGAATACCTATAGTTTAGTGTTTATATATAAAGATTTTCTTGTTGTTCCTAGATAGTGTGTACGTGGAATTCATTCATGCATATGTGATGTTCATAACTTTTGAAGTAGTTCGTTATTTATATTTTTGTACCTATTTTAATGAGATTTTATACACCTTATTCAGCACACTTTTCACTTGTCTTGATAAAATTTTGCACACATGAATCAAACAGTTTGCACCCATTTTAATGAGATTTTGCATACATGAATCAAATAATTTGCATCTACTTTAATGAAATTTTGCACACATGAATCAGACAGTTTGTACACACTTTAATGAGATTTTGCACACCTTACTCATCATAATTTGCAACCAATGTAATGAGATTTTACACACATGAATCAGACAGTTTACACCCAGTTTAATGAGATTTTGCACACATAACTTAGCATAGTTTGTACCCATCTGTATCTGATGCAAGTATTATTGTTATTATGATTATTATTGTTATTGTTATTATTTTCCAAACAAACCATGGTTAAATTCGGTAAAGATTTTTTACTTTATGTTAGCAAAAATTGATAGAATGCCGTTGTTCTCCCAATTTGGTTTTCACAACGATAAATTCACTTATAAAAGAGCAAAAACTTGAAGTTGATAAAATGAGATTCTCATCCTTAAAGATCACTATTCAATATAAAAAGTTGATAGATGGTTATTTCTCGCACTTGCTAAAGCATATAACACAACAACAAGTAAACTAGAATTAGTGGTGAGAGATACCGATGTGACAATAAACAAAATTGGGGCAACTCTGGAATTACCTTCAATTGGTAAAAACTTTTCGGAAGAAGAATAATGGACTTTAGAGTAAGAAATATTGGTTGTCCCATTCAAGTCTGTAAGAAGCTCATGGCTACAAGAAATGTTACATTCAAGAGAATGTAATGTATCAACATCTAACGAGAGAGATTACTTTATGAGAGTATTTATAATGTTCTTTATTAACTCATTTTTGGCACCAACAAGTAGTCCTGTCACATCCCCAAAGCACTTGCGTGTCATTGTTGATGTAGAGAACATCACAAGATACAATTGAACAAAATTTGTGCATGATAAGCTTATGAAAGAGGTTGAAAAATTCAACAAAAAAATACATTAAATATTGATAATCGTCTTTATGTTTTGATGGTAGTAATCAATCTATTGTACTTATCTATTTTTTTATTTCTTTTTTTATAATAATCATTACATTTACTATTTTGCTTGTAGATTATCTATTACCACAAAGACGCATTTGGAAAAAAGGAAAATTATATGGGACTTCCACCACCACCACCACCACCATAGGTTGCTTATTGGGATAAAGAAAAACTTGACAAGAAATTAATACAGGAGTCATCAAAGCAAATGCCAACAGTTTGTTTTATCTATTTTATTTTTTTTAATTCAATATAGCTTTTTTTTTAATCTTGTCACATCCTTCTCTTTTGTTATAAAACTTTTATTTGTGTGACTATTGTTACAAAATATTGTTATCCTTTTAGTTAAACAAGGTGTTGTTGATGCTAAATTTGCAAAGAATACAACAAGAGCACCAACTAATTTGACTAAGAAAAAGAGAACGAAGAAGCTTAATAAAAATGATAACATAATGAAAGAGAAGAAAGAAAAGTAAACATAAAAATTTGGAGGTGTTATAAATAAAAGGACTGAAGCCTATGAGTTTTACAAACACTTTTTATCACTAATTAAACTTCTGGTACTACTAGATTTTTCTAATATTTTTATGCTAGTTTCAAAGCTCAGTAACTCTTATTCTAAAGGTCACCTTTAAATTTATAGATTTGGACTGGTTTGATTTCTTGTTTATAGATTTGATGAAGAAAATAATGATAACAAAATGCCAAAGAAAGAAAACAATATGTCAAATGAGAAAAAAGATAAAGGAAGATAAAAATTAGTTTTGATTTATCTTTTGTGATAACAGAGGATGTAAAGTAAAATATAGAGTGTGTGCTTGTTTATAGTGATGCAAAACAAGATGAGGAGAAAGATGTCAAAACAAGGTAAAAATACTGTATGTGCTTCTTTATAGTTACGATTTTTTTTTTATTTGTCGTTGTGCAAATCTAATTATTGTTTGTATTGATTTATTTAATAGGGAAGAGGAAAAAGATGAAAACAATATAAGATCGCCAATGAAATTACTGGAAAAAGCTAAACCAAACAAATTAATGACCCTAACAAAAGGGTATAAATTATAGTTCTTAATATTTGTTGTTTTGATTTTTTTAGTGTAATTTTTGTTATGTAATACTACTTGTTATTATGAGTATTCCACACTGTTTTGGCTATGAATTATATGATTATATGAGATTTTGCAACTACTTTAATGAGATTTTGCACACTTTACTTAGCACAATTTACACCCAATTTAATGAGATTTTGCACACATGAATCAGACATTTTACACCCACCTTAATGAAATTTTGAACACCTCATTCAGCACATTTTGTACACATGTATCAAACAGTTTGCACCCACATTCCTATTATTTAGTTCCTCTTTCTCTCTACTTTGAATCTCATTTTTGTGTGCATACGTTAATATAATTTTTATGTTTTAAATAATGTAATAAAATCGGAATAGAGACAAATAGTGCAAAGTGCAGTCCAAGCATTCTTAGAAATAGAAGACTTCGATATTTATACACCTTGCCCGTGTGCGACCATCAATTTCATCATTCTCTCTAAGGATAGATGACGAAAACAAAATAGGGAAAAAAAAGTGATAGATAAGAAAAACAAGATAAAAAAAAGGTAATAGATGAAAAAAACAAAATAGGGAGAGAAAAAAAAAGGTGACAGAAGACCATTAACAGAAGTAAATAAGGACAAGATATACTTTTGGGCAACAAACAATAGGTTGAACAAGAATGAGACTTTATGCATCTTAAAAGACATACCTAGAGTAATACTTGTTAGGGAGGATATCATGCCAATGTTGCCAAGACATCAGATAAATAATATGGTTAGATTTCTTAATTATTACGTGTTTTTATTTTTTTTATGTGTATTATATTTTGAAACTAACATTACATTGTAACATGCAAGTTCTTAGTTATATAATTTTTTTTAAACAAATTAAGGTCACCTAACTTGGTGTCTTTACAAATTACTTTTCCAGCTTCATGATTGAAGAGTTTAAACATTATAATCTAACTATATCTTTATACATAGAGAGATGTTCTTAAATTAGGGACACTTGGCCAAAAGAAAGAAAAAAAAATTATATATCTCTTCTCACTGATTTTGAAAAAAATGGTAACAGCTTGTTTGAGATAAAAGAAATTCCAAAACATAGATGGATGAGTAAAACCAAAACTACTCTCTATGTATTTGTATTAATTTTTCCATTTGAAGAAGGACCACAACTATTCTGTTTTGTGTCATCAGTATCTAACCCTTCAAATTTTAGACTTTTTTTTTTATATCTGCCCCCACATTCATCATGTTTTCACCTTCTTATATTAACTATATCACTCATCAATATAGTGTATGTAGTCTTTTCCATGATAATGTTATTAAATATTTATAATGTAGTTATTAGTGTCGTGCTGTTATGACTATCAGTGATGGCTATATGCTTATGACATCGATGAAAAGAGATTTTTTGCTTTAGATTCCTTGTATAAAGAGTCCAAAAGAGAGGGTGCAGTTAAACATATATGCGGTATAATTTCGTTTTACTCACATGATATTATATTATATTACGTGGTTTAATAGTTTTACTTATTAATAATGAAACTTTTTCCAAAGCAAATTGATTCAATAAATGATCTTAATAGCTGTGCCGAACTATGAGTTATCAAAAAAATGATCTGATCCCAATTTAGTTAAATGTCCTTGGACAATCAGATAAGTAAGCATAATATTAATTATATTATATTATAAATAACATAAAAATGTATAGGATAAGACTAACTAAATTCTAATTTAATTATTTTTCCAGTCATGATAATGAATTGTTTGTAATAAAATGGGTAGAAATATGGCACCCGAGTAGTATCAAGACTAATGTGTCCAACATGGCAAAATGAGAGGAAGTAAATATTTTTTTGTATAGTTTTTGTATAGTCATGATTGTAGATTGTTTGTAATAAAATAGGTAAAAATGTGACACTGTAACACCCTACTACACAATGTTTTATGCTTAAGTCATAGAACAGAGGTAGTGTGGTATTACAGACCTCTAAGGGTAAGGATATACATATAATACTGAAAAAAAATTAATATACTAGGAGCCTTGAAACAAAGTGGGTAAACAAGAGTCGCAAAATAAAAAGCGCAACGCTCAAGGAATAGGATTACTTGCGTGCTAAGAAACCTAATAGGAATATGATAGAACAATAAACGAAGGGATAAAGAAAAGCCAAGGAACAGCATAACTAGCCTCTGACTCAGCCTGCGAAGCTAAGGCTGGCCGGAGGATACATATATACATATAAACATACATAAGTGTCCCCAAAATTCACCAAAATACCGAAGTAAACTCCTATCTCTCCCTCAACCTCTAAGAGGAGCAGCATACATAAGTTACTTGGAGAGTAAGCTACACATATATATACATATATACAAATAGAACCCAAAATACACCCAGGAACTACTTCGCTTTCCAGGATCCAGACGCCTAGCGAGGAGCCTCTCGACCTGCATCTGAAAAACAACAATACAATATGGAATGAGAACCGGAGGTTCTCAGCATGGTAAAAGTGCCACGCGCATAAGAAATACGGTCCTGAGAATGCCATAGGCAATCCTAGAACTCCGTTATTCAATTATCCAACTTAAGCATTAAAATAGAAGCCATAAACAGGGGTAGGTATTCTAAATCTACCTAACTTACTCAAGTTCAAACTTAACCTAACAGCAAACCACTGAACCGAAAATCATACTTGCATAGAACCGAAATCACAATAGCCACCGAACCGAAACTTAACCTAACAGCAAACCACTGAACCGGAAATCATACCTGCATAGAACCGAAATCACAATAGCCACCGAACCGAAATACGTTCATGTGGTTAATCCTTCATTTTCAGTTCAAACTCAACCTAACAGCAAACCACTGAACCGAAATACGTTCTGCCTAACTTACTCAATTTCAATCCTAATCTAACACCAAGCCATTTCTCCTTTCCTCCATCCCTCCATCATCCACAATGCAACAAAAACAAGCAACCAAACAAGTTCACGCACAAGTAATGAGCAGATAGTACAAATAGCAAGTATAGCAGGTAGCAGGTGATATAAATCAATTAGGCAAACCCAGGAAATGCATAGCAATCAAAGCAAACAAATGCATATGATGCATGTCTGTCCTATGGCTGATGGGGCCCATCTGTCGGTTATCCAGCCAACCCGACAAGTCCGAAAACCTTAGACTGTCCCCCGTCGCACATCCCCAAGAGTCTATGCATAGAGTTCACATTCATATTTCATAAAATCACTCAATGGGGGCTATCCATACCCGGGAATTTATACGTGCCCGGTCACCCTTACGACGTAGGGTTAACAGAGTATCGAGAATCAACCTGGAACACGTGGTGGCGAGCCACGGTTTTTACCCAGGGAACTCGTATCTCAGATATCATCATTCATAAGCCATTTCATAGTCATAATCATTATTTAATCATTCATCAAGCCATGGCACATTAACTCCTTTTATTAACAACCTCCCTTTCACATTTCTCATCGTCATTCTCTTATAATTCATCTTGATTACCCTTTCCAGATCCTGACCAAACTATTTATCAAATTCTTCTCAAACTTCTTAATATCGAATAATTTTTAAATCAACCCAACTCTAACATTAAACCAATCACTTCACATGAAGATTAAACTTTAACTTCTCGAACCCATGACTATCACTAAGACATCCTCGACACTCTATTTTCTTTGCTGTTTTTAATATAACAAATGAACTCAGAATTGCACAAACTTTATGTCCAGGCGTTCATATTGAAATAAGCTTTCTAACAAACTAAATATCATAATTTTCTGATTTTTCTAGCCTTGGAAATAAAGGAAAAACCGTGACTGCTCTGCAGTGCATAAAACCAGAAAAACAGCAGCAGCACGTGATATTCAAAATTCAATATAAAATTCAAGATAAATCCAATGACATTGAAAAGTAATGTAGTTAAACTTTACTCATCCAGGTTTCTTTCTCAATTGGTTCTGAGTCAATACCATTTTTAATGAAAAAGTTACATTACCTGGAAGTTAAGTAAAAATGAGGCAAAATCTGTTTCTTTTCAATTTTGACCATCAATATTCAAACATTCACAGCTCCCAATCCTTAACTCTTAAAATTCTAAAATTTTAGAGAAATAAAGCTAGTTAATCAAATTTTATAACAAAATTGGTTTCGCTCCAAAACTCAACTCGTAGAAGTCGCAGCAAGACAAACAAGTTGCTGCCCTGTTTGATCTTTTCTGCTGCAGGACAGATTTAACAACCTAACTTTAAAAATTTGCCATAAATGGTATATTTAACAAAAAGGTCCCAAATTTTTCAGTTTAGTTCCTTATATTCCCAAGTTTAGCCCAGACTTGGTCTCATACAATTCCAATCATTACATAATTAGTTACAGCAAATACAATACTACCACAACACCACTCTACACCATTATTAACAAACACCAATCCTAATCCATCATAAATAAATATAAGAGCACACCTTTAATAACTTTAACACATCATACTTTCCAATATATATATCCACCAACAGATCTATTCCAATAACATTACAAGGCTAATCATTAAATACAACAAACAATTCAACTTATTCTATGGTTCCTCTAACCTAAGTTTTCACAACACCGTAAATATTAAACGTGCGAAACTTAAACCATACCTTGGCCGATCACTTAATTCACCCAAGGCAGCTTCTCAACACAAAATTACAGCCTCTTCAAGCTCAAGTAAAATACCACAAACTAAGCTTTGATCACCAACAAGCCTCTAAATATTCCCAATGCATATATACCCACTTAATCTACACCTAATACATATACATATTCCAATTTCAGTTCTCCATTACTAAAACAATATTGAGCTAGGGTTAGGGTGTTCTTACCATACCCATATGCTCAATAGCTTGAGCCCACAAGTTCCGGAAGCTAACTTGAACCTAGAACACAAGAATTGAACAATTTTTAACTTAATTGTTCATAAATTTCCGAAATTAGGAGAAGCTGGCTGAGAAGGAAATAATGAGTTACCTACCAAATTGTTCCATGGGTTTCATAGAGCTCGTCACGGTGAACGCGAGGTCGCAAACGGTTCGTCAATCGGAGCTCCGGATCAAAAGTTACATGGATTTGAAATTAAAGTGAGGGTTAGGTTTTTGCTTGTGTTCTTCTTCCCCCTAAGAAATGTTTCTCAGCGTGAATAATGAAGAAGAAGGGAAATAAGAAGCTGTGCCTCTTTAATGTATTGGGTTTGGTTGGGCCTTGGGCCCATTTTGGGTCCGGTTCAACCAGTTCGGCCCATCCGGCCCAATCTTGGGCCAGACTTTTCGAAATTGGTATCAAAATTCTCGTTTCGACAAGCTCTATCCTATTTTGATATCAGTTTTGCGTATTTAATTTTCCTATTGAAAATTCGATTTATTGACTAATTATATACCGATTTTAGCGGGGTTTACATCCTACCCACCTAATTAGGAATTTTGTCCTCAAAATTCAGAGTGCGCTACCTGAATAGAGGTGTGGGTAGTCCTTCCGTATCTCTGTCTCAAGCTTCTAGGTGTATTCTTCAATACCAGCCCAACACCAAGCTACTTTCACTAAGAAAACCCCTCTCCCGCGTAAACGCTTAATGCTAGTATCATCAATCCTAACCAGAGTTACTAGAAGCGTCAGACCTTCTCTTACTTGGACTGATTCTGGTTGTAGGACATAACTGGGTCGAAAGTGTATTTATGAAGCTGTAATATGTGAAACACATCATGCAGGTTCGAACATTGTGATAGTAAAGCGATCCTATACGCCACTGGTCCGATGTGATGGGGATTTAGCTTTTTAGTTTTTGATTGATCATCCGATTCTAGTTCGTTGAAGTGATCTTCAAAAATAGGTATCCTCTTCCTTCCAACTTGAGAAGTCTTCTTCTTAGATCTGCCTAACTCTTTTGTCGGCTTTCATAGTGAGAATTCTAACTTAGATTTGTGTCACTCTTCCTCCGTTGTTTCGGCTGTCAAATTCAGGAACTAAAACGTTTGGTATTCCAGTTTTCGGTTAATTCAAATGTGTTTAACATACTGTGAAGTCTCACCTTCTCTCTGATGTATAGTCTCTTTGATATCCCCAAGAAGTGGTTCACTCCGATGGGCAAAACGGGCCTGGTCACTTTATCCACAGTTCCCTAACAGTATCACCTTTTGTCCTAGTCTTCGGTAACCTATTATGAAATAAATGGCTATTCCCTTTTATCTTTAATGTAGAACTTTCGACGGTTGTGGCATTTCAAACAGTTTTTTATTTCAACTTCCGACCTCAACACATAACCCTCTCTTGGTGTCTTCTGGATTCAACCGGTTTCAGTACTCTTAGTAGCCCCTTATCACCGTTATTGCACTCCTCAAGTCTTTGACTTTACGATCTCTATTTCGACATTAAACATATAAATCTTTTATTAGTTCCATTTCGTTTGCCAGGCTTCGACATCCTTGGTGGGTATTTATCGTCCCCTCACGCTTCCTGCATTTCGTCTTTGCTATGTTTTAAAACTGCAATAGATTTAGTTTGACTCCTTTATCTATACCCTTAATATCCAATTTAAGGTTCCAACTTATCTAGCCTTCCATTCTCCGAAATTTATATCCAAGCTTTTCCCCAAAACTTCTTACTCAGGGCATCTGTTACCACTTCACCATATTGTATTTACACGTATCTTAAACCCCTCTGGTAATGTATCGCACTAATTCTGAGTTGTTAAATAAGTTCGGGTATTCTAATTACTGGTTTTGGGGTTAATCCTTCTCTTGGAGTTTGAAAGCTCTCTTCATATTCGGGTATCTATGTAACCGGTGTATTTCTAGCGCATTAAACTAATCATAGGCTTTGTGGTCGACAAGAATTAATGCTCCAAAACTCTTTTTGGGGGCGCATGCTTACCTGCTTCATTTTCCGTATCCAAAAGTCTTGCTCTTAAGGAATCAACATCTCAATAGTTGCAGCTATACTTTATACATGATACTAATATAGGCTCGAGTTAATTTTCAAAAGGACATTAAGCTCGAAAAATGAATGAGCAATACAAACGGTGTTCGTAAGGATTAAAAAAGAAAAGAAAATCTTGTACACGGTTAATCAGGATTATACCGAAATAATGAAATGCACAAGGAGAAGAACCTAGGTGCATCTCAAGAAAAGAGTTCAAATTAAAGACCCTTGGTAGAGAGAACAGAGCGTATAGAGTCAAAGAAATTTCAGCTGATTCTGAAGAACATGGTTTGTGAACAAGGCAACTCTAGTCATAGCGAGGGTACAAGATTCAAGGATTACGCGTTTATACCAAGACAAGCTCAGACTCATCTTGGAAGAAACAATATTTATGTGCACAAGGAGTAAAGTTAGAAAGGTAGTCAAGCTATTTAGGAAAAACTCCGGATCGAATGTTAATATAGGTTTCAAAAGAAGGATTAGATCGAGTCGCGAAGGTTCGTTAGCACACTCTCCCTGCATAAGGTTTCCTATCGTTCTCTTCTTTCTTCTCTAGCATAACCGATGCTTCCCACAAAGAAATAGTTTGTTAGGTGATTCCCTCTTCCATTACTCCCTTCCACTCAATCCTAAGTTCTACCGATTATGATGATGTCTTTGTTTGTGGTGCGATTGAAGTTAATCCGGCTTCCGGTACTAAGCCTATCGCAAACATGCTTTCTCTCTGAAAATAGAAGTTCTGACACACCTTCAAGAATTGTCTTAGAAACTCTCTCGTATAGGGATTTGTTTCATCTTCACTTACCTCTTAATAATTAACAGCTAAAGATTGAGTTCGCTCTATTCCTTTTCCTCAAAGTTTTGCCGTCACTGGATTCTGAACAATAACTCCGCATAGCCCTCAACACTCCTGATTCCTTAGATATGGTCCAACCTGCTTCCATGATACGGTCTAACCTGCTTCTACTACATCACTTAATCATTAACCTTCACAAGCCTAACCACTCCTCTAAGTTAGCTCAATGTTACTCCGTCTCAACAACCAATAGTTTTCGACTAATCATCGACTTGGACCTCATAATTACTGAAACTCGTCATGCGTCACGAAGGAATATTACATATCAATGATAGGCAAGGAAATTAAAAATTCAACTGTTGGTTCATAATTACCTCGCGTTTGAAAATCGGGTTCGGTTGCATCCCGGCTTCCTCTGTACGAACAATTCCAAGACATATGCCCTGGCCTCCCGCACTTATAACATACACCTATTCCTGCCCTGCATGGTCTGTTTGGATGGTACCTCTTGCAACTTGAGCACCTTAAGTCACCCGGTTGAGCACTAGTTTGCCCTTCTGAATTCGGGTCCGAACGATTATCGTTCCTTCGGTCATTGTTCCGGCGCTGAGAATGTGAAGTGACAAAGCGATTCTTTTTGAAAGTTTGGCTCCTCGGTGTAATCTTTCCCTTTTTCTTTGTGAAGGGTTCTCGGTGATCATTTCTTGCTACCTCAGCCCTCCTTGAGCTTTCTCCCGTTGCCTGACCAACGTTAACCTGCTCCAGATAACTCAGTGGTACCTTTGTATTCGGAGTATTATGTCCACCTTCATATTCATTATCATCATTGTTGCCAGTTCCAGCTTGTGGTTGCATCCCATCCATTACTCGGATGGTCGCGACAGCAACAGTACCAATGGCAGCAGCAACACTCGTCATTGCGGTCACAATATCGGTCAAACTATCTATTGGTATGGTTACCTCATTAGCTCTCCGTCTTTGACCTCGATTATACTCACGACCGCGCCCACGAGATGCCATTTGGTTCCTGTTCACACCAAACAAGTGATATCAAGGTGATCAGTCTCAATATCTCTAGTTTAGTATTTCACAGTCCCAAATGCATGCTCATGAGCATTCATGCCTCATATATCAGTTAGATACCCTAAATAGCATGTATAGACACCCAGAGTATGCCCAGAGGCATAATCATTCCGTCCCTCAGGCTCTATAGGAACGAACTGCTCTGATACCATAATGTAACACCCTACTACACAATGTTTTACGCTTAAGTCATAGAACAGAGGTAGTGTGGTATTACAGACCTCTAAGGGTAAGGATATACATATAATACTAAAAAAAAATTAATATACTAGGAGCCTTGAAACAAAGTGGGTAAACAAGAGTCGCAAAATAAAAAGCGCAACGCTCAAGGAATAGGATTACTTGCGTGCTAAGAAACCTAATAGGAATATGATAGAACAATAAACGAAGGGATAAAGAAAAGCCAAGGAACAGCATAACTAGCCTCTGACTCAGCCTGCGAAGCTAAGGCTGGCCGGAGGATACATATATACATATAAACATACATAAGTGTCCCCAAAATTCACCAAAATACCGAAGTAAACTCCTATCTCTCCCTCAACCTCTAAGAGGAGCAGCATACATAAGTTACTTGGAGAGTAAGCTACACATATATACATATATACAAATAGAACCCAAAATACACCCAGGAACTACTTCGCTTTCCAGGATCCAGACGCCTAGCGAGGAGCCTCTCGACCTGCATCTGAAAAACAACAATACAATATGGAATAAGAACCGGAGGTTCTCAGCATGGTAAAAGTGCCACGCGCATAAGAAATACGGTCCTGAGAATGCCATAGGCAATCCTAGAACTCCGTTATTCAATTATCCAACTTAAGCATTAAAATAGAAGCCATAAACAGGGGTAGGTATTCTAAATCTACCTAACTTACTCAAGTTCAAACTTAACCTAACAGCAAACCACTGAACCGAAAATCATACTTGCATAGAACCGAAATCACAATAGCCACCGAACCGAAACTTAACCTAACAGCAAACCACTGAACCGGAAATCATACCTGCATAGGACCGAAATCACAATAGCCACCGAACCGAAATACGTTCATGTGGTTAATCCTTCATTTTCAGTTCAAACTCAACCTAACAGCAAACCACTGAACCGAAATACGTTCTGCCTAACTTACTCAATTTCAATCCTAATCTAACACCAAGCCATTTCTCCTTTCCTCCATCCCTCCATCATCCACAATGCAACAAAAACAAGCAACCAAACAAGTTCACGCACAAGTAATGAGCAGATAGTACAAATAGCAAGTATAGCAGGTAGCAGGTGATATAAATCAATTAGGCAAACCCAGGAAATGCATAGCAATCAAAGCAAACAAATGCATATGATGCATGTCTGTCCTATGGCTGATGGGGCCCATCTGTCGGTTATCCAGCCAACCCGACAAGTCCGAAAACCTTAGACTGTCCCCCGTCGCGCATCCCCAAGAGTCTATGCATAGAGTTCACATTCATATTTCATAAAATCACTCAATGGGGGCTATCCATACCCGGGAATTTATACGTGCCCGGTCACCCTTACGACGTAGGGTTAACAGAGTATCGAGAATCAACCTGGAACACGTGGTGGCGAGCCACGGTTTTTACCCAGGGAACTCGTATCTCAGATATCATCATTCATAAGCCATTTCATAGTCATAATCATTATTTAATCATTCATCAAGCCATGGCACATTAACTCCTTTTATTAACAACCTCCCTTTCACATTTCTCATCGTCATTCTCTTATAATTCATCTTGATTACCCTTTCCAGATCCTGACCAAACTATTTATCAAATTCTTCTCAAACTTCTTAATATCGAATAATTTTTAAATCAACCCAACTCTAACATTAAACCAATCACTTCACATGAAGATTAAACTTTAACTTCTCGAACCCATGACTATCACTAAGACATCCTCGACACTCTATTTTCTTTGCTGTTTTTAATATAACAAATGAACTCAGAATTGCACAAACTTTATGTCCAGGCGTTCATATTGAAATAAGCTTTCTAACAAACTAAATATCATAATTTTCTGATTTTTCTAGCCTTGGAAATAAAGGAAAAACCGTGACTGCTCTGCAGTGCATAAAACCAGAAAAACAGCAGCAGCACGTGATATTCAAAATTCAATATAAAATTCAAGATAAATCCAATGACATTGAAAAGTAATGTAGTTAAACTTTACTCATCCAGGTTTCTTTCTCAATTGGTTCTGAGTCAATACCATTTTTAATGAAAAAGTTACATTACCTGGAAGTTAAGTAAAAATGAGGCAAAATCTGTTTCTTTTCAATTTTGACCATCAATATTCAAACATTCACAGCTCCCAATCCTTAACTCTTAAAATTCTAAAATTTTAGAGAAATAAAGCTAGTTAATCAAATTTTATAACAAAATTGGTTTCGCTCCAAAACTCAACTCGTAGAAGTCGCAGCAAGACAAACAAGTTGCTGCCCTGTTTGATCTTTTCTGCTGCAGGACAGATTTAACAACCTAACTTTAAAAATTTGCCATAAATGGTATATTTAACAAAAAGGTCCCAAATTTTTCAGTTTAGTTCCTTATATTCCCAAGTTTAGCCCAGACTTGGTCTCATGCAATTCCAATCATTACATAATTAGTTACAGCAAATACAATACTACCACAACACCACTCTACACCATTATTAACAAACACCAATCCTAATCCATCATAAATAAATATAAGAGCACACCTTTAATAACTTTAACACATCATACTTTCCAATATATATATCCACCAACAGATCTATTCCAATAACATTACAAGGCTAATCATTAAATACAACAAACAATTCAACTTATTCTATGGTTCCTCTAACCTAAGTTTTCACAACACCGTAAATATTAAACGTGCGAAACTTAAACCATACCTTGGCCGATCACTTAATTCACCCAAGGCAGCTTCTCAACACAAAATTACAGCCTCTTCAAGCTCAAGTAAAATAGCCACAAACTAAGCTTTGATCACCAACAAGCCTCTAAATATTCCCAATGCATATATACCCACTTAATCTACACCTAATACATATACATATTCCAATTTCAGTTCTCCATTACTAAAACAAGATTGAGCTAGGGTTAGGGTGTTCTTACCATACCCATATGCTCAATAGCTTGAGCCCACAAGTTCCGGAAGCTAACTTGAACCTAGAACACAAGAATTGAACAATTTTTAACTTAATTGTTCATAAATTTCCGAAATTAGGAGAAGCTGGCTGAGAAGGAAATAATGAGTTACCTACCAAATTGTTCCATGGGTTTCATAGAGCTCGTCACGGTGAACGCGAGGTCGCAAACGGTTCGTCAATCGGAGCTCCGGATCAAAAGTTACATGGATTTGAAATTAAAGTGAGGGTTAGGTTTTTGCTTGTGTTCTTTTTCCCCCTAAGAAATGTTTCTCAGCGTGAATAATGAAGAAGAAGGGAAATAAGAAGCTGTGCCTCTTTAATGGATTGGGTTTGGTTGGGCCTTGGGCCCATTTTGGGTCCGGTTCAACCAGTTCGGCCCATCTGGCCCAATCTTGGGCCAGACTTTTCGAAATTGGTATCAAAATTCTCGTTTCGACAAGCTCTATCCTATTTTGATATCAGTTTTGCGTATTTAATTTTCCTATTGAAAATTCGATTTATTGACTAATTATATACCGATTTTAGCGGGGTTTACAGACACCCTAGTAGTATCAAGACTAATGTGTCCAACATGGCAAAAATAAAAACTATACAAAAAAATATTTACTTCCTCTCATTCTGTCATATTGGACAGATTAGTCTCGATATTACTAGGGTGTCACATTTTTACCTATTTTATTACAAACAATCTACGATCATGACTAGAAAAACAATTGAATTAGAATTTAGTTAGTCTTATCATTTACATTTTTATGTTATTTATAATATAACATAATTAATATTATGCTTACTTATTTGATTGTCTAAGGACATTTAAATAAATTGGAATCAGATATTTTTTTTGCAACTCATAGTTCGACATAGATTTTTGAGACCATTTGTTGAATCAATTTACTTGGAAAAAAGTTCATTGTTAATAAGTAAAATTATTACACCACATAATATAATATCATGTGAGTAAAACGAAAATATACCGCATATATGTCTAATTGCACTCTTTTTCCTTTGGACTCTTTACACAAGTAATCCAATATAAAAAAAATTTTTATGGATGTCATAAACATATACCCACCCATGATAGTCATAATAGTACAACACCTATAACTATATTATAAATATTTAATATCACTAACATGAAAAAGATTACATACGGATGAGTGGTATAATTAATATAAGAAGGTGGAAAACATGTGTGGGGACAAATATCAAAAAAAGAGTTTGAAATTTGAAGGGTTAAACACTCCCATCTATATTTTAGAATTTCTTTTTTCTCAAGGAAGCTATCACCATTTTTTCCAAAATCAATGTAAGAATATCTCTCCCCATGTATAAAGATATAGTTAGATTATAAAATTTAAACTCTCCAATTATGAAACTGGAAAAGTAATTTGTATATATACCAAAACAAAAGCATTCATGCAATAGACATCCAAGTTAGGTGACCTTAATTTGTTAAAAAAAAAAAGATCATATAATTCAGAACTGCATGTTACAATGTAATGTTAATTCTAAAATATAATACACATAAAAATATAAAAATAAAATAGAAACATGTAATAGTCAAAAAGCTAGCCATATTGTTTATCTGATATCTTGACAACATTTATATGATATCCTCCTTAACAAGCATTGCTCTAGGTATTATCTTTTAAGATGCACACAGTCTCATCCTTGTTCACCATATCGTCTGTTGCCCAAAAATATATCTTGTCCTTATCTACTTCTGTTAACTTAATGTCCTCTGTCACCTTTTCTTCTTTTCCTATTTTATTTTTTTCATCTATCATCTTTTTTTTCTCCTTATTTTATTTTCCTCATCTATTACCTTTTTTTCTTCTCCTATTTTATTTTTCTCATCTATCCTAAGAAGAATGATGGAATTGATAGTTACACACGTTCTTGTGTCTTTTTGATTGGAGGAGGTGTATAAATATCAGGATCTTCTATTTCTAAAAATGCTTGGACGGTACTTTGCACTATTTCTCTTCATTTTGGTTTTATTGCATTATTTAAAGCATAAAAATAAAACATATAAACAAAAATTATATTAAAGTGTGCACACAAAAATGAGATTTAAATTTGAGAGAAAGGAGAATCTAAATAACAGGGATGTAGTTGCAAACTATGCTAAGTCATGCATGCAGAATCTCTCATTAAAGTGGATACAAATTGTTATGATACATGTGTGCAAAATGTGTTGAGTGAGGTATGCAAAATTTCATTAAAGTGGGTGCAAAATGTTTGATTTATGTGTGCAAAATCTCATTAAATTAGGTGCAAACTATGCTAAGTAAAGTGTCCAAAATCTCATTAAAGTAGTTGCAAAATCTCATATATAATCACATAATTCATAGCCAAAACAGCGTGGAATGCTCATAATAACAAGTAGTATTACATAACAAAAATTACACTAAAAAATCAAAACAAAAAACAACAAACACTAAGAACTATAATTTATACTCCTATTGTTAGGCGTCATTAATTTGTTTGGTTTAGCTTCTTCCACTAATTTCATTGGCGATCTCATACTGTTTTTATCTTTTCCCTCTTATAAATCAATATAAACAATAATTAGATTTACATCACGACAAATAAAAAAAGAAATCATAACTATAAAGAAGCTTATACACTATTTTTACCTTGTTTTGACATCATTCTCCTCATCTTACTTTGCATCATTATAAAGAAGCACACTTTATATTTTACTTTACATTCTCTTTTATCATAAAAGATAAATCAAAACTAATTTTTACCTTATTTTATCTTTTTTCTCATCTGACACATTGCCTTCTTTTGATATTTTTTGTCATTATTTTTTTCATCAAATCTATAAACAAGAAGTCAAACCAATCCATAAACTTAAAAGGTGACCTTAGAACAAGAATTACTGAACTTTGAAGCTAACATAAAGATAATAGCAAAACATTAGAAAAATCTAGTAGTATCAAAAGTTTAATTAGTGGTACAAAGTATTTATAAAACTCATGCTTCAGTCCTTTCATTTATAACGACCCAAAACTTTATTTGTTTACCTTTCTTTCTTCTTCTTCATTGCGTTATCATCTTTATTAAGCTCATTCGCCTCCCTTTTTTTTAGCCAAATTAGTTGATGCTCGTGTTGTGTTCTTTGCAAATTTAGCATCAACAACACCTTGCTTAACTAAAAAGGTAACAATACCCTACAATAATAGTCACGCAAACAAAGGTTTTGTAAAAGCAGAGAAGAATGTGACAAGATAAAAAGACTATATTGAATTAACAAGATAAAATAGATAAAACAAACCATTGACTTTTACTTTGATGACTCCTGTATCAACTTTTTATCAAGTTTTTTTTATCCTAATAAGCAATCCATGGTGGTGGAGGCCCTATATAATTTTCCTTATCTCCAAATGCGTCTTTGTGATAATAGATAATCTACAAGCAAAATAGTAAATGTAATGATTATCATCAAAAGAGAAATCGAAAAATGAAAAAAAGATAAGTACAATAGATTGATTACCATCAAAACATAAAAACAACTATCAATACTTAATGCATTTTTTTCTTGAAATTTTCAAACCCTTTTCATAAGCTCATCATGCACAAATCTTGTCCAATTCTTGTCCAATTGTATCTTGTGATGTTCTCTGCATCAACAATGGCAGGTATGTGCTTTGGGGATGTGACATTCTTGTCCAATTGTATCTTGTGATGTTCTCTACATCAACAATGGCAGGTATGTGCTTTGGGGATGTGACAGGACTACTTTTTGGTGCCAAGAATGAGTTAATAATGAACATTGTAAGTGCTCTCCTAAAGTAATCTCTCCTGTTAGATGTTGAAACATTACATTCTCTTGAATGTAACGTTTCTTGTAGCCATGGACTTCTCACAGACTTGAACGGGACAACCAATCTTTCTTGCTCTGAAGTCCATTCTTCTTTCGGAAAGCTTTTACCAATTGAAGGTAATCCTAGATCTACCCCAATTTTATCTGTTGTCACATCGATATCCCCCACCACTAATTCCAGTTTGCTTGTTGTTGTGTTATATGCTTTAGCAAGTGGAGGAATAACTGCCTATCAACTTTCCAATCTTGAATAGTCTTCAAGGATGAGAATCCCATTTTATCAACTTCAAGTTTTTGTTCTCTTGTAAGTGAATTTATCGTTGTGAAAACCAAATTAGGAGAACAACGACATTCTTTCAATTTCTGCAAACATAAAGTAAAAAAATCTTCACCCAATTTAACCATGATTTGTTTGGAAAATAATAATAATAACAATAATAATAATCATAATCATAATCATAATAACAGTAATACTGGCATTCAGATACAGACACAGATGGATACAAACTATGCTAAGTTATGTGTGCAAAATCTCATTAAACTAGGTGCAAATTGTTTGATACATGTGTGCAAAATCTCATTAAAGTGAATGCAAACTGTCTAATTCATGTGTGCAAAATCTGATCAAAGTGGGTGCAAGCTATTTGATTCAAGAACAACATCTACATTATAAAGATGTTTCATACTTACAAGGCAACATTGTGGCAAGATTCCAAAAGAGTATAAATTGAAGGATCCTGGAAATCAAGACTCTTTGTCCTTGGGTATGTTATGTGGCAATCTATTGAAAACATTCTCATTTACAATTCTAAAATGTTTTGAAAATTGGTGATTTATCATTCCACAACATTTATCTACAAAATTTCCATATTTGCTATACAACACCGGGATAGTAAACATCAAGAGGGTTCCTGTCACAATAAAAGAGGAAGAAATGTAAATAAAGTTAGATACAAAGGGTGTTCATATTTAAATGGCAAAATGACTCTGTACAGCGCCAAACAAAAAGCATCAAGTCAAATAGGAACAATGACATGACATGCAACCTAGTTTGAAAATACATAAACGTGTGTGCTTTAATGAAACCATGAAAATGCAATGGAAGTTTGAGAATAATTAGGGTGCAAATGAATGGACACGAATCCACTTTGACCTCACACCAGAAACAAGACAATAAGAGAATGCAGTGAAAGGAATGGCAAAAGAAGTTCAAGTGAAACACCTAAATATTATTTAGTACAAAATTTATAATACATTAAATAAACTTAAGATGCAACCATACCAACCTTGTGAGTGTGAAGAAAGAGAAGATGCTTCCAATGACAGACAAAAGCCACAAACAAGCTACCACCTGTCAAGTAAACAATAAACTGAATCACCTCTGCTCGTTATTCATCAAGTCATGTACACAAATTGATATCTACAAAATCCAATATCTAAATGCAAAAAGTTGTATCACTAAATCAAAGCATAAAAGTGTAAGACACAAGTAGGCCATGAACAAGGTTGAAGTAGAAAGGTAGCTGACATACCACCTCAAAATACTCCTCCTGTTATCCTTTTTTTATTTTGTTTTGAGAAAAGAAGGATGTCCCAGTTAGCAAATCTCAAAACTAAAATTTTCCATGATAACAGAACAAGTGCACATATACTTTTGAAAAATAACTGATGAATTTGAGGGTAACACTTCAACAATGCAGGTTGAAGGAATGTATTAATATAGATCACATTTTTGCGTGATTGATAAGCCCATTAGAAACTGTAAGTAGTCATTCTTAAATTTAACAACAGCTATCCTTTTAAACAGATGACGCTCAACCTAGTTTATTTTAGGAAAAAACGGATCTTCATACTTGAATCACTAACTTCTCATATCACAACTCCCCAGCCACAATCCCTAAATTGCTACACTTAATACAAAGCTAACCTTAAAAAATATTCTGAAATCCTTTCCAATAGTGATATCATGTGCTATAAGGAGCAAATTGTTGATCTTGACCCGGAATGAAGCTGCTACATTATTGACCATCTCCTTTGACATTACTAGCTCTGTAATGTTGGTGGTTGTCTGCATTTAAAAATTAAAATAAAATAAGACAGGCAATGATCATGTTCACTTTAAAATGATGAAAAGCATGTATATGCAGAACAAGGATTACTGGTCATACTTATTTCTAAGGGCCGCATAGTTAGCACGCAGAAACAAGAGTACAATCAAAATCAGCAAGACATCTGAACAAATGGTTAAAGAGGGTAAACTGGTCCAATCAATCGGGAACCAGGCAATTGTTGCAACAACAATGACAGCCACGGAAGGTTGCCATTGCCTCCACAATAGAATATCAGCAACTACAATAGAAACAAAGGAGAGAATTAGAAAGAGTTAATACTTCAGAATTAGTATATCCATGTCCAAAAGGGGGAAAAATGAAAGAAGTTTGTGAAGAAAAAGAGTTCCATTCATCTAAAAAACAACTGACCAGTATAAATAATATCTTCATATCAAAATTTTCAACTCCAACAAATATGAATATAATGCCCAACCTGTTAGATTTATAATAAAACAAATGGAAGATAGAGTCTGCTGACCAAAAAGAGAAAGTTAAAGTAGAACTTCAATCTCTTACCAACGGTAGTAGGAAGCTATGCGTCGGATTCAGACATGAAACCAACTCTTCGAAATGTAAGTCGTAGCCCTACCAAACAGACTGCCCTGATCTGGACAAATAACTACCGCGTTAGCTGAATTAATACCATTACTGGCAACAAGCTTCGCAATGACAGCATCAAAACAAATGCTCCCTATTCAATCATCATTGCCAAATCATAATAATCTTCCAAATCTCCAATGCAACTAATACATCAACACCGATAAACTCAAGAGTAAACTACAGTTACGAAAGCTGGAAGCACGAACAAACATACACTTACATTTAATAAATAAACTTACACAAAGCTTCACAAAGATGATACAAACAAAACAACCCCCGCAATTTGAACTAATGCTTCAGGTCAAATTACCAAAATCACAGGCATAACCATCAAAGCCAAGAAATTTTCTTTGTTATACAATCTACACAAAATACAGTGATTAAACATGGCATGATCCCACTCATACTTAGCATCGATATATAATAAACAATTATTTTAACAGGAAAAAATATTGAAAGCCAAATTACATGATTTCTTCAACGCAACGATGATCCAAATAGAATCTTATAAAAGAACGGGTAGTAAAGCGTAGGGTTAGAAGAGAGAAACATGAATCAAATCGTCAAATTCTATGCGTGATAAACCTTAGAATTCGATAAAAGCAAGGTTAGAAGAGAATGCTGAAAAGGAAAAGAAAGAAAACTAGGTGGAACGTTACCTCGTTGAAACAAAATACATTATAGTAAAACAAAACATTTTGTGTATTGAAATGAATTCCGAGGTTATGGCATGTTCTTGATATGTGTTGATGTTTTCGGTATTGCAAGCAGTGTGTAACGGATTGTCCCTGCTTTGGCAGGTTGAGTTTCTGTGAACTACTCATAAACCAAAGAACAAAACAAATCGCTCCTAAAGGAATACTTGTAATTTAATTATCGGGCCTGCTACACATACAAGCCTACAAGCAAACAAGTTGGCCCAGCCCAAACAGAAATCACGCGCATGAAGAGAGATAAGATGGCGCGTCAAAATCACGCGCTCAACATTCGAACGGTTACGTATGGCAGACTCTTCCACTTCTTCCACTTCTTCCATTTCTCAAGGCACTTTCAAAACAACGAAACCCTATCATTTTCGAGCGAAAATCAAGTTTCAAAATATAGAAATCGTAGTTCGAAAACTGCATCAAAACACCATCAACCTCTCTGTGAAGAATCTGAAGAAAAAACAAACCAAGAATACTCAACGTAAGTCCATTAAAATACTGTATATTTTACTTTTCTTCTACGTCGTTCTTCTAGGGTTTACTATTACTCTTGCTTCTTTGTTACACTGTTCTAAGTTATACGTCGTTCTTCTAAGTTCTACGTCGTTCTACATTGTTATTCTAAGTTCTCCTGCTATTTTTGTTGATTTTTGGGGGTTTATTCCGTAGATTCGGGGGTGTAAACTGCTTAACCTTGTAATGTGGCTTGATATTGAAGCATGGTTGAGTGATATCTGACTGATATCTATATGGATGTATCTGAATAATATCTATGGGTGTATTTCACTGTAATCAATGGGTGTATCTTGTTTGACATCTTCGGGTGTATCTGAATAATATCTATGGGTTTATCTCACTGTTATCAATGGGTGTATCTTGCGAATATCTTTGGGTGTATCTGACTCATATATATGCGTGTATCTTACTGTTATCAATGGATGTATCTTTTTGTTATCAATGGGTGTATCTGAGTCATATATATATGGGTGTATATTACTGATATCTTTGGGTGTATTTTTAGTTTCAGAGAAAATGGCAGCAAGAAACCAAACTAAAGACCTTAAATGTGCCACACATCTCCTGAATGATAAGTTCAGAAACATGACTGAGGAGAAGAAGGCGATTGTGAGGGATCTTGGATTCGGTGGGTTGATGCACATCCCACCACTGAGGGTGGATCACCAACTCTTAAGGGAGCTGGCAAACAACTTCAAACTTGGGGAGAACAAACTGAAGACAGGATATGGTTCTTTCCAAATAACCCCAAAAAAAATAGGTGATGCGCTTGGCATCAATGCAACAGGTAATTAGCTCAAAATTATAGATGAATATTAAGTTGTTGCTTGGGTGTATATTAACCTGATGCTTGGGTGTATTTGAACCGACTTGGATGCTTTGTTATCTTCCTTTTTGTAGGAGATCTATTTCCTGAGAAAGTTGACTATAAGAAACTTTCTGATGATGACAAAATAATTTATAGAAGATTCCAGGGTAAGACCCTCAAAAGTCTTACCGATGAAATGATGGAAATCGGCGTTGGCAACGAAGAGGAACGCCTGATGTTCAAGAGGATATTCATCCTCTACATACAGATGGCGTTCCTTTTGCCAACGACGATAAACAAAATATCGCCCGTGCACCTGGTCCCAATTTTTAAGATGGACGGCATAGAGGAGAGAAACTGGGGGGGCATGTTTTGACCTTCATGATCAAGGGCATAACAGACTATCAAAAGAAGAAGAAGAAGGCAATCAATGGCTGCCTCTTCGCCCTGATGATAATCTACTTTCATCTTTCAAAAAACAAAGGCAAGAATAGGGTTGAAAGACCACCAAAGCCATGGATTTCCAACTGGACTAAGGAGCAGTTGGTGGAAAGAATGAATGCAGAGAGAGAGGAAATTTTGGTGAGTAATCATAATAAGTTGGTGTATTTTATTTACCCGAATGGTACTAACTAAAATATCTCATGTTTCAGGGGATTGTGAAGTTGGCAGAGACAAGAGAAAAAATGAGAAAAAAAGAAAAAAAAGAAAAAAAACAAGAAATAAAAAAAACAAAAAAAAGGAAGGCGAGCCCAACATCGTCTTCGGACACAGAAACTACTGACAGTGACACTTCTACCTCTGAGTATGAGGCTCAAGAAGACTCAGAGGATTCGGGAAGAAAACACCCCGGCAAAAAGGGGAAAAAGTAAGTACCATACTTGGGTGTAATTTCTTTTTCGGTTTGGGTGTATTTTGTTTGTCCACGTTGGGTGTATGTAGCTTATTAAGCAGGGTGTGTTTCGTTTGCTGCGTTGGGTGTATATTGTATATTTAGTTGGGTGTATCTCGTGAATTCATTTGGGTGTATTTTTAGTATGTTCTAAATGACAATTGTTTGCCTTCCAGAATGGACTCAAGAAAAAGAAAGCAGAGGCAAGAGGAGTCAGATTCTGACTCAGAATCTGAATCTGAACCAAGTGATGAGTAATGTCCTGAAATTATTACTCCTTTCTTTTGGCTTCTTTATAAAGATTTTGTGTATTAACTGAAGTGTCTTTTATTGACTTATAGGAGCGAAGAATCATCACCTGGGAAGAAGGAGAAGAAAAAGAAAAAACAAAAACAACTCCAAAAAAGTAAGCAATTCTTTGGATAAAATTCTGTGATAAAATTAATTTTTTATTTCTGATTGGTACTGTTTTTTTTCCACCCAGAACACCACAAAAAAAGAAAAAGTTGTTGTGGAGGATTCACCTCCTGAAGAAGATCAATACTTTGACGGGTACAGTACCTCGTAAGCTATACTACGGTCTATCATCGTAATTATTTTTGTTAACGTCTTATTTTATGAATGTAGTGAGAGATATGAAATATCGAGTGACGAACTTGATGAATGGCTAGGGAAAAATGTTCATAAATCTGCTGCAGAGGGGTATGTCTTGCTGGGCTGTGTATTTGAGATTTTGGTGTCTTTTGTTTGCTAATAACTGTATCTTGTTTCGCAGGGACAACCAAGCTGACCTGCGATCGACAGAAGGTCGCTATGTGTCCTCTGAAATGTAAGAAGCTTTATTATTTAATAAAATCTTGTTATCATGATTTGGATGTATTCTGTGATACAATTTGGGTGTATTTTGTGGATCAAGTTGGGTGTATCTTGTTTACTAAGTTGGATGTATATTTCGTTTGAATAACATGAAATTTGTTTAGACTACCGGCTGTGAACTTGGGAAGTGATGATCCTTCCTCTCAAGCACGCACAGAACAGAGTAGTGTAAACCAGCCGTCTCAGAGCATGTAATTTCTCTTTCAAATAACCGTTACTTTTGTTCTTCTAATAACTTCTACTTCTAATTCTGTATATATTTTTTTTAGAAAAAAAAGTCCTTTATTATTTTATTCAAGAAAAAAAAGGCAGCAAAAAAAAGCAAAAACTGCAATTATGTAAGTTCTCAAAAAACAAAGCCCGTCTTCTTTTTGAATTGTTCGGGTGTATTTTTTGACCTTCTTTGGGTGTATTTTAGGTTGACTCCGAATGATTCCAATATGATGGTTGTTAGGGAACAAACGCCGTCGGAAGCGCTTGCAATGTGAGTTTTCCAAGAATATTTCAACCTTATAACCTTATTATTTTCAAATACGTTGTTAACCTTTCATTTTTATTCTTGTTTAGAGTCCCGATCCAGTTTTTTGTGCCGGCATCCCAGCAAACAACCACTGACGCAGATTCCGAGCCAACCCGCTACAGATTGAAGGGGCTAGAGAAACGTAAGAAAATAATATTGGGTGTATATTTATTTAGAGTTTGGGTGTATATTTGATAACAGTTTGTGTGTATATTCTTCCTGATTAATTTTGTGTAACTGTGCAGCACTCCTGAAACCCCCAAACAACTTCAAGAAACAACACCCAAGCTTCCCCCAGCTCCAACAAAAATGTAAGTTCATTAGACTAGAATCAATCTTTGCTTATCATCCGTATATTCTTATTCTTACTCTTATTCTTATACATAATGATGCAGTCATCCAGACGCAGAGGACGTTGCTGCCCTGTTGATGATGGCACGGACAGCAACCTATGTTCCTAAAACAGATCCGGGGATGCCATCATTCAGCCTCAGATTGACAGATTCAAACCAGGAGGGGGCGTCGACGCAGGAGACAGAAAGGGAAAAATCTCCAGAAACTGCAACTATGCTAGAACAATTGGACAGTTTGGTCCAAAAGTTAGCAAGCAGTGCGTCAAAGGGAAAAGACGAAAGTCCACAAATTCAGAGGGAGACTGGGGGAGAAAGTTCTGCAAAGTTTGAAACTCCTGGGGGAATAAATCAAATTCCGGATGATATGAAACAAAAGTGCTACATCTGGGGGACGAGACTGAAGGAAGACGCAGATGGCAATACTAACGAGTATGAGGAGATGTGCACTCTGATTGGCCAAGGAGAATACATTTTGATCAGAATGCACCTTGCATCCCTCCAGGCAAAAAGTGATATAGAATCTCAGGTAATTTTAGACTAACATTAATGTTTTTACACCAAAGTCAACTGCGACGTTTATTAATGTAAAATTGATTTCGGCATATATTTCTAGATTGTATCTGCCATCTGCCTCATCCTAAACCAGAAAAATGAAAAGAGGTTTCAGGAACAAATATACTGTCTCCCCCCTGATATTGTGGTAAGTGTTACTTCTACGAACTTTGGGTGTATTTTATGTTTTGATTTGGGTGTATTTTGTGCTTTGATTTGGGTGTATGTTGTGTATTTTCGGTTTTTCATTTCTTGTATCGCAATTCTTGCAGAGCATGGCACTTTCGGATCACCCAAGGGGGGAATTCATATCCTCGAAAACGAACAAAGAATTCAGGGTGGAAGCCTACCCGAGTTTCATTGAATTCATAGATAGAAAAAAATTAAGTTCGCATCCATATGTAAGTTTTCGTTTCGTAAATTTGTTAGTACGCTTATTCACTTATATGCCAAATAAAATAACAGACTGTTGAAATGTGGCAATCCTTCAGATTTTTGCTCCTGTTTGCCACTCGGGACATTGGTGGTTATGGCTGATAAATACAACAAAGCAAAAATGTCAAATACTTGACCCGCTACACAAAAAAGCTCCAAGCGATGAGAGAAATGACATTAATAAATTCACTGTAAGTTGCCTCTGTCTTCTTTACTTTAATAGATAGGTCTATTTTGAAGGTTGAGTTGGGTGTATATTCCATATTCAGTTGGGTGTATCTTGTCCATTCATTCGGGTGTATTACTGATTTGTTTTGGTATTTAAGGGATATGTATTTTCAAGATTGATAACATATGCCGGCGGGAAACCTCTCGAGAAAGGCGAGAAGGAGAAGGAAATTAAAGCCTCATATGTTAAAATTTCAGGCCAAAAAACAAGGTATAAATTTGTGACTCTGAACATTAAACTTTCCTAAATGAGATTTGTAATTTATTTTCTTCGCTTTCAGCTATGACTGCGCTATCTACGTAATGAAGTGGCTTGAGTTAATAGAGCCGGAAAACATTAAAAAGGGGAAGTATGAATGGGATAATTGGACACAGGTAACTGTCTTTAGAACTATATAACTCTGTATTACTTTACTGAATTAATATTTCTGTTTAAACATAACATACTTTTTAATTGTAGGAGGAGGTGGACCACTATAGAGTGGAGTATGCTTCCCGGATACTATTCAGTGAGATGAATACACAGAGAGATCGGACAATTAGAGAGAGTAGTGCTATAAGGCTGTCGAAGCCATCCTCTGTATTATTGAGTCCGTTTTGTCAGATTAATTCTGCTGATATAGAAACTGGGTAGTTTGTAAATTGAACAAATGATGTAAATATTTGCCATTTATCAACAACTTCTATTCCATCTATATTTTTTCCCATAGTTAAACTATCTGTGCTGGTAAACTGTCTGTGATGTATTCAAAAACTGTATTACAGGTGGTAAAACATAAAGCAAAAAATCAAGGCATACGCATATTATAAACTGTTACACCCAACGCAAGTCTAATAATACACCCGAGGTTGAATAAAATATACACCCAATTGTCTGTGCTGTATTCAAAATGAATGAATTACATGTACTAAAATATGAAAAAAAAACATCAACTGAAATATACGCCCATAACCTGTGAATTTTTACAGCTTTTGTTCTATATGTATCTATATATGTGTCTATATGTAAATTGTCAATTAACAAAAATACACCCAAAAGTAACAGTGATTTTACACCCATACTCTTTATAACTATACACCCAAAGAGTTATCCCCTGCTGCTGGTACCCTGAACTGATAATTTATAACTTGTCCCTGATATTGGTTGCAACTTGAATGCGCCACTGATGCAGCATCAAACAGGTTTATCTGAATATAACACTCACGCATTAGCTAAACTATTAACTAGAAAAATAAACTCAATCGCCACAAATTTAAAGAACATTACATTTACCTCGCTTAAAACTTTCGTCTTCTTCTTCTTTGTTTCATTTGCAATCTGTTTCTCCAGCTTTGAACCTAGCCTGTTTTTTGGACGTCCTCTTGTTCGAATCCTTGGCGGGCTTTGAAGCTCGTTAACGGATTCCAAGTTGGCGTCTTCGTGGGATAAAGAAGATGTCCCCTTCCTTTTGCCTTTTAGTGCTTCCATCTCGGACATGACGTTATCGTACGCACGGTGCAGAATTGCAGTCAGCTCCTCCGATTCGGAGGCAAATTCGCAAATATTTTGCGAACGAAAAACCAATTGGTCGAACCTCTTGCTTCTTGGCTCCATTAGTGGCTCGTCGTGGCTGCTCTTGATGTGTGTGTGTTGCCTCTTTACCTTCTTGCTCTATCGTTCCAGTATGTATTTAGGGGACACTTGGCTTACTTGTTCGAAGCTTAACACGCTTAGTGCGTGACGGCACAGTATCCCTCTCGACTCGAATAATAAGCATTGGCATTTTACCTCAGCTGCAACTGAGTCGTAGGTAACCGCGAACTTGTCGAATATTGAGCTGGAAACTTGTTCTGCGACTTCGTATACTGAATAGCCTAGAGCGGAATTCTTTAATCTGGTGATGCAATTCGCCTTTCCTCTGAATTGGGCTTGGACTTCCCTAAACTTTGCGTGAGTATACGCATCTTGAAACTGAGCTTCGATGGAGGATTTGGTTGCACACGGTATGACCGTATGAAAATCTGCAGCATCTGATTCTCTCTCTGCTTGCTCCCTGCTTCCGAGGCAATTATCGTACTGTTTGACGAACTGAATGAGCGAGCTGTTCCGGGTGATGTACTTGTTAAAAAATGAATGCATGCTCTCGCTCCTTTGTGTGCTTCTCATCCCTGCCCAGAAGTGGTGGTCCAGATAGATAGGAACCCATATGTGACGGTCTTCGTACAGATCTGCATAATACACCCAAACACACACAGTAAAATACACCCGAGAGATCGTACAATTTACACCTCTGCTGCAGATTTTAAAAACACATTACCTGAAAGCCACTTGTTGTCCGCAAGACCAAAATTCACCAGAAAATCGTTCCAATTCCTATCGAATGAGTCTTTGCTGTGAGAGTTCCAAACAACATGGCTCATTTGTTGTTCGATATCGGCATGTCCCTTGTACCCGTTTAATTTGCTTGGAATCTTCTTCATGATGTGCCAAATACACCAACGGTGAACTGTTGTTGGCATACAGGCCTCTAGAGCCCTTTTCATTGATGCGCACTGATCGGTGAGAAAACCTTTCGGAGCGTTTTCTCCCATGCAACGAAGCCAGCATTGAAATAACCATTTGAATGAATCAATTTCTTCGTTCTTCATCAAAGAGCATCCGAGAAGTGTTGACTGACCGTGGTGATTCACCCCGACAAAAGAACCACAGACCAAATTATACCTGAAACGAATTACCATGGTCCAGAATGCAAAATCATTAGGTACACCCCAACAAATGCTTCGAATACACCCAATGAAACAGCCAATATACACCTCTGCCGCGGATTCGTAAAAATAAATTAATTTAGCATCATAAACAGGGACATTTTGTTACCTGTTTGTATTGTAGGTTGTGTCGAATGAAATGACGTCTCCGAAATACTCAAAGGCGGCTCTGCTTCTTGCGTCGGCCCAAAAAGCCAGCTTAATTGATTGATCCTCCTCGAGTTCGAGCTCAAAAAAGAAATTCGGATTCTTCTCTTTCATTCTTAAGAAATATTTCCCGAATTCCTTTGCATCTTCTTGTTCGGAAACATTCCGCACTTCCCTGGTAATGTAATTCTTCACGTCCTTTTCGATAAAATTTAACTCGCGGTGACCCCCGGCAGCCGCAACAAATGATTGGTAGGTTTTGCTTGGTCTGATACCGGCCTCGTCGTTATTCTCTATCGTACGACGAATGGACATGCTTAGTTCCCTGTGCTGTTTGAGCATCTCTGCTTTGCTTGGACAGCAGAGGTGTGAATGATCCAGCACAACCTTTGAAATGATCCAAGCACCGACATCCTTCAATATGTGTATATAAATTCTTGCAGGACAGTTTAAACCGGCTGTCGGATTGGTCTTCTCGGTTGGAGATATTTTAGATTTCCATTTTCCCTCTCTGCTACATGTAATCAGTTGATTCTTAATCTCGTTTCCCTTCCTATTTGTACACCGAACTCTTGTAGAGAAACCTGCAGCCTTGGCGTAGTTCCTGTAAAATTTTCCGGCATCTTCAAGGGTCGTAAAGGTCATTCCGACCTTCGGAACAAGCTCGTCATCAACAACTGAGAGAGGCTGCACAATACACCGTGTCAGAACTGTGAATACACCCATAGATATGATACAAATACACCCAATCATGTCTAATATGATACACCCGAACCGAAACAACTCAACTACAGAATGACCTTTAAAGCCATAAACTGTCAATACACAGGCTGCAGAATACACCATATCAAAAACTAAAAACACACCCAATCATGTCTGATATAATACACCTGAACAACAACAACTCAATTAAAAATAACAAAAAACCAGTAAAGTGTATATACACCCACACTTATAGCTAAAATACACCCAAAGAAGAATTGATCTACACCCGAGCGTCTGCTATAAATTCCAGGTAATTAAACAATGTTCAGCAATTTTTAAACTACACAATGCTATACAAATTACTGTAAATCAAACCTCAGGAACTTCGTTAGATTCAAATTCATAATCCACATCGCCTGGATTCAGCACAAAATCTGAGCTTGAAGGATCCATTATCTTCAAAACGAGTTCGAACTTTGATTTCAGAAAACAACAAATCAAAAGAGAAAACGAAGCTCGAGTTACAGAGAGAGAAAAAGATAACGTAAACGAAGAACATACCAGTGAGAAAAGAAGAGGAAAAGATCGATGGAGAAGAATGAGGGAAGACGCGCGAGAAGAAGAACAACCAAATCTCAAAATAACGAAAACGAAGAAGGAAACAAATATTTTAAATTTGGAAGTTAGATATACGCGGCATATTATATAGCGCGTGTAATCAACGTACGTGGAGGAGCGCGTATTTTAAATTTATTGTTTAATAAACTTGTAAAGCATACAAGCCCTAAATGGCTTGTATGCAGAGCTTTTCCGTTTAATTATTTAATCACAAAATGTGACAAATTGTGTATTAAAATGAACTCATAACATAGGGCTTGTTTGGGTGAGAAAAGATCATTTTTCGAGTAATCTTTTTTTAAAAGATTATGGAAAAGTAAAAGTAATTTTATATTTAGATATTTCATTTAAAAAGATTTTTTTATTTATTAATTATGTTTGAGTATAACAATATAAAAATATTTTTTTATTTATTTATTATATGAAAAATATCATTTTAAAAAAAAAAGATCTTTTAAAAAAATATATAAATGATAGTTTTTCAAAAAAGATATTTTTCTGATTTTAGTATTTTTACTTTTACTATTAAAAATTTACTAAGTGCATGTTTGGACGCCATTATTTTGTTAAAAAAAATATCTTTTTTCAATGAAAAAAATCTTTTTTTATTTTTTAACGTGTTTGTCAAATTTCTAGTAGTAAAAGTAAAATCACTAATAAAATCAAAAAAAGATATTTTTTGAGAAACTGTAATTTACATCTTTTTTTTTAAAGATCTTTTTTTCTTAAAAAAAAAGATGTTTTCATGTAATAAATAAACAAAAAAGTACTTTTATATTGTTATACCCAAACATAATTGATAGATAAAAAGACTTTTTTACATGAGATATCCAAACATAAAATTACTTTTACTTCTCTATAAGATCTTTTAAAAAAAGATAATTCGAAAAAAAATCTTTTCTTAAAAGCTCAACCAAACAAGCCCTAAACATACTACAAAAAAAAGATCTTTTTTCAATAAAAAATATCTTTTTTTTATCAAAATAATAGCGTCCAAACAAACACATAATATTATCTTACTGATATTTTAATAACTATGTTTTACTGTTTTAGCTCTTAGAAACCAAGAAATCAGGTATCATCATTTCCGTCTATGTTAATACCATTGAATACAGGAAAACACTAAAATGAGTTTGAATGTTGTTAATTTCACTTTATACTTAATACCAACAAGCCTCACTTTTTGACTTAAAATTTAACTGTTTGACATTATTATTCAATTTGATTTATTGGTTAAGAAATCACCTAGAACCTTTAGGATTTTATACTTTAAAACTGAACTTGATTAGCCAAATAAAGTGGCAACAAACACGCAAAACATGAGTATATGTATCCTTGATAGTACATTTTGCTATAAGTTGGTGCTTGATACTCTTATTGTATCACAAAACTCTTAAACATATAATTGGAGAAGTTAACACTTTATTTTTGTCCAATCTAGAGTGCTCTTAGCTAAAGTAATAATAAGCCTTGTTTTAAATTTATAACTGGAGAAGTTAAGACTTTGGTTGATGATGATATTTTATGTAGTATTTTAAGGCTGATAGTTAGGGCTTAGGGCAATATGGGCCTGTGAAGCCCAAACAAGGTAGGTGGAAATCTAAACACAAAAACAAAATGGGCCTATGAAGCCCAAACAACATAGGAAAATTGCAAGGGTCTTGACTTTTGACTTTATAACATGCAGTATCTCACAGCTTCGTTCCAAGCCTTGTCGGCAAAGAGAGCAAAGAAGGAAGAACACAGTTACTTGCCATGGCAAGCACACACCTCGTTTCTCAATCTCCTTCCATTCCAAAAACCTTGAATTTCAGCAACCCTTTCTTTTCCAAATCCCCATTTCCCCAAAACCTAGTTCTTCCCCTCAAAGCTTCCCTTAAACCCCGCGTTCTCAGAGCCGTTAACGCTGCCAAGACTCCTCTGGTGAATCCTGCAGAAAAGAAGACCCATTTCAAGCACTGTTTCACGAAATCCGATGACGGCTACCTTTACTGCGAGACCGTTAAGGTCCAAGAGATCATGGAATCCGTGGATAGAAGACCCTTCTACTTGTACAGTAAGCCCCAGATTACAAGAAACGTTGAGGCTTATAAGGATGCGTTGCAAGGTTTGAACTCTGTTATTGGTTATGCCATTAAGGCAAACAATAACTTGAAGATTCTCGAGCATTTGAAGCACTTGGGTTGTGGTGCTGTGCTTGTTAGTGGTAACGAGCTTAGGCTTGCTCTTCGTGCTGGATTCGACCCCACAAGGTTTGGATTCAATTCGAACTTGTTGCATTGGTTTCTCTGTGGTTTGAGCTTTTTTTTTTGTTAAATGTGATTGTTTTTTGTATTTGTTGGTAACTTAGGTGTATCTTTAATGGGAATGGGAAGATTTTGGAGGATTTGATAATTGCTGCACAGGAAGGTGTGTTTATCAACATTGACAGCGAATTTGACTTTGAAAACATCGTTGCCGCTGCAAGAATTGTTGGAAAGAGGGTCAATGTTTTACTTAGGATCAACCCTGATGTGGATCCACAGGTATGGAATGTATATAGATTTTAAGGCTTTATGGATAAGATGTTAGAGTTGATTTTCAAGCATGACTAGTGGATTATAGGTAGGAGTAAGGTATTCATACAATTCATGTTTGATTTTTTACTAAAATGGTAAGTTAACTAATAGGGTTGACAAAGGGCAAAGGACAGCCCGGTGCACAAGCATCCCGCATTAACATTGTGTCAATATGCAACATTCATAAGTAATGACATTGTTCTATTCCAATGAAATGGTATAACCTTCCATTTCAATTGCTATTGTGGTTTCTCACCCTCTTGCTGCTATTTTTGTGATTAACTGCTATGTCCAACTTGACACCTCTAAATTTGTAGTATACTCATTTGTATGTATGATGTCCTGTTTATTATTCTGAAAATATCTTAAGAGACTTTTGTTTTTCTGCTTAGGTCCATCCTTATGTTGCCACTGGAAATAAGAACTCTAAATTTGGCATTAGAAATGAGAAGCTGCAGTGGTTTTTAGATGCTATAAAGGGGCATCCTAATGAGGTTAAGCTTGTAGGTGCCCACTGCCATCTTGGGTCAACAATTACCAAGGTACATCCTGAAACCTTGTTCCTTCCTCTTCTTCTGCTTTGTGACTTTTGGGTGTATTTTTCTCCTACCCAGTTTTTTCTCCTACACTTCTACACTTGCATGTGGTTCTTAATCTCTGCTTAGATATAATTGTTGAAAACATTGTTGCATATTTTATATTATTTTTATAGGTAGACATCTTTAGGGATGCTGCTGTTATTATGATCAACTACATTGACCAAATCCGAGATCAAGGTTTTGAAGTTAACTACTTAAATATTGGTGGTGGACTTGGGATAGACTATTATCATTCTGACGCTGTCCTTCCGACCCCAAGGGATCTCATTGATACTGTGAGTACCGCACCCATATCTCATGCATTATTTATCACATTATTTTTGCGATAAATTGGCATTGCCAATATAATATGATAAAAAATGAAGCATTATGTACCATGCATGGACATGTGGAAAATCAGCCCTTGGAGAGCTATTACATTAGTATAAGTTTAATAATTATATACAATAACAGTATGAGAGAACACTAGTGCTAGTTGCTAAGGACTCAATGTATCATATCATATTTTTCATTATTAGATGTCTTCTCTCAGTTGTCTCGTGCATTTACCTTGGTATACATGTGGTAAATGTTGCTACAAAAGGTGCTTGCATATTCATGATTGTGTATGTTAAAAATCGTTGGTCAGCAGCTTTGTTCTTAATAATGCCAATTAATTTGACATTCCTTATCATAGAATAAGTAGTATTATATTATTTACTTGCACACCTAAAGTAGCCCTGCTAATTCCCGTTTTCACGATTCGCATAGGTACGGGAGCTCGTTCTTTCCCGTGATCTCAATCTCATCATTGAACCAGGGAGATCACTTATTGCAAACACCTGCTGTTTAGTTAACCGGGTGACAGGTGTCAAAACTAATGGGTCCAAAAACTTTGTTGTGATTGACGGAAGCATGGCTGAACTTATTCGTCCTAGTTTGTATGATGCTTACCAGGTAATTTTGTTCAAGCAAGCTACTCTTGTATTGTCAAATGTATGTAACACATTGTTTTATTCATAAAATTTTCTTTCTGATGGCTTGCTCCTTTGTCCTGTGGATAATTTGGAGACAATAAAAAGTCCTAGATCATAGTACATATGCTTTTAAATAACATGATGTGCTACGCCTATGAGAAATTCACATATTAATATATTATTGTTTGTTGTGGATGTCAATATCTGCATTCCTTTTAAAGCTTACAAACAATCTTGCAACTTTTGAGGGTTGGATCTCTCTGGCCAAAGGGCACTCATATTGTTCAGTTTCTTCAATTTGGTAGTTTATAATACTTAATATCAACACGTTCAATTTCTTTTCCATAAATGTTCATTGACATCTCATTTTTCAATTGCAGCATATAGAGCTGGTTTCCCCCGCCACAGCAGATGCTGAGATATTGACCTTTGATGTCGTTGGGCCTGTCTGTGAGTCTGCAGATTTCTTAGGGAAAGGAAGAGAACTCCCAACTCCAGCCAAGGTGATACAATGCATAAGTCCTATATTTAATATTTGCACCATAAATAATATACTATTATACTAACATAACTAGTGACTGATGATTATGACAAAAATGACAACTTGTTGATAGTGTACCATCTAAAACCGAGTTTCACCTGCAGGGTGCTGGTCTGGTTGTTCATGATGCTGGTGCTTACTGCATGAGCATGGCATCAACATACAATCTAAAGATGAGGCCTCCTGAATATTGGGTATGGAAATGCTTTTTCTTATTTTTATTTGCTTGTTTTATGTTTTATTTTTTATGATTTATGGGGCGCAAAGTACGGTATTTTGGGTGGATAATGCACGTTGATATTCGTAATGAAAATACAATGCATTTTATTATTAAATCACTGTCAAATAAGATCCTTCTTAATGCTCTCTAAATTTTTTCCAAGGCCTTGAGTAAAATAATTTGAATGCTGTACATCAAGGAAATAAATTAGGGAAAGTAATACAAGTTTTTGCGAAAGCTCATGTCATGTTGGTATGAGGTTTACATTAAGTTATTCTTTGATTTTTTTTTTAAATATTATGAATAAAAATGTATTATTCTGTATATTTTAGGTTGAGGATGATGGATCTGTGAGCAAAATAAGACATGGAGAGACTTTTGAAGATCACATTAGGTTCTTTGAGGGACTTTGAGCCGAGAACAAAGTTAATTTTGGTTGTATTTTGGTTTTTGGTCTTTTGGATATTGTCATGCCAAAGAACACAACAGTTTTTGTTCTGTTTCTTCGATTCTGGCCAAACTTTGATCCCTTGGCCCCTTGTAGGAACATGAATTAAAACATTGAATCCAGTAAGAGTTATAAGAGCATTCAATCTCCTTGTGGTTTCAATTTAGTAAAAATGCAAGTGTGGTTGTAAATTGAAAAGTGGAACTTGTGCATAAAGATATGAAATATGTTCTACATAATCTTAATAACGCATATGCATACTAGGTAGTGTTTAATGTTTAATAATGAATACTATATTCTACAGTGTATCTGTGGCTTACTAAGGAATTAAACGAGGCTGTGTTCCAAATTGCGGTGAACAGAAAGAGCATACTAACAATAATTTAGTATTTATATACTTGATATTTCCCAATATACTATATAATTGTAGATTTGTAGGAATCCAATTTGCAAAAGGATCTTCAATTGACATCCTCACGTTGCAAAACCTCACAGCTAGCTAATAACCTATTCTCAAATAGAAAACTTTTATTTCTCTTTTATTTTGCCTCTAGATTTTATATACTTCTTTTGGTAGATTTCATCTGCTAATTAGCATAGGTAACATCTGCAAAATTAAAATAAAAAACTTGAAAATACAAATAAAGTATACTAAAAAGGGTACTTAATAATTAACCTTCTTCATTTTGGCCAAATTAATAAATATTGACCCACCACTTTAATGTGTTGAGCTTTTCTTTGTTTAAAAAAAAATTATTGACATCTATGTGTTTGTTTTTGAGATTAAAAATAACGGTAAAATTTTGAGATACAAAATAATTTCTAAAACTCAATTTATTTATTCATCCTTATCTTCCTTATAACAGGTATTAGATTACTATTCTTATTATTTTCTTTCTGTTTTTTTTTAATTCTAAATTTCAAACTATATGTAACAATGAAATATCTACTTACATTTTGCATTAAATAAATAATAATAAAATCTAATCAAAGTACAAAAAGAACATACTAACAATAATAATTTTCATATCCTTGATATTTCCCAATAATAATTGTAGGAATCCAATTTGCAAAAGGATCTTCATCAATTGGCATCCTCACATTTGCAATATGGCATATAAAACCTCACACCTAGTTTCTCTTTTATTTTGCCTATTTAGATTTTATCTACTTCTTTTGATAGATTTCTTCTCTGAGTAAATTCAAATTCTGACAAGATTGCATTAGAGTATATTCAAAACCGTGACAATTGGCTGGGAATAGTGGCACTGAAGTAAGCTCCATAAAGTTTGGGGTATCTTGAAATCGACCATAAAATCTTTCTCCGTTTTGTTTGCAGCTCTAGTGTTTTTAAATTTTTCAATAACAACGATCCGTCTCTCCCTCATCACTTATCTTTTTCGACAGCAACTGCCTCTCCTTCGCCCTCATCAGACTCCACCACCTCTAACTGATCCTGCTGTCAGCTTTGTTGCCATTGATTCTACTTTTATCCTCACTGCATTTGTTATTTCGTTATCATGTGTTTAGATTGTCGTTGATGGTTATAGTGGTAGTACTAGTGTTTGCAGTAACATTTTAAATGACAAGTAATTTAGAAAATAAGAAGGAAGATGAAAGAGGGGCACTATAAGAAACATTTCAAATTTGGATGAAAGAGCACCATTGCAAAAAAATAAAATGTTTAAGGACATGCATTGAATTGAAAAAGAAGTCAAAAACAATTTTGAAAGCACCCTAAAGTATGGGGACAAAAATGATATTTGGCTAAAAAGGGACAAAGGTGCTCAAATAAAATAGACCCAACAAAACCCTCTGTTGTTTTCAAATTTAGATTGGAAGAAAGACAGAGACTAAGAGACAGAAACTAAAATAAATTTTAGTATTGTGTTTAGTGTAAAGTAGAAGACAAATACTGAAATAAGAATGAAACTCTAATTTAATTTGCGCAAAAGGTAAAATTAGAATTAATTAATTGAAATGAGAGCATTTTAAGTATAAAATGTTATTAAAGTTTCAATTTACGTCTCCAAAAATTTCAGTCTCCTGTTACCACACTTTTTAGAGGTACTGAAATTTTAGTACTAGTCTCTAGATCAACAAACATGATACTAAATCCCAATCTCTGTCTTACTACCTCAAAACAAACGCTACCTTAAAGTTCTCAACCAAGTTTGGACCCCCCATAAAAAGCTCCACGTTATATCTTATATGTACATACCAAAGGAATATGTACATACCAAAGGAGTATGTCCATAGGCACTAAAACACAAAGGCTAAAAAAGTAAAAAAAAAAATTACAAAAAAAAAGGAAAAATGGAAAAAAAAAGTAAGTGGAGCGACATAGAAAAAGGACGGATACAAAAATAAATAACATAGAGGAGTGGATTGCTCACCTTTCTTCAGTGGGTAATTATCAGTCTAAATCTCTAAGCATAGCTAAAATGGGTAGGTTTTGCTTCCTCTTGAACTGTCAAGGTTAATGTTAAGGACATTTCTAATGTGCCTAAATATGAGTGTTGAGAGATGGGACTCTCTTTTGTGAAGTTAAAACGTGCGAATTTTAGGCACCCTAGAACACACCTTATGTTAATGGCCATGCTTTGGGTAATCTTGCTCCAATAGTTGTGGTGCATTATTAGATATAGTTAATGTACTTTGTCGGGTGGCTTTTCTTGTTTCATTCAAGCTTCAATCATTTTGCTGAACTGATAGCCTGTTTTCCGTGGTTTGAGACTTGTCAGAGACACATGCATTGTGCCAATCTTGTCTGACAACTGACAATGACTCTCTTGAAGGCTGAAGCCATCAGGGTTATTAAAAAGGGAAGAAACTATGTGGCTACGTTAATGAAGCCATGAAATCTTTTCCCTTCACACTGAGACCAGTAGTTAGGATAAGACAGCAACAGAAGAATGGATATAAGGAAATACAAAGATCGTGTTTGGAGCTGGAGACAAGTATAGAAGACAAGTGTATTCTAATAGACAAATTTCCTGTATTTTCTATCCTAAAGAGTAGAAATAGAAGATATATAAAATTTTCTGTCTTTTTACCAATGTTTGTGTTTTCTAACTACCAAACACAACCTGAGGAAGATGTGCTGCCTATGTAACAAAGAAGGGTTCTTCTAAGGATTGCTTGATGGATACTATGATCCTTCAGTGGAAATGGTCCATCTGATTGTTACTTCTTTGATTTTCTTCCGAAATTCTACATTTTGTCTTTTTCCTTCAAAATGAACCCCAACCCCCCCCCCCCTCCCCCTCCCCCTCCCCCTCCCCAAAAAAAAAGGCCTGAAGAATAATGGCAGACATTAAATACAGTTTGTCTTCAATTGTAAACTATTAAGATGTTGGATTGTAAGATTTTTTTTAAGAATCAACAACAACACATATATACAAGCTTAGGAACTAATGACTATCTTAAGATATCAGAAAAATAGATTTGTTATTTCGTTAGTTTCTTTCAGAAAACAAGGTGGCATCACCTGTTTGAAGTTTTCCTTTACATAGTTTCCGTTCTCTTCTTTCAAGAATGAAACATTGTTGGTTGCTATCTAGGCACATGTGTATGCTGCATGTCATATGGATGATGTAGTGTTCCAGATGCATATTGATGATGACCATCAACCCCCTGTTGAATCTGAAATGTCAAGCAAATTTAGTTATTTATCTTCAATATATAGTTTCACACATATACTAGCAAAAACAATAGTATCCTTGTATATTACCAAAGTCCAAATTCAAGAATAAAATAGTTGCCTTTTCTCCCTAAATGAATCAGTACATCAAGGAATGAGGATGGTCGAATGTCAGCAGTTATCTTGATGCAATTTGATGGTGTAATTACTTGAAGACTGATACATAATGAGTAAATAAAACAGTGTGTAACATGGAGCCATATATACCTGATGCATGCTATATGAATCAGGAGGAAATGACATTCCTCCATGTCCCACCTCTGGATTGTGAGTTGCAACATATCCAGGACCTACATATTAACAACTCCACGGATTTCAAAACAACATTCAAGCTATTATTCTATTGTATTCAGTGAGCACTTCAAGATGAATGACCAAGAAAATCGAATTACTTGGGTTTCTAGCTTCAGTAATTTCAGCCCTCGCCCTCTTTTCTGCATTAGCCAGCTCAGTACGCAACTTCTCAATTTCACGGGCCATAATAATCATGTTGTTGTCTATTGTTCGTCTTTGCTCAAGATTGGCAGCATATGTCTTCTTCTCGAGTTCAACAGCATTCCTATATGCATAAATAAATGTCAGTTAAAAAAATGCGTGATATACAAAAAACTATGTGACCCTTTCCCCAACATCTGAGTAGCTGCAGGATAGATCACTCTTCAAACAGGAAGACACAGGATGGTGGAATTAGAAAACTAGGTTCAGTAGTCAACACAAATTTAGAACACCTAGATGGTCAGCAGTATTTTGGTCCATGAAGACAAGTAATGGAACTGATCAGTGTTTAATAAAAGAAATCAGAGCATACAACTAATATCTTGGATAAAATCGACATATTATTCTACACACTGCACAGTAATCCAAAAGCCTTAATTTTGAAATTGCCTTCATTTCAACTCTATCAGGTTTTCAGGAAATCATATTATTAAAAGAATTCTAACATCAACTACCATATTATGCAGCTTCAATAAGGAAAGGAAATTTCAATTTTTGTGACTCAAACTATGAAATAACTAAGGATAAAGAACAATAAGCTCCAGTCTGTGCTGTATAACATTAAACTCCAACAGGTCATAATTGAAAGATTCAGAAGCAAACACTTGCTTAGAGATAAGGCAAACCCAAATGGCTGCTATTGCATATCAAGCTAACACAAGCATTATCAATGACACATGATAGCCAGCTCAAATTTTTTCTTACAGGATCCACAAGCTCTAACATTGCCAACAAGCTCAACTTTTTCTTGGCCTTGAAACTAATTATTTCCACATACTAAAAATGAAAATCTTAAGGAAAATCTAATTTACAATTATATATATAAAAAACACTGGTTGATACATTGTCGTATCTAGGGTTTACCGTAAACTTAAGTCTCTAGTTTCATCTTTCAAACCTTAATAAGAACAAAAACGAAATCACAATACTTGTTATCACATGGCAAAAATAGCTAAGCATGCTTTTCAATTTCAATTTCACTGACACAAACACCAACCTCATTACCAAATTATAGAGAAAGAAAAACCCTAACTTACACATCCGTTTGACAATAGCATCAATATAAATAGAAAATGCCATTAACACAAATAAACAACAAGAACAGCAGCAACAAAACCCACTAATCATCTTTTTAAATAAATAAATAAGTGCAAACAAATAACAAAGAAGAGCACGGAAAAAGATTGTTATACCTTCCTCGCTGAATTTCGCGGCGAACGATCTCTATGTCAGCCTTGATCGCTGGCACGACCTGAGCCTCAGCACGCGCCCTGGCGAGGTCACTCTCGACGGAGCTGAGCTTCGCGGCGAGTTCCTCACCGGCGGAGGCGAGCTCACGAGCTTCGGCGCGGACCTGGTCGAGCTCGGCGGACATGGCGGCGACAGCGCGAGCATCGGTGTCGAGTTTAAGAGACTTCTCGTAGATCCGGCGTACCTCGGCGTCGCGTTCAGCCTTGAGTTCCGCGGAGACGGAGGAGATACGGCGGAGGTCGAGCTGTGTAGCGGCGAGGTCCTGCTTGAGGGCGACGTGGGTAGCGGCGAGGCGCTGGTTGTCAACGAGGAGGGACTGGATCTGACGGTGGCGAGCTTCGACGCGTTCCTCGAGGACGGCGATAGGGAGGGCGCGTGCGGCGGCGGAGGAGGATGGGTGGGGGAGACGGTGGTTGACGTCGAGGCGAGGGTGGGAAGACCCTATGGGCTTGCGCCCCGCCATGTTCTTTTCTGGATAGGTTATGTATTTTCAATGTGAGAACTCACTCTACTTCTTAGGGAGAAAATTCTAAGAAATTTTTCAAATATTTGAAGGATTTTTCATCTCCTAGTATAATAAGAATTTAATTTCCATATCTAGAGGAGTTTAATGTTTTACACTTGAATAGTGGTTATCTGTAGTTGTGTTAGGAATTATTTTTAACATCGACAATATTTATATGTTCTGAAAATTGGATCAGATCGGTCGGTTCAATTGGGTTAATCGAAAATCAATCATTTAGTCGATTCGGTCTATCCACAAAACTGCACTGCAAGAAATTAGTTGAAAAATCGGCCGAACTGATGGTTAACTAGCGAATTGAGCGAATTGGGTCGGTTCAACTAGGTTAACCAGAAATCAATCATTTAGTCGATTCGGTCTATCCACAAAACTGCACTGCAAGAAATCAATTGAAAAATCGGCCGACCTGGTGGTTAATCAGCGAATTGAGCGAACCGACCCGATTTCTACCGTTATCGGTTTTCTCCCAGCTAATGAAACGGCGTCGTTTGGCTTTTTTTTAAAAAAAAAAAAGAAGGATGAATCAACTACTCTTCGAAAAACACTCCCACTCCCAAACCCTAAGCTCGTCGAGGCTCGAGGTTCTGCCGTTCTACCAACAAAGGACAACCGCCGCCGTGAATCAAATAGACGCCGGAGCAACCGCCACTGTCACATTTGCAATATGGCATATAAAACCTCACACCTAGTTTCTCTTTTATTTTGCCTATTTAGATTTTATCTACTTCTTTTGATAGATTTCTTCTGCTAATTACCATAAGTTCCATCTACAAAATTATAAAACCTTGAAAATACAAACAAAATATACTAAGAAGAAGGGTCCTTAATTATTAACCTTCTTCACTTTGGCCCAATTAATAAATATTGACCCATCTAAGACTATTCTATTTCAACTATAGCTTAGTACTTTATAGATGATATATCAATCTCATCATATATTGCTACTAAAACTTTATGAAGGAGGATGGTCCAATAACCAAAAGGTTAGGTTAGTAAATTTAAGGGAATTGTCTTCCAGTGTAGGTCTGTCCAAAAGACCAACTTGGAGGGGCAACATTGTAAGATACCACACTGTGGCCATTACTTGTGGTAACTACAAATGAAAGGCTTTGTCCATTCAAGTAAGAGTTGCTTTGCCAATTTTGCCCCCAGTTTCTTGACATTGCTTGCCATCTAGTTCTTGAACCTTTGATGGCTACACCATGCACATCACCAGCACCTCCAACATTTGTTACTAGGACTAAATTGAAGTATGAGTGGCCATTTATGGTGAACCTTATTCCCCCTCTTCTCTTGCACCTCACCCTACAAACAAAATCCATCAAAAAGGAAGAAAAACATTTTTTTGGGTCTATAAAATTAATATTTCAGAAGACTAAAAATTAATATTGAGTCCGGATGATATTTTGCACATCATATGACCAAAAGTTTATAATCATTTAAAGGAAAGACTAAAAATATTTCAGAAGTCATAAAAAATTTATCTACAACCATATTTAATAGGGTAAAGTTCTAAAGTATGTTTTTTTCTTAATATATGCAACTTTTTTTTTTCAAAAATATCCCATAATGTTTAGTTTCATTTAATTTTATTTTTAATGTTATCAATTCATTCAATTGTCTTTAATATTTTTAGATGGAATTAATCTCCAGTGATAATTTTGATATAAATAAAAAATATTATACAAAATTAAATAAAATTAAACAATAGAAATATTTTTAGAAAAAAAAAATACCAAACGCTAGAAATAAAAAACATAAAACATACTTTACCCTATGTAATATTATATTTACAAGAGTGTTTGGTGTGCATTATATATATTATCATCTTATTTCATAAAAAAGTTTAAATGTATAAAGAGAAATTATAATAAACCTATAGTGGACTTGAATCATAACACATAATTCACATACTCAAATCTAAATTCATAATTAGTTAACATCATAATCCCATTAAGCAAGTTAATTAAAGTGAATATTAGAATAACCTTCTGTAAATGACAGGAACAACGCCAGCTTTATACTGAGCAATTTGTTGAAAAACAGGCTGAGAGAGATCAAAATGGTGATTTGGAGGGTCACACCAACCACCAGGGGGGCAGAAGTTAGTGGCGGTTACTACAATTGAGGCAGAGGAACACCACTGTGGGTCATTTGCACACCTTATTTCATAACATGCTCCACAGCTTAATCCATTGTTGAACAATGCTGTGCTTAGTGCTGCTGTGTTTGTCCCATACCCTTGGCTGTACAAGTTTCCATATCCACAAGCTCCACCTTCATTTTCACATCATATCATACAAATTAGAGCATCTTAATTGGTATTCTGTATTATTTTGGTTACATACTAATTTTAGTGTACATGCATTATGATTGTTTCTTTTAGATTAATGTATTTGAATATATTTGACATCTAATTCTGTAACGTCACATCATCTAAAAGAACGGATGTGATTGTACGATTGTGTAAAACGTTTTACACTGTTCGTGCATCAAAATTAAACTCATGTTTAGAGTATTTTAAGTTTGTAACCTTGAATCTTATTAATAAATACTTAGTGCATTGGTTGCTTAATTAAGTTTACTATAATTAATATAAAAGGAGTATAAGTGAAAAAATTTTAAATTATACTAATCAAACAATTTATGTTAACAAAACTAATTTTGGATAAAAAAAAGTGACCAATGTTATTTAACAGAGATTATGTATGTAGCATAAATATAAATATGAATATGAGATAAAAAGAAATAGAAGGAATATTATGCAACTAATTGCAGAAACTGAAACACAAAGTTATGCATACCCATTGTTCCAGAAGCATCACTGCCACCATAGAATGTGGCATGTGCATTGATCCAACCACCATATCCATAGGCACTAACATATGAGAGCATGGAGATAAACACCAGAAGAAGGAACCCAAGAAGAGCCATGAATTTCCCTGCACAAATTAAAATTAGAATATTCACAAATTGAGCAATTAAAAGAAAGAATAATAAGGGAAGGTAGTTAATTACTTAAGAAGCAGGGAGTTAAGTTAGATTGTTGAAAGAAGAAGTTGGGTTTGAGGAAATTGAGGGGCGAGTTGTAGACTGAATAAATAGAGAGAGGTCAGTCAACATCAAGACCTGACACATTTTGGGACCATGCATGCAAATTGCAACATCTTCAAAATTACTATGTGAGAAACTCACAAGGGTTACTATAGTGTTCTTGGGACTCAAATTTTACTAGAATCTCTGCTTTATTTTATCTTATGTAAACAGTGGCAGATCAATAAAATTTTGATAATGGGGCAAAATATATATAACGTAATAATAATTTAGGTTTAGCTAATATGTATTCTAAAAGCACATGATAAATTTATTATTAGTGAAAGGTTTTTTTTATTTAATAAATACATTAAAAATTTAAAATTTTTTAATTTTTAATAAAAATATTCTCAATTTGTAATCTTAATATGTGCCTTTAAAATATAAGATAGATAAATTTTAATAATTTTTATAATAAAAATATTATATGTACATAAAAATCAACTATCAAATTATTCATTAACCATTATGTATTTATGTATAAATATATTTATTGTTTAATTCATTTTTAATGTGTATTTTATATTTTAATATGTATTCTATACTAGTAGTTACTTTTTATGCATGTACATATAGTATAATTATTTTTATAATTATATTTTATAATTATAAAATATGATTAACTTTCAAAATATATAATTTATAAATTAAAATACTAATATAATAATTTAAATAATAATATATAACTTAGAATTCTATTTTTTAGGTTTCATATTTTTTTAAAAATTGAGTAATTTTTTTAATAATAGAATTGAAATATTTTTTTCTATATATATCACTAAACAATTATTTAAAAATTCATTTCTCATACAATAAAAAACTAATTTTCAGTGATATTCATAGTTAAAGAAATTCTTTCAATTAATGTAGTTGCTATAGGAAAAACTAAAACTAATTTAAAAAAAAAAGATAAACAATATCTCTTGAGTTTATTTTTAAGAAAGAACATCAATCTCATTTAAATTAAGAATTGATCATTCTAATAAACATCTAATATGAAATTCTTAAATTGACTATTAAATACCAAAAGTTAAGTAAAAAATTATTATGAGGTCAAATTCAATAATTTAATGGAGACAAATAAATATTATTATCACATACTATTCAAAAAAATTTTAAGTTGTAACGGAGGCAAGTGCCCCGCTACAATGTATATAAATTCATCCCTATATGTAAAACTAAGAAAAATGATATTCATACATTTAAGGGTGCGTTTTTTTTTTTTTTTGAAATAGTAGAAACTCTAATATTTATATGAGTTTAATTTTGATGTATTAATCGTGTAAAGTATTTTATATAATTGTGCAATCATATTCGTTTTTTTAGATATAAAAAATAATTATTTTTACTAATATGTCATTACGTAATTAGATGTTCATATACAATTACTTTATACTAATAATACATTAAAATTATATATATATATATATATATATATATATATATATATATATATATATTAAACTTTTGTCGAATTATTGCCATTAAAATATATTATTTTGGCTAATATTTTTAGTCATCAGTTCAATTTATTTAGTTCGATAATTTAATAATATACTTTTTAACCTTGACTTAAATAGTAAATATTGACCAAAAAACAACAAATTTTATCGATCTCTAACGTTATATTTACTAATAAGGTACATACAAGTTACAGTATTTGACTGTAGATATTTTAGTCATAGATTAAAATTAAGTTGCACTTGTTTGAAATTTTAGAGTACCTGTTTTATTGATTAAAGTGTTTATAAGCAAAAAATATTAATAATAAGTTATTTGATTCTAACCATTTTTATTTTGAATAAATTAGTTTCTAAAATTTTGATAAATTGATCCTTGATATTTTAGAATATTAAATAAATTAGTTTCTAATAAAATAAGAGGCTAAAATTAGCCTTTTATCTTTAAAATTTTTGACGATTAAATTCCTCAGCTATATTACTTAGCTTTTTAGAAACATCATAGTATAAATTGCCATTTTTTAAAAAAAGATTAAGAACTAATTTATTTTTTTTATTAGAGAATAATTTATCTAATATTCTAAAGTATAAAAACTAATAATTTGTCAAAATTTTTGTTATTAAGAAATAATTTATCCCAAATGAAAATTATTAACAACCAATTTCGGATATTAAACTTTTTAGAAGCTAGAACTAGTTAGTCCCAATAATAACATTAATTATAAATCTAACACTAAACTGCCAAAAGGAGATTTACACATAAAAAAAAAGCCACTAATTAATTTTAAAATTTTAAATATTGGTCGAACCTACAAAGTTTTAGACAATTATCCGATCAAATTGATGTGTTTAGATAATTTTTTAAATAGTAATGTTGAGGTTATTTTTGATGATATAATAATATTAATTGAATATATATACAAAATTATTTTACACTATCATCAGTATACAAAAGTTATATAGATATGATGTTTATAAAGAAATTTAATTATGTTGTAAAAAAAATGAATTATTTTACTGTAATAGATTTGATTATTTTATTTGAAAAATATGTAATATATATATATATATATATATATATATATATATATACACACACAAATAGGTAATGATTAGTTTAGTACGTAGTTGATTTTTTTTTATTCATGCGGTATTTTTTATGTAATTAAATAAAAGGAACAAATATATATATATATATATATATATATATATATATATATATATATATATATATATATATATATAGACACACACACACACAAATTGGTAATGATTAGTTTAGTACGTAGTTGATTTTTTTTTTATTCATGCGGTATTTTTTTTTGTAATTAAATAAAAGGAACAAATAAAAAGACTAAGGGTGAAGTTCGCTAAATTTCAAGGGACGTCGTTGTAATTTGCCCTAAATAAATATTCTACAATTTGAAATCCCACTTTTCCGGGAGGTATTCCTTCACTCACGCTTCTAAAGATTATTAAGATTTCCACGTCCTTATTCCCATTTTGATTCTCCCCCTAAACCAGGAATCCATTCCATTGAGATACTAAAAAATAAAAATAAAAAAGAGAGCCCCATTTAGGCAATATAATTAGCCTTAATACTTAAAAGAGAAAATGAGGGTGACATATAAGAGGGGTGGTTAGGGCTGGCAATTCATACCCTATTCGCAGGTATCCAACCTGGTTCAATCCATTCGAATAGGGTAGGTTACCCTACCCGCAGCGGGTAGGGTAGGGTACGGTCCGAGTATGCTTACGGATAGGGTAGGGTACGGGTTTAGGGTGTACCCTACCCTACCCTACCCGCACCTCATATATAACACATATTTTATAAAAATCTCTCTATATAGTGAAGGAAGTGAAAGTTGAACCCACAACCTCTCTTATGTAATGACTTATAATAAGTGAACAACCATTAAACTAGTTAATTAATTTAGTAATTTAGAGCATTGATTTTTTATTTTTTATGTTATTAATACGTATAAAATTCGAAATAATTGAAATTTATATTTACTTTGAAAAAATTTGATATTTCTGCGGGTAGGGTAGGGTAAGGTAGGGTTTAGAATTTTAGGGTGCGGATAGGGTTAGGGTTGAGAGATTCTCAACTCGCGGGTAGAGTAGGATAGAGTTTTAATGAAATTTTCAACCCGCGGGTAGGGTTAGAGTAGGGTCCAAACCCTACCCTACCCTACCCATTGCCAGCCCTACGGGTGGTAAGTGAGTTAGTCCATCCTGATCCATTTTTTTTTTGTTAAAAGTTTGTCAATAGTAGATTAGTTCATTTTACTATGTCAAAATTTGTCAAAATCTGTAGATTAGACAGATTTTTTATTATAATCTATCAAATACGGATACTTCGCTGAGTTGTCGTATCCGCGTGTTGGATACATTTTGGATACGATACTCATCGACATTCGTCTGACACATGTGTTTATTGTGTCTAACCGTGTCTTAATAAAAAATAAAAAATTCTTCTCCAAACACGCTTGGTCACTTGGACACACATAAATACCATCACGTGTCAGCATATCCAGTCTTATTCTTAATATATATTCTTGAAATAAATTTAGATATAGTATTATTATTATTTATTAAAATAAAAAAATATTTTAAATATTTGATATAATTAAAACAAGATATTAAAAATAATTAAAAAATTAATTTATATATTAACATCAATAAAATATGAAAATATCATTACGATTTATCTAAAAAATACTTTATATTTTATATGTATATGTGTCCCCGTGTCTTATAAAATTTTAAAATTTACGTATCACTGTATCTCATATCGTGTTATATCCGATGTGCGTGTCGGTGTCTGTAAATTATAAATTATAACAATCTTAAAATTTTAGTTCGATTTGTTTTTTTTTTTTTTTCTTTTGACAAATTACATAAGTTGATCCAGCAGATTTCGACCTATTTACCACTCTTAATGTCACAGTGACTATGTGTGTATATATGGAGTTAACAAGCATACGGTTATTATATATATTTGTCATCCAAAATTAGTGAGTTATCTTTGATTTCTTGTTTTTGTTAACAACAAACTAATATATACGTAAACTTGTAAAATTAATTGAATTCTGCTGCATCTATATTTTTTTATAGTAACTATTACTATTTTGATACTAATTCTTTTAACAATGAATGTATTTTTTTTTCTTTTGTTTTGTTATTAAAAAACAGAGTCCTTGTAAGTGGTTAATAGAATAGAGTCCCTATTTCTTGGAATAAAAGTGTAAGAAAGTAGCACAATTTATATGTGCATTAAACCCAAAACTAGTAACTACTATACATAGAAGTTTCATTCTCTCTGAATGAGTGAGTATGTAAATAAACGAAATGAGCTAATAAGTATGTAAATTACAGAACAACATAATTTTAATTATTGAGTTTTCCACTAGTATATTCTTTGTCATAATTCTTTCCTCCTATTGTTTTCCGAAAAATAATATTTATATATCATTTTTTTTATCTTTTTTATAGTCTAAATTTTCTGTTTAATTTTTTTCACTTTTTGTCAATTATTTTTAATACTAAATGTAAAAAATATACAAAAATAGATATGCACAATACAAAAGTGGTCCATATATATTCCTCTTATTTTCCATGAGTAGTCAGCTCCTCATTTTATTTTAATATATTTTTTCCCGTTTCTTTTAATTTTTTCTTTTTTTAAAATAAGGTAGTGGCAACCAAACTTTATGTAAGGGGAGTCAGGGTCATGTATATTATAATACAAAATGTGCGTAAAATTGCTGAATATGAATTAGAAAGCACATAGTGGTTTCAACATGGTGCAATTGATATCAAACTATATATATGCCATCTTAATCAAATCAAATCCACATCACAAATGATACATCATAAAAAATATAGCAAACTAGTATAATATATATCACACCACCATTCCATGTCCTAAATGTAGTATGTGTCATGAAATTACTTTTTTTTTTTAAATTCAAATGATAAAAAATATATATAAATAATTATCTTTTTAATATATTTTTAAAAGACGTAAACATTATTTTATTTTATTTTTTAAAGTCTAACACAAATTGAATTTTAAAATTTTTTATTACACAAAAATTCTAATACTATATCATAAAATTATTTTTTAAAAAATTTAAATTAATAAAAAAATATACATAAATAATTATATCTTTAATAATATATATTGTTAATGGATACTATAATTAGGTATTTTAATTATATTTTTAATAAATAATCCAGTGAAAGAATTACAAGATCAAACTAAGTCATTCTAGGAAAAAAAAAAAAGCCCCAAGTCATTCTAACTTCTAAGAAATTTAAAATAATTGAATCAGTCCGTGCGTTTTATTTGGAAAAGAAGACAAATATCTGATTTTTTTCTTCTTACTCATTATATTATTCCATATAAATGTGTGTGTGATTAAAATCCATATATCTCTTAAGTATATATTATTGTTTTTGAAGGGGTATTCTTGTCCATATAGACTTAAATTCTATATATTAATTATATTTTATATACTGACATTCAATTACATATAATTGCATAAAAAAATTACATTTTAATTGTTTAGAAGAATAAATTTAACTAAATACTATAAGAAAATGTATATACACTATATAGTATATAAGAGTACATTATTCTTCCTAAAATTTGCAAAGAACGTGTATGTTTGGCTAGAATGAAAGCAAAGTTGCTTAGACATTAAAAAGAAGGAATTGTCTATGGTGAGGAAACTTAATCCTGGTTCTTTAAGCACCCATGAGAATATTCGAAATTAGTGGCCCTCCTTGCATCCGTACAGTGAAATTTTTTATAAGAGAATCTGTCCCGAAATTTCTTATATTTGCAATTCATGCCTATTGGATTAGATGAATGAGTGCTGAGTTGGCTTTGTAAAATGCCGTTAGATTTTGGACTTCTATTTAAAAATGGACTGGGCTGAGGCTGGTATAATACAGTAGATTTTATGTGATAGGAAAAGTCCGGTATTAATGCTTTAATATAAAATAATACAAAAATACTATTATCAATGTAAGGCTCTAAATAAGTTATTATAATTAATATAGGTTTATATGATTTATATATTAGATATACAATCAGCTATATGTATTTAATTATTTAAAATTTTGAAATAAATAATTCAATTACATTATATTATTTTTTTTATTTATCTAATGAATATACTTGAATTGGGTCTAATTATAAGAATAAAATTAATTTTAAGTATAAATACAATAAATAAAAATAAAAACTAGTATCATAAATGACTCAATATATAAAATATTAATATAATTTTTTCAAAAATGATTCAAATGCAAATTATGTGTCACTACCATATGAAAGGTACTATTTAAATTAGGTGATTATTTTGTTACGATTATTAATTTATATGTACTGGTACGATATAAAAGATGGACGAATAAAAATTTATCACGTGGATTATATTTATTTTTATTAGTATTTATTTTTATTTAATTTCTAAAATTTAATTTGTTCAAGTTTAGGTGAACAAATAATGAACGGTCACAATAATGATCATCTTCTAAACAACCAAATGTCAATTATAAGCTCATTATTTTTTTTATACAATTTTCTATGACACTATGTATCTTCTAATTTTATTATCTATCTTTTTTATGGTTGTCGAATGTAAATTTTACTTCAAACAATTATAGTTTACGTGTTAATCTAACTTTTTATTTTCTCCATGACGTTATATGTTTTATTTTGTCATCAATTTAATGATTTTCACTGTTTAATTTTTTAAACTTTTATCTAAAGATATTGTATATAAATTTTTAAAATAAATTAATAAATTCACTGATTTAGAGTATATTTTTTATTCTTAGAACTAGCAATAAAAAAATATTTTTTGTATAATACACGGTTAAATATATGCATAAAATATTGTTTCTGAACATGTGTTAAAATTTATTTAAAAATCATAAAAAATGTAATTATTTTAATGAAAAAGAAAGAACAAAATTTTTAAATTAAATTTCTATTATTTCATACGAACATATTTTTGATATAATTGTTTAATTTTTTTTATATTTATATAAAATTCTAGTTTCAAATTATAAATGTAAGTGTATTATCAATGGTCATTAATTTTATTATTAAATGTGTATAAAAATTAATCAATGTAAAATTAGTTAGAATAATAATTTATTCATAAACTAATCAAAATATTTTAACTTGAACTATGAAAAATAAAAATTTTGTTTTTGATAAATTAAATATAGTGAATAATATTTTAATAATAAAACTTTTTACTAATTCCTTTTATTTTTTAATCTGAGTTATATTTTTAGTTTAATTAATGATGTTTAACGAAATTGATTTTAATATCTATATTTTTGTCCCCGCACTACAATTCAATTCAGTTTCGTGTATATAACAATGATAACATTTAAAAAAAATGTTAGCGAAAGGCCCCTCCAGCAATATTATTATGTCTCAAATTGACCCCAATTTTTTTTCTAAATTAAAAAAGTAATCTTGGTCCTTTAAGAACCATAATATACTTTCCTCACCGTAGAAGGCTCCTAAAAAGAAACATGTGGTGTGGTATATGAAATTATGAATAGAATATCCACACATGCAGGGTGTAGACCACAATGCATATTGTTAGGTATACCGTACCATATCCATGGCATTACACACGTATATCTATAAAAATGAAGGCAATAAATTAAATTTCATGGTGTCCTAGCCATTGCATTAATAGATATATCCTTATTTATCTTTGGCAAAATCTACTGAACACCGATACGAACACGGGATAACACAATACAGGACACATAAATATTTAAATTTAAAATTTTTATAAAATACGGAAACACGATATATAAAATAAAATAAGTTTTAGATAAATTATAATGATATTTTAGTATTTTATTGATATTAAAATATAAATTAATTTTTTAATTATTTTTAATATATTTTTTTAATTATATAAAATATTTAAAATATATTTTGTTTTAATAATTAATAATATATACTATTTTTAAACTCATTTCAAGAATATATCTTAAGAATAAGATACTGACATATTATAGTATTTAGGTGTGTCTAAGCGTGTCCAAAATTTTTTTATTTTTTATTAAGACACTGTTAGACACAGAAAATAGACATATCAAACGAATATCATTAATGTATGTCATGTCTAAAATGTATCTAACATAGAGACACAATAAATAAAAAAAGTATCTGTATTTCATAAGGTAGAATTATCTTCATAATTTTTTTATAAGATATATATTTTATTAATCCGATCGCATTGAATCACGATAATATATAATATAGTAATTAACATATATCAAATTTTATTAAAATCAGATATCAACAAATATGTAGTTGAAAAATACTTAGTTTATTATACAACAATAATAATTATAATAATAAATGTATTACGTTAATTTTTAAATATATAAAATTAAAATAATAGATAATTTTTAATTGACGTAAAAATTTTCTATAAATGACTAAAACATATAAACTTATGATACAACAATTTGTTATACCTTTTGTAAATTTATATAAAATCAACTTAAGATTTTTTATTTGTTTTATATATAACTTATTGATGTCCATTTTCTATGAAATTTGACACACACACACACACACACATATATATATATATATATTGGATAAAAAAAAAAATCTACATCTTATAAAGAGTTATAAATGATATAATTTTGCTTAGATTAACACTATCATTTGATTTAACTCTTTAAAATATGTGTATATAGATATTTGAATTTTATTAAGGTAGACAAACGTGACTAGAAGTTCAAATCGTCGGCAGGGTTTCTATGGCAACATAAGAAATTTTAGAAAAATGGGGTCAATTTCAGACAAGCTTAATTACGAGACTTTTTCACATGGGAATGAAGAACAATGACTCTTAGCTTAGCCCTACCATGCACCTACACTCATCAATTTGCAATATACTTATCTTTCTTCATTTCAATTTGGGAACACATGGTTTTGTGGGAAATGTACAATATTGAAAATTTCATAACAATTTTTTTCTACAATAAATATTTTTATTGAAATGTCAAAGTATCAAATATAGGTTTAGTTATTCTGTATTTGTTAGTTTTATAGTTTTATTAAATTTGTAATTAAATTCCTATAATTATTTTCTTTTTAATTGGGTCTATATATATTGCTTTTAATTTTTATAATTTGGTTATTTTCATGTTAAAAACATTAAAATTAACAAAATATTTCTCCTAAAAAATATGTAGTTAATGATCTAATTAAATTCTTAATTGTAAATACCTTTAATTTGCGAAAAAATATTCAATTAACTCTAATATTTTTATACTAGAAAGGATCTCGTTACAAAATTAAAAGTAGTATGAATCCAATTAAAAGAAAGAAAATATAGAAACCTAATTACAAATTTGATAAAATTATAAAGACTAATAGAACAATTAAACCGCAAATATATAACAAAACAAAATGTTATTGTAGTAACAAATAGTTTTAATAATGGGATCTATAATATACCTCTTTTATGTCTAAAAATTATCATTTATAAGGTGAGATTAAATAAGTTTAATAATTCAATCTCAAAAACTAACTTTTTTTTATAAACTATCTAAATAAATCCTCAAATTTCTTTTTATAAATCTCTCAAAATTATATATATGTAGCTCCACTAATTTTTATTATTATACCTTTCTCCTTTTATTGTTTATAAGTTATTACTTAGGATATACAGACATTGACATAAATACATAATATGATATAATATGAGATATGTAGACACAGAAATTTTAAATTTTTATAAGACATAAAAACAAAGGATATATATAAAATATAAATTATATTTTTGATAAATTATAATGATATTTTAATATTTTATTAGTATTAAAATATAAATTAATTTTTTAACTATTTTTAATATTTTTAATTATATAAAATATTTAAAATATTTTTATTTTAATAATATATGTTAAGAATATAGCTAGACATACTGACACGTAATTATATTTAAATATGTTCAAACGTATTTGGTAAAGAATTTTTTTATTTTTTTTATTAAAATACAATTAAATACAAAAGACATGTGTCAAACAAATATTAATAAATATCGTATCCGAAATATGTTTGACACGTAGATATCACATCAAAGTAAAGTATCAGTGCTTTACATGTATGTTATAACAATGGCATGCCTTGTAAAATAAATTAAGGTCACTTAGCTTATATGTGCTTGTATTCACTTTGAACTAAAATCCATTTTTATACATCCCCACTCCGCCCACCGGCACTTGGCCGCATAACTATCCGAACGGTGATCCGCCGCTTGCCTTGGTGGCGTTTTGGCCAACAAGGTTGCAACTTGCAACTTGCAAAGACTAACCCTCACATGAATCCATCACTCATAATGATAAAAACAATTTTGAGATTCTTTAAAAAGAAATAAAATTTGAGATTAAAAAGGTAGAACATGTGTAGTATTAAAAATTAAAGCGAAATTAGTATAACTTTTAACCAAAATTAGTAAAGAGAGGAGGATAAAAGTTGAATACACAGCTTCAAACTCAAACGAGGTGTATCCGCAGAAGATACGGAGAATCAAGCATTAAAGAATTGCTCACCGTAGAGGGAGAGAGTATCTTATGAACAACACTTGGTGGGGCTCCATATCTTTGCTTGAGTCTCATCAATGGTTTAATTGACATAAATTATATCAATAATTAATATTTCGAAGGCAATAAAAAATAGTACAAATAGTCTAAAATTATCTTATTTAATATTCATTAATTATCACTAGAATAATTATATAATTTTAGTTTTAATAAATATGTAATTATAGATATTATGTGTATAAAATTATAAATATTATGCTATATAAGATAATTTTAGATATTATCTTTTTAATATTATCGAAGTTATATTTATACTGCTTTTTAATAATTAAATATATATTTTTATTTTTATATAAAATTTAAATTTTGTGTATTTTTTGTTGTTCACTTGTAATATTAACAATTTTTTCTACAGTAATAACTACCCAAGTGTACGTTAAAGTACAATATCATTGAATTTGCAATGCAATTCAGATTACAATTATAACATTAAATTATAAACCCAAATTTAAAATACAAATAATGTTAACTATCGAAAAATTAATTTCTTACACCTCCTGTTACTTAATTTAAAATTGAGAACGGAACATAAAGGTAGGTGTAGATAACAGTGAAAGAAGTATATATTGCACAGGACACAAATGTGGATCGCGAGTGAAAGTGTGAAAGCCAAAGTCAATATCTGTGAGACAATGATGAAATTTTCATAAGAAAAAGAAACATGGATCCCATGACCAAGATTACCAATCCAACTACAGCTATAATTTATGTATTTTTTTTTAAGGTTACTTAATTAAATGTCTTATGATTTCACTAATCTTGTAAAATTTGGTCTTTATAATTTTAAAATTTATAATTCAGTTGTGTCTATATTTTTATAATAAGTGATTTTATTACGATATGATGTCAAAACTTAATCTTATTCTAATAGGTAGAGAGATATAAATAGTTATATACTTAATATATCTTAGATTACACAAGCTTTTTTGGATTTGAAATATGGATTTTGTATATGGTTTTTGTCCCTTTTGTTTGTTTTATGTAAAACTCTTTTTTTAGGGTAATAATAATCCAACTCTCTAAATTTTTTAATCATAAAAATTTTGGTAAAATATTATAAAATTATTTATCTCAAGATTTTAAATTGGTAAATACTAGATATATATAACACAATGAGAAAAGAAAAAAAAATGTGAATAAAATCTAGAGAGTAAAATATACGTTTTATTCTTAACGTTTTTAATGTACTAATGAGAATATATAATACCTAATTACTTAACATAATCATCACATATTTGTTAGTAAATTATATAAAAAAAATTTAAAGGTATCTAAATTATTTTTATATAATAAAAATGATACATTTAAAAAATATTTTTATATAATTTATTAACAAATATATATTACTGACTATAATTTTTATTTTTAATAAAATATATTATTATATTAAATTGAGTCTCATAAACGTTAAGGAAACTAATACACTTTACCCGATCTGAACTATATCAATATACACCAAAAAAAAAAAATCCTTTAAATCACAGAGCATCCAGCATCGGTTATTTCAACTTTGCTATCATGCCATAGTCATACATGCTACATACACACAACATTATAAAAGTCTCATAAAGCAACCCAGTAAAGAAAGTTTAAAAATCCAATTTCAGTTTTCACTCCAAAACACACAACAAAATTAGAACCATCAGCCCAAAAAAACAAAAAATGAAAGAAAAAAAAAACAGCTTGATCAACACATTCTCACGTAATGCCGCCATTGGCCACCCTATTCTCAAAGAGAAAGTATAAGGAGTAAATAGAATATTTGTACAATGTGTATAATGAAGGTTTAGAGAGTATTAAAGATATAAACATTAGTGTTATCTTTTTTCATTAGTTGAAGTTTTTGGGATGAGTGATATCATGACATGATATTAGAACTCTAGATCTAAAAAGTCAAGAGTTTAATTCTTAATTTATCCCAAAATCAATTTAAATTTAGTTTCATGACACTATTGGCTCCCTAGCAGTACTTAACTACTTGGTTACATAGGTTAAAAATTTTCATAGTCTCTTTCAAGTGATTGATATTGAAGAGACATGTAATCAAGTCCTTTTTTTTTTTTTACCTCTTAATCAAGTCCTTACTATTTAGCTACTAATTTTTTCTATCGATAATAATATTCTGTTTCTTTTAATGTCTTTAAACAACACATATTCAATTTTAACATTAAGAGTGTAGAAATCCAATTGCAAATTTTTAAATTTAGGAGCCTAATTACAATTAAACAAAATCATAGGAGAACTTGTAAATTAGCTTAATCTAGATAGTTTGTTTTGGGCTTAAATCACGGGGGTCGTCATCACTAGGTCAAGATACTTTCTCTTTTTAGAATTCAAAATTAATAAAGTTGATCGTTACTGTTTTTCTCTCAATTGTTAGTGGGTTAAGTTCATCACCATATATATATACTAACAGCCAAGTGTATTTGCACAATCACTCAAAGACACCATTAATTATTGAGTTTTGAAGATGATGTGGTTGTCAAATTAGTATTATCGCTTATTTTTCTTGCTTGACAGAGTATTATACTTTTATCATTGGATATTAGGCGTGAAACACTTAATCAATTCTCCTATGTAAGATTCATTTCGCATGTTGTGGTGGATTAATTCTCAGTCTTCTTTTGAATATTTTTTTTTCTTGTTCATATAAACAACTTGTTATTATTTGAATATCACAATCACATTATCTCAATTTCCCAATAATCATTACGAAAAGGAAAAAAGAAAAAGAACTTGCATTGTGTGCAGTGCTTTCATTTAAACCCACCTAATCATGTGCCCACTATAGTCTATAGGTCACATTTTCATTTAATTTATTTTGTTGAAACCAAACTCATACTTTTCTCTATTAATAATGTGTATATTTGACTTTTAGTTTTCTTTTTCTTCAAAATTGTTCTTTTTCTTATATTAATTTTAAATTATAGAATAAAGTATATTTTTATTCTTAAAATTTGTCTAAAATTTTAAAAATACTTCTAAATTTTATATTTATTTGTATCACAAATTTTTATTTATATCAAATGTATATATTATAGAATCTAATTTTTTAAGAATTTATGATCAATTCAGCAATAATTTCATAAAAATGGCTCTAAATTGTCGAGTGTTATTATTAAATTAGTCCTAAATTTTTTGAAAATTTAGCCAAGATTATACTTTATCTTAAATTTTAATTGGTATGAGAAACCTGTTTGGGCTATATATGAATAAATAAGCTGAAATTAAGTTGTCCCCACTTTTTTTTTTTTTGTTTTTCTTTATCATCAATTTGCCATGACTAACGAGTCTTCGATTCCACATTATGTATTAGCCAGTAAAAGAGAGGACGATGAACAGTTTAATGTGTGGGGTTGCGTTCAAATTGCCTAACCTAGCATGCATGCTAAGGTATTTATTTATGGAGCAATGATAGCTGAACTGACGAAAATGAATTTGTTACCATTTTATAGAGAGGGTAGTAGACACGGTGGAAATTCGCATGCATTAGTTGAACGTGATATTTGAAAACTGTTAGATAATTTGATAAGTTTGATTAAATTATTATCTAACAATTTTTAATTATTTTTACATAAAAATATTGCATGTGAGTGTTCACGAGTGAGACCATATATTTATTTCTCTCCGTATTTTATTTTAATATTTTTGTACAATTAAAAAAATTAATTTAAAAAAGAAAGAATATAAAAGAAAAATAAAAATTAATAAATATAAAAATAATATTTAATTGAATGTTTTAGATTATATATAAATTAGGAAATATAATATATAGTTCTGTAATATATTAAAAAAAACATAATATATAACAAAAAGCAGTTTAGTCTCGTAGTAGCCAATTCTTTTTATTATTTTTTACTATATCTTTTAATTCGACAGATTAAAGACTAATTTGCGGTGGATCTGACATCCATTTAAGAAGTTATTGCTGGCTTATGAGTTGCCATACATAAGGTGATATACAAACCCCGACATTTATTTAAGTAGACGAGTGAATTGACCACTCAACTAACTTAAATTGGTTTTAGTGATAGTCAAATTGCTCTCTATTCCTCCGTTTGTTTCCAAAGTATCAACACATAGAGCTGCAAGTTGATGCCATAAATGACTTGAAAGTTGAAACTGTCAAAGAATTTGATAAATAGGTATTGGACTATTATTGGTCCATGATACATAACTATAAAGGAGTTATTGCGGTACCCCCTAGTGTAGTTGAAAATTTGCCACATATTTCATGAACTAAAATGAATTCTTAAAATTTAAAAAACTTAAAGACGAATCTTAAACCACTATATAAAGAAGGGTATGTAACAATTTCCAAATATAAATGTTCACTACTCAGTGAGGTTTATGAGCACATAACATGGAAGCTAAAAAGGAAAATTAAAAGAAATGGAAGAACATTGTGGGGCATGATATGAAGGGCATTCTTCGATGCCGTAGACAAAGGAAATAGCCCTAATTAATGGATGCTGAGACATCCAACTGCAATTTGGCCTTTGATTTGTTATTTCTTGAAAAGATTTTCCAGGTTCGGTCTTTATCTAAAACTGAATTCGTTTGTGTTCACAGCTAAAAAGGACATGCAACTGCACATGCAATGTCAAATATCAAAACAAAATATCGACACTTTTTCCTAATATGCCCAAGCATATTTCATAATTGATATTTAGGCCTCGCTTTATATTTTAACAACTTATTTTATAGGTATAAAAAAAGATTAACAAAATTAAGGATGCTATGGTAGCTATTTCTGTTATGGTAATGAAATATTGATTGAGTTGCTACCAGATGTTTGGAAAATCAAGGAGTTAAATTCAACCAAGAAAAATGAGTTCAATTCATCTCTGGTTTGTTATCAGATAGTATCATTAAAAGCAGGGCAGTGGGAGTGGTGATCGAGTGCTATTGCAGGGTCTAGTGAAGTCGAGCGGGAGGTTGTGGCAGCAACGGCTACTGCAGAAGAGGAGTGGTGGACAATGTGACTGGAGCAGTCACTGGTAATGACGGAGGAAGAGGACTGAGGTCTGCCGGCAAGGTCAATCAAATCAGGAGACGCAGGGAAGGGTGGGTGTCGGTGTCGACGTAGGGGTGGTGGCCGGTGCATTTACACCTTTACAAAGGATCCTAAAACAAAATGACCATCAGATTGATTTTTTTACACCCTTCAAAGTTTCATCTTTTAAAATTGTATGGGTAACCAAATTTAATCTTGTTGTTTTAAGACCAAAAAGAAATGTAGTTTTATGGGTTCCTCTCTCTTCCTCACCCCATCCCTCTTTCTCTCAATTGTTTTGTTAAATCTAATCTTCTACCATTTAACATTTTCTCAGGTGTTTTCTCTTGGTCCATTTAAAAAGTGTCCAGTGAAATATCACATTTGACAAAACAATAATTGAGAAGATCCATTCTGGATGAGAGATGAGAATAAGTTTAACCAAAAAGTGAACTGTAAATAAGTGGCATGTGCATAAGTTTTCCACAAATGCATTGTTTAGGGCAGATGCAGCATACAGAGAGAGAACAAAAAAGCCCAGCAAGCAGCAAGTATTATACTCGGCAAAGCGTGGATAAATAGAAGAGGTATTATCAGACACTGAAATTACAGTTGAGACAGAATTATGAGATTCAACTAGAGATGTTAAAGGGGAAAACTTTTCTATCAGAGTGCAACGGATTCTCACTCGGTTAAATTATAATCAACTAAAGTAAGGTTGATGAGCAGGAGGTGATGCACCAGCAATTGGGCTGGCTTGCATAAGAGGCGACGAAGCAGGAACTGAAGGTGAAGCACCACCGGGTTGCAAATTCAAATTCAATGGAATCCCAGGCTGAGTGATTCCCATGGAACTTGCATTATGAACAAGAGGATTGCTCTGAGCAATAGGCGAGGATGCAGCAGCAGTAGGATAAGCAGGAGTTGGAGGAGCTGCATAGGTATGACTGGGATACGTACCGGGTGCGGATACATAGCTCGGCGTAGCTGCCTGCTGGGCTGGATCCCAAGATAGCATTTGTCCTCCGGGAACTTGACCTTGTAACGCAGGGGAAGTACCAGGATACATAGGACCAGCCTGAGGATTCTGCCAAGGTACTGCAGGAACTTGTGGCACTGTATAGTCTCTACTTTTGTCGCTGAAGGCCTTAAAACCAAAAAACAATAAATTAATCTTTATTTTAATACTAACATCAGATTCAGTGATACTAATAGTCATTCAAAATTTCAAACATTAAAAATAAAATAGCTATGAAAGGTCAATCAAGTTTTGAGAAGCATACACTTCAGAACCATTTCTGATCAAGAAAATGTCCACATTGCTTCTAAGATTATCTTTATCTTTAATCCCCCCATTTTCTCATATTCTCCCCTCATGAACATAACTCTAAACACATTTTTTATACCTTCACATTGAGATCAGTATGACGAGAGTATGTTAGATGAAGCTTACAATAGCCACCATCATATATGCAATGCCCCTCCAAAGCTTCTTTGGCAGTTGCCGCTGTTGTGACATCTGAAAAACCAAAGGTCAGGCATGGTGAATATACATTAGGTTATCTCTTAATCCATAAGGTTGAAAAGCTCTGATGTTGCAACATTCATGGGTTTTCAACAATCTGATAAGTAACTACCAAAAACAAAAAGCCTAAAATGCTAATCTCTAGGATTTTGGAGAAGCTTCTGGAAAATTATTTTTTTTTCAATAATAATAATAATAATAATAATAATAATAACCATTTTGTATAATTGAGTTTGATTCAAGCCTATCGAGCTGTTATTCATATGTTGAACATGCCCTGTAAAAGGACCCTAATTCTACAAGACAGCCAGAGTAAAACAGAAAGTGATAACATAAGAGAAATACAACAAAAGACTGTATAACAAAAAAACAGAGGAAAAAAGGATAAATACCAGGATATTGAATTAGTGCCTGAGTTTGGCCATTCTTTTCAAAAATAGCAATTTTCTGCACAGTACCAAATGCAGAGAACACCTGCAGCAAATATGCCAGAAGCATTGAGCATAAATCAAATACAAATCTGAAAACAAAAAAAAATGAGAAATGTGAAATACCAAATTCTAACCGTGTGAAGGACATCTACAGTGACAGCATACTGCATATTTTCAATTGAAGCCAAAAGCACGTTACTCTCGGGTTCTATCTTCTTCCCATCAGGACCTACAACAGGCTGAAGATGATAAATTGTTAACACACTATAACAACAGAAAACACATTATTTATGGTAAAAGGAGGGGGTGGGGGATTACAACATACCTGTAATGCCCCATCTATGGCAGTATGATTAACAGGAAGCATGGGATTTGTGTAGTCCCTACAAAGACAAATAATAATTATAATAATAACCAAGCATTGACATTGGGGCTAAACCTAATAAAACATTTAGAAAATGGAAATTTAATTGCCCATGATCAAACGATGTCATGCATGAATTAAAGCTTAAAAAGAATTGTGTTGAACATTTCTTTAATCATAGACTATGAAAGATGACCAGCAAGAAAGCACAAGAGTGATCAGACAACCTGTTAATTCTAATTCCGAAAATGGAAGGATAGGAAAAATAGAAGATGCTACTTCGGAGCTCAAGCTTACAGGCTTATTCAAATTTATGGTTCACTAACAATTATTCAGTTTTGCAGTCATCCAGATCAAATTTTATCAACATAGTTGCCCTCCAAGCTGCAAGAATAATAAAAAAAATTCAAACATATGGATTCAATGAAGAGGAATCACAGATGTTTCATTTCTTATTCATTTTTCCAGAATCCAGAATGTACTGTGTATCATAAAACCAGGATTTAAACACTTTTATTTTGTCAAGAAGGATTTGAACTTTTGAAACACCATTAAAGAGGAAAGATCAGTATAACCTTATATTCTTTTATAGAACTAGATACAGATACTATTGGAAAGTCCCACCAGATCATGGCCAGTGGGAATCTTGGCATCAAAATTGTTACCAAAGATGAAGGAGAGGCCATGAAAATACTGTCAATATATTTTTGTCAAATAATAATAATAATGTCATTATATATTACTCTCCAGTCCACTTTCTGATATGATCAAACAAATTATCCACAGTCCACAATGCAGAAAGTTTAGCTAGTGGAATCAATGGCTTCAGAGAGAAAAATAGTAATTTCATAATTAAGATAACAATTACATTTTAATATTCAGAAAAAGATCAAGAAAACTACTTAGGGGTCATCAGAACACAAATATAATTTACCTATAAAGCTGTACAGACATCTACATGAAAAAAATAACAAATATCAAATATCAATTAGCAGACAAGAGACACAATGATGGTTTTAGGGCTTTCACATTCTTTCAGAGGTCACAGAGTACATATCTGCCCAACCCCAATAAAAAAAGATCCAAAAAAACAAAATTAAAAGGAAATGAAGTATAAACACCACAGAGGACTAATGTACGATAGTTGTCTTGAATCCCTATCCCTACCTGCTGCGATTAGATTGAAATTTGATATTGAGATCTCTGTGAGCTGAGTATGAGATACGCAAGTGACAAGCACCAACATGCTCTGGTAGCAAGTATCTGGATAAAATGGATAAGCAAATCAACAATTTTATGATTCACCAACCTATCACCATTCCTGATGATGGGGTGAAGAAGAAAGCATGAAATTTAAAAGCGCCACTTGCCTAGGTATGCTTCTTCCATCCAGTGCGTTCCTAGCAGCAGCAGCAGTATCAGCATCAGTGTACTGAATCAGAGCCTGCAAACAGAAACACAGGGTAAATACTGGCAACGACACATCGAAAGAAGTGCAATTTACAAATTCACCAACCTGAAAACCTGCAGTCTTTTCAAATGTAGCTATCTTGTGTACAAAGCCAAACGCAGAAAACACCTGTTCAAATAAGAAAGAACTTGTTCACTCATATATTTCTTTTCTTTATTTTTAGTTAAAAGAAAATACGATCATAGTAGGAGAATATATGATCTGAAACCCTCCCAAACAATGAGATCAGAAGATGTGAAAAAGCGATAAGTAGTCCCAAAAGGATAAGTAGTAAGTTCAGAATGACACTTACCAAGTGAATAACATCAATGCTGACATCTCCAGCTTCCACCCCTTCAATCGTTACCAACAAGACATTACCAGGAACATCCCCAGGGCTTTTGTTGTTGACAATTTCATGTCTATTAGAATATTGAATGTAAACAGTTTTACCACGAACTTGAGCAGGCTCGGAAGACGAAGCATAATATGAAACCATTGAAATGGCTTGATTTAGATCCGCCTGAGAAAGCATTCATAATTGAGAGCTTAGAATCACGAGTTGGAAAAACAAAATGACGAAATCCAGGTGTCTTTGAATATTCATACACAAGAAATTTGTCAGTTGTCACAACACACAAATCTAATCAAGGTAAAAGCATAAAGTAAGTAAAGGAAAGCTTAGTGAATTCCATGATCAATAGCAAAAACTAACTTCATTAGATGAGGAACTATCAAACTGCAAAAATTACCAACCCTTTGATTAACTTCCTTCACCTTCCAAATCTAAACATTTCTTCCTATCATATTTAAAACTCTTTATCCACAAATTTATTTACTCTTTTAATCTTCACAAAATAGTCTCTAGTCCAATCTCTTGAATACCTAGGAGCAATACTTGAAAACATCTACCACAGCAGTATCAGTTCTCATTGTTGTTATATTCCTTCTAATCTCAATTGAAGTTTTTCATGAAATTATAAAATATATCCTAATTATTATTTTTTTGTTATCGTCTGTCATATCCTTATATTATTAAATATAGAAAAGAATAATAGCTTGCACCATCGGGTATCTATATCCTATCAAGCTCAAAATCTTAAGCAGACATGATTAAAACCCTAACCCTAAAAAAACCAGAGAATTGAATGCGGAGAAAGCAAAAAGGAGCTTACAAATTCGACAAAAGCCTGGTTGCGATTGGCGCCAACATTGCACTTAGTGTTAACGATCTTGCCGAAGGGTCTGCAAAGCTCAACGAGCTCGTCATCGGTGCACTCCCATGGAAGGTTGCGAAGGTGGAGAACCTTCGAAGGGGTTTGAGTGTACCGAAATTGGTGTTGTGTTGACGTGGACATTTCGACGGATTGAAATCCGAACGCAGTTTTTGGGGACGAGAGGGAGAGTTCTTCACTTTTTGGTGGTGTTTGGTCGAGAAAGTGTTCGGTGGATTTTCCGGGAAATTTTTTTTTTCTTTTTTCGGGGGGAGAGAGTGAGGGATTGGGAAAAGTTTTTGTGAGACCACAGATAGAAACGTTGCAGGGGATAATAGAGATTTGCTGCCACAGACGATGAATGATGATGATAGTGATTAGAAGGTCTCAGACTAAGGTTTGATTTGATAAAGTTTTTTGACGGAGTGATTGTGTTCGTTAGCAAATCAAAAATATCATCAACTTGTGAGTTTTTAGAAGACAAAAATATTTTTAAAAGTTTTTAAAATTAATTTATATTTATTAAAATTAAAATTCATAAATAATTTTATATATTTAATAATTTTTAAATTTAATATTTATATTTTTTTATTATAGTATTTTAAATTTTTTAAATTATCTTATTAAATATATTTGTTATTGTTTATGTTTATTAAAAAATATTTTTAATTTAATTTATTAAATATAAATATTATAATTTTTAAAAAATAAAAATTTTACTAAAACAAACTTCAGTAATTTGTTTAAACTGTTTGATTGTATTATATTCTCTCTTATTTAATTTTCATTTTATTTGTACGCTTGATATTTAATTTAACATATTTGGTTTCTATTATTTAGAATTTGACTACTAATTGCATAAAAAATAAATTTGAATAAAAAATTTAGAATTTGACCACTAATTTTGTCTAAAAATTGAGCAAAAAAATTGAACTTACTGTCGAATTTACCGGAAAAAAATCGACGGTAAATTTATAGGAACAAAATAGTTTGGTGCCAAGGTTATTGTCGAAAAAATCCGCCAATAACTATTATCGATATTTGTAGCTTCAAAATCAAATTCCGACGCTAAATCCGCCACAAGTTACCGGCCAACAGCAAAATCCGACAATAAACAGTTACTAACGAAGTTTATCGTCAGATTATTTTTTATTTTTTTGCCGGTAAATCTAACTGTATTTATCATTTTTCTTGTAGTGAAACAATAAATGCACAAGGAGAATTTGAGATACTAGGAAAAGAAGGTACAACAACATTGATAAACTTGTAGATTCTACCATTTTTATACCCTTACAGCAAAATCTCATTAGTATGTTCACATTTAACTAAACAAATTATAGCATAAAACTCAAAATATGCCTCATTATTTTCTTCAAATTTACAGACATTAAAAAATTCTTTGTAATTTCATGTCTATTAAATGAAAATATCTGTTAAAATCATAAGCATATAAAAGCGAAGAACCAATATTTAAAATTCTAAAACCTAATCCATTGCCAATTTGTACTAGATCAGGTCTTGAGTATTCTGAAGAATTTATAAAGATGGATGAATTTGGGGTCACATGTTGTGAGGTTCCAGAATACCATAATGAATTTAATACAGTGGATGATATTGTTATAAAAGCAGTTGGATTATAAAAGGAAGGAAGAGGTGATGGTGAAGTGTTGGTATTAGGGTTTGAAATCTGAGATGCTATAAAGGAAGAGGAGGTAGAATTTGCATATGGAATGAAATGGATATTGTTTAAAGATTGGGAAAGAGGTAAACTGTTTTAAAAAAGAATCCAAGAAACCAAGCTTCAGGCTTTCTTTAGGTTGTGAATCCAACCATATTCTAACTCTGTCTCTTACAGCAAATGGGAATAGCATAAGTCTGTATACTTCAGGGTCAACCCCATTGGTCTTGATAGTGTCACAGATTTGCAAGAATTCAGCTAAAAACTGATGAGGATCTTCCAATGGAAGTCCATGGAACTTGCAATTCTGTTGCATTAGAGAAACTAATTGAGGCTTAAGCTCAAAGTTGTTTGCTCCAATGGCAGGGATAGAGATGCTTCTCCCATAGAAGTCGGGGGTAGGTGCAGTAAAGTCACCCAGCACCTTCCTTGCATTGTTGGTATTGTTGTTGTTTTCGGCTGCCATGGGTTCTTCTTGTTTGAAGATTTCTGTTAGGTCCTCTACAAAGAGTTGTGCCTTAGCTTCTCTTAGCTTTCGCTTCAAGGTCCTTTCAGGTTCAGGGTCAGCCTCAACAAGAATGCTTTTGTCTTTGCTCCTGCTCATATGAAAGAGAAGATAACAAGAAAATATGGAATCCTCTATGTCAAAGTATAGAGATTCCTTGAGGTGTCAGAGGAAAAGAAAAATAGAAGGAAGAAGTAGAAAATTCGAACTTATCAAAAGAGATGGAGTTCGAATTGTTCCTTGAGGAATAGTGTTAGTCCATAAATAGAAGGATGTGAGAAGAGGGGAAGAAATTTTCAAAAATAAATTAAAAACATTTTAAAAAACATTTTGAAAAAATACTAATTGATTTTCGAAAACTAAGAGTGGAAAAGAAATCAAGTGATTTTTGAAAAAGATTTGAAATTAGAAATAAAAAAGATATGATTGAAAACTATTTTGAAAAAGATGTGATTAAAAAGATATGATTGAAAAGTTATGGTTTTAAAAAGATATGATTGAGAAGATATGATTTGAAAAACAATTTAAAAAGATTTAATTTTTTTTAAAAATTAATAACTTGGCTAACAAAGAAAGATATGATTCAAACATTAAACCTTTCTCAACAGAAAAGGCAACATACTTGAAATGTTGAATCAAATCATTAATTGATAGCAAGTATTTTTGAAAATGGAAAGAAATTGATTTTGAAAAAGATTTGATTGAAAAGATATGATTTGAAAAAGATTTGATTTTGAAAAATTTTGAAAACTTGAAAAAAAATTTGAATTAAAAACAGAATCTTCCCTCTTGTGCCATCCTGGCGTTAAACGCCCAGAATGGTGCACATTCTGGCGTTTAACGCCTAAAACACTACCCTTTTGGGCGTTAAACGCCCAGCCAGGCACCCTGGCTGGCGTTTAAACGCCAGTTTGCCTTCTTTACTGGGCGTTTTGAACGCCCAGCTTTTTCTGTGTAATTCCTCTGCTGTATGTTCTGAATCTTCAATTCTCTGTATTATTGACTTGAAAAGACACAAATTAAAAATATTTTTGGATTTTTAATGCTGAAGAATAATCAAAATGCAACTGAAATCAAATAACAATGCATGCAAGACACCAAACTTAGCAGTTTGTATACTACTGACACTAACAAAATGAGAATGCACATGAGAAACACAAAATACTCAAGTCAAGAGAATTTAAAGATCAGAGCAATGAAATCATCAAGAACAACTTGAAGATCAATTAAGACACATGAATGAATGCAAGAAGAACAGAAACATGCAATTGACACCAAACTTAAAATGAGACACTAGACTCAACAAGAAACATAAAATATTTTTTGTTTTTATGATTTTGTAAAATTTTTTTGGATTTTTCGAAAATTAAGTGGAAAAGAACATAAAGGTATCAAAATTCTTAATGAGAATTCCAGGAATCATGCAATGTTAGTCTAAAGCTTCAGTCTAAAGAAATTAGACATGGCTAGCCAAGCTTCAGCAGGACATTGCATTCAAGAGCTAAATTGATGAGAATCAATCAGCTTTGGTGATGATAAGAACATCACCTTGAAACACTAGAATTCATTCTTAAGAACTCTGAAGAAAAAATACCTAATCTAAGCAACAAGATGAACCGTCAGTTGTCCATACTCAAAACAATCCCCGGCAACGGCGCCAAAAACTTGGTGTTGTTGCCGGATCAAAACTTGGCACTGTTATTGCAGGGAACAAATGCGGAACTATAGTTAGGACATTTAATTCCCCGGCAACGGCGCCAAAAACTTGGTGCACGAAATTGTGATCACTACTTTTCACAACTCAAATAATCCCCGGTAATGAATCCAAAAACTTGGTGCTCAATACCATGGTATAAACATAATTTCACAACTTCGCACAACTAACCAGCAAGTGCACTGAGTCGTCCAAGTAATAAACCTTACGCGAGTAAGGGTCGATCCCACGGAGATTGTTGGTATGAAGCAAGCTATGGTCACCTTGTAAATCTCAGTCAGGCAGATTCAAATGGTTATGAATGATATATGAATAAAACATAAAGTAAAGATAGAGATACTTATGTAATTCATTGGTGAGAACTTCAGATAAGCGAATGGAGATGCTTTGTCCCTTCCGTCTCTTTGCTTTCCTACTGTCTTTATCCAATCCTTCTTACTCCTTTCCATGGCAAGCTGTATGTTGGGTATCACCGTTGTTAGTGGCTTCAATCCCGTCCTCTCAGTGAAAATGTTCAACGCACCCTGTCACGGCACGGCTAATCATCTGTCGGTTCTCAATCAGGTTGGAATAGAATCTATTGATTCTTTTGCGTCTGTCACTAACGCCCAACCTTCAGGAGTTTGAAGCTCGTCACAGTCATTCAATCATTAAATCCTACTCAGAATACCACAGACAAGGTTTAGACCTTCCGGATTCTCTTGAATGCCGCCATCAATTCTAGCTTATACCACGAAGATTCTGGTTAAGGAATCCAAGAGATAAACATTCAAGCCTTGTTTGCTTGTAGAACGGGAGTGGTTATCAGGCACGCGTTCATAAGTGAGAATGATGATGAGCGTCACATAATCATCAAATTCATCAAGTTCTTGAGTGCGAATGAATATCTTGGAATAAGAACAAGCTGAATTGAATAGAAGAACAATAGTAATTGCATTAATACTCGAGGTACAGCAGAGCTCCACACCTTAATCTATGGTGTGTAGAAACTTCACCGTTGAAAATACATAAGAACAAGGTCTAGGCATGGCCGTGAGGCCAGCCTCCCAATGATCTAAGATAGCATAAGACTAAAGATAGCTACCAAGATGAAAATACAATAGTAAAAGGTCCTATTTGTAGAGAACTAGTAGCCTAGGGTTTACAGAGATGAGTAAATGACATAAAAATCCACTTCCGGGCCCACTTGGTGTGTGCTTGGGCTGAGCATTGAAGCATTTTTGTGTAGAGACTTTTCTTGGAGTTAAACGCCAGCTTTTGTGCTAGTTTGGGCGTCTAACTCCCATTCTTGTGCCAGTTCCGGCGTTTAACGCCGGGCATTCTTGAGCTGATTTGGAACGCCGGTTTGGGCCATCAAATCTCAGGCAAAGTATGGACTATTATACATTACTGGAAAGCCCAGAATGTCTACTTTCCAACGCCGTTGAGAGCGCACCAATTGGGCTTCTGTAGCTCCAGAAAATCCACTTTGAGTGCAGGGAGGTCAGAATCCAACAGCATCTGCAGTCCTTTTCAGTCTCTGAATCAGATTTTTGCTCAAGTCCCTCAATTTTAGCCAGAAAATACCTGAAATCACAGAAAAATACACAAACTCATAGTAAAGTCCAGAAAAGTGAATTTTAACTAAAAACTAATAAAAATATACTAAAAACTAACTAAAACATACTAAAAACATACTAAAAGCAATGCCAAAAAGCGTATAAATTTTCCGCTCATCATTTTTCAATCATTTCTTTTTTAAATCATATCTTTTTCAAATCACATCTTTTTAAATTCTAATTTCAAAATCTCTTTCTAACTTCTTATCTTTTCAAAATTGATTTTCAAATCTTTTTCAACTAATTACTATTTCTTATCTTTTTCAAAACTACCTAACTACCTTTCTCTCTCCAATTTTTGAAAACCACTTTTTCAAAATTCCTTTTTTAATTATTTTAAAAAATTTATTTTTTGTTTTATTTAACAATTGTTTTCGAAAATTTTCCCCCCTCTCACCTCCTTCTATTTAAGGACTAACACTCCTCATCAATTAGCAATTCAGACTCTATCCTTCTTTAGATGTTCGAGTTCTTCTTCATTGGATCTTCCTCCACACAACTATTGGGAGCAACTCAACACCTCTTTGGGAGATTTGAGTTCCAATATAGAGTAACTAAGGATGGAGCACCAAGAGCACTCTATTATTCTCCATGAAATTAGAGAGGATCAAATAGCCATGAATGAAGAGCAACAAAGGCAAGGAAGAGACATAGAGGAGCTCAAGCGTTCCATTGGATCTTCAAGAGGAAGAACTAGCCGCCATCACTAAGGTGGACCCGTTCTTTGATTTCCTTGTTCTTGTCTTTCTGTTTTTCGATTTTTATGCTTTATGTTTGTCTATGTTTGTGTCTTTATTACATGATCATTAATGTCTAGTGTCTATGCCTTGAAGTTATGAATGTCCCATAAATCCTTCACCTTTCTTAAATGAAAAATGTTCCTAATTACAAAAGAACAAGAAGTACATGAATTTCAAAATTTATCTTGAAACTAGTTTAATTATGTTAATGTGGTAGCAATACTTTTTGTTTTTCTGAATGAATGCTTGAACTGTGCATATTTTTTTATAGTGAAATTTATGAATGTTAAAATTGTTGGCTCTTGGAAGAATGATGAACAAAGAAAAATGTTATTGATAATATGAAAAATCATGAAATTGATTCTTAAAGCAAGAAAAAGCAGTGAAAAAGAGAAAGTGGCGAAAAAAAAGCGAAAAAGAAAAAGAAAGAAAAAGAAAAAGCAAGCAGAAAAAGCCAATAGCCCTTTAAACCAAAAGGCAAGGGTAAAAGGGATCCAAGGCTTTGAGCATTAATAGATAGGAGGGTCCAAAGGAATAAAATCCTGGCCTAAGCGGCTAAATCAAGTTGTCCCTAACCATGTGCTTGTGTCATGAAGGTCCAAGTGAAAAGCTTGAGACTGAGTGGTTAAAGTCGTGATCCAAAGCAAAAGAGTGTGCTTAAGAATTCTGGACACCTCTAACTGGGGACTTTAGCAAAGCTAAGTCACAATCTGAAAAGGTTCACCCAGTTATGTGTTTGTGGCATTTATATATCCGGTGGTAATACTGGAAAACAAAGTGCTTAGGGTCACGACCAAGACTCATAAAGTAGCTGTATTCAAGAATCAACATACTGAACTAAGAGAATCAATAACACTATCTAAAATTCTGAGTTCCTATAGATGCCAATCATTTTGAATTTCAAAGGATAAAGTGAGATGCCAAAACTGTTCAGAAGCAAAAAGTTACTAGTCCCGCTTATCTAATTGGAGCTAAGCTTCATTGATATTTTGGAATTCCATTGTATATTCTCTTCTTTTTATTCTATTTTGTTTTCAGTTGCTTGGGGACAAGCAACAATTTAAGTTTGGTGTTGTGATGAGCGGATAATTTATACGCTTTTTGGCATTGTTTTTAGGTAGTTTTTAGTATGATTTAGTTAGTTTTTAGTATATAATTATTAGTTTTTATGCAAAAATCATATTTCTAGACTTTACTATGAGTTTGTGTGTTTTTATGTGATTTCAGGTATTTTCTGGCTGAAATTGAGGAACCTGAGCAAAAATCTGATTCAGAGGCTGACAAAGGACTGCAGATGCTGTTGGATTCTGACCTTCCTGCACTTGAAATGGATTTTCTGGAGCTACAAAAGCTCAATTGGCGCGCTCTCAATTGCGTTGGAAAGTAGACATCTTGGGCTTTCCATCAATATATAATAGTCTATACTTTACTCGATATTTGATGGCCCAAATTGGCGTCAAAACACTGGTCAGAGACCTTTTTCTGGCGTTAAACACCAGAACTGGCATAAAAGCTGGAGTTAAATGCCCAAACTGGCACCAGAGTTGGCGTTTAACTCCAAGAAAAGCCTATGCACGTGAAAGATTCAATGCTCAGCCCAAGCACACACCAAGTGGGCCCCAGAAGTGGATTTCTGCATCATTTACTTATTTCTGTAAACCCTAGGTTACTAGTTCACTATAAATAGGACCTTTTACTATTGTATTTTCATTTTTTGATCATCTTTGATCTTGGGATCAGGTCTTTGAACCCTTTTTTGATTGTTTCATGTTATTTGGGAGGTATGGCCATTCAGCCATGCCTAGACCTTGTTCTTATGTATTTTCAATGGTGGGGTTTCTACACCCCATAGATTAAGGTGTGGAGCTCTGCTGTTCCTCATGAATTAATGCAATTACTACTGTTTTCTATTCAATTCAAGCCTATTTTTGTTCTAAGATATCCATTCGCACTTTAACATGATGAATGTGATGATCAAGTGACACTCATCACCATTCTCACTTATGAACGCGTGCCTGACAACCACTTCCGTTCTACCAGAAAACAAGCTTGAATGCATATCTCTTGGTCTCCTGGTCCACGACGCATGGTTGCCTCTCCTGACAATAGAGCCCTCCATTCCGTGAGATCAGAGTCTTTGTGGTATAAGCTAGAATCAATTGGCAGCATTCTTGAGATCCAGAAAGTCTAAACCTTGTCTGTGGTATTCCGAGTAGGATCTGGGATGGGATGACTGTGACGAGCTTCAAACTCGCGAGTGCTGGGTGCAGTGACAGTGCACAAAAGGATCATTGGATCTTATTTTGACACGATCGAGAACCGACAGATGATTAGCCCTACGTAACCCGTAGCCGGACCATTTTCACTGAGAGGACGGATGGTAGCCATTGACAATGGTGATTCCCAACATACAGCTTGCCATGGAAAGGAGTACGCATGACTGGATGAAGGCAGTAGGAAAGCAGAGGCTCAGAGGGAACAAAGCATCTCCACACGCTTATCTGAAATTCCCACCAATGAATTACATAAGTATCTCTATGTTATTTTCCGTTTTATTTCTCTTTTAATTATCAAAATCCCATAACCATTTGAATCTGCTTGACTGAGATTTACAAGATGACCATAGCTTGCTTCAAGCTGACAATCTCCGTGGGATCGACCCTTACTCACGTAAGGTATTACTTGGACGACCTAGTGCACTTGCTGGTCAGCTACACGGAGTTGTGAAGAAGTGTGTGTATCATGATTTCGTGTACCAAAGGGTATATGTCCTTCCAAGCCGTGCAAGGCCAGAGGATCTTTGGGCGTTTTGAGGACTTATTCCACGGCTTCAAAAGCACCTTCTTTAAGGTCAGGCCAGTTTAGGGTTACCATCCGTTCTGGCTGACCCTGGAAGAAGAGAGGCGGATCCCCACCTATTGGATCTTTGAGGCTGGCTCTGACTACTTAATAAAGGTGACTTATGATGGATTACACGAGGAGGACCACCTGATTGCCGACATCTTGTTGGTGATCTTTGGCCCTCAAAACTTAATCCCCATTTGTTACTGGGTGATCAGGAAATTGGTCAGGCCCATGTCGGTAGGTTATTCCCCCGTTCTTTCGATTCATCTTTCCTTTTCGTTTCCTTTGGAGTTTCTCATTAAAAACTTGGTTCCTGACTTTTTTACTTGCGTTTTACTTGTAGTTTCTATGGATGACGAGAAGACTACCATGGCGGAGCTGATGGCCCACTTTTTTGATGAGAGCGATGACGACGACTCCTTAGCGACCTATTCAGATGTCCCGGGTCCCAATGTCGTCGGCGAGGGTAGTGGTCGGATTGCAGCTGAGGATCAAGGTGATTCCCAGCCTTCTGGTAGCGCCTAACCCGATCATCCTCCGAGGGGTGTTGTGGAAGAGCCGATCCAAGAGCAGGGGACTGGTTTTGAGGCTGACCCTAACTTGATCATCGTTCCCAACCCCAAGAAACGAAAAGGTCCTATTGGAAAGACCTTGACAGTGATGGAGAGGAGCTTTGATGCCGGCCATTTTATTGATTCCCATCTCCTTTCGGGGACTGAGGAATGCTTTCAGGAGGAGGACCTCGCTGCTCAGGTGAAGTGGACTTATCGCAGTCTCCTTCGAGCCGCAGCCATTGCCCGAAAGGTGGAGCCTGTTCTGACTCAGTGTCAGGCTCTAGAGGGGAAACTTCGCGCTTCTCAAAAAGGACATCGCTGAGTTGAAAACCTAACTCACCGAGAAAGAGAAGAGAGCGGAGGAAGACACTTCCGAGATCAATAGGTTGGTGGAGCGCGACCTCACTGTCTCTAAGGAATTGAACACTGCTTGGGGACAAGCCGTTTTTGCTGAGGCCAAAGTTAAAAAGTTAGAGAAAAAATTAAAAGAGTTGGAGGAGAAGCACAGCGAGGTCGAGAAGTCGGCCCAGGTTGCTCAGCAAGAGGTCGCTTTTCTGAAGAAGAAGAACAAAGACCTTGTGAGGGATGCCAGGAAGATTGTCAAGGCTACCGAGGACGGGATCAAAGCCCAGGTTGCTGTCCCATCTCCTGATCTTGATACTTCTTTGATTAGTGCTTTCAAAATGGTTTAGGACGGAAAGATTGTGGACATCCCCAAGAAGTCGGGACCCCCTTCGTAGCTTTGATATTTTTGGACTTGTCCTGTAATTTTAATTTGTTTCTTTAACTTGTTAGGCCGATGTGATGCCCTTGTGTTGTAATACTTTGACTTGCCGGGCCGATGTGATGCCCTCATTTTGTGACATTTATCACGACTTGCTTTATATTGTTTTTGGACCAATTAGTTACCTTTGGAGAATATTTGTAGCTCTCTATTTCCTAGCTTTATCGTTTGGCCGGTAGGCCATAGGCTTTTGCCTGTATGGTGCTCGTTGCACCGACTGGGGCTTCTAGGGTGATCAGTCCCGGTTAGCCGTGGAAGGGAAAAATAAAGAGAACATGTAACTTCAAAATTTGTGAAATGACACAAATGCAAATGTTCGTGGTATTTATAATGGAACGAGATAACAAAGTAAGATGACAAAGCAACGAACAGTAATGAACGAAATATTTATAATGAAAAAAAAACCGTTAAATCACGGGGTCGTATTTTAAGAATAAAATCTTTTAAAGTTTGTTGCGTTCCACGTTTTTGACACCTCACTCCCGTTCAAACGTTCCAACTTGTAGGCCCCCTTACCGAGTACTTGTCTTACTCTGTATGGGCCTTCCCAATTTGCCGCTAGTTTGCCTTCTCTTAGAGTAGGTAACCTGATGTCGTTTCGTTGTAGTACCAGGTCGTCTGGTTCGAAACTCATTTTTAGCACTTTGGCATTGTACCTTAAAAATACCTTTTGCTTTAACATAGTTTCTGTAAAATGGGCCATCTACCTGGTTTCGTCGATTAGGTCTTTTTCCATTGCCTTCTCAACAGCCCCAAGAAGCAGCTTTGGGCTTGGTTCCATAATTTCCACAGGGATTACTGCGTCGACTCCTTAGGTAAGCCGAAAAAGCGTTTTCCCGGTAGAAGATTACGACATTGTCTTATATGACCACAGGACCAAGGCAAGCTCGTTTGCCTATAAGCTCTTTTTCTGATCTAGTCGTCTCTTTAGGCCTTGGAGGATGATCTTGTTTGCCACTTCTACCTGACCATTGCTTTGTGGGTGTTCGACTGAAGAGAACTTCTGCTTGATCTCCAATCCTGAGAGGAACTCGCCAAACTTCTTATCCGTGAACCGCGTCCTGTTATCTGAGATAACAACCTGAGGGATTCCAAACCTAGAGGCCACTTGTCTCCACATGAACTTTCGACAGTTTGCCGACGATATGCTGGCTAATGGCTCTATTTCAATCCACTCGATATAGTAATCAACTTTCACGAATAGATACTTAACCTGGCCAGGAGCCGCCAGGAACGGACCTAGGAGGTCGACTCCCCACTGAGCAAGGGTCGGGAGGCCATCATTGAGCTTAACTCCACCGCCGAGTACTTGTGAAAGTTGGCTTTCTCTTGGCATCTTCTACACTTCCTCATGAACTCTTGTGCATCCGACATCATAAAAGGCCAATAGTATCCAGCTCTAACAATCTTCCTGGCTAACGCCTTTCTCCCGATATGGTGGCCACATCATCCTTCGTGGATTTCGCTAAAGACGTTTGATTAAGCCCTCGTTTGTACATCTTGCCCTGTATCGCTACGTACTTGGCCGCATCCCGTCTTACTGTTCTAGCATCCTTCTCGTCCTTCGGGAGTTCGTCGTCCTCCAAGAAATGGAGGATTGGATTGATCCACGAGGGAGGGCTCAGTGCTTGTGTTATGTAGAGGGTTACTGACGGCTCCTTTACCATCCCTTGAATCAAAGATCGGTTTTCCATGCCTGGCTTTGTGCTTGCCAGCTTCGATAGGAGGTTAGCTCTCACATTCTTTTCTCTGGGTACATGTTGAATCGTGACTTCTTCAAAATCTTCGCACAACTTTTTCACCTTTTCCAAGTACTTCTGGAGTAAGGAGTCTCTAGCTTGATATGTCCTGTTGACCTGGGAGGTAATGATTTGGGAGTCACTGTTGACCTCGACTCACGACACTCCAACTTCTTTGGCTAGGAGCAAACCCCCTATCAAGGATAGGGGTGGCAAGAGTATCCGACCCGTCCCAACCCGGTCGGGGCGGGTTTAAACCCGACCCAAAGCGGGACGGGGTCGGGGTCAGGCTAAACCCGCCCCTACCCACCCCGAAGTACATATATATATATATATATATATATATATATATATATATATATATATATATATATACACACACAATTTAAACTTTTAGGGTTCCTTATCCTCACAGCCACTGAGCCACTGTCCTCATACTCATTTACGTGTCCCTTCATCCCCGACCCTAGTAGAGAAGAGGGAAGAAAAGTCACTTCTTCTTCTCCCCAAACCCCAGTAAACCTCAGATCTGGTCACCTTCACAACTTCACTGCACCGTCGAGCCTTCCACCGAGCTTGTCGCCATCGCTGCGCTGCCGTCCTGCCGAGCCGAGTCGCTGCCGCTACGGTGTCGTCCTGTTGACGTCGTGTCGCCACGCTGCCGAACGCTCGAACCTACTCATCGTTGCTGCACTACCGAAGCTACTGAGTACTAAACCAGTGAATCCCTCTTTCTCACCGTCTTCCTCCAATACGTAAGTTTCCCTGTCTCTGCGCTGCCCTCTTAGATAATATTTTTTCAGGGCTCTGAAATGTTCATATCCTGCTTATTGGTTATAAAAATTTGAAGTTAGAAACATTGGCATCAAGGTATCTATTCCATTGACTACTAATATGGTAATTTCTTTTATTTAGATTTATCATGTTGTCCATAAAATGTGGAGCATGCAGGCAATTTGCATAAGAGAAAGATTGATTAAGAATTTTAATCTTGTCTATCTTGTCAAGCAAGAGCTTAAAAGAATTTAAATTGCATTCTTTTAAGGTGTACTGTTGAATTGCATTGCTTAAAACTATAGTTTCAATGATTGGTACTGGTTTTTCATCTTTTGTATGAATGCTGGTTTTTCCAACCTATCATTTAAGATGATTTGTGCATGTTGTTGCTAACTTGATAACTTTTTCTTTCATTGCATTCTAGTGTACTTCTTTTATTCATTACTTTATTTATTTATTAATCTAAATGACTCAAAATTGAGGATGGCATACTGAGAATCTATATTACCTCCATTGGACATCAAAGTTTTTATGTTGTTTTGCCTAGCTTTTCTCTAACTTTATTCTCATTAAATTAATGTGCGGCTTCGGGTATATTTGAAACATGGACATAGATTTGTAAATAATCGAATTTGATTTGCTTCAGAGTCTGATGATATCTTAGTCAGGCCAATCTGTATTTTTGGTTATGTTAAAAGTAAATATCTGCATGGATTGAAGAAAAAAGAGCTGTTACCAAATTTGTTTCTGCATTTTTCTTTAATACCATTTACTTAATTTGTCATTTTTTCTGCTTAAAGTTAGCAACTTACAGGCTTGATGGGGTTAAAGTTTTGAAATTTTGTGCTGTTTAGTTCAATTTCTATGTCAATTTGTGTTCAGTTTATATAATAAAAATACTTTATATGATTTGTGTTTGCAATGTAGGTTTGTTAAGATAATTTCATGGCTAGTAATGCTAAAGAAGACACACTAAACAATAATGTTGCACCTACCAATAATGAAGTTGAAGTTTAGAGTAATGCTAATCTAACTTCAGAAACTCCACAACCAACGGATAATAATGCCTCAAATCCAGAAGGATCAACTCCTGTTGAAGGTGACAATAAGACTAATGTTAAGAGTGCTTATTGGGAGTATTTTAATCGATTAAAAGTTGAAGGTGAATGGAAGGAAAAATACAAATTTTGCAAGAGTGTGCTTAATGCAAATCCGAAGAATGGTACTAAGTCATTGAGAAACTATGTGGACTGCTATTGTAAGAGAATAAAAGTGGTGAACTCAAGGCAATCATCAATTGTTGAATAATTAGCAAAACAAGCACAGGTGCAAAAGGTAAATGAAGATGGCTTTGTGTTTGATCCTTCAAAGACAAGAAAGTGTGTCGCCGAAATGATTGTCCTACATGAGTATCCTTTGTTGTGTGGACCACCATGGACTGAGGTGAGCGTCTGCATCAATGCAACCAACATTTAAAATGTCTAGTCGCAACAGGGTTAGGAAAGACATCTTGAAGATGTTTGGGTATGAGAAGCTGAAGTTAACTCTTCAAATAGATGAAAATGATAGTAGAGTTGCAATAACTAGCGACATGTGGACTTCCAATCAAGAAAAAGGTTACATGGTTGTCATAGCTCACTATATCGATAGTTCGTGGAAGTTGCAAATGCGCTTATTTAGGTACTTCAAAAACTTCAAAAACTTCTATATATTGTGTTGTCTTTGTATGTTGACATCTAAAATACATGCATGTTTGTTTTATTTTTCAGCTTTTTCTATGTTCCTTGTCCCCATACAAGTGAAGTTCTTACTCAAACATTGATGAAAATATTGTTAGAATGGAATGTTGATAGAAAATTGTCTACTATTACATTGGATAATTGTTCTACTAATGATGCTATGATAGATGAATTGTTGGGGCGGCTAGATTCTTCATTCTTGATGTTGGGGGGTAAATTATTGCATATGCGTTGTTGTGCTCATATATTGAATTTGATTGTGATGGATGATTTGAGTATAGTTAAGAAAAGTATTGAAAAGATTCGTAGTAGTGTATTGTATTAGACTGCAATGCAGAAAAGGAACGAAACTTTTGTGAGTTGGTGTGCTAAAATAGCGATTTTATTTACTAAGAAATTGGTTCTTGATTGTTTGACTAGGTGGAACTCAACTTATTTCATGTTAGACACTGCATTATTGTATAGAGCCATCTTTCCTAGGTTAAGGCAGAAGGAACCCCAATATAAAACTGTGCCAAGTAATGAGGAGTGGGAACTTGCCAAGGAAATATGTGATAGATTGAAGTTGTTTTATGATGTTATGCAACTGTTTTCTTGTTCTAAATTTCCGACTGCCAATCTTTATTTTACTCTGGTTTGTAAAATAAAAGTCTCATTGGATGAATGTTAACTTTCTAGTAATTCTTTAATTTCTAATATGGCATCTAGCATGAAGAAGAAATTTGAGAAGTATTGGGATGAGATTCATGGCATTATGGGTGTTGCTGCTGTTTTAGATCCTAGGTACAAGATGGTTGAGGTTGAATTTCAATTTGAAAAAATGTATCCAGATCCAATAAAATGTTCCAAGCAAGTTGACAGAATTCATCAGTTGTGTAATGAGTTGGTTAATGAATACAATCAAAAAATGAGTTCTGATGTGTCACATGTTGGTACAAAAGAAGTTGATGAAAGTGGAAATACAAGCTTATTTGGGGGTGATGATTATATGGTATATCTTAAGAGAAGAAAGATGACAAGGGGTTCATGTGTGAATGTTAAGTTTGATCATTATCTTGAGGAGTAAATTCATCCTCCAAATGATCCTAACTTTAATGTTTTGAAATGGTGAAAGAACAATCAAATGAAATTTAAAATTTTGGCAAAAATAGCCAAGGATATATATGTCATTTCGGTATCCACTATTGCTTCTGAATCTGCTTTTAGTACAAGTGGTCGTGTGATTTCTCCTCATCGCGGAAAGCTCAAAGAAAGCATAATTGAAGCTTTGATGTGTGGCCAAAATTAGTTGTGGGCAGCTTTAGGGAATAAAGGTGACATACTACTTAATATTCATTTATGTTAATTTTTTACATAATAGTAATTAGTTTATTAATTACCATCTCTTTTGATTTTTAGGTTTAAATCTTGATCTTCAAACCTTTAATGATGATGAAGATGTGGAAAGTGATCAAGAATGAGGATTGAAGACTTTTTAATATTTTAATGATGTAATTTCTTTATGTTTGTATTTTAATTTAGTTATTTGACATTGTATGAATCTTATGTTTGTATTTTAATTTAGTTATGAATTTTAAGTTTGTATCTTAATTTATATATGAATGTGTAATAATTAAAATGTCATTTAATTTTTATAGGGGCCGGTACCCGTGGGGGCGGGTTAGGGTAGAGTAGCCTACTACCCGCAGGTAGGGGTGGGGGCGGGTAGTAGTGGAATGCAACCCCCTACCCGTCCCATTGCCACCCCTAATCAAGGCTTTATATTTCGCCTGGTTGTTGGAGACCGGGAAGTCAAACTTGACTGATTGTTCATAAGTCATCCTAGCCGAGCTTTCGAGGATTATCCCTGCCCCTCCAAATGCTTGGTTGGAGGCTCTGTCAACATGGAGCTTCCACCATGTGCTCGTGTTCTTGGGTGTATCACCAACTACCTCTACCAGGAAGTCTGTCATTGCCTGGGGCTTAATCGCGTGCCTGGGTTCGTAGTGTAAGTCGTATTGTGATAGCTCAACTGCCCATGTCATCATACAGCCTGCAAGGTCGTGTTTTTGTAACACTTGGCGAATGGCTTGGACAGTCTTGACAGTGATCGGGTGTCCTTGGAAGTATTGCCTCAACCTCTGGGACAAGGTTAGCAAAGCATAAGCCAATTTCTCCAACTTAGTGTATCTGAGCTCTGCTCCTTGGAGTGCCTTGCTGATGAAATACACCGGTTGTTGAATCTTACCCTCTTCTCGAATGAGGATGGCTACCAAGGTATGGTCTGTTACTACCAGGTATAAAAACAATGTCTCCCCTTCTTTTGGCTTACCGAGGACAGGGAACGCCGATAGTATCCATTTGAAATGACTGAATGCCTCTCCACAGGCCGGGATCCATTCAAAGGCTATTCCCTTTTTCATCAAATTGAAGAAAGGGAGGGCATTTGCTGCCGAGGCACCGAGGAAACGGGATAAAGCGGCGAGCCTCCCAGCCAACCTTTGCACATCCTTGACGCACCCTGGGCTCGTTATTTGTAAGATGGCTTCACACTTGTCTAGGTTGCCCTCTACTCTCTTCTGCGTTATCATGAAGCCGAGAAACTTCCCAGCCTCCATGGCAAAAGCGCACTTGAGGAGTTTGAGTCTCATGTTATGCTTACGGAGAGACTCGAAGACAGCCTCTAGGTTTCCGACCAGGTCACTTGGCTCGCTAGTTTTTACCAGAATGTCATCAACATAAACCTCAACCGATTTACATCTATCGATAAGATCGCTAAAAACCTTGTTCATCAGCCTTTAATAGGCTGCTCCGGCGTTTTTTAGTCCGAATGACATTACTTTGTAACAGTAAGTACCAGTTGACGTTATAAACGCCATTTTCTCCTCATCAGGTCGGTGCATGGGTATTTGGTTATACCCAGAGTACGTGTTCATGAAGCTTAAGAACCGGTATCCCGCTCCTGCGTCAACCAGGGCATCAATGTTTGGAAGGAAAAAGAGTCTTTCAAACACACTTTATTGAGATCCAATTAATTGACACACATCCTCCACTTCCCGTTGGCTTTCTTGATGAGTACTACATTTGACAGCCATGTCGAGTACTCGAGCTCCCTGATGAATCCGGCGCCTAACAGGATAGCAGTCTGTTTGGCTACCTCGTTAGCCCTTTCTTGCAACATTTTCCTCCTTCACTGTGCTATGGGCTTAGCATCTGTTTTTATGGCGAGCCGGTGAGACATGAACTCGGAGTCCACCCTTGGCATGTCAGTGGGAGTCCAAGCGAAAAGGTCGCCGTTTGCTCTGATAGCTTCCATGAGAGGCTCTTTTAGGTTGTGGGGAGGTTTCTGTTCACGAAAGTGAACTTTTCCTCCGTGTTCCCAACTCGAAGCTTCTCTAAGCCCCCATGGGGCTCCAGCTTTGGTCTGTCGTCTATTCTTGCATCCAGATCGGCTAGGAAAACCCAGATCCCTCCTTCGACTTCTTCCTCAGGGAGAGACTGACGTTGTTGCATGCGAAGGCCGTTTCTAGATCTCCTCTGATGGAACCGACGGTTCTGGCATCTGTGACAAACTTCATTGCTAAAAACTTGGTGTATATTATGGATGAGAACTCATTGATTGTCTTCCTTCCTAGGATGATATTGTAGGCTGTGGAGTCTCTCAAGACAACGAACTTTGCCATTACCAACCTCTTTCCTTCACCCGACCCTATACAGGCCGGAAAGGTAATTAACCCGTCGGGTTTTCTGTAGTTGTCCTCAAGGCCTATGAGGGTCTTGAGGTCGGTTTCCTTGAGTCCCAGGGCATCGAACACGTTTCTGAACATGATATTTGAGTTAGCGCCAATGTAAACGAGAATCTGTTTGACTAGGCCCATCCCGATTCTTGCTGTGATCACCATGGGTGGGTTTTCCGGAAGCTCACGAAGCAGTTGATCCTCCGGGCCAAAGGATATCCTTGGGGGCTCCTCAGATTGAGTCCTGTGGCTTCCCGATGACACAGCTAAGACTTTGGCATCCTTTTTTGTTGCCGACTTAAACTTGGGGGGCGCGTCTCGCCTGATCACGATGTTGACAACTACCATAGGGGAGTTGTCAGCTGGCGTTTGCTTTGGTTTCACAACCCGGCTGCGATCTTCTTTGGATCGCTCACATTCCCTTTTTCTCGGTTCCCTTATGAATTGGGAGAACTCAGTCAGCTTCCCCTTGCGAATGGCTTGCTCCAAGGCGTCCTTTAAGTCAAAGCAGTCTTGCGTCTTGTGGCCATAACCTTTGTGATAGTCGCAGTACACGTTCTTATTCCCGCCTGTTCTATCTTTCAGTTGCTGGGGCTTCGACAGGATCTCCTTGTCCGCAAATTGCTGGTACACCTCCACTATAGGGGTCGTGAGGGAGTGTAGTTTGTGAACTTCCCCACCAGAGGAAACGACTTAAAATTGTTTTGCTGGTATCCCTTCCTTGGGGGCCTCTTTTGGTTTTTCAGTGTACCCGAGCTGACGAGTAGGTGGGTTAGTCGGCTGCTGTTTGTTGGCTGCCACTACCTGGCTAACCTCCTCATCGTTGATGTATTCTCTTGCCACGTTTTGGATCTACTGCATAGTCCAGACGGGTTTAGTGGTGAGGTGTTTCCTGAAGTCTTCATTCAGCAAGCCGATCGTCAAGCACAGGCCGGCTACCGAGTTGGTTAAGCCATCAATTTCCAAGCATTCATCATTGAGCCTATCCAGAAATTTCCAGGTTGGCTTACCGTTTCTCTAGGTGATGCCGAGAAGGTTGATCGGGTGTTTGGCCTTGGCGATACGTGTGGTAAACTGTGCCAAGAAACTGCGACTTATATCCGAGAAGGCCATAATGGACACTTGCGGAAGCGCGTTAAACCACCGGATCACAGGACTTGCTAACGTTACCGGGAAAGCCCGACACCTCACTGCGTCTCCGACACCTTCCAAGTTCATCCTGGCCTCGAAAGCCGTCAGGTGTTCTTGAGGGTCTTGGGTACCATCGTACCTCATGTCTGTTGGCTTGTTGAAATGTTTCAGTAGCCGGACTTTAAAGATGGAGGAGTGAAAAGGGGTAGCTTCCATGATGATGGGTTCTTGTCGTCTTCTTGGTCTCTCTCGGTAGGTCTCCCAGTGTCCTTCCGACCTGTCCTGGGTCATCTGTGACTGGCATTTGTTCGGTGTCTGTCATCTCTTCGAGGGCTTCTGCCCTGAGCTTCCGACCTTCTTGGAGGAGATCGGGTGCGAGAGAGACTTGGGCTAGGACGGTAGAGGTCCTTCGTTGCTAGCTCTCTATCGAGGTTCTGCACCCAATGGCACAACTCTTGCATGATTTTGGCATTATTATCACCCGTGCCCCGAACAGGCGTCTCTCATGAGAGCTAGAGGGTGGGTCATCTCTGCGGGAATGTGTTCTCATGTGCTCACGGAACGATGCCATGGAGGTTTAACCTACTCATCAAGCGGGTTCCCTCCTCCTCATGTGCCTCCTCCTCCTCGTGCTCGTCCATCGGGTCCAACAGAAAATCCATTCACGCCAATCCCCACAGACGACGCCAATGTTCGGTGGCTCGTGTTCTGAACGGGTCGGATATGGTGAGTATCAAAGGTTAGTGGGTCACTGGTAGCCGGACCTGGATAGACTCCAAGAATGGGATTTCTCCGAGCTGACATGGTTAGAGACGAGAGGAGGCCACCTGCAAAGACTCCAACGATTAAGTCAGTGTCCGTACTTAAGCGGCCATTAGGGTTAGGGTAGGTGACATATCTCTGGGGAGGGTAGGGTCCTCCCCTTATATAGTCTGTGCTCGAGTGGGTCCTCCCCTTATGTTTCTGGAAGCTTCCTTCCAACTGTCCATGTGCTGTGACCAAGAGGAAAAAAGAGGAGATTTGTGGGTTGGAGGACCCATCAGGTCGTTGCCTCGGTACCCAGACTTGACTCGGTAATGGATTGGGCCAGAACAATTAGATAATATACTTTAAATATGTATAAACTCTTTATTTATAGTATTTTAAAGATGGATTTGAGAGACTAAAATATATAAATCTATTCTAAATATTTACATAATCTTACCTGAATATGATCTCGATTTTGCCTTTTATGAGCTAGTATGTCCTTGGGAGAAATGTTAATAGGTTGGCCAAAGTCCGACCTTGAGGGTTGGATCTTAATAAACCTATATTCCCTTTTGCATCTCTCTCTTTCTCATCAGGCGCTCTCTCTATTTCGGATTTCTAAGCTATTAGATTTATCGAACATGGAATATTTTTGGCACAATATGGGCGTAAAAAAAATAATAAGTCCAAGACTGACGAATTCAAAAAATTTTGATAGTGAGGACAAAATATAAAAAATATTATGTGTACACTAAAAATTAGTCACAAAATTAATAACAATATATTTATGTTATATTTGATATTTATTTTATATTTTAATATATAAATGATCGGGTGCTGATTTTTTATGTACACTTAACAAAGTTGACAAATTATAAACATAATACGATAATAATTTTTATAATTATATTTTGTTATTATAAAATTTGATTAATCTTTAAATTATCTAACTAACAAATTAAAAATACTAGTAATTTAAATAATAATATATAATTTAAAATTCTATTCTTTAACTAGGTCATATTTTAAAAAGAATAATTAATTTTTTATTATCAGTACAATCAAATATCGTTTTTTTTAAATATATATTACTAAATAATCATTTATAAATTTATCTTTTATATTATAGACTTTTTATAATATTTATAGCTAATTTTTTTTAAACTAATACAGACAAACAAAATTAAAATTAATTTTTTAAAAATATCAATAAATAAATAATATTTTTTCGAATCTTAACTAATTTTATAATAATTTAATTTAGTGAAATTAAATTTAATCATTTAGTAAGGACAAAAAAATATTATCTTTATATACTGTTTACAAATTTTTCAAATGGTAATGGAAGCACTTACCCACAACTTCCTTAGTAAATCCGTCCCTGCATGTTATCTTTGCATAATAAGTATTCTATTTGATCTTTCAAAGATCTGACTAGGGTCATATATTTATTAATTACTAAAGATATCATATTTCATCAATTGACGTTTCTATCTCGTGACATACTGGAATACGAATGCCTCCACAATTGAACCATTACTCCACATGGAGACGAAGATTCCATTACTCCAAGGAACCTTTGAAGTTTCAACGGTATATATAAAACCACTTTAATTTAAAAGAGTATTTCCGTTTGCACTCCATTTTTTATTACTATCTAATTAACTATATTTATCTATATCTATACGCATAAAATTATTTTCTATTTATTAAAATATCAACTTAAATATAAAAAGAGAAAATAAAAATGAGTGAATATCTTAATATAATTAGTAATTGCAAATTGAGTATACAAATATTATATTTCTCTCTCTTTTTTTTAAGTAGTTTAATTTTACTTAATTGTGATTAATTATTATGCTATAAATCAGAATGATTTGTTTAATAAAATAATTTGTTGAGAATTCAAATGTTGCGTGCATTAAGAATTTGGTTCAATGTAAGAGAACCATCCTGGGTACTACTCCTTTATTCTACATAAGTTTGTTCAATGTACGTAATTTAGCGAAGGGAAATTAAAAAAAAAAAAAACTCAATTGAACCGTGCCAAACACGGTTATAGACTAGTTTATTTCACACATGAAACATTCTGTCGCACTTTTTCTTAGTATAAATAAGAGGCAGTATGTAGTTGCATGTAGAAAAGCATTGAATCTATTCCAAGGAAACAGGAGAAATTAAAATTCAAAGAAGAAAGTGGTCCTTTCCATAATATTTTCCTCAAATTAATTGTTGAATCAATCTCTCTACTATTTCATCAATGGCTGTCTCAGTTTCAGACAGAAGCAGCCATTCTTCTTCTTCTCTGATCCCCAGCTTCCTCTACTCCTCCTCTTCCTCTTCTTTGTCGTCTTTGTCATCAGGTTCTTCAGGTCAGAACTTTATGATTCGTTCTCCGAAGGAACCTTCCGGAAGACGAATTGAGATGTTCTCGCCGGCGTATTATGCTGCTTGCACCGTCGGGGGAGCCCTCTGCTGTGGCCTCACTCACACGGCCGTTACGCCTCTTGACCTTGTCAAATGTAACATGCAGGTCAGATATTTTTATTTTTAACTATGTTAGATTATTGTAAACTAAATGTCTAAATTAGTTATTAAAATCAGTATAAAATGCATTATTAATGGTACATTATTAGTAAATATTATTATTTTTTATTATTTGATTAATAATAATTTGTATCTATATTTACAAAATTTTATACACACAAAATATATAGTTTGTACTTATATTTATCAGAATTTGTTTATAACACATGAATCAATACAATTTGTATTTATATTTTTCATTGTTTGCATACTTAATAAAATTTATTTATTAAAAATAATTTAGTATTTGTATTGATCAAATAATAGTAAAAAATACTAAAAATTACTGATTCTTAAAAATTTTTTAAAATACATATTAAAATATAAAATATATATTTAAATTAAATTAAACTACATATATTTATATACAAATATATGATAGTTGATTTTAGTGTGTAAATAATATTTTGTTTTATTTTTCAATCAATAATGTGATCTTTGTTTTCATTAGTCTCCTTTTCACTGCGCTTTAATTTTAATTAAATTATCATATAATGATTTTTTCTTATCTTATTTGTATAAAGATATCTTCACATGAGTAGTGACTAAATATAAAAAATGAGTGGAACATTTTTATTTGTTTTATTTTTAGTGCATATTTTTTTATATATATTCTTAAGTTTTAATTTAACTAATGTATAGTTGGCTTTGAAAATTATTATAATTTCAGATTGACCCTGCTAAGTACAAGAGCATCTCTTCTGGATTCGGAGTTTTGTATAGGGAACAAGGGCTTAGGGGATTTTTCAGGGGATGGGCACCTACCCTTCTTGGATACCATGCCCAAGGTGCCTTCAAATATGGACTCTATGAGTACTTCAAGAAATACTATTCCGATCTTGCTGGCCCTGAGTTTGCAACTAAGTATAAGACCCTCATCTACCTTGCCGGTTCGGCGTCTTCCGAGTCCATTGCTGGCCTTGCACTCTGTCCTTTTGAGGCCGTCAAGGTTCGAGTTCAGACTCAGCCTGGCTTCGCCAGAGGACTCTCCGATGGCCTGCCTAAGTTGGTCAGAGCGGAAGGAGTCTCAGGGTATGCTTGTAATTTTCACAAATATTGATTGCTTTGATTACAAGAAATGTTACACAAACTCATTTTTCTTGAAACATTGCATCGTATCATTTAGCATATAAAGTGTTTTCGCGTGAAGATGATAACTAAGATGTTGATACGTATTATGTTAAGTATTTTAAACAAAGTGCTTAATAAAGATTTTTGCTTGTTAATACTTAAAAAGTAAAGCTCTTATATTAATGTTGGATAATGGACGAATGAACACAATGTTTCTCATGTTAGATACTTGCTATATGGTGTTGTTTCAGGCTGTACAAGGGACTTGTACCTCTGTGGGGACGGCAGATTCCATGTAAGTTGGTGGTTCTTGTTCTTTTTTTATTTTTTAATCTCTCAAGTTTTCACATTTCCTGCTATGTTCAACAAAATCCGGTACCAGGTTTTATTTTTTCGATTTTTAAACCGGTTTTACTTAAAAAGAGCAGTTCCAATTTGGTTCTTAAACCACAAATTGGTTTGAATTTGGTTGGGTTTGAATTTCATACAATCCAATCCATACACAACTATACTTTCAAGTGTCCCAATAATAGTTAGATACCAGTAATCAAGTAATGAAGTATGAAAATGGTTAATTCAGTCATCATTTCTGCATTCCCTCCTGGATCATCTCTCTTATAAACTCCTTTACTCATTGGTGTCTGAAATCATGATCCAATACTCTGTTAATAATCGCATGCAAGTTATAGTACATAGTAGCAATTTCATCATAAATAATAACATACCTTGTAACTTACAAATAAGGACAGAACTACATCTCCTATGACAAAAGTTTTGTGTGTATTCTAGTTCTCTTATAAGTGGTAATAAAGGGGATAGAAGTAATTGACCCAACACTTGTTTAGGTTGACGAGTGAACTGACCACTCAACTAACTCAAGTTGCCTGTAAAAGTTAGTTACATTGAGTAACTTAATAAGATAATTAAATTTGTAATAATTGCAGATACAATGATGAAGTTTGCTTCATACGAGAACACAGTGGAGATGATATATAAGCATATGATTCCCACAACAAAGGAAGAAAGCAGTAAAATGGTGCAACTTGGTGTGAGCTTTGCAGGTGGATACATAGCTGGAATATTATGTGCTCTTGTCTCTCATCCTGCTGACAACCTTGTCTCTTTCCTCAACAATTCTAAAGGGGCAACTGTTGCTGATGTAAGTAGAGTAACACTAACATATATATAGTATTCAATTCAATTGTTTTCTATGAATGAAAAATATGGTGTCATGTAGAATATTGACAAGTTTGTTTATTAATTTGTTGCAGGCTGTTAATAGGCTTGGATTATGGGGATTAGCAACCCGTGGTCTGCCTCTTCGTATATTTATGATTGGAACACTCACAGGATCTCAATGGCTCATTTATGATTCATTCAAAGTTGCTGTTGGCCTGTAAGTATATTTTTTTTTCCCCAATTTAAGTCATATATATAAATATAATTGAGTTTCCGTTGCAATACCCCAAAAAAATGTGTTATATATTGTTATGGATCCCGGTAGGGAGACAATGGACTATTTGTACAATGTGTACAATGGCACTCACTCGAAAAATTAGTTTAATTTTTGGATTCACTAAGGATCGAACTCTTGACCTTTCAGATCTAACACTTTAATACCATGTCATGATACCACTCATCCCAAAAGCTTCAACTGATGGAAAAATATAACACTAATGATTATATCTCTAATACTCCATAAACCTCCATTGTACACATTGTATAAATATTTCATTGGCTTCTCATACTTTTTCTATTGTTATTGAATTAATAGTTAAAATGATTTTTGATATTCTCTTATATAATGTTATTTTATTTTAAAAGAGTTCAATAAATAAATTGCATATAGAAAATAATTTGACATGTTCTACATTTGTATGATCTAACGATTTTTTTTTAAATATTTATAGGCCAACTACCGGTGGTGCTGCTCCTGCCACTACTCTTGCTTCCGATTCTACATCTCAGAGGGAAAACATTATAGAAGTTGCTTGATTGCAAACATTATAAAAATTAAAAATCATTAATTATTGTTGGATTTGCTAGGAGCCTAGGAGCATTAGTTTTTTTTTGTTTTTTGTTTTTTGTTTTTTTTTTTTTTTTTTACCTTTCAAAGATTAAGTGATTTTATTTATTTCAAAAAAAGAATGGAGGTGTCCAAGCTTGGGAATAAAGAAAGAAAAGAGGGGAACTCCCGATTTCTGAGCCAATAATATCGTTAGTTACCTCCTAAATTTTATTCATAATTCATAACTGTTCATTAACTATTTTGTATACTTTCTTTATTTCATAGTATTTTCTTTTAGTTTTGTACAAATATTAAGATAATTATTAAAATTTATTAAAAATAGGATAAAGTATACTTTTTGTCCCTAAAGTTTAACAAAAGTTTTAAAAATACTCCTAAGTTTTATTTTGTTTCAATTTTACCCCAAAAATTTTCGATTTACATCAAATATACCTTTGATGGCTAATTTTTCAAAAAAATTAAGACTAATTCAACAATAATTTCATAAGAACAACCCTCAACACAAGCAAATCAAGATAATTTTCATGCATTATTGTTAGATTGGTCTTAAAGTTTTTGAAAATTTAGCTGTTGAGGGTATATTTGATGTAAATCGAAAATTTTTGGGACAAAATTGAAACAAAATAAAACTTAAAGGATATTTTTGAAACTTTTGCCAAACTTCAGAAACAAAAAATATACTTTACCCTTAAAAATATAAGCAATAAAAATATATATATCTAGTGTTATTTTCTCTTATCTTTTTATTAATTCTTTAATCTTTTAATTTTTTCTATTTAATAATAAAAGACATGAAAAATAAAAATTAAATAATAACATTTTGAAATCAGAAAACGACACTTAATTTATAAAAAAATAAAAATAAAAATACGTACTTAATAAAAAGAGAGTCACTTATGTTACATGATACAAGAATCACCATATTTATAGGAATATTATCAACTAATTTTATAAATATTCTATGTACTAACTAGTAGCCATTATTAACTTAACTCTCAATTACTAACAACTCTAATAATATTTTAATACTAAATACTTATATTTATGTGCATTTAGAACATTTAGTTTGTATATTTCTAAAAACAAAAATGGTACGTACACACTAAAATCAGATGGAGAATATTATCCTCTGCTTCAAGTCACAGCAAGTTTCCCCCAACTCCACAAGCATGGTTCACAAATAGTTTGCTACAACCTATGAAACAAGTAAAATACAAGAGTGAATGGTGTTATAAGGATATGACTCTATACATTCATAATATTTTAATGGCTCCCCTAGACACTTCAAATGATGACCTTCTTATCCATAATAATGCAAGGAATGTGAGCAACTTTAGGCCACTCTTTCCCCCCATTACTCCGACAACTCGCTTCTAACAATGGACAACTCCCTATAGTCAATACCGAAAGAGATGAAGGCAATCCTTCCTGTGGCAATGACTCCAAGCTATCACAAGATGAGATCTTAAGACATTCAAGAGAAGTCAGATTCTGAAGCCATTTCCCATCCAAATGTCTTATACCATCAAGATGATAGATGTGAAGGGAGATAAGAGTAGAGGGTAATAGTGGCACTTCCATCTTCATTAGCATGTTAACCAGATAACCACCTTCAATTTCTAACTCTGAAAGGCAAGTAAGATGGTCAAGGCCCCATTTAATGATATCTGCATTTGAGAAATTCCCTCCAAGATTGCCGATTCGAAGTGTTCGTAAACTGATTGGAAGACCTTCATTTGCAAAAAATTGCATACTTGGGAGGTTAAGAACTGTCAATTCTTGAAGGCCAACAAGAGCATTAACCGGCTCTGGTAGTGAATTAAGCTTGTTGCAATATGACACCCAAAAACGTCTGAGCTTAGGAGTTGGCAATCCAAGATGAGGAAATGATTCGAGTTCAGGACATTCTAGAATGTAGAAACCTTGAAGAAATGTGAGACACTGGGGTGCATCTTCTTCTTCTGAAATTGAAAATGATTTCAGATTCTTACATTCTATAAAGTAGAGCCACTTGAGCACAGGGAGAGAGCCTAAGGGAAATGATGTCAGTGAGCAACAACTATTCCATATTGTCAAAGATTCAAGTGCCCTGTAACTATGCAGGGATTCATGATTTGGAAATTCAAAGTTCTCACAATTTTTGAGGAACAGAACTCTTAACGTTTCCGGCAGACCATCTCTAGGGAAGGCGGTCCGAGAAGGAATGCCTTCGATATGTAATTGTTCAAGAGAATTAAGACCAAGCATTAATTCACTGAATAGATTTGATGCATTGATAATGTTTCTGTTATCTACTTCAACAGAAAATTGTGACTCAAGTAGAGAACAACTGGATAAATGAAGTTTAGTCAAGGAAGGAAGGTTGCTGGGTAAATTTCCTTGGAGTTTCGGACAATCGCTTAGAGACAGATGAGAAAGACGAGGGAAGTGTGTAGCTATACCGCCCATGAAGTTCCATTCCTCCCATGCCGGCATCTCTCCGAAACTCAGTGTCTCCAAGGAGGGAAATGGTTGAAATGAAGGAGAACAACATCCATAAAATTCAGGACCAATAGTCTTCACTGAGATAATATCAAATATGATGAGTTCTTTAAGATTTTGAAGCTGTCCAACAGGTGGTAGTAATGAACAATAGTGACAACTTCGGATGCACAAATACACCATGTTTGCAAATGAGGAATTACCTAACCAGTTGGGAAACCAGGTTCCACCATAGAATTTGATGGTTAGTTTCTTCAAGTTTGTTGAAGGCTGCAGGTGCTCCAATACAAGATGTTGGGACTCTTGAGCAGTGCAGCTATCCCATTCTAATGATAGATCTTCAATTTGTTCTTTCTTCTTCATATTGGCTTGTGAAGCATCATTGGGGTCAACAATATTTTGTAGCTTTGAAATGCAGAGCTTTCCCTGCAAATTGGGAAATTTTTGCAATTCTCCCACCTTCAATCCATTTTGCTGTCTGCTAACAACAAACCCAGATAAAGTTTGGAGATTTTCTAGTCTTGCTATTTGTGCAGGTATCTCCTGTAATTGAGTTCCACTAATGTCGAGGTGGCGAAGATTCACCAACATTCCTATCTCCTCAGGTAATTCAGTGAGAAACTTACAATCAGACAACAGCAAGGTCTGTAGATTGTAGAGCTTGCAAACCACAGAAGGCAACCTTTTAATGTTAGTGCCAGAGAGATCTAGATGCCGCAAATGTTTTAAACCTCCAATGGAGTCTGGTAACTCAGAGATATTCTTGTAGTGTGACAAAGATAATACCCGCAACTGTTTTAACTTGGGCAACAAGTCATGTATTACCTTGTTTGATAGGTAATAGTCAAATGACCATCCATTCAATGGTAAGGGAAGGAAGGTGCGCAGGCCTTCTAAACCATAAAAGGAATTAAATTTATTGAAATAGTCATACCAACTTCTGTTGTATGACAAATGTCGAACTTTTTTTGGATTTTCAAGTGCCTTTTGATCCTCATACCTGATACAATAAGCAGATGAAACCATTGCAGCTAAATCATTGACGAGGTCATGCATTTCGAAGCTTTTCCCATCCATGGACCGTCGACGAATTAGTGACCTTGATACTAGTTCATCAAAGTATTCGTCACCAACTTCTTCCAGGATTTTCTTACTTTTTGACACATGTACTAAGCCTTCTGCAATCCATAGCCGAACTACCATCTCTTTTTCGAAGGCTGAGTTCTTTGGAAAAATTGAACAATAAGCAAAGCAACGTTTCAAAGGAGCCGGAAGGAAATGATAGCTTAGTAGCAGAGCAGGTTGCACATTCAAATTTGGCAGATCCCAAATGTTACTTCTAAGTACCTTATTCCAATCATTTTTCGACAATTTGGTGCGAAGAAGACCCCCCAATGCAACTGCAGCTAAAGGCAAACCATCACATTTTTTCACAATTTCTCTTCCAATTCCTTCTAGGTTGGACCTTTCACTGGAATTATTTGCTCCAAATGCGTGTTCAGCAAGTAAAGACCAGCAATCTTCACTATCAAGAGATGTCAAATGGAAGATAGGAAAGGTTTGCATAGCTTTTGCAACGTTTTCATCTCGTGTTGTGACAATGATTGTACTTCCCATTTCTCCAGCATTAAAAATATCCTTTAGATTGGCCCAATCAACATAGCTTGTGCCGCGAATGTCATCCAACACTAGCAAAAATCTTTTTCTCCACAACCTTTGCTGCAATTCCACTTGCAGAGTATTCAAGTTATCAGTATTTGTTGTTTTTGAGGTAACCGATTCAAGCACAGTCTTAGTGACCCTGAAAACATCAAAATCCTTAGAAACACATGCCCATGCTTTTAAATCAAACTTGTCTTTAACTTCATCATCATTGTATAGGAGTTTAGCAAGGGTTGTTTTACCAATCCCTCCCATGCCAACAATTGAAATCACTCCTATTTTATTGCCACTAGCACCAACATCTTCTGACAGCAAATACTCTCTAAGTTTCTTTCTCTCATCATCTCTTCCATAAATGACAGATTCGTCCACCACAGAACTTGTAGGCATCCCTTGCCAAACACTGTTGGAAACACCTTCTTTCAGTTGAAGAATGTGTATTTGCTGTGCAAAGTGCTCTAGTCTTTCAAATAATGTCTGCATTTTAGAATTGATCATACCATATGATCGTCCGAAACGAGAGGAAAACACGTTTCGCACCTTGGCACTGCATGATGGACTTTGATACCTGGCTTTCACTTTGCATCCAAGAGCCTCAGTGTTGATTTCATCCAACAAATCTTCAGCATCAAAGACAGCTTGTGTGAGCTCATTCAGCCATTCCTTGACAGCAGGATTTGTGATCTGCTTCTCCTCGGCATCATTTAGAACAGCTTGAACACTCAGCAATGTCATCTTCATCTTTCCAAGAAGCGAGACATTAAGCTTCCTTCTCCTAAAGAAGTCCAAGAACTCATTGGAAATGATCTTATCCAACACCACCTGAACAGAAGCAGAGAGTAATGCCCCTCCCACAATAGCAGCAGCCATATTTTCTTTGGTTTAAATAAGACCCTACAGTTAATGATGATTACAAGAGAAGTAGTGTGTAAGTAAGGATTAATAGCACACAAATTTCTCACAAACAAGTTTCTTAGTATTTGATGAATTTACAATTATACTTTTATCCATTAATGATGATTATTCTTAAGTAATTAGTAACAAGTTAGAACAAATGAATAGGATAAAATAGAGAGCCATGAGGAACAAAATGTGGTTTATTGATTCTATCAGCAGACGTTATTACAGTCTCCCTCTAATTTTGGATTTCACTAATTAAAGAAGAGAGAAAGAGAGAGAGAGAGCTGAATTCTTACCTTAGAAGTAGAATTTAGTCAGAAACCAAATGATTAGAAGCAATTAGCAGCAGAGCTTCTCTCAACTAAGATATTTCATTTCCTTCATATCCAGATCCTGCTTCTTGTTGATGAGAAGTAACTCAAAACTCAAAGTCAAAGTCAACGTCAACTTTAACAAAAAAATTCAATAAACTAATCTGTATTATTATTATTATTATTATTATTATTATTATTATTATTATTATTATTATTATTATTATTATTATTATTATTATTATTATTATTATCTTCTGGTACATAATTCTGATTATTGAAAATAAAAAAGATATTTATTTTCAACAAATTAAAAGTGTATGTAATTTGTATTTTTAAGAGAAAAATGACACTTTCTTTTTTATGAAATGTCTAAAAAACATAACTTTTTCTCAATTTACAAAACATACACATTTCTCTCTTATAAAATAAAAATAAGGTGCACTTTTTGCATCTTACAAAACTATCCTTAAATAGAAATTATATATATGCAGATTAAAAATAATTCTTTTGTCATGTAGGTAATAATTTTTGAAGCAAAATTTCACTTATTTTAACATGATTCGTAATATCTAAAAAATAGTTGATAAAAGTTATATAAAAACTCAAAATATCATACATATTTTAGTATCTAAAACTACATTATTTTTATACTCATGTAGTAACAACAAGGCATGTACTATTATAGATAATAAAATATACGAGTATTTTCGGTTTATTTTGCAATATCTATTAATAAAAGTCCGTCGTTTATTATTATAAATTGTTTAATTAATATTTTTTTTCAAAAATTAATTAGTCTAAAATCAAACTTTCGAAGATAAATTGTTATTCTAGATATTTCTTAATTAATTCCACCCGTTTGAACTTTGATCCCATTCAAGTTGGAAAATACAAATTTGTCAAATGCAAGCTATATTATCCCTGTACGACGGTGGGTGATAATCAGGGACGGATCTAGAAATGATATTATGGGGGGGCCAATAACACATATAATATTAAAAATTATGTAAAAAATTATATATTATAAGATGTATTACAAAAATATACCGACAGAAAATATATCTTAAAGTAAAAAAAATATGTGTATACTTTTTACTAATAAAGTGGTCGATTTTTCGTATCATAAAATTCACCGATAATAGAATTTGTATCAAATTTTTTAGTAATTTTCTTTTCAATATAATTAAAAGACAATTAGCAAGAAATTCATCTTTTATTTTGTTTCTAAGTTATTTTTCACAATATTCATAGTTGAAAAAGATCTCTTAATTGTAGCAGTTGAAACAGAGAGAATTAATACCAAATGAATAAAAAAAGATGATCACAAGAAGAAAAAGAATTCACTTATGAGATTTGAAAATTTTTATTTAATTAAAAAATATTAGTAATAATATCTTTTTCAGATTTCTTTAATATTGTTACTTACGTTTTAGATATTAAAAATTATTAATATTTAAATTAGACTGAACTTTTATTTATACTAGACTAAATACTAAATAATTTTTTTAAAAAAATTAAATTATATATAATAACTTATTACTATTAAAAAAAGTTGGGGGGGCCGAGGCCGCCACTCGCCCCCCCCTTATGTCCGTCCCTGGTGATAATGATCTCTTTAGCAACGAGAGTGGGTGATAATTAAATAAATATATTCTCGTAATCTCATTGTTCATAAATTCATCAAAATGTGTCATTTAAATTCAATTAGAAAATCAACTTTTTTCGATTAATATTAACTAACTTTTTAAAATGACTTTTATAATAAATTATAAATTTTAAATCTTAAATTTTGATTCTAAATTTTAAATTTTCTAAAGAATAAAGATTGAAAAAATATTTTTCTATAACAAATTAAACTGACATTAACTAATAAAAAATTAGTTATTTGTGCTTATTCATAATGAATAAAGAAAACATGTGTTAGGTTGTTGGTTAACAAATAATAAGTACCAATATAATCAATGGAAGTACTAATAATAGGAGCTAACAAATTAATGGGATTTACATAATACATACTCTCATGTAGATGAAGATTTGCGGCATTTCACCAAGTGTTTAAGAGACGGTAAGAGAAATGAATCTATACATAGAGACAAATTGAAACGTACAAATAATTTCTTAAGAAGACAAATGATGTATGTTGTTGCTAAGAGACGTATAGAAATGAACGATTACTACAATACACTTGTACTATTATATAAAAGAAAGTCTAGGAGTCAGTATTTTTATTAAAGTTTGGCCAACACTTAACCAGTAAAAGAAAAATAAGTAATTCCATACCATTAGATATAAGAAAAATATATACCATTAAAAATACTAATAATAGCTAATTGATAGCTATAAATCATAAAACCTGTTAGCCCTTTAGGTAGCGTTTGTTTTCAGGTACTGAGACAGAGACTGAGAGACTGAGACTCAGTATTGTGTTTGTTAGTTCAGAGACTGGTACTAAAATTTCTGTCTCTGTCTCCAAAATTTCAGTATTTCAGTACCTCCAAAAAATAGGGACACAAGAGACTGAAATTTTTAGAGATGAAGACTGAAACTTTAATAACATTTTATACCTAAAATACTTTCATTTCAATTAATTAATTCCAATTTTACCCTTTGTGTAAATTAAATTAGAGTTTCATTCCTATTTCAATTTCTGTCTCCCATTTTGCACCAAACAGAATACTGAAATTTGTTTCAATCCCTGTCTCTTAGTCTCTGTCTCTCAGTCTCAGTCTTTCTGTCTCTGTCTCTCCACCAAACGCTACCTTAACAATCTTCGTTATATAAACTGTATACTTTTAGAAGGAAATATTTTTTTAAGTGTCCAATAATTTATCTTCTTTCAATATAAAACTAAGAAAATGAAATTTTCTGAGAAATATTTAAATGATATTTCTCTTTTTTTTTTTTAATTTATAGAGTTTATATAAAAATGTATTCATTTTTTAAAGCACATATTAAGATCAATCACTCATCAAAATACTTTCTAAAAAATGTTAGGAAACTAACATTTTGGGTGAAAAAAAGGAAGAATTGGCTAGCATTAATTCAAAAATAAGACAAAAAAAAAGAGAGAAAAAAAATATTGACTACCTAGAATTCTTTACTTAAAAATCAGGAGAAGATTAGTGATGCAAGGGGAAAAAAATTGAAAAAGAAGTTATACAATCATATATAGCTGGCGAGTGCAGGCACTTACATCACCAAGAAAGGAATGTAGTTTATAAATATCAAGTCCAAGTAAAATTATTGAGTGCACTAAATCCAAATTACCATATCCTAAGAAACAAGAATGGCTTCCCAAACACCACAGCTCCATTTCGTTATGTTCCCATTCATGGCTCAAGGCCACATGATTCCAATGATGGACATAGCAAAGTTATTGCTTCAGCGCACTAATGTTATTGTCACGGTAATCACGACCCCCCAAAACGCAGCAAGATTCACATCAACCTTTGCTCATTTCGTCGATTTGGGTTACCAAATTCGACTAATTCAGCTTCAGTTTCCATATCAAGAGGCGGGTTTGCCAGAAGGGTGTGAGAATCTTGACATGCTTCATTCACTTGGCAATGCCACGAGTTTTTTCAATGCAATAAGCCTTCTAAGGGAACCCGTGGAAAGAATCTTTGAAGAGTTGTTGCCGCCACCAAGCTGCATAGTCTCCGATATGAGTCTACCGTACACAATCCACATTGCTAACAAATTCAACGTTCCAAGGATTTCTTTTGTTGGAATGAGTTGCTTCTTTCTCATGTGTAACCATGCTTTGCGCACCAGTAATGTGACGGAGAGCATAAAGGATGAAACAGAGTACTTTGTTATACCGGGTTTACCTGATGAAATTGAAGTCACCAAAGCGCAGGTACCAGGTCCATCGGACGAGAACTGGATTAAGTTTTACCAAGAGGTATATGCGGCCGAAGCAGACACTTATGGAATAATCATGAATTCGTTCCAAGAATTGGAGCCTGAGTATGAAAGAATGTACAAGAAGGTTAGAAAGGATAAAGTGTGGTGCGTGGGTCCGGTGTCACTAAGCAATAAGGATCAGTTGGAGAAGGCTCAAAGAGGCAACAAGGTTTCAACTGAAGAGTGGATGCACCAAAAATGGCTTGATTCTCAAAAGCCTAAGAGTGTAATTTATGTATGTCTTGGAAGTTTATGTAATCTAACTGCAACTCAGTTGATTCAGATTGGTTTAGCCTTAGAAGAATCAAAGAGACCTTTCATTTGGGTCATAAGGGAAGGGAGTCAATTAAAAAAGCTAGAAAAGTGGATTAAGGAAGAGGGATTTGAAGAAAGAATGAAAGATCAGAGCCTTATAATTCGAGGTTGGGCTCCTCAGCTGCTAATACTATCACATCCTTCAATCGGAGGGTTCTTGACACACTGTGGCTGGAACTCTAACTTAGAAGCTATATGCGCCGGTGTGCCAATGCTGACGTGGCCGTTATTTGCAGACCAGTTTCTGAATGAAAAACTAGTTGTCAAAGTACTAAAAATTGGAGTGATGGTTGGTGTGAGAAGTCCTATGGTGTGGGGGAAGGAAGAGGAGATTGGTGTATTGGTTAAGAAAGAAGATATTAAAATAGGACTAGAAAAGTTAATGAATGAGAATAATGGTGAATGTGAAGAGAGAAGACAAAGGGTAAGAAATTTAGCGGAAATGGCTAAAATATCTGTAGCAGAAGGTGGATCTTCTCATAGTAACTTGACTATGTTTATCCAAGATATTTTGCATAAAAGCATGGGAGGTATATGATAATCTAATTGTCAAAAACTAATGGCACAAAATCATGATTATTTTGTTCAATAGTACTATTATACGAAGTAAAAATCAATATGGAGGCTCCAATAAGATTTTTTTTTTTTTTTTTTTTTTTTTTTTTTTTTTTGTAAAGCATGTCATCAACTAGTATTGGTATTAGCAAATTTATGTAAGAAAAAAAGTTTCCTCCATTATATTAAGTGTTTTTTCTTTCATTTTTATTTTTGCTGTAAATTACGTGTCATTTTCTATTTTCAAAAAGTCATTAATTAAGTTTTTACTTATTATGCCTTTTATTATTAAATAAAAGAAGAAAGTTAGAAGATTATTGAATTAGTTAAGAGAGAAAATAGTAGTAAGAATATTTTTATTTTTTATGGCTTATATTTTTAATAAAATTTAATAATTATCTTAATACTTGTACAAATAATCCTATATACATGTTTTATTAATAAAAAATACTACATGCATAATAAAAATTAACTAATAAATTAATTATTATGTATTTGTATATATTTATATATTGATTCACATAGTTTTTTTAACTAAATAATCAGCTATTAAAATAATCAAACTTATCATAATAAAATAATCAAATTTGTAATAAACCAATGGGTTTAACTAATATGCACATGTTAAGATTGTTATTAATAGAATTAATAAATAAGCAAAAAATGCACTGAAAATGTAAACTTCATATTTTTACTACACAAATTTTCTTACTTGGTAATATTAATATGTATGTTTAGGACACATATTAGTTAAATCCTAAACCAATAATCAAACATATTTACATAATATTTTTAATAAAATGCCAAATAGATATTTCTATATGTTGATTATTACTGATAGCATGATTGTTTATTAATAGAATAATCAATCATCAAAATAATCAAAATTTTCTTTACCAAATAATCAAATTTTCTAACAATAGAATAATCATACTTTCTATTAACAACTAAAAAAATGAGTTATTGCTGTATTTTTGTATTTTTATTATATTTTGATAATAGATGTGAATTTGATTTTTAAATATATTATTTACAAAATTTGATTATAAATGTAACTATGATGTCATTCATTTTTCTATGCAAATGGTTTATTAGCCATGTGAGTTCATAAGATGATTGTTTGAATATATAAAATTTTAGGGGCACACCAAAAATCAGTCATTATATATTTTTGTATAAATATATATGTTGTTAAATTCAATTTTAATGTATATTTTGCATATCAATATATATTTTATATATGTGGTTGATTTGATGGTTGATGTGTATATCTAATGTTTGTTGAATATAAGTAGATGATTAATGGCTAAAACTAGATGAACATAGAGTTCTTTATTTTTATTTTTTTTAAGAAAAAAAAGGGGTGAGTTTAATCTTTATCCGTGGCTAATGTTATGTTAGAGAGTTTTTAGGGTTTTTTTTTTTTATGTATATGATTGGAATCTAATAAGGATTCACTTGTTTATAAATATATTTTCATGTTTATGCTATAATTTAAAAATAATATATGTGTATTGATAATTAATGCAGGATTAGTTAAGATAGTAAACTTTTTAGTCTCATAAGCAAAGATATTTAGTTCAAATCTTAGGAGAAAAAAATGAATAAAAGATTAAAATTTAAAAGGGCCAAACTAATATTTTTCTTTTCTTAGTAGAAACAATGGAATAATCAATCAAAATATGGTAAAAAAGATCACCATAGAGCACTCAATCCCCAACAAATAAGACCACGAAACATTTAGTCTAATTTAACTTAACAATGTGTATTTATTAAAAAAAAAAGGGTAATGCAACTACATGGTAGTATTAAAACCATTAATATGATCCTAGAATAAGTACAAAATTTTTATTAAAAAACCCAAAATTACATGATGTTAAGATTATCTAACTTGGAGTCCTTAATTATTCACATTTCTTCTTTATCAAAATGCAACATTTGTAGTATATAGTCATTTTATATAAAAATGTTTCAAGCAATTCAAATGGGCATTCAGTAACAAAAAACATTTCACCAAGTTAATATATTCTAAGATGAAAAAAATCTGTATGACTTTATGCTTGGCGACATTTCACCAAGTGGTTAAGAGACCGACAGAGAAATGAGATATACATAGAAACATTGAAACGTACAAATAATTTCTGAGGAAGACACGTGATGTATATAGGTTGTGTGCTAACAGACGAAAAGTAGAAGCTCCAAAATACTTAAAAATCAGTGGTAGATTAGTGATGTGAGACACACAAAACAATAAATAAAATAAAATAGAATAAAAATTTATAAAATGATGTAGACACTGACAATTATTCAGTTTATAAATATCTTCTAAGTGAAATTATTCAGTGGTCTAAATCATATCCAGAGAAACAATAATGGCTTCCCAAACACCTCAGCTCCACTTCGTTATCTTCCCATTCATGGCACAAGGCCACATGATTCCCATAATGGACTTAGCAAAGTTATTGCTTCAGCGCAATAATGTTATTGTCACGGTAGTCACAACTCCGCAAAACGCAGCAAGATTCACATCAACCGTTGCTCGTTTAATCGATTCTGGTTACCAAATTCGACTAATTCAGCTTCAGTTTCCATATAAAGAGGCAGGTTTGCCAGAAGGGTGTGAGAATCTTGACATGCTTCATTCACTTGGCAATGCCTTCAGTTTGTTCACTGCACTAAGTGTTCTAAGGGAACCTGTGGAAAAACTCTTTGAAGAGTTGTCGCCCCCACCAAGCTGCATAGTCTCCGATATATGTCTCCCGTACACAATCCACATTGCTAAGAAATTCAATGTTCCAAGGATTTCTTTTTCCGGAGTGAGTTGCTACTATCTCGTCTGTAACGATGCTTTGCGCTTCAGTAATGTGACGGAGAGCATAAAGGATGAATCAGAGTACTTCATTATACCGAGTCTACCAGACGAGATTGAAGTCACCAAAGCGCAGGTACTAAGTCTAGCGGACGAGAACTGGAACAAGTTTTATGAAGAGATATACGCGGCCGAAGCAGACAGTTATGGAATAATCATAAATTCCTTCCAAGAGTTGGAGCCTGAGTATGCAAGCATATACAAGAAGCATAGAAAGGATAAAGTGTGGTGCGTTGGTCCAGTGTCATTAAGCAACAAGGATCAGTTGGAGAAGGCTCAAAGAGGCAACAAGGTTTCAACTGAAGAGTGGATGCACCAAAAATGGCTTGATTCTCAAAAGCCTAAGAGTGTAATTTATGTATGCCTTGGAAGTTTATGTAATCTAACTGCAACTCAGTTGATTGAGATTGGTTTAGCCTTAGAAGAATCAAAGAGACCTTTCATTTGGGTCATAAGGGAAGGGAGTCAATTAAAAAGGCTAGAAAAGTGGATTAAGGAAGATGAGTTTGAAGAAAGAATCAAAGATGAGAGTCTTATAATTCGAGGTTGGGCTCCTCAGCTACTAATACTATCACATCCTTCTATTGGAGGGTTCTTGACACACTGTGGCTGGAACTCTAACTTAGAAGCTATATGTGCTGGTGTGCCAATGCTGACATGGCCCTTATTTGGTGACCAGTTTCTGAATGAAAAACTAGTTGTCAAAGTACTCAAAGTAGGAGTGATGGTTGGTGCGAAAAGTCCTATGGTGTGGGGGAAAGAAGAGGAGGTTGGTGAATTGGTTAGGAAAGAAGATATTAAAATAGGAATAGAAAAGTTAATGGATGGGAATAATGGTGAATGTGAAGAGAGAAGAGAAAGGGTAAGAAAATTAGCGGAAATGGCTAAAAGATCTGTAGAAGAAGGAGGATCTTCTCATAGTAACTTGACTATGTTTATCCAAGATATTTTGCATAAAAGCTTGGGGGCCGTATATGATAATCTAGTTGACAAAAACTAATGGCACAATATCTTTTTTGCATATGTATGATTATTTTGTTCCATAGTGCTATTAATATGGAATAAATATCAATATGGAGGCTCCCAACAAGGAACTTATGTTTATTTGGAAAGCATGTCATAAATTAGTACCGTATTAGCAAATCTTTGTAAGAAAAAAATTAATAAATAATCCTGTATGCCCAATTTGTAATTATGAGCCTGAAACTATTAAACATTGTCTATTAAGATGTCAATGTACATATCTCCTAGTGAGCAGAATGTTTGATCTCTAAACAATTGGTTATTAAAACTTAATTCAAGGGATGAGGGACTTGGGCAGATTTCGGTGGCAGCAAATGTTATTTGGGAAATTTGGAAATCTAGAAATGAATCTGTTTACAGCAAACATACTTTATAGAGAAGGAATAAAACAATCCAAGCAATTCAACATCAAGATCAAAATCAAATTACCCTTTGGAGGCCTCCGCCGCAGATTGTTTGAAGTTGGTGTTTGGGCGGCTAGAATAACAAATTCAGTTGCCCAATTGCATCTGAAACAGTGCCTTCTATTGACTTGAGGTCGAGCATGGTTAAGGGAGTAGATAAATTGCTTCATTGCTTGCATGCTTTCATTTGTGTGAGTGGAAATATGCTTTGTTTTTCTCTTCTCCTCTAGTGTTTGTTATTTTCTTTGCATTGAGACCTCTCTTATAACCCGCTAACTCAATTTCAGCCATTTGACTCTCCAAAAAGAGTGATTATGAATTTAAATATTAATATTTTAGATTTTTTTTTTACATAAAAAGGGAATCCAAAAAATTCAATATATTGTACTTTATATATATATATATATATTGATAATAGATGTGAATTTAATTTTTAAATATATTATTTATAATAAAAAATTTGATTATAAATATAACTATAATGTCATTCTTTATTCCTATGCCAATGGTTGATTAGTCATGTTTATATAGATGATTGTTTGAACATATGTAAATAATCAATAGTTAAAACTAAATGAACATAAAGTTGTTTGTTTCTTTTTTTAAATTAAAAAAAAAAAGATAACGAGTGATTTTTTTTATTAATAACGGGACTTAAGAGTTAAGATTCAAAAAAATAAACTAAAAAATAATAGTTCTTGAAAATGAGATCAGCATAAAGACAAAAAGAAATACAAAAAAAGAAATTAAAGAATACATGACAGCTAAAAAATAAACTATGACCATAATTAGTTATTCCATCTGCACAAGAGTTTGCTTTTCAAAACTGATGTTATATTCTCCAGTTGATTAGTTTGCTGCAACTCTTTATAATTGCCAAAATAAGAGATTGAGAAAAATACAAATTAATATCATCATGAAGAACAATCTTTACTGCAGCAACTGAGTCCATCTCCGCAATCACATGATTATATCCCAGGTTTACAGTATAGTTTACATTCATTAAAATTCTCCAGAATTTTGCCGAAATAACCGAGGTAAAAGCTAAGTTTAGAACTGAACCGTCTGTATTTAACTTAACAAAAGGAGATTTTGGAGGTGCCATTTAATCTGCCTCTCAACATAATTTTTAACTACCTTCCTAACTCGACTCAGTTCAGCCTGTGCATGCTGAAAGTCCTTTGCTAGATAGATAGCAAAGGGAGCAACATTCTCTTCCTCAATGATATTATCAACATCAAAAACAAATTTATTCCATTGATACCATAAGAAATTCATCGTAGTAACAAAAAAGAAAGGGCCGAGATTGTCCTTGGTAGAGAGATTTGGTAGATAAATTATCTAACACCCAAGCCAAGAGAAGAAAGTTAAAGAAGTTACCCAAAACTAAACTATTATCAATTCTCATCCTCGTACCTTTCGCCACCCTGCAGTCACGGAGCACATGGAGCAAAGATTTAGGGGATACACCACAAATGGCACAACTGTCTTTCTTTTCCATATGTCTTCTAGCGCGTTCTGCGTTGCTCAAAAGGGCCTAGTGCGCTACGAGCCAGTAGAAAGAACGCAGTTGTTGCAGAACCTCCAACTTCCATATTTTCGAGAATAAAAAAGCATTTGAGTCATCTACATGCCCCAAAAATATAGCACAAGCCGACTTTATCGAGAAGACATCACTCGATACCAGAAGTCAAGCCAAGCTATTGACTTCTAACTTAGGATTGGGAGGTTTAATAGAAGCAAAAATAGAATACCAAACTTTTTTCCGCATAATACCAATCCGGCCATAGTCTCAATGACCATTAATAACAAACTTGCAAACTCTCTCTTCTAGCATCTCTTCGGTAACTTTTGGCTGAGCAAAATTCACAAGTTTATGAATACTTGGAATCCGATCTAGAAATTAATCTCAGTGCCCTATCTGACCTTCCATATAAGATTATTCTGAAAATTCTTTAAAACTCTTTGGAGGCCTTGCCAGCATTTGAAGCTGTTTTGATCCCTTTAACAACAAGAATAGTAGCCTCACCGCATCCATATTTATTTCGAAAAACTTCAACCCAAAGATCTCATCTATTATAGATAAGTTTTCAAGCTAATTTCATCACATTTGCATTATTAAGAACCCATGAAGGTCTAAAACTGAGACCTCCTTGCGCCTTAGGTGAACAAAGAGTTTTCTACTTAAGAAGATGAGGCTTTCTAACTAAATTAGCTCCCCATAGATAAAATTGTGACATATGTTGTCAATTCAATTACAAATACTCAAAGGAAGCTTCATGACTTGCATTACATAAGATAGGATAGTTGATAGAGTCGACTGAGCAAGAGTGACTTTACCTGCCAAAGAAAGGTTGCGGACTTTTCAAGAGTCAAGACTTTTCGATATTCGATCTATCAAGAATGAATTGAAAATTCTCCTTCTTTGATCTGCCATGTAGTAGAGGTACTCTCAAATACTTACCTAAATCCGTTGTAAGTATCATCCTAAGGGCATTACTAAGAGTATGTTTCCTCTCCAAGTTCATATTCTCTAAAAAGAAGACAGAAGACTTTGTAAAATTTACCTTTTGTCTCGAACAATGGCAAAAAATATCTAAGATACTCCTCACCACTTGTACCTGATCCATAATTACCTTAGCAAACAGCATAATATCATTAACAAAGAAAATGTGAGATAAATTTAGACATCCTCTATTAAGTGTGATCGATTCCCAAAAATTGTGGTCAACCGCAAAAGAAATTATCTGAGAAAGAAGCTCAATATATAGAACAAATAGATAAGGAAAAATTGGGTCACCCTGGTGCAAACCTCTAGTGGGCTTTAAAGGAAGTTGATAGAGTATCATTCCAAAGAACTTTCATTTCTGCAGAAGAATAGCAATGAAAGATTAAGTCAACCAAGTTCTCCAGAATATTTGCCTCAGAAAGAATATCTCTGATAAATTGCCAGTTAAGATGATCGTTGGCTTTCTCAAGGTCAATTTTAATGGTCATAAAGCCATTATTCCCCTTCTTTGATCTCATGGTATGAAGAACTTCTTGCGCCACAAAAATGTTATCTGCACTTTATCTCCCAAGGACAAAACTACACAAGAAGGAGCTAATAAGCTTGGGCATAACTTCCTTTAACCTTTAAGAGAGTATCTTGGTAATAAGCTTGTATGAGACGTTGCATAAACTCACCGGCCATAACTGTACTATTGTTTTAGGGTTATCCACCTTCAGAATGAGAGAAAGAAAAGTATTATTAGCTACCTTTATCTCCTGATAATTATGAAAAATCCTTTCTACCCAGCTAATAAGTAAGTCTTTCACTGAATCCCAATTATTTTGAAAGAACATAGGCGGAAGACCATCCAGACCTGGTGCTTTCTAAGTGCCCATAGAGAAGAGAAACATTTTGATTTCTTCAGGTGAGACAACCCTATCTAAACGCTCCTTTTATTCATCTATAAGCATAAGGAACAAACCCGGAACTTCTAGCTTCTCATACTCACTATCCTCAGTATAAAGATTTAAAAAATAATCAACAGTAATCTCTTTCAATTGCTGGTCATCTTCAATCCAGATCTCTTGTTGATTTTTCAGCATACTGACCTTTTTTCTCCTTCTCCTGGCAGTGGCTAAACTACAGAAATAAAAAGTGTTCTTATCCCCATAATTTATCCACTTACACTGAGAACATTGCTTCCAGTAAACCTCTTCTTGGATTAATAAAGCTTCCAGATCTTTTCATAATGATGATTACAAATCTTCCATAAAAGAATTTAACTCAAAAGATAGTTTTGCAGAGATGCCTTAGAGTCTAGCTAAAACCTTTATTTTCTTTTAGCTAGATTTCCAAAAACTTTCCTATTCCAGATCTTGGCAGCAGATATGAAAGAAGATACATTATCCTCTAAAAGATTATCTTTGCTTCAATTATTTGTAAGTAAATTTTGAAAATCATTATGAGCAAGCCAGGTAGTTGAGAATCTGAATGGCTAGGACAAAGAGCCACCTGATTCTCCCATATCTTGGAAGATGGGCACATGATCAAATTTTAATTTAGGCAAATACTTAGTTGAGACTTAGAAAAATCTAAGTGACCACGAATTGGTAACCACATATCTATCCAATCTTTTGCAAATTGTACCTTGTTGTCAGGTAAAAGATTGACCATGGAAGCCAATATCTTGCAAACCCGAATCAAGCAAACAGGCAGCAAAGCGAGATTGATCTCCAGAAATGTTAGAGCTTCCTCCAGTGTTCGCACTAGATAAGACACAATTAAAACCACCCCCAATACATCATTCTCCCTACACTTGATTAAATAATCTTCGAATATTAGTCCACGACTTAGATTTAGGTTCAATATGAGGTGAACCATACACAACAGTCAAGAACCATGACATTTTATTTTGGAAAGAGACTTTGCGATGAGAGAATTGTCTATGATATTCGAGATGCTCAATCGACCAATAATTATTGTTTCACAGAACCCAAATTTCACCTGAGAAGCCTACACCCTCCACCAAATGCCAATAAGAAAAACCAAACTTGCTTTCTATTTTATTTGCTTTTACTCCAAATACATGAGTTTCTAGCAAACAGAACAAATTTGAGTGAAATCTCTCACATAAGTCCTTAATCAATCTGAAAAAACTTTCAAACCTACAGCTCTACAATTCCAAGTTATTATATTCATGATATAACAAATAAAGGAAAACAGGCACTAAAAAAATTGTTGCACGGAGGTAGAATTTTCCACCACCATACAATTAAAAGCTATCTCCAATTAGGGAGTACTTGAAGTTTTTGCTCCATTAACAAGGCCTTGAATTGACCTTTACACTCTTGGGTATGAAAAATTTGAGGCCGATTTCGGGTTTCTAGCACGAAGGTGAAGATGGTTCACAACTAAATAATTCTCTTTTGACGGGAGGTGTGTCTGAACAAAAAGGATCCCCTCCATATCAAAGCTATCTTTCTCGGTCATGAATCTTGCTTGTTTGATCAAATTAATAATAGGAGTATAGGTAGCGACTTCCTTACCCTTGTTTATAGTCACTTCCATCTTTCTATTCCCATCGTCTTTCTTCTCCTCTTTGGTCTTCTACATTACTTTGCCTTGAAGCAGCATTCGATTTGCTACTAGAGAAAATCTACAGTTCTGAAATTCTCTTATTTCTTCCTTCATGAGTATTTGTCCTTATATTTTTCTTTAAGACTCCTTTACCTTCTATAGATAATTCCGTCATAAACGATATTCTATAGATAATTTTACATAAATATTCTAAAGTTAGCCTTATATATATATATATATATATATATATATATATATATGTATATATATATATATATATATACACACGTGCTTCTGTTTTTTTTAATAATACACAATGGTTAAAAGAAATTGGAATTGAATATTTGAAGTTAATGGTTATGTTTTGAGGATACATGGTAGTGAATAGTTGAACATTTGAAATATTAACTTTTGAATGTTTGAAGGATTTGGTTATGTTTAAATCTGTTTCTGTTTTTTATGAAGGTTGAGATGGATTTGCAGAAGATCTTTGATGGTTGATGGTTGATTTGTGGATTTTGTTTAAATTTTGTTTTTGGATTAGTGATGGCTAAATGTAAATTGGTGTTTAATGTGGCTGGTTGATTAATTTGGTATGAGGTTGTGTTCAAATTGAAAGAATGGATATGAAAATTTTTATGGTTTGAGTATTTTTTGGTGTTTGATTGATTTGATTTGGCATGAATTATAAAATTATGACTAAATATTGTTGGTGATGAAGATCATGATTGTAATGATAATTGAGTATTATTTTTTTTCAATTTTTATATTTTTTTATTTTTTCTGATTTTTTTAGTTTTTTTTTTTTAAACCCACAGAGACCCTGATCCCCGGCGGATACGGGGTTCCCATTACCCATCGCGAGGATGGGAACGGGGACGGGGCGGGGGTGGGGACATGTTTCCGCCTCCATGAGAATCCGTTGCCATCCCTATTTCTAATTGCTGGCTTACCTCTTCCTTTTCTTTGGGCCTCACTAACTAACATCAAAGGCCCAAACGAATTTGACTACTTACTCATCACCTCTCTGTCAGCTTCTGGAGACTTTACTTGATTAACAATCATGAGAACATTTTTGGAATCTACATTTGGATTTTTCGGAGTCAATCCCACAGCACCAACAACACGTTCCAAATTTGAACTTGATCCCTGCAACTCTATCATTACAGCTGATGACTGTTGAGCACATTTATTTGACCTTTCACCTTTCGAACATGCTTCCGATCTATGGCCATAGCGATTGCAACCAAAACAAATCAAATGTAAACCTTCATATTCAATTCTAAATTCTTTTCCCAACATTTCGATGGCTGGAACAAGCTTTTGTCTTAGGTCTATCTCTACGCATAGACGCAAATTTTTCTTTAGAATGGATCAAAGTAGTCTGATCGATCTTGAGCATGATCCCAATCTTTTCTCCAGCTCTCCATTAAAAAAGCTAGATATAAAGTTCTACTAGAAGCTCTGAATCCTTATCCATACAGCAATTCATTGAAAATCATACGTACTTGGATTGAAAAATGGGTGCCATCTTTATACCAACAAATAGTGATCAGAAACTTGTCGAGGCCCCTCAAATAGAGCATGTTGATGGTCTTCTTCATCAAGAAAGCGGGCCAAAAAAATTCTCTATTAAATCGAAGACCTTCACTTCATCTTTTTTAACCCATACCCTCTGCACCCAAGAATCCATAACACGAAATTTAAAATTTTTACCAAGCAACTTGATAATCAGCGAGAATTTTCACAGCCTACATCAAGAATCATATTCTTCTAACGATTTTTCCACAATTGATTTTGGATTAAAGGGAACCACTTTCTTATTTTCACTTTCTCTCACCTCTTTAGAGTATAGTCTTCTGCTACTAAGTGAACGATCTCTTTCGAAAATAGATCCATACCTGCACTTCCTAACATCAAATTGTCCTTGTAGAAACAATTTTTTGTTACACCTCTTTGACGGCGTTAGAGTTTTGTGGTTCTACCATTATAGGATTAGACTAACTTTTCAAATCCATTTTTGCATTCTTTTCTTTTATGCAAGTTTCCTTTTCAGCATTCAATAGAATTTCGTCACCATTAGATTTTGCTTTTTTTTAACACTTCGAAGAACTGATCTTTCAAAAAAATTTCGTTCGAAGTCGCTGTACCCGTACTTATACTCGTAGTCACACTACTTTAATCAATTAATCTTTATACATGGCTAATGTAAGAGAGTTTTTTTTTTTTTGTATGTGTTTGGAATCTAAAAATTAACTTGTTTATCATCTTTTTTATATTTATGTTACAATTTAAAAATAAAATGTGTAATAATAATTAATGCAGAATTAGTTAAGATAGGATCTTCTTTTAGTCACATAATCAAAGATATTTACTTCAAATCTTAGAAGAAAAAATGAATAAAAGATTAAAAAGGCAAACTAATAATTTTTTTTTCTTAGTAAAAAATATTAACAATCACGTCATAAAAATCACCAGAGTACTTTTAGGGCTAAAATTTTTATATATGATTAATTTTAATGTAAAATACAAAAGTATTTGATTATTTTAGTGTTTTATATAATTGTGATAATAGCACAAAATGTTATTGACGTTTTGTAATAAAAAAAATTAATTATAAGAGAATAAAACGTCACTGACGTTTTATAGTAAAAAATATTATTTTAATTATTAAAACACAAAACATTATCGACATTTTGATAAAAGAATATTATTTTAGTTGTAAAAACACAAAACGTCATTGACGTTTTGTAAATAACCATAACAGTGTTTAACACATAATTTAGTCCATCACAAAAAATTTCATACTTAGTAATACAATATAAAAAAGAAAAAATTCTACTTTTAGTCCACAACAAATTAGCCCCCGAAATATTCGCTCTAATTTAAGTTAACAATGTTGTAGTAGTAGTAGTAATAATAATAATAATAATAATAATAATAATAATAATAATAATAATAATAATAATAATAATAATAAAGTAATGCAACTACATGGCAATATCAAAACCATTAATATGATCTCAGATTAAGTACAAAATTTTAATTTAAAAAACCTAAATTACATTATGTTAAGATTATCTAACTTAGAATCCTTAATTATTCAAAGTTCTTCTTTATCAAAATGAAACATTTATACTATATAGTCATTTTATATAAAAAATAATTCAAACAATTCAAATGAACAGAGTAATAAAAAAACATTTGGCTAAGTTAATATATTCTAAGATGAAGATAACATCTGTATGACTTTATGCTTGGCGGCATTTCACCAAGTGGTTAAGGTCACGGACAGAGAAACAAATTGAGAAGTACAAATAATTTGTGAGGAAGACACATGATTTATATAGGTTGTGTGCTACAGGCCCACAGAAATGAACAATTACTACAACACAGTACTAACTGATTTTTAACTTTCCAAATACTTAAAATGTGAAAATTTAGATTGCAGTTAATTTAGTTGATAGTTGAGAATGATTAAATTTATTTGACTGATTTTATTAAATTTTTATTTAATAATTCTCAATTATCAATTTCACATCAAGTTAACAGCACATATATTTTGACTGAAGAGATGCCAGACACCCACAAAAATAAATAAATAAATAAAATAAAAATTAGACAATGATATATAGCTGGCCGATGTATGCACTGACATCACCAAAAAAGAAATGTAGTTTATAAATAGCAAATTACCATATCCAAAAAACAAGAATGGCTTCGCAAACACCACAGCTCCATTTCGTTGTCTTCCCATTCATGGCACAAGGCCACATGATTCCAATGATGGACATAGCAAAGTTATTGCTTCAGCGCAACAATGTTATTGTCACAGTAATCACAACCAAACAAAACGCAGCAAGATTCACATCAACCTTTGCTCGTTTCATCGATTCCGGTTACCAAATTCGACTAATTCAGCTTCAGTTTCCATATCAAGAGGCGGGTTTGCCAGGAGGGTGTGAGAGTCTTGACATGCTTCATTCACTTGGCAATGCCTTCAGTTTATTCAATGCACCAAGCCTTCTAAGGGAACCTGTAGAAAAAATCTTTGAAGAGTTGTCGCCCCCACCAAGCTGCATAGTCTCTGATATGAGTCTACCGTACACAATCCACATCGCTAAGAAGTTCAACATTCCAAGGATTTCTTTTGTTGGAGTGAGTTGCTACTATCTCATGTGTTACGAAGCTTTGCGCACCAGTAATGTGACGGAGAGCATAAAGGATGAAACAGAGTACTTTGTTATACCGGGTTTACCTGATGAAATTGAAGTCACCAAAGCGCAGGTACCAGGTCCATCGGACGAGAACTGGAACAAGTTTTACCAAGAGGTATATGCGGCCGAAGCAGACACTTATGGAATAATCATGAATTCGTTCCAAGAATTGGAGCCTGAGTATGAAAGAATGTACAAGAAGGTTAGAAAGGATAAAGTGTGGTGCGTGGGTCCGGTGTCACTAAGCAACAAGGATCAGTTGGAGAAGGCTCAAAGAGGCAACAAGGTTTCAACTGAAGAGTGGATGCACCAAAAATGGCTTGATTCTCAAAAGCCTAAGAGTGTAATTTATGTATGCCTTGGAAGTTTATGTAATCTAACTGCAACTCAGTTGATTGAGATTGGTTTAGCCTTAGAAGAATCAAAGAGACCTTTCATTTGGGTCATAAGGGAAGGGAGTCAATTAAAAAGGCTAGAAAAGTGGATTAAGGAAGATGGGTTTGAAGAAAGAATCAAAGATGAGAGTCTTATAATTCGAGGTTGGGCTCCTCAGCTACTAATACTATCACATCCTTCAATTGGAGGGTTCTTGACACACTGTGGCTGGAACTCTAACTTAGAAGCTATATGCGCCGGTGTGCCAATGCTGACGTGGCCGTTATTTGCAGACCAGTTTCTGAATGAAAAATTAGTTGTCAAAGTACTAAAAATTGGAGTGATGGTTGGTGTGAGAAGTCCTATGGTGTGGGGGAAGGAAGAGGAGATTGGTGTATTGGTTAAGAAAGAAGATATTAAAATAGGACTAGAAAAGTTAATGGATGAGAATAATGGTGAATGTGAAGAGAGAAGGGAAAGGGTAAGAAAATTAGCGAAAATGGCTAAAATATCTGTAGCAGAAGGTGGATCTTCTCATAGTAACTTGACTATGTTTATTCAAGATATTTTGCATAATCAAATTGTCAAAAGCTAATGGCACAATATCTGTGTGCATGTGTATGATTATTTTGTTTTTGGCTCATTTTTTAATGAAAATTGTTGTTGTGATGTCCTTAGTCATGGAAAGGTGGAGTGTTTTAATTCAATATGGCGGTGACTAATTTTTTTGTATTTTTTGACAAGACAAATCGGTTGATCAAATTTTTAAATAAAAAATTTTAAATTTAGAATTAAAAAATGTGTAGCCATAAGTTACTATTTGATAAGGAATGCTAGGATCGAGACATTGGAACTGGAACACAATCTTGTATTTTGTGGTTAGAGGTTAGAATTAAAATTTTATTCTGTTTTCAAAATTTTAATTTTTTCAATATTTTTAAAAAATAGAGATATAGAAAATTAAAATTTTAAAAAATAAAAATTGAAATTTTAACAATATTTTATTTCTAAAATATCTTCATTCAAAATTTTATATTTTAAATTTATCCTTCATTTCTAACCCTACTCCTCCTCTTACTCCACCACCACACCTCTGCCACTAATAAAAATAGTGTCTTATAAATCAGATTCAATAACAACATCAACAATCTTATAACATCCTACCAAATTCCACCATCAACAACAATAATAATACCAAAAACAACAATAATCAAAATCAAATTCAACAATCTCATAACACAAGAGGATTTCAAAATGAATAGAAAAGAGAATAATAGAGGCGATGCAAAACTGGAACTGAGGTAGCACGACAGACCGAACACGGCGGCAAGATCTGAATAGAGACGGCACGGCGCAGAACTAGCATGGTACGACTGTAACGATGGCAGAACATGACGCAATGAAGACAACGAACACGATGCAACAGAATAGGATCCAACAAACATAATGACTGATATGACGGTCGTAGGTATTATCGTCGCTGCTACTATTGCCGTGGAGAAACAGAAACGTCGCTGCTGCCAGAGAGAAAGAGAGAGGAGAAACAAGAAAGGAGCTGGCGGGTATAGAAAAGGAAAGGAAAAGGGGTAGGGTTTTGATTTTATTAAAGACATTTTAATAATTTGTATTATTTAAGATATTAAGATGAGAAAATACTCAGTTTGATTCATGATGTTATACTCGAGTCTCAATTTAGTCTTTGAAATTTTAATTGCCTCTATTTTTAATTGCATGTACTCTGTACCTATAAATTTTTCTCATTTCATTAGGAACCATTCAGATAAAGACGCTTAAAACGTCTTTTTTTAAATATGTTTTTTAGTAATTAAAATTTAATATATATAATCGATTAAATTATGTTATTTTCGTCAAAATTAGATCAGATAAATTGATTTGATCGAAAAATTAGTAAATCAAATCTCGAACTGGTCTAAATTAATATTTTTTTATAAAAAATGATTATAATAATCTTATTATAAAAAATAATTAAAATACTTCTATTATATATATATATATATATATTTTTTTTTTTTTAAATTTTAAGAACTCTAAATCATAACTCTATATCATATATTATATTAGGATTTAGGGTTCTCAAAAAAAAAAAAAATATATATATATATATATATATATATATATATATATATAAAATAAGAGTATTTTAGCCATTTTTTATAATAGAGATATTGTAATTATTTTTATAAAAACTATTAATTTAGATCAATTCAAGGAGTAGTTCACTGATTTTTTGGCTAAATCAGTTTATCTAATCTAATTTTGATAAAAATAACACTATTTAATCAATTATATGTATTGAATTTTAATTATTAAAAAACATCTTTTAAAAAAAAGACGTTTTAAGCGTCTTTATCTGATAGGCTCCCATTTCATTATTGTCAGATATCCATCTCAACACTTTCTTGATGCGCAAAAGAAAGAATAGAGAATATTATTCTGTAAATTATTATTTAGTGTAAGGTTTGACTCTGTGAGTGTATAGACAAGTCAAGTGTTCTTCATTGTATCTTACAGGAAATTCGGCAGTAACTTATTTTGTAGACCATTGTACGTTGGTGGGGCGAATTAATCCTAAAGAAAAGTGTGTGTAACACACGCCTTGAAAAATTGTGCTATTTTATTCACCATTCCCTACTCTCATAATTTACGATCTTTAGGTTTAATTGTTCACCAATAAAACAAAAATGACCACCGCATCAATCAAGGAGATGACATTGGATTTAGTCAAATTAAAAAGATTTGATGGTGAAAATTTCATACGATGACAAAAGAAGAAGCACTTCCTTCTCACAACACTAAAAGTGGCATATGTTCTTACCATACCAAGACCTCCAGAAGTTGAAGGGAAGGCCATTGCAGAAACTCGAGCCAAGCAAAAATGGAACAACGATGATTATATATACACTGGACACATATTAATGCACTGTTTTATGTCGACCAAAATGTTGGGAGCGCAAAAGAACTATGGGACAAATTAGAGGAAAAATATATGGTCGAGGACGCAACAAATGAGAAATTTCTTGTCACTCGCTTTAATAATTATAAGATGGTTGATGGTAGATCTGTTATGGAACAACTGCATGAAATTGAGCGTATTTTAAATAATTTTAAGCAACATAACATGCACATGAATGATACCATTATTATATCTTCAATTATTGACAAACTCTCCCATCATGAAAAGAATTCAAAAGAACTATGAAACATAGAAAGGATGATGTTTCTTTTGAGCAATTAAGTAATCACCTTCGCCTTAAAGAAGAATATCGTATACAAGACGATACTAAAGAGAAAAGTACTCATGCTAATCTTCACGTAATGGAAGATGAAAAATCCAATAAGCCCAACAAGAAGAGATACCGAAATTTTAATAAATTTCAAGGTAACAATGGTGATATCAGAAAGAATAAAAAGAAAGAAAATTATTTTCATTGTGGAAAACTAGAACATTTTAAGAAAGAATGTCGTTTCTTAAAAAAAGAAAGAAAAAAAAGAACATTAAAGCAATAAAAGATAATCTTATTGCTGTTATTTCTGAGATCAACATGATTGAAGACATTGAATCATGGTGGATAGATTCTGGTGCAACTCGACATGTATGTAATAATAGAGATTTTTTCAAGACATTCAAAGAAGAGAATGAGGCTATTTTGTACTTGAAAAATGTATCAACTGTTCAAGTAATGGGCAAAGGGACTGTGGAACTTGAATTTACTTCCGGAAGAGTACTTATTCTTACTGATATATATTATGTATCTAAAGTCAGAACAAATTTAGTTTCTGTACCTTTACTTAACAAGTATGGGTTTAAGTCTGTATTCGAAAGAGACAAATTTATTCTGTCTAAGGGTGGAGTGTTTATGGGTAAAGGATATCTATGTGAGAATATGTTTAAATTAAATAATAATAATAATAATAATAATAATGTTTCTATTTATATTGCTAAGTCCTTTGATTTATGGCATAATTGTTTAGGACATGTTAATTTTCATAAATAAAATGATATGATATGATAAAATATGATCTTATTTCAAAATCAATTAAAGATTCAGATGTATGTACAACTTGTATGTTAACCAAGATAACAAGACTTTTTTTTCAAAGAGTAAAAAAAAAATCTAAATTATTAGAATTAATACATTCTGATGTATGTGATTTGTATAGTTGGCCTACTATAGGTGAAAAGAAATATTTTGTAACTTTTATTGATGATTTTAGTAGATATTGTTACATATATTTGATGTATTCTAAAGATGAAGTCTTGGATAAATTTAAGAATTTTAAAATTGAAGTTGAATTACAACATGAAACCTTTATTAAATGCTTAAGGTTTGATCGTGGAGGAGAATATTATAATCCTAGTTATTTTGAGTCCATTGGTATTATTTATCAAACCACTGCACCATATTCTCCACAACAGAATAGTATTACTGAAAGAAAAAATAGGGTGCTAAAAAAAATGGTTAATGCTATGCTATCTTATTCTGGTCTAGCAAAAGGTTATTGGAGTGAGGCTATGTTAACTGCCTGTTCTATTTTAAATAGAATTCCTAATAAAAGAAATAAAATAACTCCATATGAACTTTGGAATAATAAAAAGTCTAATCTTAAATATGTTAAAGTTTGGGGCTGTAGAGCAATAGTAAAAGTTCCTGAACCTAAAAAAAAGAAATTAGGAAAAAGATGTATAGAATGTATTTTCTTAGGATATGCAAAGAATAGTAAAGCTTATAGGTTTGTAGTTATTGAATCTAATGAATCATACTCTACTAATATAATTATTGAATTAAAAGATGTAATTTTTTTAGATGATAGATTTAATTCAACTCCAAGACCTAAAAATAAAATTTACTTAGAAATAGAAGAAAATGTAGAAAATAGGCCCGTTGAAAATATTGAACCTATAAAAAGTAAAAGAATAAAAAAAGCAAAGACTTATGGACCAGATTTCTTTATGTTCCTTGTGGAAGGGACAGGAGAATCAATAGATAGCATTGCACCTATATGCCTTCATATGGAAGGTGATCTTGAGACCTATGAAGAGACTATAAAGTCTCGAGATTCAAATCTTTAGAAAGAAGCAATACATGATGAAATGGACTCAATAATGAGAAATGATACTTGAAAATTAGTGGATCTTTTTCGTGGGTCAAATGACATTGGTTCTAAATAGATTTTCAAAAAGAAAATAAAAGTAGATGAAACTGTTGATACTTCAAAGCATAGTTAGTTGCTAAGGGATTTGTATAAAAAGAAGGAATTGATTACTTTGATACATATGCACCAATAGCAAGAATTGCTACAATTAAAGTGCTTATAGCACTCATTTTTAATTTTGTTATTCACCAAATGAATGTTAAAACAGTTTTTTTAAATGATAAACTAGACAAAGAGGTGTATATGAAGCAACTAAAAAGATTTATAGTTGCTGGTCAAGAAAATAAAATGTGCAAATTAGTTAAGTTTTTATATGGACTGAAACAAGCCCCTAAGCAATGATATAAAAAGTTTGATGAAACTTTTCGTGCTAATGGATATAAAATAAATGAATTTGATAAATGTGTGTATAGTAAAGTTAAAAATGGTAAAAATGTTATAATATATTTATATGTTGATGATATGCTTATTTTTTGTACTGATTTAAAAAAGGTAGAAAAAACTAAATATTTTTTGTCTAGTAATTTTGATATGAAAAATACGGGAGTTACAGATATAGTTTTAGGAATTAAAATTGTTAGAGATGGTCATAATTTAGGATTATCTCAATCTCATTATATAGAAAAAATATTAAAAAAGTTTAATGAGTTTGAAGGATATTTGGTGAGTACTCTTTTTGATTCAAGTATTAAATTAGTACTCAATATAGGTTCTTCTGTTTTACAAATTGAGTATGTAAAAATAATTGGATGCTTAATATATGCTATGATCTGTACTAGAGCAGATATAGCATATGCTGTAGGTGGCTTAAGTCGGTATACAAGCAATCCAAGTAAAGACCATTGGCATGTTGTCCAAAAAATATTAAAATATTTGAAAGGAACAATAAACTATACTTTGTTGTATAGTAGTGAACCTTCTATTTTAGAAGGATATATAAATACCAGTTGAATAAGCTATATAGAAGATCATGCATCAACAAATGATTGGATCTTTACCCTTGATGGGGGTGCTGTTTCTTGGGGATCCAAGAAACAAACTTGTATAACGGACTCTAACATGGCTGCAGAATCTGTTGCGAAACTGAATGGCTTAGAGATTTATTACATAAAATTTCAGTTTGGCCAAAACCAATGGCACCCATCTCTATACATTGTGATAGTCAAGTAACATTATCAAAGGCTTATAGCCAAGTTTATAATGAAAAATCTAGACATATTGGAGTAAGACATAACTATGTTAAAAATCTTATTGGCAATGGAGTTATACCTATAAATTTTATAACAAAATTTTGCAGATTCTTTGACGAAAGGATTGACAATGGATTTGGTGTTTAAAATATCAAAAGGGATGGGACTAAAATCTATATTTTAAATAATTACCAATGGTGGAAACCCAACTCACACTTGAGTAACATCAAGTCTTGATTTCAATGTGGTAAAATACACTATTAAAGTAATTGCAAGTACTCGTAATTATTTCTTTCCTCCCAAGATAAAAAGTACTTGAACCTGTTTTACTCAAATTTTTGTTAATGTTTAAAATAAAATATGAGTGTTTCAATATCGCAATTGTAACGTCAAATAAAATTAAAAGGAATAAAAGAGAATAAACATGAAATTAAAAAGAAGATGAAGGAAGAAACATGAACGTAAACGAGAATAACAAGTAAAAGTAGAAGAATTTTATTAATAAAAACTGAAAAAAAGCAAAGTACAAGTGTTTGAGTTCAGAGGAATTACTTAAGATTTCCAATTATTCTGTGATGCCAAGGGGTTGAGAGCGTTTTGGGTTTCTAAGTGTTTTTCAAGAAGAACTGAACTGCCTACAATGTGTTCCTAAAGCTTTATTTATAGACTAATCTAATGTCAGCTGAGGATTACCATTAGTACATCTGTTGCGGAAAATTTAGATTGGCTCGTAACCGTTCCCGCACTTCATATGAATTTCAAAAATAAAATAGATAACCAACTATCAAATAATCTAATTTAATTTAAAATAAATATAAATATTATATATGGAGACATTACTATGTAACTAATTATTTCTTTTTTATAATTTTCTTATAAAAATTATATTTTGTCTAATATAATGTCCCCAAAATTTTTCACTTAAAGTTATATAGTGATTGAAAGTTAAAAATTTTGTTGTTTATAATAATAAAAGAAGTATATACAAACGTATGTTTATTTATTATTATTATTATATATATATATATATTTTTTTTTTAAAATGTATATAAATAATAACAATACGTGTTGATAAGAATGAAATTTTGAGATATCACTTAGAAAGCACACAAAAATACTGTACTCTTTCTCTTTTCTTTGTTATTTTATACTAGGGATAATAAACATCTTCTTGAAAAATTAAACTAATTTTGGTGTTCACCAAGGATCGAACTCTTGACCTTTCGGATCTAACGCTCTAATACCATGTCATGATAGCACTCATTCCAAAAGCTTCAGCTAATGAGAAAAGATAACACTAATGATTATATCTCTAATATTCCATAAAATTCCATTGTACACATTGTATAAATATTTCATTGGCTCCTCATACATTCCCTTTATTTATTTATTTTTATTTTGGCTAAACAAAAAGTAAAATAGCTTAGTACTCTTATCTTCTTGTAATACTTGTGAGAGAGAGAATACGTTAGTGTTTGAACATCAAAAGGCTTCTTCTTCAACTTTGTGCCTCCCACTCTCCCAAATTTCATCTACTACCGTGGGCTTTCTCTATTCATAAGGGTTTGATTATACCTAATCCTTCTAATATTTCAGATAAGATTTCACTACTAGGTCTATCTTTATCTTTCTCTTTTCTATTGTTGATTGAGAAGAACCCTAACCCCAAAAATGACATGCAAAATATCTCTTGTATTATGCATGACTATGAGTACTAGAATTTTACTCTAAAGAACATTTTTCTTTTTTCTTGTATATTCTTTTATTCAAATTATGATTGGACAGTTGAACCTTATTCTTCAATTCTGCTATGTTGCTGTCTTTTTTCTATTTTCAAATATGAAAGAAGAGGTGGGAAAAAAGAATATATATATATATATATTTCTGTCCATTTTGCTCCCAAAAACAGGATAAAAGGGATAGTTCATTTTCTTGGCACAAACATGTCGAAATTTCATCCCCTTTATTATTATTATTATTATTATTATTATTATTATTATTATTATTTTTATTATTATTTATTTTGGTAATATATTATTATATCTACAAATATAACCTAATGTTCCTGATTGAAAATTGTGTGCTGTCCCAGAAACTGTTCACAATACGTTGAGGATCAAGGTCTTTAATTTCTTCAATTTTTTCTAGTTCAACTGTCTTCTAATCCTTGAGGTCTTGCTGAAGAAAATACTTTACCAGACTTCTTTGTGTATATATTTGCCAGCTTCTTTCTAACAGTAAGTGAGCTTGTTTTGTCCCCTTCGTTAATATGATCTATTTTAATTCAACTAGACTTTTCTAATGTAAGTAGAAATAATTGCTATCTTATGACTATAATAATTAGGAATAATTTAGCTTTTGCATCATTTTTTGTTATTGGAATTTTTAATGAAAAATGCAATTTTAGGATCCCCTGCCAATGCTCTGAAACAACGTTACATAAATGCAGTAAAAAAACAAAAAAATTTGCTTATATTATATACACATTCTTCTTACTTTCAGCAATGATCAATCTAGTAGATAATGAATTTTTTTCATGTTTCATTTATTTTTTTTATTTTTTTTATTTTTTCTTTTTAATATTCATGAGTGTTGCCAAGCAGTATTAAGTCTTGTCTCATGTTAAATCCTTGCTTACTACTTAAACCAAATTAAACCCATATAAGTTCAATATCATTTTTTTTCTACCTTTACAGCTTGTTTGTTGATCGTTGACAACCTCAATACCCAATACTTGAATTTTTTTTCCAATTTTCATTGTTATGGCAACCTCAAGCCACCATCTGTCAGCAAGTCCTCCTTCTTCATCTAAAGTGGCCTTTTGTGATAAGCCTTTCTTTATCTAAAGTGGCTTTTTGTGATAAGCCTGTTGTCAAGAATGGCAAGGATTTTACTCCTGAATCTGAGGCATCAAAATCAAAGATATGGGAATCTCAGGTACTACTCCCTTTAACCATTGACGGTGTAGATTTAGCTTTTATTGGCCCTATTGTCTCTCTTAAAGTAGCAAACAAGATAAAAAAATATTTTTCCTGCTCACCCTCAAAGAAAACCTGTTGTTTTTCAAGACTCTATTCCCATTGGATACTTCGACTCCAACAACAGGCTATTCAGAAATCTCCCAAAGACCAACATTGAAGGTTACCAAGCTTGGTTAGATGGGGTTGAAACTGAGAAGATGACCTTGTGGAAAGAGATTGTGATATATGACCTAATTCAGCTTAGTAAGAACTCTTACACTATTAATTCAAGACTAATGGGAGGTGCATTGTATTTCTAGGATGAGACTTCTAATATTTTTCACACTCCATACGGTATGATTATTCCTACTCTTCTGATGTAGCTGCAATAACTGGCCTACTTTCCTTGGGAGAAGAACTTTTAACTACTACCCGGTCAACCACAAGGGTTGAGTATGCCATTGATATCTGTTCCACCACCTACCAGAGCTTCATTCAAGATGGAGAACCTGTTTCTGATAATGAGCACATAGCCTTCCTTTTCTATTGGTTGAGCGGCGTTATTTCCTGTACCCGGAGCATTCAAATTGAAGTCACTTATTTCCCATTGGCCATTATGTTAGCTGAAGGTAAGAGGCTGTGTTTAGCCAAATTATTTCTGGCTCGACTATACCTCACTCTAGATTGGATCACAACCCTTATAAGGGAGAAAAAAAATCACTAATGTTGACGGTCCCGTTTGGTTTTTTCAATTGTGCCTATCCACTATTTTTGAATCTGAGCTACAACCACGTTTGACCCGAAAAGGTCCTACAGATTCTGTGATTGCTGGTCACCATCTGCTCAACTTAGTCTTTCCTGATAAGTTAATGGCCTCACATGATAAGATGAAACACTTCTTTCGTGTTTTCTATCACTTGCCAGAAAAAGACCATAACATCAATCTGACTCCCTTTGCTAATTGTCAAACTGGTCCGGAATGGTTGATGCAATCTCTTACCCTGGCTAAGGTTACATAAAAAGAAAGCATCATTATTTGGTCACGGTTCTTGACTCCCCAACTATTTTTTGTTGGATTTCCAGGTGAAGATGACCTAAGAACAATGATCTATATGCCAAACGCCATTTCTAGACAATTTGGGTTAGCTCAGGCCATTCCATCTCCTTACCATCTTTAAGAGCCACAATCTTTACATGTCAAAGTTACTTTACTAGAGGATCTGTTGCACATTCAGAAAGATAATGCTTTGCGAAGAGATAAATTTCACCTATTCCCTTTTTAACCTTGGCTGTTAACCACATATTCATTCTTTTCTTGGTGGAAAAACTATTACTCCTCCACTAAAGTTGCTTTCAGTACTTGTTGTCAAAGGATGACTATTGTTCTTGTAATGCAACAAGTGAGAAGAGCACCAATCGTCAAAAAGGATAATGACAACTAAATCATTTGCTCATTTTGATTTCAAAAATTATGGTCCTTTCTGTGTTGTTGCTATTAATGTTATTTTCTTCATGCATAATGCCTTCTAAGAATATCACAATGGCTCCTGTTTTAATTATTTTATTATTATTATTATTATTATTATTATTATTATTATTATTATATTTTTTATTACAGAGAAAATAATTATCTCACTTGCTGCAAATCCTCCTTTGAGAAAGTCTTCTAGTAGACTTGTAGAAAAAAAAATTCAATTTTAATTACTCAAGCTTCCAGGTAAAAAGAAGACTTAAACCAATTAAAGTGTCAATATCTTCAAATAGTGATGATAAGGATGACACATCAAATACATCCAATGACAATCTTGATGGACCGATAATCTCTTAGCACAATAAAGGGGAAAACGAGAACACCTCGTCAAGTGATAAATCAGTGAGTAAGTTCTCTTCGAAAGATGATGTCGATGCTCTTAGCCCCAGTGGTCAACTTGCTTCTCATGTATCTTTATATATTTTCACATCCTCCATATTAAAATAGCATTATCTTAAAGAACTTACATGACGATGATATTTCTCATCCTGAACTTTTTTTTGGTTAAGTACCTTTGTCCTCATTTCACTTCTTGTTTTAGGTCACTGTGGCTCTGTTTTACTCGAATTTTTGTTGCATTGTTAACAATAAATAAATCAACAATTTTTGAGTTTTGTTTCACAATCTTAATTCAAAGAGCGAAAATGACTCTTTTTGTGGGTATCTCAAAGTCTCAATTGTAGTTTTGAAAGTAAAATTAAAGATAAAAACAAAAACATACAAGGTGCCAGAGGCAAAGTAAAATGCAGAAATTAAAACAAACAGGAAATTAAAAAGAAGATGAAAGAAGAAACATGAACGTAAAAGAGAAAAAGACATAAAAGTAAAGGAATTTTATTAATAAAAACTGGGAAAAAGCAAAGTATAAGTGTTTGAGTTCAGAAGAATTACTTAGGATTCCCAATTTTACTCTGTGATGCCAAGGGGTTGAGAGCGTTTTGGGTTTCTAAATGTTTTTCAAGAAGAACTGAACTGATTACAACGTGTTCCTAAAGCTCTATTTATAGACTAGCCTAATCTCAACTGGCAGTTACTCTTTGTACACCACTTGTAGGAAATTTGAATTTCTTGTAGTTGTTTCCCGCACTTCTTGTTTGATGTTAATTTCAAAATTTAAATAAATAACTAACTATCAAATGATCTAACTTAATTTAAAATAGATATAAATATTATATATAGGAATATTACCAAATAACTAATTATTTATTTTTATAATTTTCTTATGAAAATAATATTTTGTCTAACATAATGCCCCCCAAAAATTTTTACTTGAAGTCATACAGGGATTGAAAGTGAAAAAATTTTGTTGTTTATGATAATAAGGGAAGTATATACAAGTGTATGTTTATTTATTTATTTACTTATTCTTTTTTTAGTATATAAATGATAATAATAAATGCTGATAAGGATGAAATTTTGAAACACCATTTAGAGAGTACGCCAGAGTACTGTACTCTTTCCCCTTTTTCTTGGTTGTTGTTTTGTTTATTTATTTGAATTGGCTCAACAAAAATGAAATCACTCAGTCCTCTTGTCTTCTTGTGGTACGTGTGAGAAAGATAATACGCTAGTGTTAAACTTTTCTTCAACTCTGTACTCCCCATGTACTCTCCCAAATTTTATCTATTACGATTGGCCTTCTCTGTGTTGTTACTATCCATTTTCTTCATATACAATGCCTTCTAATACTATCACAATGGCACCTGTTTTAATTATTATATATATATATATATATATTATTACAGAGAACACAACTACCCCACTTGCCGCAAATCCTCTTTTGAGAAGTCTTCTAGTAAGCTTATAGGAAAAAAGAAATGCAATTTTAATAGCTCAAACCGTTGGATAAAAAGAAGACTTGAACCAATTGAAGTTTCAGTATCTTCAAGTAGTAATGATAAGAATGACACATCAAATACATCCAATGACAATCTTGATGGACTGGTAATTTTTCAACACAATGAAAGGGACAACGAGAACATCTCATCAAGTGATGAATCAGTCAGTAAATTCTCTTCGGAAGAAGATGTCAATGCTCTTAGCCCCAGTGACCGGCTTGCTTCTCAGGTATTCTTATACATTTTCACATTGAAATAACATCATCTTAAAGAACTTACATGGTGATGGTATACTCATGCTGAGTCCCCTTTTATTACCTTTGTCCTCATTTTACTTTTTGATTTAGGTCACTGTGACTCCTACTATTTCTTTGATCGTGCCTAATACTGAAAATATGATGGCTGCCATATCTAATAAACATATGCCCAAAACCAATGCAAATAAGGTATGGCATGTCATTTAGCCTGATGGTTGGTATCTCCTCCTTGTATCTTCCTTAGTTTTGTGTTAACGTTTGCTTTTGTATTTTTGTCTAGCTTCAAGCTTCTGAACTCCCCCCAAGTGAGCGGTCAGAAAAACAAATACCCATCACTTCCATCCATGCTCAGACCCCTAATGTGGTGAATGATTTATTGGCTGATTTAGAAAGTCTAAATGAAGCATATGCATGTAGCATGGATACACAGAAGGCCATAGTTGAATCTTGTTCCACCATTCAAAGTCACCCTTCAACAGAGCAGCCCCATACTACTCTTCCCACAACCAAGATTGTTGACACTTCCATCCTGCTTCCATTAAGCCAACAACTCAGTGTCATTCTATCCAAACCTGTTTTGACACTTGCTACGGATCCGCAGTTTAAGGCTCAGCTTTCTGATATTCTTCAAACTTTTTCAACTACACCACATCCTGAGGCTACTGATCCTTTGTTGACTCACTTGCAGATAGTTTATGAGGATCTTTATGCCAAATTTCCAGATTCTCAGGCAGCCATCTCATCGTGTCAACAATTAACTGAATCTCTTTCTAAATTGAAACAAGACACCTCCTCTTTTGAAACTGTCAAAGCTACCCTGGCTGTCCATATTACAAAAGCTAAAGATCGGGGCCATGAGCTATCTGAGGAGATTCGAGACTTAGAACAACAGCTGGCTGTCAAGAGAGGAGCAAAAAGTAGGCTGGACGCTGCTTTGATAAAGAATGAGGCTCAATTTGCCAAAGCAAGTAGCATGCTTGACAGTAGCAATGCAACTCTACAATCACTTGAAGAGAAGATGCTCTCCGCACAGGAAGGTGCCAAAGAAGCCAGAAACTTCCAAACCGCTCTCCAAGCTGAAGTTATTCGCTTGAAGGAGATCTTTGAATCCTAGTCTTGCATTTCTTGTGTGAACCTTTGTGATTTTAATTTGTGTCTGCAATCTTTACTCTTTGAACCTTCAAAATTTTGTTTATTATTCGCTTTTGAATGCACTCTATCCTTACTTTTGAGATTGGACACTTGCTATTTTTTTTATAAAAATAAATGCCTACTAGTAATAGACTTAACAGAATTTCTAAGTCTATAAAATTTTTACATTATTAGTTGAACTGTCAGTGGGGTCTATTCTTTTGTATGAAATAGTCTTGACTCTCAATATTAAAAATATCTCCACACTAACATAAATATCTCCATACTAACATTCCAATAGTCTTGACTCCAAGCGCTAATAGACTCAACAGAATTTCTAAGTCAATTAGGCTCTTGTATTTATGAAGTGCATACCCAAATTTCAATGAGAGATTATTTTTGTCCAAGATTTTAAACCTGATGCTTTGGACACATATTTGTCTCATAATCTTAATGCTTTACACTGTCAATAGAACTAGCAATTCAAAGAAATCACAAGGACATGTTTGCTTTTACAAACTGAATTGCAAATATTAATTAGCTCTTTACTTTTTCCTTTGACACTTCAACTGGATATTTTTGTGTCTTTAAGCATGTGGAATGTTTATCTCATGTATGTCTGGCCTATATACTTTTAAATATTTTCCATTTATTGAAGGAATTCTTCTTCCTGATCCGATTTCAATAATCTTATAGGCATTTCCAGGGTAAACCTTGTCAACTACATAAGGTCCTTCCCAAGTTGGAGACCACTTACCATAAGTTTTTGACTTTCTTTCTATAGGCAAGATTGTTTTCCACACTAAATCTCCAACTGCAAATGTCTTTGCTTTAACACGGCGGTTGTATGATTTTGACATAATCTCTTTTTGTCGAATCACCTGCTCTAAAGCTCTTAACCTTTCGTCATCTAGTTCATTAAGCTCATCATGCAAAGAATCCCAATAATCTACTACTAGTATCTCATCTTGTCTAGCCACCTTTATACTTTGCAGATTAATATCAATTGGCAACACTGCATCATGACCGTAAACTAACTTATACGGGGTGGTTCTAGTAGATCCTCTCGGAAAATTTCGGTAAGCCCAAAGAACTTGACTGAGAGTTTGGTGCCAATTTCTTGGCTGCCTTCCAATGTGTTTTTTAATTAATGCAATCAGAATTTTATTCGCTGCCTCCACTTGTCCATTGGCTTGGGCATAATATGGTGTAGAAGAAAGCATTTTTATATCCCTAGATTTGGCATATTCCATGACCTTTTTCCCAATAAACATGGTTCCTTGATCAGTGGTAATAGACTGAGGAATTCCAAACCTATGCACAATATGCTCCTCAATAAAATTTATTATTTCATTGTAAGTCACCTCCCTTAGAGGGATAGCCTCTACCCATTTAGAGAAATAATCAACACCAACCAAAATGAACTTATGACCTTTAGAAGACGGTGGGTGAATCTGTCCGATAAGATCTAGAGCCCAACCTCTAAATGGCCATGACTTAATTATAACATGCAGTTCTGACGCTGGAATATGTTGAAGGCTTCCATGTTTTTGGCATTCGTCACAGGACCTGGCATAGTTTATACAATCTCTTTGAATAGTTGGCCAATACAATCTTCTCCTATTTATCACCCATTTCATTTTTTTCCCTGATTGATGGGCACCACAAATTCTCTCATGCACTTCAGCAAGAGCCAAGTACGCTTCTTTTTCTCCCAAACATGTCAAGAGGTTTCCATCAACAGATTTCCTAAACAAGACATTACTTATTAGAACATAACTTTGAGCCCTATATTTAAGTTTTCTATCTACACTAAGACTTAGATTTTTTAAATTTTCTACAATTGGTACTCTCTAATCTTTTGGGTCTAGTTTTTCTAATGACAACACTTCTCTTTCTCTCAAAGGCATAAATATGTCCTTTATCCTTACCAATTTTTCTAGTGTTGAGGGCTTGATCTTATATCTTGAAGTAATTTGAGCTAATTCATTTGCTTCTTGATTTAACTCCCTTGGAACATGCCTTACAATGACACTATCAAATTTACTCAACAACTCTGTAGCCACATTGAAATACTTTCTTAAATTTTCACTAACACACCTATATTCAAGTGATACTTGACGGACTATAAGCTGTGAATCTCCAAAAATTTCCACATTTTTAACTCCTCTTTCTAATAATAATTCCAGTCCCATTATTAATGCTTCATACTCTGCCTCATTGTTGGAACATGAATAATTCAATTCAAAGAGGAATTTACTTGGCTCATCACTTGGAGAAATAATTAAAATTCCTATACCAACACCACCCTTATGGCATGAACCGTCAAAATATAATTTTCAAGGCACCAAACCAATGAAACTCAGTAAATTCTCATCAATGTCAATACAAGGGTAATCAACCAGGAAATCGGCTAGAATCTGACCCTTAACCGCTCTTGCAGGAATAAAATGTAAAGAAAATTCCGTTAAGGCCAGCATCCATTTTCCTAGTCTACCATGCAATATTGGAGAAGACAACATATATTTAAGAACATCAAACTTAGAAATTACATAAACATTCCTAAGAATTAGATAGTACTTAAGTTTTAAACAGGAAAAATATAAAGCTAAACAAAGTTTCTCAATTGGAGAATAACGGCTCTCAACATCATTTATCACACGACTTAGATAATAAATCACTCTCTCGTTGCCATTCTCATCTTCTTGAGCCAGCATTCCACCAATTGTTACTTCAAAAGCTGACACGTAAAGTTCTAGAGGTGCTCCGTGCCTTGGAGGTGTCATAATAGGAGGATTAGTCAAATACTGCTTGATGTTGTCAAAAGCTTCTTGATGCTCTATTTTCCATTGGAACTCTTCCTCTTTTTTTTCAACTTGATCAGAGGCGCAAAAACCTTGGTTTTTCCTGACAGATTGGAAATGAACCTTCTAAGGTAATTGACATTCCCTAAAAATGCTTGCAGTTGCTTTTTGTTAGCTGGAGGAGGAGCCTTTAAGATAGCCTTTGCCTTATTTTTGTCAATTTCAATCCCCTTTTTTCTGCACCAAAAAACCAAGAAAATTTCCTACACTAACACCAAAGGCACATTTTAATGGATTCATTTTTAATTTATGCTTTCTCATTCTTTCAAATGCTTTCTTTAAATTTTCTAGATGCTCTTTTTTAACATTTGATTTGACAACCACATCATCAATATAAATTTCCATAAAATTTTCAATAAAGTCATGAAAAATTTTATTCATCGCCCTTTGATAAGTTGCACCAGCGTTTTTTAACCCAAATGGCATCACAACCCATTCAAAAGTTCCTAAAGCACCTGGACACCTAAATGCTGTTTTTGACACATCTTCCTCAGCTATGTATATTTGATTATAAACTGAATATCCATCCATAAAACTTAACATTTCATGACCAGCAGTAGAATCTATCAACATATCAGCTATAGGCATTGGATATTCATCTTTTGGATATTTCCATTCTTTTTCATGACAGGGACAATATTAGAAATCCAGTTGACATACCTTGCTGTTCTTATAAACTTAGCCTTAAGAAGTCTTTCAATTTCTTCTTTAATCTTCTGCATGACTTCAGGAGCAAATCTCCTTGGTGGCTGCTTGACAAGTTTAACATTGGCTTTCAATGGCAATTGATGTTCTACCAATTCACGACTCAAGCCTGGCATCTCTGCATAATCCCATGCAAAACAATCGCAATATTCCATCAAAATCTCCACCATTTCTTTTTTGAAATCATCAGGCAGCATCTTGCTCACATATGTTGGTCTAGGATAATCACCATTACCAATATCTACTTCCTCCAAAGGATCCTGCACTTCAACCTTTTTTACAGTGTCAGTATTTGTTCCGTGGGTTACCTGAAACTATAGGTTGATCTCGGTTGAGATCTTCACTGTAGGTCGGAGCTGACGTTTCCGGTAGGTGTATAGCGACTGGAGCTGGTGTGTCCGACTTGTGGGACTGAGAGTGCTGCTGATCCTTCGTTCCTGGAGGGTGGGGGGTACCTGCAAGGGACTCCGATGCTTAAGTTAGCAAGGGTATTAAGCAGGTATTGAGTAGAATCAGAGTATGAGTTATACCTGGGTGCTCCAACGTATTTATAATGGTGAGATGTGGCCTTCTGTGGATAAGATAAGTTAGTTATCTTATCTTATCTTTATCGTATCTTTAAGTGATGTCATCTTATCTTTTAAGGGAACCGCCCTTCTCTCTGTAGGCTTGGGCTGCCTTGGGATTTGGGGCGTGTTCCTCTATTTGGGCCCTTCTTTGGGCTTTCTTGGGGACTTGACCGAGCTCTTTGGAAAGAAGTCGGGTTGTTCTGACTTGAAGAGGGTGGTCGCTTTGTCTGTCGAACATCCCGGGTCGGTCATCTCGACCCAGGGTATGAACAGTGCCCCTGCTTGAGCAGAGTCTTCTTTTTTGAGGTCGAGTCTTTGACTTCGGTCCTTCTTTGGTGAAGCCGAACTCAAGCATTTTGTCGATTTCTTTGTAGCAGTCTTTTGAATGTAGAACGTTTCCTCTAAAAGGCGCGCGCTTTTATATCGGCGCTTTGGGAATGTGCGAGGGTTTAATGCCTTCTTTAATTTTAGCATTAATTGCCCCGTTTCCCTTTGGCTCTTTATTTCGATTTTGAAAACTCAGAAACGGTTTCTCTCCTTTTGCCTTTTTCGTAACTTCTTTTCTCCGCTCTCTCCACTCTCTGTTTTTTGTTTGCGCTTCTGCTTTCTTTGTGTTGTGGTGTCATTTGGTGTTTCTGGAGCCTGAAATCTTGCGTTTCTTCCTGCGACATTGCTCTTGTTTCCGTTCTTTGTGAGAAGGTGTTCCCAAATTTTATCTTCAATCTTCAGTTCTTTGAAGCTCGCTGCTCTTTCCAGGTTGGTACTAGCTTTCTTGCTTCTTTCGTAGCTTCGTCTTTAGTTTATTTTTGGTAAAGTTCTGATTTTGCATGTTTGAAAGTTTGAATCTTTTCGTGGTCTTGTATTTGCTTGTCGCTGTAACATGCTTTTCCTATCTTTCTCTTATGGATTTTCTTGGAGTTTCTATCGAGGCCTTCTAGGGTTTTACTGTTGCTTCTGATTGTTTCCTGTCTGATACTGATAGAAAATCTGCATCTGTTCCTCACTTTTGGAGATTGCTTTTTGTCTGATCTTGAAAAAGGTTGCATGTTTAATGGTCTCTGCTTGGCGTGCTTGATGTTTGGGAATGCTTTTTGCTTGGTAGACTGTAATGACTTTTGTGTTTTTCTTTGATGAAAAATGTTTGCTGTTTTAAATTTTTTCAGAGAAATGCGGGGTGCAAGCTGTAGATCTTGCCTGGAAACCTTGCTTTGTTACTGCCTCCAAAGGATGCCCCAGGACTTTGGTTTGAGTCTTGGGGTTTTCCTTTTCTTGTTTCTTCGCCTATATCGTATTGACCGAGTTGTTTTCTCCCTTTGCCGGGATGTTTTTAGTAACCCCATCTTCTTTTCTTACTTGTAGGATTAGTTTGGCCTCATGTCTTCTCACAATAACGTTGTAGAGATGTCTTCCTGAGTTCCCGAGGGGATGTCCGATTGGCTGGACTCCCTTGTTTTGTTGTGTGTTTCTGTTGTGGATGCTGAATTTTGCACAGAGCTGAGGAAGCGCCATAGGATTTGTGGTAACAATGCTCGTGAGGAGGATTACGAGCTTGTTGTTCCTGATTCTGATGAGAGAGTTTCTTTTTCGACTTCCATTGAGAGGGAGTGTCCCTTCTTCTATGCCTATGAATACTTCTTCAGCCAGTTGAACGTTATTTTTCCTTTTACTGCTTTTGAGACCAACCTATTGTGGTCGTGTAATATTGCTCCATCCAAGCTTCACCCTAACTCCTGGGGTTTTATTAAAATTTTTCAACTTCTCTGTCGTGAATTAGATGTAACACCTTCCCAGACTCTTTTCCTTTATTTGTTTGTTTCCGCCAAGCCTGGCGGTTCTTCAAAAAAGAAGGCTTCCTGGGTTTCCTTCAGGTCCGCCCAGGGCCACAAAGTTTTTGCTATGTATGATGAGTCCTTTAAGGACTTCAAGAATTACTTCTTTAAGGTTTGTGCTGTCGAGGGGGCCCGCCCCTTTTTTCTTGACAAAAATGATGAGCCTTCTTTCCCTCTAGAGTGGCAGAGGGATGTGAGAGTGTCTCGTTATACTTGGGAGATGCTTGATGATGTTGAGCGTGCTTTTGTTGTTGTTCTTGAGGGAATTTTACAACCACACTAACTAACCGGCAAGTGCACCGGGTCGTACCAAGTAATACCTTACGTGAGTAATGGTCGATCCCACGAGGATTGATGGATCAAGCAACAATAGCGTTTGATAGGATTAGTGGTATGTGAAATTGCAATCACACTTTTGCAATCCCGCACAACTAACCAGCAAGTGCACTGGGTCGTCCAAGTAATACCTTGCGTGAGCAAGGGTCGATCCCACGGAGATTGTCGGCTTGAAGCAAGCTATGGTTATCTTGTAAATCTTAGTCAGGATATCAGAAATTATCAGGATTGATTGTAAAAAGCAAGAGAACATGAAATGGTTACTTGTTTTGCAGTAATGGAGAATAGGCTAGGGTTTGGAGATGCTCCATCTTCTGAATCTCTGCTTTCCTACTGTCTTCTTCATCAAACACGCAAGGCTCCTTCCATGGCAAGCTGTATGTAGGGTTTCACCGTTGTCAGTGGCTACCTCCCATCCTCTCATTGGAAATGTTCAACGCACCCTGTCACGGCACGGCTATCCATCTGTCGGTTCTCAATCAGGCCGGAATAGAATCCAGTGATTCTTTTGCGTCTGTCACTAACGCCCCGCCTTCAGGAGTTTGAAGCACGTCACAGTCATTCAGTCATTGAATCCTACTCAGAATACCACAGACAAGGTTTAGACCTTCCGGATTCTCTTGAATGCCGCCATCAGTTCTAGCTTATACCACGAAGATTCTGGTTAAGGAATCAAAGAGATATCTACTCAATCTAAGATAGAACAGAGGTGGTTGTCAGGCACATGTTCATAGTTGAGAATGATGATGAGTGTCACGGATCATCACATTCATCCGTGTTAAGAACAAGTGATATCTTAGAATGGAAGCAAGCATGATTGAATAAGAAACAGTAGTAATTGCATTAATCCATCAAGACACAGCAGAGCTCCTCACCCCCAACCATGGGGTTTAGAGACTCATGCCGTGGTGTGTACACAAAGAAACGTGTAAAGTGTCATGAGGTCCTAAGGTACTGATACAATGTCAAAAGATCATATTAATAGTAAACTAGTAATCCTAAGGTTTACAGAAATGAGTAAATGACAGAAAAATCCACTTCCGGGCCCACTTGGTGTGTGCTTGGGCTGAGCAATGAAGCAATTTCGTGTAGAGACCTTTTCTGGAGTTAAACGCCAGCTTTCATGCCAGTTTGGGCGTTTAACTCCAAGTTTTATGCCAGTTCCGGCGTTTAACGCTGGAATTTCTGTAGGTGACTTTGAACGCCGGTTTGCGCCATCAAATCTTGGGCAAAGTATGGACTATCATATATTGCTGGAAAGCCCAGGATGTCTACTTTCCAACGCCGTTGAGAGCGCGCCAATTGGGCTTCTGTAGCTCCAGAAAATCCACTTCGAGTGCAGGGAGGTCAGAATCCAACAGCATCTGCAGTCCTTTTCAGTCTCTGGATCAGATTTTTGCTCAGAACCTTCAATTTCAGTCAGAAAATACCTGAAATCACAGAAAAACACACAAACTCAGTAAAGTCCAGAAAAGTGAATTTTAACTAAAAACTAATAAATATATACTAAAAACTAACTAAAAGATACTAAAAACATACTAAAAGCAATGCCAAAAAGCGTATAAATTATCCGCTCATCACAACACCAAACTTAAATTGTTGCTTGTCCCCAAGCAACTGAAAATCAAAATAGGATAAAAAGAAGAGAATATACTATAGACTCCAAAATATCAAAGAAACATAGTTCCAATTAGATGAGCGGGACTAGTAGCTTTTTGCCTCCGAACAGTTTTGGCATCTCACTCTATCCTTTGAAGTTCAGAATGATTGGCATCTATGAGAACTCAGAACTCAGATAGTGTTATTGATTCTCCTAGTTAAGTATGATGATTCTTGAACACAGCTACTTTATGAGTCTTGGCTGTGGCCCAAAGCACTCTGTCTTCCAGTATTACCACCGGATACATACATGCCACAGACACATAATTGGATGAACCTTTTCAGATTGTGACTCAGCTTTGCTAGAGTCCCCAATTAGAGGTGTCCAGGGTTCTTAAGCACACTCTTTTTGCCTTGGTTCACAACTTTATTTCTTTCTTTTTCTTTTTCTCTTCTCTTTTTTTTTTCGAAATTTTTTTTCACTGCTTTTTCTTGCTTCAAGAATCATTTTTATGATTTTTCAGATCCTCAATAACATGTCTCTTTCTCCTCATTCTTTCAAGAGCCAACAATTTTAACATTCTCAAAACAACAAATTCAAAAGACATATGCACTGTTCAAGCATTCATTCAGAAAACAAAAAGTATTGTCACCACATCAAACTAATTCAACTAGTTTCAGAGATAAATTTCGAAATCCTGTACTTCTTGTTCTTTTGTGATTAAAGCATTTTTCATTTAAGAGAGGTGATGGATTCATAGGACATTCATAACTTTAAGGCATAAATTTTATTAATTATGAATTAAGAACAAGACTCAAATATAGATATAAGATGAAACTAAAAATAAGAATAGAAAACAAAAGAAAAACGGAAAAATAGGCTCCTAATGATAGAGGTTTTCACAGAGTTAGGACTCAACAACCTTGATTTTGAGAAGTGGATGCTCCCTCAGCTTGAGAGGAGAGCTTTTGGCGTTTCATCTCTTGGATTTCACGCCCCTGCTTCTCTTGTTCCTTCAGCAATTTGCAGAGCATGCAGTTCTGATTCTGCTGTTCTTCCTTAAGTTGCTCCATAGTCTCTTGCAACTTGGTGATAGATGCTTCCAGGCTGGCCCAGTAGCCAATTTCAGGAAATTCAGGGAGGAACTCCTGTGCCCTCCTTTTGATAGAGTTGTCTTGCACTTGTCCTTCCATTAACTTCTTGGTGATTGGGTGTTCAATGGGTATGAATTCATCTATTCCCATCTTCACCCCAGCCTCTTTACAGAGCAAAGAGATTAAGCTTGGGTAAGCTAGTTTGGCTTCAGTGGAATTTTTATTTGCAATTGTGTAAATCTCACAAGCAATTACATGATGGACCTCCACTTCTTTTCCAAGCATAATGCAATGAATCATCACTGTTGGTGCACGAAATTGCAATAACACTTTTGCAACTCCGCACAACTAACCAGCAAGTGCACTGGGTCGTCCAAGTAATACCTTGCGTGAGCAAGGGTCGATCCCACGGAGATTGTCGGCTTGAAGCAAGCTATGGTTATCTTGTAAATCTTAGTCAGGAGATCAGAAATTATCAGGATTGATTGTAAAAAGTAAAAGAACATGAAATGGTTACTTGTTTTGCAGTAATGGAGAATAGGTTGGGGTTTTGGAGATGCTCCATCTTCTGAATCTCTGCTTTCCTACTGTCTTCTTCATCAAACACGCAAGTCTCCTTCCATGGCAAGCTCATGTAGGGTTTCACCGTTGTCAATGGCTACCTCCCATCCTCGCAGTGAAAGCTAATGCACGCACTCTGTCACAGTACTGCCAATCACCGGTTTGGTTCCCTCCCCTACCGGAATAGAATCCCTCTTTTGCGTCTGTCACTAATGCCCAGTAGGTTACAGGTTTGAAGCACGTCACAGTCATTCAATCATTGAATCCTACTCAGAATACCACAGACAAGGTTTAGACCTTCCGGATTCTCTTGAATGCTGCCATCAGATCCTGCCTATACCACGAAGATTCCGATTAAAGAACCCAAGAGATAACTACTCAATCTAAGATAGAACAGAGGTGGTTGTCAGGCACGTGTTCATGGTTGAGAATGATGATGATTGTCACGGATCATCACATTCATCCGGATTAAGAACAAGTGTTATCTTAGAATCGAAGCAAGCATGATTGAATAAGAAACAGTAGTGATTGCATTAATCTATCAAGACACAGCAGAGCTCCTCACCCCCAACCATGGGGTTTAGAGGCTCATACTGTGGAAAGAAACGTGTACAAAATGTTATGGGGTCATAAGGTACGAATACAATGTCAAAAGATCCTATAAGTAGTAAACTAGTGTCCTAAGGTTTACAGAAATGAGTAAATGACAGAAAAATCCACTTCCGGGCCCACTTGGTGCGTGCTTGGGCTGAGCAATGAAGGAATTTTGTGTAGAGACGTTTTCTGGAGTTAAACGCCAGCTTTCATGCCAGTTTGGGCGTTTAACTCCAAATTTTATGCCAGTTCCGGCGTTTAACGCTGGAAATTCTGTAGGTGACTTTGAGCGCCGGTTTGGGCCATCAAATCTTGGGCAAAGTATGGACTATTATATATTGCTGGAAAGCCCAGGATGTCTACTTTCCAATGCCGTTGAGAACGCGCCAATTGGGCTTCTGTAGCTCCATAAAATCCACTTCGAGTGCAGGGAGGTCAGAATCCAACAGCATCTGCAGTCCTTTTCAGTCTCAGGATCAGATTTTTGCTCAGAACCCTGATTTTCAGTCAGAAAATACCTGAAATCACAGAAAAATACACAAACTCATAGTAAAGTCCAGAAAAGTGAATTTTAATGAAAAACTAATAAAAATATACTAAAAACTAACTCAAAAATACTAAAAACATACTAAAAACAATGCCAAAAAGCATACAAATTATCCGCTCATCACAACACCAAACTTAAATTGTTGCTTGTCCCCAAGCAACTGAAAATCAAAATAGGATAAAAAGAAGAGAATATACTATAGACTCCAAAATATCAAAGAAACATAGCTCCAATTAGATGAGCGGGACTAGTAGCTTTTTGCCTCCGAACAGTTTTGGCATCTCACTCTATCCTTTGAAGTTCAGAATGATTGGCATCTATAAGAACTCAGAACTCAGATAGTGTTATTGATTCTCCTAGTTAAGTATATTGATTCTTGAACATAGCCAGTGTATGAGTCTTGGCAGTGGCCCAAAGCACTCTGTCTTCCAGTATTACCACCGGATACATACATGCCACAGACACATAATTGGGTGAACCTTCTTAGATTGTGACTCAGCTTTGCTAAAGTCCCCAATTAGAGGTGTCCAGGGTTCTTAAGCACACTCTTGTTGCCTTGGATCACAACTTTATTTCCTTCTCTTTTTTTTCTTTTTCTTTCTTTTTTTTTTCGAAAAATATTTTTTTTTCTGCTTTTCTTGCTTCAAGAATCAATTTGATGATTTTTCAGATCCTCAATAACAGTTCTCTTTCTCCTCATTCTTTCAAGAGCCAACAATTTTAACATTCTTAAAACAACAAATTCAAAAGACATATGCACTGTTCAAGCATTCATTCAGAAAACAAAAAGTATTGTCACCACATCAAACTAATTCAACTAGTTTCAGAGATAAATTTCGAAACCCTGTACTTCTTGTTCTTTTGTGATTAAAGCATTTTTCTTTTAAGAGAGGTGATGGATTCATAGGACATTCATAGCTTTAAGGCATATACTTAAATTTTATTAATTATGAACTAAGAACAAAACTCAAATATAGATATAAGATGAGACTAAAGAAATAAAAATAGAAAACAAAACAAAAAAAAACGCAAACATAGGCTCCTAATGATAGAGGTTTTCACAGAGTTAGAACTCAACAACCTTGATTTTGAGAAGTGGATGCTCCCTCAGCTTGAGAGGAGAACTTTTGGCGTTTCATCTCTTGAATTTCACGCCCCTGCTTCTCTTGTTCCTTCAGCAATTTGCAGAGCATGCAGTTCTGATTCTGCTGTTCTTCCTTCAGTTGCTCCATAGTCTCTTGCAACTTGTTAATAGATGCTTCTAGGTTGGACCAGTAGTCAATTCTTGGAAATTCAGGGAGGAATTCCTGCGCCCTCCTCTTGATGGAGTTGTCTTGCACTTGTCCTTCCATTGACTTCTTGGTGATTGGGTGTTCAATGGGTATGAACTCATCCACTCCCATCTTCACCCCAGCCTCTTTACAGAGCAAGGAAATCAAGCTTGGATAAGCCAATTTGGCTTCAGTGGAATTCTTATTTGCAATTGTGTAGATCTCACAAGCAATCACATGATGCACCTCCATTTCTTTTCCAAGCATAATGCAATGAATCATCACTGCTCTCTTGATGGTGACCTCAGAACGGTTGCTAGTGGGCAATATGGAACGCCCAATAAAGTCTAGCCAACCTCTTGCAATTGGTTTGAGGTCTCCCCTCTTGAGTTGGTTTGGGACACCCTTAGAATTGGTTATCCACTTAGTTCCAGGGAGGCATATGTCCTCTAGAACTTGATCCAACCCCTTATCTACTCTCACCATCCTCCTATTAAAGGAATCAGGATCATCTTGCAGTTGAGGCAACTTGAAGATTTCTCTTATCTTGTCCAGATGGAAGTATATAACTTTCCCTCTGACCATGGTTCTATAGGTATGGTAAGCGGTTCCAGTCATTCTCTACTTATCTGTTAGCCACAGATTTGAGTAGAATTCCTGAACCATGTTCCTTCCAACCTTTGTTTCAGGATTGGTTAGAACTTCCCATCCTCTATTTCGAATTTGCTCTTGGATCCCCGGATATTCATCTTCTTTCAGATCAAATTTAACTTCCGGGATCACTGACCTCAGACCCATTATTTTATGATAATGGTCTTCATGTTCTTTAGTTAAGAACTTCTCTTCATTCCAAAGATTCTTTGGATTATTCTCTTTCTTGCCTCTTAAATTGGTTTGTTTTCCCTTGGGAGCCATGATATTGATGAATCTTGGCTTAGTGATCACGGAAAAGCACACCAAACTTAGAGGTTTGCTTGTCCTCAAGCAAAAGAGAAGAGAGAAGAGAGGGGGAGGAAGAGAAAATTCGAATGGTGTGGATGGAAGAGGGGAACAAACGTGTATTTATAAGGTGGGGATGGGAGTTTTCGAAAAAAAAGAGGAATTTGAAAGGAGATTTGAGAAGATATGAGAAGAAATTGAGAAAAGGGTGAAATTTTTGAACAATGTTTGTAATTGATTTGAAATAAATTTGAAAAAAAAGTTTTGATTTTTTGAAGATTTGAAAGTGAATGATGAATGATTGAAGTGTGATTTTGTAGAAAAGTATGGGTGAGAAAAGGAAAGTTTGAAAAAAATCTGATTTGAAAACAAAATTGTGGTCCCCCCACCAAGCTGGCGTTAAACGCCCAGAATGGCACCCATTCTGGCGTTTAACGCCCATCTGTTGCCCCACTTGGGCATTTAACGCCCAGCCAGGTACCCTGGCTGGCGTTAAACGCCAGAAATTCTTCCTCACTGGGCGTTTTTCTAAAACGCCCAGGATGCTGCACACCTGGCGTTAAACGCCCAGAATGGTGCCCATTCTGGCGTTTAACGCCCAAAATGGCACCATTCCTGGCGTTAAACGCCCAGAATGGTACCCATTCTGGCGTTTAACGCCCAAAATGCCCCTTACTGGCGTTTTTTCGCCAGTAAGCTCATTTTCTCTGCTTTTTGAGCTGAATCCTTCTGTAACTCTGTGAATTCCTTCATTTTTGATACTTGCCTCTGTAAGAACAATTCATACAACTTTCTAATGACTGGGTTGCCTCCCAGCAAGCGCTTCTTTACTGTCTTTAGCTGGACTTTCACTGAGAATCACTCAAGTCTCAGTTTTGAGCATTCCTGCTCAAAATTTCCTTCAAGATAGTGCTTGATTCTCTGTCCATTAACAATGAACTTCTTGTCAGAATCAATATCTTGAAGCTCAACATATCCATATGGTGATACTCCTGTAATCACATACGGACCCCTCCACCGGGACTTGAGTTTTCCTGGAAACAGTTTGAGCCTGGAGTTGAAGAGCAGAACTTTTTGTCCTGGCTCAAAGACTCTGGTTGACAATCTCTTGTCATGCCACTTCTTTGCCTTTTCCTTATAAATTTTTGCATTTTCAAAGGCATTGAGTCTGAACTCCTCTAGCTCATTTAGCTGGAGCAGTCTTTTCTCACCAGCTAACTGTGCATCCATGTTTAGGAATCTGGTTGCCCAGTAGGCTTTATGTTCCAGTTCCACAGGCAAATGACAGGCCTTCCCATACACCAGTTGGTATGGAGAGGTGCCTATAGGAGTCTTGAATGCTGTTCTGTATGCCCACAGAGCATCATCCAAGCTCTTTGCCCAATCCTTTCTTCGGGCTATCACAGTCCGTTCTAGGATTCTTTTTAGCTCTCTGTTAGAGACTTCAGCTTACCCATTTGTCTGTGGATGATACGGAGTTGCCACTTTATGGCTGATTCCATATCTAACCATAGCAGAGTATAGCTGTTTATTGCAGAAATGAGTGCCCCCATCACTGATTAGCACTCTGGGGACGCCAAACCTGCTGAAAATGTTTTTCTGGAGGAATTTCAGCACGGTCTTGGTATCATTAGTGGGTGTAGAAATTGCTTCTACCCACTTAGATACATAGTCCACTGCCACCAGAATGTAAGTGTTTGAGTATGATGGTGGGAATGGTCCCATGAAATCAATTCCCCATACATCAAACAATTCTATCTCTAATATTCCTTGTTGAGGCATGGCATATCCGTGAGGCAGGTTACCAGCTCTTTGGCAACTGTCACAGTTACGCACAAACTCTCGGGAATCTTTATAGAGAGTAGGCCAGTAGAAGCCGCACTGGAGAACTTTAGTGGCTGTTCGCTCACTTCCAAAATGTCCTCCATACTGTGATCCATGGCAGTGCCATAGGATCCTTCGTGCTTCTTCTCTGGGTATACACCTGCGGATCACTCCGTCAGCACATCTCTTAAAGAGATATGGTTCATCCCAAAGGTAGTACTTGGCATCTGAAATTAGTTTCTTTCTCTGCACATAACTGTACTCTTTGGGTATGAACCTCACAGCTTTATAGTTTGCAATATCTGCAAACCATGGAGCTTCCTGAATGGCAAAGAGTTGCTCATCTGGGAAAGTCTTAGAGATCTCAGTAGAAGGGAGGGACGCCCCAGCTACTGGTTCTATCCGGGACAGATGATCCGCCACTTGGTTCTCTGTCCCTTTTCTGTCTCTTATTTCTATATCAAACTCTTGCAGAAGCAACACCCATCTTATAAGTCTGGGTTTTGAATCCTGCTTTGTGAGTAAGTATTTAAGAGCAGCATGGTCAGTGTACACAATCACCTTTGATCCCACTAGGTAGGATCTAAACTTGTCAATGGCATAAACCACTGCAAGTAACTCTTTCTCTGTGGTTGTGTAATTCTTTTGTGCATCATTTAGAACACGGCTAGCATAATAAATGACATGCAGAAGTTTGTTATGCCTCTGTCCCAACACTGCACCAATGGCATGATCACTGGCATCACACATTAATTCAAATGGTAATGCCCAATCTGGTGCAGAGATGACTGGTGCTGTGACCAGCTTAGCTTTCAGGGTTTCAAATGCCTGCAAACACTGTGTGTCAAATACAAATGGCGTGTCAGCAGCTAGCAGGTTACTCAAAGGTTTAGCAATTTTCGAAAAATCCTTGATAAACCTTCTATAGAATCCTGCATGCCCAAGAAAGCTTCTGATTGCCTTAATATTGGCAGGTGGTGGTAATTTTTCAATTACCTCTACCTTTGCCTTATCCACCTCTATCCCCCTGCTTGAAATTTTGTGCCCAAGGACAATTCCTTCAGTCACCATAAAGTGACATTTCTCCCAGTTTAAAACTAGGTTAGTCTCTTGGCATCTTTTCAGGACAAGTGATAGATGGTTAAGACAGGAGCTAAATGAGTCTCCATATACTGAAAAGTCATCCATGAAGACTTCCAGAAATTTCTCTACCATATCTGAGAAGATAGAGAGCATGCACCTTTGAAAGGTTGCAGGTGCATTGCACAGACCAAAAGGCATTCTCCTATAGGCAAACACGCCAGAAGGGCATGTAAATGCTGTTTTCTCTTGGTCTTGAGGATCTACTGCAATTTGGTTGTAGCCTGAGTAGCCATCCAAAAAGCAGTAGTAGTCATGACCAGCTAGTCTTTCTAGCATTTGGTCTATGAATGGTAAAGGAAAATGATCCTTTCTGGTGGCTGTATTGAGTCTTCTGTAGTCAATACACATGCGCCACCCTGTGACTGTCCTTGTAGGAACCAGTTCATTTTTTTCATTATGAACCACTGTCATGCCTCCCTTTTTGGGAACAACTTGGACAGGGCTCACCCAGGGGCTATCAGAAATAGGATAAATAATCCCAGCCTCCAGTAATTTAGTGACCTCTTTCTGCACCACCTCCTTCATGGCAGGATTTAGCCTCCTCTGTGGTTGAACCACTGGTTTGGCATTATCCTCCAACAGGATCTTGTGCATGCATCTAGCTGGGCTAATGCCCTTAAGATCACTTATGGACCACCCAAGAGCTGTCTTGTGTGTCCTTAGCACTTTAATCAGTGCTTCCTCTTCCTGTGGATTTAAAGCAGAGCTTATAATCACTGGAAAAGTGTCACCCTCTCCTAGAAATGCATATTTCAGGGATGGTGGTAGTGGTTTGAGTTCAGGCTTGGGAGGTTTTTCCTCCTTCTAAGGAATTTTCGAAAATTCCTTTGCCTCCTCTGGCTCTTCCTGATCAGTTTGAGTATCCTTGAAGATGTCCTCAAGCTCTGATTCTAGGCTTTCAGCCATATTGATCTCTTCTACCAGAGAGTCAATAATGTCAGCGTCCATGCAGTCCTCTGGTGTGTCTGGATGCTGCATAGCTTTTACAGCATTCAACTTGAACTCATCCTCATTGACTCTCAAGGTTACTTCCCCTTTTTGTACATCAATGAGAGTTCGTCCAGTTGCTAGGAAAGGTCTTCCTAGAATGAGAGTTGCACTTTTGTGCTCCTCCATTTCCAGCACCACAAAGTCAGTTGGAAAGGCAAATGGCCCAACCTTTACAATCATGTCCTCTATTATGCCTGATGGGTGTTTAATGGAGCCATCAGCAAGTTGGAGGCATATCCTGGTTGGTTTGACTTCTCCAATCAACCCAAGCTTTCTGATAGTGGATGCAGGTATTAAATTGATACTTGCTCCAAGATCACATAAGGCTATCTTGGTGTAAGTGCCTTCCAATGTGCATGGTATCAGAAAGCTTCCAGGATCTTGAAGCTTTTCTGGTAAGCTTTTTAGAATGACTGCACTGCATTCTTCAGTGAGAAACACTTTTTCAGTTTCTCTCCAGTCCTTCTTATGACTTAAGATCTCTTTCATGAACTTAGCATAAGAAGGTATTTGCTCAAGTGCCTCTGCAAAAGGAATCTTTATTTCAAGAGTCCTTAAATAATCTGCAAAGCGGGCAAATTGCTTATCCTGTTCCGCTTTGCGGAGTTTCTGAGGATAAGGCATCTTGGCTTGATATTCTTCAACCTTAGATGCTGCAGGTTTATTCCTTACAGAAGTGGTTGAAGAAGCCTTGTTAGAGGGATTACTGTCAGCACTCTCAGGTGTCTGATTTTTCCTTGGCGTTTGGACGCCAGGAATGGGTGGAAAATGGGCGTTTAACGCCAACTTTTCCCCCTTTTCTGGCGTTTGAACGCCAGAACTGGGCAAGGAATGGGCGTTTAACGCCAGCTTTCCTTCCCTTTCTGGCGTTTGAACGCCAATATTCCTCTCTGGGCTCTTACTGTCCTCAGAGGGATTTTGAACAGTGGGTTGGTTGTCCTCTATCAATTGTTCCTTGTTTGGCTTTTTGCTCTTTTGAGCAGTGTTATTCAAGGTCTTCCCACTCCTCAATTGAACTGCTTGACACTCCTCTGTTATCTGTTTAGATATTTGCTGTTTTGCTTGATTCAATTGTAGTTCTATGCTTTTATTAGCAACTTTAGTTTCATGGAGCATCTCTTTAAATTCTGCTAACTGTTCTGTCATCAGGAGTAGTTGTTGATTAAGCTCCATTATCTGTTCTTGAGGATTAGAGTTAGTGACTACTGTCATGACTTCCTCTTCTGGAGAGAACTCATTGCTAGAGTACAGATATTGGTTTCTAGCAACAGTGTCTATAAGCTCTTGAGCTTCTTCAATTGTCTTCCTCATGTGTATAGATCCACCAGCTGAGTGGTCTAAAGACATCTGAGCTTTTTCTGTAAGCCCATAGTAGAAAATGTCTAACTGTACCCACTCTGAAAACATTTCAGAGGGACATTTTCTTAGCATACCTCTATACCTCTCCCAGGCATTATAAAGGGATTCATTATCCTCTTGTTTAAAGCCTTGGATGTCCAGCCTTAGCTGTGTCATCCTTTTTGGAGGGTAAAAATGATACAGGAATTTGTCTGATAACTGTTTCCATGTCTTTATGCTTGCTGTAGGTTGGTTATTTAACCACCTTTTAGCTTGATCTTTTACAGCAAATGGAAACAGTAATAGTCTATAGACATCCTGATCTACCTCTTTATCATGTACTGTGTCAGCAATTTGTAAGAACTGTGCCAGAAACTCAGTAGGTTCTTCCTGTGGAAGACCGGAATACTGGCAATTTTGCTGCACTATGATAATGAGTTGAGGATTTAGCTCAAAGCTGCTTGCTTTGATGGGAGGTATACAGATGCTACTCCCATATGCAGCTGTAATGGGGTTAGCATAAAACCCCAGAGTCCTCTTGGACTGATTAATTCCACTTAAGTCCATGATGGACAAAAGGGAAATGATTATGATTGCAAGGAGATAAATTTTGTTTATTTTTATATATTTTTTTTTGAATAACCGAAAAAAATTAAAATAAAAGGAGATAAAAATAAAAAATTTCGAAAATAGAAAAAAAAAATAAGATCAAAGCAAATTGAGAACTGAATCAATTAAGTAAGTAAAAAGATTTTGAAAACAGCAATTAAAAAGATATGATTGAAAAATTTTTATGAAAAAAGATTTGATTTTTAAAAAGAGGAAAGAGAAAAACACAAAAAGACACCAAACTTAAAATTTTAGAAAATCAAACACACAGTTTTCGAAAATTTTAAAGGAAAAACATAAAGAGGACACCAAACTTAGAATTTTTATGAATCAAAAAGGGACTAAGAACATGCAAAAACGAAAATTTTAAAAGAAAAATAAAAGCATGCAATTGACACCAAACTTAGAATATGAAACTAGACTCAACTAAAAGACTCTAAACCAACAAAAATAGTCCTAATCTAAGCAACAAGATAAGCCGTCAGTTGTCCAAACTCGAACAATCCCCGGCAACGGCGCCAAAAACTTGGTGCACAAAATTGCAATAACACTTTTGCAACTCCACACAACTAACCAGCAAGTGCACTGGGTCGTCCAAGTAATACCTTGCGTGAGCAAGGGTCGATCCCACGGAGATTGTCGGCTTGAAGCAAGCTATGGTTATCTTGTAAATCTTAGTCAGGAGATCAGAAATTATCAGGATTGATTGTAAAAAGTAAAAGAACATGAAATGGTTACTTGTTTTGCAGTAATGGAGAATAGGTTGGGGTTTTGGAGATGCTCCATCTTCTGAATCTCTGCTTTCCTACTGTCTTCTTCATCAAACACGCAAGTCTCCTTCCATGGCAAGCTCATGTAGGGTTTCACCGTTGTCAATGGCTACCTCCCATCCTCGCAGTGAAAGCTAATGCACGCACTCTGTCACAGTACTGCCAATCACCGGTTTGGTTCCCTCCCCTACCGGAATAGAATCCCTCTTTGCGTCTGTCACTAACGCCCAGTAGGTTACAGGTTTGAAGCACGTCACAGTCATTCAATCATTGAATCCTACTCAGAATACCACAGACAAGGTTTAGACCTTCCGGATTCTCTTGAATGCTGCCATCAGATCCTGCCTATACCACGAAGATTCCGATTAAAGAACCCAAGAGATAACTACTCAATCTAAGATAGAACAGAGGTGGTTGTCAGGCACGTGTTCATGGTTGAGAATGATGATGATTGTCACGGATCATCACATTCATCCGGATTAAGAACAAGTGTTATCTTAGAATCGAAGCAAGCATGATTGAATAAGAAACAGTAGTGATTGCATTAATCCATCAAGACACAGCAGAGCTCCTCACCCCCAACCATGGGGTTTAGAGGCTCATACTGTGGAAAGAAACGTGTACAAAATGTTATGGGGTCATAAGGTACGGATACAATGTCAAAAGATCCTATAAGTAGTAAACTAGTGTCCTAAGGTTTACAGAAATGAGTAAATGACAGAAAAATCCACTTCCGGGCCCACTTGGTGCGTGCTTGGGCTGAGCAATGAAGGAATTTCGTGTAGAGACGTTTTCTGGAGTTAAACGCCAGCTTTCATGCCAGTTTGGGCGTTTAACTCCAAATTTTATGCCAGTTCCGGCGTTTAACGCTGGAAATTCTGTAGGTGACTTTGAGCGCCGGTTTGGGCCATCAAATCTTGGGCAAAGTATGGACTATTATATATTGCTGGAAAGCCCAGGATGTCTACTTTCCAATGCCGTTGAGAGCGCGCCAATTGGGCTTCTGTAGCTCCAGAAAATCCACTTCGAGTGCAGGGAGGTCAGAATCCAACAGCATCTGCAGTCCTTTTCAGTCTCAGGATCAGATTTTTGCTCAGAACCCTCAATTTCAGTCAGAAAATACCTGAAATCATAGAAAAACACACAAACTCATAGTAAAGTCCAGAAAAGTGAATTTTAATGAAAAACTAATAAAAATATACTAAAAACTAACTCAAAAATACTAAAAACATACTAAAAACAATGCCAAAAAGCATACAAATTATCCGCTCATCAACTGCCCTCTTGATGGTGACCTCAGAACGGTTGCTAGTGGGCAATATGGAACGCCCAATAAAGTCTAGCCAACCTCTTGCAATTGGCTTGAGGTCTCCCCTCTTGAGTTGGTTTGGGACACCCTTTGAATTGGTTATCCACTTAGTTCCAGGGAGGCATATGTCCTCTAGAACTTGATCCAACCCTTTATCTACTCTCACCATCCTCCTATTAAAGGAGTCAGGATCATCTTGCAGTTGAGGTAGTTTGAAGATTTCTCTTATTTTGTCCAGATGGAAGTACATTACTTTCCCTCTGACCATAGTTCTGTAGGTATGGTAAGCAGTTCCAGTCATTCTCTGCTTATCTGTCAGCCACAGATTTGAGTAGAATTCATGAACCATGTTCCTTCCAACCTTTGTCTCAGGATTGGTTAGAACTTCCCATCCTCTGTTTCGAATTTGCTCTTGGATCCCCGGATATTCATCTTCTTTCAGATCAAATTTAACTTCCGGGATCACTGACCTCAGACCCATTATTTTGTGATAATGGTCTTCATGTTCTTTGGTTAAGAACTTCTCTTGATTCCAAAGATTCTTTGGATTATTCTCTTTCTTGCCTCTTAAATTGGTTTGTTTTCCCTTAGGAGCCATGATATTGATGAATCTTGGCTTAGTGATCACGGAAAAGCACACCAAACTTAGAGGTTTGCTTGTCCTCAAGCAAAAGAAAAGAGAGAAGAGAGGGGGAGGAAGAGGAAATTCGAATGGTGTGGTTGAAAGAGGGGGAACAAACGTGTATTTATAAGGTGGGGAGGGGAGTTTTTTCGAAAAATTGAAAGGAGATTTGAGAAGATATGAAAAGAAATTGAGAAAAGGGTGAAATTTTTGAACAATGTTTGTAATTGATTTGAAATAAATTTGAAGAATGGTTTTGATTTTTGAAGATTTGAAAGTGAATGGTGAATGATTGAAGTGTGATTTTGTAGAAAAGTATGGGTAAGAAGAGGAAAGTTTGAAAAAATTTGATTTGAAAACAAAATTGTGGTCCCCCCACCTTGCTGGCATTAAACGCCCAGAATGGCACCCATTCTGGCGTTTAACGCCCATTTGTTGCCCCTTTTGGGCGTTTAACGCCCAGCTAGGTGCCCTGGCTGGCGTTAAACGCCAGAAAGTCTTTATTACTGGGCATTTTTCTGAACGCCCAGGATGCTACACACCTGGCGTTAAACGCCCAGAATGGTACCCATTCTGGCGTTTAACGCCCAAAATGGTACCATTACTGGCGTTAAACGCCCAGAATGGTGCCCATTCTGGCGTTTAACGCCCAAAATGCCCCTTACTGGCGTTTTTCGCCAGTGAGCTCATTTTCTCTGCTTTTTGAGCTGAATCCTTCTGTAACTCTGTGAATTCCTTCATTTTTGATACTTGCCTCTGTAAGAACAATTCATACAACTTCCTAATGACTGGGTTGCCTCCCAGCAAGCGCTTCTTTACTGTCTTTAGCTGGACTTTCACTGAGAATCACTCAAGTCTCAGTTTTGAGCATTCCTGCTCAAAATTTCCTTCAAGATAGTGCTTGATTCTCTGTCCATTTACAATGAACTTTTTGTCAGAATCAGTATCCTGAAGCTCAACATATCCATATGGTGACACTCCTGTAATCACATACGGACCCCTCCATCGGGATTTGAGTTTTCCTGGAAACAGTTTGAGCCTAGAGTTAAAGAGCAGAACTTTTTGTCCTGGCTCAAAGACTCTGGTTGACAACTTCTTGTCATGCCATTTCTTTGCCTTTTCCTTATAAATTTTTGCATTTTCAAAGGCATTGAGTCTGAACTCCTCTAGCTCATTTAGCTGGAGCAATCTTTTTTCACCAGCTAACTGTGCATCCATGTTTAGGAATCTGGTTGCCCAGTAGGCTTTGTGTTCCAGTTCCACAGGCAAATGACAGGCCTTCCCATACACCAATTGGTATGGAGAGGTTCCTATAGGAGTCTTGAATGCTGTTCTGTATGCCCACAGAGCATCATCCAAGCTCTTTGCCCAATCCTTTCTTCGGGCTATCACAGTCCGTTCTAAGATTCTCTTTAGCTCTCTGTTAGAGACTTCAGCTTGCCCATTTGTCTGTGGATGATACGGAGTTGCTACTTTATGGCTAATTCCATATCTAACCATAGCAGAGTATAGCTGTTTGTTGCAGAAATGAGAGCCCCCATCACTGATTAGTACCCTGGGAACACCAAATCTGCTGAAAATGTGTTTCTGGAGAAATTTGAGCACGGTCTTGGTATCATTAGTGGGTGTAGCAATTGCTTCTACCCACTTAGATACATAGTCCACTGCCACCAGAATGTAAGTGTTTGAGTATGATGGTGGGAATGGTCCCATGAAATCAATTTCCCATACATCAAACAATTCTATCTCTAATATCCCTTGTTGAGGCATGGCATATCCGTGAGGCAGGTTACCAGCTCTTTGGCAACTGTCACAGTTACGCACAAACTCTCGGGAATCTTTATAGAGAGTAGGCCAGTAGAAGCCGCACTGGAGAACTTTAGTGGCTGTTCGCTCACTTCCAAAATGTCCTCCATACTGTGATCCATGGCAGTGCCATAGGATCCTTCGTGCTTCCTCTCTGGGTACACATCTGCAGATCACTCCGTCAGCACATCTCTTAAAGAGATATGGTTCATCCCAGAGGTAGTACTTGGCATCTGAAATTAATTTCTTTCTTTGCACTCTGCTGTACTCCTTGGGTATGAACCTCACAGCTTTATAGTTTGCAATATCTGCAAACCATGGAGCTTCCTGAATGGCAAAGAGTTGCTCATCTGGGAAAGTCTCAGAGATCTCAGTAGAAGGGAGGGACGCCCCAGCTACTGGTTCTATTCGGGACAGATGATCAGCTACTTGGTTTTCTGTCCCTTTTCTGTCTCTTATTTCTATATCAAACTCTTGCAGAAGCAACACCCATCTGATAAGCCTGGGTTTTGAATCCTGCTTTGTGAGTAAGTATTTAAGAGCAGCATGGTCAGTGTACACAATCACCTTTGATCCCACTAGGTAGGATCTAAACTTGTCAATGGCATAGACCACTGCAAGTAATTCTTTTTCTGTGGTTGTGTAAATCTTCTGTGCATCATTTAGAACACGACTAGCATAATAAATGACATGCAGAAGTTTGTTATGCCTCTGTCCTAACACTGCACCAATGGCATGATCACTGGCATCACACATCAATTCAAATGGTAGTGCCCAATCTGGTGCAGAGATGACTGGTGCTGTGACCAGCTTAGCTTTCAGGGTCTCAAATGCCTGCAGACACTGTGTGTCAAACACAAATGGCGTGTCAGCAGCTAGCAGGTTACTTAAAGGTTTTGCAATTTTCGAAAAATCCTTTATAAACCTTCTATAAAATCTTGCATGCCCCAGAAAGCTTCTGATTGCCTTAACATTGGCAGGTGGTGGTAATTTTTCAATTACCTCTACCTTTGCCTTATCCACCTCTATTCCCCTGCTTGAAATTTTGTGCCCAAGGACAATTCCTTCAGTCACCATAAAGTGACATTTCTCCCTGTTTAAAACCAGGTTAGTTTCTTGGCATCTTTTCAGGACAAGTGATAGGTGGTTAAGACAGGAGCTGAATGAGTCTCCATATACTGAGAAGTCATCCATGAAGACTTCCAGAAATTTCTCTACCATATCTGAGAAGATAGAGAGCATGCACCTTTGAAAGGTTGCAGGTGCATTGCACAGACCAAAAGGCATCCTCCTGTAGGCAAACACGCCAGAAGGGCAAGTGAATGCTGTTTTCTCTTGGTCCTGAGGATCTACTGCAATTTGGTTGTAGCCTGAATAGCCATCCAAAAAGCAGTAATAATCGTGACCAGCTAGTCTTTCTAGCATTTGGTCTATGAATGGTAAAGGAAAATGATCCTTTCTGGTGGCTGTATTGAGTCGTCTGTAATCAATACACATGCGCCACCCTGTGACTGTCCTTGTAGGAACCAGTTCATTTTTTTCATTATGAACCACTGTCATGCCTCCCTTTTTGGGAACAACTTGGACAGGGCTCACCCAGGGGCTATCAGAAATAGGATAAATAATCCCAGCCTCCAGTAATTTAGTGACCTCTTTCTGCACCACCTCTTTCATGGCTGGATTTAGCCTCCTCTGTGGTTGAACCACTGGTTTGGCATTATCTTCCAACAGGATCTTGTGCATGCATCTAGCTGGGCTAATACCCTTGAGATCACTTATGGACCACCCAAGAGCTGTCTTGTGTGTCCTTAGCACTTTAATCAGTGCTTCCTCTTCCTGTGAATTTAAAGCAGAGCTTATAATCACTGGAAAAGTGTCACCCTCTCCCAGAAATGCATATTTCAGGGATGGTGGTAGTGGTTTGAGTTCAGGCTTAGGAGGCTTATCCTCTTCCTGAGGAATTTTCGAAAATTCCCTTGCCTCCTCTGGTTCTTCTTGATCAGGTTGAGCATCTTTGAAGATGTCTTCAAGCTCTGATTCTAGGCTTTCAGCCATATTGATCTCTTCTACCAGAGAGTCAATAATGTCAGCGCCCATGCAGTCATTTGGTGTGTCTGGATGCTGCATAGCTTTTACAGCATTTAACTTGAACTCATCCTCATTGACTCTCAAGGTTACTTCCCCTTTTTGTACATCAATGAGAGTTCGTCCAGTTGCTAGGAAAGGTCTTCCTAGGATGAGAGTTGCACTCTTGTGCTCCTCTATTTCCAGCACCACAAAGTCAGTTGGAAAGGCAAATGGCCCAACCTTGACAATCATGTCCTCTATTATGCCTGATGGGTGTTTAATGGAGCCATCAGCAAGTTGGAGGCATATCCTGGTTGGTTTGACTTCTCCAATCAACCCAAGCTTTCTGATAGTGGATGCAGGTATTAGATTGATGCTTGCTCCAAGATCACATAAAGCTGTCTTGGTGCAAGTGCCTTCTAATGTGCATGGTATCAGAAAGCTTCCAGGATCTTGAAGCTTTTCTGGTAAGCTTTTTAGAATGACTGCACTGCATTCTTCAGTGAGAAACACTTTTTCAGTTTCTCTCCAATCCTTCTTATGACTTAAGATTTCCTTCATGAACTTAGCATAAGAAGGTATTTGCTCAAGTGCCTCTGCAAACGGAATCTTTATTTCAAGAGTCCTTAAATAGTCTGCAAAGCGGGCAAATTGCTTATCCTGTTCCGCTTTGCGGAGTTTCTGAGGATAAGGCATCTTGGCTTGATATTCTTCAACCTTAGATGCTGCAGGTTTATTCCTTACAGAAGTGGTTGAAGAAGCCTTTTTAGAGGGATTACTGTCAGCACTCTCAGGTGTCTGATCTTCCCTTGGCGTTTGAACGCCAGGATTGGGTGGAAATTGGGCGTTTAACGCCAGCTTTTCCCCCTTTTCTGGCGTTTGAACGCCAGAACTGGGCAAGGAATGGGCGTTTAACGCCAGCTTTCCTTCCCTTTCTGGCATTTGAACGCCAATAAAATTCCTCTCTGGGCTCTTACTGTCCTCAGAAGGATTTTGAACAGTGGTTTGGTTGTCCTCTGTCATTTGTTCCTTGTTTGGCTTTTTACACTTTTGAGCAGTGTTATTCAAGGTCTTCCCACTCCTCAATTGAACTGCTTGACACTCCTCTGTTATCTGTTTAGATATTTGCTGTTTTGCTTGATTCAACTGTAGTTCTATGCTCTTATTAGCAACTTTAGTTTCATAGAGCATCTCTTTAAATTTTGCTAACTGTTCTGTCATCAGGAGAAGTTGTTGATTAAGCTCAATTATTTGTTCTTGAGGATGAGGGTCATTGACTACTGTCATGACTTCCTCCTTTGGAACGAACTCATTGCTAGAATATAAGTATTGGTTTCTAGCAACAGTGTCTATAAGCTCTTGAGCTTCTTCAATTGTCTTCCTCATGTGTATAGATCCACCAGCTGAGTGGTCTAAAGACATCTGAGCTTTTTCTGTAAGCCCATAGTAGAAAATGTCTAACTGTACCCACTCTGAAAACATTTCAGAGGGACATTTCCTTAGCATACCTCTATACCTCTCCCAGGCATTATAAAGGGATTCATTATCCTCTTGTTTAAAGCCTTGGATGTCCAGCCTTAGCTGTGTCATCCTCTTTGGAGGGTAAAAATGATTCAGGAATTTGTCTGACAACTGTTTCCATGTCTTTATGCTTGCTGTAGGTTGGTTATTCAACCACCTTTTAGCTTGATCTTTTACAGCAAATGGAAACAGTAATAGTCTGTAGACATCCTGATCTACCTATTTATCATGCACTGTGTCAGCAATTTGTAAGAACTGTGCCAGAAACTCAGTAGGTTCTTCCTGTGGAAGACCGGAATACTGGCAATTTTGCTGCACTATGATAATGAGTTGAGGATTTAGCTCATAGCTGCTTGCTTTGATGGGAGGTGTACAGATGCTACTCCCATATGCAGCTGTAATGGGGTTAGCATATGACCCCAGAGTCCTTTTGGACTGATCAGTCCCACTTATGTCCATAATGGACAAAAGGGAAATGACTATGATTGCAAAGAGATAAATTTTGTTTATTTTTATTATTTTTTTTTTGAAATAACCGAAAAAAATTAAAATAAAATAAAATAAAACAAAAGGAAAATAAAATAAAAAAAATTCGAAAATCAAAAGGAAAATGAGATCAAAGCAAATTGAGAACTGAATCAATTAGTAAAAAAAAGATTTTGAAAACAGCAATTAAAAAGATATGATTGAAAAATTTTTATGAAAAAGATTTGATTTTTAAAAAGAGGAAAGAGAAAAACACAAAAAGACACCAAACTTAAAATTTTTAGAAAATCAAACACACAGTTTTCGAAAAATTTTTAAGGGAAAAACACAAAGAGGACACCAAACTTAGAATTTTTATAAATCAAAAAGGGACTAAGAACATGTAAAAATTCGAAAATTAAAAGAAAAACAAAAGCATGCAATTGACACCAAACTTAAAATATGAAACTAGACTCAACTAAAAGACTCTAAACCAACAAAAATAAAACAGTCCAAATCTAAGCAACAAGATAAGCCGTCAGTTGTCCAAACTCGAACAATCCCCGGCAACGGCGCCAAAAACTTGGTATGCGAAATTGCAATCACACTTTTGCAATCCCGCACAACTAACCAGCAAGTGCACTGGGTCGTCCAAGTAATACCTTGCGTGAGCAAGGGTCGATCCCACGGAGATTGTCGGCTTGAAGCAAGCTATGGTTATCTTGTAAATCTTAGTCAGGATATCAGAAATTATCAGGATTGATTGTAAAAAGCAAGAGAACATGAAATGGTTACTTGTTTTGCAGTAATGGAGAATAGGCTGGGGTTTGGAGATGCTCCATCTTCTGAATCTCTGCTTTCCTACTATCTTCTTCATCAAACACGCAAGGCTCCTTCCATGGCAAGCTGTATGTAGGGTTTCACCGTTGTCAGTGGCTACCTCCCATCCTCTCATTGGAAATGTTCAACGCACCCTGTCACGGCACGGCTATCCATCTGTCGGTTCTCAATCAGGCCGGAATAGAATCCAGTGATTCTTTTGCGTCTGTCACTAACGCCCCGCCTTCAGGAGTTTGAAGCACGTCACAGTCATTCAGTCATTGAATCCTACTCAGAATACCACAGACAAGGTTTAGACCTTCCGATTCTCTTGAATGCCGCCATCAGTTCTAGCTTATACCACGAAGATTCTGGTTAAGGAATCAAAGAGATATCTACTCAATCTAAGATAGAACAGAGGTGGTTGTCAGGCACATGTTCATAGTTGAGAATGATGATGAGTGTCACGGATCATCACATTCATCCGGGTTAAGAACAAGTGATATCTTAGAATGGAAGCAAGCATGATTGAATAAGAAACAGTAGTAATTGCATTAATCCATCAAGACACAGCAGAGCTCCTCACCCCCAACCATGGGGTTTAGAGACTCATGCCGTGGTGTGTACACAAAGAAACGTGTAAAGTGTCATGAGGTCCTAAGGTACTGATACAATGTCAAAAGATCCTATTAATAGTAAACTAGTAATCCTAAGGTTTACAGAAATGAGTAAATGACAGAAAAATCCACTTCCGGGCCCACTTGGTGTGTGCTTGGGCTGAGCAATGAAGCAATTTCGTGTAGAGACCTTTTCTGGAGTTAAACGCCAGCTTTCATGCCAGTTTGGGCGTTTAACTCCAAGTTTTATGCCAGTTCCGGCGTTTAACGCTGGAATTTCTGTAGGTGACTTTGAACGCCGGTTTGGGCCATCAAATCTTGGGCAAAGTATGGACTATCATATATTGCTGGAAAGCCCAGGATGTCTACTTTCCAACGCCGTTGAGAGCGCGCCAATTGGGCTTCTGTAGCTCCAGAAAATCCACTTCGAGTGCAGGAAGGTCAGAATCCAACAGCATCTGCAGTCCTTTTCAGTCTCTGGATCAGATTTTTGCTCAGAACCTTCAATTTCAGTCAGAAAATACCTGAAATCACAGAAAAACACACAAACTCATAGTAAAGTCCAGAAAAGTGAATTTTAACTAAAAACTAATAAATATATACTAAAAACTAACTAAAAGATACTAAAAACATACTAAAAGCAATGCCAAAAAGCGTATAAATTATCCGCTCATCAATTAGTTAGGCAAGTAGAAAATAGTGTTGGAAGTTCAAAAGCATTAAACAGTAATGTTAGACTTTCAGAAAGCAAAAGCAGCAATGAGTTGGGAATAAAATATGTAGAAAATAGTTAAGCCTTCAGAGTTATCTATTTTTTCCAGATTAAATTTTCTTACTAACTATTTTAATTATGTAGGATTTAATTTATGGCAAACTATATGTGACTATACTCTAATTCCTTAGAGCTTCCTAGTCTCCTCTAAAATTCATTAACTGCCAATTCGTTGGTCAATTAATTTCAATTAAAGGGTAAAAATCAATTTTCAGTTTATATGCCACAAAAATTCTAATTACCCAAAAATAAGGGGATTATATGTCATGTATCCGATTAAATCCAAATAATTAAAATTTAGGAGAATATGTTTTCAAGCTGTTGTTCAAGTAAAGAGCTTTTACAAGTTTTACAGGAACTCAAATAGAAAGAGGGTCATACTTCCGTTCCACCCAAATTCATAAAATAAAGAGCGAAAATAATTCTTAAATATAAATCCAAAACATAAATTAAAATAGAAAAAGTAATAAAATCAATCCATACAAATAGACAGAGCTCCTAACCTTAACAATGGAGGATTAGTGGCTCATAGTTCAGAGTAGAAAAAATAAGGGTTCTGGTAACAATCCGGTAACAATCTGGTAACAATCTGCTACCTATCTAAATGTACAGAGTTTCTATTTATTACTATTCCTAATAGGTTTAAAATCAAAAATTAAAAATAATATCTTTTCCTAAAAGATAAGATTTGAATTTAAATTCGAATTAATTAACAGATTTTCAGTTGATGGTTGGGGACCACTTGCTTTGTCCATTCTGCAGCTTCTAATCTGTGTTTTCTGGGCTGGAAAGTGGGTCAAAACAGCCCAGAAATTCGTAACCAGCATTTTCTGAATTATTGCAGATTGCGCATGTGACGCGTCCGCGTCGTCCACACGTTCGCGTCATTTGTGCATATTCCAGTCCATGCGTTCACGTCAGGCACGCGATTGCGTCATTGCGATTTCTCCATTCCGCGCGGTCGCGTGAGCCATGCGTCCGCGTCGGTCTTCGCTAGTCATCTCTTTGGTTTCTTCTTTTTTCTCTGCAGAAACTTCATCAAATCCCTCCAAATGCTACCTAAAATAAATAAAATTGCACAAAACTCAAAATAGCATCCATAGTGGCTAAAATATAATTAATTCTTAATTAAACTCAACAAATTAGATGCAAATTCACTAGGAAAAGATAGACAAGATGCTCACGCATCACAATACCATACTTAAACTGTTGCTTGTCCTTAAGCAACCAAAACTAATATAGGCTTAGGATGTGAATTTGCATGAGAATGAGAGTTCGATTAAGTTTATGTTTCTTTTTTATAGTGGGGTTTATAACTGCAATCCTGAATAGGTTTGGCATCTCACTTTCCTATGAATCAGAAGAATGTTAATGTCATTCGGAATTAGAATCCAGATAATATTATGAATTCTCTTATCTTTATATTTCAGTTTAATCCTTGAACATAGCAAAATTTTCTTTACTTTATTTTTCTTTTGGTGCTTTGCACCTTGAGCCTAGTCGTGACTTTAAATGTTTTATCTCAAGAGTTACTTGACACAGAAACACCACAAGCACTTAACTGGGGAACTCTCTTTGAGTTTTAATTTTTCTTTTAATTACTCCCAGACAGTGGTGCTCAAAGCCTTTGGCATACTCTGTTAAATGCAATTGATCTCGACTCTAAGTGTTCTGTCTCAAGGATTACTTGACACAATCACACCACAAGCATGTGACTAGGAAAACAACTCTTTGAGCTTTTAATCATGTCTAACCTCCCTAGTTATTGATGCTCAGAGCCTTGGACCTTGCTTTTATTATTATTTATTTATTTATATAATGATTTTTTTCTTTTGCTGTTTCTTTTGCTTCAAGGATTAAATTTTTGTTTATTTTAGAGAAGTCATAATAATTTTCTAAATTCCTATTCCTTATACATCAACATCCCTTGATTCAAATTCAAATATCCACTGTTCATATCATGCATTCAAAAATCACAGAAAATACCACCACATTTAAGTAAATAAGACTATTCTTAGAATTAAACTCAATTTCTCATGCAATACATCACTTCTTTTTCTTTTCTTTTTAGATTCAAGTTCAGTGAGTGGTACATGAAACATCTTTTCAGCATTAAAGAAATTAAAAAAAACCAGTCCTAGAATTCTAACTAATAAAAGATCATGCAACAAACAAAGCAAAATAGCAGAAAACCGAAACATAACATAGAAAAAGAATGGAGGAATAAAAATGAAAGGAACTCAACCACCTTAGTTATCCTAGCTGTCGCTTTATTCTTCAAGTTGTGCTCCTCATTGAAGATGATTCGCCTCCCTTTTGGTGCCAGAAAACCAATCAGCGCAGCGTCCAACAACACCAAACTTAAAGGTTTGCTTGTCCTCAAGCAAAGAAGAACTTAGTTATCCTAGCTGTCGCTTTATTCTTCAGGTTGTGCTCCTCAGTGAAGATGATTCGCCTCCCTTTTGGTGCCAGAAAACCAATCAGCGCAGCGTCCAACAACACCAAACTTAAAGGTTTTCTTGTCCTCAAGCAAAGAAGAACTGAAAATAGAAGAGACAAATATTATGAGCAGAGAAAAATAAAAGGATAAAAGAATAAGAGGGAATTAGGATTGGGAGAGAGAGAGAAAGAAAACTGGGCGGCGAACTAGTGTGGCGCAAGCGATGTGAATGCGTGGGGCACGCGTTCACGTGATTGCGTTTTAGTTAGTTGACGCGGTCGCGTCGGTCACGCGGTCGCGTGACCCTTGTTATGCTTCGGGCGCGAGTGCAGCCTCGCGCCTGCTGGTGCACGAAATTGTGATCACTACTTTTCACAACTCAAATAATCCCTAGTAATGGCCCCAAAGACTTGGTGCTCAATACCATGGCATAAACACAACTTCGCACAACTAACCAGCAAGTGCACTGGGTCGTCCAAGTAATAAACCTTACGCGAGTAAGGGTCGATCCCACGGAGATTGTTGGTATGAAGCAAGCTATGGTCACCTTGTAAATCTTAGTCAGGCAGACTCAAGTGGTTATGGATGATATATGAATAAAACATGAAGATAAAGATAGAGATACTTATGCAATTCATTGGTGAGAATTTGAGATAAGCGTATGGAGATGCTTTGTCCCTTCCGTCTCTCTGCTTTCCTACTGTCTTCATCCAATCCTTCTTACTCATTTCCATGGCAAGCTGTATATTGGGAATCACCGTTGTCAATGGCTACAGTCCCGTCCTCTCAGTGGAAATGTTCAACGCACCCTGTCACGGCACGGCTATCCAGCTGTTGGTTCTCGATCATGTCGGAATAGAATCCAGTGATTCTTTTGCGTCTGTCACTAACGCCCCACAATCGCGAGTTTGAAGCTCGTCACAGTCATTCAATCATTGAATCCTACTCAAAATACCACAGACAAGGTTTAGACCTTCCGGATTCTCTTGAATGCAGTCATCAATTCTAGCTTATACCACTAAGATTCCGGTTAAAGAACCCAAGAGATATCCACCCAATCTAAGGTAGAACGGAGGTGATTGACGGTCACACGTTCATAGGTGAGAATGATGATGAGTGTCACGGATCATCACATTCATCAAGTTGAAGAACAAGTGATATCTTGGAATAAGAACAAGTTGAATTGAATAGAAGAACAATAGTAATTGCATTAATACTCGAGGTACAGCAGAGCTCCACACCTTAATCTATGGTGTGTAGAAACTCCACCGTTGAAAATAAATAAGAACAAGGTCTAGGCATGGCCATGAGGCCAGCCCCATGATCTAAGATAGCATAAGACTAAAGATAGCTACCAAGATGTCAAATACAATAGTAAAAGGTCCTATTTATAGGGAACTAGTAGCTTAAAAATTACAAAGATGAGTAAATGACATAAAAATCCACTTCCGGGCCCACTTGGTGTGTGCTTGGGCTGAGCATTGAAGCATTTTCGTGTAGAGACTCTTCTTGGAGTTAAATGCCAGCTTTTGTGCCAGTTTGGGCGTTTAACTCCCACTTTGGTGCCAGTTCCGGCGTTTAACGCTGGGAATTCTGAAGGTGACTTTGAATGCCAATTTGGGCCATCAAATCTTGGGCAAAGTATGGATTATTATATATTGCTGGAAAGCCCAGGATGTCTACTTTCAACGTCGTTGAGAGCGCGCCAATTGGGCTTCTGTAGCTCCAGAAAATCCACTTCGAGTGCAGGGAGGTCAGAATCCAATAGCATCTGCAGTCCTTTTCATTCTCTGAATCAGATTTTTGCTCAAATCCCTCAATTTCAGCCAGAAAATACCTGAAATCACAAAAGAACACACAAACTCATAGTAAAGTCCAGAAAAGTGAATTTTAACTAAAAACTAATAAAAAATATACTAAAAACTAACTAAATCTACTAACAACATACTAAAAACAATGCCAAAAAGCGTACAAATTATCCGCTCATCACAACACCAAACTTAAATTGTTGCTTGTCCCCAAGCAACTGAAAATCAAATAAGATAAAAAGAAGAGAATATGCAATGAACTCCAAAAATATCTATGAAGATCAGTATTAATTAGATGAGCGGGGCTTTAGCTTTTTGCCTCTGAATAGTTTTGGCATCTCACTTTATCCTTTGAAATTCAGAATGATTGGCTTCTTTAGGAACTCAGAATCCAGATAGTGTTATTGATTCTCCTAGTTAAGTATGATGATTCTTGAACACAGCTACTTTATGAGTCTTGGCCGTGGCCCAAAGCACTCTGTCTTCCAGTATTACCACCGGATACATACATGCCACAGACACATAATTGGGTGAACCTTTTCAGATTGTGACTCAGCTTTGCTAGAGTCCCCAATTAGAGGTGTCCAGGGTTCTTAAGCACACTCTTTTTGCCTTGGATCACAACTTTATTTCTTGCTTTTTCTTTCTTTTCCTCTTTCTCCCCTTTTTTTTCGGATTTTTTTTTTGTATTCACTGCTTTTTCTTGCTTCAAGAATCATTTTTATGATTTTTCAGATCTTCAGTAACATGTCTCCTTTTTCATCATTCTTTCAAGAGCCAACAACTTTAACATTCATGAACCACAAATTCAAAAGACATATGCACTGTTTAAGCATACATTCAGAAAACAAAAGTATTGCCACCACATCAAAATAATTAATCTGTTATAAAATTCAAAATTCATGCAATTCTTCTCTTTTTTCAATTAAGAACATTTTTCTTAAGAAAGGTGATGGATTCATAGGACATTCATAACTTTAAGGCATAGACACTAAGATACTAATGATCATAAGACACAAACATGGATAAACATAAGCATGAAAATTCGAAAAACAGGAAAATAAAGAACAAGGAGATTAAAGAACGGGTCCACCTCAGTGATGACGGCTTGTTCTTCCTCTTGAAGATCTTATGGAGTGCTTGAGCTCCTCAATGTCTCTTCCTTGCCTTTGTTGCTCCTCTCTCATGATTCTTTGATCTTCTCTAATTTCATGGAGGAGAATGGAGTGTTCTTGGTGCTCCACCCTTAGTTGTCCCATGTTGGAACTCAATTCTCCTAGGGAGGTGTTGATTTGCTCCCAATAGTTTTGTGGAGGAAAGTGCATCCCTTGAGGCATCTCAGGGATTTCATGATGAGTGGGGTCTCTTGTTTGCTCCATCCTTTTCTTAGTGATGGGCTTGTCCTCATCAATGGGGATGTCTCCCTCTATGTCAACTCCAACTGAATAACAGAGGTGACAAATGAGATGAGGAAAGGCTAACCTTGCCAAGGTAGAGGACTTGTCCGCCACCTTATAAAGTTCTTGGGCTATAACCTCATGAACTTCTACTTCTTCTCCAATCATGATGCTATGAATCATGATGGCCCGGTTTAGAGTAACTTCAGACCGGTTGCTAGTGGGAATGATTGAGCGTTGGATAAACTCCAACCATCCCCTAGCCACGGGCTTGAGGTCATGCCTTCTTAGTTGAACCGGCTTCCCTCTTGAATCTCTCTTCCATTGAGCGCCCTCTTCACAAATGTCAGTGAGGACTTGGTCCAACCTTTGATCAAAGTTGACCCTTCTAGTGTAAGGATGTTCATCTCCTTGCATCATGGGCAAGTTGAATGCCAACCTCACATTTTCCGGACTAAAATCTAAGTATTTCCCCCGAACCATAGTAAGCCAATTCTTTGGGTCCGGGTTTACACTTTGATCATGGTTCTTGGTGATCCATGCATTGGCATAGAACTCTTGAACCATTAAGATTCCGACTTGTTAAATGGGGTTGGTAAGAACTTCCCAACCTCTTCTTCGGATCTCATGTCGGATCTCCGGATATTCACTCTTTTTGAGTTTGAAAGGGACCTCGGGGATCACCTTCTTCAAGGCCACAACTTCATAGAAGTGGTCTTGATGCACCCTTGAGATAAATCTCTCCATCTCCCATGACTCGGAGGTGGAAGCTTTTGCCTTCCCTTTCCTCTTTCTAGAGGTTTCTCCGGCCTTAGGTGCCATAAATGGTTATGGAAAAGCAAAAAGCAACGCTTTTACCACACCAAACTTAAAAGGTTTGCTCGTCCTCGAGCAAAAGAAGAAAGAAGAGAGTAGAAGAAGAAGAAATAGAGGAGATGAAGATGACTTTGTGGTTCGGCCAATAGGGGGAGAAGTAGTGTTTAGGGTGTGTGAAAATGAGGGAGTGAAGATGGGTTTATATAGGGTGAAGAGAGGGGTAGGGTTCGGCTATGGGAGGGTGGGTTTGGGAGGAAAAGTGGTTTAAATTTGAATGGTGAGGTAGGTGAGGTTTTATGAAGGATGGATGTGAGTGGTGAAGAGAAAGATGGGATTTGATAGATGAGGGATTTTTGGGGAAGAGGTGTTGAGGTGATTGGTGAATGGGTGAAGAAGAAGAGAGAGGGTAGTGGGGTAGGTGGGGATCCTGTGGGGTCCACAGATCCTGAGGTGTCAAGGAAAAGTCATCCCTGCACCAAGTGGCGAGCAAAATTGCTCTTCATGCCAATTCTGGCGTTAAATGCCGGGCTGGTGCCCATTTCTGGCATTTAACACCAGCTTCTTGCCCTTTCCTGGCGTTTAACGCCAGTCTGGTGCCCCTTTCTGGCGTTAAACGCCCAGAATGGTGCCAGACTGGGCGTTAAACGCCCATTTGCTGCCCTTACTGGCGTTTAAACGCCAGCAAGGCCTTCCTTCAGGGTGTGCTGTTTTTCTTTCTATTTTTTATTCTGTTTTTGCTTTTTCAATTGATTTTGTGACTTCCCATGATCATCAACCTACAAAAAACATAAAATAACAAAGAAAAATAGATAGATATAATAAAATTGGGTTGCCTCCCAACAAGCGCTTCTTTAATGTCAGTAGCTTGACAGTGGGCTCTCATGAAGCCTCACAGATACTCAGAGCAATGTTGGAACCTCCCAACACCAAACTTAGAGTTTGAATGTGGGGTTCAACACCAAACTTAGAGTTTGGTTGTGGCCTCTCAACACCAAACTTAGAGTTTGAGTGTGGGGGCTCTATTTGACTCTGCTTTGAGAGAAGCTTTTCATGCTTCCTCTCCATGTTTACAGAGGGATATCCTTGAGCCTTAAACACAAAGGATTCTTCATTCACTTGAATGATCAATTCGCCTCTGTCAACATGAATCACAGCCTTTGCTGTGGCTAGGAAGGGTCTGCCAAGGATGATGGATTCATCCATGCACTTTCCAGTCTCTAGGACTATGAAATCAGCAGGGATGTAATGGTTTTTAACTTTCACCAAAACATCCTTTACAAGACCATAAGCTTGTTTTCTTGAGTTATCTGCCATCTCTAGTGAGATTCTTGCAGCTTGTACCTCAAAGATCCCTAGCTTCTCCATTACAGAGAGAGGCATGAGGTTTACACTTGACCCTAAGTCACACAGAGCCTTCTTAAAGGTCATGGTGCCTATGGTACAAGGTGTTGAAAACTTCCCAGGATCTTGTCTCTTTTGAGGTAATCTCTGCCTAGACAAGTCATCCAGTTCTTTGGTGAGCAAAGGAGGTTCGTTCTCCCAAGTCTCATTACCAAATAACTTGTCATTTAGCTTCATGAATGCTCCAAGGTATTTAGCAACTTGCTCTTCAGTGACATATTCATCCTCTTCAGAGGAAGAATACTCATCAGAGCTCATGAATGGCAGAAGTAAATCTATTGGAATCTCTATGGTTTCAGTGTGAGCCTCAGATTCCCATGGTTCCTCATTAGGGAACTCATTGAAGGTCAGTGGACGCCCATTGAGGTCTTCCTCAGTGGCGTTCACTGCCTCTTCCTCCTCTCCTAGTTCGGCCATATTGATGGCCTTGCACTCTCCTTTTGGATTTTCTTCTGTATTGCTTGGAAGAGTACTAGGAGGGAATTCAGTAATTTTCTTTCTCAGCTGTCCCACTTGTGCTTCCAAATTCCTAATGGAGGACCTTGTTTCAGTCATGAAACTTTGAGTGGTTTTGATTAGATCAGAGACCATGGTTGCTAAGTCAGAGTGGTTCTGCTTAGGATTTTCTGTCTGTTGCTGAGAAGATGATGGAAAAGGCTTGCCATTGCTAAACCTGTTTCTTCCACCATTATTGTTGTTGAAACCTTGTTGAGGTCTCTGTTGATCCTTCCATGAGAGATTTGGATGATTTTTCCATGAAGAATTATAGGTGTTTCCATAGGGTTCTCCCATGTAATTCACCTCTTCCATTGAAGGGTTCTCAGGATCATAAGCTTCTTCTTCAGATGAAGCATCCTTAGTACTGTGGTGCGCGAAATTGTGATCACTACAACTTCACACAACTAACCAGCAAGTACACTGGGTCGTCCAAGTAATACCTTACGCGAGTAAGGGTCGATCCCACGGAGATTGTTGGTATGAAGCAAGCTATGGTCACCTTGTAAATCTCAGTCAGGCAGACTCAAATGGGTATAGATGATGAACGAAAATAACATAAGGATAAAGATAGAGATACTTATGTATATCATTGGTGTAAGAGCTTCAGACAAGCATATGAAGATGCCTTCCCTTCCGTCTCTCTGCTTTCCTACTGTCTTCATCCAATCCTTCTTGCTCCTTTCCATGGCAAGCTCGTGTAGGGTTTCACCGTTGTCAATGGCTACCTCCCATCCTCTCAGTGAAAGCGATTGCATATGCTCTTGTCACAGCATAGCGGAATTCAGCTGTCGGTTCTCGGTCAGGCCGGAATAATATCCATCGATACTTTTGCGTCTGTCACTAACGCCCCGCCTGCTAGGAGTTTGAAGCACGTCACAGTCATTCAGTCATTGAATCCTACTCAGAATACCACAGACAAGGTTTAGACCTTCCGGATTCTCTTGAATGCCGCCATCAGGTCCTGCCTATACCACGAAGATTCCGATTAAAGAATCCAAGAGATATTCACTAGAGCCTTGGTTGCTTGTAGAACAAAAGTGGTTGTCAGTCACCTTGTTCATGAGTGAGAATGATGATGAGTGTCACGGATCATCACATTCATCATGTTGAAGAACAAGTGATATCTTAGAACAAGAACAAGCGGAATTGAATGGAAGAACAATAGTAATTGCATTAATACTCGAGGTACAGCAGAGCTCCACACCTTAATCTATGGTGTGTAGAAACTCCACCGTTGAAAATACATAAGAACAAGGTCTAGGCATGGCCGTGAGGCCAGCCTCCCAATGATCTAAGAACTAGATGTCCAAAGATGAAAAATACAATGGTAAAAGGTCCTATATATAGAGAACTAGTAGCCTAGGGTGTACAGAGATGAGTAAATGACATAAAAATCCACTTCCGGGCCCACTTGGTGTGTGCTTGGGCTGAGCATTGAAGTATTTTCGTGTAGAGACTCTCCTTGGAGTTAAACGCCAGCTGTTATGCCAGTTTGGGCGTTTAACTCCCAATTAGGTGCCAGTTCCGGCGTTTAACGCTGGAATTTCTTGAGGTGACTTTGAACGCCGGTTTGGGCCATCAAATCTTGGGCAAAGTATGGACTATTATATATTGCTGGAAAGCCCAGAATGTCTACTTTCCAACGCCGTTGAGATCGCGCCAATTGGGCTTCTGTAGCTCCAGAAAATCCACTTCGAGTGCAGGGAGGTCAGAATCCAACAGCATCTGCAGTCCTTTTGAGTCTCTGGATCAGATTTTTGCTCAGATCCCTCAATTTCAGCCAGAAAATACCTGAAATCACAGAAAAACACACAAACTCATATTAAAGTCCAGAAAAGTGAATTTTAACTAAAAACTAATAAAAATATAATAAAAACTCAACTAAAACTACCAAAAAGATACTAAAAACAATGCCAAAAAGCGTACAAATTATCCGCTCATCACAACACCAAACTTAAATTGTTGCTTGTCCCCAAGCAACTGAAAATCAAATAAGATAAAAAGAAGAGAATATACTATAGACTCCAAATTATCAATGAAACATAGCTCCAAATTAGATGAGCGGGACTAGTAACTTTTTGCCTCCAAACAGTTTTGGCATCTCACTTTATCCTTTGAAATTCAGAATGATTGGCTTCTTTAGGAACTCAGAATCCAGATAGTGTTATTGATTCTCCTAGTTAAGTATGATGATTCTTGAACACAGCTACTTATTGAGTCTTGGCTGTGGCCCAAAGCACTCTGTCTTCCAGTATTACCACCGGATACATACATGCCACAGACACATAATTGGGTGAACCTTTTCAGATTGTGACTCAGCTTTGCTAAAGTCCCCAATTAGAGGTGTCCAGGGTTCTTAAGCACACTCTTTTTGCCTTGGATCACAACTTTATTTCTTTCTTTTTCTTTCTTTTTCTCTTTCTCCCTTTTTTTTTTTCGTTTTTCTCCTTCTTTTTTTTCTTCTTTTTTTTTTTGTATTCACTGCTTTTTCTTGCTTCAAGAATCATTTTTATGATTATTCAGATCCTCAGTAACATGTCTCCTTTTTCATCATTCTTTCAAGAGCCAACAATTTTAACATTCATGAACCACAAATTCAAAAGACATATGCACTGTTTAAGCATACATTCAGAAAACAACAAGTATTGTCACCACATCAAACTAATTAAGCTAGTTTTAAAGATGAATTTGAAATCCTGTACTTCTTGTTCTTTTGTGATAAAAACAGTTTTCATTTAAGAAAGGTGATGGATTCATATTCATAGCTTTAAGGCATAGACACTAAGACACTAATGATCATAAGACACAAACATGGATAAACATAAAGCACTAAAATTCGAAAAACAGAAAAATAAAGAACAAGGAGATTAAAGAACGGGTCCACCTTAGTGATGGCGGCTCTTTCTTTCTCTTGGTGATGGGCTTGAGGTCATGCTTTCTATATGAACCGGCTTTGGATGCCATAAATGGTTATGGAAAAACAAAAAGCAATGCTTTTACCACACCAAACTTAAAAGGTTTGCTCGTCCTCGAGTAAAAGAAGAAAGAAGAGAGTAGAAGAAGAAGAAATGAGGAAGAAGGGAATGGCTTTGTGTTTCGGCTATTAGGGAAAGAAGTAGTGTTTTATGAAGGATGGATGTGAGTGGTGAAGAGAAAGAGATGTTGAGGTGATTGGTGAATGGGTGAAGAAGAAGAGAGAGAGTGGTGGGGTTGGTGGAGATCCTGTGGGGTCCACAGATCCTGAGGTGTCAAGGAAAAGTCATCCCTGCACCAAATGGCATCAAAATCCACGTTTTGAGCCATTTCTGGCGTTAAACGCCGGGCTGGTGCCCATTTCTGGCGTTTAACGCCAGGTTCTAGCCCTTTCCTGGCGTTTAACGCCAGTCTGGTGCCCCTTTCTGGCGTTAAACGCCCAGAATGGTGCCAGACTGGGCGTTAAACGCCCAACTGCTAGCCTCACTGGCGTTTAAACGCCAGTGGGTTCTTCCTCCAGGGTGTGCTGTTTTTCTTCCTGTTTTTCATTCAGTTTTTGCTTTTTCAATGGATTTTGTGACTTCTTATGATCATCAACCTACAAAAAACATAAAATAACAAAGGGAAATAGATAAAATATAATCATTGGGTTGCCTCCCAACAAGCGCTTCTTTAATGTCAGTAGCTTGACAGAGGGCTCTCATGGAGCCTCACAGATACTCAGAGCAATGTGGGAACCTCCCAACACCAAACTTAGAGTTTGAATGTGGGGGTTCAACACCAAACTTAGAGTTTGGTTGTGGCCTCCCAACACCAAACTTAGAGCTTGACTGTGGGGGCTCTGTTTGTCTCTGATTTGAGAGAAGCTCTTCATGCTTCTTCTCCATGGTGACAGAGGGATATCCTTGAGCCTTAAACACATAGGATTCTTCATTCACTTGAATGATTAGTTCACCTCCATCAACATCAATCACAGCCTTTGCTGTGGCTAGGAAGGGTCTGCCAAGGATGATGAATTCATCCATGCACTTCCCAGGATCTTGTCTCTTTTGAGGTAATTTCTGCCTAGACAAGTCATCCAGTTCTTTGGTGAGCAAAGGAGGTTCATCCTCCCAAGTCTCATTTCCAAATAACTTGTCATTTAGCTTCATGATTGCTCCAAGGTATTTAGCAACTTGCTCTTCAGTGACATACTCATCCTCTTCAGAGGAGGAATACTCATCAGAGCTCATGAAAGGCAGAAGTAAGTCCAATGGAATCTCTATGGTCTCATTTTGAGCCTCAGATTCCCATGGTTCCTCATTGGGGAACTCAGAGGAGATTGGTACACGCCCATTGAGGTCTTCCTCAGTGGCGTCCACCTCCTCTCTTTCCTCTCCATATTCGGCCATATTGATGGCTTTGCACTCTCCTTTTGGGTTTTCTTCTGTATTGCTTGGGAGAGTACTAGGAGGGAGTTCAGTAACTTTCTTGCTCAGCTGTCCCACTTGTCCTTCCAAATTTCTGATGGAGGACCTTGTTTCAGTCATGAAACTTTGAGTGGTCTTGATTAGATCAGAGACCATTGTTGCTAAGTCAGAAGTGCTCTGCTTAGAACTCTCTGTCTGTTGCTGAGAAGATGATGGAAAAGGCTTGCCATTGCTAAGCCTGTTTCTTCCACCATTATTGTTGAAACCTTGTTGAGGTCTCTCTTGATTCTTCCATGAGAAATTTGGGTGATTTCTCCATGAAGAATTAGAGGTGTTTCCATAGGGTTCTCCTAGGTAGTTCACCTCTTCCATTGAAGGGTTCTCAGGATCATAAGCTTCTTCCTTAGATGAAGCATCCTTAGTACTGCTTGGTGCATTTTGCATTCCAGACAGACTTTGAGAAATTAAATTGACTTGTTGAGTCAATATCTTGTTCTGAGCCAGAATGGCATTCAGAGCATCAATCTCAAGAACTCCTTTCTTCTGACTAGTCCCATTGTTCACAGGATTCCTTTCAGAAGTGTACATGAATTGGTTATTTGCAACCGTTTCAATGAGCTCTTGAGCCTCTGTAGGCGTCTTCTTCTGATGAAGAGATCCTCCAGCAGAGCTATCCAAAGACATCTTGGATAGTTCAGAGAGACCATCATAGAAAATACCTATGATGCTCCATTCAGAAAGCATGTCTGAGGTACACTTTCTGATTAATTGTTTGTATCTTTCCCAGGCTTCATAGAGGGATTCTCCATCCTTCTGTCTGAAGGTTTGGACTTCCACTCTAAGCTTACTCAATTTTTGAGGCGGAAAGAACTTTGCCAAGAAGGCATTGACTAGCTTTTCCCATGAGTCCAGGCTTTCTTTAGGTTGTGAGTCCAACCATGTCCTAGCTCTGTCTCTTACAGCAAGAGGGAATAGCATCAGTCTGTAGACCTCAGGGTCAACCCCATTAGTCTTGACTGTGTCACAGATTTGCAAGAACTCAGCTAAAAACTGATGAGGATCTTCCATTGGAAGTCCATGGAACTTGCAATTCTGTTGCATTAGAGAAACTAATTGAGGCTTAAGCTCAAAGTTGTTTGCTCCAATGGCAGGGATAGAGATGCTTCTCCCATAGAAGTTGGGAGTAGGTGCAGTAAAGTCACCCAGCACCTTCCTTGCATTGTTGGCATTGTTGTTGTTTTCGGCTGACATGTGTTCTTCTTCTTTGAAGAATTCGGTCAGGTCCTCTAAAGAGAGTTGTGTTTTGGCTTCTCTTAGCTTTCTCTTCAAGGTCCTTTCAGGTTCAGGGTCAGCTTCAACAAGAATGCCTTTGTCTTTGTTCCTGCTCATATGAAAGAGAAGAGAACAAGAAAATATGGAATCCTCTATGTCACAGTATAGAGATTCCTTGAGGTGTCAGAGGAAAAGAAAAGTAGAAAACAGAAGTAGCAAATTCGAACTTGTCCAAGAGGATGGAGTTCGAATTTTGCATTAAGGGATAGTGTTAGTCCATAAATAGAAGGATGTGGGAAGGAGGGAAGAGAATTTTCGAAAATTAAATTAAAAAGTTTGAAAACATTTTGAAAAACTGTTTGATAATTTTCGAAAATTCAAAGTGGAAAAGAAATCAAGTGATTTTTGAAAAAGATTTTGAAATTAGAAATTAAAAAGATTTGATTGAAAACTATTTTGAAAAAGATGTGGTTAAGAAGATATGATTGGTTTTAAAAAGATGTGATTGAAAAGATATGATTTGAAAACAATTTTAAAAGATATGATTTGAAAATAATTTTAAAAGATATGATTTTAAAATTTTATGACTTGCCTAACAAGAAAAGATATGATTCAAACATAAAACCTTCCTTAACAGAAAAGGCAAAAAATGTTCAATCAAATCATTAATTGTTAGTAAGTATCTTTGAAAAAGGAAAGAAATTGATTTTGAAAACATTTGATTGAAAAGATATGATTTGAAAAAGATTTGATTTTGAAAAACTTTGAAAACTTGAAAAAAAATTGATTTGAAAAACAAAATCTTCCCCCTAGCACCATCCTGGCGTTAAACGCCCAAAATGGTATACATTCTGGCGTTTAACGCCCAAAATGCTACCTCTTTGGGCGTTAAACGCCCAACCAGGTACCCTGGCTGGCGTTTAAACGCCAGTCTGTCTTCTTCACTGGGCATTTTTGAATGCCCAGCTTTTTCTGTGTGATTCCTCTGCAGTATGTTCTGAATCTTCAATTCTCTGTATTATTGACTTGAAAAGACACAAATTAAAAATATTTTTGGATTTTTAATAATCAAAATGCAACAAGAATCAAATAACAATGCATGCAAGACACCAAACTTAGCAGTTTGTATACTACTGACACTATATGAGACACATAAACACTCAAGTCAGAAGAATTCAAAGATCAGAGTAGGAAATCATCAAGAATTACTTGAAGATCCTTAAGACATATGAATGAATGCATGTAATTGACACCAAACTTAAGATGAGACACTAGACTCAAGCAAGAAACATAAAATCTTTTTGGTTTTTATAATTTTGTAGTTTTTTTTTTTTGGATTTTTCGAAAATTAAGTGGAAGAAGAAAATAAAAGTATCAAAATTCTTGATGAGAATTTCAGGAATCATGCAATGTTAGTCTAAAGCTTTAGTCTAAAGGAATTAGACATAGCTAGCTAAGCTTCAGCAGGACATTGCATTCAAGAGCTAAATTGATGATGATCAATCAGCTTTGGTGATGATAAGAACATCACCTTGAAACACTAGAATTCATTCTTAAGAACTCTGAAGAAAAATAATACCTAATCTAAGCAACAAGATGAACCGTCAGTTGTCCATACACAAAACAATCCCCGGCAACGGCGCCAAAAACTTGGTGCGCGAAATTGTGATCACTACAACTTCACACAACTAACCAGCAAGTGCACTGGGTCGTCCAAGTAATACCTTACGCGAGTAAGGGTCGATCCCACGGAGATTGTTGGTATGAAGCAAGCTATGGTCACCTTGTAAATCTCAGTCAGGCAGACTCAAATGGGTATAGATGATGAACGAAAATAACATAAGGATAAAGATAGAGATACTTATGTATATCATTGGTGTAAGAGCTTCAGACAAGCATATGAAGATGCCTTCCCTTCCGTCTCTCTGCTTTCCTACTGTCTTCATCCAATCCTTCTTGCTCCTTTCCATGGCAAGCTCGTGTAGGGTTTCACCGTTGTCAATGGCTACCTCCCATCCTCTCAGTGAAAGCGATTGCATATGCTCTTGTCACAGCATAGCGGAATTCAGCTGTCGGTTCTCGGTCAGGCCGGAATAATATCCATCGATACTTTTGCGTCTGTCACTAACGCCCCGCCTGCTAGGAGTTTGAAGCACGTCACAGTCATTCAGTCATTGAATCCTACTCAGAATACCACAGACAAGGTTTAGACCTTCCGGATTCTCTTGAATGCCGCCATCAGGTCCTGCCTATACCACGAAGATTCCGATTAAAGAATCCAAGAGATATTCACTAGAGCCTTGGTTGCTTGTAGAACAAAAGTGGTTGTCAGTCACCTTGTTCATGAGTGAGAATGATGATGAGTGTCACGGATCATCACATTCATCATGTTGAAGAACAAGTGATATCTTAGAACAAGAACAAGCGGAATTGAATGGAAGAACAATAGTAATTGCATTAATACTCGAGGTACAGCAGAGCTCCACACCTTAATCTATGGTGTGTAGAAACTCCACCGTTGAAAATACATAAGAACAAGGTCTAGGCATGGCCGTGAGGCCAGCCTCCCAATGATCTAAGAACTAGATGTCCAAAGATGAAAAATACAATGGTAAAAGGTCCTATATATAGAGAACTAGTAGCCTAGGGTGTACAGAGATGAGTAAATGACATAAAAATCCACTTCCGGGCCCACTTGGTGTGTGCTTGGGCTGAGCATTGAAGTATTTTCGTGTAGAGACTCTCCTTGGAGTTAAACGCCAGCTGTTATGCCAGTTTGGGCGTTTAACTCCCAATTAGGTGCCAGTTCCGGCGTTTAACGCTGGAATTTCTTGAGGTGACTTTGAACGCCAGTTTAGGCCATCAAATCTTGGGCAAAGTATGGACTATTATATATTGCTGGAAATCCCAGGATGTCTACTTTCCAACGCCGTTGAGAGCGCGCCAATTGGGCTTCTGTAGCTCCAGAAAATCCACTTCGAGTGCAGGGAGGTCAGAATCCAACAGCATCTGCAGTCCTTTTGAGTCTCTGGATCAGATTTTTGCTCAGATCCCTCAATTTCAGCCAGAAAATACCTGAAATCATAGAAAAACACACAAACTCATAGTAAAGTCCAGAAAAGTGAATTTTAACTAAAAACTAATAAAAATATAATAAAAACTCAACTAAAACTACCAAAAAGATACTAAAAACAATGCTAAAAAGCGTACAAATTATCCGCTCATCATACTGCCTGGTGTATTTTGCATTCCAGACAAACTTTGAGAAATCAAATTGATTTGCTGAGTCAATATCTTGTTCTGAGCCAATATGGCATTCAGAGTATCAATCTCAAGAACTCCTTTCTTCTGATTTGTCCCATTGTTCACAGGATTCCTTTCAGAAGTGTACATGAATTGGTTATTTGCAACCATTTCAATTAGTTCTTGAGCTTCGGTAGGCGTCTTCTTCAGATGAAGAGATCCTCCAGCAGAGCTATCCAAAGACATCTTGGATAGTTCAGACAGACCATCATAGAAAATACCTATGATGCTCCATTCAGAAAGCATGTCAGAAGGACATTTTCTGATCAATTGTTTGTATCTTTCCCAAGCTTCATAGAGGGATTCTCCTTCCTTCTGTCTGAAGGTTTGGACTTCCACTCTAAGCTTACTCAATTTTTGAGGTGGAAAAAACTTTGCCAAGAAGGCATTGACTAGCTTTTCCCAAGAGTTCAGGCTTTCTTTAGGTTGTGAGTCCAACCATATCCTAGCTCTGTCTCTTACAGCAAAAGGGAATAGCATAAGTCTGTAGACTTCAGGGTCAACCCCATTAGTCTTGACAGTGTCACAGATTTGCAAAAATTCAGCTAAAAACTGATGAGGATCTTCCAATGGAAGTCCATGGAACTTGCAATTCTGTTGCATCAGAGAAACTAATTGAGGCTTAAGCTCAAAGTTGTTTGCTCCAATGGCAGGGATAGAGATGCTTCTCCCATAGAAGTCGGGAGTAGGTGCAGTAAAGTCACCCAGCACCTTCCTTGCATTGTTGGCATTGTTGTTGTTTTCGGCTGCCATAGGTTCTTCTTCTTTGAAGAAATCTGTTAGGTCCTCTACAGAGAGTTGTGCTTTAGCTTCTCTTATCTTTCGCTTCAAGGTCCTTTCAGGTTCAGGGTCAGCTTCAACAAGAATGCCTTTGTCTTTGCTCCTGCTCATATGAAAGAGAAGAGAACAAGAAAGTATGGAATCCTCTATGTCACAGTATAGAGACTCCTTGAGGTGTCAGAGGAATAGAAAAATAGAAGGAAGAGGTAGAAGAATTTGAACTTAGTGAGATAGAGTTCGAATTGTGCATTGAGGAGGAGTGGTACTCCATAAATAGAAGGATGTGAGAAGAGAGGAAGAGATTTTTCGAAAATTAAGTAAAAGATTTTAAAAATATTTTAAAAAAGTAATTGATTTTCGAAAACTAAGATTGAAAAAAAAATCAAGTGATTTTTGAAATTAGAAATCAAAAAGATATGATTGAAAACTATGTTTGAAAAAGATGTGATTAAGAAGATATGATTGAAAAGTTATGGTTTTAAAAAGATGTGATTGAGAAGATATGATTTGAAAAACAATTTAAAAAGATTTGATTTTAAAAATTAATGACTTGGCTAACAAGAAAAGATATGATTTAGACATTAAACCTTTCTCAACAGAAAAGGCAACATACTTGAAATGTTGAATCAAATCATTAATTGATAGCAAGTATTTTTGAAAAAGGAAAGAAATTGATTTTGAAAACATATGATTGAAAAAATATGATTTGAAAAAGATTTGATTTTGAAAAATTTTGAAAACTTGAAAAAAAATTTGCATTAAAAACAAAATCTTCCCTCTTGTGCCATCCTGGCGTTAAACGCCCAGAATGATGCACATTCTGGCGTTTAACGCCCAAAGCACTACCCTTTTGGGCATTAAACGCCCAGCCAGGCACCCTAGCTGGCGTTTAAACGCTAGTCTTTCCTTCTTCACTGGGCGTTTTGAACGCCCAGCTTTTTCTGTATAATTTCTCTGCTGCATGTACTGAATCTTCAGTTCCCTATATTATTGACTTGAAAATAGAACCAAGACCAAATAAACAATGCATGCAAGACACCAAACTTAAAATGAGACACTAGACTTAACAAGAAACATAAAATATTTTTGGTTTTTATGATTTTGTATTTTTTTTTTTGGATTTTTCGAAAATTAAGTTGAAAAAGAAAATAAAGGTATCAAAATTCTTAATGAGAATTCCAGGAATCATGCAATGTTAGTCTAAAGGAATTAGACATGGATAGCCAAGCTTCAGCAGGACATTGCATTCAAGAGCTAAATTGTTGAGAATCAATCAGCTTTGGTGATGATAAGAACATCACCTTGAAACACTAGAATTCATTCTTAAGAACTCTGAAAAATACCTAATCTAAGCAACAAGATGAACCGTCAGTTGTCCATACTCGAAACAATTCCCGGCAACGGTGCCAAAAACTTGGTGCACGAAATTGTGATCACTACTTTTTACAACTCAAATAATCCCTAGTAATGACCCCAAAGACTTGGTGCTCAATACCATGGCATAAACACAACTTCGCACAACTAACCAGCAAGTGCACTGGGTCGTCCAAGTAATAAACCTTACGCGAGTAAGGGTCGATCCCACGGAGATTGTTGGTATGAAGCAAGCTATGGTCACCTTGTAAATCTTAGTCAGGCAGACTCAAGTGGTTATGGATGATATATGAATAAAACATGAAGATAAAGATAGAGATACTTATGCAATTCATTGGTGAGAATTTGAGATAAGCGTATGGAGATGCTTTGTCCCTTCCGTCTCTCTGCTTTCCTACTGTCTTCATCCAATCCTTCTTACTCCTTTCCATGGCAAGCTGTATGTTGGGCATCACCGTTGTCAATGGCTACAGTCCCGTCCTCTCAGTGGAAATGTTCAACGCACCCTGTCACGGCACGGCTATCCAGCTATTGGTTCTTGATCATGTCGGAATAGAATCCAGTGATTCTTTTGCGTCTGTCACTAACGCCCCACAATCGTGAGTTTGAAGCTCGTCACAGTCATTCAATCATTGAATCCTACTCAGAATACCACAGACAAGGTTTAGCCCTTCCGGATTCTCTTGAATGCAGTCATCAATTCTAGCTTATACCACGAAGATTCCGGTTAAAGAACCCAAGAGATATCCACCCAATCTAAGGTAGAACGGAGGTGATTGACGGTCACACGTTCATAGGTGAGAATGATGATGAGTGTCATGGATCATCACATTCATCAAGTTGAAGAACAAGTGATATCTTGGAATAAGAACAAGTTGAATTGAATAGAAGAACAATAGTAATTGCATTAATACTCGAGGTACAGCAGAGCTCCACACCTTAATCTATGGTGTGTAGAAACTCCACCGTTGAAAATACATAAGAACAAGGTCTAGGCATGGCCGTGAGGCCAGCCCCATGATCTAAGATAGCATAAGACTAAAGATAGCTACCAAGATGTCAAATACAATAGTAAAAGGTCCTATTTATAGGGAACTAGTAGCTTAAGAATTACAAAGATGAGTAAATGACATAAAAATCCACTTCCGGGCCCACTTGGTGTGTGCTTGGGCTGAGCATTGAAGCATTTTCGTGTAGAGACTCTTCTTGGAGTTAAACGCCAGCTTTTGTGCCAGTTTGGGCGTTTAACTCCCACTTTGGTGCCAGTTCCGGCGTTTAACGCTGGGAATTCTGAAGGTGACTTTGAACGCCGGTTTGGGCCATCAAATCTTGGGCAAAGTATGGATTATTATATATTGCTGGAAAGCCCAGGATGTCTACTTTCCAACGCCGTTGAGAGCGCGCCAATTGGGCTTCTGTAGCTCCAGAAAATCTACTTCGAGTGCAGGGAGGTCAGAATCTAACAGCATCTGCAGTCCTTTTCAGTCTCTGAATCAGATTTTTGCTCAAATCCCTCAATTTCAGCCAGAAAATACCTGAAATCACAGAAGAACACACAAACTCATAGTAAAGTCCAAAAAAGTGAATTTTAACTAAAAACTAATAAAAAATATACTAAAAACTAACTAAATCTACTAAAAACATACTAAAAACAATGCCAAAAAGCGTACAAATTATCCGCTCATCACCTGCACAACTCTCTGTTCAAATTTAAATATTTGCCAAATTAAGGGTAACGCGATCGCGTGGGGCATGTGATCACGTGGGGCATGCGATCGCGTGAGTGGCTTCAAAAAGGAATGACGCGGACGCGTCGATGACGCGGTCGCGTGATAAGGATTATGCGTCTAGCACCAAGCCAGCTCCACTCCAGCACAATATTTGGTTGTGCACTCTTTTTACGTCGAAAATCAGGGCACGCGGCCGCGTGGGTCACGCAATCACGTGGGAGGCTAATATTCCCACATGACGCGGACGCGTCGGAGATGCGGTCGCGTGGGGCAATTTGTGCCACTGGCACGCCTCCAGCCACGCTCCAGCGTGACTCTCTGTTCGTTTTTATTTTCTCCCCTCTCCTTGCGACGCGGACGCGTCGCTGATGCAATCGCGTCGCATGGCATTTTAATTTTTTTTTTTGAGATGTTCGGTTCCTGGGAGAACATAGCTGCATGATCAGAAAATTAGTAAGAACTCAATAAAAATAATTAAGAAAAACTACTACGAAAAATAGTGAAGGATACGAAATTATCGGGTTGCCTCCCAACAAGCGCTTCTTTATCGTCACTAGCTTGATGGTCAGCTCCTCTAAGGAGGAGGATCATTGGGGCTCAGCTCTTCAGCCCTTACTTTGAACTTCTTTCCTGTGTCTCCATAACGCAGCTCAATATGTTCCAGAGAGAGGATTCTGATTATTGTATAAACCCATGATAGATTGCTGGTTAACACCACCTTCATTCCTGGGGAGAAACCTTCAGTGGGGATCTTTTTGTTTCTCCATCCTCTGGGTACTTTCTTCTTTTTGGGAACCTCTTCCTTGGTAGATGATGCATTCCCAACACCAAACTTAGTTTTGATGTCAGGAGGGATTTTATTGACTGTTATCAAGGGAGGTTTGAGCTGCAGATTCTGCTGTGTATCATCAGGCAGTTTTTGAAGGTTTGGATCAATAAGCTCAGCCTGCATGCACATCTCTTCTTCACCTGTTGGATGTATATCTTTGAAGACATGAAAGACCAGTTGCTCATTATGCACTCTAAGTACTAATTCACCCACTTCTACATCAATCAGAGCTCTTCCAGTGGCTAGAAATGGTCTTCCTAGAATTATAGAGGCATTCTCATCTTCTCCTGTATCAAGAATCACAAAGTCTATTGGGAGGAAGAACTTACCCACTTTGACCAAGATATTCTCCACTAATCCATATGCAGGCTTCATAGATTTATCTGCCATCTGCAATGCTATCTTTGTGGGTTGTGCCTCTTGGATTTGCAGTTTCTTCATCACAGATAGGGGCATTAGATTTATGCTTGCCCCCAGATCACATAGGGCTTTCTCAAAGGTTGTGCTCCCAATGGTGCATGGAATTTGGAAGCTTCCTGGATCTGGCATCTTCCTTGGCAAGTTATTCTGAATGACAGCACTACATTCCTTAGTCAGGACTACTGTCTCATCTCCCTTTAAACGCTTTTTCTTTGACAACAGCTCCTTCATGAATTTGGCATAGATAGGCATTTGCTCCAAAACCTCAGCAAAAGGAATATTGATTTGTAACTTTCTGAATATTTCCAAGAACTTTGAAAACTGCTTGTCCTTGGTCTCCTTTTGAAGTCTCTGATGATATGGCATCTTAGGCTTGTACTCAGGAGCCTTTGGCAGTGTAGGATAAGTGTCAATAGAGTCTGGGAATGGGTTGTCTACACGCTTTGGAGGGGCGTGCTCTACTTCTTCCTTCTTCTCCTCTAGAGCATCATTTTCAACTAGCTCTTCATTGACCTTGGTCTCAGAACCAGCTACTTTACTACTTCTCAATTGAATAACCTTGCAATCTTCTCCTGGGTTCACCATTGTGTCACCTTGAAATGCACTTGCAGACCTCTCAAGTATTTTCTTGCTCAGTTGGTCTACTAGCACCTCTAAATTTCTAATGGAGGCTCTGGTTTTCTGCATAACTTGTACTTCTGCACTTGCCACTTGTCCACTTATCATAGTGATAGCCTTGCATTCCTCTCTTGGATTTTGAATCGTGTTACTAGAAAGGCTATTAGTGGTCCTCTAATCAATTTCATTAACTCTGGTGGCTATTTGACCCATTTGAATCTCCAAGTTCTTGATAGATGCTCTGGTTTCCTGTCTAAAACCTGTCAATATTGCTTCCAAATCATTGTTCTGTTGGAAACTGCCCTGATAATTATTGTTGAAGTCCTGAGGTCTCTGAGGTTGATCCCTCCATCCAAAATTTGGGTGATTCCTCCATCCCGGGTTGTATGTCTTAGAATATGGGTCATTGTTGGGATTCCTAGGACCACTCCCCATGTAATTCACCTGTTCAAAAGAAGGTTGAGCATAATCATAATTATCATTTTGCACAAAATTACCTGCCATGTCATAGGAGACTTCCTGTGGTGGATTTTGGGTGTTGATAGCTGAGACTTGCATGCCACCCATCTGTTGAGTAAGTAGATTTATTTGCTTAGACATCAGTTTGTTCTGAGCAAGAATAGCATTAAGAGTTTCCACTTCTATGACACCCTTCTTCTGAGGAGCCTCAGAGTTCACAGGATTCCTGTTAGAGGAGTATAAATATTGGTTGCTAGCAACTAATTCAATAAGCTCAATAGTCTCCTCCAGTGTCTTCTTCTTGTGCAATGAACCTCCTGCAGAATTATCTAAGCACATTTTAGACATTTCACCCAAGCCTTCATAAAATATGTCTATTTATGTCCATTTGGAGAACATGTCTGGAGGGCATTGCCTAGTCAGTAGCTTGTATCTCTCCCAAGTTTCATACAGAGTTTCACCATCCTTCTGTCTGAAGGTCTGAACCTCCATCCTAAGCTTAGTCAGCTTCTTTGGTGGGAAAAATTTTGTGAAAAACTCAGTAACCACCTTGTTCCAAGTATCCAAACTGTCCTTTGGTTGAGAATCTAGCCATAGTTTTGCTCCATCCTCAGAGCAAACGGAAAGAGCATGAGTTTGTACACCTCTGGGTTTACTCCATTTGTTTTCACGGTGTCACAAATTTGCAGAAAACTAGAAATAAACTGATTTGGGTCTTCGTGGGGAAGACCATGATACTGACAGTTTTGTTGCACCAGGGTGACCAGTTGAGGCTTCAACTCAAAGTTGTTCGCAGCAATAGGGGGCACCACAATGCTTTTTCCATAAAGATCCGCAGTAGGGGTAGAATAAGAGCCAAGCACTCTCCTTTGTTTATCATCCCCATTCGGATTTGCCATATTGACATTAGCATTATTATTGGGATCCATAGTGGATTCTGTAGCCTTGTAACGTCTTGCTTGTTGTAAACGCCGCCTGAAAGTCCTTTCAGGTTCAGGATCAAAGTCTAAGAGATGTTCTTTGTCTCTGTTCCTACGCATAAACAACCAGAAAACAAGAAAGAATGGGAATCTCTACGTCAGAGTGCAGAGAATTTCCAGTGAGATAACCTGTGTAAAGGGATAAAAATATTGAATAAAATAAATGGAAGGAAAATAATGAATAGGTAACACCAAACTTAATTTCAGAAATTAAGAAAAAATATTGGTGCTATTTATTGAAAAAAAATTTTCGATAATATTTTATATATATATATATATATATATATATATATATATATATATATTTAAATAAAAGAAAAGAAAAAAAAAAGAAAACGAAAAAAAAGGGGAAGGGGTACTGGATGGAAAAGAAGAAAAAAAATTGGTTAACAACGTAAAGAAAAATTTTACATTATTATTTTTTTTTTGAAAAATAATAAAACAATATTTAAATAAAAATTAAAACTAAAACGCCTAATCTAAGCAATCAAACAACTGGTAGTTGTTAATCACAATCAATCCCCGGCAACGGCGCCAAAAACTTGATGCGGAATTTTACAACCAAACTAACTAACCGGCAAGTGCACCGGGTCGTACCATGTAATACCTTACGTGAGTAAGGGTCGATCCCACGAGGATTGATGGATCAAGCAACAATAGCGTTTGATAGGATTAGTTAGGCAAGTAGAAAATAGTGTTGGAAGTTCAAAAGCATTAAACAGTAATGTTAGACTTTCAGAAAGCAAAAGCAGCAATGAGTTGGGAATAAAATATGTAGAAAATAGTTAAGGCTTCAGAGTTATCTATTTTTTCCGGATTAACTTTTCTTACTAACTATTTTAATTATGTAGGATTTAATTTATGGCAAACTATATGTGACTAGACCCTAATTTCTTAGAGCTTCCTAGTCTCCTCTAAAATTCATTAACTGCCAATTCCTTGGTCAATTAATTTCAATTAAAGGGTAAAAATCAATTTTCAGTTTATATGCCACAAAAATTCTAATTACCCAAAAATAAGGGGATTATATGTCACGTATCCCATTAAATCCAAATAATTAAAATTTAGGAGAATATGTTTTCAAGCTGTTGTTCAAGTAAAGAGCTTTTCCAAGTTTTACCGGAACTCAAATAGAAAGAGGGCCATACTTCCGTTCCACCCAAATTCATAAAATAAAGAGCGAAAACAGTTCTTAAATATAAATCCAAAACATAAATTAAAATAGAAAAAGTAATAAAATCAATCCATACAAATAGACAGAGCTCCTAACCTTAACAATGGAGGATTAGTGGCTCATGGTTCAGAGTAGAAAAAATAAGGTTCTGGTAACAATCTGGTAATAATCTGCTACCTGTCTAAATGTACAGAGTTTCTATTTATTACTATTCCTAATAGGTTTAAAATCAAAAATTAAAAATAATATCTTTTCCTAAAAGATAATATTTGAATTTAAATTCGAATTAATTAACAGATTTTCAGTTGATGGTTGGGGACCACTTGTTTTGTCCATTCTGCAGCTTCTAATCTGTGTTTTCTGGGCTGGAAAGTGGGTCAAAACAGCCCAGAAATTCGTAACCAGTGTTTTCTGAATTATTGCAGATCGCGCATGTGACGCGTTCGCGTCGTCCATGCGCTCGCGTCATTTGTGCAGATTCCAATCCACGCGTTCGCGTTAGGCATGCGATCGCGTCATTGTGATTTCTCCATTCTGCGCGGTCGCGTGAGCCATGCGTCCGCGTCGGTCTTCGCTGGTCATCTCTTTGGTTTCTTCTTTTTTCTCTGCAGAAACTTCATCAAATCCCTCCAAATGCTACCTAAAATAAATAAAATTGCACAAAACTCAAAATAGCATCCATAGTGGCTAAAATATAATTAATTCTTAATTAAACTCAACAAATTAGATGCAAATTCACTTGGAAAAGATAGATAAGATGCTCACGCATCACAACACCAAACTTTAACTGTTGCTTGTCCTCAAGCAACCAAAACTAATATAAGCTTAGGATGTGAATTTGCATGAGAATGAGAGTTTGATTAAGCTCATGTCTCTTCTCACAGTGGGGTTTACAACTGCAATCCTGAATAGTTTTGGCATCTCACTCTCCTTTGAATCAGAAGAATGTTAATGTCATTTAGATTTATAATCCGGATGATATTATGAATTCTCTGATCTTTACATTTCAGTTTAATCCTTGAACACAGCAACATTTACTTTAATTTATTTTTCTTTGGTGCTTTGCACCTTGAGCCTAGCCGTGACTTTAAATGTTTTGTCTCAAAAGTTACTTGACACCAAAACACCACAAGCACTTAACTGGAGAACTCTCTTTGAGTTCTGATTTTTCTTTCAATTACTCCCAGACAGTGGTGCTCAAAGCCTTTGGCATACTCTGTTAAACGCACTTGGTCTCGACTCTAAGTGTTCTGTCTCAAGGATTACTTGACACAATTACACCACAAGCATATGACTAGGAAAACAACTCTTTGAGCTTTTAATCATGTTTGACCTCCCTAGTCATTGATGCTCAGAGTCTTGGACCTTGCTTTATTATTGTTTATTTATTTATATAATGATTTTTTCTTTTGCTGTTTCTTTTGCTTCAAGGATTAAATTTTTGTTTATTTCAGAGAAGTCATAATAATTCTCTAAATTCTTGTTCTTTATACATCAACATCTCTTGATTCAATTTCAAATATGCACTGTTCATATCATACATTCAAAAATCACAGAAAATACCACCACATTTAAGTAAATAAGACTATTCTTAGAATTATACTCAATTTCTCATGCAATACATCACTTCTTTTTCTTTTCTTTTTGGATTCAAGTTCAGTGAGTGGTACATGAAACATCTTTTCAGCATAAAATTAAAAAAAAAGAAACTAAACTAGTCCTAGGATTCTAACTAATAAAGGATCATGCAACAAACAAAACAAAATAGCAGAAAACCGGAACATAACATAGAAAAAGAAGGGAGGAAAAAAAATATGAAAGGAACTCATCCACCTTAGTTATCCTAGTGGTCGTTTTATTCTTCAGGTTGTGCTCCTTAGTGAAGATGATTCGCCTCCCTTTTGTGCCAGAAAACCAATAAGCGCAGCGTCCAACAACACCAAACTTAAAGGTTTGCTTGTCCTCAAGCAAATAAGAACTGAAAATAGAAGAGACAAATATTATGAAAAAATAAAAGGATAAAAGAATAAGAGAGAATTAGGATTGGGAGAGAGAGAGAGAGAAAGAAAACTGGGCGGCGAACTAGTGTGGCGCAAGCGACGCGAACGCGTGGGGCACGCGTTCACGTGATTGCGTTTTAGTTAGTTGACACGATCACGTCGGTCACGCGGTCGCGTGACCCATGTTATGCTTCGGGCGCGAGTGCAGCCTCGCGCCTGCACAACTCTCTGTTCGAATTTAAATATTTGCCAAATTTGGGGTGACGCGATCGCGTGGGGCATGCGATCGCGTAAGTGGCTTCAGAAGGGAATGACACGGAAGCGTCGGCGACGCGTTCGTGTGATAGGGATTATGCGTCTAGCACCAATCCAGCACCACTCCAGCACAATATTTGGTTGTGCACCCTTTTTACGTCAAAAATCAGGGCACGCGGCCGCGTGGGTCACGCGTTCGCATGGGAGGCTAATATTCCCACATGACGCGGACGCATCGGCAATGCGGTCGCGTGGGGCGATTTGTGCCACTGGCACGCCTCCAGCCACGCTCCAGCATGACTCTCTGTTCGTTTTTATTTTCTCCCCTCTCCTTGCGACGCGGACGCGTCGCTGATGCGGTCGCGTCGCGTGAAATTTTTTTTTTTAGCTTGAGGTGTTCGGTTCCTGGGAGAACATAGCTGCATGATCAGAAAATTAATAAGAACTTAATAATAATAAAATAACTAAGAAAAACTACTACGAAAAATAGTGAAGGATACGAAATTATCGGGTTGCCTCCCGACAAGCGCTTCTTTAACGTCTCTAGCTTGACGGTCAATTCTGCTAGTTCAGCAGATGAGTGGTCCTCTGGCGGTCAATCTCGCCTCCAAGATAGTGCTTCAACCTCTGGCCATTCACAATAAATTTCCTGTCAAAATTTTCTTCCTGTATTTCCACATGACCATATGGTGAGGCTCTGGTAACCACAAACGGTCCTGACCATTGGGATTTCAGCTTCCCGGAAAAGAATTTGAGCCTTGAATTATATAAAAGTACTCTTTGTCGTGGCTCAAAGACTCTGATGGCAATCTTTTTGTCATGCAATAGCTTGGTTCTTTCCTTGTAGAGCTTGGCATTCTCATAGGCTGAATATCTGAATTCATCAAGCTCATTCAACTGAAGCATCCGCTTAATTCCTGCAGCTTCTGAATCAAGATTCAGATACCTAATTGCCCAATAAGCCTTGTGCTCTAGCTCAACTGGCAAGTGACAGGCTTTGCCATAGACTAACTGATATGGGGACATGCCAATTCGAGTTTTTTATGCTATCCAGTATGCCCAAAGAGCATCATCAAGCTTCCTAGACCAGTCCTTTCTTGAAACACTGACGATCTTCTCCAGAATCCTCTTAAGCTCCCTATTGGAAACTTCAACATGTCCACTTGTCTGAGGGTGATAAGGGGTTGCCACTTTATGACGGACTTCATATCTCTGCAGAAGAGAGTCCAACTGTCTGTTGCAGAAATGGCTTCCTCCATCACTAATAAGTGTCTTTGGAACACCAAACCGGCTAAAAATATATCTCTGAAGAAAGCTCATTACCACTTTGGCATCATTGGTGGGCAAAGCCACAGCTTCCACCCATTTGGACACATAGTCGACTGCCACTAGAATATAGTTGTTTGAATGTGAGGGTGGAAAAGGTCCCATGAAATCAATACCCCACACATCAAACAACTCAACCTCAAGAATTCCCTGCTGTGGCATTTCATGGTTGGCGGGGAGATTTGCAGCTTTTTCACATTTGCCACAGTGCTTCACAAATGCCCTTGAGTCCCTGAAAAGAGTCGGCCAGTAAAACCCGCTCTGAAGGACTTTTGTAGCTGTCCTCTCACCACCAAATTGGCCTCCATAATCAGACCCATGACAGTTCCAAAGAATCTGCTGCTTTTCCTCATCTGGGACACATCTCCGGATTATTCCATCTGAGCACCTTTTAAAAAGGTATGGTTCTTCCCAAATGTAGTACTTTGCATCAGTCAATAGCTTCTTCACTTGTTGCCTACTGTACTCCCATGGGATAAAATTCATGGCTTTGTAATTTGCAATGTCTGCAAACCATGGTGCCTGCTGAATGAGGAACAATTGTTCATCCGAAAATGTCTCAGTCACAGCTGTGGGTGGTTGTTCTCCTGCTTCAGGCTCAATTCTGGAAAGATGGTCAGCTACTTGATTTTCTGACCATTTCCTGTCTTTTATCTCAATATCAAACTCCTGAAGGAGTAACACCCATCTGATTAATCTTGGTTTAGAATCCTGTTTGGTTAGAAGGTACTTCAAAGCAGTATGATCAGTATAAATAATAACCTTAGAACCAAGTAAATAGGACCTAAACTTATCAACAGCGTACACAACAGCTAATAATTCTTTTTCTGTAGTTGTGTAATTCTTTTGGGCATTATTTAACACACGATTGGCATAGTAAATGACATGTACAAGCTTACCATGCCTCTGTCCTAAAACAGCTCCTATAGCAAAATCACTAGCATCACACATTAATTCAAATGGTAGATCCCAGTCAGGGGGAGCTATAATGGGGGCAGAGGTAAGGTTAGCTTTCAAAGTTTCAAAAGCATCCAGACACTCAGAATTAAAGACAAAAGGGACATCAGCAACCAAAAGGTTGCTTAGAGGTTTTGCAATTTTAGAAAAATCCTTTATAAATCTTCTATAAAATCCTGCATGACCCAAGAAACTCCTGATTGCCTTAACATTAGTTGGTGGTGGTAATTTTTCAATTACCTCTACTTTTGCTTTATCAACCTCAATTCCTTTACTTGAAATCCGGTATCCAAGAACAATACCTTCTATAACCATAAAATGGCATTTTTCCCAATTTAAAACAAGGTTTGATTCTTGACACCGTTTCAAGACAAGAGATAAATGTTTAAGGCAGGATTCAAAAGAATTACCAAAAACAGAAAAGTCATCCATAAATACCTCAATAAACTTTTCAACCATATCAGAAAAAATTGAAAGCATACACCTCTGAAAAGTTGCTGGAGCATTGCAAAGTCCAAAAGGCATTCTCCTGTAGGCAAATACTCCAAAGAGGCATGTGAATGCTGTCTTCTCCTGATCTTGAGGATCCACTGCAATTTGATTATATCCAGAATATCCATCTAGAAAACAATAAAATGCATGACCAGCTAACCTCTAAAGCATCTGATCAATGAAAGGCAGGGGAAATGATCTTTTCTTGTAGCAGTGTTGAGCCTCCTGTAGTCTATACACATTCTCCATCCTATGACTGTTCTTGTGGGGATAAGCTCATTCTTTTCGTTCTTGATCACTGTCATCCCTCCTCTCTTGGGAACTACCTGCACAGGACTTACCCAAGGACTGTAGAAATAGGATAAATAATTTCTGCTTCCCATAGTTTCATTACCTCTTTTTGGACCACCTCTTTCATGGTTGGATTGAGTCTCCTTTGTGGTTGCACAACTGGTTTAGCATCATCTTCAAGGAGGATCTTGTGCATACACTTGGTTGGACTAATCCCCTTTAAGTCACTAATGGTCCACCCAAGAGCTGTTTTATGGTTCTTGAGCACTAAAATAAGCGCCTCTTCCTCTTCAGGCTTCAGGGAAGAGCTAATAATCACTGGATATGAGTCATTCTCACCCAAGAATACATATTTCAGAGTAGGGGTAGGGATTTGAGCTCGAGCTTGGGGACTTCCTCCTCTGTCTTAGGCGTGTGGACCATAGCCTTCTGGGGTGGTGAATTATCAATTTCAACTAATTCATACTCAGAGATAGGATCCAGAATGTCATCAAGTACCTCAGCTTTCAGTACCTCTTGAACAAGCGGTTCAATAACATCTATTTTCATACACCCTTCAGAATCATTAGGGTGCTTGAGAGCTTCAAAAACATGAAGGACCACCTGTTCTTCATTGACCCTCAGGGTTAATTCATCGTTTTGTACATCAATCAGAGCTCTACATGTAGCTAAAAAGGGTCTACCAAGTATGATAGAGGATTTTACTTCCTCTTCCATGTCTAATACAACAAAATCAACAGGAAAGATGAATGGTCCTACTTTAACAAGTAAATCCTCAATAACACCCACAGGTAATTTAATAGAAAGGTCAACAAGTTGAAGAGAAATACGAGTGGGTTTTATCTCCTCAATTTGAAGCTTTTTCATCACTGAAAGTGGCATGAGATTGATGCTGGCTCCAAGGTCACATAAAGCTCTCTGAATGGTGACATCTCCAATGGTGCAAGGAATGACAAAGCTCCCTGGGTCTGGCATCTTCTCAGGAAGGTTGTGTTGAATAATGGCACTGCATTCCTTGGTTAATACCACTGTTTCTTGTTCCTTCTAGTTCCTCTTGTTGGTCAACAATTCTTTCATAAATTTAGCATAGAGAGGCATTTGCTCCAGAGCCTCTGCAAAGGGAATGTTGATCTGTAGCTTCTTGAAGACATCTAAAAATTTAGAGAACTGCTTTTCTTTGGAGGCCTTCTGAAGCCTCTGAGTGTATGGCATTTTCGGCTTAGATTCAGGAGCCTTTGGCAAGGTAGGATAAGTGTCAAGAGAATCATGGAAAGGATTGTCTGCACGCTTAGGAGGTGTGTGCTTGACTTCTTTCTTCTTCTCCTCTGGGGCTTCTTTTTCAACTAATTCTTCATTGGCCTTGGTCTTAGAACCAGTTACTTTACCACTTCTCAACTGAATAATCTTGCAGTCTTCTCTTGGGTTCACCACTGTATCACCTGGAAATGTGCTTGCAGACCTCTCAGGTAATTGCTTGCTTATTTGGCCCATTTGCATTTCTAAGTTTCTAATGGAGGCTCTGGTTTCCTGCACGAAACTCATCATCATCTCCCAATTAGAATCTTCCTTGGATTTAGAGTTTGCCTGATGAGGTGGTTGTTGCTGTTGAGCCTGAAATTGGCGGTTATTGTAATTATTCTGTTGGAAACCGCCCTGAGAATTATTGTTAAAATTCTGAGGTCTCTGAGATTGGTCTCTCCACCCAAAATTTGGGTGATTCCTCTATCCTTGATTGTAGGTCTTAGAATAGGGATCATTGTTGGGATTTCTAGTAGCACTCCCCATGTAATTGACCTGTTCAGAAGACGCTTGAGCATAATCATAGTTATCATTCTGCACAAAATTACCTGTCATGTCATAAGAGGCTTCTTGAGGGGGATTTTGGGTGTTGATAGCTGAGACTTGCATGCCACCCATCTGTTGAGTAAGAAGATTTATTTGCTGAGACATAAGCTTGTTCTGAGCAAGAATAGCATTAAGAGTTTTCACTTCCATGACACCCTTCTTTTGAGGAGCCTCAGAGTTCACAGGATTCATGTTAGAGGAGTATAAATATTGGTTGCTAGCAACCAATTCAGTAAGCTCAATAGTCTCTTCTGGTGTCTTCTTCTTGTGCAATGAACCTCCTGCAGAATTATCTAAGCACATTTTGGATATTTCACTCAAGCCTTCATAAAATATGTCTATTTGTGTCCATTTGGAGAATATGTCTGGAGGGCATTGCCTAGTCAGTAGCTTGTATCTCTCCCAAGCTTCATACAGAGTCTCACCATCCTTCTGTTTGAAGGTATGAACCTCCATCCTAAGCTTAGTCAGCTTTTTTGGTGGGAAAAATTTTGTGAGAAACTCAGTAACCACCTTGTTCCAAGTATCCAAACTGTCCTTGGGTTGAGAATCTAGCCATAGTTTTGCACCATCCCTCAGAGCAAATGGGAAGAGCATTAGTTTGTACACATCTGGGTTCACTCCGTTTGTCTTCACAGTATCACAAATCTGCAGAAAACTTGAAATGAATTGATTTGGGTCTTCGTGGGGGAGACCATGATACTGGCAGTTTTGTTGCACCAGGGTGACCAGTTGAGGCTTCAACTCGAAGTTGTTCGTAGCAATAGGAGGCACTACGATGCTTTTTCCATAAAGATCTGCGGTAGGAGAAGAGTAGAAGCCAAGCACTCTCCTTTGTTGCTCATTCCCATTCGGGTTTGCCGCATTGGGATTATCAGCATTGTTAGCATTCATAGTGGATTCTGCAGCCTTGTACAATTTTGCCTGTTGTAAACGTCGCCTGAAAGTCCTTTCAGGTTTAGGATCAAAGTCTAAGAGATGTTCTTTGCCTTTGTTCCTGCGCATAAACAAACAGAAAACAAGAAAAGATGGGAATCTCTACGTCAGAGTGTAGAGAATTCCCAGTGAAGTAACTCTGTGTAAAGAGATAAAAATATTGAATAAAATAAATAGAAGAAAAATAATAAATAGTCAACACCAAACTTAATTTCAGAAATTAAGAAAAATATTGGTGCTATTTATTTAAAAAAAATTATTTTTATTTTTATTTTTTTTAAGAAAAAGGAAAAAAATAAAAAGAAAAGAAAAAAGGAAAACGTGACAGGGGAGGGGGGAACAAAAGAAAAAAAGAAGGAAGTGTAAAAAGAAAAAAATATTAACGTAAAAAAAAGATTTTTTTTTGAAAAAATAATAAAACAATATTTAAATAAAAATTAAAACTAAAACGCCTAATCTAAGTAATCAAACAACTAATAGTTGTTAATCACTATCAATCCCCGGCAACGGCGCCAAAAACTTGGTGCGGAACTTTACAACCCACACTACTAACCGGCAAGTGCACCGGGTCGTATCAAGTAATACCTTACGTGAGTAAGGGTCGATCCCACGAGGATTGATAGATCAAGCAACAGTTATTGAGTGATAAGCTTAGTTAGGCAAGCAAAATTTGGTTTTGAGATGTTCAAAAGGTTTAAGTTTGAACTTAGAATATCAAAAGGATAGACAAATAAATGAGTTGGGAATAAAATGTTGAGAAAGCAGTTAAGATTTTAGAGTTATCTATTTTCCAGATTTATTTTTATCACTAACTAATTTAATTATGCAAGATTTAATTTCATGGCAAACTATATGTGACTAGGCCCTAATTCCTTAGACCTTCCTAGTCTCCTCTAAAATTCATTAATTGCCAATTCCTTGGTCAATTAATCCCAATTAGAGGGTGATGATCAATTTCTAGTTTATATGCCAAAAGAATTCTAATTATCCAAAAATAAAGGGATTATATGTCACGTATCCCGTTAAATACAAACAATTAGAAATTCAGTATAATATATTTTCAAGCTGTTGTTCAAGTAAAGAGCTTTTCCAAGTTTTACAAGAACTCAATTAGAACATGGGTCATACTTTCGTTCCACCCATATTCATAAAGTAAAGAGCGAAAACAATTATTGAAATATAAATCAAGACATGAATTAAATTAGAAAGATCAAATGAATAAATCCATACAAATAGACAGAGCTCCTAACCTTAACAATGAAGGATTAGTTGCTCATAGTTCAGAGAAGAAAAATAAGGGTTCTGGTAACAATCTGCTACCTGTCTAAATGTACAGAGTTTCTATTTATTACTAATCCTAATAGGTTTAAAATCAAAAATTAAAAATAATAATATCTTTTCCTAAAAGATAAGATTTGAATTTAAATTCGAATTAATTAACAGATCTTTAGTTAATGGTTGGGGACCATTTGATTTGTCTATTCTGCAGCTTCTAATCTGTGTTTTCTGGGCTGGAAAGTGGGTCAAAACAGCCCAAAATTCGTAACCAGCATTTTCTGAATTATTGCAAATCGCGCATGTGACGCGTCCGCGTCGTCCACGCGCTCGCGTCATTTGTGCAGATTCCAGTCCACGCGTTCGCGTCAGGCACGCGATCGCGTCATTGCGATTTCTCCATTCCGCGCAGTCACATGAGCCATGCATCCGCGTCGGTCTTCGCTGGTCATCTCTTTGGTTTCTTCTTTTTCTCTGCAGAAACTTCATCAAATCCCTCCAAATGCTACCTAAAATAAATAAAATTGCACAAAACTCAAAATAGCATCCATAGTGGCTAAAATATAATTAATTCTTAATTAAACTCAACAAATTAGATGCAAATTCACTAGGAAAAGATAGATAAGATGCTCACGCATCAGAGGATCTCCACGTAATTCGGCAATATAAATCTCTTTCTCATCTGAATCACTACTTTTGGAAAAACAATCAACATATGCAACCTTTTTTGAACCCTTTTTAAAATTTTCTTTTTCTTTCTTCATTTGTTCTATCTGTCTTACTCTCTCAGCTAATTGGAAAAGATCTAAAGTATGTTGATTAACAAGTTTCTTTCTAACTCCAAATTCTAGCCCATTAGTAGCCATTTTGACAACTTCATATTCTAGAATTAGAGTAAAACATTTATTCCTCATGTTTCTAAACTGTGCCAAATAAGTGTCAATGGATTCTCCTTCTGCACGCTTGACAGAGAATAAATCTGTAAGACTAACTTTCAATTCACCTCGGAAAAATTGATCATGAAAATTTTTTTCTAACTACGCCCAAGAATGAATAGAATTTGGTCTCAAGTTGGAGAACCATGTAAATGCATTTTTTGTTAAAGAAGAAGGAAAGTATCTCATCTTGAGATATTCATTAGAAGCTGCTTCCCCAATTTTAACAGTATATCGAGCAATATGCTCTATTGTAGACTCATTTTCTTCTCCAGAAAATTTTGTAAGAGATTTTAGAATTTTCCAACCCCTTGGGAGCTCTGCTTGTTGGACACATTCAGGAAAAGCAGACACAAAATATGGCCTATTTAAGCAACCAACATTAAATTCCAAACGGTTTAAAACTTGTTCAACATTTCTTGCTAGATTATAATGCCCCCCTAAGTTGTTTTGCCTAAGTCTTTCTAACATATCATCAGCATTTTGACCATGTCTAGGCATATGGACATCATAATTAGAAATTGCTCCACCATTTTGATTGACATTATCAAATCTTAAACCCTAATTATCATTTTCTTCTAAATTTACCACAATAGCAATCCTATTGACTTGCCTATTTAATTGTTCAATTCTAGTGTTTGTGTTTTCTAAAAGAGGATTTAAAACTGTCACCATTTGATGAGTTAACATGTTTACTAGATCATGGTGGCTTTCATCCATCTGTTGCCTAATATTTGCTAAAGATCCCATGGTTTGACTAGGTTGATTAATAGGCATTGCTCTTGACATGTCAGGAAATATAGGTCTGGAATTTTCTACCCTAGTGACAGTGGATGTAGTAGAATTGGATGCACTGTTATTTCCTGTATTAATAGCATGTGAAAAATTTTGTTGTGATTTATGTGAACCTGACACCCCAGAAACAGGTACATTTGACATGCCATATGAATTTTGATAAATAGGATTTTGAAAAGTTGAGTAGAAAGGCACAGGCAATCCTTGTGTCACCATGGGGGGGACATACCCCGGTGGCAAGCCATATGGCGGCCACTCCACGATATTTATGTGAGTTGCATTTAACCCTGTATGGGCATGGCTAACGCCATCATGCCTCACTGACATCAAGGTAGGCTCTGCGTTTGAAATCACAGGAGAATTCCCGGATTTATTTCCTCTAATCTCATCACTAGAAGTAGAAGAAGATGCTGCAGAAGTATTTGACATGTCAACTGACGCTGATTTCCTTGGCTCTGAACGCACGAACTTACCACTGTGCAACCACATGCAAATTCAAAACTCTTGATTTTTCTTTTGACAAACTACAATCTATTGACAATGTCCCACTGGGCGTGCCAATTTGTTTTACTCAAATTTTTGTTCCATTGTTAACAACAAATAAATCAACAATTTTCGAGTTTTGTTTCACAATCTTAATTCAAGGAGCGAAAACGACTCCTTTTGTGGGTGTCTCAAGGTCTCAATTGTAGTTTCGAAAGTAAAATTAAAGATAAAAAGAAAACATGCAAGGTGCCGGAGGCAAAGTAAAATGCAGAAATTAAAAGAGAAAGAAAGAAGAAGATGAAGAAGAACAAATAAAAAGTAAAGAACTTTGATTAAAAATAGAAAATAAAGTACAAGTTTGAGTTCAGTTCTTCTTGGAAAACACTTAGAAACCCAAAAACGCTCTCAGCCTCCCTGGCATCACAGAGTAAAACTGGAAATCTTAAGTAATTCCTCTGAAGTCTGAACTCAAACTTGTACTTTATTTTCTATTTTTAATCAAAGTTCTTTACTTTTTATTTGTTCTTCTTCATCTTCTTCTTTCTTTCTCTTTTAATTTCTGCATTTTACTTTGCCTCCGGCACCTTGCATGTTTTCTTTTTATCTTTAATTTTACTTTCGAAACTACAATTGAGACCTTGAGACACCCACAAAAGGAGTCGTTTTCGCTCCTTGAATTAAGATTGTGAAACAAAACTCGAAAATTGTTGATTTATTTGTTGTTAACAATGGAACAAAAATTTGAGTAAAACATGCTCCTACCATTTCTTTGATTGTGCCTAGTACTTAAAATATGATGGCTGCCATATCTGATAAGCCTACATCTAAAGCCAATGCCAATAAGGTATGACATATCATTTAGCCTGATTATTAGTACTTGCTTTTGTATTTTTGTTTAACTTTAAAATTCTGAAATTCCCCTAAGTGAGCAGTCAGAAAAGCAAATACCAATCACTTCCATTCATGTTCCAACCCCTAATATGGTGAATGATTTATTGGTTGATTTAGAAAGTCTAAATAAAGCATATGCCTGTAGCATGGATACACAGAAGCCATAGTTGAATCTTGTTCCACCATTCAAAGTCACCTTCCAACAAAGCAGCTCCATACTACACCTCCCACAACCAAGATTGTCGACAATTCCATCTTACTTCCATTGGCCCAACAACTCAGTGTCATTCTATCCAAACCTATTTTGACACTTGCTACCGATCCGCAGTTTAAGGTTCAGCTTTCTGATATTCTTTAAACTTTTTCAACTACACCACATCCTGACAGTATTGATCCTTTGTTGGCTCACTTGCAGAAGGTTTATAAGGACCTTTATGTCAAATTTTCGGAATCTCAAGCAGCTATCTCATCATATCAACAATCAACTGAAGCTCTTTCTAAGTTGAAACAAGACACCTCCTCTTTTGAGACTGCCAAAGTTACCCTGGCTGCCCATATTGCAAAAGCTAAAGATCGGGCTCATGAGCTATCTGAGGAGATTCGAGATTTGGAACAACAGCTGATTGTCAAGAGAGGAGTAAAAAATAGGCTGGATGCTGCTTTGATGAAGAATGAGGCTCAATTTGCCAAAGCAAGTAGCATGCTTGACAGTAGCAATGCAGCTTTACAGTCACTTGAAGACAAGATGCTCTCCTTACAGGAAGCTGCCAAAGAAGCCAGAAACTTTCAAACCGCTCTCCAAACTGAAGTTACTCGCTTTAAGGAGATCTTTGAAACTTAGTCTTGTGTTTCTTATGTGAACCTTTGTGATTTTAATGTGTCCCTGCAATCTTCACTTTTTTGAACTTTTAGAGTTTTGTTTATTACTTGCTTTTGTATGTACTCTATCCTTATTCTGGACACTTGCTATCTTTTGGGAAGTTATTACATTACTTCACACTAAACCAATTATTAATATCACAGTGACCTCTTTTGTATTTCATTTGGGATGACCTCTATATCTGTTCATGTCAGGTTGCACTGGTGCATGCCATCTTGTGTGCATTCGCCTCAAGTGCTGTCAAATTAAATCAAATGTGCATTTATTGACATGCCTCTAGCTTCATACAGGTTTATTCACTAAACTTTTAGTTCTATATGTTAGCATGTACTGTACTATACTCACAAAATGATAAGTTATTTTTTGTATTGACTCTTATTTTAAATTAATGCTTTGGACACATATTTGTCTCATAATCTTAATGCTTTACACTGTCAATGGAACTTGCAATTCAGAGAAATCACAAGGACATGTTAGCTTTTACAAACTGAATTGCAAATATTAGTTAGCTTTTTATTTTTTCCTTTGACACTTCAACTGGATATTCTCGTGTCCTTAAACATGTGGAATGTTTATCTCATGCATGTCTGGCCTGTATACTTTTAGATATTTGCCATTTATTGAAGGAATTCTTCTTCCTGATCCAACTTCAATAATCTTATAGGTATTTCCAGAATAAATCTTGTCAACTACATAAGGTCCTTCCCAAGTTGGAGACCATTTACCGTAAGTTTTTTACTTTTTTATAGGAAAAATTATTTTCCATACTAAATCTCCAACTGCAAATGTCTTTGCTTTAACACGGTGGTTGTATGATTTTGACATAATCTCTTTTTATTGAATCACCCACTCTAAAGCTCTCAACCTTTCGTCATCTAGTTCATTGAGCTCATCATACAAAGAATTCCAATAATCTACTACTGGTACCTCATCTTGTCTAGCCACCCTTATACTTTACAGATTAATATCAATTGGGAATACCGCATCATGACCGTAAACTAGCTTATACGAGGTGTTTCCAGTAGAACCTCTTGGAGAATTTCGGTAAGCCCAAAGAACTTGACTGAGAGTTTGGTGCCAATTTCTTGGCCGCCTTCCAATGTGTTATTTAATTAATGCAATGAAAATTTTATTCGCTGCCTCCACTTGTCCATTGACTTGGGCATAACACAGTGTAGAAGAAAGTATTTTTATATCCCTAGACTTGGCATATTCCATGACCTTTTTTCCAATAAACATGGTTCCTTGATCAGTGGTAATAGACAGAGGATTTTCAAACCTATGCACAATATGCTCCTCAATAAAATCAATTATTTTATTGTGAGCCACCTCCCTTAAATAGCCTCTACCCATTTAGAAAAATAATCAACACCAACCAAAATGAACTTATGACATTTAGAAGAAGGTCGGTGAATCTGTCCGATTAGATCTAAAGCCCAACCTCTAAATGGCCATGGCTAAATTATAACATGTAATTCTAACGCTGGAATATGTTGAAGGCTTCCATGTTTTTGGTATTCTTCACAAGACCTAGCATAATTTATACAATCTCTTTAAATAGTTGGCCAATACAATATTCTCCTATCTATCACCCATTTCATTTTTTCCCCCGACTGATGGGCACCACAAATTCCCTTGTGCACTTCAGCAAGAGCCAAATATACTTCTTTTTCTCCCAAACATGTCAAGAGGGTTCCATCAACAGATTTCTTAAACAAGACATTATTCATTAGAACATAACTTTGAGCCCTATATTTAAGTTTTCTATCGACACTAAGACTTGGATTTTCTAAATATTCCACAATTGGTACTCTCCAATCTTCTGGGTCTAATTTTTCTAATGACAACACTTCTCTTTCTCTCAAAGGCATAAATATGTCCTTTATCCTTACCAATTTTTCTAGTGTTGAGGGCTTAATCTTATAACTTGAAGCAATTTGAGCTAATTCATTTGCTTCTTGATTTAACTCCCTTGGAACATGCCTTAAAATGACATTGTCAAACTTGCTCAACAACTTTGTAGCCACATTGAAATACTTTCTTAAATTTTCACTAACACACATATACTCAAGTGATACTTGATGAACTATAAGTTGTGAATCTCCAAAAATTTCAATATTTTTAACTCCTCTCTCTAATAATAATTCCAGTCCCATTATTAACGCCTTATACTCTGCCTCATTGTTGGAACATGAATAATTCAATTCAAAGAGGAATTTACTCGGCTCACCGCTTGGAGAAATAATTAAAATTCCTATACCAACACCACCCTTATGGCATGAACCGTCAAACTATAATTTTCAAGGCACCAAACCAACAAAACTCAGTAAACTATCATCAATGTCAATACAAGGATGGTCAACTAGAAAATCAGCTAGAACCTGACCCTTAACGGCTTTTGCAGGAACAAAATGTAAAGAAAATTCTGTTAAGGCCAACATCTATTTTCCTAGTCTACCATGCAATATTGGAGAAGATAACATATATTTAAGAACATCAAACTTAGAAATTACATAAACATTCCTAGGAATTAAATAGTACTTAAGTTTTAAACAAGAAAAATATAAAGCTAAACAAAGTTTCTCAATTGGAGAATAACGGCTCTCAACATCATTTAGCACATGACTTAGGTAAAAAATCACTCTTTCGTTGCCATTCTCATCTTCTTGAGCCAGAATTCCACCAATTGTTACTTCAGAAGCTGACACATAAAGTTTTAGAAGTGCTCCATGCCTTGGAGGTGTCATAATAGGAGGATTAGTCAAATACTGCTTGATGTTGTCAAAAGCTTCTTGATGCTCTGTTTTTCATTGGAACTCTTCCTCTTTTTTCAACTTGATCAGAGGCGCAAAAACCTTGGTTTTTCCTGACAGATTGGAAATTAACCTTCTGAGGTAATTGACCTTTCTTAAAAATGATTGCAGTTGCTTTTTGTTTGCCGGGGGAAGAGCCTCTTAGATAGCCTTTGCCTTATTTTTGTCAATTTCAATTCCTTTTTTCTGCACCAAAAAACTAAGAAAATTTCCTGCACTCACACCAAAAACACATTTTAAGGGATTCATTTTCAATTTATGCTTTCTCATTCTTTCAAATGCTTTTTTTTTTAATTTTCTAGATGCTCTTTTTTAGCATTTGATTTGACAACCACATAGTCAACATAGATTTCCATAAAATTTCCAATAAAGTCATGAAAAAATTTATTCATTGCCCTTTGATAAGTTTGCACCAGCATTTTTTAGCCCAAATGGCATCACAACTCATTCAAAAGTTCTTAAAGCACCTAGACACCTAAATGCAGTTTTTGACACATCTTTCTCAACTATGTATATTTTATTATAACCTGAATATCCATCTATAAAACTTAACATTTCATGACCAGCAGTAGAATCTATCAACATATCAACTATAGAAATTGGATATTCATCTTTTGGTGTTGCAGAATTTAAATCTCTAAAATCAACGCAAACCCTTAATTTTCCATTCTTTTTCATGACAGGAACAAAATTAGAAATTCAGTTGACATACCTTGCTGTTCTTATAAACTTAGCCTTAAGAAGTCTTTCAATCTCTTCTTTAATCTTCTGTACGACTTCAGGAGCAAATCTCCTTGGTGGCTGCTTGACAGGTTTGACATTGGCTTTCAATGGCAATTGATGTTCTACTAATTCACAATTCAAGCCTGCATCTCTGCATAATCCCATACAAAATAGTTGCAATATTCCTTCAAAATTTTCACCATTTCTTGTTTGAAATCATTAGGCAGCATCTTGCTCACATATGTTGGTCTAGGATAATCACCGTTACCAATATCTACTTCCTCCAAAGGATCCTGCACCTCAACATTTTTTACAGTGTCAGTGTTATTTTTTTCAAAACCTAAAGGACCATCATCATATATACAATCGTAAGGTACACTATCAATGAACCATTCTCTTTCTGCCATATAGGCTGACAGCCGAGCCAGTTGGCTCGTCAAGCTCATCTATGTTTCTCCTAAGGCCGTATCCGTCCCGGCCTTAGGGACCAAAATAAAACCATTCATATCTATTTTGCACATCTCAATATTTTTAGGATTAAATGCATTGGTGTCAACTGTCAATGGCTTGAGTCCAGGATTATACATCCTGAACTCCACATGCATCTCATCATAGTAACATGTACTATTATCAGCAGAAACTTCTTCCACTCCTCCATCTTCGTTCCAGAAAATCAACTTTTGGTGTAAAGTGGATGGAATAGCACCCATTCTATGAATCCAATCACATCTCAAAAGCAAGTTAAAACCAGCCTTTAAAGGAACCACAACAAATAGAGTTGGCCTATTAACAGAACCAACCTCAATTGACAGCAGAACCACACCTCTAACAGAAGAAGTCCTTCCATTAAAATCTGTTACCCCAATGCTACTTTTAATCAGATATTTTTCAGTCTTTCCAAGCCTTCCCGTCATTCTTTCAGGCATGAGATTAACAGCAGCTCTCCCGTCAACCAAAATTTTATTGACTATCCTTCCATCAACACGAGCCTTGATATGTAGTGGACGCAAGTGTTCCTTATCATTTTCAGTAGGCTTCTCAAACAATCTTCCACCACACATATTGTCATCTAGCAATAAGCATTCGCTTCTAGGAAAGACATCATAACAATCATCTTCTAATGACTCTACTTTCCGGACTTGACTATACTCCTCAGGCAGTATTGACACCACAGCTATAGGTTGCTTAACACTAAATATTGCTTTTAAGCTGTCATCAAAACCAGTGTCAAAATTATCAGTAATTAAATCTTTATCCTTTTCTCCCTTATTTTCAACCATTACCTTCTTTCCAGCAAGATTCTTCTTTACATTTCTATTGCATTTAGGGTGATTAGAAGAATTGCCTATTTTTGCAGACTTGGCCATGGTTGGCAAAGGAGGAAAATCTACCACGTGTCCCTTGTATGGATCCAAAGGAACATACTCAGGTATATTCTTTTTTTGCTCAAAAGTTGTAAAAGGAGAATACTTTGGAATAGTTTGACGATTTGGCCAAGGAGAATAATTAGGAACCTGCTGCATGTTAGGATTATAACAAGAATAAATTGGCTTTGAGGGAATAGGCACATTTTTTGGAATATATATACTACCTCCGTCTTGTGCATGATTCATGTTCCATAACTGAGACTCGTAGTACCTGGGCTTAAAAGGTCTAGGCTTCACCCATTTATTTTTGCCTCTTGCAAAAGCAGTAGGTTGATTCTGCACATTTCTAACATTCTGGACACATTTATTGTTTGAAATTTTGGTGGGAGGAACTCTTGTCTTTTGAGAAAATTCATCAGGTTTTTCATCAATCATGACTACAGTCTTCATCTTCTGGTTGACGGGTTGTATCCCAATGTTGTTGGCGCACTTGTTCAAAGGAGTTTGACCGCCCAACTTTTGTTTTCCTTCGGCTATCTTCCGCTTTAGCTCGTTAGTTTCATTTTCTTTTTCAGCAATCTTCTTTCTTAACTCAGCCTTTTCTTTCTCTTCAACTTTGTACTTTTCAAACTCTTTTGCAGCTTCCTTGTCAAAAACAGCATTGCACTTTGGGCATATAGCAATGGTGCTATCAAATTTTTTAATTCTCAATAAAAAATCTAACAAATCCTCACTAGGACGAGGATAAACTGGCTTTTTATCTTGCTAAAAAATTCTCAGGTCTTTATTTTCATCTTGAGCACTAGTCACTGTAGCGTCAATTCCTATCATGTTGACTGATAAATTGAATGACTCAACATAATTTGAATCAGCAGCAAACGGTTCAGCATCCACCTTCATAGCAGTTTTATCCTCAAACTTCAATCTTCCCTCCTCAATGGCTTTTTGTATCAAATCTCTGAAACGGACGCAATTATTAGTGGTGTGTAAGAATACCTGATGAAACTTACAAAATTTTTTATTCTTTATTTCATCAGCTGAAGGCATCTTTTTTCCTTCTGGTAAAATAAGCTGCTTATCTTTTAATAAAACTTCAAATATCTGATCTGCCTTAGAAATATCAAAAGAATAAGTCTTATTTTCAGTTTTGGAATATGAAAAAACTTTTTCTTTTCCTTCAATAGGCTTCAAAAATTTGCATACGTAAGGAGGACCCCCACACAATTCAGCAATATAAACCTCTTTCTCATCTAAATCACTACTATTGGAAAAACAATTAACATATGCAACCTTTTTAGAACCTTTTTTGAAATTTTCTTTTTCTTTTTTAATATGTTCTATTTGTCTTACACTTTTGGCTAACTGGAAAAGATCTAAAGTATGTTGATTGATAAGTTTCTTCCTAACTCCAAATTCTAACCCATTAGTAGTCATTTTGACAACTTCAGTTTTCGGAATCGGAGTAAAACACTAATTTTTCATGTTTCTAAACCGTGCCAAATAAGTGTCAATGGATTCTCTTTCTGCACGTTTGACAGAGAATAAATCTGTAAGACTAACTTTCAATTCACCTCGAAAAAATTGATCATGAAAATTTTTTTCTAACTACGCCCAAGAATGAATAGAATTTGGTCTCAAGTTGGAGAACCATGTAAATGCATTTTTTGTTAAAGAAGAAGGAAAGTATCTCATCTTGAGATATTCATTAGAAGCTGCTTCCCCAATTTCAACAGTATATCGAGCAATATGCTCTACTGTAGACTCATTTTCTTCTCCAAAAAAGTTTGTAAGAGATTTTGAAATTTTTCAACCCCTTGGGAGCTCTGCTTGTTGGACACATTCAGGAAAAGTAAACACAAAATATGGCCTATTTAAGCAACTAATATTAAATCCCAAACGGTTTAAAACTTGTTCCACATTTCTTGCTAGATTATAATGCCCCCCTAAGTTGTTTTGCCTAAATCTTTCTAACATATCATCAGCATTTTGACCATGTCTAGGCATATGAACATCATAATTAGGAATTGCTCTACCGTTCTGATTGACATTATCAAATCTTAAACCCAGATTGTCATTTTCTTCTAAATTTACCACAGTAGCAATCTTATTGACTTGCCTATTTAATTGTTCAATTCTAGTGTTTGTGTTTTTTAAAAGAGAATTTAAAACTGTCGCCATTTGATGAGTTTAACATGTTTACTAGATCATGGTGGCTTTCATCCATCTGTTGCCTAATATTTGCTAAAGATCCCATGGTTTGACTAGGTTGATTAATAGGCATTGCTCTTGACATGTCAGGAAATATAGGTCTGGAATTTTCTACCCTAGTGACAGTGGATGTAGTAGAATTGGATGCACTGTTATTTCCTGTATTAATAGCATGTGAAAAATTTTGTTGTGATTTATGTGAACCTGACACCCCAGAAACAGGTACATTTGATATGCCATATGAATTTTGATAAATAGGATTTTGAAAAGTTGAGTAGAAAGGCACAGGCAATCCTTGTGTCACCATGGGGGGGACATACCCCTGTGGCAAGCCATATGGCGGCCACCCCACGGTATTATGTGAGTTGTATTTAATCCTGTATGGGCATGGCCAACGCCATCATGCCTCACTGACATCAAGGTAGGCTCTGCGTTTGAAATCACATGATAATTTTCAAATTCATTTCCTCTAATCTCATCACTAGAAGTAGAAGAAGATGCTGCAGAAGTATTTGACATGTCAACTGACGCTGATTTTCTTGGCTCTAGACGCACGAACTTACCACTGCGCAACCACATGTAAATTCAAAAACTCCTGGTTTTCCTTTTGACAATTACAATCTATTGACAAGGTTCCACTAGGCGTGCCAATTTTTTTACTCAAATTTTTGTTAATATTTAAAATAAAATGTGGGTGTTTCAATGTCGCAATTGTAACGTCAAATAAAATTAAAAGGAATAAAAGTAACAAATAAACATATAAATGCAAGGTGCCAGTGACGAAATAAATTACAGAAATTGAAATAAACAGGAAATTAAAAAGAAGATAAAGAAAGAAACATGAATGTAAAAGAGAATAACAAGTAAAAGTAGAGGAGTTTTATTAATAAAAACTAGAAAAAAGTAAAGTACAAGTGTTTGAGTTTAGAGGAATTACTTAAGATTCCCAATTTTACTCTAAGATGCCAAGGGGTTGAGAACGTTTTGGGTTTCTAAGTGTTTTCTAAGAAGAACTGAACTGCATACAATGTGTTCCTAAAGCTTTCTTTATAGACTAACCTAATGTCAGCTGACAGTTAGCATTAGTACATCTGTTGCGGAAAATTTAGATTGGCCCATAACCGTTCCCGCACTTCATATGAATTTCAAAAATCAAATAGATAACCAACTGTCAAATAGTCTAATTTAATTTAAAATAGATATAAATATTATATATGGAGACATTACCGTGTAACTAATTATTTCTTTTTTATAATTTTCTTATAGAAATTATATTTTGTCTAACAGAAGCATAATGATATAAGGTAGCGTTTGTTTTGAGGTATTGGGACAGAGACTGGGAGACTGAGACACAGTATCATGTTTGTTGGCTTAGAGATTGGTACTAAAATTTTTATCTCTGTCCCTAAAATTTCAGTATTTCAGTACCTCCAAAAAGTAGGGACACAAGGGACTGAAATTTTTAGAGACAGAGACTGAAATTTTAATAACATTTTATACCTAAAATACCCTCATTTCAATTAATTAATTCCAATTTTATCCTTTTTGCAAATTAAATTAGAGTTTCATTCTTGTTTCAATTTCTGTCTCTCACTTTGCACCAAACAGAATACTGAAATTTATTTCGGTCTCTGTCTCTTAGTCTCTGTCTCTCAACCTCAGCCTTTCAGTCTCTGTCTCTCTACCAAATGCTACCTAAAGGAACAGGATGAGTTTTTGCTCTTAATAGACTTTTAATTATAGGATACTTTTGATAGAGTCTACCTATATGAGTGTGAACTAAGGTCAGTTCTTAGAGTAAAGATTTTACTCTTAAAGCACTCATGAAAGGATACAAGACACAAGGTCATGTAGTATACTAAATGTGTCATATTTAATATAACATTTAAATGATACTAAAATTTTATGTGTTATCAGTGCATACTTGTTCATATGAGTTAAATGGTTCAAAGTTTGTCTATCATTTTAAATTTGGATGAGTGAATACCACTGTTACTAGGTAAGGGTTTAAATCGCAAGATACCTCTACTGAAAACATAAAACTTCCAAAATGATAGAATTGGAAAGGAATTTTGAAAAATGGTGGGGGATTGTGAGACATATTTTCAAAATATGTAAAAAACTATTTTTGAAGAGTTACATCTCTTCATAGGGTTATGACTTATTCCGTAGCTACACGTTGTATATACTCCATTCCTATAAATTTTTCTAATTTCATTATTACCAGATATTCATCACATCAACACTTTTTTTTATGCGCAAAAGAAAGAATAGAGAATATTATTCTGTAAATTATTATTTAGTTTAAAGTTTGAGTGTATAAATAAGTCAAGTATTTTTTATTATATCCTACATAAAATTTGCAAGTAATCCATTTTACACACCATTATACATTAGTGGAACAAATTAAGCTTAAAAAAATGTGTATAACACACGCCTTAAAAAATTACACTATTTAATTCACTGTTTCCTATTCTCATAATTCGCAATATCCAAATGCAATGCTAATCTATGTGTACAGAAACTGATTTATTTTGCTTGATCATAATAAAGTTGATCTGTGGGCAATGCTTGTCCATAATACAAAAATTGATATACATACAAAATAGTTCTTATTGAGTTGCTTTTAACCTGCAGACTTAGCATACACATTAAATACAGCATAAATTTTTTAAATTCAATTAAATATTTATTATCATAATTTAAAATTAATTATTTTCTAAACTCAACCGTTTGGTTGTTTGAATATAGTATCATATTTTTTTTTCTTTAAAAAAATTTGAGATAAGTTTAATCTCTATGCGTGGCTAATGTAATAGAGCTTTTACCTTCTATTTTAGTATGTTTAATTTTTTTTTCTTTGTATGTTTGGAATTCAAGAACCAAGAATTAACTTGTCTATTCATCTATTTTTATATTTACTTAAAAAAATAAAAATTTTAACAAACAACTTATTGTAGATATTGTACTATAGAAGATGAGTTTTAGTCTTAAATGGAAGATATGGGTGAAGAAATGTGTGACTATAGCGTCTATGTCAGTGTTGATTAATAGGTCACCATCCAAGCCATTTAAGATGGAGAGAGATCTTAGACAAGGAGAATCTCTTTTTTCTTTTTTGTTCATTCTTGTAGTTGACGTCTTGCACAGAATAATGGGTGAGGCAGTCAGAAATGGTCGTATTTCTCCATTTTTTGTGGAGAGTGACAACATAGAGTTGTCACATCTCCAATTTGCATATGACACCATCTTATTTTGCACATAGGAAACGGAGACACTAGTGAACTATAAGAGACTTCTGCATTGCTTCGAGCTGATGTCTGGCCTGAGCATTAACTTTGATAAGTCAAGCTTGATTTCGGTTAACTGTGAGAAGGAATGGGTGACGAATATATGTGGTTTGTTGGGATGTGCTGAAACTACTCTACCTATCATATACTTGGGAATTTCTCTAGGTGCAAATTCTCGGTTGGTGAAAACCTGAAAACCAATCATTGATAAAGTGGAAGATAAGCTCAACCTATGAAAAGCGAAGTCTCTCAACAAAGCTGGTAAGTTAGTTCTCATAAAATCTGTTCTTAATAGCTTACCAGTGTACTACTTAAACTTGTATAAAATGCCAAAGGCGGTTGCAAAAAGGATTATAGGACTACAAAAAAAGTTTTTATGGAATAAAGAAGATGGGAATAATGGTATGCCTCTTGTGAAATGGGAATTGGTGCAAGCTCCGAAAAAGTTGGGCAGTTTAGGGGTGGGGGATGCTTTAATCAGAAATATGTCGCATCTGTTCAAGTGGTAGTGGCGCTTTTCGAAGAAAGATTGCCCGTTGTGGAAGAAGGTTGTTTGTTCTTGTTATCAGCTGAACCCATCTGTAATGTTGTCAAAACAGCTTTTACCGTCAAGAGGTGGCCCGTAGAAAGATATTTGCCAACTTAATATTAGAGAACCAGAGGTAAGAGATATGATGATCAGTGGTTTGTCTATGGAGTTAGAAAATGACAGACATATTAGATTTTGGCAGCATGTTTGGTTACAAAGTGGTTCTTTGAAAGATAGTTTTTCGAGACTCTTCTCTATTTCAAATCAACAAGGATCTATCATAGGGGACTGTGGGTTCTGGGATGGGTTAGAGTAGATATGGAACTTCCAGTGGAAGAGATAATTATTCCAATGGGAGCTAGAGTTACTCAATCAACTTCATGACAGATTACGGCTAGTCAGACTAGTATCTAATAGAGAGGATATAATTATATGGAAATTTAACAGGACAGGTGTTTTTTCTACTAATTCCTTTATGCAGGTATTGTAGAAAGAGACTCTTTCGGAGGACATCACAAGCTACAACTTCACTAGTACCATATGGAGAGGATTGATCCCTCCAAGAGTCGAACTGTTTGCATGGTTCGTCTTAGTAGGCATAGTCAACACTAAAAAGAGACTGAGTAGACTAGGAATTATACATCATAATGATAACATTTGTGTTTTGTGTAAAAAGGAAATAGAATTTGTGCATCATTTGTTTCTTGGCTGTGAGTTTACATGGCAGGTGTGGTGCGCGTGGTTGACAAATGCTGATAGAGCTTGGACAGTTTCAAGGTCGGTCAAAGAGCTGTTTGAGAGTTACATTGAAGTGCCTAGTGGTAACTCTGAGCAAAAGAAGTGGTTGGTAGGTTTCTTTGCAGTTGTCTAGAATATTTGGCTGGAACGGAATTGCAGAGTTTTTCAGAACACTATAACAGGAGTTGATGCTATTAAGAATAGGTCGTTTTTGAGTCACAGGGAATGGTGTGGGGTAGATCTGTTTGGTTGTTGATGGCAATGTCGAAGATGACAACGGATTAAATTTTTGGTATCATGTTTATGTTTTTGTTTTTATTATTGTCTTTATTTTTTACTTGCTCCACTTTAATGTGTTGAGCTCTTTTTGTTTAAGAAAAAAAATTTATATATGTGTGGCCGTATTTCACCAACTGGTTAAATTCAACAACGACAATGAATTTCTCATGATAGAAAAGATGGATATACATGGACTCATGGAGATAGATTGAAACGTTCAAATAAGTAATTGGACAGATAGTCAAATCCAATGGGGAATCTCTTGCACTTTGTACATTCGGATATACATACATACTTTCATCGGATCCAAAGACACATGATGTTGACTGCAAAGAGATTTTCGAAGACAACACAAATATGAATCAACTATGGACATACATTAAAGAAAAGATTTCACTCTTTTTTTTTAAATGTTAAAATAATATTTTTATTCTTTCTACTTATAAAATATATATCTTTTTTTATAATTTAAAAAAAATTTAATTTATTTTAAATTTTTTGTGTTAACTAATATTAATTTTATCTATTTTTCAAAAAAATTATATTACAAAAATATCACTTAACAAAAAAATTTTATTTTTTTGTTATTAAATTTTATTTATTAAAATACTCTTTAATAAATTATTTTTTATTATTTAAATTGTATTTTTATCAAAATATTTTTTAAAAAAATTGATAATTAAATTATTTTTTCTAAAATACTCTTCAATAATTTCTTAATTATGAAAATAGAATTTTATAAAAATTTTTATTAACAATTATTTTTATATTTTACTATTAATTTTCTAATATTAACATATATTATTATAATATTAAATAAAAAAATCTTACCACTGTTAATATGTATAATAATTAATGTATATTGATATCTGAAAATAATCTTATCAGATTTTTTTATTTAATATTAAAATAATATATATTGGTATTAAAAAATTAATAATAAAATATAACTATAATTGTTAACGAAAATTTTAGTAAAATTATAATTTAATAATTAAAAAATTATTGAAAAGTATTTTAGAAAAAAATTATTTTTTAAAAAATATTTTAGTAAAAATATAATTTAATCAATAAAAAATTAATTTATTAAAATATATTTTGGTAAACAAAATTTAATGAAAAAAATAAATTTTTGCTAAAAATTGTTTTTGTAAAAAATAAATTTTTTTTTAAAAAATAAATAAAGTTAACATTAATTAATATAAAAAAATTAAAATGGATTAAAGAATAATGTATATTTTACAAATAGAGAGGAAGAGAGTGTTATTTCAACATCTCTTAAGAGAAGGGAGTGAATTTTTTCTACATTAAATGAATATTTTGTTGTATTTTTTTTTTAAATTGAATTCATTGAATTTAAATTAGGCTTGATAGTACTAAATCGAATCTATCTTATTAGAATTACTTGAAGGCACCCACTTAAATGAAGTCATTAAAAATGACTTCCCTGAAGTCGTTCTTATTATTGAAACAAGTGTCCTACGTGATTTGCTTTTTAATTTGGTCCGGTTTTATTAAATTGTATTGAACCAAACCACTGTATAATTCAAATTTAAAAATACTAATATATCTTTTGGTTAATATTTTTATTAATAAATTTATTTAATTTTTTTCTCCTTCAATAATAAAAATAAAAAACTAAAAAGTAAGTATATCTAAATATAAATAAATTATAATAAAATAAATCATAGCTCTTGTGTATACATTATGTAATTATTTGTATAATGTACCTTTTATTTTATAATAATAATGTTTAAAAAACAAAAAAAAATTAGTTAAAATAGTTCAAATTTATTTTATTTAATATTTATTAATTATTGTTACAATTAATAAATACTAAATTTGCTAAAGTTAAAACTTTTAATTAAAATTTTTTTGGTAAAATTATAAAATTAAATTTTTAATGATTTGTTGAGTATTTATTAAAATAAAAATCTAAAATTTTTATTAAATTCACTTAAATTTAGAGTATGATTTGATTTGAAAATTTTGTTTATACATATAAATAAATGATAATTAGTGATATGGTCATATAAAAATTTGAACATAATTTAATTTGAAGTTCATAATCATGACAACAAAAAAAGTGTTAATTAGTTTTTAATATCAAATTTAGAGTATGATTTGATGTAGTCATATGAAATTCTCTTTTGCACTTCTAATTAAGTGTGAATTAGTGATTTCAATCAAAATTAAAGCATTACTATATATGAAATTCACTCTTACACTAAAAAATTAATATTAATTAAAAGTTGAGATTTAATATAGAATATAATTTAATGTCAAGTTCACTGTTAAATCTCTAATTAAGTGTAAATTAGTTATCTAGAATAAATTTAGAGCACCATTTTATATAAATTAATGACTAAGATAAAATTTAAAAAATAATTTTGATATGAAATATATCACTTCATGTATGATTATTTGTAAACCTAAAACTAAAAGTTAAATTTGTTTTTGAGATGACATTTAGAATATTTAATTGTTGTCATAAATTGGTTTATTATTAATAAAAATAATTAAAATTAATTTTAATTATTGTTATAAACCGGTTTATTTTTATATCGGTTTAACTAGATTCATTTAACACATTGAACCAAAATAGAAAAATTACTGCACCAACTTTAATTTTTTGTCCATCATAAACGACACATGTCCATAAAATTTTCAATCCCAAAATAATATCCAATGGTGCAGCTTTGAGATTCAGTGAAAGTCATTTTTGATGACTTCATTGGAGTGGCCCCCTTACTTGAATTGGGGTTCACACGAGTTTCAACCTAATTTGTTTTTGTGGGTATCTCGCATTTCCTCGGCGGACAAAAACAAATAAATAAATAAATAAAATAAAAATTAGACAATGATATATAGCTGGCCGATGTATGCACTGACATCACCAAGAAAGGAATGTAGTTTATAAATAGCAAATTGCCATATCCAAAAAACAAGAATGGCTTTCCAAACACCACAGCTCCATTTCGTTGTCTTCCCATTCATGGCACAAGGTCACATGATTCCAATGATGGACATAGCAAAGTTATTGCTTCAGCGCAACAATGTTATTGTCACAGTAATCACAACCACACAAAACGCAGCAAGATTCACATCAACTTTTGCTCGTTTCATCGATTCCGGTTACCAAATTCGACTAATTCAGCTTCAGTTTCCATATAAAGAGGCAGGTTTGCCAGAAGGGTGTGAGAATCTTGACATGCTTCATTCACTAGGCAATGCCTTGAGTTTATTCAATGCACTAAACCTTCTAAGGGAACCTGTAGAAAAAATCTTTGAAGAGTTGTCGCCCCCACCAAGCTGCATAGTCTCTGATATGAGTCTACCGTACACAATCCACATCGCTAAGAAGTTCAACATTCCAAGGATTTCTTTTGTTGGAGTGAGTTGCTACTGTCTCATGTGTTACGAAGCTTTGCGCACCAGTAATGTGAAGGAGAGCATAAAGGATGAAACAGAGTACTTTGTTATACCGGGTTTACCTGATGAAATTGAGGTCACCAAAGCGCAGGTACCAGGACCAGCAGACGATAGCTGGAACAAGTTTTATCAAGAGATTCATGCGGCCGAAGCAGACACTTATGGAATAATCATGAATTCGTTCCAAGAATTGGAGCCTGAGTATGAAAGAATGTACAAGAAGGTTAGAAAGGATAAAGTGTGGTGCGTGGGTCCGGTGTCACTAAGCAACAAGGATCAGTTGGAGAAGGCTCAAAGAGGCAACAAGGTTTCAACTGAAGAGTGGATGCACCAAAAATGGCTTGATTCTCAAAAGTCTAAGAGTGTAATTTATGTATGTCTTGGAAGTTTATGTAATCTAACTGCAACTCAGTTGATTGAGATTGGTTTAGCCTTAGAAGAATCAAAGAGACCTTTCATTTGGGTCATAAGGGAAGGGAGTCAATTAAAAAGGCTAGAAAAGTGGATTAAGGAAGATGGGTTTGAAGAAAGAATCAAAGATGAGAGTCTTATAATTCGAGGTTGGGCTCCTCAGCTACTAATACTATCACATCCTTCTATTGGAGGGTTCTTGACACACTGTGGCTGGAACTCTAACTTAGAAGCTATATGCGCCGGTGTGCCAATGCTGACGTGGCCGTTGTTCGCAGACCAGTTTCTGAATGAAAAATTGGTTGTCAAAGTACTCAAAGTTGGAGTGAAAGTTGGTGCAGAGAGCTCAATGGTGTGGGGGAAGGAAGAGGAGATTGGTGTATTGGTTAAGAAAGAAGATATTAAAATAGGAATAGAGAAGTTAATGGATGAGAATGATGCTGATTGTGAAGAGAGAAGAGAAAGGGTAAGACAGTTGGCTGAAATGGCTAAAAGATCTGTAGAAGAAGGAGGATCTTCTCATAGTAACTTGACTATGTTTATCCAAGATATTTTGCATAATCAAATTGTCAAAAGCTAATGGCACAATATCTGTTTGCATGTGTATGATTATTTTGTTCTAGGCTCATTTTTTTAATGAAAATTGTTGTTGTGTTGTCCGTAGTATTTAGTTATGGAAAAGCCGAGTGATTTAATTCAATATCGAAGTGACTTTTTTTTTTATTGCAAAAACTAAATCTGAGTTTATATTTGGGGTTAGACAAAATTTCAATTAAAAATTGAGGGTGACTGGGTGAGATTCCTGGAATGATAAATCCAAATTTGAGATCTGATTTGTGGGTGGCTAATTTTTTTGTTTTTTCTGTAAGACAAATGGATGGATCAAATTTGTAAATAAAAAATTTAAAATTTAAAATTAAAAAATGTGTAGCCATAAGGTATCGTTTGGTAAGGGATACTAGAAATGAGACTCGAAAATCAATACTTAATATTGTATTTAGTACTCAAAGATTAAAAATTTTTGTTTTTAAAATTTCAGTCACTTTAATATTTTTAAAAAGTGATAATATAAAAAATTGTAATTTTTTAGAATAGAAACTAAAATTGTAATAATATTTTATTTTTGAAATATCCTCATTCAAAATTTCATATTTTAAATCTATCTTTCACCATTAATACCACTCCACTTCTCATCTTACCATCATATCTCTATCACCAATAATAGTATCTCATAAATCAGATTCAACAATAATAACAATCTTATAATATTATACCAAATTCCACCGCCAACAAAACAATAATACCAAAAATAACAACAATCAAAATCAGATTTAACAATCTCATAACACAAGAAAAATTTAAAATAAATAGAAAAAAGAATAATAGAGGTGATGTGAAACTAAAACTGAAGTGGCACGACAGACTGAACACCGGGGCTCGATCTGAATAGAAGCGACACGGCATAGAACATAACTGTAACAAACATAATGACAGATGCGATAATTGTAGGTGTTGTCGTCGCCGTGGAAAAACAAAAATATTGCTGCTATGCCAAAGAGAGAGGAGAAACAAAAAAGGAGGTGGCATTAAGGATATTTTAATAATTTGTATTATTTAAAATTTGAAGACATAATTCAGTTTTGTATACTTTATATTAAATATAATATAAAAATTTGGTATTGAATTTGATGGTTTCAGAATTTTTAGACTATTAAATGGTTTATAATAAAATATATTTTTTAAGTTTTTTTAATAATTACTAAATAGTTCTTATTTAATTTTAATTATAAATTAGTCCTTTATATATTATTTAATTATAAAATCTATTTTTTATCTTATAAATTATTCTTTTATCATTCATCTATCATATTTATTGATAATAAAAAATTAAAACAATAACAAATTAGATCTCCATTAATCGTAATAAATATTTTGCAATCTTAATTAATCATAATTTTATCATTGATCTAGTTACATGCATATTGGGTTAAAAAAATCGGATTTGTTAAAAATTCAATCGATTGTGTTAGAGGTTGAGCAAATAGCTTGTTCTGTCTCGTGCTATGCTGCTTACTCTGCTTCTGTCCCGTTCAGTTAGTTTGTTAGAGTTAGTAGGTCCTACTGACTTAACAGAAATTTTTAGGCCAATATTCAATTATTCAGTTTGTTACAATTAGTTGCCAACTGTCATAGATCAAATTAGTTGCTAGAAGATTCAGCTGTGTCTATAAATGCTAATACTCATATACAGAAGCCAGTTTTTCGCTTCAGTTCAATACACACATGTGGAATTTTTCTTATTCAATCAATTGGTCATGTTACCCACTCGATTGAAATCATCAAAGCAATCTAGGTTTAGTTAATTCAATCGATTGGATCTATTACACATCAAAATAACCAACATTTTCAGAGGTATTTCTCGTCTCATTCATACTTCTATATACGAGAATAAGCTATATTTGACAAATATTTTTTTCATTATAAATTAAAAAAAAACTATTATTTCTCCAATAAAAATAACACTTATTCATGTGTACTCCCATGTACTCTAGAGATGATGATAATGGTTGTTAGTCTATTATGAAGTTTAAAAATTTGAGTTAGCCATGTTTTAAGAATTTGAAGTGAAGTTCGCCGGGCTTAGGTAAATTCTATAAAAATGACAGAGTTTGCCATGGGTGGGGCGATTTTGCTCTACATGAAAAAACTCGTATTTGGGAAATTAAAGTTGAAAAATGGGATTTTGAAAAATAATAATTTTTTATTTTATTTCAGAAAAAAATTTATTGGGTAATATGGCCAATCGATTAGATAATATGACCAATCGATTCAATAAGAAAAACGCCACATGCCTTGTAAAATTCAATCGATTGAAGTTTCGGAAACCTGAATTTCAATCTATAGGTTTGTGTATCCAATCGATTGAATTTCTACCAAACACAATTTTTCCAATCCAATTCTTGTGTAATTAGATCAATGATAAAATTTTGATCGATTAAGATGGTAAAATATTTATTACGATTAATAGAAGATCTAATTTGTTATTATTTTAGTTTTTTATTATCACTAAACATGATAGATGAATGATAAAATAATAATTTATAAAATAAAAAATAGATTTTATAATTAAATAATATATAAAAGATTAATTTCTAATTAAAATTAAATAAAAATTATTTAACAATTATTAAAAAATTTAAAAAAATATATTTTGTTATAAAACTATTTAATGGTCTAAATATTTTGAAACTATCAAATCTTTTGCCCAAAAACTTAATTTAATTTTTATCTTTTAGTTTTTATCTCTCAATCTTTATTTCTCCATCTCAATCTTTATTTCAAATGTTAACTAATAGTCCTTTGATTGTGTAGTCCTTTGATTGTGCTATGTAAAATCAGCACCCTCTAATATTCTTCCGCTCCAAGATTTGATATTTTCCCCTCGAACGGTCTGATACTTCTTTTGCTTTTGATCTAATGTAATAAAAGCTCTTTCAAATGTGTGCTATATCCAAATGTAATGCTAGTCTATGTGTATAGAAGCTGATTTGTTTTGTTTGTTCATAATAAAGTTGATCTGCAATGCTTATTCACAATACAAAAATTGATATACATATTTGTAGTTCTTATTGACTTGTTTTTAACCTGCAGACACATTAAATACAACATAGATTTTTTAAACTCAACAATTTGATTGTTTAAATATAGTATCATATTTTTTTTTCTTTAAAAAAAAAATTGGGATGTGAGTTTAATCTCTATGCGTGGCTAATGTAAGAGTTTTTACCTTTTATTTTTAGTATGTTTAATTTTTTTTCTTTGTATGTTTGGAATCCAAGACCCAAGAATTAACTTGTCTATCCATCTATTTTTATATTTACTTATAAAAGTAAATATAAAAATTTTAACAAACAACTTATAGGGTGTGGCCGTATTCCACTAACTAGTTAAAGCCAACAACGACAATGAATTTCTCATCAGGATAGGAAGGATGGAATGGATATACATGGAGTCATGGACTCACGAAGACAGAGTGAAACGTTCAAATAAGTAATTGGACAGTCAAATCCAATGAGAATCTCTTGCACTTTGACACTTTGTGCATTCAGATATACATGTATGATTTCATCGGATCCGAAGACACCTGATGTTGATTGTAAAGAGATTTCCGGAGACACAACACACCATAGAAAAATTTTTATAATTAAAATTAATAATTAAAAATTATTAAAATATGATGTATTGATACTTTAAAAAAATTTTCACGCAATAATATATGAATTAATTATGGACATATATTAAAATAAATTATTAAAATATATATTAAAAATAAATTAAATTATATATATTTATATAAAAAATTAGAATTAGTAATTTTTAATATTTTTTATTATTATTTAATCAGTACAAACATTAAATTATATTTAACAAATAAAATTTATTATTTTTATGTATATAAATTCTAAAAAAATATAGATACAAACTGTATTAATTAATATGTACAAAATTTTTATAAATATAGATATAAATTATATATTTTTTGTGTATAAAATTAAATATAAATATAAATTATTATTGACTAAATACTAACCAAAAATAATAATATTTGTTCGTTATATAATATTACTCTTTTATATACAAATACATAATAATAACTGATTATGGTGTACTCCTTTATATACAAATACATAATAATAACTGATTTTGGTGTGTTGATAATGTTTTTATATATAAATTGATGATTATACTATTTTTTAAATTTTTTAATAATATAAAGGATATTTTTTATTTTTTATTTTATCAAATAATTTTATTAAAAATAAAAAATATATAACATTTTTTAGATTGCCTATGTAGACACTTACGTCACCAAGAAAGAAATGCAGTTTATAAAGCTAGAGTCCAAGTAAAATTATTCAGTACACTAAACCTAAATTATCCATCTCCAAGGAAACAAAAATGGCTTCCCAAACACCACAGCTCCATTTCGTTCTGTTTCCATTAATGGCACAAGGCCACTTGATTCCGATGATGGACTTAGCAAAGTTATTACTTCAGCGCAATAACAATATTATTGTCACGGTTGTCACAACCCCGAAAAACGCAGCAAGATTCACATCAACCTTCGCTCGCTACATTGATTCCGGTTACCAGATTCGACAAATCCAGCTTCAGTTTCCATATCAAGAAGCCGGCTTGCCAGAAGGATGTGAGAATCTTGACATGCTTCATTCACTTGGCAACGCTTTCAGCTTTTTCAACGCAGCAAGTCTTCTAAGGGAACCGGTGGAGAAGATCTTCGAAGAGTTGTCGCCGCCGGCAAGCTGCATAGTCTCCGATATGAGTCTGCCGTACACGATCCACGTCGCTAAGAAATTCAAGATTCCAAGGGTTTCTTTCGCTGGAGTTAGTTGCTTCTGTTTAATGTGTTATGATGCTTTGCATACAAGTAATGTGAGGAATAGTGTTCAGGATGAAACAGAGTACTTCGTTATACCAGGTTTACCGGACGAAATTGAAGTCACTAAATCGCAGGTACCGGCACAGGTGGACGAGAATTGGAGCAGGTTTGGTGAAGAGATTTATGCAGCTGAAAGTGATTCTTATGGAGTAATCATGAATTCGTTTCAAGAATTGGAGCCTGAGTATGAAAGAATGTACAAGAAGGTTAGAAAGGATAAAGTGTGGTGTGTTGGTCCGGTGTCACTGATCAACAAGGATCAGTTGGAGAAGGTTCAAAGAGGAAACAGTGTTTCAGTTGAAGAGTGGAAGCATCAAAATTGGCTTGATTCTCAAAAGCCAAAGAGTGTGATTTATGTCTGCCTTGGAAGCTTAAGTAATGTAACTGCAATTCAGTTGATTGAGATTGGTTTAGCCTTAGAAGAATCTAGAAGACCCTTCATTTGGGTAATTAGAGAAGGGAATCAATTAGAGGCGCTAGAAAAGTGGATTAAGGAAGATGGTTTTGAAGAAAGAATCAAAAGTAAGAGTGTTATAATTCGAGGTTGGGCTCCTCAGCTACTAATACTGTCACATCCTTCAATTGGAGGGTTCTTGACACACTGTGGCTGGAACTCTACTTTGGAAGCTATATGCGCCGGCATGCCGATGCTGACGTGGCCGTTATTCGCAGACCAGTTTCTGAACGAAAAACTAGTTGTCCAAGTACTAAAAGTTGGAGTGATGGTTGGTGTGAAAAGTCCTACTGCTTGGGTGAAGGAAGAGGTTGGTGAACTGGTTAAGAAAGAAGATATTAAAATAGCAATAGAGGAGTTAATGGATGAGAATAATGGTGAATGTGAAGAAAGAAGAGAAAGGATAAAAAAGTTAGCGGAAATGGCTAAAAGATCTGTAGAAGAAGGTGGATCTTCTCATAGTAACTTGACTGTGTTTATCAAAGAAATTTTGCATAAAAGCGTGGGAGGAATATGATAATATAACTTTCCAAACTAATGGCAAACAATGTAATTGCAAATGTGTGAGAGTTTTTAGTATGCTTAATTTTTGGTGTGTTTGGAATATCAAAATATTTGACTATAGGGCTCTTCAATGTACAATATGCGGTTTGCACTTGGAATCCAATAATGGTCTTGCTTATTAATCCATTTTTATATGTAATTTAAAAATAATTAATGTGTAAAATAATTTATGTATGTAGTTAAAACGATAAATCCTTTAATCTCAACTAATTATATTAAGTTCAAATCCTAAATAGTATTTGATTTGATCTTTGATCTGAAGATTATCAAAATCAGGAAATAAAACCATCATAGAGCACTCAACTATAATTGAAGTGGTGATGAGGCGAGAGGTGGTGGGGCAGACTTTACTTTAGGACGTGAAGACAACTCAATCCGCCCTTGTCTTCTTTTCCAATGTGGTTGTCTTAATCCAAATGGTTGGACACATTACAAAGGATGAAAATGAAAGCTCACATTACATGATACATACAAGCCAAACTTTGGGAAGGAAGGGATGATAGTAAGAGTTGTTCATCAATTGGAAAGTTGAAGAAGGGACGGCAAAAGCTGAATAAGCTTATGCAGAAGTATACTGATGTTCTGCAAGTGTGTTATCTCAGCTTCTTTTTTTTTTTTTTTGCAGCTGATATGCCTTAATCCTCATCAAATCAAAAGGTTGATAGGTCCAATTTCCTCAATCAGCTCATTGGAATACAAATAATAAACTCGCTGCTGCCACTTATTTCGACAAGCAATTGAAAAATGTTTAAGAGATTGTGTTTATCTCTGGCAAATTTGTTTATATATAATATAAATAAAGTGTGGTGAACAACAAAGCAGATACACATACCAAGAAAGGAATGTTATAGATGTCACACAAGTAAACGAATTAAACCCACCCAAATTCAGTGGACTAAATCCAGTTACGATATCAACCAAAACAAAAATGGATTCCATAACACCACAGCTCCATTTCGTTGTGTTCCATTTAGTGGCACAAGGTCACATGATCCCAGTGATGGACATTGCAAAAAATACTGCTTCAGCAGAATGTTGTTGTCATGGTAGTCACAACCCCACAAAATGCAGCAAGAATCACATAAACCACAAACCTTTGCTCGTTACAATGATTCCGGTTATCAGATTCGATTAATTCAGCATCAATTTCCACATCAAGAGGCTGGTTTGCCAGAAGGGTGTGAGAATTTTGATATGTTACCTTCACTTGGCAATGCCGTTAATTTGTTGAACGCAACAAGCATTTTTGTGGGAACTGGTGGAGAAGCTTTTCGAAGAGTTGGTGCTGCTGCCGAGCTCCATAGTTTCTGATACGTTTTTGCCATATACAATCCACATTGCCAACAAATTCAGCATTCTGGGATTTCTTTTGCCGGAGTAAGCTGATTCTGTCTCGTGTACTCAGTTTCGCACCAATGATGTGAGGGAAAGCATAAAGGATGAATCAGAGTACTTTGTTGTGCCTGGTATATCGGACAAAATTGAAGTAACCAAACCACTGCCATTATCACCAAACAATGAGAAATGGAACAAGTTTAGTGAAGAAAAAAGAACTAACTACTCAATTGTGCCTCCTCAACAAAAATGCTGTGGTCGAAAGAAGTATATGCCACTTTTCCAATCCCTAGGTATCTGCAAGTTTATCTTTTAACAGTAAGAATGCTTTTTTGTATGTTGAAAAATAATCTAATTAAAATGCCTATGTATGTAACTTCAGAAATCAACTTGGAAATTAAAACATTTTCCAACTTAGAACTAACTACTCAATTGAAACAGCTAGTCCAATAACTAAGGCCCAAAGAAAAAGCATTTTCGAACCATGTAAGTCACTTCAGAAATCAACTTGGAAATTAAAACAACTGACCTTATTGCTTGCCATGCATCTAATGAACATTTCCAGAAAAGTTTGTGCCTCATCCTTTTTCTTTTCTCTAGAAGTGACAGCACTAGAGAGGTTTTAATTGTCTTCCCATTGTAAAATCAAGGGCTTCCCTATTCTGATGATCCACCTTTACAAAGATGATCGATTATGTTTTTGACATCTGCATGATTTTCTCTGATGAAAAAATGATTGAAAAATCTTCTGTGCATTCTTTTACTCTTCCAGAGTTCTATAAACCATGTACAAGTATTTTGTATGTGTACAAATTAGGACAAATATCATCATTAACAATTTGGTTTAATAGTATAATTGCCTTGCCAAGTTGCTGCCTGTCGAATAACGCATGTAACAATATATTGTAAGTTTCAATATTTGGATCCAAATTCTTGAACATATCTTGGAAAAGATTCATGGCTTCATCTAATCTTTTATTCTTGCAATAACCACTAATCAAGATATTGTAACTCCAAACATTTGGAACAAAACTTCTTTCAAAGATGAGACTTTTAAATAATTTAATTGCCTCATCAAGATGCTGGTTTTTGCACAGGAAATCTAAAAGGATATTATAAGTGTTTACATCAGGGAATGGTTGACCGCAATAATGCATTTCATTAACAATCTCCCGTGCAGACGAGATTCTACCAGCTTTGCACAAGCCATCAACTAGATAATTATAAGTTACAATGTTTGGAACTATGTTCTTACGAAACATATCTTTCATCAAATTCCTGGCCTCATCCACTCTGTTAATCTTGCAATAACCTTTAATCAAGATGTTATAACTCCAAACATCAGGCACAACACCCCTTTCAATTACCATATCAAATAAGTTTCTTGCCTCATCAACTTCATTGTTCAAACAATATCCATTCATCAAAATTGTGTAAGTAATAATGTTTGGTTGCTGACCCCTTAGAATCATCACATCGCACAAAACATGGGCTTGTAATAGCATCTCTTCTTTGCATAATGCATCAATTATTATATTAAAGGTATACACATCTAGGCTGATGTCTTTAACAACAATCTCATTCAGCAATAATCTAGCTTCTTTCCATTGGCCCACATGACAAAAACCATAAATTAATGAAGTGTAAGTGACAACATCAGGGGAAATTCCTCGATCAAGCATATTAAAATACAAATCCAGTGCATCATCCAAAAGTCCATCTTTGCACAAACCATCAACAACAATATTGTACATTACAAGATTCGGCCTAACATACTGACCCTCCATTTTCCAAAGCATCTGGAGAGCAAATATTGTTTTTCCAGACTTACACAGCCCATTGATTAAGGTTCCATACATAACTTCATCAAACCAAAATCCTTTTGCAACTATTTTATTATAAAGGTAGAGTGCATCCGAAATCTTACCATTAAGACACAACCCCTTCATTATTGTAGTAAAAGTTACAGCACTTGGCTTAAATCCCCACTTAACAAACTTGCTCATTACCGAGAGTGCAAAACCCATCTGACCTGCATGGCCATAACAATTGATCAAGATGTTCAAAGTAACACTAAATGGTAGGATGCCCTTTGACTCCATCTGGGTATAAAGATAAATAGCCGTGGCATAATACTTCATCTTTACAACCGTTCCCAAGATTTTGGTTAATTCCACAATCGATGGCTGCGGATGCATATCAACCATGCAATTAAATAAAGCTACAGCATCTTCAACAGTATCAAATTTGTAAGCGTCTCGTGATAGAAGCGGCTGTGAATGAAGAAGACATAGCCTTGTACGGTGGGCATATGGCATAAAAGCAAGTAAGTTCGATGATGGCAGAAGAAAGCGATGGAGTTTAGGGATTGCATACCTCGTTGCATACAACATTGTTCTCTTAACATAGAAACTGATGATACTTCACGAAACACAATTCTCCACTCTATGATTATCAGTATTGCCTGAAACCGTTTAGCTACCTTAAGAATGAAGAAGACGAATTAGGATATTTAATACAATACAATAACAATTCATTGATCTCAATAGAAATTAAAAGCTAAGTAGTTGCCACAAACAAATAAATAAAAAATAAAAAATGAAGAAGACTCAAAATTAGCACCTTAAAGCGAGAACAGCGGAAGCAGAGGCAAAGTGGCGAACACAGCAATGGTGAAATCGAAAGCGAAAGCGAAAGCGGAAGCTGAAACAGAACGCGGAAAAGAGAGAACTGAGAAGAGTTGCAGAATTGAACGGGAGAGGCATGGTATTGTTAGGGTTGTGTTTCACAATTGGTTTTGTTTTTTTTTTCCATTTTTAATATTTTATAATCACTAAGTATATATTAAAATTAGTTATTAATATAAAATATATGTTAGAATATAAAATATAAATTAAAAATAAAAATATGTTAAATTATGTATGTTTTTATATAAAAATATATGATAATGAATTTATTTTAGTATATAAATAATATTTTTAATTATTTTAATATTTTGTGATAAAATATATTTTTTTAAGGAAAAGTATACGAAATCAAGAAGTTACTAGCCAAAAACTAAACAAAACTATATTAATTTATATTAATAATTAATTTTAAATTTTTTAAATTTTGAACCTAATTAAAACCTATAAAAACCTTTTTTTTTCTCTCATATTAACTTACTCACCTCCAACAATCACACACACAGACCTTTCCCTCTAATTGTCAGGCCCTCTCTGCCTCCCCACCACGACCCACTCCTCTTCTATCACCGATATCTGACTCGTTGGATTCGCCACCGTCGACAAGAACCGCTTTCCTTTTGTGAACCAGATGTGTTACTAAAGCCGCAAAAACTTATCTTCACTGAAACATGGTTGTCCATTCCATGACTATGTACTCAAATTGAAAATCTCTGTTTCATGGAGCACTTTGATCAGTGCCTACAGTTTTCATGGTTGTGGTGACCAAGCATTGCAACTTTTTCATAAAATGCAAGAGAGAGGAGTGAAGTCAGACGCAATTACCTTACTCGCCGTATTATCTGCTTGTAATCATGCGGGTTTTGTAACTGAGACTTAACTGGTATTCAAACAAGCGAGTGCAGATTATAAAATTCAATTAACTTTAGAGCACTATGCATGCCTAATTGATCTTCTTGAAAAGAAATATATAAAAAAAAACATTCATTTAATGTCAAAAAAAAAACATTATAATACTTAACAAAAGAAATATTCAATTATATTTTAGCAAAAATAATTAAATATCTATAAAATTTAAAAAAAAAATATGAAATTTTTAAAGGGATAGAGGCATTCATATTTGCAATACAAAAAAACTCGAAAAATATATAAAAGAACATCCATTTAGTATGAAAAAAAAAACATTCTGATACTTAGCAGAAGAAACATTCATATATTTTAACTAGTAGAGATTTTAAATTCACCAAAAATATTTTGGCTGATTTTTTGCTAATACCTTTTTGGTTCCTAGCATTACTTTTTTTTTTTAATATTACAAGGGCATTCTCAAATAACTTCAATTTCAAAATTTTTAATAACTTCAATTTTTAATAATTCAACTAAATCATTTCTTACTCGTTATAAATGATACCAAATGTTTTGTCAATCACCATTCAATATTCTTAGATTTAGACACCACATGTGATTAATTGACATATATTGGCTTTAATTTTACCAACAATGTAAATTTGTTCCTAGTTAACATTATATTAGAGAAAATTATTCTAAAGGACAGTTAGGAAATTTTAATTATTAAAAATGATTTTTAATATTAAAATTATTAAGAAGGACCAAATTTTTTTATAATATTTAAAAAGAAGAACCAAATCTTTTTATAAGAAGATAAATATATCTTTAATTATTTTTTATTTATTTTTTATAATTTTTATATTGATAAATTTTATTTTTCTTAAAATTTTAGTGATTTTTATTAATTAATTATTTATTTTTTTATTTTTTTATTTTCATGATCTTTACCTAATGAAAAAAAATACAAAGATCATAAAAGTAAAAAATAAATAAATAAATAATAAAAATTACTAAAATTAAAAAAAATAAAAATTATTAATATAAAAATAAAAAATAAATAAAAAATAGTTAACAATTAATATTTTAATAATTAAATTTCCCTAATGATCTTTTAGAGTAATTTTTTATAAATTAATTAACATAATTAATCCTAAGTGAATATTCATACATATCTATATAGTGTTGAGAATCAGATAATATATATTAAAGATTATAAAAAATAAATAAATAAATAGTTAAGGATATATTTATTTCCTTATAAAAAGATTTAATTTTTCTTCTTAAATATTATAAAAAGATTTAGTCCTTCTTAATAATTTTAGTATTAAAGGTCCTTTTTAATAATTAAATCTTCCTAACGGTCTATTATATTAAATACGTATAAAATAAAAAATTTAATTTAGTTGTTTAAATTTATATTATTATATCTATTTCAGTGTTTTGTTGAAAAAAAAATTTACTAAAATTAAAATATATTAGACGTTCGTGTTTAAAGAAGCTTAATTTCAATTTTCTGTTGATAAAATAAAATTTATGTGAGATTATTAAATTATTAAAAAATGTGAGATTAAAATGATAAAAAAATTTGAATATTGAAAAATTTTTTATAACCTGCTGATTAAGATTTTATAATTCTGATATAATCTGTAATTAAATTCTCTTATTAAAAAATTTCTTAATTTTTTTATTAAATTAAAATCCATATTTAAATGATAATTTTATAAAATTTTGTGACCATTTGACATTTATAATGAGTTATAAGAAGTTTAGTATAGTTGAATTATTAAAAATTAGAAGATTTATGAAGCTATAGAATGTCATATAGTACTGACACAATTCACATAATTTGCTAATTAAAATTCTGTAACTTTGGCATAATTCTTATATCTATGTGTGAATGGTAATTTTATGGCATTTTGTGATCATTTTGTGTCATTTGAAATGAGTCACAAGAGATCTAGTGAAATTGAAGAAGTTGGAGAATGTTTTGTAATACTAGCATAATTCATGTAACCTGCTTATTAGAATCCTGTAATTCCAGTATAATTTTTATAATTGGATTCTCTTGTGAAAAAATTATTTAAATTTTTGAGTAAAATATCATTTTTGTTCTTAATATTTGGGGTAAGTTTTAAAGTTGTTCCTAATGTTTGAATCGTCCTAATTAAATCTTTAACGTTTCAAAATTGACTCAATGTTGTCCTGTTGTAACACCATAACTTTCAGCACGTCATGATCGTACCAAAAGCAAGACGTTACTGACCTGTTTTCCTTTTTTACTATTTAATATTAAGCCTTTAGGTCGATACCGCGTTTCAATTTTAAGAAAATGCCAGAAAACTTTTGTTTATATTAATGAAAATCATATATCAAATATCTCCAAGAAATACTAGTCACATAGTTATCAATAATAATAAATATCATACAAAAGAATACAAAAGAAACTCAGTTACAACTCCTATCCCTCTGTATAAAATAAAATCTTAAATAACGCGAGGGAATTCTATAAAAGCAACTCAACACGTAAACTTAACTTAAATAAAACTCCTAATTGCCCGCGGCTTCAAACTGAGTCTCCGAACCTGTGGCACTGAAAGGGTGGAAGATTTTGGGATGAGATTACAGTCAACATCCCTAAGTTTCAGAATCCACAAGTTTCAGGTTCATATCACTTTATTTGATTAATTAATTATCAATTGGAAGTGGAGCCCTGTTTTCATAAACCAGTTCAGAGTTTCCAGCAAACAACCAACCTTCCAAGTGACTTATCTAAGTCTACAAAATAGATATGAACATGAAACTTGTACTCACTTAAAATAGATAGATAGATCTTTAAAATCCTTTTGAAATCAACTCAAAATTCTGTTTAAGTTAAAAGATACAGCGTCTGGAAGTTGGTACTGCAGAACCAGTAAACCAGAAAAATCTGCAGCAACCACTAAACTTCAAAAAATCATATCTCCCAAACCACTTGGCCAAATTTCCTGAAATTTTTATGGAATATTCAAGACACACTAAAGTTTTACAGAAAAATAATTTCATCTAAAAATTAGGTCTGGACTGCTCCCAAAAAGTCATTCGTTCTGCTGCCAATTATGCAGATTTCTGCAGAAATTCTGCACAATGTATTTCCAACAATCTCACATACCAAATCCTATATTCAAGCCTAGAATTCATCTAAAACCACATTTCTAACTTTCTTTTGACTAACCAAAGTTGCCCAAGAACTCTTAATTCAATATATCACAACCTAATCAAACAAATAGTTCAATAACCACCATCTGACATAAAAATTAGAACCAGAATTTCCAGCAATCCAGTCACAATCCCGATCTTAACTCGAAATCGTTCTTAAAAACCAAAATCAGCATTACCAAGCGTCTTTAAAGTCATCATTCAAACATATTTCAAACGAAGAACAAAACATGCTTTCACAATTACAAACACCCAATACATTTTCAGTAAACTTTCACACCAACATACACGTTCTTTTAACAAAGATCTCAAACCACATAAAACCACCAAGAGACGCAATCAGTCACACATTTACTCTGCATCCAAAATCCATCATAGATCAAGCATTCATATATTTGCAATAATTCAGTAAACTTCTTAGGCATTCAAAGTTTAAAATTTTTAATTTAATAAAATATCCCCTACCTCGATTAGCTGAACCCGCAAGAGTTAACCAGGTTAAATCCGCTTACTTTAAATTCACAGCACCAGCGGCAATTCCATCATGACCGAGATAGCGGTAGCAGCACCAATTTTTATCCCGCTCACAGCAACCACAACTTCGACAGTTCCATGAGAATAATCGATACTAAAATGAAGATATCAACTATTGAAGTTAGGATAAAAACATAGCAGAGAAACAGGGTGTTAAACAGAGCATGAATGGAAGCGTTACAGGGTTACGAATGGGGAATTCGATGTCAGAACAAAAAGGAGGATGCAACAGCTTGCCTTCTCGAATGACAAGCTTTAGCATGAACAATAACGGTGCTCAAGAATTCCGGCGGCAGGGACGCTTGGCAGAAACAGCAGAAGAACGACGCTCCCTCTCTTCGAGCTCCTCGTTCATTTCTCTCTCTAGGTTTCTTCCACTGTGACGGTGGCACCAGGAACCTTCGTCACTTTCGTCTTCCCTCGGTGAACAGCGTCAACGGTGTGGAGTGGCAGCACGGTGCAACAGCAGCGGCGGAACGGACTTGATGGAAAGCAGAACGACGACGCTTTCTCTCTCCCAGCTCAGCAACGACGATGACGATTCCTTGTGGTGGTCGTGCTCCTCCCTTCGGCGACTGGCGGCGAGCTGGGCGCGGCGACGTGGTGCGGTGGCTGGCGCAGTCTCCCTCTTCTGTTCCCCTCTCCTCTCGTTCTCTGCTCTCTCAAATCTCACTCTCTTTTCCCCTGTTTCATTTTCCCCCTTTTTCTTTTCTTCTGTTGTGTGAGGTTGCTTGTGTTGTGTGTATACAAGGAAAAGGTGTAGCGGTGGTGAGCGAATAGTGAGGAAGAGGTGAGTGTGGCTCACTGAGCGGTGGACGGGTGTGGAGGGGGTTACGTGTGTGATTTGTGTGAGAGGGGTTAGGGTTAGTGAAATTAGGAATTAGGGTTTAGAATTGGAAATTTAGGATTTTAGAATTTTGATTTAAAATCTAATTTAATAGATATAATTAATTTTAAAAATATTATTTTATTTTTTAAATTACAAATTATTTGTAATTAAATATTTTAATTTAAAATTATAGATAAATAAATAAATTTTTTTTGTTCATAATATTAATTAAAACTTTAAATTATTTTAATTTAAATTATATATAAAATTCTCTTTCATCTTCAATTACTAAAATTCTGAATTTTAATTAAGCAAAAATCATTAATTTTAGTAAATTAAAAATACCTAATTATAATTGAGATTTATATAAGACTAAATTAATTTAAAACATGAAGTCTGATAACTTTTCTAAAAAGAAAATCATATATATAATTATAAATAATTTATTATTTATTTTCTAAAAATCTGGGAGTTACACCTGTCGTTAAGAATCTGTTAATGAAATTGATGGCGGAACAAAATTGAGACGATTTTAAAACGTTAGATATTTAAATAGAACGAACACGTTGGGGACAAAAACGATACATAGAAATAAATTTTAATTCTATCCTTCAATAATATTAATTTTTTATGATACATTGTTATTCAATTATTTTTTAATCACATCTAAGTAAATTATACTTAATCACATTAATTTTATTCTAAATAAATTTATTTTTTATAATTTTACTTTTAAAAATTTTTATTCATCATAAAATGTTCGTAGAATGACTAGTACATAAACTTGTGAAGAAAAAAATAATAAATATACAATAAAGTAATGTGATTTTAGTCATTTTACAAATATTTCATGATGAGTAAAAATCTTTAGGAATAAAATTATAAAAAAAATAAATTTATTTAGAATCAAAGTAATTTGATTAAGTGTAATTTACTTAAATGTGATTAAAAATAATTGAATAACTATGTACAGTAAAAAATTGATATTAGTGAATGATAAAATTAAAATTTATTTCTATGTATCGTTTTTGTTCCCAACGTTTTCGTCCTATTTAAGTCTCTAACGTTTCAAAATCGTCTCAATTTTGTCCCACCGTCAATTTCGTTAACAGATTTCTAACGGCAGGATAACATTAAATTAATTTTAAAATGTTACGGACTTAATAAGACGATTCAAATGTTAGGAACAACTTTAAAACAGTATCAAAAAAAAGGAACAACTTTAAAACTTACCCAAAACATTAGGAACAAAAACAATACCTTCCTCTAAATTTGTTATGAATTGTGCCATTATTGCAGAATATTCTCCAACCTTTTCAATTTTGTAATTTCTAATGATCTAACCACACTAAATTCGTTGTGACTCAACACGCATAATATCAAATGGTTACAGAATTCCATAAAACCATCATCCAAATATGAATTTTGATTTTTAAAAAAATTGAAGAAAATTTTTTACAAAAGGATCTAGTTACAGAAATTATAATAAGGTTACAAAAACTGTTCAACAAGTTATAAGAATTATGCCAATATTATAAGATATTCTCTCGCCTATTAATCTCAATTTTCAATAAGCTCAATAACACTAGATTTCTTGTTGCTCATCATGTATGGCACCAAATTATCTGAAAATTCGATAAAAAAATCTCTATTCAAATATAGATTTTAAATTTATGAAAAATTCAAGTAATTATCTTAGGAGGAATTTTAGTTACAGAAATTATATCACATTACAGGATCTTATTCTGTAGGTTATAGAAATTATGTGAAAATTATAAAAAAATTTTAAACTGGTCAATCTTACAACTTCTAACAATCTAACCACATTAGATCTTTTGTAGTTTATCATGGACGACACTAATTGATCACAAAATTCCATGAAATTATTATCTAAATCTAGTGATTTATGCAGATTTTATTAAAAAATAGCAATGAAATTTTTTAATCGTGACATATAAAATTTTTTAATTTTGAGACTGAAATTTTTTAACCGTGATACAAATTATTGTTAAGAGGGTGAAATAAGAATATAAAAGAAGAAAAAGGAGGAAAAAAAGAGGAGGAGAAGGAAGAGAAAAGAAAATTTTAAACTTATAGAATTTATCATAAAATAATATTAAAACTTTTTAACTGTGTCATAGAAAATTTCTTAATTTTAATATTAAAATTTTTCAATTATATATAATTTTTTTAATGATGTCATTTTTAACTAAATAATATATTTTTTATTTATGTGTTATTTATAATAAATTGATGTATTTTTTATTTTAAAATATATTTAAATATATTTTGTTGATCAAGTGAGTTTATATTGTAGACTTGTTTAATTTAAAGAAGCAACATTAGTGTGTAAGAAGAAAAAGAAATGGGAAAGTATGAGGAGCCAATGGAATATTTATACAATGTGTACAATGGAGGTTTATGGAATACTAGAGATATAATCATTAGTGTTACCTTTTCTCATCAGTTAAAGCTTTTGGGATGAGTTGTATCATGACATAGTATTAGAACGCTAGATCCGAAAGGTCAAGAGTTCGATCCTTGGTGAATCCCAAATCAGTTTAATTTCATTTTGTAACTCAATAGGCCATTGTACATATTGTACAAATAGTCCATTGTTTTCCTAGCGAGATCCGAAAAAAAATACACATAATAATTTGACTGAATTTGGTTAAAAGCTTACTTTCTCTAAATTATAAAATAGCTCGTTGTTGGGATTTAAATAAAAATAACACACACATTAACTATCTTTTTATTTCTTTTATACCCACTTGTGAGTTGTGACCATTGTTCCCTTCACTGTTTTTTGTTTGGGACAAAATTGTTCCCTTCATTGTGAATAACAACAAAAGGAATTCTTGGTAATGAAAATATTGCACGGCCTGATTAGAGATCTATTTACAAAAAACGAGCAACCAGAGCCCAGCATGAGTTCGGATTGGCTTTATCATTTACGCGGCTTGGTTTATAACAAGCGCGACATGCCAATGAGCCTTGGCTCTAGTGGCATTTCTCCCCCCTTTCCCACCTCAAGGTCTAGGATTCAAACCTTAGAGAATGCAATTGAGGAAAATTGTGAAAATATGTGAGGAGTGTGTGGGTGTGTTGTGTACTTAGGATTGGGGGTTGTCTAATCCATTGGGGTACCTAATATTGGGGGTTGTCCAATCCACCGACAAAAAAAAATAAATAAATAACAAGCGCGACATAGAGCAAAGCAGCTTTGTTTCCAGCTGGGACAGAAAAGAAGAGATATTTTTCATAGAATGGATCTTTTCAATTTTTATTTATACCTCGCACATTAATAGCCATTTTATATAAGATGTTAATTATAGTATGTGTGATTCTGATTGTGACTGTAATTCATGGAGTGATTTTGAGGATGAAGATTATTTAAAAAAAAAGTCAAGAAAAAAGAAAAATAAATAGAGCTGTACTACTTTCACAAGGTTTCACTCACCAGATAAACCTAATGAAACACCAAGGTTCAATCTAAAGAAGAGATCTCAGAGAATCTTCAAAAATCATCCTTTGAACAGCCCTATTTTTTGCCGTGTATGGCCACTATCCGACCTTATGATGAAGAATTTCCTCCTCTTCATGTTAGCACTGATGATCACGAATCACTCGAAGACCATATGTTATCCCTAAGGGAGTAACTCCACAAGGATATCAGTCAACCACGCCACAAGAAGAGGTCTTAAATTGGCAGATTGAAAATGCTGTCAGCCAAAATAAAATCTTGCTAAGAATTGATCATACCTTAGAAATATTTGTTGACAAAACTGACAAATTGTCTACACAAGTGTATTATGTGCAAGTCTAAGTCAACGAATTGAGAGAAGGCCTAACTAGGCAAGTTCAACAGTTTGATCAAGATCTTAAGACGTACATTCAGACTTAGTACTTTGGTCTTGAATTTCACAAAAAAAAGATCAAGAGTTGACATGCATAAAGGTACAGCTCAAGCAAATTGAGGAAGATCGGGCCAGACAATCTAAACCACAAGCATTGGCCATAGACTCACTATCCATGTATCCACCACCATATCCCACATACTCTTCCATCTTTACTCCTCCACAACAATCTCCTCCTGATTTGCCTGATTATGATAGTATTTTCAAAACAAACTATCATTTTATCCAAAGATTTCACCAAAAAAGGAAAAAACAGGTTGTCCAACATATAAGTCTTCAATCAAAAGTAACTCATAAACCAAGACCAAGACCACTTTGGTCAACAGCATACTTCTTCAGAGAAGGAACTTCTAGATAAAAATCCAACAAGACCTCTGCTAAAGAAAAAGAAATTAAAGAAGGATCCTCACTCACCGAACAGTGTAAAAAACATACAAGAAATTATTGTGAAGCAAAAGGAAAAGGAAAGGCTCTGTTGGTCTTTTATAAAAATAATGGTCTTGAGGGCAGTTTGGAAGAGAAAATATTGGTGGGTTGATGGTGTTCATTATTAAAAGGTGGAGGATTTTTGGTGGAATTTCTTTATTAGGACGAGAGAGATAATCAACTATTATGTTGCAGTTTTCTTTGATGTGCTTAACTATGAATTTATAGCGAGAAAACCAATTTTTCTATCTTAAGAGTTGTGAATTTGGAAGTGTCTTTCCTTTGGTTTTCAGCATTGATGAAAATGATGTATTGTCCTTCTGTTCCTGGCTTCTGGAAGATCGTCCTAACAGTTTCATCCGGTGCTCGACTGATGACCGGAGGCATCGTTGTATGCACATTAGGCACATGCTGTGGAAAAGCTCTTTCATAGTTAGTGATCCATTCCAAACTTACTATAGAGGAAAGCTCCTATGTAGTAATCATTTTTGAAATGTTAACAATTGCTGGTCTATGATTCTTATCGGTGAACATCAAGAGAGCATCTTCTGTGGAGTTTGGTAGGTTTAGATCTAGAGCATGATCTTGGACTCTATCCAAGACTTGATGGTGAAGTGTAACCTGCTCAACACTAGCATCTTGTATTACTCCAATAAGTTGGACTTGTATCTTAATTCTTTGAGCAAGTGTCAGATCTGTGAGTTTTATAGTAAAATTTGGAGAGATCGTGAGGATCACACTTCCGTTTGTTAATGTGGTAACAAGTGCTTCAATGAGAGCATGTTGGTACTCTTTGAATGTGGTATCTAGGAGTGCAATCTTTGCTATTATAGGTAATCCTTTCCTGCCGTGTAAGGTGAGAATCAACCTTATTGCTCCTAGATGTAGATGAGTGTATCCTTATTGCAGATAATCACGAATAAGTTCTTGTGAGATCTCAATCGTGACATACTGCTCTGCACCCGTAGCTTGAAAGCCACATTGTTGTAAATATGAGGTCTGGATGATTTCTTTGACAGGGGGTGTAGGGTTTCGGGTGATGAGATAACGGATATTAGTTATGGTTGACCGTTTTTGTTTGTGATAAAAAGTGTATGGGTTTATGAGGGGCTGCTGGGTTACAGGTATTTTTGAATCTTCTAGAACATGAGTAATTTCTACAAGATTCTCAATTTTATTGAACAAGGTTTTCTTAAAGGTTGGGGGTAACCTCTCAATGGTAAGGGCTGTATTATGAAAAACAGGCTAATTAGGATCGGAACTAGACATTTGTTTAGAAATTCTCTTACTTCCTGTCATCTTCAATATACTTTCTCTTTGCATGTTCCTTAAGGCTCTGATCCATAGAGGTGGATCCAGGCATATTCATAAAAGAGGCTTCCAGATTTTATGGATATTTTACAACTATTTTTCAACAGACCTATAATAGATGCAAAATAGAGGTTGTTAATGGAGCTCTTTGCAAAACATACTGAAATTCTGGTTCTCTTTTTTTTTTTTTCCAACACTAGAAATTTTCATGGATCTGATCAGTTTCATTTCTGATAGGCAGGATCCTCATACAAGAGGCAAGCCTAGAGCATACATGAAACTAAGAAGCAAAGATAGACATATTAAAGAATCAAATTTTTAGAGAGGAAGAGAATTTTAGCAAGTATTCATGGTGAATATCTCACAATGGTTATTCGAAACTTGAATTGGTTTATTACAAGGATAGAGGCCTCTCTATATAGAGACTTACAGATGAGGTTGTAATCTTCACGACTAATAAAAACAGGACATATGGCAGATAAGAAAGAATCTTATCTCTTGCTACAACAATACATAAGGACAAACAACTTGAAGCAGATTACTAGGATCCAGACACGTGGAGGATGAAGATAAGGATCTTATCAACTCCATTATTTCACTTTACTGCATACATAATTATTTGGCTAAGGGCCAAAACTTAGTGATGGGCTCATACTCTAGTGATGTCATCTATGTGCTCTAAATGTGGAGTAAACACGATTGCATCTTCTTGCTGAAAATAGTAATCCCCAAGTCTTTCATAGGCAGTAACCACTTCTTCAGTTGGTTCTTCAGTGCCATCATCAATACCTGCATCCACATGTGTTGGACTAGATAAAAGTGGATAAATTCTTGTATTTGGTTATTCTTCATAGTTGTAAGTATTCTGAGAGAATGTTGGATTATCCCACGGGCTTGAGTTTTGGGCAAGTGATGGAATTGGAAAAGAGATGAAACCAGTAAAAAAATTAGTCTGGAATTGCCGTAACTCTTCTTGTATTGTTCTGACTGTTCTCAAGGAGCTAGAACTGTCTTCTCCTTGGCAGAGAGAAAGTCCTTCAATAATTCCTGATATCGGGTTTATTGTAAAAGGTAAGATGTTTGGCAAGATTGTTGAGACAACTTTTTTCATCTGTAGGCCACATCTTTAAATACCCTATTATGTTGATGTTGCATCGTGTATAGAGGGTATTTTGTTTGTAACAGAACTGTCTCTTTAGGACAAAAGAGTAATAGAATTTATGCTTCTTTTTGTGAGGAATATTTCATATTCCATGAGCCTCCAATGCATTGTAAAGTTTCTCTTACCATGTTGGGATAGGGACAAACATAGTTAGAAGTTGTTTAAGGAGTGATCTCAATAATTACTTATTACAAAGCAGGTGATATATGACAAGAGCGGAAACAACTATGGCACAGTCATATTGGACAAAGAGTATCCATATAAACCATAACATTTCTTTTAGATTTTTCACACATAGATACTGAAGAACTACTAAATTGGTTGCATGACCTCGGTGAGCTTTCTTCACTTCTAGACCACTAAAGGAAGAGTTCCATCTATCTTTACCGTTGGAATAACTTATATTATATCTACATAGTAAAAATTAACGGAAGTTAAATCTTCCTCTCAAGTATACCAGAACCGCTTCCTATATATTATAAAAAAAAAATTTAGTGTACCTAAAATTCTGGTGTTCCAATTATTTTAATGGTGTTTCAGTTGTTTTAAATGTTAATCTGAATTATAAAATATATATATAATATATAGTAATTAAAATCAACGGTTAAAACAATTAAAACACATATTTCAGGTACACTTAAATTTTTTTTATATTATATGATGATATTAGCCTCTTAAATTAATAAAATTTTAGGAGTTTCTAAAGTCTTAGTATTTATTTAGGCGTCATTATTTTAATAATTTTTTTCAATAAAAAATATTTTTTTTAGGGCAATTTACGTAAATAAATAAAGTGGGAGAGTTATTTACGTAAATGTGCAAATCTGTTTGTTGTTACGATTTTGTGCAAAATGGATTTATATGTAAACCGTGGGAGGTCACCACGGATTAGGAGCAAATTTTTGTAGGAGGAAACCGTTGTAGGTCACCACGGTTTATGAAGGAAATTTGGCAAGCATAAACCGTGGGGAGTCACCACGGTTTATGAAGAAACTTGTTTGCACATAAAACCTTGTGGGTCACCACGGTTTATATGTGGTAAATAATGGCCAGAAAATCTTGTTAATTTTATGTCCAAGAGACACAAAGCTGTTTATTATAAAAATCATTATTTTTATAATAGAAAGAGTACAATAAAAAAAATCAGATAATACTAAGAAAATGATTTTTATAGTTATAAAAAATTGATGTCTATTTACTAAAAAATAAAAAATTAATATTTAATTTAAGATGATGAAATTTAATAAATTTAAAATATTTAAAATTTGTGATGTAAAATAAATTAGAAAAAAATTAGACTCTAATAATAAACACCATGAAATTTTTGGATTTTTTTCTATTATAAAATAAAAAAATATTTTTAAAAATAAATTACACTAACATTAATGTTTGGAATCTGTGTTTTTATTTTTTATTTTGAGTTTTTATGAAGTTTTCAAAATCTTAGGCGAACTTATAAAAAATACTCAAAAGTTCGTTTAAGCTTAAGGTGACCTCTCTCATTATATACATCTTTATTTTTTCATTTATAAAATAAAGATTTATTACACTATAACATATTAATGAGTACAATAAAATAATTACTTGTTAATATTGGTATATTAATATTCATTAACATGCTTATTGATTAAATATTTTATATAGATTTAATAAATTCACATATAAGTGTATATTGATACATTAGTATTTGTTAAATTTAAAATAAAAAATATTTATTATATTTTAAGAATATTAATGAGTACTCTACAAAATATTAATAAGTAATTATTTTATTATGTTCATTAATATTTTTATAGTATAATAAATATTTAAATATAGTGTAAAATGAAAATAGGGATAAACATAATGAAAAACTAATTGATAATACATGTAAAAATTTTATAGTATATTAGTCAATAATACATAAAGAGAACGAAAAAATTTTATTATAAATATTCAATAGAAATAGATGATTTTTTTCTTTATAAAATGTACTATATAGTGTGTATTTATTAGGCTGCCTTTGTTTTCAACAACAAAATAGGATAAGACATTGAAAATAGGACAGGACAAGACACTGATAGATAGAGACACAAAATTTGTGTTCTTGTAATTCTGCTTGGTGATAAACTAGAACAAATTATGAAAATCTAATTTATTCTCATTTTTTCATTAAAAAAAATTTGAGATGAAAAATATAATAATAAAAAATATAATTATAAAAAATTTAACAAGAATAATAAAAAAATAAAAAATAAGTTGTGTCTCTTGGACATAAAATTAACAAGGTTTTCTGGCCATTATTTACCACACATAAACCGTGGTGACCCACAAGGTTTTATGTGCAAACAAGTTTCTTCATAAACCGTGGTGACTCCCCACGGTTTATGCTTGCCAAATTTCCTTCATAAACCGTGGTGACCTACCACGGTTTCCTCCTACAAAAATTTGCTCCTAATCCGTGGTGACCTCCCACGGTTTATGCATGTTTAGAAACCGTGGTGGGTTGCCACGGTTTACATATAAATCCATTTTGCACAAAATCGTAACAACATACAGATTTGCACATTTACGTAAATAACTCTCCCACTTTATTTATTTACGTAAATTGCCCTTTTTTTTAGTATGTTTGATAAATTTTTAGTAGTAAAAATAAAAGTACTAAAAAATAAAAAAAAATTTTGAGAAATTATAATTTATATCTTTTTAATTTTTTTTTAAAAAAAATATTTTTTATGTAATAAATAAATAAAAAAATACCTTAATATTATTATATCCAAATATATTTAATAAATAAAAATTTTTTTATATAAAATATCTAAACATAAAATTACTTTTACTTTTTTATAAAATTTAAAAAAATAACTTAAAAACAAATCCTAAGTTAATATCCTAAAATCAAGTTTCAGCAATCCACGTGTCATAATTCCGGTTCATGTTGAATGTATGCATTCTTCTTTTCAACGCCCATGTTTTACCGGTCTTATTTTCCATGAATTCATCCAACAAATTCATCCTGTTGACTGTTGAAAATGTTATTATTATGGTTGAGCAAAGAGATTTTTATATGAATGCATCATGGAGCTGCCGTTCCTCTCTCCTAAGTCTTACCATGTGCTGGTCATCCATGGAAGTTTCAACACCTAATTCAAAGCATCAGACAAGTGTGTTTGAAATTTGGCCAATCTGTTCTAAAAATTTACGCTATCACATGCATCATTGATGTAAATTTTACCTATAAAAAGAAATGATTCATTCATCAGACGGGCAAAATCTTTTTCAGCAAAAAAATCCAATTCATCCAATCTCTCCTTTCTTATTACCTATTTTTTATGCATCACAAATTTTTCATTTGTCCAAGCATCACCATTATCACACACAATTACTTCATTATCATTCAGACAATCACAGCATATATTGAGTGTACATAAAAGATTATCTCTGATTTTGAACATATGGTTGCTGTCTTTCGAGGTTGGTGTGTCATCAAAACTTCTACATGAATGCATCATGGAGCTGCCGTTACTCTCTCCTTCTCCCTCCCCCTCTGATTGAAGTCCTCATTGGTTCTCATTATTAAATTATCCCTCCCCAAGTTATTAGTAAATATGTGTGATTTAAACAAAAAACAAGACATCACATGCCCTTTCATATTATTTATTTGTTTTACTTGGGCCAAGCAAGCATGATTAAAATAGACAAGCTCATTGCAATAGTCCAAAACAACAACGCATCACATTCCTTTTTTTTTATTATTTTTGTTTTTCAAAAATCAGAATGGCAAAAACCCCTATCTTCAAGGATGTCAGAAACTTAACAAGGATAACTTACCAAAAATCTAATACAATCTCCAAAGTATGAGAACCTAAATCAATCTAAATAGTAATTTGTTATATATTCTTTGGTATCTGAAATAAAGGAAAAAAAGAAACAAAAACCAAAGAATAAGCTCTCTAAATGACAGTAAATACATCACAAGTAAATCAAGATCAGCACAATGATTAACAATAAACTCTAAAAGAATATCAATTTAAACCCAATTTTAATAAGATCAGCACAATGATTAACAAAAAAATATTGAGTGAGATAAGAGCACAACATCAAGAAAGCTTAATAAAATTTAACATCAGAAAAAAGAAAGAACAAGCCATCATTTTATCAGTACCAATTTAACATAGTTTTCACAAGGTTAACACAAATTAACATGCTTTAACAAATAACAAGTTTTTAATCCAATTTTAACAAACTCAGCACAATGATTAACAACAAAAAAATTCCTAAATGAGGTAATGAGCACAAAATCAAGAAAATTAACAAAATTAACAACAAATAAAAAATCCAAGAACAGCTGGTAACAGTTTATCAGTACCAATTTAGCATCAATCAATAAGCCATGATTAACAAGCTCCCCACAATGATTAACAAAAAAAAAATGACTCCATGAGGTAATGGGCACAAAATCAAGAAACTTTAACAAATTTAACAACAGACAAAAAAGTCAAGAACAAGCCAGTAATAATTTATCAGTACTAATTTAGCATCAATCAATAACCAGTAACAGAGTAATTAATCAAGAATAGGCTAGAACAAGCCAGAGTAGTGAGCAAGCCAATTAACCAAGAACAAGCAGTAAGCACTGACAGAACATCCAATTAACTCAAGCACAAAGTAAAAAACAAAACAGCAACAATCACTTAATCAATAATCATCAATCAATGAAAAACAAAACACCAACAGTGAGTATTAAAAACGACGATCGCTAACCATCGGGGAACAAGCATGAAGAGGGTTTGGTTTCTGAACAGACAAAAAAAAACACGATGAACAGGCACTAGCAGTGAGCATTGACGACGACGGAGAGCGGTTGAGCGCAACGGACGACGGCGAAAAGGCGACTGATGAGAGCGAACAGGGATAGAGAGCGAACAGATGACTGATGACGAACAGAGGATGGTGGGGCGAAGTAACGAACGCCGATAGCACGAAGACGGAAGTTCTTGAGTGCGACGGATGCGGCAGCAGCAGTCTCTCACTCCGACAGACGGCGACAATATTGGTGGAGGCTAGGTTTGCTTTCTTTGGTGGAGGCTAGGCATTTTGCTGATGACTAAGGAAGGAGTTGGAAAGGGGAGCCAAACGCGTGCAATCCCTTTTTTCCGTTCAACAAAGGAAACGGCGTCGTTTCCTGTAAACCGACCAGGTCCCGGTCTGATTTTCCGGCTGGTTCCCGACCGGTTCAGCAATTTGTATCCGGTTTCTACTAATAACCCAAACCGCCTAAGCAATCGTTTACGGTCAGACTGATTTGACCGGTCAATCTGTTCTGATTTTCAGAACATTGATCACAACGCAGCTCAAGAAGGAAAACATAAATTTATAACAATCCCATCAACAATCCAACATTCTAGCATACATAACAATTTCATCCATTACAATAACATAAGTCTCAATAAAACATAAATCTAATGACATAGAACATATATAGTCATTTATAAGATGGCTCCAAAGAGGATGGCTGGTCGGCAGCAACTGTTGCCTGGATCTAGGTTTGTTGTATCTCTCCCAGCAAAAGAATTTAGTTAAGAACTTAAGATGCAGAATCACAGGTGGGGCGGGTTTCAAGATAGTTTAAGTTTCGGGTGGGTTGAATTTCAATGCGTATTCTGATTTTTTCGTTTGGGTTAACTTTGTTGGCACCAAGTCCTAAAAAAAAAAAATTAAAATTGCATTAAATTTTAAATTAAATTTATTTAAAATAAAATATTATTATATCTTGCATTTTAAATGTTTTTACATTATTCATTTTGATTATTAAATTTTGACAAATTTAAATAAAATAATTTTTATTTTAAATTTTAAATATGATCTTAACTTTTTTTAAATGTATTTACATGGACTAAATTCAAAGTAACAAATTTTAAATTTTTATGTATATCTTAAATAATACAAAAATATTTGTTATGATTTTTTTTAATTTTAATGCTTTATTTGTTAGACATTATACGTACTAATTTTTTTTCTTGTGTCGCCATTATCAGGTTTGTTTTTAAGTGATTTTTTCCTTAAGCTCAACCTGAAATTTATAAGTTTTATTATTGTATTATAAATTTCTTTTAAAGTTATGTTTGGATAATTTAGTATTCAACTCAAGGATCTAATATTCACATTAGATAATTGGTTAAGAAAAATAATTTAATTAATTATGATATATGTAAATTTAATAATTCAAACAACACTAAACTACTATTATATTTGACCTCAACATTTAATGAGCATCTTTTATTTCACCAATCTTTTATATTCACTAATCAATTAGGATATGTATTTAATAATTCAAATACACTAAACCACTATCATATTTGACCTTAACGTTTAAATTTGTATTTCTTTATACTTCACCATTACTCATAGTATCTATAAAATATAGGTGATGAATTACGTATAAAAAAAAAATCACTATAATAGTTAACTTACTCATGTAAATTTTAGGATTTACCAATTGAGATATAGGGTTTATAATGAACATAAGTATTAGGTTAATTGACCTCAATCTTTAAATCATTATTTTTAGAGTGCACCAATATTCATGATATATATAGAATATATAGATTATGAATTGCATATAAAGAAATAAAAGAGTCGTTATCTGATTAGTGCTTACGGTTGTTAATTTATTTAGGTAAAATGAACATAATTAATAGGTTAATTGATCTCAATATTTAAATTAGTATTTTTTAGAGTGCACAATATCATATATTTATAGAATATAGTGATGAATTGCATATAAAATAAGTTACTTTATCATTAATGTTTATTGTGGTTAGATTAATCATATTAAGTTTAGAGTTCACCAATTGAAATGTAAATTTAAAATGAAAATAAACTAAATTAATTGACCTCAATTTAAATATAAGAAATATAAGCTGATATTTTTTTTAGTAAAAAAGTAATAATAAACTTATTCATTAAATTAATTACATATAAAAAATACAAATAATATGTTAACTAAAAAAAATTATTATTTTTTACTATTTTTAAAAAAATTAAAATTTAATTTAACTCTTAAATTACATATTAAATATTATTATTTATATAATATATCTATATCAATTATTTTAAAATAATTTAATTTATATTTTTATTGAATAATATTTATTTAAAATTATAATTTTAATTCCCGACGGGAGATAAAACTAGTTCTTTTAAAAACTCATCCAAACAAGCTTTTAATTAAATTATTTTGCATCCAGTCCAAAAAAAAAAATATTTTGCAGAGTATTAATTTTACCTTCGTCTCTTGGTCTCACGTTCTAAACGAAGCGAAACGACGAGTTCAAGACTGCGTTGAAGCGTCAACACCCTTTTCTGCCTTCTGCTGTAGCCTGTAAGCCTCTTTCCTCTCTCAGATCTGAACCTTTCTTCGTATTTGCCCTTTCCACTTTCTTCCTCTTTAGTTTTCTCTTCCCTCCCACGCATTGCATTACATTCCAAAAGGTTTTCTATTTATTTATTTTTGCTATATTTCCCAGCCATATCTGTATCAATATTAGAGTTGTCAAAACAAAACTCCTTAAATTTGATTTTAGTTGCTCTCTGCAAGGCAATAAAATATGGATCTTGTTCGTCGTGTAAATATTTTCCTTTATTTTTCTCTCCTTAATTGGTACTTTGGGAATTTGACTTTTTGATCGTGATTTCTGCTGAAATAACTAACCCTAAAATGCCGATGTTTTCCGCTTTATGCTTTCGGAAATTGGTCAACTTTGAATCATTTATCAATAGATGATGTCACTCTCTTTTTGAGAATTTTGTGATGTGTTTGATTGAATAAATTGTTTGGGGTTGGGCATGGTTGTGTAGTTTATGTGACGTTATATTTTTGTTGTTGATTGCTGTCATGTTTTGAAGTAGAATTTTGGCCTAATTACTTTATTGTTCATTCTCTTCTGACCTTTGTGTTGCAATTTGTGAAACTTTTGCAGGGTATCAAGATTTTGATCTGATGGCTGGCCATAGGAGCAATTATGGTAAGCGTCCCCGTCCGCATTCTGACTATGAAAATGGAGGAAATAAGAGGAGGAATGCAGGTGATGACAGAGAGCAGTTTGTGATTGATCCAGAAGACACTGTGTACCGCTATTTGTGCCCTGCCAGAAAGATTGGCAGTGTCATTGGTAGGGGAGGTGAGATTGTTAAGCAATTGAGGATAGACACTAAATCGAAGATTAGGATTGGTGAGACTGTATCGGGTTGTGATGAGCGAGTCGTTACTATCTACAGTGTCAGCGATGAGACTAATGCTTTTGAGGATAGTGGCAATTACGTGTCTCCTGCTATGGATGCTCTTTTTAAGATTCATGACAGAGTGATTGCTGAGGACTTACATGGTGATCTGGACGATGATATTGGTCACCAAGTACATGCTAAGCTGTTAGTTCCGTCTGATCAGATTGGTTGTGTCATTGGAAAAGGCGGGCAGATAGTACAGAGCATACGCAGTGATACTGGTGCACAGATTCGTATATTGAAGGATGAACATTTACCTTTGTGTGCCTTGAACTCTGATGAACTTGTGCAGGTAAACTGGACTTGCTTTACTTGCTTATTGCATTCATTGGCTTTTCTTTTACTATGAATATTAATTTTATGAATATGATTTGTTTCAGCTGATATTTCAGTTCTTATTCACTTTACTATTTATTGGGGCAATGAGGCTAGTAGTTCACTCCCTATTTGGATGGCTTGATAACAAATTTTCTTCTCAAGTTTTCTTTCTTATATACATTTTTGGATGATGTTAGATATCTAGAAAGTATCATCATCATGTACTTTTCTTTAATACATATGCTTTGTATTGTTATTGGAACTCCAGATTTCTGGTGATGCTGCTGTTGTGAAGAAGGCTCTTTATCAAATTGCATCTCGACTTCATGATAACCCTTCAAGATCTCAGCATCTGCTTACTTCTGCTGTTCCGAGTGTATACCCTGCTGGTGGCTCACTTATGGGTCCAACTGCAGGGGCTCCAATTGTGGGGATAGCTCCTCTTATGGGTGCATATGGGGGGTATAAAGGGGAAGCAGGTGATTGGCCACGGTCCTTGTACTCAGCTCCAAGGGATGAAACATCTTCAAAGGAATTTTCTGTTCGATTGGTGTGTCCAATTGGTAACATTGGCGGTGTCATAGGCAAAGGTGGTGTTATAATCAATCAAATTAGACAAGAGTCTGGGGCAACAATAAAAGTTGATAGTTCAACAAGTGAAGCTGATGAATGCTTAATAACAATTGCAACAAAAGAGGTAGATTATCTATTACCTAGTGTACAATTTTTCATTTTATTCTTTTGAAGTATTTAACGATGCAACAAGAGGTAGATTATCTATTACGTAGTGTACAATTTTTCATTTTATTCTTTTGAAGTATTCTTGTTGAATTCTCAGGGGATATTAATAGATGATTCTGTTCTCTATTGTGATAGTTTGTTAAATTTTGCTATCTCAGTTCTTTGAAGAAACATTTTCTCCAACAATAGGAGCAGCTGTGCGCTTGCAACCGCGTTGCAGTGAGAAAGTTGAAAGAGATTCGGGAATCATCTCTTTCACTACCAGACTGTTAGTGTCAACCTCTCGAATCGGTTGCCTTATTGGTAAAGGAGGATCTATCATAACTGAGATGAGAAGGCTTACAAAAGCTAACATACGTATACTGTCAAAGGACAATCTTCCGAAAATTGCATCTGATGATGATGAAATGGTACAGGTAAGGGTATTTTCATGCTTTATTTTGGTAATGTTTTAGATTGTACAATAATGGTGCAAACATTCTGTCCTATAATTGTTTTTATCTTTTCTGCCCCCCGTTTAGATTTCAGGAGATCTTGATGTTGCTAAGGAGGCTCTTGTGCAAGTGCTTACACGGTTGAGAGCAAATATTTTTGATAGGGAGGGTGCCGTCAACACATTCCTTCCAGTCCTGCCATATGTTCCTGTTTCAGCTGATGGATCAGATGGCTATGATAGTAGAGAGGGTAAAAGACATGGGCGTGGACATTCATATTCAAGTGGATACGGAGGCTCTAGTGATTTAGCAGCTGGTGATGCATATGGAAGCTATGGAGGCTCACAGGTACTTGTACACAAAGTTTGAGGAAAAACATAACATAGTTGAATTTGTTGAGTAAATTAATATTTCCCATTTGATGTTTGAATGTGTTTCCATCTACCTGTAGCTTGGTGGCAGCAGTCTCTATGGGGCTTATGGAAGTTATTCTTTGGGACGGCCTAGCACTGGGTAGCCAACCTTCACTGTTATCTGAATTTTTCCTTTAGTTTTATGTTCATGTCCATCACGTACAATTGTCACCGTAGACTATTATACTCTTTGAATGAAGCCGTCATATGATGACTTCTCTAGTTTTGAATCAAAGATTACTGCTGTGATTATTTTTGTATGACTGGGTTTGGTTTTGCACCAGTATGGTCTCTGTTTGAAACTTGTTAAGGTAGTTTTTTCTTTCTCCCGTATTATAAAAGTTCAAAATTTGCAGTACTATAAGATGTTTTGAACTTAATATATCCTCTTGGATAACATCATTTACCAGGAAATGTTTTCTAGAAAGCTCTTTGATGCTGAATAATTTCTGGAATGAAGTTAGAAGTTTCCTTATTTGGTATCTTTTTGTGAAGAAACCACAGCTACTGATATGTTTTTCCCTTTTATTTCAAGTGTTCCTGAATGGTCAGTTCTGATAGTATCTGTTGCCAGGTTGTCTAGTCAGAGCAGTCTTTCTAGGAGGAGAAATCATGCTTATTAAACTTGATGCGTGTCTGCAGGTATGTTTCTATTTTCACTATCTTTTATCTGGCAACTTCCTATAAGGCAGTCACATTAGTATAAGAGATTGATGTGATGATATCTTACTCTGACCGGTGACCCATTTAGAATTCTGATGCTCTTCTTTTCCCTTTGTTCCCTTTCCCTTCCCATCCAAACAGCTGAGATCTGTGAAGCCTGCAGCCCGCCTACTGCCTAAACCAGAAGACCAGATGAACCAGGGTTTGACAAACTTATGGCCCACCTTGATGCATCTACCTAGAGGACCAAACCTATATGTGGAGACTATTGAAATTGGCCATGTCCATTTTACCTTACCTTCCAAGCTTGATAACTTATGCTCCCAAGAACCTACAAAGTTGGCTTGCCTTTGTTTCTATTTTGTCTTTTTCTGGTTCATTTGTCGTCCGAACTGAGATTACCATGTAGCTACAGTCATCCCACACTTGTATACTTGTATGATTGATTTTGGGTCTTATTTTCTGACGGTTCATTGTCACCTGCAGTATTTAGCTTTTATGATACGACACTGATTTCTTCGCAATTGACCTTAAATTTTAGAATTTGGTGTAGTTTTGGTTTCATCTTTATTGCAGGTGCTACTGTTTGCCTATATCATCTAAAGCAGGTAAAGGTGTTTCACATTAGTTTACTGTGAAAATTCATTCTTATGCATGATTTTGATTACTTTTTGGGACTACACATTTCCACTAAAAGGTATGAAAGCTGCTCTGAGTTATGCTGTTAAATGAATTTTCAAATCAAGAATTAACTTGGCTAAGGATTCAAGACTTACTTGGTTAAGGAAAGCATCGGATTACTTAAATGATCTTTGACAATCAGCCAATAGGATATATGCCTAAGATATTCCTAATTATTTAAGCACTGTAGGGTTTTCTTTTGTTTTTAACTTGATTAGAATCCAGCTGCCTTGTTTTTTATTGCTCAAACCATTTTAGAGTACCTGCTAGCTATTCATAAAATAAAATTAAAAAAAAAAATAGAAGAGAAAAGAACATATCGGTGTTTTTTAGGTCAATCGATTTCCGCACAGTGCATAGATGTTAGTCTTCTTAATTACTGTCTGTGTGTTGTTGACCTTTTACAAGGTTGAAGGTATTCTAGCTAGTACCCAAGCCCCAACGTTCTTTTCATGTTTGGTGTCATGCACCCAAATCTAAATCACATATGTTGGCATGCCCCCTTGATGATCTGTGGAGATATTGTTCAAAAATTGAACTCCGGTGCCTAATTGTTTATGCTGATATGTTGTTTTAACCTAATGCAACTTGATTTCTTCTGTGAAATTCCATATGGCAGGCCTTACTGGGTGTAAGATTATTTTGTGGGGAGCTAATGATGAATTGTTGGTTCCCTTATGTTTTGGGAAAATGCTAACATTTGGTTCCCAGATTTATTCTATTGTTCTATTGCTTTAAATTTCCTGGTAGTTTGGTCCCTTGCAAACTCTGCGCCAAAGAAATCTATGTTGTAAACCGCAAAAGAAGATTTTCATATTTATCGAATCATGTTTTAGCAATGCTAGATAATGTTGCTAAGCATTTCTGATGATGACATTTGTGGGTTGTGATAATAGTTTTGAGTTTCAGATCTGAAAGCTCGCTGTCCCTGGCTGGAATTATGTCAAAGTTCTCAGTTTAATCTCTCAATTTAAGTTTATTGGATTTAACTCCCCAAAATATAGAGAATCAAATATGCCCCGTGTGTTCATTCGTCTGCCGTATAAAGATAACACGTGGGTCTACAAAGGAATGTTTACTTTTTGGACTCTATCAAAAGGATTGCTACTTGGTAGTTCAATCCATTATTTGATATTTGATCGGTTAGGACAAGGTTTTTCCGTCAGCCATATTATGGTACTTTACTGTATTTGAGTATTTATGGGAAGTATCAAGGGTAATGTACAAAAATTAAACCATGGAAAGAGTTGAAGACCTAAATGATGAATACTTTTTTTATTTTTATCTTAAAAAGAGTAAAACTGCAAAAATTGGATTTATCTGTTGTAGGTTTTTTTTTAATTATTTAAAATGACGTATAACATGCTACATGGCAGCATAACTAAACAAATGCGTTTCTAAAGCGAAATCTAATAAAATATGCTGCAGTGCACAGTTCCAATCATATGTTACTACTTACTATGCTACAAGCTTTGGTGTTTTTTAAATATGAGTTCTAAGCTTTTCCAGAGGTAAGTTTACCATTTACTACACAACATTCAGATGTTTTCCTTCTTTCTATACAGCCGAATTCTAGTAAATTAGATACACCTAACCCAATTGATTAAAGCACTTTTTCAACTGAATCTATAGTACATGTAAGATGCTGTGTTGAATTTAAGTCTATATCAGCTCTTAAATGATCCATAGAGGGGGGTGATAAGAGAAGCTACTCTGAACTAGGGGTGGTGGGGTGGGTGTGCATCTAAGAAAAAGTAAAATGATTTATACTCCTAAAAATCTCTATTTATTTTTTTAATATATTTTGTTTTACCATCAACTAATATCTTAGCATGGTCGAATTAAGATATTATGTTTTCCTTTTAAATATTTCAATACACCAAGCGTGGCCTTGCTATTTTATTTTTATATAGAAGATTGTTTATGAGAATTTGTATAGGAGTATCAATGTGAAGTGTGAAGTAAAAAATTATTTGTATTTGTGTGAGGTTATTTAGCCATGCAAAGTCACATCAAATCCAGCAATAAGAATCCTCCGGATTACACATCATTTTCACATTTTTTCCCCTTTGGATAAATGACAACAATTGCCCAGTTATTTTGGGCTGCCCCCCTCTTCAGGAGTGATACAACTATTAATGCTTCTAGTTGACAACTTGCAATCCCAATCCAAGTGGCAGGTAGTATCATATGAAATCAATTTCTTCTTTATATAAAGTTTGGCCAGTAACCTTACTCTTTCTGTGCTTCAAAGTTCAAACCCAAATGCATTACTCAAGTCCAATCCACTTCTTCTCCTCTATGAGGATAATCCATGCTTCATGCTTCTTTTATTTCTCTGTTTTCTTCAAATAAGGAATGTTGTTGTGTAACTATGGCAGTCATTGATGCTCTTTTTTAATTTCCTGAATTGGTTTTTCTGAATTTCGTCTAATGTCTTGCATGTGGGGATGAGGCCATGCATTGCAGCCAAGGATGACTTGCCGGCATATTCTTTCAGAAATGATGCTTGCTAACTCCTTTCATTGTCATTTTTTTAATGTTCAATTTTTTGTCTAATAATATCTGTTGATTTAGAGTTTTAATCTACTATTAATATGTTATTTTCAAGTTTTTCTTTATCTTGATAATTTCTATAAACTCCTAGAATTATTTTACAATTCACTAGGCATGACAATTTCATTAGCTCATTGGTCGGTAAGTCGTCTTTGGCTACATTAAGGCCTGATTCTCTCATGCTAGATTTTTGATGATATGGCATAGAGCACTTGATTCTTTGGGAGAATGATGATTAATGGTGAGATTGATCAACTAATAATTGCACAAATGCTAGCTGAGAACAACATACATGACATAACTTATTAAAAACAGTAGTATCTAGGTTCATATATATGTGTATAAAATGAAGCTATAAATTTTTTTTTCATAATGATTTCTTTGATTTGACTTGCTGAATTTTGCAGGTGTATTATGTTAACAACTTAACATCCATCTCGTTGCTAGTCTCAATGTTTCTGAAGTAAGCATTTTATTAACATTTCTTAACATTTTTAGTTTTGTTTAGTGCAATATTAAATCATTCTTTATTATTAATTTAATTGATTTTAATTATAAAAAATATATATAATATATATTAATTAAAATTAAGGTTAAAATTACTAAAATACTTAGGTATATTTAAAATTTTTCCATTAGTATTAATTAGTTGTGAACTCTTACTTTAGAATCCAATCCATTATTATTAATTATTTATTTTGGTGGACGGTGATGATTTAGGATAAAAAAATAATTAAAAAAATTAGTTGGTAATTTTTTTTGAACTAAAAAGCTCAATACAGCAAAGTGAAACAATTAGAGTACATAGAGTACATAGAATTATTAGAATTACTAATCAAACAGATATAAATTAATCCAAAATTAAACATATGTGAAACAAATAAAAATTAGTTCGTAATTACAATTTGCTTTCTCATATGTGAAAATTAAAGAATAATATTAAGGATCAATTATGGGCATAAGAAAATCTTGGGAAGTAGGAGTATTTTGATGAAATGAATAATAGAAAGAAAGAATTTTCTCAAAGTTGATGAGGAGAAACAGTGGGTTCTATATTTGGAAATAAAGCATGCATTTGTATTGCAGAGTTGCAGTTATGACCAGTCATACAATTAATATTTCAACTGTTAAGAACATGATTTTCCATGGTCAACAATCAATGCTGTCACATGGGTAAAAACTTAGAACTAAAATGAACAAAAAAAAAAATGATTTGTTTGTTTCAATATATGACTTTAAGGTTTTAAAATTGTCAGGTTAGTTACCGTTAGTCTATATATGAAGTGAGATTATAGTTCAATTTAGTGTTTGAATAATCAATTATATTATTTAAGAATTAAGTTAACATGTGTCTCAAAAATCTATATTAAAATTATTAATTAAAAAAATATTTTATATAAAAATTATAAAATTTAAATTTTAATACATTTATGTATTTACTAAATATTAAAAAATTCTACTAATAGAATAATAATAACTTAACATCTTGAACTAAGAACACATTTTAATTAAACTCGTTATTCAATTCTAATATCACCAAAAACTATAACTCAAAAATATTCTGTAAAGAATGTGATGGTTAATTTGTTTGTGTATTCAGAAATTAAAAATGAAAACAGTAGATTATATATAAGAACGAAGAAGAGTAAACAAGTGTATATACATAAATTTAATTTTTACCGACAATATAAAAGAGTATTGTACTGACAATTAATTGTATATTATTATATTAATAAATATAATTAATTTTTTAATTTGTTATTTAAAAAATTATTTAAATGTATAAATCTGATTAGATAATTATCAAAAATATAAAATTCTCTATATGGAAAACAAAATTAAATAAATTATACATAAAGAGAGGGGAGAGATAAAACCATTCTAATTAACTCAATATTTATTTCACCGGCTTCAATAAAGACAATTCCTATTTCCTAATACATAAGAAGAAAGAAATCAGGCAGTATGTAAATTACATCAGGTATTTTTCCTTCAACCCTATCAAGTTTCATGGGCTATGAATCTATGATTGATGAACAATTAAAACACGGAGCAAGAAAAATTAAGTAAAAATAATAATTAAGTCTGAAAATTTCCAAAAGAAATTAAACTCTTCAGTCTTTACTATATATATTTTCAACAAATTAAATTAAACACACAATATATATAATCAAAAAGATATGAGACCTTCCCTTATAAGCAAGGCAAACATGAGGACAAAGAGGCCAAGAGTGATGCATTGAGTTGGTGATATCAATGTTTGTGAATATGCTACTAAGGTCAGTGCTGCTCCAATTGATCCAATTACAAGAGAATTAATGTTCTGCCTCATCACCATTTTCTTCTTCTTCCAAAAGCTTGAATCAGTAATTGATGTGTTTATCTTGAAATATTATATTAGATTAGATTAGGTATGTATAAGAGCCATCAAATTGGAATATTATATATAATAAGTCTTTCTAAAAAAAGTCAACGCTTTTGTTAGGTGATCTCATGGTAGTTAATAAATTATTGATAGAGTACAGTGAATTAATTAACTGATGATCATGATCCATTAGAAATAAAATATTTAGTAAACCAATTTGTGTTAGTGGAATGGTGATCTCACTCGTGTGTTTAAATATGTGTTGAAAATTTATTGGCTAACGGTAAACTTTTAAATAGAGTTCATCAGATTTGCGACCACAGATTAATTACTGGCTTGTCAGATTGAAAATATTTTATTAGAATTGAAATGCCTATAATATTTTATATTTTGTTGTTAGATTAAAAAAACAAAAATATTTAATGTAATATACATTTTTCATAACACATTCTATCAATCGCATATTATTAATCCTTTTGTCATTGGTCATCTACTTATTAGGAGCAAAAGATTGATCCCTGAATACTTTCTATGCTTAATATTGGATTCAAACTTCTGATCTCCTGGTTAAGAAATCGAATACTAAGCCATCAAGCTCTCACTCACATTGTTGAAAAAAGAAACTAAATTATTATTTTAAAGTTTCTTTTTTCTTTTGATGGGAATTTGTTTTACAAAATAAATTGTTCATGGTGAACTTTTTTTTTTCAAATTAATATGGGCCCTTAATAAAGATTTATATGAGCCGAAAAATTTAGGTAAGATTCCAGATGATAAATATGTTTGTCCATGAATAAAAAAAAAAATCTGTTTTACATGTAACTTTAAAATGAAATTTCAATTTGCAAAGCATTAGTTTTTGATTGGTCGAATAGAAGAGTATCATAGGAAACAAAAAAGATATATGTTTTGCATGAAACTAATTCATTTTGAGGCATCTGACCAAAAAATAAAATAAAAAAGAAACTATACATTATCAAGTCTATGCATTAAGAGTAATTAACGAAATGTTATTTACTTATTTTACTAACTCACTGTTGTTGTAGGATTTAGGGTTTAGATGATCTTTTTTCCTATTAAAGTAGTATAAGTTAAAAACTTTGGATGGTAATTCATATAAATAATTATTTGTAACTTTTAAAGGGATTTATAACCTTTGAAAAGTAGAGGGAAAAAACAAAAATAAAATTAAAAGAGAGTGTGCAAATTCCAATAACTTTGAGATGTAGACTTAACATAATATGAAATTTATTATTTCAATTTAGAGTCAGATTTTTCATTACTGAAATAAAATAAACAAAATTGGCTCTCAAAATAATTTATGATATTAATATATTCGCCTTTAGAAAATTTGTGAATAGTAAATTTTAATAATTTTAGTGGGGTATTAAATTTAAAATACCTTAAAGAAGAACTAATTTTTTTATTAAATATTATTTATGAAAAGAAACTATTTTCTAAGAAAATTCAACCTTCATACAAATGATCCCCAAATATTATATCTAATTTAAATTAAATAGTTGTTTGATTATTGTTGGTAGGATATTTATTATTTTTTCTTTCCCTTTTGTTTTTTCTATTGATATTGATAAGAACAAGACTTGCTTTGGCTCTTCCCTTCTATTTTTTATCAAACATATGAAACGTGCATTACATAGTTTAGCTCAAAATGGAAGGTATATATATACACACTTTAATTGAACATATCTATTGATGAGTTTTCCAGCTAAATACTTGCTTCATAAGAGATCGTTTCTCCTCAAATTATAACTTTAGTTTATAAAATATCTTGCTGCTTTGCACTATGTATCGGTTTGATAAAATTTTAATTTTTTTTAAGTATTTTTTTTTAGAAAAAATTAAAAGTTGTGTATATCCGATAAATTAAAATAAAAATAACTTTTAGTATGTGAAAATTATAAAAAATGTGTTTGATAAAATTGATTTTAACAATTAAAATTTTTTTAATAGACATAAATATAATAAATAATGAAATTATACTAAGCTATTCATTAAATTTTGAAAATATAAACTAACTTTAAAAAATATTAAAAAATATTTTTATAAATACTTTAAAAGTTACTTTTTTTTAAATTAAAAGTAGAAATATTTTTATTTTTGGTACATGAATAGTAAAAAGATTTAAATTTAATACCCCATGCCACCACATGCTCCATATACCATTTTAATAGGTTGGTATTCACCAATAGTGTTGATTGATAGTTAGAAATTAACCTCTTCAAGATAGCAACCTAGATAAATAGTATTGGAACATGGTGGTGGTGGTCGTAACTACGCGCATGCTTGTGGGTCATACTTAAATGAGTTTAATTATTCTGTTTATTTTTATAATTTTATTAAATTTATAATTAAATTTTTATATTTTTTAACAAAATTTTTATATAAATTTTAATTTTATAATTAAATTTTTATTAGTATAAAAAATATTAAAGTTAATAGAATATTTTTTATAAATTAATAATACTCATAATAAAAAATTTAATTAAAAATTTAATTATTTATTTTAAAAAATATAAAAATTTAATTATAAATTTAATAAAATTATAGAACAATACAATAATTAAACCTACTTAAAATCACTTCAAGAAGGTGTACGTGGTTTCACCAGATACATTATAGTTCACTAGAGATAGTGTGGGAAAATGGATGAGAATGTAAATTCCCATTTAGCATTATATGATATCAGGATACATACCTTTAGTCGATTTTGGGATTTTGAAAACAATGACATGCAGTATGACTTTATTTGCATCAAATAAAGAGAAATCTCAAATAAACATGCAAAGTAAACTTTGAACTTATTATCATATATTTTATTTCCCTTAACCAATAATAATAATCTCCCACATATGGGTGGTATTGAGTACAAATCGAAGGGATATAAACTGAGAGTCTTCTCTATTTTTATCGTAGAAAGCTTATAAATTTTTTTTATTGAAGAATCACTTCAATTTTCTTGTCTTTTAGAATCATTTTCTATCGGTTCTTTTACTTAGAATCCTTTTAGAGCTAGAATTCTTTTCAACAGAGCTTCTTGATCTACCTCCAAAGTATGGTGTTGCTGTCTCTTTCCGTACAGAATTTTGTAGAAGAATGAGAAAATCAAGGTTTGAGAGAAAAAAAAAATTGTTGGACTAAATTACAAAAATAATAACTTATTCATCTAACATTAAAAAATTTTAAATAAATTTAAACTAGGATGCTACTTGACTAAAATGAGTTCGTTTGCATTGCTATAGAATTTTCTCTCAATTTGAAATTTAAACCTCCCACTTATCTGAAATTAAAATTTAAACTTTGATTAGAGGAAGAGCGGGTGTTACACATTTCATTTTTTACATAGATTTATTTTTTATGTACCGGATTAAAGAAGTTTATATATACATACATACGGATATATAGGATTGAAAGTGAGTTAAGCGAGTCAGCTTGATCTCGACTCGTTAATAGTTTAATAAATTGAACTTGTGAACTGATGAGTTAAGTTTGAGTTTGAAATTGAGCTCATATATTAAATGAGTCGAATACTATGATGTACAGACACTGACACGGACACAGGATACGACATGACACAGGACACGCCGACACGCAAATTTTAAAATCTTACATGACACGGGGACACACATACATATAAAATATGAAGTATTTTTTAGATAAACCGTAATGATATTTTAATATTTTATTGATATTAAAATATAAATTAATTTTTAAAATTTTTTAATGTCTTATTTTAATTATATCAAGTATTTAAAATATTTTTTGTTTTAATAAATAATAATATATACTATATCTAAATTTATTTTAAGAATATATATTAAGAATAAGATCGGACATGCTGACACGTGATGGTATTTAGGTGTGTTCAAGTGTGTCCGGAAAAGAATTTTTTATTTTTATTGAGACACGATTTGAACATAGCAGTCACGCGTGTCGGACGAATGTCGATGAGTGTCATGTCCAAAATGTGTCCGACACGCAGACACGGCAATTCAACAAAATGTCCGTGCTTCATAGGTCGGATATGAGCTTGGATAAACTTAACTCATTAATTAGCTCATGAGTTGGTTCGATTATATATATATATATATATATAATTTTCTATATGTATTAATGTTTTTAATTATTTAAAATTTTATAGTCTTTTTTATATATTTTTAACGTAAGATATAAATAAAAAATTTATAATTGATAAATAGACAATATATAAAATTGATATATAAGTTATAATTTATTAATATAGAATTATAGACTATATTCCTATTATTTGAACCAACTCGTGAGCTTTTATTGAGCCGAACTTTAACTTACAAAATAAGTTCAATTGTTAATGAGTCGAGTTATGAGCCAAACTTAATTTTTATGAGTCGAGTTTGAGTTTAGTATAGCTCGACTCATCTCGACTCACTTCCAACCCCATATATATGTAACTCATTTTTATATTTATTGAACGAATAATTATTTTAAAAATAAATATAAATACTATATTAAATATTTAATATATTTATACATAAAAATTAAATTCTTTCTCCATTTGTTTGTTAACCAACTTCTTCTATGAAACTTACCACATTGTTCCAAACTATAACACACCTCTTTTTCTATAATTTTGTTATTCATTTAACGTAATCTATTTGTACTTAAATTATAATTTCAACATGCATATTGACCATGCTTCTGGATAAGGTTGATCTGGACCAATTTTTCTCCTGAGAAAAAAGTTGGTTATATATAACATGCTAGAGGTGTGTTCTTATTTTATTTATTTTTTTATTTTGATGAAAAGAGTGATGTTTTTCGTCTGTTGTGGATAAATATCAACAGTACACAATTATTAAAGTGTAAAGCAATGTATGGGTTGGAGGTAACTCCCTTTTCCTTTTAGCGTTGAAATTAAAAGAAAATAATAATATGTAATATGTACACATAATATGTAAGGTCAATTTTTATGAAAGTACAATGAGAGGGTAAAAACTTAATATTTTTAAAAAATTATGTTATGACATAATATTAAAATTTATATAAAAATTTTTAAAATTTCATTCTTGTATGTTGTTTATATTTTTTTTTGGGAATGTTAGATAAATAATGACTATTTTGAACAACATAAACAACCACCAATCAAATAAAAATATACTACACTCTAATTTAGTACTATTAATTAAATTTATTTTTTTAATCTTATTAATTTATATTATTCACACATTATTTAAAAAAAAGTGTTGATTACCTATCCTTTTTCTTTCTAAAATATAGAATTTTATTGTAAGATATATGAATGGAGAGCACAGGATATCAACAGGGACATGTATAATCATCTATGATGTATGAACATTAGCATATATATCAGCATGATATAATATAGGAGACGTGTATACACAATTTAAAATTTTTATAAGATACGAAAAATAATATATATATATATATATAATATAAAATATTTTTTAAATAAAGTATTTAAAATATTTTTATTTTAATAATTAATATAATATATATTATTTTTAAATTATTCATTTTAAGAATACATATTAAAAATAAATAAGAATCGACATGTTAACACACGATAAAATTAAGGTGAGTCTAAGTGTATTTGAAAAAAAATATTTTTTATTAAGACATGGTTGGACATATAAAATAAGCGTATCAGATGAATATCGATAAGTATCATATCTAAAATATGTTCGACACGCAAACACAATAAATTAAGAAAGTATCTATGCAAAAAATAATAACAAAAAAAGTTAAAATAAAATAGAGAACTAGGTATGTATAAATGAGTGAATCATTGTTTGAGTCAAGAAGTAAAAGGATAATTACTAGAGATATGTATGCACAAAAACACAAGGGATGTAAACAGTTACGTGAAAGGCTATCTAATTAATTGGGTGAAGTGTTCTTGGTCAAGTTTTCAGTTTTGGATATCAAAACTTAACTTATCCCATAAAAGTAATAAAGACACAAACCTAAAATATAAAAAGCATGAAACTTCCCAATAGTTTTTCTATCTATAACTATAAAGCCAAGGTTCTCTGAACTATGCACCCAATTTTTCAAATATATATATAAAATCCACTATTTATAAGCACTTAATAAGAACAACATCTTCATTCAACTCTACTCCTTCCATTATTCTCTATCTCTCTTTTTTCTTCTCTTCAGTTACATAACAATTTAATACATCAATTATTTTATCAATAATAATAGAAATAATAACATAGAAATGAATACAAAGATTGAACTGCCACCAGGTTTCAGGTTTCATCCAACAGATGAAGAGCTCATAACTCACTACCTCTCTCAGAAGGTTGTTGGTAGCTGCTTCTATGCAACTGCCATTATTGGAGAGGCTGATTTCAACAAGTGTGAGCCTTGGGATTTACCTTGTCAGTATCTCAATTGTTATTTTCCTTTTCACAAATAAATTGGGTTTTCATTTGATTCTCTTTTTATTATGTGCCTTTCAAATATATATTTTAAAAATATTCATCATTATTCAATCATTCTTTTTTTAATGTAAATTTTAATATTATAAATGAGATTAACTAGTTCTGAATATTTAAATAACATGTAATATAAATGACTTTTTCATGAAAATTTTTTAAATGCATATTTAAGTAGAAAATATGTATAACAAGTAACTTTTTGTTTATGACATTATATTTTTTAGTTATAAACTGCCGCCAATAGTTACTGGAAATTACTGCAGATTTGTTTGTCCGTGTCAAAAATGCTAATAATTCATTTTGCGGCGGTTTAAAATCGTCATAAAATATTTAAAAAATTATTGTTATCCTACGTGGGTGTATAATTAGATATATGTAGAAATATTTTTTAATGATTATTTTTTATTTAGCATTCTTTGTTTGATTTATTTTGACTTTAAATTTGTGATTTTTATTTATTATTTTAATTTTTTTTCAATGAAGGGAGGGGGAAAATGGGAGAAAAAGAATGGTATTTTTTCTGTTTGAAGGACAAAAAATACCCAACAGGTGAAAGGACAAATAGAGCCACTGGAGCTGGGTACTGGAAGGCCACAGGTAAAGACAGAGAGATATACAATGCAAAAGCAAAAGCACTTATTGGGATGAAGAAAACACTTGTTTTCTACAAAGGAAGAGCTCCAAATGGTGAAAAGACAAATTGGGTCATGCATGAATATAGGTTGGAAGGCGATAATAAACCTTCTATATACAATCTACCCAAAACAACCAAGGTAATTAGAGTTCAATCAGTATGCATCAGCCATGTCAGAAAAAAAATATATTATATTGTCATTTAATTTGATGCATGTATTTATAACTTTTGAATTAGTATTACATTAATTTCTTTTGATGGAGTAGTTATTTTTGTCGATATAAACGTATTTGGACATAAAAGGTATGAATACACGTGTTGTATATATGTCACATTTAACCAAAAAAAAAAAACTAACAAAATACATTTTTAGTATGAATAATATTAAGTCATTAACTTTTTTTAGCTAACAACAGTTAATTTTTTAAAATTATTTTATTTATCTTAAATTTTAAACTTTAAATCATAAATTTTTAATTTTAAATTATAAATTTAAATATTAAAATTGGCTAATTAAAATTTATTTTTTTATAATTTTTTTTGTATATATTGTGGTTTGGTTCTGTTTTTTGTTTAAATTAATTTAAAATAGTTATTTTGGTTAAATTTTGTTTATTTTTAAAATTTTTCAAAATTATTTAAATATGTATTTTAAGTTATTAAGTTAATTATTTAGACTATTTAAATGTTTATTTTTTATTTAATATCACTTATTTAGATTATGTTAATGATAAATTCGACATAAAATGTATTTTATTAGTTGAGAAATATATTTTGTAAAATTTATGTATATATATAACTACTTATTTGTACTTTTTTATTTTCTAAAATTTTTGTACTCTGTATATATCAATCATATTAAATGTATATTAAAATTAATTATTATTATAAAATATATATTAAAAATAATTTAAATAACACATCTATTTATACACAAAATATATAACTTTTGGTGTATACATATCCGGATACCTATATATTCATGCAACTTTCGTTCATTTTTACACTATTAATTTTATACATGCATATGTATGGCTTATTTTTTAGATAGTTAATAATTGAGTTAACATTTATATATACTGATATAATAATAAGACATAACTGAATATCTATATAAAATAAAATATTTAACATTAACAATTTATGCAAATTAATTTGATTTGAATTTAGTATTTGTTAACATGGTTCCTTTATTTTCTATTTTTATTTTTTCATTTCAGCAAGAGTGGGCTTTGTGCAGAGTTCTACACAAAAGTGAAAAGAAAGTAATGCATGTTCCACAACCACAGGGATTGGTTGAGTTCAGCTCTTATGAAAATAAGGAACTTCCCCAATTGATGGATTCTTCACAAGTAACATTCTTTTCATCAGACCCAAATAATCAAAGTGAGGATCCAAATCCAATCACACGTGATGATAATAATAATAATGATGACATCATAGTTGATAGCATTGAAACTCCTTTCTTGGAACAACAACCACCTTATTATTCTTCATCCTATGATTCTTCAGATTTAGACACCCTTAACCCTGCCACATGGGATATTTCCGACAATGCCCCTACAAGTAATGCGTCTAAGGAGACGGACTTTGATGCTGGCATGTTCTCTTTGATGTACAACAATAGAGAAGTGTTCCAAACATCATTTGAGAATCAGGAATATTATGCATATGATTCTATGGGACATGTGGACAATGGTTCCCTATGGAATTTTTAGAGAATTAGGATTATGATTAGAATTAGTTTAATTTTTCTAATAATTTCAACTTATTAAGGTTAACTCAGTTTATTAGGATAACATAGTTTAGCTTCCTTCTTCTGTCTTTAGATCTTGGGCTTGAACCCATTTGTAATAAAAAGAAAAAATTATATATTAACTGATAGTTGTTTGCAAAGCATAAATTTGCCACGTCTTCAGTTAAAGTTACAAAATCGACAGTCTTTTTTATTAGGAAAAGTCTAGAACCAGTAATTTTATTAAATTCTGGTCAGCATATAACTAGTAATTACAAATTATAAAAGTTACTGTTCCTAACACTCTTTAACACTCCTCTGATTTTTTGCTAAGGCAGGTATTGTAGTGCCAAAGCTATTTGCATATATATATTTTCTTGTCTTACATAAAATACATACTCATACTGTCATACACACACTACTATAGGTTTTATATTTTCCTTTCTGAGTTTAACTCGGAATTCGAACCTGGTGCAACTTTTTTGGCAGCCAACAAATCTTCCACTATATCATTGCCTTAACTGCATATGGTCTTTACTCATTTTTTTTTCTTTAAAATGGATTAGACAACCTCTAATCTTAGATATTATAATATTATAATACTCACACATTCTACACACTTATACACATAATATCAAGAATTCTCATTTACTATTGACTTCAGCCAAATCCTCAATACTAGGTGCACCTATTATAAGACAAAAAACTTTACTACTAAACCAATGCCTTGCATGCAGGTCTTTAGTTAGACTTTTTTTTCGTCTTGTCTTTAGTTTGAGTTTGGTTGCTAATAAAAAAAAAGAAAGATGGTGGAATTAAACTTGGGCCATTTATGAGCCCATTCTCTAGAATAAATAGAAATTAGTCCAAAACTACTTTGACAAGAAAAAAGTCATAGTTTAACGAAAAACAATAATACATAACAAGATTCCGACAAAAATGATAATGATAAATTAAGCTAGGTTGGTCTAGTAGTTTTCTAAAAGAGGCATAGGTATTTGCAGCGGTTTTTTTGTGATTAGCGACAATTTTAAACCGCCACAAAAACAAATTCTAGTGGTTGAGCAAACCGTCTTGGTTAGTAGCGCGAGCAATTGTTTTCGCGGCGGTTTTCAGCAACCGCTAGTATAACTGCCGTTGATAATTTGACGGCGGTTCAAAAGCGCTGCGATATGGGATTGTTAGCATTGACCACATGTTTACTAGCGGATGAATAACTGCTGCTATTTGAAGCGTTTTTGCCAGTTTTTTTGCGCCGATTTTCAATATGCCGCAATTATTGCAACGTAATTTTTAAACTTGTTTTTCGTGATTTTAAAATCGCTGCTAATTTCAGTATAAAATACTGCAAAAATTTTGAATTTTGATTTAAAAATTGCAACTGTTTTTTAAATATATTATAGGTATATTTTTGGCACTTTTGAATTTTTTTTTAATATTACAAATCTTATTATTTGTCATCTAAAAATCTAAATTGATGAAAAAAAATATAACTACAAAATAAATTAATATATTTATAAAAATATCAATAAAATAAATCTCTTATTAAGAGTTACATAGTCAAATTCAAAAAAATGTATACTTCAAACCAAAATAATTTCAATCTTAATATCTATTTTTCGCTCTGTCCTTCCAAGAAATTCATCCCTACAGCGATGTTTGGTAGCAGCTCCTCACCATGCTGTTGAATTACATCCATTTTAAAACAATCTTCTGCTGTCATTGTCACAATTAGTCATGAAATTTAAATTGAGAAGAAAAATTGATGAAAAAATGAAACCAATTTAATCAAGAACAAGAACAAAAGAGATAACAGAACATGAGAGAAGCAAGCTCTCCTAACATTTTCATTTTTACTTACTTCCTTGCCATAACTTGTCAGTCCTTTCTCTTTGTACAATTGAACCAAATACACTCTACACTCTCCAAAATGGTGTTCTGCAACAATCCTGTTGATGATATGAAAAAAGGCTTCAGACATAAATTTGTGCTCGTAAAATATCTAACAAACTCGGCAAAATTGAATGAAGCTGTTCTCGGTGAAGCTCGATACCTATATAACAGAAACTATATAGTATATACATTTGATTTTCAACAATTACTGTCCTAAATATTTAATAGGAGCAATGTTCTGGTCTGAAGTTGAGTAATCTAAATGATACTTAAGAGTTTCAAGTTTATAATCCTGTGGATCAACATTGCAACAACATTGAGCGAGCAAGGGAACTAGATAACATAGATGCTAATGAACAATTAATATAATTGATACAACTTTTACTTACCAGTGTCCTTAAGAGCTTGATGATGTGCTAAAGCTTGAGCATCTTTCACGTTTCCTATAGCTTCTCCAAATGCATCCTTTTGAGCTGACAACTGTGAGAAAATTACATAAAAAGGTTGTGGAAGCAATTTCGCAGAATGATGCCACTTTAAATATCTGCAGCTTAAATGCCACATATATGTACTCTCTATGATGTTCAAGATAAATTCGAAATGCATCAATGATTACCTCCTAATCAAGAAACTCTGTTCAAATTCTTGATTTCAATAAACAAAGCAAATGGAAAAGAGGCCAAAATCTAAAGTAGTTAAGTAAATCAGTAATATATTGAAGTGTGAAAGTTAAATATTCTATCATGATTTTCCTTATTAGCATCATAACAAAATTTTAAACAAAAACAACATCAAGTGAGCTAGAAACTTTTTGAGAATATCCTCCCATTGTCACCTGGGATAGCTCAAAATTGAGCATTTTAAGCATAAGATCATGAGTACTATGATTTGACAAAACAGATCCCTTGGTTTCTTCAGGCGCATCATAAAAAAACTCTTCCTCAGACACCAATTCAATATAAGGATATTTTGATGTTAATTCTTTGCAAGCCTTTATTACTTCAACATAATAACTCTTCTCATGCATTAGATTGTGAAGCTACAGGGTTGTAGACTCCAAAGGCACCTTTGCACTTTCAGTTTCGCTTCTAACACGTTCTTCCTCAACCAGTATAGAACCATTTATCTGTGACATAAAACATGAATATTATTCATGATAGCACATAATGACATTATTTGATCAATATAGTTGACTCACTATAAGATCTAAAAGGTTTTCAATTCCTAGTCAATACCTAGTGGTGAACTGTGTCATAAACTTTCTGAAGATATCCTAGAAGCTGTCGATTGACCTGTTCGGGAGAGTGCTAAATCATTTGGTTGTTAGGTGTAACATCCTACCATACACGTCTAGGACGTAAATCAAAGGTGGCGAGGCGCTACGATCTCTAATAGTAAAAATACATACATATATAATAAGGACAATATAGCTAGGAGTTTTGAAAGAAAAAGGGTAAGATCAAAACGAAATCGAAGATGCGTCGCTCGCGAAAAATGTTAAGACAGAAAGCTTATATAGAAAACTAAATGACATATATATATATATATATATATATATACCAACGAATAAGTAAAATCAAGCTCTAAACTCGACCTGCGAAGCTAAGGCCGGCTAGAATATATATATATATATATATATATATATATATATATATATATATATATACAATCCCAAAACATTACACAAACTACAATATAAACTCTTGTTTCTCCATAAGTAATCTCTAAGATGGCAAAATTACAAAATACAAGGTGCGAAGAACAACTATGAGCACACATATATACAAGTACAACCTGAACGATAAACCCAAATATAGTTCTTCGCTTCTTGAAAGTCTCCAGACGCTTAGTGAGGTACCTCCAAACCTGCATCTGAGAAACAACAATAGATGTATGGAATGAGAACCAGGGGTTCTCAGCATGGTAAAGGTGCCCGCATAGTTAATATAAAAGGTCTTGGAAAAACAAAAGGCAATCCTAGAAATTGACACTCAGAAATAAATTTAAGAAAGTATTCTAAACCATAAATTAGGTAAGTTATCTAAGGTGTTCAAGTTCTAAATCCATCTTTAACCTAATACTTTACTTTTCATCTCCTCCAACCCTCCGAAACTTCAGTGGAACTACCCTCAGTGTCACCTCTGTCAGCATGAGAGATCTCTATGTTGCAAACACATACAGTTTAGACAAAAAAAAAATACAAATAAAGGTAGCAGTTACAGCAGATAGGACAAGTAGCAATTAAGTACCGTTAAACAATTAGGCATGCCAAAACAAAGCATACTCAAACAAATCACACAAATGCACATGATGCATGTCTATCATATGGCCGATGAATCTTCTCTGTCGATTATAAAGCCAAACCCGACATGTCTGATAGCTAACCCTGGACAGAACACCAAACACAGAGCAAGTGAGATCAATCCACATCCCTTGTATCTTACCCGCGTACCCGGAGCAGGGGACAATCTCACCCTTGCCTCTTACCTAGGCGGTGTTACAGTTCTCGACCTAGAGCAAGCAACGACAGAACTCAACCCTTGCCTCTTATCCGAAGTCTCGAACTATAATCCGAAGCAAGTGGATAATACCACTACATCTTACCTGGAGTCTCAACATATATCTGGAGCGAGTGGACAACGCCACCCCTCTTACCCGGTGACTTATATCTCATAATCATTCAATTTATTCAAATATCTTACTTTAATATCAATCTTCATCATCCTTCACTCAAGTTCAAACATCATCAATCCATCTCTCATTCAATTTGCAATTCATCATTATCATCATCATATTTATCAATCACTTTTTATTTAACATCACCAACCCTTTATTAGTTCAGTTAACACTTCGCAAAACCTTTTCAAATATCTCCTCAATTTATTTAACAGGCTCATCCTCATTCTGAGGCTTAAAGACTCACTAACGGACCTTAAACAAGTGTAAGGGAGGTTTAGAAAGCTAGAGGTTTGGTTAAACATTCAAAAATATCATCTTTGGCTAAAACAAGAATTCTGCGTATGCATGCCATGTTTCACGTACGCGAAGGTGTAAATTTTGCCCATCTCGCGTATGTGACTCTTGTCTGCATATGCGAGCCCCTTGGACAGGAAAGCCTTCCCGTGTCATGTGGTACTGCCCGCATATGCGAGCCTGTAAATCCTCCTATTTCGCATACGCATGCACACTCCTGCGTACGCTGGACGTCTGGGCAGAGCTCAGGATCCATAATGCATGTGTGTTCGCGTACGCATGTCCATCAAAAGTGGTAAAAAGCTGTTAAGTTCTACAGAAAGTACTTTTACACACCAAACCTTCAATGAGAATAACTTTTTCATTAAAAATTATTTTTTATCAGTTATTCGAATGGCATAAACTTCACGGACACAATTTTATTTGAAATAATTTTGATAAAATTTGAGAATCCGAAAGCCAAGTTATGACCCATCGAGATTGGTTAAAAATCAAGTTTTTGTCAAAATCACCAAACCTCCATTTTTACCAACAACCTCAATCCAACCCAATGTTTTACACATCAAAACAACATTAAACTCATTCAACACAGTTTCATAATCATTCCATATCTTCCATAACATATCAATTCTTAATGTTTAGCAATTGTATCCCAACAATCCTCCATCAAAACTATACAACTCATCAACACATTAACATTTACAACAAATCATCATTATCATTAATTATCATCATGGCTCATGACAACTCAACATTTCTACCAAATATCACTAAACTTTATCAAGTTCACGTAGTTCAACCTATTCTACAGTCATCTAGCCTAAGTTTTCACGTTACATTATATATTATCTACGAGAAACCAAAATCATACATTGGGCGATTCCTCCCTAATGCTTGGACACCTCAAATTTCACCGTTCCTCAAGCTTTCACTTCACCAAGACAACACCAAAGTCAGGTTCCAGCCTCCAAGATTTAAATCAACAACTCAACCACCAATTGAACTTCAAATCAACGTAATTCAATTTATTTTCACATTATGTCATTAAAATCAACCCCAAAGCTTACTAATTCAATAATTTCACAAAGGGTTTGAGGGTTCTTATCTTACCCACGGTTTAATTGGATAAAATCCAACAATTATCCACCATTAGAGTACCCCTAAACTATCAAAATCACAAAAATTCTCAATACCAAAATCCAAGTTCGTGGAAAAGGGGAGAACAGAAAACTAGGCATAAAAATATCAATTTTATTACCAAAATTTTGACATGGTTTGGAAGAGAATTCCGAGACAAATTAGTGACCACTGACAACTCGTCAATCGAAACTCCGGATTGAAAGTTATGGAAGAAAGAAGATCAGAGTGAATAGTGATGTAGGGTTTGGCCTCTCCTTCATCATTGCAGCGTGATTCACATGAGGGTGGGGTGTTTGTGGCTGAAATGCCATATTTTAGATTTATATATGTTAGGCCTTGGCCCGGTTTGGATTCCGTCTAACCGATTCGGTCCGTTGGCCCGTTTTTATGTCAAAAACTTTAAAATTAGTGTCGAAATTCATATTTTAAATATTTTTACTCTTCTAACTTATCAAATTTAATTTTCTAACTTCTTTGAATAATAATTAACTTATCATTTAATTATTTATTAATTTTCAGGATTTTACACAAGGTCGGCCAGGGTCATCGGGAAAGCCTTGCACCGAATCGCGTTTGCAGCTCCTTCCAGGTTCATCCTTGTCTCGAAGGTCGATAGGTATTTCTAGGGGGTCTTTAGTGCCGTCGTATTTCATACCGGTTTGATTTGTGAAAACCTTTAGGTAACTTAGCCCTTAGGTTCCTCTCAGTGAATGTGGTGGCTCTCAATATCACGTGACCCCTCGTTGTTTGTTTGGAATCTTAATGGTGTCTTCTGTCTTCATCGTCGTGTTGGCGCTCTGGTTATTCCTGGGAAATACTATGATTCTGGCATTTTCCGTGACGCCAGTCGGGTGATCTTTCATTCCTGGTTTTTCATCGTGATTGACTTCTGGAGGTTGCTTGACTTGCGTGTTTCGAGTGGTATCGCCCTTTGGAAGCGACCCGACCTTCAAGGATTTATACTCTTTGGTAGAGCTCTTAAATTATTCGTATTTCTTTTTCTCCTAGTCCGTCAGGCGTTTGGGCCTTATTGAGGTGGTGGTCATCTTCTTTTGGTTCTCGCCTGTTAGGGGTGGGCTGGCGATGCATGGTGCTGGTTACCCTCCCGTAGGTTGGTGGAGGGATATCGTTCCGTGGTTCCGGCATTCTATCGGGTGGGTCTGATTCGTAGTGATAGCCTGAGGACCCCTCCTTGAATTCTTCCATCATGTCGCCAAGGCTTTGGCAAGTCCCCACAAACGGTGCCAATATACTGAGAGTTGTCGGCACGCGTTGTGAGATGGATCAGGAACTCGCCGGCCTTGAGTGGTGATGGGACCGGATCTTCTTGGAGCGGTGGGGTGTGGTACTTGCAAAGACACCCTGACACTCAAGTCAAAATATATCTGAGAGATATATGTGAGGATTAGAAATATGTGACGTACTCTCTTTTTACAATAGGCATTTGTTTATCTTATCTAATCTTATTTAAGATAATAAGGATACTAGATTTTGAATGTTGGTTAGGAATTTGATTTCTAGGCCGGCTTGGACTGGAAAGGAGGCCCAAACCCAGGCAACCATGTTGGAGACTACTCCGATGAAAAACCCGAAAATCAAGTCTGGAACAGGATGTCTTGAGAATTTTGGGTCTATGGTGCTCTCTCGTGAGCATCACGTGCCTCGTCATTAAATCTATTTATAATCATAATTGACTTTCATTTCACTTAAACACATATTTATGAACCACTGTATTTGACAAATTTTCACTCAAAAGATTTTCAGGCCACATAGCATAATTATAAGAGTAAACTACTATTTCTATCCATGAAAGTTTTAAATGCTGACAAATTTACTTACAAAAAAAAATTAAAGTTGTAATCATAAAAATAAATTCCATATGACAATTAACTAAACACTAATAGATCACCTAAAAATTTCAAATGACCCTTTTCCTAATCCTAATTAATCTCATTCCCGTCTTTTTCAATCCCCGCCTGACTCTCCTTATACTGTAAGAACCCGCGTTTTCACGTAAAACCTTTTTAAAAATAATTTTAAGTTTCCGAGATGGATTCAAAATTTAGAATTTTTAATTTGAAAATATAAAGGTGAAATTTGATTTCAGTGAATTTTTCTGAGTCAATAAATGTTTTCTGAGAAAAACCGAAAAAAGCCGCAAACCGGTAGCCGAACCGGTTTAAGTCTGTTCAGTGCCGTATTTTTAGAAAAATAAGATTTTGAAAAAATTGGTTTATTGTTTTAAAAGGACAAAATAATTTTTGAATTGAAAACCGGGCACTAATCTTAAAGGTTTTGGCTCAAAGTGGGCCAAACGGACCAAAAACACTAACGGGTTGGACCAGACCCAAACTGGACCTAAGGTCCAACATATATAAGGCCAATTAATGAGCATTCAGCTCATTTTGACCTAACTTGAGAGAGAGGGGGCGCAGATTGAGAAGAGAGGAAGAGGAGAGGGTTGGTTACTATTCACCTCCACCTTCCGAGAGCCATAACTTTTGATCCGGAGCTCCGATTGACGAGCCGTTTGCGGCCACGCGAAGCTCTTGTTGAGCTCTTACGTCTCTATTTCAAGAAATCTGGTAAGAACTTGCGTCTCACTTACCAGTTTTGTACCCTAGATTTCTGCATTTTTGAGGTTGTGATTTTGAGTGGATTTTGTGGTTTTGCTTGTTTAGGTGATCTCTAGTAGCGGATAAATATTGAATTTTACCCCTAATCATGTTAGGTAAGGTAAGGTAAGGTTTCTCTAAACCTTTGTGTTTAGTTGTTTTGTGTATATTAGGTTTTGATGTTGGTATATATATGTGATATTAGATTGAGTTTTGGTGTTTGTTAGAGTTGGTTGAGGCTTTAGATCAAGCTTGGTAGCTTCGTTTGGTGTTTGGTACATTTGAAAATCGGCCAAGGTATGGTTTCAGTTTCTTCTATGTAATATGTAATGTTCATGGACACTTAGGCTAGTTGACCCTAAGATAGGATTGAATGTTGTTGGTGGATAAATAATTATATGTGAATTGATGTAATTGTTGGTTGTGTGGGATTAGTGTGGTTGATGATGATTATTTATATTGATGAATAACGAGAATTTTGAGAATTTAAGGTGATGAGTCAATGTAAGATGTTTAGGGTGGTTTGGAATGAAGGGTATTGATAATTATGATGTTTGATGATATATATTGATGATAGTTTTTGGTTGTTGATTATTGTGGCAATTGAGGATGGTTGGGTGTTATTAGTATTGAGGAGTTCTATGATGAATTTGGTCAATGATGGATAGAGTTTGATAATGATTATTGGAAATTATGAGGATTTGTTTTGCTAGTTGAGGTTGTTGTTGATTGATCATGATTATGAGTATAGATTTATGATTAAGTGGGAAATCATGGATTTGGTAGTGAGATATGGTATAATGGTTGAGATAGTGTTTGTATGAATTTTGGACTGTTTTGGTATGGTTGATATGTGATTGAATTGGTATTAGATTGAGATTTGGTTAAGAATTGGATGTGTGAGATTTTGGGTAAAAATGAATTTTTGGTGAACTTTGACGAATCATAACTCGTGCCTTGATTTTCAAAATTTGAGGAATTTGGATTAGAATTAAAGATTATTGAAAACCCTTTGATTTCATATAAAGTTTGTAAAATTTGGAATTTTGTAGAGGAAGTTATGATCATTCAAAGTTGGTGTTAAAAATCTGAAATTCTACAAAATTGTAGAATTTTAGGATTTTCTGATATGTGCGGACGCACAGTCTTGTGCGCACGCCCAACCCTGCGAAAATGTTATTCTGTGCATACGCACAGGCAGGGGAAAGGGCTCTGGTAGCAGCGCTAGCATAGGTTGTGCGCGCGCACATCAGTGAAGAGTTGCAACCTGTGCGGACGCACAGCCCTGTGCGCACGCACAAGTCGGGAAGGGTCGTCTGTTGGGGGTGCTCGCACAACTTGTGCGAGTAAACAAACTTTATGAATTTTAGTACCTGTGCGTACACACACCCCTGTGCGGACGCACACGTCCTGTTTCACAAATTTAACTTTATTTTCAACTATTTCACCTTTCCGACAAGGTTGTAAGCTTCTATAACACCATTTTAGGATTCTTGGGCTTATGTTTTCCTTTGACAAGTTAGCAAACGGAGGTTAGGTTTCTGGTGTATTGGAGATGAGTTCGGTTGAGAAAGAAGGAAGAGTAGTGAACTTGGCGAGTACTGATAGCGAATTGAGGAACTGATGAGCTAAGGAGTTCGGAAAGGAACTTTTGACTGGATGGTGGTTGTGGTGGGTATGAGTGGAAAAGTGTTTAGAGGAGTGGCCTCTAAGATTGAATATGTAATTATAATGTGCATGGCTATCTGTCGTAGGGGCTGTGGTAGTATCCCGCCTATGTTTGGATGTGAGGCTTGAAGCTTAGCTTCTCACTCATACTAATTGCTCCAGAGGAAGGTGGTAGGGCACTCTCCCTCGGATTGTTTCCCTCTGAAAGGAGAAGGTGGTAGGCACTCTCCCTCGGAATTTTCCTCCTGAGCATGGGTTTCTCTCTGATTGCAAGGTGGTAGGGCACTAACCCACGGAATCATGTGACAACCAGAGGATGGTGGTAGGGCACGCTCCTTCGGAATATTTTCCTCTGAAAGGAGAAGGTGGTAGGGCACTCTCCCTCTGAATTTTCCTCCTTATGCTTAATAGAGAGACTAATCCGAGAGTTGTCGATCGGATTTGCTGTCGGGTTTGGCACAATAACCGACATGTGATGTCACAGCCAATAGGACAGACATTCATCATGTGCATCTTCTATATGCTTGCTTGCTTTGTTTACTTGAGTTTGCCTAATTTTATAATATGCTTACTTGCTTCCTGAATTACTTGTTATATATGAATATTATTTGTGTTTTAACTGCTTGCACTAATTGTGATTGACTGGTGCTTAGGAGGTTAGGTAGGCAGTGGCAATGGGATCGCACTGAGGTTAGGTTGGCGATGGCTGTGGGATACAGCGGTGTCAGTAGCATTAGTTAGAATTTTCCTAAGTTAGATAACCCGGTTTATGGTTTAAGTTCTTTATTTATTTATACCATTAAGCTTGAATATCAGTATATGATGTGAAGTTCTAGGATTGCCTTCGGCGTCCTGGGGTCTTACATCTTACATCATTGGGCACTGTTACCATACTGAGAACCTCTGGTTCTCATTCCATACTTTGTTGTTGTTTTTCAGAGGCAGGTCGTAATCTATTTCGGTAAGATTGCGGATATGGTGACAGAGCGGAGCATGGTTTGTTCCTTATTTATTCCTGTTTTACTTTTGTCATAGTATTCTCTCACCTTTTGTATATTTATCTTTATGGCCTTAGAGGCTTACTTGAGAGATAGGTGTATAAGCTGTTTTGATTCTAAAACTCTGTATCTCTCTATTTGTAACTAGTCGTCTTAAACTCCGCAAGCTGCGGCTAGTTCTCTATGATTATTATATTCTTGTATTTATATGTGTTTTATTCTCTTATACCCATACCTTGTATCTTATGCTTTGGCTTCGTGTGAACATTTCGCGCTTTTGTAATTATTTTTTTGAGCTTAATCATTCATCAGGCTTCTAGAATATATTAATTCCTTCTATATATAAATATGTATAAGCCTTAGGAATGTCGTAACCTCTAATTAACATTTGCTTTATGGCTAGAGGTAAGGCTTAGTGTAATTGGGGTGTTACATACACCACCACTACCATCATCACCACCACCAAGTTAGCAACATCTTTGCATTTTTCGTCTACAACACCAGCAATTCGCATAAATAAATACGAAGCTAGTTTTTGAACTACGACCTAATTCAATGTCAACTGATGAACATTCGAAGATCACAAATCATCCATCAAATTGAACAATTTAAAGTCGAATACCTTTGATTTTGTCTCGGAATCAATTGAGAAAGTGACTAGCAGCGTTGAATGATGCTTTGATCCTACCAAAAAAAGGTGGAGAGGAAGTCTTTGATGGTGACATCGAAGAAGGAGTAGCACAACTCTTTGAACCAAGGGAGAAAGCAGAGCCGAGACCACTATGAAACCACCAAACTTGTATACACACGCAGTGGTAATTTAGCGTAGCTACAAAGGAAAAGCCCTTGGAAGAGGCAATAGCGCACACAGCGATCGTGGTGGAGAGGTAGTAACATTGACGAGCACAACAACATCTTCGTGTTCTTCGTCTACAATAGCAGTTCTTCCTCGCGGTGGACCTTGAGAGGGTAATGAGGAACTATCACGACGGAGAAGACAAGAAGGTTGGTGGGAGGCACGGAGGTTTGACCTTCGACGTCTCTGAATTGGTGGCCAACAGCTGGTCCTTTATACCGAATTCGGTCCCAGGGTTGGGGGGAGGCTTTGCTACTACAGTTGGAGAAGGAGTGAGGAGTGAGGTTATAATTAGGGTTAAGAGAAGGGTAATTTTGAGTTTTTATGAAATTTTTTAATGTATGGATAATTTTGTTGTACGGAATTCATCTTTTATAGTTACAACTTTAATTTCTTTTTTTCATAAGTAAATTTGTCAATATTTAAAACTTTCATGGGTAGAAATAGTAATTTACTCTAATTATATAAACTAAACAATTATGCTATGTTTGATGATTTTTAGTCGACCAACAAGTAAGTTGACAGTTAACTCACCTATTCACTTAAGTTATTCACTTAAGTAAGTATTGCAGATTTGAAATTCTCCTTGTATATGTAGCAATTAATTGACTAATAGTTGAACTTTAAATGAAATTTCGATCTGATGTACTAAATTAGTTATTGATATACCGAGTTGAGAGATACGGTAGAAAATTAAAATTAATAATTTAAAATTACTTTTATAAACAATTACATAAATCAGTAACCAATAACTAAGTTTTAAGAAATAGAGAAACATTTAGACATATATCTTTCTTTCTCCTAGTATAATACGTTCTTCCCATCCTTTACTATAATTAATCGTCGAAATAAATTGTCTATAAAAATTGTTAATGTAACATTTTTATTTTGTAACGAAAGTGTTGGTCGTCTTACATAAATCGTGTAATTAATATTCACCTTTATGTAAGATCCGTACATTTATTATTTATAATCGAAGTTGTTAGAAATCTTTGATTTGTCCAAATAACAACATTCACCTAAATGATGAAATTGGATTACATATTTAATTTGCATGTTATTTTCAAAGATGACTTTCAATACTCGATTTGACTTAAGCAAGGAGCATCTCTCGTGTGCATGGGAATCTAACCAAACTTTCAACAATGTGCAAATTTATGGGTTCTTTTAGGTGATCTCGCTTTGCCTCAAATTGGCAGAAAAAACAGTTGATTATTTAGGGTTTGCTTTAATTTTGGATCTCAAAGGATTCTCTCTATATATATAGCTCCTTAGCTATTATTCAAGTGAGTTACTTTGATTCCTTCTTTTTAGTCTATAAGCTATAAAAAGCCTTAAAGAACTCTCAACTTTGTAGTTGACAATGAAAAAGTAGATCCTCACTAGGATTCATATACTTTGACATTACACTTTCTCCACTTCTAGAATTTTCTTCTGAATTTCTATTTCAACTAATCAACACCTATTTCTATTTTTTTTTAAACCTTTCAGTTATAAAAGATTGGTAAACTATAACTTGCTGATGCAAACTCATCTTTATTTATGTTTTTTTTAAATAGTTGTTAGTCTCTAAATTTACAAAAAAAAAAACTTTCTCACAAATTTAAAAGTTCTTAGGACTCGTTTGGAAAGCTTCAAAAATAACTTTTTTGAGCTTTTGACTTATCAAAAATAATAATATTAATGTCTGGTGTAATATTCAAAATCAAATTACAACTTTCTAAGAAATTATTTAAGAGTTTATAGAGAATTTTAAAAAAATTACTTTTCTCATAATGCTACTACTTTTTATCATATTTCTATAAAATAAATACTTTTAGAACTAAAAACTCAAATACAAAATAACTTATTTATAAGCTACTTTTAATATAGTCATTTATTGTTTAAACTATTTTTAAAAAAAAAGCTTAATTAAGCTGTTTATCCAAATTAGACCTTAGACTAACGACTAATAAATAAATATCAAATATTGACTAAAAAATTAGTTAGATACCAATTTAAAATTTAAAAATATTTGGAGACTAGAATTTAGAAGTTAAAAGCAATCATAATTCATAACTTGTTTTTTCAGGTTTTTTTTATACTTTTACTAACTTTGGCTATAATAAATATTATAGGTATGAAACTATAATTATTAAAGAATTTTACTATCATGTGCTTTAAGAACATAAGTTAAACATATTATAAAAGAAATATTTTAATATTGTTTATTGTTTTTATGCATTAAAAATATAAAAAAAATTGTTTTTATAACAAATAATATTAAAATATTTCTTTTTATGGTAGGTTTAATCTATGCTCTTAAAACACACAGGATATCAAAATCTATTATTAAATCAAATAAAGTAATTTTAGTTATTGTTACTATAATAAGACTTAATAATTGAACCGAATTAAAGCACTCAATTTTCAAAGAATCATGAGATCATTTTTCTATATGTTGAATGCATGTGGTCGCTGAAATTAAGACTCGTAAGTGTTGAATTTTAGAGAAACATACACATTAAGTAGTTAATCATGTTCATGACCTTGTTGAAATTAGTAAACTGCTCTGACCTATAGAGCTTCTTAATTAAGCTCAAAATTAAAGACCCTCAAAAGTCGGTGTCACCAGATGATCCTTTCAATTATGGACATTGTTGGGGAGAAAAAAAATATCTGTTTTTGGTCATGAAAAAGACCTCTTTGCCAATGGCATGGGTGCTATGAATTATGATGAATAATAACAAATAGAGTGTATACTCAAATTAATTCTTAATAAATCTCAGATTAAACATTTTAATATTTAATAAGTTTTTATCTTTTAAAAGTTTCTAAGAATTATATCTTCAGATAGATTGATCCTTCTATTGCTTTGAATAATATTTTAATATGCATATTAATAAATAAATAATTTTTTAACAAATTTTATTATAAGTCAATTAAATTTCTGATAAATATTCTTTTAAGATAAACTAATCTTTTTTTAGAGTGATTAGTGATCTGTCTCGAAAATCTTTAAAATAATAAAAATTTATTAAAAATTAAAAATCCAGTTTAAAATTTTCTAGATACCAAATGTAAGTGTATACTTTAATAAATAATATGCATTGATATATATATATGCTAAGTTGCAAACAAAATAAACTTGCAAAAGAATTAAGAGGGTAGTAGCTTTTTGAATTTTTATCGGTCATTCAATGAATTTATGACCCACCTAAGACCTTTCTTCTCCCCTCCCTGCCTAATTGAACCCTACATGGTGTAATTTTATTACTCATATAATAGTCTTTGAAATTTTGTATGTAATTTTTTAAAGATGTCAATTATTGGATAATTAAAAAAAAAACATAAAAAGCGGCATCGTGTGGCCCTCATAGAGTCAACAATTTAGTAAATAGTTAATGTGGGAGTTGGAGAATTAGAATTTTTTTTTCAATTGTGAAATTAATGTTTAAGGTTAATTAGAGTCCACGTAACACACAAATTTTGTGATATTGTCACTACTACTTAGGCCTCTGATGTTTTGCTTTATACATGTAGTAATTTATTAGCTAAACATTAAATTTTTTAAATAGAATTTAGTATTACCATATATTAGTTTTTGTTTTGTTAGACTAAAAAATACCATAAAAAAAAATTGAACACACTTTATTCTTTTAAGGAATTTATTTACGGACAGTCATGTTGTCAGTATTGTTTGATGTCAATTGGCGCATACTAATTTTATTGACGTTATACATTATCGATGCTATTGTCGTGAATATTTAAATAAATTCATTACTTATTAAAATAATTTTTATATTAATTACCAACGTTCTACGACAAATTATTTTTATATAATATTTTTAATTATTTTTTTGACGTTTTTATTATTGACGGTCGAACCGTCGCTATAAATATCTTAATATTACCGCCAACTCGAGTCGCCAATGAATTGTGATCAGATTTTTTTAACGGGCCATTTATCTATATGATAATTACCAATTTGTAGCAATAGATAAACTGTTAGTAAAACTGAATTCTCTTGTAGTATGTAATTTAATAATCATATAGATATTGTTATATATTATAATATTTATAAAATATATAAAAGACTTAAGTTAACAATCAGGTCATTTTTGTCGAACAATTATTATCCTTTAGGAATTATGGAATAGTTCACATACAATTTGTTTTATTTTATTAATTTAGATGTTTACTCTAATTTTAATTGTGTGCCATCATATTCATCATAAATTAAATAAATGAAATTGATAGCTTGTATTTTTCTTCTACTTGTACTATGAGGAGTGCTGTTTCTTGATCAGCATTGTGGTTTGCTCAACTATATTTTGTTAAAGCTCTTCTGACTTTTAAGAATTAGAACTTTAGTCTTTGCTCATTTTAGGTTGCAACAAAAAAGATAGAACCATAATAATAATCAATGTACCCGCAAGAATTTAATCAAACATAGTTTTCGCGTTTCTTGTAATATTGTTATCATCATGTTAGTTATTATCATCATTTCTTAAGAAATATATGTTTTTTTTAATGATATATTAAAATTGTGCACCTACCTTCTTATCTTTTTTTTTTTTTTCAGAGTACAAAATCTTGTGCACCTTTAAAACAACAAAAGATTGTGCACACCCACGTTGGAACAGAATCAAATTGCCACTGAAACATGGCATGCATTTCTGGCATATATACTGAACTGAAACACCCTGCAACCAATGCAAAATATATGGGCCATTAATAGTTTATTTAAAAAAAAAAAAAGCAATGGCCTACCATTCTTTTAATTATTTTCTCTTTTTTTTTACCAGTCACTATGTATCATTGTTTAATCTAACTAATCTTTCTAATTAACTTAACTTGGATTGATTAAATAGTTAATTTATCCGTCTGTTTAAATAAAAAGATAAATTTTTAATTTAAATTTAGATCTATAAATTAATTCTTAACCTATTAAACTAAAAAAATATTGTAAAAAAAAAAGACTAATCCTTCTAATAGTAAGGAAATTCTAGGTCAAATTTTAGATATACGACTTTTTTTTCATTTTAAACTCAAACTCTAAAACATCATACTTTTCTAACTAATATTGTCACTGAACTATTAATCACAAAGCACAAACTTACTTACTATTTATCAAACGGCACTTGTTAAATTATTAATATTTTAATTTTTTATCAATAATTGAATTTTATTATCGAAAATTTAACTAAATCAATTTAAGAATTATTTGTAATGACAATGATTAGTCACCAAAAAAAAGTAGTGACAATGATTGTCTTTCTCAATATACTTAAATTTATAATTATGTTATATGTATATAAAAAAAATAGTTACGAGTATAAATATATATTAAAATATAAAATAAATATTAAAAATAAGTTAAATAATATATATACATATATACATACAAATATCTGATAAATAAATTCGTGACTAATTTTTATAGATATACACATAATATTTAAAAAAAAAAACTTAAAACCTTACTTTCAAGACTCAAATATAATTAAGATCAAAGGAATTAGCATTTTGTATATATTGATTAATTTGATAGATTTAGTTAACTTGTATTCTAAAAGTATATAGTAAGAGTATAATGATAAAAAAATATTTTTTTTAATAATTTTTAGTCAAATAATTTTTTTATGATGTTTCTAAAATATGTTGTTAGAGCATAGATTAGGAAAATGATAATTTGATTTATGAATGTTTTTCACCCGCAAAGATCAACCACGTGGGACTTGTATGAGTTTGACAAGTGTAATAGTCACACATTAAATAGGATCATAAATACAATGTTGGACCATAGCGATGCTAGAGCTGGCAGTGATCAAAGAAAATTTAAGGATGGTGTCCCCATTGTCCTTTCCTAAAGAGCCAATATGAGTCTTGGATCCATGAGAGAGCACACCACCACGTACAATCACCCACATTTAATTTTTCTATTTTAGCCTCCTTTTTTTCATTTTTATCTAGGGACCCTTCTTTTGTCTTTTCATGCACCAAATCATTCAAGATTCCCCTTGCGCAACCTTAGAGTCCCACCCTCTTTAATTACTCTTCTCCCTTCAAAATTACCAAAACACCCCTCATCAATTCAATTTAAGAAAAATATATATACTTATTGTTTATTTTGGTTTCCGTTAAAAATGTCTAAAATTTAATTAAAACAAATTATTTGTTTTTGTCTTCACTTTTAATTACTATACGTTCACATGACATAATGTGTTTAAAAAAAAATTTTAAGTATACTTACAATACTGGTATTTTATTAATTTTAATCATTAATCTTAATTATTATATATATATATTTTGAAATCAATAGTTAATATATTTGAATTTTTTTAAAAATATTATGTGTATATAAAAAAATTAATTATTAAATTAATTATTATATATTTGTATAACTTTTATATATTTATATATGAATATATCTATTATTTAATTTATTTTTAACGTGTATTTTATATTTTAATATATATTTTATATAAATAATTAATTTTTATATACATGTAGTATAATTAAAAAATATATAAAAACTAACTTTTAAATAATCTATATTAGCCAATTTTTTATATAAAATTATTTTAAAATTTGAAAATTTGAAAATTAAAAATTAAAATCTAAAATTAAAAAATTAACTAATATTAATTAAAAAGTAATTCTCTAATTAAAATATTTTTATATAAGTATTATTAATCACATCATCACTTAAGTGAAACTTTTGGCGGTAAAAAGTATATTATTGGATAAAAAAAAATTAACAAAATCTACAAAAGAAATAAATTTCGTAAAAAAAAAGAATGGATGGGATAAACTTTGGTCACAGTCACGACTATAAAGTGCCAACCTTTTTTGGCAGCTAAAATTTCTGTTCCTGGTAACAGATTGACTTGGGGGTTAAAAGCCATAATCTCCAATTGTGGATACCAAGTTGCTTGGCTAGGTCATCACACTTTCCCCCTCAATAATATGGCTATGATTTTCAACGAATATAAATAAAAATAGAGTCCTAGGTGAATTGCCATTGCCTCTTAAATTATTTATTTCACTGCTATAGTGCCTATACTATTGTAGCTCCATAATGTAAAAATTATTGGATCACCTTTTTCATAACTCCTCCTATGGTGCCCTTTTGTGTCAACTCTTCCTAATGCCTAATGCTACTTCAATAATTAGTATCGCTCAATTTAATGTCAATGGATACTTTAATTTACGGATTGGGACCATCTTTGAGTTCCATTTCTAGTGTACATTAAAAACTTTTTAACTGCTTTTCGAGTACTAATAATAATATTACCATTACTACTTAAGACTTACTATATATATATATATATATATATATATATATATATATATATATATATATATATATGTTAATTCTTTTCTTAAAAAATATTACTAATATCAATTTTAAAGTAAATAGCACTTGTAGGTCACTGCTGTTAAGTAGAATATATATGACACTTATTAAATATATCATTATATGATGAGTAATAAGCCAAGTAAAATTTTGAAAAAAGTTAGCGATAAATTTATAATGTTTTAAAGAAAATAAAGTATTAAGTAAGTTGTTGAGAAAAAATTGTGATGACCTGATAAGTTATTGAAAAATATATTAAGTAAGTTTCTAAAAAAATTAAAATGCTGAATTTATAGGTTCTTAAAGAATTATAATATTGAAAAAAATTATTTTTTCATTAGAAACTCATCATTTGATTGTGTCATGAATCTACTTCTAAATTTAAGTTAATAAAAAAGTATATGAATGATTATATTTTTATATTTTTTTACACAAAAACTTTTTAAATTTGTATTTAGTTATAAAAGTTTTGATATTATATCGTAAAATTATTTTTTTAAATTTAAACTAATAAAAATACCACATGAATTATTATATTTTTAAAATTTAAATTTTTTAAAATAAAAAAGTTAATAAAGTGATAAAATAAAAGATTAATCACCATTAATTTTATAATTTTTATGAAATATGTGTCTTATTATCTTAATTTAAGAGTGATTAGTTTTTTATTTTATCATTTTTTTGACTTTAGAAGATCTTGATTCATATCTCTAATACGCTACAACAATTTTGTTGGAAGTTTAATTACGTGGTACATTTTTCTTCAAAGACCAATGCATCTATTGCAAAATTTCCCCAAGATTTTATTTAGTCCTTTTTTCTTAGGTCTTATAAATTAATCACAAAAATTTTCAAAAGGTTATTTGTACTATTACTCTAATTATTTATATACCTTTAAGTAATAATTTAAATCTATAAAATAATAAGTCATAATATAGTAAGTGAGAGAGCGGGTGTTTTTTCATGACTTTGTTATAAAATTAATTGTTTCTGAGACATAAATATAGAAAATAAAAAAAATAAGACAAAGATAAATATTCTTATTTTCACATTTCATTTTTTCTCAAAAACAATAATATCCATACAATCGCAACTAAATTGTAATAATTAAATATTTTGTACAATAATATAAAGAATATAAAGTAGTGCAAGAAGAGTGATTATGAGAAGGGATATGCAGCAAGTGATTTAGTAACATGCATAATTAAGGGCTTTGAGTAGTAATAAGTACAAAGCTAAGGTTTGCATTATTATATATAAAGAGAAAAATTCAGAAAATGGAAGGAACCACTCTCTGGGTCTCACAGTAGCTTAGGCTGTAGCCGACCTTGCTGCCAGAAATTGCTATGAAACTTCACACTTCATAACTTACCACTGACACCACACTGCTTTAGTCAACTTTTTTGGGTCAAACCTACACAACAAAGTACAACAATATTATTTATACTTAGAGGTGAAACAAAATTAAATTGTTATATATAACACAAGATAATTTTTTATTTTTTTTATTTTTAATTACAAGAGTTTATTTTTAATCACTTAATTTGTCTTTGAAAAATTTTATATTGAACATTTTAATATTGACAATTTTAGATTGGATATTTTAATATTTAACAATTTTTTTAAGATGGTTTTGAGAATTATTCTCACAAGAGAGATCAGTTTCTGAGTTACTTTCAATTAATTTCTTAATATATGTATTGAATAAATAAATTTTTATTTTATTATAAGATAATTAAATTTTCAAAAAATATTATTTTTTTAGTGATACATATAAGAATTAATGCGTCCCACATATATAATTTTTTAACATTTTTAAAGAATAAAATTAATTGTTATTAAATTAAAATATAACTTATTTGTAATAAATTGTTCACTAGATGTCAATTTTGATGTCTAAATCAGAATGTTCAAATAATACATTTGTTCTCTAACAAGGGTGTTGAAATAATGTGGTAGAAGCACGTCATAATAATCTCGTCATATAAAGATAACTTTTATATTAGAGAGATTACCATTTTTTTAAAGGAGAAAAAAAAGTCTAATTTATGCTATAAAAAGTATTATTCTCATTCTTTGATAACAATGAAGAGAAATAGCATTATAAAAAATAAGGTCCACTATATAAAAAATTAGTTAAAAAAAAAAAAAACACTACTTGCTATTTGCATGTTAGATAACTTTGAATGACCATTAAAGTTGAATCACAGCTAGCTGAGATTACTGAGACTAAAAAATCCAACTTGGAATTGAAACCTTTCCTTATATTAGTGTACATTCTCTTTATTCTTCATGCTCAAAAACAGAAAATAAATATAATACTGATGATACATATATAAAATAGAAAAAATTAAAATTAAAATAAATAAATAAAAGTGGGATGGACCCATATATGATGAATAATTTAAGACCGGCCCTAGCTATATGCCATAAATACATGGTGACGTATCACATAAAAATTATGGCTATAACTTGGTAGCTCATTGTTGTTGATAGATTTAAAATTCTACCTCCTAGTAACATGAAAAGACAATGGAACCACTCCAATTTTATCTCTTCCATGTATTAATTAATTATTTGATCCTAATAATAATAATAATAATTTTCTTCATATCATGTTGCATTGCACTTATCCAAGAAGCCAAAGAAAATTAATTAATTAATAAAAGGGTATTAGAATATACCTTCGGAAATTCAGCTGAAAATGAAGGGCACTCTTGTAATGATAGTCCCTCACGCATAATACACACTGTTTCTTTCAAACAAGTTTTAATTAATTTATTTACTTATTGTCAGAAATGATATTGATATTTGTTCTTTATTATATCACCAAGACTTATCTACATACAATGGATTATGTATAAGTTGATAATTCGTACAAATATAATATAATTTTGTTTAAGACTGTCTAAAACATTTATATCTTTTGAACATATTTATAGTGATGAAAAAAGAACACAGAAATTAAAAGTTAAAAGATAGAATATATATGTAAAACTCAACAATGAATTGCAGAAACGAATGATAACTTGATAAGAAATTCAATTCTTTATTATTAATTAAAATAAGAATATAAATTTGAAATTCAAAAGAGATACATTTCCTAAAAGAAAAAGTTAAATAGTTTTATGCGTCTACCCGCTCTTTTCCCCCTTAATTAGGAGAGTAATATATATATTTTCAATATATAGTTTTACTTATAAAAAAATGAAAGGCTCTCATTTTTATTACTTACTATATTTTTTTAACATTTTTAACTTGTAAACATGGAGTGATATTCAAATTGGTAGTTAATAATTTTTTTGAACAATTAGCTTTTAGCAAAAAGAGAATTGATAAATTGGTTATTGATTTTTTTAATATTAGATAAATTAGTCATTTATCTTTTAAAATCTCAAACAATTTAATCTCTAAAATATGTTACTTTTAAGAAAAATTAAAGACTAATTTATCATTATAAAAATATTAGAAACTAACTTATTATTTTATTTTATTAAAAATTAATTTATTTAATATTCTAAATTAGTAATACGTACTAGAGAGATAATAATTTAAATTATCTTATTCAACTTAATATTTATAATTTTATGCATTTAACATCTATAATTATATATTTATTACATCTAATATTATCTAATTATTCCAGTAATAATTAAAAAATATAAATTAAGATAATTTTAAATTATTTTATACTAATTTTCTATATTCTCCCAAATATTTTTTAAAATAATCAAACACTATAGAATGTGATTAGTTTGTGTTTATATTTTTATTATTATTTTCAATGTTTTGTCTGATAAGAATTTTATGAAGAAAAAAAATAATAATAAAAAAATCTTATTTTCTATTTTTTTATAAAATTATAAAAATAAAAAACACTAAATAAAAAGAAAAAATAAAAATATAAACCAAACAACCTTAATTTGTCAATTTTTTATTTAAAACAAATGTGTACAAAATAAAAAAAATGATTAAAAATAGGTGGATTTGTGAATTGTGATTTCACTCTTTATTTATTACTCCATTTATATATGGCGCTGACCTTTCTTTCCCTTCTCTGCGCCCATCTCTTACATTAACAAGTCCATGTCCTTTTTCTCCCTTTAATTTCTCTCTCAACTTCTTGTTCTTCTTCTTCTTCTTCTTTATCTATCTATATATAAATAAGAAGAGATACAAAAGTGAAGTTACTACAAGAGTCTTGAAGCAACTACTATAGTAGTGTATTGCATGTAGTATTATTATTGTTAATCACAAATGGGACGCTCACCATGCTGCGACAAAGTTGGCTTAAAGAAAGGTCCATGGACTCCTGAAGAGGATCAGAAACTCTTAGCTTACATTGAAGAACATGGCCATGGAAGCTGGCGTGCTTTACCATCCAAAGCTGGTATATATCATCATTAATCTTAGCTTCTCCATAACAGAATTTGTTCATAGTTCTTGCACTCAAATTGTAACTACAATAATTTAAAAACTAGAGCGTCATCAGAATTTATTTTTTTTTGTTATTAATTAGTGGTTAATATTTAAAAATATAAGATAAAATATATTATTAAATTAATAAATTAAAAAAATTAAATTAATAGCTAAATAATGATTAAAAATAATAAATTCAGATGTTTTTAGCATTTTTTGTATATATGTGAATGGTGTTGATCTAACTATGTTTGTGTGTGTAGGGCTTCAGAGATGTGGTAAGAGCTGCAGGCTTAGATGGACTAATTATCTTAGACCTGATATTAAAAGGGGAAAGTTTAGTTTGCAAGAAGAACAAACCATCATTCAACTTCATGCCCTATTAGGGAACAGGTTTGCCTAATTTCTTTATCATCAAGTCATGTTTCTATGCTTCTATGAAACTCATTTAATTTGCTTAATCATTAATCAATCTTCAAGTTTTTAGTACTTTACATTATTTATTTCTTTATTTTATTTTATTTTATTTTCATTTTTGGGTGCAAAGGTATCATCCTCATTAGAGATATATAATATAATATAATACTCAAAATTAAACCCACCAAGATATTATTAATATTAATATTAATTATTAATTTCCTGGTCTGGTTAATTTTTTTTTCCGTTTCTTTCAAGATATGATTTATTACAAAATAAATGAAAAGATTTATTATGCAATGCAAGTTGATATTTTATTCCTATTTCTATACACAGAACATATTAATTGTGTGATGAGTATTTCATTTTGAGACAGGGAAGCTATAATTTCATTTCTTTTCAGCCCTTCTTGCTGTGTTCAGCAGAATGTCTTAAATGCAATGGCCTCTCAATTTCTTTATATCCAACTGTTTCAAAATCAAACCCCATCTCCAACAACAACAACAACATTTAAATAATTTTATTTTCCTTGTGCTTTCTGAAAAAATCCTGCCATTTCTTTAAATTTCCTGACATCTATCCAAGTTTAATTATTTATTTCAACCTATGGTTATATATTTAGTATTTAATATTTAATAATATTTTGCAAGAAGGATCTTCTCCCACTCAAATATATAATGGCAATGCATGTTGTAACTGCTGGTTCACAATATGCATGCACCTCTCATTTTCTCTTTCTTTCAAGATTTAAGTTTCCTTTCCACTTAAACAAATACTTAAAAATCAACAAAAACAAAAATGGCTTGCTAAATAAGTACCTTCAAAATATCATAAAAATAATCATGTATAAAAAAAAATATTTACTTATATTTTTTATATATTCAATACATAAAAAATTTTAAATTTTTTATTCTTGTCTTTTTTAACAAGTATTTTTAAAAAATTATTTAACTTTTATATACTATGCATCTAATCATATACTATAACATTTACAAAAAAAATTAATCAATTTCACTTATAGCTAAACACATACAAACTTACCTTTATTTAACATATCAAAATGAAACTTATTGAAAATAAATAAGAAAAAAAGAATAAGTAAATGATGGATTAATTCTAGGGTTTTGCATTGGTCTTTTTGGATTGGTGTATGTATGTATAATTATTAGAGCAATGCTATAAGAGTAAAATTTTTCAGCTAATATGAACTAATTTTTTTAAAATTATTTTATTCATTTTAAAAATAAAAATTAATTAATATTAATTAACTAAAAACTAATATTCTGAATTTATTATTAGTATTATTCAAAAATTGAGTTGCAGCTAACTTCATTTAAAGTTAATAGTTAAAAATTGTTAAATAATAATTTAGTCAAATTTATCAAATCATTAAACAACTTTTAATCATCGAATTTACATGAAATTAAATATTTCTGAATCTTCACATTATTATTATTAACAAGTTTGTGTTCTCTAATTGCTTGTTTGCTTAGGTGGTCAGCAATAGCAACACATTTGCCAAAGAGAACAGATAATGAAATCAAGAATTACTGGAACACGCATCTAAAGAAAAGGCTAACAAAGATGGGAATCGATCCCGTCACTCACAAACCCAAGAACGACACTCTCCTCTCTAGCGACGGTCAATCCAAGACCGCCGCTAATCTCTCCCACATGGCCCAATGGGAGAGTGCTCGCCTCGAAGCCGAGGCGAGACTAGTCCGAGAATCGAAACTAAGATCACACCTCACAACTTCTTCCTCATCAAACAACAAACCATCATCAGACGTAGTATCAGCAGCACTCCCACCAACTATACCCTCTTCTCGTTCTTCTTCTTCTTCCATTGATGTCTTGAAAGCTTGGACCAATGGAGGATGGTTGAAATCCAATGAAGGAAACAACAACAACAACAATGGTGGTGGTGGAATTGGAGACCTTGAGTCACCTACTTCTACTTTGTCTTTCTCCGAGAACAATGCACCACCGCCATTAACAATCATGGCTGGTGGTGGTGGCGGAGGAATAATTGAAGGGCATAATGGTAATAACGTGAAAGAAGAGGGTAAAGTGTATGATAGTCTTCATGAGTTAACAATGTCCGCCATGGAAGGAACGTCATGGGGTTCTTCGCATCAACATCACGATGTTATTGTTGGGGATGGTCACGTCGACGATGATGATGATGATCCCATGGTTGGTGAAGAAGGCTTCACGAATCTTCTTCTCAATGCAGCAGCACAATCTGATGATCGGAGTTTGTCTGAAGAAGGTGGTGGAGACGGAGCTAGTGGTGGTAGCGGCGACGGCGACGGCGACGGCGACGGCAATGGTAGTGATTTCTATGAGGATAACAAGAACTACTGGAACAGCATTCTTAACTTAGTAAACTCTTCTCCTTCTGATTCCCCAATGTTCTAATAATAAATATTAATAAATAATAATAATAATAATCTAATCATGGTTTTAAATCGCGGTTAATTGCTATTACAACATAATGCTCATTGTAATTTAATTTTCTTGTGGTCTAACTGTGACTGCAATTTAAAACCATGATCATGATTTTATAGTGAGTTACTATGTTTTGGAGTGTGACTAATAATAGTCTTATAGCATAAATAATAATATTCCTTAGAAAAAAGCCTAATCAAAAGAAAAAAAATTGACGCTTAATTTGCTGATGCTTAATTAATTATTAACAGAGACATTTTCCTGGATCAAATTAGTATACATATCTTAATGTTTTCTTTTTTTTTTCTTTTTTAATAGATAATGTGGGATACAGATGCTTTCAATTTCTAAGGTCTGGATTTTAATTGTGAGAATATAATAAGTTTCTTTAAACCAAACTGATAAAGTGTTAGTATAAGGATAATAGAGATAGTGTGTGTCTTTAATCTTTTTTACCCTAAGTAAATTCCGGTGTACAAATTGTACAAAAAAAATACCCAATAAAGGAAATATTTAGTATCGTCTTTATTGCTATTGGTTTTATGTCGCATTCTGGCTTTTCAAGATCAAAAGATTCAATTTTTATTTAATTTTGTATATAAAAAGAAATAATTTAATGTACACATAATTAATTTACCGTATCCTATTATCTTGAATTCTATTGCGTAAATATTTTGAGCTTTCTTCATCGTTTTATTCATTTGCTTGGTTGTCATGTACTTCTACTATATAAAGATGGATACCAAATACAAAAACATTTTGACTTTGGAGTTTGGATTGACTTATTTCTTTCTCGCAATTGGTGAATGTTAATGCTATTAAAAAAAAATAAAGAATATATCATTTTTTAAAAATTATCTTATTATATACTAAAGATAAAAAAATAAAAAATAAACATAATACATTTTAAATTTAAATTATTAATATAAAATAGAGAGTTAAAATTTGCATTAATAGAGAGTTAAATTTAAATTATAAATAGAGAGTTAAAATTTGCTTAAAATTAATTCTATTTTTAACAAGATTTTGAGAGCCGAACTAATTAATAAATTAATCAAAAAATTAATTTAAAGATTCAATAGTTAAATTATGGTCCAACCATAACCAACCAATTTAATTAAATATAGAATAAAATTATTTAAGTTAAACGTCTCTATATAAATAAAACCATGCATTAATATAATGGCAGTAGTCTAATACACATATAGAGCCTGTTAAAGGTTATCACTCATCTGCAGAACTAAAATGAGATTCCCCAAGAAGGCAAAAAAAAAAAAAAAAAAAATTCACACACACTTGAAAAAGCATACAACATAGTCCAATTTTAAACAAGAGACACATAAAATATGCATACACTCTTGAGAAATATGTATAAGCCACTGAAAAGAACATTATTTGAGGGATGTTTGTTACGTTATTCAAACTATTTACTTAGATATTATCACCATTTTTTGATTACAGTGTACTTGTTATTGTTATGTTAGAAATTAAATAACAAGTCAAAACCTATCAAATAAGGATGAAGCTTCTTGTTCCGGCGTATGCATGGCTCCCTCATACATCATGTGCTCTATGCCCCTTGCTTTTAAAGATTTGTAAAATGTGAACAAAACAGGCTAAAGCATTTGACAGCTTGATTTTAAATGAGGATGAGAAATTTAACCGTGTAAACTGCATTAATAATGTAGCACAATTTCTTAGTATATGGTTTGTACTTTTGCATCAACCCTTTCAAATAATTAAGAGTATTTTGGTTAAATGTACTTAATTTATTATATCATTTCTTTAAAATCAAGATTTAGGTTATGTTTCAGCGTAGTAATCTTAGCGGTAGATATAACTCGTCCTATTAAGGGATTGAGTTTTTCTTTCGTTTAAGTAAAAGAGGTATGCATAGTCTTTTAAAAAAATAGCGACAGCGTATATCTACAAAGATATTTTAAAGTTTAAATAAGTGAAAATAAGAAATGAGTATAATATTATTCAAAATAGTGTATCTTTTTTATTTTGGTTTTTTTTAATAGAATATTTAAATTCGATCATGCTATATTATGGAATTATTAGAAATGTTAACCTAATTTTGTGGTAACCGTTTCTAGATCTTATTTGAGCTTATATTAACACATTTTATTTATATAGTTTCAATTTATAAATAGTGCATAGCGAGTTATTAGTAATGGATAGGTTAATTTCTACAAATTGTTTGAGTGCTACTAAAAGTCGTAAGCTTAACTATATATATATGGAAAAATGTAGGGTATCAATATACTATCGAATAATTTATTATCAATAATAATTAATTATTATATTTTAAATATATATATGTATAAAGAGATACATTTAGGAGATATATCTATAAAAATATTTTTATTAGACATAATTATAAATAGATATTTTTATTAGACACATCTATAAAGATATTTTTATTAAATACAATTATAAATAAAAATTGACAAAAATTGATAGAATCCTTGTTGGTAATACGTAGTGAAATTGTATATATATACTTCAGAAATTGATGTACCGCAATTGTAAGAATAGTTATAACCTTCTTATAATAAATTTGAATGATTTTAAAAAAATAGACTCATATTAGGTTTAATATAAATAATCACTAAAAAAAATCAAAGAAAATATATGAATAAAGCTATTTCTTCTAACTCATATATAAACATTCCTATACTAGATATATTCTAAATCACTAGTATATATCATATTTCTATATTTCTAACTTTAGTTGCTCAATCATCAGTTGACTCTATCTTCAAAATTCAGAAGCATCTTCCTCTCATTTTAGGTATATATCTCAATCATAGAAATTCATTATCTAAAGTTTTTTTTTTCAAAAAAAAAAAAAAGTAGAATTGCATTGACTAAGTGGAATCTTTTAATTTGGAAGAAAAAAAAGAAATAGCCAAATAAAATTTATTACACAATTAGCTGGTTGGATCTTAATATAATAGAGAGATAAGATCAAAGTACAAGATGAGTAGCACGGACTATGAATTGTTTTTATTGCGATGTGCTTAACTAGTCATGGGTTCCATTCATCACAAGTAGGGCCATTCATAAAGTGAACGGCATTTACTTCTAGGACTAGTAGTAATAAATTAATTATTCCAAACTTATTTTTTAAAATTTAAAATTTGAATTATATAATGCAGAATTTATTTTGAAACAACAAGAATAAATTCTGAAGTTTTTTTTACATAAAACTTAGAAAAATAATATGATTTTCATTTTTTATAATACCACTCGACATATGCCTTTTTTAATTTCTTTTGTGTGTTTAAATAAATTTGTAAAAAAAAATTACAATCAAATTGTTCATTCCAAAAACTTGAATTATTAATAAAGAATGTAAGTAGAATGTGTTAAAAAAAAAGTCTATGCAAAAAACTTACATAAATTTAAAAGAGATTTTTACGAAAGAAGATGCGTTAAAAATATAATTATTTATATATCTTTTATTTTTAGTTTATGTTTTTAGGAAAAGTAATAATTTTATGATATTATATATTTAAATTTTAATTTATCACTAATATTATTAAATTAAATTATAGGTCTCACTCATTTTTCGGTTTATTTACTTTTTACACCCTTAAATTGGATAGTGCTTAAAATAAAATAAAAATTGTAAAAGGAAATCTTGAAAGCATGATAATGTTGGGTACGAGCTAGAACATGTGTTATATGGTGATGCGTGCACTCCAAAACAAGAAGCTTCCGATCTTCAGAAAGGTACCTTTTACAAGTCCATGTTCTAACAAAGATAGAAATCTGAGGAGGTTGAAAAATAATAATGAATCTGATAAGTTATGATGAGTAGCTTGTATGTTATATATATATATATGTACAAAATGGACACTGTTATGCTCATTAGTGATAGAGGATTATTTCACGGATAACTTGCGTAAATATGGCTCATGATATAGAAAAATAAATGATGCATGAGATGTAATTTTTATAAGGGCTATGGCAATTACGGATATAAATGGATACGGGTAACTATGTTGATCCGGCTAATATTCGGTCCAATTTAATTAAATCTAATAATAGTCTAATATTTGGGTTTAGTGGGATAAATTTTAGGATTAATTTAATAAATTTTTATTTTTTAAAAGTAACTTACAAAATTAGTTTTAAAAGATAATTTTTTAAATGTTGTAGTATCTATATTTAGATAATTTTTAATAAATATAAATAACAATAATTATGTTTAACAAAATAAATTTTAAAATTTAAAAAATATTATCATAGACACATCAATGTAAGAGTAAATTTAAAAATTTGTTATATATGAGATTATTATATTAAATTTTTTAATTTTTATAAGCATATGTCAATTTTTTAAAAAAAATATCTTAAGCGTTTTAAAAATATTTTTATCTTTTAAAAATTACAAATAAATATATAATTTATATTACCAAATATAAAATAAAAAAATTAAATTTTTAAAAAATCCAAACATAAATTCTACAAAAAAAATTTACCAAACTTATAAAAATCCGATGAACCCATAACACTACAAGAAATAAGGGGTTTAGCCACGAAAAAAATTGTGGCTAAACTCTAAGATAACCGTAGCAACTATACATTGGCCACGAAAGAATATTTGTGGCTAATCGGGGGGTTGCATTTTTAATTTGCCACGATTTTAGCGTTATTAGGCACAATTTTAAACATCGTGGAGACCTTCAAAGAGCCACGATTTGTATATCATTGTCCACGCATAATGCCGTGGCTAAATAAGAATAATTAAATAAAAAAGTATAATTCTACTACACTTCATCCGTAGTTAATTTGTGCAGGCCGGGTTTTTCAGCCACATTTTTGTGGCTAATGTTGGATTATTTAATCACACTATTTTTGTGGCTAACTCACTATATTTTTCACATACAATTCAGGGCTAATTTGTGCTAATTTGCTCTAATTGAACAATTTTATTAAATTAAAATTATATTTATATATATTACATTAATAACAAAAATCAAACTTTTTAAATATATAATATCTAACATTTTTCCATAAAAAAATACTAATAAGAATTCAGTATAATAATAATAATAATAATAATAATAATAATAATAATACAAATCTAAACTTATATATAATAAGAAATAAAAAAAATTTAACATAAATAAAATAAATTCTAATCCCTTCTAGATTAAATATATTTAAAATTTCAACTATTACTTATTAAATATATCAATTAAATGTCTAACATATCACTAGATAAACTAGGCACTTTATCACTGTATTTTGATAACAAAAATTTGTACAGAGCTGCCATATCCATAGCTTTTTCTCTAAAATTTCATCCGGTTTCTCTAAATTTATCACACATCATACATTTTCAATACCAAAGACCTTTCCAATTTACAGCGTTGCTCTACGAGCCATTACACCCAGAAATTTGTCCATGCCCATCAAGTTCCATAATGTCTTTTTCATCCATTTTCAAATGCCAAACTTGAATTGTCGTCCTTTTGCTAGTTGTAATTTCTCCCATAAAAGTGTCTGCAATGAATATAAAATTGAATAAAAAAAATAAACTAAATATTAGAATTCAAAAAATCACGTAAAAAAAATTGAAATTTCATATACCTTGACATTCACAACTAAAGGGTCATTATAATTTTTTTTGGTAGGTACTGATTGAGACTTATTTCACCCAAACCTTCTGCAAATTCTTCATTATTGTTGATATTCTGTGCTATCGTAATTCTGCTAAAAGGTCTCTTCTGAATTATTATGTTTTTGTTTCACGAAAAAATCTACTAAAAAAACTAACAAATAACAAAGAAAAAATCAGTATTTTGAGTTTGGAGGATACCCTATCATATGATAGGGTTCATATAGTGTGGTTAAAGAGAGTGCTTTTAAGGTGCTGCAGAAAAGTAGGAGTTAAGAGACAACGTGAATGATGGGAAGTTATATTAAAATTTGTCCGTGATTATTTTAACTTTCCGCCAAAAACTACTTCAGAAGTTAAGCGCACATTAAAATTTTAAATTTTAAAAATTCAGCTTGACCAATGTTGTTTAAATTGTCTTTTAACTTTCTTTAATCTTAAGAATATTTCTTTCATACTGTTTATTATCTACTAAATATACCTTAAATTATTTTATTTTTAATACAATAGTTATTTATTTATTTTTTAATGGTCAAATATAATAAAAAATTTAAATTTAAATTTTGATTTTGTAATATTTTTATCTTTAATTTTTATTACAATAACAATAAATAACCAAAAAACTACTTTAATAAATATATGACCCTCACAATCTCTCGTTTCATGCAGTTGATAGTTGATGATTTAAACAATATACTATTATTTAATTATTTACCTATTATACATGAAACAATATAACAAGAGTTATACATTAAGTAAATTTTGTAAATACTTTTACCTGAAAATTTTAATGTTTAATAAATTTTAATTACTAAATTAGTTACTAAAATTTTATTACATTAGACAAATTAATTATCAGATAAAATTGTTATAAGAAATTTTATAAATTAATTTCTTTGTTACTTAATAAAATTTCAAATTTTTATACAAGTGACTCATAAATTAATTAGTATTAATTTTTTTATAACTGAAAATAATTGTAAAATAATTAATTAATGGAATATACCAATTAAATAATAGTAAAAATAAAAAAATTTAATTCATAATTTCACAAAATAATTTTAAAAAGATAATTATACATATAATAAGAGTACAGTACTCACAAAAATATATAGTATGTACTAAACTATATAAATAAAGACTATTTTTTTTTTAACTTATTCTCATTTTTTTAAATTCAAAAAATGATAAATAATTTATTTTTAATAAAAACCAAAAAAATTTTTATACTTACAAATTATTGAACTTTTTATTATCTATTCAAATTATATTATTTTAGTTAAATAAATTTTATCTTTATAATTAACTCAAATATTAGAATATTATCTTTATTTTTATAATTTTTTATTTTATCTAAATTCATTTTTTTATATTTTTAGATTTAATTTCATAAATATGTGTTAATGTTAGAATATTAAAAAAATGATACTATACATTAATAAATTTATTTAAAAAATTAATTTATTCAAGACAGAATAGCCATAGTACGTTAATGTAAGAAAGAAATACAGCTAAATTTGTTTGTAGCAAAAGATTAAATTTTAGTCGTAATGTTTAGGGATAAATAGAAGACACGCTCATTTATTTTTATCACGATTTAGTGTTCGTAGTTAAAATTTGGTGGCTAAACACCGTTTTTATGGTAGTGTAAGGAGCTTTTTTTCTTTTAAATAAATAAAAAAATATATTTATTTTTTAAACATTTTTTTAATTTTTTACTGTTTTAAACATTTTCGCATACAGAATATAATGTAGATATGGACTGCAAAATAACCTAACAAGTCTATAGTGTAAACGTACTAGTGCAATAGAGATAGATGTACATTATTATTACGCAACTGTTGGCATTGTAATAGTGTGAGAACGCTATAGCTTACTAACTGCATGTAAACTTGACAAAAAGATTGCTATATATATCACATCCTTCCGGTAATTTTCACCTTTTATCTATTCTTTCTTCTTTTTCACAAAGACAAATTTTCTAAATGATTAGTGAACATATAGCTGTTGTTTATTATGCATACTTAGCGGTTGCATTTGTTGACAGAGTTTAAAAGTTTGATTTTGATCAACATAAAAATACTTGTAATTAAGCATGTTCGAAAATTAGATATCAGTACATTTCAGTGGATGCTATGAGGAATATTCAGTATAAGGTATTATGGCTAAAAAATGATGATCACAAATGATTTATGTTTGATTGCTATAAAAAGATTATGATCAAACAAGTGATAGAGCTTTGCATGAGTTGGTGGACGTTGCTAATAGTTCTTCTTCCTCACCTGCAGTTCTAATAGATTGCACAACAAGACCTAGTTATGGTTGCAACTGAAATAAGCAATTAACGAGATCCATCTAACATGTACATACGTTAAATTTATCTGTCATCAATAGCCTACTGATCAATTTAAATATGTAACAACAAGTATACTGCCAGAGTACATCTAGCGCAGTGTCATTAGGCATCTATCTCAGGCGAGCCTTCAACCATGTTATCTTAATGTGGTGAAAAACTCGGCCTATTGCAACCCTCCCATGGCTCCTGCTGTCATGGCAATGTTCCAAGTGCCTCCTCGACCATATTCATCCCATGTGTTATGATTGTAATAATGAAAAATCACGACTGCAAATCACCTAGCAGCTCTCCATGCATCTGCAAGCCAAAGTGATAAGCAACAACCTGAAGGATAACATATGCTCACCCCATGACATGTCGAACGAATGGGTCTCTCGACACCATCTCTAATCTTGACAAAGGTCAATATGAGCAAGTTGTTGAAGTAAAAATCTCTAACTTGAGCTACATGGGTGAAACCAGCCTCCTCTAAATACGGCAACAATGCATTAGACGGCCCTTCTACTCTTGATCCCTATCCCTCCTTGAAAATAGGACCTGCCGACTCTGTAATTTCGACATTAACTTCGACATTAACCTTAATTTAAACCACCACTAACAATAATACCTATTATGTAAAGCAATCCTAAAGGCTAAAGCTCTATCAACCATAAATTACCATTCATTTCAATTATAATAAACTACAACTAACCTAAATCCAAATATTTTTACATTAAATTTTAACCAATACTACTAATAACACCTATTATGTAAAACATCTCTAAAAATCTAATCAACATTTATCTCATTTCATAATAATTTACAACATGTAGGCCAAATCCAAACATTTTACATTAAATTTAAAAGTCTGCCCAACTTATATATTTATAAACATCTACTTTCTAATATATTAAAATTATCCTAAACTTATAACTACTAACAAACCAACTAACAACTATAATATAATAAACAAAAAAATTAATTTAAATTTTAATCTGATCATCAATGTGGCCCGCGATATGTCTATATTCATTCAAACAATTAACATCATTTCTCCGAATCATTGTGACAAAAGCTTTTTTTCCTCTTTCTTTCTCTTTTTTTTTCTCAATTCTAACAAGTTGCAAACTTAACAAATGATTTAAGTATATTGCGCTTACATTGTTTTGTAGTGTGGTCCTTATTATTTTGCAAACAACAGCTGCGTAATAATGCGAGAATCTGTCTTTCTCTGTTGTGCTGGCATGGGCTGCACTATTGCGTTAATTTTCTACTTCGCAGTAAATGACTGTGTAATAGTCTCTGTCCACAAAATAGTTAATAAATGTTTCAAACAGTAAAAGATTTTTATAACGTCTGAAAAAATAAATGTTTATTTATTTTTTAAAAAAATACGCGACGTATATCATGAAATTCGACTAAATTTTTATGTTGGTTGTCGAAGATCTAACACAATTTTTTTTTATCTGAATTTGGAACCAACTATGTAGTGTAAGTGACCAAGTATAGTTTAATATCCGAGATTTACATGTAAATGATTTTTCTATACATATGATTATATGATAGAATTTAATAACATTATTTATTTGATCTATGTGATTGATCCATTTAGTGGGACATAACTTTATTATTGATGTTGTTGTATTTAAAAAAAAAAAAACACCCATAAGACCGTAAGTCCTTAAAAATCATGAATCAATGAATTTCATTATTTGAAAGACTTACTGCATTCAATAATAATGAAATTTTCTCGATTTTATATACTCAATAAAATCATGAAGAGATTGAAAATTAATTTACTTCTTTCACCAATGGAGCCATAAGGCCGTAAGTGCTTCAATGCGTGATTTTTTTTGCAGGTAAATATCTCTTAGTTTATCAGGAAGATAGCACATCGATCAAATTTGGATATAGAAATATAAAATTGAGTAAATGTCACTGACAAAATCCACATTTTTCAAATGCCTTGGGAAGATTTCATTGATTCATGTGGTACAATCAATGCGACACTACTGTGGCTCACTTGTTTATTTATATCTTTCGTTTTTTATTATTATGAAAAAAAAAATAAGAGAAAAGATAATGTTGCTCATTCAATATTCTTTTATGGCGGTGGTCCAAAATATGAGAATAATTGCCTTTTCTACATCATTTTCGATTTTCCATTTTCTGTATCTATTTAAGGATATCTTTATGAAAAACCGGCAAATAAATAAATAAAATCTCAACCTCTTCACCGACGAGTAAAGTGAAGAGCCCTTAATAATAACCTGCATGTGCATGGGGTTAATAGGCCTTCACCATGTGTGAATATTGATCCATCATGAGAGAGAAAATTTAAAATTAAATAAAATTATCTGAATCCGCAAATTAGTGATTTCTACTATTTGAGAAATGCATGACATATAAATTACAAATAAAATGGTTATTTTTTTATTCTATATCAAAATCTTAAATATTTTTTTTTGCCACAAGTGTCTATCAAGTTATATATTCTTTGATTCAAATACCAGTGAATTTTTAAAAATTTTAAATATTCTTTTTATAAATATTTTACACGTGCAGAATTTATATCTAGTTCTAAAATATTACCAAGTGCACAAACTTTTCAAAAATATGTTTGGTAATCTATACAAATATAAATTTTGATTATACAAATTGTTAAGAATACTTTTTTTGATCTGGAAAGAGATTTACAAAGTGAAAGAAGAAAATTCTAAGAACTAAACTGATGAAAAATTATAAGATTTTCGAACAATACTTTATTTGTTTGTTCTTCTACAATTCTTTTGACTTACATATATAGTATTAGAGATTTATTTGTTTGCTGAAAATCTCTTCTTCTTTTACTGTCATTTCACTTCTCAAATTAGATGGAAATGATGTTTGCTCTTTGGATGTATATATAGTGATTTTTCATATGAAACATGATTTTGTATTGTTATGCACAATAGAAAAAGAAACCAATTCAAAGGATCGATTACCTTGTTGCGCAATTAAATGTTGGAGCCCAAACTATCCATTTGGCATATATAGGCATGGCAAAAATTCCCCTAAGAGGCGGGTACCCATGGAAATTTATCCATCGGAGGGCAGGTATGGGCCTGTTTTCTATCCACGGGATAGGAGATGGAACCTCGTATAATAAATGGGGCGGGTTAGAGGTCCCGCCCCGTGGAGATCCATTTAATCCCGTTTATATAAAAAGACCAAATTACCCCCAGTATATATATAACATATATGACTCATTGAGAAGAACTTTAGTCGTCAAAAATTCAATCCTTCCGTGCTTCAGCTTCACTGCCTCGGAGAGTTTCTTCTCCTCTCCTCTGCTCTCCTCGTCAATCCCTCAGCCCTCTCCTTTCCCAAACACCGTCGACCGCCACCTCCCACCCCCTCAGTGGCTCAGTCGCTCACTGCACCGTCAATCTGTCACGCTCACTGTCAGTCCATCACGCTCCCACTCCCTCCTGAGCTCACTGTGAATCCGTCACGCTCATCGTCAAGCTCACCTCGTCTTCTCCTCGTCGCTCACCGCAGCAGGGAGTGTGTCTTGGCGTCAGAGCATCTTCGCGTCGGTGCGTCTTCGTGTCAGAGCCTCTTCGCGTTGGAGCCTCGCTGCGTCTTCTCATCGTCTGCCACCTCCTACCCCTCACCGCCAAAATCCTCCCCTCTCACTCTCGAAGTCACTGGTCACCGAGGCAGCAACGTCGCGTCAGAGCATATTCACCATCTTCATATTTCATCGTCTTCGCATCAGGGCTTTGTCGCCGTCAGAGCCTGTTCGTCGTCCAGCAAGATCGTCAGCTTCTTTGCTGTCTTCGCATCAGATTCTCTTTAAATTGATTTTGATTCTATTAGCCCTAATTTATATTTCTGATTCTGATTGTTGTGATTTTTATTATGTTATGATTGCTGTGGTATTGATTATGTTAATTATTTGCTGTGATTTTGATTCTATTGACCCTAATTTATATTTCTGATTCTAATTATTGTGATGCTGATTATGTTAATTATTTGCTGTGATTTTGATTTTGTTAACCCTAATTATATTTCTGATTCTGATTGCTATGATTTTGATTATATTTCTCGATTTTTTCTGTTTTTTCTATTCTTTTTCTTTTTTAAAAAAAAATCTGTGGATACCCAGATTCCTGACGGATATGGGGTCTCCGTTACCCATTGCAAGAATGGAATGAGAACGGGGGGCAGGTAATGGAGGCGGGAGCGGGGACAATCCCTACCCCCATAGAGACCCGTTGCCATCTCTAGGCATATAGCACAGTTTTTGAAGTCCTTTAGCTAGTAACTCATATATTCGTTTGAGAGTATAATTTTTTAGTACAGTTTTTTTTAAGTCTTAAATTTATTTATTTTGTTTTTAAATTTAGAAAAAATCTCTAATAATTTAAAATACTTGAGCAAATTATAATATAAAACTAATAAAATTTTTAAATTATATATATTTTTATTAATTGTGAAAATTCAATTTAAGATATATATCCTCAATGTCACTGGTCCAATGGTCCAATGGAATGAGTAAGAGACAAAATTACCAGACAAGCTAAGTATCTAGCTAGGATTGCCAAATTGGCCACTAAGAAACATTCAATAACATAATCATCAAATTGGCCTTATAATAATGCTTGTTCTCGTGCGTGTCCACTAAGCACAATGTGGATTGCTGCTTCACATACCATCATTATTTTTCTTTTCTTTTCTTTTCTTTTGTCATAGTAAGGATATGAATTTTAGGTAATTATCATATTTTGAATTAGTTTTCTGACATTTAATAGTTAGGTTTACCTAATTTTAATATTTTTTTTTATTAGTTAAGTCAATTACAAATGTTAATCTAATAAACTTTATATTTAAGTTGTGTATGTGTTTATATCTTGAATTTCTGAATGCTTGGTGCACAAGAAACAAGAAAGGAGATGCAGAGAACGAACAAGAATTTAAAGGGGGAATAAGAGTGTGTTCATTCATGTATTGATCAATAAGCTTAACTAACTCCAACCAACACATGCACCTAACTAACTCCAACTGTCTACTAACCTCATAACTAACTTGTTGCTGCGAGAGCTTAACTAACTGCATTCATTCGAAACAATATAACGGTAACATTTCCCTTTAAGTTAAGATCATAAATATCTATTAATCTCAAGTTCGAGTACCACAGACCTTGAAGGAATGAGCAAGGAGTTTGGTAAGAATAATCATACTAAATGTAAACTAAAATTAATTAATAAAATTATTTATTAATATAAAATATATATTAAAAATGAATTAAATAACATATGTATTAATATAAAAATATACAGTAGTTAATTTTAGTGTATATATATTCTATAATATTTTTAATAAAAAGATCTCATGAAGAGTGACACCAAATTTATATCATCGTAGTTCAATTTTCTTGTGCAATAAAATTTATATATAGTCTCTTTTATAATTAAGGTGGACTTTCATAATCATTCTATTCACAAACTTACAAACACCAATGGCAAACAAAGCTTGAGATCACACCCAAAGCTTTTTAAAGTTATATCCCTAAGTTCGAAAACTTACAAAATCTGATTTTTCATAAAAATCCTAATTAAAAATTCTCACGATCTATAGCCTTTTGTAGTTGTGATCTCACATACTAACACTCAACATTTTCACCCAAACAGAATTTGTTATTTGAGAAATCTTCACATATTTGTATTAAATTTCATTGAAATTAGAAATTAATAAACATGTAATTGGAAAAATTCTTGTTTGAATATATTTTAGATAAATATATTATGTTAAATTTTAAGTATATAAAAAGTATATTAGATTGATTTTTTTTTTGAGATGATTTATAAGATACATACATTAGACTAGGCCCCGGTCAAAATTGCTGAGATGGGAGAATTTAGGTCACATGAATACATAAAGAACAGGCCATACATAATATCCACTTTGCTTGCTCTTATTATTATTATACACAAAATAAAATTTAAAATTTTAATATTTATTTAAATAGATTAATAAATTAATTATTAAATTAATTTTTATTTTTGCATTTTAATTTCTCACTACTATATTTATTCTTGATGGTTATCAAAGTTCATTTATTAATTAAAAATTAATTTGTCTCGATTAAATTGTTATATATATACACAAAATAAAATTTAAAATTTTAATATTTATTTAAATAGATTAATAAATTAATTATTAAATTAATTTTTATTTTTGCATTTTAATTTCTCACTACTATATTTATTCTTGATGGTTATCAAAGTTCATTTATTAAGCACATGGGTATGGAATCACCGGTGACTACGACAAACCATGCATGCTTATTTATTGAAAGGAACCGTATGGTTAAGTAATATTCTTTTTTAGGTAAGCAATTAGGCTATGAATCAACTGCAATCAATTAGTATATAAACTGTAAAAGTCTAACAAAAAAAAAATTATAATCATAAAATAAGAGTAATTCTAATTTTATTTATATTCTCATTTAAAATAAAAAAAAATCACAAAATTTTTTATTTTTTTATGTATGTTTTTTATCCGCATTGTTTACTATTATCTACCAACAGTTTTATCTGCCATAACATATTATAATCGGCCGCTGCACTGCGCTGCCCATCACTATTCGTCGCTCAGCTGTTGTCCGCTATCAATAGATTTTTTTCTGATAATGTACGATAAAAAAAAAAATAAATAATTATTTAAAAAATAAACATCATTCGGATATTTTTGTATACCCGAATTTCGAATATTTAAATTTTAGATGTATCAGATAACAAAATAAATAATCTAAAATATCAAAAAAAATATCTAAAACTATTAAAAAAATCATGTAAAAAATTCACTACTATTGCTGATTTTAGCTTTCACAAAACAAAGTCTGACCCCTCTTTATTCATAAAGCATTTTGGTAAGCTCATTCTTTATATAGTAGTCTATGTAGATGACATATTAACAACTGAAAATGATAATGATGCAATTCAATCAACCTTGTTTAATTGAATAGTTTAGTTTCATTAAAAGACTTAGGAACTTTCTCATATTTCCTTGGCATATTGAGGCAACAAAAGTCTCTTTTGATTCATATCAATTATCACAAACAAAAATACATTAAGAACTTGTTGGAGAAAGTTAGAACGAAAGATGCAAAAGGTGTTCCTACACCTATGATTGTTGGGAATAATACACCATTCCCCCTTGAGAAAATACCTTTGACAGAGAAATAAAATAGACACAATCACAACACAAGAATTTAACGTGGAAACTCCAATTACCGGAGAAAAAACCACGGCCATTGTCAAATAACAACCAGAGAATATCACTATGTGAAAATTGTTACAACACATAGACTTCTTTCTCTCACCGGCACCCCAGTACACTCTCACAAGCAAATATCTAACTACACCTCACAACACTCTCTAAAAAAGAGTACAGAGGAAAAGAAAAATCAGATACAAGCTTAAAGTGTTTCTGACTGGTGCAAAAATAAATGGAGAACTTAGCCTCATATTTATAGCCTAGGCCACCCACTCCATTGCTATCCTAAGCAATGTGGGACTAATTCAACCAAATTCTAACAATCTCCACCTTGATTGAAATAATCACACATCTTCAACTTCCATTGTCAACACCGACAATTCTTTGCTGCCATTGTCTATACCGACAATCATAGTTCAGAGAACTATCATACTCCACCATGAAGTATACTCACTTGGAATTAGACCACTCCAGCATTTCGCCTTGGTACAGATCGAAACCTTGCTGAAAATTCATGGTGCAACTTCCAAATTGGCTTTTCCTGGAAGTTCTTCAGCCATCGACCTAACTCCGCCACACACCTTGCATCTCAACGCCAACCAATGCCCGTGTGCAATTGTGGACCCGATTGCCACAACTTATCCTTATCCATGGCAGTGCGGTAATACCATGAGGATACTTCTCGTCTTCTAGAGAACATCATCTTCATACCAGAGATCTTCTCCTTCAACGCCTTGTGCAAACTTGATTGTATCAACATATCCTTGACTTGTATTTGCCACAAGCCAAAATTGATTCTTCCATCAAATTTCTCTATTTCAAGCTTCACAGCACTTGAATATCCTGACATTGTTGCAACCGTATACTGGAATAGTATAACTCAACTGTAGACCGTGCACTAGGAAGGGTCCCCAGGAAAGAAAGGTGGGTCACAATGGACACACTTAAATACCAAGTCTTTCCTTAGCCAGAACCTTTTCCAAACTGCACTCTCACAGTGTCACACTGCCTTCCAGCAACAACAACAGCAACCAAAGATCAACCTCAAGCCACAGGACAAAATTCTTTTCTGATGTGGAAGGTCAGACTAGGCTGCAACCACAGAGCATACTAAGAATAAATCCCACCGAACCGAAGCTCTGATACCACTTGTTGGGAATAATACACCATTCCCCCTTGAGAAAATACCTTTGACAGAGAAATAAAATAGACACAATCACAACACAAGAATTTAACGTGGAAACTCCAATTACCGGAGAAAAAACCACGGCCGTTGTCAAATGACAACCAGAGAATATCACTATGTGAAAATTGTTACAACACATAGACTTCTTTCTCTCACCGGCACCCCAGTACACCCACACTCTCTCAAAGCAAATATCTAACTACACCTCACAACACTCTCTAAAAAAGAGTACAGAGGAAAAGAAAAATCAGATACAAGCTTAAAGTGTTTCTGACTGGTGCAAAAATAAATGGAGAACTTAGCCTCATATTTATAGCCTAGGCCACCCACTCCATTTGCTATCCTAAGCAATGTGGGACTAATTCAACCAAGCATTTTGGTAAGCTCATTCTTTATATAGTAGTCTATGTAGATGACATATTAACAACTGAAAATGATATTTGATTCATATCAATTATCACAAACAAAAATACATTAAGAACTTGTTGGAGAAAGTTAGAACGAAAGATGCAAAAGGTGTTCCTACACCTATGATCTCAATAAGGAACTATCTAACCAACGAGAGGACATCTTCGATGTTCCATCCTTTTACAGATCCATTATTGGATCATTGTAATATGCTATTTATACATAGGGTTGTACATGGTTTGCTTAATCTAAAAACTAAATTTATTTTTGGGTTAGCCAAAAATATAATTTGGTTAATTAACTAAATTGGTTTTATATGATAGAACTAGTTATTAATTGGTCAGAAAATTCAAAAAGCGGTTTTTAACCGACTATAAAAATAAAAACCAATTTTAAAAAATAACCGGTTAAAAAAATGGTTTTTACATAGAAAAATTAGATTTTTCATAAAAAATAAAAACCGGTTAAAAACCAAATTTTATAAAAAAAAATCGGTTAACCAATTTAAATACAATAGTTGCATAAATTTTGGTTTTGGTTTTGGTTAACCGATTAAAAAACGGTTTTTAAAATTTAGTTTGGTTAACCACTTTTTAATAATATAGATATGGTTTTTAAAGTTATTTTATTAAATGGGTTAACTAAAATGTGGTTATGATTTTTTAACCGGTTAACCACAATTTAGTTATTTTATGTACACCCCTACTTATACAAGACCTAAAATTGCATAAGGTCAACCAAATATAGTTATTAGAACTGAGTTGGTGATCGAATCGGTCAAACTACTAGGTCGATCACTGAATCACTGGTTCAATCGATAGGTCACTGGTTGAACCGGTTAATCCAGTCTCACATAAGTACAAAACATAAAATAGCAAAAAACTTAAAATTAAAATTTAAAATACATATCTTCACCAACATTTTAATAAACATTAAGTCTCAAATTCTAAAAATAACTAATACAAAAATAAACATAAAATTTGTTAGTACTATTACATTAGTATCTCAATTTAACACAATAAAAATAACAATCCATAGATTATATCCAAGGAGTAATTTGAAAGTTTGGATATCTTTCTTCATCTGACAAATCTAGAGTTACATCCTGATTAGTTTCATTCTAATTTGTATTGTCCACAGAATTATTATTAGCTCCATCATCATCTGGATCATCTTTTAGATTCAATTGATCTAGCATTTGAATAATGTTTTACAAATCATAATCAGCAATAATAAGGTAAAACATTTGGTTAAAACATTACAAAATCATCCCTAACAAAAACATACCCAAATCATCTAAAGTTGATTGAAAAAACATATTTGCAAGATCATTTCAACTTCTTTAGGAGTTAAAAATGGTGGTGAATCTTTCATTATCCATTCTGAATGATCCTCAAATGCATCAAGACAAATTAAATCATAATTTTGCTTTCTCATTTAAAATAATGCTTTTAAGAAAGAAAAATAAAAAAAAGTACCTTTGTTGAGGCTTTAAGTTGTAATGAACATAAATAATATCATTAAGTTTTTGATGCTCTAACCGATTCTTTTTCTTTGAGTGAATATATTCAAAAATACTCCAATTACACTCACAACCTGAAAAACTACAAGTTTGACTCAAAATACGAATTGCTAACTTTTGCAAGTTTGGTACTCCACATACATCTATAAGATTTCCACCATTAATCTTAACATAAAAAGGAAATAACATATCACAATCATAAAATACCAATTTTAATAAAAAAAATTATCAGGCATCACTGTGCTTTGGTCACGCATTTCAGACTGTCTTCCAAAGTCTTGTTCAACATTCTTAAAGATTTTCATCTCACTTGTCAATTTAGAATTCAAATATGCTTCACCGTAAGCATATCTCTCAATGACATCTAGTATGCTAGAAGTTGTTTGCTTGTGATTTTCAAATTCACCAGCATGAAATCGAAAAGCTGGATTTAACCAATAACCAGTAGCATGAAGATTTTTTCGAAGTTGTGAATCCCAACGTGTATCTAAAATATTCAAATAAGGATCAACAAACCTCTTTCTTTTTTGAAACGTCTTCACCATCTCTTCCCTAACCTTATAAATAGCTTGATCAAGAAAATCTATTACAACTCTGTCTTCACTATCTACAATAGACAATATACAAGTAGCTCAGTAAGCTTAATAATATCAGTGCATTAATTCTAAAATTTAGAATCAAAGACTTAATCCACAAACTTCTTAGCTATGGCTTTTTTAGAGTAAGTTGAGCTTGTCCATTCTCTAGATGTCACCATAGCTCTCAATGCATCCTTTTGAGCTAAAATACTTTGCAAATTTATGAAATTAGTGGCAAACCGAGTTAGAATTGGACGAAGTATTTCTCACCTGCCTGTAAACTTTCTCATCAAGTACAATGGATGGCGATGATTATATATATACTTTGTAATCATTGAAACTTGTGACACAGTTTCACTCACTTCCTCTAACTTTCCAATATCTTAAAACATCAAATTAACACAATGCGCTGCACAAGGAGACTAATACAATTTTGGAAACTCAGCTTCCAATAACCTTCCAGCAGCAACATAATTTGCAGCATTATCCGTCACTACATGTACAACATTCTCAAGACCAACAAATAATACAACATCCCTAACCAACTTAAACAAAGCATCAGCAGTTTTGAGACATGAGAAGCATCAACTGACTTTAGAAAAATAATTTTTTTAGGGCAATAAACCAAGAAAAATAATTAAAGTACGCCTACAACAATCAGTCCATCTATTAACCATGATAATACATCCAGTTTGTTTCCAAATCTCACGATAATTTTCAATCATTTTCTTTACATCTTCAATCAATTTACTCAACAAATATCCACCAACTATTCCATAATTTGGCCCTTTATATCCTGCACCCATGTTCGCAATAACATCAATTATTGGCTAATAATAAGCTGAATTAACTGCATTAAATGGCACAGAAGCATCCATCATCCATCTTGCAATAGCAATATCACACTTCTCCACAATTTTTTTGCTTTGGAGAACACTTTTGATAGTTGGTTGAGCTCCAGGTATTGCTGCTGATGGAAAAAAGATTGTAATCTCTTGAGTTATTTTTCTTTTCTAGAGCTAGGTGCTGGAAGCCTTGATTTTTATTATTGTCGCATCTTATTATGTTCAATCTCATCAAATTCTCTTTCAACTTCATCACAAGCATTATAACTTTCTGCATATTCTTCTTGAGGTTTTTTTCTTGCTTCGAAGATATTCAATGTTTTGATTGAATTGGTGTCTCACTATTGCTGATACCTTTCGACATACCTCAATATCTCCTTCTTTTCCAGCCAAATCATACTTAACCCAGTTAATTTCTCTACCCTTAATAAGCTTCTCGCAATAAATACATAACAAAATAGTTTTTTCTTTATCCACAACTTGTTTACAATGGTCCCATGCAGGATCAGTTTTTTCTCAATTGCTATTTTTTTTTGGGTTTCAATTGTTGCAATAGGAGTTGATCCTTGTTCTTGGGAAGTTGGTGTTTCTGATGGTGTATTCGATGAAGCCATCCTAATCAACTAAGACTAAATGACTAATCTACCAAGAATAATATACAACAATAATCTACAAGAAGTAATATACAACAACAACAACATATAACAACAATATATTACACTATAATCAACAATATATTACATCAACAACATAAAATAAAATATTAAACAATCTAACAGGAATCAACAAGTTATAACTTATAATCAACCAAATATAATCAATATAGATAATTAAATCAGTAATCAATTAATTCTAACTGAAATACTAAATTACTGAAATACTGAATAACTTAAAAAAATAAAAAATACATACCTAATGGCTGATGCACAGCAGAGAAAAACTGGAGAAGAAGCATGACGCCGACGACTACGACAGGGACGAACAGAGACACGACAACAACGACGATGGGATGAGTGGACGACTGGACAACAAAAATCGAGGACGATGACAGATGCATAGGATAGGAGGCGACGAGCCAAGATGCACAGGGGTCACCGAGACGACCCTAAGTAGCCAACGACGTCGCACCGTGCAGTGTAGGTGGCACTGGCTGTGGTCGGTGGTGCAAGCAAGAAGCCTCACACTCTCACTGTCTCATCTGTTTGGGAGAAGAGATTGGATTCGGGTGCATGCAACTTAGCTAGGGTTTCTTTTTTTTAAAAAAAGGGTCAAAACGATGCCGTTTCAGGAGGGGAGGAAGGGGGAGGAAAGAGTCCAAACTGGTTCGGATTTTTCAAACCTGCCGGTTTGCCAGCTCTGATCAAATCTGGCCGGTTCAAACCGAATCTTACCGGTTCGCTTCCTTATCTGATCAGTTGACACACTCGGATTGGCTTTGTCACCGATTCACCGGTTTCTAGTCCGACCGGGCAAGTTGGTCCGGTTCTGACAACTATTTATACATGCATCGTCTATTGATATCTCATTGGAAATGTGTCAAATGGATATTAAGATAACTTGCTGGCAGTGTTGATCAGGAACTCATCTTTTATTCTAGTTCTAATTTAAGATTGTTTTGCTTTGCAGACTCGGACTGAAACTCAGATGCAGATAATAGGCATTCAATTTGTGGTTATGGAATCTATCTTGGAGCCAATATTGTGTCATGGTCTAGCCGAAAGCAAAGCTCAGTTGTTATGGACTCTATCTTGTATTGAGTTAGACTTTCATTTTGTTAGAGAAAAAGTAAATCAACAAAAATTGCATGTTGTTCATATTGCATTTTAGATCTGGTTATAGACATATTAACGAAACCATTATATGCTGCTTCATTCTTGAAATTCATTCTTTAGTTTGAAGGAGGCTAATAGAGGAAATGAAACACAAGGTGATGAGAAACTGAATATTAGTGATGAGAGCTATTTATTATGCTATAACAAAATTTTCCGCGTTGCCTTGTGTATATATATATAGTTAGAGGTTACTTTTAATTTGTATCAAATATAGTTCAATCAATAATAGTTTTCATTTCATTTCAGCAATTATAATTCTCTCTCTGCACAATCTCTAACAAACATTATTGTGACTAAACATTTTTGTTGAAATTATGTTAACCATTTTTCGTGGTACATTATTATTATATTATAGAGCTTTTTGTTTCTTAATTTTATTGGAACATTATATAATTGCTTCGGTACATATATATGTTAAGAAAATTTTTAAGTATATCAATACAGTAGTATTTCAGTTATTTTTAACTGTTAATTTTAATTATAAAAATATATAATATATATAATTAAGATCAATGAATTAAAATTAAATTTACTGAAATATCGGTGTACTGATATATTTAACAATTTTTCTATATGTTATCACTAATATAATAAAAATAAATGCGAATGTCTTCTAATAATAAGATAGGAGGGATGATATCAAATATCAACATCTAAGGGAAAATTTTATCCAATTTGACAACCATAATTAAGATTTTGATCTCATTTATGTATAAGCTACCACATTATGTGAGACATCATCAATTGTGTTCTCCAATATGTCTAGCATATGCTTCTATGCATCCTTTTCCTTTATATTTTCTTGAAAGTAATGTGACATACATGAACGAGGTCGTTGAGTTCCATATAGGAACAAAACGTCCAAATCCACATTACCAACTTAATAAAGGCCATGAGAAAATAAAAACTAACATATAATTGATACTTCTGATTTCCAAGTACGTATCTGATTAATAAGTTTAGACAATACTCTATTTAATATTTTCACAACATACCAACCTAATTAAAAACTGAATACGTATTTGGTATTGGAGCTATAAATTAAGGGTAAGGTAACATGCCAAACAAGCTTGTGTTGATGCTTATTGTGTCAATATAATATATATACAACTCTTTTTTTTTTTCCCTCAATTTTGATTTTCTTATTCACTTTGTGTTTTTTAATTGAGTCCCGCTGGGAAGACAATGAACTATTTGTACAAAATGAACATCTTCCATACTATCTAGAATAATCATCCGAATACTAGAGATAATAAATATCTTCCCAGAAGTTTAAACTGATTTTGGGGTTCACCAAAGATCGAACTCATGACCTTTCGGATCTAGCGCTCTAATATCATGTCATGATACCATTCATATCCCAAAATCTTCAACTGATGGGAAAAGGTAACACTAATGATTATATCTCTAATACTCCATAAATCTCCATTGTACACATTGTATAAATACTCCTCATACTTTTCCTTTTTAATTTTATTAAAAAAACGTACAATATCATAAACACATTATTTTAAATTAATTAATAAAAATACTGTTTAATTGAAGAACATGTGCATGACGTCAGCAGGCAGCAAGCTGTGAGATTGACTTGTTTTGTTGTTCAAGTACATTTGGCAGCTGCTTGATTTGATACAAGTCATAATCAAGATTGGTGGTTCACTCCATGTGCCTGTTTAGGCAAAATTGACACATATAGAAGCAGTGAATGTGCATGCCTGCAATCCTGCATTGCATCTCATTATGTTTTTTAGGTTCAAAGATTCTTTAAAATAGAAAATTAAGAAAGTGAACGAAGAGTTAATTATTTTTAAATTAAAATATAAAGTAAATATTTATTTTTTATCATAAATAATTTAGGTATTGATAAAATTGATCATAAAAAATTAAAATTAAAATTGTATCTATAAAAGATAAATTTTGTTTACAATATATCTAATTGTTAATTTTTATTAATTTTATTAAAATATCTAAATTATCTTTGTCTTATTATCTTTAACTCGTCAACTTTTTTTTATCTCTTTGACAGCACCATTGTTAACAACATATAAAAGAAAAAAAATCATATCCTCTCATTTTAGAGTTGCTTATATCTTCTCCTTCACCATTACCATCTCTTGTATCTTCTTTATGTTTCTAATTTTCAAAAGAGAAACAGAAAAAAAACAAAAGAAAAGTAAAACTCAGATTAGAAAAAGGATAAGACAGAGCTGACGGCAATCTTGTGCAGTTCTAGCAATGGCTTCTAACAAGTGTAAACTCTGCTAAATTAGTAAATAATTAGTCAAAAATTAAATTTTTAATAAAGAAAATTAAAAATGTGAATTTTATATTAAATTATGATAGAGCTCGTTAAAACGAGAGTTTTGACACTAATTTCAAAGGATTTGACCCAAAATTAAGCCGAACCGATCGAACCAGACCCAAACTGAGCCTGTAAGCTCAACCGGACCCATCAATTAAAGAAGACACAGGTTCTTTCCCCCTTCTCTCTTCATTCACGCTGCCATTGTTGGAGAGGGGAAGAGGAGAGCTTCCAAACCCTAAACCTCCATTAAAACCACCATATCTTGCTAATTCGAGCTCCTATCACCGCACCGTTTACGGCCACGCGATCACTGCGTCAAGCTCTATGATTTCATCGGATCAATTTCATAGGTAAATTACTCTACCACCCCAGCTTCTCTATTCTTCAAATTTTCTAAATTAAAGAGAATCCAAGTTGAGAATTTGTTAGTTTTAGTTCTCTAGGTTCAATTTAGCTTGTGGAGCTTGTTGGTTTTGGCTCTCTTGGTCCATGGGTACGGTGAGGTCTCTAACCCTAGCCAATTCTTGGTTTTAGTATGTAAATTCTGAATTTTGAAGTATATATGTATGATATGTGTGATCTAGGTATATATATATAGGAACTGAATTATTGTGGACATTTAGAAGCTTGGTAGAGGATTGGTGCCAAGGTTTTGGTGATTCTGGAACTTGTGGGGCTGTGTGTGTGGATTAAGTGATATGGTTTAGGTTTCGCATATATAATATATAATGTTCTGTGAAGACTTAGGCTAGATGATTATAGGATAGGATTTGAATGCATGTGTATGTCAAATTGTTTAGTGCCTTGAGAATAATGGTGAATTAAGCTAATAGTTGATTGTTGTTTGATGATGGATATGGAGAAAACAAATATTGAATGATGTGTTGACGAGGAATGGTAAGTTGATGGTGATGGTCTTATATGGACAATGGATTGTAGATGATTATGTTGTTGTAGGTATGATGTTGATATACTAGAAATTGTTAAAAGAAAATGGGGTTTGATGTGTGGTGATTGAATGTCAAATGATGTTGTTATGATATTTTGAGTTGGAGATGAATTTGCATGTTATAGGTTGATTTTGAAGGTCATTTGATGGAAAATTGAGATTTTGAAGTTTTGAAAAAACTAATTCTTAGACGAATTTCGGCGAAGCATAACTTGACTTCCGAACCCCCAAATAATCTCAAACTTATTTTGTATAAAAATTGGGTTCGTGAAGTTTATGCCGTTTGAAGAACGGAAGAAAATGTTTTAAGACGAAAAAGTTATGCGCACCGGAAGTTTGGGGTTAAAAATGAAATTCTGCAGCTTTTTCAAACTTAGAAAATTTTTTGGAAAAACGTACGCGTGACCCGGTCTTTGCGTACGCATTCAGCTGCTCGCGACGCGACCAACCCTTTCGGGTTGGGGTTCTCGCGTACGCGAGCAGGGAGCTTGCGTACGCGAGTAATGACTTTTTCATGCCCATGCGTACGCGTGGCTTACGCGTACGCTGACCTGGGATTTGCGTATGCGACCAGTTGCTTGCGACGCGACCAACCCTTTCGGACTGGGGTTCTCGCATATGCGTGGCCCATGTTTCTACAAAAAATGGATTTTTGTGTTTTTAAGTCAAATTTCAAACTTCAAAACCTCTATTTTCACTCTTTTAGCCCCAGATCATAATAGTTACTCTAGCAGTAAGTTAAAGCTAGGAAATAGAGGTAACTTGGGGATGAAGTAAAGGTTAAAAGTAATGAGTTATATGAGGAGAATGTGTATGTATGACGGCTATATGATGTCATGGCTATGACAAATGATTATGTAATGAATACGAAAGGTTATGAATATTATGCGTCTTATGAATTTAATGTTATCTGATATACGAGTTTCTCTGGGTACATAACCGTGACTTGCCACCACGTGTTCCAGGTTGAGACTCGATACTCTGTTGACCCTACATCGTAAGGGTAACCGGGCACGTATAAATTCCTGGGAATGGATATCCCCATTGAGTAAGTTATATATGAATATATGAATGTATGAATTATGAATGAAAAGAAAAAAAGCTGTGCATAGATTCATGGGGATGTGCGACGAGGGACAGTCCAAGGGTTTCGAACTTGTCGGGTTGGCTTGATAACCGAAAGATGAGCCTCATTAGCTATAGGGCAGGCATACATCATGTGCATTCTGTTTGTTTTTTCTGTTATGCATACTTGGAAATGCCTAACTGAATATATATTATGCTAATTGTTAAATTTGCTACTTGCACTACCTGCCTTCTACTTGTGCTTGAAATTGTCTGTTTGTCTGTCTTTGCTAAATCATTGGTGATGGAGGAGTGGAGGAAAGGTGGATAGGTTTGGTGTTAAAGTTAAGTTTAAGCTGAGTTTAGAATTTCCTAGACACCTACCCCTTTTATGATTTTTGTTTAGTAACTTAAGCTTTATAATCTAAGTGTCGGCGTTTTAGGATTGTCTCTGGCATTCCTAGGACCTTATATATTATATGTGTGGCACATTTACCATGCTGAAAACCTCTAGTTCTCACCTCATACTGTGTTGTTGTTTTCAGATGCAGGTCGAGAGGCACCTCGCTAGGCGTCTGGACTGCTGAAGCAGAGTGGTTTCTGAGTTCTTTTGTTATTTAGTTTATGTATATATGTACTTAACTTTCTCTCTGAATAACTTGTCTATTTTGTTCCTCTTAGAGGTTTAAGGAGAGTTAAGGTTTTATCTTTGTATTTTGGGTTGATGGGAGATGTATATATGTATGTAAATATTCTCTGGCCAGCCTTGGCTTCGCAGGCTGAGTTAGGAGCTAGTTACTCTGTATCCTTGACTTTCTATTCTCTCTTTTTATCTATTTACATCTATGATATTTAGGTTTCTTATCACGTAAGTAATCTCATTTTCTGAGCGTTGCGCTTTTTATTTTGCGATTTTGTTTTACCTATTTTCCAAGACTCCTCGTATATTACTCTCTTTCCAATACTATTACGTATATATTTTATTTTAAAGGTCGTGATACTACACCACCTCTGGTTTATGGTTTAAGCGTAAAGATTTGTGTGGTAGGGTGTTACAACAAGCACAGACATGATAATGCGCAGACTCCCTCCTCCTTCTATTACTTCACTCGCGACGGCAGCGGCAGGCAATGCGGGCTTTCCATGCCATCGCATCTGCCTTTATTCTCCCTCTCTTTTGTTCTTCTTTCTGCCCGTGTCTTTCTCTCAATCTCTCAACATTCTTTGTCTCTCAATCTTGGCAGTTTAGCTGCCGCAATAGCCCTTTGCAGGTGACGTCTTCTTCCCTCTTTTTCTCCTTAACCTCTCTCTCTCTCTCTCTCTCCCCCCCTCTCTCTCTCTCTCTGTGCATGTATGAAGCCACTGCTAAAGCTTTTTAGCCTCTTCAATGTCGACGTTGGCGGTTGAAATAAAACACCGTGATTTTTCCAATCCTTGCTCAACTAGATGCTAGAAGGTAGAAGATATGTTTACAGTAATTTTATTAACAGATGTGAGGACGTCAGTGATGCTGTAAGATCTCGAATTTTCAAAAACTAAATATTGTTATTTAATGATTTATTTAATTTATTCGAGAATATATTTTCAAAAATTTTTATATTAATTGAATACTTTCTTATTATTGATTTTGAAAGCTTTAATAATCGAAAAAATAAAGATGATTTATATGCTTTAATTTAAATAATTAAAGTTTTAATTTTATTTTATTATTTTAAAATAAATTAATTTGATTATCTTTGATTATTGAATTAGAGTATTTATTTGAAAATAAACTTGTAAGTTGACAATTAAATAGTATTTTTATAAATATTAATGTTGGATTAAAATTAGTCTTCAATAACTCTATTACCCTAATTTTATTAAAATTACTAAACTATCTAAAATCACCAATTTCATTCACAAAACCCTAATTCCCAAATCAAAACCATGATTTTGCCCTAAATCTAACTCTAACCTCACCGTCACTCACCACTCACCGTCCCCAAGTCCCATATGCACACATACACGCAAAAGTTGAGAAAGAAAGAAAGAAAAGAAAGAAGGAAAGAGAGAAATGGAGGGCATGGAGAAAGAGAGAACTAGCAAAGGAGAAATGAGAGAACGGAGGAGCTGCTGGCTAAGCTTGCTGCCATGCCATCCAACCCGCCGCCACCGTCACACCATCTCGCCGTTCATTCCCGCCAACGTCCAGGGAGCCATGAGTCCGCATCGTCGTCACCGCAAAGAGGGAGAAAACGCGAGCTAGAGGAGCTGCGCTAGTCACCACCGCTGTCGCCCTTCGAGAAGCCGTCGCCGGAGGAGAAGAACGCAACAGAGAGAAGGAAGCCCGCGCCACCGTCGCTGGTCTGCATGTGTTGTCGCCGTTGAGCTGCTTCGCTGCCGTTGCTTGTCGTTCTGAGCTGCTGCATGACGATTGGATTTTTGATGGTATAGAATTTCTCAAATAAAATCTCGTTGAAGTATAGTTTCTAAACCAAGCAATAATCCTTTCATACAAAAATTTGTTTGTCACAAGTACAAACCCCTAAAATCTATAAACCGAAGTATTTAAACCTCGGGTCGTTCTCCCTAGGATTTACAATAAAGTGTCTTGTTATTGGTTGTGAGTTATTTTGGGGTTTTGATATGAAGCATGAAAGATAAATGGCAAGAAAATAAACTAACAACTATAAAGCTCTTGGCAAGATATGAGAGCTAGAATTCCTATCCTAGTTATCCTTCTCAATTGTGATGAGAATTGTTTATTGCTCCCACTTGGTTAACCTCTAACCATGGAGGAAAGTCAAGTGGATGAATCAAATTGATTTCTCAAGTCCTAATCAACTCCCAAAGGAATGACTAGCTTTAGAGGCATCCAATCAATTAGCAATTTCTAATTATCAATCAACAAAGGAATTAGATAACTCAAGAGTCACTAATTACTCTACCTAGGCCAAGAGAAACAAAACCTACACTAAAATCCAAACAAGCATTTCATCAAACACTTGGAAGGCACAAAAGGAAAGCATAGTAAATCAACAACAAGAATGAAATCTAACAACAATTATTGGAAGAAATTAACAATAACAATCAAAAGAAACACTTTTATTATGAATTACCTTTATTGAATTGGAAGAGAGCAAAAAGGAACAATATTAGATCTATAACAAAATACAAGAACAACATAAAGGAAATTACAACAAAAGAGTAGAAGAAGATGAATCTAACAACAAAGAATTGAAATGTAGAAGTAGAAGAAATCAAAGATTAAAACCTAGATCTAAGAACTAAACTTAATCCTAATTCTAGAGAGAAGAGAGAGCTTCTCTCTCTAAAACTCTAAAACTAAAGCTATCTATCTAATGATGTCCCCTCCAAAAAGTGATGCCTTCCCCTTAATCCTTCATCCTTTTATTCCTTTCCCTTAGCAATTTGGCGCCAAAAATGGGTTCAGAAACCCTCTCAAACCGCCAGGCACGTGTTGCATTAGTGAGGTCATGTGCCATCATCGGCGCTTGCGCGCACGGTACGCGTGCGCGTCCCTGGCCGATTCCACAATATGCGCGCGAGCGCCTTGTGCGCGTGCGCGTGCATGGCTGACTTTGCTTCTTTGACTTTTTATGCTTCTCTCCACTTGTATGCTTCCTTCCTTGCTTCCTTTAATCCATGCCTAGCCTATTTTATCCTGAGATTACTAACAAACACATCAAGGCATCTTATGGAATCAAAGGAGAAATAGAATTCATCAAGATAAGGCTTAAAAAGCATGTTTTTACACTTAAGCACAAATAAGGGAGAGATAACAAAATCATGCTAATTCCTAGGCTAAATGTGACAAAAGGCTATCAAGATGCTCTAAATTCAATACAAAACAAACCGTCAAATTGGAGTTTGTCAACCTCCCCACACTTAAGCCTTAGCATGTCCTCATGCTAAAATAAGAAGGAACTAAGGGTTATGACATTTATTTGGATGCAACTAAACTATGTGAATCCTATCTACATGCAACTACCTAAAGCAATTGGAAATGCTTAGTTCAAACAAATCAATTCCCAAGAGAGCATGTTTGAGCTCAAGAGCTAGGCAATAGGAATTAAGTCCAACCACAATTGTATTGAATTATCAAAAGGAGTTCAAACTTGCAAGAATATAGATATAGGTGAACACATGTGATTGAGCTTTTGAACCCTTGCCGGATGTGTATCCGCTCTATTCACTCAAGTGTTTAAGGGTTAATTCACTCAATTCTCTTCTAATCATGTTTTCCAAGATTTGATTTCCTTCTAACAATCAACACTTATTCAATGCATGCATACATTCATCATGAGGTCTTTCATTTAGGTTGTAATGGGGTTAGGGTCAAGGTAGGATCATTTATGGTTAAGTGGGCTAGGATTTGAATCTTTGATTAGCATAGACTTTCCCACTAGCCTACATAATGACCTATACAGTTAAGCACTAATCTAACTACCCATTCCTCACTTTTTCTTACATACTCATGCATTCTCATTTGATTCATAACACCTATGCATTGATTCCCTTTTTATATTGACTTCACTTTGGGGCATTTTGTCCCTTCTTTATTGTATTATTTTTTTCCTTTTCCATCATCATTTTTCCATTTTTTTTCTTTTCATCATTTTTTTTCTTTATATATTTTTCTCTTCTTTTTTTTTTCTTTCAAACTAAATACAAGAACATCAATGCATAAGGTCTCTACATTCAATTAATACATGAATATGTTCCCAATTCCTAAACATAAAAGTGTACTACCCCTTTTATCCCATCCAATGTTCCCAAGTCTCACCGAACTTGAATAATAAACACTCTCACTAGCCTAGACTAATCAAGGATCCAAGCAAGGATTTTTCATTGGTTTTTCGCCTTGGGCTTGTAATGTGCTAAAATAAGAACAAGTTGGTTAAGCATAGGCTCAAAGTTGGCTAACAATGGAGAATAAAAGGTTGGCTATTTGGATAAGTGAGCTAATGAAATGATGGCCTCAATCATATAAATGCGCAAACTCAAGAAATAAATGGATATATAGAATCAAGCAAATCGAGGGTCACAATCATAGAAAGAGAGCTATTTCACACAAGAATGGAAAATAAGTGGTTATAAAATGTAACCACATCAATAGGCTCAAGTCTCACAAGCTTGTGTTCTTAGTTCAATACATGCTTCACAAAGTATGAAATTCAAGCAAGTTTTCAAAAATTCTCTTTCAATCAATTGGGTTAATGCCCTATATTTAAACTTCTTGAAAAATCTCAATGTTTGACTAAACATTGTTGTGATTGAAAAGTTTAAAAATTTTCTTAGTTCACCCTTTCCTTTTTCACTTAAAACCAATATATTATGCAAAAAGGGTGACTAAATATTTGCAATCCAAAGTATGATTTCTAATCATAACTACGAACTAGAAACAAAGATAAACAAAATGTATAAAGAAGAATCAAAAGTACGGAATCTATCATCCAAAACATCTAAAAATATCCAAAAGCATCAAAATATCAAAAATCCAGAATAAGCAATAAAAGTATCCAAAGCAAACTAGAAATGCATCAAAATATATACAAAGATGTGCGAAACAAGATAACTAGGCCGAAAAGTTCACCGGTTCCCAAATAATGCTACCGGTGCCCTCCCCACACTTAAAATCAAGCATCGTCCTCGATGCTAAACCGGAGGATCAGTGGGAGGTACAACGATAGGCGCTGGCTCTGACTGTGGCTGTGGGACCGGCGCCTCCTGAGTCTGTGGGTGCTCTGTAGAGCCAGGGGCCTCCTGCTGAACCGGTGCCTCCGCATCCTCCTCCTGATGATCCTGCTCATCGGAGGCCGGAGAGTCGGGAAGCGGAGGTAGCTCAGCACCCAAAGAAATAAGGGCCTGGTCCATCCGATCTAATCGGCGTCTGACATGGCGTCTCTCGCGCTCTAGGAATCGGAATAGACGCTGGACCAGGAGATAGGTAGGCTCAGGTGCTGCTGGAGGATCTGTAGATGATGAAGGAGCTGCAGTTGTAGAGGATGATGGGGCAGCTGTATGGGCTGATGGTGAAGGCGTCCCAACAACAGCTCTAGCCCGAGAGCGGCGTCTAGCAGGTGGCCTCTCGTGCACCCAACCACCCCAGGGGATAGTAACTTCCCTGTCATCAGCATCAGGGGGTGGTGGTCGCACATCATCGTCCAACCATGGGACCTCAGCTAGGGCCGCCATACTCGTGACCAAGGTAGGAAATGGGATTAGGCCACGAATATGCGCCCGCCACATGCACTGTCTAATAAGTCTAGGGAAGGAGACATCCTTCCCCTCCATGACGCAACCAATCAGCAGGAGCATCTCCATGGGGATCTCAGAAAAGTGGGTGGTAGGCAGGACGTAGTGGGCGAAGATCATCTGCCAAGTCCTAGCCTCCCTAGTCAAATGGGTAAACAACATCCCCTTGGGCTTGGTGTTGCCCGCATCCATAACCCATGTAGCGTCCGGTATCCCTATCACGCGCCGAAGCGCCTCATAATCAAAAGTCATGGTATGGATGGCAATCTCAGCCTGCTGATGGGCACACATGTCATCCAGAATATGCCGACACTGTAATGCCTCCCCAATGGCGGTCTCAGTGATCATGATCTCCCTACCCCGCACCTGAACCGAATCCAATGTCGGACGGAAGAAGTTGCAGTAGAATTCCTTCACCCACGATATATTGATATCACCCAACTCTCGGTCAACAAAGTCAATACCTAAGTCAAGGATCCGACCGGTAATGGACCGTCTCACATCATTAGGTAGGGACAACTTCTTCTCAGTATTTAGCTTAATTGTCTGATATCTAGAAAACCGAAGCTCACAGTAGAGGTTGGGGAATTTGTCGGGGTTGGTAGAAGGCAACTACTGATTCTCCTTTTCTTCCTCGCTTAACGGATTCTTAGCATAATGTTTGTAGATGGAAGGAATGGAGGGGGTAGAGTGTTTTCTTTTCTTAGAAGCAGTGGCTATGGCTTTGCCTTTATCCGACATCCTGAAAAATATGATTGAATATATAAAACATTTAGCATGTAACAAAGAAGGCATTTCATCCCGTGGTGGTTACCTCTGCCTACGATGTAAGCATCTCTACCTGATCCCAGTCGCCGTTCTGCTCTCCGAAACTCGTCACTGAAGCTGCGGATGCTTCTCTCTTGATTTCTTTTGTGCAGTAAGTTACTTTTGCTTCGAAAACTCTTTTAGTCGCTTTTCTGTGTATATTTCTGAAGTTTTGGTAACGTAGGGTTGAGTTTTTATTATTGCGAGTTGCGATTGAAGTTATCGTTGCTGCGAGCCGTGAGAGAAAAGAGGTTTATGATGCGTTTGGGTTTTCGAGTTTTGACAATCGAGGTAGGGGCGTTTTCTTAAATTCATTTTACTTTCAAGAGTTGTTATAAGTCCATAATAGTATAAAAAATATATTTTCATAACTACGTGGGTCTTATGAATTGAATTGAATTGTTTGGATGGCTGTGAGTATTTATTTGATTGATTTATTGAATTATTGAAGAAGCTGGTTATTCTGATTTGCTGTTTCGGTTTGTTAAGTTGGTCATTGTTGAATTGATTTTTCTTGAATGACTGGAAAAGCTTTAATGTTGGAATTTAGTTTAATTTTGGAAATATTTGATTTTAGAGAAGATTCAAAACTGGAATTTAGTTTGATTTTAGAAAGGATTTGATCTTTGAAACTAGTTGGGAACGGGTTGGAAAATGTGGTTTTGATGGGATCTGTAAGGGTGGCATAGTCCGAATTTTAGAGGAGATGCTGCCCAAATTTTTATAAAAATTGGAGACTTTGTTTAAAAATAGTTATTTAGAAAGATTTAGATTTTTAAAGATTGTATAATTTGATTTTTGGAGTTATTAAGAAAAGGGTTACATTTGGAGTTTGATTTATTTAGAAAATAATGAATTATGTTTTGAATCTGAATTATTGAAGGAAGTAATAAGAGGTATGATGATAATAAGTGTGAGAATGAAGATTGATTTTTGAGTGTGATTTTTGAATAATTGAATGATAATGAGAATGAATGTGAAAATGAAATTGAATTTGATTGAGATATCTGGGTAGTAGCAAGGATGGTGGTTCGTTCCGCTTACTCTAGGTCGGTGAATATGACGCTTGGGTAGTAGCAGTAGTAGGGATTATTCCACTTGCTCCAGGTTGAGCGTTTTAAATACCCGCCTGGGTAGTAGTGGTTCTTTCACTCGCTCTGGGTTATGCGAATAGTAGCAAGGGGCTGGGAGTTGTAGCTCAGACCCATTTACTCCGCGATGGGTATTTCTGTCCAAGGTAGCATATAATCGACAGATGATATCATCAGCCGTAGGACATGCATGCATCATATGCATTTGCATGTTTTGTTTGAGTTTGAATTTGTTTTTGTTTGCCTAATTGCTTATCTGTTATTAACTGGTAATTATAATACTTGTTGTAACTGTTCCTTAAATATGTTTGTCTTGTATTGTTTGTGTCTGTGTTGGTTCTGTTTTGAGTTTGAGTGTTGGTAAACGAATTGATGCCTTAGATGATAGTGTGGTTAATTATATTTGGGCCGGAGGCCGAGGTTGATTATGTTTGGGCCGGGGGACGAGGTTTGATTATATTATGTTGGGCAGGAGGCCGTGACCTGATTCTGTTCTGGGTCCGGGGGAGCTGTATTTGATTATATTATGACGTATTATTGAAATTTGAATTTTTTTATGATTAAAAGAAAAGAACTTTAAATTTGGATAAGTAAACGTCGGGTTTTCTTTCAAAATATTCATAAGATAACGATAATTACTGAGCTTGAGAACAGTTTCTTATTAAATATCTTCTTATAACAAATTCTGAAAATCCGTGATGAGACCGTGTGATTAGATTCTCACTCCCTATAGTTTTATCTTTTCAGGACAAACAAAGAACCTTGCGGAATTTTAGTTAAGTATTTAGATATGTTGTTTCTGTTTGTTTACACATGTTATAGATTTTTCCCTCGCCTTTATTATTAGAATGTTGTAAGAGGGATAGAAGTTGTATGTTTTATATGTGTATTATATTTATTATCTACTTATGTAAGAAGTCTGGTATATAAATATATGTTTGTTTGTTTTCAAGATAAAGTAATTTTTATCTGATTTTCAAAGAAATCAACGATATGGTTTCAAGTCAAAGGCTCATATTTTATTATTAAGTATATGAAGTAGCGAAATACTTACTATCAGAGTGGCGCAATAGAAAGCGTGATATTCTGATAATGAGAATCTTACAAATGGAGTCGCAAACGCCGTTGTTGGTGAAGGCTGGCGTCAGCAGCTAGAATTTCAGTAGGGTTTCCTTTGGTAGTAGCTTCACCAAGTTGGCTGTGCTTATCAAAGTTTGCGACACTGCTTGCCGCTACGCCGATGGAGCTGATGTTGTGGTGGTTTCTTCCTTCTGCGATGATTGCATGATTTTGGTTGTAGGCCTTTGTCTAACTGCCCTTGATCACATTATTGGATCCACATACAAAAATCAACCAATGAAATAAAAGTTTTTTCTCTTCAGGTAGAAAGATATTAATCGAAGATTTTCTTTTCTTCGGGTAGCTAATAATGGTGGTGCCAAAGAGATAAAGAGAAAGTTTATATATATATATATATATAGTTTTTGTTTTCTCATAATATTCCTTAAAACTCAACAACTCGAAGATTAATCTCTTATGAATTTGAATTTTATTTAAAAGTTTGTCGTTGACCAATAAATTATTGTATATACCAGACAAGATTCCAACTTTCATCACTCATGAGTGAGTTGACTACTCAAACTATTCGATCAATTCAAATTGATTTTTTTTCTAATAAATATAGTTAAGAGGATCATTCTAAGATTCCGGTATTATAGTGATTATGGTGGTTATGGTATTTTAAAAAGTGTTGCTAAAATTAAAATAACATTTTTTATTATTTAGCAATGCTTTTTAAAAATACTGCTAAAAAATATTATTAAAATATAAAAAATAATTTTAATTTTAACAATACTTCATAGTCATTATAACCATCATAAACATAAACATATTAAAATTCACCTAATTATAATAGATGTAATTTGAAATTATTAACCAGGCGGAGTAAACTGATCGGTTTGCCACCCTTGTTAAAGAGTTAATTAAACGATCACTACAAGAAATTGTCGGAATAGCAACCGATTTGGGTGGTCCCTAAAACCATGGTCGCTAATAAAAAAAAAATAGCGACCAATTTTAGCGACCGATTTGTTAACAAGGCCACCAAACCCTCAATAAAGACTATTAGTCACTAAATTATAACCAAAATTTCCGTCGCTAAAGCGATCTCTGAGTAAATCGGTCGCTAAATAGCGATCAACTTTTCAGTCGCTAAATCGGTCGCTAATTAGCAACCAAGCATTTTACTGACCAAATTTCCTTGGCTCATCCTAATTTTTTAATTATCATTTTTACTAAATTTTTACATTTAGGCCATTAAATATTGAAAAACCATCAACACAAAACTTACACCTTAACACATAAAAGTAAACAACACTTAAACAATAACCAAAATAACATAACACAAAATAAACACTCTTCATATTACTAATTACATCAATTCAATATCATAGATAACAATAATAAGTAAACAACACTCTCATTTTACTAATTACATCATTTAAATTCTATTAACTAACTAGCATCACAACTACTAATCACTCTTCAAACATATGTTCAACTTCTTGTTAATGTTCTACTTAATAAATCAAGAGCATTGTGAAGCCAAAACACAAAATAAATTACTCATCCATGATTGCTAGCAAAATAGATATATTCGTGATTGCTACGACAGAATTACACTCAAATCCATCAACATAGGTCTACTTTTTCTTTATTTTCTTATATACATTTTCATCTAACACCTATATATATCTATCTATCTATCATAAGGATATTCAAGATCATTTTCGGTAACCTTGAAATGTTGGAGACGTTGACCAGAGCAATGTAGATTCTATATTTTAAAATATCCTTTTTCAAGATTCCTCATCTATAAAATTCAAAACAATGCATGTTATAAACTACATATTATCCAAAACTATCTGTCACAAAAAAAAATTTGATACATTTATAATCCCTGCAATTCAGTGCAGTTTCCCAGTTCTGATGGAATGGTCCCATAGAACTTGTTGTTGTGAAGAGTACTACAATACCAAAAAAATTACTAGTTCATCGAATAAAGCAAAGAAGAAAAGGTTGAAAACAACATTTAAAAATAAAAATATACAATCAAAATAGAAACAATACTTATAGAACCCTCAAATGATCTAGCTTTCTAAGTTCAGGTGACAAAGACCCACTTAACGTATGGTGAGATAAAGCCCTAGAATATCACAAATCAAAACTATGTTAAATATAGAATCATTGGAATTGAAAAGAAATTCTGATACTATACTAAAATTTTGGAATTGAAAAGAAAACATTGGAAAATTTACATTACTTTTACGAGAAATGGTGAGTGGTGACTGAAACAGTAACTAAAACAGTATGAGTGTAAAGAGTGCTTACAATAACAACTATAATACTTCTAAAATAAGCATATACAAAATCATCCTCATCATAACATAAAAATACACGTTTTCGTCAAACTAACCTAACAAACTTGTCTTGTTGAGTTCTCATATCTGCAGCCTAATTCAAAGACAATGCAGATTAAGATGCGAAGAATTCACTGAATAGTTCCTTCAAGTACCACAGAAACGATAATTAGATCATTCCACCAAAATAAGGCACAAAAAAACTTATGAGCAAATATATAATTAAAAGAGGAAGAACATGAAGAAAATGACATGTTTAAAGTACCCGGCGCAGTAGCAAACTCATAGAAAGGGAAATAAATGAAGGAAATGGACAAAGCAGTTATTAAGGTTGAACTCTGAAACTAGTTACGAAGAAGAAGAAGAAGAAGAAACTGTAACTGCAACTCAAATTAAAATTAGGACAAACTGTAACTTAAATTAAAATTAGGGAACATTGCAAATCCTAAATAAAAATTACCAAAAAATAGATTAATTAAAATTCAACAAACATCACAAACCGTAAAAGTTCATGAAAATTTATCGGCTATGTTGGATGGCACGTCAATACCGAAACTGCAGAAGAAGACGGTGAGGAGACCTCAGGAGATGGTGCAGAGACCGGAGAAGACGACGCCGACGGAACCTCAGGAGACGGCGGCGAGACGCGTGCAAAAGACGGTGGTGAAGAAGATGACAACGACGCTCAGAAATTGATTAGTTAGGGTTAGTGAGAAGATGAGAATGGTGAGGGTGAATTAGGGTAATTTAGATAATATTTTTTTTAACTTAGTAACCGATTTAGTGACCACAATTTTGGCGACCGAATTAGCAATCAACCACATTATTCTGTTTACCTATAGATCGGTTGCAAAATCGGTCGCTAAATTAAAAAATAGTGACCGATTTTGAGACCAAGAGTCCCAAGAACATTCCTTCCTTTGTTTTGGTTGCTAATTCGGTCGCTAAATTAAAAAATAACGACCGATTTTAGCGACCATTTATATTCGAGTTGTATAAAACTAGTCGATCGCTAATTCGGTGACTATTAGTGACTGATTATGTTAGTCACTAAAAGCAGTCGTTAAATTAACAATTAGCAACCGATTTAGCAACCAGTAATTTAGCGACTGAATTAGTGACCAAACAGTTATTCACCCTATTTCACTATCAGTTGTAAAATCGGTCGCTAAAATAAAAAATAGCAACTGCTTTTGTGACCAATAGTTCTAAAGACATTATTTTCATTTTGGTTGCTAAATTAGACGCTAAATAAAAAAAATAGCAACCGATTTTAGTGACCGATTTTATTTTGATTGTATTTAAAACTTACCGCTAAATCTAATTTAACGACCGATTTAGCGAGCAATATTGATTTGGTCCTGAAAATTTTGTATCAATCACTATTAGCAACTAATTTTTTTGGTTGTTAAAATCGGTCGCTACTCCAAAATTTTCTTGGAGTGAAAAAACTTAACTTATATTAATATTTGTTGTGATCAAATTAATGTGTTAAATATTAAATTTTTATGAGAATAAAATTGACTTAATGCGCAGTTTTTCAAAAATCAATTTGAATATTAACTTATTTTAGAGTATTTTTTATATGCACTTTTAAAAATTTAACATTAATAATAATTTATTTTAATTATATTTAAAATATTAATATATAATATTAAAATTAGTCATTAAAATCAATCATTAATATAAAATATATATTAAAATATAAATATACATTAAAAATAAATTAAATTATATATATTTTTTGATATATTTATATAAATATATTAATGGCTGATTTTAGTAGTTAATTTTAGTGTACGAATAATATTTTTCTAAAAATAAATAGTTGTAAATATTCGTAAAGCATACATGCATTAAATATGTTATATAATTTATAAGAATTTCTAAATATTTCTGTCATAACATGGAAGTCACAATTCGGTTATTAAAGCGTAGCATTGATTGCACTTATATATATATATATATTAACTGAATTATTTGATCCATGAATAAAGTAAAAGGAAGGCATTGTTGCAGATGGAAAGTAAATGGCAAAGGACAAGTGTGACCATAAACTACAGTGTTTTCCTTATTACTTTACTCAACATTATTGAACTAAGTATTTATGCATACTGCTCGAACTCCATCATAAATTCATAGCTATGAATATCGAATTTATTTATATATATTGAGAATGGAGAAATTTCTGTCTCAATAATATACGGAAATCTTCTTGTTTGTGTCCTATCCTATACTTTTTAACAATACACTATGATATAATAAGGATATAATAATTTAAAATTATTTTATTTAATTTAAAATTATATACAATTATATATTTATAATATCTAATATTATATATTTCAAAAATAATTAATAAATATAAAATAAAATAACTTTAAACTAATTTGAATTGATTTTTGTTGTTTCTCTAACATTTTTATTAACATTATATATGCTTAATTCCACTTGTAAGACTTATATCATTCTGAATCTAGTAGTTGGGCGGACACTAGCTATATTAGCTTTTGTTTGTGGATGATAGAGTGATTTACCAAATTAGTTCTTAATAATTTTTGGATAAGACAAATTACTTTGTAATAAAAAAAATTAGCAAATTGGTCTTTAGTTTTTTAAAATATTAGATAAATTAATTTTTGATAGAATGAAAAGAACACAATTAATGTCTAATATTTTAGAAAATCTGACAAGTTAGTCTATAATATTTTTAAAAATAATATAATTGAGAAATTAAACTGTTTTAAAGTTTTAAAAGATAATAGATTAATTTGTCTATTGTTAAGAACTAATTTATCTAATGTTATAAATGATTATGAACTAATTTATCAAATTTTTTTGTTAAAAATTAATTTATTTGATATGAAAGATGTGTTAACCTTTAAAAAAAGTGGAGTAACTTGTAAGATTAATACGCTAAGTTTTGAAAACAATGACGAAGAAAATGTTGTGGAGAGAATAATAAGAAATTTTAAGGGGGAAACGTGAGCGAAAAAGGGGTTAAAAAAATATGGTATATAAAAATTGAGGTGTAGGAATAATTTTATTCAGCATTTTTTTTTTGGGGGTCAGAAATAAATTTTTTTTTCATGGTATCTGAATTCTATTTAAAAGTTTATTGTTGGCCAATAAATTTATGTATGTACAATGAGAAATTCAAATTTCTAACACTTTTTTAAGTAGATTAGTGAGTTAATTATTAAACTAACCCAAATTAGTTGTGGAATAATTTTATTCTGCGGGAAAAAGAGGAAAGTAAGATAATGGTTTGGTTTTTTTTTTTTTTTTTTTTTTTAGTCAGGAAGAATTTTTTTCTGAATAATAGATAGAAACAATTTTTGTTCGGCTCAATAGATGACACAATCCAACTGTTTTTGCTTAGCCCAATACTGTGGCAATTAGATTTAGATGATATCAGAAATATGAATATCTACCCAGGTCCATTCTGTTCTGTTCCAGGCCATAGGGCCTATTTTAATTTCTTCCCAAAAATATAATGAAAAACAAACCCCTAAAAAAAAAGATAGAAAAAAAGAATCGGATCCTATTTATATTCATTAGTTTATTTGCACCATTATAACTAGGGGTGTATATGACCCGGCCTGGTCCAAAGACCCGGCCTGGTCCCAAACACTTTAGGAGCTAATTTAGTGTGATTTCATCGGGTCTAGAGTCGGGTAAGAATCTCAAAAATAGACCCGATCATTATTTCGGATCCGGTCCGGGCCATAACTCAGGTCATTCGAACTCAGTCCGGTAGCCCGGTCATGATATACAATTAATATTTTATTTTATTAGTGATGGATGATGACTATTCTTATGTGAAATTTAGATATTATAAACCTTAATATTTTGTGTTATTAGTCATTATAAGATTATAGGTTAATGTTTTGTGTTTAAAATGCATAAGATTTTAGACTAATGCATAATATTGTGTTATTTGTATTGATTTAAATATTTGGTGTTATTAGACAATATTAGTATTGATTATGGTTATGCTTTAATTTTAGAGAATGGTTGGTTTTTGTTATATTTTTTTAAGTGAATTTTACTATGTGAATTGTGAAATAATGGTTGGAGATTAGGTGATTTTTAGATGCTAAAGGCCCAGTTTTCACCCGACCCGAAGGTGCGTAGATTTCATCGGGTCTAGGATCGGGTTAGGGTCTAAAAATTAGGTCCGATCTATGTTTTGAGTCGAACCTGAATTAAGCCAAACCTGATGTGACCCGACCCATGTACACCCCTAATTATAATCCCTCGAAATAATATATCAAATTAACTTTGTGCACAGTACATCAAAATAATCCAATAATGTAAATTTAATAATGTTCATGATGATAAAAAAATTTGGTTAAATAGCTAACGAATTAGGAATATTCCAATAGAGTTCTAGAATTTTTTGTGATTATATATGATGAACGTAGTAATCAGTTTATGGTTAATGAAATAGAGAAGAAAACGTTTAGTTAATTAGGGTGGTCGTTTTAGTATAGTTTTTAGTTCAAGAAAATCCTTTGCCTAAAAAATTTAATATATCTTATATATATACGAACATATCAAAATATGTATAAAAAGGTCATGGCGATATACATTTAATTAATTAGGCAACGAGTTAAAAAAAAAGTTATTTCTTCAATTCTTTTTACGAGTTAATTTAGCTAAGTAAACGTTTGAATGTTAAGAAACTAAATATCTATAGTAGATGAAAACCTATAGCACTCTAATTAATTATTTTGGAAAAAATAAGTGCTCGATATTTGGTTTTATGATGAAGAAATAATGGACCATATATAGACTCATAGAGGATGAAAATGCAGTTTGGTGCGTGATCACTATCTTTTGAATGTGATATACATTATATGATATGATGTCTTATTTACTCAAAAATACTTCCACTAAAATTATTCTTTACCAATAATAAAATTAATTAATTCGAGTAGTGTTATTTCCAAGATGGTCCCCAATGCTTTTCAATATATATGTGGTGCCCTGCCCAATTTAGTGGCTCTCTCTCTTTTTTGCTTCGAAAATATCTCATTATAGTTTAAGTTTTATTTAAAAATTTATTATTAATTCAATAAATTATTATATATAAAAAACAAAAATTAAATTTCCAATATTTTTTTAAACAAATAAATAAATTAACCACTTAATTAATCTAAATTGATTAATTTACCTGGACTTAGCCACACATAAACATAAAGCCTATCCTACTTTTTTTTTTTTTGGCTAGTTGTCTTTAATTTGTTACCTTTATGTCTATGATGATAGAGTATATGGTGGTGATTGCTGACTCCTTATATCATAATCATAATCATTATCATCGTTGTTAGTGTTCCCTTTGGAAGAGGTCATAATCATTTATTTAGTTATTTTTATTAAAATAAAATATATTTTTTATTCATAAAATTATTTAAAATCTCAAAAATATATTTTTTATTTGGTAATTTATTTTAACTAAAAAAATTTAAAAATTAGGATAAAATTAATGTAAATAAAAATTATTGAAAATAAAATAAAAACAAATTAATTTTTTTATTATATACATCCATAGTAATACGATATGAGAGAGAAGAATAGAAAATTCTAAAAGTGACAGAAATATAACACGTTATTGACATACATATCTTACAATTTAAGTATATACATCTATTGTAATACGATGTGAGAGAGAAGAATGAAAAATTTTAAAAGTGACGAAAATATAACACATTATTAACGTACATATCTTACAATTTAAGGAAAAACAATCATTTATACTCATACACTTTACGAATACTTATAAAAGTACCCATCAAATAAAAAAATTAACGCCGTACCCATGAAAGATGAATTTTGTGTGACAAAAGAACTCAAACTCTAATGTTTTATTGACTTTTTAATTAAATTTTTAAATTACCCCACTCTTTATCTTCATCATCAATTCCACACGTATCTTTTTTTTTCACCTTCACAATCCTCTATTGCCACCATCTCTTTATTTTCAACCCTCCATTGCAATGACCTCTAGTTTGCGCGCTCTCTTTCAAAAAGAACCTTCATATTCTTCCACTCAACATCGTCGTCATAGTTATCGTCATCATCATCATTCAAGATGAATTCCCTTAAAGCTTGAGACACCTTGTTCTGAGCTTGGAAAGCCCTAAACCTCTCCATTGAGAGACACCGCAGGGACTTGTAATCGGAGATTCTTAGGTACGGGCCATCCGTTAAAGGCGGGTCAGGCGGAGCCGGGCATGGCTACTCCTCACCCAGACTCCGTAGTCGGTCCTTCCTCTTATTTTTTCTTATTCTTGTTCTTCTTTTTCTTGTTATTTGAAATGGGTGGGAGTGATACGGTACGCACAAGTGCAAGAGGGATGAATGAGAATGTTAATGATGAGGGTTAAGGTGCTAGGAAAACCCATTAAAATATAGATTAAGGGGTTTAAAGATATGATGTTCTGACGCAAAAGAAATATTGTTGTTATAGAATTGTGTTGGAGTCCGAATAAAGTTTGGCAGTGGTGAAGCTTGGGGAGAACCTTGGTACTACAAACCTCTGTTACTGTTGCTAGCAATGGCACCCTCTACCCGAGGAGAAGAGTTCGACGATGAGTTTGAATTGATTATAACTGGATTCAAAAAAAGGTTTACTGGTTTAGGATTAGGTTTGTTTTAGATGATTGCGAGTCAGAGAGAGAAAGAGGGTTGGGGTAATTAGGAAATTTTATTAAAAAATTAAAATTTTGGTACTTTTGTTACATATAACCATCTTTCATGGGTACAACGTTAGTTTCTTTATTTAAATGGTATTTTTGTCAGCATTTGTAAAATTTACGAGAATAAATAGTTATTTTTTCTGTATAATTTGGGCATTGTGCATGCCACTTTTCTATCTCAAATATTTTTGGATTGTCACTCTGGTTTTTACTACTAATTTTCCACTTTTTTGTTTGGTTTTAAAAAAATTTTGATTTTATTTTTAATAAAATATATTTAAAATTAATTATTATATTCAAAATTTTCATAACCAAAATCTTTAAAATTATTGAATCCTAAAAAATCTAATAAAAATCTCTCTAAGTTATTAGATGGTGTTACAAATCCGGTCTCTCAACCTTTGAGGCTTGACGAAAAGCTTGCTCTTGGGCCAATTCGTTCCCCTCATTCTAATCATCCAAAACCTCCCGGTCCACCACAAATCATTCCATCAATCATATTCTGATACGAAATTGTATCGTTTCATATAAGGATGATCTCGAAATTCCAAAGCGATTTATATAAGGGGAACTTCAGACTTCTCTAGTATGACACACCAACAAACCCTAAATCTTAACCTTGGATGAGTCACTGTAACTTGAGTGTTGGAGTGTTTTTACAGGTTCCACCCCAGCTACTTGCATGAAGTCCCAAAAACCACGAGGCTCAACAACTTTGTCAAGTCGTGGATCCCATCGTTCAAAATCAGTCCTGAACAGATAGATTATAGAAACATAAATTATATGCATATTTTATTGTTTTGATAGAGAAAGTATATGTATATATTTTAAAGGAATTGTGATATTATTTTTCTGAGGTGACATGGCCCTTTGAATTACACAAGGAGCCACCTTTTTCCTTACTGAAATCACTATTGTATTAGAAATTTGAAGTCTAAACAAGTCTCTTTAGGTAGTTTATGTATAGAAAAAATAATTATTTCTACAACTATAAATATTGCTAATGAAATTATTTACAAAAAAAAAATTAAATTTATACACATAAAAGATGAGTTATGTATAATAAAAATATCTAACTCTTCAATTTCTATTAAATTTTTTAAAAAATAATCAAAACTCTCAAATTATCCCTATTTTTTATTTTTAATCACCTGCAACAACACAACACTACTATCACTATCACCACCACAACTGCTAGCCGCACAAAAAAAAAGGACCACCTTGTACAAGTGAAGGAGGAGGTTTCCATCAAGCTTGTTCTGGACATTGACAACAATATAACTAAGTCAAAACACAATAACCCCATGTATTTGAGATTCTCAAGTGTCAATATTGGAAGAACCTCATCATCGACCTCATGAACTTCAGACACAGGTGCATAACGACCCTATGAAGTTCATGATAGAATGAATGATAGAAGAGATGAACAGTAGAGAATTAAAAAGAAGATGAATGAAATTGAAAGAATGTCATTATGTTTCTCATATAAGAAAACTTTAGTATTAGTATGCTAACCCTTGTGTCCCATTGTAAAGGACATTACTAGTATATATATACAGTAACAAGTAACTAACTCCCAACTAACTCTCCCTCTCTTGTAACAAAAATAACAAAATTCGACTCCTAGAGGCTAGGCGCCGGTTCGCAGGCGCTAGGTACATCCCTCTCTTGTCTTCTCATCCCATCCTCAAACTCAAGGTAGTTCTTGGAGTGACCTTGAGTTTGTGATTAAATCTATCAAATGCCATAGAAGACAAAGGTTTGGTATATATATCTTCCACCTGATCTTATTCCGAAACATGCATAACATGAAGTTTTTTTTGAATAACTCTGTCCCTCACAAAATGAAGATTAAGTTCAAAATGTTTTGTGCGATGATGCATGATTGGATTGGCGAAAATCTAGACTGTACTAGCATTATCACATTAAATAACTGGAGTGGCTGCAAGAGGAATTTGAAGGTCATGAAGAAGGTTTTCAAGCCATATAATTTCAGATGTATCAGCTATGCTTAGGAATTCTGCTTCTGCACTTGAACTGCTGATAGAATGTTGTTTTCTACTGGACCAAGTGATAAACCACTATTTTATGGTTTATATTGTATTTAATTGAGTGGTTTTATCAAGCTTTTCACCCACTTATTCATAGGATTTGCATGATTTTACAATTTCTTCCTAGTTTAGTTCTATGATTGAAAACATGTTTCTTTGGTCTTAATTTAACTAATCTTAATCCTCTCTTATTACCATTCGATGCCTTGATCTGTGTGTTAAGTGTTTCAGGCTTCATAGAGCAGGAATGACTTAGAGAATGAAGAGGAAGCGTGCAAAAATGGAAGGAACACAAGGAATTGAGGAGATGACCAACGAGAAGTCACGCGGTCGCATGGCTCACGCGACCGCGCGAAATGGAAGAAATCAGAGTAACGCGTTCGCGTGCCTGACGTGACCACACGGATTGGAAGCTGCACGAGCGACGCGAATGCGTGGACGACGCGCACGCGTGGTACGAAAAACGCTGAGTGAGGCGATCGCGTGGACGACGCGGACGCGTGACGTATGCGATCTGCAGAATTACAAAAGTCGCTGGCAGAGATTCTGGACCGCATTTCAACCCAGTTTTCGGCCCAAAAACACAGATTAAAGTCAGGGAACATGCAGAGACTCAGGAGATGACTGGAGATTCAATCATTACTCACAATTTTAGGTTTTAGATGTAGTTTTTAGAGAGAGAGGTTCTCTCCTCTCTCTTAGGATTTAGGATTAAGATTTCTATTAGGATTAGGATTTATCTCATCTTCATATCAGGTTCAATATTCCTTTTACTTTGTATTTCTCTTTTACTTTTAGATACTTTGATGCTTGTATTACTTATGTTGCCTATTTGGCTTATGCACCATTCATGTTAGGATTTTCTTAAATAATATAATTTGAGGTATTTTCAGATCTATGATTTTTATCTAGCTTTTTATATTCTTGGCTTTAATTGATTAATTGGTAACTCTTGAGTTGTCAAACTCATTGTCAACTGAAAATTGGAATTCTTCAAGAATTAATTCGAGTTCCAATAACTCTAGCCTTTTCCAAGGAAAGACTAGGACCTGAGGAACCAAACTTATTCCATCCACTTGACTTACCTTCATAGTTAGAAGTTAACTTAGTGGGAGAAAAATCCAATTCTCATCACAATTGATAAGGATAACTGGGATAGGACTTCCAGTTTTCATACCTTGCCAAGAGTTTTATTAGTTATTAATTTATTAATTCTTGCAATCTATTTCTCTTGCTTAAAACCTTTTTCAAACCCAAACACTATTTTTCCATAACCAATAATAAATCATACTTTCCTGCAATTCCTTGAGAAGACGACCCGAGGTTTGAATACTTCGGTTTATAAATTTATTGGGTTTTGTTACTTGTGACAACCAAAACGTTTGTACGAAGGGATTTTCTGTTAGTTTAGAATCTATACTCACAACGCGACTATATTTTTACAAAATTCTTTACTAGCAAAAAATCCTAACGTCACCAAGCAACCAAATTGCTTCCAAAATACACATAGTAAGTTGATATAGAATACCTATCATCTACGTCTGACCCCTAATCCTCATCTGCAAAAGCAAAAATCTAAAGTCAGTAGCAGGATGAAAAATAATTCCTTGATCTATAGTACCTGCAAGGCATCTAAGTATTCGTTTCACATACTTCCAATGGGAGATCACGGAATTATGCATGAATTGACTAATTTTATTGACAACAAAACAAATTTCTGACTGTGTGAGTGTATAATATTGTAAGGCACCAATAATTAATCTATAGCGAGTAAGATCATGAAAAGATTCAGCACCATATTGAGAGAATTTTTCAGTGGAGATCATGGGAATAGGAACTGGTTTTTGCCTCTTGCAAACCAGCTCAAAAAGAAGATCTTTAGTGTATTTTGTTTGACAAAGACAATAAGCTCCAGAATTAAAAGCCTCTCGATCTAAGAAATAATTAAAAGTACCAAGATGTTTATAGTTGAAGTATCACTCCCTGTAACAAGAATGTCATCAACATACACTAAAATATAGATAGAATAATATGTAGTTTTTAGAAAAAATAAAGAGGGATCAGACTTGGTGCTATTAAACCCAAATTGAGAGAGGGTAGATGTTAAAGTGACATACCAAGCTCGAGGAGCCTATTTGATGCTATAAATTACTTTGCGTAATTTGCAAACCTACAAAGAGTCATTAGAAACAAATCCTGGAGGTTGAGTTATATAAACGGTTTCATTTAATTTTTCATTTAAAAATACATTGTTAAAATCATATTGTTGAAAATTTTGCCAATTTGAAGATATTGTAATAGTCAAGATAACTCAAACCGTAAAAGATTTGATCACTGGATTGAATACCTCAGTGAAATCTACCCCTTCCACTTGATGATTTTCTAATGCTACCAACTTGGCTTTATACTTTTTTACCTCACTAGATGGAGATCTCTTGATAGCATACACCCACTTTGAACTAAGAATAGTGCTATTTGGTGGTGGATAAACTAAGCTGCATGTTTGTGTTTTGTGTAATGTCTCTAGTTCAACAATCATAGCATCTTTTCAATGAGGTAATTGAATGACATTCTTATCAGAAGAATGAATGGTTTGAATAAATGTAGATCAGGAGTATAGGTGATTGAAGAGTGAAAAGCTCTGAGTTTAGAGGAACTAGATTTTGATATGGTAATCATAAGGTTAGTATTATTAGTTGCTGATGTGGGTTGTGAAAGGGATAACTAGATCTCAATTGCTGGAATAAGAATAGAGGTTGATGGGAGCCAATGGAAGATGTTGGTGATAACAGAGGGAGAAGATTGTGTAGTTGATGAAGTATTTAGAGTTGTAGTAGATATAGACTTAGTAGTATGTAAAAAAAAATTGAAGGATAGTCAATAATAGTAATAAAGGCATGATCAGTAATGGAAGGAGGAGGAGTAATAATAGGAATAGATAAATTCGTATGAGAAAATTATGAATTAACATGTGTAAGAGATATAGTTCCAAATAGTTCAGAATATGAAAAAATTGTTTCATCAAATAAGACATTTCTGGTGATAATAATTTTTTCCAACTTGGTTAAACACTCATATCCCCTTGTGATTAGGTGCATATCCAATAAAAACAACAAGATCGTATTTGAAAGAAACTTTCTTGTCATTGTATGGTTTCAAATAGGAAAAATAACTATAGCTGTACACCTTTAAAAAAAGAATAATTTGGACCTTTGTTATGCAAAAGTATAAAATGAGATTTATGTTGAATGTTTGAATAGGGAAGTCTATTTATAAGGTAAGTGGATGAAAGAAAAGTATTGTCCTAGTGTACAACAGGGATGGATGCTCTAACTAACATCGACAAACCCATTTCAATAATGTTTCTATATTTTAGTTCAGCCCTTCCATTTTGTTGATATGAATATGGGCAAGAAAATCTGTGTATAATATCATCAAGTAAAAAATCTATAAATTGATGAGAGAGATATTCCTTTCCATGATCAGACTATAAAGCTTTGATTATAAAACCAGTAAAGTTCTCAATTTGCTGTTTAAATTGAACAAAAGTCTGCTTAGCTGTAATTTAAAATGTGGCAAAAAAATGAATGTATATCTAATAAAGGCATTTATAAAAGAAACATAGTAAGTGAATCCATGAAATGATAGAGTTAGTGAGGACCCTATATATTAGTATGGATCATATCAAGAAGTTTATAAAACTAAAAATTATTTCTTATATAAGGCAATTCATATATTTTTTCATACATCAGAATTTGCAAAAAAAAGTCTCATTTTATTGTAGGTGAACAAAGAATATTACAATAGTTCAGTATTTGTTTTACAATTTTAAATAAGACATGACCTAATCTATCATGCCAAATAATAAAACAAGAGCATTTAATAGCATAGACTCTTGGATTAAAGGAAGCAGAATTTTATTCATGAGGATTATAATTAGAATTGTGTAAAATACTTGGAACAATTCTAAGAACATTGTTTTTAGAACCAGAAATATCAGTAAAATTCACAGGATCAAGATGAGATAATGGAGGGGAAGCTATATCAATACGTTGGAATTGATAGACTCTATGCTTAGGCACTCCTTAATGGAAAATCAAATGAGTGCCATTAGATTTCGCAAAACAAGGGTTAGCATGAAATAGAAAAAAATAGTGATTATCTTTAGCAAATTTTTAACACTAATTAAATATTTAGACATTTTTAGAGCATGAATAAAGTTTCTTAAATTTTTTAACACTAATTAAATATTTAGACATTTTTAACACTATTATCAAGAGAAATTAAGTTTTCATGACCTATATGAACAATTTTGGTACTTGTTTTATTATTTAGCAAGACTTGATTTGGTCCAGAAAATTCTGATACAATGAGCAAATGTGATTGGCCAAGAGTGATGTAATGTGATGCTTTATATCAAAGAATTAAGAATTTTCAGAAATATTAGAAGTAGTGGCCATGAATGATTTTAGATTGTGAAAATTGGATGGTAATGGAGCTGTCATAGATGAAGAACTAGCTAAATTTGTAGATGAGTTGGACTGAGTTAAAAATTATTGATTAAATTTGTGGAAGTATGTGATTACAGTATGTCCAAACCTTCTATAAATCTGACCTTAAGGTCTGAAATCGAAAGAATTTTCAAATCTTCCACCTCGGCTAAATCCTCTTCCAACTCCTCTACCTTGAAGACCTCTACCAAAGTCTCTTTCAATATTTGCTTGTATGAAATTTGACTGGATTAAACCATGTTATGTTTTTTTTTTAAATAACTTTATCATGTCCTTATGACTAAGAAGGAGAGATTCTACTTCTGAGAGTGTAAGAGAATCAAATTTTGACAATACAGATTACAAAAATAATACATATTTAAAGTGTTCCATTATCAGCACATGACTTAATGCGGCCAAAGAATCTACCACATCTTGAATTTGCTTAAGATATTCAGTAATTGAGGATCATGCTTTTTTGATAGTCTTCAGTTTAGATTTTAGTTGTTTGATTTGAATTTTAGAGGTTTGTGAGAAAATTTTTGAATCTTTTGCCAAATCTGATATGTAAATTTGCATCTTAGCATCTGAGTTTTTACGAAACATCCATAGATGAGAGTAACTATGTCATTAATTAAGGATCTTTAATCGTCCATTCTTTATATATATGTTGAAGATTCTGTATCTGCTTTTTTTTCTGCTTCTGTACTAAATCTTGGAGGAATTTTTTCTTGTACCAGATAATCTTCAAGAGAATTTATCCCAATTGTGTGAAGGGCCAATTGTTGCTATATTCGATAGGACTTCTTGTCAAGTTTGTCAAGAATGGGTATGGAGTGAAAATGTTTGTTGGTTGATGCAATGGTGGAGACAAAAATGATTTCAGCCATGAATCAACCTAAAATATAGATACCATATGAAGTTTATGAAAGAATGAATGTTGAAAAAGATGAATAGAAGAAAATTAGGAAGAAGATGCGAGAAATGGAGAGAATGCTACTATGTTTCTCATATAAAAAAAACTCTAGTATTAATATGCTAACCCTTGTGTCCTATTGTGAAGGACATTACTGTATGTATATATATACACATACACATTAATAAGTAACTAGCTTCCAATTGACTCTTCTTTTCTTGTAACAGAAATAACAGAATTTGACTCCTAGGCATTAGGTGCCCGGTTGATGTTGGCGCTAGGCATTGGTTCACTGGCACTAGGTGACTCCCTCTCTTGTCTTCTTAGACCTAATCCTAACCCATTTAGCCAAACTCTAACACCATCTTCACCAAACTCTGTCCTCCCACCATTTTCATCCCATTCTCATTCCTATAAAAGCTGGTCCCTCTCCAATCCTTTTCATTAATATATGAGGTCCAGATAGCTCAATTCCATCTTGATGATTATAATTATCCCTATCTTTGAAGAACTTCTTGTTTCCATCAACCCTAAAATTCTCCATCTAATTCACAGGACTCTGATCTTTCATACGGCTTTTAGAATTTTTAAAATAAAATTTTCGACGTCACCCTTTGTTGCTACTGCTGTACTTCTCTTTCTCTTCATCTCTAGTGTCAGTGTTACTGCCATCGCCACCTTCGTCAATTCTTAGAATCCAATTCAATCTGACCCTTTTAGATTTTTTCACTTTCTACCTACCAATTGTGACACCATCGATGTTGTTGTTATGGTTCTCTTTCCTTTCGCTGTCCCTTAAGGTTTGGCTAAATTTTTTTAGTGGTGCTGGTAGTGGTGATGGTATGATGGTGTTGCAGGTGACTAAGATAATAGTGATAGAGGGATATAAGAATTTGGTGTTTAGAAGAAAATAAATGATTATAGTATCAGATGTTAAAGATAAAAGAAGGGAATAATTTAGTGATATTAGTTAATTTTTTAAAATGACCAATAAAAATTTAATAATAGTTTTGTCACACAAAATTTATATTTTAATTTAATTTTTTTAATAATTTTGTCATTATTAATCATTGTGAATAAAAATAATAATTTTTTATGTATATCAAGAAAAACAAACAAATGAATAACATCGGTTGAATAATATATAATTTTTTAATACACTCAGTTTTTTATGATAGCAAACAAATGTATGTTTGTTGAATAATATATTTTGTTAATAAAAATGTTGGATTACTCAAATTTTTTTAATTAAGTCTAATCAAGTCAAATTTATAAAAATGCGCATTTCTTTTCTTCTTCGTCTCCCTCTTCTTTCACCTTCAATACACCTTCAATATCATCATCACCGTCTCTTCCTCCACCTACTCCTCTTTCTTTTTCTCCTTTTCCTCTTCTTTCATTATTTTTTTTTATTTTCGTTTAATTCATTCTCCTTATTCTTTTTTCTCTTCTTTCTCTTTCATTATTATCATCATCATCTTCATCTTCTTCTTCTTAATTCAATATCACACAAATAATTAACAATAACAAAAATAACACATAACTTTTTTGTTAATAATATAAGAAATCTGTTGAAAATGATACTGAAATTTTTTATAAATGACATAAAAAATTTTAAAGAATCACAAATTCAAAATTTTAACTCATCAACCAACAAAATACATTCAAACGTATTTTGGAACAAAAAATTACACCAATTTATTACAAATAACACAGAAATGACTAAACCTCTTAAATACGAGTTTAATACCACTCAATTAGTTCAATGATAAGAAAAGTTAGTTAAAAAAATTTGTGTCACGGTTAAAAAATTTCGAAATCAAAATTAAAAAACTTTCTCCGTCACAGCTAAAAAATTTGGATGTTATTTTTCTAAAAATTATACACAATTTAAAATTTCCTTTGTTTTACTTTCTCATAATTATTCTTGTTTCATCCTCTTAATAAAATCTGTATTATAGTTAAGAAATTTCGATATAAAAATTAAAATTTTTTTTGTGTCATAATTAAATAATTTCAGTACTATTTTTAATAAATTATGCATAATTTAAAATTCTCCTTTTTCTTTTCTTTTTCATCATCATCCTTGTCATCATTATCATATTTTTTGTTTAACGACAGCAACAATGGTACTAATAAAAAATGACAATAAAAAAAATACGTGTAAAAAAAAGAATATAAATAAGAATTTTGCTAGGGAACAATTTAATTATATTTAATTGACGAAAATACTTAATTGTATAAGAAAACCGTTTTGTTAATATCCTCGTATGGAATTAAATACTTACTATGGGCTAAAATAAAAAAAAAATATGAACGAAATTGATTATTGAATATTGGATAAAAACTGGCAGGTAAATTTGCAAATTGATCATTGTCAAAATTTCTTTTTAAACCCGCGTGGTCAAAATTGTACTAGTGGAAATAGCTGTCACCTCCGCCGCGGGCGCCCCCTGTTAAACCACACAAAGTAACGAAAAAAAAAAAAAACAAACAGTTAACATCGAAACGACAGAAAAAGCAGCGTTTAAAACTCGCAGAAGCAAACAAAACTAATTTTTTAACAAAAATAGAAAACCCCCACTTGCGTCAGTTGCGTGTGTGATAGTAATAAAAGCAAAAATCCATTTTGCAACCCCACCAAACAAAACCCATAAGGCCATAACCCATTCATTCATAATTCATTCGTTCATTTTTAAATTTCGTTCCTCCCCTCAAATTCTCACACCCAATAGTGAACTGAGAAGAGAAGAAGAGAGGGGAAGAGGGAAAAAAAAGAAAAAAGAAAAGAGAAGAAACCCTAAACGACATCGAAAATGGCCGTTTCGAGTTGCAGCAAGGTTTTCTCTTCTGCCTCGTTTGAATGCCGTTCGGATCCCGATTTCTCTGCTCCTCCGCCGAGGTTCGAGAACCTTCGCTCACGATGCCGCCTCGAAACGGCATCGTTTCGGTCTCTCTCCCTCTCCCTTTCCCCTTCACTCATCTTCCGTTTCCCGCCAAATTTCCAGCGCCAGCTCAGCACCAAGGCCCGCCGCAACTGCAGCAACATCGGCGTCGCTCAGATTGTCGCTGCGTCGTGGTCCAACAACTCTCCCTCCTCCTCCTCCACCGCCGGAGCTCCGGCGTCACCGGCGGCCTCCGTCGTTGATGCCGCTGCCTCCGCCACCCCGATCTCCCTCTCCCCCGCCGAGGTCGCCGGCGACGAGGACGTTGTCGTCGTTGCCGCCGCCGAGGAGGAGGAGGATGGAAACGGGACTGTACAGTTTAAGGGTTCCGTTGACACTTTTTCTTATTCTTCGTTAACAGATGCAAGCAAAACCATTCATGCGGGTACCTTATCCTTCTTTTCTTTTTTCCCCCCAAGAATCCAAGATTAATGAATTAATTAATGATTTGATATTCTTAATTAATGTTGTTATTTTAGTTAATTACCAAAAGGTGTTTCATTTATTATTTTTTTGTTTTCCAGCTGAAAGGTTAGGTCGGGGCATTGTGACTGATGCTATTACGACCCCTGTAGTGAACACTTCTGCATACTTCTTTAAGAAAACCGCTGATCTCATTGATTTCAAGGTACTAAATCTTTCTTTTGAAGCATTAAATAAAGTTTGGTTTTATCTGATCTATGAACGTGGGAAGTTTGTAAATGATGCAAAATTATCGTGTGGATTTTCAGATTTTGTTATTCATACCTTATAATCTTATATGTATGTCTGTAGAGTTGTATATTTCGTGATTGAATCAATTTATGTTATATTTCTATATATATGATTGGTGGTCATTTCATCTTGTCTTTTAGGAAAAACGCCAAGTTAGTTTTGAATATGGACGCTATGGAAACCCAACTACTGTGGTTTTGGAGGAGAAGATAAGGTTTGTATTTGATTTGTGTTGACAGAGATTCTTGTTTTCGTAAATTTGTTAACATTGAATGTGAAACACATCAACTATACCGTAGAATTTTGTTAGAGCAAGGGCTGGTGCTTAACATAATAGATGTCACAGAACAAGAGGTTTCTGTTGCTCAAGTAGTATAAGAATTTCACTCTATTCCTATCATCTGGTTTTTTAATTGTGACGAGGATCTAATGGGGTTTCTTGATGCCTTCTTTCAACCAGTGCACTGGAAGGTGCTGAATCAACTTTGATCATGGCATCAGGCATGTGTGCCAGCACAGTCCTGCTGATGGCACTGGTGCCGGCTGGTGGACATCTGGTGACCACCACAGATTGCTACAGGAAGACTAGGATTTTCATTGAAACCATCCTTCCAAAGATGGGAATTTCTGTAAGTGATTGGTTTATTTGGTTGTTTTATGGATTCTGTTTGTATTGGGAATGGTTTCTTGTTATTGAAAATTGCTAAAGATTTGTTGAACAACTTGAGGGGGAAATTAGTGTTTCACTTCCCTTTATGCAAAGTTCTATGCTGCCTTCATAATTCACACTATATTCTTTTCCCGAACTTTTTCTTTGAGGGGAAATGCATAGAGTTCTGACTTTGAAATATGAATTGAGAATGAAACTATCATTGGTTTCTGATTGAGCAGGCTACCATAATTGATCCTGCTGATGTTGGTGCCTTGGAATCTGCATTGGAACAGCACAATGTGAGTGGTGAAGAGAGTATTTTGCTTCCATTTAAGAGATTTCTTTGTGATTAATAGGCAGTATTGAGTTTAGAAGGTATTATATGAATGTGTAGGTTTCATTGTTCTTCACCGAGTCTCCTACAAATCCATTCCTCAGATGTGTTGATATTAAGTTGGTTTCAGAGCTCTGCCACAAAAAAGATGCTCTGGTCTGCATTGATGGTACATTTGCCACACCGTTGAACCAGAAGGCCCTTGCCCTTGGAGCTGATCTTGTGGTGCACTCTGCAACTAAGTACATTGCTGGACATAATGATGTAAATCAGCCTTATATTTAAAACATTGTTTGAAGCCCCTTCCCTCCCACCACCTTTTCTCTCCATTCTTCCTTCCTTTTTCTTACAAAAAACACTTAAAGGAAGTTGCAGATTATACAATCCATAGTTTATTTATTCATAGTGGAGCATTAAAGGAATATCTTGGTGTGTTGATTTAGGTCCTTGGTGGTTGCATAAGTGGTCCAGATAAGTTGGTTTCACAAATTCGTAATTTGCATCATGTTTTGGGTGGTACTCTTAATCCGGTGAGTCATTCTACTACTACAAACCTCTTTCTTAACTCTGCTGGTTTATGTTATGCAATTTTGTCTGTGTGGAAGGTTATATTACTAGATTGTGTTGTAATCTTAATGCAACATGTTTTCAATGTACAGAATGCTGCATACCTAATCATTAGAGGCATGAAAACGCTGCATCTTCGTGTACAGCAACAGAATTCAACAGGGTTGAGGATGGCCAAAATTTTAGAGGCACATCCCAAGGTACTTGCTACCTGCGACTTGCTTGTATTTATAATCTGCTTTTGGCGAACAAGTATTTAGATTTTCTAAATTAGTCTGTGCTCGAGATTTTTAGCACATCCATGGTCGAACTATACTATCAAACTTTTGTTTTCCCTATCCATCAAAGTTACATTTATGTTTTCTGTATGTTGTTCATGATGACATTTTCTGTATGTTGTACATGTTTGTAGTATGATGGATAAATGATAAAAGTACCGAGCCTGTGATCTTGTGTGAACTGGCTTTAAATTCTAATCTCTCACCACACAATGGGCAGGTGAAGTGTGTCTACTATCCAGGCTTGCCAAGTCATCCCGAACACGAGCTTGCTAAAAGGCAGATGACTGGATTTGGTGGTGTTGTCAGTTTTGAGGTGGGTTTTTAATTCCAGTATGTGGTTACTACTAGCAATCACTTTTGTCTTTAATACACTGTTTTTGACATCATTATTTGCTCATTTCGGATGGTTTTGTGAAAATTATGCAGATTGATGGGGACCTAATGACCACCATAAAGTTTGTTGATTCGCTGAAAATTCCATATATAGCTCCATCCTTCGGTGGCTGTGAGAGCATTGTGGATCAACCTGCTATCATGTCTTACTGGTATTTGCTCTAATTCCTTGTCATGAGCATGATATAAAACTACTACCCATAATGGGGGGTTGGGTCCTACATGGATGTGACCACTTTGGTGCAAGCATCTTTAGTGGTCCTACTATTTGATTTATTGCCTCAATTATGATTTATGTTTGGATTTTGGTCCGTATAATGTATCTTGCAAACAGGGATCTTCCTCAATCTGAAAGGGCTAAGTATGGGATTCATGACAACTTGGTTCGGTTCAGCTTTGGAGTCGAAGACTTTGAAGATTTGAAGGATGATATCCTGCAGGCTCTGGAAGCCATATAGAGACCTGGTCATACCATCTTCACCTACCCATTTTGGAGTGTCTCTTTTCTTCTCTGTTCCTTTTTGTTATCATTAGTATGGCGAGTCAATTGATTTTGATCACTGAATGTTCTGTTTGCCTTGTGTTTTTTTCCTATGTAGGGTATATTATTACCATCTAATTTGAGTGGGTGTTGTAGTGAGTTGCTTAAACCTCATGTGTTTCCTCATTATTAAGAATAAATTCTTTGGACGGAGGTTATAAATCAAATCTCTATGGGCATGTATGGAATGATTGGAGTTGAAATGATTTGACTTGGGAATCAAATCTATAGATATATATTATAACTAAATTGAAATTAAAATAATTTTGTATGCTAAAAATTTAAAAAGTTATTTTATCCTTATAAAAGAAGAGTTTGGACTTTGGAGAGGGGAAAGAAAAAGTAGTAGAGGTTCGGTCACTAGCGGTGATAATATCTTGAGGGAATGGAGGTTATGTTATCTGTTCAATTTTATGTTTATAATAATAGTTTTGGAAGCGGTTCTCATATGTCAATGTACGTGATAGAGTATGATATTTCATTCATTTCTACTCATTGAGATATAATATAAATAGTGTGAATGGTCAAGATTTTGGTAGCTTGCTTTCAATGTACATGAAGACTAGGAGCTCACCGTGAGCTTCGGACCGGGTAAGTAGTTGGCAAGTATTTAAACTCATACATTGTCTCCACTGTCCATATGCTCCGAAAGCTTGGTCTGTAAAGGTGTGTTTTTAAGCTTTTAGCGAAGCCATTTTTTATGTACACAGCCGAACTGAAAATTTGTTAGCCCTTGTTTACGGATGTCTTTCTTAAAAATAGGCCTAGTTATATATATTATTTTTCAAATAATTGAAGAAAATAATTTTCAGCAATCAACGAGTAAGATAAAAAAATATTAGCGAGTAAGATAAAAAAATATTAGGAAGTCATTAGAATTTATTTTTAGTTATCATTTAATTATTAATTTAATTTTTTTAGTTTAATAATTTAATAATATATTTTATTTTATTTAAATATTAATGACTAACTGATAACTAAAAATAATAAATTTTAATAATTTTGTGGTACTTCTCAATAAAAAAATCATGCTAATTGAAGAAAAAGATCATTGTCAAATGAACCTGTAATAGGATGATTTTTTATTAAAAAATAAACAATATACTATTATTCATACCCTGATCCAACGATAAGGTCCAGGTCCCAACAAAAGGCCCAATCCAAAAAGGTTGAGCTTCGCCTTGTACCGACCTCCTCCATATGAAGTCGGTTCCTATCACGACTAACCCTAAAGAAGTCGGGGATGAAGACTAGCTGGCGGATAACCACTCATTCAAATGAGTAACTGTCCCTAAAATCTCTCTACCCACTTCCAGGAGCCATATCTCAACCTCCCTAAGATAAAGGGACGGTTATCCACCTTAAAAGATGGAACTACTTCAGCGGTGGTTATTGGTTCACCACTATAAATACTCTGACACCCCTCAGGTATCTCTAAGTCCCAATACTCTCTAAGCCTGTTTGCACCCTTGCTGACTTAGGCATCGGAGTGTCCTTACAGGTACCACCCCCCATTCCTCCTTACACAAGTCGGACGGGGGCTTCGGATCGCGAACTCACTTGGACGTTTCATCGTTCAGACGATTGGGCCAGCTAAACTTGTCCAACCCATTAATCTCCGGTTACCCAACGTAACATTGGCGCCGTTGCCGGAGAACCGAGAGATCAACCAGTAATGGCAGACATGTCACAGGAAGATGGTCATGTGGCATCAGATTCTGAACAAGAGAATCTAGATACCGGAAACAATGACGCAGACCTAACCCTTCACCAGGAAACCAATGACCAACATAGGGAAGGTACCTCCGAATTTAAAAATCCGAAGATGAACTCCTCCGAGGGGCGTGAATCGGAAAAGGATGGGCCACCCCATGCAACCGAACTAATGGGGCTATTCCATGGCCACCAAGGTCGCTTGGAACAACTGGAACAGGAGCGGGAGCGACAAAGAAAAATAGAAAAGCACTTAAGAGAGGAGATGGAACGACAAAAAGAGTTAGAAGAAAAACTCTTAAAGTTAGAATCCTCCCTCAAAAGTCGAAACTCTCACGGCGACCGAGAAGAGTCACCCCCAGGAGGGGAGGACCCCTTTAGTGAGGACATAATGAGGGCAAAAGTTCCAAGAAACTTTAAAAGCCCTGACATGGACCTCTATGATGGAACCATAGATCCAAAGCATCATTTAAGCAACTTTAAAAGTCGGATGTATCTGGCTGATGCTTCTGATGCAACACGCTGCAAAGCTTTCCCGACCACCTTATCGAAAGCAGCAATGAAGTGGTTCGATAGCCTCCCTCCAAGGTCGGTCACCAGCTTTGAAGACCTCTCGAGAAAATTCCTAACGCGGTTCTCCATTCAGAAAGACAAAGTAAAGTATGCACCGAGCCTCCTGGGGATCAAACAGGAGGTCGGAGAACCTCTACGAGATTATATGGAAAGATTCAACAAAGCATGCTTAGAGATTCAAGACCTACCCACCGAGGCAGTCATTATGGGGCTGGTAAATGGGCTCAGAGAAGGACCCTTCTCACAGTCCATATCAAAAAGGCACCCCACCTCCTTGAGTGATGTACAAGAAAGAGCTGAGAAGTACATCAACATGGAGGAAAATGCCAGACTGAGAGAGTCAAGCTGGCGACCTGGACACCTCCCCTTGATAAAAGACAGGGAGAGGGAGCTAAAGAAGAAAGAAGACCTCGGTCTCGACAGACCCAGGAAATATCACTCTTATACTCCTCTAAAAGTTTCCATAGTGGACGTATACAGAGAAATTTGTAATACTGAAAGACTGCCGCCTCCCAGACCCATCAAGAATAAAAAAGGGGGGAGCCGCAGTGACTACTGCGAGGTCCATAAGATATATGGTCACTCAACAAACGACTGTTACGACCTCAAGAATGTGATAGAAAAGCTGGCCAGAGAAGGCCGACTTGATAGATATCTCATGGAGAGGTCGGACAATCATGGAAAGAGAAAGCGAGATGATGCGGACAGAAGAGACCCACCACCACAGACTCCAGAGAGACATATACATATGATCTCAGACGGATTCGCGGGAGGAGGGCTCACCAAGTCCTCTCGCAAAAGACACCTCAAGCGAATCTACCAGGTCGGAACGGAATCGCCCGACCTTCCTACCATCTCATTCACAAAGGAAGATGGGCAAGGAATAATCTCCGGACACGATAATCCGGTGGTAATAACCATGATCCTAGCCAACGCCCATCTCCACAGAACTCTGGTGGATCAAGGGAGTTCAGCAGACATCCTTTTCAAGCCTGCGTTTGATAAACTAGGGCTTGATGAAAGGGAGCTGAGAGCCTACCCCGACACTTTGTATGGGATAGGCGATACGCCGATAAAACCACTAGGTTTTCTGCCCCTCCACACTACTTTTGGAAAAGGAGAAAAATCCAAAACTTTGAACATAGACTTCATAGTCATCGACGTGGGGTCAGCATATAATGCCCTAATCGGAAGAGCTATCCTAAACCGATTAGGAGCAGTGCTATCTACCCCGCATCTCTGCATGAAGTTCCCGATATCAGCGGGGATAGCAACGGTGCGTGGGGACCAGAAATTGGCAAGAAAGTGCTACAATGAAAGCCTGAACCTAAGGGAAAAAGGCAAGGAAGTCAACACCATAGAACTCGGTGGAGCAAGGGCCAAAGAAGAGTTGCGACCACAGCCAGGGGGAAAACTGAGGAAATACAGGTCGGCAAAGAGAAGGGAAAAAATACCAACATAGGCGCCAACCTAGGGGTAACCCAGAAGCAAGGGTTGACTAAACTCCTAAGAGACAACTCCGACCTCTTCGCCTAGAAAGCCTCCGACATGCCCGGGATAGACCCCGAGCTAAAGTCCCACAAGCTCTCGGTGTATCCAGGATCCCGACCTGTCCAACAGAAAAGGCGCAAGCTTGGCCCTGAACGAGCTCTAGCGGTGGAAGAGCAAGTACATGCACTCCTAGAAGCCGGCTTCATTAGAGAAGTCAAATATCTAACATGGCTAGCAAATGTAGTGCTAGTCAAGAAGCGAAATGGCAAATGGAGAATGTGTGTCGATTACACCGACTTAAATAAGGCATGTCCCAAGGTCCCTTATCCGCTTCCAAGTATTGATACTCTAGTAGACTCTAGCTCGGGGTATCAATACTTGTCGTTCATGGATGCTTACTCGGGATATAACCAAATCCCTATGCATGAGCCAGACAGAGAGAAGACATTGTTCATCACTCCCCGAGCAAATTTCTGCTACGTGGTCATGCCATTTGGACTAAAAAATGCAGGGGCCACATACCAAAGGCTGATGAACAAGGTGTTCGCCCCCCACCTCGGGAGCTTAATGGAAGTTTACGTAGACGACATGCTAGTGAAAACTAAGGAAGAAGCTGATCTCTTGACAGACCTCTCGCAAGTCTTCGACACCATAAGGTTGCATGGAATGAGACTAAATCCCGCAAAGTGTACCTTCGCGGTAGAGGTTGGAAAATTTCTAGGGTTCATGCTAACACAGAGAGGGATCGAAGCAAACCCCGACAAGTGTAAAGCCATCCTTGAAATGAAAAGCCCGACTTGCTTAAGAGAGGTCCAACAATTGAATGGCCGACTAGCAGCCCTCTCCAGGTTCTTGGCAGGATCAACACTCAGATCCCTTCCACTGTTTTCTTTATTAAAAAAGGGATGCCAATTCGAATGGACTCCAGAATGCGAAGGGGCGTTCCAGGAGTTCAAAAGGTTCTTGAGTCAACCACCAATCTTGACCCGACCTCTAAGCGGGGAAGATCTCGTCCTATATCTGTCAGTAGCAGATAAAGCTGTCGCATCAGCCCTGATAAGGGAGGACGAGGTCGGACAGCATCCAGTTTACTTCATCAGCAAAGTTCTACAGGGCCCTGAACTAAGGTACCACAAACTAGAGAAGTTTGCCTACTCCTTAGTAATAGCCTCGCGAAGGCTACAACCTTATTTCCAAGCCCATACCATAAGAGTCGAACGAACCAGCCCATGAAGCAAATCCTGCAGAAAACGAATGTTGTAGGAAGAATGGTTCAATGGGCAATAGAGCTCTCCGAGTTTGACTTAAAGTATGAAACTCGGACAGCGATCAAAGCCCAATGCCTCACCGACTTCATAGCAGAATACGCAGGAGATCAAGAGGAAAAACCAACTACATGGAAACTTTATGTAGACGGATCCTTAAACAAGACAGGAAGCGGCGCAGGCATAATACTAGTCGACGAAAGGGGAACCCAAATAGAGGTGTCCCTCAAATTTGAATTCCCAGCTTCAAATAATCAAGCAGAGTATGAAGCCCTGATTGCAAGGTTGAAACTGGCAGAGGAGGTCGGTTCAACGAAAGTGATGATATACAGCGACTCTCAAGTGGTGACCTCCCAAATAAATGGAGAGTATCAGGCCAAAGACCCAAACATGAAGAGATATTTGGAAAAAACTCTAGAACACTTAGGGCACTTTGCGGAAACCGAAGTTAAGCATATAACTCGGGATCTCAATAGCAGAGCAGATGCCCTCTCCAAGTTGGCAAGCACCAAACCAAGAGGGAATAACAGAAGCCTGATCCAGAAAACTCTCCAAGAACCATTTGTAGTAAAAGCAGAAGACAAACGAGATGTCCTTGAGGTAACTGGGCTAAACCTCGGATGGATGAATCCCTTGGTCGAATACTTAAAATTTGACATCCTCCCCAAAGAAGAAAAAGAGATTAAGAAAATCCGGAGGGAAGCACAACATTACGCTCTGGTGAAGAATATCCTTTATAAAAGAGGAATATCAACACCATTGTTGAAATGCGTACCGACCTCAAAGACAACTGAGGTATTAGAGGAGGTTCACAATAGGATATGCGGAAACCATCTCGGAGCCAGGTCACTAGCCAGGAAAGTAATCCGAGCTGGATTCTACTGGCCGACCTTGCAGAAAGATGCCATAGAATTTGTGAAAAAGTGCCGGCCATGCCAAATGCACGCAAATTTCCACGTGGCTCCCCCCGAGGAGCTAATCAGCATAACTTCTCCATGGCCCTTTGTAAAATGGGGGATGGATCTGTTAGGTCCTTTTTCCTAGGCTCCAGGACAAGTCAAATACTTGATTGTGGGAATAGACTACTTCACAAAGTGGATAGAAGCAGAACCATTGGCCACCATCACAGCCCAGAGAAGTCGGAGGTTCCTCTACAAAAATATCATCACAAGGTATGGGATACCATATTCCATTACCACAGATAATGGAACCCAGTTCACTGACTCTACCTTCAGAAGCTTGGTGGCCAGTATGAAAATCAAACACCAGTTCACCTCGGTGGAACATCCACAAGCAAATGGACAAGTCGAGGCAGCCAACAAAGTCATATTGGCAGGACTAAAGAAAAGACTACAAGATGCAAAAGGAGCCTGGGCTGAGGAGCTCCCACAAGTGTTATGGGCCTACCGGACGGCGCCACAATCTGCCACTGGAGAAACGCCATTCCGACTCGTCTATGGCGTAAAAGCCATGATACTAGTAGAAATCAGCAAACAAAGTCCAAGGGTGATTCTCCATGATTAGATCGGAAACATACAGGGACACAAAGAGGAGCTCGAACTGCTCCCCGAAGTCAGAGAGCAAGCCCAGATAAGAGAAGCAGCGTTGAAACAAAGGATGACTACCAGGTACAACAAAAAAGTCATTCGAAGAAGCTTCACCCCAAACGACTTGGTATTGATCAGAAACGACATTGGAGTCAACAAATCAGGGGAAGGAAAACTCGCTGCTAATTGGAAGGGACCATACAAAATTAGTGAGGTCTTAGGAAAAGGTTATTATAAGGTGACCGACCTAAACGGTACCGAGTTACCAAGGTCATGGCATGCTTGCAACATGAAAATGTACTATAGTTAAAAGGGAACTCTACTCCCTGATGCACTCTTTTCCCTACTTCATGATTTTTTCCCAAAGGATTTTTTCTAAAGAAAGGGTTTTTAACGAGGCATCATAGTAGAGCCTAAGGGGAATAAGTTGTTAAAAGCCCTTAGTAGCAGTAAAAAGTACCTTTCCAAATAAATAAAGATCTTTTTTAATATCTCTCATAAAAATTCCTTCTCGTTTATTTTCTTTTCTACGAAACGCACCGACTTAAGCTCGACAAAACGTGAAAATCCCATGAACCGACCTAGATGGTCGTCAGGATAAAACGACGAGGTACAAGTCGGTGTAAAGAGGTTATATAAGTTGATCGTAAGAAACTCGAAAACGCTCCGACTCATAAGTCGAAATGAAAACCCGAGTAGAAAAGCTCGGAAACACTTCGACCCGTAAATTTAAATGAAAAACCGAGTAGAAGAAAAACGCATCGCAAAAATAACCTAAGACATAAAAGCTCAATAAACCACAAAGTTGAGTATAAAGGAATAGTGGAAAAGAGAGATCGAAAAAAACCTAAGGCCAAAAGACTATCAAGCTCATAAAGACAGACAAGCCAAAGAAAAGGTTTTTCAAAAAGTCAGAGAAATTTTCTAAATTATCAAACAAAAACAGAAAAGCATGCACACAAAAGGTAACTTAAACCCTTATCCAAAAAAGGGTATTTCTTTGTTAAACATAAAACCCTTATCCAAAAAAGGGTATTTATAAATATTTTGTTTACGGCCTTAAAAGGCCAGAGAAAAAGTCAAGTCACCACCACCATAAACAACAAAGAGTTTAAAAAAGGGGGACCCACAGGCCGGGCCCCCATATAGCCAACAAACTTTTAACTATCACCACCGGGAGTAGTAGGATCACCACCAGAATCAGGAAGAGGAGTCGGAGCGCCATCAGGACCAGGGAGATAGGCACCTACAGAAGTTGGAAGAGAAGTCTCGGGAGTCTCGAAGAACTCGGAGCATTGTCTGGACGGGGAGGAGACTCTATGATTCTCTGACCCCGAGTCTTCAACTCGGACTCAGATACAGGTCGGGGAGGAGACACAATGGCCCCATTAATAACAATTTTGTCAGGGTCCAAAAGGAGAGAGATCCAAATCGGGAGCAATGACGCCGACCTGCTCCTTAAAAATCCTCCAAGCCTCCTCGGCTCCCTCAGCAATAGAGTCCTCCAACTCGGCGTAAGCAGTCCGAGAATTCAACAAGTCCTTCCTCACCTCCACGAGATCCTGGAACAAGCTTGAATAACTCTCCTGCGCCTTCTTCCTCAAACCCTCCTCCATATTGCATTGGGCTTGTAACTTGCTCCCCTTCTCCCGAAGATCATCCCTCTCCTCCCTCAATTTAGCGACCTCCTCCTTCAACTCCTTCTCATGTTTCTGATATATGAGAAGCCTTTTCTCCAACTCCTCAACCCTCGAAGTTGAACCCAGAGAGCTAAGAGGAGTCTTCTCAAAAACATCAAGAAACTTGGTGCACACCGCCGCCGCCCTGACACTCTCCTGAGCCAGAATAGTGAGCTAGTTCCGGACAGAAACATCATCCATACCTATACAGGTATGGGGATAGATGTGTTTCCGGACAAATGCAGGAGCATCCACCTTAGCCTCACCTTCAAAAGAAGAAAAACAAGATAGGCCGAGAAGAAGCCGAGGAGGAAATAACAATAGGCCGAGAAGGGGTCCCCAAAGTTTGAGGAGGAGGAGGAGGAAGAGAGGAGCTAGTTACCCTGGCACCGCCGGCCCTGGCGCGAGATCTTGCCCTGGCCTCCTGGACTCTCTGGTAAGATTCGCTGGAATTCTTCTTCGCCATCTCTGTAAAGGCAATTATTAGCCAAAAAATTCAGACAAGTCGGAAAAACAAGATACAAGTCGGAAACAAAGTATAAAAGACAAAGGCTACCTAATTGTGCCTGGACAAAGGCCGGCGACCCCTGGAGAAATTTTTTGGTATCCAGATATGGGGCCCTCCCCCACACTTCTCGGAGGAACCCCACAATGGCTGCCTCCACCTCATTCAAGTCATCCAAACCATATTTCTCGCAGGGGGAGGCCTCCAACCAATACAGAGAAAAGCGAGGAACAGAATTTTCATCCAGGAAAAAGGGGTGGTGACCCTCTACACCTTCAACTTTGAAAAATCATTTTTAAAGTCATGGAAGGATTCATCAAAAAGGGTGAAAACTCTCCGACCTTGTATAGCTCGGAAAGACACCCATTGTTGCTTGTTATTTAGCCCACTGAAGGGCTTGGTCATATGGAAAAGGTAGAAGAAAATCCTCAAAGAGGTCAGAAAATCTAAGGTGTAGCTGATAAACTGGTAAATTTTCAGAAAACCCCAAGAGTTGGGGTGAAGTTGGGTAGGAGCAACTCGGCAGTGACGCAAAACAGCTATTTCAAAATCAGAAAATGGAAGAAAAATACCCAAACGGGTAATCATGCTTTCATACATGTAGAAAAAATGAGGGGCCTCCTCAGTACCCCTCCCAAAACAAACCCGGTCTTCTAGACCCGGGACCACCAATTCATACTTCGGCTCATCCTCCTCAGAAGTACAAATATGGTGATGAGTGCGAAGGTTGGTGATAAACTCGGCATCGACCAAGGGTTCCTCCCCCAAGACCGTAACATCGACCCACTGAGCAAGAACTTCTACAGAAGACATTTTTTCCCTAGGGTATGATGAAAACCTACAAAGGGAAAAGGAAAAAGAATAAAAAACGAGAGTTCTTAAGGGGCATGAAATCTAACAACCTACGACGTCACCTTCTCCCTCTCTAAAGAAAATAAAAGGCATGCAGAAGCACTTAATAAAAGGGAAGAAAGAACCAACCTTTGCCTGAAAAGGAGTAGAGGAAGATGAAAGCCTTCAACGAAAGTATCCCACGAACAGATACGAAAGTATTCCACGAACAGATGAAAGGGAAATTTTTTTTGAAAAATCGAAGAAACGAAACAACGAAGGAAGATGGAAGCATTTATAAGCACGTTAGGGGCATAATGGTAAAAATGGAAGCGGTCATTAATGAATGCACCGTTACCAAGATAATTAATACCTACGCACACTCCTAATGGACGTGACGTTTGATTAGATGTAACTGTGAAAATCAAAAGTAACGAAAATTCACGTCGGTTGCAGACAAATCACGTCGGTTCCCTCACAAGTCGGTTACGACCCCGAGTAGAATACTCGAACCCAAATCTTAAAGGAAATTGGGCTCGAGTAGGGGCACTGTTCATACCCTGCCCCAACGATAAGGCCCAGGTCCCAACAAAAGGCCCAACCCAAAAAGGTTGAGCTTCGCCTTGTACCGACCTCCTCCATATGAAGTCGGTTCCTATCACGACTAACCCTAAAGAAGTCGGGGATGAAGACTAGCTGGCTGATAACCACTCATTCAAATGAGTAACTGCCCCTAAAATCTCTCTACCCACTTCCAGGAGCCATATCTCAACCTCCCTAAGATAAAGGGACGGTTATCCACCTTAAAAGATGGAACTACTTCAGCGGTGGTTATTGGTTCACCACTATAAATACCCTGACACCCCTCAGATATCTTTAAGTTCCAATACTCTCTAAGCCTGTTTGCACCCTTGCTGACTTAGGCATCGGAGTGTCCTTGCAGGTACCACCCCCCATTCCTCCTTACACAAGTCGGACGGGAGCTTCGGATCGCGAACTCACTTGGACGTTTCATCGTTCTGACGATTGGGCCAGCTAAACTTGTCCAACCCATTAATCTCCGGTTACCCAACGTAACAACTATATTTCAAAAAAATATAAGAATTGAATTATATACAAAATACAGTTAAATTAAGTGGGTCTCCATGAATATGAAATTTGTATTTATTTATTTATTATACATTATGTATGTATGATTTTGACCATATGCTATTCACTCTGAATATCATTTCCATCATATTATACCTTTCCTAACTTGAGCGTTGGAGTACCTTTGTAAGTGTTCACTGACACTATTTTTAGAAAAATCGACGTACACTTCATCCTGTCTAAGAAAAAGCAAGTTCAAGCAATGAGCAAGACGAACTATACCTTAGAGTTGGCTACTCACGCAGGAACAAAAATAATAGAGTTATTAGGCAGAATATCATCAATGATAAAAAAGAAAATATCCCTGCTAACTTTAAGATACCATGTGTTCATACCCTAACCCAAAACATAGAGTCTTGCCCAATAAGAATAAAAGATTCACCCGAAAAGGGTGGCCCCTACCACATACCCGACCTCTTTAAAGAGGTCGGACATGGCATAAGGAATCAGTCTTACTTATCCAAATAAGTAACGGCCTCTCCCAATCTCTCCTACTATCTCTATATCCATTAAAAGATAGATCCTAATATATCTCTCAAAAATAAAGGAACGGTCATCCACCTAAAAAGGTGAAATTACTCTAAAAAAAATGGTTATTGGCTCTACTATAAATATACTGATACCCTCAGGTATATTTACATTCTAACCTACTAAAAAATTGTAAAAAATTCTTGCTAACTTAAATATCAGAATTTTTTGTAGGTACCACTCCCACTTTCTCACGAGAAACTCGGATGCCAGTGCTTTGTCATAAGAACAAGTCGGACGCTGCCTCACAAAGACATTAGACTTCACATTCAGACCCAAATCAATGTTTCAGGTAACCCTTAAAAATATCATAGTTATTCCTTAGCTAATGAATTATTAAATTGACATATTTATATGAAATTGCATTTGATTGAGGTGATTTTGAAAATTGTATAAATGAAATTTGAAGAAATAGACAATTGAGCGGAAGAATTTTTTTTTTTGAAACCAAACATATGCTCAATTCATATTGAAAAGTTATATTTAAAATGAATATGAATTTTTTTTAAGTCTAATTCAATGGTTTTAATTTAGACTATCAAATTTTATTCTTTTGACAGATATATTTTAAAATTTAAATTATATCTGGTTCAATTTAAAATTAAAATTGAGGTATTATTAAATTTTCTGTAACAAATAATAGTAGTAGATGGCAAAAAAACTTCTTATTAGTTCTTCATGCATTTTACAAATTGTAAAAAGTTGTTATTACTAAAGACAAAAAATATGCACCAATGGTCAATATTAATGTATTAGTTTAAGTTTATTTTCCATATTTTATCTAGAAATTAATTTTTGGTCTTAGTAAATACTAAAATTTGTATAAAAAACTAAAATATAAATAATTTTAATTAGTTTTTTTATTTTCACCTTTAAATCATTGTTCTATATTAAAGCTCAAATATAAGTAACAAAATATTAAAAGGTATTTTACACACAATGCTTAGGTAATTTTTGTCCGTTCATAATTTTTTTTCAATCTTTTCAATTTTATTTGTGTACAAGATATAATGTAAAAAGTCAATAATAAAAAAACTGTACATACTTTATACAAAAATAATATTATAACCAAATAAAAATTTTGAAGTGAACAATTATGTATTTCTAAGTTTATTTTTTTTAAAAAATAAGATGTCAATCTACGGTTAAAATTTATATGTTATTTTTGTATTGATGTCATTTTTTTCTCTTTTTCTGTAATCACGACTTTTGGTTTAGCATTCTGTTTATTTTAAATGAATATTTTATATAAATAATAAATTATATTTCAAGACATAACTTATAATTCGTTAAGATAAATTCTACTGATTATTAAGAGTAATATTAAGACAATAACGTAAAGTTATATTATTTAACTTAATATTTATAATTTTATATATGCAATATATATAATTATATATTTATTATATCTAAGATTATTTATTTATTTTAGTAATAATTAAAAAATAAAAAATAAAAAATATGACTCTTTATTTTTAAACTATTATTCTCAAATATTTTTAGTTGTTAGATATGTTCTAAGTCATGTCAATCCACTTTCAAGGTTTTGTTTATTAAAATCTAAATAAGTACCATGGCTAAGTAAACAACAGTTTAAAAAAAAAAAAAGAAGTAAACAACAGTTAAATAGTAAATGGCCTCAAAAAAAATTAAACGAATATATAATTGTCCTTTATCGCTGAGCCACATCTTTATTTTAAACTATCTATTTATGATATTTTACTTCTACAACTAAAGTTATTTTCGTGATTTCAACCCTCGTTACATGACAATTGATAAATAACAATTTGACTAACTTTTGATACCATGAATATCGTATTTCACTCTTCTCAATTGATATACATAATCATTTTCCAATAGTTTTTCCAGATGCCCAAAATTATAACTGATCAGTCAGCATTCTTGGGATTTGGGAGTGCTCCTTAACCGATCAGCATACTTGTTATATTAAGGATATTGCATGTAAGGCCGGCAATTATAGAGCAAAGATTCAATTTTCTTGAAGTTAACATGAGCGATACATGTATAAGTCGTGGGAATATCTTGGGTTTTAAACCGGAAAAAAAATATCAGTGAATTATAGTTTAAATAGCATAATTTTTCTTTCTCACCTAAAAATTTTGGGTTCATATTTCATCAGTTGTAACTTTTTTTTTGTTACGATCTATGAGTAAAATTTAAAATTTTTTAGTACAATTTGAATCGATTTAAACTAAAAAATTGATATAATATATTAAGATTTATATTGAATTAGATTGGTATATATTCTATCTAAATTTTATATTTTAACTTTAAAAAAATTAAATTTAAAACATTTAGAAATCATTTATTTCTTAAAATTTACACATTCATATTTTTCATTTGGGTTTAGTTAATTCATGTTTTTAATGCATAAGTTAAGATTATTATTAGTAAAAAAATTTAAAGTTATTATTTTAATAAATACATAATATTTGTATTAGAGATATTTAAATTTAAACCGATTTAAATTAAACCGTTTATTTCATCTAATTTAAACCGAAAACCTATTAAAATCGCATTAATTTAGATTTAATGGATTTAAATTTTGACAAACAATCACATCGATTAGATCGGATCTTGAGATCTACTTCTCTAAAGTGATTCTTCTCTAAATCAATCTAATCTAATTTAAATCACACAATGTGCTATAGTAATATTATTATTTTATTATTATATTTAAATTTTTGCTTATAATATATTCAATTTATTATAAATTTTTTATTATTCATGTATTATTATTATTATTATTAGAGTAAAGTATTGTTTTTTTCCCAAACGTTTGCGGTAAGTCTCAAAGTTGTCCCTAACGTTTAAATCGTGTCCCTAACGCTTCAAAATTGACTCAATGTTGTCATGCCATTAAGGATCTGTTAACGAAACTGACGGCGGGACAAAATTGAGACGATTTTGAAACGTTAGGGACTTATTTAACAAATATTTTTTAATTATAAATTAAAAAATAACTATTTCCCAAAAATAAAATACGACTTATTCCTGTGTATTCTTGTATATTCTTATATACTTTGGAGACGATGATAATACTTACCATTGTTAACTTTTCAAACTCAATTTAATATATTTGAAGTGGAGTTCGCCGGAGAGTAAGGCAAACTTGCTAATTTTCATAGAGTTCGTCGGAGGTACGGCGAACTTGTCTAAATACAAAAAAAAGTGCATTTCAGTAAATAAAGCTCAGAAATGGATTTAAAAAAATAAATATTTTTCATAATTTATATAAAAAAAATCCACATTAAAAGTTAAATTAAATTCATCAAAGTAAAATAACAAACAACTCGAAAGTGGAATTTTTTTATTTAAATTAAATAAATATAGAATAATTACTTAAATACACAATGTACCATGTCTCGAGTACTCTAAAAGAATTTAACTATAGGCGTATTCCGAGTACTGAGACTCTGGGCTATGACGCAACGAAAGTCTGACGTATCCTAAATGCATCCAGGATATGTTTTACGTTGAAAAATGGGTATTGAGCACGCGAGATGCATTCAAAAGCTTATTAGGGTCTCAGAGATATTTTTTAACATAATAGCCTTTAATTTCATCAAAATTAACAAAAAAAAATATACCAGTAGTTAGTGCGAGCCGGATCGTCGGTTAGAAAATATCTCCCTCAAGGGAAGTGAAATTTAGCGTTGCATGTATAGTCCCAACCGACAAAGCGACCCGTGACTGAAATTTAGAATTAAAGTGTCATAATTCAAACTAATTTAATCGGAAGTAGAATCTCGAGTCGTCTTCTCTAGAAACTAGTGACCACAAGTGCATAAATTTAGTTGTGAAAATGAAGAGGTTTTAATGATGAAGCAAACAATTAAAAGAATAAAAGAACAATCAAAATTACAATTAATAAACTAATAAAGGAATAAAATAACTATCAATGTAACAAGAATAAGTAAAGCTCAAAATGATTGGATTGTAGTTCAAAACATAAATAGAACTTTGGCTTGGGATGAGTTAAGGAATTCCTTCCTTGTCATAATTACAACTATGATAATTATAATGGATTAATCTCACCTAGTCAACCCTTAACATCGAAGAGTAAGTCTGGTGAACATAATTATTCTTAATCTATAAATCCTAGCTAATGTACTAATTAACTTAGTAAAAATCTAGCGTTAGTAAAAACAAGGACAACTAACAACTCAAGAATTATCACTAAATGTCGGACATTTCAACTCTAGTATCCCATGTGCTCATTTCTCCTAAGTCAAGAAGTGAAAATTTACTTCATAATCAAGATTGACATTTTCACAAACACTTGGTGAGTATAGTCACAAAACATAACAAAATTGGAAAAATGATAAAAACTATTAACCACTAATAATCAAAATCAACACTAATAACTCAAACAAACATATAATAACCAATAATCATCCAATTCATCAACTAGAAGTCAAAAATACAAAAATATGTATATATTAATAAAATTTTTAACTATAAGAAAATGTAGGTCAATTGTAGTAATTAAAAGAAAATTAAGAGATACTTACAATGGAGGCAAATTAAAATCCAAGATCAAAATGAACATTCCACTTGTAATATAAACCCTAATAAAAAACTTAGAAAGTTAAGAGAAAAAAATTAAGAGAAAACTAAACCTAAAACTTCCTAAAACTATCTAACTCTATTATAATGATCTTCTATGGTTCCTTTTAGTTTGCTCCTTCTATATGAGCTCTAGGCCATCAGATTTAGGCCTCCAAAACCTTCAATTTGCGAGTCACGTAACTTTTTAATGAAGTCACGCACTGGTACTTATGCGTACACACACTAGTCAATTCTTAGCTTGTGCGTACGCACAAGTAGTTGTGTGCACGCACACTTCAAAATACTTTTCTCCTTTATTTCTTCATGTTTCTTCCCTCTTGCATGCTTCTCTTCCATTCTTATTAATCCATTCCTACCTATTACACCTGAAATCACTCACCAAAAATATCAAAGCATCGAATGAGATACAAATAGAATAAAATTGATTAAATTAAGCACAAAAAAATATGTTTTCATAATTAGGCACAATTTAGGGAGAAAACACAAAAGCATGCTTTTTAAGAGAATAAATGTGGGTTTATATGATGAAATCAACTCAATTCTAATCAAAATTTATCAACAAATGTAATTCTGAGGTAGTGCCACACCCAGACTCCATGGACAACTGTTGGTGAATTGCTTTTAACGATAATGGTATATAAGTCTATCTGACTCCAGAACTCTGTACTCTGCATTTCTTTGAATACTGTAGTTTTTCATCGCCATTAGAACAGCATCACGGTTTCTGAACCTATGACCATCTTAGAATTCCAACTAACTATCGGTGTTGTAACCCTCCCCTTAGCCGGTATTGAAAGGATGATCAAGTTGTATTGTGTCTAAATTTAAAGTGTGATAATGACTTGGAACTTCTGACAATTGAGGAATGGACAAAGGAGGAGGCAAGAGAAACTGAACACCACCACTGGTGGGAGTCTCTGGCACATACTCGCAAGAGAAAAAATTTTCGTTCGACGACCCAGATTCGGCAACATAATCTGAATCGCCCTTGCTGTCGCCTTCTTCGTCACTATCACAAGGCTGGGCGAAGTTGATTGGTCTTGCATCTAGCAGGACTACTTAAGAATTCGAAGAGGATGACTCACCACCACCAACCACGTCACAAACCGCAAAGCATACCACTTCATCACATGTTGTGGCATTAGCCTTACATGTATGTCGAATATTACTTTTGCATATTGATCCCCTTCAAACCAGAATAACCTGTCAGTAAATCTACAACTTAGAAGTGCATGCAAAAATCTATATGCAACCCGCTCAACCTTCTTAGAACATATTCTCCCATGTTACTCAATATGATAATCTTTAGCGCATGTACGGTATCAGCATGGTTAGTGCGTAACATCACAGTTGAATTAGACTCAAAAATCATTCCTTTATCACTGTTTCTTACTATCTCATTGTTGGGAATAAGACACTATTCCCCCTTGAGAAAACACCTTTGACAGAGAAATAAAATAGACACAATCACAACACAAGAATTTAACGTGGAAACTCCAATTACCGGAGAAAAAACCACGGCCGTTGTCAAATGACAACCAGAGAATATCACTATGTGAAAATTGTTACAACACATAGACTTCTTTCTCTCACCGGCACCCCAGTACACCCACACTCTCTCAAAGCAAATATCTAACTACACCTCACAACACTCTCTAATAAAAGAGTACAGAGGAAAAGAAAAATCAGATACAAGCTTAAAGTGTTTCCGACTGGTGCAAAAACAAATGGAGAACTTAGCCTCATATTTATAACCTAGGCCACCCACTCCATTTGCTATCCTAAGCAATGTGGGACTAATTCAACCAAATTCTAACAATCTCCACCTTGATTGAAATAGTCACACATCTTCAGCTTCCATTGTCAACACTGACAATTCTTTACTGCCATTGTCTATACCGACAATCATAGTTCAGAGAACTATCATACTCCACCATGAAAGTATACTCACTTGGAATTAGATCACTCCAAGCATTTCGCCTTGGTACAGATCGAAACCTTGCTGAAAATTCATGGTGCAACTTCCAAATTGGCTTTTCCTGGAAGTTCTTCAGCCATCGACCTAACTCCGCCACACACCTTGCATCTCAACGCCAACCAATGCCCGTGTGCAATTGTGGACCCGATTGCCACAACTTATCCTTATCCATGGCACTGCGGCAATACCATAAGGATACTTCTCGTCTTCTAGAGAACATCATCTTCTCTCATAGAGAGAGCAACCAGAGATCTTCTCTTTCAACGCCTTGTGCAAACCTGATTGTATCAACACATCCTTGACTTGTATTTGCCACAAGCCAAAATTGATTCTTCCATCAAATTTCTCTATTTCAAGCTTCACAGCACTTGAATATCCTGACATTGTTGCAACCGTATACTGGAATAGTATAACTCAACTGTGGACCGTGTACTAGGAAGGGTCCCCAGGAAAGAGAGGTGGGTCACAATGGACACACTTAAATACCAAGTCTTTCCTTAGCCAGAACCTTTTCCAAACTGCACTCTCACAGTGTCACACTGCCTTCCAGCAACAACAACAGCAACCAAAGATCAACCTCAAGCTACAGGACAAAATTATTTTCTGACGTGGAAGGTCAGACTAGGCTGCAACCACAGAGCATACTAAGAATAAATCCCACCGAACCGAAGCTCTGATACCACTTGTTGGGAATAAGACACTATTCCCCCTTGAGAAAACACCTTTGACAGAGAAATAAAATAGACACAATCACAACACAAGAATTTAACGTGGAAACTCCAATTACCGGAGAAAAAACCACGGCCGTTGTCAAATGACAACCAGAGAATATCACTATGTGAAAATTGTTACAACACATAGACTTCTTTCTCTCACCGGCACCCCAGTACACCCACACTCTCTCAAAGCAAATATCTAACTACACCTCACAACACTCTCTAATAAAAGAGTACAGAGGAAAAGAAAAATCAGATACAAGCTTAAAGTGTTTCCGACTGGTGCAAAAACAAATGGAGAACTTAGCCTCATATTTATAGCCTAGGCCACCCACTCCATTTGCTATCCTAAGCAATGTGGGACTAATTCAACCAAATTCTAACACTCATGGGATAAATTACAATAAAAAAGAACTGATTATTATCTATGCGAACAAAGTTGAAGGATAAAAAAAGAGAGAAGAGAAAAAGAATGAAGTGCGAGGATATGGTTGAGAATAGGAGAATATATATAGAACTTTTCTGCAAGATATCTAGGGTGCAGAGACACTTAGACCATAATACGCGTATCTCGGGTACTATAATCTTAATTGGTCTCTTACTATGATCCAGTTTTCGCATTTAACTGTATCTTGGGTACTAAGATCCTAATCAGCTTTTGAACGCATCTCAAGTGCTCGATACCTTTTTTTCGACGTGAAACATATCCTGAGTGCATTGTATATTTAGGTAATTATTTTATATTTTATATATTTCTATAAATTTTATATTTATTTATTTAAATTAAAAAATCATTAGAAGGTGTGGTTGAGTAGGAGAAACTTATTCTTCTTTAACCAAATAATGAGGCTTCAAACCTCATTCGATTAGATATAGAAAAAGGTTAATTATTTTATTTAAAAATATATAAATCAAATATAGTAGTTGAGTGGTCAAATTACTCATCTACTTAAGTCGAATTAATCCTTAACCGTTGAGTTAAAAAATAGAAAAAAAATTCATTCTTCTCTTCTGAAAGATGCTAAAATGATACTTCCCTCTCCTCTATTTGTTTCTTTCCTTATAACTTTTAAAAAAAAATTTCTTTAAACCATTTAAAATTTTTGTGTTAACTACCATTAACTTTACCTATTTAAAAAAATAAATTATTTTTACAAAAATACTCTTTAACAAAATTTTATTTTTTGTGATAAAATTTTGTTTATCAAAATATGCTTTAACAAATTATCTTTCTATTGATTAAATTGTATTTTTTTCAAAATATTTTTTTAAAAAATTTTTAATGATTAAATTATATTTTCTTAAGATACCCTTCAATAATTTTTTTAATTATTAAAGAACTTGATTTGTAAAAATGTAAAAGAATGAGATGTTAATTTTTTAAATTTTGAATTTATCCATCTCGATTTGTTTTTAAATTTTGATAAAGTTATTAATAATTTTCAATAGTTCTATGAAAATAAATTATTTATTAATATTAATTATTATACATATTAACAGTGATAATATTTTTTTAATTTAACGTTAAAATAATATACAATGAAATAAAAAAATTAATAGTAAATTACAAATAATTGTTAATGAAAATTTTAGCAAAATTATAATTTAATAATTAAAAAATTATTGAAAGATATCTTAAAAAAATAATTTAATTATCAAAAAAAATTTAAAAGAATATTTTAGTAAAAATATAATTTAATTAGTAGAAAATAATTTAATAAAGGGTATTTTAGTAAACAAAATTTAATAAAAAAATAAATTTTTATTAAATGATATTTTTGTAAAAAAATATTTTTTTAAAAAAAAAGTAGGTAAAGTTAGTGTTAGTTAACACAAAAAATTTAAAATGGATTAAATATGAGATTTTTTAAAAGTTATATGAGAAGAGAATGTATATTTTACAAATAAAGAGAAGAGAAATGTCATTTTAATATCTCTCAATAAAAAGAGAATGAAATTTTCTCTTATTCATTAATTACAAATTTATTATATTGTAACATGTTTCACAAATCAAAGTGGTTGGTGAATTATGCGAGCAAAATGAATGCATGATTTGATTTGGCTGAATCAAACCCACACAAAGATTGTGAGCAGTGATGCTTTGCAAGAAACGGAGAATGAAAATGAAATGGGGAAAAAAGGAAGGGAATATATATATTTTTTCATATTTTTTTAAAGTGAATTGCATGACATATTATTGGTTGCAATGGAATGACAAATATGACCTTATATATATATCAATAACAACTATATTTAAAATTGCAAAATGGTCCAATTTTTAATTTCTAAAATTTTGAAACTAAGTTTTTAATTTATAGAATCTAGGAGATTTTAATTTGTCTATCATTATACAATAACATTTTTATAGGTCGTTATAATCAAGTGAGAGAACATGAGAAGACTCCTTATTTTTCCTTGCTTTTTTTGATATGTAACTAACTTCAACACTCCTCACACTTGCAATATTAACATATTTGTGTGTATTTTATATTTTTAATTTATAGAAAAATGTACATATTTCAATTAATCTTTCAATATATATATATGAACAACATATATAATTTGAAATTTCTTCCTATCATATTTATGTTATTTGAGTTATGAATCTAAGATAATTTTTTAATTTTTTATGAATTGAAATTAAATTTTATAAATAAACTTAATTATTAACGAGTCAAACAATAAAAGGGACTTAATTTTCACATGTTGAACTTGAGCTTACAGCTAGTAGCGAGCAAAAGCAAATGGCAAGTAAGCATCTAGATGGTGACATGGTTTTATGATTTATGATGCTAGCTAAATTTTCATTTGCTTAATTTTTTATTTTATTGTTATTTTATTTTTTTCATTATTTTTTTTTTTTGTTTTCCACAGTTTTTCCCAACCCGACAGGTCTAGGACTAATCCGTTACGATACTAAACTCCATTTAAGGGTTTGTCGCTGACCAATGGGTTGCTACAAGGCAGGATTCGAACCCCCGACTATTTTATTTTTCTTTCATTCTTTTTTTCTAGTATAAACTCTCCTCTTGCTTCTTGGGGTTTTTTCGATAAATGTTTTTTGGAGTGGCCCAATAAATATTCTTGGTTTTTTTTTATTTAGCTGCTTCTGTTTTGGATTTTATTTTGGTCAACTCTTGTTTCGGGCATCCAGGCCTAACATCCAACTTGTGCTTTCAGCTTTTATTGAGTACCTAAGCTCACCATCGAGCTTCTACCTCCTACTCATAATGGCTCTAACCTACTGTAGAATCAACTTTTGTGAGGAAATGGATCCTCTCCAGTTTTTTTAACACTTAATGCAGTGTGATCTCCCACCGTTAACTTTATAAGTGGGGCCAAAATTAAATATAAAAGAGAAAGCATTGAAGGGTGAGAGATCACAATTGACACCATCCAATTTTTTCTTCACTGGAGAGGATCCACTCCCCTTTTGTGGTGTACACATTTGGCGGAGGACAAAACAAAAGAGAACAATAAACTGCTTTTATTTTTTAAAACAAGATAGGACAAGACACTAAAGACAGGACAGAACAAAATTCTGATAAACAGAAATACAAAATTGTGTTCTTATATTCTGTCTCATGATAAATTAGAACAAATTATGAAAATCTAATTTATTCTTATTTTTTTTCATTCAAAAGATTTGAGATGAAAAATATAATAATAAAAAGTATAATTATAAAAAATTAACATGAATAATGAAAAAAAAAATAAAAAATAAGTTGTGTCATTTGTTAGTGTTTCCGTGTCTTTCTTGTCAGGATAGACACAATACACTAATTCAGTGTCTCTATCCATGTCTCCTCTGTCAAACACAATTTTGTGTTTCTGTATCCCTGTGTCCTGTCTTTGTAAACAAACACAGCCTAAAATCATTTTCACAAGTAAACAGAACTGCCGGATGGTTAGTTATCTACCTCGTCAATGATATACCAATATACATTGACCCTATTCACATTTTCTTTCCGCTGCCTTTCTTCTTTAGTTTCAAGCTCTTCATGGACAGCACACCAGAAGTGCTCTTACCTTCAAACTTTTTGGTCATCTTTACGACAATTGACATACCCTTCCTCGCTGCAGCACGCTGCTGTGGTCGGCGACTCATCATTTTTCTATCAAGTGGCCAGTATGCATATGGTTCGAGCTTGTCTTTCCTCTTCACATCTCCCCTGGCTCTCTTGCTAGTATATTCCTTTCCCGTGTAAGCCCACCCGGAGTCTGATGTTTTCCTTCGCTTCTGGGCTTTAGTTCCACACCTCCCAGACAAGTGACTATCAGGCTCACTCCTAGCATCGTACTTGGGTTCGTCAGGCTTTTCCTTCCTCTGCTTCCCTTCCTCGCGGATAATCAAACGTCCATGGGGATCTAGCTCCATCTCATCATCTTCGGACCTTGATTTCCTTTTTAGATGCTCAGATGATCTCAGAGCAGACCATGCTTTCTTGCGATCAAGCAAATCAAGTGGTTCATCATCTGATTCGTCCTCAGGCAGTTTCTTCTTTAGCCTGATGTTGGACCTATAGACAACCAACAATTGAGAACATTCCAATTGAAGTTACAGAACAAATCAAAAAACATTTTGCGGTAATATATTAAGTTAGATCTTACAAAATGTTTGATCTATGTGAATTTAATCATTACATCTTAAAAAAAATAAGATAATCAGCAAAAGAAGCAGAAGATGCATCCTACCTCACTGAAGTTGCTGCTGATCTGCCCCTGCCAGAGATTGTCTTGGCATTTAGATAGTCCCCATAAGTCCCGTCAATTTCTTCATCAAAATCTGAAAAGATTTTTGTATGATTCCACACACTGTGCCTGAAAATAAGTGTACATATATTTGTCAGACGCATAAAAAACATTGTGCATAATGACAAAAAATCACAAGACTAATCACAACTTCAATGCCAAATTAATGCACAAAAATGTGGTAATTGGTGCATCATACTGGATGTAACTGTTCTAGTTAGTCACTGAACATAACAAAAGTTCACTTTGCTTTCATATATGCAACAATTATACACACTTGCAAAATGATACTACGTCAATGTGAAATTGGGTAGAAATCCAAGAGTCACAAGCATAGGCTTCTGCTGCTGAAACTATTTTCCCTATTCCTAATATTGCAACCAAATACTTTGACTGATACCTGGACTTGGTTGCTTTTGAGAAATGTGTTTTAGTTTCCTCAGATTTAGCACCCCGTTTTCTCTTTTTCTGTTCCTGGATCTGTTACGAAATGGATTGAAAATCTCAGAAAAACTCTTCCAAAGGAAAAGGGGGGGGGGGGGGGGGGGGGGGGTGGGGGGGGTGGATACACTATAATGCTTGCCCAAATGACCTTGCATATGTTGGTAAGAAGTTTCATATGTTCTTTAGGTATGACATCTTTAACAGCACCCAGTCCACACTTTGTGACAAGCATTCCCAAGAGAAGTTTAACCTGCAAAGAATTTGAATGTGTTAGCACTTAGCAGTTTACAGCATGAACAAGCATCTACAAAACAACAGTCATCCGTGATAACATATTTACGAAACTGCAGTTTTCCACAAAAATACCACGTAAAATAACCAAGCAACCTTTGCTTTAAAATGATTTTGGGTGCTGTTTTGCCACTTCAACAAACCCTCCACTATGCTCTGTAGGCGCACTTTTAACCCTTCTGCTTGTGATTTGACTACTAATACCTTCAATAAACCCAAATTTGCCTGCAGCATGACATGAAAAACATACTTAGTCCTGAAGTTTAGCAAAATATCATTTCCTTCAATCATCACTAGCAGGAAATCAATCAGATAGAGAAGGACAAACCTTAATTATCTCTGTATTTTCTGTTCGGAGTTGGAGCCAGTTGAAATCAGGTAAAACAAGATCAGAGAATTCATATGACAAACGAGCTAAACTTTTTGCAGTTGCACTTCTCATATGTGAAGTTTGTCCACCCAGACCCCTAGCAATCTGAGCTCATGAAAATCTCACAAAATCATTGCCCAATGAGGGAGAAATATAAATGATGTGTTCAAGACTAAAGAGTGATGAGTTAAATGCTGCACATCACATCAAACAGAGGAAGTGCAGGTGATATTGATTATTAAGAAACTAAGAAAGATGTAAAAAGCACAAGTTAGATATTACCTTGTCAAAAAACTCATGTAATTTTTCTCTCCCACTTATCTCCTCATCCCCAAGTACATGACCGATTTGGACAAGTATATCATAAGCCCTGTTCCTGGTTTTTTTATTAACCTGCAAAGATACTCTTCAAAATTTAGCACAACAGCAGCCTTATGAAGGTGAATTAAGAAGCTATTTTCGGGTGAATCTGATGTTCATGCCAAATAGCATTCACAAGTGCTCCATATTCAAAAACACATTGAAGAATAATCCCCCACTGTTCATTGACATGATCAATCCAAGAACAGCCACAACATACTATAAACAAAACAGTAGGACCGACGTATTGAATTTGCAGGTGCAAAGACCAAAATGAAAAAAAAATACATTAAAAGAACAAGATTTTATTCAAAAACAGTCAATAACACAACAAAAACAATGTCCACAACATTTGTAATGATAGAAAAGGACGAAATACAAACTGATTAATAATATTTATCAATGCATTGTTGCAACAACGGCTCACATTTAGCATTCAAATAAAACACCACACTCTAGAAAAATGTTGGTTATACCTATATGAACTAGAGGGAAAATTACCAGTTGAAGACATTGCATGCCAACTCATTTTGCAACATTCCACAATTACCACATTACCTCTTTAACAGCAATTATTATTTCGGCAAGTAAAACTTCAACATCTTTTCTCCAGAAGTCCTCCAAACTATCCTGCAGGCAATGCATGCTTTCACATTATTTATGCTTCACACAGTCATGCTAGTTGATGCAACAAACTCTACAGCTTATCAGATGCATCATTACAAAAATAACTCAAGGTAACAAACAAGGAAGCAAAAGCACATTTTTTAATACCTCTGACTTTGAAGCCTGAATTATTAAGAAGTAAAGGCAATCAAGTCTGTGACGTTTGGCAGAAAAATGGCATAAATGAAGAATTTCAACCATCAGCTCAAAAAGTTCCTTCAACTTTGAAGAAACAAAACGATCAGAACTCTGTCAAGAAAAACACAAATCAGAAAGTTTAAGCCAACACTACAACAACAACAAAGGCTTGTCCCACTAGGTGGGGTCGGCTACATGAATCAAACGACGCCATTAAGCTCTATCATGTATCATGTCCACAGAGAGACTATCAAAGAAAATATATTTGCAACACGAAATATAGCTCAGCAGTAAAAAGACCAATTAAAGTTAGTTTCTCATGCTCCAAGAAAGAAAACATATAGTGGTGAAATATGTAAGAATCACTCCAACTTAACCATTGGACAGGTAACCAATCTATCAATAATATTATGCATTCCCATCAAATAACAACACTAATTGAAGCATTGTGGCTACAGTGATACAACATCAATACTTTTTTATGAATATGCTTTAATCACATCAACCAGACTTTTTTGGTTAACCAGAAAACCAAATCAAATGTTGTATAGACTACCTTGAGAATGATTGAAAGTGCTTTGTATGCCTTCTTCTGCATGACACCTTCGGCGTCCTGCAATTAATTAGAACTATAATACTTCTAACTTCAAATGTGAAAGGGGGTTGATGGAACTACTATAATAGAACAAAGTTAAATACACTTAGTCTTAGTCAGACCTTTAATGCTGGCTTTATTGCATGATATAATGCATCAATCCCTTCATCTGTTAAACCAGGCAACAGGGAAACTGCAAAGTCAATGTACTGTGCCCTGGGATAGAAAGAAATATGTTACAACTTTACGAAGTACATCCATATATACACAATTCACGATATAGATGACTATGAATACTTGATAACTACTGAAGAAATTTCTTTTGATGCTTCATCAATCTGCATAGAACTGATATTTTGGGAATTGTCTACTCTGCCGGCCTCCTTAAGGCGTTTTCCAATGTCATTCATTCTGTGGATGAGTAAATTCCCCACAACTGTGTTATCTGCTATGGAAGCAATATCACCAATAGTACGCTGCACATGGACAAAAACCATCTTCATAAACTTGTTGCACCAGCCAAATGTAACAAATAAATTATTCATTCAATTCAAAGACAATCTAAAGACATGTCCACTTAGTATACTCACTAAATGGATACAGCATACCATGAAATATTCATATACCAAACAACCTGTCTATAGAAAGACTAAATAATTAAATAACAGTATGCAGAAAACATGCTTTCATTTTCACACTAGTGGAGGCATATTCTTTGGCACTGACATAAGATGGGTTTGGTAAAGTTTTTGCTTTAAAAGTTGCTTATTTTTCTTGTTTTTTCAAATATGGATTTTCAAAAGTTGTAGCAAATATATTTGGTAAAACAAAAACAAAATAAAAGTATCCTTTAATAAGCACATGCTATAATAATAGTGTTTGGTAAAATTGCTTTAAAATTTAAAATGACTTTAATAGACACATACAATAAAGAGTAAGAAATATCCAGATATTCATTAACATATAGGGTTTTATATTAGTGTCTTTAATTTTGAAAGGGACAAGCAAGCATCGAAAAGTATTTTCAGATCCTTTCAAAAGCACCCCTAATTTTTTAAAATTGAAAGCAAAAGCACATGAACTTGTTGTTTTTACTACACACAGCGTATTAATTAATGCTTTTGAATAGCCCAGATATTTCTCCAATAAACGTACAGTCTCTATCACTCCTATCAAGTGATTGTACAGAAGAACATAAATGCCAAAACCAAGTTACACAAAATAAGGATCCCCTATGAGCATTACATGGCAAACAAAGTATTGGAATATTCTAGAACAAATAAATTATGATAATGATGAATATCACATGTAGCCAGCAGTGGGAAGTATCACAGACCCACCACATAAGCAGAATGTCTACGTCTAATTATAAATTATCTTCTATGCTGCGATCCACTAGGGATGCATAACTACTGCACACCTGCTAAACACTGAAAAAACAATTCCCAATTTACAAAGTTTAGTACCTGCAAACAACCACCATCATCTTTTGAAGGCTTCAGGAATACGTCTGCCAGAGCAACTAGTAAGTGCTTTGCAGATGACTTCAGAACGTTCAAATTGTCCCTAGCAACCTGTTGCGAATAATAGACAAGACTTTGTTTGTCTATATCTTGCCCATTAAAATCTGTGTTATTTGCTTCCACAGCATTCTTGTTTTGCTGAATCAGAAGCTGCAAGCTATTGCATATTATTCCGCGAACCTCAGGTTCCTCTTTTATCTCTCTGCATAAATGTCCTTGCAGATTCGCGAAACATTCAGCAGTGTCAACAGGAAAGTTGCAAAACGAAGGCAGCAAAGACCACAAAGTGTAAGCAAGGGCATCTGCATTCCTTGATGAAACCTTGAAACCTTGCTTCTCAAGCTGCACAGCACAGAAAGTAACAAAAATCTCTGCAGGAGACTAATACTGCAACTCATAAATAAATAATAAATTGTTTCCCACCTTTCGAGCCTTCTCCCTTATACGTTCAATCATGGGCAAAATTTCTTCTTTAAAATAATTTAAACGTGCACCAATAATATACTGTTTCAGGATTGGAAACAGCCAGATATTCGCATCCAACAAGTCTTCAGCTTCCAAATTCAGAGGTATAAAGGACAGCAATCGGTCAGGTCCCATTGCAGCAAGAGCTGATCCAAAGCATTCATGCAACTACAAGATGTAGAATGTACTATACATAAGTAATCAGTTGCCCAAAGAAAACTATAACACAAAAAATAGTTCCAGAATCTTGTCAACAACATACTAATGGGCGAATAGACTAAGAAAGGAATTGAGAAGACTAAGAAAGGAATTGAGAAAAAAAGGTTTGCTCCCAATTCTTGAACAATCATAATAAATATATAAATCAACAGAAGTTTGCAGCACATAGCAGCTATTCTGTTATTTGCTAAGCACGCAATCATCAGCATTGACAGCACCAAATGTCCCTATTAATACTAATTACAAGGGCAAACCTAGAAATGAAACGGTTGCTAAAACCAACCCAGTCACTTTAAAAACCTTCAAAATTATAACAGAATACAAAATATATCCAACTCTTTCCTGGTCAACTCTAATAGAAAACCATTCAAAAATAGGATACCTGCTTCTTAAAGGGAAAATCTCCTTCATGCAGCTTTTGCACATCTACCAAGTTCTTGAGTATTCCTCTCATAAAATAAGGAGAACTGTTTCCTGTATTGATGATAGCAAAGTCCCAAATATAAGTAATTTGCAGTATATACATTATTTTAAGAACAAGATTACAAAATTGACTCAAAAACAGAGGTGAGATAAATATCGACAATTTAATCACACCATCCATGATCTAGACAAATTAAATCATAATCATAATTGTTAAATTAGAAATAATACTCCCTGGCCTCTTAGTCTAATCAATGACAAAAAGAGGTCGTCAGTGCAAAAAGAATAATGGGATCTCACAGCAAACAAAGTACCTAATTTATTATACATAGCTGAAACAACTTGTAATACTCTGTCCCAGACAGCACTATAGCGATAATCAAGTAAGCTCTCAACAATTGCACAGATTTTTTCAATAATGGTTGGTCCTGACTTCCACGATCCTCTGTCCTCACTAAAAGAGATCTGATCCACTCCCTCCTTAATCAAACGTGCATCAATACAAGAGTTAATCATGCTCTTAAAGGCATCAGTGGCTGCATATATTGCCTCTTCATGATCAGATGCCAAAATATCTGCATATTCAAAGGAAAAAAAACAATACTTGAGGAAGTACCTTTCGAAACAGGTAAGCACATATGAACACACATGCGTGCACAAACCATGAACGCACACAGAGAGCATTAAGAAGTGCAACATAATTAAATCATTCAAAAAGGAAAAGTGGATATGATATCTTACCTTTGAGAGCATTAAAGACAAGAGGGAGCTTAACCACACATATTTGTCTTTTGAGCAAATAAACTTTATTCATTCCAGTAGCGAGCAAGCGAGCAGTAAATGTCATTCCCTCTCCGGAAGTCTCATTTGATGAGATAGAATGAGCCAACAAGCACAACAACTCAAGTAATGGGTCGGGCGAAACTTCTGATGTTGGGTAAAGACAAAGAAAACTCAAGCCATCTGTTATGCGCCTTGTGACTAGAGGTTCATGCAAATCCAAGAGAATTTTGTAGTTCTCGAGAATGCTGGTCTTGTCTTCCAGCGACACAAAGGGAAGACTCTCTTTCAAAGCATCAAGAATATACAGAACCTGCTGGGCTCCCACAGTTCCTTCACTAGCATTAGCATCTGCTCTACGAGCCAGCAGAGAAAAACTTTCCAGAAGTTTTTTGACTCCCTCACTTGCGGAGGCCAAGAGGGAAGATTTTTGGAAGTTTAGCAAGACGTCACGAAGATACAAATGAGATTTCCTTCTAACCTGATAAAAGATTTAGTTAGCATACACAAGATTCAACTATGCACCACAGTTTAGCAAGCATTCAGTATCCTTAATAATCAAGAACAGAAGAAGAAATCTAAAAGCAGAACAAAAGCTATATGCAAGACCCAACCATAGGCAAGGTACAATTCTTATTAGAACAGGATCAACTAAGCATAAAAGTTGTAAGAACTTGGGGACATGGCCAACAATATCCTCATCAACGTGAAACCTTTATCGTGATATCATCACTCCCATATCCATTGATTTTCACAAACTGAAAATTCGGTTTTTGAAGTCACAGAGAAGGTAATATACCTTAGGTCGTGAATCAGTAAGGAACCCCAACAGCACAGTGAACAACGGAGACACGTCGGACCAATTCACACTGTCCCTTCTAATCAACAAATGCGAAAGGCACTTCAACCCTGAAACCATGACACTCTCTGATTCCCCCAACGACCGTAGAACTCGCACCACCAGCTCCGACAAGAACTCCCTCTGCTTCTTCAGCACCGCAGCGGGCACTCTCGGGATGAGGAGGGATATAACAGTGAGGAGGGCGCCGATGACGTGGCTGGGAGGGTTGGGTTCCATTGATATGCGGTCCAGGGAGGAGCATGCGGCGCCAAAGTAAGCGACAGGGAAGGACGCGAGTTTTTGTTCCTTGAGCTCCTGAGACATAGCCCCGATTACGGCGCAGAGATGCAAGTGGCTTTCCTTGGTGGAACCGGAGAAGCGAGAGAGGATGGAATAGCAGAAATCATCGTTTGAACCTTCCCCGAAGAAGGATGGTGCATCCATGTCGAAGTCGTCCATGGAGGATGATGTAATAGGACTGGTTGCTGGAAAGTGCAGTGAAACGCTAGGTCCGACGACGGCACAAAGGTTTATGCACTCAAGGTCAAGTAGGGGTTCGGCGCCATACTCGAAAAAAGATTTTGTTTTAATGATATTTTTTAAAAAAATCTTTTACAAAACTAAAAATAATTTTATATTTAGATATATTATATAAAAAGATTTTTTTTTATTTATTAATTATATTTAAATAAAATAAAATAAAAAATATTTTTGTATTCACTTATTATGTAAAAAAAATATTTTTTTTAAAAAAATAAAAATCTTTTAAAAAAATATAAATTATAATTTTTAAAAAAAATATTTTTTAATTTTTTTAATATTTTTATTTTTATTATTAAAAATTTATTAAATATATTAAAAAATTAAAAAAATTATTATTAATTTATTTTTTTGTTGTTCATGGTATCTCCCAACCCGATAGGCCAAGGACTAATCTATCGCGGATCAGAGCTCTATTTAAGGGTCTGCCGCTGGCCAAAGAACTGCTGCATGCACAAGACGAGATTCAAATCTCTGATACTTGCTTAAGCAGACGAGTGAGCTGACCACTCGACCAACCCAAGTTGATTAAATTATTATCAATTTAATTACGCCTAAACAAGCCGTAGTTGAGGTGAAAGAGTTTTTTCCAATAAATTAGAAACCCTTTTGGGACTATATTATACTGCAGTGGATTGGATCTCTCCTGTTGGCATAAGAGGACATTCTTATTTAGGATCGCGGCTAACACCCCAACCCAAGCATCACTCTCTTTCAATTAGAATCGGAAATAAGCCAATACGCTAAAGTTGACTCACGAAAATTGAGGTCGACTAACAGTTCAACTCATTAACAATCGAGTTTATTTTTTAAGTTTAAGCTCGACACATCGAAAGTTCACAATCTACTTCAAACTCACGAGATAGCTCAAATAACAAGAATATATTCTATAATTTTATATCAATAAATTAATATATGTCAAATTATATATATATAATTCAGTTGGCTTACGAACTAATGAGTTGAGTTTATCCAAACTTAAGTTTGGCTCATTTAATTTATGAGCTCAATTCCAAACTCAAGCTTGGTTTACTAGCTCATGAGCTAACTTGACTCACTCTGAGCCCTACCCAGGGACGGATCTAGAAATGATATTGTAGGGGGGCCAAAAACGCATATAATATTAAAAATTATGTAAAAAAAATTATATAATATAAAATGTATTACAAAAATATATCGACAGAGAATATATTTTAAAATAAAAAAATATGTGTATACTTTTATTAACGAAGTGGTCGAATCTTCGTATTATAAAATTCACCGATGATAGAATTTGTATCAAATTTTTCAGTAATTTTCTTTTCAATATAATTAAAAGACAATTAGCAAAAAATTCATCTTTTATTTTGTTTCTAAATTATTTTTCACAATATTTATAGTTGAAAAAGATCTCTTAATTATAGCAGTTGAAATAGAGAGAATTAATACCAAATGAATAAAAAAAGACGGCCACAAGAAAAAAAAATCACTTTATGAGATTTAAAAAATTTTATTTAATTAAAAAATATTAGTAATAATATCTTTTTCAGATTTCTTTAATATTGTTACTTACTTTTTAGATATTAAAAATTATTAATATTTAAATTGGATTGGACTTTTATTTATACTAGACTAAATAATAAATAATTTAAAAAAAATTAAATTATACATAATAACTTATTACTATTAAAAAAAGTTGGGGGGGGCCGAGGCCGCCACTCGTCCCCCCTTATGTCCGTCCCTGGCCCTACCTTCAATACTTCCTAATGATATTCTAAGGCCATATTTGGGTGAGCTTTTAAAAGAAGAGATTTTTCGAGTGATCTTTTTTAAAAGATCTTTTAAAAAAGTAAAAATAATTCTATATTTGAATATTTCATGTAAAAAGATCTTTTTATTTTTTATTTTTTTGTATTAAAAAGATCTTTTTATTTATAAATTATATTTGGGTATAACAATTATTCATACCTTGACCCAACAAATAAAAGCCAGACCCAATAAAGACAAAAAGGCCCACTAACAAAGTGACCCCTCACAATAATCCCGGCCTCTTTAAAGAGGTCGGACATCAACAATAAGTCCCAGCTCTGCTTGAAATAACAAGTAACTGTCTCCGGATATCTCTCTACTACGTCTAGAGGGGAGATCTTAACAGACCCCCAAGATAGAAGAAGCGCTTATCCATCAGAAAAGGTGGAACTACTCCAAAGAAGGTAGTTATTGAACCTACTATAAATACACTGGCACCCCCAAGTATAACTCTCGTTCTAATCTACTAAAAACCTGCCTAAAACCCTTACTAATTTAAGCATCGGAGTCTCTTACAGGTACCACTCCCAATCTCCTCACGAGAAACTCGGACAAGTGGCACCTCGACACCAAAGAGGTTGGACGCTACCATACTAAGGGATCTGGACCTCACGTTCAAACCCAACTCAACGTTTCATGTAACTCTTGGAACATTGGTGCCGTTATCGGGGACCTGGAATTCTCCCCTTGACAAATGGCGGACCACGAGCGTAAAGATGGTCACACGGCATCTGAATCTGAGCAAGAAGCTCAGCCAGAAGGTTAGGCCCTCTTGCTTCCTCCTCCACCACTACACCAAGGCCCTCATGGGGAAGGAACCTCTGAAAATCCTCAACCAAGGAGGATCCATCCCGAGGTCTACCATACCGAGGATGAAGACCGTCCTTATACAACCGAGATCCGGAACCTGGTTCATGGCCAGGGGGATCGACTGCAACAGCTCGAACACGAGGCTGAACGACAATGGAAAGCAGAACCGGAATTGCAAAGAGAATTAAGACGACGGAAGGAGTTAAAAGACAAGCTCCGAAAATCGGAAGCTGATCTACAAAGAACGAATAACCGGGCATAACGCAACAAAATTCACCTGGGAGGAGAAGATCCGTTTACAGAAGAGATCATGAAGGCTAAGGTTCCTAGGAACTTCAAATCACCCGACATGGACCTCTATGACGGAACGTTCGACTCGAGACACTATCTCAGTAACTTTAAAAGTAGAATGTACCTGACCGATGCCTTTGACGCCATCCATTGCAAAGCCTTTCCGACTACCTTGACCAAGGCGGCCATGAAGTGGTTTGATAACCTGCCACCCAAATCGATAACCTACTTCGATGATTTGGCTAGAAAATTTCTGATTAGATTCTCCATAAGAAAAGCCCTCTGTGAGACTGTGACTACATGGAAAGGTTTAATAAAACTTGTTTGGAGATCCAAAATCTGCCAACCGAAGTTGTAATCATGGGCTTGGTCAATTGCCTCAAAGAAGAATCATCCTCCCAGTCAATATCTAAACGACACCCAACTTCTTTAAATGAAGTCCAAGAAAGGGCAGAGGAATACATAAACATGGAAGAAAATTCTCGACTTAGAGAACCTCCCCTGCGAACAAACCTACCCTACTACCAAGCTCGGGACAAAGAAAGATAACCTAAGAAAAAAGAGGAGGAAAGTGCTGAAAAGCCCCGAACGTACCATAACTACACTCTTCTAAGGGTTTTTCTAGTAGATGTTTACCGCGAGATATGCCACACAGAGAAATTCCCACCTTCTCGTCCGATTAAGCATAAGAAAGATGGAAGTCGGACTAAATATTGTGAGTACCATAAGCTGTACGAGCATTTCACTAATGAATGCTACGACTTAAAGAATGTCATCGAAAAATTGGCCAGAGAAGGCTGACTCGACAAATACCTAGCGGACAGGTCGGACGACCCAAGGAAGAGAAGACGACACGAAGAAGGAGGATGGCCCAAACACCCTCCTAACACTCAAGAATGACACATACATATCATCAATGGTGGATTTGTGATGCGTGAGCATCTTGTACCATTTTTCCCTTCATTTTCTAGTTTTTTTTAGTTAGAAATTATTAAGTTTTATTATATTTTAGTGCAAAAATTCTCTTTGGATGCAACTTTGAGTTGTTTTGGTATTTTTATTATTTCAGGTGAAATTCGGGTGAATTTGGTAGAGTTTTGTGCAAAAACAAAGGAAGAAAGTAGATGATATCAACCCTAACCTCCCTACATTCCAATGAACATAACTTGAGCTAGAAAGGTCCAATTAATGCGGTTTGAACGGTGTTGGAAATACAACTTCTAGAGCTTTCCAACATTATATAATATAGTTTATACTTTTCTTCTCGAATCACAGCTAATTTTGGCACTAAACGCCGGACTCGGCGTTTAGCGCCTAAGAAAGACAAAACCAGTGCTAGAACTTCCCCCTTGCCGGCGTTAAATGCCAGAAAAACGCCAAATACGGGTCAAACTCACCCAAGGGAGTATCTTTAGTGGGATTTAGCTTTTAATTATTATCTTTTATCTTATTTTAGTTTTTTTTTTTACAAACAAAATCTTTTAGCTTTAGAATTGAATATTTTATTTTAGTTTCAAATTAAATTAGGTTAGAATAAAAGGAAAAAGATTCACCCTTTAGAGAAGATTTGGATCTTCTCTCTTTCGCACGTTTTTCAGAACCCTAGTTTTCTCTGTAGGTCATGAGTAACTAAACCTCCTTGGTTAAGGTTAGGAGCTCTGTTTATCTCTATGGATTAAGACTATTGCTTTTCAATTTTAATTAATGTATTTATTCAATTTCAAGGATTGTTTCATTCTTAATCTTATGAATTTGGATGGAACGAAAGTACGACCCTTATTCTACATGAGTTCTTGTGATTTTCAAGAGAGTTATCCGTTTGAACAACAGCTTGAAAACAAATTCCTCCTAAATTGCTAATTACATGAACTAATTGGGATATGTGACATATAATCCTGTTAGCTTTGGGTGCTTAGGATTTTTGTGGCCACAAACTAATTTTGAACTTAACACTCTAATCGGAATTAAGTGACCACGAGAGTGGCAGTTTATGAAGGTTAGAAGAGGCTAAATCACTAAGAGATTAAGGTTTAGACATTTACAATTTGCCATGGAATGAATCTTGCATTGTTAAAATAGTTGGTAAAAACTTTTAATCCAGAAAAGTAAACATCTCCGAAACCTTAACTATTTTCTTTCACTGTTTCACACCAAACATTTTATTTGCTTTCTTTACTCTTTTTGTTATTGCTTCATGCGAATTTCAACCATCAAAACCCCTTTTCGTTCGCCTAACTAAGTCAGTTGGATAACCATTGTTGCTCAGTCCGACAATTCTCGTGGGATCGACCCTCACTCACCTGAAGTATTACTTGGATGATCCGGTGTACTTGCCGGTTAAGTTGTGGGAATTCTAAATCCCGCAAGTTTGCAGGAGGAGGAATATAAAAATCCTCACGACCTCAAGAAAGTATATCTAATCGGGGAAGACAGTCAACTGACCAACCTGCCCACCATCTCTTTCACTAAAGAAGATACTCAGCGCGTATTACGTACCGGACATGATGATCTAGTGGTAATAACCATGATCCTAGCAAATGTTAACCTTGATAGATCAAAGTAGCTCGATTGATATTTTGTTTAAACCCACTTTTGACAAATTCGCTTTTTTTTTTAAATACATAAATATCTTTGGAGATCTGAATCTCTAGTAGATGGCGAATACAGTCCCTGTTACCCCCGCCGTCGATTCGGAGAATTTCTGAAAGCGGGTGGTCCCATCCCTACGACGACTTGTTGCCATCCCTAATTGTTGTTTGGGCGAAGCTCTTAAATAAATAAAAATATCGTTGTTGTTAATGTTGATGAGTAGGAATTGAAGTATCAATTATATGAATTCACTTTGCTTTTTCATTGGATCATCGGAAGAAACGTGTTAGTTACCATTAGTTTGATTTTTAATGTGTTTTTAACGTAAAATTTTTAATGTTTCTAATTTTATGTCATCCATTGGTTGAATTAATTACCACATGTTGATAAGCCTAAAGATTGTTAATCATTGTGTAAAGTAAAAGGAAAATATTTAGTAACAAAAAAAATCAGTCAAAAATAATTTTAATTTGTTTTATTTAATATTCATTAATTATTATGATAATTAATAAATATTAAATAAAATTATTTTTAGGTTTTTTTTAATATTAACAAAAATTTTATAACTATATATATATATATTTTTTATTTCAGTTTTGGTGGATAAGGAGCTTCATCAATCGGGAAGAGGTAGGAAAGGATTCTCAAGCCGGAGCCATTTGCCCCTGATGGGACAGAGTCCATGAAGTCGAAAAGAGTTCAAAAGCTCCCAAACAGCACCAGAAGGAAGCCAAGTTGATTGTTTCGAACATCTCCGCTAGGATCATGAAGGAAGCTTTAATTCAGCAGAATATAGATGACTACTCAAATAACCAACTTATATTAGCAAATAATTATTCGTCGTCTTAAATAATTATCAATCGTTATACATGCAATAATTCATTAGCAAATAAAAAACAAAATTATTGTGGATCCCACAAATTGATATCAAGAAGGATATCACTCCAAGTTTGACCATGGACATTAATAAGCATATCGTGGTCAGCATCAGAAGCGTCCTTCAAGAAGTGATCATCATTATGAGCATCCCAATTGAAGTCAGGTAAAAGCAGCTTCCAGTCTTCTTCTTCTTCTTCTTCCTCAGCACCTGAGACTGAGAGTAAGCATCCGTCGTTCAACTTCTCTTCATCCCCTTTGCCACCGTTCTTGTTCCGACACGTGTCCCCATCATCACAACCACCACCAGAACCATTATTATCATTATTATTATTATTATCGGTGCACTCTTCTTCTGCCTTGGCCCCATCCCTCTGCTTGTTATTATTATGATAACCACTTGTAGATGTTTTCTTTAATAATAACCATGGCGATGCTTTCGAGAAAGTTCGGGGATGAGGTTTTATTACCTGATGATTAATATGGTCATGACGTTTCACTGTCGTCACCACTGATGAAGGAGAGGGTACTGATGATGATGAAGTGTGCTTATTATTCCTTCGAACATAGGTGTTCCAGTAATTCTTCACATCGTTTGGCGTTCTTCCCGGAAGTCTTCCAGCAATTAAGGACCATCTACATGTTGTTATTCATATTAATCCATCAGTGCATAAATAAACTACCATTGCTTAGTCAAACTAAAACCAGAAGATGAAGATGAACTTCACGTTTAGCTACGCGCAAAACAATAATAACAGAAAGGTGAAAACTTTAATGCAGTTGTATATAAAATTCATAGTTAAAAACTGTAAGACCATAATTTAATTAAATTTATTAAATTATTTATTAATTTCATATGAGTCTTGTCATCCAAAAAATGGTATAATTGATGAATCACGTGTACATTGTGTTTTTAATTTTTAAAATTTTGGTTAAAAAAAATAAGGATAATAAATTTTTTATTTTATTTTTTCTTTTATAAAATTGTACACATTAAAAATATTGAATAAAAATAAAATTGAAAAACACAAATCAAACATATCTCAGTTTTTTTCTTCAACAATAAACTATTTTTTAATTTTAATTAATTTTATTTGTCAATTATTTTATTAGCTAATTATTAATTTAAAAAATGTTGATTCCTTAACAAAACCATATAGATGAAAAGAAAAAAAAAAACCTATTTTTCATGTCCATTACTAGAAGAGTCTTTTAAAAAAATTAATTAAATGATAAGCTAAAAGATTGTAATTGTATTATTAAAATTTAATTATAAAAAGGTTAGTTGTATTATATTATCTCAAGAATTATTATGAGTATGTTACTACACACTTACAGGACTTTCTTATTAGAGTTAGGTTTGGTTTGATAAAATTTTTATTTTTTGAAATTAATTTATTCTTTTAAAAGTAATAATAATTGTGTTTAGTAAAATAATTTTTAAAATTTTAAAAATATTATAATAAATATAAATATTATAGTAAATTTGGAAAACTATTAATGTATAAACTTATATTAGATATTTTAATTTTAATAACAAAAATATTTGAGAGATAATAAAAATCAGTTCAAAATTATTTTATTTTATATTTATTAAATATTTCTGAAATAAACACATAATGTTAGATACAATAAATATATAATTTTAAATATTATATACATAATAAATAAAATAATTTTAGATTTATTATCTTTTTATCATTACTCTTTTGATAAATACAAGTAAATTTCAAAAAGATTTATTGTAGATACTTTTAAAAATATTTTTTTATTTATAACATAAAATAAAGAGTCTGTGCTTTTTTCCTTTTCTATTTACTATACCTTTTATTATTAAATAATTTTGCTTTAGAATATAAATGAAAAATTAGATTAATAAGCGTGTCTAGGATTAGGGCATAATATGTCCATTAATTTATATATTTTTTAACCAATTTATTAGGCATCACCGCTGCCGGTATGAGTGGCTTATAAATCATTATATCATCTCAGTAGATCTTCTATATATTTCTTGTAAGTTGTAACTAGTTTTATGGTTGTTATTTCATTATATCTTTTTTAAAAATACTATCTGTACATTAAATTTAGTTATTATATATTTATATATAAATATATATAATTTAATTTATTTTTAATATATATTTTATATTTTAATATATATTTTATATTAATGACTAATGTATATCTAATATAATTATATATTTATATATAGGAAAATATGTATTCCAATAATAAAAGTATGACAACCAAAATTTTGTATACAGTCATGCATGGAGGAATGGCTTTAAGGTGGAGGAAGTAAAGAAGAAGAAGAGAAGAGATGTGTTGAAAAAGAATAGGTTACCAATATAGTTCTATGTTATGTGTTTTCTGACATAAAAATATTTATATAATTATATTTTTTATGAAGATGACACTGTAAATTTTTAAATGATTAATTAAATATATTTAATTAAACATATGAAACTATTTAATGGTTTATAATATTATTTTATATAAAAATATCTACTTTCTTTTAATTAGGATAACAGAAAATGTTTGTATAGAAAATAGGATTGATTCCCACATGCGTATCTACGGACTAAAAGAGTATTGCATTTGAATCCAAATCATTAAAATAAAAAATATAATATTTATCTGTACATAAAAACCAACTATTATATATTTAATTATTTTTAATGTATATTTTATATTTTAATATATATTTTATATAAATAACTAATTTTGTAACTAATTTTTTATATACATATAACATAATTGTTAAAATCATTACTTAGTCATAATAATTTTATTAGTAGACTATTGAAATTTTAAAGTATTTTTATGTGAAAATAATAGATTTTTATTATATTAAATAATTTAATTAAATATATAAAAATATCATTGTATAAATAATGGTGGAAACTCAAATACAGTGAACTTAATGTGAAGTTGATAGTTGAGAATCGTTAAATGAAAATTTAGTCAAATCAGTTAAACCATCTAACAGCTCTTAGTTATTAACTTCACGTGAAGTCGACTGCACCTGAGTTTTTATCATAAATAATATATTATATATAGTTGAATTTATGGTTGTGAACCCACCTGTTTCCCAAAAGTCTGTGCATTCTAATCATGAGATCAACTTCATCTTCAGAGAACTCTCCACGCTTTATATTTGGTTTCAGATAATTCAACCATCTCAGTCTACAACTTTTGCGGCATCTGTTCAACCCTGTCATCCATGCACAAATTTAACAATAACTGTTATTAATATATGCCAACTAACACTATCTCTATATATATAATTCGTTACTTGTATATCTGAATTAAGTCATATGTAGAGAAATAATTAGCAAATATATGAACATTCAATAATATTTTAAAATATATTTTGCTTTTCTTCTTGCTAAGCTCTTTTCATGGTTCATCATCACTGCATCAATATGGATTTGCTAAGCATTTTAACGTTTCAATGTGTTTCTCTATTTTCATTTTTAATTATCATATTCATCCAAAAACTTATTATTCCCCGGTATATTTTTAGATTAGTATACTAGAAGCTTTAGCTTGAGCAAGTTTTCAAAGTTATCGGCGTTTTCTAGTTCCCAAGTTTTAGAACATGTGCTTATATTTATTTTGTATTAGAGGAGTGCTAGGACTAGCATATTTTGTGATTTATAGCTATCAATTAATTATTATTAGTATTTTTAATAGTGTGAGATTACGTTTAATAGTGTAGGATTACTCACCTTTCTTTTGTTGATTAAGTGTTGGCCAAATTTTAATAAAAATGCTGCCCAGCTAAACTTTCTCATGTTGGATATATAACTATTTATTTGTTTTATGTTCTTATTAATTTAAATTTTTATATTATTATCAAAATTTTTAAAGTTTGATCTTTATTCTATACAAAAATTTAAATAAATTTAAAGAAATTTTTATTTGAAGATGCGTATTACATATATAACTATTTATATGCCTATTTTTATCAGTTTAAATTTTTGAGAGAAGTAGATATATATTAGGCTACGTTTGTTTCTAAGAACAGGATAGGACAAGATATTGAGAACAGAACAGGACAAGACACTAATGGACAGAGACACAAAATTTTGTGTTTTTGTATTCTGTTTGATGATAAACTAGAACAAATTATGAAATCCATTCTTGTAGGGTTCTTCGAAGGAGACTTATTACCTTTTATCAATATCAATAAAATTTTTATATAGTTTATATATCCTATCGACATTCGTGATATACACAAATTGAAATTAAAAAAAAAAATTCGGTGCACTTACAAGTTTAAAAATATGCTTAAGACGTTTATCATTATTGATGAAGATTAAATAATTAAATTATATTACCCGCTCTAGAAGGAACTAGGTGCCACTTTCCTTCTCCATATTGTTCAACACAAGCTCTTAGAAGGTCATCTTCCACCTTAGCCCATGCACCTTTTCTTAGGCCTATGGATCCCTCCATGGAAATGAAACAATATACACTTCAATTATTATTTGAAGTGATGCAACACAGTGTACTTTCACTAACCAAATAAAACACTAGGCTTGATAGTGTTGAGTTCTATGGCCATTCTACCCAACAATATTAACTTATATATATAGTACTGTGGGCACGGCATTTCAAAGCATCAACGTGCAATTTCGGTGTCCACAAAATGCAAAAATGACTTCATGGATGCTTCACGTACCACAAAAAGCAGCACCTCTGTCACTTTAATGAATAGGTAATCTACTATTTTCGTCTCCAACTTTTGAATTAAATTTTAATTTAGTTTTTAATGTTTTAAATGTTCTATTTCAATCATAAAATTTTTTAAATAGATTTAATGTTATCCTACGGTTAAATTTGACATGAACCATTAACATATATAAAAGTCAATATAACATTCAATTTCAGTAAATAATTAAAATCGATCCATTAACAATTAAGAACTACTTAAAAATTGTTGTGGGTAAAATATTTTTGTCAAATGTTTATTTTCTTGTTTAAAGTTTTCATTTATTGATTAGTTAAATTTTTTTAGTAGATGTTTATCAGATCTTTCTTTAGTATATATCTATCAATTATAGATGAATTCATTTAAGACGTTCATGCTCAATGGCCTAAGGCTATTGTTCAAGCTTATTTTCATTCTAGTATATATATATATATAACTCTCATTGTTCATATAGATTTCATCAACTATTTTCTTTCTTTGGTTTTTTTTAAGGCACATAGCTATTATCAATTGTATAAATTAGCTATATATGTTTATGTCAGGAACATTTTTTCCCTGGCTTGCAATATAGGGCTTGGTGTTTTGAAAATGGTTATCTAGGCAATTTTAAAGATGGCAGGGTGCACTGAAATAGCTGCCAAAATAGAGAATTATTTTGGTTAGATAAAATAGTGTTAAGTTATCTGATTCAACAGCAAGATGCCAAAATAGAAAATTATTTTGGTTAGATAAAATAGTGTTAAGTTATCTGATTCAACAGCAAGGTGGAGAGTTACCACCAGACATCGCTACATGGATGAATTCTTTGGATAGACATAGTAGAAAATAAAAATTAGGATATATGTGATATTTTATTTTTTAGTATATGTTTTGTTTAAGTTAACTATGCAGCATTTTTTATTAGCCAAATACTTTACTTTTTTTGTAACTATTAAAATACTCTATTGATATTAAAATAAATAAATATATTAGTTTATTTCGCTTTTAAATATTCATGAGTTCTCGACATCAATTTAGACTTTTATAAAAGATCGATAAAATTTTTAAAATGAAAAATACTCCAAAAAATAACCCCAGGTTAATAAAAGAAAACAAACTAAAATAGTATTTTTAGAAAGAAATAGGAGCTACAAATAGCAACGGTTTAAAACAGCCGCAAATAAATTTTATAGACTAACGCTGCAGCAAATTGCGGCAGTTAAGGAGCGTCGCAAATACGTGGAAGAAACCTCTCTTCGTAATATAAAACCGCCGCTAATCTAACCGACGCAAAATTACTGATTTTCGACGGTTATGCCAGCAGTTGCTGGAAACCGCCGCAAAATGCAATCCCCCGCCTTTATGTACTACAACGATTGTTCTACTGGAGTCTTGTTTAACGGCGGTTCAAAATCGTCGCAAATTGACAAATAAACCGCCGCAATTATTCGTTTGTCTTGTAGTATTTTTATGTTAATTATTCAAGTCAAATTGAATGGTAAGACAACATTAAATATGTTTAAAACTTTTTGAAATTGAAATAAGATATTTGAAATATTAGGGATCATCAAATTAGGATTTGGGCCGAACGTTTGGGACTAAAATAGTACTTCATCCTAATAAATAAGTGTAGTAGCTCAAATTGGTCACTGATCAATTTTAATATGAAAACATTATTTTCTAATTAGATTCTTGATATATTGGTCCCTAATTTCTTTTATAATATTAGAAAAATTAATTTTAATAAAACAAAAAGAAAAATGAGTTAATTATCTATCCTTTTAAACAATTTGATTCCTCTACTATTCTACTATTTTTAGAAAGTGAAATAAAGATTAATTTGCTACATGCGCTTTTAGAGTTTGTAAGGATTAATTTATTTTTGTATTTTTTAAAAAATTATTTGTCAAATATTGAAAAAAAAAAAACAGAGACCAATTTATAAATGTTTTAGATATATGGGTTGTGATCTATGGATCAACTCGTTTAAATCACAATTCACATTTTTAAATTCGCAAAATTTTTATCAGTATTTTTAGCCGACATTTTAATCTACACTGTTTAGTGAGTCATGTGAGAATTGAGCTATTAATTTTTTTTTTTTTGTATTTAATCACAACCATACTAAGTGATCAGTCAAAATAATAATAATAATGCAAAATCAAAAGAAGAAGAAATAAAGAAAATGATGTGTAGACATGGTTAACACGTAAATTTGCAGACTAAAACAGTGTTAATATAGATTTTTAAGGTTTAGGATTTTTATTATTTTTTTGCATATGTATAATTAGATTCTCGAATTCAAATTCTCTAAAAAAAATAGTTTTGATAAATTTTAAAATTTTTTCTATAATAAAAATTAGTGGCAATTTATGCACTTCTAAATATTTCATCACATTCTCATTGTGATACCCGGTACATTGTGATACTCATATTTATCAAAAATATGATCTTTATTTTTTAAATTAGCTTTTAAAATTAAATTAAACTCATTATGCACTTCTAATTTATTATCCAATCCAACATAGTAAGGCCATTTACAAATGTTAAATTAAATTTTACACTTCAGATGTTCATATGTCCGTTATTACCCATGAGGGGAATTTTTGCTAGCAAAAAATTGTGTCAATTATTATTGTATATGAAAAAAAAAGAAAGTGCTTAAAAAATTCTTAATTAACGATAAAAAATTGTATACTTTTTAATATTCATATATAGAATAGTTTTTTTCTTTTTTAAGTTACCGTTTTTTTTTACATATACAATAGAAGTACATATAATCTTGTCCATAATAATTACTAGTAGTAGAATTGATTTGAACTTGAAAAATTTAACGTATTGGTTGAAGTATAGTTTGTAGTTTAAAATATACAAAAAAAAGTAACGATATTGTGTATAATTATTGTATAAAATAATATTTCTTTAATAAAGAGACGGTGAAAACTCAGGTGCAGTCGATTTCACGTAAAGTTGATAGATAAGAGCTGTTAGATAAAAATTTAATCAAATCAGTTAAATCATCTAACGGCTCTCAACTATCAACTTCACGTGAAGTCGACTGCACCTGAATTTTAACCAAAAGATATACCTTTTGGAATCTGTCTTCTTCATTGTTTAACAAGTAGAATTAAGAGAATACTTCCACAATGCAAAACGGTATATGGCAAAGCTAATATACCGTTCATGGTTGTAAACTTGTGACATGTGATAATGTGAAGAGACCTCTATCTGTCAATTTATTTATTTGTTGGTACATGTGGGGGGTCGGACATGAGAATGGGAGAAGGGGAAATTCAAACCTAATTAACTACACCAATTGAGCTAACCTCGGTTGCCATCAATTTAATTAATATAGATCTCATCTAAATGCTTTGTTTTAAATTAACTGAAATCCTATATGGCTCTAAACCTAAAAAGAAACTCCTTTTATAAGAAAGGAGAGAGTAAAGATCGATAAGCAATAACATGTGGGTAATAAACATAAATTAAATGAGATAATGTTCTAGACGGTTTCTGAAATTTTAAATCGCATTAATTGAGTCTTTAATTTTATAAATGAGAAGATATATTGTGTTAAATGTGTGTTGGTAAGTGTTAACTTGACATTCAACATAGAATGGTTCTGTAATTATGGGCTGTGTACAATGTATTCAGCCATATAATTGTCCCTACTCTTACACCAGACTGTAAACCAGACATAACCTCCTGCAGGCTGCAGCGCTGATATAAGACCCTATAAGTGATAAATATCAACACAAAAATTCAGTACATAACATAATGAGAAAATATAGGGAGCCAATAAAATATATGTACAATGTATATAATTGAGGTTTAGGAATGTTCGATTCAATAGGATATTAGATATTTATTATCCCTAATACTCAGATGGTTATTTTAAATAGTATGAATATATTTTATCCTGGATGTTCATTTTTTAACTTATATTGGACCAAATAAACAATCCATTATATACATTGTACAAATACTCCATTGATTCCTTAGCGGGATTCTAATAAATATGCTCAAAACAGTCTCTAATAATAAACTCATTAATTCAAAACAGTCCCTAAATAATTCTCATTAAATCAAAAGAATCCAATATTTTAACTATGGTACTTCTAAATAAGCCCAAAACACCAGATACAAAACACCAGTCATGTTTTCTATAGTCTTCAAGGGTTTCATGCAAAAATTTTAAAAATCACTTCCATGTTGCTTTAATTTATTCTCAATAGCAATAATAGGGTAATTTTCATCTTAACCCATAGCACATAATAACTATCCTCTATTAAAAATCTTCAAAAATATATCATCTAAACCAATAAAGGGTCTGCAACTAATCTTTAACAAATCCTTGCACCTATCAAGACAAACATAAAAATGTTCAAAAATAATATTCTTTGGAGGTTGTGAATTAACACCTAACTTCACTATTGACCTCAAATTTATCCTTAACATATTAAGTTGTCCCATCACTTTTTATAATTTTTCTAGCATCTCCTAAAAATCTTGTGATAATAGTCCTAGGTAATTGCACTTCAGTTTTTCATTTGAAATAATAAAAACCACGAAGGCCAGGGAGCCATGGAGGAGCATCTGTAAGGTTCAATAACTGCGAGTCGGGGGAGACGAAGAGATGATGTAGAGGAGAAGAAAGTGTTTGGATTTTTGGTGGGAGAAAATGTTTACTAATGGGGGATCATTTTGGAAATTTTCTTATTTGAAGAGAGATTGAAATATTATCTTTTTTCGCATTTACGTTATATTTACCTTGAACGACATCGTTTAGTAAATTGTTAATTTGACACTTAAAAGCACATATCAACAATATTAACCGGGTGCATTACTTTTGAACTAATATGAATTTATATTTTTTAAAGTGAAGGATTAATTTAATCATTTTACGAAATTAAAAACTTAATTGATGCAGTTTAAAATTTCAGGAGTCATCGGACATTGTCTCTAAATTAAATTTTTAATCTCTTAAATGATAGTTAGTAAAAAAATGAGCATATTCTTCAACCTTGCTATTTTTATATTCTGATGTGTCCTAGTCTGTGGTTCATAAGAGTATCAACAATTGAGTTGGATTTGTTGAATGCGTTAAGACCTTATGATATAGAATATGGAAGTATTTGTAAAAATTGTACTAAATGTTGCCAATTAAATATGAGAAAAATAGTCCATTTAAATTGATCGAGTAATTATTAGTTTACTCGTCTGTTAAGGAAGTATTAAAAATTTAAAATTTATTTTATGTATTTAATAATTTATTAACTAATAACAAATTTTTAAATAAAAATTTGATTTACAATAAATTAATTTTTGATTTGTCAAATTAAAAGATACTATAAAAAAAATGTGGCAAAAAAAAAAGTAAAAATCAGTAATAAAGAGAGTAGTGGAAAAAAAAAGGTTTTAAATGTGTGTCGAAACTTACTTTCTTTTTCCTTACCAAAAAAAAAAAAAAAACTTAGTTTCTTCTTCGGTTAACTAAAGTGAAGCATGGTGGGGTGTGTGTACTTTCTTCAAACAAGTACGTACTACAAAAACAAAACGACAAGAACTATTGAAAACGGACCTAATCAAAATATGGCATTCATGACAAGGTGCCATACTGCCTTGTTGGAAAAAGAAGAAACCCTCTATGGCATATTGGCAATTCTTTTGATATATCTAATCATATTAACTGCAATTTCAGGCCCCTACCAGACTATGTTTTTTTTTTTTTTTAATCAGTTGTCGCCTTAAAATTGGTTTGATAATTTTTCTTTAATTTTGAGTTCGATGAATTAACATGATCATATATTTGTATTTGTGTTTTTAATTTAAAAAAATAAAAGTGTTTTTAAAAATACCGACTAATGAAAATATTTATTAAAATTAGTTTATCTTTTCAATGTTATAAATTTTAATATAATTTTTGATATGGTTATTATAATCCGAGGATATAACTCGCATTGTACGTTATAATTCAGCTAAATAAGTCATAACTCGTCCAAACGGTACAGCTCAGAATAAAACGTTTGGTCGAGCATCATAACGATTGAATACAACATAATTACTTTTCACCACAAATAATTATGACCAATAGCACCGTAGACACCTCTCCTTACATAAAGAAGGTAAGATATTTTGAAAGAGACAAGAAATTCACAATACTAATTTAAGCGTCGGAGTGCCTTTTATAGGTACACTCTCCCTTTTTTGTTCTCCCCACAACATAAAACATTTCCAGACGAAAAGCTTGGACTTCCAAGCATAAAGCTCGGTGCGAAGGGTAATAGCTTGGTATCGACTGCAAGGGACCGAGTTGCATCCAGGTTATTCACCCAAGAACAATTGGCGCCCAACATGGGACGAAGACATAAATCCTTTGTCCTTTTCTCAGCCCCAATACTTCAACATCTATGGCTGATTTGCCTCCACCAATGCCGTCTGAACTTCTTCGAATGGAAATTGAGCTGCAACAAGCAACTCAACGTATGGCGGAGGAAAATCAAAGGATGGCGAACCAAATCGCTGAGATAACTAATGCTCTCGGATTGAAAACAATGGTGATCATAACGAATGAACGGAGGAGGCAGAACACGAATCCGATCCATCACAAGTCTCCGAGACTGCTCGGAACGAAGAAGCTCGGCCTCCTCGGAGCGAAGAAGCTCCACCAGAGAATGAAGACACTGAGCCCAACAACTCTATAGGGTTATTCACAGCTGACATTATGAATTTTCAAATGCCTATGAGGTTCACTTTGCCAACAACCTTAACCCCTCATGATGGGTTAGGGGATCCGAAGAAGCACCTTAAAAAGTTCAGATCTATAATGATAGAAAACGGTGCCTCTGACCCTGTTTTATGCCGTTGTTTTCCTTCCTTTTTAGACGGTCCTACACTTGATTGGTTTTGTTCTTTGTCTGCAAATTCTATTTCTCATTTTCAGGAACTAGCGAAGCTTTTTTAGGATCACTTTGTTACCTCTACTATCTACCTACACGACTCTGACTACCTAAACACAATCAAGCAAGATCAGAATGAAAGTCTAAAGGACTACATTACTCGTTTCACAAAGGTGGCCATGAGCATACCAGATCTCCACCCCGAGGTGCATCTGCATGCCATCAAAAGTGGACTCTGACCAAGAAAATTTCAAGAAGCAATTGCAGTTGCCAAACTAAAAACCCTTGCCGAGTTTCGCAAAAAGGCAAAAGGTCATATGGATATCGAGGAACTCCGACAAGCTCGGAAAGCAAAAAAGTCCTAGTATAAAGATGAGGATAAAGCTCGGGACTGTAAGAAAAAAAATTAAACTAACCCTCCCCCCCGGTTATGAGTCATATACTCAGTTTAACACCAAGAGGGACGACATCATCAAGGAGTTTCTAAACTCAAAATTGATCAAACCACCACGAAAGGCTGGCAACTATCAGGATGCAAAGAATGTGGATAAGTAGAAATATTGCACTTTTCACCAAAAACATGAGCATACCACTGATGAGTGTGTAATCACTAAAGACCTCCTAGAGCGACTAGCTCGGCAAGGTCATTTAGGCAAGTATATAAGTAGCCATATGCAAAGGCATACACCATTTTCTGCTGATAACACCTCGGCAGGACAACACTCCCGTGACAAAGAAAAAGCAACTTCAAGCCACCATGAACAACCACGAGGAGTTATTAACTGTATTTTTAGAGGTTTTGCAGGTGGAGGAGCCACAAGCTCGGCATAGAAGCGTTCATACCGAGCTATGTTATCGGTAGAAGGCAATCTAAATGGCATCAAAACATCCTCCCATTTTTCACAAATGACATTCCAGGCATCCGATCTTAATACAACAACTTCCAATCTGGATGATCTGGTGGTAATCTCCATTCAGCTCGGAGACCTCGTGGTACGCAAAGTATTACTAGACCCTGGAAGCAGTGCAGATGTTCTATTCTATTCCACTTTTTAAAAAATAAAATTGAGTGACAACATACTCCAACCTTCCACAGGTGACTTGGTCGGCTTCTCAGGTGAACATGTCCCAGTGTTGGGATCTGTGTGGTTACAAACCACATTGGGTGAGCATCCCTTATCTAAAATTTCTGATGTTTAGTATTTAGTGGTTGACTATTTTAGTCCTTATAATCTAATACTCGGCCGACTGTTATTGAATAAGTTTGGCGCCATAGTATCTATAATCCATCTCTGTGTGAAGTTCCCTATGTAGGATGAACTCATCGCTACCATTCACAGCGATCATCGTGAAGCCCGACAATGCTACAATATAAGTCTTAAACAACCAAGCCGAGCTACAGGAGCACAAGTAAATAACGTCAATAGCTTTGGCGAGCTCCCAGCACTTGCTGACCTCGACCCAAGAGCCGGATTTCTTGAGCGGCCTACACCAACCGAAGAGTTACAAAAGGTTTATTCTAACAATGACCCTAACAAATTTACCTATGTAGGTATGACACTCAACTCGGAAGAAAAAGATACATTCCAGAGGTTCTTACAACAACATGCCGATCTTTCGCTTGGACCCCTGCTGACATGCTCGGCATTGATCCTTCAATCATCTCTCACAAATTGGCACTAGACCCATCTGTCTTACCTATTGCACAGAAAAATTGAAACCTAGGTCTCGAAAAGAAACAAGAATCTTTGGAAGAAACAAAAAAATTAATTAATGTTGACTTTATACAGGAAATTTAGTTCACAACATGGTTGGCAAACGTTGTCATGGTAAAAAAAAAACATAATGGTAAATGGCGCATATGTGTTAATTTCACTGGTCTCAACAAATCATGCCCAAAATATTCCTATCCTTTACCATCTATTGACTGTTTAGTAGATAATGCTTTAGGTTACAAGACATTAAGTTTCATGGATGCGTATTCTGGCTATAACCATATTCTAATGCACCCATCTATCAAAACAAAACTGCATTTATCACTGAATATAGAAATTACTGTTATAAGGTTATGCCTTTCGGACTTAAAAATGCAGGCGTTACCTACCAACACCTCATGGATAAGGTATTCGCAGATCAAATCAACAGAAACCTAGAGGTGTATGTCGACGATATGGTGGCAAAAACAAAGCTCGTTGACAACCACCTTGATGATCTCCTGGAGATCTTCAATCAAGTCCGACGATATAACATGCAACTAAACCCAAAGAAGTATGCCTTTGGAGTGCAGGGAGGCGAATTCTTCGGATTTCTGCTTACAAATCGAGGAATAAAGGTCAACCCAGAAAAATGTCGAGCTATATTAGACATGGCAAGTCCAAAGACCATCAAAGAGGTCCAGTGGTTAATAGGGAGACTTGCTGCACTATCTCGATTTTTACCTTGCTTGGCATCTAAGGCATGCTGCTTTTTTCAAACTTTAAAATGGAAGAACTATTTTAATTGGACTAATGAATGTGAAGATGCTTTTACGAACATAAAAAGCACTCTTTCAAAACTACCTATTTTACAAAAACCCCTTCAAGAGGAAGAACTTTACTTATATTTATCCGTTAATAACTGGGCGATAGGCTCTGTTCTTGTTACAGAAAGAAAAAAACAGCAACAACCTATCCAAACATTGAGAAATTGGCTTTAGCCCTGGTATTTTCATCCCGACGTCTTTGACCATACTTTCAAAGCCATGTTATCCATGTTCGAATTGATCAACCACTCCGACAAGTACTATAGAAACCAGAACTGGCTGGTCGACTAATAAAATGGTCGGTTGAACTCTCCGATTTTGACATCAGATACCAAAGCCGAGGTCCAATAAAGTCTCAGTACCTCGCATATTTTATCACCGAATTCACTGTACCAAGTTTGGTGGATAATCCAACATAGTGGACTCTATATGTGGATGGAGCATCCAACCCCTAAGGGTGCGACGCGGGGGTCTTGCCTGAAGATGGCAATGGCTTTGTTCTAGAACAATCCTTACACCTTTCTTTCAAAGCAAGAAACAATCAAACAGAGTATGAAACTCTAATTGCAGGACTCAAACTTGTAGCCGAACTAAAAATATCGGATTTACATGTATACTGTGATTCTCTGTTTGTTGTGCAGCAGGTAAATAGTCTTTTTCATGTGAAAGACCCCTTATTGGCAAAATACTTAAATATTGTAAAAAAAACTTCTTTCTAATTTTTTAAAATTCGAAATTCTTCATATATCTCGTGAGGACAATAGCCGAGCAGATATCTTATCTAAGCTCGTCAGCACACAGACATCGAGTTCTACACTATATCAATCCGTACTACACGAACCAAGCATAAAACTAACCGAAGTTCTGAGTGTTACACAGGATGAAGATTGGTGAACATCCTATATAGAATATCTCAAGACTGGAGTGATTCCAGATAACATTGATAATGTGCGGCGATTTCGCCGATATGCATCTTTCTTTACCATATATAACAATTCTCTGTATGTACGAGGTTTTTCTCATCCCCTGCTTAAATGTCTTTCCAGATCGGAGGCCAATCTTTCACTCTCTAAAGCACACAAAGGTATATGTAGAACTCACATTGGCGCTAGTAGCTTATTGTCCAAAATACTACGGGCTGGTTTCTTTTGGCCAACACTGCAACAAGACTGTCGCACAAAGGTAAAACATTGTGACAATTGTCAGAAGTACAGCCCAATCACACACCTCCCGGCCGAGGTCCTTCACAATTCCGAGATAAGTTGGTCATTTAATCAATGGGGGCTCGATATCTTCGGCCTTTTCCCATTAGCAAGGGGGCAGGTAAAATTTTTTATAGCTGCAATTGAATACTTTTCCAAATGGATAGAAGCACAACCTCCAGCAAAAATAACATCAGAACAAATGATCTCCTTCGTATGAAAGACTATTATTTGCAAATTCGACATACCTTGGCACATTATTACTGATAATGGTCGCCAGTTTGCCGATCATAAGTTTACCTCTTTATATGTATGGTTGTTACAATCCGAGGATATAACTCGGCATTGTACCTTATAATTCGGCTTAATGAGTCATAACTTATCCAAACGGTACAGCTCAGAGCAAAGCGTCCGGGAGAGCATCATAACGGCCGAATACAACATGATTGCCTTTCAACACGAATAATTATGACCAATAAAACCGTCAGACACCTCTCCTTACATAAAGAAGGTAAGATATTTTCGAAAGAGACAAGAAATTCACAATACTAACTTAAGCGTCGGAATGTTTTTTGCAGGTACACTCTCCTCTTTTTGTTCTCCCCGCAATGTGAAACATTTCCAGACGAAAAGCTCGGATTCCAAGCATAAAGTTCGGTGCGAAGGATAATAGTTCGGCATCGACTATAAAGGACCGAGTTACATTCAGGTTATTCATCCAAGAACAATTTTATATATTAATAAATATCTATATATTTATTGTTATTTTTATAGCATTTATTTTTATTAATTATTTTAAATATTAAAAATAATACTTTCAAAAAATAAAAAATGTCTACCAAATGTAAATGCATGCAAGTTGAAACACCGACCTACAATAACGCAATGATTGAAAAGACTCTTAAATAAAGCAACAAAGACAAAGTGTCCTAATCTTGTTTGATTTTTCAGAACAAGTTTCAGCTATCATAATAAATTGTCCACGGCCCGTAGCTAGCCACGGATATGCCACAACTGCCTTCGCTATATTTTTTAATTTTTACCTATTTCTTCTTTTCTTGGTAGGTCAATTGAATGATCCAAAAACAAAATAATAACAGGTGTCTGGTCCGGATCGGCTTAACCGATCGGCTATAGTGATCCTCTTCAGATGGAACTAGTTGTACCTCGGTTGTAATAAAACAAAAATGGTAAATACTTATATATATAAGACGGTGGAAACTCAGAGTACAGCTGAATTTTTAATTGATATGACTAAATTTTTATTTAACAATTTTTATATATCAACTTTAAATAAAGTCAAAATCACCTGAATTTTTACTATATAAGACACTTCAACGTTTATGAAATAATAACGAAGAATGAATACTTTTTTATACCTTTATTCTTTATATCTTTATTATTTTATAAGCGGTGCATGTCTTGTTATCATTTAGCAGTTATGAGTATGCTAATAATATGAATAAATATGTTCTCTTCGATTTGAATGATCTGGTAATGTAATATTTACGATAATCGAGTTATAGTGTATACTTTACTGAGCTATATATATATTGGTTACGTTCCAGTTATAATATCACAACGGATATATCAAGAGAGATGACAATGAGTATTGGAGGCAGAAGAATGACCGTACTCTTTTTATTAAAGTAAAACTTTAGGTGTAATTAATTTTAAGTAAAATTAATAATTGAAAATTGTTAAGTAATTTAAATAATTTGATTAAAATTTTATTGATTTTTAATTAATAATTTTACATAAAATTGATTGTATCTGAATTTTTAATTCTTATTAAAAAATGTCTATTATTCTCGTTTTATCTTTATTATTGTAGGTCTCTATTTAATTATTATTTTTGCAGAGAAGACGAATGTTTGCGCATAGCCATGGATATTACTTTTAAAAAATTTTATAAAAAAATCAAAACAAAACTATAGTATAGTTCAGTATAATTTAATATAAACTAACACAATACAAATACAATTTTAATATAATTAATATAACATACATTAAAGATAATAAAATAAAAATAACTTTTACATATAATATAATATAATTTTTCTTAATAAATAAGAACATTTTAATAAATTTATCTTCACAGAAATTTAACAAATTCTCATGGAGCATGACGTCATCCCCATTTATTTGCTGAGTAAGTCTCTATCTATCTTGATGGAAATTTCGCGGATCTTCATCCCCCCTTGTGCGGCTATCCGCTTTCGCAAGTTCCCTTGGCGATCGTAAGGTAGCGTTTGATGGAAAGACAGAAATAGAAAGACTAAAATTAAGAGATAGAGACTAAAAAATAGGGATTAAAATAAATTTTAGTATTCTGTTTGGTATAAAATGGGAGACAGGAATTGAAACAAAAATAAAACTCTAATTTAATTTGTACAAAGGGTAAAATTAGAATTAATTAATTGAAATGAAAGTATTTTAGGTATAAAATGTTATTAAAGTTTTAGTCTCTATCTCTAAAAATTTCAGTCCCCTATGTCTCTACTTTTTAGAGGTACTGAAATACTGAAATTTTGAAAATAGAGACAGAAATTTTAATACCAGTCTCTGAATTAACAAACACAATACTAAATCTCAATCTCAGTCTCTCAATCTCTGTCTCAATACCTGAAAACAAACGCTACCTAAGAATCATATTAAATACTTAACAAAAAAAACACTAGTAGTTAATTAAAAGACTACTATTTTCTACTGCATAATGTAGACTCTAGTTGCCGACATCTAACATATAAAATAAAATAATAATTTAGTTAATATATGTTTTTAAGCCACAATAATGCATATTATTAAAATAAAAATATTATATATATATATTAAAAATTAATTATCATTAATTAATTATTATGTATGTATTATGTATAAATATATGTGTTATTTAATTTATTTTTAATTTATATTTTATATTGATTGATTTAATAATTGATTTTTTATATACATATAATATGATTGTTATTAAAATTAGTATTAGAAAAAAAATCAATTTTAAATTTAATAAATATATAATAATTATATTAAAAACGTAAAGTTTATATAATTTGTTTAAAATAAATTAATTAATAATTTTGTTATGAGTGCTTGATTAAATTTATAAAATAAATACAACTCTTTTATTTTATTATCCATAGTCAATTATAATGACTAAATTTTTATTCACTTGTAAACATTTTGATCACTAATTTACTCAATCAGTTATTATATATTTATGTATGAATATAATATATATATATATATATATATATATATATTGTTTAAGTGATTTAATTTTTAATATATATTTTATATTTTATATAAATAATTATTTTAGTGATTAATTTTTAGTGTATATCTAATATAATTAGATAATAAAATAGTAAACTTAGAATTTTAAAATTTTTTTATATCAAAATAACATTCAAACTCTTAATATTTATTTTAAAAAGGACAAAAATTTTCACTTAATCAAATTCTCCAATTATATAACTCTTCCACCTAAAATAGCCTAAACAAAAAAAAGGACATAAAATAGCAAAGTCAGAAATTTAAAATTTATCATACCAAAATAACATTTAAACTCTTAATATTTATTTAAAAGAAGACAATTTTTTTTTTACTCACACTCTTCAATCATACAACTCTTCTACTTGAAATAGTCTAAGTAGGGATGGTAATGGATGAATTTTGTCTCTATCAACAAATAGTAAAAGATTAAATTCTATCCATCAAATTTTTATCCGTCTTATATATAATTATTAAAATTTAATAAATATAATTAAATTTAAAATTTATATAATTATAATCACATACATTAACATAAATTAAACTAAAAATATAAGAATGATACAATATTATTAAATGATATTAATAATTATTTTGTTAATTTTTTTTACACACATATATATCGAAACAGTATGAAAGGGTATTTCCTACATCCAACCCTACTCAACTAAAAATTCGCTCCATACTGAGATAAATAACTATCTGTTCTAATCGAATAAAGACGAAGTAGATACTTACAAATTTAAATTGTGTTGCAATCCCTAAATCTAAGCATAAAAAAGGACATAAAAATAGTAAATTTATAATTTTATCATACTAAAATAATATCCAAACTCTCAATATTTTTTTAAAGAGAGATAGTAGACTTTTTCATTCGATCATATATAAATTTAGTTCCACTCAAAGCAATATTTTCCAATTAATTACTACACATAAGTGAAAAAAGTAAATGACCAGCAATATTTGTATAGTTTTTTGCATGGTTCTAAAAGTTGAATGACTAATTAAATCGAGACTTTTTATTTAAATAAAATAAGGAGAATAAAATATTACCAAATTTTCTTAAACTAATTTTTAAAACGTGAATTTTTTATTCTTATTAATGTATAAATCGTTCTGGAATTGTGTGTATTAGATAATATATTAAACACTACACCTTAAAATAATTTATGCATGAAAGTCTTCAAAAAAATGTAGATGAATCGTCCCAGGTACGGAACTTCCTAAAATGAACCTAAATTGTCCTAGCTTGTGAGGATTTAAGCTTTTTTCTCTTAACCTACAGTACCCTGAGACGATTTACGTTCAAACTTAAACCACAATACCCTGTGACGATTTACACATTAGAGGCTAACCGTCAAGACTCTATGACGATTTATGCACGGATACATAAAACTGAAGACTCTAGGATGATTTATTATAAAGACAATGATCCTATCAATAAATGAGTTTGGTGCATAATGAGCCATACATGAATTGATAGTTTTGGGAGGGATGGCTGAGAGTGTCTTTTTGCTAGTTCATCACCGAAAAAAAATTGATGAAAACACAAGTAGGGTGTTACGATCTCTAGTAAAAAGCAGATTGGTGTATTTGTAAATCCATCAATGAGTTTGATGGAATTAAAAAATAGTATATTACAGAAGTTAGAAAAGTGCAACAAAAAAGTGTAAAACAAGTATTTTTTCGGATTCTTACTCACTCAGGCAAGGTTATGTTAAGTTTGAAAAATATAAGAGTCTAGGCGGCGATGACATGCGAGTTATATTTCACAGTCAAACTAGATTTTCATATTTCAGCGCTATGGAATTTTTGTGATAATGGTTCATGTAGAGGGTAGCTCTGGTGGAACTGCTCCGAATCTGCCAACCGACGTGATAGAAGGGAGTTCTAATGCCATTCCAACTGGTTATGAGATTACTGCCCATGTTTTGTCTCCATCATTGCAGTAGATTTGCCTGTTCAGGAAGATAATGCAGATGACTTGGGTGATGAGCATACTTTCGGAGAGCTTGCAGCTACAATGAGAGTGGCACCTGTATTAGATAGTGCACCGGCATTCACGGAGGTCAGAGATAGAGATCCACTTGCCAAGACTATATGCGATGATGGGTCAAATTCGGAACCATCCATTATTGATGACAATACCGACGGCAAGGAAGACACAACATGTGTTAGAAGATCGCAAGCTCAATCAAGCTCTTAGACACAACAGTACCCTCCACACTTCTGTAATTTAGATCTTGAGGCAACGAATCAATCTGTATTTTTAAATCAACAGCTCCCTGCTATTCATGAAGACGGGCATGGTATGCTTGGCATAGACGAGTTTTAAATCGGCTAGCGGTTCCAAAGCAAAGAGGAAACTGTATTGACAGTGAAGAGTTATAATATTATCGGGGTATTGAGTATAAAGTATTTGTGTCTGATCAATTGAAGTATCATGGAAAGTGTATGTGGTTTAGAAATGGATGTAATTGGCTAATACGTGTGACTATGCGGCAGAGGAAAGGCTAATGGGAAGTTAGAAAGTACAATGGGCCGCACATGTCTTGCAACAAAGATATTCACCAATCATAGACGGCTCGATTATCATGTCATCAATGTGTCAATTCTATCGTCGGTCATGGCAGATGCATCAATCTCCGTAAAAGTATTATAGAATGCGGTCTCATCAAAATTTGGTTTCAAACCCAGTTACAGGAAGGTGTGGATGGCTAAGCAGAAGGCGATTGCAAATATATATAGAGATTGGAAGACGTCTTATAGCTTGATTCTAAAGTGGATCATTGAGGTTTAGTTGCATACTTCACCTGTTAGGGCTGGTAATACGGTCAATGGAACGAGGATATTTTTTCATCGATTGTTTTGGATGTTTTCTCCGTGTGTTGAGGCCTTCAAGTATTGCAAGCCATTGATATCTGTCGATGGTACTTATTTATATGGAAATTATCGAGGTATTTTACTAATGGTGATTGCACAAGATGGAAACTCAAACATTCTCCTAGTTGCATTTGGGTTAGTTGCAGGCGAGAACGGATTCGTGGAAGTTTTTCCTGAGTCACCTTTGTCAGCACGTGACTCCTCAATCCGACATTCTAGTTATCTTTGACCACCACAACACAATCAAGACTACCTTGGTTGCCAAAGATGATGGGTGGCTCCCGCTGGCCACACATCGTGTATTTTGTGCAAGACACATAGCTACTAATTTCACGCTAAACTTTAAATCTAAGGATGCATGAAAGATTCTTGTGAATGCAGCATATGTGAAGACAAAACAAGATATCAATATTACATGGATATATTGAGGTAGGAAGACGCGACAATGGTTGATTGGTGCAACAAGATCGAATTAGAGTTGCGGACCCAATATCGGGATGGCGGCCGCTGATACGGTCATTTGACAATAAACATTTCTGATTTCCAATTCCTTGGTTTACCTATTTTGAAGTTTGCAAGATCTTTCACGATAAATCTTTAGTAACTGATTTTCAATTCTTTGGTTTCTCAGTTTCTCAAGCATTAATTAGTTAGGATTTAAGTTAGGATTTAACTGGATGTATGCTGTTAATTTCAATTAATTTTTGTCAATAATGCCAAAAATTTGATGAGTGAAAATTAAAGTTTATGGATATTAACAAGTACACTGGATCGCTCAAGTAATACCGCGGTGAGTGGATATCGTTTCCACGAGAATTAAAGGATTAAGTGAGCAAATATCAGATTAAATTCCTAATTAGATTAATAAAACCTGGATTTAAAAAGGGCAAGATTATGTCTTGCTGAGAGCTTAAGAATCTTGAATGCTTGAATGCTTACGGACGGAGAACTTGAATGTTGGTTTGAGAGAAGAAAATGATGGTGATAGTCAAGGGCTTTGGAGATGTTTATGCTTTTAGAGAAATCAAACCTTGTTTACTTATCTTAAAATTTGTAAGATCTTTCACGACAAATCCTTAGTAACTGATTTCCAATTTCTTAGTTCCTCAGTTTCTCAAGCAATAATTAGTTGTCAATTAACTAATCAAGAGATTAAGTACAAAAATTGATTTAGATTCAAATAAGATTAAAAAGTAGTCCTTAGGTCAAATTATATGTCATGTATTCAAGCTAGTCATGTCCAGTTAAATCTTAAAAGAAAATACAATTTTTAAAAGTTGTTTTAATCCAAATTATATGACACTTATTCAAAATTAGAGTGATTAAAAAATATGTATGTGTCGCACACTAATCGAACAACTAGTCCTAGCTGAATTCAAAAAATCACGTGAAAGAGTTTTCAAACTATAAAAATCGGAGTTAGTAATCTAGTTTGTACCATCCAAACAATTCAATTGTTTAACGTACTCCCTCCATTGTAATGGTTGAAGTTGAATAAAAGAATTTCAAAAAGAGATTAGCATACCTTTCGATACCACTAATCCGAATGAAGGCGAATAACTCAATCATGAAACAGATCAATGCAAAACTTTAAAATAAAATAAACTTAGATTAATAAGCTATAAAAAATATAAACAGAGCTCCTAACTGGAAGAAGCCAAGCCAGCTGGGCACGAAGGGAGGCTACTGGGCGTGAGGTGCAAGTTGGGGAGGCCGTCAGGTGTGAAATCGACCACCAGGCGTAGGTCTTTGGTGCACGAAATTGTGATCTCTACTTTTCATAACTTAAACAATCCCCGGTAATGGCTCCAAAAACTTGGTGCTCAATACCATGGTCTAAACATAATTTCACAACTTCGCACAACTAATCAGCAAGTGCACTGGGTCGTCCAAGTAATAAACCTTACGCGAGTAAGGGTCGATCCCACGGAGATTGTTGGTATGAAGCAAGCTATGGTCACCTTGTAAATCTCAGTCAGGCAGATTCAAATGGTTATGGATGATATATGAATAAAGCATAAAATAAAGATAGAGATACTTATGTAATTCATAGGTGAGAATTTCAGATAAGCGTATGGAGATGCTTTGTCCCTTCCGTCTCTCTGCTTTCCTACTGTCTTCATCCAATCCTTCTTACTCCTTTCCATGGCAAGCTATATGTAGGGTTTCACCGTTGTCAGTGGCTACCTCCCATCCTCTCAGTGAAAATATTCAACGCACCCTGTCACGGCACGGCTAATCATCTGTCGGTTCTCAATCAGGTTGGAATAGAATCCAGTGATTCTTTTGCGTCTGTCACTAACGCCCAGCCTTCAGGAGTTTGAAGCTCGTCACAGTCATTCAATCATTGAATCCTACTCAGAATACCACAGACAAGGTTTAGACCTTCCGGATTCTCTTGAATGCCGCCATCAATTCTAGCTTATACCACGAAGATTCCGATTAAGGGATCCAAGAGATAAACATTCAAGCCTTATTTGCTTGTAGAACGGAGGTGGTTGTCAGGCACACGTTCATAAGTGAGAATGATGATGAGCGTCACATAATCATCACATTCATCAAGTTCTTGAGTGCGAATGAATATCTTGGAATAAGAACAAGCTAAATTGAATAGAAGAACAATAATAATTGCATTGATACTCGAGGTACAGCAGAGCTCCACACCTTAATCTATGGTGTGTAGAAACTCCACCGTTCAAAATTCATGTAATTCTTCTCTTTTTCAATTAAGAACATTTTTTCATTCAAGAAAGGTGATGGATTCATAGGACATTCATAACTTTAAGGCATAGACACTAAGACACTAATGATCATAAGACACAAACATAGGTAAACATAAGCATAATTTTCGAAAAACAGGAAAATAAGGAACAAGGAGATTAAAGAACGGGTCCACCTTAGTGATGGCGGCTTGTTCTTCCTCTTGAAGATCTTATGGAGTGCTTGAGCTCCTCAAGTCTCTTCCTTGCCTTTGTTGCTCCTCTCTCACGATTCTTTGATCTTCTCTAATTTCATGGAGAAGGATGGAATGTTCTTGGTGCTCCACCCTTAGTTGTCCCATGTTGGAACTCAATTCTCCTAGGGAGGTGTTGATTTGCTCCCAATAGTTTTGTGGAGGAAAGTGCATCCCTTGAGGCATCTCAGGGATTTCATGATGAGTGGGATCTCTTGTTTGCTCCATCCTCTTCTTAGTGGTATCCATGAGGACTTGGTCCAACCTTTTATCAAAGTTGACCCTTTTTGAGTTTGAAAGGGACCTCGGGGATCACCTTCTTCTTGGCCACAACTTCATAGAAGTGGTCTTGATGCACCCTTTAGATGAATCTTTCCATCTCCCATGACTCGGAGGTGAAAGCTTTTGCCTTTCCTTTCCTATTTCTAGAGGTTTCTCCGGCCTTGGATGCCAAAAATGGTTATGGAAAAACAAAAAGTAATGCTTTTACCACACCAAACTTAAAAGGTTTGCTCGTCCTCGAGCAAAAGAAGAAAGAAGAGAGTAGAAGAAGAAGAAATAGAAAAGATGGAGATGGTTTTTTGGTTCGGCCAAAGGGGGAGAAATAGTGTTTTGAATTTGAATGGTGAGGTAGGTGGGGTTTTATGAAGGATGGATGTGAGTGGTGAAGAGAAAGATGAGATTTGATATGTGAAGGGTTTTTGGGGAAGAGGTGTTGAGGTGATTGGTGAATGGGTGAAGAACAGAGAGAGTGGTGGGGTAGGTGGGGATCCTGTGGGGTCCACAGATCCTGAGGTGTCAAGGAAAATTCATCCCTACACCAAGTGGCGAGCAAAAATGCTCTCTATGCCAATTCTGGCGTTAAACGCCGGGCTGGTTCCCATTTCTGGCGTTTAACGCCAACTTCTTGCCCTTTCCTGGTGTTTAACGCCAGTCTGGTGCCCCTTTCTGGCGTTAAACGCCCAGAATGGTGCCAGACTGGGCGTTAAACGCCCATTTGCTGCCCTTACTGGCGTTTAATCGCCAGCAAGGTCTTCCTCCAGGGTGTGCTATTTTTCTTTCTGTTTTTACTTTTTCAATTGATTTTGTAACTTCTCATGATCATCAACCTACAGAAAATATAAAATAACAAAGGAAAATAGATTAAATATAACATTGGGTTGCCTCCCAACAAGCGCTTCTTTAATGTCAGTAGCTTGACAGAGGGCTCTCATGGAGCCTCACAGATACTCAGAGCAATGTTGGAACCTCCCAACACCAAACTTATAGTTTGAATGTGGGGGTTCAACACCAAACTTAGAATTTGGTTGTGGCCTCCCAACACCAAACTTAGAGTTTGACTGTGGGGGCTTTGTTTGACTCTGTTTTGAGAGAAGCTCTTCATGCTTCCTTTCCATGGTGACAGAGGAATATCCTTGAGCCTTAAACACAAAGGATTCTTCATTCACTTGAATGATCAATTCTCCTCTGTCCACATCAATCACAGCCTTTGCTATGGCTAGGAAGGGTCTGCCAAGGATGATGGATTCATCCATGCACTTCCCAGTCTCTAGGACTATGAAATCAGCAGGGATGTGATGGTCTTCAATCTTTACTAGAACATCCTCTACAAGCCCATAAGCTTGTTTTCTTGAATTGTCTGCCATCTCTAGTGAGATTCTTGCAGCTTGCACCTCAAAGATCCCTAACTTCTCCATTATAGAGAGAGGCATGAGGTTTACACTTGACCCTAAGTCACACAGAGCCTTCTTAAAGGTCATGGTGCCTATGGTACAAGGTATTGAAAACTTCCCAGGATCTTGTCTCTTTTGAGGTAATCTCTGCCTAGACAAGTCATCCAGTTCTTTAGTGAGCAAAGGAGGTTCGTTCTCCCAAGTCTCATTACCAAATAACTTGTCATTTAGCTTCATGATTGCTCCAAGGTATTTAGCAACTTGCTCTTCAGTGACATACTCATCCTCTTCAGAGGAAGAATACTCATCAGAGCTCATGAATGGCAAAAGTAAATCCATTAGAATCTCTATGGTCTCAGTGTGAGCCTCAGATTCCCATGGTTCCTCATTAGGGAACTCATTGGAGGCCAGTGGATGTCCATTGAGTTTTTCCTCAGTGGCGTTCACTGCCTCTTCCTCCTCTCCTAGTTCGGCCATGTAGGTCATGTTAATGGCCTTGCATTCTCCTTTTGGATTCTCTTCTGTATTGCTTGGAAGAGTACTAGGAGGGAGTTCAGTAATTTTCTTGCTCAACTGTCCCACTTGTGCCTCCAAATTCCTAATGGATGACCTTGTTTCAGTCATGAAACTTTGAGTGATTTTGATTAGATCAGAGACCATGGTTGCTAAGTCAGAGTGGCTCTGCTTAGAATTCTCTGTCTATTGCTGAGAAAATGATGGAAAAGGCTTGCCATTGCTAAACCTGTTTCTTCCACCATTATTGTTGTTGAAACCTTGTTGAGGTTTCTGTTGATCCTTCCATGAGAGATTTGGATGATTTCTCCATGAAGAATTATAGGTGTTTCCATAGGGTTCTCCCATGTAATTCACCTCTTCTATTGAAGGGTTCTCAGGATCATAAGCTTCTTCTTCAGATGAAGCATCCTTAGTACTGCCTGGTGCAGCTTGCATTCCAGACAGACTTTGAGAAATCAAATTGACTTGCTGAGTTAATATTTTGTTCTGAGCCAATATGGCATTCAAAGTGTCAATCTCAAGAACTCCTTTCTTCTGATTTGTCCCATTGTTCACAGGATTCCTTTCAGAAGTGTACATGAATTGGTTATTTGCAATCATTTCAATTAGTTCTTGAGCTTCTGTAGGCATCTTCTTCAGATGAAGAGATCCTCCAGCAGAGCTATCCAAAGACATCTTGGACAGTTCAGACAGACCATCATAGAAAATACCTATGATGCTCCATTCAGAAAGCATGTCAGAGGGACACTTTCTGATCAATTGTTTGTATCTTTCCCAAGCTTCATAGAGGGATTCTCCTTCCTTCTATCTGAAGGTTTGGACTTCCACTCTAAGCTTACTCAATTTTTGAGGTGGAAAGAACTTTGCCAAGAAGGCATTGACTAGCTTTTCCCAAAAGTTCAGGCTTTCTTTAGGTTGTGAGTCCAACCATATCCTAGCTCTGTCTCTTATAGCAAAAGGGAATAGCATAAGTCTGTAGACCTCAGGGTCAACCCCATTAGTCTTGACGGTGTCACAGATTTGCAAGAATTTAGCTAAAAACTGATGAGGATCTTCTAATGGAAGTCCATGAAACTTGCAATTTTGTTGCATTAGAGAAACTAATTGAGGCTTAGCTCAAAGTTGTTTGCTCCAATGGCAGGGATAGAGATGCTTCTCCCATAGAAGTCGAGAGTAGGTGCAGTAAAGTCACCCAGCACCTTCCTTGCATTGTTGGCATTGTTGTTGTTTTCGGCTGCCATGGGTTCTTCTTCTTTGAAGATTTCTGTTAGGTCCTCTACAGAGAGTTGTGTTTTAGCTTCTCTTAGCTTTCGCTTCAAGGTCCTTTCAGGTTCAGGGTCAGCCTCAACAAGAATGCTTTTGTCTTTACTCCTGCTCATATGAAAGAGAAGAGAACAAGAAAATATGGAATCCTCTATGTCACAGTATAGAGATTCCTTGAGGTGTCAGAGGAAAAGAAAATTAGAAGGAGGGGGTAGAAAATTCGAACTTATCAAGTATGATGGAGTTCGAATTGTACATTGAGGAGTGTTAGTCCATAAATAGAAGGATGTGAGAAGAGGGAAAGAAATTTTCGAAAATAAATTAAAAAGATTTTAAAAACATTTTGAAAAATACTAATTGATTTTCGAAAACCAAGAGTGGAAAAGAAATCAAGTGATTTTTGAAAAAGATTTTGAAATTAGAAATAAAAAAGATATGATTGAAAAATATTTGAAAAAAATGTGAGAAAAATATATGATTGAAAACTATTTTTAAAAAGATGTGATAAAAAAAAGAGATATGATTTGAAAAACAATTTAAAAAGATTTGATTTTAAAAATTAATGACTTAGCTAACAAGAAAAGATATGATTCAAACATTAAACCTTTCTCAACAGAAAAGGCAACATACTTGAAATGTTGAATCAAATCATTAATTGATAGAAAGTATTTTTGAAAATGGAAAGAAATTGATTTTGAAAAAGATTTGATTGAAAATATTTGATTTGAAAAGATTTGATTTTGAAAAGATTTTGAAAACTTGAAAAAAATTTGAGTTGAAAACAGAATCTTCCCTCTTGTGCCATCCTGGCGTTAAACGCCTAGAATGGTATACATTCTGGCGTTTAACGCCCAAAGCACTACCCTTTTGGGCGTTAAACGCCCAACCAGGCACCCTGGCTGGCGTTTAAATGCCAGTTTGCCCTTCTTCACTGGGCATTTTGAACGTCCAGCTTTTTCTGTATAATTCCTCTGCTGTATGTTCTGAATCTTCAATTCTCTGTATTATTGACTTGAAAAGACACAAATTAAAAATATTTTTTGGATTTTTAATAATGAAGAATAATCAAAATGCAACTAAAATCAAATAACAATGCATGCAAGACACCAAACTTAGCAGTTTGTATACTACTGACACTAACAAAATGAGAATGCACATGAGAAACACAAAACACTCAAGTCAAGAGAATTTAAAAATCAGAGCAATGAAATCATCAAGAACATCTTGAAGATCACTTAAGACACATGAATGAATGCAACAAGAACAGAAACATGCAATTGACACCAAACTTAACATGAGACTCTAGACTCAACAAGAAACATAAAATATTTTTGGTTTTTATGATTTTGTAAATTTTTTTGGATTTTTTTGAAAATTAAGTGGAAAAGAAAACAAAGGTATCAAAATTCTTAATGAGAATTCCAGGAATCATGCAATGTTAGTCTAAAGCTTTAGTATAAAGGAATTAGACATGGCTAGCCAAGCTTCAGCAGGACATTACATTCAAGAGCTAAATTGATGAGAATCAATCAGCTTTGGTGATGATAATAACATCACCTTGAAACACTAGAATTCATTCTTAAGAACTCTGAAGAAAAATACCTATTCTAAGCAACAAGATGAACCGTTAGTTGTCCAAACTCAACAATCCCCGGCAACGGCGCCAAAAACTTGGTGCACGAAATTGTGATCTCTACTTTTCACAACTCAAACAATCCCCGGTAATGGCTCCAAAAACTTGGTGCTCAATACCATGGTCTAAACATAATTTCACAACTTCGCACAACTAACCAGCAAGTGCATTGGGTCGTCCAAGTAATAAACCTTACGCGAGTAAGGATCGATCCCACGGAGATTGTTGGTATGAAGCAAGCTATGGTCACCTTGTAAATCTCAGTCAGGCAGATTCAAATGGTTATGGATGATATATGAATAAAGCATAAAATAAAGATAGAGATACTTATGTAATTCATAGGTGAGAATTTCAGATAAGCGTATGGAGATGCTTTGTCCCTTCCGTCTCTCTGCTTTCCTACTGTCTTCATCCAATCCTTCTTACTCCTTTCCATGGCAAGCTGTATGTAGGGTTTCACCGTTGTCAGTGGCTACCTCCTATCCTCTCAGTGAAAATGTTCAACGCACCCTATCATGGCACGGCTAATCATCTGTCGGTTCTCAATCAGGTTGGAATAGAATCCAGTGATTCTTTTGCGTCTGTCACTAACGCCCAGCCTTCAGGAGTTTGAAGCTCGTCACAGTCATTCAATCATTGAATCCTACTCAGAATACCACAGACAAGGTTTAGACCTTCCGGATTCTCTTGAATGCCGCCATCAATTCTAGCTTATACCACGAAGATTCCGATTAAGGGATCCAAGAAATAAACATTCAAGCCTTGTTTGCTTGTAGAACGGAGGTGGTTGTCAGGCACACGTTCATAAGTGAGAATGATGATGAGCGTCACATAATCATCACATTCATCAAGTTCTTGAGTGTGAATGAATATCTTGGAATAAGAACAAGCTAAATTGAATAGAAGAACAATAATAATTGCATTGATACTCGAGGTACAGCAGAGCTCCACACCTTAATCTATGGTGTGTAGAAACTCCACCGTTGAAAATACATAAGAACAAGGTCTAGGCATGGCCGAATGGCCAGCCTCCCAATAATCTAAGAACTAGACGTCCAAAGATGATCCTAAGATCAAAAATGATCAAAAGATTCAAAGATCTAAAGATGATCAAAGATCCAAAGATGAAAATACAATAGCAAAAGGTCCTATTTGTAGAGAACTAGTAGCTTAGGGTTTACAAAAATGAGTAAATGACATAAAAATCTATTTCTGGGCCCACTTGGTGTGTGCTTGGGCTGAGCATTGAAGCTTTCATGTGTAGAGACTTTTCTTGGAGTTAAACGCCAGCTTTTGTGCCAGTTTGGGCGTTTAACTCACATTCTTGTGCCAGTTCCGGCGTTTAACGCCGGGCAGTTTTGAGCTGATTTGGAGCGCCGGTTTGGGCCATCAAATCTCGGGCAAAGTATAGACTATTATACATTGCTGGAAAGCCCAGGATGTCTACTTTCCAACGCCATTGAGAGCGGGCCAATTGGGCTTCTGTAGCTCCAGAAAATCTACTTCGAGTGCAGGGAGGTCAGAATCCAACAGCATCTGCAGTCCTTTTCAGCCTCTGAATCAGATTTTTGCTCAGGTCCCTCAATTTCAGCCAGAAAATACCTGAAATCACAAAAAAACACACAAACTCATAGTAAAGTCCAGAAAAGTGAATTTTAACTAAAAACTAATAAAAATATACTAAAAACTAACTAAAACATACTAAAAACATACTAAAAACAATGCCAAAAAGCATACAAATTATCCGCTCATCAGTCTTGTCCGTCGAGCGTCCATGTGTGTACGTTGGGCCTGCATGTTGAAGGTGGAGAGACACTACTTTTTTGTGTCAACAAGATGATAGTAGTGCTCAGCTCAAACTAAACGTCCACTGTAACACCCTACCACATAGAGCCTTACGCTTAAGTCGTAAAGTAGAGGTGGCGAGGTATTACGACTTCTAAAAAAAATAAAATACATACTTATAGTAGTAGAAAGAAGATAATAGACTAAGAGCCTTGAAAAATGGGTAAAATAAAACAGCAAAATGAAAAGCGCCACGCTCCGGAAGCGGAATAACTTGCGTGTGAGTCAAACTATAACTATCAAACGTAAGATAATAAAAGTATGAATAGAAAGCCAAAGGTGCAAAATAACAAGCTCCTCACTTAGCCCGCGAAGTCAAGGATGGCTGGAGAATATTTACATATATATATATATATATATATATATATATATACATATCCAAAACCTAAAATGTACATAAACAAAACCCTGCCTCTCCATAAACATCTAGGAGGATCAAAAAGAATAAGTTATGCGGAGAAAAAGCTAAGTATGTGTATATACATCACTACACACCAAAATAACCCAATAACCACTTCGCTTCAGGTGTCCAGATGCCTAATGAGATACCTTTCGATCTGCATCTGAAAAACAACAACATAGTATGGAATGAGAACCGGAGGTTCTCAGTATGGTAAAGGTGCCCGCATAGTTAATATAAAAGGTCCCGGGAGAGCCAGAGGCATTCCTAGAACTCCGACACTCAGAATTATTCTTAAGGAAAATAAACTAAACCAAAAGTTAGGTAAGCTATCTAAGGTATTCTAGTTCTGAATCTAACTTTAACTTAATACTTCACTTTTTGACACCTCCAATCCTCCGAGACATTGGTGGAACAACCCTCTCTCCTCACACCTTCGTCAAGAGGAATTTCTAAGAAAACATACACATACAGTTCAAACAAGGAAAACACAGATAGAGAAGCATTTACAGCAAGTAGAACAAGTAGCGGATAAGTAGAATTAAACAGTTAAGCAAACCAAAACAATGCACACTCAAGCAAACAAACAAATGCATATGATGTATGCCTGTCCTATGGCTGATGAGTCTCATCTGTCGGTTATACAGTCAACCCGACAAGTCCTGGTAGTTAACCATTGGACAGTCCCTCTGTGCGCGCATCCCCAAGCTCAATAATATTCCATGGAGTCAAACTCCAAGCTCAAATATAATATTCCATGGAGTCACACTCCAAGCTCAATAGTATAGTATTCCATGGAGTTAAACTCCAAGCTCAATAATATAGTATTCCATGGAGTCGAACTCCAAGCTCAATAATATTCAATATTCATATTTATGTGCATGCCCATGGGGGAATGCGGGGAGTTAAAGTGCCCGGTCACATCTTGCGACAGAGGGTCAACAAATAGTCTCAAATACACAAGCCACATAATAATCTCTTTCCCTTTTAAAATAACACTTCAAATCCAAACTTCAATTCTTATAGAAATTTTGGCAATATCTCTTCTAAGACTCAAATTTCTACCACCCTTCAAGGGTCCCAACTATCAAACCAAACACCTCTCAGTCATTCAAATCATTTCCAGTAACAAATTATTTCAAAATCAAATAAATACCAATATTAAATCTTTTTCCAAACCGACCAACTTTAACGGCAAATTATTGACAACAGCTAAACCTCACATTTTATACCATATACACAATCCATCAATTATTCATTCATTTCATTCCTATCTTTAGGTCTTCTAGCCTAAGTTTTTACGTGACATTAAACATTAACTATGAGAAACCAAAACCATACCTTCGTACGAAATCAAAATATTCAAAGCTCGGGAGAAGCTTTCTGAGTGAGCTATCGAAGAAGAAAATGTCCAGAATCGTTTGTGCCTCCTAAAACTCCCGTTGGCCAAACCCAAAGGAAAGAGGAGCTACGTCACTGTCAACTTCCACTAATAAAAAATGGTACCAACGTGTAGAAAATGAGGTTACGAATACTCTTACCGGATTAAATTTTTAATTGGAGTTACGGATTGTAAGAAATCGAAGACAGAAGTTTGGTGGGATTTAAGTTCCTTTTTTTTCTCTCTCGGCTACGCTCTTTTTTTTTTTCTTTTCATCGTTCTCTTACGATATTCACACAATATATATGTGTGTGTTATTATTATATAAGCCTTATGATATATATATATATATATATATATGCACACAGCCCAATATATAATGATAATAATAATATATATGTAACTTAATGCAAAATATAAATTGCCTTTTACTTTCATACTTTATGATTAATAATAGTAATAATAATACTAGTGATAGTAATGATAATCATGTAATAATAATAATAATAATAATAATAATAATAATAATAATAATAATAATAATAATAATAATAATAATAATAATAATAATAATAATAATATAGATTTGATTAAATTAAAATTATTATAAAATTAGTTCAATTACTAATAATAAAAATAATTTTCTAAAAATAAGGAATTCTAATTTTATAAAATAAATTATAACTTATTTATATTTATATTTTTAAAATTGAGGGTCGTTACATTTTATCCACCTTACAAAAATTTTCGTCCTCGAAAATTGATATAAAATAGAAAAGATTCATACTAATGTAACTTCCCTTCTTAAACATGTCAAAGAAAAATAGAAAGATTTAACATGTTTAGTTTACATATCCAGGATATTCTTATGGCTTAAAAGTCTACACAAAGCGGAAGATATAAGATAGGCTCGATGCAGAAGGGTTATAAAGCAGGCTGGTATTAGAACGACGGATTTATCGCTTCTAATACTCACTTCATCTAGCTCTTAAGTTCTGCTGATTCTAATGGTGTCACCTTACGTAATACAATCGAAACTGGTTCAGCCTCTGACACTAAATCTATCACAACTTACTTTTTCTCTCGACACCTAACTGGTTATCAAAGAGATATTTCTATCGGCCTAAATTCCTAGTCCGTATCCAAGTCCAAAACTACGTCCAGTCTTTCCAGTTCTAAACTTCCATATCCAGCTATGTAACCTAATCGGAAACGAGATCCTAGTTCTACATAGAACAAATCTGTCCTACGCATTATGTATCATACTTACCTCAATCCTGTCATGGCCATCCCGTATTTGCGGCTCTTCCACGCGGACAATCCCTAGACATGTGTCCTGGTGCTCCATATCGAAAGCACATTCTCAGTCCAGCCCTGTGCGGCTCCTCTGGAGCAGTCTCACCAAAGCCTTCCTGTAGCAGTGTCCACTTCAAGCAGCGATCCTCTGCGAGCTGGCTCTTCTTAGCTAACTCAGTGAAATTTGTTAGCTTTTGTGGATACACGTAATTAAAGATATCTCTACTTAGTCCTTTCTCATACTGAGCACACTTCCGTTCCTCATAATCGGCTGGATTTCCTTGACAAATTTTTGAGAAACGGCACAGGTTGTCAAATTCACGAGTATAGTCAGCGACGGACATATCCTTTTGCTTCAGCTGCATTAACTCCAATTCCTTTGCAATGCGAAAGGCATGCAAGAAATATCTCCCATAAAACTCTATCTTGAATCTATGCCAAGGGACATCTGTTAACTCCACCTGCAAGGTATGACACAATTCTTGCCACCAATTTTGAGCATCTCCCTCCAACATATGAGTCACTATCTCTACTGACTGTACTTCAGGAATGTGCTGAGTGTACGAAATCCTCTCTACTTCTCGAAACCACTGATCAGCCTCCAGGGCATTTGCGTTTCCGTTAAACTGAGGTGGACCATTCTTGAGGAAATCAGTAAGGGTCATTGACCTATAGTATCGACTTACGTTACTCGTACTAGCACTAGAGTTTCCACCTCGACGTTCTTGCTTTGGTTTAACCACGAGATTTCCTTTCCGTATACCTCGTTCGGATCCACGAGACGACATTTGGTCACTGTTCACACCAAACAAGTGATATTAAGTTGATCAGTCTCAATATCGCAAGTTTAATGCTTCAAGGTCCAAATGCATGCTCATGAACATTTATGCCACATATATCAGTCAGATATCCTAATAGCACATACACACACACAGAGTATGCCAGAAGCATAATCAGTCCATCCCTCAGGCTCTATAGAAACGAACTGCTCTGATACTATAATGTAACACCCTACCACACAGAGCCTTACGCTTAAGTCGTAAAGCAGAGGTGGCGAGGTATTACGACTTCTAAAAAAAATAAAATACATACTTATAGTAGTAGAAAGAAGATAATAGACTAGGAGCCTTGAAAAATGGGTAAAACAAAATCGCAAAATGAAAAGCGCCACGCTCCGGAAGCGGAATAACTTGCGTGTGAGTCAAACTATAACTATCAAACGTAAGATAATAAAAGTATGAATAGAAAGCCAAAGGTGCAAAATAACAAGCTCTTCACTCAGTCCGCGAAGTCAAGGCTGGCTGGAGATATATATATATATATATATATATATATATATATATATATATATATATATATATATATATATATATATATATATATATATATATATATACATATCCAAAACCCAAAATGTACATAAACAAAACCCTGCCTCTCCATAAACCTCTAGGAGGATAAAAAAGAATAAGTTATGCGGAGAGAAAGCTAAGTACGTGTATATACATCACTACACACCAAAATAACCCAGTAACCACTTTGCTTCAGGTGTCCAGACGCCTAATGAGATACCTTTCGACCTGCATCTGAAAAACAACAACATAGTATGGAATGAGAACCGGAGGTTCTCAGTATGGTAAAGGTGCCCGCATAGTTAATATAAAAGGTCCCGGGAGAGCCAGAGGCATTCCTAGAACTCCGACACTCAGAATTATTCTTAAGAAAAATAAACTAAACCAAAAGTTAGGTAAGCTATCTAAGGTATTCTAGTTTTGAATCTAACTTTAACTTAATACTTCACTTTCTGACTCCTCCAATCCTCCGAGACATTGGTGGAACAACCCTCTCTCCTCACACCTTCGTCAAGAAGAATTTCTAAGAAAACATACACATACAGTTCAAACAAGGAAAACACAGATAGAGAAGCATTTACAGCAAGTAGAACAAGTAGCGGATAAGCAGAATTAAACAGTTAAGCAAACCAAAACAATGCACACTTAAGCAAACAAACAAATGCATATGATGTATGCTTGTCCTATGGCTGATGAGTCTCATCTGTCGGTTATACAGCCAATCCGACAAGTCCTAGTAGTTAACCATTGGACAGTCCCTCTGTGCGCGCATCCCCAAGCTCAATAATATTCCATGGAGTCAAACTCCAAGCTCAAATATAATATTCCATGGAGTCACACTCCAAGCTCAATAGTATAGTATTCCATGGAGTTAAACTCCAAGCTCAATAATATAGTATTACATGGAGTCGAACTCCAAGCTCAATAATATTCAATATTCATATTTATGTGCATGCCCATGGGGGAATCCGGAGAGTTAAAGTGCCCGGTCACATCTTGCGATAGAAGGTCAACAAATAGTCTCAAATACACAAGCCACATAATAATTTCTTTCCCTTTTAAAATAACACTTCAAATCCAAACTTCAATTCTTATAGAAATTTTGGCAATATCTCTTCTAAAACTCAAATTTCTGTCACCGTTCAAGGGTCCCAACTATCAAACCAAACACCTCTTAGTCATTCAAATCATTTCCAGTAACAAATTATTTCAAAATCAAACAAATACTAATATTAAATCTTTTTCCAAACCGACCAACTTCAACAGCAAATTATTGACAACAGCTAAACCTCACATTTTATACCATATACACAATCCATCAATTATTCATTCATTTCATTCCTATCTTAAGGTCTTCTAGTCTAAGTTTTCACGTGACATTAAATATTAACTACGAGAAATCAAAACCATACCTTCGTACGAAATCAAAATATTCAAAGCTCAGGAAAAGCTTTCTGAGTGAGCTATCGAAGAAGAAAATATCCAGAATCGTCTGTGCCTCCTAAAACTCCCATTGGCCAAACCCAAAGGAAAGAGGAGCTACGTCACTGTCAACTTCCACTAATCAAAAATGGTACCAACGTGTAGAAGAGGAGGTTACGAATACTCTTCCGGATTAAATTTTTGATTGGAATTATGGATTGCAAGAAATCGAAGCCAAAAGTTTAGTAGGGTTTAAGTTCCTTTTCTTTTCTCTCTCGGCTACGCTCTTTCTTTTTTTTTTTCATCGTTTTCTTACGATATTCACACACACACACACACATATATATATATATATATATATATATATATATATATATATATATATATATATATGTATGTATGGCTTAAGAAAGCCTATAAGCCACCGCCTTGACTTTCTTTATTATTATATAAGCCTTATGATATATATATATATATATATATATATATATATATATATATATATATATATATATATATATATATATATATATATGCACACAGTCCAATATATAATGATAATAATAATATATGTAACTTAATGCAAAATATAAACCACCTTTTACTTTCATACTTTATGATTAATAATAATAATAATAATAATAATAATAATAATAATAATATAGATTTGATTAAATTTAAATTATTATAAAATTAGTTCAATTACTAATAATAAAAATAATTTTCTAAAAATAAGGAATTCTAATTTTATAAAATAAATTATAACTTATTTATATTTATATTTTTAAAATTGAGAGTCGCTACATCCATTATAGATATACGTATATTGTTTTGAAATTCTGAATGTTATCTTTCTAACACAATTGGAACCGCTTCATTTGGACCTCGATAACTCAAGTTATGACTGCTAGAGTGTGAAGAGGTCAGGGCTAAAAACTTGCATGCCGGGCCTGGTGGACATGTATACCGAGCATATGTGATTTGGGCTCCAATTTCCTTCTCTTTGGGCACGCTTTTCTTCCTTAGGCTACATTTTTTCTGTACTTGTATTTTTCTTATGAAAAAGCTTTAGTTCTTAATTGTTTTTTAGCCAAAAACTTCTGAAAATATAAAAACACTATCACAACTCCAAATAGTTGATTATTTATAAAATTCCATTAGAAAACATAAAAAATTTGATTAAAATTTAAGAAAAATGAAAAAGAACTAAAAAATAAGATGACATGTCATCAGCACACATCTATGCGCACGCAAAGATCTGATTGCGTGCCTCATTTAAAAAGGCACATGACTCGCGATTTTGGAATTTTTTTTGGCCCATTTCAAATCACTAAAAGTCATTTTGAAAGAAAATATTGAAGGGGGATTAATATACACTCATACACTAACCATTTTTACAATTTTTCCTTAGGTTTTAGTGAAATTCTAGAGAGAGAAGCTCCAACTTCTCTCTAGAATACCTAGGGTTTACTCAATTTTCTTTTTATTTTAGGTTTTAGTTTTGTTTAATTATAGTTTTGATATTGATTTTGTGTTCTTGCATCCTAATTCTCTTAGAATTTAGTGGTAGTTATCTTGTTTGTTTTGCTGGTTTATGAACCTATGAATTTTGGATTTTCATTAATGAAGTTGACGTTTTAAGTTTTATACATGCTTGTTTAAGTTGTTGATATTAATTTCTTGCCTCGGTTAGCTATAGTTTTTATTAATTTTTGCAATTTATCATGTTTTGTCTTTTTGCACAACAAGTGTTTGATGAAATATTTACTTTGATTATGGAGTATAATTACTATCTCTTGGATTGTGGTTGAGGAATTAGGTAACCTTGAGCTATTAATGTCCAATATTGAGTGATAATTTAGAGTTGTTAGTTGATTTTATTTCCACTCACAATATTCTTTCACTAAGCCTAATTAGTGAGTTAGTTAAGATTTGTGGATTAAGATCAATTATACTTATTTTACTTTATCCAATATTTAGAGATTGACTAAGTGAGATTAATTCTTCACAATTATCCTATTTGTAGTTAATGACAAGGATAGAAACTCTTGACTCTCAACCCTATCTAAGACCCCTTTAAGCATTTGACTTTCAATTCCTTAATCATTTCTATTTTGAATTAGTTGTCTTTTAGTATAATTATTAGTTTAATTGTTGCTCTTTATTCATGCTTTCTTAGCTTATCATTTAGTTGTCCATTGATTCTAGTTTCTTGAAATATAATTATTGCTTACTCCTTAGTTTCTTGTCTCTTTAATTTTCATAATTGCACTTTAAAACCCCCCGATTCATAGCCAGTGATACACACACCCGACTGCAATTCCGTGGGAGAACGACTCGAAAATTAAAACTCGCAGTATTTGATTTGAATTTTGACAATCTATTAACCTTTGATAGGGTCATTTGCTGGTTTAAGACTATATTTATGACAAATCTTGTGTTTTAAATTTGCAAATTTCTAAACCTGTATTTAACCTGCATCACATATCGAAACCCAATAACTAACACATATGTGACCTAGTGTCACACTTCGCTGGCTTAATGATGCGCTTCTTCCTCTGAATGACTGGTACATATGGATCTGGTGCTTGAACCACAGGTGTTGAAACCTGTTCTGGCTTACCAGCATATGGTATATGTGTATGTCCACCAAAGGTAGATGCTGGAGTGCCACTTATCGCAAATGGACCTCCCGGATGACCAGTCGACATTTCATTCAAATCCACGTTAAGGTCCACTACACCTCCCTCAAGATGTGCCCTACAATCACCACCTAGGTTGGCAAATTGTGCAATCTCAGCAAAAAAAATCACTGCCAACACCAAACACCTGCTCCATCTAGTTTGAGCTACCAAAGTCCAAAAATGGCGTGGAAGCCTCAACCACTCCACCTCCACCCCCATCCCCACCAGCAACACCAAAACCCTTAACCCCTTTACCACCACTCTGCCCTCCAAAGTCCCTAACTCCCCCACTTCTAGAACCTCGAGAACCACTAGCTCCTCCACCCCTCCCCAATTCCCACCTAAGGCCAACGCACCACCTCCCAAACCAGAGCCACCACCACCCCAACCCCAATCAAATCCACCTCCACCGTGTCTCCAACCTTTTCAATGACTCTGACTTCTCCCATTGTCATCATCATCCATGTCCTATTCCTCATCCAACCCCCCTGCCATAAACTGGTTGTATCGGGTGCCAACAAGCTCACGAATAGTCCTACGTCGATTTTTTGGGACGTTTGGTCCCTGTTGTCTAGCTGGCACAATAATATGACCCTGAGCAGGAGCATCTGCAGGAATCCTAGCTTGGTGAGGGTCAACTAGGTCCCGATCATGTGAAAAAAATCTAAGGGCTATCCTATACCACCACTCAAGACACTCAGTGGAAGGTTGAGGATCTAGCACCAACTAAAATTTGAGCACGCTCTGATGTCTCTGGTCCCATTACTCATACCATATGGCAAATACTTTAGGGAACCATCAGGTCGGTCATTGACCATCCTTCAACAACAAGAAATCAATGTTGGTGGCTAGATCAGGGGATATGCTAAACTCCTCTAAGCTGAGATAGAACTCTATCAACCTGATACCACTCAATTGACGCAAAGTAAATCAACGTAGTAGTCAACTTCCATGATAGTATGTGCTCAGGCCTGAGGATATCAGGATACACTACTTGGATAACCTTAAAAGCGTTGTACGACATCCAAATAAACTGCAACATGACAATTAATCAAATTCAAGTATTGTGGCATAAACATAAACAAGGAACCAGTATAATTGAAAGTAAGTAATGGAAGCTTATGCTTACGTCATCTACACTCAACCTATATAGTCTATGTCGAGTAGCGATGAACCGAGGACCTTTCTCGTCTGACGATGGCAGGTACCTACCCCACTTGGAAGATTCATAATAATAAGTATTAAACTTAGAAAAAAAGGTATATGACTAGTGCACTATAAACCTCATTCATGAAACGTATCACCTAGATGCAAGCAGCCAGAGAATTGTGTCAAACCCTCTGGCCTAAATGTAGGGAAACATCAAAATATGCATGACTGCAGTAATTCTAGTGACCCAACTAGGTTCTTAACATTCCGGTTAGCAACTCTACAGAAACACCTATACAATCGGGGCAAAGTGACTGAACCTTAACTATATATATTAGCCGAGTCCGTTGAGGTCCGCAACATAGGGAAGCCACTGTAAATGAACTCTAGCACCAGACTCGTCCCCGAAAAACATCGTGGACAACAAAATCATAATGTAGCCACGCATATAAACCTATATCGTGGCCTCTGCCCTCTTATGCATTAGCTGGCATGACTTTGAACTTCTTCTGAAACTAGAAAAGTGTCACAATGAACTCATCGATACAATCATCATGTGGAAGTTCACCAAACAACTCTTCGAACCACACCCACGCAAGCTTCCTCCCTCCATCAATTGCTCAAAGTCGTTGAGACATCCAATAATTGGAAATCCATCAACAGGGAGGCCGAACTAATATGCCACATCCTGTAAAGTTATCGTGCACTCCCCAAAAGACATGTGAAACATGTGGGTCTCGAGACGCCATCGCTCCACAAATACACTAATCAGTGGCTCATTAAGCTTAAACCAATAATCATTCAGCCTTGCAATATGTAGTAATTTGGCACTATTCAAGTACGATATTATATGGTCATGCATTATCATCTTCTGTTGCTTACGAATGCTCCTAATACATCGAGTTGGCTGATAAAACAAGAACATACAATTACAAACTTAACAATGCATAATAACAGCAAAAACATATATTAAAAAATCCACCCATAACCCTACAACAACCACAACATTCTTAAGCATTTTAAGCCTAAAATATTAACAAATAACTAATTTACAAACTATATAGATTATATTAAGATAATTACAGCAACTATATAGATTATAAACAAATTTGATAATTGATCTCTTCGTTGATAAATCCTGCAACGTGGATAATATCGTTCAATCGATACATGTCTCCCTCGTTCTCCGCCATCTTTCACCGAAATTGCTAATCCCCCTGCCCTGCCTGGCCCCGCCGCAAACTTACCCCCTCCGCCACCCACCGAAGCTTCCACCACCACAATTTGCAGCTGTCGTTGCCGTTCTCTGCCTCTAGCTGCTTCATATACTGATACCCACTTGTCGTATCTGGCTTCGCCATTGATCTCAAAGATTCTTCTTCCTCCTCTACCGTAAACCGTCTTCTTCTCTAATCTTTTATTTGTCGTAAAATCACTAAATTTTAATGATAAAAAAGTTCTTAATTTTTAATAATATTTACAAAAAAAAAAATTACATCCCAATATGATCCTTAAAATATTTTTTAAGAATGTATATTTAACATCTTGTTATTTTTATTTTATTTTTTAAATTTTTTTAAAAACTTATATGCCATTCATATTTTTTGAGATATTTTTATTAGCAAAATGAATTACTTTTGAATATTATTTTAATCATTTATTATTATTATTATTATTATTATTATTATTGTTATTATTTTTGAAGGTTGGTTTGTTCCCTGGATCTAAAGAAAAAGAGGGGGTTAAGTACATTATCAATCATCACATCATACCTGTTTAAGTACACATTGATATTGACATCGGAAAACATAATTAGACAGGCACCATTATTACAAGAAAAAGATAAGGGTTAATAATTAAATTCGTTCTTAAAAGATTATTTATTCTTTAAATTAGTTTTTAAATGATTTTTTTAGTTATATTAGTCTTTGAAAGAGAAAACATAAGTTAAATTCTGTTAGTTAGATAATAACGCGTCACGTTAAATGTCACGTGACATGATGACGTATCACGTTAAGTGTCACGCGTCACTAGATGATTAGTTGACGTTTTAGGTCAGTGATACTTTACATATCACGTGTCACTTGACATGTAAAAAAGTTATTTATAATCAAAATAGTCCCTAAAAATCCAAACGTAAGTCATTTTTATCTCTAAAATTTTAAAAATTAATCAAATTAGTCTTTATATATTTTTTTATTTTTTCTTCATAATATTAAATTTAAAATATTTTTTATAGTACTAATTTTAATATTATTTTTAAACCTTAATAAACAAAATTTTTTTACATAAAATAATAAAAATAATTAAATTATTATAAAATTATTTTGTCATTTGTATTTTAAAATTTTACCTTTTTAAATTGTAATTTTTTTATAATGAAATTTTTTTATTTAAACAAATTTATCAAATAATTATTATTGATTATATATTTAAAAATTTAATATTTTAAATCTCACTAAATAATATAGTAGTTATTTTAAAATTTAAATTTTTTAAATTTTTTAAAATTATAATTTATATTATTATTTAATTTATATAATAAAACTCAATAATTGAAAAACTGATTTGTGGGATGACTTGTTGAATAAAAGATTAAAATATTTAAAATAATCACTATATTTATTTAGTGAAATTCAAAATATTAAAAATTTTAGGTTCAAGAATAATTTGAGTTCTACCATATAAATATTTTATATTAAAATATTAAGATTCAATAAGTGATTCGATAAATTGGTTTTTCAATTATTAAATTCTACCATATAAATTAAACAATAATAAAAATTATAATTTTAAAAATTTAAAAGATTTAAATTTTAAAATAACTACTATATTATTTAGGTGGATTTAAAATATTAAATTTTTAAATATATAATCAACAATAATTTAATAAATTCGTTTAAATAAAAAAATTTTACTATAAAAAATTTATAATTCAAAAAGGTAAAATTTTAAAATATAAATGATAAAATAATTTTATAATAATTTAATTATTTTTATTATTTTATGTAAAGAAAATTTTGTTTATTAAGATCTAAAAATAATATTAAGATTAGCATTATCAAAAAATATTTTAAATTTAATATTATGTAGAAAAATAAAAAAAATTATATAAGAATTAATTTGATTAATTTTTAAAATTTTAGGGGTGAAAATGACTTATGTTTAAACTTTTAGGGACTATTTTGATTGTAAATAACTTTTTTACATATCAAGTGACACGTGACGTGCTAAGTGTCACTGATCTGATACATCAATTAATCATATGATGACACGTAATACTTAATGTGACACTCATTATCTAACTAACGAAAGAATTAATTTATTTTATATTTTATCTTTTAAGAATTAATATGATTAAAAAAATTATTTGAGGTCTAACTTAAAAAATGAGTAATTTTTCAGATGTAAATTTGATTATTATCCCAAAAAATAAATGAGCGTCCTACAGTTTAATACTGCACACCAAAAGATATCATTAAATTGTTGCATGAATAGCCACTCCTCGGCCCCTAAATAATAAATATCATTGTCACTTTATTAATTATAAGTATATTTTAAATAAAGACCATGTGTCAACATTATATTTGGCAATGCAAGTTGTTATAGCCACCATAATTATTAGAAAGACTAATAGTAGATAAGTAATTTCCTTCCGTTATTATTATCTAATCTTTTTAAAAATATTTTATTTGTTTTAAACTTTAAATTATAAATTATAAAATTTTAATCTTAACTAACTCTTAAATTAAAAACTTAAATATTAAAATTAGTTAACGTCAACAAACTAATAGTTGATTCATGTACTGTTATGGTTTTTTTGTTGTCCAATCGATCATTTGTTATTGTAATTAATATTTTATTAATTTTACTATTATAGAGTGGTTGTTTATGTTTATATATAATATTATTATTATTATTGTATTATTGCTATTGTTTTATTATGACAAATCGTTACTAATATTCATATGTATTCAAATTGTTTACTAAAAATGAATAAAAAAACAACACAAAAAAAAGTAAAAAAAAAATAGTATCACAAAAAAAAGAAGGAGAAGAAATAGATAATTACGATATGATTATACATTCACTAACTCTTTTTATATAGATATGATTACAGAAATCGTTACTCACGTTTACAAATTAAAAAAAATTAATTAAAAAAAAACAAATCGACATTACCAATTTCATAGGGATAGAAATTCTAAAAAATGTTCGTCGTAGTTTAAATTGTTAATTTCATTTTGATTAATTTTTTATTCTATTTCAAATCGTTAGTTTCATTTTCATTTATATTTTGTCCCGTATTCAAAATCGTTAGTCACAATTTTTTGTGATATTAACAACCTCCTACCAGTACAACATTACACCAAATTAATATAATATCAATATATTACACTACTCTATTTATAATATCCAAAAAAATTAGCCTTTCTTCTCATATTTTCTATTTCACTCTTCTTTCCTCTTTTGCATCCTTGTGTTTTATTCTTCCACTTTTGATATGGCCCATTTTCTTCAGCTATTTTTTTTATTGTCTAGTATTTTTTTCTATATTTTATATATCATCACATCTATTAATCACTTTATTATTATACTCCTAAAATATGTCTTTAACTAAATATTTATTATTATTATTATTACTATTAATTTATCTAAGAAAAACAAATATTAAGGCTATCAATTGAAATAGTTTTCATGACAAAAATATATATAATTTAAGTTTACAGTTCATTTGTAATACATTTATTAAAAGAATAAATATAAAAAAATTTACTAAGAATAATAATTTTGACATGTGTTTTTAGAAGTTAAAACAACTATTAATTAAACTCATATTATTATTATTATCCAAAATTAGTTATGGATAATTTTTTTAAATCATTTAAAACATCTTGGTTTTAAATAAATTGGAACAATTATACAAGATTATCTTTATTAAATATTTTTATCTTATAATCATTTTCTCTTGTCGCTTATTATGTTGCATTTCTGTACACACAAATTCTCTCTTCGGTTCTACTTATAGAGATTTTTTTTTCTCCCTAAATTTTTATCCAATTTTTTATTTCTTGATATAAATTCGTATCAATTAACCTTTTCACCACTAAAAGGATCCCTTGACTTTTCCATCACTTAAACCCGTGTTTTGTTTCAAATTCAAATAAATCCAAAAACTCAATAGTTGATCCTCTGATGTTCAACCAATTTCTTATTATTAATCGTTTCCGAAAATTCTAAGAAATTCGATAATAAAAAGTTCTCAATTAATTAAACGTTTTTTTATCATCCCCAAATAAAAATAAATTATAATTAAATTTTTTATTATTTTCATTTGGATAGGATATATTATTATTATTATTATTCAAAAGTTTAACAAAAATAACTCCAAAAAATATAAACAACAAATAAGTTTTAGAATAATTTTAAAACGTGACAAAAATAATAAAAAAATATCATATTTTTTTATAAAGTGACAAACTCTTTTGTATATGGCAAATGATTTATTTTTTTATCTAAAATTTCACAAAAGTATAAAGATAACTATTTAAAATGTACACACAAAAAATTGAACAAAATTTAATCTCTAGCCTTTTTTTTAAAGGGTCATTCACAATAAGAAATGAAATAAAATTATTTATTTATCGTAAAATCACCAAATTTTTTAAATAAAAAAATTTTTATTTTTAATAATATTTACAAAAAATTACATCAAAATTTAATTTTTAAATTTTTTTTGAGAACATACTCAATATATATATTTTTTTGCTTTATTTTTTAAAATTTTTTAATAATTTATTTGTCATTCATATTTGTTGAGATATTTTTATTAGTCAAATAAATTATTTTGAGTATTATTTTAATAATTAATTATTATTATTATTATTATTATTATTGTTATTATTATTATTATTATTGTTGTTGTTGTTTGAAGGCTTGTTTGTTCTCTGGATCTAAAAAAAGAGGGGTTATAAATAACCCACTATCAATGATCACATCATATTGACATCGGCAAACATGATTAGATAGGCACCATTATGACAAGAAAAAGATAAATCAGTGTCCTACAGTTTAATACTTTAATAGTACACGCCAAAAGATATCATTACAAGATTCTCATCACTCTCCCAAAGAAACCCTTGAAGGCTTGAATAATCATTGTCACTTTATTAATTATAAGTATCTTGCTAATAAATATATTAATTGAATTATATAAAAAATATTTTATTAGAAACTATTGAAAAAATATTCTTTTTATATTTGCAATTTTTTTTCAATCGTTTGTTAAAGCTCTCGACCATAAAATGGGATAAGAGTTTAAGAATTTGACTATATAAACTAGTCGAGCCTACAAAAGCAAAATAAAAAAAACCTTTAACTAAATAAGACAAATTTAAGCGTCTATATAAACGTTAATTATCAGGAACAACAGAATGTCTATAAAATATAAATTATGAATTGAATTATCAATTTATCCATTGTGTTAAAATTGAAAGCAAAATTTCTAATAATGTAACTAGCTATCTCAGAAATACTATTATAAAAAAGGATAAATTCAAAAAAAAAATATTATTATTAATAAAGATAATATGTTAAAATTCTAAAATATAATTGAAATCACTTTTTTTATTACAAAAATAATTTAAATATATTAGTATATTATAATTTATATATAATATAAATAAGAGTATAAATGTAATTTCACTTGATTATGATTTTTTCTTCTCTTACTTTTTTTTCTATCTGAAAAAAAAAATTCCTACTTTCTTTCTATTTATTTTCTTTTTATTAAAACAACATAAAAAAAATAAACATGTTATTATAAGTCAATGTACCAATTATACTTTTATTTAGGTCTATGTACCAATTATTTTTTTTAATTGGATCCCTATAAAATTAAGTCAATTACTGCCAAGAAGGACCTAATTGAAAAAAAAAATTGGTGTAAGGACCCAATTGAAAAGAAAAAAAGTATAGATACCTAATTGAAAATTTTACGAAATTATAAGGACCAACATGTTATCATGGTACAAAGAGTTTAGGAAAGAAACAAAGAATTATTTAAAAAAGTATTATTTTTATTATTCATATTTCTCATTTGTGATTACAAGGTTCTTACCAATATATATACCAACAGTACGCTAAGGGTATACTCGTTATGGAATAATATCCTAATAAATTATATTGATTTTTTTTCTAATCTTCTTTGATATTTTTCTGATTTTGTTCCCTAATTATGATATTCTAATACTCTCCCTCAAAGAGAGTAGTGGGATCACCAATACTCAACTTGGTTAGAACTTTAGCAAGGGTTTGTCTTAAAACTGCTTTAGTAAGAATACCAGTCAACTGATCTTCTGATCTTACAAATGGAAGCTCAATAATACCATTTTCAATTTTTTTTGATAAAGTGTCGATCCACCTCAACATGTTTTGTTCTATCATGTTGTACGGGATTCTCTGAAATGCTGATTGCGGCTTTGTTGTTACATTTCAACTAGCTTGGCAATTGTAGTGGAAACCCAATTTCAGTCATCAATTTTCTTATCCACAATACTTCAGTGATACTTGTAACGATCCCTCGAAATTCAGCCTCTGCGCTTGAAAGAGCTACAACTTTCTGCTTCTTGCTTTTCCAAGTTACCAAGTTGCCTCCAACAAGTGTAAAGTAACCAGCTGTTGATCTTCTATCATTTGGGTTGCCCGCCCAATCTGCATCGCTGTATGCCTCAACCTTCAAATGGCCATTCCTTTTGAAAATGATTCCACTTCCTGGAGCTCCCTTCAAATATCGAACTATCCTCATGGCAGCTTCCATATGATCTTCTTGTGGCTTATGCATAAACTGACTTACTATTCCCACAACATAAGCTATGTCAGGCCGAGTGTGTGATAAGTAAATTAGTTTTTCAACCAGTCGCCGGTACATTTCTTTATCTGCTAGGGTGGCACCTTCTACTATCTTCAACTTGTGATTAACTTGCATGGGTGTATCTATTGATTTGTAATCCGCCATTTCTGTTTCTGCCAGAAGGTCCAAGATGTACTTTCTTTGGGAGATAAAGATTCCTTTGCTGGATCATAGAATCTCTATTCCTAAGAAATATTTTAATCTTCCCAAATCCTTCATTTCGACGTCTGTAAATAAGTTCCTTCTCAATTTTTCAATTTCTTCAGCATCACTTCCCGTTATGATCATATCATCCACATAGATTATTAGGCAAGTGATTAAATCTCCCCGTTTTTTCAAAAAAAAATGGTATGATCAGAGTTACTTTGCTTGTACCTATACCTTTTCATGGCATCTGTAAATCTTCCAAATCAGGCACGTGGAGATTGTTTAAATCCATAAAGAGCCTTCTTTAACTGGCAAACTTCATGTTTTCTAAATCTTGTTGAGAAATTTGGAGGAGTTTCCATGTACACTTCTTCTTTCAACTCTCCATGCAAAAAAGCATTCTTGACGTCAAATTGATGGAGTGGCCAATCTTCATTTGCTGCTATTGAAAACAACACCCTGATAGTATTAATCTTTGCAATTGGTGGAAAAGTTTCATTGTAGTCGATACCATAGGTCTGTGTATAACCTTTGGCCACCAACCTTGCCTTTTACCGTTCAATAGTGCCATCTGCCTTGTGTTTAACGGTAAAAATCTATTTGCACCCGACTGGCTTTTTTCCTGTCGGTAGGATACACTTTTTCCAAGTTTCATTTTTCTCTAGAGCTTCTATTTCTGTATTCATGGCTTTTCGCCATTCAGATTTCTCATTGGCTTCTTGAACAGTTCTTGGAATGTCTTCTGTTAAGAGTCTCGCGGAAAAAGCCTTTGCAACATCTGCTATTCCTTCTCTAGCCACTCTTATCGAGTATCTTGAGTTACGGGGAACATATTCTGGTAAGTACCGATCAGGAGGCATCCCTCTGTTTCTTCTTGGAGGAAGAATAAAGGTATTGGGCTCTGGTTCTTCATGTTCCAGTGCTATACTGTAATTATTAGTGGCCTCATTAAAAACATAGAGTAAATTATCAGATTGACAATTACTTACCTCTTGTCTGACATTTTCAAAAGGACTCTCACTGGTTGTATATACCGAGTTGTTTTCTACGTTGAGTGAAGTATGCTCGGTGGCTCCATCTACTTGCTCTGTTTGAATAGTTTTTGGGCAACAAAGGTTATTTAGCCAACTTGGTAGTTCATTATTGTTCTCCCCCTGAATGCCATGTTGGCAGTTGAAGTAAAATTTGGATTCTAAAAAATCACAATCCATGGTCACATGAATACAACGAGTGATTGGATTGTAGCACCTATACCCCTTTTGGCGTGTAGCATACCCAACGAAAACACATTTTTTTACACAAGGATCAAGTTTGGTTCTATTGGCTTTGGGAATATGGACAAAGACAGAACATCTAAATACTCGAGATGGTAAGGTTAGAATAGGCGGGATTGCAGTTTGAGTAGCCAAGACTTGTAAGGGTGTTTTGTGGTGGAGAATTTAGGTAGGTAGGCAATTTAGTAAGTAGGCAGAGGTCGCTATAGCTTCAGGACAAAAATTTTTTGGAACTTGTGCATCAAAAAGCATGGCTCGGGTCATCTCAAGTAACTTACGATTTCGCCGCTCAACCACACCATTTTGTTGGGGTGTATTTGGGCAGAAAGTTTGATGAATAAGACCATTTTTCATAAAAAAATCGCGCATTGACTGGTTTATAAATTTCCCACCATTATCTGAGCGAAGTACTTGGAGGTTTATACATTCTCCACCATTATCTGAGCGAAGTACTTGGATTTTCTTATTGAATTGAGTTTGAATCATTTGATAGAAAGTAAAGAACTTATCAGGTACTTCAGATTTGTGTTTTAAAAAATATACCCAAGTCATGCGAGAGAAATCATCCACAAATAACACAAAATATTGAAAATTATTGTGGAAAATAGGAGCTGGATCCCACACATCTGAGTGTATTAGAGAAAAAATAAAATTGACTCTAGTGTTGGTTGGAGGAAAAGAAACTCTGTGACTTTTTGCACGAATACAAGTTTCACATTTGAGGGGTTCAGTACTACTTGTAAAAAGACTAGAAAATAGTAACTTGAGGTACCCAAATGAAGGATATCCGAGACGCCTGTGCCATAACCAAAGTTGCCTAGTAACCGTTCCGTGAGCAAGCATGGCATGAACCTGGTGTGCTACTTCATCAACGTAGTAAAGGCCTTCTCGCTCAGTACCATGCCCAATGATCTTCTTCGTAAGAATGTCCTGTAAAAGACAAAAGGTAGAGGACATGAGTACCACACAATTTAGTTCCTTTATTACTTGGTTAACAGATAATAATTTTGACGATAATGCAGGGATATAGAGGCAATTTTTTTCGATTTTTCTGAAAAAGTAATGGAGCCTCCTCCTTTAACATCAATTAATTCTCCACTAGCTGTTTCAATATAGACTTTTGAGGGTATAGTCAAGCTGTTAAAATCATGAAGGTCATGAGTCATAGTATCGGTAGCCTCGCAATCGAAAATCCATTCATTTATCTTTTTAATTGGATTCTAATTTTGGGTCTCCCCTTTATATTGAGTCGCGATCTGGGTTGAGCAGCCAAGGAGTTCAGTAGTCCTTGCTCTTACTGTCACTGCTGCCTTGCCATCGTGACTTGCTTCCTCTCTTCTGGCCTTGCCACCGCTGCTGGTGACCTCTGGGATGCTTACAGCAGTGGCTCTCTTTCTGATTTCTTGATGACTTCGGATTGTTTTTCCACCAATTTAGGTAACCCATAATCTTAAAGCAGTTTTCTTTGGTGTGTTTCTTCTTTCTTCTTCCACCAATTATTTTTTCCATAAGAGTTGCCCATAATGGATAATTATATCCGTTTAGTTTGAAACCAATTGACAAATTGTCAGAATTGGTTTGTGATGATCGCATGCCAAAACTATTGCATGGCATATTTGTAATTTTTAATGTGAATTCATCAGAATTTTAAATCCCTGTAACCTAACTCTGTTCTGATACCATGTTACCATGTTACAAATAGTTTAGGAAAGAAACGAAGAATTATTTAGAAAAGTATTATTTTTATTATTCATATTTCTCATATGTGATTACAAGATTCTTACCAATATATTACGCTAAGGGTACACTCGTTATAGAATAATATCCTAATAAATTACATTGATTTTTTTTAATCCTCTTTGATATTTTTCTAATTTTGTTCTCTAATTATGATATTCTAATACAACAGAGTAATTAAGCCTTATTATTATTATTATTATTATTATTATTATTATTATTATTATTATCCAAAATTAATTACAAATAAAAAATTTTAAAATCATTTAAAACATCTTGGTTTTAAACAAACTAGTGTATGTTCCCGTACCATACACGGGATAATACATAAAATTATATAAAAAAATTATTAAATAATTAAATATTTAATTACTCTGTTGGTTCCTATAGTTTCGCAAAATTTTCAATTAGGTCCCTATACTTTTTTTCCTTTTAATTGAGTCCTTGCACTAATTTTTTTTTAATTGGGTCCCTACACTTTCTTTTCTTTTTATTTAGGTCCCTATACCAATTATTTTTTTTAAGTTGGGTCCCTATAAAATTAAGCTAATTACTATTAAGAAGAACTTAATTGAAAAAAAAATTTAGTGCAGGGACTCAATTAAAAAGAAAAAAAGTATAGGGACCTAATTGAAAATTTTACGAAACTATAGGGACCAACAGAGTAATTAAACCATAATTAAATAATATATATAGTAATTATTATTATAAATATTTTATAAAATTATAATTAAAATCAAATTCTCATAATTTTTAATATTAAAATATTAAAAATAATTAGTATTTGTCTTAATCAATTTGAGTTTGTTCCGCTTAAACAACTAGTAGGAGTTAGAATCTCGCCTTGTATATATAGCAATCCATTGGCTAGCGATAAATCTTTAATAAATGGAGTATCAATACATGGTTAGATTTGGCAGGAGTTTCCGAATACGCGGGTACCCGACCCGTCCATACCCGGATGGAGAGGGTAATAACTTGATCCGAGTTGGGGCAGATTTTGCTCAGCACAGGGCATGGTCGGGTTTAGGGTGTACCCTCCCCGGATATATACATTTAAATACTTTTTAGGAATTAGGATTTGCCTCATATCATAGATTTAGTGATTCATAACTTTAGTTTATACTCTATAGCCATGCAAGATAAACTCAATCATCCTCACCCAGAAATCTTCTTCTTCTCGGCTTCTTCACAAAAAACTACATAGCTCCCGTCATCGTTGTTGCTGAGTCCACCCCTTCACAACTCTCATCTTCCTTCACAGCTAGGAACGGACCCGCGTTTAATAAAGAGGGGACATTTGTCTTCATAAAACTTTTTTAAAAAAATTAATACTTATATACATATATATCACTTATTATATTATATTTGTCTCAAAATAAAATATAAATAGTTCTTTGGTATTTTATGTTAAAAATATTTTTGTTAAACTTAACACATAATAATTATATTGTTAAATTTAATTTAGTATGAAAAATAAATAAATAAACTAAAAAAATAGTGATAATTAATTTTATTATATTAGTTAATCAACTAATAATTAAATTAAAACTTAGCTTTCTAATTAAATACAACTTAAATTATTAATGATTTTTTAAAAATTATTTAAGATAAAAAAATATATTATCTATATATTAATATACTGTAATTATTTTGGTTAAAAAATTTATTTATACTATAAAAATTATAATAAGTAGATTTGATTTCTTCAAGTTAAAAATAGACATGCATGAGATCATTTTTGCATGTAATTTCTAAATTTTCTCATCCAAATTTGATCTATGTGGTTGAGTATTTTTGTATGTGATCATTGTAGTTTTGTTGCGACACTAATGTGATAAAATTTTCGATAATTTTATAACTAATATATGAGATAGACCAGATTATTAAAGTAATAAGAGAAATCTATTTTATTATATAAAAATCGGATGTTTACAATTAATGATGGAGCTGACGTGGCATGCTCTGGAGAGTGTTTCTCGATTTAATTATTTTAACTCATTCAATACAATTTATTACCATGACTTAATTATATCAGCTAATTGATTTGATTAGATATTTAAATATTAATATAATTTATTATAATATATATTACTTAATTAATTTTACTACATTAATTGTAATTTGTTATAGTAGTTAATTAATTTATTTATTTATAAAGTCTGAAATAAAATAAATAATTTATTGTTTATTCTAATTGAATTCATTAAATTTAATTATACATTATATACAAATTAATAATAATTTGTAAATCACTTTATATTATATATGTATTAACAAAATATTATATATGTCTTAATGTGTTAATTAAATATTATATACGTACAGAAAAATAAGTACAAAAATGATTTATATAATATTAATAAAATTATATTAGCACGGTGATTTTTTTTTGTTTTGATATCATATAGTATTGATAATGATAATATTATTATATAATATTATATAAACTTTCTAATATTAGTATAGAAAATTGGAAAATTATTCCTTATGGCAATCATTTTTAGTGGAATAGTGTGTCCCTTATATAGTATTGATAATTGTTGCTTAATTTAAAGTAATTGTATGTTGGTATCTTAAATTTATTTTTCAATAATGACCTAAATAGATAAATCTAATTGAATCAAATGATTATATAAAATATTTTATATTATTAATATACTAAAATTAAATTCATTTTTCGGTACAGAATTTTATAGGTAAATTTTATACAAGATTAAGTTATTTTTTAATTTTTTATTTGTTTTATCTGTGTTACTTTATTTAATTTTAAGTAGCGTCATATTTACAATTACCGCCAGTATGATATTTTATAAAATATGAAAATCAATTTTTTTTATAATTTAAATATCAATGTTTGAATAGAAGAACTTAACAGACTCACAATCAGAGAGAGAGGGTGAGAGAGAGAGAGAGAGAGAGAGAGAGAGAAATTTACCTAGAGAAAAGAAACTCGACATGAGAATGGTGGCGACAGGCTCAATAACGACGGTAACGGGATGAGCAGCGATGATGACATAAGCTGTGAACAGTGATGGACCCAGAAAAATTTAGTAATGGAGACAAAAATATAATAAAATTTAGGTATAGATATTTTTTTTGCTTCCCACGATATTCAACAAGTTAAGGACTACAATTGGTCGGCAACGGGTTGCTATACATACGAGACAGAATTCGAACCCTCAATACTTATTTAAGCGAACGACTAAGTTGATCACTTGATCAATCTAAATTGGTTTAGATATATTCAAAATTTAAAATTAGAACTATATAATACATATTGATAAGAACTAGAAATATACATACAATTATTATTATAATATTTAAATAATAAAATATAATTTTATACATAGTAATATTTAAAATAACAAAAAAATATTTATAAGGACCTTTTTTTATTTTTAACATGATTAAATTATTTTTTATATATATTTTAAACAATTATTTTACTTAATTGTCAAATCTACTTATTATAATTTTTATAGTATAAATAAATTTTTTAACCAAAATAATTACATTAATACATAGATAATATTTTTTTATCTTAAACAATTTTTAAAAAAATCACTAATAATTTAAGTTGTATTTAATTAGAAAACTAAGTTTTAATTTAATTATTAATTAATTAACTAATATAATATAATTAATTATCACTAATTTTTGAGTGTATTTATTTATTTTTCATACTAAATCAAATTTAACAGTATAATTATTATTATGTGTTAAGTTTAACAAAATATTTTTTAACATAAAATACAAAAGAACTATTTATATTTTATTTTGAGAAAAATATAATATAATAAGTGATATATATGTATATAAGTATTAATTTTTTTTAAAAAAAATTGTGAGGGCAAATGCCCCCTCTATATTAAACGTGGGTTTGTCTCTGGTTGTGAAGGAAGATGGGAGTTGTGAATAGGTAAGCGGCGATGGACTCAGCAACAACATGACAGGAGCTATGCGGTTTTTTTGTGAAGAAGTCGAGAAGATGAAGATTTTAGATAAGGATGATTGAGTTTATCTTGCATGGCTATAGAGCATAGACTGAAGTTATGAATCATGTGTGATGTGAGGCAAATCCTAATTCCTAAAAAGTGTTTATATGTATACATTCGGGGCAAATACACCCTAAACTCGACGATACCTGTCTTGAGCAAAATCTGTCCTGACTCGGGTCAAGTTATTATCCTTTTCATCCAGGTATAGACGGGTCGGGTACCTGCGTATTCGAAAACTCCTGCCAAGTCTAACCACGTATTGATACTCATTTTATTAAGGGTTTATCGCTAGACAATGGAGTGCTATATACACAAGGCGAGATTCTAACTCCTAATAGTTGTTTAAGCGACGAGTGAGATGATCACTTAACAAACTCAAATTGATTAAGATAAATACTAATTATTTTTAATATTTTAATATTAAAAATTTTAAGAGTTTGATTTTAATTATAACTTTATAAAATATTTATAATAATAATTACCATATATATTATTTAATTTTTTAATAAAATTTTTAATATAATTTTATGTATTATCCCGTACAAGATACGGGAACATACACTAGTAACATTCAAATTTGCACGTAAAATTTATAAGAAGTGATTATATCAGAAAAATATATATTTATAACTCAAGTAGAAGATTGTTAGGAAATTATTATTTCTTAATATATTTATGGACAATACATATATTAATTATAATCGTAAATTAAGTAATTTCACATTAAATGACTTATATAACAGTGATCTCATTTATTGTCATAAATGTTGAATTAAATAAGTCATTATTACTTTATTTTTTTGGATAAATGAGATTAAAATTATAGATACTATTTTATTTGAGTTTTAGAATTTAATGAGTGTCACACTCAAATATAAATAATGACTTCAAGATTTTGGTCTCTAACACATCAAACTCACCTTCATAGCTCTTTTCTCACAGTAAAATTGTGATTCAGCCCTATCAGAAATATAGAAGGTTTTGGTTGACGAAGATCAAAGAACCACAAGAGCCAAACTCTCTGATCTCAATCATACTCTCAAATAAAGAGACACATTCGCGCTCTTAGTTATATTTTTTAATGATTTAACATGGATGATCTTGAGGTTGAGAAATTCTAAAATTTTCAGCTAAAATAGAAATTTTATCCAATCAAATGATAATAAATAATTTTGTTGAATTAAATTATATTAGTGTGATCATTAGATGATAGAAAATGGTAGAAAAATAAATAAATAATATTTTAAGAGTATATAAATATTAAATTGTCATTTCAATTTACTTTTTTAATCAACGATAATAAATATCTTAAATTAATTAAATTTTTACAAAAATTATACACCTAAAATTATTTTATTTTTTCAAAAATCTTTTAAAAATACAATGGTTCAATAAGAAGTTGACTATTGAGAATTGAATATAACATTTTTAAATTCATATTTTTAATAAAAAGATGTACTTAATTCTATCCATCATAAATAATTCTATATTCACTATTACTTATCCATCTAAATAATTCTAATATTGATAGAATATTATTTTTAGATGCAAAAAATTTAAAATATATTTATTCTATTTCAAAAATTATTAATCATATTTAACTTAGAATTCCAACAAATATGACAAAAAATATTATATTTTTTAGTTAAAAAAATTAAAGTAAAATATATATAAATATATTTTTGTACTTTAGCTTTAGATTTTTCAAAAAAATTTGGCAAGTTAATGGAATCAAATCATATTTCTATAACATATATAAGAATGTATATTACACATAAATAAAAAATATTAGGTATAGTAAGAACAAATACATAAATTAAAATAAAATTTAGAAAAATAAGAACTAATAAAATATTGAAGGAAAGAAATATAAATAGAAGAAAAACAAAGTTATTAGACGGAAGAGAAATAATTTAATAAATTTTATGTGTATATAAAAGAAGAATAAAAGGAAGATATACAGTACCTTATTTAATTTAGCAAGATTTATGAGAATAAATACATAGAATAAGAGAATTAAAAATAATAATAAAAAAAGCTAAACATCTGAATTAATATAAAAAAGAAAATAATAATAAAATAATAATAATCTATCATAATATTAATCTTTTAATATAATTAATTAATAACAATATAATTAATCTACCATAATCTTAATCTAATCTTTTAATATAATTAATTTTAATTAAATAATTAAATAAATTGAATATAAATATGTCTAATCTAATCATATAAAAAAAATAGTAGATTTTCTACAATTAGACATATTATATATATATTGGGAATAAAATATGACTTTAAAATGAGATTATTATTATTAATGACATATAAATATTAAAATTATATTAATACATTAATAGAAATATGTTATTATAATAAAAAGTTGTAAGAATTAAAATAATTGAAATTTATTAACTTTAATTAGTTATATTAGCATAAAATAAGAAAGAGATGATTAATCAGATTAAATAAATTAAAAAATATTATTGAACAAAGTAAATGTCACAATAATTATATTACTAATGAAAAAAATCAATTTAATCAATTCAAATTTTTATTGATAATAGATAATTAAAGATTATCAATGAATAAAAATAAATATGATATATTACATTAAAGAATAATTTTGGTAGTATAAATAATAAAATGAAATTATTATATATAATTTTTACTTTTTACCTTATTATGATTGAAGTTAATATTACTGGTAAAAAATTAATTTTACATAGTCCAAATTTGTATTTTACAACATAATTAAAGCACAATTCATAATTTTTTATTTTGTAATTAATCAACATTTTTTAAATTTTTTGGTTAAGTCTTCTATATTTTATGATTGATAAATTTTTTCTACAAAACAAAAATTTATGATGAATTATTACAATCATAATTAATTAAAAGAATCAAGAAAAAATTATAAAAAATCAAATAAAAGATAAAAAATAGAGTAAACATTTATTTTGAAACAAAAAATTTGTTAAATGTGCTAGAAATTCTAAAAATTTGTATCTTATTATATAATCAATTTTGTTACTCACTTTAACTTTATTATTCATTTATTGTATCTAAATAAGTATATAATGTCGCACTTATTTTAAAAAAGATGAAACTCTTCAAATACACGGTATAATATATAATTTAAGAACAATAAAATAGAAATATCTAGAATTTTATAATAGTATTTGAAATTTTCAATGACGATAATACAAAATATTTAAATCGACCAAATGAATTCAATAGTTATCCCTTGCACATATTATTTAAATTTGAATTTTAAAATTTAATTTGTATATTTTTTTCTAATATAAATTATTTTTGACAAAAAATAGAGAAAAAATATTTATTAGACCAAAAAAATATCCTATCAAAAAATTATTATAAGGAGATTTATAATTAGAGATGAAAAGTATTAATAATAATTAAGAAAAAGAAACGAAACTTGTATTAAAGAATGTTAGAAAACAAATAATAAAGTTTATATTAATAATAATAATAATAATGCTGAGAAATGATATTGCTATTTTAGATTTCTAACTTTCGTCTATGGCCATCTTTTTTTCTTTTCTTTGTTTTTTTTAAATTATCAAGTCATAAAAAAAATAAAGAATAATTCAAGAAAACGAAAACAGCAAGATCAAAAACAGTAAGATAAATATAATTATATAAATCAAAATACATAGGAAAAAAGCAAACTATTATATGATAGAATTAACATACATGAGTATATTTTATCATTAAATAAACAAAGTTAATGCACAACAAAATTACATGTAAAGAGAAAAAAAGGAAAAAAGAGTTAAAATATCCAAAATAATAAAAAGATTAATTTATAGAAGACTATAAAATAATGAACTTCTAACTAAATTAAATTGTATTTATTATTATTAGAAGGAATAAGAGAGAGCAGTAGAGAAAAGGTTTGTGTGTATTCAAGTTGCGTATAATGATACAATATAGAAGTGTATTTATAGGTGCTAAGAGAATCAAAATAATAAAGACGTAATATCTTATAATAAATATTCAAATATGTTAAATAATGCTAATTGATCTAATTGATTATAATTATACTCTAACAATTATATTCAATTAATTGATATACATAATATTAAATTGTGTGATACTTAAATATCTAATCAAATCAATTAGTTGATATAATTAATTCACCGTAATGAATTGTATTTAATGAGTTAAAAGAAATAAATCAAGAAACATTCTAAGAAGCATGCTACGTCAACTTTATCATTAAGTGCAAAAAATCGATTTTTATATAATAAATAGATAGATATCTCATTATTCGTTATTTTAACGTATCTATTATATATTTTTTTATATTTACCACTCAATATATTAAAATATAATTTATATCTAGATAGAAATTACATAGATATTTAATTAAAAGAGCATTTAATTTTTTAAAATATAATAACAGTTTTAATTTCTTTGATTTTCTTTTTTACATTTTTTTGTGTTTTTTAAATAAAAGACAAGCATATAGCAAAAATAGGAAGAGATGGTAGTATTTATTGAAGAGGAAAAAACAAATATAATTAAAGAATGTGTTTGAACTTTGAAAAATGAGATGAGACATGAGAACACACATACACTTGGCTTCAATGAATCTTTACACCATTCAACTCAATATTCTTTAGCTTTTTATTTTTTTCTCTTCTATTTTATATGAATTAATATCAGTGTCAAACATGCATAACATAGAATATTTTTTAACTCCATCATAATTCATATATTATCTTTACTAAACAAAATATAAAAAGAAAAAAAGACAATAAATAAATTAAAGTTATTATTATTTAAAGAGAAAAGGATAGATTAGTATTTTTTATTTTAAATTAATTAAGATCTAAATGAAAGATAATGTTAATTTAAAAAAAATTAAATTAAAATTAACTCAAAATTGATATTTAAATTATAAAAAATTGATTTTCATATTTTATAAAATATCATACTCGCGATAATTGTAAATATGACGTTACTTAAAATTAAATAAAGTAACATAGATAAAATAAATAAAAAATAAAAAATAACTTAATCTTGTATAAAATTCATCTATAAAATTTTGTACCAAAAAAAAATTAATTTTAGTATATTAATAATATAAAATATTTTATATAATCATTCAATTTAATTAGATTTATCTATTTAGATCATTATTGAAAAATAAATGAGTAAAGTATCGTTTTTGTCTCTAACGTTTGGGGTAAATCCTATTTGTGTCCCTAACGTTTAAATCGTTCTATTTGTGTCCCTAACGTTTATAAAAGTGATTCAATGTTATCCTGCCGTCAATTACTCATCATAAACGCTTTAGTTTGAGTTTTAAAAATCTCTTCTTGAAGTTAGAATACAAATATCTGAGATAGAATCGATGATCCACTTCGAAAAATAACTCATCAAAAGTTGAAACTAATTCCTACAACATTTACATAATTCACTTTTTTAGGGACATAATTGAATCCAAACACAAATAGTGGGTATAATATTAAAATCGAACACATTCAACTGAAACCTAATTGAGAATGAATACATCCAAGTGAAAATAACTGAAAAATATAATCTAATTTTGTTAGTATAATTGATAGTAGGATAACATTGAATCACTTTTATAAACGTTAGGGATACAAATAGGACGATTTAAACGTTAGGGACACAAATAGGACTTACCCTAAACGTTGGAAACAAAAACGATACTTTACTCAAAATAAATTTAAGATACCGACATACAGTTACTTTAAATTAAGCAACAATTACCAATACTATACAGGGACACACTATTCCATATAAATAGTGATTGGCATAAAGAATAATTTTCCAATTTTCTATACTAATATTGGAAAGTTATATAATACTATATAATAATATTTTCATTATCAATATTATATGATATCAAAACAAAAAAAAAAATCACCATACTAATATAATATTATCATTATATTATATAAATCATCTTTATATTTATTTTTTTGTGCGTATATAATATTTAATTAACACATTAAGATATATATAATATTTCGTTAATACATATATAATATAAAGTGATTTAAAAATTACTTTATTAAATATTATAAATTAGAGTGATTTATAAATTATTATTAATTCGTATATAATGTATAATTAAATTTAATGAATTCAATTAGAATAAACAACAAATTATTTATTTTGTTTTAGATCAGACTTTATAAATGAATAAATTAATTAACTAATATAACAAATTACAATTAAGGGTAAAAAACCATATTAAGCCAAATGAGTCAAAAAATAACGTAAATACGCCAAAGCAAAAATCGTTTCAGCAATAAGCCAGAAGCTATTTTTATATAATTCGAACCAGCTTGGTTCGAACTCCATTTCTACATAATTCGAACCAGCTTGGTTCGAATTATATACAAACACATACACACATAATTCGAACCAGCTTGGTTCGAATTACGTGTAATTCGAACCAGCTTGGTTCGAATTACACACAAACACACGCACACACTAATTCGAACCAGCTTGGTTCGAATTACACACAGTAATTCATGGTATAATTCGAATTATGCTGTTAAAAAATTAATAATTTATTAAAAAAATTTATTAAAAAATTTATTAAAAAAATTAATAATTAAAAAATAAAAAAATATATATTTTTATTTCATACGTTAAAAAAAAGTTAACAAAATATTTAATTATGAGACTTCTTTAAAATATTAATGAGCTATCAATTTGAATTCCATACAATACTTTTCTGTCCATTTTTAATAGTTCATGAATATTTTTTAATATATTTTTTTAAATTATACTACAAAAAATATTTTATCCTATGCAAAACAATTTAAAAAAAATGGCTTAAAAATGTTAGGAGTACTATAAAAATTTGTAATGTTATAATAACTTAGGTAAATACATGCATGTACTCAAATTTTAAATAAAATACTCTACATAGTCAATAATAATTTAAAAATGAAAGAAAATATTTTATTCCATACAAAATAATTAAAAAAATATTTTATTCTATACAAAATAATTTTAAAAAATGGCTTAAAAGATGTTATGAGTACTATAAAAGTTTGTAATATTCTAGTGATTTAGGTAAATACATGATAAAAATATTTTTCTTTAATTTCTAAATTATTAATGACTATGTGGAGTATTTCTTTAATGTCCTAAGTCATTAGGACATTACAAATTTTTATAGTACTTCTAACAGCTTTTAAGCCATTTTTTAAATTATTTTGCATAAAATAAAATATTTTTTGTGGTATAATTTAAATAAATTTATTAAAAATATTCATGATAATTTTTTAATAAAATTATTTAAATTATATGGTGAGATATTACATGATTCGAATTACGCATAGGGAAGTTCGAATTACTCTGATTCAAATTATATAGTGACCAATTCGAATTCTATACAATACTCTTCTGCCCATTCTTGATAGTTCATAAATATTTTTAATAAATTTATTTAAATTATACCACAAAAAAATATTTTATTCTATGCAAAATAATTTAAAAAATGGCTTAAAAGCTGTTAGAAGTACTATAAAATTTGTAATGTCCTAATGACTTAGGACATTAAAGAAATACTCCACATAGTCATTAATAATTTAGAAATTAAAGAAAAAATATTTTTATCATGTATTTACCTAAATCACTAGAATATTACAAACTTTTATAGTACTCATAACATCTTTTAAGCCATTTTTTAAAATTATTTTGTATAGAATAAAATATATTTTTAATTATTTTGTATGGAATAAAATATTTTCTTTCATTTTTAAATTATTATTGACTATGTAGAGTATTTTATTTAAAATTTGAGTACATGCATGTATTTACCTAAGTTATTATAACATTACAAATTTTTATAGTACTCCTAACATTTTTAAGCCATTTTTTTTAAATTGTTTTGCATAGGATAAAATATTTTTGTAGTATAATTTAAAAAAATATATTAAAAATATTCATGAACTATTAAAATGGACAGAAAAGTATTGTATGGAATTCAAATTGATAGCTCATTAATATTTTAAAGAAGTCTCATAATTAAATATTTTGTTAACTTTTTTTTAACGTATGAAATAAAAATATATATTTTTAATTTTTAATTATTAATTTTTTTAATAAATTTTTTAATAAATTTTTTAATAAATTATTAATTTTTTAACAGCATAATTCGAATTATACCATGAATTACTGTGTGTAATTCGAACCAAGCTGGTTCGAATTAGTGTGTGCGTGTGTTTGTGTGTAATTCGAACCAAGCTGGTTCGAATTATGTGTAATTCGAACCAAGCTGGTTCGAATTATGTGTGTGTATGTGTTTGTATATAATTCGAACCAAGCTGGTTCGAATTATGTAGAAATGGAGTTCGAACCAAACTGGTTCGAATTATATAAAAATAGCTTCTGGCTTATTGCTGAAACGATTTTTACTTTGGCGTATTTACGTTATTTTTTGACTCATTTGGCTTAATATGGTTTTTTACCCTACAATTAATGTAGTAAAATTAATTAAATAATATATATTATAATAAATTATATTGATATTTAAATATCTAATCAAATCAATTAGCTGATATAATTAAGTCATGATAATAAATTGTATTGAATGAGTTAAAATAATTAAATTAGGAAACACTTTTCGGAACATACCACGTCAGCTTCATCATTAAGTGTAAAAATTCGATTTTTATATAATAAAATAGATAAATTGAAAAATTGTACAAGATTATCTTTATTAAATATTTTTATCTTATAATATTTTTCTGTTGTCGCTTATTACGTTGTATTTCTTTAATAAAGTTATTAGTAAAAAATATAACTAATGTTACTTAATTTTCTTAATAAAAACTTATTTTGAATCAAATTAAATTTAAAAAATAGACATTACTTTTCTGTCCGAGATATTTTTACTAAGAAGTAATCTCTTTATTCAAAAAACGTAAATCTTTTTTTTTTTTTTTTGCAAAAAGTTAAGTTACACATATTTAAACATTACCAAATCCAAAGTTCAACAATTTTTATGCTAGATAAACCTTTAACTTTCTCACCTCCATTTAGGGCCCGTTTGGGAAACTCTAGAAGTAACTTTTTTTAACTTTTGACTTATGAAAAGTAGTAGTATTAATGTTTGGTGCAATTTTCAAAATCAAATTGTAACTTTTTAAGAAACTATTTTGGAGCTTATAGTGAAGTTAAAAAAAATGACTTCTCTCATAATACTTCTACTTTTCATTACATTTTTATAAAATAAGCACTTTTAGAGTTAAAAATCCAAACACAAAATAACTTATTTATAAATTACTTTTAACAGAGTCATTTATTGTTTAAGTTATTTTATGAAAAGTAGCTTAATTAAGTTGATTATCCAAACTGGGCCTTAGTGCCCATATTAGGTGTACGTGTACTCTAACTAATAAAGAGGGTATACTTGAAAATATTAAAATATCTTTTAAATCAACTTCAAACAATTTACATTATTTAGAGTTTTAAACACCAAAACGAAACTTATATTATTTGAAATTAATTTTGAATAAAAAATTAATGAGGTTTTTTTTAGCAGTGCTACGATGATGAACGCAAGTCTCTTCATGTGATGAAAGTGACGTAGCTGCTCCTGTTTCGAGACGCATGTGAGTTTAGTTGGAAGGAGTACAAACAATGTATCTGCCATGCTAAAAAAGTTAATGTTTGCTTTTTTTTTTTAATTTTAATGGTACTTAACATTAATATTACGGTGATAATGATAATTAGTTGATTGGGTCTTTTTTAATAATATTAGCAACTTATACTGTTTTCTGATTATAATATTGGATTTAAATTTCAACTCTCTATTTAAATTCACCCAGATCAATATTTTTAGAAGAAAGACGTTCAAATAATATATGTTTTGAACCAGAAAAAGATAGTAATTATATTTATAGTTAAAAAGGAAAACAATATTAATGAGAATAATAATATTAAAATGAAATATAAAAAAAAAACTCTTATTACTTGTTCGTGTTTGAAACAGTATTGTGAAGATTGAAGAGATAGTTTAGCGTTCTAAGCTTTAAGGTACGTTCTGTATCTTTTTTGGCCAGTGAAATTCAAAAGCAATTAGGTCGTTTGGAAAGCTTTAAAAATAAATTTTTTGAGTTTTTAACTTATGAAAAGTAGTAGTATTAATGTCTAGTACAATTATCAAAACCAAATTACAGTTTTTTAAGAAACTATTTAGAAACTTATAGAAAAGTTAAAAAAAAATAATTTCTCTTATAATACTACTCATTTTTATCACATATCTATAAAATAAATACTTTTAGAACTAAAAATCTAAAACACAAAATAACTTATTTATAAGCTACTTTTAATATAATTATTTATTGTTCTTAATTAAACTGTTTATCCAAACTGGACCTTAGCCGTCCTTATATTTTTCTTTTTTCTTTTTGCATTAATTTGTATTAATAACATTTATATGTACCAAAATAATTAGAAAAAAATATTTATAGTAAAAAAATATCTGCCCTTTCAAAACACACTCTGGTTTGAATTTATTAAATTATTCATAAATTCCTGAAGTTTATGTACTAAAATTTTATTTAAGTGATGTTGGTTTAAAATTTTTTAAAGTTGATCTTAGTTTGTGTCCAACTTAATAAAAAAAAAAAAAATGTTTCTTTTAACATGCTTAAACACACCTAAATATCATCAGGTATCTTTATGTGATGCTACGCATGCCATGCGCCGTGCAACAGCATACTCCATGCCACTTCCTGACCAGATAATTTTTTTAATATTTTTATTTTGAAATTTATAAAATAACGTAAAAATAATAAAATTATAAAATTATATTTTTCATGACTTTTATATTGTTAATAAAATTTTTAAAATAAAAATATTTTCATAAAATTATACTAAATTACAAACCCTAATCCCTAAATCTTACATCGTAAATCCTAAATTCTCAAGAACCTATCCTAGACTCTAACTCCAAATCTAAAATGCATCAATCCTAACTTAATCATAAACCATAAACTCCTAAAATACAAATCCTAAACACTCAATCTATAATAATAATAATAATCATCGTCATCGTCATATTATAATATCATCGTATTATATTTATATATTATATATTATATAATTTATTTATTTATTTATTGGGTATATTTTTCATTAAATATATAATATTATATTTATTTCTAATTTTTAAATGAATTAATGAAGCATCCTTTAATAAACACTTAGGCGGTCATTGTTTTAGTTTTCAAAATTTTCGTCGAAAATTGGGAAGAGTTGAAAATTTGAAAAGGTGCTTTTTCAATCTCTCGACTTTTTAAATTCCTAAAAAATTTAACCCGTAAAATCTTTTCCGTGAATGGATCTTCACCTCCAAAAGGGAGTCTTTCCCAATCAACATGAGTTCTCTGACCTCGAAGGTCGGATTCAAGTTTCTCAATTTGTCCTTCTGAATCCCATCATCGTCGTACCTCCCTTTTAGAACTCGTTCGGACTCTCATTGTCGCTCCAGTTCAATCTTGAGCTGCTCCAACCGTCCATGGTGTCCGTGCACCAAGCACATGAGTTTTATTGTAATCTGGTTCACCATGTCCTCAGATGGGTGGATTTTCGAATTTATCCTTTTGGGTTGAGGATTTCATGAAGTCCTCTTCCATTATAACCGTCTGTTCTATCTTGTCGTGGAGGGACTACAAGCGCATGATCATCGTTGTGATATTCTGGCTCAGATTCGGATGCCGTATGTCCGTCTTTAGGATTATCATCCACCATGATTGGGTGTACACTTATGGGTCCCAGGAAGCAGGGCTAACGTTCTGAGGGTTACCTAAAACGGATGGAATGAGCTTCAACGTGAGGTCCAGACTTCTTTGGGGTAGCGTCCGATGTCTTCTGGTGTCGAGGTGCCGTTGTTCGAGTTACTCGTGCAGAGGTTGAGAGTGTTACCTGCAAGGGACTCCGATACTTAAGTTAGCAAGGATTTTTAGGCAGATTTTTAGTAGATTAGGTTCTAAGCATACTTAATAAGGGTGTCAAGATATTTATAAGTGTAAAGGTAGAGTCAGTAACCACCTTTTGAATAGCCCTTTTTGGTAGGGACGTTGTTAAGATCTCATTTTTAAATGAATAGGAGAGATAATATGGGTTGGTTACTTATTTAGATAAGTAGAACCAAACTCATGTCGGTGTGTTCGATTTTTGAGGTTGGATAGGTGTTGGTTCGGCTGATACCTGTTGATTGGGATTTAGTCATTTTGGGCTTGGTTGAATTATGAGCCAGTGTATGAACACAAAGTATTATGAAAAAATTATTCATCGTATACAAAAAAAATTATTTCTTTCATAAACTGTTAATATTAATAAATCCTAACAACAGTAACAAATTTAGAAAATTTTGACAATAGGAGCAAAAAATCAGCTGTCAAATTATCCATTAATCATTATGTATTTGTGTATAAATATATATTGTTTAACTTATTTTTAATGTATATTTTGTATTTCAATATATATTCTGTATGGGTAGTTATTTTTTATGTATATATAACATGATTATTGTGATAATTATATTTTGTTATTATAAAATATTATTAGCCTTCAAATATGTATTTTATAAATTAAAACACTAAAATAATAATTTAAATAATAACATATATTTTAGAATTCTATTTGTTAGGTTTTATATTTTGAAAAAATTGAGTAATTTTTTTTCAACAATACAATCAAATTGCTCTCTCTCTCTCTCTCTCTATATATATATATATATATATAAAAGTAAATAATTATTTAAAAATTCACTTCTCATATAATTAAAAACCAACTTTTATTAATATTCATAGTTAAAATAATTCTTTTAATTAATATCGTTGCTACCGGAAAAGCTCAAGCTAATTTTAAAAGAAGAGTTTTTTTCGAGTCAATTTATAACAAATAATATCAATCTCATTTAAACTGAGAATTGATCATTTTAATAAATATTTAATATAAAATTCTTAAATTGACTATTAAGTACCAAAAATTGAGTAACAAATTATTATGAGATCAAATTCAATAATTTAATGAGAACAAATAAATATTATTATCATATACTACTCAAAAAATTTTAAATTTTAGTAAGAACACTTGTCTCCACAAATTAGTACATAGATATATCTCTACCTAATAGCATTTATTTAATTTTTTTCTAAAGTCATCCAACAAAAATCTGTTCCTCCACAAAAATTATCACACTCAAAATACACTCTAAATCTTAAACCAAAAAGCTGAACAATTTGTGATGTTGCTTAAACCTTAAACATAATTCTCTAATTATTATTATTATTATTATTATTATTATTATTAGTAGTAGTAGTAATGCCACTTTTTCTAACTCATGTAATTATTGTTATTTTCATCATCATGGTTATTTTTTGGGGACAAGAACACGGGTTTTTTATTTTATTTTTCAGCAACATATTTTTTTTCTTTATTTTTTGTTATCCATAATCTTTTTTCTTGGATTAAAAACTCTACTCATAACACTTCTAATTTTGGATTTAAAAGAAAAAATGAGATCCATAACCACTTTGTACAAAAAATTTAGGCTCACCCAAAATGGCCCAAGAATTACATTAATATTAACATTAACTTCTGCTAATTATTAACGCCCAAAACGACAATCTCATCGTGCCTCTATCTTGGATTTAGTAATTGTCCCCAATTGAGTCAGCTATGCGTATAGAAGCAGTTTCAACCACGTACCTTCATCACTTACGCACTGTTTGGATCAACAGAAAATGCAAGGAAGGAAAATGCAAGGAGGAAAAATAGATGGAAAACTTCATTTTCCATTGATTGGATGACAATGAAAATTGGAAGGAAAGGAAAAAAAGTGACGTGGGACCCACTCTCAAGTTTTCTTCTCACTCTTGCGATGAAAATGAATGATAATACACAAAATGAATGTCAAATTACTCATTTATCCCTAGTGTTAAAAAAAACAAAAGAAAAATGAAGGATTTTAATGTAATTTCATTTGGTTATGATTTTCTTTCTCTCCTTTTTTCCATTCATTTTCTCTTCATCCAAACAACATAAAAAAAATCAACTTTTCTTCTTATTTTCTTTCCTTTCATTTTCTTTCCTCCTATTTTCTTTCCTTCCATTTTCCATCTTCTATCCAAACAAAGTGTTATAGAAAATAAAGGCCTTCATCACCGCAATTATTAATGATGTATTACAGGTAGGGAAAAATATTCCGGTGTTTGAGAAATAGATCCTTTCAATTGTTTAAAAAAAATTAAGAGTGTAAAATGTGATTTTTAATTTTTTATTATTTTTTTTATATTTATTTTTAGTTTCACTTATAAAATTAATAATAAAAGATCACATTTTACTTCTTCAATTGTTAAAAAAATTGAGAAGATCTATTTTTTTAGTATTTGACAGGAGTGAATTCTCTCCAATAAAAAAAATTAGATAATATCAACTATTTAATTTTATTTTTTATTATTCTCTTTTATATTTATTTTTAGTTATACTTATAAAATTAATAATAAAATATCACATTTTATTTTTTTAAGTGTTAAAAAAATTAAAAAGATCAATTGTCGTGTTTGACATAAATTGTGTCGACGATTTGATGATGATATGACATGATGTACCTCTCAATTTGCGTGTTTGACATAAACTGTGTCGATGATTTGATATGATATGACATGATGTTAACAGGTTACTTTTTCTTCAAAAGTTTGAAGGAAAAAATAGAACATGCTATTCCGTACAGATTTTTTATTCTAATTTGTTTTAAGTTAAATTCTATCAAACAAAAATTGAATTTTAGATTTTTTTATTATAAAATTTGATACCATATTAAAATTATTTTTATTAAAAATTTAAATTAATAAAAATACATAAGTATTTATATTTGTTTGTTTCAATGTGGCATATTATCAATCTTCAAGTCATTAATTAGTATACAATGAAATGCCATCATAATCTTTTTTTCAGGTGTCTAAAATCTAAATGCCATTATAATAATTGAAACATGAAACAGTGGCTGTTGAATAGAATTCTAGTGATCTAAAAGATTGCAACACGCATAGTCGCCGATGTCATTAATGTAGAATGACAGAATTTTTCATATAAAAGAAATTTTCTTTTTAGGGGGACAATTTCCATAAATAATAAATCCTTTCACTTTTAAATGCTTTCAATATTTCTTTTTATTTCAATAATTGATGAAGATATTACCAATAATAGGCTGAAAATTTTTATAAAATTTAGAAAAAATACCTAAATTCTTAAGAAATTTTAGATTTGACACTTGCTTATTAACAAATTTTTATGAGTAAACTATCATTTCTAAGCATGAAAGTTGAAAATACTGACATATCTATCCATAGAAGACAGAAATTACCATTTATATCCATAAAAAATTACTTTTGCAAGCAAAATTATCCAAACTCTAAAAAATTAAATAAAATTTCTAAACTACCATTCTCTCCACCACTACTACCATCGTCTCTTTCATTTGTCTCAATGTTCTCAGCCACCCAATACCAACATCGATCACATTGCCGCTCAGTATCACTGCCTCGCCCTCCTTCAATCGTCACCCTAACCTTTCCGCTTTTCGGGATTTGCCGCCGAAACTTTTGGAAGATAAACACCTTGAGAAAAATCACTAAAGGCAAACAAATTCAACTAGATGAATCAAAATGAAGCAAAAGAGAAGAGAGGCGAAGTTAGTGTACTCGAAGCGGCTGGTCTTCCAGGCTTGGCTGTGCTTGCTGCTGCCTCCAATTTTGGATATGCTGACGAAATCCTACTCGGTGAAAACGACGTCGTTATAGGCGAGGAGGGCGCGACCCTGCCACTGGGCGAGGGTATCAGAGTGAAGTGAATAGCAGCAGTAGGAGTAGCAGTCGAGACAAAGGGAGACGGTAGCGACACTAGCATCATCGGCATTCTGGATTAGCTCCTTGAGGACGGTGTTCCCTTGGGGAAGATCACAAGCACTTCCTTGATTCGGCGCGTGAGATTCACCATCTGGCCGAAGTCTTCTAGAAAGATGGAATCAGAAGACGTCGTTGTGATAATCAAATCACACTTCTCCGCCACCCCAACCAACCAAACCTTTCCTCCACCACCACCACCATCACCACCACCACCGAGTCAAGATTTTAGAGGAAGATAGGGGGCGGGTAGCACGTTATTGAGAAGATTCTAGAAGAAGGCGGAGGGTTAGGAGGATGGGAGGCGGTTGGCGGTGGAGGAGGTCGACATCGGAGGTTCGTCGTCGTCAGCAATGGAGGAGGTCGATGAGTGTTTGAAGGAGGGGAGGCGGTCGAGGGACACGCCGACAGAGAGTTCTAGGGCGCGCAACTGGAGGCGCAGAGAGATGATTACGGCTGCGGCTACGGCAGTGACGGCGATGCGCAATCGGGTGATTGCGTCGCGGAGGGAGGAGGAAGGGAGGGCTAAGAGAGTGGAGACTGCGTGGATGGATTACGTCTGGGATTTGGGTGGTGGTGGGATTTGAGATTAGAAAAGTGGTGGTGAAGATAAGGATAACTTAGGGATTTTAGGTGATCTTTTAGTGTCTGGATAATTTTATTGTACGAAACTCATCTTTTATAAATACAAATGATAATTTACGTATTCTATGAGTAGATATGCTAGCGTTTTTATCTTTTGTAGGTAGAAATGGTAGTTTACTTAATTTTTATTGTTTAGAAGTTTTTGAAAATAACTTCTGCAAAAAGATTGGACTCTTTTTGTTTTGAAAGGGATTAATTTATTCTAGAATATATTTTTTAAGACTTAGTTATTTTATAATAAGATTTGTTAAGAATTTATTTATTTAATAATCCTATTAAAAATTTGATTAAAAGTGATAAAAGCACTAATTTATATGACACGAATAATTTTTGAAAGTAAAATTTTTGTTACATGTTCACTATGAAACTTTTTGAAAATCAATTTAAATGTTATTCTAAAATTTATAAAACTAATATTATAGAAATCAAAATTATAATTTTTTTAAAATTATGTAGACTTAGTTTTCGCATCGTAAATTAATGTGTATATTTTTATATCTAATTAGATATTATTTTATTAGGTCTATTTTATAAATAAAAATAATTAATTTTTATATTTATTATTTAAATATAATATTTTTTTATATGTAAAAAATATAGTTAGATATCAATATGAAAAATTTATATTAATAACTATAAAATTAACTTAAAATTATTATTTTATTTTAAAACAAGAATATAATTCTGATAATAGTATGAGGAGAGGTACTGAACTACTGATGGTAAATAAGGAAGAAGGACAGCAGTGGTTCGATTGTAGAGAATTTGAGATTTTCGCGAGATGGAGAGAAAAGAAAAATTGAAATATAATGAAGGTTAAAATTGAAAAGAAAAAAAATAATTGATAATAAGAATAAAATTGAAATTATTTCTAACGTAAGTACAGCGGTGAAGATACATACATTAGAAGGGGGCAATGAAAACTCCCCAAATTATTAAGGCGACGACTCTGGTAGCTTTATTTACGGTGATTATGGATGGCTAGGTGTTGACCTGTCAATAAAGATACGACCGTTGTAAGGTTTCACAAGGTCATTATCTATGTACTTATAAGGTAAACTATATTATGTATAGTCCAAGGATAATAATAAACAATTTTTATTGCAGAAATAAATAAAGAATTTTAAAAAATGGGTAAGGCTAAAACAGTAATTGCATGTTGGATTAAATTGCTTCCACAATACCAGTGGTGTGGAAGCAATTGTTCATTGTCGGCGGCAGTTTTGAGGTGCACGAACACAAGCCACAAATACAGAAAAATTGATGTAATATACTATATGATGTTGCAAATTGTTTTGGTTCTCTACCTCAAACTTGAAATTCCATGTGTTGGAGGTGCAGGTGAAATTGTGTAGGAAAGAGGGTGTGAAATTTTGCAGCCATGGAAAATTCTCAGCGACAAAATTGCTGGGACAATTTTATTGAAGGGGGTTAGTTGTTAATTTCATACAAGTGTGAGACTCGTTATTGTGGCCGAAAATGAGCATGGATTTGGCATTGTAGTTGGAAGAGTAGAGATCATTGCTAGGATAAGGAGCGGAGAAATGACGGAAGAGAGGACCAGCGGAAAGTTATCAGGTGGCGGCGATGGAAGAAGAGACGACCAGTTTAGGTTGCCAATAAGCAGAGTGGACTAGTGTGGTTGGTTCCATATTATTGGGGCCGCTGCTTGCGGCGATTCCACTCTCAACGAGCCGCCAAGAGTTTCAAACCAAAGCCACCAAAGCCTTCCAAGTGTTTATTACTTAATTTTTATTTTTATTTTGAAATTTTTTCAATTTGTCTTTTCTAATGTTTATTACTTAACCACAGCAAAACTAAACAATTACTGTATAGTCTTAATAATTTCACTGCACCTTAACCCAGTCAAGGAATAGTCAACATTAAAACTAGCTTCCACATGTCTCTTTTTCATAGATGTATTTGATGTAGCCAACTTAGCCACCGTAAACTCAATGCCACCAAAGAACGCACCAATTATTAATTCTTAGTTTCTTACTTATTAAGTCTTTAATTTACTACTTTAGCCCTCTTAATTTTATTTTTCTCCCTCCTCTTATGTTTTTTAAGTTGTTTCTTTCCATGTCAAGTTTTTAGCTCTGCCTTTCAAAATATTAGGAATAAAAAATATATTTTATTTGTAAGTTAATTATTTAAATAATTTAAGTTAATTTTTTTAGAGTCAAATATTTTTTTAAAATTTGTTAAAAATTATAAAAATATCTTTAAATTTTATTTTATTTTAATTTTGTTCTAAAATTTTTCTTATCTGCATCAACTATATTTTCAGCAGTTAATTTTTTAAAAAATTCAAAATTAATTTAACAATAATTTTATAAAAATAATCTTTAATGTAAAATAAATTAAATATTATTATCATACATTATTGCTGAATTAATTCTAAATTTTTTTAAAAATTTAGTTGTCATTGATATATTTAATGTAAATCCGACACTTTAAAAATAAAATTAAAATAAAATAAAAAATATTTTTTATATTTTTATTAATCTTTTTTGGATAAATCACATCCAACTAAAATTTGAATCTAGTTTTTTAAGTAAGGAATATTATATATAAGAAATTTTTTTAAATATATTAGTATATTGGTATTTCAGTAAATCTTAATTATTAATTTTAATTATATATATATTTTTTATAATTAAGATCATTGTTAAAAATTATTGAAATATCAGTATATCAATACATTTAAAAATGTTCTTTTCAATTTTATAATATATTTTCCTTTTTTTAACAAGAAAATAAAAATAAGAAAGCAATCCTAAAAAACAAAGGTTTCAATAATCTACAGAGAAAGGCCCAAAATAAGGGGGAAAGTGGTCTCACCTAGCCCAATACCAATAAGAGATAACGAATGTCAAATTTTGAGACTCTGCTATGCTCTATCTCCAAGTTGCTGCTTCCTCACTCCTATAATCCCATGAAACCTATAATGAAGATTAAGGGTGAACGCGAATTGAATATGACCAAAATTTTTATTCGATTCGCATTAAAATTATTGGATTGGATCTAATATTCGTATTTTTTTAGTTTGGATCCGATTCGATCCGCATATTTGCGGATTGGATCGAATATCGGATATATTTGTAAAATATAAAAATATTTTTAAAAACTTATTTTTATTAAAAAAAATTAATAAAATTTATTTTTATATTCTTTTAAATATGTTTATTCTTAAAATAATATTAAATATATTTTTTTAATAATAAATTAAAATAATACAACATATATGATAATTATTAGTTGAAATAAAATATAAAAAAAATAATTACTTATTTATTTCTTTATTTTTTTGGATACGCGGATATACGGATACCAACACAATATCCGCAATCCGATCCGATTAGTATGCGGATCTGATTCGATCCGATAGCCTTGCAGATCGAATTCATATCCACAATTTTTCGATCGAATTCAGATAAACACCGCAAATATGCGAATCGAATCCGATTTATAAACAGCCCTACTGAAGATTGCAACTTGCAACGGGTATCAACTCTATAAATAATTAAATAGAGGAGCTTTACAATAACAACATAATTTACAAAAATATTAGGGGTATATTAAAAATCACCTATTAAATTAATTATTATGTATTTTTATATAAATATATCTATCATTTAATTTATTTTTAATATAAATTTTACATTTTAATAAATATTGTATACTAATGATTAATATTTTTTTTTAAATTACGACTAAAATAAATTATATAATATAAATTCAAAAAACAATTCGTGTCATTTTTAATAATAACAATGTTCTGAAAACCAGTTCGAATCGGAAATCATTAACAACATGGTTCGGACAGAAAATAAAACTGTCAAATCCAAAAATTAGATTTGGACCGCCGAACCGGTCCAAAATCGATCAATCAAATCGAACCGTGACTCGGCCGATTTTTTGAATTTTGCCAAAAAAGTGAAAAACGCTGCGTTTTGACTTGGCACCAAAAAGGAGCCCTACTCTTTGGCTTTCACCCAGACACCTATAGCACACTCTCGAGCCTCCAGCCCTCCACGCTCACCGGTCACCTCTCGTTCTCAGTTTTCACGTCTTTGGTCTCCACTCTCTATCTCGAGCTTCCGACGCAATCTCTGTCCAGCCACTGGCCGCCGTCGCAAGGTCCGTGAAAGTCACTCACTGTCGCAAGTTCCTTTCAGCCAGCTTTCCGTTCGCGCAGCCGGCTTTTCTTTCAGCCATCAAAATCGCAGCCACCGACAGTGCTAGTTCCACCGCTGCAAGGAGTGGGCTACAGTCGCTGCCCGTCGCACTCAGGGGCTTCTCTCTTCGTCCTTTCGGCGTTCTCCCAGTCCCCAAATCCTGTTCCCTCTCACGCAAGGGCGCAGCTTTTTCCTCGAAGACAATGGCGTAATTTTTTTAATTTTCGTTCTCTGTTTTTCATTTTTTTCTCAGAACAATTTTTTTGGGGGTGGGAAATTTTGCTAGTGCTAGTGTGCTACTCATTTTGAAATCTGTCTCATTGAATGATTAGTTACGCGCATGTGTTTTATTGTTCTCTGCTTTGGATTGAATCATTGATTTGATTGATCAGTTGATTTTAGTTTTTTGGTGAATATTTGTTAAAATTCTGCTGAAAATTTTGTTAATGGCTTCATTATTTTTTTAATTTTCGTTCTCTTGTTCTTCATTTTTTTTGGATTGTAAAGGAGAATAACTCTTGTTTTAAATAATCAAAATGATCAAGAACAAAATTGAAAGAAGTGTAATCAGTTGTATTAGTTGGTCTTGTGTAATCTTTAGTTTATTCCTTTGTATAATACTCATCTCTTTTATTTTCCTGCAGCATAACTTTCTTTTTTAGTGTTGTTGTCATCCTTTCAGGGATTACTAATACTAATGTGCTACCCAGATTGAAATTTGTCTTATGAAATGAATAATTATGCTCATGTGCTGTATTGTTCTCTGTTTTGAATTGAATCATTAATTTGAATAATTAGTTAATTTTAGTTTACTTGGTTAATATTGGTTAAAATTGTGCTAAAATTTTTGTTAATTTTTATTAAAATTATGTTAAAATTTTGTTAAAAAATTTATTAAAAAAGAAGTAAATTGTGCAAAATATGTATTAAAATTATGATCAACCTTTGTTAAGAAAGAAATAAATTGATCATGACTAGCCTTTTAGTTCAATAAAAAAATATTTAAATTGAATTAGCTCAATTAAATTAATCCGTCTTTTAATTTAATGAGTTTTTATTTAAATTGATGAGCTCAAAGATTTTTAATATATTTTATGATTTAAAACAATCAGCTTGGTTATAATAATGCATATATAGGTAATAATTTGATTGATGTTTTTACATATAATTAAATTTAAAAGATATTTTAAAATTTATATTAAATTATAATTATATTGTATAATATGTTTATTTATAATTTTTTATTATTTTATTAAAAAACAAATTTTTTAGTTAAACTTCAGTTGAACTGGTTAGATTAATAAACTAATGAACCAATAACTAAAATAATTCGATAATCGATTCGATTTTTAGAATCTTGATAATAACATATTAGACGATTCATAGGAGAAATTATATTATAATTATAAATGACACTAAGTTGACATGCTAAAAAACTGTTTTGACAGTTATCATCAATATTCATGTTGACATGTCACTAATTAATATGTCACCATTTTATTATTTTTGGTCAAATATATTAAAAATTATTTTTGATATTAAATTGAAATTAGTATTTTTTTTATTATTATGGATTGCTGAAATATTATGCTTAACACTATGTTTGGTTTAAAAAAAATAAGAGAAAAAAATAGAAAGAAAATGAATAGAAAATTTCATTTTTTCTTATTTGGATGCTAAAAAAAACGGGAGGAAAAATTTTTTTTGTGTGGGTTTCACCAAAAAAATTTTTCATCCATTACAAATAAAAAAATAAGAAGAGAAAATTTAATTTTTGTGTATTTATAATATTACCCATAGTTATATTATTATTATTAATAATTATCAATATAAATTTAGTTTTAATAATTTTAATATATTATTATAATAGAGATTTATATTTAAAAATTATATATGTATTAGATAAAATTATAATATTTTAAATATTTATGAAATATAAATAAAAATATTTATAATTTATTTAATTATAAAGATATTAATGTAATTTTATATTATTATGATTTTTTTTTATTTTTCTTTCCATTCAAAAAAAAAATTTCTCTCTATTTTTTTTCCATCCATTTTTTCTTCAATCAAACAACACACAAATAATTCTACTTTTTTTTATTTTCCATTTTCTTTCTTCTTATTTTCTTTCCTTCTATTTTCTTTCTTATATTTAAATAAAGCCTAAGTGTGACATAGTTTAAGAATAGAAATGGAATCATTCGATTTGATAAAACAAAATAAACTATGAGATTTAAGAGAACTAAAATTGAAGAGCTTGATTTGTATCAAATTAAAATTTTAAAGCTTAAATCCAATTGTTTGATTTACTTTGAAATAATATTTTATTATGAAAATGCAAAATTTTACCATACAATTTCAATGCGATGAATTTAAAAGAAAATGATAAAATATATCTTTTGTTTTTAAAATTTATTAAAAATTTTAAAAATATTTTTAAATTTTATTTTCTTTTAATTTTGTCTTACAAATTTTGTATTTTAATCAAATTTATTCCTAACGATTAATTTGTCAAAAAAATTATGACCAATTCAAAAAAAAATTTTTATAGGAATAACCTTTAATACAAGCAAATCAAACATATTTATCATACATTATTGTTAGATTAATCTTAAATTTTTTTAAAATTTAATTATTAGGAATATATTTAATATAAATAAAAAAATTTTAGAATAAAATCAAAATAAAATAAAACATAAAAATATTTTTAAAATTTTTAACAAATTTAAAAGCAAAAAATATACCTTATGAAAAAAATTAAAATATGCAAATAGAAACTTCAATTAATCTTCGCTCATTTTTTTGTGAAAGTAAAACTCTTTATTGGACAAGATATCTATCATTGGGATTTTTTCTGAAATAAAAAAAATTATTTTTTAAAATTTTATTTTTTAATTTTAATTTTTTAAATACGTTTTTTTTTTAAGATTTAAGGCAAGTTCGCCCACTTGACGAACTCTATAATTTTTATAGAATTTGCTTAACTTCCGCCAAACTTCACCTCAATTTTTTCCAAAACCAAAACTTGCTCTAAATTAAAAAAAACATATTTAAAAAATTAAAGTTAAAAAATAGAATTTTAAAAAATAATAATTTTTTTATTTTATTTCAAAAAAATCCATCTATCATTCTCTGACTTCAACGCTATAAGAAAAAAATTAACCCAAATATGCTCCTGATTATGAAATAAAGGTTTAGAAATTAATTTTAATTAGGGTGTAATTTTAATACATTAATAATATAAAATTATTTAAATAAATTTATATTTAGATAATTTTTTAAATAATAAATTACAAATTAATTATTTTCATCCTATAATAACACATAATTAATTATTTATATAACTTTTTATTCATGATACTATAAGAAAATCAACGGTGCTTTTGGTTTATATTTTTATTTTTACAGAAAAGTTCTGCATACAAGCACTAACCACTTGTATGTTTTACAAGTTACTTAACACCCTAAAACCTAAAACGCGCTCCAATGGCTACGTTGTATACACGCGTTATATATAACTACCAAATTTTAAAGATTTGTTTCCTTATTCGTTTTCCTTATTTGCAGATTTGCTCGTTCTTCTTCTCGCGAAGCTTCCCCTGGTTTCTTCGATCGTTCTTTTCCCCTTCTTTCTCACTCGTTTCTTTTTCGTCATTTACGTTAGTTCCTTTCTCTATAACTCCAGCTTCGTTTTCTATTTGATTTTTTGTTTTCTGAAATCAAAGTTTGAACTCGTTTTGAAGATAATTGATGATTCAACCTCAGATTGTCAGCTGAATCCAGGCGAAGTGGACTATGAATTTCAATTTAACGAAGTTCCTGAGGTTTGATTTACATAGGATTACTATGAATTTTGTTGCAGTAATTTGTATAGCATTGTGTAGGTGAATAATTCGTGAACATTGACTGTCAAAATAATGCATGAAGATAAATCTGTGTATTGAATGTAATGTATTAGTTTTGATTAATTATCTGAAATTTATAGCAGACGCTCGGGTGTAGATTAGATCTTTTTTGGGTGTATTTTTGCTAGAAGTGTGGGTGTATTTACAGTTTACTGCTTTTTCTGTTATTTTAACTGAGTTGTTGTTGTTCGGGTGTATTATATCAGACATGATTGGATGTGTTTTTAGTTTTTGATATGGTGTATTCTGCAGCCTGTGTATTTACAGTTTATGGCTTTTATTGTCATTTTAGTTGAGTTGTTGCGGTTCGGGTGTATCATATCAGATATGATTGGGTGTATTTATAGTTTTTGACATGGTGTATTCTGCAGCCTCTCTCGGTTGTTAATGACCAGTTTGTTCCGAAGGTTGGAATGACCTTTACCACCCTTGAAGATGCTGGAAAATTTTACAGGAACTACGCCAAGACTGCAGGTTTTTCTACAAGAGTTTGGAGCACAAATAGGAAGGGAAACGAGATTAAGAATCAATTGATTACATGTAGCAGAGAGGGAAAATGAAAATCTAAAATATCTCCGACCGAGAAGACTAATCCGACAGCCGGTTTAAACTGTCCTGCAAGAATTTATATACACACGTTGAAGGATATCGGTGATTGGATCATTTCAAAGGTTGTGCTGGATCATTCACACCCCTGCTGTCCAAGTAAAGCAGAGATGCTCAAACAGCACAGGAAACTAAGCATGTCCATTCGTCGTACAATAGAGAATAACGAGGAGGCCGGTATCAGACCAAACAAAACCTACCAATCATTTGTTGCAGCTGCCGGGGGTCACCGCGAGTTAAATTTTATCGAAAAGGACGTGAGAAATTACATTACCAGGGAAGTGCGGAATGTTTCCGAACAAGAAGATGCAAAGGAATTCGGGAAATATTTGTTAAGAATGAAAGAGAAGAATCAGAATTTCTTTTTTGAGCTTGAACTCGAAGAGGATCAATCGATTAATCTGGCTTTTTGGGCCGATGTAAGAAGTAGAGCTGCCTTTGAGTATTTCACAGACGTCATTTCATTTGACACCACCTACAATACAAACAGGTAATAAACTGTCCCTGTTTATGATGCTAAATTAATGTATTTTTATGAATCCGCAGCAGAGGTGTATATTGGCTATTTTTTGGGTGTATACGAAGCATTTGTTGGGGTGTACCTAATGATTTTGCATTCTGCACTATGGTAATTTATTTCAGGTATAATTTGGTCTGTGGTTCTTTTGTCGGGGTGAATCACCACGGCCAGTCAACACTTCTCGGATGCTCTTTGATGAAAAACGAAGAAATTGAATCATTCAAATGGTTATTTCAATGTTGGCTTCGTTGCATGGGAGGAAACGCTCCAAAAAGTTTTCTCACCGATCAATGTGCATCAATGAAAAGGGCTTTAGAGGCCTGTATGCCAACAACAATTTATCGTTGGTGTATTTGGCACATCATGAAGAAGATTCCAAGCAAATTAAATGGGTACAAGGGACATGCAGATATTGAACAAGAAATGAGCCAAGTTGTTTGGAACTCTCATAGCAAAGACTCATTCGATAGGAATTGGAATGATTTTCTGCTGAATTTTGGTCTTGTGGACAACAAGTGGCTTTCAGGTAATGTTTGTTTAAAATCTGTAGCAGAGGTGTAAATTGCATATTTTTTCGGGTGTATTTATAGTCTGTGTTTGGGTGTATTCTGCAGATTTGTATGAAGACCGTCATATATGGGTTCCTATCTATCTAGATTACCACTTCTGCGCAGGGATGAGAAGCACACAAAGGAGCGAGAGCATGCATTCATTTTTTAACAAGTTTATCACCCGGAACAGCTCGCTTATTCAGTTCGTCAAACAAAACGATAATTGCCTCGGAAGCAGGGAGCAAGCAGAGAGAGAATCAGATGCTGCAGATTTTCATACGGCCATACCGTGTGCAACCAAATCCTCTATTGAAGCTCAGTTTCAAGATGTGTACACTCATCAAAAGTTTAGGGAAGTCCAAGCGCAATTCAGAGGAAAGGCGAATTGCATCACCAGATTAACGAATTCCGCTCTAGGCTATTCAGTATACGAAGTCGGAGAACAAGTTTCCAGTTCAATATTCAACAAGTTTGTGGTTACTTACGACTCAGTTGCAGCCGAGGTAAAATGTCAATGCTTATTATTCGAGTCGAGAGGGATACTGTGTCGTCACGCACTAAGCGTGTTATGCTTTGAACAAGTAAGCCAAGTGTCACCTAGATATATACTGGAACGATGGAGCAAGAAGGTAAAGAGGCGACACACACACATCAAGAGCAGCCATGACGAGCCACTGATGGAGCCAAGAAGCAAGAGGTTTGACCAATTGATTTTTCGTTCGCAAAATATTTGCGAATTTGCATCCGAATCGGAGGAGCTGACTGCAATTCTGCACCGTACGTACGATAACGTCATGGCTGAGATGGAATCATTAAAAGCCAAAAGGAAGGGGACATCTTCTTTATCCCACGAAGATGCCAACTTGGAATCCGTTAACGAGCTTCAAAGCCCGCCAAGGATTCGAACAAGAGGTCATCCAAAAAATAGGCTATGTTCAAAGTTGGACAAACAGATTGCAAATACCACAAAGAAGAAGAAAACGAAAGTTTTAAGCGAGGTAAAAGTAATGTTCTTTAAATTTGTGGTGATTGAGTTTATTTTTCTCGTTAATAGTTTAGCTAATATGTGAGTGTTATATTCAGATAAACCTGTTTGATGCTACATCAGTGGTGCATTCAAATTCCAGCCAATATCAAGGACATGTTATGAATTATCAGTTTAGGGTACCAGCAACAGGGGATAACTCTTTGGGTGTATAGTTTTACAGAATATGGGTGTAAAAGCACTGCTCTTTTGGGTGTATTTTTGTGAATTCACATCTTACATATAGATACATATATATAATATTAGGGTTTAGGGTTTTAGGGTTTACAGGTTAGGGGTAAGGGATTAGGTTTTAAGTGTTTAGGGTTCAGGGTTTTAGTCTCAAAGCATCAGGGGGGATAGATTTCAGGGTGTATATTCAACTTTATTTGGATGTAAAAAATCGCAGGTTATGGGTGTATATTTGATTTGATATTTTTCTTCATATTTTAGTACCTGTAATTCATACATTTTGAATACAGCACAGATAGTTTAACAGCACAGACAGTTTGGGTGTATATTTTAAGCAATCTTGGGTGTATATTAAACTCCCATTGGGTGTAAAAGTTTATAATTTGTGTTTAGATCTGTCTTGATGTTTTCCTTCATATTTTACCACCTGTAATACTGCTTTTGAATACAACACAGACAATTTAACAGCACATATAGTTTAACTATGGAAAAAAATTTCATTGAATAGAAGTTGTTTATAAATGACAATTTTTTACAGCATTTGTTCAATTTACAAACTAGTTAGTAGTTGGATTACTCAGTTTCTATATCAGTAGAATTTATCTGACAAAACGGACTCAATAATACGGAGGATGACTTCGACAGTCTTATTGTATTACTCGCTCTAATTGCTTGATCTCTCTCTTTATTCATTTCACTGAATAGTATCCGCGAAGCATACTCTACTCTATAGTGGTCCACCTCGTCCTACAATTAAAAAGTATATTCTGTTTAAACAGGAATATTAATTCGGTAAAGTAATACAGAGTTATATAGTTCTAAAGACAGTTACCTGTTTCCAATTATCCCATTCATACTTCCCTCTTTTAATGTTTTCCGGCTCAATTAACTCAAGCCACTTCATAACGTAGATAGCGCAGTCATAGTTGAAAATGAAGAAAAAAATTACAAATCTCATTTAGGAAAGTTTAATGTTCAGAGTCACAAATTTATACGTTGATTTTTGGCCTGATATATTAACGTATGATGCTTTAATTTGCTTCTCCTTCTCGTCTTTTTTCAGAGGTTCCCCGCCGACATATGCTCTCATTCTTGAAATTACATATCCCTTAAATACCAAAACAAATCAGTAATACACCCAAATGAATGCAAACAATCATTATTTAGAACATAATAAAGATATAAAATACACCCAAATGAATGCACAAGATACAACCAACTGAATGGACAATATACACCCAACACAACAAACGAAATATACCCAACTTAATAAACAACATACACCCAACTTGATCAACAAAATACACCCAAATGGTTCCACAAAATGCACCCAACTCGACAAAGAAATTACACTCAAAGGAGAACATACTTACACCCAAAGCAAAACATACATTATATCATGCAATAAAGTAAATAACACAGAGCCAACTTACAGTGAATTTATTAAGCTGCTTTCTCTCATCGCTTGGAGCTCTCTTGTGTAGTGGGTCAAGTATATAAAATCTCCGCTTTGTTGTATCAATCACCCATAACCACCAATGGCCCGAGTAGCAAACAGGTGTAAAAATATGAAGGATTGCCACATTTCAACAGTGTGTTATTTTATTTGGCATATAAGTAAAGAACGGTACTAACAAATTTTACAAATAAAAACTTACATATGGATGCAAAGTTAATTTTTTTGCATTTATGAAGGGAATAAAACTTGGGTAGTCTTCCACCCTGAATTCTTTATTGGTTTTAGGTGATATGAATTCTCCGTTTGGGTGCTTCGAAATGGCCATGTTCTGCAACAATTGTGAAACAACAAATGAAATACTAAAAATATACCCAATTGAATACTTTAAATACACCCAAATGACTACACAACTTACACCCAATTGAACGTAAAAAATACACCCAGATGAATACAGAAAATACACCCAAAATTCGTAGAAGTAAGACTTACTACAATATCGGGGGGGGGGGGGGAGACAGTATACTTGTTCTTGAAACCTTTTATCATTTTTTTGGTTGAGGATGAGGCACATGGCAGATACAATCTAGAAATATATGCCGAAATCAATTTACATTAATAAACATTGCAGTAAACTTTGGTGTAAAAATATTAATGTTATTCTAATATTACCTCAGCTTCTATATAACTTTTCGCCTGAAGTGATGCAAGGTGCATTCTTGTCAAAATGTATTTATCTTGGGCAATCAGAGTGCACATGTTGTCATACTCGTTAGTGCTGCCATCTGCGTATGTCTTCACTCGCGTCCCCCAGATGTAGCACTTCTCTTTCATATCATTTGTATTCTGATTTTTTCCCACAGGAGTTTCAAACTTCCCAGAACTTTCTCCCCCAGTCTCCCTTTGAATTTGTGGACTTTTACTTTCTTCTTTCGCTGCACTGCTTGCTATTTTTTGTACCAAATTCTCTAATTCTTCTATCAAATTTGTAGTTTCTGGAGATTTTGCCCTTTCTGCCTCCTGCGTTGACGCTCCCTCTTGCGTTGCTATTTCTTCTTGGCTTGAATCAGTGAGGGCAAGGCTGAATGATGGCAACAGATCTGTTATAGAAACATACGATGCTGTCCGTGCCATCATCATCAGGGCAGCAGCGTCTTCTGCGGCTGGATAACTGCATCATCATGTATAACGTATTATAAGAATAAGAATATACAGATGATAAGTAAAAATTAATTTTAGTCTGATGAACTTACATTTTAGTTGGAGCTGGGGGAAGCGTGGGTGTGCTTTCTTCAAGTTGTTGGGGGGTTTCAGGAGTGCTACACAGTTACACAAAATTAATCATGGCATACAAAAAACTATTCAGGAACAATATACACCCAAACTGTTACCAAATATACACCCGAACTGTAACCCAATATACACCCAATACTATTTCTTACGTTTTTGTAGTTCCTTTAATTTGTAGCAGAGGGGTTGGTTCAAAATCTGTCTCAGGTATTTCTTCAAATTCCGGCACAGTGGTTGTTTGGGACACTGGCACAAAAACTTGAATCGAAACTCTAAACAAGAAGAAAAATGAAAGGTTAACAACGCCTTTGAAAATAATAAGGTTATATGGTTGAACTATTCTTGAAAAACTCACATTGCAAGTGCTTCTGACGGTGTCTGTTCCCTCACAACCATCATATTCGAATCAACCGACTCACTGGCTGACTGTTGAACCGGACTCAACCTAAAATACACCCAAAGAAAGTCAAAAAATACATCCGAACAGTTCAAAAAGAAGACAGGCTTTGTTTTTTGAGAACTTACATACTTGCAGATTTTGCTTTTTTTTCTGCCTTTTTTTTCTTGAATAAAATAATAAAGGGTTTTTTTTTCTAAAAAAATATATACAGAATTAGAAGTAGAAGGTAATAGAAGAACAAAAGTAACGGTTATTTGAAAGTGAAATTACATGCTCTCTGTCGGCTTGTTTACACTACTTTGTTCTGTGCGTCCTTGAGAGGAAGGATCATCACTTCCCAAGTTCACATCCGGTATTCTAAACAGATTTCATGTTATTCAGACAAAATATGATACAGGTATAAAATAGACCCAAATGAATGCACAAGATACAACTAACTGAATAGACAATATACACCCAACACAACAAACGAAATACACCCAACTTGATCAATAAAATACACCCAAATGGTTCCACAAAATACACCCAAATCATGATAACAAGATTTTATTAAATAAAGCTTCTTACGTTTCAGAGGAGACATAGCGACCTTCTGTCGATCGCAGGTCAGCTTCGTTCTCCCTGCAAAACAAGAAACAATTATTAGCAAAGAAAACACACTAAAATCTGAAATATACACCCCAACAAGACATACTCCTCTGCAGCAGATTTTTCATTGTTTCCCCTTAATAATTCATCTAGATCTTCACTTCCTATTTCAGATATGTCAGTACATTCATAAAAGAAGATATTAACAAAAATAATTATGATGATAGACGGTAATATAGCTTACGAGGTACTGTACCCATCATAGTATTGATCTTCTTCAGGAGATGAATGCTCAACAACAACCTTTTTTTTTTGGATTGTGTTTTGGGTGGAAAAAACAAGTATGAATCAGAAATAAAAAATTAATTTTATCACAGAATATTATCCAAAGAAGTGCTTACTTTTTTGGTGTTCTTTGTGTCTTTTTTTCTTTTGCTTCTCCACCGGTGATGATTCTTCGCTTTTATAAGTTAATAAGAGACACTTCAATTAATACACAAAATCTTTATAATGAAGCCAAAAGAAAGGAGTAATAATTTCAGAACATTACTCATTTGTTGATTCAGATTCTGAATCAGAATCTGAATCCTCTTGACTCTTTTTTCTTTTTTTGGAGTCCATTCTGGAAGGCAAACAATCATTATTTAGAACATACTAAAGATATAGAATACACCCAAATGAATGCACAAGATACAACCAACTGAATGGACAATATACACCCAACACAATAAACGAAATACACCCAACTTAATAAACAACATACACCCAACTTGATCAACAAAATACACCCAACTCAACAAAGAAATTACACCCAAGTATGGTACTTATTTTTTTCCTTTTTTGCTGGGTTGTTTTCTTGGTGAATCCTTTGAGTCTTCTTGAGTCTCAGACTCAGAGGTAGAACTGTCACTGTCAGTTGTTTCTGTTTCCGAAGACGATGTTGAACTCGCCTTCCTTTTTTTTGTTTTTTTTTTATTTCTTGTTTTTTTTTCTTTTTTCTCTATTTTTTTCATTTTCTCTCTTGTTTCTGCCATCTTTACAATCTCCTGAAACATTAGATATTTTAGTTAGCAGCATTCACGTAAATAAAATACACCCAACATATTACGTTCACTTACCAAAATTTCCTCTGTTTCTACACTCATTCTTTCGACCAACTGCTCCTTACTCCAGTTGGCAATCCAGGATTTTGGCGGTCTTTTAGCCCTCTTCTTGCCCTTATTTTTAGAAAGATGAAAGTAAATTATCATCAGGGCAAAGAGGCAGCCATCAATTGCCTTTTTCTTTTTCTCCTTGTAGTCGATTATGCCCTTGACCATAAAGGTCAAAACATGCCCTCCAGTTTCGCTCCGTTATGCTGTCCATCTCAAAAATTGGGGCCAAGTACACAGGTGAGATTTTGTTTATTGTCGTTGGTAAAAGGAACGCCATCTGTATATAGGGGATGAAAATCCTCTTGAATATTAGGTGTTCCTCTTCGTTACTAACGCCAATATCCATCATCTCATCTGTAAGACTTTTGAGGGTCTTACCCTGGAATCTTCTAAAAATTACTTTGTCATCCTCAGAAAGTTTCTTATAATTGACTTTCTGAGGAAATAGATCTCCTACAAAAAGGAAAACAACAAAGTATCAAAGTCGGTTCAAATACACCCAAGCATCAACTTAAATACACCCAAGTATCAGTTAATATACACCTATAATTTTTAGCGAGTTACCTGTTGCATTGATGCCAAGCGCATGACCTATTTTTCTTGGTGTTATTTTAAAAGAACCGTATCCGGTTTTCAGTCTGTTCTCCCCTAATTTGAAGTTGTTAGCCAGTTCCCTTAACACTTGGTGATGCACCCTTAGTGGTGGGATGTGCATCAAGCCACCGAATCCCAAATACCTCACAATTGTTTTCTTCTCCTCACTCATGTTTCTGAATTTATCACTTAATAGATGTGTTGCACACTTAAGGTCTTTGGTTTGCTGTAAACAAAAATAAAATTATAGTCAGATATATTTCTATTATATAAAACTGATTTCATGTAAGACATATATTTGTTCTTACATTTCTTTCAGGCTGGTTTCTCGCTGCCATTTTCTCTGAAATGAAAAATACACCCAAAAATATCAGTAAGATACACCCATATGTATGAGTTAGATACACCCATTGATAATAGTAAGATACACCCATAGATATGATTCAGATACACCCATATATATCAGTCAGATACACCCATAGATATGATTCAGATACACCCATATATATCAGTCAGGTATCACTCAAACATGCATCAATATCAAGCAACATTACAAGGTCAAGCAATATACACCCATGGACAAGCAAATATAAGCAAGTGCTGACTATTTCAATATATCAGTTCAGAAATATATACCCAACAAATTACTCCATATACACCCACCAAACTACGGAATATACCCCCAAAAATCAGTTACCAGAAGAACTAGAACAACAAGAACAGTAACACCTACAAGAACGAACAAGAACAGTGTAACATAGAAGTAAGAAGAACAGTAAAACCTAGAACATTATAAACTGTATAATGAGACGTAGAGCAAGAAGAACAGTAAAACGTACAACAACGTAGAAGAACAGTAAAACCTAGTTCGAAATCTGGAAAATATACATGAATGGTAATGTAACGTACCTTGAGTATTATAGCTTTGTTTTCTCTGGAGATTCTTGATCGAGAGTTTTATGGTGTGTTGATGGAGTTTTCGAATGTTAGCGACGAGTTGTATATCTTGAGTTTCAAATTTTGCTCGAAAATGGAAGGGTTGCGTTTTCTCTGAATGGCTTTGAGAAGTGGAAGAAGTGGAAGAGTCTGCCATTAATGGGCGGTTTACACGAAGAGAAGCGTAATCGTTTGAGTGGGAGCGCGTGATGTTACGCTCCATTCAATATAATTAGTGCGCGTGTGGAATATTTGTGGGCTGGGGACTTGTAACACTTGTAAGACCTTATTGCTTGTATGTGTAGCAGGCCCGTTATTTTTAATATTTTTTAATTTTTAGAATTTATAAAAAATAAAAATAAAAAATAAAATTTATTTTTTATAAAATTAAATAACAAAAAATATTAAAAATGAAAATAAAAATAAAAATATAAACCAAATACAAGCTAATTTTTTTATCAATGATCGAGTGAAAATTTAACAAGCATTTTGAAATTTTGATGCTTTGGCGTTTGCTCCGGTTTTCACAGAGAAGCAAAAACCAAAAAGGGTCTCTGGTCCACCGCCACATTCCACAATTTAATATGAAAATATTCCCAATACCTAGATTCTTCTATCCTACACCTTGCATCCATTTTGGAATCTTCCACTTCCCACTTTGCTCTCTCTCTCTCTCTTTCTCTCTCTCTCCAAATAATTAATATGCAAACCCCAAATCCATTCTTGTTCTTCGAGTTTCAACAATGAAGTTCGGCAAGGAATTCAAGACTCATTTGGAGGACACAATCCCTGAGTGGAGGGACAAATTCTTGTGCTACAAGCCTCTCAAGAAGCTTCTCAAGAACCTTCCTTCTTCCAACCACACCAACAACGCTCCCATCAATCCCTCTTCTTTCACCCACCTTGAAGCCTGGTTCGTCACGATTCTCAACGACGAGCTTGACAAGTTCAATGATTTCTATGTTGATAAGGAGGAGGAGTTTGTTATCCGCTTCCAGGTTCTTAATTTTGTCTTTTGGTTAGGTTTAGAACGATAAATTCAAGAACCCTTAGTTTTGGATGTGTTTATGCAACTTAATCTATAATTGTTGGTTAACAAATTGTGTTTCAAGTTTGAATAATTGAGTGCTCTGAGAACATGTCTTAGCTTTATCGAATTCAGTGACTATTGCAAACACTGAAGGTAGATAGTGTAATTTGATATGTGTTAGCAAAACCAAGTAACAATTAGACCCTGCAATCTTGATTAAGCAACAATAATTTTCTCTTCCAAGCATGGGTTCCATCTACAAATGCTACACTGAAAAAAAAAGTACAGTGAATACCAAGTAATTGTATAAGGAGAATATGCTGTAAATAGCTATAATCTGTGATATGATTTACTACTTTAGGGCTTCAAGCTCAATGGCGTCGTCTGAACTATGTAGTGGGATAAGGCTTTGTTGTGGTTGTTGTTGTACTACTTTAGGGATTCATCGTTCAACCTTCATCCTTGAATTCTATACTAAATCCAACTGTTTAATTGCTGGATTGAAAGTTCGTGTAAAAGAAATTGGTTAAATTGTTAAATCCTCAAGAATATCTATGTATTATAAATATTATAATACTATCTTTTGCTATAAACTGTTTCTTTCCTGATTTTTGTTTCTAATTGTGAATAGGAGTTGAAAGAAAGAATTGAGAGACTTAAAGAAAAAAGCAGTCAGAGTGAAAGGTACACTTCCGAGTATGAGGATGAGTTCAGTGAAGAAATGATGGGAATCAGGAAGGACTTAGTCACCATCCATGGAGAGATGGTGCTTCTCAAAAACTACAGTTCCTTAAACTTTGCAGGTATATCATCTACTTAAATAATATGTAAGAAAATTTACTTTGGTGGTTATCTTCTCCTATTTTATTTTGAAGTTTTTTGAATATATGCCATATGCAGTTTTAGTTAGGTAATCATTGATTCCGACACCATTAACATGTTTCCACTTCAACAGGACTAATAAAAATTTTGAAGAAGTATGATAAAAGAACTGGTGGCGTCCTGCGCCTTCCCTTTACGCAACTTGTTCTTCGTCAACCTGTTTTCACAACTGAACCTCTCACGAGGCTAGTTCATGAATGTGAAGAAAATCTTGAACGTCTCTTTCCCTTGCAAGAAGAAGTAATTCAATCAAATCCTGCTCCAGAAAATCAGTCTAAATCACTTGAAGATAATACAACAAATGACTTACCAGATGCATCCTCTACTCTTGGAGAGGAAACAGTGTACATATATCGTAGCACTCTTGCTGCTATGAAAGCAATAAAGGGTCTTCAGAAAGAAAGCTCCACGAGCAATCCATTTTCATTTTCTTCCCTCTTTAACAACCAAGATGCTGATAGTACTGGTGCTGTAACAGCCGAAAACTCTGCAACGAATTCTCCAGCTACCTTACATAATGAGGAAAGCACTGTTAAAGATCCTGACTCTTCGTAAGATGACTTTTTCTTTTGAGGTTGTTTCCTGTATTTTTTTCTTTGGATTGTTGTTTGAGGCTTGTTCATTGAAACTGTATGAAATATGACTTTGCCTCTTTGTTTAAATACAATAAATTAACATAACAAATGAGATATGCATGTTACGTCTAAGATACATGTACAAAAAAACAAATGCTGAATTGAAAGTAACAGAAGTTTTTAACTCACTGTTGTAATAAACAATTGTAATGGTTTTGCTTTGTAGCTGTATGTTTTCAGTTAGCTTCCTTTTGCATCTCTGGATCATCTTTTATGCTCATATATGATTACTCAAGCAAAACAATGCTGACATGTGATGTTATAATGTAATAGTGTTGGCAGTGACAAATTTTCTATGCATTTTCTGTATGTGTGTCAAAGATGTTTAACTTTTATAGTATGTTTGGTTTTTCCTACTTAATTCTACATAAGGCTATGATGTGAAGATTGATGAAAGAGGGAGTTCCAATGAATGGCCAAGAGAAACTTCAGTGTAGGTTGTTCTTAGGTGATGAAAAGGAGTGGTTATTAATAAATAATAAGTAAAGAGAAAGGTGAGGAGTAGGGCTGGCAATGGCAATGGGTAGGGTAGGACCCTATCCTACCCGCGAGTTGAAAATTTCATTAAAACTCTACCCTATCCTACCCGCGGGTTGACAATCTCTCAACCCTAACCCTATCCGTACTCTAAAATTCTAAACCCTACCCTACTCGCAGAAATATCAAATTTTTTCAAAGTAAATATAAAATTCAATTATTTTGAATTTTATACGTATTAATAACATAAAAAATAAAAAACTAATGCTCTAAATTACTAAATTAACTAACTAGTTTAGTAGTTGTTCACTTATTATAAGTCATTACATAAGAGAGGTTATGGGTTCAACTTTCACTTCCTTCACTATATAGAGAGATTTTTATAAAATATGTGTTATATATGAGGTGCGGATAGGGTAGGATAGGGTACACCCTAAACTCGTACACTACCCTACCCGCAGGCATACCCGGACCGTACCTTATCCTACCCGAACGAGTTGGACCAAGTTGAGTACCTGCGGGTAGGGTATGAATTGCCAGTCCTAGTGAGGAGTGGTCGAGTGGAGGCTGTTTGAGAGGTTAAATAGTAAAATTCATAAAGTTCTCTCCCACTGCCTCGCATTTTTTTGTGTGCACTCTCAAACATACCTTTATAAAATGGGTGTGAAAGTGAGAATATTTCAAGCATCACTTAACAATTTTACTGTATATAAAATATACAGAATCTAATTTTGTTTTATATAGAAATTCAATGGTGTATTTTCATATTAATAAAAATAATTAATTTTTAAATCTATTACTTAAAAAATCATCTAAACACATGACTTGTGAAATTATTTATATTGATAATGCCTCAAAATTAAACTTATATATCCTTTCATTTGTGCAAGTTATACAAGTTCTACTGCGAATTTCCAAATAATGGAATAGTTCGTCACTAATCATTTCATTTTCCTAGTCTAACAACAAAGCCTTGTAACTAGGTTGATTGTTTTACCGTAGCTTCATAATTTGCAAATCATAAGAGAAATTGTGTAGGTCTTATTTTATATTAGATCTAGTAAACTAATTCCTGATTATTCCTTGGTAGGCATATACATCAAAGTAACACTAATGGTTTTGCAGAGGGGGCTACCATTGATCTCTATAGAGATCATTTTCGAATAGATGCGTTTAGTTGTTGCTGATGGATTTATTTGCACCATTATTTCTTCCACCATTTGGAACTCAAATCGGTAAAATGGCAAAGTCTACACAACTTTTAACAGGCAATTGTACATTTTAAAGGATAGTGAATGCAAAGTTCATTGTTTTTTGTTCAAATCACAATGTAATTCATACTTTAGGACATGTAGCATTTAGGCAAAGTAAACTATTCACAAATTCTTTGATGCTTTCATGAGAAGTTCCACCTTCACTAATTGCTCTTATAGCCAAATTCCTCCATTGAATCATATTATTCTTGATCACTTTCCCTTGTTCACTCTCAATTATTTCCCTTATACAAAGTCTTAGTGCTTCTTGTCTCACAATCTTGTTCTCATCCATAGGAGCTCTAATTCCCATCTTCCAAAGATCTACAATAAGCTTAGCATTTGTGTTTTGATCTGACCATTGTGGCATTGCAACAATTGGAACACCTAAACACAAAGCTTCTAATGTAGAGTTCCAACCACAATGTGTCACAAAACAAGCAATAGCTTCATGAGCTAAGACTTTTAGTTGGGGGCACCAAGTTACAACTAAGCCCTTGTCAGATTTATTTTCAAAGTCTTTGGGAAGCTTAATTTGCTCAGAGGCCCTTACCACCCATAAGAAGTAGGCATTACTTTCCCTTAAAGCATAGGCTACTTCTTCTATTTGATCCTCTCCAACCATAACCAAACTCCCAAATGATACATAAACAACAGAACCTTTTGGTTTATTGTCTAGCCATTCCATGCAATCTTCGCTCTCGAATGCAGCAGCACCGTAATCTTGGTCGTTTTCGTATTGCTTGTTTAAGAACATTGATGGTATGTTTGGTCCTATAGTCCTATATTTCGGCCACAATTTCCTTGTCCAATCATTTACCTGAAAGTAATTTGTTAGTCTATGATTACATACTAAACTTATGAGTATCTTCTGTTAATTACCTCTTTACCAAGGTCATAGAATGTATTGCAAAGAATCCAATCAGCTTTGTGAATGTTGGAGAACTGACCCACCAACAAATCAAGCAGAAACGGCTTTTCCTGATAAGTGAAGAAGAAAGAAGGCATGTCAGCAACATCAAGTTTCGGCAACCCTGGGAAAGAAAACTCTTCCTCCATGAATGGAACTTGAATCTTCCCCAAATGGAAATGATAGTATGTTGTGTTAACCGCCATGTTTTGAGTGAGAAAAGCAGCACCAACAATCCCAAATCTCTTGGCAGTTTCTAGTGCCCATGGGAAGAATGCATCATACACTATGCAATCAACTGGATCCCCTTTCCGACCAAGATTCTCTACAAGATTTGCTAGATTCTCTGGCCCAACTCTCCAAAAGTGATCCATATAAGCCCCGTAGTTCTTAGCACCTGTATGTATTGTAAAAATATAAATACCAATATTGAATAAATTAATCAACGTATACACTAAAAATCAGTTAATAATTCAGTTATTTATATAAAATATATATTAGAATATAAAATACATATATTTACTTATAATACATGATTAATTTTTTTATATACATATAGTATTTTTAATATTAAACACGAACAAAAAAATGCAGATTTTGAGTACGTTGTCCCATAAATTTGATAAATCTAGTTGTTTACAGTGTTTTTATACAATATATAAAATAGATTTTTTTTTACACAAATATCTAATTATGTAATATTATTTAAGTAAAAATAATTATTTTTTAAATACATAAATTACAGAACCTGAAGGGCCAGTGTGGTCAAAGCCATCAGAAATGGTCTCAAGTGAAATTGTTGGAGGCACTTGATGCAAGTTCTTGCAGTAATAAACGGTTGAAACAAAGGTGACTTTGATTCCTTGGTGTTCCAAGAGTTTGGAGAATTGAATCATGGGGTTGATATGACCTTGAGCTGGTAAAGATAGAATTACACAATGCACCTTTCTGCTATTATTATTATTGTTCTCCATTTCTATGATAATGAATTAAACACTACTTGTGTTTGTTATATGTATATGTGTGCGTATAATAGGGACAAATTATGGGCGGCAAATTTAGGATATGTACATATATATAATACAATAAAACATGTATTCATCATCTTCCACTGAAAAAGTAAATTTTAATTGATTGAGAATGTAAAACAGAACTATACTAATTTATTATTTATGTTATCATCCAATTTAAGATATTCTATTTCATTAATACAGATAGAGTCTAAACTCATAGACATATCTTAATTCACTACAATAATTTTAAATTAGTCCCGACGGCTAAAATTTTTTGTTACATTATTATCGTAGGGTAAACAGTATTAACCTTAAATTCTTTGTTAACAAAAAAATATAAGTTATTCCATTTAAACATTTATAAGCTAAGATTAATATTTTCATTTTCTTTGCCTTTTTTTCTTCCAATGATTCACATAGTTTGAAAAATCACATGCTAAAATTTCCCAAAATTGTAAGTAATGAAGAAAAGAATATAAAAGATATTGTGGGGAGATATAATATTTTTTTTAGAAACAAATAAGTATAAAAAGGGACAAAATTTTTTACATTAAAACGGAATTTGAACTGCAACATTTATTTGGCCGAATTAATGAGTTAACTACTAAATTAACTCAAATTGATTTTTGTGCACAATGACAAAACTGTGATGTATTGAAATACTTACCAGATATATCAAACAAAAAACATAATGAGCTTACAATCTTGTTATATCCTAACGAAACTTAATTAAATGTCCCAACAAATTAAATTCTACACTTTAGCATATTCCACGTATCCTAAATACTTTTATATCTTCAATGTAAAGTAAGTCCAAAAATTTCTACACTTGAAAAAAAAATCCAGTCAAAGAATATTAGAACATTTTGAATATTCGATTTCAGTTCACATGTCCAATATAATATTATTTTATCAAATATTTAATACAAAAATAAAAAGGATGTCATTTTATCTAGTCTAATGTGAGAGAAATGTGTCATGTCACTTACAACATGAAAAGTAATTCGACCATAAAAGAGTGGAAAATTAATATGGTATAATATTTTAATTTCAGGCACGTTTATAGTAAAATTAGGATAAGAGAGAGTTTTTCAATATAAGCGGTCAAAGACTATTTTGAAACTTAATTCGAAATTTATTGCTCCAATATTTGGTTTCAATTAATTTTAAATTTTTATACAAAGTGACAAAAATCGTCTGCTTAAAGTAATAGTAACTCCAATAAAATATTTTCGATAGTAAATAAATTAATTTATTTAATACGCAGCTTAAAATAAATACTTTAATCATATATATTTCAGCAAAATTAACTAATATGTAAAGAAGATAAATGCAAAACGTATCTTTTCTAGATTTTAAAATGAGTTGAGAAGAGAATTGAATCAAAGAATCATTTTTTAAGTTAAAGAATAATTTATGCAAAAAATAAGTTTTAAGAGATTATTATTATTGTTTTGTCTCGTCTGGCGGTAAGAGACTTAAAACGAAACTGGAACTTGCAGATTTTACGAAAGAATAAGAATAATACTACGATATATTTTGGTTTAACCACAAAGTATAATGTAATCTACATCTAATTTCTACTACAACAATGATAGAATTTTCACTATAATCAAAACGGATTATAGTCTCCAATTCTATAAGACTTATACTCTTATAACACCCTAAGCAGGGACGGACCCAGTACGTTTTGCAATTAAGTGGGAGTACGTACTCCTCATCTAGTGCCCGACGCTCTGCTAGGGTTTCACTGCGCCGCCTCCATGGTTACACCTTTCTTTGTCTTTTCTTCGTCAAACTCTTTTCCATCTTCTTCTATTTTTTATTTTTTTCTTAATTTATTTTCCACTTAACTCCCTAATTTTCGTTTTCTCTCCCAATTCATTGTTCTTTTAATTCATTCCATTTTCTAATTCACTCATTCCATATATCTTATGTCTCTTTGGAATTATTGAATACCAATTCTGATTTTCTCTACACCATGAGCATGAGCAACAAATCAGAGACTCAGAACCCTCGTATAATTGCTATGACGGTGGAGGGTGCCAACCTTCAAGTGGCACCCAAAGAAATATGAAACTGCTCTCGTGGAATTGTCGGGGTTTGGGGAGACCCCTGACAATCCACAATCTTAAAAGGATTTGCAAATCCTACTCCCCCGAGGTTGGTTTTATCTGTGAAACAAAAAATCAATCTCGACAAGTTGAAGGAAAACTAAGATCTTGTGGTTTCAAGGAATGGTTTATTGTAGATCCGGATGGATTATCAAGGGGTTTGGCGATGGCATGGAGAGATGGTTGCACTGTTCAGATTTTACAGCATGGTAGATTTTTCATTGCGGCATCAGTTCTGACAGCTGGTTCTAATGATCCCTATGGTGTTCTAGGTGTTTATCTCAGTTCAAATGATCAACATAGAATGGCTCAATTTGCTGAATTAACTTCAGTCACCCAACAGTTCGATGGTAAAGTTGTGTTAATGGGGGATTTTAATGCCATTTCTAATCAATTGGAGAAAGAAGGTGGGGGTGCTAAATCTCCTTCTTCTATTGAAACCTTTAATAGTTTTATTGATGATAATTTTCTGAATGATATTGGTATGGTCGGCAGACCATTCACTTGGTCAAATAGACGGTGGGGTGATGAGTTGATACAGGAAAGACTGGACCGATTCCTGGTAGGAGTTGATTGGCAGCAACTCTATCCCAATGCAACGGTTCTTAGACTGTCAGAATCAGGCTCGGATCATGCCCCTCTTCTCCTAGACTCTAATCCGAGAACTGAGAGATCTAAACGTCGATTCAAATTCCAAGAAAGATGGTGTTCCAATGATGAAATACGTCAGATCGTTAGAGAGGTTTGGCATGAACAGATTGATGGTTCAGCCATGTATATCCTAGCTCAAAAAATAAAGCGTTGTCGGCATAAGATTGTCAAATGGCAGCAAGAACACAGATCTAATTCGAAGGTGGAGATTGATTTACTACAGTCGGAATTAGAGGAACTTCGTTTAGCAGGAATTCATGGAGGCGACATCATTTCAGAAATAGAGGACAAACTTGAAAAAGCATTGCAAAATGAGGAATCTTATTGGAAAGATAAGTCTAGAGTCAAATGGCTCAAATCTGGTGATCAGAATACAGCTTTCTTCCATCAGAAATTTAGAAATCGAACCCGAAGGAATAGAATTTGGCAACTAACTGGCAATGATGGTGAAGTGGCTACGTCAAATGCTGGTATTGCTTCTGTGGCTGAATCTTATTTTAAAGAAATCTTTTCCTCCACTTGTCATGAGAACCCTGAACCTCTATTTACTGATTTTGAACCCAAGGTTACAGCTCACATGAACCGTAGGCTTCAAAGACCAGTGACTATGGAGGAAGTGAAACGTGCAACATTTAGCATTCATCCTCAAAGTGCTCCAGGAGATGATGGTATGACAGCAAATTTTTTTCAAAGCTTCTGGAACATACTTAGCGGTGATGTGTTTCGAGCAGTTAAGAGCTTCTTTTCTGGGGGCAGAATTTTGAAGGGTTTTAACCACACTCAGATCTATCTTATTCCCAAGATTTCTGATGCTAAAGATATGACTCAGGTAAGACCAATAAGCCTATCTTCAGTCTTTTACAAGATTATCTCCAAAGTATTTGTACATAGGCTTCAGAGTATGATGAATAGACTAATTAGCCCTAGCAGAGTGCTTTTATTAAAGGCAGATTAATCTCTGATAATATCCTAATTGCTCACGAGTGTATGCATTACTTGAAGAACAAAAAAAGGGGTCTCGAAAATGAAATGGCGCTAAAATTAGATATGAGTAAGGCATATGATAGGGTGGAATGGCACTTTCTTTGGTTTATATTGGAGAAGTTTGGTTTTGACTCTCGATGAATCATGTGGATTCGAGAATTAGTGACAACTGTTTCTTATTCTATTATTGTGGAAAGACAACCTTATGGTTTCTTCAAACCAAATAGAGGTATTCGACAAGGAGATCCTCTATCCCCCTATCTTTTTCTTTTTTGTGCAGAAGGTCTCTCCTTCTTGCTACACAAGGCAGAACAAAATAGACTAATTCAGGGTCTTCAGATACATAGGCGATGTTCCAAGGTCAACCACCTCCTGTATGCTGATGATTCCATTTTATTCTATAAGGCTAATCCTGAAGCATGTTCAAATATCCTGCATTTATTGAATTCTTATGAAAGCATCAGTGGCCAGAGGGTAAATCTTAATAAATCTGATGTATTCTTTAGCGACAACACTCCGTCCACTACTCGTACACTACTGGCTAACTCTATGAATATTAATCATATTGGGGCTCAGGATAAATACCTTGGTTTGCCTTCTACAGTCTCTAAATCGAAAAAGGCTTCTTTTAGTATGATCAAAGAAAAGGTTCGGAAAAGAATCCAAGGGTGGAAGCGCAATCTTCTTTCGTCAGGTGGTAGACACATATTGCTTAAGGCAGTGGGAGAAGCTATTCCTATTTATACATTGTCTTGCTTCAAGTTGCCTGATGGTTTAATTTCGGAAATTCACTCTCTACTTTCTCAGTTCTGGTGGGGACAAAAAGGTTCTGAAAGGAGGATGGCTTGGATTAGCTGGGACACTATGACTCGCCCACGAAAAGAAGGAGGCCTTGGATTTAAAGATCTCAGAATCCAAAATTTGGCGCTTTTAGGCAAACAGTTTTGGCGACTTGTAACACAGCCTACTTCCTTATTATCCAAAATCTTAAGAGGTAAATACTTTAGCAATGGTAATGCTATAACGGCAGAAATTGGAGTCTTACCTTCTTGGGGATGGAGGAGCATACTGGAAGGCCGAAAGATTGTTGAAAAAGGTCTTAATTGGGCTGTGGGTACTGGTGAGGATATCCGAACCTTTGAGGATCCTTGGCTGCCTCATCCGTATCCTTTAATGATTTCTGACATGCCAAATAGACAGGCTATTTCTGAGTTGTTTCCAAGAGTTAAAGATCTAATTACTGAAGATAGAAATTGGAATCAGAATCTCATTCAAGAACTATTTCTCCAAGACGTTGCAAATAGGATTTTGTCAGTTAAAATTCAGCAGAGTAGGGACAAATTGCAATGGGATTTGAACAAATCCAAGCAATATGATACAGCTTCAGGTTACAGAATTGGCTATTTATTTTACCATCCGCCTCTGGAGCTTTGCCCTAATTATATGCAACAGAAAAAGCCGTGGATTGATCTATGAAAGTTGAACTTGCCTCACAAAATTAAGCTATTTATTTGGAAAGCTCTCCATGGCCGACTTCCGGTGCTTGCTCAGATTCATCACCGCATCCCATCTATATCACCAATATGCCCTTGCTGTCATGAAGCAACGGAAACAGTCACTCATTGTTTGATCGATTGCTCTAGAATTAAAGACGTATGGTCTCAGAGTTATCTTCGTGACTGTCTTCCCCCTCAGAGTTCTAACGACTTTTGGACATGGTGGACTGCATCAACAGAGATACTTAACACGTTGAAGAATGCTGACCGTAATCCTCAATTGCTTGCCATCATTTGCTGGAACTGATGGAAAGCTCGCAACCAGTTGATTTTTGAAGGTTCTACTTCTATGCCGTCTGCCATTCTAGCAAGCTCTGTCAAGTTGCTCCGTGAAATCCAAAGAACTTCCAGTTTAGGTTGTCATCTCCATGAGATAAGCTCTTAGGTGCATTCAATTTGATTTATCATTATTTCTTCTTTAAGATTTTTCTTCGTTTTTCGACCACGCACTGTTGGATGAATACCTTCAGTGTAGTGTTTTTGGGAAATTCCCACCTTTTATTATGCTGTCCTGCTTTTGGACATCTTTGTATTTCATTTTTTAATAATTAATGAAATATAACCTATTATCTTTGGAAAAAAAAAAGTAGGGACGGACCCAGGCACAATAATGAGGGGGCACTTGCCCCCATGGTGTTTTTAATTTTTGTTTTAAAAAATATAGTTATATATAATATGCCCCCACTTTAAATTTTAAATGACCCCACTACAAATAAAATAAGTTCAATTAGCTAAAGGTGTAAGTTTATTTTTTTATTTTTCTATCATTTTAACTATTATTTAACCTAATTGAATTTAATTATTGTACCGTCATTCTTTTATTCTCTTAAACCCTCTTCTTATTTTTATATTTTTAACATTCTTTTTCTATTCCTTATCTAGTGGTTATCTTCTCTTCATCAAAAAGTAAATTTTAAATTTTCCAATTTTTTTATATAACTCTTCATGACTCTATGTATCTTTTAATTTCATTGTTTTTCTTTTTGATATTTTCAATTGCAATTTTTAATTCAAACAATTATAGTTTAGGTATTAATCTAATATTTTATTTTTTTGTGACTTTATATATTTTATTTTATTCTCAATTTATTCATCTTTATTATTTATTTTTTATCTTTTATTCTATTATATGTACCTATGTTGCATATAAAATTTTAAAATGAACTGATTAATTTACTAATTTAGAATATATTTTTTATTTTTAAAAATAATAATAAAAAATATTTTAATTACAATATATAATTAAACAGATGCATAAAATCTTTTATCTAACATTATATTAAAATTAAATTAAAAAAATATATAACAAATTTAATTATTTAAAAAAAAAAGAAAAAATTGTAAATTATGTTTCTATTATTTTATATAAACATATTTTTCATATAAAGATTTAATTTTTTTAGTATTTATATATAATTCTAATTTCAAATTATAAATACTAATGTATTATTAGGCGTTAATGTGCCAGTTAATTCAGTCTTTTATTATTAAATGTCTATAAAAAATTAATTAGGATAATAAGTTATCTATAATTTAATTAAAATATTTTAATTTCAAGTTTTAGAAATAAAAAATATTTTGTTATAAATTATATATAATGAATAGTATTTTAAGAATAAAAGTGTTCACTAACTCTTTTTAATTTTTATATCTCCATATAATTAATAATATTTAACAAAATTTATTTAGTATATATATTTTTGCCCCCACTCCTAAAATTTTCTAGGTCCGTCACTGACCCTAAGCTAACTCAATCTTAATTCAACACTTAGGTGTTAACCCAACCTAGTTAAGGAGAACTAAGTGTACTCAACTAAGCACACTTTCGAATACAACTCTCAAACACCATAGAATATATGTTTTTTGTGTGAACAATCTTTTTGCCTTTTGTTTCTTTCAATAAACTCTCAAGTCTAGACATAAGAAATGAAGAACATACTCAAAATATAGTGGTTAAAATATATTTTTTATCAATATGATCTGCACAAAAATGTTGCTTCCATTCTTGATAAACTCTCTATATATAGGTCTTGTTCTTCTTCATAAATGGTATGGAACCAAATCTCCATGACACAAGCTAGCCGTAGGATGATCTAGACTTCATGGCCGATGGTTCTAGATGAGCAAAACTTCCCTTCTTTGTTTCATCATACACGAATATAATTAATTCTTACATTATTCATCATAATAGTTAGTTATAATAGAAAATAGTTAATTATATTTCTCATCATAGAGTAGCAAGTCAATTTTTGATTCAACATGTTCAACTCAGAATTTGAAGCATGCATGGTATTATTGAATATTTAAATTGAGTATAATATAGGCATAGCCATCCACAATATATACTTTATTTTTCAGTGTAGAGCAAGGTGCGAAGCACCCTAAGAAGAAAAGGGTAAATAAAGACGATAGAGCTTGTTGGAGCGTAACAACAATATTGGAGTCTTGCAAATATCGTTCACACGTTGACCAACATTGATTATATCAAATACCATTTTCATATAAACAATACAACTAGTTAACGACCAGCATAATATTCTCTCTCAAAATCTAAGAAAACGATCGCAAGAGCTATTATTATTTCTCAAAAAATTTCTCTTTCATAAATTTAAGAATATGATGAATAATGGAGAATGCAGATCATAATATCCCGAATCTTTTATAATTTTGAGTTTAATGTTGATTATTTAAAAATAGATAATTTAATTTATACAGTAGATGTATATTTTATTTTTTTAAAATTTAGTCACTGGTAATATTATAAAAATTTGCCATAAGTAACATATTACATATAGTTTATATACTAACTCCAATAGTAATTTTTTATGAAATCAGTATTTTTGAAATATTTAGAAGACAAATAGAACGAAACAACATTAAGATAACATTATAACATATATATTTAGTTATTTACCTAACCCTTGAGACAAAAATAACACTTTACCTGTTAAAACAATTCATCATATTATACTTTTTCATTTAATATTAATCAAGGGTTACACTTTATCCAATAATCGAACTCTATCTACAATTGCTACTTCGTTGGTTAAACTCTTCCGAAGAGCCTTTATCACCTACTTTCCTCTTTGTGAATAATGGTCAAAGTCAAACATAGTAGAGTTGCATTCAAGGGAGAAATTGCAATGAAGTAGGAAACATGATCATCAACACATGTGAGTATACATAATTTAACAGTTTGAAATGAGATAATGTACATGTCAATTGGTGTTTTACTTTACCTATTCTACATTATAAATTAGACTGAATTTTTACTTACCTTTTTATTTCATACTTTTGTCTTTTAAATAAATATTAAAAGTCAGGTGTAGAAATATCATTATCCTTTTATTTTGTTTACATTTTCATTTGTGTGACTAAAACACATTAAGGGTAAAGGAATTTTAAAAGAAAAGTTAACAAAAATCGTTTTTGTATTTATTATGATAACTTTAATTTAGGAGTGAAATTGCACCTTCTAAAATATTATTAGGGTGACAAACTATACATGGGGAAAACATCATATATAGAGTAAATTACATTTTACCCGTTCTTTTTTCTATTATATATTTTGTTGTGCTAATTTTGTGTAATGATTTGTGCTTTTGCAATTTCTTAGTTCAAAGATGCACCCCTCCACCGCCACCAAACGAAAGATCATTGCTTCCACCACCAGCCATCATTGATTATGTGGAGCTGAAATATATTTGGTCACCTTGTTTATAGCTCTCTTATTGAATGGATTCTTTGGTGTTGAGTCCTTTGAATTTGTCAGCAAGTCCGTCCTTCATATTCTTTAGGAAGGTATGTTGATCAATTCTTTATTATAATAATAAAGTGCATACTCTGATATCTATGGTTGCTGTAGCTATATAATTTTAGCTAAAATTAAAATAATATTTTATTATTTAATAGTATTTTTTAATTTCAAAAATAAAAATAAAATTGTTACTAAAATTACGAATTTTTGGATCAGAAAGAAAACTTCATTGGATAAGCTGGGAGGTTATTTGCAGGGAGAAAAAGTGTGGCGACATTGGCTTTAAGAATCTCAAGGCTTTCAATTTAGAATGCTTGCTAAACAGAGCTGGAGAATTCTTATGAAGCCAAATTCTCTAATTGGAAGAATCTACAAGGGCAGGAATACAATGAAGTCTGATAGAAGGTAGAAAAGTCATAGAAGCAGGAATACAATGGAGAGTGGAAAGGGAGTCAAGGTACTCTCAGATCAGAATTTATGATGACTCATGGGTTCAAAATTCTAAGCCCATCTCTAATTATCAATAACAAGACCCTAACTCAGGTATTATGTGGGTAAATCAAATACTCAACAACAACCACCAAAGGAGGGAGGAACTTATCAGAAATACGTTCAGACTAGACATTGCCACAACTATACTGAAGACTGCGATACACGAAAATGAAGAAGATCAAACAGAGGAACGCAATGGACTCTATTCTGTTGCTTCTAGGTATAGAATTGCCTTCAAGATGATCCACCCGCCAGTAGAACAACTTTCAGAGCAGTGCAGAGAGAAAAAGCTTTGGGATTTCGGTGTGAGAACTCCAATGCCCATCCAAACTCCAAAGTGAAGGTTTTTCTCTGGAAGGCTTGTCATGAAGGTCTCTCAGTGCGATGCCGACTTCACAACCGTATCCCGGGAATAGTGGATGAATGCCCTAGATGTGGAATAATGGGAGATAATTGACTGTCCACAAGCAACCCAAGTTTGGGAAAAATCAGAATTAGGAGCTTATGGAAGATATGGTATGCAATAAATTTGAAGATTTTTGGGAACAAAGACTCACCGCCGGCAGTAGTCTTGGAGGCTGCCATGAATCTTTCCACTGAGTTTCAACGAGGAAGAAGAGGATAATAGCTTTCTAGACACAGAGGTGGCTTATTCTTTTTAGTTTGTGGGTATCCCAACTTAAGTGATCCTTGTCCGAATGGAACCCCCTTGTAATTCCATTTCTCTTTTAATGAAATCTCGCTATTTTGGGGGGGGGGGGGGGGGGGGGGGGGGGGGGGGGATATCTCTTCTATCACAGGCCATTTAAGTCACCAAGTTTTCAGATCCAATGGAAAACAATAACCGTTCAAATTATATATTAATCAAGGGAACTTGAGATTCTATCAAATTTGTTTCTAAAATATACCAATTCGGTGTTATATATGCTGAACATGATTTATGATAGGCAGCAACAGCATATTAATATCAATCAATTATAAAAGCCAAAAATAAACTAATCATACATTTGGATACATATGGGTAGAAAATAGAAAAAGGGGGGAGGGGAGGGGACTTAGAGGAACTTCTTCCTCTCAAAGAATGTCTTCAAGTGCCATAGTTGAAAACTAGCCACAGACAAGCAAACCACAATTGAAAGGAAACTGAAGGTAAACATCTTGCTGCTAGTCTCTTTGTTAAGTTCTTGCATTTGTTCCTCCCTATTTCAGGCACGTGGTAGAAAAGGTCATCAAAATTTAGTTAAAAACCCTTCCTTTAGAATAATGACAATAATAATGTGCATGAACATGTTAAACCTAACTTAAAAAACTATAGACACCAAAACTTAAAAAACTCCGTCTATGCTACATAGTTAGTCCCAAGCCCTAATAAAGGAGGAGGGGTGTTAGGCACTCGATAGCCAAAATAAAAGATTTGTCGAAATTTGATGACATGGACCAAACACGTTATTGCAATGACATCATCTAATCTATATAGCCAATTTCATCTAGTGAGATAAGGCTTTGTTGTTATTGTTGTTTTTGTTGTATTTTAAAAAAAAAATTTACGGGCATGTGCTTATCTTCACTCATGTAACCACTACAAGGTAAAATATAAGCAAAGGGCATTCATAAGGTAGGAAACAAGAAGGATGTTGGTGAAACAACAATAACAACGACAACAAATCCTTGTCCCACTAGGTGAGGTCGACTACATAGATCAAACGACGTCATTGAGCTCTATCATGTATCATGTCTACAGAGAGATCGTTTACGAAACGCAATTCTACCCTTTTTTTTTTCACAATAGGTGCTACTACTACTACTACTACTACTACTACTACTACTACTCTCTCTCTCTCTCTCTCTCTCTCTCTCTTCATTCTTTATTCTATTCAATCGCATATGACCATTCATCTATCTCAACATCTTAATCTCTGCACACTTAACTTATGTTTGTGCTCTCCTTTGACCGCCCAACACTCTATACCATAAAGCATAACCGGTCTGATAGCAGTACGATAGAAGTGTGATAGAATTTACCTTTAAGTTTTAAAGGCACTTTTTTGTCACATAGGAACCAGACGTACTCCGCCATTTTGACGAACCTGCTTGGATTCTATGATTTACATCCTGTTCAATCTCTCCATTATCTTGTATGATGTACCCAAAATACTTAAAACTTTTAACTTTTCGTAGGATGTTTTTTTCAATCTTCACCTCTGTATTAGAATTTTTTCCTTCAGCAACTGAACTTATATTTCATATATTCCGTCTTACTACGGCTTATTTAAGTCTTCCACAGCTTCTTTCTATAAATCCAACTTCTTATTTAGTTCTTCCCTTAACTCTCTCATAAGGACGATATCATCGGCAAAAAACATGCACCATGGCACAAGTTCTTGGATATGCTCTGTGAGTACTTTCAAGACTAATATGAAAAAATATGGACTTAAGGATAATCCCTGGTATAATCTTATACCAATAGAAAATTCTTCTGTCACACTATCTCGAGTCTTTACACTAGTTGTAATCTCATCATACATGTCTTTAATTGCACGAATATATGTGATCATTACTCTCTTCCTTTCCAAAATCCTTCCATAAGACCTCCCTTGGCACCCTATGGTACGCTTTTTCCAAATCAATAAACATCGTATGTAAGATCTTTTTTATTACCACGATACCTTTTCATCATTATTCTTAACAGGTATATAGCTTCAGTGGTGGATCTGTCTGGCATAAAACCAAATTGACTCTCTGTTATTTGTGTCTTTTGTCTCGGCCTTCATTCTATCACCCTTTCCCATAACTTCATGGTATAGGTCATGATCTTGATCTCTCTATAATTTCCACAATTTTATATATCCCCCTTATCCTTGTAGATAGATACCAAAGTGCTCTTTCTCCACTCATCTAGCATCTTCTTTGACTTTTAAACTTTATTAAAAAACTTGGTTAACCAACTAATATCTTTCTCTCCAAGGCCCTTCCAAACTTCAATCGGAATATTATCGGGTCCTACTGCCCTGTCATTTTTCATCCGCTTTACAGCGTCTTTTATCTTGAAGTCTCAAATCTTCCGATAATAGTTGAAATTTTGATCTTTTTCCCTCGTGCATAACCGACAAAGACTCGGAATTCATTAAATAACTCGTAGAAGTAACTCTTCCACCTTTCATTGATCTTCTCATCTTGAGTCAAAACCTTTCCGTCTTTATCCTTTATGCACTTGACCTGATCCAAGTTTCTTGTTCTTCTTTCACGACTTTTTGCGATTCTATATATATCTTTTTCTCCTTCTTTCGTGTCTAAAGACTAATAGAGACCTTCATATGCTCTTATTCTTATTTCACTTATAGCCACTTTTGTCTCTTTAAAGCATTTCTTTTTTGCTTTTATCTTTTCTTATCCACTCGCATTCCACCATCAGAACTCATTGTCTCTTAGTATTATCCCTCTAAATTCACCAAAACTTTTTTTTATTGTTCTTCTAATAACTTTTGACATCTCCCTCCAAATCTCCTCTGCGCTTCCATCCTCTTCCCACTTTGTCTCTTTTCCTATCCGTCTTAGGAAGCTTCTTTGTTCCTCACCTTTCATCTGTCACCACCTCGTCCTTGGGTTTTTCGTATGATGTATTTCCCTCAACTTTTGCTCAACGCAAAAATCCATCACAAGCATCTTATGTTGTGTTATTAAACTCTCTCCCGAAATAATTTTACAAGTAATGCAAAATTTTCTGTCAACTCTACTCAACAAGAAAGTCGATTTGAGAGCTTGTCATACCACTCCTATAGGTTATAAGATGTTCGTCTCTCTTTTTAAAATATGTATTTGCGAGGAGAAGGTCGAAGGTTGAAGAAAAGTCCAAAATAGTTTTACCCTCCGTATTGACCACCCCGAAACCATGACCTCCGTGAATACTTCCATACCCAACCACTTCTCTTTCAACATAGCCATTTAAATCTCCTAGTAAAAAAATCTTATCTCCCAAAATTTTTTTATCTATTCTGAAGCCATCACATGATTATAAAAGTGCATGGAGGAAAAACAAAATTATTTCTGTCATACCATGGTCTATGGGAGCAAAGAAAATCAATAGTTAACCATTTAGTTCAGTGTGAATGTGCAAAAGTTCGGAGCAATATGCACGTTACAAAAATAGAGATCCCTCTAGAAGATTCCAATATCTTCTTACCCATTTAGTAACAAACATGTTTAAATCTTTTCCATAAAAAGAGGAAGAATGAGTTAAGTGAACTTAGCAAAACTTTCTTCCATCAAAAGGTTACATAAACAACCATTATGCACAAAACGAAAGACTTATGGCAGAATTGATTATGTTTACCTTTCACGTAGATAAAACATCTCATCGTGGATAGATTGGACAGTATCATACAACTTCTTCAACTCAAATTCCATTACCTGGAAGATTAGAAAGAAACATCACATCACATTGCATACAAATTGAAAAGCTTCTAATCATAAATTCTTAAAGATGAACAAAATTAGAACAGTATTTCAACTCAGTTCACTAGTTATTTTTGTCTTATTCACGCAATCTAGGAGGTACCAATATGGAACTTTAGGAGTGAAAAACTAAGATGAATAATGATATTACAAATGTTCAAACTTGTGGAATCTGCCACCATACTCAAACTACTAGGAGAAAAAACAAATCTAGAAACAAAAAATGGATAAGCTAGAGTAAAATAGGGTTCACCACTATAATGACATAAAATATGGGATATTAAGTACATTCTCTCTCATGTAGGTTTAGCCTGTTCCTTGTTGGCAGTTTGGATTGGCTCTTTTTGATGGAAAGACAAGGCCATTGTTTTAATCAAATAAAAAAAAAAAACAAAAACAGAACCAACCACTTTTAAAAGCTTTTAAGTGTGTTTGAATGCAACTTAAAAAAATGCACACAGCAACTGATAGTAATAATAAAAACAACTTCACCATCCTTTTATTGTAATACCCATTACCCTGCTTCTAAACAAAAGTAAGAGCTAAAGTGATTTTCAATAATTAAAAGTACTTCACAAAAATTATATCCAAATGCAAAATAACTTTTTTTTTCCCTGAAAATTAAAGTTGTACTAAAAAATTTATAAGAAAAAAGAGTTAAGTCCCTTTTTTAGAAGCTTATCAAAACAAAAGTACTTCTAAAAATGTATACTCAAATGCAAGATAAGTTTTCTAAAATCTAAAGCTCTATTAAAAAGTTTAGAAGAAAAAAGACTTCCTTATTTTGAATACCATATCCGAACACCCCATAGGTTTTCAGAAGCTCCATTGACTGACTACTTTACTTAACTGTCTTTGTCTAATATTGTTACAAAAAATGGCTAAACAAGGCAATAAGATAAAAAAAAAAAAAAGAAAATAACAGAAACCATGAACATTTATTGTTCCCACATTAATTACAAGAAATAGCCAATAAAGCCAACACAAATCTCCTTTTAGTGGTGTATAACACAAAAAAGGGAGGACATAATCTCTGGATTAGCTAATAACCCAGCAGTTTCAAGAACCGGTTAGAAGGTACACCCAATGAGTTGATGGCACTATATGAAGTTATACCAGAAAGGAATATCATCAACGACGTATTTTCAAAAGGACTAGCAAACAGATTCATTAGGCAGACTCGGCTACCTGATTCCGATTTCAAACAAAGACAAAGTCATTTGGATCTCTCAACAACCAGCACGTCCATTGTTCGATAAATCCATTTAGAGCAAGGTCATTTAAATGGTCTCTCCTGAAGTTTAGGTCAACTCTAACAGTGATCAAAGTAATAGCAAATCAACAAATTTTTATGTTGGATATAGATTGAGTTATAACAATGCTAAAACAATAACAAATTACCGATCACAAAAGGCTAGTCAGTTCACATAGGAATGAATACTTCTTTGACTTACTTCAACTTGTCCTTTCTTTGCAACCTTGGACCATTCCTTGGCAGCAACTCCAGTTCTCCATTCAAAATCAATGGTCACAGTTGGGCTTTCCTTGCTATCAGGTATCCAAAAACAAGTCGTGTAGTCACCGGATTCAGCCGCAGAAAACGCAAAATTACCGGATTCCACGTGATCCCCATAGTGATAACTGTTCCCACTAGGCGAGCTCACCTTACATTCACACATTAAGAAAGCAAGTCAATCCCCAAAACAAGACATAATATCACATCACCCCCAACAATTCAGACATTGTAAATTCAGAAACCTTAACTTGAAATAGATCATAAACAATTAAGGCACTTAGCGCATAGCTGTCACTTTTAAGATTCAAAGAGGACTTTAAAGAATAAATTTTTTCCACTTGTTAATACTTAGTCAAATAAAGAAGATAAAAAGCACAAATTTGGGGTATATACAAAAAACAGGGTTTGTGGATTTAATCATGAACTTACTTTGACTACGAGCTTGTAGGTATCAGGAATCGCATAACCTTCATTGGGATTAACGACGCTGTACTTGCCTACGGTCATAGCGTTGCTCTTAATCTCCTCGGCAATGCACTTAGTGTGACCCGATCGAAGCTCGAACCTCATCGAATTTGTGATGCCACACATCAATGCGAGTGTGATGAATGCAAGGAGGGGAGTGGAATCGGACATTGTGGCAATGTGGTGTTCCCAATTTGTCTGAAATTGGGGATCCAAAAGACGAATTAGGGTTTTGTATGGAACGGAGAAAGGGAGAACCAAAACGACAGCGGCGAGAGAAACTGAAATTCAAACGAACGGAGCTTTGGTTTGGTTCATAATTTCTGGCCTAGTGCTACTACAGACAGTATTACTACCACTTTACCAGCCAATAGGGGATTCTTCTCCTGCAGTTGAATTTTTTATTAATTTATTATTTATTTATTCTCTTTTCAGTGCTTGATCTTGATCTCAGTTAATTATAATTTAATTTAATGTTGAATACAGTTCAACAACATAAAATCGTTTAAAATTGTTTACCGCAAATCTTATAGTAAATATTTGAATGGTAGTTCAAAATTCAACTTCTATTTTACTATTAGGTATACGTTCAAATAAGTCATTAAAATTAATTATTAATATAAAATATATATTAAAATATAAAATATATATTAAAAATAAATTAAATTATATATATATTTAATATATAAATATATAGTAGTTGATTTTGTCAGTACAAATATCATTTTTATTAAAATTAGACTTAGTTAGAGTTTGGATAAAAAAAAGACTAATTTACATAAATATTTAATTATATATTATTATAAAATTTAATTTTGATGTATTATTACTGAAAAATAATTTTATATATATTTAATTATGTAATGTCACATTAGAAAAAATAATTACTTTTTATATTGACTACGTAAATAATCATCAATATAATTACATGACTGTGTAAAATATTTAAAAATGTTAATGCATCAAAATTATTATATCAATAAAATTACTTATCTTTAGTATTAATTGTCCAAATGATTTATATATATATATATATATATATATATTGGTATCCTCTAGTCCAATAGGCTAATGACTAATCTGTCGTAGATCTAAGTTTTATTTAAGGGTATGTTGCTGACCAATAAATTATTACATACACAAAACAAAATTCAAACTCCAATATTTATTAAAGCAGACGAGTGAAAAATATTAGATATTATCACAGAATATTAACACTTTGTCACTCTTTTTATAATTTGTCTTATATCAGAGTCAATATTAGCAAATTTCATATTTTTTTATTAAAAATATTAACCTCTTACTATTTTATAGTAAATAAAACATAGATTTTAAAATTATCAATTATCATTAGAGTTTATAATATTAAATTTGCTTATATTTTTTCTTACAAATATTGTAAATCATACTTTTAATTCTTTAAAAAAAAATAGTTCCAATGTCAAAAAATTTTAAAATAATGGGCTTTAAAATATATATCTACTATATTTATTTATCAACTATATATAATAGAAATTGAAAAAAAATTGGGGTAAGAAAAAACATTTTTCTCTTTGTAATATCCGGTAAATATTTTTATACTATTATAATACGAAAAATTTTATGGGCGTTGTTGAAAAGATATGACAAGATAACACAAACGAATCTCTCTCACGCTTCTCTTCAAGGTACTAGGTGGATATCTCAACTATTATCCTCTTCGACGACGGTTAGCATGGGTCCGTTGACAAAGGTTATGAAGCTTCACCTCTTCAAGATTGCGACTCCTCTACTTGACTTGTCCTATTTTCAAATCGTCGGTGCCACTGTGTTTTGCACTCTTCCAAGAAGAGAATAAAGGTTTCGATTAATAGAAGATGTGACGCTCTCACCGGTTGCTGACTTTTTTACTCTTGCATAGAAATTCTCTTCTTTATCGCTCATTCCTTCTCAGTTGTAGAACAACTCAGAATTTTACTTTCTCACTCCATGTCAATGGCGGAATCAGTTATAGAAGAACAGAATATTGAAGTAAGCAGTTCTTCCCTCTTCTAATTTCATGATTTTTGTAATGACTTTAATATTGCAACAATAAACACAATAATGATTATGATTATGAATTTCTGAGCTCGCAAAGCATGTTATTAATGTTTTTCATAATAGAATTTAAATTGAATGTACAAAATTTAAATTATACATCATTCGATTTTGATTTTCATAATACAACAATGCACAGTTAACGCAAACCAACTGTTTGATGAAATGACTAAGACAGAAAATATAAAAAATGTTAGTATTTGTTGTTTGTTGAAGCATCAAACATACTAAAAATTTACATCTATTGAACCATAATCCAAAATTTCTATGTTAAAAATGAGACATGCAATTATGATTTATACATTAACCCTCAAACAATGTTTCACCTAGTTTGGCCTCCTAACAACATAATAATTTATTAATTTATATGAAATAAGTATAGAAATAAATGAAAAAGGAAAAAAGATAATAAGATAAGATGCATTCTCAATAAAATTGATCTAACCTTAGCTACTAAGAACTTGAAGTAGAAGTAGAACCTTCAAATTTGTAACTATTTGTAACAATTCAATGAATGTGCAAATTGGAAGCAGCTTTTCTCTCTGTTTTACTTTGTGTTACTTCTTCTTCTGTTCACACCTCATTAGTTCCCTCCACGCACAAATATTTTTTAATATAATTACTATACTATTGAATTCTCCCAAATTATGAAATTCAAATCTTTAGAACTAGACAGATTTAGTCTTGAAAGAATATTTGTTAAAAGACAATTTCATGTACATACATTCAAATCTTCACCTTTTTTAAGTTCCAATGTCATTTGTTAAAAGGATTGATATAGTATACATCCTCGCACATTGTGTTCTCTGTATGTATCTAAATCCAAGGAAAAGTAAATTATGCTATTGCATTTTTAGTTCCTTTACCATTGTGGCACTTGATATCCATCCTACAGGCTATGATAAAAAGTTGATATTTCTATTATTGGTTTTGTTCAGCTATTTTTAGATTTATATTGATCATCTCATTCTTTTTTCTTATTTTTATGGAGAAGCATTCAACACTTTGATGTTGGCCTTTTATTTTAAATAAAAAATTCAATGATGTTATACTAGATCATAGAAGTCTTAATAATAAATACATTTTTAATTGGCTTAAATATTTGGTTATGTTAGATAATAGAAATTTGGGATTTTTTATTTTAATAATTAAATAAATATAATAATTATCGAAATAAATAATTTAAAAAATTATTATCGAAATTCATTCCACTGACTTATCTCGTTTACACTGTAAATGATATAATTTTGCACGTATCTCGTTTACACTGTAAACGAGATACGTGTATTTATAAATATAAAAATATATTTTCTGAAAATAATAAAAATATTAATAATATCAATAATCCAAACTTTTAGCATGCAATTAATACTTAAAAATGTTAGTAGAAGAGATTAAAATGGATATGTTTGATTAATTAGTTCTCAAAAAGAGTACATAACAAATTTTAGATTAAATTATTATCCAATTAGATTGATTTAAATTTGAAAAATAAAAAATTCGTACGTGTTCAAGTTCCATGATGAGAATAAATACGGTAACTGCCTAAAAATTGAAAGATGAAAAAGGTGAAGTTGATGCACGATAATGGAGATAATCGAGTTTTTTATTTTTTAAATTTAAATCAATCTAATTGAATATATAATTTAATCTAAATTTTTTTATGTACTCTGTTTGAGTACTAATTGATCAAACATATCCATTTTAATCTCTTCTACCAATATTTTTAAGTACTAATTGCATGCTAAAAGTTTGGATTATTGACATTATTAATATTTTTTATTATTTTCATAAAATATATTTTTATTTTTACAAATACATATATCTCGTTTACAGTGTAAACAAGATATACACGTGTCGCGTCTACCTGTCTTATCTCGTTTACACACTGTAAACGAGATATGTGCAAAATTATCTCATTTACAATGTAAACGAGATAAAACAGGAGAACAGATTTCGGTAATAATTTTTTACATTATTTATTTTGGTAATTATTACATTTATTTAATGATTCTTATTTATGCAAAAGGGTTTTGTTGATTCAATACATAAGAGTAGTTGAGATACTTTACTCATTATATTTTGCACCTATTTTAATGAGATTTTACACATCTTACTCACCACACTTTGCACCCATCTTAATGAAATTTTGCACATATGAATCAAATTGTTTGCACCCACTTTAATGAGATTTTGCACACCTTACTCAATATAGTTTGTACCCAATGTAATGAATTTTTTGCACATATGAATCAGATTGTTTGCACCCACTTTAATGAGATTTTACACATCTTGCTCATCAAAGTTTGCACCCAATATAATAAGATTTTGCACACATGTATCAAACAGTTTGCACCCGATTTAATGAGATTTTGCACACTTCACTCGGCACAATTTGTATCCACCTTAATGAGATATTACACACATGAATCAGACAGTTTGCACCCACTTGAATGAGATTTTGTTTTATCATATGATGTATGCTTACTTTTTTACAGGATGTACCCAAGGTTGGCATGTATTTTTAAACCCTTGATGATACAAATTAGTTTTATCAGAATTATGCCAAGCACATTGGTTTTGTTACTAAGATAAGATTTACCTGAAGAGTTGGTAAAGATAAGGTTCCTAAGAATCAAATGGCCACTTGCAATAGAGAGAAAAAACGCAAATCTAGAGTTTCACTAATAGAAAAGACCAACCCTAGAACAAACTACAATTTTCCCGCAAGAATTTCTATTAGGTTGAATAAGGAGTGTCTTTGGGTTATATTAAAGGTGTGTTTGGATCATTCACATCCTTTTGATCCGGAGATGGCAAAATTGTTGACACGTAACAGGGAGATGAGAATGCACATGTGTCGAGTCATTGAGAGGAATGATGAAGCAGACGTGAGACCAAGCAAAATATATCAAGTGTTGGTGGGTGAAACGGGGGATTTCTCTAAGATAAGCTTAATGAAAAAAGATGTTAGGAACTATTTCAGCAGAAAGATACACAGTGTTATGGAAGAAATAGATGCTAGGAAGATGTCGAAGTATTTTACAGGGATGAAGGATATGAACTCTGATTTTTTATTTTGATGTTGAACTTGATCAAAACAAACGTCTCAAAACTATATTTTGGGCTGATGCTCGAAGTAAAGCAGCATACGAATACTTCGGTGATGTAGTTTCGTCTGATACTACTTATAAAACCAATCGTTACAATATGCCATTTGGTTCCTTTGGAGAGGTTAATCACTATGGTAACTTAGTGCTTCTTGGGTGTGGTTTATTGGCTAAGAAAAATTTAAGCTCGTTTACTTAGTTATTTAATGCTTGGCTTAGATGTGTACATGAAAAGGCTCTTAAAAGCATTATAACAGACCAATGCCTCGGAATGCTAGCTGAAATTGAGAATGTGATGCCAGAGACACATCATAGGTTATGCATTTGGCACACTTTGAAAAAAGTTCCAGAAAAACTCAATGGAGATAAGAGATATAAAAAGTTACAAAGTGATTTAAATAATATTGTCTGGAAGTCTACTTCAGAAGATGATTTTCAAAATCACTGGAAGAATTTTCTGATTGAATATAATCTAGAAGATAACAAGTGGCTATTAAATATTTCTCTACACATGAATTTCTATATTTTGCACATAGGAATTAGTATATTAGTATTTTGAAAGTATCAAGTGGCTATCATGTTCTATTTGCTAGAATTCTAACATGTGTTTGAATATGCCTCTAGTACAATTTTTTATTTTAATATTTTCTAAACTTTAATGTGTTATTAACATGTTTATGGCAACATTTACATTCACTTTTGTTAAGTTTGTTCACAAATTTTTTTTATGTATATTTGTTTACTATGATACATAGATATCTATGAAAAAAGACATCGATGGGTTTCAATTTATTTTGACCACTCTTTTTGGGCTGGTATGTGATCCACACAACAAAGTGAGAGTTTGTATTCATATTTTAATAAATAGTTAAATAACAAGAGCTTGTTGATTTAATTTATCAAATAATATGACAATTGTTTTGGATAGAAGGAGCAACAAAAAAGAGAGGCTGATGTTAAAGACTAAAAATCAATAATACTTTGTGCCACTAATTCCTTAATAGAGAAGCAATTTCAAGGTGCTTATACTAATGCAAAGTTTAAGGAAGTACAAAAGCAATTTAGAAAGAAAGTAAATTGTATTTTGCACCTTATGAAAGTAGTTTCTACATCTAAAATCTATCCTATTTGGAGAATGTATCTACTTATAAAGAGAGGGTTTATGAAGTTAATTACAATGCAAAAATGAAGGATATTAAATGCAAGTGTCAAATGTTTGTATCAAGAGGCATATTATGCCGTCATAGCTTGGTTGTCTTAGGGCATGAACGTTTGAGAAAAATTTTAAGGAGATATATTTTGGAGCATTGGAGCAAACTTGTGAAGCGAAGACATAATGATATTAAGGATAGCCATGATCCAAGTTTGTTGAAGAAAGACAATTCAATCAAGAAGACATTATGAAGAGACACATGGATATACTATTTTTCATGAATTTATTTTTGCCAGCCATGCTATTTTTTATAATTATTTAAATAGATTTTAGATGTAAAAATTACTTTCTTAAAGTATATATAAAGGATAATCAGTTGTACTTCATAGTTAACTGATGCAGCTTCTCTTGTAAGCTACATTTGAGTGTTGAATAGAATCTTACCAAAATGTTAGGTGCTACTAAAAATTTCTAACACCAAGAAATAGGGTGTGATCTGAACATGAAATATGATATTTTTTCCTACCAAATTCCAAACTGTTAATACTGTTATAACTCTAATTACTTTAATTTGAACATGCATGCATATGCATATAACCTAAAATATTTTAGGCCAAGTTATACATGAAATATTTTTATAGCGTACCTTTCTTGCTTTGGGCCAGTAGATTTTTAAATTTTGGGCCCACAAACAATCAGTTGGTATTTTTCTACACCAAAGAAAAAAAAAGCTCAAATGCATATAGAGAGCATGAGTAAATGCTCTTCACCTCACACGCTCTTCTTCTTCACAAAATTCCTCTCTCTCTCTCTCTCTCTCTCTCTCTCTCTCTCTCTCTCTCTCTCTCTCTCTCTCTCTCTCTCTCTCTCTCTCTCTCTCTCTCTCTCTCTCTCTCGACACTCTTGCAGCATACCCTCTTTCTTGCTCTCAACGCTAATGAGCACTCTCAACGCGAATCAGCCTTCTTAAGCTCGCTGTCCATTGCCAATAGCGTATCCAATAGAAGCGGTGTTACTCTCTGCGACAGCATCTCTCAACTCTATATACATTTCCTTTCGTTTCTACTGATACGTTATGCTTCTGTAAGGTTAAAATTTGTATTACTAAAAAATTTTAATGTGAAGGTTAATTAGTTTTTATTTCTGTTCATTTATTGTTTTCTACAACATTTTGCTTCTCACTTTCATTTCTTGTGTATCTGAGCTTTGGTATATGTTTTGTATGCAGTGAACCAACTGGAAAAAACTGCATCAGAAAGTCAGACTCTGCAACTAAAATAGATTGGCTTAGCATCATTGTAATATTGATCTCTTTGTTTAACTCAAATTTGAATTGTCATATAACTGCTCTTTAAACTTGGTAGCTGTAAACTAACATATATATACTTCTTTTGTTATTTGACCCTGAGTCTCTATCCTAGCTAATCTATTCATTAATGGTGTCATCATTCTGTATTCATTCAAAATATGCAAGAAAAAACTCATAATGACACCCAAAAATATGACTCAATGTTTCCTGTCTATTCATGAAAATCTTTAAGCTCTCTATAATAAAAATATATTTTGATTTTGATTTTGATTCATTATATCTTATTTATGAAACTTAGGTATTTTTAATGTATAAATCTTTGAAAAAATTCATTATGCCATTATCTCAGTTACTTAACTGGTAATTGACTTTTGACAATGGCTATTGTTGGTAGAGCTTTGTTGTGGCAATACTAGCAATCGTTACTGATGCATTATGCTTCTAGTAGGAAATGTACAATTGATTTGTAATGTGGCTATGTTTTTTATTTATGTTTGTGTTAATAATATGTTTTATTGGTTAATCAAATAATATATCAATTGACTATTAATCTTTTTTGCACTCAATCAATTGACTTACGTGCTTTTATAAAATATGATTAATATGTAGTGATTATTTGAAATGGAAAAAGATCCAAATATTAAGAAATCTGAAATAGGAACAAGAAGAAAAATGCAGCAGAAAATTCTTGAAGAACAAACATCTCGGATATATTGTGTGTTTATTACTTGCAAAGTTATTATTTTAGCACCTACTAAATTTTATCTATTTGATTTTATAATAGTTCTTTGCTTCTTTGTTCTCTTCAATAGTTCAATTTGTACTTATCTATCAGACAATTTATAACAATGAAGCTTTGATGCATGATATGAAAACCACTCTTAGACTTATTTAGGTGTGCTTGCTTTTGATTATTCGAAAAGTAATTTTACAATAAATTTGTGTCCTTAAAAATGCTTAGATTTCTCAGAATTAAGATCTTGATTATTGGTTGTAGTTCAGTTTCGTTGTTTCTGCTACTGCTGGCTCAAGTTGTCTTGCTACTTATAAAATTTACACAAAAATATGAGAAGTGAGAATTGATCTTTTTTGTCAGTTAAAACAAAAAAGAAAGTTGAGTTTTCATGAAAAGAAGCAAACCAAATGCCCCCTTAATCTATGGCTGGTGTGATTGAGTACAATCTTGAGTTACATAAAAAAATTGGATAGATAAATTCGTTGGTTTAAGTTTCAATTATTTGGTTTTTACATGTAATTATATGTATGTTGGATAGTGTGTATGTGGAATTCATCCGTGCATGTGATTTTTATAACTTTTAAAATAGTTCATTGCTCCTACTTTTCTACCCACTTTAACGAGATTTTGCATATCTTATTCAGCACACTTGGCATCCTTCTTAATGAAATTTTGCACACATGAATAAGACATTTTGCATCCACTTTAATGAGATTTTGTACACATGAATCAAATAGTTTGCACTCACTTTAATTAGATTTTACACACATGAATCAGAAGGTTTTTACCTACTTTAATGAGATTTTGCACACCTTACTCGTCACAGTTTGCATCCAATGTAATGAAATTTTACACACATGTATCAGACAGTTTGTACCCAGTTTATTGAAATTTTGCACACATGACTTAACATAATTTGCACCCATTTGTATCTGTATTTGAATGCGAGTATTACTGTTATTATGATTATGATTATTATTATTATTGTTATTGTTATTATTTTTCAAAACAAGCCATGGTTAAATTGGGTGAAGAATTTTTACTTTATGTTTGTAGAAATTAATAGAATATCGTTGTTCTCCCAATTTATTTTTCGCAACGATAAATTCATTTACAAAAGAACAAAAACTTGAAGTTGATAAATGAGATTCTCATCCTTGAATACTATTCAAAATTAGAAAGTTTATAGGCGGTTATTCCTTGCACTTGCTAAAGCATATAACACAACAACAAGCAAACTAGAATTAGTGGTGGGGGGATATCGATGTGATAATAGACGAAATTGGAGCAGCTCTAAGATTACTTTCAATTGGTAAAAGCTTTCCAAAAGAAGAAGAATAGACATCAGACATTTTGCAATGAGATTTTGCACACCTCACTCAGAACATTAAAGTGGAAAATCTCATTAAAGTGTGTGCAAAATGTCTGATTTATGTGTGCAAAATCCCATTAAATTGGGTACAAACTACGTTGAGTAACGTGTACAAAATTTCATTAAAATAGTTGCAAAATCTCATATATAATCACATAAATCATCGCCAAAATAGTGTAGAGTGCTCATAATAACAAATAGTATTACATAACAAAAATTACACTGAAAAATCAAAACAAGAAACAACAAACACTAAGAACTATAAATTATACCCATATTGCTAGGCGTCATTAATTTGTTTGGTTCAGCTTCTTCCACTAATTTTATTGGCGATCTTGTGTTGTTTTCATCTTTTTCCTCTTCCCTGTTAAATCAATACAAACAATAATTAGATTTACACAATGACAAATAAAAAAAAGAAATCAAAACTATAAAGAAGCATATACACTATTTTTACTTTGTTTTGACATTCTTTTCCTCATCTTGCTTTGCATCACTAGAAAGAAGCATACACTCTATATGTTACTTTACATTCTCTTTTATCACAAAAGATAAAACAAAATGATACGAGTATAGCTAAATACAAGGAAGGAAGTGAGAGGCTTGCAATGTCAGCAAAAGAGGTTGCAACTAACTCGGGACAGATGGCAGCAGATTCTCAAATTCAGGGCCTCAGAAGAAGCATGAGAAAGAGGTCAAATAGCAGGCTGTTGAGGGATTTCAGGCACTAGGGCGTATGTGGTATCTTCTTCTTTCTTCTCTCTCAACCCCCTTTCTTTAGTCACTCTCATTCAGCTACTGCATAGAATTTTCCCTTCTATTTTCCTATTCTGTTATCTCCCCTTTCCTATGCTGATTCCCACTTCCATCTCTCGGGTTATGGATTCTTCCCTATGCTGGGATCTGATTCGGCGAATTCTGATTTCCCTATTTTCTTCAATTTTGATGCAATTACTGTTACACTGAAGAACTCTATCTTGTTTCTGTTCTTAGAGCTCAAGTCACTAATGAGCTTGATTTCCTTCTGATTATTTTTAGTTATTTTTTTCAACTCTAAACTTGTACTTCTGGCGTAATTACTAAATTCAATATACATACCATTTCGCTATTTTTTTTTGTTTAGAGCATCTATCACCTATCATTTGGTGCTTTTATCATGCCGTAACAGAAAACACGAGGCTCAAAACTTTGGAGGCGGAGTTGAAACGCTTGGGTCAGCGCATCGAGGAGGTCTCAGATGAGACTCGCCCTGAACGCGCGAGAGCCACAGAGGCTACGAGCTTGAAGTTTGACGCCATTCAATCCTCGTTGACGCAAATCATGCAGGAACAATCTCGATCTCGCTCTCCATCGAGGGGTTTCTCCCATGGTTCAAACTCTGGTCATGGGGTGGATAATGTGAATCAGTTGGCTCAGCATAGCCGAGTGAAGTTTGATTTGCCCAAGTTTTATGGCTCAGATGCTCTGGGGTGGATATTCTCCATGGATCAATACTTTGAGTTTTTCAAAGTGCCAGACGATGAAAAAATTGAGATCGCTGCAATCCACATGGTCGGGCCTACGAGCTGATATTCGCAGAGAGGTGAAGGATCAGTGTCCTCATTCGTTGATGCGCGCCTTGACTTTGGCTAGAATGCAGGAGGAGAAGTTTACTTCGATTCCAAGAACCACCTATAATACATCCCAACCTCGCTCGGTGAATCCTTCTTACTCGAGTTTCCAGCAGAATCGCAGTCTACCGAAGAGTCCTCTTCCACCTCTTCTTCTTACTCCTGTGCCTTGCTCAACTATACCACCATCGAAGAATTCGGTTCGGAGGCTTTCCCCTGCCGAGATACAGAACAAGAGGGATAAGGGTTTGTGTTATTGGTGTGATGAGAAATTTTTAGCTACTCATCGCTGCGCCAATAAACAATACCTGCAACTTCACCTTGAATTGGATGATTCTATTGACCTTGAAAATACAGATGACACTAATGTTGATCTTCCTTTGGAGGCTCTGGAACAGGAGGTTGCTGTCCATCATCTCTCTTACAATGCCATGCATGGCACTAGGGGACCTGCTATGATCAGATTCACTCCTGTTATTAATGGACATGAGGTGCACATGTTATTGGATGGGGGAAGCTCAAATTGCTTTATCCAACCCCGTATTACCAAGTTTCTGAACTTACCAATTAAACCTGCTCCTGGTATTAAGGTCATGGTTGGTAATTTTCAAATTCTGCTAGTGGAAGGCGTGATTCCCAGTTTGGATATCACTATATCGGACAATACTATCAGCATCCCTGAGGTCTTTGTTCTTCATGTTGCAGGGGGTGAGTTGGTCATTGGATCCAATTGGTTAGAATCTCTTAAAGCTCACATTGCTGACTATGATTCTTCTTTTTTGAGGTTTATGCATGATGGAAAATTTATCACAATTCAAGGGTACAAATCAGCTCCTTCGTCACAGGCTCAGTTCCATCATATTAGGCGAATGCTCTCTACTGATGCACTAGCTGAGATGTTTACCTTGGAGGTCCAGTATTCGACGGTGTCTGCAACTCCACTATTGCAATTACCCGATTCACTTAACCCAGCTTTGGGCAAATTGCTTCAGTAATATGCGGGTGTATTCAATGTGCCTTCGGGTTTACCCCCTCAGAGGTCACAAGATCATGCAATTGCTTTAATTAAGGGTGCTGAACCAATGAAGGCTCGCCCTTACCGTTACCCTCATCATTTGAAGTCTCAGATAGAATCAATGGTGAATGAGATGCTGCAGGAGGGTATAATACAGCCTAGTAAGAGTCCGTTCTCTTCACCAATTCTCTTGGTTAAGAAAAAGGATGGCACGTGGAGATTTTGCACGGACTATAGAGCTTAAATGCCATCACTGTAAAGGATGAATTTCTAATTCCTACTATAGATGAACTCTTAGATGAATTATTTGGGGCTAATATCTTTTCCAAATTGGATTTGCGTTCTGGCTATCATCAAATACTAGTCAACCATGATGACAGATTCAAGACTACTTTTCGGACTCATCAAGGATTATATGAATGGTTGGTAATGCCATTCGGCTTCACCAATGCTCCTGCTACATTTCAGAGCTTAATGAATGAGGTGTTTAAGCCTTATCTTCGAAAATTTGTTCTTGTCTTCTTTGATGATATACTAATCTATAGTGATGGCTTTACTAAGCATCTTGAGCATTTGGAAGTGGTCTTAAAGTTGTTGCAACAGAAGTCTCTCTTTGCCAAACTATCCAAGTGTATTTTTGGCTCATCCGAAGTGGATTACTTGGGACATACGATAAGGGGAGGTGGAGTACATATGGAAATGGCTAAAGTGCAGGTTGTTATGGATTGGCCACAGCCTACCAATGTTAAACAACTTAGAGGGTTCCTTGGCCTTACTGGATACTACAGAAGATTCATTAAAGGGTATGCTTCCGTGGCTTCCCCTTTAACAGATATGCTAAAGAAGGATGATTCTGTATGGAGTACAGAAGCTTCTAAGGCTTTCACTCAACTTCAAAAGGCTATATGCTCAAAACCTGTCCTGTAATTGCCTAATTTTGATCTACCATTTGAGGTTGAAACTAATGCTTTGGGTTCGGGAATAGGTGCAGTTCTATTACAGCAAAAACATCCAATAGCATTCTTTTCCAAAAAGCTTTCCCTAACTCTGCAGAAACAATCAGCTTATGTTCGGGAATTTTATGCCATCACTGAAGCGTTGGCAAAATTTCGACATTATTTACTAGGAAAAAAATTTGTATTACGTACAGATCATCATAGCCTTAAGGCGCTGCTTGAGCAACACAAATGGATGCACAAGCTATTGGGATATAACTTCGAGATTCACTACAAATCTGGTGCTGAGAATGTGGCTGCAGATGCTCTTTCGAGGAGTTTCCTTGAGGCTTGGTCCGCACCACGAGCTGATTGGCTGAGGCAGTTGAAGGAGAATTTGGCTCAAAATCCTGATCTTCAAGTCCTGATAGAAAAGTGTGGTAATCATAATTTGGGAGATTTAAATTACTCAATACATAATGACCTTCGTTTGTAGAGAAACAGATTGGTGATACCTACAAATAGCTCTTTGATACCTAAAATTTTGCATGAGTACCATGATAGTGTTATTGGAGGTCATGCTGGCATAGCGAAGACCGTGGAGCAAATTTGTGCAATCTTCTATTGGCCCAACATGTAGCGAGACATTAGGCGTTATGTTCTAAACTGTCGTGTTTGTCAGCAAGCTAAGGTGGACATCAAGGTCCCGGCAGGGTTACTCAAACCATTACCAGTTCCCTCACAGGTTTGGGAGGATATTGCAATGGATTTTATCACAGCATTACCACTGGCAGTCGGGAATTCAGTAATTTAGAGCATCTATCACCCTATCACAAAACTACTTTTTACTTTCCTTTATCTTTTTTCTCATCTGACATATTGTCTTTTTCCTTTGACATTTGGCTGTTATTATTTTCTTCATCAAATCTATAAACAAGAAATCAAATCAGTCCAAATCTATAAACTTAAAGGTGACCTTAGAACAAGAACTACTGGCTTTGAAGCTAGCATAAAGATAATAACAAAATATTAAAAAAATCTAGTAGTACCAAAAATTTAATTAGTGGTAAAGAATGTTTGTAAAACTTATAGGCTTTAAGAACCTAAGGATTTGCCAAGACTGTCATTCTGTTATAAAGATTGCATCTTGAAGTCGTGGTCTGAGATTGATATCAGTTTCATAGTTTAAAGTAAGGTTTTTGTTCTTGCTCTAACTATTGGTGAATTCAGCACGGATGGGAGCTTAGTAGGAGTGTTGGGGATAGGGGTGGCAAACGAGCCTAAATCCGCCGCGCTGGTCTACGTAACCCGCAAAAAAAGTGGATCGGATTGGAAAATTGGGATCGCCAAATAGCAAAAGTCTGTCTAACCCGCACCGCTTAAACCGGGATTTTGGCAGGCTTTGGCGGGGCGGAGCGAGCTTCTTTGCCAGGTTTAGTATTTTTTTTTTTTGCAAGGGGGGATTTTTGCAATTTTTTTGTCAAAATCCAACTTCTCCCAACCCAACTTACAAGAGAATAAAGATGAAAATTGAATGTTTTGAATTAGGCTAAAAAATTTTATTATGGAATATAAATGTGGGCAATTTAATTCTGTTGGTGGTGCATGTGATTTTATTTTGATATGGGAATAAGTAATCGTAGGGTCCGATTACTTCGTAAGTTAATTTTTAAAATTTTTTAATATCAAATCGGAGGGTCCGATTTTCATATTTTAAATAAAAAGTTCCACATTTGGGAATAACACCTTTATCATTCGTAATCCTAGAAAATACCATTTTCACCCCAATGTAAAAAATAATTTGCATTTTGAATTATGTTTATTTTACTTTGGAGACAATATTTATAATTACAAAGACTTTAATATTTGTGAATATAAAAATTATATTTTTTTATACTTTTAGAAATTATAAATTTATTAAAATGATTGTAAAATTATATATTATTTAATAGTTAATAATAAAAAAAAAGAGATTTGGCGGGTTTAACCCGCTAATCCGCAGTTAAGCAGAACGGGGTAGAATTTTAGGACCGCCTCACTAAATGAGGTGGGCCGACCCACCAGAAGGCAGGTTTTCAGTTGGGTGGGTGGAACGGTGCGGACTTCCCCTTGTAACCCTTAGTTAGGAAAGGGTAAAATATACATGTTAATCCATTGATCCACTAGTGTATATATTTCACTAAAAGGTATGTATAAAGTTGTCCATAAAAGTATACTTGTAGGTTTAAAATCTCTTTAAAGTAAAATCTCCCAATTGTAGCAATTACCAATTAGTCTAATTTCTGTAATTCTATTATTATTTAATACTAGTGTATGTTCCCGTGTCGGGATAATACAAAAAATCATATAAAATCTTTTTATTAAAATTTAAATAAAAATATATATAATAATTATTATAATAAATATTTTACAATTTAAAAATATTAAAGATAATTAATATTTATTTTAATCAATTTGAATTGGTTAAATAGTCATCTCATTTATCTACTTAAGCAAATATTTGGAGTTCGAATATCGTCTTGTGTGTATAACAATTCATTAGTTAGTGACAGACCCTTAATAAATAGAGCATCAATATGTGGTGGATTAGTCCTTGACTTGCCGAGTTAGAAAATATGTAGAAAAAAATTGTATTTGTCTTTAACATAGAGTAATTTTTCATTAATAGCAATACTTATGGATTTTGGGCAATTTACCTATATAAAATAAAAGTGAGAAATATTTACCTGATTGCAACAATTGAAAACTGGTTACGTGCATATCCTGTTTTGCCTTCTATATAATCCGTGGGAGCTAACCACGGATTCAAGAATACACATAAACCATGCTAGGCAGCCACGGTTTAAATGCAAGGAGAGCAGAATGTAAACCGTGGGAAGCAGCCACGGTTTACTCTTGGAGAATACGAGATGGAATCCGTTGGGAGCAGCCATGGTTTATGAAGACAAATGTGCATAAAACGTTGTAAGCAGCAACGGTTTATGAAAGGCTTCGAATGGGCATAAACCCTTGTTAGCTCCCACGATTTATGAGGAGAGAAATTCTATATATTTGTGAGTGAGATTCAAGTTGCTGAAGAGATTATTATCACAATGGCAAGTGAGGAAGAGAGTTTTCTTGTCTTAGTGCATTGCTCTGGGAAAATCAAAAGAAGTGCAAAATATGGTGTGAAGTTCACTGACAGGGAACCATTGAGTGTATTCATTAGTTCATCAAGCACTTTGTCAGATGTGAAGAATAGCATCTTGCAGAAGGTTGGGGTATTTGGGGGCAAGTGGGTGAAGAAGCTATTCTACAAGATTCTCATCGCAGTAGTTTCGACTGGTGTTAAGTATGATACGTTTGTGCTAGCGGCTGATGAAAATATTAGGGTTCTGTTTCATTGTGTTAAGAGTTTTTCAGAGGTCAGAATACACGAGTTGTTTACGAAGTTGGAGGTTGGTGTGGACAGTTCTGGGGCATCAGCTCTGGTTCATAGCTCGACTGCCGCTGGCGGTGTATCCAGTTTGATGCCTGCGGTCAGATCATCTGTTCCGCAAGTCGCATCCCCTTCATTCACGATTGATTTAGATCGAATGGAGGTAGTTGTTTCTATACCATTGGAGAATCCTAAGGTCTGGCAACAGGCCTTTGAGGTGGGCACCGGTGGTGGAATGATTCATGATGTTCAAGGCTTCGGAGAACCTGATGGAGTAGAGAATGCAATACGGGACGATGACTCTGACCAGGAGCCTGTAGATATCATTGGGGACATCGATGATGACACCGGTGCCAATCCACGTACACAGCATGGGCCTTCAAGTTCTGGCACACAGTAGTACCCTCCACACTTTTCGACTCTAAACTTGGAGGCTCTGGGTCAACAGGCGGACGGGGGTGCTACAATTGAGAGTTCTTCTACAGAATTTCAGATTGGGCAATCATTCTAGAATAAAGATGAAGCTGTGCTAAGTGTGAAGGACTATAGCATCCGTCGAGGTGTTGAATTCAGAGTCTTGGAATCGGATCATCTGAAGTACCATGGAAAATGCAAGGAGTTCGGAAAGGGTTGTAGTTGGTTGATTCGCATATCGCTGCGTGCACAAAAGGGCACTTGGGAGGTTAAGAGGTACAACAGTCCGCACATTTGTTTGGCCACCTCTATTTTCAGTTATCACTATCAGCTGGATTACTACGTTATCTGTGTGAGAATTTTTCCGTTGGTTAGGGCGGATGCTGCGGTTACGGTAAAGCTCTTGCAACAAGCAATAGAAGCCGATTACGAGTTCAGGCCTAGTTACAGGAAGGTTTGGATGGAAAAACAGAAGCTCGTAGCCCAAATATATGGAGATTGGGAAGATTCATATGCTGAGTTGCCACGTTGGATGCTAGGGGTACAGTCAACCATGGCTGGGACAGTCACTGTGTTGAAGACATCTCCTGTTCGACTGGGGGATGAGGTCGATGAGTCAACGGTGTACTTTCATCGACTTTTCTGGACATTTCCACCCTGCATCGAGACCTTTAGGCATTACAAGCCCCTCGTGAGTATTGACGGTACCCACTTGTATGGCAAGTACGGAGGCACGCTACTGTTGGCGATAGCGCGGGATGGGAACTCGAACATCCTCCCGATAGCCTTCGCCCTTGTTGAGGGAGAAAATACGGAGTCATGGTCATTTTTCTTGTCCAACCTACGATTGCATGTGACGCCACAGGAGGGTATTCTTGTTATCTCTGACAGGCATAATGGCATCAAGGCTGCACTTGAGAACCCCGAGAATGGTTGGCTGCCTCCACGTGCTTTTCGAGCGTACTGTATTCGTCATGTGGAAGCGAATTTTAGCCTTAGCTTCAAAGTTAAAGATGCGAGGAGGATGCTGGTTAATGCTGCATATGCAAAAATGAAGCAGAGTTTTATTACTGGTTTGACATCATGCAGACTGAGAATCCGGTCATGTGTGACTGGGCCAACCGGATGGAGTATGACAAGTGGACCCAACACGAGGATAGCGGTAGATAGTTCGGGCACATGACAACCAACATTAGTGAATGTGTGAATTCTGTGTTAAAGGGAACATGCAACCTCCCGGTCACTTCCTTGGTTACGTCCACTTACGGGAGGCTTGCTGAGCTATTCGTGGTCCGCGGACAGACAGCATAGGCACAACTTGGATCTGGGCAGGAATTTTGTCAGGCATTGGTGAAGGCTATTGAACGGAACATAAGAGACTCAAGGTGCTTCACCGTCACGTTATATGACAGGCACCAATCGAATTACACGGTCGTTGAGACGACACCGACCGGGAAATTCTCGCTAGGTAGCTACCGAGTTTCCCTTAAGGATCACACATGCGATTGTGGCCACTTTCAGGAGCTCCATTATCCATGTTGTCATGCCATTTCATGTTGCACCCACTCGCGCCTGAATTGGGCGTCATATGTTCACGAGGTGTATCGTATGAGTGAGGTGTTCAACATTTATAAGCACAGTTTTGTTCCGCTCATCCCAGAAGGCCTATGCCCCCATATGCTGGACCAACTATCATTCCTGATCCTAACATGAGGCGTGCAAGGGAAGGTCATCCGAAGGCAACCAGGATCCGCAGTAGCATGGATCAGTCTGTCGGCAGCCTGGTCATACGCGGAAGAACTGTGTCCAGCGAAGACATACTGTTGGCGGGGATGGTTAGATGTTATGACGTTTATTATCTCGTTGTTGTTGTCTAAGCTGTATTAGGAGGTCTTAATTTGCGTAATGTAAGGTTATTGTCTAAGTTGTATTAGGAACCCTTAATTTGAATAGTCTTAATTATGTTCTTGATTTGCGTCAATGAATGTCGTTTCTTTGTTTAGAGTATTAAGTTCGCTTGTTTAACTCGTTTTATTTTAGTTGTTCAATTGAAACACTTTGGTATGGTTATGAATGTGCGCAAATTATTCTGACAAACTACTTCATTTCCATACATCATAAAACATATATAATTATCACATATATAACCGGAATGACTGTATCAAGCCGGTCCTCCCAATGCTGATGCCACTCCTAATAATATCTGGGGAACCATCGGTCTCCACCCCTTCCATCCTTCGCATGGAGCCAATCTATGTTCAGAGCCAACTGAGGAAGATGCTGAACCCCGCTGAACTGCGGAAAAATAAATCAGGTTAGTGACCGCCGTCCATAGCCTACGGTGCTCGTCAACTAGTATCTCCGGATGAACAACAGCAGCCACCTCGGGAGAAGAATAAGGCTCCCACACGAACTGTATCGGAGAATGTAACGTTAGGTAAAACCATAACTCTATACAGGAAGAACTACTTGTAAGAGCAATAAAAAAATGACTCATATCATGGACACGCAATCTATTCAGACAAAGGCGTGCAGCCACCACTCTTTGATCCACTGCATTGTTTCTCGGTAGATACTTAGCCCACCTATAAGTTTTATTCAAAGCATGTCATAACGGGTAACAACACATGTAATTAAACAAGTTATGGACTGAAAATAATATATCCGAACCTGCATGCAAGCGAAAACCCGAAGATATCAAAACCATTAGGTCTCAAACTCAGAAACCTCCAGAAAATCCAAGACTGTAGAAGCTGAAGTGGCCCGGCCAAGTTAATGACGTTTCTGTTTGTCCCACGACAAAGACATCTATACAACCAGGCCAGTGCCGCCGAGCCCCAGCTATATTTACCCAAGTCGTCCAACGATGCCAAATAAGGCAACCAACGAAGGTGGACCCAGTTTGCGTTCTTGTCTGTAAACAGCTGGAACGACAACAACATTAGAATATAGGCACGCGCGTATATACGCACGGTCTCGTCAGTAGCATCTGCTGGGAGAACTCGGAACCTCTCATGGAACCATGTGTAGTACACTGTCATCTGCTTGACTTTATTCTGCAGAGGTAACTCCCCAAATAACTCGCGAAACCACACCCATGCCGGTCTTCCGTTTTCCATCAAATTCTCAAAGTCAGTCAGGCACCCACTCATGGGCTCCCATCGATCGGCAAACCCAGCTGATAGACCACGTCTTGCAAAGTGATAGTGCACTCCCCAAAGGGCATATGAAAGGTGTGGATCTCAGGACGCTACCTCTCAATGAATGCGCTAAGTAGAGGCTCATCAACCCAGAACCACTGACTGTTCAGCCTAGCCAAGTGATACAAGCCCGCGGTCTCCAGACACGGTATAATCCAATCGTGTAAAGGCATATTCTTTTGTCTCCTGACACCACTAATAACCCTAGTAGGCTGCAAAATATGGATAAGGAAATTCTCAACATACGACCAATACTAATAACATCTAATATAATTTTAAAAAATTATTATACACCAACATTGGTTTTCTATGTTCTCTAATGATGACAATAGTTCTAATAACGACAACAATAACAGAACTAACAATACCAATAGGAATAACACTAGTAACAACAACAACAATAATAATACTAACAACTCGCAATAATAACAATAATAATAATAAGCATAATAACAATAACAATAATAGTAACAAGTCACATTACTAATAATAATAATAATAATAAAATTATTATTATTATTATTATTATTATTATTATAAAAATAATAAAAATAAAAAGTCACAACAACAACAACAACAACAACACTAGCATTAATAATAATAATAATAATAATAAAGTTGTTTAACTAACCTCTTAGTCGATATATCCAGCCACATGCGCAACGCCATTTAACGGGTACATGCGAGCTTCGTCTTCCATCGGTCCACCACTCAATTGGTTTAAAATCTCAAATCGGCCCCTTAAACCACAAAGCTCTCCGGATTCTCTCTCAACCACCCAACTTCACAAAATTTTGAATGCTCAAATGTGATCCGCCCTCACCAACAACGGATTCTATATTTATAGTTTCTCATGTATAAACTGTGGCTGCTTGCAAGATTTTATGCACACACCATTGTCTTCGTAAACCGTGACTGCTCCCAACAATTTCTATGTTGCATTCTCCAAGAATAAACCGTGGCTGCCTCCCATAGTTTACGTTCAACTCTCCTTGCATGTAAACCGTGGCTGCCTAGCACGATTTATGTGTATTCTTGAATCCGTGATTAGCTCCCACATATTATATAGAAGGCAAAATAGGACATGCACATAACCAGTTTCCAATTGTTGTAATCAGGTAAATGTTTCTCAGCTTTATTTTATATAAGTAAATTGCCCATGGATTTTTGTCTTTGTTGAAATTTACTTAGACAATTTTATTTGTTGGTATTGTATTCATTCTTGAAATTAAAACAATATGATCAACATTGCTACTTGTTAAAATTTCACATTTTATGAAATGATTTTTAAATTTCCAAATTCATAAACTTATATCATTACAAAAGTTATTAGATCGATTAATATTTTTTGGTAATATGGTGTATCGAAATACCATCGTTGAGTATAAGTTAATGTGAAGAGAAACCAATAACAACTTTTGTTATTTAATAAATATATATAATTTATTCTATTAAAAGATAAATTAATATTTTCTAAACTTATTGTGAATATATTTTCTTCTAATTTTTTACACCATTTTATTTGACAATATTTACCATTAAAAAAATAGCAAATGACTATACTATCTTACAATATATATGATGTACAAAGTAATTTTTTATCTTGAAATTAATTCTGGCTAGTGAAATAAAATTTAAAATATTTTTTTATTTTCTTGCTCAAATTTAAATTTAAATTTATAATTGATTAATAACTCATCTTTTTTTAATTTCAATAAAAAAATAAATTGGTTAGATGTAAAATATTCATCATTTAATAATTTCAATTATATAAATTTTAATTACCAAAGATTGGATAAAAAATTAATTATAAATTTAATAATCGATAATATATATATTATATTAGTTCGTAAATAATAATATCCAATGTATTGATTATTTATTTTTTTACAGCATTAATTATTAATTTACTATAAAAAAAAATTTTCACAAATTTTGTAATATGTGAAAATAGTGATCTTATTTTTTATTATTATTATTTAAAAAATTATTCATAATTTTTTAATTATATAATTAACTTAATTAATAATTTTTATTATTACTTTTATAATAAAAAATATCAATTTATACTATTTAAATATTTTTTTACTACTAATAAATAAATAAGTATTTACACTATTATACTTATTGTCCTAAATAATGACTTAAGTTACTTATTTTATATGTTAAATAATATTTTATATGTTAAATTTATTAAATATTAAGATGAAAAAATTATTCAATAAATTATATAAATAGTCATTACAGAAAAAAAATTATATATCATATATAATAATCCTTGATATATATAGTTTCATGTATATATTAAGATTATCTATTTTAATTATGTGAGTGATTATTATTATTTTTACTTTTTTGTTACATTAGAAAATAATATTTAAAATTAAAAAAGAGACAATTAATTTTTTTAATTTGAATTAAAAATGTCTTGTAAATATATCCAATTTTTACATATACTAAGTGTTATAATAATAAATAGTATAATATTTGCTATAACAATGACTCAAAATATTAATCTAAAATATATTTGGGCTTAATAAAACCTCAATGCAAGCAAGATCAACTAAATCCATTATTAGGGTCTCAAATCTGACTTAGATTCATTACTTTAAAGGCCCAATGCAGATGAAGCCCACGCATGCCCTCTTAAATAGGCTTAGATTGGATCTCCGTTGCTAGTTAGATATGGTAATGAGTACTCACGCGAGCGTAAGAAACCCCATTTCCATCCCTCATTCCTATTTAAAAAAAATGCCTCCGTTCCTTCTCCGTTCTTTATTTTCTGTTATTTTTTGATCTCTTGTTCTTGGAATGGATTTTGCAAAGTTCGTCTTATCAACATTGATTTTTTCTGGATATCTTTTCTTAATTTGACGCTTACTCTTATGAAGCAATGAAAGTACTATGGTTTGATATATATAAAATTGTTCATCCTTTTCCCTAGACAGACGAATTGGTTCCACAATAAACATTGCCTTTTCCTTTTCGATCAATTTTTTATTTTTCGTCAATCTTGTAAGACTTAAACTCTTTTGATTCGCCATAAGATCTAGATTGAGTTCTCCTCTTTGAATAGAGCTTCTAGCAATCTCTTTTATATTTTTTTTCAACCTAATCAGGAGACAATAAATTTTGATATTATTCATTATTCTGTGATTTAAGGAACCCTTCCAATTCAATTGAAAAATAAAAAACTTTGTTAATAAGAGATTTATTTCTACCTCCATTCTGTTCTTGTATTTTTTTTTTTCCTCTTTCCTGGCCAATCCTGATGCTGTAGACTCTGCTTCAATATCTTTTTCTTGGGTTGAAAGAGATGATTCCAAATCCACCCCACTCGTGTCTTCCGCTTTTGCTTGATTTCGAGTCTCTAACTCGAATTCCAATTTTTTTTTTTTTGATGATCTAAAAACTATTTTTTTTTTTCTTCCAGTAAATTTTCTATTTTCACTAACATCTTTTTTTATATCTAAATTGAAAAAAAGGAATTCGATTGGTATGATCCACGGGTTATTCGTATATGCCTTAATAAAATCTTCATTCGGTATGGAATGATTTAATATTTCTTTATTTATTAGCATCCAATCTAAATGTTTTCTATGCAGATTTTCTTCCATATCTATAATGTAATCTTTTGCTATATATCTCTTTATAGAGATATCGCTCGTTGGATCAAATCCTTTTTGTTTACATGTTTTGTAATTATAAGAAAGAAATTCTTTTTTATTTGCTTGGAATGATGATTCATATCTAGAAATATATGAGTCTTTCTTATCTTTAATGGATTGATATGAAAAAAGATCATATTCATATTGTGTATTTTTTTTAATGAGCCTAATTGTTGGTTTTTGTAAGGAATTGATCTGGTTTTTTCATATGAATCACATTTTTTTAAATCTTTATTTTGAATGACATGACGTTTATGGATTCTATTTCTCCATTTTTGTGGCACTAATCTAGACCATCTTCTCTGAGATAAATCATATTGATAATGACTCTTTAACAACCAATTTGTCCATTGATTCATTAGAGAATTGGGGGGGTTCTTGGATATAAATTGAAAATCAAATATTCTTTGTATTCCAAAAAAATAATCTTTTATTTCATTCTTAAGAAAAGGGGATTTTCGATGATATGCAAAAACATATTTTAACTTATATATGTTAATAACTTGGGTTTCGGATAATTTAAAAAAAACATATGCTTGTGACAATGACGATACGTCACAAAATTTATGGGAATTCGTATTCCTAAGATCATAAGATATTTTGAGAAGCGAAATAAAGTAAATTAGACTTTTATTTGTTTGATCAGTTCTTTCCATATTTTCTTCATTATTGTAAATGGACTTTTTTTTTGTTTTTGATTCAAGAAAAAGTTGTACATCAATGCTACAAATCAAAATGATACACAGAAAGATATTTAGGTATACCCTCTCCATGAGAGTATTTAAAAAAGAATGCTTCGAATTGTCATCTAATAGAGGATTTTGTGACTTATAAGCTAATAGAGGGTTTATTTTTTGTAATATCTGCCAAATATTTTTTTAATGCTAATTCTTTAGCATAAAAACTTGCTTTCTTCGAAATAATATTTCTCTCTGCTGTTAAACTCCCCCTTTTCTTTTCTTTGGCCATTTTTTTCATTTTTTTAATGATTGTCTTTCGTTTAGCATTTATATCTTTTTTTTTCAATGAAGAATTTGTCCAATTAATAGAGTTTATTCTAGTATTTGATTTCTGAGGAACAATGGAAAATTTGATCTCATAGAGTTCAATTCCCGTTCTCAACCCATGACCAATATGAGCTCGAAGTTTCCTTCCTAACTCGTGGAACTTCTTCGCAATGGCTCCGTTCCATGCCTCATTTCAAAGGGAACCTCAAAGTGGCTCTATTTCATTATATTCCACCCATATCAAAATTCCACTCATTTTAGATCCTCCTCTTTGGTGTCAGTGAGATAAGAGATGTCGTTTCTAGTCTATCTCTTTCTATTTCTATATAGAAATATGGAAGGTTGAAAAATCATTATATAAATATATGGATTTAAAATTAGATAATAATCCGGAGATTGCAATAGATAATAAAAAACAGAAGATAATAAAAAACAGAGGTTTGAGATGATTTTTCAATCTTTTATATTGGATAATCTAGTATACTTATGCATGAAGATAATGAATTCGGTCGTTGTGGTCGGGCTCTATTATGAATTTCTGAGCACATTCTCCATAGGGCCCTATGATCTTAGGAATACGAATTTCCAGGGTATCCTGAAATAAGAAAAGTTTTGTTCCGATGGAACCTTCTCTTTTATCGAAGATTGGCTCTTGATACATGGTCAGGCCATTCAATTTTTTTTTTTACTTTTTTCTTTATTCTCTTTCAAAAATGTAATCAAATGCCTTTATTTAAATTTAAGAATTATAAATTCGAAAAAATAGGCTTTTAGCAATTATCAAATCTTCGGAAATAATTGCTGCAACGTATCACATAAATTCTTGAAATTAAAAAACAAATTCTCTATGGTGGAACAGGATATCTTTTATTTTTTCCTCGAGTAAATTCTTTTTTTTCGGAGCAATTACTCCTTAGGGAATGCAGATCTCCTCGGGTATCTACGAATATTTTTTAAAAATTTTTGAAAAAAATTAACACAAAAAGATATAATATAATAAATCATAAAATAATCAATTCAATATAATTCAACACAATTTATAACATATTCGTTATGAAAAATAATATTTCAAAAGGAGAAAACATAAAAAAAATAATCCAACATAATAACATAACATAATTTTTTGGGACGATACTGAGCGACGTAATGACAGACTTGAGAGGCAAAGAAAGTGAGTTAGAGAGAGAGAGAGAGAGAGAGAGAATCAAGGCTGAGAATGAGTCTAGAAGAATTCGAATTGGAGGCAGAAATTAGAGTTACTAAATTCAAGAAATAAATTTATGTATATGTAAATTAGGATAAATTAATAATTTTATATTCGTGTATATTTAATAGGTTTCATGGGGGCGGGTACTTATGTCCGTGTCCCTATTAGGGGTGGCAAACGGAAAAGCCCGTCCTGTCTCCCCAAAAGCCCGCCCTGCCTTGCCTAGTAAGGTAGTCCTGAATTTCTTTCCTGCCCCCGCATAATGGTAGGTTGGCGAGTTGGCGGGCTCTCCTTTTTTTTATAAACCAATAAATATTAAACAATATATATAATTTCACAACCATTTCAATAAATTTATAATTTCTAAAAATATAAAAGAAATTATCATTTTTAAATTCACACGCATTAAAGTCCTTATAATTATAAATATATAATAAATATAATTATAAATCAATTTTTTTGAAACAAAATAATAAAACCAACATTGTCCAAAGTAAAACAAATATTATCCAAAATATATAATTAAATATCTTCAAATTTATAATCAATCAAACATAAAACATAATTCAAAATATAACCTAAAACATCTTCAATTATCATCTTCATCATCTTGTAGATCTATAACATCCTAAAAATTTGTAAAAAAATAGTCCTGACAAAATAAAAGCTTGGTCCAGTGGAGAAGGCTGTCCCGCCTTGCCGAAGCCCGCCAAAGCCCGTAGATTAGGTGGTGTAGGGTAGGCAGGCTTTTTAAGTTTAACGGTCACAAATTTCTAGCCCAATGGCAGGTTATGCGGACCAGCTCGACGGTTTCGACTCGTTTGCCACCCCTAGTCCCCATCCATTTTCGCGTGGCAGGTCGTGAGGATTTCACAAGTCCCATCTAGCCCCAAAATGTGAGTAATTCCTGCAAATACCCGTTTCGTCATTTTTGTGATCATTCTTATTGCTAGCATTCATTGGTTCGTGACGTGGAGCTATTCTAGCCACTCAATAAATTCTCAGATAATCAAAGTTTAGGTATCATTTTTATAAAGTTATATGTATCCTTGTTATAACAATATTAATAGAAGATAAATGGATAAACACTAAGCTATTGTTTGATATGAGATGGAAAATAAGAGGAAAGAAAATGAAAAGAAAGAAAATGAGAGAAAAAAAAATAGAAAGAAAAGTATATTTTTTGTGTGTGTTGTTTAGATGAAGAAAAAATAAATGGAAAGAAAATAGAGAAAAAATTTTCTTTTGCTTAGATGGAAGGAAAAGTAAGAAGAGAAAAAATTATATTAATGTTTTTATATATTATATATAAATTATAATTCGAATAGTAACTCTTTATTTTTACCCATGTTTGCACTTCTGAATCAGTTTTCTTCGCAACTTTGAAGAGAAAAAAATTTACATGAGCTCCACATACACTTTTATGTTTTCCATTCAATTTCTTTATTGATCCAAACAATGAAAAATTAACTTTTTCATCCATTTTCTTCTCCAACATGTTATTTTTCTACAATTTCTTCTAATCTAAACAATGTATAAATAACTCACATTTTTCATATATATAACAATAACTAATATCACATATTAGGTTAATTTATGTTGATAAACCAAAGCCACCTCAAAATACCTGAATCCCTAAAGTCCAAAATGTTATCTAGTTGTCTCCATTTACATTTCTATATAAATCAAATTTAATGAATTCGAATTAGAGTAATAAGTAGTAAATCAAATCTATAGGATTCGAATTACTTGCTATGGTAATTTGAAAGTAAATTGAATTCAAAGAATTCGAATTATGTCATGTCCTACTAAATCGAAACTATAAATTTCGATTTATATGGTCAATGCTAAATCGAAACAATAAGGTTCGATTTATACTCACTTAATAGCAATCTAGCTCATTATAAATCGAATCTCCTTCATTCGATTTAGTAGCATAGATAGCATCCAATAGTAATTCAAATCTTATAGATTCGATTTACTACGAAAACACATAATTCGAACTCTCAAAATTTAATTTACATAGATATGTAAATTGAGACATGCACGTAGTCTTTTTTACTTTGGGAGATAACGTAAAATTGGTTTGCAAATGGTTTATAAAAGTGATTTACCCCACATATTATAACTTGTGAAATCATAATATTTTGAGAAGTGTTATATAGACATCTTAAATATTGATAAGTCTAAAAAATTTTAGAAAAAAAATAAAAATATAAAAAATTACATGTTGATTCATAAGATTTTTTTAAAAAAATTTGTCCATAGTCTATGATTAATAACTTTAAAAATATATATGTGTTATTTATTTTATATACATTTTTATTTTATAGAGACTTATAATTTTGTTATTGGCGATGTTAGTGGTTATAAAAATTTTTTTACCTTTAAATAAATTACAAAGAAATTAAAAATCAAATTAGTTGCTATTTTTCTGACAATTCATTTATAGTTTTTAGTTTAAATTAAAATTAAATTATATATTCAATTTATTTTTGTTTGTTTATCCTAATGATTGTATATAATAGATAATATATTTAAGCATGTTTTGAAAGTAACTACTGAATTTTTATAATTGAAAGTTAACTACGAAATTAAAACTAAGATGAAGTGAAATACAATAAACATATGAAAAGTGAAAGTAAAATAAATAATTAAAAAAAAGTAAAAAAAGTAGAAAAATAATGCTTATAGTTGATAAAAATATACTGTAAAAAAAATTAATATAATCAATGAATATAAAAGATAAAAGATAAAAATTAAGATATATTTTTGTTAAAAAATTCAAGAAAAATATTGTGAAGAAGAACCTATTAATCAAGTTTTATAAAAAAATTATAAAAAAATTTAAAATATTAGTAAAATAAAATAGTATCTCCTTTAAGAACTATTAATCAAAATACATAAAAGCACATTCTGACTCTTAGATATAGAAAATAATAAAATAATAATTTAAATTAAATTCATTTATTTTATAATTTTATTTATTATTTATTAAATAATTTAATATTTATTTAATTTTGATCAAATCAGATAATATAATTGATTAGTTATAATTAATATTGTTCACCTTAATAGTATAATTGAAACATATTAAAACTTTAAAGGTAAAATTAAAACTAAATATTAAGGATAAAATTAAAATAAAATTACATTTGCTATCTTGTAAATTTTTTTTTAATAAAAATCTCATTTATTCATATCTGTATCACTTTAATACAATGATATTTTTATTAAACATAAAAATTATGATAAATATCTTATATATTTATTAACAAATTATATACAAATATTTTTTTGGAGCATATCATTTTTATTATATGAAAATAACTTAAATACCTTTAAATGTGATTATGATAATTTAAATGTGATTATGATACTTTATTAAGTATTATATATTATGATATTTGTGTAGTAACTGAAATTTAATTACCAATATAAAAGTAACATATAATATTATTTCGTAATCAAATAAGTGTTTAATTAAAGAATTTAATATTTATATAATAATATGACAAAATAAATAAATTAGAAAATATTACTAAATTAAATTAATATAAATTATAATAAATGATATGATTTTAAATATCTAATCAAATTAATTAGTTGATATAATTAGTTTATCGTAATAACTTATATTTAATGAGTTAAAAGAAATAAATTAAAAAATACTCACAAAAGCATGCCATGTTAATTCCATCATTAAATGTAAAAATTTGATTTTTATATAGATAGAATAGATAGATATTCATAGAGAATCAATTTCCAAGCAGAATGTAACTATAACACCGGGTAGGAATGATTCATAACATTTATTATTGATCCTCTATCATATCGGAATTATGTAGATCTGCTACCACATTCAGATCTATATAAGTATATATTGCCCTCTTAAATTTGATAATTTGGACTATGGCCCTTAGAGCAATTCTAATGGGCATATGTTGAGGTCTTATTTCTGACAAAAGGGGAATTAAAACCGTTAGAGTAAAATGAAATGGGGTCTTTGCACAAGGACTGATGGGACAAAATCCCTCTGAATGGGAATTGAGAACAACGAATAATAGGATTTTTTATTTTAATATGGAAGAGTGGAGAGAGTTTTACGTTAATGTTATAAAAAATTGAGATTTACAGTGTTATGGGAGCGCTGCTCTGTGCAAGCACAATACGCAGAATACGTATTGTATTGATAATACGCAAACTGTGTATTTACAATACGCAGACTGTGTATTGTAATTTAATATTAAAATAATACAATACGCAGTTTGCGTATTATAATTTAATATTAAAATAATACAATACGCAGTCTGTGTATTGTCTTTATAAATTAAAAAAAATAATCTGACAATTCGCACTCTGCGAATTCTATATAGCCCCCAAAATTTTGTAAAACACCATAACTTCCAATATTAAAGGATTACACCAATTTTTATCCAATATCCAAAAAAATTAACCCGAATAATAACTTGTTATTTGCCAAGTTATTATTTAAATAAATAATTATATAAAATTTTAATTAATTATATTAAATAATTATATTAAAATAAATAATTATATTAAATAATTAAATAATAATTAATTATATTAAATAATTATATTTTTATTTAATTAATGATTTATATTAATTATTTAAATAATAATTAAATTATAATTAATTTATTAATAATTATAATAATTAATTAGATTAAATAATTAATTTTTATTTAATTAATAATTTATATTAATTATTTATATCAAAAATAATATTAAATATTATTTATATTTATATTATTATATTAAATTAGCTGTTGTAAAACTAACCGTTGCAAAAATAGCCGTTAGAAACTAGCCGTTACTATGTTACCGTTATTATTAATAAATTAATATTTTTTTACTCTATATATACCACTTAGATACACTTGTATTCTCACACTCTCTACTACTCTTCTTCATCTTCTTTCAAGTTTACAAAATCAAAATTCTGCTACTATTATTTTTTGTTTGAAAAAATGGATCCAAACCAACTCAACTCTTTCTTCAATTACTTACAAAACTTTTCTCAAATTCCAAATACCTAACAATCTCAAACCTCAAACTCTCAAGTTCCAAATCAAAACTTCATACTACCAAATAATGAGGTTGCAACCATAGTACTTGAGGTTGTAGCATCTTCAGACCTTTGGATATGGCATGCGTTCTTTGGAGTTTCTGGTTCAAATAATGATATCAACGTGTTAGATCGTTCTCCAGTGTTTGATGATATTCTAAATGACCGTGCTCCGGAGGTAAATTATACTATTAATGGTAATAATTATACAATGGGATACTATTTAGCAGATGGTATTTATCCTGAATAGGCCACATTTGTCAAATCAATCTCAAAGCCACAAGGTGAGAAATGCAAGTTATTTGCACAATACCAAGAAGGGCAAAGAAAAGATGTGGAACGAGCATTCGGAGTGTTGCAAGCACGCTTTGCAATTATACGTGGTCCAGCTCGTTTTTGGGAAAAGAAAAAGCTTGCCAACATAATGAGAGCTTGTATTATATTGCATAATATGATTGTTGAGGATGAAAGAGACAGCTATGCAGGAAATTTTGCTCAAGCCTTAGAATATGATGATGTTGAAAATGGCTTATCACAACCTCAGCTGGGAGAGGAAGATTTTGCACCATACTATCAATTTCTCCAAAGAAATGCCCAACTTCGAAATAGGTAGCAGCATAGACAATTGAAGGAGGACTTGATTGAACACATATGGCAATTTCACAATGCTTGTTGTCAACTATAGAGTTTAATTATGTTTTTCTTTGTATTAAGTAATTTTACAAATTAGTGTAACCCCGAATTATCTATTGTGTATTATTGTTATATATGAATTTATTTAATATTAATATCTTTTAATAGTGAATTATTTTTAAATTTAAATATTTAAATTACATTATTAAAAAAAATTAATTACATTAATTACAAATATTTTAATTAATTAATTAAGTGGGACCATAACAGGGACTAAAGTTAGTTCCTCCTAATGGAGAAGAGAGATGCTTTGAGTTCCTATTTACTGTTTATGACGCAAAAACTGATGTAGAGTTATTTTTTATGACAGGTGGGTCATAAACAGAAACTGGGATGAGTTTCCTACTGGAGATGGTTTTAAGTTATCTATTTTTCATTTTTGTTACAATAATAAAATATTTCGTTAACAACTTTTTAAACCATTTTTTAAGTGTAAATATGTGATCATAGTATCATACAATAACAAATTAATGTTTTGGAAACTTGTTAATGAGATATTTATTTATTTTACAAATATAAACAGAAGAGTTTATCACTAAGATAAAGATATAATTATGTGAATTTTGCAACTCTGAAAAACATATATTTAATTAAAAAAATTTGTGAACTAATATATAACAATCACACATTTAATTTATATTCTAAAAGGAACTAAAATTGTTTTCTTTTAATTCTAAGTTATTTGAATATAATATTAAAATTTAATAATACAAATAGTTATTAAATTTGTTACTAAATAGAAATAAAAATTATACTTTAAATAAGCTACTTGGATACAGTAATTAACCTGTCTCTCTTATTCAGGGTCTGACATGAATAATTTATAGAAATAAAAATTAAACTTTAAGCAAGCTACTTGGATACAGACACCTGTTCTCTCTCTCTCTGAAATCTTGAGTCTCCAATATGCCAATCTGGCCAAACATCTCACCTTCCACAACAATCCTAACGTTGATATACTCACAGAAGCCATTGAAGGACTCTCACTTTCATCAGAAGAGGAAGCTTCTTCCTCTAGAACTGTACAGGAAGAATTAAGAGAATTCCAAGCCAACTTCCTTGCTTCATCTGTGGCTTATCCTACACCACCACTCTACCAGGATGAACACCCATGGAATTCTTCTCTTGGAGATCAAGCCACCTATGGCTACGGAAATATTGAAGATGAGGAACCAGGATCAAGGGTCTATCCAATACCGCCAAGCCCAACACATGTGGATGCTGGAATTGAAGACGATGATACTAAGGATCAATACACAGAAGGACCACATGACCTTGTGGATAACATTGATGAACATGAGCCCATTACGAAATACAGCCCGTAAAGAAGGGGACCCAGCAACAATCATAATGTCCAGAAGTAATTATGATATTTTGTCTTTTATAATCATGTAAAATATGGTGTGACATAAAGTAAGTTTATCATTTTATAATCATAAAGAGGAGTGATGTGAGATAAAGTCTCTCTGATACCACGGGGTGCATCCAGACGTACTTCTGAAAGAACATACCAAGGGACCAATACATCCTGTCATCTCTATCCCGATTTCCCACTAAACTCATCTCAATTGGGGATTCAAGGGATCTTATGACAAGATCGTCATGGATGCCGATATGTTCTTTCTTTCCAATACTGGAACTTCTCATGGATCGGATCAGTTTCATTTCTGATAGGCAGGATCCTCAAGAATGAGGCAAGCCTAGAGCATACGTGAAACTAGTAAGCAAAGATAAGCATATTGGAGACTCAAGATTTCAGAGAGAGAGAGAGAGATTTTAGAGAGTATTCATGGTGAATATCTTACAATGGTTATATTGAAAGATCAACTTCCGATTTTTACAATGGGAGAGCCCTCTATATATAGAGGCTCTTGGGTAATGGGATCTTATGACAATATACCTTCTCCATTATCTCCAATATACCTTCTGTGGAGAAGTTTCTCAAGATTTGTTCCTGAGAAGCTTTTGTCACAGAGAAGCCTGTACATAGCAATTCCAGGAACTATGATGGCGCAATCATACTGAACAGAGAGCGCCCATATGAACCACAGCATTTCTTCAGGAATTTCACCTTTGATGGTGGGTATGATATGATAAGGTGTTTTCGGGTGAAAATGTTGAGGTTTTGCTGTGATTTGGGTAACAAGGAGGAGCCTGTGTAACCAGTAAAACAGGCATTCTTCGGCTAGGATCTTGACTTCAGTAGCAGTCCTAGGTCGAAGGGAAAAAGGAAACGGTCCAGGTTCTCTTCTATAGAACTTGTGGTCTTGAGGGCAGTCTGGAAGAGGGAAGGTTGGTGGTGAAGCTCTATTCATGGTTAGGATGTGAAGAACTCTGGGTGGAAGTTCTTTGGTTGGTCTGGAAAGATAGTCAGCTATGGTGTTGTAGTTTCCCTTGATGTGTTTTACTGTGAATTTATAGCGTGAAAACCAATCTTTCCATCTTAGAAGTTGTGAGTTTGGTAGTATCTTCCCTTTGGTATCCAGCATGGATGGAAAGGACGTATTGTCCATTTCCACAATGAAATGATATGCACTCAAGTGAAAACTGAACTTCTCAATTCCTCTTTTGACTGCGAGGATCTCCTTGTATGTAGCATGGTAGTGTTTTTCTGACTCCTTGAACTGTCCGCTAGCATGCGCACAGTAGTGTCTTGTTCCATCAATCTCCTCAAGGAGTACAGCTCCCCAGTAGTTATCACTAGCATCAGTTTGCAAGATCCGTTGTCCATTGCTAGGAATCTTCAATGGTGGGGGTTTCTGTGCTACTTCTTTCAGGTGCTTGACAGCTGTCGTCTGTTCCGGGCCCCAAGGTGGGGGTTGCTTTTTTAGTAACTTTGACAACTGGCTTGTGTGTCTCGTCACATTCGGAAGAAAATCACGGATGTAATTGATGATGCCTAAGAACTGTTGAACCTGCTTTGTCGTCAGGTGGTCATCAGGAAAGTTTAACAGTTCCTTTGAGATGTGCTCTCCAGGCTGGAAAAAACCATTATTGAAAGTCATTCCCAAAAAATCAATTTGGGCCTGACCAATAAGGCTCTTTTTTTCGGATAGCATTATTCCATATTTTTCCACAATTTCAGTAAACTGGATCAGAAGGGCCTGATGAGTTGGGCCATCCTTTGAGAACAATAGGATGTCATCTATGTAGATGAGAGCTGAATGGAGTATGGGCTCAAAGATTCTGATCATAGTTTTTTGGAATAATGATGGGGCTACCTTTAGTCCGAATGGCATGACAGTCCATTGGTATTGTGCATCAGGTATGCAAAAGCCCGTTTTATATCTGTCTTTGGGGTGGATACCCAATTGCCAAAATCCTGCTTTGAGGTCAAACTTACTGAAAAGTTTAGCTTCACTGAGCCGAGGAGTTATGGCGTCAATCCTTGGTAGTGGAAACTTGTCGTCTTGTAAGAAGAGGTTTAAGGGCTTGTAATCAATCACCAATCTCTTCTTTCCTCTGTTCTGTTCGGACCTCTTTTCCACATAAAATGCTTGGCATGCCCAGTTGGAAGTTGTTGGTTCAATTAAACCTTGCTTCAGTAATGAAGCGCATTCTTCCTTTGCTAACTTCAGATCTTCAGGATTCATTCCTGAATGGGTTGCCTTGGTAGGGTTGATGTCTTCATTCTTCTTGAAGGGCAATTGAATGAAGAACTCTTGATTCTTCCATAGAGGAAGAGGGTGATCAAACTTGTCATGGCTGTCACAACAAGTTTTTAGTAACCTGTTCTGGATAGCTTCATAGTCTGAAGGAGCCTTGCTAATTTCATAGATGCCTCTGTTTTCAAGAAATGGCAAGAACTTCCTTTTGAATTTTAATCCTTCTGGCCATATTGACATTCCCTGCGTTTGGTAATATGCATCAAAACCAAACAATACATCCTTCTCAGGGAGGTAGCTTCCCAGAACCTTCAGCCAAATCACCATTTCAGGAAATATTTGTAGCCCAATATTTCCTCTGGAAATACGGTCAATAATAAATCTTCCCTGGCTGGCTGTTGTGTAGACTTTGTCATGAGGAGCCCAAATTTCATCAGGTAACAGATTGGGCCTGACAACAGTTGCACAAGATCCTGTATCAAGCAGTGCTACGACCTTTTTTGGCACATCATACTTGGATGTCAAAAGTTTGACTTTGAAGTGGGGTCGTTGGATTCCGTCAATTCTTTTGGATCCTAAGCTTCCTAAACATCCTCCTTCTGTTATCCACTGCTGAGGCGGAGCAGGCGCCATATAGTGGATTGGTCTGTAGTCATCATCAGAGGGATCATCTTCAGGATCATGAAGCATGTACGTACTGTGTGTGCTCATCTGCTTCTGACTGTTCTTCAAGGATAGATTCAAGATCTTCATCTCCTCGAGTTAAGACAGCGTCTTGTAGAGATTGAAGCATCTTTATTTCCCTTTTGCTCGTCTGTTTCTTATTGGGACATTTCCTGGCAAAGTGTCCAGTTTGTCCACAAAGAAAGCATTTGTTGGTTCGCTTGTCCTTGAAAGTCTTTTTTCTGAAGAACCTTTTCTTTCCTTTGAACTTTCTTCTTCTGCTGAAATGACTTTGATCGAGATCTGACTGTCTGGTTCTTCTGAAATGATGCTTCTTTCTTGTGTGGCAATCACATGAGTCTTTATCCTTGCATTTGATCTGCAGGTAAGACTTGTTGCACGCTCCCTTTAGTTTGAGGGAATTTCTGGCTAGCTGTTTGAACAGGTCTTGCTGGTTGCAGAGCTTATCAAGAGCTGCTAGAGCCAATTGATAGATTTCTCCGAAGGTTATTGTTGGAATATCCTTCTGGTAGATGGTCATTGTCCTTCGTATCTCTGGTAGGAGCTCTTTTGGAAGTGAAGCAAGATACACTTCCTTAAGCGTTGAGTTGCTCTGTCCTCCGAGAGGATAGTATTTGGCCTGCATTCTTTTGAAATGCTTTTCCAGATCTTTCTTATTGAGTGAACAGCATTTCATCTCGTAGTATTCTTGGGAATTTCTCTGCTGAATAATCCCAATGTCTCCTAGGAATTCTCTATGCAATCTTCCTAGAAACTGAGCAGCACTTCCACTAGTGAGCTGCATTCGCTCATACTCACTTAGTGTGTTTATCCATTCTCTAAGATTGCCGGTCATCCTGGTGACAAACCCAGAGAGTACTTGCTGGATATCTGCATTAGGGCTGGACATCTTAGTATCAATCCAGGCTCCAAAATCATTCAACCTTTCTCTGTACTTATGAGGAGGAAGGTTATCGAAAGTGAAATAATGGTTGCCTGCTTTAGTCTGAGTGGTCTTAGTCTGTGGGGGATCATCATCTTCTTCTTCTACGACTATTCCTTCTCCTTCTTCTTCTGAGGTTGGGTTGGCCTGATCAACCATTGCTATTGCAGAAAGATCTGCAATTTGATCTTCCTCAGATGATTCTTCAACCGAAAAATCTGATGAGTCAAACGTTACTTCTTCAAACGAGTCACTTGAAGTGTCGTCTGCATTAATCATTCCGATTGTCTCCCCTTCTGGTGCCTGTTCTTCTTTTCTTTTGGAAATTATCTCAGTTTTTTCCCCAGAGATTTCTCCTTTGAGAAATTCTCTTTCCGACCATGGTGGATTATGCGTCCTTTTTTGTGAAGGTTCTGTAGGTTGGACCGGGTGTGGCTTAGGGTTTGTGTGTAGTCTTCGGGCAAGATGGTAATGGGTCTTGAAGATGTTGTCATAGTCAGGTTCATTTATGGTTGACTGCTGTGGAGGAATGTAAGTGGGTGTGTACATGGGATACTGTGGTGGATATAAGGCTAAAGGATCTGTGACCATAGCCTGTGGCTTGGATTGTCTGGCTTGGTCTTGTTCGATTTGCCTGATTTGGGCTTTAATACGGGTAAGCTCTTGGTCTTTCTTTTGGAAATCTGGGCCAAAGTAATGGGTTTGGATGTAAGTCTTTAGATCTTGGTCAAGTTTTTGGGCTTGTATGGTCAGTCTACTTTTTAGCTCATCGACTTGGGTTTGAACTGAGTACACTTGTGAGGACAGGTTGTCTGTCTTCTCAACGAGTGTTTCCAAGGTGTGATCGATTCTCAACAGGACTTTGTTTTGGCTAACAGCATTTTCTGTTTGCCAATTCAGGACCTCATCTTGAGGTGAAGTTGACTGGACTCCTTGTGGAGTTACTCCTTTTGGGACTATATATGGCCGTCGAGTGATCCTTTGACTGTCAGTGGAAACCTGTAGAGGAGGAAACTCTTGTTCATAAGGCTTGAGAGTTGCTATACATGGTATAGCAATAGGATCTGAGATTTGAGGGCTAAGGATCTTCTTTTTCTTCTTCCTTAGGTAAAACCTTGGTGGTTCTTCAGGTTCATCTGGTGGATAGAACTTTGGAGGAGCAGTACAGCTCTGCTTCCTGTTCTTCTTGGATTTCTTTTTTTTGTAATAGTCCTCATCTTCTGATTCTCCCCAAGCATCGCAGTCGCAATCTGAGTCACACATATTGTGATCCACGTCCCATATGAAATGGCCATTGACGTGTGAGACATAGACTGGCTTTCCTTCCTCATAGTAGTGAATTGGGGGGTCATCTTGATCACTGGTATGTTGAACAGTGAGAGGAGAGATCATATAGATCCTTCTGGAAGATGACTGTCTAGAGAAGGATGGTCGTCCTTCTGTTCCTGGCCTTTGAAAAACCGTTCTGACTGTTCCGTCAGTTTCTCGTGTGACCGCTGGTGGTGCTGTTGTATGGACGTCAGGAGTGCTTTGTGGAAAAGCTCTCTCATAGTTAGTAATCCATTCCAGTGGTACTATGGCAGCAAGCTCGTCTGGAGGAATCATCCTTGGGATGCTAACTATGGCCGGACCATGGTTCCTGTCTGTGAACATCAAAAGCGCATCATGGGTGGTGTTTGGAAGGTTCAGATCCAAAGCGTGATCTTGGATTCTGTACAACACTTGGTGATGGAGTGTTGCCTGTTCAGCACTGGCGTCTTGTGAAACACCAATCAACTGGATCTGTATCCGGATCCTTTGGGAAAGGGTCGGATCTGTAAGCCTGACAGTGAAATCTGGCGAGATTGTAAGAATCACACTCCCATTAGTGAGAGTGGATACAAGTGCTCCAATAAGCGCATGTTGGTATTCCTTGAAGGTGGTATCTAAAAGTGCGATCTTTGCGGTGACAGGCAGTCCTTTTCTGCCATGCAAAGTCAAAATCAACCTTATGGCTCCAAGGTGCAGGTGAGTATATCCTTGTGACAAGTATTCACGAATGAGTTCTTGAGGGATCTCAATCGTAACATACTGTTCTGCAGAGGTGGCTTGAAGACCACACTGTTGCAAACGGGAAGTTTGAATCACTTCCTTAACAGGAGGTGATGATTCCCTTCTTATGAGGTGGCGAATACTAAACTGCTTTTTTCGGTGGTAGAAAGTGTATGGGTTTATGAGAGGTTGTTGAGTAGCAGGGATCTTTGAGTCTTCTGGAACATGGGTGATTTCAACAAGGTTTTCTATTTTGTTGGATAGGGTTTTATGGACAGATGGTGGTAAACGATCAAAAGAAAGCTCTGTATTATAAAAGATAGGTTGACTAGATTCAGGGTCTGACATGAATATTTCAAGTCTCTCTTACTCTCCATGATACAGACACTTTCTATTAAATTATTCAGACAGGTTAATTATCCATGAATATTTGTATGGGTTTATCTGAAGAGTTTAATTTTTATTATAAAAATTATTCAGGGTCTTCAATTTTCTATTCTAATAACATGTCACACGAGAGATAATGAAATACATTGAATTATACTTTTTCCTAGGTAATGAGCACAGCAAATTATAGAATTACTAAAATGCCCTTTGGTATGCAATCCAAAGTTTGTTACTGGCCCTAATTGTCCCCAAACCCAGTAAACCCTAAACCCCCAACCTCCATTCTCCCTCGCTTCCTTCTGTCTCTCTGATCCGCGTTTCTTGCTTCACAGATTCAGTCTCTTTCCTTCCTCCCGTCGCGCGGTCTTGTCCCTTGCTTCGGCTGCGTCGTTCTTCCGTCGTTTCCTCAGTTCGGGTAGGTCATATGATCCTTTGCTCTGGTTCGTATTCTTTGCTTTTTTTTTAATTGAACTTTTAATTTGTAATTTTCTGTTGCTGTGGTGTTGAGTTGTTATTGCTGATATGTTGCTCGAGTTTTTGTTGCGGATGCTGCCTGCTGTTGTGTTGTTATTGGCTTATTGCTGCTATGTTGTTACTTGTTAGATGATGTTGTTACTTGGAAATGGAAATGAATGTGAAAATTATCCCAATGAAAAAAAACTAGCAAGTTTTAGTGGATTTTGATGATTGATGGTAAACTTTGAAGATGACTTCTGATATTTTGCTATTTGCCTTTGTAAATTTGAGAATTGAGACTTGTGTTGCCCTTATACGAGCCACAGCCTACGTCGGACTATGTAATGTGATTTGGCAGATGATTAGGAATGTTTAATTTTTGTCCATTTTTTGGATTTACATTAGAATATTTTTATACTTTTGTGTGCTTATTTATGATTTTTATGTTCTTTTATTATAATCTGGCTATTCTGGTTTATACCTTGTTGAACGAACCTCTGAACTCGTATCTAAAACGGTTCGTCGTCTGGTTTGGTTTTCGGTGCCTATTTATGTTTTTGTTGCTGTTTCTCCGCAGCTCAGCCGTTTTAAGTCTCACACTTTCAAGTGTATTATTTGGTTATTTTGTGTGTTGTATTTATTTGTTTCTTTTCTGCTCCCCGGCTGTCGCTTTTGCATTCGTCCGCCCTTTTTTTCTCCTTTCTTTGTTTATATATTTTTGTTGCATTTCTGATCCGTTTCGGTACCTCAACTGCTCTTTTTTTTTTTGGAGTTATATTGTTTCTTAGACCAATGAAGATGACATGGTTTAGCATCTTCACCAGTGCTTTCTTATGTGATAAAAGTTAGGAAGAGTTTTAGGTGTATTGAAAATACTGATATTTCAATTATTTTAATCGTCTATTTGAATTATAAAAAATATATATAATATATATTAATTAAAATTAATGATTTAATGGTATTTTTTGATACACTTAAAATTTTTTCTAAAAGTTATCACCATAATCTATTATTAAAACTGTCTCGGGAGTTGAGCTGTTATAGGCTTATAGCGCTGCTGTTGTCTTTAATGCTATTATGCTTAGTAGATAGAGTAGATGTTTTTATGGGAGTTTTATTTATATATCTCTGAAATAGAATTGATTCAGATTTTTATATAAATAAAAGTAATAAATTATTAATTAATAATCTTAATTCAATAATAAAATTTTTTTGTATTAAATGAGATATTTTTAGTTTAATATTTATTTATAACATATTTTTATAACATATATTATATATATTATATTTATCTATAAATATATTATTTTTAATATATATTTTATATTTTAATAAATATTTTTTAATATCTTTTGCTAATTATTTTTATTATTAATTTAAATTTTTTAATTTAATAATTTAATAATAAATTTTTAATTTATATTTTTAAATATTAATAATTAATTATCAATAAAAAATAATAGATTTAATAAATTTTTTAATATTTTATATTTTATTTTAATAACTGAATTTGGTATAATTTTTTTAATATTAAATTATTAATACCTTCACACTTCGAAAATTGAAGTGGTAAATGGTATGACATGGACACTCCCACCCGCCCACCATACCCCCGCCCTCCACCTCCGCGCCCTCCTCCGCAGCTGCGCCCGCACCTCCTCCCTCCGCCCCGCCACCCAGCTCCACGCCGCCGCCCTCGTCTCTGGCCTCCTGCCACCCACCTCCTCCGACCCCCACTTCCTCCTCAACGCCCTCTTCCACCTCTACTCTCTCTCCTCCCTCTCCCACGCCATCCACCTCTTCCATCAAATCCCCAACTCCCAAAAAGACTCCGTCGACTACACTGCCCTCATCTCTGCCACTAACCCCAACCATGCCCTTCGCCTTTTCTCCGAAATGCGCTCCCTCCCCCTCCCCCTTGACCCCGTCTCCGTACTCTGCGTCCTCACTAAGTGCTCCCATCTCGGCTGCGTCAAAACGGGCTCGCAGCTTCATGCACTTGTGGTGAAGCTTGGGGTTTCTGGGTGTGTTAGAGTCTGCAATGCTTTGATGGATGTTTATGTGAAGTGTGGGCTTGTGGGTGGGGTTAGAAGAGTTTTTGAGGATATGGGGTTGAAGACTGTGGTGTCTTGGACTGTGGTCTTGGAAGGTGTGGTGAAAGGGGAGGGTTTGGAGAATGGGCGGAAGGTGTTCGATGAAATGCCAGAGAGGAATGAGGTTGCTTGGACTGTGATGATTGTGGGGTATGTTGAGAATGGGATGACTAGGGAGGCTTTTGAGCTTTTGAGGGAGATGATTTTTGGGTGTGGGTTTGTGTTGAATGATGTGAGCCTTTGTTCGATTCTTTCGGCTTGTTCGCGGTCCGGGGATGTGAGCTTGGGGAGGTGGGTTCATGGGTATGCTGTGAAGGAAATTGGGTGGGATGTCGGTGTCATGGTGGGGACTGGGTTGGTTGACATGTATGCAAAGTGTGGGAGGATTGGCGCTGCCTTGGTTGTGTTCAGCAACATGCCAAGGAGAAATGTAGTGGCGTGGAATGCCATGATTGGTGGGTTGGCCATGCATGGGAAGGGAAAGGATGTGGTGGATATGTTTGATTCCATGATTGGAGAAGGAGTGAGCCCTGATGCTTTGACTTTCTTGGCCTTGTTGAGTGCTTGCAGTCATTCGGGTATGGTTGATCTCGGTTGGAAGTACTTCAATGAGCTTGAGTCCATTCATGGGATAAATCCGGAAATGGAGCATTATGCTTGCATGGTGGACCTCCTTGGTCGAGCTGGACGATTGGAAGAAGCCGAAGCTTTTATTAAAAGCATGCCATTTGCTCCAAATGAAGTTGTTCTGGGGTCTCTTTTTGGCTCTTGTTACACACATGGGAAGGTGAAGCTTGGGGAACGGATTATGAGAGAGTTGGTTCAGATGGATCCACATAACACTGAATATCATATCTTGCTTTCCAACATGTATGCCTTGTCTGGGAAAGAGGAAAAGGCAAATTTCTTCAGGAAGGTTCTTAAGAAAAGGGGTATCAAAAAGGTGCCAGGAACGAGCTCAATGTATGTTGGTGGCCAGCTTCATCAGTTCATCGCCGGTGATAAGTCTCACCCGCAAACTGCAGGGATTTACATGGTGCTAGATGACATGATTCGCCGGTTGAGGTTGGGTGGCTATGTTCCCAATACAAGTTCTCAGGTTTTGTTTGGTTGTTCCACCAGGGATGATTGCACTGAGGCATTGGAGGAGGTAGAACAAGTGTTGTTCACTCATAGTGAGAAGCTTGCACTTGCTTTTGGCCTAACAAGCACTCCATCAGGTTCTCCAATACACATTTTCAAGAACCTAAGGATTTGCCAAGACTGTCATTCTGCTATGAAGATTGCATCTTATGTATACAACCGCGAAATTGTGGTCCGAGATCGATATCGGTTTCATAGTTTCAAGCAAGGTTCTTGTTCTTGCTCTGACTGTTGGTGAATTCAGCAGAGATGGGAGCTTGGTAGGATTGTTGGGGAAGGGTGAGATATACCTGTTAATCCCTTGATCCACTAGTGTATATATTTTAAAGTTGCCCATAAAAGTATACTTGTAGGTTAAAATCTCTTTTAAAGTAAAATCTCCTAGTTTTAGCAATTACCAATTAGTCTAATTTCTGTAATTCTATTCTTATTTAATATTCATAGAGACTCAATTTCCCAGTTATTTTCTTTTTCATCCATACTGCTGTTGTATTTGTTCATTGATAATATTAATGTTGAAGTGATTCACAGTTGTGAAGTTAACAACAAACAGAATATTGCATACACATTTATGTAACACACCTATACATGAGAAGCTATCTTGGAATTCGTAGATGACTTCGAAGCTTTGTCATATATTGTCGTCACAAGCAATTGTTTTCACTTTATTATCAGGACAGGACTGTAGTAAACTACTATTGTAGAATATTGTTTTCATTTAATATTATTTGTTTGTAACTGACACCAGAACTGGTGTAGCTATTGCTATTATTGTGCATTACATATTCTGTTTTCTGACATCGAAAACTGGTATGTCACTATTGATGCAGGCTAAAGGTTTTGTTGCCAATTCTTTTTACAGTGGATTGTCTGCTACTTGAGTTTTTCTTCCACACAATGGGAGGGCGTGAAGGGCTTGTTGATACAGCGGTAGGGTGCATATTTTGAATATACTATGCATATTGCATAATATATAATCAATCAGAGCTGGTTTCAGTTAAATCAGCAGTTACTATTATTTTTTTATTAAAATCAGAAGCTAATTGACAACCAGGAGCTGGTTTGTTAAGATAATGTAAGCAGCCGCTGGTACATATATTATGACCTTCAAATTGTATTATATAAGGAGAAATTATTTATTTTTGTACTCAGTCCTCCCAATCATCCATCTAGTTATTGACAAAAAGTCTCAGGACAAGCAAATATATAAAAACCTAACCATCATTCAGCCAGCAAGTATTTTTATACCATCGTAATACGGAAAGCCTCACGAGTGTTGTTGAAAAGATATGATATGAAAACACAAACGAATCTCTCTCACGCTCCTCTCCAAGGCATTAGGCGGATATCTCAGCTTCTAGCCTCTTCGGCGAGGGTTAACATGGTTCTGCACTCGCAGTTCCGTTGACAAAGGTTATGAAGCTTCACCTCTTCAAGATCGCGACTCCTCTACTTGACTTGTCTGATTTTCAAATTGTCGGTGCCGCTGTGTTTTGCACTCTTCCAAGAGGAGAATGAAGGTCTCGATTAATGGAGGATGTAACGCTCTCACCAGTTGTTGACTTTCTTACTCTTGCATAGAAATTCTCTTCTCTATCGCTCATTCATTCTCAGCTGCAGAACAACTCAGAATTTCACTCTCTCGCTCCATGTCAATGGTGGAATCAGTTTTAGAAGAACAGAATATTGAAGTAAGCAATTTCTCCCTCTTCTAATTTCATGATTTTTGTAATGGCTTTCATATTGCATAAATGAATACAATGATGATTATGATTATGAATATTTTAGCTTGCAAAGTATGTTATTTATGTTTTTCATAATAGAGTTTAAATTGAATGTACAAAATCCAAATTATACATTGTTCGATTTTGATTTTCATAATGCAACAATGCACAGTTAATGCAAACCAACTGTTTGATGAAATGTCTAAGACAGAAAATATAAAAAATGTTAGTGTTTGTTGCTTGTTGTTTTGATTTTTCAGTGTAATTTCAGTTATGTACTGCTGTTGTCTTTCTACATTTCAGTGTAAGACACCATGTTAAAGCATCAAACATACTGAAAATTTACATCCATTTAACCATAATCCAGAATTTCTATATTAAAAATGAGACATGCAATTATGATTTATACATTAACCTTCAAACAGTGTTTCACCTAGTTTGGCCTCCTAACAACATAATAATTTATTAATTTATATGAAATAAGCATAGAAATAAATAAGAAAGGAACATAGATAATAAGACAAGATGCATACTCAATGAAACTGATCTAACTTTAGCTGCTAAGAACCCGAAGTAGAAGTAGAAGCATCAAATTTGTAACAATTCAATAAATGTGCAAATTGGAAGCAGCTTTTCTCTCTATTTTGCTTTGTGTTATTTCTTCTTCCGTTCACACCTCACTAGTTCCCTACACTTGTTGGCACAAATATTTTTCAGTATTACTATGTTGTTGAATTCTCCCAAGTTATGAAATTCAAATCTTCAGAACTAGGCAGATTTGATCATGAAGGAATATTTGTTAGCAGATCATTCCATGTACATACATTCAAATCTTCACCTTTTTAAGTTCTAGTGTCATTTGTTAAAAGGATTGCTATAGTATCCATCCTCACGTATTGTGTTCTCTATGTATCTAAATCCAAGAAAAAGTAAATTATGCTATTGCATTCTCGGTTCCTTTTACTATTGTGGCACTTGATGCCAATCCTACAGGCTATGCTAAGAAAGTTGATATTTCTGTTTGGTTTTGTTTAGCTATTTTTGGATTTATGTTGATCATTCCATTCTTTTCTCTTATTTTTTATGGAGAAGCATTCAACACTTTGATGTTGGCCTTTTATTTTGAATGAATGAAATTCAATGATGCTATACTAGATCGTAGAAGTTTTAATGATAAATAAAATTTTAATTGGCTTAAATCTTTGGTTATGATAGGTCATAGAAGTTTGTTAATGATTCTTATTTATGCAAAAGGGTTTTGTTGATTTAATACCTAAGAGTAGTTGAGATACTTCACTCATTACATTTTGTAACTACTTTAATGAGATTTTGTACACCTTATTCAGCACACTTTGCACCCATCTTAATGAAATTTTGCACACATGAATCAAACTGTTTGCACCCACTTTAATGAGATTTTGTACACCTTACTCATCACAATTTGCATCCAATGTAATGAGATCTTGCACACCTCACTCGGTACAATTTGCATCTACCTTAATAAGGTTTTGCACACATGAATTAGACAGTTTGCACCCACTTTAATGGGATTTTGTTTTACCATCTGATGTATGCTTACTTTTATATAGGATGTGCCCAAGGTTGATATGTGTTTTGGAACCTGTTATGATGCAAATCAATTTTATCAGAATTATGCCAAGCGCGTTGGTTTTGTTACTAAGATAAGTTTTACCCGAAGAGTTGGTAAAGATAAGGTTCCTAAGAATCAAATGATCACTTGCAATAGGGAGGAAAAATGCAAGTCTAGAGTTTCACCAATAGAAAAGACCAACCCTAGAACCAACTACAATTTTCCCGCAAGAATTTTTATTAGGTTGAATAAGGAGGGTCTTTGGGTTATATCAAAGGTGTGTTTGGATCATTCACATCCTTGTGATCTGGAAATGGCAAAGTTGTTGACACGTAACAGGGAGATGAGTATGTACATGTGTCAAGTCATTGAGAGGAATGATGAAGCAGGTGTGAGACCAAGCAAAACATCTCAAATGTTGGTGGGTGAAATGGGAGATTTCTCTAAGATAAGCTTAATGGAAAAAGATGTTAGGAACTATTTCAGCAGAAAGGTACGCAATGTTACGGAAAAAATGGATGCTAGGGAGATGTTGAAGTATTTTACATGGATGAAGGATATGAACTCTGATTTTTATTTTAATGTTGAACTTGATCAATCAAGCATTTCAAAATTATATTTTGGGCCGAAGCTCGAAGTAGAGCAACATACGAGTACTTCGGTGATGTAGTTTCGTTTGATACTAATAAAACTAATCGTTACAATATGCCATTTGGTTCCTTTGTGGGGGTTAATCACCAAGGTAACTTGGTGCTTCTTGGGTGTGGTTTATTGACTAAGGAAAATTCAGACTCCTTTACTTGGTTGTTTAATGCTTGGCTTAGATGTATGCATGGAAAGGTGCCTAAAGGCCAATGCCTCGGGATGCGAGTTGGAATTGAGAATGTGATGCCAGAGACACGTCATAGGTTATGCATTTGACACATTTTGAAAAAGATTCCAGAAAAATTCAATGGATACAAAAGATATGAAGAGTTACAAAGTGATTTAAATAATATTGCTTGGGAGTCTACTTCAGAAGATGATTTTCAAAATCAATAGAAAGATTTTCTGATTGAATATGGTCTAGACAATAACAAATGGCTATCAGGTACTTCTCTACACATGAATTTTTATATTTTGCACATAGGAATTAGTATATTAGTATTTTGAAAGTATCAAGTGGCTATCATATTCTATTTGCTAGAATTCTAACATGTGTTTCAATGTGCCTCTAGTATAATTTTCTTATTCTAATATTTTCTAAGCTTCAATGTGTTATTAACTTGTTTATGGCAACATCTGCATCCACTTTTGTTAAGTTTGCTCACAAGAATTTTTTTATGTATATTTTACTAGGATACATAGATATCTATGAAGAAAGTCATCGATGGATTCTAATTTTTTTACCACTTCTTTTGGGCTGGTATATGATCCACACAACGAAGTGGGAGTATGCATTCATATTTTGATAAATTTCTAAATAACAAGAGCTTGTTGATTTAATTTGTCAACAATATGACAATTGCCTTGGATGGAAGGAGGAACAAGAAAGAAAGGCTGATGTTGAAGATTATAAATCAATAATACCTTGTGCCACTAATTCTTTAATAAAGAAGCAATTTCAAGGTGCCTATACTAATGCAAAGTTTAAGGAAGTACAAAAGCAATTTAGAAAGAAAGTAAATTATATTTTGCACATTATGAAATTAGTTTCTACATCTAAAGTCTATTCTATTTGGAGGATGTATCTACTTCTAAAGAGAGGGTTTATAAAGTTAACTGCAATGCGAAAACGAAGGATATTACATGCAAGTGTCAAATGTTTGAATCAAGAGGTATATTATGCGGTCATAGCTTGGTTGTCCTAGGGCATAAACGTGTGAGAGAAATTCCAAGATACATTTTAGACCGTTGGAGCAAACTTGTGAAGCGAATACATAGTGATATTAAGAGTAGCCATGATCCAAGTTTGTTGAACCCAAAAACAGAGAAATTTGATGATTTATGCTCCCATTTGAACAGTGTTGCTCAATTTGCAGCCCAATCAAAGGAAGCAAGTGATATCCTATATCGTTATTTTGATATGGCTATGGCGGAGTGTCAAAAGCATGTTGCTAACTCATCATTTAATGCCAATGAGTTAGATAATTTGCTTGCATTAGAAGATGGTAGTAAAGATGATGATAAAGTTGCATTGTCCATTTTTGTAGGAGGCTGTACAATAAGCATTCAAGATATTAAAAGTCCTCCTTAAGTGTCCACTAAGGATCGTCCAACAAATTGGCTAGGATTTGAAAAAGACAAAATAATAAAAAAGAAGACCAAGGCAAAGAAGAGAAAAAGTGAGATAACTGAAAAAGAGATAAAATATTATTTTATATTATTAATGTATAAGTTCATCAATGCGAATTGAAGCCGACGATTTTGACTAAGCTATCTGATTGAAAAAGAATTCTCCAATCTTCTTGTTTTAATAAGGATAGTGTATATGTGATGATAGTAATAATGTGTGTAGTACTTTTGAGCTGCCTTTCGTTTTTGGATGAAATAATTGAAATGAAAATTTTACTTTACCATTTTCTTATTGATGAGTAGTTCATGCATAGCAGTTCTTGTTGCATTATCACAAAATAATGATTACTTCTTTTTTTTGGATTTGAAGGGTGAATCAAATACATGTCAAGTTACTCCTTGCGAGAAGGACAATTCAATCAAGAGGAGAATAAACATGATGGAAATAGAGGTAAAAAAGACACATGAACATACTATTTTTCATGAATTTATTTTTGCTAGCCATGTTATTTTTTTTAATTATTTAAATAGATTTTAGATGTAGAAACTACTTTTTTAAGGTATATATAAAGGATAATCAGTGAAAGCTACACGAGTGTTGAATAGAACCTTACCAAAATATTAGGTGCTGCTAAGAATTTCTAACACCTAGAGATAGGGTGTGATCTGAACATGAAATATGATGTTTTTTTCTACCAAATTCCAAACTGTTAATACAGTTATGACTCTAATTACTTTAATTTGAGCATGCATACATATACATATAACCTAAAATATTTTAGGCCAAGTTATACATGAAATATTTTTATATTGTACATTTCTTGTTTTGGGCCACCAGATTCTTAATTTTTGGGCCAGCAAACAACCAGTTGGTATTTTTCTACACCAAATAAAAAAAAATGTCCAAATGCATATAGAGAGCTGTGAGTACATGCTCTTTACCTCACACACTCTTCTTCGCAAAATCTCACCCTCTATGTTGACACTCTTGCAGCGCGCCCTCTTTCTTGCTCTCAACGCTGATGAGCACTCTCAATGCGAATTAGCCTTCTTGAGCTCGCTGTCCGTCGCCAGTAGCGTCTCCAATAGAAGTGGCGTTACTCTTTGTGACAGCATCTCTCGGCTCTCTATACATTCCCTTTCGTTTCTACTAATGCGTTGTGCTTCTGCAAGGTTAAAATTGTTACTAAAATTTTAATGTGAAGGTTAATTAGTTTTGATTTCTGCTCATTCATTGCTTTTTGCAACATTTTGCTTCTCGCTTTCATTTCTAGTGTATCTAAGCTTTGGTATATATTTTGTATACAGTGAACCAACTAGGAAAACTGCAACAGGAAGTTGGACTCTGCAACCAAAACAGACTGGCTTAGCATCATTGTAATATTGATCTCTTGTTTAACTCAAAATTGAATTGTCATAGAACTGCTTTTTAAACTTGGTAACTGTAAACTTCTATTGTGTATTTGACCCTGAGTCTCTGTTTTAGATAATCTATTCATTGCTGGTGTCATCATTCGATATTCATTCAAAATATGCAAGAAAAAAAATTCATAATGGCACCCAAAAATATGACTTAATGTTTTCTGTCTATTCATGAAAATCTTTAAGCACTTTATAATAAAAATATATTTTGATTTTGATTTTGATTCATCATATCTTGTTTATGAAACTTAGGTACTTTTAATTTATAAATCTTTGAAAAAATTTATTATGCCATTACCTCAGTTACTTAACTGGTAATTGACTTTTGACAATGGCTATTGTTGGCAAAGCTTTGTTGTGGCAATACTGGCAATCGTTACTGATGCGTTATGTTTCTGGTTAGAAATGTACAATTGATTTGTAATGTGACTTGGTTTTTTATTTGTGTTTGTGTTAATAATATGTTTTATTGGTTAATCAAACAATACATCAATTGACTATTAATCTTTTTTGCACCCAATCAATTGGCTTATTTGCTTTCATAAAACATGATTAATATGCAGTGATCATTTGAAATGGAAAAAGATCCAAATATTAAGATGCCGCAAAAAAGTACAAATACAAAGAAATCTGAAACATGAACAAAAAGGAAAATACAGCAGGAAACTTTTGAAGAACTAGCATCTCGGGTATATTGTGTGTTTATTACTTGCAAAGTTATTATTTTAGCACCTATTGAATTTTATCTATCTGATTTTATAACAGTTCTTTGCTTCTTTGTTTTCTTCAATAGTTCAATTTGTACTTATCTATTAGACAATTTATAACAATGAAGCTTTGGTACATGATATGAAACCACTTTTAGACTTATTTAGGGTACGCTTGCTTCTGATTATTTGGAGAGTAACAGTAAACTTATGTCCTTAGAAATGCTTAGATTTCTTAGAATTAAGATTTTGATTATTGGTTGTAGTCTAATTTTGTTGTTTCTGCTACTGGTGGCCCAAGCTGTCTTGCTACTTATAAAATTTACACAAAAATGTGAGAAGTGAGAACGGATTTTTTTGTCGGTTAAAAGAAAAAAGAAAAGCTGAGTTTTGTGAAAAGAAGCAAACCAAAGGCCCCTTAATCTATGTCTGGTGTGACTGAGTACAATTTTGAATTACATTAAAAAATTAGATAGGTAAATTCGTTGGTTTAAATTTCAATTATTTGGTTTTAATATATAATTATATGTGTGCTGGATAGTGTGTACGTGGAATTCATCCGTGCATATGTGATGTTCATAACTTTTGATGTAGTTCATTGCTCATACTTTTGCACCTACTTTAATGAGATTTTGCATACCTTACTCAACTATTTTGCACCCATCTTAATAAAATTTTGCACACATGAATCAGACAGTTTGCACTCACTTTAATAGATTTTGCACACATGAATCAAACAATTTGTACCCACTTTACTCAAGATTTTGCACACATGAATCAGACAGTTTGCATCCACTTTAATGAGATTTTACACACATGTATCAGACATTTTACACACATGTATCAGACAGTTTGTGCCCAGTTTAATGAGATTTTGCACCCATGACTTAGCATAGTTTGCATCCATCTGTATCTGTATCTGAATGTGAGTATTACTGTTATTATGATTATGATTATTATTATTATTGTTATTGTTATTATTTTTCAAACAAACCATGGTTAAATTGGATGAAGATTTTTTACTTTATGTTTGCAGAAATTAATTGAATGTCGTTCTCCCAATTTATTTTTCACAACGATAAATTCACTTGCAAAAAAGCAAAAACTTGAAGTGGATAAAATGGAATTCTCATCCTTAAAGACTATTCAAGATTAAAAAGATTATAGGCAGTTATTCTTCGCACTTACTAAAGCATATAACACAACCACAAGCAAACTAGAATTAGTGGTGGAGATATCAATATGACAATAGACAAAATTGCGGAAGCTCTAGGATTACCTTCAATTGGTAAAAGCTTTTCGGAAGAAGAAGAATGGACTTTAGAGCAAGAAAGATTGGTTGCCCCGTTCAAGTCTGTGAAAAGTCCATGGCTACAAGAAATATTACATTCAAGAAAATGTAATATTTCGACATCTACCGGGGCAGATTACTTTAGAGAGCATTTACAATGTTCATTATTAACTCATTTTTGGCACTAACAAGTATCTCTGTCACATCTCCAAAGTACTAACGTGCCATTGTTGATGTAGAGAACATCACAAGATACAATTGGGCAAGATTTGTGTATGAAGAGCTTATAAAAGGGGTTGAAAAATTAAAGGAAAAAATATATTAAGCATTGATGGTTGTCTTTATGTTTTGATGGTAATCAATTTATTGTACTTATCTTTTTTTTCCTTTTTCGATTTCTCTTTTGATGATAATCATTACATTTACTATTTTGATTGTAGATTATCTATTACCACAAAGACGCATTTGGAGATAAGAAAAATTATATGGGGCCTCCACCACCATGGGTTGCTTATTAGGATAAAGAAAAACCTGACAAGAAGTTGATACAGAGTCATTAAAGCAAAGGCCAACGGTTTGTTTTATCTATTTTATCTTGTTAATTCAATATAGATTTTTTCTTTTATCTTGTCACATTCTTCTCTTTTCTTACAAAACCTTTATTTATGTGACTATTATTGTAGGGTATTGTTACCCTTTTTAATTAAGCAAAGTGTTGATGCTAAATTTGCAAAGAACATAACAAGAGCATTAACTAATTTGGCTAAAAAAAGGGGACGAATGAACTTAATAAAAATTATAACACAATGAAAGAAAAGAAAGAAAGATAAAGAAATAAAGTTTGGAGTGTTATAAATGAGAAGACTGAAGCTTATGAGTTTTACAAATACTCTTTATCATTAATTAAACGTACTACTAGAATTTTCTAATATTTTGCTTTTATCTTTATGCTACCTTTAAAGCTCAGTCATTCTTGTTCTAAGATCACCTATAAGTTTATAGATTTGTTTTGTTTTGATTTTTTGTTTATGAATTTGATGGAGAAAATAATGACAATAAAATGTCAAAAAAAAGAAGGTAATGTGTCAGATGAGAAAAAAGATAAAGGAATGTAAAAATTAGTTTTGATTTATCTTTTGTGATAAAAGAGAATATAAAGTAAAATATAAAGTGTGTGCTTCTTTATAGTGATGTAAATCAAGATGAGGAAAAAAATGTCCAAACAAGGTAAAAATAGTGTATGTCCTTCTTTATAGTTATGATTTTTTTTTTATTTGTCGTTGTGCAAATCTAATTATTGTTTACATTGATATAATAGGTAAGAGGAGAAAGATGAAAATAGTACGAGATCGCCAATGAAATTAGTGGAAGAAGTTGAACCAAACAAATTAATGACGCCTAGCAATAGGGGTATAAATTATAGTTCTTAGTGTATTGTTTCTTGTTTTGATTTTTCAATGTAATTTTTGTTATGTAATACTAGTTATTATGAGTATTCTACACTGTTTTGGCTATGAATAATGTGATTATATATGAGATTTTGTAACTATTTTAATGAAATTTTGCAGACAGTTTGCATCTAATTTAATGAGATTTTGCACACGAGTCAGATATTTTGCAATGAGATTTTGCACACTTCACTGAGAACATTAAAGTGAAAAATCTTGTTAAAGTGGGTGCAAAATGTCTGATTCATGTGTGCAAAATTTCATTAAATTTAGTGTAAATTGTGCTAAGTAAGGTGTGCAAAATCTCAATAAAGTAGTTACAAAATCTCATATATAATCACATAAATCATTGCCAAAACAGCGTGAAATACTCATAATAACAAAGTATTATATAACAAAAAGTACACAAAAAAAAAAAATCAAAACAAGAAACAACAAACACTAGGTACTATAATTTATACCCATATTGCTAGGCATCATTAATTTGTTTGGTTCAACTTCTTCAACTAATTTCATTAGTGATCTCATACTGTTTTCATCTTTTTCCTCTTCCCTATTAAATCAATACAAACAATAATTAGATTTGCACAACGACAAATAAAAAACGAAATCATAACTATAAGGAAGCATGTACACTATTTTTATCTTGTTTTGACATCCTTCTCCTCATTGCATCACTAGAAAGAAGCATACACTCTATATTTTACTTTACATTCTCTTTTATTACAAAAGATAAATCAAAACTAATTTTACCTTCTTTTATCTTTTTCCTCTGACACATTGTCTTCTTCCATTGACATTTTGTTGTCATTATTTTCTTCATCAAATCTATAAACAAGAAATTTTGGACTTCCAAATCTATAAACTTAAAGGTGACCTTAGAACAAAAATTACTGAGCTTTGAAGCTATCATAAAAATAATAACAAAATATTAAAAAAATCTAGTAGTACTAAAAGTTTAATTAGTGATAAAGAATGTTTGTAAAACTTATAGGCTTCAGTCCTTTCTTTATAACACCCTAAAACTGTATTTATTTACCATTCTTTTTTCTCCTTCATTGTGTTATCATCCTTATTAAGCTCCTTTGCCCCCTTTTCTTAGCCAAATTTGTTGGTACTCTTGTTGTGTTCTTTGCAAACTTAGCATCAACAACACCTTACTTAACTAAAAGGATAACAATACCCTACAAGAATAGTCACACAAATAAATGTTTTGTAAGAAAAGAGAAGAATGTGACAAGATAAAAAAAACCTATATTAAATTAATAAGATAGAGTGGATAAAACAAACCGTTGGCCTTTGTTTTGATGACTCCTGTATTAACTTCTTGTCAAGTTTTTCTTTATCCCCCAATAAGCAACCCATGGTGGTGGAGGTCCCATATAATTTTTCTTATTTCCAAATGCGTCTTTGTGGTAATAGATACTTTACAAACAAAATAATAAACGTAATGATTATCGTCAAAAGAGAAATCGAAAAAGGAAAGAAAAAGAGAAGTACAATAAGTTGATTACCATCAAAACATAAAGACAACCATATATACTTAATGTATTTTTTTCTTAAAATTTTCAACCCCTTTCATAAGCTCATCATGCACAAATCTTGTCCAATTGTATCTTGTGATATTCTCTACATCAACAATGGCACGTAAGTACTTTGGAGATGTGATAGGACTACTTGTTGGTGCCAAAAATGAGTTAATAATGAACATTGTAAATGCTCTCCTAAAGTAATCTCTTTCGTTAGATATTGAAACATTATATTCTCTTGAATATAATATTTGTGAATATAATATTTCTTGTAGCCATGGGCTTCTCACAGACTTGAACGGGACAACCAATCTTTCTTACTCTAAAGTCCATTCTTCTTATTTCGGAAAGATTTTACCAATTGAAGGTAATCCTAGAGCTGCCCTAATTTTGTCTGTTGTCACATTGATATCCCCACCTCTAATTCTAGTTTGCTTGTTGTTGTGTTATATGCTTTAGCAAGTGCGAGGAATAATCGCCTATCAACTTTCCAATTTCGAATAGTCTTTTAGGATGAAAATTCCATTTTATCAACTTCAAGTTTTTGCTCTTTTGTGAGTGAATTTATGATTTGGTGAAAAATAAATTGGGAGAAGAACGACATTCTATCAATTTCTGCAAACATAAAGTAAAAAATTTTCACCCAATTTAACCATGATTTGTTTGAATAATATAATAATAATAACAAACTATGCTAAGTCATGTGTGCAAAATCTCATTAAACTGGGTACAAACTGTCTGATACATGTGTGCAAAATCTCATTACATTAGGTGTAAACTGTGATGAGTAAGGTGTGCAAAATCTCATTAAAGTGAGTGTAAACTGTTTGATTCATGTGTGTAAAATCTGATTAAAGTGACTGCAAATTATTTGATTCATGTGTGCAAAATCTCATTAAAGTGAGTGCAAACTATCTGATTCATTTGTGCAAAATTTCATTAAGAAGGGTGTCAAGTGTACCGAGTAAGGTATGCAAAATCTCATTAAAGTAGGTGCAAAAGTATGAGCAATGAACTACATCAAAAGTTATGAATATCACATATGCACAGATAAATTCCACGTACACACTATCTAGCATACATATAATTACATGTTAAAACCAAATAATTAAAACTCAAAACAACGAATTTACCTATCTAATTTTTTAATGTAATTCAAGATTGTACTCAGTCACACTAGATTAAGGGGGGTTGGTTTGCTTCTTTTCACAAAAACTCAACTTTTCTTTTTTGTTTTAACTGACAAAAAATCAATTCGCACTTCTCACATTTTTGTGTAAATTTTATAAGTAGCAAGACAACTTGAGCCAGCAATAGCAGAAACAACGAAACTGGACTACAACTAATAATCAAGATCTTAATTTTGAGAAATCTAAGCATTTATAAGGACACAAATTGACTGTAAAATTACTTTCTGAATAATCAGTAGCAAGCGCACCCTAAATAAGTCTAAGAGTGGTTTCATATCGTGCACCAAAGCTTTATTGTTATAAATTGTCTTATAGATAAGTATAAATTGAACTATTGAAGAGAACAAAAAAGCAAAGAACTGTTATAAAATCAGATAGATAAAATTCAGTAGATGCTAAAACAATAACTTTGCAAGTAATAAACACAAAATATACCTGAGATGCTAGTTCTTCAAGAGTTTTCTACTGCATTTTCTTTCTTGTTTCTGTTCCAGATTTCTTTGTATTTGTACTTTTTTGCGGCATCTTAATATCTGGATCTTTTTTCATTTCAAATAATCACAGCATATTAATCATGTTTTATGAAAGCACATAAGTCAATTGATTGGGGGCAAAAAAGATTAATAGTCAATTGATGCATTATTTGATTAACCAATAAAACATATTATTTACACAAACACAAATAAAAAATCTAGTCACATTACAAATCAATTGCACATTTCCGATCAGAAGCATAACGCATCAATAACGATTGCCAGTATTGCCACAACAAAGCTCTGCCAACAATAGCCATTGTCAAAAGTCAATTACCTGTTAAGTAACTGAGATAATGGCATAATGAATTTTTTCAAAGATTTATAAATTAAAAGTACCTAAGTTTTATAAATAAGATATGATAAATCAAAATCAAAATCAAAAGATATTTATTATAGAGTGCTTAAAGATTTTCATGAATAGACAGAAAATATTGAGTCATATTTTTGGGTGCCATTATGAGTTTTTCTTGCGTATTTTGAATTGATACAGAATGATAATACCAGTAATGAACGGATTATCTAGGACAGAGACTCAGGGTCAAATACACAATTGAACTATATATATGTTAGTTTACACTTACCAAGTTTAAAGAGTAGTTATATGACAATTCAAATTTGAGTTAAACAAAGAGATCAATATTACAATGATGCTAAGTCAGTCTATTTTAGTTGCAGAGTCCAACTTCATGATGCAGTTTTTCCCAGTTGGTTCACTGCATACAAAACATATACCAAAGCTCAGATACACTAGAAATGAAAGCGAGAAGCAAAGAGCTGCAAAAAGCAATAAATTAATAGAAATCAAAACTAATTAACCTGCACATTAAAATTTTTCAGTAATACAAATTTTAACCTTGCAATAACACATAAGTAGAAATGAAAGGGAATTTATAGAGTTGAGAGATGTTGTTGCAGAGAGTAACACTGCTTTTATTGGAGACGCTATTGGCGATGGACAGCGAGCTCAAGAAGACTGATTTGCGTTGAGAGTGCTCATCAACGTTGAGAGCAAGAAAGAGGGCGTGCTGCAAGAGTGTCAAGAGAGAGAAAGAGAGTGGGATTTTGCGAAGAAGAAGAGCGTGTAAGTTAAAGAGTGTGTACTCACGCTCTCTATATGCATTTGAGCTTCTTTTTTTTTTGGTGTGGAAAAATACCAATGTTGGTTGTTTGCTAGCCCAAAAATTAAAAAATTGCTGACTCCCTAGCAAATATTTTTTTATTTAAATTAAATAAATATAGTATTTACCAAAATAAATAAACGTTGAAAAAATTACCAAAATACATCCTCAGTCACATCTCGGGTACTGAGGGTCATTGTCCAAAATGGTCACATCTCGAGTGCACTGACCCCGTGCTGTGATAGGGTGTCTGCAAATTATATCTCAAATGCAACCGTGATATGAACATAAGCATATTTCGGATACACTGCACCCGAGATATGCAAGTCACCCATTGTGATCGTAGGGCATCCGTTTTTAACGTGGAAGAGATGGAGCCGTGGATGGTTGGTCACAGACTTCATATCGCGTTCGTCTGACCGAGCATACATGCGACTGCGGCCTGTTCCAGTCATTACATTACCCATGTCGACACGCCCTGGCGGCATGTGCAGCTGGGAGTATTGAGTGGGGTCATTTCGTGGACCCTGTGTACACGATGGCCTCTGTATTCAAGGTATACGAGAGGGAGTTTTCGCCGATACTAGACGAAAATATGTGGCCTCCATGGTACGGTGCAAGCCTGAAGCCCAACTCAGCCATGCGAAGGAAGGCATCGGGAAGACCGGTATCCCCTTGGATCCGGAATGAGATGGATGCCATTGAACGTGCGGAGAAGAGATGTGGGCTCTGTCGTGGAGAGGACTACACCAGACGTGGGAGTTCCAATGCGCCCCACTCGGATCCATGACGACGCATACAGTTTAGGGTTTAGGCCTTTTGGTTCCGATGTTGTCACTTTGATGTAATGATTGTTATTAAATATGTTTAATGTATAATGAAACATAATTTCTGTATAACTAGTTACTTTCGATATTACATGCCTATTTTTTATTTACAATGTTACAATATTTTCGTAAAAAAAGCATTCACCAAAATGGATAAATAAATAGAGAACGAGTCTGGTAATACCCTGATAATTTTCTCTTATCTCGGATGCACTGATCCGAATAAAAAAAACGCGTATCTCGAGTCAGTATATCTGAGATATGCTTATGTTCATATCACAGTTGCATCCGAGATATGATTCGCAGACACCCAATCACAGCACGGGGTTAGTGCACCCGAGATGTGGCCATTTTGGATAACGACCCTCAGTACCCGAGACATGAAAAAAAAATCCCCTCTAGCAATGTTGAGTTATTAAATGGGAAAAAAATGACTACATTCTAAACAAAATATTGACTGTTTATACATTTTCTTTTATTTAGTATTTAGATGATGTTTAGAAAGGTTAATAGCTAGTGTTTAGAAAGAGCTGGGTGTTAACGTCGTCTTTAGATGATGTTTTTATACAAAAATACAAAGTGCATTACTGAAGTACTGAACTGAATAGTATCTTAAAAGATAAGTACTTGTGATCATGAAATGGAAAGCTGCTAACACCAAACTCAAACATTAGGTCTATATAATATATTATCATCATGATTTTATATGTAAGTTGAGAACAAGAAAGCCAAAAGAGAACACATTTAATATAGGCAAACAATTCTTCAAAGCTCAAGAAATCACAGTAACAGCCAAAACACACTGAAAAGTGACACAATAATGGGTCAACCCTTTATTTAGTAGGGAACTATGGGATGACCTCCATTCACAAAGTGACCACAGGTATTTTGATTTAATCATCACCATGGCGATGATGATGCCTGTTGCGATGCTTCTTCTTCTCATCATCATCATCATCAGAGTCATCTCCCTGCAATGGTGGGAAATGAACATAAGATTAATATGAATTTGAATCGAAAGAAACTGTATTTAGAAAATGTCAATGCTTCAAACTATTAGGAAGCATTTTAAAATGCAGATAACTTGGATAGGGAAAATCACTTCATATAAAGGTGGACATTGTTTGCCAATACTAGATATAATTTTGAACCCAACTATACCAAGGAATTAGTTCCAAGCACAATCCAACCTTCATGGAATTTTAACAAATGATGCTAGATCCAGAACACAATTCAATTGACCTGTATATGTTTTGCAAAAAACATCCAGGGGAGAACTCGACGAATACACATATAGATGCCTTGCACAATTACATGTACAGATTTCCATCATGTATACACTAAAAGGTTCCAAATAAGGTATAGCACTTCAGTGTATGAGTAAACTAATAATGCGAACAGCAGGTATTACTATTTTAAAAAAGAAAATCGGGAAATTTCATAATTGAAGTTAAATAATTTATTCAAACAGAAAAAAGTTAATAAAGAAAGTTTGAAGAGAATTAGAGGTCACTATATGATCACAGTTGGAGGTTTTGAAGTTTGAACTACAAAGATTAAGGGTTCATCTAAAGTATTAATCATCTAAACAGAGCAGAAAATGAGAAAATACAACCCATTCCTCCATTATAGTATCTCGTATTCTCATATCTGCCTGAAAATGTACAAGGGAATAAAGAAGGTAAAATCTAAATAAATATATATCCGAGTCTTGAAATTGAATACAAAACCACTTAAATTTAAGGTGACCGGTTGGGATTACTGCTGCTTTTCAAAAGCTATAGCAGTTATGTTTGGTAATACAAAGCAAAAGTTACCTTCAATAAATAAGCATAAGCTACAGAAAATAGTATTTGGTGAAATTGCTAAAATTATTTAGACTTTTTAATTATGAAAGCACAACAAGAACAAGTACTGATTATACAGGGAGAATATGAAATGATGAGCACAAATACTTGCAAAATCCTTCTACTTCATAGGAAACAGGAAAAAATTCACACATTCAAGCTCAAAATACGTTATCATTTCAACCATGGAACAAATACAATATCTAAACTGCGCCATTAAGTTATACAAACCGTTACGAGCTTCTCCAAAAGTGCCACCAAAATATAAACGAACAGCATTACATCAACTAATCAAAGCAATCAACCAACTCCATATCAACAATGCAGTTAAAGAACAATCTAACTAAGGTTTTGAAACGCAAACAATAAAGCAAAACAAGCTCCTATGAGTGTATGAAATTAATAAGCTACATACTAACAAGCTACACTATACAAAGAATTGCAATTATCAGAAAGTTGCAATACATCAAAATTTAAAAGTGCAACCAAGTAATTCATGGAATGTGATTTGATGACTTACATATTTCTTGCGTCCGTAGCTCTCTTCGCTGCCATAGCTGGGCTTACGGTACCCCTCTTCCTCAGAGCGGCCATAACCATAGCTTGGCTTCTCCTCATACTCACTCGTCCCATAACCCACATTCTCCTCCTCATTCTTCCTCCCATATTCAGATTCCTGTCTCCGTCCACCACCGTACCCGGATCCATATTCAGATTCCTGTTTCCGGCTGCCACCGTACCCGGATCCATACTCGGAGGATCCATACTCAGATTCCTGCTTCCTACCACCACCATATCCCGATCCATACTCAGAGGATCCATACTCAGACTCCTGCTTCCTACCACCATAGCCAGAACCATATTCCGACTCCTGCTTGCTACCACCATAACCAGAACCGTATTGTGACTCTTCCTTCCTACCACCATAACCAGAACCATATTCTGATTCCTCCTTTCTACCACCATAACCTGATCCGTATTCAGATTCTTGCTTCCTACCATAACCTGATCCATACTCAGACTCTTCCTTCCTACCACCATAGCTGGATCCATATTCGGACTCTTGCTTCCTACCATAACCAGATCCATATTCAGACTCTTGTCTGTTACCACCATAGCCAGATCCATATTCAGATTCTTGCTTCCTACCATAGCCGGAACCATATTCAGACTCTTCTTTGTTACCACCATAGCCAGAACCATATCCAGATTCTTGCTTCCTGCCATAACCGGATCCATATTCTGACTCTTCCTTGTTACCACCATAGCCAGAACCATATTCAGATTCTTGCTTCCTACCATAACCGGATCCATATTCAGACTCTTGCTTCCTACCATAGCCGGATCCATATTCAGACTCTTGCTTGTTACCACCATATCCAGATCCGTATTCAGATGATGGCTTCCTACCATAACCGGATCCGTATCCTGACCCGGAATCCTCATTGTCGGGTCTTCTGCCGTATTCCGAAGATGGCCGATCATAACCCGATCCTCCGGTGTATCCAGAGGCTCCGCCGGCGGGGGCAGGACGGGGCTTAGGGCGGGCATAGCTGCTGTACTCGGTGGCTTGGGCCTCGTCGCCGTAAGCGGAGGGTTCGGAGTTAGCGGAGTATTGAGGGCGATCGTAGTCGAAGTCCTCGGAGGAACCGGAGATTGGGTAGCAGGTCTCATCGGAGGGAGGGAAGGGACGGCCATAGGTGAGGGTGATGTCGTAGCCGCCGCCGTAAGGGGTGGGATCGTACTCGTCCCAGTCGTCGACGGTGTCGTCGCCGCCGCGTCTTCTTCCACTAATGTACGACATTGTGTTTGTTGATCAGATCGGTTCTTTCTCTCTCAGGACAAATGGAACGATGATTGTGGATAGAAGAAGAATGAGTGGGATTTTATTGAATTGATTTTGATTGATTGAAAGCGGAAACAATGGAGCGAAGGTTCAGGATAACGAGATCGATGAAACGACATCGACATTAGCGTTTTGTATACATTAATTGTAGTTAAATGTTAAAACGTGATTAGTCATTATTAATTTATTATAATTAAGCCATTCCTACATAGGATCTATAGGTTAAAACCAATGTTCTGGAAATTAAATCGGTCATCAAAACTGTTTTATTTATTGGTTTATTAGTTTATAGATTCAACTAGTTCGATTATGGTTAAACTAAAAAAATTATAGAAAAGTTTAGAGGGCCAGCAATTTTATTGCATTTTGGCCAGTATGTAATCAGTAGAGAAAGGTGAGTCATTGGATGAAATTTCACACCAATTTCACACCATCAAATCATCATTAATGGCTAGTTGATGGCTATCAATCACAAATGTTACTGGCCCCTAGCATTGTTTAAAAATTATTTTATAATAAAATAATAAATAAAATATAAATATACACACTAAAACTATAATTAATTTACAAACTCAAAAGTTTTCTTTAAAATACTCTTAAAATATATGTTTTCAAGTACTTTTGTCATCATCATCTTTAGTTTTACACTCATCACTCAATTAAAAAATCCACAACTCTAATCCTCTATAATTTTTTTTGGAAAAATAAAATTTCATTCAAAAAGAAAACTATAGCTGTAAGTAATTGAGAATATTTGTGAGACTCGACACCAAGACATAGAACAAGTATACATATAGAGCAACACCAAATAATCCAATTCTCAATTCCATAAATCATAAACAAAAAGGTGTCTAAATATCCACATAATCAATCAAATTTAGCATTAAAAAGAATCAAAAACCAAATTTTGCGGTTAAAGAATGAAGTAAAAAATATTAGAAATGAGAGTGGCTTAAACTACCGTCTTCTGCATTAGAGAAATACATTACCATCATCATCATCATCACTCCCAAGACCTCCAACAACAGCATCATCTTCATGATTTTCTTGCTCTAAATCAATAACATGGGACATCTACTATTTGTTAATTTTTTGAAAGCATCAATTTGATTTTAAATTAAAACATAGCAATAAATAATCACCCTAAAATCTGAAATCAACAGATCTATCAATAAAAATTCAAATATAGCAAACTCATAAGTTAAAAAACAGCAGCAGCAGAGTAATAAATCTATTTTTAGCAATAATTTCGACAACAACATAAAATCAATTTCTTTGATTGATTTCACATCCAGAAAATCACTAATCAGATTCAGAACAGAGTCAATAGAGCAATAACAATACAATCCAAATACAATATTGCACCAATCCACTACCCAATAATCTCAACAAACAACATCTAAACAATTAATCATGCTTTAACAATTAATCATTTAATCATACTTCAAGCAAATAGTTTTTCAACAATTGTTTCAGCCTTCAAGCAATCAGTTACGACAATTAATCATGCTTAAAGCAATCAGCTTCAACAATTAATCATTTAATAATGCTTCAAATGGGTGTTGACCCAGTCTATATATGAATGGTATTGCTGAATGAAATGATGAATGTAGAAATAACAATTATCATACTTCAAGTAATAACAGCAAGGTTTAGAAATTAGAACCAATAATTAATCATACTTCAACAATTATTATTACAACAAATTAAATTTATACCTAGGGTTGGTGGAAGACAGGGAAGAATGCAGAGCTGGCAACGACAGGGACAGTGGCTGGGGTGAACAGAGCTGGCACCGGTGGGAAGACACTCGCGACGGCAACTGGCGTTGGCGGTGGCTACAATTTTGACGGCTGAAAGGAAAGCTGGCTGAAAGAAACTTCCGATGGTGGGTGACTACACTGACCTTGCGACGGCGGCAATGGCTGGACGAAGGTGAGAGTGAGAGTTGGAGACTGGAGATGTGGGAATTGATAGCAAGAGGTGAGAGTGGAGGGGTGGAGGGGAGGCTCGAGAGTGGGTCTGTGCTGTGGGTGTCTGGGTGAAAGACTAGGGTTCCTTTTTTGGAGCCAAGTCAAAACACAGTGTTTGGCAAAATTTCAAAAATCGGCTGTGTCACGGTTCGACTCGACCAATCGGTTTGACGGTCCAACTCCAGTTTTTGGATTTGACGGTTTTGTCTTTTGCTCGAACCGTATTTGCTAACGGTTTTCGGTTTGACTGGTTCGAACCAATTTTCAGAACATTGGTTAAAATACAAAATACACATTAAAATAAACTAAACGACATATATATTTATAATGTATTTATAAACAAATATAAAGTAATTGATTTTAATAACTGATTTTATTGCATTAATAATATTTTGAAAAAATAACTATTTGTACCTATAAACTTTACAAACACGAACAAAAATACACATCAAACTAAGAAACTAACGCTGTATTCATAAAAGATGGGTTTTGTACGACAAAAATATCCAAACCCTAATTTTTTGTTAATTTTTTAATAAAATTCCTAAATTGTCCTTCTCTTTATCTTCAACCTCCATAGCTTATTCTCTCTCTCTCTCTCTCTCTCTCTCTCTCTCTCTCTCTCTCTCTCTCTCTCTCTCTCTCTCTCTCTCTCTCTCTCTCTCTCTCTCTCTCTCTCTCTCTCTCTCTCTCTCTTCCTTTCTTTGAATTCAGATTCCATTCTCAATGTCACATAATTAACACTCCAACAAATAAGACACATATACTCTAGATCTGCAAGTGAAAAAAGATGATGGCACCCCAATAGCAGCAGCAAAGGGGAAGGTGGATGAAATATATATATATATATATATATAATATATATATATATATATATATATATATATATATATATATACCGCCACTGCCTGGAACCCCTTGTGGCAGCTCTGACACCGCAGGGTGCACTCCTCGTAAACCCTGGGTACTCATACATAACGTAGCAGTAAGGACACAAAGTCCAAAAACCTCGACTTTGTTGCTACCACGTCGTTCGAGGCCACAACAGCAGCCATTCGAGTTTTTCGAGCTAACTCAGCCGCTGTCTGATTCTGCACATACTGGTGATGGTGGTGCTGCTGCTGCCGAGTAACGGCCGACACTGGAGGAGGAGTGGAGGTGAGTAACCAAAGGTCTGCGTCGTACGTGGCCTTCTTGGCGAAGTTGGAGAGGATGAACCAGGCATCATGGATGAGGGAGAAGGTGTGTACGGTGAAGGTGAAAGGGTTACAATGAGAGTCAAGGAGGAGGGCAAGACAGTGGTACTAAGCGGCGATGTGGTCGAGGAGACGGTGGTGAAAGTTTAAAAAATTTGAAAATTTTGAGAAGAAGAAACAGTGGTCATGGGAGACATAGAGAAGCTCAAAGAAACAAAAAGAGAAAGAGAGTTGAGGTTGAAGATAAAAGAGGACAACTTGGGAATATATTAAAAAATCAATACAAAATTAGGATTTGGGTATTTTTGTCATACGAAACCCTTCCTTTTTCGATACAACGTTAGTTTCCTTGTTTGATGGGTACTTTTGTCAGCGTTTGCAAAGTTTATGAGTACAAATGGTTATTTTTCCATAATATTTTTCATTGATTTTTTACCTATCTACTATTATTTTAAGACCTAATTAACAAATTGTCACTGTTTTAAAAATATATTATCTAGACTAAAACCCCAAAGTGGTCCATGAGATTGGGCGAGTTACCCATACTTGTCTTTTACTTTCAAAATTCTCTAACAACATCCCTCACATTCAGCTCTGAGACCCATAGTTACCCTGCAACCCTTTCTGGCGCTAAATCAGCAAACGGAGGGATGATCTGGCACCTCCAATGCCACACTGGAGCCAGCAACGGCTAGCTAATATGGCAAATCTGAATTTTGTACCCAATGTGGTCCCTGGTCCCATTAAAACCTAAAAGCTAAGAATCATTATTATAACTAGTATCTCTTCTTCTCTCCTTCAACCCATAATTCTGGTCCACCATTGAAGCTCTGAAGCAATGTTTGGAGGTGAAGGGCAAGCCAGTGGGAGCTCGATACGGTCAACAAGCAATGGATACAGGGCGAAGACCCAAAATCATAGCAGGGTTATGCGTGTACCAGAAGGCTATGGTTGCGGCTGCCGACATGTGCTCCGGTGGTCTGGGACATATTCGAATCCAAATAAGCCCTTTTTTGGATGCCCAAATTATAATGTTAGCTGTAATTGTTGGTTTTTCTTGATTTTTCATTCCTTCCCAACTTCTAATTTGGTTATTGAAACATTCGTTGATTGCAGACAATTGGTAAAAGATGGTGTGGTTTGCTTATTTGGGCAGATGTTGGGCAAGAGGTTGTGCCTGCAAAATTAGAAAGTCTTAACTATAATGATGAGCAGAAGATGACAGAAGGTTAGAGGCTGGAAAAATTAGAATCGGATGTTAGGAGTCAAAAGTTTATGATCAAATTATTATTTGTGGTTGTTTCTGTAATGCTGTTGTTCTTACTAGTGGTATTTTGCAAACTTTGATCTCAATGTTGAGTAATGATGCGATTGAGTTCATATGTGTAATATTTGCATGAATGAAAAAAAAGTTGCTCAACATGTAACCGTGTTAGCCAAACTGTTGGAGATACTAACTGTTTTTGTACCACTAAAGAAAATCTGGATATATAGCAATAGCAAAATATAGCAATAGCAAAATATATTAATCATTTTAAATTAACAAAGTCATGATTCATAAGTTTTGACTGCCTTACAAAGCCATAAGAAGGTGCTGCTAACAAAATAAACATAACCATATGTCTGGTAACAAAGTAAACCTAACCGAACAAGCATGTTATACAAAATTACTTTCAAATTGTCTTATACAAAATAAATCACAATACAACAAGCAAGAGTCTTCAATTTTTCTTCCTAGGTGCCTTGAATCCCGGAGTGGGAATGAACTTGAGGATACTGCCAAGTCTTGCAGCTGTTCCTGAGCTAGCACCTTGCATGGGATTAACTGGCGCATGGGCAGAAGTTGGTGAGATAGATGATTTTCTCTTTGGTGGGAGCTTATCCGGTCTTGACTTAGTGATGGTACAAACTTCAGCAGCCTACAAGAATTGTAGTATATCAGAGGATGCGGTTATAATTACATAACACTAAACAATTTACAAGTTGTCATTAGATGAAAAATAAATTGATTACCTGCTGAGACTCCTCTAGTTCAGAGTAAACTGGTTGAGAAAGCTCAACTTCAACTGGTTGGACATTAGTGTCATCATCATCAGCCAGAGCATCTTTACTAACATTGGCATCATCAGTGGCATTCGGATCAGGTTCAACATTGGGGTCAGGTTCAGCAGCATTCGGACCATCCTCAACAACATTAGCTTCAGCTCCACCTGTATTCTTAGCGGCAGCTTTTGCTTGTGCAGTAGCAGCAGCTTTGGATTTTGCAGCAGCATATGCTAATTTCTTCTTTTTACAACCCTTCTTTGTGTGGCCTTTTTCTCTACAGTAGCTGCATGTGAATGGTGCAAGCTGCCTCTTTAGGTTTGTGTTGTCCTTGGTGGAAGTGGGTTTGGATTTCTTCGAGCCACCTTTAGCTTCATCTGTGTCTATCCGCCTTTTTTGTTGTAACTTACCTGGCCCCCTCTTAATCTTTGGAGGTTGGGGCTTAAGAGATTTTGAAACCTCCCAGAAAGTCTGCCCAGGAATGGGATTGATATGATGCTGATATATCTCCTTATATGATTCCATAGTAACTAGTTTGTGGCAAAAATCCTCTGGATTTTTGTTCACCCTAGCTAGTGTAGCACAGGCATGCACATAGGATATTCCTACATCCAAAACAGCAATGAATCAAGTTAGTACTTAGTGTTAGGTAGTAATATATGAATGAATGTTACTTTAGACAAAATAAAATCCACCTGTCAGCATCCAAAATTGACATGTGTAAAGGTGCTTTCCTAAATCAACAACATGGTTGGCTGGGTAACCATGTACCTCAAATTTCTTATAACCAGTATCACCTGTCCATATTGGGTGCCAATGTTTTGACTCTTTTCTCACTTTCTCCAGACAACTGTGAATTACTGGCGACAACTTACCCACATGATTAGCTAATTTTACCTTGTTCTTAGCTATTGTTCTCATGACAAACATTCTCACACCTTCAAGCAAAGTAATGATTGGCTTGGCCCTGGCCTCTTTAATTTTTGAGTTGGATACCTCGCACGCATTATTACATATGCTATCCAATTTAGGCCTGTGACTGAATTGACTTTTGGTCCAGTGTTCTCCTCCCCACTTTGATAGATATGCCCATGCATCCTCGTTGATAATCTTGATATTGTTCATATTGTCTCTGAACTCTTGATACATGGTGGCTCGTGCACACTCCCACAGCAAGGATCTTAGTTGTAAATCCTTCCATTGCTTGATAAAATTCTGCCACAAGTGCCAAACACAAAAGCGGTGATGAACACGTGGCATCACCTCTTCCATTGCCGGCAACAAACCCTGTGCACAAAACCAAATACCATATCACCATAATAGACGCTGATTCTCATTCACGCTCACCATAATAGTCCCTGACTTTTGAATTTTTTACACATAATAGTCCCTGACTTCTAACAATTTACATATAATAGTCCCTGATTTTGAGAAATGATACTCATATAAGTCCATCATATCTATCGTTCGTTATCCTCATTATTAAAATTCAGCATAGGAACAACATACAATTTTCATCTCTGCTAATAATTTACACAATGCATACAATTCCCTGATGAATAAATAGCATAGATGTTCAACGCATGGAAGAGATAACAAAGCATACAATTTTCATCTCTACTCATGACTAACAATCCACCATTTTCTAACATACTCATGAATTAGAAAATACCTTCTGCATGTCAGAGATAAAGTACCACCCATGTTGCGTATAGTCTCCAAGGTCCTGGTGTAGCAACTCAAGAAACGACTTCCAATTCTCCTTGGTTTCTACGCCAACAATTGCCCACGCTATGATGTAGATATGGTGATTAGCATCCTGACCCACTGCCGATAGAATTTGCCCACCAAATTGAGTTTTCAAGAAAGCACCATCCAGTCCAATCAACGGTCGGCATCCGGCTTTGAAACCACTCTTGCATCCACTCAAGCACACATACATTTTATCAAATACTGGATCAGATTCTGGTTGGGGAGTGCAACAAATTTCAACTGTTAATCCAGGATTAGTCTTGAGAAGTGTAAGACCATAATCCCTCAGTATTTTGTATTGTTCCTTTTCATCCCCAAACACATCATTTCGTGCATCAAAGAGGGCCCTTGATATTGAGTTGTCAAGTCAAACCTTGACTTGAAGTAAGTGGTAGTATCACAATGCTTAAAATTGGGGTACTTCCTAACCTTCTTGACTAGTTTACTCGCCACCCAATTTCTATTAGCTGCCCTGTTCTTACCTTCCCTTGGGCATGTATGATCGTTAATGAATGTCTTTATTTGCCAACAAGTATCTTCATGATCCCTTGATGCATACACCACCCATGGACATCCTTTTACCTGACATGTAGCCCTCATCCTTACGTTGTCATTCTTCCTGAACCTAATCCGTCTGCCCTCTTGGATTGTGAACTCCCTAACAGCCTCCTTAAAGTCCCATTTTGTGTTGAATTTCATGCCAACTTCCAGTTGCAGTTCTCCAAACCTTATACCTTCTCTGAACACAGGACAAACATCTTTGGACTCCTCATCTACCCCCTCATCCTCTGAATTTGGGGGAGTCTTCATTTCTTCAGAATGCCATGAATTTGCCCCGTCTGAGTCAGCCCCTGGATCATATGCATTATATGCATCATCCCCTGTTCCACTCACAAAGCATAGGTCCACATCCTCATCTGAGACCTCCTCAACAAATGCATCATCCTCAATAGTAACTTGCACTTTATCCTTAGCAAACGCAGCAGCAGGAGCATGTTTAAATCTGATGTCTTTTTTAACAGTCTTAGCCTTACAAACATCATTATCATAATCATCATCATCAGACGAAGAACTATCTTCGATCCTTGGCTTATACAAACTATCTTCGTCACTATCATATGAATCAGAGGATAGTGCATCACCTCCCTCCTGTCGTGCTTGCAACACCGCCTTTTCCTTAGCAACACTCCTCGTACAAGGCCTAAAATTATGGGTGGTTGTCGTTTTCTTCTTGAAGGTGGATTTTAGTGTGGAGTTGGATGTTGCTGTTGACACACTTTTAGGGAGAGTAGGCTTGGTAGGAGGCTTCGGCTGTGGATTAGTGGGAGGTTTTGGCTTTTGATTAGTAGGAGGCTTCGGCTATGTATTAGTGGGAGGTTTTGGCTTTTGATTAGTAGCAGGCTTTGCCTGAGATTGATCATTTGGATTGGCAAGAGGCTTCTCCTGACTTGGAGGTTTTAGATTCATGACAGATTCTGGCATAGTTGGAGGTGTTGGATTAGTAGGAGGAGTCGGATTAATTGGAGGATTCGGAATGTCAATGGTGTTGACAGGCGTTGGCTTGTTTTGGGGGGATTCACTACTGGGGTTCCTTGTTTTGTCATTAAGAGTGACCATAGCACCTTCTTGTTCTGCAACAACCACTTCTGTATTGTCCATGCCTGCCTTTTCCTCCTCATCTTGTAAATAATCTGGAGATGATACCCATGCTCAAAATACACATCCACCAATCCATTATTCTTGTGAGCAAGGAAACACATCTCCCTAAGCTCGTTGTCACTGTTTAGATTCCTTAATCCAGTTTCTAACGTCCTCCCGGGGACTAGCCACCAACAATGAAGGATCTTGTCATAGCCTAACTCCTTGTAATAATTCCTTATGAAAAAAACGTCCAAGGTATCCTCATCCAGATCACCTAGGCAAGTTAACCCATGCTCAAAATACCACATCCACCAATCCATTATTCTTGTGAGCAAGGAAAACACATCTCCCTAAGCTCGTTGTCACTGTTTAGATTCCTTAATCCAGTTTCTAACGTCCTCCCGGGGACTAGCCACCAACAATGAAGGATCTTGTCATAGCCTAACTCCTTGTAATAATTCCTTATGAAAAAAACGTCCAAGGTATCCTCATCCAGATCACCTAGGCAAGTTAAGTTATCAGGGGTATATCTCAAATTTTCTTCATCATCTTGCCAAAAAACAGAGCATATACACACCAAACTCTTTGCCCTAACAAAAATCCTTAAATACAATCCTTTAAGGTAATGCAGCTAGGGGTGTCAATGGGGCGGGGCGGGAGCGGGGGATGCCTCCCTGCTCCCCGTCTCCACCCTCAAATTTTGTCACCGTCCCCGCCCCATTTCCCGCCATGGGGGAATAATTGCCCCTATCCCCATTCCCCACGTTCCCCGTGTTCCCTGTGGATCCCCATTCTCCATCTGCTTATATTGAACATTTATATGAAAATTACCATAAAAAATTTAAAAAAATATAAAAAAACCACAAAATGTCAAAACAACACACAAACATACATATCACAAACATACATATCTTATCCAAGATTACAACTTACAAATAAAGAAATATAAAATCAAGTGATCATAGTCCATAAAATGAAATTTTAAAATACAACATCCATTCTTAAAAAAAGCCATAAAATGAAGTCTTCAGCTTCCAACAAACAACTCCATATTCTCTGTTAAAATACAACACAAACATGAATATGTTAACATACATCATAACAAGATACCATTAATTAATAAGAATTGACATAATAAAAATAATTACCTAAACTCTTAAATCTCCATATCCATCATATAGTCCCAAGGAATTAGAATTTTCGACCCTGATTTACCTATATTATATCAACCAACAATTTACGAGAGTTAAATTTAACATGAAATTAAACTTTAATACGAAATAAAATTTGAGTTATTAGTACTTTTACCTGAAGAGTGTATCCAGTGCTAAGTACAAATTAACGCCTCAACAAGTTCACAATCCAATCTATTGCGATGTGGATGTATAACTCGACTACCGGTGCTAAAAGCAGACTCTGAGGCAACAGTAGAAATGGAAATGGCTAAAAAATCTCTTGCAATCTTTTGTAAAGTTGGATATTTTACTCCAATATTTTTTCAGTAGCCCACAATGTCAAATTTTTCCAAATTTTTTTTATCTACCATAACACTCTCTTCCAAATAGAAATCCAACTCAGTTTTTGCAACACAGTCTTCAGATGTATCTTCCACAAATTGCAAGTAGATAGAGTTAAATTTTCTCTTTGAAGATCCTTCATCATGTCCAACATTCAAAGTAAAAGCTGAACTATCATCATTTATTGCTCTTCTTTTAACCCTAGCCTTAAGTTGATATTCACATACTAATTCTTCCATCATTTTCTTTACCTTGCTCAGATGATGCTCACTTTGAGATCCATATATTTTAGGAAAAAAATTTCAATAACTTCATCTTATACCTAGGGTCTAAGATAGCTCCCACAGCCATAACTTCATTAATTTGATCCCAATACTTTTCAAACTTACTAATCATATTTGTTGCCATTCTATGAATCATCTCATTGGGACTAAGCAACCACTCATTCAATGTCAATCTCATTTCACACACCTTGGGAAAGTACAAATTTGTCGTTGGATATAACGAGAATAATTCAGTTACACTATAAAAGATTTCTAATTTATCAACAAGTTCATTTGCCATTTTTCACGCATCATCAGATGGTACAACTTTATACAGAGATTCACGGTGTCTTAAATGCTCAAAAACTTCTCTATATGGCAAAGCAGAAGCAAGCATTAGATAAGTTAAATTCCATCTAGTTCCACAATCAAGTGCAAGCTTTCTCCTATAATTAATATTCAATTGCCTACAAGTTTCTTCAAATTTTTCTTCCCTCTTCTGTGTTGCAACCCAAAAAGAAACACTATCTCTGATTTTTTCAATAGAACCATATATTGCGTTCATGCCATCTTTCACAATCAAATTCACAATGTGAGCACAACAACGCATGTGAAAAAATACCCCTCTCTTAACAAAGTTAGACGGTAAAATCTTATCAAGCACAAGATGAATCATGGCATCATTTGTACTACAATTATCAACCGTTAAAGTTGACAATTTTCTATCTATATTCCAATCATACAAGGAATTCACCAAAGCATCACTAAGAACTTCAGCAGTATCGGGTGCAGGCACATATGCAAACCTAGAGTAATGTAAATATAAATAAACAATCATGACATTAAAAATTCAAATATTTAAAAGTTGCTAAAAGTATAAATAATACCTTACAAGCCGATTTTGCAAGTTCCAATCATCATCAATAAAGTGAGTTGTAATCGCCATATAGCCTTTGTTTTGACAATCAGCACTCCACATATCAGTAGTTATAGCAATGCGGCTTGAATTTTTTTCCAACAATTTTAGAAGCTTTGCCTTTTCAGCTTCATACATCTTCTCAACATCACTTCTCAGTGTATTTCTTGTATAAAATTTGAACAAAGGTTGAGTCTCAGTCATAAACTCATGAAAACCTTGTTGCTCAACAAACGACATAGGGTGTTCGTCCCTAATAACCCATCTTGTTAATGCTCGTCGTGCTCCCTCTTGACTAAATGTGAAGTTTCCAACCAAAAGTGAATCTGTTGGCCTTCCCATTCCTATCAAACCTGATGATTGCTGCATTATTTTCAATATTGATTGCTTTGGTCCCCTGACAGTACGAATCAGGCAAATTCTAATGTGATCATGCAAGTGCTTAGTTCCTTGTTTCGTGTCACCTCCAATCTTTTTTTCGCAATATTTACATATTGCCTTTCACTTTTTATCTATTTGCTCTCTCCTAAAATGTTTCCAAGCCTCAGAAGTTAATCCTTTTTTGTTATGACTGTTTTCCACACTTTGGCTAACTTCTTGCCCTCCCTCTTGTGTCTCTTTTTGTCCTTCCTCTTGTGTTCCTTGGACATGTGTTTCAATTGCTTGACCCTCGGCATCTTGAGTTAGTTCTGTCTCATTATTATTTTCAATAGGAGTCGAGCTTAAACTATCTATCCTATACAGTAAGATTTAATACAGAAATACTAAATTAAAATTCAATACATAAACACGAAATCAAATATTATTAAGTTCCTTTTTTGTTAACTTCTTCTCATAAGGAAACAAATTATTAAGTGCCTTTTTTGTTATTATACTTTTCTAATTCAATAATATAATTAATCCCGCAACAGGAAACAGCATACTACTAATTTATAGCTCAAAAAAAAACTTCAGGAAAATAGTATGATCTTTAATGATTTCTATAATATAGAAAAATATCAAACATGTGATGTTATGGAGTACATACACATGCAGTAACAGTTTATAGAGCTTGTGTTTTGGTCATTTTGTGAAGTTAGATTGCTTATTTTACATCCCTTAAGTAATCAATATTCTAAGGATCTCACTTAGTATTTTTTGTTTTTCATAATCTCAGTTGGGTGTACAATTAAGGTTTTCTAGAATATCTAACTATTATAATCACACAATTAAGGTTTCTTAGAATGATGAAATTTTCTAGAAGTGAATCTGGTTCTGGTCAATAGCTCTAAATCATAAGATATTCAAGTTTATTAAAGTGGAGGAGAGGGAGCACAATAAGAAGGTGAATCAGCTTTATGTTTAGTCGATTCATGTATCACCGTTTTGGGTTATAATTCAATATATAAATGGTGCAGCAAATCATAATTTTTCATTCTACAAAATATAAATTATTAATACAGAATAGCATAGCATAAACTCATCAACATGCAACAGCTAATAAAATCAGAATTTAGAATTAATAGAAAATAAAAAAAATTAAAGTATGAAAAAAAACAGCCACCAATTATCAGAAATTCATAGAACAAAATATCCGTTAACAAAAACAACAGCCACCAACTTCAAAAAATCAAAATCACCATCAAATTCATGAAAAAGTGCAAAAACCTAAACTGAAATCCCAAAATACAAGAAGAAAAGGAGAGAATAGTGAATCTTACCAGGGATAAGAGAGAAATGGCTGAAGAGGTCAGAAACGCCGGTAAAGAGAAGAGCGGTGAACGACGGAAAGAGAGCGAACGGAACAGGGTGCACGGGGTGGTGCGGTGATGATGCAGCATGGGCCGGCTGAAATGGACAGTGACGAGGCCGTGACAATGGTGGTCGGAGGTTGCTGACTGGGACGACGGAGAGAATGCAGAGGAAGGGTGCAGAGAAAGACGAAGGGTTTCGCGAGGAGAGGAGCACTGTTGAACAACAAATGCGGCGCTCTATGTTGGAAGTGGGAAGTGGGAACTGGGAAGAGGAGTTAGGGTTAACTTTTCTATATATATATATATATATATATATATATATATATATATATATATATATATATACAAAGTGAAATTACTTAAAAACCAAAATAAAAATTAAATTCTTAAGGATATTTAAGTAATTTAATATATTCAGGGATTGTGGGGAATACGGGGACGGGGACGGGGATCCCCGCTCGGGTCCCCGCATCTGCTTCGGGAAAATTTTGTCCCCCATTCCCATCCTCGCAGGGAAAATTTCCTGCAATCGGGGCCCCATTCGGGGCGGTCCCCATGGGGATCCCTGCTTCCTGGGGATTTTTGACACCCCTAAATGCAACTATGAAACTCTAGGACAACCCAACACAGTAACAAAGCAATCATACACCATCATCATCATATATTGATTCATGAAATAAATTCGAAAGTTATTTCAACCAACACATACCTTTAACGATGCAGAAGACAAAGAAACCACTTGTCTCCAAAGGAACGCCAAACTCTTCAAACAAAGTGTGACAGTAGAGGAGACGGGGAAGACGATGCTAAGTCGCTGCCATTGATGAGAGAATGGGAAGACGAAGACTGAGTGTGGAGGAGAGGAGACGAAGTGTGAGAGTGTTCAAACAAATATGGTGAAGGCAAACCGTTTTCAAGGGCTCCAACTTAGGAACGACGTCATTTACTTTTTCATTGGGTGCCAAATCTATACTGCGTCATTTCAGTTGGCTCCAGCGTGGCATTGGAGGTGCCAGATCATCCCTCCATTTGCTGACTTGGCGCCGGAAAGGGTTGCAGGGCAACTATGGGTCCCGGAGCTGAATGTGAGGGATGTTGTTAGGAAATTTTGAAAGTGAAGGACAAGTATGGGTAACTCGCCCAATCTCAGGAACCACTTTGGAGTTTTAGTCTATTATCTAGCTACTATTTTGTCACAATAACTTTTTTTGTTGCGTTACTGACTTAAACACGCTAAACTGGTTCTCGAGCTCAAAGGGAAACCTCTAAATTAGATGGCTCTTAGTCACCTACCATACAAAAAAGTCAAATCAACTAGTGATTTTTACATAGAACATGACACGTGTGAAAAGGGAATGGATGAAGTAGCTTGTAGCACATTAGTGTCCCATCCCACCCCTGTTAACTTAAAGAGAACCTCATTTCTCTTCTATTTTATTATTTTTGCTTTTCTCTAAAAAATTCATTTTATTTTTAGATAACATGTGTTTTAAGGTAAGTTAAGAATTAATATTAGTCCAAAAAAATCTTTTTGGTTAACAACTATAATCATCTGACAACTATAATCATCTAACTATAACACTGTGATAGTGGTGCAAAAATTTGTAACTTTGGAAAGCCATGGTCCAGATCTGCATAACATAATGATGTGAAGTTAAGAAAATGGGGGCACAGGAGGAGTAGTTTGAATGTTGGACCCAGTAGGAGGAGTAAGAGGAGGAGGTGAAGGTTCAGGAAGAACCTTAATTTGAATGTTTGACGAATACTTTTCAAAGCGCCCAACCCATTAGTCATCCTTGTTACAAAATCAGAAACGAAATCCAGGTTATATAAACTTAATAAATACAAGAGGATATCTACAAAATGCAAAGGATTACTACCTAGCTCGACTTTCCTAGCATAAATTTTTTGGTGTCAAGGTTAGGAGCTCGACTTCAACACTCTTAGAACAGGGCCACTATACACTCATCTACTTCATCTAAGTCCTCAAGATTGTATTTAATAATATTTGGGAACTCCTCCTTGTACAGACTAAAAATGGCTTCATCTTTTTCACTCAGAAAGAAAGGTCAGACACCCTATGCAGATCGAATCTTGAAAAAATAATTTTTAAAATCATGAAAAGAATCTTCAAAAATAAAGAAAACTTTCCTTCCTTGAATAGCTCAAAAAGAAATCCAGCCTTGTTTTTTTTGGAACTAAATGGTTTGGTGAGTTATTAGTTGATAAACTTTTTTATAAAATCCCAAGAATTAAGATGAGGTTGAGAAGAGAAAACTTTACAAAGATGGAGAATTCCAGACTCAAAATAAAAAAAGGGAGATTCACCCCCAACTTAGTAAAAAACACTCATACACATACATGAAATGACGTTTCGACTTGACAAGTCGGAAAAAGCAAAATCTCTCCTCAGCGTCAGGAACCACAATCTCATGCTTATCTTTACCCCTCCGATCTTTACATAGCCTATGTTGTCTACGGAAAGTTTCGACGTACTCATTATCAACTACGGGGACAATAGAGTAATATCTACTCAGTCTAAGTTAGACAGAACCTTAGAAGACATGTTGAGTATTACTAAGCGAGACATAGAAAGCTATATCTACAAAACAGCAAAAGAAAATCATCACTACAAGTCAGAACACCAGGAACAACAATGTAAATATTCAAACAGTTTGCAAGAAGTCGGGTCATCTTCAACAAAATGGAAGAAACCACCAAAACTACTAAACCCTCTGAAGGACAAAGCGATTAATCCATCCTATTGGAATTTGAAATGGTGTCGTTATCAGAACCAAAAATAGCACTATTTGGGGGCATGAAACAAAGCCCACATTCAACACGCATTCATAAACAGGGGAATAACTTTCAAAGAAAGCAAAAGAACACAGATTATTACTATAAAACAACTAGGAAAATTACTGCAAGAAACTATTTTTTGCACAAACATAAAAAATGATAATATCAAAAATACATCATCCAGCAAGAAAACATGGTTGTAGAAATAAAAACAACGAAGGAAAAACCAACCTTGATTGAGGATCGAGTAACATAATACACACAACAGCAAAGCACGAATGTTCCAAAAGCCTTCAAGCAAGCGCAAAACAAATATTCCAAATAGAATTACAAGATGGAGAAATCTTGAGAAGAAGATGGGGTCACAATAAGGAAAACGAAAAGACTTAAGAGAGAAAGAGGGAAAAAGTTCCAGAAGAAAAAGCAAAAAGAAGAAAGAGAAAAAGGGTTGAGTATATATAAGATTCTAGGGGCAAAACAATAAAGTCATCCCTCCCATTTAATAATGTGCACGGTTACCAAAGTAACTGAAAGAAGCATGCAAATGATTATGAAAGGACTCAACATTTCAGTTCTATAAAACATGTTGAGTACCTGACTTGACCTTATGAAAGGCGATTTACCCGACGTGATGGAGATCTAGCTTAATCTCTAAAAAAGCTTGAGTCCGATCCAACCAAGTTAGGCCTCAAGCAGGGGCACTGTTCATACCTTGACCCACTACTTAGCTAGACCCAAAATGAATAAAACCCAATCTATAGACATCGGGTGAATTAACTCTCACCCGACCTTATAGAGGTCGATCACAACAATACAAGTGCAAATCTACTTATCTAAACAAGTAACCGACTCCTATAGTTTTCCCTATCCCTCTAGAAAGAAAATCTTAACAACCTTCCTAACCAAAGGGAAATAATTACCCACCACTAAAGGTGAAACCACTCTAAAAAATTATTATTGACTCAACGTCTACGTTTATAAATATCGTGACACCCTCAGGTATAATTCGAATCCAATCTACTAAAAACTTGCCTAAAACCCTTGCTAACTTAAGCATCGGAGTCCTTTGTAGGTATCACCCCCGCCTCCTCATGAGGAACTTGGACAGTGGCACCTCAACACCAATAGACGTCGAACACTGTCCCAAAAGGAGTCTGGACTTCATGTTCAAGCGCAAAGCAACCTAGTTTCAGGTTACTCTCAAAATAGTTTGGAAGTTTAATTTTTATTTATTTCACAATTAGATATTTATTTTTGGGTAAAGTATACTTTTTGTCCCTGAAATTTATTAAAATTTTTAAAAATACCCCTAAGTTTCAATTTGTTTCAATTTTGTTCCACAAATTTTTTATTTACATCAATTCTATCCCTAAGAATTAACAGTGTTCAAATCACTAACAGATGTTAGTGACGTAGCAAAAAATGGGTTCTAATGTGGCAACTGGTATTTGAGTCATTTAAAAAAATTAAACAGTAAAAATCCGAAGCTGAACCTTAAACTTCTTCTTCTTCTCTCTATAAAAGCAAGGAAGGAACCCTAACCCATGGCTTCCCAAGGCTCTACATCATAAAAAAAAACAGTAACCGACGACAAACACTTACATGCAACTGTGGTGAACCCCCTATATTGAGATGGTCGAAGATACCAGAGAATTTCGGTCGAAAATTTTGGGGTTGCGTATACTATGATGTAAGTTTCAGTGCTTTATGACTTATGACAATAGTGTGTTAACCTAATATGACTTATGTTGCATATTGGAAAGGAGTGCACTTTCTTTGCTTGTGTACATGGAGTTACAGAAACACAAGAGACTGACGTTGCAAGATTGAAGATGAGGATTTCTACCTTAAAAGCTAAATTAGCTTATGCTAAATGCAAATTGTTTGTGGGTGTCATCTTTGGTGTTGTAGGTTGGTTTATGGTGATTTTTATATTTTATTTGTGGGTGAAGGATGAAACCCATTTGAGGTTTGGGTATTGATATGTCTAGAACTGTTGAAATTAGCACAAGTAATAGTAGTGTGGGCATTTGTAATCAATTTTAAAAGTGTACTCAACTCGAAAACTTGTTAATATAATTGTTCCTGAAGTTTATTTTATGTTTCAAAAATACTCCTTGAATGATTAAAATAGTTTGAATTTAAAATTGGCATTAACACACTATTGTCACCAATGATCTTAGATAATACAAATAAACTCAAGTAATGAGAGACAATCTCAACAGTGCATTAATGAAAAATGCATAAAAAGATCCATTATATTAGTCATTATAAAAAAATAACATAAGCCATTATCAAGATGATCCCTTAATAACATAAGTCATAACCAAGATGATCGCTAATTAACATAAGTCATAATCAAAGTGATCCCTAAATAACATAAGTCATTGGCAAAATAATTCAATAACAACGGACTCCATAACACTCCATCTATCTTTGTCACACCAATCAACTGTTGTCACCTAACCATCAATCTACTCAGTTTTATCCTTACCACTACAAAATCAATCCCTGTGATGAACTCTAATACTGAAATCATTCATTCCTACCATTATAAAAAAAATTTCAGAACAAAGTAACTAATCATTCAAAAAAATAGAGCACGCCCACACGTGACATTTTCACAAAAACAGAGCATTATCAACTGAAACCCTTAATTCCTCACTGCAATAAAATCCTAAATACCAATCAAAAGTGATAAAAACAAACTAAACCCTAATCGTTCAAACAATGCATTTTCAGAATGAAATGGTTGCCTACCTCGTTAGAAATCTTGATCAGAATGGCGCTACCTCGACCTTTCACAATAGTTGTTTCGTTGGCGATCGGTGGCTGGCTGGCTACAGAGGTGTCTTCCTTGTCTCGCAATCGGCGTTCTACTCCATCTTCCTCGCCATCTGCTCCTCGCTGGCGATGAAGGTCTCTGCTCCCTTGTTGTCAAAGAATGAATGATGTCACAGTTACTCTGAACCCTAGTTTAGAATCATCGCTCAGCATTGACAACGTTGCCACCTGCGTCCTCCTGCAACATTGTCGTTGCATATTGAAGAGAATGACGTGACGTTCTCCTTCCTCCAAGTCTGTTCGTGTTCGTGTGACTATGTTCTCTGGCTTTGTTTTCTTCGTGGCTAAGAAGAGAAAATCTGAAAAATCATTTGAAAAAGGAGAGACAAATGATTATTCACACAAGGGTATTTTGAACATTTCACTCTCCTTGTCACATCAGACATCTTATTTTGTCATATTACTAACATCTGTTAATAATTTGAACGACGTTAACTAAAAGGATAGAATCGATGTGAATCGAAATTTTTTAGAATAAAATTAAAACAAATTAAAACTTATGGGTATTTTTAAAATTTTTAGTAAATTTTAGGGGAAAAATATATTTTATTTTTTATCTGTAATTTGTGTCAACAAAATTACTAGTAACTATTAGCGGTGGAATACCTAATTTAAATTCTTCAGCACTAGGTGTCTAACACCAAATAATTAAAAGGGGAAAACCAACTTGATGCACTTAAAAGAATTTATTATTTTTATAGTTTTCAATCATATACAAAAGACAAATGAAATCCATAAACTGCATAAAGTCAATAGACCATTATTGGCTGATGAAAGATTGTTGTTGTTGTTGAAAGAGTTTGCTAAGCAGGATTTTCTCTTCATCATGAATTCAGCATGGAATTGCTTATGTATCATAATAATGTATCCAAAACGCAATCGAAAATTGAACACCGTGAACCATGCAATTACTTGCACTCAAGTCATGTTTATAAACTGAAATTACCAAAATAATCATATTATATATATTTTTAGAGTTAATATTTAAATTGGTGCCTATCTTAATTTTCTCCTTATAAAATATTTAAAATCCTTATTTCAATTTTACTTAAGGTTTTTAAAAGTATTTTTAAAATTAAATTGAAATTAAAAAAATTTAATTGTCACATTAGATAGTCATTAAAAATTTCAATGTGACAGCTATTAATTTATCTCAATATAGTACTAAAAAGTAAAAACAGAATAAAAAACTAATAGTGAATTACAGAGATTAAGTTATTGCTAGAATCAAATTGAATAAACTGAAAATTTAAAAAAATCAGATTGAGCTACCAATATAACTTAAAGAACCAATATGAGTATTATGTTATGTTTATGTTTATATAACTCCAAGTTATTATTAGCATAATATATATTCTGCCCAAAACTAAACGAGCAAGTGTTATTAACTTATTATTATAATAATATTTAAAAAAAAAAGTTAAGATAACAGACCAACCAAGAATATGAATCTCAATATATATTGTGTGCGGTGCGAGTCCTTTAATTTTCTTTAGATTCTCTGCGTTCTCTACAAGCTACTCTCACTGAATAAAAGGACAGAGAGAATTGTTGAATTTGGAAGAGTCATAGAGCATAGAAGAAGCTGCGACAATTAATGGAGGCTCCGCAATCTGTTAAAGTTATAACGGTGTCACAGGACGGAAAAGGAGACTACCGGACGGTGCAGGAGGCGATCGATGCAGTGCCGGTAGGCAACACTCGCCGGACGGTGATCCGGGTGGCCCCGGGAACCTACAGGCAGCCTGTTTATGTGGCGAAGACAAAGAGGTTCATCACGCTCGCCGGCATATTCCTTGAGAACACTGTTCTAACATGGAATAACACTGCTGCAAGAATCCAACACCACAAAGTATGTTCATGTTTTTATTTTTATTTTTTTCCAAAGTTAGGAATTTCGAATCGGCGACCTTTATGTGAGTATGGCGAGATTATCTCATTTGAATTATAACTCGCCGACCGTTTATGTTTTTATTTGGTGCATGTAATCATATGTTATATAATAAATGTTATCCGTACAAGGTTTTTTTTTTTTTTAAATGAAGTCTAACCAAATTGAATAATAAAATTTGAATGAGTGACATAATAGTAATAAGAATGATTTTTTGTTGATGTTCGACTAAATTAGTTGGATTTAGTTGAGAACAAATCTTGTATCTAGATATACAGCATTACTCATGTTATATATTTTTTGAGTGAACATTCAAATTAGCTATATCAATAAAATAAATAAATAATTCCAAAAATTAAAATTATTTTACATTATCATTGCATAAAAAATTAAACTCACACAAAATAAAAAATTGATAATATTTTAGCAAACAGTTTGGAGATTAAATCTTAATCGACACATTAAACTTAGGGCAGTAACATAGATATCAGGGATATCAATTTATTCATCATATCAACTATATACTTGTGGGGACATATTTGAATGTGATGCATCCAACAAATCCTTACCTTTTTATGTTGTATTATGCGGTTGCAGGGTGAAAAGGTGGTAGGAGGAGGAACGTTTGGTTGTGGCAGCACCATTGTGGAAGGTGAAGACTTCATTGCTGAGAACATTACCTTCGAGAATTCTTCCCCTCAGGTAATCACTTCCTCTGCTTTTAACGAGTAAACTTATTATGTGAATTTGAATAGAATTTTAATTATAAATATGAAATTGGTTTGTTTATTATGAAATTTGATTATAAATATGAGATTATAATTCATAACCAAAGTGTGAGGTTGTTTTTGGTGGAAGGGTTCAGGGCAAGCTGTGGCTATGAGAGTAACAGCTGATCGATGTGCTTTCTATAATTGCAGGTTCCTTGGATGGCAGGTCTCTCCACTCTTTTATTTAGCTAGTACTTTATAGTTTACAAGGTTCTTTAATTTAGATTTTCTTTTTCTTTTTCAAAATTTTGTTTTCTAGTCAAGTTGACATGTTATATTTTTTAAAAAGTCTAGGGCCAGCAACTTTATTAAATTCTGTCCAACATGTAACTAGCAAAAAAAATGAATAATCTCATACTATTGGATAAAATCTCACACCATTAAAAACATTATTGATGACTAATTGATGGCTACAAATCACAAATGTTGTTGACCCCTAGCACTCCTTATTTTATTTCAATTTCATTATAAAAATTTTTAATTGGGGACAGCAACTTTTGTGATTTGTAGCTATCAAATAGTCATCAATGATATTTTAATGGTATGAGATTGGTGTGAGATTTCATTCAATGGCTTACTTTTCTTTGCTGGTTACATGCTGGTAAGAGTTTAATAGAATTGCTGGCCCCTAAACTTTTCCTATAAATACTTTTATAAGAACAATCTTCAATACAAACAAATAAATATAATTGTCATGTATTATTATTTGATTGATCATAAACTTTTTGAAATAGAGATACATTTGATACAAATAAAAAAATTTTGGGATAAAATTAAAACAAATAAAATTTAAGAATATTTTTAAAACTTTTAACAAACTTTAAAAATAAAAAATATACTTTATCCAATTTTTTTTGAAAGAATTAGAACCAATGCTAATGTGTTCTTAAAAAAAAGGAAAAATAAAAAAATATCATAAATCCTAAATTCTAAATTTTAAAATCTAAATCTTAAATTTTAAACTCTAAATCATAAATCTAAACTATTAATATAAAATATAATAAATAAAAAACTAATATTTATTTAATTAACAAGAAATGAACGGTTCATAAAAAGCATTTAAGAATAAGTAAAAAATTAATCCTACTATAATGTGATTCTTAATTTGAACAGAATTATCTTCTGTAAATTAAAAGATATTTATGACTCAAAAATAAAATAAAATCATGCTACTATTCATTAACCTCACTCTTATCATATTTTCTTAGAGTATCTTACATGGTTCTTTGTCATGTTGATATGCTTAATTAGGGAGAAAAAAGAATTGATAATTCTCAAATAATCCATCTTTTACTTAAGAGACAAAATTCTTTGTAAAAATCCTAAAGTAATTTCATTGTGGGAAGTGGTCTTTTTATTATTAATAGTTTATTGAACTATTGACCCTTTAATTTATAGCCTTTTTTTTTTTGCTGAAATAATTATAACAACTTGAATTAAACAAGTGGGTTAAATTAATGATTTTGTTTCATAATTATGATGCAGGACACACTGTATTCACATTATGGCAAACAATATTTTAGAGATTGCTACATTGAAGGAAGTGTGGACTTCATTTTTGGCAATAGCACTGCCCTCTTGGAGCATTGTCATATCCACTGCAAATCTCAAGGCTTCATAACAGCACAGAGCAGAAAATCTCCACATGAAACAACTGGTTTTGTGTTCCAAAGGTGTGTGACCATTCTCATCTATCTTTCTTTCTTATTTTTCACTAGAGGTTCTAAAAATTTTACTTGGGAAATAGGGTTATTAGTTTCCTTTCCTTTCCTACACTTTATCATGTTTTCCATAGAATAATGCAAATTGTGTTTTTACTTGGATACTTTAGGTTAATACTTAAATTCATCGTTCAAAGATTATTCATTTTTTTAAATCGGCTCATTACAAATTAAATTAGTTATATTAATCTTTAAAAAATATAATTATGAGTCAAATTAATTTTTCTGTCACTTAGATAATGATGTGTCACATTAAATGTCACGTGACATAATGACAAGACAGATCAATACTATATGTCATAAAATAATCGTGTAATGTATTATATTAATCACATGTGACATGTCATTTAATATATCATAAATTTATATAGAGTTAAATTAGTCCAAAAAAATTTCGTCAAATATAAAATAACATCCTTATATGAGCATAATTTTACTACTATCATAAAATCTACTTCAATACTAATATGATAGTCTCATATTCAAAGCAAGGTCTAGACCCTCTAAAAGCCCCCCAAAGTTCCACTTGATGAGTTATAGAGCAGCAGCATTCTTAAAGAGACTAAATAATTTAGCTGAGTTTTGGTTGTAATCCTTTTAAGTTGAAGAAATATTTGCATGGCAGATGTGTTATCACAGGTAATGGGGGAAGGGAATATGCATATCTTGGAAGACCATGGGGACCCTTTGCAAGAGTGGTCTTTGCATTCACTTATATGGATCCATGTATACAACTTGCTGGTTGGAACAATTGGGGTAAAGCTGACAATGAGAAAACTGCTTGCTTTTTTGAATACAGGTACTTCTCTTCTTTAAGCCCTTTCATTTGAATGATCTATAAAATCCTCTATCAAAAAAGAAAAACTAAATACAATCTAAATTGTCGCATATATATGACTAATATGTCTTAGTTGCAACCGTTTACAAAATATTTATGGTAAATGCTACCCTACCCTCTCTAAAGTAACATGTAAGTTACCCTCTCTAATATGTCATATTTTAATTGAGTGTTTATTTTAACCTGAGTTACTTTAATCTCATGAGAGTTAATATCTTGGAAGACGTAACGGCTAATAAGACGGTGATACTTAGGAGACACAACGACGACGACAAAGGAATGCGGATGAGTAAACGCAATTAGAGAGAGTTGGAATACTTTTCTGGAAGAATGATTTGGGAAGAGAAAACAAGACACCCAATGAGACGGTGATTCTTGGGAGGCGTAACGACGACGATGAAGGAGTACAATGGGGAGGAGTAAACGCAATTAGAGAGAGTTGGAGTACCTTATCTGAAAGAATGATTTGGGAAGATAAAATAAGATAGCCACCGTGATGTTTGGGAGGCGTAATGAAGACGACAAAGGTACCTTTTCTAGAAGAATGATTTGGGAAGAGAAAACGGAACACCAATGAGAAGCAACGACGACGAAAGAGTGGAGAAGGTAACTCAGGTTAAAATAAACACCCAATTAAAATGTGACACATCAGAGAGGGTAACTTACATGTTACTTTAGAGAGGGTACGGTAGTATTCACCAATATTTATGACCTACTAAATTAAAATTTCAAAAATTTTGAATATTAGTTAAGTTGGTCCTCCCTTGTACAGAATAAGATATTTCCATCTATTTTATTTTGTACTTTTTCTAGAGATCAAATTAATATTTGAATGCGATACAGGTGTTTCGGGCCGGGTTATTGCCGATCAAAACGGGTCAAATGGGCCAGAGAAGAAGCAGAACAGTTCTTGCTTCATAGCTTCATTGATCCAGAAGCAAATAAACCTTGGCTTGCTCAAAGAATGGCCTTCAAGGTTCCATATTTTGCTTAGAAATAACAATATCACTGATGAGGACAACACTTTTTTGACATGAGACTGTCTCAAATACTTGAATAAGTATCTTGAATTTTGAAGTGCTTATCAATCTCAATTCCACATATAAAACAAGATATCATATTTGACTAATTTTATAGTGCCTTTCACTTGGTATTTAACATTAAGTTCTGTTAAGTAGACAACGGCGGTGTGAATAACGTGAACAATGAGCTACACTTTCAGGCTCAATAACCATAAAAAAGCATCCCAACCTAATTACCCATCTTTATTTTCACTCTTACCTTTTACTTCCACTAAACCCTAATTTCATCCTTTCGAGCATTGTCTCCTCTTGTACCGCTGCCAATGTTGCTAGTCACAAAGCTTCTTTGTGCCGCCGCCACTACGCTTCTACAGTGCGCCACCGCCGCCACCTACATGGTTTGCCGTTGTTGTCCAACGCCGCATCGCTGCCTCTCCTTCCATGCCGCGCCGTTGCGTTTCTTCCACTTCCCTCACGCACTGCTGTTCATCATTTTTTGAAGCCCGCAAAGCGCATACCTCTTCCTCTATCTCGTAGCGCTGGAATCTTCGTTCCGCCACTATTCTGACGCCGCATCTCTGACCAAGCCTTCACGCCGCGCTGTCAAGTCTTTCCTGCCTTTCATTGCACGTCACAGGTCTTTGTTCACTCCATATGTATACAATAGGTTAGTATATAGTTAGGATTTTATGTTACAGAGAATGTTTCTTTCCTCATTAAATTGGTTGCTTCTTTTTATATGCCATGAATGTTTCTTCCTATGCATATAGAATATTGGATGTTTCTTTTTATATATACTGGATGTTTCTTTCCTATGCATATCAAATATATGATGTTTCTTTTCGTATACATTAGGGTGTTTCTTTCTTCGCTATACTGGATGTTTTTTTAACACGCACTTCGCGTTATATCTCTCTCCGGCGGTGGCGGCAACGGCAACGACGAACTGTAGAGGCGGAGACAGAACGTGGTTTGAAGGTGTGTTTAGAAGAGGTTAAGTTGTCTAATCCTAGTTATTCAAATTCAAAAATCTTATTATTCATAATTAAGTAAAAATTTGATTTTTGAAATTAATTTAATATTTTTTAATCCATTATTTATATTATTCACAACAAGCATTATCTCTGTATATTTTTTTCTAAATACTTGTCTAATTTATTTTTTATAATAAATTTTAAATATTTAAAATTTAAAATTTTTATATTTTTAAATTTAAAATTTTTTATTTTTTTTTTCGGACAAGTAGACAATAATTTTAGGTACCCTAGCAAGCATATATTTATTGGTGATCTCAATTTAGTGAGTAACTTTATTACTTTACGCTTCTATGCACGTTTTTTATTTAAACCTTTTATCAAACACTAAAAAGTATTTGAGGTTAAAAAACGAATGATGATTATGCATGTTGGTTAATGATTTGACGAGACAATGATGGAATGCATGTGATGCAGAAACTTGAACTAAGATTGTAGGATTAAGTATTTTTTTTCATAATGTTTTGGGTCAAAATTTAAATCGTCTTTAATTTTTTTATTAATATCATTCTCAACATTTCAAAACATTATAAAATCATCATTTTTCTAATTCTTAGGTCAAAATACTCATCATCATCGTCTCTTTTCCTCGCCTTCTTCACTCCAATGTTCACCTCACTTCACTACTTACATCACATCTACTGCCATTTACATTGCTACAATTCCATTCACTATAAGAAACACGTCGAATAGCAGCAGTTTTTTAGGGATTTGCGGCAGTTTTTAACCGCCGCAAAGCGAAATTTCAGCAGTTCCACAAATATTGCCTATTAGGGGGTGGAGATTTGATTTTGCGGCGGTTTTGAAAAATCGCTGGCACAACCACAGCAAATCGGATAATTGATTTTGTGATGGTTGCAGAACCGCCGCTATTTGGTAAATAGGTTTTTTAAAAAAATTGTGACAGTTTGAAATTGCCACAATCTGCTATATAAAATTAAAAAAAAATTCTGAAGGTTAAAATACTTTAAAATAATCCATAAAGTGTGCATTACAATATCAACTGATAATACTAAATTGAAACTCAAGAGAGTCATTAGATAGAATTAAATTATTCTAGCCACAATTCAAATTAGAACATTCTAGCGACTAGCATCAATATAAGGCCTCAAGGAATGCCAATATTCATAGTATAGACAGGGTGTATTAGAGGTAGAAAATCTAAAACAACCTTTGAGTCCATTAAAGTCATTAGGTCACGCATATTTATAGAGGAGGTGTATTCAGCATTTCCAATTGGACCTAGAAAGTGAAAAAGGAGAAAAGTTAAGGAAGTTCAAAATTAGAGAATAAGTGACATTATTGATTATCTTATTTTTTATAAAATAAAATTTAAAAAAAAACTTGAAATGCAGATAGACAAAAATGTTATAGTTGTATACCTTTTAACTTAATGGGAGATGCAATCATCCCAAAAATTCAAGGGAGGTCAGAGATACCAAAATTCAATTCCCTATGATAGAACTTCTGCATAAAATTAAATCAAATCCTGCAAAGGTGATAGCAAATTGTTTCACCAAATTACATCAGCTTGTTGAGATTGATTTTAATTATTTTATTTAAAAAAATCTCAAATTTATTTTACAGTCGTTTTTAATAAATCAAAATGACCAACATTACAACAAATGGCTAATATTATAAACTTACTTTTATTATGCAGGCATAAGGGTCTCTACCCTTAGCATGATGGCACTCGTCCATTATTAAAAGCTTAATCATGTCAAGTTTGAGAAAATTGTGCCTCAAACTTCTGAGCAATATAACTAGAGTAATGACAAGCACTTTAGACATTCAAAAGAAAAAGTATTGTTGATAATAAGTTAGTAACCACTTTCAAGCTATGCAACAAACAAATATTTCAGAAGCATCACACTTAAAAGAACAAAAGATGCATGTCACACTTAGAAAAACTGAATATTGAAACTTGGAAAGTCGGTAGTCTTCTTTTTCATTTTCTTTGAACATAGAGGCTTAGGCTAAAAACCATCTAGAAGGCAGAACTAGAACTAGAATTGACTACAAGAACAACATGAATGCTACTAACCTTGTCACCTTTTTAATTTTTTTTTCAGGCATTAGCTACTAAACTAGTTGTATTTCTAGGCTTGTGTAATACATTACAGATCCTTTGCCATCAACAACAACAACCAAAAAAATAGTGTATTTCTTTTTTCATTGCCAAAAGGGATAAATTACCATAGAAAAATTAAGCTTTAGAAATGCAAAAACAAGAGCATACAATAGTTTAATAATACATCTCAAATTCTTTTCTTCTAATTCATAGGCCATGGAGAATCCTAAATCAAATGATGTTAAAACTTAACAAGCAATGCAATACTTAATAATGTAAGAATGAAACATGGTTCAATTGATAAAAAAGAAACTCCTAAAAACACATAAGATAGAGAATCTTGTAGCACATTACCATCTTGAGAATCAGTATATACAAAGACATGACATGAGTCTCAGCCCAAAAGATTCTCAAAGACAACAACAAACAGAGGTCACATTTCTATCTTAGAAAAAGACATAGTTTCTCAACATGTTTCTTTTTCTTTTTCTTATTGTACAAAATAAATTAAAACATCAAAATATAATTGAATATGGTTAATGGACATGTTGAAAATGGACATAAACAGCTAAAATGGACATAGCTTGTTAGTTTTATAAAACATTAGAACTTCAAGCACAAAGAGCACGAAACAAAATTGTGTTATCAAAACCAATTAAAGGCATCTTTACCATCCAATACTCATTCATCGGGACAAAAGCTCTTAAAACTAATAAAGAGGGACAAAAAAAACTTACTAACCTTTTTAAAATGCAAGTAATGTGAATCAATTGTTAAAAAATTTGAAGCACATAACTTGAGTTCAACAACCCCTAAATTCATATGATCAATCGCATGATCAAGCAGCAAACTTTATCTATTTCTGAAACAAATTTCCAAAAATGAAAAGCACCCATCATTAATAACCTAGCAAAAAGCATATGTTTAGGATGTGAAATTGAAGTTATGAGAAATGTTAGTGGAAATTTCTGTTTACATCTTGATAGAGAAGGAAAGAGGCATAAAATGAAAGTTAGAATTGAGAAATCCTTGAAACCTAAGTTGAGAATGAGTGAGATTCAGAAGTGGCACACTCTCCGAATCAGAGTACTTGTTCTGCCGATGGAGTCCAGTGTGCGAACTTGTTATTGACAGTGGTGCTCTCAAGCTTCTTGTTATTTTACTTTTTCAAATCACACCAAAGAAAAAACATAAAAAGGAAAAAAACACTAACCAGAGTCCTCGATAACGGAAAGGAAGCACGACAAAGAGATGACGGAGCCATGGCAAAGCGGCAACAAAACAATTATTGGTGAAGGACGATGAAGAAGCAGCCATTTCGTGCAACTAGTTGTGCCGTGTGAGAAGAAGAAGAGGCAGGAAATTGTCAGCTTCCAAGATAGAGGGGCAACAACGACGAGGACGTCACATTGAGTGATGATGGTGACGCCACAGTGAGAGACAACGGATTGGTAAGGGTTTGTGGGAGAAAGAGGATTTGGGGATTAGGGTGTAGAGGTTCTAGAGAAGTCTCGAATTAAAATGGTCTTTTAGGCTTTAGCATCTGTTAGGCTAATTTATCATATGCTGCTGTGGTTGATAAAACCGCCGATCAAATCGCTGCAATCTTTCAACTTAGCGATGGTTAGATAAACCGACGCTAAGTGGCCGCCGCAATGCTCCACCTATGTTATAGTGATTTTTCACTCACCACCACACCTGCACACACTCTTATCACAACAATATTCATTCACTATTGCTCCCCGTAGTAAAACTGGAAGTAAGAGAGAAGAAAAATTGGAAGGAGAAAAAGAGGGCATGACGAATGTTAGAAACAAGAGACTGTGAGAGTAATCTGAAAAATATATTATGTGGAGTGTGATCAAAGGTACAATATACAAGGGATATTTATAGGTGCTAAATAAATCAGAGTAATAAAGGTATAGAATCCTATAATTAATATACAGATATACTATATAAATATAGACGATACTAATTGGTCTAAATTGATGCTAATGATTCTCTAACATCCCCCCCCCCCTCAAACTCAAGTGGGAGCTAAGGATACCAACTTGAGTTTGGATAACAAAGTCCAGAAACGAGTTGGGTGATGAGCTTTCGTGAAGATATCAGCTGTCTGATCCAGTGTTTCAACAGCAATGAGACGAACAGCATCAATAAGGATACGTTGCCGAACAAAGTGACAATCAATCTCAATGTGTTCGGTGCATTCATGAAACACATCATTATGGGTGATCTGAATAGCACTGCGGTTATCACAAAAATAATCAGTAGGGGACGACTGAGGAGCACCCAGATCTTCGAGAAGCCAACAAACTGAGATAACTTCAGCAGTTGTCTTAGCGAGGGCACGGTACTCAGCTTCTGTGCTTGAGCGAGCAGTGAACGTTTGCTTCTTAGCACGCCAAGAAATGAGAGCATCGCCAAGAAACAAACAGTAACCAGTAGTAGAACAACGATCAGTTGGATCACCAGCCCAATCAGCATCGGAGTAAGCCTGAAGAGACAAAGAGGAATGGGCAGAAAAATAAAGGCCATGAAATAGAGTTCCTTTGATGTAGCGAAGAATGCGAAGAACTGCCGCATAGTAAGTAGTACAAGGAGATGACACGAACTGGCTAAGTACATGAACTGGATAGGCGATGTCTAGTCGGGTGATAGTTAAGTAGACGAGACCGCCAACTAACTGTCGATAGAGGGTCGGATTATCCAAAACAGTGCCATCCATAGGGGTAAATCAAACATTAGGCTCAAGAGGAGTAGACTCAGTGCGACTATCTGTAATCCCAGCACAAGCAAGAAGATCTGAAGCATACTTAGCCTGGAAGAGATAGATTCCATCATCGGTGGAGATGACCTCGAGACCAAGAAAATAGCTGAGAGAACCAAGATCTTTCATCTCAAATGTACGGTGAAGTGAGGCCTTGAGATCAGAGATACCATCAACATCATCCCCAGTAATGATCATGTCATCAATATACAAAAGTAGAAAAACAACTCCATGTTTGCTTTTATGAATGAAGAGGGCAATCTCATGAGGGCTAGAAGTAAAACCAAGACTGCATATGGTAGTGCTGAACTTGTCAAACCATTCACGAGGAGCTTGCTTAAGTCCATAAAGTGCCTTGTGAAGGAGACAAACCTTATTAGAAGGACAAGAATATCCCGGAGGTGGTTTCATATAGACTTTCTTTTTCAAATCCCCATTAAGAAATGCATTCTTCACATCCATCTGACTGAGAGACCATTTTTTAACCGCGGCAATGGCAAGAAGAGCTCTAACAGACGTAAGACGAGCGACAAGAGCAAAAGTCTCTTCATAATCAATACCATACTCTTGCGTACAACCTTGAGCAATCAAGCGGGCCTTGTAACGATCAAAAGAGCCATCAGAGCGAGTCTTGATCTTGTATACCCATCTACTACCTACAACTTCCTGATCAGAAGGAGGATCAACTAAATCCCAAGTGTGTACTTTTTCAAGTGCCTATATTTCTTCCTGCATTGCTTGTTGCCAATTTGGGTTTGAGGAGGCTTCTCTGAATGACTTAGGTTCATGTTGATGAAGGATAGTAGAAAAGCAATGATAATCAAGAAGATGAGGAGGTGGATTCCTTACCCTAGAAGAACGAGCGGGAGGAGGAGGCATGACGGTAGGAGCAGGATCATCGTCCGGTTTAGAATCATCGGGAGATGGAGAAGGCGGAAGAACAGAAGGTTGTGGAGGGTCACTCGAGATAGAATCTGGAGAATCATCACTAGGAAAAAGATCAACATTGGGGTTAGTAAACAAAGGTGACTGAGTAGTAGGAATGAACTCAAAGGATGAAAACCGAGAAAACATGTGGTGCTTGATGCGTGAGCATCTTATCTATCTTTTCCTAGTAAATTTGCATCTAAATTGTCGAGTTTAATTTATCTTAATTACTAACCGGCAAGTGCACCGGGTCGTACAAAGTTTTTGGCGCCGTTGCCGGGGATTGACTGTGATTAACAACTATTAGTTGTTTGATTGTTTAGATTAGGCATTTTAATTTTAATTTTAATTAAAAATTATTTTATTATTTTTCAAAAAAAAATTTAATTTTAAATTTTCCTCGTCTCTCGTTAGCACCCGTATCCCCCATTTTAATTTTTTTTCATTTAACGTTTGAAATTTATTTTTAAAACCTGCGTCCATTTTTTATTTTTCTTTTTATTTTTATTTTCTTTTATTTTCATTCTATTTTCTTCCGTTATTTTTTTATATTTTATTAGTTTTATTTTATTTCTATTTTTAAATTTAAAAAAAAATAATAATAATAAATAAATAAATAAATTTTTTTTATAAATAAATAGCACTAATATTTTTCTTAATTTCTGAAATTAAGTTTGGTGTTACCTATTTATTATTGTTTTTTCTATTTATTTATTTATTTTATTCAATATTTTTATCTCTTTACACAGGTTACCTCACTGGGAATTCTCTACACTCTGACGTAGAGATTCCCATTCTTTCTTGTTTTCTGGTTGTTTATGCGTAGGAACAGAGACAAAGAACATCTCTTAGACTTTGATCCTGAACCTGAAAGGACTTTCAGGCGGCGTTTACAACAAGCAAGACGTTACAAGGCTACAGAATCCACTATGGATCCCAATAATAATGCTAATGTCAATATGGCAAATCCGAATGGGGATGATCAACAAAGGAGAGTGCTTGGCTCTTATTCTACCCCTACTACGGATCTTTATGGAAAAAGCATTGTGGTGCCCCCTATTGCTGCGAACAACTTTGAGTTGAAGCCTCAACTGGTCACCCTGGTGCAACAAAACTGTCAGTATCATGGCCTTCCCCACGAAGACCCAAATCTGTTTATTTCTAGTTTTCTGCAAATTTGTGACACCGTGAAAACAAATGGAGTAAACCCAGAGGTGTACAAATTCATGCTCTTCCCGTTTGCTCTGAGGGATGGAGCAAAATTATGGCTAGATTCTCAACCAAAGGACAGTTTGGATACTTGGAACAAGGTGGTTACTGAGTTTCTCACAAAATTTTTCCCACCAAAGAAGCTGACTAAGCTTAGGATGGAGGTTCAGACCTTCAGACAGAAGGATGGTGAAACTCTGTATGAAGCTTGGGAGAGATACAAGCTACTGACTAGGCAATACCCTCCAGACATGTTCTCCAAATGGACACAAATAGACATCTTTTATGAAGGCTTGGGAGACATGTCCAAGATGTGCCTAGATAATTCTGCAGGAGGTTCATTGCACAAGAAGAAGACACCGGAGGAGACTATTGAGCTTATTAAATTGGTTGCTAGAAACCAATATTTATACTCATCTAACAGGAATCTTGTGAACTCTGAGGCTCCTCATAAGAGAGGCGTGTTGGAAGTAGATGCTGTTAATGCTCTTCTTGCTCAGAACAAGCTGATGTCTCAGCAAATAAATCTACTTACTCAACAGATGGGTGGTATGCAAGTCTCAGCTATCAACACCCAAAATCCACCACAGGAAGTCTCCTATGACATGGCAGGTAATTTTGTGTAAAATGATAATTATGATTATGCTCAACCTTCCTTTGAACAGGTGAATTATATGGGGAGTGGTCCTAGGAATCCCAACAATGATCCATATTCTAAGACATACAACCAGGGATGGAGAAATCACCCAAATTTTGGATGGAGGGATCAACCTCAGAGACCTCAGAACTTCAACAATAATTCTCAGGGCGGTTTCCAATAGAACAATGATTTGGAAGCAATATTGACAGGTTTTAGACAGAAAACCAGAGCCTCCATCAAGAACCTGGAGATTCAAATGGGTCAAATAGCCACCAGAGTTAATGAAATTGATCAGAGGACCACTAATAGCCTTCCTAGTAACACAATTCCAAATCCAAGAGAGGAATGCAAGGCTATCTCTGTGATAAGTGGACAAGTGACAAGTACAAAAGCACAAGTTATGCAGGAAACCAGAGCCTCCATTAGAAATTTAGAGGTGCTAGTGGGCCAACTGAGCAAGCAATTACTTGAGAGGTCTGCAAGTACATTTCAAGGTGATACAGTGGTGAACCCAGAAGAAGATTACAAGGTTATTCAATTGAGAAGTGGCAAATTAGCTGGGTCTGAGACCAAGGCCAATGAAGAGCTAGTTGAAAAGGAAGCTCCAGAGGAGAAGAAGGAAGAAGAAGAGCACGCCCCTCCAAAGCGTGCAGACAACCCTTTCCCAGACTCTCTTGACACTTATCCTACACTGCCAAAGGCTCCTGAGTACAAGCCTAAGATGCCATATCCTCAGAGACTTCAAAAGGAGACCAAGGACAAGCAGTTCTCAAAGTTCTTGGAAATTTTCAGGAAATTACAAATCAATATTCCTTTTGCTGAGGTTTTGGAGCAAATGCTTATCTATGCCAAATTCATGAAGGAGTTGTTGTCAAAGAAAAAGCGTTTAAAGGGAGATGAGACAGTAGTCCTGACTAAGGAATGTAGTGCTGTAATTCAGAATAACTTGCCAAAGAAGATGCCAGATCCAGGGAGCTTTCAAATTCCATGCACCATTGGGAGCACAACCTTTGAGAAAGCCCTATGTGATATGGGGGCAAGCATAAATCTAATGCCCTTATCTGTGATGAAAAAGCTGCAAATCCAAGAGGCACAACCCACAAAGATAGCATTGCAGATGGCAGATAAATCTATGAAGCCTGCATACGGATTAGTGGAGAATATCTTGGTCAAAGTGGGTAAGTTCTTCCTCCCAGCAGACTTTGTGATTCTTGATATAGGAGAAGATGAGAATGCCTCTATAATTCTAGGAAGACCATTCCTAGCCACTGGAAGAGCTCTGATTGATGTAGAAGTGGGTGAATTAGTACTTAGAGTGCATAATGAGCAACTGGTCTTTCATGTCTTCAAAGATATACATCCAACAGGTGAAGAAGAGATGTGCATGCAGGCTGAGCTTATTGATCTAAACCTTCAAAAACTGCCTGATGATACACAGCAGAATCTGCAGATCAAACCTCCCTTGATAACAGTCAATAAAATCCCTCCTGACATCAAAACTAAGTTTGGTGTTGGGAATGCATCATCTACCAAGGAAGAGGTTCCCAAAAAGAAGAAAGTACCCAGAGGATGGAGAAACAAAAAGATCCCCACTGAAGGTTTCTCCCCAGGAATGAAGGTGGTGTTGACCAGCAATCCAGCATGGGTTTATACAGTAATCAGAATCCTCTCTCTGGAACATATTGAGCTGCGTTATGGAGACACAGGAAAGAAGTTCAAAGTAAGGGGTGAAGAGCTGAGCCCCTATGATCCTCCTCCTTAGAGGAGCTGACCGTCAAGCTAGTGACGATAAAGAAGCGCTTGTCGGGAGGCAACCCGATAATTTCGTATCCTTCACTATTTTTCGTAATAGTTTTTTCTAGTTATTTTATTTTTATTGAGTTCTTACTAATTTTCTGATCATGCAGCTATGTTCTCCCAGGAACCGAACACCTCAAGCTAAAAAAAAATGCCATGCGATGCGACCGCATCAGCGACGCCTCCGCGTCGCAAGGAGAGAAAAAAAATAATAAAAACAAACAGAGAGTCACGCTGGAGCATGGCTGGAGGCGTGCCAGTGGCACAAATCGCCCCACGTGACCGCGTCGCTGACGCGTCCGCGTCATGTGGGAATATTAGCCTCCCACGCGGCCGCGTGCCCTGATTTTCGACGTAAACAGGATGCACAACCAAATATTGTGCTGGAATGGTGCTGGCTTGGTGCTAGATGCATAATCCCTATCACGCGAACGCATCGCCGACGCGTCCGCGTCATTCCCTTCTGAAGCCACCCACGCGATCGCATGCCCCACACGATCGCGTCACCCCAAATTTGGCAAATATATCAATTTGAATAGAGAGTTGTGCAGGCGCGAGGCTGCCCTCGCGCTAGTAGCATAAACAGGGTCACGCGACCGCGTCAACCTAATTAAAGCGCAATCACGCGAACGTATACCCCACGCGTCCGCGTCGCTTGCGCCACCCAGTTTTCTTCCTCTCTCTCCCAATCCTAATTCTCTCTTATTCTTTTATCCTTTTATTTTTCTCTCCTCATAATATTTGTCTCTTCTATTTTCAGTTCTTATTTGCTTGAGGACAAGCAAACCTTTAAGTTTGGTGTTGTTGGACGCTGCGCTTATTGGTTTTCTGGCACAAAAGGGAGGTGAATCATCTTAATTGAGGAGCACAACCTGAAGACTAAAGCGACAGCTAGGATAACTAAGGTGGTTGAGTTCCTTTCATTTTTATTCCTCCTTTCTTTTTCTATGTTATGTTCCGGTTTTCTGCTATTTTACTTTGTCTGTTGCATGATCTTTTATTAGTTAGAATCCTAGGATTAGTTTTCTTTTAATTGTTTTAATTCTAAAAAGATGTTTCATGTACCACTCACTGAACTTGAATCTAAAAAGAAAAGAAAAAGAAGTGATGTATTGCATGAGAAATTGAGTTTAATTTTAAGAATAGTCTTATTTACTTAAATGTGGTGGTATTTTCTGTGATTTTTGAATGCATGATATGAACAGTGCATATTTAAATTTGAATCAAGTGATGTTGATGTATAAGGAACAGGAATTTAGAGAATTATTATGACTTCTCTTAAATAAACAAAAATTTAATCCTTGAAGCAAAAGAAACAGCAAAAGAAAAAAATTATTATATAAATAAATAATTAATAATAAAAGCAAGGTCCAAGGCTCTGAGCATCAATGACTAGGAAGGTCAGACATGATTAAAAGTTCAAAGAGTTGTTTCCCTAGTCATATGCTTGTGGTGTGACTGTATCAAGTAATCTTTGAGATAGAATACTTAGAGTTAAGATCAATTACATTTAACAGAGTATGCCAAAGGCTTTGAGCACCACTGTCTGGGAGTAATTAAAAGAAAAATCAGAACTCAAAGAGAGTTTCCCAGTTAAGTGCTTGTGGTGTTTCTGTGTCAAGTAAAGCTTGAGACAAAATATTTAAAGTCACGGCTAGGCTCAAGGTGCAAAACACCAAAGAAAAATAAATTAAAGTAAATTTTGCTGTGTTCAAGGATTAAACTGAAATGTAAAGATCAGAGAATTCATAATATCATCCGGATTCTAATTCTGAATGACAATAACATTCTTGATTCAAAGGAGAGTGAGATGCCAAACCTATTCAGGATTACAGTTATAAACCCCACTATAAAAAGAGACATGAGCTTAATCGAACTCTCATTCTCATGCAAATTCACATCATAAGCTTATAATAGTTTTGGTTGGTTGAGGACAAGCAACAGTTTAAGTTTGGTGTTGTGATGCGTGAGCATCTTATCTATCTTTTCCTAGTGAATTTGCTTCTAAATTGTCAAGTTTAATTTAGAATTAATTATATTTTAGCCACTATGGATGCTATTTTGAGTTTTGTGGAATTTTATTTATTTTAGGTAGCATTCGGAGGGATTTGATGAAGTTTCTGCAGAGAAAAAGAAGAAACCAAAAAGATGACCAGCGAAGACCGACGTGAACGCATGGCTCACGCGACCGCGCGGAATGGAGAAATCGCAATGACGCGATCGCGTGCTTGACGCGAACGCGTGGACTGGAATCTGCACAAATGACGCGAACGCGTGGACGACGTGGACGCGTCACATGCGCGATCTGCAAAAATACAAATGACGCTGGTTACAAATTTTGGGCTGTTTTGACCCACTTTCCAGCCCAGAAAACACAGATTAGAAGCTGCAGAATGGACAAATCAATTGGTCCCCAACCATCAACTGAAGATCTGTTAATTAATTCGAATTTAAATTCAAATCTTATCTTTTAGGAAAAGATATTATTTTTAATTTTTTATTTTAAACCTATTAGGATTAGTAATAAATAGAAACTCTGTACATTTAGGCAGGTACCAGATTGTTACCAGAACCCTTTTTTTTTCTTCTCTGAACCATGAGCAACTAATCCTTCATTGTTAAGGTTAGGAGCTCTGTCTATTTGTAATGGATTAATTCGTTTGATCTTTCTAATTTATTCCATGCTTTGATTTATATTTCAATAATTGTTTTCGCTCTTTATTTTATGAATATGGGTGGAACGGAAGTATGACTCATGTTCTAATTAAGTTCTTGTAAAACTTGGAAAAGCTCTTTACTTGAACAACATCTTGGAAACATATTATCCTAAATTTTAATTATTTGGATTTAATGGGATACGTGACATATAATCCCCTTATTTTTGGGTAATTAGAATTTTTGTAGCATATAAACTGAAAATTAATTTTTACCCTCTAATTGGAATTAACTGACCAAGGAATTGGCAGTTAATGAATTTTAGAGGAGACTAGGAAGGTCTAAGGAATTAGGGCCTAGTCACATATAGTTTGCCATGAAATTATATCTTGCATGATTAAATTAGTTAGTAATAAAAAAATTAATCCAGAAACATAGATAACTCTGAAACCTTAACTATCTTCTCATTATATTATTCCCAACTTATTTATTTGTCTGTGTTTAATGCCCTTTGAATACCAAACCACTCTTTTCTGCTTGCCTAACTAATTCTATCCAACGCTATTGTTGCTTAATCCATCAATCCTTGTGGGATCGACCCTTACTCACGTAAGGTATTACTTGGTACGACCCGGTGCACTTGCCGGTTAGTAAGTGTGGGTTAATAAAAATCGCACCAGTGCTCCCAGAAGACAATATGACAAGATATACGAATACGTTTGGAGAGAGGTTCCCAACAATGATAACCCTTGTGTTCAGTGCCATAACCAAGGAAACAACACATACGAGCCCGAGGTTCAAGTTTACTATGTTCATGAGGCTGAAGAAGAACAAAACATACACAACCGAAAACTCGAAGAGAACTATAATCTGGGGGGTATGATAAAGACGCTCAAAGGGAGTAACATTACCAAGAACAGAAGAAGGGAGTCTATTGATAACATGAACATTAGTAAGAACAGCTTCACCCTAAGTACGCTCAAGACACGAAGAAGAAAGGAGCATTGCACGGACGGAGTCAAGAATGTGACGGTGTTTGCGTTTAGCTCTACCATTTTGTTGAGACGTACCAGGACAAGAAAACTCTGACAAAGTATCCTGTTCTGCAAGAAAGGCTAAGAGTTTGGAATCACGGTATTCTATAGCATTATCACGTCGAAAAATCCTAATGACCTTGGAAAACTGAGTTTTAATCATAATAGCAAAGTTGATATAGATTTGAGGTAAATCATGGTGATTTTTCATCAAATAAACCCAAGTAAAACGGGAATAATCATCAATAAAAATGACAAAGTATCGAGCTCCGCCCATAGAGGCAGTGGGAGCGGGGCCCCAAACATTAGAGTGAATGAGATCAAAAGGAGAGCAAGCAAGAGATGAATTATTGTGAAAAGATAAAGCAGGTTGTTTGGCAGTTTGGCAAGAAATGCAATCAAAAGATTCATTTGGAACCTGACCTAAAACACCCTGAGACAAAAGAGGACGCAATTTTCCTAAGGAGGTGTGGGCAAGACGTTGATGCCATAAGTGAAGGGTAGAGGGAGAAAAAGCAGGACAAAGATTTGGTACAGGAGGAATATGAAGATTCTCGAGTTCAAACAACCTTCCGACCTTACATCCAGTCCTGATGATTTGTCCCGTCTGAGGATCTTGTACATGACAGCCAGAAACGGAAAAAGTGACTTCAAAACCCAGATCAACAAGTTGACCAACAGAAATAAGATTGAAGTGTAATTTGGGAATATAATAAGTATCAGGAAGATTAAGAGTTGACTGGGATATAAAACCCTTCTGTGTTGCATGCAAGAGGGAGCCATTTGCAGTATTGACAAAGGGTCCATTTATAGTGGTAGACATGGACGAGAAAATATTACGCAACGGAGACATGTGATTAAAGCAACCCGAGTCAAAGTACAATTTAGAATTACTTGGAGGGATCGATAAAGCAGCATGGGTATTACCAGAAATAGAGAGAAGACGCTGAAGAAGAGATGCAATATCAGATAGAGAGACGGGAGACGAGTGGAGTGGATCAGGACGTGGTGGGTGAGTAGGACAGGCAGTAATTAAATGTCCTGAGAGCTTGCAATAACGGCAAAACAGTTGTGAACAATGGTAGCTAATATGACCTGTCTGGTGGCATGTGCGACATTCAACAGAAGAACAGTCGGCGAAAAGGTGCCCAGAATGGTTACAGTTTCAACAGATTTTACCCTTTCTATCAGTGGCAGCAAAAAATCTGGCTTTTCCATGATAGTGGTCACAAGGATCAAAGAGAAGAGAGAAAACGGCAATTTCAGAGCAGAAAATGAGAAATCGGAGTACAGAATTGGAAAGAGCTCACCAAAAAATCTTAGGGAGGGTCCTGCTTGTCTGCCACATCAGCAGTAACGTCAGCGCCACGTCAGCGAGACAATGACACGTGGCAGCACATGAGTGGACAAGAGAGACACACTAGCGGTGAGGTGGAGTCGTGGGTCGGGTCGGGTCGTGGATACCAGGGATGGCTTCGTTGCGACACGTGGCAGCACCAGGAGCGTGCGATCATCACCAAGATCAACGGCTGTTGTAGCTTCTAGAATGAAACAATGGAGGTGGACAGCGAACTTCCGTCGGCGCATCCGGGGGCTGCTGGCGGCGATCTCGAAGGCGTTGGAAAGATGACGAAACGAAGAACACGATGATGCCAAAGGTGACGAACCAAAGCATCGAAAACAGATCGAAAAACGAGAGCGAAGAGGCACTGTCGGAAAGGAAAAACAAGGAGGCTAGGAACAGAATTTCATTGAAAAAAAACTTTAGGCTCTTGATACCATGTTAGAAACAAGAGATTGAGAGAGTAATCTGAAAAATGTATTATGTTGAGTGTGATCAAAGGTACAATATACAAGGAGTATTTATAGGTGCTAAATGAATCAGAGTAATAAAGACATAGAATCCTATAATTAATATACAGATATACTATATAAATATAGACAATACTAATTGGTCTAAATTGATGCTAATGATTCTCTAATAACGAAGAGGAAAGTCGATGTTGTCACTAGTTTATTAGAGAGAGAGAGAGAGAGAGAGAGAGAGAGAGAGAGAGAGAGTTGTTGCTAGTTTATCAGAGAGAGAGAGAGAGAGAGGGCATGCCGAGGAAGAAGGTCGATGTTGTCGCCAGTTTATCAGAGAGAGAGAGAGAGAAATTGCTGCTGCTTGGTCGCCGCTGCCGTTGGGTCACTATTGCCATTGGAGTCAGCCAAGTGTAGGTATTATCTACCCCTTCCATCATCGTCATCAACAATAACAACTCTCCCTACTCAAATCTTCGCCACTCCACCTCGGTCCTGTTTGTCATTGCTGTCAAAACGGGATGGAGTCGTCCCCGAAGGAGAATGTCAGCGAGCAACGGTGTCCTTTTACGCTAGCGATGCTTGCTTCTTCTTCTTCTTCTTCTCTTTTTTTTTCCTCTTCGTTCTGCACCTCTTTCTCTGTTCTTTTCTTCATTTTTTGTTCTCTCTTTCTTTTTGTTTGTGCATTTCATTTGTGGTTGCTGAAAGCAAAAAAAAATGAGGGCGGAGAGTGAATTTGAGGTTAAGGATATTTTGATCCAAAAATTAGAAAAATAATGATTTTATAACGTTTTGTAATATTAAAAATGTTATTAATAAAAAAAATCGAAAACGATTTTAATTTTAACCCAAAACATTAAGGATGAAAAAGTACACAACCTGTCGTTTTAAGAAATTAGTTAAAATACTCTATAAAAAAGTATGTGTCAATTTAATCTTCTAAATTGACTCTAATTTTTAGAAAAATAAATTAATGAATATGATTTTTAAACGACCATTTTAATTATTAACATCAAATTATATTCCTTTTGTTTAGAATGAAATTTTTTCAAAGACCGTCGGAATATATTTTCGTATATTAATGATGATGAAATTTAAATTTAAGACTTCGTCTTTGTTACCAGAAGGCTTTATTATTACATAAATTTAATATTTAGAGATAAAGAGAAATAAAAAATAAATAAAAGATATCAAAAATAAAAAACAGAAACACAGATTTTTTTCTGAGTAGTGACAACATAACTCTAAGACAAAAAATATTACGACACAATTCCGTTTAAATACAATCAAATTGTCTTAGCCAAAGATTTTTTTTCTCCTTTATATCTTTCTCTACAATTATACGCATGGTTCTGAAAACCGGACCGAACCGGCCGGTTCAACCGGAAAAATCGGGAACCGGTTACTTAACCGGTCCGGATAACATAGAAAACCGCTTGGCAAAAAATCGATGAAAAATCGGTCGAACCGGCGGTTAACCGGTGAATCGGAAAAACCGTCCAATTTTTTGGCGGTTTAGTGGTTTGCAACTTCAATGCCGAACGACGTCGTTTTGGTTTATAAAAAAAAAAAAAAAAAAAGGGAAAGGCTTACGCCAAAGTCTCCTAACTTAACCCTGTAACCACTATGCCACTAACCCTTTTTTCCCATTTCTTCCCCTTTCCCATAACCTAATCGGCGCCAGCCTCCATTCACCCACCAAGGCCACCATTGCCACCCACAACTATCCACAGCAGCCGCGACCACCACCGGCCGAGCCCGCCTCCTCGTCGCCGAACGTCACCTAGCCCGCCTCCTCATTCGCCACCCACAGCCATCCACAGTAGCCGCGACCACCACCATAGAGCTACCACCACCAATCGAGCAGCCCACCGCCACCGTATCCCGCAGCCACCGCGTCCTGCAGTCCACCGCGTCCCGCAGCCACAGCAGCGACGGGTTTGACCACCACAGCCTCTACCGTGTCGTTCTCATCGCCGAGCTCGCCTCCTCTATCGTTGCCGTTGCTCGCCGCCGGTAAGTAATACATGTATATTGAGCTCGCCTCCTCTGTTATTCCTCCTCGTCGCCTTCTGATCTTCTGTTCATGATTTTCTGATTTATTTGTTTGCCTGAGGTTATTTGTTCATGGTTAATCATTTATTTGTTTGCTGGACTTCATGATTTTGGTTGCTGAATTCATGATTTTCTGAGGTTATTTTGGATTCATGATTTTTAATTTTCTGAGGTTATTTATTTGTTCATGATTTTCTGAGGTTATTTTTTATTTTTGATTTTCTGAGTTAATTGGTCACTCCCCTCTGTGTAGTTTGCTGAGTTAATTCATCACTCTCCTCTGTGTCCAGTGTTCCCTTTCTCTGAATTATTTTTTATTGTGGAGTTTGCTGAGTTTGCTAATTTTGTTTGCTGATTTAGTTTGCTGAGTTTTCTAATTTAGTTATGCTGTGGAGTTTGCTGATTTAGTTTGCAAATTTTGTTCATAATTTTTCTTATAATCTCTAGTGAAGATCTTTGGTTTGTTATACATATTAAATGGTTATATTTTTTTCAACTTTTTTCCCATCTAATTTTCAATGATTGTGATAAAGTCATTAATATTGTTACCTTGCCTTTTATTCAATGCAGAGGCATGTGGTGGACTTTTATGTATCTGATTTTCAATCTGGATTGAGAGCTTTGGTTAAAACAAGCTATGGTGCCAGGGTGACCCCTTATGTCGATGATTCTATTGTAATTGATGTCAATCCAGCCAATAAAGACATGTCCCCTGAGTTTTTTCGATAGTTAGGGAAGAAAAAGCTTTCTAGTGACAATCGTATAATGCAGTTAAAAGAAGGGTAATGTAATTTATCTTATTGAAGAGTTGAAATTTTTTGGGTAAAATTGGTGTAAAATGAAGCACTTAATCCTGGCATTTGTTCTTGAGAAAACTTTGTTTCATTCTATAAAGATATATGTCCTTAAGTGAATTATGCTTCTCGTTGAGTAATAAAACTTTGATTTTGATTTTGATTGATATGATCGTTGCATGTTGTTGTGTAAATGGAATCAATTTGGGTCATGCCTTAGGGAAATGGTTGTTTTTTGTTATGAACTTTGTTGATTGAAATTGTTTGTGAACTTTTAATATTAAATTATGAATAATTTATGATGTAAAATTGTGAAATTTTAAATTTTATTAAGTTAGAAATTATTAAATTTATATATTCAAAATTATATAAATTTTTTAATAATTTTATTTAATATTTAATTAAATCGGTTAAACCCCGGTTGAACCCCGGTCGAACCAATGAACCATTGAACCAATGACTTCATCGGTTTATTGACCGGTCTGATTCTCGCAACCTTGATTATACGTATTTTTGAATTTCTAAAGGATAATATCTAAATACAGCCTAAATGAGTTTTTTTTATTCATTAAGCAATAAAAATTATAATTTAACTTAATTGTTCATGATGAATTATAATTTAATCTTAATTATCATCCATTCTTAGTTCACAACAGCCAATCTTATTAATCATGAGTCATGACTTAATGATCAAACAGTTACAAAATATGAATGATATTCATCAATTTAATATTTACATAAAGTACTTTTTACCTCTCAACAAAGCAAATTTATCATCAAATTCTATAAACTACATCTCATATCTTATGTTTTTATGCTTTTGTAAATAAACTTCTATATATTTTTTAGTTTAACTCCGACCACAATTATTAAAGAGCTTTCAACCAAGACTTATCAACCGAGTTATAATTTAAAATCACTACTTCACTTTAATTATGTGCTATATGAAAAAAATTTCAAACAACGAATTAAATCATCGAAGGACTATATGTTAAAAAGATGTTACCAACACTAAAACATCTTATTTCTAACATTCTATATTCATAAAAATTATTATACCCTTTTGTTCTTGCTGAGTTTAGCCGATGTATAGCTCGTACGTCGATGAATGTCTTCAAGCTTCTCGTCGGGATGAGTTATACGTCGGCAAGGAGAGAACAAGGGGGTGAATACCTGCAAAAGACACTCCGACGCTCAAGTCAGTAAATGTTTAAGAGGTATATAATAATTCTATGAATATAGAATGTAAGACATGAAATGAAAGTTATCATATGTTATGTTGTGTTTATAATAATTCTATGAATAATTGAATATAGAATGTATTCTTTATAATAATTCTATGAATATAGAATGTATTATTGAGATTAGATATAGAAGGTTCTTTTTATAGGCATAAAATTGATGAATAGAATTGATGTTATGACCGTTTAATCATTAAGATAGAAATGATGGTCATTAAGTCGGTAATGAAGGTGTCAGTTACAAGCAAAAGAATGAATGATAGTTAACGCCGAGTTATAACTCATAATGCATAATAAAGACTGAGTTATAAGGTGACGGATCACCTTTAAATATTTATTAACTTAAATATCAAAATATTTTTTGTAGGTACATCTCTATCTTTTTTTTTTCTGTTTGATTCCAACCACAACTATTGAAAAAATTCCGACAAAAAATTCTATATTATATATTTATCCAAACTTTATAATAACGAACCACATCTTTAATGAAATACACAGCGAAAAGATATTACCAGCACCGAATATTTTTCCTTATGTATATTGATGTATCATTTTTCTCAGAATTTAATGCATAAAAGAGTTGGATTTATTTTGATATCAAAACGAGCTTTGAGTAGCGTTGTTGATTATTCTTGTAATAGACATGATCAAAGAAAGTTCAAAACTTATTCGTCGGTGGTGGTTGGTTATTCTTTTGACTTTTCCTTTTATTATATGGTGAATTCTATAGTGTCTTTATTATGGTGCCTAAATTGCCTAATTTTTTTTTTAAAATAAAAAATAAAATATTTAAAATAAAAAATAAACTATGTAAAATTTATTAAATATTACTTATTTATTTTTTTTAGTAATTTAGGTAAAAAATAATAGGCACCATAGCATTCACCTTATTATATATTGAGTATGTGTATATGTCGGAGAAGGACAAGGCTTCAAATTTGGCATGTGCGTAAATGTATGAGTGTATAAGTAAAATTAGAAAAAAGAAACAATGACAAGATCCTAGTAACTAACCCACTTGACTAGGTTATATCTAAAATAAACATATGCAATGGTCCAATTCATTTTCACATGTTTATGGTAAAGGAGAATAGATCAGAGCCACCACATGCTTAGATAGAGTACTATTTGTCCTGTCGTCTTTTATGTTCATCAACCTTTTCTGCTTTCATTTAATTTGTTCTTATTTTAACACATTAAATTAATATCTAGTAATTAAGAAAATGGGGATGAATCTATACAGAGTACTTTTTTAATAATTGAATAAAAACTCAACTATTTTCGGAACAAATAGAAAGGAAATGTTCCAACACATAAAAAAGAAAAAATAAATAAATAATGGGTTTTGTTATAAAAATAAATAATGATACAACACTTAATAATTAATGTCTTATTAGAAAAATATCTCCTCTTTTTATTCTATTTTTATTATGAGTTTTGTTAATTCTTTCAGCAGAAAAGTCGAATATCCAGGATTATTCATGGATTTTAATTTTTAAATTTTTTAAAAAAATAACATAATTATAATATAATTCAATATATATAATTTAATTAAATTTATTATATTAAAATACAATCCAATCATAAATTTAACATAATTCACATCTAAAATTTTTAACATGCATATTAAAAAAATAATTTTTAACAAAATAATATAACATGACTTTTATATATAAATGAGAGTATTTTAGTAATTTTATCTTTTGTGAAAATTTGACGAATCTCTATAGAGTAGATACTTCTATCCTGTCTCTATTTCTGTTTATTCGCGAAAACAAGTTTCAATTCTTGTGAAAATTTTGTGTCCCCCTTAAACTACTCTCATCGTGGCAAGTACCCACTTGCGCAGGTATTTTTGTCAGCTTGTCTGCTGTCGTCAAGTTTTATTATTATTATTATTAGAGTTAAGTACGATTATAGTCTATATAGTTTAACCTAAAAATCGAATTCATCTTCGAATTTTTTTTTTCATTTAAATTTGTTTCTAAGGTTCAATTTGGTTTTAAAATCGTCATTTCTCTAATTTTTAGACAAAAATATTCTCGTACATAAACATATTTTTCCTCACTTTTTCATAGATCTACTATTTTTACCGCTCATATCTCAAAAATCTCAAATTCAAACATTAACAACCATTCAACAAATTCAAACATCATCATCAACCATCAATAATCTTAAACAGGGCACCAATTTCTCATGCTTAATCAAACACCCCTCACAGTAAAACAAAACAAAGTGGAAGCAACGCAGAAAATGAATATTAGCAGCAGAATTAAGATGAAAACAGAACAGATTGAAAGATGAAAGAATTTGAATCAGATCATAAAGATAAGGACATTGTTGCTGGCGAGTCTAGAAACTTCGGTGCATTCTTAGGTGAATAAGGGTACAATAACAACAACAACAACAACAATAGCAGCAACGTAGAAACAGATCAACACATCGACGATGACAGAAAAATAACCCATTGTTCTCTCCTCTGCTCGCATTCATCCCCTCTTTCTCAGTTCGGTCTTCCTTTTCTCTCTCACTACTCTCCTTCACGGTGGACTCCACGGCGCTGGCGCTGGCGCATCCTCCTTCTTCTTTCTTTCTTTTCTCTTCTTTTGATTTTTCATTGCTGAGTGTGCCTTCTCTTTCTCAGCCTCTCTCCTCCTTCTTGCTTCAAGCCTTCAACAATGATAACGGCGATAGCACAGTTTGTTGATGTTGCCTTCTCCTTTCTCTTGCTTCATTTTTTTTCTTCTTTTTTCTTGCTTCTCTCTCCTCCTATTCTCTCGGTGTGTATTGATTGATAAAAAAAAAATATTTTTGTTCAAAAAACAATTTTAAAATTAAATTGAACTTTAGAAATGAATTTAAATAAAAAAATCTTGAGGACAATTTCGATTTTTGAATTAAAATACAAAAACTAAAATCGTACTTATTCCTTATTATTATTTTCTTGGCATGTGTATTTCTCGTTTTGAGACAGATTTTATGAAAAAAAATAACAAATACTAATATAATTTAAAGTTAAAAAATTTCTCGTATTTCCAAGAAATATCTACAGATCAGAGTGATTTCTCTATCTATGTCCCCACAATTAAAGTAAACAAAAAGAAAAACTAAAAAAGGACGAAAGGAAGAAGACTTCACTTATAGATTAGACACCTAATCTTATTAGTCATTTTCTAAATATTCAAACAATTATGTTGCTGTGAGTATGTGCAACTAAGAAAAAGTTTTATAGTTAATTCTTTTCAATAAACATTCCACTTATCCTCCCCCCCCCCCCCCCCCCCCTCCTTTTTTTACCCAATCATCAACTCCTAAGGTTTGTCCAAATTATCCTTTTTTTTTTTTTGGGGCACATTTACTTTGGTTTCTTTGGCCATTTGTCTTTGCCGTGAAGCAAGAACACCACAAAACTACAAAAGAAATGGGCCACGTGGACAACCAATTTTGCCAAATTTGTCCTTTGAGCCACTATGATCGAACATACTTGCAAGCTTTTATTACATTACCATCCAAGGGAAGTAACATAAAGTGATCCCTCAAACAACGTAACCCATTATTAATATCAAGAAATTTTAGTTTGCAGATTCTAACTATAGATAGTTGCTATATCATAATATACATTTATTTAATATTTAACTATATACTTTATCCTCTACCACTTTAGTTTTCAACTTTAAATATGTAAAACTTGACCGATTAATTATATTGACAATTTTTTCTTAAAAAAAATAATTCACAATTACTTAACACATTTTCTTTTATAAAGTTTAGACTATCATAATTAGATATTTAAAAAGTTTAATTTTATGTTATATATAACTAATATAAGTCCCTTAAACTTTGTAATTATCCAATTTGTCCTAATGGTTTACTTAGGTGTCAAGCATCAACTATCAATTTTGTCCCATTAGAAAAAAAATAAAATTAAATTAAAGCTTTCAAACATAGTTCAACAAAATATTAAGTTGGATAATTCTTCTCTTCTTTAAAAAAAAAAACATGATTAAGAGAAAAATAATTTAATCTAATTTAGTTATTTAATTGTACTAACCAAAATTCCTTGCCATGTTGAGAAGGAAGCCTTATAAAGCTAGATAATCTTGTTTTTAATTTGTTCACAAATATCATAGTTTATAAGAAGACAATGGCAAGTGTTCTCATTTCTCCATGCCAACCCCAACTACTGAAGAATCATAGGCTACATGGTAACTGCCATACAAAATCAGCATCAAATTCAAACTTAGTAATAAAGTGTCAAAAAACTTGTTCATTCAATTATAGAAAAACTATCAATGTTCCTCTTCAAGAATTGCCAGAGGTATGTTCTCAACTTTGTTGATACTAAAAGTTGGTATTACTCGAACAATTAAAATTAGTTGTTCATTCAAACTAACTTTTTTTCTTACTGTCTGAATGAACAACTAGTCTTAACTGTTCGAACAACATTTTTTTTTTAGATTCGTGGAAATATTCACCATGTTTTCAATTTCAGGCTTCCTTTGATCATTACATGGATGACAAACACAGAGTATTCAGAGCTGTATTCCCAGACAAAGGGAGCACCAAACAGCTCAATGAGGTGATGATTTTCACATTCATAATCTAGAAAGAAAAAATGGAAATAAATAATAATAATAATAATAATAATAGTAATGTTGTTGTGTTTATTACTATACAGGGAGAGTGGAGAATCAAAATGCCTCCAATACAATGCTTATTCATAAATGTATATCCAACAGCAGATGTAAGATTAACATTCAAGTCTAATGGACAAGATTATCCACCAAACATTCCTCATCATGTCACCAAAATCTTGGAGCTCCACTTTGTAAGCATTAATTATAATTCAAATTAACATATATATTGCATATCCAATCTGTGGTCGAATAACTTCTTATGCGCGACGAGTTTCTTCCTCCTTCATTTTGGCAGTTAAGGTGGGAGTTACAAGGCATAGTATCTAGGGACTTTACCTTGGATGTTAGAGGGACTTTATATCCAGAAAGGAAAGGAAATCATAGCTGGCTTAGTAATGAAATGGAGATGAAAATGAGTTTTTGTTCTTCTCCAGCAATTGCTCTCATTCCAGATAGTGTCTTGCAAGAAGCCATGCAGTTGGTAATTGAACTTTCTTTGATCAATCAATTTCCCTGTGTTTTAGGTTAAGAAATATAAATGTTAGAGATATAACTATTAATGTTGCCTTCTCCTATCAGCTTAAGTTTTTGAGATGAGTGATTTCATGACAATAAAGATATATAGACAGAGATAATACAGAAAAGTTAGTGTCTTAAATTTTGTTTGATCAAAATTTAGACATATTTTATCTTCTCTTTAAACAGATTTATGTCTCTTAGTATCTCTGTATTATGAGTTTACTAGAGAATTTTATAACTTGGAGCACCTAAATGATCCTTATTTAGTTTTATTAAACTAAGTTTTTGGTGGAATGCATGATTTAACAGGTTTTCAAAAGAATGATGGATGAAATGAGGCAGGAGTTTCATGGTAAATTATTAGCAGATTATGGTAGGTTTAAGAGGGACAAATCCAAGAAGAATTCAGTTTAAAATTTGCAGCTCATTATTCAATTTAATTTGTTCTTTGGAGGATTTTACAGCCAACTGAAGGGTCAATGCCATGGCCTTGTATCAACTGTAATTCAATTCTTGTAACCTGTCAATATATGAATATGCATACAACTATTAATTACTTGCTAATTTTATTTTATGTTTTTGGCTTGTACTTAGTATGAAGTACTTATATTTTGGACAGCTTTGTTTTCTAATGGGATGGGATGCTAAAAACAGGAGAATATATTAAATATCACAAGTGATTCTTAAAAAAAAATTAATAATAAATGCTTGCATAAGGCCAAAAATTAGTACAAGAAAAAGAATTTGTATTGAAAAGTCAAAAGTTTTAAACTAATTTGAGTTGGTTGAGTGGTTAGCTCACACGTCTGCTTAGATAAGTGTCGAGAGGTTCAATCTCGCTTTGTACATACAATAACTTATTGGTCAACAACAAATTCTTAAATTGAGTCCAAGTTTCAATTAGTCATTCACCTGTCAAGTCAAAAAATATGGTCAGCAACAACTTAAGTTTTGTTTTTAACATTAAATATTCCGAAATTAAGAAGTTTTAAAATTTTGCATTTGTTGCTGAAAATCCGAAAAATAAACTTTAAATGATTAACTGAAATCAATACTTTTTGCGTGGTGGTCCTTTTTAGCTGGTTCAAATGGACAACCTCTTAATCTAAGATAACAGAACACGTATCCTACATATTACAGACAAGAATTTGAAACCTAACTCAAATATATTTAGGTTACTAATTGTTATTTGAATTTTGAAGTGTATAAACACATACCCATATGTTTGATGTTCGTATCTGCCGTGTTCAAATCATGCTTATTATATTATATTTTACAAGTCAGGGATATGTAAGAAATATTGTAAATTTCTTGAAACTGTGCATGATTTTGTTTTTGCTGCTGACTACTAGTGCTATTTTAACATATTTTAGAGATTGATAAATTAAGAATTGTCACATAAGTAATGAAATTTCTCAGTGTTATTAATAAAAAAATAAATGGCCAATCATAATCCCTGGGTTGCTTCAGGGAGAGAAACTCTAGTCTTGTGTCAATCATACCATTATCTATCCATGGTACTGATAACCACAACTTTAACTTGATTTTCCTAATAATTGTATATTTATTTTTCAATTTCTCTGTGTGAAAATTTCTGTTTTATTGATTAGATATTCAGTTATTTTATTGTAAATTAGTTAATAGGACAAAGAGTGTGTTTAGATTTTATTAGGATAAGTGTGTCTTTTGCAAGTATGTATAATATTTTGTAGGATTGGATTTTTAGTTGTTTAAATAATGAAGAATTATTGAAAATCATAAATTATCCTCCTAATTATCTTTCCAATTATTACTCATAAACAATCATTCTCGTATGTTTTTTGTTTAGAATATTGTTGTCTCTAATATTTCAAGATGATTGCTAGGATACCTTTGAACTTTGGTAAATCTAGGGCAAGTTATGGTATCCTATTTGTATATATTTTAATTATTAAATAACTTCTATCGTTATTTCATATTGCTGTTTTTTAAAATATAAAAATAAAAAAGAAGCTCATATTTGTGTTCTCAACATCAAGATACAAGAGATTTAAATTCTTTGGATAGAGATATTATGTTGTAAACAATATATTCATTCATACAAATTCTTTGAAGCCCTCATACCAAGCAAGTCACAACCAATGGCATTCAACTTCACTTCAGTGAATAACAGGCTTTAAGGGATGTGCTCTAAGGTTTTTCAAGTCCAGGTTTGAATCCAAATCTTCATCTAGTTCACCAACAACGCTTCTGCAATGAAAAAAGGGCATAAGTTTTAGGCTGCAGAGGTATATGCAACAAGAAATGTGTATGTTGAGAAGAACATACATGTTGTCACCCCTAATGATGTACAAGCCTAGAACAAGTTGCTGGACACCTTCCTGTCAATAGAAAACAGAATGAAGTCAACAATGAACTACATACAGAGCAAAATATTCACCGTTTTATAGTAAATTGCATCTAGAAAGGGACTAAATGGCTAAAATACAATCTAATCGAGTCTTGAACGATTTTATTCTAATCACACAACAATAAAGAATAAACTATCATTTTATACCTTGAAATAATTGAGCACTGATAATTCCAACAATGAAAAATATAAACTAACTCCATACCCATCAAAGATTAAGTCGACAAAAGTACCCAAAATGGGATGTTCATTGGGTAGTTTTATCTCTTTCAGGTTAGAATTGTAACTTCAAAGTGAGATTAAAATATTAAGTTCATTGAAGTCATACACTCATACTTGTTAACCCAACAATCTTAGAAAATTTCCTGCAGAATTCCATTAATACCTTGGTAGAATAAACTCGTTCGTGAGACTCATCCAGAATAATGTTTGTAGCCTGGTCAAAACCCTTCAGGATTCCCTGAACAAATAAAGCAATGTAACTACAAGTTCGGACCAACAATAGCCATTTACACACAACATACTACCAATCGATAATTCATAGAAATGATAAATCTTACCACTATATTCCGCCCGTCATTTGTGATGACTGAAATTGTTTCTGCCGAAACACAACCACCAAAATATTCAGTAAAAGCTAGCGACTGGAATGTATTAAGCATACTTCACAAAATTACATATGAAAGTAAATAATGTTTAGCAAACAATATAACAATATCAAGAGTTGAAGATAGCATACGATCAACAAGAGACTCAAGTCCAGGCCCATCTGACATCTTGCAAGAACTTGTTTAATTTGTAGTCACACTTATTGTCACACCTGTGTAAAAGATTCAATGTCAATAAAACAATGTTGCATAGAGCCAGTTAAACTGGGATATGAAAAGGAAGATATTGTAAACCAATTAAAGATGGTTCATGAACAGACACAAAATCACCACAAATCAGTTTCGAAATCATTATTAACCCATAAATCAAAAGCGCACAGTTCCATGATCATCATTCACTAAGAGTCGCTGACATAATAAATACAAACATGAAGTGCACTTGAAACATGTGCACATATGGAGTGTTCAGTAGACAGATTGAGTTTTCAATCCCAGGAATGCTTTCCCCAGCAATAACTTGCCCAGGCATGATATTTAACTGTGTTTGGTAGATGGATTAATTTCAAGGGAATCTTAAAAAATATGTCTGGGAATGAAGATCGTTGTGTTTGGCAAACACTGATAATCCCAGGAATATAAGACAATTTTCCAAAAATACCCCTAACAATTTGTTAAAGAGGCACTTTACAAATTATACACTAAAACATCACTAAAATATGCACCACACCCAATGTTACTTTAGTCATGAAAATTTTTGCATTTTTATAAAGTAATTCATCAAATCACATTCATAGGACATCTGAACTTCAGCAGTGTCATGATACAATATCAAAGCAAATTAAGAATAAAAAAGTTGCATTTCCTCAGACCATTACTAGTTATTTTACATACAAATAGGCAATTAATTTGAATTTATATGGATCAATCATCTTTCAAGTGCTTCTCTAGGAAATTACTATTTGCGGATCATTCTTCTGTAATCTGCATGAGATACAGTCTATTGGCACCAATTAAAAACACATTCAACAAAAGAAACAAAACCCCCTCAAAACATCTACTCTACTAAAGCATAATAGCATTAAAGACAACAGCAGCACTACAACAGCTCAATTCCCGAAACAGTTTTAATAATATATTACACTATTACAGTGATAACTTTTATCACATAAGAAAGCACTGGTGAAGATGCTAAACCATGTCATCTTCATTGGTCTAAGAAACCATATAACTCAAGGGACAAAAAAAAAAGAGGAGCAGTGGAGGTACAGAAACGGATCAGAAATGCAACAAAAATGTATAAACAAAGAAGGGAGAAAAAAAGGGCGGACGAATGCAAAAGCGACAGCCGGGGAGCAGAAAAGAAACAAATAAATAGAACACACAAAACAACCAAATAATACACTTGGAAGTGTGAGACTTAAACGGCTGAGCAGTGGAGAAACAGCAACAAAAACATAAATAGGCACCGAAAACCAAACCAGATGACGAACCGTTTTAGATTTGAGTTCAGAGGTTCGTTTAACAAGGTATAAACCAGAATAGCCAGATTATAATAAAAGAACATAAAAATCATAAATAAGCACACAAAAGTATAAAAATATTCTAATGTAAATCCAAAATATGGACAAAAATTACACATTCGTAATCATCTGCCAAATCACATTACATAGTTCGACGTGGGCTGTGGCTCATATAAGGGCAACACAAGTCTCAACTCTCAAATTTACAAAGGCAAATAGCCAAATATCAGAAGTCATCTTCAAAGTTTACCATCAATCATCAAAATCCACTAAAACTTGCTAGAGTTTTTTTTCATTGGGATAATTTTCACATTCATTTCCATTTCCGAAATCTTGACCAGAAGAATCAAGACATGAATCATGAAATGTAATAGCGCCAATTTGATCAATATCAACATCATCTAACAAGTAACAACATAGCAGCAACAACAACACAGCAGCAGGCAGCAGCCGCAGCAAAAACTCGAGCAACATATCAGCAATAACAACTCAACACCACAGCAACAGAAAATTACAAATTAGAAGTTCAATAAAAAAAAGCAAAGAATACGAACCAGAGCAAGGGATCATATGACCTACCCGAACTGAGGGAACGACGGAAGAAGGCGCAGCCGAAGCAAAAGACCGCGCGACGGGATTCGACGACGGGAGGAAGAAAAGAGACTGAAGCTGTGAACCAAGACACGCGACGGCGCGGGATCAGAGAGACAGAAGGAAGCGAGGGAGAATGGAGGTTGGGGGTTTAGGGTTTACTGGGTTTGTGGACAATTAGGGCCAGTAACAAACTTTGGATTGCATACCAAAGGGCATTTTAATAATTCTATAATTTGCTGTGCGCATTACCTACGAAAAAGTATAATTCGATGTATTTTTGTTAATGAAATGCTAACATGAGATAACAATTAATCTGAGATGATAAAGTGAAGGAGCTATAGCTTAAAGGAAATAGTTTAAAGATTTAAACTCATCATTTTTAAATGAATATTAAAAGGTTATATTATTTGAATTATAGTGTATATTGGCCTTTCATGTGACATGTTAATTTAGGGTTCACAATATATACTTTATCCGCGATCCGCGGGTACCCAATTCGAATCAATCTGTTCGGATAAAGTTGTCTATCCTATTCACTGCGAATAAGATAGGATACGGTGCGAATTTGCCTGTGGTAGAATAGGTCGATAGGATACGGATTTAGGGTCATCCTATCCTATCCTATTCTACCCGCACTCTTAATATATTATATAATATATATGTGAAAATTATGTATGTAGTGAAGAAAGTGAGTCTTAAACTCACAATCTTCTTCTTATAAAAACCTGAAATAACCACTAAGTTAGTTGATGATTATTTATAATTTTATGTTAGATTTCTTTAACATTTTATTATTTTTTATTTTAATTTGAACTTAATTTTTTATTTTCTATTTTATTAATATGTATGAAATTTGGAATGGTTGAATTTTATATTTGTTTAAAAAAATTTTATGTTTCTCCGAGTAGGGTAGGATAGGGTTGGATTTAGAACTTTAGAGTGCGAGTAGAATTAGAATTGAGAAATTCTCAACCCCACGAGTAGAATAAGATACGATTTTGAAAAAGTTTTCAACCCACGGGTAGAATTAGGGTAGAGTCTAAATTCTATCCTATCTTACCTGCCCTACGTATTATTAGAAAAGAAAATTTAAGACCAAAAATTATTTCTTTTTAATACCAAAAAAAAAAAAGAAAATTTAAGACCAATTTGATCATAGAATAAAAATTAACATTTTAATAGATAAATTTATTTTTATTTCTATTTAGTAACAAATTTAATAAATATTTGTACTAAGAAAACAATTTTAATTCCGTTTAGAATATAAAGTAAATGTGTAATTATTATATATTAGTTCACAAATTTTTTTAATTAAATATATGTTTTTTAGGGTTGCAAAATTTACATAATTATATATTTATTTTAGTGATAAATTCTTTTGTTTATATTTGTAAAATAAACAAATATCTCATTAACAAGTTTCCAAAACATTAATTTGTTGTTGTATGATACTATGATCACATATTTACACTTAAAAAAATGGTTTAAAAAGTTGTTAACGAAATATTTAATTATTGTAACAAAAATGAAAAATAGAAAACTTAAGCGCCATAGTAAAATTCAGAGTGAATATCCAATTCGATCCTGATAATTATTTTGAAAGGATTATAAGGTCTCCAAACAAAAAAATATTTGATCCGGCCTCTAAATTTTATTTTTATAGGACTGATTAGCTCCTGTATAAAAAAAACAAAAAAAAATACTGACACAAAAATTAATTAATTTCATAAAAATAAAGCTTAGGAACAGGGTTGAGTTCTTTTACGTCATTATCTTTCGAGATAATTTTCAAGAGCCGTTTAAGATTTTTCTTTAAAATTTTTTACCAAATTTAAGAGGCCAATATATACTTATATAGATCTGAATGTGGTAGCAGATCTACATGATTCCGATATAAATGTTATGACGACGACTCATCCCTACCCGGTGTTATAGTTACTACATTCTGCTTGGAAATTGAGTCTGTATTAATATTAAATAAGAATAGAATTACAGAAATTAGACTAATTGGTAATTGCCACAACTGGGAGATTTTACTTTAAAGAGATTTTAAACCTACAAGTATACTTTTATGGGCAACTTTATACATAACTTTCACAAAAATATATACACTAGTGGATCAATGGATTAACAGGTATATCTCACCCTTCCCCAACACTCCTACCAAGCTCCCATCCCTGCTGAATTCACCAATAGTCAGAGCAAGAACAAGAACCTTGCTTGAAACTATGAAACCGATATCGGTCTCGGACCACGATTTCGCGGCTGTATACATAAGATGCAATCTTCATAGCAGAATGACAGTCTTGGCAAATCCTTAAGTTCTTGAAAATGTGTATTGGAGAACCTGATGGAGTGCTTGTTAGGCCAAAAGCAAGTGCAAGCTTCTCACTATGAGTGAACAACACTTGTTCTACCTCCTCCAATGCCTCAGTGCAATCATCCCTGGTGGAACAACCAAACAAAACCTGAGAACTTGTATTGGGAACATAGCCACCCAACCTCAACCGGCGAATCATGTCATCTAGCATCATGTAAATCCCTGCAGTCTGAGGGTGAGACTTATCGCCGGCGATGAACTGATGAAGCTGGCCACCAACATACATTGAGCTCGTTCCTGGCACCTTTTTGATACCCCTTTTCTTAAGAACCTTCCTGAAGAAATTTGCCTTTTCCTCTTTCCCAGACAAGGCATACATGTTGGAAAGCAAGACATGATACTCAGTGTTATGTGGATCCACCTGAACCAACTCTCTCATAATCCGTTCCCCAAGCTTCACCTTCCCATGTGTGTAACAAGAGCCAAAAAGGGACCCCAGAACAACTTCATTTGGAGCAAATGGCATGCTTTTAATAAAAGCTTTGGCTTCTTCCAATCGTCCGGCTCGACCAAGGAGGTCCACCATGCAAGCATAATGCTCCATTTCCGGATTTATCCCATGAATGGACTCAAGCTCGTTGAAGTACTTCCAACCGAGATCAACCATACCCGAATGACTGCAAGCACTCAACAAGGCCAAGAAAGTCAAAGCATCAGGGCTCACTCCTTCTCCGATCATGGAATCAAACATATCCACCACATCCTTTCCCTTCCCATGCATGGCCAACCCACCAATCATGGCATTCCACGCCACTACATTTCTCCTTGACATGTTCCTGAACACAACCAAGGCAGCGCCAATCCTCCCACACTTTGCATACATGTCAACCAATCCAGTCCCCACCATGACACCCACATCCCACCCAATTTCCTTCACAGCATACCCATGAACCCACCTACCCAAGCTCACATCCCTGGACCGCGAACAAGCCGAAAGAATCGAACAAAGGCTCACATCATTCAACACAAACCCACACCCAAAAATCATCTCCCTCAAAAGCTCAAAAGCCTCCCTAGTCATCCCATTCTCAACATACCCCACAATCATCACAGTCCAAGCAACCTCATTCCTCTCTGGCATTTCATCGAACACCTTCCGCCCATTCTCCAAACCCTCCCCTTTCACCACACCTTCCAAGACCACAGTCCAAGACACCACAGTCTTCAACCCCATATCCTCGAAAACTCTTCTAACCCCATCGACAAGCCCACACTTCACATAAACATCCATCAAAGCATTGCAGACTCTAACACACCCAGAAACCCCAAGCTTCACCACAAGTGCATGAAGCTGCAAGCCCGTTTTGACGCAGCCGAGATGGGAGCACTTAGTGAGGACGCAGAGTACGGAGACGGGGTCAAGGGGGAGGGGGAGGGAGCGCATTTCGGAGAAAAGGCGAAGGGCATGGTTGGGGTTAGTGGCAGAGATGAGGGCAGTGTAGTCGACGGAGTCTTTGTGGGAGTTGGGGATTTGATGGAAGAGGTGGATGGCGTGGGAGAGGGAGGAGAGAGAGTAGAGGTGGAAGAGGGCGTTGAGGAGGAAGTGGGGGTCGGAGGAGGTGGGTGGCAGGAGGCCAGAGACGAGGGCGGCGGCGTGGAGCTGGGTGGCGGGGCGGGGGGAGGAGGTGCGGGCGCAGCGGCGGAGGAGGGCGCGGAGGTGGAGGGCGGGGTTATGGTGGGCGTGTAGGAGTGTCCATGTCATACCATTTAGGCATTTACCACTTCAATCAATTTTAGAAGGGTGTACGTATTAATATTAAAAAGGTTATGCCAAATTCAGCCATGATTAAAATACCTTTTTCTACCCATGGCTGCTTTGATACTAATATGTGATGAATGGTTGATGAGGCGGAAATGTGTTTTTATTTATCAGATTAGTTTCGTTGGCTACTAATCCGAGAACCTTTCATCGAGTCATGTTGCTGTAAATTACTTTCTTCTTGTCTGATGTACAAATGTTGAGAATAACTGAAAACAGATTTAATCCTCCCTTCTGAACACTCATTTATGGAATTTGTGCCACCAAACCTGATATTAAAAGAAAGGAAAAGTATAGGTAAAGAATGAAAATATTAAATAATGTGAATAATTGATATATCGAATGTTCAATTTATTAAGTGTGCGGATGGTTATTCTAATATTAAGATTTAGGTGAGTAATTTAGAAGTATAGTGTGTTTTACTTAAATTGAGCCCATTTTAGAATTTGTTCATGTTGTTGAAAAAAATTATTAGTTACGTAGCATAATTCGAAATTATGTTTGCATCATGTTTTGTATACACCTTCTTTTTATTGTATAAAAACAAACTTTTTATCTTCTCACTTATCAATTATTTTTGGGTAGTGCTAGAGAGCCAATGGTCTAAGCGTACAATGTGTACAATAGGCTAAATCTTTGGTCTATGAATAAAATGAACATCACCCATACTTTTGGAGTTCACCAAGGATCGAACCCTTGACCTTTCGAATCTAGAACTCTAATACCATGTCATGAACCCACTCATTTCAAAAACGTAATCTGACAGGACAATGTAACACTAATTGTTATATCTCTAATATTTCTTAAACCTCCATTGTACACATTGTACGATTAGACCATTGGCTCCCTATACTTTCCCATTACTTTTAATACAAAAAATATTAATACAAAAAATGAAAGGCATGCAAGAGTGGTATGAACAAAAATGGTGCATATAACATTCCTTTGATATTAACTTCTAATGTGAATACATTAGGCATCAGCTGATCAGAGATCAAGATTAATGATGTCAACTGAGAGGCTGAACAAGACCAGTGAAAGAGTTAAGGACAGTAGAAGAACAATGCTGGAAACAAAAGAGCTTGGTGTTTCAATTCTTCAAGATTTGCACTCGCAACGACAATCCCTGTTGCATGCACACAATACGGTAACCTTTTCTATAATGTTTAATATGTGTATGTGATTCCGTTGATAAGCAAGTTTGTCTTGAAAATATTGTGTTCTATGATATTTACTACGATGGGACTTGGAATTTTAAAAACTTATCTACCCCAATTTCTCAGGATATTAAATTCTTTTTGGGGGCTATTCCCCCTCTTATAAGAAGTGTGAATAAATCAGGTTGGATTTGGAAACCAGCTGCTTCGAAGGGTTATACTATCAAAAGCGGGTATACTTGATTTACGCATATGAAATTTCAATGGAGATGTGACAGAAATTGGAAGTGGCTATGAAAGCTTTTCATTCCAGAAAAGGTCAGATTTCTCTTTTGGCTTGCGTTGCATATTTGTATGATGTCATTTCCACTAATGTCTTCCGTCATAAAAGGGGCTTAGCGGTGAGTGACCTTTGTAATAAACGTGGTAATGAGCGTGAATTTGTGTTACATTTTCTTTGGGATTGTTCCACTGCTCGTGATGTATGGAATTATTTAGATCTTTCTATTGTTGAACATGCTAATGTTTCTGACTTTCGATCATGGACTACTAGCATTATTAATAGTAAAGAGGAAGTAGTGGCGGTTGGAATTTGGTGGATTTGGCGGAATAGATGTAATAATCTCTTCAACCCGAATAAACCTCGGCCTAGGAGAAAAATCTCTTGCCTTGCGAGAGCCTTGGTGAATGAGTTAAAAAGGGTGAAGAAGGATAAAAACTTTTGGAATTATGCAATCCAGAATTTTTGTGGCAACCACCCCCCCCAGAATGTTCTTAAGGTCAACTGTGATACTAGTGTTCTCTCGGACTCTCTTGAAACGGGCTTTGGGTGTGTTATCCGTGATCATTATGGCACTTAGATGCTAGGTAGCTCGAGACGTCTTCTCTTTGATTCAATTTTCAGGATTGAGTTATTGGCAGTCTAGAATGGTCTTATGATTGCGTGAGAAGTTGGTTGTAATTCCCTTATTTGTAAAACTGATTCTATAGAGGTGTATCTTTTGCTGAACAATATTATCAACTATGTTGCAGGTGATAATATGGATATTATAGAGAAGATTATGAAATTGTTAAGTAAAAACTGAGAAGTGTCATTCACTTGGGTTAGAAGAGAAGCTAATATTTTTGCTAATTGTCTGGCAAAGATAGGGGCTAAGAGTGTTTATTCTCATTTGGTATAAATTCAGTCAAGTGATGACCTCAAACAGATTTTGTTAAAGAATTCTGCTGTGTAGTTTTTTGGGGTTGTATTCCTGTTTTTTTAGTTTTTGTTACAGACACCAAAAAATATTTATGCTGAATTCTTATAAAACTTTTTTTCCCCTGATGATGGTAAAGTGGTTGGCAAGGAACCCAAAGAATTAACAAGTAGCAATGATAATGTTGGAAGGCGAATTGATGTGTAGCTCTAGAGAATGTTGATTGTTGAGTAAGATCCTAAGTGGGTATGTTTAATGTATGGCCAAAAAATATACAACTAAGTTTATTGCTTCTCATCATATATACGACATGCATAATGTCATTGTAGATGTCTTGTGTAGGCAATTTCGTAGGAACAGTATTGTGTGGATATGTTAGTGCCAGTTCTCGTTCAAATTTGAACAGCATAACCACTGACAGTTGTAGTTTCTTGAATAAATTCATCCAAATATCATGTGGAAGGGGAGTAAAATCAAATCATCAAATTCCTTACATTACAAAGCTGGCATAACACACATGCCATACATTGAAAAAAGCACTGCACAACACACCATCTTTGTCCAAGCACTCTCAATTGACATAATCGAAACCGAAAGAGGGGCAAGAACAAGGAAAATAATTCTAGTCTTGTATCTTGTGACCCAATCCAATAAGAAGTCATAATTGGCTATTTTGCAAGTTTGAAGTATAGAATCAAGGCTAAAGCAACAACTAGGACGAACACAATGAAGGAGATAATCCATTTGTTCCTGTCCATCCTTCTTGACATGTTGGTCAAAATTTTCTTACTCTTGCCTATGTTATCATCCACACCATGAAGCTGCAACAAAGAATATTATAATATAGATCAAGTATGAATACTTTCACAATATGACTCAGGAAAGAGAATGTTTTCACTTGAGTTTCAAAGATAAATATACTAGTTTATCATCTACAAAAACCACATAAATGATGGTCCCATAGTCACCAGCATATAGAACACGATATTTTCAAGACAAACTTGCTTATCAACAGAATCACAGACGCATATTAAACATCATAGAAAAGGTTACCGTATTGTGTGCATGCAACAGGGATTGTCGTTGCGAGTGCAAATCTTGAAGAATTGAAACACCAAGCTCTTCTGTTTCCAGCATTGTTCTTCTACTGTCCTTAACTCTTTCACTGGTCTTGTTCAGCCTCTCAGTTGACATCATTAATCTTGATCTCTGATCAGCTGATGCCTAATGCATTCACATTAGAAGTTAATATCAAAGGAATGTTAGATGCACCATTTTTGTTCATACCACTCTTGTATGCCTTTCATTTTTTGTATTAAAAGTAATTGATAAGGAGAGAAGATAAAAAGTTTGTTTTTATACGATAAAAAGGTGTACAAAGGAGGTGTACACAAAACATGATGCAAACATAATTTCTTTTAATATCAGGTTTGGTGGCACAAATTCAATAAACAAGTGTTCAGAAGGGAGGATTAAATCTGTTTTCAGTTATTCTCAACATTTGTACATCAGACAAGAAGAAAGTAATTTACAGCAATAGGACTCAATGAAAGGTTCTAGGATTAGTAGCCATCGAAACTAATCTGATAAATAAACACACATTTCCACCTCATCAACCATTCATCACATATTACTAAGTATCAAAGCAGCCATGGGTAGAAAAAGGTATTTTAATCATATTATGATCTACTTAGATAAACATTATATTTACTATTTTGGTTTTAGTCCACTTCACTAGGAAATAACCATCAACAGAATTAAAACATACATTTTACAATTTATTCACCATGAAAGGTTGCTTCTCTTTCTCTAAGGCTTTAAATCCTTTCCTTAAGTACAAAAAATGATATAGAAAATCATACTGTGCCTGTTTTAAATGAATATGTTTCCTGCAAACCTTATGTTTGAAGATTCAACAGCATGTAATCACAATCAATTATCATTGAACATCAATAAGGGCTGTAAAATAAAGGAATTATACCGTCATAGCATCTGCCATGCCTGATTCCAACAACTCATCCCGTGCAGAGGGGTTCAAGTTACCAGATACAATTTTTTTGACTTCGCTTTTAAGATTGTTGAGATCAGATTTATACTCCCGCAACTTAGCAAGAAGAACAGCCTTGATATTTGGCTGCAAACTTCTCGCCTCAAGGTCCATCTTTCGGATCTACAAATTCACTAGCAAAACCATATCAGAATCCCATATTTCCTTAAAAAAATGTATTATAAAGAGTTGTAGAAAGTACCAAAGCTTCTGCTTCATCAATTCCAGTCTTTACTTCCGAAACTTTTTGCTTCTTTTGCTCTGCAGATTAAACAAAAAATTAATAAAAATTATTGATTGAATATACATACAATCAACACTTCAGAAAGGGATAAGACATTCCTTAATCATGACCATACTAGGAGCTGGGAGGCCTCGGAAATTGCTTTCACAATATCATTACAAAATATCTTGAAAGCAATAAACAGAACGAGTCTGTCATTTCTGTAATGATAAGTGAAAACTGAAAGCTTATAAACTGAGGGGGGAAAATCACCTTTCCGTAGGCAATCTATTTCTAGGAAGAACAAATTTTGCATCAATATTGCTTTGGAACTTTGGTCGAAACTCGAAAGGAGATATACAACAATAACTTAAAGAGACCTATGTCCTAAAGAATATTATGTACCATTATCCAAATTTACACATTCTAAACGGTCAAAAAAAAAAAGATAGCAAGAGAGTACTCAGATAATTAACCTATAGTCTTGTAGATACTGATGAAGACACTAAACTCTTCAATCAATAACATTCAAAACAATCACACTGATTAAAAACCACAAAGTATCAACCCAGAGAAGATGATTCAATAAAAACAACAATAAGCGTAAGATCAATCAAGAATCAGAAACTACCTCCATTAAGAGAAGCAGCCGCAGTGCACTTCTTCGATAGATTCGCCGATAACTCACAGTACTGGCGCTCGTATCCCTCGAATACGTTGCTCATCGTCGATAACCTTATACGCCCTCTGCTCGATTCACGATCAACAATAACAAAAAAAATGAACCAATTAAAAGAACGAAAGCATCAATAAATAATTTAGCTGAACGAAATTCAAACTATTAGGATCCAAAATCAGGCATAGAAACCCTAATTCGATCAACACAATAAATGAATAAATAAATAACAAAAGAAGAGGAACGGAAACTGATCGAAAAATTCAAGGTAGAGGAGTGAATCGAACCTGCTATGGCCGGAGGAGTGGAAACGACGGCGGAGAATTGGGCGGAGAGAGGTGGGTGCGTTTTGTTTGGGAGAAGGAACAAAACGACAATGGAAGGAATATTAGTGGAGGATGAATGGTAAGTGGGATTGTTGCGGTCAGTGTTGTTATTCTGACGTTACTGAGTCTTGCGTTTTCTCTTTTATGTGATTGGAGGATTGGCCGATTGGAGAGTATGACTAGGAGGACCTCATGACTTTTTCATAGGAAACACTTTTACATAGAGGAAAAATATTGAGTTTAATTAGTATCCGCATATCTTTACATAAAAGAGATTACGAGTACAACCTAAACTTTTAGCTAAAACTTTTCTTTTAATAAATTTTTATCACATTAAAAAATTTTAATTTTTTTTTAGAAAAATTATCCAATCTATTTATTTTATCAATTACTAACAAAATTATGTTATGTATCACATTAAGTCGTTAATGCAATAAAAATTAAAAGCATTTGTTACTTAGACAATAGGATGAGTTTGATTATTGTGCATGTTTGAGAGAGAGATAAATATAGTGATATATATCCTTCATTTGGTTTGGTGAGATACAAATATTTGATGGACAGGAATAAATATAAATATATAAAATTTAGATTATATTACGTGTACATTAAAATTAGTTATCAAAGTCACTTATTTATATAAAATATATAACATAATATAAATACACATTAAAAATAAAGTAAATCACACATATATTTATACATAAATATATTAGTGACTGATTTTAGTGACTAATTTTAATATACGAATAACATTTTTGATAAAATTTATGTATCACTTTTAAATTAAGACACTAAAACACAGATACATTTTTTTTTCTCTTTTATCCTTCAATATTTAAATTTCAATTTTAACTTACTATAATAACTTTTTTTCATTTGTCTCTTCATCCTTTTTTTTCTTCTTCTATATTCCTTTATTTTTCATCATTGTTCTCGCTGTCATTGTGTCATCTTCTCTTCTTCCTTCCTTTCTCACTCTTTATCAACTATCCAAATCAGTCACCTGACGTTATGAGCTCTTCTCTTCGTCTTCTCCTTCTTACTCTTCGTCACTTATCCAGATCTATCACCCACCTTCGTCATCACTATACCCTCCACTCTTCGTCGTTCCCTTCTCATTCTTTGTCATTCGTCCATATTTATCGTCTCTGCTTCTCCTTCGCCTAGATCTGCCGCCTCTATTTCTCCTCCCTCCTCTCACTCTTTGCCGCTTCTCCTTCTCTCTCTGCTCCTCCGTCTAGTGTTATGCGCCTTTTCCTCTATTCTTCTCCCGCTGTCTTCCTTATTTCTCTTATTCTCTTTTGACTTTTCTAATTTTTGTTTATTATTACTATGATTACTATCTCCGTTTCTGTCATTTTTTAGATGAATAAATAGTGATTGTTAAAAAAATATAAGATTTGAATTTTTGTTAATTATAGATGATGGATCTGATCGTGATGGTAGTAGTAGTGATAGTGGTACAACTAGTGATGATAACTTTGGTATTTTTTTATATAATATAAATTCAATGTATTGTTGCGTATATTTTTACCAAACAAAATAAAAAATTTGTGTATGTTTATGTGTAGTTATATCTTTTTGTGTTTGTCCACTGTTTGTTAGGACAACAAACAAAGAGAGCCTTAGTTACTATCTCAAAATAATAAAGACATAGACATAAAAGTGAATTTTTTATTTAAATTAAATAAATATATAAATTATGAAAATACATAGACGGTGATGTATTTACAAAAATGCATTATGATACACATCTCGGATGTTGAGGGGTAAACCTAGAAATGAACATATTTCGGCGTCTGAGATACCGTGCTATGACCAGGTGACGCCGAGTCATATCTTGAGTGCACCCGAAATATGCGTAAAAAGAGAATAGGGTCTCAGCACCCGAGATATATACACTTCCCTAATTCCACCATCAGCATCCGAGATATAGTCAACTGTTTAATTTGGGTCTAAGTGTAACACCCTACCACGCAAAGTCTTATGCTATAGTCATAAAATTGAGGTGGCGAGGCGCTACGACCTCTAAAAATAAAATCTTATATATAATATAGTTGAAATGAAGATTTATCTAGGAGCCTTTGTAGGAAAGTTTAAAACAAAACGTTAAATGGAAAAGCGCAACACTGCTGAAGGCGTTAACGTAAACGAAACAGGATGAGAGTAAAATAAACATGAACATATACAACAAAGAGTTCCAAGATACAGATAATAAAGCTTCTGACTAGGCTTGCGAAGTTAAGACCGGCCAGAGCATATATATATATACATATATACAAGATAAAATCCAAAAGGCCCAAAAGACAGTTTACAGAATTTGTTTCTCCAAATCAACCTCTAAAAGGGATAAAGCATATTATACATATACAATAGAGATATAAGAGTATCTATATATACATCAGAACCAAAATAAAATCCTAAACGCAAAGATCTTCGCTTTTAGAAGCTCCCAGTATGCCTCAGCGAGATACCTCACGTCCTGCATCTGAAAACCACAAAATATGTATGGGATGATAATCTTACATATAAGGTCCTGAGAAAGCTGAAGGCGATCCTAGAACTCCCGACAAAAGATTCAAACTTAGAGAATTAAAACAAAATCCATAAACAATGGTGGTTCTCTAAAGATTCCTGAACCTAACCAAAACTTTAACCTAACCCTCCATTATTTACCTTCCTCCAAAACCTCCATTTTTGGTGGAATCACACAGACAAGCAAGCAGACAATGACAAATACAATTAGAATACAAGAAATACAAATAGCACGTATAACAATTAAGCATATTAGAGTCACATAGGCATTCCCAATTAGAGCACAAGCAAGCAATTCAAACATATGCATATGATGCATGCCTTTCCTACTAGCCATGAGCTCATGTGTCGGTTACTTTGCCAGAATCTGACACATCGGGTAGCTAACTTGAATATTGTCCTCTTGAAAATGTGGTTGTACACCACCACGAACCCCACCTGACGAGCGGTACACTACCACGAACCCCACCATTACAAGCGGTACACAACCACAAACCTCGCAAGATCTTCAATTGGAAAACAACACACACACGTGGACGGTAAACCACCATGAACCCCACATAACATTCTTTTTTAAAAATATGTAGGCGGTACATCACCACGAACCCCACACAACATTCTCTTTTAAAAACATGTGGGTGGTACACCACCACGAACCCCACATACGTCTTGACACTAGGAAAGTGGTAAACCACCACGAACCTTACCAGGTCAAGCTCAAAACAAATTCATTTTCAAATTCATTATAAATCATTCATTCATATCCATTCATAATTATTCACTAAGGCCAGATTTATCATATACATATCACATTTGCACACTTCTCATTCATAATTCACCACCGCTCAAACTTTCTTCATCTCCAGGTTACTACTCCTCCCTACCTTCTTCTCACAACTCAACATAAAACTAAGGTTTACGGGCTAAAAGAGTGAAAATAGAGGTTTAGAGGTTCAAAATTACATTTTAAAACACATAACTCACTTTGCTGATTTCAGGGGTCACGCGTACGCGTGGGCCACGCGTACGCGAGATACAAATCCAAAAGGGTTGGTCGCATCGCGTGCAAGTGGTCGCGTACGCAAATTCTGCGAAGTGGGTAAAAATGCTAAATGCTGCAGAATTTTAGTTTTGCACACCGAACTTCTAACGTGCATAACTTTTTCGTTTTAAATCATTTTTCATCCATTTTTTGAATAGTGTAAACTCCACGGACCCAATTTTCAAATGAAATAAGTTTGGAAGGGATTCAGGGTCCGGAAACCGAGTTATGCCTCGCCGACGTTTGGCCAAAAATAAAGTTTTCATAAAAATTTTCAAAGATTGGTAAACCTCAATTTTCACAATAATCCAAGTTCAACCCTTTTTAAAACTTACCAAACCATATCAAACAAATTCCAAACACTCCTCAACACACCACATTTTTAATCAACATCACACCAACTTCATATATATAATCACTCCCACACAATAATTTATTTCTAACAACAACAAAAGACATATCAACAACTCACGCACGCACACACGCATGCACGCACGCACATATATATATATATATATATATATATATATATATATATATATATATATATATATATATATATATATTACATCATCATCATTATCATTATCACATACATCACCAATTATCATATATATATATATTACATCATCATCATTATCATTATCACATACATCACCAATTATCTCTACCAAACATAATACCAACACCATAATACTTCTCAACATACTTATTCTCCATCTTCACCAAGTTTTTAATCTAATAATTCAAGTTCAAAATAACATATCAATAAACATAATCATTTACCAACCTTCACATACAATATTACACATCACAACATCACAACCTCAACCACAATCTCAACATTACTAACCAACATACATATTAACTAAATCTCAATCACCAACCACATCAATAATTCAATTATTATCTTACGGTCAACTAAGCTACGTTTTCACGATACATTATATTTTAGTTACGAGAAACCGAAACTATACCTTGCCCAATTCCCCGATAAACTCGAAACACCTCTCTTATATACCACACCACAAGCTTCAAAATCCCAGCTCCTCTCCAAGCAAAACCCAGCCTCCAAGGCTTGATCACAAGTTTCCAAATTCTCAAATTGACTCCAATCAACAACCAGTTTTAATCTAACAACACAATTATCATCACAAACAATGTAAAGCTCACTAACTCAATATTTCAAAAAGGTTTAATGGTGCTTACCTGACCCACAGCTCCAATGAGCAAAATCCGACAATACCCACAAGTTAAATCGAACCTAAACATCGAAATTAAGCAAAATTCAACATAATTACACATTGAATTTCGAAATTTGGGAAGGAGAGAACTGAAACTGAAATGTGGATTTCTTACCAAATTAATTACCGGGTTTTGTAGAGCTTGTCGTGTTGGTCGCGTGGCCGTAAACGGAGCGGCGATCGAAACTCCTGATCAAAAGTTATGGAGGATTGAGTATCTAAGTAAGGGTTTGAGCTTGGAAGGTGTTCTTCCCCTTTCCTAATGTTTCCAACATGCTTCTTATATTTTGAGGAGCAAATGAGCTGAAGCTCATATATGATAATGAGTTAGTTGGGCCCATGGACTCAGTTTGAGTTCGGTTCAACCCGTCCGAACCAATTTTGGGCCAAATTCTTTAAAATTAGTGTCAAAATTCTTATTTTAACTAGCTCTATCTCATTAAACTGTAAAATTTTATTTTCTAATTGTTTTTAATATTTAATTTATTGACTAATTATTTACTAATTTTGCGGATTTTACACTCAACACCCGGGATATGTGTATTATGGTTTAGGTGTCTGTGCACCCAAAATATGTTAAGGAATAACTCTATTTATAGAGCTCATCCTAATACCACCCCTCACACAATTCACAAACCAATCTTTTCTTTCTCTTCTTTCTGTTTTATTCTGATGGAGAATAATTAATTCTTTTTTGTTGTGGTTTATCCCAATGAGATAGTCAAACACAATGATGAAGGAGTCACTTTTGAGTCTGATGAGACTGCCATGTTGCGCACTAACCGGATTGATACCCTACATGCGCTAAAGAGGGTCATGTTGAGCAATATGGGGGGAATACGTACCAATGGGGTTGGGCGGGTTGTATATGGATTTCTTCACGCACTTCTAAACGATAGATTTACCAACCAGTTATTTTGGATTGATGTGATCAACATGTGAGGGTAATATTCGACGTACATGCACGATTAATGCCGCAACATGTGATGGAGTTTTATGCTGTGGTCCGTAACATAGTTGTTGGTCCTGGATCGTCTCCTTCAAGTCCTGAAGTTATCCTACTCGAGGCCACACCGATCCACTACACCCAGCCGCATGATAGTGTCGACAAGGACGGCAGTGAGGGCGATTCAACTTATGTCCCCGGATCCAGGTTGTATAACAATACAGCTTCCAAAGATGAGTATGTGTCAGAGACTCCCACTGGCAATGTTGGTCAGTTTCTCCTACCCCTTTTGGTCATTCCTCGACTGTCAGATATTCCTAGTCATTATCAGACGTTGAACTTGAATACAATGCAGCCCGACGATCTTCTGAATACCGGTGATGGAGATGATTACAATACAGATGGTGGGGTGAAATTCTGAGTTGGCCATAGATTTAGGAACCGTAAAGCAGTTCTAATGGTGGTAAAGAACTACAGTATTTGATGGAATGTGAAGTACAGAGTCTTGGAGTCATATAGGCTTAAATACCACTATCGTTGCAAGCAATTTACCAATAGTTGTCCATAGAGTCTTCGTGTGGCACTACGATAGAACTTGAATTACTGGTATGTGTTACGATTTATTTTTGATGCATTAGAGTCTATTGCGTTAATTTTATGTTTTGCTGAAAATTGACATCCACGAGAAATTTGTAGGGAGGTGCGTAGGTTTGATGGAGCACATACTTGTCTGGTACCTACCATGTCTCAAGACCATGCTCAGGATAGTGATTTGATTTGCAAGGTCGTGTTACCTATGATAAAGACCGATCTATCGGTGTCTATCCCAGTGTTGCAAAGTACGGTGCATCAAAGTTACCATTTCAAGCCCAAATCCAGCTTCCCTTATATAAGGCAACAGGATGTCCGGCAGAAGAAGACTCAGAGTCACATAGCGTGGCAACAGTAACCATGGTCTCTGCAATTCCCATAACATTTACTTTCGCATATTAATCTCGTCTAAACCATTAATAGTTGCTAAACATTACTAAAAATTATAAACCACCTAGATAAACATTTTTATTGAATGCAACAGATACCTATTAATTAGAATAACATGTTAATTAAAAGTTACTTATTTTATTTATTTCACTTAACTCACAATTAGTTACCTATTTTATTTATTTAACGTAAGTAACCATTACTTACCTTCAATTATACAAATTATAAAACCATACTAGGTATACCAACGAAACTAATATAGATCTTCTAACTTAGTCTACACACTATACTTACCCCCATTAACTAAGTTACTAAAGACTAAATATATAAACTTATTATTCACTAAAAGTAAAATAAGAAAAAACTACTAACCTCAAAGTCTAACTCTCCAGCTACGTGCCAAGTAGCGTTCAATCTGTTTATGTCTCCTTCGCAGACATATTCTCGGGAGGCCATATTTTCTAAAAGAACTCGAACTCAAGCGTTTAGAAGGCCACAAAAACTTAAAAAATGATGGTTATGTATAACAATCTCGGATGTTGTGACATTATATATGCATGCGAGTGTATCTCAGATGCTGATACCACAAGCACGGCGCATGTACATATCTCGGGTGTTGAGACCCCATTCTCTTTTTGCACATATCTCGGGTGCTCAATACCCGATCTCTGCCCTATTACATATCCTAAGTGCACTCAGGATAGGACTTGACGTCACCCGGTCACAACACAAGGTCTCAAACGCCGAAATATGATCATTTCTGGGTTTATCCCTTAGCATCCGAAATGTGTCTCATAATGTATTTTTGTAAATACGTCACCATTTATATATTTTCGTAATTTATATATTTATTTAATTTAAATAAAAAAATCCCATAAAAGTACATAAAAACAAAGATACACAAATTATATATATATGCTCAATAATGATACACAAGACACAACTACCTAATTCAAATATCAATCTTATTTCAAACCAAAATCACTTCAATATTACTTTTGATATCTACCACTACTACCATCATTCTCATTATGATTTTTAACTTTAGCTTGTATCATTAAAGTCGACAACTCTAGTTTAATAATTACTTAAATAATTCAGCATAAACATAAAACAAAAAATTGAAGCAATTTATTTTGAAAAAATAAAAATAAAAACAAAGATGAGGGAAGAGGACAAGGGTGAAGATTGAAAAAATGGAGACAAAAGTAAAGGGTGAAGTGTATACAAATAAGAGAAAATGATGGTATAGACGAAAAGAATTGAGGAAGGTGTTGTGATGTACACGAGGAGATAAAAACAATAAAAGACGAAAACAAGACAAATAACAATGATACTGATAGTAATTGCAGAGGCCAATGAAAAGAGGACGACAAGAAGAACGATGAGAGGTAGATGAGAACATAAGGAAGGAGGAAAGAAACACCAAAAATAAAGAAAGAGGAAGAAAGAAAAGTGAAAATGGTGGAGTAAACTATAGCAAAAGGAGAGAACAATGGCATAAAGAAAAGAGGCAAAGTATTTGATGGAGCTTGTCATGACAACTCCATCTGATCGACTGCAAAAAAAAATTATAAAATTGTCACAATTTATTTTGCTGTATTTATTAATAAGCAGCATTTTTTTTAAAATTAATTTTTAACCACAAAAAAGAATGGTCCACAGTATCTGGCAACAGTCTGAAAGAGAAGCTCCTTTACGATAGAGTTATTGCCCAAATCCAACACTTTCAAGTTTTGAAAATAGATTATCCACCAAAAAAGGACCATTGAAAATGTTACCACTGAGGTTCAAGAAATGCAGGGTGTTGGCAACAGAGGAGGCATTCTCAGCAGAAAAAGAGAAATTGTCGTAGAATTAGTTGCACTCAAATCAATGTATTTTGCACTGTGAAAGGCAGCGAAAACATCAACAACGTTTGTCCAAAGCTCAATAGAGTGTAAACGAAGGATCTTGAGTTGATGACGGTTTTTGAGGGTGCTTGAGAAACCACCTTGAAGCGGTTAAGGGAGAGGTTGAGGTAGACGAGATACCATAAATCGTTGATCTACGCATGGATGGATCGTAGAAGGCGGGTGTGAGAGGTCGAGGTGATGAAGTGAAGTGAGGGTGAAGAGGGAGGGAGGTCGTCAACCAGGGAAAGAGGGATGACACATTTTAAGGTCGGTAAGAGTAAAACTTGATCTGCCATCGAGGGAGAGATAATTGAGGATGATAGCAGTTACGTTTTCGAGGACCTTGTCGCAGATGACCCCCTCCCAGATAGGGTGGTTAGAGATGTTGGCAAAGGCAATGACAGCAGTGTGGTTCCATTCATCGAGGACACGCAAAGGCAATCTGTGATTTTTAAAATTATTGTTGCTACTCATTATAAATACAGTAAAATAAATTGGGATAATTCTTTAAATATTTTGGGTTGTTCCATCAAAATTTATGTCTATAATAAATACGAACATGAAACTGATGTGGTCTTAAAATTCATACCATTTAGTTTGTTAGTTGCTAATAAATAAATTGATAATGTAAATAATTTGTTTGACAAAAATAATCTTTGAAAATTTGTGAAGTAATAAAAATTTTATTAGATTTAAGTATCCAATTTATAATTCTTTAAATACTACTCTCATATTATTTATGATATTAATTAATTAAATTCAAGAGTTTAAACAAATGTTAATATTGAATAAGAAAATTGATTATAAAATTTAGAAAAAAGGATAAATAGGTCCCTAACTTTTTTTTTGCGGACATTTTTGTCTTCATGGAATGAAAAATATATTCATATCCTCGACCCCTCCAAAATGTGAACAAATTTATCCTTCCGTTGAAGTCACTCCGTTGGATCCAACGGAAAACTCTGACGTGGCAAACGTGGTGTTGACCTGGCCGTTACAGGATGACACGTGGCCTGTAGCTTTTGAAAAGAAGACATATTAATCCCCACGCACTAAAACGATGCCGTTTCACCCCACCCTTCCAAACATACTTTAATCCCCTTCTGTATTTTCAACTAATATTCCAGATTCAAGCCAAATCAGATTCAGATTTTCAACCAATCAACAATACTTCACCAAATCCAGAAGCAGCAAATTCAGCACTTCCAGTTCTGCAATTCCAGAATTCAGATTTGGTTTATGAAGATATAGAATTAGGGAATTTAGCAACAACAATTCCAAAATCATCAGCAATGCATCCAAAACACACAAACAAAGAATCAATAGAGTAACAAATCACAGCAACATCAGCGAAATTTTAAGAAAAACGAGAGGCGGGAGTCTATGCAAATTCAAATTCAACAAGTATTTCAGCGACATATTCACCAACAACAAAGCACAAATTCAATTTCACAGGTTCAATTCATAATTCAACAAGTACAGATTGTGCAATTTATGAAGAACATGTAAGAACTCCTCATGATACTAGAAAACTTGCTTCGCTCTCAAATAGAATCAGCAACTTACCAGAAATTGTATATGCAAAATTTGAAGAACACCTGGATCTACATTTGGCGCATTTGAAGGAAACAGCTTTGGCCGAGGAGGAAGTTGTCGTCTAGGGCGGCGGAGCAGCAGCGGAGGGGTTGAATCTCCCACCGCCAAAGCCACCGTACTCGTTTACAAAGGCGGCCGTTGGCTGGGCGACAGCAAGCGACGTTGGCAAAGCTGCAATTCTACATCGAGGTAGTGGCGCCAAGGTTGGCGCCGTTACAAAGGAGGAAAGAGAGGACACCGTGCACGATGGAGGCGGCTGGATCTAGAGCGGCGAGGACGGCGTCGCAAGTGATTCCATGCGTGTGCTTCGTGGTGGCGTTGTCGCGACGCGAGGAGCACTGAACGGTCATGTGGAGGCAGCGTTGCATTCCGACGGCGATCCTTGTAGAGGTTGGTTCTATCATGCTTCTTCGATTGTGGCCAAGCCACCACTACTGACGGTGGCAGTCTTCCCCTAGGGGCGCGACGATGAGACTAGAACAGAGCAGTGGGACATGGTGGTAGTGGAGGGTGTGCATGGGGCAATCAATGGACGGTGAAAATCGCGGCAATCGGCGTGCTCCATGGTCGGTGGGAGTTGTGGGAGACACAAGAAAGAAGGGGGTTTATGGGTAATGCAGAAGGGGATTAAAAAAGGTGAAACGGCGTCGTTTTAGTGCATGGGAACTAATATGTCTTCTTTTCAAAAGCTACATGCCACGTGTCATCCCGTAACGGCTAGGTCAGCACCACGTTTGCCATGTCAGAGTTTTCCATCGGGTTCAACGGTGGGATAAATTTGTCCACATTTTGGAGGGGTCAAGGACATGAATGTATTTTCCATTCCTTAGGGACGAAAATATCCGCGAAAAAAAAGATCAGAGATATATTTTGTCCTTTTCTCTAAAATTTATTATTATTTATTAATAAAACATTAATATGATAAAATTGGGTGGTAATAATAAAAAAGGCAGAAATTATTTTTCATATTAGGAGTGTATTGGTGTTTTGGCTGAATATTGGGGGAGTGGGGTGTTTTGCTGGTTTGTGGATGTCACAGTCAACACGCATGGGACGTGCTACTGATGCTCGTCAGAAGCGTGTCAGCACCCCAGTAACATGCCGGGGGCGTGGTGACACGGCACGCATGTAGCTCACAGACAACACGTAGGGGGCGTATTGGAGCAGAGTTTTGCGGTTCCCAATGTGCTGCAGCAACACAAGGTGGGTGTGTTGGAGACTGTCTGCATGCAGGGAACAGCTCCTCCACTCCGGTAAGCAACAAACGTTGCCATGGCTCTATAAAAAGAGAGCCTCTATACCCTTAGTAGAGTGTGTTAGTGTTAGTCTTTGTTAGAGAGAGAGAAGGGTTGCTGTTAATTTTTGTTAGAGAGAAAAAGGGGGATTTTGAGGAAAGAAAGAAGTAGGGTGGAAAAATAGATAGGAAAAAAATAAATATTAGTTTGTATTTATTTTAAAAAATGGTACGTAATTATTCAACTCCGGAGGAACATATTATAAATTATTTGGATCATTCAATTTATATAAGTTGATAAATTATATTTTTTATGTATATTTTTTTTTTAATTTTTGTTATTTAACATGTTAAAATATAGTAGGGGTTATTATTTTTTGTATTTTATAAATATTTTGGAATAAAGTTTTTATTTGTAAAATATGTAAAATATAATTATATTATATGTTATTTTATATGATCTAAACGTGAATATATAATTTTTTATTATTTTTTGATTAATTTTCTGTTATAAAAATACTATAATAAAATATATTTTTATAATTTTTGTTATGAATATACTAATAAATAAATAAATATTCGAGGTTTTTGGAAATAAATATGCATGTCGAACATGTATTTTCCAAATTTTAATAAATAAATATTAAAATAAATATATAAATATTTAAAAAATGTGTTGTTATTAAATATTTAAAAAATAAATATTTTGATATCGAAAAAACATCAATCATTTATATTTATTTATTTAAAAAAAGAAGTGTAGTTATAATTATTTGTTTATAATATTTAAAGAGAAAATGTTAATATATAATTTTTGTATTATTTTTCTTAGAATGAAATTATATTTCTGTGAGTTTAATAAATAATTTGTATATTAATAAAAATACATGTCCTTTTTAAATAAATATGCTAATATTTGTTAAATATTTTAATAAATAAGATATTAAAACAAATATGTGAGTATTTATTAAAATATTTATATTGATGTCGATGTATTATTTGTAAGAATTATTATTTATTTAAAGTAACAAATATATTTTTGTTGATGCAGTCTAACAGGAATTTGTTGGTGCGTAAACTGGATCCGCCACAGACGTGAAATCCGATTGTTGAAAACTACTTATGCGCTACGAGATTCTACCACGTCTCTAGTATTGGGGTGATACGAGGATTTCACCCCTTATTAGCTGCTCTGGTTGAAAGGTGGAGGTCAGAAACTCACACCTTTGTATTGTCGGTGGGTGAGGTTACAATGACATTGGAAGATGTCGCTCATATATTTGGCCTATCCATTAATGGAGAGCCTTTGAGTGGATGGACAGATAGTAGTGGCGACTTCTTGCTTAGCCAGAGCATCACGATATTCGGTCATGAACCAGGAGTCAGTCATTCTTCGAAATCCTATATAAAGCTGACTTGGGTTTGACGTATCAGAGACACAGAGCCGTTGGACAATAAGAGGTCCATTAGGAGATACGTCAGATGTCAGATCTTCTGTTTGTTAGGGTCGACCTTATTCACGGATAAGTCGACCGAATACGCCCACGCGAAGTATCTACCGTTGCTTCTCGATTTTATGCGGATCCATACTTATAGTTGGGGGTCAGCATGTCTCGTACATCTTTACAGAGGATTATGCTGTGCACCACGATATGATACAAAGGAGATGGATGGACCTCTTAATCTATTGTTTGTTTGGGCATGGGAGCGAATGCCGTGTATTGCGCCCATACTGAGACAGACCCTTCCACTGGCTGAGATAGTAGTTGCCATGAGGTAATCATTCTTATTTTAGTATTGCGTTATATTCACGATGCATGTTTGATTTACGGTTAGTTATGTAAATTTTTTCAATGAATCATGTTTCAGGTGGAGTCATTCGAAACGGACCACAGTGTAGTTATCGAAGACTGTAGTGAGATTTAGGCATGATATAGACTACATGCAGGAGGTAAATATTTATGATTCTTGTAATTCCTATTTCCAAACATTAATGTTAGGGTTCTAACATACCAATTATATGTGGCAATTTGAGTGGCGACTGTACGACGTATTGATCATACCTGACGAGTTACATAGACATCTTGAGGTGTCTAACACCGTTACTCTGTTGTTGTCGTTTGAGTGTGTCGAATGGCACCCTACAGACCGAGTAATGTGTCAGTTTGAGTATACACAACCTCCCCCACGATTAGCAAGGGACATTCCACTAGACCAACATTACATCACTCTTCACGGAGTGCATGGGGGATGGATAGTGAAGTAGGGCAAAAGACGAAACACTCGGTTGCCAGATCTGCACCCCCTTTCAACTTGGGACTTTATACCGACCATGGAGTATAGAAATTGGTATGTGGGCTCGTACGGACATATGCTGAGACTGTCGGAGTACGTTCTTCAGTATCCACAGCCACCTGCACAGCAGCCACCTGCACCTCAGGGCCCACCTCATCATGTAGTGTTTGAGCCGTTTCCTTATTATGTACCACAGTGAGTCTAGCCACCACAGAGGTTGCAGTCAGTACAACCAGCACTCTCAACACAGCCAACACTCTTAGGATAGCCACCACTCTCAGCACAGCCACCAGGGTCAGTCCGGCCAGTTACATCAGCCCATACTTACGATTCCAGCCGGTCATGATTGGTTTGACCTTTTCGTCGTCGGTCACGGAGATAAGGAACTACAGAATTGGGCCAACGCTAGTTTGGGTGGTTGGTTAGATTTTAATGCTATGCTTTCACCGTCAGGGTCGGCTGATCCACATGGGACATCAGTAGGTATGAGCCATGGTTTGCGGGGTCCTACTTCCGACTACACATCAAGGGGTGCATCGTGTGATAATAGTTTCCTTCAGCCGCAGCGGTAATACACAGTTGTTGACGAGTACAACCTTGGTGCATCCGGTCCAGCAAAGGCAGGTGGGTCGGCCACTCCGGCAGAGACAGGTGAGTCGGCCACTCCGGGTGTGGTTGACTCAGTTCCAGGTCACCCGTATGACCTACGGACGCAGCAAAATCCACCTGATAGTATACTCCGTCGCGGTTCGGTCAGGGCATGATGGGTAAGGGACTGAACTGGTTGGTTCGAAAGAAGTGAGCTTGGGTTTAGGGTTTTTAGATTTAATTCTAAGAATTAAGTTAATGTAATTTGTATTTAATGTTTTATATGTTGACGTATGTAATTCGTAGTTAATCTTTTGTATATTTACTTCACGAAGGCAGTAAATGATAATATTAACCTGACATTAAACATCAATAGATAAACTCAAATTTAAAAATACAAACACGACTAACATAAAAAACATCGACTAACAAAATACAAATTTAAAAAAACAAACACGAAGAAAATAAAAATCATTCACCAACACCACTCGGTCCAGCACGTTGAGGACATCGACTCCAACTATGACCCTAGGCAGAGACGGCATATTCGAGGACCACGCATGTCGCGTGAGTCCATTTCATTCAAGTATCGGGTCAATTTGGGGCGACCTTTCGACGTTCGCCTCGAGGCGGAGTTAGCGACCAATGTGGGTCCCTCATATGCAGGCCATGTCTCGGGATCACCTAATTATGTGAACTCAAATCTATATACCTTATAAATCTCTGTCATATTGTACATGTCATTCACGTACAACTGCCAATCGAGACGCTGGTTAGCACAGCAAGCAATAACATGGCGACACGGTAGTCGTTCCACTTGAAAGTGTCCACAGTCACACGACCGTGGCGCAAGATCAACAACTAACACCTTCGCGCTAGTCATTCCGCGCACCTCAAACACCTCATTTCGCCTATCAAACCGGTGCACAACTATATTTCCAGCCTGTTGCATATTTTTCTCTATCCGCTGTTATGCAAATACGGAGTAAGTAAATCCAGCACGCTTACGTTCGTGTGTCTCGGCACTCTTCCGCGTAAAAAGTTCATTTAACCGATAATATGTTGCTCGGACCAGTGCCAACACAGGTAGATTACGGGCACCCTTCAATATCGAGTTAATGCACTCAACAAGGTTTGTCGTTATATGGCCCCATCGATGTCCCTCATCGAATGCCAATAAATGTCTGAGTCCAATGGCATCGCAGCACCTAGCATATGCCTCGCCTCGATTTTCCAACCTCTTATAGTTGATGTTGTACTCTTCCACCGTTTTTGAATACCCAATGTTAACAACAATCTTTTGTAAGTGAGGGATTTTGAATGCTCTTATGAAGTTGCTGCCGATGTGCCTTATACAAAACATACACCATGCTCTTGGAGGTTGCCAGTCACCTCCGAAAATGATTTACTGCTGCCCGGATTGACTCATGCCGGTCTGAGATCATACCTACACCGTCTTTTCTACCAACATGCATTCGCAGATTTCAGAGAAAGAAGTGCCACGTATCAGCTGTCTCCCCTTCCACCCAGGCAAAAGCGATAGGCACAATATTCTAGTTCCCATCTTGTGCAACAGCGACCAGAAGTGTACCTTTGTATTTTTCGTATAGGTGTGTGCTGTCAACCTGAACTAGAGGATTGCAATGCCTGAATGCCCTAATGCATGGATCAAAACTCCAAAATATGCAATGAAGTATTTTTACACTATGCGCCTCCTCATTTCCATTATACAGTGGTCGTGTTTCTATTTGGACAATTGAACCAGGCATCTTCTGAACCATAACCGAGAGCCACCATGACAAGGCTTGGTAAGAATCTTCCTAACCACCGAAAACTTTCGCTATGGACTTTTGCTTTGCTAACCAAGCCTTTCGGTAACTGATGGTAGAGTTAAACCTTGACTGGACTTTCGCTATTATAGATTTCACCTTTATGGACGGGTCAGTCTCAACCAATGGCGTTATAGCCTCAGCAACGGTATCCGAGTCCAACTTGGAATGATCTTGTGAAATCGTTCTCGTTGTGCATGTGTGCCTACCATTGTATCTACGTATCTCCCAACAACTTTTTTTTCGTATCAAGTTGACTCGGATAAGCCAGTTGCACCCACGCCCATACATATTGCATTTTGCATAGAACGTCTGTGGCTCAGAACATTGTAGTCAATTCCTCTAGAGATAGTGTAACTTCTAATTACTACGACGACCGACTTTCTAGAATTGTATTCCATTCCAATCCGAAACTATCCGTCCTCAGGATCAGCAACGCCTACAGAAAATAGAAATCATCGTTCATTAATCAATCCAAAGTATAAATTAACAAAAACTTCAGTCATCACGTACATATGTTTGCATATTCCGATGCATGCATGGCGTCGAGATCCAACTTACGCATAAAAGGGGGGCACATTCATCGGTTGACTGCTCGAAGGATGAACCACTATATTCTCTACTGCTGTCTCAACTCCTACATCACCATCCTCGTCTTCGTCGCCGGCTTCATAAGTGGCTTCGAAGTCTTCTTCGCTGTCACTATTCATTTCTTCATACACTGCAGTTCTATCATCCTCTAATCATTTTGAATCCTTTCTGCCTTTACGGTTTCAAACTCAACATGCAGCTCAATCTGTGGCTGTCACATTTAAGTCTGCCGGTGAATTTGAAACATATTCTGCAACTTGCTTCGTCAGTGATCGGCATGGTATCAAACTATATTAGACCACCAAAAACTACAACCAGATTCCAATACAGAATTCTGCTCACTCTCATTAACGTACCATTTTTCATGCTTTGACAGAGACCGTTCTGAAACTCCATTAATGTCACGGTGCATGGAACCACAAACGAAAACGGATTCTGGCACACAAACCTCACTCACTTATGAGTATTACGTATTATCTCACCGTTGCGATACACTACTAAGTTTGCGGTACCCTCCATTACACTACTAACACACTCAAAGAACACTCAAAACACACTCTTATTTAGAATAAAAATAGTACTGAGCTCTACCTTATTTAGAGGGGAGCATTCAACACGTCCCCACGTGCTGCCTGTCTCAGGCAACCACGCTTTGCCACATGTCAGCACGTCTTCTGCGTGCTGACTCAGCACGCCCACCACGTACTTCCTACCTTAGCCAACCACGCTTTGCCACGTCAGCACGCTCTCCATGCCAATCTCTGCCATGTGTCTTTCACGCCCCCACGTGCCGCATGTAACCGCCTCCCACATATTGACCTTGCATCTGAGACGTCCACCCAAACCCAAATATAAATACACTAAGTATCCCCATTCCAACTAAATCACCACCCTTTACTCCATAGCCAAATTCTTAAGCCTAAAAAAGGAGATAACTCTCTTTCAATTAAAAAAAAAAAAAACAAACAAACAAACTGCAGCAATATTTATCCTCTCCCATAAAGAAAGGCAATATTAAATTATTTATGTTGAAGTGAAACCCCACCGCCAAACTCATTCCAACCGCAATGGCAAGACCATCTTCCACAATCGAAGTCCCTAATGAACGACGCCGTTTCGACCATCGCCGCACCACTCCTGACTCCGACCTCTCCGACGGTTACCGCCGCCGCCGCCGCCGAAGCCCTAGCTATGATTCTTACGACCGCAACCGGGACCGCCGCCATGATCGCCGCCGATCAACTTCACCTGAGCGTAGAAGCCCTAGGCCTACCGCCTACAACGACGGACTTCCTAACGGCGACGTCCTACCGAAGAAATTCGGCCGTCGTAGCGGCGGCTCGTACCTAGACCGTGACCGCCGCCCGGATTCTGATTCTGACGAGGAGCTGAAAGGATTGAGCTTCGAGGAGTACCGGAGGCTGAAGAGGCAGAAGATGCGAAAGTCGCTGAAGCATTGCATCTGGAACGTCACGCCGAGCCCTCCCAGGCGCGAGAACGAACAAGAATCGGAGGAAGAAAGAGCTGAAGAGATCACTGTGAAATTTGGTGTTGAAAAAGGCGATTCGAGCGACAAGGAGGTTAAACCTAGCGAAAAATCCAAATCTGAACCAAAATCGGAGAATTTTTCCGAGTCGGAAGCTGAATCAGATGACTCGCGTTCGAGGAAAAAGAGGAGGAGGGTTTCTGGTTTGAAACGCAGGAGAAGATCGAATAGCGATAGTGAATCAGAGGAAAATGAATCCGAGTCAGAGGATAGTGAATCTGAATCAGACGATTCAATTTCAAGGAGGAAGAGAAAAAGAAGTTCAAAATCGAAGCATAGGAGAAGGAGAGAGTCTAATAATGATAGTGAATCAGAGGGAAGTGATGCTGAAGAAGAGGAGCGCAAAAGTAGGAGGGGTAAGAGGAAGAGTGGTAAGACTAGAGGGAACAGAAAAAAGAGAAGGTATAGTGATTCTGATGAGAGTGAAGAGAGCGAAAGCGATGATTCTGACGACAGCGAAAGGAGAAAGAGGAAGCATTCTTCGCGGTCGAAGAGAAGCAGAAGAGAAAGAAGAAAACGAAGAAGTAGAAAATCTGAATCAGAAAAAGAGGTTTCTGAATCAGAAGAGAAAAAGGGTTTTGGTGATGCAAAAAACAAAGCAGTAGTTGAAGAGGTGATGAAAACAGAGGTGGATCCCGAGGCTTTGAAATTGAAGGAACTATTTGAATCTCAGAAGAAACCGGCTTTAGATAATGAACCCGCTGTAGGGCCAATGCCTTTGCCAAGGGCAGAGGGTCATATAAGTTATGGGGGCGCCCTTAGGCCCGGTGAAGGTGATGCAATTGCACAGTATGTTCAGCAAGGGAAGCGTATCCCACGAAGAGGTGAAGTGGGTCTTTCTGCAGAGGAGATTCAGAAGTTTGAGACCCTTGGTTATGTGATGAGTGGTAGCAGGCATCAGAGGATGAATGCCATTCGTATTAGGAAGGAAAACCAGGTTTATAGTGCTGAGGACAAGCGTGCTTTGGCTATGTTTAACTACGAGGAGAAGGCCAAGAGGGAGCACAAGGTTATGGCTGATCTGCAGCGGCTCGTGCAGCGCCACATTGGGCAGGATGTTGGCCCAACTCATGACCCTTTCGCTGCAAAAACCTCGGATGGTGCTGATGCTTGATTTCTTTCATGCATGGTCAGCTAGTTTTACTCTTTATCTTGTAGTTTGTTGCACTTTTAGACTATATTTTGATTGTGCTAGCTCCATGTTTTTTCACCTTTCGTTGGTATGTGTAGACTTGGAGAATGAGGACAATGTTTATCCTTCTAGTGAATTTGTATGGAATTCCTTTATTGGTAGGTTATATATGTCACAATTGCAATTTTGCTTAGTATGTTACTACTACTATTGAAATGAGTTTCTTTTGATGCCTCTGATTGCTTGTTGGAGAGAACGGACTTTGTAGAGAGCGGTTATTGCATGTTAACTTTAAATTCTTCTTAGTTTTATATCGGCCTGTTTAATTTATTTTTTTTTTTGGTGAGTCATTTGGATTACACAATTCCAAGTTTTCTTCTGGTTTTTAACTGCTACTGCTGGTGTTATTTATGCATTTGGTTATGGTATAATAATGATATGCATTTTCTTGAACATTCTTCGCCATTGGATTCTTTAAACTCAGGACCAAAACAGTGGTATTGTTTAATAGGCATTTTCTTGAATAAATATATTGGGCAACTTAAGGTTTTCTCCTGAATTTTTAGATGTCATTAGTTCATCACAATAAACATCCCTTGTAGATTTAAATAGTTGTAAAATGTCTATTTTACCGTTATTAAAAGTCATGGTTTTTTCTTCCAAATCCCTATTTCCACCACCACCCAAATGGCTCCCTGATTTTTCCCTCATCATATTCTCCCCCCCCCCCCCCCCCCTCAACAACAAAAAAATCATCTCTCCTCCTCCTCCTCCTCTGGCGTTGCAAGGATCTAGGAAGAGTTTGAGATCAAAGCTTTTCCTCTGTATTGTCCCTTGTGCCATTCTTAACGCAAGCATTGTGACGGTATTGTTGCTGGGAGAACAGTCTAATAGGTGGTGGCTAGACTGGAGGTCATAAGCAGTGAGGATGTTGAAGGGGAGGAGGGGTTTGGCACCATGGAGAGTAGCACAGGGTTTGACAATTTCAGTGGTATGAAGGTGGTTGTGGCAGCAGTAGTGAAGTTTTTAGTTACATTCGGTTGTTAAATGCTATTTCTACATACTCTCTGTTGTTTTCGGTTGCTGTTGGTGGGGTCGACCAGCCGCCGGGGATAGCGGTGTTGTGGAACAGCTGATCGGGTCGGTTTTTGTGCTGGTGCTAGTGGTGGGTTGGGAGGCAGTGGGTGTGATGGTGATGGGTGGTAAGGGGAAGGGTAGTGAGTATTTTGTACAAAGGTAACTGAGAATATGAAAATTGTTTGCACATGCAGTAGTTGATGTAACAATCAAAACTAAAGTGTGTATGTGCAAATATTAAAGTGCCACAAGAGAGGTCCCTATAGTCTAATAAATTATATAAACACATCCAGCAATGATACTTCTCAATTGATTTATTGATCAAACTGAATGAGCCTCGCCATAATCTCAGTACAATGGCATAATACAGATGAACCTTCGAAATGTGTCTTGAAAGTTGAAACGAATAGTTAATATTACTTATTTCTGTTTATACTTTTTTTTGAAATCTTAACGTTTCCTTAAATATATTTTGGTGACAGCTGCCAAAAGTTTATATGCCGAAGTACAAGAATGGAGGAGAATTTTGGCTCTCAGTGTGCAACACAATTCTTTTTATTGGTATTGAGGCATGTAATAGCCATTGGGATGTTTTGGCAGAAAATGCTTCATCTGTCATATGCATCGACTATTCCATTTCTGCGACTAATTCCGTTTCTGCGACTATTCCGTTTCTGCGTCCCCTTCCTCTTTCGATTCTCACGTTCAGTGAATCTTGCTAGAAATGGTTCTTGTTCCCTATGTTAAAATACTATCCCTCAGTGGTAAGTTAATGCCCAATAATCAATGTTGATTTTTATGGTCTTTTATTGTTATAGTTGCATGAACATATGTTATCATAATTATGCATCATCTAGTTAAGTTTAAGAGGTAATTAGGGATGATTCTACATGTCCTGAAAATATCTGGCCAGGAATAGTTGCTGTATATGTGGCATATTTGTGTGGCATGATAGATATCATTCATGTTTACAACAATTTAAATTACTCTATTGTATTATGCCACTTAATTAGCAAATAGTTTTAGCAAACTTTCTTGTTCGGCAGTTTTTTTTTTTTTTTTTTAGAAGCAAGATTACTGATAAGCATTACACTTTTACATGATTGTCATTGAATTGACTTGTGAAGTGTTGTAGTAGTACTCAGCAAATCTTAGTTGCCATCGGGTTTTGGCCTAGATTAGAAAACAGTAGTTGATTGACGACAAAGGTACCGAGAACTAACAATTAAAATTGCAGTCCCAAGGTCCCAGTTAGTTCTAGGCATTGATGCAGATGGAAAGTCAGCACATGGGAAGATTATGTTATCTCGCCTATAGTTTAATGATGTCGATAGGGAATTTATTTTTAACTTTTGAATGAGACTAGTGAAGGGAAGCCTTGGAGCAACGGTTGAATTGTCTTTGTGTGACCTTAATGTCACGGGTTCAAGCTGTGGAAACAGTCACTGATGTAAATATCAGGTTAGATTGCGTACATTACACCTTTTGAGTGCAGCCTTTTTCCGGATCCTGTGTTAACGTGGGATGCTTGTGCATCACTGCCTTTTGAATGAGACTAGTGGCTTTAATTGTTTGAGCTAGACAACTAGTGCTCTTTAAATATGTTGTTTCCATTGTATATCATAGATTTCTGGATAATTGACTTGGTTTGTCATTTAGGTGTCACCTTCTCCTTGTAGTTGTTTTGGCTTCATCGATATTGTGGTTATCCTGACAATCTGAGTAGCTTTTGCAGTATACCATGAATGTAAAAATGAGTAAACTCCCAACTTGGTCCCGACAAACTTTGCATTGGCAATCTCTTCTCCCACTATTGAAAAAAAAAACCAGATAATTCTCTCCTATGTGTGTCCGTGATTTTGTAGGGGACAACTAATTTGTCACTCGGAATGTCAAATTTGTCATTGTAAATTCTGAAGGATCATTGGTCCCGTGATTTCCTTAGTTAGAAATCTCAAGTGTACTAAAAAGTGGTGATTGACGAGATTGATCAACACACAAATTGCTATAAACCGAGTTGAGATTTACTCGCAAAATATACGCAGTGTTTCCTTATGCTTAGGAAAGCAATTTCTCGCTGCTTGTTTTTAAACCGAGTTATTGTCCTTCACCACTCCTTCGCCTTTTGTGTTCTTATGAATTTCATCTTCTTCTGCAGCGAATGAGCATAACATGTTTAATTAAGGTCACTACTCTCTTTTCAAACCATCAGTTGCAACAGCAAAGCTGCATCCGGGTACTACCAGAGTACCAATGTATCATCAAATTCATGATTTTGCTGAGTTTGAGTTGTTGGACCTTGGTGAGTGGCATGTCTGTTGTTTTCTTTGAAATTGGCAGGATTGAGAAATGCTTGTAATGGGTATGGAAAAAATTTGATGAGTAATTATTAACTACCCTTGATTGTCAGATGTCACATTGAAAAGAATGACATGACTAATTTAACTTTGTAATGAAAACATGGTATAAGAAAACTTATGAAAATGTTAAAGTAGCATTTGAGAGTGAGATTTGTTAGCCAAAGTATTTCAACCTAATAAGATGGTAGCTTATATTGCCAAACCAAATTGATTCTTTGTTGTAGATGCTTGCGCATTACTACATTAGTTACTGTTTGGAAATAATACATGACAGAAGGATTATTACTCTGATTTTTTTTTTTGGGTATTTATTACTATGAATTGTGATTTCTAAAACCTTTGAAAATATAAGGAGTGCATATTGTCATTCTTAAATTGATAATATTACTCCTGATTTAGATATGTTATTTTGCAAGACAAAGTACATCTACAAAAAATCACCAAATAATACTATTCACGTCTAAAATACAATATTGCTAAAATTTAAAAGTTTTAAGTAAAAGTTAAGTTTTATTTGTGGTTCCGGGGATTGCAAGGATCTTCTAGAGTCGTAAACTAAATAAGATACAAAAGCAATGGCGAAATCTAGTGTCTAATTTCTCAAATAGAATTGATTATTTGATTATTTAATATCACTTCCAATGACTTATAATTATTTTATATATAATTATATATAATAATATAAAATTTAATTTTAATATATTATTAATATAAAATAATTATATATATTTAATTAAATAATATTATATTAACAAAAATAATTATTTTTTATATAAATTACATAAATAATTATCTAAAAAATAAATATAATTAAATATATCATATAAAATATTTTAAGCTATCAGTCCATTAAAATTAAACTCAATAACATAACGAAAAGTAGACAGTGAAACTTTGATGGCATTAATTTAAACTTGAGACATATGAAATAGGTGAATTGCTCAACTTAAAATAAGTTATGTACTCTTGAGCCGATTTCGTAAGAAACTTAAATACTTGAAAGATGGAAAATATTTTAGTCTTCTAGAGCCGATTTCGTACACAATATAAACTCCCAAGTGAGATAGAGACAATAGAATTCTTAAAGGCCTTCCACATGGCAAAAGGGCATTGGAAGTATTTTAACTTTGACGGATATTATCATAACAATTTTATAATTATTTTTATATAAAGATGTATTTTTTTATTATTAGATAATAAATTATAAAATTTGATTTGATATACTATAAAAGTATTATCTTTTTTTTAAAATGTGATCAAACAAACAAAATATACTTTTAGCATAAAATTTTTTATAAAAAGATATTTTTAACATTTTCATTTAAATAGACGCCTTTAACTTTTATCTATCGAAATCTCGCTTTTTATATGAATAGTTAGAAATTTATTTACTGTGAAATCATATAAAACATACGAGAAGATATATCATATATTCCTAATTATTACCTCTCATGTTTTGATATTTTAACCTACACCAAAAATTAAGTATTAAATTAGTTATTTGTATATAATATATATTAAAATATAAAATATATAATAAAAATATATAAAATAATAAATATATTTATACACAGGTATAGTAGATTGAGTCTTTGTATATACATTATTTTTTATGAATTTTTCTCATCCTAATAACCAACTAATTAATTAGTCATTCTTTGCAAAGCTAGATGAAGTATATTCCAGTATGCTGGAAATTGATTCTAAAAGATAAAATAAAAAATGGCAGCGTCACACCCTTGAGAAAAACCTTAAATATATGCCCCTGACTAATTTATTATCATGATGCTTAGGTTGTTTGGTTGATCAAGCTTCTAATCAATATTTTAAGAAGATAAGCAGAAGAAGTCGTTTTCTTTGATGTAGTTAATATCTAAGGATGATCATAGATATTAAATAAACTGCCAAAAGGCAAAATTTGTAAGTATTTGAAGTTCTCTGTCTCTTTCTTTGGTGTTACCATTTGCTTCATTTTATTTATATCTTTTTGTTTCTTCTATTGACCTTCATATTCTTTCTTCTTAGATTACTTTTTATTCCATTTTCTTCTATTGTCTTTAATTCATCATTGTAAAGTTATTGGTGTGTCAAAAATTATCATACTAAATTCTTGCAATGCCGATTCATTTACAACTTGAACTTTCTTATTTTCTTTTCTAAGTCTAACTTTTATTTTTTATAATTCATAGAAAGTAAAACATATCTTGTGTAGAGTTTTTCAATAGAAAATTAAATATGCTTTTATCATTCAAGAATTTCTCAAGGAAAAAAAAATCTCATATTTATATCTTTGCAAGAAAAAGTTGCACAAAAGTGTGAAATCTCATGTTTCTCTTTTACTTCTTCTTCTTGGATTTTTTTTTCTCTCGGTTTTCTTCTTCTTCTTTTCTCTTTCAACACGTTTTTTTTTCAATTTTGTTATTCAAAGAATTTTGTTTTGGTTTCATAAAATTTATGTATTAATTTAAGGTCACATTTTTTTTATTATTTGACAATACTTATTAATTTAAAACTAAAAACAAAAAATTAAAAAGTGATCAGATTACAATTAATACTAAAAAGTATAATTTTAATTTTAACTATATTTTTAAAGTGTTGTCAAAATTTTATAACTACTATAATTCCAGAATTAATAGCCATCTTAGCATTTACTATGTACATACCATAAAAGGAAAACCACAAAAAATTGCACCGGATAATTTTATCGCTGATAAAAATATACTCGAATTTTGTTATCGATAAAAATATCCTCAAACAATTTTAAAATACGACAAAAATGCCCAACATTAAATATATATTCTCAAAAAGTATTTTAAAATTGAATTTTGATGTATTTTTTGCAACCATAATTAAAAAAAAGATATTTTTATACTAAAAATTTAATAATTTTTCGCTAAGTATATATATTTTTTTGTGATTTTTCTGTCAAAAACCAATAATAATCTTAAAAAATCACAAAAAATATATACTTAACAAAAAATCACAAAATTTTAAGAATAATAATATCTTATTTTTTTAATCATACTTGTAAAAAATCGCATCAAAATTCAATCTCTAAAGTATTTTTTGAGAAATACATATTTAATGTTGGATATTTTTGCCGCGTTTTTAAATTATTTGAGGGCATTTTTGTCAATAGCAAAATTTGGGTGCATTTTTTTCAGCAATAAAATTATTCAAGTGCATTTTTGGTAGTTTACTGTATTATAAAACTCTAGAATGAACCTACACTAAAGTCAATCCTTGACAACTATTTTTATTCCTAAAGTTTGTCAAAAATTTTAAAAATATTTTTAAATTTTATTTTATTTTAAATTTGTCTCTAAAATTTTTAATTTTCATCAAATATACTCATGACAACTAAATTTTAAAAAGTTCAGAACTAATCCAGCAACAATTTTATAAAAATAAATACAAGAAAATTAAATAATTTCAGAAATATATTTTTTTAATTATATTATTTAAAATATAATTAAAAAAATTTTCTTATTTTTATTGATTACTCTACGCATAGTCAATGAAAATAATTTTAATGGATAAAAAAGGTTCTCATTTTATTTTATTTTTATTAAATAAAAATTCAATCATGCAATAAAATTATATTTACTTATATTATTTACTTATAATATTTATTTATATATTATTTATTTATGGATCAATCAACTTATTTTATTAACAAATAAAATGATTTTATTTCATAACTCATATATTGAATTATATTTTAAATAATATAATTAAAAATATTTAAAGTTATAAAGATATTTTAAAATTAATTATTTTCGTTTTCTCTAATTTCAAAGATATTAATTATATTCTCTCTTTAATTTTAAACGCATTAATTACACATAATTTCTTTTTAATTTTTATAGTCTAATTCTAACTATTTATTTAAATTTAATGTCTATAATTAAATCCTTTCATTTTTCATATAAAAATATCTTTTTTTATTAGATATATATATATACACACCGACTCACCGAGTGACCACCACCAACCAAAATGTATCCCAATGCAACAACACCAAAATGACCAACATCAAACCTGTAATATAATTGTATACCCATTCAAAGTTTTTTTTTCTTTTTTTAGTGAGCAAAAAAAAATTTTTTTTTTAAATTAGGAGTGAAACTCGAATCCGCAATCTTTAAGTGGATACGAAAAAATTATGCCATTTGAAATATAGCTCGTTAACAAGCAAAAGAATTTCTACTGTCATATAAATTTCAATATATATTTAATTAGTTTTGAAAAATAATAACACCTAAGACTTAGCTTGAAAATGATAATCAGAGAGTTGATGTAAGAGAAACTCTTAACAAATAACATAAAGGCCTAATTTGTATGTATCTGCATGTCTTCTTTTTGTTTTTTGGGTAAAAATAAGATACCATCAATAAAATAAAAATTCTGTATTTCTACATGTTTATTTCAACCCTAATTAATAAAACTATATGAAAAATGGAACTGGTCAAGTTCTAAAACGGTCAAACCTAAGTCATTTTTTGAGTAGTAGAATCATTCATGGTTGAATTCAAGTAAAATGGAGACAAGTTATTTCATAAAAGCCTTCCACTTGGCACAATAATAGGGGGGAAGCTATGCCAAATGACCAAATTCATTTGAATAAATGCATAACAAAATAAAATACCTCTACCATATATATATATAGTGCTTATTAATGGAGAGTGATGTTGGTTTTGATTTTTTTTTTTAAATGTGTAATAAAGTGTAATTTTGTTTTATATGTGTGTCATCATAAACAATATAATCACAACTTGAATATAAAGTAATTAACATGATGAGATATTGAGGTGTAAATTATAAGTCTTTACACAATATAAATAGTGTTATTTTTTTTTTTTGGAATCATATATGTTATCATTATAGGTTAGGTCGGTTAGAAACTACTTTTAAAATATTTTGATATTATAATTTTAAATATGTTAATCGATTTTGGTAATTTATATTAAAGTACAAACGAATTTATAATTTAAATTATGTTATGATATTATTTTATGTTTTTTATTAGTTTATTCTTTCACTTTCATGTAAAATGGCGATTTAACTAGGTTGATTATATGCAAAAAGTTTCATTTTTTAAAAAATAAATGTTCACTGTAGTAATTTCGAAAGCACAAATAAAATGAGCAATAGTCACTGTTATTAATAGTGAAGTACACTTCTTTTTTAAGCATTTGCATTAAATACATTCAATATAACATGATTATATCAAAATGTTTATAATAAAACATATTTCTTAGCTTGTAAAATCAATCTACAATAATTCTAAAATTTTTTGTATAAAGTGTTTATAACCGAATCTCTAGAAACAAATATTTGTAAAGAACTTGTCAGCGAAAATAAAATATTCTAAGATGCCATCGTATGTTGAATTAATCAATTAATATTTAAAATATTTTGTTCTCATCTATCGACAGATGTTTTTTAATTATTGGAAAGTTATTTACAAATTCAATGTTTTACAACTTTAATTTTAGTCTTCTACATCTCATGAGATAAAAACCTACAAATTTAGGAATTATATCATGATATTGTATTAAAGTGTAAATACCTCTTAATTTGCCATTAATAATGCCAAGAAAAACTAAACATGGTAACATAAAATTATTTAACTATTATTTATGACAATTCATTCTTGCTTTTAATAAAGAATATATGAAATACATGAAAGCTAAGTTGTGGGGAACTGCTGATTTCTGATATTAATTAATGGAGGGGTTATGCACTTATGCCTTCAATTATTTCTTACTTACATCACGCTGATGATTATATTTTTTGGTGATTGAGGCTTGAGATCAAATTAATATTACGGATTAAAAAAATAGTATATATAATATATAATAGTACGTAGAATTAATTTGGGTTGGTCAAGTAGTTAGCTCACTAATTCGAATCTCATCTTTTATAATTAGGTATTTTCTAGCACAAAAAATATTAGACTTAACTGATTAGTTTTTTTGCAAATTGAAGATATTCACAGTTAAAAATCTAATTAGATCTTTGATCGCATATATTTTTAAAAAATATTCTGTTAATTTTAATATTTTTGACATAAAAATAACATAATTACAAAATTAAAAGCAATAGAAATATTTGATAACAAAAAAAAATTAGCCAAAAATAACTTGAATTTGTCTTATTTAGCATTTTGACTATTTTTTCTCTTCAATATTATCGTAAAAACAGTATAGGTACTCAATTGAAAAAAATATAAAAATTTAATTAAAAATTAATAAAATTATAAAAAATAATAAAATAATTAAACTTATTTTTAATTAATATTTAAGGGATGATTGATCAAATAAAATTAAATAAATAAACAGCTTAAAGGCAAAATTTGTCGGTATCTGAAGGACTATGTCTCTTTTATTCTTTTTTCATTGGCAAATTTATTTGTAGAAGTACACTCTCCAACTATATGCAATTTTTTCATTTCTTAAATAATGTTTGTTTCTTCCTTTGACTTTCATTTTGATTGCTATAAACAATTTGAATTTTTCGCAGAGACTACATATTCACAAAAACAGGAAAATCCATTGTTATTAGGAAAAGGAGAGAGAGAAAGAATGGTACAAGTTTTGTATTATGTTATCTAATTTAATCCATCATGTTAGATTATCGGTTAAGTAATTGGTAGAAAAAATAATTTTTTTTGTTGATATGATAATACTTCAATAAATGATTGCATACAAATTAAAAATTTAATTTACATTCACATTGTCAATTGTAATTAAATTAAATAAAACTATATTTAGTTATATTTTGAAATTTCCAAAACCGGTAGACATGTTTAGAAAGTGGTTTTTTTAGATAAAATATCCTTTTATTTTTAATTAGTTAAACAAGGTTAAAGCTTTTTTTTTTCTTTTGGAACATTACTTTCTCAAAACAATAACGGTAATGAATAAAAATGCTAAAAAAAACATAGTTAATTTGAGAAGTATAAGAAGTATGTTGGAATATTTTAAACTCCAAAAAAGTCACCCAAAAAAAATTTTTAAACTCCCAAAAAAGTTATGTATATACACGCAAAAACTTATCTTTAATAATTCTTGAATTATTATCTTAAAGTTCTGTTTGGTTGTTCGGTTGGTTTTTGAACAGGTTGGAAATGCGGGATGTATGGATAGAAGATCTGGATGCGGGTTATTGGTATGTGACTGGATCTCTTGAGCAAATGTTGGAGAGAGAGAAAAAGAGCTTTACGGTCTCTTTGGCTGATAGAACGATGAGAGGGGGAGTCATCTGCAAAAAGGACTCCGACGCTCAAGTCAGAATACGTACAAAATGACAGAAAAAGTGAGGCCTGTGTGACGTACCTCAAAAGAGGGGTAGGGCCCTCCCCATATATCCAGTACTAGGGCAGGTTCCACAGGAACAGACCCACCTTCCAGTAAGTTTCCTTCCTTCAGCTGGCTAGTTTCATGCAGTTAGGAAAGTGGCACGCGGGTCGTCTCCTAGCTCGGATAAGGCGTGTTGTCGAGTCGGTGGGTTGTCCGAACCCGAATTTCTGCACAGTTGAGTTAGGCCGAAACAAATTCCAAAATATAATTCGAATAGTGTATCGCCTACTTCGAGAATTTTGTAATAAGAAATTATTAAAAAATTAAAATAAAAGATTTAATTTAAGGTTGCATTTAAGCTTATATATTTGTAGAGTTAAATTATTTACAATTTCATGCTAATATTTCTAAGAAATTGTTCATAAGAAATTCCTGTCAATATATATATAATGAATTTAAATATTATAGTTTGACCGAGTGATTAAGACTTAAGAACTGCATAATTAATTATACATATATGTAAGAAAAATTAAAAATAAAAAGGAGGCTGCCCCAAATAAACAATAATTGGTGGCAGTGGTGTTAGTTAGTTAATATCGATGACTATCATAAAATAAATGCAAACAGCTTAAAGGCCAAATTTGTCTCATCTGCACGTCATTGTAACATTTATTTATTTATTTATTTTAAAAACAAATAATTGGTTTGCGTCTATTTTCAAGTAACAATGCTTGTATGATTATTTTCTTCTTATTATGAATAGGTCACATCATTCCCCTTTATGTTATTAGTTATTACATTAATATTACTAATTTTTCTTCGTTTCTTTTTGGGAATATATATGCTTTTTTTTTCTCCTTTGTTTTTATTCAGGCAACATTTATTCCAAGAAAGTCAAAGCAAATGAAATGAACCCAAATGTAAAGAAATTTGTTCAATTTTCATGAATATATATCATTTCTTTCCGAAGTGTTAAATGGGTCTAAATAATTTAGTCCATTTTTTGCGCAAGGAAAATACAAGATTATTATATGCATATGTTTTATCGATTTTTAGCAAATCGATGGTAGTTTAATTTTAATGGTCTGAGAACGAAACCTATTTCTCTTTTGTAGGTATCAGTTCTATAAGTGTATCAAAAGTTCTTTAATTAGATAAGTATTAGAACAAGAAATAAATTTAAAAAGTGCCAAAAAGATAAAAGAAGTATAAAACTGAAATTGAAATGGTTTGCATTAAATTTAAACAAAACAGTAAAATGTCTTCGATTGAATCAAAGGACTTTTGACGTATAAATTAAAGATGCTGAAATATAAATTGGGTAAAGGAATTAAACATTGCTTGAAAGATAAATTGGACAAGAAAAATAAAGTTTTACAGAAAGTATAAATGGAAATTTAAAGACAATGAAAGAAACTCTACAGAAATCGAACTCGAATACAGACTCAGAAATTCGCTGGAAATGTGAGTGTGCTTGAGTGTATTTTTAAAGAAAAGTTTCAACATTTATTTCCTCAAACTTACTAATATTTATAATCTACTTCTATAACCGACCATTTAATTGCATGGTGCTGCCTTTTATGCGCACTCCCAGGTAACTGTTTCTGCTCTTTTGCTGATAAACGTTACCCATAAATTTTTCACTTAGAAATAGCCTTCAACTTCTCTGCTCAATGTAACTGTTCGATTTTTCAAGATGTATAGATCAAATTCGTGTCAAATAACTTCTAGTAAATACCTACACGTGCATCATTTTAATCTTTGTTCCCATCCTAACATCTCTTCAATATTTTGAATTAACTTATCCCAGTCGAAAGTATTTTTTGACTAACAGTATAAATTAAAGATTGCAATTGAAATGTGATGAGTTTGGAAAACTCTTGTTTAATTTTGATGATGAACAAACATTATTAAATATTTAATTACAAAATTATTAATTTGATCTTAACTCATATTTGCTTAATTAATAATTTTGTTGTGCAGATTTTGTGTTGGGCCGAAAATAAAATTCTGGATTAAGCCCAACTAGCCTTACTACATGCTTCTCATGCTATAAAGCTGAATTATTATTTGGGCCGAATAAAAACAAAAGAAATGTTGCAAAGCCCAAGTGAGAATTTTGTTCAGCTTTGATTTTAAAAATTATAATCAACAAAGTGAAGCTGAATTATGATTGGGCCAAAATAAAACCTATTGCTATCAAGCCCAATGTTGATGAATGTTTCTATGCCTTATTCGAATCCATGAAGCAAATGAAATGCCTAAATGCTTCCAACGGATTCCACTTCATTATTTTGAAGGATTTCAAATTTAATTAATGCATTGGAAACATAAGAAAGAGAGAGAAGATTGATTTGATGGCTATTATGACACTACACGCTACTCAACAAAGGGAAGTGGGAAACTTGAATTCACTTTTACTCTCTCTCTCTTTGTTCATTGATTATTGTTCAAATCCATTGAATATTTTCTCTCTTCTCTCTCATCCCTTTCCTCTTCTTTCTTCGGTCATTAACCAGGAAGCCATGGAAGCTACTTGGAGCTACCAAAAGGAAAGAAAAGCAAGGCTAAAGACCATCGAGTTGATGGCACGAAAAAGAAAAAAAAAAGTATGCTGTGGCTGAGATTATCACCTAATCTGGTAAGATTTGGTGAGGTAATCTCGGATCCTTCATACTCAAAAAGAAGGATGAAGATTCGGCCAGTAGGGAAGATCCTTGGAGGCATGGCTTGTCTTTGATTCTGCTCAACCACCACAGGGAGTAGCTAGAGTGGCGAAGTGATAGTTGAAGGCAGAAATTAAAGCAGATGAAGTCATTATCATCATGAAGCATCAAGGGCCAGAAATCCATCTTGGAGAGGAAGCCAAGGATGGAGCGCTCGGATTGATGAAGAGTGATGACCAAGGAAGGACTAGAGGTATTTGCATGTTGGTTTCTGCATTAGTTACCTCTTCTCTCTGAGTGGCCGAACCGGTTTTTGTTGTGAAGGAAAAGAAGCTGAGCTCGGGTTTGTGTTTCAACTGTGAAGGCTTCACTTCTCTATAAAAGAGGTGAACAGTCATGGTTTGATTCAAGGAGTAAGATTTGAGAGTGCAAGGCACAGAGTTCTCAGAGCTACCTAAGCTAGCAGTTCTCTTCTCCTTCAATGTTTTCTATTTAGTATTTTTCTGTTTAATTTTGTCATGTCTTGAGTCTCATGGAAAAAGGCAAACAGTGAGGTTTGTATGAAAAAGCCATAGAGCAAAAAAAGGCAGAGAGTGCAAAATTAAAAGAAAAAGCCATAGATGTCTTAGAGTTCCTTTGTACATCTGTGTTGTGTTTCATGATTCTGTGGGAATCCCCTTGTAAGTTGGGTTAGCACTTTACAAGTTGCAATCTGGATGATTATAGTAAAATTCCATCATTGTTGTGATGGAGACTGGATGTAGGCTGCACTGCACTTAGCAGCTGAACCAGGATATATCTGGGTGTTATCTTCTCTCTCCTCCTACTTCAATTATGTTTTTTACTATTCAAGATGAAAAATAAAAAATGTCTCGTGTCAAATGACGAGACAAAATAAAAATGTCTCGTAATTAGAGACGAGCTAAAAACAGAATAGCTTTCTCTAAGTCCAGCAAGTGTCAGCTAGCAAAAAGGGGCTAAGATTCAACCCCCCTTCTCTTAGCCACTGAAACCATCAATTGGTATCAGAGCTTGGTCTCAAAGAGATCAAGCTTTGCAGCTTGGAGTAAAGATCCTCATGGCAGAAAACAGTGGCGCAAGTGTGTTGTCATACAATCTGGCTGAAGGTCAATCAAGCAACAGACCTCCTCTTTTCAATGGGAAAAATTATACCTATTGGAAGGAGAGGATGAAGATATTTGTACAAGCCGTGGATTACAGACTTTGGAAGATCATCTTGGAGGGTCCTAAATTTCCAACTACCACAAATGCTCAAGGAGTAATCTCTCTTAAACCAGAAGCAAGCTGGACCGAGGAAGATAGGAAGACGGTGGAGTTAAATGCCAAGGCAACCAATCTGCTCAACTGTGCCATCAGCTTTGAGGAGTACCGACGAGTATCACGATGCACAACGGCAAAGGAAATCTGGGACAAGTTGCAAATCACTCATGAAGGAACTACCCTTGTAAAGAAAACTCGGACAGACATGTTAAACAGGGAATATGAGATGTTTGCAATGAAGGAAGGAGAGTTCATTGATGAACTGTTTGAACGGTTCAATATCATCACTGTTGGCTTAGATGCTCTTGGAATCACACATTCAGAATCTGTGCTAGTGAGAAGAGTGTTGAGATGTCTCACAAAAGAGTGGGAAACAAAAGCTTTAATTATTTCTGAGAGCAGCAACTTAGATTCCATGACACTTGATGATTTGAGAGGAAATTTACTTGCTTTTGAAAACTCCTATTTGAAAAAAGATTCTAAAAAGAAAGGAATTGCTTTTTCTTCTGTGACTAACCCCCTGGATGATGAATCCAGTGATAACTCTTCTGAAAATGAGTTTGTGTTGTTTGCAAAAAAATTCAGGAAAATGATGAAACTCAAAGGCAAAGGCAGCAGCTCAAGAAGGATGAAGAAAGATCTTAGCAAAGTAATATGTTACAATTGCAAGGAAGTGGGGCATTTTAAATCTGATTGTCCCAAGTTAAAAAGGGAGGAAAAGCCGAAAAAGGGAAAGAAGAAGGGACTGATGGCTTCATGGGAAGATTTAGAAAATGACTCAGATGATGATGATGAAGAATCTGAGACTAAGTCACAGCCTTGTCTCATGGCAAATAAGGAAAATCAGGTATTTTTTCAAAACCCTAACACTGAAGACCTTCATCTTATGATAGATCACCTTTCTGAAAAAATAAGATGTTTTCTAACTGAGAATCAAAATCTTGAACAACAAAATATCATTCTTAAAGCAGAAAATGATTTTCTCAAAGAAAAACTAAGAGAGGTCGAAACTGCTTGTGATCTTGTGGAAGAGAATAAGCAGTTAAGAGCCCAAGTTAGAAGCTGTGAAAGTGACCATTCTGTCCTTGCATATGTAAATTGTTTTAAGCAAAATGAAGAGTTGCTTAAAGAGGTTAAAAGACTTAAGAAAGACTTAGCCAAGTTCACCCAAAGTTCTGAAAATTTGAATCAAATCTTGGCTAGTCAAAAACCTATTTATGATAAAGCTGGGTTGGGTTTTTATAAATCTGAAAAATCACATTTTGAAAACATTACTTCATCTTCAAATGATACAAAGTATCAAGACCCAACTCGCTTTAACAAAACAGCAACTCCAAGATTTTGTAGGCTATGCAATCGAAGTGGACACTTTCCTATCCAATGTTTCTTTGGTGAAAGAATGATTGGTGATAAAGTTTGTAAAGTTGTTTTTGACTACAATGATTTGGGACATAAGAGATGGTTTAACGTGAAAGGATCCAAGAAAATTTGGATACCTAAGGTCACTTGAGCTTATTGTGTAGGTATGCCTAGCATCCAAGAAGAAAGAAAATATGTGGTACATGGATAGCGGATGCTCTAGGCATATGACCGGGAAGACAACCTTCTTCATAAAGCTTGATGAATATGATGGAGGATTTGTCACGTTCGGTGATGATGCAAAAGGAAAAATAGTGGCTGTTGGGAAAGTGGGTAAAAATCTCTCATCTTGTATAAATGATGTCCTTCTTGTACATGGCTTGAAACATAACTTACTTAGTGTTAGTCAATTGTGTGATTTGGGTTTTGAAGTTATTTTTAAGAAGCTTGTTTGCTTAGTGGTTTGTGAGAAAACTGGGGATGTTCTATTTGAAGCTAAAAGATGCAATAATGTGTATGGATTAACTCTTGAGGATTTAAAGGAACAAAATGTAACATGCTTTACCTCTCTTAAATCTGAAAAATGGCTTTGGCATAGAAAGTTGGATCATGCTAGCATGTACCAAATTTCTAAGCTAGTCAAAAGGAATTTGGTTAGAGGAATTCCAAACATCAAGTTTGATAAGGATCTTACTTGTGATGCTTGCCAATTGGGCAAACAAGTAAAATCCTCTTTTAAATCAAAAGATGGAATCTCAACCAAAAGGCCATTAAAAATGTTACATATTGATCTTTTTGGTCCTACTAGAACTCAAAGTTTAGGAGGTAAACACTATGGTCTTGTGGTGGTAGATGATTACTCTAGATTTGGTTGGGTACTTTTCCTTACTCATAAGAATGATGCATTTTATGCCTTCTCCACCCTTTGTAAGAAAATTCAAAATGAAAAGGATTTGAAAATTGCCCATTTGAGAAGTGATCACGGAAGAGAATTTGAAAATCAAGATTTTGAAAAATTCTGTGATGACTTAGGGATTTCTCATAATTTTTCATGCCCTAGAACCCCCCAACAAAATGGGGTGGTTGAAAGAAGGAATCGAAGCCTTCAAGAAATGACTAGGGCCATGCTATGTGAGAATGAAATTCCCAAATTTTTATGGGCTGAAGCTGTGAGCACAGCATGTTATATTTTGAATAGAACAATCATTAGAAAAGGGTTAAAGAAAACTCCTTATGAGCTGTGGAAAGGAACCCCTCCAAATCTTAAGTACTTTCATGTTTTTGGATGTAAATGCTTTGTACTTAACAATAAGGAAAACCTTGGAAAATTTGATCCAAAATCCTATGAAGGAATGTTTGTTGGATATTCCACCACAAGCAAGGCCTATAGAGTTTATCTCAAAGAGCATAGAACCATAGAGGAATCCATACATGTTACCTTTTGTGATTCTAACTTAATTCCCAGTATTGTAAAGGATAATGATTCAGATTGTGAAGAGGATGGAACAAGTAAAGAAAATTCCAAAACTGTGGAAAATGAAGAATCTGTCAGCCCTGTTTTATCTCGTCAGATTGAAGGAGAAACTTCCATTTTGTCTCCTGAGCAGACACGAGAAACTGAAACAGTGAGACCATCAGAAGTTCATCAAAGCTCAACACCTGTCCGAAAGCCTAGAGAATGGAAATCCATGAGGGGTTATCCTCATGATTTCATCATTGGTGATCCCTCTCAAGGTGTAACCACAAGATCCTCCACCAAAAGGCAAACCGAACCTAGCAACTTTGCTCTATTGTCACAATTGGAGCCCAACAATGTTAAACAAGCTCTTGAAGACCCATCATGGGTCAAGGCCATGCAAGAGGAGCTTCCTCAATTTGACAAGAATAAGGTTTGGACTTTAGTACCTCATCCAGATGGTAAGAAGGTAATGGGTACTAAGTGGATATTCAAAAATAAACTTGGTGAGGATGGACAAGTTGTTCGTAACAAGGCTAGACTAGTGGCCCAAGGTTACGATCAAGAAGAAGGAATAGATTTTGATGAGTCTTTTGCTCTGGTAGCTAGAATGGAAGCAATTAGGTTGCTTCTTGCCTATGCTGCCCATAAAGGTTTCAAAATGTTTCAAATGGATGTTAAATGTGCTTTCCTTAATGACTTTATTGATAGAGAAGTGTATGTGGCTCAACCCCCCGGTTTTGAACATAAAGATTTTCCTAATCATGTGTTTAAACTTTCAAAGGCTCTTTATGGCCTTAGACAAGCTCCAAGAGCTTGGTATGAAAGGCTTAGTGCCTTCTTGTTAGAAAATCATTTTCAAAGGGGAACCACCGACACTACTTTGTTCATTAAAGTTTCTAATGATGACATCCTTCTTGTTCAAGTTTATGTGGATGATATTGTATTTGGATCAGCCAATGAAACCTTGTGTGAAGAGTTTGGAAAACTCATGACTAGTGAGTTTGAAATGAGTTTAATGGGAGAGCTAACTTTCTTTCTTGGCCTCCAAATTAAACAAACTCCTAGTGGTACCTTTATTCACCAAGGCAAGTATGCAAAAGAATTGATAAAGAAATTTGGCTTAGAGAATTCCAAACCAATGGGAACACCAATGCATCCCAACACTAAACTTGAAAAGGATGATGATGGCCTAGATGTGGATGAGACACGGTATAGAGGAATGATTGGTTCACTAATGTATCTTACATCCTCTAGATCGGATATTGTTCAAAGTGTGGGTGTATGTTCAAGATTTCAATCTCACCCAAAAGAATCCCATTTAACGGCTGTTAAACGCATCATTAGGTACATTAAGGAAACTTGTAATTATGGATTATGGTATCCCAAATCTGATGACTTTTGTGCAGTAGGTTTTTGTGATGCAGATTATGCGGGAGATCGAGTGGATAGAAGAAGCACCTCCGGCATGTGTTGCTTCCTTGGAAGTTCACTCAACATGTGGTCAAGCAAGAAACAAGCCACAGTGGCTCTATCCACAGCTGAAGCTGAATATATATCCGCATCTGCTTGTTGTTCACAATTAATTTGGTTAAAAATTCAATTGGAAGATTACAAATTAAAAATCAATAGCATACCCTTACTTTGTGATAACATGAGTGCAATAAATATTTCCAAAAATCCTGTTCTGCACTCTAGAACAAAGCACATTGAAATTAAATATCATTTCATTAGAGAACATGTGCAAAAGGGAACTATTGATATTCAATTTGTAAAATCTGAAGAACAAATTGTTGATATTTTTACAAAACCCCTCTGTGAAGATAGATTCTGTTTGTTAAGGAAAAGCTTGGAAATGATTGATTTAAATCATGTTGAAAATCTGTGAATTTCTGAATCTGTTCAATTTTATCTCGCAGGTCTAGACGAGATAAAAATAAATGCATGATAGGAGAGCTATGCTTAAGGGGGAGACTGCGCAGAAACAAATTCCAATGGGTCCCACTAAATCCCTTTGATCTATCTCTGACTGTTTTGTTAATCATACAATTTTTGAAAACCAAATCTCAAAGTTGTCCTATCATATCTAGTTGAAAAAAGGGATAATGTCAAATCAAATCCTTTCTTTTTAACTAAATACCTTGATTCAAGGAACCCTCCTTTCAAATTTTTGGGAAACCGCTCTGGTTAATAACTGCGCATAATGACCATTAACCACTCCCATCATCTCTCTCCAATTAACATTTAATGCTTCCTTAACCTCCCTCCACTCTCCACTTTCGGCCAACCTTTCTTCTTCCACCCCCATTATCTCTCCCCATAATGAAAAAGAAAACTGCATCAAGAAAGAGTGGAAGAATCAATCTCTCTCAAAAAACCGTTCACTCCACTAACACACACTCATATTCACATTCACTCTACATCTTCTTCCTCTCCCTCTCAATCTGTCAAACAAACACCCACCATGAGAAAAAATATTGCTCACAAGAGTTCTGGCCGTGGCAAAAACAAGGAGCCCAGTGTTGAAGAAGAATCGTCTCAAACCTCACCCGTTCCTTCTCCACCGCCGCGATCACCAAAGAAGGCAACACCACACACATCAGGAAAAAGTTCTCAGAAGCCCAAAGGTTTCGTGTTGCATGAAACCAGGGAACCAGCAAATCTTGAGTCACTGGAATTCAAGAACAAGTTTCACAAGCCACATTCTCACTATGATCCATCCAGATTCCTGACATGTGCATTTTATGAATTCCATTATGAAATTCTGGAAAAGAGGCATATCTGTCCCTCCTACTTGGTGAATCTTGATCAACTGTCAGCCAAAGGAATTATTTTGCAACCCCTGTTTGATAACATCAAATGGTCTCCACTGCTACACACTCACAAAATGGTATATCCAAAATTGGTTAGGCAATTTTATGCGAATCTCAGACTGATTGATGGTACTCTTCACTCTTATGTGAAACGTGTGCATATGGCTCTGAACACTGAAACCATCAGTGTTGCCCTTGGTTACATGGACGAGGGACCGAGGGTATACATGAGTGACAAATGGGATGATCCTGTTGGGATTACTTACAAGCAAGTTCTCTCCCATATCTGTGCAAACATGTCTAGATTAGATGGCACTGTTCCTACTCACAAAGCTCTTGGACCAACCAACTCATTGCTGCATCACATCACTACCCATATTTTAACTCCACAAAGTGGTTCTCACAATAGGGTAACTGTATCTGATTCCTTAATAATTTTTGCCCTTGTTACTTCTCCTATTTCATTTGTTTATCTCATGATCAGACATATGTGGGACTGTGTAAGAAGTACCAAAAAGGCTAATTTACCTTATGGAATGTTTCTCACGTGTATTTTTGAGTACTATAAGGTAGATTTAACAAATGAGACTGTGGAGAACAAAATTTCTATGATCAAAGGCGGTGGTGCTGTAAAAGGAACAAAGAGTAAGAAATCAATGCCAATGGACAGTGACCTTGAAAGCCAGTTTGAATCCTCTAAAGCAACCGAGTCAACAAGGGAAATCCTCACCGAATTCTCTAATATGTCTACTCTCATGATTCAATTCCATAGGGCTGCTCAAAAGCTAGCCTATGAACATGAACGTGCCTGGGGGAGATGTAAAGAGCGAGTGGGTATGATGCTGGAAAACTTGGAAAAGGATCTGGGCGCTGGCAGTGAAGAAGATGTTGCAGACTCCGATTACAATTTGTCTGATGATTAATGACTCTTTTCTTACTTGATATTGGTTCTATTAGGCTCAATCTGTTTTTTTTTGTATGAGCATAACTTAAAACTCCCTGCTCTGTGATACTTTGATACACTCCTGTTATTTTTTGTTGTTACTTTGTTGTTATGGTTATTTTGTGGTGTTCCTCATATTTTGTGCAGGTGCCCCTTGATGACAAAAGGGGGAGAAAAGCTGAAAATTGAAATCTGAAAAACAGGGGATGAAATTTTCTGTTGAAAATTCATGATCACCCTTGTTAAAAGATATATTTTGATGCTTGATGATAGCATTGAAACTGCTCTTGCCTCATTATAATTGATGCTACTGTTTTATAATGCTTTGGCAATGAATGAGTGACTGGTTGTTAATTAACCTTGATGAATATGCATGATTGTATTGAATATTCTGTTTCATCCTGGTTAACATGCTTGATATTTTTGGCAGTTCCTTTAAATTGTATAAAGTATCAAAAATGCCTTATTTTGCTCTACAAATATTTTCCAAACTGCCTTATTTTGCTCTACAAATATTTTTCTTCATGTTGTTTTGCTCTGATATATTAAACAAGAAAATGTTTGGATATTTTTGAAGTTTGAAATTTATTGAGCAGTAAATCAGTTTATGATATCAAATGAGTTTTGATTATCAATTAAAACTGCTCATAGATCAAGCATTTAGCATCATAAAATTTGCTAAATAACATTGTTACTTGAAGCTTGATTAAATGTCACAGGTTTAGTGCTTCCCTTGGTAAAATGGCATACATCAAGGGGGAGCCATGTGATAATCTGAAAAGGAAAAAATTCAATCCTCAAAGGGAGTACTCGTACTCAATCTTTAAATTTCTTTCCATTTCAATTTTAATAATGTTTGTCATCAAGGGGGAGATTGATGAGTTTGGAAAACTCTTGTTTAATTTTGATGATGAACAAACATTATTAAATATTTAATTACAAAATTATTAATTTGATCTCAACTCATATTTGCTTAATTAATAATTTTGTTGTGCAGATTTTGTGTTGGGCCGAAAATGAAATTCTGGATTAAGCCCAACTAGCCTTACTACATGCTTCTCATGCTATAAAGCTGAATTATTATTTGGGCCGAACAAAAACAAAAGAAATGTTGCAAAGCCCAAGTGAGAATTTTGTTCAGCTTTGATTTTAAAAATTATAATCAACAAAGTGAAGCTGAATTATGATTGGGCCAAAATGAAACCTATTGCTACCAATCCCAATGTTGATGAATGTTTTCATGCCTTATTCGAATCCATGAAGCAAATGAAATGCCTAAATGCTTCCAATGGATTCCACTTCATTATTTTGAAGGATTTCAAATTTAATTAATGCATTGGAAACATAAGAAAGAGAGAGAAGATTGATTTGATGGCTATTATGACACTACACGCTACTCAACAAAGGGAAGTGGGAAACTTGAATTCACTTTTACTCTCTCTCTCTTTGTTCATTGATTATTATTCAAATCCATTGAATATTTTCTCTCTTCTCTCTCATCCCTTTCCTCTTCTTTCTTCAGTCATTAACCAGGAAGCCATGGAAGCTACTTGGAGCTACCAAAAGGAAAGAAAAGCAAGGCTAAAGACCATCGAGTTGATGGCACGAAAAAGAAAAAGAAAAGTATGCTGTGGCTGAGATTATCACCTAATCTGGTAAGATTTGGTGAGGTAATCTCGGATCCTTCATACTCAAAAAGAAGGATGAAGATTCGGCCAGTAGGGAAGATCCTTGGAGGCATGGCTTGTCTTTGATTCTGCTCAACCACCACAGGGAGTAGCTAGAGTGGCGAAGTGATAGTTGAAGGCAGAAATTAAAGCAGATGAAGTCATTATCATCATGAAGCATCAAGGGCCAGAAATCTATCTTGGAGAGGAAGCCAAGGATGGAGCGCTCGGATTGATAAAGAGTGATGACCAAGGAAGGACTAGAGGTATTTGCATGTTGGTTTCTGCATTAGTTACCTATTCTGAGTGGCCAAACCGGTTTTTGTTGTGAAGGAAAAGAAGCTGAGCTCGGGTTTGTGTTTCAACTGTGAAGGCTTCACTTCTCTATAAAAGAGGTGAACAGTCATGGTTTGATTCAAGGAGTAAGATTTGAGAGTGCAAGGCACAGAGTTCTCAGAGCTACCTAAGCTAGCAGTTCTCTTCTCCTTCAATGTTTTCTATTTAGTATTTTTCTGTTTAATTTTGTCATGTCTTGAGTCTCATGGAAAAAGGCAAACAGTGAGGTTTGTATGAAAAAGCCATAGAGCAGAAAAAGGCAGAGAGTGCAAAATTAAAAGAAAAAGCCATAGATGTCTTAGAGTTCCTTTGTACATCTGTGTTGTGTTTCATGATTCTGTGGGAATCTCCTTGTAAGTTGGGTTAGCACTTTACAAGTTGCAATCTGGATGATTATAGTAAAATTCCATCATTGTTGTGATGGAGACTGGATGTAGGCTGCACTGCACTTAGCAGCTGAACCAGGATATATCTGGGTGTTATCTTCTCTCTCCTCCTACTTCAATTATGTTTTTTACTGTTCAAGATGAAAAATAAAAAATGTCTCGTGTCAAATGACGAGACAAAATGAAAATGTCTCGTAATTAGGGACGAGCTAAAAACAGAATAGCTTTCTCTAAGTCCAGCAAGTGTAAGCTAGCAAAAAGGGGCTAAGATTCAACCCCCCTCCTCTTAGCCATTGAAACCATCAAAATGAGGTATATATTCATTTTAATCATTTATTTTCTTTTAATGTACTATGAAGAGCGACAACAATAATTCACAATGAAACTATTCTTAAGTTGGGCCAGAAATGTCACAATCTTATGACGAAAATCCCATAAATAGTTTGTACAATAAGGATACCATATGATAACATAAATTATTGATCAATCAAAGCTTGATGACGACATAACAAAAAGTTTTTGAAGAAAATAATATTTAATTAATTTTTTAATTAGGTTGGACTTGGCATGTTGTTCATGGTGGGTGGTGGGAGGCATTGAAGGAATCGTTTTTCTTGAACTTCATCATCAAAGACGAACACAAAATATTAGTTACCATTTTGTGTAATTTATGGTTAATTAGATGATAATGCAATACCTTGTTGATGGGCTTGAAAGAGACTTATTTTATTTCTATCTATTATTAATCAGATAATATTATAAATTTTACTAGTTTGGTTTAATTTAAGAGTTCAATTTTGATACACTAACAATTTAAAATATTTTATACAGTAATGTAATCACAATCGTTATCTTAAATAATTATAATAAATGTAAAAGATAATTATTTTTATTTTTGCTAATGTATGTTATATGATTGGATGTACCTATAAAACGATTTTCACTCAAAATTATATTCTTGATTTAAAGAGACTTATATTAGATTTTTCAGTAATTTCTTTTTACAAAAATACTTCATGTATATTTAATTTCAGACACTTATACTCAAATATGAAGAATATTCTCTATTCTTTTAATGTATATTAGTGTAAATATATACTCATTTTCTATATTTTAATAATAAATAGTCAATGTTGGCTGCTATTTAGGTATACATGTAACATTTATTAATTTTTTTTATTATTCCTAAATTTTAAATCTAAAACATTCTGTTAAAATGTTAAAATTCTAATCCTACATTGGTTATCAAATTTCTTTTAACTTGGGTGTTTTGTTACCACTTAGGCACTTACCACTATTCTAATAACATTAATTGAAATTTTTAAAATAATAAATTTTGAGTGAAGAAATTGTTAGGCCGCTCGACCACCGGGAGAAATGAGAGAACAAAAAATGAGAAAACACCACATCTAACTCAAAACCTGAATATGTTAAGTTAATGGGTCTCTCATCTTATAAATTTCTCCCTCTTCCTTGCTTTCTTTGATGTGAGACTAACTTCATGGACTTCTTATATTTGCAACATTAATAGAAATAATATAAAAAATTACCAACTCATTGAAAATCATTAGATGTTTCTGTCATAAAAAAGTAAAAAAAAAATTTATCGAGTACTTTTAGAATATTGATTTACAAAATCCTTATAAGGATATAGTTGGTAAAATTTTTCACAAATAAATTGAGTGAGTAAAATTATCTCCGGCGGCCAAACATACTCTCATGAAAGATTTGTTTGGTAATGTGAAAAGAATCCAAGGTTCAATTACATAAGCCAAAATGATAGAGAGTATTGCCAAGATTTTATTTATATCTTCAGTAAATATTTGTTTTTTACCTCATTCTTTTCTCTTAACCATATATATTAATATCGAACTATAAAGTCCATAAAAGTACCAACAAATTTAGTATAGATAATCACAATTACCGATCAATTGTAATTAAATGGTTCAAAATTGAAATATCAACTTTAGCTTGTAATGCATTCTAGTTTGTAGCACATAGATTTTGGCTATTCAGTTGTTTCATTTGGTGTTTTTATTGATAAATCATGATAATCCATTTTGTCTCTCATTCATGCCTTGTGGATAGTGGCAAGTAACTAAAAACTACGGGCAGGACATGAAACATAAAATTACAAAATCAATAAATCATGGATCATAGATTACACATGAAAAACTTAACATGAGATTGATCACATGGTATAACAAGTAACTTGATCTCTTAATCAAAGATTAGTTCGCTTAATCAAGTGTCAGGGGTTCGAATTTCGTCTTGTATATGCAATAACTCATTAACTAGTGGTAAACCCTTAAATGCAACTCCGATCCGCGACGGATTAGAAGATATTATGCGAAACTAAAAAAAAAATATCGGTTTTAGTTACTAATGTCTGGACTAAGTCTTAATTTCATTTTTAATATTTTAAACGTCTTATTTTTATTCTAAACTTCTTATTTTGTCTTACTTTAGTTTTTTTTTTTGTCAAAATTAAAATTTTTCTTCTAAAAATATTTTTTCTTCTATTATGATTTTCTTCTAATTAACGACAAAAGTATTAATTGTAGTGGTCATGACGATGGTTCTAGTGATTTGGGAGTGAACGTAGGAAAAAAAATAATAATAGAAACAAAATAGCATACTATTTTTGAAAGAAAAAATTTTAATTTTGACCGAATGATGAAAATAAAAACAAAAATAAAACATTTAAACGTTAAGAAGCAAAATAAAACTTAACTAAAATGTTACGGAGTAAATTAAATAATACTTTATTGCGCATAACTTCAATTAGGACTGGAAAAAAAAATCAACCACATATAATTAGTTTGTATCATATAGAAAGCTTGAATGAACTTAAGCTTAAGTTATGTATGTTGAGGCATGGAACATAATGTTCTCAAATATGATCACATTAACTAACACAAATGTATGTGCAATTTTTGCCCCATTGCCCAAGTCAGAAAAACTAGTTTCACCAATTACAAAGTCTTGAGACTCCGCCAAATGTTTGGATATGAAAACCAATATCTTAAGAAGAAAACAAATACATGAAAACTAATCTAATCACTCTGACTTGGTCAGCACCAAAATCATAAAATAAACTTAATTTAATTGATCACTCACTAATCACTATTCCAATCCCCACATATAAAAAGCTTTAGCCAGCTCATTTTGCAAATCATAGCAACCAAGCTTTTAGTACCTTCCAACATTCTATAATCTTACAACTTTCAATTCCCTCAAAAACTTTCAAGTTACAACCAAAAAAGAAAAAGTTTCATTACCTTAGAAAAAGTTTTAGTACTTTTTTTAATGGCAAGGAAGAGAAAGAGCATTGAAGTAGTGGAAGAGGGGAACATAATTGAGGGAAGTTTGGGTTGGGAGGAGATGGTGAAGCAAGCTGCAGTGCTTGGTGGAGCGAGGAGGGCGAGGAAGCGCTACGTTGGCGTCCGGCAGAGGCCGTCCGGAAGATGGGTGGCCGAGATTAAGGACACAATTCAGAAGATAAGAGTCTGGCTCGGAACCTTTGACACTGCAGAAGAAGCTGCCAGAGCCTACGACGAGGCGGCCTGCCTTCTTCGCGGCGCCAACACAAGAACAAATTTCTGGCCTTGTTCTCAATCTTCCACAAGCCCTGCTCTGTCTTCAAAGATCACAAATTTGCTCCTTCAGAGGCTTAAGGAAAGGAACAACACTTGTTCTGCTTCGAATTCTGTTCTTATCAATCAAGAAATTCAACAAGTGGAGGCATGTGGAGGGACTAATTCAGCAGAATTCTCAATTGATCAGTTCAATGACCTCCTCAATGAGGAAGATTACGGCGCAAGCAACGTCGAATTCGTCGACAACGCTGCACGGATTGATTACATCACAAGCAGCTTTGAGTCTTGCTTGGCCGACCACAACAACAGCACGGATTACAAGCCGGCGAGCGACGACGACAGCGAAGGAGAAAGTTCGGATTTCGGCCTCCAAAGCTATGCAGATTTCGCGTTTCTTGACAACATCTCTGCGCCGCCGAGCAGCTATTACTCGCCGTTCGAGATGGCGGAGGAGATGGATGAAGCTGTGGAAGCAGAGAACTATGGCATACCTGAGTGCTTGAAGAGAATGAAGTATGAGAGAAAGTTCTCAGCTTCACTCTATGCCTTCAATGGAATACCTGAATGCTTGAAGTTGAAACTTGAAAAGGGTAGAACCGGAATTTCCATGGCTGACCAATTGACAAGCCTTCAAATGGCTTGTAACAAAAACAAACAAGAGAAGAAGATTGATGATGACAAAGAAGAAGAAAATCTTGATCAACCAATGCCAATTGACATGAATTCCTCTTCTTCTTCGCCTTCGTCGTCGTCGTCGTCGTCGTCGTCATCAAGTGTTGTTGATGCAGAGCTCTTGTTTTGGAGCTCACTAGATCTTTCACCAATTTACACAAAATCTTTCCCCTATTTGAATTGTTAACTTGCTGGAAAAGGAAAATGGATCAATGAGTTTGTAATAGTCATAATTTAATTTTAAGTAACTTATACTTTGGTTTTCCAAATATCTATTTCACTAATGGCAATCTTGATGGAGTTACAGTGGGTGCTTTACTCAACTAAGATTTTAATTTTGCTCACTTTTATGTGTTGTAACATCAGATTTTGTATTAACATATAAATTATATTTTCAATTCATTAAAATAGTTAAGTCGATATTTTATTTTTATTTATTACACATTACATAATTTTGCATCATAAAATACTTGAACTATGTGTCATAAACAGTGTACTTTTATTTATTTATTTTTTAATTTTAATACTTAAATTGTGCAGAACCAAAATAAATTAATTATATATATAAAAAACCATTTAATAAAAAAATCTTTAAAATTCATCTTAAATCTAGTTGTAAATACATTATATATTTTAGTGTTTGAAAGAGTTCATCTAATACATATATTTAACAAAGTTAAATACTATAGTACAAGGATGAATGTAATGCAAATATGAATATAAAATGTTTCAATAATTAAAAATATTTATTTTTTCATGAATTATGATATTATATATTTTCAACATTATTATTAAAACTAAATAATATTAAAAAATATAAATTGTTGAAGAAAAAAGTGATATATAGATGACAAAAATAATATCCAATTGATAAACATATTTAGATCAAAAATAGAAAAAAAAATTAAAAACATTGAAGAACATCGTAGATTATAGTGTTTAGGCGTTCATCACCCAGTATATAATAAGAAAATTGTTTAGCAAACTGAAATAAAGAATTATGGTCATCAACCAAATTTTTCAAATAATTATGCAAAATATTAGCAAAGATAGAAGAAAAAGAGTGAGACATAAAATTATGTGAGAGGAGATAAAAAAGATGTGTAGTGAATGTTAATTCATTAGTAGACATGAATAGAAGTAAGAATAAAAAAAAAATAAATTCAATTTTATTAATCAATTTATATCTATTAAAAAAATAATATTACTACTAAAGGTATAGAGTAACTTACATAGAAATAAAGAGTAAAAAAAATAAAATAAAATAAAAATAAGGTTAAACACTACATAAGAAGAATAAAAAGTAATATAATGATAGAAAAATTATAAAATGACAATTTCACTAAAATGTTTGTCACAATATTAGAAGTTATTTAATATGTCAGAATTTATTGTATTATTATTTGATTTTTCTATATATTATAAATAAATTGATAGATAGATAAATAGATTAAAATATTTTCATAAAATGAATTCTTTTACCAAATAAGATATGCAATATTAGAATTTATACTATTGATATGAATTAACATTTTTTATACTATATTTTTTTATAGAATTAGATAATTTAATGTGTAAAATTATAAGATTAATACTAAATTGATTATATAAATGCTATTATCTATATCTATAATAGTATAAATGGAGTTTTAAGATAGATGGTTTTTTTTTTTTATGTTGATGCAATAAATGACATAACAATTTGATTTGAAACTTAAAAACCTTATTTGTTATTTATTCACTATAACACTACTTTGGACTTCTTTTAATATATTATAATAGATAGATAGATAAAATCCTTAAATTAGAAACAAACTTGACTAGTGACTCTTTCAGTTTGAGCAATTTTCGCATCTACATAAATTAATTCACGTGTGTTAGCATTGTCAGGTTTAACCGAGTTTACTCTATCGATATTTTGTATTCTAAATATTAACATAATGATCTATTCAAAATATTTACACCTGTAAACACAATAAAAAAAAGTGAAAGAGAGTTTAAAATTTAATGTCGCCTTCGTTTCAACTTTGAAGAAATGAGTAGTACATCTAAGATTTATATATTTGAAGAAAACAATAGGATTTGTGGTTATCACCTTTCAGCAGTAATTGAGTTGCCACGAAGAGATGTAAAACATGATGGAAACATGAGCAGTTGAGCACTAGGCAAAACGAACCCACCACGTCAAGTATTAGACCAAACTATAAGTAAAACCTTTCCATTGAAAAATCCATGAAAATTCACTCGACCATGTTTAGCATGATTTTTTATCATTGATTGGATACTTTCATGGGGCCAAAAAATGGACCAACGAATGATGATCATGTGAATTTTCCAATTGGAAAGATCCATTCTCAAACCAAATACTTGATCCATCACAAGACAGCATTAGAGGAAAAAAACACAAACCAACCAAATAACTTTGAAACCTTTGACGGGGAGCGGGGGCAAAAGGCCTAGACAAAAACACAAACCCCTCTGCTTCCAAGCTAACAGCAGCAGTCATTTACAACAACTAGGTTCAATACCATAAATAGTCATGTCTGTTGGGGGTATCGTTAGTTCTTCAACATGACCCCAAGATTCCATGGGATTGAGGAAACTCAATTCACCATGAAAATGGATGATCTAGTCATAGTAATACGCCATGATTAAGGAAGCGAATGCCATGTTTATGATTGCCACCTAATCATGATCACCCATAACAAAAAACACGGGTAATACTAAAATGTACATACAGACAAGACAAAACCCAGTCTAAAAGTGGTTATATGTACAACGTAAGCTTCTTATTAGGATGCAGCGTAATCCAAATCTCTCCCTTGTAAGGTGCTATGATTAGAGAACACGTAGCTGTGCAAGGAAAGCAGCACAAAGATCCAAGAAAAGAAACTGGGGGCCCTGAACCCTCTGAAGGTCAAGCAGATACTTATCCTCACGAGTTTTGTAGAGCTGTAAAATGATGTTTAACATATTAGTTTAAACGGGAAGGAGGGGGGAATCAACCCAATAATAATGACAAAAAAATACAGTATTTAAAAAGAGAATCTCTACCTCCAAAACATGTAGTGCAATACTAATATAACATCACATGATAGCAATCAAAAGGAATTACTCGGAAACAACCTCCAGAAACTCAAGAATAGCTACAATGGCTTAAACATATTTAACTGTCTAGTAACTTGGTAGGTGGAGGGGCAAAGGAGAGTAGTTTGAAGATCCATTTGGCTGAGGCTTAAAATTTCCTACATCAAGGATTCCATCTTGATTCCTGATCATGTGCATGAAAAATAAAAAGGTACTACTATAGTACTATAACTCTAAATGACATTTCATCTAAATCCAAGAGCAATGGATATTATATTATCAGGATAAATACCTGCACTTCAAACTTGACCACATTTGACTTGGAAACAGCATCATTCTCAATGATGTTGGAGTCATTCCCGAAGTAATGGTTACTATGCAGAGAATTGTTAACCATTCCTTCCTGATGACCAGGAATACCAGCAACCCATCTGCATTTCATGTTGTAATGCCCTATCTTCTTCCAGCAAACATTTAATTCTTGCAGAGCTTTAAGGACCTCGGTCATTATTTCACGGGGATGGGCTCGAGACTATCACAAATTAACAAATAATCAACAATTTGAATACCTTAGTCAGGTGCAACTGCCAACACAAATAAATCAAAACTTAATGTTTCTAGCAGCAACTATCAACTACAATGATTTAGAGACCAACAGCTTATGTGCACATCCTGAGAGAAATGAATTACATATTGCATAAGGAACACGTTTAGTCAACAATTCTGATTCCCTAAACTAACCAGAGATCTGGAACCAGTTAGACAATCACAGACTTGATAAAACTATTATTTCCTCTAACAGCTAGAAATCATCATTAATTCATTATCTATTGATGGCATCAATTGAATAAAACAAGCGAAATAACAACTGCATATCACTGAATCCAGTTGTGTAAATAGCCAAGAAGTAAAACACTGCACCTGAAGCCCAAGGGCCCATTTTCTCTCAACAGGGATCTGTGGTCTCATTCCTACTTGATAGTCCATATAACCTGGAAGGCGGTGCCCAGCAACTGGAGAAGAAACTTCAGTGGAATGATTACGATTGAAACCAGCATCCTAAACAGTTACATTATAAAACCAAAAATAAGCTTTGCACAAAATCCTATTTGAAAAGAGAAAAACAAAGAAATCTAATACCCAGAACAGAAAACCTACAACTCCAGCACAAAATCCATAGGAACTCATTCTAGCTAGAAAGATAGATTCCATCACATGGAGTGCAGAAAGAAATATTGGACTGCTGCCCATTTGACATGGGTATAAAGTTAGAAGCAAGTTAAAAAGTCAGATCACTTCATTTAAGATGGATAAGTGAAGAGATCTTGAGCAATTAGAGGGAAAAGAAACCCACCATAGTCTCTTGAAACTCAGCTCCAAGATAGCCGCTAGAAACACGGAACCGGTTATCCAATAACAAGTAGTATGCCACAGTACCCTGAAATACATAGATAGTAATAAGAGACAATCAGGAAGACACAAAAGGAGAGAATGAAGGGTACAGACCTCATTTTGGATCCTATTGCGTAGAGATTCAACCAATTGATTTCTGTCAAATCCCATATTAACCACTTCCTGAAGTAGCTCTTCGTCAATCTGCAAAACCATGATATTGGTGGATTTTGTATATATGAACTGATTATAATATATCAAGTAGCAAATGCCATATCATATGTGATATGTATGCAAATGTAATACTTAAATGTCTAAAAACACATACCCAGTTTAAAATCCTAACATGCATATAAATATGAAAAGAAACCAGAACACAAAGAGCCAATGTTCAAATCCACGCACTTCAACTCAAAAGTAATAGACAACACAAAATCATAAAAACAAATAATAGAAAAAAAAAATAGAGCAAGTATCTGCAGCATTACTACTACTTTCATGAGCCAGTGATTACTAAAGAAGGAAAGATGCATTTAATTCTTTCTTTGACCTAAGCTTAGAACAATTCAGCACATGTCTGATTTCACCTCACCCAATACCACTGTAAGAATGAATCTTGACCTACTAATGAATAATAATGATATAGTTCCAAGATAACTCATTGACAAAAATATGCAGCTTTTTTCCAACAAATACCCGGCAGTTGGCAATCATGTAAGCATTAAAAATCCACAAGAAGACAAATTCAGAAACATGTAACAGTCAAACCTTTTTGGCTTGTTGCATTGTATCAGGTGGTGGCACTGCTAAATATCGCGGAAGACGAGCTTGGAACCATGGGTGTTGACGTATTTCAGGTATAGTCATCCTCTTCATGGGATCCACCACAAGCATCCTTGGTATCAAATCTCTAGCACCAGGTGATAGATGACTAGGAAGGGTGTATATGCCACCCTTTAAGAAAGCAGAATTAGAAGCAAATTAAAATCTTAAATCTCCTTGCAGATAACATCTTTGAAGAAATAGATCCCATTTGACTGATGAGTTGATAAATAAGAATTATTAATATAATATATAATAATATTGTAGACCATAATGGTTTTGTTCAAGTTGTCATTATGATACTTTAGCATGTGACCGGAAATTTTACATGCTGAAATCACCATGCAATCAAAATCATGCAGCAGAGATCAGATGAAAATCATTTGATCCCAGCACGAATGAGTGTAAGACAACATGGACCATACAATTCCATTACCCTGGGTGGTTGCAAGAACCAGCAAAATACTTTAGCATATTTCCTCAATGTTCCTTCTCAATGTATCCTACTACTACATGTCTCAAGACCACAGCTCAAAACCAACTAAGAAAATGATTTGAGATGATATTTCTATGAAATCTCAGTCCTTTCCACCCACAAAAAGAAAAAGTTAAGAGAAGTACAATGATTAAATTAAGATCAATAATACCTTTATTTTCTTGAAGAGGTTTGGAATGTTTTCATCGTCAAAGGGAAGTGTGCCACAGAGAAGGGCATATAGAATTACACCACAGCTCCAGACATCTACTTCAGGTCCAGCATACAATTTCCCAGAGATAACCTGTGTAAAATAACATTTAACAAGGAAACCAAATATATTATTAACCTATTCCATGAAAATTGAAAGATTTACAAACCTCTGGAGCAGCATAATTAGGGCTCCCACAACTTGTCTTCAGAAAGTGGCCATCCCGCATGATGTTACTTAAACCAAAATCAGCAATCTTGACATTGCATTTGGAGTCTAAAAGCAAATTCTCAGGTTTCAGGTCTCTATGTACCACCATATTCCTATGACAGTACTCCACACCAGAGATTATCTGCTTCCAAAATAGGAATTAGCTTAAACACTGCAACAAACATAACCTTATTAAGTAAGCAAATTAGTAGAAGATTATACCTGCTGGAAAAAGTTGCGGGCTTCATCTTCTTGCAGCCTGCCCTTTTCTACTATATAATCAAATAGTTCTCCTGATTTTACATATTCCATAACAACATATATGTCTGTTGGCGTTTCTATGACTTCATAAAGACGGATGATGTGAGGATGCATGAACAATCTCAGAATTTTTATTTCTCTTCTTACTACAACAAATTAAAGGGGAAAAACGATCAGCACATTCAATTAAACTAAAAAGGGCAGCCCGGTGCACAAGCATCCGGTGTTATCGCAAGGTCCGGGGAAGGGCCACACCCAAAGGGTGTAATGTACGCAGCATAACCTGATAATTACATCAGTGGCTGTTTCCACAGCTGGAACCCGTGACCTTGAGAGGTCACCCGGAGACAACTCAACCATTGCTCCAAGGCTCCCCTTCACATTCAATTAAACTAAAAGCAATAAAAATCAATTCGCGCGGATACTTAAAGAATAAAGACTATTTGTACAAAACCAGTAAAGACCTTTTTCTTCCATTTCCATGTTCTTAATCTTGCGGCGGTTAAGAATCTTTATGGCAACTTTATGGCCCGTCAAAACATGCTCTGCTATTTTCACTTTGCCAAAGGACCCAATGCCAAGTGTTTTTCCCAGCTTATAATTTGGCAGAAACATGTCTACACCTGTTCCACTACCTCGGCCAGTTGGTCCATCCATTTTTCAAATCTAGAGGCAAAAATCAGGAAGAAAGGAAATTAAATATTAGACGAATAATAATACACAAACATCTATAGAATATGCAAACTAGATGGAAGCTTTTACTGGATATGGAATGGAACATGCTTGCAAAAAACAAAAAGGGGAGTTTCATTAACACTATCAAAACTAAGGAAACGTAATTTTATTAATTATTATTGCAATTAGAGAAAATAAGATCCTAACTATTTTATTTGAAAATAAAACAAACATTTTGCTTTTAGCAAATCTTTCTATAATGATAGAAACTAAGACAGTGCCAAACAACATATAAACTAATAAGATTATTATAACAAAGGGAGGGGTCAGTAATGTAAGAAAAATATATTAGCTATATTTTCTTCCTTCCCATTATTTCCTTTAACAGTTCATATATGTGGAATGTTCCTACAGATGAATGAAGGTTAGTATGATCAAAGCCCGAAAAAGGCACAGCAGAAGCACTGAGGGTAGCCACCAGAACCAGAAGGGATGCCTCTTATTAGTTGGGGCAACCAGTCCCTTCAATGAAGCGTGCACATCTAGTGACTTAGGCATGCCTTTGTGGATTACAAGAGATATGAACCTTTAGCGTCAAACTGGTAACCGTTAGAAACCCACAATACCAAACCAATCCATCTAAATAGCAAAAGGCAGGTGTAAAATACCAAGATAGCTCTCAAAGCATCATTGACTTTGTTAAATTATCTTCAGCATTGCCCGTGATTGATGCACAACTTAGGAAGGAATACACTCTTTCCTAATAGTTAGTTAGTGAAGAAGTTAAAAAGTTGACATAAGAACTACTAATCAATAAAATATTACAAGTGGAAATGACTTCCCATTTAGTCAAACAAGCTGAAAGAAGCATGTAATGGCCAAGATGAGGTTCTGGAATGGGTGCCCGCACTTCTTGATGGTCGATGTGCTGTACCTCCAATGAGGCCCATGTGGATCAAGCAATTACTCATAGCTGTCAGAAATTCCAAAAAGTTCAGCCAACTAACTAGCTTGCTAACAGTGGCACTAATTGGGTTAAAACCCCCAGGTTTATTATAATAAGGCCACTTATCTCCTTTGACAACCCTCCTTCTTCTACTCCAAGCCACACCTTGCTACATTCCTTTTGACTACCACCATGTACCATCAAATCCAAACCTCTCAACAGATAAGAAAGGCTGCCTTCTACACCCTCTAATTTCTTATTTAGCTATCAGCAATAACATCGATAATAGAGCTCGCAATCTATACCAACTTCATCCAGAAAGAAATAGGAAAAACCATCTTATAAGCTCAAGTCGACAAATCCAAATAGAACTAGCCATTGAAATTCATCTAGTTTTAGTAATAATCCGAAACACAACGAGATACGCAATCATTCAAAGCAAATCCAGATCCATACACAAACCACATAATCAGAATATTCCAACAATAACAACCCGAGTTCATTTCAACAATCACCAAACAACGCCAGTCAACACATAAATACAAGCCAGAATCAAACAAAACCATAAAAAAAACTACACAATCGGAAAATGAGGAAACTCGAAGCCTCACCGATTGAAATGTCAAGCGAAGAAGGAGCTTGTTCTTCGAAGAAATTGCCAATGGCGGGGTTCGTAGAAAACCCTAAAGTTGCGAATTGGGAACGATGAGAGGTGGTACGGACGAAGGAACCATTTTGTGTTCTCCTTTCGTTTCCTTTCGAACCTTTGGCGTTTGTTAACTGCGACGCTACTGCAACGGTGCACGCAAAATGGTAAGGTCACTAAGATAGATGGCAAACGACACTGCGTTTTGCGTTTGCGGGCCCCACTTCGGTAATGTCGGCTATGTAGGCCACGTCAGTCATCACTTTTTTTTGTTTTCTTTAATTAAAAAAATCAAAATATTTTTTCATACATTAAAATCAGTTGACTAAATCTCTATTTTGGTCCTGAGATTCACGCGATTACTCATTTTGGTTTCTGAATTTTAAAATTACCTATATTGGTCCTCCAGATTCAAGTTTGGGCACCAATATAGTCCCTCGACTCTTTCCGGTGATGATTAGGCAAATGGAGTGTTGAGATGACACCCTTCTTGTCACGTTGGACACTGTAATGGCTAGTTAATGTGGCGAGGGTTGTATTTGTATCCAATTTAGTCCTCTTTTATTAAAACTTTGTCATTATAACTCAAATAAATAATAGGGATAAGTATGATTCTGGTCCTAACGTAGAGGCCAAAATTTTATTTTGTTCCCGACCTTTTTTTCACTAAAAAATTGTTTCCAAGATTTCAGTTTGTTTTAAAATCGTCCTTTTTACCAATTTTATTTTTTATTACCAAATTACCCCTTATTAAAAAAATTTTAAAATAAAATAAATATAAAATAAAAAAAGAAAGAAAGGCCGCTTCTTCTTCTTCTTCTTCTTACTGCTGCACCACCGCACCGCCGTCCTGCTATCTGTGATCCTGCCATTGCCCACCCGCCGCACCACCACCACGCCGCCCTGCCGTCTCTGATCCCGCCACTAGCCGCCCTGCTACACCGTACCACCATCTTCTTCTTCTTCTTTTTCTTCTTCTGTGAACTGAATTTTTTGTGGAATTTTTGAAATTTAATTTTCTTTTGTGATTTGGCTTGAATTTGAATTTGTTGTTGCTGAATTTGTTTATTGAATTTGGGTTCTGGTGTTGATGATGATGGTGGGGGTGGTGGTGGATTCTGTTTTGAGTTTTGTTGTTCTTTTGATAATGATGACCATGATGATAATGGTGGTGGTGGTGGTGGGTTCTTGTTGATTTAGGTTGATTTTGGGAAAAATTCTGATAATGATGATGACGACTATGATGATACTGGTGGTGGTGGTGGTGGTGGTGGTTCTGGTTGGCCGTAGGTTTCTGTTCTGGTAGTGGTGGTGGTGGTTGATTTTGGTTGATTTTGGGATGAAAGGAGAAGGGTATTTTCGTCCGAAGGACGATTTTAAAACAAACTGAAATCTTGGGGATCATTTTTTAGCGAAAAAAAGGCTGGAGACGAAATAAATTTTCGGCCTCTACGTTAGGGACCAAAATCATACTTATCCATAAATAATAAGATAATTAGGATTTCATGGACTAAATTGGATACAAATACAACTCTCGCCATATCAGCTAGCCGTTACAGCGTCCAACATGACAAGAAGGGTGTTATCTCAGCACTCCATTTGCCTAATCATCACCGGAAAGAGTCAAGGGACCATATTGGTTCCCAAACTTGAATCTGAAGGACCAGTATAGGTAATTTTGAATTTCGGGGATCAAAATGAGTAATCGCGTGAATCTCAGGACCAAAATAGGGATTTAGTTAAAATCAGTCACTAAAATCAATCACCAATATATTTGTGTATAAATATATATGTGATTTAATTTATTTTTAATATATATTTGTATTCTAACATAGATTTTATATTTTTCTACTAGTGACTAACTTTAGTAGTTGATTTTGGTATATTTTCTTAAAATTTATTATTGTATTATTAAAATTTATTTTTCAATAACTAAAAGCTCATATGCAATTGTCTTCATATAAAATTAATAGTTAATAACTGAGTTAATACTCAATTAGTCAATTTAGCCCCCCTGAAATTTAAAGTCGAATTCAATTTTATCCTTAAAATTTCAATAGACTAAAATTAGACTCCAAAATTTATAAATAATTAACCTTTGAACTAATCTTCGTTAACGACGTATTGATTTAGTATATTAACTTATTGTGATTTGAATTTTCCATCCAGAGTTTATGTGATCAATATTTATTAGAGCTCTAGAAGTTTGATTGTTGCTACTACAGCTGCAAAATTTTCAAATTAAACTTTTTCTTATCGTCTTCATGAGAATGTCAGGGAGTCAGTCAAGCTTCTAGAAAGTCTATTAGGTCTTAGTCACATAGAATTTAGGCGAGGAGTCAAAATCTTAGCAAATTAACATATAAAGTCAACACGCCATTTACGAAAATTAGTTTAGAGACTAACGTGAGTTACTATTATAAATTTTAAGTAGTGAATTGAGTCGATTATAATTTTAGGGGTCAATTTGAGTCTCATCTCAATTTCCAAGAGTCAGAGGCATTCGAATCCAAACCGATCCGAATTGAACCACTCATTCGATTCAATTCAAACCAAAAACTGATTAAAACCACGTTAACTTGAATTTAATTGAATTATATTTTTGACAAACTACATTGTAAATATAATACCCACACTTCAATTGGCCCTAGGATCACTCACTCATATAAATGACGCTATCATATTTTTCATCTCTCAACTTCACCAACACTCATATGAAATAATAGAACAAAGAATGACTTCACATAATCATATCTTTTTTCATTTCATAGAACATGCAATACATAAGGCATATGTGCCTTTATATAGGCAATGTTTCCTACTAAAATAATAATTTATAAATCACAAATCAATTTTGTAATGATCACCATTTCATGAGTTGGATTCATGAATCATCTTTCAACTTGTATTCATGTGGTTTCTATAATCTTCTAATTTCAATTCAATTTGATTTTGAATTTCTTCAATGTTGTAGAATGTTGTAGTTGTACTATTCTCTTGAATGTTCTTCAAAAATCTTCAAGCTTCCAATATGTTAGCTTCTAGCAATATCTAGCCAATTGATGATTATTGTATTCAACTCAAACTTTGCTTCTTCAATTCTTTAATCATGTTTCATGAAAATTCTAATCCATGCAAGTTGATAGATAGCACAAGAGGTTTGTAGAATCTTGGTGATGAACCATGAACTTGTAACCACTTTGAATTCAAATTGAATTTTGTCTTTGACTTTTCTAAACTTTTGTTACATGCATACCTCTTGATTTAATTTTCTAACATTGCCTCCCTTAAATCAAGCTTGTAGAATTAATCATTCCAAGCATCCTTTTCAACTTGTAAAATAACTCTGTCTTCAGTGGTTTTGTAAAGATATCAGCAACTTGGTCTTCAGTGGGACAGTACACAATAAAAACTTCTTTCTCATTCAACAACTCTCTGATTTTATAAACCTGAATATCAATATGCTTCGATCTTCCATGGACTGGATTTGTGCAAAGTGCAATAGCTGACTTGTTATTGCAAAATATTGTTGTTGGAGTATTTTGTTTCTCGTTCAATTTCTCAAGAATTCTTCTTAGCCAAACTGCTTGTGTTGCACAACTTGCTGTTGCTATATATTATGCTTCTGCTGTAGATAGTGCTACTACTGGTTGTTTCTTTGAAGACTATAAAATTGCACCAGAACCAAGATGAAATACGAACCCTGAAGTACTTTTTCTTATTTCTATATCTCCAACTCAATCACTATCAGTGTAACCAACAAGGTTTATTTCATTAGTATTTGCATAATAAATTCCATCATTTAAAGTACCTTTGATATATCGAAGAATTCTCTTTGCCGCTTGCAAATGGTTGGTACAAGGTTCCTCCATGAATCTACTAAGCAAACCAACTCCAAACACAATATCTGGTCTAGTCGCAGTCAAGTACCTTAGACTTCCAATCAAGCTTTTGTAGTATGTGGGATTTACTGCTCCTCTTTTATCTTCTCTCAGCAATTTGAACTTCTCTTCGACTGGAGTAGAAACTGGTTTTGAGTGCTCCATTTGAAATTTCTTCAAAATATCATTTGTATATTTCTTCTGAGAAATGAAAATTCTACCATCTTTTTTAACTACTTCAATGCCAAGAAAGTAAGACATCAAGCCCATATCTGTCATTTCAAAATGCTTTATCATAGCCTCGCTGAATTCTACAATTATCTTCAAATTGTTCCAGTAAAGATCAAATCATCAACATAAAGACACACGATCATGATATCTCCATTTTCAACGAACTTGATATAAAGAGTATGCTCAAACGGACATTTTCTGAAACCATTCTCAATGAAATAAGAATCAATCTTCTTGTACCATGCTCTTGGTGCTTGCTTTAACTCGTACAAAGCTTTCTTCAATTTATAAACTTTATCTTCTTTTCCAAGAACTTCATATCCTACACGTTGCTCAACATACACTTCTTCTTCTAAAGTGCCATTTAGAAATGCAGAATTAACATCCATTTGATGTATCTTCCACTTATTTTGAGCCAAGAGTGAAATAATCATACGAATAGTGTCTAATCTAGCAACAGGAGCAAATACTTCAAAGTAGTCGATACCTGGTTTTTGTTTGTATCCTTTTGCAACTAATCTTGCTTTGAAACGATCAACTTCACCATTGGGTTTGTACTTAGTCTTGTAAACCCACTTTACATCAATCGGCTTATTATCTACTGGTAAATCTGTCAGCTTCCATGTGTCATTCTTCTCAATGGCATGAATCTCCTCATCTATTGCTTTCTTCCAATTGTTGTCTTTAAAGGCTTCTTCAAAGTTCAACGGCTCACAATCTGAAAATAGAGCAAAATTTATAATTTCTTTATCGGACGGATCGTTGTCATTGCCAACTTCTTAATCTGCTAATCTAGCGGGTAGTCTCCTCTCTCTTTGAGGTCTTCTAGATGATTCTGGTTGTTTGGTTGCGTCCGGTTATCTTTTTTCTTCATCATCACATGTATTTGAAATTACAATCGGATGCTTTTCTGTCTTTGTGTCCCAGTCCCACATGGCTTTCTCGTCAAACATCACGTCTTTGCTGATGATTACTTTCTTTGTTTTTGGATTGTTCAACTTGTATGTTTTTGAGTTTGTGCTATAGCCAATAAAGATACACTTTTCGCCTTTGTCATCTAACTTCTTCCTTAATTGATCTGGTACATGGGCATAAGCGATACACCCAAAGACTCTGAAATGATGAATGGAAGGCCGCTTTCCACTCCAAGCTTCCTCTGGAGTTTTATCACGAACACTCTTTGTTGGACACCTATTTAAAATATGAACTGCTGTTGCGACTGCTTCTGCCCAAAACTCTTTAGGCATTTGTTTTGACTTGAGCATGCATCTGACCATATCCATGATGGTTCTATTCTTTCTTTCAGCAATTCTATTTTGTTGAGGAGTGTATCTAGTTGTTAGTTGGTGTTGAATTCCGTGTTGCTTAAAGTATTCTGAACATGCAAGATATTCTGTTCCTCTGTCTGTTCTGAGAATTTTGATTTTACAGCCACTTTGTTTTTTACAAGTAATTCATGTGCTGAAGATGAAAATACATGGTACTTGAATAATGCTTGCAGTAATTATATATCCGGTAGAAAGGAGTTATTTTTTCATTAGATGATTCAGTTAAACTATTATTAAAGTTTGGTAATAGTACAAAGATCCCTATTGAAGGAAAATGGCACATACCAATTAGATTGAAAGATGGTTCTCTGAGTTATAAATGTAAATATAATACCCACACTTTAATTGGCCATAGGATCACTTACTCATATAAATGACGCTACACTCATATGAAATAATAGAACAAAGAAGGACTTCACATAATCATATCTTTTTTCATTTCATGGAACATGCAATACATAAGGCATATGTGCCTTTATATAGGCAATGCTTCCTACTAAAATAATAATTTATAAATCACAAATCAATTTTATAATGATCATAATTTCATGAGTTGGCTTCATGAATCACTTTCAACTTGTATTCATCATATAGTTTCTATAATCTTCTAATTTTAATTCAATTTGATTTTGAATTTCTTCAATGTTGTAGAATGTTGTAGTTGTACTATTCTCTTGAATGTTCTTCAAAAATTTTCAAGCTTCCAATATGTTAGCTTCTAGCAATATCTAGCCAATTGATGATTATTGTATTCAACTCAAACTTTGCTTCTTCAATTCTTTAATTATGTTTCATGATGAAAATTCTAATCCATGCAAGTTGATAGATAGCACAAGAGGTTTGTAGAATATTGGTGATGAACTATGAACTTGTAACCACTTTGAATTCAAATTGAATTTTGCCTTTGACTTTTCTAAACTTTTGTTACTTGCATACCTCTTGATTTAATTTTCTAACATTCATGGATTAGATCGAATTTCAGATATACTTCTTAAAATCGATCCAATCCAATTTAAATCGCACAATGTAATATAATATTATTTTTATTATTATATTTAAAATTTTACCAATATTGTGATATATTTTTATTTTATATATGTATTATTATTATTTAGTGGATATTTTATAAATTTAAAAAATAATATATTTATTTATTTTAACCAACACCTATAATTTTATTTTTATTATTAAGTTACTGTTAATTTTTTAATATACTATATATTAAAAATTTGTTGAGAACTATTACATATGAATTTTCAAAAAAAAAAAATGCATAGTCCATTTAAGCCGCAAAGTAATCATCACCAAAAATTAAGGAGTTGTAATTCAAGCTTCAGAGTTTAAGGTTCACAACTTTGGCAACAGTTTAGGTTATTTTTTCAAGTCTTATAAAATCTAACAAGATTGGATATAGAAAAGTGCACAATTTCTAACATAGGACATATATAAGTTAGATTTGGTAGGTTTTTTTTGTGTACATTTAATATAATTGTTTTTAAAATTTGAATCTAAATTTTATTTTTGTTAAAATATTAAATATAAGATGTTTATCATATTAATTAATATAACATTTATTCATATTTTACATATATATTTAATAAATAAAAAAGATGAATTGATAATATGTCTGATAATACAAAACTACTATATATAATTAAGTGCACTATTGAATAAATATGCATGCAAAATAAAACCACCACATACACTATAATAATATAGAGTAATAATAGTATAGCATCATAAGTCATAACACAACATAAAAGACAACAACAAATTAAACAACATACATAAACTAGCTTAACATCATCAATAATTAAGAAGCTACCGACCTAATTACAGTTAATTCGAACATTGAAGGTTGGTTTGTTGGAGAAATAAACTACCATTACTATCGTTGTCAATGAGTTCAAATAATGAATCCAATAATAGAGTAGTAACTGTTTTGTATTGATCATCAAGTGTTTTAGTAATCCAAATCTAGGAATAATAGAAACTTAGTTAAGTTGTGTATCCATTATTTATTAGGTGTTAAATACATTTCAGACATAATATATGTTGTATTTATTTTTGTCTTAATAAAAATATAAAAATACTTTTTTTCGATACACTTGAACACAATTAAATAAGATATATCTAACTTTATTTTTGACCAATATAATTAAAATGAGTATAGAATAGATACTATTATTAGTACTTTATATAATTAAAAAATATTAAAAATATTTATAAAAGATTAGTTTCTACTTAATTATTTATATAATATCAATATATTGTTATAATTTATTAAAAAAATAAATTTTATATATACTATGTCTCTATGTCTAGCAAAAAAAATAGTATTTAATATGTCCCATAGCATTTATTTATTTATATATATTTGTTAACAAACCTTATAATTTGTAATTATATATATTATCTTAATAGGCTTTCAATTTTTAGAGGGGTTTATAGAAAAAAAAAGAATTCATTAACAAACATCATTGTTGCAACAAGAAAAACAAAAGATGGTCAGAAGGTGCTCGGTTTTTGCAGCATCCTGATCCGGCATTGCCGTTGTTGTAAAACCAGCTTCCACCTTCTTTCTCTCATTCTTCTTCTTCTATATATATATATTTTTATATTAAATGTAGAAAAAAGGAGTCACCATATAAATTATCTCTAGCAACCAAAAAGGTAATGTGTCTGCACCTTTGTATTTTTAATCTCTTGAATTTATGTCTTTCATGTTTGCATGTGCTGCATGCAATAATAAAGCTTTCTGGGTTTTCATTAATTTTTATGGCTCTAATAAGTCTTGATGGGATATATATATATATTGCACAAATATAAATTCAAGTATTAAATTTGATGGTGATTTAACGCACATACACATGTAACGTATGATACGCACAAAGCATTATTATTCGTTCACCTTTTCATGTGTGCACGTGAATAAAGGTTTCTGGGTTTAATAAAAAAAAACTAAAGGTATGGGTTTTGACTCAGATTATTTTGGCTATGAATCTTAAGGTTCAATACTGCACAAATAGATCTAAATACGAATATTGAATCGGAAATATTTGGTAACAAAAAAAAATCTGACTGTTTTTTTTGTCTCCCTAGCATTATCCTATTGAATATGGTTCAATATTTCTGTTTTTTTTTTCAATTCATTTTAAGTCTCTCTTTCTCAGAAGAAGCTTCCTTGAAACTGAACCTGAGATTCTTTAGCTTGTGAAAATGTTTAATACTGTTTGATAACTTTTACTTCTACAAGTGTTGCCCTCCAATCTTTTCTTTTAAGTTCTTCATTGGTGGCCTTATAAGGTACAAGAAATTTTCATTATTGAGATGGTTTTAGATTTCCCTGAGAAAAAAGTTCTCACTTTTAAGATAAGATATTTGTACTTTCAAAGTATCACTGCTATTTATATTTTAAGTTACTTAACAACTACTGCTTTTGTAGAATTTTGATGCAAATCTTGCAAATTGCATTTTAGTTTATCACATTTTTTATGTAATTAGTCTTGAAGATGTTCAAAATCATTGTTCAAAATTTTCAGGTGTAGTTAAGTTCATCATAGATACCATGGGTGGTTGTGCATCAGTGCATTCCCATGGCATCAAAAGGCCTAGAAAGTCTCATAGAAGAACGATAAAGCGAATAATAAGACACCGCCGTCGAAAGGTCTCAACTCCGGTGGAGAAAGGTGGCATGGGGAGGAAGAGTGATGCAGGGCCCTGTGTAACAGATTACTCTGTTACTGAAGTTGTTCACATGGAATTCGAGAACGGTTCCAATTCAGCATATCATCTTAGACAACTTGATTGGCACCAATTTGATTCTAAATGTATGTTCTTGTCAAAATCCTTATCTTTATATGAAGCTGACAGTTAAGACTTAAGATGTGAACGCATGTTAAAAAACTATCTAACAGTTCTCGACTATCTACTGTTTGTTGCAGCAAACTCCCAAGAGGAACCTTATTTTGACACTTACAGCATTCTTGAACCGGAATCTGATGATGATTTTGATAGTGTCCATGGAGGAGGTAATGAAACATTACAGGCCTCATTTATGTCTTAAGAAGATTGGATTGGATCATAACTTTTTCCAATCCTGCTACGTTACCAACAATATTTCTGCCAACTTCTGTCAACTCTTGTTTATAACAGTGTTTTATGGAAGTGTTTTTGTGGATGTGTCTAATAAAAATGTCTTTTTTATGACTGTGTCTAATGGAAGTGTCTTTATAGATGTATTTTTTGGATGTATCTCTTTATACTTGTGTTTAAAATATAATAATTAATTATTGTTGACAATAAATTAATAGATAATATATTGATACCCTATACTTTTCCAACATTTTATAACTGCAGATAGTTTTTCGAATGGCGAAAATGCAACACAAGGCTATATAGTTCCTCGGGTTCATCCTATGGAAGTGAAAACTCAAGAGATTGGACAAAAACAAGGACTCCATAAATTGATGAAGTCGATAAGCTTCAGCAACACGTCGAGGAGGCTCTCGTCATCACTCTTCAAGCTTTCTTTCAAGAGGAGATCATGTGATGTTGATCAAAGCAGTGAACAATGTAAGCTAAGTGTTCATAACTTAATATGCATGAAAATAGATTCAAGATTCCAAAGTTTGGAAGAGAATAAGACCAATGCCACCTTTTTCATACTAATTATGTAACATAAATTTATCATACTACTAATTATGCTTCTTAATCTCATTGTTGTTTGATAGGTCAATCCAAAAGATATGTATATCGTCCGGTTGCAGGACATATGATACCATGTCAGACCGGAGAAAAGCCTTCTTCCGGATGTTGGAACGAGATTTCTCCCTCGGCGTTCAAAGTCCGTGGCGAAAACTATTTCAAGTAAGTTGTTTTTATTTATATTTTGGAAGAGAGACTGAATTAAGTATTTGAATTGTGTTTGGCGTAAAATATCTTGGACTGAGTTATGTCTCAAATATTATATTTAGTTTAAGATAAATATAGAGATTGAGGAGTATATTTGAAATTTGAAAAGGTTAAATGAGAGTATTTTTAAGAAGGAATATTAAAATTTCAGTTCCACCTTCAAAAATTTCAATTCTCTGTATCTCCACTCTCTTAGCGTTTGGTAGAGAGATAGAGACGGAAAGACTGAGACTAAGAGACAGGGATTGAAATAAATCTCAGTATTCTGTTTGGTGCAAAATGGGAGACAAGAATTGAAATAAGAATGAAACTCTAATTTAATTTGCATAAAGGGTAAAATTAGAATTAATTAATTGAAATGAAAGTATTTTAGGTATAAAATGTTATTAAAGTTTCAGTTTCCATCTCTAAAAATTTCAGTCTCTTGTGTCCCTACTTTTTGGAGGTACTGAAATACTGAAATTTTAGAGACAGAGACAGAAATTTTAGTACCAGTCTCTGAACTAACAAACACGATACTGAGTCTCAATCTCTCAGTCTCTGTCTCAGTACCTCAAAACAAACGAAGAGACTTAAATTTTGTGTTTTGATATTGAAATTTTAGTTACAGTCTCTAACTACCAAATACAATACTAAGTTCTAGTCTCCAGTCTCAATTTCAATCTTTAAAAACAAACACTATCTAAAGGAAACACGATTAAATATTTAATTTGACATATTGTTAGTTTGCAATAAAAGAGTTTTACAAGACAAAAAGTTGGGCACTAAATAACTTAAATCGTTTGATCTATATAGCCGACCTTATTATTAAGTGGAATAAGCCTTTGTTATTTGTGTTCTTGTTGTATGTATATCTAAATTGATAATAGTCCAAACTTTTTGTTTTGTAGAGACAAAAGCAAGGTTCCTGCACCAAAGGAGTGTCCCTATAATCCAATTGGTGTTGATCTATTTGTTTGTCCCAAAAAGATACATCACATTGCTCAATACCTTGAGCTTCCAAATTTTAAATCCATTAGTGAGCTTCCCCCACTTCTTATAGTAAATATCCAGGTAAGTTTTTTTAATTTTTGCTTTTTCATTCACCCTCAATGTTCAGGAAATTTTTGTATTTAATTCTTCTATATATGCATTGTGGCAGTTGCCTACATATCCAGCTGCAATGTTTGGTGGAGACAGTGATGGAGAAGGTATGAGCCTTGTACTGTATTTCAAGGTTACTGGGAATCTCCAAAACATTTCTTCCCAGTTTCAGGAAAATGTAAAGGTAGTTTAATTTGCTCTTAGTATTTCAAATTATTATTCTCCTCATTTCCTATGAGTAACTCCATTTATTAAGAGTGTATCTGTTTAAGCTTATTTTGTCACAAAATCACAACTTTTTTAATATAGTTTATTAATATTTACTGAATCCATTTTTTCTTAATTTGCCAGAGAGTAGTCAATGATGAGATGGAAAAGGTGAAAGGATTTAAAAAAGAATCCAATGTTTCTTACAGAGAAAGATTGAAGATCTTGGCAGGAGTTGTGAATCCTCAAGATATGCAATTAGGTGCTGCTGAAAAAAAGTTACTAAATAACTACAACGATAAACCCGTCCTCTCGCGCCCTCAACACAACTTTTACAATGTATAAAATTTACGATCATGTTATATGTACACAAAAAATCAGTCATTCGTATAAGAATATAGAATGATTTCATATAATTATGTTCATAAGAAGCACTACTAACTTGTTTATTCTATTTCTAATAGGGTCCTAACTACTTTGAGATTGATTTGGACGTTCATCGGTTCAGCTACATATCGAGAAAAGGACTCGATTCTTTTCGCCATCGTTTGAAACATGGAATTCTTGATGTAGGGCTAACCATTCAGGTAAGATGATGTGTTGATCTATGCTATGTAGCATTCATCTTTCTTAATCTTTACAAGAACAATTATCAATGAAACAATGCAAGAAGAGATATTCTGTTGGTCTCTATATTTTTTTTCTTTTCAATTGGATCCTTACTTTTAATTTTGTAATTAGGTTATTTTCATATAAAAAATGTTAAAATTAACAAAATGTTTCTCTCAAAATACATGCGGTCAAAAATCTAATTAGATTTTTAATTATGAATACCTTCAATTTGCGAAAAAATATTCAGTTATAACATTTTTCACACTAGAAATGATCTAATTATAAAATTAAAAACAATGTAGAGACCTAATTGAAAGAAAAAAAAGTACAAAGACTTAATTGAAAATTTGGTGAAGATAAAATAATTAAACCTAATTTTGTTAATTTTCAACTTAGACTAACCATGTTGATAAAATTTTCTATAACAGGCACAAAAACAAGAGGAACTTCCTGAACATGTACTATGTTGCATTAGATTGAACAAGATTGATTTAGGTGACATTTCTCAAGTACCAAGACTAATGACCCTTGATGGTGAATGATATAGCAAACTTGACAATAAGGTTGTGTTTGGCTAGGGGTAAAACAGTGGTGTAAATTTCGGAAATGAAATTGTACATAGAGTTTATCCACAAAATTTTACATCACATTTTTCCTTCTTAGCCAAACACATCCTAAACAGGTGAATATTGTTTATTAAGTAACAAATTTGCTTCCATGGGTGTACATTATGTTGTTTGGAAGCATATATACTTTTGACCAAAGTCAAAGAAATTAAGAGGATATATATTAGGGTACTGCTAAATGGGAGTGATGTTTCTTAGTTAAATGTTGCTTTATGGTTCACAGCAACATTCTTTAACTACAAAATAACATGACATGTTGATTTTGGCTTCTTTTTATTTGTTTTATATTAATGAAAAAATTTCAAGTGTACTATGTTTTATTAATTTTTAACCGTTCATCTTAATTATAAATATTTTTATTATTAAGATTAATGGTTAAAAATCACTGAATGTACTGATATACTTAAAAACTTTCTTATATTATATGTATACACCAACAGGGAGCAGGATGAGATTACTAGACAGTACTCGCCATGCATGGTGTGTGTTTCACAAAGTAGTAACATTAATATTATTTCAATTAATTTTTATTTGTGCAATTATTATTAATACTAGTATAGTATCCGGATAATATAAAAAAATATATATAGTAACTTTTATTGCACAAAATTTATAAAATTAATTAAATTTAAAGTTTAACTATTCTCAATATTAAAAATAATGAAATCAATGAGTAACAATTTTACTTGTCTTCAAATATATAGTTTGTGATTAACTTAAAATATGTATATTAGAATCCTATTTTAATTTTTTAAAGATTTTTTTAAATAATATTAATAGTTGAATTTATAGGTATTTTTTTATGATTCATGAATAAAATTTTTAAATTCTCTTATTCTTGTGTTAAAATTGATTTGAACAAGTATACTCTAACATAAAATAAACTTTGTCTTTGAATTATCTTTTTTATTATCGTAGCAAAAGAAAATATTATAGAGGATTATTTTCTGTTCGAATATACAATATTAGAATTTAGACGATTCATATGAATTAACATCCTTTAATTTATATATAATTTTTTTGTAGAGTTAAATAACTTAATACGTGAAATTATAATATTAATACTAAATTGATTATATAGATATTTTTTTTATAGATAGTATAAATGTAGTTCTAAGATAAATACTTATTTCTATGTTGTTGCAAAAATGACATGACAATTTTATATGAAACTTAAAATCTTATGTGTCATTCACTTATCGTAACACTACTTTGGACTCTCATCTCTTTGTATATATTATAGGAAGATGTTCACGTTGTACGGACACGGAACATTTTGTTCCAAAAATCGTAGGTGTCCAAATATATTTTTTTTTACTTAAAAGAAAATAAACAAAAACTAAGAACGAGAAAAAAAAATAAGAAACTGCTTAAGAAAGACAGTCTCGCTGAATACTACTCTCAAATTCCTTCCAAGGCAACGGAAGCTCCACTTGAGGAGAAAGGGTCCTCATTTCCATCTTTGCCATGATGTCTGCTACTGTATTTGCATCTCTCAAGATCAACCGAAGATCAATACGCTATTTCCAAGACATGATATCTCGGATTTTTAACACCAAAGGATCAATAAACCCAGAGCAATCTTGTAAATTATTGACAATAGTAAAAGCCTCCACACAATCTGTCTCACATATAATGTCTCTTTTTCCCGAGTCCCATGTTAAAAGAAAGCCTCTCCAAATAGCAAACAACTCTCCTTGCAAAATGCTACGACTCTCAATTGCTCCCAGACAGCCTCGTTGCCACCTTCCCTTCCAATCTCTGCTAACACAAGCAAAACCAACTCGAGCACCATTACCAAGATAGCTAGCATCACAATTAATCTTAAAGGTACCCACTGAGGGGGGAATCCAAGAGCCACTAATGGTTGAGGGGATAGACAGTCGTTGCAACTCAAAAATATTTCGGAGCTCCTTTTCCAAGGACAAAGTCATACCAATCACCTTGTCTGTGGTCCAATGCTCGTGAGGATGAAAGATCTCGTTATTCCTCGAACACCAAATCCACCAGAGACCAGAAAAGAATCTAAAGGGGCGCTGTTTGCTATTATGTAAGAACCAACTCATCAAATCCACTGGTTGATCGGAGATCCCTAAAGCTTGCCAAACAAGTTGGGCTTTTGGACAATCCCGAATACAATGTAATACCGATTCCTGACCTGAAAAACATTGTGGACAGCTATCCGTGTGCAAAATGCCCCTCCTAAAACGAAATGCAGCAGTAGGAAGAGCCTCCCGAAGACAAAGCCAGACCAAAAATTTGTGCTTTTCCGGAACATGTTGACGCCAAAGCCAATTACCCCTATCCTCCCAACTAAACATCTTCTTATTGAGCCACAAATAACCACTATGAGCATCATAAACCTTTGAAGCCGCACCAGTCCAACACCAACCGACGTCTGAACCAGCTTGAATATCTGGGTTGTAAGAGTTAATGTTGCTCTGCAGAGACTGATTCAGAGGAGAATAGATATTCTCAAGGTTCTACTGTCCAGATGACCAAAGGTCTAAGATTCTGAGATCCGAATTAGAAATGTGAACATAATCCATCTTCTGACACAGTCACCCCTCTCTTCTCCATTTAGAAAACCAAAAGTTCTGTTCCAAATCCCCAATATACCAAATAAAACCTTCCTTCAGTATATCCCAAGCTCGACATATACTCTTCCAAACATAAGATCCCTTTCTCGAGACCGACTAAGACAATCATCCTTAGAAGAATGGTATTTCTCCGTCAACAGTTGAACCCAAAACTTATCGGGATGGTGAAAAAGTTGCCAAACTAGTTTTTCAAGAAGAGCAATATTGGCACAAAAAGGATCTCTAATTCTCAGACCTCCAAACTTCTTAGGGGTGATCAACACTTTCCAGTTAACTAGATTCAGGCCTCTACCATCAGCTTGACCCTTCCATAGAAAGTTTCGCATCATGGATTCTATCTTATTAGTTATCCCTTTAGGGAAGAGAGATACTTGCATACGATAAGTAGGAATCGCAGTCACTATCGAGTTGAGCAAGCAGAGTCTACCTGCCTTATTAAGCAATCTTCCTTTCCAGCTGGCTAGCCTTCTCCGAATCTTGTCCAGAACATCATTAAAAGTTGCGCGTGTGCAACTGGTCCAGCCATTGCGCAATGTACAGGGATTTAAAGTTCCTTATTTGCCAAAGCCATTTGGAAGGAGGCTAGGTTTGAGCTACTGTTACTTAAAGCTGGCTCGTTGTTGAGAGTTGGGTTTATGAATGTGAGCCTTATAGAAACATCGTTTGGCCTTTAGAAAGATGGATTGAATTTTTTTTAAAGGTCTTATTTAATAAATTTTGGCTAGAGTGCTTCGATTTTCACAATATAAATCACAATTCTGACAAAAACAGAATACAAATCACAATCTAATTCTGGTTTAGAAAAAAAAAACACAATAAAAATATAAAGTACATTTAGAGTATGTGATAAGAATAAAAAATACATAACATTTTTCAAAAAAATACATAACATTTTCAATACTTTGAAAACATGGATGGTAAAAAAATTGACATTCAAATAGAAAAGAACGTTAACAAAATAAAAATATCATAAATTGAAAGAATATTTTTCATCTTTTAAAGGTCTTATTTAATAAATTTTGGCTAGAGTGCTTCGATTTTCACATTATAAATCACAATTCTGACAAAAACAGAATACAAATCACAATCTAATTCTGGTTTAGAAAAAAAAACACAATAAAAATACAAAGTACATTTAGAGTATGTGATAAGAATAAAAAATACATAACATTTTTCAAAGAAATACATAACATTTTCAATACTTTGAAAACATGGATGGTAAAAAAATTGACATTCAAATAGAAAAGAACGTTAACAAAATAAAAATATCATAAATTGAAAGAATATTTTTCATCTTTCAAAGGTCTTATTTAATAAATTTTGGCTAGAGTGCTTCGATCTTCACATTATAAATCACAATTCTGACAAAAACAGAATACAAATCACAATCTAATTCTGGTTTAGAAAAAAAAACACAATAAAAATACAAAGTACATTTAGAGTATGTGATAAGAATAAAAAATACATAACATTTTTCAAAGAAATACATAACATTTTCAATACTTTGAAAACATGGATGGTAAAAAAATTGACATTCAAATAGAAAAGAACGTTAACAAAATAAAAATATCATAAATTGAAAGAATATTTTTCATCTTTTAAAGGTCTTATTTAATAAATTTTGGCTAGAGTGCTTCGATCTTCACATTATAAATCACAATTCTGACAAAAACAGAATACAAATCACAATCTAATTCTGGTTTAGAAAAAAAAACACAATAAAAATACAAAGTACATTTAGAGTATGTGATAAGAATAAAAAATACATAACATTTTTCAAAGAAATACATAACATTTTCAATACTTTGAAAACATGGATGGTAAAAAAATTGACATTCAAATAGAAAATAACGTTAACAAAATAAAAATATCATAAATTGAAAGAATATTTTTCATCTTTTAAAGGTCTTATTTAATAAATTTTGGCTAGAGTGTTTCGATTTTCACATTATAAATCACAATTCTGACAAAAACAAAATACAAATCACAATCTAATTCTAGTTTAGAAAAAAAAAACACAATAAAAATACAAAGTACATTTAGAGTATGTGATAAGAATAAAAAATACATAACATTTTTCAAAGAAATACATAACATTTTCAATACTTTGAAAATATGGATGGTAAAAAAATTGACATTCAAATAGAAAAGAACGTTAACAAAATAAAAATATCATAAATTGAAAGAATATTTTTCATTTTCACTACAAATTTTTGTAATACAAACATCCAATTATTATTATTATTATTATTATTATTATTATTATTATTATTATTATTATTATTATTATTATTATATTATTATTATTATTATTATTCAATCAAATATGGGATGTGCCTTTTTTTGAGGCACTAACAATGTTCTCGACACTTTATTTAGTGTGTGTTACATTCTAATTGTTAATTTTTTTTAAGTTAATTATTATTATTTGACTGTTTATGCTTTAAACCTTTTAACATTGGTTGCAAAAGCTTTTAACCTTATTATCTTTTACTTCAATGCAAATAGACAAATGAAAATGTCTTAAAACTTTGTATTCTTGATAAAATAAAATAAACTCATTTTTTGTACTTGTTTTGATTTTAAAATGTTAATGAATAGATTAAAGGTGTGATAAAATCAATAAAGACAAATAAAATATACATATATCATTTTTAGGATATGAAGTTGATAAAATTATATAAGCATAGATTAGTATGTATGTATTATTTGCCTATTTTTTTTTTTGTGTTCTGATTTATTTTTCAATTTCTATGATTAATAACAACTAACTGCCGCTGATGGAAAATGTGAGCCAAGAAGAAAAATTCTTATTGATTTATTTTATTTTATTTTTAGGCAAATATTTATTTTATTATCAATAATATGATAATAAATTAATAATGGTGCATTTTTTTTTCTTTTTTTTTTTGGAATGGTACAGGTTTTATGAATAGTTTCTATTTCACTGGATTTGAATAAAATGGGGGAGGCCCACTTATGCACAATTTCGTTAGGGTGGGCATTCTCGACATTTTAACATTAGCTACAAGATAAAAATACTATTGACTACTTGAACTTACCATGAACATCGTGTTCACCATTTTGTCAGAGGAACACCTGATAATTTTCTTATATTATAATATAATAGATAGATAGATAAATATATTTAATATAATTGATTATATAATGATTAATTCATTATTTTCAACATTTTGATTATACAAATATCCGAAAAAAAATTATCATTTCTAATTGTCATGAAATTACTTTTTTCAAGAGTTTAGATTAATATTTTTTAATACATTCTTTACAATCGATAACTTGTTATACCAATCATCCTTTAACAACCATTTTAATAATTTTTTTAATCAAACATATTAAATTATCTAATAATTTTTAAATATCAATTTCATTTAAAAATAACTGCATGTAAGTTTCTACTGTATTTGAATGCAGGGAATTCTAAATTTCCAAATTCTTTTTTGTGTGCCAAAACCTCCACCATCCTAAATTCCTTCAATAAATGAATGGTTCAGTTTATTATATATGTGATCTTTATGGTATCAAACACAAGTATGTTGTTTCTCAAAATTTTCCAGCATTCAAATCTCTCTATAATGATCAGTTAAATGGCATCTTCAAACCCAAGAACTTAAATCTGGGCAACAAGTTGCCAATGGAACTTGGTCTCTTCTTCCACCTCAACCTTATTATTACCTTGTAATGGCAACAACTTGGTTTTCGTCCCAAGCGAAATCCTGATGGCTCTATTGATCGGTATAAAGCTCGTCTGATAATATCTTAGTGTTGATTAAAACAAACTTATGCTAACTCTGGAAATCTTATGGTTATTAATTTTGATTATTAACAACACAAATAATATATTAAAAATTTAATTGAGATTTTCTAATGGTTTGAAATGTTATAGATCAAATAAATTTTATCTAGCCAAATGTTTTTAATTTTGGAATATATTTTTAGATCATACGTGATCTAAAAGAAAAATCTCATTTTAAGAGTTTTAACTCAAATTAGACACTTGATACATACACCTTAGATGATAAGTTTATGAAGAAACCCCTGTTCATTGGTAGTGATATGCATCATTAACAAAACATGTTCAAAGTACAAAATACTTTGGAAGTTCATAATAATAAAGATTTCAGAAGTTCAGATTAAAGTTTCAAAAGCCCGGAATGAGAATTTCTGAAGATGGTATACTTCTTAGGTTTAAAAAATAACCTAGACTTATATCACTAATTTGTCATAGATCAAAGTTCCATTTAAGAGTTTGTCATTAGTCAATGAATTGCTACATAGACAAAGCAGGATTTAAACTCTCCACATATGCATCTGGTAGCACTATGACAATTGTCATTGATAAAGTAGTGGAGTCTTTGTCCAAGTTATTCAGCTTGATGAAAATTTTATCCCTTAGTCGAAATATGTTAGGAGGTCAATATTTTTATTAGAAAAGAAATATAAAATTAGTATTACTTTAATAGTTTAATTTTGATGCACTAACAGTATAAAATATTTTACACAGTCGTATAATTACAATTGTTCTCTTAGATTCACGCGGTCAAAATTAAATTCTTACTTTAAATGCAAAACGAATGGAATAAAAATATTAATCATTTAATATTTGTAGTTTTTTAATTAACATCTTTAAGATGTTATTAGCTAATTGGTCATGCTAAATTCTAGCGTTGTATCCCGTTACTAATAATTTTCTAATTCGAATGGAAGTTGCCGAAATTGTCATAAAAAATTCCGTAGCAAATTTCGCAAATTATAAGATACAAGATTCCACATTGAAAACTTTTTTCCAAATAATATATTAGACAAATTTTGACAATTTGGGTATGAAAATCAAAGGCATTAGTGTCATGTGTATTTCAGGTTTTTCCCCCTTGGTTTTCGATTTGAGAAATAAATTTCGTTTTACATTATTTGAAAAACAATTAACTTTAGAAGATTACTTTTTTTTTTTTCACTAACCTATTTATCTAAAGATATTGTAAACATAGAGGGCACTTTTTCCAAAAGGAAAAAAACAATGACACTCAAATAAATACATCTTTGAAGTCATGATAAAAAAAATAAAAAATAAAAAATAAAAAATAAAAGAAAGAAAGAAAGAAAAAAATAGAGGACTTTTACTAGGAAGGTGCAACTCCACCAGAAAAATAACCATTCTTTAATCATACCATCTTTCATGTTGGCACCTTACATGTGTGTGTGTGTATAAATATGGATATAATTTTCTATATTTCCATGTTGAGATGCTTATGATAGAAGGAGTTAAAGTGAAGACTCCTGACATTAAAGGAGGAGTAGAAGAAGAGGGTCTCATGCCAGCAGTAGTTAGAATGGTTCAGATGCCATTGACAATGTTCCATCATTGGCTAGATTGCTTAGTCAAGCATCCTTGTATATTTAGAGAAGATTAACTCCCACTCCTACAAGTCCTTGCTTCATATCTCTGTTAATCACAAATTCATTTAGGAATACTCATCTTAAGTTACCTTGTTAAGTTCTTGTAAAACAACAATAGTGTTCTTCTTTTAGACAAGCGTAAATAGCCGTTTTGGCAACCGAAAGGTTCTGATTTTGACAAAATAAACTCCCAAATAGCAACTCTATTTAACAAAATGACTTGAACGTCCAGAATGATAGGTTAACGATTAGTCCATTTTGTCAAACAGAACTGATATTCAGGGGTTCATTTTATCAAAAACGAAGGTTACGGTCCGTTTTGTCAAAATTAGAATCGCCAAAACAGCTATTTATTATTCTTTAGAGAAAATATAATAATCACAAATTCATTTATGAATACTCATCTTAAGTTCCCTTGTTAAGTTCTTGTGAAACAACAATAATGTTGTTCATTTAGATGAAAGATCTTGTTTACTTAAATTTTTGTATATGTAACATTACTCATACTGGAAAGAAGAAATCATTTACCTCTTCCAAACCTTGATTTTCGAACTTCGCGCCGCATGTCACTCACTTGCGAACCATGATCTGTATTTCCCTGTGAAATTAAAACAATATTAGATATGAGCAACAAAAGGAAATAGTAGTTTTCAGCTATTGTTTGAAACAAGTGCAAATTATTTTAAGGCATGATTTAGAGCTTGTTCCTTGTTGCCTCTGTTCTTCTAACTAAACATAGAAATTCAACATTTTCCAAACATTGCGCATGCATGCATGTTTCCCTCCATACATTCTAACATAACCAACTTTAAAATAATGATATTACCTGATGATTCAATAGTTCGGAAGGATCAAAATCCATCGTTACGCGAGTCTCTTCATGGTAACCTTGCTTGTCATTATATCTCTTGTCCAAAGCAGTCATCCTTTGTCTGTTTAAATCATAAGTTCCTTTAGCAAAGTTTGGATCCAATGCACTAATTTTGCTTCTTGAGCCATCTGATAGTGTAGATGAAGCATCTTGCTTTCTCCTTTTCACCCAGTCATAGCCGCCTTGTGCCGGTACAGTAAAGCCATTACCATCTGCAATATTCACCATCTGCGAAAGGTCCGAGACTGCATCCATTTCGGGTTGTAGATAGTCTTTGTGTGCTCCTATTCCCTTTTGAACATGTGATCTACCGTCGCTTCTACGAACATTATGAGGACCATTCTGCATGTGCTTTGAAAAGAAGAAAAGATAAGCATATAAAAGCAACAATTTTCACATGATGTAGCAGCAGTGGACTAGTAAGAAACTACCTCTTTGGAAACTGATTGAGTATGATCAATTGGTTCTCGCAAATATTTCTTGACTCGTCTTGGTTGCCTTCTCGATGTTGCAGCATCTCGCATTTGCATTTTATCATCGGTCCTTTTCCTGATAATACATTTCCATACTTTAGTTGAAAAGGATTGTAAAAGCCATAAGAAAGTAAATCCTCTATTTTAAATTATTTGCTTGGTTTAAGAAGATTTTGAATGTAAATGAGACGATTAGCTAGTCTAAAGACCAAGCCCCTTGCTATCAAAGTAGGAAAATATGCTGAAATGATTTGACATGTTTGACTACACTGTCATCTAACAATTCTCAATTATCAATTTCACATGAAAACAAATGCAGTGGAAGAACTTTGTGTGTGGCAATTTTATGTCACTAAAAAGGAAGACAGGTAGTTTACCTCGACATGTCTTCCCGACTTTTAGCATCCAGTTCTTTGCTAGGCGAATACTTTGGCAAGTTTGATGGATTGCAAGCATAAGGTTTGGTGTTGAAATACTATAAAAAGGTATTCCAAGAAATGAAAAGAAAATCTATATGTCAGAAATCAAACTCAATCATATTGAACTTGCTAGCATTAACTTGGTGAAGTTTACCTCAGACATCAAGGCAGAGGAGGCGGTTCCACGATTGGCGGGGTCAATGGATAATAAAGTCTCAAGTAGATCAACAGCAGTTTCTGGAAACTCGGCACACCTCTCACGCAAAGAGCTTTCGTAAGTAGTTTGAGGCTTAAATACTGTTGCATGAGGAAGCTTATACTTTTTCCAGAAATCGTCCGGCGGAGATCCACACAGCTTAAAAATTTTGTGTAGTTGTTCAACCTGTATGCTCAAAAATAAAATAACTCATATCAAAGTGTTTCCCACAAAATAAGAGTCAGTGTAAGGAATGTACTAATGCATTGCTTATGTTATTGTTTTGCTATACATAGTAATCAACAATGTTTTTATGTCCCTTCCTTCTATGCGAAAAGTTTCCAACTAAATCAGTAAATCACACACAAAGTAGTAGGAAGTAGAGCAATCTTCTTTCCAAAAAGTTCACAAACTTTTTAGAATGTCTTTTGATGCTTACTACTAAAGAATCAAATACATCAATTAAGCAGATTGATTACCTCAGTTCTTCCCTTAAGGATTGGTTTTCCTAGAAAAAGCTCGGCAAATACACAACCAACACTCCACAAATCAACCGATACTCCATAATTGGTTGATCCCATCAAGAGCTCAGGAGGGCGATACCATAGAGTTACTACACGACTGGTTAACTGATGCTTGTTATTTGGACTAATTGTATTTGCTAATCCAAAATCTCCTATCTTGAGAATACCTTCATTGTTCAATAAGATATTTGATACTTTAATGTCACGATGCATGATACCACGGATATGACAGTGCTCAATTCCACTTAATAGCTGTCGCAGGTAACACTTTATCTGTGGGAGAAACGAGGAAACAATGAAATGTCTAACATCTAACAAGGACCTAAATAACTTTCAAATACTCGAGGACTTCAAGGAGAAAAAGAAACAAATAAAATGAAGACCAAGATATGATTTGGAGTTAGCATAGAACCTTAAAGGCTTGTTGGTGAGTTGGGATTTTGGAGGAGAAGGGAGGGAAAGGAAGGTTTTGTAGCGTAAACATTTAAAATTTAACACTACCAGCATTTCCTTTCCCTCCGAAATTCCAACTCAGAAACAATCCTTGGAACAAGTCCTGTTTAAGTATTAATTTCGACATAGGCATCATGAATGACGTTTCAGCAATAGTTTCTATTAGAATCTTTAAGCTTGTAGCACTGACTTATACATCAAGGAAATGGGTGCACAAGTGAGTAAGAAAATGACATATATAGCCTCATACATATTGTGGCTATGGAAACATGCAGACCAGGATAGATTCCCCAGTTTCAAAACAATAAGTGTAGATAATCGTCGCATACTTTGCTTCAATCAATGCTAATGTATGCATATTTCATGTTAGGAACACCAAATATTGATATTTTGTGAAACACATGTGGAAATTGGCTTGAAGATTCGAACTTATCATAAATGAGATGAAAAACCAACCTGAGAGTCAGTGAAGAGAATATCAGGACGCGATACTAAGCCAGCAAGATCATGCTCCATGTATTCAAAAACAAGGTATATGCTACTAGATTGCTTAGAAGTGATTATGCCCTCCAATTTCATGATGTTTGGGTGGTCTAGCCTGCGAAGGATTGATATTTCTCTTGCCATGAATCTAATGCTCTCAGGTTGTAAATTGTCAAAGCGCACCTTCTTCAGAGCAAACATCCTTCCTGTTTCAACTTCACGTGCTCTGAACACGCTGCTATAAGTACCTTGTCCAATCTGTACAAAAAACCAAAAGGGAAGAAGTACACTAATATAAGAAAACATCAAATTAGAAAACTAATTGTGCCATGTTTTGAAAACCAAAGCTAGTTTGGCATTAAGAATACGTATGCTCCTAATTCAGTTGTACCAGTGCCAATGCCATTAGGAATGGTTTCCTTAGTAGCTCCATAAAGTTATACAATTTATCAGCACATGCCATTAGATAAGAACAATAGCATAAAGTAAAATTTTATAGTCTTCAAAGCTAAATTCTTTAAACTTCATAATCATCTCCCTACCATTAAATCAAGCTAGTTAGTATTCAGATTTGATATTCCTTAGTTTTATTCCACCAAAGCAACTAAAAATTGTGCTAACTTCCCAACAACACGATGAAGCTTTGCAACTACTGAATATATAAAAATATAATTATCTTTCAAGTTAAACTATATATTATGCATACTTGTACCAATTCCAAAGCCGCATTTGTTCAAGGAGAATAATAAAAGAGAGGTCCTTCTGAAAGATCTCACAACATGAGAATGAATGGATAACTTTGACCATGCTATGCAACAACAATACCTAATACTACCATACTTACCGGTTACCGAAACTAGTTAGCTAGATTGCAATTTCATGCAAACCTCATATAATTAAACCCTGCAATCATTATTTTAAAAGTTTTCGTCTAACTAACAATTTCATGTCTAAATTATCAATATCAGTGATTAGTGAATGTTAACATTTTCTCATTGAAAACTTTTCAAACAAGCTATTAGAAAATCACTACAAATTTTATCTTAGTCAACCATATTAAAAAGGCGAAAGTTTTTTAACTTAGTTTATATCATTGATAAGCCTCAAAGCAATACCTTACCTACATAAACAGTTTCTAAAAACCCCAAAATATAATTGAAAAAGTACCTTATCTAACTTTTGAAAAGAATCAGCTCTAAGAGGGAGCCATCCATGAACAGCTTCACCAGCAGTAACTGTGAGCCAACTTGGCCAACCAGCAGCATTGTGTTCAGCATCAACATGCCTCTTGGAGAATCCAAGCCTGATGCTAAAGGAGCCATTGCTCTTCTTGGAGGCGTTCTTCTTCAATTTCTTCTTCTCATCTGCTAATGATGATCCTGCCACATGAGAATGGCCCCTTGATCCTGCAACTGAAACTGCTGGTGGAGGAAGAGGTTCCAAAATCACATGATCAACAGGTGATAAATAAGGTGATGAGTCCCCAGACACAGCATTCTTGGAATTGATGCAACCCATGTATCAAAATCTGTCCTTTTCAAGATTTTTCTTCGTCTTCTTATTATTATTATGATTAATTACTAAATTATTGTTATTATTTTTTCAACCTCTAATTGGATGGCGGGTGAAGAATGCAGGGGACAGAGGTTTCTCCCCCCTAACATCAACACCCCCCAATGAGGTTTCTGCTAATTGGAATTCGAATCAGAAGAGGTGAAATGGGATTAACCCAGAAACAAAATCATTTCTTTTTTATTTTTTTGTTGGGTAGTGTGGTGAAACAAAAAAGAAAAAAAAAGTAACTTTCGTTCTGGAAACAACCCCTTTAATGTTTCTCTCTCTTCTTCCTCTCCTCCCTTTGTTTCTGTGTTTTGTTTTCTCTCTCTTGCTGTCTGTATTTGCCATTTTTGTTCCATCTCTAATTGTTTGTGTCATGTTTGCAAGATCCTCGGAGGAATGGAGGGTTGATGGTTTTTCAAGCGCGAAAGTTAAGGAAGAGAAACTCGGCGGTCCAAATTGGTTCATGGGGTTGAAAATACAAAGTGTGAAGTTTGTAATCATCAGAGAGAGAGAGAGAGAGAGAGAGAGAGAGAGAGAGAGAGAGAGAGAGAGAGGTGAATGAAACCAATTAGCCATGCAAATTGCAATGGTGGCGCTTCGCTCCATTTTATTATCACCTTTTTTTAATTTAATAATTTCTAATTAAAAAAATATTTTTTTATTAGATTGTGAGTCTAAATTATTTTATTTATATATCTAATTATATAATATTATATTAATAAAAATAATTATATTTTATATTAATTACGAAAATAGTTATAATTGTATCACATTATAAAATATTTTTAAAAATTAATATAAAAGAATAAATTTTTATTTAAAAGAAATTAAGATTAAAAATGATATTTTAAATATTGAAATATTAAAAGACCAATTTAAAAGGCAATCTAAATATTAAGGATTAATACAGTAATTTAGCCAAACATTAAACACACAAATCAACACAGAATCAATTCCATTTTACTCTTACCAAAGTGCCTAAATTTTCTTCCATATTTATTGGAGGAATTATTTGAGCTTCTTCATTTACCATACTATAGCAAATAAATATTAGGGAATTTTTACTAAAATAAAATAAAAAATACCTAAAACTTGTTTGTGTGCTATTTTTAAAAAAGATTTTTTTTAAATAATATTTTTTAAAAGATCTTTTATAACAGTAAAAGTGATTTTATGTTTGGATATCTCATGTAAAAAGATATTTTTATTTAACAATTATGTTTGGAAAAATAAAATAAAAATATTTTTTTGTTCATTTATTATATGAAAAATATTTTTTTTAAGAAAAAATATCTTTTAAAAAAAATATAAATTATAACTTCTCAAAAAAATATTTTTTTATTTTTTAGTACTTTTATTTTTACTATTAAAAATTTGCCAAACACACTAAAAAATAAAAAAATTATTAAAAAAAGATATTTTCTTATCGATTTAATAGCGCCCAAACAAATACCTAATCATTAAATTTTTCTTAATGAAAAATAATTACACATATATTCTTTAATTTTTTACTATTATGTAAATCGTACATGCTAAAATAACTTTTTTAACAATTAAATCATATATAAATTGTAGGTGAGTGCAGGAATTTATGTAAAAAAAATCAAAATTATTTGATAACTAAAAAATTTAGTCAACAACAATTAAAATTTATTTTATTTAGTATTTATTAATTATTATAATAATAATTAATTAATACTAAATCAAACAAATTTTAAGTGTTCTTTATTGTTTTTTTAGTATTATCCAAAAATTTTAACTCTATTTTCATATAATCAGGATGGGATATTAAACATCCAGAATCGGTTGTAAATCACTGTAATTCCGAGAGTTATTACTCAAAATGACCCCTGAAATTTGACTTCTAATTTAATTTAACCCTCGAATTTTTAATTAATCCAAATTGTACTCTAAAATCTTAACGCGTGCCTCAAATTAGCCCTTTCTTTCATTTTTGTCACCGAAAAACTGACTTGACACAATTAAAAGGCGTGATTTTGCTATTTGTTCCAAAACGAGCGTGATTTTACTCCTCCTCTTCTTCCTCTTCCTCAATTAGTCATGATTTTTCTCCAACTCATTTTCAGTCATCAAGTAATCATCATCACCTTCATTTACACCTTCTACTTCTTCTATTTCACTTCAAACTTATTATTATTATTATTATTATTATTGAAAAAGAATGAGGAATAGGATTTCAACACAACACTACAACCTCAACTCACCCTCCTTCTTCATCAAGAGTTCCCTCCACATTCTCAAAGCCATTTATGTTAGAATTAGTGACCCATCTCCCATTGATCACATTGCCGCCCCCACCTCGGACCCACTACCGTACTCCACTTTTCTTCATTTTTTTTTGCATTGCATTCACAAATAGAAAATGAAAAAGCTTTTCATGTGATTAAAGTGGCAGGGATTGATTATTCCGGATGTTGCAGGAACTTCTTATTGGTTTGTTTGAATTTGTCACTATGAAAATTTGACCCCTTTACAGTGATGAAGAAAGGAACAGGAAATTAGAATTTTGAAAAACGACGTCATTTTTCTTGTACCACGTGTGAACTAAATTTGTCACGTCATTTTTTCGATGACGAAAATGGATAGAAGAACTAACTTGAGACACGCGTTAAAATTTTAGAGTATAATTTGAATCAATTAAAAATTCGAAGATTAAATTAAATCGGATGTCCAATTTCAAGATCATTTTAAATATTAACTCGTAATTCCAAACATAAATTCTACAATGATTTACGTCCAAACATGAATATCAACAACGTAGAACGATTTACGTGCAAATTTGCCAAACCATTAAGACATAATTCCCACTCACATACATATTTAAAAGCTACATAGGATATAGAGTGAAGACAAAACAAAGGGGAAAAAAAAAGAAAAAGAAATTCACTATATGATATTTTACACATTCTCCCTGTATCTTTATATTTTTCGTATAAACTTTGGATAATTTATCACAATAAATATTCATATAACTGAAATAAGATAATATAAATTCAAAAAAGAAAAGGCTATGAAGGTTCACAACAATATGTATACTTATTACCATTATCTGCAACCTTTCTTGCATGAATCCAACTTTTCTTTGTCACCCTTAAAGAGCTTCTTGCAATTATCAACACACTGTTTTAGTACTTTGCATTTGTCAATGCAGTATGTTTTCCTCACCTGAAATTTCTGATGGGTTTCGTTGCATTTATTGATACACGCATTCAAATCAGACACATCATGATAAGTTGGAGTCCAAGTTCGTCGCCGGCGAACAAGTGGTGGTTGTTGATAAATAATAGCATCAAAGAAATCAGGAATAAAAGAACAAAGAATTACTCCAATTATCAATATCATTAGTGTATAAGGCACAACATTTCTAGCCATAGGTGTCTGCAGTATGTTTTCCTTAACAGTAATGTCTGTTTGTTTCTATCGTTATTATTTATATGTTTATATATATCATATATGTACCATGAATCTAGCTAGAAGTAGAAGATTCCTTGCTTATTAGTGTTCTTTCCCTGTTTCAAGAGTCGTAAATTATAAATATATAGCATTCTCCTTGTAGTAAAATGTTGTTTCAGAATAGTTTATTAGTTTGATTGATTGACTCTTGAGTTCAACGAATTACGAAGAAGCATTTATTAATAGTAATATGTTACATGAACAAAAAACGTGTATTTCACAGGATATATACCAAAAAATAAAAGAATGTCTTTCAGTTCTTAATTTCTTATTATGGAACACATAATTTTTGAACGAAAATAAAAAATGTTTTTTAATCAATTACATAATTTTTTATTAAAATAACATATTTATATATTATAAAATTTATCAGGATTAAATTATTGTTTAATGATTAAAATTAAAATTTTAAAAATATTTATAAAAATATTTGTATTTATATATGTAGAAAAAAAGAAGAGACATTAGCACATTTAAAATATTCAAAAAATTCAAGCAACATGCACTTTGAATAATAATCAACAAATTCAGCAACAACAATGTTCCAAATTCAAATTCCAGCAACAACAATATTCCACAACAAATTTCACAAAAAATTCTAAAATTTCATAAAAAATCTAATTCACAGGGTGGTGGTGGTGCGGTGCGGTGCGGCAGGATGGCAGGGCGGTGATGAGCGGATAATTTGTACGCTTTTTGGTATTGTTTTTAGTATATTTCTAGTAGGATTTAGTTAGTTTTTAGTACATTTTTATTAGTTTTTAATTAAAAATCACTTTTCTGGACTTTACTATGAGTTTGTGTGTTTTTCTGTGATTTCAGGTATTTCTGGCTGAAATTGAGGGACCTGAGCAAAAATCTGATTCAGAGACTGAAAAGGACTGCAGATGCTGTTGGATTCTGACCTCCCTGCACTTGAAGTAGATTTTCTGGAGCTACAGAAGCCCAATTGGCGCGCTCTTAACGGCGTTGAAAAGTAGACATCCTGGGCTTTCCAGCAATGTATAATAGTCCATACTTTGCACGAGATTTGATGGCCCAAACCGGCGTTCCAAATCAGCTCAAGAATGTCCGGCGTTAAACACCGGAACTGGCACAAGAATGGGAGTTAAACGCCCAAACTGGCACAAAAGCTGGTGTTTAACTCCAAGAAGAGTCTCTACACGAAAATGCTTCAATGCTCAGCCCAAACACACACCAAGTGGGCCCGGAAGTGGATTTTTATGTCATTTACTCATTTCTGTAAACCCTAGGCTACTAGTTCTTTATAAATAAGACCTTTTGCTATTGTATTTTCATCTTGGTTTTTCTGGTTCCCTTTCTGGGGCCGAAGCCAATGATCACTTTTGTTCTTATGTATTTTCAACGGTGGAGTTTCTACACACCATAGATTAAGGTGGGGAGCTCTGCTGTACCTCGAGTATTAATGCAATTACTATTGTTCTTCTATTCAATTCAGCTTGTTCTTGTTCCAAGATATCACTTGTTCTTCAACTTGATGAATGTGATGATCCGTGACACTCATCATCATTCTCACCTATGAACGTGTGACCGTCAATCACCTCCGTTCTACCTTAGATTGGGTGGATATCTCTTGGGTTCTTTAACCGGAATCTTCGTGGTATAAGCTAGAATTGATGACTGCATTCAAGAGAATCCGGAAGGTCTAAACCTTGTCTGTGGTATTCTGAGTAGGATTCAATGATTGAATGATTGTGACAAGCTTCAAACTCGCGATTGTGGGGCGTTAGTGACAGACGCAAAAGAATCACTGGATTCTATTCCGACATGATCGAGAACCGACAGCTGGATAGCCGTGCCGTGACAGGGTGCGTTGAACATTTCCACTGAGAGGACGGGACTGTAGCCATTGACAACGGTGATACCCAACATACAGCTTGCCATGGAAAGGAGTAAGAAGGATTGGATGAAGACAGTACGAAAGCAGAGAGACGGAAGGGACAAAGCATCTCCATTCGCTTATCTGAAGTTCTCACCAATGAATTGCATAAGTATCTCTATCTTTATCTTTTATTCACATATCATCCATAACCATTTGAGTCTGCCTGACTAAGATTTACAAGGTGACCATAGCTTGCTTCATACCAACAATCTCCGTGGGATCGACCCTTACTCGCGTAAGGTTTATTACTTGGACGACCCAGTGCACTTGCTGGTTAGTTGTGCGAAGTTGTGTTTATGCCATGGTATTGAGCACCAAGTCTTTGGGGCCATTACTAGGGATTATTTGAGTTGTGAAAAGTAGTGATCACAATTTCGTGCACCAAGTTTTTGGCGCCGTTGCCGGGGAATTATTTCGAGTATGGACAACTGACGGTTCATCTTGTTGCTTAGATTAGGTATTCTTCAGAGTTCTTAAGAATGAATTCTAGTGTTTCAAGGTGATGATCTTATCATCACCAAAGCTGATTGATTCTCATCAATTTAGCTCTTGAATGCAATGTCCTGCTGAAGCTTGGCTATTCATGTCTAATTCCTTTAGACTAAAGCTTTAGACTAACATTGCATGATTCCTGGAATTCTCATTAAGAATTTTGATACCTTTATTGTCTTTTCCACTTAATTTTCGAAAAAACAAAAAAAAATTTACAAAATCATAAAAATCAAAAATATTTTATGTTTCTTGTTGAGTCTAGTATCTCATTTTAAGTTTGGTGTCTTGCATGCATTGTTTATTTGATCTTGGTTCTATTTTCAAGTCAATAATACAGGGAACTGAAGATTCAGTACATGCAACAGAGGAATTATACAGAAAAAGCTGGGCGTTCAAAACGCCCAACGAAGAAGGAAAAACTGGCATTTAAACGCCAGCCAGGATACCTGGCTGGGCGTTTAACGCCCAAAAGGGTAGTGCTTTGGGCGTTAAACGCCAGAATGTGCACCATTCTGGGCGTTTAACGCCAGGATAGCACAAGAGGGAAGATTCTGTTTTTAATGCAATTTTTTTTTTCAAGTTTTCAAAGTTTTTCAAAATCAAATCTTTTTCAAATAATATCTTTTCAATCAAATCTTTTTCAAAATCAATTTCTTTCCTTTTTCAAAGATACTTATTATCAATTAATGATTTGATTCAACATTTCAAGTATGTTGCCTTTTCTGTTGAGAAAGGTTTAATGTTTGAATTATATCTTTTCTTGTTAGCCAAGTCATTAATTTTTAAAATCAAATCTTTTTAAATTGTTTTTCAAATCATATCTTCTCAATCACATCTTTTTAAAACCATAACTTTTAAATCACATCTTTTTTAAAAAAGTTTTCAATCATATCTTCTTCAAAATCTTTTTCAAAATGATTTTTAAAATCCTTTTAATTAATTTTCGAAAAAATCTCTTCCCCTCTTCTCACATCCTTCTATTTTTCTGTTCCTCTGACACCTCAAGGAATCTCTATACTGTGACATAGAGGATTCCACCTTTTCTTGTTCTCTTCTCTTTCATATGAGCAGGAGCAAAGACAAAAGCATTCTTGTTGAGGCTGATCCTGAACCAGAAAGGACCTTGAAGTGAAAGCTAAGAGAAGCTAAGGCACAACTCTCTATAGAGGATCTAACAGAAATCTTCAAAGAAGAAGACATGGCAGCTGAAAACAACAACAATGCCAATAATGCAAGGAAGGTGCTGGGTGACTTTACTGCACCTACTCCCAACTTCTATGGGAGAAGCATCTCTATCCCTGCCATTGGAGCAAACAACTTTGAGCTTAAGCCTCAATTAGTTTCTCTAATGCAACAGAATTGCAAGTTCCATGGACTTCCATTGGAAGATCCTCATTAGTTTTTAGCTGAATTCTTGCAAATCTGTGACACTGTCAAGACTAATGGGGTTGACCCTGAGGTCTACAGACTTATGCTATTCCCTTTTGCTGTGAGAGACAGAGCTAGGATATGGTTGGACTCACAACCTAAAGAAAGCCTGAACTCTTGGGAAAAGCTAGTCAATGCCTTCTTGGCAAAGTTCTTTCCACCTCAAAAATTGAGCAAACTTAGAGTGGAAGTTCAAACCTTCAGACAAAAGAAAGGTGAATCCCTCTATGAAGCTTGGGAAAGATACAAACAATTGATCAGAAAGTGTCCCTCTGACATGCTTTCTGAATGGAGCATCATAGGTATTTTCTATGATGGTCTCTCTGAACTATCCAAGATGTCATTGGATAGCTCTGCTGGAGGATCTCTTCATCTGAAGAAGACGCCTACAAAAGCTCAAGAACTAATTGAAATGGTTGCAAATAACCAATTCATGTACACTTCTGAAAGGAATCCTGTGAACAATGGGACAAATCAGAAGAAAGGAGTTCTTGAGATTGATACTCTGAATGCCATACTGGCTCAGAACAGAATATTGACTCAGCAAGTCAATTTGATTTCTCAAAGTCTGTCTGGAATGCAAGCTGCACCAGGCAGTACTAAGGATGCTTCATCTAAAGAAGAAGCGTATGATCCTGAGAATCCTTCAATGGAAGAGGTGAATTACATGGGAGAACCCTATGGAAACACCTATAATTCTTCATGGAGAAATCATCCAAATCTCTCATGGAAGGATCAACAGAGACCTCAACAAGGTTTCAACAATAATAATGGTGGAAGAAACAGGTTTAGCAATGGCAAGCCTTTTCCATCATCTTCTCAGCAACAGACAGAGAATTCTAAGCAGAACCACTCTGACTTAGCAACCATGGTCTCTGATCTAATCAAAACTACTCAAAGTTTCATGACTGAAACAAGGTCCTCCATTAGAAATTTGGAGGCACAAGTGGGACAGCTGAGCAAGAAAATTACTGAACTCCCTCCTAGTACTCTTCCAAGCAATACAGAAGAAAATCCAAAAGGAGAGTGCAAGACCATCAACATGGCCGAATTTGGAAAGGAGGAAGAGGCAGTGAACGCCACTGAGGAAGACCTCAATGGACGTCCACTGGCCTCCAATGAGTTCCCTAATGAGGAACCATGGAAATCTGAGGCTCACACTGAGACCACAGAGATTCCAATGGATTTACTTCTGCCATTCATGAGCTCTGATGAGTATTCTTCCTCTGAAGAGGGTGAGTATGTCACTGAAGAGCAAGTTGCTAAATACCTTGGAGCAATCATGAAGCTAAATGACAAGTTATTTGGTAATGAGACTTGGGAGGATGAACCACCTTTGCTCACCAAAGAACTGGATGACTTGACTAGGCAGAAATTGCCTCAAAAGAGACAAGATCCTGGGAAGTTTTCAATACCTTGTACCATAGGCACCATGACCTTTAAGAAGGCTCTGTGTGACTTAGGGTCAAGTGTAAACCTCATGCCTCTCTCTGTAATGGAGAAGCTAGGGATCTTTGAGGTACAAGCTGCAAGAATCTCACTAGAGATAGCAGACAATTCAAGAAAACAAGCTTATGGACTTGTAGAGGATGTTTTGGTGAAGATTGAAGACCATTACATCCCTGCTGATTTCATAGTCCTAGAGACTGGGAAGTGCATGAATGAATCCATCATCCTTGGCAGACCCTTCCTAGCCACAGCAAAGGCTGTGATTGATGTGGACAGAGGAGAATTGATCATTCAAGTGAATGAAGAATCCTTTGTGTTTAAGGCTCAAGGATATTCCTCTGTCACCATGGAGAGGAAGCATGAAGAGCTTCTCTCAAAACAGAGCCAAACATAGCCCCAACAGTCAAACTCTAAGTTTGGTGTTGGGAGGCCACAACCAAACTCTAAGTTTGGTGTTGAACCCCCACATTCAAACTCTAAGTTTGGTGTTGGGAGGTTCCAACATTGCTCTGAGTATCTGTGAGGCTCCATGAGAGTCCTTTGTCAAGCTACTGACATTAAAGAAGCGCTTGTTGGGAGGCAACCCAATGTTATATTTTATCTATTTTCCTTTGTTATTTTATGTTTTCTGTAGGTTGATGATCATGAAAAGTCACAAAATCAATTGAAAAAGTAAAAACAGAATGAAAAACAGGAAGAAAAATAGCACACCCTGGAGGAAGATCCTGCTGGCGTTTAAACGCCAGTAAGGGTAGCAGTTGGGTGTTTAACGCCCAGTCTGGCACCATTCTGGGCGTTTAACGCCAGAAAGAGGCACCAGACTGGCGTTGAACGCCAGAAAAGGGCAAGAAGCTGGCGTTAAACGCCAGAAATGGGCACCAGCCCGGTGTTTAACGCCAGAATTGGCAAAGGGTGCATTTTTGCACGCCATTTGGTGCAGGGTTGAATTTTCCTTGACACCTCAGGATCTGTGGACCCCACAGGATCCCCACCTACCCCACCACCCTCTCTCTTCTTCACCCATCCACCAATCACCTCAACCACTCTTTCCCAAAAACCCCTCACTTATCAAATCCCATTTTTCTCTTCACCACTCACATCCATCCTTCATAAAACCCCACCTACCTCACCATTCAAATTCAAACCACTTTCCCTCCCAAACTCACCCTCCCATAACCGAACCCTACCCCTCTCTCCACCCCTATATAAACTCCTCTTCACTCATTCATTTTCACACAACCTAAACACTACTTCTCCCCTTTGGCCGAACCATAAAGCCAACTCCATCTCCTCTATTTCTTCTTCTTCTACTCTCTTCTTTCTTCTTTTGCTCGAGGACGAGCAAACCTTTTAAGTTTGGTGTGGTAAAAGCATTGCTTTTTGTTTTTCCATAACCATCTATGGCATCCAAGGCCGGAGAAACCTCTAGAAAGAGGAAAGGAAAGGCAAAAGCTTCCACCTTCGAGTCATGGGAGATGGAGAGATTCATCTCAAGGGTGCATCAAGACCACTTCTATGAAGTTGTGGCCTTGAAGAAGGTGATCCCCGAGGTCCCTTTCAAACTCAAAAAGAGTGAATATCCGGAGATCCGACATGAGATTCGAAGAAGAGGTTGGAAAGTTCTTACCAACCCCATTCAACAAGCCGGAATCTTGATGGTTCAAGAGTTCTATGCCAATGCATGGATCACCAAGAACCATGATCAAAGTGTGAACCCGGACCCTAAGAATTGGCTTACAATGGTTCGGGAGAAATACTTAGATTTTAGTCCGGAAAAGGTAAGGTTGGCATTCAACTTGCCCATGATGCAAGGAGATGAACATCCTTACACTAGAAGGGTCAACTTTGATCAAAGGTTGGACCAAGTCCTCATAGACATCTGTGAAGAGGGCGCCCAATGGAAGAGAGATTCAAGAGGGAAGCCGGTTCAACTGAGAAGGTATGACCTCAAACCCGTGGCTAGAGGATGGTTGGAGTTTATCCAACGCTCAATCATTCCCACTAGCAACCAGTCCGAAGTTACTATAGACCGGGCCATCATGATTCATAGTATCATGATTGGAGAAGAAGTAGAAGTTCATGAGGTTATAGCCCAAGAACTCTATAAGGTGGCGGACAAGTCCTCTACCTTGGCAAGGTTAGCCTTTCCTCATCTCATTTGTCACCTCTGTTATTCAGTTGGAGTTGACATAGAAGGAGACATTCTCATTGATGAGGACAAGCCCATCACTAAGAAAAGGATGGAGCAAACAAGAGACCCCACTCATCATGAAATCCCTGAGATGCCTCAAGGGATGCACTTTCCTCCACAAAACTATTGGGAGCACCAAGAACACTCCATTCTCCTCCATGAAATTAGAGAAGATCAAAGAATCATGAGAGAGGAGCAACAAAGACAAGAAAGAGACTTTGAGGAGCTCAAGCACTCCATAAGATCTTCAAGAGGAAGAACGAGCCGCCATCACTAAGGTGGACCCGTTCTTTAATCTCCTTGTTCTTTATTTTCCTATTTTTCAAATTTTCATGCTTATGTTTATCCATGTTTGTGTCTTATGATCATTAGTGTCTTAGTGTCTATGCCTTAAAGTTATGAATGTCCTATGAATCCATCACCTTTCTTAAAATGAAAAATGTTCTTAATTGAAAAAGAGAAGAATTGCATGAATTTTGAATTTTATAACAGATTAATTATTTTGATGTGGTGGCAATACTTTTGTTTTCTGAATGTATGCTTGAACAGTGCATATGTCTTTTGAATTTGTTGTTCATGAATGTTAAAATTGTTGGCTCTTGAAAGAATGATGAAAAAGGAGACATGTTACTGAGGATCTGAAAAATCATAAAAATGATTCTTGAAGCAAGAAAAAGCAGTGAATATAAAAAAAAAAGAAAAAAAAGAAAAAAAAACGAAAAAAAAGAAGGAGAAAGAGAAAAAGAAAGAAAAAGAAAGAAATAAAGTTGTGATCCAAGGTAAAAAGAGTGTGCTTAAGAACCCTGGACACCTCTAATTGGGGACTCTAGCAAAGCTGAGTCACAATCTAAAAAGGTTCACCCAATTATGTGTCTGTGGCATGTATGTATCCGGTGGTAATACTGGAAGACAGAGTGCTTTGGGCCACGGCCAAGACTCATAAAGTAGCTGTGTTCAAGAATCATCATACTTAACTAGGAGAATAAATAACACTATCTGGATTCTGAGTTCCTATAGAAGCCAATCATTCTGAATTTCAAAGGATAGAGTGAGATGCCAAAACTGTTCAGAGGCAAAAAGCTAAAAGCCCCGCTCATCTAATTAATACTGATCTTCATAGATGTTTTTGGAATTCATTGCATATTCTCTTCTCTTTATCTTATTTGATTTTCAGTTTCTTGGGGACAAGCAATAATTTAAGTTTGGTGTTGTGATGAGCGGATAATTTGTACGCTTTTTGGCATTGTTTTTAGTATGTTTCTAGTATGATTTAGTTAGTTTTTAGTATATTTTTATTAGTTTTTAATTAAAAATCACTTTTCTGGACTTTACTATGAGTTTTTGTGTTTTTCTGTGATTTCAGGTATTTTCTGGCTGAAATTGAGGGACCTGAGCAAAAATCTGATTCAAAGACTGAAAAGGACTGCAGATGCTGTTGGATTCTGACCTCCCTGCACTCGAAGTGGATTTTCTGGAGCTACAGAAGCCCAATTGGCGCGCTCTCAACGGCGTTGGAAAGTAGATATCCTGGGCTTTCCAGCAATGTATAATAGTCTATACTTTGCCCGAGATTTGATGGCCCAAACCGGCGTTCTAAATCAGCTTAAGAATGCCCGGCATTAAACGCCGGAACTGGCACAAGAATGGGAGTTAAACGCCCAAACTGGCACAAAAGCTGGCGTTTAACTCCAAGAAGAGTCTCTACACGAAAATGCTTCAATGCTCAGCCCAAACACACACCAAGTGGGCCCGGAAGTGGATTTTTATGTCATTTACTCATTTCTGTAAACTCTAGGCTACTAGTTCTTTATAAATAAGACCTTTTGCTATTGTATTTTCATCTTGGTTTTTCTGGTTCCCTCTTTGGGGCCGAAGCCAATGATCACTTTTGTTCTTATGTATTTTCAACGGTGGAGTTTCTACACACCATAGATTAAGGTGTGGAGCTCTGCTGTACCTCGAGTATTAATGCAATTACTATTGTTCTTCTATTCAATTCAGCTTGTTCTTGTTCCAAGATATCACTTGTTCTTCAACTTGATGAATGTGATGATCCGTGACACTCATCATCATTCTCACCTATGAACGTGTGACCGTCAATCACCTCCGTTCTACCTTAGATTGGGTGGATATCTCTTGGGTTCTTTAACCGGAATCTTCGTGGTATAAGCTAGAATTGATGACTGCATTCAAGAGAATCCGGAAGGTCTAAACCTTGTCTGTGGTATTCTGAGTAGGATTCAATGATTGAATGACTGTGACGAGCTTCAAACTCGCGATTGTGGGGCGTTAGTGACAGACGCAAAAGAATCACTGGATTCTATTCCGACATGATCGAGAACCGACAGCTGGATAGCCGTGCCGTGACAGGGTGCGTTGAACATTTCCACTGAGAGGACGGGACTATAGCCATTGACAACAGTGATGCCCAACATACAGCTTGCCATGGAAAGGAGTAAGAAGGATTGGATGAAGACAGTAGGAAAGCAGAGAGACGGAAGGGACAAAGCATCTCCATTCGCTTATCTGAAGTTCTCACCAATGAATTGTATAAGTATCTCTATCTTTATCTTTTATTCACATATCATCCATAACCATTTGAGTCTGCCTGACTAAGATTTACAAGGTGACCATAGCTTGCTTCATACCAACAATCTCCGTGGGATCGACCCTTACTCGCGTAAGGTTTATTACTTGGACGACCCAGTGCACTTGCTGGTTAGTTGTGCGAAGTTGTGTTTATGCCATGGTATTGAGCACCAAGTCTTTGGGGCCATTACTAGGGATTATTTGAGTTGTGAAAAGTAGTGATCACAATTTCGTGCATCAGGCGGTGAAGAAGAAGAAGGTGGTGGTGCGGTGATGCAGTGCGGTGCAGTGGTGCAGCGATATGTCGGTCTCCATTCTCTCCCCCCTCCTCCCCCTCTTTTCTCGTGCCCCCCTTTCTCTCTCTCCCCCCTTTTGTATCCCGTTCTTTTTTCTTTTTTATTTATTATATATTTATTTTATTTTATAATTTTTTAATGAGGGATAATTTAATAATAAAAAAATAAAAATGGTAAAAATGATGATTTTAAAACAAACTGAAACATTGGGGATCATTTTGTAGCAAAAAAAAGTTGGGGACGAAATCGATTTTTGACCTCTACGTTGGGGACCAAAATCATACTTAACCCTTGATTTTATATAATGGATTATGTTTCGTTCAGTACTATACAATTATTTCACAATGAGTACGTGTTCACTTCATTATGTCCATTCATTTAGTATTACAATTGTTTCATCATAATAACATGTTTGGTTCATTGCACAATTCAAAACTCTTCCTCTAAAGAAAGAGGAAAAGACAAAAAAAATATAGCAGCAACAACAAAAAATAAAGAGAAAACAAAAAAATATAGCAGCAACAACAAAAAATAAAGAGAAAACATGTGAAGAAGGAGGAACACGAAGAAGAAAAAAGATGCCGCGTAGACGAGCGTCAGAAGAAGGAGAAAAAGCGCGAGAGGAGAAGAAGAAAAAGCACGAGGAAGAATAGAAGAAGAAGAAAAAGTGCAGGGGAGAAGAGAAGAAGAAGAGAAGAAGTGTAAGGAAAGAAGAAAACAGAAAAAGAGTGACTTAAAATTACTTGAATGAACTTAAATGACAAAATTGTTTCGACGGGTAGAATATCTCGTAATGAAAATTGTGAACAAATGTACTATAATCCCAGCCACGAAAAGTTAAAAAAAAAACCACTCCTAATTACCCTACCAAAACCCTATTCTCACATTTCACATTTTAACCATCCCTTTTCACCCTATTGACAGCCGCAACCACATTCTCCCAAACCCTCTCATCGGCGCCACTCCCTCCATCACCTGCCAAACTCACCGACATTACTCTGACCCTCATCAGCCTGCCTCAGCGTTGTCGCTTCTCCTCTCAGCAGCCCCATTATCGCCGTCCCCCCACTCTCTCACCAGCAACAGTCATCTCCGAGGAGCTTCTTCTTCCTCATCTCCCTTCTCCCGCCTACGCTGCCGCACTCTTGTCCAGGTTGCGCCTCCGCCTTCCATGGGTGCAGCAGACCAAACAGCAGCAGCACCACCAAGCAAGCCGCAGTTCAACGCCAACTTCAGCAACATCATTTTTTACTACAAGAGGTTAGTGATAGTTTTGGTTTTATATTTAAATGGATGTTTATGCAATAGATACAGTGGTTCGGAATAGATGTTCTGAGATTTAGTTGAATTATTGGAAATTTTTTTCCTCCTATAACAAACAAACAACAAACAACAACAAAGCATTATCCCACTAAGTGGGGTCGGCTACATGAATCAAACGATGTCATTGTGCTCTGTCATGTATCATGTCTACAGAGAGACCGTTTACATGTAGATCTCATTTGATCACCTCATGGATAGTCTTCTTAGGTCTTCCTCTGCCTTTCGCCCTTTGTCCATCTTCCATCTCATCCACCCTCCTGACTGGATGTTCTATCGGTCTTCTTCTCACATGTCCAAACCACCTGAGATGCAATTCAACCATCTTTTTCACAATGGGTGCTACTCCAACTCTCTCCCTTATATCTTCATTCCTTATTTTATCCAATCACGTATGACCACTCATCCATCTCAACATCTTCATCTCTGCCACACTCAGCTTATGTTCGTGCTCTCCTTTACCCGCCCAACACTCCGTACCATACAGGCATACAGCATAGCCGGTCTTATAGCGGTGCGATAGAATTTACCTTTAAGTTTTAAAGGCACTTTTTTGTCGCATATAAAACCAGATGCACTCTGCCATTTTGACCAACCTGCTTGGATCCTATGATTTACATCCTGTTCAATCTCTCTATTATCCTGTATGATGCACCCAAGATACTTAAAACTTTTAACTTTTCCTAGGATGTTTTCTCCAATCTTCACCTCTATATTGAGGTTTTTCCTTCTCAAACTGAACTTACATTCCATATATTCCATCTTGCTACGGCTTATGCGCAGACCATACACTTCTAAAGCTTCTCTCCATAACTCCAACTTCTTATTTAGGTCTTCCCTTGACTCTCTCATAAGGACGATATCATCGGCAAAAAGAAGCATGCACCATGGCATAGGCTCTTGGATGTGCTCTGTAAGTACTTCCAAGACTAATGTGAAAATGTATGGACTTAAGGATGATCCCTAGTGTAATCCTATAACAATAGGGAATTCCTCCGTCACACCACCTTGAGTCTTCACACTAGTTGTGGCTCCATCATACATGTCTTTAATTGCCCGAATATATGCAATCCTTACTCTCCTCTTTTCTAAAATCTTTCATAAGACCTCCCTTGGTACCCTATCATACGCTTTTTCCAAATCAATAAATACCATATGTAGATCCCTTTTATTACTACGATACCTCTCCATCATCCTTCTTAATAGGTATATCGCTTCAGTGGTAGATCTTTGTGGCATAAATCCAAATTGGTTCTCTGTTACTTGTGTCTCTTTTCTCAACTTCCATTCTATTACCATTTCCCATAATTGGACTCAACTTGAAAAAAAAACATGTGCCTGTGTACGGATGTTTGTTTTGATTAGATAATTGGTCTTTTGCTTTATTTCCTATGTGGTTTGTGAGTTAATTAAATAATTCGTTGAAACTAATTTTGGTTGTGCTTGAATCAAACTAATTACATTTGGCTTAATTAACTAAGAATGTAATAATTAAATAAAGGTTCTTAATTTGTTAGATGTTTATTATCAAATAAAGCGGATATTCATTTTACTATGTATGCTGATAGTTCGATCATTTGAAAAGTGGATGTTTATTTTACTTATAATATTGGTCTTTTGCTTGATTTGCTGGATTTTGTATGCAAATGCTCCACTAGTTTCTTTTGTTAAGTGGTTTCGGAGTAATGGAGAAAAACTGGATTAGATAATTAGATTTAGTTTTAGAATCATACTTAAGAACAACTAGTATCAACATACAGAAATTAATAATTTACATATTGCCTTCTTGATCACCCTCTACACAATGTCCTTCTCTACCAGGTGAATTCTATAACTAACTTCATAGTTTCATTCATACTATGATTTGCTCTTCTTTCAAGCTTAAATGTATCGGTCTTTGGTTGCTGTTTCCGAAATCCATATCCGGATGCTTCTCAGGCACCGCTTTATGCGGCTTTGAAGTGTTATGGCTGCTCTTTTTGGAAGCAGGCACATCATGATTATGTTTTCCCTCGTAAGTTGTTATCACTGCTTTCGGATCCATTGAAGCTCTCTCGATGTGCTTTCGCACGTTGCACCCTGCACTTGTGCATTTGTAATAGCTCCTGTTCATGGAAATTCAGCATTAGGAAAAATTAAACAGAACTTGAATCCCTATATTAGAAGTATCTTATAAGGGGAAAAAAAGTGAAATCAGTTCAGTGCACAAACATCTCGTGTTAACGCAAGATCTGAAAAAAGACAGAGTGATTATTACCTTGGATGAGGATTACCCTTCACCACTTTCTGCCCATACTTGCGCCACTTGTAGCCATCATCCAAAAGATCAACTTCGCTTCTTGTTTGGACAATGATTTTGGGTTCTGTCACAGTCGTTTGATGTCCTTCATAAACCCCAACATCAATGTTCCTGCAACACACAAAGCTAGCCTAACACATGAAGAAACATAACTAGAAACCTGCATTTTAAATGATGATAAAAATGGTGAAACTGAAACTTGCCTTCTCTTGGGGTTTGGTTCAACATCATCTCCCTCCTCTTCCCGCATATCTACACCACCCAAATCTTCGCTGATCGAACAATCAGAAAAGCTTTTGCCAAAACTATCTGAATTTCCAACCCAACTCAACTCAGACTTAGGCTGAATGCTTACACTTTCATTTGAATCACTGTTATCTTTATTACGCTTATTGGAATGAGGCTTTTCATGGTTATGCTGCCCTTTATAGATGATTTCTGTTATGTGACCATCAATGGCACGCTCAACCTTTTTCTTCACATTGCAACTCAGATGTGTACACTTGTAGTAGCTCCGCGGAAACTCACTCCCCTTAACCTGTTTCTGTCCATATTTTCGCCAGTTATAGCCATCGTCCGCAGGCTTGTTGACCACCACGGACGAAGGCTGCTGATACTTCTTGTCAGCATTATTGGACATCTGAGAAGTTTCAAACATAGATACTTCTACATTCTTCTCTGAAACATCATCTTCATCAATCTGCATTTGCCCTTGTGATTGTGCTATCACAGCTTCAGTGGTAACCTGTGCTAAAGCCTGCTGATGTGACATCCCAAAGGGGCTCTGTATATGTATATATTGAAATGAAGATATAATAAGAATGTCACGGTTGTTATATCCACTGTCCCTCAGGGAAAATAGATCACATTGATACATAACAATGAGAAATTTTCCCAGCAGAATGACCAGCATTGCTGCAATATTATGCATTATCCTGCATCCACTTACAATTGTATAATAAAAACCCAGTCATTATTTTCTTAGATTATAAATACTTAAAATGCAAAGCATTTGTAACACAATTTTTTGCTTGTTTTTTTTTTGTCTAGCACATACTACAAAAATTGCAGTGTAAAGAGTAAAGACATAGCATTGAAATTCCATACTAATATGCTGTCATTTGTCTTCCATAGTCAACAAAAATTTGGAACAAACAAAGAAACCAAAAAACACTTTCTTTCTCCTTGTTGACTTCCAAGAAATTATTTCTTAACTTAGAATTCAGAAATTTCCACCACAAATGTCTTATCCGCAACTTTCTACTGTTTAATTTTTTGTTCGGCTAAAGCACTGTACACAAAAAGATGAAGAAGAGTTGGGACAATTTTCAGCTTTTAGCCCGCAACAGCAATTGACCAAAGCCAAAGATAAAGTCAAAAGTCAAAAGTCAAAACGCCGCCAGCACAGTAAAAAAATGATAAATAATAATAATTTCGCAGCAGAGTTTAATTTTGATTTATCCTAACAGTATAAAGATTTTGAGAGGATTATTCAATCAGATTTATATATTTAAATAAATTTTAATTAACAAATTTAAAAATTAGTAAATTTTGCTAATGCGATTGATTGTACGGATAGTTAGACGGTGCATGAAAAATTAAATTCTATAACAATAATAATAAGTTGTTAATCCGACGAAGCACAAATCATTTCTGATTCCAATTACCAAATCTGTCGATAACAAGTTAATTAAGAAATAATTGAAATAAATATTATTAAGGAAAAGGCTGAAATAGAAGTAACAGAAATGAAGAGAGAAGAGAGTGTGCAAGTACCTGAGGGTTCGTAGGGGAGAAGAGGAAGGCGGAAGGGCTGAAGCCAGGTGGCACGGTGAAGAGAGGAGACGGCGTAACCGCCAGGAGCTGAGAGAAGGAAGAAGGTGAAGGGGAGTAGTCGTCCGCAAAGAACGACGACACCAGAGTCATGGGACCGGGGCTTATTCCTGCCGACGACAGGAAGGACTCCAGGCTGGGACGCGGCGGCAGGGTGATGGTTGGCCGTGCCGGCGAGTGGCTGTCTGTCGGCATTGGAATTGGATGTTATGTACGATAGATAGATAGATAGTAATAGTAGTGCTTTTGTTCTACACTTAGTTGTATAGTGATGGTTCAACTCCCAACTTATATCATTCATATATATACAACACAAGCAAGCCACTTGCCCAATATCAGTTGGGAATTTTTTTAAGAAAAAAAAAACAAAAAATTATGTGATTTGAATTATAATTTTGTTATTATTATTGTATTTTATTTTTTTTTAAATTATATAATAAAAAAATTATAAGAGAACAATTATGTTAACTATTAGAATTATCAGCAAAAATAGTTCTATTTTATATTAATTAAATAAATTGAATAAATCTCAATCAAGTGAGATTTGTATTTTTTTTTTCAATAATTTCGTTATCATCATTGTTGTCGTGATCTTCTTCTTTTTTAATGTTTTTTTCTCTTATTTTTTTTTCTCATCTTCCTTTATTATTATTGTATTCATCCTTTTTTTTTTCTCTTATATATTTAGAAGACTAAAACATAAAAATTTTGATATACAGTACAAAAAATTTTATCTATAATACACATTTTTAAAAATTACATATCTAAAATATTAACATCCAACTAATAGAATATTCACGACACAAATTTTTAGAAGTAATATTGTTTAGTGTTTTGTCATATTGTTAAAGTCATCTTATATTTTTCAAATATTAAGCAAATTTAAATTATTAGATATACATACTAATAAATAATAATTATATGTTAATAAAATTATAGAATGAAAGTGGAATGTTTTGCTATAGTAGTTAATTTTTTTTAATATGAACTTAAATAAAGTCGGAAAAAAACTAAATCTCTCTGATATTTTCCTGAAATTTAAATTTGTTCAAAAAATTTAATTTAATGTAATGAATGACGTCAAATCTAAAAGTGTTGTGTTGTCTTGTATGGAACCTGGTTTTCTCTCTGCGGCTGGTAATGCCGCAGCTGCAAATGGTGGTTTTATGTGCTGTGGCTTGTTTTGTTTCTAACAACCTAAAGACACTCTTGTGGGGACATTTTTTATCTAATAAAAATATTTTTCTTTTAACTTTTTAATTAAATAAATATCCATAGATATTAAAACTCATCCATTTTATAATAATTTTTATTTTTAAAATATACATAGAATTCATATATGTAATACTCAACAAGTAATATTTATCAGGTGGTTTAGAGATTTTAATGATTTTTTAAGATTTAGTCAAATAGGTTGATAAAGAATTAAGGTAACATTTGGTTTATGTCTTTTTTGAGACAAAAATATAAAGATATAAACATAAAAACATAAACACAAATTATTAATGTATATATATTGTGTTTGGTAAATATTAAATAAGATACAATAAAATAAAAAAGTCTATATTTTATAAAAATTAATAAAAGATAAAAATATAAAAAATTGATAAAGGATAAAAGTATAAAAAATTAATAAAGAATAAAAATATAAAAATTAATAAAAAATAAAAATGTAAAAAATTGTATCTAATTGATTATATTTCTGTGTCTTAATATTTTAAAAGAACATTAAATATATATATTTTATGTCCATTTATATATTAACATAATGTGTCTATAAAAAATGTATGTCTCAATAAATAAACAATTAACGTATACTAATGTGTCTAATGTCTGTGTGTGTTTTTAAAACCAAATGTTGCCTTAGGTACTAATTCTGAAAGAAAGAATTGTTATTAAGTGCACATGTTTATTTCAATCTCCAATCATTTGAATTTAATTTTTCTAATGAAAAAAATCTTTGAAAAATTTGTTGACAATGATATGTGAATATTTCTACTAAAACAAAATATCTTTCAGAAATAATATTTGTAATTTACTAAAAAAAAAGTGAGAATTGAGCACATAGCATATGGATAATTTGAGACATTTATTTAGAGAAATTAAATAATAAATTATTTAAATAAACTAAAATTTTAATATTATTTTATACAAAATTACATGATTAAATCATTGTAAACATATTTTTTATTTAATATCTATTAAGTAGTATATTATTTATACACCAAACAATCTTAATATCTGTATAAAAATATATTTATTATTAATTAATTATATATTTAAATTATTTTGTAATTAAAAAAACAAAGAAATTAAAATACTTATTGGTTGTTCATATATATATATATATATATATATATATATATATATATTGGTGCCATAATGCATGATATTATTGGTTGTTAAAAAATGGTAGAAATTCAGATGCAGTCAACTTTACGTAAAATTGATAATTGAGAGCGGTTAGATGAAAATTTAGTCAAATCAATCAAATTATTTAACAGTTCTCAACTATTAACTTTACATAAAATTAACTGCACTTGAGTTTTCACTTTAATAAATATTGGCGTCATCAAATAATATCTTTTTATAAATGGTACGCGTATAATTTTTTTTTTAATTATTGATATGAATTCTATAGTTAAATATTTAACAAAAATCTTCATGTTTTTAAAGGTGTTAAATATTTTTCGCATATATTTTTTTAATGCATCCATTGCTGAATTTTTATTTTTGTATATTAGATTATGAGTGATGAATTTTTTAAAGATCATCTAAATTATGTGTTATACATTGTTATGGATATTTACAAAACGTCAGTAACGTTTTGTCTATATATAATTAAGAGTAAAGTATTGTTTTTGTTCCTAATGTTTGGGGTAAGTCCTAAAGTTATCCCTAACATTTAAATCGTCCTATTTAAGTTCCTAACGTTTCAAAATTGGCTCAATGATGTCCTGCCGTTTGGAATCTGTTAACAGAATTGACGGCGGGACAAAATTGAGGCGATTTTGAAACGTTAGGGACTTAAATAGGACGAAAATGTTGGGGACAAAAACGATACATAAAAATAAATTTTAATTTTATCCTTCAATCATATCAATTTTTTACGGTACATAATTATTCAATTATTTTTTAACCACATCTAAGTAAATTGAACTTAATCACATTACTTTTATTCTAAATAAATTTATTTTATATAATTTTACTCTTAAATATTTTTACTCATCATGAAATATTTATAGAATGACTAGAACATAATTTGCGAAAAAGAAAAAAAAAAGATACATATACAATAAACTGAATAAAGTATAAATTGTACCTTTTGTCTCAAATGTATGTATCGAAATTATTTAATATTTAAGAGTAAAAATCTTTAAAAATAAAATTATAAAAAAAATTTATTTAGAATGAAAGTAACGTGATTAAATGTAATTTACTTAGATGTGATTAAAAAATAATTGAATAACTACATACCGTAAAAAAATTGGTATTATTGAAGGATAAAATTAAAATTTATTTTTATATATCGTTTTTGTCCCCAACGTTTTCGTCCTATTTACGTCCCTAACGTTTCAAAATCGTCTCAATTTTGTCCCGCCGCCAATTTTGTTACCGGATCCCTAACGGCAGGACAACATTGAGCCAATTTTAAAACGTTAGCGACTTAAATAAGACGATTTAAACGTTAGAGACAACTTTGGGACTTACCCCAAACGTTGGAGACAAAAACGATACTTTACTCTATAATTAAAATTTTACAAAACGTCAGTGACGTTTTATCTTGGGTTAAGTACGATTTTGGTCCCAGGCCAAAAATTTATTTCGTTCCCGACCTTTTTTTCACTACAAAATGGTTCCAAAGCGCAAAGCTTTCAGTTTATTTTAAAATTGTCATTTTTTACCAAATTTTAAATTTTTATTCCAAAAATACCCCTAACTTAAAAAAAAAACAAACATTGAATAAAGGGGAAGGGATTCAATTCACGCTGGTTCAGGGAAGGGAAGTGAAGAGGGGAAAAGGAAGGTGGGGAAGGGCCACTATCGCTGCTCCTCGTCGCTGCCGCTCCTTACCACCGCTGTTCCTCTCCCCTTCGCACAAACCCCATAGCCACCATGACCTTCTCCCCTCCTTCTTTCCTTCCCTGTCTCGAACCTACGGCGAGGCATCTACGGCCTTTGGTGACGAGAATCTGAAGAAGGCAGCTGGTCCGAGACTGATGCGACGCTAGCGGCAAGGGAGGAGGAAGAGGCAGATGATGGTGGCGGCGGCGATTGCGGAGTCTCGACAGTGAATTTGGGTTGCGCGCCACTAACAACTTGAACCCACGGAGAACCTATTCCACGCTTTTGATTCCACTGAAGAAGACAATGTTGTTTTACTTCTATTTCTTCTATTTTTGTTTTTGATTTCATTGAAGAAGAAGAAGAATGTTTTCTATTTCATATTTTCATAATTCAGGTTATTATTTTGCTTTCAATTTCTATTTTTAGTTTGATTTTGGATTAGTTTAGTTGGATGTTGATTTTCTGTTAGTGAATTTTTGGAAATGGTTATTGTTGTTGATTTTATTCTGTTTTTGGTTTGATTCTGGATTGCTTCTGTTTCTGCTTTTATTGTTGTTGTTGGTATTGTTCTTCTATTGTTATTGTTTTATTGTTGCTGTCTTTTGCTTTTACATTCTGCTTCTGCTTCTGAATTCTACATCTGCCTATTTTTGTATTTGCATTTTAGGAAAGAAGGGGAAAGGACATTTTTGTCTGAAAGACAATTTAAAAAAAAATTAAAACCTTTGGAACTATTTTGTAGCGAAAAAAAAGTCAAAAACAAAATAAATTTTCAGTCCTCTACCTTAAAGACCAAAATCGTACTTAACATTTTATCTTTATATAATTAAAATAATACTTTTTTTTTACAAAACATCAGTAATATTTTATACTATTATTATAACAATATAAAATACTAAAATGATCAAATATTATTATATTTCACATTCAAAATATCCATATCTAAAAATTTTAGCCTCCATTGCTTTATATATTTTTTTCGTTGCTTCAGAAATTCATATTTGTAATTCCGTTTACCACCCCGGATGCAAGTTATTTTACACGGTATCTAACTAAGTAACTATCAATTCATCACCACCTTCATTGAAAAAGTTACTCGATGAATGCTGATAGTGATAGTTGACTACTCACGATTTGAAAGGCAAGTTGAATTACTGAATCACAATTCACACACAAATGCATGCACTTGAACTTGATAGCTTACTCAGCATGATAAATCATAATACGTCTTCACTTTGACGTGTTAAATATGAAAATTTTTTATTAAAAATTTAAAAATATAATTTATTTAAAAATATCTATTTAAAATAATTTTAACATCTTTTTAGAATTTTTAATATCAAAATCATTTATACATAGTAGTTTCTGTAATTTTTTACTTGAGAAAGTTTGATTTGTTTATTTTATAAAGATATATATATATATTAATTAAAAAATGTCATGTAATAGACTTATAATCAAGGACTAATTTAAATATATAATTTAATAATTTCTTGTGATATCTGAATAATTAATATATTGATAATTTAATTTTAAAAAAACCAACAATTTAACCAGTTATTAAGTACTAAACCAAAAAAAAAAAAGAAGAAACCCTTTCTTTAAATTTTTGGATATGTCCCTGCTCATAGTACATATTTTTCTTATTTTTGTATAGGCATCATGTATATGTATAATTGTCAAAAAAAAAATTGTCAAAAAGATTAAGATATCAAATAAAATATTGAATCAAATTGGTGTCTTAATTAAATTAATCAATGTGCATTACAAGATAGATCCTGATACATTCTTCGTCTTGATGTATTTTAATCCATGTCAGTTGACGGTCAAGGCTCAAAATAGACTAAATACTATTTTGGTGCAATATAAACTTGGGAAACCAATTTAATTGATACATAAAATTTAAAAAACTAATTTAATTAAAACTTTATTCAAATATTTATATAATATTTCTCTTTTTTATTTTTCCTTTCATAAATAGATAAATTATACTTACCTCTCCCATCTCCCTCTATATTACAACACATCCGACATTTTGCGGCGGTTAAATCAAACGCTGGAAGAAAGGTCACGGATAAACGATTAGCGACGGTTTTAGTTAACCGCTGGAATAATCGCCGCAAACATCTATCAATTTTATAAACCGCCGCTAAATAATAAATAAATAAAAACAACATTTGTTTTGCGGCGGTTCTTAACCGCCACCAAATTTTAGTATTTCCCGCGCTTGCACCAATAGACCCACAACGTGTGGATCACCTGGAAGAAGAAAAAGTTTTAACAATATCATGTTACCACCAAGCCAAATGTTTTTTCGATATATATAGCGCTAATAATTATATAAATCTTATGAACACATTTGATTGCCACACAATTTTTTGTTGTATACTTTATATTTAATCATAGTTATTATAGGCACTTTATATATTGAGTAAAATGCACAATTAAATCAAATGGAGGACCAAATTACACAATTCTACCAAATTGAAAAACTTTACCAGGATCTCCCAAAAGCACATTCTTATGTAATTTGAATCAATCTCATTCGAATTAGACAAACCAACACTAATTCGAATTAGTCCTATTCGAATTAGTAGTAATACTTATAATTCGAATTTGTCCAATTTTAATTATGCTTGCATGTAGTCTTAGAGTAGTTCGAATAAGGGTGATTCGAATTATGCACGCTAGGACGTCCCTAGTAATTCGAATGATTCAATTTCGAATTAATTTTTTATCATAGTAGATCGAATTAATTTACATCTATTTATATACGATCCAAGCGTATATAAAGAATACAACAAAGAGTACATTTAATAATATCCATAATGAATTCAATAAAGAGTACATTCAATCATAAATAAAAAATAATAATTATAAATATTTTTTTATAAATTATTAAAAATCAAATATTTTCCAAAAATATTTATTAAGATTTAAAATTTAATCTTTAATATTTAAAATTAGTGAAATATTTGCCAAAAATATTATATTTTGTTGGTCAGTTAATATTAATATTATTGAATCTATTAACCACGATAATATACAGATGATAGATTGATTTTCATATAAAAATATTTTTATTCAATTTGGTATTTAATTTAATAAAATATTAATTAATTTTGAATTTAGTTATTATGAATTCTTATATCTAAGAATATAAGTTAAGATTGTTATTTAAAAAAATTTTAAATTTTTTATTTTAATAAATACTTAACAAATCATTAAAATAAAAAGTTAAAATATAAAATTATAATTTTGGTAAAATTATAAAGTTTTGAATTTTTAATGAATTGTAGAAAATATTTTTAATTATTCTTTTGAATATTTTATAGAAAATATTTATAATTATTATTTTTAAAAAATGTTTTATTTTTAATTAGTTCAGAGTATGATTTTATTTTCTTCTTTTACATTCATGTTTGAATGCAAATTTAAATGCTAGTAAAATAAACAAAAAAATCTTATTGGTAAATTTGTTCACATGAGTTAACATATATAGCTTATTTAACTTGTGAATATTTTTACGTAAAACGAATGTAGAAAAAGTATTACGAGTTTAAGTAACAATTATTTAAACATATGTAACTTAAGATCGTAGTGTTTACTTAACTAGATTATACCCATATGGTTATTACTAAAAAAATATTGCAATATGTGGTAATACAAATTTTGCGACGGTTTAAATAAAACCGTCGCAAAATGTAAAACAATAACTCACCCGACGTACATATAGCGGCGGTTTTTGAAAAGACGCCATTAAATGAAAGAATGATTGAAATATAGCGACAGTTCGAGAAAAACCGTCGCTAAATATAGTCCTGATTGCAGCCCCAACCAATAACTGCCGCTATATGTGCCGCAGGTTACCGTTGTGTAACGGTTTTATAAAATTGCCACAAAATTTTTGTCACTATCTGCTAAAATTATTGTATTACTAATTGACCGGTATACATTAATGAACATCCCCATGTTATCCAATTTTATATAATAAAATGTTAAATATATTTTTTTACTAAGCAAAAGTACTAGATTTTTTGTTAGTTAACCAAATCTTAGTTTTTTTTAATTATATTTTATATCAATAATCTAAATTTAAAATTTGAAAATTTAATTTTATAATTTAAAAATACTGTCCTCCTTATTTTATATGGAAAGCATTAGTATTAACAGTTGCAGTGTATAATTTTTTTTAATTAATTAAGTTTAATTAAATTAGTTTAATATAATAAAAATTAGTTATAATTAGTATTATTTTAAATTTTATGTTTAATTTGATTGGATTTGATTCATAAAAGAATTTGAATGTGTAGAATTATTCTAAAAAAAATTAGTCACGAAATTCAAGGTTAGGGGTGTGCGTAGCTCGATCCGGCCTGAAGACCCGATCTGGCCCCGAACACTTTAGGTGCTATTTTGGTATGATTTTACCGAATCTAGAGTTGGGTAAGGATCTCAAAAATAGACTCGGTCATTATTTTGGATCGGGGCCGGGTCATGACTCGGTTCACTCGAACTCAGTCCGGTGGCCCGGTCATCATACACAATTAATATTTTGTATTATTAGTTATAGATGATGGCTATTCTTATGTGGAATTTGAGTATTGCAAACCTTAATATTTTGTGTTATTAGTTATTATAAGACTATAAGTTAATGTTTTATGTTTAAAATGCATAAAATTTTAGACTAATGCATAATATTGTATTATTTGTATTAATTTAAATATTTGGTGTTATTAGACAATATTAGTATTGATTATGGTTATGCTTTAATTTTAGAGAATAGTTCATTCTTGTTGTATTTTTTTAAGGGAATTTTACCATGTCAAATAATGGTTGGAGTCTTAAAAATTTGGATATTTTTACATCCTAACTTATAAAAAGACATCAAAGTAATGTAATATTAACGGTCCAATTTTTATCCGATTTTTATCTGATATAATTATGATATAAAAGTATATAAATTTTACCGGATTTAATAAATAAATACAATATTTTATCCGATCTATGCATATCCCTACTCAAGGAGAGTGGAAAAAAAAATAGATGTAATAACATGAATGATGTAATAACATGAATGAAGATGCAATCTAAGAAAAGTGGCAATAAATACAAATTAAAAAGGCAGGAAAGGACCAACTAGGCCTAGCAATGTGGCCCTCAATAATTAGTTAATACAAAAAGTGGACCTGAATTTTGTGCACACATTTGAGACCCTTTTTAATTGGCAATAAAACGCCATGTTTGATACTCTGTCTGCGCGACCTTGCAACCAATAATGTGGCTGCACAACTTGGCCACAATTTTGTAATGTCGACTGCTACTACTATTATTATTATTATTATTATTATTATTATTATTATTATTATATAGATTTAACTAGTAACATGTATTTTAAGAGAAAATATTAAGATTATTATTAGTTAAAGTTTTTTTAACTTTTATTTTAATAAATACATAATAATACATTAAAATTTAAGGGTACATTTTGTTTATATTTTTTATTTTATTTCCAATATTTTTTTTTCAAATTTTATGGGAAAAGAGTAAAAACATAAAATATTTTTTTTCTTTCATACAATTTTAAAAGTAGGAAACACTAAAAATAATGACAAAATCTAAAAATGTAAATCAAATATATATCCTAAACTAATAATATACTTAGATCTATTTTATATCCAAATATACTAGATTTTCAATGTGTAAAAAATTTAAAGCTATTATGGATAATTATTTTGAAAAGAAAGGAGTAATGATGGCACTATTTCTTGCATTATTGGATATATACGGGTTTGAAAATTGATGATAATTGAGATATTTGTTGTAGAAAGCTATGATTTGAGGTTGGTGGCTAAGTTGGTTGGGGAAATTCAACATAGCATTCATTTTGGTTTATCGCCATTCATATTTAATTTTATTTACTTCTAACTAATTTGCTAAATACAACATTAGCAACATCTTTATATCATTTTTATTTAAGCATTAAAGTTTTAAATCACATGTCAAATTTAATTTACTGTGATGGCTGCTAGCTGCTTCTACATGCTTCTTATTAATAATCTTCATTTCTATCACAAGAATAAAACTAACAAAAAAAAGTAATATTGAAAAAATTATATTATTATTAGAATTCAATTTTGATTTATTGTCAATATAAAATCGTTTTACACATGCATCTAATCACATAATGCCACACTAACAAAAAATAATTATCTTTTACATTGATTACATGAATAATTATCTAAAAAAATAATTATAATTTCATAATTATATAAAATATTTTATACTGTCAGTACATGAAAATTACTCTTATTAGTATGGATCATATGTTATGCTATCTTTGATAATCAATCACGTGAAAAAATAACATTTCAAAAAGGATTGAAGATCGTATACTGAGCTAAGTGAGCTCATTTCAACTATAAAAAAGAAAAATCTATTTCCCATCAATCATTTTCATGGAAAAGGAGAAAGAACATGCATTATTATTGTGTGTAACCCTTTCAACAACACATGCAATGTTTATGAATTACAACCAATGTCCAATGATAATTTCATGTGAACAAGAAAGTTTTCATAATTACAACCATTTTTTTCCCCCAAGAAGCAGAAACTTGAGTCTTCCTTTTTCCTTTCCGTTATGTTTTGTCATTTTTCAACACAGCTAACTCGAACCAACCTTTAACACTTTATTGAAGTATATATTGATCATTACTTGATTCAAGTGGGCCATTCTCAATTACATGCATTTCTTCTACTTATTTTGCATTATGATGTAATATATTATTTGTTAATTAAGAAAATTTTAACTTTCTATTTATTATATTTTATATTAATAAATTAAATTTACAATTTTGAATTTAAAATTTAAGTATTTAGGATTTAGGATTTTGAATATATAATTTAAAATTTATGGTCTAAAATTTAAATTTATAATTTAAGACTCGTAATTTATAGTTTAAAGTTTAAAATTTATATTTTAAAATTGAAAAATATTATATTTTTTATTTTTTTTAGAATACATTAGTATTTACTTTTTCTAATTTATCTTAATAAACATCTTTATTTCAAGAGCTTATCTAAAAGCTAATTGTTTAAAATTATTTTTTTATTTTAAGTTCTAAATTTTAAATTTTTCGATTCTAAATTTTAAATCTTAAATCCTTCAAAACAAAAATGAAAATTTTGGCCATTGAAAAAAGTTAGCTGATATTAAATAATTAAAATTTAATTCTTTATATTTGTTTTTGTTTTTATTTTAATTGATTTATGTTTTTTAGCTACCCGATATGCTACACATACAAACCTTTTTAGCTTACAAGTCTTACAAGTTGGCACTAGCCCAACAAAACACACGTGCATTACACTCTCACATTCAAGAGTAAATACACGCACGTTACTCAACCACTTCCTATTTCCAAAGCGCGCTACTCACCATTATGAACGACTCTTCTTCTTCTTCCTCGATGAAAACCACAATTGTCATTTTTCTTTGCGTTTCTCCTCCTCCTCCTCTTCTTCCTTCTTCTTCTCCTCCTTCTTTGTGTTTCTCCTCCTTTTTCTTCGCGTATTTCATCTTCATCGTCGTGTTTCTCCTCCTTCTTCTTTTGATTTTGCAACATTATGTATTTTTTTCTTCTTTGTTTGATTTTTTCCTTCCAAAAAGAATTATGAGAATATGAAATAAGAAGATGAAGAAGAAGAAGAAGCAGAAGATGAGGAGGAGGAAGAGGAAGAGTTCTGAATTATGCAAAACTCATCATAATAAAAATACACCCAAATATCTTCGTTTTATACCCAAATATCTTCGTTTTTACACCCAAATTTGCTGCAGATACAGAAATGAGTTATGTTACGTGTATACTAAAATCAGCCACTAAAGTCAGCAAGGACTGTAAAATACACCTAAAATACACCACAGAAGGGCTGCAAAATACACCCAAAATACACTATATTAAAACAAGTATAAACTATAGAATGCAAATACAACTATAAAACCATCATAAAAAATAACAAAAACTAGATTCATGAATCATAACTAAACATAAACTAAAACAATTCAAATAAAAGAATAAGGCAATTCACCATCCGTCAGATGAAAAGTTATAAACTGCAAATACACCCAAAATTTTATAAAAATACACCCAAATATTCCTGATCTATACCCAAACGTCTGATATAAAATGGACAAGATTATATTAATTCTAATCAGAACTAGTACATTAGATTCAATTCAAACAAGGAAGAATTAACAGCAAATTTCACAGGCAAGGTTCACGCACTGGTTCATCTGACAATCTGAAGTTGAATTATCCATTATCTACAAAAACGATTTTAGAGCTTGATGTTAAAAAACAATGAAAATTGAGAATAACGAAGAAAGCGAACAGAGAGAGAAAAGCACGTGAATGAATAAGGAGAAAGAGAAGGCAAGAAATTCAAAAAAGGAAACGAAATCCTTTTAAAAATTAAAAATCTGTTAGAGGCGCATGAAACATATGTGCATAACAAGTGCGTTTGAGCGTAATATCAATTAGAGGACTTATAAGACTTGTATAGCAAAATCACTTGTACGTTAAGATTAATCCTTTAGCTACTTGACTAAAGAGTCAATATCGGCTATTCAAAACAAGTGATATTGATATTAATACATCTATCAAATTACAAAAATGCTATTGATATATTAAGATTAGTCACTAAAATTAGTCACAAATATATTTGTATATAAATATCTATATGATTTAATTTATTTTCAATATATATTTGTATTCTAATATGTATTTTATATTAGCGACCGACTTTGATAGCTAATTTTAGTGTACACGTAACATAATCGTTCTAATTATTATTATTTATTAACAACAAATCTTTATATATAATAAGTTTATTGAGATTTTATAACAAATACTCTTTAAAGAAATACAAGAATTGCTAATGTTAAAAGTGTGGAAAATATATAAAATTAGTCTCCTATTAAAAAAAATTGGATGAATTTATAAAATAAAAAATTCATTAGAATTTTAAATTTGATAAAATATCCAAACATCTTATATTCTCTCATTTAATTGTGGTAAGTAAAAAAATACATCATTAAAATTGATATTTTTGGAACTCAAATTATCCCAGAAATTATTTTTTTTATGGAGAGTGTGTTGGTATTTTGGTCGAATATTGGGGAGTGGGGTGTTTTGCCGGTATGTGAAGGTCACGATCAACACGCGTGGGACGGTACCGCAGTGCTGCAGAAGCGTGTTAGCACCCAGTAACACGCTGGGAGCGTGGTGACGCAGTGGGCATGCAGCTCCTTGGCAACACGCAGAGAGCATATTGGAGCAGGCATGGCAGAGTTCCACGAGTTTCCAATGTTCTGCAGCAACATGGAATGGGCGTGTTAGAGGCTGTCTACATGCAGGGGACAGTTCTTCTATCCCAATAAGCACCAAACTTTGCTCTATAAAAAGAGAGCCCCAGTATACACATTAGAAGGTGTTAATAGTGTTAGTATTATAGAGAAAGATAATGGAACGTGTTTGTTAGAGAAAAGAAGTGGATGTTTCCGAGAAAGTAAAAATAAAGGTGAGAAAAAAAATAGAAAAAAAAAGTATTTGTTTGTATTTATTTTAGAAAACGGTACGTAATTATACGATTTTGGAGGAACATATTATAAATTTTTTTGATTATTCAATTTATGTAAGTTGATAAATTATATTTTTTATGTATTTAATTTTTTTTAATTTTTGTTATTTAATATGTTAAAATATAGTAGCGTCATTGTTTTTTTATATTTTATGAATATTTTAAAATAAATTTTATATTTGTTAAATATAATTATTTTATATTTTATTTTATATGATCCAAACGTGAATATATAATTTTTTTGTTATTATTGGATTAATTTTTTGTTATAAAAATACTATAATAAAATATATATATTGTATAATTTTTGTTATGAAGATACTAATAAATAAATAAATATTCGGAGTTTTTGAAAATAAATATGCATGTCGAACATGTATTTTTAAAATTTTAATAAATAAATATTAAAATAAATATATAAATATTTAAGAAATATATTGTTATTAAATATTTAAAAAATAAATATTTTGATCTCGGGAAAATAATTAATCATTTATATTTATTTAGTTAAAAAAAGAAATGTATGTATAAAAAGCGAACATGTATTTTTAAAATATTAATAATAATAATAAACAGATAAATATATATAAAATATGTTGTTGTTAAATATTGAAAAATTAATATTTTGATAAATAAATATTATTATTAAATATTTTATTTTATTTAAAAAAATTATTTATATTTATTTATTTAAAAAAAGTGTGACATCAAATATTTATTTATAATATTTAAAGAAATAAATAAATGTTAATGTATAATTTTTTAAATTATTTTTCTTAGAATATAATTATTTATGCCTGTGTTTAATAAATAATTTGAATATTTATAAATATTTTAATAAATAAGATATTAAAATAAATATATGAATATTTATTAAAATATTTATATTGATGTCAATGTATTGTTTGTAAGAATTATTATTTATTTAAATTCAAAAATATATTTTATTTGATGCAGCCTAATAGGAATTTGTTGGTGCGTAAATTGGTCCCTGCTACAGACGTGGAATCCGATGATCGAAAATCACTTACGCGCTACGGAATTCTACCACGTCTCTAGCATTGGGGTGATACGAGAATTTCACCTCATGCTAACTACTCTGGTTGAAAGGTGGAGGCCAGAAACTCACACCTTTGTATTGCCGGTGGATGAGGTTACAGTGACATTGGAAGATGTCGCGCATATATTTGGCCTACCCATTAATGGAAAGCCTGTAGTGGATGGACAGATAGCAGTAAAGTGTAAAGACTTCCTGCAAAGCCAGAGAATCGCGATATTTGGCCGTGAACCAGAAGTCAGTCGTACTTCGAAATCTTATATAAAGTTGGGTTGGGTTCGACGTATCAGAGACGCAGAGTCGTTGGACACTGAGGAGTCCATTAGGAGATACGTCAGATGTCAGATCTTCTATTTGTTAGGGTCGATCCTATTTTCCGTATAGGTGTGTGCCGTCAACCAGAACTAGGGACTTGCAATGCCTGAATGCCCTTATGCATGGATTGAAACTCCAAAATACGCAATGAGGTATTTTTACACCGTTCACCTCCTCATTCCCATTGTACAGTGGTCGTGTTTCTATTTGGACAACTGAACCAGACATCTTCTGAACCATGATTGAGAGCCACCATGGCAAGGCTTGGTAAGAATCCTCCCAACCACCGAAAACTTTGGCTATGGACTTCTGCTTTGCCAACCAAGCCTTTCGGTAACTGATAGTATATTTGAACCTTAACTAGACTTCCATTATTATAGATTTCACCTTGATGGACGGGTCAGTCTCGACCAATGGCGTTATAGCCTCAGCAACGGTATCCGAGTCCAACTTGGAATGATCCTGTGAAATCGTTCCCATTGTGCACGTGTGCTTACTGTTATATTTGCGTATCTCCCAACAATATTTTCTCTATATCAAACTGGCTCGGATAAGCCAGTCACACCCACGCTCATACATCTTGTATTTTGCATAGAACGTCTGTGGCTCAGACTCATACACATCGTAGTCAACTCCTCTAGAGATAATGTAACTTCTAATGGCTGCAACGACTGACTTTCTAGAACAATATTTCATTCCAATCCGGAACTCTCCATCCTCAAGATCATCAACGCCTACAGAAAAAAGAAATCATTATTCATTAATCAATCCAAAGTTTAAATTAACAACAACTTATTATTTAGTCATCACGTACCTATGTTTGCATATTCCGAAAATTCCGGTGCATGCATGGCGTCGAGATCCAACTCACGCATATAAGATGGCACATTCATCGGTTGACTACTCGAGGGATGAACCACTACATTCTCCACTGCTATCTCAACTCCCACATCACCATCCTTGTCTTCGTCGCCAACTTCAAAAGTGGCTTCGAAGTTCTCTTCGCTGTCACTATTCATTCTTTCGTACACCGCATGTCTATCATCCTCTATATCTAAATTATTTTGTATCCCTTCTGCCTCTATGGTTTCAAACTCAACATACAGCTCAATCTGTGGCTATCGCATCTGAATCTGTCGGTGAATTAGAAACATATTCTGCATACTCGTTTTGTCGGTGATTGGCATGGTATCAAACTATATTAGTCCACCAAAAACTACAACCGGATTCCGATACAGAATTCTGCTCACTCTAATTAACATACCGTTCTCCATGCTTTGATAGAGACCGTTCTGAAGCTCCATAAACATTATGGTGCATGGAACCATAAACCAAAACGGATTCTGGCACACAAACCTCACTCCCTCATGAGTATTCCATATTATCTCATCATTGCAATACACCACCAAGTTTGTAGTACCCTCCATTACACTACCAACACACTCTGAGAACGCTCAAAGTACACTCTCATTTGGAATGAAAATGGTACCGAACTCGGTCTTATATAGAGGGGAGCATTCAATACGCCCCCCACGTGCTGCCTCCCTCAGCCAACCACGCCTTGCCATGTGTCAGCACACCCCCTGCATGTTGACTCACCACGCCCACCACGTGCTTGAAGCTTCACCGAATCACGCGTCACCACGTGGCAGCACACCCCCTGCGTGCTGCCTGATGAGCGGATAATTTATACGCTTTTTGGCATTGTTTTTAGTATGTTTTTGGTAGTTTGAGTTGAGTTTTTAGTATATTTTTATTAGTTTTTAGTTAAAATTTATTTTTCTGGACTTTACTATGAGTTTGTGTATTTTTCTGTGATTTCAGGTATTTTCTGGCTGAAATTGAGGGACCTGAGCAAAAATCTGATCCAGAGACTGAAAAGGACTGCAGATGCTGTTGGATTCTGACCTCCCTGCACTCGAAGTGAATTTTCTGGAGCTACAAAAGCCCAATTGGCGCGCTCTCAACGGCGTTGGAAAGTAGACATCCTGGGCTTTCCAGCAATATATGATAGTCCATACTTTGCCCAAGATTTGATGGCCCAAACCGGCGTTCAAAGTCACCTACAGAAATCCCAGCGTTAAACGCCGGAACTGGCACCTAAATGGGAGTTAAACGCCCAAACTGGCATAAAAGCTGGCGTTTAACTCCAAGAAGAGTCTCTACACGAAAATGCTTCATTGCTCAGCCCAAGCACACACCAAGTGGGCCCGGAAGTGGATTTTTATGTCATTTACTCATCTCTGTACACCCTAGGCTACTAGTTTTCTATATATAGGACCTTTTACTATTGTATTTACATCTTTTGATCATGTTTTTATGATTGAACCCTCTTTGGGAGGCTGGCCATTTGGCCATGCCTAGACCTTGTTCTTATGTATTTTCAACGGTGGAGTTTCTACACACCATAGATTAAGGTGTGGAGCTCTGCTGTACCTCGAGTATTAATGCAATTACTATTGTTCTTCTATTCAATTCCGCTTGTTCTTTGTCCAAGATATCACTTGTTCTTCAACTTGATGAATGTGATGATCCGTGACACTCATCATCATTCTCACTCATGAACAAAGTGACTGACAACCACTCTTGTTCTACAAGCATACGAGGCTCTAGTGAATATCTCTTGGATTCTTTAACCGGAATCTTCGTGGTATAGGCGAGAACTGATGGCGGCATTCAAGAGAATCCGGAAGGTCTAAACCTTGTCTGTGGTATTCTGAGTAGGATTCAATGATTGAATGACTGTGACGTGCTTCAAACTCCTAGCAGGCGGGGCGTTAGTGACAGACGCAAAAGAATCGATGGATTTTATTCCGGCCTGACCGAGAACCGACAGCTGATTAGCCATATGCTGTGACAGAGCATGGGAACATTTTCACTGAGAGGATGGGAGGTAGCCACTGACAACGGTGAAACCCTACATGAGCTTGCCATGGAAAGGAGTAAGAAGGATTGGATGAAGACTGTAGGAAAGCAGAGAGACGGAAGGGAAGGCATCTTCATACGCTTATCTGAAGCTCTCATCAATGATATACATAAGTATCTCTATCTTTATCTTTATGCTTTATTCGTTTATCACTATACCCATTTGAGTCTGCCTGACTGAGATTTACAAGGTGACCATAGCTTGCTTCATACCAACAATCTCCGTGGGATCGACCCTTACTCGCGTAAGGTATTACTTGGACGACCCAGTGCACTTGCTGGTTAGTTGTGCGAAGTTGTAGTGATCACAATTTCGTGCACCAAGTTTTTGGCGCCGTTGCCGGGGATTGTTCTTGTGTATGGACAACTGACGGTTCATCTTGTTGCTTAGATTAGGTATTATTTTTCTTCAGAGTTCTTAAGAATGAATTCTAGTGTTTCAAGGTGATGTTCTTATCATCACCAAAGCTGATTGATCCTCATCAATTTAGCTCTTGAATGCAATGTCCTGCTGAAGCTTGGCTAGCTATGTCTAATTCCTTTAGACTAAAGCTTTAGACTAACATTGCATGATTCCTGGAATTCTCATTAAGAATTTTGATATCTTTATTTTCTTTTCCACTTAATTTTCGAAAAATCCAAAAAAATTTACAAAATCATAAAAACCAAAAATATTTCTTGTCTAAGTCTAGTGTCTAATTTTAAGTTTGGTGTCAATTGCATGCATTTTTCGAATTCATGCATGTGTCTCCATTAATCTTCAAGTTGTTCTTGATGATTTCCTTGTTTTGATCTTTGAATTCTATTGACTTGAGTATTTCTGTTGTTTCTCATATGCATTCTCATATTGTTAGTGTCAGTAGTATACAAACTGCTAAGTTTGGTGTCTTGCATGCATTGTTATTTGATTTTAGTTGCACTATTGAAAATCTAAAAATATTTTTAATTTGTGTCTTTTCAAGTCAATAATACAGAGAATTGAAGATTCAGAACATACTGCAGAGGAATCACAAAGAAAAAGCTGGGCATTCAAAGATGCCCAGTGAAGAAGACAGACTGGCGTTTAAACGCCAGCCAGGGTGCCTGGCTGGGCGTTTAACGCCCAAAAGGGTAGAAGTTTGGGCGTTAAACACCAGAATGTGCACCATTCTGAGCGTTTAACGCTAGGATGGCACAAGAGGGAGATTTTGTTTTTCAAATCAATTTTTTTTCAAGTTTTCAAAGTTTTTCAAAATCAAATCTTTTTCAAATCAAATCTTTTCAATCAAATGTTTTCAAAATCAAATTCTTTCCTTTTTCAAAGATACTTACTAACAATTAATGATTTGATTGAACATCTCAAATTTGTTGCCTTTTCTGTTGAGAAAGGTTTAATGTTTGAATCATATCTTTTCTTGTTAGGCAAGTCATTAATTTTTAAAATCAAATCTTTTTAAAATTGTTTTCAAATCATATCTTTTCAATCATATCTTTTTAAAAGCATAACTTTTCAATCAAATCTTTTTAATCACATTTTTTTTAAAATAGTTTTCAATCATATCTTTTTAATTTCCAATTCCAAATTCTTTTTCAAAACTCACTTGATTTCTTTCCCACTTTTGTTTTCGAAAATCAATTAGTGTTTTTCAAAATGTTTTCAAAATCTTTTACTTAATTTTCGAAAATTACTTCTCTTCTTCTCACATCCTTCCATTTATGGACTAACACTATTCCTTAATGCAAAATTCGAACTCTATCTTCTTTGATAAGTTCGAATTTTCTATTTCTGCCTTCTACCTTTCTTTTCCTCTGACACCTCAAGGAATCTCTATACTGTGACATAGAGGATTCCATATTTTCTTGTTCTCTTCTCTTTCATATGAGCAGGAGCAGAGACAAAGGCATTCTTGTTGAAGCTGACCCTGAACCTGAAAGGACCTTGAAGCGAAAGCTAAGAGAAGCTAAGGCACAACTCTCTGTTGAGGACCTGACCGAATTCTTCAAAGAAGAAGAACCTATGGCAGCCGAAAACAACAACAATGCCAACAATGCAAGGAAGGTGCTGGGTGACTTTACTGCACCTACTCCCGACTTCTATGGGAGAAGCATCTCTATCCCTGCCATTGGAGCAAACAACTTTGAGCTTAAGCCTCAGTTAGTTTCTCTAATGCAACAGAATTGCAAGTTCCATGGACTTCCATTGGAAGATCCTCATCAGTTTTTAGCTGAGTTCTTGCAAATCTGTGACACAGTCAAGACTAATGGGGTTGACCCTGAGGTCTACAGACTGATGCTATTCCCTTTTGCTGTAAGAGATAGAGCTAGGACATGGTTGGACTCTCAACCTAAAGAAAGCCTGGACTCTTGGGAAAAGCTAGTCAATGCCTTCTTGGCAAAGTTCTTTCCACCTCAAAAATTGAGTAAGCTTAGAGTGGAAGTCCAAACCTTCAGACAGAAGGATGGAGAATCCCTCTATGAAGCTTGAGAAAGATACAAACAATTGATCAGAAAATGTCCATCTGACATGCTTTCTGAATGGAGCATCATAGGTATTTTCTATGATGGTCTCTCTGAACTATCCAAGATGTCTTTGGATAGCTCTGCTGGAGGATCTTTTCATCTGAAGAAGACGCCTACAGAAGCTCAAGAGCTAATTGAAATGGTTGCAAATAACCAATTCATGTACACTTCTGAAAGGAATCCTGTGAACAATGGGACAAGTCAAAAGAAAGGAGTTCTTGAGATTGATGCTCTGAATGCCATATTGGCTCAGAACAAGATATTGACTCAACAAGTCAATTTGATTTCTCAAAGTCTGTCTGGAATGCAAAATGCACCAAGCAGTACTAAGGATGCTTCATCTGAAGAAGAAGCTTATGATCCTGAGAACCCTTCAATGGAAGAGGTGAATTACCTAGGAGAACCCTATGGAAACACCTATAATTCTTCATGGAGAAATCACCCAAATTTCTCATGGAAGAATCAAGAGAGACCTCAACAAGGTTTCAACAATAATGGTGGAAGAAACAGGTTTAGCAATGGCAAGCCTTTTCCATCATCTTCTCAGCAACAGACAGAGAATTCTAAGCAGAACCCCTCTGACTTAGCAACCATGGTCTCTGATCTAATCAAAACCATTCAAAGTTTCATGACTGAAACAAAGTCCTCCATTAGAAATTTGGAGGCACAAGTGGGACAGCTGAGCAAGAAAATTACTGAACTCCCTCCTAGTACTCTCCCAAGCAATACAGAAGAAAATCCAAAAGGAGAGTGCAAGGCCATAAACATGGCCGAATCTGGAGAGGAAAGAGAGGAAGTGGACGCCACTGAGGAAGGCCTCAATGGGCGTGCACTAGCCTCCACAGAGTTCCCAAATGAGGAACCATGGGAATCTGAGGCTCAAAATGAGACCATAGAGATTCCATTGGACTTACTTCTGCCATTCATGAGCTCTGATGAGTATTCTTCCTCTGAAGAGGATGAGTATGTCACTGAAGAGCAAGTTGCTAAATACCTTGGAGCAATCATGAAGCTAAATGACAAGTTATTTGGAAATGAGACTTGGGAAGATGAACCTCCTTTGCTCACCAAAGAACTGGATGACTTGTCTAGGCAGAAATTACCTCAAAAGAGACAAGATCCTGGGAAGTTTTCCATACCTTGCACCATAGGCACCACGACCTTCAAAAAGGCTCTGTGTGACTTAGGGTCAAGTGTAAACCTCATACCTCTCTCTGTAATGGAGAAGCTAGGGATCTTTGAGGTACAAGCTGCAAGAATCTCACTAGAGATGGCAGACAACTCAAGAAAACAAGCTCATGGACTTGTAGAGGATGTTCTGGTGAAGATTGAGGACCATTACATCCCTACTGATTTCATAGTCCTAGAGACTGGGAAGTGCATGGATGAAACCATCATCCTTGGCAGACCCTTCCTAGCCACAGCCAAGGCTGTGATTGATGTTGATAGAGGTGAACTGATCATTCAAGTGAATGAAGAATCCTTTGTGTTCAAGGCTCAAGGATATCCCTCTGTCACCATGGAGAGGAAGCATGAAGAGCTTCTCTCAACTCAGAGTCAAGCAGAGCCCCCACAGTCAAACTCTAAGTTTGGTGTTGGGAGGCCACAACCAAACTCTAAGTTTGGTGTTGAACCCCCACATTCAAACTCTAAGTTTGGTGTTAGGAGGTTCCAACATTGCTCTGAGAAAATATGAGGCTCCATGAGAGCCCTCTGTCAAGCCACTGACATTAAAGAAGCGCTTGTTGGGAGGCAACCCAATGTTATATTTTATCTATTTTCTTTTGTTATTTTATGTTTTTTGTAGGTTGATGATCATAAGAAGTCACAAAATCAATTGAAAAAGCAAAAACAGAATGAAAAACAGGAAGAAAAACAGCACACCCTGGAGGAGAACTTGCTGGCGTTTAAACGCCAGTAAGGTTAGCAGTTGGGCGTTTAACGCCCAGTCTGGCACCATTCTGGGCGTTTAACGCCAGAAAGGGGCACCAGACTGGCGTTAAACGCCAGAAAAGGGCAAGAACCTGGCGTTAAACGCCAGAAATGGGCACCAGCCCGGCGTTTAACGCCAGAGATGGCTCAAAACGTGATTTTGAATGCCATTTGGTGCAGGGATGACTTTTCCTTGACACCTCAGGATCTGTGGACCCCACAGGATCCCCACCAACCCACCACACTCTCTTCTTCTTCACCCATTCACCAATCACCTCAACACCTCTTCCCCATAAACCCTTCTTCACTCCTTCATTTTCACACCACCTAAACACCACTTCTCCCCCTCCTTGGCCGAACACAAAGCCATCTCCCTCTCCTCTATTTCTTCTTCTTCTACTCTCATCTTTCTTCTTTTGCTCGAGGACGAGCAAACCTTTTAAGTTTGGTGTGGTAAAAGCATTGCTTTTTGTTTTTCCATAACCATTTATGGCATCCAAGGCCGGAGAAACCTCTAGAAAGAGGAAAGGGAAGGCAAAAGCTTCTACCTCCGAGTCATGAGAGATGGAGAGATTCATCTCAAGGGATGCACTTCCCTCCACAAAACTATTGGGAGCAAATAAACACCTCCCAAGGAGAATTGAGTTCCAACATGGGACAACTAAGGGTGGAGCACCAAGAACACTCCATTCTCCTCCATGAAATTAGAGAAGATCAAAGAATCATGAGAGAGGAGCAACAAAGACAAGGAAGAGACATTGAGGAGCTCAAGCTCTCCATAAGACCTTCAAGAGGAAGAACAAGCCGCCATCACTGAGGTGGACCCGTTCTTTAATCTCCTTGTTCTTTATTTGCTTGTTTTTCGAATTTTCATGCTTGTGTTTATCTATGTTTGTGTCTTATGATCATTAGTGTCTTAGTGTCTATGCCTTAAAGCTATGAATATGAATCCATCACCTTTCTTAAATGAAAACTGTTTTTATTACAAAAGAACAAGAAGTACAGGATTTCGAATTCATCTTTAAAACTAACTTAATTAGTTTGATGTGGTGACAATACTTTTTGTTTTCTGAATGTATGCTTGAACAGTGCATATGTCTTTTGAATTTGTGGTTCATGAATGTTAAAATTGTTGGCTCTTGAAAGAATGATGAAAAAGGAGACATGTTACTGAGGATCTGAAAAATCATAAAAATGATTCTTGAAGCAAGAAAAAGCAGTGAATACAAAAAAAAAACAAAAAAACAAAAAAACCGAAAAAGAAAAAGAAAGAAAAAGAAAGAAAAAGAAAAAAATAAAGTTGTGATCCAAGGCAAAAAGAGTGTGCTTAAGAACCCTGGACACCTCTAATTGGGGACTCTAGCAAAGCTGAGTCACAATCTGAAAAGGTTCACCCAATTATATGTCTGTGGCATGTATGTATCCGGTGGTAATACTGGAAGATAGAGTGCTTTGGGCCACGGCCAAGACTCAATAAGTAGCTGTGTTCAAGAATCATCATACTTAACTAGGAGAATCAATAACACTATCTGGATTCTGAGTTCCTAAAGAAGCCAATCATTCTGAATTTCAAAGGATAGAGTGAGATGCCAAAACTGTTCGGAGGCAAAAAGCTACTAGTCCCGCTCATCTAAATTGGAGTTAAGTTTCATTGATAATTTGGAGTCTATAGTATATTCTCTTCTTTTTATCTTATTTGATTTTCAGTTGCTTGAGGACAAGCAACAATTTAAGTTTGGTGTTGTGATGAGCGGATAATTTATACGCTTTTTGGCATTGTTTTTAGTATGTTTTTGGTAGTTTGAGTTGAGTTTTTAGTATATTTTTATTAGTTTTTAGTTAAAATTCACTTTTCTGGACTTTACTATGAGTTTGTGTGTTTTTCTGTGATTTCAGGTATTTTCTGGCTGAAATTGAGGGACCTGAGCAAAAATCTGATCCAAAGACTGAAAAGGACTGCAGATGCTGTTGGATTCTGACCTCCCTGCACTCGAAGTGGATTTTCTGGAGCTACAAAAGCCCAATTGGCGCGCTCTCAACGGCGTTGGAAAGTAGACATCCTGGGCTTTCCAGCAATATATGATAGTCCATACTTTGCCCAAGATTTGATGGCCCAAACCGGCGTTCAAAGTCACCTACAGAAATCCCAGCGTTAAACGCCGGAACTGGCACCTAAATGGGAGTTAAACGCCCAAACTGGCATAAAAGCTGGCGTTTAACTCCAAGAAGAGTCTCTACATGAAAATGCTTCATTGCTCAGCCCAAGCACACACCAAGTGGGCCCGGAAGTGGATTTTTATGTCATTTACTCATCTCTGTACACCCTAGGCTACTAGTTTTCTATATATAGGACCTTTTACTATTGTATTTACATCTTTTGATCATGTTTTTATGATTGAACCCTCTTTGGGAGGCTGGCCATTTGGCCATGCCTAGACCTTGTTCTTATGTATTTTCAACGGTGGAGTTTCTACACACCATAGATTAAGGTGTGGAGCTCTGCTGTACCTCGAGTATTAATGCAATTACTATTGTTCTTCTATTCAATTCCGCTTGTTCTTTGTCCAAGATATCACTTGTTCTTCAACTTGATGAATGTGATGATCCGTGACACTCATCATCATTCTCACTCATGAACAAAGTGACTGACAACCACTCTTGTTCTACAAGCATACGAGGCTCTAGTGAATATCTCTTGGATTCTTTAACCGGAATCTTCGTGGTATAGGCGAGAACTGATGGCGGCATTCAAGAGAATCCGGAAGGTCTAAACCTTGTCTGTGGTATTCTGAGTAGGATTCAATGATTGAATGACTGTGACGTGCTTCAAACTCCTAGCAGGCGGGGCGTTAGTGACAGACGCAAAAGAATCGATGGATTTTATTCCGGCCTGACCGAGAACCGACAGCTGATTAGCCATATGCTGTGACAGAGCATGGGAACATTTTCACTGAGAGGATGGGAGGTAGCCACTGACAACGGTGAAACCCTACATGAGCTTGCCATGGAAAGGAGTAAGAAGGATTGGATGAAGACTGTAGGAAAGCAGAGAGACGGAAGGGAAGGCATCTTCATACGCTTATCTGAAGCTCTCATCAATGATATACATAAGTATCTCTATCTTTATCTTTATGCTTTATTCGTTTATCACTATACCCATTTGAGTCTGCCTGACTGAGATTTACAAGGTGACCATAGCTTGCTTCATACCAACAATCTCCGTGGGATCGACCCTTACTCGCGTAAGGTATTACTTGGACGACCCAGTGCACTTGCTGGTTAGTTGTGCGAAGTTGTAGTGATCACAATTTCGTGCACCACTGCCTCACCACGCCCCTTACGTATTGTCTCACCACGCCCCCACATACTGCGTGGTTCATCCAACCAGTCTTCGCCACGTGTCCTCCACGCTCCCCACATGGTGCCTGTAACATGCCCCTGCGTGTTGGACTTGTCTTCTGACTCGTCCATCTAAGTGTAAATACACAAAATTCTTCCATTTTCAGCTAAAATACCACCATTTACTCCATAACAAAATTATTTGAGTGAACTACCAACTCGACTCTGTCTATATTTCGGAATGACAACACGATCCCTCACCATAAAAACGTTTCACTTCGATCCCTGTCCTTTACTTCCGTGACCCAACGTGGTCCCTATGGGTGTTTTTCCGTCAACTCTAAACGGAAAATGCTCATATGTTAGGTTCAAAAATGGAGAGTGGCCTAATTGTCTCTAAATTTAAATTGGTTAGGGGTTTATTTGTCCCTATTTTTTAAATAATATTTTTTAAATTTTTTTTATTCATTATATTAATATTTTTTTTAATAAATTATTGAATATATGGTATAATAAATACAAACTAATTAATAAATTATTCAAATTTAAAAATATCATTTATTATGAATAATTCTCAAATATAATTTTAAAATATATATAAATAATAAATATTAAAATTCGGTTAATATATTAATAATAATAATCCTATGATATACTATTAGTATTATATTCTAAATAATTTTTACAATAAAATAAAAACTAATGAACACATTATTTGATATATAGTAAAAAATTTAATTCTTTTTATCTCTTCAAACTAAATTAATAATTCTATTTGATATCTTGACACTAAAATATACTATGAGTAGGCTATTAATAGTCTACTACTAAATGAAATAAAACATATATATATATATATATATATATATATATATATATATATATATATATACCATTTATAAACTCAACAAACTCAAAACATCAATAATATTATTAATCTATGAATAATATTTTGAGTAAAATATATGTAACATTTAATTAAATTTTAATATACATAAAATTTTAGTTAATCCATGTTATTCTTATATTGATAAATCTTCATGGATCTGTAGCTTATGAGAATATGTATTATTGATAGATTAATAATAGGGTAAAGTATACTTTTTGTCCTTGAAGTTTACTAAAAGTTTCAAAAATATCCCTAAGTTTTGATTTGTTTCAATTTTGTCCATCAAGTTTTTGATTTGCATCAATTTTACCCTAATTACTAATTTTCTGATAATTAATATTTTTCTTTCCAAATATACCCCTCCCTTATACCTATCATCATCACAATTCTCTGTCTCTCTTTTCATCCTCACCGTCAACTCCACCACCATCATCATTATTGAGCAACCACCGTCAACCTCTTCCTTCATCGTTGCTGGTCAAATCCCTCATTCTCCTTTTTTCTCTTTTCTTCTCCAACTCTCCATCTCCATCACCACTATCTCCGTTGAGCCCCATTCTCAATGACCACCACTCTTTTTCTTCTTTTTCACAAAAACCAGCACCATCGAAACCATCACTCTTCTTCCTTCTCTGTTAGCAAACCCAGCTTAGGAAAAAAATCACAGCACAATATCAAAGAACCACAACCACTAATAATAATGAGAAAAAGTTTGAGTGCCAATACTGTTTGAAAGAATTTACAAATTTACAAGCACTTGGTGGGCACCAAAATGCTCACAAAAAAAAGAGGATGAAGAAGAAAAGGTTGCAGCTTCAAGCAAGGAAAGCCACCATAAACTACTATCTTCAACAGCCCAATTTTCCAAACAACAATCATCATGATTTTTTTTACCATAATCATAATCATAATAACAGTAACACACCTTGGTTCTATGATCCTTCTTCTTACAACTACTATTCTGACTTCATAGTTTGTGAAAAATCCCAAATTAGCTTCAACCCCAATAATCAAGATTCAAACTTTTTGGTCGAGAAAGCATCAAATAGTAATTGGTATTCATCTCTACCATCATCATATCAAGCTGCTGCTTCTTCACAGCAAGATTCTTGCATATTCAATTTCTCTAATACTAATACAGATAATAATAATAATAATAATAATAATAATAATAATAATAATAATAATAATAATAATAATAATATGGCTTACAACATTTTCAAGCCTTGCAACTTTCTTGATTCTTCAAATCATCAAATACAAAGCCATGGTAGTAATAACAAAGCTTTGGATCTTCAATTAGGCTTCAATTTGCAGTCAAATACAAGAGGGGCCTAATTTATTAATATTATTATTGATTAGGGTATACAGGATATATACATGCAATGAAAAGATAGGAAGCTGGGTTTGCTAACAGAGAAGGAGGAAGAGGGATGGCTTCGATGGTGATGGGTTTCCGCGATGAAGAAGAAAAATGGTGGTGGTCATCGAGAATGGAGCTCAACAGAGATGGTGGTGATGGAGATGGAGGGCCGGAGAAGAAAGGAAAAAGAAGGAGAATGAGAGGTTTGGCCGGCGACGATGAAGGAGGAGGTTGACAATGTTGCTCAATAATAATGATGGCGGTGGAGATGATGGTGAGATGAAAAGAGAGAAAGAAGGAGAGACAGGGGATTGTGATGGTGATGATGATGATGATGATAGTATAAGGAAGGGGGTATATTTGGAAAGAAAAATATTAATTATCAGAAAATTAGTAATTAGGGTAAAATTGATGCAAATCGAAAACTTGATGGACAAAATTGAAACAAATCAAAACTTAGGGATATTTTTGAAACTTTTAACAAACTTCAGGGACAAAAAGTATACTTTACCCTTAATAATATTATTGATGCTTTGAGTTTGTTGAGTTTATAAATGAGCTTCATTTTATATATATATATATATATATATATATATATATATATAATCTCAAGTTTTATTTTATTTAGTATTAGTAGTCTACTCATGGTGTATTTTAGTGCAAAGATATCAAATAGAATTATTAATTTAGTTTAAAAAGAGAAAAACTCAAAAAAATTATTATATATCAAATAACGTGTTTATTATTTTTTATTTTATTGTGAAAATTATCTAGATTATAATACTAATATTATATTATAGGATTATTATTATTAATGTATTAACCGTATTTTAATATTTATTATTTATATATTTAAAAATTATTTATTTAGTTTCATAATAAATAATATTTTTAAATTTGAATAATTTATTAATTAGTTTATACTTATTATATTATATATTCAATAATTTATTAAAAAAAATATTAATATAATGAATATTAAAAAAAATATTATTTAAAGAATAGGGACAAATAAATTCTAACCAATTTAAATTTAGAGACAATTAAGTTTATGTCCATTTTTAAACTTGACATATCAGTATTTTCTATTTAGAATTGACGGAAAAACATTCACAGAAATTACGTTGGATCACAAAAATAAAATACAAAAATCGAAATGGATCGTTTTTATAATAAAAAAAAATTACATTATCATTCTGATAAATGGACAATAACTGAATTGGTAGTTCACTCAAATTATTTAGCCAAATTATCCTTGCTTTGGTATTGATATTGTTAGCTACGGTATATATAATTAATTAAATGCACCAAACTTGTCAAGAGGGCCATATCTGCCACTTGGGTATAATATACATTGAACACATTCTTTTGCAAGTTGCATGCTTTGAGAGAGAAGGGGGCAAGGACTTTAATTAATTAATGCCGATGGTGTGAAATAATAGAGATCAAAACCGCCAACAAGACAAATCGTAACCACATAAAATCAAATTAAAAGAAAATGGAAAAATGACATCATCAACATCAAGAAGTGACTTATATATAATAAAGAAATGATTTAGAATTCAAAAATATTATTTATATATTAAAATTATTCACTAAAATCAATTATTAATAATTAATATATTTATGTATAAATACATGTATAATTTAATTTATTTTTAATATATATTTATATTTTAGTATGTAATTTTAATGACTAAATTTAATATACATATAATATAACTCTTTAGAGTATTATCTCATTTTTTCAGTTATCTTCTTAACTTCTACATAAAACATTTATTTCTTTTATCTTTTAAATACTTTTAAACAATAACATATGTATTTAAATTTTCACTTATTTAGTGAAAGAAAAATAATTAAAAAAATAAATTAATTAAAATTCCTAATTATTACTCATAAAATACATAATTTCAAATCTATAATACTAACAACCCAAATATAATTTAAAATCTATAATACTAACAACCCTAGAGCATGTGCAAGTCTTAGTTACATGGCATTTTCTTTAAGAGTTTTTTTCTCGAACCATCTAATACTTAATTTTGATATAATTCATTAGCTAAAATATTTTGACTATATTAAATGAATATATATAAAAACTAAGTCACTAATCAAGTACTGTACTGTATAAAAATATATATTTGATGTGTTTATAAAGAGATTTGATTATACTATTATAAATAAGTTTGATTATTTTATTATTATAGATTTTTTATTTTGGTAATTGATACTTTTATCAAAAAATATAAAATAATATATAAATATTTATAAATACATAATTTTTTTTATAGTTAAATTTTTATATTTATGAAATCTTTTTTAAATTTTATAGGCTTATGTCGTGATGGTGGTTTGTTGTCGAATCATTCATTTTATTTGCACAAATATAATGTTTTATCACCAATTTATAGTATTACTAATGAGTTTTTCAAGGTTTAAGAGTTTAAGGATTATGTGTGTCACTATGCTTTGCTTCTTACCAACAATAATTTCACTGGTTTGAATCCTGGTGTAGCTTGATGAGAGGCATAATAAATCTTCCATCTGGGTCAAACTTCAGTTGCAAGCTTCTTGTTTTTGGTCATGGAGATCTTAATGAGGAATCAACTTTTTCGGGTTGGGCCAAATGAATAAAAAAAGAATGAGATCCAAATAGAAAAGAAGAGAAAACTTCCCATCAGGCCCGTTATTGCTTGGCCCAATTTTCATTTGGTCCAACCCAACAAAAAAAATCATATAGGCGATGACTCGATGATCAGGGAACTTGATAATCCAATTCCAACATTTCAAGGGAGATTTATGACTATAGCTTATGGGGTTCAGAACAGAATAAGATAATATTAGGAGAATAAACAATATATATATATATATATATATATATATATATATATATATATATATATATATAAATTAATATTTTTATATTTTATTTAGTGATAAATTAAAATAAATTAAAAAATATTTAAAAAATTTGAAAAAATATAATAATAAAAAATTAATAAAAATAATAAAAAAATAAAAAATAAATTATAGCTCTTATTAGTATTTTTATATTTTTTTGTCATACTGAACACAAAATATACTAATTTAATATTTTTAAATACAATATAAAATTTATGTTTAGTGTTTCGTGCCTATAAACATCCTTGGCTTATGAGTCTAGGGGCAAGACAATGCATGGGAGATGACATGTTCAGTGAGACATGAAGTAAAAGTTATGGAGAAATATCTACTAGAGTGATCATATTTTCAATAAAAGCCTTATATTGTTTGAAGAGCCTCAAATTGTTGGCATTTTGTTTCAAGAACAGAATCAGAGAAAGTGAAGGCTCATTTAATCTAACTTTATATTTCTCATGCACTTCACTTGATTTATAATAATGCATAGATAGAACAGAACCGATAGGGGACTCGTTTGCCGGAGACAGAGACAACAAATATATGTAAATTTTTTACTTTTTTTTTATCTAAAATATTTATTCTTAATAATTTTAAAAAAAAATAAGTTATTTTTATAACTAAATTAAATTATTTTTTATTTTTATAAGATTTTATTTTTTTAACTTGTGTTAATAAAATATTAAACTAATTTAATTAAATTTTATTATTAAAATAATTTAGTCATATGTAGCATATATAAGTAGTGGTGTTCAAATTCAAACCGATCCAAATTAAACCGTTTATCCAATCTAATCCAAATTAAAAATCGATTAAAACCGTACTAATTCGGATTTGATTGGATTTTATTTTTTGTAAACCGCTGGATCTGATCGGATTTCGGATCTACTTTTCACAACCGATCCAATCCAATTCAAACCGCACAATGTGTTATAATATTATTATTTTATTATTATGTTTACAATTATACTTATAACATATTCAATTTGTTATATATTTTTATATTTTTCATGTATTATTATTATTTAATAGATGTTTTATGTTCAAAATGTGATTTATTTATTTATTTTAACTAACATATAATTTTATTTCTTTTGTTGTGTTATCGTTGGTTTTTTAAGATATTGTTAAGGCTTGTTATGTCATTGTTGTTTTTTGAAATTTGACGTTGAGACTTGTTATATATATTTAATTTTTTTAATTTATAAAATCGCAAATTCAATCCAATTCAAACTGCTCGAAATTGGATCGGATCGAATTGGATTTGTTTAAAAAAAATCATCCAATCCAAATCGCTGAGCAAGTAAACATAGTATTTGGATCGGATGAATTTTTAACTCAAAAATGATCCAAATCGCACTGCGAACACTCCTAATATTAAGTGAAGAGAAAGTAAATAAATATTACAAGAAGTTGCATGCAATTGGACAAAGTAGCGCATAGGACCCCACATAATCTCATCAACACCATCTATTTGGATTCTCCTCTCTCTCACTTTTATTCCAACTTAACACTCTGCTTCATTCAATCATTCTCCACCTCAAATTCCCTCCATCCCACTTCACTTTTGTTCTTGTTTTTCCTACTTGTCAATCTAATTCTTCCGAGTCTCTTACCATATGCAACACTCATTCATAGTTTCTTCATCCCTGCCTAAAAATGTCCCTTTGTTTCTCTTCCAACTTGATCACACTCCATTCACCAAAGCATCAAAACCTTTTCATAAACTTCTCTTCAGAGCCTTCTCAATGCTTTAAGCTATTCCGGATAAGCTCAACTACTCCTTCAACAAAATCCTTTAAACCCATCAAATTTAGCAATCAAAGATTCAAACTTTATGCTTCTCTGACACAATCTCAACCTGTTGAGGCCACCCAATCCTCATTTAGGGACAAGAGTCCCAAAGATGTTAATGTTTTGGTGGTGGGATCAACTGGGTATATTGGAAACTTTGTGGTGAAAGAATTGGTAAGAAGGGGTTTTAATGTTGTGGCTATTGCTAGGGAGAGGAGTGGAATTAGGGGCAAAAATGACAAAGATGAGACCTTGGCTCAGTTAAGAGGTGCCAATGTGTGCTTCTCAGATGTTACCAATTTGAATACTTTTGAGGAATCTCTGAAAATTTTAGGGTTTTCATTTGATGTTGTTGTGTCATGCCTTGCAAGTAGGAGTGGTGGAGTGAAGGATTCATGGAAGATTGATTATGAGGCAACAAGGAATAGCCTTGTTGCTGGTAAGAAATTTGGTGCTTCACATTTTGTGCTGCTTTCTGCAATTTGTGTGCAGAAGCCTCTCCTCGAGTTCCAGCGCGCCAAGCTGAAATTCGAGGCAGAGTTAATGAAGGAAGCTGAAGAGGGGGGATTCACTTATAGCATAGTTAGGCCTACTGCATTTTTTAAGAGTTTGGGTGGTCAGGTTGAGTTGGTGAAGGATGGGAAGCCTTATGTGATGTTTGGAGACGGGAAATTATGCGCTTGTAAGCCGATTAGCGAGCCGGATTTGGCCTCTTTCATTGTGGATTGTGTGATGAGTGAGGACAAGATCAACAGGGTGTTACCAATTGGGGGGCCAGGGAAGGCACTGACTCCATTGGAGCAAGGGGAGATGTTGTTTAAGCTCTTGGGAAAGGAGCCTAAGTTCTTGAAGGTTCCAATAGGGATAATGGACTTTGCCATTGGTGTTCTTGACTTTCTGGTTAAGGTATTTCCTTCGCTGGAAGATGCAGCCGAGTTTGGGAAAATTGGAAGGTACTATGCTGCCGAGAGTATGTTGATTTTGGATCCGGAGACAGGAGAATATAGCGATGAGAAGACGCCTAGCTATGGAAATGATACATTGGAGGAGTTTTTTGCAAGGGTGCTAAGGGAGGGAATGGCTGGTCAAGAACTTGGTGAGCAAACAATATTTTAATGCGGCTATGGTTAAGTAACCGATTTTGTTTATATAAATGCATGCATTCAACTATAGGCACTGTAATAGAAGTTACAAGTTAAAGCTTTTTATTGAAGAAATTCAAATTTCATGGGCTTCATTCTCTAGTTGCATAGGAGTTTAATCCCCCTTTTTAATAAATTGCCTGTTAATACTAAGTTTGATCTTCTAAAGTTCTACTAATTTGAATGGGATGTGTGCATGTTAATTTAATGCTCATATCATAAATTTGAATGTGCAGTTGCTACTGAGAATTGGTTACTCAAAAGTGAGAAGCTTTTGCCTAAACCATGGTTTGGAATTTTTCATTAGAAACTAAGTATGCTATATGTCCAATACTCAAGAGTCTTGACCAAGAGATACTGATATAAGTTCTTAGAATCTGCACTATTACAGAATGAAATAGTTGCAGAAAACATATATATATATATATATATATAGAAAAAGGGCTTAACACAACAAAATGGAGCATAGTACTAGTTAAAGAAACAAAAGACAAAGTACTCCAACAAAATGTACTCAACCAAATAATCTCTATGAAGCATTAATAATATAATACCTTGATCATGGTATAGATAAATATAACTAATCTTTCTTTAGGTACACCAAATCGTTTTAGTTTTATTATCACAAAATATAAAATCAAGGGACAAATAGAATGCAAAGTACAACTGAATAAGCACCTCTGCAGCAACACTCACAAACAAAGTAACACAACTGGCTAAATGTCTTAACAATGTGACTCTGGAAGAGAGTTGAGTGCATATGTATTGGTGAACGATCTATATTTCCCTTCAATGATCTACTTGGGGACATGAGTGTGAAGGGTGTAAGCTGAAAGCCATATGAGCAAGACATCGACAATGCTGCCGAACAAAGCCGTGGCTATGGAGCCGGCAAGATGCCTACAGAACTTGTCATACACGTTGCAAACTTTGATCCAACCGACGTGGCTGTTTCCCTTCAAACCAAGATATGCAATGCCTCCAGCTGTTCCTGTTGCTGAGGCTACTATCCCAAGTATAAGCTGCATAGTGTCATTATGGTAAATAAACAGTGTATCTCTTAATTTGTTGTGTTTTGCAGGAGCAAAGTATGGTGACATCTTCTAAGATTTGGTAAAATTCATCACAACTCTCCTCTATTTGTGCTTGTGACATTCATCTTGTTAAGGAAGGTCAGGGTTAAGTGTTATGTTTTATAAAATTCAAGGGTACCAAATGTATTATAATCTAATTAACCATGTTACTTGTATATAAAAAATCAACCACCAATCAGTTATAGAAGTATGTATTTGGCATCTCATGAAATTTTATTATACTATTATTGTAAACAAGTTTGAGAATTTGTCTATTGAAGGTTTGATTATTCTACTATGACAGATTTGATTATTCTGGTGACTAATTATTTAATTAAAAAACTATATAAAAAATCAATATGTATAAATATACACAATACATAGTGATTAATTTGATAGCTGATTTTTAGTGTATATACAGCATTTTGAATTCGAGGCGAGGATAACTTGTCCTTAGAATTATGAAAAGTAAGAGCGCAGAGAAAATATGAGTAGTAAGGTGAAAATAAAGGAGAAGAAGAGTTATTTGGATATTTACTGCATCACAGAGGAGAAGGTGGAGGAGGAACTTCAATTTGTATTGAGGCTTTTGGATAACAGAGATTGATACAATAGTAGTGAGGAGGCCATACAATCCAGAAACACTGAATGCAGAAACAAAATATCTGCATGCAAAGCAGTTGATATTTTCAAACACTTATTTAGTATCTGAATATAAACCTTTCATGGTGAAAAATGTTAATTTGTACATAAAGCATATGTTTTCAACTTTATTTATCTATGTTCAAATTCAAACAACAAAAAATGGACACAAAAATTCTACAACTTACATAAGGGCTGGTGAGTATTTGAACTTGGCAGGGTTTGGCACAGGCACACCTTGGAATAGCACTAACTCAGTTTGATCACTAGAGACAATGGAAGCAACAGCAGACACTGATGCACCAAACAACAGAAATCTTAGTATGACATCAATCTTAGAATAATCCAAACCATTTAGAGGAATTGGAGCTGAAGATGATTTGATCACAGGCTCTGTACTTGTGGTAGAAGCCATATAATGAATACACTGATACTTGAATAGTGTATATAAATTTCTTAGCTGGTTATGGAGATTGGTTTGGAATTTGAGGGAGAAAGAGATGAAGAAAAGGTGTAAAAACAAATGGGGTGGAGTTCCCTCCACGCCAAAGTTGTTTATTTAAGAAGATTGAATAGCTTGATCGTTAGTTAAAGCCTTAAAAGGTTCACATAAAAGACATTTTGGGGGTGTCATAGCCTTCATAACCATGGATTTTTATAAGGTCTGTATCATGTTGTCTTTTCTCCAAACAGCATATATGTTCATCTTGGATTTCTTCCTTGACTAGTACTATTGTCTAGAATTGATAGGTTTAATTTGGTTGTATTTCAACCAATTTGGGCCGATTGAGTGGTCTCTTACTTTACTTAAATAAGTGTCGGATGTTTGAATCTTGCCTTGTATATAACCACTTATTGACCTGTAACAAATTAATTCTTAGTCTATCGGACTGAAAGATATAGTCAGTAACCAAAAAAAATTAGTTGCAGTGGTTTTCAATTACATATTAATTGATATCCGATTTTGGAATACATGATTTTCACTATATTATAATATAATTCAATTATTTGATCGATAAAATATATATCATCCACTTATAACTGCTGCAATGGAAATTTGAATCAAACTTTCAGATAGTGGCTCTTAATTGAAAATATTCAAATCAAGAAATAATGGATAGCTCTCTTGACTGTATTAGTAAGCATGCTCTCCCACTTTCCACATTTTCAGTTTAAAAATAATTTTTAAGAAATATAATTATGTTTCTAATTGCTAGTGGACTTCTTTATTATTATTATTATTATTATTATTATTATTGATGAATTATATTGTCATAGAACTTGTATGGCGCAAAATCAATAAAATTGATGAATGTGCAAGTCTCACTAAGAACAAAATATCATCTTCACCTATATATTAACCAATAAACAAATTATTAGCTTGCAAGTTAATCAGTTTTATTTAAGTATTTAATTTTGATATACTGACAGCTATTCTTTTAAATGATCATTTACATAATCATAGTGAAAGGTAACTATTTTACCGTGCATCAAAATTAAATTTTTTATTTAATACCATACAAACAATATTCTTCAAAAACATATTTATCAAATCAACCAAAGTATATATATATATATATATATATATATATATATATATATATGCTAAAATATAAAATATACATTTAAAAGTATTTTTGGTGTACATAGAATATTTTTCTTAATCAAATAATACTTTATTTTTTCTGAAAGCGACTTAATTCTTAGAGAGGACATTTAATTACTATACTTTAGTTACTAGGTGCTCCTAGTCAGAGGTGTAAATTATGTTTTATTATGAATTTTGGAATTTGCTAAGCTAAGTTCAAGTGCACAATGATGTAAAGTTTCACTTCAGTTGCATACTGATTTATAGAACATAGTTCACTCAAGTTTCGTGAAGACTAACCGTTGGATGCTTCTCAAGACACTGCTCTTTCTGGTCAAAGGAACTTCTAATGATAATTGATAAGGGGCAGAATAATCTCTCTATCTCTCTTTTATTTTTATTTTTATTTTTATTTCTTGTCATTAGACCACATTCTCATGGTTTAAAACTATATTTTTAAAGTAAAATAATAATTTTAGGCCCAAAACTATAATTTTTGACAAAATAATTTTAAAAAATTGGATATTTTTTTCCTCCAAAGAAGATTATCCGAGTCTAATAAAATTCTTTCCAACAGCATCTCTTTGGATTCATTGAAATAATTCCAAAATAAAATAGCTTGAAAATCGAAACCACCACTTGACCAACCACACAATATATATTCCCTTGAATTAAATTTTATTATTTTTATCAAATTGGATCTTGTGTTAATATGAATCTATAACCTTGATGTTACACCACAAGAGAAAAGGAAAAAAGAGCAATCTATGTGACAAATTAGTGAAATTACATATAGGTTGAAAACCATGTTCAAAATCCTTAACTATTAAATCTGATTGATTCTATACATGATTCTTTTCTTCCTGCATTCAAAAAACCAAAATCAGATAATGACACTAGGAAAATTAGCAAATGTATTGAAAGCTGAAAGTGTGAAACATAATTGTGTAGTTTATCCTTACCGCTATCTAACAAGAATTATAAGAGGGATTGTCCAAATCTTAGTTCCAAGCCAGCTTCAAAATGAGGTTTAAAGAAAAAAGGAAAACAGTAAGGAGCTAAAGAGAACAAGTATTTTTTTTTATAATTAGTACAAAACAAAATTGTTGCATATCATTTTTTTTTCTTTTATTGAAGACATAAGAGAGATGCAAATACTACCAGAGAGATACAGACAAGAGGAACAATATCTGGTTTACCTGAGAATATAGACCAGATATAAAGAAAACTCCAAGGATTTGTGATATAATAGAGAAATAATCCTGGGTTATCAGATTCAGGTGGTTCAGATATCAATTCTCTTTTGATCATTAAAATGCAGCTTTAGAGAGTAAAAGTAGGGGATTATGGATGTAGCTTACCAGAGAGAGGCGGCCGGGAGCAGCCGAGAAAGAGGATGTTTGATGTGTAGGCAATTGCTCTGACTGTGATTGTGACTGTTAAGAAATGCAAAAGATTGACTAAATTAATTTCCATTCACTACCCATTAATGTAACTTCAATTATAAACATATTATTAGGTTTTATTTATTTAATTAATTAATTAGGACTAAAAACCCCGCCAAAAATAAAGCTACAACTCAAGCTTGAAAAATAGTTGTCTACCAGGTTACAAAGAGGCAAAAATTAGTAATGCTTTCTGTTGTACAAACCAAAATCCATCACTGTTTATTACTTTCTTTAATGTGTGTTTTGTGTTTTAGAGGTCATATATTGAAGCAGATGGAGTGACATTTAGAATGGATTAGTAGATAAAGGAAAGCATAAAATCCACATATATAGTTTCATATACAGGGGGAAAACATAATCTTAAAAGGTCTAAAGCTTCAGTATGGAACATACTTTTGAATCTTTCAAGCACAATTCAGGCTGTCGAACAATGTAAATCTGGTCACCAACTGCATCTTCTTTGTAACTATCTTGATTTCGGTGCCAAGTCCATAATGCATATGTAGAATTCACCACCTGTAATAAAATATGAATGTTAAATGTTTGAGAAAAGAATAAATACTATGTTACATGAGAGTTAATGGACTTTAACCTTGTCATAAAATAATGTGAAATAGTGAATCCAATTGTAGATTATAATCACAAAAGGGGAAGTTCTTTTAGGAAGATTTTTTTGGTACTTTATATCTTTAAGATGCATCAGTAAGAATAGTGACATTGGAGGGATAAACTAAATGCCCATGAAGATAGTTGCTGTTTAGAATTGAATACATAGACATATCACATAATAATAAGACTCCAAGAATAGCATCATTATGACAACATACTAAAGTCATTAAATCCCTTGATTAAGCTAGCTGAACCTTGGGACTGGTCTACAATATAAATATTAAAGGAATTGCAAATAGTACTAATTAAGAATTATCAAATTGAAGCTATAGCATCATCATTAGCTGGAACTGAAATTTCCATGAGATTGGGGTAAAATTTTTTTATTGATTAAATAAATCATTGGAACTCCTAAAGTGACACTATCCAATATCAGATTTTGAAACACAAGAATGAAAATTTCACAATACCTAAAATCAAAGACTTTACCTCAAGAATCCCATGTCCAAAACTACTTTCTCTAAATGCGCTCCATTCAGGTTGTTTGCTCCAACAAAAGTTCCCTTTGGCAGGACCAGAGGAAAAATTCGAGTGGCAAACTGGTCCGATTTCTGGTATATTGTCTCCAGGTGAAGGACACTTTCCTGGGTCATCAGCATGATCAACATCTACTTTCTCAATATTTCCACCATCTCCAACAATTATGTAAACAGGTCCACATTTATCCAATGTGTAATTGTAAACTCTATTCATCCTCTCATAAGCATGAACCTGCGTGATGGAAAAAATGTAATACTTTTATTGAAACCATAGGAGAAAACTACATCCAAAGCAAAATTTATTTAAGAAAACACCATTCCAGAGAATTCTTTCTCAAAGGACAAAATTCAATTGAAGAGGAAAAATAAAAAGTAACAAATCACTTCCAAAGGTATTGCACCTTCAACATTTTTCAGTGAAGAACGTGTAATAAGCATCAAAACTGATATTACATATCTTAATTTCCTAACAGGGTTAAAATTAATCGATCATCATATATTCATTTGAAATTAAATATGCATAAAGTTTGCAACTACTCTTCAAACAGGTATATGCATCATTCATCATAAGATTTTCAAACTATTCACCTAAATTTGGCTGCCTAAAATGCAGATAGTGAACTCATTCAGACCCTCAAAGTGACAATGGGTGCTGCAACCAATTCCCTAATCAAAACCATGACTAATTATTTTGGATTCCATTAGATCTATATGATCATTATATGATTAATTGAAAGATTCAACTACTTAAATAGTGATACCAAAAAAATAAAATAAAAATAAATATATAAAAAAAGGAAAAAAATCTTGGATTTAAACAATGGTATCGAATTATTAATAAGTTGATGTTCTACAATTGATAACAAAATAGAGTAATTTTAACTTACATGACCATTAAAAACAATGTCAACACCATATTGATAGAGAAGTGCTTCCATTTCCAATCTCATACACTCGAATTCCTGATAGTGTGAAGCATAGCTATTATACCAAGGTGGATGCCAGGCAGCTACAAGCCAAGGGGTTACACTCCGGTCGAGACTTTGCAGATCTTGCTTCAGCCATGCAAACTGTGCACCTAGATTGAAGATCCAAGTACACATAACAAGTTGTATCTACACATAAATTATTTTTGTTGAATGGTTTGGAAAAAGGTAAAAAAATTAACCCTATCAATTACCGGTACTATTATAATCAGCATATGCTCCCAGCATAATGAAGTGTATGCCCCCAGCATCAAAAGAATAATACAAGTTGCTTTTGGATCCACTTTCTTCAGCAGGGACTGCGAATCTTGTCAAATATGACTTGAATGTGATGCCATCGACTTGTGGTTCAATCTCATGATTCCCTTCAATAACCATCATTGGAATTTTTGATGTCAAAGGCTCCATAAACCTGATGTATTAAAAAGCAATGAATAAATCATAATCCGAAATTTCCTTTAACAAATGCTTTGGAGTTCGGAAATCAAGTATTTCACATGATGGATATCATTATTAACAATGTGAGGCATATACAACAACCAAGGAGAAGAAGGATTAGCTGATACCTGAGTGCTATGCTACTATACAAGGATGGTCAATGCTTACTAGTATCTGTGAAAGAGTGGAACATATTGATGCAGAATAGGAAAGGAATAAAGTGGTAATGAATATGGATATTAGGATCATTAGGTATATAATACATCATGAGCATAATACATATATGATCTATAAAGAACATTAAGATGTTGTTTAATCTATGTAGCCAACTCCATCTACTGGGATAAGGCACCAAGTAGTTGTTGTATGCAGATTTAGATCAAACAGGCAATTTAATAATTGGCTTACAAATTTTTTGCTTCTGTACAGTGTAGCAAAACCAAATTTAAAGTGTATCAGAATCTAATTAAGTTCTATGTTGGAGAAATTTATCTCATTCTCAAATTGAAAAATCTAGTTGCATATCCAGCTAAATCTGCAAAGTGATATTTACTTTGGTTATTGTTTTGTTCAACATACAGTTGTTAGTATGCTCAGCTAAAGACTAGAATACTTATGTTTCCCGGGCATAAGTTCAAAATATCAATGTAGGTTACCTAAAGACTAGATTATATTATGTTTCCGGGGCATAAGTTCAAAATATCAATGTAGCCATGTAGGTTACCTTCCCCATGCATCCCACCGCGGCTGATACGTCTCTCTGATAGGTGCATCCGGAAATGCACAAGAATAACAAGAAGCTCCTTTTCCACCAGTTGTCAAGTACTGATTTGCATACGTTAAGTCTCCAACCATTACGATCATGGAAGGATCATTGTAAATTAAGTGATCAATAGTTGTGCTAGAATTGCTTGTGAGGCCCAAATCTCCAATAACTGCAATTCGGCTGGGATAATTGTTTGGACTAGGCCTCGGAAAAGTCTCAAAAACATGCTCTTGACTCATAGCTGGAATAGAGCTATCCCCACATTTGTAATAGTATCTGATTCCTGGTTCAAGGCCTATGCAAGAAAGAAATTTCTTTGAAGTACTTTGGCAAACTGAATAACACATTGGATTCATAGCACTTGTTCACTTGTAATATTCCTTTTGCTATCATATTCAACGATCATCACAAAAATATTATATTGTGCATCTTCATAAATGAGTACCATAAAACATTTCATGTTCTCATAAATATTACTTCAAATGTGTTCCAACATATGATGGGATTGAGATATGATAAATGATATGATGCAAAATACTTCACTTTTACTCACATATATGTATCTATTTGCGCCAAATATTGTTATCTTAAGCTTCTTAAATTTGTGAATAATTTTGTAAGTATTGTACTGTTTTGTGTTCAATACTCATATTCTTATTCGCAAAACATAGAATAGAAGATATCATTAGAACAAGCATAATATATGAAGAATGGATCAAGATCCTCTAGAGTGAGGAAGTTGGCAAAGTGATAAAGTGAGGAGTTAATCACTCTTAAATTAAGATAGTGGGGTACACATTTCATGGAAGTTAAAAAATCAATGGTGATTAACCCTTCACTTTACTACTTTACCAACTTCCTTACTTTAGAGGATCCAAATTCATGAAGAATAGATGTTCCAGAATGCATAGCATACATAAAGAAGCAACTCTGAAAGACCATACAAACAGAACACCATAGTTGAAAGAATCTTATAAAAGGAATATACTTTCTACTATTTCACTATACAAGTAAAAAGTTCTAAGTTCTATCCAATAACTGAATATAGTTTTGGTACCAAACAAGCACTATCATCAAACATTGAAGATCGTAATGAAATTAAAACAGCAAGAAATTGAAAAGTACCTTTGAGTTTGACATGGTGAATAATGCCAGAGGTGTAGTTCCAAAGGCCTTCAAAGGGGTAGAATTGGTTATAAACAAGTGAATCACCTTTTGCAACACTTGTGTACTTGCCACTCTCTTTACCATACCACACCTCACTTTTAACAGATGCAGGATCAACTGGCGTCACATTAAGACCAATCTGTGCATCCCCTTAACCAAAAGGGCAAAACCATCCCATTAACAACTTTATGTTTTACTATAACAACAACAAAGCTTTATCCCACTAGATGGGGTCAGCTACATAGATCAAATGATATCATGGAGCCCTATTATGTATCATGTCTATAGTGAGACTCTCTTTTGACTACCTTGTGTATGCTTTATTATAACATTATCATAAAAGAAATTAAAAAACAATATAAAAAGTATTTCAGATAGACTATAACCAACACTGAGGTTGAAGTTGGTTTAGTGGGAAGCAAGCTCATCCCAATCCTAGTGAAATATTGATTTTGAGTCTTCGAGAATGGAAAAGTCTTCTGTAGTGAGTTGGGAGGAGCAACCACACTTCTTTGAATTGGATTGTTCAGATTTCATGTCTAGATACCGGCGACGAAGATAAACTATACTATTATGTTTTAGCCTATCAAATTTTATCATACATGAGACATGTAGATAGATGTCAGAAGAATCCACACTCTTAACAATGTAACACTACATGATTAGATTAGATGACTGTATAAATTCATGAAAATTAAGCTAACTCTAAGAAACTAATAGTTAAACTAGCTAGTTAAGTTAACCCTATCCATGAATTTTCTTCTCTGATTCAGCCATCATAATCATAACATAAGAGTTCAGAAACAAAATGTTCCTATAATAATTCTTATCCCTAATCACTATTCTAAGGAGCAAGAACACAAAAAAGCGAAACCCTAGAAACAAAATGTTACTACTGAGAAATGTGAATTGGTGAGAATGAGATAGATAAAGTACCAGTGAGCCAGGATATCCACATGGAAGTTGGTGAAGAAATTGCAAGCGCAATCTGCTCCGGGAAATTCGAGGTCACGTTCTTTCTGAGCCTTGGATTGGTCATCGGCAAGTCATCACTGCCTTTTCTGAGTGACGAATCGAACCGGCGAGTCACCGGCTCAAACGGACCGTCTAAGGTGGTGGGTATCGGTGGCACTGCAACTGCCACCTTCATGCTGGTGAAAATGTTGATGACCAAAACTATTATGGTGGAAGCCATTTTCATTTTCATTGTCTTGTGTTGGATCCTATGCGGATACTGATTCATTAACTTACAAGACTTGAGTTTGAAGCTATAATTTAATGATGCTGGTGTTGGTTCTAATGTGATGAGTCATAGCGTATTTATTGGAATATGCTGCTTCGTGTTCTTATTGTTCTTACTTCTTTTATTGTTTTTCAAAATAATAATTAATAATTAATAATGATGAATGAGTAGTCAATTCGCCATTCAAAGGAGTTGGTTGTTTATTCAAAATCAACGATGGAATCTCTCTATCACTCAGTTAAATGTTCTTTATACCATCTTGGTTCTTATACTCTGAAACCAAAGTAGAATTCAGACGACAAGTGCATAATGGAAAGATTCCAAAAAGGTGAAAACTCAGCTGAAGACGTGAAGTTGACTGAGAGCCTGATTTAATTAATTTGATTAAATTTTTATTTAATGGCTTTTAAGTATTAACTTCACGTGAATTCGATTGCACCTGAATTTCTATCTTTTAAAAAATTATTGTTGCGATCAATACTTAGTTGCAAGGTGAAAATTCAAGTATGTGAAGTAGATAGTTGAAAGCAGTTAAATAATTTGATTCATTTGACTAAATTAATAAATCTATTTATTTATTTATAAAAGTTGATACCAATTTTTTTTACAATGAGTTTAAGTCATCTTTTCTTTACTAATGATGTCACATTAGCAATTTTAATGATTTGGCAAAAGATAAAAATCAAACAATCACTATTTAGTAAAATGTTTTTAAAAAATTAAAACAAAAAACTTTTATCTATTATTATTCAATTAAATGCAATAAACATACATTAAAAATGTCATAATAATAATAATTATAAAAAATTTTAGTTAAAAATATTTAAATTCTACAATTTATATATATTAACACTCCTACTATTCTTTATTTTTTAATCTCTCATACCAATTATCAAAAATTTCTTAATTTAAGATATTTTTATATATTTTTCAATCTTATTCATTTTTTTTAATTATTTACAAATTAAAAAATGCATGAAAAGACAAAGCGTAGCAATTAATGCAAATCAAAAAATGAAAAAAAATGAAGATGCAATTTTGTATAACTCTAATATAAATAACTTATATATTTTTTTAAAATAAATAAATTCAAAATCTTAAAATAATGTTTTGTAAAATATTTCTAATATAACATTTATTAAAAAATACACTATATAGTATAAATAATCTACCTCTTCGCGCGGGTCTCACTCTAATTTTTATCTAACGGCACTTAGGGTCTGTTTAGGAAACACCAATAAGCTACTTTTTTTTTACTTTTGACTTATAAAAAGTTACATTAATAGTGTTTGGTACAATTTTTTAGATAAATTTTTAACTTTTCAAAAAGTTATTTAAGAGCTTTTGAAGAAGTTAAAAAATGTGACTTCTCCTATTTTCAAAAGCTATTTTATCACTTCTATTTAATACACAACTTTAAAATAAGGACTTCTATAATAACTTTCCAAATACAAAATAACTTATTTAAAAGTTGTTATTAATAAAAGTCCTTATATTTTAAGCTCGTTTTTTAAAAAAAACTTATTTAAGAAGTTTAGCTAAACTGGTCGCCTTTTAGTTATCAATTTCAGATGAACTTAACTGCATCTAAGTTTTCACCTAACAATTTCATAAGGTTCAGTATCATTTATTCCTTAAACTCTAGCTTTACTTGCCCCAATAGTAAACAACTCATCTTTAAACGCTCCTTGTTAAGTATATTTATTTTTTCATGGCTTGTTTGGAACCATTTTAATACGAAAAAATAATTTTATTGTCTTTTAAAAAAAATATTTTTATTTAAAATAACTTTAATATATTAATAGAATGAAGTTCAATTTTTTAGTTTGAAATAACTTTTATATGAGTTAATTTTTCTTTTTATAATTTTATCTTTGACAAAATTATTTAGTAATTATAAATAAAGATTTTTTTGACATTCGAAATATTAAGTCTGAGAAATGTGAAAATTGATTTAAAAATTAAATTCTTTTTTATCTGATTTATAAATAAAAAATTGAAATTAAAATTTTTAAAAAAAATTTAAATCATTCATTTTTATTTATTTTAAAATAAAAAAATCAACTATTGAATAAATTACTAAATTCTAGTTCGTAGTATTCCAAACAAATTCTTAAAGAGCGCCGCTGCAGTTCTTATTTTACCTGATCAATATTTGTATTTTAATTCTAATTAAAGACAATATTCATCAATTGAGAAAGAAATCACTTGAGCCCTTGGCATAATAAAAAGTAGAATTATCCAACAAATTAGAAAAACTACCACTAAGTTCCTAAATCTAAAAGAAAAATTAAGTAAGCAAAAGAACTACGATAATAGCATAACTAAAACTAGAATGTTGACCAATTGAAGGGAAAGGTGTTCGTGAATGTAAAGAAGGCATTCATAAACCTGTTTTAGTGTTCACAAAATATTGAACTGATTTAACACACTATAAAACTTTTTGATCAAACTCTTAGACTGAGAGAATTGATAAATCAAAATTATAGAATTCACACGTCAGAAATTACAAATTTAATGTTGATTAACTTTTTATTTTAGTACTTTACAATTCTTCTCTGATTTAAAAGATATTTATCCAAAATTTTTAACACAAAATTCAGTTTCCAGGATTTCATGGAACAAGAGTAGACTTAAATTCCAAATGCGTAGTACAGAACTTGTTTATATCAAAATTAATCTTTTATTATTTTAGATAATTCACCTAAAGAAATGAAATAAAATCTAATATTACTTGAATGTCCTAAATCAAATAAAGTCGCGCATGTCTTCATTTTATATAAATAGAAGCTATTAAACTCGATTTATTAGAAGTTTACATGAATATACTCAATTCGATTTAAATGAAATAATACTTAAATCGAACTTAATAACTTCAATTTACATAAAATGAGGGCATGCACATAACCTTATTTGATTTAGGACATTTAGATAATATTGAATTCCATTTAACTTTTTTAGGTTAATTACCCTATTATTTCCTTCCCCATAGTAATAAATCTGAATTAAATCATTAATCAGCCTATCACAAAGAATCAAAGATACAACGGTAACAAATTTTAGCATTACATTACATAGGTTTCTCTTCATGATCATCAACTACAAAAAGCACAGAGAAGTGAAGCAGATTGATCATTCACAATTTAGTCTCAGAAAAATAAGTAGATGAGACAGCCAAGCCTTGAACATCATAAGTGCGAACCAATCTTTGCCTCTTGTTAGGTGTCTCCAACCAACAGAACTCTAAATGGAAAGACTTTGACTCCGCCACACTTTTCGCCACGTCACAAGGGCACCCCATGTACATGCCACCTGGCAACAATATCATTTGGTAACCACCATCAAATGTAACCAAATTATCCGATATTGTTCCGGTCCAATGCACATTGGTGGTAACATCTTTCCCTTCAGATGTTGAAGTAACATCCTGATATACCCAGGTAATAAGAACAAAAACAAGTATTAGGGAAACTCTTCTGACAACAAATTATAGATAGAGATGACTGGAGAAAGGGAAAGAGAGAAAATTTTAGTTGTCCTTGTCCCAAACAATTTTTAAGCCAATTTATGTGCTTTCAAAAAGAAGGGACATGGAGACACTACTCAATAGATTCAAAAGGTTGAGGTGGTAGAGAAAAGAGAAGACAATGTCAATTAAATCTCATTAACAAAGAGACACTAAATGGAAGAAAGCAATATAAAGTCAATCTCCAAATGGACTATGATGTCATCATAATGTTTCTTTTTAAAGCAAGATCATAGCACAGAGCATGTTAACAAAATGCAAAATACCTGAATAAGTTGGCCATTGTCGGCTATTTCATGTAACACAACTGTATTGGCTTCAGCAATTGTAGATCCATATACACCGCTTCGTTTTGTGACAGAATGACCTTTCCATTTACCAAGAAAGGGTACAAACTTATCCTTCCCATCCTGCAATGAATGAAAATGGAAAAACAAATAAGTAACTATATTATTTGTAAATAAATACTCAATGTCAGCAAAAATAACACCAAAAAAGAACAAAAAGCTGCACATAATCCACTAACTTCACCTTAGTGCAGTCAAGTAAAGGAGGAGAACCATCACTTCTTTCCTCTAGGAAGACAATAAGCATGTCTATAGTGCCTTTTGGCTCCAAAATGTGAAACGCTCTTGCTCGCATATCTCTCTCTAGAGAATACAGGCAATTCTCACATACAACCGAAGGTCGGCGCGAGGGAATCTTGAGATTTCTGCACCATATTTGTAAAAAAGTCTAATGAAGGTAGCAAAACTAATGTGCATGTATGTGTCCATGAGCATATTGGAAAAGACGCATCCAACCACTAAACAATAAACTCTTTTATGGTTATCAGTATAAATATACAACAGCAGAGCATTCGCAGTCTAATTATTTGCATATTAGGATGTTTTAGATTAAATGGGTAAGATAAACAGGAAAACTTCATCAAGTGGAAAAAACTATCATCAAGATCAGTTAACACACAGAGATCTGAAAGCAGATGTTAAACAATTGGTTTCGGATCTGCTTTCTCTATGGATATTCCTCAAATAATTTTGTAAAAGCATAGCATAAAGCTCCTTAAATAACCACAAAAATTTGTACTGCATTTTGCATTACATATCAATCGAAATCTTGCATAAGCTGATGATATCATGCATGTTATCAAAATGTTATAAAGCTGTCTCTGAGTAATCACTATTCTATATACTAACATGTAATGCAAGTCCCATCACTATAATTACCTACTGCAGCCTTGATTTCTTTCAACTAATGTATAGATATGTCAATAGTACCCTGAATAAAGTTAGGTAGAAAGCCGAAAGAAGCCCTTACTTTGGTGATTCTTCCCCGGTGTCATCTTCTCCAAGCACTCCTTGCCTTAGTACTGCTTCCAGCATGCCAGCTGTTTGATACCGCAGTGCATATGCTTTTTCTGATGGGAAGAAGCCTATCTGCAAACTAATTTTAATGGAGATTTTAAAGAAGCATTGGGATCACATTCACAACAAAAGAACAAAAACAGAAAAGAAGTTGTTTATGCTATGAATTTCCAGCTTTAGAAGAAAATCTCACTTGTTGATATTTATCAACAGTAAACATATTGGTTTCCTTGATTTTGTATTCTCCCCATTCTGTCTCATCGTCATTGTCGTCTTCACAAATTGAAGTACTGGATGATGGCTGTTTAATATATAGTCTGCAAGGACAAACATAACCAAATTATTTAAGTTTTTATTCAAAAATTGAAGAATACAGTAAATTAAGATCATAGAGATTTTACTAATTCCATGTTCAAACTCCAGAATACCTTGTTATTACGTCACCTAACTTAACCTTCCACCTAAGTAACTCGTTGATAAAGAAGTATTTCTCATATTCACTAATTTAACCATAGCTTAACAATATTTTTCCTTATGAAGCATCATGCTGTATCAAAAATAACAAAACAGCAATAAATTACACAACAGTATATAAGAGAGTACTCATAGAGTATTGTATCTAAACTATCCATTAATAGTTAATGTTACATTTTATAAATACAAGAGTGTCGAGTGTTATATAGCCCAAACACCAGGAAAATCATCATAAACCTTATACAAATAAAGTAGCAAAATTCATCTTAGTTTTGTTGTAATTTCCCTTGGAATTTAACAAAAGAAACAAAAAAAAAGGTTTAATCAAAAGAAAAGGTTGCATACGTTTGAATGAGGCTCATAAGCTCATCCTCCCCGTAAGAGCTGGCAGCAAGCTTGGTAGTCAGTTGTTGCAACAAATTCCCACAAGAATCAAATTGCTACGGAAATGAATCAAGTAAAAGATTATTAAATGTACAGAAACAGAGTAATTTAGCATAATTGGTTGGTTGGAAGTTAAAAAAGATTGATAATGAAGAAGAATGTTACATAGAAAGAGCCGTTCCAATTTCCGATGTTAAGGTCAATAAAGCGCCGGAGATTGTCGACGCTCATTGCAGCATCTCCGAGCGTTGGAGAGGAGGCTCTGCATCTAAAGACACACTTTGGTTTAGGGTTTGGTGGAATGAGGTTAACCGAAAAGGGTCTAATGGTGGTGCTGAGGTTGGAGAGTTTGGGAACTGAAGCAACTGAAACTGAGCACTGAATGGAAGCCATTGGAATTTGATAGCAAAACAGTGAGGTGGCAACTTGAACTTTCTTAAATATTCCATATCTTATCTTACTTTTTTTTACTGTTTATTTATTATAAATTTATTTTTGACGGTGAATTTATTAATTTAAAATAGTTTTACGCGTATATTTAATGATGTTTATTACATCGATAAAAATAATTATTTTTTTATATTGATCGCGTAAATAATCATTTAAAAAATAGATATAATTATATAATTATGTAAATTATTTTATATAATTAATACATTAAAATTAAATTTTTTTATTTATTTATTTACTTAGTATTTTGTTTTAGTTTTTTGTCCTGAGTATTTTGGTTTTAATCATTAAGATCTAAAATATATTTTGTCCCACTTAAAAAACTAGGGTAATGGAGAAAGTTAATCGCTGTTAAAAGAATTAGAATAAGTTAGATGAATAAATCGAATTGGTTTAGAATTTGTTCCATTGCAATATTTTAAAGTAACAATATATTTGTAACTCTTTTTTATTATGTATTATGTATAAATTGCCGGTGGATATAGCAGTTTATAAAAAAATAATGGACAGCGTGATTTTCGAAATTTAGTGTATATTTTTTAATAAATAAAAAATTTAAAATTTTTATTATTATTTAATTAAATTTTTTTTTACACAACTACGTATGCTTGGTTATAGTTGTAAACTGCTGTTTGGTTATAGTTGTAAACTGCTCTTATATTCACAGAATATAAAAATTAAATTTTTTCCTCAAACACTTTCAAAAAGTATTGAAAATTATTTTTAATATTTTTAAAAAATAATTTTAAATATGTTTTCTGTACATATTTATTGTTGCTTCTAGAATAAAAATAAAGTTTTTAAATATTACCACAATAATTTTTTGGTAAGAATAAATTATTTAGATAAATTAAATTTTAAAATAATATATTTTCAGATATTATGTATTTATATGATATATATTTTAACTTATTTTTAATATATATTGTATACAAATGAATGATTTAGTAACTAATTACTTAGGATTTTTTTTCTTATAAAAAAAATATTAATTCCCAAAATAAATTAAAAATATATTATTTCGCAAAATCCACTTTTTTGTTTGTTTTGGATTCTCATAAAGTTTGCCTAACAGATAAGAGAACTCAAATGAAAAAGTGGATCTCAGAAATAATGTCTTTTTAATTTGTTTTGGAAATTAAAAGTTTTTTATCATTATAAAAAAGATTCCTAATTATTTATACACATGTAATATGGTTGAATCCAATATTTGTAGAATTAGTTTAGGGCTTTCCTGCTTAATTGATAAATACCCCGATTGTGACGAATTTTATGTAAGGAAAAACTACCAAAAGTACCCATGAAGTTTACGAACGCTGACAAAAGTACCCATAAACTAAGGAAATTAAAAATGTACCCATGGAAGATGGATTTCGTATGACAAAAATATCCAAATCCTAATTTTTTTTGTTTATTTTTTAATAAAATTTTCAAACTACCCCCACTCTTGACCTCAACTCACTTTTTCAACTTTTCATAACCCAACCTGTACCTTTAAAACCTTTGTCATAGTCTCATGGAGTCCAAAACTACTCCTATAATAGACCAGGCCAAAATCAATGATAGTGGTGGTGGTAGAGGACTTCGACCGATTCCTGGCAAATAAATTTAGTATGGTGAGCTCTTTCCCATTTTTTTCGCCAATCCTTTCACACAAAAAAAGCCCTCAAATTAAGAAAAAAAAAAGGAGAAAACAATTGAAACGATTAAAAACTGTTCCTTTATGATTCTTTCTCTGATTCTTCATCGGTATTGATTGATTTTTTTGTTAATTTCGGCGCTGCAATCCTCTGTTGTGTTACTATCCAAAATTTTCACCATAAAAGGTTCATTTCGTCTGTTGTAGGAGTAGTTTTGGACTTCATGGCAAGAATTTTAAAGGTGCATGTTGAGTTATGAAAAGTTGAAAAAGTGAATTGAGGTTGAGGGTGGGGATAGTTTGGTAATTTTATTAAAAAATAAACAAAAAATTAGGGTTTGGATACTTTTGTCATACGGAACTCATCTTCCATGGGTACATCGTTAATTTCCTTAGTTTATGGGTACTTTTGTCAGCGTTCGTAAACTTCATGGGTACTTTTGGTAGTTTTTCCCTTTTTATTTTTATCTTTGAAATATGCAGAACTCTCGTGTAAGAATGCTCACATTTTTTCTCTCTGATCATTATCATACAGGTCAATTTCTGAGTTCCTTTTAACCTGAAATGGCAGACTTGCAAAGCCTCCTTCAATCATACAAGGGAATGATACTAAAATCGTGCACGCACACTCTGGCGCATACAAACACAAAAAGGGAAAATAATAATGATTTATGAAAACCAAAATTATTTATAGGAAGCAAAATCTAAAATCTAAACTGATCATTATATTTGCACCTCAGCAGATATGAATTTGCACATCCTATAATTCAAAAACAAACTACCCTATTTTATCCTGGTTGCATGCTATCATTTGGCCACAGTGCAAACAAAGTTAACACTAACGATGCATCTTAAGTGAACTCTTGAATTAAATGGAATCAGACAAGACTTTCTATGATGGGTCCATTAATCAAGTTCACCAACATAATGTTCCACTTCCACCCAAAATTGCTTCTGAATTTATTTGGAAAGTTTGTAATTCTCAAATGTTGACACATCGTATGAATGTTGAATATGCTCCCTATGCCTTAAAGAAGAAAACCATCCTAGCTCATATGAATTGATCTAACTGCAAGCGTAGCTCCACTAATTAAACAAGGGAGAACAGGAATATACAGAGTCAACAATCATTCATCTGAATTTGATTCCATGTACTTCCTAATGGCATCTCTGTAGTAATCAGTGTTGCTTGAAGTTGAGGCGTTCTCAGACTGACGCTTGTCAGCTTCCTTCTTTTCTGTCAACATCCTGTAAAGACGTGTCCATTTGTATGCCGCACGCTTTAATCGAAGACTTTGCTTTCCAGTTATCATATAGTTGATGCCGTCCCTAGCTAGCTTTGCAAGTTCCATGCCATCGATGACACAAATATACTGTAAAAGATATAATATGCTACCCAATGAGATATGGCATATCAGCATATACAATATATAAAACTTGCAAATCAAACTTCAGCAAGCAGGTAGTAGCTCTTAGTAACAGTTGATCATTCTAAATTTTCAACACAGCTCCGAGTGGGAGTTATCTTTCATTAAGTATACACAAGAACAATATTACAGCAATTATTAGCTACATGCCTACATCCCTTATAGCTTTTCCTTCAATCACACTAAATAAAGAATGAGAACTATAATAATTGCTCAATTCATGCAACACACGCGCTTAAGAGACAGAGAGAGTACCACAAACAGAAAGCCGATTGTTGCTAGAACGACTTGGAGAGTCTCATCTGACAACCCAAAGCGTCCATCATCTGATCCACCTGAGCTGCCGCCACCACCGCCACCACCTCCATGTGGTGGCTTGGCCCCACCTCCCCCCTGTTGAATTTGCTGTCGGAATAAATCCTCAAGGGACTGTCCCTTAAATTGTTCCATAGTTTTGTCAAAAGATGTCCACGAGCCATCCTAGTTACATCAAATCAACCAAAATATCAACCTAGATATATAATACTAAGTGAAGAAGCTAGAGCATCTAAGCTACCCTGTATCATCTATTACATACCCCACAACATGTTTTTGGTAAAAAATTATAATAGGAAATGGCTTGACTGCTTGAGAGTTATTTAAAGTGCTACTTCTAATCATCTTGTCCATTGATCTGATTTGGCCCAGATTACTAATTTCACCGTTGAAAACGTATCATGGGATTTTTTTTTCCTTAGCTAAACTACACTACACTATACTCATTCACCTACCCGGTTCCAATGCCACTTACACATTATTCATGCTGTAACTAAGAACTATTCCAAGTTGATTCAGCATGGATTAGGCAAAGAACCAACCAATGCCTAAAGAAAATAAATTTTAATTTTTCTAAGATCATCTAAAGTAAAATTAAGCATCTATAATGCTAAAGCGATAAATGCCAAATATATATAACTCAAATGAATGTGCATTACCTGATTATTTTCCATCATGCCTTGTCCACCGGCTAAACAAACATGGAGTGGTTTCCGAGATTTTAATATGGGTGCACATCGCATGTTAGACAGAGGTTTTACTAGTGGGCTCAAGGAAGTCCCCATGGAAAGAGGATCCCAATTCATTTGCAATGCACCTGGTGTCAAAGGAAGCCGGCGACCCACAGAAGCATTACTGAAATAAACCTGAGGATTCACCACGGTAACTTGAATTGTTGCATTCATCATCATTGAATCAAAAGGCACCTAAAATTCAAGCATTAACTCCTGCGAACCGCAAAAGCATACTCTAAGTCAGATCATTCTGGATGAATTTGCGACTTAAAAAAAGTGATTAGAACTCTGTAAACAAATCTGACCCCGGATGTTTTCCTCCTTACTTGTGGTGTTTCATAGCTTCACAATTTTGTAAATAAAACAATAAAACTAAGGAGGGAAAAAGGGATTTCTGAAACACCCTTATAAAAGTCTGACATATCTACCTACTAGTTTTTTAATTATATTCAAGAACTGTGATTAATCGACGAAAATTATTAAATTCCATTGTTTTCATTTTCAGCTTCACTACTAAAATCATGAAAAGCTGAAAATAGGAAGTATAGATTAAAGGAAAAAGAGCATCAGCTAAGAACATAGCCAGACATCACTAGGACTATTATCAAACAGATAGAAGGCACAATTCTCAAAAAGTGCTATATTCTCTAGAAACTTCTTATGAACCCTAAAACGCAGCAGTAGGGCACCGACCTGGGCGAGGCAGGGGTGGAGGAGGCGGCGGCGACGAGAGAGAGAGAGAGAGAGGCGGTGGAGGGGGTTGCGAGCCGGAGGGGCGGTAAGTACTAGAAAGAGGATAGGGGGAAAAGTGTTTTTAGCAAATTTTGTTTTCTTCTTCTCTTCTCTTCTTTTCCTTTGCTTCCGATTTTCCCTTACGGCTCTGAATAACGAGCGTGAAATATGCCGTTGCTTTCATTTTATATATACTAGTGAGAATTAATGGTCTAATAATAAATCTAATATAAAAACTCGCGCAGTCATCTTTATCAGTGTATATATATGTGATTTAATTTATTTTTTGATCATACTATATATACACTTTTCTTTTTTGGTAGATGAATCCTAAGTATATAATAAATATCCACACATTTTTTATATACTTACCAATTTTTTCTTATCGATTACAGTTGATAGGACTTAACGATTACAGTTGATAGGACTTAAACCGAGACCTTTAAAATGAGAAGGAAGCCGCATGCACTGTGAATTATGACTCATTGACTACTATATATACTAAAATTAACTACATATGTTTGACTTCTGAGTCGGGTCGGGGCCTTCGAGTTTCTGTATTGGATCTGGGCCAATTTTGGCCCAGATCTCTGACCCAAAAAAAATCCTGGCCCAGATCTCTGACCCAAAAAAAAATCCATTGGTTTAATTCGATGCCATAACTATCAAAAATAACTTTGATGCGCCTTCATTTAGCTACAATGATTTTTTCAGAAACATTGATGATTGTGGGAGCATAAAGATGTATCCTTGTTAAGCCCATTGCTTTGTTACTTCGGGTTGTATGCTGGAGTTTGTTAAGATCATATCAATAGAATTCGGAATTCCACTTAGGACTCGCCGGAATCATTTTTATCTTTTATTTCTTGGCTTTTACTACATACCTTTTTTCTGATCCAATTATGGGAAAATATTATATGCTTTTGAAGGTTGAAACACATCTAAACACCATTTTCAATTTTTCATAACACATTTAATAGGGCCTAAATTAGAGGCACCCATTTTCAGCTCTAAGGACTTGATTTCCTCAGAAATTATTGGATACAAGCAGGACGTAGATTATGATCTTATGGAAGCTGTCACCATACACGACATTTCTAATCTCTAACATTAATTTACAAATGTTGTTACAAATTGGGGTTGATTCTGATCTCAACAACAACTTTCATTGAAAATCAAAGAGATACTCTCTTTCAAACAAAAATCTCAGGAAAAGAAAATCCACCTCAAGGTTTGAAGAAAGAAAGACATTGACGTTGCAGATTTGCAGCTACAGTTTACAAAACAAACAAGTACAATTTCTTAATAACGGAGAATTAAAATGAAAACAAAAAACCAGGGCTACCTAGAACAAAAACCTTTCATACATAGCCTTCAATTAAAGTAGGTTTCTTCTCTTCTTCTTCACCATTTTTCTTCTTATTCTTCCTTTCATCATCTTCAATTCCCAAACCTTGCAATTCATCAATGCAAGGTTCTTCTTCACCTTCTCCCAATTTAGCTCCTTCTCCAACCACAATTTCATCCACAACCTCCTCCACCTCGTCGCCGCCGCTTCCACCAGAGACTTTCACCTCATCGCCGCCTTCTTCGCATCCTTTCTCGATGGCACATGCTCCGGGCGGCTCGTTCGGCTCGATCCCGATCACGGCGTCGGAGGTTCCCTCGGCTGCGGCTGGCCACGGGTCGTTGACGCAATCTCCGGCGGTCTCGTCATCGTCATCGGAGAAAATCGCGGCGGCAGACTTCACGGCGGAGGCTGCTTTGAGGAATGCTTGGTGGATAGATTCAGGCGGAAGAGCACAATCTTCAAGGCCTGCGTCTTCGAGGCGCGGGGGTAGAATCTGCTGCAGTAACCCGTGTTGTTCTTTGGTGGACTCCATTGGAAAATCAGGTACCGTTTCCGAATTAGATTTTTTTTGTGATTTTTTTATTTTTTTATTTTTGGGTAATGAAACCCTATTTACTAAATCTCAGGGGAGGAAGCGGTTGCTATATTAAGCTCCGGAATGTGGCGGTGAATGAGGATGCTGCTTCTGTGAGTGTCGAGAAACCTCTATGGGCTTCGTGAATTTGGACTTTCTGCTAATTTTTTATAGGCTTTTTGTTGTGCAGACCAGGTGGCCTACAATTCACGACAAATAAAACTCCAATGATGGAATAAAAGTATAATATCTGTTGCACGCAGCAATTCATTGGCTAGCGACAGATCTTTAAATAAAGTTCAGATTCGTGATAGATTGGTTCTTAACCTGTTAAGTTAAGAGATACTATAAAAAACAAAGTATAAAACCAATTTGAATTAGTCTAATAATCATGATTAGATTGAGGGAAAATTATATCTTGTACATATAAGTAATTTATTTACCAACCATAAATTTTTAAATAGACCTTCTTTTATAATTTCTAAACAACTCTCTTATAATCTATTTTAAATTTTTTGGATTAATTATAGTTAATTTTATCTAATTTTTAAAAAAATAAATTATTTATTTAAAAAATATTTGAATTTTTTTAAAATAAAATAAAAAAATTATTATTTCTTCAAACTCGATTTTTTAACTTTTATTTTTTAAATACGATTTTTTTTAATGTGCATTCGTCTAACCCTATGAATATAGAATTTGTCTAGTCCGGCGAACTTCATCCAAATTTTTTAAAATCTAAACTTCTAAACCAATTATCATTGTTCTCTAAATAGTATATAGGTTTTTAAACAGTATATAAGAATAAATAAAAAGACACAAAAATACACAGGTACACAAGAATAAGCCATATTTAACAAGAATTTCTTTAATTATAAATAAAAAAATCATTACTTCCCAAAAAATACGACTTATTCTTGTGTACTCCTCTGTACTCTAGAGACGATGATAATGGTTACTATTATTAACTTTCCAACTTTTTTTTTTCTTCAACAAATCTAATATGAGAAAAGCTCTATATCCATGTAAAAATTACATGAATGGTATCCAAGTAACTTTCACTCCACGCCCCCACACCCCCATTTATTTTACACGCGCCTCTTATAACATATATAACGAATCCTTATTTTGCGTGATCTACCTTTCTCAACGTAAACCTCTTTCGCGTTCTTCTTCTTCTTCTTCTTCAACCTAATTAAATTCGTTGTCTCCTCTTTCGCGTTTTTTTTCTCTGCATTATGGATCTGGATTGATTCAATGCAATTATCTTCGTCGTTCATCTTCTTCTTCATTTTCTTCTTTGATTTGCACTTTTAAATTGAAACAATAAATGAATCAACTTCAAATCAGTTGAATGAATGCGATTTTGATGATTCTTCTCAAACGCATCAATTTGATGAGGTTTGGATTATTGAATTCTAAATTGAATTTAATGGAATGAAATTTCTAATTTTATTTGAAGTGAATTGAATGGATTGAGGTGATCTACATCTGAATTGAATTCAATTGAATTGATAATATGTAACTGTGAGTAATTGTGAGTATTAGTAATTGTGAGTAACTCAGAGTAAATGTGAGTAACTTTTCAATTCGGTAAGTACTAAAGAGGTGGTTAATCACTTTCATGTTTTCGGTTCGATCCACAGAAAGGAGTCTAACAAAAATTAGACCAATATGTTCTGTTTTCTTCCCTAAGCACTATATAATTGTTTCACCGTAATTAAGATTTCGGTTCACCATGAGTACTGTGTTCGGTTCATTCTGCACTATTCAAACTCTTCTTCCTCACCTGCTGCTTCTTCACCAGAGAGAGAATGAGGAAAAGACAAAAAAATGCAGTAGCAACAACAACAAAAGAATGACGATAGGGTTTCAGGGTTTAGGGTTTTAAGGTTTAGAGTTTATGGGTTCAGGGTTCAGTGTACATGGGTTCAGTGTGTTTCAAACTTTCGGTTCGCCCTGTGTATTAATTTCGGTTCACCGTGTTCATAGTTAAGAGTTTAGAGTTTAGGGGTCAGGGTTCAGGGTTTTAAGGGTTTAGGATTTATGATAGGGTTCAGGGTTTAGGGTTTAGGGTTTAGAGTTTAGCATTTAGGGTTCAGAGTTCAGGGTTTAGGGTTCGGGTTCAGCGTTTATCGTTTAGGGTTCAGAGCTCAAAGTTCAGGGTTTAGGGTTTAAGGTTTAGGGTTTAGGGTGTAGGATTTAGGGTTTAGGTTTTAGGGATTTAGGGTTTATAGTTTCAGGGTTCTGGTTTTAGTGTTTAAGGTTTAGGGTTTAGAGTTCAGTGTTTAGGGGTTTATAATTTTTTGGTAAACAGGAGAGCGATTTGGATTACTCTTCTGAAACGAATCAAACTGACAAAGTTTGGATTATTCAATTTTGAATCGAATTGAATGGAATGTAATTGCTAATTTCAATTGAATTAAATGGATGGAGGTGTACTATATTGAATTGAATTGAATTGATAATATGTAAATTGTAGGCAGAGTTATTTGAATTTGATTTTATATAATGGATTATGTTTCATTCACTCAGTACTATACAATTGTATTATTGTCGGTTCATCATAACTAAGATTTCGGTTCACCATGAGTACTGTGTACGGTTCACCATGAGTATTGTGTTCGGTTCATTTGGCAGAATTTGTTTGAATTTGATTTTATATAATGGATTATGTTTCGTTCACTCAGTACTATATAATTGTATTGTTTTCGGTTCACCATAACTAAGATTTTGGTTCACCATGAGTACTGTGTTCGGTTCATTCTGTACTATTCAAAACTCTTCTTTCTCACCTTCTACTGCTTCTCCACCAGAGAGAGAAGGAGGAAAAGACAAAAAAATACAACAGCAACAACAACAAAAGAATGACGATAAGGAGAAAACACGTGAAGAAGAAGGAACGCGAAAAAGGAGGAGAAGGAGGAACGCGAAGAAGAAGAAGACGCTCCGTGCGTAAACAAGCCTGAAAAGAAGAAGAAGAAGAAGAAGAAGAAGAAGAAGAAGAAGAAGAAGAAGAAGAAGAAGAAGAAGAAGAAGCGTGGGGGAAAAGAAGCGTTGGGCGATTTCGTGAGTATTGAGCGCGTGTATTTCACATTTCATTTAATGGTATTGGATTTTTTTAGTGTTGGACCAATTTGGTTACATAATTACACGGATGTATAGCATCCCCTATCTGATATTTATAAAAAAAAAAAAAAAACATATTGAAGTTCGCCGAAGAATAAGGCGAACTCTATAAAAATATAGAAGTTTGCCTAAGGGTTTGGAAAAATAATAAAAATTTTTATTTTATTTTATAAAAAATTTTAAAATATTCTTTCTCAAAAATTTAATATTTTGCAATTAAATTTTATTTATTAAAATATTTTTTAATAAATTATTTCTTTAGTGACTAAATTATATTTTACAAAAATATCCTTTAAACTATTTTTTATTAAGATATCTTTCAATAAATTTTTAGTTATTAAATTATAATTTTATAAAAAAAATTAACAATATTTTTTTTGTATATTTTATTGTTAATCTCATGATATCAATACATATTATTAAACATGATTTTACAAGTTTGGTTTAATATTTTTTTATATTTTATTAGTCTTATAGAAAAGAATTTTTTAATTTAATGTTAAAATAATTTGCATTAATATCACAATTTAATCATTAAAAAGATAATATTAAAGAGTGTTCATACTCGGATCCAATAGATAAAAGCCAAACCCAATAAAAATGAAAGACCCATTTTTTAAAAGTGAACCTTATTATAAACCGATCTCTTTAAGGAAGTCGGACAAAAATATAGAGGTCCAAATCTACTCCATCTAGAAGGTAAATCCCAATAAAACCTCCAAGATAAAGAGAACACTTATCTATCCGAAAAGATAGAACTACTTCAACAAAAGTGGTTATCTATTCTACTACAAATACACTGGCACCCGAGGTATAACAAACTTTCTACTCTACTAAAAACCTGCTTAAAGTCCTTGCTAACTTAAGTATAGGAGTCTCTTGCAGGTACCACTCCCACCTCCTCACGAAAAACTCGAACAAACGGCACTTCGGCATATAAGTTGGACGCTGCCACATAAAGGGATTTGGACCTCACATTCAGGCCCAAATCAATGTTTCAGGTAACTTTCGGAACAAAGAATATCTTAGTAAAAAAAAATTAATCATTACAAAATATTTTAAAGGATATTTTAATAAAAATATAATTTAATTATTAGAAAAATAATTTGTTAAAGGATATTGTAGTATATAAAATTTAATCACAACAAATAAAATTATTATTAAAAGATATTTTTGTAAAAAAATAATTTTTTTTTTAAAAATAGATAAAATTAATATTAGTTAACACAAAAATTTTAAATAAATTAAAATTTTTAATTATAAAAAATATATATTTTACAAATAAAAAATATTATTTAACATTTTTTTTAAAAAAAAGTTGAATTTTCTTAAAAAAAAATTAAGGAGCAGGTAATTTGAAAATGACAATGTGAAATTGGCACTTGGCACATAGTTTATAAATGAAATATGGTACCAAATTTTTTATTTTCAGTACGACAAATAAAAGTAGGTATTAAGAAAGTAGAGTATGACTAAGGTATTATGGAAGGTGAATGATAATATAGAAAAAAAATCATATAGATTTAAAGATATGCTTTTTTGTTCATATATTATGCGGGTTAATATTCAAATTTATTTTTGAAAGATCACGTGATCTTTATTTTCGTCTTCGAATAATTTTTTTAATCAAATTAGTCCCTAAAAGATAAAAATAAGTTAAATTAGTCCTTCTGTCAGAAAGTTCCACGTGGCATGATGACGTGGCACGCCACGTGGTAGGTCAACGACACGTGGCAGGTCAGCGACACGTGTCATGACACGTGGCAGGTCAGTGACACGTGACATTGACATGTAAAAAAGTTTTTAATAGTCAAAATAGTCTTTGAAAATCCAGACATAAGTCATTTTCATCACTTAAATTTTAAAAATTAGTCAAACTAATCCTTATATATTTTTTTTATTTTTTCTTCATAATATTAAATTTAAAATATTTTTTGATACTACTAATTTTAATAGAAATGTAATTGACAAATAAAATATTAGTAATCGTATCTTTTCTTCTTAAAAATTTTTTCAATAAAATTATCTCTCTTCTTTAATTCTTCTCAAAATCTCTCTTATTCTTTTCTATTCTAAAACATTTTTCTTATATTATTATATTTTACTGGAATATATAAAGACTAGTTTGACTAATTACTATTTTGACTATTAAAAATTTTTTTACATGTCAAGTGACACCTAGCATACCACGTGTCGCTGACCTGCCACGTGGCGTGTCACATGTCGTTGACCTGCCATGGGGCGTGCTACATCATCATGCCACATGGCACTTTCTGACAGAATGACTAATTTGACTTACATTTTATCTTTCAGGGACTAATTTGATTAAAAAAATTATTCAAGGACAAAAATAAAAATCGCGTAATCTTTCAGGGATGAATTTGAGTATTAACCCTATATTATGCAATGAAACACATGTCTTGAATGATGTAATGATAGATAATGCAAGAAAGAAAAAATAAAGTTTATAATTATTAGAGTGTAGTAGAGTTGGAAGTGAGTTAAGTCTACTCATGAATTCGCTCGAGCTCGATTCATTAATAGTTCGATAAGCTGAACTTGTGAGCTGGTGAGGCGAGCTTGAACTTAAAAGTGAGCTCATAAATTAAATGAGTCGAGTTTGAGTTTGGATAAGCTCAGTTTGTTAGTTCGTGAGCTAGCTCGATTATATATATAATATTAAAAGTATAAATTAAATACATATAAGATATGAGTATTAATAATTTAATATATATATTTTAATTATTTAAAATTTTATAGTCATTTTTTATATATAATTTTTGATGTAGGACATAAATAAAAAAAATTTATAATTGATAAATAGACGATATATAAAATTTATTTTTTTTAATATTTGTTAATATATACAAGTTATAATTTATGGATATAGAATTATAGCTTATATTCTAATTATTTTGGTCAGCTTGTGAATTTTCGTTGAGTCGAGTTTGAGCTTACGAAATAGACTCAATTATTAATGAGTCGAATCGTGAGCCAAGTTTTAGTTTTCGTGAGTCGAGCTTGAGCTTAATCTAGTTCGCCTTAACTCGACTCACTTCCAGCCCTAAGTTAGAGATTACTATTTTTATTAGGGAATAATAAAAACGAAATTTTTAGAAATTGAAGGATTACCTTATATTGTGTTAAAGTTCTTTATTTCTAATATAGTATTAAATGAAAATTATTACAGAACATCGTTTATACTATATGTAGAACAAAATAATTTTAGATATAAATTAAGAATAATTTTTTAAAAATAAACAGTTAAGACATTATTTTTAATTAAATTTGGTCGAACAACTTACAAAGAATAATTGACAAAGATAGTACTAATTTAATATTAACTAAATTTATTTTATTTTTAACAAATAATTAGCATGCAAAAATAATATTCTTAATTTTTTTAAATAATTTTGCTTCAAACAAATTAGTACTTAATAAATAAATGTTAAAATTTTAATTCATGACATTTTATTAAATAAATCAATTTTTAAATAATATAAAAAGATAAATTAATTTTTTTATTTCAATTTTTATTAATTTGATTCTTTTATTAAATTATTTTTAGTAATAATATGCAAATTATTGTACCATACTATAATTACCGTCTTTGCATCTATTCTATTTATATAAAAATTGGATTTCTACACTTAATGATGGAGCTAACGTGGCATGCTTCTGAGAATGTTTCTCGAATTATTTCTTTTAACTCATTAAATACAATTTATTATGAAATTATCTATATCAACTAATTGATTTGATTAAATATTTAAATATTACATAATCATTATAATTTATATCAATTTGTTTTAATAGTATTTTCTAATTTATTTCTTTTAATATTCTGGTAGTATTTTTAAATTTATTTTTTAATTTATTAAATCAAATTAGGTATATTAATTAATTTGATTTGATTAATTTATTGATAATTAAAATAATAAATCTATGAATAAAATAAGCAACTGAGATATTTTTAACTAATAATTAAATTAAATTAAATTATATATATTGAGTCAAAATCAAATCATGTGAATTAGATACTAAACTAAAATATGATGATTTCTTACTTATTCAAATTGAATGCAATAAATACATATTAATTTTGTTAGATACTCATGGTTTTCTGATCTTCTATATATAGACGACCAAACAAAATTATAAGAGTCATTATTTTTATCGCTCTTGCTATTCAACTCTTTTTTTTTTATGTAAAATTTCTTTTATGTATAAATGAGAAGGTATGGATAAGTAGTGTTTGGTTGATTGTTTGTTTATAACTCAAAAATGTCTCAAATTTAGGCATTACCATTGTTGATGGAATTGGACCATAATGCACTCGGCATACTTGCGGCTTAAGAAATCAGGTCGTGTTCGAAGGCACCGATGCAAACTTTTGGAGCTGTCGACTGCCACTGAATTCATGCTATGGCTAGAGCAGATTATGATATAGTGAAAAAACGTTCATGCATGCATACTATTCTTCTTTATATATGTATCTCTCTATTTTTACAATTCACATCTTTATATATAGAATTTTTTTTACATTATTTAAATTTGATATTTTTCTATTTTTACGCTTTTAATCATTTTTTATCTTAATATTCTGTTCTCATCAATTTTCATATTTTATTTTAGGTAAACTTTGTTGTTCAAATATAATCATTCATGTTATTATTGAATGTTATGAATTTGACTTGATATTAATAATAAATAATTCAAAAAAGGTATGTTTTGGAATAATTTACCTAAATCCAAATTGTTACGTTAAATAGATGAAGATAAATATTTTTGTATTAGATTTGTTATAAAAGAAACTTATAAAAATGTTATGTTATATAATATAATTTGATTATATATTTTTTATCTTCAATCTAAATTATTTGAATTGGCATATTATTTATTTTTAAATTTAATTAAATATCTAAATATCTTACAATTTAAATATAATTTAATTTATATAAATACATGACTTTTAATATTTATGTAATAAATTTTAGAGATATTTTTGTAAGTTATAATTTTTTATTTGTATATTTAACTTTTAATAATATTTTTTATTTATTAATATATTATTTCAAACTTATATATATAATATTTAATTTTATAATTTTGAATTATTGCATAAATATAATTAATATGATCTTATTTCTATTATTTGAATATCAATAATGCCTTAGAAATTTTTTATTGTATAAGTTACTTCAAGAAAAAAAAAATAAAATTTGATTTATAAAAATTTAAACTTGAACATTTATTATGATTAAGCTCAAATTTTAATTTAATTTTTATATTATATAAAAATTAAATTCTTTAATTAAACACTTATTTGTTTATGATAGGATATTATATATAACTTTTATATTGGCAATTATATTTCAATTGCTATACAAATGATATATTTTAGGTATTTATATATTTTTTGTTATTTTAAAAATTATTATATATTTTTAGAATTGTTTAATTATGTTTATTTTTTTAAAAGGATTCCCATTATTAGAGAACAACTAATGTTTATAATAGTCTGAACTTAAAAAAATACAAAATACAAAATATTAATACTCTGAATTTTTAAAGTAAAAATCTTAAAATAAATATATATGATTATGATTAATGGTTATAATTGGAGGTTTTTATTTTATTCTAATTTTTTTCAAAATATATTTGCCTTATTTAAGTTTTATTTCTTTATTTATTGCTATTTTTTTGGTACACTTAACTATCATTAATTTATATAAATTAAAATTTATACCTTGAATAAAATAATCACGTGTCTAAAAAAATAACAAAAAAATATTTTTAGTTTTAGTATAAATTTATGTCACTTTAGTTTTTTTTTACATCACATCTTATATTTTTACTATATTTATAAGAGAGTTTTTATTCAAATTAAGAAATTTTTTAATTATTTTTCTTTCTTTTAGTTTTATATATTATTTACTAATATAATAAAAAAATAAAAATAATAATAATTATTCACATAATTAAAATAGATATCTTAATATATACACGATACTATATATACCAAGAATTATTATATATAATAAATAATTATTTATATAATTTATTATATAATTTTCTCTTCTTAATATTAATATTTAATGAATATAAGATACAAAATATTATTTATATTATTTAACATACAAAATAAATATCTTAAGTCATCATCTAGAACAAGAAGTATAATAGTGGAAATGTTTACTTACTTATCTATTCTATTATATAAAAATCGAGCTTTTACACTTAATAATAAAGTTGATGTGGCATGCTTCTGAGAGTGTTTCCTAATTTATTTCTTTTAACTTATTAAATACAATTCATTACGATGGCATAATAATTATATCAACTAATTGATTTGATTAGATATTTAAGTATCACACAATTTAATATTATGTATATCAATTAATTGAATATAATTGTTAGAGTACAATTAAGATCAATTTGATCAATTAGCATTATTCAATATATCTGAATATTTGTTATAGGATATTACGTCTTTATTTTTTTTATTCTCTTATCATTTATAAATATCCTTCTATATTGTATCATTCTACACAACTTAAGTACTCACAAACCTTTTTCCTATTGCTCCCTCTCCCCTTTCTAACTAACATGGTATCAGAGCCATGATATCCTCTTTGAAGAGGATAAGTTAAATTTCTTTTGGTAAAATCACTATACTTTTCATACTTTTTTTCTGTGCCATTTTTTTCTTTCTCTTTTGTCAATGCTCTGATATTTTTCTGAGCTCACTAATTAGCTCATCTACTACTTACTTATTCTCATGAAGAAATTATATGTTTTTCGTCACCTTTCGATAGTTTATCATCTCTTCGCACTTTGTCACTTTTTAGCAGTTTTCCGGCCGTGCGCCATCTTTTCAACAATTTTTCGACAATTGGCAACTCTTATGATAGTTCCGTCTATGTTCTCTTCCGGCAGTTCCGTCTGTGTTTCCTTCCAGCAGTTTTGTCTGCGCTTTCTTCCGACAGTTCCGTTTGCTTCCTTCCTACAGTTCCGTCTGCGCTTCCTTCCGGCAGTTCCGTCTGCGCTTCCTTTCGACAGTTTTGTCTGCGCTTTCTTTAGGCAGTTCTGTTTGTACCGTTCTATTAGTTTATGCATTTTTTTTATTTAATTGTTTCAAATAAGTTTCAAACTCAAGTTGTCACTTGAGTTTGAGGGGGATGTTAGAGTATAATTAGGATCAATTAGATCAACTAGCATTATTTAACATACCTGAATATTTATTATAGGATATTACACCTTTATTATTTTAATTCTCTTAGTACCATGAATACTCTTCTATATTGTATCATTCTACACAACTTGAATATACACAAATCTTTTCTCTACTGCTCTCTTTTACCCTTTTTAATAATAATAAATACAATTTAATTTAGTTAGAAGTTCATTGTTTTATAGTTTTCTATAAACATGACAGAATAAAATTGTAAAAATAATCTTTTTATTACTTTGGATATTTTAACTTTTTTTTCTTTTTTTTTTCTTTTTATGTGTAATTTTGTTTTATGTTAACTTTGTTTATTTAATGATGAAATATACTCATGTTAATTCTATCATATAATAGCTTATTCTTTCCCTATATATTTTGATTTGTTAGTTACTATTGATTTTGGTGTTTTCATTTTTTTAATTGTTCTTTATTTTTTTATGACTTTATAATTTAAAAAATAAAGCAAAACAAGAAAAAAAATGATGGCCGAAGGCAGAAGCTAGAAGCCTAAAGCAGTAATATCATTCATCAACATTATTATTATTATTATTATTATTATTATTATTATTATTATTATTATTATTATTATTATTATAAACTTTATTTTTTTCTAACATTTTTTAATATGAGCTTTATTTCTTTTTTATTATTATTAATGCTTTTATTATTTTTTTCACTAATTATATATCTCCTTATAATAATTTTTTGATAGAATATTTTTTTGGTTTAATATATTTTTTTCATATTTTTTGTCAAAAATAATTTATATTAGGAGAAAAAAAAGATACAAATTAAATTTTAAAATTTAAATTTAAATAAGATGTGTAAAGGTAATTATTGAATTCATTTGGTAGATTTAAACTCTTTGTATTATTGTCACTAAAAATTTTTAATTCTATTATAAAATTCTAGATATTTTTTATCTTATTGTTCTTAAATTATACATTATATCGTGTATTTGAAGAGTTTCATCTTTTTTGAAATAAGTATGACATTATATACTTTTAAGTAACAAAATTGATTATATAATAAGATACAAATTTTTAGAATTTCTAGCACAATTGACAAATTTTTAGTTTCAAAATAAATTTTTATTCTATTTTGTTATCTTTTATTTGATTTTTTACAAATTTTTTTATTTTCTTAATTAAATATAATTGTAATAAGTCATCACAAATTTATGTTTTATAAAGAAAATTTATCAATCATAAAATACAGAAGACTTAACCAAAAAATTTAAAAAATTTTGATTAATCACAAAATAAAAAATTATGAATTGTGCTTTAATTATGTTGTAAAATACAAATTGAAACTATTTAAAATTAATTTTTTTACCATTAATGTTAACTTAAATTATAATAAGGTAAAAAGTAAAAATCGTATATAATAATTTAATTTAATTATTTATACTACCAAAATTATTTTTTGTTATATCCCATTTATTTTTATTCATTGGTGATCTTTAAATGTCTATTTTAAATAAAAATTTGAATTGGTTGAATTAATTTTTTGTCGATCAGTAATATAATTATTGTGATATTTGCTTTGCTTAGTAATATTTTTTAATTTATTTAATCTGATTGATCATTTCTTTTTTATTTTATGCTAATTTAACTAATTAAAGTTAATAAATTTCAGTTATTTTATATCTTGTAACTTTTCATTCAAATAATGTATTTCAATTAATGTGTTAATACAATTTTAATATTTATATGTCATTAATAATGTATTTCAATTAATGTGTTAATACAATTTTAATATTTGATTACTTAATTAGAATTAATTATATTAAAAGATTATATTAAAATTATGATAGACTAATTATATTGTTATTAATTAATTATATTAAAATATTAAGATTATGATGGATTATCATTATTTTATTATTTTTTATTTTTGATATTAATTCAGATATTTATTTTTTTTATAATTATTTTTTATTCTCTTATTCTATGTATTTATTCTCATAAATCTTGCTAAATTAAACAAGGTACTCTATATCTTCTTTTTATTTTTCTTTTATATACACATACAATTTATTATATTATTTTTTTCTGTCTAATAATTTTGTTTCTCTTTTATTTATATTTTTTCCTTCAATATTTTATTGGTTTTTATTTTTTTAAATTTTACTTTAATTTATGTATTTATTCTTATTACACCTAACATTTTTTATTTATGTATAATATATATTCTTATATATGTTATAGAAATATGATTTGATTCTATTAACTTGCCAAATTATTTTGAAAAATCTAAAGCTAAAGATAGCACAAAAATATATTTATAAATATTTTACTTTTTTGACTAAAAAATGTAATATTTTTTTACCATATTTGTTGAAATCTTAAGTTAAATATGAATATTGATTTTTGAAATAGAATAAATATATTTTAAGTTTTTTGCATCTAAAAATAATATTCTATCAATGTTAGAATTATTTAGATGGATAAGTGATAGTGAATATAGAATTATTTACGATGAATAGAACTAAGTATATTTTTTAATTGAAAATACGAATTTAAAAATATTATATTCAATTTTCAATAGTCAACCTCTCATTGAACCATTGTATGTTCAAACGATTTTTGAAGAAATTAAATAATTTTAGATATATAATTTTTTATAAAAATGTAATTAATTCAAGATATTTATTGTCGTTGATTAAAAAAAATAAATTAAAATGACAATTTAATATTTTTATATTCTTAAAATATTATTTAATTATTTATTTTCTAGCATTTTTTATCATTGAATGATCAGATTAATATAATTTAATTTACTAAAATTATTTATCATCATTTGACTGAATAAAAATTATATTTTATTTGAAAATTTTGGGATTTCTCAACCTCAAGATCATTTATGTTAAATCATTAATAAATATAACTGAGAGCGCGAAGCGTCCCTTCATTCGAGAGCATGATTGAGATCAGAGAACTTGGCTTTTGTAATTCTTTGATCTTTGTCAACCAAAACCTTCTGTATCTCTGATAAGGCTGAATTACAACCCCACCGTGGAAAAAGAGCTACGGAGGTGAGTTTGATGTGTTGGAGACCAAAATTATGAAGTCATTATTTATATTTGAGTTTACCACTCATTAAACCCTAAACTAAAATAAAATATTTTCTGTCATTTTAATCTCTTTTATCCAAATGAAAAGTAATAATGACTTATTTAATTTAACATTTATGACAATAAATGATATCACCGTTATATAAGTCATTTAATGTGAAATTACTTAATTTGCGATTATCATTAATATATGTATTGCTCATAAATATATCAAAATATAATAATTTTCTAACAATCTTCTACATATATATTTTTTTGAGATAATTACATCTTATAAATTTTATGCGCACATTTGAATGTTATTTTCCTGATTACTTTGATAATCTGGTATGTCTCATATATTAGTTATGAAATTACCACAGTTTTTATCACATTACTATCACAATAAAACTACTATGATAGCCTTACTAAAATATTCAACCACATAGATAAAATTTGAATGAGAATATTCAGAAATTACATGGAAAAATGATCTCATGCATGCCTATTTTCAACTGGTCCAACTTGAATAAAAATTCTATTTTATTCAGTGTGACAGACTCAAATGAAACTGCAACAGCAATGCCTGGGCTCATAGCGATGGCGACTAAGTGATGAATCTGTGGAGGAAGACGAGAAGAATTTAACAGACTCACAAAAAGAGAGATATTTTTTTATGAAGAAGAAGACTTTGGGTGAAGATGATTGGGTTCTTTTGCATAGCTATAGAGTATGGATTGAAGCTATGAATAATGAATCTGTGATGTGAGGCAAATTCTAATTCCTAAAAAGTGTTTATATGTATATATCTATCATGGACGGTACACCCTAAATCCGACCATGTCCTATCCTGAGCAAAATCTACCCCGACTCGAGTCAAGTTATTACTCTACCCAACCGGGTTTGGACGGGTTGGATACCCGCACATTCGGGTACTCCTGTCAAATTTAACCAAGTATTGATGCTCCGTTCATTAAGGGTTACCGCTAACCAATGGATTGTTACACACACGGCGAGATTCTAATTCCTAAATATTATTTAAACTAACGAATAAGATGATCACTCAACAAATTCAAATTAATTAAGACAAATACTAATTATTTTTAATGTTTTAATATTAAAATCTTGAGAATTTGATTTTATTTATAACTTTGTAAAATATTTATAATAATAATTACTATATATATTTTATTTAAATTTTAATAATTTTTTATATAATTTTATAAATTATTCCGTACAGGCATGGAACATACACTAGTTTACATTAAAATTCTGGCTAATAGAAAGAGAAAAAAAATAAATACATGTCACTAGTTTTAACCACAAAATATATCTTAGATTCTATATAGATTATAGAGTGAATCTTTACACTAGTTTTACCCACAAAATAGAAAGAATATAAGGACCACATGATGAAGTATGTTTGAAACATGTATTATTGTTCTTTTGATGGCTATGCCTAAAAATAAAGGAGAAATAATATATCATTAAAAATAAATAATCAAATTAATTTTTAAAAAATCTTTTAATTAAATTTATCTTTTAAATATTTTAAATTAGTTATGTTAGTCTGTTACTTTTATTGTTAATGATATTAAAATTTATTGATGTAATACATTAAACTGTATTTGTTTTTAAAAACAGGATAAGACAAGATACTGCAAACAAGACCTAAAGAACAAGAGCCAATGAGTAATAGCTCAAATGACATAGTCTTCCCATATTCAATTAAGAGGTTGCGAGTTCGAGTCTCATATCTTTGGTAAAAACTCTATTCATGTCTCACCTGTTAAATACAATTTTGTTTCGTCTTGTCTCTATAAACAAACACATCCTTAAATAACATCACAACACACACCTAGTAATCCTAATTGACTATTAACATAATTAATTTATAAAATTATATCAAATCAATCGCAAATTGAGAATTTTCAATACCTTGTTCTTCTCTCAATTAGGTTTTGATTTGATATAATTTCATAAATTTATTGCGTTAATAGTCAATTAAGATTAATAGGAGTTTGTTGTGGTGTCACTTAATAAATCACATTAACAAATTTTAATATCTATCAATAAAAAAAATAACAGAAAAACTAACATAACTCATTTAAAATTTTTAAAAAACAAATTTAATTAAAAAATTTTTAAAAACTAATTTAAAGAACAAAATTTAGAGACTAATTTGATCATTGTTTACTCATATGATCGAAGATCATAATTTAAGGATGGGGAAGAACATGATGGGTTGGTAAATGGAGACATGTATATGGAACACACAAAGTACATACATATCATGTGAGGAGGAGGGTGGAAGAAGTTACCACTAACAGTTGTGTATTTTGTGTTTGCTGATGGTGGTGAATTTTGAGTTGCATTGTCTTGTGATCATTTTGTTAAAGAATAATGTTAAGTAATCAATTTTTTTTAGTTAATATCAATTAATTTTTTTAAAATTATATTATTTATTTAAAATTATATATCTTAAATCATAAATATTTAATTGTAAATCTTAAATTATAAATTTAATTATTAAAATAGACTAATAATAACTAATTAAAAGTTGAAAAGTTTAATTGGGAGTAGTATTGTTAGTTTGTAACATCTTGGTTCTTGGTGCTGTAATGGGTGACAGCCAACCTTTATCTCTCAACCGAAATTCAGGAAGAAATTGAGAAAAAATTTAAAAGAGTCTCTTACAATTACTTTAAAAAATAATAAGGTCTTTGACCAAAAAAATATTTAATTTGACTTCTAAGTTTTATTTGTATAAAACTGATTAGTCTTTGTATTAAGAAAAATCAATGTTATTTTTTTGGCATAAAAACTAATCAATTATAAAAAAAAATAAAAAATTAGGTTGAATATTTTTTTTGAAACCTCGTTGTCCTTTCAAAATAATTACTAAGGTAGAGTATTCACTCGCAAGAAATTTTATGTAAACGAGTTTAGGTGTAATTTATACATAAAAATTGTTACGGTGGGTAACCGGAGATAAATGAGATGGATGGCGTGGAGTGGCCCAAGTGTATGAAGGAGGAGAGCTCCGGATGGATCTGCAACTCGGGAGGCTCCGTCCGACTTGCGCGCGTGAATGAATGGGGGGTGGTACCTGCAAAGACACTCCGATGCCTAAGTTAGCGTGAGTGTGAGCAGGTCTAGAGAGTATTGGACTTAGAGATACCTGAGGAGTGTCAGGGTACTTATAGTGGTGAGCCAATAACCACCGTTGGAGTAGTGCCGTATCTTTAGGATATCAACCGTCCCATTATCTTAGGGAGGTTAAGATATGGCTTTATGAAGTGGTTAGAGAGATTTTAGGGGCGGTTACTCATTTGAATGAGTGTTTATCTGCCAGCCAATCTCATATCCGACTTCTTCATACTAAGTCGTGGTTGACACCGACTTCTTAAGTGGAGGTCGGTGCATTGCTAGGCTTAATCTATTGGATCAGGCCTTTTGGTTGGACCTGGGCCCTTAGCATTGGGCCAGGGTATGAACAGTGCCCCTACTTGAGCCCAAGATCCTTTTAAGGCTTGGGTTCAAGTATTTAACTCGGGTTTGTAGCCGACTTTCACGGGTTTTGAAACCGACGTGATTTTCGCGACCTTTTGTTTCTGACAGTTACGTCAATTCAAGCGTCGTGTCCGTTGGGGAATCATTTAGGGATTGAGGGCTTTGGTAACGGTGCAATCTCATTAATGACTGCCTCGTTTTTATCATTATGCCCCTTAGCCTATTTATGAATACTTTCCCTCTCTTTCATTTTTCCGTTTCTGCAATCTTTCAAACTTCCTCTTTCTTTGTATTGGCTGGAGGCCACCCCTTGCGAGAAATATAGTTTAGATGATCTGGATGAGGTAGAAGCTGCCGTCGTGGGGTTCCTCCGAGAAGTGTGGGGGAGGGCCCCTTATTTGGATACTAAAAAATTTCTCCAAGGGTCTCCGACCTTTATCCAATCTCAACTAGGTAATTATTCGATAGTATGTTGAATTTCCGACTTGTTATCGTAATATTCCACTTATTTGATTCTTTAGCTATTTGTTTTTCCTTTTCAGAAATGGCAAAGAAAAACGCTCAAGAATCTTTTCAAAGGGTCCAGGAGGCTAAGGCTAAGTCTCGCGCTCGATCGGGTGATGCCAGGGTTATCTCTCCTCCTCCTCCTCCTCGTAATGTTGGAACTCTTTCCAATCCTATGGTGATTTCTTCTTCAACTCCCTCTCAGCCGTCCCCTGTCGTCCGACCTGCCCCCGATCCCAAGAAGCGCAAGCTCCTTGAGTCTGGCTCTTCTGGGGAGGTTAAGGCGGATGCTCTCGCCTTTGTCCGGAAGAATATCTATCCTTACGCCCGCATAGGCATGGATGATATGTCAGTTCGGAACCACCTTACCACCATGGTCGAGGAGAGTCTTAAGGCGGCGGGGGTCTGCGGCAAGCTCCTAGATATCTTTGATAGGGCTCCTCTCAGCTCCTTAGGGGCGTCCTCGAAGGTCGAGGAGCTGGAGGGGAGGCTCCGTCTATATGAAGAGCATGAGGGGAAGTTGAAGAAAGAAATTGCCAAGTTAAAGGAGGAGAGGGATACCCTTCGGGAGAAAGGAAAAACTTTGCAGGCCCAATGTAATATGGAAGCAGAATTGAGGAAGACGGCACAGGCCAGCTACCAAAGCCTATTCAAGGATCATGTGTCTGTGAAAACTGACCTGTTTAATTCTCGGAAGGCATATGAGGAGTTAGAAGACTCTATTGCCGATGGCGCCGAGGAATCTTGGAGGATTTTTCTGGAGCAGGTCAGAGTTATTGCTCCTGACTTGGATCTGTCTCCTTTGCATCCTGATAAAGTTGTTATTGACGGTGCCATCGTCGATCCTCCTGTTCCCGAGGTTGTTTCTGAGTCGGATTTGAAGACTCGGGGACAGAGGATTATTGAGTCTCCTCCCCGTTCCAAAGATGCCCCGAGTTCTTCTGTCGTTCCTCCGTCTTCCTCTTTGGCTTCTCTTTCGGGTCCTGGTGGCGCTCCTCCTGAGTCTGGCGGTGGTGATTCCTCTACTCCTTTGAGAAAATGACTTTTATTATTTCTTTTTTATGGCTATATGGGGGCTCGGCCTGTGGGTCTCCCCTTTTTTAAACTTATTTATGTGCTTGTGTTGGCGACCTGTGAACAATTTCTCTTGGCCTTTTAAGGCTGTAAACAAAATATTTCTGGTGGGTGCCCTTTTTGAATAAGGGTGTAGAAAAATAAATGCCCTTTTTTGGATAAGGGTTTTTAAGGAAGTGAACGCCCTTTTTTGGATAAGGGTTTAAGTTACCTTATGCGTGTATGCTTTTCTGTTTTTGATATTTCAAAAACCCTTTCGATCTTTCTTCTGAAAACCTTTTCTTTGGCTTGTCTCGTTTTTTCGAGCCTTTTAACTTGAGGGCTTTTATGCAGCCTTCAATCCTAGGTTTTTTCAATCTCTTTTCATTATCCTTTATACTCAACTTCGCTTTAGTGAGTTTCTGTGACTTAGGTTATTTTTGCGATGCGTTTTCCTTCTACTCGGTTTTATACCCGATTTATGGATCGGTATGTTTCCGAGCTTCCATACTCGGAATATTGTTCCGACTTGTGAGTCAGATATGTTTCCGAGTTTCTACGATCGACTCGTATAACCTCTTTACACCGACTTGTACCTCGTCGTTTTATCCTGACGACCATCTAGGTCGGTTCATGGGATTTTTACGTTTTGTCGAGCTTAAGTCGGCGCGTTTCGTAGGAAAACTTAGAAAAATAAGGAAGGATGCTATAAGAGATATTGTAAATGAAAAAGATCTTTATTAATTGGGAAGGTACCTTCTTTGCTACTAAGGGTCTTGGTAGCCTATTTTCCCTTAGTCTCTACTATGATGCCTCGTTAAAAACCCTTCTCCAGAAAAAACCCTTTTTTGGGAAAAAAAATCATGGAGTTGGGAAAAGAGTACATCAGGGAGTAGAGTTCGCTTTTAACTGTAGTACCTTTTCATATTACAAGCATGCCACGACCTTGGTAGCTCAGTGTCGTTCAGGTCGGTTATTCTATAATAACCTTTTCCTAAGACTTCATTGACTTTGTATGGTCCCTTCCAATTTGCGGTGAGCTTTCCTTCTCCCGATTTGTTGACTCCAATGTCATTTCTGATTAGGACCAAGTCATCTGTAGCAAATGTTCTTCGAATGACTTTCTTGTTGTACCTTGTAGTCATTCTTTGCTTCAGCGCAGCTTCTCTTATCTGGGCATTTTCTCGGACTTCGGGGAGCAAGTCGAGCTCCTCTTTGTGTCCCTGTATATTTTCGACCTCGTCATGGAGAATTACCCTTGGGCTTTGCTCATTGATCGGAAGGGTGTTTCTCCTGTGGCGGATTGGGGGGTTGTCCTATAAGCCCATAGCACCTGAGGGAGCTCTTCAGCCCAAGCTCCTTTTGCTTCCTGTAATCTCTTCTTTAATCCTGCCAGTATGACTTTGTTGGCTGCCTCGGCTTGCCCATTCGCTTGTGGGTGTTCCACGAGGTGAACTGATGTTTTTTTCATACTGGCATAAGCTTCGGAAAGTGGCGTCGGTGAATTGGGTTCCGTTATCCGTAGTAATGGAATAAGGTATCCCATATCTGTGATGATATTTTGTAGAGGAACCTGCGACTTCTTTGGGCGTGATGGTGGCTAGTGGTTCCGCTTCTATCCACTTTGTGAAGTAATCTATTCCCACGATCAAGTATTTGACTTGTCCTGGTGCTTGGGGAAAAGGACTAATAAATCCATTCCCCATTTTGCAAAGGGCCAGGGAGAAGTGATACTGATGAGCTCTTCTGGTGGAGCTACGTGGAAATTTGCATGCATCTGACATGGTGGCACTTTTCACAAAGTCTGTGGCATCTTTTTGCAAGGTCGGCCAATAGAATCCTGCTCGATTACTTTCCTGGCGATGACTTGCTCCTAGATGGTTTCCCGCAGATCCCACTGTGTACTTCTTCCAATACCTCGGTGGTTCTTGAGGTCGGTACGCACTTTAGCAATGGCGTTGATATCCCTCTTCTGTAAAGGACATTTCTCACCAAAGTATAATGCTGTGCTTCCCTTCGGATCTTTTTAGCCTCTTTTTCCTCTTTAGGGAGGATGTCGAATTTTAGGTATTCGACTAAGGGATTCATCCATCCGAGGTTTAAACCGACTACCTCAAGTACCTCCTGCTTATCTTCTGTTTTTGCAACTGAGGGCTCTTGGAGGGTTTCTTGAATCAGGCTTCTGTTGTTTCCTCCTGGTTTGGTGCTTGCCAACTTGGATAGGGCATCCGCTCTGCTATTTAGATCCCGAGTTATGTGTTTGACCTCGGTTTCCGCAAAGTGCCCAAGGTGCTCCAAGGTTTTTTCTAAGTACTTCTTCATATTGGGGTCTTTTGCCTGATACTCTCCACTTATTTGGGAGGTCACCACTTGCGAGTCGCTGTATATCATCACCTTTGTAGCACCGACTTCTTCTGCTAATTTTAGCCCAGCAATCAAGGCTTCATATTCTGCTGATTATTTGAGGCTGGGAATTCAAATTTTAGAGAAACCTCAATCTGGGTTCCTCTTTCATCTACTAATATTATGCCTGCGCCGCTCCCTGTTTTGTTGGAGGATCCGTCTACATAGAGTTCCCATGTAGTCGGCTTTTCCTCTTGTTCTCCTGCATATTCTGCGACGAAGTCGGCGAGCATTGGGCTTTAATTACTGTCCGAGTTCATATCTCAATCAAACTCGGAGAGCTCTATCGCCCATTGAACCTTCTCCCTGCAACATCCGTCTTTTGGAGGATTTGCTTCATGGGTTGGTTTGTGCGGACTCTTATGTATGAGCCTGGAAGTAAGGTCGTAACCTCCGCGAGGCTATCACAAGGAGTAGGCAACTTTTCTAGTTTTGTACCTTGGTTCAGGGCCTTGTAGGACCTTACTGATAAAGTAGACCGGGTGTTGTCCGACCTCATCTTCTCTTATCAGGGCTGACGAGACAGCCCTGTTTGCTACGATAGGTATAGACGAGGTCTTTTCCTGGTATTGGTCGGGTTAAGATAGGAGTTGGCTTAAAAACTTTTTGAACTCTTGGAACGCCTCCTCGCATTCCGGATCCATTCGAATTGGCATCCCTTCCTTAGTAAGGAAAGTGGAAGGGATTTTAGTGCCGATCCTGCTAAAAATCTGGAGAGGCTGCGAGTCGGCCATTGAGCTTTGAACCCCTCTCAACAAGTCGGCTTTTCATTTCTAGGATGGCTCTGCATTTATCGGGATTGGCCTCAATCCCCCTCTGTGTTAGCATGAACCCTAAATTTTCCTGCCTCGACCGCGAAGGCGCACTTTTCAGGATTTAGCCTCATCCCATGCAACCTTATAGTGTCAAAGACTTGTGAAGGTCGGTTAAGAGGTCGACTTCTTCCTTGGTTTTTACTAGCATGTCGTCGACGTATACTTCCATCAGCTCCCTAGGTGGGAGAAACACTTTATTCATCATCTTTGATATGTGCTCCCGCATTCTTTAATCCGAATGGCATAACCACGTAGCAGTAGTTGGCTCTGGGTGTGATGAACGATGTTTTCTCTGGTCGGGTTCGTGCATCGGGATTTGGTTTATCCCGATAAGCTCCATGAATGATAAGTATTGGTACCCCGAGCTGGAATCTACCAGGCATCAATACTTGGTAAGGATAAGGGTCCTTAGGACATCCTTATTCAAGTCGGTATAGTCGACGCACATTCTCCATTTGCCATTCTGTTTTTTGACTAGCACCACATTGGCTAGCCATGTTGGATACTTGACCTCTCTAATAAAGCCGGCTTCCAAGAGGGCCTGTACTTGTTCTTCCACTATTAGGGCTCGTTCCGGCCGAGTTTGCGTCTTCTTTGTTGTATAGGTCGGGATCCCGGGAGAGAGCCTGGGACATGAGCTCGGGATCAATCCCGGGCAGGTCGGAAGCCTTCCATGCGAAGAGGTCGGAATTAGCTCTCAGGAGTTCAGTCAACCTTTGTTTTAGGGTTTCCCCTAGGTTGGCTCCTATGTGAGTGTTTTTTCCTTCCTCTTCACCGACTTGTACCTCCTCGGTTTTTCCTCCCGTTGGGGTCGCAGCTCTTCTCTGGCCCTTGTGCCGCCGAGCTCTATGGTGTGGACTTCTTTGCCCTTTCCTCTCAGATTTAGGCTTTCATTGTAGCATTTTCTTGCCAATTTTTTGTCTCCCCTCACCGTTGCTATTCCTGCTGGGGTTGGAATTTCATGCAAAGGTGAGGATTGGATATCCCAGTGGCTTTATTGGCGTATCCCCTAATCCATATAAGGTGTCGGGGTAGGCTCTCAACTCTTTTTCATCTAACCCTAGCTTGTCGAAGGCGGGCTTGAAAAGGATGTCCGCCGAGCTTCCTTGGTCTACTAGGGTTCTGTGGAGATGGGCATTGGCTAGGATCATAGTTATCACCACGGGATCATCATGCCCGGGAATTATCCCTTGCCCATCTTCTTTTGTGAACGAAATGGTGGGGAGGTCGGGTGACTCTTCCCCGACTTGATAGACTCTCTTGAGATGTCTTTTGCGAGATGATTTAGTGAGCCCTCCTCCCGCAAATCCTCCTGAGATCATATGAATATGTCTCTCTGGGGTCTGCGGGTGGATCTCTCTTCTATCCATATCATCTCGCTTTCTCTTTCCGTGAGTGTCCGACCTTTCCATGAGATATCTATCAAGCTGACCTTCCCTAGCCAGCTTTTCTATCACATTTTTGAGGTCGTAACAATCGTTGGTGGAGTGACCATATATTTTATGGTACTCGCAATAGTCGCTGCGGCTTCCCCCTTTTTTGTTTTTAATAGGTCTAGGGGGTGGCAGCCTTTCAGTGTGGCAAATCTCTCTGTATACATCCACTATAGAAGTTTTTAGAGGAGTATAAGAGTGATATTTCCTGGGCCTCTCGAGACCGAATTCTTCCTTTTTCTTGGCTTCCCTTTCCCTCTCCTTAGATGAGGGAGGGGGTCCAGGTCGCCAACTCAGGTCTCTTAATTTTGCATTCTCTTCCATGTTGATGTACTTTTTCGCCCTTTCTTGTACATCACTTAGAGAAACGGGGTGTCTTTTAGATATGGACTGCGAGAAGGGACCTTCTCTAAGTCCATTGACTAACCCCATTATGACTGCCTCTGTGGGCAGGTCTTGTTCTCTAAGTCCATTGACTAACCCCATTATGACTGCCTGTGGGCAGGTCTTGGATCTCTAGACATGCTTTATTGAACCTTTCCATAGGCTCGTAAAGACTCTCCGACCTCCTGTTTTATTCCCAGGAGGCTCGGTGCATGTTTCACCTTATCTTTTTGAATTGAGAACCTAGACATGCTTTATTGAACCTTTCCATAGGCTCGTAAAGACTCTCCGACCTCCTTTTTATTCCAGGAGGCTCGGTGCATGTTTTCACCCTTATCTTTTTGAATTGAGAACCTCATTAAAAACTTCCTTGAGAGGTCTTCAAAGCTAGTGATTGACCTCGGGGGGGGGGCTATCGAACCACTTCATGCCGCTTTCGATAAAGTGGTCGGGAAGCTTGCATCTCGTAGCGTCGGAGGCATCAGCTAGATACATCCGACTTTTGAAGTTGCTTAGGGATGCTTCGGTCTGTGGTCCATCGTAGAGGTCCATATCAGGGCTTTTGAAGTTTCTCGGAACTTTTGCCCTCATTATGTCCTCGCTGAAAGGATCCTCTCCACCCGGGAGTGATCTTCTTGATCGTCGCGGAGTTATGACCCTTGAGGGAGGATTCTAGCTGAAGAGTTTTCTTTCTAACTCTTCGCGTTCCATCTCCTCTTTGAGGTACCTTTCAGTTTCCTTCTGCTTCTTCCGCTCTTGCTCCAATTGTTCTAAGGCGGCTGTGGACTAATCCATTAATTCAACTACGTGGGATGGTCCGCCTTTCTGATTCGCGCCCATCTGAGGAGTTTACCACGGCGCCAATGTTACGGGGTAACCGGAGATAAATGAGATGATGCGTTGAGTGGCCCAAGTGTATGAGGAGGAGAACTCCGGATGGATCTGCAACTCGGGAGGCTCCGTCCGACTTCGCGCGTGAATAATGGGGGGTGGTACCTGCAAAGACACTCCGATGCCTAAGTTAGCGTGAGTGTGAGCAGGTCTAGAGAGTATTGACTTAGAGATACCTGGGGAGTGTCAGGTACTTATAGTGGTGAGCCAATAACCACCGTGGAGTGTGCCGTATCTTTAGGATCAACCGTCCCATTATCTTAGGGGTTAAGATATGGCTTTATGAAGTGGTTAGAGAGATTTTAGGGGCGGTTACTCATTGAATGAGTGTTTATCTGCCAGCCAATCTCATATCCGACTTCTTCATACTAAGTCGTGGTTGACACCGACTTCTTAAGTGGAGGTCGGTGCATTGCTAGGCTTAATCTATTGGATCAGGCCTTTTGGTTGGACCTGGGCCCTTAGTATTGGGCCAGGGTATGAACAAAAATTATTTAGATAAATTTTACTTTCTACTTTCTACTTTTACCTTCAATTAAACTTACATTTATTTGGTAATAGTAGTTTAATCATTCATAAAATAAGATGGCCTGAATTTATATTTATATTTATAGAGAGAGAAAATAAGCTAAGAAGAGAAAAATAAAAGAGAACAGATCATAATGTATGTAAATTAAATTTTTAATAAAACTTTAAACCCATAAATTCAAATGTCGATTTTTTTTTATCACACAACTACTAGTTCCACCATAACCTATATAATTTTTTGGGCTAGCTTACATAAACATGTGCCTAATAATAATGAGCCCATAAAAAATTACATAAAACAATGTTTGCACTAATAATTCTCACTAAACAAACTCACATAAACCACATTAACAAGAACAATCCAAATGCATGTGAACATAATAGTGGAAGAGGCAGAGTATTGAGAAGGTGCTGATGGGGATGCAGTTGCAAGAATGGGGGCAGGTTGGTCTTTTCTCTCATCTTTGGCAACAACGTTGATGGCAACTCTCATTTGATGGAAGCAGTATCCTCCGCTGGAGAGGAAGTAGTAGGCCCTCGGCTCCGTCAAATGGACCACGTCGCGGCCGCCACGTGTCACGTTCTTAATGAAATCTCTGTCTATGCATTTCTCGTAGCTTGTCTTGTTCACTTCCAGCACGTTGTAGTATCGCTTGTCAAAATAGAATACTATTTGATTTTGTTAAAAGATATTTAATAAAAAAAATGGTTAGTTAATATTTAATAACAATACTTAATTAGTTGAATGTTAATAATGCAAGACAAATTAACTAGTGTTATAATGTATTAAAATAATTAGCATGTCAGATGCATAAAATATATCAAATTCTCTGTCTATTGATCCTAATTATATATGTGGCGATTTGGTTCGTGCTTTTGTGACAGTTTTCTAAAATGATTTGCAACAGTTAAAAAAAGAGTCGTAAAAATATTTTTGTGTGTATCTCATGCATGCATTTTTTTTTTTTTTGGTATGGAAAGTTAAAGTAGCATTATTCTTATCGTTTTCAAAGGGAGATTCTTATTTTCCCTTTTATTCATCCTTCTGCTGTTGTGATTTTGTGTTTCTCTTGACTCAATGACTTTAACTTTTTATCTTTTTATCTCTTGAGTAAAGTAATAAATAAATTCCTAAAAATTTAGGCTAAAAAAAATACAATAAAATTTTCTAGAATAATAAATATAGCCATATTATTTTTAAATTAATTCTTATAATTAGAATAAAAAATTTTAATTTAAATTAACTTGTTTATGTTTACTATTATAAAGAATTTCATTAATACTTTTTAAAAACAATCCCACTACGTTATCAACATCATATCTGTCAATTTCTGCCAACTCTTATTTCTAACTGTGTTTAATGGAAGTATCTTTGTAGATGTGTCTAATAAAAATGTCTTTTTTATGGCTGTGTTTAATAGAAATGTCTTTATAGATATATTTTTTGGATGTGTCTCTTTATATATATGTTTAAAATATAATAATTAACTATTGTTGGTAATAAATTGGCAGATAATATGTTGGTACCCTATACTTTTCTTTTTAAAAAAAATTATTTATTTAAAATATATAAATTTTTAAAAGTTTATTTCTCATTTTACTCTTTTCTTTTTTACTAATAAGTTATGAATGCACTTTATTATTTAAATACTATGTTTTATTGGAATGTAGAGTGCATTTTGCTATTCTAGGCTTTTTATCTAATCATCAATTCTTTAATTTTTAGTTTTAATTTCTTGATCAGGAGTTACCTAATTTCTTGCATATATGCAACACCACTTAAATAGCAATGTTTTCTGAATATACCAAAAAGTAAAAGGGTAACCTATTTTTCTTTTTCTTCTCCCTTTAATAAATATGAGTGGCAGCCTTACTTAGCTTGGCCAATACTCCAGTCCCAAAGTTCATGAAATTATGATATATTAAAAATAGATATAATGGTAAAGATTTAATAAGATTATTATTTTTTCATTCTATTATTGTGCCAAAGAAAACTCATTTTCCATGTATTAAGCAAATAAATTTTTTTTCCCAATGTCACAAGTCACAACTCACAAGCTATTTTTGTTTTAAATAAACAAACTAGGCAAGTATAACTAGCATAAACAAAATGGGGGAAATTAAAGGAATTTGTTTTTCTCTAAAAAAGAAAAATATATGTTTGTGAGTTTTATCTTTAGAGAAGAAGAAAAAATAATTGTTTTCTAAAAAAAGGTTTAAACAGTCAAATAGAATCTTTTGTCTCTCTTATCTTCTTTTTATATTCATGATTCATGAAAAGAGAACTAAAATATTGTATGTGATAAAAATTAAATATGAAGAAATAAAGAAATTAAATATATACTATTATACATTTTAGAAGAGGATATATGATTGAGGTGAAATTAAATTTGTGATACAAGTATTAGAGGCAACATCAAATTTAACTCAGCTTCTTGTTACTTAATTACTCTTGCAACCCTCAAATTTCATGAAATACCCACATGACATACACAAGAAATTAAACATATTAATTAAAGGATTGGAAAATAAATAAATAAATAATTAAGAGAGAAACAGAGAAATTAAATGTAAATTTAATTACTTACTAAGCCAATCACCAACATAAACAGTCTTCTCATGAGCAAACCAATCAGTGTAGTTGACATCAGGACGCCATCCTTTAGAACCTCCAACCCTATGGAGGTCTTCTCCCATCACAGTCATCGCCGTCACCGCCACCACCGTAGCCACCGCCGCTGCCGCCATCTTATCAAACCGCAACTTCTCCATCATTTCCTCTCTTCCTAAACAAACCAAAATTCCAATTGTGAAAGTGTATATATATGTGTGTAGTGCGAACAAAAAGTGTAATATGAGAATAAAAGAGTGCAAGGGCCATACATAGACACATATAAGGCGTTTTGTAACTGTAATTAACATGTGATATTCCTGAGTGTGTAATTGGAGAGATAGTCACAGTCAGCATTACATTTACACATCATGAAAAGTGTTTAGATCTTTTGTCCGTTATATTTAGTGATCAATTGGGTTGCATGGTCTACTCCTATTTCTTAACTCTTGAATATTTTATTACTCCTTTTTTATCTATGCATAGTATTTAACTCCATACATTTAATGTTAAATAAGTAAGTATGACTTTTGAATAAAAATTGTTAGTGTTGCAAGTGTGAGGAATGCGTGAATTTAGTCCCACATAAAAAAAATAAGAAAAAGTAAAGAGTTTATAAGAAGAGAGATCAATTAATTTGACATTCTAAAATTTTGAATTGAATAATGTGGTATCTTTTTATCTTATATTTTCAATTGTTTGATTCCTCTTTCATAATAATTTTATTTATTAGTTTATGGAAGAAGTTTAATTATGGCTCAATTGAAATAATTAGATTTTTATAAAATAATATATAAAATTATAAATAAACACAAAATATATAAATATATTCTAATATAAATCTAAAAAATATATTCATAATTAAAATTATAACATTAATTAAAAATCTCATTTAAATATACAAACTAGTAATACAACAGCAAAATTAAATATGAATATACTCTAATGTAAATTTTAGAAAATACACAAATACCAAATATATATGACTAGCGTAACTCTAATCGCAGTACTCCTCTTTTCGTGGAAAATAGAAACAACAGCCGCAACATTATGTGACTCCCTCACAGGGGTGGCAAAGCGGGTTGGCCCGTCTCAACCCATCCCGCCCCGCCTAAGCCCGTCCCATAAACGGGGCGGACTGGCCCGCCCCACTAACTAAAATGGGTTCAAAATGCTAGTCCGCTCCGCTTTATGGCGGATTGGCGGGTTGGCGGGCTAGCCCGTTTGACTCTTTTTTATTTTTTTTTTTGAAAAATAAAATTCATTAAAATTAACCAAAAATAATAATTAAAAAATCAAATACAAATAAAAAATAATCAAATTATAATATAATTTTTTTTACTATTTTTTTAACTTCAACAAAATTGTTTAAAATAATATTTGTCAATAGAATCATCTTTATTTTAAAAAATAAGTCACATAATTTGAGTATATATGCGAAATTGTAAAATAAAATAAATAAAGTTAATAACTAAAAGAAGAATAAAAACAAAAAATGAAAAAAAAGTGTTTAAAAATTCTATAATTATTAATGTTGTAATAGTAATCACTCTTTTATTTAATAAAAAAAATAAAAATAAAAGTCTTCGGCCCGACGAGCCAGCCCGCCCCGCCCCCGCCAAAACCCGCCAATTTTGCGGTGCGGGTTTGGCGGGTTTTCCTAATTTGGCGGACTCCAAATCCTAAACCGACCCGCTTTTTTAGCGGGTTTAGCGGATCGGTCCGACGGACTCGACCCGTTTTGCCACCCCTACTCCCTCAAAACTTCAACCAATGTTCAGCTCCAGCAGCAATGGGCGACAACGTGACTCCCTCACTCCCTGGCCTTTGTTTTTGCTAACTCTCTCTCTCTTTCCTTCATCACTCTCAATATTATGGCAAATTTGAAAAGTTTCAAAAGTAATTTTTTTGAATTTTTGACTCATGAAAAATAATAATATTAATAATTGATGCAATTTTTAAAATTAAATTGTAATTTTCTAAAAAATTATTTAAGAATTTATAGATAAGTTAAAAAAATAACTTCTCTCATAATATTACTATTTTTTATCATATTTCTATAAAATAACTACTTTTAGAATTAAAAATCCAACCACAAAATAACTTATTTATAAACTATTTTTAATATAGCTATTTATTGTTTAAGCTATTTTTTCAAAATGAGCTTAATAAGTTGTTTACCCAAATTGAGCATATATCATGCCTGATTGCTATTGCATTTGATGATTAAATCCGTCTCTCAATATTATTTATTTTTTCTTTTTTTTTTGTCATGAACGATTTTTGGTAATTTTTTAGGGATAAGTATTGTTTTGGTCCCTCACGTTGAGGGTCGGAATCGAATCCGTCCCTGATGTATATTTTGATTTAAAATCATCCTTAAAGTCGTATTTGAATTTAAAATCGTCCTTTTATTTTTTTTGGACAAAAATACCCTCACCACTACCAGCACAATTACCTCCTCCACCACCACCACCAACACCAACACCACCACCACCACCACAACCACAACCACCACTACTACTACCACCACCACTACCACCACCACCACCACCACCAACCAACCAACAAACAGCACCAACACCAAACAGAAACAGAAAGCAAGAAAGCAGGAAACAACACCAAACAAAAAACAAAAACAACAAAGCAGAAGCAAGAAAGCAGAAGCAAGGCGAGGCGGCGAGAAGGTGAGGCAGAGGCGGCGAGGCGGCAAGACAGAGGCGGCGAGGCAGAGGCAGAGGCGGCGATGGGACCACTACGCGATCTCCAACGACGACGGGACCACCACGGCGACGGCGGCTCCAAGCTTCGCCGCCGCCGTCCCCCTCCCCCTCTCCCCTTCCCCCTCCCCCTCCTCCTCCTCCCCCTCTCTCCTTCCCCTCACCCCCATTCCCACCCCGCGTCCTTTCCCCTTCCCCCACCCCACTGCGCGTCCTTTCCCCTTTCCCCTTTCGCCGCCGCCCTCCCCCTCCCCCTCTCCCCCCTCCTCCTCCCCTCTCCCCTTCCCCCCACCCCACCCGCGCGTCCTTTTCTCCTTCCCCCTTCGCCGCTGCCATCCCCCTCCCCCCTTTCCCTTTCCCCTTCGCCGCCGCCGTCCCCCTCCCCTCTTCCCTTCCCCCACCCCGAACCCGCGTTCCCTTCATTTTCTTCCTCTTCTTCTCCGGCTTTTTCCACTTCCACTCCTCCCTCTCTTCGCCGCTGGCGCCGTCCCCCTCCCCGTCCCCTTTCCCCCTTCCCCCTTCCCCCTTCCCCCTTCCCCTTCCCCTTCCCTCCCCCTTCGTATACCCTTTTCTCCCCCCACCGAATACGTTTTCTTTTATTTTTTTTAAATTTTATAATATTTTTATTATAGGGGTAGTTTAAGAATAAATTAAAAAAATTTATTAGAAAAGGACGATTTTAAATTCAAATATGTCTTTAAGGATGATTTTAAATAAAAATATACATTAGGGACGGATTTGATTCCGACCCTCGACGTGAGGGACCAAAACAATACTTATCCCTATTTTTTTATGGAAAAATATAGGTAGACAATGAAAATATTAAACAAAGTGAATAATGGATATATCGGATGTTCAATTTACTAAGTGTACTGATAGTTATCCTAATATTAAGATTTAGGTAAATAATTTGAAGGTGTAATGTGTTTTTACTTTATTGAATCAATTTTGTGGCTCATTGTTCACAAAAGCCATTATCTACCTAATAAAATCATTTTTATATATATATAAACGCGTCGTTTAATAAAAACCACCTGGATTCGATTTCACCGGCTTCTAGACGATTTTGTAAATTTTTTTCGGTCTAAAAAGTAAACAATTTTGCTTATAAATCATCCGTCCCTGATTAAAAATATAAAAAGTAAAAAAAGACAAATATTTAGTTTTTTATATCATAAAAAAATTAATTTTAATATACTATTTGTTTCGGCCCAGCGCATCAGTAACCCGAGTCTGTATATGAGCTACCGACTCAACGGGTTGTTCGACTCGAGTTAGGAGGTGATCTGCCTTCACCTCTTCCTCCACGTGGAACTTGGCCAGTTAGCAGAAGCTTTCAGGAAGGTGGGTCTAGTCAAAGGGGCCCACCTGAATACGGACTATAAGAAGGGAGGGACCTACCCCTTCTCACAGGTATGTCACCTACTCCAACCCTTAACATCGCCTTTTATACGGATAATGACTTAAGCGTCGGAGTTCTTGCAAATGGCCCCACCATATCGCTTTTTCGTGGATCTCAGCACGCAACCTCCTCCTTTCTCGTAACTCGTGCCTAGATTCCAACCCTCTCGAACCTCTGCTCCAACATCCGTTTGTCCGGATCCAGCATACACCCGAACATACGAATACTATTGATGTGAATCAGTTTTATGACTTATATCTATATATTTAATTATATATTATTATATCATTAAAGATGATTATTATTATTTTATTGATTACATGAATAATTATTTTAAAAAACAAATATATGATTAGTGACACCGGGACGTAACAATTTTACTATGGTAAAAATAGTCATAAATTTATTTTGGTTGGCCAAGTTAAGGATGCATTTTTTACTGTCAAAGAGCCTAAAGAAAAATAAATACGCAACTTATTTCATATTCAAATAAATTTTAACTATATTTCATAAATAAAAAGTACATGAGTTATTTATAATAGTGAAAAAAAAAAATTTCATAACTTAAATGATATGAGATTAATATATAACACAAAATTCACTATTTTAAACAATATTAAATTTATATTTTTTTATTACAATTAACTAATATAATTAACCTATTAACTGTAGCTGCTCCTACGTCAATTAGGACTCTGTAAATAACCTATCAAAATAAAATTCAGTGTTACTTGTTTCTATGCAAAGAGCATTTTCCTTTCCAAAAAATCGCCCAAGAGTCCAAGACACAGAAAAACAAAGAAAGCCCGCCAAACCACGGCAAAACCCCCGGGCCGGCAAAAAGGGAGGGAAAACCAAGCAGCAAAAATTGAAGTTCGCTTCTCTCAAGTTTGAACTCTGAAGTCTTATTATCCCATCCCCTTTCTCGCGCGCACTTCACTGCCTCTCCATGAAGTTCAAGGCATTCCTAACCGACAACGGCGTCTATCTCCTCGAGAAGCGCTTCCTCCCTGCACTCGACAAACTCGGCAAGACCTGCCACGTGTACCTCACGCGCGACCATGCCGCCTTCCTCCACAACCTCCTCAACGGCCACGGTCTCCACTCCGTCGCGCAGTTCCGCCGCGAAGCCCTCTTCGACGACTACCGCATCTCCAGCCAGAACGACGACCGCATCGCCTTCGCCGTCGACGTCTCCCTCCTCCACCGCGCTGTCCGCAGCGCCGCCACCGTCTGCTGCGGCTCCTCCTCCGACGGCAGCAATAATCGCCTCCAGATCAAGCTCGTCAAGAAGCTTCCACCGAATTGCACGCAGCCGATGCCGTTCTTGACGTTTGAGACGCGCGGGTACAAGTCGGCGGTTATTCATGACGTTCCGATCTCGAAGCCGCTGTCGAGGACTCAGGTTTTGGAGCTTCAGAGTGCACTTGAAACAGCGCAGGATCTGCCTCAGACTCTTGTTCAGGTAGTTATGAGTGAAATCTCTTTGTTTTGTGGTTCTTTAATTTGTATTCGCGATTCAGTCTAGTACCTGAAATCTGTAAAATTCATGTGATGACTTCAGTTATGAATGGGTTAATGATCATGTAGGAACCGGTAGATACACTTGTGAATCATTTTAGTCTCTGTTAAGTTTTGACGAGTCAAAATAGTCTTGTAAGTAACAAATGTGAGGCCTAAGGGACTATTTTGACTTCTTAAAACTTCGGAAACTAAAATTACTTACTCATTTACTTATAGAGAATAGAGACCAAATATAATCAATTGTGAAACTGTGATTGCATACTCTTATTTAGGTAGTGATGAGTAAGATCTCGTTGGTTCTTTTAATTTGTATCTGCATTTCATTTTAGTCCCTGAAGTTAATCCGAGCTCTAGGATGTAAAAGATCGACGCCAAGAGAGGTAGCCATGGTTTTTTAATCCAAATGACTTGGGTTCTTGGCCTTAGGGTTTGGATACTGATGACAAGAAAACACGTGAAGAGTGTAATGGTGATTAGTTGAATAGCGTTTGACAACTCTGAAGACTAAGTAATTAATTTCTTAATGTTAGGGATCATCAAATGGAAGCACAATTTTAAAGAAGCTTTATACACTCATGGCTGACGTTTGTAAAAGGCTAGTTGAGCTAGCTTGATGAGTTAAATATTAGTTATTAGTTTAGTCTGACTTTAGTTAGTTAAGTGTTAGCTAGCTTCAATTTTCATGTCAGTCTTTGATAATTTTAAGACATTTACAAGTTCTTTGTATTTGATTTCCTAGTCAAGTTAATCTTAGACATTATATTCAGTAAGTCAAATTAGTTCCCTAAAGTGAAGGGCAATTTGATGCAGAAGAAAGTGTCAGAGACTTCAAAAGAGCTAGTATTCTAACAGATGATTACAATTTCAGAGAATAGTGTGAGAAGCTGTTATGTATATAAGCCATCTATTCATCTTCTTATGGATTTGAGTTCCCAAAAACTCGGGCACAGAGGCAAATCTAATATCCATAGTTAAATTAAAATTTGGTTAGTATTAGTTAGATATTAATTCAGTTTATTGACTCTTAATAGTTAGTTATTTTCTGGGTTTGATACAAATCTTGTTTATTTATGCACCTTTACTCATCTTTTTTGCCTTGATTGGCATTAGTTAGATGTTAATTAATTCTAGTTAGTTATAGTTACTACTTTTAAATATTTATTGTAAACATTTTTAATCATTCAGTGAGTTTAGGATTTCATATAAATAAATAAGAAAAAAAAAGAAAAGACTCTGCATTTTGCCTGAACTGTTTTTTAATCATCTCTATACAATGCTATCATATTTGTAACTATCACCAGTAGCGGCAGCATCCTTAGAGGACAGTTAGAATGTTTTGATGAGTTTGTTTAGCATTAGTTAGAGTTAGCTACTTGAGATGGTTTATTTGGACACACGTAAGTAGTTAGTTACTTCCTCTTATTCCATGTAAGTCAGGCCATTTCAGTTCTCATTTTATCTCAGTGCCCTATGTCACTCATGCCATGTTTGATAACATAGGCACCGGATTTGGTTCAATTGCAAAACTTTGTGGATCGGATGAAGTATTTGGGTGATTCACTGAATGTCTTCATTAGTAAGTATGGTGATCTGCATGTTGAAGTTTCGGCAACACTGATCAGTCTAGGTGCTGAGTTCCGGAAATTGATGGTCATTGGAGAGAAAGCAGATGCTCCAGCTGAAGATCAAAATCTCAGTGCTCAGTCAAGGTCATCAAGGTCGATTTTGAGAGGTGATGGTCAATCCGTGCAAGTGAGTGTAAAGCACTTTGCCAAGAGTCTCCAGTGTCACTTGGCCAAACCAGATTGCGCCTTCTATGGGATTGCACCGCAGGGCAGTTGTTTGACAGTGATATTCCAATTCTTTATTCCGGGTACTCACCAGACTGATAAATCAATCAGTTTGCATTGCAGGCTTCCTGTACTTGACCCTGGTTCCAGTTGAACAACAGTTTTCATGCTGAGCATAATTACTTGTTTCTGAGCTTAGGTATTCAGGTAAACCATTTTTTATATTCAACATATGCTTGTGACTGCTACAAATCTTTTTCTGTCTATTTTGTCTATGATTTAGTACTATCTGAGATTCTGCGCTGCACTTTGCATTACATTAGGAAAAGTTGATTAGATGAGTGTGTACATAACAATTGCTGTTGTAAGCTTTTAACTGGAATATCTTCTTGATGTCTTGTGTCTAGATGTTTATGTTAAATCTAGTAATACGATGGATTGACAATCTAGATATCGGAGGAAATTTTGGGAGCTAAATTGGAATTCTAACAGATTTTAAGGAACAGATTATTTCTCTATGCACAATTAAAGTTGGACAATTATTTCTATTAGAATGCAGGAATATATTTTCAGCAATGAAACAACTAATGAACCATTTATTTTGAGGTCAACAACCATTATCCCCGTGAAAGCCAAAAATTACCATTATGAAAGACAACTTATTTTATTTCTAACAGAAATGAATGAATGTATCCCAAGTTGCCCCAATGGCAAAGACAACAGCCATGAGAAGAACCTGGGTTCTTGAGGACAATGTTGGTGCTCCACCCCTTTCTGGGGAAAATGTTGGTGCTCCAGTCTCTGCTGGGGGCTGTGGCGGACTTGTTGCCTTGGCTATTGTTGGGGGTAATGCTGATGCTGGTGCTCTGATCTCTACCGGGGGCTGTGCCAGTGTTGGTGCTTCAGCTATTGCTGGGGGTAATGTTGGTGCATCAGCCATTTGTGAGTCATCCTCCTTTGGTGGAGTTGGCAGGTTCTCAACATGGATAGCTACCTTCATGCCTTTAAAGCAGAACCCTCCTTTGCCACTGATGAAGTAGTAGTTTCGAGTCACGTTTAATGGAACATCATCTCTTCCGGCACCGGTGGTCCAATTGTGAAGAGGGTGATCAGAATTGCATTTTTCATAGTCTTTCTTGTTCACCTCTAGTACATCTATCTGGTTCCTATCGTACACAAAAACTTGAAAGCAAAATAATTAGTGAGGTGCAAGATGAACGTAAATTGGAAAAAGAAATGGAAGTTACAACCACTAGAAACAAAGATTAGAAGTTAATAAGAACTATAATTAGACTAATCAAATTTTTTCTTTTAATTACTTTTCATGTTATAATGACTAATTACTTTTCATAGTCTTTCCTTTTTCTTCCTTAGTCAACAACATAGATTTGATGCAAGGTTCAAAGATTTAAAATAAGAAAACCAAAAAAGCTCGAGATACAACCAACTTGGTCAGTGACATTAGCAACTTCAGCTTATACCATTATCATGCTTGAATTCAGATCAAGCCCATAGAGAAGCAAAAAGTTTCAAAACTTCAAATCCACTCTCACCAAGTTCGTGACATGTATTGTGCATTAAGGTAATCAAAGCAAATGGTTGGATTTAAATCATGAAAGAGTAGCTTCTATTATGATTCAAATTTGTACTACTATTGGATTTTAAATTCATATAGACACACACTATAAAGAGAGAGTTTGAGTCTTACATAGCCAGTCACCATTGTAGAAATGCTTTCCCTTCACCCAAATACTGTAATTGACATTAGAGTTCCAACCCATGTTGTCTCCTACTAACCACCGTTTCGCGGAGGCCTCCGGCAACATGACAAGCACAGCAAAGACCATAAACAGTAGCACCATGGCTGGTGAGCTAGATGCTAACATCCTCTTCATATCTCTCCAAGGCTTTGTAGTAGAAATTATTAGAATTTAGAAACTTTATTAACACAGTCTGGAATACATGCATATATATTGCTTATTTAGCCTTTGATTAACCCATTGACTTTGTACATGTACATAATTAAATCTCAACTTGTGGCACTTCATTAATGGCACCAAGGTATTTATTTATTTTATGATAAATGGCCTCTTGTCTAAGTCAAATGCTTGTTTGTCTTTGAGAGGAAGAGTTTGGGGTTGGAAGCAATTAATCTAGTGATCCTATAAGTTAACTATGACTATGACTATATATGACTATCATTCTCATAGATGTTGGCTAAATATCAACCAGCCACAGTACTGTTTTGAAACTTATTATATTAGATTCTTCTTCTACTTGTCTCTTTTTCTTTTCTCTCTCTCTTTTTTTTTTCCCGTTATTTTGCATGCTATTTGAGTGCAGATGCTATTAACATTTATGAGACAATAGAATTGAGTTGCACAAGATCAGATGAATAAATATAAAGAACCACGAAATATTTTTCTTTGATCCAGAAATATATATATATGAAAGTATATCTCTAAAATCACCACAAGAATGAGACTAACCTCTTTTTTTTTTTTTCATGACATCATATAAAGCTTATAGAAATTAAAAGTTTTAAAGTTTAATTCTTGTTGATCCCAAAAGAAATAAAAAAAAGTCTATGCTAAAAATTCACATAAATCCAAAAGAAATTCTTGCGCGAGAAAATGCATTGTATATATATAAAACCAATAATAACACTAATGTGGAATCAATTAAGGTACTATATCATAATTCTCTAACTAAAGATCTTAGATTTAAGTCCTTAAAAAATATAGCAAGTATGGTATAGTAAATTGGGATAAACGCATTCATCTTTTTGAAGTTCAATTGAGGTACACTTTTGAATTGGAGGAACCTCTCCATTAATATAATCTCGAGAATTCACTCATGATGGGTTCAAAAGCCTAGAATTGATGGTTGGTAAAACGTAAGGATGCTGTTTCAACTTTCAACATGGTCCCTTCATTTCAGACAAAAAAGAAATACACACCCACATGGATCCACATAACATAAGGTCCTATAATCAATTATTATTGGTCCTAGACAAGAAAAAAAAAATCATTCATTCCCGCAATTTCCGCATTTGAATTCTCCAAATTAGTTAAAAATGCCACCAATTTCTGCCTTCTGCTGGACAACACATGAACATAGCACAAATACAATATAATGCCTTCTTTTTTCTCTTTTTTGAAAATTTAAGAAAACACCAAACACTACCTAACAATTGAAACAAAAACAATCACCCTTCCTTGAAAGTTGAACCTCCATTTTAAGGTCAAACTACTAATTTCACCAAGTAACCAACAATACTTCTTGGTAAAAAAATAACAAAGATTAATTTTTTTTAAAAAAAAATGTGGAGCACAAAGTTCTTGTCGGATTTTGACTATACCATTCACCAAGTTAGCTACCAAAGATGAATGAATGTGTCCCATGCCGCCCCAACGGCGAAGACAACGGGCAACAGAACAACCTGGCTTCTCGAGTACAACGCCGGTGGTGCTCCAGCTACTTCTGGGGAAGCCTTTGGTGGCGGCGGCAGGTTCTCGACATGGATAGCTAGCTTCATGCCACCAAAGCAGAATCCCTTGCCACTGATGAAGTAGTAGTTTCGAGTCACGTTTAATGGAACGACGTCTCTTCCGGCACCGGTGGTCCAATTGTGAAGAGGGTGATCAGAATTGCATTTTTCGTAGTCTGTCTTGTTCACCTCTAGAACATTCATTTGGTTTCTATCATACACAAAGACTGAAAAAGTAAAATAATCAAGTTAGTATCATGTTAAAGGTACATCAAGTTATGATATAGCATCTTAAAAAAAAAATTCTAGACAATTCTCCTAAATATTAAATATACCCTAAAAATTTGTCCTTTTTTTGTCATTTGGTATTATTAATATGGAGACACATTAGCTAACCCCTATAATATCTTTAGCAATTTAGAGGATAATAAGTTAGGAAGAATCAATAATGTTTGGGAGACAATAAAAAATCAGCCTAAATAGCCCAAAGTTACCTTATTTAGCATTCATTAATTATCGCTAGAATAATTGTATAATTTTAAATGTGATAAGTGTGTAATTGTGGATGTTATAAGCATGAAATTGTGAATGTTAAGTTAAATAAAGTAACTTTGGTTATTGTCTCCCTATCATTATAGGATTGGAACTTGAAATTAGAGAGTTCATTGCATTTGCAAACAAGTGTTTGGTGTGCGTGTGCTTACATTTGTATAAATCTAACCGAAATTAAGACCCTAATGAGTAATGACAAATCAATCTTACATAACTTTCAAGAATGTATTAATAATTTAAGAATCAAGAGACAATGAAAAATCTTTGTTTTGAATTGTGCTTTCCACCTCACTTACAAAGTGAATTAATAAATTGGGAAGCCTTTTTTACTTTATTTTTGGTTGGCATGATAGTAACTAATAATAATAATAATCCAAAAATAGCAAAAGTTGCTTTGAACTAAAACAGATCTGTGATGTGAATTTCTTTTTTATTTATTTATGTTACACAATCCAGAAACTTCATGGATTAAGTTAAAATAACAAGAATTGAAGAAATGAACAAGCAAGCAAAGTTTTCAGATCTGAGTATGCAGAACAAATCAGCTAAAGGGAAAAGAAAGATCTAAACACTGTTCTTTTCATTTCCTCTTCTTTTTTTCCCCTTCCATTCTCATTTACATTCCTTGAAAGAAAAAGGGCAAGTAAGAAGAATGGAGAAAGAGAAATCACAATGGCATTACCTTCAAAACTCAAATTCTCATTGCAAATTCACATAGCTAAAACAATTATCAATCCTTGAATTTCATAGTCAAGTAAGTAACACACAGATTTGATACATACAACATAAGGCTCAAATATGAATCAAAAGAAATAATAACAACAATAAAACAGAAAAACCCAAAATCTCAAAAAGATTATCCAATAAAACTACTTGGGTCCACATACAACACTATCCAAAAAAAAATTAAGTAGCATAATGAAGCAAAAGCTGAAAACTTTAGCATATACCAAGCTCAAATTGGTTCAGATCCAGTCCATACAGGAAACAAAGATTGAAACTTTGAAATCAAACACACAAACTCAACAACACACATATATATATAGAGAGAGAAAAGTTTGATTCTTTTTGTTCTTACATAGCCAATCACCATTGTAGAAATGCTTTCCCTTGGCCCAATTAGTGTAGTTGACACCATAGCTAGAGGACCAACCCATGTTATCACCAACAAGCCATCTCTTAGCAGAAGCTTCAGGAACCATAACAATGAAAGCAAAAGCAACAAACACAAGAAGCAACAGAACCCTCTTCATCTTCTTTGTTCTTCTTTGCTCTTTGTTCTTCAGTGTTCTAAAGACACCCACCCAAGAAAGAAGCAGAAGCAATAGTGGTTTTGTTTCTACAATGTTCTTCTTTTTGGCCTTATAAGGAAAACGATTTTGGTTCTTTTTACTGTTTTTTTTTTTTTGTTTTTATTTAATATATTGTCACTGTGGGATACTCACTTTGGTTTTGTTTATTTAATTTATTTATTTTGAATTGCAAAATTTAAAGGGTGGTTGCTTACAACTTACAAGATCTAATTACACACTTCAGCGGCCATTAATATTTTATCACAATAATATATGGAGAAAATTTCGCCACTTTCTAAGTTAGCTTCTTTTATTTTAGAAGAACAACATTTTATTTTTCTACAAATTACCTTATATATTTTTTTAAAAAGAATGTAGATTTTTTATTCAAAATTTTCATCATTATACTATTTCTAATGGTCATGGTTTAAATCTTCTAGAGTACTAGACACTCTACTTCTCATTATTAGGCTCATATTTATTTAACATGTTATTTTTTAAACATAAATATCAAACTTGCAACAAAACATATAATGTCTAAATTGTACTTAAACTAATCATATATATATAAATAAAGTGTTCAATACTTCAATGTTATTATTTTTTCATAATAGTAAAATATATTTTTTATTTTTAAAATTTGTCAAAAATTTTAAAAATATTTTTAAGTTTATTTTGTTTTAAAATCTCTTATACCTAAATTTTTAAAAAATTTAGAACTAATCTAGTAATAATGTATGACAATTATATCTGATTTACTTGTATTAAAAATTATTTTTGTAAAATTATTGCTAAATTCATTTTAAATTTTAAAAAAAGTTAATTATTAAGAATATATTTAATACAAATAAAAAAAATTTAGAACAAAATTAAACAAAATAAAATTTAAAAATATTTTAAAATTTTTTAACAAATTTTAAAAACAAAAAATATACTTTACTCTTCTTTTTAAATAAGTTAGCAATCACTATTAAGTATATCTAAAATGATGAAATATTAGTGGAAGAAGTTAAGTGCAGTTGTTGCTAACTAGATCTAGAATGTCTCAATTGCTCATTATTTTCATCCTAGCATGTTGAGAAAATATGGGCGATGTCTTAGTTACTTGTTTCAAAAGAAAGTTGGAATTTTAATTAAATGTTCTTTTTTTTCTCGTACAATCAAATGATTCAACGTAGTCATTATTATAAAGTAATTATTTTGGTATCCTTCAAAAGTTAAAAGTTAAAAAGTTAAAAGATAAATTATCATTTATTGTATATTATTACATGATAAGTTAATTATACATCTAACACATGAAATAAGGCTTTTTTACAGAAATACGCATGTAAAATTTTTTAATTTTCGCATATGTGAAAATATTTCTCAAAATATGCAGGACTATTTTTAGGATGACGATCCACGCCATTCTATTTCTGGCATGGTAGTCACTAAATGGAAGGACCATTTCACTTAGTGTAGGCACGAAATAAAAAATTCATTTCAAATGTGGCAGAAACGAAATGGACAAACCAAATCAGGGACAGCAGACACAAATTGCAAGTACGACAATAGTGATGCATCTCATCAATGTCAATCTGAGTAAACAAAAATACAAAATAATACATTTTGTCAGTCAAAAAGGAAGTAAGGAACACAAAAACAAAAATATTTTAAGTAACGACGGAATTGCTGATAAACCTGTCTCTAAAAACCCATCCATAGCTGGTTATACTGCTCTGTACGTTCTCGCAATTCAGCCTGCAATGACTGGTTTGTTGTTGATTGAAAAACATCTATCTCACGAACACGGTTTATGGGCTTGGGCTTCTCTCAATTGTTCATCTTTATACATTACGGTCTCTTGAGCTACTCTGTGCTAAAAATCACAAAGAAGTGTAAAGTAGCAGCTTTTCTAATAAACTTTTATCATAGAAACAAAGCACACAATGTAAACAGCCTTCCTGTTTCTGCAACTTAATAAGCTGTCTGTCTTTTTTTTTTTTAATATGTTCTTGAAGATCATATATTTATTTCGTATGCTGAGCTCTTTCACCTTCTGAATTATCACGCTCCCTTTTGCAAAGATTTTATCCATTGAAGCAGGTTGAAAGTTGAGAATAACCAATGTGTCATTTTTTCAACTAAAAACACAAGAATTTCCATACACATAGAAGAGTACAGGTATGTATCTTTTCATGACAGCAAAGTATATATAGAGAAGAAAAAATATGTAAGGTAATAAAAACATAAATGTTGATCAAAATTAAAAGAATGATACCTTTAAATTCTGAGAAAAAATGGAATCTATGTTAAACTATTGACAATGTAAAACATGATTACAATTTACATTCTAAAAAAGCCCTTGAATAATACATAAAAATTGAAAACATGATTATAGCAAAGTATTCCATTGCTTTGCCCATTTCGTGTGTGTCTGCATTGAGTTAGAACTATTTCGTGGCTGACTCAAGCAAAATGACAGTGCGTATTTGAGGAGGAAGATCAAACCGTACGTATATTAAGAATTAAAAAATTTTTCATGCGTATTCCAGTAAAAAAGCCTAAACGTAAAATAACTTTTTGCTTTTACTTTTACTTTTACTTAAAAATACTTCTTTCAAGTTTCAACTATACAAACAAACGACTCTCATTATAAAATAAATAACTAAATAAATAAATAAAAGCATTATTTTTTTATAAGTATACTTTTATAGAGATTAACATCATGGGACCTAAAAAGGAGAGAAGAAAAGTGGGTATCCTAGAACATTTTAATATTTTATACTCAACTTAATTAAGTGTAATCCTAACTGTTTAGCCTGGATTTTGCGCTTTATCAAAGTTATTAGTTAGATTGTACTCCCACTATCCATTAAAAAATTTGTCAAAAACCATGAACAAATCTACATTTTTAAATTGTTTGGTTTGGAAGATGGGAATTGTTGGGCAGAAGAAATACACTCATAAATCCCACCATATCAATGTATCATGAGGTTATTAGACACAATAATGTAATGGTAACAATCTTAATATATATATATTATATCACGTGCATACCAAAATATTAAGAAAAAAAACAATTAATGAAAAAAATAGACTCATTTAAGATTTGTTTAGACGCTATTTTTTAAAAAAAAATTTAATGATATTTTTAAAAAATAAAAGTGATTTTATGTCTAGATATTTTATATAAAAAATCTTTTTATTTATTAATTATATTTAGATAAAATAAAATAAAAATAATTTTTTTATTTATTATATAAAAAATATTTTTTTAAAAAAATCTTTTAAAAATATAAATGATAGTTTATCAAAAAATTTTTTTAATATTTTTATTTTTATTATTAAAAATTTGTTAAACATACTAAAAAATAAAAAAAATTATTAAATTTTTTTTATTGATTTAATGACGCCCAAATAAACACCGTCTTTCACTGTACTTAAAATAGAGTATCTTAAAGCAATGGAAGAAAAAAGAAATTGTGTTGGTATTCATTTGAAAAGCCGGCTGTCGAATTAATGAAGATATGGTTTTTAATGATAAACAGGTAGGCATATTATATTTGACAGATAGATCACTATTTATTAATATCATATATTTGATACTTTAAAATAATTTTATCTTTTGTATGTGTTTGTTCTGTTTGGGAAGGGAGCCATTTTAAGGACCACATTTGCTCTTCACTTGTTCTATCACCACCATTATATATTCTTGAAAAGTTTTGGACATAAAACTTAATTTTGGATCAATGCTCAATTTAATCTTTGTATTCATGCAGATAAGTAACTTAGGCTTTGTAGATTTAAATGACTTTTTTTTAGTAAATATTTAAAATGGTTTATCAAATTTTACTTATAAAATAATCTCTTAAATTTTTCTATGATTAAATTAAACAAGTATAGAAACCAACTTTTAATTAATGAAACATTAGTTAACTTTTTATTGTAAAATTATTTATTTATTTTATTTTTTGAAAAACTTAAAATTTAAAATAAAAATAATTTTTTTATATTGACCAAAAAAATTAGTTCTCTAATTAAATTCATTAAATTATTTCTCCAATTTCGATAACAAGAAACAAAAAATAAATGCGTGATTATTAAAAACAAAAACAACCATACTACATATTAGATATATATTAAAATCAGACATCAGTATAGAATATATATTAAAATATGAAATACATATTAAAAATAAATTAAATTATATATATATTTATATATAAATATATAATAACTAATTTTAGTAGTTGATTTTGACGTATAAATAAAAATAAAATTTTTTTATTTAAATAAAAAATTTTTTATTTACCAATTTAAATCGGAATATAAAAATTTATCAACTATATTTGTATGATTTTTTGTAACTGTACTAACAAAAATAAGAAGGATTTAGTTTTTTATTTTCACACATACAAAAATAGATCAATTTTTTTATATTTTTTAAATCACTGCCAGCGAAAATAACAAAAAAAAAGAGAGGAGAGAGATTTAAGGTAGAAAAAACAAAAAAGAATAGATTTCTTTTTTTTTTCATTTTTATTCGCATGCAGTAATTGAAAAAATGTGAGAGAAAAAAATTGAATTATTAAATCTTTTTTATATTTGCTGGCATAATCACAAAAAATAATACAAATATGATTTTTATCGTCTTAGACTGTAAAAATAAAATTAAATGTACAAATTGATAAATCTCTATATCTAAATTTAAATTGGCAAAAAAATTATTTAAATAAAAAAAACCCAAATAGAAAAGATCCCTTTTGAATGGTCATACTTTGACCGCATCCATGTGCATTTCCTTTTACAAAATAGACACAATTTGGGTGTTGTGAGTTGTGAGAAAAGATGAGAAACATGTATTCACTAAATCACCCTTTTATTGTTTGTTCCTACTTCCTACCAATGAGCATGGTCCACTCTTTCCTAAAGTCACAATATAATCCAACTACTACTTTGAAAAAAAGAAATTCAAACTTTCTCTATGTGTCTCTAAGGTTTTAGGCCTTGTTTGATTGAACTTTTAAAAAAGATTTTTTTTTTAGTTATTTTTTTAAAAAATTTTATAAAAAAATAAAAATAATTTTATATTTAAATATTTTATGTAAAAAAAATTTTTTATTTATCAATTAAGTTTGGGTATAACAATATAAAAATATTTTTTTTATTTATTATATGAAAAACATATTTTTTTTAAAAAAAATCTTTTAAAAAAAATGTAAATTACAATTTTTCAAATTTTTTTTAATTTTTTAATACTTTTATTTTTACTATTAAAAATATATCAAACACACTAAAAATAAAAAAAAATTTATTAAAAAATTTTTTTTATCAAAATAATAGCGCCAAACAAACACTTACTCTGTCTGCTCATATTTTGTTTGTATGAATTATCTGCTCATATTTTGCTTGTATGAATTATGATACGTGTATATAATATATACTAATTAATTAAGAAATCATAATGTTGTTGAAAGACCTATAAGAAGAGTGCAAATTTATACAAATATAAATATGGTGTGTCAATGTTATGGCAATGTCTTTTGTGTCTTCCTTTCATGGCATGCTCTCTTTTCTTGTTTATGGTAATGAATATTAATTATTGCTATGCATGGTGCAATTGGGCTTAATCTTTCTAGGTCCTATAGATTAATAATTTTCTCTTGGGGTTTAAGATATCTATGGAGCGATAAATTATAAGCTTTTTAATATGTTGCACCTGAATTTAAAATTTGGTGAAGATCAAATAATGAATAAGAATCTTTACATGTCGAGTATGTGAGTGTGTAGTATAAGTGAATTTGTGATATAATCATATAATGCCTAAATTTAAAAGTTGTCTAATATATCTTAAAAAAAAAAAATTCAAAACAACAAACTGTCTATGGAGTCTAAAAGATTTATGCCTAACTAAGCATTTTGATTGAATGGTAGACCTTTAGAGTAGAAGAATTATGTTTTTAGGTCATGGTTCATGAAGGATTCTAAAATATAAAAATATTTTTTATATTTTCTATCCAAAAGCCAATTAATCTGAGTCTAAGCATTTAATATCTTTCAAAGTTAATTAATCTAAACATCTTCAAAATTCTTTGAAGTTCATATTTTTTTTTAAATCGATGTATTTTTCTAAAAAATGACCTATTTAAATGATTTAACATGCAAACGCATTATATACATATTTCAAAAAATGTCTTTTTTTTAAGATATGCATTAAAATAATCCAACAACATACACACAACTACAAGTATTTCTCTTGCATCCTTAACTGCAGAATCAATGTATTAATTGAGATGTACCAAAAAGCAAGCATGAAAAGTTCATGACAGTGCTAGTCCTAGTCAGTAGTCACTTTGCTATAAGATACTATGCTTCATGCTAAAATTGCTTGCATCTATCTCAAAAGAAGAAAGAATGCACTCTACGTGCGTGCTCTTATAATACATTTAATTTAAGGCATTCTTATATGCTCTTGTTAATTTGTTATATACAACTTACACAATTATATATACTAATTATATGTTGAGTCGACCTAGTTTAACTCAGTTTATTTTAAATTAAAATCTTTAAAATAGATTAGATAAAATGTTTAGAACAGATCCGGATATAATTAAATCTGGCCCACACCACTAAGGCACTATTCTTATTTATATATAGAGTAAAGTATTATTTTGGTCTCCAATATTTAGACTAAGTCCTAATTTAGTCTCTAACATTTTAAACGTCCTATTTTATTTTCAAAAATTTTCAAATGTTCTATTTCAATTCCAAAACAATTTTAAATGGATTCAATATTGTCCCACCATTAAATTTAACACACAATTTGCATATAGCATTTGATTATGTAAGTAAAATCGATCCACTAACCTTCACTAATATAGAAGTTTTTATGATTGATTGTTACGATTTAGAGTTTTGAACAAAAAAAAAAATTTGAGGAGAAAAAAGTGTTACAAGAAAATTTTGGTTATATTTTTCTAACATATAAAAGAATATATGACTTAACTAGTAACCTTATTAATGCCCACATCACTTATTCTGTTAAAACAGAAATACGACATTTAAAACGTTAAAAATCAACTTAAAATTTGACCCAAACATTAAAACTAAAATAATCCCTTACCCATTTATATATGCTCTAAGAGCGTGCCAATATTTCTTTTGATGTAAAGGACATAGGTCTTCCATTTAGGCCTACTTATAAAATGAAAGCAGAAATGCTGCCTGATTAAAATTCAAAACCCTAAATGACCATAGTCATAATTACATGGTCCTAAAAGTAGGGGTGTCCATGGATCGGATCCGATCCGCATATCCGCGGTGTTTATCCGAATCCGATCCGAAAATTGCAGATATGGATCCGATCCGCAAGGCTTTCGGATCGGATTGGATCGGATCCGCACACTAATCGGATCGGATTGTGGATTTTGTGTTGGTATCCGCATATCCGCGTATCCGCAAAATTAAAGAAATAAATAAATAAATATTCTTTTTATGTTTTATTTCAATTAATAATTATCATATATGTTATATTATTTTAATTTATTATTTAAAAAAGTATGTTTAATATTATTTTAAGAGTAAACATATTTAAAAGAATAGAAAAAATAAATTTTATTGATATTTTTTTAATTAAAATAAGCCTTTAAAAATATTTTTGTGTTTTGCGGATATATCCGATATCCGATATCCGATCCGATCCGATCGATCCAACCTTAAAAGTTGCGGATATTGGATCCGATCCGATCCGATGATTTTAATGCGGATCGGATCGAATTTTTGGCCATATCCGATCCGATCCGATCCGCGGACACCCCTACCCCTACCTAAAAGCCTTCTTTCATGCATGAAATTGTTGAAGAATGAGATACTAAGAACTTCACTACTCACTCCTTTTGCTCATATCACAATAATGAAAATCGTTGTCCATGAATAAGACAACACCCCTCACACTTTAATTTAAAAATGCTAGAACTATATTGTCATATTGAAAAGAAACCAATCCAAATTAAGCATACCATTAATTGGATAATAAGATCCATAAAAAGATGGGTGTTATATATGTTTCAATCTAGCTTCCTCAATAAATATGCAACTTGAACTTCCTTTGTCAATGGCATGATCCAATCACTATATAGATCAGCAATTAATCTTGGATTAATCTTGTAAACTGGCTCAGTTTTATGTTCCTTCATATTTACAACAACTTCCTGACCATAAGTCTTGGCCTTCATCTCCACTCTCCTTTTAATTGCCTCTTCGACTTCGGGATACGTTAGCAATTCCATCAACTTGTCCTTGTCCTGCAAAGTCACCACAACAACATCAAATTTCATTCTGTGAAAAATCCAGTTAGTATAAAAATTGGTTCACAATATGCAAGAAAACTAAAGGAACTCTGCACTATTTGAAATGTTGGCAGACCTAGAGGTCACAGTGTTGGCAGTTGAAAACATGTATACCACTGATAAGAAAGAAGAAAGATAACACGAATCGTATCAAAGTCCAGCCCTTTGACAAGTATTACCTGTGCAATAATGGCTGCTTTATATTCATCTGGGGCAGCTTGAAATTTAGCCTCGGCTACAAATTTTCCATAATGAATTCTCTTTGAAAGTGCCTAGAGACACAAGAAAAAGACAGTTCTGTGAGCAATAAGAATCAGAATTCTGAACAATCCCATTTAGAGGGAGAGAGATTTCTGACTCTCTAAAATAAGGAATGACAGAAGTACCAGTTTGCAACAAAATATTGTATGTCACCTAACTATTGTGGGGGGAATGATTTTCGCTAAACAATCTCCCGATTGTATATATGAAATTTAGAAAGTCTGATATGAAACTTAGCAGAAGTACTTAGGTAGGCATGCATGCATGCCTAATCTAAAAATTCTATGGTTTGAGGAGCCATCTTGTGGAGAGAGATATTTTAGGTATCTTTACAATTTCTTTTAAAAGGCGAGATCCTACTAAAACCAATCCTACTGACTATACAAATGTTTCAGCGGTATCAAACCAATTGTTCTCCACATTGAACATGTAAAAAGTTAAATACCAGAAAGAAAGAGAAAGGTGAAAGAGAAACAGATCAATTCAAAGCTACAATGTGTACCTGCAAGCACATTGTGTCGCAAACAGCAGTGGATCCACAATTACCATCATCACCTTCCTTTACTAGTTGCGGGATAAGAACTCTGAAGTATACACTCCAAACTTGATCGTTTATATTGATAGAATCAGCAATAGGATGCAATACCTAGTCAAGTATACAGGCAAGTTAAGTGAAAATGAAGCAATAAGCACAATACCCATTAATAAATTACAGCACAAACTTAGCAAGGAAGCAATCAAAAGATTTACCAAAATGGAAGAACTCCAAGAAATATCTTATCATCGAATTAAACCGGTAAATGAATATGAGCATGTTCTCAAGCGAAAGAAATTTTAAATGAGAGGATTAACTTGTTTGAAATTAAGCTAGATCCTTTCACTCTCAAACTTACTGTTCATCGTTACTGTTCAGTGTTTTTGGTTGAAATGATAAGATAATAAATACTACCATAGAAAAGGCATCCCCCTATTTGGAAGCCAATTAGTCACACAACAATGACAAATCATTTTCTCACTATGTAGCCAATGAAGTAAATGAAGTGATTTTATTATGTCCTAGTATAAACCATACCTAGTATAAACAAGTCTTGCTCTCTCTACCTTTAAAAAAAGAGTTATTCTCAATTTGATCTACTATTCTTACTGAATACTGATGCTCTGAGTCTCCTCATATAACCAACTTTTTCTCTAATGCATGAATTTCTAAACATATTTGTTTGATGTGGTCCCTTGCCCAGCACAACATTCTCATACCGTTATGCAATAACGAGATTTTTTTTTTGAAGTATTAACTAACATTTAGTTTCAACAACATTGCAAGTCTTATTGTTCTACACAATTTTCTAAAAAGCTTGAGTGACACTTCTCTATCACAAACAACATCCAAAACACTGATTCATATCATCCATTTCCCATGGGTCACATCACCTATTTTTCCATCATTTTGGATAACGGACTTAAGACAGCTAAATTCCCTAACTTGGTATCCAATATTTCCTTTTCATAAAACACCAACTTCCAATTTACTATGAGAAATTCTTGGGGGCCAATAATTTATAGTATTTTTTATCATCATTTGACTAGCACAAATACTGAATTATCTTTAACAAATAAATTTTACTAATTCATGTGTGCAAACTTTAAAAAACATGGGTACAAACTGTATTGATTTATGTGTGCAAACTTTGGTAAATATAGGTGCAAACTATATGTTTCTTGTATGCAAAATTACTGGCCAAGTGCTGGCTAAAATTGATAATATTTGCTGGCTATGAAGCATTGCTCATTTACTATATTAAGAAAGAGAAAACTATCATTTCAAATTAATCACAAAGGTCTCCGGTCCAAGACTTACCACTTTCATGGATTATTACTTCAAAATTGGCCTCTCAGGTATTATAACTCTTAAGCCAAGTTTTTAATTCAGCTTTTATAATCTACAAAGATAACCAAAAAAAAAAACATAAAAGAAAAAATCTACAAAGATAATTGTCAATGCCATCCATAGGCCTAAACGAGCAGTGTCAAACTGTCATTACTGATGTTTAATGCCAATTCCCTGACCTACCTTGCTCTAAACTCCTAAATACTGCCAGCTTCTGCATAGCAAGGATGGACTTATTATATTTGTCCATAATGTTGCTGAATACAACGAATTTAGATCTAAATGCTGTAAACTGAATTCGGTATTCTAGAAAATAAAATGCAACTTGACAATCATTGATGAGAAAACAAATGGATTGAAAACTCACAAAATACGGGGTAACATAATAATAAATCATGGATAAGCATGAATCTAACCCAGCAATCCCTCAATTTTCCCATAAATGGTTATTATTTAGAATTTTATTCTCTAAAGTGCCTCCTTCACTTAAGAAGGTCTAGATCTAGTCAATTCAGTGGCAAAACGAAATTTTAAAGGAACTACCTTGATTATTTGTTAAGGCAAGCTCTTTACCTTAGGATATTGCAAAGGCGGTAACAATGGTTCAGGTAGGCCATCTGGAAAGAAAGGATGTTCATCAGGGCTCTTGTATCTGCCTACCTTCAATGCAATAAAATCAGGAATTAGAACTTTCACTTCTTTTTTTTATCAAAAAAATTTATTTCATTACTTCAGGCTTAGGTTAATACCTTGGCATGAAGTTTCTCTGTTTCCCTGACCATGTATTCCACTAATGAGCCATGAAATCCATCCATGGAGAAGGCATCAGGGTCATATGTATCTTCATTGTAACAATATTGCGCTCGCTCCAGGAGGCCAAAGATTATACTATCCTCTTGACGAATTAATGAATGTCTTATATGATCAAGGGTCAGGTTTTCACTTTCATCAATCCTTTTCTTTGTAGGCATTGATCTGGAAAAATGATAAAAGTTAAGAGCCTTACATATAGATGTAAGAGCAGCAATAATAGTCTCCCTCATATAAAGACCTATTATGCACTTGTAATTTTTAAGGATGGAAGCACTCAATCCAATTACAGGAGAATTATGCAAAACTTATGAAATGATTGTTGAAATTGATTTTAAAAGACTGAAGGTATTAAGTTGGCAAACATAGTATCTTATGAGAATGCTATCCACTACTGATTCTACCTTAAAGGGAAAGAACACAAGACATGAACGAAATTCAGTAGTTAATTCAACACAAATTGCAACTACAAGCACCAAATCATCAAACTAAAATAAATTAAACAAAACAAACGGAAATTCAACATATATGTATATTTTAATTGAAAAGTGAAATTCAGAATGCACTCACTCGGTGAAAGCGGCATTTGGTCGAATAGAAAGGGTGCATTTTTGGGAGAAATCTGAAATGGGGTTGAAGGGAAAGGAAGGCCTTGGAGTTGTGAGAGGAAAAGAAGAAAAGGGTCTTGAGGAATCACAGAGAGAACAAGGTGCAGCGAAGGTGGTTGAAGATTTCAAAAGAAGCTTGGCCTCCATTGAAGAACAAAAAAAGAGTGAATTTTGGGAGGGAAGTTGGCAAAGAAAGAAGAAGAATAAGAATCATTAACAAAATTACTATTCTTATTCTTCTTTGCGGGTTTGTTTTGTGGGTTGTTGAAGCGTGGTAGGTGAGAAGAGAACGTAGAGACTGTTCTTCGGTGCTTCCACAGCCACAAGAGACAAGACAGTGACACTGACGCTGTTTCCAAATTTAGTTCTAAAAATAAAAAATAAAAATTCAAATACATTTAATTTTATGTGAAATTAATAATTAAAAGTGATTAAATAATTTAATTAAATTTTTATTTAATAATTTTATTTATCAATTTTATATAAAATAAAAATTAACTGTACATAAATTTTCATAAAAAAATAAACATACTCTATTTTAGACAAAATTTGAAACTAATAAAATGCATCTCACCTTTTTCTATTTTTATTTTAAAGTAATTTAGGAAAAAAAAAATCATAGGTATCAACGAATTTCCCCATATATAAACACGCTCTTTATAATTATGACTTATGAGTTAAGTGTGTGTTAGAATGTAATTAAGTGGTAGGAAAAAATTTTTTTTTTCTATATGTAAACCTCATGGTAACACATGGTATCTATCACGTTAAAGGTTTGTTGAAGATTCATTTCTAAATTTAAATATAAAAAACTCTTAAAAATTTGAACTAATTATCTTACTTATTAATGTGTTAACAAATTAATAGAAAATTAATTACTACTTTAGATAACACATATCTTAAAGAGAAGATAATCAAAATATAGATAACTAATTTAATTTATATCCAACTCAGCTAAATTTCTAAAAATTTAATCTTAAAATAAAAAAATAAGGGTTCATTAATTTAGATATGAAAAAAATTTTGATGTATTGGTTGAAAATGGGTATACTGTGTGTATTGCAGGTATGTGGACGTGTCAGATGGTAGTACAATACGCAGGGAGAATGTTGCCTAAACCACGTGGGGGGGGCGTGGAAGCGACGTGGCTGGATGAGGTTGTGCCAACAAGGCAGCACGCAGGGGACGTGCTGACGTGGCGAAACCTGGATGGCTCAGACGGGGAAGCACGCAGGGGGCGTCCTGAGTCAGCACGCGGGGGTGTGCTGACGTGGCGAACATGCATTGGTCCACGTATATAGCACGTGGGAGGCGTGCTGAATGAGCACGCGGGGGGCATTCTGATACGTGTCAAAGCGTGATTGGCTGAGGCAGGCAGCACGTGGGGGGCGTGTTAAGTGCACCTCTCTATATAAGGTAGAGCTCGATAGTATTTGCATGCTGAAGAAGATTTGAGTGTGTTTTGAGTGTTCTTTGAGGCTATTGTTAGTGTAATGGAGGGCACCGCAAACTTGGTGGGGTATAGCAATGGTGAGATAATACATAATACTCATGAGGGAGTGAGGTTTGTGTCCTAGAATCCGTTTTTATTTGTGGTTCCATGCACGATGACGTTAATGGAGTTGCAGAACGGCCTCTGTAAAAGCATGGAGAACAGTACGTTAATGAGAGTGAGCAAAATTCTGTACCGGAATCCAATTGTAGTTTTTGGTGGTCTAATACAGTTTGATTTTATGCCGATCACTGATGATGCGAGTATGCAGAACATGTTTCAAATTCACCGGCAGACTCAGATGCGACACCCACAGATTGAGGTGTACGTTGAGTTTGAAACTGTAGAGGCAGTGGCGGTTCAAAATGATATAGATATACATGATGATAGAGGTGCAGTGTACGAAGGAATGAATATTGAAAGCGAAGAGGACTTCGAAGCCACTTATGAGGCCGGCGACAAAGATAAGGATGGTGATGTGGGAGTTGAGGCAGCAGCAGAGAATGTAGTGGTTCGTTCGTCGAGCAGTCAATCGATGGACGTTCCACCTTTTATGCGTGAGTTGGATCTCGAGGCCATGCATGCCCCTGAGTTTTCGGAATATACAAACATAGGTACGTGGTGACTAAATAATAAGTTTTTGTTAGTTTATACATTCGATTGAGCAATAAACAGTGTTGTCATAACCGGACCGGACTGGCTGGTTCGACCGGAAAATCGGTGAACCAAACATTAAACCGGTCCGGTCCGTTAATTAAACCGAATAAGGAAACAAACCGGCATGAATCGGTCAAACCGAAAATGAACCGATGAAAATCGGTCAAACTCGATAAACCGGTCTAACCGAACCGCTGAAAATTAAAATAGCTGAATATTCTTAAAATGTTAGTAAAGATATGTATTTTAAATTTTAACTTTAAATTTTTTTACTATTTTTTAATTTTTTTGACATAGGCGTTGCCGATGCTGAGGACGGGGAGTTCCGGATTGGAATGGAATACAGTTCTAGAAAGTCGGTCGTTGCAGCAATTAGAAGTTTCACTATAGCTAAATGAGTTGACTATGAGGTGTATGAGTCTGAGCCACAGACGTTCTATGCAAAATGCAAGATGTACGGGCGTGGATGTGACTGGCTTATCCGAGCTAGCTTGATACGGAAAAAATGTTGTTGGAAGATACGAAGATACAACGGTAGGCACACGTGCACGATCGGAACGATTTCACAAGATCATTCCAAGTTGGACTCAGATACAGTTGCTGAGACTATAAGGCCATTGGTCGAGACGGACCCGTCCATCAAGGTGAAATCTATAATTGCGAAAGTCCAGTCAAGGTTCAACTATACCATCAGTTACCGAAAGGCTTGGTTGGCAAAGCAGAAGTCCATAGCCAACGTTTTTGATGGTTGAAAAGATTCTTACCAAACCTTGCCATGGTGGCTCTCAGTCATGGTGCAGAAGATGCTTGGTTCAGTTGTCCAAATAGAAACACGACCACTGTACAACGGGAATGAGGAGGCGCAAGGTGTAAAAATACTTCATCGTGTATTTTGGAGTTTCAATCCATGCATTAGGGCATTCAGGCATTGCAAGCCCCTGGTTCAGGTTGACGGCACACACTTATACGGAAAATACAAAGGTACACTTCTAGTTGCTGTTGCACAAGATGGGAACCAGAACATTGTGCCTATCGCCTTTGCCTTAGTGGAAGGGGAGACAGCTGATGCGTGGCACTTCTTTCTCAGGAATCTGCGAATGTATGTTGTTAGAAAAGACGGTGTGGGTATGATCTCAGACCGACATGAGTCAATACGGGCAGCAGTAAATCGTTCCGGTGGTGACTGGCAACCTCCAAGAGCATGGTGGATGTTTTGTACAAGACACATAGGCAGTAACTTCTTAAGGGCATTCAAAGTCTCTCACTTGCAAAAGATTGTTGTCAACATAGGGTATTCAAGAACGGTGGAGGAGTACGATATCAACTATAAGAGGTTGGAAGAGCGAGGCGAGGCATATGCCAGGTGGTGCGATGCCATTGGACTCAGACATTGGGTATTGGCATTCGACGAGGGACATCGATGGGGCCATATGACAACAAACCTTGTCAAGTGCATTAACTCAATGTTGAAGGGTGCCCGTAATCTACCTGTGTTGGCGCTGGTCCGAGCAACATATTATAAGTTAAATGAACTTTTTACGCAGAAGAGTGCCGATACTCACGAACGCAAGCGTGCTGGATATACGTACTCCGCATTTGCGCAACAGCGGATAGAATCAAGTATGCAACATATTGGGAATATAGTTGTGCACTGCTTTGATAGACGAAATGAGGTGTTTGAGGTTCGCAAAATGACTACTGGAAACGTGTTAGTTGTTGATCTTGCGCGACGGACATGTGACTGTGGGCACTTTGAGGTTGAACGAATACCATGTCGCCATGTTATTACTTGCTGTGCTAACCAGTGTCTCGATTGGCAGTTGTATGTGCATGATGTGTACAAGATGACAGAGGTTCGTAAAGTATATAGGTTTGAGTTCACACCATTAGGTGATCCCGAGACATGACCTGCTTATGAGGGACGCACATTGGTCGCTAATCCCGCGCTGAGGCGAACGTCTAAAGGCAGGCCCAAACTGACTCGATACTTGAATGAAATGGACTCACGCGACATGCGTGGTCCTCGGATATGCCGTCTCTGTGGTGCTCAGGGTCATAGTTGGAGTAGGTGTCCTCAGCATGCTGTACCGAGTGGTGCTGGTTCGTAGTTTAATATTGTCATGTTTGTATTTTTTTAATTTGCATTTTGTTAGTTGATGCTTTTGAAATTAGACGTGTTTGTGTTTTTCAATTGAAGTCTATCCATTGATATTTTAATGTTCGCTTCATATTGTCATTAACTGATTACATAAGTTAATAAAACAAACATTAAACACGATTTACATAAGTTAAAATGTAAAAATTAAACACGATTTACATTAAGTTAATTCTGAAAATAAGATCTAAAAAACCTAAACCGAAGCTCACTTCTTTCCAGCGAACCAGTGCATTCCCTTACGCATAATGCCTGGGGCGAACCACGATGGAGTATACCTATCAGGTGGATTTCGCTTCGTCCGTAGGTCATATGGGTGACCTCGAACTGAGTCATCCACCCCCGGAGCTCCCGAATCGCCTGCATCTGTCGGAGCGGCCAACCCGCCTGCCTCTGCTGGAGCGGATGGACCGGGGTTGAACGTGTCAACAACTGCGTATGTCCGCTGACGCTGGATAAAACCACTATCACATGACGCACTCTCTGACGTGTGGCCGGAAGTACGACCCCGCAAACCATGGGCCATATCTACTGATGCCCTATGTGGATCAGCCGGCAATGACGGTGAAGGGATACCACTAAAATCTGACCAGCCACCCAAACTAGCATCGGTCTAATGCTGTAGTTGCTGATCTCCGTGTCCGTCGCTGGAGAAGTCAAACCAATCATGACCGGAAGGAATGGTAAGTATGGGATCATGATAATGAGAGTGGTGGCTGCGCAGAGAGTGGTGGCTGTGCTGAGACTGGTGAGAATGGTGGCTGCCCTGAGTGTGATGGCTACCATGACTGTAGGCCGGTGGCTGTGGTATATAATAAGAAAACGGCTCAAACACTGCATGCTGAGGTGGCTGAGGGGAAGGTGGCTGTGGGGCAGGTGGCTGTGGATGATGAGGAACATATCCCATCAATCTCAACAGATGTGCGTAGGAGCTTATGTACCAATCCCGGTACTCAGCCGTCGGTAAAAAATCCCAGGTCGGAAGGGGGTGCTGATCCCGCATTCGACTGTGTCGCCTGTTGGCCCACTCCACTATCCATGACCCATGCAAAACTGTCCAGTCATGAAGCTGCACTCTGCGTAGAATGATGCAATACTGGTCAAGTGGAATATCCCTTGGTGCCCGCGGAGGAGGTTGTACATATCCAAACTAACGCATCACTCGGTTCGCAGGGTGCTACTCGACACACTCGAACGACAACAACGGAGCAATGATGTCGCACACCTCAAGATGGGGCTGCAACTCGTCCAAGAGGATCAATCCGTCATACGGCCGCCACTCAAACTGCCACAGTATTATTGGTATATTAGAACCCTAACAATAATAGTTCAAAAAATGGATCAGAAGAACCATAACTATTTACCTCCTTCATGTAATCTATATCATGCCTGAATGTCTCCACGGTCTTCGATGACCACGCTGTGGTCCGTTCCGAATGACTCCACCTGAAACATTGAAATTTAAAAAATTTAAATAACTCATCATATGTCAAACATGCATCATGAATATAACACATAACTAAAATAAGACTTATTATCTCCTGGCAACTGGTATCTTGGCCGGTGGAAGCGTTTGTCGCGGTACGGGAGCAAGACACGGCATTCGCTCCCATCCATCTCCTTTGTATCATATCGTGATGCACGGCATAGTGCTCTGTAAAGATGTGCTAGACATGCTGTCCCCCAACTATAAGTATGGATCCGGTCGAAATCGCGAAGCAATGGTAGATATTTCGCATGGGCATATGCGGTCGACTTGTCTGTGAATAGGGTTGACTCTAACAAACAGAAGATCTGACATCTGACGTATCTCCTGATGGACTCCTCAGTGTCCAACGACTCTGCGTCTCTGATACGTCGAATCCAACCCAACTTTATATAGGACTTCGCATTATGACTGACTGATGGCTCACGACCGAATATCGCTATGCCCTGACTTTGAACGAACTCGCTACTACTATCTGTCCATCAACTGATAGGCTCTCCATCAATGGGTAGGTCGAATATATGAGTGACATCCTCTAATGTCACTGTAACCTCACCGATCGGCAATACAAATGTGTGGGTTTCAGGCCTCCACCTTTCAACCAGAGCAGCTAACATGGGGTGAAATCCTCTTATGACTCAAATTCTAGAGACGTGGTAGAATCTCGTGGCGCGTAAGTAGTTCTCCACGATCGAAATCTACGTCTGTGGCGGATCCAGTTTACGCACCAACAAATTCCTGTTAGGCTGCATCAACAAAGATATATTTGTTAAATGAGTTATAAATATTCATTTATTAATAAACAAATATTAACATATTTATTTATAAAATATATGTAAACCATTAATAATAATATTTACATATTTATTTATTTTAATAGATTTACATATTTATTTATTTTAATATTTTATTTGTCCAGATAATTAACGTAACGCGTACTATATTTACTATTTAAAAAGTTTATGCATATAGTTATTAGTATACAAACCGTAAATAGATACATGTATATATAATTATTGTTATTATTTGTATATTATTTGTATATTATTATTATTATTATTATTATTATTATTATTATTATATTTTTAAATTGATATGAATCAGTGACCGTGGCGATTTTTTTTCCTGCATCAAAAACTAATATTTTTCTATTTTTTAATAAAAATCATATAATATTTATTTATTTTTTATTTATTATTATCTTAACAGTTATATATTAAAAATTTTGAATATTTGCAACATAAATTTATTTATTTACGGAATATATATTTATTTTACTATAGTATTTTTATATTTTAATGTAAAAATATATATTTTATTATGGAATTTTGATTATATCATATAATATATATTTTATTATAGTCTTTTTATAACATAAAATTAATCTAAATATAACAAAAAAATAAAATTATATTCTAATATGTTAAGTAACAAAAAAATAACAGAAAATTAAAACACAATAAAAATATAATCTACAACTTACATAAATTGAATGATCCAAATAATTTATAATATGTTTCTCCGGAGCACAATAATTACGAACCATTTTTCAAAATAAATACAAAGAATTATTTTTTTTCTCTTATTTTCCAATCTTCTTTTTTTCACTGCAACCCTCCTTCCCCTCTTTGTTGATCACCAATCTCCCTTGTAGTTGGAACACACTTCAGCAACTCTTCTTCTAGTCTCCCTAACAACACACTACTACTACTGCATGTATAAATGACCCAAGAAATGGTATGGGAGGCTTCTTATAAAGAGCCACTACTCTGCTTGCTGTTTTCCGGAGTGGAAGACTGTCCCCTGCATGGAGGCAGCAGTCAACACGCCCCCTCCCATGGTGAAGACCGCATTGGAACTCTGCGATGCCACCTCCTCCATGCCCCCCGTGGTGTCAGCTTTCTGCATGCGTGTCTCGTCACCACGCCCCCTACGTGGTACTTGGGCGATGACATGCGGTTGGTCAGCATGGACAGCACGCCCCCTGCGTGGTGGCTGCTACCTCCACCGCCCGATATATCACCCCACTCTCCAATAACCTCCCAAAACACCAACCACCTTTCAATAACAAAAATAATTTCTGAAAAATAAGCACCATACTACTACAATCTATAACACTGCGACATCCCTCCTTCTTTTTTTACCTGCAGTGATATCATGTTCCCTCTCCCTCCCCCACTATCCGTGCCGTCGTCCCCTGCTGGTCCTTCATTGGCGCATTTCTTTTCAAACGTTTCTGACCACAGCATCTTCTCTTCTAAACCTTCGCAAACCATCCCTTCTCATTCATACATGCGCGTTGCGTAGCCATCATTTCCACACTCATTTCATGTCGTCTCATCGCGTGCCATCCTAAATTTTGAATGATTTTTCTAATTAGTTTTTGAGAATTTTTTTTTGTTTTGGATGTATTTTTATTATATATTTTGGATTTTTTTTAGGTTTTGGATGATTTTTTATAAAAGTTTAAGATGTTTTTTTTTTAATATTTGGATGTTCTTTTTTTAATAATTTTGGAAATCTCATTTTGATAGATTTTTTATTTTTTAAAATAATTTTAAATATCTCTTTTGTTAGAGTTTTGGATGTTTTTATATCCAAAAGTGATGCGTTCTTTTTACTATAATTGAAAGAATTTTGAATAATCTTTTTATAATGATTTTGGATGTTCCTTTTTATTTTTTTTTTATTGTGAAAGGGAGTAAAAATAAAATTACGGTAATTATTAAGTTGGAGTACTATTTTTTTTATTAATAGACTCTTTTTTTACTAATTAACTACAGCTAGTTGCATGTTGCATCTCTAGTTGATTATCTAGCAGAATTGATATCTTAATTATAAATGAAGTAACATGTTCAACGGTAAATATTATGCATACATGAACAAGAACAATATTTATAATTGAAATATAGTAATTTTATTTTGTCAATATAAAATATAAAAAATATTAAATAACCAAACTTTTTTTTAATTAAGGTTAACTAAAATTTTTTAAATAACCAAACTTTTTTTAATTAAGGTTAACTAAGTCAAATTTACTTACGCATATTTATTACTTTTTCATTTTGATTTTCATTCTCCTTTTTCTTCCTTTTCTTCCTCTTCTTTCACCTTCATTATTCTCGTTATCATCTCTTTCATCTCCTTCTCTTTCTCCTAATTTTTTCTCTTCTTTCTCCTCTTTCGCGCCCTCATTTTTTTCTTCATTTGATTTGATTTCTTTTCTTTTTTTCTTCATCATCATCATCATCATCTTTAGTTTAATATCATAAAATTAATTTAACAATTATAAAAATGACACAAGAATTTTGGTTAATAACACAATAGATCTATTAAAAATAACACCAAAATTTTTATAAATGACACAAAAATCTTAAGAAACCATAAATCTAAAATCTTAACTCACTCAACTAACAAAATGCATTCAAATGTGTTTTGAAAAAAAATATATAAATTTATTACAAATAACACAAGAATAGATAGACCTCTTATATATGAGTTCAATGATAATAAAAATTAATTAAAAATTTTGTGTCACGGTTAAAAAATTTTAATACCAAAATTAAGAAACTTTCTGTGTCATGGTTAAAAAATTTTGATGTTATTTTTCTAATAAATTTTACATAATTCAAAATTTTTTTTCTTCTTTTTCTTCTTCTGCTTCTTCTTTTTTTACGTTCTCATAATTCTTTTTGTTTTACCTTCTTTAATAACATGTGTCATATTTAAGAAACTTTGATATAAAAAATTAAGAAACTCTCTATGTTATAGTTAGAAAGTTTTTGTTTCACCCTTTTGACAACAACTTTTGTCATAATTAAAAAAATTTTATGTCAAAATTAAGAAATTTTATGTGTCATAGTTAAAAAGTTTTAGAACTATTTTTCTAATAAATTATGCACAATTTAAAACACTCTCTCCTCGTCATCTTCTTTTTCACAATCAACTTCACATATTCATTTTTGTTTTATCTTTTCAAATTTTTTGTTTATTTTATCTTCTTAATAAGAATAAAAATAAAAAAATAAAAAATATTGCAATAGCTATAAGGAGAAAGAAAAGGAAAAAGAAATGAAAAAAACATAATAATATCAGTAATAATAAAAGAATGACAATTTTTACCCACGAAAATTTTAAATGTTGACAAATTTACCCACAAAAAAAGAATTTATAATTTTATCCATAAAAAATAGGTTCTGTAGGACAAAATTATCCAAACATTAAAAAATCACCTAAAAATTCTAAATTACCCTTTTTCTAACCCTAATTTTAACACCCTTCTTCCAAATCTCAATCCTTTCTTTATTTTTTTTTATGGATTTCACCACTATTCCTAATGGTTATGCAAGTAACATATCAAGGTGCATTGATCTAGATACTTTTAAGTTGAGTAGGATGCTAAAATATCATGATGGTCATATATTTATAGTGCAATTATTACCTTTAGCTATGTGAATAAGATTGCCTGATGAGATCTCAGCAGTGCTAATTGAGATGTGTTCATTCTTTAGATAATTATGTAGCAAAACATTAAATGCCCCATGTTTGAAAAGTTGCAAGATCAAATTGTCCTCACGTTATGCCACATGGAAATGCTATTCCCTTTTTCATTCTTCACAGTTATGGTTCATTTGATGGTGCACCTTGTAGAAGAAGTTAAACTTGGTGGCCCTGTCCATTATAGATGGATGTACTCTATAGAGAGGTAAAATTATTTGCTTAAATCGTAATTTATTAGTTTGTTAGATAGTATTTAATCTTTATTCATTAATAAGTATTTAGGACACTTGAAATCATATGTATGTAACAAATCACAACCAAAAAAATCCATAGTGCAAGGGTACTTAATGAAAGAAATTCTTATATTTTGCTCTAGATATTTGAAAAACAATGAGACTAGATGGAATCGGCCTCGCCGAGTTGATGATGAACAAAACTATGTAGAATCAAACCCTTGGTTAGATACTTTGTTTCTTCATATTTTACTTTAACAGCTACTGAGAAGTTACAAGTTTATAGACATGTGTTAACTAACCGTTTCATAGTTGACAACTATCTTCAATGAATATTTCATAATTTTCTAATTCATATAATTAATATTCGTTGAATGACCTTTAATCCTAATATTAAGACATTTATAGGGAGTTTATAATTATTATACGAAAACAATTAAAAAATCGTACAAAAAATACATTAGAGATAGACAAGAAAGTTCATAGAGAGTTTACAAATTAGTTTTCTACTTTTGTAAGTTAAATTCTTCCTCTTTGAAGGTATTTTTTTCATTTTTCAGTATATACACTTGATAAAATATTTGTCATGCTTTCTTAGATTGTTGGAGATCTTGATAAACTTAAAGAATCTAAGAGAACGATATTTTTTAGTCTTGTCTAAGGGTCGATTGACTAAGTAAAAAGATTTTCTGCATATAATGTCAATAGATACAAGTTTAGAACTCTAAAACATGAAAAGGGTTTAAAAACTCAAAACAATAATATTTTTGGCACATTTGGAACAAGAAGCTACTCTCGCAACAGTGATTTTCATATGAGGTTTGGAACAATTCCTTATTATGGAAAGTTAGTGGACATCATTAAACTTAACTATGATGGTATATTCTTTGTAACCTTATTTAAATGTAAATGACCTAATACCACTAATCCAATGGCCATGAAATTAGATAAGTTATGTTTTACCTCTATCAATTTTAGTAGATTGATACATATCAATGATCATGAAGATGATGAGCCATATATTAAGGCTTACGAAGCTCAAATGGTTTATTATGTGGAGGACGAGAAAACAAAAGATTGGAGCATACCTATTCAAGTAAAGCCAAGAGATTTATATGATATGGGTAATGAGAATAAAGAGATAATTTATGACAATGTGGATTATCATATGAATATAGTTTGATTTAGTGTTTTTTTTTTGTTTTTTTAGTTGTTAGTTGATTAAATTAAGTGCTATTATTTTATTTTTATTCTCTCATTCATATATTAATTTTAATATCTCTTGATAAGTTGCAGACATGTCTAAGAAAAAGATTATTTCTTCAAATGAAAATACATCTACTCATGAGTTTAATAATTCATCACCCGTTCATGAAAATGAAACCTCTTAATCCATAGAGTTTGAAACTACTTTATCTATTGATTCAGAAGTTTCACATGTTCAAATAGATGTACAAAGAAGAAAGTCCAATATGTACTGAACAATTGAATTAGAAGGTATGTTATGAATTTTTGTTCAATTATAACACTGTATATTTATAGATGTACAAAGAAGAAAGTATAATAATATATGGCATACCATTTGAATAATTTGATAGATGCAAATGAAATGATTAAAAAAAGTCACTTAAAGTTAAAAGATGTATGGATCCTATCTCATGAAATTAAAATTATTGTACATTGGAATGAGAATGACCAACCGATTGGTGAATCTAGTGGCTTTTTAGGTTTGTTTTTGTGAGTTGTTGCTAAAAATTTTAAAAATTTTTCTATAAGTTATGAGAAATGGCCTTTGTTCCAAAAGAGCCATATAAAAATAGAGCCTATAAAAAGTCAATTTTAAACTATATTTGTAAAATCCGGTTAATTAACGGCTAATTAACCTATAAATGAAAATTTATTCTAGAAAGTCCTAAATGTGATTTTTATGGCTTAATATGATAGAGGAGATTGAGATGAGAATTTCGGTACCAATTTTATAGAATTCGGACCAAGATTGGACCGAACGGGCCAACCGGACCCAAAGTGGACCCTTGGCCCAACATAACTAAACCAAAACCCTAGTTTTCAGCACTCTCTCTCCTCACACAACACTAATATACGCTGAAAAAGAGAGGCCATGAAGGGAAGAACACTCTCTCAACTTCTATCTCTCACTTGATCTTCAAACCACCATAACTTTTGATCTAGAGCTCCGATTGCCGTACCGTTTGCGGCCACGCGTTCACCGCAGAGAGCTCTACAAGATCCATACAATCAATCTTAAGGTAAGCCACGATTTTTTCTTCGAATTTCCAGCTTTGATTTCGAGTTTCATGAGCAAAAATGTTGAGATTTTGGGTTCTTTGATGTGATAGGACCCAACTTTCTTGAAGGAGAAGGTTAATCTTGTCTCTTTGGACCTTGGGTGTGGTAAGATTCTTAACCCTAGTATAATTTGTGGTTCTATGATGTTTGGGTTTTGAGATGTTGTATATGGGTGTGATGATTGTGGCTTAGGTTGTGTATATGTAAATTTTGGAGCTTGATTGGAGATATTGAAAAGCTTGAAAAGGGTTTGGTGGTAAAAAATCTGTTCTTGGAGGTGTTGAGACCTTGAGAGCTTGTGGATAAGTGATTTGGAAGTGCTCCAGTTGAGCTTGGGAAATCGGCTAAGGTATGGTCTCGGTTTCTCGTATCTAATATGTAATGTGGTAGGAAATACTTAGGCAAGAGGCCCTAAGATAGGCATTGAATTGTTGGTGTTGTTGAATGGTTGATATATATGATGTGGTCATATATGTGATGATGATTATTGATGCCTTGATGGTATGATGTATGAGAAATATGCATGTTGTGATATATGCTTGATGATTGGTTATGGTTGAATTGTGGGTTGAACCATGTTGATGTGAGTATGATATTGATTGTGTACAATGATGATTTATTGGAATTGGTGTTGTTGAAAATTGGCATGAGGAAGAGTATGTGATATGTCAATGTGTTTGGGTTTGAACCACTTGGGTGAAGTGGGTTAAAATGAAGGGATAGTGATTTTGTAAATTGTGGTAATGTGTCAATGTGTGAGTTGAGGAGGCTTGATGTTGAATTTGATATATTTTGATTGATTCCAAAGAAAAGGGATGAAATTGGCATGTTTTGATTGATTTTTGAAAAGAGTTGGAAATGGCTTGTTTTGAAAATGGCACTTTGTGGTTTTGTATGAAAAACATGGTTTTTGGGCATACTTTGACGGGACATAACTTGGACTACGGATCTCCTTTTTGTGCCAAATCTATTTAGAAATGAAACTGGGTCCGGGATGTCCATGCCGTTCGAAGAACGGGTGAAAAACGATTTAAAATGAGGAAGTTATGTCTGTCGGAAGATTGGGGGTTGAATTTGTGAATTCTGCAGTTTTTAACTTAGAAAATTTTTAGCAGAATGACCCCCCGCGCGTAGGCGCACTTGGTGCGTACGCGCCGTTCTTCCAGAAAGCGCCATCCACGCGTGCGCGTGATGTGCGCGGGCGCGCCAAATGTGCTGCACCTAATGCCCAGCCATTTTCCAGAGAGTTGTGCCAGAACTGTGCCGGTTTTGTGCCTGGGGCACGAGAGCACCCACGCGTACGCGTGGCTGACATGTGCGCGTCGATTGGCTAATTTTCAATCCTCGCGTTAGCGTGCATGACACATACGCGTCAATGAGTTTTGTGGCCATCCACGCGTGCGCGTACGCGTGGCCCTGTTTTCATCCCAAAGTTGATTTTTGAGTTTTAAAAGCCAAATCTCATACTTCTAAGCCTCCGATCTCACCACTTATGTCTTAAATCATTATGATATGCCCAGCTATTAGAAAAAGAGCTAGGGGATGTGGTAACTTACGAGTGAAGCAAGGGAAAAATGAATGATCAATGAGGATAAAAAATGATTATGTGAGAGGCGGAGGATGGCGGTGGAAGTGCTTGCTATTGCATGGGCCGAAGGGCCGTGATTGTTAATGAAATGGCTGGTTATGGATTTAACCGTGAGCCGAATGGCTGGTTATGGATTTAACCGTGAGCCGGATGGCTAGATTATTGCCGTGTTACGGCGGAGCCATGATTATGGCTAAGTATAAATGCATATATGCTGTTGAATGAATTGTGAATGTTGCACTTCCACTGTTGGAGATGAGAGTTTCCCTGGAAGGAAGCAGTGGCTAGCCACCACCTGCTCCAGGTTGAGGCTCGAAGCTCTTTTGACCCTATGTCGTAAGGGTGGCCGGGCACTGTGAAAGCCCTGGATGAGCTCACCCCCGTAAATATTCACCAGTGAAGGTGATGGATATAGATCATGATTATGATCAAATTTATGATGAGTATAACTCGAGTTGGGGATGCGCGACAGAGGGATAGTCCAATGGTTAGCTACCAGGACTTGTCGGGTTGGCTCTATAACCGACAGATGATATCATCAGCCACTAGGAACAGGCATTCATCATATGCATACTATATGAATTGTTTGAGATTGCCTATTTGACTGCATATTACTTGCTAATTGTCTAAATGCCTTATTTGTTCCTATTTGTATATTTCTTGTTTGATATAACTGTGTTTGCTACATTATACTCCTGCTGGTGGTTGGGAGGTGTGAAGGAATTGGAAAGGGAAGTATTAGTTTGACTGAAGAATCTTTAGTCAGTCGCCACATATGGTTTAGCTTGTTTATAAGCTTTGATATTATCTGGAGGAAGTTCTAGGATTGCCTTTGAATTTCCTCTATTATTATGTATTATATATGTTGAAGCTGTTACCATGCTGGGGACCTCTGGTTCTCACCCATGCGGATTTTGTGGTTTTCAAATGCAGGACGTGAGGTTTCTCGCTGAGGCCTACTGGAGACTTCTAGATTTGCGAAGATCCTTTGTTCTCGGGACTATGTTTTGGGTTATATATTTTGTAAATCATGTTGCTTGTATGCGAAGTTTATATTCGTAGGTTTTGATGAATGACAAACCAACAAACGACATGAAAGACAAACCAACAAACAACTTGAATGAACAAGCATGTTGAAAGATCAACCAACATTCAACGTTGAGGAATGAAGAGTTGAAAGCAACACAACAACAACAAGAAACTCAAGTCCACAACATTTGAAGACAAGTATAGTGTCTTAGGACTTAGGTAACTTCTTGTTAAGAACCAATTGCTAAATCTCTCAACACACACTCACAAAATGTTTTGATGCACATCTTGCAATTCGATGCTAGCCAAATGGTTTAAAAACTTGTTTTTCAAAGGTACAAAAGCATAGGAATTGACTCCAACAAGTTTGAGATCAATCCTAAGCATTTTGAAGTGATTTTAAGCCATTCTTTAAGGTTTGCATCGATGCACACTCATCTTGCATCGATGCAAAGCATGCAACGACTTGTTGCATCGATGCAAAGATGTTTGCATCGATGCAACCTAGCTGAAAATTCAAATTTCAGCGTCAAAGACACATTTGCATCGATGCAAAGTGTTATGCATCGATGCAAATAATTCAAAAACATAAAAAACGGCTAGTTTTGACATAAAGGCTCCATCCCATTAATTCCCCAACGTTTCTAAGGTTTGGGGAATCTATAAATGGATGGATTGAAGCCTTATTTCATATCTTTGAGCATTTGAAAACTATCTCGTTCATATTCTTTCATTCTACACATTTTTAAGGTGTTATAATACACAATTTGAGAGAGCAATATCAATTGGTTCAATAGTGCTAAACTTGTAATCATACACTCTTCTAGAGAGTACCCATTTCATCTCAACAATTCTTTGAGAATTGTTTTCTTGTACACCTTGTAAATTGGAGTGTGATCTCCAAGGTTGAGTCAAGAGTTATAAACACTATAGTCGATGAGGATACCAAAGAGGTATACTAAGCACTCAAGGCAAATCTTAGAGAAGGTATCTCTAAGTGGAGTGGGTTAGTATACGAGTGGTGATCATATACCGTGAGGTGTTAGAAACTAAGGACTCGGATTGTAAAAGGTTTTGCGCGAGCACCTTGAAGCTTGGCAATAGTGGAACTTCTCAATTGCAATTGAGAAAGAAAGTGGACGTAGGACAAGGATTGTGCCGAACCACTCTAAATAGCGTTTGCATTTCTCCAAACTCATCTCTTCAATATTATTGTCTTTTACTTTTGAGCAAATAAATTGTGATCGAAAAGTAGCTTCGTAAGTACTTAAGGAGTGGCTTAAGTCCGATTGGTGAAAAGCTTGATCAATTTATTTGAGTTGGTGTCTATTGGAAAGTAAAAGCTCCTTATAAATGCTTAGCAATTGAGTTAAGCTCTTGGAAAAATACTAGTACAATAACACTTTTGAATATTGTCTTTAACTTTCGTAAAAAGATTCATTGTTATTGCAATACTCAATTCACCCCCCCTCTTGAGTAATTGTGCATAGGTTCTACATATTTTGCTTAGATACTTATATCTCCATTAAATAATACAAACTATGATGACTCCTCTTATGGGAGATTTTGGAGAATAGGTTTTATGTATTTGTATCCCTTTGGGTTTTCTTTGGGGTTTTCCTTATCTTATCTTATGTATATATTGTTATGCTCGGACCGGTTATCTTCGCAGCCGGATTTTGAGTCTTGATATTCCTATTTTTGACACTCCTTTGTATATATATATAATCTCGCGTTGGTTATCCTTACTCGTTACGTTATCGACCGGAGTGTTGCGCTTTCGAGTTGCGATTTTTGTTTACCCCTTTTTCTACAAAGGCTCCTAGTTATAATTAATAATTCATACTACTATACGTACTAAATTTTTATTTTAGAGGTCGTAATACCTTGCCATCTTTGAATTATGACTTAAGCATAAGACTCTATATGGTAGGGTGTTACATTATGGTATCAGAGCAGTTCGTTCCTGTAGAGCCTGAGGAATGGACTGACTATGCTTCTGTGCATTCTCTGTATGTGTGTTATGTGCTATTAGTATATCTGCTTGATATAATTGGCATAAACATTCATGAGCATGCATTTGGGACTTTGAAGCACTAGACTTCCGATATTGAGACTGATCAACTTAATATCGATTGTTTGGTGTGTATAGGGACCAGATGGCGCCTCGTGGACGCGGTAGAGGCCGTGGAAGAGGTCGTACGAATGCTCGTGCGCCGAAGAATAACCCTAATGACCCGGTGAACTTTATGACTGCGTTGGAGAACATGGCTGCTGCTATGCAAGCCACTGGCAAACTTTTTGAAGGTTAATCCGCCTAAGTTCAAGGGAACTACTAGCCCGACTGAGGCTGATACATGGTTTCAGGCTATAGAGCGAGCACTGCAAGCACAAGTGGTACCTGAAGGACAGCGTGTCGAGTTTGCTACCTATATGCTCACCAGTGAAGCTTCGTATTGGTGGCAAGGTATCCGACGTCTTCTGCAGCAGGGTGATGACTATATCACCTGGAATGTCTTCCAAGAGGAGTTCTATAAGAAGTACTTTCCGACTTCTGCCAGGACGGCTAAGGAACTTGAGTTACTACAACTGAAGCAGGGTACCATGTCCGTATTAGAGTATACTGACAAGTTTAAAGAGCTGTTCAGGTTCTCTCGTATGTGTCAAGGGACTCCGGTGGAATATGAGGAATGGAAGTGTGTTAAGTATGAAGGAAGACTCCGGAGCGATATCTTCAGCTCAGTGGGACCAATGGAGATAAGAACTTTCTTCGAGTTGGTAAACAGGTGTAGGGTTGCTGAAGAGTGTGTAAAAAGGGCAACCGCTGAGAAAGGGAGTCACAAAAGATCATTCCCACAGAACCGAGGGAAGAACTTTGCACCTAGAGGTTCGCCTTTCAAGAGGGAAAGCTCTTTCAGGAGGCCCAACAACAACAACTCCCAAGGAAAGAAGTTTGGGAAGCAGCCTCAGAATGATCAAGCTTGTACTAGATGTGGGAGTCACCATCCGGGAGCACCATGCAAGGCCGGATGGGGTTTGTGCTACAATTGTGGAAAGGCGGGGCATAAAGCCGCAAGTTGTCCAGAGAAGCAGAAATAAGGTGCTGGGAAAGCACAACAGACTGGTCGGGTGTTCACCACCTCAGCTATAGGTGCCGAGGGATCTGAGACACTCATTCGAGGTAACTGTGAAATGGATGGTCAAACTTTAAATGCTTTATTTGATTCGGGAGCATCACATTCATTCATTGCATTTGAGAAAGCCCATGAGTTAGGATTGAAGATCGTAACCTTAGGTTATGACCTAAAAGTGTATAATGCTACCCATGAGGCTATGGTAACTAGGATAGGATGCCCGAAAGTTTCCTTTAGGTTCAAGCAGCGTGAATTTGTTCATAATTTAGTCTGCTTGCCGATGATTGGTCTTGATCTTATTTTGGGATTGGACTGGTTATCTAAGAACCATGTCCTGCTTGATTGTTCTACAAAGTTGGTGTACTTTATGCCGGAAGATACAGAAGGGCCGGTCGTGGTGAATAATTATTACTTGAATTCGATGATGGTGAACTTTTCTGGAATCGAATGTCAGGGTATCCTATTGTTAACCGCGGGCGTTTCGGGTGATGATCAAATATTGGAACAGATTCCGGTTGTGTGTGAGTTTCCAGAAGTGTTTCCCGATGATATTGATGAGTTTTCACCTAACCGATAGGTTGAGTTTGCTATTGAGTTGGTGCCCGGGGCGGGACCAATCTCAAGTGCTCCTTATAGGATGTCACCATTAGAGATTGATGAGCTAAAGTCTCAGTTAGAGGATTTGTTGGGTAAGAATTTTATCCGACCAAGTGTCTCTCCGTGGGGTGCTCCAGTGCTACTGGTAAAGAAGAAAGATGGGAGCATGTAGCTCTGTGTGGATTACAGGCAGCTGAACAAGGTTACAATAAAGAATAAGTACCCATTGCCGAGAATTGATGATCTCATGGATCAGTTACAAGGAGCTGGGGTTTTCTCCAAGATCGATTTGCGATCCGGTTATCACCAGATAAGGGTGAGGGGTGAGGATATCCCTAAGACCGCTTTCAGGACTCGTTATGGTCATTACGAGTACACTGTAATGTCTTTCGGGTTGACGAACGCTCCTGCAGTGTTTATGGATTACATGAATAGAGTTTTCCGTCCGTTTCTGGATAAATTCGTTGTTGTCTTCATTGATGACATACTGATTTATTCCAAGACTGAAGAAGAGCATGTGGAACAGTTGAGGACCGTGTTTCAGATTCTAAAAGAGAAGAAACTCTATGCGAAACTGTCTAAGTGTGAGTTTTGGAAGAGTGAGGTGAAGTTTTTGGGTCACGTGGTGAGTAGGAAGGGAATAGCCGTAGATCTAACTAAGGTGGAGGCTATGATGGATTGGAAGCAACCAACCACCGTAACGGAGATAAGAAGTTTTCTGGGTTTAGCTGGCTATTACCGAAGGTTTATCAAGGGCTTTTCACAGATAGCCTTGCTAATGACAAAGTTAACCCGCAAAGACACTCCGTTTGTTTGGACTCCTGAATGCGAGGAGAGCTTTCAGACATTGAAGAAAAAGTTGATCACTGCACCTGTGTTAGTGTTACCTGAGCCGAACGAGCCATTTGAGGTGTACTGTGATGCCTCACTAAAGGGTCTAGGGTGCGTGCTGATGCAGCATCATAATGTGGTGGCGTATGCCTCACGACAGTTGAGACTGCATGAAGTGAATTATCCTACGCACGATTTGGAACTTGCTGCGGTCGTGTTTGCGCTAAAGGTGTGGAGGCATTACCTCTATGGGGTTAAGTTCCAAGTTTTCTCTGATCATAAGAGCTTGAAGTACCTCTTTGATCAGAAAGAGCTTAATATGAGGCAGAGAAGGTGGATGGAATTATTGAAAGACTACGACTTTAAGTTGAATTACCATCCAGGAAAGGCGAACGTAGTGGTGGATGCATTAAGTCGGAAGTCGTTATATGCGGCTTGGATGATGCTTCAAGAGAAGAAGTTGCTCAAGGGATTCGAGAGTCTGAAAATTGGTGCTCGAGAAGTATCCGAAACCTTATGTTTGAGCCGATTAGAAATCTCAAGTGACTTTAAGTCCGAACTCCTACAGGCTCATCAAAATGATGAAGCATTATGGAAGGTGTTACCGGCCATTGAGCAAGGAAAACAGTGGAGAGTGTCAGAAGAAAAAGATGGGTTATGGATATTCAAGGATAGGATCATTGTGCCAGATGTTGGCACTTTGAGGCAAGATATTTTAAAGGAGGCACACAAAAGCGGATTCTCCATTCACCCGGGAAGTACTAAGATGTACCATGATTTAAAGGCGATATTTTGGTGGCCGGGTATGAAGAATGATGTGGCGGAATATGTTTCAAAGTGCTTAACTTGTCAAAAGGTAAAGATTGAACATCAAAGACCTTCCGGGATGTTGCAACCTTTAGAGATTCCACAATGGAAGTGGGAAAGTATTGCAATGGACTTTGTGTCAGGATTGCCAAGGACTAGGGCTGGTTTTGATGCTATCTGGGTGATTGTGGACCGACTGACGAAGTCAGCTCACTTTTTACCCATTCGTATGACTTACACCCTTGAGGAGTTAGCACGGTTATACATAAAGGAGATTGTGAGACTTCATGGTATACTTGCTACTATAATCTCTGATAGAGATCCTTGTTTCACTTCAAGATTTTGGGGTGCATTTCAGAAGGCTTTTGGAACCCGATTAAGCTTGAGCACGGCTTACCATCCTTAAACAGATGGTCAATCCAAGAGGACGATCCAAACATTAGAGGATATGTTGAGAGCTTGTGTTTTGGATCAACCGGTGAGTTGGAATCGGTATATGCCATTAGTGGAGTTTGCATACAATAATAGTTATCATGCGAGCATCGGAATGGCTCCGTATGAGGCCTTGTATGGGAGGAAATGTCAATCTCCGCTATGTTGGTATGAAATTGGAGAGAAAAGCTTGTTGGGGCCAAAAATGATAGCTGAGACCACTGAACAAGTCAAAAAAATTCGTGATAGGATGCTTATGGCGCAGAGTCGTCAAAAGAGTTACGCCGATCAGAGGCGAAAGCCCTTAGAATTTGAGGAAGGAGACCATGTTTTCCTTAAGGTTACTCCGACCACGGGAGTAGGTAAGGCAATTAAAGCAAAGAAGTTGAATCCTCGATACATTGGTCCATTTCAAATCCTGGAGAGGGTTGGACCGGTGGCGTATCGAATGGCTCTACCACCTCATCTTTCGAATCTGCACGACGTATTTCACGTGTTGCAGCTTCGGAAGTACACTCCTGATGCTAGCCATGTGTTAGAACCTGAGTCGGTTCAGTTAAGGGAAGATTTGACGCTTCCAGTGGCTCCAGTCAGAATTGATGATACTAGTATCAAACGGTTGCGTGGAAAAGAGGTTTTATTAGTCAAAGTGGCATGGAGTCGAGGCGGTGTTGAGGAACACACTTGGGAACTTGAGTCGGAGATGCGAGCGGATTATCCGCACTTATTCTCAGGTATTTGCATTTGAATTTTGTGGGCAAAATTCCCATTTAGGTGGGTAGAATGTAAAACCCAGTTAATTAACGGTTAATTAACCCATAAATGAGAATTTATTCTAGAAAGCCCTAAATGTGATTTTTATGGCTTAATATGATAGAGGAGATTGAGACGAGAATTTCGGTACCAATTTTATAGAATTCGGACCAAGATTGGACCGAACGGGCCAAACTGGGCCAACCGGACCCAAAGTGGGCCCTTGGCCCAACATAACTAAACCAAAATCCTAGTTTTCAGCACTCTCTCTCCTCACACAACACTAATACACGCTGAAAAAGAGAGGCCATGGAGGGAAGAACACTCTCTCAACTTCTATCTCTCACTTGATCTTCAAACCACCATAACTTTTGATCTAGAGCTCCGATTACCGCACCGTTTACGACCACGCATTCACCGCGAAGAGCTCTATAAAACCCATACAATCAATCTTGAGGTAAGCCACGTTTTGCTCTTCGAAATTCCAGCTTTGATTTCGAGTTTCATGAGCAAAAATGTTGAGATTTTGGGCTCTTTGATATGATAGGACCCAAATTTCTTGAAGGAGAAGGTTAATCTTGTCTCTTTGGACCTTGGGTGTGGTAAGATTCTCAACCCTAGTGTAATTTGTGGTTCTATGATGTTTGGGTTTTGAGATGTTGTGTATGGGTGTGATGATTGTGGCTTAGGTTGTGTATATGTAAATTTTGGAGCTTGATTGGTGATATTGAAAAGCTTGAAAAGGGTTTGGTGGTGAAAAATCTGTTCTTGGAGGTGTTGAGGCCTTGAGAGCTTGTGGATAAGTGATTTGGAAGTGCTCTGGTTGAGCTTGGGAAATCGGCTAAGGTATGGTCTGGGTTTCTCTTATCTAATATGTAATGTGGTAGGAAATACTTAGGCTAGAGGCCCTAAGATAAGCATTGAATTGTTGGTGTTGTTGAATGGTTGATATATATGACGTGGTCATATATGTGATGATGATTATTGATGCCTTAATGGTATGATGTATGAGAAATATGCATGTTGTGATATATGCTTGATGATTGGTTATGGTTGAATTGTGGGTTGAACCATGTTGATGTGAGTATGATATTGATTGCGTACAATGATGATTTATTGGAATTGGTGTTGTTGAAAATTGGCATGAGGAAGAGTATGTGATATGTCAATGTGTTTGGGTTTGAGCCACTTGGGTGAAGTGGGTTAAAATGATGGGATAATGATTTTGTAAATTGTGGTAATGTGTCAATGTGTGAGTTGAGGAGGCTTGATGTTGAATTTGTAACACCCTAACTACCAAAGCTCACGCTTCCGGCTGCGCAACTCTGATAGTTCGGATATTACGACGACACTTATACTATTTAATACTAAAATATGAGCCTGTTTAAAACTTTAAACCGCAATACCATTCCCAAAAATACTTCATTCGATAACGTACATCCATAGATATTATACAACTTATAATAAACTTGTAAAGAGTACATCCATATATATACATACATATACAAATAATATTACAGACATTAACCAATACAATTCCTATCCCTCTTATAGAATATATCAAGATAAGGGCGAGGGTACAATAATTAATAATCTAAAGCAATACAGAACATCACAACAATAACTAAATAAATTCTTCGTAACTTCTGCGCCCATATCCTGAAAGGGGAAAAATGTAAGGGGTGAGAACATCATCCTCGAAAGGGTTCTCAGTAGAGGGTTTTTGGGAATTACTGTAATAGGATACACGAAGATAAACCGTACCAGTGATTATTAACCATCTTATGCCTCTTTTCAAAAACAACAGTTTACAATAAAAGTAAAGTCAGAAATCTTTTCTGAAAGAGGAACCGTTCAATTCTCAGAACATCAAAACATTTCAAAAAGGTTTATCTATTCTGAACCAAAATAACCTTTCATATCTCATTCCAAACCAGAACCACAAAACCAAAATCAACCATCGGTCCATCTCATTCAACCGCGGCCCTAGGCCCAAACAATCCAACCACAACCAATCCACCACAACCCAACATAGTTCCAGAAGCAAACACAAGTAGGAAGATGCAACACAAACAAACAGTTATTGCAAGTAGAACAATTAGCAGTTAATCACATAGGCAAACCAAGTACAATATGCATACCCAAACAATGTCACATAGATGCATATGATGCATGCCTGTCCCTAGTGGCTGATGATATCATCTGTCGGTTACCAAGCCAACCCGACGTGTCCGGTAGCTAACCCGGACACAGTCTCTCTGTTGCGCATTATTATCATTAGAGGGTATCTGCGCCCTGTCGCCATTAGAGGGTATATGCGCCCTGTCGCCATTAGAGGGTATATGCGCCCTGTCGCCATTAGAGGGTATCGGTGCCCTGTCACCCTTACAACCAGAGAGAAAACACAAGCATACTCGCTTACAACTTTCATCTCAGCCATTCGGCTTGAATTCACAAATCATTCAATTGCATACATGCACATATATTCAACCATGGATCACCATCCATCTCAGCCATCCGGCTCACGGTTCAATCCAGAACCAATCAACTTATCAATAAATACAGCCCTTCGGCTTAAATTCATAATTCATAATCGGCCTTACGGCTTATAGCTCATTCGATAATCAGCCATAAATCAATATCACACACAGCCATTCCGGCCCATAACAAAAACAGTACTTCCATCATTCAATATCATCAAATTCATAAAACCGACATTTAAGCCATAACTCACTTTTCTCAAGCCATTTCACTTTGAAATCAAATTTTAACTCTTTTCAGCCTTGGCTTTAAAGATCTCATTTCTCAAATCATCTCAGGCTCATAAGCCAAATTTACTCAAAGTGAGTTCCCTTTTTAAAACAAAGCCACTCTCGGCATTCTCTTTCCAAAACTTCCAAAACCATGGCAAGTTAAGGATTTATTTCAAAGCATTCAAAATCACCCATCCAACAATGGGATTTTATAACAAAAGTTTCTCGGCAGAGTCCCAAGTCTTTAGGGAAGGTCAACTTATATAAATTCCTTAAAATTCATTGAAACTCTTAAAATCATAGATTCTCGGTTCAAGTAAATAAAACTGAATTTACTATAAAACCGGCCATACAAAATCACAAATTCCAACCCGGTCCAAAAATCAACTCATTTGAAACGGAACCGGTTTATTTGAATCAAACCACTTTCAAGTTTCTTTTTAGAACCCATTTTTCTAACTCTTCCAAAATGCCTCAAACTTGATTAATCAATCAAAAGTCTAGATTCCTTTGAAATCACTAAAAACTCCTTTTTATATTAAAATCAATATTGGAGCATCATTCTTTCCTTTAGTGATTCAAATGGTAAAAATAGTTCAATTCTAAATAAGCCGAACTCAACGTATAAGGTTCATTAAATAAATTAAGCTTGAAAACATAAACATCCTCTTAATAAATCAAATAATACAATTTCTCAAATCTAACCCTTTTTAAATAACTTTTCAAACAAGACTAGGATTTTGCAGAAATTTCGACAGCACCTCCCCTAAAACTTGGACTTTTGCCACCCGGTTCGGGTCCCAACTAAACCATTTCTCATTCCTTTTCAACAGCTCAAAACCAGAAATCAATTTAAAGCAAGCTAAATCCAACAATCGCCTCAGTGGCGTATCTCAAAGATACCATTTCAAAATCAACTCAATATCAATCGATATAACTCATTTCCAAAGCTTTAAAGAAACGGTTCAATAACAAATCACTTGTCCAAAACCAAATCAATTAAAATGAACCGGGCTAAATTCAAAGGTACATTCGACTTTTCAAATCATCAAAATAATTTACTCAAATCAAATCAATCCTCAACGGATTAAACTCAGATTCAAATCTTTAAAGAATCAACTTCAAACATTACATTTCACAAGCCGCACAACAATTCAGCCAAATCAACATCCATAATCATTCGAGTTAATCAAATAATACATAAGGCAGATACAATCACTAAATACACAATATCTCACATCAGTATCCATATGTAATAATTCCAATACATAAAACATAGTTTTTGGAAAGCGCCCCTACCTCACAACATTGGAACCACAACCCAACTCGTTAACCAACTCCTTTTATCTCGACCCGAAATCACTGGCAATCAAAATCTCGGCTATGCTCGCTCTCTCAAAAGCAGAAACAGCCCCAAAGGCACAAGCAAACCGGATTCTAGCTCCTAAAACCATTAACATTACGATTACTTTATTACACAGAACAGAACACTAACGCAAGGCTTTCCAAACAGAATTTACTTACTGAAATAACAAAATAGGGCAGCCACAGCTCTATATCAGCCTAGCAACGGCTCCGTCAGTGGCCAGAAGCTCTAGTGGCTCAGCAACAAACCTCCATTTTTGACAAGAAACCCCATAAAGTTAATCTTACAACATATATTCATCCGAATCCATAGCCATAGATAATTAGAACGATTACGGTTTGAGTTTCAGAGCGCAAGGGGCTTACTGTAATGAAAAGGAATGGCAGAATGGAGCAGCGGCTCCGGCGGCTACCTCCTGCAGCAACCACACCGTCTCCCGGCAACCAGAGGCACATCGGGGTTTCTTGGCGGCAGAAGCGGCGGTGGTTGGGCACGGTTCTGCCTCTTCTCCTCTGCGCGACCCAGCGGCTGGCCACCATCAACAGAAATAGAGAGGTGATGGCGGCAGCTGGACTTGTCGACGACAGCGGCGGCAAGGGAACCGGCGACGACGAAGACGGCACAGACAGCGGTAGCGGCGCGGCGCTCTTGGCGGCGTCCTCCTCCCTTGCGCGACCCTGCTCTGTTTGTGCCTCCAACAGCGGCAGATCGGTGAGGACGTAGTGAGGGCGACGGCTCTGACAAGGACGGAACCCTCGGCGGCGCAGGGTGCGACGGGGCTCGCGGCGGCAGAGCGCGATGACTCCCCTTTTTTTCGCGTCATCTCTGCTTCTTCCACTTGCGAGCTTGTCATCAGCGACCATGGAAGCTCTTCGTGCGGCGGTGGTGAGGACGATCGGCACAGTGATAGGCTCGGCGGCTGCGCCGCCCTCCTCCCCTCTCAGATTTCCCTTCCCAACCTCCCCCTTCTTGCTTTTTCTGCTTTTCTTTTGCTTCTGTTCCTTTCTTTCATGAAGAAAGAACAAAAAGGAAACTGTGCGTGCTATAGCTGCTGGGTTCTTGGGGGAAAGGGTAGCTAGGTTAGAGTTTAGGCAAAAGTTAGGTTTAGGGGTAATTTGGTAATTTTAACAAAATTAGGGTAATGGGGTTAGTTTTGTAATTTCAAATAAAATTTGGTATAATATAGTAATTGAAACCCAAACTGAATCCAACACTATATAGAAAATACCATTTGTTCCTCACTTTTACAAATTATTTTCCAATGAAATGCCCAAATCTAAAAATTAGGAATAATATCATTATTTCCTCTATTTTCTCAAAACAGTAGTAGTAATATTTAAAATATTAATTATTCAATCCAAATCATATAAAATCCTTATTATTTCACAACTACCAGCTTTATAATTTAAATATAGAAAATAATCTAATAATGGTAAAATTGGAAAATAATTATAATTCATCTCAAATTCAATAAATCAAAACTTGCCTTAATTATCCTTAATAAAATAATTCCTGAAATTAAGGCTATAAATAACTATATGATTTGAGACTTGATCATAAAAATACTTTTCAAAGATTCTGGGTCTTACATTCTACCCACCTTATAAAAATTTTCGCCCTCGAAAATTGATACAAAATGAAAGAAATTTCATAACAGTTCACCTTTGAACACATTTAAGGAAGAAGCAAAAATATCTCAAAATATAATCATATATACGATTTTCAAATACTTTGATTGTCATAAGCATAAGGATGTAAAGGTAGGAGTGTGAGTGCAAAGCAAACGTTTCAATGTAGGCTCAATGCAAAAGATAACATGGGTCAATCATGTGATAGAAGGGCAAGGCATCAAAGGCTATTAAACAGGATGGAGTTAAAACGACGTGCTTAACCTCCGCACACTAATCCCATATCAACCTCAAAGTTTCAACTTTCCAACTCCATCAAGCACTTTACAAACCCCAAATTCGATCACAAGCCTGACAACCACAAATCTGTTCGCAAGGAACAAAACACCCACCACTCGTAACGCTGCACACCTACCGTTTCAACTTCCATATACACATATCACGTCTTAAAGAACTAACACATCGCGTCACTACGTCTATAAGTCGCACGTGACATCAAAACAATTCTCGAGCCTACTCAGAAGGATACAAGATTCTAGCAAGGAGAAACGATATCAAGGATAGTACTCATAGATTTGAGAGAATGTATCTAATTCCAAATACACAAGGACACTCAAGCAATGAAGTTTACTAGACTCAATTCAATAGGATCATCAAAGAGAAAGTCAACGCATTAGTTTGAAACAATCTCAAGCTGAATCGAAGAAGTATGAGGTCTACAGAAAAGAATATCTCAGACCCAAGACAAAACTCACAGAACTCAAGAGCATGATTAAAATACTTCCGAATACATTGTTCATAAAAGAATCGAAAACTTGCAAGAAAGTCACCTCGCAGTCTGAAAGAGAAGTTAAACAACAAACATCCTTCAAGAGAGTAACAAAAGCATAAATGTGGCTTTACTTCAGTACAATTTCATGTTGAAAACAGATCATGTAGAATTTTAAAAACGAGGTGTACACAAGTTTGGATAAAGGCTAAAATATCTCCTCAAATATTTTAGAAAAATAAATAGGTGCACAACTTAACCAAAAGCAGTTCATAAAAACTCGGAAGTAATCAAATGCTTGTTCATAATTCTCAAAATTTCATATTCAAACAAGCGTGTATAACATTTATAGCAAGTACAAAAGAGGAAGTTAAACTCTTTTTAGAAAAGAAACTCCGAAGGTAAAAATTTTGCTTACAATCTGGTAAGGAAACAAGCGGTGTGTTACAAACAAACAGTTTCCATTAAACAAGGGAACTTTTCAGAACCTCATTTAAAATAGCGCATGTCAATTTTAAAACAATTTTGTCAAAAATCGAACAATGGTTTCAATCTCAATCAAGCAATAGAAAATAAATTCCATTTAGAACTTCTTCAAAGAGAATTCAAAACTTTTTTTTTTTAAAGGTTCAAAACAAGACTCCAAAAGTATACTTGAAATCACCATCTCAGAAGGATATTCAAGAAAATTAGGATGTACTTAAAAAGAGTCAAGCCATGCAAGAGAAGGTTTTAAATCAAGGTAGTTCAAACAAGATCCACTAGACGTGAGACATCAAATCAGCTTTCAATCGATTCAAAAGAATACAAAAATCATAGGAAAAGACAACTCAATCATTAGTAACTTCTCAAGGATAAATCTTTGACTAAAAACTCTTGTAAAGATAATGAGAGGATATATAAATGATGCACTATTTTGAAACGAATCAAACTAACTCACATAAGAATGAGATTCACAAGATTGGAAAAAAACCAAGATCAATGGTAATGTTCAAAAATTGTAAAAGATTAGTTAAAAATAAGGTCAAGTATGATATTCATATAGATGGAAGGTTTAGTAGAGAATTTAGTCCGTCCATAGGAAGAAAGCTATGAGTCCAACACTCTCAAAAGAACAACAATGGCATAAATCATATAGCATGCTAAATCAAACTCAATTCAAAATAAGTTAAGTAAAGCTTATCAAATGAGACTCAACTGGGATAAAAGTGAAAAAGCTTTCCTTTCCAAAATTTTGAAAAATATCCAAATACCTAATCAAATGAAGATGTGCGTTGGAACCGTAGTAAAATTACTAGAAAGTCAAATTGTATTTTAAAGTAAATGTAGTTCCGTAAACCAGTAAAAGTACAGGCAAGATATTAGAGATAAATAGTTATTAAACTGTATAAGAAATCTTCAAAGTTCATATATAGTATATATCTATTCAACAGAAATTTTCATAAAGATCTCAAAATTGGCTGTAATCACTGTTAAATAAGAGAAAAATTGAATCAACAATCTCTCTAATAATGAACTCGAAATCCGGAGTAAAAGGCACAGCGCATCAAGACAAGTTCAAAGCTATATCAAAGAATACATGAATCAAGAAGAACTCAAATAGAGGAAGATAGATGCAACAAGGATTTTCAATAAGCATATGCACTTAAGATCAACAAGAATGCATATGAATAGAGAAACAGAGTGGAAACATTAAATTACTTTTCAAAAGGAGTAGCAATAAGAACTTCAAGTTAGGATATGAAGGAACAGGTCGACTCGAACAAAATCCAAGACACATAACTGAGCAGCCTCGAGAAAAGTTTTCAACGTTCCCAGAACCCGCGATTCGCTTAACTCAAAACTCGGATTTCATCTATGATAACTCATTAGTGCTTTCATATACAAAATTCACTAGTATTAAGCCGGCCAAACTTAATACCAAGAATTATGCAATGCAAGACTAACATCGTTAATCAATAGACCGTCATGTGCATAAAGCTCTAATTCTCGTCATTCGACAAGACCTAATACATGACAAACGCTCAGAGTATGCAACTGAAGCATAGTCGGTCCATTCCTCAGGCTCTACAGGAAGGACTGCTCTGATACCATAATGTAACACCCTAACTACCAAGCTCACGCTTCCGGCTGCGCAACTCTGATAGTTCGGATATTACGACGACACTTATACTATTTAATACTAAAATATGAGCCTGTTTAAAACTTTAAACCGCAATACCATTCCCAAAAATACTTCATTCGATAACGTACATCCATAGATATCATACAACTTATAATAAACTTGTAAAGAGTACATCCATATATATACATACATATACAAATAATATTACAGACATTAACCAATACAATTCCTATCCCTCTTATAGAATATATCAAGATAAGGGCGAGCGTACAATAATTAATAATCCAAAGCAATACAGAACATCACAACAATAACTAAATAAATTCTTCGTAACTTCTGCGCCCATATCCTGGAAGGGGAAAAATGTAAGGGGTGAGAACATCATCCTCGAAAGGGTTCTCAGTAGAAGGTTTTTGGGAATTACTGTAATAGGATACACGAAGATAAACCGTACCAGTGATTATTAACCATCTTATGCCTCTTTTCAAAAACAACAGTTTACAATAAAAGTAAAGTCAGAAATCTTTTCTGAAAGAGGAACCGTTCAATTCTCAGAACATCAAAACATTTCAAAAAGGTTTATCTATTCTGAACCAAAATAACCTTTCATATCTCATTCCAAACCAGAACCACAAAACCAAAATCAACCATCGGTCCATCTCATTCAACCGCGGCCCTAGGCCCAAACAATCCAACCACAACCAATCCACCACAACCCAACATAGTTCCAGAAGCAAACACAAGTAGGAAGATGCAAACACAAACAAACAGTTATTGCAAGTAGAACAATTAGCAGTTAATCACATAGGCAAACCAAGTACAATATGCATACCCAAACAATGTCACATAGATGCATATGATGCATGCCTGTCCCTAGTGGCTGATGATATCATCTGTCGGTTACCAAGCCAACCCGACGTGTCCGGTAGCTAACCCGGACACAGTCTCTCTGTTGCGCATTATTATCATTAGAGGGTATCTGCGCCCTGTCGCCATTAGAGGGTATCTGCGCCCTGTCGCCATTAGAGGGTATATGCGCCCTGTCGCCATTAGAGGGTATCGGTGCCCTGTCACCCTTACAACCAGAGAGAAAACACAAGCATACTCGCTTACAACTTTCATCTCAGCCATTCGGCTTGAATTCACAAATCATTCAATTGCATACATGCACATATATTCAACCATGGATCACCATCCATCTCAGCCATCCGGCTCACGGTTCAATCCAGAACCAATCAACTTATCAATAAATACAGCCCTTTGGCTTAAATTCATAATTCATAATCGGCCTTACGGCTTATCGCTCATTCGATAATCAGCCATAAATCAATATCACACACAGCCATTCCGGCCCATAACAAAAACAGTACTTCCATCATTCAATATCATCAAATTCATAAAACCGACATTTAAGCCATAACTCACTTTTCTCAAGCCATTTTACTTTGAAATCAAATTTTAACTCTTTTCAGCCTTGGCTTTAAAGATCTCATTTCTCAAATCATCTCAGGCTCATAAGCCAAATTTACTCAAAGTGAGTTCCCTTTTTAAAACAAAGCCACTCTCGGCATTCTCTTTCCAAAACTTCCAAAACCATGGCAAGTTAAGGATTTATTTCAAAGCATTCAAAATCACCCATCCAACAATGGGATTTTATAACAAAAGTTTCTCGGCAGAGTCCCAAGTCTTTAGGGAAGGTCAACTTATATAAATTCCTTAAAATTCATTGAAACTCTTAAAATCATAGATTCTCGGTTCAAGTAAATAAAACTGAATTTACTATAAAACCGGCCATACAAAATCACAAGTTCCAACCCGGTCCAAAAATCAACTCATTTGAAACGGAACCGGTTTATTTGAATCAAACCACTTTCAAGTTTCTTTTTAGAACCCATTTTTCTAACTCTTCCAAAATGCCTCAAACTTGATTAATCAATCAAAAGTCTAGATTCCTTTGAAATCACTAAAAACTCCTTTTTATATTAAAATCAATATTGGAGCATCATTCTTTCCTTTAGTGATTCAAATGGTAAAAATAGTTCAATTCTAAATAAGCCGAACTCAACGTATAAGGTTCATTAAATAAATTAAGCTTGAAAACATAAACATCCTCTTAATAAATCAAATAATACAATTTCTCAAATCTAACCCTTTTTAAATAACTTTTCAAACAAGACTAGGATTTTGCAGAAATTTCGACAGCACCTCCCCTAAAACTTGGACTTTTGCCACCCGGTTCGGGTCCCAACTAAACCATTTCTCATTCCTTTTCAACAGCTCAAAACCAGAAATCAATTTAAAGCAAGCTAAATCCAACAATCGCCTCAGTGGCGTATCTCAAAGATACCATTTCAAAATCAACTCAATATCAATCGATATAACTCATTTCCAAAGCTTTAAAGAAATGGTTCAATAACAAATCACTTGTCCAAAACCAAATCAATTAAAATGAACCGGGCTAAATTCAAAGGTACATTCGACTTTTCAAATCATCAAAATAATTTACTCAAATCAAATCAATCCTCAACGGATTAAACTCAGATTCAAATCTTTAAAGAATCAACTTCAAACATTACATTTCACAAGCCGCACAACAATTCAGCCAAATCAACATCCATAATCATTCGAGTTAATCAAATAATACATAAGGCAGATACAATCACTAAATACACAATATCTCACATCAGTATCCATATGTAATAATTCCAATACATAAAACATAGTTTTTGGAAAGCGCCCCTACCTCACAACATTGGAACCACAACCCAACTCGTTAACCAACTCCTTTTATCTCGACCCGGAATCACTGGCAATCAAAATCTCGGCTATGCTCGCTCTCTCAAAAGCAGAAACAGCCCCAAAGGCACAAGCAAACCGGATTCTAGCTCCTAAAACCATTAACATTACGATTACTTTATTACACAGAACAGAACACTAACGCAAGGCTTTCCAAACAGAATTTACTTACTGAAATAACAAAATAGGGCAGCCACAGCTCTATATCAGCCTAGCAACGGCTCCGTCAGTGGCCAGAAGCTCTAGTGGCTCAGCAACAAACCTCCATTTTTGACAAGAAACCCCATAAAGTTAATCTTACAACATATATTCATCCGAATCCATAGCCATAGATAATTAGAACGATTACGGTTTGAGTTTCAGAGCGCAAGGGGCTTACTGTAATGAAAAGGAATGGCAGAATGGAGCAGCGGCTCCGGCGGCTACCTCCTGCAGCAACCACACCGTCTCCCGGCAACCAGAGGCACATCGGGGTTTCTTGGCGGCAGAAGCGGCGGTGGTTGGGCACGGTTCTGCCTCTTCTCCTCTGCGCGACCCAGCGGCTGGCCACCATCAACAGAAATAGAGAGGTGATGGCGGCAGCTGGACTTGTCGACGACAGCGGCGGCAAGGGAACCGGCGACGACGAAGACGGCACAGACAGCGGTAGCGGCGCGGCGCTCTTGGCGGCGTCCTCCTCCCTTGCGCGACCCTGCTCCGTTTGTGCCTCCAACAGCGGCAGATCGGTGAGGACGTAGTGAGGGCGACGGCTCTGACAAGGACGGAACCCTCGGCGGCGCAGGGTGCGACGGGGCTCGCGGCGGCAGAGCGCGATGACTCCCCTTTTTTTTTTCGCGTCATCTCTGCTTCTTCCACTTGCGAGCTTGTCATCAGCGACCATGGAAGCTCTTCGTGCGGCGGTGGTGAGGACGATCGGCACAGTGATAGGCTCGGCGGCTGCGCCGCCCTCCTCCCCTCTCAGATTTCCCTTCCCAACCTCCCCCTTCTTGCTTTTTCTGCTTTTCTTTTGCTTCTGTTCCTTTCTTTCATGAAGAAAGAACAAAAAGGAAACTGTGCGTGCTATAGCTGCTGGGTTCTTGGGGGAAAGGGTAGCTAGGTTAGAGTTTAGGCAAAAGTTAGGTTTAGGGGTAATTTGGTAATTTTAACAAAATTAGGGTAATGGGGTTAGTTTTGTAATTTCAAATAAAATTTGGTATAATATAGTAATTGAAACCCAAACTGAATCCAACACTATATAGAAAATACCATTTGTTCCTCACTTTTACAAATTATTTTCCAATGAAATGCCCAAATCTAAAAATTAGGAATAATATCATTATTTCCTCTATTCTCTCAAAACAGTAGTAGTAATATTTAAAATATTAATTATTCAATCCAAATCATATAGAATCCTTATTATTTCACAACTACCAGCTTTATAATTTAAATATAGAAAATAATCTAATAATGGTAAAATTGGAAAATAATTATAATTCATCTCAAATTCAATAAATCAAAACTTGCCTTAATTATCCTTAATAAAATAATTCCTGAAATTAAGGCTATAAATAACTATATGATTTGAGACTTGATCATAAAAATACTTTTCAAAGATTCTGGGTCTTACAGAATTTGATATATTTTGATTGATTCCAAAGAAAAGGGATGAAATTGGCATGTTTTGATTGATTTTTGAAAAGAGTTGGAAATAGCTTGTTTTGAAAATGGCACTTTGTGGTTTTGTATGAAAAACATGGTTTTTGGGCATACTTTGACGGGACATAACTTGGACTACGGATCTCCTTTTTGTGCCAAATCTATTTAGAAATGAAACTGGGTCCGGGATGTCCATGCCGTTCGAAAAACGGGTGAAAAACGATTTAAAATGAGGAAGTTATGTCTGTCGGAAGATTGGGGGTTGAATCTGTGAATTCTGCAGTTTTTAACTTAGAAAATTTTTAGCAGAATGACCCCCCGCGCGTAGGTGCACTTGGCGCGTACGCGCCGTTCTTCCAGAAAGCGCCATCCACGCGTGCGCGTGATGTGCGCGGGCGCGCCAAATGTGCTGCACCCAATGCCCAGCCATTTTCCAGAGAGTTGTGCCAGAACTGTGCCGGTTTTGTGCCTGGGGAACGAGAGCACCCACGCGTACGCGTGGCTGACGCGTGCGCGTCGATTGGCTAATTTTCAATCCTTGCGTTAGCGTGCATGACACATACGCGTCAATGAGTTTTGTGGCCATCCACGCGTGCGCGTGGAGTGCGCATACGCGTGGCCCTGTTTTCATCCCAAAGTTGATTTTTGAGTTTTAAAAGCCAAATCTCATACTTCTAAGCCTCCGATCTCACCACTTATGTCTTAAATCATTATGATATGCCTAGCTATTAGGAAAGGAGCTAGGGGATGTGGTAACTTGCGAGTGAAGCAAGGGAAAAATGAATGATCAATGAGGATCAAAGATGATTATGTGAGAGGCGGAGGATGGCGGTGGAAGTGCTTGCTATGCCATGGGCCGAAGGGCCGTGATTGTTAATGAAATGGCTGGTTATGGATTTAACCGTGAGCCGAATGGCTGGTTATGGATTTAACCGTGAGCCGGATGGCTAGATTATTGCCGTGTTACGGCGGAGCCATGATTATGGCTAAGTATAAATGCATATATGCTGTTGAATGAATTGTGAATGTTGCACTTCCACTGTTGGAGATGAGAGTTTCCCTGGAAGGAAGCAGTGGCTAGCCACCACGTGCTCCAGGTTGAGGCTCGAAGCTCTTTTGACCCTATGTCGTAAGGGTGGCCGGGCACTGTGAAAGCCCCGGATGAGCTCACCCCCGTAAATATTCACCAGTGAAGGTGATGGATATAGATCATGATTATGATCAAATTTATGATGAGTATAACTCGAGTTGGGGATGCGCGACAGAGGGATAGTCCAATGGTTAGCTACAAGGACTTGTCGGTTTGGCTCTATAACCGACAGATGATATCATCAGCCACTAGGGACAGGCATTCATCATATGCATACTATATGAATTGTTTGAGATTGCCTATTTGACTGCATATTACTTGCTAATTGTCTAAATGCCTTATTTGTTCCTATTTGTATATTTCTTGTTTGATATAACTGTGTTTGCTACATTATACTCCTGCTGGTGGTTGGGAGGTGTGAAGGAATTGGAAAGGGAAGTATTAGTTAGACTGAAGCATCTTTAGTCAGTCGCCACATATGGTTTAGCTTGTTTATAAGCTTTGATATTATCTGGAGGAAGTTCTAGGATTGCCTTTGACTTTCCTCTATTATTATGTATTATATATGTGGAAGCTGTTACCATGCTGGGGACCTCTGGTTCTCACCCATGCGGATTTTGTGGTTTTCAAATGCAGGACGTGAGGTTTCTCGCTGAGGCCTACTGGAGACTTCTAGATTTGCGAAGATCCTTTGTTCTCGGGACTATGTTTTGGGTTATATATTTTGCTTAGATACTTATATCTCCATTAAATAATACAAACTGTGATGACTCCTCTTATGGGAGATTTTGGAGAATAGGTTTTATGTATTTGTATCCCTTTGGGTTTCCTTTGGGGTTTTCTGATGAGCGGATAATTTATACGCTTTTTGGCATTGTTTTCAGTATGTTTCTAGTAGGATTTAGTTAGTTTTTAGTATATTTTTATTAGTTTTTAGTTAAAATTCACTTTTCTGGACTTTACTATGAGTTTGTGTGTTTTTCTGTGATTTCAGGTATTTTCTGGCTGAAATTGAGGGACCTGAGCAAAAATCTGATTCAGAAACTGAAAAGGACTGCAGATGCTGTTGGATTCTGACCTCCCTGCACTCGAAGTAGATTTTCTGGAGCTACAGAAGCCCAATTGGCGCGCTCTCAACGGCGTTGGAAAGTAGACATCCTGGGCTTTCCAGCAATATATGATAGTCCATACTTTGCTCAAGATTTGATGGCCCAAACCGGCGTTCAAAGTCACCTTCAGAATTCCCAGCGTTAAACGCCGGAACTGGCACCAAAGTGGGAGTTAAACGCCCAAACTGGCATAAAAGCTGGCGTTTAACTCCAAGAAGAGTCTCTACACGAAAATGCTTCATTGCTCAGTCCAAGCACACACCAAGTGGGCGCGGAAGTGGATTTTTATGTCATTTACTCATCTTTGTAATTCTTAAGCTACTAGTTCCCTATAAATAGGACCTTTTACTATTGTATTTTCATCTTGGTTCTTCTGGTTCCCTCTCTGGGGCCGAAACCAATGATCACTCTTGTTCTTATGTATTTTCAACGGTGGAGTTTCTACACACCATAGATTAAGGTGTGGAGCTCTGCTGTACCTCGAGTATTAATGCAATTACTATAGTTCTTCTATTCAATTCAGCTTGTTCTTGTTCCAAGATATCACTTGTTCTTCAACTTGATGAATGTGATGATCCGTGACACTCATCATCATTCTCACCTATGAACGTGTGACTGACAACCACCTCCGTTCTACCTTAGACTGAGTGAATATCTCTTGGATTCCTGATACACGATGCATGGTTGATCGCTTGACAACCGAGCGCTCGCCTGACAAACGAGCCAGCCATTCCGTGAGATCAGAGTCTTCGTGGTATAGGCAAGAACTGATGGCGGCATTCAAGAGAATCCGGAAGGTCTAACCTTGTCTGTGGTATTCTGAGTAGGATTCAATGATTGAATGACTGTGACGTGCTTCAAACTCCTGAGGGCGGGGCGTTAGTGACAGGGCGATTCTATTCCGGCCTGATCGAGAACCGACAGATGGATAGCCGTGCCGTGACAGGGTGCGTTGAACATTTCCACTGAGAGGATGGGAGGTAGCCACTGACAACGGTGAAACCCTTGCATAAGCTTGCCATGGAAAGGAGTAAGAAGGATTGGATGAAGACAGTAGGAAAGCAGAGAGACGGAAGGGACCAAGCATCTCCATTCGCTTATCTGAAATTCCTACCAATGACTTACATAAGTATCTCTATCTTTATCTTTATGTTTTATTCGTATATCACCCATATCCATTTGAGTCTGCCTGACTAAGATTTACAAGGTGACCATAGCTTGCTTCATACCAACAATCTCCGTGGGATCGACCCTTACTCGCGTAAGGTTTATTACTTGGACGACCCAGTGCACTTGCTGGTTAGTTGTGCGAAGTTGTAGTGATCACAATTTCGCGCACCAAGTTTTTGGCGCCGTTGCCGAGGATTGTCGAGTATGGACAACTGAGGTTCATCTTTGCTTAGATTAGGTATTTTTTTTCAGAGTTCTTAAGAATGAATTCTAGTGTTTCAAGGTGATGTTCTTATCATCACCAAAGCTGATTGATCCTCATCAATTTAGCTCTTGAATGCAATGTCCTGCTGAAGCTTGGCTAGCTATGTCTAATTCCTTTAGACTAAAGCTTTAGACTAACATTGCATGATTCCTGGAATTCTCATTAAGAATTTTGATACCTTTATTTTCTTTTCTTTTTCACTTAATTTTCGAAAAAAAAAATTACAAAATCATAAAAACCAAAAATATTCTATGCTTCTTGTTGAGTCTAGTGTCTCATGTTAAGTTTGGTGTCAATTGCATGTTTCTGTTCTTCTTGCATTTTTTTCGAATTCATGTGTCTTCATTTATCTTCAAGTTGTTCTTGATGATTTTCTTGTTTTGATCTTTGAATTCTCTTGACTTGAGTTTTGTTATATGCATTCTCATTTTGTTAGTGTCATGGTATACAAACTGCTAAGTTGGTGTCTTGCATGCATTGTAATTGATTTTTGCATTTTGATTATTCCTCATTATTAAAATTCCAAAAAATTTTTAATTTGTGTCTTTTCAAGTCAATAATAGAGAATTGAAGATTCAGAACATAGCAGAGGAATTACACAGAAAAGCTGGGCGTTCAAAACGCCCAGTGAAGAAGGACAGACTGGCGTTTAAACGCCAGCCAGGGTGCCTGGTTGGGCGTTAACGCCCAAAAGGGTAGTGCATTGGGCGTTAAACCCAGAATGTGCCCATTCTGGGCGTTTAACGCCAGAGGCACAAGAGGGAAGATTATGTTTTCAAATCAATTTTTTTTTCCAAGTTTTCAAAGTTTTTCAAAAACAAATCTTTTTCAAATCATATCTTTTCAATCAAATCTTTTTCAAAATCAATTTCTTTCCTTTTTCAAAGATACTTGCTACATTAATGATTGATTGAACATTTCAAGTATGTTGCCTTTTCTGTTGAAAGGTTTAATGTTTGAATCATATCTTTTCTTGTTAGGCAAGTCATTAATTTTTAAAATCAAATCTTTTTAAAATTGTTTTCAAATCTATCTTTTCAATCATATCTTTTAAAACCATAATTTTTCAAACATATCTTTTTTCATATCTTTTTAAAAAGTTTTCAATCATATCTTTTTTTTCTAATTTCAAATCTTTTCAAAATCACTTGATTTCTTTCCCACTCTTGGTTTTCGAAATCAATTAAGTTTTTCAAAATGTTTTTAAAATCTTTTTAACTTAATTTTCGAAATTTCTTCCCCTCTTCTCACATCCTTCTATTTATGGAGTACTACTCCTCCTCAATGCACAATTCGAACTCTATCTCACTAGTTCGAATTCTTTACCTCTTTCTTCTATTTTTCTGTTCCTCTGACACCTCAAGGAATCTCTATACTGTGACATAGAGGATTCCACATTTCTTGTTCTTCTCTTTCATATGAGCAGGGACAAAGACAAGGCATTCTTGTTGAAGCTGACCCTGAACCTGAAAGGACCTTGAAGCGAAAGCTAAAGAAGCTAAGGCACAACTCTCTGTAGAGGACCTAACAGATTATATGAATGCATGTGAATAACCACAAAGCAAACTCCCATGACTTGTTTTAATATAGATTTGCATGCTCTTATTTGGTATTCATGTTTTCTTAGTGCAAGTTTTGTTATGGAATCATAGCACTTGAAGCTTGTTGTGTGAGTTTCTCTCTATTTGAGCACAACTTTTATTCGTGTTTTTTTGCACTACTTATAACTTATTTGTTCAAGGGTTATGCTATTATTGCCACTTAAACAAAAAAGTATTTATTTAGTAAAATAATTTGTTGGATTTTATTTTATTCTAACATATTTTTATTTATTTTCAATCCTAGGTTATAGAATCATTGTAATACCCTAATTTTTAACATCTCATGATCGTACTAAAAGTTCGAGCTTACTTCTATTCCGTTAATTATATACTATCTTTATTTAATATTGAGCCTTCGCGAATACGAATCGATACTTTAATTAAGAACTCGAAAGGAGACTTTATTTTAAATCACTTAACCATAAAAGTATATATTCACATAGTTTTATATACATAGACTTTTGTCAAAGAACCTCAATTACAAATCTTACCCCTCTAAAAACTAAAAAAATAAACGATGAAAGGAAAATAAATTCTAACAACTCAACTCGTGAATATAATCTGCTATGCTCCTGTAGCTCCGTACAAAACTTTCGCACCTGTAGCTAAAAGGTGCTGACGGAGATGGGAGAGAAAGAATGACCATGACTCAACATTCTCACCCTCGACTAGTGCGAATGCAACATGGAGTATGTTGGAGTTCCCGTCCTGTGCAATCGCAACAAGCAACGTACCCCCATACTTGCCATATAGGTGGGTGCCATCAATACTCACCAACGGCTTGCAATGACGAAATGCCTCGATACACGGTGGAAAAGTCCAGAATAGTATGTGAAAATATGCCTGAGACTCGTCTAGCTGTCCCCCAACTCGAACAGGGCTAGTTCGAAGAACTGCAACAGAACCAGGCATGGTCACCTGCACTCCTAACACCCACCTTGGGAGCTCGTTGTACGACTCATCCCAGTCACCATAAATGACGGCAACAGCCATCTGCTTGGCCAACCAGACCCTCCTGTACGTAGACCTGAACCCATAGTGTGAGGCCGTCGTATTTAGGAGCACCTTGATGCTGACGGATGCATCAGCTCTAACCATTGGCATAATGAATGCCGATATCACATGATAATCCAAACTCCTGTGATCGCTGGAGATAGAGCTATCCAGACAAGTATGCGGTCCATTGTACCGTTTGACCTCCCAAATACCCTTACGCTGCCGGAGACTAAGCCGAATCAACCATGTGCACCCATTCCCGAACTCAGAACACTTGGCAACATAACAGCGATAATCGGACTCCACTACCTTGTACTGTACCCCTCGGCAGATGCTGTAAGTCTTCACACTTAACAGGGCATCCTCTTTATCCTGAAATTGCTGACCAACCTTGAACTCTGTCATACCATCTGACCCTTCTGCATCTCTAGCACCAAATCCAGCAGGCTCCCCAGGTACCCCCTCCTGCCTCATGGCATCCAGGTCCAAAGATGAAAAATGTGGAGGGTACTGGTGTGTGCCAGAGCTAGAACCACCACTCGCACCAGCAGGCTCACTCGCTCTAATATCATCGCAATTATCATCATCAATCATATCCGGCTCGACATCATCATCCTCTGGATAATCAAACAATCCATCTCCAGCCCTAGCCGGTGCAGCACATTGTACAGAGGTACGTAGAAGTTCCCCTGTTCCAACCTCGTCGCCAACACTGCCGTTGAGATCAACAGTGAACGAAGGGGAGGCGACTGGCTGGGCGGGTGGCTCGTACGCAGGGACTGAGGAAGATGCAACGGCAGGTCTGGAGCAAGAACCAGCAACCGTCGCTAAAGTGTTGGTATTCCGGTTCGAACCCCCCGAGCTAGACACCACATCAACCAATTTTGCCAACAGCTCTGGTGTCCTCACTTTGGGAAACTGCCGGCGACAATGAAACATGACCTGCAAGTCCTCATCACTCCCGATCGTGAAACAATCATACTTCACGGTATCTTGGAGCACCGTGATTGGAATGCGATAGAAAAACTTCTTAACCCTTTTCACATCATCCAAACCAAGTTTCAGCAGTACAGAGCTAACAAGGTCATCAAAGCTCATCGTAGCACTCACGATAATACAGAGAGGATCCTTATCGGTGAACTTGACACTGAAACGAGTTTTCCTCTTAATCGATCCTCTGTGGTGAACTAACACTATGAAACTATCCTCACCAGCCATATGACCCCTCTCTAATGAGGGTAACTCACGTTCATCACATATATATAGAGGTCTGGTACACACTAATTCGAAACAACCTAATTCGCACAATATATACATAATTCGAATAAAGTAAATTCGAATTAAGGCTTGCTTCATGTTTCTTACTAATTCGAATCGAGCTAGTTCAAATTATGTTTATCTCGTTTTTCCTAGTAGTTCGAATTGACTAGATTCGATTTAAGCATGCATAATTCAAACCTTATTGTTTCGAATTACATGAAAATTTCAATGTTCTTAATTCGAACCATGTTGTTTCGAATTAGGTGCAAACGTAGTTCAAATAATGTTGATTCGAATTACATTAAAATGATCATTGGTTGAATGCTGAAAAAATTTTCATTTTGGCCGATTTGGTAAAAAATTTCTCAGCCTGGCTTAAATGCGTTTTTTTACCCTAAATATTAGAAGTAAAACTCTTTTCTAATTCAATTTTAGGATTGTGTTATTTGAATTTATATATTATGTAAATATAGTTGTGAAATAGTTATTCTGTTGGATTTATGATTATGTAAGACTTATTTGAATTCCTGCTTCAAGCACATAGTTGCGGTTCAAAACCGCCGTGATTTGCCGAGTGTCTCTTACGGCGGTTATTCTAGCGGTTCTTCAAAACAGCCGCCGCCTACTGTGCCGTTGACCTGACTGCGCTTTGGACACCGTTGCGACCCAAACATAGCGACGATTTAAACTGCCGCTAACTGTAAGACTCAGAACTTTTGAAAAGTCTTATTATAATCAAGTCTCAAATCATATTGTTACTTATAGTCTTAATTTCAGAAATTATTTTATTAAAGATAATTAAAGCAAGTTTTGATTAATTGAATTTGAAATAAATTAAGATTATTATCCAATTTTATAATTATTGGATTATTTTCTATATTTAAATGATAGAGTTGGTAGTCATGAAATAATAAAAATTTAATATGATTTGGACTAAATAATTAATATTTTAAAATATTAATACTGCTGTTTTGAAAAATAAAGAAATTAATTATATTATCTCTAATTATTGGATTTGAGCATTTTATTGAAAATAATTTGTAAAATTAATGAACAAGTAGTATTTTTATACATTATTATTATTGGATTAAAATTTATTTCTAATTACTATATGATCCCTATTTTTATTTGAAATTACAAAACTACCCTTAAACATAATTTTACATAAACCCTAATTTCCCCAATTTCTAACCCTAACCTCCCTCACCACACTCAACCGCACCCTACCCCTTTCTCTTCCTTCAACAAAAAGTTGCAGAAACAGAAAATTAGAAAGAAAAAAAAGCAGAAAGGAAGGAGAAGAAGAGGTCTGCAATCGAGGAAGGGAGGGGAAGAGAGCGACACAGCCGCTGCGAGCTGATCGCCGCCGATCTCGTCACCCGTGCCGTCCGTTTTCATCGCCGCCAGCTGAAGAGAGATGTGATGGAGAGAGAGAGAGGGGGTTTACGGAGGGAGGCATCGCCGTTTCATGTGGTCGTGCCGTCGTCGCCGTCCTTGGAGATCCACGAACAGAGAGCGCACGCACGGCGTGGAGGACGGCGCTGCTATTACCGTCGTTAGAGCTACCGCGAGAGAAGAGGAGGAAGGGACACTGTCTTGCACCGTCGCCATCGTGCCTGGCTGCTGCTGCTGTGAGCTCACGTTGCCCGCGTCGCCGTGCCATCATCACACCATGGGTCTACTCTGTTCGTGAGCAGAGCTAAGGAAGAAGAGACGAACGCGACGGGGAGGACTGAGTGAGCCGCGCCAGCACTATTAGTCTCACCGCCGCCGTCCCTGTTGTGGCTGGTGTCGTCGCCGGAGAACCACCATCGCTGGAGAGAGGGAGGGCCAGAGAAGAAGGACGAGACATGTGAGAAGGGTGACGCACAGAGGAGGAACATTTCCTCTTCCGCCGCCGAAAAATGCCACTGCTGTCGCCAGAAAAAGCACTGCCGATAAGGGTTTTAAATCTGGTTTTTGTTCTTTCAGAATTCCAGAAAGATTTTTAACGCTGCGTGGTTGTTACAGTCACCGTCATCGGGGTTTTACATTACCGCTGTCGCTTGAGGTTATTGACGACGCTGCTGCCAGGTCGATTTGGAGTTACGACTGCTTCCTTTTGTTAATTCAGTTAGTATTTGTGCCGTTTGTAGCTGTTTCTGCTTTTGTGAGAGAGCAAGCAGAGCCGTGGTTTTGATTGCCGGTGATTTCGAATTGAGACAAAAAGAACTCTGTGAGGCATTTGGGATATGGTTTTGCATATTGAGGTAGGTGTTTTTCTAAAAAGCCATTTTTATTTTGAAATTGTTATAAATGGATAATGTTGTGAGAATTATATACTTTTTAGTGATTGTATAAGTCTTATGTATTACTTGGCTGGCTTGGATGAATATGATTATATGTTTAATTGGATTATTATTGGTTTTGATAAATGGATTGTTGCTGAACTGTTTCTTTAAAGTTTTGGAAATGAGTTTAATCGGTTGATAATGACTTGATTTTGAAACGATTTCCTTGAGATATGAAAATGAGATGACTGTTAGATTTAGATTGCTTTTGAACTAATTTCAGATTTTGGACCATTGAAAATGATTGTGGAATGGTTTGGTTGGGACCCAAACCGGGTGGCAAAGTCTAAGTTTTAGGGGAGGTGCTGCCGAAGTTTTTATAAAAATCTTAGACTTTGTTTGAAAATTTATTTAGAAAGGTTTGGATTTGAGAAATTGTATTATTTAATTTATTAAGAAAATAGTTATGTTTTCGAGTTTAATTTATTTAAGTAAACTATATGTCTTGAGTTCGATTTATTTAGAAAAGAATGATTTTACCATTTTGAATCACTGAAAGAAAATATTATGTTCTAATATTGATTTTTAATATAAAAAGGGCTTATGCTTTTAATTAGGCTGAAGGATTTCGTTTAGAGAAATTTTTAATGTTTTTAAAGGAAAATGGACTTTTGACTGAATAACTGCGTTTGTGACATTTTGGAAGGAGTCAGGAAATTGGTTTTAAGAAGGAACCGAAAAGTGGTTTTGATTTAAATGGATTGGCTTCGTTTCAAGTGAATTGGTTTTGGATTAGGTTGGGACTTGTGACTTTATACGATTCGGTTTTGTAATAAATTCTGTTTCTATTTACTTAAACCAAGAATCTATGACTTTAAGAGTTGCAACGAATACCTTAAAAATTGAGATAGGTTGTCCTTCAATTCCCTAAAGTCTTGAGACTCTGCTGAGAAATTTCTATGATCAAATTCAGTTTTGGGATGACTAATTTTTGGATCTTTCAAAAGAGATTTTTATTTGGCCTAGTTGTTGAATCGTTTGGAAATTTTAAAAGGATGTTGTGAAGATGTGGCTGGTTTTGAAAGAGGAGACTTCCTCTGAAAAAGATGGCTTATGAGTTAGAAGTGATTTGAGAAATATGGTTTTGAAAGTTAAGGATGGAAAGAATTGATTTTAATTTCAAAGCGAAGTGAATTGAGAAAGTTGATTTATGACTTGAATGATGATTTTATGAATTTGATGACGTTGGATGGTGGAAGTGCTATTTTGTTGAGCCGGAATGGTTTGTATGATAATGAATTATGGTTGATTGCGGAATATGTTATGAGCCGGATGGCTGACTATGAATCATGAATTTAAGCCGGATGGCTGAGATAAATGTTGATTTATAGCTGAGAATAAATGCACATATGCTGAGTTATTGATATTGTGGTTGTTGCACTTCCAATTATCTGAGACACGAGTTTTCCTGGGTAGAAGTAGTGGCTAGCCACCCCGTTCTCCAGGTTGAGACTCGATACTCTGCTAACCCTATGTCGTAAGTGTGGCCGGACACTGTGAAAGTTCTGGATGAGCTCGTCCCTGTGAATGTACACCAGTGAGGGTGTTGGATGTGAATTATGATTATGTTTGTGAATAACTCGAGTTGGGGATGCACGACAGAGGGACAGTCCAATGGTTAGCTACCAGGACTTGTCGGGTTGGCTTTATAACCGACAGATGATATCATCAGCCACTAGGATAGGCATTCATCATATGCATCTATGTGACATTGTTTGAGTGTGCATATTGTACTTGGTTTGCCTTTGTGATTAATTGTGGTTAACTGCTAAATATTCTACTTGAAGTAATTGTTTGTTTGTGCTTGAACTTTCCTATTTCTGTTTGTGACTGAAATTCTGTTGGACCGTGGTGATTGGTTGTTGTTTGGACTATTTGGGTCTAGGGCCGTGGTTGATCATGAGGTGGGTCGGAGGCCATGTTGGTTGATGTTTCTGGTTTGGAAAAGTATGAAAAACTAATTTGGATCAATATAGATAAACCTTTTGAAAGGCTTTTGAATTTCCAAGAAAAGAACAGTTCCTCTTTCAGAAAAAATTTCAAATTTTTCTCTTATAGTAAATCGTTGCTTTTGAAAAGATGCATAAGGCGGTTATTAATCACTGTAACGATTTTATCTCGCGTATCCTATTATAGTAATTCTGCAACCCTATAGTGAGAACCTTTTCGAGGATGATGTTCTCACTCCCCTACAGATTTTTCTTTTCAGGTTACGGACGATGAAGTTCAGAAGAGCTTATTTCTTTTCTGTTAGACGACTGTTCTGTATTGTTTTAGTATTTATGTTTCCCTCACCTTTAACTTTGCAAGCCTTGTAAGAGGGATAGGATCTTGATTTGAGATGCTTGTAAATTAATATATATGTATATGTATATATGTATTTCTGATGAGTATTGTAACTTATATTGTAAATATGAGTGTATATTTTCGAAAAATTTGGTTAAGTTTTAAACAGGCTCATATTTTAGTATTAAATAGTATAAGAGTCGTCGTAATATCCGAACTATCAGAGTGGCGCAGTCGGAAGCATGACTTTTGATAGTTAGGGTGTTACACTAACCACCCAAAAAACTGCCGCCGCTTCTCTATTTTGTTGTAGTGTAAATATAATTATTAATTGATCTATTAGCGCACATGTGAGATAATTTAAAAATATATAGCTTGAAATTGGATAATGTTAATTGTAAAAACTATTAACTATAGATATTATATGTAACACCCTCACTATCAGTAGTCACACTTCCGGCTGCGCCACTCTGATAGCAAGGAGTATTACGACTACCTTACATACTAAATACTAAAATAGGAGCCTGTGACTCGACACTGTATCGCTGATTTCCTTGAAAACCAGAAATAAACACTTTATCTTAATAAAAATACAAACAGGCATAGATTCATATACAAGACTCCTTACATAATAACTCATAATATAATATACATATAAAACATATAAATCCTATCCCTCTTACAAATTTGTAATAACAAAGACGAGGGAATAAAATATCTAATTAATACAACAACATATCAACCAAACGCAGTATAACTCTTCTTAACGCTTCTTCATCCGGTTCCTGAAAAGATAAAGCTGTAGGGGGTGAGAACCTAACCACACGGTCTCACCACGGAGTTTCAAAGTTGTCATAAGAAGATATTCAATAAGAAAACTATTTTCAGATTCTGTGATTATCGTTGTCTTATAATACTTCTAAAATTCAATAGCTAATCGTTTAAAACCTTTTCAAAGAGGCGTGTTTAACATTTTCAGAAATTCAAAGTCTTTCCTTTCTCATAAGCAAATCTCAATCAGAAAAACCCACACAACCAAACAACACAGTCATTAATTCAGCACCAAGGTTCATTCTCAAATGTAGCACACCAAGACAAACACAGGCAAGGCAAACAAGGAAAGCACAAGTAGATAGCAGTTACAGCAAGTAGTTCAAGTAGCAGTTAAGAACAGTTTAGCAATTAGGCACACCAAAACAAGTTCAAACCCAAGCAAAGCATACAAATGCATATGATGCATGCTGTCCTATGGCTGATGAGGCTCATCTGTCGGTTATCCAGCCAACCCGACAAGTCTGAATTGTCCTTAGACCGTCCCCCGACGTGCCCCAAGAGTCTATGCATAGCTTTTTATCAAATAATCAATATTACTCAATGGGGGTATCATTCCCGGGAATTTATATAGTGCCCGGTCACACTTACGTCGTAGGGTCAACAGAGTATCGAGTTTTCAACCTGGTACACGTGGTGGCAAGCCACGGCACTTAATCCAGGGAACCTCGTATCTCAGATATTTCAAATTCATAAGCCATATAAATAATTCATTCATCATTCATCAACATCTAAGCCATTTTCACTATCATCACGTTCATCAATCCATCCATTTCCAAATTCATTCAAAAATCATATTTCAAATCAATCCTCATCATTCTTTCCGTTAATCAACAATCTCAATTCAAAACATAATTCTTTCTTTTCTAAATAAATCAATCTTAAAACATATAATGTTCAAAAACTAAATCTTTTTAAATCATCACTTCAGGCAAAACTTTCTTTTTATAAAATTTCGGCAGCATCTCCTCTAAAACTCGGACACTGCCACCCTTTTCGGGTCCCATCCAAACATTTCTCAAACATTTTCTCAACCATTTCCAAATCTCAAACATTTTCCAAAATTGAACCAGTTCCAATGTCAAATTATTTTGAAATCAACCAATTCTAACAATAAAACTCTTTTTAAAATCGAATCAGCTCAAATGCTAAATCATTCAAAATCAACCAACTCAAATCAACCGCTCCCAGAATCATTTATTTTCATATCTCAATTATTTCCAAAATCATTTCATTTATATTACCAAGTAAACTCTAGAACCAAGAAAATCCACATTTCTTAATAATTAAGTAAAGACATTCCAAACCGGTTTTTATCCACAACCACACCACTCACGCAATCAAGCACTCAATAATTCAGTCCAACAAGCCTTCACATCCATAAGACAAATACAATCACAGAAGTAAATCTTTTGCACCAATATCTATTTATCACAACTCTGTAATATAAAATAGATTTAAGAAAACCCCTACCTCGACACGCGAAACCATAACCCAAACGCATCAACTGAACTCGTTTCTCTCAGCCCAAAATCAGCGGCAACTGAAGCCTCTGCTCCGCTTGCTTTCCCAAAAGCAGAGACAGCCTCAATCACTACATGTACACTCGGCTATTGATCCCTAACACATCAATATCGCATAGACTTTAATACACGTACAGGACACTAACGCAGAGGTTTTTCGAAACGTAAATACTTACTATAAAAGAACACAGAGCAGCAGGATTTCAGCACGGTTGGGCGGCTCCAATGGTGGCGCAGGACAGAAAAACTTGCAGTGACCATGTGATCATACATCCTGACACAGATAATCTCAGCAACCACCCTCACGGTAAAAACCAACTTAATAGACAAAGAAGCTGAAGCAAGCTTAGCGCTTACCACACAGATACCGACTTCAATGGGGGTTCCAAGTGGCAGCGGTGTTGTCCGGCGACAGAGGCACGACCAGAAGCTTTGGCAACGGGGATCTGACGGGGATGGCGCTGGCAACATGAGCGGCGACTGTGCGCGGCGGCTGGACGGGCGCGGTCCTCCCTTCCTCGCGGATCTCTCTCCTCTGCTTCACCCATGGACGACGACGCTGACAGCTGCAGCAACGGCGACAGGCTTCACGGCGGGGACGGCGGCGACAGGAACCCGTGAAGACGACGACGAACGCGAGTTCAGTGGCTGGCGCGACGCTTCCTCTCTCACGAGCTCTCTCTTCCTCTTCACGAACGGCGGCGACGACAGCGTTTGGAGGTGGCGGCGCTACGGTAGCTGGGTATCCTAGCGGCGGTGAGCTCTCCCCCTCCCCGACGCTCTTTTCCTCCCTCCAGATCTCCCTCTTCTCTCTTCCCTTTCACCCTATTCTTTCTTCTCTGTCTCCGTTATCCCTCTCTCCCTCAACGTTTCTTTCTTTTCTTTCTTTAGTTTTTTTCTAAAGCTGATAGTAATTGGGTTTGGGAAAAAGGGTTAGCGGCGGCGTGTAACAGTAAGCAAGGAAAGAAAGAAAATTAATGATGAGGTCAAGAAGGGAATTGATATTCAAAAGAAGCATCCATAGTGAATCATGGTTTAATAGTTTATTAATCTTTATTTTCTCTTTAACAGTTTAAAAGTTAGTAGTCTTTTTGTTTAATACACATAGCATATAGTATTTATATTAGATATTTATTAGTTAAAATTTATATAATATATAGAAGAAAACAATTTTGGTTTCCGTTGTCTTATTAAGGTAGAAAAATTAGGATTTTGTTAGTTAAGATTTAATTTGAGAATTTGGGATTAAATTGGAATTTGATGATAATTTTAATAAAATTAGAGTATATCATATTAATTTGAAATCCAATTTAATCCCTTAAAATTACTTAAAAATATATTTAACTATCAATTTGCTAAACTTTATTTTTAAATATAGAAAATAATTCGATAATTATAAAATCAGATAAAACCTTAAATTACTTTAAACTCAATCCATCAAATTTGTTTTAATTATCTTTAATAAAATAATTTCTGAAGTTAACGCATGTAATGAATAAATAAATCAAAATTAGTTCTTAATAAGATTTTTTTTTAAAATTTCTGGATCTTACATCCTACCCACCTTATAAAAAATTTTCGTCCTCGAAAATTGATACAAAATAAAAGAGATTTCATATCATTTTCCTCTTGAACTCATTTAAAGAAAATGCAAAAGTCCTCTATATATATAGTTTCAAATACCAGGATTTTCATATGGTTTAAAGGTATAAAGGGTATAAGTGTTATGCAAAATAGAAGTTACAAGATAGGCTTGATGTACAAGGTGATATGTTCCAAACATGTGATGGTAAAGTAAGGCAGCAAAAGGTTTATAAAACAAGCCGGGGTTAAACGATGTGCTTAACGTCCGCATACTAATCTCATACCAACTTCAGAGTCTTAACTTTAAACTTCAGCATAACTTATCTCCACCATTCTCAACCGTACTTCATTGAACAATTCATCCAAAGGTTTTTAATTTTGTCAAACACTTTGCAATCCTTACTACTGATCATAAGTCCCACATCAACAGAACTCTTTCACGTAAAACAAGGTTTCACAACTCCCTGTGGCGTCGTACACTTACAAGTTTCACCCTTTTGCGTTCACCAAATGTGTCCTAAAGGACTAATGTGTCGTTTACTAAATCTATCGGTCGCACAAGATACCAAAACTAATCTCGAGTATACTCAAAAGGATAATAGACCATATAAAAGAAAGAAAAGCAATAAGGACCATGTTCGCGAGAATTTGAAAGAATTGTTGAAATCACAAGTAGACAAGGATAAACAGTAATGAAGAATGTTTGAAAAGGATCAACTGATAACTTTAAGGGTAACTCTTTGAGTCGAAGGGATTCGATAGGATCAATAGATGAAAAACAATGCAGTATTTTGAAACGAATTCAAGCTGAGTCAAGAAATATGAGGTTTACAGAAGAATAATATCCAAACCAAAACAAAGTTTATAGAACTCAAGAGTATGGTTTAAAAATATTTTCGAATGCATTGTTCTTAAAGAATGGAAAACTTAAAGGGGGAATTTTCATATTCTGAAAGAGAAAATGGGTAATAGACATCCCTCAAAGATTAATAAAAGCGTAAATGTGGCATTATTTCAATATAAATTCGAGTGGATATATTACACAAACTTTGAAAATGGAAAGATTAATTTGACTAAGAGCTAAATTGTATTTTCTCTTTTTCAAGCATGTATGAAAACTACAATCTTGTTGGAAGAAAACTTGACATAAAGTTTTACTCATAAAGAAAAGATGATGCATTACAATCGAAATTTTCAGAGTATAAGGTAAATGAGTGTAGGCTGAATTGAAAGCGATTTTATTAAAACTTTAATAGATGGTTATATCGCCCGAAACAAGTTCAAATCACATCAAAGAGAGGCACTGCTCAAGCAAGCAATTCAAAGGGACAACTTTGCATAAGAAAATCAAACTTGTTTAAAAGGTTTAAACAAAACTCCAATAGAAACCATAGAGAAAACAGGGCAATTGCCTATAAAATTCAAGAGAATCATGAAAAACGTAAATATTACGTCATGTTAAAACAAATTCAAGTCGAATTAGATTATGTAAGATTTGTGAAATGAAAATTAGTTATGCTAAGGATAAAATTTTTCATCGAAAACTTTGAAAGATTTTTTTTTTTTTTGATAGTCAAATAAAAATTTGCAAAAACATAAGCTAGGAAATCAAATTGTAATCCTAAGAAAGAATTTTGAATTTAAGAACTCCGATAGAAAGAATCAAGAGGAAGAACGGTACTTTTATTTAAACTGGATTCGAGCTGAAGGGAAAAGAAGACTAAAAATCAATGGTGGCATTTACAAAGAATGGGTAATCTAAAGAAGGAATGAATTCATTTTCTCAAAAGAAATACAAAAAGTTTAAATAAGGTATTACATCAAAACAATTGTAGTTAAAATAAATATGCAAAGTTTGTAAAATAAATTTAATTAGACTATGAATAAAATTTTTTTATTTTGCTTTAATATTTTTTTTTTTAAGAATCTTGAAAAATACTCGAATGTAAATCATATAAGAATACGTTTAAAAATTGTGATAAGGTTGAAAATAAATCAAGTTGTAGTTAATGAAGGAAATTCAAAGTAGGAATTAATTTCTATAGAAGATTAGGTGAAGCTTTACAGATAAACAGATTTAAACCATATAAAGAAATTTTAGAATTCATGTAGGAAAGTATATGCTAAATTTAAAGGTAATCTTATCCAAAAATTTGAAGGATGATTGGGAAACATTAAGTAAGAAAAAGATCAATTCAAAACTTTTCCAATCCAAAATAAGCTCAGGTTACGTCAAGGGGATACACAGATTACGTAGAGAAATTCAAGGTCAGGATTTATGATGCCGAAAATTTGGAAGATAATCAAGAATATGGTAAGTTTAAGGTATACATTAAACATGAAGCAAAAGTATCAATTTACAAAGTTAACTTAGTTCGAATCATAATTTTCAAGGTTCAAATCGCTCAAGATTTAAAGCAAGCATTATGCCAAAACAAGTTCAAGATCAGATCAATGAGCACAGGATTCTTAAAGAAGAATAATCAATGGTAAAGACAGATGTTTTTAAAAGACTCAAACAAATTCTTAAGAATACAATCAAATAAGATTGTGGACGAATAATGAAATACGGTCGGAGAATGATCAATCATGGTTCAAGAAAGGATCCGAGTCAAAGAACTTCAATGGGGATAGTAAACACAAAAAAAAAGAAACGATATGCCAACCTAAGCGACATAAACAAGAATCATAAATCGAAACCTAGCACGAAAAGCGAACCCTAGCATCCGCGAACCACGTGACTCGCATTACCCATTACTTATCAATTCCTTTTCGCCTATAATAACCTATTAACTTTCCCGTTCACATAAGCCATCAACATTAAGGTGGCCAAACTTAACATCAACAGATATGCAACGGTAAGCTAACAATGTTAATTATTAGGCAGTCATGTGCATCAAATTCTAATTCTCGTTATTCAAACAAGACCTACTACATGACAGACTCTCAGAGTATGCAATTGAAGCATAATCAGTCCATTCCTCAGGCTCTACAGGAAGAACTGCTCTGATACCATAATGTAACACCCTCACTATCAGTAGTCACACTTCCAGCTGCGCCACTCTGATAGCAAGGAGTATTACGACTACCTTACATACTAAATACTAAAATAGGAGCCTGTGACTCGACACTGTATCGCTGATTTCCTTGAAAACCAGAAATAAACACTTTATCTTAATAAAAATACAAACAGGCATAGATTCATATACAAGACTCCTTACATAATAACTCATAATATAATATACATAAAACATATAAATCCTATCCCTCTTACAAATTTGTAATAACAAAGACGAGGGAATAAAATAATCTAATTAATACAACAACATATCAACCAAACACAGTATAACTCTTCTTAACACTTCTTCATCCGGTTCCTGAAAGGATAAAGCTGTAGGGGGGTGAGAACCTAACCACACGGTCTCACCACGGAGTTTCAAAGTTGTCATAAGAAGATATTCAATAAGAAAACTATTTTCAGATTCTGTGATTATCGTTGTCTTATAAATACTTCTAAAATTCAATAGCTAATCGTTTAAAACATTTTCAAAGAGGCAGTGTTTAACATTTTCAGAAATTCAAAGTCTTTCCTTTCTCATAAGCAAATCTCAATCAGAAACCAACCACACACCAAAAAACACAGTCATTAATTCAGCACCAAGGTTCATTCTCAAATGTAGCACACCAAGACAAACACAGGCAAGGCAAACAAGGAAAGCACAAGTAGATAGCAGTTACAAGTAGTTCAAGTAGCAGTTAAGAACAGTTTAGCAATTAGGCACAAAACAAGTTCAAACCCAAGCAAAGCATACAAATGCATATGATGCATGCCTGTCCTATGGCTGATGAGGCTCATCTGTCGGTTATCCAGCCAACCCGACAAGTCTGAATTGTCCTTAGACCGTCCCCCGACGTGCATCCCCAAGAGTCTATGCATAGCTTTTTATCAAATAATCAATATTACTCAATGGGGGTATCATTCCCGGGAATTTATATAGTGCCCGGTCACACTTACGTCGTAGGGTCAACAGAGTATCGAGTTTTCAACCTGGTACACGTGGTGGCAAGCCACGGCACTTAATCCAGGGAACCTCGTATCTCAGATATTTCAAATTCATAAGCCATATAAATAATTCATTCATCATTCATCACATCTAAGCCATTTTCACTATCATCACGTTCATCAATCCATATCCCATTTCCAAATTCATTCAAAAATCATATTTCAAATCAATCCTCATCATCCTTCTTTCCGTTAATCAACAATCTCAATTCAAAACATAATTCTTTCTTTTCTAAATAAATCAATCTTAAAACATATAATGTTCAAAAACTAAATCTTTTTAAATCATCACTTCAGGCAAAACTTTCTTTTTATAAAATTTCGGCAGCATCTCCTCTAAAACTCGGACACTGCCACCCTTTTCGGGTCCCATCCAACATTTCTCAAACATTTTCTCAACCATTTCCAAATCTCAAACATTTTCCAAAATTGAACCAGTTCCAATGTCAAATTATTTTGAAATCAACCAATTCTAACAATAAAACTCTTTTTAAAATCGAATCAGCTCAAATGCTATCATTCATAAAATCAAACCAACTCACAATCAAACCGCTCCCAGAATCAATTTTCATATCTCAAATTATTTCCAAAATCATTTCATTTATATTACCAAGTAAACTCTAGAACCAAGAAAATCCACATTTCTTAATAATTAAGTAAATGACATTCCAAACCGGTTTTTATCCACAACCACACACCACTCACGCAATCAAGCACTCAATAATTCAGTCCAACAAGCCTTCACATCCATAAGACAAATACAATCACAGAAGTAAATCTTTTTGCACCAATATCTATTTATCACAACTCTGTATAAAATAGATTTTAAGAAAACCCCTACCTCGACACGCGAAACCATAACCCAAACGCATCAACTGAACTCGTTTCTCTCAGCCCAAAATCAGCGGCAACTGAAGCCTCTGCTCCGCTTGCTTTCCCAAAAGCAGAGACAGCCTCAATACATGTACACTCGGCTATTGATCCCTACACATCAATATCGCATAGACTTTAATACACGTAACAGGACACTAACGCAGAGGTTTTTCGAAACGTAAATACTTATAAAAGAACACAGAGCAGCAGGGATTTCAGCACGGTTGGCGGCTCCAATGGTGGCGCAGGACAGAAAAACTTGCAGTGACCATGTGATCATACATCCTGACACAGATAATCTCAGCAACCACCCTCACGGTAAAAACCAACTTAATAGACAAAGAAGCTGAAGCAAGCTTAGCGCTTACCACACAGATACCGACTTCAATGGGGGTTCCAAGTGGCGGTGTTGTCCGGCGACAGAGGCACGACCAGAAGCTTTGGCAACGGCGGATCTGACGGGGATGGCGCTGGCAACATGAGCGGCGACTGTGCGCGCGGCTGGACGGGCGCGGTCCTCCCTTCCTCGCGGATCTCTCTCCTCTGCTTCACCCATGGACGACGACGCTGACAGCTGCAGCAACGGCGACAGGCTTCACGGCGGGGACGACGGCGGCGACAGGAACCCGTGAAGACGACGACGAACGCGAGTTCAGTGGCTGGCGCGACGCTTCCTCTCTCACCCACGAGCTCTCTCTTCCCTCTTCACGAACGGCGGCGACGACAGCGTTTGGGTGGCGGCGCTACGGTAGCTGGGTATCCTAGCGGCGGTGAGCTCTCCCCCTCCCCGACGCTCTTTTTCCTCCCTCCAGATCTCCCTCTTCTCTCTTCCCTTTCTATTTTTTCTCTGTCTCCGTTTATCCCTCTCTCCCTCAACGTTTTCTTTCTTTTCTTTCTTTAGTTTTTTTCTAAAGCTGATAGTAATTGGGTTTTGGGAAAAAGGGTTAGCGGCGGCGTGTAACAGTAAGCAAGGAAAAGAAAGAAAATTAATGATGAGGTCAAAGAAGGGAATTGATATTCAAAAGAAGCATCCATAGTGAATCATGGTTTAATAGTTTATTAATCTTTATTTTCTCTTTAACAGTTTAAAAGTTAGTAGTCTTTTTGTTTAATACACATAGCATATAGTATTATATTAGATATTATTAGTTAAAATTTATATAAATATATAGAAGAAACAATTTTGGTTTCCGTTATCTTATTAAGGTAGAAAATTAGGATTTTGTTTAGTTAAGATTTAATTTGAGAATTTGGGATTAAATTGGAATTTGATGATAATTTTAATAAAATTAGAGTATATCATATTAATTTGAAATCCAATTTAATCCCTTAAAATTACTTAAAAATATATTTAACTATCAATTTGCTAAACTTTATTATTTAAATATAGAAAATAATTCGATAATTATAAAATCAGATAAAACCTTAAATTACTTTAAACTCAATCCATCAAAATTTGTTTTAATTATCTTTAATAAAATAATTTTTGAAGTTAACGCATGTAATGAATAAATAAATCAAAATTAGTTCTTAATAAGAATTTTTTTTTTTTTGAAATTTCTGGATCTTACATTATATGTATGAAATTATAGATATTATGTATGTGAAATTGGATATTAAAGTTAAAATATTTTTACAAATTTTACTATACAACTCATATTTTTACATACTAATCTAACTATAAATATAAAACAGAATATGAAATATAAAAAAAAATTATGAAACAAATTTCAATTTAGATTATCAAATTCTAATGTTATAAAATAGAAAAAAAATTAATGAAATGGTTGATATGTACTTAACAAGCAATGTAATAAAGAGTTTAATTTTGATATACTGATAATATAAAATATTTTACACAGTCATGCAATTATATTCATTTTTTTAGATAATTATTTACGCGGTCAATGAAAATAGTAATGATTTTTTATGATGTCACATTACGTGCGTGATTGAATGCGCGTGTAAAGCTAAGCTGTTTTACTTTAAATTTTTATAATAAAAAAGAAACAAATTAAAAAATATAAAATAAAAAAACAAAGGCAATACTCAAAAAAATATTTTACCCTGAATAGAAATTGAACACTTACAAAATTGAGATAAATAAAAATTTTCTTCATAAAAAAAGAAAGCTCTATGCTGTTTGAAAATATTAGTGTTAAATATTATTTTGTAAAAAATATAAAGAGTGAGTAAATTATATATTATAAAATAAAATTAAGATATACAATAAATATGGAATATGTTTTTATTAATGTTCATACAATGGTTCAGTAACTAAAGCCATACATATAGTCTAAAAAAGCTAGTCCATCATCTTTAATGGAGTTTGAGGTTGTCTAAATCTAAAAAGATCTGTCACAAAATTACATTGGTTAAACTATTCAACCTACTCAAGACACGAGTGTCACAATTCATATTTGATCTGACGTGCATGGCAAGTAAGTTCTTACCATCCGCTACTTTCGATGCTATCAACAATTCATCATTTATTTTAATTATAAAAAAGAAATTATCCACCATTACTATTTATGACTAAAATTTTTATATATGAATAATTTTAATATAAAATGCAAAAATATTTTATTATTTTAATGTTCTAGAAAATTGTGGTAATAATATAATGTTTTGTAATAAAAAATATTATTTTAATTATTAAAACATAAAATATTATTGACGTTTTATTAAAAAAATATTATTTTATTTGATAAAACACAAAGTGTCATTGACGTTTTGTACATAATCATATAGTAGTGTTTAACACACAGTTTGGTTTATCATAAAAAATTTTAACCTTAATAATATAATATTTAAAAAAAATTCTACTATTTACTAGTGGAGAAATTTAAAATTGATGACTAAATAAATATTATCATCTTCCACTATAAATATTCTATCAAATTCAAACATTTCTCAATCTTAATTCATTTAAACCTACTTAAAATTTTACTAATTTAGATAACAGTTTTTTACAAATATTTTACTATCGTCTAAACGAGGACACTGAACAATCCATTATTTCGATAAACAAATTAAAATAAACCTTTATCTAAAAGATTCTGAACTTAATGTTTAGATTCACATCTTCTTTAATTTTAGAAATTATCTCGAAACAATTACTATTAACGCAAATATAATTATATACCCAATAGGAAATAAACTTATGATGATTTTAAAAGAGAAATAAAATATTATTAATGACAATTAAATGATATTGATCCATTTGTCTTCAAGATAATTATCGTATTGATATTCATCCAATTAAAATAATTAATGTTGTATATAGATCGGATTTTGTTAGGTAAACAATAATTTTTATGAACAATATGAATAATAGATTCTAAAATTGGTCTAATAAAATAAAAATATACTACACCTCAAAATATACACATAAATCTTAATATTAGGATATCCATCGCACACCTAATGAATTGAACATCCGATATATCTATTGTTCATATTATTTAGAATTTTCATTGTCTACCTTTATTTTTTCAAATGAAACGATATAATAATGTCTGTAAATAATATAAACGATGTCAAAATTAAAAACTTTTGACTGTTGGGCTAAAAATTTTTGTCTTCCAAATATTTTTGTGCAAAATTGCTCACACACCAAAAATTGGTATAAAAATGTGAGATTTTTTCCCCAACCTAAAATGTTGATAGTGCCTTTTCTTGATTAAATTAAGCGGATTCGACTTTTATTTAACTACATTATGCCAAAATGAGCCTAACTCATGTATCGCATGTAAGAGAGTAAAAATCGATATTTTACATAAAATTAAGAGAGTAAATTAGACACACATAAAATATTAAATTAATTATAATATAATCTAAATAGTAAAATTTATAATCTAAAATAAGTACAATAAAATGTCTTTTCAATACCGTAATATTGAGAGATTTGATTTAAATCAAAATTTTAATACTTTGATTATAGGTTAAAAAAATGGATATTAAATTATTCATCACACAAATAAAAACAAAAGAAAAATGACAATATTACTACAACTAATTAAACATAAAAAATGACAAAAAAAATTATCGATTTAGATTCATCAAGTAGTTAATTTATTATATGTTTAAGTAAGTATTTGATTCAAAATTTTAAATACTGTCTTGTGCATATAGTAATTTATTGACTAACAAACTTTTAAATATGACTTAAACGTACAGTAAATTAGTATTTGATTTACTGAATTAAAGAATACCGGAAAAAATAACCAAAAGAAAAAGAAAAAGCTTTGATTTTTATTGGATTTAATATATATAAGTAAAGGAAAAAAGTCCCCAATTCAAAGCTTTGAACCTGCTAAATATATATGTGTTCATAATGGTCAATGACCATTCAATTCCAAGTGTAATTAAGTTCATACTTTCCGGTTTGTGGATTCAGCATCTTTCCACCATCACGATATATTTTCCATGAACAAAAAGTACATGCATCTCGATTTTCTTCATAAACATTTAAATGGTGATTGTTGTATTTTTCTCCTGGCCAATCAAAACTGCAAAAGAATAGTGTTGTAATGAAACGAATAATACTTGGTTTAAATCCAAATTGATAGGACTTGTTAGGGGGGACTGTGTGAAACCCCAAGTCATCGTCTTTAGATTTGCAATGAATTGTGAGATCCACTTCTATGCTGTTGATTAATTCCACTGTTACTCTGTGACCGATATTTATGCTTTGCTTTGCATCTGATACTAACGGTATGATGCATGATGATAAGATGAGTGTAAGTGATATAAAGGTGGAGGTAGTCATATTTTTTGAAGCCATAAATTGGATTTAAGATGATACTAGTATATATATTTTTGTCCTGCATAAGATATAATATACAAAAAATTTTTAAATAAAAATACGTATGGTAATTTTTGTTTTATACAATTTATTAAATTTAAATTTTAACTATTTTTAAAATATAACAATTATTCATTGGAGGAAGAGGATACGAATACTTTTATTGAATTAGATTTTTAGAAAGTTTAGGGGACCAACACTTTTGTTAAAATTTGGCCAGCACTTAACCATAAAAAAGAAAATAATTAATCATACACCATTAAATGTCATCTCATACCATTAAAAATATTGATGATGACTAAGGCTATGTTTGGTTGGATGGAAAGAAATAAAGAGGAAGGAAATAGAAAGGAAAGAAAGGAAAGGAAAGAAATTGAGTGGATTTTTATTTTCGTTAGATGTGTTTGGATGGAAGAAAAATAAAAAGAAAAGAAATGTTATAAAAAGACAATTTTATTCCTATATTATAAAATATATTAAAAAAATGAAGGGATAACATTAAAAGTAGAGATTCTCTCCATTTTCTTTCCAATGTTAAAGAAAAAAAAAAATTTATAGACTCCACCAATTTTTTCTATTTATTTTTTTTTCTTTAGTTCTCCTTCTCAACTAAATAAAGAAAAATGATCATTTTTTTCCCATTTTTATTCCTTCCTTTTCTTTCTTTCTATTTTCTTCTCAAACAAATATAATGTAATTAATGGCTAAATATCACAAATTTAAAGTATCCATGTTTTCACGTTCTCTCTCTCTTGGTTCTTTCTTAGTTTCGGTGGTATTGAATGAATAATAATAACTAAAGGTTGATTGATGAGGAATGATTTTTTAAAAGCTTATGAGATGTCATGATTATACATATATACATATACATGCATCATGCCACGTTTTTAATTTTCTTTTCTTTTGCTTCCTAAAGGCTTCGGCCAAAGAAGAAGTAGTATCATAATAATAATAATACTTATAAATAATTAATTACTAGGTAATAATCCGTATCATGCTCATACAAGACTTATTTAAGTTAATAATTTTTTTATGAACATCCTGAAAATAGATTATCAGACTTTATAAACTTTCATAAAATTTGACAATGAATATAATCGATAATATACAATTATAATTTCCCATGATTCTATCATATGATTACATACATGAATTATATGTATTATTTCATATTGGGTGTATTGACCCATTATTAATTTATGCAGTTTAAATAAATTTTTCAATTAACAACTTAGGATTAATTTGGTTCGTTCATAGTTTAAGTTTGCAAACAAATAAACAATAATCTAATAACATGCTCTAAGCCAAAAACAACTTCTTAGTTATAAGCTTATGATCAAGCCATGACTTTGCTAATCATGCTGAAACTCAATATGTACACTTCAAATCATTAACATAAACTAAATAAAAGGTTTCAATAAAAAAAATCAATCAATTGCACAATTCACAAAAGCAAAATAAAAATCAACAACTCAAAAACAAAATAAAACAAATGAACAAATTCAAAATATTTTCTTTATGTTCACGCGGAACTGATTTTATCATTGCCTTGCCATCCTCTCCTTCTAATTTCTTTACTGCCATGACCGTAATAGGAGCACCGCCTCCAGCAACAGTGCTACCAACAACATTCTCATGGTAAGACTTAATACTTTTGAAAAGTACTATTTAAAATTAATTTCAAATTATATATTTATTTATGATTTTAATTTTAGAAATTATTTTTATTGAAAATAATTAAAGACAATTAATTGGACTTAAAAAAATTAAGGTTTTTATCGAAACTCTATATCTATGTATTATTTTCTTCTTTATGATTTAAAGTTTTAGAAATTCGAAAATAATAAAATTTGGCTATTTAAATTAAAATTTTATCTAATTTTATAATTCTTGAATTATTCTCTATATTTAAATTATAAAGTTGGTAATTATAAAATAATAAAAAAAATTATATGATTTAATCTAAATAATTGATATTTTTATAATTTGATACATTAAATTTTATGAATAAAAAAAATTAATTATATTATATTTAATTCTTGTATTTGAGTATTAATTCGAAAATAAATCGTAATTTGATAATTAGATAGTATTTTTATAAATATTATTGTTGGATTAAAATAGATTTTCAATTACTCTATTACTCCTAATTTTATTTAAAATTACTAAACTATCCCTAAGCTTAATTTCTAACCACACACTCACCTCACCTACACCTTCCGCCGCTCTCCTCACTCAGCACAACACACACAACGCACTACACTCTTCTTTACACATACAACAACAACTTCAAAAAAAAAAAGAAACAAAAAGAAAGAAAGGGGAAGAAGGAAAGGGGACCGAGGAAAGAAGGAGAGGGTGAAGAAGAGTGAGGCGGCGCGGTGGGTGTCACTGCCACCATCGCCACCGCTGCTGACAGAGGAGAGAGGAGATCTGAGAGAGAAGGAGAGCGTCGCGAGGGAGCCGCCGCGCCGCTCAGGACCGCCGTCGCGTCGCGTCGCCGTTTGCGCCAGCGCCGAAGAGAACCGCGCGAGAAGGAGGCACAACCGTGGCGCCGCCGTCGCTGTCTTCATCGCGTGTGGAGTTGTCGTTGCTGCTGAACCGCCGTGGAGCCGCATCGCCGTCAGATCCATCTCCGTTCTTGCTGCCATGCCCGCTACTCCTCAAGGTGCTGCCGTGGTGGTGGTCGTGCTTCCAGTCACTGGAAAACCACCACTACTCCTTCTGTCCTGCCCCTGTTTCGTTAGGGTTTGCTGCTTTTCATGAATAAACTGTTACTGTTCGGTGTTGATGTTGCTGCTGTTACTACTGCTAGTTCTAATGCCATTGCTACTGTTGCTGTTAATTTGGAATAAGTGGGTTTGTCGACTTTGCCTTCTTGGTAAGCGATTTTACTTCCAGAACTTTTGAAATCAATATTCCAATATAAGTTATTAGAGGCTCTGAGCTGTCGGTATTGTAGGATTGAGTTCCGATGATTTTATATCAAAGTTAAGGTTGCTGTTGGACCATTGGAGTTTCTGGCCGTTGTCGGAGCTGCCGCCGGGTCAGCTCGGGATGGCGGCTGTTCCATTTTGCTCTTACTGTAGGTATATCTTATTGCAAACTCTCGCTGTTAGTTTTCTGTTATGTGTTATTAAGGTTTTTGCGATATTTATGTTGTAGGATTGAGTTGTCGGGATTGCCTGTTGCAATTAAAATTGTTTCTGCTATTGCGGAAGTGAGCAGACCTGCGATTGAAGCTGCAGTTTATTTCGGGCGGAGAGGATTGATTCTTGTGACGCCTTTAGTTTATGGGTTCAACTTTCGAGGTAGGATTTTTCTTAAAATCTATTTTACAATACAGAATTGTTATAAATAGATATTAATGTGAGAAACATATGACTGTGATTATGATTGTCTTATAAATGTGGTTGTTTGCTGGACTGAATGATTGCTTGAGTAGTTTGTGATTACTGAAAAGGAATTAGTTTGAAAGGTTATTTAGTTGATTATTATGAAAAATGACTTTCTTGGTTTTGAAGCTATTTTTTGAGAATGTAAATTAATTGGCTTTGGAAATGATTTGAAATATGAAAAATGAATTAATTTTAGAAACGATTTAATTTTGAGTTAGTCTGACTTTATAAATGATTTAGTATTTGAGCTGGTTTGATTTTAAAAAGAGATTTATTGTTGGCATTGATTCGCTTTGGAAATAATTTGATATTGGAATTGGTTGAATTTTGAAAAATGATTGAGATTTGGAGATGGTTAAGAAAAGGTTTGAGAAATGTTTGGATGGAACCCGAAAAGGGTGGCAGAATCTGAGTTTTAGAGGAGATGCTACCGAAATTTTATAAAATTAGAAGTTTCATTTGAAGTAGTTATTTTAAAAAAGTTTAATTTTAAGCATTATATGATTTAAGATTTCTTCAATTATCAAAGGAAGAGTTATGTTTTAGAATGAGAATTGTTAGTGAACGGAATGGAAAGAAGGACGATGAGGATTTTCTTTGAAACATGATTTTGAATAAATTTGGAAATGAGATATGGATTGATGAATGATGATGATGTTGAGAATGACTAGAACATTGATGAATGTTGAATGAATTATTTATATGGCTTATGAAATTGAATTATCTGAGATACGAGGTTCCCTGGATAAAGTACCATAGCTTGCCACCATGTGTACCAGGTTGAAAACTCGATACTCTGTTGACCCTACGACGTAAGTGTGACCGGGCACTATATAAATTCCCGGGAATGTTACCCCATTGAGCAATATTAATTATTTGAGAAAAAGCTATGCATAGACTCTTGGGGATGCACGTCGGGGGACAGTCTAAGGACAATTCAGACTTGTCGGGGTGGTTGGATAACCGACAGATGAACCTCATCAGCCATAGGACAGGCATGCATCATATGCATTTATATGCTTTGCTTGGGTTTGAACTTGTTTTGGTTTGCCTAATTACTAAACTATTCTTAACTGCTACTTGAACTATTTGCTGTAACTGCTACCTACTTATGCTTTCCTTGTCTGTCTTGCCTGTGTTTGTCCTAGCATGCTACATTTGAGAATGAACTTTGGCACTGAATTAATGATTGTGTTGTTTGATTGCGTGGTTGGTTTCTGATTGAAATTTTCTTATAAGAAAAGAAAGATTTTAGATTTCTGAAAGATTAAACATTGTTTCTTCAAAAAGGTTTTGAACGATTACCTATTGGGTTTTAAAAGATTCATAAGGCAATGATAATTACTAAACTTGAAAACAGATTTCTTATTAGATATCTTCATATGACAACTTTGAAACTCTGTGGTGAGACCGTGTGGTTAGGTTCTCACCCCCTACAGCTTTACCTTTTCAGGAACCAGATGAAGAGGCATTAAGAAGAGTTATACTGAGTTTGGTTTATATGCTGCTGTGTTAATTAGATTATTTTCTTCCCTCGTCTCTGTTATTACAAATTTGTAAGAGGGATAGGAATTGTATGTTCTATATGTATATTATATTATGAGTTATTATGTAAGGAGTCTTGTATATGAATCTATACCTGCTTGCATTTTTCTTAAGATTAAGTATTTATTTTCGGTTTTCAAAGAAATCAGCGATACAATGTCGAGTCACAGGCTCCTATTTTAATATTTAGTATGTAAAGTAGTCGTAATACTTCTTGCTATCAGAGTAGCGCAGCCGGAAACGTGACTTCTGATGGTGAGTGTATTACATTATGGTATCAGAGCGGTCTTTCCTGTAGAGCCTGAAAAATGGACCGATTATGCTTCAATTGCATACTTTAAGTGTCTGTCATGCCTTAACACTTGTTCTGATGACAATAGTTTATGTTTTATATGCATGACTGTCTGATGAATAACACTATTAGTTTACCATTGCATACCTCATGGTATTAAGTTTGGCCAACTTAATACTAATGATTTATGTATATGGGAATACTAATGGGTTATCACAGACAAATAGAAGTAATAGGTAACGTGAATCATGAGGTTTTGGGAACGTTAGAAACTAAGTTCTAGAGATTAGTTCCGTTTCGACGTATGATCTTTATTCGTGCCTGGCGTTATCTCTTTCTTTATCAATTGTATTGGAATTTCTAGTTTTTTATCTCTTTTTTGCTAATCTTGCATTATCATTCGTGCATGTTCTTGCTTGACTCTGTATCCGGTTGTTGTTTGGAATCTTTTGAAACACTTATCCTTACCTTACAAACTCTATGCTCTTTGTCCTAAACTTGGATTCATTCTGGTGCAATATACCATTTCTTGTAATTTCCTTTTTGAGTACTTATTTTAGATTCTTTTAAAAAAAATGCAATTCAAATATTTTCTTACTTGACTGTATCCTCAAAATTTTGATGGGATTTTTTTAGCCTAGACTTTTTACATAAACTCTGAAACTTCTTTATATAGTTTAATCTTGTTTATTTGTGATATACCACTTATCTTTTATTGATTTATAGAAAATTTTATTTTAGAATTTATTCTTTGAATAGAATCTTATTTTTTTCCAACTTTACTATAATTTTATGGCTATTCATACCTAATTATGTACTTAAGTATCCTCCAAAATTTTTAAAGAAAATATTTTGCCCTTAACACCAAACAAGCTTTAATTTACAAACCTCACTTGATTTGTTTTGATTTGAAATTAAATCAGTATAACATGTTATTCATACTTAGTTTAGTACTATATATATATATATATCCTTGTTTGTTGATAATCCCACATATTCTTTCAAAATTCTTACAAAACACCATCCTTGTTCAATTACGAACCTGAATATTCTCCCGATTTCTTGCAAATACCATTTATGTCGTTTGTAATCTTCTCAAGTTTAGTATTTCTTATATATTAGTTTTTGGGGACGCGATTTGTGCGCGCAGAAAATGAATTTGGTAAGTGTACAAGGTTATAAGGAGTCACAGAGTTTCGAGGTAACGCAAGCATCTATACTTTGTTCAGTTTCCTCAATTGTTTATTTCATACCTTCTCTTTTATTTAGGTAAGATGATCTTCCTCTTAAGTTTATTTATTCCTGGTGGACTTTTCATTCGATTGTGTTCCTACACATTCCCTTGGATTTGGTAAATGACATCCTTGACTCTAGTCACTTTCTTGTGAATCTTGTACCTTGATTCAGCTTGAAATCAATTATAATGAATACACCGTTTTCTTCTTATCATCTTTATTGAAGTTCTTTAATTTTTTCATATGTCTGCCTCTTATTTATAAATTGCTATTTAAATCTTTGAGAACGTCTATCCTTGCCATTATACTTCTCTTTATAAAGTCTTGTACTCTTTGACATAACATTGAAATTTTTTTTGGGTATGATGTCGACCCTTGAATCTTTGAAAATATAAAGTGCCTTTTTTATTATGTTGTATTGGCTTATGTGTTCTAAATTGTGCCGTTCAATTTGATGTGTCATTCCTTTTTCTCTTATCTTAAGATGTAATTTAAATTTTCTTGCTTCACCATTTGCACCTTACGCATATCTTGATCTGCTTACACTTCTGACTGTGTTAAGGCTCTTGCAACATGGCTATTGATTCCATATTCCTCCACAAACTATAAAATCCCCGTAATCATTTGAAGTTGTTCTGCAGTAATGCGTCACCATAGTCTTTAATCATTTCTTTTCTATGAAATCTCATACTTCTTCAACTCAGCTTGGATATGTTTCAAACTAATACGCTGATTTCCTTCTTATTGATCATATTAAATTTCTTTGATCTAAAGGTTATCCTTGAAGTTGTCAATTGATTTCTTTCTAGCAAACTCCATTGTTTGGCATCCTTGTTTACCTGCAATTGCATTTATTCTTTCAAATTTTCGCGAACGAGATCCTTGTCGCTTTTTCTTTTTTTTCTATGGTCTATTATCTTTCTGAGTATACTCTAGATTAATTTTGGTATTTTGTACAATCGTTAGACTTAATAAACGACACATTAGCTCTTTATGACACGTTTGATGAATGCAAAAGGTGAAAATTTGTAAATATACGACGTTACAGGGAGTTGTGAAGCCTTATTTCATGTGAAAGAATTGTGTTGATGTTGGGTTTGTGACCATTAAGATTTGCGAAGTGTTGACGAGGTTGAAAACCTTCGGATGAGTTGCTCAATGAAGTACGGTTAAAAATGGTGGAGATAAGTTATATTGAAGTTTAAATAGTTGAGTCTTTGAAGTTGGTATGAAATTAGTATACGGACGTTAAGCACACAATTTTAACCCCAGCTTATTTTATAGCCTTTTGCCGCCTAGCTTTACTATCACACGTTTGAAACATATTATTTTGTGCATCAAGCCTATCTTATAACCTTGTTTCACATTATACTTACACCCTTTATATTTTTATGCCATATGAAAATTCTGGTATTTGAAACTATATATATATATATATATATATATATATATATATATATATATATATATATATATATATTGAGAACTTATTGAGAACTTTTAGCCTTTTCTTTAAATAAGTTCAAGAGTGAAGTAATATGAAATCTCTTTTATTTTGTATCAATTTTCAAGGACGAAAATTTTTATAAGGTGGGTAGGATGTAAGACCCAAGACTTTTGAAAAGTCCTATTTGAAATCAATTTCAAATTATATATTTATTTATGGTTTTAATTTCAAAAATTATTTTTATTGAAAATAATTAAAGGCAATTAATTGGACTTGAAATAAATTAAAGTTTTTATCGAAACTCTATACCTATGGATTATTTTCCTATTTATGATTTAAAGTTCTGAAATTCGAAAATAATGGGATTTGGCTATTTAAATTAGAATTTTGTCTAATTTTATAATTATTGATTATTCTCAATATTTAAATTATAAAGTTGGTAGTTATAAAATAATAAGAATTTTATATGATTTAATCTAAATAATTGATATTTTTATAATTTGATATATTAAGTTTTATGAATAAAGAAAATTAATTATATTATCTTTAATTCTTGTATTTGAGTATTAATTCGAAAATAAATCGTAATTTGATAATTAGATAGTCTTTTTATATATATTATTGTTGGATTAAAATAGATTTTCAATTACTCTATTACCCCTAATTTTATTCAAAATTACTAAACTATCCCTAACCCTAATTTCTAACTACACACTCACCTCACCCACACCTGCCGCCACTCTCCTCACTTAGCACAACACACACAATGCACTACACTCTTCTTTACACACACAACAACAACTTCAAAAAAAAAAGAAACAAAAAGAAAAAAAGGGGAAGAAGGAAAGGGGATCGAGGAAGGAAGGAGAGGGTGGAGAAGAGTGAGGCGGCGCGGTGGGTGTCACTGCCACCGTCGCCGCCGCTGCTGACAGAGGAGAGAAAAGATCTGAGAGAGAAGGAGAGTGTCGCGAGGAAGCCACCGCGCCGCTCAGGACCGCCGTCGCGTCGCCGTTTGCACCAGCGCCGAGGAGAACCGCGCGAGAAGGAGGCACAACCGTCGCGCCACCGTCGCTGTCTTCATCGCGTGTGAAGTTGTCGTTCCTGTTGAACCGCCGTGGAGCCCCATCGCCGTCAAATCCATCTCCGTTTTTGCTGTCATGCCCGCCGCTCCTCAAGGTGCTGCCGTGGTGGTGGTCGTGCTTCTAGTCGCCGGAAAACCACCACTACTCCTTCTGTCCCGCCCCTGTTTCGTTAGGGTTTGCTGCTTTTCATGAATAAACTGTTACTATTCGGTGTTGATGTTGCTGCTGTTACTACTGCTGGTTCTAATGCCATTACTACTGTTGCTGTTAATTTGGAATAAGTGGGTTTGTCGCCTTTGCCTTCTTGGTAAGCGTTTTTACTTCCAGAACTTTTGAAATCAATATTCCAATATAAGTTATTAGAGGCTCTGAGCTGTTGGTATTGTAGGATTGAGTTTCGATGATTTTATATCAAAGTTAAGGTTGCTGTTGGACCATTGGAGTTTTTGGCCATTGTCGGAGCTGCTGCCGGGTCAGCTCGGGATGGCGGCTATTCCATTTTGCTCTTACTGTAGGTATATCTTATTGCGAACCCTCGCCGTTAGTTTTCTGTTATGTGTTATTAAGGTTTTCGCGATATTTATGTTGTCGGGGTTGCCTGTTGCAATTAAAACCGTTTCTGCTATTGTGGAAGTGAGCAGACCTACGATTGAAGCTGCAGTTTATTTCGGGCGGAGAGGAATGATTCTTGTGACGCCTTTAGTTTATGGGTTCAACTTTTGAGGTAGGATTTTTCTTAAAATCTATTTTACATTACAAAGTTGTTATAAATAGATATTAATGTGAGAAACATATGATTGTGATTATGATTGTCTTATAAATGTGGTTGTTTGCTGGACTGAATGACTGATTGCTTGAGTAGTTTGTGATTGCTGAAAAGGAATTAGTTTAAAAGGTTATTTAGTTGATTATTATGAAAAATGGCTTTCTTGGTTTTGAAGCTGTTTTTTGAGAATGTAAACGAATTGGCTTTGGAAATTATTTGAAATATGAAAAATGAATTAATTTTAGAAACTGTTTAATTTTGAGTTAGTCTGACTTTATAAATGATTTAGTATTTGAGCTGGTTTGATTTTAAAAAGAGATTTATTGTTGGCATTGATTCGCCTTGAAAATAATTTGATATTGGAATTGGTTGAATTTTGGAAAATGATTGAGATTTGGAGATGGTTAAGAAAAGGTTTGAGAAATGTTTGGATGGGACCCGAAAAGGGTGGCAGAATCTGAGTTTTAGAGGAGATGCTGCCGAAATTTTATAAAATTAGAAGTTTCATTTGAAGTAGTTATTTTAAAAGGTTTAATTTTAAGCATTATATGATTTAAGATTTCTTCAATTATTAAAGGAAGAGTTATGTTTTAGAATGAGAATTGTTAGTGAACGGAATGGAAAGAAGGACGATGAGGATTTTCTTTGAAACATGATTTTGAATGAATTTGGAAATGAGATATGGATTGATGAATGATGATGATGTTGAGAATGACTTGAACATTGATGAATGTTGAATGATTATTTATATGGCTTATGAAATTGAATTATCTGAGATACGAGGTTCCCTGAATAAAGTACTATGGCTTGCCACCACGTGTACCAGGTTGAAAACTCCATTCTCTGTTGACCCTACGACGTAAGTGTGACCAGATACTATATAAATTTCTGGGAATGTTATCCCCATTGAGCAATATTGATTATTTGAGAAAAAGCTATGCATAGACTATTGGGGATGCACGTCAGGGGACAGTCTAAGGACAATTCAAACTTGTCGGGTTGGCTGGATAACCGACAGATGAGCCTCATTAGTCATAGAACAGGCATGTATCATATGCATTTATATGCTTTGCTTGGGTTTGAACTTGTTTTGGTTTGCCTAATTACTAAACTGTTCTTAACTGCTACTTGAACTATTTGTTGTAACTGCTACCTACTTGTGCTTTCCTTATCTGTCTTGCCTGTGTTTGTCCTAGTGTGCTACATTTGAGAATGAACTTTGGTGCTGAATTAATGATTGTGTTGTTTGATTGCGTGGTTGGTTTCTGATTGAAATTTTCTTATAAGAAAAGAAAGATTTTGGATTTTTGAAAAATTAAACATTGTTTCTTCGAAAAAGTTTTGAACGATTACCTATTGGTTTTTAAAAGATTCATAAGGCAATGATAATCACTGAGCTTGAAAATGGATTTCTTATTAGATATCTTCATATGACAACTTTGAAACTCCGTGGTGAGACCGTGTGGTTAAGTTCTCACCCCCCTACAGCTTTACCTTTTCAGGAACCAGATGAAGAGGCATTAAGAAGAGTTATACTAAGTTTGATTTATATGCTGCTATGTTAATTAGATTTTTTAATTCCCTCGTCTTTGTTATTACAAATTTGTAAGAGGAATAGGAATTGTATGTTCTATATGTATATTATATTATGAGTTATTATGTAAGGAGTCTTGTATATGAATCTATGCCTGCTTGCATTTTTCTTAAGATAAAGTATTTATTTTCAGTTTTCAAAGAAATCAGCGATACATTGTTGAGTTACAGGCTCTTATTTTAATATTTAATATGTAAAGTAGTCGTAATACTTCTTGCTATCAGAGTAGCTCAGCCGAAAACATGACTTACACGACTTCTGAGAGTGAGGGTGTTACACTCATCATTGGGATACCATATAAATGACGTATGAGCTTTCAAAGAGGTGATTTTAGAATCAAGCGGCCAGGGTTGCAGTCTTACACGCAAACTGTATCATAAGTGCAATCACAACCTGTCAATAAAAGTTCATACTTAATTAAGAAGGATCTAACTCAACGACACTTATTAAGAAATTTAATCAGAGTAAACACCTTAGAAAATAACTTTTCTAGCACTCAAACTTATTTCAGAATAATACATAAACACAAAATTGAATATACTTTCATGTATTATATCCAATAGTAAAAAATTTGCTGGTTACTAAGTTACAACAATAGATCCTTTAAGTACAAACTAAATCTGGTTACTAAGTTACAACATAGATCATTTTGATGAAAAAAAAAATAAAAAGAAAGAAAACTAATTCTAATTCTCAAGTCCTATCTATACGAACTTCAGAAAAGGGAAATTGTTCATGACACTCAATCCATTCACATGAACCTGATATATAAAAGAAATTCTAGTTTGCAGATTGTCTTTATTATTTGTTTATTCCTAACACAAAAGCGCGCGCATACACACACATGCCTGACTGGGGTCCCTTTTTTCCCCTTAGGCTACAAAAGATGCCATTGCCGACCATGCAATTTTTATTCTCATAATTTCACTACCATTACAAATTGTCTGTGATTTGTAAACTTCACTCACTCACACATGCATACGTGCTGCTTTGCATATATTTCTTTTTCTTAATATTTTTAAGAGTATAGCTTAAATTTCATCTTGAAAATTGTAAGCAGAATCTAAATTCTATTGAATTTTTAACTTTTAAAAATATTTACACTTCATGATTTAATCTAAATCTCTGATATTATAGTAGGATTTAATTAAATTACAAAATATAGTATCAACAATCAAATAGCACTTATAATTTCATAGACCATAGACAAAATTAAATAAATTTGTTTTGAAGCAAAGAGAAATGATTGCTTTTTTCAATTCAAAATTTAAATTTGAAATTTTATTCACTTTATACTTGACAAAGAAGAGGAAAATAAGTGTTGGCATGAGAAACAAATTGAAGAGAAAAAAAGGAATTAAAAAAAAACTAAAATATAAAAAATATAAACAGTAAAAAACAAAAAAGGCCAATAAATTTGCACTGAGAAAGAGAAGGCTTAGAGAAAATTATTCTGCAAATGCCCTTTTGTTAACAAATCGGAAAAAATAATATTTAGATACATTAGAGGTAATAACTAATTACATAGGAGAAAAAATCAAAGAAATCATAATAAAACAGGAACAATTCTTAAGTCACAGTCAAGTTTCCCCGCAAGTGTTAGAAAGTAATGTAGTTTTTCCAGAAAAAAATGTGCAAGGATTTAAATATCAGTTTTTCAAAAATAAAATTACTGTTCAGAAACTAAGGATAAATTGTCCTTATTATACTCATCAAATGTAACTGAAATAAATGAGAATTATTGTCTTGATAGTTCTATTATTCTACTAACATCTTTGAGAATTTGAATTTCTCTTTTGGAAGATGCAAAATAAAACAATCTCAGAATACTTTATAATTCAAATGAATGAAAAGTGAAATATCTCAAAATCAGTATTCTGCAATAATTAAAAAAAATATTAAAGTATTAAAAATTCACATAAATAACAAAATATCTTTTTAAATTTAGTTTCAAGATTTTTCTCTATCTTGGAGCCCTAATATCTCAGTTGTTTTATACAATTCATTAAATTTAAAGTTTAACTATTTTTAAAATATAACAATTATTCATTAGAAGAGAATACGAATATTTTTATTAAATTAAATTTTTATTAAAATTACCGATCCTAAAAAATCAAAGCTTGAAGGTCACGGTTCTATGGAGGTATCATGTTTTCACGTTCTCTCTCTTGGTTCTTTCTTGGTTTCGGTGGTATTGAATGAATAATAATAACTAAAGGTTGATTGATGAGGAATGATTTTTTAAAAGCTTATGAGATGTCATAATTATACATATATATACATATACATGCATCATGCCACGTTTTTTATTTTCTTTCTTTTGCTTCCTAAAGGCTTCGGCCAAAGAGGAAGTAGTATAATAATAATAATCAATTTAATTTTTGTTTATCAAAATAATTTTTAATAAATTAAATAACTTAAATTAATAGAATAATAAATTTCAATAATCATAAAATTTTATTTAATTATTTTTAATAAAAATAATTTTCTTAAAAATAAAATCTCAATACATATAATGACTTATAAATAATTAATTATTTAATTTTAAAAATTTGACATGTTACAATCACTAATGAAGACAAAGTCATCTTCTACTATTCTATGAAGTGATTGTAAACTTTTATAATTGAAATGATTAAATATTTTTATGATCAAAGTGATTGTTTATTTTAGGATTTTAGTATAGTTAAATATTAGAAATAAAACTCTTTTCTAATTCAATTTTAGGATGGTATTATTTGAATTTACATATTATGTAATATATAGTTGTTAAACCATTATTGTATTGGATTTATGATTATGTAAGACTTATTAAATATATATTATATTTTTGAAATGCAATGTTCATATTATTTTGGTAGATTTTTCTACTTTATTTTGAGGTGTAGATTTTAATGATATATATATATATATATATATATATATATATATATATATATCAAAACATTAGGAAATAGTTTATGTAATAGTCCAGACCACCCGCTAGCACGATATTGTCCGCTTTGGTGCACAAAACCTCACAGTTTTGACTTTGACGATAGGGATGCTAGCCAAAGTCCCCCCACTCACTCGTCAAAACGCGTCATGTTAAGGAGAGGTATCCACACCCTTATAAGGCATGCTTCGTTCCCATCTCCAACCGATGTGGGCCTTATAATCCACCCGCCTAAGGGAGTCCAGCGCCCTCGCTGGCACATCGATCCGGGTTCTGGCTCTGATACCATCTGTAACAGCCCAGACCACCCGCTAGCATGATATTTTCCGCTTTGGCGCACAAGGCTTCACGGTTTTGCCTTTGACGATAGGGATGCTAGCCAAAGTCCCCCACACTCACTCATCAAAACGCGTCATGCTAGGGAGAGATATCCACACCCTTATAAGGCATGCTTCGTTCCCCTCTCCAATCGATGTAGGCCTTACAATCTACCCCCTAAGGGAGCCCAGCGCCCTCGCTGGCATATCGATTCGGGTTCTGGCTCTGATACCATCTGTAATAGCCCAGACCACCCGCTAGCACGATATTATCCGCTTTGGCGCACAAGGACTCACGGTTTTGCCTTTAACGATAGGGATGCTAGCCAAAGCCCCCCACACTCACTCGTCAAAATGCGTCATGCTAGGGAGAGGTATCCACATCCTTATAAGGCATGCTTCGTTCCCCTTTCCAACCGATGTGGGCCTTACAATCCACCCCCATAAGGGAGCCCAGCGCCCTCGCTGACAGATCGATTCGGGTTCTGTCTCTGATATCATCTGTAGCAGTCCAGACCACCCGCTAGTACGATATCGTCAAAGACAAAACCGTGAGACCTTGTACGCCAAAGCGGACAATATCATGCTAGCGGGTGGTTTGGGCTGTTACAGTTTATATATAAATTTGTTTATTTAAAAAAAACATGATACAGGTATTGCGACTGTTACAAAACGTGACGAAAATCAGCTTTAATTTTTGTTAGTTTTTTTGTGGCGGTTCAAAACCGCCATGATTGTCCAATGTAAACTTTCAAATCATGTTTTGCGACGGTTGCCTAAACCGCCGCCAAAGATTTGCGCCTCCTGCTTCAAGCACATAGTTGCGGTTCAAAACCGCCACGATTTGCCGAGTGTCTCTTGCGGCGGTTATTCTAGCAGTTCTTCAAAACAGTTGCCCATACTGTGCCGACGGTTGACCTAACCGCGCTTTGGACACCGCCGCTAACCACCGAAAAGACCGCTGCCGCTTCTCTATTTTGTTGTAGTGTAAATATAATTATTAACTGATCAAATTAAAATAAATATATATACATAAATATAAAAGAAAAATACTCAAATAATTTTAAAACGTGATCTATTAGCACACATGTGAGATAATTTAAAAATATATAACTTGAAATTGGATAATGTTAATTGTAAAAATTTATTAACTATGGATATTATATGTATGAAATTATAAATATTATGTATGTGAAATTGGATGTTAAAGTTAAAATATTTTTACAAATTTTACTATACAACTCATATTTTTACATACTAATCTAATTGTTATAAATATAAAATAGAATATGAAATATAAAAAAATTGTGAAACAAATTTCAATTTAGATTATCAAATTCTAATGTTATAAAATAGAAAAAAAATAATGAAATGGTTGATATGTACTTAACAAGCATCGTAATAAAGAGTTTAATTTTGATGCACTGATAATATAAAATATTTTACACAATCATGAAATTATATCCATTTTTTAGATAACTATTTACGCGATCAATGAAAATAGTAATTGTTTTTTATGATGTTATATTATGTGTGTGATTGAATGCACGTGTAAAGCTAAGCTGTTTTACATGACAGTACATTAAAATTAAATTTTTATGATAAAAAAGAAACAAATAAAAAAATAAAAAATAAAAAAATAAAGGCAATACTAAGAAAAAATATTTTACCGTGAATAGAAATTGAACACTTACAAAATTGAGATAAATAAAAATTTTCTTCATTAAATTAAAAAAGAAAGTTCTATGCTCTTTGAAAATATTTGTGTTAAAAATTATTTTATAAAAAACATAAAGAGTGAGCAAATTATATACTATAAAATAAAATTAAGATATACAATAAATATGGGATCTGCATTTATTAATGTTCATACAATGGTTCAGTAACTAAAGTCATATATATATAGTCTAAAAAAGCTTGTCCATCATTCTTAATGGGGTTTGAGGTTGTCTAAATCTAAAAAGATCTGTCACAAAACTACAACTATTTAAGACAGTGTCACAATTCATATCTGATCTGACTTGCATGGCAAGTAAGTTCTTACCATCCGTTACTTTCGATGCTATCAACAGTTCATTATTTTTTTAACATAGAGTAACTTTCCAAATACTAATTATAAAAAAGAAATTATCCACCATTATTATTTACTAGTGGAGAAATTTAAAATTGATGCTAAATTATCATCTCCTACTATAAATATTTTATCAAATTCAAATATTTTTCAATCTTAATTCATTTAAACCTATTCAAAATTTTACTAATTTAGATAACAGTCTTTTACAAATATTTTACTATGGTCTAAATGAGGATACCGAACAATTCATTATTTTGATAAACAAATTAAAATAAACCTTCATTTAAAAGATTCTGAACTTCACGTTCAGATTCACATCTAATTTAATTTTAGATATATATTATCTCGAAACAATTACTATTAACGCAAATATAATTATCTACCCTATAGGAAATAAACTTATGATGATTTTAAAAGAGAAATAAAATATTATTAATGACAAATAAATGATATTGATCCGTTTGTCTTCAAGATAATTATCGTATTGATATTCATCCAATTAAAACAATTAATGTTCTATATAGACCAAATTTTGCTAGGTAAACAATGTTTTGTGAACAATATGAATATGGGACTCTAAAATTGATCTAATAAAGTAAAAATATACTACACCCAAAATACCTACCTAAATCTTAATATTAACAATCCGCACACCTAATGAATTGAGCATCCGATATATCCATTATTCTATCTATACTTTTCCTAATTAAACGATATAATAATGTCTGTAAATAATATAAACGATGTCAAAATTAAAAGCTTTTAACTGTTTTGGGCTAAAAAATTTTTGTCTTCCAAATATTTTTGTGCAAAATTGCTCACACTGCAAAAGTTGGTATAAAAATGTGAGATTTTTTTCTCAATCTAAAATGTTGATAGTGCTTTTTTATTTAAATTAAGCGAATTTGACTTTTATTTTAGCTACATTATACCAGAATGAGCCTAACTCATGTATCACGTGTAAGAGAGTGAAAATCGATATTTTACATAAAATTAAGAGAGTAAATTAGACACACATAAAATATTAAATAAATTATAATATAATCTAAATAGTAAAATTTATAATTTAAAATGAGTAGAATCGAATGACTTTTAATACTGTAATATTGGGAGATTTGATTTAAATCAAAATTTTAATACCTTGAACATAGGTTAAAAAAATAGATATTAAATTATTCATGACACAAATAAAAAACAAAAGAAAAGAAAAATGACAATATTACTACAACTAATTAAATATCAAAGAGTGACAAAAAATTATCATGATTTAATAGTTAATTTATCAGTATGTTTAAGTAAGTATCAAATTTAAATATTGTCTTGTACATGTAGTAATTTATTAGCTAACAAATTTTTAAACAGAACTTAAATTTATAGTGAATTAGTATTTAATTTACTGAGTTGGAAAATACTGTAAAAAAAAAAAAAAGCAAAAGAAAAAAGCTTTGATTTTTATTCCATTTAATATATACAAGTAAAGGGGAAAAGTCTCCAATTCAAAGCTTTAAACCTGCTAGGTATATATATGTGTTTATAATGGTTAATCACCATTCAATTCCAAGTGTAATTAAATTCATACTTTCCGGTTTGTGGATTTAGCATCTTTCCACCATCACGATATATTTTCCATGAACAAAAATGACAGTCATCTCGATTTTCATCATAAACATCTAAATAGTGATTGTTGTATTTTTCTCCTGGCCAATCAAAACTGCAAAAGAATAGTGTTGTAATGAGAACAAAGAGACTTGGTTTAAATCCAAATTGGTAGGACTTGTTAGGGGGAACTGTGTGAAACCCCAAGTCATCATCCTTAGATTTACAGTGAATTGTGAGATCCACTTCTATGCTGTTAATTAATTCCACTGTTACCCTGTGACCGATATCTATGTTTTGGTTTGCATCTGATACTAACGGTATGATGCATGATGATAAGATGAGTGTGAGTGATATAAAGGTGGAGGTAATCATATTCTTTGAAGCCATAGATTGAATTTTTTTTATGACTAGATTGGATTTAAGATGATACTAGTATATATACTTGTGTCCTGCATAAGATAATGTATAAAAATATGTAAAATATTTTTTTAAATAAAAATACATATGGTAATTTTTGATATAAAAATTTTATACAATTAATTAAATTTAAAGTTTAACCATTTTTAATATTAAAAATAATAAAATTAATAAATAATAAGTTTACTTATTTTTTTAAAATATAATAATTATTTATTAAATTAAAATATTTATATTAGAATCTTATCTTTTTAAAGAATTTTTATTAAATAATATTAGTAGTAGAATTTATAGATATTTTTTTATGATTCATGAATAAAATTTTTAAATATGTTAAAACTGATTTGAGTAAGTATAATCTAATATGTTGAATTATTTTTTTTATTATTATAGTAAAAACTATTACGAAAAAAATGTTTTTTTTTTTGTTAAAATCTACTTAGAATTATTTTATATTATTCTAGTATCGTATTCACTATTGGAATCAAAGTAATATTACTAATGTTGTTACCTGTTTAAATTTATAAACATATTTTGTCTATTCTTAAATTGAAGTAATTGTATTTATACCTAAAAATAATTTTATTTTTTTTTTAGTATAAAGACCTATCAAAAATGTTAAAGATAAGATGAATACACAATATCTTATTATAAAGATAACAGATTTATTGATCCAAAATAATTTACAATAATTTTTCTATTTTAAGATAGATAATAAAAGTTTTACTAAGAAAAGATACGATACAATTTATACTTATCCTTTATGCATAAACACTATTATATATAATTACTCAAATCCCTTAAAAAGAGGTAAGCCAAAAAGACAAAAAAGAAGACATACAACAGACGTAATACCTTAAAGTATAAATGAAATTGAACACATAAAGAATCTATTCTATCTATCTATTCTATTATATAAAACTTGGATTTTTGTACTTAATGATAAAATTGACGTGGCATGCTTTTTATAGTGTTTCCTGGTTTATTTCTTTTAACTCATTAAATACAATTCATTACGATGAATTAATTATATCAACTAATTGATTTGATTAGATATTTAAGTATCACACAATTTAATATGATGTATATCAATTAATTGAATATAATTGTTAGAATATAATTATGATCAATTAGATCAATTAACATTATTCAACATATCTGAATATTTATTATAGGATATTACGTGTTTGTTTTTTCGATTTTCGTATCACCTATAAATATCCTTCTATATTGTATCATTCTACACAACTTGAATACTTACAAACCTTTTTCCTATTGTTCCCTCTCCCTTTTCTAACATGGTATCAGAACCATGGTATCCTCATTGAAGAGGATATGTTGATTTTCTTCTGGTGAAATCACTGTACTTTTCATACTTTTCTTTCGTGCCATTTTTTCCCTTCTCTTTTGTCAATGCTTTGATGTTTTTATGACCTTACCAATTAGCTTATCCACTACTTACTTATTCTTATGGAGAAACCATATGTTGTTCGTCACCTTTCGATAGTTTGTCATCTCTTCGCATTCTGTTACTTTTTAGCAGTTTTTCGGCAGTTGGCCACTCTTGCAGCAGTTCCGTCTGTATTCTCTTCCGACAGTTTCGTCTGTGTTTCCTTCCGGCAGTTCCATTTGCGTTCCTTTCCAGCAATTTCGTCTGCACTTTCTTCCGACAGTTCTGTCTGCATTTTCTTGTAGCAGTTTCGTCTACGCTTTCTTCCGGCAGTTCCATCTGTGCTTCCTTCTGACAGTTCTGTTTGCGCTTTTTTCAAGCAGTTCTGATCCATCTGCATCTATTATATCAGTTTATGTATTTTTTATTTAGTTGTTTCAAATAAGTTTCAAATTGAGGGAGATGTTAGAGTATAATTAGGATCAATTAGATCAATTAGCATTATTTAATATATCTGAATATTTATTATAGGATATTATGTCTTTATTATTTCAATTCTCTTAGCACCTATAAATACCCTTCTATATTGTATCATTCTACACAACTTAAATACACATAAATCTTTTCTCTACTGCTCTCTCTTACCTTTTGTAATAATAATAAATATAATTTAATTTAGTTAGAAGTTCATTATTTTATAGTCTTCTCTATATATATATATATATATATATATATATATATATATATATATATATATTTTTTTTTTTTTTTTTCAGGAAAGCGAAATTCTTTTAGTCTTCCAGGGGGATCGAATGTTAACTAACTGACGTATTGGAATATCAACCAGCGTGAAGCCCACCAAGCGGAACTGCACTATCAATAAGTGGGACACCCAGTTTCAGTGGCGTGGACCATAGAGGTAGGGGCAAGAGCTACTCGGAGAGAAATGGCGTATGTGATTGCAGAAACCTATCTCGATGCGGTATATATAAACATGATAGAATAAAATTGTTAAAATAATCTTTTTATCATTTTGGATATTTTAACTCTTTTTTTCTTTTTCTTTTTACGTATAATTTTGTTTTACGTTAACTTTGTTTATTTAATGATGAAATATACTCATGTTAATTCTATTATATAGTTTATTTTACTCCTATATATTTTGATTTGTATAGTCACTATTGATCTTGCTATTTTCATTTTCTTGAATTGTTTTTTATTTTTTTATGACTTGATAATTTAAATAAAAAAGTAAAGAAAAAAAAACGATGACCAAAGGCGGATGCTAAAAGCTTAAAGCAGGAACATCATTTTTCAGCATTATTATTAATAATATGAACTTTATTATTTCTTTTCTAATCTTCTTTAATATCAACTTCATTTTTTCTTTATTATTGTTAATGTTTTTATTATTTTCTTCTCTAATCATAAATCTCCTTATAATAATTCTTTGGTAGAATATTTTTTTTGGTCTAATAGAATTTTTTCCTATTTTTTTGTCAAAAATGATTATTTATATTAAGAGAAAAGAAGATACAAATTAAATTTTAAAATTCAAATTTAAATAAGATGTACAAAGAGTAACTATTGAACTCATTTGGTAGATTTTAAACTCTTTGTATTACGTCATTGAAAATTTCAAATATTATTATAAAATTCTAGATATTTTTTATCTTATTGTTATTAAATTATACATTATATCGTATATCGGAAGAGTTTCATTTTTTTGAAATAAGTATGACATTATATACTTTTTTCAATACAAAGGGATAATGAAGTTGAAGTGAGTAATAAAATTGATTATATAAAAGATACAAATTTTTAGAATTTCTAACACAATTGACAAATTTTTAGTTTCAAAATAATTTTTTACTCTATTTTTTATCTTTTATTTGATTTTTTTATAATTTTTTCTTAATTTTTTTAATTAATTATGACTATAATAATTCATCACAAATTTATATTTTCTAGAAAAAATTTATCAATCATAAAATATAGAAGACTTAACTAAAAAATTTAAAAAATATTGATTAATCACAAAATAAAAAATTATGAATTGTGCTTTAATTATGTTATAAAATATAAATCGGGACTATTTAAAATTAAATTTTTACTATTAATGTTAACTTAAATTATAATAAAGTAAAAAATAAAAATTGTATATAATAATTTAATTTAATTATTTATACTACCAAACTTATTCTTTATTATATCCCATTCATTTTTATTTATTGGTGATTTTTAATTTTTTATTTTAAATAAAAATTTGAATTGATTGATTTTTTTTTCAATTAGTAATATAATTATTGTAATATTTGCTTTACTCGGTAATATTTTTTAATTTATGCTAATTTAACTAATTAAAATTAATAAAAGTTCAGTTATTTTAATTTTTGTAACTTTTTATTCTAATAATGTATTTTAATTGATGCATTAATATAATTTTAATATTTATATATCATTAATAATAATCTCATTTTAAAGTAACGTTTTACACCCCTAAAATATATATATATATATAATATGTTTAATTATAAAAAAATAGTACGATTAGATTAGACATATTTATATTTAATTTATTTGATTACTTAATTAGAATTAATTATATTAAAAGATTAGGTTAAGATGATAGTAGACTAATTATACTAAAAGATTAAGATTATCATGGATTATCATTATTTTATTATTTTTTATTTTTAATATTATTTCAAATATTTAGTTTCTTTTTATTATTTTTTTTTATTCTCTTATTCTATGTGTGTATTCTCATAAATCTTGTTAAATTAGACAAGATATTGTATATTTTCTTTTTATTCCTCTTTTATATACACATAAAATTTATTAAATTATTTTTCTTTTATTTAATAATTTTGCTTCTCTTCTATTTATATTTTTTCAATATTTTATTAGTTCTTATTTTTCTAAATTTTACTTTAATTTATTATTTGTTCTTATTAAACCTAATATTTTTATTTATCTGTAATATACATTCTTATATATGTTATAGAAATATGATTTGATTCCATTAATTTGCCAAATTTTTTTAAAAAATCTAAAGCTAAAGCACAAAAATATATTTATAGATATTTGACTTTTTTAACTAAAAAATGTAATATTTTTTGTCATATTTGTTGAAATTCTAATTTAAATATGAATATTAATTTTTTAAAATAGAATAAATATATTTTAAATTTTTTGCATCTAAAAACAATATTTTATCAATGTTAGAATTATTTAGATGAATAAGCAATAGTGAATATAGAATTATTTAAGATAGATAGAACTAAATACATCTTTTTATTAAAAATACGAATTTAAAAATATTATATTTAATTCTCAATAGTCAACCTCTCATTGAACCATTGTATGCTCAAATTTTTTTTGAAGAAATGAAATAATTTAGGTATATAATTTTTTGTAAAAATTTAATTAATTCAAGATATTTATTATCGTTAATTAAAAAAGTAAATTGAAATGACAATTTAATATTTCTATACTTTAAAATATTATTTATTTGTTTTTCTAGTATTTTTTATCATCCAATGATCACATTAATATAATTTAATTCAATAAAATATTGAATAAAAATTTTATTTTCTCTGAAAATGTTAGGATTTCTCAACTTTAAGATCATCCATATTAACTCATTAAGAAATATAACTGAGAGCGTGGAAGCGTCCCTTTATTCGAGGCATGATTGAGATCAGAAAGCTTGGCTCTTGTGGTTCTTTGATCTTCGTCAACCAAAATCTTCTGTATTTCTGATAGGGATTAATCACAACTTCACTGTAGAAAAAGAGCTACAGAGGCGAATTTGATGTATTGGAGACCAAAATCTTGAAGTCATTATTTAATTTATATATGAGTGTGACACTCATTAAACCCTAAAACTCAAATAAAATAGTATATATGATTTTAATCTCATTTATCTAAATCAAAAGTAATAATGACTTATTTAATTCAATATTTATGCTAATAAATAAGATCACCATTTATATAAGTCATTTAATGTGAAATTACTTAATTTGCGATTATAATTAATATATGTATTACCCATAAATATATTAAGAAATAATAATTTCCTAACAATCTTCCAATTGGGCTATACATATATATTTTCTTGAGATAATCATATCTTATATATTTTATGCGTACATCTAAAGAGTTTAATTTTAATACACTGATAATATAAAATATTTTACACAGTCCTACAATTATATCTATTTTTTATATAACTATTTATGCGGTCAATAAAAATAATAATTAGTTTTTATGATGTGATATTACGTGCGTAATTAAATGCACATATAAAATTGTTTTACATGACAGTATGTAAAATTAAATTTTTATAATAAAAAGAAAACAAATTAAAAAATAAAAAATAAAAAAATAAAGGCAATACTCAAAAAAAATATTTTACCCGTGAATAGAAATTGATCACTTACAAAATTGAGATAAATAAAAATTTTCTTCATTAAAAAAGAAAGCTTTGTGCTGTTTGAAAATCTTAGTTGTAAAAATTATTTTGTAAAAAACATAAAGAGTTAGCAAAGTATATACTATAAAATAAAATTAAGATACACAATAAATATGGGATATGCTTTTATTAATGTTCATACAATGGTTCAGTAACTAAAGCCATAGTCTAAAAAAGCTAGTCCATTATCCTTAATGGAGTTTGAAGTTGTCTAAATCTAAAAAGATCTGTCACAAAACTACGTTGATTAAGCTATTCAACCTACTCAAGACACAAGTACCACAATTTATGTCTGATCTGACGTGTATGGCAAGGAAGTCCTTATCATCCACTATTGTTGATAGGGATGGCAAAATTTTTCGAGACGCGAGAATTCTTGCGGGGACTGCTCCGAATGGAGATCTGACTGTGGGAAATTTTTCTGTGGGGATGGGGATGGGGGACAAAATTCTCCCGAGGCAGACGCGGGGGCCCGAGCGGGGATCCCCACCCTATCCCCGAGATTCCCCGCCTTATCCCCGCTAATCCCCAAAGTTCATAAATTTACTGAATTGTCTTTAATAGCTTATTTCTCATATATATTTTTTAGTCATTTCACACACACACACACACACGAATGGAGATCTGACTGTGGAAAATTTTTCTGTGGGAATGGGGATGGGGGACAAAATTCTCCCGAGGCAGACGCGGGGGCCCGAGCGGGGTTCCCCGCCCTATCCCCGGGATTCCCCGCCCTATCCCCGCTAATCCCCAAAGTTCATAAATTTACTGAATTGTCTTTAATAGCTTATTTTTCATATATATTTTTTAGTCATTTCACACACACAAATCCCCAAAGTTCATAAATTTACTGAATTGTCTTTAATAGCTTATTTCTCATATATATTTTTTAGTCATTTCACACACACGCACACATGCACACACACACACACGCACGCACGCACACACGCACACGCACACACGCACACGCACGCACGCACGCACGCACGCACACAGAAACCCAAAACTCCAACCTCTCTGCAGTCACCCTCTCGTCGCTCTCCCTTCTCACCGCATCGTCACATCTCACCGTGCCATGATCCTCACCACGTCATGCTCTCTATTTTCAGCATTTCTTTCCGTAACTTTATCGTCATTTTCATTCTCCTCTCTGTTACCACGTCTCCCACCTTGTCCACTTCTCTATCCTCTGGCTCGCTGTTGTGTCCTCCCATTGCGTCATTTCAAAAGAAGTCACCATCTTGTTGTTTAGACTTTTTATATAAAATCTTGTTATTTTTGTATAGAATGGATACTTACACCTCTATTCATATGGAAATTAATAATTAATTAGAACTATCAGATAGATGGGAAATGGGGTCCCCGCGGGAAATGGGGCCTTATGGAGAATGTAGATGGGGAGCAATATTTTCCCACGGCAGAGAACAGGAGCAGGGACAGAGAGTAAATCTGGGGGCGGAATGGGGAGCAGGGAGGCATCCCCGACCCCTGTCCTGTCCCATTGACATCCCTAATTGTTGATGCTATTAATAGTTTATCATCCATCTTAACATGGGGTAACTTTTCAAATACTAATTATAAGAAAGAAATTACCCATTATTATTATTTATTAATGAAAAAATTTAAAGTTATTGGCTAAATTATCATCTTTTACTATAAATATTTTATCAAATTTAGATATTTTTTATCTCAATTCATTTAAACCTACTTAAAATTTTACTAATTTAAATAACAACCTCTTACAAATATTATACTATTGTCTAAGCGAAGACGCCGAACAACCCATTATTTCGGTAAATAAATTAAAATAAACCATCATCTAAAAGATTATGGACTTCACGTGTAAATTCACATCCACTTCAATTTTGAGTAATATCTCAAAAAAATTACTATTAACGCAAATATAATTATATACTCAATAAAAAATAAACTTATGATAATTTTAAAAGAGAAATAAATTATTATTAATGACAACTAAATGATATTGATCCGTTTATCTTCAAGATAATTATCGTATTGATATTCATCCAATTAAAATAATTAATGTCTGTAAGTAATATAAACGACGTCAAAATTAAAAACTTTTAACTGTTTCGGGCTAAAAATTTTTGTCTGGCAAATATTTTTGTGGAAAATTGCTCACATTGCAAAAATTGGTATAAAAATGTGAGATTTTTTTTTTCAATCTAAAATGTTGATAGTGCTTTTTCTTGATTAAATTAAGCGGATTCGACTTTTATTTAGCTACATTATGCCAGATTGAGCCTAACTCATGTATCACTTTTAAGAGAGTGAAAATCGATATTTTACATAAAATTAAGAGAGTAAAGTAGACACACATAAAATATTAAATAAATTATAATATAATCTAAATAGTAAAATTTATAATTTAAAATAAGTAGAATCGAATGACTTTTCAATACTGTAATATTGGGAGATTTGATTTAAATCAAAATTTTAATACCTTGATCATAGGTTAAAAAATGGATATTAAATTATTCATGACACAAATAAAAACAAAAAAAAAGAAAAATGGCAATATTACTACAACTAATTAAACATAAAAAATGACAAAAAATTATCAATTTAAATTGATGTAGTAGTTAATTTATTAGTATATGAATAATTTTTCGTATACAAGCGTTTTTTTATACAAGTCTTTACAAGTCATTTATATTAACGCGCTTCGAACCGTTACTGCACGTTTTCACTGCACCTTCTTCTTCTTGCTGCATGTTCTTCTTCCTCTCCCTCTTTTTCTTCTTCTTTTCTTTCGTTTCTTGCCTTTTCTTTCTCCTTCTTCATTTACGTGCTTTTCTCTCTGTTTTCTTTTTTCGTTATTCTCGATTTTCATTGTTTTTTGACATCAAGCTCTGAAATCATTTTTGAAGAATAAGAAGCAGCAGAAGATGAGGAGGAGAAAAAAAGAGTTCCAAATTATGCATAAGGTGTACTTCAACGAATTTTGGGTGTATTTCTTAAATATTTGGGTGTAGTTTTGTAATTCTTTAGGTGTATTTCTGTAATTCTTTGGGTGTATTTCTATAATCGTTTGGGTGAATTTCTGTAACCGTTTGGGTGTATTTCTGTAATCCTTTGTGCATGTTTGGGCGCCATTATTTTGTTAAAAAAAGATCTTTTTACAATGAAAAAAGATCTTTTTTTATTTTTTAACGTGTTTGGCAAATTTCTAGTAGTAAAAGTAAAAGCACTAGTAAAATAAAAAAGATCTTTTTTGAGAAGCTGTAATTTACATATTTTTTTGAAAGATCCTTTTTCCTAAAAAAAAAAGATATTTTTCATGTAATAAATAAACAAAAAAGTACTTTTATATTGTTATACCCAAACATAATTGATAGATAAAAAGATCTTTTTACATGAGATATCCAAACATAAAATTACTTTTACTTCTCTACAAGATCTTTTAAAAAAAAGATAACTCAAAAAAATATTTTTCTTAAAAGCTCACCCAAACAAGCCCTTTGGATGTATTTCTGTAATCGTTTGGGTGTATTTCTGAAATTCTATTATCTTCAAAACGATTTCAAAACTTGATTTCAGAAACCATAAAAATCGAAAAAAAAAAACGAAGCAAGAATACAGTGAATAAATTTGGCAAGAAACTTGTTTTCATGGAAGAAAAAGAAGAGTTGTTCATAATGTTTACTCTTGAATGTGGGAGTAATGCGCGTGTGTTTTGTTGGACTTGTGCCAACTTGTAAGACTTGTAAATCAAAAAGACTTGTATGTGTAGCAGGCCTTATTTTTATTGAATTTAATATATACAAGCAAAGGGAAAAAGTCCCCAATTCAAAGCTTTGAAGACTTTTTGGTCCTGCTAGGTATACATGTGTTGATAATGGTTATTGGTTAATGACCATTCAATTTCAAGTGTAATTAAATTCGTATAGTCCAGTTTGTGGATTCAGCATCTTTCCACCATCACGATATATTTTCCATGAATAAAAAGTACAAACATCTCAATTTTCATTATAAACATCTAAATAGTGATTGTTGTATTTTTTTCTGGCCAATCAAAACTGTAAAAAAAATAATGTTGTAATGAAACGAACAAGACTTGGTTTAAATCCAAATTGGTAGGACTTGTTAGGAAGACTGTGTGAAATCCCAAGTCATCATCCTTAAATTTGCAGTGAATTGTGAGATCCACTTCTATGCTGTTGATTAATTCCATTGTTATCCTGTGACCGATATTTATGCTTTGGTTTGAATTTGATACTAACGGTATGATGCATGATGATAAGATGAGTGTGAGTGATATAAAAATCGAGGTAATCATATTCTTTGAAGCCATAGATTGGATTTACGATGATATATACTAGTATATAACTATATATACTTGTGTCCTGCATATGTAAAATAATTTTTAAAATAAAAATACGTATAGTATTTTTTGTTTTATATAATTAATTAAATTTAAAATTTAACAATTTTTAATATTAAAAATAATAAAATTAATAAGTAATAAGTTTACTTATTTTTTAAATATAACAATTATCCATGCAGAGTAATATATAATTTGTTACTAAATTGAAATATTTATAATAGTATCTTATTTTTTTAAAAAAAAATTCATTAAATAACATTAGTAGAATTTGTAGATATTTTTTATGATTTATGAGTAAATTTTTTTAATTTTTTTTGTTAAAAATAATTTGAATAAGTATAATTTAACATGTTGAATTGTCTTTTTTTAAATTAGATGCTAGAGTCAAAAAATGTGTATTTCTTGGTTTTAAAGAAGGCACAAAATATTTCTTATTGCTTGACATCACCAATAATAAATTGCTAGTATCTAGAGACCGTTGTTTTCTATGAGAACATTTTCTCTTTTAAAGAAAGTTGCAGCATCTCTTTTGACATCATTAGACCCGACTCACAACAAACTTCATGCATCACTTACATTTGATGACATATTCACGTACACCCAAACCACTTTGCCGCATATCCCTCCCACAATTTCTTTCAACGCTCCCATTCAATCACATGCAGTATCATCACATAATAACAATAGCATTACATCATCTCATCATGCTCACTCACAACAACCCCTTAGGAGATCCGAAAGAATAAAAAGAAAACCAACTCATTTAGAGAATTTTTATTGCATGCAAACTTTTAAAAAGATAGCAACCACAACCAATTGTAGGTATCCTATTTCTAACCATTTATCATATCATAATCTTTTAACTACACATAAAACTTTGTCTGTGAGTATTGCATCATCCGTTGAGCCAAAACATTATGAAGAAGCTGTGACCGAATCTTATTGGAGGGATGCTATTTCGGCTGAGCTAGAAGCCTTGAATACAAATAAGACTTGGATGATCACTCCTTTACCTCCAGACAAGAAAATAATAGGTTGTAAATGGGTCTTCAAATTAAAATTGAAACCCGATGGCAGCATTGAGAGACATAAAGCAAGGCTCGTAGAAAAAAGGTACAATCAAAGACAAGGATTTGACTTCTTTAATACTTACATCCCGGTTGCAAAAATGACTACACTCGGGATTCTCTTAGCCTTAGCAGCAGCAAAGAGTTGGTTGCTTCAGCAACTCGATGTCAATACAGCTTTTCTCCATGGCGATTTAGACAAAGAAGTTTACATGAGTTTACCTCCAGGCCTCAATGTGGGGAAATCTGGCATGGTTTGCAAATTAACCAAGTCACTCTATGGCCTCAAACAGGCCAGTCAGCAATGGAATGTCAAGCTAATTTCTTTACTCTTGAGCTTAGACTACTCACAGTCCAAACATGATTACTCCTTATTCACTAAATCATACATTGGTGTTTTTACTACTGTTCTTGTTTATGTAGATGACCTAATTCTCACAGGGAATGACCAATTAGAGATCAACATCACCAAGCAATAATTGCATGCAAGATTCAAAATAAAAGATATTGGTAATTTAAAGTACTTCCTGGGTCATGAGATAGCTAGATCAAGCACTGGTGTTGCAGTTCACCAAAGAAAATATGTCTTGGACTTGCTCACTGAATACAAAATGATTGAATGCAAACCTACCACAATTCCGATGGATTATGCAACCAAACTAGCCAAGGATTCAGCACCAGCATTCTCAGACGTGTCGGCTTATAGACGCTTCATTGGCAGACTTGTCTACCTCACAACAACATGGCCAAACATTTCGTTCGCGGTGGGAAAGTTAAGCCATTGTTTGGATTACCCTACCACTGCCCACTATAGTGCAGCTCTCCGAATTGTCAAATACCTGAAGAATGCCCCCGCAGCAGGTCTCTTCTTCTCTGCCTCCTCAGACCTGCTCCCTTCCGGCTACTCAGATGCAGATTGGGCAGCATGTCCAGATAGTAAAAGATCAATCTTTGGCTACTGCTTCTACATAGACACTTCACTTATCTAATGGAAGAGCAAAAAACAAACAACTGTGGCTAGATCCTCATCTGAACCGAAGTATAGGGCGCTAGCACTTGCGATGTGTGAAGCTTGTTGGATCTCATTCATTCTGGCTGACCTACATGTTCCAGTCCCCAAATTTATCCCAATCTACTGTGATAGTCAATCTACAAGGTATATAGCCGCCAATCCAGTCTTTCATGAGCATACCAAACATATTGAGGTAGATTGTCATGTGGTAAGGGAGAAAATAATTTCTGGGCTCATCAAGCTTTTGCTTATTGCCAGCAAAGACCAAAATGTGGACATCCTCAGAAAGGCACTTGCTCCAGGACCCTTCAAATCAGGTTATGCTAAGTTGGGATTGCTCAACATTTTCGATCCCAACTTAAGGGAGAATGTATAATTTTTGTATGAACATAGTTTTTTCATTGTATGAGTATCTGTATGTTTACGTTTTTTTTTTTCTTTGAAAATGTTTATGTAAATTCCAAGTGCATGTTTATATAACTCTCATTGTAAGTTCCCAATTTTCAAACTTGACAATTTAAGGGGGAATGTCACTTGGGTAATATAGCTAATACATATACAAAGAGTGAATACAGCAGCAATAGGCACATACTAATGTAGTATAGATAGTTAGTTACAAGTTTAGTGTATATAATCAATTGTTAGTCAAAAGGTCATCAGATTGGTAGAGTGAGAACTAGGATTGTTAGTTTCCTCAACTTCACTCTCTCTTCCTCTGATTTGTGGGATTTTCACATTCAAAGTTTCAATTCAAATTTACCTTTCTTTTTCAATGTTTTCCAGTTATGAATTTAACACTATTAACAGTTCATCATCCATCTTAACATGGGCAACTTCCCAAATACTAATTATAAAAAAAATTATCCACTATTACCATTTATTACTAGAAAATTTCAAAATTGTTGGCTAAATTATCATCTCCTACTATAAATATTCTATTAAATTTAGGTATTTCTCAATCTTAAGTTATTTAAACCTACTTAAAACTTTACTAATTTAGATAACAGTCTTTTATAAATAGTTTACTATTGTCTAAGCGAGGACCTTGGATAACCCATTATTTCGGTAAACAAATTAAAATAACCTTCATCTAAAAGATTATGGACTTCACATTTAAATTCACATCCACTTTAATTTCGGGTAATATCTCGAAACAATTACTATTACCGCAAATATAATTAGGGGTGCGCTACACATCCATGTAACCATGTAACCAAGTTGGCCGAATCTTAAATAGAGTCACGCGCATTAATGAGAGTGAAAACATGCGCCCGCTCATTATAAAAAAATGTTACTTCTTTCTCAGTTCTTCTTCTTCTTCTTCTCTGCTCGCATTATAGGCTTCACTGTTCTCCTGTGCTCGCGTTTTCTTTCTTGTTGTTCTTCTTCTTCTCTACTCGCGTTCTTCGTTATGGATCAGGATTAACTTCAACATAATTAGCTTTGTGGTTCTTCTTCTTCTTCGTTTTCTTCTTTGATCTGGACTTTTGAATTGAAACAATGAATGAATCAACTTCAAAATCAGTTGAATGAGTGCAATTTAGATTATTCTTCTAAAATGCATCACAATAATCTTAAACATTGAACAAAGTAAAAGGAAGTCACCGAACCGAACAACATTCATTTGGTGAACTGAAATCACAAAGGCCACCAAACTGAATAATGTACATGTGGTGAATAAATGGTGATCAACTTTCAATCAACAAGAATAGTATTTCTCCATGCAAAAGAAGTACTGAACAAGAGTAACAACCAATTTCAAAGTCCTAGTTACACTATCCATTGAATTGAAGAAGAAGAAGATCCTACGAGCGCAAATTTGAAAGAAGAAAGAAGAGGAGGAGCGAGGAGGAAGAGGAGGAGAAATACTATTCTTGTTGATTGAAAGTTGATCACCATTTATTCACCACATGTACATTGTTCAGTTCGATCGGTGGCCTTTGTGATTTCGGTTCACCAAATGAATGTTGTTCGGTTCGGTGGCCTCCTTTTACTTTGTTCAACGTTTAAGATTATTGTGATAGCATGCATCAATCATTTCCTAGCTGTCTCAATGTAATAACCTCATTCAACTGATTTGAAGTTGAATCATTCATTGTTTCCATTCAGAAGTGTAGATTGAAGAAGAAAACGAAGAAGAAGAAGAACGATGGAGCTTATCACGTTGAATTCAATGCAGATCAATAATGAAAAATGCGAGCAAAGAAGAAAAACGCGAACAGAGGAGAACGACGAATTTTATTAAGTTGAAGAAGAAGACGCGTGTATAACAAACGACTGTGGGGTGGGAAAATGCGTGTGTGGAGGAAATTACTTGGATAACATCCATGTATTTTTTACATGGATGTAGAGATTTTCCCATATAATTATATACTCAATAGAAAATAAACTTATGATAATTTTAAAAGAGAAATAAATTATTATTAATGACAATTAAATGATATTGATCCGTTTGTCTTCAAGATAATTATCGTATTGATATTCATCCAATTAAAACCATTAATGTTATATATAATGTCCGTAAGTAATATAAACGACGTCGAAATTAAAAACTTTTAACTGTTTTGAGCTAAAAATTTTTGTCTTCCAAAAATTTTTGTGCAAAATTGCTCACATTGCAAAAATTGGTATAAAAATGTGAGATTTTTTTCCCAATTTAAAATGTTGATAGTGCCTTTTCTTGATTAAATTAAGCGGATTCGACTTTTATTTAACTACATTATGCTAGATTGAACCCAACTCATGTATCACGTGTAAGAGAGTGAAAATCGATATTTTACATAAAATTAAGAGAATAAATTAGACACACATAAATTATTAAATAAATTATAATAATGTAAATCGTAAAATGTATAATTTAAAATAAGTAGAATCGAAGGACTTTTCAATACTGTAATAGTGGAAAATTTGATTTAAATCAAAATTTTAATACCTTGATCATAGCTTAAAAAAATGGATATTAAATTATTCATGACACAAATAAAAACAAAAGAATATAAAAATGACAATATTACTACAACTAATTAAATATCAAGAATGACAAACAATTATCATGATTTAGTAGTTTATTTATAAGTATGTTTAAGTAAGTATTGAGTTTAAATATTGTTTTGTGCATGTAGTAATTTATTAGCCAACAAATTTTTAAACAGAACTTAAATTTATAGTGAATTAGGGGACGTTTAGAAAGTTTTAAAAGTAACTTTTTTGAGCTTTTGACTTATGAAAAGTAATAGTATTAATGTCTGGTGCATTTTTCAAAACCAAATTATAACTTTCTAAGAAGCTATTTAGAAGGTTATAGAGAAGTTAAAAAAATGACTTCTCCATAATACTACTACTTTTTATCACATTTCTATAAAATAAACACTTTTAGAACTAAAAACTCAAATACAAAATAACTTATTTATAAGCTACTTTTAATATAGTCATTTATTGTTTAAAATATTTTTTAAAAAGAGTTTAATTAAACTGTTTACCCAAATTGGCCTTAGTATTTAACTTACTGGATTGGAGAATACCGTAAAAAAAACAAACCAAAAGAAAAAAAGCTTTGATTTTTATTCAATTTAATATATACAAATAATAGGAAAAAGTCCCCAATTCAAAGCTTTGAACCTGCTAGGTATATATGTGTTCATAATGGTTAATAACCATTCAATTCCAAGTGTAATTCATATCATACTTTCTGGTGTCTGGATTCAGCATCTTTCCACCATTACGATATATTTTCCATGAACAAAACCTACACTCATCTCGATTTTCTTTATAAACATCTAAATAGTGATTGTTGTATTTTTCTCCTGGCCAATCAAACTTGCAAAAGAATAGTGTTGTAAGAAAAACAAAAACTTGGTTTAAATCCAAATTGGTAGGACTTGTTAGGGGGGACTGTGTGAATCCCCAAATCATCGTCCTTAGATTTGCAGTGAATTGTGAAATCCACGTCTATGCTGTTGATTAATTCCACTGTTACCCTCTTGTTACCGATATTTATGCTTTGCCTTGCATCTGATACTAATGGTATGATGCATGATGATAAAATGAGTGTGAGTGATATAAAGGTGGAGGTAATCATAGTCTTTGAAGCCATAGATTGGATTTAAGATGATACTGGTATATATACTTGTGTCCTGCATAAGATATAATATACAAAAAAATTTTAAATAAAAATAAGTATAGTAATTTTTGTTTTATACAATTAATTAAATTTAAAGTTTAACTATTTTTAAAGTATAACAACTATTCATTAATAGTAATATATATTTTTTGTTACTAAATTAAGATATTTATATTAGAATCTTATCTTCTTAAAGAATTTTTATTAAATAACATCACTAGAATTTGTAGATAATTTTTATGATTCATGAGTAAAATTTTTAAATTTTTTTTGTTAAAAATGATTTAAGCAAATATAATCTAATATGTTGAATTGCCTTTTTTATTATTATAGCAAAAACTATTACAGAAAACTGTTTTTTTTTTAAATCTACCTAAATTTATTTTATATTATTTTAGTATAATATTCTCTATTGAAATTAAAGTAATATTATCAATGTTGTTACCTATTTAAACTTACAAACATATTTTGTCTATTTTTAAGTTGAAATAGTTGTATTTATACCTAGAAATAATTTTTTTTTTATTAATGTAAACACCTATCAAAACTATTAAAGATAAGAAGAATACACAATATCTTGTCACAAAGATAACAGATTTATTGGTCTAAAATAATTTACAATAATTTTTCTATTTCAAAATAGATAATAAAAATTTTACTAAGAGAAGATATGATACAATTTATAGTAATCCTTTATGGATAAGTATCATTGCATATAATTACTCTGAATCCCTATAAAAAGGGAAATAAGCAAAAAAAAGGAAGAAAACACACAACAACTTTCATCGATGTTATATTATCATGCAATCCCTTAGATTAGAAATGAAATTGTGCACGTCAGGAATATAATTTAAACATTAAGAATACTCAATGCTTTTTTGAGTGAGCTTCTAAGAAAATATCTTTTTTATTGAGTTATTATTTTTCAAATAAAAGATCTTTTAAAAAAATAAAAATAATTTTATATTTAAATATCTCATATAAAAATATCTTTTTATTTATTAATTATATTTGGATACAATAATATTTTATTTTGATATTTTTCTAGTGCTTTTTGTAGGTTCTTAAAAAAATATATTTTTATTTTTCTAATATTTTTAATTTTATTATTAAAAAATTTAAATAATTTAAAAATTAAAAAATATTTTATCAAAAATATTTTTTTTAACATCTTAATGACATTTAAATATGCTCTGAACAGATAAATCAATTTATATGGTATAAAAATAATAAAATTTAAAATAAAAAATTATAAAAACTTAAATAAATAGGAACAAAATAAAAGAAATAAAAGAGATAGAGTAAAATAATGGATAATAATATTTTATAATTTATAAAAAAAATCAAAGAGTAAAAATAATGTATCATACGAAAGAAAAAATATTATTGAATGAAAGAGTAATTAGTAAAAAAATAAGATTATATTATAATATATATGCCTTTATATAATGAATAGATTATCAATTATGAAAATAGGTAAAATAAAAAAAAAATTAAATTGTATTTTTAATAAATTAAAAAAATATTTGTTACTGTATAATTGATGGTAGACATATAGCTATATATTAAACAATAACTTGTAAAAAAATATTAATAGAAATATTAGATTTGATATTAAAATAAAAAATAAATACAAACAATGAATAAAAAAATAAATATTAGAAACTTTTGTTAAACAACAATTCAATAACATGACAATAAATTAAATTAAATAACATATATTTGAATTAATTAAATCAAAATACTTGCTATATTAAATTAATTATAATTGTTTAATTCAATAAAATAAGTTAAATAAATAAAAAAGATCTTATAAATATGCATACCATATAAAAATTATAATACTTTTAAAATTTATTAATCAAAATACATAAGAAAAAAATTAATGTAAATTAAAACAAAATCAATTCATTTATTTTACTCAAATCAAATAATAAATATAATCGATTAGTTATAATTAATATGATCAAACAAAATATTAATTAATTTAATATTTATTTCAATAAAATCGAATAGATGATCAATTATAACACTTTTAAAAATTATTAATCAAAATAAATAAGAGATAAGATAATAAATGTGTAACACCCTACCATACAAAGTCTTATGCTTAAGTCATAATTCAGAGATGGCAAGGTATTACGACTTCTAAAACAAAAATTTAGTACGTATAGTAGTATGAATGATTGATTATAACTAGGAGTCTTTGTAGAAAAAAGGGGTAAACAAAAAAAATCGCAACTCAAAAGCGCAACACTCCGATCGATAACGTAACGAACAGGGATAGCCAACGCGAGATTATATATATACAACTGAGTGTCAAAAACAAGAATATCAAGACTCCAGATCCAGCTGCGAAGATAACCGGTCCGAGCATAGCAATATATACATATGATAAAATAAGGAAAACCCCAAAGGAAACCCAAAGGGACACAAATACATAAAACCTATTCTCCAAAATCTCCCATAAGAGGAGTCATCACAGTTTGTATTATTTAATGGAGATAAAAGTATCTAAGCAAAACATATAAACTAAATAGAGTCCCCAAGAACAAGGAATCTTTGCGAATCTAGAAGTCTCCAGCATGCCTCAGCGGGAAACCTCACGTCCTGCATCTGAAAACCACAAAATCCGCATGGGTGAGAACCAGAGGTCCCCAGCATGGTAACAGCTTCCACATATATAATACATAATAATAGAGGAAAGCCAAAGGCAATCCTAGAACTTCCTCCAGATAATATCAAAGCTTATAAACAAGCTAAACCATATAAGGGCATCTGACTAAAGATTCTTCAGTCTAACTAATACTTCCCTTTCCAATTCCTTCAAACCTCCCAACCACCAGCAGGAGTATAATATATCAAACACAGTTATATCAGACAAAGAATATACAAATAGTAGCAGTTAAGGCATTTAGACAATTAGCAAGTAATATGCAGTCAAATAGGCAATCTCAAACAATTCACATAGTATGCATATGATGAATGCCTGTCCCTAGTGGCCGATGATATCATCTTGTCGGTTATAGAGCCAACCCGACAAGTCCTGGTCGCTAACCATTGGACTGTCCCTCTGTCGTGCATCCCCAAACTCGAGTTATACTCGTTATAAACTTGATCATAAACATGATCCATATCCATCGCCCTCACTAGTGAATATTTACGGGGGTTCGAGCTCATCCGGGCCTTTCACAGTGCCCGGCCACACTTACGACATAGGGTTAACAGAGCTTCGAGTCTCAACCTGGAGCACGTGGTGGCTAGCCACTGCTACTACCCAAGGAAACTCGTACCTCAGATAGTGGAAGTGCAATTTCACAATTATCAATAATTCAGCATCAACATGCATGAATTCTCATCCATGGATCAACATCCATATCAGCCATTCCGGCTCACGGTTCAATCCAGAACCAGCCAATATTCATAGCATACACAGCTATTCCGGCTCACGGTTAAATCCATAACCAGCCATTTCATTAACAATTACAGCCTTTCGGCTCATGGCATAACAAGCACTTCCACCACCATCCCCCGCATCTCACATAATCATCTTGATCCTCATTGATCATTCATTTTTCCCTTGCTTCACTCGCAAGTTACCTCATTCACTAGCCCCTTTCTAATAGCTAGGCATGCCATAATGATTTAAGACATAAATGGTGAGATCGGAGGCTTAGAAGTATGAGATTTGGCTTTTAAAACTCAAAAATCAACCTTGGGATGAAAACAGGGCCGCGCATACGCGCACTCCACGCGCACGCGTGGATGGCCTAAAAAACTCATCGACGCGTAAGCGTCATGCACGCTAACGCGTGGATACCAAACTTGCCCATCGGCGCGCACGCGTCAACCACGCGTACGCGCGGGTGTTCTCGTGCCCCAGGCACAACACCGGCACAGTTCTGGCATAACTCTCGGTAAAATGGCTGGGCATTGGGTGCAGCACAATCGGCGCGCCCGCGCACATCACGCGTACGCGTGGATGGCACTTTTCGGAAGATCGGCGCGTACGCGCCAGGTGTGCCCACGCGCAAGGGGTTATTCTGCTAAAAATTTTCTAAGTTAAAAGCTGCAGAATTTCACAGGTTTACACCCCAATCTTCCAACGGACATAACTTCCTCATTTTAAATCGTTTTTCACCCGTTCTTCGAACGGCATGGACATCCCGGATCCAATTTCATTTCTAAACAGATTTGGTACAAAACGAAGATCCGTAGTCCAAGTTATGTCCCGTCAAAGTATGCCCAAAAACCATATTTTCATACAAAACCACAATATGCCATTTTCAAAACAAACCATTTTCAACTCTTTCAAAGTCAATCAAAACATGTCAATTTCATCCCTTTTCTTTGAAAACAATCAAAATGTATCAAACTCAACATCAAGCCTCCTCAACTCACACATTGACACATTACCACAATTACCAAAATCACTATCACATCATTTTACCCCCACTTCACCCAAGTGGCTCAAACTCAAACATATTGACATATCATATACTATTACTCATGCCAATTCTCAACAACATCAATTCCAATAAACCATCATTGTACATAATCAATATCCTACTCACCATCCACATGGTTCAACCCACAATTCAACCATAACCAATCATCAAGCATATATCACAACATGCATATTTCTCATACATCACACCACCAAGGCATCAATAATCATCATCACATATATGACCACATCATATATCTCAATCATTTAACAACATCAACCATTCAATGCCTATCTTAGGGCCTCTAGCCTAAGTATTCCCTACCACATTACATATTAGATACGGGAAACCGAAACCATACCTTAGCCGAATTTCCCAAGCTCCACCGGAGCACTTCCAAACCACTTAACCACAAGCTCTCAAGGCCTCAATACCACCAAGAGCAGATTTTTCACCACCAAACCCTTTCCAAGCTTTTCAAAGTCACCAATCAAGCTCCAATATTCACATATACACAACCTAAGCCACAATCATCATACCCATACACAACATCTCAAAACCCAAACATCATAAAACAACAAAATACACTAGGGTTGAAAATCTTACCACACTCAAGATCCAAGGAGACAAGATTAACCTTCTCCTTCAAGAGAGTTGGGCCCTATAACATCAAAGAACCCAAAATCTCAACATTTCACCCATAAAACTCGAAAATAGGGGCTGAGATTTCGAACAGCAAGGTGTGGCTTACCTCAAGATTAATTGTATGGGTTTTGTAGAGCTCTCCGCGGTGAACGCGTGGCCACAAACGGGGCGGCAATCGGAGCTCTAGATCAAAAGTTATGGTGGTTTGAAGATCAAGTGAGAGAAAGAACTTGAGAGAGTGTTCTTCTCCCTTTCTCTCTAATTTTCAGCTTGTGTGTGTAACAAATGAGGAGAGAGAGTGCTGAAAACTAGGGTTTTGGTTAAGTTATGTTGGGCCAAGGGCCCACTTTGGATCCGGTTGGCCCGGTTTGGCCCGTTCGGTCCAATCTTGGTCCGAATTCTATAAAATTGGTACCAAAATTCTCGTCTCAGTCTCCTCTATCACATTTAGCCATAAAAATCACATTTTAGACTTTCTAGAATAAATTCTCATTTATGGATTAATTAGCCGTTAATTAACCGGGTTTTACAAAATGCGACTTAAAACAAAATTAATTTATTTATTCCCGTCAAATCAAATCAACTAATCTAGAAATACCTTCTATAATATACCATGTCAGTTATACTAATAATTGAAGATATCTAGTTTTAATAATATATAATAAATAATAAATGATACTGTATATACATAGTTATCAGAATCAAATAGGTGATCAAATGAGTCAAACTAATAATTTACTGATTTAACTAATGAGTTATGGTTATTAATTTGATTATTATTATAATTATATAAAATTTTAATATTTACTTCTTCACAATAAAATATTTTTAAATTTTTTTAAATGAAAGTATATATGCATAGTGTGACACTCTACCACACAGAACTTTACGCTTAAGCCGTAAAACAGAAATGGTGTGATATTACAACCTTTAAAATCTATTCTATTATATAAAAATCGGATTTCTGCACTTAATGACGGAGCTGACGTGGCATGCTTCTCAGAGTATTTCCCAATTTATTTCTTCTAACTTATTAAATACAAGTTACTACAGTGAATTAATTATAGCAACTAATTGATTTGATTATATATTTAAATATCATACAATTTATAATAATTTATATCAAACAATCTACTTAATATACTAAAACTGGGTTTTTTCCCAGTTAATTAAGGTGACGTGTCGATCTCTCGTGACTCTGTTTTTCCTCCAAAACGAATGAAATTTTCTATCTATTCTAAATTATTTTATAAAAATTATCTTTATTATAATTATATTATAATTAATATTTAATGAATAATATATAATTATACTAATTTAGGAACATATCTTCATTATAATTATATCAAATCAATATTTAATGCACTATTAAACTACTTTTTAATTATCAATTAAAAATACTTTTAATCATCTTAATAATAATAATAATAATAATAATAATAATAATAAATAATAATAATAATAATGACATCGATCGTGATAATCATGATAAAAATATTTGATTCTAATCATAAAATAATCAGATCTTATGATATTAATAACGCACATTGATTTTAAATATTTTTAGTTATTTTAATTATATTAATTATAAAAATATTAATATAATTTTAATTCTTATTCATTATTCAATAATAATAATAATAATAATAATAATAATAATAATAATAATAATAATAATAATAATAATAATAAAATTGAAATTATCACGTGGGTAAAGTAACAACTTAAAATTATAATAATTTATCACAGGTAATCATATAAATTATAATAGGATTATGTAAAATTATTTTTAGCATTATCATATAATAATTGTACAAATTATTTTTTATTACTTTAACCTGTTATAATTCTATTTTCTTATGATATTTATTTTAAACATTCTAAGTTGTTAAACCCGTGCATGATAATATATCTCTACCCCTTTTCTATTTCAATCTGTGTATATTAGGTATAATATTCTTATTCATCGTCCGAGATTTCTCTGATCATGATAGAAGTTAATGATTCTAATCATGATATGATAAAATTATATAATTTTAACAAAATTAATATATGATGCATAGTTACTCTATATAATAAAAAATTACCTTAATAATAAGTAATTTACATATTTGTTTTTGTTTTACTAAAGTCTATATATAGTATTTTTCTGTGGTCCATGAATCTAAATTTGAGAGTCAACTCATAATTTTATATTTTTTTACTACTTCATAGAATAAGAATGTATTTTTTATTTTTTTATTGAAGTTGATCCTTTTAAGGTACAATTTATAATTTTTTATAATGTTTTTCATATACTCATTCTATTATATTATTCTTTTGATAATTTATTAATTGTTGTTACTCTAAGTTATTCTTATCGTCTAATATTCCAGTTTAATTGTCTTTTGTCATAATCGTTTACAATGTATCACATCCATGAAATATCTCATTGAGTTGTCTTCACTGATTCGGGTTCCAACTACATAGATGTAAGCGTTCAAAGAAGGGGCAATAATCTCTACTTTATCGAAAGATGGTTGGATCTATTCACCTATTATGACCAACCTAATAGAATGTGGTTAAAGTTAGCTTTCTTGAGAGAAACTCGATTTTTGATTGAGAAATTGTTTCTATGGAACTTTATAGGGCAAGTTCAAGTTCCATCCCTTCCATGCTTTTTACGTCTGTCCGAAAATCTTCGAAGTGGAAGCACATAATGAGATTGAATTCCCTCGGTTTAAGTTCAATTTTGCTAAATTCGTAACAAACTCAGATATGCAATTTCAACGATTGGTAATATATTTAAATTTTCTTATTTTAAACTTTTCGTTATTAGAATAATTTTATAACATATTGTGATTTTTTTTCAAAAATTATTGGCTTTCTTTTGCATGCATGCAATGCCATTGAGGGGAATAAGGGTTAGTTTGGTTTCTTGGTATGGTAATTCTATACCTTGCCACATTACATGGATAGCGGATGATAAAGCTTATTTAACACGAGGATGGTCTAAATTTGCACGAATTCTAAATGTTCAAACTTACGATGTTGTTTCAGTTGGTTGTCGTTACGAGAATGACTCTATTCTATACATGACTAAGGACTAGAATAGATTCAACATTATTTAAGTAATTTGGTTTTAATATTAATATTTGATTAAATTAGTATTAGAGAATTTTAAATTATTGCCTCAATTTATATATTATGAGTATTTTTCGTGAATGTGCTATTTTTAAATATTTTAATAAAATGAAGTGGTGTCAGAGATATTTAAATTTATTTTTATCCTTTATTTCTTTAATTGTATTTTTATTATATTCGAAAAAAATCTCTACCTAAACATGTAGTAAATCGTTGACCTAAATACAATTTCTTTACCGATAGAAACAGATTTTATTTAGAAAAAATAATGAAACATGCATTTTTTGATGATATATACAAAGTGTAATAGAAATATAATAATTAAATATTATGTTATAATAATATCTTTAATTGCATAATAATTAGCTCATAAATAATGTATGATTATATTATTTTGAAAAAATATTTTCATTATAATTATATCAAATTAATATTTAATATATTATTAAACTAATTATCAATTAATGATATTTTTTATTTTATTAATAATAATAGTCTATCATTTTATTAAAACACTCGTCTAACTGAATTAATCTAAATATTTAATAAAAATAAAGGATAAATTTGTGTTTTGAATGATAATACAATTGTATATTTTTAAAGACTTTAAGACTGTGAGTAAATAAGTGATATAATAGAAAAAATGCTTATAAATATATATTCTTTCTGTATTAATATACGTATGCATATCACTTCCATATTTATTTTTTAGATTACTCAATTTTCATTAAGCGTAATAGAAACCATAAAGATCAATAAATAATTACTTAAGTTTTTCGTTATTCCTATATATAGGCTTTATTTTTTCTTTAATACAGTTTATATCCATTTATATTTATTTTTTATATTACAATAATATTATATATATTTATATATCACTTTTTTTAACTTATTCTTATAAATATTGACATATAATTAATATAGATAACATATATACTAAATAAATATCTTTATTGAATTAATTATAACAATTGATACAAGATAATAACATAGTTATAATCAAATTATAGCAAGAATTTTCATTAAAATAATTGACTAATAATTTGAATATAATTAATAATAATAATAATAATAATAATAATAATAATAATAATAATTTCGAATTCATACAATTAATATAATTGATATAATTCTAATTCTCATTCAGATATAATAATTTTATTAGTATGTATTTACAATTTTAATCAGTATAGAATAATAATAATATTATATAAACATACGATTAATTAGTTAACAAATTAAATTTAGATTATGGAGTTTTATTTATCAATCAAATTTTTAATCATTAGTGATTTTATTTTTTACTTTTACAGTAAATTTTGACTATAAAAAGAAAAAATTGTTTTGATTGTTTTCTATTTTATTTATTTACAGTCATAATTAAAATTGATATAATTATAGTAAGTCTCTATAATTATAGCAATATAAACCCGCTTCATATATAACAATAATATTATACATATTTATATATCTCCTGATTTATCTCTTTTCTCAAAATATGTATATTATACATATTTCCCCCAACTAATGGAAGTGAGGTGTCGATTCCTCATGAATCCATTTTTCCACCAAAATGAATGTACTATTTTCTCTTCTAAGTTTATTTCTTTATTATAATTATACTATAATTAGCATTTAAGTAATAATGCATAGTTATACTTATTTAGAAAAATATCTTTATTATAGTTATATAAAATTAATATTTAATGCATTATTAAACTACTTATCAATTATCAATCGAAAATATTTTTAATCATTTTAATAATAATAATAATAATATGATAATTATATAATAATGACACCGGTTATTAATAACAAATTTATATTTCTCTAAATAAATTTATTTTAGAAAAATATCTTTATTATAATTATATTATAATATTATAATTAATATTTAATGACTAATGCATAATTATACTAATTTAAGAAAATATCTTTATTATCTATTTATTATGTTATATAAAAATCAAATTTTTGCACTTAATGATGGAATTGATGTGGCATGCTCATGGGGTGTTTTCTTATTTATTTCATTTAATTCGTTAAAATAAATTAATTATAATTAATTAATTATATTTATATGAATGATTAATTATAAATTCATTATATCAATTAATTAATTTGGTTAATTATATTAATTATTTGATTTGATTGGAGTAAATATCAAATTTTTTAATAAATAATAAATATGATAACGATATATATATGAATTAATTTAATTAGTTTATTTTTTCTCAATACCATTTTATAAATATTTTTTGTTCCTATTTTAAGTTTATTTGATAAGTAAATCCTTGCACGAATAAAAAACAGTACAATTTTATAGATTTATATATAAGTGCTAATAGTCTTTATATTTAATTTGTTTTATATTTTGTTAATAGCCAATATATTTGTTGGTGGATTTGACTATTACTATATTATATTTATGATCACATTCAGTATATATGTCTGATTTATTGAAGAAAGTAGATTATTAAAACCAATTAATAACTATTTTAGAGTTAATCCAATTAACACTAGATTAAAAAAAATCAAACAATGCATAATATATTATTTTTTATTAATCAAATTATTATAATTCAAATTAATTTTAAAAATAATTTAAAATTATAATTTCAATTTTATCACGTGCATGGCACGGGTAATTAAACTTGTTAATTATTAAAAGTGTTTTCAATTTATTTCTTTTAATTCATTACAGTAAATTAATTATATCAACTAATTGATTTAATTAGATATTTAAATATCACACAATTTATTATAATTTATATCAATTAATTAATTATAATTTATTATATCAATTATTTTAATTTATTAATTTATAAGGTGCATATTAAAATAGATAATTTGTTATTTATTCGAATTGAATATAATAAATACAGATTAATTTAGTTAAGTAAATTATTGTCTCCTAAGAGAGTGTTTCTTTATTTGTCTTTTAATTCATTAAATTTGATCAACTATTTTTTTATTTATTTTTTGAATTCAATAAATTAAATCAAATAAAATCAATTATACTAATTATTTGTATTAACTAATTGATTTGATTAATTCTTAAAAATATTTTTATTTGATTTGTTTTATTTATTTAAATATATTAACTATAACTAATCCATTATTTAATTTTATTATGATAAATATTAAATTCTATTTCTAATATAAAAATACAAAATTTTGTTCCTTCAATTTTTATTTTATCATTATAAAAGGTCATAAATATTAGAAGATGATCTCATTTTTTTATTAATTATTCTTTTATTTGGTAGCTTTTACAACAATTTTTTTCTTCCTATTAGACGTCATGGTAAGAAGGCAGCTATCGACTTATCGTGGATACAAGCCACCAGACCCTCCAACTCCCACTTGGAGCTATATATAATATCTTAACCATGAAGTATTCATGAACCATGATTGACAAGTTCTCAAGTTGGAGTTTATGAAAAACATGTCCTTGATAATTTTAACATGCACTATGAACACTGAAAATGTGTTGGGATAGAAATTCAATGGCCAAATATTCAAAATGTTATGAATATAAGATCAATCTATAGAGGATAAGAAAAATCACTTTTGCAATGTTAATCCAAATTATATAAATCTATTGTTGTCACTACCTTTTTTTTATAATTATTTTTTGGTCTCCAGATTTGCTGCAGCTATAAAAGATTTGAATATTTAGGTCATGAATGTGGTTTCAGTAGATTCTCTAGATACACTTCCTATATTATATATGAACGCGATCTTTTTGGCATGTATCACGATTGGTGTAAATCGTTTAGCACTTATCCTAGGTCCTACGACTTTCTCCATGCAGATTATCTGTTTTCAAGACTCAAGAAAATGTGTGTATAATTATTTCATTTCTCATTCATCAAAATCAATAGTTTGTCAAATCATATCAACTGTAACACCCTACCATACTTAGTATTATGCTTAAGTCATAAGACTGAGATAGTAAGGTATTACGACCTCTAAGAATAGTAATATATATATATATATATATATATATATATATATATATATATATATAATAATAATAATAATAATAATAATAATAATAATAATAATAACAAAGAAAAAGATATTTAACTAGGAGCCTTGAAAAATGGGTAAAACAAAATCGCAAAATAAAAAGCGCAACGCTCAGGAAAGGATTACTTGCGTGCTAAGAAACCTACTAGGAACATGATAAAGATAAGCAAAAGAATAAAGGACAACCAAGGAAGCAGCATAACTAGCCCCTGATTCAGCCTGCGAAGCTAAGGCTGGCAGGAGGGTATATATATACATATAAACATACATAAGTGTTCTCAAAATATCCCAAAATACACTATAATATCAAAATAATTCCTATCTCTCCCTTAACCTCTAAGAGGAGCAGCATACATAAGTTACTTGGAGAGTAAGCTAAACATATATATACATATATACAGCCAGAAGCCTAAATACACCCAAGGACTACTTCGCTTTTCAGGATCCAGACGCCTAGTGAGGAGCCTCTCGACCTACATATGAAAAACAACAATACAATATGGAATGAGAATCGGAGGTTCTCAACATGGTAAAAGTGCCACGCGTATAATAAATAAGGTCCTGAGAATGCTATAGGCAATCTTAGAACTCTGTTATACAATTATCCAACTTAATTACTAATTAGAAGCTATAAATAGGGGTAGGTATTCTAAATCTACCTAACTTACTCAATTTCAATTCTAATCTAACACCAAACCGTTTCTCCATTTCCTCCATCCCTCCATCATCCATAATGCAATAGAAACAAGCAACCAAACATGGTCACGCACAAGTAATGAGCAGATAGTACAAGTAGCAAGTATAACAGATAGCAGGTGATATATATCAATTAGGCAAACCCAGAAAATGCATATCAATCAAAACAAACAAATGCATATGATGCATGCCTGTCCTATGACTGATGGGGCCCATCTGTCGGTTATCCAGCCAACCCGACAAGTCCGAAAACCTTAGACTGTCCCCCGTCGTGCATCCCCAAGAGTCTATGCATAGAGTTCACATTCAATCATCATATAAATCACTCAATGGAGGTTATCCATACCCGGGAATTTATACGTGCCCGGTCACCCTTACGACGTAGGGTTAATAGAGTATCGAGAATCAACCTGGAACACGTGGTGGCGAGCCACGGATTTTACCCAGGAAAACTCGTATCTCAGATATCATCATTCATAAGCCATTTCATAGTCATAATCATTATTTAATCATTCATCAAGCCATGGCATGTTAACTCTTTTTATTAACAACCTCTCTTTCACATTTTTCATCATCATTCCCTTTTAATTCATCTTGATTACCCTTTTCGGGTCCTGACCAAATTATTTATCAAACTCTTCTCAACCTTCTTAATATCGAATAATCTTAAAATCAATGCAACTCTAACATTAAATCAATCACATCACATGAAGATTAAACTTTTTAACTTCTCGAACCCATGACTATCACTAAAACATCTTCGACACTCTATTTTCTTTTTTTGTTTTTAATATAATAAATAAACTCATAATTGCACAAACTTTATGTTCAGGCGTTCATCTTGAAATAAGATTTCTAAAAAATTAAAGATCATAATTTTCTGATTTCTCTAGTCTCAGGAATAAAGAAAAAACTATGACTGTTCTGCAGTGCATAAAACCAGAAAAACAGCAGCAGCATGTGATATTCAAAATTCAATATAAAATTCAAGTTAAATCCAATGATTTTAAAAATTAATGTAGTTAAACTTTACTCATCCAAGTTTCTTTCTCAATTGGTTCTGAGTTAATACCATTTTTAATGAAGAAGTTACGTTACCTGGAAATTAAGTAAAAATGAGTCAAAATCTGTTTTAGAAACCAACAAGTTTAGTACCTTTCAATTTGAATAACTTCTATTACAAAACTCCAATTAAGCTAAATTTTGGTTTGGAAACTCCTAGCTCATCCAGGAACAAGTGTGTCTTAATTGCAACCCAATATCTATTCAATTCTAAGAGTTACAAGAATTGGAAGTTGGTGCATAACTTGCTGAAATCTATTTCTTTTCAGCTTTGACCACCAATAATAAAAAATTCACAACTCCCAATCCTCAACTCTTAAAATTCTTAAGATTTAGATAAATAAATCAAGTTAATTAAATTTTATAACAAAATTAGTTTGGCTCCAAAACTCAACTCGTAGAAGTCGCAGCAAGACAAACAAGTTGCTGCCCTGTTTGACCTTTTCTGCTGCTGGACAGATTTAACATCCTAACTTTAAAAATTTGTCATAAATTGTATATTAAACAAAAAGGTCCCAAATTTTTCAATTTAGTTCCTTATATTCCTAAGTTTAGCCCAAACTTAGTCTCATGCAATTTTGATCATTACATAATTAGTTACAGCATATGTAATACCACCACAACACAAGTCTACATTCTTATTAACAAACACCAATCCTAATCCATCATAAATAAATATAAGAGCACACCATTAATAACTTCCACACCTCATAATTCTAATATATATCCACCAATAAATCTATTCCAACAACATTACAAGGCTAATCATTAAATATAACAAATAATTCAATTTATCCTATGGTTCCTCTAACCTAAGTTTTCACAACACCGTAAATATTAAACGTGCGACACTTAAACCATACCTTGGCCGATCACTTAATTCACCCAAGGCAGCCTCTCAACACAAAATTACAGCCCCTCCAAGCTCAAGTAAAATAGCCACAAACTAAGCTTTGATCACCAACAAGCCTCCAAATATTCCCAATTAAATTCCAATGCATATATATCCACTTAATCTACACCTAATACATATACATATTCCAATTTCAGTTTTCTCATAATAAATACAAGATTAAACTAGGGTTAGCGTATCCTTACCATACCCATATGCTCAATAGCTTGAACCCATAAGTCCCAGAAGCTAACTTGAACCTAGAACATAAGAATTGAACAATTTTTAACTTAATTGTTCATGAATTTCCAAAATTAGGGAAAGCTAGCTGAGAAGAAAATAATGAGTTACCTACCAAATTATTTCATGGGTTTCGTAGAGCTCGTTGCGGTAAATGTGTAGTCGTAAACGGTTCGTCAATCAGAGCTCCGGATCAAAAGTTATTGAGAGGTGAAGTTTAAGTGAGGGTTAGGGAGCTCTCTTCCTCCCCCAACCTGTTTGGCGTGTTTGAAGCAGAATGGGGAAGAAGAGCTTCTGTCCCCTTTTTAAGTATGGATCCGGTTGGATCCACGGGTCCGATTTGGACCCTGGTTCAACCGGTTCGGTCTTTTCGGTCTAATTTAGGCCAAATTATTGAAATTGCTATCAAAATTCTCGTTTCGACGAGCTCTATCCTATTTTGATATTAGTTTTGTATTTTTAACTTTCCTAATTAAAATGCAATTTATTAACTAATTATTTACCTTTTTAGCGGGGTTTACATCAACAGACAACAATTATCTGTGTTATTTTGTTAATATATTTATTGGTCTCTTAGGTGAAATTTTCAACTTGTTGTGGCTGAGATTGATCAAATTCTGAGACCCAAAAGTATACTTATTGTTCGAGACACTGCTGAGGTAATTAATGAGCTTGAGAGCATGGTGAAGTCTATGAACTGGGAGGTTTGCGTAATATACACTAAAGAAAATGAGGACTTTTTAGGTGTTTGAAAGTCTACGTGGCGGCCTACAGAAATTGTGACGCTCGAATATGTTGTTTAATTGATAGAATGGATAGGTGAATTTTGAATTATGGCTTAGAAAAATTCTTGTGTAATTGTACTTCCACATTTATTTATGTATCATAGTAGTTAGACATTCATGTATTTGGCTTTTTTTTCATTTGGTTATTGATTTCAATCTCCATTTAGATGTTGGTGTATTTTGCTATAACATGGTGATATAGATAAAGAAATTTCATCACATTTTTAAAAATGTAGAGGTCCTCGCCTTAGAAGCCAAATGATTAAGATTCTGGACTGTTGTATAACGAAGTAGATAGTATTTATGTAATTGAATATTTCTAAAGGAACAATATATTGGGAAACATAGACTAAAAAAATTAGAAGAATTAATATTATTAGTATAGAAATTGAAAAAAAAAATTATACGGTTTAAAAGTAAGGCCATTTAAATTTATAGTTAATTTTTTTTCAATTTATATTTATAATCCAAACTTATCAATAGTTTATAATATAATTTCACAAATTATAAAATGTGATATTAGTCATTATACGGTTAAAAGTAAGGCCATTTAAATTTATAGTTAATTTTTTTTCAATTTATATTTATAATCCAAACTTATCAATAGTTTATAATATAATTTCACAAATTATAAAATGTGATATTAGTCATTGTTATATATATGAAAAATGTTACTCGTTTAGTATTTTAATATTTTATTTTTGATTAATATTATTATAATAAAATACATGTAACTTTATAAGAATGATATAACCTGAACTTTGGTTATCTAAGAATTGACTAAATGGCTGGTATAATTCCACGTCATGAACCGACGAATGCTAACAATTGGAATGATAAGAAAGAAAAACAAACAGTTAAATAGATATTCATAGGAATTAATTGCAATTTGGGACTTAATAGAAATATGTCAAATTTTCATGGGTGGAATTGTGGGAAACTATCCACGTGAAATGGACAGGGACGGCGACGGGGATATATTTACCCTTTCTATAAGACCTGTTAAAACAACGCGAATATAAAATTATCGATTTTTTCTAATATATATATTTTTTAATTTAGTAACCTTAATTCTTACCTCCAATTCGAACACTTTTTTTCTAGACACATCCTTAGTCTTGATTTTGCATCTCTCTCTCTTACTCACTTTCTTTATCTCTTAAATTTATCACTACATCACTTAGTTTCGTTCTAAAAAATTATGTTATATATGTAATTTGTTGGAAGATATTTTTATATTTTTTTGAAATATTATTTATTATAATGAATATATTATGAATTGTATTGAATTATATTGAATTAATTATTTTATGATTATTATATTATGATTTTTTTATTTAAAAGAAAATTCAAAAAATATCTATAGATAACTATGGGTATCTACATTCCTTAAGGGAATAATTAAAGAGGGACTATTAAATATTTTTTTTAAATATAAAAAGAGATTCTTACAGAGATTTTTAATCAACAAAAAATTTAATTATATGTTTTCTCTTTTAGTCTAAACATTATTTACTAACGTAATAAAACAAACAAACAAACAAACAAATAATAATAATAATAATAATAATAATAATAATAATAATAATAATAATAATAATAATAATAATAATAATCCTATGATGCACGGAGGCTGACACGGACACGAGACACCACATGACATGGGACACGGCGACACGCAAATTTTAAAATCTTATAAGACACGGGACACGCATACATATAAAATATATAGTATTTTTTACATAAATCGTAATGATATTTTAATATTTTATTGATATTAAAATATAAATTAATTTTTTTAATTATTTATAATGTCCTATTTTAATTATATCAAGTATTTAAAATATTTTTTGTTTTAATAATAATAATATATACTATATCTAAATTTATTTCAAGAATATATGTTAAGAATAAATTTGAACACGCTGACACCTGATGGTATTTAGGTGTGTCCAAGCGTGTCCAGAGAAGAATTTTTTATGTTTTATTAAGACACGGTTGGACACAGCAGACACGTGTGTCGGACGAGTGTCGGTGAGTGTCGTGTCCGAAATGTGTCCGACACGCAGACACGACAACTTAACAAAGTATCCGCGCTTCATAGTAATAATCACATAATAATTAAAAAGTCATTGTAATATATACATGATAATACATACATGGTTGTCAAACTCGCGAGTTAACTCGTAAACTCGTACGAGTTTACGAGTTTAGGTAGTGAAATCAAGTTGACTCGAACATAAACTCATTTCTGGGTAGACTCGGGTTGACTCGGCTAGACTCGGATAAAATCGTGCAAACTCGCGAGTTTGCTAGCGAGTCAGCGAGTTTAATTTCGTTGTCCATTTTCGCCAAAACGGCGTCGTTTTGGCCCAAAAAAAAAAAATCCTACAGAAGCGGCTAACCCAAACCCGCAACCTAAACCCACACCCACTAATGAAGGAGTGAACTAAAGTTTGAAACCCTAGTGACTCCCTCAACCAAACCCTCATGGCCAGCCTCACTCGTCACACCCTCCACCATCTAACGGCGGCGTTGTCTGCGCCGCCACGCAGAGGCCAGACGCCAGAGTCCAGACGGACCCCTCGCCTTCTCACCTCCCCTCGCCTCATCCCTCGTCCCCCACCGCTCACCCACGCAGCGTCGCAGAGCCCAGTGAAGGACCACCACGCAGAGTCGCAGTCTCGTAGAGCCCACCAGGCCATCACCACGCAGAGTCGCACAGCGCCAGAGCCCACCACCAGTCCACCACGCCGTTTGCCTCCCCTCCCCTGTTCTGCCCTCGTCGGCCTTGTTCTATTTTTCTTCACTGAAGCACTGCCGATCTGCTTCAAGTGATAAAGTCTGCCCATCTCTAAGGTAATTTTGTTAAACTAATTCAAATGCTAACAATTTTGGTTGCAATTATTCAATTCTGCAAATTTATTAAGGCCCTGATCTGCGTTTGATCTGTTGAAAAAAAATTAATGTGTGAAAAAAAATTGATGCTGCTTGCCTGCTTCTGTAATCTGTACTTCATGCTTCATGCTTCAATCATGGTTAAATGTGTGGATAGTACTTCTGCTATATATTTTTTTTCTTTTGTTTTCTGCTTCTGTTATGTAGTTATGTTTAGTCTTTAGTTTACTGAAATTCTGAAGTCTAAATTAGTGAATTAAAACTCTCAAGTCTAAATTGTTAGTTAGTGTTACTGACTTACTGTGTTAGTTTAATTGAAAGTCTGAAGTCTGAATTGTTAGTTTAAATGAAAATGTATTTGTTGTGTGATAAAGTGAGTATTGGAGTATTGGTGGTTGACTCTGGTTGCCATTGTTTTAATTTGTTTGTGCTTGATCATATTGATGACCTCAAAGGGGGTTCATATGACAATGAGAATGGACTTTTGGGTTAACTCATAACTGGGTGGTATATTATTCCGAATCACAAAAGTATTGCTTGCTGTACTGCATTTGGAGTGATGATTATTGATTAAGTCTTATGATGCTAAAAATTTTTCATCTTTTAAACATTATTGTTGTAAGTGTAGCTAAACTAGTGTTAGTTATAAATTTAGTTAGTAGATAATCTGAATCTAAATTTAGTTAGTGGATAATCTGAATCTGAATTTGTTGTTTGGGTTGTTGATTTTTAGGGATAAAAATACAAAATGTCTGAGAATGTTGGTTCAGGGACAGGGTCTTCGCTTCCTAGTATTCCTAGACCTACACCTGCTGTTTCTAGGAGAAAAAATGCAACTGGAAATAGAAGTGATATAGGATGGAAACATGGGATTGATGTTCAAGGCAATGGTAAAAAAGTGAAGTGTAATTATTGCTCAAAGACTATAAACGGAGGGATTTATAGATTCAAGCATCATCTTGCCGGTACTAAAGAGGATTCAAAGCCTTGTGCTTCAGTATCTGAAGAAGTGAAGGTTGTGATGTTGAAAGTCTGTGTGGAGGCTAAATAAATATCATTGAAGAAGAGAAGATTCGGTGATGATGAGGATTATCCAGAACAAACAGAAAAGGAGAAGGACAATTCTCAACAAAAGGGGAAAGATATTCGCAACTTTGTCACAAAAGGAAAAGGGGCTCAAGTTCAATCAACAATAAATCAAATGATGAAGAAGGATCTAAAGGAACAATGTGATCAACAATGTGCCATATTTTTCTATACAAGTGCTATTCCTTTCAATGTTATTAAGAATCCCGAATTTTAAAGTTTGTGAGATGGTTGGGAGATATGGAATTGGCTACAAACCCCTTTACCATGAGTTAAGAGAAACCCAATTAAAAAAAGCAGTGAACAATGTTGATGAAATGCTTACTGAATTTAAAGCAGAGTGGAAGAGAACTGGTTGTTCAATCATGTCGGATGGATGGACTGATAAAAAAAGACGTAGTATTTGTAATTTCTTGGTGAACAGCCCTAAAGGAACAGTTTTTCTTTATTCATTGGACACTTCTGACATCTCGAAAACAACGGATAAAGTTGTCAAAATGCTAGAAGATGCCGTAGAATTGTAGTGAGAGAATGTAGTCCAAATTGTTACAGATAATGCTGCTAATTATAAGGCTGCTGGAGAAAGAATGATGGAGACTAGAAAAAGTTTGTATTGGACACCATGTGCTGCACACTGCATAGATTTGATATTGGAGGATTTTGAAAAGAAGCTAAAGGTGCATGAAACAACCATAAAAAAGGGAAGAAAAATCACCACTTTTATCTACTCTCGGAGTATGCTCATTAGCATGTTGAGGAATTTTACAAAGGAAAAGGACTTGGTTCGGCCAGGTGCCACAAGATTCGCCACTGCCTATTTGACTCTCACTTGTCTTCATGATAATAAAGGACCGTTGATGACTATGTTTACTTCTGCTGATTGGAAGACAACTAAGGTTGCATCAATGCCTGAAGGAATAAGAGTCCAAAATATGGCCTTGGATAGTAGGCTATGGAAGAATATTGTCATATGCCTCAAGGCTGCTGCTCTTCTCATTACAGTCCTTCGCTTGGTTGATTCAGATGAAAAACTAGCCATGGGTTTCATCTTTGAAGGCATGAGAAACGCCAAAGAAACAATCAAGACTAACTTCAGTTGTGTTAAAAAGAGGTAATCTTGAGTCTTGACTAATTGAAAGCTTTAATATTTGATTATCAATGTATCATGTTACCATGTTTTCTTCTTATATTCAGTTATTTATTTAATTTTCTTATTTTTATTCATTTGCATTGTTATTTTTAGTTATGAACCTATATGGGAAATTATTGATGGAAGGTGGGAAAGTCAATTGCATAGACCATTGCATGCAGCTGCATATTATCTTAATCCTTATTATCACTATGAACTAAATTTTATGGTTGATGATGCTGACATTAAGATTGGTCTATATAGTTGTTTGAAAAAACTGGTTCCTAACCAGGAAGAAAGGAAAAAGGTTGGTCTACAGCTTCCTGACTTTCATTATGCTAGAGGCCTCTTTGGTAATGAAACTGCAAAGAGTAGTAGGAAGACCATACTATCTGCTGAGTGGTGGGACTTTTATGGAGATAGTTGTCCAGAACTAAAGAAGTTTGCTATCCGAGTTCTAAGCTTAACTTGTAGTTCATCTGGTTGTGAGCGTAATTGGAGTGCATTTGAAATGGTAATTCCTTATTCCTTACTTCCTTAGAACTATTCATTATTTATTTTAATTTTAATTTTTGTATTTTTATTAACTATTGGCACTATATGTTTGTAGGTTCATACAAAGAGAAGAAATCGGTTGCATCAAAAGAAAATGAATGATTTAGTGTATGTGATGTATAATTTGAAGTTAAAGGGCAAGCAAATTAGAAAAACTCCAGAACTTGAATTTGATGCAGTGCATTCTGATGATGAGTGGATAACTGAGGATGTTAATGAAAATATTACTGAAAGTGTTGAGCATTCTCACTTGCCAACGAATGACAATACTAATGATGATCCAAATAGTAATGAATTTGCTATTCCAGGTATGAATAGTAATGAATTCAACATGGGTGAGGGAGGTGAGAATGAGTTTATTGGGGATCCACAACAAAATTTAATAGAGGAAGAAGATGAACATGTGAATGATGATGAAGATTTTGTTGGCCGTGTTGAACCTGAGGCTAAAAGAAATGATGTTTCTGATGAAGATGGTGAAGATGATGATGTTGATGCCATGGAAGATGAAGATATTGGAGGATTTGAGTTTTAGAGTTTATTAGAAATTTAATTGTTGCTTTGTTCTTTTCTTTTGTGTTTTGGTTATGTCTTATGAACCTTTGATTGTGTAATTGTGTGTTTTATGTTGAACTAGATAAATACTTGTGAAGGATTTAAATGTGTGATCCAAAGTACTTGTTGTAACTTGTAATTTTAGTATTAGGTTAATTTATTATGTGTTTTGATATTGAAATTGTTGGGTTTGAATGTCTATATCTGAGTAAATATATATATTATACATGATATATATATATATTTTTTTTTTAAAAAAATGTATAACAGGTAAACTCGTACAAGTCTACGAGTCGAGTCTAGGTCAGCTCCAAGAATTTACGTAGACTCGCAAGTTTGACAACCTTAAATACATATATTAAAGATGATTATATATAAAAAAATTATTTTTAATAAAGTTAATTTATGTGTAAATTAACTAATTTTTATAACATATGATTTATTACATAATGTTTTTTTCTATTTATATTATTAATACACAAAATAAACAACTCAAGTTAGGACAATAAATATAATATAAATATCCACTTATTTATTAGTATTAAAATATATATATAAATAGTAGAAATTTGATTTTTTTTAGTAGAAAAATAATAGTAAAAGTTATTAATTAAGTTAATTACTCAATAAAAAATTATGAATAATTTTTTAAATAATAATAAAAGAATAAGACCACTATTTTCACATACTACAATGTTTATAAAAAAATTTAGATAATAAATCACTCTTTAATAAATTATACATTAATCCTATTAAAAAATAAATAAATTATATATTAATCCTACCAAAAAACAAATAAATTATACATTAGATATTATTATTTGTATACTAATATATATATATATATATATATATATATTATCGATTATCAAGTTATAATTAATTTTTAACTCAATTTTTGTTAATTGAAATTTAAGTGATTGAAATTATTAAATACTGAATATTTTGCACTTAAATAATTTTGTTTTTGTTATTAAAATTTAAAAAAGGTAAGTTGTTAATCAATTTTACAGTCAAATTTAAATTTGTGTAAAAAATTATTTTTAATTTTATTTTATTGACCAAAATTAATTTTAAAATAAAAGTTATTTTATACATCATATTATAAGATAGTATAGTCATTCATTTTTTATTTTATAGTCATTCATTTTTTAATGGTAATTATTACCAAATAAACTGGTATAAAAATAGAAGAAAAATAAATTTACCAATCTAGGAATAATAATTTTTTCAATAGAATAAATTATATATATATATATATTTAATACCAAAGTTATTATGGTTTTTTTCATACAAATTAATACTCAACTATAGTGTTTTAATAATATTACTAAGGAATATTAATCAATCTAATAGTTTTTGTGAAGAAATAAATCTATATATAAGTTTGAAAACTTGAAAATCATGTCATAAAATGTGAAATATTAACCAGTAACAACGTTGATCATATTGTTTTGACTTCATGAATGAATATGATGCCAATAAATAAAGTTGTCACATTTAAATTTCAACAAAGACAAATCTCCACAAGTATTGCTATCAATGATAATTGTTCTACTTTCAAGACAAATACTATTTTTTTCACTGCATTTTTCAACTCGGCACGCCGAGAACTAATCCACCACGGATTGAAGCTCCATTTATTAAGGGTCTGTCGCTAGCTAATGAGTTGTTATATACATAAGCGAAATTCAAAAATACTTCTATAAATAGACAAGTGAGATAACTACTCAATCAACTCAAATTAATTAAAATAAATACTAATTATTTTTAATATTTTTAACATTAAAAATCATTAACCTTTGATTTTAATTATAACTTTGTAAAATATTTATAGTAATGATTGTTATATTTGTTTTTTGTTTAATTTTTTTAATAAAAACTTCATATATTTTTTATTAATTATTATGTACATTGCATGAGAACATTGTCAAATAAAATGATGTAAGAAATTAAAAGAAAATATATTTAGTAATTTAGTAAAATAATAATTTATTTTACAATAAAATAAATTATATATTGAATAACAAAAATTATTATTAGTTTCTCTTCTTACAAACTAATACTCAACGATGGTGTTCCAGTAATGTTATTAAGGAATATTAACTAACTTAATAGATTTTGTAATGGCATAAGTCTGAGTTTGAAAACTTGAAAATCATGTCATAAAATATAAAATTTTAACAAGTAACAATATTGATGATATTATTTTGACTTCAAGAATAAATATGATGCTAACAAATAAAATTGTCGTTGGTAAATTCAACCAAAAACAAATCTCCATAAATATTGTTATCAATGAGAAATTATTCTACTTAAAAGAATCTTTTTTTTCTATGGTGTTTTTTTAACTGGACAGATCGAGAACTAATCCACTACGTATAGGGTTGGTAGTGAGGTGGGTTTTTGCCTTACCCGGCCCTGCTCGACGTCCTTAAACTTCTCAACTACTCGCTTCACCTATACATGCGGATAGTAAAATATTGTACCCTAACCCTTTCTTGTGAGTAGTAAAATGTTGTACCCTAACCCTTTCCTGCGAGTACCCTCCCCACTCTTATCCGTCCTATAATAATTAAATAATACTTTAAGATTTATATATTCATACATAAATTAAGATAAAAAATTAAAATTTATACATAAATTAAACTGCAAGCATAAAATTCATATCATATCAAATAACATAAAATAAAATGAAAATTAATGTCTGATCACTACAAATTTAACATGAAGTGTATTAACATTATTCTAAATATCAATCTCAATATCATTAGGAGCAACACTATTGTTTTGTGCATCCTCTCTAACATTACTAGCCATGAAATAATCTTAAAGCACCTATATTAATTAAAATTGAAAAATCTAAACAAACCATATATAAAGTACTTATTCAAAAAACTGAGCAAACTATTACAACATCAGTAATTAGATTCATTGCACATATATAAATCAACCAAAATTACAAAAGCTCTAATTCTCTATCAACATATATAAACTATTGCAACATGCCAACATCAGTAATTAGAACCCAAAGTCAATAACGATTTAAAATGAAAAATAAAAAATGAACTGTATATAATGAGAACATTCACACTTCAATGAAGAATAAATCATAAAACATATTTATTTTTATATAAATAATCTTAGAATCAATCATGAAAAATATTAGTACATAATATGGATAGAAATTATTGAAATCTAGATTAGACCCACTGCACATATATAAACAAAATTGCAACACAAATTCACAACTTCATCAATAAAATTACAACACAAACTCACAATTTCACCAAGTAGAGATTCAATGAAATATAGATTCAGTCATTCATAATGCGAGAGAGAGGGGAACTTATCTGCGGAAAAATAAATAAAGGAGGAAGACAGCGACATGCTCAGGAGAAAAGGGCTCCGGTAACACACTCACACAAAGCTACAGCGACGACCAAGTGATGAGTCTATGGAAGAAGAAAAGAAGAACTTAATAGACTCACAATGTGATGGGGGAGAGAGAGGGGGAGAGGAATTTACCTAGAGAAAGGGGGTTTAACAGGAGGAAGGTGGTGACGGACTTAAAAAATTTACCTAGAAAAAAAGGGGCTCAGCAGGAAGGTAGTGACGGGCTCAACAACGACGGTGACGGACTCAGCAGCGGCGACAACAAGAACTATAAAGGTAGGCAGTGACGAGCTCAGTAGTGAGACGACGGAAGCTGTGATGACAATGAGAGCTGTGAGATTTTCTGTAGAGAAGCCGAGAAGAAGAAGATTCTGGGTGGCTATGGAGTATGGACTCAGACTAATCCATAAAAGGTGTTTATATGTATATACCTAGGGAGGGGTACACCTTAAATCCGACCCGTCCCTACCTGGTCAAAATGAATAATAACTCGACCTGAGGCCAGGCAGGTTTCATTCAGGGCGAGTGTTTGAGCGGGGAAGAACGGGGTCGGGTTTAAGGTGTACCCGTCCCAAGGTATATACATATAAATACCACGTATTAATACTCCATTTATTAAGGGTCAATCGCTTGCCAATGCATGGCTACGCACGCAAAACGAGATTTGAACATCCTAATACTTGCTTAAGCGGATGAGTGAGATGGTCACCCAACAAACTCAAATTGATTAAGGCAAATATTAATTATTTTTAATATTAAAAATCCTTAAAGTTTGATTTTAATTATAACTTTATAAAATATTTATAATAATTATTATTATATATATTTTTATTTAATCTTTTTTAACTAAAGTCTTTATATAATTTTATATATTATTATGTACAGGGTATGGGAACATACACTAGTAAAGTATATATAATACTAATAATGAAAAAGAGATAGTATACGAGGAGCCTTGAAAAACGGTAAAACGAAATCGCAAAATAAAAAGCGTAACGCTCTGAAGATACGGATTACTTGCGTGAGAAGAAAACTAAAGCTCATAAGCATAATGATACAGGAAATAGTTATAGAAGGTTAAGAGTACAAAATAACAAGCTCCTAACCCAGCCTACAAAGCTAAATCTGACCGAAGGATAATTACATATATATATATACATAGCTCAAAGCCCAAAAATACATACATATAAGCCAATTTCTCCATAAACCTCTAAGAGGTACAAAAATAAAGCAATAATATACACAAGAGGGGAGTCTAATACATATACATATCAAAATATCATAAATAAGCCCTAAAATGGAACTACTTCGCGGTAGAACTCCAGACGCCTGGCGAGGTGCCTTTCGACCTGCATCTGAAAAATACAACATAGTGTGGGGTGAGAATCGGAGGTTCTTAGCATCAATGTTCAGAAAATCGGACCGGACCGACCGGTCTGACCGGTTCAACCACGAACTGGAGACATAAACGGTTTGGTCTAATGTCTAAAACCGAAAATTATAAAATCGGATGTAAACCGTTAAATCGAACAGAAATCAACCGGTCAAACCGGAACCGAAATCGGCCGGTTTGGATAAAACAACACAGTTTCAGGCTTAAGGGGGGAGAAACAAAACGTGCTTCTCCATCTCCTTCCTTATTTCTTCGAGCAGAACATGCCCTGCCTCAACCCAGGAAAAACCCTAGCAGTCACCACCGCCATAGGGAGGAGCCGTGTTTGTCGCCGTCCGTCGCAGTCAGGGGCTTGTCTCCTCAAGTATTCGTGCGTCACAGTCAGGAAAGTTCTCCAAGTCTTCGATCTGTTCGCAGTCACCAGTCATAGGCACACCACTTCTTCCTTGAGCTCGGTGGCCATCATGTTGTCGCCGTTGTTTGTCTCCATCTGTCGTAGTCAGGGGTTTGTCTCCTCGAGTCTTCGTGCGTCGCAGTCATGGGAGTTCTCCAAGTCCTTCTCGACAGTGACCTTCATCACAGTAACATGTTCATCTGAAATGTTTGTTTTACGATTTTAAATGGTAAAGTGATGCGAAAAGTGGGTGTGGAGGTTGTGGGGTTGGGAGCCCTAAAGTTCACTGGATTCCTTAGAGAACAATGCAATAGAATAACATGAGTTTTGAATCAATGTACACTATTCGAATGTACTAAACTACTAAAACCATTCCTTTTTGTTTTTGCTTAAATTTTAAAAGAAAGAGCAATGTAATGTATTCCTATTTATGATTCCATAAGAACAAGGTTAAATTAACAATTCAGGTGGAGTTGAGTTTTGTTTATAAGTAATTAAATGCACAAAATAGGAATAGGATTGCTAATTTCTTTTGTGACTTTCATTGTTCTTTTCCCCTTGTTGTGCTATTGTTGTTGTTATGCTGCTGTTTTGTTATGGCACTGTGATTCTGCGATCACTGAACAGTGTTTTGAATTTAGAATTTCTGATTAGTGAATTGTTAAGCTGATGTTGTTGTTATGCTTCTGTTTTGTTATGGCATTGTGATTGTGTGTGATTGTGTGATCACTGATCAGTGTTTTGAATTTGGAATGTATTATTAATAACTTGTTAACTTGTTGTTGTTATGCTGCTGTTTTGTTATGGCACTGTTGTTGTTATGCTGTTGTTTTGCAATGGTTGTTGCTAAATGCTAAAAATGGAGATCAAACCAAATGCTGGTTGTTGCTGAATGAGTAGGGTAGCTACCTGCCAATGCCATATATAAATAAACTAATGAATGATGATGATGGTAATGGAAGGAGAGTCAAAGTGTATAGGTAGTTGGTGATATGTTATGCTTTCTTATTCAATGACTACTTGTTATGTTGATACATCAACTTGGAAACAACACTAGATCCCATTTATGGCTTGCTCAGCAAGAAGAATCTGTTGCTAAGAGAGTTCTCTTACAATAGATGAACGCAACGCTGCCTAAGATTAAACTGAAAAGGTCATCTTGCAAGGTTTAGGTTCATGTTCAGTTAGCATAATACCACAGAATGATCAACATTTTTTAACTGAACTAGCTCAACATTCTTTTGAAATTGATAATCCTTTGTCTTCTGACATTTCTAAATTAGAATATGAGGTGTTAAGTGATCCTGTTAACCCTCAAAGTCAAAATTTAATATTTAGATATTTCTTTTTACTATTTAACTTTTGAGTTTGTATTTTGATAAGATCATATGAATTTGGTTGATGATTTTTTTGTGTAGTGTTTTAAATTTGGAAGATATTTTAGGATGTTTATTTATAATTTATTTATTATTTTATTCTAAAATGGTTTTTTCAGTTGAACCACCAATTGGACCGGTTAGACCAATAAACCAGAGAACCAGTGACTAGAGCGATTTGATGACCGGTCCGGTTTTCAAAACCTTGCTCAGCATGGTAAAGGTGTGCCACGCATATATGATATAAGGTCTTGGGAATGCCAAAGGCAATCCTAGAATGCTGACACTCAGATATAAAGCTTAAGAAACTAAAAATAGAAGCCATAAGTGGGTGGTCATCTAAAGGTTCTCAAACCTAACTAAACTTAACCTATACACTAAACTTCTCCACCTTTCTTCCGTTCCTCTGTCTCCTATGAGTTGCACAGACAAACAAGCAAAACAAGGCAAATACAAGTAGTTCACAAGTAATACGGATAACAATTATAACAAATAGCAGATTATAATCACATAGGCAATCTTATATAGTTCACAAGCAAGCAAATCAGACAATATGCACATGATGTATGCCTGTCCTATGACTGATAAGTCTCATTTGTCGATTATCAAGCCAACCTGACAAGTCTGGCTGCTAAACCCTGGACTGTCCCCCGTCACGCATCCTCATGAGTCTATGAATAGCTTTTTCTCTTTTCATTCATAATTCATACATTCATATGTATAACTTTACTCAATGGGGTTACCATTCTCAGGAATTTATACGTGGCTGGTCACCCTTACGACGTAGGGTCAACAGAGTATCAGGTCTCAACCTAGAACGCGTGGTGGCAAGCCACGGTATTTTACGCAGGGAAATTCGTATCTCAGATAACATTGAATGCATAAGTCTCATAAGTATTTATAATCATTCATATTCATTACCCAATCGGTCGTCATAGCCATGGCAACTTATATCCTTCATGCATACACATTCTTCTCATACAACTCATCACTTTTTAATCTTTACTTCATCTCCAAGTTACCTCTATTTTCTAGCTCCAACTTATTACTAGGCTTATCATTATGTTCTAGGGCTAAAAGGATAAAAACAGAGATTTGGAGGTTCAAAATTGAGCTTTAAAACACAAAAACTCCTTTGCTGAAAACAGGGGGCCACGCGTACGCGTGGGCGTGCAAACAGACCAATTCGCATACGCATCCCTTCTTCACGCGCACGCATGTGCGCCAAACAGAAGCGCATGGTTGCGTATGAGAATTTTCGTGTACGCATATACCCCGGGTCACACGTACGCGTGGGTCACACATACGCGTGGGCGAACATTTTGGCCCATTTCGCGTACGCATAGACTCGTTCGCGCATGCATATACGTAAGGTAGTGACTACCATATGCGAATGAGGGGTATGCGTACGCAGAAATCCCAGGTCACGCGTACACGTGGACGCACGTTTCATAAAAATTTTTGCTAAGTCTGAAACTTGCAGAATGCTCATTTTAAACCCCAAACTTCTGACGCGCATAACTTTTTTATTTTAAAACTTTTTTATCCATTCTTCGAACGGCGTAAACTTCACAGACCCAATTTTCATTTGAAATAAGTTTGGAACAATTTGGAGATCCAAAAACCGAGTTATGACTTACCGAAGTTTGGCCAAAAATCAATTTTTCACAAGACCTCAAACCTCAACTTTTACAAAAACCAAACTCAAAACCCCATCCCACTCATACAAGTAGTACCACAATTTATCATATACATCACCATCATCACCCAGATCAACCATTCCTCACTATTATATCATTTCATACATAAACTTTTGCAACTAACTAACAAGGTCATCAATCATTCATCATATACATACATTCAATCTTTAACACCTTACCAATTATCATTAAAGCTTTACATAACATTTTATACTTCATCCTCAATATCAAACCACAACCAACTCCCAGCTTAATTCACAATTATTCTCAAGGCACTAAACAATTTAACATACACATGCATTCAATTCCTATCCTATGGTCATCTAGCCTAAGTTTTCATAGAACATTATATATTAAATACGTGAAACCTAAACCATACCTTGGCCAATTTTTACGTATTACCCAAGACAATTCACGAAAGCCAAACACAGCCCCACAAGTCTAAAATCACCAAGGCAAAGACACTCAACCTCCACCAACCTCCAATATATACAATCAAGCTCCAATATACATATCCACAAACCTAATTCACATATATCACACACATATACCTAAATTCAATATCCAATACACCAATCCAAGAAATTAGCTAGAGTTCTAGTATCCTCACCTTACCCAAGCGTCATATAAGCAAGAGTGAATATTTTTCTCAAGCTAATCAAGTCCAATAATATCAAAGAAGCAAAATCTCACCACCATTTTAATAAATTCCGAAAATAGAAAGGGGTAGAGCAACTAAGGTGATAGAGTGGCTTACCTATGAAATTGTTCCAATAGTTTTATAGAGCTCGACGCAGTGGTCATATAACCGCAAACGATGTGATGATTGGAGTTCGGAGTGGGAAGATATGGTGGTTTGATCACAAGGTTAGGGTTTTTGTTTTTCTTCCTCCCTTTTCAAAAGGTTTGCAGTGTGAATGAAGAGGAATGAGAAAGGGAAGCTGGGTTTTGGTTAAGTATGGCTGGGCTGAATTGGGCCTTGTACCCATTTTGAGTCCGATTTGTCCAGTTCGACCTGTTCGATCTAATCTTGGGTCAAATTCTTTGAAATTAGTGTTAAAATTTTTATTTTGATTAGCTCTATCTTATTTTACTATAAAATTCATATTTTTAATTTTTTTATTAAAATTTAATTTATTAGCTAATTATACGAGATTTACACATAGTAATTAATTTTTATTATACAAATTTTATATAGTTAATTAAATTTAAAGTTTAACAATTTTAATATTAAAAATAATAAAATTAATGAGTAATAATTTTACTTATTTTTAAAGTATAACAATTATTAGTAGAATAGTATCTTTTGAAAGATTTTTCATTAAATAATATTAGTAGTAGAATTTGTAGAATTTTTTATGATTTATGAGTAAAATTTTCAAACTCTCTTATGTTAAAATTGATTTGATCAAATACAATCTAACATGTTGAATTGTCTCCTTTATTATAATACTAAAAATTATACAAAGAATTGTTTTTGTTAAAATCTATTTATAACTATTTTATATTATTCTAGTATCATATTCACTATTGGAATCAAAATAATATTACCAAGCGTTACCTGTTGAAACTTATAAACATAATTTGTTTATTCTTAAGTTGAAGTTGCTGTATTTAACCCAAAAATAATTTTAAATTTTTTTAATAGTGTAAACACCTATTAAAACTACTAAATATAAGATAAATACAAAATATATTGTCACAACAATAACAAATTTATTGGTCTAAAATAATTTACAATGGTTTTTCTATTTCAAGATAGATAACAAAAGTTTTACTAAAAAAAGATATGATACAATTTATACTTATCATTTATACATAAGCACCATTATATATAATTACTCATGATCCCTACAAAAAGAAAGATAAGCCAAAAAGACGAATAAGAAGATGCACAACAGCTTTCATCGATGTTATTTTATCACGTAATTCCTTAAATTAGAAATGAAAGTGAGCACGTAAGGAATATAATTTAAACATTAAGAATACTCAAGGCTTGTTTAATTTGAGAGAATTTTTAAGAAAATATCTTTTTTCTAGTTATTCTTTTTCAAATAAAAGATCTTTCAGAAAATTTAAAGTAATTTTATATTTGGTTATCTAATATAAAAAAATTTTTTTATCTATTAATTATGTTTGAATATAACTGTAAAATTTCAGATTTTTAAAAATTAAATAATTAATTATTTATGAACAAATATATTATATTGAGACGTAGTTTTTATTATTAATAATATTAAACTATTATTATTATTATTATTATTATTATTATTATTATTATTATTATTATTATTATTATTATTATTATTCATTTAATTTTGGTAAGAAAAAAAGAAAGATTTGTTACATATATACATAATATATATCTATTTACTTATAATAATTCATTATCATCATTATAAGGGAACGTGGCTTGTGACCCTTTAATACATATAACCATTCCCTTATAATCATGAAACGTGGCTTTAATGCAATAGGTATATATCCAACCTTGACACCTAATAACACCTTAATGCCACAAATCCTCAAGTTTCACTATTACCCTTTACCCATCTTTATTTTCCCTTCCTTCGTCACCGAACTGCACTTGGAAAAGAAATAGAGAGAGAGGGACGTAAGCTCCATGGAACCCGAGAGCTTTTGGTTTTAATTTTTTATGATCCGTAACTCCAATAAAAAATATAATTCGATAAAAATGTTCGTATCTTCATCCTCTACACATTGGCGTTATTTTTATCTGGTAGAAGTTGACGGTGACGTAGCTCCTTTTTCTCTTGAGTTCGACTAACTGGAGTTCTAAGAAGCACAGACGACTTCTGACGCTTTTTCTTTAGCAGCTCGGTCAGAAAGCTTTTCCGGAATTTTTGAGGATTTTGATTTCATACGAAGGTAGGGGATTTTGTTTGAAAATTAACTGTTTTTAAACTATAAATGCCATGGAAGTCTAGTGGGTATTTATAAATAATTTATGATTGTTTGAAAAGACTGAATAATGAGTTTGAGTTGTGTTTGTGACTGAATTTGATGAATATGTATTTGATTTCTCGATTGAAAAGAGGTTGAAAATGGTTCAGTTGGGACCCGAAAAAAGGTGGCTAACCCCGAATTTTAGGGGAAGTGCTGCCAAAATTTTATAAAAATCTGATGTTTTATTTAAAAAGTTATTTTAAAAGATTTGGTATTGGAAAATTAAATTATTTGAGTTTTATATTGAATTCATTTGTATAGCATTTATTATTATTAATAATTGTGTGATTTGAATTACTACAAATAATTTTCTGGTATTTTCTTATAAATTGAAATGCGATATCGACCTAAAGGCTCAATATTAAATAGTAAATAAGGAGAACAGGTTAGTAACTCCTTACTTTTGGTACGATCATGACGTGCTAAATGTTAGGGTGTTACATTATTACATTATGGTATCAGAGCAGTTCGTTCCCGTTAGAGCCTTGGGAATGGACTGACTATGCTTTACTGCATACTCTGAGTGTCTGTCATGCAATAGGACTTGTCCTAATGATAAGAGTTTGAGTTTTGAGATGCATGACTGTCTGTTGATCAATGCTGTTAGCTTACCATTGCATACCTCATGGTAATAAGTCTGGCCAACTTAATACTAATGATTTATGTATATGAGAGTACTAACGGGTTATCATAGACGCAATAGAAGTAATAAGTAACGTAAATTACGGGGTTTGGAACGTTAGAGGTTAAGTTTTAGGGGTAAGCTTCGTTTCAACGTATAATCCTTATTTGTGCTAAAGTAGTTTGAAGTCATCTCTTCCTTGATTGCTTGCAGAAAAATTTTTGTTTCAAACTTCTTTCTTGAGATATGTTTTGAATAACTCCAGACCATATCGTGTGATTTCCTTCACATGAACTGGACATTCCAAACCTTTTTCTTTCTTTTCTTTGACGTTTTGAAAGTGAAGTTGATGCAAATCTTTTCTATCTTATATCAATTTTCGAGAACGAAAATTTTTATAAGTGGGATAAGATGTAAGACCCCAGATTTTTAAAAATTAAATAATTAATTATTTATGAGCAAATATATTATATTAAGACGTAGTTTTTATTATTATTATTATTATTATTATTATTATTATTATTATTATTATTATTATTATTATTATTCATTTAATTTTGGTAAGAAACAAAGAAAGATTTGTTACATATATACATAATATATATCTATTTACTTATAATAATTCATTATCATCATTATAAGGGAACGTGGCTTGTGACCCTTTAATACATATAACCATTCCCTTATAATCATGAAACGTGGCTTTAATGCAATAGGTATATATCCAACCTTGACACCTAATAACACCTTAATGCCACAAATCCTCAAGTTTCACTATTACCCTTTACCCATCTTTATTTTCCCTTCCTTTATCACCGAACTGCACTTGAAAAAGAAATAAAGAGAGAGGGACGTAAGCTCTATGGAACCCGAGAGCTTTTGGTTTTAATTTCTTACGATCTGTAACTCCAATAAAAAATATAATTCGATAAAAATGTTCGTATCTTTATCCTCTACACATTAGCGTTATTTTTATTTGGTAGAAGTTGACGGTGACGTAGCTCCTCTTTCTCTTGAGTTCGGCTAACTGGACTTCTAGGAAGCACAGACGACTTCTGACGCTTTCTCTTCAGCAGCTCAGTCAGAAAGCTTTTCTGGAATTTTCGAAGATTTTGATTTCATACGGAGGTAAGAGATTTTGTTTGAAAATTAACTGTTTTTAAACTATGAATGCCATGGAAGTATAGTGGGTATTTGTAAATAATTTATGATTGTTTGAAAAGACTGAATAATGAGTTTGAGTTGTGTTTGTGACTGAATTTGATGAATATGTATTTGATTTCTCGATTGAAAAGAGGTTAAAAATGGTTCAGTTGGGACCCGAAAAAGGGTGGCTAACCCCGAGTTTTAGGGGAAGTGCTGCCAAAATTTTATAAAAATCTGAGGTTTTATTTGAAAAGTTATTTTAAAAGATTTGGTTTTGGAAAATTAAATTATTTGAGTTTTATATTGAATTCATTTGTATAGCATTTATTATTATTAATAATTGTGTGATTTGAATTACTACAAATAATTTTCTGGTATTTTCTTATAAACTGAAACGTGATATCGATCTAAAGGCTCAATATTAAATAGTAAATAAGGAGAACAGGTTAGTAACTCCTTACTTTTGGTACGATCATGACGTGCTAAAGGTTAGGGTGTTACAACAACAATATAAAAGTATTTTTTTGTTTATTTATCATGTGAAAAGTATTTTTTATATTTTATTTTTTAAAAAAAGATATTTTGTTTTGATATTTTTGTAGTGCTTTTTGTAGCTTCTAAAAAAGATATATATTTTTTACTTTTCTAATGTTTTTAATTTTATTATTAAAAAGTATTAATTGATAAAAAAAAGTTTAACAACTTAATAACATCCAAACAAGTTCTAAATAAATAAATCAATTCGTATGGTATAAAAATAATAAAATTTAAGATAAAAAAATTATAAAAACTTAAATAAATAGGAGCAAAATAAATAAATCAATTCGTATAGTATAAAAATAATAAAATTTAAGATAAAAAAATTATAAAAACTTAAATAAATAGGAGCAAAATAAAAAAATAAAAGAGATAGAGTACAATAATGGATAATAATATTTTATAATTTATAAAAAAAAATTAAAGAGTAGAAACAATATATTATACGAGAGAAAAAAAAGTTTTATCAAATAAAAGAGCAATGGTAAAAAAATTAAATTCTCTTATAATATATATGACTTTATATAGTAAATACATTATGAATTATGGAATTAGGTCAAATAAAAAAAAGAAAGGAATGAAATTATATTTTTTAACAAATTAAAAAAATATTTAGTGCCATATAATTAATGGTAGACATATAACTATATATTAAACAATAAATTATAAGAAAATATAAATAGGAATATTAGATTTGATATTAAAATAAAAAATAAAAAACTAAAATTTAAAATTAAAATATTTAAGATTAAGAAAGGATTTAAAGATGAACTTTTGATAAACAACGATTTAATAACATGACAATAAATTGAATAATTTCTATATTAAATTAATTTAATAAAGTAAGTTAAATAAATAAAAAATATCTTATGAATATTGTAACACCCTACCACACGGAGTCTTATGCTTAAATTATAAAGTTGAGGTGGCAAGGTATCACGACAAGTAAAAGTAAAAGTATATATAATAATAATAATAATAATAATAATAATAATAATAATAGTTGAAAGGAATTTATATCGAGGAGCCTGTGAAGAAAAGTTTAAAACAAGAATCGTAATGCTCACGTAAACAGAAAATTTGCGTGTGAAGAAATCTAAAGTTAACAAGAATAGGATAACAGAACTAGGAATAGAGAACCAAAAAGTACATAATAACAAGCTCCTAACTCAGCCTGCGAAACTAAGGCTGGTCGGAGAATATTTACATACATATATACACTGCCCAAAATCTCAAATACCTAAACAAAATCCTAGTTCTCCGTAATCCTCTAGGAGGAGCAAAATAAACAAGTATATAAGAGGGAATCTATATATACATATATCAAAGATCAAAAGAAACCCCAAAAGAAACCACTTTGCTGTAGAAGTTCCAGACGCTTAACGAGGTGCCTCTCGACTTGCATTTGAAATACAACAACACATTATAGAATGAGAACCGGAGGTTCTCAGCATGGTAAAGGTGCCACGCATATAAGATATAAGGTCCTTGGAATGCCAGAGACAATCCTAAAACACCGACACTCAGATTATAAATTTTAAGGGACTAAAAACAGAAGCTATAAATAGGTAGTCGTCTAAAGGTTCTCAACCTAACCAAACTTAACATGCACACTAATCTTTTACACCTTTCTCTGTTCCTTAGCCTCCTATGGGTTGCACAGACAAACAAGCAAACAAAGCAAACACAAGTAGTTCACAAGTAATACAGATAACAATTATAACAAATAGCAGATTATAATCGCGTAGGCAATCTCAAATAGTTCACAAGCAAGCAAATCATACAATATGTACATGATGTATGCCTACCCTATGGTTGTTGATATCAACTGTCGGTTACATAGCCAGCCCGACATGTCCTCAAGCTCAACACTCACCATAGGGAGAATTCCCAAGTTGACATGGAAAAGAGAACACCCCAAACTCAATAACATCCATGAGAAGAGTCCCAAGCTAACATGGGAAGAAGAGATAACACTCCAAGCTCAAAGATTGACCATAGGAAGAATTCTAAGCTGACATGGGAGAAATAACACCCCAAACTCAATAATAACCACAGAAAAAATCCCGGCTGACATGGAAAAGACAGCATCCCAAGCTCAAGTTATTCAATCGTTTCTTACAATTTATGATTTTAAATCTCAGAGTGATTCATATCTCATCTCATCATTCTCAATTATTTAACATCATTAAGTGTCTCACACATCATTTTCAATGTCACTTTACTCTCTTAATTATTTCACATACCATTTTCATCATCTTTATCGATCAAATACCATCTCCTCTAATCACTTATTACCTTTAAAAAGAATTTTTCTTCACCTCCAAGTTACCATAATTTCTTAACTTCATCCTATGACTAGGCTTACTAACAATATTTAGGCTAAAGGAATAAAAATAGAAATTTAGAGATTCGAGTTTGAGCTTTAAAATACAAAATCTATTTTTGCTGAAACAGGGGCCACGCGTACGTGTGAATCTCAACCCGAAAGGGTTGGTCGCGTCGCGAGCAGCTGGACGCGTACGCAAATCCCAGGTCACGCGTACGCGTGGGCATACGTTTTTCCAAAAATTTGCTAAGTCTGAAAAAATTACAGAATTTCACTTTCGAACCCTAAACTTCCGACGCGCATAAATTTTTTGTTTTAAAACATTTTTCATCCGTTCTTTGAATGGCGTAAGCTTCACGAACCCAATTTTTATTTGAAATAAGTTTAAAACACTTTGAGGATTCAGAAGCCAAGTTATGTCTCACCGAAATTTGGCCTAAAACCAATTTTTCACAAACCTCAAACCTTAAATTTTTACCAAAACAAGATTCTCTTTCATAACTGCAAGGTTCTACACAATATTACACAACTCAATTCACCTTTTTTCACATTCTCATTCTTTCCAAAACATTCAACACATCGTTCAACTACTCAAAACCAATAAATCCATATCCAAAGCAATCATGAGATATCAATGAAACAACAATAACAATTTTATATTCACAAATCCTCACTAAATCACCATCAACCACAATGTCTTATCATATCTCAATTCATCAATATCATGCATCAATTTCTCAAATACCTCAATAAAATCATAATCCACCTATCTTAGACCTATACATTCATGTCATCAAGTCAATAATCATTAACTCAACACTCATCCAACAAACACCAAATCCATATCACAATTTTTAATCAAGGTTACTAAACATCAAACACACTCATACGTTCCAACCTATTCTATGGTCATCTAACCTAAATTTTCACAGAACATTATATATTAAATACGTGAAATCTAAATCATATCTTGGCCGATTTCCACGTGTAATCTGAGACACCACCAAAAGGCTTTAAACACAGCCCCAAGGATCCAAAGTTTCTAAAACAATATCACCTAAACTCCACCAAGTCTCAAGTGTCCATAATTCAAGCTCCAATTTACAAATACACACACCTAATACATATTACCACATATATATACAAATTTCAATACCCAAAAGTCATATAATCAAGGGTTTGACTAGGCTTGAAGATTCTTACCGTATATGTGCTTCAATTAAGCCAAAATCTATCAATTCTTCAAGTCAATTTGATCCTAAAACATCAAATTAACCAAAATCTCAATATCCCAAACCCTAACATTTTCAAACTAAAGAAGAGGGAATAAGAGCTGAAAATGTGATTTCTTCACCTTGAAAGGTATCGGGCTTTGTAGAGCTCGTCACTGCAGATGCGTAGCCGTAAACAGTACCGCGATCAAAACTCTGGATCAAAAGTTATCTTGGTTTAAAGATCAAGCTAGGGTTTGAGAATCTCCTTCCTTCTCCCTTTTCATTTTGCAGCATGAAATTGATGAAGAAGAAGGGTAATGAGCTGAAGCTCATGTTTTAAATAGATTGGGCTGGGCCTTGGGCCCAATACGGATCCAATTTGTCTGATTTGATCCGTTCGGCCTAATTTTGGACCAAATTCTTTAAAATTAGTGTCAAAATTCTTGTTTTAATTTTCTTTATCTCATTAAACTATAAAAATTTTATTTTCTAATTGCTTGATAAATAATTAATTTATTGATTAATTATTTACTAATTACTAAGATTTTACAAATATTCTATGTAAAAATGATAACACTTTTAAAAATCATTAACCAAAATGCATAAGAAAAAAAAGCAATACAAATTAAAACAAAATTAATTCATCTATTTTAGTCAAATCAAATAATAAATATAATAGATTGATTATAATTAATGTGGTCAAACAAAATATTAAGTAATTTGATATTTGTTTCAATCAAGTCGATTAAATAATTAATTTTGACACTTTAAAAAATTATTAATCAAAATAAATAAGATAAAATAATGAATGCAACATAAAAAAAAATTAATTTATTTATTCCAGTCAAATTAAATAAATAATTAATTAACACATCTAAATAAATAAAATAAAATAAATCAAGAAATACTTTTTAGAAGGGTTAAGTACGATTTTGGTCCCTAAGATAGGGGCTGAAAATTTTTTTCGTCCCCAATCTTTTTTTGCTTATAAAATCGTCTTAAAGTTTAACTTAGTTTTAAAATCGTCCTTCGAACCAAAATCAACCAGAAGCAGAAGCAGAACCAGAAACTGAAGCAAATACAACAATAATGAAACAATGTAATAAAAATTAAAAAAAAAGTAACTAGAAGCAGAAGATCAATAACAACAAAAAATAACAATAACAATGAATAATGAAATTAGAAAAATAACGACAACAAAAAAACAAAAGCAGAAGCAACCAGAAGCATCACCAAATTCATAAATAAAAAAAATTTAACAATATAATTAACAAAAGAAACAAAAAATTGAAACCCTAGAAAGCACAGCGGCGAGGATGCGAAGCACAGTGGCGAGTGACCGGCGAGGAGCAGCAACGACGGGCGACCGAGCGAGGAGGAGGAGCAGAAACGGCGAGCAGCACACGATGTCCACCCTCACAAAGCTGCTGGCGTCGACGTCAAGCGAAGAAGAAGAGCGGCGAGATCTGGCAGTGAGATCCAGAGGCGAAGACCGAACGACAAGCAACAGTGGTGGCGGCGAGGAGCAGCGACGACAGATTTCCTTCCCCTCCTCTTTCCCCACCTTCCCTTTTCCCTCTTCTTCCCTTAGCAACCCCTGCTTCGCGTGATTCCCTTCCCCCCTTCTCCTTTTAACCCGTTTTTCTTTTTTTCTTTTTTTTATATTTTTTTAGTTAGAAATAATTTGGTAATAAAAATTAAAATTTTGGTAAAAAAGACGATTTTAAAATTAAGTTAAACTTTAGGGACGATTTTGTAAGTAAAAAAAAGTTGGGGATAAAAAAAATTTTCAACTCCTACTTAGGGACCAAAATCATACTTAACCCCTTTTTAGAACATACCACGTCAGCTATACTATTAATTGTAGAAATTCGATTTTAATAATATATAATAAATAATAGATGACACTGTATGTACATAATTGTCAGAATCGAACAGGTGATCAAATTGGTCATACTATTGGTTTATTAGTTCAGTAGTTCAACCAATGGGACAAAGTTGAACTGATTAATATAGTTATTATTAAATAATTATATAAAATTTTAATATTTTCTTTTTCACAATAAATATTTTTTAATTTTATTTTTATACCAAAATAATTATTATTTTTTAAATTTTAATAACTAATCGATTATTCTATACCTATTATATTGTTATATACTATGTGCAATTATTGAAAAAATAACTTTAATAAATATGATATAATAATAAAAAATTATGTTATAATTAAAAAAGATATTTGTTATTTCTTGGTAAATATTTAATAAAATTTATATTTATAATAATAATTATTCATAATTAAAAAATATAATTAATTTAAATATAAATAAATATAAAATTAAATAGTATAAAATAATTTAACTGTATTTTTTATTATATATTAATTGAATAGCAACACTCTGTACTTTAGAGACCAGAAGTTTGAATTATACTAGTTGAAAATTTGGAATTTTCTTTGCGAACTAGATTTTTAAGATATAAATGCTTTTTTAAAACTATTTAAAGTGAAACTTTTCAAAGTCATTTTATATTTATCAAGATTAAAAAATTTAATATAATTTTATAAATAAAATTAATAAAATTTTAAATTTAACTCTTATATTTATGTCTATTATAATATTTTAAAATTTTAAAAATTATCTTATGGTTAAAATTATTTTTAATTTGATTATCTCAACAAAGATATTATAATTTTAAAAAATATATATTTTAAAAGTTAATTTTTATAAAAAAAAATTCAAAAACTAAAACATTTTATCAAACTAAATCATGCTTTTCTTTCATATATTTTTTTCAAAGTAAAATATTATTTTGGTTAAGATTTTTTTTAATTAAAGTCATTCTCATTTTTTAAAAAATATTTGCGAGTAATTGAGTTTGTTTTTATTGGCGTTTTTTTTTCTCCATCGTTGGGTTGGTTTGGATAACTGAATGCCATAAAATAGAAAGAAAAAGGGAAAATATTAAAAAAAATAACGAAACAGTTGATACTTAACGAGTATTGTAATAAAAAAGAAAAATATTAAAAATATAAAATAATATATAAAAAATAAAGACAATATTTATAAAAAAAAATATTATACGTGAATAGAAATTAAACACTTATAAAATTGAGATGAATAAAAAATTTTTCCATTAAAAAAACCGTCTTGTGCTCTTTGAGAGGTATATTAAAAACTATTTTAGAAAAAATGTAGAATGAACAAATTATATACTCTAGAATAAAATCAACGTACACAATAAATATGGAATATACTTTTATTATTATCAATGTTGAAAATAAACTTATGACGAATTTAAAAAGAAAGCAAAATATTATTAATGTCAATTAAATTATATTGATCCATTAGTCTTCAACTATGATGCACGGACACTGACACGGACACGGGACACGACATGACACGAGACACGTGGACACACGAATTTTAAAATTTTATAAGACACGGAGACACGGCATATATATAGAATATAAAGTATTTTTTAGATAAATTACAATGAATTTTTGATATTTTATTGCTGTTAAAATATAAAATAATTTTTTAACTATTTTTTAATGTCTTTTTTTAACTATATAAAAGTATCAAAAATATTTTTTGTTTTAATAAATAATAATATATATATATTATTTCTAAACTCATTTCAATAATATATGTTTAAGAATAAGGCTGGATATGTGATGGTATTTAGGTGTGTCCAAGTGTGTCTAGAGAAGAATTTTTTTTTTTATTAAGACACGGTTGGACACGACAAACACGCGTGTCGGACAAATGTCGATGAGTGTTATGTCTAAAATGTGTCCGACACGCGGATACGGCAACTCAACAAAATATCCGTATTTCATAGATCTTCAAGGCAATTATCCTATTGATATTCATCTAATTAAATTTGCGACAAATTAATACTTAATCTACTGAATTAGAAGATATTGTCAAAAACAAAAAAACAAAACAAAAAAAACTTTGATTTTTATTCAATTCAATACAAGTAAAAGAAAAAAAAGTTCTCCAATTCACTTTTCTGTTGAGTTTCTTTTGTTTCAAAAAAAAAAAAAAACTTTAGTTATATAACTTAATCGTGTTGATTTATATAAGAATTCAGGGTGATAAACGGCGTGTATCTTCTCAATTTATGACAAATCATAAACGATTCTCACAAATGTCTTTGAGGGTGTGTTTGTTTTTTGAGATTTATATAGTAATCCTATCTATTTGATACCATAGAGCACTTGATAAGTTGTTTAATTTAAAAAGTTCTTATTGAAAAGTTAAAAACTTTATACTTTTTATGAAATTACATACAATTGTTAAAGAAATTACAAAATTTATCATTAGTAATATATTTACTAACAAATATCTTTTGTGACCCCTTTTAGATGGATTTTTTATGTTAAACTTAGAAAAAAAAAATAAGATTTTAACAAGATTTAAATTAGAAAGTTTAATTATATATATTAGATAATAGATATATTAATATTATATAAGTTATCCAAATTAATAGCAACCCTATTATAATTAAATTAATTTGATTATTATGTGTTCTAATGTAATTTAAATAATAAAAAATCATAAATATTGTTATAAAAATACTTTTAAAAGTGTGGTTGCTAATTGAGAAAAAGGGATAATATCATTTTATAATTTAATCTAAAATAAAAAATTTTACTCATTAGTTATACGTATCTAAATTAGTATTAATCAATTAATAATGTTATTTGTGTATTAAATTCCTCAAAATTTACATGTCCACGATGTAAACAAATGCCAACCTATTTTAATTTTTAGCAAAGGTAAAAATCTTCCTTTATCATTCTCACGCCTTAGGAAATTCCATCTACCCCATTCCTCTAGTCAATTTTGTATCCATATATGAAAAATTCTATGGTACTTATACTCAAAATCATTATGCGATGCTGATAATAAGTGATACATTATAAGATTGTCACGTGTGTGAAAAATATGCCATTTATAGAAGGATGAGGGCCAAAGGATTCTCTCTTCCGTTATTTTGATGGTAATTAATTAGATATAATTAAATGGTTGTCTAATGGAAGTGGATTGGGTCGCAGAAAGCTGAAGAAATTGAGGCTTTTTTGGTGGTAGCATATTGAGTAATGAGTAGTCTGTGTAGTAAAATTGCAAAATACTGGCCAGCGGCAGACCCTTAAATGGAGCTCAAATCCGCGACGGATTAGTCTTTAACCTGTCGGGTTGGGGGATACCGTTTGAGTAAACCAAAAAAAAAATTGCAAAATACAAAATACAGACATTAACTCATACTATATTAATTTTGACTTATAAATTATTAATTAAATAAAAAATGTAAAACATAAAATATGAATTTTTAACTAGATTATACTAATTTTGACTTACAAAAATTGAATTTTGGTGTGAAAAAAATTAATTTTGACATATTTATTTTCAACGTATATTTATACCACAACATGTATTTTATATTAGTGACTGATTTTGATGACTAATTTTAGTATATCCTTAACATAATCCTACAAATAAATATCCTCGATGCATAAAATTAAAAAAAATATGATGGACTGTACACAAAACAGGAATTTAAACTTACGAACATTAAGGTGAACATATGTTGTGGTGTGTGACCCCAATCACATTGACTTCCTTTTTAACCTGTTGCAATAATAAAGTGTTCAACTATTTCATTCACTGCAAAAAAAAAAAATTTATAAACATATCCATGCATTAAGAATTTTCCAATGTGAAAATGTTAAATTTTTGTGGTTGATTTTTGTCTAATTCATAATAAAATTTAGTAACTATATCACTTGATCTCTCTCCATAATAATAACAATCTCTATATTAATATTATTGCTATATGGTTTTCGGTTAGATACTCACATAATATCTAATGGTTAAACATATATATTAAGAATTAAAAAAAAAAGATTTTGGAGATTTTTTTTTTAATATTATAAAAGGGCAAAAGCCCAGAGAAAAAAAAACCTAATTACAAACTAAACGGAGTAAGGTAACCTCTTTATCATCTTCACTCAAGATTCTCACTACCTCAGGGGGCATACCCCAAAAAACAAACTCTGATTCTATCTTTAAGCTCATTTTTGCAAGGTAATCTGCACATCTATTACCTTCTCTATAATTTTGTACAAAAAATATGTTCCAATCTTTCTTTCTCATGTCATTTATCTTTCTAACATTTGCATTGGGATGACTTTTCAGCTTATTTTCTCCATTCAAAAGGCTTATCACTGCTGCAGAATCAATTTCCACCACCACTCTCTTGAAGCCCATGGTCCACGCTACATTGAGGCCATTCTTCACTCCCCAGAATTCTGCCAGAAATGCCATTCCAGCCCCTATCCTGTGGGTGAAGCCTGCGATCCACTTTCCTTCTTCATTCCTGAGGAGCCCGCCACACCCAATAACAACCGGGTTCCCTTGCGCTGTGTCGTCAGTGTTCAATTTGATCCAACCCCTCGGAGGAGGATGCCAGCCAATGTTTCTCTCAGTTCTTCCTGTCCACTTTCTGACTAGGTAATCCTTCTCTAATGCTTCTTTAATATCTTGCACCTGTCTGTAGATTTTTTGATGTGGTTGTCGTGGTCTGTTGTAACTAGTATCATGCATTTCTTTATTTCTCCAATACCAAATTCTCCAACAAGTTGTTATGAAGGTATCTAGCCAATTTAGGTTATCATTCTTCCCTAATTGCTTCTGTAAATTCACTCCAATCCAGTCCTCCCAGTTTGATTGAAAAAAGCCTGGAATTTCATTACTTTTCAGCAAATTGACCCATATGGCGGATGCTTTGGGACAATTTCTTAGAGTATGTAAAGTATCTTCTATTCCACTATTGCAGAGAGAGCAGTTTTCTGTACCACCAAATATCTTTGCCTTTCTTTAGTTTGTCATGATTCTCCTGTGCATAGCTGTCCAAAGAAAAACTTTAGCTCTTTGTAGTCCCTTCCAACTCCAAACCTTTTTTCAAATGTTATTCCCTTCTTTCGACTAATTGATTATATTAGTACTATATATATATATATATATATATATATATATATATATATATTTGTCATGGTGGTAATTCAAAGGTCCAGTTAAAATTTTATGCAAATTATCTAATATACCTTCCATCAAGAAACAAAAGCCCTAATTTTCACGGTAATTAATTACCATTAAAATAATAGAAACAGGACTCCTTGGCCTTCCATCATAATGCCGCTATGAACGGCGTACCAGAAGTAGCACAAATTTCACACACGTGGCAGTTTTATAATGCATCACCTATTATCAGCATCACATGATGATTTTGAATGTAAGTACCATAGAATTTTCCTCCATATAAATCACTTGACAAGATATCTTCTTTATCTTACGTCATCTCTGCAGCATCATGTACACATGTCACTTAAAATGTGACTTAAAAGAATATGTAGAATTTATATTTAAATATGTACTTTATAATTTATCTTATTATAATATTTTTAAATTTAAAAATTATTTATCAAACGTAATTATTGTTATTTATATTGTTAAAAATTATTTTTAATTTGATCTACGAAATATAAATACGGTAAATTTTAAAAAATTATATTTTAAAAGTTAAATTTTATAAATTATTTTAAATACTAAAAATTAAATTTTATCTAACTAAGTTATGCTTTTCTTTCATATACTTTTTTTAAAGATAAAATGTCATTTTGGTTAAATTTTTTTCTTAAAATTAAAACCATTCTCATTTTTAAAAAATATTTGCGAGTAATTGAGTTTGTTTAGTTACCAGTTATTGGCATTATTTTTTTTATCTCATAGTTAAGTTGGTTATCTTACCATATTTAGGCTTATGTGATTAATTCTCTACACTATCATAACTATTATGAAGGTCTAATAATTCATCTAAATTAGACAATGTCACATTGTCACCGTCATGACTTGAGCCTCTTTACCATTAATAAATGATCTTTTCAGAGTGTCATTAGCAACTATTTTTGTTAAGAGTTTCCTAACATGTGTTACTACTTTTTTTTGTTTAAAGTTAAAACAAGCTCAATATATTTGGTGAAATATAAACAGATAATAGATTCGAAGCAATTCGTATGTCATTTTTGACATAGTTATCAATTAGTTTCACACTATTTTTTGGAGCTACAAAATAATCTAGCAATGCATTTCACTACGACTGTTGTCTTATTTTAGAAAATGAATTTATTTCTACACAGCAAGATATTCCATATAACTGAGAAGAACCCCACTAACCATCTTTTACGCTCATCTTTTCTCATAGGCATCGTCCTCCAACTTTCAAAATGTTCTCTTATGGACCCCGAGATGCACCAGGCCCGACCCACATAAGCGATCCATGCGCACTATACCTGCCAAGCAAACTCACACGTAATAAACAAGTGTTGCACAGTTTCAACTTCCTTATTGCACATCACACAAACATTATCATTCTGAGCAATGATGCCAAATCTACTCAAGCGATCCTTTGTATTAACTTGACCTACTAGTACAAACTAATTAAACAACTCAACTCTAGGGGGTACCAGTCCTTTTCAAATACCATTGGTGAACTTGTAGCTAAGGATGTCATCTGTCAGAGTCTGTTCCTGCAAAACTTGCACAAATAAGTTAGTAGTATAAATGATTTTTTTGTCAAACTTCCACACCACTCTATCTTGTACACCTGCTATCAATCTCACAACGTGCAAGATATCAAGCATTCGATTCAGGATGTCAATCTCCCATTGGCGGAGTTTCTTCCTCCATTGGAAGTTCCACACCCACTCTATCTCATCCCAAAACGCGAAGTCCCCAATTACGGATCCTTTGTTATTTGAAACTAAAAAAAGCTTTGGAAAAGAGTCTTTCAACTTCTCCAACTATAGCCATGTATCCTCCCAAAATCTGGTTGATCTACCATCACCTACTTGCATAGCAAGTCCATCAATCATTTTCTGTCTGACAATTTGTTCTTTTATTTGCAGGTTACATATATCTTTCCACGGACCCCTTTTTACTGGTAAAGCTTGAGTAGACAGTAACTGGCTAGGGTTCAGATTATTGCAGGAGCACGCAATTTTCTTCCACAGTGGACACTCTTCCTTAGAAAATCTCAACCACTACTTGAACATTAAGGCGGTGTTACGAACCATTGCATCTCCCACACCTAGCCCTTCTAGTTTCTTCGGTGTCTGTATCATCTCCCACTTTACAAGAATCAACCCAGGTCTTCCATCCTCCTTCTCCCAAAAGAACTTCCGCTGTAGTAAAATTAATTTTTCGCCTCCGCAGTTGGCATTTTATACAAGTTGAGATAATAAATAGGTAGACTATTGATAACTGACTTGATGAGGACCAGCTTTCCTGCTTTACTGAGAACTTTTGCTTTCCACAAACTAAGTTTTTCCTCCACCTTATCTATTAGCGGCTTCCATGTTTTTACCAGTCTTGGGTTTACTCCAAGATTAATACCCAGATACTTCACCAGTAGAGTTGTCACCCGGCACCCTAGTAGTCTGCACATCCGATCCACCCACTCCTGACTGCAATTTATCGATATCAAGCTGGACTTTTCAAAATTAATGCTTAATCCGGACATCACTTCAAAATACCGCAATAGTCTCTTATAATTTCTCACTGTTTCTTCCTCTGGTGGACAGAACAATATAGTGTCATCAGCAAATTGCATGTGTGATAACTCTATATTATCCCTACCGACTAAAAGAGGAGCTATTCTCCTATTTCTAACCGTCTCCCCAATCATCCTATTCAACACATCTACAATAAGAATGAACAAAAACGGTGATAAGGGATCACCTTGCCGCAACTCCCTTTCCATCTTGAACGATTTTGAAGGTGACCCGTTAACCATTATAGAGATAGATGCTGACTTGATACACTCTGTAACTCATGTCCTCCATCTTCTACTAAACTCCATCTTTTTAGTACAATATCAACAAAGTTTTACTTGACTCTGTCATAAGCTTTTTAGAAGTCCAATTTGATAATTGCTGACGTCCTTTTTTTCTACTACATTTTTTTATCTAAATATTTTTTTTGGTGGATCAGACTTCTTGACTCCTTTGGAATCCTATTCAACACATCTACAATAAGAACGAACAAAAACGGTGATAAGGAATCGTCTTGCCGCAACTCCCTTTCCATCTTGAACGGTTTTAAAGATGACCCATTAATCATTATAGAAATAGATGCTGACTTGATACACTCTGTAACCTATATCCTCCATCTTCTACTAAACTCCATCTTTTTTAGTACAATATCAACAAAGTTTTATTTGACTTTGTCATAGACTTTTTAAAAGTCCAATTTAATCATTGCTGACATCCTTTTTTTTTTACTATATTTTTTCTACCTAAATATTTTTTTGGTGGATCAGACTTCTTGACTCCTTTGGAGTTGGACCTACTAACAGGTTTTGCAATGAATTAGACCTATTAGTAAAAATTGTAATGAATTAGACCTATTAGTATAGGTTTAATATAGATTCTAGATTGAATTTACTACTAGACTTTGTTGTAAGATTAATTTTAAGGTGAAGCTACTCAAGCGTGAGTTGAAAATAGACAATTATAAATTTTTTCTTTGTCACTAAGTTATCCTCTAAGACCATCAACTCTTTACTTTTTGGATATTGGTTCTTCTTCTTTGTTAAAAACAAGTCATAGACTTTATATTAAAAACAAGTTCTTTTGAGCATGAAAATACATTTTCATCATCACTTTATCATGTGTAATAATTTGGAGGGCACTTTTCAAAGATCTATTAGAAGCCAACCACTATCATTGAGTCAGTTTGTCATAAGCAATAGCCAATATACTTGTGATAGTTTGAATATGAGAAAATATGTATATCTACGTCACTTTCAGATAATTCAAAAATTTGTCCATTTTTGTAAGACATACTTCCATAGTTCCATCTTACTTTATGCTAATTGATTCTCCATAATAATATATGTCTATATGACAGTAATGAGAGGAACATTTATCTATAAATAAAAAAATGAATGATTAAATTTAGTATCTTTATATTTAATTATTCTATTAATTTTTATAATTTTGTAAAATTTTTAATTAGATTCTTATACTTTTTTTTTGATCGAGTTCTTGCATTAATTTTTTTTTAATTGAGTCCCTACATTTTTTTTTATTTAGGTCCCTATACCAATTCTTTTTTTTAGTTGGATCCTTATAAAATTAAGCCAATTACTACTAAGAATGACTTAATTAAAAAAAATTAGTGCAAAAATTTAATTAAAAAAATATAAGAATCTAATTAAAATTTTTATAAAGCTATAAAAACCAACAGAATAATTAAATCTTTAACATCAACAAATAAAATATAAACCTCTTTATTCAACAGTAAATGCATTCAACATTTCAACTCTAAACGACATTACCATTAACACATCAGAATCAAATTCTAGAAATGTTGAAACAAGAATCAACTATACAAACCACCCATAATCAAAGAAATATTTTTACTTTAGCCACTAAAAAATTTAATTCCCATCAAACCCTAGCACAAAGTGGAGAACAATGATATGCATGCCCACATAATAAACCACAAATAATCCTATTTAACTACTTAAAAAAGTAAATTAACAAGATTAATAAAAAAAACCAAAGCATCTCCTATGACTAGACAAATCCTTTTTGCTTACCTTTGTTAGAAAAAATTTTCTTTGAACACACTCTCAACGATGATGATAACAAAGCCGACGGTGGAGATTAGTCCTTTTTAAAGAGAGTCGCTCCAACGAGAGCATTTAGAGCAGCGCCTTTGAAGAGTAACAATGAAAAGAAAGAGTCTCTCAAAGGTTGGACTAGGGGTGTGCATGGCCGGCCTCACTCGAAGATTCGGTTCAATTTCGAACACTTTAAGAGTTAATTTGGTGTGATTTTATTGGGTTTAGGGTCGAGTAAGGGTCTCAAAAATAGATTCGGACTCGGTCATTATTTCGGGTCGGATTCAGGTCATAATTCGAGTCATCCAAAATTGGCCCGGTGACCCAATCATTATACACAATTAATATTTAGAAAAATTATTTTAAAGGACCGTTAGGAGGATTTAATTATTAAAAAGGACCTTTAATACTAAAATTATTAAGAAGAACCCAATCTTTTTATAATATTTAAGAAAACGAATTAAATCTTTTTATAATATTTAAAAAAACGAATCAAATTTTTTTAAAAGGAGATAAATATATTTTTATTTATTTTTTATAATTTTTATGTTGATAAATTTTATTTTTCTTAAAATTTTAGTAAATTTTATTAATTATTTATTTATTTTTATTTATTTTTTATTTTTATGGTCTTTACCTAACGAAAAAAAGACAAAAGATCATAAAAGTAATAAATAAATAAATAAATAATAAAAATTACCAAAATTTAAAAAAAATAAAAATTTTTAATATAAAAATTATAAAAAATAAATAAATAAATAGTTAAAAATTAATATTTTAATAATTAAATTTCCCTGACAATTTTTTATAGTAATTCTTTTTAAATTAATTAACTAATTAATCTCAAGTGAATATTTTTAAATATCTATTTAACGTTGTAAATCAAATAGCATATATTAAAGATTATACAAAATAAATAAAAAAATAGTTAAGAATATACTTATCTTCTTATAAAAAGATTTAATTCTTCTTCTTAAGTATTATAAAAAGATTTGGTCCTTCTTAATAATTTTGGTATTAAAGGTCTTTTTTAATAATTAAGTCTTCCTAACGGTCCCTTAGACTCTTAATATTTTGTGTTATTAGTGATGGATAGTGACTATTATTATGTGGAATTTAAGTATTTTAAATTTTAATATTTTGTATTATTAGTCATTATATATAAGACTATAAGTTAATGTTTTATGTTTAAAATGCATAAGATTTTAGACTAATGCATAATATTGTGTTATTTGTATTGATTTAAATATTTGGTGTTATTAGACAATATTAGTATTAATTATGGTTATGCTTTAATTTTAGAGAAGAGTTGATTCTTGTTATATTTTTCTAAGTGAATTTTACCATATCAAATAATAGTTTGAGTCTTGAAAATTTGGATATTTTTACATGCTAACTTACAAGAAGGTATTAAGGTAATATAATGTTAACGACCCGATTTTCACCCGGTATAATCGTGGCCCGAAAGTGTATAGGTTTCATCGAATTTAGGGCCGAGTTCGGATCTAACAAATAAGCCCGTATATATTTTGGGTCGAGTCTGGATCACATCAAACCCAGTTTCACCCGATCCATGCACACCCTTAGCCTTAGGTTGGATTAACATTAAGAGAGGGTTTTATGTAAGCCAATAAAACGACGTCGTAACTTGGGATACCACTAATACTCCTTCCACAAGCTCCAGCATAGGGCAATAGCTATGGCTTCTTCATCTTCAACTCCAATGCCACAAAACCCACAACTCTTCGACCTCGTAATCCTTGGAGCATCAGGCTTCACAGGCAAGCACGTCCTCAAACAAGCCCTCAAATTCCTCAAAGCCCCATCCTCCCCACTCCGCTCCATAGCCTTAGCGGGCCGAAGCCCATCTAACCTCTCCCGGGCCCTCCAATGGGCTTCCGGGCCCAACTCCCCGCCCACCGACATCCCCCTCCTCACGGCCGACACCTCCGACCCGGACTCCCTCCGCGCAGTCTGTTCCCGCACCCGCCTCCTCCTCAACTGCGTTGGTCCCTTCCGCCGCCACGGGGATCCCGTCGTGGCGGCATGCGCCGCCTCCGGGTGCGACTACCTGGACATCACCGGCGAGGCGGAGTTCATGGAGCGGATGGAGGCGAGGTACCACGAGAGTGCCGTGGAGTCCGGGTCACTGGTGGTGTGCGCGTGCGGGTTTGACTCGGTGCCGGCTGAGTTGGGAGTGCTGTTCAACTCGGTGCAGTGGGTTGGTGAGAGCTCGCCGTACAGGGTGGTTGGTTACCTTACCGCGGAGTCGGAGAGGAGAATCGTTGGGAACTTCGGAACCTTCGAATCTGCTGTTCTTGCGGTGGAGAGTGTTAAGGATTTGGAGAACTTGAGACGGTCCAGGCCCGCGAGAACCAGGCCCGCGGTAAGAGAATCTAACATCTCATATGTTCAAAGTTTGTTAAGACGCAATTCTGATGTTTCCATTAACACGTCTATTATCATGGAATAGTCCTCATTCCTTAAATGGCAGACAAATCTCTTCAATTGAAACTAAGTTAAACTGATAATCAGTATTTTTGTTGTGCTTACTTTCTTGAGCTTTATATTTTTTGGATTCAATGTTATGTTATAAACTTGTTGCTTTTGCATGGTTGCAGATTCCTGGACCACCTCCTAAAGGAGCACTAATAGAACACCAGAAGAAAATTGGCCTCTGGGGAGTAGTGCTACCATCAGCGGATTCAACCCTCGTCGGACGAACATTTTCAACTCTAACTGAAAACCCTTACGGTCTCCCTGGGAGAAATGAGAGTGCTGATATGGTTGAGAAAAGGAAAGCCTTCTGGTCATCTGTGAAGCCTACTCATTTCGAAGTAAAACTCGGCTCAAAACATTTATTGAGCATTTTTGTGTATATTACCATTGGAATTTTCATTGGCCTTTTAGGAAAAACATCATTCGGAAGATGGCTTCTTTTGAAATATCCTTCTGTATTTACATTCGGTGGGTTCAGTAAGAATGGTCCGTCGGAAGAGGAGGTGGAAAGCGCCTCGTTCAAGATGTGGTTTGTTGGACATGGATATAGCAAGAAGAATGTTGCCACAGAGAGAAACAGAAAACCTGACATGGAAATCATAACAAGAGTAATGGGACCTGAAATGGGTTATGTAACCACCCCAATAATTCTCATTCAGTGTGCACTCGTTCTTCTAAGCCAACGAGACAACCTACCAAAGGGAGGAGTTTACACCCCAGGGATTGTGTTTGGTGCAACTGATCTTAGGGATAGACTTCAACAAAATGGATTGTCATTTGATGTCATCACGAAAAGCAAACTTTCTTCTTGATTCATAATAGTCATATCCTTTTTGGTTGGAAAAGAATACTGGATGGATCAGAAAACTGAATTGTAGCAGACTGAGTTATTTGAGTTTATATCTGGGGTGAGTTCTGTTTCGATCCTACTATTGCACTTATTTGTGAGACTGACTGAATCTTTGTGGAGCTGTTTGAATTTTTCTTTTGGCTACTGCTGGGTGTCTTAGAACTGTAGAACATTTGCTCAAAATTAGTTTTTCTAATTTATGTAGCCGCCATAAGGTGGAATAAGGCTTTGTTGTCTTGGTCTGAAAACTAGTTTTTGTCGATATGTAAAGAGGAAGAAGGCTAAATCTTTGTGATTTGTAGTCTATGACAATATTTGGTGTATTTGGTTTGAACAGCAGAGTCACACAGACTTTTAGCTTTGTGACATTTGCTTCTCTTTGTTGTAAAACTTTTTTTTTCCCCTAAAGTGATTTCCCCCTCTAATATGTTGAAAAATTGAAGAGCTTTACCAATTTTTTGTTCTGATTTCTTCCTCTTCGATTTTTTTTTTTTTTTATGAAAACAAAAGAGTTCAACACACTAAGATGGAGCATATAGCGTCAAACAACACAACTAAACAGGCAACTCCAAGAAAGTACCAAAACCAAAAGAAAGGAAGTCTCCATGTCATCTCCGGCATAACTATCAACAACACTAGGACTGGGCACCTCTCCACTCGTCGCAGCTAAGCATGGTCATGTGGATGATGTATTCTACGCCTCTGCTTTGATTCTGAAATATCCTCCTATTCCTTTCCAACTAAATGTGCCAAATGATCGCACAGAAGTACCTCAAACGCTGCTTTCGATCCTCTTTCCTACACGGTTTATCCGTCTAACTTAGGAAATGGTCCTTCATCAATCCCGAAAAAGATCAGAGCTGGCCAAACACCAGATAACTATACACTCCACACCTGCCAAGCAAAATCACAGCCAAAAAACAAGTGATGGACCTGCTCAACATCCTTAGAGCATAATACATAACTCTTATCATATTGGCTAATAATCCCGAACCGACTGAGCCGTTCCTTGGTATTCACCCTGCCTACCAAGACAAATCAAGCAAACAGCTCCACTCTTAGAGGAACCAAATCTTTCCAGATAGACTTCATAAAACTGTAGCTGGTTACATCTTCTAGTAGCATTCCTTCTTGTAGCACCTGCACAAAGGAGTTAGTCGAAAAAATACCAAGTCTATCATATTTTCACACAACTCTATCCTCTCTATTATTCACTAGTCTGACCGGTCTCAACACCTCATGTAACTGACTCCCACTGAAAAAGTTCTTCTCTTTATTGGAAGTTTCAAACCCACTCTAATCCATCTCAAAACCCATAATCCCCAATAGCCGAACCACATTGGTTTGAAACAGAGAAGAGCCTTGGAAACCGATCTTTCAAGGATCCACAATGTAACCAAACATCCTCCCAAAACTGAGTCCGTCGTCCATCACCAAGCTCCATAGCCAAGCTTGTAATCATCTTATCCCTTATATGTTGCTCCTTAATTTGTAGATGGCAAATATCCTTCTATAGACCTCCTCTAAAAGGCAGCACTTGAGTGGACAGTAACACATCTGGCCTCAAATCATTGCAGGAATAGACCACTTTCTTCTACAACGAGCACTCTTCCTTAGCAAAACGCCACCACCACTTAAACAACAGTGCAGTGTTTCTAATCATAGCATCTCCAATTCTAACCCACCTAACTTCTTAGGGGCCTGCACCAACTCCCATCTCACCAATACCATACCATTCCTCACATCCTTCTTACTCCATAGAAATTTTCTCTATAAAGAAATCAACTTCTTAGCAACTGCTTGCGGCATCTTATATAAGCTCAAATAATACACTCGCAAGCTGTTCAAGACTGATTTGATGAGCACCAATTTCCCCGCTTTGCTTAGCACCTTGGCTTTCCAAAGGCTTAGTTTCTCTTCTATCTTGTCGATGATAGACTTTCAAGTTTTAACCAGCTTCGAATTAGCTCCTAAAGGGACTCCAAGGTATTTAATAGGGAGAGTATCTTCCTTACAACCCCACAGTCTACACATACTTTATACCCATTGCTCTTCACAATTAATTGAAATCAAACTGGACTTTTCGAAGTTGATACTGAGCCCTGACATCAACTCAAACCATCGCAGCAGCCGCTTGTAATTCTTAATCTGTTTTCTTCTCTTCTTTATTACTTGTAGTGGTAGAGATGTAATTAAGGCATAACTTGCTTCGAAATGGTTTTGGTTTTTCACATTGGCACATTTTCTTTTTCCCTCTCTGTACATGCTTAGAGTTAGAGATGGAGAATTGGAGATTTACGAAGGTATTCTGACCGAAAAATAAAAAAGAACCAATGATCTTGTGTACACTCTTCTTTTTAGTGTGAAACAATCTCTTTATGATTATTTTATATTTTATTAATTATTTTTAATATTAAAAGTGAAAGATAAACACAAAAATAATACGTACATATTATTCAAAAATAAAAAAGTGAACAAAGTGCAACTCTAAAAATTTTATTAGAGCAAAGTTCCATTGATTATTAGACAACTATTTTTAGTTATTTGATTCGTAAGTATCAATCAACCAACTGTCAATGACTAATTCTTAATCTTATTGGAGTCATGTATTGGTGAGTAAAAAAATTGATCATAAAACTGACTATATAAGTATATATACACTGGCCCTAAAGATGGAATTTGAAACATGATGCTTAAGTAATTTATTATTAGTATTTTTATTTTTTTTTCAAAGTTATTTTGTACTCCAAAGAATATATGTTTCTTGTTGGCACTATCTTAACAAAATTCTTGCTATTATGTATTCGCGGAAAATTGAGAAAAATAGGTAATTAATATATTATACCCACTTAAAAAACATGTTAGACAGAAAACTCGATCCACTCTAACCAAATATTATCTAAACGTTTGAGATACCAAACACACACTGCAACTTGTAGTTTGAAGCTCTATGCTGCCATTATACGAAGAAGCTCATTGAAACGATAAAGATTCAATTTCCTACAAATAGGATACACCTAAAACTTGTATGAAATAAGATACATCATATTAATCAATCTGGCCACCTTACATTATCGGAAATTTATGAAAGTTGAATATTTATTTACCTAGTCGATCAACATTTCCCCATTTGTTGTCTGAATTGTGTCCTTGGTGCTCTGTATGCTTATACCTTCACTACGTTTCTTCATTTCCTGGGACTTGACAAACTCCTCTATTCTTGCTTTGAGTTCAGTGTCAGGAATCAGCATGTCGGCGGTAAGATGGGATCGGTTGAATGGGTCCGACTGCACACAAAAAACCAAATAGAAAAAGCATAAACCCGAGAACCTGTAATCTGATAAGAACATCAAAATAATGAGAACAAGAGGCTTCGTACGCTATCACTAAGAAGGTGCCTCTGTATGACAGGTCGATCAACTACAATTCTTGAAGAAGGTAAGATGACAGGATCCTTCATTAAAGTGTACTGCAAAATAATAATGAAGCTTCTTTAACCCTAGTTATCATAACACTTAAAATAGTAATTCTTTGTTAATCAAAGTTTTAGAATCGTTACTTGAATTGGATCAAGGAATTCATCTGGAATTTCTCCCAAGGTAGCTTCAGTATCCATGGCTTCAGAAGCTGCAACTTTTGCCTTAGCACCGAGTTGAATGAATTCTTGTATGATTCTCCCATCCTCACCTATTCTATGAAGAACCTCTGCTGCAGCACTAAACAACTGCAGTGAATTCTTATTCAGATTGCAAGGCTTTTGGTAATCTGGAACAAAGATAATTTTTGAAGAACAGTCTGCTAGATATTAGAAGTCTCATGAAACTTACCTGATCATTGTATGATCGACCATCCTTGGAGATGGCAGCTGGGAATATGGAATTTGAATCACCTCTTGCCAGGTGAACATATACGTGCACAATCTTCAAATGAATAATTTAAAGTTTAGCCGTTTACTTTTCTATTACAATCACAATTTTGATACAACATAATGTGTTTAATAATTTCTTTTTTCAGAAGAGTTAACTCCAACCTGTTTAAGCAAATGCTTTGGACGAAATTCATATTTCTCAGGATCTTTCAGACTAAGGGATTTTCTTTGGGGACCCACTAGTTGCAGCAGAAAGTAATTGAGCATACTAGCCACTCTTTCAACCTTTGAAAGATAAAAGAGGAGGAATGAGAATTAAGCTGACAATAGCAAATATATTATCTAGCCACTAAAACTGTTTCAGGAGGCGAAAAGATGAATAACAGAAAAAGGTCGAAAGGAGAGAATACCATCTCTGGAAGTAGGAATGGAGCAGTAATCTGCTCTGATGTAAACGCAAGCATACTCACATCTTCATTTGCCAACTTCATATCTATCCGAATAATCTACAACATTCTCCAATATTATAAGTTTCATTAGGTAGTACATTTTTATTTGTAAATTATTTTTGAAAAAAGGAAAAAGGAAGATATCAATTAGCCCGAAATGTATGACAGACATTTTCTTGAGAATGGAATAACCGTGTCCTCTCCTGCCTCTCTTGAAGTGGCCGTCGTTCCCATTCAGCTGTATTTGACATTTCAGCCTCCAACTCTTTTAGCTCAAGAATTTTGTTCAGACTTTCATCAAGAAGATAAATACTATCATTAATCAGGAAGTTTAAGAAATTCAGATAAACACCCTTTTCCTCTTCCTTAGCAATCTGAAAGAAATTAAATTCAGGGGGAAAAAATGAGGAACATTGGTGTATGAATTGAGATTAAGAATTGATGAAAAGAATCCCTCAAGATGTGTCTCATCAACTACCTGTCTCCAAGCATTACGATGACTAGGGACCTGCCATAGGTATTCAAGGAGTTCGGCTATATTATGGCGGATATTAAATTTGTCATAGAACTGCAGTGAACAAGGGACAAGTGAGAAACTTGGCCAGGCATTCTTGTACTTAACAGCACGGAAAGATCAATTGTTTCAATTTATGGTGGCGCTTGGAGTGTTATATAATTTATGTATATCATTATATCAACAAGTGTTTTGTATAGGAAACAGTTTGAAATTAAATTCATAAGGTTCCCCCCTGATACTGCCAATACCATATTTAGGATTACATTTGCAAACAGTTAGCTATTCAAATATCAACCTAACAAGATAGCCTTGAATCAAAATGCAGACTGACCTGCGTGTGAGACCCGGTGAACTCAATGTCAACATAGAGTTTTAGAAGATTCCTCACAAGATACTCCAGAGACAGTTGGTGGCCTTCAAATAAAGTAGCTGTGGCAGATGAACCGCTGTGAAAAGGGAATAGGGAACACATTGCCTATTATTAGCTTTATGAAGTCAAGCAAATACTTAGCAATATGAAAATATTAGTAACAACCTAGATTTCTAACTCTACACAACACAGACACCAAATTACCTCCTACGGGGCATCCAACAGTTCAAGACTTCGACCATCTTTGCTCTTAAATATGGGTTTTTGATGAATTCAGGGCTAGCCATAAACATAATTATGAAGTTCATAAACTCATCCTGCAGAATCCAGAATAGATACATTATCATGCATAAGTAAAAGAAGTTGGGAGACAAATGATTAATCTTAGAAAAAGCACTTGGAGGTGAAGTATACCAGCACAACTCCATCCAAGGCCTTGGGAATCCGGGAAGCAAATATTAGAAGTTCCATGGCATCTTCTACAAAATGCTCAGGCATAGTGGCAAATTCCATTGGGCAAGTCAATGGTAGAGGCATCTTAAATCCACCAACCAAGCTAACCAACCAAACAATCATCAAACGGTAGAAGGATAGTGCATTCTGAATAAGCGTGTTATCCTGAGGAAATAAAATTGAGATGAATATATTGAATCTTTTAAGCTAAAAGGACTTTAACAACTTGTAAGAAAATAATATAATGAGTCGCTAAGCAAGGGTTTCGTACTCATTAGCAATAATACATATTTTCTTCCATTTTCCATGCTATTGTCAGAACCAATAAAAAATCCCTATGTTGGATCAAGTTATCAATCATCCATGATTTTGACACACATGGGAGTAGTGATAGAAAAGTTTGTAAAATACACTGATTGCACCAAGGAATAGATCAGGTCATAGCGTATATAATAATTATCCAATTTAAATCATTAATGCAATCATAATTCATAAGTGGGTGTATATAATTAGTCCGCATACAATGTAATTCATATTAAAGCAATTCAAAAAAATTTCCTAAAGTTCTTGGATCCATTATCAAGTATTACATCTAGAACTAGAAAGCTATTCAACATTATGAAATAACTGAAACACCTAGGAAGAAGAAGAGAGAGGCAGGAACCAGGAAGCAGAGGAGCAACTTATTTCATTTTGGTAAAATATTACTTGTAATTCTATTTACAAAGATAAGAAACATGTAACAACAAATGGAGAAAAAAATAAGATTTACCCGCAATATTTGAGCTTCATAACAAAGCTTTTCCTGTGAGTACGATTCCAATTCTTTCTCAAGTCTAGTTATATCCAATTGCAATTGGGGGGTGGGAGATTGCTCTTGCATGGCTTTTAGTGTTGAAAGAGCATCTTCACATCTAGAAATATCCTGGAAAGAATATGACTCCTGACTTTAGATTTTACAAACTTGGATGTAATCATTCAAAGGTTTACAGTTCAAAGCAAATAAGAAATAGGGGAATATTTAATATTTAAAGTTAAAAGAGTCCATAAAACAATAGTAATTCCCCAACATGTGTTACCTGAACTAAGTGTTTGAAATCAGAAAATGCTTTTAAAAGGCCCAAGTTGAGCACTCTTGCAGTCATAAAGAAGCATTCACAAATGAAATGATATTCCGTCTTTTCACCATGTCCAGAAATTTCATTTGAAAGCTCACCAGCATTACTACCAGAACTACTTGCTTCTTGAGATTGCTCCAAGCGTTTCTGGCCATCATTATTTTGATTGTTTCCATTAGCCCGTTTATTGCTATTAAGCCATTCAGTAACTTCTTCCGATGATGCATGTAGAGCAGTCAACCCACTAAATAGGATTATACCAAAAGTTATTTAAAGAGGGTGACATGAAACTTCCACAAGGAACTTAGCATTTACTATATATGAGCCTCACCTTAGCTTCAAACGGTTGGAGTAGTGTACATATTTTGGATCAATTTTATTCCTTTTGGTTAAATTTGCATCCAAAAATGGCTCACAAAGATGAAGCATGACAGCACTGAGATTTACAAACATGCCTGAACTTGCACAAGTTATAGGGTCAACCTGTTTTTCAAAGGAATAAGAAAGGCATAAGTATTCCCACAATACATAAAACATAAATTAAGGAAGAAATTTACCTGTATATGAGCCCTGGATGCATTTATATTGATCACCTCGGCAAGATACTCAAGTACACTATCACGAGTATCTTTACTCTTAAGGAGAATGAAGAGAACTTCATATAGGCCATCATACAAATTATTCATGACAGTTTTGATAGTCGAGAATGAAGATAATAAATCTGCTGGTCGTCGAGTTGATGCATCAGAAAAGCACTGTTGTCTGGATTTTAAAGGAGGTTAAAAGAAATTGTTAAAATATACGAACTCAATTCAATACCCCATCTGAAAACTGAAAGAGATCCAAACTATGGTACTTGGATAAATAGATAGACTTCAAAATGAAAGATAATATAGTGAAACCTAGAGTATGGCTGAAAATAAAGATCAACACCTAACAGATTGGAAGCGACAAGTGAGTAGGGGGCTCCGTAACGCTTTGGCATTGTGTTTACCGAACATCTTGGTCTTTTCTCAACGGGGATATACATTTTCATCTAATCCATCAAGCACTACTAAAAGGTTATTTATTACTTAGTAAACATTCTATCAGTTGTCTTCTCCAAATAGTTGAACTGTCAAAACTAGTTAGTGCTACTCTCCATTGTTTTCTAACTATGAGAAAAGCAAGCCTACAACATAATCCCCTAGGCTGCGTTTGTTTTTGTTCCCTACTGAACTTAGAAAGATACGAAAAACACACAAACAAGAATCAAGACTCACCCAACGTCAGGCTGGCTCCTGAAAAAGGTTTGATCAGGAAGAGCACTAATGTGAAAGAAGGGACCCAAAATGCTGGTCATCTCAATGGCACGGCCATTCATATAAACCCCTTTGGGAATCCACCACTCGTGGCTCACAAGTGACTTTGCACCAACAGGGAATCTCACCAAGAACAACAAAGCCCTCAAAGAGTCCTGAAAGTTCCCAAGAGCAGAAACCTTCATCACACTTCCTCTCAGCTCCTCATACAGTCCTTTCAAGATTGGGTCCAGGCTGTCAAAATCCGAGTCCCTAAAGAACTCCTCAAGAAACCCCGGTGGACTCTTTGGCCCTCCGCCGCCACTGCTACCTCCGAACGCGTCGATGCCACCGCCAACCTCCGCGAATATCAGCGGCAGCAGAGGCGACGCGGTTCCCGAACCGGAACTTTGATTCCGGTTCTGAAACAGCTCCGGATTGCCGAGGTGAATCCTGCAGTATGAGACGCACAGTTTCTTGGCCTGTTTCACCACCGCCTCCATCTCCGACCTGAGGGTTTTGTCCTTCATGTTGGCGATTTTCTTTGCCTCCTCATGCGCGCGGTGGTAGCAACCGGTGAGGTACTGGAACGGGGATTCTCCGACGCCGGGAAAGTCGCCGGATAGTCGATCAATGAGGACTCGCTCCATCAAATCGCGCGAGAGGCGGAGGTCCTTGCCTTCGCTAAGAATCTCCGCCGCTGTGAGCTCCAAATAGACGTTTCTGGAATCGGCGTTAGTCGCGGCGGAATCGGTGATCGACACGAGAAAGATTTTGCGGATGATTATGTCCTCCACTTCCTGTGGAGTCCTCTGAGGTTTTGCGGCAGCCATGGTCGATCGAATTTGAGTTTGAGTTCAAGAGTTTTCTTCGATAAAATTGGAAAAAAGAGATGGGAGAGGGTTTTTATTTTCTCGAGAAACAAACGAAAAATAAAAAAGAGAGAGAGAGAGAGAGATTATTCAGAATGAGGGAAGTGAATGAGATTAAGTGAAAGTGAGAAGGGAAGAGGTTAGCAACTTAGCATGGTTTTGGAGAAAGGAACCTTCGTGTCCGGGGAATGCTGTTGCTGAGTTCAATCAAATTGGGATTGTTTTGAGCTTAAGCTTAAAAACACTTCTTAAATGTTAATAAAACATTATCGAGAAAAAAATTCAGTTTAGTCTTTGAACATTCGAGTTTTAATTTATGAGCCAACAGAGTAATTGAATAATGTATATAATAGATTATTTATTGGATTAATCTCTAATTGATATTACGTTCAAATGCGCCTCTAACATATTTTTAATTTTTGAAAGAATTCTATTTTCTTTTTCGAATTTCTTGTTATCTCTTTCTCTTTCTTCATTTACGTGCTTTTCTCTCTATTATCTTTCTTCATTATTCTCGATTTTCATTGTTTTTTGACATCAAGTTCTGAAATCGTTTTTGAAGTGTTTCATCTTCATCGTCGTGTTTCTCCTCGTTCTTCTTTTGATTTTGCAACATTATGTACTCTTTCCTTGTTTGTTTGATTTTTTCCTCCAAAAAAGAATTATGAAAATATGAAATAAGAAAATGAAGCAGTGAGGAGAAGAAAGAGGAAGAGTTCTGAATTATACATAAGGTATACTTCAATGAATTTTGGGTGTATTTTTTAAATTCTTTGTGTGTATTTCTATAATCCTTTAGGTGTATTTCTATAACCGTTTGGGTGAATTTATGTAACCGTTTTGGTGTATTTTTGTAATCCTTTGGGTGTATTTCTGAAATTCCATTATCTTTAAAACGATTTCAAAGCTTGATTTCAGAAACCATAAAAATCGAAAAAAAACGAAGCAAGAATACAAGTGGTAAACGTGGGTAAAACAACGAATGAAAAGGCGAAGAGAGTAACACACGAAGGAGATAGAACAAATTTGGCAAGAAACTCGTTTTCATGGAGGAAGAAAAAGAAGAGTCGTTCATAATGTATGGTGAGTAGCGCGCTTTGGAAATAGAAAATGGTTGAATAACATGCGTGTATTTACTCTTGAATGTGGGAGTGTAATGCGCGTGTGTTTTGTTGGGCTTGTGCCAACTTGTAAGACTTGTAAGCCAAAAAAGCTTGTATGTGTAGCAGGTCTCTTATTTATTTGGCTCAATATGAGTTAAAAAATAAATATCAAAGATAAAATACTACTAATTTTTCAAACACAATACATCCATACTATTTAGAATAATCATCCGGATGCTAAGGATAATAAACATCTGATATCCTACTGAATCGAACATCTTTAAACTTTCATTGTATATATTGTGCAAATATTTCATTGACTCTTTATACTTTCTCTTAATTTGTTTCTTAAAATTTCAATTGTTTCAATTTAGTTTTTAAATTTTAATCACGTTAATCCCTGCGATAATTTCTGTCACAAAATCAATTAAAAAGTTTAAAAACTAAATTAAATCAATTAAAATTTTAAAAACTAAATTAAAGTTAGAATGTAATTTCCTAGACCAAATTGAATATTTTTTTCAACATTATTACAAGTTATCTTTTGAACTTTTTAATGTTAATATTTATTTTATGATTGTATAAATATTTTATTCGAAAGTAAATAAAAATAAGATTAGGAGATAGTCCGATGCCAAATTATCAAACTTGTTTTCTTTTTTTTTTTCATTAGTTATCAAATTTGTTTTAATATCATTTAAGAAAAAATAAACTCGATTTAAAATATATAATTTGTTGTGATTTGATTTAAATTAGTTTAATTTTATTTTTAAATTCAATAAAATCTTATCCAAATACGGTAATAATTAAATTAGTCTTCGAAATATAAATTGTTTGTCAAATTCGTTATCAAAATATTTTTTTAATTAAATAATCTCTAAAAATTAAAAGTTAATTGCATAATTTCGTAAATAGATTTATATTTTTCGTTTATAATTTGCCATGTAAAATATTAAATAGCAGATCATCACCCTTAAAACGAGGCATGTTGATTCATAAGGTTGAATTGACACAAGACGACATCGTTTTATGTGATTATTAAAGGCAAATTCTGTCTGTAATGGTGATGGAGGCAATGCTGTTGTAGTAATAGAGATAGGATTAGATATAAATCTGAAGTTGGTCTGGAGATTATTGGTTTGGTGGTGGAAGATAAGAATAGAGATATTGTTGACGGTGATAGTTGTGATATAGAAGACAGTTGTAACACATGCCCTTCATGCCCATAGAAATGACGTCGTTGACACCAGTGGTTTCAAACTTAAAGAGAGAATTATGCTGGTTTTCTTACACCTTTTATAATGGCTTCAGAAAGTTCCAAAAGGTGCATGTTGCATGTGTTATCTTTGTATCAAACAAAATAGAGGCCAATTTGAAAGTTGTTCATGTCATCCCCCAATAGGTCTACGCCATAAAGTACAACCTTTGAGACTTGGGTTAGGTTATGATGGAGGGAAGGGATTAGGAGGCTCTGATGGAGAATAAGAGGATGATGCAACGGGTGGAGAGTGGGGAGAGAAGTAGATAAGAAGAGAATGGATTGCATTGTGTGATAATTTAAAAAAGAGGACACCAAATAGAGATTTTACAAAAGAAAATTCGGATTTGACAAAAGTACGATGGTAGTGGAAGACTAACGAGTAAGTTTGAGATCGTTCATGAGTTCTCTCAAAAGCTCCAATCAGAATTGGAAAAGATAACTTTAAAAGAAGTTGAAGAAGAAGAATCCATGTTCTTAATTTTCTGCACATGGATCTAATTAAGTCACCCTTGTTATTGTTGTACCCTAATTTATCCTATCAAATCTAATCCAAGAGGGAGGTTGGGATCTCGATCAAGAATAATTTTAAAATTTAACAAAAATTATAATTTTATTATCGAAGGACAAACATGATTAGTTTTAAATTTTTATAGGACTAATTTGATTAAAAAAATTATTTGTGGACAAATTTGACAAACAATTCATTTTTTAGGAACTAATTTGACCATTAATCCTTATTAAAACCACAATGGTTTGAATAATATTAGTTTATTTAATTTTTTAAAAAATTATATTTTATTATTAAAAAATATTAATTACTTTAGGTTAGTAAAATAAATAAATTAATAAATCTAAACTTATATTCACAAAACATTCACGGAATAATAATAATAATATATGAATGGTATAAAAATATGTTACAAATTAAATATATTATATATAAAATTTAAATTTAATAATAAAATAATAATATTATATACCAATTTTTTAGTACAATTGTATTGATTTTATTTTAAGAAGTGAATTCGAAATTCAATAGTTTGTCAAAAATAAAATTTAATATATTCCAAATTAATGTGATTTTAATTAATTTTAAACTTAAATTAAATTAGAGAAGCGCTTTTATTTGTATTTGTTTAGATTTACACATTCTTAATTTAAAGAATAATTTATGAATAGGGTTACACCAAAATGGCTTCTAATATGTGATTAAATGGGATTAAACTATAATTTTTTACAATAAAATTTTAGTGTGTTTTGACAATTTCTTGAAGTTAAAAGTATTAAAAAAGTAAAAAATATATTTTTAAGAAGTTATAATTCTATATTTTAAGAATGGCAATGGGACGAGATTGGATGGTAGATCAGGCACAGGTGGCGGTTCCATGGTGGTGTCCCTAGAACTCCTTCAAAACTAAGACATAGAAGACAAAATGCAGGACACAGGAGGACGGTAATTTCAAGCGGTAAGCCACCCTTCCAATTTTTTGAATAACTTGATAAGGTTCATAGAAGTATTTTTGCAATTTGTTATATGTCTGATGAGTGAGAGACTGCTTCCTATAAGGCTTCAGTTTAAGCCAAATTCAATCTCCCACCTCGAATTGTTTCTCGCGGCTTCTCTTGGGCTCCCTGGAGAGAGTGGCAAAGTTCTCTGTCAAGAGCATCCTTGACCCTAAGAAGGTCATCCACTGCGAGTACTATGGTAGAACCTGGTGTGCACCTAGACAACGTGCGCATTGGAAAGCCGTAAAGTGCTTCATATGGTGACATAGTGAGAGAAGAGTGATAAGAATTGTTATAGCAGAGCTCTGCCCACACCAAATAGGATGATCATTGATTAGGATAAGAGTGTGTAAAGACCCTCAAATATTATTCCAATGTCCGATTCACCACCTCCGTCTGGCCATCACTTTGCGGATGGTAAACAATGCTATAATGTAACTTAGTACCACTAAATCCAAACAGATTTTTCTAAAATTTACTCAAAAAAATAGAGTCTCTGTCAGACACCATGGCAATAGGAAAGCCATGTAGTTTAACCACCGAACTGATAAAAAGTTTTGGTAGAATCTTTAGTAGTGAAGCTTGGACAATAAAATTCAACGAGATCTTAGCCTACGGTCTTGTCAAAATTGGTAGGGGTTGCAGCAAACCTTGCGCTCGTGCAAAGGTGTATCTAGTGACTTGGCAATTCAAACACTGTTCAGTAAATTGTTGAACATCAGTCTGCATCCCAGGCCGAAAAAGTAGGTCACCCAAGGCTTTGTACATTTTAAGCACTCCACCATGACCCCTTCTTAAGGACGAATGAAACTCTTGCAACAATAATTCGCACAATCCAAAATGATTTAGAACCCAAACTATGTCTTGATACAACAATAGTCCTTCTCATGCCACAAGTGTTGTGGGTATGGTAGTCCTTCTCATGCCAAAGTGTTGTGGGTATGGTAGAGATCGGTCCGGGAATGCCTGCTGGTAGGGCAGGGTACGGATTTAGGGTGTACCCTATCCTACCTTATCCGCATCTCATATATAACACACATTTTATAAAAATTAGGTATATAGTGAAGGAGGTGAGAGTTGAACCCACAACCTCCCTCATGTAATAATTTGCAATAAGTGAGCAACCACTAAAATACTTAATTAATTTAATAATTTAGAGCATTTGTATATTTATAATAATATGTATATTTGTAATTTTATGTTGGATTTCTTTAAGATTTATTATTTTTAATTTTAATTTTAATTTAGTTTTTTTTTATTTTATTAATATGTATGAAATTCGGAATGATTAAATTTTATATTTGCTTTGAAAAAATTTGATGTTTCTGCGGGTAGGATAGGGTTTAGAACTTTAAGGTGCGGGTAGAATTAGGGTTGAGAAATTTTCAACCCGCGTATAGGGTTGGGTAGAGTTTTAATAAAATTTTCAACCCACGGGTATGGTTACCCTATCCTACCCATTGTCAGCCCTAGGTAATACTATTGTTCCTGAGTCAAAACAACATGTGACATAAGCTCTTTAAGCCCTTGGTGATCAATCTTAATAACGAACTTCCTCTCTAAGAGGTAGTGTCTCCACTTAGCCACCGCTTGAGTAATCGCGTAGAGTTTCCTAATATAGATCGAGGCAAGTGTCATCTTTGGGCTTAGTTTTTTGCTGAAATAAGCAAGAGGATGATCCTGCTATGTCAAAACTGCATTGATTCTCCGATGTGACGCATCAGTTTCAACCGTAAAAGGTTCAGCAAAATTTAAGAGGGCTAAAATATGGGTTTGCATCATGGCTGACTTGAGGCTTGAAAATGCCTGGTCCGCTTCCACACCCTAATGAAAGTTGTTTTTTTTAAGCAACTAAGTTAGTGGATAAGCTATCTAAGCATACCTTGCAATAAATTTTCAATAATACCCAGTCAAGCCAAGAAACCCACAAAGTTGTTTAAGAGAAGTAGGCTTTGGCTAAGCGACGATAGCTTCTATCTTGGACGGATCAATCTTCACCTTTTCAGCACACACAATGTGGCCAAGGTAGTCCACCTATTTTTTACAAAAGAGACACTTGGATCTCTTGGCAAATAACTGCTGTTGTGCCAATATACAAATAGGGGTGGCAAACGGGTCTAAACCCGCTGGGCCAGCCCACGTAACCCACTAAAAAAGACAGATCGAGTTGGAAAATTGAGACCACCACACATTAAAAACCCGTCTAACCTGCACCGCTTAAATTGTGGGATTTAGCAAGGTGGGCTTAGTGTATTTTTTTTTACCAGGGGCTTCTTTTGCAATTTTTTCGATCCAAAACCCACCTTTCCCAACCCGACCCGACCCAATAAAACCCTACCCACCCTAATTGACTTTCCCTTACTCCCTCAGACTCACTCGCTCATACTCACAACACACTGAGCCTCTCCCACAATCACACTCACACCAGCCGCCATTCCCAACCCTGCCGCGTCCATCATCCGATGTCCCTACTGGCACCCTTGTCGTTGCCATCGCCGGTGTCGTTGGCCCGTTGCTCTTCTCTGACACTCACACTAACGCTTCCAATCTCACATAGTCACACCTAGCAGTCCGGCACCACAATCGCGATGCTCCTCGTCATAGGCTGCTCCCACCGTCGCTCCTCGATCCTCTTGGGTCCTAGCCACTACATTTGCTCCGTCTAGCCATCGTTCCCCTTGTTTCAGTCCTGGGCTCCTAGCCATCGACGCTGCTCCTATGTCATCTCTGGGTCTGTTGTCTGGCCGTCACTGTTGCTCCTCGCCTCCTCTGTCTTAGTCATCGCCACTGTTATTCTGGATTTTTGGTATGTTGGTTTTTCGATTAACGTTTTGAATTTTTTTATCTTTTTTTCAAAATAGTATGCATGAATAAATTAAACATTAGCATAAGTTTAGGTTTGTATCAGATCAAAGATTTAGATAAGTTTAGGTTTGTTTGCTTTGATTAAATTTTACTATTTTGACAAATCTAAAATTGGATGCAGATTTTTTATTATTTGCTGTGTTTTGTTTTGTTTGATAATGGTTTGATTAAATCAGAATGTATAATACTTGTTTTAATATTTGCTTTTATTTCAGAAAATATGAATTCTGAAATTGTGAGTAATCTTGTTACTGCTGGAGCTGGTTCTGAGAAAGCTCAGGTCGAGGTTGATGAACTTAGTTCGAAAAGGGCCAAACCAGCAACATCTGATGTTTGGAATTTCTTCAAAAAATTCGGTCCAGATAAGGATGGAGTAGAACGTTCTAAGTGTAAAGAATGCAAGAAGGTGTTTAAAGTTGGGGGTAACCGATATGACACATCTACTCTAAAACGACATCTTGATAGTTGTACTCAAATTAAGCTTGAAGATATTGGTCAGACTATAGCGGAATTGCAAAATAAAATGGGTTTACTTAAGATTGATTTAGGAGTCACTAGGGATATGCTTGTTTCTTATGCAGTTGCTGGGGATAAGCCATTCAATATGGTTGATGATATGAGAGTTAGAAATTGGGTGAAATATATAAGTCTAACTTTGAAACTTCCTACTAGGAATACAGTTAAGTCTGACATAGTGAAAGTTCACAAGAGAGAAGCTGCGAAACTTAAAAAAATTTTAGTTTCTATTCCAAATAGAATTTGCTTAACATTTGATCTTTCGACATCCATGAACAATGAAGGGTTTATATGTTTGATTGCACATTTTGTTGATGAAAACTGGAAATTACAGAGTAAAATTCTCAATTTTTGTCATATGCCTTCTCCTACACAGGATTTGAGTTGTCTTCTAAAATTTTTACACTTTAGAATGAGTGAAAAATTGACAAAAAGAGTTTTTCTATTACTTTGGATAATGCTTCTTCTAATGATATTTATGTTGATCACTTGAAAAGTACTTTGGATGTGCATGATTCGTTGTTATATGGTGGTGAATTCTTTCATGTTTGTTGCTCTGTTCATATTTTAAATCTTATTGTTCAAGATGGAATAAAAATAGATGGTAATGTAGTGCATAAAAAGGGAACCTTCCCTCTCCCCAGCCATTTCATTTCGGCTTAAGAAGATGTGAAAGCGCCTCTCTCTCTCTATAAGAACGGTGCGTTCCGAGGTGTGAAGTGGGCGAGAAGGGATTTCATAATTGGGGTTTTGAATAAGACGACCTTTTTCATTTTGAATTCTTATTACTTTTTCATATTGAAAAAGTAATAAGAGAGGTCTTAAGCTTTTTATCATCCTGGCGCCGAGCTATTTTTCCGCAGGACCTCCCCTACAGTATTGTCACCGCAGTAGAGTTTAACTACCAAGTTCGGGATGGATTGGTGTGGTTCCTCTACGCCTAGGACACCAGAATATCGAACCATGACAGTATTTAAGAAAATCTAAAAGTCGGAGGGTTAAATTTAAAGAATGTTTTTCAGATATTGAGGGACTTGAGTTACAAATGCACTATGTTTAGATGTTCCTACTAGGTAGAATTCACTTTATACAATGCTTGCAAGTGTTATTTCATATAAGAAAGCTTTTGAAATGTATAAAGGAAAAGAAGCTGGATTTAGGAATATTTATCCTTCATCATATGAGTGAAAAAAACTGAAAAGATATGTAATTTCTTGTTATCGTTTTACAGAACTACTAAGTTGATGTCTGGAACTTCTTACCCAATATCTGATTTGTATTTTTTACAAATTTGGCAAATTCAGCTTATTTTGATGAATAGTCTGAAGAATGATAAAGTGCTTATAAGGACCATGAGAGAACAAATGATGATCAAGTTCAAGAAATATTGAGATGAATATAGTGTTGTTCTTGTATTTAGGACAGTTCTTGATCCTAGATTTAAACTCAACATTTTGGTTCATTGCTATAATGAGATTGATCATATTAGTGCTAAAGACAAGGTGGAGCATGTGAAGAGTAAGTTATAGAAGCTCTTTGAAGTTTATGACCACAATTCCTCTACAATTATAGAAAGTGCTTCTCAAACTCCAAGTATGGTTTTTCAAGCGACATCTTCTACAATAGGAACTCAGCTTATTAAAATTGTTGGTGTAAGTATTTTTTTTCTTATATTTACTCTACTTGGTTATATGTAATTTTTATTGTTCATATTATTTTTATTCATATATTGTTTGCGATTCAAAAAATTTGATGTCCCGTAATCAAGAAGTTGAAGAGAAAAGTAGAAAGAACCAACTTGATGTTTATTTGAGTGAGGCAACATCGTTTTGCAATGATGCAAGTAGAGATATTTTGTAATGATGGAAAGACAACCATCATCGTTTTCTAACACTATCACTAATGGCACGAGATTTGTTGAGCATTTCTATTATCACCGTGGCTTCAGAATCTGCATTTAGCATGGGTTCTCATGTTTTAATTAAGTATAGAAGTCATTTATTGCCAGAAAATGTTGAAGCTCTAATTTACACTTGAAATTGGATACGTGGATATGCTGATTATGGTATAATTATATTTATAACATACCTACCTGAATGATTTTTTTATTATTATGTATTATCTTTCTAATATATTTATTTACTTTTTTCTAGAGAAAGATTTAGATGAGGAAGATATTGCAAAAAGAGGAGGTTATTCTTCAGGAGTTGGTTCCAATGATGTTATTAATCTACAAGAGAATGAAGATGAGAATTTAAGATGTTCTAATTTAATATTTTGGATTATATTTTACGTTTGATTGATTATGTTTTAAACTTATAGATGCTTAATTATATATTTTGGACAATGTTTATTTTGCTTTGGATAATGTTGATTTTATTTATTTTATTTCAAAAAACTTGGTTTATGATTATGTTTATTACATATTTATAATTACAAAGACTTTAATGTTTGTGAATTTATAAATTATAATTTTTTTATGTCTTTAGAAATTATAAATTTATTAAAATAGTTATAAAATTATATGTATTATTTAATATTTAATAGTAAAAAAAAGAGAGCTCGCCAGCCCGCCGTTAGGCGGGGCGGGGTGATATTTTATGACCGCCTCATTAGGCAGGACGGGCTTTCCCGTTTACCACCCCTATATACCAAGTGTAATCCCGAGGTCAGTGAGATGCTCTTCCTATGTTTTGCTGTAGACGAGTATATCGTCAAAGAACACAACAATAAATTTGCGCAAATAGGGCTGGAAAACCTTGTTCATAGTCGCTTGGAAGGTGGATGGTGCGTTGGTTAGCCCAAACGGCATTACCACAAACTCGTAGTGGCCTTGGTGAGTTCGAAAAGCGGTCATCGGAATTGCCTTTTTATTCATTCGAATTTAATGATAACCCGAGCATAAGTCAATTTTCGAAAAGTATTCAACCCCAAAAATCTCGTCTAAAATCTCTTCTAGTGTCAGGATAGGAAATTTTTCCTTGACCGTGATGGAATTCAAAGCCCAATAATCCACACAAAAACGTCAATTGCCATCCTTTTTTTTTACAAGTATAACTGGGCTATAGAAGGCACCTTGACTCTCTCGTATCACCCTCGAGTCAAGTATTTCAGCCACTAATCTTTCCATCTCCTTCTGGAAGTGAAGATATTTATACGGCCGCACACTCACCAGTTGTGAGTCTAGAACAAGATTAATTTGGTGGTCGACGTTACGGTGAGGCGGGAGCTGTCTCGACTCTTCAAGCACCTCATTGTGCTCATCTAAAACTTGTTGCACATCCATAGAAACCACTAGACTAAGATTTGCCGTTCCTTCCACAAACTTCAAATGATACAAGATGGACACTACCTCGGAACTCACCATCTTTTGCAGCATCTGATTACTTAGAGTTTCGGACTGCAATAATATATCACTTTGCAGCTTGATGGATAAGTCATTGACAACAAATTTCATGGTTAGGAGTCCATATTACGTTGTCACATAGCCCAAACACATGAGCTAGTGAACCCCCAAAACAATATCTGCTCCCTAAAGGTCCAGCACATAGGTGCTAATTGTGAATTGATATCCTTGCATCACTAAAGGAATGTCATCACTAAGAGCCATGCAACTAATAACATCATTACCAACAAGTACTTGCAATGATGTGCGTTTGTTGGATTGGATCTTTTAGCTTCTTTGTAACTCTTGCTTTCACAAAATTATGGGAGCTACCCTATCAATGAAGACCATCATCGGATTTCCGAGGTATGTCCCTTTCAACCAGAAGGTTGTGGGTAGGTATTGACCCAACATGGCGATGAAACTAATTTTCAGTTGCACCAAATCCACCACCACCGGCTTGTCCTCTCCATTTAGTTGAACAATGGTCGGATCTGGATTCTAGAGAGTTTTATACATATCTTCTTCCCCGATTAACAAGTAACACGAGGTTTTGCAACGATGGCCCGAGGACCACTTATCCTCACAATAATAGCACAATCCTTTTTCTCGTTTAAATTTAATCTCTGTTGCTGAGAGCTCATTGAAGGGTGGGTTGCTTGTATTTTTGTTTTTGTTATTTTGAGTTTGTGGTGGGTTGTATGAGACGGTATGAGGTTGGGTTTTGAGTTTCGATTGGGCTATTGGGTAGGTTGTGGATTGGTATTTGCGTAGGTTGGGCTAGTGCTATGGTTGGGGTATTTTATGTTTATGATCGTGGGTTTTTGGTGATAGTGTGTAGCATATTTTTACTCATAAAATTTAGCTAAGGATACTGTAGTAACATAAGAAGATTTAGCTAATAGCAATTCACATTTCAAATAATCCTGTAATCTAACAACAAATAAAGAAATCACCCAATTCTCACTTAATCCTGGTACTTGATTATTGAGTTCCTCAAATTGACTTTGGTATTCGGCTACCGTAGTCATTTGCTTCAGCTTTTTAAGAGCCATTTTAGGGTCATAAAAATGATTGTGTCCAAAATGCACCAATAAAACATTTAGAAAAGACTCCCAAGTATAATTGATTTTGTTGTTGACTCCCCAATGATACCAAAAATATGCAAGTCCAGTTAAATGGAAAGAAATCATACCCACTCTCATGTCAACGGCTACCAACAATCATTCAAAATATTCATGCACTTTAAAGACCCATTCCTCAACATTTTCACCATAAAAAATAGAGAGTTCAGCATTAATACCTCGACGAAACTGGTAATTAAAGCTTGCAGCATGGTGGAAGAAGGTGTAGGGAGTATCTTCTCCATCCGATTCGGCTTTCACTTGCTTCTTTTTGAGTGCTTCCTTGAGCACGCCTCTTATGTAATGAGCCCTCCAAGTTATTCATCCTCTCATTGTGATTGAAAACTGGTGAGAAATCTCCACATGACTTCTTTGTAGAGTTGCGAGTTCAGCATGATGGTTGAGTTTATTGGGACTTGCCATTCTCTCGATGAAAGCACCAAATGATAGTATTCGCAAAATTGGAAAGAAACAAATGAAATTTTATGGGTTAATACTCAAACTCGTCCCTGAAAGATCACGCGATCTTCATTTTTGTCCCCGAATAATTTTTTTAATCAAATTAGTCCCTGAAAGAATTATTTTAAATCATGTTCGCCCTTCCATTAACCAAGTGACGTCGCCGTTAGAAATCTGCTGACGTGGAATGTGAGCTGGCAATACGAGTAACACCTGGCATGGTGTGTGTGTTGCTGACGAGATATGTTTAAGATATTGTATCAATTTGGTCCCTAAGTGTTAAATAAATAAACCCTAATCCCAACCTCTGAAGAACACGATTGCCTTGCTTGAGCGTTGTAGCAGACCCAACTGATGCGTTATCATTCTTATCTTGGATACATGATATAGCATGCATACAACTATATGCATCATCACCGACGCATCACCCACTTCTTCAACCTCTTTTGCACCAATACTCGCATGCGGACACTACCCACTATAACCCCTTCCCTGCACCTGCACCTGCACCAACACCACCGCGCCCTTTTAATTTCTCCGCTACACCGGCATCCACCTGATCCCACCCCCTCCGTCTTCAAGGGCGACCCAATCGCATTCCTCTCCAACTCCTGGATCGACAACTTCCACCACCCCAACGCCACCGTCACCAACCTCTCCCCTTCCTTCTGCCGCCTCGACCTCTGGCTCCTCGCCTACCAGAAGGTCATCGCCGACGACACCGTCTCCTACCTTCCTCGCTCCTCCGTCCCCTCTTCCGCCCTCAACGACCTCCTCTCCCTCCGTAACGCCGTCCTTGACCGCCAATTCCGATAGGGCCAGTGCCTCAAGTTCTTCATTAAGTCCCCCAAAGACACCACCGATTATGAATCCCTATCGAAGAGAAAAATCAAAGCCATATTAACCACCACACAACCGACCCCTTTTCATGACAAGATTGTTCAGGAGGTGTTGCTGATGATCTTGGAGCCAATTTATGAGGCTCGGTTTTCGAGCAAGAGTTTTGCCTTTCGCCCCGGTAGGACTCCTCACACTGTGTTGAGGGTTATTAGGAGGAGTTTTGCAGGGTATTTATGGTATATGAAAGGTGATTTGAGTACCCTTTTGGATGGAATGAAGGTTGGAATGGTGGTCGGTTCTGTGATGAGGGATGTGAGGGATATGCTTGTGGTTGATTTGATAAAGGACGCATTAGTTACTCCGGTGGTGAAGACCGAGGTTGAGAAGCCCCAGAAGAAAAAGAAGAGGAAGTACCAGAAGAAGAGGGTGTTGGCTGAGGATGAGCCTAAGCCTGATCCTTATTGGTTGGATACATTCTTCGGGTTTGCGCCCGAGGAGGCCGAGAAGGTTCCTAATTGGGGGCATTGTGGGATTCTTAGCCCGCTTCTGGTTAACGTTTTTATAAAACAAGGAAGATGGATTATATAAGATATGGTGGTCATATCTTGGTTGGTGTTAGAGGGCCTAGGGCTGATGCAGCCTCGCTGAGGAAGCAGTTGATTGAGTTTTGTGATCAGAAGTACATGCTCAAGCTCGACAATGAGAGCCTTCCCATAGAACATATAACTAAAGGTATAATGTTTCTTGACCATGTGTTATGTAGGAAGTTGTTTATCCGACTCTTAGGTACACTGCCACCGGTGGTAAGATCATAAGTGAGAAGGGTGTAGGAACCCTTCTGTCAGTCACGGCGAGCTTGAAGCAATGCATCAAGCAGTTTAGAAAGTTGACACTTAGGGACCAAATTGATGCAATACCCTAAACATATCTCGTCAGCAACATATACACCATGCCAAGTGTTACTCGTATTGCCAGCTCACATTCCACGTCAGCAGATTTCTAACGGCGATGTTACCTGGTTAACGGAAGGACGAACGTGATTTAAAATAATTCTTTTAGGGACTAATTTGATTAAAAAAATCATTCGGGGACGAAAATAAAGACCGCGTGCTCTTTCAGGGACGAATTTGAGTATTACAAACGATGTAAAATCCTTTATTCGAGTTAGAAAAACTCTTAAAAAACTCTTTTAAAATTCTTCTCTACTAAAAAATAATCTTCTTGCTCTAAATTCTCTTATTTCCGTAACAAACTCTTCACGTCAGATGTGATCTCATGTTTTTCATACACAACTACTCCTTTATCTACAACAGAATCTTTCATCCAATTGAGCTTTTTCTTAGCTCTAATCTTTTTGGGTTCCTTTCTCTTGAATTGATCCAATTTTTAATTCTAATTTTGATTTTGATTTCTCTACATTATTATTTTCTTTTGAATTGAGTGATTCTCGACTTAGAATTTTATTTTTATTTGGGCGGTTGGTTATTGGAGAACTATCAAAATGAGTTAAATTCAATTATTCAATAATTTTTTTTATTTAATTTTTTTGGCATTATTTTGATCTTATTAAAAAAAATACAAAAATAATACGTTTAATGTATGTCTTTACTAAATGTCAATGACCAAAGGTGGTGATAACTCTAAAAATGAGACCATCTACAAAATCGTATCAAAGTGCAATAATTTATATAAAAATTATAAATCGTGTCAATTTATAACGATTTATATGAAAACAAAATGAGACAAAAATATAACTAAATTGAAATAAAGAAATTTACCGATTTTTTTTTTCAAATAATTTTGTTGTAAGTAATTTATCCTTTACATGATTACTTAATTAGAGTTATGCTGATTATTTTCAAAATAACGAGTTTGAACAATTTAATTCTTTTTATATTACGATATTACACTTTCTTGCCATCTAAGCTTAATCAGATTCAGATGACATCAGCTAGACCAGTGACACAAATTAATGGTCCAACCGGCCATTGACAAAAAATAAATAAAATAAAATAAAAATAAAAGAAAGGGTTGAGAAGTGAGAATTTGAGATGAATTAGAAGCAAACGGGGCCTACGAACACGACGCGGTGTAATTGCGAGTAGGTTGGAATCGAATTGAATCAAATCACGTTTCTCACCTCCTTCCGCTCACTGCCACTCCTTTCTCTTCTGCTCTCTGCTCTGATTTCCTCTTTCTCTACTTTTGCGCCTGATACGGTATCTTCTTTTCCTTCAAATCCAATTTGATTTTTTTTTTTTAATTTACCCTATCTTATTTTGATTACGCCTTTCTTTTTTGTTTGTTTGTTCTTTTACAATTTGCGATTCATTTTGTTAATTGATCAGTTAATGGACTAATTCAGTTTCCAAGTTTAAATAAGTTCCTTTTTTTTGTATGTTTTTTTTTTTCATCACATCGTTGATAGTTGCACTGGTTTGGTTAAAAAGCTGAAATTTGATACACGAATCTAATTTGTATAAGGGAGTTCATAAGAAATAGTTTGAAGAGGGGGCAAAATTACGTTTTCTGCTATGAAGTTATTGGTTAGTAGGTTGGACTTAACTGTTAGCTAATTGAGGAATCGATTGCTTTGATTTGATTTGATTGGATTAGTTTGGTTTGGTTTGGTCTCTTCATGCTTTGCTTCTAGTATCTTCTTTTCTAGGTGGTGGTTTGTGTCTTCTGATGCTTAGGACTTAGGAGTGTGCCAGCTACTCAAATACTCCCTCCACAACACCGCAAAAATCTGGTACATCCTTTGATCAAATAAAAAGGAACGGATGTATGTTTCTACTTGTTAGTAATTGAGATGGAAAGGCAACAAATTAGAGTCTCTTATTCACCTATTTCCATGGTGCTTTCAGTGCTGTACGTTGCCAATAACAATTGAGAGCTGAGATTCTGGCATTGGCCTTCAATATCTATCAGGCTTTGCATTCAGATGTTCCTATACTTTCGATGATGTATTCAAACTTATATCAAAAAACTAATTGAACTAGCTGATATATGAAACGTTATTGCTCTCTTCCCTTCCCTTTCCGCTAATACCCTCCATCCTTTGGTGTGGATGGCCAGTTAAGTGGTGATTGATTTCTGACGCTACCATGGCTACTGGTTATGTTCGACAGTTGAGTCCATTCAGATGTGAATGCTTGTCAAACATATTTATTCACATTTCTAGTTGTTAATTGGATTGAGTAGTTGAGCTATTTTTAGTTCTCTTCCATCAACTTGATGTTCTTTTATTTGAGCAAGCTCCATAATCATACTCCAGTTTTGAATAGTGAATAATCTGTGCGTAATTAGGCATTCTTGCTGTCTGGAACTTTTCTACCTTACTTGATGCTTTTCTGAGACAATTTGATTGAGTTCCTCTGTTCCCTTGGTTGTTATGTATGTAGGATTAAGGAACGATTTTCAGCAGTCTTAATTAAATCCTGATTATGCTGAAAGCTCTCGTTCAATCATGGTGGAGTTATTTAAGCACAATGCTACAAGTATTGAATTCATAGGCCATCATCTTGTTTGATTGTTATCTCTGTGATCCAACATAAAAATAATTGAACCATTCTATCTTGTATTTAGGGAAAATAAATGCGGATTATAGTATTTAGCTCTTTTTTTAATCATAATGTTTAGAGAAGTTACTAATCAAATGAATGAGTGAGCCTATGATGAACTGTGTGTTGACCTATCACTCCCAAAGGAAAAGTCGGGGGGGGGGGGGGGGGGGGTTGGTGTTTTGACAACTGACAGAGTGGCACATATGGATGATACCTATTGTGGTGTACTAAAAAAATGCATGTACTAGGATCTTTCACTATGGAAGAACACGGCCCCTTGCTTGAAAATGAATTAGAAAGGACTTTTTTTACATGTTTGTTTTGTTATTTATAGTCAAATTGAAGAGAGGAAGACATGTATTATGAGCATCTTTTATAGCTAATAGAATGTGTATCAGATGCATGAATTAGATTAATATTATTGGTGTATTGCATATGATCATTGCTTAGCAAGATGCGTATATAATATTTACTTCTAATGTATGTTTGGTTTTCTATTCTTCCAACATGATTTAGTTTTGAGGGAAGATGTTATTGTGGTTAATGTTCTTTCTTTTGTTTTTTGTTTTTCTTTTCTCCCTGAAAATAACTTTTCTAGGTTTTACCTGGCTACACTTATGTGACTCTATCCTGTTTGGCTTTTTCAGATTGGATGCCTAGAGTGGACCACTAATGATCCCATTGAAGTCCAAATGATCCGTTATGCTTGGTCATTTTACCTATTGTGATTGAGAATGTGGAACTTTGCTTCAAACTGTATTGCTGGAAGTGTGCGGCAGAAAAATGATTCCACAAAGCCAACTCATTCTGCATCGGAATGTTCTGATGATGAGAATTCGGTTGTTGGGAGAGAAGAAGGGTTGGAATGCCCAATATGCTGGGAATCTTTCAACATTGTTGAAAATGTGCCCTATGTATTGTGGTGTGGCCACACCCTTTGTAAAAATTGTATCCTGGGACTGCAATGGGCTGTTGTGAAGTTCCCAACGCTGCCAATTCAACTTCCTCTCTTTATCTCCTGCCCGTGGTGCAACCTTCTATCTTTCCGTCTGGTTTATCAAGGGAATATTAAATTCCCTCGCAAGAACTACTTTCTTCTTTGGATGGTTGAGAGCATGAATGGTGATAGAGGGAAATCGCACTCAAATTGTGGTGGTGATAATCAACAACATTGGCCAATTAAAGACAATTTAACCATGGGAAGCTATGTAAGCCATGGAAATGCCCGGAGGAGCCAAGTTCACCACCCAGAGACATCTGGTTCTGGCCCTTATCATGGCAATACCGGCGACTATCTCAGTATGGAAAGGCTGCATGCTTCTCTTCGGAAGTCGCTGGTTTTTGTTGTCCAATTGACAGCTAAGTTCCCATTGGTCATTATATTTCTTTTGATCATCTTATATGCGATACCAGCTAGTGCTGCCATCTTGGCTCTGTATATACTAGTTACGATTCTCTTTGCTCTCCCGTCATTTCTCATCTTATACTTCTCATATCCTAGTTTGGATTGGCTTATCAGAGAAATTGTCACTTGAAACCGTGAAGCAGAAAGTGCCAATTTCGCAAGCATTATGACTAATGTTTGCTTCCCCCAGTGGCACCCTTTATCTGATATCTTTTACTTTGTAATTAGCCAATTCCTTTTACAGGTTGCATCTTTTCTCTTTTCCATATAGAGCCTCAGTATAATTGAGTATTGATTTTAGCTCTGGTAGAGCTTGGTTCATTTGTAGGTGTGATAAAAATGTTTAGGCCCCATTTTGGTGGCTAATAGTGATTTATCAATACAACTTATACTTTGTACGGACAAATGGATAGTCCTTTCTATACTGTTAAACTTTTATGTTTGTAAGTTGTAGTTATATCAGTTGTGTTGCTTATATCTGGAAGCATTATTTTGTTAATATTAAAATTAGTGATCTTCCTGCGCTTGGCTGTGCTGGATGGTCGATCTTAAAGTCAGAATCCCTTTACAATGAAAGAAAAGCTAAAGCGGATGTTTATTTTTGCATCTTTTGTATTTTCACTTTTCACAGAAAAAGCAATTTATTGGTCTCATAAGTGAACATTCTCTAAGAGATTTATTGCATAATTATGAGAGATTTACATTTCATGTATGGCTGTAACATTTTGATAAATTTAAAAATACAGACAACTAATTGCATATTGTAACGTTAAACAAAATTACTAATTTTAAAATTATGAATATGGTTAAATTATTATATTAAATTTTTTACATGATAAAATTTTATTTTAATAACAAAAATTTCAATTATAGTTGCCAATGGGAATATTGTAGAGCCCTTTAATTTGGAGCAAATAAAACAGAAATTCTAAATAAATAAGCAAAAGAAAGAAAAAGCCTACATTGTTCTAGAACAAGGAATTCTATCAAAGGTCAAACACAATTCTACTTAGTCACCAAAAAATAAAACACAATTCTAGTTCATTTTCCCTCCATAAGTAAGACTTGCATAGTTTAGTTCACCGTTTCCACAATTAAATCTGAGGCTCATAAACATCCACGTGGCAAAAGCAAAGCCAACAGCATCTCCAATTCGGAACACATCCAAACAAGACAAGAGCACCCAACAAAAACAAGTACACTGTTAACGCATCAATCAAACCTTGGAAACCAAAAAAATGGTGGCAGCCACCATTGCTGTCTCTTCTCCGAAATCAACCATTTTGCAGAACCCCATCTACCTTGGAGACTCAAGTTCAAGTTTTTATAGAGGATCTTTGAAGGGTCTATTCTTGCATCATGTGAAACCAAGCCAACAACAACAACAAAGAAGAGAGTTAACCAATTTGGTTGTGGCTTCCACAGCCACCCCTACTAGTACTGTAACAAAAAGCAACAGTAATGGAAGTAGTGGCAGGTTTTACTTCAACTTCACTGGCTTCCCTTTCCCACTTGGTCCATTCCTCAACAGGCGCACTATTAGGACTGAGGTCTATCATCTTTGCTTTCTCTGAATTTCATTTGCTTTTGATCTTTTTCATGAATAAACTAAAAATCATCCTGTTTAATTTCTATGCAGTTATTGTGCAATTCTTTTAAGTTGCATTTGGATACGGTCTGAATGTGCAAACCACTATGGCTTCTACATTTTATTGTTTCAATTTGGAGTCTCATGTAATTAATGCTCAATCATGTTGGTATATATTGGAGTCTCGCTAGAAGATGTGTTTTTGAAACACTTTATGATTATTTCTCCCTTTGTTTAAATCATGGTTGTAGGCTGTGAAGGGTTGTATATGGCTATTTGAACAAGAGCAGGCATTAGGCTTCAGCAGTGTTTCCACAAACATAAGAATGACGGTTATCAAACTCAAATCTGGTGGCTTATGGATCCATGCACCAATAGCTCCAACTGATGAATGTATTCAGGTTCATGTTCATTTCCAATTCTCTTACTTTGATCCAACATATTGCTTGTGTGGAACTAGCTTGAGTTCATTTGGTTCATGGCTTTTGAACCTTTTTGGAATTATGCTTTCTTAACATGTGAACCTTTTTGTGCGTGTGTGTGTGCGCACGCCCGCAGCTCATTAAGGAATTGGGAGCTCCAGTTGAATATATTATCCTCCCTACTTTTGCTTATGAACACAAAATATTTGTTGGTCCGTTTTCTCGGAAATTCCCCCGTGCTCAGGTATGGGTGGCGCCGAGGCAATGGAGTTGGCCGTTGAACTTGCCACTGGAATTCTTGGGCATTTTTCGTGCTAAAACATTGAAAGACGAGGATTCATCCGCTCCTTGGGCTGGTGAAATAGAGCAAAAAGTTCTAAGCTCACCAGAAGTTGGTAATGATCATCTGCTGTCGCATGTTTTCTAGACATTCTCTTTATAAATCCACAAGTTTTTTCATTTCCTCTCTTATCTATCAGGAATTGGTCCTTACGTCGAAGTAGCTTTCTATCACAAGCCTTCAAGAACACTATTGGTGACAGATGCTGTTATTTTCGTTCCGAGACAGCCACCGGAGTGTATAAGCAAAGAATCACTGTTAGCATCTGCTAAAAATGGTTTGGCTGTAAAAATTCTTAGTAAAGGGAAAGAGGTACCGAACGAACCCGTAGTTGACAACAAGACGAACAGGCAAAAAGGTCGGCATCTTTTCCCTCCCACACTTGCAGAATGCATACTACTTTCATTTGAGGTTGAATTTAAATCCTATAGCTTTACTCTGCAGGATGGGAAAGAATGGTTCTACAAATCTTGTTTCTTGGTCCATCGAATCTTTTAGAACCTAATGCTAGCTTTGCACAGATGTCGCAGAAACTGATTGTTTCACCAATTGTGAAGACACTGGTCTTCAGCAAAGTTCCTGAAAAGGTAATCCTCTTTCTGAAGTATCATTTGTTTTATTTGAATATCCTAAATTCTTAATCTTGTTACCTGATATATAGCTACCAATTTATAAGCTGCTCAACCTTGTGTTATTTTCTATAGGTGGTTATGATTATGATAGACACATAAATTGAGTAGTCTTGATGTTTCAAAAGTATCTTTTACCGGGAAAAAGGTGACTACTCACATGAAGATGTATTTATGTAAAGATGATAGTTAAGATGTTGACACGTATTATATTAAGCAGTTTAGTCAAATATAACAAACTATCTATTAGTTTTCAACTATCATTTTCACATAAAGACATCTTTGTGTGAATATAAGCATTTCCACCTCCTTTTTACACCCTTGCATTCAAACTCCGACACGTTTGTTGTTGTGACTTGTAAGACAAGTAAGCCTAAGAGATGTGTTTGTTGGTGTTTTCGAGTTTTGGATTCAGAATTTGTGTTCACTGTTGTCCAGGTTAGAGAGTGGGTTGATAGAATCTCGCGAGATTGGAGGTTCAAGAGAATTATCCCTGCTCATTTTGCAGCTCCAATAAATGCAAGCCGGTCCGATTTCCGGGCGGCGTTCGCATTCTTGGACGAGTTCTTGGTCGATACCAACCCCACTTGGCCATCACTTTCCCTTCTATTCTCTTCAGTCATGGGAAAAGCTGCCAGCTATTTCCCTCCGGACGACATGAGGACCTTATCGTCCCTCGATCAGTTCTTAGTTTCGGTTGGGGCTGTGAAGAAAACCGTTTCGGGCCGGAAACGGTGAAATACCATTGCTAATACTAATACTGGTTAACCTTAAATATATATAGTTTTTCTAAGTTGATTGTTAAGGAAGATGTTAATATTTGAATTTTTGGAATATATAGGAAGATATGTTGTAAAATCAGAGATTTTTCTTGCATGAAAATCTTGAAGAGATAAATAGATTTACATGCATGATCATAGGATTTTTCATTTCTTATCAGCATAAACCCAAATATACTAAGGCTTAATTTAATTTAGATAAACAACTTAAATAAGTTCTTTTGGAAAAAGAGCCTATAACATAAAGATTTTTATTAATAGCAGCTTAAATAAGTTATTTTGTATTTGAATTTTTAGTTATAGGAGTACTTATTTTAAAGTTGTAGCGTTTGGATAAATAATTCAAAAAATACCATTTTTTTATACAAGAAATGGAAATTAAAATAACGATGATAACAAATACTTTTTAATATTGAATGTTGATTTTATATAACTTAATCACTAAGATTATAATCGTTTAGGCAATTGATTCTTTATTTGCTTTCTTATTATTTCTATTTTTTAGACAATTAGTTCTTGTCACGTAATATCATTAGAAATTGGTTCTTCTACTTCACCTTTACCCACAATGGTGTTTTTGTACGTGGTGAATAGTAATAAAATTTTAATTCACAATAATTTTGATGGCAATGAGGCAATGCCAAAAAAAATTATTGTGTAGTTAGTGTTTGCTATTTTATTGTATTGTGTATGATATGGTAGGTAAAAATAAAAAATAAATATAAAATATGTGTGAATGTATATTTTGTTGCTGTTTTTTTTTTTACTCCTATTAGCTTCCACCTTTATTAAGGTTAAGAATTTGTGATAATTAACTATAAAAATAATAGCAAGCTATATAAAAATAAAATCACATGTGAAAAAAAATAAAATTAAAATTGAGATTTCATATCATAAATACGGTTAAATATAAATTTAATAATAAAAATAGAATGATAAAATGATAAAAAAAAATAACTAGAAGAAATATATGATGAAACATTATTTTAAATGGCAGTGGAGAGTCAATATTGTCAGCAAATGAATCATTACGTGAAAACTATGGTGGAAATCTAGTGTTTTTAACAGATAAAATATTGCTTGAAAATAATAGTGAAAAATTAGTATTTTCAGCAAAAACAAAAAATATTTTCAAAGAGGTAAGAATAAAAGTAGATCTTAAGCAGATCTTTTCTATTTTAAAGTCAATTTTATTTTTAGAAAGTGATAAAATGAGTTAAAAAAAAAGAAAAAATCATATATTTTTATTTTTTTAAAATATTGTGATTTAATTTATCAAAAAATTAAAACAAATTAAATAGTTTTATAATTCAAAAAAAATAATAGCTTCTGCAATTTTCCAAACTAGCTCTAAAGTGACAGTGGGGGGATAGGAAGAGGAACAGAACCAAAGCTGACAAAATTGAGAGGACTATTTCCGCAGAGTTAGCAAACTCCCTCAAACTTAGACAACAGCGAAAGTGCGAATCACTAAGTGTGTGTTTGGATTTCAGTTTGCAAATGGGAGTTTGCACAAAATTGATTTTGTAAAATTGATTTTGATGAAAAGTAAGTTTGGGTTAACGTGATTTATGTTTGACAATTTTTATATCAAAATTGATTATAGTAAAATAAATATTGTTTGGATTATACTACTCAAAATTACTTTTAGATAAAAAATTACTAAAAGAAACATTCATCTAAATAATTTTTTTTATATACATGCAAAATCAGAAAACTAACAAAAATAATATAAAAAATATTTATTATATAAATAAAATAAATACAATAAAAAATAAAAATATGAAAAAGAGTATTATAAATTTTATAATATCAAACAAAAAGAAAATATTCTATAATTTTTCTAGTCAGTACTCTTTAATTTAGTATTATTTTAGACTATAAATTTTTATTATTTTTATGACTCTATTATTATTTATAATTAATTTTTTATTTATTTGTCCTTTTTTTTATAGGATCATAATTTATATTATACAAAATTTTGATAATAAACGTAGTATATAATAATTACAATTATAAATATTACAAAGTCAGAATAAATAAATAAAATTAATACAAAACAAAAATAGAGTACATCAAAGAATAGAAAAAAAATGATAAGAAATTATAAAAATTTCATAAAACCAACAACATATATCATATGAACAAAAAATTACAATAAAATCAAATAAAAAAATAAAAAATTTCATACACAACATAAATACAATGTAAGAAAAAGATAGAAAAAAAGAATTTATATGAACAAAAAATAATAAAAATATCATAAAAAAAAGTTAACTACATTTGTCATATGAATAAAAGAGCACTACACAAATAATATAAAAATATTTATCATATAAATAAAAAATATAAATAAAAAATATAAAAATTAAAATATAAAAATGAATATTAAATATAATAAAAATTAAAATATTTAATTTGCTGGTAATTGAAACAAATCTGAACTATTTTGATGAAAAAAAGTTGTAACTAAGAATTATGAAGAAGTAGGAAGAACTATAAAGAACTAATCTTTTTTATAGAAGAAAATGGAGGGTATGGTTGGTAAAAAATAAATAAATTTTTCATCTAATTTTTTAAGGGTGATCACCAACCATGAACGTGAAACGCAGAAGCTACAAATTTTAGCTTCTCCTGAACGTGCGTTCAAAGGCAGAATCATTTCTGCATTTAGAAAAACAAAAATTGCCAAACATAAAAGTGAAACTTTCAAGAAGTTCAAACGCACTCCTATCCTCTCCAACGTGGTTGCCAAACACAACCTAAAATGTTGTCATCCTCAACCTCAAGGATAACTTTCATTTTTAGGTATTCTCTTCTCCAAATCCCTAATTTTGTATCCTTCCCTTCCTCTTCATCTTCAATCTCATCCCTTCACTCTCATTCTGAGCCCCCATCCACTCGCCAAGTTGATGAAGCTGTTGATTCCTTCACTCGCATGCTCTCTATGCGTCGTACTCCTTCCATCATCCAATTTAACAAGATTTTGGGATCTCTTTCCAAGACGAAGCATTTCCACGCCGCCGTTTCCCTTTTTCAGCAATTGCAAGCCAGAGGAATCGCTCCCGACTTATTTACTTTGAGCATCGTAATTAATTGTTGTTGCGGCATGGGTCGTATGACGCTTGCTTTCTCTGTATTGGCCAAGATTTTCAGAATGGATTATCAACCTGATACCATAACATTGAATACACTCGTTAAAGGTCTCTGTCTCTGTGGTAATGTTGAAAAAGCACTGCACTTTCATGACAGAGTGCTGGCTCATGGATTTCAGTTTAATCAAGTCACTTATGGGACCTTGATCAATGGGCTCTGTAAGACCGGACACACATCAGCTGCTATTCAAGTGTTGAGAAAGATCCCACAGTATGGGATTGCTCCTGATGTCTTCATCTACAGCGCAATTATTGATAGCCTCTGCAAGGATACACTTGTAAGTCAGGCTTTTCATTTATTTTCTGAAATGCTTGCTAAGGGAATTTCTCCTGATGTTGTCACATACAGTTCTCTCATTTTTGGATTGTGTCTTGTGGGTCAATATAAGGAAGCCATTGATTTGTTAAGTGATATGGTGCTTAGAAACATTACTCCAAATGTTCGTACGTATAGTATTTTGATCGATGGGCTATGCAAGGAAGGAAAGATCAAAGATGCTAAGAGTGTATTGGCTGTAATGGCAAAACATGGTGTGAAACCAGATGTGGTTACTTATAACAGCTTAATGGATGGATATTGTTTGGTTAACCAGGTAAATAAGGCAAAATATATATTCAACACAATGGCCCAAATTAGAGTGTCACCCAATGTTCAAAGTTACAGTATCATGATTAATGGCTTCTGCAAAAGTAAAATGGTCAATGAAGCCTTGAATCTCTTCGAAGAAATGCGTCACAAGAACTTGGTTCCAGACACAGTAACTTACAACACTCTTATTGATGGCTTGAGCAAATCGAAGAGAATCTCTTGTGCTTTGGAGCTTCTTGTCAAGATGCACGAAAGAGGTCCACCTGCTGATGTAGTCACTTACAGTTCCTTGTTGGATGGGATGTTCAAAAACCAACAAGTTGACAAGGCACTTATGTTATTCAAGCAAATGAAAGAGAGTGGCATTGATCCAAATATATGCACGTACAATGTACTTATTGATGGCCTATGCAAAGGTGGAAGACTTGTAGTTGCGAAAGAGATTTTTCAAGATCTTTCTGTGAAAGGCTATCCTCCAAATGTGAGGACATACACTATTATGATCAATGGGCTCTGCAGAGAGCGCTTGTTTGAAGAAGCATTGGCCCTGCTGTCGGAAATGGAACACAATGGTTGCTTACCAAATGCTGTGACTTTTGAAACTGTTATTCGTGCTTTGTTTGAAAAAGATGAGAACGACATGGCGGAGAAATTTCTTCGGGAAATGGTTGCTAGAGGCTTATTAAATTGATAAAAGAAGGTAAGGTACATCAGCTCAAATTGAAATTACATCTCATTGTTGCTGAATATGTATCATAGTTCTGTAAATTCTGTGTCTGTTGGGTCAGAGGACTTTGGCAATGCCATAACATCAATATAAATTTGCACTTTTGATATTTGCAATTGCTATCATCCTTTTTAATTCCACTACTTTATTGATTCTTTAGATGATATTCCTAGTTATAGCTTACAGACTTAGTGTTTAAGATCTCTTTATAGCAATTGAGTGTTCTTTACTGTTATTCTCTGAGATCATATATTTATCATGCTACAAACAAGCAAAACTTAAAAAGATTGAAAATTTTGTTTTGTTGTTTGTTCTCTGTTATTCTGTTATGCAACTTATTTTTCCGTAACTTTGTAGATACCAAATATATGTATATATCAAACTAATTCCTATGACTGTTTTATCATAAGCAACCATGAGCTATTGTTTATTTGATTGAATCCTCTGGGAATTGTTGTAAAAGGAAATTTAAGTAGGTAATAAGGATTTATTCTTAGGCTATATAGTTTTCACTTCCATCTTAAAAATAAACCCACCTTCTAAAATGCATGTCCCTTCTTTTCATCAACCTAAGCAACATCGAGTCAAGGTTAATATGGTTCAGTTATCTCAAAATTTTTGGCCATTTTCTTAATTAATTCTACTCAGTTGTATTGCTTGGAAATTGCTTCTGTTGAACGTATGTACATGACGAAGTACTTTTTCAGAGAATGTTTTTCTGTTAATTCTTAGATAAATTACCTCGTTATTTCTTGTGTAGACATTATTCTATTGTCTCTGTTTATTAGCATTTTAAAAAAAGTTACTAGCTTGGAGTTTTGTTATGTGGTGTTTGAGATGGGAATGTTAAAAGTGAAACAATATAGAATTCTTTGGAATTGCAGTTGATTTTATTTGGTGAATTTCTTTGCATAATTATTGCATTTATTTATTTATTTTCAATCAGATATTGGACTATGATATAGTTTTATTGCTGAATATTTCATATTTATGAAACTGATTTTGATCTTGTATTGGTGTTTGCAGCTTCTCTCAATTTCTTCACGCCATTTCTGCTTCTTTTCAACTTCTCATTAACTCCATCCACTGTTGCCATACTTCTTGGTCCGTTTGACTTCCAGGGACTCCAATTTCGGGTCTGAGCCAAGTGAACCATGACTGACCCCAGCTAATTATGCAGTGTTGGACTGTTTCTTCCATCGCGGTACATCTTCGACAGGTTGGGGGTATTGTTCTGATTCTTCCATGGAGTTGTTGGTTCACTGGCAATCCCTTGTGCATTACTTTCCAGAAGAAGATTCTTATTTTCGGCTGCACTTTCAGGTCCCAAATAGAAGTCCAGAGCTTCTTCTGCCGGCAGTGGAGTGGCATCAGCTCGAGTGGAGGGTGGTAGAACTAGTGCGCCAGTAAATATCCTGAAGCCACGGTGTAGCAACCCTTTTTCTCCCTTGGCCAGATAACTGAATCATCCCCTTCCCCAATTTCAGTTTGTAAAATATTCTGTGCAATATCTGTACTGAATTGTTCTGCAATGAGCTGTTGGTTCCATTGCTTGTTTTCGTTTAGGAGTTGATTAACCCAAATTAGTTGTGAGTTAGTAGGAATTAACATCTGAGTAGATAATGCTTGTTGACTTTTGATTCTTCCATCTGAGTAGATAATGCTTGTTGGCTACAAGTTAATCCAAACTATGCTGAAGCTCTCTAGTGTGAATTTTCCTTTATACATTGATTTGTATTTGGCCCCTTTCGTAATCAATTGTGAGACACTAGAATTCTTCTCAACTTATTTGGTTTCTAGTTGAACCCATACTCACTAGATTTTAAACTTCAAAAATCACTTCATCTCAAACGGATGAAATATTGCTGTTGCTATAAACTTTGCAAAGCCAATCTTTGCATTATAATTTGGTTCTTCATTTATATACTTCCATTCTAACTTTGTGTGGTGCGTGCTGCATAAAACAGTTTTAGACTTGAGCAAACAGTACTCCAAATAAACATTTGATACTGCAAAGGGCATAATTTTGCTTTATGGTGAGAGTATATGAATATACAATGTGTTTTGGATATTGCAAGTTCATCAAGAACAAGATGGCTCTGTCATCAAGAGTTGTTTGAGTCTCTACAGAAAGGGAAAATTTTAATATAGTTAACCAATTCTTTGTTCATTTTCACTGACATACAAAATGGGAGCTCAAGTTGAATAGTATTTTTTATTTATTATTTTTTTTTCAGTTTTCGTTATGCAATCTACAATGCAGTTCTTTTCAGGTTTTACCATTTGTAGGCATAGGTAATTTAACTTTTGTTATGTCATTAACAAGTTGCGATTCTACCTTGGAGCAGAAGAAAAAATGGTTAACTATATTAAAATTTTTGGTGCTGGTAATTGTTGGCGCTATAAATTGTGACCGCTAGTATATTTTATATGTAGTATTTATTATGAAATGTAAATATAAAATTTACTATATTATATAATAATTTTTTGTGTCAATATTATATGATAATTTATTATTTATTGTTAATTTTCTAGTATTAGTTCCTGCAAGATATCATAGGTTAAGTTTCACCTAATCAATTTATAAGAAGTTATTATATTATACATGTAATAATTCTTTATATTATTGAATTTGAATTATATTGTTTATTATTGTCTTATATATTATTGAATTTGAATTAAATAAATAATAATGTCATGTGACTTTAGATATAGTCTAGTTAATACAATATAGTAGAAAGTAGAATCAGATATTACAGTAAAAAACATGAATGACTAATATATTTCTAGTCATGAGAACACGATACTTAAGTGTTTTTCTTCTCTACCACCTCAATACATCAAATCTATTAAAATCTTTGGTTACATCATCTTCCAAATATCTATCTATCTCATTCTTATGAGTTAAACTCTAAAATGGTCCCTGAGATTGGCGTTCTATACTAAAATCGTCCCTGAGATTCCAATTGCATCAATTACGTCCCTGAGATTGAAAAAAATGCACCATGTTAGTCCCTGACCTATTTTTCATTAACGACGTAATGATATGACATGATGACGTGGACTGTAAGTGACATGTGTCACTTCATTATTTGGCCACGTGTAATGATATGATGATGTGGTGACCAGTGACACGTGGCATGCTGACGTAGATGGTTGTGCTACGTGTCACAATGTTATTTGGTCACGTGTTCGGTTGTGCCATGTGTTGCAACAGTATTCGTCCACATGTCATCCATTATGCCATCGTTGTATATGCACCAAATTAGTCCCTCACTTTGCATTTAGTGACTCATTTTAGTCCCTGAAATTGAATGTCGTGCACCAAACTAGTCCCTTCACCAGTTTTTTCTCATTTTTTTCTATAAATTCAAATTTCTCAATATTTTTGAATGCATTAATTTCAATTCTATTTTTTCACATGTTCTTCAAATAAATGTTTTTATAAAATATTTTTTCTCTTGCGAATACCCTAATCGCCGACTTGGAGTTGCGTGAAGGCTTTTCAAACACCTTCACTACCATCTTAGACCTCTTTCAGTATTTTTATAAAATATTTTTTTTCTTGCGGATACCTCTAATAGCCGCCGTCTCGGAGTTGACGTGAAGGCATTTCAAGCTTCCCTCATTACCATCTCTGACCTCTTTCGTCTATACTGCAGAGGTCAAAGGTGATAGTGAGGGTGCTTGAAGTTCCTTCAATCTAGCTCATTTATACATAACGAAAACGTATATTTCATAAGAAAAAAATGTTTATTTTAATTATTAATTTCTTGTTAAAAATATATGTTTTTTTATGAAAAAAAAATGTGTCTAATCAATCATATAATTATTTTTTTTATAATAACATATTTATATATTACAAAATTTACCAATATTAAATTATTAAAAAAATTATATAATTAAAACTAAAATCTTAAAATTTTTTATAAAAGCACTTGTATTTAAACGATATATGAAAAAATAGAATTGAAATTAGTGTATCCAAGATATTAAAATTTTAAATTTAAAAAAATGAGAAAAAATTTGTGAAGGGACTAGTTTGGTGCACGACATTCAATTTTAAGGACTAAAATAAATCACTTAATGAAAAGTGAGGGACTAATTTGGTGCATATACAACGATGGCATAATGGATGACACGTGGACGAATACTATTACGACACGTGGCCAAATAACATTGTGACACGTGACACAACCATCTACGTCAGCATGCCATGTGTCACTGGTCACCACATCATCATATCATTACACGTAGCCAAATCATGAAGTGACACGTGTCACATAAAATCCATGTCATCATGCCATGTCATCACGTCGTTAATGAAAAATAGGTCAGGGACTAATATGGTGCATTTTTTTCAATCTTAAGGATGTAATTGGTGCAATTGGAATCTCGGAGACGATTTTAGTACAAAACGCCAATTTCAGGGACTATTTTGGGGTTTAACTCCATTCTTATTGAGTTTACTTGGCTTTATTTTCTATGTTTGCTTCTATTTTCTCAAAGGATCTTTAATCATATCGCTATCATTTTCACTTATTTTTAAACTAAAATTTGGTTTCATATCCGAAGAAAAATTTGCATTTTGAGTGTTCGCTAATTTTGCCTCCAAATACTAATTTTCCCTGCACATATCCTTCCAATTCCTAATTTTCGATCATCATTCAATCATAATTTCTCTCCAAATAATTTTTTTTATCACCATCATTCAACGATAGTGAACACTTTCAGGACTCCAATAATAGTACTACACCTCCAGCATCTTTGGACCTTTTTTTGTTATTTTCAAATTTAATACTCATGCTTTACTTTAAAATTTGAGTGAACTATCAATCTGACCCTATCTATTTCTCAGAATGATAATGCGCCCTCTTAAAAAAAATACGATCCACTTCGGTCTCTATTCTTTATTTTGTGAGACAAAACGGTCTCTGTGACTGTTTCTTCGTCAATTCTAAACGGAAAATACTGACGTATCAGATTCAAAAACGGACAGGAATTTAGTTATCTCTAAATTTAAATTGGTTAGCGATTTATTTGTCGTTATTTTTTAAATGATATCTTTTTTAAATTATTTTTTTATTCATTATATTAATATTTTTTTAAAATAAATTATTGAATATATGATATAATAAATACAAACTAAGTAATAAATTATTAAAATTAAAAATTATCATTTATTATAAAATTAAATAAATAGTTTTGAAATATAATTTTTAAATATATAAATAATAAACATTAAAATACGGTTAATACATTAATAATGACCTATGATATTAGGGTTATTAATTTAATGCAAAGATATCAAATAGAATTATTAATTTAGTTTAAAGAGATAAAAAATTAAATTTGTTATTATACAGAAAAATTTTACTATATATCAAATAATATGTTTATTAATTTTCACTTTATTGTGAAAATTATCTAGATTATAATACTTGATTTTGAGTAAAATATATGTAAATTTAATTGAATTTTAATATACATAAAATTTTAATCAATCCACATTATTCTTATATTGATAAATCTTCATTGATCTGTAGCCTTCTGACAATATATATTATTAATATTATTGATACTTTGAGTTTGTTGAGTTTATAAATAGTCTCTATATATATATATATATATATATATATATATATATATATATATATTTCATTTAGTATTAGTAGTCTACTCCTAATGTATGTTAAGTAAAAATATCAAATAAAATTATTAATTTAGTTTAGAGAGATAAAAAATTAAAGTTGTTATTACTCAAAAAAATTTATTATATATCAAATAATATGTTCATTAGTTTTCAATTTATTGTAAAAATTATCTAGATCATAATACTAATAGTATATCATAGGATTATTATTATTATTAATATATTAATCGTATTTTAATATTTATTATTTATATATTTAAAATTATATTTGAAAATTATTTATTTAGTTTCATAATAAATAATATTTTTAAATTTAAATAATTTATTAATTATTTTGTATTTATTATACCATATATTCAATAATTTATTGAAAAAGAATATTAATATAATGAATAAAAAATAATTTGAAAAAGATATCGTTTAAAAAATATGGATAATTAAACTCTTAACCAATTTAAATTTAGAGACAATTAGGTCTGTGTTCATTTTTGAACCTGACACGTCAGCATTTTTTGTTCAGAATTGATGGAGAAATAGTCATAGAGACCGCATTGTGTCACAAAATAAAGAACAGAAACCGAAGTGGATTGTTTTTTTCTTAAGAGATCGCGTTCTCGTTATGAGAAACAGACATGACCAGATTGATAATTCACTCTTAAAATTATTTGTTTGGCAAATTTTTATTTCAAAAGTCAATTATATTATTTTTTGTCAACGTGACTTACTCGGCCATCATAACCTATACATGTTATTTAATTTTTGTCATTATAGTACAAATTTTATGTTATTATTTTTATCGTATTTGTTATGTATATGAGGGTATTTAAGTAAATTTTTTTTATAAAAAATTCACATTCACGTAAAGCAGGTATTTCAATTTCTGTCTCTCATTTTTATTCATCAGCGGGGTGAATCCTCATCTCCGTGAAAATTTTGCGGCGGATACTCGTTAGCCTTCAGTCACGGATAATCCCAACAAATATTTACGGATGTAAGTTTTTTTGGCCGAATTAATATATAATCGTATAACGATTTAACTAGTTAGATTGTTATAGAATTCATATTTAAGAATACTATCTTCTTTCAATTTTGCAAAATCTATTCTGCTTTCTTTGTCTCAAAAAATGTTAATATATTGAAGATACTATAATATGGCTAAATGATCAAAGAATTAAAAAATCATTGAATTGCTCTATGATAGCTCTAAGTATATGTGTTTTGGTTGCAATTGATGACATGAAATCTCATAATATATTCTCATCGAAGCAAGCAAGCCCCCATCCCAATAATTTAAAAATAGGATGCATGTAGCATGTAGCATGTAGCTAGGTGTAAAATAATTAACATATCAGCAATTAACATATGTTTACAATTAACATATGTTTACAATAGGTTTTGGTTCATACCCAAATAAAATAAAATAAATTATCCTAAAATCTCACATCAGCAATTAACATATGTTCACAATTAATAACATTTGGCCACGTCAGTATACATCAATTATCCTAAACATGCATAATGATATAGAAGAACATACATCAAAATAACTCTAAATAAGCACATTTATTACGGTATACACCAGATTTTATTGTAGTACATGAATCAAAATTCATAAAAAAAATATATCTTCTGCATATCTGACATGAAGTTAAACCCGTTCGCCTGAAAATCTTCCACGTCCTCCTGAAGTATCTCTAAAAACCAGTTCTAACATTTTTTGTTGTATGATTTCACAATTGAATAGACAATAGGATAGATATGATTATTTACATCCTGTCCTATTGCTGTCAATAACTGCCCCCCATAATACCCTCTAAGAAAGGTCCCATCCAATCCTATTAAAGGTCTACAACAACCCACAAATCCCTTCTTGCACGCATCAAAGCATACATAGATCTTCAGAAAAAGAGGATTCGAATCAGGCATAGGATTCGTGTGTATCCTTACTGTCGAGCCAGGGTTAGTCTTCAGTATCTCATTAGCATAATCACGAAGTCGTGTATACTGTACAATCCTGGAACCCTCAATCCTCTCCTTTGCCTTCTTCATAGATCTGTAAATTTTTCTCTCATTGATTAGTACATCATACTCAGCTCTGAAGTATTGGTCAGCCTTTCTCACTGTCAAGTTTGGTTGTCTAGCTCATTTATTACCCATTTTCCATCTGCTGACTTTACAGTGATTGTCTCTGCTGCAAGTGTGTTCATTTACAAAGGTCTTTACCTGATAACTTGCGGAAAATGTTCTCTTGGCACAATAGATTTGCCAAGGACAGTCCTCATCGTAGCATATAGCCTTTGATCTTGTTGAATCACAACGAGCAAAGAATATGCTCCTTCCAATGTTGATATTAAACTTTTGGACGGCCTTCCTGAAATGGTTGAGAGTCTCAAACTCCATCCCCAACTCCAACCGCACCTGGCTAACCGGGGCATTAGCATTGTTCTGAGAAAAAACTGGAGTCTGCTTAGTATCATTGTCACTTGCTATGCTATGCAAGTCCTCTGACGAATAGCAATGATGTCTAGGATTTTCATCAAAAAAATAATCCTCCTCAACTGGCACATAGAAGGTTGGCGGCTTGTCCGGATCAGGGTTCGGGATAAAGGATTGCCATGTAGGGGGAGGCCTCCTTGTTGATCTCTTCTTGTTCACCTTTGCCCGTCCATCAACCTCATCTGAAGGATTGCTTTGATTATTTTGGGGGGTCCTATTGGAATCAGAGGGTCGGCCTGACTCAGGGATCGATTGTGAAAGTGGATTCCTACATGGCTGTGGGATGTATTCGGTTAGTTGTTCAGGTGCAAGAGGTTCAGAAATATTGGCTTCAGACTGCGGGGCTGGATCTGAACAATCAGTCCGTAGTGGTTGCTGATCTTCTTCAAATGGTGGCTGGGAAGGTTGGGATTGACTTGATGGTGGCTGATCTGGTAGGACAGGTGTTGGAGGAGGCTAAGAAACCTGTCCTGCTTCATGGGATGATGCTAGTGGTGGATCTGCTGTCTCCTGGGGCATACTTAGACTGTCCTCTTTTTGAGCCTCAACTTCAGTCTGTTTATTTTCTTTATGGACCTCTTCCCTGTTCTGGGCCTCACCCCTTCTTTGGTCCTCTTTCACAACTTGCACATGACCTACAATTTCAGCATCGTCATCATCTTCCACTACTAGCAATCTTCTTTTTGGACTCTTCTTTGGGGTTGGAACCCTTTTGGCACATGTCTTTATTCTCCTCTTTGACGGAGTCATATTGTTCTCCTCAACTAACACAGGCTGGTCCACCTGATGCTCTGTATAAACATTTATTTTGTTACCATTTTTCACGGCTACCTCATACATTCTAACTGTGTCCATATCAACCCTTAGAGCCCTCAACCCATCATCAACCTCCTTGCCAGGTTCTAGCCAGTAAAAATCAATAACGGATGTATATTCAATGTCCTTCAGCAAATCAGATATGAAAAAACCTTTGAGTGTATCAACGTTAACCTTATTGATTTCTGTGACTTCACCACCAGTATAACTAATTATCCCACCCGGTCCTCTCTTAAACTGTCCTCTATGATTAATACACAATGTTATATGGATGGTGGCCATTCCTAGAAGTGAAATTAACCAACACAAGCTAAGATAATATTGTATATAACCACAGGTAACACAAACTTTAAACCAACTTTTCTAGCATTTCTCAGCAATTACAGGATTTGATTAGGTAATAGAATATGTCTAACTAGTGGCAATGACATGAAATTAATCAACAATGGCTATGAGATACCTCTGTTCGCTAGCGCAGCAAAAGTAGTGACCTCTGCGCCGTCGACGAGGAGACTCCTGGTTACGTATTCGTGCTGAGGGCTTCATACTGCTAGAGACGTCTTCTCCGAGTTAGGGATGACGATGACAAAACCCTTGGTTTCAGGGTGTTCACTTGGGAGTGCTTCACACGGCTTCTCCGACTGGGGAACGAAGCGACGGCAACGGTCAACCTCTGCTAGGGCACAACTTTCCTCTCCTGCGAAATGTTCTTCAATCTCCAAACCCTTAGTAACAAAAAAAAGTTTAATTCCACGTAGATTGGGCTTTGAGGGGTTGGAGTGCCACGTAGGTTCGAATAATCACGAAGCTAGTATCAAACCAAGACAGGGTATTTTTGTCACACGGAGCGCATCTTGCATGGGTACACAATCAGTTTCGGTCTACTATAGGTACATATGTCAGCGATTTCATCTTTCATGGGTATATATATAAGGAAATTTAAATAGGTACTAAGGATTTATTTTTAAGCAATATAGTTTTCACTTCCATCTTAAAAATAAACCCTCCTTCTAAAATGCATGTCCCCTCTTTTCATCAACCTAAGCAACATCGAGTCAAGGTAATATGGTTTAGTTATCTCAAGATTTTTGGCCATTTTCTTAGTTAATGCTACTCAGTTGTATTGCTTGAAAATTGCTCCTGCTGAAAATATGTACATTATGAAATACTTTTTTGGAGAATATTTTTCTGTTAATTCTTAGATAAATTACTTCGTTATTTCTTGTGTAGACATTATTCCATTGTCTCTAAGTCTCTAATTATTAGCATTTTGAAAAAAGTAACTGGCTTGGAATTTTGTTATGGGGATGTTAAAGTGAAACAATACAGAATTCTGAGTGTTCACTAATTTTGCCTCCAAATACTAATTTTTCCTGCATATATCCTTCCTATTCCTAATTTTCCATCGTCATCATTCAATTTTAATTTTTCTCTCCAAATAATTTTTTTTATCACCATCATTCAACAATACCGAACACTTTCAGGGCTCCAATAATAGTACGATAGTTCCGGCATCTTTACTTGTTTTGTTCTTTTCAAATTTTATACTTATTCAGCCATCATAACCTATTCGAATAATATACATGTAATTTTTTTTGTCATTATAGTACTAATTCTATGTTATTATTTTTATCGTATTTGTTATGTGTATAAGGATATTTAAGTAAATTTTTCTTCGCAGGAATTTCACATGTTTCCATTAAACGGGTACCTCAATCTCTGTCTTTCATTCCCATTTATTGGGGGGGAGGGGGGGAGTCCTCATTCCCGTGGGGATTTGGCGAGTTCCGTTAAAACTTTGGATAATCTCAATAGGTATCCTTGGGTTCAAGGTTTTTGGCCATCCCTATATACAACATATAATGAACTAGTGATTCAACTATTCAGATTGTTATAGAATTCATATTCAAGAATACTATCTTCTTCAATTCTGTAGAATCTATTCTACTTTCTTTGCATAAAAAAAATGTTAATACATTGATGAAGATACTATAATATGGCAAAATGATCAAAGAATTAAAGAATCATTGAATTGCTCTATGATAATTCTAAGTACGTGCGTTTTGGTTGCAATTGATGAAATAAAATATTATCAAGCCAGCCCCCATCCCAAAAACAATAATAAAAAAAATTTCAGCATCAAATAAACAAAGATTCATATATATAAATTTTGTTGGGCTATTAATCTAAAATAGAGCAGTAGCCAACAACAAAGCAAAAAAGCTTGGAACACCAAAAGGAATAGTCCAGTTTAGATAAACAACTTAAATAAGTTCTTTTAGAAAAAGAGCTTAATCGTATAAGGACTTTTATTAATAGTAACTTATAAATAAGTTATTTTGTATTTTGGATTTTTAGTTATAAAAGTACTTATTTTAAAGTTGTAGCGTTTGGATAAATAACCAAGAACTTGTTATAACTAACTATAAAAATAATAGCAAGCTATATAAAAATAATATCACATGTGAAAAAAATAAAATTAAAACTAAGATTTCATATCACACACAATCTTAAATACAAATTTAATAATAAAAATAGAGTGGTAAAATGATAAAAAAAAATAACTGAAAAAAATATATGAAGAAGGTGATTCAGATATAACATTGTTTTAAAATGGTGTTGGAAGGTCAATACTTTTTGCAGATGAATCATTATGTAAAAATGGTGGTGACGGGCCAATACTTCCAGCAGATGTAACATTGAGTGAAAATGATAGTGTGCTTCTAAGAGATGGAACCTTGCGTAAAAATAGTAGTGGAGGGCCAGAGCAAAAAATAAAAGTAAATTTTTTTGTTTTAAAGTCAATTTTTCTAGAGAAATGGTAGAATGATTTATCGAGAACGGTAGGTCATATATTTCTACTTTTTCAAAAAGTTGTGAATTAACTTTTTGAGAAGTTAAAATATTTTTTTTAAATAGTGCCAAATACTCGTATTGTGACTTTTCATAATTCAAAAGTAAAAAAAATAGCTTTTACTATTTTTCAAACGGACTCAACACCCTAACAGATTTAGGTTTTATACATGCAATAACTTATTGACCAACAATAAATTCTTAAATAAAATTTAGACTCACGGGCCATTTGTCCTTTGAAAAACCAAGAAGTAAAAAAAAAGACTGCACCTCTTGTAATTGAGGCTTCATTCTGGCCCAAGTTCGTTTGTATTCAACTCTGGTCATTGATTTAAAAAACCAATCTATACCCAAAAAAAGCACACATAAGAAAGGTTTGGCTTAGTCACTAATAACAAAACATAAATGTTTGTCTATAAAGTTAATTTATCTCTGTGTAGAACATTGAACGTGGCATAAATGTTGAGAATAATGATTAAACAATATAATTGAATTGAAGTTGTTCGGTTGTCGGGTTCCGGACAGGTCGGGTGTGCAAGTGAGGGGGTGAGGATGCCTTAGCCTTGGGCGCGCTGGTTGCGGGTTAGTTGAGCAGACGAGCACTTGTCCTGGAGAGAGGATGAGGGGGGTGCCACCTGCAAAGACACTCCGACGCTCAAGTCAGCGATGTGCAGGCGGGCAGAATGGTGAGGTGAAAGGATATGACGTACCCCGTGGGAAGAGCCAATCTTCCCTTTATATACATGTCAGTAGTGGGTCCCTCATGGGGACAGGCCCATATTCTCAAGGACGTTGTCCTGCAGCCGCGTGTGAGCCGTACAGGACGCGTGTCCGGGTCGGTTGGAGGGCGCGCAGCCGGGTCGGGTGGAGCTTGGGTCGGGTCGACCCGTGCGGAACTTGGGCCAGGCCGTAACAGTGCCCCCACACGCCAATGGTAGTCGTGGGAGCTACCAATGGCGTGCCGTCTCGCATCTCGTCTGGTCGGCCGCTCGTGGGAAGGATATGCCCCCAACGCGCGTGTCCCTTGGTTGCATAAGCAACCGTTTCGTCGCTTCGTTCCTCGTGCCGAGCATTGAATGCTCATAATGGGGTGGAAAAACCCTGTTTGAAAAGACTATTCTGCCCCCAGGTGTTTCGCGCTTTGGGGGAGCAGTTTTTAAACGTTCGGTTTTGTGCTTCTGTGCTTTTCCACACTTCACATTCCTCTCCTTCCTCTTCCCTATTGCGAGATTTCAGAGCGTTGCTGCGGTGCCTTTGTTCATCCTTCTTGCATTTTTCCAGACTTGCAACTCCATCTTCTCTTCATCAATTTAGGTAACTTTCGAATCATTCGCCCTTTTATGCATTATTTTTGTATGCTCGTTGTTTGGTTTTGTTGCTGTTGTGTGGCCTTCCAATGGCGGTTATACGTGTTAGGGGGGGAGCCATTCCAGGGTAGGCTTTTCCCTGTCCGCCTCTAGTGTTTTGTCCTTAGTTGGGGAGTAGTGGTGTGCTTGAACTGAGCAACCGATCTACCGATCTCTTAGACTAACTGGATGATCCCCCCGTGTAGGTATGGCTCGCACGGTCTCCCGGGCTTTCGTTAACCCCGCGGCGTATGATCCTTATGCCTGGGTTGTTTCAGACGTGAAGGATTCGCCCAACCAAATGGGCGAGGAGGAGCTCACCGAGTTCCGACAAGCCGAGTACTTGTGTGGGGGAACTGACGAGGAAGCCAATTATGACGTCTTCGTCCCGGCCCCTCACGAGCGCCTATACGAAATCAACTTCCAACCTTGCCAAGTTGTCGACTGGATTTGGTTCTACAAGGCCATGTTTACCCAAGTCGGAGTTCGTATTCCGTTCTCAGCTTTTCAAATGGCGCTCTTAGGTCGAATTTCCGTTTCGCCGTCGCAGTTGCATCCGAACAGTTGGGCCTCGATCCGCTGTTTCGAGATGGTTTGTGAATACCTCGAACTGCCGGTGTCCGTTGATGTTTTTCTCTTCTTTTTCAACCTTACGAACCCTTCGAAGGAGGGGAAGCACAAAAAGGGGTTCATGTCCTTCCGATCTGCCCAGGGTCGGAGGATTTTTGGTCTGTTTGAAGATTCTTATCATGGGTTTAAGGACAAATACTTCAAGGTCCGCCCTATCAAAGGTCGTCATCCCTTCTGGTTGTCGCCGGAGGGAGCACGGCTCATCCCGACCTATTGGAGTTTCGGGGCAGGGTCCAATACATTTATTAAAGTAACTTATAATGGCATGTCGGCGGTGGATAAGCAGATCGCCGAGGTGTTAATGGCAGTCTTTGGGAAGAATCAAGTGAATCCCCACCTCCTTATGGGTGACCGGGAGTCCGGTCGTAATTATATTTGTGAGAAACTTGTGCTTTGCCCTTTACCTTTTTGCTTTTACTTGATATTTTGTGGCGACTAACCGATCTTCTTTGTTTTCCTGTAGTGGAGATGTCTGCGTCAGTGACGGGCCTTCCCGACTTGTTTCAAACTTTCCTCTGCGGCAGCGATGACGAAGGGGACAAAGAAAAATCTGCTTCCGCGAAGCCTGCAGTCCCTTCGGAGGACAAGGCTCCTTCCGAGCAAGAAGCCGCGGTTGACGGGATCGGGGCCTCGACCCAACCTCCCCAGGTCGAGGGCGGCGCAGCAGTTCATGCTTCCCCCTTTCGTGAAGTGATAGGCACCGGGGGTTTGGTGTCTAACCCGGATGCCGATGAGGAGGTGGAAGAGGTCCCCAGCCTTAAGAGGAAGAGGAAGATGTCCTCCAGTCCCGAGGGAGCTCTTACCGTCATGGAGAGGAACTTTGATGCCGGGAACTTTATTGATTCCCAGCTGATCCCCGGGACCGAGGAGCACTTCCAGGAGTCTTCCCTTGCCGGGCAAGCGAGGTGGATGTACCGTACCCTCTTGCGTGGCGCCGTGATAGCCCGGAAGGCAGAGTTTGAGCTATCCGGGATGGAGTCCCTCCGCAGGAGGTTGGAATCTGCTGGGAAAGCGAATAATGAACTAAAAAGTGAAGTTGAAACTCTCCGGGAGCAGTTGACTCAGTCAAATGAGAAACTCGACGCCGCAGAGAAAAAGGCTACTGCTGCCGAGAAGAAAGCCGCCACTGCTGAGGAGAAGTTGAAAGAGTCGGGTGCCACGGTTTCTCGTCTTGTCGAGCGCGAGATGACTTTGGAGAGTCAGGTCGGCGCGGCACAGAAACGGGTGGCCGAGATGGAGAAGGAAAAGCAGGCCGTGGAGGTCGAATTGGCAACGTGGAAAGCTAAGTATAAAGATGTCTTGAAGCAGGGGAAAGGTGCGATCCTGGCGACCGAGGAGGCTCTCAAGGCTCAGGTCAAAGTCATTGCCCCCGAGTTTGACACGTCGGCGATTGGTGTTCTCAAAGTCATTCAGGATGGCAAAGTTGTCGACGCTCCCAAGAGATGAATCTTTCTGTTTAAAGTTTTTGTTTAGCCGCTTTGTTTTGGCTTGTGAACAATTTTAGCTTTAGCCGTTTTGGCTTGTGGATAATTTAATTTTAGCCGTTTTATTTTGGGCTTGTGAACGATGACCTTTTAAGTCGTTTTCTCGAGTTGTTGTGATAGACTTTTTCTTATTCGTCTGGTTGTATTATTGTCTTTATTAACCGTTGTTGGTTTATGGTCGTCGCTTATATTAGTAGGTCGCGGCCTTTGGCGTGGCCGTTTTCAACTGCGATGGTTGACGGGCTCCCGGGGTGATCAATCCCGGGGCCGCGAGTTGTCGTCGGGTCGTGGTGGGGTGATTTGCCTAGGAAAAAAGGAAAAGGAACAATATACGAAAGAAAATTTGCACAAGTATATCTTATTCGGTAGTCGCATAAAGGACTCATGGATTACTACGGAAAGTTCAGAATTTAAATTTGCAAATTAACTACTTAGCTTGATTGGTCGCTTTGTCGAGTCATCCTCTAGGAGTAGAATCTTCTCAGGTTGTCCGCATTCCATGTTCTCGGGACTTCCTTGCCGTCAAGCCTTTCTAACTTGAAGGCTCCTTTTCCCATCACTTTTTTGACTCTGTAGGGGCCTTCCCAGTTCGCCGCTAACTTGCCTTCTCCGGGGGTCGGTAGGCCGATATCGTTTCGCCTCAGGACGAGGTCATTTGGCTCGAATTCCCTCTTAAGCACTTTGGTGTTGTAGCGCAGGGCCACTCTTTGTTTTAGCGCTGTTTCTGTCAGATGGGCCATTTCCCTGGCTTTATCTATCAGGTCTTTTTCTACGGCTTCCTCTACTCCTTTCAAGAGTAACCGCGGGCTCGGTTCACCGATCTCGACGGGTATTACTGCATCCACCCCGTACGTTAGTCGGAAGGGTGTTTCCCTGGTGGAGGATTGCTCAGTTGTTCGGTAGGACCAGAGAACCGCTGCTAATTCGTCGGCCCAAGCACCCTTTTTATTGTCCAACCTCTTTTTTAGCCCTGAAAGGATAACCTTGTTGGCGGACTCCACCTGTCCATTCGTCTGAGGGTGTTCTACCGAGGAGAACCTTTGCCTTATGCCTAGGCCATTGAGAAATTCCGTGAACTTTTTGTCAGTAAATTGCGTGCCGTTGTCCGAGATGATGACTTCCGGTATCCCGAATCGCGTTACCACCTGCCTCCACATGAATTTCCTGCAATTGGACGAGGATATGCTAGCTAGTGGCTCGGCTTCTATCCATTTGGTGTAGTAGTCAATCGCGACTATGAGGTATTTAACTTGCCCAGGGCCTACTGGGAAAGGTCCTAAGAGGTCGACTCCCCATTGGGAGAATGGGCGGGAGGTCGTTAGCAAGCTCAACTCGGAAGCCGGTGCCCTGGCAAAGTTGGCGTTCTGTTGGCACTTTACGCATTTTTTGACAAACTCTTTGGAGTCTGCCATCATCGACGGCCAGTAGTATCCGGCTCGGATTAATTTCCTCGCTAGGGCCTTGCCTCCGATGTGGTGCCCACAGCAGCCCTCATGGACTTCTCTGAGGACGTAGTCCGTCTGGTCGGGGTGTAGGCACTTCAGTAGGGGTTGGTTGAGCCCTTTCCTGAACAGATGTCCTTGGATGACGGCGTATTTGGCTGCTTTTCTTCTCAATTTCGCCGCATCTTTTTCATCACTAGGGAGTTTGCCGTGTTCTAGGAAGTTGGTGATGGGGTCTAGCCATGAAGAACTTAGGCTTGTCACGTGCAGCGTGATTGCTGGTTCCCTTGTCATGCCTTGGATGAGAGATCGGTTTCCCTCTCCCGGTTTTGTGCTGGCTAACTTTGATAGGAGGTCTGCCCGTGTGTTCCTTTCTCTAGGTACGTGGTGGACCGTGACCTCTTCGAACTTTTGGCTCAAGCTTTTGACCTTTTCCAAGTACTTCTGTAGCAAAGGGTCTTTGGCTTGGTAGCTACCGTTTACTTGGGAGGTGACGACTTGGGAATCGCTGCATATTTCTAGTCTTCTTGCGCCGACTTCTGCTGCTAGGGCTAGGCCTCCTATTAGGGCTTCATATTCTGCTTGGTTGTTCGAGATGGGAAACTCGAATCTGACCGACTGTTCGTATACAACCCCAATCGGGCTTTCCAGGATGATTCCGGCACCTCCGAAGGTCTGGTTGGAGGCTCCGTCCACATGGAGCTTCCACCGTGTACCCACTTCTTCGCTTGGATCCCCCGTTACTTCTACTAGAAAATCCGCCATCGCCTGCGCCTTGATGGCTTGCCGGGGTTCGTATCGTATGTCATACTGGGAGAGCTCGATAGACCAAGTCATCATTCTTCCCGCTAGATCGGGTTTTTGGAGTACTTGTCGGATCCCTTGGTCCGTTCTGACGACGACTTGGTGACTCTGGAAGTACTGCTTTAACCTTCGTGAGGAGGTTAGGAGTGCTAGGGCTAGCTTTTCCAACTTGCTATACCTCAATTCCGCTCCTTGTAAGGCCCTACTTATGAAATAGACTGGCTGTTGAGTTTTTCCGTCCTCCCGTACCAGAACTGCGGCTAGGGCTTCACCCGTTATGGCGAGGTATAGGTATAGTGGTTCCCCGTCCTTTGGCTTCCCGAGGACGGGAGGCGCCGCCAGGATTTCCTTGAAGTGCCGAAAGGCCTCTTCACATGCGGGCGTCCACTCAAATGCCATCCCTTTCTTCATGAGGTTAAAGAATGGCAGGGTCTTTGTTGCCGAAGCTCCGAGAAATCGGGATAGTGAGGTCAACCGCCCTGCCAACCTTTGGACATCCTTGATACAACCCGGGCTCTTCATCTGGAGTATTGCCTGACATTTCTCTGGGTTGGCTTCTACCCCTCTCTGAGTTATCATGAATCCCAGGAACTTGCCAGCTTCCATGGCGAAGGCGCACTTGAGGGGATTCAACCGCATACCGTGTTGACGGAGGGACGCGAATTCCCTTGCCAGGTCGTTCAAGAGATCGTCAGGTCGTGTTGTTTTTGCCAGGATGTCGTCCACATAGACTTCAACTGTTTTCCCTATGAGGTCGTGGAATATCCTGTTCATTAGCCTTTGATATGTCGCCCCCACATTTTCCAGGCCGAATGGCATTACCTTGTAGCAGAAAGTTCCTCCTGGCGTTATGAACGCCGTCTTGTCTTCGTCAGGACGGTGCATCGGTATCTGATTGTAACCGGAGTAAGCGTCCATGAAACTTAGATACCGATATCCCGCCGCGGCATCGACGAGTGCGTCTATGTTAGGGAGAGGGAAACAGTCTTTGGGGCATGCTTTGTTAAGGTCGGAATAGTCCACGCACATTCTCCACTTGCCGTTGTGTTTTCCCACCAATACCACATTCGAGAGCCATGTCGAGTAGTCTACTTCCCGTATGAAGCCTGCTTCTAGGAGGCTGGCCGTCTGCCTGGCCACCTCCTCTGCTCTCTCCGCCGACATCTTTCTCCTCCGTTGGGCCACCGGGCGTGCTTCCGTCTTGACGGCCAGATGATGTGATATGATTTTTGGGTCTATGCCCAGCATGTCGGCTGGAGTCCAAGCGAACAAGTCGCTGTTGGCTCTTATCATTTCGATCAAGGGCTCCTTCAACTCGTGTGGGAGGTTCTTGTTAACGAATGTGAACTTCTCCACTTCGTCATCAATTCTAAACTTCTCCAGATCCCCTTCTGGTTCCGGCCTCGGCTTGTCGTCCACTCGGGCATCAAGGTCGGCTAGGAACACACCGGATGCTTCCTTGGACTTCTTTCTAAGGGAGAGGCTGGCGTTGTCACAAGCGACCGCCGTCTCGAGGTCTCCCCTTATGGTCCCTATGGATCCGTCGTCGGTAACGAACTTCATGACCAGCAGCTTTGTGTTGATTATGGCTTCGAAATCGTTGATTGTTTTTCTTCCCAAGATGATGTTGTAGGCAGTGGAGTCTCGGAGGATTACGAACTCGGCCATCGCCGATCTCCGGCCTTGGGCTTGCCCCACCGAGATTGGTAGGGATATTACTCCGTCCGGCTTGATGAAGTGGTCGCCCAGCCCGATAACCCCGTGCTGGTGAGTCGTCAGGTCGGCATCTTTTAGCCCCAGTGCGTCGAATACGTTGCGGAACATGATATTCGAATCGGCTCCTGTGTCGACGAGGATCCGTTTGACGAGGCCGGTTCCCACCCTAGCCGTAATGACCATGGGGGGGTTTTCCGGGGCGTCGTTGAACCATTGGTCTTTTGGGCCAAAAGAAATGGAGGGAGGCTTCTTTGAGCTTTGCACTGGCGGGGATGAGACCGTCAAAACCTTAACGTCTTTCCTTTGTGCCGACCGGGATCTTGGCGCGGCGTTTTTGGCCGTTACCACGTTTATCACAGTGAGGCCGTGGTCTCTGTCTTCGGGTTCTTGTCGCCGTTTGGTCGAACGGGCTTTGCCTTCCTCGTCTTGATCGCGATAGCGTCTTCTCGGCTCCCTAATGAGGTGGGAGAACGCGGCTAGCTTTCCTTCCCTTATCGCTTGTTCTAGTGCATCCTTCAGGTCAAAACAATCCTGTGTCTGATGGCCGTAACCCTTATGATAATCACAATAGAGGTTCTTGTTTCCTCCCGTACGGTCCTTAAGTGATCGGGGTTTCGGCAGGATTCCCTTCTCCGCTATTTGTTGATAGATTTCCACGATGGGGAGAGTGAGTGGAGTGTAGTTGGTGAATTTCCCGACCCGGGGGAACGGTCGAGGTGTCCTGTTTGATGCTTCCTCCCTAGCTTTTTCCTTTGCTCTCTCTCCGTCCACTGGTTGCCGGGCTTGGCTGTAACCGGACTGCCGCTTATTGGCAGCCACGACTCGGCTGACTTCCTCGTCGTTTATATACTCCTTGGCCACTGTTTGGATTTCATGCATCGTCCAAACCGGTTTCGTGGTAAGGTGTTTTCGGAAGTTCTCGTTGAGGAGGCCGTTTGTTAGGCAAAGACTGGCCACCGAGTCGGTTAAGCCGTCGATTTCCAAGCATTCGTCGTTGAACCGATCTAAGTACTTCCTCGTCGGTTCTCCTTGTCTCTGGGTTACCCCTAGAAGGTTGATAGGGTGCTTGGCCTTCGCGATCCGCGTTGTAAATTGGGCCAGGATGCACGGCTGATCTCTAAACTGTATATGGAACCCTGTGGAGGCCGTTAAACCATCTGATCGGCCCTGCTAGGGTTACCGGGAAGGCGCGGCATCTTACTTCGTCCCCCTCCTCCAGATTCATCCTGGCCTCAAAGGCCGTGAGGTGTTCTAGAGGGTCTTGAGTTCCGTCGTACCTCATGTCCGTTGGTTTGTCGAAGTGTTTCGGCAACCGGACCTCGAGGATAGATCGGTGGAACGGGGTGACGCCCATTATCACGGGTTGTCGTGTTCTCTCGGGTCTTCCTTCCCCGTCTTCGTGACCTCTTGCCGCTCGGCGGGTTGGTCTGCCGCGGGAGTAGATGATCGTGTCATTTCGTCTTCTCATTATGGGTGACTCCTCCCGCGTGCTTTCCGCTTCCGTCCGGGATGCGGATGTACGCCGCGGGCGGCTTCGGTGAGAGTCTTCTTCCTCGGGAGATGGGGTATAGCTGGGATCGGTAGACCGTCCATCCCGCTCCCGGTCGGCCAGCTGTCGTTCTAGGTTCTGGACTCTGTGGCGTAGCTCTTGCATTATTATGGCGCTATCGCCGCCCGTTCCCCCGAATGGTCGTGTTCTCGTGTGTTGTTGGGGGGATCTCCGCCCTCCCCTTTGCGAGGCGACGGAGGCTGCCCCCTCCGCTCCGGCTGCTCGAGCTCGGTCGCCGGGACCTAGCGCGATTTCCATTTAGGCTGAGTCCCCACAGACGGCGCCAATGTTCGGTTGTCGGGTTCCGGACAGGTCGGGTGTGCAAGTGAGGGGGTGAGGATGCCTTAGCCTTGGGCGCGCTGGTTGCGGGTTAGTTGAGCAGACGAGCACTTGTCCTGGAGAGAGGATGAGGGGGGTGCCACCTGCAAAGACACTCCGACGCTCAAGTCAGCGATGTGCAGGCGGGCAGAATGGTGAGGTGAAAGGATATGACGTACCCCGTGGGAAGAGCCAATCTTCCCTTTATATACATGTCAGTAGTGGGTCCCTCATGGGGACATGCCCATATTCTCAAGGACGTTGTCCTGCAGCCGCGTGTGAGCCGTACAGGACGCGTGTCCGGGTCGGTTGGAGGGCGCGCAGCCGGGTCGGGTGGAGCTTGGGTCGGGTCGACCCGTGCGGAACTTGGGCCAGGCCGTAACAGAAGTAATGTGGCCTACTCTTCCGTTTAAGTTTTCTTTTTATTATTATTATTGTTACGTTTTTCCAATTGACAAATTGAATGGCCTGTTCAACAGATGATTATTAATATTATTTTTGTTTTTTGGAAGCAGAAATAGACATGTTAATATGAATAATGGTGTTGTCCAATTGAAGTAGTCTTTCTATTTGGTAACAAAGAGAGAGAGCATTTTTAATAATAAAAATTGGACAAGAGATGTAACTCCAAAATACAAGAAAAGGCCAATAATGGTCCTATGTCACTTCCACAACAGCTGTTCTTCCATGCTATTGCAGATTTCTCTTTGAAATTAAATAATAATAATAATAATAATAATAATAATAATAATAATAATAATAATAATAATAATAACAAATTTAGTTTTATGTATTGAATATCATCTAATTAATATAATTTTGTTAGTATCATAATACATAATTAAATATGTATATTAAAAAAATGATTTCTAACCAACTCTCTCATAAATAGAAGATTAGGTATCCTCTATGATTTGTTCAATTGTCATTTAAGGAATTGATTTGTGAATTGTGATTAAGATTAATTATCTCTCTAACTTTAACTAATTAAATCAAATTATTACTAAACTATGATAAAAACCCATTTTGTGAATTACAATAATTTTAATTTCAAAGAGATTTCATTACAATTTTTCATTTTTTCAATCTATCCAATTTTCTTAATGTGTTCCAGTAAAAAAAAATTAAAATTAAAAAATAAAAATAAAGGTTAAAAAAATCAAAATAAAAAGAAAACGGAAATTGAAAATTCAAAGAACGAGAAGCATTCGGTGGAGAGATAGAGACAGAAAGACTGAGACTGAGAGACAGAGACTAAGAAACAGATATTGAAATAAATCTCAGTATTCTATTTGGTGTAAAGTGGAAGACAAAAATTGAAACAAGAATGAAATTCTAATTTAATTTGTACAAAGGATAAAATTAGAATTAATTAATTGAAATGAAGATAATTAATTAAAATTAATTTCAGTCTTCATCTCTAAAAATTTTAGTCTCATGTATCCCTATTTTTTGGAGGTACTGAAATACTGAAATTTGTAGATAAAGTCTCTAAACCAATAAATATCATACTAAATCTCAATCTTTCGGTCTCTGTTTTAGTACTTCAAAACAAACGCTACCAAAAGAATTAAAAGTGGACATCTTATTAGAGATATTGATCATATGTTTAATGCTTATACTTCTCCCATAACAAGTTTAATTAGAATTATATAAACAACCAAAATATAAAAAATTCTAATATATTTATAAACTTGTGCGTATGTAATGTATAGAGGTGTCATTCAAACTATATAAATTCTCTGCTATATTAGTCATAAAACAAAAAAAAAAAGATCTCTGTTACATTTGAAGTTGTTCACCATTTTCAACTTCTAAGTCGTTTTTGTTTTGATTTTTTTTTTTTACTTTTATTTCCAGTTTTTAATTCTTTTTCTTTTAAAATTTTTGTGCCTGAAAAGTTGGAGCATATTAAGAAAATTGTGTGAACTGAGAAATTTAAAAAATGGTAAAATAAAATATTTTTGAAAACTATTCTAAGGTAAAAAAGATTATTTGACAACAAAAAAAAAAAATTCAATCATAACTAACACAAATCATAAAAGATACCTACCCCTTGTTTATGAGAAAGTTAATTAAAAATCACCTAAAACAAATTACATGACAACACATATAAATTAAGTCTTTTTAATAATATACCTTATATTATAATATATTCTGATTTGGTATGATTAATGTAGAGACGCAAATTAAAGGTTAATACTCAAATTAGTTTATGGAAGATAAGGTATTTTTTAAATTTATTCTTAAAATTTTTTTTTAATTAAATTAGTTTTCTAAAAATTACGAATTAATCATATTTGTTTTTCAGTCATTTTATTAACAATTTTTTTTAAAGATTGATGTTGTAAAATATTAATTGATAATATATATAGTACTTAATATGTCTAATTAGATATTGACTAAATATATTTATAAAATTTTATTAATTTAGTCATTTTTTTAATTATAAAAATCTTATTCCCAGTATGACCTAGTGACTAAATTGATAAATTTTAACGTCCAATTGAACATCTTATATGCCATGTATGCAGGGACGGATGTATGTGTTTCATTGTGGGGGCAAGCGCCCCCACTACAATTTGAAATTTTTTTGAGTAGTATATGATAATAATATTTATTTGCCCCCACTAAATTATTAAATTTGACCCCACAAGAATATTTTATTCAATTTTTGATACTTCATAGTCAATTTAAGAATTTCATATTAAATGTCAGTAGAATGATCAATTCTTAATTTAAATAAAATTTGTATTTTTTCTTAAAAATCGACTAGAAAGAGTATTATTTATTATTTTTTGATATTAGTTTTAATTTTTTTTCCCGTAACAACTATATTAATTGAAAGAACTTTCTTAACTATGAATCTCAATAAGAATTGGCTTCTAATTATATGAAAAGTAAATTTTTTATATATATATATATATATATATATATATATATATATATATATATATATATATATATATATATATATATATATATATATATCCAAGTCTTTTTATGAACTAAGTCTAACCAATTTAAATAATAAGGCTTAGAATATGTTAGTCATAATTGATTTTTGTTATTTTAGACTAACTTGGTTAACAAAAATATTTGAATGTGTAGCATTATTCTATATAAAAAAAATAGATATTTCGATTGTATTGTTAAGAGAAAGATTACTCAATTTTTTTAAATATGAAACCTAAATAATAAAATTCTAAATTATATGTTATTATTTAAATTATTATTTTAATATTTAATTGTAAATTAAATATTTAAAGATTAATCATGTTATATGTAAATAGAAAATAATCACTTGTATACATATTAAAATAAAAAATATAAATTAAAAATAAATTAAACAATATATATATATTTATATATAAATATATAATAATTAATAAATAATTTGATAATTAATTTTTATGTATACATAATTTTTTATTACAAAAATTATTATTATATTATATATATTTTGCCCCCACTATCAAAATTTTCTGGATCCGTCACTGCATGTATGTGTTAATATTTTACATCATCAATTGTTGACAAAAATTATGAGTAGAGTAATTAAATGACAAATATGATTAATTTATAATCTTTAAAAGACCCATTTAATTTAAAAAAAATTTTAGAGACAAATTTAAATAATATTTTATTTTTCAAAAACTAATTTAACTATTAACCCCGCAAATTAAACAACAAAAGAACTTTTCCTTCCATCATTTGGTCATCTTAATAATGTACAGAGAGAAATATGAAGATAACAAAGGAGTTTGCTCTCTCTATCTCTCTTGAAAAAAAAAAAAACAAAACAAAACTCACTTGCTTTATCATTTTGATTTGCATGTCTCAATTATAAATTGAAAAAGACTCATTAACAGTGGTTTTTACCTAAAGTTTACTCCTTAAAATTATTAGATAATTTAATAAATTTAATTAAATTATTATTTAATAAATTTTAATTATTAATTTTACATAAAAATAATTATTTATGAATTTTTATCTTATAAATTATATAAGCATAGAATCCAAGAAGCAAAAGAAACAGAAAGATCTTAACGAATGATTCTATATTGTTCTAGAGCAATGCACCAAATTTTGTGAACATATTTTTTGCACTTTAATTTCAACCTAACTATTTAATATTTGCAATGTTAAAATAGGATTGAAGGAGTCAGCGATTGACATTTCTTGTTCATTATTACAAACTTAATAATACTTAGTTGGTGGTCATCACCCTTCTTGACTAAGCACCGCCACCAACTCATTCTCATCATCTTTCTCAGTTATAATTATTTAATTAAGACCAATATTCAATTATATTCTTAATAAAAATATTAGAAAGTTATTTAAATATATATTAAAAATAAATTAAATTATATATATTTATATATAAATATATAATAATTAATTTTAATATATAAATAATATTTTTAAAAAATATATTATTAAATTATTAAATTAAAAAATTAAATTAATAATTAAAAATACTAATAAAAATTTAATAAATTCTACTTATCCTTAAACTTTTCTCTATTCTTAATAATAATTCTTCAACGTTTGAAATAAGATAAAAATGTCATATACATTAATATTGTAGTCGTTTCTTTGGTAAGCCCAAATATTTTCTATACAACATAAAAGTCATAAAAGTATTTTATTTAAAAATGAAGAGAATATTTAAAATGATATATTATTAAAAAGACTTTTAGAGATAAAACTTTGATTTATCTTTTTACCAACATGATTACAAAAGTGACTTTTTTTTTATTCTTAAAATTTAGTGAATTTACTTCAAGTAAAATTTTTTTTATTTGCATTATTTTTTGGTAAATGACCAAAAATTTTTATTAAGAAAATAATGAGAGTCTAAGAACTGAATTTTGCTCCAATTTTTTACATGTGTCCTTCTTAAATAGTTATTCAAATGTTATTAATATAAAATTTGGATCAAATACTCAAATCCTTTGTCAAATACAAAAGCATTACTTATAAAACAATAAATTTTATTTTTATTATTTATGTCATATTTTAAAATTTTTTAGAAGTATTTTTTGTGGTGTAATCTACAATTATATTTTGTATAAACAAAACGATCACATGTATATATTGTTCGTTCCTCGGGTTCCGAACAGGTCGGGTGGACAAAGGATATGAGGGTGAGAACGCCTTAACTGGGGTCGCGTTGTTTTGCGGGTAGCCGAGTAGTCGAGCACTTGTCTTGAAGAGATGATGAGGGGGGGTGCCACCTGCAAAGACACTCCGACGCTCAAGTCAGCAATGTGCAGGCGAGCAGAGTATATGGTTGAAAGATGTGACGTACCTCGGGGGAAGAGCCAATCTTCCCCTTATATACATGTCAGTAGTGGACCCCCTATGGGATAGGCCCATATTTCCAAGGACGCTGTCCTGCAGCCGTGTGTGAACCGTACAGGACGCGTGTCCGGGTCGGTTGGAGGGCGCGTGTCCGGGTCGGGTACTGCTCGGGTCGGGTCGGCCCAAAGCTGATTCTGGGCCGGGCCGTAACAGTGCCCCCACGCGCCAATGGTAGTCGTGGGAGCTACCAATGGCGTGTCGTCTCGCATCTCGTCTGGTCGGTCGCTCGTGGGGAGGACGTGTCCCCAACGTGCGTCTCTTGGTTGCTCAACAACCGTTTCATCGCTTCGTTTCCTGCGCCGAGCATTGAATGCTCATAATGGGGTAAAAAACCCCGTTTGAAAAGACCATTTTGCCCCCCGGCGTTTCGCGCTCTGGAGGCAGTTTTTAAACGAGTGGTTTTGATACTTCTGCACTTTATGCACTTTTCTCGCACTCCCTATTCTCCCTTCTTCCTCCTTGCTACAAGGCTTTGCTGTGGTGCCTCCGTTCGTGTTTCTTGTATTTTCCCAGATTCAACTTCATCTTCCTTTCATCAATTCAGGTAACTTTTGGATCATCCCCTTTTTATGCATTATTTCTGTATGCTTGTTGTTTGGTTCTTTGAAGTTATCGTGTAGCCTCTTAGTTGCGAGTAGACGTGTTAGGGGGAAAGGTACCATTCCAGGGTAGGTTTTTTCTCGCTCTTAGCCATTTAGTCTTGTTTGGCCTTAGCCGGGAAGTCGTGAGGGTGGTGTGTGTGTTCGGCTTGAGCAACCGATCTCTTAGACTAACTGGATGGTACCCCCATGTAGGTATGGCTCGCACGGTCTCCCGGGCATCCGTTAACCCCGCGGCGTACGACCAATATGCTTGGGTCGTCTCTGATGTAAGGGATTCACCCAACCAAATGGGCGAAGAGGAGCTCACCGAGTTCCGACAAGCTGGGTATCTATGCGGCGGGACTGACGAGGAGGCCAACTACGACGTCTTCGTCCCGGCTCCCCACGAGCGTTTGTACGAAATCAACTTCCAACCCCGCCAGGTCGCCGACTGGATTTGGTTCTATAAAGCCATGTTCACTCAAGTCGGGGTCCGCATTCCGTTCTCCGCCTTTCAGATGGCACTCTTAAACCGAATCTCCGTGTCACCGTCGCAGTTGCATCCGAACAGTTGGGCTTCTATCCGCTGTTTCGAGATGGTCTGTGAATATCTCGACCTGCCGGTGTCCGTAGATGTCTTCCTCTTTTCTTCACCCTCACAAACCCTTCCAAGGAGGGGAAACATAGGAAAGGGTTCATGTCCTTCCGGGCTGCTCAGGGTCGGAAGATTTTCGGCTTGTTCGAAGATTCTTACCATGGGTTTAAGGACAAGTATTTTAAGGTCCGCCCGGCCAAAGATCGTCACCCCTTTTGGTTGTCTCTGGAGGGGGCACGGCTCATCCCGACTTATTGGAGCTTCGGGGCTGGAGCCAATAGTTTTATTAAGGTAGTTTATAAAAACATGTCGGCAGTAGATCAGCAGATTGCCGAGGTGCTAAACGCGGTTTTTGGGAAGAACCCTGTAAATCCCCATCTCCTTATGGGTGACCGGGAGTCCGGCCGTAACTATATTTGTGAGAAACTTTTTACTTTGTCTTTTTCCCTTTGCTTTATATTTGTGTGGCGGCTAACCGACCTTCTTTGCTTTTCTGTAGTGGATATGTCTGCGTCGGTGACAGGTCTTCCCGACTTGTTCCAAACCTTTCTTGGTGGTGAAGATGAGGAAGGTGATGAGCAGGCCGCCCCCGAAGGGCCTGATGCTGCCCCGGAGGGCCGGGATGCTCCCGAGCAGAGGGCCGCAACCGAAGGGATCAGCACATCGGCTCAAGGCGCCGCCACCGAAGGTGATAAGGCGATCCATGCTTCCCCTATCCGTGAGGCGACCGGGACTGGAGGTTCGGTGCCCGATCTGGATGATGAGGAGGGGGTGGTTGAGATCCCCAGCCTGAAGAGAAAGAGGAAGAAGGTCTCCACGGCGTCGTCTAGTCCTGAGGGAGCACTTACTGTCATGGAGAGAAATTTTGACGCGAGCGACTTCATAGACTCCCAGCTGATTCCCGGTACCGAGGAGTACTTCCATGAGTCTTCCCTTGCCGGGCAGGCGAGATGGATGTATCGTACCCTTTTGCGTGGTGCCGTGATAGCCCGGAAAGCCGAGTTTGAGCTATCCGGGATGGAGTCCCTCCGCAGAAGGTTGGAAACTGCTGGGAAAGCAAACAATGAACTAAAAAGTGAAGTGGAAACTCTCCGGGGGCAGTTGACTCAAACTTCGGAGAAGTTGGATGCTGCCGAGAAGAAGACCACCACTGCTGAGCAGAAAGCGACTGCCGCCGAACAAAAGTTAACAGCTGCCAAGAGGAAACAGAAAGAGTCGGACGCGACGATTGAACGTTTGGTCGAGCGTGAGATGGCTCTGGAGGGTCAGGTCGCTGCGGCGCAAAAGCGTGCAGCCGAAGTTGAGGAAGAGAAGAGGGCCGTGGAGGCCGAACTGTCGACATGGAAGGCTAAGTACAAGGACGTCGTCAAACAGGGCAGGGGCGCGATCCTGGCTACCGAGGAAGCCCTTAAAGCACAAGTTAAAATTATTGCCCCTGAGTTCGATACGTCGGCGATCGGTGTCCGCAAGGTCATCCATGACGGCAAGGTTGTCGATGCCTCCACGAAATGATCCTTCTGTTTACAGTTCCTGTTTAGCCGCTTTCTTTTGACTTTTGTGAACTATTTGATGTTTGCCGTTTTTGGCTTTTGTGAACAATGACCTTTTTGGTCGCTTGCCCGTGTTGTTACGATAAACCTTTTATTTATCTGTGCGTTCATTTTTAACCGTTTTGGTTTATATTTGTCGTTTGCTCGCCTGCTCGTGTTATTGTTCCTATTAACCGTTTTTGGTTTGAAGTCGTTTAGACCGGCGGCCCGTGGCCTTTCGTGTAGTTGTTTGTTACGACGGTGGTTGACGGCTTCCCGGGGTGATCAGTCCCGGGTCGCGCGTCGTCGTTAGTCACGACGGGATGGTTTATCTGAAAAACTTAGATAAAATATGGTGGAGAATTTGCACAAGTATATCTTATTCAGTAACCACATAAAGGACTTGAAAGTTACTACAAATGACAAATCGACTACTTAGCTAGATTAGCCGGCATGTCGTTCCGTCTTCTAGGAGTAGAATCTTCTAAGGTTGTCCGCGTTCCATGTCCTCGGGACCTCCTTGCCATCGAGCCTTTCTAACTTAAAGGCTCCTTTCCCCATCACCTTTTTTACTCTGTAAGGGCCTTCCCAGTTTGCCGCTAGCTTGCCTTCTCCGGGGGTCGGCAAGCCGATATCGTTCCGTCTCAGGACGAGGTCGCCAGGCTCGAAGTCCCTCTTGAGCACTTTGGTGTTGTAGCGCAGAGCTATTCTTTGTTTTAGCGCTGTTTCCGTCAAATGGGCCATTTCCCGGGCTTCATCTATCAGGTCCTTTTCTACAGTTTCCTCTACTCCTTTTAAAAGCAATCGTGGGCTCGGTTCTCCGATCTCCACCGGTATTACTGCATCCACCCCGTACGTTAATCGGAAAGGGGTTTCCTTGGTGGAGGATTGCTCGGTTGTTCGGTAAGACCAAAGGACCGATGCCAGCTCGTCGGCCCAAGCACCCTTTTTGTTGTCCAACCTCTTCTTTAGCCCTGAAAGGATAACCTTGTTGGCGGACTCCACTTGTCCGTTCGTCCGAGGGTGTTCTACCGAAGAGAACCTTTGCCTTATACCTAGGCCGTTGAGAAATTCTGTGAACTTTTTGTCGGCAAATTGGGTGCCGTTGTCCGAGATGACGACTTCTGGTATCCCGAACCGTGTTATCACCTGCCTCCACATGAATTTTCTGCAATTGGCAGAGGATATGCTAGCCAATGGTTCGGCTTCTATCCATTTGGTATAGTAATCAATTGCCACTATGAGATATTTGACCTGCCCAGGGCCGACAGGGAAGGGCCCTAAGAGGTCGATTCCCCACTGTGCGAACGGCCGGGAAGTCGTCAGCAAGCTCAACTCGCTTGCCGGTGCCTTGGCAAAGTTGGCGTTCTGTTGGCACTTTATGCACTTTTTGACAAACTCTTTGGAATCTGCCATCATCGACGGCCAGTAGTACCCAGCTCGGATCAACTTCCTTGCTAGGGCTTTTCCTCCGATGTGGTGCCCACAGCAACCCTCGTGGACTTCCCTGAGGACGTAGTCCGTTTGGTCGGGGTGTAGGCACTTCAGTAGGGGTTGGCTGAGCCCTTTTCTGAACAGCTGTCCTCGGATGACGGCGTATTTGGCCGCTTCTCTCCTTAATTTCACCGCATCCTTCTCGTCATCAGGGACTTGGCCGTGTTCTAGGTAGTTGGTGATGGGGTCTAGCCATGAAGAACTTAGGGTTGTTATGTGTAGTGCAATTGCGGGTTCCCTTGTCATGCCTTGGATGAGAGACCGGTTTCCCTCCCCTGGCTTCGTGCTGGCTAATTTTGATAGGAGGTCTGCTCGTGTGTTCCTTTCCCTGGGTACATGCTGGACCGTGACCTCGTCGAACTTTTGGCTCAAGCTTTTGACCTTTTCCAAGTACTTCTGCAACAAGGGGTCCTTGGCTTGATAGCTGCCGTTTACTTGGGAAGTGACGACTTGGGAATCGCTGCATACTTCCAGCCTTTTTGCGCCGACCTCTGTTGCTAGGGTCAAGCCTCCTATGAGGGCTTCGTATTCTGCTTGGTTGTTCGAGATGGGAAACTCGAATCTGACCGACTGTTCGTATACGACCCCGTTTGGACTTTCTAGGATGATCCCGGCTCCTCCGAAGGTCTGGTTGGAGGCTCCGTCCACATGGAGCTTCCACCGTGTACCCATGTCTTCGCCTGGGTCTCCTGTTATTTCAACCAAAAAATCCGCCATGGCCTGTGCCTTGATGGCTTGCCGGGGCTCGTACTGTATGTCATATTGAGAGAGTTCGATGGACCAAGTCATCATTCTTCCCGCCAGGTCGGGTTTTTGGAGAACTTGCCGGATCCCTTGGTCCGTTCTGACGACCACTTGGTGACTCTGGAAGTACTGTTTTAATCTTCTCGAGGAGGTTAGGAGTGCTAAGGCTAGCTTTTCCAACTTGCTATATCTTAACTCTGCTCCTTGTAGGGCCCTGCTTATGAAGTAGACTGGTTGTTGGGTCCTCCCGTCTTCCCGCACTAGTACTGCGGCCAGGGCTTCGCTTGTTATAGCGAGGTACAGGTACAGTGGTTCCCCGTCCCTTGGCTTCCCGAGAACGGGAGGTGCCGCTAGGATTTCCTTGAAGTGTTGAAAGGCTTCTTCGCACGCGGGTGTCCACTCAAACGCCATCCCTTTCTTCATGAGGTTGAAGAATGGCAGGGCCTTTGTCGCCGAGGCCCCGAGAAACCGGGAAAGTGATGTCAATCGCCCTGCCAACCTCTGGACGTCCTTGACACAGCCCGGGCTCTTCATCTGAAGTATAGCCTGGCATTTCTCCGGGTTGGCTTCTACCCCTCTCTGAGTTATCATAAATCCCAAGAACTTGCCGGCCTCCATGGCGAAGGCGCACTTGAGGGGGTTCAGCCTCATACCATGTTGACGGTGGGATGCAAACACACTTGCCAGGTCGTTTAGGAGGTCGTCAGGTCGCGTTGTTTTTGCCAGGATGTCGTCCACATAAACTTCGACCGTTTTCCCTATGAGGTCGTGGAATATCCTGTTCATCAGCCTTTGATATGTCGCCCCTGCATTTTTCAAGCCAAACGGCATTACCTTGTAACAGAAAGTTCCTCCTGGCGTTATGAACGCCGTTTTGTCTTCGTCTGGTCGGTGCATCGGTATCTGATTGTAACCGGAGTAGGCGTCCATGAAACTCAGATACCGGTATCCCGCCGCGGCGTCGACGAGTGCATCTATGTTGGGGAGAGGGAAGCAATCTTTGGGGCATGCTTTGTTAAGGTCAGAGTAGTCCACGCACATTCTCCATCTGCCATTGTGTTTTTTCACCAATACCACATTTGAGAGCCACGTCGAGTAGTCCACTTCTCGTATGAAGCCTGCTTCTAGGAGGCCGGCCGTTTGCTTGGCTACCTCCTCTGCTCTTTCCGCCGACATCTTTCTCCTTCGTTGAGCCACCGGGCGTGCTTCGGGCTTGACGGCTAGGTGATGTGAAATGATTTGTGGATCAATGCCCGGCATGTCGGCTGGCGTCCATGCGAACAGGTCCTTGTTGGCCCTTATCATTTCAATCAAAGGCCCCTTCAACTCATGTGGGAGGTTCTTGTTAACGAATGTGAACTTTTCCCCTTCGTCACCGATGCTAAATTTCTCCAGGTCCCCTTCTGGTTCCGGCCTCGGGCTGTCCTCTACTCTGGCATCGAGGTCGGCTAGGAATACGCCGGATGCTTCCTTGGACTTCTTTCTGAGGGAAAGGCTGGCGTTGTCACAAGCGACCGCCGTCTCGAGGTCTCCTCTTATGGTCCCTATGGATTCATCATCGGTGACGAACTTCATAACTAGTAGCTTGGTGTTGATTATGGCCTCAAAATCATTGATTGTTTTTCTTCCCAAGATGATATTGTAGGCTGTGGAGTCTCGGAGGATCACGAATTCGGCCATCGCCGATCTTCGGCCTTGCATCTGTCCTACCGAGATCGGTAGGGAAATGACTCCGTCTGGTTTGATGAAGTGGTCGCCTAACCCGATAACCCCGTGCTGGTGGGTCGTCAGGTCGGCATCCTTCAGCCCCAGTGCGTCGAACACGTTTCGGAACATGATGTTTGAATCGGCCCCAGTGTCGACAAGGATCCGTTTGACGAGGCCGGTTCCCACTCTGGCCGTTATGACCATGGGAGGGTTTTCCGGGGCGTCGCTGAACCATTGATCTTCTGGGTCGAAAGAAATGGACGGAGGTTTTTTGGTACTCTGCACCGGTGAAGATGAGATCGCCAGAACCTTGGCGTCTTTCTTGTGTGCCGACCGGGATTTTGGTGCAGTGTTTTTTGCCGTTACCACGTTTATCACCGTGAGGCCGTGGTCTCTGTCTTCGGGCTCCTGTCGCCGTTTGACCGGGCGTGTCTTGCCTTCCTCGTCCTGATCGCGATAACGCCTTCTCGGCTCCCTGATGAGATGGGAGAACGCTGCCAGCTTTCCTTCCCTTATCGCTTGTTCTAATGCATCCTTCAGGTCGAAACAGTCCTGCGTTTGGTGGCCATATCCCTTATGGTAATCACAATAAAGGTTCTTGTTTCCGCCTGTGCAGTCCTTGAGTGGTCGGGGCTTCGGGAGAATTCCTTTCTCCGCAATTTGTTGGTAGACTTCCATGATGGGGAGGGTGAGTGGAGTGTAGTTAGTAAATTTCCCAACTCGAGGGAACGGCCTAGGTGCTTTGTTTGATGCCTCCTCCCTAGTTTTTTCTTTTGCTCTCTCACCCTCACCGGTCTGCCGGGCCTGGCCGTAACCGGACTGCCGCTTATTGGCAGCCACGACTCGGCTGACTTCCTCGTCGTTTATGTACTCCTTAGCCACCGTTTAGATTTCATGCATCGTCCAAACCGGCTTCGTGGTGAGGTGTTTTCGGAAGTTCTCGTTGAGGAGGCCGTTCGTTAGGCAGAGACTGGCTACCGAGTCGGTTAAGCCGTCGATCTCCAAGCATTCGTCATTGAACCGATCTAAGTACCTCCTGGTCGGCTCTCCCTGTCTCTGGGTTACCCCGAGAAGGTTGATCGGATGCTTGGCCTTTGCTATTCGCGTTGTAAATTGAGCCAGGAACGCGCGGCTGATGTTTGAGAAACTGTAGATGGAACCTTGAGGGAGGCCGTTAAACCATCTGATCGCTGGTCCTGCTAGGGTTACCGGGAATGCGCGGCATCTCACTTCGTCGCCTACTCCCTCTAGATTCATTCTAGCCTCAAAGGCCGTGAGATGTTCTAAAGGATCTTGAGTTCCGTCATACCTCATGTCCGTTGGTTTGTCGAAGTGTTTCGGCAACCGGACCTCGAGGATAGATCGGTGGAACGGCGTAACACCCATTATCACAGGTTGTCGTGTTCTCTCGGATCTCCTTTCTCCTTCTTCACGACCTCTTGCCGTTCGGCGTGATTGCCTGCCGCGAGAGTAGATGATTGTGTCATTCCGTCTTCTCGGAATGGGTGATTCCTCTGCTTCCGTCCGGGATGCAGATATACGCCGTGAGCGGCTTCGGTGAGAGCTCTCCTCCTCCTCCTCGCCCCCGGGAGATGGGGTGTAGCTTGGATCGGTAGACCATCCATCCCTCTCCCGGTCGGCTAGCTGTCGCTCTAGGTTCTGGACTCTGTGGCGTAGCTCCTGCATTATTATGGCGCTATCTCCGCCCGTTCCCCCGAATGGTCGGGTTCTCGTGTGTTGTTGGGGGGATCTCCGGCCTCCCCTTTGCGAGGCGACGGAGGCTGCCCCCTCCGCTCCGGCTGCTCGAGCTCGGTCGCCGGGACCTGGCGCGACTTCCATTCAGGCAAAGAAGTCCCCACAGACGGCGCCAATGTTCGTTCCTCGGGTTCCGAACAGGTCGGGTGGACAAAGGATGTGAGGGTGAGGACGCCTTAACTGGGGTCGCGTTGTTTTGCGGGTAGCCGAGTAGTCGAGCACTTGTCTTGAAGAGATGATGAGGGGGGGTGCCACCTGCAAAGACACTCCGACGCTCAAGTCAGCAATGTGCAGGCGAGCAGAGTATATGGTTGAAAGATGTGACGTACCTCGGGGGAAGAGCCAATCTTCCCCTTATATACATGTCAGTAGTGGGCCCCTATGGGATAGGCCCATATTTCCAAGGACGCTGTCCTGCAGCCGTGTGTGAACCGTACAGGACGCGTGTCCGGGTCGGTTGGAGGGCGCGTATCCGGGTCGGGTACTGCTCGGGTCGGGTCGGCCCAAAGCTGATTCTGGGCCGGGCCGTAACATATATATACACATAAAAAATATATATAAAAAAACTCATATAAATATATACAAATATATATTAATTAATTGTTTGTGTGAATATATATTTTTGTTTACACTATTAATTAACTACTATTTTCTTTTCCTTTTTCCTCTGCCAACCACAACTTTGTTAATGCTTAAAGGCATGCATGTTTCCCTACATTGATGCATTCAACTTCTTTCCGTCCTTCTTCATAAAATTTTTTTTAAAGTCCACACTTTTTTCTTAACGACTCTGGAGTCTAGATCTTTCCACGGGCCAGTATCCTAGTTTGTGATTAACATCTGCACACATCAGGTTTTTTTTTTAAGTAAAGTGCCGATTAGATTTTAAAAGATATTGACTTTGGGCTAATTTATATTTAAAGAAAAAGATATTAATTAGGTCTTTTAAAATAGTAAATGATAGATATATATGTCCTTCTATTAATAAATAATGTAAAATAAAACTGAATTATCTATATATTTTATTATTTATAGTGGTGTATATTTTGTTACTATCACGTGAGTAGAAAAATTATGTAGTTTTGGATTTATTTTTTGAGTTTTCATATATCATTTATCAGCAGTTCTCTATTTATCACAAATTCTATCAAAATAAATAAAATTTCACTCTAAATTTGTTATTTACATGACTATCTTTTATAGATAAATATATTAGAATAATTAACAGTACATATAAACATCACTGTTAGATTTTAGTTGATGAATTGATAGAAGGATATCATGTGTCCACTATTTGCTATCCTAAAAGACCAAATTGGTATTTTTTTTTTTAGAAATTAATTTGTTCAAAGTTAAAGTCTTCAATGACCTAATTATTACTTTACTTTTTTTTAATTAGTTTGAACTTGTATTTTTTTTAATTAAAAAATATATTCGAGTATTAAAAAAAATTATATTGCATGAGGGCATAGCTCATTGTTAGTACTCATTGTTTCAATACCCTAAACTAAAATAATAAATCACTGATTCTCACACAAAGTACTATATGCCATTTCAATCCTTTTGGTACATAAGTTTTTATGTAGGGAAAAGTTGTCTATAGAAAATGGATGGTTGAATGGGACCTTAGATTAGTCCTTTTCACATTTTCTACATGTTATCTTTTTTTTTCTTTTTAATGTGGAGCAGGCACCATGACTTTATTATCATGCAAAAATGATTGCAGTGAAGACCCTTACACAATTACACTAGTTTAATTTAATTTGCAAATTAAATTAGCCATTTGTTTTTGGAAGTTTAGAAATTGAAATTGATAATGTAATTTTGCATTGGTTAGCATATATGTAATGAGACCTTTAAGGTTGATTAACACACACATTTTGTAAATGGTCAAATAAGTCATTATGCAAGTTTTATGAATTTAAAAGTTGTTTTTTAACCCCTTTTTTTGGGTTTATGAAACATACAATTGATAAATTGACCCAAATAAAAGCAATACAAATTTTGGTGCTTGGTGCATTAATGATCAAGCACCACTTTTTTTTTTCCACATCATATAATAATTGCAATAAAAGAATTCTATATATCAAGATTGTGACTTTAATAATAAAATTCAAAGAAAGGACTAAAAAAAAAGTAATTTTTATGGAACTACTCAGATAAAAACGTCTAAACGTCTTTTTTTAAAGATATTTTTTATTAATTAAAATTTAACACATATAATTGATTAAATCGTGTTATTTTTGTCAAAATTAAGTTAGACAAATTAACTTAATCGAAAAAATAGTGAATCAAATCTTGAACCAGTCTAAATTAATATTATTTTTTTATAGAAAATGACTACAATACCCTTATTATAGAAAATGAATATATATATATATATATATATATATATATATATATATATATATATATATTTTGAAAACTCTAAATCCTAATCCTATAATAACAGAGAAGTAAAGGACTAGAATTTAGGATTTTCAAAATTAATATTTTCAAAATTAATATATATAATAAGAGTATTTTAGTCATTTTTTATAATAAGGGTATTGTAGTCATTTTCTATAAAAAATAATAGAGTAAAGTATCGTTTTTATCCCCAACGTTTGGGGTAAGTCCTAAAGTTGTCCCTAACGTTTCAATCGTTCTATTTTGGTCCCTAACATTTCAAAATTGACTCAATGTTGTCCTGCCGTTAGGGATCCATTAACAGAATTGACGGCGGGACAAAATTGAGACGATTTTGAAACGTTAGGGAGTTAAATATGACGAAAAAGTTAGGGACAAAAATGATACATAAAAATAAATTTTAATTTTATTTTATCTTCAATAATATTAATTTTTTACTGTATATAATATTCAATTATTTTTTAATTACATCTAAATAAATTACACTTAATCACATTACTTTTATTTTAAATAAATTTATTTTTTTATAATTTTAAGAATTTTGATACATTAAAGACAAAAGGTATAATTTATATTTTATTGTATATATATTATTTTTTTTCTACAAGTTTATATACTAGTTATTCTACAAACATTTCATGATAACTAAAAATCTTTAAGAGTAAAATTATAAAAAATAATAATTTATCTAAAATGAAAGTAATATGATTAAGTGTAATTTACTTAGATGTGATTAAAAAATAATTGAATACTATGTATAGTAAAAAATTGATATTATTGAAGAATAAAATTAAAATTTATTTATATGTATCATTTTTGTCCCAACGTTTTCGTCATATTTAAGTCCCTAATATTTCAAAATCGTCTCAATTTTGTCTCGCCGTCAATTCTGTTAACGGACAGTAGGACAACATTGAGTCATTTTTGAAACATTTGGGACTTAAATAGGACGATTGAAATGTTAGGGACAACTTTAAAACTTACCCCAAACATTGAGGACAAAAACGATATTTTACTTAAAATAATATTAATTTAGACTAATTCAAGATTTGATTCACTATTTTTTCAATAAAATTAATTTGTCTGACCTAATTTTGACAAAAATAACATAATTTAATCAATTATATGTGTTAAATTTTAATTATTAAAAAATATTTTTTTAAAAAAAGACATTTTAAAACGGCTTTATTTGAGTTGCTCCCAATTTTTATTTGTATATTGAATTTATGGATCATGTGTCGTGATAGTGTGATACACTCTTCCAAAGCATTGTGAAAAGAAAAAGGCATTACTCAAATCGAAAGCAATTTTCATAAAAATCATTAATTAATGTCTACCTTACATTTATTTTATTCTCCAATATCTTGTTATTTTTCAAATGATGTATTTATAATATATTTTATGAAAAAAAAATAACTTTTAGTAATCTGCTGTAAATTAATTGCTTTGTAGGTATCTTCACGGAAAAAAAAAAAGAAAAGAAAAAATCCTCTGCAGTAGGTATATCCAACTTCTTAGAAGGTATCAAATTGCTTAGAACTTAGAAGTTCTTTATCTTTTGCCAAACTAAGACTCCAAATAGTAGCTGAACATACATTATCATATATTGACAATTTAATTACTTAAATATTTGCCTTAACATAGAAGCTAAAATTCTTAATCAAATATACCACCTGATCAATGCATGTGATGATAATAAAATAATTCTTTATCTAGTAGTTAAAAAACCTCATCTTTTCAAACCAACGAAGGTTCTAAATAAAGTTAATTTAATGAAATTAATTAAAAAATTGTTCATGATAGAAAAATTTTTTGGGTCAAAGTGATGCAAAATAAATATGGGTGTAGGGAAATACTTTTTTCTAGGATTAAACACATCAAAACCGTATCGAATGCTTGGTAAGGTATTCATTCGAAGTAGAAAGATTTCAAAAACCATCTTATTTGGAAGATTGGTTCTGGAGCTGAGATTAACTTTTGGTCTGACCAATAATAAATTTTTGGTATCTGAAAATTTGTTGATTTTGCTCAACTAAAAATTACTGAAGAAATGTTAGATGAGCAAATTTGTGAATACATGATTGATGACAATTGAGACTTTGACTGTATTGTAACTCTGTTGAAGAAAGATTGGTATTCCATTTTTGCGTCCATCAAATCTTTCAAATTAGAGTTAGGCGTTGAATGCTTGGTTTGGCTCTCTACTGTAAATGGTATTTTTTCGATTAAATCGACTTGTGCTGTCTATTTAAATTCTATGAATGAGTTAAATGCTTTTCTTTTTTCGAAAATTTGGAAGCTAGAAGTTTTGCAGCAATTAAGATCTTTTTGTTGGCTTGTTGCGAATCAGGTACTTCTGACAAATGAGCAGCATGCTAGAAGACATATTGTAGAGTTTGATATGGATATTGTTATCTGTAGGAAAGTTCTTGAATCTTTGCTCCACGTGCTCCGTGATTATAGAGTTGTGAGAAGAACGTGAATGAACATTGATAATAGTTTAAGTTTCATAATTTTTTTAAGAGTTAAATCTTAGAGTGGTCCCTGAACTTGCACTCGAGTCTCAAAGTCGTCCCTAAACTTGCATTGGCCCCAATATTGTCCCAAATTTAACACAGGTGGCTCACGGTCGTCCCTGAATCATTTTTCGGTGACGGAAAGATGAGTTGGATTGACGGATGCCACGCTGGAAGCCAGGCTAGACTTCCAAAACGACGTCGTTTTTAATTTGGTGCTCAAATTGCATTGAAACGTCGTCGGTTAGTGTTTACAGAAGGGATTTAACATGCAGTGACTACTTCTCTCTCAATCCAACACAGTTTCTTCCTCTTCTCCTTATTTTCTTCAATGGAGCCAGTTTGAGAGGGATTTTCGCTGGCCTTCTCTCTCAAGGAAAGCAAGCATATTGTGATTATCTCATCTCTATCGCACACGTAGTGATCTGACGGGAAGCATCTTGATTGTTAGAGGTAACCAAAATAGAAAGGAGAAACAAAATAGCTACCATCTACTCCTCTGTTTTTGTTGATCATGACTTTTCGTACATTGTTAAGTCGTTATATATTCATTCGTTCATCGTTTTCTTATGTGATTTTTCTAAAAATTTTTGTTAGAGTTTTTTCTGTATGTTGTTATTGCGTTTTTATTGATTGTTTTTTGCTATAATAATGGTAGCTATGGTTGTAATGTGCTGAAAATAGAAGTATGTAGGTTGTTTATGTATGCAGTTTATGTGTGTTCATGGAGGGTTAGGGACTGGGATTATTGTGCTTTCCTGGTTGATGGCAATTTTGATGATCATTTGTTATTTGCAGATGGGTCTCATAACTATTGTGTGTCACCATGGGGATCCTTTGTGAGGAGTCAAGACGATGTCGTGTCATACACCAGGAACCATATTTCAGAGATTCCGAAGCTTGACCCTGACCGGCTAGATGTCTTTTTCATCAGGAATTACTACAAAGAGTTTGGGTATGATAAGGCGGAACACTGTTGGTGGCTGGTTCCAAACAGACCCTTAGGTAGCGTTTGTTTTGAGGTACTGAGACAGAGACTGGGAGACTGAGACTCAGTATTATGTTTGTTGGTTCAGAGACTGGTATTAAAATTTCTGTCTCTGTCCCTAAAATTTCAGTATTTCAATACCTCCAAAATATAGGGACACAGGGGACTAAAATTTTTAAAGATGGAGATTGAAATTTTAATAACATTTTATAGCTAAAATAGCCTCATTTCAATTAATTAATTTCAATTTTACCCTTTGTGCAAATTAAATTAGAGTTTCATTCTTGTTTCAATTTCTGTCTCCCACTTTGTACCAAACAGAATACTAAGATTTATTTCAATCTCTGTCTCTTAGTCTCTGTCTCTCAGTCTTAGTATTTCTGTCTCTGTCTCTCCACCAAACGCTACTAGAGACTGGCCTAAGGAAACTTAATTCTGATGCTGAGCTCCTGGAGATGTGCTTCCTTGTTGAAAGCAACCACGGAGAGGTACATGTGTACTATGAACATGGGGTATCTATTCCAACATACTTGAAAGAACCACCATTCAAAAAGGGCAAGGAGGTGGTGGTTGAAGTCCCTACCTAACCAGTTTGTTGAGAACAGGACCAAGCTCCAGCGTCATTCCTCCACACCTAGTTCCAAACCCATGTATCAACCACCTGAAAACTATCGAACCCACCCAGGAGGCAACCTCTACGAAAACTACCCCTGCCCCACCCAACCAAGACATGGACCATACTCAAGTACCAGCTGCAACCACCAAATCAACCCCAATTCCCAAATCCACCATTCCGACCCTAATTTCTATGGCTGCTACCTCTACCCCACCCAACCAAGACATGGGTCATACTCAAATACCAGCTGCAACCACCAAATCAACTCTAATTCCCAAAAGTACTCCAACACCAGTGCCTAAACCAAAATAGAGTAAGATTTTCCAATCGAAAGTGCAAAGAAAGGCGAACCAAGAACAACACTGAATAGGAGATATATAATCAGGAGTCTAGCTAAAGGTCATGTGGCGAGGCAAACAACTAAGGGCAAGGGAAAGTAAGCTGATACGGTTGTGTTATCAGAATCAGACTCTTCGGACAGTTATGAAAGTGCAAGGGTTACAAGCCCGGAGCTGAGGAGAGTTCCAGTGATGAAGAGGTCACCAATACAACTGAAAGCTAAAAATAATGAAGTAAACAGGAAGTATCTTAAAAAAGTTAAACTCAGTAAATTGTGGAAGGAGATACTACAACCTGATGATGGATTAGTACCTGAGGATGATTCGGGTGAAGATGAGGAGTTATTTTTTGGACAACCGGGAAACCATAGTCCTAATATTGGAGGTTATGATGCTTATGATGAATATCATGATGAGTCAGATGGGGCAAATTCTTAGCATTCCGAAGAAATGAAGACATCCCCTAACTCAGATGATGAATTTGCTGAAGTTGAGGATGACGATGCATTTCCCGTTTTCAGAGAAGGAACAAGGTTCGGGAAACTCCAATTAGAGGTAGGGATGAAATTCAACACGAAGATAGATTTTAAGGAGGCTGTGAGGGAGTATTGCATCCAGGAAGGTAGGAGAGTTAGATTCAAGAAAAATGATAAGGTACGATGCAGGGCTTTATATAAGGGTAAGGACTGTCCATGGGTTTTCTATGTCTCTAAGGATAGTGAGAGTATTTGCTGGCAAGTTAAAACCTTCAATGATGATCATACCTGCCCAAGGAAGACAAAAAATAGATTAGCTAACAGAGGGTGGTTAGCTAGCAAGTTGGTGAAGAAGCTTAGAAAAATTCTAAATCTGAAGCACTCTGAAGTTTTAACATACTTCAAAAGTAAATGTGACTTGGACTTGAACAAGTCTTCCCTGACAAGAGCACTTGGAGATGCAAGGCACATTGTGTATGGTGATGCTACTGCACAATATGGGATGGTGAGAGACTATGGTGAGACTCTCCTGAAGTGTAACCCTGGTTCTACTATGCGCATCACAACAATTTCTCATCCCAACCCCGCAGAAGAGCCCACTTTTAACAAGATGTATATTTGTCTCGATGGATGCAAGAAGGGGTTTAGGGCGGGATACAGACCTCTAATAGGGCTTGATGGAGCATTCCTGAAAACTAGATTTGGTGGACAAATTTTGGCAGTCATTAGACAAGATGCCAATAATCACATTTACGTAATTGCATATGCCATTGTACCAGTTGAGAACACGGATAATTGGAGGTGGTTCCTTGAGCTGCTGCATGAGGATCTAGGGAGCTACACCCAAAATAGGTGGTGCTTTATTTTGGACATGCAAAAGGTAACGACGAATTTGTTATTTACTGGTTATTGTATTTTAATAACGGTTGAACTCCTTAGCTTGATGTATTTTTATAGCCATGTTTTACTTTCATGATTCTGTTTCAATATCTACTTGTTTGTTTCACACATTGTTGTTACCTGTGTTGATAGAATGGGATAATAATAGAACTTAATAAATCGTGGGGATGAGTTTGCTGTCACTTATACATGTATAGGGACTTATTTGTTGTCACTTATGTATGTGTAGGGACTAATTTTATGTCACTTATGTAAGGTGAGGACCATGTTGGGTCCCGATATTGTAAGTTATCAATTTTAGTGGTTTCGTGCAGGGACTAATCACAGTTGTGCAGGAGGTCTTCCCTGATGTCCACCACAGATTTTGTGTATGGCACTTGTGGATAAACTTCAATAAGTAGTGGAAAGACAACGAACTCAGAGGATTACTGTGGGAGTGTGCAAGATCTACCACTCAAGAGGGATTCGTTGAGGGGATGATGAAAATTCAGAGAGCTAAGAAGGAAGCATGTGATTACCTTGCCAAATGGCGAAGAGATGCATGGAGTCGGGCCTTCTTCCCTACCCAACCAAAATGTGACAACATCTGTAACAATGCTCGCAAAGTATTCAATGCAAGAATCAAGGAAGCACGGGGTAAACCAATTATCACACTACTCGATGAGGTTAGAATGTATATCATGAGGACGATAGCCCGAAACAAAATGAAATTCAAGATCCATGTTGGTTTACTACCCCCTGTTCAATGTAGCCGCTTGGAAAAGATCAGGAATGCTTCAAAGAATTGGGTGCCAATGTGGTCAGGAGATACGGAATATGAACAATTTGAGGTCCATGAATGGCCAACCAACATGGTAGTGGACTTGGGAAAGAGAATATGCACCTGTGAATTTTGGCAGCTGAGTGGTATTAATTTAATTGTCATTACTATTCTTATAGTAAATGTCATTACTGTTACACTTTAGTTGTTGTTCCAATACTTATTCTGATATTGTAATTGTGTTTCCTTAATTTATTGTGGATTTCATGCTGGAACTAGAATTGATTACTTAGTAACTTGGGTGCATTTTATTGATTTGAAACAAGGATACCCTGTGTCCATGCTTGTGCTGCAATGGTTAGGGCAGGCAAGCAGGCTGAAAACTTCTATCATAGATGGTTGATAATGGATGCATACAATGATACATATGCATTTCATATTAATCCTATTCCTGGCCAGAAACTATGGGAGAAGTCACTTTACAATAGACCACAAGCACCCAAGTTTAAGAAGATGCCAGGCACCCAAGAAGAAACGAAGAAAGGAGGCTGATGAAGACTCGGTTGGAGGCAAGAAGAAGAACATCACCAAGATAAAGAGGGTATATAAAAAGGGTTCAGGGTATATAAAGAGGGTTCATACTGTCATTGTGGTGGCAAGGGTCACGACAAGAGAAATTGTGCTAAGAAGAAGGCTGACGACGAGGCTGCAGCTGTTGCTGCTAGTGAAGCTAATACAGAAAATCAGCAACAACCTCCCCCTGTTGCACCTAAAGTCCAAGAAGAGGGCAATGCTACTAAGATTGAGATAGGCATGAGTCAACCACTTGTGTCAAAAAACGAAAATGAAGACTCCCACCAGGAACTTCAACCCCAGGCAAGGCAACCAAAGCTCCCACAAAAAAGAAGACAACCTTCACCAGCTACACCAACTTCGATCCCTCCAACAGCAACCAGTGCTCCTCCACCAAGTTTTTCAAATGCTCCTCCAGCAGCCACTGTTCCAATTTCAAATACTCCACCTCCAACAACTGCTCATATCGATCCAATGGTTGGTGCATCAGCAGCTACAGCTTCAAGGTTGCGTAACGCCATACGTTTTGTTCCAACTCCGGGGTCCAAACCACCAAGAAAATTCAAGAAATGAAAATTTTGCTATTTTTCTGTTAAGATATTTTGCTTTTAAACATTGAACTTTATGGTTTCTGAGTTCCATGTGTCAGGGTGTATGTGTTTTGGATTATGGTAGTTAAATACTCTATGTTATCTTTTGATCGTATCTAGTTTGACACAGACAACTTTGGAAAACAATTAACAATGTGTGAATGTTATTGTTGAATGTTTCAAATTTTATTACACTTCCTTAGCTTCATATTTCTTAATTCTTAAATTACAATTAGCAACAACAATGATAAAATAGAATTACACAAATCTATTCATTTGTTCATCATAAGGTACAACAATCACAATTTTTGTTTTACACAATATCCAAATGGAAATCACTGCTTCCATACTACACAAACAACAATTACAATTACTATAAAAACAACCAACAACAAACAAAATGCTAGTTTTAGAGCCTTAACTTCAGACTCCAAGCTTCCAAGCTTCCAAGCAAATTTCATTCTCCACTCCTCCATTTCAAAGCCAGGATTATCTCTATCACTTACTTCTTCTTCATCACCAACTTTGTCAGCCCACATAAAGAGACTACACCACCTCTTGCCAATACTCTGCAACCACATTTCATGCCCATAGAGAAAATTGTTACAAATTGAATGAGCAACAACGTTAGATATATACATTAACAAAAATCACTTACATTGTAGTTAGGACAACCATAAAATGGTCTCCCTGGATTCGCCTCTGTTCCTGACCACTTGATGACGGGTTGGCTACCACACCCACACCTATCTGAAAGTCATTGGTGACTACTTCTCGTGGTTCTCCTCCCACAGCTTCTCTCAAATCGTCGATTACTAGAGCTACTAACATGGTTACTGCCTCCACCCATCATGACCCACTCAAATCAAGCTCAACAGTGCCAGAGAAGATGAAGGAGGACAGAGAAGAAGAAACAGTCTGGTTTCTAAGGATAAATTGGAGATTAGAGTTAGAGTTAAACCTCAGAGTGGTCCCTGAACTTGCACTCGACTCTCAAAGTGGTCCTTAAGCTTGCACTGACCTCAATATTATCCTCGAATTTAACACAAGTGTTTCACGGTCATCCCTGAAGTATTTTCTGGGGAATATTCCTTAACGGCGCGCTGACGTGTATGGAGAGGCGCCACGTTGGATATCTGACGTGGCTGTTATCATTTTTAAACTCAATTTAGTCCCTGAATAATTTTATAATCCTAATCCCCAATTTATTATCAAAACCACTCTCTTTCTTCTTCTCTGCTCTCCTTCGTCTTCTCTGCCATTGTTAAACGTGATTTGAGTGGGTCATGATGGGTGGAGACAGCAAATTGAGGTTATTATGAAGGCCCGAATTTTGGAGGTTATGATGCTCATGATGTATATTATGATGAGTTAGATGGGACAAATTCTTGGTATTCTGAAGAAATGAAGACACCCCTAACTCAGAGGATGATGACACATTTCCTGTTTTCAGAGAAAAAACAAGGTTCGAGAAATTCCAATTAGAGATAGGGATGAAATTCAACACGAAGATGGATTTTAAGGAGGCTGTGAGGGAGTATTGCATCCAGGAAGATAGAAGAGTTAGATTCAAGAAAAATGATAATGTAAGATGCAGGGCTTTATGTAGGGGTGAGGAATGTTCATGGGTTATCTATATCTCTAAGGATAGTGAGATTGTTTACTGGCAAGTTAAAACCTTCAATGATGATCATACCTACCCAAGGGAGACAAAAAATAAATTAGCTAACAGAGGGTGATTAGCAAACAAGTTGGTGAAGAAGCTTAGAAAATTTTCAAATCTGAAGCACTCTGAACCTTTAACATACTTCAAAAGCAAATGTGACTTGGACCTGGACAAATCTTCACTGACAAGAGCACTTGGAGATGCAAGGCACATTGTGTATGGTGATGCAGCTGCACAATATGGGATGGTGAGAGACTATGGTGAGACTCTCCTGAAATCCAACCCTGGTTCTACTGTGCGCATCACAACAATTTCTCATCCCAATCCCACAGAAGAGCCCACTTTTGACAAGATATATATTTGTCTGGATGGGTACAATAATGGGTTTAGGGCGGGATGCAGACCTCTAATAGGGCTTAATGGAGCATTCTAGAAAACCAGATTTGGTGGACAAATCTTGGCAGCCATTTACGTCATTGCATATGCCATTATACCATTTGATGTCACTTATATATGTGTAGGGACTATTTTTATATCACTTATGTAAGGTCAGGGACCATTTAGGGTCCCGATATTGTAAGTTATTAATTTCAGTGGTTTCGTGTAGCGGCTAATCACAGCTGTGCAGGAGGTCTTTACTGATGTCCACCACAGATTTTGTGTATAGCATTTGCGGAGAAATTTCAATAAGCAGTGGAAAGACAATGAACTTAGAGGATTACTGTGGGAGTGTGTAAGATCTACTACTCAAGAGGGATTCATTGAGGGGATGATGAAAATTCAGAGAGCTAAAAAGGAAGCATGAGAGTACCTTTCCAAATGACGAAGAGATGCATGGAGTCGGGCCTTCTTCCCCTCCCAACCAAAATGTGACAACATATGTAACAATGCTTGCAAAGTATTCAATGCCAGAATCAAGGAAGTAAAGGTCAAACCAATTATCACACCACCAGGTACTTCAACTATTACTCCATCCATCATGACCCACTCAAATCACGTTCAACAATGGCAGCTCAATAATGGCAGAGAAGACGAAGGAGAGCAGAGAAGAAGAAATAGAGCAGTTTTGATAATAAATTGGGGATTAGGGTTATAAAATAATTCAGGGACTAAATTGAGTTAAAAAATGATAACAGCCACGTCAGATATCCAACGTGGCGCCTCTCCATACATGTCAGCGCGCCGTTAAGGAATATTCCCCAGAAAATGCTTCAAGGACGACCGTGAAACACTTGTGTTAAATTCGGGGATAATATTGAGGCCAGTGCAAGCTTAAGGACCACTTTGAGGGTCGAGTGCAAGTTCAGGGACCACTCTGAGGTTTAACTCTTAGGGTTATAAATGATTTCAGGGACTAAATTGAGTTAACTAAAGATAACAGCCACGTCAGATAGCCGTTACCTCTCTAACGTGGCGCCTCTCCATACACATCAACGTGCCGTTTAGGAATATTCCTCGAAAGATGCTTCAAGGACGACCGTGAGCCACCTGTGTTAAATTCGGGACAATATTGGGGCCAATGCAAGTTTAGGGACGAGTTTGAGGCTCGAGTGCAAGTTTAGGAACTACTCTGAAATTTAACTCTTTTTTTAACTCTCCTTTTTTGTGTTGGTTGTTAAAAAATTTATCATTCAAATCTCTTTCTCAATGGTAGTCTTGGCCCTTTATTTTTGTCACAACGATGAATTCTTTATGGTATCGAAGAAATAAATTTATTTTTTTATGTTAGAGATGTTATTGAGGAAGATAAGGTGACCAATCTTGCTCTCCACCTTGCTAAGAATTTTCGGTATGTTCAAGACAAGATTAGTCGAGTTTAGCAGGTTGTAGACAACTATATTAAAAATCAAATTAAGTGAATTCTTTCTTATTCTCCATTTGTTAAGTTGAATAGAGATGGTTCAATGTTAAAAAATGAGAGAGCTGTTTGTGGTGGTAAAATTTTGAATAGAATAACTGAATTTGATTGAAAAAATCTTTTAGAGATAAATTTAAAAAATGTCTTATCTTTTATGGACTAATTTAATTATTAATTTCTATTTTATTTATTACTACTCATGTTAATAATAAAATGAATTTGGATCTTCTAAATTTTATATTTTTATTTTAGAAGATAAAATGAAATTTTTTATCATTAAATATTTTTTCTCATATTTTTTTTTACTCCTATTTATAAAATAAATGATAATAAATTATATTTAATTCTATAAAATAAAATTTAAAATTTAAAAAATCTAAATAAAAAAATCATTGTTAAAATTGTCAATAAATCCTTACAACTTAACGCAGGAAGTCAACCCTAGTGTATAAAAAAAGTTGGACGGACTTATATATAAACGTCCTTAATACGAAGCAAGACAAGTGGCCTCCATGTTGAAAGAGAATTTATGAAATACCATAATTATACGAGTGAATCTGCCATCGGCCTCTCTTATAATTATTTCGAAAAGACTATCAAGTTTTTAACTAAAAAAATATTTAATTTGGTTTTTAATTTTCTTTTGTGATTGATTAGTTCTTATACAAAAAAAAAAGTGTATAAGAACTGATCAATCTCATAAAAATAAATATAAAAAATTAAATTAAATATTTTTTTATTAAAAATTTTGTTATTTTTTAAATAATTATAAAAAATTATTTAAAGTTTTTTCTTTAATTTTATATATAAGATTATCAATTTATTATATACTATTAATTATCAACTGATTCTTCGGCCATTAATTGAAACTTTTATATAAATAAATGACCGACACAAGCCGATGAGTTTGAGTGGAATTGTAAAATAAAAATCAATTTTACTTATATATATATGGGACCATGGATGCATGATGCATGGACCATTCTTTGCCATCCTCAGTCCATTAATATTATAAAAGTATATAAAACAGAATGTTGCAAATAAAATTAGTTTTGAATTAACTTTCTTTTTGCTTCAATTTTCTTTTACAAATTAAATCTGGTGGGTACCAGATTCAGCATTGGCTTGCTGATGATGTCCGTGGCCAGTTGGTTGGGATGGCAACCATGCCGGGGCATTGGATTTTTTTAGTGAAAAAAAAATTGGATGTTGATAAGTATTTAATCTAATCCTTTATTATTTTTTTTAATTTAATTTTGATTTCATTTATAAAATTAAATGTGAGAGATCACACTTTACTCTCTCAAATATTTTTTTATTAAAAAGGATCCATTTTTCCATGCCGGTGGTGGCATAATACTATATTATATTTTTTATTATATGCAACTCAAAAAAATTATTATTTTTTAAATTTCAATTCAAGATTTTAGTTAAATTATAAATTATTTATTATCTCAATTAATTTAATTTTTATTATTTTTATATATATTTAATAAAAAATAAATTAATATACATTTATATTTGAAAGAGAGATTGAGAATGAAAAAAAGAAATTGAGAGGCAAAGACTAAATTAATTTTTTGTATTATATTTGATATAAAATATATAGGATTGAGTTATATCTCAATATCATGTTTGATTTAAGACAAATATAAAAACTGAAACAAACAAAATTACTTAAAAAAAAGGTAAATACTAAATCAATATTCAAAAGATTTTGGTACTGACAAAATAGTACTTGACTTTTGTTATTGACAAAATGATCTCCGAAAAATTTAAAAATTTGATAAAAACATCCAAACGTGAAGCATGACATCGTCACTTTGAACGGAAAACACTGATTTGACAATCGGAAGAGCTTCAATGATAGTGGCAAAGAACATCGATGGCTGTTTCAGTGACGAGGGGAGCTTACAGTTGCGATGATGGCGTTTTCGCATCTCGTCCATTTTTCAGAATCTGAACACATCCATAAAACCTCTCTATATGCTCCCTCCCTTCCTTCCACTTTGCATGAACTCCAACAACCTCAACAGCTGAGCAGAGAGCATAGAGGGTCGTCGCAGCTTCCTTTTTCTCTCTCTCCTTTCCGTCCCTTACGAGGGCACGACAGTCTAGAGAAGATTTCCGACAGCGGTGCCGGAGATGTCGACGACGAGGCGGGCAACAACTCCCTCAGTGACAAATCCAACCTTGTTGTGGTCATTAAGGTTGAGATTGAGAAGCAAAGAGAGAGCATTCTAACGGAAAAAATTGTGGTCGTGGGACTCGACGCAAGAGAGTAACAGGGTGACAATTTTCGAGTTAGTGAAACGGCGACGGAAGAGTGAGTTGCGCTTGGCGAGTTGAGTAAGTTGGTGGAGCGAATCAAGCTTGGAGGAAGAAGAGAAAGTGGAGGAAGTGAGGGAAGAGATTAGGGCTTTAGGTTGGGGGTGAGGAAGTGCGGGATTGAGAATTGGAGTTGGAGAGAGGGTAAAGTTGGTTATCGTCATAGCGAAAAGCTTCCTTTCTCGTCGGAAACACTATCAGAGTTCTCTGCCGCCATTACTGAAGCTCTTCTAATTGCCCGATCAGTATTTTCCATTCAATGTGATATCATGCTTTCATATTTGGGTGATTTTGTCAAACTTTAAAATCTTTCGGGAATCATTTTGTCGATAACAAATGTCAGGTACCATTTTGTTAGTGTTAGAATTTTTCGGATATCGATTTGGTATTTACCTCAAAAAATAAAAAACAAAATAAAACCTAATTCCCACCCCCATGCCTCTGTTTCTCTCTTCTCCCTCTCTATCTCGCCGTCAATCCCTTGCACAGTTGCACTCATCATGGCACCGTTCAGGAAGCTACCTCCATGTTGTTGTCACCTCTTCTTGCACTCATCTTATTGTTTGAACTACACGTTATTAAAATTTTAATTTTTATTATTCTAAAAAATTTTAATTTCTTGTGTTCTCATGTTTTGAAAAATTTTAATTTTTTGTATTCTTACTTTTTTGAGATATTAAAGATACTGAAATTTTATATTTTAAAATTAAAATTTTAGTTATAATCTCTAATTATTAAACAAAATATTAAATATGAATTTTTCAAGTTTAATTCTAATTTTTTAAAAACAAACACTGCCTGATGTACGTATTGATATACTAGTTTTTATAAAGATTCTAACGCTTAAGTTGATGGTAGGATATTCTAAGATACTACAGTTTGTATATTATTAACAATTTGAAAAGGGATCTTAGCTACTAGAGCATTTTCAGTTATTGATCTCCTTCGAATCCTACTTAAAATCATCTAGCACCAGTGAGATTATCATATGTAAAAAATAACCATTTCACTAGATGAACAATGAGAGATGTAAATAACGTGAACAATAAGTCGCATTTTAGGTTTACTAATCATTCAATCTTATTTTTATTTTAAACCTACCACTTTTACCTAATTTCACTTTGACCTAACTATACCCGTTTCTAATCTAAATTCCATTTTCACCACAGCCATCCGTCTATCACCTATCACAACACGCAATCCTTTTCACCGACGAGAAAATTCCTAAGTACCGTCGTCTCCAGCCGTCACCAACCCCAAAGACAGATGAGTCATTCTGTATTAAGATCAAACACTCCATTTTCATAAAGAACAAATATCTCATTTGCATTAAGAACAAACATCTCATTTGCATAAAAAATAAACATTGCATTTGCATGAAAAATAAATATTTACATGCGCAATGGAAGATGAAACTGGACTGCTTGCAGCAGCGCGATAGAGGCGTGACGAGACTGGACTGCGTGTGGCGGTCACCATGGTATGATAGAGGACGAAGATGGGCTGCTTACAGCGGCGCGACGAGGCTTGATAAAAAAGCACGAAGGAGGAGAAGAAGATAGAGATGTTCTTCGCTTTAGTGAAAAGCACGAAGAAGGCGCGTGATCTCCTCTTCAATAAGGACAAATAGGATAACAAGGCTGATGAGGATGAAGAAGCCTTCAAGAAGGGAAAAGCTGCTTGGGTTCCAATGTTTCAGCAAGAAGATTTCATTGATTATGGAACATTGGGAATACGCGAGAGACAATAGGGGTTGTGAGGAACAAGGGTGGGGCGTGATGCATGTATGAGGAGAAGGGTTTGTGATTGTTAAAAGCTAAATTCAAACCAAGGATTATATATAAGGCGAAGTCTCTAGTGGCCACAAGAGTGATGACTACTGGTGGCTAATATTTGACTTGCCAATAAAAAAAGTAACATGTGGCAGTCTCTATTAACATTAGAAGAAATCAATGGAGTGCTTGTTTATTGTGGTGGTAACTTTGTTATTTTGTGATCCAACAACTTGGATGTCTATTAACAACGTAAAATGAATTTGAAAAAAATAAAAAATTAAAAAAAAGAGAGAAAAATTTTTGTTATCCTCAAGTCCTTTATAAATTAGATATTGTTTCATTAGGGACAAAAATAACTAAGTTCCAAAAATAAATGTTAGATTAAAGAACTATTTTAAAATTTTTTTTATTAAATAAAAAGTGTTTCACTCTTTATGATTAATTAAATAAATTTTAGTTTTTTATTTATTATAATTTATATCAATTACTCATATTTAAAATTTAAGATTTAAAATTTATAATTTGTTAATTATGGCTAGAATAATTATATAATTTTAAATATAATAAATATATAATTATAAATAGGTTTAATTACTCTGTTGGTCCCTATAGTTTTGTGAAATTTTTAATTAGGTCCTTATATTTTTTTTCTTTTAATTGGGTTCATGCACTAATTTTTTTTTAATTGAGTTCCTATACCATTTTTTTCTTTTATTTGAGTCCCTGCACCAATTTTTTTTTTAGTTGGGTTCCTATGCAATTAAGCCAATTACTACTAAGAGGGATCTAATTGAAAAAAAAATTGTGCAGGGACACAATTAAAAAAAATATATAGAGACCTAATTGAAAATTTAGCGAAATTATAGGGACCAATAGAGTAATTAAACCTTATAAATATTACATATATATAAAATTATAATTATTATATTATATAAAATAATTTTAGATATCTTAGATATCTATTATATATTACTAATTTTACAATCAAAATGCACCACATAGTCTCATTACAATTGAAATCAAATATTTTTCACCAAAATTAAATAGTTTCTCCTCCTCTCTCTTCCTTTTTCTATTTCTCACCTTTTTTCACCAACACTATTAAATGGTTATAATTATAATTTTAATTATAATTAAAAATGTTATGTTGCATATTTTGATTGTTAAATTTGTAATTAGTTATTGATAATGATACATAAGAGAAATAGAGTGGGTGAAAGAAGGTGAAAAATAGAAAAAGAGAGAGAGAGGAGGAGATAACTATTTAATTTTAGTAGAAAATATTTTATTTCAATTGCAATAAGAGAATGACATGTGGTACATTTTGATTGTAAAATTAGTAATATATAATAGATAATAGATATCTAAGTTATCTAAAATTATTTTATATAATATAATAATTATAATTTTATATATGTAATACTTATAATTATATATTTATTATATTTAAAATTATATAATTATTCTAGCCATAATTAATAAATTATAAATTTTAAATTCTAAATTTTAAATATGAGTAATTGATATAAATTATAATAATAAAAAACTAAACTTTATTTAATTGATTATAAAGAATGCAACACTTTTTATTTAATAAAAAAATTTAAAAATAGTTCCTTAATCTAACATTTATTTTTGGAATTTAGTTTTTTTTTTAATGAATCAATATCTAATTTATAAAGGATTTGCAAGTAACAAAATTTTTTCTCTTCTTTTTTTCTTTAATTTTTTATTTTTCTCAAATTCATTTAACGTTGCCAATGGATATCTAAATTGTTGGATCACTAACAAAGTTACCACCACAATAAATAAGCACTCCATTGATTCCTTTCAATGTTAACAAAAGTTGTTACATGTTTTTTTTTTTTTAATTGATATGTCAAATATTAGCCATCAGTAGTCACCACTCTTGTAGCTAGCTACCAGAGACCTCGTCTATATATAATTAATTTAAAATTTAAATTTTAAAATTAAAATTAATTTTTTTTTAATTTATCATTTATGTTGTTGCAAAAAAACGTTGTTTTCTTATACAAGTATACTCATGAGAAATTACTCTTAGAGAAAAGTTAGGTCAACCAAGCGGTCAAAATAAAAAAAAAATCAAACTTTTACGTAAAATAAAAAAAATAAATCAAATACCTAAAATAAAAAATTATAATAATATTTAAATCATACAATTATCATATTTATTATTTAGTATAAATTTTATAAAATTAATTGATTCATTTAAAATTATAATATAAAAAAAAGTTTGAGTTGGATCAAAATTTTAACAACTATGAAATCACATATTTTTTCCCCCTTATTAAAACACATATATATAAAGTTAGCTTGTCAATTGATATACAATTCTTTGGACAACAATTTGTCCAACTAAACCAACATTATTAGGTCTGTGTATATTTATATATAGCATAAGCTAATTCAGGCAGTCACCAACCTACTTACATAGGTAATTGACTAACCCTAAAAGACACAGCCATGGTTGCTAGGGAATTTCGGGAACTATCCATGTTCTATGGTGATTGGTGAATGACAAATTTGATGCTATATAATTATTAATTATTCAGTGGAATTGCCATGATATTTAATTGCATTATACATGCATGTACGCGATGTACTCTAGTAGGATATTCCTTCAATGAATGTGATTCCTATTTTAACCTTACATGCATGTATGTTATGATTTTTTTCTTGTTTTTGTCTACATTTATTTTAATATCTAATTTCATCTTTGTAACCCAAAAAAGAGTTTTAAAAAAAATATATAGCTTTGTAAAATTTAGAGGGTGTTAATGAGCTTTTTTTAACCCTTATTATTAATTGGAAGAAATCATACAAGAGAAAGAATAAGTAGAATTTAAAGAAAATTTAAATTTATAAAATAATTAAAAAAATTTTATATCAAAACCCTATATAATATATATTTTTATTTTTTGAGTAAACAACTGAATATTTATTTTAAAATGGAATTAGTATGCTTTGTGATACGCTTATGTCTTATATATATTGTAAACCCCCTCATCATTTTTTTTTTGTCACAATAAAATTTAAATCAATGATAAAGGATCATTAATTCATTATTTTATATATTCACTACGGCGAAGTAACCCATATCGTTGTCCAAAGAGTATATAAACCTTGTTAAGGAATTGATCGCCAAATTAATTAACATTAATATTTAATTCATTGATGGGGAAAGGAAAACCACCTAAAAATTGCACAAAACATTTTAAGAGAGCAAGTCTCATATTTAATAACATTCCATCATGCTAATTAATGTCCATATATGTATCATCATTCTACTATTTTTACTTTTTATTATGAATTTATTTTTAATCTACTCTTTAATATTAAAATGTTTTTCTCAAACATCTAACAGATCATCTAAAATAAATATTTAACTTTATAATATAAAATAAAAGGTTTTATTAATAAATCAATAAAATTAAAAGTAAAAATAATTTTTATTTTCATTTGCTGTAAACTGAAAAAAAGTTAAATTTTATTTTAATACACTACTATATTATAAATCAATAAATCATTATATTTCTATTTATGGGTTCCATTTTAAACTAATATTTACGTTTTCTAGGATTTCTAAATATTTGTCACTTTTAAGTTTTATATATTAATTCATTATATTTCTATTTATCTGAATTTAAATCATTATACAGTTGAGTCAAATGTTTCTATTATTAGGAAAAAGATTAAATATTGTGTACGTGCACAAATTTTTATCCAAATTAAATTATATTTATATAGTGGATTAAAGGCAGTAAAATGTTTATGAATCCACTTTTTCATGTTACATTTTAAAATTAGGGAAAAGCTCGGTATACAAGCGATTAGGGCTTGTAACTATTACAAGTTTATTAATGCCTAATCCACCAAAACGTGTTACAACTCTTACGTCACTTACACGCGCTTTATTCATGCCGTTTTACGTTTTTTTTTGTGCCTCTTTTTCTTCTTCTTCTTTCTCCGTGCTTCCTCTTCCTCTTCCTCTTCCTCTTTCTTTTCTTCTTCTTCTTTTTCTGTGTCTCTTTTTCTTATCTTCCTCCCTTTTTTTTTTATTGAAATTTCTTCTCCTCTTTTCGTTTTTTCTTTCTCCTTCATCAAAATAACTAGAAAAAACGAAGAAACATTATTCAAGGTACGTTTCTTGCCTTCTCTTTCTTCTTCTTCTTCTTGCTACACGTTCTTCTTCCTCTTTCTGTTCTTCTTCTTCATTTACGTGCTTTTCTCTCTGTTTTCTTTTTTCGTTATTCTCGATTTCTATTGTTTTTTTACATCAAGCTCTGAAATCGTTTTTGAAAAAGAAGAAGTAGCAGAAGATGAGGAGGAGAAAGAGAAAGAGTTCTGAATTATGCATTGATTTTGGGTGTATTTTCTTAAATCCTTTGGGTGTATTTTCTGTAACCGTTTGGGTGTATTTCTATAATCGTTTGGGTGAATTCCTGTAACCGTTTGGGTGTATTTCTGTAATCTCTTGGGTGTATTTTATGTAATCGTTTGGGTGTATTTCTGTAATGCCTGCCATTTTTTCTGAAATGAAAAATACACCCATAGATATCAGTAAGATACACCCATAGATATGAGTCAGATACACCCATAGATATCAGTCAGATATCACTCAAATACACCCAAATGATTACAGAAATACACCAAAAAAATTACAGAAAATACACCCAAACGGCTACAAGAATTCACCCAAACGATTATAGAATACACCCAAAGAGTTACAGAAAATACACCCAAAGGATTTAAGAAAATACACCCAAAATTCGTTGAAGTACATCTTATGCATAATTCAGAACTCTTTCTCTTTCTCCTTCCTCATCTTCTGCTGCTTCTTCTTCTTCAAAAACGATTTTACCATGAAAAATTGAAAAAAAAACGAGAAAACAGAGAGAAAAGACGTAAATGAAGAAGAAGAAAAAGAAAACGAGGAAGAAGAACGTGCAGAAACGAAAGAAAAGGAGAAGAAGAAGAGTAAGAGGAAGAAGAACGTGCAGCAAGAAGAAGAAGAATTTCAGAAACCATGAAAATCGAAAAAAAACGAAGAGAAAGAGGAAGAGAAAGAAGAAGAAGAAGAAGAAGAAGAAGAGGAACCGTTTGAGTGGGGCGCGTGTAGTTACGCTCCATTCAAAATGAGTTAGTGCGCGTGTTAATAAAGTTTGGATTGATAACTTGTAAAACTTGTACGGCATTTTTACTTGTATGTGTAGCAGGCCCTTAAAATTAATCAATCTGAAATTAAATTCTTGTAGTCTCATAATGATAATTTTGAGTTCAAATTTTAAAAGATTTTTCTCTTAAGAAAAAGATCAAATAAAAAATAACAAATAAGGAGATATTTTTATATTTATTTTCTTTGTTAGGCATAGTCTTTTCTGTTTTGACTTCAATTCTGTTTTTATTATATGAAAGTCAAGCGTATGTTTTACGTTTCACAATCTATTTAATTATAACATTTTTCATTTTTTTTTGGTGGTATCCATTCAATTCTTTTAATACGAACAAAATAATTTTACAAAAAACTTATTTGTCTTTTGACTACAAATAAATAGGATTAAACAATTTTATTATTATTAGTAGTAAAAAAAAGGACAACATATTTGGCCTTTAAAATATGTATCAACGAGGTTGCTGATATTTTTTAATAGATTATAGAACAAAGTATTCTTTTCAGATTAAGCGTAGTTTAGTAAAATTTTTTGAAAATAAATATATTATTCTTGTAACTTTAATTTTAAAAGTTAAAAATAATTAGAAAAATATTTAAAAAGGAATTTTTTAAAATTAGTTTATATTTTTTAAAATAAAAAAATCTAATATATATAACTTCACATGTAAATAAATATATAAATTTATTTTTATATTTGTGTTTATTATTTTTTATTTTAAATTTTATTTTACTAAATACAATTATTATTTTTTTATTTAATAAAATTATTTTTAGTTTAATTTTATTAAACATAAATACTATAAATTTAAAATACCAATTTAATAAACTATTTTAAAAAAATAAAAGTTTTACCAAATAAATCTTAATTCACTACAAGAAAAATACTGAGTACCATCTGATTTAGCGGCAGAAATTAACTTTTAATTGACAAAATTCTGGAGGTTGTTACCGTCGAATTTATTCTCTGATAAATTCGATGGTAATCTTAAATTTCATTTTTTTAAAAAAATTGTTTAAAAATTCAATATATAATTTTAAATGTTTAAAATTTAATAATTTTCAAACTAATAAAATTTAAATTCTATAATTTTCTATAATAATTTGTCTATAACTTTTCGTTAAAAGTTCACAAATAAGTTCACACATCAAAGTTTAAGAATAAAGAAGAAAAATAATAATTATTTATGTATGACAAAAAGTAGTACTATAAACATATGCTATAAATCCAGAAAAGATGAATTTACATAAGGTTGGATATGAAAAATAAGATATCTCATGGTGACTAAGTAAATTGCATAGTTAAAACTCTTTAGACAATAAAAATATTGAAAAAAAATCAAATATACAAATAGTATATCTATTTAGGCTTTCAAGTAATCCACTAACATGCATATGTATGTCCCTCAAATGGTATATCTATTTAAAGACTTTAAACTTATACAACTTCAGCAACTTACAAACTTAGTTGGAGGTTTTGCATTATAAACCTACTGTTTACAAGCGCATTTTCTGGAATGGTTAGTCATACACCTTCAATTTCAAACTATAAACATAATCAACACACAAATTAAATTAAACAAACAAATCAAAATTTATATATTCAAATGAGTAAATTGCAATAAACTTAGTAAAATAAAAATAATCAACTCAGCAAAATTAATTCAAAAAATAATTAACTCAAACAACAATAAACTAAAAAAATTAACAACAATCAATAATAAGTTAATAATTAACTTAAAAAATTAACAAACTAAAATTAATTCAGAGAATTAATAACAACCAACACTAATTAACTCAAAAAATAATTAACTCATGAGAGAACAATAAATTTAGAAAATTAACAATGATAATAATAATCCAAAACACTATCAACTCAAAACAAATCCTAAATTACACCCTGCTTAACTTAACTTATTTAATTTCTAATTATGCTAAATTAATATAACAAATCCTAATCACTCACTTTATTAAAATATTTAATCAATAATTTAATAAAAATACCTAATAAAATTCGAAACAAAAAAAATCTGAAAAATACAAAAATTATAGAAAAATTATCTTTGATAGTGACTGCAGAATGGTAAAAGTGTGGTGATGACAGAAGGTAGCAGTAAAATCTATAATGATAGAGTTAGGGTTAGTAATATAACAAACAACCAAAAGAAAAAACGGACCACAATCTTACCTTGGCGCGGTAGACTTCAGCCGCAGTGATATAGCAACAAGGCAACAACCTCTGATCAATGGCAAGGGCCACCAACAGCGGCGACACGACAGAGGCTTTCCACAGAGACTCCAGTAGCAATGATGATGACGTGCTGATCTGCAACGACAATGTGGCTTACCAGCGCGACGGCAGCTCCAGGTGGTGGCGGCGCAACCTTCTTCAATGGACCAAAGGAAGAGAGTCGAGAGAGAAAAGAAGAGAAGAGAGAGAAAGAGTTTGCAAAAGTGAGGGAGAAGGATTTTATGTTTGAATTTTATCCCAAATTTATTGTCGGATTTACTGACGAAAAATTCGACGGTAAATTATTCGTCGTTGTCTAAACGATGCGTTTCACTAAATTCTGTTACTGCTGAAATTTTTCGACGGAAAATCCGACAATAAATTCGACCACAATAAAATTAATTTCCGCACTTTTATGTATCGTCGAATTTAACGGCAGAATTTTAAATTTAACAATAATTTATTCGAGGGACAAATTTTTATTTGTAACAGTTAAAAAATTTGTTGATAACGTTCGTCACTAAATTTAATTATAAATCCAATAATATTTAGCGTATTTTTTTGTAATGATCGTGGTGTAGAAGTAACGATATTCTATGAAGAATAATAGTGGTGCTAATTAACTTGACTAATAATGTATTCCGATCCTTTCAAGTCTGTAACTCTTCATTTCTTTTGAACCATGATAATTTTGGAGTAATATGATTATTTTATTTGGTCAATATCACAATAATGGAAGATGATGTATGCTAATCATTTAAAATTGGTTTACATATTTTATATTTCATCTAATCTAGTCTAGTTCATACCTATTTCTCAGTTGATAATTACATACATAGACTAAATATTCTAACACTTAAAATTATAAAGATGATGATGCGTGTTTATTAGGTAGTTTTTTTCATTACTAATCTCATTTATTCAAGCAATGTTATTGATATTTTTGACAAGCATATAGAGCTCCACCACCATAGATATGAGTTAGGTGATTTCCTTTATAAATGTTATAGGAATTTAGGAGTATTGAAATGAATGATCAAAACTAAAAACAAGGGGTGGTGGTTATGGTGAACCGAAAATGAGGGGTGTATATTTAATTATTCAGTGTTTATATAAAAATTTGATTATATTGTTGTAAATTTTTTTGATTATTTTGTCATGATAAATTTAGTTATTTTTTACGAGATGTTTTTTTTTTTTTTTTGTGATGAATTATTTTTTTGAAATATATATATATATATATATATATATATATATATATATATATATATATATATATATATATATATACACGAATATAATAACTATATAAATTGAATACTAATTTTTAATGTTTAAGGAACATTTTTGTTGGGAATATGTATGTTGTTCGTGGTTTATTTGTGGTCTAAATTTATAGTAGTTTGTCAATAAATTATAACTTAAATGGTATAGTTTTTTTATACGAAGTTGGAGACTTGCAAGTTTGAGTCTTCTTATTTTCGATAAAAAAAAAACTTATAATAGTTCTTTTTATTTTTTAAGAGAATTACGTAAATAATTTATGGTATTATGCAATGAATTTTATATTTATTTTCAATTTTTTTATGTGTCAATAATATGATTCATATGATTAAGATTTAAAGAAGAAGATTAACATGAAGTAATTGAATTGTTGATTTTTCCATACATGGTACTCCTTTTGTTTTATATTATTTATATGTTTTTATTTATGCAACATATTTAAGATGATAACTAATTTTATTGAAATCATAAGAAAAAAAGATAAAATTATCCTTAATATTATTTTTTTTTTATTAATTTTTCATTTTCTATCTTTTTCCTTCTTTTTAGTAGCAAAATATATAATGGATAAAAATTAAAGAATGAGTTGTTGAAATTGAAAAAGGGCATATAAATAGCGTTTTTTATATTAAAATTATTAGTATGTATTTTTAATTTATATAAATATACGATGTAAAAAATCATATATGATAATTTGTATAGTGACATTATTAAAAATAAAAGTGATAATATTATTTTTCGTAATTTATAACAAAAATAAAAAATAAAAGAGAAATTATATGAAATAAAAATAGTATCAATTAATTAAAAATATTATTTATATACTAAAATTAACTACAAAAATTATTAACCAATATATTTGTGTATAAATATATATGTAGTTTAATTTATTTTTAATATATATCTATATTTTAATATGTATTTTATAAAATTAAAAAGAATTTAACTAATACGTGTTCTTAAAAAACATGATAAAATTAAAAATTAATTTTTTTATAAAAAATAATGTAAAATTCAAATTCTCAATATATTTATTGTGTATTTATTAAAATAAAATATTTAAAACTTTTTATTACCATTAATTTTAATTTGTGTTTAAGAATACAGATTAGTTAAACTCAAAAAAATATTAATAATTAATTTTAATATACAGTTATACACTTAACATAGTCGTTAATTCATGAATTGAAAACTAAATTCAAAGCTGCCATCAATGCTATTTTGAAATGAAACTAATTCAAAATTTGAAAAACTATACACCATAAATAACGAGTCAATTCCTCATTAAATAACAAGGTAATAAAATTATATTTATTTATACTGTACTCTAAATGCATACTAATTTATCTTATTTGATTCTTGATTGTCATTTTTCTGTTCGAGATCGCCAATATAAAATTCACAATCCCATAATTTTATCGAGTGGGACCCAACCAATGATCCAAAAAAAAAAAAGTGTGACGAAATAAAACAAAAACTAACTCTCTCTCTCTCTCTCTCTCTCTCTCTCTCCGTTTCGTTTCTTTGGATTCTGTTACGAAAAAAATGCGCAGAGTGTAAGAAAGAAAGTAAGGGGCAAAAATAAAAAAGGCAACCACAGAAAGAAAGAAAACACTTGCTTGCACGTTCTCTACACTCCTCCCTTTTCATCTTCTTCTTCATTTAACTTGTGTTGTGTTCTGCAATTCGCTTTCTTCATTCACACACACTCTCTTTTCATTGATTCTCTTCGTTTTTTTTTGTTGTGTTAAGAAGAAGCACCCTTTTTCGAATAGAACGGTGCCGTATAACAAGGTACGCTACTAGTTCTACTCCCAAAAAAAAAAAAAAATCGTCGTCTGGGTTCTGTTTGTTTTCTCTTAAATGCAAACGGGTTTGCGTAAAAATCTGTTTTTTTTTTTTAATGATCTGAGATTGGTGTTTTCTTCAGAACCTCCCTTGATTCACTTTTCTCTGTTTTATTGGATTGGGGTTTTCTTTTGTGGGATTTTTAATCCGATGGTTATTTATGTATTCAGTGCTTCATCGATTGGTATTGTGTATGGTGGTGGAAGATGATAAAAATGAAAAAGCTTGCTTAGTCATTATGATTGCAATGGTTTTTGTGATGTGGGGTCATATATGTCTTGTGCTGAATATTAATCAGTATATTGTGGTGATGATTTTGCTCTTTTGGGTGAATATTATGATTCAATTGTTATTTGATTTTGATTACCTCAAGATGCATGATTATAGCTATCAGACTGAATTTGTTTGCAATTCATATCATTTCCTTCAATGATTTCCTTAGATTGTGTTGCATTGTTAATGTGCTTTATGAAGTACCCTTTTATTTATTTGTTTGTTTTTTTATCGTTATGATGATCAGTGAAAGCTTACAGTGTTGTACAATTATTACACATAACATAAACTTTTTACCATTTGCGGCATCTTGATTTTTCCTTTTGGGTGTTCTGATGATTTCATTTACTATCTGTATTTGTGCTTTATGATTGGTTTCTGCTGCATTTACTGTTTCGTGTTTTTAATTTTTAGTTTCTATAATGACAATAAACACTTTTGTTAGTGTGGTTACAGTGGAGAAGAATCAGATTGAAAAAAAGTAGACATTTCTTTGGTGATGATTTTTGTACACTTTTGTTTAGAGACATTGATTTTGAGTTTAAATTCAGAATGAGTTCAGAGTGGTGTTGTCTTTCACAAGTTATTTGTATCTGTATGTCTTTTATTCCATGACAAGGTGCAATAATGTTGTTCGATTCATGTAACCGACACTACTTAGTTGATGGTAGCGTGTCTTTAGATTTTATTTGCAAGTTTTAATCAGTAATTACCTAACATTTGGTTCTTTTCTTTGCTTTGTTTCGAGTTTTAGGATTGTGGTCGTGAATAGTGTTCTGCTCATTTGTGTATCTTGCTTCGATATGATGGACAAGGAAAGTGAAGAATTGGCATTAACCCCAGAAGTGACTAAGCCAGATACGGTTGAAACAAGAAGGTTCTCTTCTGGCAAAGGATCTTCTGGAAATAGCACTGCAAAAGTTGTTCCTCGTTATCTCCGAGCTTCAACTGGTTCTTGTCATGATTTTTGTAAATATGGGAGGAGGCACGAACTTGAAGGGATCGAAAGGCGTTCTATACCTGATAGAGCTACACGAAAACAACTTTACCAGAGTTCTCAAAAGAGTATTGGGGGGATAATGACATCGGTTGCCAAACTCAGAGGGTCGCTTGATTCAAGGTTGCCTTTTGTCAAACTACAAGAATCAATTGATTCCGAGCATGACATTTCTGATACTGCTGGCACCAATAAGCATGGACTGTCAACAAAATCATTCGACAAGGAAAAGCAAATAGGGAATGATGCTCGGGAAAACTGGAAGAAAACATCGTTGGTCAAGTTCAAACCTTCCCTCCTGAAATCCCATACATCTCCCTCGACAATACAGGAAATTTCAACGACTGCAAAGGAGGTGAAATCTTCATTGAAATCAACTTCTCTCAAGTTGGAAACTTCACCAAAATCAGCTTCTAAGAAGGTGGAAGCTCCATCAAAATTAAGTTCCAAGAAGGTGAAAGCTCAATCAAAGTCAATTTCCAACAATGGGGAAACACCATCAAGATCAAATTCCAAGGTCAAAACTTCATCAAGATCAACTTCCAACCCGGTGGAAACTTCGTCGGAGGCATCTTCTTTAAAGGGTAATAAGGACATGAAGTTGTCTGAAATACGGGTAACTTCTTTGAGCCCAGACTCTGCCACAAGGAACACAATTTCAACTATGAAATCCTCAAAAAGCTTTGGTAGCAAAATGAATAGTGAGATCAAGATGGAAAAGGATGCAGCCTCTTCCAAAACAGCTTCAAGAAAATTGATAGCACCAATAAGGACCCCAGTGTCCCCAAGACCTTCTCTTGTAAGAGTTGCAAGTTTAAATTCAAGAAAAAATAAGAGCCTGAAAATCGTGTCTCGTCTTAAGAATCAGCAGAATGCCAGAAAAGTTGCACCTGAGGAATCCAACAATAATGACAATCAGGTCGAGGAAAAAACTCTGTATGTTATCAAGATGGAAAGTGGGAACAAAACTTTGGAATCTGATCAAAATCCAAGCTATGACAATGAACCATCCCTTCCGCAGATGTCACCGCCAAACCCTTCACCGCCTTCAACTTCTGAATCTGTATCCCAAGAAGATCAAGAGGAATCTGACTATACAACTAGTGAATTCGAGATGGATTCTTTCTCAAGTAACCATGAGCTTGAAAACATGGAAAATAGGGAGACTTTGGAAGTTGAGGAGAAGGGAAAGCCGACAAAGGGTGGGATTGTGTGCTCCGATGATGCGGCCCAAGTGCTGAAATTGAAGTTCAGAAGGGGAAAAGTTGTCGATAATCAACTTGAGAGAAACACTCCAAGGAGGCTAAAATTTCGGAGAGCAAAACTGTTGGGGGAGAAAGCAAATCTTAAGGGTGGAAGGAAAAGCCTTAAAGGACTAGATGAAGGTTTTGCTGATGGAGCCGATGCTACAACTGGTCCAGAGAAGGTTGTCTTGAGACATCAAGATATGCAGGACAAGAAAGATGCTCAGGGATTGTTCAATAACGTGATCGAGGAAACGGCGAGTAAACTAGTCGAAGCACGGAAGAGCAAGGTTAAAGCATTGGTTGGTGCTTTTGAAACTGTAATCTCCCTCCAAGAGAAGAAACCTCCTGCTAACACTGTCAGTTGATGATGGAATCTGGATAGACATTTTCTTGCTTTTTTTTCTTTTTTCTTTTTTTCTTTTTGTATAAAGAAAATGGTATGAAAATAAGACTAAGTTTTTGGTAGTAGATTTGAAGCCAATAAGCTGAAGTTATTGAAGAAATTTAGAGATAGATTTTTCCTTGAACTGTGTCTTTAGAGGCTCAGCATGCAGAGTTTAAAGGGTGATTTTGTGTTTGAAACTCATCTTAACGTGCATCATATACTTTTGATGAAATCCATACATATTGTGATTGAATTTTATCTTTTGTTTGGAAAGTGTAAAACAGTACTATCAGTGATTTTGTACTATGAACCAAGGAAAGGAAAAAGTGCTTTGAACTTGTGATGATTTCAATTAAGAGTGAGAGTTATCAACAATGTATGTCTATTTTTGCTGAAAACAATAACAATCCCTTCAATCTATTTGTTTCCATGTTTAAATTCTAATTAGGGAAAGCCTAGTTATGATTTGATTGTTAGAACAAGATGATTGATCACTTGAAAAATAAAGTATTGAAGCAAGGAAAAGTTGCTTTGATTGTCTCTTGTAAGCTGGCATTTTTTTACCCTTTTGCTTTGATAATTATTTTGTTCCCCACAATAGAAAAAGTGATTCACATAAATCTCAGTGCAAAAGAGGTTCCTCTTTTGAGATTGTGTGTGTGAGGTGCAAACTAAGTTTGTTTTTTGTTTTTGTTTTTTTCTTCTTATTTTGGTGAGTAAATAGACAAATTTACACATAAAAGAATTTGAAGTGAACAAAAATACTTGTAAAAAACTCGTAAATATCAAAATATACATAAAAGATTATTTTTAATAGACAAAAGTATTATGTTGTTAATAAGGATTTAATATATACAAGTCTTTGGTGTGTACTTTTGTCCCAAAAAAAAAAAACAATTTGTGGAGTGTACTTTAATGTTTACAACTCTTGATATGTACTTTTATCCATTTAAAACTCTTTTACATGTAATTTTGTCTATTTGTTCTATTTTGGACTTTTGGTTCAAAAACTAAGGGCTCAATCCAACACAGTGCATTTCATATGAATTTTTCTTATTACTTGCTCCTAAGGCTAGTTGCAACTTCCAACCTATTATTAATTTGAGTAGATCAAGAAAATTAAAAACCATTATTTAAAGGTGATTTCTTCTAAATTCATGGCAATTTTGCGGGTGATTTACCCTTATTTAGGTGTCACCATCACAGTCATTGATCAAAAAAAGTTTATTAAAACTTCATTAATTGATTCATTAAATGTTTTCATATTGTATTGTATTTTATGTTATTTACATTATACCACATAACGTATATGTATTTCAGATACAATGTGTAAATAGTTAAATTTTTCCAAATATTTCAAAGTTAAGAAGTTTTATTCCTAATTCGTCGAAGCCAAATCCTCGTTGGGAGGCCCACTGCTTCTTCCTTTACCCCATGCGTCTGTATGCTTCGGTGACTTACCGGCAGGATTAAGCTGATCCGAAACCGAAGACGCTGCCTACTGCTTCTTTTTCTAGCGGCGACTCACTGCAAAACTCTCTCGAAATACCCTTGTAAAGCCCACTGCTTCTTCTATGTAATGTATTTTTTATTTTTCGGTGACTCACCGGCTGGGTAAGTTCATCCGAAAACCTCGAATACCCTGCCCACTGGTTCTTCTTGTAGCTCATGCGTTGTTTTTTTTCGGTGACTCACCGGCAGGGTTAAGTTTTTTCGAATCCCTCGAAGACCGTAACTTGTCCACTCCCCGGCCAGGAATTGGCAACCGGAATCTGAAACCTATCCAAAAATTCTTGTAAGGCCTACTGCTTCTTCTTCTAGCTCATGCGTTTGTATTTTTTCGAATTTCACTACCAATCTTGCGTTATTTGTTCTGTTACTCACTTTTTTTAATCATTGGTCATGGAAGAAGATTGTTTCAATTTCAAATGTAGTAGTTGATCATAGTTGTTCATGGTGGTATTAAATGTTAATTAGATTGATGGCCAGTGATGCATGCTCCTTAAACACGAGACGAAGTAGAGGTGGAGACGGAAGACAACACGAACTCAAAGCTGAATATACAACCTCATGTTCGCTGCAACCTGGGGATGTAAAAGATGGTGTGGCCCCAAAATGTTTATGTGAAAAATATGCCATCTGTTACATGTCGAAGACAAACACCCACCCAAATAGGCTATTTTTTAGATGCCCATTATTAAAGGTAAGCACGAAATTCTTCATGTATTGCCGCATTGGCATCCCCGTTTTTTATTTTTGATCTACGATAACGATCAATGTGGTTGTACAAATATTTGCGTGTGAAGCCACCATGACGATATCCACCCTTCTGGAACACAATATATCCCATAATATGGCACGTCTTGACACCAAAATTATGAAGATTTTTCACTTGGACTTTATCAGTAACAGTGAGACGACGATTGGCTGGAACGAGATGGCAAATTGGGGGGTCGTCAGATCGTGGTTGTGAGATTCCACAAAACATGATACCTTCCATCTTCCGCAACCGTAGTCAAGTTTTACCCTAAGCCGAGCTGGACACTTGGTTCGCGTGAGTGACTTGCCTCCCTTGATCTATCATCCAGATCAAGATACTTCATATTCCTTCAGCCCTCCTTATTACAAACAAGTTGCCTACAAATGATTCTACCTTCGTTATCCCTAACGGCGTCGTCCTTCCTCATTACAAATCCATGCCAACAAAGCATAAGCGTTATAAAATTGGCAAGCCTGATCCTCTGTTCTAAACTCCAGGTTCCAAATATCCTCCACCATTAAATCTGCTATTCTTTTTACACCACAATCTTGTTCACTCTTACTAGTAGAATCCAGCGAATCCACATCGTCATCTTCAGTATCATCTTCTGCATTCGATTGATAATCGAAATCATCACCCAAATCATTATCAGAATCATTCTTAACATCATCCTCGTTTGTGGATATAATTTTACCCCTGCCAAAATCCAGGTTGGTGACAAAAAATGTGAATAAACAGAACTAATGGCAGCAACTACAGGAAGCTAACCTAAGTTGCATGTAAAATTACTGGAACCAAACCCAATTAAACTTACCCAATTTTTTACGACTCCAGTATAAGGTTTTAATTTCAATGCTCCAAACCTATCCACAGCATAGAACTGGATAATGTGACTTAATTTCTAAATTCCAGAATAGCAACCTAACACCTTAAACAGAGAACCGTTGAAAAGACATAGACTATCATCAAAATTAAACTAATCTGAATTGACAAAAAAATTAATCAGACATACCTTGATGACAACCAAGGGTTGAGCTTGAACGGGTAAAAATGAAATACTGGAGGGAGGTGACCTTACCTAATCTGCCGCACCTAATTCGAAGGCAGCTGAAAAATGGAGATGGTAAACCATTTTTCACCAGCCACAGTTTCGTCAACAGCAGAAATTCAGCTACAAATTTTTCTACTGGAGTTACATCAGGTTAGCATTCGGCCTCTCCTCAGTTAACAGCGATGCCTAGCTGACGGAATCAGAGTACCAGTTCCGACTCCAGTAACTCGAAAGAGATAATTCTTGTTAAATGGATGTTGGGTTGATTAATGTGTGGTATAACAACAACGAAGGGCCGAAGGCCAAAAAACGAAATAGGGTTGGATACTATGGATGCTATGCGTTTTTCTAGTTCTCAGAGATGCATGTTCAATTTCAGGAAGAGATGGAGGATATTTTAAAAAAAACATTTAGAGATTAAAAATTATAATTTCAAATGTTCTCCAATACACTTTACAATATGTATATACACTAGCTAATGTAGTATGTTTATGTTATAGGTTCATTAAAAGTTTTTACTATAACCAATGAATCAATTAATGAAAGGTTGAAAACTTTACTTCATCAATAGCGGTGATAATGACACCTAAGTAAGAGTAAATCACCGACAAAATTAGCATAGATTTAGAAGAAATCACCTTATTTAAATGAAATTTTGTCTTGAAGTTAATTTTTTTGGTTACATAGTTGTTTGGAAACCTCCAAACCATTTTTTTTTTTTCAAACTTCGATTTTAGGAAAAAAAATGTAAAGCATGTTATGAGCCGAAAAGCCATAAGCCATTAATGGATTGGAAAAATAAAAATGGGACAACGCTGATATCTTCAAAGGATATCCGTATTCATAATATTTTGGAAAACATTTCTGGCCAAATTAACCAAGGTTAGGTTTACTTTTCCACTTAACATTCTATTTGGTTATTTTTTCAAGGGTAATAGCTTGTGACTTAAGTTTAGCATCGGGTGAATCATTGATTAGTATGGTTGCTTATGTTGCTTAATTAGTTTTTAGATAAGAGAGGCATTATCCTTTTTCATTTATTTGAGATTTAAGATTTAAAATTTTAATTTTTTTATTGTTGATGCTTTAGGTTTTTTTTTTTCGTGCTATAAAAGGAGATGTTCTAGTTTTAAATAGTAATTTTAGATCAATTTTTTAATCATGTAAAATGAAGTGAGAATAGAGTAATTCATAAATTAACTCAATTTACTCTTACCAATTCAAACATTGGTAATGTTAAGAAGATAAAATTTTTTTATTATTATAATAATTAATAAATATTAAATAAGATAAATTTTAACTGTTTTTTATTTTTTATCTTTTTAACCAAACATTTCCGTTCAAATTTTAGTTCCAACGAACAAAAAAAAAAAAGAAGATGCATTTAGTCATGTAATTAGCCTAGTCTTGATGGACATTTTGGCTCCACATGAATGAAATTTCCTCTGTTTCCTGTTAAAATAAAAAAAAAAATTTTGGATTTGGGCTAGACCAATGGAAAATTGGACCACAACTTCCCTTTTTCTTTTTCTTTAGTAGAAATCAATTATTTATACCAACATTCGGTTGGTTTATTAGGTTGAGGTGCTATGTCTTTTGAGCAACACCATGATTTTGAATTTTAGATTTGTATGAAGCAACGAATTTGGAAATATCGCCTTTTTATATAGGACATTTGCAATGCCTGAATCTCTATTAGTTGGTTCGAAGAATTAAAAAAAAATAATTATATATTTTACAAAAAATGATTTTTTTTATTCAAAATTATCTGTATCATATTGAGACGATAATTTTTTCAATTTATTTCGCAAGACTCAAACCTAAAACCTAAATAAAAAAAAAAGCATCAAACATATACATTTTGAACCATGGTCATACAAAAAAATAGTACATGGTTGGTTACTTGCTTTGCAATGAAGCATTTGGCAAAATTGCATGCCAAATGGATCAAATCAAAAAATAAATTCAAATTGAAATATGTTTTAACTTTTAAAAGATTACAAAAAGTGTTTCTATGCGCCAATAAACTATAGTTTAAATGCATAATTTTTTCTTCCTCATCTAAAAATTTTAAATTTAAATCCCATTCCTAACTTTAAAAAAAGAAAAGAAAAGTGCTTCTATGTCACGCTAAGTAATAATTCCTGTACTAAAGTAGAATTCTAATTTTTGAACTTCTTTAGTCATATTTTTTTTTATACCATATACTTCCACTAACCATGCATTGATTTTGCCCAAAACTTTAAAAATATTGTAATGTCATTTTCATGCTTTGCTTTTGATTTGGGTGGATTTTAGAAAAATAAATTTTATTGTATCTTCTAATACGACATATTAAAGATAAATTCGTCTCATATTTGAATTCTATTTAAATTTGTTAATGGATTATTACATGTTGCATGTATAATATAAAATTCGAACTTTCAATACTTAATTAAGCAGACAAATGAGTTAACCACTAGATTAATTCAAGTTGATTTGAATTTCAGAAAAATTAATATTATTAATTAGTCACATCCTTCGTTTTTTACCATATTCTATAATTTTGTTCCCATTATATATAATTCCTTTGCCTGTCACACTTCTCTCAAATTCATTTGCTTCTTTTTCTGATTCCATTTCATTCCTTTGATTGTGAAACAACAATGACTTCCACCTTGTCTAGTCAATTCTTCCAACTCTCATGGCATCTTCTGCAATTTTTTGTTGTTTTTTTTTTTTCAAAATCACCAAAGGTACATTCATCCATCCATTCATGTCACTTCAATATTCAAGGTTTTTCCAAAGCATGCTTTTGATTTCATTGAAGACATAATGAGTACGCACGGTTGTAGATAAAATTAATCTTTTTACTTGTGAGATAAGACTTGGTGCATCTATATTTTTCAAACTCCACCAAATAAAATTCATTATATCTATTTTTCAAATCAAATTTCAAATCATTGATTAGCTAAGTGGCATTAACTTTGTTACGTTAATCTCTCTCTACATATAAAGTAAGAGAAGAGTTTTAAGTATACCAAGAACACAAGTGTTTCAGTTGTTTTAATCGTTGATCTAAATTATAAAAAATATATATAATATATATTAATTGAAATCAACGATTAAAACAAGTGAAACACTAGTGTTTTAGGTACATTTAAAAATTTTCCTAAAATAAGTAATTATAAATAATGGATTGAACTTTTAATACAGTGTAACATATTTTATATAGATATATAATTATAAATCCATACTTTTGTAAAAGTAAATATTTTTTATACTAACTAAGTAAATAATCATTTAGAAACAAAAATGTACAAAACTAAAATCAGATAATTCTAATTGAAATAACTTGTTTTTTATTTTCTTTTATTCCCTTTAAAATTCAATGAAATTCACTTCAACTTCTCTCTACTTTGTCTAATCCAGATTTATTTTGGAATAGTTGTTGATGGTAATTTGTCTTAGCATAGTTGTTGAAAGACATAATAAATATTAATTAATTAATGAATTATTGAAATTTAAAAACCACAGTTAAATTAAGAAAAAAAACTATATCAAAAAAGGAGAAAATAAAATTAATAAGATGACAAGAAAAATGCGACTATTTATTTATTTCACTTGCCCAGCTTCAATAGAATATCTATCAAAAATTCTAAATCCACATTCTATGGATTATTCCATCCCAAGGGCCAAGGTCGTCCCTCATTTGACTAATAAATTTAAGTTCCAACTCCCTCAATTGAACCCTTTGTCAAAATATTGCCCTAAAAAAAAATCTTAAACAGTTTTTGAAAATTATTTTAAAAGGTAATAAAATTTTTAATAAAAAAATATTTTTTATTTTTAATTTTTATTTTTGTGAGACTAATTAATTTTTTTGTTAATTTTTTTTGTATTAATAGAATAAATCTATACATGACATGTTAAACTATATATTTATCCATTAAAAATTAATTACGATAAAAGTTTTGTTATTTTTAAAAATAATTGTTAAGACTATTTAATTTTTTTATTATATTTTTTAAATATATTGATTAAATTTATTATGTAAAATTAAAAAATATTAATAAATTTTAAATTAATTTTATTTATAAAAATTAAATAAAAAAATATATTAATAATTAATATGTTACATAAATATATTTTAACAAAAAAATTATTAATAAAAAAATAATTAATCTAAAAAAATTAAATATCTTATATCAAACAAATCTCGTAGTCCTTCAAAAAATTATTAAAGATCGATATGGATATCCACTCAAATATTAAAAAAATATTGAGCTTCCACAATATATTTTCCCATCAAGTTGCATATACTTTTCTTGTAAGACAGTATACGTACCTGTCACTTGAATAATAAAGAATTTAAAAATGTCATGTACATATTAAAAATAACTATTATATAGTTTGTATATAAATATAGAAATAGTTTAATTTATATTTTAATATATATTTTGTTGATAATTAATTTTGGTGATTGTTTTTTTATTTTTTTACAGTATTTTTTAATAGTCTGTTTTATATTGAGTTCAATTTAAAAATTTATTGTTGACAAATGAATTACTGGATGCATAAAATAGAATTTGAATTCTCAATATTTATTTAAGTAATTATGCTATATATAAGTCTTTTTGACTTACAAATCTTACAAGTTGGGCCAAATTCAATAGACGATACGCTCATCCATAAAAACGTGTCCTCCTCTTCCTCTTCTTCCTTCTTCTTTGTGTTTCTCCTCCTTTTTCTTCGCGTGTTTAATCTTCATCGTCGTGTTTTTCCTCATTCTTCTTTTGATTTTGCAACCTTATGTATTTTTTTCTTTATTTATTTTTTTCCTCCCAAAAAGAATTATGAGAATATGAAATAAGAAGATGAAGAAGAAGCAGCAGAAGATGAAGAGGAGGAAGAAGAAGAGTTCTGAATTATGCAGAACTTATCAGAATAAAAATACACCTAAATATCTTCGTTTTACACTCAAATTTGCTACAAATAAAGAAATGAGTTATGCTACGTGTACACTAAAATCAACCACAAAAGTTAGCCACCAATATAAAATACATACTGGAATACAAATATACATTAAAAATAAATTAAAGCACACATGTATTTATACACAAATACATTGATGGCTGATTTTAGTGTACAAATAGCATTTTTATACAGAAAAATGTTTCCTCTAATGCTGTATTTTTTTCTTTTTTTTTCTTTTCCTTATTTCTTTCTTTCTTTTAGTTAAATGAATGTAAATTCATTCTCTTTCAAGTAATTTTGTAGCATTATGTGTTTCTTCTTTTTTTTTTTTTTGTTAAGAGAGTAAAACAAGAAGAAACTTGAGAAGGTAAAACAAAAAGGAAAATGTGAATAAGAAAAAAAAGAAGAAGATGGTAATGATGATGAAAAAAAAGGATGAAGAGGAGAAAGAGGAAGAGTTTTGAAGTATGCAAAACTTATCAGAATAAAAATATATTCCAATTTCTTAGTTTTACATCCAAATATCTTCGTGTTACATCCAAATTCGCTGCAAATACAGAAAAATATTTCCTCTAATGCTGTATTTTTTTCTAAATTGAACCACATTTCAGTCACTTGATTGGATTCAAAAACAATAATCAATTTTGTTTTGGTTCAATTGACAATCTAAACTTGAATTATTCATTATATTCAACAACGAGATAACTGATGATGAGGGAGAAAGAGAAAAAGAAAGGAAGAGAAGAAAATCCAATGAAAAAAGAAGAAGGAAGACGAGGAGGAGGATGAAGAGGTGGTGTTGATGATGACAATAACGAAAAAGAAAAATAACGAAGAAAAAGAACGTGTAAGAAGAAGGAGAAGAACGTACGCGCGTTGATTGAAAAATCTGTTAAGGAGGAGCATGAAACATACGTGCTATAAGAGGCGCATTTTAGGAGAAAGTAAATTTCAGAAATTGTAAGATTTGTATAGCAAAAAAAACTTGTATATAAAGATTAATTCTTATTTAAGTGGATTAATGAATTAACTACTAGAACAACTCAACTTAATTAATTTTTATGAGTGCTTTTGATATACACTTTTAGGTTAAAATTAATTTCAAAGGAAAAACGAGCTAAATGTGTGTAATTAATTTTCTTATTGAATTTTCTTATTCTTCGATTTATTAATGCAAGTTGGAAATTTGAGCAAATCTAGAAGGGGACAAAAAATTGAAGAAAAGCGGATAGGTAGGGTAAGTAAGTAAGAAGCAATAATATAAAAATGCAGCAACTTGGTTTGGTTCAGCTAGACACCAAAAAAATAAAGACAGCAAGTTGCAGCTATAGATAGATTAGAGAGTCTTGGACACAAAGAAAATTGATTTATCAAAAAAAAAAAAAAATACACATCATACCCTTGAAAGGTTAGAAAAATCTGTACCCAACAGGTGGCACTATATTTTTAATTAAAACAAAAATAGAAAAAGTGATAGTTAAATTTAAATGTTAAATTTTATAATAATGTAAAAGAACAAATATACTTTTATGTTTAAAGTTTAAACCTGATCTCAACTTTACACACAACCATTTCTTTGTATTATTTTAAGTTAAATGATCATTCAAACAGAACATATACAAAGTAATTATTTTTACAAATATAATACGTATAATTAGAAGTTGACATACTTTTATATTGCAATATGTGCAAATGGAATCCTTAAAAATCAGTATTTTATTCACCCTCACATAATTGATATATGTAGTATAACTGTATGCCGACATAAAGTACTTTTATATTGCAATATGCGTAAATAAAATCCTTAAAAATAATTTTTTTGAAAATAAAAAATAGTATTTTATTCACCTACAAATAATTTATTATTAGACAAAGCAACGTAATTAAAGATCAAGAAAATTGTTTTTTTAAGATTTTATTTTTAATCTTGATATAAAGTGTCTGCAAAACTTGTATCAAGATTTTTAATTTGGAGAGTAATACAACTATTCTCAAACAATTAGATTCAGAAATTTATTACTTCAAAATATTAAATTTTTTTATAAAAATTAATAATTTTTTATTATTTGTTACATAACTAAGTTGTTAAAAGGTACTAGAAGCACAATTGTAACCGATAACTTAGAGAATTTATAAATTAAAGTCTAGTAGAATGATTATTATATATATGTAGTTGTAATTGTAATTAACAATTTTTTTTCATTCATTCATTTTGTTTTTCTGAGATGTAAACACAATATTCAGATTTCTTTTCACACTATTTTAATTTCTCTTCTCTTTTTTTCTTTTTTCTCTTTTGAGTTCTTCTACTTCACTCTAATTCTCCTTCTCTTCATATCCAACCTCACACAACAGAGTTAATGAAGATTGCTCTGCTTCGTTTACAACTCTTTATTATGGTGCGGTAAGTGTGGATCCAGAAACAGAGGCCCCGATCACGAGATTGGATGTGAAAGGTTAACATCTCAAAAATTCTGCTAAAAAAAAGTGTAAGCAAAGGGATGAATCCTGTGCCAGAGCCAACAGTGACAAATCCGATTGGAATTTTGATATTCGAATAATTGCAAACCTAGTGAATCAACTACAGTCTATGACTACTCGCACAAATGTGAGTCTAATTTCAGATTCGGTGAGTCCTTACTTCTTGCATTCTGGAGAAAGTCCATAAACTCCTTTAATTTTTATAATTCTTGGACCTAATAACTACCACGCCTGAGAAACAGCGATGTCGCGAGCTCTTATGTCTAAGAATAAATGGCAGTTTGTTGATGGATCTATACCTAAACCAGTAAGAGAAGATCCATTGTTTAGTGTTTGGAAAAGATGCAATATGTAACTTTTTTATTATTATTAGCACAATCTTACAAACTGAATTTTTTAAGTTTCTCAAATGAAAATAAGATCAAACATAAAATTTAACACAATACTAAAATTAAAAATAAAAATAATACCTAAAGACCGGAAAATAGATAATCAAAAAACAAGAATAATTAAGGAATTGAAAGAACAAGACTAAAATAAATGAAGAACAAATGAAAACAATAAACAACTCCCAATATTTATATGCATTTGTATTTTATTATTTTCTGGATCATGACCTTCATACTTTCTAGTTCATCAACCACAAAACCAACACTCGTCCCTATTGCAGAAAAATTTGATAAAGAAAATTTTACTACGTAGCGTCACCATGCATGCCTTACAATTCAGAGTTTGAGTTTAGATTTTCATCTTGATTGGCTAATGCTCCAACACTTTTTGAGCCGATTCTAAAATCTATCACTGATACTATTAATGATGCTACATATTTGTAGAACTTTCTAGATTTTTCATGATCTTATTTCATAAAAATAAATATTTAGATATTATGATAGAGAAGTCTAGAAGTTAAGTAAATAAATTAAGTACTAAAAATATCTAAAATTAATATCTAAAAATATCTAGATTAATATTTAGAAATATCTAAGATTTGGAATTATCTAGAATCAACTTATGGAGTTTATAAATAGGCCATCATGAAATTCATTATAACTAACTAACAAAGATATCAAATTCTATTAGCTTTTGTACTCTCTCAAACCATTTATCCAAACTACTTATTCATCAAAACTATCCTTGTTACAATATTCAAGTTTATAATACACTAAACCAGCATCAAACTGTTTTATAAAACTAACAGTGGCATGAGAACTACGTTCGATCATCTATTGGGCATAGAATCTTTTTTCCTAACCTATCAACTATACATATCCATTACATTATAATCCATTAAAAAATAAATTTTTTTCATAACTATAACTATCTCAACCATCAATATTCATGTACCCATACTATCAAAAGATAATTATGAGGACTGATATTTTTAAATGAAAATCTTTCTACAAACACAAGACTTGTGGAATGTTGTCCACGAAAGATTCATCATGTCAGAGAATTATGTAACACTTTTTTGTTGTAGAAAAGAAAAAATTGAAGAAAGAGCAACAAAAAAATCATCAGCTAAAAAAGTGTGAAAAAATTTTAAGTAAGAGTTTAGAGGTGAAACAAAGGTACGCACAGTCCTCCTCCAATTTTTGAGGAAGCAATATGCAAATATAAAAATGAAAGATTTTGAGAAAATAAAAAGTTATTATACAAGATTAATGAATTTAGTAACTGAAATGAAAACTTAGGAGAGGACTTTTTTGATAAAAAGATAATAGAAAAAATACCCATTAGTTTGCCTTCCATATTTGATCCTAAAGTATCTACAATTGAGAAAACTAAAGATTTATCAACGCTAGCACTAACAAAATTAATAAGCTCACTACACGTTTTTGAATAAAGACTAACAAGTCAAAATAATAAAGATACAATAACAAATGCATTTCAGTCTAAGATAAATATAAAATATTAGAATCTAAATGAAAAAAAAAAGAGGAAAAAGACAAGCAAATTCTAGAAGTTCAGACACTTCTAAAAAAATAGAAAATAAAACTGAAAATAGAAAATAATATTCTCCTTGTGGCATATGCAAGAAAATCAACCACCTAGAGAAGGATTATTGGCACCGTAAGAAATCACAGTACTGCAATTGTAAAAGGTTTGGACATATGGATAAAGATTGCAAGATGAAGATCAATTATCACACAAACTTCTCTAAAAAAAAAACGAGAGAAGAGTACCTATTCTATGCATCATCACAAGAAGAGTGCTTATTCTATGTATCTCGATAGTGGTTGCAGTAATCACATGACAGGTGATCAAAGTCTATTCAGTGACATCAATAAATCTGTTTGATCTAGTATCAAACTTGGAGATGAAACAATCGTGCAGGCAAATGAAAAAGGTACAATCATCGTCCACACTAAGATAGGTACTAAGAATATTCATGATGTTCTATTAGTTCCTAAACTAGCATAGAATCTACTTAGTATTGGCCAAATGCTAGAGAAAGACTACGTATTGTACTTTGAAGAAGACTCATGCACCATAAATAAAAGAAAAACTAAAAAACTTCTAGTAATAATCAAAATGAAAAACAGGAGCTTTCCACTCAAATGAAATTATATCATAGAAACTGCATTAAAGACACAAGAAGATAATTGATGACTGTAGCATCGAAAATTTAGCCATTTTCATTTTCATGGATTAAAGCTGCTATATCAAAAGCAACTAATGAGAGATCTACCAAATATTATAAAGATTAATCAACCTTGCGAAAGATGTTTACTTGACAAACAATGTAACATCCTAAGTTAATATTCTACCTTTAAAGGCCTTTAAGTAGGGTGTCACACTTAATATGAAAAAGCAAAGAAGTAAATCGTTAGTTAAGAAAAGAAGGAAAACACGCGCGAAACTTTGGGTGGAAATCGAGTAGTATTAAAAGGATGAAATTGAACAAAACTCAAATGGGTTCAAGCAAACATAAAAGAATTCCTATGAACACGGTTCTAAAGGAGATAGTGCTTAAAGGTAACTATGACGAAAAGGAAACTAACGCATCCTAACTAGTTTCATCGAAGAAACTTCCATCCTTGTGTCATGTCCTATCCTTGGCTCGGGTTGTCGGATTCCTCTTCCTCGGTTTCGGAGTCAGACTCGAGGTGTACCACTTTCGATGACCGCTTCTTAGATGCTGAAGCGTTCCTATCTAGAAAGGTTACGACGGGCAGCTGGGGTTCTTCTTCCACGAACTCTCGATCTAAGTAGATAGTTTGGAGCACGGTAGTAGTGGTCGCAACTACCCACGCGTGCTTCGAGGGGTCATACTCATAAGTTATCTTCGGGGGACACTGCGTCGTCTCTATCCGCTGTGCCATGTTCCTCTGGAGACAGTATGGGAAAAGAAAGGGAGTGAGAACCTAACGTCTCAGTAGGAGTGCTATGCAACACCTCCATATCCATCTCCAGCCCACGTACGGGATTTTTAAAAAGAGCGTATAACGTGGCATGTAATATGTATCTTTCTTGTAAAACATGTGTACAAAAAGGAAAGCATATAGGAAAATAGAAGGATAACATCTTAAGTAACATCAACATAATCATAATTAAATCTAAAGAAAAAAAAACATAAACATCAAACTTTCATTCATGCTTTCTTCTTTCTTAACTTTTAACTTTTATGGAAGGTATTGAGCTCAAACCGGTATAAATGAGAGTCCCCTTCCCTTACCGAAGGTTCTTATCTCGAGTGTCTTGGCGATCACCTTCCCTTACCGAAGGATCATCTCGATCGATCACCCTCTCTTACCGAGGGATCATCTCGATATCTTGTCTTTGGGGGTCACCTTCCCTTACCGAAGGATCATCTCGATCGATCACCCTCCCTTACCGAGGGATCATCTCGATATCTTGTCTTTGGGGGTCACCTTCCCTTACCGAAGGATCACTCCCTCAGTTCAATTTACAATCAAGGTTATTTAGACATACACAAGAAAAGAGTTATATCAACAAAGATATCTTATTATAAAAAAATTGATGGGAGTTCCCTTCCCTTACCGAAGGTTCCCAAAGGTTTGCCGATCACCTTCCCTTACCGAAGGATCATCTCGATTCGATCACCTTCCCTTACCGAAGGATCATTCCCTCAGTTCAATTTACAATTAGGTTGTTTAAACATACACGAGAGAAAAATCATATAAGAAGAGATCATGGAAGAAAAGGAACAATTGCGATAATAAAGGGATATATGAAAATCATGAGACTCTAGCATGTGTATAGATTTTCTAATTAAAAGATCTTGATAATATAATAGCATGGATTGAAAGAGGTCATATCAAAGTGCAGAAAATAGGGCATTTTAAATAATTGCACAAAATATTAAAGAAATTATGTATTCTCGATCCTAAAGGAGTAATATAATGGTGCAACGATCATATAATAAGAATAGAGTATATTATATATTTGAATAAAACATTTAAGAAAGCATGTACTCTTGACTTTGAAGGAGTAATAATAATGATATGCACATAATAGAATAGGGTATATTAAATATTTGAATAAAATATTTAAGAAAGCATGTACTATTGACTTTAAAGGAGTAATAATGACATAATGATATGTACATAGTAGAATAGAGTATATTAGATGTTTGAATAAAATATTTAAGAAAGCATGTACTCTTGGCTTTAAAGGAGTAATAATGACATAATAATATACACATAAAATATTTGAATAAAATAATATAAATAGTAATATAATAATGTAAGAGATCACACATATGCATATAATAGAATATGGTATGTTGAACAAGACAGTATAAAAAGGCATGTACTCTCGGTCCTAAGGGAATATTAATATAATAATATAGGAGATTGAATAAGCATTATAAGAAGGCATGTACTCTCGATCTAAGGGAATATTAACAATATAATCATATGAAAGAGCACAAAATGAGTATAGTGAATAATTGAATGAACATTACAAGGAGACATATACTAACGATTCAAGAAGACATGAATGACATGGTGGACAGACATGATCAACATGAATAAAGGATGAGTGAAAGATAATTAATGCCATGATAACATTTGTGAATGGAAGAAAATAAAAATGGAACATAACACATGCCAAGCATTTTAAAAAAACATAATTCCCTACATTTTTTCTAACGCTTCCTTGTTGCATATGAGCTTGCCTCTTGTGTTCCTTGTGTTTGCACACAGAATATATTTTTGTAGAGAGAGAAGGGAGAGGATTAGTGTTTGAGAGAAGTGATTTTTTATCTATAGGTGCACCCCTATTTATATACATTTGGTGATAGGGTGGTTGGGATAATTTTAAATTCAAACGGAAGGCGGTTACTAGATTCCTATCCATAAATTCAAAATTCTAAGCCCAACTCCCAACTGACTTTCGAATTTCGAATTTAATTTTTGTTTCTAAAAGGGGTGGTTGTTACAAACAACATTGCCAACCATTTTCTTCTGGAAGAGTTTAGCGAGAGCCAAGGAGATGCTTGAATTAGTTCACACTGACGTTTGTGGTTCAATGAAAACTCCATAACTCAATAACAATAGGTACTTCATTATTTTCATCGATGATTATACTAGAATGAAATGGGTACACTCCTACATGAAAAATTAGAGATTTTTGACATCTTTAAAAAATTCAAGCAACATGTGAAAAAGCAAAGTGGTCGTAGCATCACGGTACTTCATAGCGATAGAGGAACTAAATACACTTCTAAAGAATTTAATAAATTCTGTGAAGAAGAGGGTGTTAAGCGTCAACTCATAGTGGGATATGTTTCTGAGCAAAATGAAGTATCTGAGAGGGAAAATAGAACAATGATGGAGATGGCAAGCTCGATCCTCAAGAAAAAAAATTTGCCAAACATCTTCTAGGCAGAATCTGTTTATACAACAGTATATCTACTAAATTGTTGTCCCGTTAAGGCAGTAGAAAATAAAACTCCAACTAAGAGTCTTTAAATGCATATACTATGTCCACATTCCCACGAAAAAAAAAAGCTTGATGAGAAGATAGAAAAAAGAATTTTCTTTGGATATAGTACACAATCAAAAGGATATAGTGTGTATAACTTGCAAACAAAGAAACTCATAATTAGTCGAGACGTGGAGTTTGACAAAAATGCTTCATGGAACTAGGAAGATAAAAAAGTCGAGAAAGAAAATATTGAAGTATCATAGCAATTACCTACAAGACTAGAAGAACAAGAACGTGAAAAAACAAGCACAACTACTCCAACAGTAGAAGCAACCACTGATTCTCCTCCAAGAAAAACTAAATCTCTACAAGATGTATATGAAACATGTAATTTTACCAAGATCGAGCCTACAAGCTTTGAAGAAGCAGAAAAGCAAGAAGAATGGAAAAATAACATGGAAGAATAAATTAAGATGATTGAGAAGAACAATATATGGGAACGGGTAAATCACCCTTCAAATAAAGATATCATTGGAGTCAAATGGGTATACAAGACTAAGCTCAATCCCGATGAATTTATTCAGAAGCATAAAATAAGACTTCTAGCTAAAGAATATACACAAATTGCTCGCCTAGATATAATAGGGACGCTCATTGCACTAACCACACAAAAACAATAAAAAAATCTTTCAACTGGATATAAAATCTGCCTTTTTAAATAGAGAACTGATGGAAGAACAAATTTAGAGTTAGGTAAAACCTTTTCTAAAGTTTGAGAGGCGGCGAGTTGGGAGGGTGATTGGGGGATATTAGAAATATAAGTGATAAAGGTTAATAGAAATTGCAAAATCAAGATCAAGATTAAGTAGTTAAGTCAGTTTCTTGATCTCAGAATTTTTGTGTATACATAACTCTACATATATAAAACAAGAAAGTACAAAATAAACAACACTAATAATAACAGAGAATGAATTTTTTCAATTATTTTTAATTTTTTTAATAAAATGTGATATCTCACTTTATATTTTTTAAGTGAAACTAAAAAAATATATGTAAAAAAATATTAAATAATAAAAATTTTTATTTTATTAAATAATTAAAAAAATTAAAAAAATCTACTCCCATAGTAATAATAATCTTAATACTCATTTACTTCTACTTTTTCTCTTTAATAATTTGGACTTAGTTCTTATTTCTCTCTTAAGTTAATCATCACCTTTTAATTACATATAGTTATTAAAACAATTATTAAATTTAAAGGGAATATAAAAGAACCAAGATTTAGGTGCAGAGAGTGAGCTTTTGAATTTTGATATTTTTAAGGAACGGTGAAAACAATGGGCGGCACAATAAAAGGGGAACGACCCCTTTTCCATTGCACGAATGCCACGTAACCATTCTCCACTGCCAGCTGGACTCACTGGCACGTTTCCTCTTATCACTTGTCATTCACGGAACTCATTTTCACCGACCCTGTCATTATATCATTACTCCTCACTTCAATATATCTGAAACTCTCTCACTTTCTTTCTCTCTGCTTCATAACCACAATGCAAAACCCAACCCAAAAGCCTTTGTTTTTTTCTCTCTCTCTCTCCTTCTTCTTAAACCTTTCTTTCTCTACATTTTTTATGCCTTGCCCTTGAGTGTTTGTTTTGTGCTTTCTTTCCCTTCTTTTGTCTGGACAGAATTGCCCCTGCTGGAAGCTGAAAATTACTGAAGGCTTTTGCTGTTGCAACTTTCTGCAAGCAAAGTTAGTTGCTTTCTATCTTTTTGCTTGTTGAATTTGCTGTTCATTTTATCAATTGCATGCAGGGAAGTGTTTCTCTCAAAAGATTTGGAGGGTTTTCAACTTCTTCTGATCCATTTTTCGTTTTTGGTTTCCTTTCTGGAAAAAAAGGAGAATGGAGGGTGTTTTAGTAAATTTAGAGAATTAGAGTGCGGTTTGTTGTGAAATCTAGTGATGGATCATTTTGGATTTTTTGTCTATTTAGTAAGGGATTCTTGTGTAACTGACTGTGCTGTGTGTAATGAACATGTTGAAGAATTTTGTTCTGTAATGTAGCTTGATTTGCATTTGTTATGTAATGTTGAGCTGTTGCTACTATGGTTAATTTATTTTCTTTTGTTTGTTAACCGCTTTTATAGATGAGATGCGGAATTTGGGGAATTTTTTGAGCTCCTAGGTGCTTGAATTTGGAAGAAATTTTTAAGGCTGATCTTGGTTGAAGTGCTGTTGCTTGAACTGAAATGAATTGAATTGAACAACCCCCTCTCTTCGGAGCTCCGTTATCGATCGAGTTTTTCTTGTAAGTGTCCGCGCCGATATCCTATTCCGCATTTGAATGTGTAGAAGATTTTGTTTCCTTTTCTTGAATCAACTTTTGAGTACTTTATGAAGATGCCTGATAAGGTGAATTCTTAATGTATGGACTAAATTCTTTTACCTGAACAATTAAGTATGGGTTCTCTTAGTTTCCAATTCTCCATGATGTAACTAGTTAAGAAATTAGGTTTCTAGGTTGTCAAATTATGAATAACCTAAAGCATGACAAATAAGAGTTGTTATAAACTAATAACTTAAAAATCTTCGAGTTTTCGCAGGTGTGGAAAATGATTCTGACAAAGCAATATAGGTGTGTACACTCAGCTAGTTGTCAATGCATCAAGGGGCATTTAAGTGAAGATGTGTTATTCTTGGTTTTTCATCGTTTGAATTGGAACCCCAAGCTAATTGCCACTCTGTCATGTGTGTGCAAATGGTTTGATGATCTTGCGAAGCGAGTACTATGGAAGGAGTTTTGTCGAACAAGAGCTCCTAAGATGATGCTTGATCTGCAATCAAGCGGAAGCCATAGTATTGATGGAAACTGGAGGCCCCTAGGGAAGCTGCTTACGTACTGTTCCGGATGCAAGAGAGGTGGTTTGTTCAAAAACATTCAGATCCCCGGTCACTTTGTATATCGGACTAGGTTTTCTAGAACATCAGGAAAGAGCTTTCTTTTACCACAGTGCAGAAATGATGTTTTATATGTGTCTGATCCTTGCGAACATCTTGACCAAGGTGAAGAAGGGGATTTAGGATTCTTCCGTGGAATTTTCAAGTCTTTTGCGACCTCGAATGTAAGGAGGATGCTTAATAACAAGGGTGCCAGGCTCCATCCAACAGAGTTTTGCCCCTATTGTAAGGCAAAGTTGTGGAGCATGCTGCAGGCTAACATGATCCCGCAAAGTGCTAGTTGCAGGTTGGGTTCATATGAAGATTGCATCGAGTATTATGTTTGCCTTAATGGGCACATGCTTGGGATCTGCACCCTGTTACCATTATCTGAATCAGAAGAGGCATCTGAGAAGGACTAAGATTGTAATGATTCTCAGGTATTTTCTCATACCTAAAAATAATGAGTTTTTCTTATGTTTAGTTTTCATTTCTCTTTTCTAATAATTTCTATATAAAAACTAAACGTTAAGATTGAAAATCCTTTTTGGAATTTTCGGCAACTGGCTTCATTAAAACTTAAACTGAGCTAAACAGCTAAATATTTTTTCATAGGTTATCTAGTTGATTAAAATCCTCAACTAAGCTTATAGAAAATTGTGATCCAGTATTGAATACTGAGCACCCAAAATCCATTTGTCTCCAACTTAATTTTGGTGTGCCTGAATAGTGGTTGTTTTAATTTTGTTATTTGCAATTTGTGTATAAAATCCCCGTAGTTTGACTCCTCAAAAATTCCCTACAGGATAGAGTATGGGGGATCAATTAAGTCTTGACTTCTCTAAAGATAATTTCTTGGTAGATTCAAGTAAAATCATGTTAAAAGCAAGATGTCAATTCCTCCTTTTATTATCACACATGTTAACAGAAACCACTTTATAGAATCAAGAACAAAGCCTGTTCGTCCTTTAGGGATGCTTGATAGTTCATGATTTTAGTATGGTACATATGGACAAGATACTTGGTAGTTTGAGAGGAGTCTTCACAAGTGGAAGTCAAGAAGCTTCTTCTATATGTTACCAGAGAGTAGGAAGCAAAGTTTCAAGGAGAAATTATTGCGTTCTTATGGGAGCACTTAATATTTAGGTTGATTATCCTCCATCTATTAATATAATAACTTTCAAATGAAAATACAATTCTTACCATAAAAAAGAACACTGATATCTCGATAGATGGGGCGTAATCCACCAAAGTGCTCTACGAGTATGCAATAATTTCTTAAGAGTAGAAGAATACGCTGAAAGGTGTACGAATGCTTGGATTGCCTACTTTTACTCTGAAGTCCTCACAATATGACATTTCTTCAATTGTTTTGAACAGATTGGCATTCCCTGTTCACATGATGTACTGGTTTGAACGCACTTCTGGAATACTCATCGGGTAAAAATTTCTGGTCAAATATGCCATTATATGAATTAAATTTAAACCATTGAGTTTGATTGATGCTGCTGCTGTGTCAACACATGCTGGCATTTTCCTACAAAGGATAGATAGTGTATGAACAAAATTTTCAACAATGAATCAAAATATCGGCTTTGTTACTGTGAACTGTGACATTCCATGAAACAATGTTTGTTGATGTGTGAATATCTGTAGTACCCGGCTGGTAGATTTGGTTGTTCTTTAATTCATAATTGTTACGCATCATTCTCATTCCTCTTATTCTGCTAAACCCAACCATCGTTATGAGGAGTTAGGTATATTCTTAGGCTTCATATTCTTTGTTTTGACGCGCAGCTTTAAATTATGAGAAAATGTGAGTCAATGATTACCAGACAAGATTCTAGTAGCCTTGAATAACACAATTCAAAAGGCCAATTTGCTATTGTGGAACAAAGTTTTGAGTAGTCTTTGTTAGGGTGACATAAATCCAAACTCATTAACAAGTCCCATTTTATCCACCATTGATGTGGGTGGGTGACTTGTTCATTTGATTTCTTAATGTCTCAAGTCTAAACTAGATCTAACACTGGCTGCCGCCGCATTTGTTGCTGGACCTTGTTCGATCACAACAACAACCATGTTCACGCTTCTTTCTCACGTTGCCTGCGTTGAACCTTTATCAAGTATTCATGTTTAAACGAGTTATTAAAATTATATAAATCAAAACAGCTGTTTAGACTCCGACGCAAGTGCACACTAATAAGGCATATCACTTCTACATGTGTTTCGTTAAGTTCACAAAGAGTTGAATTGTAACACTTGGCTGTTCTAAATGGATTGGAAAGGAAAAAGTAATTGATTCGTTTCGACTGATTTCAAGCCTTCAAGGGGAAGCGAAAATGGTGGATGGTCATAGAGAACGACTTTGTAACCTTCACATTAAATAGATTAAAATAGGTGATTTGCTTAACAAGTTGCAGTAAATTTTCTACTCAGTTTCTTCGTCGTCCTTTCCAAAGTCCAACCCAGAAATTGTCATCCTTCCAATGTTAACTGCACAATGGAAATCACCAAACGAAATGTGTGATGAAAGAATGAAAGAGGAATCATTTAAACAATGCAGAACTTGTGAAAGGAAATGTCTTAAACTGATACTGCTATTTGAAAGTGGCGATTTAACATTTCAAAAGAATGCAAGGTTCCTTCATTTGCAAGATAACCTTACAAAACTCTATCAGGAAGCCATGTGTCAGGATGCAAATACATGCCATGAAGGTAGCATCAAAATATCCTCACACGGATTAGGGTACAGGGTTTATGATATAAATTTCTGTTAACAAAATTGATTCCAAGAAGAGAAATGCCATAGTTGATTTAACAGCAGAAAAAGTATGGCATTGTCCCCCCTGCCCTTTTTCTTCAATTTGGTATGCACAAAAATGAAAATAACCGAAACATGGAAATGGCAAGGAATGCACCACATATTATAAAAGGTCTGGCAATTACCAAGAACGCAGTCAAATATAATCAAAATGAGTTTATCAGGATGATATTAAATATAAATATGCAGATATATTTAAACCTGGCACAACATAAACCAAGCTCCCCTCCTTCGTAAAACAAACAGGAAACTACTACTAGGTGAGAGTCACATTGACATACCAACGGCGTCCAGCCCCATTAATTTCGGCATGAACTGTCTTATGTGGTCTTCGGCTGCTTTATCAGCTTTCAATGTCTGGCACTCGAAAAAAACCATGATTCTTTTCTTCCCATTATTCTGTCCAACCATACCTGTGACATCCTTCTCCCAACTGTTACAAGGTGAATGCAAAACAATGAATTGAAGATCTCATCATGTAATACTCATCAAAATGAATGGAAACTTCGATTTGTAAATGTAAAGAATGTCTAGATGAGAAACCCCATTCATAGAATCTAACTATAGTTAATCCTAGTAGAGTCCAATAATTCCTGCACTATACTCTAGAACAAATACCAACATGATTACCCGATTAAGAAAATTCACTTTCATCTTAATACCGTTATTCTGGCTGTTTACCATAAAAATTTTACTGATTAGGTATCAAATATGATTTAAAAAAAAGACCCTGGTAATATATAATGTAAAGATCACCATGCCTTACCCATGAGCATGATCAATGCTATTGAACCGAGCAGCATCATGACCCTTGCACTCGACAATAGTAACTTGTTCTTTCTTTGTCTGTTTCAACAAAACCAAACAGGCAATGAAGTGCATGATGAACAGCTAAAGATAAACAACACAGAAGTCATGGTTAGTACATTGAAATCTGTGATTGTAAGCTTGATGAGGCGATAATCCTCACCCCTACTGCATTCCCTTTCACAAGGCAATTCTTTCGCCGTAGAAAAAATTGGAAAAGAGAAACACATAAGTAATCATATTAAATGGAGAAAACCGAGAATGTACATAAAAAAAAAATCCTATAGATTCACATAGGACCATGAGAAAGTAATCAACAAGGTGTAAAATAAATCCAACTCAACATCTTTTGCGATTCTGGGAAGAGTTACTCGTTGGAGGGAGGATAATGAAAGCTGTAAGCTGTGTTTAAAGTTTAAGTTTGACAATTTTAATAAGAAGCAAGTAATTCAGCTTAGGTTCAATGGTATACAATCTAAAACAGAACAAATAACAAAACTCCGCTGTCAAAACACGCTATCCGTTTGCCTAAAGCGCATTTAGAAAGAAAATTTCCAATGATAATCCCCAATCCAATGAAGAGAAAGGCAGACTAATCACCAACACTGGCTCTATGTCTATGAAAGGGTGCAATTGATTTAGACCCTACATTTATCTCATGGCATGATCTAGGTCTGTGCCTCATTTTTCATCAAAGCAAACTCAAATGATATTAGATTAACGAGCGGTTCGCTGTAAAGCATTTGGCATTTCATAGAGTTTAGGGAAGAGCTGCACCCGAATCGTGTAATGTAGACAGCCTAACCTATTGCAAACATTAGTGGCTCTACTGCTTGAACTTCTGACTTCATAGACAACTCAACCGTTACTTCAAGGTTACTTGAAACCCAGTGATAATTGCAAACACACAAAGAAATTCAATTTGCTAGCACTAGACAAAACTATTAAAGTATCACTTTTTGGTTTATATTCTAACTAATATTCAATAGTACCTAATCTCAAATTTCAGTCTTCCTAAACACATTCACAAAATTGAAAATTACTTCAAAAAGAAATAATTAAAAAAATTATAGATAATAATATACCAGAGCCATGAAGACCATAGCAGATAGAATGGGGAAGTTGGATGAAGTGTCCCGATAAAGAACCACTTGGTAACAATGCTATTGATGCCATTCCTTCCATCTCCTCCATCTTCTCTTCTATCTCCTCTGCCACAAAATTTTAACCTAAAAATAAGTGACGGAAAAATTGGGAAGCGAATTCAAACCAATAAAGTTTGGATTTTTAATATTATCAACAGCTCATGATCAAAAACCAAATTTTAAAATAAGAGGAAAAAAATAAAACACTGACCCATTGGGCAGTTAAGTTGGTTATGTTGAATGACACAGTGACAGTGCAAACTGTGAAAGCGAAAGGAAGAGAAGCTTGGTCCTCGGAGAAGAAACTGAATGATGGAAAACGAAAGCGACTCAAAGTAGCGGCATCAGTTATTAGCCACCGATTGCCGTTTTGTGGCGTCCCTGTTTCTCTCACCTTTACAGTTTACCACTTGTCGTTTTAAGTGTTTAACCCTCCTCTCACCTTTTTTTTTTTTGTCACTGCCTCTTGCCTTTTCTTTCAATGATGAACAACTAATTTTGTGCTAAATCATTAAAAATATATTTTTTAAAAAAGAAGAATGATAGAAGATTTCGCTAAAATAAACACCTTTTAGCTTATTCCTATCAATTACTTTATTAGGTGAGATTTAAAGGTCCGAAAAGAACTTAAAATTATAAGATCGAATCTTTTTTTTTTTTATTATGAAAAATTTTCGTGAATCTTATTTGTGCCATATTCTGATAAGCAGGATCTCCTAAAAATAAAGGCAAATTTAGAACATAATTAATGATACTAGATAAGAAAAAAGAAAATAACACTAGCTAAATTTTCAGAGAGAGAAGAGAGATTTAGAACATTTTTGTAAGAAAAGTGGATATATTACGATGTTGTTGAAATCTGAATACAACTGAGGTGAGCTCCTCTTTTTATAAAAGTCTCTAAACGACAGCTATATCTTACAGAATTTAAACAAGCCTATTATACAATACCAGCTGAAAGATAAGGATAAGCCTTATCTCTTCCTGACTTTTCCTAGACAAGTGATAGAGATCACTTTATTTTAGTGCACTTAATAATTGTACATAGTGGGGACATTTGTCTTCATAAATGGATGGCTTAAAATAGTCTTCTGAAAGGGTCCTATCACCGTTTGAGAAAGATGATGTGACATCACAAGCCAAATTGACAGTTCTAAAATCCATACCAGGGTCTTGTAAATAGGTAAGTGGATCTTCAGTATACCCTTTATTAGGATCTTGGGCATCTTGTAAATATGGATCATATAGGTCTGAATTTGGGCCTTCAGTATCATTTGGTATTTCTGCATCAATCCTGGTTAGGCTGGGTGGCAAGGCATATACTCTAACCCTTAGATCTTTAGAATTAAGATTTTTATTATTTGGGAGATGTCTGGATGTGCTAGGCTGATAAGGAGAATTCTATCTTGATATCAGAGTATAAAAAGTACTGTCCAAATTGGTTAATCATTCCTGAGGTTATGAATCTGGACTGAAATCCTTGGAGTGTAATTGGCGGAACATTTGATTTGAACAAGAGTCCTTCAATTACATCTTTATCTCCATATATTTGACAAAGGTATTTGGCCAAGGTATTCAAGAATGACTTTTCATCTGTAGGCCATATGGTAGAGTATCCAACAATATCAATCCTGTTCATGGTATGTGGGTTACCACCAGTGAAGTAACTTTTCTGTAAGGTGACAAAATAACAGAATTTCTATTTTGCCTGAGAAGGTTTGTCCCACAATTGATGGCGGTTAAGCATGTTGTATAACATTCCTCTCTGTGCATCAAGTGGAGCATACATAGAGAATAATCGGATCAAGTGGAATTGTGCTTGAGTGCTATTACACAAGATATGGTATATGGGGAAGATTGGCACTATGATGGCACGTGTATATATGAAAGACAGAGCCCAGATATACCACATCATTTTTTTTGGTATAGGTCCTGGAATTATTGGGATAGTGCAAAAAGGGGTATCCATGTTGAAGTACCTTGGGTTCGGATGGATTTGGGTTATGACAAGAAGCTGGTGTAACCAGTAGAACAGGGTTTGTCTGGCTAGGCAGTCTATTTGAAACTCTATTTAAGGTCTTGCTTTGAGGAAAAAATGGCCAATCTTTTTTCTATATGGGCTCCTGTAAAGCGGGCAATTAGGAAATGGAATGGTGTATGGAGAATTGTGTGTACTCATGGTGCAAATGTAAAGAACTGGTTTTGGAATTGGTTCTTTGGTCGGCCTAGATAGAAAATTAGCAATTGTGTTTTGGTGTCCCTTTATGTGTTTTATCTCAAATTTATAAAGGAAAAACTAGTCTTTTCATCGCAAAAGTTGAGAGTCTGGCAGAATCTTTTTCTTGATTTCCAGCATTGATGGGAAAGAGGTGTTATCCATCTCCACAGTGAAATGATAAGAACTGATGTGGAAATTGAATTTTTTTATCCCGCGTTTAACAACAAGGATTTCTTTGTAAGTGGCATGGTAGTGTTTTCTAATTCTTTGAATTGTCTGCTAGCATGCGCACAGTAGTGTCTTGTCCCATCAATTTCTTCAAGTAACACAGCTTTCCAGAATTAATTACTAGTATCTGTCTGTAATATCCTTTTTCCTGTGCTAGGAATCTTTAGAAGAGGGGCGTCTTGTGCTATCTTCTTTAGGGTTTTGACAACTGTGGTTTGTTCAAGTACCCATGGTGAGAGTTTTTTTTTCAAGAGTTTTGACAGTTGGTTGGTGTGTCTGGTCACATATAGTATAAAGTCTCTGATGTAGTTTACAATTTCCAAGAATTGTTAGACTTGTTTGACTGTCATGCTTTCGTCAAGGAAATGAATTAATTCTTTAGCAATATGATTTCCTAGTTAAAAAAACCCGTCTTCGAAGACTATCCCGAGGAACTCAATTTTAGTTTGAGCAAGGGAGCTCCTTTTTTATGATAGCATGATTCCCCGATCTCTAATAATTTGAGTGAATTGGGCTAGGAGTATCTTAAGGGCTTCATTATTCTTTGAGAACAGTAGGATATCATCAATGTAAATGAGTGTGGAATATAAAATAGGCTCAAAGATTTTGATCATCATTTTTTGGAAGAGAGATGGGCCCACTTTGAGTCCGAATGGCATTACTGTCCACTGATATTGGGCTTCAAGAATATAAAAGGCTGTCTTGTATCTATCTTCAGGATGAAGCTCTATTTGCCAAAAACCAGCTTTTAGATCAAACTTGCTGAATATTTTTGCTCCATTTAACCTTTGTGTAATAATTGGAATTTTTGGTAGAAAAAATTTGTCATCTTGCAAAAAGACATTGAGTGGCTTGTAATCAAAAACAAACCTCTTTTTTCTTTTATTTTGCTCAGCTTTTTTTCAACATAAAAGGCTTGACATGCCTAGTTAGAATTGGTTGGTTCAATGAGTCCTTGAACAAGAAGAGCTGCACATTCAGCTCTTGCCAACCTGAGATCTTCAAGATTCATCCCTGAGTGTGTGGCCCTTGTTGGGTTGATGTCCTCATTCTTTTTAAAAGGAAGGCAAACATAAAAATTTGGATTCTTCCATAAAGGTGTAGGGTGGTTGAATTGATCATGACGGTCATAACAAGCATTAAGGAGTTGTTGTTAGACTTCCTTGTATTCATCTAGAGCTTCCTGGATTTCAAGGATGCTTTGTATTCTTATGTAAGGTAAGAACTGCCTTTTGTAACTTAGGTCAGTGAATTTAATATGTAGCCCATGGGTTCGAGAAAAGGCATCGAATCCAAACAGGACATCTTTTTCTGGGAGTTAACTTCCTAATACCCTGAGTCAAGTGGTCTGGCATGCAAATATTTTTAATCCAATAGGGTTTTTGGAAATTAGATTAATGGTGAAGGCTTCGTTGTTGGCCACTGAAAACCTCTTATGGAAAGGCGCCCACATTTTTTTAGGTAAGACATGTGGCTTTAGGACAGTGGCACAAGATCCAGTATCCATTAGTGTAACAACTTTCAGTGGTTTATCATAGATGGAAGTTTTGACCTTTAAGTAGAAATGAGGTCGGGGAGTACCATCTATCTGCTTCATTCCTAAAGACCCAAGATATCTAAGTTCCTCTTTTGGGATTTTTGATGCTTTAGGAGTTCTTGTGGTGACAGAAGCTATTGTAAAGATTGATCTCTTTGGTGAGAAATCATCCTCTGAACTGCTTTCTTCTGAGTCAGAGTCTTGGAAAATATATTGGGTATCACCATCTTTGTCTTCTTACTCTTTAAGTACTGATTCAAGATCTTCTTCATCTTTTATGGAGGCTACATCCATCAAAGACTGAAACATTTTTATTTCTTTCTTTGTCTTGTTGGGACATGATTTAGCAAAGTGACCATGTTTTTCGCAAAATGAAGCATTTGTTTGACTTTTTGCTATGAAGGTTTTTTCTTTTAAAATAGCAAAAAGATTTGCTTTCTTCTGCCCCTTCTGAATGTCTTCTGTCGGAATGTTCTGGATTGCTGTTGCCAATGTGTCAATATGTCTTCTTTTTTGGCTTACATTCACAGATGCTAGGTTAGTAGGTTCTTTGCATTTGACCTTCAAGTAGGATTTACTGTATGCCCCTTTGAGTTTGCCTGAATTTTGATTGAGTCGTTTGAACATCTATTGTTGTTCACATAGTTTATCCAAGGCAGCTAGAGCCAGTTGGTATATCTCTCCAATGGTGGTGGTAGCTACTTCTTTACAAAGAGTCATCATCATCCATTCATCTGGCAAGGACGCCATGAAGAATTTCTGGTGGATTATTATTTCCTCCAAGGGGATAATATTTAGCAGCCATCCTCTTGTGATATTTTTCTAAGTCCTTTCTATTGAGTGAGCAGCACTTCATTTCAAAATACTCTTGGGAATTTCTTTTTTGGATAATTGTAATGCTCCCAAGAATTTCTGGTGTAGTATCCCCAAAAATTGAGGAGAAGTACTATTGATGAGTTGGAGTCCTTCATACTCAGAAAGGTTGTTAACCCATTCTCGGAGGTTGCCAGTCATCCAATTTATGAAATCTGCAAGGAGGACTTGTCTGCTTGAAAGATTTGGATTAGCCATGTAGGTTTCAATCCAAGCACCAAATTTATTTAACCTTTCTCTGTATCTCGAAGGCAAAATATCCTCAAAGGTAAACCATTTGTTGGAAGTTTTTACTTCAGAAGATCCTGTCTGTGGAGGATTAATTGAAATTGTTGGTTCATCCTTTTCGGAGGTTATTTCTCCCTCTTCTTCTTCTACTGGATTGACCATGGCTATTGCTGAAAGGTTTGCTACATAGTCTTCTTCTGACCATTTAGCAGTTTCTTCTGTAGATTCATCAGTGGTTTCTTCAGTATCTGATTGATTATCCAGAGTAAGAGTATTAATTGTTCGGCCTGGAGCAGGTGATCCTTCTTTGATGCTATTATCTTTTGTAGGGGGATCAATAGATGTATCTTCTTTGAAAAAATTTTCTGGCCTCCAAAGAGGACAATGTATGGGTTGGAAAGGTGGCTGTGGCTGAGACAAATAACGTCGTCCTTGGGGAGAGACAAATTTTTTGGTGTTGGCTTGTCTGGCTAAATGACAAGTGAATTTGAAGATTGATTCATAATTTGGAGTTTCAGGTGATGAATATGCTGAGGAAAATAAGACAGGTGAATATGATGGATATGATTTAGGGTATATGGATAATGGATCTATAGCCAATGCTTGAGGTACAGCCGATTTGTCTCTATCCATCTCAATCTGGCGGAGCTGGGCTTTAACTTGGTCTAGTTCTTTGCTTTTCTTGTGGAACTCTAGGCCAAAATACCTATTTTTAATATAGGTTTTGAGTTCTGGGTCAAGTTGAAAAGCTTGTGTAGAGAGCCGGTTTCTGAGTTCAGCAACTTGTTCTACCACAGAATCTATTTGTGTCGAAAGTCCTTCAGTTTTTTTTTTACAAGTGCATCAAGAGTATGGTCTATACGGAGTAATACTTTATTTTGACTGACTGGATTATCCGTGTGCCAGTTAAAGACTTCCTCTTGAGGGGGTAGTTTCTTGATGTCCGTGTGGAGTAATCCCCTAGGGAATTACATAAGATCTTCTAGTGATTTTTTTAATCAGTCTGAGTAACGAAAGGTAGGAATTCTTCCTTATAAGATCTAAGAGTTGCAATGCATGGAACTGCTTTGACTGACTGATAAGGATAATCTGTGGGACCTTTTTGGGACAGTTTCTTCTTCCTGAGCTTTGGCGCCATATCTGCATCATCAGGGGGCTCAGGTCTCTTATATGAGTAAGGAGCTTGTTGTGATTTTTTTTCTTGTTCCTTCGATGCTTATCATAATCTTCAGGTGTCACTCCATTGGTCAGCATAGTCACAGTCGGAATCACACATAGAGGGATCAACATCCCAGATGAAGTGGCCATTTATATGAGAAATATAGACAGATTTTCCATCTTCATAGAAATGTACTGGTGGATCATCTTGTTCGTGAGTAGTTTGTACTTGAACAGGAGAGCTCATATTAATCCTTTTACAAGATGGTCTCTGCAGGGGAGTTTGCTTAATTAGTCATGGTTTCTAAAAAATAGTAGTCACCGTTTCATCACTATTGTGGGTAATAGTTTGAGGTGTTATAGTATAAATATCAACCTGTTCCTTTGGGAAGGCTTTTTCATAATCAGTAATCCATTTCAATGTAATGATAGAAGAAAGTTCTTCAGTGGTGATCATCCTTGGAATGTTTACAATTACTGGTCATCTGGCATTATCAGTGAACATGAATAATACTTTTCTTGTAGTGTTTGGGAAATTGAGATCAAGAGCATGGTCTTGAACTCTGTAGAGGACTTGGTGGTGCAAGGTGACTTATTCAGCATTAGAATCTTGAATTACTCCAACTAGTTGTATTTAAATCTTTAGCCTATGAGGTATCGTTGGGTTTGATAACCTCATGGTGGAATTAGGAGCTATAGTAAGGATGACACTTCCATTTGAGAGTGTAGTGACTAATGCTCCAATTAAAGCATGTTGGTATTCCTTGAAAGTGGAATCCAGAAGAGCAACCTTGACTAACACCGGAAGAGATCTTCTTCCATGAAGAGTTAGAATAAGCCTAACTGCTCCTAGATGTAAATGGGTGTAGCCTTGGTCTTGATAATTTTGGATGGGTTCTTGTGGAATTTCTAGGGTTATATATCGTTCAGCAGTAGTGGCTTTTAAACCACACTGTTGTAGATGAGAGGACTGGATAATTTCTTTTAGTGAAGGAGAAGGGTTTCTAGTGATAAGGTGGCGGATGGAGGTGAGGGTCGATTTTTTTTGTCTTTGGTAGAAAGAATTAGGGCTAATAAGTGGATATTCAGTGGCTGGGGTTCGGGAGTCTTCTGGGACATGGGTAAATTCTACTAATTGATCAATTTTATTGGCAAGGATTTTCTTTAGACTAGAGGGTAAGTGATCTATGCTTAAAGAAGTAGAATGATGTATGGGCTCAGAAGAACTTAAAGACGATGAAGTGTTCATTTTTAGTGAATTCTCTCTTACTTGCTTTGGCTAGTATTATCTTCTTCTTCCTCTTAAACTTGAGGCTCTGATATCACAGGGGTGGATTTCTAGTACTTCAGGAGATTAATACTATAACACCTTTTAGCTTATCCCTATGAATCAAATAGGCACTACTAAGTCATTATAGAAAATATCTCGCAATTGATGCCAAGGCCCAGCTACTCCACCAAATCAATCCCATTACTAACCCCTCTCTTAGCTAACAAGTCAGCAGCTGAATTTGCTTCCCTTCTCACCAGACTAAAATGAACTTTTCAATTCAAAGCTAGAAACTCTTTAACTTTCAACACTAGATCACCATCAGTGTTAGTCGGCCGATCAGAATCAAATTAAAGTCTTAGATAAACCTCCATTGAGTCAGTTTTGATTATGACTGACTTGAACCCACACTCCCAAGCAAGAACCAAATCCCTCCAAAGAGCAAAAAGTGCTCACCTAAAAATTTTTCAATTATGGAGACATCATGAGCAACCTTTTCTCCAAGTTCTATTTTCATCCCGAAGAAGACAACCAAATCCCACAAGATTGTGCTCATGGAAAATGCTAGCATCACAATTTATTTTGACCATATCTTTTAGAGGAGGAGACCAAACTACACTATCCTCATGTTCATGAAGGAGGCAGTTTGAGCGGCTAAAATTTTCCAGCTCCTGAACAAGTCTTCTAACAGAGAAGGCAACTTTATGATCAGACCACTCCTCTTCGGGATTAAAAATTTGCTGATTTCTATGACGCCAAGTCCACCATATACCTGCGAAGAAAGTGAAATCACCTTGCACCATCCAACGCCAAAAAATATCCAAGGGGTTCACTAAACTAATCATAGATCTGTCAATACCAAACAAGGATAGCACACCTAAAAATTTTTCAATTATGGAGACATCCTGAGCAACCTTTTCTCCAAGTTCTATTTTCATCCCGAAGAAGACAACCAAATCCCACAAGATTGTGCTCATGGAAAATGCTAGCATTACAATTTATTTTGACCATATCTTTTAGAGGAGGAGACCAAACTACACTATCCTCATGTTCATGAAGGAGGCAGTTTGAGCGGCTAAAATTTTCCAGCTCCTGAACAAGTCTCCTAACAGAGAAGGCAACTTTATGATCAGACCACTCCTCTTCGGGATTAAAAATTTGCTGATTTCTATGACGCCAAGTCCACCATATACCTGCGAAGAAAGTGAAATCACCTTGCACCATCCGACGCCAAAAAATATCCAAAGGGTTCACTAAACCAATCATAGATCTGTCAATACCAAACAAGGATACACCCAAAATGGACCACACGTCTTGAGCTCGATAACACTAAAAAAAGTAATGGAAAGCCGACTCTTTCTGACCATTACAACAAGGACAAAGATCCGACATCGCCATCCTGCGCCAAAATCGAAAAGCTGATGTGGGCAAGGCTTCCTGGATGCAGAGCCAAATAAGAACCTTTAACTTTTTTGAAATTTTTGAGCATCACAACCAGTACCAATTGATGTAGGTATCCCAATGATATCTCCTTTGTAAGAGCCAAATATATCCCTCTTTTGTCGAGTAGGTTTTAGTGGAGGATGAAAACCACCACTATCCAGGGTTACCACCAATACGAGGAGTCAAACCAAGAATAAAATTTTTAATATCTAGGGGAAGAGGAGTAGCCAATGAATGCAAATGCCAGATAGAAATAAAACAAATATCCTCTAGCTTATTGTGAATATTTAAAATATGGAGATAAGGGAGAAGTTCTCCAATATAACTAAGAAAATTCCAGGAATCATGCCAAACAGATTGATGATTGGAGCCTATACACCAAGAAAAACAATCTTTCAAAAAATTAAGTGCCAAAGCAATACTACGCCAACAGTTAGAAGCATTTTTGGAAATCTTAAAATTCAAGCTATAACAATGCCCTAGGTATTTTCTTGACAGGAATTTGACCTATAATTTATCCTTATAGGAAAGAACTTGCCAAACCAGCTTGCCTAACAAAGCCAAGTTCACACAGTGAGCATCTCTTAAGCCAAGGTCGCCAATTTTTTTGGGAGTAATAAGAGTTTTCCATTTAACTAAAGGAAGTCCCTTACCATTGCTCTGACCCTTCCATAAGAATTATCGAGTTATAAAATTAATTTTATCGCAAGCATAAGAAGGGAAAATGGATACTTGCATCCGGTAAATGGGAATGGAAACAATAACGAATTTAATTAAACAAATCCTGCTAGCTTTTTTTAAAAGTCGACCCTTCCAACTAGCAAGTCTACTTCAGATCTTTTCAATAACATCATGTGCCCCTCTTCTAGAGACACGAGAATGATTAAGATCAACTCCAAGATACTTTCTCAAATTCTGAGTAAATTTGATGCTAGAGTTGCCAGTATACATATGGTTACGAGCAGATGAGACATTCTTTGAACAGAGAGCCTTTGATTCATAGAGGTTAACCTTCAGGATGGAAGCCTTACAGAAAGTGTTAAGAACATTCATAATCAATTCAACTTGGGACTTATTGGCCTTGCAAAAGAGGTGGGAGATAGTCGGGCCCCTTCGAGAAATAGCTACCGGAGACCAAAGTCCATTTAAAACTTTTTGAGCAATTAAGCAAGCTAACCACTCTATACAAACCAGAAAAAGGTAACAGGACTTAGGGTTTTCTTGCTTTAAACTACGCTTAGGGCAAAAATTGGAAAGTCTACTGCCATTCTAAAGAAGAGAGAGAGAGAGATGACGAGCAAATACAGTTCATAATAAGTCTGACAGTGCTTTGAGGAAAACCAAAACTACTTAGAGAATGCACAAGAAACTGCCAACCTATCCTGTCATAAGCATTTTCCAGATCAATCTTGAAGGCCAAAGCACCTTTCTTGGATTTGGTTCTCTTCATAAAGTGTAAAATTTCTTGTGCAATGATGATATTGTTTGTAGTTCCTCTTCTAGGTATAAAGCTCTCTTGTAAAGGGCCTATCACCTCCTCGAGAAATGGACGAAATCTATTAACAAGCACCTTTGTGATAATTTTATAGACAATATTACACAAACTAATAGGCCGGAAGTCCCTCATGTGGTTAGGATTCTTAGTCTTGGGAATTAGAACAATCAGTGTCTCAAACACAGATGGATCAATAAGTTCTCTGGAGAAGGCTCTTTAAAAAAAATGCCAAATATCATGAGCAATAAGATCACAATATTCCTTAAAAAATAAAGCTTGGAACACATCAGGGCCCAGGAGCTTTATAAGAATTCATTCCCATTCTTCCCCTCGACAAGGGAAACAGGTTCAGTCAGCCAATTGCAAGCACTAGAGCTCAATTAAGGGAGAGGAATGTCCCCCAAAGCATCAAAATCAACTTGTTCTCGAGAATAGAAAAGACCTTGGAAGAACTTATTTGCTTTGGCTTTGACTATATCATTCTCAATGACCCAAGTTCCATCATCCAGAAAAATACCATTGATCCTATTTTGTTTTCTCCTGATGAGAGTTTGATAATGAAAAAATTTGGTGTTTCGATCATCAAATTTTACCCACTGCTCCCTAGATTTCTGGTACCAAAGAATCTCTTCTTGGAAAAAAAATCTGCTATATTCCTCATTCGAATTTCTTTCCTCTTCCCAGAGCGCTGAAGAGAAAGAATTCTCTAACAGAGACTGAACATACCTAATCTTGTCTTCCAATTTTCTCTTTCTGACAAAAATGTTGCCAAAAATTTTCTTATTAAACTTGGTCACCTTCTGCTGAACCTCCCAAAGGCTAGAGGTCACCAACAGTGAGCCTTTCTTCCAAGCATTCTTTACTATACTAGCAAACTTAGGATGGGTTGTCCAAACAGCTTGAAATCTAAAAGGTATTGGTTCAGACAACTTTTTAACAACTCTCCAGCTTCGAATGAAAATGGGACAATGATCTGAATGCAATCTATTAAGCACATCCACATAAGTTTCTAAAAAAAATTACACCATTCTAGATTGGCTAAAGCACGATCCAATTTTTTTAGCAATATCCATGCCACCACATACCCTTCTGTACCTGGTAAAATGATCTCCCAATAGCACCTAGGTCCATTAAGTCACAATAATCCACTGTTTCAGAAAAGAGAGTAGCTCTTTGGGCATGAAATTTCCCTTTTTGATCTCATATGGAAGTAAAATATCATTAAAATCCCCCGCAACAAGCCAAGGACAGGAAATGTTATCAGCTAAAGATTTGAGAAAGCTCTATAGCTCTGTCCTTTGACCAACAATAGGGCTAGCATAAACAACGCTAAAACACCAATTACTACAACCTCAACAAATTTCAATGGTAACACATTGATTATGAATTTTTCGAACACAACACTGATTAACTAGCAATTTAGTTAGGACCCAAATTCTGCCACTGTGACCTAAAGTTTCAAAGCAACTAATAACACCATAGCCAAGCCTAGACCAAAAGGATCTAACTCTATCAAAGACAAGACGAGACTAACAAAATAAAAAAAGTAGGACTATATTTTCTAATAAGCCCTTTGCAATGAATTCAAGCCATTTTATTAGAAGCTCTTCTAACATTTCACACTAAAAAATTTTATTCAAAAATATCCATAAAATAAATAATGGAGATAAAGAGGAACCAACCACATATTATTCCATGGTCATGTGAAGTTGCTTCTTGCTGCAGTTGTTAGAAGGTGCTTCAGGCAGTCCAGCTGCATGCATATTGTTTGTTAGAAATGTTTCCGTTGTCGGAGAAGCTTGCAACGATGTGGGTCTTCTTCTTTTTCTAAGATAAAAAACTGATAGAGTTAAGGATTTTGTCCTTTGATGAAGTAGAACGCCACTTTTCTTTTCAGCCTGGCCTTGTTTAATATCACCAGTCTTGTTTTTTGATTTGTTGCTACATGGGTCAGGCCTAGTAGATCTTCTGGATACTTGAAAGCTTTTTTGCAGCCTTTTTAGACCATTGTCTCCCTTAGAAGATGGACCAGCAATAGATGGATTCACTTTTTTCACCTTTTCTATTTGAAACTTGGACCCACTCTCCCTCCTCAACCAATTCCTTTGATTTAGGAGGACTTTCATGCAACGTAATCTCTTCCAATGCCTCCAATCCCTGATTATTTGCCTCACCATTATTATTTTTACCAAATTCAAACACGCATTGATTCCAGTTATGATCTAGTTCACTTTCTCTACCCTCTGCCAACGACACAGGTTGTGGCGGCACCGTCACAGTTGGCTCCACATCCTCTTTTACACCACGATCCTCAGTGCAATACTCCTTAACATGGCCAAAGCAATTGCATTTTCCACAAATAAGATCTAAGTTTTCATACTCAACAGTGGATTTGGCTCCATCAACGATGATTTTAGAGACCATCAGGAGATCCAAATCGATCTGAACACACGCTCGCGCAAACTTTCCTCTTTTCACTTCCTTTGTAGCTAGATCAATTTTGATAGGTGTCCTTATGCCGAAGCTATTTTCCTCATAGCTCTTTCTTGGTGATACAATATATTCAAACCTACAATGCGTATCTAAACTGGAGTGGAACCAAAAGATTTCTCATTTGGTTGAAAGGTAGCAGACCATGGTTTCACCGCCATATAATAGCCGCCAATCATCCAAGGTCCACCTATTAGGATTTTTTCCCTATCCTTTGCCAAGTCACACTTCACAAGGAAGTATCCAAACCCCACATCCATAATGTCAGGAAATGGATCCTCTCTAGTAGAAGAAAAAATTGACACTGTCCAGTGTTTGATTTGATAAAATCAATGATCCTAATTATAGTTATAATTATGACTATTACTTTCCCAAATTTTACAAACCTTTCTTCTCTTTGATTTCACTTTCTACTAGCCCCATTCTCTTTTGTTGTAGTAACAACAACAAGAAGAAGCTGCCTCTTCTCAAATTCTTCAAACCCTTCTTCTTCTCTTTAATTCCACACTCCCACTCGTCCTATTCTCTTCCCCAGCAGTAACAACAACAAGAAGAAGCTTCATTCCTCATCTTCTTTCTCTTGCTTCAGCAGTTCTGTGAGTAGAATCTTAGCCATTGAAGACGAATACGAATCTCGCATCGAAATCGGAGGGCCAGAATCTGAAGGCTCCATCTCCTGAGGTACCGCTGCACAACATGACGAGCAAGAAGAGAGAGTTTTTGAGACCTAAAGTCAAATCTAGGGTTTGAGATCTTTTCAGGTTCTTCTCTCTTTCTCTCCCTCAATCACTAAATCCCTAAATTAATAATCCTTTTTTATAATAATTGGTTTGAATTTGTGTGGTTGGTTTTGCAATTAGACAGATACTTTAAATATTTGGGATATGAAGTCTCTTATTACTGATGTGGATGACAAGATGAGAAAAATTAGTTTTTTTTTCTTTTTCTTTGAATTGCCATAGTTTGGTTGTCTAAGTTTTGGATAATGATGTTGTGGTATATAAAATATTTTTCTTTGGTTGCGATTAGATACTAAGAAAGGAACATAGCAGTAGATAAAAAAAACTCATTTGGTTGTGTTTGCTATTCTACAATATTTTATTCAATTCTTTTGATTTTTTTATTTGTGTTTACTTTTGAAAGTGCTATCTTTTTTTTCCCAAAGAAATTATTTTCAAGATTCTATTTTTTGAATTAGGCATTTGGTGCCACTTTAAAATAAGTAGAGGAGAACAATGAAGTTCTAAAGGATATGTGCCGTAAGTTCTGCCTGCGTAAACAATTTTATTGTTCCTGCAATTCATCTTATGATTTAAGAATTTAATTTATAATAAAATTCGATGACTTTATTTGTTTGTAATATTGGTCATTCAAGTAGTATCTTGTTTTCATTATTTTGACCTTAATAATATTTAGTGGTGATTGAATTTTAATTATATTCTTTTGTTATGCAAAGTAGCCACTATTTTTAATTGGTATGACAGGATCTGAGTCTGCAATTTTCAATTTCGGTAGATGATTGCCAATTTTGTGGATCATTGTCAGAGCAAATGAGTTAGACGAAGATCCAATCAGTTTAAGCGAACACTTTTGTGAAGAGTTCCACCAAGACATGATAACATTTAATTGTCTGACTCGTATGAAAATTTTGATGTTGAAGATGAGAAGTATGAGAAGAAAACATATGTTCAAAATTGTAACAGGATATTGAGTACGAATTGGTGTGGAGATAAATTTATTGTGCATGAAATTATTGTTCAAAATAATTGTATATGTTCTGTAATTTGTGATATAGTATTATAAACATACCAATTGAAATAGATGAAAAAGATTATATACAAGTTCTAATCAATCAAAATATTAAAATTATAATATGAAAATCTAAGATAAATATCCTAAAAAACAAATTAAAAATAACAGATTCTTCTTCTCTTTTACACCATTCTATTTTTGTGAGATCTATTACAACTTTATTTCAATAATTTAGTCAAATATTTTCCAAAATCAATAGCAATCCAAACATATTTGGCATCAAAAAATTCTTTTAGTATGTATCTAAAATTCTACAAAAAAAAATATAAAATTGTTATTAAGAGAAGGAAGTAAATAAAATATTACTATGTTAATTTGTTTACAATAATGTAAGTAATTATTTATTGAGATGTTTTATAACTAAAAATTACCTTAAATTTTATAAACTTTTTTATTGTTCACAAATATATTTGGTTGAAAAAATACATCTAACAGTTCCTATTAGATATAAATAATCATAGTAATATTAAACATCAATAAAAACAATTCATCATGTTAAATGATATGTAAGTATCATTTTACAAATAGTTAAGAAAAATTATCATTAATAACCTATTAAAAACATGATCATCTTATTAAGATATTGAATCATACAGTTTAATGACCTGTATAACATGAGAAAGAGAACAATTTATAAGAGTTAAAATAATCTAAAATAAAATAAAAATAAATATAAAAAACATAGAAATTCACATATAGCATTATTTAATAAACTACTAAACTACCTTGTCTTGTTGTTGTGAAGTGTTGTTGATTTGACTTTTCTTATTTTTGGATTGTTTTTCAACCCAATTTTTTGGATGCCTTCTAAAATTTCTCGTACCATTTCTTCTTTTCAAACCTTAAACCTTTGACTTCTAAGGGTTGAAGGTTTGTATATTGAATTGGGAGGGAAGAATTAGCATTGTTAATTTCTAATCCCAAATTTAGTTTGCAGATATTATTAACTTTTTTACTTAACTCCTCCACAACTTTTTCCATAAAGATACGTGCTTCTTTACAATTAGAGGCCTGTGTGACTGTTCTTACTAACTTAGGACAGGTTTGCTTGAACCATTGTATGCTAGTAAGACAAGTATCTTCTTCAACTATTCTTCCATGCATATCTTTTACTAATCCACTCATTGCTCCTCTTGTCTACTTTTTCAAAATATACTAATAAGGCAGTAATTTAATATCTTTAACATATAAAACCTTGATTGCATGACAACACAAAATGCCAAAAGTCTCAAACTTTCTACAATTACATGAAATTGAACTCAAAGAAGGATCAAATGTTACTTTAAACTCTTTATTCTCATTGCACAATGCAACCAAATTTTCATAAATAAAGCTTCTCTCATTTACTTCTCTTATATAAGCTGTAGAATATTTGTCATACCCCTCTTGAAAAAGATCAAACAATGGTAAGGTATACACTTCTCAAACTTGTTGCAATAATGATGAACTTACCATCAACCTGGGTAACTTTTGTCAGGATTGAAATTCACCTTGTAGCTCATTATATCTCTTATCTTTGACAACTCTTTCAAAGTGATTGAAAAATGAAATTATGTTTAGGTTTAGTTTCATACAATTGTTGAGGTCTGCATTCAAACTTTCACTAAACTGTGTACTCTGCATGCCAATAGTGAATGCATTGTTCATATAGCATCTTGCCCACTTCTGCTTTAATTTATACAAGCTCATCAACCACTTATTTTCCTTAAGATCATAGTCATCTAATAATTTATCCCATGCTCTTTTGAAATTGGTTTCACCTACATATTCATACATACATGTTTAAAGTCTTGTAGAAAATAAGAACCATTCTTCATCAAATTACCAAGATGTTTTATGCCATTTTGCATCAAATGCCAAGAACACAAAGCATGATATGTTTCAGGAATTACCTTAGCCAAACCACTAGCCATTGCAGGAGCTTAATCTGTGAAAATAGTTTGAGACTTCTTATTTTTGTGTGTCTTCAAAAACTCTCTAAACAGCCATTCAAATGAATTTGAACTCTCATCATAAAGAAGTGCAGCTCCAAATATCACTACCCCTCTAAAGTGATTAAATCCTGCAAACACACTCAAAGGTCTACAAGCATTATTAGTACTATATGTAATATCAAGAGTAACTACATCACCAAAATATTCATAATTCATGATTATTTTTGCATCAGCCCAAAAAATATTTGTTATTTGTTCTTCCAGATCTAATTGAATAGCATGACTGAATGATGGATTTTCTAGAGATTCTTGTTAAAAATATGCTAACAAGCTGCTTGCCTCCCCATATGCCATGCTTATCATTCTTTTAGTACGGAGGTTTTTTTTTGTCTAAACGTGTATAACCAATGTTTTCTCTTCTACCAAATTGTCTACTCATCAATTCAAATGAAGTCCGTTGTGTGATTTCCAAGTCATCTGCCAATTCAATTTCTCGAGCTTGAACCTGAGATATTTTTTGTTGACATGCTAACATGTGAGTTGTCTGTGAAAGATGCAAAGGATGATTATGCTCACTGAAAAAAATCATAAATCTCATACTTTTCAATGTGTTTACTATATCTGATTCCTAATTTTACCAAAAAATTAATCCTTGTTTCAAGTATAAGAATGACCGTCAAAGAATCCCTTCTGTTTGGTTTACGAACACCTTCTTTAGCACAGACGAACCTAAGACTTAGAATTTTTTCATCTACATTTTTGTTAGAATATTGCTTGCGGACACCAAATCCCATCCTCCCACCATAATCAATCCAAAATTACCATGCCTCTTCTACCGTGTTAAAGGTTTTGTCCAATTTAGGTAGCCAATCAAATTCTACATCCATATTTTGGGCATTCAAAAAAATAGTAGAATTATTGGACATCTTAAAATGAAGACAAGAATTAAAAGAAAAAATATTTAAAAAGTACTTTTTTTAATTGTAACAAAAAAACTAATTTAAAGATTCAATGATAAGAACATGAACATTAAAGAAAAGTATTCATAGAGCACAGTTTATTAATTTTCAATAAAAAAACTTATAGCTTGAAAAAAAATTAGAGTAAAGTAGCGTTTTTGTCCCAACATGGGTAAGTCCCAAAGTTATCCCTAACGTTTCAATCGTCCTATTTGACTCCCTAACATTTCAAAATTGACTCAATGTTGTCCTGCCGTTAGGGATCCGTTAACAGAATTGACGGCAGGACAAAATTGAGACGATTGTGAAACGTTAGGGACTTAAATAGGATGAAAACGTTGGGGACAAAAACGATACATAGAAATAAATTTTAGTTTTATCCTTCAATAATATCATTTTTTTACTGTATACAGTATTCAATTATTTTTTAATCACATCTAAGTAAATTACACTTAATCATATTACTTTCATTCTAAATAAATTTAGTTTTTTATAATTATACACTTAAAGTTCTAAGTTAATATAAAAATATAAAAAATTTTATTTAGAATAAAAGTAGTGTGATTAAGTGTAATTTACTTAGATGTGATTAAAAAATAATTGAATATTATATACAGTAAAAAATTGATATTATTGAAGGATAAAATTAAAATTTATTTCTATGTATTATTTTTGTCTCAACGTTTTCGTTCTATTTAAGTCCCTAACATTTAAAAATCATCTCAATTTTGTCATGCCGTCAATTCTGTTAGCGGATCCCTAACGACAGGATAACATTGAGCCAATTTTAAAACGCTAGGGACTTAAATAGGACGATTGAAACTTTAGGGACAACTTTGGAACTTACCACAAATGTTGGGGGACAAAAACGATACTTTACTCAAAAATTTAATGTCAAACTGAACGTATTATGAAATTATTGGGAAGGAAGACTTGAGTAAGGGAATTAGATAAAAGAGAATGAGAATGAGAATGAAAGTACAAAACCTCAATGTCGAAGGAGAAGAAGCGTTCTCCTCAACCTGAGTCTGTAATGACCTTCTATTAGCATCACAAGACATCATTAAAAATCAACTGCTTGAAAAGAAGAATATAATAGAAGTTCAGAAGTTTAATTCTCCAGAGAAGATGGTGAAAAAGAAATAAGCGCGGGAAGATAATAAAAGTAAAAGAAGCTAGAACGTGAGGATACTAGAAAAATAAAATAAAGTCATAATTATAATTATAATTAGAACCATTGATTTTATCAAGGGTTGAGATCAAACACTGGACCGTGTCAATTTTTTCTTCCACCAGAGAGGATTCATTCCTATAATGTCATAACCTCCTTTTTGTCTCTGTATGTTTTTCAACCGATGAACAAGAATAGTGTAACTGAAGTGTTTGTCGAACACTTTGATAATAATAAAACCTAAATTGGGCTCCGTCAAGATCTTTTGTCCTTCTTTAGAGAACGTAATGACAGGAGGAGAAAGATCCCTTTGTTTCCTAGACACTACTACAAGTAAGTCTCCATCCAAAGAATTGTCAACAACCAAAGGCTTTGGTTGTAAATTTTTTACTAGTTTATCCCTGAAAGAGATTTTGGATCCCTTAACCCCTTCCATACACCGGAAGCACCCACCTCATTACTCTCCCCCTTATTACTACCGCCGGCATGACCGGAATTCTCACTATGTTTTTCTCTCTCATTGCTATGTCCTTCTCTGCTCGCACCTTTTCTCTCTTCCCTGCTTATGTTGAATTCTCCAATAATATGAATCAATATTTTTTTACAATTTTTTAATCTATAAATTTATAGTTTAAAGTCTAGAATTTATGATTGAACTTTAGAATTTATCATAGTCGTAAAAACCGGACCGAACCGGCTGGTTCGACTGGAAAACTGGTGAACTGGACCCCTAATCGGTTCAGTTGAGTGATATGACCGAATAAGAAATAGAATCGTTGAAAATCGGGTTGAACCGGCTGGTTTTGATGAAAACAAAAAAATAGGCAGTTTTTGGTCAACCTACCGATTCGGAAGCTTTTTTTTACTTCATTTTCCAAAAAAATAGTGTCACTCACCCAACCACCGCCGCCAGCCGCCGCCAATCGTCTTCTTTGTCTCACCGCCCGACAGTGATTCTGAACTCTGAAGTCTGAAGGAATAGAACAGAGTACAGACCCGTGGCCCCGCTTCGTCCCTGTCTCTCGCCGTTGGCTCGCCGTTGCCGCGCCGTCGCCCTCGCCGTTGCCTCGCTCTTCTGCTCTGTCAAATAGGTTAGTTGAATATGTTGTTCTCCAGTTCTCCTCTGTTCTGCAGTTCTGCTCTATGCTTGTTGAAAACTTATTAATAATGAATAATGTTGTTCTGCACTTCTATTATGACTTATGCTTGTTCTATTCTGTTGCGAAAACTTGTTCTCACAATATTTTCTATTGTTCTTTTCTGCTCGTCCCTCCAGGTATGTATTTTTAAGTTTTTATTTTTTTAAGTTATTCAAGATTGTTGATTAATGATTAATGATTATGTATGTTGATTAATTGATTAATGATTGATTATGTATGTTAATTTCTGTTTGATTTCTGTTAGAATTTAGATTGTTGATTATTCTGTTTGATTTTGATCTCTCTTGGTTGTTGATTTATGTTTGATTTCTGTTCAATTTGTTGATTATCCATTGTTGATTATGGTTTTGAAGTAGTTTGGCATTGTTCAATTTGTTGATTATCCATTTCTGTTTGATTTTTAAGTTATTCAAGATTGTTGATTAATGATTAATGATTATGTATGTTGATTAATTGATTAATGATTGATTATGTATGTTGATTTCTGTTAGAATTTAGATTGTTGATTATTCTGTTTGATTTTGATCTCTCTTGGTTGTTGATTTATGTTTGATTTCTGTTCAATTTGTTGATTATCTATTGTTGATTATGGTTTTGAAGTAGTTTGGCATTGTTCAATTTGTTGATTATCCATTTCTGTTTGATTTTTAAGTTATTCAAGATTGTTGATTAATGATTAATGATTAATGATTATGTATGTTGATTAATTGATTAATGATTGATTATGTATGTTGATTTCTGTTAGAATTTAGATTGTTGATTATTCTGTTTGATTTCGATCTCTCGTGGTTGTTGATTTATGTTTGATTTCTGTTCAATTTGTTGATTATCCATTGTTGTTAGATTATTGATTAGTCATTTAGTCATTTAGTCTTGGTTGATTAGGAATTTAGGATGGCTTCATCAAATATACCATCAGAAACACCAACTTCTCAGGAACAAGGATCAATTCCTGATCAACTCCTTATGTGGGACCGAGTTAATCGGTTTGACCAATGACTCACCGGTTGAATCAGTGACCCAGTGACCCAGTAGTCTGACCGATTTGATCACCGGTTCGGTTCCGACAATTATGGAATTTATAGTTCATGGTATTTTATTTTTTGTTTTTCTTTTTTTATTTATCTTTAATAGCAAGTTTATTTTTAAAAAGTACTTACTATTTACTTTTTTTGGAGTGCATTATTTTTCACCATCTAATATTAATTGTAAAGATATTTATAACAAGATTTAATAATGTAAAGAATTTTACAGGATTATCTAATCAAATTCATGTTTAGATGAGTTGGTAAATTCATGTATTTAGATGGGTTACACAATTATCTACTCAAATTCATGTGTTTAGATGAGCAAGTGAATTCATATGTTTAGATGGGTTGGTTCCACGGTTTCCGACCCCTCACCCAGTGGACGGCCCACTCAACTGCCACCCTGCCCATGGGCCATGGGCGAACGGCCACTATGGTCGCTGCCCACACCTGTGTCCCTTTGACGGACAACCCTCTTGGTCGCTCAAACACTCCCCTCCTCCCCCCTATGCTCCTTGCCCCTTTTTATACATTAAGAAAATTCAATTACTTGCCTAATTAATATATGTGTTTCTTTGTTTTTAGATAATTATTTTGAGTTATTTTACAAATTTTTATATTATTTATATATATATTATCGGTGATACTACACGTATAAATATTTTTGTAATTAAATCCAACCAAGTTGACACAAGTACAACAAAAAAATATATGGGCACATGCGTTACCGCTTCTTCTTTGTACTTTGTCAACACAAAAATTTTTGTTGGAGAACACAAAAACTTATTGACATAGCACATAAATTTTTACATATAGCAAAAATTTTAGTATAAAAATTTGTATACATAACACATAAATTTTTATTCATAGCATAGAAATTTTTTGTACATAGTACATAAGTTTCTTCTGCGAATGTAATTTGTTGGTTGGGTGAATCAATGTTCTAAATATGTAGTTCTTTAAAAATTGGCGTTGTGCATAAAATTTTTTTATGCTATATGTATATTATGAGTTGGGTGTCAATGTTTTGGATATGTAGTTCTTTAAGATTTTTTGTGCTGTGCATCAAAATTTTTGTACTCTAATTTTCTAAACATATATTAAAAAAGAAGAAGATGCAAAAGACGACCACGACAACGATGATGAAAGAGGATGCAAAGTCAAAAAAAGGAGAAGAAATCAAATAAGAGAAGAAAAAGAAGACGATGATGATGATGACATTGAAGAAGAAGATGACAACAACGATAATAAAAGAGAAGAAACAGGAGGAAGAGAAAAATGAAAAAACAGCAGCAACAACAATGCATACATATGTACGTTTGAAGAAGCGCACACTGTAACTTAATTGAGTACTTGATTTAAAAAAATTTGGACGCTGCAGTACTGCATATTTAAGCAATCTTCTTAAGTTTGGCTCAAATTGTTCTCCATTAAACAGTATTTTGTACTTGTTTCTATTGGTGGGTCCCCAACTTCAAGTGGGACCCACAAACTTTTTAAAATAAAAAAAAGAAATATAGAAAGAAAGAAAGTGGCTAACGCCATGAAGAGAGAGTGAGAAGCTTTCTTCAAATTCCAAAAAGAAAGGATAGAAAGAAACAGGGTTTCGGCGTCGAGAGAAGAAGAAAATTGGAGGAAAAGAGCATTGCCATTTTGATCACATTGACTTGGTAAATTTGCTCTATTTCTTATGAAATTTTAGTATGTTATTCCTGGTGTAGAGATAAACATTAGGATATAACTTGCTAGTTGTATTGCCTTCTCTTTTGCCTGAGTTGAGATGCCCACTTTGTGGAGGGTTTATGTTGATTCCATCAGTTTTGATGATGTATTTTGTTGATTCTTGAGATGCCCTAGTGTCACTAGAAAGACTGTTTGTGTATCCATTATTCTAATAGTGGAAGATTTTACTGGACTAGGTTCCGTAGATTTTTTGTCCCTCTTTTGGAGGTTTTTCCACGTTAAAATTCTTGTGTTTGGTTATTTAATTTCTGCTATTATATTTACTACTTGGAGTATCTTTGGTATTGCCTATTTAATCGCACAGGTTATGAGAAAATTATTTTTGGTGCTTCCGCTGTTAGACAGGTTCTTGTTTGAACCTTTGTTGAGTTTTTTCCAACAAAGTAGTATCTAGAGCTTTGGTTGTTTATCTCTGTGCTGATTAAATGGAGGAAAATACTCATGGACTAAATATGGTTAAATTGAATTCCCAAAATTATTCAATTTGGAAGACCCTCATGGAAGATATGTTGTATAGCAAGGACTTGTATGATCCCGTGGAAGGGGATAAATCCAAAGGTACTGAATCCAATGCTGAATGGAAGAAGCTTAATCGGAAGGCAGTTGCATTGATTATGTAATGGCTTGATCTTAGCGTGTATCCACATGTTGACACCGAAACAAATACCGAGAAGATGTGGAATAAATTGAAGGAGTTATATGAGAGGAAGAATGTGCAAAACAAAGCATTCTTGATTAAGAAGCTTGTCAACATGAAGTATATTGAAGGTAAATCAATGCCGGAGCACTTGAGCATTTTTCAGGAGACGGTGAACCAACTGACAAATAATGAAATCACTTTGAATGATGAGATGCAAGCCTTGTTGTTTTTGAGCTATTTGCCTGATAGTTAGGAAGTTCTGGTTGTGACACTGACTAACTCAGCTCCAAATGAAAAGTTGACGTTAGCAATTATTAAAGAGAGCATGTTGAATGAAGAAGCCAGAAGAAAAGAGCAAAGTTTGACTAATGCCTCCTCTCAGTCAGAAGCACTTGTTTCAGAGTCACGAGGGAGAAGTCAAAGTAGAAAACCTCACAGTTCTGACAAGTCAGAGAGTCGAAACAAGTAAAGAGAAAAGTACAAGCCAAGAAAGGAGTTCATTTGTCACCATTGTGGCAGGCCGGGACATATCAAGAGGTATTGTAGGTTCTTGAAAAGAGAACAATCAAGGGAAAGAAACGAAGACAAAGGTAAAGATAGTGATAAAGAAACTGCTACTATTGTTTATGAAGATGTTCTTATCACATATGATGAAAATTATGTGAATCTTGTCTGTGATGATTCCACTTGGATTATGGACTCTGGTGCCTCATGCCATGTCACTCCGAGGCGTGAATTTTTCACTTCCTATACTGCTGAAAATTTTGGCAAGATCAAATTGGAAGATAAAGGAGTGTGTGATATCATTGGTATGGGTGATATGTGGCTTGAAACTAACATGGGATGCAAGTTGCAATTGAAGAATGTTAGGCATGCGCCAGATATGCGATTCAATCTTATTTCAGTGAAGGCATTGGATCAAGAGGGGTATTGCACTTCCTTTGGTAGTGGAAAATGCAAAATTACCAAAGGGGCTCTCATTGTTGCTAGAGAAGACAATAGTCTCACTACTCTCTACCGGTTGCAAGAAAAGTTGTGCAAAGAAGATATGAATGTAGCTGATGATTCCTCTTTTGATTTGTGGCACATACGTCTTGGTCACTTGGGCGAGAAAGGACTAAGCGTCTTAGCCAGAAGCACTCACTTCTCGTGAAAGGTATAACTTTAAATACTTGCACTCATTGTTTTGTTGGAAAGCATGCTAGAGTATCATTTCATAATTCTGGACCTCATAGGAGATCACATGTTCTAGATTTAGTTCACACTGATGTTTGCACTATAGATGCTAAGACACTAGGTGGTGCATCATATTTTGTTACTTTTATTGATGATTATTCTCGAAAAATGTGGCCTTTTATTTTGAAATCTAAAGACCAGGTGCTCGGTATCTTCAAACACTTTCATGCAAGTGTTGAAAGAGAAACAGGAAGGAAATTAAAATGTGTTCGAGCAGATAATGGTGGTGAATAAGGGGTCCGTTTGAAGAGTATTGTAAAGAACATGGAATCAAGCTTGAGAAGATGATTCCTAAGACTCCTCAACATAATGGAGTTGTAGAGAGAATGAATCGTACTATCAATGATAGAGTCAAGTGTATGCTCTCTCATGAAAAGTTGCCTAAATCCTTTTGGGGTGAAGCAATGAGGAATGTATTTGATTTGATCAACCTTTCTCCTTCAGTTTCACTTAATGGTGATGTTCTAGAGAAAGTTTGGAGAGGGAAAGATGTCTCCTATAGTCACTTGCGAGTATTCGGCTGTAGGGCTTTTGTTCACATTCCAAGAGATGAAAGGTCTAAACTTGATGGAAAACCAAAGCAGTATATCTTCATGGGCTATGGTCACAAAGACTTTGGTTACAGATTATGGGATCCCGGTGAGCAAGAAGATAATTAGAAGCCGAGATGTCATTTTTCTTGAAGACTAAACTATTGAAGATCTTGAGAAGACAGATAAGCCAATAACTGTTAGACGTTTTGCTTATGATGAACCTGGTCCTTCCACTAGACCTCTTGTTGATGGGGGAGATATACAAGTTGATAATGATGGTGATGATTTGCATGATGAACCTACACCTCAACCTGAGGTGCCAGATGTTGAAGTTTCACCTAAATCACCAGTTGAGCCTGAATTGAGAAGATCTACTAGAGAGCGTCATCCTTCTAAAAAATACTCTCCTCATGAGTATGTGATGAACACTGAGACTAGGGAGCCAGAAAGCTACCAAGAAGATATGTCTGATGAGAATAAAGAAGATTGGTTGAAGGCCATGCAAGAAGAAATGAAATCATTGCATGAGAATCATACTTTTGAATTGGTGAAGTTGTCGAAAGGTAAGAGAGCATTCAAGAATAAATGGGTGTTCGAATTGAAATATGATGAAAATGTCTCACAGCCAAGGTACAAAACTCGATTGGTTTTGAAAGGCTTTGAGCAAAAGAAAGGTATTGATTTTGAGGAGATTTTCGCTCCAGTTGTGAAGATGTCCTATATTCGAGTTGTGCTTGGATTGGCAGCTAGCTTGAATTTAGAGGTTGAGCAGCTTGATGTGAAGACTTCATTTCTTCATGGTGACATAGATAAGGAAATTTATATAGAACAACCAGAGGGTTTCGAGGTTAAAGAAAATGAGCATCTTGTATGCAAGTTGAAGAAGAGCTTATATGGGCTGAAGCAAGCGCCGAGACAGTCGTACACGAAGTTTGATTCCTTCATGAAAGGTCATGGGTATAATAAGACTTCTTCTTATCATTGTGTGTATGTTAAGAAATTTTCTGAAGGTGATTTTATAATTCTCTTGCTTTACATTGATGACATGTTGATTATTGGTCATGACACTAAGAAGATTGAAAGTCTTAAGAAAGACTTGAACAGATCCTTTACTATGAAGGATTTGGGTCCTGCAAAGAAAATTCTTGGCATGAGTATCACTCGTGACAGGAAGAATGGGAAACTGTGGTTGTCGCAGTAAAAGTACATTGAAAAGGTTTTAGAGAGGTTTAGTATGAGTAATTCTAAACCTGTTAGTACTCCACTTGCTAGTCATTTAAGATGAGTTCGCAGTAATGTCCTACAAGTGAGAAAGAGAAAGCAGAAATGAGGAAGATTCCATATGCATCTGCAGTTGGCAGTTTGATATATGTTATGGTTTATACCAGGCCGGATATTGCTCATGCCGTTGGAGTTGTTAGTCGATTTCTCTCTAATCCTGGCAAGAAACACTGGCAAGCGGTGAAGTAGATTCTCAGATACCTTAATGGTACTTCCAGAGTTTGTTTATGCTTTGGGAGTGGTCAACCTGTGTTGGATGGTTATACAGATGCGGATATGGTTGAGGATCTTGATTAAAGGAAGTCTACTTCTGGTTATATGACGACTTTTGCAGGAGGAGCTGTGTCGTGGCAATCTGGACTTCAGAAATGCGTTGCTTTGTCTACTACAGAGGCAGAATACATTGCTGTTGTTGAAACTTCTAAGGAACTCTTGTGGATGAAGAAATTTCTACAAGATTTAGGCATTAATCAAGAGAAGTTTGTATTATTTTGTGACAGTCAGAGTGCTATCCATCTTAGCAAGAATCCGACGTTTCATTCCAGATCGAAGTACATAGAGGTGAGGTATCATTGGATACGTCAAGCGCTTGAGATGAAATCATATGCACTTGAAAAGATCCATACTGATGATAATAGTTCAGAGATGATGACTTAGAGTTTACCTATAGTGAAGTTTGATTCCTGCAAAGAGAAGGCGGGTTTGGTGGAACAGCCTATCCCCACTTGAGTTGGTGAGGGAAAGATTTGTTGGTGAGTCCCCAACATCAAGTGGGACCCACAACTTTTTAAAACAAAAAAAAAAGAAAAAGAAAATAAATAAAGAAATAAAGAAAGTGGCTAACGCCACGAAGAGAGAGTGAGAAGCTTTCTTCAAATTCCAAAAAGAAAGCATAGAAAGAAACAGGTTTCGGCGTCGAGAGAAGAAGAAAATTGGGGGAAAAGAGCATTGTCATTTTTATCACATTAACTTGGTACATTCGCTCCATTTTTTATAAAATTTTAGTATGTTATTCCTGGTGTAAAGATGAACATTAGGATATAACTTGCTAGTTGTATTGCCTTCTCTTTTGCCTGATTTGAGATACACACTTTGTAGAGGGTTTATGTTGATTCCATCAGTTTTAATGATGTATTTTGTTTATTGTTGAGATGCCCTAGTGTCACTAGGAAGACTGTTTGTATACCCATTATTCTAATAGTGGAAGATTTTACTGGATTAGATCCCGTGAATTTTTTGTCCCTCTTTTCGGAATTTTTCCACATTAAAATTCTTGTGTCTTATTTAATTTCTGCCATTATATTTACTGCTTGGAATATTTTTTGTATTGCCTATTTAATTACACAAGTTGTAGGAAAATTATTTTTAGTACTTCCGCTATTAGACAAATTCTTGTTTAAACATTTGTTGAGTTTTTTCCGACAGTTTCGTTATATCATATCACTTATTATGATGTGGTAAACATTCCTCAAGTTCTAAAATTATATCTAATGGTGTGGTAAACATGCCTTAAGTTCTAAAATTATATTTAGTAAAATTTAATCTCCATACATCATTAGTATAAAAGAATTCTACACATGCATCAAATATATTTACTACATAAATAATCATTTAAAGAACACATATAATTAAACAAATATATAAAAAATATTTTACGATATCAATCAAAATTAAACTGTGACAGACAGATGGTATGCTACTACTACTAACTCACTAGTTGAAACTTGGGACCATTTGGTTGGTAAATACCAGCATCGAAAGCTTCCACCCACGAATTTTATTGTTCGTCATCTTTCTTTTACAAGCAAGGGCAGTTATTACTCATATCAAAATCTTTCCACACTCATTACAAGCATAAATTCTAAACCCTGGAAATTTACACTAAAACACAACACATGCCTCTCACCAAGGACCACCAAATCAAACTCAAATCAGAATCATGAATTGATGATACATTGCTATATACAGGCATTCACAAATCTCAAAACCAAACTCTATACAACGGTAGTAACGGCTACAGCTATACAGTTGCAACAGATGCCACACAAATAGTGCCGCAAACTTAAACTTGAGAATTATGAAGGAGCGGATCGCGGTTGCTATTGGGCCTATCGGAGTATCTGATTGGCATCAGGGCTGGATCATTATATGCATTGGCCATTGTATCATAGAATTCCGACATGTTATGGTCATTTTGGTCTGCTCTGTCCTTCTTGATCAAACACTCAGCAGGATAGTCCTTAAACATAGGGAAGAACCGATTCTGGCAATACTCGTTGAATAGAAGTGTGAGAATTGGAAGAGGAATAGTCAATGCAGATGCCAGAGGAAGCGTTTTCAGGCCAAAAATCCCAATGGCTATTACATGCATCAATATCAATGAAAAAATTGTGGAGTTGTGCACTGTTGGCCAAAATTGTCCTCCAGTCTCATACTTGGGCACATAAACTTTTAGGAACTGTCACCAAAAGATGTTCAAGGCAATGTTAGAATTTCATTCATGAAAAGAAAAAAAGATAACAGCAACTATACCTGTGTCAAAAACAAAAAGAAATGCAAATGCATATAATATATGGGAAAAGCAATAACAATATCAAACCTGATTGCGGAAAATGATGTATCCCAAACAAAAGTAGACCAAGAGAAATGGCAGTATTAGTGGAGCAAGGATGAAGTATGTTACACCAAGAAGACCAAAGAGGCGAATCCTGGGAATTTCACTGTGGTAAGGAATTGATGGGGGCTCAAAATCATCATCACTGTTGCTACTAAAAGTTCTACTAATAAAATTGTATAGAAGTGTAGTCAATTGAAAGAGTTCCGACGCTATAGTGGTCCACCCAGTTGTGACAACATATGCTATGAAAAACGATGCCTGCAACAAGGGAAAGTATATGAAATTTCATCTTTGAAGATTGGATTTTGGTAACAGGCATTTATAACAAAACAAAATTAAGTTGAGAAACAAAAAAAATTGATAACTCGGTGCGGTTGTTTCCGCCTCTTTAAAGATAACTGATTTTTGACTGAGAATTTACTTCATACTTCTTGTATGATAAACAAACGCACCATCAATCTATGTTATAAAATACTGGAGAAATTTTGTGAAACTTCATATAATATGACATTCAATAATGATTATCACCTGTGCTGGTACAGCTTCAGCTAGTACTCTGGGAATCTCTTTGGGCTCAAGAAAGACGTTCACTCGATAAAGAGCTGACCCTGATAGTACATTTGCAAAGAAAATGTTCCATATGGTAAACAATAATACTTTAGTACATGCACTCTTTTGAATCTGACTCAGTGATATGTATCCTTGCATGGATGAAAGCAGAATCATAATAGGTGGAACAAAGGACAGAAACAATTGAAGAATCAAACTGGGAAGGTATCCTGTTACAACTTGGCTCACAACAGACCTGCAAACACATGTTGCAAATTCATGGTAAGAAAACTTTAGTGCAAATAATAAAGCAATGAAGTATACTCTCAACTTGCAATCACAAACTCAACAAGTCAACAGTTCAATGGGGAAAAAAAGGGATAATGTATTCCCCAGAAAACTGTATCATAGACACACTTGCGTGCGCTCACGCACATTGCCTAATATACATTGTGTGATGGTGATATATGATTCTTCTTAATATGCTGTATGAGGGCCTTCAAACTAAAACTCCGGATATATTATTCCGAATACTGAATCTAAGGTGTAACCCATCCCGCTTATGACTATTCAAAGAAAGCAGCTCTTAGCCAGAATGAATTCAGCTAATGGGAGATTGCCAACAGCCTGCGATACAAGCACTGATGCAAGTAAGGTCTAAGATATGATTAATTTTCGTAATTAACAAAAAACCCTTCATAGCTTACCAGATGAAAGATGAAAATATGTTTGTGCATAAAATTAAAATGGTAATTAATGTGAAAAATATGTGCCACGACCAACAAAAATGTGTACATTTAAAAGCAGATGCTTTATACAACTAAAAATCTAAAAGTCAAATATATATTTCAATGGACGTAGAGAATGGAAGTCTGCATGCAAAGGTAGTTATATTATTATCTAACTCTGATGCATGCTCTCATGAAGATGAAGGTCAACAGGTAGGAATTCCTACTTACAGTCTCAGTATGCCTGTAAGAAAAGGGAACCAGGTTTCCAACTGATCAAGATGTGTCAGTCCTTGTACAATTGCCACTGGGATTAAAAATAAAACTGTAAGAGTAGCACATGCAACAAAAACTACCAGCTTGCTTATCCATCTTCGAATGAAGGAAACAGTGAAGAAAGGCCAATAAACATCACGAGGCTCGGGAGCTTGCTCAGTAACCCATTCTGTGGGATTGACACCTTCTTGAATGTGTAGAGCTATGGCAGCACCAAATCTTGTCTTAAATGAGACAAAGGCAGCTGGAACTTCCTTCAAGTTTGTTGATAGCACAAGTCAATGTATTAGACATCATTATTGTCATTACTCAACCTAATTACTAAGAAATATACTGATTGTAGGAAAGAATATCCTCCATCAAAATAACTATTGATATGAATAATCTAATAGACAACATATTATAAAGGAGGAGACAAGTGCTGTGCAAGCCAAACTGAACATAATCATGAGCTAGTACGTGAAATTTTTTATGATTATTTTTTGCTTCAAGAAATAAATATTACATTAGGATCTTCTATCTAGCAAATGAAATCTATGCTTCATTTTAGTAAATGGTGAATTACCTCGTACAAATCAAATGTTCAATTCTTTCTCTCCATATTTTCTCATGAAAAGTATAAAAAAACCCTCCTTGTACATCTAATCCTGTTAGGCTGTTACTTTAAAACGTGCATTTTAATCATGTGACTTTAATATCGCAGTCCCAATCCCGGAAAAACGAAGAGGGTTATAATAGACCTATGATAGTCAACATAAAACTTAGTTGCATCCCAATCCATAGATGCGACGCAATGATGTCTTGGATCCATATAGCCAACCCCATTCAGTGGAAAAAGGCTTTGTTAAGAAAGAAAGAAATAAATTACTATAAAATTTGCTAATGATTTTTATTTTTTGATGATAGAAGTCTAAAATACGGTCAATTTTGGTCCAACACTCGTCTTATTATTTTTCAGTATTTGAGAGCTCCTAATGCGATCTCATTTCCCATATTTCCCATTTCCTGTCTCATCTGAAATAGAATTGATATATGAAAACTGAATTTTGTTGCCTGCCACATCTTGCCATTATTAATCAAGTTGGTAATACTGAGTAAAACCAAACATAATCCGTGTTAAATATGCAGTGACAGTCAATTTGGTTTAAATTATGATTTAATGAAGTAATAATCTAATTAACGTAGTTTATTATCAGGCAGCATGTAAACCAATTAGATATTAAACAAGCTTTTGATGAAAAATAAGTTATTTTGTTATCACTTGAGTAGTGAAGGTTGTTATTTATGCTTAGACATGAGAGTTACCTTGGCTGCCACTGATGATTGTTCCATTCTGACATTATCTTCCAGGTCTCCCAATCTCCTTTCATAGTGATCCAAAAGATCAACTTTACGCCCGAAAAGTCCAAAAAGACCATCGCGCCTTTGACTTTGAGGAGCATCGCTTTTTGATTTCAAACGGGTTAGCTTTTTGTACATTTTATCTGCATCAGCCTTCAAAGAATAAACTTTAATAGTAAGATATATAGGTAATACTAGAAGACTAGAAGAAAAAATTATATGGTTGGTGAAACTATAAGGCTGTGTTTGGTATAAGTTTTGTCTTCCTTCTGTAGTTATGTTTCCACTTTTGTATCTTATGACACACAATATTGTATACTTGTACCAGCTCCAAACACATTTTGGTATCTCTCAATTACCAAACACAATCTAGATATCCAAAATGTTTAACACTCATGAAAGAAAGAAAAACAGACAAGATATGCAAAGCTTTCCCTCAAGTATTATATAGAGAATGCATGAAAATAGGCCCTGATCTTTGCAGGAAACAGACGCGAGTTGTGTACTGTTATCTTGCCTAAAACACCATAATTTCAACAAATTATTGGTTAATAGGGAAGAAGTGATAAAGTGATTATTTAATTGATGTTCCATATTTAACATGTAGGAATTCTGGAGAGATACTCTTTCATTAATAAATAAACTAACAAGGTAGCAATGTCCAATGCAACCAAAATTCAGGGACAAGATCAAGTCAAGGGAGGGAGCTCCAGAGGGAAAAAAATATGCTCACAGTAAGATTTTGAAGTCTACTGCTTCGACGGATCACAGAATGTGAAAGATACGTAGAAGGGTGATACTCCTGGAAAAAGCGCTCAACAGTCTCACTACATGTGCTTCCAGGTGGAATCGGAACACCACGGACTAACAAGGTATACTGATGAGGCTGAGGTTTGGATGAATAAAAACAAGCAATTCTTTTTGATGAAATGTAAGCATACTCCTGCATATGGCATTAAATTAAACACAGAAGACAATCATTCTCTTTACAAAATAATAGGAGAATTTGTCTGTGTTTACAAATAAAAGTATAATAAAACTTACATAATAAAGAAGATAGCAAACAACTCCAGTGAAAACATATGCAGCACTGAAATGGATCCATAACCTTGATAAAAGCCAATCTAGGTATCAGAATTTCAATGTTACAATAAAAGATAATTAAAAATCTCAATAATGCTCATGTAACACTCCTTTCATTTGAACATGCTATGTAGCCACAACAGAAAATAAATAAATAAATAAAATTATATCATAAGTGTCATGATAGACTTATATAACAAATGCCGTTTTAGAAACCAGGACATCAAAATACAAATGCATGAAAATTAAAACTTTGGCCTTCTTAATCTAGTCGGAACATTCCTAGCCACATTGCCATGTCAGAGGAGGCAATGAATTTCAAATTAAGGCAACAGTGTTGTTTATTTCAGAAACATAAACTGCAAAGAGAAGAAAGATGCCAACTCTAGGAGAATATTCACAAATTTGGTGTCATTCAAACAAATGATTTTGTAGAACTTAATAGAAGTCACCTGACCTGAAGGTGGATTTATTAAGTAAAATGTGTGTCTTCAGATTTAATATCGATATATATCCTAGACATCAATATATCATTGTTATATAGTTCTTCATCATGAATAGATAATATCTGAGTTATTGATACATAATATTCACCTGTTTGAACCGTTGTTAACATTAGATATACTGAACGAGTCCAAAGACTTGTGCTGAAAATCTGAGTCATCTTTAAGCTGAGTCCCCAAGTAATTAATTGGGAGAAGAACGCACATTCCAATTATTCCTCCGAATGTAAATACTTTTAAACTGTACAATGGCATAAGAAGGGAAAAGGGTCAGCTGAACCAAATAAAAGAGCCCTCCCAATGCAAGGATACTCAAACTAGAGAAACCAATAATAGTTTACAGCAATATGGACACAAAGGTTAATGAATGCTGAGCCATGGTGGTTACATATAAATATGTCACATTGAAAATGTGAATATCCACTCAGAATTTGATATAGAAAATACTTAATGTCAGTCAAAAGGAAAATGAATGAATATAATTGAGTATATACACGTTAAAACAGAATACAACCTTTAGTAGTGTAGTATATGAAGTTGTCTTGTATTGCAGAAATCAGCTATTGATATTTACAATATCCATTAAAATGAGTAGATATATGATTTAAAGCATCTTCAAATCTCCAAACTTTTAGTCAACCAAACATTTCACCTCACCTAAAGATAAATATGCGCATGAAGACAAAAGCATCTAGGCCTGCGTTTGACAAAAATTCTTCCTCCGAAGGCTCCCATGCCTTTCTCACCCATCCAGCAGTAGGTAGCAACCGCTCCAAGTTAAATTGACCACCCTCTTTAACTTTTCCTTCAGCAACTAAGCGTGGTGCATAGACAGTGACATTACCAGGCTGCTTTCGCAATATAGAGTATAGGGTGAAAAATAAAAGACAGAGGCCAAGATTAATGGCAACGGAAGTCAAAAGAGCAGAAAGAATCATAATTTAAATTCGGATTTGACACCAGAAGTTTCAGCTCTTGACACGTGATAACACAACTGCAGACCTGAAAATGAATCGAAATATTTGGCATCAGCACATAGCCAAGGATCACAGAAAATTTTCCAGTTTTGGTTCCATCGTAATACTAATGCATGCCGAAGTAAGAAGAATCCCAAACAAAAGAGGAAGCACAATGCAAACAACCACTCAGCATTAAGCACCAAAGAACAGCAACATAAGAACACTAAGCATCTGAATTTTGAACTTGTCCAAGTCCAACACCATAAATCTACTTCATCAATCATTGACCTTAATCTGTTCTTTCAAATGATAGATTATATAAGAAGCATAAGTTAATTCTAAACTCCTGATGCTATAATAAAGTCAACATACAAATTTAGAACAATGAGGAACACACCAATTTTGCCAAATTAACGTGCTCGAAATAATGAAACAAAATTCATACATGTTTAAACAGAAAATGAATAGCTTGAAGTCGAAGAGAAAGAGAGAAGAGAACCTGTATTGCGCAGAAGCAGCGAAAGAGATAAGCACGTGAATTGAGTAACGACACAACTCACAGAAGTAGCAGAAACAAAAGACGATGCAGGAACCGACTCTTACTCTGCTGCAATTATTATTTACAGATTTATATTTTGAGTAGATTAACTTTAAAAAAATATTAATAAAATCCATTAAGATAATAAACGTAGATAAATTAGTTTAAATTAACATCTTTTATTTTAATTATAGTGATTAATTTAAAAATAATGTATTCGCATTTATCATTTTAAAAATTTTTATTAATATTTTTTTACGAGTTTTATTTGTAACTTTATTCTTATTTATAAATGATGAGGCGCCGTGCTTGGTGGCAGTGATGGATTGAAAAGCAACGAGCAGTCGACCACGTGCTGCACCTTCGTTCCTTTCTTTTCGCCATGGGTTTTCTTCTCTATTACATTACATTTTTTTCCCCTTTCATATATCGCATTTCATGCATCAGACATGTGAAATAATATATTATATATCAAAATTAATTATTAAAACTTTAAGAACAATAAAATCTCTAGCACCACAAACTTCTCTTGTAAAATTATTGCACGTGGCTTAAGCATATTTAACGTATATTATAAAAATTATTATTATATAAATACTAAACATTAGTGTTTGAGGTCAAGTGGTCAACTCACTCATCCACTTAAATAAGTGTTTGAGGTTTGAATCTTACTTTGTAATTATTCGCATTAAAAAATTATATATATTTAGTGTTTAAAAATATTGATTATTTTGCTACATAAAACATAAGTATAAGAGAAAGAGATATTTAGTTTCTATTACAATTACACAAAAGTATTTATTCGCATAAAAAAAATTATATACAAATAATGGTAACAAATTATTAAATAATTTAATTTATTTTATTAAACTGTTTAATATAATACATATTCACATGTTAATTATTATTTTTATGTGAACAGTAATTATCTTAAACAAATTCACCATGCATGCATGTATAAATACCGTAATTCATATTGTTGTTTCGCATCGTATGGTAAAACTCGAAGTCTCGATCAGCAAGCACCATGCATGTCTGGACCCAACTCTATACATACTTTATATATTGTTTTTATACAGCAAAACTACAAAACACATATTACATATTACAGCAAGATCCAAACTTTTCACTGTTAAAGTTGGTAGTTGAAGAGTAAAATGATGACGATGATGATGATGATGATTTATTAATTGTTCTTTTCGGGACATTAATCCGACTTATTTTTGTTTGGCTCAGGTAAATTTGCTGAAATGGCATCACAAATTGTTTCCCAGGTTTAAAAGATAAGTCGTTTGTCTTCAAACTTTATCGATCAAAATGGAAATGGATTAGAAATGAAGAACTTTAAGGTACATGGAATCTATACAGTATACACAAAAGTTCAATTGGTATAAGGAACGTATGAACTATGAATGCTCAAAATTTGGGTGAAACCTAGAATATAGTGGAATAGTAAGGAGCAGTTCGAGGCATTCACAGAATCTGTGGAAAGCCTTCAATGCTGCCTCTAATGGAGGATTCTGAATTAGCATCAAGCCTTCTAAACGCTAGCTTTTGTTGAGGAAGTTGACCATTAGCAAACGCTGTGACTTCAGTGTCTACCAAAATTGTGTCCTCATCCTTAAATTCTCCTCTAAGTATACCCTTGGCAAGTTCATTTTCCACATTTTGTTGAATCACTCTCTTGACCGGCCTAGCACCATAGTTCGGATCATACCCCAAACTTCCGAGAAGTTGGATTGCAGCATCTGTGACTTTGATTCTCATCTTGCGATCTGCGATTCTCTTCTGCACGCGCTCCAACTGTGTAATGAAGTTACAAAGTGAGCTTTGGACATTAAATTACAGGAAAAGATCCTCACAATAATCATGCTCAAGATAACAGATATGCAGATCAGAAATTATATTCCAGACTAGCTTATTAAAATGCAGTTGTCATCCATCCAAAATTGATAAACTCAAACCACTTGAACCATATTTCTTAATAGCATTCTTAATTAAGAGGGAGGATGGGAGGGAAAACTACCTGTAACCTGACAATGCTGCTAATTTGGTCACGGTTTAGAGGCTGGAAGACGATATACTCATCAACTCTATTCATGAACTCAGGCCGAAAGATGGACCTTGCAGCGTCCATTACCCGCTGCTTTATGGTTTCATATGCTAACTCTTTCGGTACAGTGTCATCATCTGTGTTGAGAATGTACTGTGATCCAACATTTGATGTCATGATGATGACAGTGTTGGTAAAACTTACTGTGCGACCCTGCGAATCAGTCACTCTTCCATCATCCAAAATTTGGAGAAATACATTGAAAACATCTGAATGAGCCTTCTCAATCTCGTCAAACAAAACAACAGCGTACGGTCTGCGGCGAACTGTCTCTGTAAGTTGGCCTCCCTCTTCATACCCAACGTATCCAGGCGGAGCTCCGATTAATCTTGAGACCGTATGCTTTTCCATGTACTCACTCATATCAATTCGTACAAGTGCTTCTTCTGTATTGAACAAAAAGGAAGCGAGGGCCTTAGCCAGCTCCGTCTTACCAACACCAGTGGGTCCCATAAACATGAAGCTAGCAATAGGGCGATGAGGATCTGAAAGACCTGCTCTTGAACGTTGGATAGCCTCAGCTACCGCCTTAACTGCAGGATCTTGACCTACAACACGCTTATGGAGCTCTTCTTCTAGCTGCAACAACTTGTCTCTCTCTGATTGTTGAAGTTTTGAAACAGGGATTCCAGTCCACTTGCTTACAATTTCAGCAATATCATTGCCTGTAACTTCCTCTCTGAGCATGGACTTGCCTGAGCTCATGTATTCATGTAACTCCTTCTCTGCACTTTCAAGTTGCTTTTGCAAGGAGTTCAGACTACCATACTTCAATTCAGCCGCACGATTAAGATCATATTCACGCTCAGCCTGCTGGATCTCAAGATTTACCCTGTCTATCTGCATGCATAAATACAGAAGTGATCTTAATATTTTTTGGACATTCAAATACGGTCTGCTGTTCGTTTAAAATTCCTTCCTCACTTATTTAATTGAAAATCTAAACGCACCTTAGGCAAAAAAAATATAAAAATTTAATAACACACCTCTTCTTTGATTGACTGAAGTCGAGTCATTACAGACTTCTCATGCTCCCATTGCTGAGTCAGTTCGTCCTGTTTCTCTTTTAAGAGAGAAAGCTCTGCCTCAAGCCGATTCAACCTATCTTTAGAAGCCTTGTCTGTATCATTCATAAGAGACAGTCTCTCCATCTCTAGTTTTAACACTGACCGGTTAATCTCATCAAGTGCAGTAGGTTTAGAAGTAATTTCCATTTTTAGTTTTGCAGCTGCTTCATCAACCAGATCAATAGCTGCAATTTCAGAAGTGTTAGAAAAACAATAATATTTGAAGAGCATTAATAATGTCTATTAACATATAGCTAGTTCTTGGCAGGTAATGGCAGGCAGTTGCAGAGTATTATTGTTAGTGCTTTCTGGATCAATTGTAAGTAGTTGCTATAATTATTTCCCAAACTTATCCTAGTTGTATAAATAGCATGTTAGAATGAAGAGAGAATTTAAGAGCTTTGATTATCTTAATGAAAGTAATGCTATCATGATACCTCAACTACTTATAATTCATACATCAACTACTCGCGATATACTCTACAACGATCAACCACTACCTGCCAACAAGTAGCGATAACTATACAGGCATTTGTAACATTATTGATTTCTAACAATAAGTGATTTCTAGCAATTCACGACAATAAATGATTCTAGACCAATACAGAAATGTAGTCATTTATGCTTTTAGAAAGAATCTGGCCAAACACAAAATAAGAGAGGAGAACCTAAAGCAATATATTGACCATTCGAAAGCAGTCTTTTGAAATGAAGTATAATTTGATGTCTGCTCACACGTATGTAACATCAGTGGAGAGTGGAGACTAGGGAAGTGCTTTAAAGATTTTACGGAATAGATGCAATAACTTATATCATTTATTCTTTAAACATGATATACTATTCTCCTGGCACTTGCATTTCCAAGGTGTTGAAAAGCAGACAAATTCTATTCTAACAAAAATCTATAACCATAACCTACACTGAATTCACATGTTTTTATACTACACTTCAAATCAGTCAAAAAATGTCCTGATCTTTGATCGAGAACAAAAACTCATACTATGAAACTTGTAAGGGGTCAAGATACCAATTACCACAGATATAATATTTGTTGTTACAAGAAAGCATAAATGCTTGAGAAAATTTCTCATTGCATCAAATATTCATCAACCAAGTGTTTGTCACCTGTAATTAATACCTTTGTCAGGCAAAAATCTCCCACTTATGTAACGATCTGAAAGGATTGCAGCTTCAACAAGTGCACTGTCAGAGATGCGTACTCCATGATGCAGCTCATATCTTTCCCGCAGTCCCCGTAGAATTGAAACAGTATCTTCAACTGAAGGTTGGTCAACATAAACCTGTTGGAAACGGCGCTCTAGTGCAGGGTCCTTCTCAATATACTTCCGATACTCATCTAGAGTTGTTGCACCAATACATCTCAGCTCCCCCCGACCCAGCATGGGCTTCAAGAGATTACCAGCATCCATTGCACCATTTGTAGCACCTAACATACAGGAAAATTAGAAATTGTAATCAAGTTCAACATTCACATCTTTAATTTTAAATACACATTTGGAGGCATCAACAACACACTGATGTAACATTTTAGGAAAATACATGAATTTAAATGTATCATCTTTGATCATCCAAATATCCATGGATCTGAAGGGCTTTTGTATAGAGACCAATTATGTGCACAGAATAAGCAAAACAGATGTACATGAAATAAGCGTGAATTGTGCAGACCCTTCAGACAGCTTTTACAACACCAAAGAATCAGATATCTAAAAGTGGAAAGTTTTGAAGCCTGCTACCTGCCCCAACTACTGTATGGATCTCATCAATGAAAAGGATAGTCTGACCATCAGATTCGGTTACTTCTTTGAGAACAGCTTTCAGTCTATCCTCAAATTCTCCTCGATACTTTGCTCCAGCAATAAGTGCACCCATATCAGAGAAATAAGCTGAAAAGAAACAAGCGCATCATATCTATTTCAGTATTTCACAAATCCTGGCCAGCTTACGCAGTACCAAAAGAACAGAAAAAATAACATAAATATTATTACAAACTTGTAAAGCAAAAGAAAAGAATAAAAACTAGAAGTGCAGTGTATATATAATAGAGATCAAAATAGTGAGAAACGAGATAATAGCATAAAGTGAATATTGACTGATTTAGATTGAAATTCCCTTCTGGGGTATTATGAAGGAGTAACCTAGGCACAAAACCAAAAGGGGCCCGATACTTTAACTAGAGGAGCATCGAGTTCACCAAACCTCGACCCAGCATCACACATCTCTAGGTATGAAGGGATCCAGTGCCCAACTACCAACGCCTTTCAGAATTGCCTTATCGGAGCCAAGCCAGCAATGGCTGTTAGTGGACACCCACCACTTTTCACCGATTAGAGAGGCCCTCTTTAATACATTACAAAAAGATGTCCATAAGATCTAGGTTTATGCTGACTTTTAAGTCTGTGCTCCTCTGTCTAAGATAAAATTCACATGCACTTCTCCTTCTTCAGCATTCATCTCAGGAAATTAAACTAAACATGCACTCTCAAACGGACCAAATACAGGGAAGGAGAAACTTGAGGTACAAGAAGTTCAACACAGAAGTGGCTAACATGGATAGCAGGAGGCCTACAAGGAAACTCTAATTTGCAGCTCAAGTGATTGAGGTGGATGCACTGAAGGAGAACAAGGTGTATAATTAGGTTCTGGTGGGATGACAGTGCCACCATGGTTTGCATGCACTGGGTGCTGAGACTCACTTGTACACCTCAAATCTGCATTTGGTATGGATTGTGCTGATATTTTTCAGATTTCATGAGAGCCTACACATTTACTGGAGTATGGATATGGGTATTGACTAGTGAATGCCTGATTACCATTGCAACAGTGTTTGTTGCTTAAAACTTGCTTCTGTGAACATTTTTTTTGTAATATTCTTGCCCTTTTATTCCATTTTCAGCTTGATCACAAATGCTAGAATAACTTAATTATCAGGATAAATCACATACCTTTCTGTTCATCAAAGCTTGTGGAACATCTCCTTGAACAATTCTTTGAGCGAGTCTATTACAAAAGCAAAGTCCGATCAACATGAAGAGCATATTAATGAAAACTATAAAAAAAAACATCCACGTAAGTTATAACCAAGTATTGGACCTGCTCATATAATGAGAAAAACCGGCATGTGTGGCTCAAAAAAATATTCCAATGGCATTGATGTCCATACCAACCGAGCACAGTTTCAAACGACAAACTGCATCAGCTGTTGTGGATACAACATTGCAGTTGTGCCAACACCCAACAATTGTGGATTGATTTCACAAGAAAAATTGCCATGGACAATACATCATAATATGCTTTTTAGAATAAATATTTCATGGCTCTGCATCAACTGCAACACACATTGCAGTCACCACAATGCTTGGAATCAAAGTAACTGCAATGAAACCACGACTTTGATGTGAATCCATGTACTAAGAGTAACTAGACAGTTGATCATACTATTTCTTCCATTCTAGTCTTCTTACTTTTGAATAGGTCCTCTTTCTAAATAGTATTGTAATGGTTATATAAATTATTATTTATGTCTTAAATATTAGAGGAGGAAAAAATGACATCTCCAGTTTATAAATCATTCAACTTTTTTTTTCCACACCTACAATGAGGTACCAATATTGTATGTATGAAGTGGTTACAGATGAAATCCAGGTAAGGAAAAATGGTAGCAGCATGTTGAATTTAATAAAGAAATATGTTAACAATAATACAAACACAAGCAAAAGCTATGAGGAAGACTAAGCACTTAGTCACTTACCCTTCAGAAATTGCTGTTTTCCCAACACCAGGCTCACCAATCAGCACAGGGTTGTTTTTGGTTCTCCTGGAGAGAATCTGAATGCACCTGCGTATTTCGTCATCTCTTCCTATGACTGGATCAAGTTTTCCTGCTTTAGCCATTGCTGTCAAATCTTTGCCATATTTTTCCAAGGCTTCATACTTTCCTTCAGGATCTGTGACAATTTAATTTTAAGTTCAGACTTATGCATTATAAGATGTGGAAAATGAAAAATTCAATGTACAGCTCCAAACACTCCATGGAGTATTTCAGTCAGAACTAGAGTCCACTGGTTCACAGTAACATCTAAAGATACTAAATTTTCAATAATAGACAATTAGCAACTCAATGTTGCCTACCCCGAAACAAAACAAGGTGGAAAAAAAGTAAGATAACATACACATTTATAGATAATGAACTAAATCTAAATTTGATTTTAAACAAAAAATTATACATTATAATTGCAAAAACAAGGATAGTGAATGACCTTGGTCGATAACTGATTGGCGCCCTCTTATAGACTCTATGGCAGATTTTAGACCTTGTTCTGATATTTGAAAATCCCTAAATAATATCTTCCCAAATCGTCTATCTTGGGCAAAACCAAGAACCAAGTGTTCAACTGACACAAATGAATCACCATAGTCTTTCTTGATGTCCCTGGCTCTCTGAATCAATGCCTCCAAATCACGCCCCAGCATTGAACCAACTGATTCCCCTAGAACCTAACATGATCAGACAAGTTACAATTAATGAGGCTCTGGGCCTACAGGCTTAGGGAATAATATACTCAAATCAGATAAAAAGTATAACGTTGCCAAATTTTAAAAGAATCTGAAACGATTCAATTGGTGTTCATTTGCTCCATAACACGTGTATATTTTGACATCTAACATAAACATGCCAAATTATCCAAATTCATAACTACTATGGAAGGTTGAAGACAATAACCATCAAAGATATTTATGTTTATTAGTTTTATTTCACAGGGGAAGGGAGGAAAAGGAAGTGATCTGAAGCGAGAGAGAGAGAGACTGAGAACGATATTTTACCCTTCAAAACCCCTTCCATTCTTTGCTTCCCCTCCAAATTTTAAGATTCACAAACACACGCTAAAGGAATAAAAGTTACTTAAGTTGGTCAATCACCTTAGGTTGCCGCTGAATGTGCTTATCAGTAGCCTCCAAAAGTCGAGTGTTATCTACCCCGACCTTGGAAAAGATCCGACGAGCAAGCCCATTCTTTTGTTCTAACAAAGCTTTCATCAGGTGCTCTGTCTCCACAATTTGATGCTTGTTCTCCTTAGCCACTTCTGGCGCTGAGACAATCGCTTGCCATGCCATTTCTGTGAACTCCTGTTGTGTAATCTGCCATGCATCAAAGCCCAATATAAATCACTTTGCCTCTGAAGCTCCAACCAGATCCAATTAGCCTCACAAGCAACAAATTATCCAAATCACAAACAAGTATCAAGTAAGTAAGTAACATAGTTGACCAAGTTCCAAAACAAATTTCTTTAGCAACTACAACTGGAAATGAGTCGAGCCAAGCCATGCCAGCCCACTAACACACAACAAAAAACGGTCTCATGCCAGCTTAAATTCGGTTCATTCAAGCTCGCAGGCTGTCCGATTTCAATACTAAGAAATAATTTAGTCCAAACTCAAAAGTCAAAACCAAAGTTTTTGAATTTCCATACTAAACAGTTGAACCTTTTGAACTATGAAAGTGTCATGTTTCTGGTTCAGATATATTCCAATTCAATCAGTGGTAGTAAAAACCAGGAACAGGAAGCTTGCTCAATCCAATCTGTGGTTCAGTTTTTAAATCATTGATAAAAACAGAAATGAAACTTAAAAAAAAAAACACTCATATTAAATTGCTACTATGAACAGGATAAACGAATTTCGAAAGTTAGCAGCAACTAAAGACGTTAAAATAATCAATTGAAGTAATAACAACGATAATGATGAATGTCACCGATAGTAATGCTACCTTTCCGCTTGAAGATGTGCAGCGAATTGAGAACCCTTTAGGGTTCCTTCCAATTCGCGAAAACCTATTTGCTAAAGCCTCTCTTTTCTTCGTAGGAACAGAATTCAAGGTTCTCAGGGAAGTGGATTTCGCGGGAAAGGAGAGGGAGAGTTGTTGAACCCGCGCAAGAGGCGCGTCGTTTGATATTGTGCGACGAGGAATTGGAATTTGGAGCCTCGAAAACGACGTCGTTGAGGCCATGGCCGAAGGTTACCGGAAAATATCTCCGGTGAAGTTGTTAATGTGATGGAAATATGGAATGCTCGTCTTTGTGGTGTATAATAGGAAAGTCATGAAATACGTGAACACGTTGTTGGATAAGCCGGGTGCGCAATGCGCCATCTTCACCCGGTTCACACAAATGGGCCTACTTTGGATATGAAAGGAAATGATAAATGAAAGTAATTTATTCAAATTAAGGAATGGATATTTGTTTGGATTCTACTTTCATTTTCAATTTTTTTATCTTTAGGATTTTGTGAAAAAAAAAAAAATATATATATATATATATGTTTTAATAAAGGAGCTCAACACAATACAATAAAGCGAGATAAATAAAACTAACAAACAAAAAGAACATGTAAAATAATGAACAGAAAATTGTCCCTAGTGTCATCTCCAGCATTGTCATCAACAACAGAAGGGATCTAAACAACTCCATTCTCTATAGCTGATTACGGCGCCACCTTGCATGTTATTAAACATCCGCCGGTTTCTCTCTAACCAAACGTTCCAAATAACCGAGAAAAAGCATATGAGCTACTTGTTATGCTTTCTCTTCCTGTTAGCAACACCTGTCCAGTTCTCAAAATGTTTCTTTAGTGAGCCCGGTATAGACCATAATCTCCCAAATTCAAATAGCCATTGACACCACATCTGCCAAGTAAACTCACAGCCTAGAAATAAGTGAAGAATATATTCAACATCCTTTTTACACAAAATGCATATGTTATTACCATGTCTAATAATTCCCAGTCTATGCAGTCTTTCTTTGGTATTCACTCTCCCTATCAAAGTAAACCAAATAAACAACTCCACTCGTGGCAAAACCAAACATTTCCAAATAGTTCTGGTAAAACTGTAGCTGGTTATTTTCTCCAGGATGAATTCTGACTGCATCACTTGCACAAAATAATTAGTTGAAAATATGCCTTCCTTGTCAAACTTCCAAACAACTCTTAATAGGCCTTAAAGTTTTATGTAATTGATCCACTAATTCCATAATGGACACTTCTCTTTTGAAAACCGCCACCACCACTTAAACAGAAATACAATATTTTATCTCTTATTTCTATTTTCTTTTAACAAAATTAAAAAAAAAGAATAAAAAACAAAAAAATGTAAATATAAACCAAACAAGCCGCGAATTTTTCCATAAAAAAAATTCTGAAAATTTCTCAAGGTGTAAAGGGGGGAAATTATTATAAATGTATGAGTAGCTTTTTATCCTTAACACTGTGAATTCCTTATTTTTATTTCACAAGTAGTCTATATATCCCTATGATGCATAAAAGATATTTATTTATTTATTTATATTTATGTTTGAAATATACTTTTTTAAAAAAAATTATTGAATATATTTAACTTATTTAACATATTTTTTTATTTATATGAGATTATACATATGCTTAGGAGTGATAAAACGGGTTGAATTTACCAGACTAACTCGTCAAACCCGCCAAAAAGTTAGTTATAATAATATTTAAGTAGTATTTTCTTACTATAGTATTCGCATTCTTTTTTTTTTAAGGCTTTTTAACCTTTTTGAATTCCTTTTTATACATATTGCAATATTAATGTTGTGAATAACAAGGTCCAAAATTTAAAACAGAATTATTATTACTATAATGCATGAATTTTAAGGATGGAGAAGAGGATAAAAATTAAAAAGAATTATATGCACATTTCCAATATTTGGTAATCGTACACAAAGAATAACATATTTCCTATAGACAGTTCCCCCAATTCAATGGAGCTGTGACAAAGTAATCTCATGAACTACTCCTAGATTTTACAATCAATATATCAAATCAAATGGGTGTATAGTAAGAAACTTGGTGCTATCATAAAATTAACAAACTAAAAATAATAAATGGAGGGGAAAAAACATAGCTATCCTACCACTTGTGTTCTCAGCAGAGTCGGCATCAAACTAGATTTGATGAAATAGGCATGACCTTAATCTTCAGAATTTGGTTTATTCTCCAATATTCACTCTAAGGTATCTCTACTATAATAGCCTCTTAAAAGACTAATAATAGTGATTAAAGGACTTGTTTCTCTGTCACAAGAATCTGACTCTGAAGGCAAGACCATTATGGGAATCATGTTGCAAAATAAGGATGGTAGCAAAACCACTCCAATGTCTTGATCATTTTCCCCTTTCATCCAATGCTCTCTATATGTCATCTCGAATTCATCTTAATAAAAATCTCAAGTAAAGAAATACATAAAATAAAAAATTAAGATGAAAATGGTATTTACTTGTCCTTTTTTATAGGATGCCCTGTCGTTTAAACCATGGCTCGTCGCTTCGACAGACTATGGCTCCAATATATGACAATTTCTAATAAACTCATTTGAATAATTGACATACATGGTCCAAAAAGGCCTAAGATGTTCAAAGCCAATATTCAACCAAGGTTTTGATTGACCATTGTAATGAATAACAGCAGCATTTTTAACATTCTCGACATCAGTTTTATTCTGATAACCCAAGCCAAGCATGTGCCAAGAAGGGTCAATTGGTTGAACATGACCTTTAAATGCTATCAATGCAGGTGGTAGGGTTCCAAGCTTCCACATTGTTAGGTTTGATTGCAAATTCTGCCATGCAGAAGCCATTAATAATAAATTCTTATGCAAATTCTAACTTTGACTGCACTCCAAGAAGGGAATTTAAAACATTAGAACATAGGCTACATTTGGATACTGCCTCAGAGATAGAAATCCAGAGACAGAGAACAGCAACAGATAGACGAAAACAAATATTTGCTATCCCCACATTCAGGAAGTACAGAAAATACATAATTTTTTGTAACTCAGACAGAAATTGTGTCTGTCTCCACAACCAAATGAAACAGAAATTCTCTCTATCTTAGAGACAATATCAAATGCAGCCAAAGGTCCATGTGTTCTAAAACTAAAATCAGCCAAACTGACATTAAAAAATCTTTAAGGTACTCAATTTATTGGGTATACAACAACATATATTTAAAATGTTCAAAAACTTTGTTAGAGCATAAAATTATTAACACAAAAAGTAACTAAAATTTTGTTAGGCTGAGTGTATATATTTGGGACTTTACCTCTTTTAACCATTGATGATATGTCTTCCTTATATTTGTTGTTCTCCATGCACGCAAATCGAAGATATTCATCCCATAAGCCCAAGCACATTCTTCAGGGTCTAATTTTTTTGAAATGACAGGATGAGAAAAATTGAAATAGTTCCTAAAATGCTTAGACATTACCCACTCATCTTCCCCTCTACAAGTTTCAACAGCTCCATTAACTTTACCATTTAGGTCAATATCCCAAAGGGGAGACAAGTCTCGCTGAACTACAACATCATCATCCAAAAAGACCACCTTGTCAAGATTTGGGAAAAGCTGCGACATATTAAAAATACCACCAAGTCAATAAGCACAAATTAGAGCAAGAAATTCTTATTTTTAGGAATGTTAAAATGGTTCACATAAAAATTGACAGATGATGGATTGGTGATAATGAAACCAATGCAGATACCCCAAATGTTGCAATTGAGCAACTCTACATTTATGTTATAGTTTGTCTTCTTCCATTATGATATATAAATTAATCGCAACCAAAATGTACAAACCAATTTAGGAAACATAGTACAAACATCTCACTCAAATAGTTCAACACAATACTTATCCTTCACTTTACAATCTTTGAGTTCACTTTAGTCACTATGACTAATCAAAATTTGAATATAGTAGTAGTGCTCATAACCAACTCTTGCAAATATAAATTTTGCAAATAAGTGACCAAAATTCCAATAGGTGAAGTCAGTCACAAATATTCCATTCAAAAATAAATATTCAAGAGCATTAATTTCTTTGCCAAACCTAACAAAATGCATTGTTCTTATATAACATTTACACTCACACACAGAGGAGAGAAGTAGGGAGGGAGGGAGAGTGCATGAGTGCAAGGTTAGAGAGGTGTTAAATTTAACTTACCTCGGGAATGTATATACGGATATGGTTGAGTAATGATATGTACTTTGGACTTCTAGCTTGTAATATTGAAGCAAAGTTTCGTAGATTGATATCATCAAGGTTAGCTCCTAGAACATAGTTTCCATGATAGTAATTCCTGATCCCATTTTGATGTTCTACCGCTTCAAGTACTGGAACATTTTCTCTAGTCAACCAGTCAAACTGGTGAATACCTTTGACTTCAACTATAGCAGGGAAGACAGAATTTAGCGCAAACCATGAATGCATACCCGCATAAGTTTTTCTATCAGTGATGACATGGAAGACTATCATCTCAGGATTTTGAGATGACTGCACAGTAGAGGTAACAACTACTGAGGCAGCCAATATATTATCAGTTGAGAGAATAAAATGGTGGTAATTGTTGTCAGTCAGCAGAGGAAGTAACTCTGGAGGGGGCAACTGTCTGCGTGCATGGGCATTTGACGAATATTCATCAGTCAAACGCAAAGTTAGACAATGAATCCCTTTAGGAATAGAACTTGCTGCAAAGTGCTTATTCATTAGCTCTGCAAATTTAGATTCCTTAATTTCTCTCTCAAATTTTTCCATCTGTCCAAAGAACAATACATTGTAACAAAGGTCAATATGATTATCTTTTGTCACCACCTTTTAACATAGGAACAATAGCATCTATTGCGGAACAATATGACAAGATTTGGCATAATATTGACAAAACTAAACACTTAAATACACATAAATTTAGTCTTACGTAATAACAATGCTACACATGATAAAACAATGGCTCAAATTTCTAAGAGGAATCCATGAAGCATTGTAAACTGAAACAAAGATGATAACAGTCATGATGACAAAGTATTTTCTCATTTTCTATTTATTTCTTAAGAGACATGAAAAGATGTAATTGTATTCAATTGAAATAAAAATAATCTTTAAACAATTAAAAAGGACTCATGGGTGTGAATTTGTGCCGCAATAGCTATTCTTGTTAAGTAGCCTATTCCTGTGGGTCTAAAAGCCGTAGGAGGCAAAGGGTTGTCACAATTATTCCTCATGTAATGTGAGAATAAGGAAAAGAACAAAAGAAAGACTAAATAATTTAATGATTCTTGTAAATCCTGCAATGCATATAAATAAACTCTTTTGATAAAAAATCTTTTTTTTTGTCAAAAATCTAGAGCCAGTATTATTTTTAAAAAATTGCTTTCAAACTTCGCATATTATAAAATGATAAAAGTGAGTTACACAATGTAACAAAGCTTATTATAGTACAAATAAAACATAATACCTAGCTTAGTAGTAAATTCCACATGATTTTTAAAAATAGTCATTATTGTATCTTTGTAGGTTCAAACTAAGTACTTAAACAGAAGAAAATTTGGAGATGTCATAAGCAGAATTAGTACAACTCCTAAGTCTTTATTCTACAAATTTTCTTAGCCAGAGTTCATGAATAGTACATCAATTATCTCATTCTCCACTTTCTAAGCCAAGTGCATAGATTAAATGAGTTTTTGAGTTTGTTTCCCCCTTAAAAAGAAAAAAAAAAAAACACACACACACACACACACCTATTATATAATTAGAAGCATTTAAATATTTAAATTTCAACAGCTACTTTCTCCTCTCAAAACCGATTGACCAATACTAAGATATTTAATACATAAAGCAAACGCACTAGGCAACTTACCATTCTCGTTAGCACGAGCGCAAATGTTTTCGTGTCATAGTTGTTATTCTTCATATCAGAAACCAGCTGATCAAACGAATCTGGCAGCTTTAGATCAGCTGGAATTTCCCCAGTTTTCACTTCTTTAAGAATCTTGTAAAAATCTCTAACTAGTCTCTGCCATAGCATTACCATCACCACAGATAGGTTTTAGAAAATAGTTATTTAACCAAAACTTCAATAAAAATTGTATTGTAATAGAAAAACTTATGAAATAAATCAAAAAGTAAAAAAATTACCGTTGAATCATCAACCCTACCAAGAAACTTTGGTCCTAAACGCCTACCAAGACAATCTAGAGTACAAAACAAGCAAAAAAAAATCAAGGATTAAATATAGGCAAAAGGTACACAAAAACATATGAAAATCAAACGAAAATTACAAATAAATAAGATAACATTTTAAGTTAACAAAAAGAAATATATGTATCTTGAAATTTCTATTAGTTAACCTGTAATAGTAGAACAAAACCTAGCTTTGCTAAACTATGGTGCTAAGGCACTATAAATATTTATCTATATTTTATCTACTCGTGATTATATAAAATGCTTCACTAATTTAAGGAAAAAACTTAGCATGCATTAATTTATCATGTAAAAGAATTATCAGAATAGGTACAAATTTTGCCAACACATATTAGAAAAGCATCATCATCACTAGAATCTTTTAAGGTCTAAATCTTTTTTATCCATCCCCTTTCTGCTTAATCCTACTTTCTCTCTAGAAGTGGGTTTCCGGCAAAGGTCATTCCTCCCCTCATCTAACACAGAGATGAGTCTGGATGGCATTTGGATCCGAACAAACAATACAACAAAAGGGCGGTTCAGTGCACAAATATCCTGCATTAATATAGGATTTGAGGAAGAGTCTTTGGTTGCAATATATTCAACCTAATCTGACAAATGCATAAATGGCTGACTCTACAGCTTGGACCGTGATTTTGAGATCACATAGAGACCATTCGACCGTTCCCCCATTCGATCAAACCGAACAACATTAAATCAAAATGACAAAATCTATCAAATGGTATGTTCTAAGCTAAGGTCATTTCGCCCCATCCTCACCAATTTGAGCCTAGCCCAGAAGGTATGTAGACCGGACCAAGCAATATTCAAATCAAAATATATCAAATAATAAAAAGTTGACTACAGGCAAAAGATTCTAGCGCCAAATAAAAGGATTCAAAATAAAGAAATGATGAAAAAAACTCCCTAAAGATATCAAACACTAGGGAAAAAATAGTCCAATTATATATTGTTACATCAAATCCACTAGTCAAAAAGTCATCTAAATTTATGAATCTGATTGCATGATAGCGTAAAATTCAACAAAATAGAATCCACAATAATCAAATCTCCGAAGCGGAATAATAAACAGCAAATAGAAAATGGATAAAAGAATTACCGAATGAGGAGCATTTGTTGACACCTTCAAGGGTGACAAGAGCGGTGAGGATGAAGACAAAGGGCAAGAGAAATGCGAGGATGAGAATGGTGTGGAAGAGGGTACGATATGAAATGTGGCAAGCTGCGACCTTGATCTTCATCAAGTCAATAAATCCATTGTTACTCGATATTGTGATGCTTCTCATGCTAGGCGAGAAGCGAAGGTGCATTCTCGTCTATGCAGATGCACACCACCCTAACATCAACACTCACCGCCACAACAACAACAGAAACCCTAATTTCACCTCCTTTTCTCGCACTCTCCCATTCCTTTCCAATTCCCATTACCACATCCACACTATTCTTCCCTATAATCCCCTTTCTTCTTTCTTCTTCTTCCTCTTCTCTTACTTTCTTCTTCTTCTTCTCTTTTGTTTCAATGGTATTCGTCTGTGGCCTTCTAAAAGACCGCATTTGGGGTCTCCGCCTTATTCAGCCGAAACAGGAATTTCTCTTTCTCTTCTTCTTCTTCTTCTTCTGGATTTGTTCGGAACTTTTCTTCTACGGGGTTTTGTTTCGTTTATTTTCTCTTTTTAATTTTTTAACTTAATTTTAATTTTTTTATTAGTTCTTTTTTGAGTTTTTCCCCCAAGGAATGATTATGGGGAGAGAGGGAGAGAGAGAGAAAGAAATGAAGTGTTTGTGTTTGACCTTGAGATTAGGAAGTAGGGACATGGTTTTGTTAGTTATATTTAGGTATTTTCCTATGAATATGGGCAAGTCAATAAAAACTAAAAAGGAATGCGTGGGCAGCATTATATGGTAATATTATTGGTTAATTTTAGTTCATCTTTCTTACCATGTACATGTAGATGTTCATGTTATGTAGTTAACTGGCTATCGATTTATTTTTGGCCTTTTGTCTTAAAAAATGAGAAGAAAAAAAAAAAAGGAAGAGCGTGGTAAATGGAACGGGCTAAATTTGCCGGATAAATTTGTTTATTCATTTAAATTGGTAGATTTTGTCTTTAAAATTAAATCTATTTTGAATTTGGATTAAACAAGTTGAGTTTAATTAACCTAAAAACAATTATAAATTAAAAGGACTAAATGGACGATCCATTTATATTTTTTAAGAAAAATTGTACTTTTTACCATAATTTCTTTTTAATTTGACCTATTAAATAAAAAAATATTATTTATTTAAGATTTTTTACTTAAAAATAATATTTTTATTAAAATATTTTTTAAAAAGTAAAATAAAAAAATTAACAAGTCAACCCGTTTAATTTATTGGACTGGTCATAAACAGTCCAGACTAAAAATGATGGCTCGTGAATAAAACAGACTTCAACAAATTGAACATAAATGAATCGGGCTTAATCGTTTGACAATTTTAAAAAGTGTGATCTGGTAAATATTAGGTGTAAATTATCAAAGTAGTATAATTATAGGTTAAATTATACCGTCGGTCCCTATACTTTTAGTAAAATTGCAAATTGGTCCCTACACTTTAAGAGTTTGTAATTAGGTCCCTAAAAAGAATTAAAATTTACAATTTAGTCCCCGTCGTTCAAAAAGAATATTCTCAGCAAATTCTCTATTTTAAACATGGGAGCTGCACATGTTTGACAATAGGGACTAATTTGTAATTTTAGTGAAAGTATGGGGACTAACCGTGTAATTTAAGTATTTAACCATTTAAAAATGACCAAAAACTTCCTAGGCTATTTGGACTCACCCCGCCCTTCCCCAGCTCTCTCACTCTCACTTTCTCACTTTCCAAAACAACACCCCAACTCCAGCGCTCTCTATCTCTTACCTCGGCTCACCATCGTCGTGCCTCTCGCCTCCGTCACCGCGGCCGGATCCACTGATAAATTGAGTTACTATTTTTATGTTAATTTATTGTTATTTTTTCTTAGACATTGAATTGTTCGCTTTGGGTATGTTCGAGATTGGAATTGTTTTTTTCCATTTATCGGTGTTCAGTATTAGGATTGGAAGAGAAGAAAAAGTCACCAGATGAGAGAGGCAAGATGGAGGAAGGAGGCGAGACCCGACTCGTGAGCACAAATGTGGTGGATCCAGCATGGCGATAATGAACCAAGGTGAGAGACAGAGAGCGCTGGGGTTGGGGTGTCGTTTTGGAAAGTGAGAAAGTGAGAGTGAGAGAGCTGGGGAGAGGCAAGATGGATTTAGACAGCCTAGGAAGTTTTTGGTCATTTTTAAATGATTAAATTACAAGGTTGGTCTCCATACTTTTACTAAAATTGTAAATTGGTTCCTATTGTCAAACATGTGCAGCTCACATGTTTAAAATAGAGAATATTTTAAGAATATTCTATTAAATCAAACACGTTTTGAACGGCAGCAACTAAATTGCAAATTTTAATTCTCTTTAGGGACTCAATTATAAACTTTTAAAGTGTAGAAATCAATTTACAATTTCACTAAAAGTGTAAGGACCAATTTGCAATTACAAAAGGCAGATTCATAAAGTTTGGAAAGGGAGCATTTGCTCGGGCATATACATACTTTAAAATTTTAATTTTGATGCATAGTCCAGTCAAACAGTTTTTTTATGACTGCGTTTGTTTACAAAGACAGGACATTGAGACAGGGACACTGAGACACAAAATCGTATTTGATAGAGGAGACATGGACAGAGACAATGTGTTTAGAGACACTGAATTAGTGTATTTTGTGTCCATCCTGACAGGAAGCATACTGAGACACTAACAAAGGACACAACTTATTTTTCGATTTTTTTTTCATTATTCTTGTTAATTTTTCATAATTATATTTTTATTATTATATTTTTTATCTCAAATAAATGAAAAAAATGAGAATAAATTGAATTTTCATAATTTGTTCTAGTTTATCACCAAACAGAATACAAGAACACAAAATTTTGTATCTCTGTCTATCAGTGTCTTCTCCTATTCAAACACGTGTAAAACTATTTTACACTAACAATATATTAAAATTAAATTCTAAAAGTATCCATGTTAATATGATGTAAAATATTAACATGTAAAATGTGATGTATGCATATATAGGAGGAGCATGAAATTCAATGGGGGGTAAAACCTCTTTTCATTGAGCCAAAAGTCTATTTCATTGATACTCCTTTCTTGCTTCCACTGAAATACCCTTCTCATATCTATCGAAATGTTCTTATCCATATGTTACTATTACATTCTTCTAATCCACATTTGTGCAATACACCTCTATAACATCCATTTAAAAAGTAAATTATGTTCGTCAAGTGTATATAGTGATGGGATTATCAAAATGTAAATAACATGGAAAACAAAATAATATGCATCTAGAATTATATATATCTAAACAGGTGGTTAGATATACAAAATGATTAATCGATAACTAACACGCACCCAATAATATAATTAATTACAGTTCAATCCCCAAGAAAATAATTCGTTACTTAAAAAAGCGGGTAAAATGGCACTTGCCTCATTCACCCCAACAATTAAATTTGGGAGATAACAGCTACCATGTTAAATATTGTGTTCCATATTAGGATAAAATTTAGCTCGTTAAATAAGCCAACTGTCTAAACAAAATCGAAATTCGAAACCTTAGAATTCAAAACATCATGATCCAAAACGAAATCAGGTTCCTCAGTTAGGCTGTACAAATATTGGAATGTGATACATGTGCATTTTTACATATGAGCACTAAAAACAGTTTCCCCTGTATTAGTCACAATCCTAATCCACCCTTCAATCTATCTTTGATGAAAAACAAATACAGCAGGAAGAGAACAGTAATGTTTTATATATCTAAATCATCATCAGGGTCCTCATCAGAATCTGGCATCTCATCATCCGAATCGCGAAAATATATGATCTCGCCCCTGCCAGAATCCTCCTTTTTGCCACCTGAAATGGGTGTTGTTTCATTGTTGCTCTCTTCCAGAGATCTTCTACCATCATAAATTTGTATTGGTTTACCATTTCCTATAAGAGAATGAAGAGCTTCAGTATTAGCGTATGCACATCATTTGACGGAAGGAGAAAATATAGATCTATTTCATACCTTGGTGTTCAAAAGGAAGCACAACTCTTGACCTATCAACTAGCTCCTTCTCAGACAGCTGCAGATTGAATTGTACCTGTAAAGAAAATCCAAATTGTTTCATATCATTAAGTGACAGTCAACAAAATGAAGTCAACTATACATAATTAAGCATTTATGGCTTGGTCGCAGGCAGAATCCAGTAAGCCTAACTCCGATGTGTAGAAGTACGATATAGTCTCCATCTAAGTGTCGGCAGACGAATGGCTTAGAACAGGTGTGCCTTTCGGTGGGAAGTTTTCGGCACAACAAATTAGTACATAATATAACCGTTTGCTTCCTATTTCTTGTGTGGAAATATGCCATGTAATATTTGAAGCATTTAAACAAAGAAAAACTAAATTAATCACAGTTGGGAGTTTCTGAACCTTTAATCCTTTATGCTAGAGGGCTATATTTTCCAGCAACAAAATTTTGGGTGGGATGGGGGGAAGGAAATTTTGAATCTTGCCCATTTCTATTCAATCAAAACTTCCGGGGAGAAAGTCGTGGTTCAATGTCTCTTATCAAAAGACAATGGTTGGGGTTTTCCTTCTTAAGAAATAGACATGACTCTCCATTTTTTCATCTTAAGGAAATTATAGAACTGACCTTTGGAATTAAACCAGCAACTGCTGCTCCGTCAACTGCTGATACAGGTGCAAAGCTGATTCCACTAGGCCCAACTTTAAATTCTTCGCACTAAATACAAATTGAGAAATACAACCTCAGTGCATTGGTTTTGTCAAATACTTGTTTCAAAAAACCTTAAAAACAGAAATAAAGAAATCACCGTCACTCTAACTCGCCCATTTCGACGTTTGGACCTGATATTAAGTTTTCCTTTGGTCAAATTGGGCTCGGATGAATTCCTTATATAACTTCCCTGACCATCAACAGAATGATGAAATGGGTCAACACTGGCTACAATGGAGGACGTGTACTCAACAGCAGCTAAAGCTCTCTCCTCATGAAGGTCAGAATGCAATAACCCAAAGATACTTGAAATTTGATCTGCAACCAAAGAAAAAAAGAAAGAAATTAGTGAAGAAACAGTTAAAGCATTATGTCAAACTAAGCCATAAACATAAACTTCCAAAACAATCAACTACCCTCCTTATTTTGAATACAGTACACAATGCTAACCAAGGAACTTTATTGAATAAATAATAGAGTGAATACCATGGCTACGCAGATTACTTAAAAGACTTGCAACTGGCTGCATGGATGAATGTCTCATCAGTTCACTTAGCTGATAATATCCAACAAGAATGCATTAGGATCACAGACAGACAGAGAATACAACACAAAGCTAGAAATACAGTTTAAAAAAAAAAAGAGAGACAAAAAGCTTCTGCCCCTCTCTCTACTTATTCCCTAAAGAATTTTAAGTGTAATACCAGTAACTGTGCAGGCACAAATGACTCTCAGAATTACACACTTCATGCAATACTTACCTACAGCAAGAGGGATTCAAAAATTCAAATAGCTACACTATTCACTGATAACATGAAATTTGAACACTGGTCTTAGAATGAAATGGATATTCTATATTCTTAAAAGCTTATATTTCAAGGTGATTTGCATTAGCTCAGAAACATATAAAACTTTTCATAAGTTTCATTGAGCATATGTCCGTTACACAGTTAGCAAATGAAGAACTGAATCATTCAGAGCATTCATCCCCAAGACCCCAACACAAAATAACACAATAAAATTCATGTAAATCTCTATTAAATACTAAAGCAATATTAATCAAAATTTTAATAGTTACAGCATGTAAAATTACCGAGTCTATGGCAACACAAAAGCGGGACTTATTTTCCCCAACCAATCCTGCATGTATGAAATGAAAAGTATTATTCAAAAGAATGTGTCAAGATAAATAAATAATGAATCCAATAAATGAAGCATAATGGTTTTAAGGGGACAAATATCATAATTGTACAAGCTAATTTTGGTGAGAATAAAGAAAGATCTAACTGTAATACCTCGACCGAGGTCACAAATTACTGAAAATAATTTGTTAACATCTTTCACTGTTTTATAAGAACTTAAAATTTGGTTAGAAGGATCCATAATGTCTCCAGATTTCCTTGTCTTATCCTTCCATCCAAGGGGATCTGTATAACAATCCAAAATGTGAATCCTGAAATAACATAGATGCTGAGAAGTTACAATAGTGAATATAATTATCAGTAGTGCTAGGAGCCAGCACATTTGGTAATTTGTAGCCATCAATTAGCCATCATTAGTATTTTTAATGGTGTGAAATTATATCTAATGGTGTGGGATTACACACTTTTTTTTATAGTTAAATGCTGGCTAGATTTTAATAAAAGTGCTAGCCCCTAATATTTTCTCTATAATTATTATAAACAAATCTAAATATAAATTCACGTAAGAGTAAGAGTAAGACATAGCACTTAATGAAGAATTGTAATGCACAAGAAAAATTGAAGTTAACATTCCTCAACACAAGTGTTCCATGAATAAGTTGAAAATATTTACCATTTCTTAGAAGATTCAACGTCCACTCCATTCATCTTTAACAAACCAGTATACGACGATGGACTCCGAGAAAGTGAAACAATCACCATACCTCTATATACAAAATGAAACATTGGAGCATAAGATTTTATATTAAAAATAAGAATTAAGCCTGCTGCGTTTGTTTACAGGCACGGGACACTAAAACAGGGACACGGAGATACGATTTGGCAGATAAGACATGGATGTGTCCAGAGACACTGAATTAATGTATTTTGTGACTATCCGGACAGAAAAGAACAAAGACACTAGCAAAAGACACATCTTATTTTTTATTTTTCCTTTCATTATTCTTGTTATTTTTCATAACTATATATTATTTATCATTATATTTTTTTCCAAATTTTTTGAATGAAAAAAAAAAGAAAACAAATTATACTTTCATAATATGTTCTAGTTTTTCACCAAACAAAATACAAAAATACTAATTATTGTGTTTCTGTCCTTTGTGTCTTGTTCTTAGTATCCTAGGATACAAAACAATTCATAATCATAGAAAACAAAGTTATCATTTTTAGATAAGTGTAGTAAACTTACCGCGACTGAGATTTCCCGGCGACGATGTGTGACGACAATTGAACTAGAATGTGGGAGAACACATTGAATCCAAAAGGGGAAGACAAAGAGTCCTTGATTGTGAGAGCAGGTGCAAGCTCTCCCTCCAATACACCATCCCTAAGAGATCTACAAACTGATTCTGCCATCTTAAGTGCAGAGTCAGCAAAATCCCAACGGTCGAGGCACTAAGTCAGTGAAAAACAATAGCATAAACTACTTGTCATTTCTTAAGCAAAATGGATTCAACGGTTAATTAGTTGCAACTTATTGATAAATGCATGTAATATAATTATAATTAAATAATAATTCTAACCTCAGTGTGGCAGAACAGGCAGAGAGGAACGGCGGCGAGCGGAGGCAGAACGGCTGGCAGATCGAACCTAGCAGACTTGCAGAGCCGGCCGGTGACAACAGAAGACGGCAAGCGAGCGAGCACAACGGAGCAGAAGCCGGCGGCGAGCGGCGAAGGAGAGAGAGGACGGGAGGAGGATGAGTGACGACGGTTATGGGCTACGCCAACGCTTACGTGAGGGTTTTGGGGCGGAGCAGGGTTTTGGGGTTACGGGTTTCCGCATTTCTCTGGAACTGGATCCTCTATACCTCTTAATCGAGGAAAAATGACAAAAAAGGGTTAACCATCAAATGCCTTCAAATTATTTAAACCCAATAAAAATATACTCAAATTTTATTATCTAACAAAAATATTTTTAAATAATTTAAAAATATAATAATAACATTCAATAATAAATATATTTTTTTTAAATATTTTAAAAATTAAATTTTGATATAATTTTTTAGAAACATAATTATAAAAGTAAAATATTATAATATATAAAAATTAGTAATTTTTTATTAAGTATATATTTTTTTATAATTTTATTTTATTAACAATCAATAATATCTTTAAAAAATTACAAAATAATTCATATTTAACAAAAAATACTAAATTTTAAAAATAATAATATTTTATTTTTATAATTATACTTGCAAAAAATTACATAAAAATTCAATCTCTAATGTATTTCTTACATATTTAATGTTAATTTTTTTATAAGATTATCTAATATTAAATATGTATTTCTCAAAAAATACATTAGAGATTGAATTTTGATATAATTTTTTATAAAAATATTTAAAAAATGAGATATTATTATCCTTAAAATTTGGTAATTTTTCGTTGAGTATATATTTTGTTTGTAATTTGTTTGTTAACAACTAATAATACTTTTAAAAAATTACAAAAATATATACTTAAAAAAAAGTTACCAAATTTTAAAAATAATAATATCTCATTTTTTTAATTATACTTGTAAAAGATCACATCAAAATTCAATCTCTAAGATATTTTTTGAAAATATATATTTATGGTTGGGTATCATTGTTTTGTTTTTAAATTATTTAAAGATACTTTTGTCGATAGTAAAATTCGGATGCATTTCTGTCGGCATCTAAATAATTTGAGAATATTTTTTGTGGTTAATCCTAAAAAAATTACAAAAAATAAAAAAATAAAGCAAAAAAAATGAACACCACTTTTTTTTAAAATTAATTATAGATTGTCCATAATAATATTACAAATTATAAAATTTTAAAAATATGTCTATTTGATCTTGAACACCACTTTTTTTAGAAGAATTTGTAGTATTTTGACTGTAATAATATTACAGAATTACAAATAGATTAGAAAATTAATACTATAAAGGCTTGTTTAGGTGTTATTATTGAAAAAGATCTTTTTTATTAAATAATATTTTTTAAAAGATTTTTTTATAAAAGTAAAAGTGATTTTATGTTTAGATGTCTCATATAAAAAATTTTTATTATTTATCAATTATATTTGGGTAAAATAAGATAAAAGTATTTTTTTTCATTTATTATGTGAAAAATATATATATTTTTAAGAAAACAGATTTTTAAAAAAAATATAAATTGTAATTTCTCAAAAAATATATTTTTTTCTAGTACTTTTATTTTTACTATTAAAAATAAGGGTGTATGTGGCCTGGCCCGGCCCCGAACACTTTAGGGGTTAATTTAGTGTGATTTCATCGGGTAAGGGTCTCAAAAATATACCCGGTTATTATTTCGGGTCGGGTCCGGCCCATAGCTCGGGTCACCCGAACTCGGCCCGATGGCCCGTCATCATACACAATTAATATTTTGTGTTATTAGTGATGGATGATGGCTATTCTTATGTGCAATTTAAATATTGTAAACCTTAATATTTTGTGTTATTAGTCATTATAAGATTATAAGTTAATGTTTTATGTTTAAAATGCATAAGACTTTACACTAATGCATAATATTGTTATTTGTATTGATTTAAATATTTGGTGTTATTAGACAATATTAGTATTGATTATGGTTATGCTTTAATTTTAGAGAAGCGTTGGTTCTTGTTATATTTTTTTAAGTGAATTTTATTATGTGAATTGTGAAATAATAGTTGGAGATTAGGTAATTTTTACATGCTAAAGACCCAATTTTCATCCGATTTTTATCCGGTTTTCATCCGACCCTAAGGTGTGTAGGTTTTATTGGGTTTAGGATCGGGTTAGGATCTAAAAATTAGATACGGTCTATATTTTAGATCGGATTTAAATTAAGCCAAACCTAGTATGGCTCGACCTATGTACACACCTAATTAAAAATTTTTCAAATATATTAAAAAATAAAAAAATTAATTAAAAATATCTTTTTAATTGATTTAATAATATCCAAATGAACACTTAGCAAAATTATTATGGGACAGCATATATACGACCACAAATATTCATCACAAATTTTTTGAATTTGTACAATGAGTAGATTTTATTTATAATTTTTGTGCTTAAAATAATGTGAAAAAATTAGGAGCGTTTGTGGCTTGGACAAGATCAAGACTTGGTCCCAAATACAATTAGGTTGGGTCAAATTTGGTCTGATTTCATTATTACATAGGTTAAATTAGAAGTTTAGAAAAATAAGTTGGGTTAGTTTAATGATTAATTTATTAGTCTGCGTAAGTAAGTGTCGAAATTTAAATTCCGTTTTATATATATAGCAATTTATTTATTAGTGATAAACTTTTAAATGAAACTCAAATAATTAGTCTTTAATCTATTGGATCGGAGAATATCGTAAAAAATAAAAAAATAATAATAAAATTAAAAGTTTAGAAAATTGGTATAGTTAAACTATTTAATTGGGTTAAGATCAACACATCTAGTGAGGGAGACTCAGTCTGCATTTGTAAAGGGCCGCAAAATATATGATGGTGCCCTCATTGCTTGTGAGACAGTCCACTGGCTTAAGCTGCCAAAGAAGCAAGCGGCAATTGTTAAATTAGACTTTCAGAAAGCCTATGACAGACTGAGATGGAGCTTTGTGGATATAGTACTACAGAAGATGGGTTTTAGTCTTAGATGGAGAACCTGGGTGAAGAAATGTGTGACTACAGCATCTATGTCATTGTTAATCAATGGGTCACCAACCAAGCCGATCAAGATGGAGAGGGGCCTCAGACAAGGCGATCCTCTCTCCCATTTCCTGTTTGTTCTTGTTGTTAATGTTCTACACAGGATGGTGGAGGAGGCGGTTAGAAATGGCAGAATCTCTCCACTGTTGGTGGGAATGGACAATATAGAATTGTCGCATCTCCAATTTGCAGACGACACAATCCTATTTTGTCCTTAGGAAATGGAGACGCTAGTGAATTATAAGAGGCTCCTACGTTGTTTTGAGTTAATGTCTGGCCTGAGTATCAACTTTGAAAAGTCGAGCCTAATTTCAGTCAACTGTGAGAAGGAATGGGTGACGAATATGTGTGGTCTGTTGGGATGTGCCGAAGAGGTATTACCTATCAGGTATTTAGGAATATCTCTTGGCGCTAATCCTCCGTTGGTGAAGACCTGAAAACCAATCAAAGATAAGGTGGAAGACAAGCTGAGCTTATGGAAAGCTAGATCTCTCAACAAAGTGGGTAAGTTGGTTCTCATAAAATCTGTTCTCAATAGCCTGCTGGTTTACTACTTAAGCTTGTACAAGATGCCAAAGGGGGTTGCAGAAAAGATCATTGGACTTCAAAGAAGGTTCTTGTGGAGTAAAGAATATGGGAATAACGGGATACCACTGGTGAAATGGGAGGTAGTTCAGGCTCCGAGAAAGCTAGGTGGCTTGGGGGTGTGAGATGCTCTAATTAGGAATGCGTCGCTTCTGTTCAAGTGGTGGTGGCACTTTTCAAAGGAGGACTGCCCGCTTTGGAAAAAGGTTGTATGCTCTTGTAATCAGTTGGACCCAACTGTAACGTTATCAACCCAACCTTTTCTATCAAGAGGGGGTCGTGAAAAGATATTTGCCAACTTAATATTAAGGAGCAACAGACTAGAGATATGATGATTAAGGGTCTGTCCATGGAGGTCGGAAACGGCAGAAACATTTATTTTTGGGAGGATGCTTGGTTACAAGGTGGCTCTTTGAAAGATTGTTTTCCGAGACTCTTCTCTGTTTCAAATCAACAAGGATCCGTAATAGGGGATTGTGGGTTTTGGGATGGGCTAGAGTGGGTATGGGACTTCCAATGGAGGAGAGAACTCTTCCAATGGGAGTTAGAGTTGCTCAATCAATTTCACGACCGGTTACGGGTTGTAAGGTTATCGGTTGATAGAGAGGATTCAGTTGTATGGAAATTTGATAAAATTGATATTTTTTCTACTAATTCTTTTGTGCAGATGCTTCAAAAAGAGACTCTCTCAGTCGACATCATGAGTTACAACTTCACAAGCTCCATTTGGAGAGGCTTGGTTCCTCCAAGAGTTAAGCTATTTGCTTGGTTTGTGCTAGTAGGCATGGTCAACACAAAGGAGAGGCTGAGTAGACTTGGCATTATTAATCATCATGACAATATGTGTGTGTTGTATAAAAAAGACATAGAATTTATACATCATTTATTTTTTGCTTGTGAGTTTACGTGACAGGTATGGTGTGCTTGGTTGACGTTTACTGGTAGAGCTTGGACCACTCCGGGAACCGTTAAAGAGTTCTTTGAGAGTTGGACTGGAGTAATAGGTGGGAAGTCTGAGCAAAAGAAATGACTGATAGGATTCTGTGCGGTTATTTGGAACATCTGGTTGGAGCGGAATAGCAGAGTTTTTCAGCGAGTAGAGACAAGTGTTGAAGGAGTAAAGATTCTGTCCTTCTTGAATTACAAGGAATGGTGTGGAGTTGATCCTTTTGGTTGTTGATGGCAATGACGGAGATGACAACGGATTATAACTTTTTATTTATGTTTAGGTTTTGTTTATTGTTGTCCTTTGTTCTTCTGCTCCACTTTATTGTGTTGAGCTACCTGTGTTCAAAAAAAAAAAGATAAGGATAATTTAAAAGTTTTAGTTAATTTTTAAAAAAAATAATAATAATTTAAGGATTGAATACTTTTGTTATACAAATTTTTTTTTATGAATATAAGTTTAATTTTATTTTTATGTGAATAATTTTGTTAGTATTCTGAATATTCATAGATAAAAATAATTATTTTTTTTTAAAATAAAAATAAGAATATAAACAAAAGTGGCTTAGGAATCTCTTGTATCTTGGAGTGATATTTGCATATGCATTATCATCTAATAATTATTATTTTAAAATATTAATTTTTAATAATATTAAAATAAAAGAATTTATTTTTAATATACTAATACATGCAATTACATTTATTTTTTGGATGATTATTTATATGGTCAATGAATAAAATAGTTATTTTTTAATGTGACATTATATAATTAGATACACGTATAAAATTATTTTACATAATACATCAAAATTAAATTTAAAACAAAAATAAAATACAAACCAAACATTATCCTTAAAAAAATACAATTCTCTTAATTGTAAAATATATGTTTGAGAATAGAAATAGTTTCGGACTCCAAAAAATAGAAATATTTTAAAGATAAAATATTCGCTAAACAATGTAATCTAAAATTAACTCAATAATAGACTCCTAAACTCTATGCACTTATTCAATTTTTTTTTATTTAATTATTCTGGTCTCTATAGTTTTACCAAATTTTTAATTAGATTCCTATATTTTTTTCTTTTTAATTGGATCCCTACACTATTTTAATTTTGTAATTAAGTTCTTTCTAATGTAAAAAATATTAGAGTTAACTGAGTATTTTTTCGCAAATTGAAAGTATTTATAATTAAAAATTTAATTAAATTTTTGAGGGCTTGTGTTTTGGTAAAAATATTATATTAATCTTAAGATTTTTAACATTAAAAAGACGTAATTACAAAATTAAAAGTAGTGTAGGAACGCAAATGAAAAGATAAAAAATATAGGGATCTAATTAAAAATTTAATAAAACTATAGGACTAATAGAATAATTAAATTTTTTTTTTTGGGACATTATGTACTTATTGATAATGGCATATATGTTACAAACGGACGTCCCAGGTAAAGGCTTGAGACAATAATTATGCATACTTGTTTGATAGGTAGAAACCAAATACAGTTGTAATTTGTAAATGATGTTTTTTTTTTTTTTTTTTGGTGTACAATTTGTAAATGATATTTTCGCAAATGGACGACCCAAATTTCTTGTTACAATGGACGATCCAAATTTCTTGATGGAGACTAGTGCTTTTAAGTTTAAACAAATTCAGTGGAGACAAGTTTGATTATTTTGTTTTGAACTATTTAATTATTTTAAGGTAAAAAATAAAATATTTGAATGATTCATCACTTTATTAAAAATATATCTCAAATAATATATACAAATAAATATATAAATAAAAAATTTCAAGAGTCAACATTATACCATCAATATTCAATACAAAAAAACATCTGAAATTTTCAAAAAAAAAAAAAACATCCACAACAAAAAACATTATGTATCATCATATTTTTGTCAGAAAAACAAAAAAATCTAACGGTATCGAATTACGGTTATACTTACCGTTTGAATTAATCAGATGGTATAAATCTCACCGATAAATATTTATTGTTGGAATTTTTTCATCCGACGGTAATTACCGTTAGATTTTGCAACGGATTATTAGCTCGAAAAACCAATTGACTTCGACAAATTTTTTCGATGGTATTGTTGGCACCAAAAAATGTTGTTTTTCGCACTATTACCATAAGATTATTTCATCGGTAAATCTAACAGTAATGTTAATTTTTAAAAAAAAATTGAAATAAATAGTCAATTTTAATTTTTTATTTAAAATTATTTTTTACACAATTAATGGACAATTCATAAATAATAAATTTCTATTACTTAAAATAAATAATACAATGTTTAAATAAATTAAAAGTCAAGTACATTAAATAAATATAATGAAACAATAAAACGAAACACTTATAACTAAAGATCTAGGTAGTTCTCGTCGTCGTCGTCCTCATTGTCGGTCTTGTGGCCTTGAAGAGACGGCGCAGAAGGCGGTGATGTTTGTGTGCCACCAGTAGGGATGATGCCAGCGGCATGCATCTGAGCCTAGTACACCTCCATTTGAGCCTCCATACGTTGAACCGCTCTAGTTGCTCCCTCCACTCCAATTTGAGGTCATCCGTATTTGTCACGCGTGTAAGAATTTTCTGATACCTCTCTCGATAATTGTTCAGCTCATGAGCCTACTGGTGAAGGCTGCGTTGGAGCACCTGCACCTGTAGCCTCAAATCCACGCCTTCTTCGGATTCGACGACTCGACTGGTGGCAGAGTCTGACGATGGCCTCAACGTGGAGGTGCGGAGGCTGTTGGCAAAGAATGACCCCAAACCATATATGCGATTCTTGTACGACACTGAGGCGGTCTCGCGCCAAACTGCGTCAAGATCGACGACTGTAGTTGCAAAGCCATCAGTGGCGTCCTCCCCACTTTGGCGAGACTGCTGGGTCGTGATCTTTAGTCTCTGTATGTAGGACTCTTGTGTAATGCAAGTTATTGTGATTAGTATGACAGATATATAGTTAATCTCTAATAATTTTATACTAGAAAATCATATATATGTTTACTCACATAATAATCCTGAGACTGCTGATTAGCAAATATCGCTTTGTTCTCCTTTTAGCGTGTGGTTGTACTTGAACGTCTCCGCTAATGTCGCTTTGCGATCTAACGACTTCGACTATACATGTTGCATTGAAACAATATGATTAGGATGCCTAGTAATGATATGTAAAAGAATATAACTAAGTTATTAACAAAACTAAAGTCACTACATACCAACCTTATTCAACTTTCAAAATCTATCAATTTAATATAATTAAATTTATAGAATAAAATCACAAAATAAAAAGAATAGTAATAGAAAAATGAATTTGAATATTCAATAGGAGTAATATATTCAGATTTATAGATTTTATTAATCTATTAAATTTCGAATCTATTCGAAATCCTCTATAAAGATTCTCTTCTCAAATTGAATACTATTCAATACTATTCTATTTATTTATTCTATTTATACGACTAATTTCTACGATTAATCCTTTTATATTATAAGTATTAATATAGAAGTATTAATAGAAAGAACTATTACTAAATTAATCTTCTATTAATAGATAAATCCTTATTAATAGAATAGGGAGATCTCATATATATATTTCATATATTTTCCATTTTTCGACTTTCTTTCAAATTACGCCTAATGGAGTATCAAACCTAGCTTAGTATTCATGAAGGTCGCTGAGCCGCCGGTATACTTGGACGATTGGCCGATTTTCTGTTAGCTCTGTTGGTGAAACGCCGATGCCTTAACCCTTCATCGGTCTCCCGATGAACTAATAGAGCCTTCTTTATTTCCAATTGGAGCCATGTCGTCAGGTGGCCCCGTCCCTCACGAGCATCTTCCAGTATCTGTTGGAGCCACCGACCCATTCTATGATCAAATATCTTCCTGATGGTAAGATTGTGCTCAGCATCCCATATAAAGTGCAGCTAGCACAAAGAAACTTTAAAATTAGTTAATCAAAATAAAAGATATAAACTAGTTTAAAAGGTTTGAAACTAAAAAAAGGTAATTACCCCTAAATACACACGTTGTTGTTCGGCGCAAACCTAACAACAATAAAACACTATGGCAATTCCTTAATCAGGAAACAGGAAACCTTTCAAGCAACCAAACCTAAATTCACAAAACAACAAACAATAACTAGGCACTTGCAGCAATAACCATAATCAGTAAACAAGAAACACTAACCTAGCAACCAACCCTAAACCTACTATACAAGAAACAATAACCGGAAATTTTCACTAATAATCATAATCAGTAAACGGAAACCACATTCAAGCAATCAAACCTAAATCCACCAAAATATAATCAAGTTTTAAGCACTTTTAGCAATAACAATAATCAGAAAATTTATAAGACTCAAAGTGATACTTATCCCGTGCCGTCACTAGGTCAAATGGTCAATCATATGAGAGAGGTGGTGGAGGGGCATCAGCTGCCTCACTTCTATGAGAGGACTCCGGGGACACAACTTCCGTCACTGGAGGTGGTGTTGCCGTGGCAACGGGCTGCTGAGCGGTAGGAGATGGCGTCGTCACCATCGACGAAGGCACGTAGTTGAGATCAGGGACCATGATAAACAGCTGGTCCGCTAAATCCGCAACCTGTGGCATCACGGGGGTAGTTAGAGTAGAGGGAGAGAATCCAGAATTTTTGGCGGTACCAGAAGGAACCCTCCCTCTACCCGGACTACGATTACGACTACGACCACGACCAGCAGCCTGATCCGTCAGACCTCTACCCGTCGCCATGTTTGCAAATAGCATACCAATTAACAGAAATTCAGAAAAATAAATCAACAATAAATTCAGCATTATATTGCTATGTTCAGCAGAATATCAGTCAATGAATTCAAACAAATTCAAATTACAAACCCAAGAATCACAATAGCATCCTACATTATCTATGAACTAAGAGAAATCCTAATAAGAAAATTCTAATTTTATTCTAAATAAACCTAACAGCAAAATGTAGTTTATCTGACAAGCATTCTTTTAACATCAAGTCAGAAAATTCAGCATCAATTTCACAAAATTCAGCATTATATTATAGTGTTCAGCAAAATATTAGTTAAACAAATTCAAATTACAAACCCAAGAATCACAATAGCATAACATCCTAAATTACCTATGAACCAAGAGAAAATTCTAATAAGAAAATTATAATTTTATTCTAAATCAACCTAACAGCAAAAAGTAGTTTAACTAACAAGCATTCTCTCAACATCAAGTCACAAAATTCAGCATCAATTATACAAAATTCATCATTATATTCAAACAAATTCAAATTATAAATCCAAGAATCATAATAGCATGCTTAATTATCTATGAATTAAGAGAAATCCTAATAAGAAAATTCAAATTTTACTTTAAATCAACCTAAAAGGAAAAAGTAATTTAATTGCATTTTTTTAACATCAAGTCACAAAATTCAACATCAATTACACAAAATTCAGCATTATATTACAATGTTCAGTAGAATATCAGTCAATAAATTCAAACAAATTCGAATTACAAACTCAAAAATCACAATAACATGCCTAATTACCTATGAACCAAGAAAAATTCCAATAAAAAAATTATAATTTTATTCTAAATCAACCTAACAGCAAATAATAGTTTAACTAAATCAACGTTACCGTCAGATTTAGTCGCCAATAAATCCGATGGTAATGATCACGCCAAATTTTCTATTCTTCTCTCCAAATATTATTGACAATTTTACCGTCAAAAAACTAAATTCGATAGTAATTTTCTAGAGTTACGAATTTATTGTGAAATTTGATAGTAAATTCGCTGATAAACTCACTGCTAACGTTCAATGTTAATTCCAATGATAAATCTAACGGTACTCAATATTTTTGTTATAGTGATTTAAAAACATAACTAAAAAATATTCGAATTCCAAACTTAATAAAAACTCATTTTTAATGAGTTTTCATAATAATAAGCTTGTGTTAATAATCTACTATACTATTAATTCAAAATAATTTGTTACAATATTAATTCTCTAACATTACTCTATATGAATATATAATGACTATTTTTCATCGTCGTAGAATTTTTTTATAATTATATAAAGCCTGAATATTATGTTTTTAAATTTGAATTTTTCTTACATCTTTCATTTCATTTGATTAGGCTATTAGACTTTTTTTTTTCTCAAATAGAAATGTAAAGACATCAAATATGAAAATTAATTTATTTTTAATACATCAATAATCTAAAATATAGTCATTTTTTTATTAGTCATTTTTATATAATAATACATAATTAGATATAAATATAAAACCTGATAATTATTTATCAGAGAATATCTAAATGCAACTTTAGTTAATAATTGTTAATACTATTTTAAATATATATTTTTAAAATTTTCACTTCAATAAATATACAATAAGAATATTAATTTTTTTTGAGAAATTTGTGAGTTTTAATAAAATAAAGTTATATTTAACATCTTGAATTACTTCTTAGTTCTTAGATAAACCCTTTATTACAGTAGTCAGTAGGTTAAAAAGTCTGATTCACACACATCTAACACGGAGCCAGTGGCCAATGAAAGAAACGGTTATGCCACGTGGCGTTCAGAGAGGAGTAGGGGCAACACGATAGCATCGACCACAGTGAATCCAATACGATACGATAGTACGATCCGAATGAGTCAAGTATGGAAAAATAGAAGTGAACACGTGAGAGAAAATCGAAATTTTAGGTGAAATTGAAAGAATAAATCATTTAAATTGAGATTTTAGTTACGACAAGTGAGTGATCTCGTGTTTCGATGATTTTTCAAGTCTAACACTCAAAACAGTGCAACAATCACACCTTCCATAATAACAATAATGGAGTAGAGAGGACCCAACCACACTCGTGACCAAGATAAGAAAGAAAGAAACAGCACTCACTCACTCGCTCTCACATTCACACTTTCAAAGGAAGAAAATCTCACTCATTCACAGGGAGAGATTGAGATTTGGGGAAATGGCATCACCATCGCCAATGCGGCTCTCTTCTGCGACGGCGGGTTCCATGAGAACCCAGGGGCTTCTAGGGTGCAGCTCTGTGTCCGGGATCATCGGTGCGGCTTCGCGATCCTCAAGGTCGAAGCTCTTGATGATGCGAAACACCGTGAAGCTCAACCTTACGATGATGAGGAATAGGAGGAGCTCCTTCACGTTGGTGAAGTGCGTGTCCAGCAGTGAGGCTCCTCAGAAGCTGCAGCAGCAGGAGGATCCACTTTCTCACGAACATGGTCTGAAAATCATTCCTCTCTCTCTCTCTCTGTTTTGCATTTGCTTCATTCCCTGTATTGAGATCAAATTCATTTTTTATTACTATTTTTGTTCAATAATTAGGACATGGAAATTTTTTGGCATCGGAAAGATTCTAATTTCAACAAAGTAGCATCTGAATGAAAAGAAAGACACAATTGCTGAGGATTGTTGAAATTTTGTGATCTTTTTGCGGGCCACATTTAGTGATCTTTTGTTATTTTGCGGGGGACATGAGTCCTTACTTTCATCCAAGGGACTTTTCAGAGATATTATTCCTCACTGTTTTGCATGTTACCGAAAGTTATCTTGTGTCTTCAATGTGATCCAATTAATCGTTTCATTTTATTGTTTGTTTCAGAAACTACAACTTCTCTGGGCTCCTTCACACCAGATGCTACTTCTATCGCATCAAGTATCAAATACCATGCAGAGTTTACTCCCCTGTTTTCACCAGAGAAATTTGAGCTTCCGCAAGCTTTCTGTGCAACTGCACAGAGTGTTCGTGATGCTCTAATAATAAACTGGAATGCTACTTATGATTACTATGAGAAACTGAATGTTAAGCAGGCTTATTACCTCTCAATGGAATTTTTACAGGTTTGTCTAGACGCTGGTGCTTTCATAAAATTTGAACATTTCTGGCATACAATATTTATTTCCACGTAACATCCTGTCTTGCAGGGAAGAGCATTATTAAATGCGATTGGAAATCTAGAGCTGACGGGTTCCTATGCAGAGGCTTTGAGCAAGCTTGGGTATAAATTAGAAGATGTGGCGGGTCAGGTGGGACATTATACTGTATCTGTTTGTTCATATTTATTCTAAAATGTGGCATGTATGTTCATTCCACTCACATGAGTTGTCTCTAGTTTGACTCCCATCAGAATCCTGTAAATCAATATATTTAGATAAATAAACTGAAATGGTTTCAGTGAAGTGATTATTTTACTTTAAGAATGTCATATTGAAGTTTTCCCATTGCAGGGTCAACTGATGGATTTTTATGAAGTTCGCTTTTCTATATATCTATTTTGGCAAAATGTTATCCTTTACTGAGCTCCTATAGGCTATAGCAATAGGAGTAATCTGATTGAAACTTTAATGTTTGATTGCACTTTATTTCTTAGAGTTGTAGTAATTCATTTTGGTTGACCAATATTAGGAGCCGGATGCTGCACTTGGAAATGGGGGTCTTGGGCGTCTTGCTTCATGTTTCTTGGACTCATTGGCCACATTGAATTATCCAGCATGGGGTTATGGATTGAGATACAAGTATGGCTTATTTAAACAGAGAATAACAAAAGATGGGCAGGAGGAAGTTGCTGAAGATTGGCTTGAGGTATGTTGATAAGTTCTCCTGGCATATATAAAATTATAATATTCACATTAGGTTTTCTTTTCTGTTAATATGTTCTTTCTTTGCTTGTCACTTTGTGTAACAGATGGGCAATCCCTGGGAGATTGTTAGAAATGATGTTTCATATCCTGTAAAGTTCTATGGTCAAGTTGTTTCTGGCTCAGATGGTAAAAAGCATTGGATTGGAGGAGAAGACATACTAGCTGTTGCACATGATGTCCCAATACCGGGATATAAAACTAAAAGCACTATCAATTTGAGACTTTGGTCTACCAAAGCTGCATCTGAAGAATTTGATTTGTATGCTTTCAATGCTGGAAAGCACACTGAAGCAAATGAGGCTTTAGCCAATGCTGAAAAGGTTTGCATCATGATGATCATGTATATATATATGACACAGACACAGCACACACACAAGTGACTTATGATAATATGGTGGATTTCTAGTTGATTGATCTAATTACAATCTGAGTGGAAGTTAACAAGGATCCTTTTAATGCTGTTTGACTGTTTTCTTTTAAATGCAGATTTGCTACATTCTCTACCCTGGGGATGAGTCAATAGAGGGGAAGACCCTTCGTCTCAAGCAACAATATACTTTATGTTCGGCTTCTCTTCAAGACATCATTACTCGTTTTGAGAGAAGATCAGGAGCAACAGTGAACTGGGAAGAGTTTCCTGAAAAGGTTGCAGTGCAGATGAATGATACTCATCCCACCTTGTGCATCCCTGAATTGATGAGAATCTTAATAGATATAAAGGATTTAAGTTGGGAAGATGCTTGGAATATCACTCAAAGGTATCTTGTCTTTTGTTTAAATTTATTTTCCCATGGGTTTTTATGATAGAATGCTATGATGTTATTTGGTCCACATAGCCAACTTTACTTACTAGGAAAATGGCTTTTGGTTATATTTGTTTTTGTTTTTGTGGGAGGGGGAGAGAGAGGTGGTGATCTCATCCCATTTTAATGTGACTTGGGTTTCTTGGTTGAATGTATCTATCTGCCACTGTGATCTAGAACTGTTGCATACACAAATCATACTGTACTTCCTGAGGCATTAGAGAAATGGAGCTTGGACCTCATGCAGAAACTGCTTCCACGCCATGTTGAGATTATCGAAATGATTGATCACGAGGTGATGTTGAAATATTTGTATAAACTCATTTATTTCAAGGTACAGCCAATTGAGTTATTGCTAATACTTCTTGTTTTACAGCTAATTCGGACCATAATCACAGAGTATGGCACATCAGATTCTAAGTTACTGGAGAAAAAGTTGAAGGAAATGAGAATACTAGATAATGTTGAATTGCCTGTGGAATTTGCGGATGTACTGGTTAAGCCTGATGAGACCATTGAACCTCATGACGAGCTTGAAAATCCTGAACAAGAAGTGGAAAAGGATAATAATGAAGAGGCAAAAGAGGGAGGGGAAGAAATAATTGCTAACGAGGATGAAAAAGAGCAGTTGCTGGAGCCAGTACCAGAACTACCCAAATTGGTTCGAATGGCCAATCTCTGTGTTGTGGGTGGTCATGCTGTGAATGGAGTTGCAGAGATACACAGTGAAATTGTGAAGGATGAAGTATTCAATTCATTTTATCAGGTAAATGCATTATTGGATGAGACCCTGTTTCTAAATCTTAGTTATTTACTCTTTTGAAAGCACAAACTAGCACATAACAGTCTACACTTCATCTATTACACAAGGGTAGAAATTTTTTAATCATGCTACTGCCTCATATAATGCTAATATTTTCTGCATTTTTCCTATTAAATTGCATATGTGCTGCTTGGGAAAAAGATGTAATACATACACATTCTTAATGATATGCATGTATTGCATGTCTTTAAAAGTTCTTCCTCCTTTTTCTTAGATTTACTCCACAATAAAGAAAAGCTGTTTAGGTAACAGATCTTGATGCCATATTTCTTGCAGTTGTGGCCTGAGAAATTCCAAAACAAAACAAATGGTGTGACACCTAGGAGGTGGATCAGGTTCTGCAATCCTGCCTTAAGTAAAATAATAACCAAGTGGATAGGCACAGAGGATTGGGTCCTGAATACTGAAAAACTGGCTGAACTACGGAAGGTAGTTACATTATTTAATTGTTCTTGTCTTAATACTGAATCCTTTCTTTTCAGAAATTGAAGAGGGATCGCGTTTGTTTAATACTTGAATCTCTATTTTCTTATCATGAATGCTGTGTTTTTGCTGCTCCATAAATGAACAAATGATCTTGAATTTCAGTCAAATAAAGAAATTAAAATCGAAATACCATGTATTTGGTTGTCTTTTGTTTGGAGCAATGGAAATGATCTTGCTTCAGCTGTTTGTTCAATCTAAGATATTTGAACTTAGTGAATTATCTGCTGAAGCGTCATTGAATGAGGAGTGCTGTTTGAATCTGAACGCATATGGGTATATGGAGTCCATAATTCGCTCAACTTCATTAGGATGCTGCTACTTCTTGATCTTGAAGGAGTCAATGTGGCATATTAATTAAATTTTATGGGAACTATATGAAACTAGTAAGCTGGAATCAAGCATTGCTTTTTCCAGCAAGTGATTTTTCCATTGCCTTCAAACTGCTATTTAAAGTCTTACGCATATTATCCTCAGTAATTCTGGCTGACTACACTAGTATCATTTATCAATAGTTTGCAGACAATGAGGATCTACAAAAGCAGTGGAGGGAGGCAAAGAGGGCTAACAAGATGAAAGTTGCAGCATTAATCAGAGAACGAACAGGGTATTCTGTCAGTGCTGATGCAATGTTTGACATACAGGTAATGTGTTTCCTTTAGGTATCCTTTTGGCTCCCAATTTTGAAGTTTTAAACATGGAACGGAAGTTTACAAACATTTTTAGGTTGAAGGTAAAGTAAGTAACTTGAAAAAAATTATACATAAATGCCTTAAGGAATCAAAGTTACTGTCATTTATTTTTATATACAAGACATTAGTCCTATATCAAATGCACATTGATTTATGATAGATAGAGCATTGTACAAGGTTTTGTCGTCGTTGTTGTTGGATAAAAAATTAATAAAACAGGTTAGGTCAATATATAGGAATAAGTAGGCTATGTTGTATATCTTGACAGGCCATAAACCCTGGTAAATAGAGCTCTATACACCATTATTTATGTATAATTCATAACCGTCAATTTTGAACCTTGAATAGTTCCCTCTTTCTCCATATCGCATGTTTTAATTCAGATCCTTTCATGTGATCATCCCCCCCCCCCCTCCCCCTTCTTTTAATTAGTTAAAATACAAAAGAGTTTACTGTATATGGTTGCTTAACTCTTGAATTAATTGTTTTTATTTAGGTAAAGAGAATCCATGAATATAAGCGACAACTATTGAATATTTTGGGAATTGTTTACCGCTACAAGAAGATGAAAGAAATGACTCCCAAAGAAAGGAAAGCAAATTTTGTTCCAAGGGTTTGTATATTTGGGGGAAAAGCATTTGCTACATATGTGCAAGCCAAGAGAATTGTGAAATTTATCACAGATGTTGGGGCTACAGTGAATCACGATCCTGAAATAGGAGACCTGCTTAAGGTAGACACTACTTCATTTTCCACAAGTGATTTATTTATTTCTTTTAGTTGTATTTGTTTTGTCGAAGGGTTTATAGTGATATCGCTGATGAAGGTAGATTCATTCATTAACTAGTCCTAGGCTTATCATGTATATCCGGAAAGTAATATTAAAAGCAACAAACTTTCATTTTCCACAAGTGATTTATTTATTTCTTTTAGTTGTATTTGTTTTGTCGAAGGGTTTATAGTGATATCGCTGATGAAGGTAGATTCATTCATTAACTAGTCCTAGGCTTATCATGTATATCCGGAAAGTAATATTAAAAGCAACAAACTTCTAAAACGGTGTTCCTGGATTAAGAATCATGCAATACTTAAAAAGTTTTTGTTAATTAAGTATTTCCTTTGTCCACCGTAATTATTAAGTTTGCCATCTGATCAAATTATACTTTGGTCTTACTGCATCATTGATGCCATATTTGAATGCAAATTTGTTATTATTAGATATCTATGGCCCTATAGGAGAAGTGTTTGAGACTTGTTTTAAAAAAGGGACCTTTGGGAGAAAGAAGAGAACTATGATGCTGCAGTAGTTAAACCTAGTCGATACTTTGTTCTTTTTCTCTTTCTTTCTAGAGAGCACTTCTAGAAATTGATGACTTTTCTTAGCCACTAAGAGTGATCTGGTGGTGAGGGATATGGGTAGTTCGCATGGGGTATTAGGTTCAGACCATATTGCTGTTAATATAACCAAAGTTAGGTTGACAACTTTCTACTTTGGTGTTGCGAGATCATTTTTTGGAATATGAGTTTGAAATATATTGTTACTTATTTTTTTTCCGTAAATCCATTCAGGTTATTTTTGTCCCTGATTACAATGTCAGTGTTGCTGAGATGCTGATTCCAGCAAGTGAATTGTCACAACATATCAGGTGATTATATTTTACATGGTTTGTCTTATTCTTTGGTTGCATGATTATTCTAAAGCGTTAATAGTCAAATTAGTCCCTGAAAAATGGGTCATTCTCCAAAGTCAGTTCCTGAAAAATTTTATCAATCAAACTAGTCTTTCAAAGATTACAAACTAGTTATTTTTGTCCTTCCATCACTCAATAATAGTTTCCGTCAACGATTGATGATATAGAACGTTAGCTGATAGCGTACACAACACCTAGTATATCTAATTGGACACTGAATAAATATGTTTATGAAAATGTATTAATTTAGTCTATTTTTCTAATTATATAAACTCTAATCCTAATATAATCTAATGATATTAAATTGATAAATTTTCATAAATATATTTGTTCAACGTCTAATTGGATATGCTAGGTGTCATATATGATGTGAGTTAACGTTCCATATCATTGATCATTGACGAAAATTGTTAACTGAGCGATTGAAGGACAAAAATTATTGATTTATAATCTTTCAAGGACTAATTTGAAGAACTAGCCATCTTTTAAGGACTTATTTGACTATTAACCCTTATTCTAAACTAATATATAAAAACAATTAGCAAGATATTATCACTCACACTAATCTTTATTCGAATTTTGTCTTGAATAGATCTAGATAGAAAACATCAATTTGTTAATAATCATATGCACATCATATGCTGCTCATAGAAATAATTATTTTTGTGCATGGAAAATTGAGGAATGCATCTTGATAGTTTATCTTCGCTGTTCCAGGAAATAGTTAGAATTTGATAGTGACAGTAGTATTACAATTTTTAGTTTATTTCCCTGCAAAACATTTGTGTTGCTAACATAGCCAAGTAATAATTTATGTCCCTTCTAGTACTGCTGGTATGGAGGCAAGTGGAACTAGCAACATGAAATTTGCAATGAATGGCTGCATACTCATTGGAACATTAGATGGGGCCAATGTTGAAATAAGGGAAGAGGTTGGAGAAGACAACTTCTTCCTCTTTGGCGCTAAGGCTCATGAAATTGCTGGTCTTAGGAAAGAAAGAGCTGAGGGAAAGGTTTGTCATGATATCTATGATATATGCATTTTACTTTCCATGGAATATATATTTAATGCAATGTTGCTTTGGCATTCGCTCGTAGCACAATTATATAGTACAGAAAGTTCCGAATAACCAATGGTAATAACCCAATAAGTCTTCCAATTCAGTTTGTTCCTGATCCACGATTTGAAGAAGTTAAGAAGTTCGTCAGAAGTGGTGTTTTTGGGCCTTACAACTATGATGAATTGATGGGATCCTTAGAAGGAAATGAAGGTTTTGGCCGTGCAGATTATTTTCTTGTTGGCAAGGACTTCCCCAGCTACATAGAATGCCAAGAGAAGGTTGATAAAGCATACCAGGATCAAAAAGTAAGTATAACCTCTTCATATTCTCTTATGAATTTGCTTAACATGGTAGCTATCAAGTTGATGAGTTATTTGTGGCAGCATGCGCCAATTCCAGAATCATTATAAGCTTGCTGATCTGTGGTGATCATAACTTAAAAGAGACACATTATAACCCCCTCATTATTGGTTCTTCATGCATCAACTTGTTTTGGCTGAACATCCATATGCAACAAATAAATACATTTGATCTTACCTTTGTGATTAACTTTCATAAATCATGTCCGTGCCTGCAGACTTGGACAAGAATGTCGATATTGAACACAGCAGGTTCGCACAAGTTTAGCAGTGACCGCACCATTCATGAATATGCCCGAGACATTTGGAACATTGAGCCAGTCGAATTGCCATAGACAGGTCTCGTTTAATCAATAACATGGGTTGGTGCCACGCAGTCTTGATGATCATTACTTTCTCTAAGCAACTAGTACCGAAAGAATAAACATAATAGTTTTGTATAGAGGAGTCCTTAGATCAATTTCGATATGACTGGCTGTATCTCCAGTTTGTCCAAAAATAAGTCTGCAGTTATATAATGTTATGTCTATCTGTGTGTACTGTGTTGGGTGTAGCCCCAAAAAACTTTCAAGAGAGTATATCAGACCGTTGTTTAATATGGAAATATTAGATGCTACCGAAAAATAAATATTACGAAAATTAGATGAATTTCAATCTACCCTCAAGAGGCCCTATCTAAAGGAGATTTATTGGCTTCTGAGTTTTCATATAAATTGGTTATTGTTCTTATCTTGTATCTCGAGGGGAGGTAGATCCTAGTTTGAGCTTTGTCACAGTAAGTGTGAAAGGCTTGTAAAGAGATTTTGGCACTCAGATTAAGATATGTGGATGATTACAAAAACTTATTTTTGTATTTAAGACACTCTTAAGTTAAAAAAGTCTTGGTGAAATAATAAAAAAGAATGTGTTAAAAATTAAAATTTTATTAGATATCGTGTCATTTTTTCTTTCTTGATGTGAATACTAAACACCAATGTACCTACAAAAGAAAAATCTTACCAACAATGGAAAACAAAGAAATAAAAACCAAGAAAAAAAAAGTTTTACTAGAAACTTGAAGCTAGCATAGGCCATTCTAAATTCTCAACCAATATGATAGTAACAGAAAAACAATTTAATAAAAAAGAAAATAGTTTCCTTGAAAATTTATAACAGCCATGTAATAATGAATATTTGGAGCACAAAGAACGGCAAAACATAGACCCTCCTCCTACATTCCCTGAATTTATACTCAACATCTATATTAAAGAAAAAAGTGTCCAAAGATCAAAACAAAACAAAACTTGTAAAAATTAACAGCAATAATTGAATCAAACTTGTGTGCAGTGATCTGTTACTTTTAGGCCACAGCAGGCATGTCTTTGAGCCATGGATCCAGTGGCTTACCAATTGAGTACACAATGAATCCAATCTCACGAAGCTTATCCATATCCACAATGTTCCTTCCATCAAACACAAATGCTGGTTTCCTCATATTGTCATATATCTTCTGATAATCAAGATTCTTGAACTCATCCCACTCGGTTAGAATGCAAACACCATCTGCATCCTTTGTTGCCTCATACGCATCCCAAACCACACTCACCTTCTTCTCGGTTGTCGGGCTAGTTGGCTGCAGGTGGATAGGATGGTCCCAATCAAACTTGTTCATCCACAGATCCCTTTGGATTTGGTCCTCGGTCACCTGTGGATCGTATATGCTCAGTCGGGCCTTATCGCCAAGTAGCCCCTTGCACACATCAATGGCCGGCGTCTCCCTAGTGTCTCCAGTGTCTTTCTTGAATGCAAATCCCAGAATGGCAATCTTCTTGTTTGCAACCGTGTTAAACATAGACGAAACCACACGGTTCACAAACCGGCTTTTCTGGTAATCATTGATCTTGATGACTTGTTTCCAGTACTCTGCCACCTCCGGAAGGCCATTGCACTCGCAGATGTAAACAAGGTTCAAGATATCTTTCTGGAAGCAGGATCCACCAAATCCAACACTAGCATTGAGGAACTTAGGTCCAATCCTTGTGTCTGTACCAACCGCAAAGGACACCTGTTTAACATTTGCACCGGTAGCCTCGCAGAGGGCCGACATGGCATTAACTGATGAAATCCTTTGGGCCAAGAAAGCATTGGCAGCAAGCTTAGAGAGTTCTGCAGACCACAGGTTTGTGGTTAGGATCCTCTCCTCAGGAACCCAATGAGCATAAACTTCCTTCAATGTTTGAATGGCCTTCTGGCCTCCTGGGGTCTCCCTGCCTCCAATGAGAACTCGGTCCGGGTTGAAAAGATCTTGGATTGCAGTTCCCTCGGCAAGGAATTCCGGGTTTGAGAGAATCTGGAAGTTGATACCCTTGGCATTGTGAGTCAGAATTTTTTCTATGGCCTCAGCAGTTTTGACAGGGACAGTGGATTTCTCAACCACAATCTTGTCTGACTTAGAGACGTCGGCGATCATACGAGCTGCGCTCTCCCAATATGTCAAATCTGCTGCTTTGCCGGCTCCAAGACCGCGAGTCTTAGTTGGGGTGTTGACAGAGACAAATACTATGTCAGCCTCAAATACATGTTTCTCTACATCAGTGCTGAAGAAGAGGTTCTTGCCACGACATTGCTTTACCACATTGTCAAGGCCTGGCTCATATATTGGAAGCTGATCGCTGTTCCAGGCTGCAATGCGGGATTTAGAGATATCGACAACAGCCACCTCAATTGACGGGCACTTAAGTGCAATCACTGCCATTGTAGGACCCCCAACATATCCAGCCCCAATGCAGCAAATCTTCACCATTCTTACTTTCTGTATGGATCAGTAAAAATACAGCAAAAGCCAATTCAATATCTTTTGTATCAAACTATCAATCATATGTTTTCTAGTACTAGCACAGCATAATTAGGGGATCGAGTAACAATTTTGAATTGTATTCCTCCTGGAAACAAGGAGGCAAGACACAATTGCTTAGCTTCTGTCTTTATAATCCCAAACAATGTTATTTGCCCACATAAAACGTTGGTGTCCATTTAAACACCAATTCTACTACCATTAGACCAAATTGTGCCCCCCCCCCCCCCCTCTCTCTTCATTTATCACTCATCCACTTTCTCCATCCTTGGGTCTAAATAGTGTCTAAGTGGACGATAATTTTGGTGTGTGTTTCAACGGTAGATTTCAGACAATGATATCAATGATTCTGATTCTCTCTTCAGATTTAGAGGATTTTGTAAGCGGAAAGAACTAAATGTTACTAATTTCCTGCAGATCGGAACTCTATTTAAGGGTTTGTCACTGGCCAATGAACTGATGCATACACAAAGCGGGATTCAAACTCCTAACAGTTGCTTAAGCGGACGAGTGATATAACTACTCAACTAACCCAATATGTATGTTGATGTTTTACAACCAAATTTGGTCCTTGTGGATCATTATATATCAAAACAAAAATCATTGTCACAGTGACATGAGATTGATGAAACAGGAATTAATTTATTTTCTTCTAATCACATAGGAAGAATCCAAAAAGAAACGCTTTATGCGAATCAAGATCTAATGCATGCAAATCTTAACAAATTATTGTCATGAATTAGATCCAGCGCTAAGTATAGAAATAAAAATGCTTGTGATTTGTAATGTATCCTTACTGTTGCAATAGATCCACATGCAAAGGAGCTTCAAACCAAACTCACGAAAACATTGAATTCAGCATATATTTGAACAACTTAACATACAAGAAAGACATAATGACTAAAGATCTATGAACTTTTACACTAATCAGAACAAAATCCACCAAATTAACAAGAGTTAACTACACCCATCACAAAAAAAAACCAAAAGTTCCAAATTCATATTGACTCAACTCTTCACAAGAATGATACTATAGTGAGAAAGATTAAATCTTTGACAAAAATCTTACTAATAATCAGCAAATAAGGAAATGGGGTGTCAAGCGTTTACCTCTTTTGACAAAGTAAGGAACGAAGTGTAAGAGAAAGAGTGAGAAATGGAGAAAACGAAGAGCAGCTTATGTGGCAGAAGTGTTAGGACAAAGTTCTATTAATATAACCCAAAGAAAATGCAGGTTTTGTGGCTCTTATTACCAAAAAGGACAACCTTTCTTTGTGAAAGACTGAAAGCGATGCGTTTGGTGTAGAGGGGCTTTCTGCTGGAGTAGAAACAAGGGCAAAACGGGAAACTAAGTGAAATTAAATTACAAATTTGCCCATGAACTCAAGGTTCCAATTTCCATTCATTTTGAAAAGATAAAATAAAGGTGCATGCTATGGCGCCTATATACATTTGCCTAACTTACTAAAAAGAGATAAAAGTAAATATTTAAATTAAAAAATATAAAAGTAAATAAATTTTTAATATTTAAAACTTATCATAAAATGCAAGTTCGGCAATTTCGGTACCAAAGTTATAGGCACCACAGAATTTGCCTAAAATAAATTTCTGACGCCTGACATCCTCGAGCATTTTCAGGGATCTGCCACATTGTTCATTAACCAATCAACATCATCACCAATTAAAAATCATTATTGGAATTATTACACTAATATGATTTTAGATGATTGCTATGTTGCCAACAATATTTGCCTAACTTTTTAAAAGGGATAAAAATTAATATTTAATTTTAAAAGTATAAAAATAAAAAATTAGTAAATATTCAAAATTTACTATATCAAATAAATTAGGCAAAAGTTAGGCACCGTACTATAAATATCATAGAATTCACTTATGATTTATTGATTTTAATCTGGCTTTAGGTCTTAAATCTTGATCAAAATTGTATGATTCTCTACCGGGTTTCATTAAAGTGGTGGTGCAGGCTTCAACACTAAGAATGGACTTTGCTTGAAAACTAAGAAGAAAAACAGGATGAGTGCATTTGAAGCTTATGAGCCTGTGAGAAAAGAAACATAAAAATCTTGAATTGTTCCAAGGCTTTAATTTGATGGCCTAATAAAGTGTCTACAATTTAGAGAGGCCCTTTTCTTCACCAAAGTCAGTAAGCCATGTTTCATAAAAAAATAATAAATAATTAAATTAGTCCTAAAAAATCATCTGTTTTTAAATTGATCTTCAATTTTTTTAACTGAATTTATTTTTAAAAAAATTTAAGTTAATTATGTTAGTTCTTTCGTCATTTTTGTTACTATGACATCAGAGTTTGCTAATATGGTACCTTAAAAAATATCATAACATATACTTAGTAGTTATAATTAGTTATTAACACAATAAATTTATGAAATTAGATTAAATTAATTCTAAATAGAAAGATTCTAATACCTTAAGGTATTTCCCTAATTAAGCTTTAGTTGGTGCTAATTTCATAAAATTATCATATAAATAATTAATTAAGATTTTAGGAGATATGTTGTAGTGTCATTTAACGTGTCACGTTAGTAAACTTTAAGATTATCAACAAAGAAAGTGACAAAAATATCAATATAATTAATTTAAAATTTTTAAAAGACAAATTTAATTAAAATAATTTCAAAAGCCAATTTAAAAAACAAATAATTTTTTAGGAATGAATTTGACCATTTACTCGTTAAAAGATATATAAACCAAAATAAAATAGCCGGTAAACATTTCTCACGTAAATTATGGCTCTTTCATTTTGAGTTTTATTATAAATACGTAACTAGCAATTTAGTCTGAAAAAAAAGTTATTTTTTAAATTTGTTTATAAAAGATTTTATTTGTTAAATTAATTTTTAAAAAATTATAAATTAATCATATTTATCCTTTCGATATTTTATTAGTAATTTTCAGAACAATTAATTATGTGAGATATTAACTAACAGTATATATAATATCTGTTATATTTAATTAGATGTTGATTATATATTTATAAAAATTTATTATTTTAATTTTTTTAATTAAATAAATCTTAATTCCAATATAATCTATAGACTAAATTGATAAATTTTCATAAACTTATCTAATTATTATTTAATTGAACATATTAGATGTTATGTATATTGTCAGTTTTTATTTTTTACGTCATCAATAAGCAACAAAAATAGCTAATAGAGTAACAAAAAAATAAACATGATTAATTTATAATCTTTATTTAATTGATAAAATCTTTCATAAATAAATTTAGAGAATAATTTTTATAAATTAATTTGACCATTAAACCCATAAATAATATCTATGTATTTGTACATAATAATTTATTTAAGAGTAGTGCTAGATAGCCAAAAAATAGTATATATACAAGTGTATTAACCCGTGCTATGCACGCGATAAAATTAAAATTATGATTTTAAATTATTTTGTTAAGATTAATTTAAATTATAATAATTTGATTAATAAAAATATAACATGTTATGTATTATTTGATTTTTCTTAATCTAGTGTTAAATATATTAACTCTAAAATAGTTATTAATTAGTTTTAGTAATCTACTTTTTTTCAATAAATCAAACATATATACTCAATATGACTATACATAACTTAATAATACTTAGACCTACCAACAAATTTTTATATATTATTTTACTGTCAAGAAAGAACATATCAAAATTAACTCAAAATACATAATAAATTATTAGAGAATTCTAATGCACAAAATTCTCTAATAAATAATAAATAATTTAAATCTACTAAAAAATAACTCAACATTTTTTTATGTCTGCAAAACATATACCTGAAATAATATTATATCAATGTTAGTATACAATTTTACAATCATCGACCGTATTTACTATACGTGACTCCTTCTTAAAAGTTATTCTACACACTTGTGCAGTTGGAAGATAAATTACTGAACTTTATTTTATTTTTCTAAATTATTATAATTATGCATTATTCATTAAATGCTAATTGTAATATTGTAATATAATTATCAATAATGATATTTTTCTAAAATAAATTTAGAAGAGAGAATAATACTTTCATTTTGGAGAAAAAATGAATTCATGAGGAATTGACACCTCACTTTTATTAGTTGATAATGTATTAAATATTGATTTTATATAATTATAATAAAAATATTTCTCTTAATATAATCATGCATTATTCGTTAAATGTTAATTGTAATATAATTATAATAAATATATTTTTCTAAAATAAATTTAGAAAAAAAATAGTGATTTCATTTTAGAGAAAAAATTCATAAGGAATTAACACCTCACTTTTATTAGTTGGAGAAAAAATCCGATTTTAGTATATTTTGTCATTATTATACATTTTCTCTAATCATATATCCACTGTTTTCTTTTCTTTGTTTCAGCATTTTGAATCTGAGTTTAACTTTTCGTAGTTCTCACTTCTCAGTCATTCTATTAGATGTAGTTGATAACTATTGAAATTCTTCGATTAATATAGGAGAAAAATATATTATTATATGATAGAATTAATATGAGTATATTTTATTATTAAATAAACAAAGTTAATATAAAATAAAATTATACATAAAAAAGCAAAGAAAATAAAATTAAAATAGCAAAAGTGACAAAAAGATTATTTTTATAATTTTATTTTGTCATTTTTATGTATAGAAGATTAGAAAATAGTAAATTTTTAACTAAATTAATTTATATCTGTTGTATTCAATTTAAATAAGTAATAAATTATCTTATTTTAATTTATTCATTAAATTTATATATCATAAAAATTAAATCAAATAATTAATATACATAATTTTAAATTGTGTGATGCTTAAATATCTATTCAAATCAATTAGTTGATATAATTAATTCATTATAATGAATTGTCTTTAATGAGTTAAACAAAATAAAGTAGAAGCATGCTACGTTGATTCTATCATTAAAGGTAAAAATTCGATTTTTATATAATAGAATAGATAATATAATAAACGGCAAAAAAGAGAAAGATAAACATTTTAGATCTTAAGTTGTTTTATTTGGATGTTGCAATGTGGGTATCACATTATTTTACTTATTCTACTCTATGGACCCTTTTGTAACTTTATTTCAGTATCAATGGAATTTCACTACCTTTGAGTACTAAATTAAAATTCAAAATGAAACTGAAAAAAAAGTAAAGAGTATAAAATTATTTATTGAAAAACACTCTAAATAATAAAAAATCAAATTAACTTTAATATTAAATTTATTAATACGATTTTAATTTTATATAATAGTTAGATAATAGATTAGTAAAAGTAAAGGGAAGAATGACTTTAATTAGTATTTTATAAAATATTCATTTAAAATAATTAAAAAATATAAAATTATGATATTATTAAAAATAATATATTTTTATGTTAAAAAATTATATTTAAATAAAATATTTATAAAATATAAAATTTAGAGTAACATAGTTACATGAACATTAATCATTAATCAATTATGAACTAACATAAAATTATAATATAATTTTTTTATGAAAAAATAATCAATAATTAATATTAATAAATATAAAAATTATCCAAACACTTTGATTAAAAGTATGAGTGGTTAATTATTATTTATTATTAATAATATTTTGTTCATAACAAAAACTAAAAATATAATTATTCAGATTTAGATTTTAGAAAAATAAACGTATAAATAACAAATGATTTATTTTATCATGTATATGATAAATTAATGAATTAAAATAACTGATATAATGAATTATAATTAATTAATTGGTATAAATTATAATAAATTGTATGATATTTAAAAAGAAAATAAAATAAATAAAAAAATAAAAAGAAATAGAAGAATAGAAGATTATAATAAAATAAATTGAATGTGAGTTTTTTTTTTTACAAATTTTATATCACATCCGCTTCAATAATAATAAATAAAAATACATCAACTTAATATCTAAGAGAAAATGATGATATAAAATCATAACGCAATTCTAAAATAAAAACTTAAATTAAACCATAATATCATTGCACAACACAAATTGAAAGTAATTTCACACTATAATATACCACATAAATATGTAAATGACTTAAGCTTAATTACAGATTTTTTTTTTATTTATGCATACATGATAACACCATAGTCTATAAATGTTTAATGGATAACATATCATATATTGCTCTAAATGATGAGCATGGGAGTTGAAGAGTGCGTGCTGATTTGTGTCCATGATAGTTGCTTTCTTGTGACGACGCCTCATAAGAAGAAAAAGAATTGTTGTAAAAGCTACTCAATGAAAGAGTAATTGGTAAATTAATGATATTTTCTTCTAGCATATATGATCTTTTATAGTGGTAAAATAAAAATGGAAGGAATAAAATTTTGTATTTTTTATATTAGAAATAAAATTTGATATTTATCCTAATAAAATTAAATAACTAATTAGTTATATTTAAATAAATTAAATAAAAATATTTTTAAGAATTAATCAAATCAATTAGTTAACACAAATAATTAGTATAATTAATTTTATTTGATTTATTGAATTCAAAAAATAAATTAAAAAATAATTGATTGAATTAATTAGTTGATATAATTAATTTATTAAAATTGATTGGATTTAATGAATTAAAAAAAATAAATAGGAAAATATAGGAGACAATGATTTTTTTAACTAAATTAATATGTATTTATTGTATTTAATCAGTATAAGTAACAAATCATCTATGTTATTATGTACCTTATAAATTAATGAATTAAAATAATTGATATAATAAATTATAATTATTTAATTGATATAAATTATAATAAATTGTGTGATATTTAAATACCTAATCAAATCAATTAGTTGATATTATTAATTTAGTTAATATAATTAGTTGATATAGAAGTATGCCACGCTCATCATGAAGTGCAGAAATTCAATTTTTATATAATAAAAATATATATTCTTATATATATTATAGAAATATGATTGGATTCCATTAACTTGCTTATTTTTTTTAACTTGCCACCTATATTCAGCATGGAATTTTAATTTTTTTAAAATAAATTTAGAAGAGAGAATGATACTTTTATTTTAGAGAGAAAATAAATTCATGAAGAATTGAAACCTCTCTTTCATTAGTTGATAATGCATTAAATATTAATTTTAAATAATTATAATAAATATATTTTTCTAAATTAGTATAACCATACATTATTCATTAGATGTTAATTGTAATATAAATATAATAAAAATAATTTTCTAAAAATAAATTTAGAAGAGAGGAAAGTGCTTTAATTTTAGAAGAAAAATGAATTTATGAAAAATTGACACCTCACTTCAATTAGTTAGGAAAAAAAATACAATTTTAGTATATTAAATAGAAGTATATTATTATTATTATTATTATTATTATTATTATTATTATTATTATTATTATTAAAATAATTAAAAATATTTTCGATTGATAATTGATAAGTAGTTTAATAATGTATTAAATATGAATTTTATATAATTATAATAAAAATATTTTTCTAAATTAGTATAATTATGCATTATTCATTTAATGCATTCATTTTGGAGGAAAAATGAATTTATGAGAAATTCATACCTCACTCTCATTAGTTGAGAAAAAAATTCAATTTTAATATATTAAGTAAATTATATAAATAGAAATACTTGCTAAGTATATATAAAAAAGGAGATATATAATTATATATAATATAATTTCTATATATGTAACAGATATAAATTATTATAATTATAGAGACTTACTATAATTATATTAAATTTAATTATGAATGTAAATAAATAAAAGTGATAATAATTAATATTATTTTTTTCTTTTTTATATTTAATATTTACCGTAAATATAAAAATTATTGAGAAAAAAAGTAGGTACTGATTTTATTTTATTTTATTTTACGTCATGAATTTTTTTACTAAAATTAATGGAGGAAAAAAATCTTTATCATTATATATCAATCTCAATCACAATAAATAAGATGAATCGGTTGAGCAACTAACAAATTTAACGGATAAATGTTATTTTCTATTTATGGAAAAAATAAGGTAACATACATGCGTATATTAATATAGGAAGAATATATACTTACAGCTTTAAAATCTTCAAGAATATTTGATTGTATTATCCTTCAAGCCAAAAAATTCATCCTTTATTTTCATTAAATATTTATATTAATTCAATTAAATGAGTGTTTTAATAAAAGAAAAAATTATTATTATTATTATTATTATTATTATTATTATTATTATTATTATTATTATTATTATTATTATTATTATTGAAGAATAACGACAAGTATCGTTATTAATATTAAATTGATTATTAATATATATATTGAATTATGATTAATATTAAATTAGTTATTTATATATAAATATATATATATATATATTTAAACTTGATTATTTATATTAAATATATTTAATGATTATTAAAAATTAATCATATAATTATCATTATTAATAACCTATTATTAATAACTCATTTATATTTCTCTAAAATATAATTTTCTATCTTTTTTATTATTATTATTATTATTATTATTATTATTATTATTATTAATATATAGGTTACCATTAAGATAATAACTTGTCACTAATAAAATTTTAGGATAATGAATAAAAAATATAATTATATCAATATAATTAAAATTAATATCATTAAAATAGTTAAATTAAGTAGATTTGTATAAATTATAATAAAATACATAACATTTAAAAAGAAAATAAAATGAATAAGAAGAAAATAAAAATAAATAAAATAGATAGAAGACTACAATAAAGTAAATTGAATGTGAGAGTTTTTTTTGGTACATTTCATATCACATCCGTTTTTCAGTAATAATAAAAAATAAAAATACGTCAACTTGATATCTAAAAAAAATGATGAGATAAAATCATAATACAGTTATAAAGTAAAAGCTTAAATTAGAACATAATATCATTACACAACACATATTGAAAGTAATTTCACACTACAATATATACCACAAACAGGTAAATGACTTAAATTTAAATACGAAATATTTTTTATTTATGCATACATGATAACACCATGGTCTATAAATATTTCATAGATAACATATCTTATATAGCTCCGAATGATAAGCACCAAAGTTGGAGAGTGTGGTAGTTTGTGTCCACGATAGTTGTCTTCTTGTAACGACACCTCATAGGAAGAAAAAAAATTGTTGTAAAAGCTATCAAATGAAAGAGTAATTGGTAAACGAATGATATTTTCTTCTAGCATACATGGTCTTTTATAGTGAAAAAATAAAAATGGAAGGAATTAAATTTTATATTTTTACATTAGGAATAGAATTTGATATTTATCCTAATAAAATTATTATTATTATCAATATAAATGGGTTAATAACTTGCCACTAATAAAATCATTGGATAATGAATAAGAATTAGAAGGTTATCAATATAATTAAAATGAATATAATTAAAATATTTAAAAATATTTTTGATTGATAATTAGTTTAATAATGTATTAAATATTGATTTTATATAATTACAAGTTTAATCACCCGTGCCATGCACGTGATAAGATTAAAATTATAATTTTAAGTTGTTATGTTAAATTTCATTTTAATTATAATAATTTAATTAATAAAAAATAACTTGTATGCGTTGTTTTTCTTTTTTTAATATAATATTAATTGTATTAACTATAAAATAGTTATTTAATCTACTTTTTTCAATAAATCAGGCATATATACTCAATATGACCATAAATAATCTAGTGATACTTAAATCTACCAATAAAATTTTATATGTTGGTTTACTGTGAAGTAAGAAAATATCAAAATCAGCTCAAAATGAAGAACAAATTAATAGAGAATCCTAATGCAGAAAGTTTTGTAATAAACAATAAATAATTTAAACCTACTGAATAACAATTCAATGCTATCTTTTGATACCTGCAAAATATATACATGAAACAATACCGTATCAATGTTTGTATATAAAATTATACGAATTTTAATGATAATTTTAATATTTTCAAACTATTAATGTATAATAAGAATTCATCTATTAGTTCCTAGAATTTCTAAATTTTGTTAAGTGATAGTAATAAATTTTAATAAATAAATAGATTTAGTAAGACATTTTGTTATTACCTTTTTATTATAGGCTCTCAAAAACTTCTCTATATACCACATTCATCATGCAGTTATCTTCCAAGTGTCCATGATCTTGCAACAGCACTCGCAGACCATCTTTACTCGTTACTCTTGATAACGTAACATACAATTGACCATGGGTGAAAACTGGCCTTGGAAGTTTCAATAGAGTTTGTCCATGGGACTTATTTATTATCATTGCAAATGACATGATAATTGGGAATTGTCTTCTTTGAAACCTGACCGGCAATGTTTCATTATTTGGAATTAGATTCACTCTTGGGATAAGAACAATACTTCTAACTTTGTTACCAGTTAAAGTCTTGCATTCTATCACATGATTTCCCATTCTTCTAACTTGCATCCTCGTTCCATTGCACAAACTATTAGTTTGGTCTATATTCCGCAGCAACATAACAGGAGCGCCAACCTTCAGAACCAACTTGTGTGGTGGTAGACCTGAACAATTTATTCCATTTAGAATCTCCGGTGAGAAAGCATCTAACTCAAGTTCCATATTTCCCTCTTCAGCACACACAGAGTCTGAACTTAAGTAGACTATTTCTTGTCCAGGTAGCCCTGCAGTCATCTTGTTGTTGACATCAGTGACACAAAAATCTAAAGTTGGTGCAAGAATTACTCTATCCTTGAAATAAATTTCAACGGATAAATTGGATAACATATTTGGATACACGAAATCAATGAGGTTATCCAAAACTGTCTCAGAGTTCTTAATCAAAATGTCAGATGGTATATGAACGATCGATTCACCATCTGTTGTATCACCAGCCAAATCATCACCAATTTTGAGTAGCCATTCTGCAACATTTCTAAGTTCTTGTTTATTGTTGTTTTCACCTAGTGACAATCTCATGTTTTTTGTAAGCTTCAAAACCTTACAGTTATGCCACAAATATGAAGAATTAATAGAAGACTGAATTATATCTTGCCCTGAGCCTCTGAGAATTACAGGTAAAATTTGTCTAAAATCTCCTCCGAGAACAACAACTTTACCTCCAAATGGCAAATGAGCATTATACGAATCTGAGCACCTTAAGATGTCTCTGAGGCATTTATCTAAAGCTTCGTAAGAATACTTACTTATCATTGGAGCTTCATCCCATGTGATTAATTTGGCCTTAGCTTGGATATTAACCTTGCAAGAGGACTTCCCTGTTTAATGCTACACAAAGAATCCTCATTTATGGCAAAAGGAATTTTAAACCTTGAATGTGCAGTTCTTCCATTAGGCAACAAAAGTGCAGCAATCCCACTCGAAACAACATTTAAAACTATACCTCCTTTAGACCTAATTGAACATGATATAGTTGACCATAAAAATATTTTTCCACAACCACCTTGACCGTATAAGAAGAAAAATCCACCCATATTACCGCTAACAGCACCAATTATTTGATCGTATGCAAATTTCTGCTCATTAGTTAGCCTTTTTAAATACCCACTTAGTTCATTCGCAAGAGCATTAACGTCAAAATAATTGAAACAATTGACTATTACGACTTATATATATATATATATATATATATATATACTAATTACAAACGATATGAATTTTTAATGAAAATACTTGATACTAATAAAAAAAATTATATAAATAGAAATTATTTAATTTCAATTTCAATTTCATATAACAAAACAGTGGTTTTCAAAAATTATGGAATCTTTTTTTGACATATGTATTATGCCATACGTATAAATTATACGGGTTATTATATAAATTCATATATATGCATAACAAAACAGTTTAATATTATATTTTCTACATTAATTATATGTCAATATTTTAAAAAAGAGATAAAAGAAGAGATATATAAATATGTATAATATTATTGCTATATATGAAGCAGTTTTATATTGCTTTAATTATAAAGACTTACTATAATTATATAAAATTTAATTTGAGGAAATAATTTTCCTTGTCATAAATAATATACTAAAAACTGTTAGTATATTATCTTCTTTATGATTAATTGAATTTATCAATGATTTTCCCGTGTAAATCGTTATTACCCAATTTTTAATAATTACTTAATATACAAAATTTGAAATTGGAAATTGTTATTACTAATTCAATTACCCAGTTAATTGAGTAATAATTGTCAAATTATTAAGGTACAAAATCATTGATTTACTCAATTGATTTTCATATATTATTTATATTTCAAGTAATAATTTAAAATTATATTATTTACCCAGTTAATAATACTATTATTAAAAATTATATTTTGCATTGATTTTTAAATCAATTATTAAATAATTATTTTTGTTAAGATAATTGTTTATAAATTATTTCAAATTATATTTTGTTAAGATATAATTATTTAGATTATTACTCATGACACGGGTATAATTTCATTTTATACCAATTAATCAATTATAATTATATGACACGGGTGTAATTTTAATTTTATCTACGGATTATTTTTCGTAATAATATACAACATATTATTTACTGTGATAATTTAATTTGATTGATTTCTAATTATTTACGTACATAAATGATTAAAATATATAACATAAATATCGTAATTATAATTCTATGATATAATTATAATTAACATATTTTATCATAATTAAATATTGATTTGATATAATTATAATAAAAATACTTTCCCAAAATAATATAATCTACTATTATTCATCCACTAATTATTTGGAAATAAACCTTAATATGATTTTTTACATCTCCACTATGAAAAATAACTACTTAGATATACCAAATAATATGTAACATATTACTACTTGTATAAGTTAAGGCACAAAGACAGGATTTAATTAAGGTGATTAAAACTTTCACCAAATAGAATATGACCTCAATCGAATAAAAAAAGGTACTCGATTTTGCATTAATTAGCTAGTCGAAGAAATAACATACTCATTCATTATTCATGTTTCATTATATTTTTTAAATAATATATAGAAAACATATATCTTGTGTATAAAAATGTGACTATTAGTAATTTTATTAATAAACCTTTTTTTAAACTATTACTAATTTCAATTTTAATAGAAAATATGAGGAAATAATTTCGCTTGCCATAAATAATGTACTAAAACTGTTAGTATATTATCTTCTATATAGTTAATTGAATTTATCAATGATTTTTCTGTGTAAATCGTTATTACCCAGTTTTTAATAACTTCTTAATATACAAAATTTGAAATTGGAAATTGTTATTACTAATTCAATTAACTGGTTAATTAAATAATAATTATCAAATTATTAAGGTGCAAAATCATTAATTTACTCAATAGATTTTCATATATTATTTATATTCAAGTAATAATTTAAAATTATATTATTTACCCAGTTAATAATACTATTATTAATAATTATTTTTTGCATTGATTTTTAAATCAATTATTAAATAATTATTTTTGTTAAGATAATTGTTTATAAATTATTTCAAATTATATTTTATTAAGATATAATTATTTAGATATTACTCATGGCACGGGTATAATTTCATTTTATACCAATTAATCAATTATAATTATATGACACGGTGTAATTTTAATTTTATCCACCGATTATTGGTAAATAAATTTTATTCCAATTATAAATAAAATCTGTTTTTATTGACAAATAAATTATCTTTAGGTCAACGATTTAATATATGTGTAGGTTCATTTTTTGTAAAATATAATGAAAATACAAATAAAGAAATAAAGGATAAAAATAAAGTTAATAATATCTTACACTACTTCATTTTATTAAATTATTTAAAAATAGCACATCCACAAAAAATAATCGTAATATATAAATTGAGAAAATAATTTAAAATTCTATAATTATAATTTAATCAAATACTAATAGGAAAACCAAATTACCTAAACAATATTGAACCTATTTTAATCCTTATTCACATATAGTATAGAATCATTCTTATAACAACAACCAACTGAAATAACATCGTAAGTTTTAATATTTAGAATTCGTGCAAAATCAGACCATCCTCTTGTTAGATAAGCTTCATCATCCGCTATCCATGCAATGCGGCAAGGTATAGAATTGCCACACCGAGAAACCAAACTAACTCTTATTTCCCTCAATGACATTGCATACATGCAAAAGAAAGCTGGTAATTTCTGAAAAAAATTAAAATGTTAAAAAATTATTCTAATAATGAACATCTTAAACTAAGAAAATTTAAATATATTACCAATCGTTGAAATTGCATATCTGAATTTGTCATGAATTTAGCAAAACTGAACGCTTACATCCTTCGGTAAAGTAGAGACTATTGCCTCTTCTTTGAACGCTTACATCCATATAGTTGGAACCCGAATCAGTGAAGACAACTCGATGAGGTATTTTATGGATGTGATGCATTGTAAATGATTGTGGCAAAAGACAATCGAACTGGAACATTAGACGATAAGAATAACTTAGAGTAACAACAAATAAAAAATTATCAAAAGAATAATATAATAGAATGAGTATATAAAAAAATATTATAAAAAATTATAAATTGAACCTTAAAAGGATCGGATCAACTTCAATAAAAAACGAAGAATACATTCTTATTCTATGAAGTAGTAAAAAAAAACACTAAATATAAAATTATGAATTGACTCTCAAATTTAGATTCATGTACCACAGGAAAACACTATATATAGACTTTAGTAAAACAAAAATAAATATGTAAATTATCTATTATTAAGGTAATTTTTTAATAATGCATTAAATTTTGATTTGATACAATTATAATGAAGATATGTTTCTAAATTAGTATAATTATATTATTCATTAATATTAATTATAATATAATTATATTAAAGATATTTTTTATAAAATAATTTAAAAAAATTATTTGATATACGTGAATTGGGTAACAAATATTTATTATTATTATTATTACTATTATTGATATTATTATTATCATTAAAATTATTAAAAATATTTTTAATTGATAATTGATAAGTAGTTTAATAGTGCATTAAATATTGATTTGATATAATTATAATGAGGATATGTTGCCAAATTAGTATTATTATATATTATTTATTTAGTATTAATTATAATATAATTATAATAAAATAATTTAGAATAGAAAAAAAATTTATTCGTTTTGGAGGGAAAACGGAGGCATGAGAGATCGACACGTCACCTTTAGTAGTTGGGGGAAAACCCAGTTTTAGTATATTAAGTAGATAATAAAGATATTTTTCTAAATTAGTATAATTATGTATTATTCATTAAAATAATTAAAAATATTTTTGTTTAATAATTGATAAATAGTTTAATAATGCATTAAATATTAATTTTATATAATTATAATAAAAATATTTTCCTAAATTAGTATAATCATGCATCATTCATTAAATGTATTCATTTTGGAGGAAAAATGGATTCACGAGAAAGTGACACCTCACTTTTATTAGTTGGGGAAAAACCCAGTTTTAGTATATTAAGTATATATATATATATATAGCACTGAATAAATGACAATCTCATGATAAGCGAGTGGAGTACACCTTCTTATCAATAACATACTTATCACTCAACCTTTTTCTCCATACCTGTAGTAATTAATTTCATTCCTAAAATTCAATTCAGTTTCTTCTAAATCAAATCCCTAACATCTCTCATCTACATTTACATCCAAAAACACTATCAAATTAACTGGAGTGAAAGATCGACTTTTCTCTCCCATTTCATTCTAACCATAAACCCACGACCCACGACAGAGAAAAACGAAGACGCAGAGAGGAAGAAACCAACAGCTTCATCATCGGAGCATCGCATAAACTTGTCTACAACTTCTATAGGTATGTTATATAGTTTCATGTTTCGATTGATTGGTATATTAGGGCCCATTATTAGTTGCATGTGGCTTCGATGTTAACGAAGAAAATTTTAGTCTTTATCTCACGTTGTTGGATTTGAGAAAAGGGAAAAGCTTGCAAAGATGACGTTTTGGGGGTGAAGATGAAGGGAAGACATCAAAAAAGAATTTTTTTTCTTCGTTTTTATAATCAGCCATGATTTTTCTGAGATGTTATGGTTCCCTGATTTTTTATCTATTCAACCGTGGTTTGATTTGCTATTTTGCGTGTTTTGCTTTTTTTTCAAGTTATTAATAATATGACAAATATAAAGTAGCCATTTCGTTCAAGTTGCCTCCATATTTTGAAGGTCTCCACTGAAAAAGCCGAGCATCGCATAGCCTTGTCTCCGACTCCTATAGATATATTATCTAATTTCATGTTTCGATTAATTGGCATATTGGGGCTCCATTATCAGTTGTTGCATGTGGCTGGATTCGATGTTAACTATGAAAGTTTTCGTCTTTATCTCACGTTGATGGGTCTGAAAAAATCTTGCAAAGATGGCGTTTTGGGAGTGGAGATGAAGGAAAGGCATAGAAAAAGGGTTTTTTTTTTTTCATTTTTATAAGTAGCCATGATTTTTTTGGGTGTTACAGTTCTCCTAATTTTTTATCTATTCAACCGTAGTTTGATTTGCTATTTTGCGTACTTAGTGTTGTGCTTTCTTTCAAGTTATTAACAATGTGTCAAATGTAAAGTAGCCATTTCATTCAAGTTGTCTCCATACTTCGAAGGTTTTCACCGAAAAAGTTGTGTTTGTCTATCTAGGTAATAAAGTTGAGGCAAAGGAATAGAGTAAGAGCGAAATCGCTTTCATTCTAGCAACTTCAGGTACCTTTCCTTTTTTTCTTTGTCAATTCTACTATGAGAAAGAAAATATATGAATAAAGTATTTTTTATCTCTGTCACTTAGATTATATATTTTTTAATAGTTGACTGATAATAGTAGTTAACTATAGTGGGAGTACATAAGGAGTACTTAAGGTCAGTGGCAAAGTATTTTTTTTAGGTTTCTGTTTTTTATTCATGTTAAAAAAAATCCTTCTAAATACGGATGCAATATAGATGTTATGCCTTGATATTTGTATGAATTACTTTATCTTTATAAAATATTGCGTTGAAATTTTGCATAAATTAGTACATATTCTTACATAATTGGTGTCTGTTAAGAACTAAACATATATACATATATGACTATTTAAATAATGGTATATATGTAAACAAATTAATTCACTCAATTTTGATTAGTTACTTTAGTGAAATGATTATGAGAATGATGGATATATTATAAATAATCATAATTTTTGCATTGAACTAACCTAATTAGTGTGGTTATCACAACAATCACGGTAAGAATAAAAAATAGAATATGAGAGAGGATCATAATTTCATATGCAATCTCTTGATATCATACTTTTGTTCAAAGTTATTTACAAGCAAAATTGTTAGTTTAGGCGGGTATCAAATTTAAAATTTTTTAGAGATTAGTAGTAAACTCTCAAAAAGTTGGACATGTAAATGGTATTTTGGGAAGCTATTGTGATAGTTTAATGATAGAGCAAGATATGTTTTAATTATAGATGTTATACTAAGTAAAGTTGTTAGTGTAGCTATGCTATTGATAAACATATTGGTATGTTATGATTAATTTAAGTGGGATATTTAAGTATATATAGCAGTTGCTCGTGAACAGGTGTTCAAAAAATAAGAAGTAGGCATGGATGGCACGTACCAGGAGTAAAAAAGAGACATATAAGAATAACACTCCTGAAAGAGGACCGCAAAAAAAAATTGGTGGACTAAAAAAGGTACGTTGAATGGTTAGCGGTGAATTAACTATAAATTCGGGTTTTTGTGTTTTAATAGTAAATGTTAAAACTGACATTCTTCTTCGTTGTCACTTTGTGCTGATTATGAATGTTTGTGTAGAAAACACTGGTATCTAGGTGCTCGCCATGTTGCGTGGCTTCAGTTATGAAGCAATTAGATTTAGACGCGGACATAGAGAAAATAATGAAGGTGGAGAACATAGAATTTGGCTGGCTGCAATATGTGCATGAATGGGTTGTCAACCAAGATATGATGGTGGCTTTAATATCATCATATAGTCGGGATGGGAAGTCTTTGATTGTCGGAACAAGAAAAATTCTCATATCAGTTCAATCCATTGCGCGGTGTTTTGGAATATCGAACCATGTCAAGCAATCTCCCGAATAAAATAGAAAGAAAAGAAAAAAATGATACACAATAATCTTGTTGAGTATATGTTTTTTATCGTTGAGTATATGTTTTCGGTAAAATTAGCCATTAAAGATTTAGACTGCATTGACTTATTTTTGTGTTTGGTAGGGAATAGTTTCAAAATTTCAGAAACACTAGCAGAGCACCAACTTTTTAACAGCTTCACAGGAAAGACACAAGCAGATTTAAAAAGGGATGTTATCACATGCTTGATGCACTCCGATGACGATAGAATCAACTTCTGGAGACAGTTCATCATGTTGATAGTGAAACGTTTGTTCTTAACCTCGCCGAAGGCCACCGTTTCAGGCATACATATACGGGCTACTATTGATATATCGAACCCAAGGAAGATATATTGGGTGAGGTACATTTATGATTTTTTTTAATTGAGGGAGTTCTGAGGTTTAGGATGTAGAGAAAAAGACAGTGAATGAATGTATGTTCGTATTAGTGGTGAGCCGTATATCCATAAACCTTTGATTTGTTGTTTGTTATTCTATAGTATACCTTGTTTATAGCAATTACTATAACTTTCAGATTATATATCTCCATGCTAATAAGAATGGAGATTTAGGAAGATATAATGGCAGAGAACCGTGAATCAGAGACTAGTCGCTTGCTTATCTAAAGAAGATGGATGAAGAGGAAAGCACATCTCACTCGGTGAGGCATATGATAGATATATAATCTTTTAATAGTGAAAAGTGTGAAAGATATGTTAATCAGACCATTTCTATTAAGCTCTAATAAAAATAAAACTTATACTTTGTCCACTGTAGGGGCTTCTAAATATAATTGAAAAGATGTTTGGGATACCAAAAAAGCACAACCGTATATCCAAAAGAGGATGCATTAGGAAAAAAAGAAAGTCTAGTAAAAAGACTCGTAAAGAAGCTCCCACGGTAGATGAAACTGAGACCGACATACCAGTTGGTCATGCATCACCTGCTAAATTTGATGAACATCCTTCCTTAAAAAAGGCAATTCAATGATTTTTAAGTTATAGTATAAAATTTTATTGCTCTAACCTGCGCCTTTTTAATAGTATTCTAGTATAAATATTTGTTAGCTTTTGCGTCTTTTTTAGAAGTGTGATATTGATGCTGTAACTTGTAGATCCATCTTTAAAAAAATGTTGGAGCTACTTATCTTGAGCATCGCAATAGACCTTACACATTTAAATACATCCTTTTGTGTTTTAACATTCACATCATAAAATAATAACTTTGAAAATCATGTGTCCTCTCCCTTATATGCATAGCTAAAAACCCTTTACTAAGCTGCTTTGGTTTTAATGTGCAACATGATAACAGTTTGATTAGCATTATTTCAATTAAATAAAGATTTAAGTAATTCTAATACTAGTTACTTTAAATATGGTAAAATTTTATATACGATTAAAAAGACGCAAAAACTAAAAAATATTTATACTAGAATATTATTAAAAAAACGCAGGTTAGAGCAATAAAATTTTATACTATAACTGAAAAATTATTGAATTGCCTTTTTTTGGAAAGATGTTCATCAAATTTAGCAGGTGATGCATGACTAGCCGGTATGTCGATCTCAGTTTCATCTGTCGTAAGAGCTTCTTTACGAGTCTTTTTATTAGACTTTCTTTTTTTCCTAATGCATCCTCTCTTGGATACACGGTTGTGCTTTTTCGGTATCCCAAACATCTTTCCAATTAAATTTAGAAGCCCCTACAGTGGACAACGTATAAGTTTTATTTTCATTAGAGCTTATTAGAAATGGTCTGATTAACATATCTTTCACACTTATCACTATTAAAAGATTATGTATCTATCATATGCCTCACCGAGTGAAATTTGCTTTCCTCTTCATCCATCTTCTTCAGATAAGCAAGCGACCAGTCTCTGATCCATGGTTCTCTCCCATTATATATTCTTAAATCTCCATTCTTGTTAGCATAGAGATATATAATCTGAAAGTTATAGTAATTGCTATAAACAAGGTATACTATAGAATAACAAACAACAAATCAAAGATTTATGGATATACGACTCATTAGTAATACGAACATATATTCATTCACTGTTTTTTTCTCTACATCCTGAAACCTCAAAACTCCCTCAATTAGAAAATCATAAATGTACCTCGCACAATATATCTTTCTTGGGTTCGATACATCATTGGCAGCCCGTATATATATGCCTGAAACGGTGGCCTTCGGCGAGGTTAAGAATAAACGCTTCGCTATCAACATGATGAACTGTCTCCGGAAGTTGATTCTATCATTATCGGAGTGCATCGAGTATGTGATAATATCCCTTTTCAAATCTACTTGTGTTTTTCCTGTAAAGCTGTTAAAAAGTCGGTACTCTGTTGGTGTTTCTGGAATTTTGAAACTATTCCCTGCCAAACACAAAAATGAGTCAATGCAGTCCAAATCTTTAATGGCTAATTTTACCAAAAATATATACTTAACAAGATTATTGTGTATAATTTTTTTTCTTTTCTCCCTATTTTTGGGAGATTGATTGACATGGTTCGATAGCATAAAACACCGTGCAATGGATTGAACTGATATGAGAATTTTTCTTGTTCCGACGATCAAAGACTTTCCATCCCGACTATATGATGATACTAATGCCACCATCATATCTTAGTTGACAGCCCATTCAAGCACATATTGCAGCCAGCTAAATCTCATGTTCTCCACCTCCATTATTTTCTCTCTGCCCGCGTATTAACCTAATTACTTCATAACTGAAACCACGCAACATGGCGAGCACCTAGATACCATTGTTTTCTACACAAACATTCATAATCAGTACGAAGTGACAACAAAGGAGAATGTCAGTTTTAACATTTACTATTAAAACACAACAACGCGGGTTTATAGTTAATTCACTGCTAACTATTCAATGTACCTTTTTTGGTCCACCAATTTTATTTTTTGTGATCCTCTTTTGGAAATGTTATTCTTATGTGTCTCTTTTTTGTTTCTGGTATGAGTCATGCCTACTTCTTGTTTTTTAAACACCTGTTCACGAGCAACTGCTATATATATTTAAATAACTCACTTAAATTAATCATAACATACCAACATGTTTATCAATAGCATAGCTACGCTAACAACTTTGCTTAGTATAACATCTATGATTGAAACATATCTTGCTCTATCATTAAACTATTACAATAGCCCCCTAAAATACCATTTACATGTCTAACTTTCTGAGAGTTTAAATTCAATACCCACCTGAAATGATAACTTTGCTTGCAAATAACTTTGAACAAAAGTATGATATCAAGAGATTGCATATGAATTTATAATCCTCCCTCGTATCCCATTCTTTATTGATTGTTGTGATAACCACACTAATTAAGTTAGTTCAATACAAAACTCATGATTATTTACTATGTATCCATCATTCTCGTAATCATTTTACTAAAGTAACTAATCAAAATTGAGTGAATTAATTTGTTTACCTATATACCATTATTTAAATAGTCATATATGTATGTATGATCTTAAGACACCAATTATGTAGAAATGTGTAATAATTTATGCAAAATTTTAACGCAACCTTTTATAAGGATAAAGCAATTCACATTAAAAAAAATATCAAGACATAACATCCATATTGCATTCGTATATAGAAGGATTTTTTTAACATGAATAAAAACAAAAACCTGACAAAAAATACTTTGCCACTAACCTTAAGTACTCCTTATGTACTCCTACTATAGTTAACTACCATTATCAGTTAACTATTAAAAAATACATAATCTAGGTGACAAACATGAAAAAATTACTTTATTCATATTTTTTTCTGTCCCAGTGGAATTGACAAAGAAAAAAAAAGAAAAGGTACCTAAGCAGCTAGAATGAAAGCGATTTCGTTCTGTTCCTTTGCCTCAACTTTATCATCTAGAGACATAAACACAGCTTTTTCAGTGGAGACCTTCGAAGTATGAAGGCATTTTGAATGAAATAGCTACTTTACAATTGTCACATTATTAATAATTTGAAAGAACGCACAACATCAAGCACGCAAAATAGCAAATCAAACCACAGTTGAACAGATGAAAAATCAGGAAAAGCGTAACACCCCAGAAAAATCATGGCTGCTTATAAAATGAAAAAAAAATATTTTTTATGCCTTTCCTTTATCTGCACTCCCAAAACGCCATCTTTGCAAGCTTTTCCCTTCTCCCAAACCCATTAATGGGAGATAAAGACCAAAACTTTCATCGTTAACATTGAACCCAGCCACAAGCAACAACTAATAATGGAGCTCCAATATACCAATTAATCAAAACATAAAACTAGATAACATACATATAGGAGTCAGAAACAAGACTATGCGATGCTTGGCTTTTCCAATGGAGACCTTCGAAATATGGAGCAATTAATAACTTGAAAGAAAGCACAATACCAAGCACGCAAAATAGCAAATCAAATTACGGTTGAATAGATAAAAAATAGGAGAACAGTAACACCCCATAAAAATCATGGCTGCTTATAAAAAAAATCTTTTTTGGTGCCTTCCTTTCATTTCCACTCCCAAAATGCCATCTTTGCAAGCTTTTTCCTTTTTTCAAACCCATCAACGTGAGATAAAGACCAAAACTTTCATCGTTAACATCAAATCCAGCCACATGCAAGAACTGATAATAGAGTCCCAATATGCCAATTAATCGAAACATAAAACTAGATAACATACCTATAGGAGTCGGAAACAAGGCTATGCAATGCTCTGATGACGAAGCTGCTGTGTTTTCTCATCTCTGCGTCAGTTCATTTTTCTCGGTTGTGGACTTATGGTTCAAATAAAATGGGGATAAAAATCTTGATCTTTCACTCGAGTTAATTTGATAGTGTTTTTGGAGGTTAATCAAATTACATTTTAATAGACATAAATGTAGATGAGAGATGTTAGGAATTTGATTTAGAAAAAACGGAAATGAATTTTGGAAATGAAATTAATTACTACAGGCACGGAGAAGAAGGTTGAGTGATAAGTATGTTATTGATAAACAAGGTGTACTCCACTCGCTTATCATGTGATTGACATTTATTCTGTGCTATATATATATTATACACTATTTTTTGGTTATTTAGCACTACTCACAAAGAATAATATTACACACTTAATTTTTTTTGCTAATTAAGTTCAATTAAGTTGGTCTAATATAATAAAAATTAATTATAATTAACATTATTTCAAGTCTTATTGTTTAATTTAATTGAATTTAGTTAAAAAAACTTAGATATATAATATTAGTCGTCTGTAAAATATTGTAATTTATTTTGGGAAATAGAGGTATTCTATAGTTGAACATCTACTATAAATACGAGGATTTATCTTTTAAAATACCTTTTTAAAAAAATTAATCTTTTTAAAAATTGAATTAAGACCATTTATTTAAGAAAAAAACTTATTATTTTAATGACAGTTTAGTCAATAATATTTAAAAGTGTATATTAAAAATATATTATTAATTATTAATTTAAACAAATTGAATTAATAGCTAAAAGTAGGGGTAGCAACATGTATCCTACTCGCGGATATTCAACCTAATCCCACCCGATCGGATAGGGTTGTAAACTTGATTCGCAGCGGGTAGGGTAGGGTGCGGGTTGGGTTCTCATGCGGGTCGGGTATGGTGCGGGTTGAGTATCAACTCTACCCGACCTACCCGCACCCTATACATGTATATGTTATATATTTATATAAAAATATGTTTTAAGTAAATGTTGAACCAAAGAACTCTCACTAAATGTAAAAGATCCTTAGTCACTAAAAAAAGATCATTAATTGATAATTTAATATTTTTTTAACATAAAATTCAGTTCTATTTTAAATTATCATGAAGTTATATAATAATTTAACATCTTTGTTGTAACCCGCGGGTAGAGTCGGGTACCCGCGAATTAAAAACGAGTAGAATTAGAATTGGGATATTCTCAACTTGCAGGTAGAGTAGGATTGAGTTTATATAAAAATCTCAATCCGCGAGTAAGACTTCAAATCCTATCCTACCCTACTCATTATCACCCCTAAGCCCTAGCTAAAAGTGTTGGTGAAAGTTAATAAACATATCTACTTAATATACTAAAACTGGTTTTTCCCCCAGCTAATAAGGGTGACGTGTCGCTCTCTCGTGAGTTCGTTTTCCCTCCAAAACGAATGAAATTTTTCATCTATTCTAAATTATTTATTATAATTATATTATTATTATATTATATTTAATATTTAATGAATAATATATAATTATACTAATTTAAGAACATATCTTCATTATAATTATATCAAATCAATATTTAATGCACTATTAAACTACTTATCAATTATAATGCGTAATTGCTGTACATAATAAAAAATTGCCTTAATAGTAATTAATTTACATATTTATATTTGTTTTACTAAGGTCTATAAATAGTATTTTCCTGTCGTACATGAATCTAAATTTGAGAGTCAGTTCATAATTTTATATTTAGTATTTTTTTACTACTTCATAGAATAATAATGTATTCTTCGTTTTTTATTGAAGTTGATTCTTCTTCGTTTTTTATTGAAGTTGATTCTTTTAAGGTACAATTTATAATTTTTCATATTTTTTCATATACTCATTCTATTATTATTTTTCTTTTGATAATTTATTTATTGTTGTTACTCTAAGTTATTGTTATCGTCTAATGTTCCAGTTCAATTGTCTTTTGCCATAATCGTTTACAATGCATCACATCCATGAAATACCTCATCGAGTTGTCTTCACTGATTCGGATTCCAACTACATGAATGTAAGCGTTTCATATACTCATTCTATTATATTATTCTTTTGATAATTTATTTATTGTTGTTACTCTAGTTATTGTTCGTCTAATGTTCCAGTTCAATTGTCTTTTGCCATAATCGTTTACAATGCATCACATCCATGAAATACCATCGAGTTGTCTTCACTGATTCGGATTCCAACTACATGAATGTAAGCGTTCAAAGAAGAGGCAATCTCTACTTTACCGATGATGGTTAGATCTACTCACCTATTATGACCAATCTAATGGAATGTGGTTAAAGTTAGCTTTCTTGGGAGGAGCTCGATTTTTATTGAGGAATTTTTCCACGAATTTCAACGATTCGTAATATATTTAAATTTCTTATTTTAAGTTTTTCATTATTAGAATAATTTTATACCATATTGTGATTTTTTTGAGAAATTACCGGTTTTCTTTTGCATGCATGTAATGCCATTGAGGGGTTTAAGTAATTACCTTGCCGCATTGCATGGTAGCAGATGATGAAGCTTATTTAATACGAGGATGGTCTGAATTTGCACTAAGGACTAATAGATTCAACATTGTTTAAGTAATTTTGTTTTAATATTAGTATTTGATTAAATTAGTATTATAGAATTTTAAATTATTGCCTCAATTTAATATTATGAGTATTTTTTTTGGATGTGCTATTTTAAATATTTAATAAATAAAGTGGTGTCAGATATATTTAAGTTTATTTTTATCCTTATTTTTTTAATTTTTTATTATATTCGAAAAAAATCTCTACCTAACATATATTAAATCATTGACCTAAACACAATTTCTTTACCGATAAAAACGATTTTATTTAGAAAAATAATGAAACATACATTTTTGATGATATATAAAGTGTAATAGAAATATAGTAAGTAAATATTATGTTATAATAATATCTTTAATTGCATAATAAATAGCTCATGAATAATGTATGATTATATTATTTTAGAAAAATATTTTTATTATAATATATAATATTTAATATTATTAAACTAATTATCAATTAATGATATTTATTTTAATAATAATAATAATAGTTTATCTTTTATTAAAACACTCATCTAACTGAATCTAAATATTTAATGAATAAAAGATGAATTTGTGTTTTGAATGATAATAAAATTGTATATTTTAAAGACTTTAAGGCTGTGAGTAAATAAGTGATATAATAAAAAATGCTTCTGATATAATTCTTTCTGTATTAATATACGTATGCATGTCACCTCCATATTTATTTTTAGATCACTCAATTTTCACTAAGCGTAATAAAAACCATAAAAACTAATAAATAATTACTTGTTTTTCGTTATTCCTATATAGGCTTTTATTTTTTTAATACAGTTTATATCCTTTATTATTTTTATATAACAATATATATATGTTTATATATCACTTTTTTAACTATTCTTATAATATTGGCATATAATAATAATAACATATACTGAATAAATATCTTTATTGAATTAATTATAACAATTGATACAAGATAATAATATAGCAATAACCTAATTATAGCAAGAATTTTTATTAAAATAATTGACTAATAATTTGAATATAATTGATATAGTTAAATTGATATAATCGATATGATTGAGAGTATATGACAATTATAGCAATTATATCAATTTCAAGCATAATTAATGACTTCATAATAATAATTCACGTGACTAATAACCTATTATGCAATAATAATAATAATAATAATAATAATAATAATAATAATAATAATAATAATAATAATAATAATAATAATAAAATATAATGATATAATTCTAATTCTCATTTATATGTAATAATTTTATCAGTATATATTCACAATTGTAATCAATATATAATAATAATAATAATAATAATAATAATAATAATAATAATAATAATATATTATTATTATTATTATTATTATTATTATTATTATTATTATTATTATATGGACATAAGAATAATTAGTTAACAAATTAAATTTAAATTATGGAGTTTTATTTCTCAATCAAATTTTAATCATTAGTGATTTTATTTTTACATTTACAGTCATTTTAACTATAAAAAGAAAAAAAATTGTTTTGATTATTTTCTATTTATTTATTTACATTCATAATTAAAATTGATATAATTATAGTAAATCTCTATAATTATAGCAATATAAACCTGCTTCATATATAACAATAATATTATACATATTTATATACACTAAAACTGGATTTTTCCCCAACTAAAAATGAGGTGTCGATTCCTCATGAATCCATTTTTTGCTAAAACGAATGCACTATTTTCTCTTCTAAGTTTATTTTATAAAAATATATTTATTATAGTTATATAAAATTAATATTTAATTCATTATTAAACTACTTATCAATTATCAATCAAAAATATTTTAGTTATTTTGATTATAATATAATAATAATAATATAATATAATAATAAAATAATAATAATAATATGATAATTATATAATAACGGTATTGTTGTTGATATTGTTTCAGTTGGTTGTCGTTACGGGAATGACTCTAATCTATATGTGTCTAAGGAGTAGAATAGATTAAATATTATTTAAGTAATTTATTCTAATATTGATATTTGATTAAATTAGTTTTAGAGAAATTTAAATTTTTGACTCAATTATATATTACGACTATTCTTTTTGAATATATATTTTTATATTTTTTAATATATTTTTTTTCTAATTTTTAAGTTTATTTTCTTCTTGGATATGTATCATCTTTTTTTTCTCATTTTATATTTTAGATTAGTAATGTAATTATTAAAAAAATTGTATTTAAAAAAAGAAATATTAAAACATCTATTTAAGAAAAAAGAAAGATACGTGAAAAAAGAAAATAACAATTAAAACATCACTGTTAGAAAAAAAATAATAGAGTTGAGATTGAGGAATATATATGGATATAAAAAATAAAAAATTATTGCATGATTGTTGAATAAAAAATAATTATATATATAAAACAAATAATTATAACAAAAAATAATTATCTGATTTAAATATTTGTAATAACCGGTAACATGGAGTTTAACAAATATAATTCATATATTTTTTTATTTATGTATATATATATATATAATTATTTATGTATATGTATATATATTAAGAAAAACTACTGTAATATATATATATATATATATATATATATATATATAATATATATATATAATTAGCTCATGAATAAAGAATGATTATATTAATTTAAGAAAATATCTTCATTATAATTATATCAAATCAATATTTAATGCGTAATTAAATTACTTATCAATTATCGATTTTTAATCATTCTAATATATCAATTGATATAGTTCTAATTTTCATTCAAGTGCAATAATTTTATTAGGAAATAGTTAATGCAAACATTAATCGTGATCCATTTAATTTGATAACAACAACAACAACAACAACAACAACAACAACAATAATAAGGTTTACATGGTACATGCATTATATTTTAAAAAAGGTAAAATATATTTTTTAAAAAAATTAGGGTATCAATAATCAATTGTGATTAATATCAATATCAATAATTAATTCTTATTATTTTTGTACTACTAAAGGCTATATATAGTATTTTTTTTAATAGAATAAAAAAGGTTGTGATTCATAACATTTTCGTAAAGTTATATTGTATGGACACAAAATTAATTAGATAACAAATTAAATTTTAATTAATATTTTTATTTTCTGCTCATGTTTTTTATTAATTATTTTATTTTTTATAATTTACAGTAAATATTGAATGTAAAAAGAAAAAAATAATATATTAAATGTTATCTATTTTATTTATTTAGAGTCATAATTAAATTTGATATAATTATAGCAAGTATCTAGAATTAATAATAACATGATACTATAATTTTAAGTTGTATAATATAATAAAAAAATGTAGCAATTTATGTATGCTTCCTATATAGCAATAATATTATATATATTTATATCTCCTCTTTTGGCTCTTTCCTAAACATATTGGCATATAATTAATGTCGATAATATATATTGAGTAAGTATCTCTATTGAATTAATCATAAAGGTTAATAAAATATAATGGCATAAATTTCATCTAATTATAGCAAGTATCTCCATTGAAAATATTTGCTAATTATTATTATTATTATTATTATTATTATTATTATTATATATATATATATATATAAAGATTAATAGTGAATTATTACAATTATTTATCATCTAGAAAATTCGTACCTCATACATAGATCTTCTTTTATTTATTATTTCTCATACCTAAGGACTACTAACTATGATTCTATTAACAATATTATCTATGGTAGATTATGTAATGAAAAAGTTTGAAAAATAAAGGCAAGAATTATAAGGTTATGGAAAGTCTCATCCAAATTTGACAAGAACAAGACGACCTACATAGAAATGATTCTCATGGATGATAAGGTAAGTTGATTATTTTCCATGATTCTTTCAAGTAATGCTAGGTCCATTTTATAAATATTTTTTGTTCATATTTTAAGTTTATTTGATAAGTAAACCCTTGCACGAATCAAAAACAGTGCAATTTTATAGATTTATAAGTGCTAATAGCCTTTATATTTAATTTGTTTTATATTGTGATAATAGCCAATATATTTGTTGGTGGATTTGACTATTACTATATTATATTTATGATCACATTCAGTATATATGTCTGATTTATTGAAAAAAGTAGATTATTAAAACCGATTAATAACTATTTTAGAGTTAATCTAATTAACACTAGATTAAAAAAAATCAAACAATACATAATATATTATTTTTTTATTAATCAAATTATTATAATTTAAATTAATTTTAAAAATAATTTAAAATTATAATTTCAATCTTATCACGTGCATTGCACGGGTAATTAAACTTGTTACTATCTGTTAATCAGCTAGTTGGATTATAAAGAGCTTGTGTTTTTAATTTCCATGTCAATAAAAAAGAAAGGAATAAAATATGTGTTTTTGGTTAATGTGCGAAAGAAATTTTAAAATTGTCTGCAGCTCGTTTACAAAGAATTTTAGTTCTATCATTACGCAATAATCTTTCCCTAATATAATTTAAAATTATCCACAACTCGCAAACATGTAATTATGTTTCCTAATATTTTATTTATGTTTCAAAATTATTCCTCATTGAATTATCCGTTTATTTTTTTAGATACCAGTAAAATTATGGCTTAATATTCAGTTATTGAATTGTGTAGTCCTCGCAATTTTAAAGAACACCACCTAATTTAATAATTGAATATTAAAATAATTAAAAAAAAAACTAGCCTGAATTATCATCATCATTCATCAATAGGTAAAAGTAACGCATACAAATAGAATTGAAACATCTTTTAATGTTGAGATTAAATTAATAAATTAAACACTAAAAAATTTTAATTTTTTTTAAAATGTTAATAATTTCAAACATATTTTATTTTACATATAATTTTATTTATGTGAATTTAATAATTAAAATTTATTAAATAACAATTTTATTTATCTAATTGTTTTTGGCTATTAATTTCACGGATAATTGTATTTGAGTATTCATTTTTCTTTTTTCTTTTTTTTATTCAGGGCATATTTGCGTTAACGGCTTGCTTGGCGCCGCTCAACGAATAAACGGTCCAAAGAAAATCGCTGAAAATGTGAAAACAGACTTTCAAATAAAAAAATATAAAAAAATGATAACCATCACCATCAACGAATCAGAAGACCCACGAAAAGTAGCCGTTACAAAATTAACAAATACAAGCGAGCCAAAAAAAAATGCTCCTATTCTCCCTCAAACACTTCATTTCATTTCTTCACTCTAAAATCTCACTCTCACTGTGATTCGAATTCAATTCTTCACTCTCAGAACCCTAACCCTAACACTCTCAACACTCACTATTTTTTTATCTAATGGAAGAGGCAGCAACAAAAGTAGTTGCAACGCCAACCAAAACCACCGCATTAATGCAACTCAAATTGCAAAATTCTGAGAATCAAAACCCTAATCTTCCTTTGAAATCGTCCAAATCTCCGAAGCCAAAAGCAGCACCCGCTGTTGTTGTTCGATCTCCTCAGAACCGAATCAGACAGCGTAAGTTCCTCGTCGCGAAGAGAAACAACAACAGCAAAACGGTGTCGTCTTGCAAGTGCAGAGAAGAGAAAGGCGATGATGGCGCCAAATGCCTCTGCGTTGCCTATGAGAATCTCAGGGCTTCTCAGGAAGAGTTCTTGAAAAATCGCCAACAGGAATTGAAGAAGGATTGCGAAGATGAAGAAGAAGAGCTTATTGAAGCAAGCCTCAAAATCCAGGACCTTCGAATCCACGACAACGAGGAAGAGGTGGAGAAGAATGAAATCGACGAATTGGAATTGGAGGGAAGCTCTAATGTGAAGAGAAGGAGGGACAAGTTGTTGGAAGAAGCGAGAAATAGTGTCCCCGAAACAGGGTCCGGGAAAGTGATGCATTTGGTGAAGGCCTTCGAGAAGATTCTATCTATGCCAAAATCAAGGAAGAAGGATCAGAATGAGGAAGAGGAAAAATTCGAAGAGGAGAACGAGAAGAGGGAACACGGAGAGGGTAATAACGGTCATACAAATAGTTGCAAGATTAAGAGCAAGGTGATGAAATGGGCATTGCCTGGTTTGCAATTTGAGCAACCTTCTTTCAAAGCACCTGAACTTGAGGTTACTGGTTCTTGTTCTGGTTCTGGTTCTTCCTTGATTTGCGCTTCTGATTTGATTTTGACATCGGAGAACCTTGGATTGGACTCAAGGATCTCGGTTTCTTCTTCCTGGGATAGTAGCCATGGAAGGTTCGATTTTGATTTTTTTTTTTGCTTTCGTCCATCGTGTTTTGTTTGTTGACATTTGTTGATTGTTCATTGTTGCAGTGTGTCTAGTAGGACTTCAGCTACTGGGGGTAGAAGGAGTAGGAGAAATGTAAGATTTACTTTACATTATGTTAAAATTTACATTTTAAGCACTAATGAAATGATGATTATCAAAAACTTGTTCATGATTCACCTAATTGGATTTTATGTTATGGTAAATTTTCCTTTTTCATTCTTTTCTTCAGAGCTTGGATTCGAGTGGTGCTTATGGAGGAAGGAGGTGGAAGAAGAAGCAGCCGCCAAAAGTCACTAACCAAAAACCATTCAAGCTAAGAACAGAAGTAAGTATTGATTGAAGTGTGAAAGAATTAAAACTTTTTAAAAAAAATAAAAATAAACTGCTTTAAAGTTTAGAAACTAATAAATTGTTTTGATAATGCAATTGCTAATGCAGCAAAGGGGGGAATTGAAAAAGGAAGAATTTATGAAGAAGGTGCAGGAGATAATGACAGAAGAACAGAAGATGAGGATTCCTATAGCACAGGGCCTTCCATGGACAACAGATGAACCAGAGGTAAGTTCAGTTTTTGTTATGAAATTCTTGTGGTGTTAATGCAGCACCAATTATATGCTACCTTTGAATATGATGAGCTTCTTAGTAATAGCATTCCTTTGGTCCTTCTTTTGCAGTGCTTGGTAAAACCTCCTGTTAAAGAGAGCACCAAGCCTATTGATCTTAAGCTTCACAGTGATGTCCGAGCAGTGGATCGAGCTGAATTTGATCAACAGGTGCATTTTCATTTTTATCTATTTCTATATTGTGCCGTTACTGCTATTATTGTTAATATTATTAGGATTTTGTTGATAAGTGTCATTACACATGTAACAAGTTTGTATTGAAAACATGAAAATTTAATGTTTTCCAAATTCCAGTGCCATTTATTGAATACAAAACTTTGAAATAGGGGCAAGACTCTTACTGTTGTTGTTGTTGCACATCATAGTACTACTTGTCTTCATGTCAAATGTAGAACAAATATGACTGAATTTGAATGTTCGATTATGTAGGTAGCAGAAAAGATGAGCTTGATAGAACAACTCAAATTGGAAAGAGAAAGACAGCAGAAGGTACAGTATTGAGATTTTTTCACCCAAACATGATCAATGGAAACTTTGATAGAAGTATGAAATTTTGGTCCCAACCATTGAATTGGACCCCAAAATGCTGATGCCTTTTACGTTACTTCATTATAGTTGGAAGAAGAAGAAGAAATCAGAAGGTTGAGGAAGGAACTCATTCCGAAAGCACAACCAATGCCTTATTTTGACAGACCCTTTATACCAAGGAGGTTTGATCTAGTTCTCTAGCTTCATAATTAATGGCTTCATTGGAAGACAGACATTACGTTATAGGGTTCCTTTAACAGTTTTTATTTTATTTTATTTTATTCACGTTATTTTTACCTCCTTTGCTTTCTTTAAAATAATATATGTATAATTTTCTCTTTTTTGTTTTGGTCCAAGGTCTACGAAGCATCCAACAATACCAAGAGAACCCAAGTTTCACATACCACAACATAAGAAGATAAAGTGCTTGTCATGGAATGACTTGAAAATTTATTGATGCGAAATGAACATATCCATTCATTCTTTTTTCCTATCTCCGAAGTCTGAACAATATCCAGTTTTGTATGGGAAACAAGTCAACAACCAGTCAATATGTTGCAAAATCATTTTGTGCCTCCGTTAGTGCAATGATCTTTGTACTGTGATTAAAAAGAGTGAGATAGGGGTGTGCAAATTGACTTGGACAAATAGACATATTGTCATAAAAAAAATAGGCATATTCTTTTCATTCAAATGAAATGAATTTTTTAAATTTAGTGTTGTGTAATTTACCTTGATTATCTATGCAAGATGTTAATTCAACTGTTCATAACAAAAGCAGTGATAAAATGAACTGGTAAAAACACTTGCAAGAGTAGTACAATACTTTTCAATGTTTTTTCTTTCTCTCTCAATGGCATGTTCTACTTACTTGTGAAGAAATAAAAGAAAAAACTGAATTTTATGGTTGACGTTTGGATAGCTGGTGGCCTGTGCCGGCAGGTGTTGCTCCCTATCCTCGGAGGTCTTGATGGTTTTTAATGATTTCCTCGTTGGACAAAAATATTTACTAATTTAGTAAATCACACTACAACTCAAAAGCCTTCTCTTCCACTCTTCCTCTCTGAAATTCACACACTCTTTCTAGAAACATCACAAATCGGCTCAAATAGCAAGCACCTGCCACTCCCGCCACAAAACACCATTTGAAGTAATCGGTGTAGCCGTGTAGGCATATCAGACTAAGCTTATTCTATTTTGTTATCCAACCAAATCAAATTCAAATCAACTCGATGCTTTTTGGTAAGCAAATTTGAGCAAATTGAGCATATTTGCTCCTAAGTGGTATCAAGTTTATTCGATTTAATAATCCCAAATTACTCAACTTGGATTGGACAAGTAGTTAGCTCACTCATCCACCTAAACAGCAACCCATTGGCCAGCGACAGACCCTTAAATAAAGCTCCAATTCACGACGGATTAGTCCTTAGTCTATCCGGTTGGAAAAAACCGTGGGCAACCAGGAAAGATAAAAAACTCTTTTGAGTATAAACACCTCATATGCAATGTTGAACTCCCATTTCCATACTGTCCACCTTTTCCAATTTATTGGTGTTTGTTTTCTTTGGGATTAGGCCCCTTTGTATTACCCAAAAAAAGCCTTCTTGCTACATAAGTACAAGAAAACCCATTGATCAATATTTTCATTTTTGTATCATTGGAACTAAATCTCTGAATATCCATCATAAGTAAACGCCTAATCTGTGGTTGCGGAGTTTAACTTTCAAAAGGTAAAAAATTGGCCAAGAAACACCTAAAAATCAAACCTAAACATGAGATTTAAACAACCCGAACAGCTATCAAGTATCAACTATCACTTGTCCTAGAGGTCATAGTTACCCATTGAGCATAAATGCATTATAGCTGGTGTATAGAATTGATTTGGGGCTTGGCTCCGTTTCTTCAACCAAAAACTCAAAAAAGAAAGGCAATAATCTCTCAGAAGTAATGGCTCGCGCAATGCGCATTGCTACATGTTAGTAATTAACAAAAAACTAGTAAATGGTTGTGAACTTGTGATTATGTCAATGCTGTACTGTTTGGGGCACAATGTGCTTAATTATATTTTATCAAAAAATAAATAAGCAATATTAGGCTAGTTTTCAAGAGGGCAAGTATCAATCAAGACTGGTCCGATATCCTTCAAAATGACTAGAAAATAAAGTATTAATTTAAATCAAAACCTTAGCGATCAAAATTCCAAACTAAAACAACAATAAATATAAAGAAAAACAAATATGAAAATCTAAGAAAATTGGGCTGTTCAATACTTAATTTTGCGTTGGTGCCATCTACTATTCAGAAAACTTAAACCCTAGATGATATGATATGCAAAGCATCATCAATTCTCATTAACACACCACTCAAGGGGCAACAACAATGCGACCAGCAACTTGATCGAGATCCCGTCGGCCATTGGAAGTGATTCTTCTACCACTACACAATGCAAAAAACACAAATAAGTCAAACTATCTTTACAAGAAACAATGATGAATACAATAGCATTGATCTGTTTTCGGCATATAACATTTCAACAAAACTTACCCTTTTAACTCCTGCTCAATAATGCCCATCTTTTGCAATTGTTTCAGAATGTGTCTGGCAATACTGCCGCTACTCCGGCAGAAATGTGGGGGGCGGCTTCCATTTCTCTTACTTCCACCATAGATCCTCTTAAACGCACCAACACCAAGACCACCTCTCAAATAGATCTTTCTTGCCATGGAGGCTGTAACCAAGGTTGATCTCCATCAGTCTAACAGTACATATTTACATTTAACAACAGAATAAATTATGTGACACTGTGAGCATTCACGCTCAATTATAAGGAATCTCCACTTTGTTAGAACGAGTAAACTCACCAGATCTAACATAATACCAGTCAGGATCATAAGGAGCCAGTTCCTTAAACTTTGCAGTCTTCACAATATCTGTCCACTCAGGCAGCTCCATCTGTTAAACAATCACACATAAAGAACGCAACACCAACAATTAAATTAACACCTACAACTTCATTTAACAAAACACGCAGAAAGGCATCGATAGCCATTAACCAAAGTGCCACAGCAAGCACAAACACAATATACACACGAAAATATCAAAAGAGCAAAAGAAAAAGCATTCACCGAGACTAGAGTGTAAATTGATTAAATTCCAAGCCAATCACATAAAATTGCAAACTTTAACCTACCAATAATCTAATATAGAATTATTTGAATTACATCAAAATTCACACCAAACCAATCAGCCTTACAAATACAATCGAATTACAAACAACAAAAAAGGAATCTGAGAACATTCATCAGAAAATAGACTCACTCAACGTAATGACAGCTACCAAATATAATTTCGAACAACACAAACGAAATTGACCAATGTAGAACCTAAGAAAAGGGAACGAGAACGAATTTATTTATTTAAAAAAGAAAGATCGTACCTTGCCAGAACGCTTGAGGTGAGAGGCATAGGCCTTGACGAATTCGTGAGGCGAAACATCCTTGACCGTCCTTGCGGTTGCCATGGCTGAAGTGAACCCTTCTCAAGCAACGCTGATCTCACTTCGGAGTTCTCAACTTCGCAAGGGTTTCAACTTTCGAGTTCCCTTCTTTGTAGTTTATAAATGGACGCTCATAAAGTAGGGTTTTATTTTCGGGTATGGGCCTTTTGGGCTTTTTAATTCTTTTAATAAAGCCTGCTTAACTTGACCAAAATCCAAAAATATCAATTTTCAGCACATATATTTAAATCTCTTTCTTATGTTAGCATATTAACCGGGAGTAAATTCTTCTCAAGTTTTTTCTTCAAATGTTTGGTAAAATGTGATGTTTAACTATTTAATATTTTTTTCATATGTTTCTTTTATCCTACTTAAAAAATATAAGGTGAAAATTTAAACTTTATCAAATAATTAAAAAAAATTGATAAAATCTATTCCCAATTAGCACGCATGACGCACCTGTTACCAACCAATTAAACCAATTAATAAAGAGTCAAAGTTCTGTGGTTTACATTGGGTTCTATATTTACTATTAATTAATATCACTATTACCAATTATTGCTACAAGATGGGGGATGATAATGATTTATGAACACATGTTAAAAATACCAGGTTTTAAAACTTTATAATGAAATTGGTGGCATGATTTAGTTTCTATTCATTTATGGGTTTTATTTGTTTGCTTTTCACTTATTTGTGTCTATTAACTCTTTTTAATTTAGGGTCATTAAAATAGACTAAATCCATCGACCCAATTTGTTTATCCATTTAAATGGACATATTTTATCTTTAAAATTAAGTCTGTTTAAATTTTGAGTTAAACGGCTTGAACCCAATTAACCCGAAAAAATAACGAGTTAAACGGACTAACCCACAAACTAAACGGGCGACTTGTTTATTTTTTTTTATATTTTTTCAAAAGAGTAATAGTTTTAATCGATATTTCTCTCGATCCGATTAGAAAATTCGACCTATCAACTAAAAATATATTATTTTTTAATAGTTTTTGACATAAAAGTGATATTTTTTGTCAAAATATTTTTCAAAAAATAAAATAAAAAGATATACGTACTGACCCGTTTAATCCATCCAGTTTTGACCATAAATGGTCTGAACTGAAATTATACTACGCGAATAAAGTGGGTTTAAACGGTCCAACCCATTTAACCCATGGACTTAATGGGCCGAACCTAAATGAGCCGAGCTAGCCCATTTGACGGCCCTATTTACTACAAGCTACAAATTCTGGGAACTGGTCCTAGCAGCAACTAATTTTTCTCACCATGAAGCTCAACTATCTGCTGGAGCAAGAATGGCAGAATATAAACATCACTGCGCTTTACAAATTTACATGTCAGCATGTGTTTTTTTTTTTTTTTTTTGGTTATCAAACTGCTACCAAGCATACGCTTCATGGATTTCATCTCTCCCCAAAATTGGTTGTTCAGTTGAGAATACTACATTGCTATTATTTGTTCATCTCTACAATTTATGAAAATTAAACCTTATGGTACTTGTATTTTTGCCCTAAGTTGAATCTGTACACATGGTTATTAAACCCATTTAACACCAGGGTCCTCACTGCTTCAACTCCTTGCTCCAATGAAGTATCAATCTGTCAAAAAAATATATATTTCCATCAAAATTCAATCAAGGAAGGAATAAAAAGGAACATAATTTGCGACAAGTAATAAAATAATCACACAAATTCGAGGATTTTACTCTTCGAACTGCGTTTTGTAGGTTAGATCTGTCCAAATTTGTTAGGATCCATCAATAGTCTATTAACTACTATTAAGTTCAATAAGCAAAATAAGTTCTAAACTGTTCTCAAACTTGTAGAATATATTAACTATCATAACATGAGCGAAAGCGCAAAGTATTTACAAATATAAGCAGAAACTTGTAATGCAACAATAAAAGAACTAAACCAAGTGATGCTAGGTTGAAAGCCAGGAATTATAACCTGTTTTCGCTCCACTGAACTGAACTTCTGCAGAAGAAAAGCTTTCACATCCATATTTCCAGGAGGATTTCCGATTCCTATAAACAGAAATATTAAACATACTACTAATGAATAAACTAGACACCATATCAAGTAATCAAGTGATAGGAGATTAGTGAGAAGGAACTAACCTATGGAAAGCCGAGGAAACTCGCGGGAACCATCCAAATGGCCCATTACATTTTTCAACCTGCAACAATCTAACACCAGTTATATAGGAATTTATGTTCCATCGCAGCAGGACATAAACACAAATATTACACAGTTTCCCAAATTTATAAACCATGTAACAAAAAAATTCAACAAGAATTACCCATTGTGGTAACCATGTCCGCCTTTAGGTTGAAGCCTTAAAACACCATTTGGAAGGCTCATTTCATCATAAACCTACATAAAAATTCTCACTAACTTTTAAGGAACTTGTATATTGTCATCGCTGACTACTTTCAACTAGAAGTAAGGTTAGAAAAACATACTAGTAGAATATGACGCAGGGGTACTTGATAATATGCAGCAAGAGGCCCAACCTTTAGGAATATTACAAGCAAGAAAAATTATAGATGGTTTACTTGATTCGTTACCAATTTCACCAAGTGTACATGTGTATATCGTATAAAATCTAGCAATTTATGTGATGAAATGAAACTAACCGATTCACCACTAAAGTTCATGTATGTTTGAGGCTTTGCTAGCAAAATTGGTACATCTCCTATAGAACCTGTATAAGATCACAGAAGAAAAGAAAACTCATTACCAAGATAAATGAAGCCAATAAACTTGGAGGAGGAAAAGAGGGAGAAAATATTAATAAGAATAAAATCATTCCTGGGTAATTTTTTACCCATTCCAATCAATGCCTTAGACTGTATTGTGTTCATCCGAATCCCTTCTGCTCTAGAAATGCTATCGATTACTTCAAATCCCACCTAACAGATAGTAGGAAAAAATATTCATACCACATCAAGAGAAGATTATTGTTCTTAAGAACTTTTAAAAACTTTTGGTGAATAACAATTACATTGTGCCTAGTTCCATGGTATTTACTTCCAGGGTTACCCAAGCCTACAACAAGCCAAGGAGTATACTCCACTTTAGTAGCTCCATTCTTTGTCTCTGGTACCGAACAGCAAACCGGAGACCTCGCTCTAACTGAAGGCTCCCTCGAATCACGAGGACGATGAAGGTTCCTGGGACAGCTCAAACAAAATCCAGGGGCAGGTGATGCTGCATGCAACATTGATATACTGAAAATTCAAAGAAAGGATACACAATAAATAAGAAACAGTATGTGCCCATGTTACTCAGAAAAACCAGCACTCAATTATCTTATCTCTGATCTAAATCATTGTAAGCTTCAACCTAGAACCAAATTATGAATAGTAAATAAACAAAGAAGAAAGCCATACGATACCACAAAAAATTGCATTTTTTTTTTTTGCTTCGGAAATAAAAGGAACAAAAAATCAGACAAGCTTCAAAAGAAAACACATTAACTACCCTTAAAATCGTAAAATCTCTCATCACACAGCATCACGGAGACTCTTATAGCAAGCAGAACAGCGGAAAATCATGCAACACTTACAGCGTGTGAAGAAGAAGCTAGGAGGCGGAGGTGAACGGCTTGTGAAGGTTGGCAGCAGCAGAGCGGAAGAAGAGGGCAGAGCAGAACAGAGAGTCAACTGCTGTTGCCTGAGCCGTCGGTGGTGCCGTCGCCAATGCCGTCGCCGGAGACTGGTGGTGGTGGGTGCTTGATAATGGACAGTTTTTGAAGATAATAAAAGGATGATGTTTAATTTTTTAACGATATTTTTTTTTTGGAAAAAGATTCTCTCCAGTTTTTTTAACAATTGATAGAATTCAGTGTGATCTATCACCTTTGATTCTGTGAGTGGGACCAGAAATAAATAAGAAAGAGAGTGCAATGAATAGTTAGATTGAACACTGGATACCATTCAGTTTTTTTCTCACTGAAGAGGATCCACTCCCTATTTTCTTGAGGTAATGAGCTTACCTTTTTGCCACTAGCCTTTTGGGTTAAACGCAAATTGGGCCTCAATATATATAAATGCGGCTAATATTTTAAATTTTGTTCTTAACTGATAAGAAAAAAGAAAATAGGCCGCTGAGGCCTAGTTCAACTGGTTTAATCATATACTTTTTAATATGCTGCATTCGAGTTCAAATTTTAGTGTTGTGTGCGTGAGTGTGTTGTGATAGTTAAAATTGGGGGTTGTCAAATCTACTTGACTAAACAAAAAAAAACTAATAATAAATTAGAAAATATTGGAGGTAATGCCTAAATAGTCTCTAAAATTTTTAATGCGCATTAAATAATTTTTTTATTTTTTAAAATGATTAAATATACTCTTTATTCTCAGAAACGTAAATCTTCGTTAGTCCAAAAATTATCAGACTGTTCACACGTTTTAATATTGTTGATGTGTGCATTTAAGTATAGTTAACTAAACCGACTAACCGAACCAAAAATCGATAAAAAATCGAAAAATATATTTTATTGTTTTTATTGCAGTTCGATTTGTTTTTAGGTTCTGACAATAAAAATTCCAACTAAATCAAATCGAACCGGTATTATACAAAACCCTACAAACAAATCCCCCCAACTCCAAATGTGACCTAACCTAACCTAACCCCCCACCCAGTCACCCACCCACAAACGTAAACCTAGCCGTAGCCGCTCTCTACTCTCACCCTCTCACTCTCGCTCTTTGCATTCACTCTTAGTCTCACTCGATGAAACCCAGGACCGGCGGCGAACCCACCTTCTTGCAGCACCTCTCAACGCCGGCGAAGCCCTTCCTCCCACCACCTCGCAGCGCCGCCAAACCTTTCCTCCCAGGCTCCCAGCACCTCCTCGCGGACAGCATCACCCAGCGGAGTCGCGATCGTGGACACTACACCACCTAGCACCATCCAGCAGCCAACAGTGCACCACCCCAGGTGCCACCAACAGGACCGATCTAGCCACCCGCAGCACAGCACATCACTGAGCCACCCAACCACCGATTCAAGTCAGATACGGAGCTCGAGTTTCCGAGTCAGGTATGTAATTTGACTAATTTATGTTCAATAATTATTGATTCATTGTTGCAAGTTGTTGTTCAATAATTATTGATTCATTATTTTATTCTATTCAACAGCCTTTGATTGTTGTTCATTGTGTTATTTGTAATGTTCTAAAAACTGATTCGGACCGATCGGTCGAACTGGTTAAATCATAAACCACTGTAAAAAACTCAGATAAATGTTAAAATAGTCAATTTTAAAAACTGCAATTGAACCATTAAACCGATCACAAATCGGTCAGTCAAACCGAACTGTAATCTGGCCGATTTTTTGAGTAAAGAACAAAACGCTGTCGTTTCATTGTTCTGCACACTAACTAGCCCTGCCCAAACTCCATCGTCCAGACCCCAGAATCCCAGATCCAGAACGCGCCTCTGCCTCAGTGCCTCTCTCACACTTAGTCCAGGCTCCTCTCATCGAGCTCCTGGTCGTCCGTCCAGCCACCGCCTGCTACCACCGCCGTCGAAACTTCGAACAGCCACCGCATGCTCCCTCACTTCCCCTCCATCACGCCGCAGCCATCGCAACCTTCCTTCCCTTCCATCGCACAGCTACCGTGCGAACGTGGAAGCCTCCGTCGCGCAGGTTCCCCACTTCTCCTCCTCCTCCCCATTCAGATACAGGTATACAGCCCCCCACCCCCAAAACACAAACCCTAGGTTACTCTCCCACCGCCGCAAGGGTCTCACTCAACGCCGCCGTCCATTGCGCTCAGACACCATGGTGTCTTCGTCCGGTCGTCTGCGGCTCCGCGCTTCTTCCTCATTCAACAATTAGTGCGTCTTCCTCGAGCTCACGAAGGCAATGGCTTCATTTTTTAAAAAATTTTCGTTCTCTGTTTTTTTATCTTTGCTCAGAACATTGATTCAATGATTTTTTTTTTAGATTCTGCTAGAACATTGATTTTTTTTTTGGATTCTTGTTTTGGATTGAATCATTGAATAATTAGTTGATTTAGTTCAGTTAATCTTTGTTAAAATTACGCTGATTTAGTTCACTACTTAACCTTGTTAACCTTGCTTTAGTTATCAAGTTGCTTGCTGCTTCAATTTAAAGGGATTTGAATTTTGGTTTAAGCTGTGATTGAAGTTTCCTTTTAGGTGTTCTTCACTTTCCCAATAAAACTTAGCCTTTGATTCTTTGAGCATGCACGTTCAAGTTATTGTTCTCAGCAATGCTGATTCTTAGATATTTCTTTCTTTGTTGCTTTGTTTTAAATGTTCCTATAGGTGTTGTGTTGTTGCTTTGTTTTAAATGTTCCTTTTATTCTTTGTTGTGTTGTTGCTGTGTTGTCTTTCTTTTACTTGAATGCTTGTATTGATTTTCTGTCCGAGGACCTGCACACCGACTTGCATTCTTGCATTCTTGCATTCTTGCAATGAAGCTTTCCATGTTAAAACTATTTTTGCATACAAAATGAATGTTGTTTGATAATTTCTAATTGATATAACTTATTGTGGGATGAGCTAGAGATTACTTTGAATGTGTTGGGAAATTGAGCAATTGGAGAGTTGACAGTGCTAGCTTTTTTTTTCTATTAATTATTGTGCTGAACTTGTTAAAATTGGTTTGAAAACTGTGTTAATTTATCTTGTTAAAATTATGTTTAAAAATTTTGTTAATCTTAGTTAAATATAGTTGATTTTTGTTAATCCTGGTGTGTTTATTTATATTTTATTTATTATTTTATTATAAAACGGTTACTTTTGTTGAACCATAGTTGAACCAGTTGGACCAGTGAACCAGTCACTTGAACGGTTCGATGACCGGTTCGGTTTTTAGAACCTTGGTTATTTGTTGTTCATTGTTTACTGAAATTGCTTCTGATTGCTGGTTCACTGTTCATTGTTTTATTTGTTGTTCATTATTTAGGGAAATTTCTTCTGATTGATGGTTCTGTGGTTCTGTTTGATAATTATTGGTTCTATTTTTATTTTGCTATATGATTTTTGGTTTAGGGTTTTTGGTTCTGTTCTTTCTATTTTGTTCTTGCAGCTTTGGTGATTTGTGGTTCTCTACTTTGAAATTTTGTGGTTCTGTTTGATAATTTTTGTTTGAAAATTTGTTCTGTGTTCTTGTTTAATTATCTAAGTTTATAGTGTTTTCAAATAAGAAAGATAAATATGAGTGTCTCACGTCAAGCATACGCATATTACTGAGTTTGAAGGAAGAAAACAATTAATTAGGCCAATAATAATATCTGAATATAGATATAGTAATAGATATATATGTAGGTAGAAACTGCTGGTTTCCAATTTACAAATCAATTTTTTCATATCAAATACACCTAATTTTCAAATTAAAAGTGACCGGTGAAATGTTTTAATTTAAAGATAGTTATATATTTTACAAGGTGCTTGTTGATATGTAGTTTCAGTTACTGATGAGTCCCATTATTCTACATGTGGGAAGCAGATAAATTCTACATGGGACCAATTTCCACTTGGGTCAAATATTTGAAACTTTGTGCTGAATTTGTGCTGAATCCTTTTCTTGATTTTTTTTTTATCATGGCAGGTATAGGATGCATCCAGAGATATGCAAATCCTCTTCAGTCTTCTACAAAATTTTTCAAGCTTAACCACTGAAAACAAAACACTGCCACTGATTCATTCAATCATCAAATTTGTTCCTTTTCCTCATTTCTGAATTCTACGATGCAAAGGGTATCTTCAACAATCTCAAGGACCATAGCTTCTTTGTCCAAGGCCAGAAGCCCGTTTCTGCTTAAACGCCCTTTCTTTGCAGCAACTACCCAGAAATCGCAGCAGCCGGAGATTCTGGGAGATTTCCGGAAATGGGGTTCGGTTGGGTTTTGCAGGACGTCGAAGTTCGCCAGTGGGTTCACTCCTTTGCAGCCAAAGCCCTTGGATTCCATTGTAGATGTTGAAAGATTGAAGGACCGCTACCCTGATGATATTGCTTCTATTTGGGATGATGCAAGTCTTTCATTTTCGGGCTACTCATTACTCAATTAGCATGCATCAAATAGTTCTTTGTTCTTTCCTTTATGGACTTATATAGTTATATGCATTAAGATAAGGATCAGATTAAACTCAAAATCCTCTTTTTTGTCTTTGCTGTTTGCTTTTACTATATTAGTTTTTCTTTCTTATTCTTTTCCCTAGAATTTGTGGAACTTGGTAAAAAAAAATGCTTTTGCTTGTGCCTAATGTGATATGTTGAGTAGCTTGAGTTAGTTTTTCTTAGCTTTGATGGAATCATGGAATGCAATTCATTATGTTGTGTAACAATTTATGTCTCCTTTGAAGAGTTTTGTTTATTTATCTATGATAATATGATTTGGCTTGTTTTATTTCAGTATCACTTGGGTAGAGGTCATATTGGAGCATCCATGAAAGCAAAACTTTATAACCTTCTGGAGCATAGAGCTTCAGAATGGTATTATTTTTTCTTTTTAATTATTATTATGGTTGTTATTAAGATATGTATCACGATATTTGTACCATTCCAGAATTCATGTTCTCACCTCAGCTTTATTTATCCTTGGCAGCCGATATTTTGTCATTCCTGTGTGGAGAGGAAGCGGTTATACGACAATGTTTGTTCAAGGTTTGATAAAAAATTTATCTCGCTTATCATTTAGTCTAAATTTAATTAATACTTGTGAATCAAAACTGTGTTGCAAATCTTTGATGATTTTTTAAAAGAGAGTCTGAACAGTTTTGACTTTTGATACATAGGATAAACATTGACCTTGGACCCTTATGTATATCCTAAAAATTTAGGTTACTGGTAGAAATTCTATAAGCCCAATCTATTCAGATAGCTAATGAAAACTTGAATATACCGTGCAGTTCAGCTATGTTGATGCAAACAATTTATTTGTTTTGTTGTCTCTATTTGCTTCTCTTCTTCCAATTTGATCTTGAGATGCATATTCATTCTTTTCTTGCAGTGCAGATGCCACACATTCTTTTTACGGGTCTTGAAGATTACAAGGCCAGGGGAACACAAGCAGCCCCCTACTTTACTGTGACCTTTTACAAAGAATTTGCTGAGGCCAAGGACTTGGTGCTTATCCGTGGGGATGTTGTGTTTACCAGCAAGCTGACCGACTCTGAGGCAGAATGGCTAATAGAAACTGTTCAGTCTTTCTATTTGAATGATGCGAGGTACAAACTGGTTGAGAGGTTCAACAAAGAAACACATGATTTTGAGTTTAAGGATGTCTTGCAAGCGTTGAACATGCCGATTCTGTGACCACTTTTAATTGGACTCATACTAAATTGCTGCAACTTGCTGCAACAAGCAAAGAAGGGTTGATTGGAGCTAGGACATTGAAGTTGCAAATGAACCTGTTTATCGAGATGTCTGTTTGCAGCCTATAGTGAAGGGAGACACAAAATGGAAATGACTCGTGGAAAGGTTAGAGGAGATATTTCTTCATTTTTTATTTGTTAAAATCTTGCATTCAAATACTTTTATGTGTTTCCTTCTGGTGCAAGGAAGGGACTAGAAGTTAACTTTCAATTATATATATCCCCAAATGTAGTCTTGTTTCTTTCTTGCTTGCGGAAACATTACTTACCCAGTTACCAATAAAGTATAATGAAGGATGTGTGAAACTAGAAAAACATCAATACTATTTATGAACATTGATCTATTTTCTTGATTGTTAATTCTACAAATAACATTTAAGAAAATACAATATGAATAGCAAGGGAAAATAGAGTAAAGCTTTTGCATTACATTCAGAGTATGATCTTCATGAAAATCACTGCATTATCATATCACTTAATTCCAAATCTTCTCAAAAACCTCTTGATACATGACATTTTTAGAACTATCTCATGCATTTTTGTTCTTGTCTAAAATTAATATCTTAGGGCTGGCTTTGGATTTTACTCTTGATATAGCAACATAGACTTGTCCATAAGTGAAAACATGTTTTGACAAAAACAAACCGGCATGAGAGAGTGGTTGCCCTTGACTTTCATAAATGGTCATGGCAAAACAAAGTTCAATAGGAAATTGTCTTCTCTAAAACTGGATCAGATGAGATTAAATTCATTCGAGGAATGAAAACTTTCTCACCAATATGCTGTCCCGAAATAACAATAGCACTTATGATATTTTGTCTCAATTCACTAACAACTAATCTTGTAGCATGATTGGAACTCCCTTTTTCAAAACTTATCTATGATTTGGAGTTCAAGAACATTTCATTTCATTTAAGAATTCAATAGTTATCCACTTGGCTTCAATGCCAACATCTTGATCTGTCACACAAAATGAGTCCGAACGTAAATACTTTCTCCTCTGAAGGAATCTGTGAAAGAATATATATATATATATATATATATATATATATATATATATATTCATTGAGCATCTCTCATCTTCAAGAGTTGGTGCTAACAATGCTTTATCTTCCAAAAAATTGAAGTCACTTATATTATCCAATCATTTCGGTTATGTGAAGTCAACAATAGTATCCAAGTCTTCACTGCATTTTGATGACAATAAAGCTCTAAATAGGGGCCAATTGTCTTGCAAATCAGCAGCATTTTACTAGACCAAGTGTCTTGGCCTTTATGTATTATATATTAATATCACTTATTTGAAAATAGCTTAAGAAGGTTTTAGTTCCTCGTATATGATTAGAACATGAAATCTTTTTAATGAATGTAACTAAACCAAACTGATTTCAATTGGTTTGATTTGATTTGGTTGGTTTTAATGAAAAATCAAACCAAACCGAACCGAAGAATTAATACAAAATTGAATCTGATGACTTTTCTTCTGAAAACCAAACCAAACCATAAATCAAACACCCCTATCGTGTATGGCTAAACATAACTCCACCACCAAACTAATTGTCTTCTTACTACAAAGTGTGTAAATAATTTTATATATTGAATACCTAATGCAACTTAGAAAATTTTTTTTCTTTTATATATATTTGTTCATATAATAATATAAAAACTCATTATATTATAATTTATTTATAATTTAATTAAGTTAAATTTAAGTTATATCAAATATTAATTTTATCTTTTAATAATAATATTGTATTTTTTATTTTTATTATTAATATTTTTGTTTTATATAATTTTATATATTTATTTTATTAGAATTTATATAATTACTAAAATAAATATTGAATATTTTAAATATTTACATATTAAAATGTTAGTAAATATATATTTTAAATTTTAGTTTTAAGTTTTTTACTATTTTATATTTTTATTTATGTAAAATCGGTTTTATCGATTCAACCAATAATTTATTGGTTGAACTAATGAACCAGTAAGTTAGTTTGTTCGATCACTAATTCAGTTCTTACAACTATGGATGAAAGAGTAAGGGAAAAAAGATAAAATTGGAATTAAAAAAAGAAAGGATAATATTAAAAAAGTTTGTGTGTTATAATTTGTGTCTTAAATTAAAAGAAAGATATTAAAGACGTATATTTTATGTGCTTTTATGTGCTATCGTATTCATAAAAAAATTGTGTCTAATGAATCAAGGATGGACATGTACCACTGTGTTCATTTCTTAATGAACATGTATGACAAAACAAATGCTACATATATAAACACCATAAATCATATAAAGTTATAGACACATAAAATGGCTTTTATATATTTATATTATAATTTATATTTTAAGTTTTATAAATAATATATATAATCAAATCGGATTCACATTTATAATCAAAATTGGAATAAAAATATGAAAATATAGTGTGACTGATTTCAGTAATTTGTGATGCTATAAAAAGTTTATTCTAGTGTAAAAGTTGATTATTCTGCTAAAAAAGTTTAATTATTTCATTATTATAAAAAAATCATTTTAATGGTTAACTATTCTACTAAAAAGTATAATATAATATAAATATATGCAACTACCGTAGTGACAATATCTATTATTATTATTATTATTATTGCTGTTGTTGAGTTAAAAATATAATTAATTTAATGATGATGATAAATATTAAATTATTAAATTAAATACTCAATTGAATTTGATTGTGTTACTTAGTAATGTAGACCTAAATAATTATCCAGTAACCCAATTCAATAAAATAAATGCGCTCAAAAGTGATGAAAGAAAATTGATTCACTACCCAAGTCCAATCATATTCAAGCAATAGAGAAACAAATCTAAACAAAGTTTCAAGACTTGACCCAAAAAAAAGTTTCAGATGTTCACTTCGAACAAACATAAGAGAGGTCCTAAAAAAAAAAAAACCAAACATAAGAGAAAGAAAGAGAAAAAAGTTCATCTTCGAATTTATTCACTAGAGAAAAAAAAAAAAGAGAAAGTCAATCGAAAAAAGTAAGGTCTAATCATGCTAATCAAAAGCATGTTAAACTAAGTTAGAAGTTAAAGATGATTTATTTCCTTTTACATGCAAATTGATTTTTTCACTTCTTCTTTTACTCTCTGCAACTCTATTTAAAGAAAAATAAATAAAATGGTGATTGATTATCTCTGCTGTAAATCAACGGTTAAAGTTGTTACTTGGAGTCAAAGCACATCTTTAAGGATTTGGATTTAGAATTATCATTAAGTAAGTTCATTTTTGCTATTTTGTTGTCCTTGGTCAAATAAATGAATCAGACTTAAAATTCCTAATTTAGGAGATTGATTGAAGAAAGAGAATGATGAATTTTGAAAGCTTAAGATCTAAAAAGTTGACTTAGGAAAAACCTTAACCTTGGTTCAAAATAAGGTACAAAAGAAAAAAAGAATATGTTTTGCAAAAAAAAAAAGAGAGAACCCGAGAGAAAATAATGAATCATCATTAATGAGTTTGAAGTTTTAGAAGCATTGCACCTATACTAATGAGAGCACCCCACCAAAATGAAGAACAAGGTTATGAGTTTAGATGCTAGATTCAGTTCATAGAGTCAAAGCTGCATATTCATCATCTCCTTCATGTTTTACTGTTTGTATTTCAGTTTCAATGTATATCTTTCTTAATTTTCTTTGAGAGGTAAAAGGTAAGAAAATGGGACGTTGATAAAAGTCATAGAATGAAAAAGAATGAGTGAAACACTTGAGAGAAAAGTCAAGAGTGATTTTCAGATTTTTTTTAGTTGTATTTTCTGTCTTGTGTCATATACCTGAGTATCTATTGTTAAGTTGGATAAGCACTGTAGTTAATCTATGTATTAGCATAGCCAAGTCAAGTTTATGTTAAAATTTGTGTGCTCAGATAGGATTACGTTGAATCCTAGAGAATTAGTGTATGTAATATTTAGACTATAGTGAAAATTTCACCAATATTATAGTGAAGACTGAATGTAGGCTGCATTGCATTAGACAACTGAACCAAAATACATAGCTGTATCTTTTTTTTTCTCTATGCTTTAGTTATATTTTCTGGTTTTTACCAGACAAAACTAAATTATCTTCTAAATTATCCGCTGCGAAAACCAAATCGAAATCAAATTTAAAGTTCTGGGTTTAAGTTTAATTTAATCAAAGTTAAAAAATGCCAAAAATTTAACCTCCATTTCTCTAAGTCTTCTGGAACTTTTAATTATTATTATTATTATTATTATTATTATTATTATAAAAAGGTTAAAATCGCAATAAATGTTTAAAGAATAAAATTATAATATTATTTATCTAATATTATATTTGGTTAAAGAAAGGAGCTTTTGATCCAAAAGAAATTAAAATGTATGTGTTGCATGCTGGCCTCTACGTGAAGGTGTGGATGTTAGCAATATATATAATCCAGTGCTGTGTAATAATTGTCACTGTTATATGGTCACGCTGACTTTCGATCGCCATTGAAAAGGAGCTTTAAACGAAGGCGAGAATGGAAAATCCATTCATTCATCATAATCAATTTGTGGGCCTTCTAGGTTATTTGAATCTCATATATATCCTCTTCTCCTTTTGAATTTGCTAATAGATATTTTTTTTTTCACCGTCACTTTCAACTTGAAAGATCAAAAACTCTTTTTTGACCATATTGTTGTGCGTATACCCACTAGATTATTATTATCACTACTCATTATTACTCTTTTAACTTGGTCAATAATAATGGTTTCACTTTGTTACATGCCAGCTATCTTTCATGCATGCCTAGAGTCTCCGAACTTTAATCATATCTAGAGGGATTAATTTGTCCTTAATTATAACGTATCAATGATCTTATTAGCCCCTCAAAAGAACAATGCAATTAAAAGTTAGGTAAACAGTGAAAATTCGTCATCAAATCTTTTATTACGTAGTTCATAGTTTGATATGCGTATCATTTGCGTCTAATTATGTTTAACAAATTAATAAAAAAAAATAGTTTTTCGAATATGCTTTGTAACACTTAAATACTATCACATGTAGGGACAAATCTAAAAATATTATTATAAAAGGCCAATAACATATATAATATTAAAAAGAATATGCAAAAAAATTATATAATGTAACATATTATAAAAATATAACGATAAAAAATATATTTTAAAGTATAACAAATATGAGTATATTTTTTACTAAAGAAGTAGTCAATTTTTTGTATCATAAAATTTATCGATAATAGAATCTGTGTCAAATATTTTAATAATTTTTTTAATATAATTAAAAGACAATTAACAAAAAATTCATCTTTCATTTTATTTCTGAATTATTCTTCATAATATTCATAACTGAAAAAGATCTCTCAATTGTAGATTTAAAAGAGAGAGAATTAATACCAAACGAATCAAGAAAAACGATAAGAAGAAAAAGAATCCACTTTACATGGGATATAAAAAAATTTATTTAACTAAAAAAATTAATAATAATATCTTTTTCAAAAATTTTTAATATATTATTACTGTAAGAACCGGAGTTTTTCACGTAAAATCGTTTTAATAAAATAATTTTAGTGCCCGAAATATATTCAAAATTTAGAAGTTTTAATTTGAAAATATAAAGGTGAAATTTGATTTCAATGAATTTTTCTGAGTTGGAAAATGTATCTTTTTCGAAAAATTTATGTAAAAAATGCGTACTGGCGCTTAAGCCGACTGTACCGGCTCTAGTCTGTCAAGTACCGCGTATTTTGGAAAATAAGATTTTGAAAATTGATTTGTTGTTTTGAAAGGACAAAAATAATTTAGAATTGAAAACCGGATACTAATCTTAAAGGTTTTGGCGCAAAGTGGGTCAAATGGACTAAAAATGCTAACGGATTAGATCGGGCCCGAACCGGGTTCAAAGACCAACATATATATATGCTCATTTGATGCATAGAGAGTGAGATGCGCGGTTTGAGAGAAGAGAGGAGAAGATGTGATGTTATTTTTTACATTTACCTTCTGGGAGCCATAACTTGAGCTACAGAACTCCGATTGACGAGTCGTTCATGGCCACGCGAAGCTCTCGTCAAGCTCTTCATTTCTATCTAATAAAATCTGGTAAGAAATTGTGTCTCAAGCTCCAATTTCCAGCTCCAAAATTCTGCATTTTTGGGGTTATAATTTTGAGTAGATTTTGTGGTTTTGCTTGTTTAGATGATCTCTAGTAGTGGGTAATTGTTGAATTTTATCCCTAATCTCGTTGGGTAAGGTAAGGTTTCACTAAACCCTTGTATTTAGTTGTTTTGTGTATCTTAGGTTTTGATTTTGATATATATATGATGTTAGTTTGAGCTTTGGTGGCTTGTTGGTGAGTTGAAAGCTGGTTGGACTCCCATCTTAGTGCGGTGTGCATTTTGGGGAGCGGCCAAAATATGGTTTCGGTCTCCTCTATGTAATATGTAATATCACTGGACACTTAGGCTAGTTGACCTTAAGATATGTTGAAGGATGTAATTGTATGATTAATTGTATGTATGCTTGATGATGGTTTGAATGTAGGATGAATGAGTTTGAATGTGATGATATATATATATATATATATATATATATATATTGTTAGATGATGATTATTGATAAGTTGTGTTGGTGGGTATTGAGATTTGAAGATGGATGTTGATGATGATTTTGATTGTTGGTTATTGTGGTTGATGATGATTGTTGATAATTATTGGTGTTGATGAGTTTTATGATGGATTTGGTTAATGTCAGATATTGTTTGGTGATGATTACTAGGATTGATGAGGATTTGTTTTGGTTGTTGAGGTTATTGTTGGTTGATGATGATTATGAGTGTGGATTTAGAATTGAATTGGAAATTATAGATTGGTAGTGATATATGGTGTAATGGTTGAGTAATTTAGGTGTGAAATTGAGGAGAATGATATAAAATGGTAAGATGTTGTGTGTGGTAGTGTTTTTATGATGATTGAGCCGGTTTTGATTTGGTTTTGAATTAAGGGTTGGTTAAAATTGAGTTTTTAGTATTTTTGGTAAAAACAGATTTCTAGTGAACTTTGATGGATCATAACTTGATCCTCAGTTTTTAAAATTTGTTGAAATTCATTTTAAATTAAAGTTCATGGAAAAATCTTTAAATGGATATAAAATTTGTAAGAAATGAATTTTTGTAGAGGAAGTTATGACCTTTCAAAGTTTGGTATCAAAATCTGAATTCTGTGTATACTGCAGAATTTGTGATTTCTGGTTTGTGTGCGCACGCGCACACAGGGGAAGGCTTGCTGATGAGAGCGCTAACACGACCTGTGTGCACGCACAACCAACAAAGTTTTACAACCTGTGCTCACGCACACGTTGGAAGGTGTACTCTGTTGAGGGCGTTTGCACGTTTTGTGTGGATGAACAAAGTTGAAATTTTTACTACCTGTGCGTACGCACACTTTTATGCATACGTACACATTTGAAAACTTTCCTGGGTGTGCGCACGCACACACTTGTGCGTATGCACATACCCTGTTTTTCAACTAAAATCTTGTTTTTAATTGCTTCACCTTCCCAACAAGCTTCTTAACTTCTGTGACACCTATTTAAGACTTTTTGGTTTGTTTTTGGACGTTAAACGTAGAGAATACTATAAGTGAGTTTAACTAGATATTTCTTGCAAAAGTTTAGAAGACGGAGACTTAGGTTTCTGGAGTACTGAGGGTAGTTTAGATGAGTGAAGTGATAGAGTGCTGTAAAGACGATTGATATGATAAAATTGTGGCGTTGAGGATTTGACGATGAAATTGAGACATTGAGGATGAATGATTGTGGACTATGAGATGGACATAAACGTACTTATGCTATGAGCAGTGATCTCTGAGAGTGAGATTGTGATTATGATATGCATTGTTCTCCGTCGTAGGGGCTGTGGCAGTCTCCCACCTACGTTCGGATGTGAGGCTGAAAGCTGGGCTTCTCACTCATATTTGTCGCTCAAGAAGAAGGTGGTATGGCACTCTCCCTCGGAATGTTTCCCTCTAAAAGGAGAAGGTGGTTGGGCACTCATCCCTTGGAATTATTACTCCTGAGCATGCGTTTTCTCTCTGGTTACAAGGTGGTAGGGCACTATCCCTCGGAATCATGCGGCATCCAGAGGAAAGTGGTAGGGCACTCATCCCTCGGAATTTTTCCTCCTGAGTATGCGCAACAGAGAGACTAATATTAATTCGGGAGTTGCCGACCAGATTTTGAGTCGGGTTTGGCACTATAACCGACATGTGATTTCACAGCCAATAGGACAGACATTCATCATATGCATCTTCTATATGCTTGCTTGCTTTGATTACTTGAGTTTGCCTAATTGTATAATATGGCAACTTGCTTCTTGAATTACTTGTTATATATATGAATACTACTTGTATTTTTCTTACTTGCATTATCTGTGTTTGTCTGGTGCTCAGGAGGTTAAGTAGGCGGTGGCGATGGGATCGCACGGATGATAGGTTGGTGAAGGCTGTGGGACAGCATGACTAGTTGTAATTAGAAATCTCCTAAGATTAGATACCTTGTTTATTATTTACGGTTTAAGTTATTTATTTTCGTTAAGCTTGACTATCTGTGTGGTATGAAGCTCTAGAATTGCCTCTGGCATCCCGGCGTCTTATATCTTCATTACTGGGTACTGTTACCATACTGAGAACCCCCGGTTCTCATTCCATACGTTGCTGTTGTTTTTCAGATGCAGGTCGCAACCCACCTCAGTGAGTTGCTTGATGGTAGTAGAGCGGAGGATCTTATTCTATTTTGTTGTCATTTTGGTTATTTTGATTAGTACTCTCACTTTTGTATTTACTTTTACCTCAGATACTTACTTTGAGAGTGATATTCTGTATAAACTATTTACTTTCAAAATCCTGTATGTCCGTATTTAATTAGTCGGCCCAAATTCCGCAGACTGTGGTTAGTATCTTATGATTATTTTACTCTTATATAACTACATATATATTGTTACCTTACATAGTGGATCTTATCTTTTACGCTTGTAGCTTCATGTGAACGTTCGCGCTTTGTAATTCCGTATTTGAGTCTATTTTCTTTATCGGGCTTCTAGAATTATTATTCCTTCTATATATATTTATGCATAAGCCTTAGAACTGTCGTAAGTCGTAACCCTTGATTAACCTTTACTTTACGGCATGTTGTAAGGTTTAGGATAATTAGGGTGTTACAATTACTTACTTTTTAAATATTAAAAATCATTAATATTTAAATTGGATTGGACTTTTATGTATACTAGACTAAATATTAAATATTTTTTTAAAAAATTAAATCATACTTAATATATTATTACTGTTCTTTTTTAAAAAAAATATTAAAGAGACAGAGACCTTCACTCATCCCTGTATGTCCATCTCTAATCACAGATCAATATGTTCAATCTATTCTTAATATATATTTTTAAAATAAATTTTAAAATAAGATATATTATTTATTAAAATAAAATATTATTTTAAATACTTAATACAATTGAAAAAGACATTAAAACATTTAATGATATTAATTTGTTTTTTAATATAAAAAAATATAAAAAATTATTATAATTAATATATTTGTATATCTCGTCAGTGTCCTTATTTCAAAGTATATTATAAAGGAATGGCAATATTATATTGCTAGCTAATAATTATAATATTATTGTTATATACTTAAAATAATATATATCAATCATTAATTTAACAAAATATCTTTTGGTACTAATTCACAATAGTATACCGATTTAATTTGATGACCTATTTAAATATATTTCAATTTTGTTACATTTACATTTTCATAATAGATATTATTTTAATATTAATAGTTTTTAATAAGAAATACGATGTATTTTTTATTTTGTTAATTTAAAATATACTTAGTTATTAATAATAACTATATTTTTATACAAATATCAACTATTAGAAGTGTTTATTATATGATATTGTGTTACTAGTGTATCTAATTTGCGTTAGTACAATTCCATAAAATTTTGTTAGGCTGCGTTTGCTTATAGAGATAGGACATTAAAATAAAGATATAGAGACATAAAATCATATTTATCAGAGGATATATAAATAGAGACAATGTGTTTAGAGACACTGAATTAATATATTTTGTGTTTATCCTAACAGGAAGGACACAAAGACACAGAGATACTAACAAGAAATACAACTTATTTTTTATTATTTTTTTATTATTCTTGTTAATTTTTCATAATTATATTTTTCATCTCAAATTTTTTGAATTAAAAAAATAAGAATAAATTAAATTTTCATAATTTATTCTAGTTTATCGCCAAATAGAATACAAGAACACAAAATTTTGTGTTTCTATCCTTGTCCTATCCTATTCTCAATATCTTATCCTATTTTCAGAAATAAACGCAGCCTTCGTGAATTTTAATGTTGTACATAACTTAATAAAAAAGTAAATAAATAATATTTAATAAATTTTAAATATTTTATTTTTTATTAGCTTTACACTTTATTAACCAAAAATTTTAGCTTTACAACACTTTATTAACAAAAATTTGAGTTGGATCCTCCCCTATTATGCATGGGTCATTTTAGTCAACCCAAGCATGATGATTTATTTATTTACAACCTTCACATCATCTTCACCGCAAAGACCACTGAAGACTGATTTGATAGAATTAATCATTATATATAATCATCTCAGCCTCAAAGTGACCCACCTCTCATATATCATACAAGATGAGGCTTTGTCTCTATCAACAACTGCTTCAAAGTATGCATGTATTGTAGCATGCGCACATCTCATCAATAATAAAGGGCAATCTATCTACGGTCTATTTTATTTTTAAAAGTATTTATTTATTATGTAAAAGTTTTACATATATGAATTATAAAAACTTTGATAGTATTTTTATGATTTATTTTTTAAAATAGGATATGTCTATTTTTTATTTTTTAATAACACTTTTATTCTGTTTATTTATATGATGAGGAGTATATTTATATCAAGAATGCCTCTAATAATAAATAAGTTCACAATTTTCATACTTTAATTTTAAAAAAATAAATATAGTTTAATTAACCAATTTGAATTAAATTTTTAAATTAAAATATTTTTTAATTCTCATTTTTGGGAGAATTTAAAATTTTAAAAAATTAACTGAAATTAACTAAAAAAAGTTGGTTCTCTATTTAAAATATTGTGCATTAATCTGTGACCCTATAAGTTTAATACTAAGTAAATAGTAAATTATTCATACTAAATTTACTTATTAAAGTTGGCATCTAATAACACCCTCAACGATTTGATAATATGAAATAATATATTTTCACTAAGAACTCGAGAAGAACAAAGTATAATTCTTTTCATCTTTTTAATTCTTGGTTAACTTTTAGAGTATGGTTTAATTGTCAAATTCTAACTTTGTTACTATTATTACAATGAACTGAAAATGACCTAATAAACTCATTTCTTTATTCATTTAATTCCCTTGACTAAGGTTTTATTTATCTCAGTCATTATAATCATAGAGCTCAAACTCTTTACCGAAAATTGACGGATTTTTTATTGATTAATAATTAATTTTACAAGTATTTAAATCATACTATATATTCATTTAACTAGCACCCTAAGATCTTAGGTGTCCGAAATCAAAGTATAATAAATACATTGTTAATTATTATGATAGTCACAATTCAAAAAAAACTCTGTTCATATTATTCTTAAAAATATTCTATTGACAAATATGCGATAATTATAATCATTAGGAATTTTCAGGTCATCATATCTCTATATGAATTATATATATATATATATATATATATATATATATATATATATATATATTGATCTGTCCAAATTATTAATATCTCTTTTAATAATTATATGATAAAAAAATATTTTAAATTAAATTATAAAATATTTATCTTTTATTATTATAATCACTATAATAATAATAAATCTCTAAATATCAAGAATCTTATTATATTAATCTTCTCATTAAATAATATATATATCTAATAACAATAGTAATTATTTAACATATAATAATTAAATTATGATCATATTATTTATTCTCATATACTAACTCAATATTCATCCAGATTTGGTCAGTTCAACAAAATTAGCCATACTGCATGAGTAATTTGTTTGGTAATCTGATCTTTTCGAACTATTTGAATTATTTTATCAAACTAATTATCCCATCTTTGATGACTATCAAATTAATTTGTATTTTTCATGATTAGAATGATCTGTTCTAAGAGTTTATAGTAAAAAATGATAATTTACTCTTTTGATTAATATTCATATATAGTTCTAATTTTCTCATATATATATATATATATATATAGCTAAATTATTAAAAATGACATTATTAAAATAAATAATAATATATAGTGTGTGTGAGAAAGACATTATCAAATGAAAAAACAATTAATCAAAGATAACATAGATTGCAATGCTATATGAATTAAGCTGACCAAAAATGATGATAACTAATAAGTAATAAGCGTGATTGAGTCAAATGATTAAAATTTAAAAGAGAGTCTGAATGTTAAAACCAATGTGCCAATGTTCATAATCATGATTCCAAGTCGGGCTATATCCCATAATATTTCAAAGACAGATTTCATTATTTATTCAAATAGAAAGATGTACTGTAGTTCATATGTAACTAGGGTTATTAATGAGCAATAAATAAAAAAATAGGTTTAATTATTCTATGTTCTATGGTCTCTATAGTTTTAGTAAATTTTTACTTAGGTGTTTATACTTTTTGTTCTTTTTTATTGAGTTCCTATACCATATCAGATTTTGTAATTAAGTCTCTACCGTAATAAAAATGCTGGAATTAACGGAATATTTTATTAAGTAAAACGAATATACCTAACACTTGACTGAATATTCTATATAGTTTAACAGAATATTTTGTTAATTTTAATGTTTTTGTCATGGTAAGAACTTAACTACAAAATTTGATATGATATAAAAACATAATTAAAAAAATATAAAAACCTAATTAAAAATTTAATAAAATTATAAGGATCGACAGGTAATTAAACCAAAAAAATATTAAATATGGTTTATATACAAAACTATAAGATATAATATTTTCTTCAAAAAGTTTACTTTATCTAATAGAGGAGGAGAAAAGGAATTGCATACCACAATATATGACTGATGTGTTAGAGAAAATTACATAAGAGAAAAAAAATATTACAATCAAAGATCTCTCCAAATACCCCTTACATTATGGTGTATTATATTTTTCAATGAAAAATAATTTTTTATAATAAAGAAAAATTACAAAAAAATGTCATATGTTCTATAAATTTAGTGATTTTTTTTTTCATTTTTAGCCAATTTTACTATTAAAAAAACTTTTTCAACAAGATTATTATCCACTCTCTTCATAATAGATGATTCAAAGTCAAGCCAAATAGTGTAAAAGTTTTGCAAACTCTGACCACATTCAAATGGAAATTGATGCTCTTATTTTTTTTTAAATTATTGTTGTAAAATATGATTTCTCATCATATATTTTTTAAATAATTTTTTTAAAGAATATATAAAAAATATTAAATAATAAAAAAACACACTTAACAAAATAATTAATTATTTTAATACTATAAACTCCTTATTTTGTTACAGTTAAATTTAAAATATCGAAAAATTTTCACAAGGTTAAGGTACAAGATTTAACTACACTTTAGCTCCCATATGGCCAGATCCCAATTCATGAGTTTTTAACTCTCTTGCTTTAATGACACCGATAAAGCGTTGGAAGTTGGAAGTGATTCCTTCAACTTGATTAAGGTGATTGTTTCCGGTTTACAACATGATAAACAACGCTTTCAAGAGCAAGGATTTCTGCTTCAATCAATTTTGGTACTTATTGTATCTTAAAAATCACAAGATAAAATATATGATCTATCATAGATTTTTTTTAATTTAAATGATTTAAATATAATATTAACAAAAATATATGTAATATAAGGTATATATAGTTTATCCAAAACAATTTGTATCTCTGATATAGTGCTCTAAATCAAGTTAAACACATATTTGTAAGCGAGTACACTATACCCTGGATATGAAATAACGCGTCAAATCATAATTCGGGTGCTATTTAAATACGATCAAAACGTAATAATTGGATATTGTATATTCGAGATACGTGCGTAACAGAAAAGTAGACACAGTAGTTGAAATGCTTGTGAACGCTATATAAAGCGTAAAAGCGTCTAGCCATGATCTTTGGCTTCATTCTAAATTTTTTAGTTTTGGATAATTTTAAAAACATACATAGTTAAACGAGAGAGTTACGTCCGATCATAAAATACTAATAGCGTGAATGCAACTTGACATGTGGTCAGAGCATTAGATTTTGAAGTCAATTTGTGTATCTATTATTTTTAATAGTTAATTAGTTAATATATTTTAATTTATTTAATTTTTAGTTGATACCACCTTATATATAAATTAGATATTTAGTATTTACTTGGATGAAATTTGTTGAAAGAATAAAACATTAGAATTTGATTAAATATATATGAAATAATTTTTATCTGTCGTGTTAGTTTATTATAAATTATATTTTTTATTTGTTATTCTTAATTAAATAATATATTCTCTATTTATGCATTAAATTAGCTAATAACCCATGCTTAAATTTAATTAAATTATATTATTAAGTAAATAATACATTCTCTTATGTACATTAATATTTATATGTATTAAATTATTTAATGAGTCATGTTTATTAAATATAATTAAGTTATACTTATAATTATTTTATTGTAAAGTAATATTAAACGCAATAGACAGTAAATTTTAGAAAACTAATGAATAGTAGTTGTATAGTCACTTTGGTTGCTCTTGGCATATCGTATGACTTTGGAGCTCCTACCGTCTGAAGTGTTGCTACCTTATATCAGGGGAGGATGAATTTGGACATACAATAGAGCTAAGGGATTTCATTTTCGACAATACCTTACTCTCTACATTTGTGGAGCGGTAGAGATTAGAGACCTATACTTTCCACCTTTCTTAGGTCAAGGTCACCATCATACTCTAGAATGTGACATACTATCTTGGATTGCGCACAAATAGTGATCCAATAGGTGGCTGCATTAGAGATTTTCAGTAGTTTCATAAGCACCCCACATGACATTGGATTGCGAATTTGCTCGGTGATAGACCTCTACTCAGCCTGAGGACAAGAAGTAGAATTTTGGACTGAAGATGACTTGGTTCAGGAACAGGATAGCCCACATTCCACCAGGGGACTGGTGCAGCTACTCTTCGCCAGTGTGCCAGATGTTACTTACTTATGTTGATCGGAGGATACTTATTTACAGACAAGTCAGGCAAACTTGACCCCCTCAGATGGCTGCCGCTTTTGAAGGATTTTGATAGTTGTAGACGGTTGTCATGGGGCTCTGCACTGCTGTCGCACACCTATCATTCGTTGTGCAACGCTATTTGGCATGATATGCCAGATATTGTCGGGTGCGTGTCGTTAGTCATGTCGTGGATCTACCACAGGTTCTCGACTTTCTGTCCTGCCGAATACGATATTCTCAGATTTTCTCTTATTCCGAGGTAATTCTTTAATATTTTTGTTGTAATAATAGGAATGTGCAATATTAAAAACTAACTGTAGATTTTTTATTATTAGATTGGCGGGACTTAGACAGCAGACTCGGGACCACCATCATGTTAGAGGTCGTAGGTTACGGCACAGGCTGGATGTGTTTAAATTTGATGAGGTATGACGTCTGGAACCTTCTTATGTTATACACAAATTATTCTTCTAGTACTAAATATAGTATTATGTGTATTTTCAGTTCCAGTGGATACCGTACGATGATCCCCATCTACAATAGATGACACCTGACTGGACTAGGAGTGTTGACGAGATTCATACATGAATGTCCATGGTGCCATTAGTGTGATTCATTTTGTGGAGTTCCATCATGTGAACAGGATAAAGAGACAGTCGGTCTTCAACCGGATCTGCTAGAGAACCCGGTCAATGTGGATGAATTCTTGTTCATGACGACCCAAGATGACGACGTGTGGTGACCTAATCGACACCGTGTTTGGTATGATATGTGGAGGGAGCGTGACCACCAGCATAGGATGGCCACCATTGAGGGTGTTAACAACATAATTTGAATCAGACTTGATCAACTCTATGTCAACACTATTCTACGGACCGGCGACGTGAATCGGCCTCGCCAGGACCGAGACTGCATGGGATATTGAAGAAGATGACCCAAAACCACCAAATACGTCACGAGCTTCCTCATACAACTCTATTACACGATGCGACATTAGTCTACCGTGTACATTAAACATTATACTGACGTGTTTATCGGCTTCAACCCAAAACGTCCTATTAGTAAAATCTTTATTAGGTAATGCTGATAGGAATTTATATGCTACTCGTCCAACCTCGTTTGAACCGATTGTTTTCATATTGTTCAAAATGACATTCATAAGCGTATCTAGAGAATTAACACGAAAAGTGTGTATTATCACAGGTGAATTGCACTCAAATATTACTTCATCATCCACTGTTTTTAATTATCCCATTGGGATAAATTACTACTATTACTACTACAAAAAAAAATTGATTACTAATATTTTTTTTGGAAAAAAAAAAGAAAGAATAGATAGTATTGAGATGGATGTAAAATGGTTGAGTCAAGAATGACTTTATATAAATATTTTTTTATTATGTATTTAGAGTGTAGAAATTCCTATTTATTTAAGCACGTATTCTAGATATGGTGTCAGAAAATTACTTAGAGCAACTCCAATGGGAGTGCCTCATTCCACTTTTTTCTGACACATGGAGAAATTAACCGTTGGAGAAGGAGAGAGATGAGTTCTTTCACGGAGGCCAAGGCAGAAGAGTCCCTCTGAGCAGGGACTCAAGCTAACCAATGGTAACTTACCACATGGCAAGTTACCTTTTAAATAAATACATATAAAATTATAATTAAATAAATAATTATATTAAATAATTAAATTATAATAAATAATTATATTAAATAATTAAATAAAATTTAATTTAATAATAATTATAATAGTTAATTAAATTAAGTAATTATAATTTTATTTAATTAATAATTTATATTAATTATTTAAATAATAATTAATTAAGTAATTAAATTATAATTAATTTATTAATAATTATAATAATTAATTAGATTAAATAATTAATTATTTATTTAATTAATAATTTATATTAATTATTTATATAATAATCAATATTAAATATTATTTATATTTATATTATTATATTAAATTAGCCGTTGTAAAACTAGCCGTTGTAAAATTAGCTGTTGCAAAACTAGCCGTTATTATGTTACCGTTATTATTAATAAATTAATATTTTGTTACTCTATATATACTACTTAGATACACTTCTATTCTCACACTATCTACTACTCTTCTTTATCTTCTTCCAAGTTTACGAAATCAAAGTTCTGCTACTATTATTTTTTGTTCGAAAAAATGGATCCAAACCAACTCAACTCTTTCTTCAATTACTTACAAAACTTTCCTCAAATTCCAAATACCCAACAATCTCAAACCTCAAACTCTCAAGTTCCAAATCAAAACTTCATACAACCAAATTCATTTCAAAATCCAAATCCATCAATTTTCAAGCTCCTTATAATAACCAGTTTCCTATATTCCAACCGCAAAATCAAAATTCACAAACACCCCATTTTCCATTTTCGTCCATATTTAACCCCTCTATCGGAAATGTTACTCCAACTTCCTTGCCGTTTCCATCTCAATTCAGTGCCTCAAGACATAACTCATCTGGTGTTGGTGGCTCTTCTAACCCATCCTCTCAGACTCCTATACAATCTAGTCCAAATTCGTAATATTCAGATTTTGCCAACCCTTGTGCATTAGATGCTATCGACCTTAATGATGATGATATTGAAGATCGGAGGCAAGATAGTATTCAACACTAGCATTGGAAAGAGGATGAGATGCTAATCAGTGGATGGTTAAATGTTTCAACTGACCCTATAGTTGGTACCAATCAAAATGGGAAAATATTTCGGAGTCGAATTCATAGCTACTGTGTAGAATTTTGCACCGACATGACAAGGGGGTAGTTGCATGTAAGAAATGATGGTATAAGATCAACAAGGCTGTTGCACAATTTGCTGGTTGCTACGATCAAGCTAGTCGAAACATAAGGAGTGGTTCGAACGCTGATGATATAAAGGAGTTGGCTTATAAACTTTATTCCACAAATTATGGTCAAAAGTTCACTTTTGAGAGGCATTGGAACATGCTTCGGTTGGAGCAAAAATGGAGAACCCAACTACCTACACAGAGTGGCGGCTCAAAGAGAACCAAGGTTAGTGCAACTAGAGCATACTCATCCTCATCAAACCCAGAAACACCGTTAGCTGACGAACCCGGTGTGGACTCTCCCGTTCGCCCACAAGGATCAAAGAAGAGCAAGCGAAGAGGTAAGGGAAAAGCACAAATGTCTGAAGATTTTAGCGAAAGAAAATCATTGGTTGTCAAAAAATTATCTCTCATGGAAGATATTAAGAATGTTAGAGAAAAGGAACTAATGGAAAAGGAAAAAGAAAGAGAAGAGGAGAAGGAACATAGAGCAAAGATGATGGCAATCAAAGAGAAGGAGATACAAATTCAAGCGGCAATGAAAGAACAAGAATTACAAACTCAGAGGTATATTAAAGAAATGGAGATAAAAGCAAAAGAAAGGGAAATGGATATGCAAATACTTAATGCTGACACGTCTACAATGAGTGAGAAACGACGAACTCTTCATGAGATTGCATGTGAGAAAATAATGGCCAAGTGGTTTACTTAATGGTTCCTTGTATTCGTAGAGTTATGTAGTATGTTCTTATTTATTTATTGCGTATTACTGGTATGTGATGTAGTTTGTTTTATTTATTTCTGATATAAGTTTTTAAATTAGTCAATATTATTGTGTCGTTATTGTTCATGAAAGTGACCGTTGCAAAACTAGCCGTTAATTAGCCATTAAGGAAAACTAGCCGTTGCAAAAGTAGCCGTTGCAAAACTAGCCGTTACAAAACTAGCCGTTAAGGTACTTATTGCAGACACACTTATAAATATCAACTATCAATGACTCCACAACTCCACTTCAACTCTTGTTTCTCACCTCGACAGAGAACTAAAAATTACATTTCTCCATATGGCTAGAAATTTTGATGATATGTTCAATGAGGCTTTGTATGGCAAAAGAAGACGGCAAGATAACACACTCATAGATAACTGGATCGATGAGTATTTACTCGAAGATTCAGAAGAAGAAGATATCGATAGAAGCCCTATCCCAATTACTCGTAGATGGATCAACAGAGATCGAGAAGTAGGACATGATCGCCTTTTCCAAGATTACTTTGCAGATGAACCGGTGTATAATGCTGACATTTTCCGACGGAGATTTCGAATGAGAAGAGATGTGTTCCTTCGGGTAGTACACGCTCTCTCAAATGTCTATCCGTATTTCCAACAGAGGGTTGATGCAACTGGAAGAAGAGGCTTGTCGCCACTTCAGAAATGTACCGCTGCGATACGGATGTTAGCATATGGCGTAGCAGCTGATGCTGTTGATGATTATGTGCGCATAGGTGAGAGCACTACAATTGAATGCTTGGAAAAATTTGTTGAAGGTGTCATTTCTGTGTTCCAGGATGAATACTTGCGAAAACCCAATCCAAATGACGTACAACGCCTGCTACAAATGGCGGAGGGTCGTGGCTTCCCTGGCATGTTGGGTAGCATTGACTGCATGCATTGGCAATGAAAAAATTGTCCAAAGGCGTGGAAAGGTATGTACATGATTGGTTATCGTGGGGTTGCAACCATAGTACTTGAGGTTATAGCATCTTCAGACCTTTGGATATGGCATGTGTTCTTTGGAGTTTCTGGTTCAAATAATGATATCAACGTGTTAGATTGTTCTCCAGTGTTTGATGATATTCTAAATGACTGTGCTCCGGAGGTAAATTATACGATTAATGGTAATAATTATCAATGGGATACTATTTAGCTGATGGTATTTATCCTGAATGGGTCTATTGTCAAATCATCTCAAGCCACAAGTGAGAAACGCAAGTTATTTGCACATACCAAGAAGGTCAAAGAAAAGATGTGGAACGAGCATTTGGAGTGTTGCAAGCACGCTTTGCAATTATACGTGGTCCAGCTCGTTTTGGGAAAAGAAAAAGCTTGCCAACATAATGAAGCTTGTATTATATGCATAATGATTGTTGAGGATGAAAGAGACAGTTATGCAAAAATTTTGCTCAAGGCTTAGAGTATGATGAGTTGAAAATGGCTTATCAACCTCAGCTGGGAGAGGAAGATTTTGCACCATACCATCAATTTCTCCAAAGAAATGCCCAACTTCGAAATAGGCAGCAGCATAGACAATTGAAGGAGGACTTATGACACATATGGCAATTTCACAATGTTTGTCGTCAACTATAGAGTTAATTATGTTTTCTTTGTATTAAGTAATTTTACAAATTAGTGTAACCCCGAATTATCTATTGTGTATTATTGTTATATGAATTTATTTAATATTAATATCTTTTAATAGTGAATTATTTTTAAATTGAAATTTAAACATTATTAAAAAAATTAATTATATTAATTACAAGTATTTTAATTAATTAATTAAGTGGGACCACAACAGAGACTAAAGTTAGTTTCTTCTAATGGAGAAGAGAGAGATGCTTTGAGTTCCTATTTACTGTTTATGACGTAAAAGCTGATGTAAAGTTACTTTTTATGACAGGTGGACCATAAATAGAAACTAGGATGAGTTCTTTATTGGAGATGGTCTTACGGTTGTATCTCGAATACAGTGCATGCAGTAGTGCACCTAGCTTATGAACGATTTTTTAAATTGCTTGTATTTCAAATACAGAATATCTAAATTGTGTTTTTGTTAATTTTAATTGCTATGTGTAAAATAAATGCAAATACATAAATATGCTACAAATTACATATTTTTATAAATATTATATTTAAATAAAAAAATCCATCTATCATGTATCATCTAGAGGCATCGCAAAAAAAAAAAAAAAAAAAAAACACTCATATATGACCAGCAAGGCAACAGCCAATAGTCCAATACCAACCACGTTCATATAAATAATAACATTATAATTTATAAATAATATTCATATTATTACATAGAAAATTAATAAACACGTTAATGATAGAGGCCCTTGCCCTTATATGAGCATCTTTGGGGTTGAAGGCACATACCGTGTGCTCTAAGGACATGTCAATTACAAATGGATTTGGATTTTTTAGAGTTTAAATTTTATTTTAAAAAATAATTTTTTATTATTTATTTTATAGATAAAATTAAAAAAAATGAAAAAAATTATTTGAGAATAAAAAATTATATTTTATTTTTAAAAAAAAAATAAAAAAATTAAAAGATTTAAATTTATTACAAATTAAGCTTGTTTAGTAATTATAATATTAATTAAAAAATAGATTAATAATATAACTAAACCTGTGGTCTATAAATTGTAATTATAATTTAATGTGTAAATTCCCAATTACAATATATTAATAGTGTTTTATTAATTACAAATTACTAATTGGTAAATATAATTGTCTTTTGTATTTTTATATTTAAATTTGAAGTATTATTTTCGAATCAACTTTTTTATTTTTTTAAATAATACATCTTGTTAGGAGTAATAGCTAGTTTAATTTTAATGTTTGTAGTAAAGCAAAATAAATTTAAATCCAATCTTTTTGTTAAGAATAAAGGATAATACTTTTAAAATAAGGTGCAATGACAAAAATAAATAAACATTATTTTACAATTATAAAGTGTATAGTTACAATTTTATATCATAGCAGTAGATGTTAAACAAAGAAAAGACATTTTTGACTTGTCAAAATAATCTTTGAAGTGGATTTGTCTATTTTAAAATCTTTTCGAATATACTTTTGTTTTTTCTATATTCTTTCGTGTGTATTTTTATTTATTTATTTTATTTTATAATAATATATTTAAAATTTAATTAGTTTATAATAAATTTGGTTTCCTTTTATTTTGTTCAACAGATAATAGAATATTAGATTAAAATAGTCTTAAATAATTTATTTTATATTTTTAATTACTTTTATTTTATTTTATATTTTCTATTCATTGAAATAATTAAATAATAAAATATAACAAATATATAATTATAAATATTAAATACATAAAATTTTAAATATTAAATTAAATAAAGTGAGTATAGATGAATAAAATTTTAAAGTGATTCTTAAGATTAATTACTTACACTGAAATAATTCTTAAAATTTTAATTGTACCATAAAGATTCTAAAATTAAAAAAATTGCATTATATTGGTCTTCATCTCTCTTTTGTCGAGTTACACATCTCTCCTGAGTGGCATAACACATCTCTCCTGAGTGGCATAACACATATTTTTTATGTTGGATTAGACAAAACATTACTTATTTTTTAAGCGAAATACTTCATAAAAAATATTAAATAATGATGAAAATAAATAGCAGGGTTATTCTAATATGACTATCTATAGTGACTATATTATTTTAAAAATATTATTAAAATTACAATAATATTTTTAAAAAAATATTACTACAAAAATGTGTTAGCGAAATATAAAAAAATATAATTTTAATTTTAGCAATACTTACTGATCCGTCACCTTATAACTCGGTCTTTATTGTGCATTATGAGTTATAACTCGGCGTTAATTATCATTCATTCTTTGCTTGTAACTAACACATTCATTACCGACTTAATGACCATCATTTCAATCTTAATGACCAAACGGTCATAACATGAATATCATTCCTCAATTTTATGCCTATAAAAGGAATCTTCTATATCTAATCTCAGGGAGTAACATAATAAGTTCTATATCATGTCTTATATTCTATATTCATAAAATTATTACACACATGATAATTTCTATTTCATGTCTTACATTCTATATTTATAGAATTATTCTTATACCTCTTAAACACTTACTGACTTGAGCGTTAGAGTGTCTTTTGCAGATATCCACCCCTTGTTCTCTTCTTACCGACGTATAACTCATCCCAACGAGAAGCTTAAATACATTCATCGACGGACGAGTTATACACCGCCCAAACTCAGCAAGAACATTTACATAACTATTATAACCATCTTAGCATAAGTATACTAAAATTTACTTAAATAGAATTCACATAATATTTTTTTTTTTAATTTATTTATAAACAATGTTAGAAGGTTAGTAGAATTTTTTGTTTTTAACTAATAATTAACTAATAATATTTAAAGTATAAACTAAAAATATGTTATTAAATTATTAGACTAAAAATATGGGATTAATAACTAAAAATGTTGATAAAAAATAATAAATTTAGCTCAACCTTAAAAATTACTCTTTTCTTTATTGTATCAATTAGTAGTAGACAAGCAACACCTAAACTATTAAGGCTGAATTTGTTTTTTACTGGAGGATTAAGACTGAATATTGTATTTGATGATAAAAAACTAAAACTAAATTTTAGTCCACAAAATTTAAGATTTTTTAGTATTTTTATAAACTAGAAATATATGTAACTGAAAATTTTAAAAATAAAGATTAAAATTTATATAATATTTTTTTAAAAAAATATTATCATTTAATTTTTTAAATTTTAAATATATTTCTTAATTTTTATATTTATCTTAAATTAAATATAATATTAAAATACAACTTAATTCAGCATATTTTATGTCAAATATAATACCAAAGACTTAAAAATCTTTCTCTTCCAAATACATTTTATAAATTTGAGACTCAACATCATATTTGTTGGCGTAGAGATTGATACTAAAATTTCAATATTTTAGTACTTCCAAAAAATAGAAACACAAGAGACTGAAATTTTTGAGAAAAGAGATTGAAACTTTAATAATATTTTATACCTAAAATACTCCAATTTCAATTAATTAATTCCAACTTTATCTTTTGTGCAAATTAAATTAGAAGTTTATTCTTATTTCAGTTTCTGTCTCTCATTTTACACCAAATATAATATTAAAATTTATTTTAATCTCAGTCTCTTTGTCGTAGTCTCTCCGTCTCTATTTCTCTTTCGAATACTATCTAAATATTATATTCACATATATGGATCAAGATCTTTTAAAATAAAAAATTAATAAAATAATAAAATAAAAATTAATTATTTTTAAATTAAGATAATAAAACACATATTTATTTTATCCAATTTTTGTATTGGAGAGAATCCGAAAATGAATTATTTTTAATTTTTTTAACACTTGAAAAAATAAAATGTAGTTTCTCACCATTAATTTTATAAATAGAACTACAAATAAATACAAAAAAATAAAAATAAAATATCACAATTCACACTATTCAATTTTTTTTTTTCACTAAAAAAAATTCACTCTCTAAAAGATCCAAATTCCACATGTAGTGAGTAGTTGAGTGGTCCCTGATGTGATTTAAGAAGTTATAAAAGTATAAAAACACTCGTCACTCCCCCTTCCAGATTCTCTCTATCTTGAGAAACCATGCCACTATTGGACTGAAATCTTCACTCAGCCACCTTCCCGCATTCGCTCTGCTTTCCCGCCTTCCGCCAGATCTGTGCGCGTGCGCCGCCGTCTTCTCCTGCCTCCTGCGCCACACCAAGCCCGCATTCTGCCACTTGTCGCACATTCGCTGGTACATCTTTTCTTTCATTCTTTGGATCCTTTCTAGATTCTTCCTTTATGTTATTCTTCTGGTTTTTTTGTTATTTTCCAGCTCCATTAATGGTCATGATTATTGAAATGTAATCTGAGTATAGTGCATGCTTGAGTTGTGTATGGATTCTAGAAATTAGGTGTGAGAATTTGAGGTTTATGATTGATTGAATGATCAATATGAGAAATATGAGCAACTGCTGCGTGACTTAGCTATGCTGGAAGCATGTTGATGGAGAGGTATAGGACTCCTTATGTTCTTAGGTTATGATGATGATCATGAATTGGAATAGATTATGCATACCTTATCTAATAGTTGCTGCAGAGGGATGGCAAAGTGGAAATGGGAGCTGAGATTTGACGTTTAAGAGGAATGCTGTTAGAAACTAAAGGAGTTGGTTTAATTATTTAAATTAAGGAATTCAAATCGAGAGAAAAAGGGGGAGCTATAGCAGCTGCTCTCAGATGAAAGAAGGGTCATCAATTGTGATATTGTGGATGGAGCTTGAGCAACGTATTAGAAGAATCTTATCAAGGGGGGAAATATGGCATAATGGTGGTGTTGGGTGCCAAAGTGAGGAGTTCAGAAGGAAATAATATGAAGTTGTGGGTCTGTGCTTCTTAGCAGTAGCAACTGAAGCTTGTGGAGAAAGATTATTAGTAGCTTTGTATGTTTTATGTTGTCTTTGTGGATTTTGTATATATTTTGGCAATAATGTCATTTTTTAAGTCAACTACGAGTCAGAATTTATGATCCATGTTATGATTCTACGAATTAATGAATTACCGTTTTGTATTTTCCTTTCGAGTTCAGGTGAAATCTACGAGTTCACTACCTTGTCTAAAACACCTTCATCCGAGCACATACTCACTCACTGCTACTATGCTTCCGTATGGGTCCCTCTCGGAGGCAGAGATCGCCATGGGCCGTAACCTCACTGTGGCAGAGACTTTGTGGTTCAACTACTCAGCGACCAAGTCGGACTACTTTCTGTACTGCCACAACATCCTGTTTCTGTTCCTAATCTTCAGCCTAGCCCCACTCCCTTATGTCTTCATTGAGATCATGCACCTCTATCCTTTCGACTCCTACAAGATCCAGCCCAAGGTCCGACTCTCCCTCCAAGAAATGCTTAATTGCTACAAGGACGTCATGCGCATGTTCTTGCTTGTTGTCGGTCCCCTCCAACTCGTTTCCTATCCTTCCATTCAGGTACCAAATTGCCCCATAACCACAATTGTAAATTCAATATTTTGTACAGTAGTTTTGCAGTCACATCAGCTGCATTTTCCTGAATTCACGATAATAAGCTGAGCATTGTTCAAGGTCTTGGTGGCTTGGTTTTATTATTGCTGATGTGGTATAGAGTACAGGCTATATAGTAGTTTCTGTAGGTCACATTGGCTGCATTCTCCTGTGACTGCAACTGCGACCACAATTTTAAAACCATTGACACATTTCTAATTACTATGGTTTTGGTTTTTGTTAAGATGATTGGGATCAGGATGGGGCTTCCATTGCCATCAGTGTGGGAGGTGGTGGCACAGCTCGTGGTGTATTTCTTGATAGAGGACTACACAAACTACTGGCTTCATAGGTTCCTGCATATGAACAGGTGGGGGTATGAGAACATTCACAAGGTGCACCATGAGTATGAGGCTCCAATTGGTTTTGCCGCGCCGTATGCGCATTGGGCAGAGATCCTTCTCCTTGGGATTCCGTCGTTCCTTGGTCCAGCAATTGTCCCTGGTCACGTGATCACCTTCTGGTTGTGGATAGCATTGCGCCAGATTGAAGCCATTGACACACACAAAGGGTAAACATAACCCCCTCTCTCTTGTCCTTTTCCTCGATATCTTTCTTTGTTGCTTTTTCCCTCTGTAAAGTGATTTTTGGATTTGAAGGATCTCTAACAGTGCCTTGCTTTTACTTTATGGGGGAGGCTGATGGGCCTCCTCCTAGAATCAATTTCACACCTTTTTTTGGGGGGATTTTTTAATATTTAAGTACCTTGGTTGTCTTTTGTGTTTCATCAGTATGATGATGAAAATCATTTAGTTTTTTGTTTTTTCCTCCTAAGTGGGAAGATGGTGTTATTTTTTGGCTGGAAAAATGGTTGGCAATTATTGATGACAAGGACTTGAAATCTTTGAGCTGATGATGATGTAGACCATTCAGGGATAAAGTGGAAGTCTGAGTATGATTTGCTTCTTTTTGACAGATTACTTTGTTCATTTTCACCTCTATTTTTTTTATTCTTTATTTTTCCCTCCTGCATTGTGCTAAGGAACTGTTGATAATGATCTTTACAAGTAGTTGACAGAAAAAAAGATCATCACAAGTTGATTATGGTTGGTGAGATGAGGTATAATTAAATATTTGTGATGATAATATGGTTTAGACTGTAATTTGCTTTTAAGTTTTTTATTTCAGAGAATAATCTGGTCGAAAATGATATAATGTATTGTTGAAAGTTTGGTACTGAAAGAGAAACTTGCCTTTGGATTATGATTGTGAGGCCTCTAGAGTTTATCAATTAGTCCTTTCTTGGAGGTTTAAGGAAACAATTTTTATATTGTGAGCATCTGTACAACATAAGTCCAACTGTAAATTATCCAGGACAAACTTTTACTATTCTCTGCATCATTATATTTAATGTTCTTAACTATGCCTGGAAATATAGCTATCTAGTGAGTGCTGTCTCAACGATACAGAATCTATGCAAATGTAATTGAGAGTCAAAATAGATTTCTGTCTGCAGTTAATTGGTATACACCCAACAAGTATGATGTAAAGGGTTTTGTCCATAGAAAAGCCATGGCTGGCTGAAGATGTTGTTGTATATGTAACTATCAGTATGCTTTCTAGTATTGGCGAGACACAATATCCTCATGGTACTTGCAAATTGAATATTTATATAATTGTTCATATTTCCTGTAGAAATTTAGTTATTGGCCCTTTTTTGGTCATTAATAAGCAGCCACATAATCCAACACCCCCATTCTTTTGAGACATTTGTTCATCTTTCTTCTTTAGTTTCTTCATTGCAATATTGACATGTGGCCTAAATGTGCTGTTACCAACCTTGTTGCTTTGCAGGTATGAGTTTCCGTGGGCTATCACAAAACTCATTCCATTTTATGGTGGCGCTGATCATCATGATTACCATCATTATGTTGGAGGACAAAGCCATAGCAATTTCGCTTCAGTTTTCACATACTGTGATTATGTCTATGGCACTGACAAGGTTATATCATGATTCTGGATTTCTCTCTGTGACATAAATACCTGGTTGTCTTTTTCCACATGGGCAATTGATTTGCAATAATTCTGTTTTTTTATGCTACAGGGATATCGTTATCAGAAGAAAATACTAAAGAAGGTATATTTTTAAAGCTTGGATGATATTTGAGAAGCGTGATTCAGTGATTGCATGTTGTAGCTTCAGTTAGCCATAGAACATTTTTTTCCACTCAAATTCTTTAGGCACTGTATGTTCCCTGTTTTGTACTATATTTAGGTATACAATCTGCAGCAATTGGAAATTTTTTTTCTCCCCTAACTGCTGCTTTGTGAATTGATTCAGTTGAAGGAAGACTTGGCTAATGTCGTCGAGCAGAACGGAGGATCATACAAGAAATCTGACTAAAACGGTGAAAACATCATCCTATGGGTTCGGAGTGTAACAAGTTTTGACTGTTTCAAACTACGATTTCACTTGGACATATAATTCCGGTGGTGGTAAAATAGATGTCATTCGGTTAGGTTAATGGTGCAGGTTAGTAGAGTGGCCCTTTATATATTGTAATTTTGTGTTAGAAGAGAGGGTTGGGGGAAGGAATTTCTACTGTTAGTCATCTTTTTTTTTTGTTTGTTATGTAAGAATGCTCATTCCCCCTATGGGCTCGGATTGGAAAATGCCGAAACATGAAAAAGAGCCTCCTCTGGAATGTGATTCAGATTACAGGAATTGTAAGCTCAGTTTTGTGGACTTTGTTGATTGTATATGTTGTCATGTTGAATAGGGGTGGGTTTTGTTATTCCATCAGGAATTGATGTGAAAAACTTATGACATTAATTAGTACAAGAGGGTTTATCCTTGCCCATTTGCCCATCATAAATGGAAAGATGGGACAATTTCAGAGTATTACTCCCATTTTCATACCATAAAGGCATAAATGAAGAAATAATTGAGAGTTAACGAGTGGTTGGCAACAACAAGTACAACGAATAAAATATCATTTAATCGTGGAAATGAGAACTATCGGTTAGTACTTTTTTTTCATAAATTTATTTACTTTGACAGGAACCCATGGGTTAATACTCCAAACTCAGAACCAATCTTTGTCACCGTGTTACAGAATACTATGGATAGTTTTTGTTTTGTTTTGTTTAGGTTTTTTTTTTTTTTTCGTGGTATTATCTTCTAACCGGAGATTATTTCACCAATTTGAATTGATTATAATATGGACAACTTTTACTAACAGGTAGCCTAGCTAGTAGGTGTTTTTTTTTTGAAAATTTATGTGTAATTAATTTCACGTGAGAGCCATTAAATGACAATTTAATCAAACCTATTAAATTATTTAATGACTCTCAACTATTAACTTGATATGAAGTTAACTACAAGTGAGTTTTTGCCTTTTTTTTTTCAAAGAACACAAATCTCTTTCATTTGCTATTTCCTAACAAATATAATATATATAATTTAACATATTTATAATTTAAAAAACAAAAATTAATAATTTATTCATTAAAAGCACAAAATAAAATTTAAATATAATATAAAAATCTATCAATATTATTTCAGTGTTAACAAAACTAATAATGAATAAAATTTTAATTTTAGATTTTTATATAAATAAAAGTATAAAACTGAAGATTATATTGTGATTTTATGTCACTGAAATTTAGCGGTAGGTATGACAATACCACCCGAATTCGCGGATATCCACCAGACCTCTACTCGCTCAGGGCGGGTAATTACCCGCCCCGTACCGGAGCGAGTTTTTAGCAGGGCGGGACCTTAGGAGGGGTTGGACGGGTCGGGTTTAGATAATATCCGCCCCTTACCCGCTCCGGTATATATATAATTTTAATATATACTATGTATAATATATGTAAAATAATTAGTAAATGATTAATAATATTGTATCATATTTAAATTATTACTTTAATTTATGTTATGTATATGATGATAGTTATATAAATTTTGAAATTTAATTTTATTTATTGGATTTTAATAATTATAGGGACGGGTAGAAGCGAGACGGGTTATGGTTCAACGTTTTACTACCCGTGCGTAGAAGTGGAACGGGTTCTATACGAGTTGTTGTACGGCGGGGCGGGGCGGATAGAACAAAAACCCGCCTTTACTTGCCTCGTTGCTTACCACCTCTATTTAGCGGGTCTCTGTGGGATAAGACTTCTTTTCCTGCTTGTTCTCATTTATTTTTGGGGAGTGAATCTACATTTTTGTAGAATTTGACAGATCTCTAATTTTATTTTCGTGACAGATAATTTATACAAATCTCGTCTTAATGATTTTTTTTGCTAATTTTATGGTGCCTTTTGTTTGATATTTAATTTTTACTTAAATTATCTTTTATAGTAACTTTAAAATATTTTAAAATATTTTAATTTTTATACTTTTAAATTTAAAATTAATTATTTAACTTATTTTAGCAATTAAACAATATCTTTTAAACATCATAATACACATATTTTTTTTTTCATTTCTACCCAAATGTTTCATTTGAGCACCACCATCTAAAGTTCTCCTGCAAATTCCATTTGTATACAAAATTCATTACTCCTTTCACTACCAATAAACTGCACAGAAGATCATGTATTTATCAAATTGGTTCAATATTTTTACGTGTAGCTCATATATTCAATTTGTATTCTCAAAATATTAGAGATAATACCAAATTGATATCCAAAAATTTTGACTTTGATAAAATGATACCTGATCTTTGTTATTAATAAAATGATCTCTAAAAAATTTTAAAATTTAACAAAAATATCCAAACGTAAAAACAACGTCACATTAAACACAAAAGCGCTGCTCTTGTTGTAAAATAAATAAAAGATATATATTAAATATAAAATATAGATGTATAAATAGAAGATTCTAGCATTAAAATAATTAGCTCAATAATGATTTATATATATATAATAATATTATATGTTGTAATATGTATATATATATAAAGATAGAAAGAAGTATTAAAAGTAAAGAGAGAGAAAATTGCATTTGCTTTTGTTTTTATTATTGCTGTGTCCATATCATGCACTGGGGTTGTCTATTTATACATGCAAGGAGGCAAATATTTTTCACTATCATAAATGTAAGAGCTTTGATAATGTAGCCATTCAGCATGGAAAAGATGATTCTTTCATGGTCATCCATTTCATCCTTATCGCAACACTCCCCCTTAGATGACCATTAAAGATTATCGCCTCGTTAAAACTTTACTAAAGAAAAATCCAGTGGGAAAAAAACCGTAGTGAAGGAAAAAGAGTACAATATCCTTTAGTGATGGGGACTGCCTCATTAAAAACCTTGTCAAGGAAAATCCAATGGGAAAAATACCTGACCAAGAAAAAAAGAGTACAATCTCCCCTTCTTGCCGACATCATTTAATGTCTCGAAATCGGCGCATCCCAATCTCATGTACCAATCTTTTAAAGGAGGATTTTAGAAGTGACTTTGTGAATAAATCTGCCAGATTGTCACTTGAGCAAATCTGTTGGACATCAATTGTCCCTAGATTTTGAAGATCATGGGTGAAGAAGAATTTGGGAGAAATATGCTTAGTTCTATCACCTTTGATGTATCCGCCGCCTTTAAGTTGAGCAATGCATGCTGTATTATCTTCAAACAAGACAGTTGGAGCTATCTTATGATCAGTCAGTCCACATGATGATGGAATATATTAAATCAGGCTCCTCAGCCAAAAACACTCACGACTAACTTCATGAATCGCTAGTATTTCAGCATGATTAGAGGAGGTTGTTGCTATCGTCTGTTTCGTGGACCTCCATGATATAGCTGTACCACCATATGTGAACATGTATCCTATTTGAGATCTCCCTTTATGTGGATCAGACAAGTATCCGGCATCTGCATAGCCAACTAGTTGTGACTTGGATCTATAGGGATAAAACAATCTCATATCAACCGTTCCATGAAGATATCGAAAGATTTGATTGATTCCACTCCAATGTCTTCTGGTTGGAGAAGAACTATACCTTGCTAGTAAATTCACAGCAAATGATATATCGGGTCTTGTATTATTAGCAAGATACATTAGCGCTCCAATGGCACTAAGATATGGTACTTCAGGACCAAGGATATCTTCATTCTCTTCTTTAGGACGGAATTGATCCTTTTCCACATCAAAAAACCTTACAATCATTGGGGTACTCAAGGGATGTGACTTATCCATATAAAATCTCTTCAAGATCTTTTTTGTGTATGTTATTTGATGAATAAAAATCCCATTTTTTATATGCTCGATCTGCAGGCCGAGACAAAACTTAGTCTTTCCAAGATCTTTCATCTCAAACTCTTCTTTTATAGTTTTTATAATTGTTGGAATCTCTTCAGGAGTCCCAATGATATTTAAATCATCAACGTACACAGCAATAATAATGAATCCAGATGCAGTTTTCTTTATGAAAACACAGGGGCAGATATCATCATTCTTGAATCCGTTTTTGGCCAGATACTCAGTAAGACGATTATACCACATTCGTCCAGATTGCTTTAGACCATATAAAGATCTTTGCAATTTAACTGAGTATAACCCCTGTGAATATTCATTGGATGATTTAGATATCTTTAGTCCTTCAGCGACTTTCATATAGATATCTCGATCTAATGAGCCGTATAAATAGGCTGTTACCACATCCATTAAATGCATATGCAGTTTATGATATGCAGATAAACTGACCAAATAACGCAATGTTATCGCATCCACTACAGGAGAATACGTTTCTTCATAATCTATATCGGGCCTTTGTGAAAAATCTTGTGCCACAAGTCGGGCTTTATAGCACACAACTTCATTTTTCTCATTTCATTTTCTCACAAATACCCACCTATATCCAACAGGTTTTACATCTTCTGGTGTACGGACTACAGGTCCAAAGACTTCACGTTTAGCAAGTGAGTCTAACTCAGCCTTCATAACTTCTTTCCATTTTGGCCAATCATTCCTTTGTCGAAATTCTTTGACTGATCTTGGCTCAAGATCCTTACTTTCATACATGATATTTAATTCCACATTATATGCAAATATTTCATTGACAATTGTCTTATTTCGGTCCTATTTCTCTCTTGTAAAGACATAATTTATCGAGATCTCATCATTTTCACAATTTTCAGGTACCTGAACGTCTTCTGGCGTTAACACTATATCAGAATTTTGGACAACTGCAGGTGTCTCTACTATGTCTTTTTCAACAGGAATATTATTTACCTCTTTTCTCTTTCGAAAATTTTTGTCTTTGGAACCGACAGACCTGCCACGCTTCTGGCGTGAATTTGCTTTAATGGCTATTTGTCCTACCGGGACATCAATTCGAATTGGGGCATTTTTCGCTGGTATATAAGATTTAGTTATCCTCTTTGTATCGGAAAATACATCAGGCAAATCATTTTCTATTCTTTGCAAATATATAATCTTTTGAACTTCCAGTTCACATTGCCCTGATCGAGGATCTAAATGCATCAACGATGATGCATTCCAGTTAAGCTCCTTTTCAGGAAGCTTATTCTCTCCCCCTAATGTTGGAAATTTTGATTCATCAAAATGACAATCTGCAAACCGGGCTTTAAATACATATCCAGTTTGTATCTCAAGATACCTCACTATAGAGGGAGAATCATATCCAACATATATCCCCAATTTTCTTTGGGGTCCCATTTTGGTGCGATTAGGTGGTGCAATGGGAACATATATCGCACACCCAAATATTCTTAAATGGAAAATATTTGGCTGCTAGCCAAAAGCTAATTGCATAGGAGAGAACTGATGATAACTCGTTGGCCTCAAACGAATAAGTGCTGCGGCATGTAAAATAGCATGTCCTCAAACCGAGGTTGGGAGATTTGTTCTCATAAGCAAGGGTCTAGCAATTAATTGGAGGTGCTTAATAAATGATTCTGCTAACCCATTTTGTGTGTGAACATAAACTACTGGATGTTCAACACTTATTCCATTAGCCATACAATAAGCATCAAAAGCTTGGGAAGTAAATTCACCAGCATTATCAAGACGAATTGCTTTGATTGGATTTTCTGGAAATTGTGCTTTTAATCGAATAATTTGAGCCAGTAATCTCGCAAACGCCAGGTTGCGAGAAGATAATAAGCACACATATGACCATATCGAAGATGCGTCTATCAGGACCATAAAATATCTAAAAGATCTACATGGTGGATGAATAGATCCACATATATTACCTTCAATCCTGTCTAGGAATTCAGGGGACTCAAATCCAATCTTTACTGGTGATGGCTTTAAAATTAACTTTCCTTGAGAACATGCAGCACAACAAAATTCACTAGTTTTAAGAATCTTCTGGTTCTTTAGTGAATGTCTATGAGAGTTTTCAATAATTCTTCTCATCATGGTTGTTCTTGGGTGACCCAATCTATCATGTCAAGTTATGAATTCATTTAGGCTAGTAAACTTCTAATTTACGATGGCATGTGATTCTATTGCACTAATCTTGGTATAATATAACTCAGAAGAAAGTGAGGGTAATTTTTCTAATATAACATTTTTATTTAAATCATGAGTTGTGATACATAAGTACTCATGACTTTCCTCATTCATAGTCTCAATATGATATCCATTTCGGCGAATATCTTTAAAACTCAATAAGTTTCTTCGAGACTTGGTAGATAATAGTGCATTATTTATTATGAATTTTGTTCCTCCAGGAAACAAAATTATAGCTTTTCTGGAGCCTTCAATCACATTGCCTGAGCCAATAATAGTATTAACACATTCTCCTTTTGGTACGAGATGGGTAAAATATATATCACTTTTGAGAATAGTGTGCGAACTTGCACTATCCGCAAGGCATACATCTTCATTATATATCCATGTCATTTTCTTCAAATACAAATAATAATAAAATGAGTAGTATGCACAGTTTAAATTGAATACTTGATCGGAATTATTTTTCTAAGAAATACTGCACATAAAAATAATGTCATATACTGAAATTTTATTTTAAAACTTGACACATTTAATGATTTCAAAATTTATAAACATTAATATTTCATTATTTATGTACATCACATTTGAAACTTAAATACATAGAAAATAAAACTTAACAATAAGTTCTATACATTATTTATTTACATAGATACTTCACAATTCCACATATTAAACTATTCCATCATTGATCAAATGACCAATATTTCCTTCAGGATCCTCAAAGAAATCAGATACATCATAATGAATGGTGGAATTTTCAGCATCATTTGAAACGAAATTCGACTCTTTTTCCTTGTCGTCCTTTTTCAAATATGCATGATAAAGATCAACTAGGTGTCTTGGGGTATGACAGGTACGTGACCAATGACTATTTCCACCACAACGAAAACACTTATCCTCTGTTGATTTATTTTGCCCGATATTTCTTTCTTTATCCCACTTCTGGTGAGATCCTCTCTTTTGAACATAATTCTTTTTCCTTCCATAATTTTTCTTGTTATTAAAACATTGCCATTTACCTCTTCTGGGGTAATTTTCCGCATTTACTTCAGGAAATGAGGCGGCGCCAGCTGGGCGCGCTTCATGATTTTTCAATAACAACTCATTGTTGCGTTCAGCAACAAGAATGCAAGAAATTAACTCAGAATATTTTTTAAACCCTTTTTCTCGATACTGCTGCTGCAGGAGCACATTTGCGACATGGAAGGTTGAGAAAGTTTTCTCCAACATATCATGATCAGTTATCTTTTTCCCACATAATTTCATTCGTGAGGTGATTCAAAATATTGCAGAATTATATTCATTTATAGATTTAAAATCTTGTAAACGCAAGTGCGTCCATTCATATCGGGCTTGAGGAAGTATCACCGTTTTCTGATGATTATACCTTTCTTCAAGGTCTTTCCAAAGATCTGCAGGGTCTTTTAATATGAGATATTCATTTTTCAATCCTTCGTTAAGATGACGACGAAGAAAAATCATGGCTTTGGCTTTATCCTTCTAGGATGCATTATTTTCAGCCTTAATGGTATCTCCAAGATCCATTGAATCAAGATGGATTTCAGCATCTAATATCCATGATAAATAATTATTTCCAGATATATCAAGAGCATTGAATTCAAGACGAGAGAGTTTCGACATAATGAAAAATTGTTACCTGAGTCTTCTTAAAAATTTGATCAGAGTCTCGTGCTGATAACGTGTTGTAAAATAAATAAAAGATATCTATTAAATATAAAATATAGATGTATAAATAGAATATTCTAGCATTAAAATAATTAGCTCAATAATGATATATATATATATATATATATATATATATATATAATAATATTATATATTGTAATGTGTGTATATATATATATATACAAAGATAGAAAGAAGTATTAAAAGTAAAGAGAGAGAGAATTGCATTTGCTTTTGTTTTTATTATTGTTGTGTCCATATCATGCACTGAGGTTGTCTATTTATACATGCAAGGAGGCAAATATTTTCCACTATCATAAATGTAAGAGCTTTGATAATGTAGCTATTCATCATGGAAAAGATGATTCTTTCATGGTCATCCATTTCATCCTTATCGCAATAGCTCTGATAATTGGAAAAACTTTAGTGATAGTGGCAGAGAACTCCAATGACATTTTCGACGAGGAGAGGAGCTTGTAGTTGCGACAATAACCAACTTTATCCCTCTCACTCCAACTCCCTCTCGCCTCCTCACCCCTAACCCGAAATCCTAATCTCTTTCCTCACTTCTTCCGCTTCCTCTTCTTCCTCCAAGGTTGATTCGCTCCACCAACTCACTCGACTCTCCAAGAGTGACTCACTCTTCCACTGCCGTCTTACTGACTAAAAAATTGTTCCATAATTACTCTTCTGCGTCAAGTCCCATGCCCATGATTTCCTCCACGAGAACACTCTCTCTTGGTTTCTCAATCTCAGCCTCGATGACCACAACAAGATTGGACTCGTTGCTGAGAGAGTCATTGTCCCTGTCGTCACTGTTATCTCGAGACTATCGCACCCTTTTAAGGGACGAAAAGGGAAAAGAGAAGAAAGAAACTGCAACGACCCTCTATGATCTTGCTCAGCTGTTGAGGTTATTGGAGTTCTTGCAAAGTGGAAGGAAGAGAGGGGAGCAAATGGAGAGGTTCTATGGATGTGATCAAATTCTGAGTCGGGTTCTGAGGAATGGGCGAGATTTGGAAACGCCATCGTCGCAGCTGCAAGCTCTCCTCCTCATCGGGAACACCATTGGAGCTCTCTGCCATCATCACTGAAACTCTTTCGATCCCCAAATCAGCGTTTTTGTTCAACGTGATGTAATGCTTTTTATATTTGGATGTTTTTATCAAATTTTAAAATCTTTTAAAAATTATTTTGTTAATAACAAAAATCAAGTATCATTTTGTCAGCGCAACAATTTTTTAAATACTGATTTATATTTATCTCCAAAATAGTAATACCATATATACCATTAATAATAATAATAATAATAATAATAATATTTAGATTTTATATTATAATTAGGATTGAAAATAAGTCAAATTAGTTTGTGAGTCAACTCGAACTTGACTCATTAAGAGCTCGATAAGGTGAGCTTGTGAATCGAGCTTAAACAAAAATTTAAACTCATGTATTAAATGAGTCGAATTTGAACTTAAGTAAACTTAATGGAAAAGTATATGGAACCAAAAGGTTACCAGGCAAAAACTAAACAAAACCACAATAATTTATATTAATAATTAATTTTAAATTTATGGAATTCAAAATTTAAAAAATTTAAAATTAATTAAGTAAACCTAATTAAAACCTATAAAAGCCTTCCTTTTCTCTCTCATATTAACTTACTCACCTACAACAATCACACATACAGACCTCTCTCTCACCAATGCTGCGCCGGTGACTTCTATGCTCTCCGGGACGCCCTCAACAAGCGCATCCAAAACAACTGCTTCAACACGAAATTCACCTTCGACTTCGTCACCGACAAAACCTTCTCCTCTTTCCTCCTCAACCACTTCTTCAATTAGCTGCAAAAGGATGCTGGAAAAAGAGCAGTGTGGCGGCGCCGTTCTTGGAAGGCTGGATTTCTGGCTCTACTATGTTACTTACATTTGCGGAGGAACTATTGGGCTTGTGTACAGCAATAACTTGGGATAGATTGCGGAGCCAGTGGATACGAGTTGTGACATTTCTACACTTGTGATGGTGTATGCCTCCTTTTCCTTATTCGGTCGCTTGCTTTCGGCTCTACCTGACTATATTGGTAGCAAATTGTACTTTACAAGGACTGGTTGGCTATGCATTGCACTAATACCATCCCCGGTTGCATTCACATTCATGGCGCTATCACAAACTCCCTTCGCATTCCCCATAGACACGGCGTTGATAGGCTTCAGTTCCGGATTCAAGTCCCGTGCTTCTCATCAGAATAGCCATGAGAGGGATTATAAAAAAACATTCATTTAATATAAAAAAAAACATCCTAATACTTAACAAAAGAAAAAAAAATCGAGACATTCACATTTGCAATAAAAAAAATCGAAAAATATATAAAAGAATATCCATTTAATATGAAAAAGAAACATTCTGATACTTAGCAGAAGAAACATCCATATATATTAACTCGTAGAGATTTTGGATTCACCCACAAGTATTTGACTGATTTTTTGCTAGTACCCTTTGGTTCCCTAGCATTGCTCAAACTTAATTCATTGACATGCAAACTAATTCAATTATATATATTATATATTATAATTATTTATATTAATATATAGATCATGTATTTCATATTTTTAATTTACAATAAAACTTATAATCTTACACACATATAATTATAAAATTCATGTTTGCTAAATATATGATAATGCATTTATTTTTATTTTTGACATATCTAAATTATAATATCTTTGTTTATTTTATTAAAAATGTTCCTCCGTGGATAACCATTCTAAAGTAGAGTTAATTGAGTTGCAAGTTCAAAGTCGCCTCTCTCAGACCAAGTGGATCACAAGTCAGTAAGAGTATGAATAATAGAAATGATATTCAGAGTGAATAACGTACCTGTGATCTAGTGAGTCACTTATATTTATAAAGTTGTTGTATTTGAAATGGTTATCAGTATTTATTTTTGTAACTGTTTTGAAGTGTTATGGAATTTCTGTGCCGATTTGAATTGACACGTAATTATTTGATTTTATTTGATTTTATTGGATAAATCAGTTAGGAGAACAAAATACGTACTCCACGTATTCTTATGTAAAACGTGTTTATTTAATTTTAATAAGATTTCGATTTATAAGTTTACTTGAGCTGAGTTATAGCCAAAAAATCAAAAATTTAATGGGTTAAACTAGAATGTGATATATCCAATTAAATTATTTATGATAAAAGAGAACCACATATCTATATATTAATACTTTTTATATAAAGTTTCACAGTAATATGTTTGTATATGATTTTGTTGGAGCACATAAACTATAATTGATAGATAATTAGATTATATATATTGATTATGGTTATGTTATTCGAGCGGATTTATAAGTTTGAGTTGGCTTGCAAATTTTTATATAATTTAAAATAAACTAGTATTTTGAATATAAAAAATTGAATATTAACTATTTTAACTATAAAAAATTAAAATTATCATAATATTCATAAAAGATTGAATTAGTTCGACAAATTATTTAAAATTTTTGACAAAACTATTCAAAGAATTATAAATTTAAATAATTTTATTGAACTAACTCAACTTATGTCCAAATAAGGAAACACTTAAAATGTGGGATTAAGAACAAAGTTAATGAAATAAAAAAAAGTGAAAATATAATTAATTTTAAAATTAAGATATAAATTTATACATAACAAAAATTATAAATTTAATCATGACTATTTAAATTGTTATTTTATAATTTTTATTATTTTAAAGATAAAGATTCACATATAATTATTTTTATATGAAATTAATAATTAAAAAATATTAAATAATAATTTAATTAAATTTATTAAATAATTTTAAATATTAATTTTACATCAGTTTTAACTTATTTTATAAAATATTTCTCCAAAATGTTAGACCAAACAAATCGGCCACTTACAGTTACAGCCCTTGATTGTTTCAACGTATAAGTAGCCATGACCTTTGGATCAGGAAGACGAACAATCCAATGCTGATGTTGTTGGCTGGCTGTTACACATGGATTCGTTGGAGGGAAACACCAAAACATGTCTCTGATACAAATGCTGATGCAAAACCAATGACTTGAGACCATGACACATGATTTTATTCTTTGTACCATGTTTGTTAACTTTAAACTGCGTGACATTGATGGTTGCATCGTAATCATCGAAGGCCAAAGTAACTCAGTAAGTACCCTAACCAAAAAGGAAATAAAATATATTTATATGATCTACTAAATAATAAATTTGAAAATTAATATATTTATAATATATTTATAAAAATTAAATTCATACGTATAATAAAAAGTATTATATATACTATTTTTATGTATATTTTTTTTATAATTTTTAGAATTATATTATATGACCAACACAATTTATTATTTTCTATCAATATTTAGCCAATAAAAATATCAAAGTATTTTTATATTTGATTTTAAATTTTAAACTCTAAGTTCTAATAATATAAAAATCAAGTACTGGTCTAAAATATTGACTAATATTAATAAAAATTATTAGTTTCTAATATTTTTATTTTTATTTTTAATATTTAAAGTGATTGTAAAAAATTAAGAATAAAAGTTTTTTTATATTATAAAAATATATCTAAGTTCAAATTTTATTTCTCTCGTAAACAAAATCCACTTGTCTCTCTAAAACACACATCTTTGTATTCTCCATCCACTCCGCATTTCACATTTCACATTTCACAATTTGCCTTCTTCTTCTCTTCCCAGGTTCCAATATTCACCCTTCTTGGATCTTAACGCCTCCAAGCTTATATTCTCTACCGACCCACATCGCCATTTGCGCCATTCCTTGCAGATCAAGCACCCCTTTTGGCTAACAATAAGAAAGCTTGGTTTTTTATTTTTGTGGGGGTTGGTTCCAAAAATGGCTTCTTTCACGGTCCCATGTCCCAAGTGCCCTTCTCCTTCTTTGGGATTGAACTCCCAGAAGCTCTTCAAGCCATCTCTCTCGTTTGGATCTTTGGCTGCTGAGTCAGCTTCATCTGGGATTCGGGTATGGCTGATTTCTTATTTGTGTAGAATGTAAAACGGATCTCGTTTTGAATTGTTAACACCCTTATTATATTATTATTTTCAGCAAAAAATATACTCAGCGAATTCCAATGTAGTTTCTGTGGTGCTGGTCCTTTAAAAGTTAAAATGATATTGCTTCATCTTTTCCTTTCTTTTTTTTTCCCTTAACTTCCTGTTGCTATTTTTTCCCCCAGCATTTACATACGATATGTATTGTTATATACAGATTCCATAGCTTTTCTTGGATTATATTTTCAGGTGTTTTGATCATCTGGTTTATTTTAGTACTGAAGAAAGGGCAAGCACCTTAATAATTGATTGATTTTCTTTTCATTTTCTCTGTTTTCATGACAGAATTAGTTCTGAGCATAAAAAGGCCTACTTTAATACAAAGTTATAGATATAGGAAAACATAGCAATATGTTAGATCTTAGAGGCAATTCTGCTAAGGTGATTAATGTTTTTCGGACAATAGCTGTAGCAATATTCAAGCATTTCTATCATAAAAATTGGCAATGCCTTGAAATCACTTGTCCCAAAAACTTAAGCTGATAGGAGGTGACATATGAATAATATTTCTAATAGTCAAATATGCATCAATGCATGAGTATATTTTAGAATGTGTATAAGTTTTTATTATGTGCATGTTAATGCTTTCATATATAGTTAATTTCCCTTAATGGGAGACTACAATTGAAGATTTTCAGCATTTTTTCCCTTTTAGATAGAAATTCATTATATTCATTTTATTGGATGCCACTAATTTCCTATGTGCTGAGAAATTCAGAGTTCATCCATTGATAAAATTTCATTTTCGTAAAAGTGGTATGGTATTTATCCACTGATTAATAATAATCAATGTGTCAAATGCTTTGCAATTACTTTTATTTATTTATTTTTCAATTTTTCTTGTTAATCCTTTTTTTCGATTTACTATTATTTCCTGCAGTGCCTTAATGGGAAGCAATTTTCTGTCCAGAAGCTTCAAGCACAACGCCGTGAGGTTAGTTTCACTTTTAATTCGGACGAAAATTGTCATCCTATTGTTAAATTATGTTCTTGATGACTTGAGATCAAGTTCATTTCACATTAATTACCATGATTTGTGCAACATAGGCTGTTACTACTATTGAAAACTCTGCACCTGTATTGGTCAGTGGACCTAAAGTCGCCGCACCAAATGAGAAAGAAGACCAGAATGGGAAACCCGGTGGCACTACCACAGATCCATCTTTGGTTTCTGCATTCATGGCTCAAGTGGCTGACCTTGTAAAGTAAGACTAAGTCGCCACACCCTGCATGAAATTGCATGACCCTTTCTCTATCTGCATATCTACTTGAGTTTAATTATGATGTGCTAATAGTTCAAAAAGTTTCACCCTATCACCTAATCAAATTCATTCGTTTAGATGACCATTTAAGTAATAAGGTATCAAGGTAGTTACTTTTGATTATGTGGCAATATATGTTCGGATGCCTATATAAAACTTGTTATATTACATAGTTACAATACAAAAAAATCAAGTCCTATCTAATTTAGGACATGAATTGTTTCAATTGTTCTTATATGATGTTATTTTCTTTGGTAGGCTTGTAGATTCCAGAGATATTGTGGAATTGCAACTTAAACAGTCAGATTGTGAGCTCATGATAAGGAAAAAGGAAGCTTTGGAGCCTCCTTCCCAGGTTATAGCCCCGGCATCAGCACCAATGCATTATGCTGCATATCCTTCTCTGCCACCTCCACCACCACCAGCGGCAGCATCTTCCACTCCTGCAAGCTCTCCACCTGCAAAAGCAGCACCTGCCTTACCTTCCCCTGGAAAAGCAAGCACATCAGGTCACCCACCGCTGAAATGTCCAATGGCGGGAACCTTTTATAGGAGTCCAGCTCCTGGTGAACCTCCATTTGTCAAGGTACAGCAGCACCACACTTCAATATCAATTTGGTCCCTCAAAGTTACATGTGACAATAGCTTTTCCTGAAAGATCCATGTGACATCGTTTTAGTTCTTGAAAGATACATGTGATATTAAATAAATTCATAAAAAAGAAAATCTCAAATAGCTGTCGCATGCATTTTTGAGGATCAAAGTGATGTCAAATAGATGTCACATGCCATCTACAAAGCATACATGGTATCAAGGACATTAGTTCTGCATTAATAATTTTCGCTTCTGCTTTAGGTGGGAGATAAAGTACAAAAAGGACAGGTCGTATGCATTATTGAGGCTATGAAACTGATGAATGAAATCGAGGTACGCATATTATTTGTTTGTTTTCTTGTTTATTCCCACGAATCGTTCCCTTTTTTGATTTCTTGTTTGCTTCCCCATTTATTTTGTACTACTTGTATCTCATTATTGTTTTAGTTAACCACTTCCATATAGTAATATACTGAAATCTATAATACAAGGCACTCTAATTATAGCATTTACTTGGTAAAGTGTTTTGAATTCCATCTCGTGTAGCCAAATTATAGCACTCTAATTCTTTGCTTGTTTTGATGGCAGGCTGATCAAACAGGAACAATAACTGAGATACTAGTTGAAGATGGGAAACCAGTCAGTGTAGACACGGTACTCTCTCTCTCTCTCTCTCTCATATGGCAGCACATCTACAAGCTCTATTCTTGAATTTTCTAATTAAAATTCTTGTCATCTATGCAGCCTCTCCTTGTAATAGCTCCGTGAGTATCGGAACGGATGTTAGTTCCAAGGTGATGGGGATGTTTCCTGTTGGATAGCATAGGATTTGATGTTTTTTAGGTTTTCTGTTGGTGAGAAATTTGTTGAACTTGAGTCATACTATTTTGTCACTTCTTGAGAAAACTTTAGCTTCTTAGTCCCCTTCGCCCGTACACCTCTTCATATTTTTAGAGATATTTTAGACATAAAAGCACCGCATAATATATCAGAATGGAATATTCGAATATGTAGTTATAAGCAGTTTTGATATTTGTAGTGTTGAAGCTTTTATGCATTTGATTATTGATGGGTTCTTTCTATGTATCTGTTGGCTGTTATGTTTGTTATATAGCATCTTTCTATATCAAATACTCAACATGCAACAAATCCGTAGCCCATCCATCTGTACTTCTGTAGCACGATTTTATATTTTACTTGGTCTTAATACCATGTCGAGATTTTAAAAGCTGAGATTTGGTTGGAAGCTTGGTTCAAGTGGCATATCATATGCCTCCCGAACAACTACATCCGATGTAGTGTGAGAGGGTGTGTTGTGTTGTAAAGACGACAAAAAAAAAAAAAAAAAAAAAAAAGAGAAAGCAAGCTGAGCTTTGACTACTAATTGTGTAAAATTTCTAACATGAATACTTGAATATTATATCAAAAGTAGTCTTTCTATTTCTAAAAGGATGCCAGTAGTCTTTTCCTACAAACTTTGCACATAACGATCATTATTCTCTCTTTTTGCATTGACGGATGAGTATGTTCACTGGAAACGAATGTTACTTTAAATTCCATCAAGAATGAACCGAGCACTGTATAATTGAAGGAGTTATTGGATGTTAAGAATATATTTAATCCATATTTCGAGAAACTTTACAACCACGCATTTCTTTTTATAAGTTAAATATAAAACAATGAACGATTGTAAAGATTCCTATTTTCCAGGCTACTCACTAAATACGCCATGGGACAATTCATTTTGTGGTATGTACAATTTGTATCCATAGAGCTCGGCATCATGGTAAAAGGAAACTGAGCATAAATACCATCAAATATTATACAGGGAAATTTAAGGATTCAATTAAAGATTAAGCTACTGCGTGAAATTGATAATAGACGCGATCTAATAAACGCGATCCTCACCGAGGTATCAAAGCAAACATTCAAGAGTATTAAACCCAACCAAAAAATTGAAAGCAAACGATGAAAATTGTGAGGAAATACGTTGTGTGATTGTACTGAAGCATCTTTGTTTTCTTTCTTAGTTTTAGTAACTGATGATCAAATTGTTACTTGTCTGGAAAATCAACTGCTAGTTTGACTCGAATCTTCCAACTTACTAACAGCAGAACAAAATCACAAGGAAAGGATGAACGACCAAGTTGAATTTTTACCAATAAAAGAATGCAGCCACTATACTATAATATGAAGCAAATATAAAGGAAACAGACAAAAAATGAGAGTCTTGTAAAAAGGCGAGGAGTACTCCAGGCCCAGCTTTCCTACTCTGTTTCCTCAACTCTATTCTGTTGACACTCATCCTACTCTATTTTTCTTTTCTCCCTTCCTATTCAATGTACAAGTTAGCCTATCTATCATGTACTTACATCTATCAATATTGCCTACTGCTGCTTCTAAGGTTAGCTCTACGGCCACCACTACTTGTTATCTTGCGCATTCCACCACCCCAATCATCATCATCATCATCATCATCCTCTAAGTCCCCACTAGCCATGGGTGCAGATCTCCGAACTTTTCTGGGTGTAGGTCGCTTCCGTTTTATATTTGCAGTGTACAGTGAATAATCCACCGTATCTTCCCTCAATGCATACTTAAATTCCTGGGGGCAACATATGTATGAGAAATAATGGCTTAAGAAACACTCACAACTAATCAGGTGCAACAAGCTCACAAGCACATGAAAGAAAGAAACATTTGGCTCAAGCAACAATACCTGGTATCTCTGTATTAATTCTTGTGGATTTGAAGGCACGCTGAACTGAGTTTCACTAATATTAAATGGGATATTCTGTCTGGAGATAACTTCTCCAGGTTTTGGCTGTTCAGTTGGTGAATATGCCTGAACAAAATAAAAAGCACCATAATGGTCAAGAGGACAGTTAGCTTCCTATCTAATCCCCCCATCCTAGTTGAAAGATGGGCAACGTTTGAAAGTAGCTAAGTGATGACAAGATGCATCAAATAATCATACCTGACATCTAGCATCATTGAGACTATACATGATTTTCAGATGTCTCTTCAATTTTAGGAGAAATTGCAGTGCAATTGCTGATAAGCAGTCTGCCTGGATAAGGATCAGGAACAAAATACGAGGGTGAGCACATGACCAGAATAATAAACAATGACTCACCCAGATATCCGCATTCATGTTCAGGTCAGTAATAGGAGGATATTTCCTACTCATGCCATCATGCGGTGCGAGTTCAGTATGCAAATTAAAACACAAGAATGACAGCTGAAGAAACCTTTGGAATAAACTCTAATGGATTAAAATCCTGATGCTCTGGGTTGGTACGATTATGAAATCTGGAAACAAGAAGTTCAGCTAAATGGGGTCCAAAGAACTTGCATCTACTTTCGGGTGATCAGAAAGATGGTTGGTTCACACTCAATATGGTGTTGCAGAAAGGGGGGAAGTCTACACTAAAAAATTCCAAGGCAAATTTTACCACCCTAAAGGTTAAAGTAGAGCAAAATTACTCCCCTCATATCTCTAGAGGCAAACATAGCCTAGCATCAGGAACAATCTTCCTCAAACAGCATGACATTGTTGACATAAATAAAATAATCACTGCAGGATGTACCTGAACTCTCTCCAGATCATCTTTTGAGAAGGCAAAATAATCAGAACCCACAGCATGCGGCTTTGGTTCGGAGCTGCCATTATTCGATAAAGTATCATCTGGCTGTTGGTAGAATGTTCCATTTAAATCCACTGATCTCATGTCATTCAAATCTGGACGAGCATCTAGATTTTGCTGAAATGTTCCATTCAAATCCATTGATGTTCCTTGGGTTATAATAGTGGACTTGTCTGTCTCCTGTTGATACATTCCATTCCCATTCGGTGTACTTTGATTCTCATTTCTTGATAACCTTGAACTCCAGGCTTTAAAATTCGCTTCTAGTGGCCCAGCCCTAATTTGAACTATTCGATTGATGGCATATATTAGATAAAGGGGCTCATCAGGGGAAATGAAAGGCAGCAATCCAAGGACCTCTGTGCAGTATCTGTTAAAAAGAAGCCAGGTAAAAGGTTAATAAGAACTTACATACAAAGAAAGAACAGCAACAAATAATACTTACGATAAGAAAGCTATTACTGAATGGCTCCACTTTGGATTGTCAAATTTTCGCACAATTGATGACATAAATTTATTCCTTGAATTCCTGTTCCCCCGGATGAGCTTGTATATTCTAGAAACACCAAGTCTTGCTTGAGCTAGTGAGACAGTTTCGGGTTTCCCTTTTCCAGATACAGGGATTTTAGATGGGATTTTCTGATTGCCATTTTCAGAAGCAGTGCTAATTGATTGCATGAAAATAAATGACATTTGAAGTCCATCACCCAAACGACTTTCAAAAAATGCAGGGTACCTACAGAGATTTTTTATTTATTAATACAACCACATTGACTGTTAGATATAAAAACTATGCATGTGTCTCCCAATAACAGCTAAAACTTGTAGGGATTACTTCATGAATGGTTTTTATATCTAACATTGACCTTTACTGTCATTCAGAATTGTATATAGAAGATTACTTCTCATTCATATTCATTAGGAGATGATGAGCCAGCTTTGCATTTGACTCCAGAGGATCAGTTTCAAGTGCTATTAGGTATGGAACACAAGTGATTGGGTGAACAAGACCTTGGCGCAACACAACTTCAACTATCTGCATTATTAGCAAATTATTTTGTTCTAAGTACGTTGAAGCAAAAGAAAACCCAACTGCTTTTACTGTAATGCATGTATTGAGTTGGAATGAGATATCTAATCCACACTCGAGACTGAAGGTTCAAAACCGAACACTTTGCCTTTAGACTCCTTCACGAAGTATCTACCAAGTTTCTCACATGTTCAGTCCAAAAGATTTGGAGGAATAATGCACCAAACAGCCATCAAACAATAAAATTTCCTTTTTAACTGCATTTAGTTCAAGACAACTTATTTTACTTGTTTTCTTAGCATTTGGATTATAAGGTACTGACCTTCAGAGCTGATTGGCGGACTTGTTCATTGGAATCCAAACATCTGCCTAAAATATTATCCCAATATAACTGAATTATACCCCCGCATATGTTTGTGTCCCCAGCTCCAGCAGCAACGGGTACACTCTGCACAGCTCCAACTGTGTAACCAGTTACGTTATCATCAGGTTTATCTGTTCCCATTTTGCTTTCAGCATCAAGGAGATACTCCAACATGTTTTGCAATGCTTGAATCTGATATCAGGCTGATTTAGTATCCAAAGAGAGGCACTATATATATCAAGTTGAAATATATTACCTTAAGACGAGTGTCAGCATTTGAAGATAACGTTCCCTCCAGTATCTTTCCAATATCCTTTTCCAACATGTATTCAGGCCTGGCAATTAAAATAAACCCTAGTGCCTACAAGAGATGCAAAAAATCTCAAACTTCATGATTGAACCAACATAAAAACCCAGATAAAGGCATAGTTCTTACCTGCAATGATCTAGCCTTAACAACAAAATCCTCCTCAGAGAGAAACTTTATACACAAGGTAAGACTCCTTCTGACATCAATAACTTTATTGCTTGAGCTTACCAACAAAGAATTGCCATATCGAATGAGTGATCCAAGACAAAAGAGTGATCGCCCAACTTGCTGCAAATGATTGGAGACAGTTAACTTTTATAACACATGCTATATAAAATTAAATCTAACAACCTTTAGGGACTAATTTAATAAAGATTAAGATAATAATCAATTAATAAATCAATGATAAGTATATAGTGCGAACAAGCCATGGCACAAAAACACACCAACTTTAGTGATTATCATATACCCATTCAGGCCAGGAGGAAATAGGAATAGGATCAACTTAACATTACACCTGCAGAGAAGGTATCTCAAATGAAGAGCATATGTGTCCAACAGAAACTGTACACTTGAAGCTCGTGAAACTAGCCTTCATGAACTTGCATGCCCATAAACCCAATTAACTAAAAGATGATATGTCAACATGATTCTGCAACAAACCTGCTTATTGTCCAAACATTTGTAGAAGACCTGAATAAGATGCTCCACCACAGCAGCCCCTTTACTGCCTATGTTGCTTACAGAGCAGAGGCACCTGTTAAGCAAACTGAAATAAGATCTTTGCAGCAAACTCTTCTTTAAACAAAAAAACCAGAAAGCCTTTTCTCATTAGATGTTTTAGCTACATAAACAGTACGATCATTCCCAAAAAATGTCATGCACTAATTTTTTTTTCCCAGAGTTACATGTATGCACAGGTATTACTGCATAAGAAAGCTACTCAAATATACCAATTTAATACATCAAAATCAAAATATTTTGAAACTATGTTTCACATTTATAAGTTTCAGAGTCCATCAAACGTACTTGATACAAGCATGGACTACTGTCAAGAAAGAATGCCGGACAATCATATGTTTCAAATCTTGCTCTAGCTCCTCAACAATATTTGGAGGTAACTTCCGAAGTAAGGGCAACACAGCATCAATTACAAAGATTATACTCTCAACTAGCTGTGCAACCATGCGATTGTCAACCTGAAGACCAGAAAGATAAAGAAATGGATCCAATAAACAACCTGGCCCATAGATTTGTAATATTTTGAAAACAAATATAAGATACATATACAAATAGTGTCTGTAAATCACAGCTGTTAACCACATACAGCATCCCAATTGGCGCCACCTAATACTTTGAAGTTCTAGCACTTATAGCACCATCATATAAATACGACATCAACAATAAGTTGACAATAGTGATGATGACATAGTTACTGGCTGGAATACATGATAGTTACTGGCTGGAATACATGATGATCTTAAAGGCTGGAGAAGCCAGGAAACATGGATGAACTTGGCTAGAAAAGCTTGAACAACCTCAGACAGAACACTGAAGTACAGCATTTTTGTGAGGACTCAAAGCTCAAAAACTGCTGCCAAACAAAATAGCTATTGTGAACAGAGAATCCTGAGATACCTTTGTGAAACAAGTGGGATGGATTCACAAAACAGTTGTGATCAGTTTCTCTATTTTAGGAAAATGAAGGAACAGCAGTAAACTTGAACCAAGGGGCCCTAGTTTAAAGATCAGTTGAAATCATGGTCAAATAGTGGATTCCTGAGACACATCGCAATTTAGCAGTGACTACTATGGATCACGGAGGAGTATTACGAATAAGTACATAAGCCCTGCAAATTCTGAAACAGCTACCCCAATAACAGACATGATAATGCTGGGTGGTTTAGTTAAATTGCTATCCAATATATACACAATAGTAATTGACCCAATCCAAGAGAAATGAATCCAAGTAACACTTGACTCCACCAATAAGTAAAGTGAAGAAGATAGTACTAACCTGCGTTTTAAGATATGGCTGCAAAGTAACAACAAACTGGGATGGGTTTGAAGCAGGTGCACAGAGAGTTGGGTCCACAAGACAAAATGCATGCAAGGCCAGCACATATGGTAGAGCATGCACCTCCACTTCATTGCTATTAATTTCCTCAACCTGATCGTCAACATAAATTCCATTACTTCCATATCAACATAGGCCAACATATGTTAGACGCACCATCAAGACACCGACATACCTGCAATATCTTCTCCAGCAAGCATTTGCACATTAACTCACAGCGCTTACGCACTGTAGCAAGGGACACAGGGTTGACACCAACAGCTTTTGCAGCTTGGGGCAAAAAATCAAGTGATAAGTTGCGCTTTATTACAGTTACAAGAAGTTGATTGTTGGGCATTCTCCTGAGCATTTCAACAATTTGCTCTGTTTTCTTAGCCACCTCGAGTGGAACAGTACTACCATCTCCAAAGACCTGAGTTTGTGAACCATAAGGCTCCTCAAACCAGAACTCATGAAACGTTTTGCAAACAAGGTCCTGCAAATGAAAAGCATGATAAGGGGAAAATCTTAAACAGCAGAAGAGGTTCAAGTCATTGACAATAAATATAGATACTCTATCATATGACACAGCAACAAATAAGAGCAGGCTCCAACATGAGTGACTAATTTATACAGGAGGAGGTAACTACCCATTAATATCCTTCTTAAAAAATATAAAGGGTAAAATATTATTTTAATCCCTATGGTTAAGTCCCAACTTCGTCCCTAATGTTTAAAATGTTCTTTTTTTGTCCCAAATGTTTCATTTCATTCTATTTTATCCTTCGGTCAAAATTAAAACGTTTTCTTCTAAATATACCCTTTTTCTCTTATTATTTATTATCTTCTTACTTTTCTTATTCTTCTGCTACTTTCACTCTCAAATCACTACAACTACCACTATGACCACTACAATTATGACTTTCGTTGCTACTTAGAAGAAAATCATAATGGAGGAAAAGGTATTTTTAGAAGAAAAAATTTTAATTTTGACCAGAAGACCAAAATAGGATGAAATAATACGTTTGGAATAAAAATAGAACATTTTAAACATTAGGACAAATTAGAACTTCGTTGAAAAGTTAGAGACTAAAACAATACTTTATCCTAAAATATAGATCAAAATTTATGCTTAATAGGAACATGTTGGGGAAAGACCTACAAACCTAACATTACCTTACTTCAATAAATAAATTACCATGCTGACAAATAGGTACAAAGTAATTACAATACTAGTGCCTTGTCTCAAAAAGACTCGAGCAGCAACTGCAAATACCTGGATACTTGACTCATCATCACTAATGCGTGAAATTATTTCTGTGCAAGCCCTAGTATAGCCAGAGAAGTTGACATTTGAACTGCACATGTCTCGAATAAGTTTTATTGCTCGTTTTCGAACACTAACTCCAGTATCTTTGATTCTCTCAGCGATCTTTTCAAAATACTACACAACACAGGAAAGAAAATTGGTTAAAATTTGTAACACTTCATCAACCCAAATATGATGGGAAGAAAAAAAAAATATAGGCTACAGGTGTCCTCATAACAAAATAATAAAGGAAGATCAGTTTTAACTGTAACCATTAAGGAAAAGTCCATTGACACATACCTTAAAACCCACATCTGGATGTGAAGCAATGTGCCTGCCGACAAGTTCCAATGCTGCTTCTCTAACAGAAATTGCAGAGTCACAAAACCTTCCTTCAACAGCTGACTGTACTCGTTTATCACCCAATACCTCTGGATCAGCCTCTACAATGATACTAACCTGCTCGTTATATGAGATGAAAGAAAAAATTAATTAAATGCCAGGAAACAATAAAAAGCAAACTCATTTTCACAAAAGAGCAGTATATTTTTAGAAATTGACTAGACTTACAGCTCGTAAAGCCTTAGCCCTGATAACTGGAGAGTTCTCCCTTAGGCTTGCCTGGATACATAACAGAAAAAAAATAATTAAACACAATGAATTACAGTTCATTTGGAAAATCATGCAAATGGAGAATATCAACTAACCAGAAGCACGTGAAGAATCTTATCAAACCCTCGACAAAATGAACTGTTTTGACCCAAAATTAAAGTAATCTTCTTAATTGAATCCCTCGTCAACGTGGATGAGATGGTACTAGAGTCCCGTACAATGATTCTTGATTTCATTCTAGCAAGGTGGTATATAGGCTTTCGCTGACAATTAGGATCATCTTTGTACCACAGGCAGAGATAAAACCTGCACATCATGCACATGAATTACCATTGCTTGCATAAAACTCAAATATGTCAATTAGGAGAACTGTCAAGTACAAACCAGCAAACGAACAGATGGATATCATCAGCAGAAGTGACATCTTGAAGGTAATTCAAGAGCAACTGTTGAACAATTTCATGCTTTGAAATTTCAGAATCTTTTGATGCATTACGTTTCTTTGTCACGTCATCCTTACACCGGGAATTGCAATATGACTGTAATACAAGCAGTTGCTTATGACAGATGCATGTCTGACAGTACCAGTTCCGGTTGGAAACTTCATGTTCTTTAATACCCAGGCAGTCAGTGTGGAAGGGTCTCTGGCAGCCATGGCATATCAATAAATTGTCGGTACTGCCATCCATACAGACACAACAAGAATCTTTTGGATATTGCTGATTAGCACTATCCTGACCATGTAAATCCTGAAGTATCCAGAACTTCTCCTGGCTACAAACCAAAGCATCACGCTTCAACCTTGCAGCAATTGTACCAAGAATATCAATAGCCATGGAACGTGCAGAGACATCCTTAGATTTCGGCCCAGCATTCTGAAGTAGTAGGACACAGAGAACCTGAAACAATTCTCAATGTAAACTAATCTGATATATTTAGCAAATCAGTAGTAACACACACACACACACACAGAGACAGCTACCTCCAAAATGGGAGCTGAAGCAGGATACTCGGGCAAATTTAAAGTTGTGAGTAAATCAGTAACAAGATTCTCCATTATGGATTTCAGCTCTGAAGCATCCTGGGTCTTCACACTTGCAAACCGCTGAAGTACACGGCTCCAGAATAGACAGCAAGCTTCTGTTGTGGCTTCATGGCCTTTAGTTGGATCATTAGGGTCAACCGAGACTTCCAACACAGCATTACCACTTGATGCTTGTCTTAAAGCATCTGGAAGGTTAGCACTACAGTGAATTAACTGAATCAGCAAAGCGGTAACCATCTGGATCTGTCTTTGCTCTTCCTCGCGTATGTGGTAGGCTCTTATAGCTCGTTTTGAATATGGTAATTTCCAAAGAAGCTGAAGCACTTCATCTATCACATATGTGCGATGTTGTGTGTATAAATAGAATATCTGTGCCATCATGTTGTAAAAGCGATTTTTAAAATTAGTTGCTGAAATAAGCATGGAAGCCAACATTGGAAAACCTCTTAAAGATAGAAGACAAATATCAGTACCGCGCTAAGTAAACCAATTGCCTTCAGCTGCAAAAGCTGGATATTCTCAACCATGAATGTTGTAATGCTTGTTTTTACAAGTTGAAGAATGCAACTATCTGATAACCTCTCAATTAACAACAAATCCTTCAGCAATCCAAGAACAGTGCATAATTTCTGAAGGATAGTATTCACAGCAGAAGAAACCCTAATAAAGTGAAGACCAGAGTTATAATAATAAGAAAAGTATATTATCAAATCTAATGTGAGATCAATCCAATTGAAGAAGTTAAATAATAATAATAATAATAATAATAATAATAGTAGTAGCACCTGTTTGATGTTGATTTCCTCATCTTTGTACTCTTGCTGGTACGACGTTTCTTGCTTGCCGAACCAAATTCTGCATCATTTTCTTCATAATAATCATCAACTGGAGAACATAACAATTAGCTGTATCAATATCAAACCACATAGAAGAAAAACTTCTTTCTAATCTCTCCCTTGCCCAATGGACAACAGTCAAAGGATTCTTCAAATGAATTATAATGCATCATTAACTACAGATATGCTATACAGTCAAAAATGCAATTTTATAAGAAGTTTTGCATTTCCAGTAGCATCTCCATTCTCCAAAATGCACAGTCATGAAAGCAAATAAATACTTTATTAAGAAGAAAAACCAGAAGAAAAAGGAAAAAAAGACTAACCTTCACATGCAGTGTTTTCACTAGGTCTGTGTAACGCACGATACGATGGATCACTTGCACACATAACATCCATTATTTGACGCCTGGAAAACTCCAAAATTCTCTCAATGATCTGACAGGCATAGATTACATTTAGGATGTGTTTTGGAACATTAAAAAACTTAACTTATTTCAATAATCACTTATTTGTATAATCGCTTTTTAAAATGATCGTCTAACAATCAATTTATATTTAGATACTTCGTTAAAAAGTGACTTAAAGATAATCTTGTGTGTTTGGAATGTATGAAAACAGCTATTTTCTAAATGGTATATGAAATTATTGTTTATATTATTTTTTATAAGGTATAATTACCAAAATGGGTATGGAATGATTATTTATATTATTTACTATTTAATACTTGAAGTCAAACAGGCAAAAATTATTAAAATTTTCAAATAATCAACTTTTTCTTATAAGCTATGTTTAGCTTAAATAAATTAGTTTTTATTATATTCTATTTTCAGTTTTATGCAAACTTGATTATTTTTAGGTAAAAGACTTTTTCTTTAAAGAAACATTTTTCATGGTTCCCAATCATGCTCTCAGACCAACTCATATTGCACATTAAGAATCAATAATCAGAAGGAACTAACATTTCGCACATCATCATCACAAGAAAAACTACAGATTCCATAATATATAACAACACTTTTATCCTGCTGGGGGCCCGTTCTGTATATACTAGCTTCAACCTAAGGAGGGTTCTTATAAAATTCTAGTTATCAAAAATAACAATTGTTTGAAATTTGCTAAATCAACACACCTCTTCTTTATAAATTTGCTTCGGCATCTCAGTGTGAGCCATCACAGCTAGTGCAGCATGAATGGACTCCAATGCGATCAAAATAGATGAAATTAGTTCCGAGTCTGACTGAAACACAGAACAACATGGTTGTGACAACAATGATTAACATAAGACAATCAAGAATATGAGATCACTGTACATTACTTAAAATGGATCCCAATAATTAAGGTCAGGAACAATTGATCAAAACAACATCATTGAACTCGATCAAAAATCAAACTTTCAATTAGCTAATCCACATTCTTTCCTGAAAGTTGCTAATTAAATTTTGTTATCTTTTCCCCTAATATCTTCATTTTATTTATTTTTCTTTCAATTGACCAATTTATGTGTCCTGCAAGTTGGGAGACATTCTTTTTCCTTTTTCCCTTTTCTAGATAACCAATTCTAAGCTATTCTTGTAAACAAACTCCAGAGATTTGGAGGATGCATGGAGGATAAAACGTTGTCTAGCAATAGCGCAGGTTAGTTGGAGTTAAATACAAAATTTCCAGGTAATATAAATAGCATTTTTCAAACATTCCAAACACAATAATTGATAAAAACTTGTTCAATCATTAGCATCTCTCATTTCCCAAAATGGCACAATGGAATTCCCCTTCTCCCAAGTTCTCCATGCCAGCTCAGCATTAGGTTATTACATCCATGTGTGTAGTAGCATGCTCTGACTATAGCTCCTCAAAGCAGACTCCCATTAATACAACATAGAGAACTTTCCCTCATACATGTTTAGAAATTGAAAAACTGCTTTACATATAACCCTTTTGGCTCTGTTTTACTCTTGCATAGAGGAACTCTTACTCCCTATCTTGTATTATTCGTCTTTTTGTCTTAATGAAATTCTTCTTTCAAAAAAAAAAAGTTAAGTGTTATTGTTGCTAATATTTTCCTTCCTAAGGTCTAGTCCTACTTTCTACTTGTTCATGTCCTTTCACACTCACAAAATCCTAACAATCGAACAAGTTCCATAACAGGTAATGATGCATTTCAAATTATTCTACAAGAATTGATAAAAACATGAGGAAATAAGCCACAGTAAGCATTCATCTGAGTTCTCCATTGATTAAAAAGCATGCAGGGAGCAGCAGATTAAAAGAGCAAAGGAAATTGAAGAAGGAGGGGGGGATCATAAAATCTTGAAGCATATGTAATGTAGCAAATATGAATGGTACCATCAAACATCAATTGGAAAAGACAGTAATGGAATCACTAGAGAAATTAAAACAATTTTATATAAATGACTTATTCTACAATAAAGAAAACCTCAGTCAAATGACCATGAGTCTTAAAAAGATTAGACTTCACCAACCAAACTCAAATGTATGTAGAAATTAGAGGAAACACGAGAACCGAAATCTACGAATTTTTCATGTCATTTTGGTCTTTGACATAGCATTAGAGACAATTCTACCAGGTCAAGACTCAAGGATTCAATCCATGTTGCCAGATTCTTTAAAAATAAAGTTCAATTTCAGAGAAAATTTAAAAATGAGATGACCATGTTTCAAGAGCAAAAGTTCTGCATGAATAATCATATTAGGCAGAGATATAAAAACAACCTCGATCCTTACAGCCTATGAGACTATATATAACTACATTTTACTAGACTGGAAAAATCTAAAAACAACGAAGTGATAGCGACCTAATAATCTGAAGTCTTGATGCTTGAGGAATCTCACTATGGATAACATATTATCTCAGTACGGCTGTCTTTGGCAAATGTTTCATGCATCTTAGTGTTTTACCATTGTATTATTATTGCCAATCCCTTTAAGATTAAGCCTAAACCTAATAATCAGAAGTCTTGCTGCTTGAGAAATCTCATTATGTATAACATATTATCTCACTACTGTTGTCTTCAGGCATGTTTCATGTCTCTAGTATTTTACCATTGTATTATTATTGCCAATCCCTTTTAAGATTAAGCCAAACTATTGTATCATGCTTTGTTTAATCAATCTGTTTTTGCCACATATCTCTGTAGCTCATAACCTTAGAAGCTTGATCTATATACTTAAGAAGCTACTTCGTTACAAACTTCTGATAAGTACCAAGTACAATACTGTGTACAAGTCAGATTTTGAATAATTTTTACCGAGAAAAATTGAGCTCTTAAGTCAGCTACTTCCAAAATGAAAATTCAGCATATGAAGTAGTTGATAAGTAACTTACATTATCACAATCCTCAATTGACAGGCCTTCTGCCCTATGTATTTGATGATCTAGAACATTCAGTATCCTCACAAGGACTTCAACAGGAACAATATGCAGAAGTTTCTTCTCATGTATAGACATTATTTCATTAACAAGCAATCTAAGATCTGAAAGTGACAATGGCAGCCATTCTGCTTCATCTCGATCATCAGTCTGAACTTCAGCTTTGCTGCATAAGTCTTCCAAAAACTCACAAAACCTTCCAATGGTTGCATCTAAAATGATACAAGTTACCAGTCGTTTAGACGCATAAAAATGATCATACAAAACTCATACATATATACACATACAGAGCACAAATAACATTAACACGTAGGAATCATCCATAGCACCTTGAAGCTCGGCAGAACTGGGCCCTACAGAAATTCCATCGCCTCCTTTCTTCCTTACTTTTGATTTTTTGGAAGATAACGTTGAAATGTCCTGCCAAAACATTTTGAGAATCAGCAAACCATAGAAATCTAAACAAATGCACAAAGCAACTGCATCCATACATTTGAAGAAAAATGGTCATGTTGACGATTAGGGGTTGCATTGTAGTCTTCTCTAGTTTGATTTATGCCAGGAAGACTCGACTCACGGAGCTTCTTCTCACCCACCGCACGACCAGAGATCTGCTCCTTGACAGGACCTGAGAAACTTGAACAATACAATAAACAATAAGCAGAGCACCATCAAATTTTGTAATGAAAATTATAACCACAGGCAAAGATAAGCTCTGGCTGGATACATGATTAGAAGACTAGTTTGAAAAACCGAAGCTCTAGTTTTACCAAAGAATAACATTGCTTATGTACATTGCATTTTCACACACCAAGCTGCCATTGAACTGGGATTGAGACCAAGTCAAGATGCTGTACATCTACACAGACCAGAGTACAATGCTATGTCCAAAAAAAATAAACGTCTATACCAACTAGCAAGTGATGTTGAACCTCTTGAAAGTTATAACTGACAGTAACTCATGACTCGTGAGCATTAAATAAAAACGTCTTTAATGTAGGACAGTTTCACTCTGTCCTAAATCTCAGCCTCTTAAATCATTGTAGTATAATGAGCAGCAACAAGCCTATGAGACTGGAATAGATCCGGAAAGGTAACATTCACAAGGAAAACCATGTACTGTGTTTACCTGTGGTACTGTATTCAAATGCTTCAGGATTGCACCTGAGAACCTCATCATGGAGTTCCAATGGCTCAATGTACATATACGAACCATTGCTGTTATCATCTCTTAAGTTTCTATATAAAACACAACACAATAGATAAAAATTAAATTAAATTCAGTAATAATATCAAAAATAGTAACAGAACCAAAATTGACCACAACAGCAACAAAACAACATTAATATGAACACATCAAAATAACTGAACTAAATATCAGTTATTTGCCTAATCATAAATCAACACGATAAACTAATACACAATGCTCATAAAGCAGTTATCTCTTCACTAATATTCTATCCATGAAGTTTAAATAATAACAACAATAATAATAACCAATCAACAGTTGTAAAGCATTAAACTCTACTCAAACCAACAACAATAGCATCAATCAAAATCTAAGTCCAATACTAATATTCCTGTGATATAAACCTGCAAACTTCAGCAAGAATGCCTTAAACTAAACAACTTCAACTACATAGGTGCCAAACTCGTACAGCACCAAAAGTCACAATTCATCGCATAGGCTACAGTAAATCGCATGGAAATTCACGCGCGTCTAACTTCATCTCGCAAATTCCAAATTCAAAAAACAAAAGCACCGAATATTCCCCGTGAAATCAGTACCTAATATAGCATTTCCCTACCACTTCAAAGCTCAAATATCAATCTCAGCGATAGCATATAATGCAGAACAAAAACTGAATAAAGAATGCTTACAAGTACGACACATCGGTGTGCTGGAGCAGCTCAGCGATCTTTCCAGCCTGTGCGAGCACGTCGACACGGTTCAGCATCGCTGGCGAGTCAACTAGGCGGAGGTCCCGATCGGAGGAGCCGCAGAACACCGGAAGAGAAGGCAGCGGCAGGCAGGGAGCGACCTCGGAGTGGATAGTGTTCGAAAGTCCGATGCCGCGGCGGCCGGACGAGGCGACCGCCACCACGGCGGTGGCGGCGCCGGAAGTGTCTGGAAAACTCATGAAATGGTACAGCTCAGCTCTGGGAGGGCATGGAGTGACGAATACGGTTGGTGAATGGTAGAATTTGGGGAAAATTGAAAGGAATTAGGGTTTGAGTGAAGAGTGAAGAGAAGTAGAAGCTTAAGAGTGTGTGAACCCTAAGTGGTGAGCCTTGAGACTTGAGAGGGTTAGATTGGGAAGAGAATTGGGGAAGCGATTGGCGGGGAAATTGAGCCGGTTTGGGAAAATGATTTCGGAGTATCGAGCTAAGTGGATTTGGTTTATATGCGGGTGAGAACAGAGCTAACGGTGAAGTTACGGAATTCTCCTTGTTGTGGGTGGTTTTGTCAAGATTGCGGTGCAAGCTAACCTGACGAAGCGACGGGAACACACGCCGGTGAGTTAACTGTAGCTACAAAATTGTTTGCTTTTTTTTTCAAGGGGTGAATATTTAAATTTTTTTTAAATTTAGTTGCCAATAATAAATATGATGCAAATAAAAAAATTTAAAAATAAAATTTAAAAATATTTTTAAAATTTTTTATTAAATTTAAAGGATAAAAAATATACTTTATTTTGTAAAATAAAAATTGATTAATTTTGTTGAACCATAAAATGATATGCATCGCTTTTTAAATTTTTATTTTTGCCGAAAATTTTTTATTATTTTTATGTAAGTTTTTTTTCTCTTTAAAAAGAATAAATTATCATTAGAACAGTTAATTATGTAATTTTTTTTTTAGTCACCAAAAAAAATTATGTAATTTTTTTCTCAATCATACTAACATAAAAAAAATTGAATTTAAAAATTTTAAATAATTTTTTTTAAATTCAAACACTTGTGTCATAGCTTTTCAATTTTAAATTTAAATTGTTTACTATCATTCTTTATCTTCTTTTCTTTTCATTTTAATTTTGACAATTTATTTAGCTTATCTTACCTTATACTTTCTTTTATTTTCAAATTTTAGAAAAATAACATATGTACACAAAGCGTTAGCGACTAAATCAGTTATTATTTATTTATATATAAATATATTTTTTAAATTTATTTTTAATATATATTTTATATTTTTAATATATATTATATATTATAAGATACTAGTTTTATGGTTAATTTTTACTGCATATGTAACATAGATAATTTCAAAAAAAAAATTGGACAGGAATATATATATATATATATATATATATATATATTTTGGTCATAGATAATTTCAATTAAATGATGTTCAAAACAAATTGGGCTTTTTAATAAGTTTTATTGTCTTTGCAATATCCTTCGGGTGTGAGATTCCTGTTTTTTTTTTTTTGGTCAGGAGATTCCAGTTTTGTTTTTGTCAATAAGACAGTGTTTATCATTGCTTGCGCCTACTAGTGTGGGCTTTGCACTTTTAAGTGTTCTTCGTAAAATACGGTATAAAATTTTATATTCCTCGACCCAAAAAAACTTCATATTATTAACATAAAAAATCACAAGTCCGAAAAACAAAACTATAGAAGGTTAAGAGATAAAATTTTGATCCAATTTTTTACGAATATTATTAGAAAGTTAGGGTTTAGGACATTTTTATCTATAGAATTTGTTGCTTTTTAAACCTAGGTGAAAACTTTGGAATTTTTTTTTTGGTAAATGACCGAGAACTTTTAAAAACTGAAAAAGGTATTTAAAGATCATATTTTACTTTTATTTATTGTATGTTTTTTTTTTTTTTGAAGTAAAAGGAGCTCAACATAATAGAGTGGAGCAATAAAAGTAGTTAAAAGCAACATCAAAAGTAAAAAAAACCACAACCCCTAATCATTTTCGGCATGGCCATCAACAACCAAATGGCTCACTACCAATCCATTCCTTCGGATATGTAAACGACCTGTTGATAATATCCACCACACTTGAAGCCTGATTTCGGAAAGCCTGCCATTCTTTTCCAGCCAGACTGTCCATATAACAGCAAAGAATCCAATAAACCACTTTTTCCTGTCCACCTTCCTTGGTGATGAGTCCGTCCAGCTTTCAAAGTGGTGCTATAGTGTACCTGAAAAGCTCCACCGCCGTCCAAAGGCAAGCAGTCAAGCACACCACACCTGCCAAGTGATCTCACAATCAAGAAATAGATGAAAAGCAGTTTTCACAGACTTACAGCATAACACACACAAATTGTCATTCAGATCAATAACCCGTAGTCTACACAGTCTATCATTGGTATTCACCTTATTGACCAACACAAACCAAGAAAAAAGCTCAATCCTTGGAGGGGCAAACCCGTTCCAGACCGCGCTAGTAAAGCTATAGCTTGTGATTTCTTCCGGGAGAGTTTCAGCCTGCATCACCCGCACAAAGGATGTAGTTAAATAAACACCTGTTTTATCAAATTTTCATACCACTCTATCCTCTCTCTCAGCTGCGGGTTTGACTGATTGTAATATCTCATGAAGTTGGTTTACTAAATCCAACTCCCATTGGAACAACTCTCGCCTCCATTGGAAACTCCAAATCCAGTCTACCCCATCCCAAAACCCACACTCGCCTATAACAGATCCATGAAGGTTTGAAACCGAGAAGAGCCTAGGGAACAAGTCTTTCAACACCCCATTAGGTAGCCAGCTGTCCTCCCAGAAGCGGATTGTTCTGCCATCCCCGAGGTCCATAGCCATCCCTCTGATCATCTTTTGTCTCGCCTGCGGCTTGCTTATTTGTAGCTGACAGATATCCTTCCAAGGACCCCCTCTTGTGGGTCCAGGCTGGGCGCCCAGCAGCACAACAATATCCATCTTGTTACAGGAGCAAACTACTTTCTTCCATAAAGGACAGTCTTCTTTGGAAAACCTCCACCACCACTTAAAAAGCAATGCTGTATTTCGAATCACTACATCGCCAACTCCCAACCCACCTGCCTTCTTGGGAGCCATTACTAATTCCCATTTCACGAGCGGTATCACGTGCCTCCCACCTTTCGTACTCCACAAAAACTGTCGTTGTAGGGAAATCAACTTCTCTGCCACTGTCTTTGGCAACTTATATAGGCTGAGATAGTAAATAGGCAGACTATTCAGGACAAACTTAATGAGGACCAGCTTACCTGCTTTGTTTAGGGTCTTTGCTTTCCACAAGCTCAGCTTTTCTTTCACCTTATCAATTATCGGTTGCCATGTTTTCACCAGCCAAGGATTTGCTCCCAGTGGGATGCCCATATATCTTACTGGAAGCGACGCTTCCTTACAACACAATAGAAGACACATTCTACGGACCCACAACCTATCACAGTTGATCGGGATAAAGCTAGACTTCTCAAAATTAATGCTCAACCTGGACATCAGTTCAAAGCATTGGAGTAGACGTTTATAATTCGTGATGGTCTCCTCTTCAATCGGGCAGAAAAGAATAGTATCATCTGTAAATTGCAAGTGGGACAACTCAATGTTATCCCTTCCAACCAGTAGCGGAGAAATACGTCCATTTCTTACCTCCTCACCAATCATCCGATGAAGTACATCAACAACTAACACAAACAGAAAGAGAGGCAGTGGGTCGCCTTGCCGCAAACCCCTTTCCATTTTGAAAGGCTTCGAAGGTGATCCATTGACAAGTACCGACATAGATGCAGAGCAGACACACTCCTTGATCCACCCTCTTCACCTCTGACCGAATCCCATTTTTTGCAGTACAATATCTACAAAACTCCACCTGACCCTATCATAAGCCTTTTGGAAATCAAGCTTTATTATCGCTGAGCTCTTTTTCCGTGACTTCAGTCAGTGCACTGTTTCGCAGGCGATCAGAGCCCCTTCATGTATTTTACTGCCCTTTACGAAGACGCTCTGTGTCTCTCCTACCAAACCCGGCATTACTTTCCACATCCTCCGAACCAACACCTTATATATGACCTTATAGTCACAACCCACCATACTAATCAGCCGAAGATCCTTAATTTCTCTAGCGCCAATAAACTTCAGTGCCAGTGCTACCCAAGTGACATTCGACTCACTAAGTAGCGTAGCTGACCGGAAGAACCCTATCACCGCTCCAGTGAACTCCCTTCCTATTTCTTCCGAACACTTCTTTATAAAATTCATATTATACCCATCACTGCCAGGTGCCTTTGTTGACTCACAATTCCAAACGGCATCCTTTATTTCTTCAAGAGTTGGCATCACCTCTAGCGCTGTTGCCTCCTCCTCATGAATCTGCTTTACCAGTCTGTCCCTGAACCCAATATTCGGCGCTGTCTCCTGGTGGTACAACGTCTTATACAAGTCACATATAGAAATCTTGATCCTGGCTTGATTCCTTACCAACCTCCCATTAACCATCAAGGTATCAATCCAATTAGACCTTCTTTGGGCTGAGGCTAAATTATGCAAATAATGGGTGTTTTTATCCATCTCCTTTGCATGTCGAGATCGTGACATCTGCTTCCAATGCAACTCCTTTCTGATATACCATTTCCTACAGAAGCTCACGAGCGCCTTTCTCCTTGCTTCAACCGTCCCATCAGCCGCTCCGGTACTTACCATGTCATCTACTTTCTTTATTTCATCCTCAAGCTGTGTAATCCTTGTGTCCATGTCCCCAAAATTCTTTTTTTGCTATCTGCTTAGCGGGGTCGTCAGAGCCTTTAACTTGTCCATGAACTGTACCTCACCTAAGCTCCTCTATTCCTCCTTTACCATCCTCAAGAACCCATCGTGAGTAAACCAAGAGTCTAGACTCCGAAAAGGTCTTGGCCCCCCTCTAAGCCGAGTGACCTCCATAATCATTGGACAATGGTCTGATAACCCTCTTGGGCCTCCTCTCAACCTTGTTTCAGAAAACTCTTCTAACAATTTCAAACTAACCAGAATCCTATCAATGCGACTACAAGATTACCCCCTGAACCAGGTGAACAAGCGATCAGTGAGTGCCAAGTCCACTAGCTCCATATCCTGAATCCATGATCTAAACTTTGTTGCAGACACCGTCAAAAAAGTAGCTCCCTTCCTCTCTTCCATATGAGTTACCTCGTTAAAATCTCCCATGTAACAAAATGGGACTTGACATAGCCCATATAAAAAGCTCAGCTCTTCCCACATAACAAGCTTCTCTTTCCTATCATGCGGACCATAAACTAAGCAGAAAGCACAAGAAAAATTATATTTTAGTAAGACACCCTCCACACACAACCATCTAACTCCTTTATAGCAGTTGTTCATCTGAAATACTGTTTCATCCCACATCAAACACAGGCCACCCAAAGCACCAACCGACCCCACGAACTCCCATTTAACTGTTGTATTACCCCTCAGTTGCACTATATCAAAGTTATTCATGACCTCTTTCTTTGTCTCTATCAATCCTAACATATGCAAGTTAAATTTTCTCCAAAAGTTTTTTACCATGCTCAATTTACCAACTTCCGCCAACCTCCTTTATTTATTGTATGTATATTTTTAAATTGTTATTTAAATATTTTTTAAAAATTATGATCAAATTAACAAGTCATTTGTCAAATATAAAAATTATTTATCATTTATAAAAAATAATTTTTTGTTACTTTTGCTATATTTTAAAATCTTTTAACGATTTATTTGTCCATTATATCTTTGGAAATTATTTTTCTCAACTATATAAACTTTAAGATATTATTTTTTAATAACTAAATTATTTCTAATTGAGTTTCTAAAATTAACGCAATAAAATTTTCCTTCAACATTATTTTGAATTAGAATTCCGAGTAACTCACTTTGGCTGTGTTTATTTACGGGACACTAAGAGTAAGACATAAAGATATAAAATTATGTTTAACAGATATGATATGGATACAAATATTGTATCAAAAAATAATGAAGTAATATATTTTATGTTCATTTTAACAATAAAGACATAGTGAGACATAATTTATTTTTTATTTTTTTATTTATTAATTTTTTATAATTATATTTTTCGTTATTATATTTTTCTTTTTAAACTTTTTTAACCAAAAAAATCAGAATAAATTAAACTTTCATAATTTATATTTCTATATTTTATTTCTTGTTCTCAATATACTGTCTTGTTCTATTTTAGACTAAACCTAATCTTAGGAACATGTCTTCATGGCATTGGTTTTATATAGTTATTATTTAATTTTTATAATTATTTTTTATTATTTTATAACTTACTACATATAATATCATAAATTTTGTATAAATATAAAAATTAAATATACTATGAGTCCTGTTAGGGAGTCAATGAAATATTTGTACAATATATACAATAGGTTATATATGAGTTAAAAAATGAACATCACTCGTACTATTCAAAATAACCATTCGGGTATTAGGGATAATAAACATCTCATATCATGAAACCACTCGTCCCAAAAGCTTAAGTTGATTTTGAGTTTATTAAGGATCAGACCTTTCAAATCTAGAATTCTGATGCCATGTCATGAAACTACTCATTCCAAAAACTTAAGCTAATAGAAAAAGATAATATTAATAGTTATATCTCGAATACTGAATCAGACATCTCTAATATTTTATTATACATATTGTATAAATATTTCATTAATTCTTTATACTTCTTTATATACTATTTTGTTAAAAATATGCTATTTTAATTAAACTCGATTGAATTAATTGCACCTCTAGAAGCTTTTTCTTTTACATATGGAAAATAAATTAGTTATACATGTTAAAATGGATCTGTATAAGATACTTATGTATATAGATGTTGAATTTTGCTTTTGTTTATTTTTTTATCTTTTTTATTCCTGCAAATCGCAGGTTAAGTTTTGTTTTCTTTTTTTCTATTTTTTTATTTTTTTTTACTCCTAAAAATTGTAGGTTAAGTTTTACTTTTATTTATTTATTATTTTTTTAAAGCAAGACGTAAGTTGAAATTTGAGGGGGTTTTTTGTGGACAAAACTCAAGTTGTGATTTTAACCAAATTTGTCTTCTAATTGGTTGGTTTATGAAAAACACAGGTTGCATTTTGATTATTTGAAAATTTAAAGTCCGAGACGATTATCTATAAATATTGTTCTCCATTCATTTTGCACCATTGTGAGTTTTTATTAAGCATTAGCGGTGGAAAAAAATTCGAGAGTGAAATTGAGGTTTTTAGAAACAATGGAAGATATTATAAATTTGTGAGTACATTATAATGTTGAGATTATATTACATATTAAGAGTGTTAATGGATCGAGTTTAATTAAATTCAAAATCGATCTTAAATGATATGTGTTTAAGAAAATATTTTTAGTATTTTAGAATTAAAGAATAAAATGATCATCTTTATATGAATACTAAAAGAATTATACTATATCAGTCATTGACATCATAAATATTAAGAATTTATCTAAAAAACAATGGTATTGAAATAATGACACTCTTAAAGTCTATTAGACGTTAAATCAGAACAGTAAGAGATCCAACAGTATTTTTTAAGTTTAAACATATATTTAATATTTATTTTCAAATTTGTTAGATTTATGTTTAGTTTGTTTTGTTGTCAGAGTCTGTTAGACGATTTGATTTACTTTTAATTTATTTAATAGTATTTTTAAAAATTTATAATTTAAATCAAATGGTCTAACAGATCTAACAACAAAACAATGAAAAAAATTAAAAAAAAAAGAGAAAGAGAATGTTATAACACCGTTAACACTAAAATGTCACACTTTTTGGCTATGTCATTCTAATAGCATGAATATTATGACGATTCTCATAAATTTAATAATAAGATAGGTGCCTTTAACTCAAAACTGTATAAAGTTTTTTTCGAAAAACTGAAAATACTTTTTCTTAATAACGTACATAGATACATACAAATCAGTCACAACACTTCATACATATATTTATATACATAATAATAAGAGTCTTTTATACAAAATTACAAATAACTTACAAACATTACATATTATGACTTGTATCTTTCTTAAAAAAATACAAGAATAAAGGCGAGAAAAAATTATATAGTATATATACAATATACAACACAACCAGATGAGAAGAAGGAACTTCTTAAACTCTTCGTCGGTCCTGAAAAAAAAATTTGTAAGGGATAAAAACATCGTCCTCACAGATTCTCAATATAAGATTTAAGAATTGTCATAAGAAGATATTTAAAAAAAAAAAACTATTTTTCAAACGCAGTTATTGATCATCGCCTCGTCTTAGAAATCCTTTTAAAAACCAACGATTAATTATTTGAAAAATTTTAAATTTATATTTTAAATTTTAAAGACTAATCAGACATAATATCCAAAAAGTTTCACTACAGACCAAAAGACTAAATTTACCACCAATTCATCCGATCACGGCCTTCAGTCCAAACATAATCAAATCACACCTCCGACCCAACACAAAATCAAATCACCACTCAAACCACCACGCTCCGAACCAACTAGTCACAATTACAAGTAATAAAGTTCAAACACAATTAAGAGCAATTACAACAAGTATAATGATGAGTGGATAATTTATACGCTTTTTGGCATTGTTTTTAGTATGTTTTTAGTATGTTTTAGTTAGTTTTTAGTTAAAATTCATTTTTCTGGACTTTACTATGAGTTTGTGTGTTTTTCTGTGATTTCAGATATTTTCTGGCTGAAATTGAGGAACCTGAGCAAAAATCTGATTCAGAGGCTGAAAAGGACTGCAGATGCTGTTGGATTCTGACCTCCCTGCACTCGAAGTGGATTTTCTGGAGCTACAGAAGCCCAATTGGTGCGCTCTCAAATGCGTTGCAAAGTAGACATCCTGGGCTTTCCATCAATGTATAATAGTTCATAATTTGCCCGAGATTTGATTGCCCAAACAGGCGTTCCAAATCAGCTCAAAACTGTCCGGCGTTAAACGCCGGAACTGGCACAAGAATGGGAGTTAAACGCCCAAACTGGCACAAAAGCTGGCGTTTAACTCCAAGAAAAGTATCTACACGAAAATGCTTCAATGCTCAGCCCAAGCACACACCAAGTGGACCCGGAAGTGGATTTTTATGTCATTTACTCATTTCTGTAAACCCTGGGCTACTAGTTCTCTACATATAGGACCTTTTACTATTGTATTCTCATCTGGGTAGCTATCTTTGAGTAGTCTTATGCTATCTTAGATCATGGGGCTGGCCTCACGGCCATGCCTAGACCTTGTTCTTATGTATTTTCAACGGTGGAGTTTCTACACACCATAGATTAAGGTGTGGAGCTCTGCTGTACCTCGAGTATTAATGCAATTACTATTGTTCTTCTGTTCAATTCAGCTTATTCTTGTTCTAAGATATTCATTCGTACCCAAGAACATGATAAATGTGATGATTATGTGACGCTCATCATCATTCTCACTTATGAACGCGTGCCTGACAACCACTCCCGTTCTACAAGCAAACAAGGCTTGAATGTTTATCTCTTGGATTCCTTAATCAGAATCTTCGTGGTATAAGCTAGAATTGATGGCGGCATTCAAGAGAATCTAGAAGGTCTAAACCTTGTCTGTGGTATTCTGAGTAGGATTCAATTATTGAATGACTGTGACGAGCTTCAAACTCCTGAAGGCTGAGCGTTAGTGACAGACGCAAAAGAATCAATGGATTCTATTCCAACCTGATTGAAAACCGACAGATGATTAGTCGTGCTGTGACAGAGCGCGTTGAACATTTTCACTGAGAGGACGGGACTGTAGCCACTGACAACGGTGATGCCCAACATACAGCTTGCCATGGAAAGGAGTAAGAAGGATTGGATGAAGACAGTAGGAAAGCAGAGAGACGGAAGGGAGAAAGCATCTCCATACGCTTATCTGAAGTTCTCACCAATGAATTACATAAGTATCTCTATCCTTATTTTATGCGTTATTCATAAATCATCTATCACCATTTGAATCTGTCTGACTGAGATTTACAAGATGACCATAGCTTGCTTCATACCAACAATCTCCGTGGGATCGACCCTTACTCGCGTAAGGTTTATTACTTGGACGACCCAGTGCACTTGCTGGTTAGTTGTGCAAAGTTGTGATATTATGTTTAGACCATGGTATTGAGCACCAAGTTTTTGGAGCCATTACCGGGGATTATTTGAGTTGTGAAAAGTAGAGATCACAATTTCGTGCACCAAGTTTTTTGCGCCGTTGCCAGGGATTGTTTCGAGTTTGGACAACTGACGGCTCATCTTGTTGCTTAGATTAGGTATTTTTCTTCAGAATTTTTTTTTAAGAATGAATTCTAGAGTTTCAGGATGATCTGTTGAAGTCTGGCTGGCTTTGAAGCCATGTCTAATCTTATTGGACCGAGGTTTCAACTTATCATCACAAGAGCTTGTTGATTTCTATCAATATTGCTGTTGAGAGCAATGATCTGCTGAGGTTTGGCTGGCCATTGGCCATGTCTAGTGTTTTGGACCGGAGTTTTCTTTGAAAGCTTGGTTGGCTGTGAAGCCATGTCTAATTCCTGGATCGGAGTCTTAGACTAGCATTGCAATGATTCCTGGAATTCTCATTAAGAATTCTGAAACCTTTATTTTCCTTTTTCCATATAACTTTCGAAAAAGCACAAAAAATTTACAAAATCATAAAAACCAAAAATTTTTTGTGTTTCTTGTTGAGTCTAGTGTCTCATTTTAAGTTTGGTGTCAATTGCATGTTTCTATTCTTTTTGCATTTTTTCGAATTCATTCATGTGTCTTAATTGATCTTCAAGTTGTTCTTGATGATTTCCTTGTTCTGATCTTTAAATTCTCTTGTCTTGTGTGTTTTGTTGTTTTTCATATGCATTCTCATTTTGTTAGTGTCAATAGTATACAAACTTCTAAGTTTGGTGTCTTGCATGCATTGTTTATTTGATCTTAGTTTCATTTTAATTATTCTTCATTATTAAAAATTCAAAAAAAAATTTAATTTGTGTCTTTTCAAGTCAATAATACAGAGAATTGAAGATTCAGAACATACAGCAGAGGAATTACACAGAAAAAGCTGGGCGTTCAAAACGCCTAGTGAGGAAGGAAAACTGGCGTTTAAACGCCAGCCAGGGTGCCTGGCTGGGCGTTTAACCCCCAAAAGGGGTGAGTTTTGGGCGTTAAACGCCAGAATGTATACCATTCTGGGCGTTTAATGCCAGGATGGCACAAGAGGGAAGATTTTGTTTTTAACTCAAATTTTTTTCAAGTTTTCAAAATTTTTCAAAATCAAATCTTTTTCAAATCAAATCTTTTCAATCATATATTTTCAAAATCAATTTCTTTCTCTTTCAAAGATACTTGCTAACAATTAATGATTTGATTCAACATTTCAAGTATGTTGCCTTTTCTGTTGAGAAAGGTTTAATGTTTGAATCATATCTTTCCTTGTTAGCCAAGTCATTAATTTTCAAAATCAAATCTTTTTAAATTATTTTTCAAATCATATCTTCTCAATCATATTTTTTTAAAAAAAAATATATATCTTTTCAATCATATCTTCTTAATCACATCTTTTTCAAAATAGTTTTCAATCATATCTTTTTTATTTCTAATTTCAAAATCTTTTTCAAAAATCACTTGATTTCTTTTCCACTCTTAGTTTTCGAAAATCAATTAGTATTTTTCAAAATGTTTTTAAAATCTTTTTATTTTATTTTCGAAAATTTCTTCCCCCCTTCTCACATCCTTCTATTTATGGACTAACACTCATCCTTAATGCACAATTCGAACTCCATCTTTCTTGATAAGTTCAAATTCTTCTACCTCTTCCTTCTATTTTTCTTTTCCTCTGACACCTTAAGGAATCTCTATACTGTGACATAGAGGATTCCATATTTTCTTGTTTTCTTTTCTTTCATATGAGCAGGAGCAAGGACAAAAGCATTCTTGTTGAGGCTGACCCTGAACCTGAAAGGACCTTGAAGCAAAAGCTAAGAGAAGCTAAGGCACAACTCTCTGTAGAGGACCTAACAGAAATCTTCAAACAAGAAGAAGACATGGCAGCCGAAAACAACAACAATGCCAACAATGCAAGGAAGGTGCTGGGTGACTTTACTGCACTTACTTCCAACTTCTATGGGAGAAGCATCTCTATCCCTGCCATTGGAGCAAACAACTTTGAGCTTAAGCCTCAATTAGTTTCTCTAATGCAACAGAATTGCAAGTTCCATGGACTTCCATTGGAAGATCCTCGTCAGTTTTTAGCTGAATTCTTGCAAATCTGTGACACTATCAAGACTAATGGGGTTGACCCTGAGGTCTACAGACTTATGCTATTCCCTTTTGCTGTAAGAGACAGAGATAGGATATGGTTGGACTCACAACCTAAAGAAAGCCTGAACTCTTAGGAAAAGCTAGTCAATGCCTTCTTGGCAAAGTTCTTTCCACCTCAAAAATTGAGTAAGCTTAGAGTGGAAGTCCAAACCTTCAGACAGAAGGAAGGTGAATCCCTCTATGAAGCTTGGGAAAGATACAAACAATTAATCAGAAAGTGTTCCTCTGACATGCTTTCTGAATGGAGCATCATAGGTATCTTCTATGATGGTTTGTCTGAACTGTCCAATATGTCATTGGATAGCTCTGCTGGAGGATCTCTTCATCTGAAGAAGACGCCTGCAGAAGCTCAAGAACTCATTGAAATGGTTGCAAATAACCAATTCATGTACACTTCTGAAAGGAATCCTGTGAACAATGGGACCAATCAGAAGAAAGGAGTTCTTGAGATTGATACTCTGAATGCCATATTGGCTCAGAACAAAATATTAACTCAGCAAGTCAATATGATTTCTCAAAGTCTGTCTGGAATGCAAGCTGCACCAAGCAGTACTAAGGATGCTTCATCTGAAGAAGAAGCTTATGATCCTGAGAACCCTTCAATGGAAGAGGTGAATTACATGAGAGAACCCTATGGAAACACCTATAATTCTTCATGAAGAAATCATCCAAATCTCTTATGGAAGGATCAACAGAGACCTCAACAAGGTTTCAACAACAATAATGGTGGAAGAAACAGGTTTGGCAATGGCAAGCCTTTTCCATCATCTTCTTAGCAACAGATAGAGAATTCTAAGCAGAGCCACTCTGACTTAGCAACCATGGTCTCTGATCTAATCAAAACCACTCAAAGTTTCATGACTGAAATAAGGTCCTCCATTAGGAATTTGGAGGCACAAGTGGGACAGCTGAGTAAGAAAATTACTGAACACCCTCCTAGCACTCTTCCAAGCAATACAGCTGAGAATCCAAAAGGAGAATGCAAGGCCATTAACATGGCCCACATGGCCGAATTTGGAGAGGAGGAAGAGGTAGTGAGCGCCACTGAGGAAGACCTCAATGGACGTCCACTGGCCTCCAATGAGTTCCCTAATGAGGAACCATGGGAATCTGAGGCTCATAATGAGACCATAGAGATTCCATTGAATTTACTTCTGCCATTCATGAGCTCGGATGAGTATTCTTCCTCTGAAGAGGATGAATATGTCACTGAAGAGCAAGTTGCTAAATACCTTGGAGCAATCATGAAGCTAAATGACAAGTTATTTGGTAATGAGACTTGGGAGAATGAACCCCCTTTGCTCACCAAAGAACTGGATGACTTGACTAGGCAGAAACTACCTCAAAAGAGACAGGACCCTGGGAAATTCTCAATACCTTGTACCATAGGCACCATGACCTTTAAGAAGGCTCTGTGTGACCTAGGGTCAAGCATAAACCTTATGCCTCTCTCTGTAATGGAGAAGCTAGGGATCTTTGAGGTGCAAGCTGCAAGAATCTCACTAGAGATGGCAGACAATTCAAGAAAACAAGCTTATGGACTTGTAGAGGATGTTTTGGTGAAAGTTGAAGACCATTACATCCCTGCTGATTTCATAGTCCTAGAGACTGGGAAGTGCATGGATGAATCCATCATCCTTGGCAGACCCTTCCTAGCCACAGCAAAGGCTGTGATTGATGTTGACAGAGGAGAATTGATCATTCAAGTGAATGAAGAATCCTTTGTGTTTAAGGCTCAAGGATATCCCTCTGTAACCATGGAGAGGAAGCATAAAGAGCTTCTCTCAAAACAGAATCAAACAGAGCCCCCACAGTCAAACTCTAAGTTTGGTGTTGGGAGGCCACAACCAACTTCTAAGTTTGGTGTTGAACCCCCACATTCAAACTCTAAGTTTGGTGTTGGGAGGTTCCAACATTGCTCTGAGTATCTGTAAGGCTCCATGAGAGCCCACTGTCAAGCTACTGACATTAAAGAAGCGCTTGTTGGGAGGCAACCCAATGTTATATTTATCTATTTTCCTTTGTTATTTTATGTTTTTTGTAGGTTGATGATCATGGGAAGTCACAAAATCAATTAAAAAAGCAAAAAAGAAAGAAAAATAGCACACCCTGGAGGAAAACCTTGCTGGCGTTTAAACGCCATTAAGGGCAGCAAATGGGCGTTTAACACCCAGTCTGGCACCACTCTGGGCGTTTAACGCCAGAAAGGGGCACCAGACTGGCGTTAAACGCCAGGAAAGGGCAAGAAGCTGGCGTTAAATGCCAGAAATGGACACCAGCACGGCGTTTAACGCCAGAATTGGCATAAAGAGCATTTTTGCTCGCCACTTGGTGCAGGGATGAATTTTTCTTGACACCTCAGGATCTGTGGACCCCACAGGATCCCCACCTACCCCACCACTCTCTTTCTTCTTTACCCATTCACCAATCACCTCAACACCTCTTCCCCAAAAACCCCTCACCTATCAAATCCCATCTTTCTCTTCACCACTCACATCCATCCTTCATAAAACCCCACCTACCTCACCATTCAAATTCAAATCACTTTCCCTCCCAAACCCACCCATAATGGGCGAACCATACAAAGCCACCTACATCTCCTCCATTTCTTCTTCTACTACTCTCTTCTTTCTTCTTTTGCTCGAGGACGAGCAAACCTTCTAAGTTTGGTGTGGTAAAAGCATTGCTTTTTATTTTTCTATAATCATTTATGGCACCTAAGGCCGGAGAAACCTCTAAAAAGAGAAAAGGGAAGGCAAAAGCTTCCACCTCCGAGTCATGGGAGATGGAGAGATTCATTTCAAGGGTGCATCAAGACCACTTCTATGAAGTTGTGGCCTTGGAGAAGGTGATCCCCAAGGTCCCTTTCAAACTCAAAAAGAGTGAATATCTGGAGATCCGACATGAGATCCGAAGAAGAGGTTGGGAAGTTCTTACCAATCCCATTCAACAAGTCAGAATCTTAATGGTTCAAGAGTTCTATGCCAATGCATGGATCACCAAGAACCATGATCAAAGTGTGAACCCGAACCCAAAGAATTGGCTTACAATGGTTCGGGAGAAATGCTTAGATTTTAGTCCGGAAAATGTAAGGTTGGCATTCAACTTGCCCATGATGCAAGGAGATGAACACCCTTACACTAGAAGGGTCAACTTTGATCAAAGGTTGGACCAAGTCCTCATAGACATTTGTGAAGAGGGCGCTCAATGGAAGAGAGATTCAAGAGGGAAGCCGGTTCAACTGAGAAGGCATGACCTCAAGCCCGTGGCTAGAGGATGGTTGGAGTTTATCTAACGCTCAATCATTCCCACTAGCAACCGGTCCGAAGTTACTATAGACCGGGCCATCATGATTCATAGCATCATGATTGGAGAGGAAGTAGAAGTTCATGAGGTTATAGCCCAAGAACTTTATAAGGTGGCGGACAAGTCCTCTACCTTGGCAAGGTTAGCCTTTCCTCATCTCATTTGTCACCTCTGTTATTCAGTTGGAGTTGACATAGAGGGAGACATCCTCATTGATGAGGACAAGCCCATCACTAAGAAAAGGATGGAGCAAACAAGAGATCCCACTCATCATGAAATCCCTGAGATACCTCAAGGGATGCACTTTTCTCCACAAAACTATTGGGAGCAAATCAACACCTCCCTAGGAGAATTGAGTTTCAACATGGGACAACTAAGGGTGGAGCACCAAGAACATTCCATCCTCCTCCATGAAATTAGAGAAGATCAAATAATCATGAGAGAGGAGCAACAAAGGTAAGGAAGATACATTGAGGAGCTCAAGCACTCCATAAGATCTTCAAGAGGAAGAACAAGCCGCCATCATTAAGGTGGACCCGTTCTTTAATCTCCTTGTTCTTTATTTTCCTGTTTTTCGAATTTTTATGCTTATGTTTATCTATGTTTGTGTCTTATTACATGATCATTAGTGTCTTAGTGTCTATTCCTTAAAGTTATGAATGTCCTATGAATCCATCACCTTTCTTAAATGAAAAATGTTCTTAATTGAAAAAGAGAAGAATTGCATGAATTTTGAATTTTATAACAGATTAATTATTTTGATGTGGTGGCAATACTTTGACTTCTGAATGTATGCTTAAACAGTGCATATGTCTTTTGAATTTGTTGTTCATGAATGTTGGCTCTTGAAAGAATGATGAAAAAGGAGACATGTTACTGAGGATCTGAAAAATCATAAAAATGATCCTTGAAGCAAGAAAAAGCAGTGAATATTCAAAAACAAAAAACAAAAAAAAGGGAAAAAGAAAAAGAAAAAGAAAAAAAAATAAAGTTGTGATCCAAGGCAAAAAGAGTGTGCTTAAGAACCCTGGACACCTCTAATTGGGGACTCTAGCAAAGCTGAGTCACAATCTGAAAAGGTTCACCCAATTATGTGTCTGTGGCATGTATGTATCCGGTGGTAATACTGGAAGACAGAGTGCTTTGGGCCACGGCCAAGACTCATAAAGTAGCTGTGTTCAAGAATCATCATACTTAACTAGGAGAATCAATAACACTATTTGGATTATGAGTTCCTATAGAAGCCAATCATTCTGAATTTCAAAGGATAGAGTGAGATGCCAAAACTGTTCAGAGGCAAAAAGCTAAAAGCCCCGCTCATCTAATTAATACTGATCTTCATGGATGTTTTTGGAATTCATTGCATATTCTATTCTTTTTATCTTATTTGATTTTCAGTTGCTTGGGGACAAGCAACAATTTAAGTTTGGTGTTGTGATGAGCGGATAATTTATACGCTTTTTGGCATTGTTTTTAGTATGTTTTTAGTATGTTTTAGTTAGTTTTTCTTATATTTTTATTAGTTTTTAGTTAAAATTCACTTTTCTGGACTTTACTATGAGTTTGTGTATTTTTCTGTGATTTCAGATATTTTCTGGCTGAAATTGAGGAACCTGAGCAAAAATCTGATTCAGAGGCTGAAAAGGACTGCAGATGCTGTTGGATTCTGACCTCCCTGCACTCGAAGTGGATTTTCTGGAGCTACAGAAGCCCAATTGGTGCGCTCTTAAATGCGTTGGAAAGTAGACATCCTGGGCTTTCCATCAATGTATAATAGTCCACAATTTGCCCGAGATTTGATGGCTCAAATAGGCGTTCCAAATCAGCTCAAAACTGTCCGGCGTTAAACGCCGGAACTGGCACAAGAATGGGAGTTAAACGCCCAAACTGGCACAAAAGCTGGCGTTTAACTCCAAGAAAAGTATCTACACGAAAATGCTTCAATGCTCAGCCCAAGCACACACCAAGTGGGCCCGGAAGTGGATTTTTATGTCATTTACTCATTTCTGTAAACCCTAGGCTACTAGTTCTCTACATATAGGACATTTTACTATTGTATTCTCATCTGGGTAGCTATCTTTGAGTAGTCTTATGCTATCTTAGATCATGGGGCTGGCCTCACGGCCATGCCTAGACCTTGTTCTTATGTATTTTCAACGGTGGAGTTTCTACACACCATAGATTAAGGTGTGAAGCTCTGCTGTACCTCGAGTATTAATGCAATTACTATTGTTCTTCTGTTCAATTCAGCTTATTCTTGTTCTAAGATATTCATTCGTACCCAAGAACATGATGAATGTGATGATTATGTGACGCTCATCATCATTCTCACTTATGAACGCGTGCCTGACAACCACTCCTGTTCTACAAGCAAACAAGGCTTGAATGTTTATCTCTTAGATTCCTTAATCAGAATCTTCGTGGTATAAGCTAGAATTGATGGCGGCATTCAAGAGAATCCGGAAGGTCTAAACCTTGTCTGTGGTATTCTGAGTAGGATTCAATGATTGAATGACTGTGACAAGCTTCAAACTCCTGAAGGTTGGGCGTTGGTGACAGACGCAAAAGAATCAATGGATTCTATTCCAACCTGATTGAGAACCGACAAATGATTAGCCGTGCTGTGACAGAGCGCGTTGAACATTTTCACTGAGAGGACGGGATTGTAGCCACTGACAACGGTGATGCCCAACATACAGCTTGTCATGGAAAGGAGTAAGAAGGATTGGATGAAGACAGTAGGAAAGCAGAGAGACAGAAGGGACAAAGCATCTCCATACGCTTATCTGAAGTTCTCACCAATGAATTACATAAGTATCTCTATCCTTATTTTATGCGTTATTCATAAATCATCTATCACCATTTGAATCTGCCTGACTGATATTTACAAGATGACCATAGCTTGCTTCATACCAACAATCTCCGTGGGATCGACCCTTACTCGCGTAAGGTTTATTACTTGGACGACCCAGTGCACTTGCTGGTTAGTTGTGCGAAGTTGTGATATTATGTTTAGACCATGGTATTGAGCACCAAGTTTTTGGAGCCATTACCGGGGATTATTTGAGTTGTGAAAAGTAGAGATCACAATTTCGTGCACCATATAACAATTAACAATTAAACAGAAATATTCACATAGACAAACTAAATACAATATGCACATCCAAATAATGTCATAATGCATGCCTGCTCTATGGCTAATGAGCTCATCCGTCGATTGTACAGCCAAATCCGACATGTCTGGTAGCAAATCTTGGACAATCCTTCCGTGCACGCATCCCCAAACTCATACACATATTCATTTATCAATAACATTAAGGGATTCATCCGGAAAAGTCTAAGTGTCCAGCCACATCTTGCAATGGAGGGTCAACAAATACCAATTTGGAGCAAGTGGGACAAAACCACAATCTTTGCATCTTCCCAAGAAGCTCAAATTCTGATTTGGAGCAAGTGGAATAAAACCGCACGTCTATCCCAAAAACTCAAATATCAAAATCTCTTTTAAAAATAAGTTATATCCATTTCCTCTTTCATAAAACTCAGTGTCACCAAAATCCAAAAATCTCAAATCAACTTCAATAATAAATTCTTCTTTCAAAACTCAATTATCACTTAACCGAAACTTCCCAAACTACCTTAAACCATTTCAATTTCAAATCTTTTTCAAAAGACAAAAAAAAAAAAAAAAACTTATTTAAATCCCTCCGCAAGGCCTCTAGACTTTAGAGGAGCGACAACCAATCTTATCTTTTTAAACCAACTTATAAAATTTTCTCAAGAATCAAAATCTCAATTTAAAGTATCTTCATAGTCTCCAACCGTCGTCTCAAAATTAAATGAGTTAAATTATAAACTAACTTTAAACTATTTCAAGCTTAGCCATACCAGTTAAAATTGAAAATCCTAATTAAAAATTTCAAAAGAATTTATCCTCAAATTCATTATTTTAATTGCTCTAAAATTTTTAAAAGTGCTTAAGACATATCTCTTTTGATTAAAATTAATCAAGCCAAACTCATTTTCCTTTAAATTCATTAAAATTTTTAAATCATAACTCTTTTCTTTAGTTAAATCAAAATCAAATAAAACAATTCTTCAATCAAATCAACCAAAATAAAACTTCCAAAATTCTCATAAAAATTTTGGCAACACCTCCCCTAAAACTCGGACTTTACCACCTTTATCAGGTCCCAACCAAACCATTTCTTAAACTCTTTTCAAATCATTTCCAAAATCAAACCAATCCCAATATCTCCAACTCTCAAAATCATATCCGATAAATCAAACAAAACCAATTCTAATATCTCAAATCATTCTATCATCATTCAGAAACAAATTTCAAAAAAATCAGTCCAACAACAACCAACTCGACAAAGTAAATAAACAAATCAGAATAATCAGTCTTCTCAATAATTCAATAAATCAATTAGAATCCATAAGAGTCACATAATCATAAAAAAGATTCATATTAATATCGACTTGTAACAATTTTTGAAAGTAAAATGAATTTAAGAAAATACCCTTACCTCAGTCCTGACTCAACTACGCGACAAACTCCGTTTCATCTTGTTCACACCAGTAGCAACCGTAACGTCCATAGAAACTCCACTGTAATGCTACAACAGTAACAAACGCAGCATGCAACCACGGTAACTCAACTCTAAGACATTATAATCGTGAAATCCTCGGTAATATATAACAAAATAGTGACAAAGAGCGGTTTTTGGAGGAAAACAACTTAATGTACCAAAAAAGAACTAAGAACCGAATAGCCGCAACTCTAATGGTTGACTTCGACAACCAAAGCGGTGGGGTAGTAGTCCCGAACGGCGAGATGGCGCGACAAAACCGGCATCAACAACGCGTGACGATGGCTTCTCCTTCTCCTCCTGTCTCGCGAACTCTCTCTCTCTCCCCTTGTCAGCGACGGCGGCGTGTAGTTTGGAGACGACAACAAGAGGGGCTTCCTCCCCCGACGACGATGGTGCATGAACGGCGACTATGGCGAGGCGGGTTGGACGGCAGCAGCAGCGCGGCTCCTTCCTCTCTATTTCCTCTGCTCTCAGTGCTCTCTCTTCCCTCTTCCCTTTCTTTCTTTCGTTCTTTTGAGAACATGGCGGCAGCTAGGTTTAGGAGGTACAGTGAGAGTGAGAGTGAGTGTGAGTTGTATTAGAATTAGGGATAGAGTTTTAATTTTAAAAAATAAGAATAGAGTGATAATTTTAAATAAAAATAGAGATAATATAATAATTAAAAATTAATTTAATTTAATAATATAGTAATTTCATTATTCAATATCTTTGCATTACACCACTTTTGTTTTTGTAACAAAATTAATTTGTGAGCCTCTTAATCATAATGGGATAATCCTAATGGAGCAAGGGGAAGCCGAAAAAGCAAAACTGTATTTGCTATGGACAAAACATGTTGGCGTGTATGGGTCACATAGGCCTTCCAAAAATGGAACCAAATACCATGGAAGGTACCAATCCTTCAGCTCATAATATGCCTTATGCAAAAACAAAATAAAGCAAAAGGCTAGAGGAAACCATGCACATGACTACCGTTAAAGATGCTGCGAAAGGCCCAAAAAAAAAAAATGTTACATCATACATCACATCCCTTTAGCATTTCAGGGCAATGCTCCCTTCATCAACCATCATGCATTCACAGTATTTCGAATGAGTTGTAAATGACTAACTCATATTGATTAACTTTGGAGAAAGTAATAAATAATGCAATGTTAAGTTGTTAACGTCTCAATGACCACATTCTATTGAATCGTTTTCTTATTTTATCGTATATTATTATAATTTTTTAATTTAATAAAGATGAATTATTTTTACTTTGAAAAAAAAATGAATTGTTTTTAATTACTTTCTTTTAAACTAATCCCAAGCGTATATTAGGTGTAAAAATAAAAATCACATCTCACTTATCTAATAGCGTGTGTATAATCATCTTTTTATTAGATTTTCATTTTGGACTCCCTTCTTATATAAAGAAAAAAAAATCGTATTTAAGTTTATTATTTTTTTTTTGAGAATAAAATAGCTGAAATTAAATTATAATTAATAAAGAAGAGTCACATTTTAAGAGAGAACAAAAAAACTACGAAACAAAAAGAGAAAAAATCACTTTTGCACATATACAAAATTATTACTATAAATTAGTCACTACAAATTTGTTAATCGTTGGATAGAGTTAAAATTTGGACAACATCTTCCGAAAATTTAGTTTTTTTTTTCATTATTCTAACCTTCAATACGAATTTTATGGTTGGAGATATTGGTCATCGTAGCAGCAGTTCTAATTTGTCGTATTTTCATCTTCTTGATTTTTATTTTGTAAGTTTTGATTCCTGAGTTGTTTATGCATATTTTCTGTAATAATTTGTAACTCTTTTGTACTATATTTTGATCATAGTGAAATTATTTTTCTGATTATGGTGACTCGTGGTTTTTACTTCTCATATTGAGGAGATTTTTTATGTTAAAATTTTTTGTATATTCTTCTCTCTATTTCTAATTTTTTTAATACATTTTTATGCTCCTATTGATGTGTTATTGCTGCTATCGCTTATTTGTGAGTGGGTGTTATTGTTCCTCTAATTCTTATAAGTAAAAAATTGTGTATTTTACTCCTATCGTTTGACACCAAAACTTAGTTTTGTACATTTAGTTATAACTTACTTAGAAGATAAAGACAAATAATTCTACTAAAATGAAAATATTAAATGGCATTAATTACCATCCATGGAAGAAAAATGAAAGATTTGTTATTTATAAAAAATTTACATTTATTCGTATTTACTACACAGAAATCATAATCTAAAACAGATGAAGAATGAGAGTTTAAATTTCAACTATTTTGTGGTTTTGTTAGATAATAGGTGGATGATAATGTTTACAATCACATTACTAATGAGACTCATGCTAGAGATTTGTAAAATCAAATTGTATTTGTTGAATATATTGACGAATTTAGGATACAAGAAAAGGTTTCTAGTAGTATATTACTTAAATGAATTTTAAGAGATTCTTGATCAATTATCAAGCATGAGAATCAAGTTTAAAGATGTAGTCTAAGAATTATGGTTAGTAAATACTCTACCAAATTTTTGAGAGATATTTCGTATATCTCCTACTAATTCTACTCCGAATGGTAAAGTGGCCATGCAATTTGTCAAATGTGGCATTTTAAACGAAGGGATAGAAGAAAGATGCAACGTTTTTCATCACAATCTGAAATGTTAGTCACTGAAAATATGAGAGAAATAAGAGAAAAGATCAAAAGGATAGAAATAAAAATAGGAGTAAATCCAAGTCAAGATACAAAAATATTAAATGTCATTATTGTCATAAAATGGGTCATGTATATATATATATATATATATATATATATATATATATATATATATATATATTGAAAATTGAAGAACAAAGATAAGCAAGAAAACAAGGAAGATGATGGTAATGATCTTGTATATTCTATTTCAGATGATCTTTTCATTGTTGATATTGTTGACTATAAGTACAAGGTCAATCTTATTTTTGATGATGAATTTAGTTAGACAGTTGATAGTGGTGCCTCAATATATGTAACACCGAAGAAGGAGCTCTTCACTTCTTATAATCTAGGCAATTTTAGAATTCTTAAGATGAATAATGATGCTTGACTAAAATAATTGGTGTAGAAGATGTTTGTCTTAAGGCAAATATAGGAATGAAGTTACTACTCAAAGATGTTAGACATGCTCTAGATGTTCGCTTAAATTTGGTTTCACTTAAAAGACTTGATAATGAAAGCTTTGTAAATAGTTTTGGATGATAGAAGCTCATTAAAGACAACTGGTGGTGGCTCGAGAAAAAGATACTTTAAGTTTATATATGGCGCATGCCATGATTACAAAAGATAGTGTGAATACGGTTGAAAGTAAAAAAATTTGTAACTTATAGAATAAAATACTTGGTCATATTAGTAAAAAAAAACGGCTTAATTGTTTAGTTGAAAAGATTGTTCTTTCCTGTTTGAAGAATGCAAAGTTTGAAAAATGTTCTCGTTACATGGCTGGCAAACAAAGAATATTATTTTTCAAGAGGCATCAACCTTTAAGAAAATTAGACTTTTTAAAATTCGTGCACTTTGATATTTTTTGTTCTTTGAAGATACAGTCTTTTAATAGAGCTATTACTTTATTACTTTTTTTTGTGATAGTCAAAGTGTTATACATTTTGATAAAAACTCAACTTGTTATTCTCAATCCAAACATATTGATGTGAGATATCATTGGATACATAATGTTTTGGATGCTGAGTTGTTAGAATTTGAAAATGTTCACAGTGATGAGAATGATTATAGTATGATGATCAAGGCATTACTGAGCTAGAAGTTTAAAACTTGTTGTTTAATCGTCAGATTGTCGATTACATCCACATAGTCGTGAGAGAGAGAGAGAGAGAGATTTGTTGGATTTTGGGACTCCCTTCCTATGTGGAGAAAAAAAAATGTTAGAATCTAATTCCATGATTTTTCTTGGCTGAGTGTGAAGTGGCTGAGGTTGAGTTAGGGTTAATAGAGAGGTCACGTTTTGAGAGAGAACAGAAAATACTAGAGAAGAGAAGAGAGATAGCCATTTTTGCACATACACAAAGTTATCACTATAAATTAGTCACTACAGATTTTGTTAATCATTGGATCGAGCTGAAATTTGGACAAATTGTTTTGAACATTTGGTTCTTATTTTTTACCATCCGAATCTTTAATATAAGATCTGTGGTTGATGATATTGACCACGTAGCAGTAATTCTGTTTTGTGATATTTTTATCTTTTTGGTTCTTATTTTGTAAGTTTTGATGTTTGAGTTGTTTGACTTGTATGCATATTTCCTGCAGTAATTTGAGACACTCTTGTACCCTATTTTTATTATAATGAAGCTATTTTTTTAGTCTTAGTGACTCGTATTTTTTATTTCTTATATTGAGGAGGTTTTCTATATTAAAAATCTTTATGTGTTCTTATCTCTATTTTTGATACTTTTTTATGCTGTTATTAGTGTGCTATTATTGCTGCTGCCATTTATTTGTTAACGGTGTTGTTGCTCTTCTAGTTCTTGCTCCTTTAATTTATATTAAATTTTTCGTTTAAATTAGATTGGGTAAAATTTTTTAAACAAGTATTTGTAGTTTTTAAAAATATAAATTTTTTATTTTATATTTAATAAATAAAAAAAATTATTTTGTACTTATAATTTTTAAAAGATATGAATACTTTTAAAAACATTTAAAATAAAATTTTTTAAAAATAAATTATACTTATCAAATTAAAATATTTATTAATATTTAAATTTAATTTTTATATTAATATTTATTATAATATTTTTAAATTTAAAAACTATTTACTAAACGTATTTATTATTATTTATATTTATTAAAAATTATTTTTTATTTAATATATTAAACATAAATATTATAATTTAAAAAAAATTATCAAACCAAACTTAAGTGAAATCTATGACATGATTCGAGTTAGTAAAAATTTCAAAATAAATCACTCACATTCATACAAAACCCACTCTGTTCTTTGTACTGCTTAGAAAATGACTTATGCTCCGAATTAGCGCAAAAGTGCTTATGCATGCTTGATGCACAACACAATCCATGCTTGCATAAATTGTTAATAAGTTCCCACTAGTGCACTACTTGCATGCATTTGAGATGCATAAGCAGTGAATGTTGACCTGATCTTTTACTTTTAATTTTATTTTTATTCTTATTTTTGTGTAAGTGAATAATGGACACTCCAAGATGACTCCTGGTCTAACAAAGAATCTAATCAATAGCTTGTTTGGTCGTTATTTGGAATCTTCCAAATCGTTTTTTGACACTATAATTCCTCTCTATTCTCTTAGCTTCTTGCTTTTGTCTAAAACTTTCGTTTTGATATTTCAAATAAAAAAAAAATACCAAGAATCAAGCGCTTTTTGCCTTGTTTTCTAAGGTATAATAAACGACACAAAAAAACTAGTCTCCAATTATTCATTCTTATAAAATATGTTATAAAATATAAAATAACACATGTCCAAGAAAAAAAATACAAAATCACATATATTTATATTTATAATCAAACTTTATACGTATGAAGTCGAATTATATTTAAACAAAAATATTATATACACAAAAAATCAATCATTATATATTTATGTATAAATATTATATTATTTTATATATATTTTATTTTTTAATATATATTCTATACAAATAACTAGTTTAGTAATCAAATTTTTTATGTACACAGTATATAATTGATATTTAAATTTATAATAAAAATATGAATAAAAAGTATAAAAATATAGCGGTAGTTATTTGTGTTCCTATCAAGTTTGAATATGACATGAAAATATTCAATCATTTTATGTATATATAAAAAATTAATTATTAAATTAATAATTTATATAAAATATATGTTAAAATATAACATATTAAAAATAAGTTAAATAATATATATTTTGATACATAATAATCGATTCGATGTTAATTTTTTATTTTTTTTAAATATCTTATTTATTATGCTATGAAACATAAAATTATTCTTTAATAAAAAGTTTGATTTTTTAATTTATTATTTTATTAGAAAAACTTATAAAGTAATATGTATAATATAAAACATTACATGCCAACAAAATTATATATACTATCTACAAACGATTTGGTACGGTGATATTATTGTTAAAAATTCTTAGAATTGATTAATCCTAAAATTATTTATATTAAATCGTTAGAAAAGAAATACTTAAATGATTAAAAGAGTTTTATTTTTTTATCTTTTTAAATTCAATTTTTTTGTATTCTTAGTAGAGTTGAATTATAACTCTTTTAAAGGAAAAAGAACTACGAAAATGACTTTGGTGTGTTAGAAATCAAATTTTAAAATCACTATTTATATTTGAATGTCACATTCATTAAATTCTAAAACCCAAATAAAATAGTATTTTTAGTTTTTTATTTTTGGTTTCCATAATATCTCTAGTTTTATTTTTATTTAATTTTAAATAAAAAATAATAATAACTTATTTTGTTACAATAATTGAAATTACAGTTATATAAATCATATAATGTGAAATAACTAATTTGTAATTATAATTAATATATGTATTGCCTATAAATAGTTTAAGAAATAATAATTTTTTAACAATTATATTTATAAATGATAATACTAGAAAAAAATAGTAAAATTTTATTTTATTTAATATTTATTAATCATTCTGTCTGTTTTGATTAATTTTTTTTTATTACTAAATATTTTCGATTCGTAGATATACTTTTTTTTTTGCTAAATTTATCCTCCAAACCAATTATTTTTCTTGTATCAGATCATTTTTGTTCTTTCTACATAATTATTGCTTGCACAAATTTTTTTATAGATATTTTTATCCTAAAATATATTTACCACATCATACCAATCAATATACTAATTGAGTGATTTATTTATAAAATGCACAAAATAAAAGTCCTATACTCTTCAAATAAGTAGTGTAAACCTTATTGTTAACTATTTTCAATGATTTAGATGTAAAATTGGCTCTCTACAAGAGAAAGCAACAAATAACATCAGTGACAAATTGATAACTTTGCTCTTGCCTCTTGGCCCTTTGATGTAACGACAGGCATAAGCTTCTACTCACTATAAATATAGAGAGTTTATATATAGTTCATTGAACTTACTGAATTTTTTTTTACTTAAAAGAAAATACACAACAATTAAGAAAGAAAAAATAAATAAAAAACTGTTTAAAAAAGACAGTCTCGCTGAATACTACTTTTAAACTCTTTCTAAGGCAACAGAAGTTTTATTTGGGGAAAAATGGTCCTCATTGCAGTCTTTATCTGTTACTGTATTTACATTTCTCAAGATCAACCGGAGATCAGCACGCTATTTCTAAAACATGATATCTCGAATTTTGAACACCAAAAGATCAATAAATCCAGAGCAATCTTGTAAATTATTGACAACAGTAAAAGCCTCCATACAGTTTAATTTGTCTCACATATAATGTCTCTTTGTCTCGAGTCCCATGCTAAAAGAAAGCCTCTCCAAATAGTAAACAACTCTCCTTGCAAAATGCTACGATTCTCAATTGTTCCCAAACAACCTCGTTGGCACCTTCCCTTCCAATCTCTGCTAACACACCATTGTCAGGATAGCTAATATCACAATTAATCTTAAAGGTACCCAATGAGAAGAAAATCCAAGAGCCACTAATGGTGGAGGGGATAGACAGTCGTTGCAACTCAAAAATATTTCGGAGCTCTTTTTCCAAGGACAAAACCATACCAATCACCTTGTCTGTGGTCCAATGCTCGTGAAGATGAAAAATCTCGTTATTCCTTGAATGCCAAATCCACCAGAGAACAGAAAAGAATCTAAAGAGACGTTGTTTGCTATTATGTAAGAACCAACTCATCAAATCCACTGGTTGTTCGGAGATCTCTAAAGCTTGCAAAACTAGTTGGGCTTTTGGATAATCCCGAATACAATGTAAAACCGATTCTTGAGCTGAGAAACATCGTGGACAGCTATCCATATGCGAAATGCCCCCTAAAACAAAATGTAGCAGTAGGAAGAGCCTCCCGAAGACATAGCCAGGCAAAAAATTTGTACTTTTCCGGAACCTGTTGACGCCAAAGCCAAAGCCAATTACCCATATCCTCCCAACTAAACATCTTCTTACTGAGCCACAAATAACCACTACGAGCATCATAAACCTTTGAAGCCACACCAGTCCAACACCAACCGATCTCTGAACCAGCTTGAACATCCGGGTTGTAAGAGTTAATGTTGCTCTGCAGAGACTGATGCAGAGGAGAATAGATATTCTCAAGGTTCCACTGTCCAGATGACCAAAGATCCAAAATTCTGAGATCCGAATCAGAAATGTGAACATAATCCATCTCCTAACACAGTCGCCCCTCTCTCCTCTATTTAGAAAACCAAAAGTTCTCTTCCAAATCCCCAATACACCAAATGAAACCTTCATTCAGGATATCCCAAACTCGACATATACTCTTCCAAACATAAGATTCCCTTCCTCGAGACCGACTGAAACAATCATCCTTAGAAAAATGGTATTTTTTCGTCAACAGTTGAACACATAATTTATGAAGATAGTGAAAAAATTGCCAAATTAACTTTTTAAAAAGAGCAATATTAACACAAAAAAGATCTCTAGTTGTTTGAATATTGTTTGAACTTACTGAATATTATTTGAACTAAATCAAGTTGTTACTATACTTTATATAGTTAGTGGTTCAATCCGAAGATCAATTATTATAACCAAATCAAACTAGATTATAAGTTTATTACTGGTCCAACAAGCTTGATGGCCAACTTTTTCTTATCATAAAAAAATTCAAACATAATTTAATTTGTTTCCCTATTTAATTAAGGACCTAATTTTTTTCCATCAATATTAGTTAATATTTTGAAATTATTTTTCATTTTAAATTTAAATTCTAAATCTTCTAAAAATAAATATTAAAAAATAGATTAATATTAGATTAATTGATCAATTTTTATCGTGTTTTCTATTCTCACTCTAATTGATTGTTTAAAATGTTTAAAATTAATTTTTTACGGATTATTGACTAAAAAAATAGTTTCATAATAAAACCAATAATCTATAATATTCAAGGTCTATAGATCTCTTTTTCTAAAATGAATGGTTAATTTTGGCCTTCATATAACCATTTTATTATTAGAATTTGTCAAGGATAATAGAATAAACATAAATGAAAAAAAAATGCATATATATATATATATATATATATATATATATATATATATATATGACTATGCATGAGAATAATCAGAATGGGAATAAATAAAATTTAAAATATATATTGCTTATAATAAGCTTGTTTTAGCATGCGTTAATGTGTTCTAAAGTAGGTTCCTCCCAAATCCAAATCCTTAATTGGATAATGGTAAAGTTTCAATTTGGGTCACATGCAGAAATACACGCATCACACATGCCGAATAGAAATGGCTTGAAAACCAACTAGAAGCATGTGCCTCATTATATTATAGATTTAAAAATTTAATTTTGATATCTGAGAATATAAAATATTTTATATAATTATATAATTATATTTGTCTTTATAAATGACTATTTATACTATTAATAAAAATAATAATAATTTTTTATAATGTGATATTTATATATATGGATATTGTATTAAAATTAAATTTATAGATATAATACACGCATGTATTATACATGAGATATACATGTTAATCGAGAAATTAAGATTAATAATTAAATTAATTGCCAGTGTAAGAAGAAAAGAGAGGGTGGGAGGTGGCAGTTGATGAGTAGCATGCAGGGAATGTGCAGAACATGGTGTACGTTTCATGCTGCCTCACTGTCCCCTCTATCTCACATGCACTCTCTCTCTCATTCTCATGTGCTCTTTCTTTTTTTCCTTTTTTTCTGTTCTGTAATAACGGAGCTTTGCTGGCCCCACATCACCCTCACATGCCCCCAAAACTACTTCTTTACAATATTACCCCTCTTTCTCCATAGTTAAATCACCCAAATGCCCCTCTCTTTCCTGCATGATTAAAGCGTTTTAACAGTGGTACCCAAAACTAGCCTGCCTTTTTAGAGTGTTAATGAGATGAGAGATTAATATCTGTGGTGGTCTTTTAAATTCACGCTCTTTATTAATTTAGCCTTTAAAAATATTATTTATATATTAAAATTAACTATCAATATATTTGTATATAAATATATGTATAGTTTAATTTATTTTTAATATATATTTATATTTTAACATGTATTTTATATTATGACTGATTTTAATAATTAATTTTAATGTATAGGTAGCATAACTCTTTAACCTTATATTTTAATTGCACTATAGTAATTCTTTTAGATTAAACTATAGATAATATAGTTGTTTTTGAATTCTTTTATTTTTATAATGGATTCCGTAAACGCAGTGATATAGCACTCTCTTATCAGTTATCACACTAAAATGGGGTGAAATAACGACGTTTTTTTTATGCCTAATGAATTGAAAGTTGAAAAGATGTCGTTTTGACTCTTGTGGTATCTAAAACGAAAAATGATAATGTTATTTCGATTTTTATTGGACGCCAAACAAAAACGGCATCATTTCACACTAGTCTAACATAGTAAAAAAGTGCACATTATTACTGTGTATGCTAATTTGAAGAGTTTATGGACCACAATGATATCCAAAGCTCAATTTAAAGGACTATTTAAATTATTATAGTATAATTAAAATTTGAGGAACTAAATTAATAAAAATTATAAATATAAAGAACTATTATAAAAATTTAGTAAAAAAAAAACTTCATCTTCCTATAATTTGTAATGAGTCATAGTATGTGTATATGTATACAAAATTAAAGAGTCTATTATTTTCAATTAGTATGAGTTGAATATATGCATTATTTTTTATTTTAAATTCTAAAATCTAATTCTATAATCTTAAATTATTTAAAAAAATTACTTTAAAAAAATTAATTAATTAATATTGACTAAGTAAAATTTATTTTCAATGTTTAATTATTAGATTTTATTAAAATTAGAATTCTTCAATTAATAGCATAGCTAATGTGGCATGTTCTTAAAAGTATTTTTTTATTTATTTTGCTTGATTCATTTAAATAATTAAATGTGATCATTAATTAATCATTTATTTAATTTTTTTGAGATAAATATTAAATTATTTACTATTTTATTTGACTATATTAATAATAAATAATTTATTATATTAACTATTTGATTTTTAACTGGAACAAATAAATTAATTTTATTTTAATTTACAATAATTTTTTGTCAAATGTATTTTGATTAATAATTTTAAAAGTGTTATAATTAATCATTATTTTATTTGACTATATTAACTATAACTAAACAATTATATTAATTATTTGATTTGATTAGAATAAATAAAAATATTATTTTAATTTGTATTAATTTTTTTATCTTGTATATTTTGATTAATAATTTGCTAGTGTTACAACTTTTATATGGAATATTTATAAGATATTATATTTATTTAAATTACTCTATTAAGCTAAACAATTCTAATTAATTCAAATATATATTATTTGATTCAATAATTTATTATCATATTAATGTTTGAGTCGTATTTATTAAAAGTTGTTCTTCATTTCTTTTTTTTTATGTTAAATATTTTGAGTTTAAATTTTAGATTTTTATTCATTGTTTATATTTTTATTTTAATATTAAATCTAATATTTTTATTAATTTTTTTTGTAATTTATTGTCTAATAGTTATATGCCCACCATTAATTATTTGATCGTGAATATTTCTTTAATTTATTAAAAATATAATTTTATTATTTTTATTTTACCTATTTATATTTTATAATTTATTTACCGTAAAAGTCATATATACCAGAAAAAAATCTCATTTTTTTTATTAATTACTCTTTCATTTGGTAATGTTTTTTTCTCCTATGATGTATTATTTTTATTCTTTAATTTTTTTATAAGCTATAAGATATTATTATTTATTATTGTACTCTGTCTCTTCTATTTCTTTTATTTTGTTTTTATTTATTTATTTTTTATTATAAATTTTATTCTTTCTATCCCATACAAATTAGTTTATCATAACTCTTTACATGTTGAGTGTTCTTAATATTTAAATTATATTTTTTACCTGTTTAATTTTATTTTTAATTTAGGAGATTGAAAAAATAACATGAACGAAATATAAATTGTATCATATCTTTTTTTTTAATAAAATTTTTATTATGTATCTTGAAATATCTAGGAAAAAATATTATAAATTACTTTAAATCAATAAGTTTGACATCCTTGTGGGTAATTGTAGAATTTTAAAAAGAATTGTACTTAGTTGATGGTTATTTTATTTACTCTAATATATTAGTTCTTTTAGTCGAATATTATCTTGGATGGCACAGGATTCGGTGGTCCAGGAACCTTTGGAAAAAAACTCTAAAAACATGTTTTCTATTTGGACCACTAAGTGGTCCAAAGTTCTTGGACCACCGAATCCTGTGCCCTCAAACAATATAACAAAAGACATTCAAAAAGGGTGCAACTCTTTTTAATTAAAGAATGGATAAATTTAGGGCAAAACACTATAATAAACCAAGGAGAAGGAAATTTTACACAAATCAACCAAATAGAAAATTGATTCATGAATCCACCAACACACATTATTATATAGTTCGAATCAATATGTTTCGAACTAGAATTTTATGTAATTCGAATCAATATGATTCGAATTACTCACACATGCATGCAGACACACCATAATTCGAATCAAGCTGATTCGAATCACACCATAGTTAATTCGAATCATGTTGATTCGAATTACACTCACACACGCTGCACATGGTAATTTGAATTGGCCAGATTCGAATTACTCATGATTTAATTTTGTCCATTATTTTATTAAAAAATTAATAGATTAAAAAATTAATAATTAAAAAATTAAAAATATATTTTTATTTTATGCATTAAAAAAAAGTTAACAAAATATTTAATTATGAGACTCTTTAAAATATTAATGAGCTATTAATTCAAATTTCATACAATACTCTTTTGCCCATTTTTAATAGCTCATGAATGTTTTTAATAAATTTATTTAAATTATACCACAAAAATATTTTATTCTATACAAAATAATTTTAAAAATGGCTTAAAAATGTTAGGGGTACTATAAAATTTATAATGTCCTAATGACTTGGGACATTAAAGAAATACTCTACATAGTCAATAATAATTTAAAAATTAAAAAATATAGTATAACCAGTATTACATAAATTACTAAATATTACAAACTTTATAGTACTCCTTATATTTTAAGCCATTTTTTAAAAATTATTTTGCATATAAAATGGCTTAAAATGGCTTAAAATGCCCTTTATTCTATGCAAATAATTTAAAAAAATAGCTTAAAAAATGTTAGGAGTACTATAAAAGTTTGTAATATTCTAGTAGTTTAGTATACTAGTTATAACTGTATTTTTTTTAATTTTAAATTATTATTGACTATGTAGATTATAGTACTCCTAACATCTTTTAAGCTATTTTTTTAAATTATTTTGTATAGAATAAAATATTTTTTGTGGTATAATTTAAATAAATTTATTAAAAATTTCATGAACTATTAAAAATGGACAAAAGAGTATGTATGAAATTCGAATTGATAGCTCATTATATTTTAAAGAAGTCTCGTAATTAAATATTTTGTTAGCTTTTTTTTAATGCATAAAATAAAATATATATTTTTTAATTTTTTAATTATTAATTTTTTTAATAAAAGAATGGTAAAATTAAATCATGAGTAATTCGAATCTGGCTAATTCGAATTACTATGTGCAGCGTGTGTGAGTGTAATTCGAATCAACTTGATTCGAATTACTGTGTGTCTGCATGTGTGAGTAATTCGAATCATATTGATTCGAATTACATGAAATTCTAGTTCGAAACATATTGATTCGAACTATATAATAATGTGCGTTGGTAGATTCATGAACCAATTTTCTATTTGGTTGATTTGTGTAAAATTTTTTTCTCCTTGGCTTATTATAGTGTTTTGCCCATAAATTTATATACCTATTACAATAGCTAATATTTTTTACTAAGATAAAAAAAAATAAATAAAAAATTATCATTTTAGAAGAATTTAAAGATGATGCATTTGAATATTAAATAAATTTTTATTGTGTTTGTTCTTATCATTTTATATTTCACTATTTTTTGTTTGAGAATTTTTTTAATATTATTTCTTTATAACTTGGTATTTTACAAAAAAAAAATTTGGTCTAATATTTTTTTTATGGTTTAATAATTATTTTTTACTGAAATTATTACTAAATTAAACATAAACTAAATCTCAAATTGAAAAGTTATATTAATTAGTACAAATATATTGTATTTAAGTTATTAATTTATTTACACATTAATATAATTTATTAAAAAATAAAATAAAATTAAAAAGTATAATGTTTGTAATTACCTTGAAAGAGACAATTAAGTAAGTTATAGGATATTATTTTATTTAGATTGTTAGTAATTATAAGAATAGAAGGCTAGTAATTATGTTAAAATAGACACTGAAATAAGTTTTATGGTATTAAATTTATTTGGATTGTTAATATAATTTTATAAATGATAACTTTATATAAAAAGATTGTTAATAAAATTTTAGAATTTTCATATTTATATCCGTTTTGATTCATGTATTTTTATTTTATTCTATTTTGTACACAAAATTAACTTACTTTTTTAATTAGTTATTTAAAAAGAATCGTGAAATAGATTATATGGTATTTTAACTATGTAATATTTTTTACTTTTCACTTGAGTGATGAAATATGATTATTGTTGCACTCATATAAAATGTTGTGAAATAGTATTAGAAAATTATTAGGTAGTAGCAGATAAGTTATAGTTTAAATGGTATAATTTTTCTATATTCCTTTAAGAGGTTGTGGGTTCGAGTCTCTCTATCTTTGGTATAAAAAAAATTATTAGATAATACTTAATAATGATTCTAATATTAGTTGACTTTTATTATCTTCATTTTATAACTAAATTAATTATAATTTGTCAAATATATTAGTTACTTGATTTGATTAGGATAAATATCAAACTATTTAAATTAATTCTTTAAGTATTAATATATATATAATGATGTGTAATATAATTTATATGGTTCAATTAAGTCGTTTATTTATTATCATGTTAGGAAGAATATGGAGAATAAAATACCACTCAATTAAAACAATAATAATGATCAAGATTTGTTTTCTTTCATAAAATCTTAAAAAATTTTAGTTTTCTACGTTTATAGGAATGTGTTTTATTTTGATTAAAAATCAAATTAATATATTTACCATCTTTCAATAACTTTATGGCTTTTTTTTAATAGTTTCTTATTATCTTGATTTTTTTTATTTCCCTACCACCAATTACATTTATGACTACACTAATATTGGCATAGCATAGATATATATAGAATCAAGCAACATTATTTAACAAATAATACTAAAAAAAATTAAACTTTTGGTGAATAGTAAAATTTTGATAAATAGTCAATTTTTTTTATACGGATACATATTTTACTCTTGAATTTGAGGATAAAGAATTTAATGATGTCATTAAAGAAGTAAGCACATAGATCTTAATATCATATGTCAAGAGATTATTTATCATTTAAGTATTTTTCAACAATATCTTAAGACTAAAACATGTATAGAATAGTTATTGATACTGCATGTACAAGGCGGGATTCGAACCCCCAACACTTTCTTAAGTGAACGAGTGAGTTAACCACTCGACCAACTCTTAATCATATTTTATTAAAAACACACTACACCTCTAAATTACCCATCTAAATTTTAATATTAAGATAACAATCCGCACAACTATTAAATTGAACATCTGATATATTTATTGTTCATATTGTTTAGAATTTTCATTATCTACCTATACTTTTTCTATTTTATATCATTGAAAAATAGTACAAAATTTGAAGGATGAGTTTTATTAACTATAAATTTTTAATTATTGGTCATTTTAAATTGATTGAATTTTAACACTATTGAATTATGTATTATTTGTAAAATAAACATGTGAAATAATGAGATTAAACAGTTGTACATATTTGCTTGAGACAAAATCCTAAAGACTATATTCGTATGTGTTTAGTACTTGAAGTAGATAATTTTTTGTTAACTAAAGAAATAGCTACATAAGAATTAAACTTTGAAATGATGAGTTAAAAACAAATAATTTTAATTATATTAGCTTTTATAACACGTCTAAGAAAAAAAAACAAATATTTGATAAAGTTATTATTGTTGTGAATTGTGGAGAAGAAAATTTGGCTTTATTTATGGTTATGGAGCACGACAACTAACATTTTTTTTAACTTGATTTCAGTTGAAATTCACCTAAACGGTGAAATACACTAAATTTTAATTCAAGTGATGTTATATCTTTATTCTTTTATAATAGAAAAATGGGGTACACTATTTAAGGTTCAAACTACTACCATGTAATTGAGAATTTCATATTCAAAATATAATTCGATTATTATTAAGCAATGTTATTAGTGAGAATCACACTCGTAATTTAAAAAAGAATTTCTTAATTAGTAGGTACTGTTATGAAACAGTTGATAAATATTTGAGTGATATCTTAATTTTTTTTACACATAACAAATATTTGTCTTTTGAAGAAAAAGTTATTGTATTAGATAAAAAAATCAACTTCAATTCTTGATTAATCAATATCACTTCTGTTTATATTGTAACAAAATTTTTTTTTTCTTTAAAAAAGGCCTATATCAATAATTATAAATTTACATATGGACAATTTAAGACTTTAGAGATAAATCTTTTCTATCATTTCACAAGAGTTAACAGAAGATATTATATATTCAATTGTGTATTCATCTTATCTTTAACAATTTTGGTAGATGTTTAAACTAACAAAAAAAATACAAAACCATTTCTACGTACAAATACTTCAACTGAAAAATAGACAAAATATGTTGAAGGTTGCGCATGAGAACAGAGAAGGAGTGCAGGGGATAAGAAAAACCAGAGAGGAGTGGAAAATGTGTATTGGTATTAAAAATGATGAATCACACCTTTACATAACTGATCTTCCTATATTTATACACAGCTAGCTAATTATTGATTAGCATAAATATCTAACTACTCTAATCAGTTTTCTCTAACTAACTATCAGCTGGTTCTCTTGTTAAGTAACACACTCCCTTAAGCTTGGAGTGCTGACAGCGAAGATATTCAGCAGCCCAAGCTTACCATGGATGTAATGGAAAGGGCCTGGTGCTAGTGGCTTAGTCAAAATGTTTGCAACCTGCTCATGTGTAGAGATAGGTAGCAGATTAATCACGCCTTCTTGTAGTTTGTCGCGGACAATGTGACAATCCGCCTCGATATGCTTGGTCCGCTCATGGAAGACTGGATTAGTGGCTATATACACGGCTGACTTGCTATCACAGTAAATGTTTGTTGCTTTCTGAAGTGGTGCACCAAGTTCCTGAAGAACATAACTCAACCATTGGACCTCCCTAGTTGCAAGCGCCAACGCCCTATATTCTGCCTCGAAGGAGGAAGCAGCGACTGTAAGTTGCTTCTTGCTCTTCCAACTGATAAGAGATGAACCAAGGTAAAAGCAATAGGCTGAGATCGACCTCCTGGAGTCAGGACACCCTGCCCAGTCCGAGTCTGAGAAGCCTGTGAGATTCAAGTCTGATTTGGCTGAGAAGAAAAGGCCAGCAGCTGGGGATCCTTTCACATACCTCAATATTCGATGAGCAGCTCACAAATGCTCTGTGCTAGGACAATCCAAGAATTGACTCAACTTTCCTATAGCGAAACTTATATCCGGCCTAGTGTTCGAAAGATAGAGCAACTTTCCAATGATTCTTCGGTATGGAGTAGAATCAGACAGCAGCTCCCCATCATCACTCTTACTAAGCTTTGCACCATAATCCATTGGTGTTGGGGCATGCTTGCATCCCTCAAAACCTGTTTCTTTAAGCAAGTCCAGAACATATTTTCGTTGATACAAAGTAATTCCTTTCTGTGACCAAGCCACTTCTAAGCCAAGAAAATATTTGAGGTTCCCAATATCTTTGATTCGAAACCTATCATCAAGTATCTTCTTCACATTCTCAGTCTCATTAAGATCATCACCTGCCAAAACCAAATCATCAACGTAAACTAAGACTGCTGTAAATCCTTTTGGAGTTGATTTTGTGAACAAACTGTAATCTGGTTTGCATTGCTTGAAACCTAGCTCCACAAGAACAGATTTGAGTTTTGAATTCCACTGCCTACTAGCTTGTTTCAATCCATATAGTGACTTCTCAAGTTTGCACACTTGCCCTGGCTTTGCATGAAGTCCTTCCGGCACCTTCATGTATACTTCTTCATCCAAGTCACCATGCAGAAACACAGTGTTAACATCAATTTGTTTCAAGTGCCAGCCTTTCACAACAGCAAGAGCCAAAACCACTCGCAATGTTCCCAATTTAACAATTGGGCTAAAGGTATCCTTGTAATCAACTCCAGGAACCTGCGTGAATCCCTTTGCAACGAGGCGAGCTTTGTGACGTTCCACACTACCGTCCGGATGATACTTGACCTTGAATACCCACTTACATCCTATTGCCTTCTTGCCAGGTGGGAGTGAGGTCAACTTCCAGGTTTTATTTTCATCCAGAGCAGTCAGTTCAGCCATAATAGCTTCTTGCCAGCAAATTTGAGATATCGCCTCTTCATAGCACTTAGGCTCGATGTTTTGAATAGCTAATGAGTATGCAAGATGCATGGAGAAAATAGAATGATAGGATAAAAAATCTGAGATAGGATATCTTTGAAGGTTTTGCATGATTTTTGAATTTTTATTGATGGCTGTCATACATTTGTAATCTTTCAAGTAAGCTGGTGGTTTTGAAATTCTTGTAGATCTTCTCAGCATCACACGAGTAGGGAGACTAGGTGAATCATGCACCTTTGTATCTAATCTAGGACTAGTGTCTACATTTGTGTGTGATGTATGGTCAGAATCGTCAAAGGCTTCCAAATGATGCATGGAACTATCATGGGGTATTGAAGGTGAGATGCTATCTTTGTCTAGACTATCTAAGTGAATACTAGAATGCATAGGAGATGAATGTTGAATATGATTCTGATTCATGTGATCCTGGTTGAGTGTGCGTGCATTATTGTTTGGATTTGTGATATGTGTTGAGTTAAGAAATTAACTAAATTAATTAATGATGACAAACATTATTTTTGAGCAAAATAAATAATTAGTGTTGATCAATTATATCTACTAATTAACTAATTGTTTATTGTTGCAGGCCAAATGGTAATAGCCCAAATGGAATAAAAGGCATTCAGCAAAGAATATTGGGCTGAAAGCAAAATAAAAAGCCCAAGCAAAAGCAAAGGAAGAAGCCAAAGAAATCAGATGGGCCAAACGGGTTACATGTCCAAACCGAATTGATTTTCATTTCCCACCATAATGCTCCAACCAAAGCAACGTTCTTTTTCTAATCAAGTCACATAAAGATTTCAGAAAAAGCAAGAAAGAGAAAGAGAAGAAAAGCTTCTTCCATAAGCCATTAACCAAAGAAGCAAGAGAGAGAGAGTTGAAGCTTGAAGCACAGAAGCTAAAACAAATCCCAAGCTAAATCAAGCTTAAGAAAGGTAAACCATATCATCTTGCATGAATCAGATCTTCATCCTTTTCTTCCCTACTCTCTGCTCTATCCGAAAATGGCTGTGAAGGGAAAATTGCTATCTGCCCTATTCTGCTGTGCATCTACGGTCTTAATCAAGACTTGGGGACCAAGTTGGTATTCAAGGGTTCAGATTTTAGTTGACTATTGGAAAACAAGTTCAGTTACATATTCATGGCTTTCGGTCAAGTTGAAAAAGTCAGAAGGAAAGGTTCCAATTTGATGATTGAAAAGAAAAAGTGAATCTGTGGTTGGTGAAGCTCAAGGCTCAAGATGTTGACCTTGGAGGAAGAACCAAGGAACATGCAGGGAGATAAAAGAAGAGCTTGCTGTTCATTCAAGGTAAGGAGAGAAAACCAGAGTTTGAGAAGTTGAGTTCTGTGAAGTATTCCCTGTGAAGTTCCTCTACTTGGACAATGCTCTCTATCAAAGAAGCATTCTGCCAACACTGAAGACAAATTCAGAGGTTTGCAAAGCTGGTTTTTCACATAGCTTAGAGGCTGTTGATGAAGTCAATCTCCTTCATGTTTTTCTGATTGTAATGTACTTTTCTAAGCTTATCTTTCTGTAATTTCTTGAGAGAAAAGGCAAAGTGAGAAAGCTTAAGAAAAAAGCCATGAGTGAAAAGGTTGAGAGATACACTTGAGAGAAAAGCCTAGAGTTAATTTTCAGATTTCTGTAGGTTGTTAATTGTCTTGTATCTTGTACTTGTTTGGTTTCCCTTTCTTAGTTGGGTTAGCACTAAGAAAGATAGTTAGGTGTTAGCATAGCCAATGTCAAGTTAGGCTAGAACTTGAGTGTGAATTGGTGTATGTAATACTGATAACTATAGTGAAATTCTTCCATATTTGTGGAGGAGACTGGATGTAGGTTGCATAGCACAAAGCAACCGAACAGGATATATGCTGGTGTCAGCTTCCTCTTCTCTGTCATGTTCTGTTTTCTGTTTTTCATGAGACAAAAATAAATTGTCTCATAAATTTCCGCTGCTGAGTTCAAACAGAATCAGATTCGTAGCTCTGCTTAAAAGGGGTCAAAACAGCAACTGTAAAAGGAAGGCATAGATTCAACCCCCCTTCTCTAAGCCTATCAACCTTCAATTGGTATCAGAGCTAAGGTCTCAAGAATCAAGCTTAACCGCTTGGAGCAAAGATCCAATGGCGAATAACTTGGGCACAACCACAGTTGCCTACACCTCACTGAAGGTCAGTCAAACAACCGACCACCTTTCTTCAACGGGAAGAACTATTCTACTGGAAAGAAAGGATAAGGATCTTCATCCAATCCATTGACTAACCTATGGAAGATCGTTGTGAGCGGTCCAAAGATCCCAACAAAACAAGTGCTGATGGAGTGGTGACTCCAAAAGAAGAAGCTGAATGGAATGAAGATGATAAGAAGAAGATAGAGCTGAACGCTAAAGCAATCAACCTTCTTCACTGTGCTATCAGCTTTGAAGAGTACCGGAAGGTGTCTAGATGCAAGACAGCCAAAGAAATCTGGGAAAAACTTCAGGTTACACATGAAGGCACCAAACAAGTCAAAGAAACGAGGATTGATATGCTGCGAAAAGAGTACGAGATTTAGCATGAAGGATGGAGAAAGCATTGATGAAGCGTTTGAGAGATTCTCAATCATAATCAACAACCTTGATGCTATGGGTACAAACTATGCAGAACAAACCTTAGTGAGAAAACTCCTTAGAAGCCTCACAAAGAGTGGGAAAACACTGCCACTGTCCTAACCGAGAGTAACAACATAAGTCCCGTAACCTATGATGAGCTGAGAGGAAAACTCCTTGCCTATGAAGCCACACACAAACACAGACTCAAAGAAAAAGGGAATAGCCCTCAAGTCACAAATAGAACCGAAAGAGAGTGAGTCTAGTGATGATATTTCAGATGACGAACTTTTGTTTTTTTGCTAGGAGATTTAGAAGGATGATGAAGAACAAGAGCAAATACAAAGGTTCAAGTTCAAAAGAGCACAAGATGGACTTGAGCAAAGTAACGTGCCATCATTGCAAGGAGGCTGGACACTTCAAATCAAACTGTCCAAAGCTCAAAAAGGAAGACAAAGGGAAGAAGGAAAGGAAGAGAGTACTCATGGCAGCTTGGGAAGATCTTGAGAATGACTCAAATGAAGAAGAAGAATTTGAAGGAGATGACAAAGACTGTTTCATGGCTGGAAACAACAATCTTGATGAGGTAAATTATTATGATTTGACCATTGAAGACTTGCATGTTATTATTGATGATCTCACTTTAAATACCTCAAAACTGCTTGATAAATACAATAGTTGCAGATCTGAAAGATGTGTTAAGCTGAAAATGATTTCTTAAAAGAAAAAGTAAAGGAAACTGAATGTGCTTTGGACATCATTGAAGAAAACAGATTTTTAAAATCAGAACTTGAAAAAAAAGGAAAGCACATTATGGATCCTTCTCATGAGTTAATTGCTGAAAATGAGAGATTAAATGATAGGATTAAAAGACTGAATGGTGACTTGGCAAAATTTGCACAAGGTTCTAGTAACTTGGACAAATTGCTTGCAAGTCAAAGACCATTGTTTGAAAAATCTGGTTTAGGCTACATAGCCAAGGAAGATGCCGTTTCCAACACTTCCTCTATAAAATTTGTGGCCTCTTCATCAAATACCAAATCAGTACCAAATAAATCAGGTATCGGACATGTTTCCACTTGTGAAGAAAAATCTGATGAAGAATACACAAATGAAACTGAAATTTCACCAAGAACTGGTCCGAGTTCAAACCGACCAGGTTTGGGCTATGTTTCGAAAAATGAGGTTATTTTCAAGAAACCACTATTTTACAACAAAACCTCATATTCGAAAGGCAATAATGTTCAAAAAAATTCTGGTGAAAATACTTTTGCAAAGAGGAATAACTTTAATAAAAATCAGTTTGTTAAAAGAAATGCATCTCCTCCAAAAACCAGAAAATTTCAAAGCTTTAATCATTTCAAGCAATATAACTCACCTCAATTTCAGCGGCACACATCAGAAAATCATTGTGTTAATTGCAAGAAATTTGGTCACTCATATGAACAATGCTTCATTGAAAGAGAGTTGTAGGAAACAAAGTTTACAATGTTGTTTGTGATTTCAATGCTCTTGGGCAGACAAGATGAAAAGGATCCAAATTAGTTTGGATACCTAAAGCTACTTGAAACCTTCATGCAGATTTGCCTAGCATCCAAGAAAAAAGGCATGTGGTAATGGATAGTGGATGTTCAAGGCACATGACTGGAAGGTCAACTTACTTTATCAAACTGAATAAGTATGATGGAGGTTTTGTGACTTTTGGAGATGATGGTAAGGTAAAATCATTGCTGTTGGAAAAGTAGGTAATGAGCAATCTACTTTCATTGATGATGTGCTTTTGGTATTGGCTTAAAACACAATCTTTTGAGCATAAGTCAGCTGTGTGATTTAGGATATTTAGTTGTTTTCAAAAGGCTTGAATGCTGTGTTGTAAATGAAAGACAAATGAAGTGATGTTGTTGCCAAGCGTTTCATAATATGTATGGACTTACTCTTGATGAACTAAAGATCAAAATGTAGCTTGTCTCCACTCTAAAGATTCTGAAAAGTGGTTATGGCACAAAAGATTGGGCCATGCAAGTATGTTTCAAATAAACAACTTGTAAAGAAAGAATTAGTAAGAGGTCTTCCTTTGATAAAGTTTGACAAAGACATCACTTGTGATGCTTGCCAAATGGGAAAAACAAAAGCTCTTTTAAACCAAAGGAAGACATCTCTACTAAAAGACCACTTGAGTTGCTACACATTGATTTATTCGGTCCAACAAGAACTCAAAGCCTAGGTGGTAAACACTATGGTTTAGTAATTGTGGATGACTATACTAGGTTTGGTTGGGTTTTATTTCTTGCACAAAAATGAAGCCTTTTCGGCCTTTGAACCTTTTTGCAAGAAAATTCAAAATGAAAAGGATTTAAAAATCTTCTATAAGAAGCGATCATGGAACTGAATTTGAAAATAATTTGTTTGAATCCTTTTGTGAGGAATATGGAATATCTCACAACTTCTCTTGTCCAAGGACACCACAACAAAATGGTGTTGTTGAAAGAAGAAATAGAAGCATCAGAGATGACAAGAGCTATGCTTTGTGAGAGTAATGTTCCAAATTCCTTTGGGCTGAAGCGGTTAACACGGCTTGCACATTTTGAATAAAACAATCATAAGGAAATTTTTGAAGAAAACCCCTTATGAACTTTGGAAAGGCTACCACCAAACTTGGATTACTTGCACATCTTTGGATGCAAATGTTTTGTTTTAAATAACAAAGAAAATTTGGGAAAATTTGATCCAAAGGCTTATGAATGCTTGTTTGTAGGATATTCCACAACTAGTAAAGCATATAGGGTTTATCATCAAGATGCTAGAATTATGAAGAATCCATACATGTTACATTTTGTGATACTAACTTGGTGCAAAGCTTTTGGAAGATGGTGATGCAGAAAATCAAGCTCAAAAGGAGGATGAAACTGATCAGAATCATGGAAAAGAAATTCTGAACAAGCTGAACCAGAAACAGCAAATGCTGAAAATTCAAGAGACAATTCCATTTTGTCTCATGAATCTGAAGGAAATTCTGCAGACAGCAGCATACAGATTCCATTGGTGACCGAATCTGCCTCCAGGTCCACTAGACCTCGTGAATGGAGGTTCTTAAAGAATTATCCTGAGGAATTTGTCATTGGGGACGTCTCTCATGGAGTGCAAACTAGGTCTTTCACTAGAAAGGCAAATGAAGGATCAAACATTGCCCTTCTTTCACAAATGGAGCCTCAAACGTCAAGGAAGCCCTTAATGACCCATCTTGGATTAAGGCTATGGAGGATGAGCTTCTTGAGTTTGAAAAGAACCAAGTATGGACGTTGGTTCCAAGGCCAAGCGGAAAGAAAGTGACCGGCACCAAGTGGATATTCCGGAACAAGTTGGGAGAAGATGGTAGCATTGCAAGGAACAAAGCTAGGCTAGTGGCACAAGGATATAACCAAGAAGAAGGAATCGACTTTGATGAATCCTTTGCCCCTGTTGCCGAATGGAAGCCATAAGACTTCTCTTGGCTTATGCTGCATTTTGTGGTTTTAAATTATACCAAATGGATGTGAAATGTGCATTTTTAAATGGTGTGATAGATAGAGAAGTATATGTGGAGCAGCCTCCGGGTTTTGAAAATAAGAGCATTCTAATCATGTTTTTAAATTGTCTAAAGCTCTCTATGGTTTAAGACAAGCTCCTAGAGCTTGGTATGAGAGACTTAGCTCTTTTCTTTTGAAAAATGGTTTTCAAAGAGGCACCACTGATACAACTCTATTTATCAAGAATTCTAATGATTCTTTTATTTTAGTCCAAATATATGTTGATGACATTATTTTTGGATCAGCAAATGAATCCCTTTGTACTGAATTTGGAAAACTCATGACAAGTGAATTTGACATGAGTATGATGGGTGAACTTAATTTTTCCTTGGGCTGCAAATTACACAAACTGAAAAGGGCATTTTCATTCATCAAGAGAAGTATGCCAAGGAATTAGTTAAGAAATTTGGTATGGAAAATGCCAAACCCATGGGAACTCCCATGCATCCAAATTCCAAATTAGATAAGGAGAAACTGAGAAGATGTTGATGAGACTAGGTATAGAGGAATGATTGGATCTCTTATGTACTTGACTTCCTCTAGACCCGATATTGTGCAAAGTGTTGGATTGTGTTCTAGGTTCCAATCCAAACCAAAGAGTCACATCTTTCTGCAGTTAAAAGGATCATTAGATGTTCATGGCACATCCAATTTTGGTCTTTGGTATCCTAAGATTGATGATTTTTCTGTAGTTGGGTATTGTGATGCAGATTTGCTGGTGATAGAGTTGATAGAAGGAGCACTTCTGGTTTATGTTGCTTCCTTGGGAAGTCCTTAAATGTATGGTCAAGTAAGAAGCAACAACAGTGGCCCTTTCCACTGCAGAGGCTGAGTATATAGCTGCTTCTTCTTGTTGTTCTCAGCTTTTATGGTTAAAAACACAGCTTGCTGATTACAAGTTAAATGCTGAAAATATTCCCTTAATGTGTGATAATATGAGTGCCATCAATATTCTAAAAATCCAGTTTTGCACTCTAGGACTAAGCATATTGAAGTGAAATTTCACTCAATAAGAGAACATGTCCAAAAGGGGGATATTTGCATTCAATTTGTTAAATCAGAAGAGCAATTAACAGATATTTTTACAAAACCATTGGCTGAGGATAGATTTTGCATGCTTAGGACTTGTCTAGGAATTTTGAGTTATGATTCCTTGTTTGAAAAACACTGATATTTGCTGGAGCTTTTGTCTCATAAACAGGCATGAGACAATTCTGGGCAGGTGATGAACGTTTCCATCTAGTCCGTGTGATCTGGGCTTGTTTCAAGTGAATCTCAATCTGGGCCAACCTCATTACTCAGATCAAACGTAGTCCAAGTGTATTTCATTGAATTCATACCACCTCAAGGCCCAAATGTGAATGTTACAATCTTGTTTGTTTTTTCTTTTGTGTTCATAAAAGGCTTTCACTAAATGTTTTGTGGCCCAAAAGGTTTTCAAGAAAATTTAATTTGGCCGAAAAAGGTTTCAGGTTATTTGTTGTTTTCAAATTTTTAAAAAATCAAACAAAATCTTTCTTTTATGAGGTCATGTCTTGTCAAGTCTTTTCAAATGGTGATGCAGTTGCATGGTTTTGGAAACTTGCTTTGGGTACGGTTACCAACACTCCCTCTCTTCCCTCCATAACTTCTCCTCAACCCTTCGGTTCTTCCCTCTCACACCACTATGAGGAAGAAAGTCATTTCAAAAAGGGCTCCTCGTGAAAAGATATACAAACTGCCCACAAAACCTTCCACTCGCTCTCAAGACCGAACCTTCACACCTTCTCCTCTCCTCCAACCTCTCCCCTAGGTGTGACCCCATGGCACGAACCAAGACTACTCCAAGGTTCCCTGCCTCTGCCAAACCTACTCCATCACCAAAGGCAACGCCTTCCAAACCTGCCTCCTCAAAACCTGGCTCTTCAAAGCCACCCTCATCCAAAGGGAAGCGTCCGGCGACGGAGGAACCTGTTCCGAGCCACAACAACCCAGGGCAAGGTCAGTACCTGTGCGTTCACAGAGAGGTAAAGCTCGAGTTCCTCTCTCATCTGTTAGAGAACCTGAAGTTGATCCTTTTGCTCACAAATCACACTATATGACTTCTCACTCTGATTTTAACCCCCATCGTTTCAAATCTGCCATGAACCACGATTTCTATGATGGAGTTATTAAGTACCGTACTCTATGTCCATCTTTTCTGGCTGACTTACCTGATTTGAAAAAGAAAGGTTTTCCTTTTGTTGCAAACTTGGAATTTTTTGGACTGGAATCACCTTTTTGACATCAAAAAACCTGTATATCCTCAGTTGGTCAAAGAATTTTATGCGAACATGACTTATCATGAAGGAAGTGTGCATTCTTATGTTAAGGGCAGAGACATCTTTTAAAATGAAACTATCAGTGATGCATTGAAGTATACTGATGTTGGGCCTTGTGCTTACACTTCGGTTAAATGGGATGAAGGTGTTGGAATTTCTTATCTAGATGCATTGGCTCACATTTGTGAACATGTTTCTTTAATTGATGGAATCACACCCACTCACAAAGCCCTAGGATATGAACGTGCTCAATTACACCGCATTGTCAACCACATTTGATTCCTCAAAGTGGTTCATATCAAAGGGTTCTTACACTGACACACTTGTTTATATGCCATTATTACAAAAACAGAAATTTCTTTTGCATACTTGATGGCTAGATACATGTTTGATTCTGTTCGAAGTACAAAAGATAAAGCACTTCCTTATGGCATGTTTCTAACTTGCATATTTGAGTATTTTGGTGTTGACTTGACCAATGAGACATATGAAAATAGACATTCATACCTAAAGGGGGTGGTTCAGTGAAACAGAACAAAGGACCCACTAGATCTGAAAGAGTCGTACTAGATGATGAGGATGAAGAATGTGTCCATGAGGATTCTCCTGCTCCTTCCACCGAGGGTACTTCCATTTCCACTGGGAAGAAATCCACTCTGCTGAATGTGGTCAAGGATGTAGCTCAAGAGTTTGTGTCTCAATCAAACCACATGATTGCCTTGAGCAAGGAACAAAGGAAGTTAGCTAGCAAGCATGAGAACTTTCTGAAGAAATCAAGGGATAGAGTGGCTGTACTCATGACCTTCATTGATAACCTTAACAATGAGGACATTACCACTGATGTTGAAGAGGATGCTGCCTCGGAAGGAGATGGTTCTGATGCCTAAGATTTGTCTCATGAAGAATGCTGCTGCTGCTCTCATTTTGTCTCATGAATTTTTTTATTTTGCATCTGTTGAACTTGTTGGATGACTGTAATAACTTTAACTACTGCTGCACTTTTGTTGGTTTAGTTAGAACTTTTCAACTACTGACTAACCTTTCCTTGCAGGGTTTAAATTGATGTTTTTGTTGATCTTTTGAGTTGTCCACCCTTGATGACAAAGGGGGAGTAAGGATAGTATTTGGTATTTTTGATGTTAATGCAGCTACTAGTAGTTCATTCGAATTTTTTGTGATGTAGCTCAGTTGATATCTCTTAGACAAAATAAATGTGTATAGCTTTCTTTAAGTACAATGCATAAACAGGAACAAAGAGGAAAGCATGAATCCAGGGGGAGCTAATCTTCAAAAAGAAAGGGGGAGCAACATAAAATCAAAGGGAGTTTCTAAACCTAACTCAAACTTATTTCCTTTTGATTATTGCTTAAATCATGTTTGTCATCAAGGGGCGATTGTTGAGTTAAGAAATTAACTAAATTAATTAATGATGACAAACATTATTTTTGAGCAAAATAAATAATTAGTGTTGATCAATTATATCTACTAATTAACTAATTGTTTATTGTTGCAGGCCAAATGGTAATAGCCCAAATGGAATAAAAGGCATTCAGCAAAGAATATTGGGCTGAAAGCAAAATAAAAAGCCCAAGCAAAAGCAAAGGAAGAAGCCAAAGAAATCAGATGGGCCAAACGGGTTACATGATCCAAACCCGAATTGATTTTCATTTCCCACCATAATGCTCCAACCAAAGCAACGTTCTTCTTCCTTCTAATCAAGTCACATAAAGATTTCAGAAAAAGCAAGAAAGAGAAAGAGAAGAAAAGCTTCTTCCATAAGCCATTAACCAAAGAAGCAAGAGAGAGAGAGTTGAAGCTTGAAGCACAGAAGCTAAAACAGAAATCCCAAGCTAAATCAAGCTTAAGAAAGGTAAACCATATCATCTTGCATGAATCAGATCTTCATCCTTTTCTTCCCTACTCTCTGCTCTATCCGAAAATGGCTGTGAAGGGAAAATTGCTATCTGCCCTATTCTGCTGTGCATCTACGGTCTTAATCAAGACTTGGGGACCAAGTTGGTATTCAAGGGTTCAGATTTTAGTTGACTATTGGAAAACAAGTTCAGTTACTATTCATGGCTTTCGGTCAAGTTGAAAAAGTCAGAAGGAAAGGTTCCAATTTGATGATTGAAAAGAAAAAGTGAATCTGTGGTTGGTGAAGCTCAAGGCTCAAGATGTGACCTTGGAGGAAGAACCAAGGAACATGCAGGAGATAAAAGAAGAGCTTGCTGTTCATTCAAGGTAAGGAGAGAAAACCAGAGTTTGAGAAGTTGAGTTCTGTGAAGTATTCCCTGTGAAGTTCCTCTACTTGGACAATGCTCTCTATCAAAGAAGCATTCTGCCAACACTGAAGAACAAATTCAGAGGTTTGCAAAGCTGGTTTTTCACATAGCTTAGAGGCTGTTGATGAAGTCAATCTCCTTCATGTTTTCTGATTGTAATGTACTTTTCTAAGCTTATCTTTCTGTAATTTCTTGAGAGAAAAGGCAAAGTGAGAAAGCTTAAGAAAAAAGCCATGAGTGAAAAGGTTGAGAGATACACTTGAGAGAAAGCCTAGAGTTAATTTTCAGATTTCTGTAGGTTGGTTAATTGTCTTGTATCTTGTACTTGTTTGGTTTCCCTTTCTTAGTTGGGTTAGCACTAAGAGAAGATAGTTAGGTGTTAGCATAGCCAATGTCAAGTTAGGCTAGAACTTGAGTGTGAAATTGGTGTATGTAATACTGATAACTATAGTGAAATTCTTCCATATTTGTGGAGGAGACTGGATGTAGGTTGCATAGCACAAAGCAACCGAACCAGGATATATGCTGGTGTCAGCTTCCTCTTCTCTGTCATGTTCTGTTTTCTGTTTTTCATGAGACAAAAATAAATTGTCTCATAAATTTCCGCTGCTGAGTTCAAACAGAATCAGATTCGTAGCTCTGCTTAAAAGGGGTCAAAACAGCAACTGTAAAAGGAAGGCATAGATTCAACCCCCCTTCTCTAAGCCTATCACAACCTTCAATATGTAATTGGTCAGCTGAAAATTTCTCATTTATAAAGTTGGTGTTAGTAATTTCAGATTGAGTCTTAGCATTTTCATTTTGAGCCTCAACCTCAGAATATGGAAACAAATCTTCATAAAATTGAACATCTCTAGAAGTGAAGAATGCTTTGGTTTGTAGGTCAAATAACAGATAGCCCTTAACACCCTCCCTGAATCCAAGATGCAAACATTTCCTTGCTCTTGGATCAAGTTTGGTTCTGTTACGCGTAATAGTATTAGCATAAGCAAGACAACCAAACACCCGAAGATGAAATAGATTTGGTGGAGCATTGTAGAAAACTTGATAGGGTGTTCGGTTGGTCAAGAATGGTGAGGGCAACCTGTTAATCAAATAGACCGCATGTTCAACACATAGCTCCAAAAAATTTTAGGAAGGTAAGAATGAATCATAATGGTGCGAGCCACAGTCAAAATGTGCTGATGCTCCGCTCAACGATTCCATTTGCTGTGGTGTCTCAACACAATCGTGCAAAATTCCAAAATGTTATAAAATGAAGGCATGAAAATTCAGCACCATTATCCTTATTATTTCACTATGTTGAACTGAGTTTTGACAAAATTAACAAAATTCTTCACTAATTGAGCTGTTTCAGCCTTTGTTTTTATAAGAAAATCCATGTAAATCTAGATTTTCATCCACACTGACAAAAAATATTGTGACAGAAAATGAAGGAATGGAGATCGGGCCCCAAATATCCAATGAATCAACTCAAGTACATTTTCAGCGACAGAAACACTATGAGGAAATGCTAACCGTTTTGCTTGCCAAGATGACAAGAATTACACGGCTCCTTGCTTATTGAACAATCTACAAATTCAAACTGTTGTTTCAGTGTTGCTAACCTATTATTAGATGGATGTCCTAGTCTATCATGCCACAAATTTTTCTGAGATGTATGAGGATGCAGTGATGTGTGATGCATGTATTGGTCCTTGAACCTCGTGGTGCAAAATGTATAAGCCATCAATATTTCTAGTTGCACCAATCATCTTCAAAGTGTGTCGATCCTGTATCTCACACATTTCATCAGTAAAACTCATTTTGCAATGCAATGATGATGCCCGTTTTGAGACTGAGATTAGTTTAAAATTGAATGAAGGGATGTATAATGCATTTGTGAGAAATAATGTGTCAGAAAACACAATTGTGCCTATGATGCAGCTGGTAGTGTGGGCACCATTGTGTAATCTAACAATTATTGGTTCAATTTTTCGAAAATCTTTGAAATCTTTGATGTTATATGAGACATGGTCCGTGGCACCAGTGTCTATTACCCAGGATTTATGCTTTTGAATGCATACATCTAGAGCCTGTATGTGAGAATTGAAATGTAAAAGATGAACCATTCTACCTTGATGAGGTGATGGTTGAGGTTGTGTTGTAATCTGGCTGACACTATGGATGTGCTTGACCTCCTGCTTGCTAAGTAGAGCTAGTAGGACTTCCCTTTGATCTGAAGTGAATCCAGCCCCTATGATTTCACTCGCTCCTAATTGGCCTTGATTGGTACTGAGCTCATCATTAATACCCTTAGTACCTGCATTTGCTGAGATGCAATTGAGGACTGGTGTGCTAGTGTTTTGAGAGTTGGAATATTCATATCGTTGTCTAAAGTTAGGGGGAACCCATGTTTCTTTTAACAGGTATCAACACCATGTCCAGTCCTGTTACAAAAAGTGCACTGCAGCTTGCTTCTACCACCTTGTCCTCTCCCAGGCTGAAATCTACCTCCTCTGCCTCTCCCTCTCCCTCTACCTAGCGAAGGCGACGCAGTGTTCAAGGGATGAGCAGAGCTAGCCAAAATCTTAATGTCCGAGGTAGAGTCAGGACTGAGAAACTGCCGTTCTTGCTGCGTGATCATAGCAAAGACAGCATTCAGATTTGGTAAACTATCCATGAGCATTATTTGTGATCGAACGGTGGAGTGTTGATCATTTAAACCTCGAAGGAACTTTGTCACCTTATCTTCCTCTCTTTGCTTTCTAATTACAGATAAGGTGCACGAACACCTTTTATCACAGTTACATTGTGGCACAATTCTAAAATTGTCGATTTCTTCCCAAATTGACTTGAGCTTGGTATAGTAATTCGTCACATTCATGTCTCCTTGCCTGAGTGCATACACTTTCTCATATAATTCAGCCACTCGAAATTTGTCCGCCTGATAGTATCTATGCTTTAGCTCATCCCATATCTCATAGGCTAGATTGTTCCACAAAACACTTTGGTAGATATCTAGACTTAGTGAGAGGTTAAGCCAACCAACGAACGACATATGTGTTGCACCTCTCCCACGCCTCAAACAGTGGATCTGAGCTATCCGGTTTCTCAATACTACCATCTATGAATTTCAGCTTATTTTTCGATTTGAGAGCTAACAGCATAGCTCTACTCCAGGCTCCATAGTTCGATCCAGTCAAAACAACAGAAGAGAGAGGTATACCTGGACTCTCAGATGGGAGAATGAAGTATGGATTTGTAGGATCCTGACTCGGATTCGCGCTTTTGCTGATGTGCGATTGGATCGCGGCGATTTGATTGAAGAATGCAGCAAACTGAGTTGCGTCCATGGCAGAAAATTGCACTCCACTAGAACTTGAATCGGAGCTCATAACGACGGAGATTGTGGATCTGGTGCACAGATCTGAACCTTCCTCTTTCAATCTCGTTGATCGAAACACCTAATTGCTTCGATATGACTCGTTGAACTAGGAAGCAATTAGGCTCTCATCAAGCTCTGTGTGTGAGTTTAAAGAGGAGCAGTCTTGAAGAGGAATCTGGATCCATCATCTCTCTCCAACCAAGATTGATGCTCGTGAATCGAAGATCAAGCCACTCTCTCTTCCACGCTCACCGCACCATGTTAAAGGTTGCGCATGAGAACAGAGAAGGAGTGCAGGGGATAAGAAAAACCAGAGAGGAGTGAAAAATGTGTATTGGTATTAAAAATGATGAATCACACCTTTACATAACTGATTTTCCTATATTTATACACATCTAGCTAACTATTGATTAGCATAAATATCTAACTACTCTAATCAGTTTTCTCTAACTAACTATCAGCTGGTTCTCTTGTTAAGTAACAAAATATGCTAGTAAGTTTTAACAGGTAACAACGTTGGACATATTATTTTGATTCTAATAATAAATATGATATTAGAATATAAAATAATTTTAAATAGATTTTAACAAAAATAGTTATCTATAATAATTTTTTTTATTATGATAATAAAAAAATATTTAAAAATAAATTTTATTTTATATTAAATTGTTATATTTATTCAAATTGATTTTAACATAACAATAAAAAAATTTGAAAATTTTGTTCATGAATTATGAGAAAATATGATGTATATAACTACTAATGTTATTTAAACAGAATTTTTTTAAAAAGATAGAATTTTAATATAAATATTTGAATTTTAATCATTGATTTTATTATATTTAATATTAAAAATAGTTAAACTTTAAATTAAATTAACTTTATAAAATTTTTATAACATAATGTGTATTTTTATTTTAAAAAATTAAAAAAAGTATTTTATATTTTTATATATTATTTTATATATATAAAATACGGATAAATATACTAGTTTATACATAAAATGAGAAAAGTAACAAAAAATTTTTGCGATTTACGATAAAAGATAAACTTTTTTTGGCTTTTGCGTACATTGAACAATTTTTTTTTTGGATAGCATTTTTTAAATAATTTGCATTTTCTATAAATAATTTTGTCAACAATATAATTTGTTTTGGAGTAGTTTTGATAATTTACTCTTAAATAATCATCACATGTCGTCTTTTAATTTACTCAAAGTTATTTATTGTAAACTCAGATAAAATAAATATTGTTTTATTAATTAATATTAACCTAAGAACACACATTCTCTTTCTTCTTTTTTTTCATCTTTTCTATCATGCATGTGATCATTTTCACCTTTGTTTAATATGAATCTGTCTTTTTTCGATAGTGCCATATATATGGGTAGCATATACACAGGGTACGATTTTATGAATTATTTTATTGACCAATTCCCTTTGTTTTGTAGATTATAGGTCGGCTTAATTCAACGCCTAATGCGCTCTATAACATTTTTCAAATCTATAACTTAAGAATAGAATTAATAGCTAATGAGCATATCTTTTACATGCTTGCACATTCATGTGCAAATTAAATAGGACAATTCACGACAAATGCACAAGTCTTTTCCTTGATACACTTAATTTGGACATGTTTCCTATTTCCATGTAAAATATTAGTGTGTGTTTAAAATGATGATTATATATATGTAACACAATTTTATATTAATTTTCACTTTTCTTTCTGTTAGAGTAGAAAACATAATGTATTCGGAAATTAGACACTCAATTGAAAACACAAATTTATCATCATACTACTATAAATTATTACTTCTTTAGAACTTTTTCCCAACGATGGGTATATATATAGAGAGAGATTTTGTTTTTAAAAAATAAAAAATATTGCACATAACACTTTACAACCGATGAAATATGAAAAGTGATCCTCCAACCATACAGTAACATATCATAATTAACTAACAATAAAAAATTAGTTTAATCAGCTAAAATTATCTTATTTAATATTTATTAATTATAAAAAAATAATTATGTAGTTTTAAATATAATAGATATATAATTACAGATATTATGTGTATAAAATTATAGATGTTATGATATATGTAAATTTAGTAAAACTAATTATAGAAAAAAAAGTAAATAATAAAAGAAAAAAATATTTCTAAATAATAGCCATCAAACTTTGATAATGGAGAGAGAAAAAGAATAGTAACCTCATGTTCGCTTATAAATTAAAAATCTTTTCATTTTGTTTTCAATTAAGTCATCTAGATCGAATAACATAATATTTTTTTGACTAGTTTTTTTTCTATATATTAAAAAAATGTGTTATTCTTTTGTTAAAAGAGATTATTATAGTCTCTTTGTGATAGAGAAAAATTGTAATTCTCAAAGAAAGGTATTCAATTGTTTTCATATTTTATACAAATTTCCAATTTTTCATCTATATATTTTGATATGTATCTGGTATCTAACAATATATAAAATAATTTAAAAAATTGTTTCGCTAACATCACTGATGAACTAATTATAAAAATTTAATTGAAGAATATGATAGTTGATGCAATTCCTACCGAATTATTGAAAGCAACATGGTAGTGTTCTATAAGGAATGATATAGGGAGAAGATGGTAATTAACATTTAAGTGAGTGTAAGCTGCCGGGACCTTGAACATGTGCCGTTACAGAGGTGTAGGCTTTTTCTGCCTCTCTGGCTCGCAAGTTGTGCCTCTCTTCCCGCTTCTTCTTTTTCAATTGGGGTCACATACGAAACCATTGTCCTCTGCCTTATAAAGTTACAACCATACCCTTACCACGTTTTCAAGTTACAAATGTATTTCAATTGCCAGTGAGGCCTTTTTGGCTGAGAAAATGGAGGTGAATAAAAAATTTTGATGGAGAGTGTTCTGAGTTTGTGATTAATTTGGAGAAAGAGATGTGTTGTGATTGTCTCCTCACGGTTCCAACCTTTATGTTGGCAAATAAATGAGAGTTGCTTTAATTTGTTGGACTCAATCTAATATCTTATCGCAGGAGTTGACAATAACCATATTTGTTAATGTTAGAGATATAACCATTAATGTTACCTTCTCCTATCAGTTTAAGCTTTTGGGATTAGTGGTTTCATGACATAGTATCAGAGCTCTATGTCCGAAAAGTCAAGAGTTCGATCCTTGAAAAACCCCAAAAAGTGAACAAGAATAGAAAATCAAGTAAACCTAAAAAGAGAGGCTCAGCTTAAAGCCTTAAACAGTTAAAATACTATTTTTTTAATATTAGTAACGGATTTAAATTTTATTTTAAAATTTGTTATTTGTTAATAAATTGTTACATATAGAAAATAAAATTTAAATTTTTAATATTTATTTAAACGCATAAGTAAATTAATTACTTGACAAATTCAAATTAATTATGATATATTATACATGGATCTTACTGTTAGTCTTTTTTAGTTGTCCAAGAGTTCTTGCTTTGAGTTTATTTGATTGTTTCTTGACTTAATAATTTCTGAATCTTTCAAGATTAAAATATTAAAACTATGAAAATTAGTCCATTAGGAGCAACGCATATCTAAATAAAAATTTATATATTTTTTAATCAATTATTAACATTTGTTGATATATATTAATATATTAATATCATATGACTAGTAAATATTATTATTTTAAATTAATATTTAATTAATAATAATTTATATTTATATTTATAAAAATTTATATACATAAAATATATAATTTATATCTATATTTACGAAAATTTATATACGTAGACAATACAATTTATATTTATAAAATTTTATATATATAAATTAATAAAATTTATTTATTAAAGATAATTTATTATTTGTACTGACTAATAACTAACTAAAATCACTAAAATCGGTTAGCTTCCATGATTTTTTAATATTAATATTAATATAGCACACGGCATATTGTATGGTATTGACGATGAATAACAACTGAGACGGCCGTTATAAATTATATATTATGATTTAGTTATATATATTATAAGTCGGTTATCAATAACAATTATCAAAATAAATATTAAAATGCTCAAATATATGTTATTATTCTCAATTTAAAGTAAAATTATTCAGAGATATAATTGTTATTCTTAGTTTTAGATATAAAAAAAGATAATAATATTGTTTAGATTATTGTAATTTGTAAAATTTATTATTTATTTATTGACTTGAGTGTTAAAGTACTTTTTACAGTATCTATTTCCTTATTTTTTCATTATCAACAGACATACAAATTATATATACAGTGGTCAATTTCCACAAAAATAATAATTAATTGGCCAAAGACTAAATTAGTCTACAAAATATAATTTATACACTAAATAATTTAAAAATTTTAAAAGTTAAATTGAATTAAATATCCTTTGGATTTAGGAAATTTGAACTTAACCTTTTCATGAACATATATAATAGTAATTTATCAGAAAAAAAGAATTAATTTATCTATCTAATTTTTAATTCATATTAATCTACTTATAATACGGTCTTCATAGTTTCTTTGTTCCCTACCAAGCCTATCTTATGCTAAGACCTAGCTTCATGTAACTATAATATTTTAATTTAAAACAATGGTTTCAACATTTAATTTTGTCTGTGTCAATAATGAGTTAATGACAGCTACTTCTTTTCAGTGGTTAGTTAACATAGAAGTTCGTAAGAAAAATATTAGTTAAACACAAAAATTATCCATTAAATTAATTATATTGTATTTATATATTATTTAATTAATAACTATTAAAAAAGTTAAATATTTTACAGTAAAAAAAGTCAACTTTTCATAACAAAATACTCATATTATTTTAATGTGTAACATAATTAAATTTTTGCACGAAAAAATAGTCATTATTATATTTTCAAATTTTAATTTTATATTTTATGAATGCAAATCTTATAAAATTTAAATGCAAGTGTGAATTAAATTTAATTATATCATTTACAATGTTTGATTATATTACTTATATATATAGCATAGTTATTTATATGAATATGTGATTGTTTTATATTAAATATATATATATATATATATATATAATAATTAATTACTCATTGATTTTTTTTATGATTAACTAAAACTATCATTTTTTAGAAAGATAAGTAAAATTTATTATTTTTTGTCGATATTTTTAATCATCAATTTAATTTTTTTAATATAATAATTTAACAGCATATTTTTAGTTAATATTTTTAAATATTAATAATTAATTATTGACTAAAAATAATAATTTGTGTTGTTTTTTTAAAAAAAAAATTGAAGAAAAGGCAGTGGTATTTATGTAATAAAGAATATAATGAAGAGGCAAATTCTATAAGCCCCATTACTTAAACCCCTTCAGACACTTCTCTCGCCCAACCCACCTTCTTTTCTTTCTCTCTCTCTCTTTCTCTTTCTCTTTCTCTTTCTCGAATCTCCTCTGTTTCGGTGGCAATAATAATGAACATGATGAACACAAAGAAGCACAATTACAAGCTTTCTGTGAAAAGAGCCACGAGAAGAAGTAGAAGAAAGCAAAGAACTACAGCTACCTCATCAACAATGGTGATGATGCGGATGGCGAAGGAGAAGAAGAAGAAGAAGAAGAATATGAAGTCATCATCATCATCATCAAAGGTATCACAGAAGCTTGAAGCACTGAAGAATCTTATACCTACTTCCAAGAACAACTACAACGACCGCATGGCGATGATGAAACCTACTGATCGATTGTTTCAGGAAACCGCAGATTACATCATTTCATTGAAGACAATGGTCGTGATATTGCAGAACTTGATTGAGTTTTATGGAGACACCACCACAACCGCATCAACAACAACCACAACCACTTGTGAGAATAATAATAATAACAATGAAAATGTTGTCTTGTTATAGCTTAGCTTCTTTTTTTTTTTTTTCCTTTTTTAATGTTCTTTTTTCCTTTTTATTTTTATAATGAAGAAAAGAGGGGAAAATGAGAATATCTTTCTGATGGTAGTCTCTCTTTTTAGGCGTAAAATTTCGGGTATTAGCTTACATACAAAACCGTACTTAGTAGTCTCTATTTATTTTTCTTTTTAAAATTAAGAGTGAGACTCGAATTCGCGATATTTAGGTGAGTATGAAGAGAATATATCATTTAAGTGATAAGACATAGTTTATTTATTTATTATTCCCTTCTTCTATTATTTATTTATTTCTAATTAGATTCACTTAGCTTAATTGTTTGGTTTGGCATAAGAGAAAGTGATGGTACTAAAGAAGAAGTGAGGATGATTAGAGAAAATTCAGAGCAATTATTTTTATCTTTTGCTTTTTCAGTTTTTCTCCTTCGAATAGCATAATTTGTTGTTGTTTTTTTTTTCCCTGTCAAGACATTTTATTTTGGTTCTTTTGTTTTCTTTTGAAAATTGGCATATTTAGCTTATTAATTCAAAGTGACCTCATTTGAGTTTAATGGTCTAATATGTGACAATAGATCTTAATACTAGTTTTTTTTTATCCATTCTAGTGAAATTTTTGTATCCAATTTAATGTGAGTTTTTTTATTGATCTACCACAGGAGCAAAGCTATCTCTTTAGCCATGTTCATTATCTATTCAGCTGCAATCTATGACCATATTTAAGTAAAAAACAAGTAGTAATCACTCAAACTGATGAAGCCTAATTTTGGTGGCAAAATGTTAGGGAGGAGATAGTCTTTTTGACATCACCAATTTGGTTAATAAAAGGAAAAGTATAGGGTACCAATATATTATCCGCCAATTTTTATCAACTCTTATTTATATTTGTGTTTCTTGGAAGTGTGTTCGTAGATGTATCTAATAATTAATATATTTTAAATACATATATAAAGAGACACATTCAGAAAATATATCTATAAAGACATTTCTATTAAACACAGTTATAAAAAAGACATTTTTATTAGACACATCTACGAACACACTTCCATGAAACATAATTATAAATAAGAGTTGGCAGAAGTTGGCAGATATGCTGTTGGTAACGTAGCGAAACCGTTAATAAAATAACAAAAATATTACTTACACATGCATTAAATTCAGTCATAAATTAGTCATTATATACTTATATTCATAAGTGTTATTTTTGTATATTTTAAGTATATATTATATGTTAACATAAATTTTATATAAATGACTACTTTGATAGTTTGTTTTTTTATGTAGAAATAACACATGATATGTCCAATCTGATCACCAACTGATGATAACATTATTGCACTAAAAGTTTAAAATTGAATTTGATTTATTATTAGTATAAATGACTCAATTTAGATCATTAATGGACTAAAATTGGGTCTCATACTTTTAATATGTATTAGCCATTAAGTTGGCACAATGAGGGTTAATTTTATACATAAATAATTTGTTAATTAAATAGATAAAAAATAATTTAATTTATAGTTATAAAAATTAAAAATCAAATTAAGTATGTTTAGAACTGAGAAAGTTAACTTATTATTAAATAAAAGATTCAAAGACCAAATTAAATTATATATGTCTGTGTATATATATGTTTGAATGGAGAAAGTTTCAAGGCAAAGAGAAGGGTGAATTTTTCTGGATAAATCTCAAATGCAAAATTTTAAACACAAACAGTTAAACATAAAGATATTATTGCACCTTATAGTAATTTTATATTTAGTTTCATACACATTTAACCTTTTAGTTAATTTTAATATCATTTTAGATTTTTATAGTGGAAAATTGGTTTTAGTTGCAATGTATTAATAATGTAAAGAATTTCATTATCATCAAATCAGATTGTTTAATTTGTATTTATATGATTATTTACTAAGTGGTAATGATAGTGAAACCATATTCTAATTAATTAACTCCTTAAACAATTATATTCTTCTTAGTTAGTTTAGACAGTTAAAAGTGGTAAAAAACTAAAAGCTTATTACATTCCTGATGCATTTTATAAGTTCCTTATTTTCTTTTCATATTTAATTTTTTTTAACTATTTTATGATAATAATAAATTAATATAGAATAATCTTTTCTAAATGCATATAAAAATTTCTGATTAGTTAATATTATACGTACAAATCTTTTTATCAATTAAATTTAATCAAGATTAATCTGATATCAATAAAAATTATTCTCATTACTTTCACTTATTTATTCACTCGAACTTTATTATTTAATTTAGGTAAAAATTCAAGTACAGTCGACTTTACGTGAAGTTGATAATTAAGAATAAAAATTTAATAAAATTAGTCAAATTATCTAATAGTTCTCAATTATCAACTTCACGTAAACTCCACTGCACCTGAGTTTTCACATTCAATTTAATTAGACTTATTTAAAAAATAATTGGTACGTGTCACATTTCTCTTTCAGAATTTGCTATTTATTTGAAACCGCATCATCCACATTCCACAGACAGAGTCGTTGATACCCAATTCTTCTCCAGATGATAGTTGTATCCTAGTAACATATTTGTCCTCAGGTGCTATACTATAGACATAAAGAAAGAGAGAGAATCCCCATATATTTTTCAATTTTTCTAGTTTAAGTCATATTTATCTTGATTCTCTTATTTGATTCTAATGTATTGTAATTATAAATCAGTATGATATGTAGGTCTAATTACATAATATTACTTTAATAAAAATAATTATTTTTTATATTAATCACATAAATAATTATAAAAAATAAATGAAATTGAATTACTAATAAAATAAATATTAAAATTAAATTCTTTATATATATAGATATCTAATATCAACTTTATAGAATTTATGGTTTAAAAAAATTATTTGTGTATTAAAATTAATTATTATATATTTATATGTATAATAATATATATTATTTAATTTATTTTTTATATATATTTTATATTTTAATATATCTTTTATATTAATAATTATTTTTTATGATTGATTTCAGTATCCACATCTTTAAGGTTACGTACACTAAGACAGATATATTGAGATACAAAATTGTGTTTGACAGATAAAATATAAAAAAATATTATATTAAAAAATATTAAATTAATATATTTTATATCTATACAGACAAAAATACTAACAAAAAATATAATTTATTTTTTTAACTATTTTTATTAATCTTTTATAATTATATATTTTATTATTATATATTTTTTAAATTAAAAAAAATAAATTAAATTTTTATAATTTATTTTATTTTATCACTAAATAAAATATAAAAATATTAAATTTTATATCTTTATTTTTTTATATTTTATTTTATCTTGAAAAACAACCGCAGTTTAAGGTAATAAATTTATGAAATATGGGGAGTGGTGAGTGATTATTTAAGAGGGCATAATATAGATGCATGGGGTATATAATGGAGTATGGCACACAGTAAGAAACAGTAGTCGCTCTCAGGAAAAAGGGCATGTGCAGATGAGAAAGAGAGAGCGCAAATGGTGCAGAAAGACACAGTTACTCCTTCTCATTCTGCCAACACTCAATGGGGGACATGTGCTCATGCATGCCTACCCTTCTTCTACATCTAAGTAAACTTACATTATAGGAAACATTTCAAGTGCACCAGGGAGCACCCGTACATTAGTTGTTTTAACCGTTGATTTTAATTAATATATATTATATATATTTTTTATAATTCAGATTAACGGTTAAAACAACTGGTACACCGATACTTCCGATGTACTTGAAATGCTTCTTACATTATATAATGCTTTTTACAAATTTTTTATTTTTATAACTTTCATATAAATTTTTTTTATATTAAGTCTTATTGGAATAATCTATTAAAAACAATGTGTTCCACTGTTATTTATGACAATATAAACAAATATATCCTTCAAGTCCAAAGAAAAAAAATATACATCCTTTGATGACTTTTAAATTATTAATAATGTTAGAGAATTATTACTGTAAGAATTAATTTCACCTAACATTTTAATAACTTGTCAAACAAATCTAAAATTGAGCTTTTGTTGAATTTTAAATTTTACGTATTTTTTTAATTAAGAATATTTTTATTTTTAAGAATTTTAAATATTTTTATGTGTTAAATATTGGTCATAATATTGATTGTGTAATGTTAATTCTTTAAATTTTTTTTAAATATATATAAAAAAATATTAAATTATTTATTGATATAATTTTTTATTTAACAACAGAGTTGGTTCCTATTCCAAAGTCAAAGCAAATTTAAGTCGTGAAATCAACTATTGATATAATTATTATATTAGACTATATATTTATATTAAAGTTTTTTAGTGTAAATTTTCTCTAAATCCTCCATTAATCCATAATGTTTTTGCATCGAACTTTTTTTCAATAGATTTCTAAAAAACTACATAAATAAAAAGTCATTCACCAATATATAATAGTTATATATAGTTACACTATGATAATATTTGATTCTAATTCATTATATATTTATTCCAAAAAAATTAAACAAAAAACATTAATTTATTACATGCAAGTAAATATATAGACAAAAGAGGTAGGAAAAAAAGTAAGCACAGTTTATTAGGATTTTTTTGATATAAATTATAAAAAATATTTATTTTTTCAAAATCTATTTCTGAGCTTTATTTATCGAAATGCACTTTTGGCGAACTTGCTAATTTTCATAGAGTTCGTCGGGGTGCGGCGAACTTGTCCAAATACAAAAAAGTACATTTCGATAAATAAAACTCAAAAATAAAATTTAAAAAAATAAATATTTTCATAATTTATATTAGAAAAAAATTTCAGTTTACTATCTTATATCCAACACATATTAGCATAATCTTACTAAAACCTCTTTAAAATTGAGAAAATAAAATTTCAAGAAAAAAAAAGTAAAAATTTGATATAATATCTGAGTGATATGGACAGCAATATGGTCAGATATGAAATTCCTTTGTGGAGGTATGGATATATGAACATGCCTCTGTGGTTGTCATGACCTTGACATGCATTCTCTCTCTCATTGAAGAAGGAGTCAATTATGACACATGAAAACCATCCCATGTGCAAAAGCCAATATTTAAGGCTTCTTTCCCTCTTTTGGATATCATCACCATTTGTCTCTCTATCTATGTTTATGTCTTCAAATTTCCCAACTAACCCACTACTTAATAAGTACTTAACACTTATTCTGGCCTCAATTCTCTCACAGGTCTCTACTAATTAATTATCATGCGGCTCTATAAAAATCCATTCATTAAAAATATTTTCATATAAAATACATGTTAAAATATAAAATATATATTAAAAATAATAACAAAAATTTTATATATATTTAATATTTTTATTAATATTTATTATGCTACTATGATTATGTTAAAATTAATTATTAAAATATAAAATATATAGTATAAATATATAAAATAACATATGTATCTATATATGTAATTATTAATATATACATAATATTTTTGAATTAATAAAATCCCAACTGATAAAAAGAAAACACATAATGTCATGTGGGTTATTTTGGTTCTATTTAGTATTTTATTTCATATCGTATGTTTGTCCTATATGCGTACACTTCTCTTTTTATGCATGTTGCTATTGTTCTTGTTCTTGTTTCACTGACATAATGTTTTCTTGTTGGAATATGAATTTTTAGTTTTTTACTGCTTACTTTTAAATTCTACTGAACTTATTCGCCCTAGAGAATGCTGTTTCCTGTTTGAGACTTACGTCACTAGAATTTAAACAATGTGGAGTTTCTATGTCCAAAAAAAATGTGGAGTTTGAATTGTAAAATTCAATTAACACTGAGAATTTTAAATAGTACATGCCAAATTATGAATTTGTTCTATTTAAAGATAAAAACTTTGATAAGAAGACGTTCAGCAAATTAAAAAGACAAAATAACTCCAAGGATGCATAGAATGTTTAACAAAATATACCTTTATTACGTGGTTATTTTTGAAAGAATATTAAATATAATGAGTTTAATTGAAATACATACATCATATTCTTTCTTTAATTTCCTCCTTCCTCATTTTGTCCATGGCACTCAAAATTAACAAAAAGGAAATTCAACTATATTAAATGAGGGAAAAACAAATTAATAGATATAATCTATGATGCACAGATATTGACATGACATGGGACCAGTGGCGGAGCTTAGTTCAGACAAGGGGTGGCCATGGCTCTCCCAAACTTTTATTAAAAAAATTAGTAATATTTTTTCAAAAAATAAAAAATAGTTCAGTTGGCTCAAATATTTTATTATAACTTAAAATACCAAAGTTTAACCTTCATCTCTTGTTTTTATTGTACAATAATTTTTAGTTTTAAACATTCAAAACATATTGGATTTGAACTGAATTGACTGTATTTGCATTTCGCAGCTCTCTATTCAATAAGCAACACTCCCTCTACGTTTGAGTTCAAATATAAAAAATTAGGTATTTTTTATTTATGTAATTTAATATTATTTTATATTTTACTGTTTATTTAATTTAATTTTTTATATGATAATTAGAATATTCAATCAATAATATTGATATTATTGTATTTGTATAAATTGATAAAAAATTCAATAAATATTATAAATTTTAATATTTGTCCTTTTAATTTCTTTTTTACATATTTTACCGGATATATATTCAAATTTCTATATAAAATAGTCATAAAAAATCAAAGAGTTGATGATGCATTTTTTAAGAAGAAGGCTAATATTCAAGAAGGAAAACATATAACTTTTATAATATCAACACCTGTAGATAATTTTTCTACTTTAATGAATCACGAAAAAAGTAAGATACAACATTCAAAAGTTTAAAAAGTTACATCTGATGAATTTGATCTTAATTCTTTAGAACGATACCCTAAAAAATGACTTCAAATTTGGCAATATTACCCAAATCAGAGAAATGTTAGATGAACTTATTTTAAATGGGATCCATATCAAAAGTATCTTGACAATTATCTTCTGTCTGGCCCCCCTAAAATTTCGTTTCAAGTTCCGCCACTGCATGGGACACGTCGACACGCGAATTTTAAAATTTTATATGATACGGGGACACTCATACATATAAAATATAAAGTATTTTTTAGATAAATTATAATGATATTTTGATATTTTATTGATATTAAAATATAAATTAAAATTTTTAATTATTTTTAATGTCTTATTTTAATTATATTAAGTATTTAAAATATTTTTGTTTTAATAAATAATAATATATACTATATCTAAATTTATTTTAAGAATATATGTTAAGAATAAGATTGGATACGCTGACACGTGATGGTATTTAGGTGTGTCCAGACGTGTCCGGGGAAGAATTTTTTATTTTTTACTAAGACACGGTTAGACACAACAGATATACATGTCGAACGAATGTCGATAAATATCGTGTTCAAAAATATGTCTGACACGCGAACACAGTAACTCAGCAAAGTGTCTGTACTTTATAGGATATAATTTAATTACCGTATCCATAATTTTTTTTTTTTACTTTTATAAATGTCCAAGCAAAACTTATTAAAGTTTTTCCAATTTTGTTTTGTCTTATATAAGCAAGGTATGATTGGCTGCACTCTGGTCATTTCATAGACAGTTAAATTTGGGAAAAGTGTGGTGCAGTGGGACCAAAATTATTGAACTATATTGCGTGTCTTAAAACACTGCAAATTAAATAGATCCCAGTTTGTAGTAATTCATTATATTCTCTGTGTATATAAAAATAGAATATAGTTAACATCTACATGATAAATTTATTGTTAGTAAAGAATTTAAATTTTTTATATTTTAATAAAAATTTTAAATTATAATTTTAACATGTGTCTAAAATAAATAAATTCATAAAAATGACACACATAAATATATACGAATGTATATTAATTAAATTTAATAATTATTTTTTATATAAATATAATATTTTTATTTATTATATATATTAGTTTTTAATTGATTTTTATGTTTTTTTATAATAAATAAAATATAAAAATTGACCATAAAAGTATAAATATTAACAAAATTGTTTATAAAAAATTTGAAGGTGAGGTGTAAATATAAAAGTAAGTGTTAAAATATTCGAAATCAAATAAAACTAATATTTCATAGTTATATCTCACTTTTAAATTTTAATGATAAATTTTTTAGCATTTGTATGTTTTATTTTTATAGTCAATTTTATTAGTAATTTAGTCTTTTACTACTCATCCAATACACAGTGATGTAATTATGCATGGCAGCAGTACATAATTTTATTCTTTTGGTTACATCTTCAGCCTGTAATTTACTTAGTTTATAAAGTTAGAAGTGTGAGTTCAAAATATGTTTTAAAAGAAAAAAAGTGTTGAAGAATGTTCAGCTTTAATTGAGACAACACCACTTTGATACACTCTATAAAGCTCATAATATGTGCAGCTTTTCTTATGCCATGTTCATGAAACTGATGATCCCAATTATGAACACATTTCCGTAATCACTGATTCTACTTGTAGTAACCGCGCGGGCATTATTAGACGTGGAATCATAGTTAATGTAGAGTTGGTATAGCAGTGGTTACACTGTTCATTTCATTATGCAACAATGGGGTATTTCAAGGTATAGAATCCACTACTGATATTTGTATCGGCTGAGTTTACAGTAGAATTTTGACTTCTAATAAATATAAAATAATATGAAATTAAATACTACTCACAATAATGTACTTATTATATATTTTGTAAAGAAAAAAATAATATAAAAAATATCTTTTAACTAATTCTATAAGATGATATGAATAAGGATATTGTTATTGTTATTAACTTCAATTACAATTCTAGAGGCATATATATAGTATCTCTATGTTATAACTTCAATGAATAAGAATAAAATTTTCTGACAAAAACTATCTACTAAACATTTTGAGTTCTCTTCTATTCAAACTCATTTATTTTACTTTCTAAAATTACTCTTATCCTTCCTTTATTCTCACAATTCTCCACCTCGGTCACAATTTAAAATTTACTCAAAATTTGGATGATCAAAGTATGGTATTCGTATTTGGAACAACATTGAGCAATTCTAAACAGTATTGGAACTTGCTTTCTGACACAACTTTAGTCAGCATGTCTGCGGAATTTTACAAGAGAAATGTTGCCTTTCTCTATAACATCATGCACGAAATGATATCTTACATCAATATGCTTGGTACAAGCATGATGAACCTGATTTTTAGCCAAATGAATTGCAATTTGACTATCACAACTCAGATTCACGCAATCTTGCTAAAACCTCAAATCATCTAGAAAATCCTTTAGTCACAATGCTTCTTTCACCCCTTTCTGCTACTGCCATGTACTCAGCCTCTATAATAGACAGTGCCACTGTAACTTGTAACATCGATAGGCAACTAACTGGAGCACCTTATATTTTGTATACATAATCGATCATAGATCGTTTTCTGTCTAGATCACCAGCATAATCAAAATCAACAAAGCCGCTGATTTGACATGATTTTCCACTAAAGCATAAACCTATGTCAATAGTACCCTTCAAGTACTTTAATATCCACTTGACTGCTTCTCAGTACGCCTTACCCGGATTTGTCATGAACCTGCTAACAATACTGACTGTCTATGAAATATCGAGACGTTACACACCATAGTATATATTAGGCTACCGACTGTACTAGCATAAGATACATTTTCCATGTAAGCCTTATCTTCTACGATTGTGAGAGATTGTTTACCAAAGAGCTTGAAATGTGGAGCCAACGGTGTTACTACTGGCTTAGCATTTTTCATTTCGAACCTTTCAATAACGCGCTCAATGTACCCTCTCTGGCTCAAGAACAATTTTCGCCTTTATCTCTTTCTTTTAAATTTTATGCCTAATATTTTTCATGCAACACCCAAATTTTTTCTTTCAAATTCTTTACCAAGTTGAACTTTTAACCTATCTATCTCCACCTTGCTTTTAGAAGTAATAAGCATGTCATCCACATATAGAAGATAGATATAATCACTTGCAGAAAGCTTATGAATGTATACACAACAATCATAATTACTTCTGAAAAAAATTGATTTTAACATAAAGGAGTCAAATCGCTTATACCACTGTCGAGGAGATTGTATCAATCCATATAGCGATTTCTTTAAGCGACATACCTGATTTTCTTTACCCTCAACCTCAACATGTAAATTTTTTCCTCTATGTCACCATGCAAAAAAGCTGTCTTTACATCTAGCTGTTCCAACTCAAGATCACCCTGAGCAACAAGACTCAAAAGCACCCTTATGGAAGTGTGCTTTACCACAGGAGAAAATATCTCGTTGTAATCAACACCTTCTTTTTGTGCAAATTCCTTTGCTACTAACCTAACTTTGAATCTTGTACCATCTGAATTAGTAGAATCTTCTTTTCTTTTATATACCAATTTACAACCAATTGCAGTATTTTTCACGAGCAACGGGACCACCTCCCATGTCTTGTTCTTATGGAGAGATTGCATCTCTTCTTCAATGGCGACCAACTAACTTTTTCTATCTTTGTCTTTGATAGCAAATTTAAAGGTGACCGGCTCATCATCCTCCACCGAGAGTGCTAATCTACCAAGTTTACCTGCCCATAATGTCTCAGAGGCTTGTCTGACTCGAACTTTTGAACGAATTTATAATTCCTCTTTAGTCTAGTGGATGCCAAAGAATCATGCTACTGTTGTTGTAATGCATGTGCATTTTCTCGCTGAATTTTCTCATGATTAAGTTCATCCTCTGCATCATCTCAAGTAGCATTAGGATGCTCCACCTGAACATTATTAGAATATATTTGTTTGTATTTAGACTCTATCTCCACCACTTGAGTATTTTGAAGTTTTTTCCAATATCACCATCATCTGGCATCGTATCTTTAGACAAAGCTACCATAGATCGTTCATCAAAGGTAACATCCCTGCTAATTACAAACTTAGAATCATTTACACTCCAAAGACAATACCCTTGAACCTCTCTTGGATACCCCAAAAAGATTGTCTTTTTAGCTCTATCATCAAGCTTATTATCTTTGACATGATAATAGGCTGTGCATCTAAAAACTCTGAGTTTTTCGTAATCTGCATATTCTCCTGACCACACCTTATAATGTGTGTCTCCATCTAGAGAAGAATGTGGGGATCGGTTCACTATATAACAAGTTGTAGCAACCGACTCCGCCCACCACTCTCTGTCTAACCCAGAATTAGAGCACATACACCGTGCCTTCTCAAATAGCGTACGATTCAGTCGTTCAGCGACTCTATTCTGTTGTGGTGTTTTTCAAACTGTCCAATGTCTCACAATGCCTTCTCGATCACAGAACTCCTTGAAAGCTCCATCCGTGTACTCTGTGTCATTATCTGATCGTAGAATTTTCAGCTTCCTGCCTGTTCGATTTTCAACCATTGCTCTCCATCGCTTAAAATTGTTGAATACCTCATTCTTATGCTTGAGAAAGTATATCTAAACATACCTGGAATAATCATCAACAAAAGTAACAAAATACCTGGAACCACCCTTGGAAGTAACTTTAGACGGGCCCCAAACATCAGTATGCACGTAGTCTAACAACCCGCTGCTATTGTGTTTGCTTGTAGAACATTTCACCATGTGTGCCTTTCTATACACGCAATGCTCACAAAATTTTATTTGTGGTTTTTTCATATTCTTCAGCAAACCTTGTCCACAAAGCAATGATAGACATTTTTCTGACATATGTCCAAGCCGCATGTGACATATTCTTGTGCAATTTGTTTAATCTTTACTTTCACCGATTTCAACTGCTAACTCACTTGTGACTGTTGTCCCCAAAAGAGAATAAAGATTACCGTAACGAACTCCCATCATCACTACCAAAGAACCACGAACAACTTTTAGTACCCAATTTTTTGCAACTATTTTGCAACCATTTTTTTTCCGACAAACCTATGGAAATAAGATTTTTTCGCAAGTTTGGAATATGTCTCACATCCTTTAAGGTTCTTACTATTCCATTATGCATCTTGATTTTTATAGTACCCAACTCCACAGTCTTACAAGCATGATCATTGCCCATTAAAGTTGTGCCACCATTTATGCTTTGATAGGTAGTAAACCATTTTCTATTTGGGCATATATGGTGAGATGCTCCTAAATCAAGAATTCACTTATCGAAGATTTCATAAGATTGTTCTGTCACAGAGTAACAGTCCTCCTCATCATTTGAGACATAGCTTGCTTCTTGCTTTTCTTTTGGGCTGTCATTGTTCTGTTTCTTAAAAGTTATCTTTTTATTTGGAGAATTTGCTTTGAAATGTCCAGACTTTCCACATTTAAAGCATGTTTTTTCCGCGTGAGGTCTAGATTTTGGCCTAGACTTTTCACACTTATTACCTTTTCCTCTTTCATTAATCCTTCTTCTAGCCGCGAACAATCCTTGTGCTTGATCATTATACTCTCTTCCATTTGGAAATGACATTACACTTGTAGCAACTTTACGTAGATCATCCGCTAAAAGTGATGTTCTCGTCTCATCCATGGTCAGAGTGTCACCTACCAGCACCAATGTCCGCACCAGATTTTCATAGGACTTTGGTAATAAAAGTAATAATATGAGTGTCTGATCCTCATCATCAACTTTCACATCTATATCCTTTAAATTTGATATAATCCTATCAAATTTATTGATATATTCTTGGATTGAGGTACCTTCTTCCATCTTGTATGTATACAATTTGAATTTTAAGTAGATCCTGTTAGTTAGAGTCTTCGTCATGACATTATTCTCTAACTTTGCCCAAACACCTGCTGCAGTTACTTCTTCATTTACCAAAAAAGCAGCATCTCTCTCAAGGCATAAGATTATTGCAGCCCGGGTCTCAAGATCTAATTCTTTTCAATCCTCAACTTTCATTTCCTCCGACTTTTTTTCTTTTTCTGTCAATGTCTTGTGTAATTTTTGTGATATAAGTAGATTTTTCATCTGCATCATCTAATAAGAAAAATTATTTTTCTCATTAAACTTCTTGATTTTATATTTGCCTACTTTGACATTATCATCACTAGTAGATGCCATTATATTCAAAATTGAATTTTATCACGCAAATAATGAATAATATAACGTTGGCTCTTAATACTAATTGTTGAGTCTACAGTAAAATTTTGACTTCTAATAAATATAAAATAATATGAAATTGAACACTACTCACAATAATGTACTCGCTATATATTTTGTAAAGAGGAAAAACAATATAAAAAATTTCTTCTAACTAACTCTATAAGATAATGTGAATAAGGGTATTGTTATTGTTATTAACTTCAATTACAATTTTAGAGACGTATATATAGTATCTCTATGCTATAACTTCAACGAATAAGAATAAAATTCTCCAACAAAAACTCCTTACTAAACATTTTGAATTCTCTCCTATTAAAACTCATTTATTTTACTTCTTAAAATTATTCTTATCCTTCTTTTATTCTCACCGTATCAAATTATAATTTATTTTTTCAAATTAATTAGGAAAATAAAAATATTTTTTTCCAAATACATCTCCAATAAAATTTTATTAACATAAAATTTATTAAGACGATAATAAATTTACTGGTCCTTTAATTAAAAGTGGTGGATTCATTTTGAAAATATTATAATAAATATTAGATTCTGGAATGCCACAAAGCTTGAAGCAATCAAGTTACAAGATCATGGTACTATCATCGAAACCGACAATAAGTTATATCCGTAACTGTGTTCTCCAATTCCTCAGTGTGGGGGAAGCGTGGCTATTCCTTCACCACAATTGCTTTTTAGTACAGAAGACACATGGCCTCATCACTCAATCCTAATTCATATTTCAGACTTTAATACTTTTTTTTTTTAATTTATTTCTTTCGCTGTCTAAGTTCTAATTAACGCTACTGATAAAAATGTTATCTCATTGTGTCTATGTTTTGAACTTTACTTATTTGATCTCATGTAACTTGTTTTTATTATATGAATGTGATGTGATATTTTGGTCCCTAACCTAGTATTTTGCCATGTTCTTAGACAGCTGAGAGTAAATATGACTATGAATAATGAATGTTTGTTAATCATACTTATTAGACAATGTAGAATTTTTTTGCGATTATGTTATATATGCACTAAAATCAACTATAAGTATAAAATACTTATTAAAATATAAATATATTTTAAAAATAAATTAAATTATATATATAATTATGTATAAATATATTGGTGACTGATTTTAATATATAAATAGTATTTTTTTATTTTACTGTGACCACTCAAAAGATTTGAAATTGAAGAGTTCCCTATAAAGTACAAAACTGAAAGCTTGCAGTGTTTTTAGGTAGTGTTTGGTAAAAAGACGGAGACTGAAAGACTGATACTGAGAGATGGAGACTTAGAGGCAGAGATTGAAATAAATTTCAGTATTCTATTTGGTGCAAAGTGGGAGACAGAAATTGAAACAAGAATGAAGCTCTAATTTAATTTGTACAAAGGGTAAAATTGGAATTAATTAATTGAAATGAGGATATTTTAGGTATAAAATGTTATTAAAGTTTCAGTATTTGTCTCTAAAAATTTTAGTCTCCTGTGTCTCTACTTTTTGAAGGTACTGAAATACTGAAAATTTGGGGACAGAAACAGAAATTTTAGTACCAATCTCTGATCCAACAAACATAATACTGAATTTCAGTCTCTCAGTCTCTATCTTAATACTTCAAAACAAATACTACCTTAGTGTCATAGGCGAATAATAATAATTAAGGTCGTTTAGTTAAAGTTTTGATAATCATGTCGTCGGGTATCTTTCTCTAAGCTATTATTTAGTGTGATTGTGCAGGTGGATAAAGTTGTTAGTAACACTGTATTTTATTTTTATTTTTTTAAACCAAATATAAGTCCCAACAAAAAGTGAAGAAAAACAAGAAGAGAAAGTGAAATGATAATTAGTAACCTAGAAGGAGTAACAAAATAAATATACATGAGTTACACAATGATACATTATTGATGCCTTCAACAATCAACACCTTTCCATCTTATTTTCCCTCATTGCAACGCAGGATTTACTAAATTGAAGTTTAATTTCATGTTCTTGAAAATCTTGGGCGGAAGGAGTGTTCAAATGGCCCATAACTCAATGTGATGAAGGTGGGCACAACACAACTCTCTTTAATATTGGTTTCAATTGAATAAGATTTGCAAAATTTGTGTGTTATAGTGCATAGATGCCTAACGTGTCATGTATGTTGTAGTGAGTTTAAAGACTAAATTCCTATAATGTTGTCAGAATTTACTATTTTTGTTATTTTAGTATCTTAAATTCAAAATTTATTATATTGATATTTGAGATTTAATTTTAAACATTATATTAATTTTTAAATTTTTTTCGTGTTGAGTCAACGAATAAAATGTGAAATTAATTTTGACTTGCCACGTTAGACTTAAGGTTAAATGATGTCGTTTTGTTTTAACGTTTAAACAAGATAAAAATGAGATTGTTTTGGAGAATAAAAAAAATAAAATACTTTGCACATTATACAAATTTACGCCATTTAGTTTTGTGTCCACAATAACAAATCAGAACTAGCACAACATTTTATTCGTTGACTCAATATTAAAAAACATAATTATCAAAATTAAATTAGTAAAAATAGTTATTTTTATTGACATAATATTATACAATTGAATATACGTAAAAAATCATTTTATATTGACAATCTATTAAAATTAAATTAATTTTTATATAATCTAGGAACCACAGAGATGAACTAGTGTGGCAGTAATATAATTATACATAAAATATTTTTAAAAATTAAATAACCTATTTTGTTTTTTTTTTCAATTATTTTGAACCGGTAAATTGTATACTTTTGTTGGTTCTCATAGTAAAACGTTGTATACAGTCATGTAATTATATTCGTTTTTTAGATAATTATTTATGTGATCAATAAAAAATAATTATTTTGTTGATGTAATATTACATTATTGGATGCACATGTAAAGCTGATAGTGTATCAAAATTAAATTTATTTATATTTTTTTATCAGTTCTACTGGGCCTCCGCCAGTTCTAGCTATTATTTGTTTATGATAAGTTCTCCTGGGCTTAAATTAGTTTTTGAGCAGCGAGTTTTGGGCTGAAAAGAATGGATGAAACGGTTGACCCGGAACCCGGTTTCACACAACAACCCAAACAACAATAATACCCGACCCGAGATCCAGTTTTGAAGAGAAGGAGAGATTTTGGCGGTAGGGTTTTTTTTCTTCTTCCCCAACTCTGTTTCTCCTCTAGTCTTCTCCTTCGTTGCTCTCTTCTCTTCTGTCGCTGCTCTCGCCGGAACTCTGCCCTGAAGTCTTGCTCTCTGTGCTCTGGCCGTCATTTCTGCAGGTAGCATTCGTCCCTCGATTCTCACGGGCCATAGCCTCACTTCCTTGTTCTTGTTGCTATTTATTCATTGTTCCAAGGCCAGAGCTACTTTAAATATTTTTGCTTAAATTATTTGTGCTATATGTGCCATTATTATTATTATTATTATTATTAGCTAGAGTTCGATTTGGTAGATATATATAGTTGATAGAGTTATTTGTGCTATATGTGTTATTTAAAAATATTTTTGAATATAAATTTTCAAAATTATTCCTTGTCAATACTTCAATCCGCAAGTTCAGAATTTAGTTTGATAGTTTAGAGGCATATTCATTTTCATTATTTTTTCTCTTTTATAGATACTTTCTTCTTTATTTTTTTTTGTATATTTTTGGATTTACATAGAGTTGTTATTATAGTCTGGTTAATCCGGTTGATTCTGACCTGGTAACATGATGGGTTTGATATCTGGTCTGGTTTTTGCTTCGGACAGCAACAGTTAAACCCTAACCGAAGAAAGAAATACAAGAAGAGCGTGAGTTTTAGCAAGGTACAGATGGATATGGGGGAAGAAGGCGCTGAAGGGATCTCCAGGAGGATCCAAGCACGGTTCGTGACTAAGCTTGAAGCTCCATTCCAAGTCTCAGCTGCTGCCATTGCCATCCCCTCTGACCTCACCCGGTTCGGCCTCTCCTCCCTCGTCAACGCTCTTCTCCAATCCAAAGGTCTTATTCTTATTGTTCTCATTTATTCCAACACTATGCCAAATCAAACACCTTTATTTATTTATTTATTTGTTTTTTTTTTAAATTGATGAAATTAGGATGTGTAAGTTAGTTGGTAGTTTTTTTTTTTAATTTGTGCAGATCCTGATCATAAACCGGAGCCGTTCGACTTTTTGATCAATGGGGAGTTTGTTCGGATGTCGCTTGAGCAGTTCCTTCTGGCCAAGGGGATTTCTGCGGTAAATTATACTTATAACAAATATGCTATTGCATCATAGGTTGAGCCTTTCAGTGCTAAGGATTAAGTTCATTATGGAATCTGTGTCATTGAAGTGAAAATGAAAAGATGCACTGCAAATTCATAAATATAAATATATAGACAATGTATCTATTTTATTTTAATAAAATTCAATGTTAAATCATGGGAGTCTGCCCTATTTTACACATTTAAAAGAAAACTGTGAAATTCCGAGGGGTTGGATTTGGAACATACAACTATGACTTATCCATTCCTTTGCTCTTTATCTGTCAGCATGGAAAGTAGACAACATTATCCATTGCTCTAGATGAATAGGCACATATCTAATCTTTGTGAATGATTGATTATAGGAAAGGATATTGGAAATCGAGTACACGAGGGCTGTTGCTCCACGAAAGGAGGAAGACCCTTCTATGCATGATGACTGGGTCAGTGCTGTTGATGGTTCATCTTCTCGGTAAGCATCTAAATGTGTAGTGTTTTGACTCGACATTTCTTAAAGTCTTACATATAATAATTCAGCCTTGAATTTGTATTTTATCAACTGTATAATTGATCTAGGACATAGTATGTGTGCAACTTATTGTATCCTATAATTCGATTGTTCATATTTGCTGATGGCACGAATAATCGTCGTAAAATTTTGGCAACATTGGGACCAAGGACATCGTCTTTTTAGGTGTCCTCTCTATGAAGTTTCTTTACAATGGAGCTGGAGTATAGTAGTAGAACTAGTCAGATGATACAACTACCTCTGCTTGTGAATCGGCTGTTAGCCTGTTATATATTTGCCAGTTAGATAAATGAATGTGTTTAAAACACTTATTTAGAGTTAATCCTTGACAATATATTTGTTTTAATGGCTGAGATATTAGACTTTTTGTTCTGTTCTTCAAAGTAAAATTGATTACCTTGATGTCCTTCACTAAAAATACTAAGTTGAATTCTTTGCAGGTTTCTTTTGACAGGATGTTATGATGGTTTAGGGAGGTAATAATCTTGTGTAGTTTTGTTCTTCAAGAATAATTGACATACTTTATGGTTGAGTTGAGTGACATATCGTTTTGAGTCTCCATGTAGTGAACTTCCATCATATGGATATATTTCAGGGTGTGGAAAGGTGCTGGATTGTGTACCCATATATTGGAGGGACATAGTGATGCTGTTACATCTGTTGGTATCGTCAATCCAGAAGGTATGAAGACATGGAGTTTTTCCTACATGCTGCTACCTTTGTTTCTGTTTTATTTTTCTGATTGTACAATATTAACAGTTACAGATGCATATTCTGTTTCTGTTGTGAAAATCCAAAAGTATCTAACAGTATTAGAAAGTTCATTGTTGATTCTCCCGGCTATCAAGTTTAATGTTCCATTAATTTCGCTTTTGTTTTTTCTTCTGTTCTTTTTCTTTCTATGGTGATGATACTGGGTTTTTAATGATATTATTATGATTATTTCTTAGTATTTTCAATGTTTCAGTTTCTTGAAAGACAATTCTTAGTATGAACACAATTAAATTTGCATTATCCTCTAGTAACTATCCTTTTATGTGTCCAGAAGGCATTCACACTTGTTTAATGTTTCTAGCAGCCATTGAAAGCTAGTTTCAACCTAGCTTAATTCATTTTTTTTATTTGTCTTGTAAGCATTTATTCTCATGTGTGGGCATTACTCATCAAGGTTTTGCCATATTCAGGTGTGGACGCTGTGACACTGGCTACTGCTTCGAAAGACCGTACACTGAGGCTATGGAAGGTAACTAAAAGAAACTGCTGAGATACAATCCCATATATTGAACTTATGCTGATTACCTTTTTACTTGTGTAAAAGATCAATACAGAAGAGGATATCAACCGTCCTATGAAGATTAGGGCTTTCAAAATCTTACGTGGTCATAAGGCTTCAGTACAGAGTGTTGCTATGCAGACTTCTGGAGAAATGGTTCGTATTTACTTCTCTATTAAATTCTTGACATATTTTTTATTAGTTCAGATTATTATATATGATTTAATAGTGGTCTTTGACATTACTGCTTATGTCATCACATGTGCTAGGTTTGCTCGGGTTCTTGGGATTGCACCATCAACCTGTGGGAAACTACTGACAATGGAGAAGATGACCTAGTCTCTAAGAAAAGAAAAGTTAGAGGTCAAGTTGAGGAGTCTCAGTTAGAGGTTTGTACAGGTTCCTGGCACATCTCCTCCCCTTTTTCTTTTCTCTGTGTGTGTGTTGAAATTGGAATTTGTGTAGTCCCTGCTAATACACCCCTCCATTTAAAAAGCACTAAGTAAGATTTGATAGATAGAAATATGTTACCTTATAAGAGGTAATTGGAGATGTTTGCTGTTTGTTCTTTCCACATGCTTAGTATACTCTAGTCCCTCGTTCTTTCGGTAGCATCTCAATGCCTAAAAGAATTTGACTCAATTATGAAAGTGTAAACTTCCATCTTTAATATATTTGGTAATTTAACTAAGGGTTGACCATGAAATCTCAAGTTCCTGTATATTGAAGGCCTGGAGCTGGAGGCTAGGATAGTTTTGAAACTATTATGAAAGGGATTTGTTGATTTAATTGTTAGACATGTTTAAAGCATTATTTAACTGGGACTGTAAACCTGTGAAAGTATTTCATTCTCTGATGTATCATTATATAGTTCTTGATTGACATACGAACCAAGCCTTCATCAATTGCAGTTTGTTGTATTATAGGGCGAGGCTGTTACAACCCTTGTGGGCCATACACAGTCGGTATCTTCTGTGATATGGCCACAACGAGAGTCAATCTATTCTGCATCATGGGATCATTCAATTCGAAAATGGGATGTTGAGACGGGCAAAAACTTGTCAGATATCGTAAGTTGACAGCTACCCCTTGTGTGTCTAATTTGCTGAAATTGTATGTTGTTGAAGTCTAAAATTTTTTACACATAAACCTGGTTCAATATGATAGAAACAACATTTTGTGGTTATCTGTTAATTTTTATGTTTGGTTATTGGTTTAAATATTTTTCTTCCTAAAGTATTATTGCAAATTATTATTACTTTATGGACAATTGGACACCTGAGGCTACATCGTCCTCCATTTATAGTTCTGTGGGAAGGTTCTCAACTGCCTTGATATTGGTGGAGAAGGTTCTACTCTGATAAGTGCTGGTGCTTCTGACCCTATTCTTAGGATTTGGGATCCTCGTAAGCCGGGTTAGTAAATACATCAAAAGATTTCCTCTCACCTCTCAAAGATCATCATATGCACGCATACCAGTATCATATAACATATTTTCTTCTTTCTTCAGGGACTTCTGCTCCTGTCTTTCAGTTTGCATCTCACACTTCTTGGATTTCTGCTTGCAAATGGCATGACAGTTCTTGGTTTCATTTGCTCTCTGCATCGTATGATGGGAAGGTTATGTTGTGGGATCTGAGAACAGCGGTAATGCATTCTAATCTTTTCCGATTGCTTTTTCCTGTTGGTGCAACAATGAACCATGTTTAGTATTTTACCGTTGATGATTTTTCTTTGTTAATTTTGCAGTGGCCTCTCTCTGTCATAGAGTCGCACACGGACAAGGTATACAATGATCTTTCCGTGCCTCAACTTTTCTTTCATGCTTGATTAAATGATTTGTGTTGAAGTTTCTGTTAATCGAATTGTCATTTATTTGATTCAGGTTTTATGTGCTGACTGGTGGAAAAGTAACAGTGTTATCAGTGGTGGAGCAGACTCAAAACTCTGCATTTCTTCAGAAATTCCTGTATAGCAAGTTAATTGTATTACTTGGGACATGCTGTAACAGTAGCAGATATTTATTATAATATAGGGAAGGAATTCAAATTTTGAGCCAATTTTGTCTTATGGCCAATTTTGCCTGTGAGAAAAATTTCATTTTTGTTTGGCTAACTGGATATTTATGTTTACACTCATAATATAGTTGTCCTGAACTCATTTGCCTCCCAAATCTATCAACATTTTGCTTATGTGTGTGTTAGAGTTTGTTCTGCATTTTTGTTACTTTTGTGAAGGTGGTGGGTTTAGGTTATTCACACTTAAAAAATGCATATACCACTGCAATCTTTTGCTACTTGACCAATCGTAGTGATTTTTATATGCTCATTTTTTAAAATGTGCAGATAACACAACTTTACAATTTAACTAAGATAGTAAGATAGTATAGACAACAGAAAGGTTTAAACAAAAAAGAGAAGTAACATGAAAGCATAGCTGGCTAATGCTCTTATATTGTGCTAATTCATGTTTTGATCCACTTGATAAATCTATCTAGATTACTGTTAGACAAGCCACCTTGTTCAGTGGCAAGTTGAACCTTCTCCTTGATACTTGCAGCTCTTGCTTTCAAATGTTCATCACTCAAAAGCTGCTCAATTTTGTCTCTGATTTCCCCTTTTGTGACTATGTCACTTTTGTCTCGTTCGAGCGCAATTCCTGCCTTCCAAACATCACAAACATAGCTCCTATTCAAGAACTGATCAGCAAAGTGAGGCCAACATAAGATTGGGACTCCATTGCTTACACTTTCCATTGTAGAGTTCCAACCACAGTGACTTATGAAGCAAGCAACTGAAGAATGACTTAGAATTTTCTGCTGTGGCGCCCAACCCACCATCCTAGCACGGTTACTTACCCTTTCTTCAAACCCTTCTGGATACAGATTTTGCATCCCTCCTTTGATATCCGGTTGCAGAACCCAGAGGAAAGGCCTATTTGACGTTTCGAGTCCCAAACAGAGTTCTTGGAATTGTAGTGAACTAAAAGTTGTGATGCTTCCGAATGCGACATATATAACTGAACAGGGTGATTGTTGATCCAACCATTTCAAACAATTCTGCTGTTGTGGCCAGAAATGACCTGCAGAGTGGTCAAGCTCATTATGGCTTGATGACAGAATTGGCCCTATTGGTGTGATTTTTGGAGCCAGAGAAAATGCTGCAGACTCGAGATCATAAGTTGAATTGCAAAGAATCCATTCAGTTTTCTCCATAAACTCAATGTTTTTCAACATGAGCTGGAAAATATGCTTCCGAGCAGCTGTGCTCCCTGCGCGAACCCAGACGAGGTTTTCTGTGCTTACAACTGGCATTGTTGGTGATAGCTGAATGATTTGATTTTCCAGAGGAGTTCCTGGATGATGGATTGTTATAATGTAGAGAAAGACATAATTAGAGAGTCACTCACACTTTAGATTCATTTCATTTCAGAAGTTATGAGAACAAATTTTTATGGTTACTAGTTACTCTGGAAGTTTATTGTAAATTAATTTGCTGTATTTCTGTTGATTGATAGTTAAACAGTACCAAGTACTTTTGAAACTTTCAAGTAAGATTCTTATTATTATTAATTTTTTTTTTCTAACTAGTAACCTAAGATTGGAACACGAAGCTAACATTGGATATGCTTTCTTCCAATTCCATATATATTGATATTTTTTGAATATGAAATGGAAGGTTACATAAACAAGACTTCTTAAGCTATCACTTTAGTAATAAAGAAAAGCTGAGAGAGTTTGACTATATTGGATTGCCCTTATAATTGTGTAAAAATCTATAACTTTTATTTAGGGTGCAACAATTTAACAAATTTTGGTTGGATTTTACTTTAACTCAATTTTGATTTTGCCAAGACAAGGTGCTAAGCCAAGGCTAACAAGCTAAAATTCAAGTTTGATTTTCAACAAAAGTAAATAAATAAACAAGAATATTTATGGTGAAGAGAAAATAATGTATTTTTTAAAAACTTTTATAATCACTTTATTTTTCATTTTCGGACATAACTTTTTACTGTGAAAATTTATATGCAGAAGTCTTCATGTAGAGTTAATGATAAAAAATAGTGTATGATGATTTAACAAGTTTTACTAAATTGTCATCTAACAATTTTTAACTAAAAACTTCACGTAAAGATAATTGTACACAAGTTTCTACCGATTTTTAACATAAAATTGTTGCTTATTTTAATTATGTGGTCTTGAACAATAAAATGTGAACTCACCATCTTGGTCGATGAAGCTACTCTCAATCAACTTTGGGATGCTCAATCCCAACACCAACTGCGCGGCGGCAGCAGGACAGAACGCCGCCGGTCGAATCCCCTTCTTTACGGCAATGCCAATAGCCCAGCCAATGCTCTGATCAGCAAGCACACAACTAATCTTTTCTTCACAAAGTGATCCATCATTGATGTCTTCAATGATCTGCTCAACTTTCTCCGGCATAACCTTCAGCACCGCTTCGGACGACTTCCCCGGCATCTTCCTCTCTTCTGAGGATCCCAATCCATCAGGTATCCACACAAGATTCATTTGAGATAGCAAAGCATTATTATTCCCTTTGGGGAATGCATTCATCATGATCCTCTCATGGTTATGTTTAGTGTTAACAAATGTTACCTTGATGCCTTGTTTTACTAAGCACAAGGAAAGTTCCATTAGTGGAATCACATGCCCTTGTTCAGGGTAAGGTACAACAAGAACATGAGGCCTTGCCATCTTATTATTTGAAGTTAATTTCAAGTTCTTGAAAATCTTTGGTGGAATGAGCATTTAAACTACCTTATTTCTTGTGACATATACACTACAAGATAGATAGAAAATGTCATTTGCATGAAGATATAGTAAATACATAAAATATGTGACCTATGCATGTGGGCACATCTCTCTGTTGGTCCCTTCTCAACCTAATCTAATGAAATTGCATGATAGATAAACAATGACAGGTTGAATTTGTTATCATCTATTAAAAACAATATATCTGGTTAAGCAAAATTTTATATTATAAGGTTTCGATCACCTCAACCGGACCTGTTAGGCTAGTATGCTGTCATGTTGTGGTAGTGTTATCATTTACACAACAGAAAATAATTAAATTAAGTATTTAGCAAAAAAGTGCTTATATTAGTTAATTAAGAGAATAAAAGTTGAGAGTGATGACTTTTCCGATAGTTTAATATATATAGATACTTGTTAGCAAGACCTTTAAATAATTAGGACCGTGAGAGAGACCTCTTATAGAATATATATAATATAATTGGCATCAATGTAAGATGCAGGGACGGATGTGGTTTCAAACAAGGTGCCAAGAACTTGGGGACCATTTTACCTGTCACCTATTCGTTTGGTGTTACCTTCGGTTTTAATATTAGTCTAGGGGATATATTTTTTTTTTTTTTGTTGAAGAGGGAAGACTATAGTTATATTTTTGAAAAAAATGGGCACGGCAGATTATATTTTTAGTATTTTTTATTTTTTTTATTATTGTAAAGAGTACAATTTTCCCTTTCTATTAAATATCACTATTTACCATAGTATTTATTATCTTTAGTCTAATTTAATCTTTCTGAAGGAATAGTTCAAAACTTCAAGTTACATTTATAGTACGTACAAATTTTATATTAATTCTGCATTGAGGATATTTTATTGATAATAATATTCATAATCATACTTGGTTTTAGATTAACGTATATCTTTAAACTTAATTCATTCGCAGAATTCTTCTATTGACTATAACAATTCCAAGTTATATAAAAAAAACATTGGGGATGGTAAAAAATTGAGTTAATATTCAACTTGGTTCTTAAATTTACACGTAAGTCTCAAGTTAGTTTCTGAAATTTTAATTATCTTTATTTAGTCCCCAAATTTTATAAACGTGCCTCGTATTAATTTTTTAGTTCACAAACGTTAATGGAATATTGAAATGGACAATCAAAACACTACTAAAAATAGGATTTTTTCGAAGAAATTTTGAGACGAAATTGAAATAAATTTTAAACAAATTAGAGACAAAATTTTTCTTTCAAATAAAATTGGGACGAATTTTTTTTGTCCCAAAAGCCTTGTTGCTAATTTACATATTTTGTTGGATATTTCGTCCGAAATTTTTTTCAGACGATTTTATGACAGATTTTGAATAGGCATCTATCTGCTAGATTTTTAACTATTATGATGTATTTTAGACGAATTTTAGGCAGATTAGCCAACATAAAGACAACGTAATTCAGACAAATTTCAAACATAAAAATATTTTTTTTAGACAAATTTCAAACAAAAAATATACTTTATTTCAGACAAATTTCTAACAAATTTAGTCAAATATAACAAATTTTTTCAAACAAATTTTAGACAAATCAAATATTTCTTTTCAATTAAATTTCAGACAAAATTAATTTAAAACAATTTACGTATTTAAAACACATTTCATACAAAACAAAATTATTTTTGCACAAATTTTCTACAAATTTAATATAATATTTTAAACAATTTTCATACAAAATAATTTGCTATTTAATATATAAATATTTTAGAAAATAAATTGTATTCGATTTGCTTTTATATTAAGACCATCATAATCATTTTTTTTCATATTACATCATCGAAATTATAAACACATAATAAAGTCATGAAAAAACCAATTACCATAAAAGAGTTAAAAAAATATTTATTATTAAAATACTTGTCCATAAATGTAATCAAACTAAAATAAAAAAATAATTAAACTAAAACAAAAAATATTTAAAAAGGTCAAATATCATGAATAAAATCAAATGTACTAACTAATTCACCTAAAAATTTCTTAATCTGAATAAGAAAAAACATATACTCTAGACATCTATCACTCATGTTATCATCCTCATCATCGCTAGAACTTGTCTCAAGCTCATCATCCGCAAGAAGACATGGTTGAAGGAAGTGGGAGATTCAACTTTTTATACAAAGCATGAAGTGTCTTTTCAGTTGAACCAATTCTTTTTTGTTGAGCTTTTAGTTGACGTCCTTGATCCTTTAACTTATACTCAACATCGTTCAACTTAACATTTTACTCTTTATTGATCATTTCTTGCTTATTTACCTTTTCTTTCCATATGTGTAGTTCTTGCTCAATATTTAGATTGTCTTTAGATTCAAACAAGTTCCTGGAAAAAATGTTTTATGGCTAAGATCAGATATACTTCTAAAATTTTACACACATAAAGAAGAAAGAAGAAATTAAAAATGCATAAATGTATGAATTCTTACATGCTTCTCTGTTGACAACCTGGCTCCTCTGACTTTTATGTTGAAGTTTTTAAACGAGAGATCTCTAAATAAAGATCATGGAATGAGTTCAGAATCTAAGAAGCAGCAATACATTATATTTATGTTTTTTTTTTTGTGACTAAACAAGAAGAAACAAAGAAAAAAAAAAGATGATTATCCTAAATCAACAAGCATAAGATGCTGAAGCTCATCACAAGGTTCCGACCAAATAACATGAGTTGGATTGGTCTTGACCGCATATCTCGCCAGCCAATTTGCCACAGCGTTAGCATCACGGGTAATCCATTCAAAATCCACAACCCAAGGTCTTGATAGAAGCTCCTGTATCTTCTGAAGAATATCAACCACATCACAATTTAGCCCATTTGCCGGATTTTTTAAAATGTGCAAAATGTCAAGAGAATCTGTCAGCCAATTTGCCACAGCGTTAGCATCACGGGTAATCCATTCAAATCCACAACCCAAGTCTTGATAGAAGCTCCTGTATCTTCTGAAGAATATCAACACATCACAATTTTAGCCCATTTGCCGGATTTTTTTAAAATGTGCAAAATGTCAGAGAATCTGTTTCGCACACAATATCTCAAGCTATAATCCCAAGCTAAAATCAACCCTCCAAACAGCAAAAAGCTCACATCTGACGAGGCCCTGGAGGATAGCTACTAGAACAACCCGAAATCCAACGCCCATTAGAATCTCTAATAACACAACCAATTCCTGCTAGGTTCCAATCAGAAAACAGACTCGCATCACAATTAACTTTAAAAGTGTCACCTGTTGGAGGTTTCCACCTCCTTCAATCCTTGAAAGTTATACACTTGGTACTGGCAGACTTTCTTAAATCATTAGCAGTAATCCGAGCCATAGCAACAACCTTATAGTTTGACCACTGATCTCTATTATTGAAAATATCATTGCAACGATGCCTCCACACCCACCAAAGACCCGCCCCTACAATTGCCTCATTGCCCGACATGACCTTCCGAATCCAAAATTCCAAGGGAGTACCTTCAAATGAATCATTAAGCAAAGGATCCTTGCCAAATGCATCTTGATTTCTCACAATCCCTAAGACAATGCTCCATTGTTTCCAGATCTGCATTGCATCTCGAACATCTGTCCGAATCAGTTAAATGACGCTTAAACTGGAAGGCATTTGTCGGAAGCGCATTTTGTAGACCCAACCACATCATCATCTTTATCTTCTCTGGCAAATTAAGGCGCCAAATCCACCCACAGTTGCTATTTTCGATCGAATTCACTTTCTTTGTCAGGAGCCAACGATAACCTTCTCGAGAGCTATAAGGCTTTTAGTGATGCGGGCCACCAAATCCATCCGGGCTCCGATTCTGACATTAAAGGAGGCCCAAGACTGTGAAAAAACTGTTTGACCTCATGAGAAATTGGCGTTACAAGCTTATCCCCCTCCCAAGTACCAATGCTCCACAAATCAGCAAGAGAAAAATTTGTTTCAGATATGTGAACATAAGACGTAAGCTCACAAAGTTTGCCAAGAGGACTCCATTCATCATACCAAATTGATTGTTGCATATTTCCCACATTCCATCGAAATCCTTCTTTTAAGATATCATAAGCCTTTAGAATATTCCTCCAAGTAGTTGAGGCATTGTGACAATGACTGCTGCCTAAGTCCTTGGAGTTCTGGAGGTATTTGTGAGTTAGAACCTGCACCCACAACTTGTTCTTATTATTCAGACAATCCCAAACCAACTTGTCAAGTAGAGTCATGTTCGCACAGAGAGTATCTCTAACACCCAAGCCACCTGCCTTCTTAGAAGTTATAGCAATATCCTACTTGACCAACGGCAACCCTCTCCCATTCGCTTTACCTTTCCATAAGAACTGACGCATCAAATAATCAATCTTGTCGCACACATACATTATATTTATGTACCATATTTATTGACTTTATGGAACACTTATTGCTTAACAAAATCGTAATAATATCTGATAGACATCCATTCTAGCATCAATTCTTGTTTAACGTATTTTTCTAAGGTCATATAGAAATTTAAACCTATTTTTAAGGCTAAGTGATTTATTTCAACAACAATATATGTCACTAGCAAGATATATGCTTAAGATGTGATAAGATTTATAGTACTTCTTATGCACTATTTCCCCCATTTATTTACCACAAGTGTCACCAGTTTGATATCAAATTGGTATATCTTTCATGAACCAATTGTTTATAATATAGAATTAATAGAATGGAAGGGAATATATAAAGCTACTTTTTTACTTGTATAGGTGGAGTACCAAAAATCTTAAAAATATTTCCTTCAAAGTGTTTCAGTTGCTCTGATAACACAATCCTAGACCATATTATGATGAACCAAAAGCATAGTATGGCATGTTACTAAAAAGTTGTCTTTTTTTAATATTCTAAAAAAACATGCTTTATACTTTATACTAAATAGAGAGGGGGAGGGAAAATAAACCGAGCATATATGGAAGTGCAATGAATGGTTCAAACTTCTGGAGATACTCTCAAAATTTATGTAATTTGAAATTTGATAAATGCTAAAGTGGTATCTTTGTCCAATAAATAGAGTTGAGTTGAAATTTTGAGAAAGCACAATCATATCATCTAAGAGTTCCCAAATGTGTAAAATAAAAGTTTCATATTCACTCAAAAGAGAAAACGAACAATAACTAGTGTAAGGGCAATATTTAACACAACAAAGATAAAAATGATAAAATTTAATTCAAAGAATAGTGTATTAGTATTTAGAAGACAACTTACATAAAATCTGGATTAGATATTCAATCGGACAGTGGTCCAGTTAAAAAGTTCCTAGTTAAAAATCTATCAAAACCAAAATAAAGATGTCAGTTCATAGAGTTTAGAATTATTGATGAATTAAAACATCAATAAATAAGCTCATCCAATTAATTTTACAGTCCCGAAGTCTCTTTTATTGCCTTAATCAATATCACTTTTAATGCGGTCACAAACATGAATCAATGACCCAAATGGTAGTTTTTCTATGAAACTAAAAACATATTGGTAATGCTACACAAATTCCAATGATACTTTTTCATGTTATTTTAAATGCAGTAGTACTATATTATTGCTACTATTGAAGGTGCGGTGACAATAACGTCAAAAAAAAGAGCTGCGCTGAGTTCCTAATTGCAAAGGGAAAAGACGAATGTCGCTAAATGAGGGTGAGAAAAGAGATTTTTTTTTTCGAATTTTAGAAATAAAAGAAAAAAAATTATAGATTATATATGATAAAAGCCATTTTAACAAAAGAAATTTGTGCATGAATTATGATTAAGAATCTTAGTACGTACAAATTTTATATTAATTCTGCCTTGAGGATATTTTATTGATAATAATACTCATAATCATACTTGGTTTTAGATTAACGTATATTTTTAAACATAATTCATTCGCAGATTTGTAGAATGTGTACAATGAGCTATTGAGTTACAAAATGAACATCTCTTATACTATCTAGAATAACCATCCGAGTACTAGGGATAATAAACATCTTTCCAAAAGTTTAAACTGATTATAGGGTTCACCAAGGATCGAACTCTTAATCTATCGGATCTAGCACTCTAATATCATGTCATGATACCACTCATCCCAAAAGCTTCAGCTAATGGAAAAATGTAACACTAATGGTTATATCTCTAATACTCCATAAACCTCCATTGTACAAAATATTCCATTAGCTCCTCATACTTTTCCTTCTTCTATTGACTATAACAATTTCAAGTTATATAAAAAAAAATCTTGGTGATGGTAAAAAAATGAGTTAATATTTAATTTGGTCTTAAACTTTTACGTGAGTCTCAATTTAGTCCCTGAAATTTTAATTACCTTTATTTAGTCTCCAAATTTTATAAACGTGCCTTAAGACTATTTTTAGTTCACAAACGTTAATGGAGCGTTGAAATGGACAATCAAATGCCACATTGAAACCTGTAAAATGATATAATTTTGGTTTTGGCATTCAAATAGCTCAAAAATGATGTTGCATCACTTGTTTTGTTAGGTAAAGTTTCGATAAACACCACTTATGATATTATTTTTAGGTTATTTGAGTGTCAAAACCAAAACAACATCATTTTATAGAGTTTACGTGGCATCCGCCTGTCCATAACAGCGCTCTATTAATGGCTATACATTGAAAATTATTTCAAGGACTAACATGAGTCATGGTCGTAAAGTTTAGGAACTAAAAAAGACAATTAAAACTTTAGGGACTAAGTTGATATTTGTATGCAAATTCAGGGACCGAATTGAGTATTATCTCTAAAAAATTATTTAAATAGATAGAAGCACTCTCAAAAAATAAAATATATTTTTTATTTCTAAAATTTGTTAAAAATTTTAAAAATAATTTAAAATTTTATTTTATTTCAATTTTATTCTAATTTTTTTTACAACAATACTAGGGAACCAAGAGGGTACCAGCCAAATGCCTTTGGGTGAATCCAAAACCTCTACGTGGATGGTGTTTATACTAGACATTAAGATGTTTCTTCTACTAAATATCAGAATGTTTCTTTTTCATACTAAATGGATGTTCTTTTATATATATTTTTTAATTTTTTTGTATTGCAAATGTGAATATTTTGATTTCTTTAAGAATTTCATAATTTTTTTTAATTTTTATAGATATCTAATTATTTTTGTTAAAATATAATTGGATATTTCTTTTTTTAAGCATTAGAATATTTTTTTTCATATTAAATGAATATTTTTTCTATATTTTTATAATTGTTCATGATCTCAAATCTTCATTCACTTGAAACTATGGTAGATTATTTCGGCTGCTTGAAACCTTCACTCGCCATGGAGGAGTCAACGCCTTTATTATAAAGTCTTTCATATTTCAACCTATCTGCAATGGTGTATCTTCTAACTGGTTTCAAGCAAACAATTCCTGTAAATATGTGAAGAGAACAAAGTTGAATAAATACAAAATAACCTTCACTGTTGCAAATGAACATAGGTATATAATGCGATCAAGTACGATATATGGAGGAGTGACGACGGCGACACAACTTGAGTTATTGGGTGAAGACGGTGGAGAAGGTAAGCAGCTATGCTTTTTGAGGGAGAGAAAAGGAGAACGACACTAGTTGGAGAGGAAAGGAGGGTAGTGAGACTAAAGGCTGGGTCTCTGTTCCATGATTTTCTCCTGAAATATTACTAGCATCTCCCATTCAAATTTGAATGTGGTTAACAATAATTTAAAAAATATTTTAAATTATAAATTAATAAAACTAATTATAATTAATTAAGTTGTCCCATTTTTTACTGATTAGGAGTTGGTTTCATATACTTTTTTATTTTTTTAATTTGTATCAAATTTATCCGTGATAATTAAGAGGAGTATTAGGCGGTAGATTAGATTTTGTAATTTGTAATCATCAATTAGTCATTATTAGTATTTTTAATAGTGTGAAATTATATCTAATACTATAGGATCACTCGCTTTTTTTTACTGATTAAGTGTGGGCTAAATTTTAATAAAAGTGCTATCCCCTTAAACTTTTTCGACAATTAATTTTCAAAAGTTTAGGATTAATTTAACGATAGTCTAATATTATTAGCTCCTAATTTTTTAACTATTATTGTTAAATTAATTTTAAATTTTTTGAAAATAATTTTTAAAAAAATTAATACAAAATAAAATTTTTAGAAGTATTTTTAAAATTTTTTATCAATTAAAAAAAATACTTATTCCGAAAAAAAAAATCATACTCAAAATTAATCTTCAAAAAATTTTAAATTAAATACTTATAGTTATAATACTTTATGCCAAATGACGTCTTTACTCTTTATAGATTGCTTCCGTATCTTTCGCCAAATATGCTAATATGGCTACTATTTGGCACATGTTAAGACTAAGACAAATTAATTAATTAATCCCTCTTCCAAAACATGAAAGCGTCATCATTTTGTGAGAAATAAAAATTCTAGCATTTTGAGACACTACTATTTTGGTTGATGATAAATAGGACGGAGATAGTTAGGGGAGAGTAGAATTTGAATTTTATTATAGTTTTATTTATAGGTTAAATTTTTTTTAAAACTCAATCATATTTTATCGACAAGTTGAAAATTTTTTCAGCAAAATCAAAATTTTTAAATAAATATAAAATTTAATTATTCTATATTTTATACATATTAATAAAATAAAAATAAAAAATTAAGTTTAAATTGAAATTAAAAATAATAAAATTTTAAAAAATTTAATATAAAATTATAAATAACATGATCATCAAATTCTTAATAAAATTAAAATAACACAAATAAAGATAAATATCTTGTTATTTTTCTTTTAATTCTAAATTTTTATAAATTACAACATTACTCTTTAAATAACAAACATATTAAATTAATGATTTAAATAATTAATTTAATGGTTGTTTTAATTTTTTTAAAAAAATATCATCATATAATATATTAAAAATATGAGTATAAAATATACCTAAATTCATATCCTATCCTATTCATAACGGATCGGATTAAATCGGATCGAGTATCCGCGAATAAGGCATATGTCGCCATTCCTATGAAAAAGTTACTTTACCCCATTTGGTTTTTACGTAAGTTTCTGTTTTCTTTCCAACTTCATCAAGTGTCGGTTATGTCAAAAAAACAAAATCTAGCGTTCTGAAAGAAATTAATTGTCTTACTGTTTTGCTTATATTTTTTGGATATACTATAATTTTGTCATCTCCTATGTTTCCTAATAATTGTCCTAACAAGAAATATATAGACTAAAAAAACCAACAAAATATTCCTAAATAGTCATTTGGACTGAATACATTGCAATAGCAGGCTCTAATTTTATTATTCTTCCATGCATTAAGTAATGGTGTCTTGTTCAAAAAATTAAGGGACAAGATAAAATAAGATAGTGGAACTCAGGTTTTCTACACATGTACTAAAATTCTAACTGTTCTCTACTCCATCTATAAATAAATTACTTATGCTCATCAGAGTATCATCACAGCATAAGGTTTCACAGTTCATCTCACAACACACGCCATATATGCATTATCCTTGCACCTAAGTGAAATCTAACATAGTTCTTGCAACTAATCTTAAGTTGGCCCTCCATTATTTTAAAACTAAAAAAGAAAAAACCTCACCGAAGAACATTAATTCCAATAATAGAACATAGAAACTCATGAACTGTTTTTTCTTAGAAAAAGTATAGGGTTCCAATATACTGTCTCCTAACTTATTACCAATAATAATTAATTATTATATTTTAAACACATGTATAAAAAGACACATTTAGAAAATACATCTATAAAGACATTTTCATTAAACAAAACTATAACAAAGACATTTTTATTAGATACATCTACAAAGACACTTCCATTAAACACAGTTATAAACAAGAGTTGGTAGAAATTGGCAAAAATGCTGTTGGTAACGTAGCAGTATTGTTTTCCTTATTATTACATATTCATAAAGAAACAACTAGCCAGCAATCCTTAATTGAGCATAATAGAGGCCGATGCTTAATTAATTATCCTTTCAACCAAGTAAGAAACCTGCTTAAGTTCTTTGAAGAAGTACTTCCTTCTTCCATATTGTGCTTTAGCTTCTCCATCAGCTTATGAGACCTTGATCTTGTATTCTCATTACTAAGCAACTGATCCACTTTTGCCTTTATCTCTTTACGTGACACTAATCCCTTTTCATCCGAATCAAATGCCATCCCAACCTTCAATGCATCACAAACATAATTCTTGTTGAAAAGTTGGTCTGCGAAATACGGCCAACACAGGAGAGGCACTCCATTAGACAAACCCTCTATAATCGAATTCCAACCGCAATGACTTACAAAACAAGCTATAGCTGGGTGACTTAGCACCTTCTTTTGAGGAGCCCATCCAGTTATTTTACCTCTATAACCCTTGAATTCAAGAGGGAGACACATTTTATTGGCGCAATTAGGATCTTGACGCACAACCCAAAGAAAGGGTCTATTGGTGAGTTCAAGTCCAAGTGCAAGTTCTGTGAATTGTGTTTGGTCAAATAGTGTGTGACTACCAAAGGCAACATAAACGACAGAACAATGAGGTTGTTGATCTAGCCAACTCATGCAAGATACATCTTCTTTCCAGAATTGTCCAGATAATTTTGTAGTTGCCCTTGTCGATAATGGGCCTATTGGAGATAATAGCTTTGGTACTAAGGAAAATGCTTCGGGCTCAAGTTCTTGAATGCTGTTACAGAGATACCACTCTGTCAAATTTAAATCACGCATGCAGCGCACCACATATTTAAACATTCTCTTTTCAGCTGACGGATCAAAGAGATTTCGCCACCAACTAGATCTGATGTCCATACCAGGAATGCAAGAGGATAACCATAATTGTTTTTTTGAGATCTGAAATCCTGCAATTCAAAACAAGATAAACTTATTTTTTAACCAAAGGAATACAACATGTGTGTTTGTGATGAGGTGTGATATTAAATTATTAATATTATGAATTTAATTTTAATACATTATCACTATAAAATAATTTAAAGTGGATATTATTATGGAAGATTTTATAATTATTTTTATATAAAGATACATCTTTTTTATCGTTAGATGATGAATTGTAGGGTTTGATTTGATATGTTATAAAAATATTTTTTTAAAAGTGTGGTCAAACAAATAAAATACATTTTTTACACAAGAGTCTTTATAATATGTGCATCTAATTATACAGAGTATTGTATCAATAAAATTATAGTGAATACTATAGTATCTATTACATTGTACTTAGTTACTAAAAAAAGTAAATAAATAATATTTAATAAATTTTATATAATTTATTTTTTACTTTAAATATTTTATTTTTTATTTTAAAAAGTAAGTTAGACAATTTAAACATTATAATAAAAACACTATAAAACTCACCTAAAATTATTTACCATAAATTATTTTATGCTGTCAATGCATTTAAAAAACATTTTATGTTACTAATGTATCAAAATTAAACTCTAATATTATATACATTACCATCAGAGTCTAAGATGCCGTCAGCAATAAGCTTGGGAGCGTTATACTGCAACACAAACGTAGATGCTGCCGCAGACCAAAAGAATGCACCTTTGATTCCCACTTTTCGTGCAATTTCCAATGCCCAACCCATACACACATCAGCAACAATGCAAGTTACATTAATGCCCTCATTCAATTGAAGATCTTCTATGAGCTTCTCAAGCTCTGAAGGCATGGTCCTCAATATGGAGTCACATAACTCACCTACATGGACTCTGTCATGGTCAGGTCCCAACCCATCTGGGATTGACACCAATTTGATTGGTGAAGATGATCCATTGTTGTTGTCCATGGATCTGACGACTCTCTTATGGTTGAAGTCTGAGTTGACAAAGATGATATTGCATCCATGGTCAAGCAGCTTATGTGAAAGGCTCATCATGGGGTTTACATGGCCTTGAGCTGGAAATGGCACGACTAGCACTGTTGGAGTGCTAATCATGATGATGACGACGCCTCAGGCCTTTCTTTAATTTTGTGTTCAAATGACTTTGATGCTTCTCCATTTCTTTATTTCTTTATTTATTTATGTTCCTTGTGGTGGTTTTTCACAAGACTTGTCTATCGTTGCTGTCAATATTGACACGACATGACACGATCGACACGCAAATTTTAAAATCTTACATGATAACGAAATACTCATATATATAAAATATAAAATATTTTTTAGATAAATTGTAATGATATTTTAATATTTTATTAATATTAAAATATAAATTAATTTTTTAAATTATTTTTAATGTCTTATTTTAATTATATTAATTATTTAAAATATTTTTATTTTAATAAATAATAATATATACTATATCTAAATTTATTTTAAGAATATATCTTAAAATTATGACCGGACACGCTGACACGTGATGGTATTTAGATGTATCCAAGTGTGTGTAGAAAATTTTTTTTTATTTTTTATTGAGACACGTTTTTGATAAGTAAACATGCGTGTCAGACGAATGTCGGTGAGTGTCGTGTCCAAAATGTATCCGACACGCAGACACGACAACTCAGCGAAGTGTCCGTACTTCATAGTTACTTACTATCCAATGATCTACGTTTATTAATTATTTAATTCAATTCCAAAAAGAGAAATACTAAATAATTAAATTTTTTTATAAACTTTAACTAAGCCAAATTTATATACCGAGTGTTTTTTTAAGGTTATTTTTTTCATATAGAAAAATATTGGTACTTTTTTTTGTAATTATAAGTAGTGGATTAATTTTGTAGATAAAAAATTAACACGTAAAATATATGTTAGACACATGTTATTATTCTGGAATACGTAAGGAGTTTGTTCGATATATATCATTATTCTAATAACACGTAAGATATATGTTGGATACATTTTTTACATATTCGTAATACTATAATACACTTTAAATGTGAACGTTCAACCAAAACACCATTTTTATCTCCATGTCAACAAATACACTCTGTTTTTTACGGTGTTTTTTTTTTTTTTGCCTTCGTCATCATTATTATTATCAACTATCTCCTTCTTCACATCTTTCTTTTTCTTCTTCCTCTTTTTTTTTTTTTTTCATTTGATTTTTTTATTTTCTTTTATTATTATCATCAACTACTAGTACCACTGCCATTATCATTATCATTATCATCATTTTCTTTCTTTTTTATTTTTGAAAGAGAAATTTAACACAATAAGTGAAGCATAGATGACAACACCATAGAAATAACAACTAATTAAAAAGGAACAAGCAAACAAATAAAGTAATTATAGATCTTTCTTTGTCATTTATGGTATTGCCATCAATAATAGAAGGAGTATGCACCTAGCCATTCCTTATAGCTTAGAAAGGACATGGTGATGATCTCCTAAAATTCTTTTTTCTTTGTTCTGAAAAATCCTCTGATTTCGTTCCAACCATACATTCTAAATTATCTCACAAAAGCACACCATTCATCTCTTACACTCTTTCTTTCTATTTGAGATCTCAGTCTAATTTTAGAAGTACTCCTTTACCGTACCCGGATAAACTTATTGCATATCAACATATGATAACCAAGTACACCATACCTGCCTAAAAAAACTACAATAAAAAAAATAAGTGGTGGCCACATTTAATAACATTATTACATAAAACACATAAAATATCTTCTTGGTAAATAATTCTAAACTGACTCAATCTCTCATTCGTATTTACTCTACCAGTCAGGACAAATCAGACAAACAATTTTACTCTAGATGAGACAAGACTTTTTCAAATACTACTAATAAAATTGTAGCTTGATTTCGTTATCTTCTTCTTAACTCAATATCATATAATTAGTTTAATGATAATAAAAATAATATAAGAATTTTTGGTTCAAAAAATATTTAAAAAACATGTGCTATGATTACAAAAATTATATGTCAAAATTTAAAAAATTTCTGTATGGCAGTTAATAAATTTAAGTGTTTTTTTTTAATAAATTTTATACAATTTAAAATTCTGTTTTTTCCTCTCCTCCTTCTCCTCTTCTTTATAAAAAAAAAAAAGAAAAAATAAAAGATGTTGCAAGAAGGAGAACGAGAATAAGAAATTAAAAAAATATAACACCAACAATAGTAATAAAAAAACGATAATAAAAAAATAATAAAAGAAGAAAGAATGCTAAAAAAAAAAATACCTATTTAAGTGTAGGTTGTGTGAAAGATTTTTATTGTATTTGGTTCAATTTGAATAAACTTAATTGACAAAAATATTTGAATATGTAAAAGGACTTTTTTAAAATAGTAATATTAAATGAAGAACAAAATTTATTATTTTAACTAATATTTAACCAACTCTAAAAAAAATATTCACTAAAAGTATTGGTTAATATTTATAAAAAAATAAAATATATTTTTTATCATTAAAATTTATTAAAAAATTTTAAAAATATTCATAAATTTTAATTATCTTTAATATTTTTTATTTATATTAATTTTATCGTTATATTCAAATTTTCAGATCAAAATATAGTGAATAACTTTTTTTTTTTAATTTTAGCCAAAACTCATCATTCTCAAAACACTTTTCTTCTCTCTTTTTCAAACACCCCTACTCAAACCCATCATTTTAAAAGAAAAAAAAAACTCAATACAAGAAGGTGAAGCATATAAAATAATAAAGAACAACTCGACAACCAGGGACGGACATAAAGGGGCGAATGGCGGCCTCGGCCCCCCAATTTTTTTTAATAGTAATAAGTTATTGTGTATAATTTAATTTTTTTAAAAAATTATTTAGTATTTAATCTAATATAAATAAAAATTCAGTCTAATTTAAATATTAATGATTTTTAATATCTAAAAAGTAAGTAACAATATTTAAAAAATTTGAAAAAGATATTATTATTAATATTTTTTAATTAAATAAAAATTTTCAAATCTCATAAAATGAATTTTTTTTCTTGTGGCCGTTTTTTTTATTCATTTGGTATCAATTCTATCTGTTTCAACTACTACAATTAAGAGACCTTTTCAATTATGAATATTATGAAAAATAACTTAGAAATAAAATAAAAGATGAATTTCTTACTAATAGTCTTTTAATTATATTGTAAAGAAAATTACTGAAAAATTTGACACAAATTCTATTATCGGTAAATTTTATGATACGAAGAATCGACCATTTCGTTAGTAAAAAGTATACACATATTTTTTTACTTTAAAATATATTCTCTATATAGTGAAGGAAGTGAGAGTTGAACTCACAACCTCTCTTATGTAACGACTTATAATAAGTGAACAACCACTAAACTAGTTAGTTAATTTAGTAATTTAGAACATTAGTTTTTTATTTTTTATGTTATTAATACGTATAAAATTCGAAATAATTGAATTTTATATTTACTTTGAAAAAATTTGATATTTCTACGGGTAGGATAGGATAGGGTAGGGTTTAGAATTTTAGGGTGCGGGTAGAGTTAGAGTTGAGAGATTCTCAACCCACAGATAGAGTAGAATAGAGTTTTAATAAAATTTTTAACTTGCAGGTAAGATTAAGGTAGGATCCAAACCCTACCCTACTCTACCCATTATCAGCCCTACCTCCATGGTCATCAATTTTTTCCCTTTATTTCCAATTTCAACTTTATCTTCGCTCACTCTCACTTACTTTAGCCCAACTTTATCTCCATATCAACATCTCAACATCGCCACCATCATCACTATGAAAATATCTCTATTCTACTACCCACCACTGATATATGCTTTTAACTTGGTGCACGACGCACGGCTATATGATTTGAACTTTTCAAGAATACCACATAACTTGAACATTTTCGTAGCCACAAACCATGACTTCACCGTCCAGATCCATCATATCACGGTTCTCTTATTCTGCTATAATCATAAACACAAAAAAATCAACTATATTAATACATGAACCATGATAATTAATATTAATTAATAATTAATAATTAATAATTAATAGTAACAACAAATTAGTACACGAACAACGGGGTTGTCATGGTTTTCTCCAAGACACCATATATGAATATTGAGAGACAGGAGAAGAGAGTGGATGGAAATATGGTTGAAATTGGAGATAAGATTATAGGTGTTTATGGATTGGATTTGATTTGTATATTTATGGTATTTATTTGAATTTGATCTGAAAATTGTAGATATAGATCAGATTTGCACACTAATAAAATTGTATTGTGAATTTTATATAGGTATTCGTATATCCGATTGGCATACTCGAAAAATAAATAAGTAAATATTTTTTTATATTTTATTTTAAGTTTTTAATTAGTAATTATCATATATATTGTATTATTTTATTTTTATTATTTAAAAAATATGTTTAATATTATTTTAAAAATAATCATGTTTAAAAGAATAAAAAAAATTATTAATTTTTTAATAAAAATAAACTTTAAAAAATATTTTTATCTTTTGCGAATATGTCTTATATTCGATTCAAGTACGGATTGGATCGGATCAAATCAAAGTTTAAAAAAATTGCAAATATTAGATCCAATTATATTGATGATTTTAGTGTGAATTAAATAGAATTTTTTGTTATATCTGATTTGTATTTATCTCTAAATAAGATTAGAGGAAAAAAATAATGCTAACGACTATAATGGTTTGGGAGAGGGTATTTTAGAAGAGAGAAGAATATATTGAAAAAGATTATGATATGGAGGATAAAATTAAAAAAAATTATTAATTATATTTAGACCAGAAAAATTTTAACACAAGAATAAAATGATTGTAAATTATAAATATTGAGAATAAAATTAAAATAAATTAAAATTAAAAAATATTAAAAATTTTTAATAAATTTTAAAAATAAAAAATATATTTTATTTTTATAAAAAATATTACCTACTGATGACATTTCTCTTTTAAAATTTTATAATATAAATAGTAACCAACAACATTAGAAAGATAATAATTTAAAATTATTTTATTTAATTTAATATTTATAATTTTATATATATAATATTTATAATTATATATTTATTATATTTAATATTATTTAATTATTTTAATAATAATTAAAAAAATAAAATAAAATAAATAATAATAAAAAATATAAAATAAAATAATTAAATTTTTTATTTAAATAAATGTTAAAAAAATTTAATTTTCAAAATACTAACAGAAGAAAAGTATTTAAGCATTGCTTAGGTCAATATTACAGCAATTATCTACAAAGAAAGTTGGAAGTGAGTCAAATTGAGTTGAGTTAGATCAAATTTAAACTTGACTTACGAAAATTAAACATGACTCACGGTTTGGCTCATTAACATTTGAGCTTATATCGTAAGTTCAAATTCGACTAAAAAAAAGTTCACGAGCTAGCTCAAATAATAAGAACATAATTTATAATTCTATATCAATAAATTATAACTTATATATATTAAAAATATTAAAAATATAAATTGTATATATTGTTTATTTATCAATTATAATTTTTTTATTTATGTCCTACATTAAAATTATATGTAAAATATAAATATAAAATTTTAAATAATTAAAAATATTAATATATATTAAATTATTAATACGCGTATCCTATATGCATTTAATCTATATTTTTAATATTATGAATATAATTGAGTCTGCTCACGAACTAATGAGTTGAGCTTATCTAAACTCAAGGTCAACTCATTTAATTTATGAACTCAATTTTAAGCTCATGCTCGGTTTACCAGCTCAAGAATTCAACTTATCGAGCTATTAACGAGTTGATCTCAAGCTGGCTCATGAGCTGATTTTGACTCACTTCTAGCCCTACCTACAAATGAATTACCACCTCATTTTGCACGTGTCACACACTCACACAGGAAATAAATTATTTAAGCCTGACACATGCAAATTAGGCCAGGCTAGAAAGGGAGCCCACGAAGTGTCCAGTTCTAGAATCATGCAAAATGGGTCTGGTCCCTCTTGTCAGTTTCACTTACCGTTTGAAATTATTCATCTGATACTCTAAAGCCCTAAACAACTGCAACCACAAAATTATTGGTCCACCCTTATTTCGGTCCAAATATCTCATTTGTGTAGGCCTGTAGGGTTATTGCCATTTCCATTGGCTTCAGATCTTGACATTATTTCCTGTTGGAGTATCTTTTAATCGAGAACTCTTGAAAATCAAATATTACACGATTAATATTGTAGTCAACTCAACATTAATATAAGGTAAAAAAAAATTCGAAACTCTTCAAAATAAGAACATTTGAAGTTTAATTAAAAAAAAAGGTTCGAAATCTAAATTCAACAAAAGCTATTTTTAGTGGACTTATATTAGATTTGTTTGTTAATCTGCTATAATATTGGTTGAAATTGACTGCTATGATATTAATTTTCCAACATTACTCTTTGCATATCTTTTTGTTATGTCCTTTTGTGGTTGAAAATTTTATATAAATATAAAATTATTTTTAATGGCATGCCGCAAAATGGGATTTGGAAGTAAAATCTGAAATTATGTGTTTTGGCTTCTCGCACCCTACAAGAAGCACTTTTTAAGTACTTATTGGGTTAGCACTTATCTTTCTTTTCATCGCTAATATAGCTTCAAGTCACTCAACTATGTCAATTACAAAAGAGAGTAGTTAAATAAAGATAAGAATTGAAGAAATAAATCAATAAAGTCGGGAAGAGAAAAAGTCATTACTATCACAAATTATTTTATTATAAGTAATTAAATTAATTTTATAATTATTTAAATTTGATTAAATTTATATTTATATATATATATTTTTATTATAATAAAATATTTTACATATTTAAAATTATAATTCTAATAATTTATAAATAATAAAAATTATATATATTTTAATTTGAGTAATTAATATTTTTAATTTAAAAATAAAATTTAGTTAATAATATTATTACCAACCTCGATATCTGCCGATATGAATAAATATCGGTACTTTTTAGTAAACTTAGCTTTGCTAATACTTCATCGTATATCTTTATGCTACTAATGTTATTTATATTAGTAACTCATATATATATATATATATATATATATATATATATTATTACTTGTGTTTTAATATATCCAATTTTCATAATTATCTATTTAGAATATTTATAATTTGAATCACTGACTCAGCAACTCCAAACCGTAACACATGCTCCCTCCCTTGCCACCACATCATCATCACTTTTAGGGGCAGAGGCAAGTCTTGGAGAAGGGGGCAATGGCCCCAAATTAAAAATTTTAATGTATAAAGGTCATTATTTTTTATATTACCCTCTTTAATTTTAATGTTTTCTTCTTCTAAAATTATATTTTCATGTTGGCCTCCTCCTAAAAATTACTCTAACTCCGCCCTGATCACTTTATTTTTTTATTTCTATTCAGCTGAACCAAGAGGAAAAAGAGAGGGAGAGACCGTGAGTGAGAGAAGAGAGATTCCATGGAAGCCATGAACTTTCGGTGTTCGATTTCTTGAGATCCGTAACTCCGATAAAAGTGTTCGTATCCTCCTCTTTTACATGTTGGTATCACTTTTGTTCTGTAAAAGTTGACGGTGACGTAACTCCCCTTTCCATTGAGTTCTGCCAATTGGAGTTCTAGGAGGCACAGACGATTTTCGACGTTTTCTTTTTCAGTAGCTCGGTCAAAAAATTTCTCCGAAGTTTTCATTGTTTTTATTCGTACGGAGGTAGGATTTGGTAATTTTATAATAATTAAATGTGAATTTGATAAGTAAATATTGGTTTGATTGATTATTGTTGAGTTTGATTGATTTTATATTGAATTTTTGCAATATATTGCTGTATTTGTGAAGTTCATGGCTTGGCAGTGATAAAACCAGTAGGGACCGAACTGTTTTAGATTTTTTTTGGGTTGTAATATTATTGAAGATCAAGTACAAAATTGGTGAGATTTGATAGTCGAGAGATTAAATTAAAAATTATGGCAAATCGATAACCGAAAAATTTAAAAATGGATTAAAATATAAGTAATATTTTGAAAGAAAAAGGTTAAGGGTTTCAGTTTTGGAATAAGAAGAAGATTAGTATTTAAACTTTATTTTTGGAAAGTAACACTGTATTGGTATATAAAAATTGAGATACAATTTATAATTATATAAGTTTTCGGTATTTTTGATAATAAATAAAGTATAGAAGTGAAATGGGTATTTTATAAAAATTCAGGATTGCTTTTATAAATATTGAGATAAGTGAGGTTTCAAATATAATTTTATAAAAATATTGGATTAAAAATAAAATACTTAAAAGTTTGAAATTTAAAATATAATTTTAAAAGTGGAAGAATAAAGCGAGTCTTAACCAAACTAGTTTTTATATATAGAAAATAGATATATTAAAATATTATTATATTTATACATAAATAATTAGTATATTTTATTTAAATTATTATTTTTATTAAAAAAAAGTAAAATAATAAGACTTTCTAAAATCATTAGGAACACTAAGTGAAGTTAAGCATTTTATAATTCTCTCTTCATAAAACATTTGGAAAGAGATGAGAGAATAGTGTAAAGATGAATTGTGATATTAAAACAAAAAAATAAAAGAATAATAAATAGAAAAGAAAATAAGACAAAAAAAAAGGATTAAAGAAATTTCTGCCACAGAAGAGCAGAGAGTAAAGACTAATGATGGTTTCAGTGGCTAAGAGAAGGGGGGTTGAATCTTAGCCCCTTTTTTTCTTGATAACACTTGCTGACTTGTGAGATTAATTCTGGAAACTTTTAGTCTTTTTGTCTCCTTACTGCACACGAGACTTTTCTTATTTTCTCGTCCCAAACCACGAGACTTTTCCTTTTATCTCGTCCCTAGCCACGAGACTTTTCTTTTTGTCTCGTCACTTGGCACGAGATAATTTTAGTTTTTGCTCCTGTGAAGTAGAAACAGAAATGGAGTAGAAAGGAGAAGAAGATTGCACCCAGATATATCCTGGTTCGGCTGCTAAGTGCAGTGCAGCCTACATCCAGTCTCCATCACAAAACATGATGGAATTTTACTATAATCAATCTGATTACAACTTGTAAAGTGCTAACCCAACTTACAAGGGGATTCCCACAGAATCATGATACACAACATAGATGAACAAAGGACCTCTAAGACATCTATGGCTTTTTCTTTTAATTTTGCTCTCTCTGCCTTTTTTCGCTCTATGGCTTTTTCATACAAACCTCACTTGTTTGCCTTTTTCCATGAGACTCAAGACATGACAAAATTAAACAGAAAAAATTACAAAACAGAGAACATTGAAGGAGAAGAGAAAAACTGTTAGCTCAGGTAGCTCTGAGAACTCTGTGCCTTGCACTCTCAAATTTTCTCCTTGCTCCAAACAGTGGTTGTCCACTCTTATTATAGAAGAGGGGAGCCTCCACTTATTGAAGCCAAAACCGAACCAACTTCTTCCTCCTTCAACAAACCGGTTCGGCCACACAGAGAGAGAAGAGATAACCAACATGCAATTACCTCTAGTCCTTCCTTGATCATCACTCTTCATCAATCCGAGTTCTCCATCCTTGGCTTCCGCTCCAATATGGATTTCTGGCCCTTGATGCTTCATGATGATGATGACTTCATCTGCTTCAATCTCTGCCTTCAACCATCACTTCGCCACTCTAGCTACTCCCTGTGGTGGTTGAGCAGAATCAAAGACAAGCCATGCTTCAAGAATCTCCCTGCTGGCCGAATCTTCATCTTCCTTTTCTGAGCATGAAGAGCTCGAGATTACCTCACCAAATCTAACCACATTTGGTGAAAATCTCAGCCACAGCTCATTTTTATTTTAGTATGTTTTCTTGCCATCATTAGCTTGATGGTCTTGATGCATGCAACTTCTTCTTTTTCTTTGTTGATGAGCATTGCTTCCATGGTTCTCTGGACAAGGACCGAAGAAAGAAGAAGAAAGAGATGGGAGAGAAAAGAGAATCTGAAGAAAAGTAATTCAAAGTGGTTAAACTAATTAATTGAAAGTAGCTTGCTTTTACTTCCCTTAGAGTGGCGTGCATAGTCATAATAGCCATCAAATCAATCTTCTCTCTCTTTCTTATGTTTCCAATGCATTAAATTAAATTTTAATTCCATCCAAAGTGAGAAATGGAATCCGTTGGAGGCAAGCAACCAAATTCAAAGAGTTGGGTTTTTCATCAATGTGCCCCAATCCCATTTTTTCTTTCAGACCATGCATGCTAAACAAATTGGGCTTGTGACATTATTTAAATTTCTGGCCCAATAGTAACATTTGCTTTCCTGATGAAATTTGGAACATGCACAAAGCAAATGGAAAGCATGTAACACACTTGAGCTTAGAGCAATCAAAATCATTTGGGCCCAAGTAACATCAAATCAGCCATATTCATCATATATTATCAAAACCAAAGGCTGAATGTATTTTGGGCTTGCACCAGAAAATTGTTTTCGGCCCAATATTAAACCTGCACAATAAAATTATTTTAATTAACACATTATTCAAGATTAACTTAATAACTTTGCTGTTAATAATGTTTGATAATCATCAATTTAGTTTAGAGTTTTCCAAACTCATTAATCTCCCCCTTGATGACAAACATTATTAAAATTGAAATGAAAAGAAATTTAGAGATTAAGTATAGAGTACTCCCTTTAAATATTTGAATTTCACCCCCTTTCAAAATGTCACATTGCTCCCCCTAGATGTATGCTTATATTACTTAGGGAAGCACTTAATTTGTAACATTTAAATCAAGCTTCAGGTAACAATGTTATTTAGCATCTTTTATAATGCTAAATGCTTGATTTATGAGCAGTTTTAATTGATAATCAAAACTCATTTGATATCATAAACTGATTTACTGCTCAATCTACAAAAAGTATCCAAATATTTTTCAAACATTTTTCTATTTAGGATATCAGAGCAAAACAACATGATGAAAAATATTTGAAGAATAAAACAAGGCAGTTTTGATATTTTACACAATTTAAAGGAACTGCCAAAAATAAATTTTTAATCCAACAAGTTTATCAATGATGAATCAACAGCCAGACATCAAAATAAATCAAACATCATTATAAACCAAATGCCAAATAAACTAATCATGATAAACCAAAAACTAAATGCAGTTCAAACAGCAATGACCATAGTAAAACTAATGCAATAACAACATGCATTCTTTGAACAAGGGTGATCATGAATTTTCAAAATTAAAAATTTCATCCCTTGTTCCCCTGTTTTTCCAGCCCCTGTTTCGTTCCAATTTCAATTTTGGAACCTAAATTTCCTCCCCCTTTTGTCATCACGGGGGCACCTGCACAAAACATGATTAACATAGCAAAATATTCAAGATAAAGTAGCAAAAGTATATCACAGTATCCTAGAGATTATCCTAGAGCAGTGAGTATCAAGTCATGCTCATACAAAAAAAAAACAGATTGAGCCTAATGGAGCCAATATCAAACAAAATAAACACAGTTACTAATCATCAGAGAAATGAATATCTTCTTCCTCATCGCCTCCTTCACTATCATCTCCCAAATCTTCTTTAAAATGTTTCAGCATCAGGTTGACCCTTTCTTTGCAATTTTTCCAAGCTTTCTCACTCTCATAAGCTTGCTTGCGGGCCTCTTTGTGAGATCGAAACATCATGTCCGCCATGTTTGAAAATTCTCCCAAAATCTGTTGGATGGATTTGATGGTTTTGGAAGATTCTGGCCTGCCTTCATAGTCACTATCCGATGCAGCAGATTTTTGCCCCTTGGTTTCCTTAGCCGTTCCTCATCCTCTGATTGAAGACACCTTGTTTTCTACCTTCTCATTTAACAAGTCAACTTTAAAGTACTCAAAAATTCTTGTTAAAAACATACCATAAGGCAGGTTAGCCTTTCTAGTGCTTCTAAAAGAATCCCACATGTGCCTAATCATAATATAACCAAAGGAGATAGGGGTAGAGGTAACCAAAGCAAATAATATGAGACAGTCAGAAAATGTTACTCGGTTGTGTGAGCCGCTTTGGGGAGTCAGAATATGAGTGATGATTCGGTGAAGCAGGGAATTGACTGATCCTAGAGCTTTGTGGGTTGGAATGGTGCCATGCAATCCAGAAAGGTTCTCGCAAATGTGTTGGAGAACAGTCTTGTATGGAACGCCAACTTGTGTGTCCCATTTCTCTGCCATGTATGCTCGCGGTCCTTCATCCTTGAAGCCCAGGGCCGCTCCAATTGTCTCAGCATCAAGGGCTATTTGAACCCTTTTGACTTAGGAATGAAGGGTACCGTCAATGAGCCGCATATTGGCATAAAACTCTCGAACAAGACCAGGGTAGACTGGTTTCTTGATGAGGAGCAAAGGCTTCCAGTTGAGAAGTTCAAACAGAGAGGAGATGTTGATGCCCTTGTTGTCGAGATTTTCGAGGCTAACAAGATAGGTTGTGCACAAATGGCGCTTCTCCACAACCTCTTGGTGAAACTCGAAAGAGGTGTAAGAGTTAAATCTGCTTGGATCAAAGTGAGAGTGAGTCTTGCCATACTTGTCTCTGAATTCCATGGATTCCAGGTTTGGAGGTTCAGTCATGTCATTGAGTGTAAACCCCTGATTCTTCTGTGAGCCTTTTCCGGGGGTAGTTCTCTTCGGTGATGAGGGTGGAGGTGAAGGAGTGGAAGTATGAGATTCTTGCTCTTCTTCTTCAACTACAGGTTTCTTGTTCATGCCTCGGCCTGAGCTTTTGTGGGCAATAACCTTTTTTCTCATGGTGGTTGTTCGTTTGGACGGTGGTGAAAGAGAAGATGATGAGGTTGAATGAATGTGGATATGAGTGTGAGTTTGGGGTGTTGATGGTTTTTGAGAAAATGGGATTCTTTCACTCTTTCTTGGCGCGATTTTCTTTTTCATGGTAATGGAGGAATGAAATATGAAAGGTTGGGTGATAACCGAATTGAGTGAGAGAGAAGCAAGGTGGGTGACGCATTAAATGAGGCTTGGAGAGAGAGAATGGTGGAAACAATGACCATTAGTGGGTGGTTAATGACCATTATGGGGTGGTTATTACTCAAAAAGATGATTTCCCTTTTAACTTTTGAAATCTAAAACTGAAAAGTTGTTGCCTTAAATCAAGGGATTAGATGGAGAGAGGGATTTGATTTGACAATAACCACTTCCAAGAAGATATGATGACACAAGGAAGAAGATTCTTATTTTCATAGAGAGATAACTAACAAAACTGGTATGGTGGGGTCATGGAATTTTGGTGGGGCCCATTGGAATTTATTTCTGCGTAGTCTCCCCCTTAATCACAGCTCTTCCATTATGCCATTATTTTTCATCTCGTCCAAACCTACGAGCAAAACTGAACAGAGTCACATATTCACAGATTTTCAATGAAACTTAAATCAAACATTCCCAAACTTTTTCTCAAGGTACAGAATCTGTCTTCACAGAGGGGTTTTGTAAAAATATCAGCAATTTGGTCTTCAGATTTTACAAATTGAATATCAATAGTACCTTTTTTGCACATGTTCCCTAATAAAATGATACTTTATTTCAAAGTGCTTTGTTCTTGAGTGCAAGACAGGATTTTTTGAAATGTTTATAGCACTCATATTATCACAAAATAAAGGAATACTATTGATCTTTAATTTGTAATCTTCCAATTGTGTTTTTAACCAAATTAATTGAGAGCAACATGCAGATGCGGAAACATATTCGGCTTCAGCTGTGGATAGAGCCACTGTGGCTTGTTTCTTGCTTGACCACATGTTGAGTGAGCTTCCAAGGAAGCAACACATGCCGGAGGTGCTCCTCCTATCCACTCGATCTCCCGCTTAATCTGCATCACAAAAACCTACTGCACAAAAGTCATCAGTTTTAGGATACCATAATCCATAATTACAAGTTCCCTTAATGTATCTAATGATGCGCTTAACAGCCGTAAGGTGGGATTCTTTTGGATGAGATTGAAACCTTGAACATACACCCACACTTTGGACTATATCCGGTCTAGAGGAGGTAAGGTACATAAGTGAACCTATCATTCCTCTATACCTTGTTTCATCCACATCTTGGCCATCATCATCCTTTTCAAGTTTAGTATTGGGATGCATAGGAGTGCCCATTGATTTGGAGTTTTCTAGGCCAAACTTTTTGATAAGTTCTTTGGCATACTTTCCTTGGTAAATAAAAGTACCACTAGGAGTTTGTTTAATTTGGAGGCCAAGAAAGAAGGTAAGCTCTCCCATTAAACTCATTTCAAACTCACTAGTCATGAGTTTTCCAAACTCTTCACATAAGGAAATGTTGGCCGATCCAAATACAATGTCATCAACATAAACTTGAACAAGGAGCATATCATCATTAGATGCTTTAATAAATAAAGTAGTGTCGGTGGTACCCCTTTGAAATTTATTTTCCAACAAGAAGGCACTAAGCCTTTCATACCAAGCTCTTGGAGCTTGTCTAAGACCATAAAGAGCCTTAATTAATTTGAAAACATGATTTGGAAACTCTTTATGTTCAAAACCGGGGGGTTGAGCCACATACACTTCCCTATCAATAAATCCATTAAGGAAAGCGCACTTAACATCCATTTGAAATATTTTGAAACCCTTATGGGCAACATAGGCAAGAAGCAACCTAATTGCTTCCATTCTAGCTACCGGAGCAAAAGACTCATCAAAATCAATACCCTCTTCTTGATCGTAACCTTGGGCCACTAATCTAGCCTTGTTACGAACAACTTGTCCATCCTCACCAAGTTTATTTTTAAATACCCACTTAGTACCCGTTACTTTCTTACCATCCGGATGAGGTACTAATGTCCAAACCTTATTCTTGTCAAATTGAGCAAGCTCCTCTTGCATGGCCTTGACCCATGATGGATCTTCAAGAGCTTGTTTGATATTGTTGGGCTCCATTTGTGACAAGAGAGCAAGGTTGCTAGGTTCGGTTTGCCTTTTGGTGGAGGATCTTGTGGTTACACCTTGAGAGGGATCACCAATGATGAAGTCATGAGGATAGCCCCTTATGGACTTCCATTCTCTAGGCTTTCGGACAGGTGTTGAGCTTTGATGAACTTCTGGTGGTCTCACTGTTTCAGTTTCTCGTGCCTGCTCAGGAGACAAATTGGAAAAATCTCCTTCAATCTAACGAGACAAAACTGGACTGGCAGATTCTTCATTTTGGACAGATTTGGAATTTTCTTTGCTTGTTCCAGCTCCTTCTCCATCTGAATCATTATCAACTTTCCCAACAGCCACTATTTTTCCTTTTGCATCATCACCAAAAGTGACAAGTCCTCCATCATACTCATCTAGCTTTATGAAGAATGTTGTCTTTCCGGTCATATGCCTAGAACATCCGCTGTCCATATACCACATGTTCTCCTTTCTCTTGGATGCTAGGCACACCTACAAAACAATGCTTAAGAGACCTTAGGTATCCAAATCTTTTTGGATCCTTTTACGTTAAACCATCTTCTATGTCCTAAGCCATTGTAATCAAAAACAACTTTACAAACTTTATCACCAATCATTCTTTCACCAAAGAAACATTGAATAGGAAAGTGTCCATTTCGATTGCATAGCCTACAAAATCTTGGAGTTGCTGTTTTGTTAAAGTGAGTTGGGTCTTGATACTTTGTATCATTTGAAGATGAAGCAATGTTTTCAAAATGTGATTTTTCAGATTTATAAAACCCCAACCCATCTTTATCATAAAGAGGTTTTTGACTAGCCAAGATTTGATTCAAATTTTCAGAACTTTGGGTGAACTTGGCTAAGTCTTCTTTAAGTCTTTTAACCTCTTTAAGCAACTCTTCATTTTGCTTAAAACAATCCACATATGCAAGGACCGAATGGTCACTTTCACAACTTCTAACTTGGGCTCTTAACTGCTTATTCTGTTCAACAAGATTACAAGTAGTTTCGGCCTCTCTCACTTTTTCTTTTAGAAAACTGTTTTCAGCTTGAAGAATGGTGATTTGTTGTTCAAGTTCTTGATTTTCCAGCAGAAAGCATCTTATTTTTTCAGAAAGGTGGTATATCATAAGATGAAGATCTTCAGTGTCAGGGTTATGAAAGACTACCTGATTTACATGATCTGCCATAAGGCACTGTTGAGACTTGGTCTCTGATTCTTCATCATCATCATCTGAGTCATTTTCCAACTCTTCCCATGAAGCCATTAGTCCTTTCTTCTTTCCTTTTCTCGGCTTTTCTTCCTTCTTCAACTTGGGACAATCAGATTTGAAATGCCCCATTTCCTTGCAATTGTAACAGATTACTTTACTAAGATCTTTCTTCATCCTCTTTGAGCTGCTGCCTTTGCCTTTGAGCTTTGCCATTTTCCTGAATTTTTTTGCAAATAACACGAACTCATTTTCAGAAGAGTTATCACTGGATTCATCATCCAGAGGGTTAGTCACAGAAGAAAAAGCAACCCCTTTCTTTTTTGAATCTTTTTTCAAATATGTGTTTTCAAAAGCAAGAAGATTTCCTCTCAAATCATCAAGTGTCATGGAATCTAAGCTACTACTCTCAGAAATAATTAAAGCTTTTGTTTCCCACTCTTTTGTGAGACATCTCAACACTCTTCTCATTAGCACAGATTCTGAATGTGTGATTCCAAGAGCATCTAAGCCAACAATGATGGTATTGAACCGTTCAAACAGTTCATCAATGGACTCTCCTTCCTTCATTGCAAACATTTCATATTCCCTGTTTAACATGTCTGTCCGAGTCTTCTTTACAATGGTGGTTCCTTCATGAGTGATTTGCAACTTGTCCCAGATTTCCTTTGCCGTTGTGCATCGTGATACTCATCGGTACTCCTCAAAGCTGATAGCACAGTTGAGTAGATTGATTGCCTTGGCATTTAACTCCACCTTCTTCCTATCTTCCTCGGTCCAGCTTGCTTCTGGTTTAAGAGAGATTACTCCTTGAGCATTTGTGGTAGTTGGAAATTTAGGACCTTCCAAGATGATCTTCCAAAGTCTGTAATCCACGGCTTGTACAAATATCTTCATCCTCTCCTTCCAATAGGTATAATTTTTCCCATTGAAGAGGGGAGGTCTGTTGCTTGATTGACCTTCAGCCAGATTGTATGACAACACACTTGCGCCACTATTTTCTGCCATGAGGATCTTTACTCCAAGCTGCAAAGCTTGATCTCTTTGAGACCAAGCTCTGATACCAATTGATGGTTTCAGTGGCTAAGAGAAGGGGGGGTTGAATCTTAGCCCCCTTTTTTTCTTGATAACACTTGCTGACTTGTGAGATTAATTCTGGAAACTTTTAGTCTTTTTGTCTCCTTACTGCACACGAGACTTTTCTTATTTTCTCGTCCCAAACCACGAGACTTTTCCTTTTATCTCGTCCCTAGCCACGAGACTTTTCTTTTTGTCTCGTCACTTGGCACGAGATAATTTTAGTTTTTGCTCTTGTGAAGTAGAAACAGAAATGGAGTAGAAAGGAGAAGAAGATTGCACCCAAATATATCCTGGTTCGGCTGCTAAGTGCAGTGCAGCCTACATCCCGTCTCCATCACAAAACATGGTGGAATTTCACTATAATCAATCTGATTACAACTTGTAAAGTGCTAACCCAACTTACAAGGGGATTCCCACAGAATCATGATACACAACATAGATGAACAAAGGACCTCTAAGACATCTATGGCTTTTTCTTTTAATTTTGCTCTCTCTGCCTTTTTCCGCTCTATGGCTTTTTCATACAAACCTCACTTGTTTGCCTTTTTCCATGAGACTCAAGACATGACAAAATTAAACAGAAAAAATTACAAAACAGAGAACATTGAAGGAGAAGAGAAAAACTGTTAGCTCAGGTAGCTCTGAGAACTCTGTGCCTTGCACTCTCAAATTTTCTCCTTGCTCCAAACAGTGGTTGTCCACTCTTATTATAGAAGAGGGGAGCCTCCACTTATTGAAGCCAAAACCGAACCAACTTCTTCCTCCTTCAACAAACCGGTTCGGCCACACAGAGAGAGAAGAGATAACCAACATGCAATTACCTCTAGTCCTTCCTTGATCATCACTCTTCATCAATCCGAGCTCTCCATCCTTGGCTTCCTCTCCAAGATGGATTTCTGGCCCTTGATGCTTCATGATGATGATGACTTCATCTGCTTCAATCTCTGCCTTCAACCATCACTTCGCCACTCTAGCTACTCCCTGTGGTGGTTGAGCAGAATCAAAGACAAGCCATGCTTCAAGAATCTCCCTGCTGGCCGAATCTTCATCTTCCTTTTCTGAGCATGAAGAGCTCGAGATTACCTCACCAAATCTAACCACATTTGGTGAAAATCTCAGCCACAGCTCATTTTTATTTTAGTATGTTTTCTTGCCATCATAAGCTTGATGGTCTTGATGCATGCAACTTCTTCTTTTTCTTTGTTGATGAGCATTGCTTCCATGGTTCTCTGGACAAGGACCGAAGAAAGAAGAAGAAAGAGGTGAGAGAGAAAAGAGAATCTGAAGAAAAGCAATTCAAAGTGGTTAAACTAATTAATTGAAAGTAGCTTGCTTTTACTTCCCTTAGAGTGGTGTGCATAGTCATAATAGCCATCAAATCAATCTTCTCTCTCTTTCTTATGTTTTCAATGCATTAAATTAAATTTGAATTCCATCCAAAGTGAGAAATGGAATCCGTTGGAGGCAAGCAACCAAATTCAAAGAGTTGGGTTTTTCATCAATGTGCCCCAATCCCATTTTTTCTTTCGGACCATGCATGCTAAACAAATTGGGCTTGTGACATTATTTAAATTTCTGGCCCAATAGTAACATTTGCTTTCCTGATGAAATTTGGAACATGCACAAAGCAAATGGAAAGCATGTAACACACTTGGGCTTAGAGCAATCAAAATCATTTGGGCCCAAGTAACATCAAATCAGCCATATTCATCATATATTATCAAAACCAAAGGCTGAATGAATTTTGGGCTTGCACCAGAAAATTGTTTTCGGCCCAATATTAAACCTGCACAACAAAATTATTTTAATTAACACATTATTCAAGATTAACTTAATAACTTTGCTGTTAATAATGTTTGATCATCATCAATTTAGTTTAGAGTTTTCCAAACTCATCAACTAAAAGATTTTAACGAACCTCTACCAAAGGAGAGCAGAGCACAGAAAAGACTAAAAAAATGTATTAACTAAGGAAATCTCTGTTACAGGAAGGCAGAGCACATGAAAGAAACGAAAGAAAGAACGAAAAGAAAATAAGATAATTAGAGATATTGTTTGGCACTCTAGAACGAGCTTATATGATTATTTACCTGCTGAAAATGAGAAGAGATATGGTGGTGAGTCCCCCGAGATTCGCTTTCTAAAAATACATTGACCAATCCAGGGGAGGGTCGAACCTGTAAGACAGAGGTTGCTTATAGAGGTTATCAATACATACATTGACTAGAGAAGGCCTCACCTGTAAGACTGAGGTTGCTTACAGAAGTTATGTTTGCATTTATCGGCTTAAAAGAGTCTCACCTGTAAGATAGAGGTTGCTTACAGAGGTTATGGCACTGGAAGCCAAACTCAGACAAAGGTTGCTGAGTTAAGTTGGGAGCGGGTCGAAACTGACAGATGAGCTCATTACCTGCACTAAGGATAGACATGCATCATACTTGTTTGCGTATATCTTTGTGCTATGTAACTCTGTGATTGTGTGTGTGTGTGCTGCATGACTAATTGACTTTTGTGTTCTTTTATTATTTATGCTTGTATGTGTTCTGCTGTTAGTTGTGGTTGACTAATAATAGCAAAATGAACTTAACTTCTAACCCCGACCCTGCTAAAAACTCCTCAGTTCTTACCCTATTATTTCCACCCCTTTTAGGTACAGGTGTGAAGATTTAGTGCGGAGCTACAGGAGTATAAAAGATTATGTTTACGAGTTGAGTTGTTAGATTTTATTTTTCCCTCGTCGTTTATTGTTTTGGTCTTTAGAGGGGTAAGACTTGTATTTGAAGATCTTTAAATAAGTCTATTTATATAATGCTATATGAATATATATATATATATATATATATATATATATATATATATATATATATATCTTTGTGATTAAATGATTTAAAGTATAGACTCTTTATTTTCTTGGTTAAAACTTCGGTTCGTATTCGCGAAGGCTCAATATTAAATAAAGATAGTATACAATAAAAATGTTTAGAGGTAAGTAACGCCTGAAATTTTAGTACGATCATGAGATGCTAAAAGTTAGAGTGTTACATTAGAAACTTGTAAACGTGCCTTGCTTGTTCGGGATCGTTGGCGGTGCTGTCGGCGACGGAAAAGACCAGAAGATTCCTTCCCTTCTCGGTTAAAATTTCAGGAGAGAGAAGAGAGGAGATGGAGATTGCTAAAAAATGAAATAGGATTTGAGTTAGGGTTTCATTTTAAATTTAAGGGTATTATTGTTATTTTAAATATTTCAGTCTCTATTTTTATTTTAAATCAAATAAGATATTTAGACATAATTTAATTCTGTACGTTTTTATACTAAATACAATATTAAAATTTATTTTAATTTTTATCTCTTAATTTCAATCTTTCTGTCTTTATTTTTCTTTTAAATATTACCTAAAAATTGTGCTTCCAACTTAGTCCAAGACCAGTTGAGATGAGATTTCCATTTTTCTCTAAATTCATATTTTCTGGAGATGGATAGAACAATATCATACCTTATTCTTTTCTATTTAATTTATTGAAGTATAATTAACTTTATTAGTATTTGGCGTTTAATTAATAAGTCTCGTGGATTCTTTTACTTGCAAACTTTTTTGTCAAATTAATTAAATAATGATTAGTTTTATTTACTTCTGGTATGAGGAATATATTTTTTGAAGCACGCCTTTAATTGTGTAATCCTAACTAGATTTGTTATATTCTGATTTCTGAATTTGTTGACTAGTATTTAGTAATAGTAATAAATAATGATATCTAAATTGAGTTCGATTTTCGTTTCCGACCTTTTAAAGACTTTTTTGAAGCAGGAAATTTTAAAGGTGTTTTTTAAAGATTTTTAGTAATCGAATGTTGGGCTTGTTATTAGATTTTAAGATAGATAATAATTTTTGTAAATAATGTGAACAATAAGTTTTAAAATTAACTCATTAAAATAAAAAAATACTCCAACTCAAATTATCTCTTAAATCCTAATATTAGGATAACCATCTGCATACCTATTGAATTAAATATTCAATCATTATTAACTGTGCATGAGTAAATTGAATCAAAAGAAATAACCATCTAATTAAAAATAATCTACATAATTATTTACATACTTATTGAATTAAACATCTAACATATTTATTATTCACATTATTTAGTATTTTTATTGTCTTTTTATATTTTTTTTTTAAATTTCATAAATCAACGCTAATACTCTTGTGGTCTGACAGACTGTTTAACAAAAAATTAATTAATAAAAAATAAAAAATATGTGAATGGCTACTTGTTAGTATGAATATAAGTGTTTTTTTTCTATGGGATTCAAGCTCTAATTCACTACACAAAATATAAATGATGACTATTTTTACGAAGATATTTTTATCTGAAAATAATATTGTATATTTTAAATAATTTAGTTAAATATATTGAGTGAAACATATTAAATAATTTCAAAATTGTTAATGTTGTCTTTAATTAAAGGTGTCTTTATAGAAATAACTACTTATATAAGATGTTTCTTTTTTGGTCTTGTACATAAATTTATTAATATCTTATATCTCGCTAACATATCTTATATCTCGCTAACTTATCTTGCGTGAATAGATTAGACCTTTTTTGAGTTGGCCCAATTTAAGGTTGTGGATTAAAAACAAAAATATCATTTGTACATTAAAATTAGTTATTAAAATCATTCACTAATAATATTTAAGATAAAAAAAAATTCTAGCAGAGAAAGAGTACGTACTCCGTACTCAAGGAGAATGAGAGAAGGAGAGAACGGGGGCAAGCGGTTGAGGGTGAAATACGGTGAGAAAGATGGACATGCCATCGGAAGAGATAAGGGGGAGAGTGTGGGTGGGTGTGTATCCAGTGTTAAAGAGGGTTCTTCTCGAGAGGGGTTAGAAAAGCCATCCAAGGTCTCTTTTAGAGATAAAGTCATTGGTGCAGAAAATTCTAAAACTTTTGCATTAGTAAGTAAGCAGTATGATTCTCGTCCACCAAGTGTCAGTTTTACCAAGGAGGCAAAGAGTTGTGTAGCTGAACCTTACAAGGAAGCCATCGTGATCAAGGTGATGGATAAGCATTATGGCTACACGGCTCTCATGCATAAGCTTCGAATAGTATGACGCATCAAAGGAGGGTTTGATTTGTTGGATATGGGGTTTGGGTATTTTTTTGGTTAAATTTGATATTGCTGCGGATCGTGAGAAAGTCAATCTTGGTGGCCCGTGGTTGATAGACGGTCACTATATTGCAGTAAAGTCATGGGATGTGGATTTTAGGCCATGCGAAAAATTCTTCGGATCAACGCCGGTATGAATTCGAGTCTCGGGACTTCCAATTTGGTGCTACCAGGAACAAGCAATGCTGCGAATTGCTTCTGCAATAAGGGTTCCGATGAAAGTAGATTTGGCCACTAAGCTTCCAGAAAGAGAAAAATATGCTCGAGTTTGTGTTTAAATTAATCTTGGGTTGCCTGTAATCAAACATATTATAGTGGAGGGTGTGACTCATGAAGTGGAGCATGAGAGTTTACAGCTGATTTGTGCTTTTTGTGCACGGTATGGGCATGATAAATCGTTGTGCATGGAGAAGGAGTCATTGGAAGGAAACAAAAATTCCTTTGGTGATGGAAAAAAATAATGAAGCCCCAACACTAGTGCCACACAATAATCATGAGAATCAAAAAGAGGCTGAATCAGAAGCTCGTGATTTGGGTGAGAATTCTCGTAATTTGGGTGAGAAATTAGAAATTGTTAAAGGGAAGGATGTGGTTACAGAATCATTGGCTTCTCACGTGCTTGATGGTCATGTTAAAGAGGCATGCATGGATGATGGAGAGGGCTAGCAACAAGTGCTATGTAAGGAAAAATTCACAATGGGCCAGTCATTAGGTTTGAAGGACCAAGATGGAAAGCAGCACAAGTATGGTTCGAGAAGGGTTCCAAGGCCCAATTTGCATGGTGATGGAGGCAAATCAATTAGCATTAGGATGGGGAAGCGAGAAAAACATGAAATTACACCATCTCCATCGCGCAGAACTCCTGTACGTCGTGGAATTTCTCTACGGAAGCGTTCTCGGCCTTCCTCCCTGCAGAACTCGCCAGTTGATAAAAATGGTGGCACAACGGAGGAAACCTTAGTAGATGGAAGCATGGCAGGTGCAGTGTCAGGGGGTTCGAAGGTGGCAATTATTGAGGATCAGAGTGTGCCAGTACCACAGGACAAACCACCTATTGAGGTTGGTGATTCTGTTTAGAGTTTATGTTCTTATTTATTCTGTCCCTATTATTTATGGATAGTTTAAATATGATTGTTTGGAATATTAGGGGTGCTTCTAATAAGTTAGCTCGGGTGCATTGTAAGGAACTTGTTAGAAAATTTAGACATGTTTTCTTTATTGTGGTTGAAACTCACTCCCCTTTTCAGCATTTAAAATTATTTTGGGAAAGGTTGGGGTATCACTCTGTTGGTATAGTAGAAACAGAGGGGCATGAGGGAAGTATTTGGTTTTTATCCTCTATAAAGGGTGTTTATTGTAAGTTCATTGATGCTTTTGATCAGAGTGTTACTGTTGAGGTTCAATTTGATAATTTAATTTGGAGGTGTAGTGGTATTTATGGCAGTCCTCAATTTAATAAAAGGGTTCTCCTTTGGGATTATCTTGTTGCACAATCCATGATTTTTCAAAGACCTTGGATTGTTCTTGGTGATTTTAATGAAGTCAAATTTTCTCATGAATCTAAGGGCTGTCAATTTTCTCATCAAAGAGCAGACATGTTTGCTACTTTATTAGGGGATACTGCTTTGTTTGATCTGAAGACTATTGGGAGGCGGTTTTCTTGGTATAGGAGGGTGAAAAATTATGTTGACGTGGAAAAAAAGCTTGATCGAGTCTGTATAAATAGTAGTTGGTTATCTATCTTTCAGAGGCTTATGCATAAGTTTTAAATAGGCTTCAGTCTGATCATTGCCCTATTCTGGTGCGTTGTAAAAGTCGTCCTCAGCCTAAAGGGAATCGACCCTTCCGATTTGTTGCTACTTGTGCTACTCATCCTGGGTATAGGGATATTGTGAATCAGTCATGGTGGTCTAGTAATAGAGGGATTCATGGCAAGCTTTCGGAAGTACAGAAGAATTCACTAGAGTTTAACTCGAAGTTATTTGGTAACATTTTTGTTAAGAAATGTGAATTAGAGCAGCAGATTAATTATTTACAAAAGCATTTGGAAGTGGTGGATAGTATTTATTTGCGTCAGAAAGAGCAACATTTGCTTGATGATTATAATAATAGTCTAGTGCAAGAAGAGCTCCTATGGTTCCAAAAGTCTAGAGAGCAGTGGGTAAGGTTCGGGGATAGGAATACAAGATTCTTTCATATTCAAACTCTTGTGCGAAGGAAGCATAATAAGATTCATAGCCTTTTTCTCAAGGATGGAGTGTGGAAAACTGATCCAGAGGTTCTGAGTCAAGAAGCAGAGTCTTTCTATAAAAGCTTATTCTGTCATTTGGATGATGTTGATTTGGGTTGTCTTGATGATGTGCCTCTTCCTTCTCTGAATGAGGAAGCTTGCAATAATCTTACGGCACCAGTTACTATGGAGGAAGTCAGAACAACTGTTTTTCACATAAACTCTTTTAAAGTTTTGGGTCCTGATGGGTTTCAAGCTTTCTTCTTCAAAGAATATTGGGAGATTATTGGTCTTGATGTTTGGAAGATGGTTAAGCAGGCATTCTTCGGTGTTACTCTTGATCCGAGAATGTTGGAGACTTTACTGGTTCTTATTCCAAAGGTTGAATCACCGGTATCTATGAAAGATTTCAGGCCGATTAGTCTCTACAATGTAGTTTACAAGATCATCACGAAGGTCCTTGTTAATAGGCTTCGTTCTCATATTGCGGAGATTGTTGGCCCGCTTCAAGGAGGATTTATTCCAGGATGAAGAACTCCTGACAACATCATTATTGCTCAAGAAGTCCTCCACTTTATGAAGAAAACTAAATCAAAGAAAGGCACACTGGCCTTTAAGATTGATCCGGAGAAAGCTTATGACAGAGTTGACTGGAGGTTTTTACCTCATACCGTTAAGAGCTTTGGTTTTCCTATTCCTACAATTAATTTGATTATGAATTGTGTCACTGCTTCTTCCTTATTTATTCTTTGGAATGGGAATCGTCTGAATAGCTTTACTCCTAGCCGAGGTCTTAGACAAGGAGACCCTATGTCACCCTATTTTTTGTGTTGTGTATGGAGCGATTGACATGCTTTATTAGTCATCAGGTTGATTTGGGCTTGTGGGAGCCGGTTGCTATTTCTAGAGGGGGACCAAGAATATTCCACTTAATGTTTGCAAATGACTTGCTTCTATTCTGTAAAGCTACAAAGAGACAAGTGCAAAATGTGATGTTGGTTTTAGAGACTTTTTGCAAAGCATCTGGGATGAAGATTAATGTGGAGAAGTCTAAAGTGCTTTGCTCCAAAAATGTCTGCAACAAGAAAAGAGGTTTTCACTGGGGTATCCTCTATCAGATTTGTCCAGGACTTGGGCAAGTATCTTAGAGTTACCCTTAGCCATTCTAGGGTGACCCGTTCAGTTTTTAATGGTGTCTTGGATAAGATTCAGAGTAGGCTAGCAAGCTGGAAAGGAAGTTTACTCAATCGGGCTGGTAGATTCTACTTAGTTAATTCTGTCAGCCGCTATTCCCACGTACCAGATACAGGTCTCTATTTTTTCCAAAGGAATCATTAGTAAATTGGAGTTTATGATGAGGAATTTTCTTTGGAAATGACAAGTTGATGGAAGAGGATTGAATCTTGTTAGTTGGAAGGTACTGGTTACTCCAAAAAAATATGGAGGTTTGGGGATTAGAGATCCTTATTGTGTAAATATTGCTCTTCTTGAGAAGCTAGTTTGGACTTTTTTCCAGCAGCCAAACAAGCTATGGGTCCAATTATTGGATGCCAAATACCGATCATCTCTATATGACTGTTTTAGTTATCCTAAGAACAAGGACTCTCCCATTTGGAGGTGTCTTTGCAAGGCTTGGGAAGTATGGAAGGATGGGTTTGCTTGGTGTATTAGAGATTTGAACCAGAATTTTTGGTTTTCTAGCTAGAGGAGAGAATGACGGTTATCTAATGAGATGGATTATGTTCACATTTCTTATTCGAATCTCCAGATACAGGATATTTGGTCGGTTGGTAAGTGGCATTTGGATACTCTTTATTCTCCTTTATCTCAAAATTTGAAAGGTAATATTCTCTTTTACAATCCAGATGAACAAGCAGGTCCAGAAGTAGGTTGGTATTGGTGTGGATTTTCTGCCAAAGTCTATGACTCACGCAATGGTTACTTGTGGTTGTGTAAGCAGCTGTTTGGTTGGGAGGAGTGGGAGAATTGGCTTTGGCTTTGGCATCAGCTTGTTCTGGAAAAGCATAAGTTTTTGGCTTGGTTGTGTCTTAAGGAGGCTCTTCTTATTGCAAGTTTTCGCTTTAGAAGAGGGATGTCGTCATCGGATAGGTGTCCAAGATGTCTTTCTAGCCAGGAATCGATTTTACATTGTATTCGAGATTGTCCAAAAGCTTAGCTTGTCTGGCATATGTTGAATATTTCTTGTCATCCTTTGGATTTGAAGAACTGGTTCTTGTATCACAGCAGAGGGCATCCGTTCAAGTTCTTTTCGGGACTTTGGTGGATATGGCGAGTAAGGAATAATGACATCTTTAATCCCATGAAACTTGGCCTCTGAAAAAAGTGATTTGTCAGGCATTAACTTCAGAAAAGAAGTTTAGGAATATTTTTGAATTACAATGTATGTCCCTTCCCTCAACTCTAAATGGTTTTCGGAATTCCCCATCCATTGGTATTTTTAAGATTAATTGTGATGCTAGTTATTTTGGTTCGGGTGATAGTGTTGGTTTTACTTGTATTATTAGAGATTGTAATGGGAGTTGGCAAATGGGGTGTTTGGGAATGATTGAGAGTAATAGTATTCTTCAAGGAGAATTGTTTGCTATTTGAAGAGGATATCTCTTAGCTTGGATGTGGGTCAACGAGATGTTATTTGTGAGATGGATTGTGTGGAAGCATTTAATCTTGTTACTCAAGATGGTTTTGGGTTTATTGAACCATTTGTGCTCAAAATAAGAGATATTATACATTGGAATTGGCGTGTTGACTTTCGTTTGATTATGAGAGATGCAAACACAGTGGCAGATACTATGGTAAAGATGGAGATGAAGTTACAACTTTTGCATGTGGAGCTTCGTTTTTTCACATTCGGAGGAGTTTAAGAATAGTCTTAAATAGGACTGTCCCTCTATTTAAGCAATTTCTTATTTTGTTTGTTTTGTTTTTCTTTGTTTAATTTATTTTAATCACAAAAAAAATTCACTAATAATATTTTGATATGTAAAGCTACTGCAAAATTATTAAAAAATTATTCATCAATATATTTATATATAAATATATATGTAATTTAATTTATTTTTAATATATATTTATATTTCAATATATATCTTATATATACTAATAGCTAATTTTAATAATTAATTTTAGTGTACATATAATATAATTATAGTCGAGACTAAAGAAAAGCCAATTTGGTGATATCTTGAAAAAAAAATGTTTTAAAACACTTTTTTTTTTTAATTCATTTAACAACCATGCAAAGAATGATTATACTAACAACAATAATGTCGCATAAAAAACTCGAGAACAGTTTTTCTTATTATTACATAATCATAACAAGGCAACTAGCTAACCATTAATTATCCTGTCAACCAAGTAAAAAACCTGCTTAAGTTCGTTGAAGAAGTACTTCCTTCTTCCATGTTGTGCTTTAATTTTTCCATCAGCTTATGAGACCTTGATCTTGTGTTCTCATCACTAAGCAACTCATCCACTTTCTCTTTTATCTCTCCACGTGAGATCATTCCATTTTCATCCGAATCAAATGCCATTCCAACTTTCAATGCATCACAAATATAATTCTTATTGAAAAACTGGTCACCAAAATATGGCCAACACAGGAGAGGTACCCCATTAGACAAAGCTTCTATGGTCGAATTCCAACCGCAATGACTCACAAAACAAGCTATGGCAGGGTGGCTCAATACCATCTTTTGTGGAGCCCATCCAATTATTTTACCTTTATAACCCTTAAATTCAGGAGGGAGAGACACCGTATTGGTGCAATTGGGATCTTGACGCACAACCCACAGAAAGGGTCTATTGGTAAGTTCAAGTGCAAGTGCAAGTTCTGTAAATTGTCTTTGATCAAAGAGAGTGTGACTTCCAAAAGCAACATAAACTACAGAATATTGAGGTTGCTGATCTAACCAACTCATGCAAGATATATCTTCTTCCAGAATTGTCCTACTGATATTTTGTTGTTGTTGTTAGGTGTCAATAATGGACCTATTGGAGATAATATGTTTGGTAATAAGGAAAATGCATCAGGTTCAAGTTCTGGGGTGCTGTTACAGAGGAACCACTCGGTCAAATTTGAATTACGCATACAATGTATCATATACTTAAACATTTTCTTTCCAACACACGGGTCGAACATATTTAGCCACCAAAGATCTCTAATTTCCATAGTTGGAATGTAAGATGATAACCACAATGGTTTTTCTGAGATTGGAAGTCCTGCGATTCGAAACAAGATAAAGTGATAAACTCTTATTTTGTGACCAAAGAAAATAAGAAATACATGTTGGATATTTATACATCTATTAGGATCAAATGATACTGTTGTCAATTTCAGTAAAATTGTATGGTCATGATGTTTTATAGGATGTTGTATACTTTTTCTTTATCAATTTAACCATTAAATAACAACACCACTACATATATACCAAATTTTGAAAGAATCATTTTATATTTTGAACATCAACTATAATAGGTGTTTGTATAATAAAATTAATTATTAAAATTAACAACATATATAAAATATATATTAAAATAAAAAATATATTTAAAATAAATTAAATAATATATATTTTTATATAAATACATAATAATTAATTTTAATATAAAAATAATATTTTTGTTTGAACAAATATATTACATTGATGTTCAAGCTAAGTATTTAAAATGTATAACAAATAGTTTTAGATACAAGACCACCCGAAACGATAATTTCAAAGTTAAGTTTTTTGGTTTTTTAGACATGATGATGTGACTTTTAATAACCTGTATGCTTGTTGCATATATATCCCGGTAAATTTTACAATATCGTATTTAATTTTTGTTTAATTTATTTTTTAATAATAAATTTTAAATATTTAACAATTATTTATTTTTAATATTTTTAAAATTAAATATTAATTTTTAACTTTTGGATAAGTTAAAAAAATATTTTTAGACACTATAATAATTATTATATATTCTAACCAAAAAATAATTAAATGATTTTTTATTTTTATACTTTAAAATTAAATATTAATTTTTAAACATTTTAGTAAGTTAAACAAATACTTTTAGATAATATAATAATCACTATATATTTTAACCAAAAATTGATTAGATAATTTTTTAATTTTTATACTTTTAAAATTAAATATTAATTTTTAATTTTTTTAGTAAATTAGACAAACACTTTTAGACATCATAGTAATTACTATATATTCCAACTAAGAAATGATTAAATAATTTTTTTATCTTGATTTAACAGCTGACATTCAACTTTTATTACAAAGAACTTAGTTTTTTTTAGTTACCATGATATTTCTATTAAGGGTCTATCTGATTAATGGATTGCTTCATGTATAAGACGGAATTCGAATTTTCAATACTTATTTAAATAGATGAGCGAACTAACTATTCGACCAACCCAAGTTGATTTACAAAAAACTTAATTATTTTAAGAAAAAAATTCAAGAGCCACAAAATTTATTATTTTTTGTTAATATTTTAGTTATTAATCTAATTCTTTTACAGCTTATTTAAAAATTTTTAATGGTATAAAATTGAATTAAATAATTATGTTGTTTAGAATATTTATCAAATGATTTAAAATTTTATAACGGAGAATTTTATTCTTTATTAATACAATATCATATTTAAATAATAAATATACTTATTTATTAAATTATATGAAATAATTAAAAAATTATTTTTTTAAACTAAAATTTTCTCCAACTAAAATTTGTTTACCTGTTAAGAAAAACAAAAATTAGATTAATCTAAAAATATTAAACTTAAAAAACATTGTTATTAATTAAAAAAAATAAAATAATTCTCTATAGTTGATTTCAATGACAAATCAACAATAAAAAATAAATATGAACTATTAAGAATTAATTTATTGAGTGCACTAATGACATAACAAATAAAAACAATTAGTTATTATTAACAGTAAATTATAACAACTAATTAATGTTATTAAAATGAAACAAAATTATGTCTTTTTTTATCAGTGACAGGATTGACACAACTCCACTTAAAATGTTTAGATGTAACAGATTGATAAATTTAGTGTCATTAATCTAAATTAAACATGTAACAATTATACGTAATGTGAATACTTTTTTTTTATATCTAGGCAGTAGACCTTCCAAAACAAAAGTATTTATTATATTGAGTTGAAAAAAAGAAAAGAAAGAAAACAAAGGTGATGAAAGAAAAAAAGTATGTGTTAAAAAGTGGGAGACATTTAGAGAAAATGAGTGAAAAAAATTAAGAAGTAATTAAATTATAAGAACATTTTAGATATTTTAAGTTTTAAATAAAATTCTAATGGAATGAAATTTTAAATTGGATCTATTTGCGTTGGAATTGATTTTGAGAGAAAATAATAAAATTGAATTAAATTTCATCTAAATTAATTTATTTGTTTCAAACACTGAAATTAAAATGAAGAAAATTAAATTCTAAGAAATTTCTTTAAATTAAATTCTATCTAAATTAATTTAATTATTTTTATTTTTGAAATTAAATTTAATTTCTATGAAAATTGAATTTTAAGAAGTTTTTAAATACCTAATAAATCTAATAATTTAATATTTTTAACTCATTTTTATATATTGCTGATTAATCGTAAAAGGAAAATGAGAAATTCTATTCAGGACCCCTCTCACCCTTATTTTCAAATTCTAACTTCAGATCTATTGTTAAGAAATCTACATGTCTACTATATTTAGCAGTGGACTCTGATAGAAGTATATAGGAGTATGCAGTACTATAGTGCATCTATTATTATATTTATTATATATTATTAATTTTATAATTAAAATATATTATATATTACTTTTTTATTATAATCAAAATTAAATCGTTCTCTCTAAAATTAAAAGATTTTACTCTCATATCTATTAATTTTACCTTCATTATAATTAAAATCATTTTTTTAACTAAAGAGATTTTTTTTCTTTCTATTAATTTTACAACCTGACACATATCATTTTCTCATTACAATTAAAATCAAATCTTTCTCTCCAAAATAAAGAATTTTCCCTTTCTCCCCCTTCTTTTATCTATCTCTCTCATTCCTTCAATAATTAATTATAAATTTAACAATCAAAATATACAATATGATATTTTTTAATTATATTAAAATGAAAATTAAAATTAAAATATAATGATATTATATATTATACTATATTATATATTACTATCTAATTTAATAATAAAATATATGTGTCACATGACACTCTTATTAAACTTGAATGAATTTTTTTTCAAAATTAATAAACTCCCTTATTAAATTCTCTCAGTTACCTCTTTTCTTTTTTTCTATTTCTCTCTATCGTTCTCACTCTATATATAATTTATTATATATTTATATATTATTATCTAATTTAATAATAAAATGTCTTACATGACACTCTCTTATTAAAATTGAAAAAAATATTTTTTTTCAAAATTAATAAATTTTCTTTCTAAATTCTCTCATCTATCTGTCTTCTTTTTTCTATTTTTCTTTACCCTTTGCACTTTATATATAATTTTTAATTTATATTTTATATTAATAAATTAAAAAATCAAAATGTGTAACCTGATATTATTTTTATTATAATTAAAATAAATTTTTCTTTTAAAATTAACAAACTCTCTCTCTCAGTCTTCATCTTTATCTTTCTCTCTTTTTTCTCTCATTCTCTATTTTTTTATCTTTTTATTTTACAAAAAATAAAATTAACAAAATAATATAATTTAAATAAAAAATATTATTATTATATACATATTTTTTTAGTTTTTTTATTTAGTTTTAAATTTTCACTACTTATCTTTCTAATTTATATTTTCATTTCTCTTCTTTTAAATATTTATCAAATATAATTTGGAGAGAATACTAATGTCATGATTAAAAGTTAAAATCAAGATTCAATTGTTTAAAGAAAAATGAGTTTGAGTTAATTTTATAACTATCAATATAATTTTTTTATTCTAATATCTAATTATATTTTATATACATAGAGAGAAAAAATATTATTTTTAAATCACAAGCATAAAAATTAATTATTTCTACTTGTGCAACAGACTTAACATACATTTAATCAAAAGTATATAAGTTAAATCGTTTCAAATTTTAGATAACGAATATTAAAATTAATTATTAGTAATAAATTAAACTCTTTCACGTGAAAATAATAACTAAAAATTTTATTACTTGATTTTTTATCTACGAAGATCCTAGTCTTCTTAGTCGGAGACTTTTGTCACATACGGTCTTTTTGTAAAGTAGTTTGATTTTATAAATTTTTTGTGGTATAATCTATAATGTCAGGACAAAATCTAATTAATTTTAAAATATTTATGTTTATTTTAATTATGGATAAAAATACTAGTTAATTTATCTATACCAATATATAATGGGGATATGGGAGTTTGGTATCCAATTCCTTCTTCCCATTTTACCCTCTTTCTTTTTTTTCAAAAGAAGGGTTTACCCACTTCACTTTTAATTAAAAAAAAACTGTTACTACGTATTTAATTTTTTATTTTTTTTAAAAAAATTGTTTTTACCCATGACAAAGTTTAAAACTAATTTATTTTATTTCAAGTAATAACATAATTTATTGATATTCTATAACAAAATTAATTAAATTACAATACACGGTTTAAATATTTTTCTGATGTCTATTGTTTATCTTAAAAAAATTACATATAAATGTGTATACTTAATTAAATCTATACCAATTAATTAAATTACAATACACGGTTTATATATTTTTTTTGATGTCTATTGTTTATATTTAAAAAAAATTACATACAGAAGAGTACTTCTTAATCAAATCTATACCAATATATAATGGATTATACCCATGTATAATGGGATAGAAAAATTTGATATCTAATTTCTTCTCTCTATTTTACCCCTATTTTTTTATGTTCATTAAACACTGAATTCAATATAATAAACTGTTACTACGTCCTCCATTTTTTTATTTTTTATCAAAAAAAGAATTTATCCCACGACAGAGTATCAAACTAATTCACTTTCAACCCCACGACATATTTTAAAACTGATTTACTTCCAATAAAAAAACTGCTACCACTATGTACTCAATTTAAAAACTGACCCACTTTCAATAAAAAACTGATCCACCTTCAGTCGTACTTAACTCCCAAGAGAATTAAATTACTCTTTCATTTTTAATTTTGGTCTCGCAAACATTTTTCTTCTCTGCATCTCGCTATCACGAAATCAACAATCACGTCAACATCAACTACTTGGACAGAATCTGTTAGGCGAAGAAGACAGAAAATGACAGAAGAACAAAGACATCAACACCTAACTAGAAGACGTGTAATTTATTGGGAGATAATTCAACAAGAAAACAAGTTGCCATATCAACTAATACAACTACATAAGTGGAGGTACCACAAACACAGGAGTAGCCCAAACACAGGAGAGCAAGTTCTTCAATTCTTTATTCCAATAATTTATCCTTTATTAATTTTATCCGTTTTCAATTTTTCTTATTTCTCTTTCCAATTCTGAATGTGCTTCTCTGTATGTAACAATTATTTGGATGAGTTTCTGTGATTTTCTGAACTAGATAGTGACTATGCTAAATGTTGATTTTGGATGCCATGTATGAAAGGAGAAAAAAAAAAATAATTAGGGATGATAAATAATTTTTTATCGATTTTATCGTTTTATTTTGGGTATATTCTTTATGTGAGTACTTTATACCAATAGTTGATCTCATTATTCAATTTTTAGTACTTCTCCTCTCACCATTAGGTGCACTTTTCTGTATTATTACTGTTGTCATCATTCTCCTTCCTTTAATATCGTGATTGTATCGCCTCCATTTTTTCCTCGCTTCCATTCACTACAATTGCAAATTTTATACCGTTTTACTGCAGTTATTAATTTCACACATAACTTTCACCTTCATTTTCCTTTCTCTTCAGTTTATTTATCAAACTGTATTAATTCTTATATATTTTTAATCTATCTTTCACATCCAACGTTTTATTTCATCAATTTAATTTTAAAAAAATTATTATTTTTTTATCTGATATTTGTTTTTAAATTTTTTTTGACATGTATATACCTATCAATAATGAACCGAAGAACTCTCATAAATTATTTTGCAGGATAAAATTATCTTGCATCAATATTTACCCTTTAGTTAAATCTCAATTTTTTTAAACTACTTTGTATTTAATGATGTTATTTTTTAATTTTTTAAATTATTAATTATATAGAGTATTGGAATTAAAATTTGAGTACATAAATATTTATTTTTAAATTAAATTAAATAAATTATACAGCAAGAAATTTAACTATTTTGTATTTCACAATATTATTTATTTGGCATATAGTCATGATTATTTGATGAGTTTAATTTTGATGGTGATTAGATGCACGTGTAAAACTATTTTACATTAATAGCACATCAAAATTAAATTCTTATTTGATTAGCATAAAAAGACGGAAAAAAATTGCAACTACCAATGATTTGTTAAAATATTGATATATTTATTTCTTAAACTATTAACGATGTAGAGTTCTGACATTTAAGTACATGAAAATTTGTTTATAATTCAATTAAAATAAATAATTTATTTTTCAAAAAAATTAATTAATTAAATATTATTTGTTTGGCATATAGTATTGATTATTTGATTGGCATATAAAAGATGCAAAAAAAATATATATGTATCTATCAATAGTAAAGTGAAAAAATTCTCATAGATATTTTGCTAATTATTTTTTTAATTTTAATCAGTTTTATGTCGGTTAATATTATTTTTTTATTAAATATTAGATTGACATATAACATTAAAGATATGGTAGGATAATAACACCTATGAATTAGTTTTTTTAAATAACCTGATAACACAACAAATATCTAAATTTTTTGTTATATATTTTTTAACAGTTTCAACCTTTACAATATTATACAAGCTAATTTAGATAGCCAATATAAAGTAAAATAAGTAACAACATGAAGATATAGAATTTTACTTTTTGTTATATAGTACAAAAATAATATAATAATATAATAAATTATAATAAAAATAAAGTAAAATAAGTAACAGCAAGAAGATATAGAATTTTATTTTTTGTTTTGTAGTACAAAGATAATATAATAATCTAATAAATTATAATATTCTGGTACAAAAGAACATACAATTTAATCAATAATACTATGTGTACACCAAAATCAGCCACCAATGTATTTGTGTATAATAAATACATGTGTAGTTTAATTTATTTTCAATGTGTATTTGTATTCTAGCATGTATTTTATACTGGTGGCGGGCTTTGGTGTACACATAGCATAACTCAAACTTAATATTATTCTTTTCGGTAGCTTTTTATCTTTTTATTTTAATTTTATTAAAAAATACTAATATAATTTACTTTTAACTTTTAAGATAAATGTAAGGATGTGATATTTTATGTATTAGATAATGTAAAAAATTTATTATAGAAGAAGTTAAGAATATAAGAGAGAGAGAATTTTTTAACCTATTAAATATGAGTTATATCAAGTGATGATTAAGAAATATATTAGAACTTTTAATTCAAAAAAATTTTTTTTACTCTCTTTATACAGTGTTTCACTTTAACTAACTATTTTTTATGGATAGTATTTAAGTGACAAACAAAATAGTAAGAAGGTTCGTATTAGATTATGAAAATTAATATCATCCTTATAGTAGGATCGCATTATTTCAAAACATGCAAAATAAAATAATAAAATATAGTTTAATTAATTTACACAATAAAACAAACGTACAACTTATATAATAGTAGTCAAATGTAAGAAGTAATGACAGTCTTTTATTCTAAGGGCCTATATTAAATTGCAACTTAATTTTATAATTATTAGTTAAAAACTTACAATAATGTACTATTTTATTATATTAGTTAAAATAATATTTTAAAATTATTTTTTAAGGATTACTGACATCAAATTTTGATAATTTGAGCAAAAATTTTAAATGTTTTATGTGGGTACATTTTTTTAATAGAATAATAAGACAACTTAAAATTCACATCAAGAAAAAACTATTGTTTTTATACATTTAAATATTCAAAAGACATAAAAACCAATTCTTTTAACAACACTTCAACGACTCATAAAATTAACATAATAAATGATTATAGATCGATAATAACTTGGTGATTAAATCGGGTGAAGAGAACGTGTGAGGAGAAGAAGAAAATGAGAAAGGAGAATAAAGCAATAATAGTGTGCAATAGAAATAATAGTAAGAGAAAATAATAGTGTGTGGTACAATAAGAAGATATAATAAAAGTATACATTAATAATTCAAAAAAAAATCTTAAAATTAAAGATAATTTAATAAATTGAATATAAATTTAAAAAATAAAATATTTTTATCTATTAGAATTATGAATATAAAATTAAAAAATAAAATATTTTTATTTATTAGAATTATTAATAAAAATAAAAAATACTTTAAATATAAATTTTTATATTTGCTTCAAATTAAATACCGTTAAAAAAATAAATAAATAAACTTTATAATATTTATAAATAATTACTTTATAAATATTTATCTTAATTTTATTACACATAATAACAACATAATAAATTTTTTAATATCTTATTTAATTTAAATTTATAATTTTTGAACGTCTAAAAGTTAAATAACTTATAAAATTTTTATATTTATTTTTAAATATATTTTTTAATTTTTAAATTATTTTATCAAATCTATAATTAATTGAATTAATTGAATTTGTCCCTACTATATTAAGGAATCAATTTAATTGAATAATCTTGAAGTGTTTATATAGTTATTTTTTGTAGTAAATAAATCTGATAGTTGTTCAAGACTCAAAAAGTTATTAATAAGGATATGTATGATGAACTACGAAGATTTTTTTTAAGTACACAATTTTTATATTCTCCTATTTTGTTATTAATTATTCTTATAGTTTGATATTTAAAAATAAAAAAAATAAACATTCTCATTTTTTTTTCATTACTTATAAGAAAATGAAGACCTCTTTAGATTTATATTTTGGCCTACCACTTAAAAAATATGAACACAAATATAAATATCTGTGATATTTAAGTAAAAATTATCTTTTGTAAATAACTAATATGTATTTTGATTATATATAATTTTTTTGAATCAGGATAATACTATTATCATTTTTGAACTATATATATATACCTCTTTATTGTGTGTTTTTATAATTTAATATTTTAAAATTTTTTTATAATAGTTTTAATTTTAATAAAATATTATATAAATAAAATCATGTTAATATTAAAATAATAAAAAAATATTTATCTAATAAATTTAAAAAATAAATAATATATTAGCAAAAAATAAATTTTAATTTAAAAAAAAATAATAGAAAAACGGCTGAACATGCCTAGTATATATAAACTAAACCAAGTTAGTGACATGTCAATTAATATCAAATTACCATCAGAGTCTAAGATGGCATCAGCAACAAGGTTGTAGGCGTTATACTGCAACACAAACACTGATGCTGCCGCAGGCCAAAAGAATGCACCTTTGATTCCCACTTTCCTTGCAACTTCCAAAGCCCAACCCATGAACACATCTGCAACAACGCAAGTTACTTTAATGCCCTCATTCAATTCAAGATCTTCTATGAGCTTCTCAAGCTCTGAAGGCATGGTCCTCAACATGGAGTCACATAACTCTCCTAGATCGACTCTGTCATGTTCAGGTCCCAACCCATCTGAGATTGACACCAATTTGATTGGTGAAGATGATCCATTGTTGTTGTCCATGGATCTGACTACTCTCTTATGGTTGAAGTCTGAGTTGACAAAGATGATATTGCATCCATGATCAAGCAGCTTATGTGAAAGGATCATCATGGGGTTTACATGCCCTTGACCTGGAGCTGGTAGAACTAGCACTGTTGGGGTGCTCATCATCATGATTACACCTTTGTTTTTTTTCACTTTTAATTTTGTGTTCCAATGACAATCAGTTTGATTATTTGTCATTGCGGTTTTACTGTTTTAGATGTAGCTATGTATTCCTTGGTGTACGGAGATTTTTTAGATTTTTCCAAGGAATGTGCGGACGTGTGGTGAGTATTTCACTCACCCACACTCTCTCAATCTATCCTCTTTTATTATTATTTTAATATAAAAAAATCTAAAATAACCAACACCATATCTAACTAATATTTTAATAAATCAATTAATTTTATAATAAAACATTGAAAAAAAAAATCTAACATTATTGAAAAATCTAAAACTTAACCCAAAAAAATCTGATAAAAATAAATATTTAAAATCGTTAAAAAACATCTAAAACATAATAAAATAAAAAATCTAAAATTATATATAAAAAAATATTCAAAACTTCTAAAATTTAAATACTTGAAATCCAGAAATTAAATATTGTTTGTTCTTTTTATAAAAAATATTTAAAATTTAAATATCTAAAATACAGGTATAAGAAATATTTGAAAGTGATGTTTTTTTTTAATCCTAATTAAAAGAGTTTTTATTGTATTTAGATTTTGGATTTTTTTATTAAATTTTAATTTTTTTTATAATAATTTTAGATGTTTTCTTTTGTTATATGTTTTAAATAATTTTTTAGTTAGAATTTAGATTTTTTTTTCCAATGTTTTAAAAATCGTATCAAACTAATTAGTTCGACTGAAAACTAGTCATCTAGTCAATCTAGTTGACTTTTAAAATCATTCTATAAAAAATCGGTCGAAAGTAATTAATCAGTTCGACTTTTTAATAATTTGGCGTCGTTTTGACGCAAAAAAAACAGACATCCTCCAAACCCCACCTAAATTATGATTAATTATCTATACTTTTTCTTAGTTTTATTTACTTCTGGTATAAGGAATATAATTTTTGAAGCATGTCTTTAATTGTGTAATCATAACTAGATTTTTCATATTCTGATTTCTGAGTTTGAGTTTGTTGACTTGTAATAGTAATAAATAATAATATGTAAATTGAGTTCGATTTTTGTTTTAGACCTTTTCAAGGCTTTTTTGAAGAAGGAAATTTTAAAGTTGTTACATTCCGTAAATACACTTAATTGTTTCAATAATCAATTAAAACAAAATTGGCACATGCGTAATTTTAACAAGCATCATGCGACTTTAATTTAATTTTGAAAGTCTGTTCTTTTTAATAAAAATTTAAGGGTCAAGATTCAGGTTTGCTCATTTTAAAATTTCATAAATCAACGCTAATACTTCTGTGGTCTGGCAGATAATTAAAAAAAAATTAATAAAAAATAAAAAATATGTGAATGGCCACTTGTTAGTATGAATATATATAAGTGTTTTTTTATTTTTTATTTTTCTTTTCGTATGGAATTCAAGCTCTAATTCACTACACAAAATATAAGTGATGACTAGTTTTACAAAAATATTTTCATCCAAAAATAATATTGTACATTTTAAATAATTTAGTTAAACATATTAAATAAAATATATCAAATTATATCAGAATTATTAATGTTATGTTCAATTGAAGATATTTTTATGAAAATAACTATTTACATAAAAAATTTTTTGGATAATAATTTTTTAGTGGCCAAGGTTATAGTGACTAAAAGTGGCTAAACTTTGACAGACAAATGAACACATGATATGTGAAGAGTTGGGTAAAAGTTGTTAGTTAGAATGATAGGCCTTGTTGTTAGTGAGTAACATAGTAAAAGAGTAAATAGACTGACCAAAATGATGTGGGCCTTTCTTTTGAAGAAAAAAAATCTGTTAGTATTTTTTAAGTGGATAATTCCAAAACTTTAATGGTTGGGCTTTAGTATAAAAATCTATTATAATGTAAGATCAATAAAAGGCCATGAACTATTAATGGTTAGGCCTTGTGCATGCAGCAACTCATTGGCTAGCGACAAACCCTTAAACGGAACTCTGATCCGCGACAGATTAATTCTTGACCTGTCGGGTTGGGTGATACCGTGGACAACAAAAAAAAATAAAAAAATAAAAGGTCACGAACTATTAATAATGAGAGTAATAAAAAAAAACAAGAACTAAATCATGTAATATTTATGTGAACTCTTACTATTAATGTATTTGTGACATAAATTATATGAGAGTATAAATTTATAAAGTGTTAAAACTTTATAAAAAAATATTTTTTTTGAATAAAAATAACTATTAAACAGTATTATTATTATTATTATTATTATTATTATTATTATTATTATTATTATTATTATTATTATTATTATTATTATTATTATTATTATTAAAAGAGAAATTTTTGAAAATTAGTAACTTTTTGTAGTTTTGTTCATATTTTGGTGAATATAAATACTAAATTATTTTTAACAGATAAATTTTATTAATTTATATGCTCAAACTCTAAAAATTTTGAGTGCAAATGGTAATGATTTATGTGTATGGACAAAACTTTAATAAACATATGTGTAAAGTGTATGTTTAATGTGTACAAAATCTCTATAAATATGAGTACAAATTATTACCGACTAAGTGCGAACAAAGAATGATAATACTTGTTAGTCATATAACACTGCTTTTATTAAAAATCTTCATAATAATTTTATTAATAAGATTTGCTTTTTTACTTTGTGAATCCACTAAAACTGACATCCGTAAATCTTGAATTTATAATGTGATACCTTCTATAATTTACTTAAATAAACTAGTGAAAAATCAATTATACCAGATTGTCTTAAAACTGAATTCATTGTTAATTTTGTTTTTTCTTTTAATATTTATATAAAACGTGGTCTTTGTATAAAATTTTAAAGAAACAAATATAAAATCTGCAAAACCACCACGATTTGTGAAGTAAATTTATTAGTTTTTATCAACGTTTATATTTTTTTAAGATATTAATTTGTTAATTTTTATTTAACTAAAAATTCTTTGTTTTTTAATTTGTATATCCATGATTATATATATTATTTGTTAATTCTATGATATAAGTTTTAAAACTAAAGAAGAAATGGCTTTGAGAAGTAGAAAATGTAAAAATATAAAATAAAAAGAGTCACTCATATTTTTTTAAGATATTCATGTAAAATTACGATAAAAGATATTTTAATCATAATGGTGTATAAAATATTTTTGTATTAGATTACCAAGAAAGGATCTAAGATTTTTAATATGGAGGGGGTCAAAATATAGGCTAATTTTTTAACTTCTTTTTTAGATTTTTTCATTACATAAAAGTAATTTAAGAATAATATATAGTTATTGATTGATTTTATCCAAATATAAAAAAAATCTTATAAATTATTTTTTATAATATCATTTTTAATATGACAATTACATGAAAGAGACAACAATATCGATAATATATTATAAAATTAGAATGGACCAAAAATTTAAAATATATTTAGTTACAAAAATTATTAATTAAAATTACTTGAAAAAAATCATAAATTATTAATTACTTAAAAGATATAATACTGTTATCAAATATATAAGATACGAATATCAAAATAAAATGATAGCTAGAATTAAATAAGTTAAGATAAAAAAAAGTTAGGTAATTTTTTTTAAAGAATGTAAAATTAAACGAAAAGCTGGGTTTTTTTTTTTTACAAAAAATAACATCTAAAATACACAATATAATTATCAGAACATAATTCTGTAAGTCATTACTAATATTTTATATAATAATATAAATATTAAATATGTTATTATTAAAAGAACAAACAATTTTTCTTAAAAATAGATATAGAGATAAATATATAAAAACTAATTTGATAAGTATAAAAATTTGAGTGTATAATATTAAATTGGTTAAGTAAAAAAATATTAGAGAGTTAAATAATTAAGATATAAATCTATTATATAATAAAAAATTAATACATATAAAGTTACTAAATTACATAATATTTTTTATTTTCTTAGACATATATCTCATATGTAGACATAGTTCTTTAAAATTTTGGATGGCCAAGACCACAACTGTCTTCTACATGTTACAATAAAAGATAAAAACAGAATAAAAATGAATAAAAACTGAAATTCACATTTTGTATTTGACTGGAACACAACTGTCTCCTACATTTTTTATTTTTCTTTTTCTTTTTGAAAGAGAAACTCAACACAATAAGTAGAGCATAGATGACAACACCATAGAAATACCAACTGATTAAAGAGGAACAAGCAAACAAATAAAGCAATTATAGATCTTTCTTTGTCATTTCTGGAATTGCCATCAATAATAGAAGGAATCTGCACCTAGCTATTCCTTATAGCTTAGAAAGGACATGTTGATGATCTCCTAAATTCCTTTTTCTTTGTTCTGAAAAATTTTCTGATTTCGTTCCAACCATACATTCTAAATTATCTCACAAAAGCACACCATTTATCTCTTACACTCCTCCTTTCTATTTGAGATCACAGTCTAATTTTAGAAGTACTCCTTTATCGTACCCAAATAAACCTATTGCATATCAACATATGATAACCAAGTACACTATACCTGCCTAGAAAAATTATAGCAAAAAAATAAGCGATGGCCACATTCAACAACATTATTACATAAAACACATAAAATATCTTCTTGGTAAATAACTCCAAACTGACTCAATCTCTCATTCGTATTTACTCTATCAGTAAGGACAAATCATACAAATAGCTTGGCTCTAGATGGAACAAAATTTTTTCAAATACTCCTAGTAAAACTGTAACTTGATTTCATTATCTTTTTCTTAACTCAATATAATATAATTAGTTTAATGATAATAAAAATAATATAAGAATTTTTGGTGAAAAAAATCTTTAAAAAACGTGCCATAATTACAAAAGTTATATGTCAAAATTAAAAAAGTTTTTGTATTGTGGTTAATAAATTTAAGTATTTTTTTAATAAATTTTGTATAATTTAAAATTTTGTTTCTTCTTCTCCTCTTTCTCCTTTTCTTTATAAAAGAAAAAAAAAGAAAAAATAAAAGATGCTACAAAAAAGAGAACGAGAATAAAAAATTAAAAAAACATAACACCAACAATAGTAATAAAAGAACGATGATAAAAAAAATAATAAAAGAAGAAGGAATGCTAAAAAAAAAAGAAATGCCTGACTTAAACGTAAGTTCTATGAAAGATTTTTATTATGTTTGGTTCAATTTAAATAAACTTAATTGACAAAAACATTTAAATATGTAAAAGGACTTTTTTAAAATAGTAATATTAAATGATGAACAAAATTTATTATTTTTAACTAATATTTAGCCAACTCTTAAAAAAATATTAACTCTTTAACATTACTTCATTCTAATTGTATTAAAATAAAGATATTAACTAAAAGTATTGGTTAATATTTATAAAAAAAATAAAATAATTTAAAAAATATTCATAAATTTTAATTTATTTTAATTTTATTTTTAATATTTTTGATTTATATCAATTTTATCATTATATTCAAATTTTCATATCAAAATATAGTGAATAACTTTTTATTTTTAATTTTAGCCAAAAACTCATCATTCTCAAAACACTCCTCTTCTCTTTTTTTCAAACACCCCTACTCAAATCAAACCCATCGCCTACCATCACCTCCATCATCATCAATTTTTTCCCTTTGTTTCCAATTTCAACTTTATCTTTGCTCACTCTCACTTTCTTTAGCCCAACTCTATCTCCATATCAACATCTCAACATCGCCACCATCATCACTATGAAAATATCTCTATTCTACTGCAATTCTCCCCCACACCATCTTATCAACCCACCACTGATATATGCTTTTAACTTAGTGCACGACGCACGGCTATATGATTTGAACTTTTCAAGAATACCACATAACTTGAACATTTTCGTAGCCACAAACCATGACTTCACCGTCCAGATCCATCATATCACGGTTCTCTTATTCTGCTATAATCATAAACACAAAAAAATCAACTATATTAATACATGAACCATGATAATTAATATTAATTAATAATTAATAATTAATAGTAACAACAAATTAGTACATGAACAATGGGGTTGTGATGGTTTTCTCCAAGACACCATATATGAATATTGAGACAGGAGAAGAGAGTGGATGAAAATATGGTTGAAATTGGCGATAAGATTAGAGGTTTTCATGGATTGGATTTGAGTTGTATATTCATGGTATTTATTTGAATTTGATTTGAAATTGTGGATATAGATCAGATTTGCACATTAATAAGATTGTATTGTGAATTTTATATAGGTATTAGTATATCCGATTCGCATACTCGCAGATCTGCAAAAATAAATAAGTAAATAATTTTTTTAATGTTTTATTTTAAGTTTTTAATTAATAATTATCATATATATTGTATTATTTTATTTTTATTATTTAAAAAAATATGTTTAATATTATTTTAAAAATAAACATGTTTAAAAGAATAAAAAAAAATTTTATTAATTTTTTAATAAAAATAAACTTTAAAAAATATTTTTATCTTTTGTGAATATGTCCAATATTCGATCCAAGTACGGATTGGATCGGATCAAACCAAAGTTTAAAAAAATTGCGAATATTAGACCCAATCATATTGATGATTTTAAAGGTAAAAAACGTACATAAGCCAACGGAGTTCAGAAATTACGCAAATCCGCCAAATTGAAAATTGCTTCACGAATGAGCCAAAGCACTTTTCTATACAATTCGAACCAGCTTAGTTCGATTTGCACTTGTATATAATTAGCTCGAATTATTTAGCGAAATTAAGAGTAATTCGAACCAGCTTGGTTCGAACTAAAAACATACATAATTCGAACTACATGAGTTCGAATTATATAGGAGGAAGCTCAGATTAGTTCGAATTACAAACACAGCACGCGTTTCCAAGTAATTTAAATTTGACTGTTAAAAAATTAATAATTTATTAAAAAAAATATTAAAAAATTTATTAAAAAAATTAATAATTTAAAAATAAAAAATATATATTTTATTTCATATATTAAAAAAAAAGCTAACAAAATATTTAATTATGAGACTTCTTTAAAATATTTGTGATCTATCAATTCGAATTCCATACAATACTCTTTTGTCCATTTTTAATAGCCCATGAATATTTTTTAATAAATTTTTTTAATAAATTTATTTAAATTATACTACAAAAAATATTTTAAATAAATTTATTAAAAAAATTTATTAAAAAATATTCATGGACTATTAAAAATGGACAAAAGAGTATTGTATGGAATTCGAATTGATAGATCACAAATATTTTAAAGAAGTCTCATAATTAAATATTTTATTAGCTTTTTTTTAATGTATGAAATAAAATATATATATTTTTTATTTTTAAATTATTAATTTTTTTAATAATTTTTTTAATATTTTTTTTAATAAATTATTAATTTTTTAACAGTCAAATTCAAATTACTTGGAAACGCGTGCTGTGTATGTAATTCGAACTAATCTGGTTCGAATTACTTTGGAAAGCTTCCTCCTATATAATTCGAACTCATGTAGTTCGAATTATGTATGTTTTTAGTTCGAACCAAGCTGGTTTGAATTACTCTTAATTTCGCTAAATAATTCGAGCTGATTCGGTTCGAATTATATACAAGTACAAATCGAACTAAGCTGGTTCGAATTGTATAGAAAAGTGCTTTGGCTCATTCGTGAAGCAATTTTCAGTCTGGCAGATTTGCGTAATGTGAATTGAATAGAATTTTTTGTTATATCTGATTTGTATTTACCTCTAAATAAGATTAGAGGGAAATAATAATGCTAACGACTATAATGGTTTGGGAGAGGGTATTTTGGAAGAGAGAAGAATATATTGAAAAAGATTATGATATGGAGAATAAAATTAAAAAAATTATTAATTATATTTTGACCAAAAAAATTTAAACACAAGAATAAAATGATTGTAAATTGTAAATATTGAGAATAAAACTAAAATAAATTAAAATTTAAAAATATTAAAAATTTTTAATACATTTTAAAAATAAAAAATATATTTTATTTTTATAAAAAATATTACCTCCTGATGACATTTCTCTTTTAAAATTTTATAATATAAATAGTAACCAATAACATTAGAAAGATAACAATTTAAAATTATTTTATTTAATTTAATATTTATAATTTTATACATATAATATTTATAATTATATTTTTATTATATTTAATATTATTTAATTATTTTAATAATAATTAAAAAAATAAAATAAAATAAAATAAATAATAAAAAATATAAAATAAAATAATTAAATTTTTTATTTAAATAAATGTTAAAAAAATTTATTTTTCAAAATATAAACAGAAGAAAAGTATTCAAGCATTGCTTAGGTCAATATTACAGTAACTATCTACAAAGAAAGTTGGAAGTGAGTCAAATTGAGTCGAATTAGATCAAGTTTAAACTTGATTTACAAAAATTAAACATGACTCACGGTTCGGCTCATTAATATTTGAGCTTATATCGTAAGTTCAAATTCGACTCAAAAAAAGTTCACGAGCTAGCTCAAATAATAGGAACATAATTTATAATTCTATATCAATAAATTATAACTTATATATATATATATATATATTAAAAATATTAAAAATATAAATTATATATATTGTTTATTTATCAATTATAAATTTTTTATTTATATCCTACATTAAAATTATATATAAAAATAAATATAAAATTTTAAATAATTAAGAATATTAATATACATATAAGATATGCATTTAATTTATATTTTTAATATTATGAATATAATCGAGTCTGCTCACGAACTAATGAGTTGAGTTTATCTTAGTTCAAGGTCAACTCATTTAATTTATGAACTCAATTCTAAGCTCATGCTCGATTTACCAGCTCACGAATTTAACTTATCGAACTATTAACGAGTTGAGTTCGAGCTTACTCATAAACTGACTTTGACTCACTTCTAGCCCTACCTACAAATAAATTACCACCTCATTTTGCACGTGTCACACACTCACACAGGAAATAAATTATTTAAGCCTGACACATGCAAATTAGGCCAGGCTAGAAAGGGAGCCCACGAAGTGTACAGTTCTAGAATCATGCAAAATGGGTCTGGTCCCTCTTGTCAGTTTCACTTACTGTTTGAAATTATTCATCTATACCCTAAAGCCCTAAACAACTAGAACCACAAAATTATTGGTCCATACCCTTATTTTGGTCCAAATGGCTCATTTGTGTAGGCGTGTAGGGTTAGAGCTGAAAGTAAGTTAAGCCAGCTCATGAGTTAGTTTGAGTTCGACTCGTTAATAGTTCGATAAGCTAAGCTCGTGAGTTAAGCCAGTTCATGAGCTAGCTCGAGCTCGACTCGTTAATAGCTCGATAAGCTAAGCTCGTGAGCTAGTGAGCCAAGCTTGAGCTTGGAATTGAGCTCATAAATTAAATGAGTCGAGCTTGAGCTTTGATAAGTTCAGCTCATTAACTCGTGAGCTGACTCAATTATATATATATATATATATATATATATATATATATATATATTAATGATCTTAATTATTTAAAATTTTATATTTAATTTTTACATATAATTTTAATGTAGGACTTAAATAAAAAATTTATAATTTAATGATAGATAACAATATATAAATTGATGTTTTTAAATATTTTATAAAATATATAAGTTATAATTTATTGATATAGAATTATAGATTATGTATTTATGTTTCTATTATTTGAGCCAGCTCGTGAGCTTTCAGTAAGCCAAGCTTGAGCTTAAGAAATAGGCTCAATTATTAATAAGCCAAACTGTGAGCCGAGCTTGAGCTTGGTTTAGCTCGATTCAGCTCGGCTCACTTCCAGCCCTATGTAGGGTTATTGCCATTTCCATTGGCTTCAGGTCTTCATTATTTCCAGTTGGAGTATCTTTTGATCGAGAACTCTTGAAAACCAAATATTACACGGTTAATATTGTAGTCAACTCAACATTAATATAAGGTAAAAAAAATTCGAAACTCTTCAAAATAAGAACATTTGAAGTTTAATTAAAAAAAGGTTCGAAATCTAAATTCAACAAAAGCTATTTTTAATGGACTTATATTAGATTTGTTTGTTAATCTGCTATAATATTGGTTGAATTTGACTGCTATGATATTAATTTTCCAACATTACTCTTTGCATATCTTTTTGTTATGTCCTTTTGTGGTGGAAAATTTTATATAAATATAAAATTATTTTTAATGGCATGCCGCAAAATGGGATTTGGAAGTAAAATTGAAATTGTGTGTTTTGGCTTCTCGCACCCTACAAGAAGCACTTTTTAAGTACTTATTGGGTTAGCACTTAACTTTCTTTCCATCGCTAATATAGCTTCAAGTCACTCAACTATGTCAATTGCAAAAAGAGATTAGTTAAATAAAGATAAGAATTGAAGAAATAAATCAATAAAGTCGGGAAGAGAAAAGGTCATTAATATCGCAAATTATTTTATTATAAGTAATTAAATTAATTTTATAATTATTTAAATTTAATTAAATTTATATTCTTATATATATTTTTATTATGATAAAATATTTTATATATTTAAAATTATAATTCTAATAATTTATAAATAATAAAAATTATATGTATTTTAATTTGAATAATTGATATTTTTAATTTAAAAATAAAATTTAGTTAATAATATTATTATCAAATTCGATATTCGTCGATATGAATAAATATTGGTACTTTTTAGTGAACTTAGTTTTGCTAATACTTCATCATATATCTTTATATTACTAATGTTATTTATATTAGTAACTCATATATATATATATATATATATATATATATATATATATATATACATGGACGGACTTACGGGGCGAGTGCCTCGGCTCCCAACTTTTTTAAAAAAAGATTAATAGTAATAAGTTATTAAGTACGATTTAATTTTTTAAAAATTTATTTAGTATTTAGTCTAATATAAATAAAAGTCCAGTCTAATCTAAATATTAATGATTTCTAATATCTAATCCGATAAAAGTGTTCGTATCCTCCTCCTTTATACGTTGGCATCATTTTTTTTCGGTAGAAATTGACGGTGACGTAGCTCTCCTTCTCATTGAGTTCTGCCAATTGGAGTTCTAGGAGGCATAGTCGATTTTCGACGTTTTCTTCTTCAATTGCTCAGTCAAAAAACTCCGACGATTTGTACAAAGGTAGAATTTGGTAACACTACAACAAATATGGCCTTTAGCAACGCCAAATTTTGCAACGCCTTAAAACCGTTCTCTTAGATAGGTTTAGACAACGATTTTTTAAAGTGTTACTGTTGAATTCAATTTTTCATCAATTTCTAGCAACAAATTAAAATAGTTCTGTTTGACTACTTTAAATAACGGTTTTATAACTGTTACCATGATTTGGCTTTAACCAACGATTTTTTATTGTTGTTTAAAGAATTGCAGAAAGGAAACGCATTAAAACCGTTGCCGAAATGCTATACTTTAAAACCGTTCCATTAGATGGTCTTAGACAACGGTTTTTACAGTGTTGTTGTTGAAGTTCATTTTTTCATTATGCTATAGTAACAAAATAAAACCGTTCTCTTTGACTATTTTAAAGAACGGTTTTACAACCATTACAACAATTATTTATGAAACAACCATTTCCTAATATTATTTAAATAATTATACAAATTAAACAATACTAATAAAAATAATTTAAGATAATTATATAAATTGAAACTATTTTTCTATAAATATTGAATTTATAAAATACTCAAAAACTATTGTTATAAATAAATAACAAATATTATTTTAAAAAAATAAAATTAAAATAAATTTATTATAAATATTATATATTATTATAAATATATAAAAAATATTATATTTTTAACACATATAACTAAAATAAATTTATAATGAATATTATATATTTTTATTATAAATATATAATAAATATTAATTTAAAGAAATAAAATTAAAATAATTTTAAAATAAATATTATATATCTATTATTGATTATTAATTTTTTCTTAATTAATAAAGGAATACATAACAGCAAATAAGACTAATAAGAAAGCCCTCCTTCTCTTCGAAACCAAAGAGAACGCTACTCTTCCTCCCTCCACCGTACCGAACCCTAACCCACGCCTCAGAATCAGAGAAGTCATCGCACCGGAGTTCTCTATGAAGCCGTAAATCACACCATCATCGCAAGTCACCAGGAAGCCCCAAATCGCCACTCACCATCGTCGCTGCATTCTTCCCGGCGTCGCTGCCTCCTTCTTCCCGGCATCGTTGAGTCTCTCTGCGGCGTCGATGCTTCTCCCCTCTCCGAGGCTTCACTGCTTCTCCACGGCGTCCTTGCTTCTCCCCTGTTCTGTTTCTACCTCGCTGCTTCTACTTCACTGTCTTGGCTGATTGTAGATTGTGCTTCGCTGCTGCTGCTACTTCGCTGCTGCTGCTTCGCTGCATTGGCCGTTTGTGGATTGTCATCTGTGGTAAGTGGTCTTCTTCACTGATTTCTGTTGCTTAGTTAGGGCTTGATTGGCTGTTAGGTATTTTTGTTGGCTGTAAAAAGTGGTGATGTTTGTGAACATGAGTAAGATGAGTGTTGAATGTTGACTGAGTTTCTATTCTGGTTTGAATTTGGACTGCGTACTTGTGAAATGAACCTGGGGCTTAGGTTAGTCTGTTATTTAAGGTAGCAAAACTTTTATTTTGGTCATGGGTTCTGTTCTGAAACTTCATCAGAACTAAATTTTATATAAAAGACCTTCAATTGACAGACTTAAATATACTTTATTAAAAGTCCTTTAGTTTAAAAGTGGGCCAAATTATATTAACAAAATAATTTTTTTGGACCTCAATTATAGAAGGCATTTGAGAAGAGTTTCAATTGAAATACTTTTTGGTACAGTGCTATTTTAATTTTGATTTGGCAATTTGTTATCTCAAAATGTTGTTCTCATTTAAAGAAAAGTTATCCATTATTTGGTCTTTGTCGGTTTACACTTAGTTAGAACAATTTATTTAAAGTTTAAAAAAATGCATTTATATATCATTCATTGCAACTCTGAGTGATTTATTTATATACTTCGTTCACTTTGAATGGTTTGTTGCTTATTTTGAGAAATCAATTTATTTAAGGCATGAAAGTGATAGTAACGTTAGTATTACAGTTACGGTTATGAATTGCTTATATTTTTATTTGTTGTTGTTGTTGTAGTTTGTCTCTTTAAAATAAAAAAAGGATTGTCATCTGTGGGTTGTCTCTTTGCTGCTGCTGCTTCACTGCATCGGCCGTTTGTGGGTTGTCATCTGTGGTAAGTGTTCTTTTCTGAGTTTCTGTTGCTTAGTTAGGGCTTTGGCTGTTGGGTATTTTTGTTGGATTTAAGAAGAAGAAAGGAAAGTGGTGATGTTTGTGCATTGTTCAAAAACTATTTTGAGGCTTTATTTGGCTAATTAGATAGAAAGAGAAATTTGTATTTGGCTGTTTGTGCATTGTTCAAATTTGTATTGTTCAAAAACTGTTGGTGCATTGTTCATTAATTTGAGTTCTAGTTAGCAAAACTTATCATTGTACTAATTGTTTTTTATTTTTTCTTGGGGATACGAAGTTAGCAAAACTCATCATGAATTCCTAATCTTCTGCCACATTTAGCTTTCCCTGTAGCAAATTTATTTCCATCTAAAACTATAATATATCACTATCTGTATATGAAGATTATAAGATTAGATAGAAATATAGCAGGGGCTAATTCCACTTTATTTTTATTTAGACCACAAGAAGAAATAAAATTAATTATATGTATGTGCTGCCTAAATTATCCAACATATGCTAAAGAGTAATTGAATATTTCAATGAATCCTCTAGAAGAATAGTTATCTAAATAACAATAATAACAACAACAAGAAGCACAATTTTAAAACAATGTTTAGTTCTGCAATAACAATTATGATAGATTAGGTAACAAGTCTAAAGTGTTAACATAAAGAAAATAATATCAATGACGTGGCATGCATTCAATCAAAAGATCAACAATTTAATTCAAAACACAGCAAAGAATTTTGTCAACCATGTCATTAGTGAGAATTAATAATCCCTTTTACTTTGCATTTAATAAAAAAGGTTATCAGTGCTGGCACCAGCAAGCACAAGCACTTTCTTGATTACTATGTTGATTAACACTAACCCTGACTAATGGTGAAGAGCAATTGGATGAGAATGAAGGAGATATTATAGAGGAGCAGGACCAGAATTATATTAATCCAACTGAGGCTGAGAACATAGACAATACTTTGAAAGGTAAACTATTTGCAGATTCTCAATTTTTTTCCTGTTTACATTTTCTTAGTTTAATTAGTTTGTACAGTTTTTGTTAAATTAGTCAGTTTAGTTATGCATGCTTAGTGGATTATAGGTGGTTAAGAAGTTATATCTGATTTGTAGTGGATTTAGGTTGAACTTTTTGGTTGCTGCTGATGCTTGGAATGAACGGTTTCAAATTGTATAGTGCTATTTTATCCTTGTTAATAGCTGATTTCATGCCTTGTTTTGATTGAGCAATGATGATGATGGCCTTATTATGCTAATTTTTATATTGCTGCTGATTGCCATTTTCGCTTGCTTCTGTTTGATTTTAGTGCTGATTAGTGCTGATTTGATTCTAGTGAGTTCATATGGGTTGATTTTGCTGTTTGTTTAAATTCAGAAATGTCTTATTTACTGCCAGAATGCTGCCGAAATTTCTAAAAGTTTGTGTTAATTGAATTCCAATTTGTGAATTGAATTTGGTAATTTGTTACTTTAGTTTTGTTTCGTGACCAAATTCAACTCAAAGGTTACTTTAATTTGTTCTTTTTTTTTCAATTAAATATCTTATAAATTAAATCAATAAGAGGGATGGTATATAATTAGTATCTTTGTATAAAGACAATAGTGAAGAAAACACCTCCTTCTTTCCCTTTCTCCTCTTTTCTTCTTTTTCCATTTTTGCCCTTCCCTGTCTTCGGAACCAGAACAAAAACGCCACTGTTCCCCTGTTTCTGCGCTCATCCTCTACCGTGTGCCACCAGTAGCCACCTCTGGGTTGACACTGCTCTGCCTCCATTCTCCCTCCTCTTGCCATTTTCTGTTTCTGCTTCTTCTGCAGGTTCTCAATTTATTTTCCTATTTACATTTTCTTAGTTTAATTAGTTTGTTTAGTTTTTGTTAAATTAGTCAGTTTAGTTATGCATGCTTAGTGGATTATAGGTGGTTAGGAAGTTATATCTGATTTGTAGTGAATTTAGGTTGAACTTTTTGGTTGCTGCTGATGCCTGGAATGAACGGTTTCAAATTGTAGAGTGCTGTTTTATCCATGTTAATGGCTGATTTCATGCCTTGTTTTGGTTGAGCAATGATGATGATGGTCTTATTATGCTAATTTTTATATTGCTGCTGATTGCCATTTTCGCTTGCTGCTGTTTGATTTTAGTGCTGATTTGATTCTAGTGAGTTCATATGGGTTGATTTTGCTGTTTGTTTAAATTCAGAAATGTCCTATTTACTGTCAGAATGCTGCCGAAATTTCTAAAAATTTGTGTTAATTGAATTCCAATTTGTGAATTGAATTTGGTAATTTGTTACTTTAGTAGATATTATTAGTATTAAAGATGTGTAGTTTTATTTATTTATTTTCTTTTTTTACAGGAAAACTATGTTGAAGGGGAAATCGAACTTGATTAAGGTCAAACTTTTAAGAGCAAATGTTACAGAGTAAAAGTCATGAACTTGTGGATCGGACATGATGATAAATCTATTTACTACTTAACTATTTCAACTCTTCTTTGTTATATTTTTTGCAACATTAGATGATATAGTTCGAGGTTGTCATGATAGTATATATATTGTGGTATTTTGAATGTGATTGTGGATCTTACAACAATTTTTATAAGTCAAATTTGATGAAAAATGTTCAATTATTTTTCTTTAATGACTTTATTCAAATAGTTTAGATTATTTATTGACTCTAAATAATTAAAAAAATGAAATTAATTTCATTCATGAGAAAACTACTATTGGAAATAAAAAATTATATATTACAAAAAACCGTTGTCAAAAGTTACAAAGGACAACGGTGTTAAAACCGTTGCCAAAAAACGACACCAACGGTAACGCTTTAAAATCATTGTTTTAGATGACTATAAAATAGCAATGATTTTAAAACTGTTGTCCAAAAAACCAATGGTAACACTTTTAAACTGTTGTCTTAGACAACTATAAAATGGCAACGGTTCAAAAATCATTACCAAAAAATGGTACCAACGGTAATGCTTTAAAATCATTGTTCTTGTGGATAACAAAACTACCACAGTTTAAAACCGTTGCCTATTCATGTACGGTTTTAAACCGTTGTATCATGAAAAAGAATGGTTTAAAACCGTTGCGTTTGGAGTAATGGTTTGAAACCGTTGTTTAAAATTTTTTTTCAAAACCGTTGCCTATACTAATAACTTTGGCAACGGTTTTTTGGTTACCGTTGTCTTAGGTAAAAAACCATTGTCTTTGAGCATTGGCAACGGCCGGATATACCACAGGTCAAAAACCGTTGCCAAAGCGTTGCCTAAAGTTTAGGGAACGGTTTTTTAATCTACGACAACGTATCCTCCTCCTTTATACGTTGGCATCACTTTTTTTTCGGTAGAAATTGACGGTGACGTAGCTCTCCTTCTCATTGAGTTCTGCCAATTGGAGTTCTAGGAGGCATAGTCGATTTTCGACGTTTTCTTCTTCAATTGCTCAGTCAAAAAACTCCGACGATTCGTACAGAGGTAGAATTTGGTAAGTTTATAATAATTAAATGTGAATTTGATAAGTAAATATTGGTTTGATTGATTATTGTTGAGTTTGATTGATTTTATATTGAATTTTTGTAATATATTGATGTATTTGTGAAGTTCATGGCTTGGTTGTGATGAAACTAGTAGGGACCGAACTATTTTAGATTTTTTTGGGTTGTAATATCGTTTAGGATTAAGTAAAAAATTGGTGAGGTTTGATGGCTGAGAGATTAAATTAAAAGTTATGGCAAATTGGTAATAAAAAACTCAAAAACAGATTAAAATATAAGTAATATTTTGAAAGAAAAAGACTAAGGGTTTGCTTTTGAAATAAGAAGAAGATTAGTATTTGAACTTTATTTTTAGAAAGTCACACTTTATTTTACAAATATTAAGATAAGTGAGATTTCAAATATAATTTTATAAAAATGTTGGGTTAAAATAAAATATTTAAAAACTTAAAATTTAAAATATAATTTTAAAAGTTGAAGAATAAAGCCTTAACCAAACTAGTTTTTATATATAGAAAACAGATATATTGAAATATTATTATTTCTTTAGTATTATTATATTTATACATAAATAATTAGTATATTTTATTAAAAAGCTATTATTTTTAATAAAAAAGTAAAATAATAAGACTTTCTAAAATCATTAGGAACACCGAATGAAGTTAAGTATTTTATAATTCTCTCTTCATAAAACATTTAGGAAGAGATGAGGGAATAGTGTAAAGACGATTTTTGTTATTAAAACAAGAAAAATAAAAGAATAATAAATAGAAAAGAAAATAAGAAGAAAGAAAATTATTAAAGGAATCTCTGCTATAGGAGAGTAGAGAGTAAAGATTAAAAGATTCTAACGAACTTCTATTAAAGGAAAGCATAGCAGAGAAAAGACTAAAAAAATGTATTAACTAAAGAGATTTCTGCTACAGGAAGGCAGAGCACATGAAAGAAATAAAAGAAAGAACGAAAAAAAAGAGATAATTAGAGATATTGTTTGGCACTCTAGAACGAGCTGATATGATTATTTACCTGCTAAAAATGAGAAGAGATATGGTGGTGAGTCCGCCGAGATTCGCTTTCCAGAGATATATTGACCAATTCAGGGGATGGTCGAACCTGTAAAACAGAGGTTGCTTATAGAAGTTATCAATACATACATTGGTTAGAGAAAGCCTCACCTGTAATACCGAGGTTGCTTACAGAGGTTATGTTTGCATACATCAGCTCAAGAGAGTCGCACCTGTAAGACAGAAGTTGCTTACAGAGGTTATGACACTGAAAGCCAAACTCAGACAAAGGTTGCTGAGTTAAGTCGGGAGTGAGTCGAAAATGACAGATGAGCTCATTACCTGCACTAAGGATAAACATGCATCATGCTTGTTTGCGCATAACTTTGTGCTATGTAACTCTGTGATTGTGTGTGTCTGCTGCATCACTGATTGCCTTCTGTGTTCTTTTATTATTTATACTTGTATGTGTTCTGCTGTTAGTTGCGGTTGGCTAATAATAACAAAATGAACTTAACTTCTAACCCCGACCCTAATAAGAACTCCCCAGTTCTTACCCTCTTATTTCCACCCCTTTCAGCTACAAGTGTGAATGTTTAGTGCGGAGCTACAAGAGCATAAAAGATTATATTTACGAGTTGAGTTGTTAGATTTTATTTTCCCTTCGTCGTTTATTGTTTTAGTTTTTAGAGGGGTATGACTTATATTTGAGCATCTTTAAATAAGTCTATGTATATAATGCTATGTGAATATATATATATCTTTATGATTAAATGATTTAAAGTACAAATTCTTTATTTTCTTGGTTAAAACTTCGGTTCGTATTCGCGAATGTTTAATATTAAATAAAGATAGTATATAATAAAAAGGTTTAGAGGTAAGTAACGCCTGTACTTTTAGTACGATCATGAGGTGATAAAAGTTAGGGTATTACATTGAAAACTTGCAAACGTGCCTTGCTTGTTCGGGATCGTTGGCGGTGCTGCCGGCGGCGAAAAAATCAGAGGATTCCTTTCCTTCTCGGTTAAAACTTTTGGAGAGAGGAGAGAGGACATGGAAATTGCTAAAAAACGAAATAGGATTTAGGTTATGGTTGCATTTTAAATTTAAGGATATTATTGTAATTTTAAATATTTTAGTCTCTATTTTTATTTCAAATCAAATAAGATATTGAGACATAGTTTAGTTCTGGACATTTTTATACTAAATACAATACTAAGATTTATTTCAATTTCTGTCTTTTAATCTCAATCTTTCAGTTTGTATCTTTTTTTTAAACGCTACCTAAAAATTGTCCGATTAATTTAATCGAAGACTAGTTGAGATGAGATTTTCATTTTTCTCTAAATTCAGATTCTCTGGAGATGTACCTTGTTCTTTTCTATTTAATTTATTGAAGTATAATTAACTTTATTAATATTTGGCGTTTAATTAATAAGTCTCATGGATTCTTTTACTTGTAAACTTTTTTGTCAAATTAATTAAATAATGATTAGTTTTATTTACTTCTGCTATGAGGAATATATTTTTTGAAGCACGCCTTTAATTGTGTAATCCTAACTAGATTTGTCATATTCTGATTTCTGAGTTTGTTGACTAGTATTTAGTAATAGTAATAAATAATGATATCTAAATTGAGTTTGATTTTTGTTTCAGACCTTTTAAAGGCTTTTTTAAAGCAGGAAATTTTAAAGTTGTTACATTCCGTAAATATACTTAATTGTTTCAAACTTTCAATAATCAATTAAAACAAAATTGTCACATGCGTAATTTTAACAAGCATCATGGGACTTTAATTTAATTGAGTAGTGTTAGGAGTAGTATTTTTGTTAAATTTTGATCAACACTTAACTATTAAAAGAAAATTGAATGATTTTATACTATTAGATATAATCTCACACCATTAAAAATAATCATTAATGACTAATTAATGGCTAAAACCTATAAAATCTGTTGGTCCCTAGACTTTTTTTTTAATTTTTAAAGTCTGTTTTTTTTAAATAAAAATTTAAGGGTCAAGGTTTAGGTTTGCTCATTTTAAAATTCGATTTCGTTAGATAGACAATGATTTTTGTAAACAATGTGAATAATGAATTTTAAAATTAACTCATTAAAGTAAAAAAACACTCCACCCCAAATTATCTTCTAAATCCTAACATTAGATAACTATACACACACCTACTGAATTAAACATTCAGTCATTATTAATTGTATATAAGTAAATTGAATAAAAAAAATAACTATTTAATTAAGAATAATCAACATAATCATCTACGTACCTATTAAATTGAATACAGACCTTTTTTGAGTTGGCCCAATTCAAGGTTGTTGATTAAAAATAAAAATTCTATTTGTATATTAAAATTAGTTATTAAAATCATTCGCTAATAATATTTCGATCTGTAAAGCTAAGCTACTGTAGAATCAATAATTTTTAATACAAAAAAAAAATCAATCACCAAAATATTTATATATAAATATATATGTAGTTTAATTTATTTTTAATATATATTTATATTTCAATATATATTTTATATATACTAGTAACTGATTTTAATAACTAATTTTAGTATACATACAACATAGTCAAGACTAAAAAAAAAGCCAATTTGGTGATATCTTGAAAAAAAAAAGTTTCAAAACTTTTTTTTTTTTAAATTCATTTAACAACCATGCAAAGAATGATTATACTAACAACAATAATGTCGCATAAAAAACTCGTGAACAGTGTTTCTTATTATTACATAATCATAACAAGGCAACTAGCTAACCCTTAATTATCCTTTCAACCAAGTAAAAAACCTGCTTAAGTTCGTTGAAGAAGTACTTCCTTCTTCCATGTTGTGCTTTAATTTTTCCATCAGCTTATGAGACCTTGATCTTGTGTTCTCATCACTAAGCAACTCATCCACTTTCTCTTTTATCTCTCCACGTGAGATCATTCCATTTTCATCCGAATCAAATGCCATTCCAACTTTCAATGCATCACAAATATAATTCTTATTGAAAAACTGGTCACCAAAATATGGCCAACACAGGAGAGGTACCCCATTAGACAAAGCTTCTATGGTCGAATTCCAACCGCAATGACTCACAAAACAAGCTATGGCAGGGTGGCTCAATACCATCTTTTGTGGAGCCCATCCAATTATTTTACCTTTATAACCCTTAAATTCAGGAGGGAGAGACACCGTATTGGTGCAATTGGGATCTTGACGCACAACCCACAGAAAGGGTCTATTGGTAAGTTCAAGTGCAAGTGCAAGTTCTGTAAATTGTCTTTGATTAAAGAGAGTTTCACTTCCAAAAGCAACATAAACTACAGAACATTGAGGTTGCTGATCTAACCAACTCATGCATGATATATCTTCTTCCCAGAATTGTCCTACTGATATTTTTTTGTTCAATAATGGACCTATTGGCGATAATATGTTTGGTAATAAGGAAAATGCTTCAGGTTCAAGTTCTGGTGTGCTGTTACAGAGGAACCACTCGGTCAAATTTGAATTACGCATACAATACATCATATACTTAAACATTTGCTTTCCAACAAACGGATCGAACATATTTAGCCACCAAGAGACTTTAATTTCCATAGTTGGAATGCAAGATGATAACCACAATGATTTTTCTGAGATTGGAAATCCTGCAATTCGAAACAAGATAAACTCTTACTTTGTGACCAAAGAAAATAAGAAATACATGTTGGATAGGAGGAAAGTTCAAGTGCAATTAAGTTAATTTCACATGGAGTTGATAGTTAAAAATTATTAAATAAAAATTTAGTTCAATTAATTAAATCATTTAATGACTTTTAACTATCAATTTCAAGTGTATTGAAGTTGATTCTTAACTATCAATTTCACGTGAATTGAAGTTGATTGCACGTGAGTTTTCACATATATACCATGTTTTCAAAGAAATCGTACATCAATGCCAATATGAAAGAATAATTTTTTTAATATATATTTTGAACCAACATACTAGGGGTGTGTATGGGTCGGGCGAAACCGGATTTAATGTGACTCAGATCCGACCCGAAATATAAACCGGACCTATTTATGAGACCCGAATCCGACCCTAAACCCGATGAAACTTATACACTTTCGGGCCACGATTATACCGGGTAAAAACTGGGTGAAAACCGGGCCATCAACATTACATTACCTTGATACCTTCTTATAAGCTAGCATGTGAAAATATCCAAATTTTCAAGACTTAAACCATTATTTGACATGGTAAAATTCACTTAGAAAAATATAGCAAGAACCAACACTTCTCTAAAATTAAAGCATAACCATAATCAATACTAATATTGTCTAATAAAACCAAATATTTAAATCAATACAAATAACACAATATTATGCATTAATTAGTCTAAAATCTTATGCATTTTAAACATAAAACATTAACTTATAGTCTTATAATAACTAATAACACAAAATATTAAGGTTTACAATACTTAAATTCCACATAAGAATAGCCATCATTCATCACTAATAACACAAAATATTAATTTTGTATGATGATCGGGTCAATTTCGGATGACCCGAACCATGACCTCGACCCGACCCAAAATAATGATCGGGTCTATTTTTTGAGACCCTTATCCGACCCTAAAACCAGTAAAATCACACCAAATTAATTTCTAACATGTTCGAGACCGAATCGGATCTTCGGATGGGACCGAGCCATGCACACCTCTACAACATACTACATTAATGTTCTAAGTATTTAAAATGTATAACAAATAATTTTAGATACAAGACAACCGGAAAATGATAATTTCAAAGTTAAGTTTTTTTTTTTTTTTTTTTTTTTACATAACGTGCCTTTAAATAACTGGTACGATTGTTGCATATATATCCCAACAAAAAAAATGATTAAATGATTTTTTTATCTTGATTTAAGTCATTTTTAACCACTAATAACATTCAACTTTTATTACAAAGAACTTAATTATTTTAATTTGACTACTGTAGTTTCATTAAGAAAATGGGAATTTTCTAAAATTCTAACTTTCAGATCTATAATTAAGAGATCTACATGTCTACTATATTGAGCAATGGACTCTGATAGAAGTATATAGGAGCATTTTTTAAGTGATGTTACATTTAAATTTTTGTATGAATTAAGTTCAATCAAGTTAAATAATAAAACTTAGAATAATATCAGTCATAACTAATTTTTATTACAATAGACTAATTTAATTAAATTTAATTAACAAAAAAATTTGAATATATAACATTATTTATAAACTAATGCAAGTTGGTGAGATGTCAATTAATATTAAATTACCATCAGAGTCTAAGATGGCATCAGCAACAAGGTTGGAGGCGTTATACTGCAACACAAACAGTGATGCCGCCGCAGGCCAAAAGAATGCACCTTTGATTCCCACTTTCCTTGCAACTTCCAAAGCCCAACCCATGAACACATCAGCAACAACGCAAGTTACTTTAATGCCCTCATTCAATTGAAGATCTTCTATCAGCTTCTCAAGCTCTGAAGGCATGGTCCTCAATATGGAGTCGCATACCTCTCCTAGATTGACTCTGTCATGGTCAGGTCCCAACCCATCTGGGATTGACACCAGTTTTATTGGTGAAGATGATCCATTGTTGTTCTCCATGGATCTCACTACTCTCTTATGGCTGAAATCTGAATTGACAAAGATGACATGGCATCCATGATCAAGCAGCTTATGTGAAAGGATCATCATGGGGTTTACATGCCCTTGACCTGGAGCTGGTAGAACTAGCACTGTTGGGGTGCTCATCATCATGATTACACCTTTGTATTTTTTCACTTTTAATTTTGTGTTCCAATGAGTTTGATTATTCTCCCTTCCTTTATTTATCATTGCGGTTTTACTGTTTTAGATACATGTATCTATTCGGCTATTCCTTGGTGTTAGCGAGTGTGTATGGCCCGGCTCGGCCCGAAATTTGATCCAGTTTCGAACACTTTAAGAGTTAATTTGGTGTGATTTCATCGGGTCTAAGGTTGGATAAGGGTCTCAAAAATAGACCCGGTCATTATTTCGGGTCGGGTTTGGGTCATAGCTCGGGTCATCCGAAATCAGTTTGGTAGTCCGGTCACCATACACAATAAATATTTTGTATTATTAATGATGGATGATGACTATTATTATGTAGAATTTAAGTATTGTAAACCTTAATATTTTGTGTTTTTAGTTATTATATATAAGACTATAAGTTAATGTTTTATATTTAAAATGCATAAGACTTTAGACTAATGAATAATATTGTGTTATTTGTATTGATTTAAATATTTGGTGTTATTAGGTAATATTAGTATTGATTATGGTTATGTTTTAATTTAGAGAAGAGTTGGTTCTTGTTATATTTTTTTAAGTGAATTTTACCATGTCAAATAATGATTGGAGTCTTAAAAATTTGGATATTTTTACATGTTAACTTACAAAAAGATATCAAAATAATATAATGTTAACGATCCGATTTTCACCCGATATAATTGTAGCCCAAAAAAATATAGATTTTATTGAATTTAAAATCAAATTCAGATCTCAAAAATAAACTTAGTACATATTTCGAATCGAATTTAAGTCCATCAAACTCGATTTTACTCTCCTCGTATACACTCCTAGTTGGTGTAATGTGTGGAGATTTTTGAGATTTTTCCAAGGAATGTGCGGTGAATGTTACACTCAGTCACACACTCGAGATCTATCCTCTTTTGTATTACTATTTTAATATAAGGAAAAGTCGGTGTAGTTATCAACTTATCATAACATCTAGTATTATAATTTTCTTATTAGTGATACAAAGATCTACTTTTACTTTTTCTCTTTCCCATTATATCAGTTATTTTAAGGTTTAGTTTTACAAAATTTTTAATTAAGTTTATATATATATATATATTTTAATTTGGTCTATATACTAATTTTTTTAATTAATTTTTTTAATTAAGTTTTTATATTTTTTTTTATTTGAATCTTTATACTATTTTTTTTAGTTGGGTCTTTATACAATTAAGCCAATTACTATTAACAAAGACTTAATTAAAAAAAATTGGTGCAAAAGCCCAATTAAAAAAAATATATAGGGACCTAATTAAAAATTTCGTTAAACTATAGGGACCAACAAAATAATTAAACCTTATTTTAATGACACACAACAAATTTAAGATTTTTTGACCCTTTTAAAATTAGGGTTATGCTACATGTATACCAAAATCAGCCACTAAAATCAGTTACTAGAATAAAATACATGCTAGAATATAAATACACATTGAAAATAAATTAAACCACACATATATTTATATACAAATATATCAGTGGCTAATTTTAATAGCTAATTTTGGTGTACAAATAGCATTTCTCTTAAAATTAACTATATTATTTACATATTAAAATATAAATATATATTAAAAATTAATTAAATTATACATATATTTATATATAAATATATTAGTAGTTAATTTTAGTGTATAAATAATATTTTTATTTAAAAATATATAATTAGCAGGACTATTAAATTAATAATTATGGAGTTTTTAACTTAATATATTGGGCCAACTTTTCTGTTAGATCTCATATAATTGAGCCCGTTATTATGATCTAATTTTTTTTTTAAATAATGCAATATATTTTTATAAGTTATGTATAGGGATGAATGTAAATCGAATCGGATTGGATATGTCTAAAATCTTGATTCAATCTGCATTAAAATGATTGAATCAGATCTAATATTCACAATTTTTTAGCTTGAATCGGATTAGATATCAAATATATATGCAAAATATAAAAATACTTTTTAAAAATTTAATTTTATTAAAAAAAATCTTTTTTTTATTCTTTTAAATATGTTTATCTTTAAAATAATATTAAATATATTTTTTTAAAATAATAAAAATAAAATAATATACATATGATCATTATTAGTTGAAATAAAATATAAAAAGAATATTTACTTATTTATTTATTTATTTTACAGATCTGCCAATATGCAGATACCTATATAAAATTTGCAAAGCGATCTTATTAGTGTGCAAATTCAATCCATATCCGCAATTTTTAAATCGGATTCGAATAAATACTACGAATATACAGATCAGATCGAATCTATAAACATTACGCAACATTTTTTTTTTCTTTTAGAATATTGTTTCTTTTTTCTTTAATGTTTTTAGTTATGGTAAATAAATTACAGAAAATTCTTATATGGTAGATCTTAGTTCTGTTGAAACTATATAAAAAAATTTTATATGGTAGATCTTAGTTTGGTTGAAATTATATATTAATTATAGGTTATTAACCGTTTATATTATAATTCATAATTTTTTCAAATGTCTAAATTTTTAGTTAAATTTTAGTTCCTTTACCATAATCCTAATTCTATTAGAATTATTCTCCATATCCAAACAATTTTAGTATTTAAATTTATCTAACTAATTTAGAGGCTCGCGCTTCTTCTTTTTCTTTTTCTCTATCTCTTTCTTCTTTTTGTTTTAAATTCATGTACGTGTGGAGCTTCTTCTTCTCACACTCGTTTACGCACGGAGTATCTTCTTCTTTTTCGCCTTTTTTTTTGCGTTTCTCCTCTTCCTCCTCCTCATTCTCCTCCCTTTTTCACGTTCCTTCTTCTTTACATGTTTTTCTCGTTATCGTCATTCTTTTGTTGTTGTTGCTGCTGTATTTTTTTCATTTTTTTCCTTCTCTCCCTGGTGAAGAAGCAGTAGAAGGTAAAGAGGAAAAGTTTTAAATGGTGCAGAATAGAAATGAACCGATATTATATTTAGAAATGAAATGAAATTATATTTAGAATGAACTGAAATCATTAAGTAATTTCAGTTCATTCTAAATATAATTTCAGTTTATTTCTGAATATAATTTTGGTTCATTTTTGAGTGAATTATTTTGTTATGATTCTTCTTGTTTCACTATCTTGAGAGGAATAAAACCAAGAAAAAAAGAAGAAAAATCAAACAAAAAATAAGAAATAAGAAGAAAAAATTCCTCAAAACTTCTCATCATGTTCTTCTTTCTTGTCTTGTTCATCTAATCAAATAAAGAAGAAGAAACACATAATTCTACAAAATCACTTGATGGATTTGAATGTATTTTTATTCATGATTCAATTTTGTTTGTGTGTTTGTTTTCGAATTAAATTTGTGTGTCGCAATCATTAAGTAATTTCGATTTATTCTGGATTTAAATAAGGTGCATTTAGTTTGTGCTTGTTTTGAAACGAGTTTACATTTTAAATTTAATTTTCAGTTCATTCTAAGTATAATTTCAGTTCATTTCTGAATATAATTTCGGTTCATTTCTATTCTGCACAATTCAAAACTCTTTCTCCTCACATTCTACTACTTCTTCACCAGGGAGAGAAGGAAGAAAAGAAAAAAAATACAGCGATAACAATAACAAAAGAATGACAATAAGGAGAAAACACGTGAAGAGAAAGGAACGCGAAAAAGAAGAAGAAGGAGGAGGAGGAGGAACGCAAAGAAGAAGGTGAAGAAGAAGAAGAAGCTCCACGCATAAACGAGCGTGAGAAGAAGAAGAAGAAGAAGCGTGTAATCACGCTCTTTTAATGATAGTGGTTTTTGTTGGTGTTAGGCCTACTTAGATGAACTTGGATGAAAAAAATATTTGGATGTATAGCAAACCTAATAAATTAAAATGCATTTTTTTGGGAATTTAGGGGAATTTCTCCGATCCTCGGAAAACTTTCTAATTTTAATAGAGTTCGCCGGACCCCACGCGAACTTCATAATTTATATGAAATTCGTTGCACCCCGAAGAACATCAAGTAGAGTTTGACACACTATATAAACCGTGGGGCCAATCTATTTTGTCCCTTTCCTCCTTCTAAACCTATCTTCTTTTTCCTTCGCTTGTGATATTCAGAATTTTCTCTACGAGATTTTCTGCCTTCCGCCGTCCATGAAGTTTGTTATCCACTATATTGGCAGCTTCAGGTCAGTATTTAACATGTTAGTTAGGGTTACTATTTACTATTTATATGTTAGTTAGAGTATGTAACATATTAGTTAGATTTTTTTATATTTTATTTTTAAGTACGATTATTGTTTACTGTTTATAACATGTTAATTAGAGTAAGTTATTAGTTAATTGTTAATTAATTTAGTCGGAATAGTTAGTTTAAGTTTTGAGTTAGATGGTAATTAGAATGATACATAGTTAGTTAAATTAAGTTATCAGTTAATTATTGATTAGTATGTTTATAGAGTTAGTTGAATATGTAATTGGATTAGATTAGATTAGAATGATACATAGTTAGTAAAATTAAGTTATAAGTTAATTATTCATTAGTATATTTATAGAGTTAGTTGACAGGCTCATGTAGTTAGCCTACATTTTAATTAGTAAATTTATGAACTGATTAAGATATAAGATAATTTGTTAATTTAATTATGTCTTTTAAAAATTTACTTAATTTGAAAGAAATTGAGTTCAGTTTATGTTATTTTATTTTGCTAGAGTGTAGTTAGATTGAGCAACAGTTATTAGGGTACGAGCATACGCTTTATAGATTGGATCAAGTTGAGCACTACACTTTTATCACTCTTGTTTATTATATTGTAATCAAATTTGAATTTGTAATTTTATGTGTTGATCCTCTTTTTTTTAAAATTTTTTATTTTTTCGTTTGGTAGGCACCTCAAATTCTTGTGCACTAGACGGAATTCGATGAGATGCCCGCCTGAGCAGATTAGGCCATATCTCAGGCGAGCCGGGTTTGAGTATATGGCGTATATGGTGGAGTTCGAACATGATTGGCCATTAGCATAAGCATTGATAGAGAGGTAGAGACTTGAGTCCCACACGTTTTATCTACCGTGCGGGGAGATGACTATCACCCTGTAGGACGTGGCTTACCAGTTGGGATTCAGGATCGATGGGGATCCTGTTAGTGGTTGTATCAGCGGGTGGGAGCAGCACCATGATGGACGGTCCATTGATGACTTCTGCCAGCAACTACTGGGTGCTGTTCCTGACCTTGAGGATAGACAGTCACGGATCAAGTGGACTGTCAAACTCATATGGTTTCACAATACTGTCTGCGGAGAGCTAGAGCAGGACGCCATTGAGGAGCGCCTGTTGCAGTACACGAGAGGGTAGATCATGCAGTTGATCGGGGGTATATCTTATTCCCGGATGCTTCTTACCCAGGCCAAGGCAAGGCCGAACCAGGCCAAAACTGTGTCACAAGTTGCATCCAAGTACCTAAAAACATATCAACAGTTAGCACATATACATGATGACTTTATACATAACAAAGGACAATGAAATGAATCTTACTGGGCAAGTACATTTGCATAGCGAATAATCAACGAGGAAACTCATTGTATGACTCCTCCCAATCGCCGTATATTCTAGCGATTTATGCGTCACCGTAATAGTTCATCTCTTTTCCCTCATCACCATCATCAAGAATTTTCGCTGGTTCATCATCAGCATCGTCTTTGTCATCGGGGTTACCTTCATACGAATCCATCATCGGACCCCTTATAGCAGAACCCTCATGACTTTTAACATTATCTTCCATCATGTCAGCATTACCAAGTTCAACGTTTGAGCCCTTTTGACTACCTTCAGGTGGCATATTTAGATTGACCATCATCCTTCTAATATTTTGTCTAATAGCTCCGCTTAAAAGACTATCATTGACAGTATACGCAGATGATCCTTGTCCACCCAACTCAACGAAACACACGAATAATTCCAGCAGATGAACATCTGTCCATTGGTTGTGCCACGACCTTATAAGACATACGTCCTCGTCGTCACGCATGTAACCGATACCTAATTCAAAATAACAGAAATATTTTTCAAACCGTGGTCTAATAAACATAATAACAACAGAGCAAAGACAACTGTAGCATACCTTTTATAAAATAAATTGTCATCTACTTTGGTCGGATATCTGTAGTAAATTTTTTTCACTCTTCTCGTGTGTTGCTGCCCAGTGGAATGCAATATCAAATTCTTCAACGCTGTTAGACTATTGACTTCCGGTGTCATGTACGTAATTATTGGTTGTCCAAACTTAAAAACGATAGAAACTTCTTTATCATACACACTATTTTACTATCATAATGAATAAATAACAATGGATTTATTGACATTGTAGAAAAAAATGCCAAAATGAGAATGAAAGAGGAGAATAGAATTGTGGTTTTGAGCTCCGCTCTCCACCAATCCTACTTTTATTTTGGAAACTCTACTTGAAGTTCGTCGGGGTCAGGCAAACTCTATTAAAATTATAGAGTTCGTCAGAAGGTTCAACGAACTTGTCCTAAATTAAAAAAAAAGAAAAACGTATTTGGGAATTTAATTTTTTTTATGTGACAGAATTTAAAGTTGGAATAACGGGTTTATGGAAATAATATTTTTTTTTAATTTATTTCAGAAAAAAACCGACCTTTGTAGCTAAGATTGATAATAATACAATTCTATAATACAGTTTCATTCTCTCTCAGTCTCATTCTCTGAAACAATGTTCATAGTGACTTTGATATAAATCGATAGAAAAATAATATAAATCTAATGAAAAAAAATATTCTAAAGTTAAAAAAATTTATAATAGGTATTAAATTTATAATTTTCATCATGCATGAATGTCATTATTTTAATTTAAAGATAATTAAATTTTCACTTTACCAATTTTTTTTTTCCTTGGAAAAACTTAATCCAAGCCTAACAATATATTTTGGTTGTTGTAGCCCTAAACAAGGCAATAAGATGAACCTGCTAAGAGATTGAGTGTGTCTCAATACAAGAACATGAAAAACATGAATTATTAGCAGAATAATAAAATATATGTCTAATTACTTAGTATAAGTATATTGTAAAATTTTTCATAAACTTAAACTTGCTTATTCGATTAATATACGTAAAATTACACATACACAAAGATATCATTCGATACACCAATATTTAAATTCACCAATCTTTAAAAACGTGACATAACAACGTGCTTTGTTTCTGTTCACCCTAATTCTTATTTGTTCATAAGTAAGCAATTCATTGTTTCAACCAAGTAAAAAACCTGTTTAAGTTCCTTGAAGAAGCACCTCTTTCTCCAATGTTGTGCTTTAACTTCTCCATGAGCTTATGAGACCTTGGTGTTATGTTCTCATCACCAAGCAGTTGATCCACTTTGGCTTTAATCTCACCACGTGAGATTAATCCATTTTCATCCAAATCAAATCCCAATCCAACCTTTAATACATCACAAATGTATCTTTGATTGAAAAATTGGTCAGCAAAATAGGGCCAACACAAGAAGCGAACTCCATTAGTCAAACCTTCCAGAGTTGAATTCCAACCACAATGACTTACAAAACAAGCTATGGCAGGGTGGCTTAGCACCTTCTGTTGAGGAGCCCATCCAATTATTTTACCTCGATTCCCCTTAAATTCGTCCGGAAGAGACATTTTATTCTCGCAATTGGGATCTTGACGAACAACCCAAAGGAAGGGTCTGTTCGTCAGCTCGAGCCCAAGAGCTAGCTCAGTAAATTGTTTTTGGTCGAAAAGAGCAATACTACCAAATGCTACATACACAACAGAATTGTTTTGTTGTTGATCAAGCCAATTCATGCAAGACAAATCTTCTTCCCAGAATTGTCCCAATGATCTTGGAGCTACACTTTTATTATTATCATCATAGGTTCTGGATAATGGGCCTACTGGCAATAAATTTGGCACACAAGAAAATGCTTGTGGTTCAAGTTCATATGTACTATTGCACAACCACCAGTCAGTTACATTATCTGAATCTCGGAGGCACTCCACCACATACTTAAAAAATCTCTTTTGAACTAAAGGGTCAAACAAATTTAACCACCATATGACTTTGATGTCCATTGCTGGAATACAAGAGGATAACCAAAAGGTCTTTGTTGTTGATGTTGGTGACCCTGCAATGGTTAAAAAATATAATAAATAATAAAAAGAAGAAAATATAATGTGTTTGATATACCGGCAATAAAAAATATCATCTCTACCACACACAAATTAGCAACAAAAATGTTATAAGAATAAATAGATGTGATGTTTAATTTATTTTAAATATATATTTTATATGAATGAATAATTTCATAGTTAATTTTTATGTATATTTAATATAATTATATGCAATGTGTCAAAGAATATTTTTCATTATTTTTAAATTGGAGATATCATATTAATTTTAAACATAATAGTTTAAAAGACAAATTGAATTAGTTTCCAATAATTATTGTTATGGATAAATTTTTTTATGCATTAAATGGAGATGGGATCAAGACATGAACCACATGAACAGTGGCGGAGCTTGAAACAAAATTTTTGGAGGCAGATAAAAAATAATTGTCAATATGCTTTTCATATGAATCCCATTTAAGATAAGCTCGTCTAACTCCATCTCTGTGATTTGGGTGATATTATCAAATTTGAAGTCGTTTTCTAGGGTTTCGTTCCAAAGAATTAAAGTCAAACTCATTAGATGCAACTCTTTAAACTTTTGAAGGTTGTATCTCACTTTTTTTGTAATTCATTAAAGTAGAAGAACTATCTACATGTGTTGATATTGTAAAAGTTATATGTTCTCCTTTTTGAATATTAGCATTCTTCTTAAAAAATACATCAATTTTTTTATTTTTCATGATTATTTTATATAGAAATTTGAATATATATCTAATAAAATATGTAAAAAAGAAGTTAGAAGGACAAATATTAAAATTTATAATATTTATTAATTTTTTTATCAATTTATACAAATACAATAATATCAATACTTATTAAATATTATAATATTTTTTATTATATAAAAAATTAAATTAAATTAACAGTAAAATATAAAATAATATTAAATTATATAAATAAAAAATACCTAATTTTTTATATTTGAACTTAAAGGTAGAGGAAGTGTTACTTATTGAATAGAGGAGTTGCAAAATGCGAATACACTCAATTCATTTCAAATCTAACATGTTTGAATATTTAAAACTAAAAATTATTGTACAATAATAGTAAGAGATAAAGGTTGAACTTTTATATTTTAAATTATAATAAAGTATTTAAGCCAACTAAACTATTTTTTATTTTTTTAAAAAATATTACTAATTTTTTTAATAAAAATTTGGGGGCTGTGACCCCTTATTTCAACTAAACTCCATCCCTGCACATGAGTTGATCCCAAGTGCATCTACATGTATGACCATTAGACCATAGAACCAAATCTCGAAGTACATAAAGAATTAGACGATGTTTTGAGAATCACATGGATTAACTTCTTGAACAAGTTTAGCAGAGATTCAGTTTACTTATTTGGTCTCTAGGTGTGTTGGCCAAAAATTAATTACTCCCAAACAAGTTAAAAATTGATAAACTTTGTCAAAAACTATAAAACGTCCTTTACCTTTTAAAATGCAAGATATTTTAAGTTTTCTATTTAAAATATATAAAAATAAATAAATTTTTTAAAAGGATTTAATCAAAGACTTATTTATCTTTTAAGTTAAAATATCAAAAACTTATTCATCATTTAAAAATAAAAAAAAAAATATTTTTTCAAAAGAAAGTTTATACTAAAAAGAAAATATTATATATTTTTGTTATTTTCCAATAAAATATTTGAAAATTTGACTTTTTAGTTTTACTGATTTAATAATAATTGATTCAGTTTTTAAAAACTTAAAAAAATTAGTTTGGAAACTAAAAGTGCATTATATTTGTGTTTTTATTTTTAATATTTTATGTTTTTAGAATTTTGTAAAAAAAAAGATAAAACAAAAAGTAAAAATAAAAAAGATAATTTTAATTTTTTTATTTATAAAATTTTAAAAACAAAAAAAATAAAAATAAAAACAAAAAATAAAATTTCGTCAATTCAAAGTCTCAAATACTAATTTGTGAGGGGTAGAAACTCCGTTTAAGGAAATTGTTGTATGTACAATGAGAAATTTAAATTTTCAACGGTTATTTAAGTAGATAAGTAAACTAAACACTTGACTAATCAAAGTTAATTGAGCTAATACTTATATATTGGTCTTTAAAATTACACTCGCTAATATATAGTCCTCTCAAAGAATTATTAATAATATGTCGAGATGATAGACTAAGGACTATCACACTGGACTTTTTAACTATCTGAAATCCTAATCCTAACTTTATTTAAGGTTTTAAAGAATTTAATTATGGTAAAAAAATTGATTTATCATATCAAATAGTTATTATGAAATCTAACAATATAGCTGTTAATTTATTCTAGTATATCGTTAATGTTCTGTGACAGAAATAAGGAACTAAGGTAAATCACAAATACAAAATTAAAAGACCAAATTAAATAAATTAAAATTTTGAAAATGAGATTAAGACGCCAGGAGGGAGGATTTGAGTATTAACTCAAAGTAAACAAATGAAGTTAGTGAAATGTAATATTAATAAATTACCATCAGTATCTAGGATGCCATCAGCAATAAGCTTGGGGACGTTATACTGCAACACAAACACTGATGCTGACGCAGGCCAAAAGTAAGCTCCTTTGATTCCCACTTTCTTTGCAACTTGCAAAGCCCAACCCATGAACACATCTGCAACAACGCAAGTTACTTTAATGCCCTCATTCAATTGAAGATCTTCTATCAGCTTCTCAAGCTTTGAAGGCATGGTGCTCAATATGGAAACAGATAACTCTCCTAAATTGACTCTGTCATGTTCAGGTCCTAACCCATCTGGGATTGATACCAATTTGATTGGTGAAGATGATCCATTATTGTTGTCCATGGATCTGACGACTCTCTTATGGTTGAAGTCTGAGTTGACAAAGATGATATTGCATCCATGATCAACGAGCTTATGTGAAAAGCTCATCATGGGGTTTACATGCCCCTGAGCTGGATATGGAATAACTAGTACTGTTGGAGTCTTAATCATGATGATTATGTGTGGCTTTCTTTCTTTAATTTCTCTGCTCTAATGAACTTGAAGCTCTAAGTATTTATAGATGGAGCAATGTATTTAATTTGTATACGGACTTTAATTTCGTGTTTATTTTTGACTTTTTGTTTTTTTGGCAGATATTTTTAGAAACACACTAAATTGGTATCAAGAACATATGATACTTTATTTTTGACAAATAATTGTCTATCTGGAAAAAGCTAAGATATCCATGATAAATTAATAATAACACAATCTTCTACTAGTTCCTTTATAAACTAAAGGAGAAAAGGAGAGAGTATCTAAGTTTTTCAAAAAATTTAAGTCTATAGAATAATATGAAGTATATAATTGTACTATTTTTAATCTATTTTTTTTAAATAAGAGGTTTTTTTTTTAGTCTGTTTGAATTTTTTGTATAAAATTTTGTTTTTTTTATTTGTTTATGCTAATTTTTTTTTTCTTTTAAAGGATAACAAGAATTGAATTTTATAATTTTTTGTTATAAAAGTCGATAACATGTCATAAAATTATTTTTTTAAAAACTTAAATTAATAGAAAGAGATACATAAATAGTTATTATACATCTAATAAAATTTTTTTTAAGTCATTTTCATAATTTATATGAAAAATTATAACTGAAGTATTATTTTGGAGTGTAAACTCTAAAGAGTATGAATAATTTTAGGCACTCATCACTTATATTTATCTATATTTTTTATTATTTTGGTAATATATGTACGTAATGATAATAAATAAATAATTATTTAAAATAAACAACAATAACAAAAGGTTACTGCTCAAATAGATATCAAAATTTTCATCTTTAAATATAAAATAAAAGATAAATAAGTTCCTAAGTATCAAAATTTTTATAGAGCCACTGCTTTTGTTTCAGAAATATATCACTCACCAAAAATTTTCAAGCTCTATTGATTACTCATCAGTCAACTAGTTAAATTAGTCTTTAAAAAATTATTTATTTTTAAATTAATTTTTAAAAATTTTTTTAATTAAATTTGATTTTTAAAAATTTTAAATTAATCATGTTAATTTTTTTGTCACTTTATTTATTTATGATGACAAAATTTATTAATGTGACACGTTAAGTGACACTACCTCAATACACACCTAAAAGTCTTAATTGTCTATTAATATAATTAGTTTATAAAATTAGATAAAATCAATTTCAGATTGATGAATTTCAATTCCTTAAGTTTTTTTCATAATTATGTTTTAATTTGATCTAATTTCATAAATTTATTATGTTAATAATCAATTAAAATTTTTAGGTATGTGCTGGAGTGTCACTTAATGTGTCATATTAGCAAATTTTAACTCCATCAATAAACAAAGTGATGAAATGACTAATATAACTAATTTAAAATTTTTAAAAAATAAATTTAATTAACAAAATTGTTCGAAAGCCAATTTAAAGAATGAATAATCCTTCAAGACTAATTTAATCATTTATAAGTCAAACTAACTTTATTTAAAAAATTGTTATAACATATTTTAAAACCGTTATAACTTACTTTATATATATATATATATATATATATATATATATAATGAATGGCATCATTCTCATAATCAATATTATTTGGAGAAATTTTTTATTGAGCTTCATTATTTGACCTATATAAATATTAAATTATTTTTTATAAATAAATTTTGTTAATTCATGTAAATAAATTCTAAAAAATATAAATATAAATTGTATTAATTTATGTATATAAATTCTGATAAATATATGTGTAAATTATATATTTTTATGTATAAATTTTTTATAAATATATATATAAATTATTAATGGTCAAATATTAACTAAAAATAATAATATTTAATAACCATGTAACATTACTCTTTTTTGTATATTACTCATGAAAACTATTCTCTGTTTCTCTAGCTCTTTGTTTGTTCTACTATCTATCTTTTTTCTTCACTTTTCTAAATTCATCAGTCTTCAAGACTCTTTTAAATGGAAAATGAATAGAGTGGTGTTGAAAAATCCAAAAGTTGGTCTATGATATATCCAGCAACTAATAACAACTTTAGTAATGAATTACTTCTAAAAAATTCCTCATTCATTGCTTCCTCCTTTGAAAATCTGTTGTGGGAAGGAGTCCCTTGTTCTAAAAAATCTTCACGTAGCTTCCACATGACGATAAAATATCATAAAAGCTTAGATAAAATTACATCATGATTATTATACATGCCTAATCAATAATCAGCTTGTGGTTCACAATAAACTTCTTGATGTATAGTGATCAGATATGTGTTTTATTAAGTCTCACATTTTTTAAAAAGAAGGAATATAATTGTATAATTATATAACAATTTATATTATTAGTATATTAAAATTAAATTTATAAAAATAATTGTATGTTACTTATTAATATTAAAATAATCCCGTACAATAAAATGACAAGACTAATGTATGAGGATTCAAGAAGCTCACGATTTAGGCAGGGGATGGGCAGGGGTCCATGATCTTGAAAGTGATAGTTTTATTTTTATATAGATATTATATTATATAAAAAAAGTACTATTTGTATATAATATAGATGACAAATATTTCTTTTGTTATTTTTTGTATAAAAAAACATTAGAGACTTCAGATGAAGAAATTAAAATTTGAAAAATAAAAACTATAAACTTTATTTGAGGCTAAATTTGAGTATCAAAAAAATATTCGTATATTATTTTAGATGCATATCGGTTCTAGTTTTGTACATCACTTGATCTCTTCAATTATTTTCGTTTGGGACCATATGATGCCTTTAGGGCCACAAAATTGGGTGTAATGATAGCTAACGTACGTACCTCACTTTTATTGAATTGGTATGGTAAAATGTTTTAGAATGAATACATTGGCAAAGTAAAAAATTTAAAATTTTAAAGATATTTTTAACGTTTAGTTTAATTTAATTTAAATATTTAAATAAATTTTAATCTTATTATTAATATTTTAACTGTCAATAAATAGTCATTTTTTTTAGATTATTTCTATATCATCATCATCATCCCCAATATACCAAGTCACCAAAAAAACAATCCCCAATATATTACTGTTCCGTTCTTATCAACAATACTTTAACTTATACTCCACCACCTTCCAAATTTTCGAGTTAAAGACGAATCTAAAAATTTTAATATGTCAAAATTAAGTTTTAGAAAAAAATTTTAATTATTTTTTATTATACAAAAGTAATTTAAACAAAATATGTATTTTTTAAAAGAAAAAACATCTCAATTAAAGTGCATAATATAATTATCAAAATATAATGGTCAGTTGTTAGTCAGTTAAGACTCAATATTTTTGGACTCTATGAACACTACTCAATAATAAAATCTCTCTTAACTATAACAATATAATATTAAAACAACTAAATTAAACATTTCAACGATGTGACAAAAGATATCTTCCGGTTAGAAATTGACAAAAACTGACTTGTCAAGCAACGGTGACTGGGAATTACTGAATTGAATGATGTATTTCAGCCATACACTACTTTACGAAACGTGCTTTAATTTCTGTCATCTCTATCAAATTAAAATTACCATAATACTAAAATGACAATAATTTAAAATTATTTTATTTAATATTTATAATTTTATGTATATAATATTTTAATTATATATTTATTATATTTAATATTATTCAATTATTTTAATAGTAATTAAAAATATAAAATAAAGTAATTTTTATTTTGAGCTGATTTTTTAAATTATTTTTATTTAAAATAAATAAATAAATAGTAACTACCTTGGTCGTGATACAATCATGAAAATCATTTTCAGATTTGCGTGAAGTCTTCTACATACTAGCTGTTTGACCTTTATATAGAGCTCCAATAATATGATGGTATTCATAGATATTAAGTGGCAAACTGGCAATAATAAATTATGTTACGTACTCATATAGCAATATGAAGTCGATATTCATCCGCCTGTGAAAAAAAAAAAAAGAAAAAAAAAAAAGAAAAGAGAGAGAAGAGGCTGCAATTTGCCGAGGAAAAGCCAAGGAGGTGCAATTACTATTAAAGAAGAATATTAAATCTTGAATTATTCGATCCCTTCTGTGTCAGTTAACAGTTAAATTTATTTTTGGGTAAATTATTGAAATAAATCAAGTGTAGCCCAAAATTATCCAAATCTTTAAGATTAAATTTTGTGTGTGAATGTCTCAAGACACATTTTTATATAACTCGAGAAAATAATATTAAATTGAATCAAGTAGATTCGAATTGCATGCAACTTGAAAAAGATTATAAATCGAAACAATAAGTTTTGAACTAGAAATGACCATAAATTGAAATAATTGTATTTGATTTATGAATGCATGAAAATCGAACCAAATGAGTTCGATTTACAAGGATTCGAGAACAACAAGGTAATTTGAATAAAATGGATTCGATTTAGTGTTTGTTTCAATATGTGATTAAATCGAATCCATTTAATTCGATCTATATATAACTGATCTCTATATATGCGAGCTCAACGTGAAATTTTTAGAATAGTGAGATTCATAATGGCCACTGATGAGAGTTTTGTAACTCTTGTGCACTATAGAGGGTCTAAAAAAAACACGATAAGGTATTAAGTTCACTGATTAGGACCCGCTGAGTATTTTTTTCAAACCTTCCACGAGTTTTGCTGAGTTTAAGGATACTATACTCCAGAAACTAGGTCTGCTTGGTGTCAAACGGGTAGAGAAATTGTTCTATAGAATTCTGATATCTGTGTTACGCGATGATGTGAAGTATGATTCATTTGTTATTGGCAGTGACGAAGACTTGCAAGTTCTGCACCATTGTCGCTGTTAGTTTCCCAAGGTGAGGACTTCGAAACTGTTGGCTAAGCTTGTAGATGTTATATCTAGTTCTGGAGGTTCGAATCGAGATCCTCAATCTGTAGGACATCCAGTCTGCTCTAGCTCCATGCCTGTTCGTGCCTTATCGGCTGCGCCGGTCATTGCACTTGAGGCGGGTTTAGTTGCTTCTCTTTCCTTTGCATTCAATCTAAACCGTGGTGGTGACCTCAGATTTGGTGAGATTGGCCCGTTGGGGGAAGAAGCATTTGTGACGCTCGGACCTCCTACAACGGTCTCGCTTGTTGGAGTGGTTGGAGTACCTGATAGAGTTGAGGATGTACTGCATGATGATGATGATGATGATGTAGAGCCCGCCACAATAGCAGATGATAGTGACGACGACACACCACAGTCTACCCCAGCTGTGGATGGGGGAGCATAGTTCGGGTACCAATCAGTACCCCCCACACTTCTCAGCATTAGACTTGGATGCCATGGCACTTGAGGTGGATCCGGGAGTACCTGTTGGGTTCGGTGCTAGGGAGACACAAAATATAGGAGTTGTATCTAAATTTGAAGTGGGTCAGCAGTTTCAGGATAAAAAAGAAGTCGTGTTAAGCGTGAAAGCATATAGCATTCGTCGCGGGGTTGAGTGTAAGGTATTGGAGTCCGATAATCGCAAGTACTATGGGAAGTGCAAGGAATTTGGAAGCGGGTGTGCATGGCTCATTCGGGTTAGCCTCTACCAGCGCAGATGTATTTGGGAGGTAAAACGATACAATGGTCATCACACATGTCTAACCACATCGATATCTAGTAATCACAGGAAGCTTGATTATCATGTTATATCGGTCTTCATACTGCCCATAATTATTGCTGATGATGTCGTCTCAATCAAGGTATTGCAGAATGCCACGGAGGCACATTTCGGGTTCAGACCAACTCAGGATGGTTTAGATGGCTAAACAAAAAGCTGTGGCCTAGATTTATGGAGATTGGGATGAGTCATACAATGACTTACCACAATGGGAATTGGGTGTTCAGATCACAATGCCAAGTAGTGTTGCAATGTTAAAGACGAGTTCTGCGCGGTGGTGGACGAAATTGTGATCCATGCTCTTTGTACTTGTATGAAATTTAATAATTGGCTCTATTTGAATTCACAACTCCGTTCAACTAACCAGCAAGTGTACTGGGTCGTCCAAGTAATAAACCTTACGCGAGTAAGGGTCGATCCCACAGAGATTGTTGGTATGAAGCAAGCTATGGTCACCTTGCAAATCTCAGTCAGGCGGATTCAAGGATAATTGGATTATTAGTTTAAATTTGATTAATGGAATAAATAGAAAATAAAAAGGGATAGAAATACTTATGTAAATCAAGAGTGGGAATTTCAGATAGGCGTATGGAGATGCTGTGCTCCTCTTGAAACTCTACTTCACTACTCACTCTTCCAATCCTTCTTACTCCTTTCCCTGGCAAGCTGTATATAAGGCATCACCATCATCAATGGCTACTTTTAATCCTCTCGGGAAAATGGTCCTATGCGCTGTCACTGCACGGCTAATCGTCTGGAGGCATCACCTTTGTTGATAGCTACATCCCATCCTCTCAGTGAAAATGGTCCAAATGTTCTGTCACAGCACGGCTAATCATCTGTCGGTTCTCAATCAGGTTGGAGTAGAATCCATTGATTCTTTTGCGTCTGTCACTAACGCCCAGCCTTCAGGAGTTTGAAGCTCGTCACAGTCATTCAATACCGGAATCCTACTCGGAATACCACAGACAAGGTTAGACTTTCCGGATTCCCGGGATCCTACTCGGAATACCACAGACAAGGTTAGACTTTCCGAATCCCCATGAATGCCGCCATCTATCTAGCTTATACCACGAAGATTCTGTTGGGGAATCTAAAAGATATGCGCCCGGCTTAAGGTAGAACGGAAGTGGTTGTCAATCACGCGCGTTCATAAGTGAGAATGATGATGAGTGTCACGGATCATCACATTCATCAAAGTGTTGTACAACGTATATCTTGGGATAAGAATAAAAGAGAATTGAATAGAAAGTAATAGTAATTGTATTGAAACTTGAGGTACAGCAGAGCTCCACACCCTTAATCTATGGTGTGCAGAAACTCCACCGTAGAAAATACATAAGTGAAAGGTTCAGGCATGGCCGAATGGCCAGCCCCCAAAATGTGATCAATAGCCTCTTAAGATGAAGAATAAAACAAAACTGAGACCAAAGATGAAACGTGGTCAAAAGACGACTGATACAATAGTTAAATGTTCTATTTATAATAAACTAGCTCCTAGGGTTTACATGAGTAAGTAATTGATGCATAAATCCACTTCCGGGGCCCACTTGGTGTATGCTTGGGCTGAGCTTGATCTATCCACGAGCTGAGGCTTCTCTTGGAGTTGAACTCCAAGTTATGACGTGTTTTGGGCGTTCAACTCCGGATCATGACGTGTTTCTGGCGTTTAACTCCAGACAGCAGCATGTACTTGGCGTTCAACGCCAAGTTACGTCGTCAATTTCCGAATAAAGTATGGACACTTATATATTGCTGGAAAGCTCTGGATGTATACTTTCCAACGCCGTTAAGAGCGCGCCATTTGGAGTTCTGTAGCTCCAAAAAATCCATTTCGAGTGCAGGGAGGTCAGATTCCAACAGCATCAGCAGTCCTTTTTGTTAGCCTTTTTCAGAGTTTTGCTCAAGTCCCTCAATTTCAGCCAGAAATTACCTGAAATCACAGAAAAACACACAAACTCATAGTTAAGTCCAGAAATGTGAATTTAACATAAAAACTAATGAAAACATCCCTAAAAGTAACTTGAACTTACTAAAAACTACCTAAAAACAATGCCAAAAAGCGTATAAATTATCCGCTCATCACAACACCAAACTTAAATTGTTGCTTGTCCCCAAGCAACTGAAAATCAAATAGGATAAAAAGAAGAGAATATACTATAAATTCCAAAATATCAATGAATATTAATTCTAATTAGATGAGCGGGACTTGTAGCTTTTTGCTTCTGAACAGTTTTGGCATCTCACTTTTTCCTTTGAAGTTTAGAATGATTGGCTTCTCTAGGAACTTAGAATTTCGGATAGTGTTATTGACTTTCCTAGTTAAGCATGTTGATTCTAGAACACAGCTACTTATGAGTCTTGGCCGTGGCCCTAAGCACTTTGTTTTCCAGTATTACCACCGGATACATAAATGCCACAGACACATGACTGGGTGAACCTTTTCAGATTGTGACTCAACTTTGCTAGAGTCCCCAGTTAGAGGTGTCCAGAGCTCTTGAGCACACTCTTTTTGCTTTGGATCACGACTTTAACCACTTAGTCTCAAGCTTTTCACTTGGACCTTCATGACACAAGCACATGGTTAGGGACAGCTTGATTTAGCCGCTTAGGCCTGGATTTAATTTCCTTGGGCCCTCCTATCCATTGATGCTCAAAGCCTTGGATCCTTTTTACCCTTGCCTTTTGTTTTTAAGGGCTATTGACTTTTTCTGCTTGCTTTTTCTTTTTCTTTCTATTTTTTTTTCGCCACTTTTTTTTTCGCAAGCTTTCTTTTTCACTGCTTTTTCTTGCTTCAAGAATCAATTTCATGATTTTTCAGATCATCAATAACATTTCTCTTTGTTCATCATTCTTTCAAGAGCCAACAATTTTAACATTCATAAACAACAAGATCAAAAGACATATGCACTGTTTAAGCATTCATTCAGAAAACAAAAAGTATTGTCACCACATCAATATAATTAAACTAAATTCAAGGATAAATTCGAAATTCATGTACTTCTTGTTCTTTTGAATTAAAACATTTTTCATTTAAGAGAGGTGAAGGATTAATGGATTTTATTCATAGCTTTAAGACATGGTTACTACATACTAATGATCATGAAGTAGAGACACAAAATATAGATAAACACAGCATAAAAACCGAAAAGCAGAAAGAAATAAGAACAAGGAATGAATCCACCTGAGTGAGGGTGGCGCCTTCTTGAAGGTCCAATGGTGCTTTTTGAGCTCCTTTATGTCTCTTCTCTGCTTCTGTTGCATGATTCCTAGTAATTTTGGTGTTCCTATCCTTAGTTGCTCCCAATAATTGTGTGGAGGACAATTTATCCCCTGAGGTATCTCAGGGATCTCTTGATTTGCAGTCAAATGTTCTACCACTGAGCTATAAACCCTTTACATGAGTCTTTCCATCTCCCATGATTCAGAGGTGGAAGCTTTTGTCTTCCCTTTTTTCTCTTCTTCTTTTTTTTTGGATGTCTCTGGCCTTAGGTGCCATTAATGGTTATGGAAAAGCAAAAAGCTATGCTTTTACCACACCAAACTTAGAAAATTGCTCGCCCTCGAGCAAGAGAAGAAAGAAAAGATGAAGAATAAGAAGAAGATATGGAGGAGATGGAAGGATATGTGTATTCGGCTATATGGGTGGGATTGGGTGGGAAAGAGATTTTGAATTTTGAAGGTAGGTGGGGCGTATGGGGAAGAGTGGATGGATGTGAGTGGTGAATGGAAAACAGAAGGGATGACCATGAATGGAAAGAGAGAGAGCGAGGTAGGTGGGGATCCTGTGGGGTCCACAGATCCTGAGGTGATCTTGTGGGGTCCATAGGTCCTGAGGTGTTAAGGAATTCCATCCCTGCACCAAATAGGCATGTAAAATGCCTTTGCACACCATTCTGGCATTTAAACGCCGAGTGGTGCACGTTCTGGGCGTTCAATGCCCATGTAAAGCATGTTTCTGGCGTTGAACGCCAGTTTCATGCTTGTTACTAGCGTTCAGCGCCAGTTTTTCCTCTCTAGGCACATTCCTGGCGTTCAGCGCCAGAATGTTGCTTGTTTCTGGCGTTCAGCGCCAGAATGATGCTCTGTTCTGGCGTTGAACGCCGGCCAGATGCATCTTACTGGCGTTGAACGCCAGCCTGTGCTTCCTCCAGGGTGTGATTTTTTTCTTCTGCTGTTTTTGATTCTGTTTTTAATTTTTATGATTTTTTCGTGACTCCTCATGATCATGTACCTAATAAAACACAAAATAACAATAAAATAGAATAAAATAAAAATTAGATAAATAAAATTGGGTTGCCTCCCAACAAGCGCTTCTTTAATGTCAATAGCTTGACAATGGCTCTCATGGAGCCACAAGGTGATCAGGTCAATGTTGTATAGTGCCAACACCAAACTTAGAGTTTGGACATGGGATCTTAACACCAAACTTAGAGTTTGGTTGTGGCCTCCCAACACCAAACTTAAAGTTTGACTGTGGGGGCTCTTCTTGACTCTGAACTGAGAGAAGCTCTTCATGCTTACTCTCTTTTGTCATAGAGGGATGGCCATGTGCCTTAAACACAAGGTAGTCCCCATTCAATTGAAGGACTAGTTCACCTCTGTTGACATCTATCACAGCTCCTGCTGTGGCTAGGAAAGGTCTTCCAAGGATGATGCAATCATCCTCTTCCTTCCTAGTGTCTAAGATTATGAAATCAGCAGGGATGTAAAGGCCTTCAACCTTTACTAACACGTCCTCTACTATTCCATAAGCTTGTCTCAATGACTTGTCTGCCAATTGTAATGAGAACAAGGCAGGTTGTACCTCAATGATCCCCAACTTCTCCATTACAGAGAGTGGCATAAGATTTATCCCTGACCCCAGATCACACAGAGCTTTTTCAAAGGTCATGGTGCCTATGGTACAAGGTATCAAAAACTTGCCAGGATCTTGTTTCTTTTGAGGTAGAATTTGCTGAACCCAGGTATCCAGTTCACTAATGAGCAAGGGAGGTTCACTTCCCCAAGTCTCATTACCAAACAACTTGGCATTCAGCTTCATGATAGCTCATAAATATTGAGCAACTTGCTCTCCAGTTACGTCTTCATCCTCTTCAGAGGAAGAATAGTCTTCAGAGCTCATGAATGGCAGAAGGAGATTTAATGGAATCTCTATGGTCTCTATATGAGCCTCAGATTCCTTTGGATCCTTAATAGGAAACTCCTTCTTGCTTGAGGGACGTCCCAGGAGGTCCTCCTCACTAGGATTTTCGTCCTCCTCCTCCCTTGTGCATTTGGCCATATTGATCACATCAATAGCCTTGCACTCTTCTTTTGGATTCTCTTCTGTATTGCTTGGGAGAATACTGGGAGGAGTTTCAATGACTTTCTTACTCAGCTGGCCCACTTATGCCTCCAGATTTATGATGGAGGATCTTGTTTCACTCATGAAACTGAAAGTGGCCTTTGACAGATCAGAGACTATATTGGCTAAATTAGAAGTGTTTTGTTCAGAATTCTCTGTCTGTTGCTGAGAAGATAATGGATATGGCTTGCTATTGCTCAGCCTATTGCGTCCACCATTGTTAAAGCCTTGTTGAGGCTTTTGTTGATCCTTCCATGAGAAATTTGGATGATTTCTCCATGATGAGTTATAGGTGTTTCCATAAGGTTCACCCATGTAATTAACCTCTGCCATGGCAGGGTTCTCAGGATCATAAGCTTCTTCAGAAGCTGCCTCTCTAGTACTGTTGGATGCATGTTGCCATCCATTCAGATTTTGAGAGATCATGTTGACCTGTTGAGTCAACACTTTGTTTTGAGCCAATATGGCATTCAGAGCATCAATTTCAAGAACTCCTTTCTTCTGAGGTATCCCATTATTCACGGAATTCCTCTCAGAGGTGTACATGAATTGGTTGTTTGCAACCATATCAATGAGTTCTTGAGCCTCTTCAGGCGTTTTCTTTAGGTGAATAGATCCACCTGCAGAATGGTCCAATGGCATTTTCGAAAATTCAGAGAGACCATAATAGAATATATCTAATATGGTCCATTCTGAAAACATGTCAGATGGACATCTTTTGGTCAGCTGCTTGTATCTTTCCCAAGCTTCATAGAGGGATTCACCATCTTTTTGTTTGAAGATTTGAACATCCACTCTCAGCTTGCTCAACTTTTGAGGAGGAAAGAATTTATCCAAGAAGGCTGTGACCAGCTTATCCCAGGAGTCCAGGCTATCCTTAGGTTGTGAATCCAACCATATTCTAGCTCTGTCTCTTACAGCAAAAGGGAAAAGCATGAGTCTGTAGACTTCAGGATCAACTCCATTCGTCTTTACAGTCTCACAGATCTGCAAGAACTCAGTTAAAAACTGATAAGGATCTTCAGATGGAAGTCCATAAAACTTGCAGTTTTGTTGCATTAAGGCAACTAGTTGAGGCTTAAGCTCAAAATTATTGGCTCCAATGGCAGGAATGGAGATGCTTCTTCCATCAAATTTGGACGTTGGCTTTGTGAAGTCACCAAGCATTCTCCTTGCATTATTATTATTTTTGGCTGCCATCTCCTTCTCTTGTTCCAATATTTCTGAAAGGTTACCTTTAGAATAATGTAATTTAGCTTCTCTTAACTTCCTTTTCAGAGTCCTTTCAGGTTCTGGATCAATTTCAACAAGAGTGCCTTTTTCCCTGTTCCTGCTCATATGAAAGAGAAGAAAATAAGAAAAGAAGAGGAATCCTCTATGTCACAGTATAGAGATTCCTTTATGTTAGTAGAAGAAGAAAGGGGAGAAGAATGTAGAAGAGGGGATTCGGATAATTAGATGGAGAGAGGTGAAGAGAAGTGTTAGTAATTAAATAATTAAATAGAAGAAGAAAAGAGAAGGGAGATTTCGAAAATAATTTTGAAAAAGGGGTTAGTAATTTTCGAAAATTAAAGATAAAATATAACTGAAATTAAAATTTAAAACAATTAATTAATTAAAAATAATTTTTGAAAAAGAGAGAGATATTTTCGAAAATTGAAGAGGGAAAAGTAGTTAGGTGGTTTTGAAAAAGATAAGAAACAAACAAAAAGTTAGTTAGTTGATTGAAAAAGAGTTGAAATCAAATTTGAAAAAGATAAGAAGATAAGAAGTTAGATAAGATATTTTGAAATCAAATTTTGAAAAAGATAAAAATTTTAAAAAAGATAAGATAAAAGATAAAAAGATCTAATTTTTAAAATGACTTAACTAACAAGAAACTACAAGATAAGATTCTAGAACTTAAAGATTGAACCTTTCTTAACAAGAAAGTAACAAACTTCAAATTTTTGAACCAATCACATTAATTGTTAGCTAATTTTCAAAAATTTGATATAAAGATAAGAAAAAGATTTTGAAAAATATTTTGAAAAAGATTTTTGAAATTTTCGAAAAATAGAAAAAAAATGAAAAAGATATGATTTTTGAAAAAGATTTTGAAAAGATAAGATTTTTAAAATTTGAAATTTTGACTTGACTTGTAAGAAACAACTAATTTTAAAAATTTTTGACCAAGTCAACCCAAAATTTCAAAAATTTGGAGGGAAATAAGGAAAAGATATTTTTTTGATTTTTGACTTTTTAATTATGAGAGAGAAAAACAACAAAAATACTCAATGCATGAAATTTTTTAGATCAAAACAATGAATGCATGCAAGAATGCTATGAATGTCAAGATGAACACCAAGAACACTTTGAAGATCATGATGAACATCAAAAACATATTTTTAAAAAATTTTTGATGCAAAAAAAACATGCAAGACACCAAACTTAGAAATCTTTAATGCATGGATACTAACAAACAAAAAATGCATAAGAAAAACAACAAACAACACAAAGCAAGAAAACATCAAGATCAAACAAGATGACTTATCAAAAACAACTTGAAGATCATGAAGAACACTATGAATGCATGGAATTTTCGAAAAATGCAAGAAAAATATTTAAAGCATGCAATTGACACCAAACTTAAAAATTGACTCAAGACTCAAACAAGAAACTTAAAATATTTTTTTATTTTTATGATTTTCTGATTTTTTTGTATTTTTATTAATTTTTTCGAAATTAAAGTTTGGAAAAACGAAAATTAAAAGAAAAATTTTGAAAAAGATTTTTGAAAAGAAAATTACCTGATCTGAGCAACAAGATGAACCGTCAGTTGTCCATACTCGAACAATCCCCGGCAACGGCGCCAAAAACTTGGTGGATGAAATTGTGATCCATACTCTTTGTACTTGTATGAAATTTAATAATTGGCTCTATTTGAATTCACAACTCCGTTCAACTAACCAGCAAGTGTACTGGGTCGTCCAAGTAATAAACCTTACGCGAGTAAGGGTCGATCCCACATAGATTGTTGGTATGAAGCAAGCTATGGTCACCTTGCAAATCTCAGTCAGGCGGATTCAAGGATAATTGGATTATTAGTTTAAATTTGATTAATGGAATAAATAGAAAATAAAAAGGGATAGAAATACTTATGTAAATCAAGAGTGGGAATTTCAGATAGGCGTATGGAGATGCTGTGCTCCTCTTGAAACTCTACTTCACTACTCACTCTTCCAATCCTTCTTACTCCTTTCCCTGGCAAGCTGTATGTAGGGCATCACCATCATCAATGGCTACTTTTAATCCTCTCGGGAAAATGGTCCTATGCGCTGTCACTGCACGGCTAATCGTCTGGAGGCATCACCTTTGTTGATAGCTACATCCCATCCTCTCAGTGAAAATGGTCCAAATGCTCTGTCACAGCACGGCTAATCATCTGTCGGTTCTCAATCAGGTTGGAGTAGAATCCATTGATTCTTTTGCGTCTGTCACTAACGCCCAGCCTTCAGGAGTTTGAAGCTCGTCACAGTCATTCAATACCGGAATCCTACTCAGAATACCACAGACAAGGTTAGACTTTCCGGATTCCCGGGATCCTACTCGGAATACCACAGACAAGGTTAAACTTTCCGGATCCCCATGAATGCCGCCATCTATCTAGCTTATACCACGAAGATTCTGTTGGGGAATCTAAGAGATATGCGCCCGGCCTAAGGTAGAACGGAAGTGGTTGTCAATCACGTGCGTTCATAAGTGAGAATGATGATGAGTGTCACGGATCATCACATTCATCAAAGTGTTGTGCAACGTATATCTTGGGATAAGAATAAAAGAGAATTGAATAGAAAGTAATAGTAATTGTATTGAAACTTGAGGTACAGCAGAGCTCCACACCCTTAATCTATGGTGTGCAGAAACTCCACCGTAGAAAATACATAAGTGAAAGGTTCAGGCATGGCCGAATGGCCAGCCCCCAAAACGTGATCAATAGCCTCTTAAGATGAAGAATAAAACAAAACTGAGACCAAAGATGAAACGTGGTCAAAAGACGACTGATACAATAGTTAAATGTTCTATTTATAATAAACTAGCTCCTAGGGTTTACATGAGTAAGTAATTGATGCATAAATCCACTTCCGGGGCCCACTTGGTGTATGCTTGGGCTGAGCTTGATCTATTCACGAGCTGAGGCTTCTCTTGGAGTTGAACTCCAAGTTATGACGTGTTTTGGGCGTTCAACTCCGGATCATGACGTGCTTCTGGCGTTTAACTCCAGACAGCAGCATGTACTTGGCGTTCAACGCCAAGTTACGTCGTCAATTTCCGAATAAAGTATGGACTATTATATATTGCTGGAAAGCTCTGGATGTCTACTTTCCAACGCCGTTGAGAGCGCGCCATTTGGAGTTCTGTAGCTCCAGAAAATACATTTTGAGTGCAGGGAGGTCAGATTCCAACAGCATCAGCAGTCCTTTTTGTCAGCCTTTTTCAGAGTTTTGCTCAAGTCCCTCAATTTCAGCCAGAAATTACCTGAAATCATAGAAAAACACACAAACTCATAGTAAAGTCCAGAAATGTGAATTTAACATAAAAACTAATGAAAACATCCCTAAAAGTAGCTTGAACTTACTAAAAACTACCTAAAAACAATGCCAAAAAGCGTATAAATTATCCGCTCATCACGCGGGTTGGTGGGCAGGTGGATGAGGGATCAGCTTATTTCCATCGGCTTTTCTGGACATTTCCACCGTGTATTGAGGTGTTTCGACATTGCAAGCCATTGGTCACTGTGGACGGTACCCAGCTGTATGAAAAATATGGCGAGACACTGTTGGTCGCAATTGCACATGATAGAAACTCCAACATTATTCCTATTGCATTTGCCCTAGTGGAGGGAGAGAACGCAGAGTTGTGGTCATTCTTTCTATCTCACTTGCGACAACATGCGACCCCTCAGCCAGGTATACTTGTCATATCAGATAGGCACAATGGGATTAAGGCTGCACTGAAAGCTGCTGATGGTGGCTGGCTTCCGCCTACTGCATATAGGGCTTTCTGCATCCGACATGTAGCTGCCAATTTCGCACTGAGTTTCAAGGGTAAGGATGCATAGAGGTTGTTAGTGAATGTTGCTTATGCCAAGATCGAGGTCGAGTTTCACTACTGGTTGGACATTCTTCGTGCCGAAGATCCTGCTATGTGCGACTGAGCTAATCGGATTGACTATGCACATTGGACTCAGCATCGGGACGATGGTCGGAGATTCGGGATGCACCAGCTGAACAACCTCCGGGAAGCTATATAGCATCCACAAGAACTGTGCATATAAGTAGTTATTGTTAGTCACCATATATAGTAAAATATTACAATACTAATTTACTTATCGCAGAGTTACAACAAAAGATACTCACATCCCCATGCTGGAGTAAATCTATCCTAAGCCTCCAATGCGCCACACGAAGCCCCTTGTCGCTCAACGTCGGCTGATAATCTGACCATCTGAAATGCACAATATTTAATTAACAATAAAGTAAACCGTCATATTCTTAGATACACAATGCTTAGTTGAAAGGATAATATCTGGACGCCAACTGCCAATGGAAGACATCAAATCCATCTGGCCGAAAATCAGAAAATCTCCAGAATATCCACAACTAGAGGAGCTGCAGTGGACTTGCCAACTTGACGATATTTCTGTTTGCCACATGGCACATGCATCTGAATAGCCATGACAGGGCAGCTAACCCCCAGCTATACTGACCCATGTCCTCTAGCCTTGCATAGGGTAACCAACGAATGTGGAGGTGGGTACTCGAATTATCCCTGAACAACCGTGTGGATAGGAGTATCATGATGTACGCACGGCATACCTCCTAACCATCTCATCGTCTGCTCCCTTCGGCAGCTCACTAAATATCTCCTGAAACCATGTACATTTCAACGTGAACTTGTCGATGCAGTTTCTAGGAGGCAAAACAACTATTGTATGCTTAAAAAAGGAAACTTTTTTGACTAACCTCAAGGTGGATGGTGCCAGCAATATGCACGACTCCATCTAGCCGATATAGACGATTTGGGTCGTCTTCTATATCTCCAGCTTCGATCTTTCCTCTGGCGGCTATCCCGAAACAACCGTGTGGATAGGAGCATCATGATGTACGCACGGGCATACTTCCTAACCGTCTCATCGTCTGCTCCCTGCGGCAGCTCACTAAATGTCTCTTGAAACCATGTACACTTCACCGTGAACTTGTCGATGCAATTTGCAGGAGGCAAAACAACTATTGTATGCTTAAAAAAGGAAACTTTTTTTACTAACCTCGAGGTGGATGGCGCCAGCAATATGCGCGACTCCATCTAGCCGATATAGACGATTTGGGTCATCTTCCATGTCTCCAGCTTCGATCTTTCCTTGGCGGCTATCCGTAAATCTCGGCTCTGGGGTAGTGGAGTTGGGTGTGGGATTCGTTGTTTGTAGTTCGAATGAATGAAATTCGATTTGTTTATGTATGGTGAACGAGCATAAATCGAATCCATTGGATTCGAACTACTTGGGATGCAGAATGCTTGTAAATTGAATCTATGGATTTCAATTTCCAAATACCACTAAATTGAAACCATTCGCTTCGATTTACCATGGGTTTGCTTCACGTGCCTAAATTGAACTCATTTGGTTCGATTTACATGCATTCATAAATCGAATGCAATTGTTTCAATTTACGGTCATTTCTAGTTCGAAGTTTATTGTTTCGATCTATGGCCTTTCTCAGCTTGCATGCAATTTGAATCTACTTGATTCGATTTAGTACTATTTTCTGTAAATCGAATTTATTAAATTTAATTTATATAAAAATTTGTCTTGGGACATTCACGAAAGAAATTTCGATTTGGAGGATCTGAGTAATTTTGGACTGCACTTGATTTATTTCAGTAATTTATCCTTTATTTTATTTTATAATATGTATCATTGTCATTTTCCATTTGTATAAGATTTTTTTATTAAATTATTATGCATATAATTAATCTATAAAAATATTTAAAATTATTTTATTATTTTTTCTCTACTAATTGAGGGTTAGTTGTTTAATAATATTTTCCTTCAGTTATTTTAGAATTTTAGTTTTTTTAATAGTTATGCATTCATGAAAAATGACAATGCAAATAAAAAAAATTGAAATATTTTACTTTTAATTTATACTTTTAGAAGTAAGTTAAAGAACTTGAGTGAAGTATTGTTAACTATTTTTAAATAACAAACTTATTGTTGTTGTTATTAACTTATTATTATTATATATTATAAAATAAACAGGCAAAACAAATATTTTTTATGGTGACTGCAAATGATTCTTTTATTAGAGTATTATGTACAATTATTAATTGTTAAAATATGTTCAAATATATTGCGCACAAAGTGGTCAACAATTTTTTAGCCAATATATATCCAAACAAAAAGTATAGGAACCAATTTTTATTTAATCACCACAAGCCAACTTTATAGATTAAGGTTTATAATTTTAGGTGTAAAGTTAACCGTTTTTATTGGCACCCTTCATTACTATAGTCGGCTTTAATTTCAGCCGATTCTTTTACACGAATACATATTTTCGTAATGTCAAATTATTTTTTTGGTAATCGTTTTTTTTTTCTTATTGTCTTTGTCGACTACACAATTCTCTTATTTATCTAATGATCTATAACCCTCATTAATACCATTTAATTTTTTAAACTGTACCATCTAAATAGACAAAATGTTTGGAACTTCACTCTTCCAATAAAGCGGTCTGACATATGTGAAATTTTTTCAATAAAATGTAACAAATTTAATGTGTTGGTTAACTTTGATAAAAAAAAATGTTGATCTTCTAAAATTTTTGTAATTACAAATATATTTGATAGAAATGAAAGAATAACTATTGAAATAGAATAACTATTGTGCTATTTTTCAGTCTTTTACAATAGAATCATAACCTTCTATTTATACAGCAGGATTTGTTAGAAGACATTATCTCTAAAAAGCTAACAACTTCTAACTAAATCAGTTATAGCTAACTAACAGTTTTACTAACTGTTGCTCGTATCTCCAATATCTCCCTCAAATTTGAAGATACTCTTGCAGTAACTTTAATTAAGTTTGTCTTTACACTTGTTGAAAGGTTTTGCTAACAGAGATATAGTAAAAATGTCAGCCACTTGATCCGCTGCACTAACATGAACAACACTTAGCTGATTCTGATTTACTCTTTCTCTGACAAAATGTAAATCTAACTCAAAGTATTTAGTTTTGCTGTGCAAAATGGGATTAACTGCCAACAAAACTGCACTCATATTATCGCAATATAGAGTGGGAACAGTGTCAACTTGGATGTGAAGTTCCTTAAGAAGATTTTCGAGTCAAACAATTTGGGAATCTGCTTCAGCTAGTCCCCTATACTCAGCTTCTATGCTGGATCTGCTGACAGAGGGTTGTTTCCTGCTGCACCAAGATACCAGGTTTGCACCAAGATAAACTCCAAAATCATAAGTGGATTTTCTATCATCAACATCCGATCCCCAGTCTGAATCACAAAAAGCATAAATTCTTAAGTCAGTGCTGGAAGTAAACAAAAGACCTTGTTCTATTGTCCCAGCAAGATATCGTAACAACCTCTTCACACATTTTCAATGACTAATCAAAGGTCTTTGCATATATTGACTTAATTTGTTAACACAATAAGAGATTTCTGGCCTTGTTAAGGTAGCATACTGTAGAGACCCTATAATAGATGTATATAATGTTGCATCATCAAAGATATCATTTCCTTCTTTAGATAGTTTAACATTTGTGATCATAAGAGTTGAAACTCCTTTTAATTCTGCCATGCCAACTTTCTTCAATAAGTCAGAGATGTATTTTGTTTGGCTAAGATGATAAGTTCCTAAATCAATCTTACAAGCTTCTATTCCAAGAAAATAACTAAATTTGCCAAGATCTTTTAAGGAAAAAATGTTGTGAAGCTGGTTTATAGTATTTTGAATGGCAATTGTATTATTCCCAGTAATAAGTATATCATCTACATATACTAGAATATATATAGTGATAGTAGGATCATGCTTGACAAATAAAGAGTGATCTGACCTGGTTTTGATGAAACCAAATGAAGTTAAAGTTGAAGAAAGTTTAACAAACCATGCTCTTGGGGCTTGTTTTAAGCCATACAAGGATTTTTTTTATCTACAAACCTATCCAACATCACCTTGAATAAATTCTGGAGGTTGTTTCATAAAGACCACTTCATTCAAATCTCCATTCAAATATGTATTATTGAAATCAAACTGCCAAATCTGCCAATGATACTTTAAAGCAATGGTGAGAATAATTCTTATGGATGAAGGTTTGATTACAGGGGCAAAGACCTGTTCATAATCAACCCCTTCAACTTGTTGGTTACCTTTTACAACCAATCTAGCTTTATACTTAGCAATATCTCCATTTGGTTTTCTTTTAATAGCATAAATCCATCTGCTACTGATCACCTTGACAGTAGGGGGAGGAGTTTCTAAACTCCATGTTTGATTCTTATATAAAGCTTGCAGCTCCTCCAACATGACTTGATGCCAATGAGGTTACTGTAAAGCCTGTGCAGTGGTGGTAGAAATATTATTATAAAGATCAAGATTGGAAGAAGTAGTAGTTGAGAATAGTTTTGGTTTTGGAGAACTTCCAAATTGTATTTCTAAACCTGAAATAGGGACACTATCTGAGTGGTGTTGAGCTGTATTGGCTTTAGAGAGAGGAATTGGCTCAATTGGTTTTTGGTCAGAGGCTTGCTTAGGTGCTAATGCATCTAAGGAAGAGTGAGAAAGATGGTCAAAATTAGAACTAGATGGAACTAGTTGGTAGGAGGAATGAAGAGCAGAACTGGACTCATTGTTAAGATGTGAATTTGAAGAAGTATGAGTTATAATAGGCATTACCAAGAATGTATGAGGAAATTGTTGCTTAGGCAAAGCAGGAGGTGAGAATGAAAAAAGAATAGAACATGAAAACTTAGATTCATCAAATATAACATGACGAGTAATAATGATTTTTCCAGTTTTAGTGAGACACTTATATCCCTTATGATTAGGAGCATAACCTAAGAAGATGGATAATTGAGATTTGTAGTCAAATTTATTAGTAGAATATGGTTTAAGACATGGATAGCAAGCACATCCAAAGGTCTTAAGGAAAGAATAGTCTGGTTTATGATGGTGAAGGAGTTCACAAGGAGTGATATTTTGAGTATTTGAAGAGGGTAGTCTATTGATGATGTAGGTTGTCGAAAGGAAGGCATCGTCCCAATGTATCAAAGGAAGAGAAGCTCTTGCAAGCATTGCAAGGCCAGTTTCAACAATGTGATGATGCTTCCTTTCGGCCCGTCCATTTTGTTGATGAGTGTATAGACAAGAGAAACGATGAGTGATACCGTGAGTAGCAAAAAATTTAGTGAATTATGTAGATAGGTATTCACGGATATGGTCAGTTTGTAAAGCTTTAATCTTTAGACCCGTGTGAGTTTTAAGATTAGCTTTGAATTGTAAAAAAGCATGAAACGCTTGAGATTTAGAATGGAGAAGATAAACACATGTATATCTAGTAAAAGCATCAACAAATGAGATATAATAATTGAATCTATGATATGAAGTAATAGGGGCAGGTCCTTATAAATCTGAATACACCATTTCAAGAGGAGCATTAAAATTAAATTTATCTAGAGAGAAAGGAAGAAGGTGCATTTTTGTCATACAGCAGAATTCGCAAACATGAGAAGTGGCTTTATTTGATTGAACATTCAAATTACAATGTCTCATTACATTTAGAACAGTATTTGTGCCACAATGGCCAAGTCTATCATGCCACAGTTCATATGAGTTCAATTAGCATGAAAATCTTTAGGATAAAAGTTGTCAATTTGCACTAAATTCTTATCAGCATTGTCAGATTTAGTTTGAGTAACAGCCACTCTATCAAAATGATAAATGCCATTCCTAGGAATTCCTTGAAGAAGAATCTCCTTTGTAATCTGGGATTTAACACAACGATAGTTAGCATGAAACTCAAAGAAACATTTGTTATCAACAGCAAATTTATGCACACTTATAAGGTTCTGAGTTATTTCAGGAGAATGTAATAATTTGTCAAGCAGAAACTTTTGTTTTGTATCAAGATTAACAAGACATGAGTAACCATATTGAGTAATACTACTACCTATACCATTACCTAGCATAATTTGTTCAGAACTATTGTAATTAGATGAGCAAACTAGATTGTTTGGATCAGATGTGACATGAATACTGGCACCTGTATCAGGAAGCTAGGAAGAATCTGACAAGGCGGAAGGAGTTGCAAGATAAGCACGAGGAGCATGAAATGATGATGGAGGTGGAAGAGCCAAAGATGTATTTGTTTGCTGAGTTGTGGAATTTTGAGAAGAAGGGTGAAAGTTATGATCAAAGCGATGGAAGCAAGAAAAGGCCACATGTCCAAGTCTCCCACATACTTGACACTGAGGCCTAGAGTCCAAAGAAGAGTATCTGCCACCACGAGAAAATCTACCACCCCTTCCACGACGTCCATAGAAATTTACTCTTGAAGGTGGTCTTGCATACGGAGGAGTTGTTTGTGTGTAATTGGCAGAAACTGATCCAAAATCATGTTTTCGAAAATGATCGAACATATGTTCATGAGCCAGAAGGAGGAATTCAGCTTCCATTAGAGAAATTGACTCAATGTTTGTCATGACAACAGAGATATACAATGCATAATCCTCAGACAAGCCTTCAGTAATGGCGGTAATATGATCATCAAGGGAGAGGGTATAACCACTTGCTGCTAGAGAATCCACAATCATTCTTATCTTGGCGAGAAGTTTCAGTAGCAGAAGTTTCACCTTTTCTAATCGACTTAAGTTCAAATTTTAATTGTTGAATCTTGATTTTTGAAGTTTTAGAGAAATAATCTTGCATTTTTGTCCAAACCTGGTGTGCAAAAGCGCAATCCAACATTCTGTTCTTGAAACTATCATCAATTGATGAAAGAAGCCAGGTCGTGAGGTAGTGATCTTTAGTCTTCCATTTCTTGTAGGATTCTGATTCTGTTTCTGTAATTCGAGCTGCTTCATTATCAAATCTGGTTGGAATTTTCTCTAGATAAAGATGATCCACCAATTCATTAGCATTAATGACACGAAGAGCCAAGTGTTGCCAAGTCTTGAAAGAGTTTTCATTGAGTTTATCTATCATAGGTGCAGAAAAAGTAGTTGAATTTGTAGAAGAAGAAGAAGAAGAAGAGTGTGGGATAATTGCTGCCATGGATCTTGGACCTGAGCTTATGATACCATGACAGAAATGAAAGAATACAGAAAAGAGAGAGATTGACAAGAGATTTGAATTGAAAATTGAAATAGAATCACTATTGTGCTATTTTTCAGTCCTTTACAATAGAATTATAACCTTCTATTTATACAGCAGGGTTTGTTAGAAGACCTTATCTCTAGAAGCTAACAACCTCTAACTAAATCAGTTTTAGCTAACTAACGGTTTTACTAACTGTTGCTCATATCTCCAATAATATTAAAAATTAAAATACGTACTTTTGCTAGAAAATAATTATAAAAAAAATAATATTCACAACATTTATATTGGATAGTGTCTAATAAACAAGTAAACAACAGCGTTCTCCTGCTGCCGCACGTACGCAGTGCTCCTCCCATCACGAATGCAGCGCGCCTGCACACGTCTTTTCTCCGCGAACACAATGCCTTTTCTTTGCGAATGCACGCACGCGCGTCTAGCTGCCGAGTGTCACTGCACGTCATTGGTGATGCCGCACGTCACCGCGAAGCGACGGAACAGCCAGTGAAAAAGAAGGACATTGTGCCTAGTCACATTCAAACTCCATGCTTTAGCCGTGTGTTCTTCTTCTTTTTCTTGGTTTTGGATGTTTTTTTTATTAGTTTTTTATTTTTTTCTTAAATTTGAATTTTTTTATGTTTTGAATGTTTTTGTTTTTTGAATTTTAAATAATTTTTTAATAGTTTTAGATATTTTTTGCTTAATTTTTAGATGTTATTTTTTTAATATTTTTTGGATGATTTGTTTTGTTAGATTTTAAAATAATTTTTTGTTAGGTTTTGGATGTTTTAATTTTAGATATATTTTTTTTATTAAGAATTTTTATAATAATTTTAGAAATTTTAAAATTTTTAAAATGATTTTAATTATTTTTAAATTTTAGATATTTTTTTTAATTAAATTTTGTATGTTTCTCATGACAGTTTAAAGTCATGTTTTCTCAAAAAAAAAAAAAAATACTAATACAGTTAACTATAGTCCCTAATTAGTTAACTAGTAGGATTGGCCAATAAACATTAAGGCATTATTTGATAACATCCCCTTTTATTTAATTTGAGTCAATTAGAAGAGGAACATATCTAAAAGACTAAAACTACTTAATCATCATCTTGAAAGTCATAAACAATAAATCACTTTCCTTTTTTATTTCTTTTTATTCATTTTGACATTAGGAACAATCATCAAACCTAGAGCTAAAGCATGCAATAACAATTAACAAACGACTAACGTTTAGAATTAAAACATGTTCAGAAAAAGCAAATCCTTATTCCTTCAACCAGTTGATGAACTTGTTTAAGTTCTCTGAAGACCTTCCTCCAACATCAACGTCCTTCATTAGCTTCTTCTTTATCTCACGAGCCTTAAATTTTATGTTCTCATCACTAAGCAATTTATCAACTTTGACTTTTATCTCTTCGCGTGAGATCATCCCATTCTCATCCAAATCAAATCCCAATCCAACCTTCCACTCATCACAAATATATATTTTGTCAAAGAATTGGTCAGCATAATATGGCCAACACAAAAAAGGCACTCCATTAGACAAACCCTCCAAAGTCGAATTCCAACCGCAGTGACTTATAAAGCAAGCAATGGCAGGGTGGGATAGCACCTTTTCTTGAGGAGCCCATTCAATTATCTTACCTTGAGTCCCCTTGAATTCGTTAGGAAAACACACTTTATTGTTACAATCTGAATCTTTTCGCAACACCCAAAGAAAGGGTCTATTAGTAAGTTCAAGTCCGAGAGCGAGTTCTTTGAATTGTTTTTCATCAAAAAGAGTGGTACTTCCGAATGCAACATATATAACAGAACCATGAGGTTGTTGATCAAGCCAATTCAAACAAGAAAAATCTTCTTCCCAGAATTGTCCCAATGATCTTTCACTTACACCTTGATCATGGCCATAGGTTCTTAATAATGGACCAATTGGTAATAGCTTTGGTACGAATGATAATGCTCCAGGTTCAAGATCGGGTGTGGAGTTACAAAGGCACCACTCTGTGGATTCTAGAGTTTTCATGGATTCAAGAATAATGTTGAATAACATCTTCTCAGTTTTAGAATCAGATATTTTTGCCCACCATATAAATTCTGTGTCCATGGGAGGAATGCTTGGTGATAACTGAAATCTTTTTTGTGTGGTTGCCAACCCTGCAGTTTCAAAACATGATAGTATTACGGAAATAGGTTGAAAAATAACGACAACAAAAATTGTGAATTTTTTTGTTACTATTTCTTTCACAAAGAAAGTAAAATAAAATAAATATTTGCACTATTTTTCTGGCTTTTTCTTAGATAAATTCATTATGAATAATTACTCTTCTTAAGATTATTAATTGATAATTTAACATTTTTTTTATATAAAAACAATTCTATTTTAGTATATATAAATACAATATTTTATTTGTATTTGTGTTATTAATTTAAGCAAATATTTTTATGTAGAATTAAACATTTGATAATTATGTTGTTTATAGGATGATTGTATTGTTTATGGGACGATTGTGTTAGTTATATTGAATTTTTAATTTACATACTCATTAGGTTATATAATAATATTGCATGTTTATAAAAATCTGCGATGTAGGGTTGGATACCTATAGGTTGACCATGGGTAAGGCTAAGGTTGGGTTGTTCTAAACTCACAGGTAGGATAATGTTGAGTTTTAGTAACAAATTCAACTCGCGGGTAGGGTTAGAGACTTAGGGTTGGATTCAAACCCTACCCTAACCATTACCACCTCCATGCTCCATTTAAGGGTTTGTCGCTGGCCAATGGGTTATTATATGTACAAGACGAAATTTAAACTTTCATCACTTACTTAAACAGATAAGTGAGCTAACCACTCGATCAATTTAAGTTGATTATGTTATCTTACTTTTAAAAAAATATTTCTTTTAATATTAAAAGTAAAATATATAAAAGAAAGATGTCCAAAAAAATATACACAAAAATAGTATATGTAATTAGAAGAGTTTTAGATATTCCAAAAATATCCATATTTTAGTTGTTGATTTCACTTAGAAAATTTATATATAATTGATATTAACGGCTCAAAAGCATTGGTATTTTTGAAATTTGAAATAGGAAAAATGTTAAAAAGTTAAAAACAAGTTTATTTGGTGAGTGTAATTTTAGATGTGGTATTCTTACCATTAGAGTCTAAGATTCCATCCTCAATAAGTTTTGGTATGCTGCACTGCAAGGCAAACATAGCTGCTGATGCAGGATAAAACAGAACTCCTCTGATTCCAATCTTTCTTGCAATTTCCAACGCCCATGCCATAACAAAATCAGCAACTATGCAGCTTACTCTCACACCATCTTTCAATCTAAGATCTTCAATTAGCCTCTCAAGCATAGCAGGCATGTTCTTCAATATAGAATCAAATAGTTCCCTGACATTATTTCTGTCTGCATCAGGTCCTAGCCCATCCGGGATTGACACCAACTTTATCGGCGATCGTCCGTTGTCGCTGCCGCCTTGATTCCCCATGGAACTAACCATTTTATTGTGGATGAATTCAGGGGTGACAAAGATGATATTGCAACCCTTTTCAACCAATCTTTGAGACAAGATCATCATTGGGTTGACATGTCCTTGAGCAGGGCATGGTAAAACTAGCACAGTTGGAACAACACCCATCTTGTCCTATGATTTGATCTGTGTTATAGTTTCTGATCTTCTTCGTATTTATTTATACTTGGTCACTCCATGTGTGTCACGGTTCTTGCTTCTTGGTCCTTCAGTGTATATGACGTATCTAGCTATGTCACACCACTATTGCAACTTGGAATAAAATAAAATAACAGTGAAAACTTCAAAGGGATAATACAATACTATTACTTTAGCCTGGTGGCTAATTTTTTTTGTGTTACGAAAAGTAGAAGTAGTGATATATCTTAATATTGTAATTTTTTGTATTTTTTAAAACTGTGAAAAATATACAAATTGGAGGGTCCGATTTATATAATTCAAATTTTTTAATTTTCTAACATAAATCGAACGGTCCGATTTGTATACCTATAAAAAATCGGACAGTTCGATTTCTGTACCTCTATAAATCGAACGGTCTGATTTGTATACTTCTAGAAATCGGACGATTTGATTTGTGTACCTCTAATAAATCGGACGGTCCGATTTCTGCTTCTCTAGTTAAACGATTCTACATTTGAGTATAACACCCTAACAATCTACATTAAAAAAAAAATACCACTACCACTCTAATATTAAAAATAAAAAGTTCTAGCTTGGTATTACAAACTACTTGCATTTTGAAAGAAAAAGTAAGAATACAAACGAGAAAAAGTCCTATGCTAAAAAGTACTCTCAAGAGGGAATATATTTTTCTTTTTATAAAGAAACATAAAAATAAAATTAAAATAATATATAAAAAGCACAGTTTTTTCTTAAAAAATAGTTTCAATATTTATTTTGTTTTTTTTTACCAAAGAAATTCTCCTTATGTGTAACAAATAAAGTTCAAATTCTTTTGAACAATAAATAAATAAATGAGTTATTTTTCACATACAAATATTTTTCTGTATAAGTCATATAAGTCATTTATATTCACGCTTTTTTATATTTTTTTTTCTTCTTCCTCTTCTTCTTTTTCTTCTTCTTCTTCTTCTTTCTCCGTGCCTCTTCTTCTTCGTAAATTTTCTCTCTCGTTATCGTCGTCATCAACACCACATCTTCCTCCTCCTCCTCTTTCTCCTTCTTTTTTCATTGGAATTTCTTCTCATCTTTTCTTTTTCTCTTTCTCCTCTATCATCAGTTATCTCGTTGTTGAAGATAATAAATAATTTATGTTCAGATTGTCAATTAAACCAGAACGAAATTGATTATTGTTTTGAATCTAATCAAGTGGCTAAGGTGTGTTTCAATTTAGAAGAAAAAATATAGCATTAGAGGAAATATTTTTCTGTAGCAAATTTGGGTGTAGTACGAAGATATTTAGGTGTAATACAAAGATATTTGTGTGCATTTTAAGAATTTTTAGATGTATTTTTATTCTGATAAATTATGCATAATTCAAAACTCTTCCTCTTCCTCCTCCTCATTTTCTACATGTACTTTTTTTTATCATCATCACCATCTTCTTCTTCTTTTTTTCTTATTCATTTTTTCTTTTTATTTTACCTTCTCAAGTTTCTTCTTATTTTACTCTCTTAACAAGAATAAAAACAAAAAAATCAAACAAAGAAGAAGAAAAAACACATAATGCTGCAAAATTACTTGGAAGAGGATGAACTTACATTCATTTAACTAAAAGAAATAAGGAAAAAAGAAAAAAAATGCAGTGTATTTGCAGCAATTTGGGTGTAACACGAAGATATTTGGGTGTATTATAAGAATTTTTTGGTGTATTTTTATTCTGATAAGTTCTGCATAATTCAAAACTCTTCCTCTTCTTCCTCCTCATCTTTTCTTGCTTCTTCTTCTTCATCTTCTTATTTCATTTTCTTATAATTCTTCTTGGGAGAAAAAATCAAACAAAGAAGAAAAAACACATAATGTTGCAAAATCAATAGAAAGAGGAGGAAGAAAAAATGTACCAGCAACAACAGTAATAAAAAAAACAATGATGAAAATGAAACATGCGAAGAAAAAGGAGGAGAAACGCAAAGAAGAAGGAGAAAAAGAAGGAAGAGGAGGAGGAGAAGGAGGCACGTGAAGAAGAAGCATCTTTTATAATGGTGAGTGAGAGCGCGCTTTGAAAATGATTGAGTGACGCATATGTTATCACATTCTAGCGGGTGAATGTAGTTTTTGTTAGACTTAGCTCAACTTATAAAACTTGTAAATCAAAATAACTTGTATGTGTAGCATAACTCTAAATAAATAAATAATGTTCGAGTTCTTTAAGATTAGACTTTATTAGCTATGGATCGGAAAAAATGCTGGACTAAAATGTTTCTTAGCCTTTATATATGATATATTTACACATCTTGAGTTTAATTTATATTAGATGGAAACCCGTATATATTTGTTCATCAATTACAAAAATAGATAAATATGTTTTTAAAAAAATTATTATAAATTAAACTTAATAGGTTTTAGAATTAAAAAAAATCAGGTTCTTAAGATTTGAGGTTACTTTTTTTTAAGATATCTATAAAACTATTTTAAAAGCTTGGAGCCTTGGACACGAACCGGGTTACGTCTTACGTGGGCGATGATCTTTTTAGTTTTCGTTTGTTTTTTCTTGGCTTCTTCCCAACCATGTCACAAAAAAGTTTGGAGAAGTGTACTTTGTTTTGATTTCCTATACTAATCAAAGGAGAACATCGTTCTACTTTGAATCTTGTAACGTGCGCTGCAAGGAGTATCTTCATTGATGTACAGTTGTACACTTTTAGAATAATAATATAATATTAATATTTTTGTCCATAATAATATTACAAAAATATAAATTTTTTAAAATTATGGTTTATTTTATTCTAATAGTATAAATTATGCATGATACAAAAAATTTATAGAATTAAACAACTCTTACAAAAAAAATCGTAGATTGACAAAAATTTTCGACTAAAAAGATCAAGATTTTTGTAGATAAAAAATCAAATAATAAGTTCTTTAGTTATTATTTTTATATTAATAATTAATTTTAACATTTATTATTCAAATTTTGAAATAATTTAACGTGTATACTTTTATATTTAATTAGGTGTTAAGTCTATTGAACAAATAAAAATAATTAATTTTTATACTTGCTATTTAAAAAAAATATTTTTTCTCTCTCTATATATAAAAATATAATTAGATATTAGCATAAAAAATTATATTGATAATTATAAAATTAACTTAAAATTAATTTTTTAAATAATTAAATCTTGATTCTAACTTTTAAATATAACATTAGTATTCTCTCCAAATTATATATAATAAATATTTGAAAGAAGAGAAATAAAAATATAAATTAAAATTAAAAGATAAGAGATGAAAATTTAAAACTAAATAAAAATATAAAAAAATATGTATATAATAATATTTTTATTTAAATTATATTATTTTGTTAATTTTATTTTCTATAGAACAGAAATGTAGAAAAAATAAAGAATGAGAAAAAAAGAGAGAGAAAGATAAAGATGAAGAATGAGAGTGAGAGTTTGTTAATTTTAGAAGAAAAATTTTATTTTAATTGTAATAAAAAATATCGGATGACATATTTTGATTTGTCAAATTATTAATATAAAATATAAATTATATATAGAGTGTAAATGGTAGAGAGATAGAAAAATTGAGAGAGGTATACGAGAGAATTTAAGAAAGGAGTTTATTAATTTTGGAAGAAAATATTTTCTCTCAATTTTAATAAGAGAGTGTCATGTGACACATTTGATTATTAAATTAGATAGTAATATATGATATATGATACATAATATAGGTATATTTTAATTTTAATTTTAATACAATTAAAAAATATTATGTTGCACATTTTAGTTGTCAAATTCGTAATTAGTTATTGCTAATGATATATAAAAGAGATAGAGTGATTGAAAAAATGAGAGAAATAGAGAAAAAAAGAGGGAGGAGGGGAGAACTCTTTAATTTTGGAGGAAAATATTTGATTTTAATTGCAATGAGGAAGTGACTTTCGACATATTTTAGTTGTAAAATTAGTAAAGATAAGGAAAAAATTCTTTAATTTTGGAGAAAAAAATTTGATTTTAATTATAATGAGAGAGTGACATGTGGCATATTTTGGTTGTAAAATTAATAAAGAGGAAATGAGAATTCATTAATTTTGAAAGGAAATATTTGATTTTAATTGCAATGAGAAAATGACATCTGACGCATTTTAAGTTGTAAAATTAGTAAGGAGGAAGGGATAATTTATTAATTTTTGAGGAAAAAATTTGATTTAAATTGTAATGAGAAAATGACATGTGATATATTTTAGTTGTAAAATATATAATAGCTATATGATACATAATATAGGTATATTTCAATTTCAATTTCAACATTTCAATTTTAATTTTAATGTAATTAAAGAATGTCATGTTGCATATTTTTATTGTCAAATTAGTAATTGATCATTAATATTGATAATTGATAATGATATATAAAAGAGATAGATTAGTTGAAGGAATGAGAGAGATAGAAAAAAGAATAAGAAAGTGGGGATAACTCTTTAATTTTGGAGGAAAAGATCTGATTTTAATTGTGATGTGGGAGTGGCATATGGTAAATTTTGATTGTAAAATTAGTAGGAACGGGAGAAGAATTCTTTAGTTTTGGAGGAAAAGATTTAATTTCAATTACAATGAGGAAGTGATATGTAACAAATTTTGGTTGTAAAATTAGTAAAGAAGAGGGAAAATTTTCTTAATTTTGAAAAAAATAATTAATTTCAATTATAATAAAAAAGTAACATGTGACACATTATGATTGTAAAATTAAAAATCTATAACAATATGTCAATATATAATGGCAAAACCTGTTTTGGTGTCCAATTTTTTTTTTTTTAATTTTATCTTTTCTAATAATCTACCCTACTATATGTCAGTTATTCTATGTTAAAAAACTTCTACTGCTTTATCTTCTCTCTTATCACATATATTTACGTCTTCTCTTATCTCATTAATTCACGTTTACGGAATTTCTATCATTATTTCTTATCTCCCTTACTATCTATCTTCTCATATTACTATTACTGCATAATCAACAAAACTTTTTTTTATTCATCTTCTCTTACATCATTCTCATTTTACTTAAATATATTGTAAAACCTAATATAATTTGCCTGAAAAAAAATTAAGTAGTTTTTTTATCTTATAATTATTTTATATTTTGGAATTCAAAATTTTGTATTTTTTTATTCAAGGTTTATTTTTATGTTTTATTTTACTTTTATTAATAAAAAAGTATTAACGTTAGTTTTAATATTTAACCTTTAGGATAAATAAAAAGATGGGACTTTTTTTTATAAATTAGATGGTTGAAAAATTATTTATTATAAAAAAAATTAAGTCTATTTCTTTCTTGACTATAGAAATATATATATATATATATATATATATATATATATAATTCACTCTTGCATTTAATCAAAATAACTATATGTTTATTTAATTTTTTAAATTTTACATCAATTATTAAAATCACGATATAATAGTTGTACTCCAATAAAAAATGAAAATATTTCATAACTATTTTTTTTGTTGGAACAAAACATGACTCAATAACTATAAAGTCTAATCTAAACAACTATAGAAATATAAAATAAGTAATAAAAAACGGATATAAAATTTAACTTTTTTGTTATTTGGTACAAAAATAAATATAATTAAATAAATTATTGTTCTCATACATAATGACATAAAATTTAACATTATCCTTTTCTAGAGCTATCTATTTTTTTAGTTTTTATCCTTATTTTTGTAGTTTATTTTAATTTTATTAAACAAAAAATACTAATGTCATTTAATTTTAATTTTTAACTTTTATCATAAATAAAAATATGTAATTTTGTATGTATTAGATAATAAAAAAATCTCATAATAAAAAAAATTAAATTTAATCATTCGTTATATTTATAGGAGTGTAGATGATTTACATAACTTTTATGAGATATTTTTTTTAATTTTATTTTTAAATTAGTATTCACTTTTAAATGTAATAATTATGAACTAATATATGATGGCAACTAACTGCAATTGAAGAGAAGATAGAAAGAGAATAAAAAATGGAAGAAGAAAGAGAGAACAAACTAATATAAGAGTAGTGGTGAGGCATATCTAGATAGATAATAGTAAAAAAAAAATAATGAAACCAAAAATTAAAAATTCTAAAAGAATAATAAAACTAAAGATAATTTAAAATGTTGAATATAAAATTATAAGAAATAATTTTTTTTAGCTATTAAAATTATGCGAGAAAAAAAGTGATTTAAATATAAATTTTTATAAATTTATAATTGAGAAACGAATAAATTTACAAATATTTATAAATTTATACCTTCATTGTTACACATAATAATAACGTAATGATTTCAGTATTATATCTAAATTAATTTAATTTCAATTAATCTATATATTAAAAAATTAAATAACTTATAAATTTTTTATTTTTTATTTTATTATTTATACAAAATTTTTGAATGCTTGATATCTTAAATTTTTTTTAAATGATAAAATATAACTTAACAAGTAAGTATGAAAAATAAGTATTTATATAATAATTATACATCTAGATATCTAAATCAAACAAGAAAATAATTCTTTTAACAAATCTTTAACAACTCAAAAGTTAATACAATGGATATGTATGAATCAAAGTGATAAACAAAAATGAGAGTTACGATAACGGTATGGTGGTAATTGATTGTGATTGGGGTTAATAGAAGAAGAAAATAAGGAAGGATAATAAAACAAGGCAACATAATAGTGACGGCGAGACAATAATAATTATACATGTAAAAAATAATAAGAGAAAATAATAGTGTATAGTATGATGAGATGATATAATCAAAATAAAAATTAATAATTTTAAAATAATAATAAAATTTAAGATAATTAAAGATGTTCAATATAAGATTAAAAAAATAATTTTTTATCTATTAGAATTATGTATCTTCTAAAAGAGTGTTTTGAATATGAATATAAATTTTTAAATTTATTCCAAATTAAATAGAATTGAGAAAATAAGTAAATTTAATATATGAATAACTAATTTATAAATAATATTAATAAATCTTTATCTTGATTTTGTTACACATAATAACAACATGATTCTTTTTTATTTTTTAATTTAAATTTATTTATTTTATACTTTCTACATATATTAAATAATTTAAAATATTTTTTTATAATTTATTTTTTAATTATTGATATTAAATTTATAATTTTAAAAATAAAAATATAAAAATATTTTTTAACTCAATAAAAAAAACGACTGAACATGTTGAGCGGCTAGTATATAATAGATTCAAACCCATTTTAAAAAGGGCATATAAGCTCTAATAGTAAGCTTTCTAAATGAACAAATTATGAAATAAAATAAAAACAATTAAGATTAAAGTAGTGTTTTAATCTCTTATATTTAAGTTAAATTTTATTTTTTATTAATATTTAAAATTTTTTATTTTTATTTAAAATATTTTATTTTATTTTGTTTTAATTCTTTGGTTAAAATTAATTTTTTTATTTTTTTTTCTATTATTATTTTTTTCTTTCTTTTATTATTTTATCATTTTCACTTTCAAATTATTACAACCACTACCACAATCATTACAATTACTATTTTTGTCATTATCTAAAAAATCATACTAAAAATAGATTTAATTTAGACTAAAGAACTAAAAAAAGACAAAATAAGAAATTTAGAATAAAAATAAAACATTTAAAATGTTAAGAACGAAATTAGAGTTTTATGTAAAGTTTAAGATTAAAACAATATTTTATCTAAAAATTAAATTATGTCAGAATGCGTTTAAACTCCTCTAATATTAGAAATAATTTGAATTTGAATTAAGCTGATAAAAGAAAAATATATATTTGACAGAAAAATAATGCTAAAGATGTCGATATAATTTATTGTTTTTATCTAACAATGTTTAAAAGTAGGTGAAAACTCAGGTGAAGTTAACTTCACGTGAAGTTGATAACCGAAAGCCGTTAAATAATTTGACTGATTTGATTAAATTTTCATTCAACAAATATCAACTTCACGTAAATTCAACTTCACCTGAGTTTTCACCTTAAAAGTATATACTAAAAGTATATTGTTGGATTGTTAGACTAAATAAATTAGGATAATAACTAATAGTACTAACAAATAACAAAAATAATAAATTTTGCTGGCACTTTAAAATTTTCTCTTTGACAAATCCTATAGTTAAATTCTAACTACAATAGCTGATAAAGCAAATTACGAATGACAGTATGGTTTTTAACAGCTTTTGTTGCGGAGTCCATCGTTTTAGAATAGGAGGTAAGTGTAGTTATGTTAGTTAATCTGTTATGCTCTCAGTTAGCTAGTGACTACTCATGTATCTATAAATTGGAAGTGGTCATCATCCTTTGTATACACACAACCACATTAGATGACTCTTGTATATTGAACAAATTCGTACAATCCCATAGATAGAATCATAGAAGAATGCCTTCTTTGTTTATAAATTATAATATATAATAATTATTACAACTCAACACAAATTAGAATCTTTATTCTTTCAACCACTTGATGAACTTGTTTAAATTCTCACAAGACCTTCCTCCATCTTTTATGGTGTTCAGCAGCTTCTCTTTTAACACATGAGCATTTGATCTTATCTTCTCATCACTAAGCACTTTATCCACTTTCACTTTTATCTCTTCACGTGAGATCACTCCATTTTCATCTAAATCGAATCCTAATCCAACCTTCAACTCATCACAAATGTATGCTTTATTAAAGAATTGGTCACCAAAACATGGCCAACACAAGAAGGGGACTCCATTGGACAAACCTTCTATAGTCGAATTCCAACCGCAATGACTAACAAAACAAGCTATGGCAGGGTGACTTAACACTTTCTGTTGAGGAGCCCATTCAACTATCTTACCTTGATTCCCCTTAAATTCATGGGGGTTGCAATTGGAATCTTGACGCACAACCCAAAGAAATGGTCTATTAGTGAGTTCAAGTCCAAGAGCCACTTCTGTGAATTGTTTTTTATCGAAATGAGCGAGACTTCCGAAAGCAAGATATATGACAGAAGTATGAGGTTGTTGATCAAGCCAATTTATACAAGACAGATCTTCTTCTAAGAACTGTCCCAATGATCTTTCAGATACACCTTGATTGTCATCATGGCTTCTCAATAATGGACCAATTGACAATAACTTTGGTACATAGGAGAATGCTTGTGGTTCAAGATCGGGTGTGGAGTTACAAAGCCACCACTCTGTCAATTCCAGAGTTTGCATGGCATGAACAATATTGTTGAACATCACATTCCCTAAAACAGAGTCAACTCCTTTTGCCCACCATATGGATCCTGTGTCCATGTGTGGAAAACTTGCTGATAACTGAAACGTCTTTTGTGTGTTAGGCAACCCTGCAGTTTCAAAACAGTATTGATGAAGTGATGTACGCTGCCTCAATGAATGCAGCGGAATTTACAACAACAATAATAACAAAAGATTGGCTTGAATTGGCTTTAAGTTATACTTGGTTTCCTAAAATTAACTATCATTTTTGAAAAATTCAGAGGTTGGAAAAAAAATTACTAAAAAATATTATCACAAAACAACACTAAATAATTTAAAAATATGGCAAAAATTAATACATTATATTTTTTGTAAACAATAAAAAAAATTTATATTTAACAAACGACTTATTAATTAAATCTAAAGTTTTGTGACAACATTTGAATAAATATTTAAAAGATGCACACAAAAATTTGGAGCGAAATTTGATTTCTAAATTTTTCTTTTTATTTTTCAAAAAATATATTCATTCACGATAAAAATATTTTTTAAAAAATTTACTTGACAAAAAATTATCAAATTTTTTTAAGTACGAAAATATTTTATTTTTCTAATAATAAATACAAAAATTTCTATTAAAATTTGATTTTTAAAGTCATTTTTTTTAAATATATATATTTAATATTTAGTTTTTTTTGTCGTGTTTTTAAATCTTTCTAAAACTTATTTATCGTCTTTTTATCAGTGATACAAATTTTTAAGTATAATTTTAATAATTTACTCCTTTACAAAATTTTCCGATCAAATTCATGCTTTTAACTATCAACATGGGCATGAAAGATACAATAACAAATAAATCTCAAAAATATTTTAAGAATTTAATAATACATCCGTGTATGTAAAGCAGTTTTACACATTCAGGAGAAATAATTACTTTTTATATCGATGATGTTAATGATTAGGGGTAGTATCATGTATCCTACTCACGGGTATTCAATCTGACCCTATCCGATCGGTAGAGTTGTCGATTCGATCCGCAGCGGGTAAAGTAGGGTGCAGGTTGGGTTCTCGTGCGGGTCGGGTAGGGTGTGGGTTGAGTCTCAACTCTATCCGACCAACCCACACCCTATATATGTATATGTTATATATTTATATAAAAGTATGTTTTAAGTGGATGTTGAATCAAAGACCTCTTACTAAATGTAAAAGATTCTTAGCCACTAAAAAAAAAAAATTATTAATTAATAATTTAATATTTTTTTTTACATAAAAATCAGTTCTATTTTAAATTATCATGAAGTTATATAATAATTTTGCATCTTTTTTGTAACTGGTGGGTAGGATCGAGTACTAACGGGTTGAGAACGGATAGAATTAGGGTTGGGATATTCTCAACCCGTGAATAGGATAGAATTGAGTTTATATAAAAATCTCAACTCACGGGTAGGGTTAGGGTACCCTATCTATTGTCACCCTTATTAATGATCATTTAAAAGATCAGATATAACTGTATGAAAAATTATGTAAAATATTTTATATTAATGGTAAATTAAATTTAATAATTAAAAAATATATTTCACTAAGTATTTAGAAGATGTGTACAAAAACTTAGAAAAAAATTCGATCATTAGATCCTTTTTATTTTTTAAAATTTTGAAAAGAAGAAAATATCTCCTTGGTGTAGCAGATTTAGATTGACCAATATTATATATAGTTGGCAAACATCTAAAGATAAACTCAAAAAAAAAAAAAAAAGCAAATACAGAGCACTCATATTTCATTATTTTCCTTCACAAAAGTTTACTTATTAAACAATCTTATTTTCCTCTTTTTTATTCTATATTTTAGTAATCGAAAAATATTGATTTATTCTTAAATGAGAAATCATAGAAAAAGCCAAAAGTAATAAAAAGAAAAAAAATTTAAAAAAAAGTCATAATATTTATTATTTTTGAAATGAAGTTTTTAAAATTAGGATTAGTTTTCCTTTCTCTAAATTGGATTAGCACTTATAAATGACTAAACTTAGTTTGAGTTTGGTTAGTGAAATTTGAAATATGATATTCTTACCATTAGAGTTTATGATCCCATCATCAATAAGCTTTGGTATGCTACACTGCAAGGCTAACATAGCTGCTGATGCAGGATAGAACACAACTCCTTTGATTCCAATCTTGCTTGCAATTTTCAACGCTCCTGCCATAGCTGAGTCAGCAACTACGCAGCTTACTATGATACCATCTTTCAATCTAAGATCTTCAATTAGCTTCTCAAGCATAGCAGGCATGTTCTTCATTAAAGAATCAGATACTTCCCACAAATTATTTCTGTCTGCATCAGGTCCTAATCCATCCGGGATTGACACCAACTTTATCGGCGATTCTCCGTTAACACCGCCGCCTTCTTGATTCCCCATGGAACTCAGCACCTTCTTATGGATGAATTCAGTGTTGACAAAGATGACATTGCAACCATTTTCAGCCAATCTTTGCGAGAAGATCATCATTGGGTTGACATGTCCTTGAGCTGGTAATGGTAAAACTAGCACAGTTGGAACACTCATTTTGATCTAGCTCTTCTAGTTTCTTAAGAGTTTTCCAACTACTTATATTTGCTATATGCATATATTTAAAATAAGTTTGAATATGTGTTTTTTATCCTTGAGAAGGACACTAGCAGATTATTTACGATGTGGACCACGTTTTAATTTATTGCTTCTCGTTGGAGTGTCCTTGAGTTCAATCTGATCTGCCATTATTAAGATTGAAAATTGTGGTTATGGGGACCTGTTTTGATTTTTGAATGAATGTGGATATAAATTCACAAGGAGACTTTTAAGCATGTTGCTAATTCAAGCCTCCAAAACCCAAATAGTGAACTTAATTATTGATAATGTTGAGCGGCTCAACAGCATTGGTGAGTTTGTTTGAAGTGAAAATGGGAGGAAAGAAGAGGGAGGAAAAGAAATTGAAAGGAAAATAGTTATTTTTTTTTTTATTTGATTAAAGAGAGAAATAAGAGAAGAAGAAAAATATATAGAAAAATATTAGTAGGACCTACTAATTTTTTTTCTCCAACAATGAAAAAAAAATGGAAAGAAAATTAATTCTCTCTCTACTTCCAATATTATTCCTTTACTGTTTTCAATATATTTTATAAGGGTAAAATTATTTTTTTATAATATTTTTTTATTATTTTTCTTTAATCCAAACACATCTAAAAAAAATAAAAATTCATTCAATTTCTTTCTTTTTTTTTTTTATTTCTTTCCTCTCTATTTCTTTCTTTTCAACCAAATATAACCTTAAGAGAAACTCTAATATTAGAGTCTGTTTTAATTTTATTTTGAATTTTATAAAATATCATATTAATATTTATAAGATTATATATAAAAAATAATAACGATTTGAGACTACATATAAAATTTATCACTTTAATACTTAATCTTAATTCAATTTAAATTTTATATTATTTTTATTAGTTTTATCAAGATAATTATACAAATAAAAAAAAATTATTAATTTTTTATTAAAGTAATACTACCATTTTAAAATGAAATCAGCTTTAATATAAATTTTAATTTTAAATCAGTTCACTTATCATAAATATCAAAATTGTCACTTTAAAAACATTCAATTAAAATTTGTTCTTACAACCCTTAAGAATGTTCTCTTTTAAGTTTATATATTCTCGTTTAACTAAAGCTAGAATTTATAAAGTAAAATCAAAACAATTCAAGAGCAACTACACAAAATTTTTTCAAAAGAGCAACAAATTCAGTTATCTATAAGATATTTTATTATATATAAAAAAAATTAACTATCTTATATTTTAAAGATATATTTTAAGAATATACTAATAAATATTTTTGAATTTGATATATTTAATATATTAAAAATATCAAAATAAATAAACAATTTTTAGTAGGATAAATTATTAAAATTATCCAAAATATATATATATATATTACTGATAAAAATAACTTTAAAAAGGGAAGGGAATATAAGAAAATCAAATAATATTTTTTTAAATATAAAAAATATAAATATATTTATTATGAAATTATAAAAATAAAATTTGAATCTCAACCGTCCATTTAATACTTGAATTGCTAAGAATTATAGATGATAGTCTTTAAACCACTTTCTCCATTAAAGAATTCTCCTTGAATTTGAGTAATAAAATACCTTAAGGAATTTATAGGTGTTAACTTTGAGTAAATTAAGATGGTAGACGAAATAATAAATTAAAATTTCAAAGACCAGATTAAAATACGAATATAATTTTAAGAATCAATTTGTGTATTAATTCAAAGACAAATACAAAAAAGGACATGGGATTTAAGAAAGCAATAGTATTTGTACCACACTAAATTGAAGGTATACAACGAGCGAGGGGTTTTTCTTCCACTAACTATTACCCCTAAAATGTTCAATAATGGCAACTTTACCCCTTTTTAAATTCTGGTAAAGTATTAAATTTGTTCTATTTGGGCGTAATTTTATTTTGGTCTTTAAAATTTAAAGTGTCTTATTTGAATTTAAAAAAATTTTATTTAACTTCAATTTAGTCATATCGTAAGGTCAAAGTTAAATAAATAATGGAATGTCCTACATGAGAGCAGTACAAGAACAAGATCGATAATATGAAGAACAGGTACAAATTAAACTCAATAGGTACAAAATCAACTGTGGATGCATCAATGGATTTATTTATCATTCTTATAATTTAAATGAAATATTTTCTATAGAACTAAAAAGAATGATAAATAAATGAGATTAAATACGATTTTGGTCCCTAACGTAAAGGTCGAAAATTTATTTCGTCCTCGACTTTTTTTTCGCTATAAAATGGTCCCAAAGGTTCTAGTTTATTTTAAAATCGTCATTTTTATCAAATTTTTAATTTTTATTCTAAAAATACCCTTAACTATATTAAAAAAAAAAACAAAAACGTTGTTGAATAAGGGGGGAAATGGGGGAGGGGAAAATGGGGAAGGGATTCGCAGGGGAAAGGAGAAGGATCTAGCTGCTCCAATTCGCCGCCGCTGCTCGTCGTCGTTCGGTGGCTGGATCTCGCTGCTGCTCCTCTGGGTTCGGATTGTTCGATGGCAGTGGGTTCTGGTTTGAGCTAAGAACAGGGCCGCCGCTGCTCGTCGTCGTTCGGTGGCTGGATCTCGTCGCTGCTCCTCTGGACTCGGCGGAGGTGCTTGATGGCGGTGGGTTTTGGTTTGATGCAAGAACAGGGGAAGAGGTCGCGCTGTGACGGTGGTGAGCCGAGGGAGGAGAAGAGGTCACGCTGGGACGGCGGCGCTAGGGTAGCGCAAAGAGAGAAGAAGAAAAGGGCTGCGGCGTTGTGACGGCGGATCGGCGTTGTGATGGTGGTTTCGGGAGGCTCGCCAGCTTCTGCTTCTGCTTCCATTCTTCTTTTGCTTTTGCTTTCATTCTGCTTTTACTTCTATTATGTTGTTGATTTTTTATTATTGTTGCTTTTGGTTGCTTTTGCTTCTGATTGATTATATTGTTTTATTGTTGTTGTTGTTGTTGTTCTACTCCTGCTTCTGTTTCTTCTCCTGCTCCTACATCTACTTGATTCCATTGTTAATTCATTGTTGATTCATTGTTGTCATTGTTGTTGTTGTTGTCCTGCTTCTGTTTTTGCTTGATTACATTGTTGATTTATTGTTGTTGTTTCTGGTTCTAGTTTTGTTTCTGTTTCTACTTGTGCTTCTGCTTCTACTTGATTTTGGGGAAGAAGAGGAAGAGGCATTTTGGTCCGAAGGACGGTTTTAAAATTAAATTAAACCTTTAGGACTATTTTGTAGCGAAAAAAAGGTCAGGGACGAAATAAATTTTCGGCCTCTACGTTAGGGACCAAAATTATACTTAATTCTAAATAAATATATTGATACATCCACGGTTGATTTTGTGCCTCTAAAACTTGTACTTATTCTCCAAATTATCGATCTTATTCTTGTATTGTTGTTATATAAGATATTCTGTTAATTATTTAACTTTGCACATCGTGCTTATTAAAAGCTACAACAAATGTTAAAAAATATGAGAAACGGTAAATTCTAGCTAGCAACCACCAACAAGGAAAGAAGATGAAAAAATTGCAATAATTTGTTACGCTATTCTTCTATAAAAGTAAGAAAAACTTAATGCTACAAAAATATTCATAATCATTCATTTTTCTTAGTTTGTAAATTCTATACATTATTATACATAAAAAGATAAGTGGTTATGCATATTTTTGCATTCATACAAACAAAATTATTCCTGTTCACTATGGATAACCTAATCACCTTGGGGCTTCTATCATGCAAGACCCAACAAGCATTTATGTATGAGAAAGACTGAAAGAGTGTCCCCCTTTGTCAGAAATTGCCAATAGTAACTTCAGAATTGGAAATAATAAATGTTGATACGTGTTTTAAATATTTGTGATATAAAAAGTTTAAATGTTATTTAGAAGATATTAATTTATATATTTAAAATATTTCAATTTAATTTGATATATTTTGATTTTGTTTATTTAATTATTAGATTAGACCTTATATTTATAGATTTTAGGATTTTCATATTTTAACCTAATAAGAGGTTATAAATATCCCATAAACTATGGTAGTCGTAATATAGAATTATTTAGAGGTTTTAAAATCCCTTTTTTTGTTTCATAATGAAACCATGATGTGGACAATTGAGGTTGAGGAGTCCCTCTTTTATCCACACTATGGTTTCGGTACGAAACCAAAAAGGTTTTTAAATTTTTAAATCATTCTGTATTATAACTATTATAGTTTATGAGGTATTTATAACTTCTTATTAGGTTAAAATATAAAAATCTTAAAATCTATAAACATAAGGTCTAATCTAGTAATTAAATAAACAAAAATCAAAATACATTAAATTAAATTAAAACATTCTGAAAATATAAATTAACATCTTTTAAATAACACTTAAACTCTTCATATCACGAACATTTGAAGCACGTAATAAATGTGCTACATAAGAAAAGATGTTATTTCACAAGAGACGCCATTGGTCATGATCGTTTGTAATTGTATACATACACAACCACATTTGATGATGCAATTGACCATCTAAAACCATTTTCGATAGGTTTTTGTGTTTTTTTTTTTGTTAAATCTACAAACTCTTGTATATTTAGAGTGGAAATAGGTTAGGTCTGTGTCTACAATCTATTTTATATTTAGTTTGATATGGTTTGACTTATCATAAAATAGACACAAACTCAAATTATTATAAAAGTTTCAATATTAATAGATTAGGTCTAAATCCATTAGTTAGTTTTATTAGCGAGTCAAATTTATTTAAATATATTAAAATATAAATAATATGTAAATAATTTTTTAACATTAATAGTTATTAAATATTTTAAAGTTATTATATTTTATTATAAATATTTTTGTATATTTTAAATATTTTAAAAATTTAAAATTTTTTGTAAACATTAAATTTGCAATAAATTTTTTAACAAGTTGTAAATGTGGTTTAATACTTAAAAAAGTTTATAACAAATTATAAACCAAATTCAAGCCAATAAACTATATAGCATATCTAACTTGACTTATTTTCACCCATAATTGTATATTGAGCACATTGCAATCCTATATTCCCATAGATAGAAGAATAATGCCTTCTTTGTTTATAATATATAATAATTATTACAACTCAACACCAAAACGGTGGAGTAATAATAATAAGCAAACCCAACTTAGAAAACATCACAGGCTCTTTTCAATTATTATTCATCTGAGCAAATCTAAATCTTTAATTCTTTCAACCACTTCATGAACTTGTTTATATTCTCACAAGACCTTCCTCCATCTTTTATGGTGTTCAGCAGCTTCTCTTTTAACACATGAGCATTTGATATTATCTTCTCATCGCTAAGCACTTTATCCACTTTCACTTTTATCTCTTCACGTGAGATCAATCCATTTTCATCTAAATCAAATCCTAATCCAACTTTCAACTCATCACAAATGTATGTTTTGTTAAAGAATTGGTCACCAAAACATGGCCAACACAAGAAGGGGACTCCATTGGACAAACCTTCTATAGTCGAATTCCAACCGCAATGACTAACAAAACAAGCTATGGCAGGGTGACTTAACACTTTCTGTTGAGGAGCCCATTCGACTATCTTACCTTGATTCCCCTTAAATTCATGGGGGTTGCAATTGGAATCTTGACGCACAACCCAAAGAAATGGTCTATTAGTGAGTTCAAGTCCAAGAGCCACTTCTGTGAATTGTTTTTTATCAAAATGAGTGAGACTTCCGAAAGCAAGATATATGACAGAAGCATGAGGTTGTTGATCAAGCCAATTTATACAAGACAGATCTTCTTCCAAGAACTGTCCCAATGATCTTTCAGATACACCTTGATTGTCATCATGGCTTCTCAATAATGGACCAATTGGCAATAACTTTGGTACATAGGAGAATGCTTGTGGTTCAAGATCGGGTGTGGAGTTACAAAACCACCACTCTGTCAATTCCATTGTTTGCATGCCATGAACAATATTGTTGAATATCACATTCCCAAATCCAGAGTCAGCCCCTTTTGCCCACCATATGGATCCTGTGTCCATGTGTGGAAAACTTGGTGATAATTGAAACGTTTTTTGTGTGACTGGCAACCCTGCAGTTTCAAAACAGTGTTCATAATGTGATGTGCATTACCTCAATGAATGCATCACAATTTTCAACATCAATATGAAATTTTAGCTAGGTATTATTTTACCTTAATAATAATAATAATAATAATAATAATAATAATAATAATAGTAAGTATATGTTTGGACTAAATTTTAATGTTTTAAAAATATTACAATGTTATCTTACTATCAACTTTGTTAATAATTCTGTGATAAAAATACATACGTAAACGTTATAACCCACTATGCCAAACTGATCTCATATTATTATTAATAAAAAATAAAAAAATTAAAAAAATAACACTAGTAAGTAGTAATACAAAACTCTAATTACATTTTGCTCTCTAATATGATCGTGTTATTTTTCTTTATTTACTTAATTTTTTATTTTTTTACCGTTAGTAATAATATGAAATCAATTTGTTGTAGTAGATTATAATGTTCACCTATATATTTTTATTACAAAATTGTTAATAGAGTTGATGGTAGAATAACATTATAACATTTTTAAAATATTAGAAGCTTAAATAGAATATTTAAAACGTTAATGTTGAAATGCTGAAGCGTTCACAAGATGAAAAGATTGTGACCAGAGAGAAAATTAGAGTTCTCTCACAGTCTCAAAACTGATTTCATTGAATTGAATTTTTAACTGATTTTTACAGCTGGCTACAACTCTTAAATAACAACAATTAGCCTTCTAACTAACTATTATTTACAACTAACTCGGTTACTAACTATTCTAACAAATTACTCTACATGTTTTCTCATGTAACACCTCCTCTCAAGCTAGAATTGATGCTTTCCATCATTCTCATCTTGCTCAAACATTATTGAAACTGATTGGGAGCCAACACTTTTGTCAATATGTTTGCCACTTGATTGTGGGTGGAGATGGGTAGCAGCTTTGTGACTTGCTCTTACCATTTGTCTCTCACAATGTGACAATCCATTTCTATATATTTGGTTCTCTCATGGAATACAGGATTAGCGATAATATGCAATGCCGATTGACTATCACAGTATATCCCAATGGGTTTTTTCAGCTTTACTCTCAGATCTTGCAGCACATAAGTGATCCACTGTGCCTCCCGCATGGCCATTGCTAGGGCCCTATATTTAGCCTCACATAAAGAATTAGCAACCGTACTCTGTTTCTTACTTTTCTAGAACACAATTGAAGTGCCAATGAAAAAACAATAGCCAGAGGTTGATCTCCTTGTATCTGAATAAGTGCCCCAATTGCTGTCTGAAAAACCAGTGGGTGTTAAATCTGTGTCAGCTGCAAACATCAACCCCTTTGTCAGTGTTCCTCTTAAGTATCTCAAAACTCTCAACGCTGCTTCAAAGTGTATGTTTGTGGGACAATCCAAGTATTGACTTAGTCTCCCAACAACATATCCAATTTTTGGCCTATTATTAGTCAAATAGATCAATTTTCCAATCAGCTTCCTATACTCAGTATTGGACAGCAACTGATTTCCTGAAGTATTGCTCAATTTGATGGTGTAGTCCATTGGTGTTGCTGTTGACTTGGCATTTAGTAGGTTATAATCCTTCAAGAGATCGAGGCAGTATTTCTTTTGACTCACCATGATCCCCCTCTTGCTTCAAATCACATTCAAGCCAAGAAAGAACTTGAGTTCACCAATGTCTTTGATCTTGAACAAATGATGCAAATGCTTTTGATAAAAGTGATTTCTGCCATGTCATCTCTTGAAATAATTAGGTCATCAATATATACTAGTATAACTGTGAAACCAGAGTCTATAGATTTGGTGAAAAGGCTATAGTCACTTCGAGACTGACAGTAACCAATCGAAAGAAGAGTGGAAGTGAGCTTAGTGTTCCACTGCCTACTGGCTTGTTTTAAGCCATAAAGGGAGTGATCTAACTTGCATACCAGTCCCGGGTCAGAGAGGGAAAGTCTAGGAGGAGGCTTCATATAAACCTCTTCAGCAAGATTCCCGTGTAAAAAGGCCATGTTAACATCCAATTGATGCACGAACCAGCCTTTGACTACTGCAATCACAAGCAAGATTCGAAGGGTTGCCATTTTTACAACAGGGCTTAATGTTTTAAGATAGTCCACCCCAGCTATCTGGGTGAAGCCCTGTGCCACTAATCTGATCTTGTGGTGTTCCACCGTTTCATCAGCATTGAGCTTCAATTTAAACACCCATCTGCAACCTACAGTTCTTTTTCCAGCTGGAAGAGGTGTTAGAATCCAAGTCTTATTTTCTTTTAGAGCATTTAACTCCACATTGATCGCTTCTTGCCATTTTGGATTAGTGATAGCCTCAGCATAGCATTTAGGTTCAGTGTGTATTGGCTGGAAGGTGGTTTGATTGACAAATTCAATAGAGGATGGACATAATGGAATGAGGGGTAAAGTTGAATCTGGTATTGCGGATTCAAAAAATAGCAGGGTGGAATGTTCAAAAAAAATTTGTTTCAAGTCATGAATAATGTCAAACTGATGTTCAAAAAATTTTTCATGAAGACATTGTGAAGGATGAGTTGTGCTGAAATCTGGTGTAGCTAATAGAGTTGATGAAGTAGTCATGCATTGAAAATCAACAAGGTATGCTGATTTTTTTGTCTCCTTAGTAAACCTTCTTAATGGTTGCATAGTGAGAGTGTGTGAAGATTGAATAGGAATATTGGTATGAGAGGATGCTGATGGTGCATGATCTAAAGGTGAGGTCCCAGATGCAGTTTGTTGTGTGTGTGATTTTTGAATCTCAATGCACAAAGGATCATCAAATGTATGTAAATCATGTATGCAAAAATCTAGATATGTTTCATGCTCAACTTTCTCATTTTGTATAGTTTCTTGTATTGTAAAAGGCAAAACAAATTTATAAAAAATAGTGTTTCTTGAAATGAAGATATCTCTACTGCTAAGATCGTACAGTAAGTGCCCTTTAACTCCCTCCTTTATACCAAGATAGACACACTTTTTAGCCCTCTTATCTAGTTTTCTTCTATGATTCACTAGTGTAAATGCATATACCAAACATTCAAAGATTCTGAGATATGAAATATCTGGCTGTTTATCATACAACAATTGATATGGTGAGACATTTTTTTAAAATACTGCTGGAAATTCTATTCATCAAGTGAACTGAATGTGCCACAGCATAATTCCAAAATTTCTTGGGCAAGTTGGAGTGAAACATCAGTGTTCTTGTTATTTCTAAAATATGTTGATGCTTCCTCTCAACTATTCTATTATGTTGAGGCGTCTCAACACATGATGTTTGATGTATGATTCCCCTTAGTGCATAGAAAGCATTAAGCTTAAATTCAGGTCTATTATCTGTTCTAATCTTCTTAATAGTGATACCAAATTGAGTTTCAATTAATTTGACAAAATTTTAACTAATTCAGCAGCTTCACTTTTTCCTTTCATGAAGTAAATCCAAGTGAATCTACTTTTATCATCTACTATCGTTAAGAAGTACTTAAAACCAAAAATTGATACAGTGTTTATTGGACCCCAAATGTCAATATGCACAACATCAAATTTTTTCTTACTTTGTGTAATTCTTGGTACAAAGAAAGTTCTCTTTTGTTTTGCATAGTGACAAGAGTCACATGGCTTATTACAACTAGAAAATTGTAAATCAGTGTATGCCCCTTGTATCACCTTTATTCTATGATTTGGCAAATGGCCTAACCTAAGATGCCATAATGCAGAATGTTAGCTAGCTAGAACAGGTTGAAGATTTTCAAATGCATACAATCCACTTCGTTGTTTAGCTACACCAACTATCTTTAATGTTTTCTTTTCTTGGATTGCACAGCCATTTTCATCAAAAATCAATTGACATTCTGAATCCAGAGTTAATTTTGAAATTGATATCAAATTGAATTTAAAAGTTGGAATATAAAACACATTAAACAATTGTAAATTATTATGAAAAATGACATTTCCTGCTAGTGTTGCAATTGTTCTAATTCCATCAGGCATGTTAATGATCACATGGTTAATTTTATAAATTCAGTGGAAGGATTTGTGTGAGTAAGCTACATGGTTTGTAGCACCTGAGTCAATGACCCAGGATCTTGGGCTAAAAACAGAAAGTGACATGATATAGGATATACATTTGTTGGACGAGAGAGTAGTGGTGCTAATCTGATTGATGATATGCCTTGGCTAAGATTCTTGGTTTTGCAGAAGAGCAAGAAATGCTTCCCTCTGCTCCAAAGCAAAATAAGGCTCAGACCTATCATCTATTTCTTTTTGGGATTGCATCTGCATGTTGCTGTCTTCATCATCATCTTCAGCAACTATGTTGTTGAATGAGCTTTGATTGTTCTTGAGATTAGGAGGATATCCATGCTTCTTGTAGCATACGTCAATTAAGTGCCCTAATTTTCCACAGTAGGTGCACTGTTTTTGACCTCTTCCTCCTCTGCCTCTCATATTGCCATTATTAACCTCACTTCTTGAGTTTGCACTACTGCTTGTTGCATTCATCATCAGTGCATTGTTGTCTAGGGTTTCAGGCATATTTAGTTGTCTTTCTTGCTGTAAAATAGAGGCAAACACAGATTCTAGCTTCGGCATTGGCTTCATCAGCATGATTTGTGATCTCACAGTGGCGAATTGATCACTTAATCCTCTCAAGAACCTTACCACATGGGATTCTTCTCTGTAATTCCTCATGATACTAAGCTTGCAAGTGCACATATTAATGCATCTTGAACAGTTTGGTACAGGATGAAAGTTCTCTAGTTCTTCCCAGATTGTTTTCAATTGCGTGTAATAATCTGTCACGATAGTTTTCCTTGCTTGCTTGCAAACATCTCTTCTTCCAACTCAACAATCTTGTACATGTCTCCTTGGCAGTAACGTTGTTTCAGTTCGCTCCATAGTTCTTCCGCTGAGTTGATCCAAAGGACACTTTTAGCTATGTTAAGACTCAATGAGTGATTAATCTACGAAACTACGAATGTATTGCATCTCTCCCATGCATCAAACAGTGAATCTTCTTGTGTTGGTCGCTGAAGTGAACCATCTATAAACCTGATCTTGTTCTTTCCTTTCAACGTTCTCCATATTGCTCTCTCCCATACTTGATAATTGTTGTGCTCTAATGCAATAGGAATTAGGGCTGTCCCTGAATTTTCTAAAGATGCAAGAAATACGGACTTACCAGATCTAAAGCTGGATTCTGCTGGTTCCATTTTGAATTCGACTGCATCTGATTTAGCTGATTTAGAAGATTTCTCAGCGTTTGCAGACCGATTGTTGGATTCGCCTTTGATGCCATTTGCGACTGACGCTAGAATTCGCAATCAATTGTGTAATGTTCTTCCCAAGACTCGTTAATCGAAAATGGTTACCTGAATCTTTGAATCTTGTTCAAACAACAAAGATCTCATTAGTCTCTATCATTTGAGTCTCAAAAGGAAGACAAGAAAATAGTAGTAGAAGAAGAAAGAAGATGAAGAATGAAAGAAGATTCAGAAAGGGGAGGGAAAAATCCAACAATAGTGAAATTTAACGAAATTCCTGCCGATTCATCCTTTTTGAAGTTCAATTCCTCAATGATTTTTTCTTTCCACGCTCACCGCACCATGTTAAAATGGTGAAGCATTCAGGAAGGGACTGGAAGAACTTCACAAGATGAGAAAATTGTGACCAGAGAGGAAATCGGAGTTCTCTCACAGTCTCAAAACTGATTTTATTGAATTGGGTTTCTAACTGACTTTTACAGCTTGCTACAACTCTTAAATAATAACAATTAGTCTCCTAACTAACTATTATTTACAACTAACTCGGCTACTAACTATTCTAACAAGTTACTTTACATGTTTTCTCATGTAACAGTTAGGATAATTTTGAGATTTAGCTCAAACGATAAAGACAAAAATAATATTTTACTCTAATAATAATAATAATAATAATAATAATAATAATAATTTTTAGGATTTTATAAGAAAAAATAAAAAAAGTAATATTTTATTAAATTCAATATTTTCTTCCCAATATCTAGACAATATTAAAGATAAACCATAATTTTGTATTTCTAATATTAGTAAGAAATTTTAAAAATACCTAAACATTTAATTTCTATTAATGTTATTGTAACTTTTAAAATAAGTTTCAAATGTTAACTATATCTATTAATATGATTAAAATTTTGTCAAACTAAGAAAATTACAACATACTTTTTTATCCAAAATGTTTGGTGGTTTAAGTTTTAAAATTACCTCCCGGTTCGTTGCAATCTTATAAATAAATGGCAGAAACCTTCTAAGTTCTAATAATTAAAACAAAATTCATTTCTTGTATTGAAAACAAAAGCTAAACAAACCCCAAAAAGGTTACAAACAGGTTTGATTAGTGAAATTTGAAATGCGATAACATTGTTACCATTAGAGTCTATGATCCCATCATCAATAAGCTTTGGTATGCTACACTGCAAGGCTAACATAGCTGCTGATGCAGGATAGAACACAACTCCTTTGATTCCAATCTTGCTTGCAATTTTCAATGCTCCTGCCATAGCTGAGTCAGCAACTACGCAGCTTACTATGATACCATCTTTCAATCTAAGATCTTCAATAAGCCTCTCAAGCATAGCAGGCATGTTATTGAATATAGAATCAAATAGTTCCCTGATATTCTTTCTGTCTGCATCAGGTCCTAATCCATCCGGGATTGACACCAACTTTATCGGCGATTCTCCGTTAACACCGCCGCCTTCTTGATTCCCCATGGAACTCAGCACCTTCTTATGGATGAATTCAGTGTTGACAAAGATGACATTGCAACCATTTTCAGCCAATCTTTGCGAGAAGATCATCATTGGGTTGACATGTCCTTGAGCTGGTAATGGTAAAACTAGCACAGTTGGAACACTCATTTTGATCTAGCTCTTCTAGTTTCTTAAGAGTTTTCCAACTACTTATATTTGCTATATGCATATATTTAAAATAAGTTTGAATATGTGTTTTTTATCCTTGAGAAGGACACTAGCAGATTATTTACGATGTGGACCACGTTTTAATTTATTGCTTCTCGTTGGAGTGTCCTTCAGTTCAATCTGATCTGCCATTATTAAGATTGAAAATTGTGGTTATGGGGACCTGTTTTGATTTTTGAATGATTGTGGATATAAATTCACAAGGAGACTTTTAAGCATGTTGCTAATTCAAGCCTCCAAAGCCTTAATTATTGATAGAGAAAGTACGAGGAACTAATGAAATATTTGTACAATGTGTAAAATAGAGATTTATGGAGTATTAGAGATATAATCATTAATGTTACCTTTTCCCATCAGCTGAAGTTTCTAGAATGAGTGATATCATGATATGTTATTAGAGCTCTAGATCCAAAAGTTTTCGATCCTTGGTGAATTCCAAAATCAATTTAAGCTTTTAAAAAGATGTTTAGTATCCAATAGTCCATTGTCTCTCTAGCGAGATCCTGATTGATAATGTTACGCAACTAGAAAAAATAATAGTGATTTGAGACTAAATATAAGATTTATCATTTTAATATTTAGTCTTAATTCAATTTAAATTTTATATTATTTTTATTAGTTTTATCAAACTAATTATACAAATAATAAAATTTTATTAATTTTTCATCAAAATAATATCATCATTCTAAAATGAGGTTAGCTTTAATACAAATTTTAACTTTAAATCAATTCATTTATCATAAATATCAAAATTGTCACTTTAAAAACATTCGATTAAAATTTGTTCCTACAACCCTTGAGAATGTTCTCTTTTAAGTTTATATATTCTCGTTTAACTAATAAAGTTAGAATTTGTAGAGTTAAAAGAAAACAATTCAACAGCAACTACACAAAATTTTGTTAAAAGAGCAACAAATTCAGTTATCAATAAGTTATTTTATCATATATAAAAAAATTAACTATCTTATATTTTAAAGATACATTTTAAGAATATACTAATAAATCTTTTTGAATTTTTATATATTTAATATATTAAAAATATCAAAATAAATAAATAACTTTTAGTAGGACAAATTACTAAAATTGTTCAAAAAATTAATGTTAAAAATAGCACAGTTGGAACACTCATGTTTCTGATGCTTTTCCAAGTACATATATTTGGTAACCGCGTTGGCGCATGTTATCTACCTACTAAGATAGTATAAGTATATATTGAAATAAAAATATTTACAAGTTTGAATGTTAGTTACAATCTCGCAATCAATGAATGCCGATATAAAGTTATAAATTGACAAGGAGACTTTTCAGTAATAAAGTATTATATCAAATAAAAAATTTTATTTTCGATTTCTACTAATAGTTGAAAAGAAAATTTCTACAAAGTAGGTTTTTTCAAAAATTTTACAGAAGACTTGCAATCTTTTGGTGAAAATTAAGTAGTGGATAGAAACTCTTAAGTGTTGGATGTGTGAGTGTGTAGTGTGAGTGAATTTGTGATGTAATACTTAAAATTAGAAGCCGTCCAATTAGAAGCCGTCCAATCTATCTGAACAAAAAAAATAAAGAAATACAAATATTTATCCGATTATCTCCTAATGGTACATATTTCAAAAAATATTGTCTTTTGATGAATATTCTTTTCCATATAATGAATTATTCAATTCTATTTATACTTCTAATGTAACTAACTTCAATCCTGCATCCATGTCCATCTTTACATTTATCTTCTCATGATAAGTCAAATAGGAATCAACTTGTTCAACGAACTTCAGAAATAATATATCAATTGGCCTCTGGCCAGACACCTAATTCAAGCCTTGAGGTTAAGGATGGCAATACTAATTGAACTCGCGGTATTTATCCAGCCTTTTAGCGGGGTGGGGTCGGATTTAAATAATATCCGCTCTTATCCGTCCCGATATATATATATATATATATAGTAAATAATTAATAATATTATATTATATTTAAATTAGGAACGAGACGGATTCTATGCGAATTGTTGTACAGCAAGACGGATCGGATAGAATAAAACGCTCCCTCTACCCACCCTGTTGCTACCCTACTTGAGGTGCACCTACCTGAGCATCCTACATCCTCTTCAAATGCTCCATCTAATCAACATCTCCCAATTCAGCCTAAAACCAAATATCCCAATGCTGACCCGAGTCAAAACAGGTAGTTCTAAGTGAAAGACCTTCAGGTAACTAATTTAGAACAATCTCTCAAGGATGCCTTTGCTACAATAGCCATTCCTCATTGGTTTAAAGTTGTACAAGAGGAATATAAGAACAAAGACTTAGACAACCACCACCAAATTCAAAGATTATTGGTTGTAAGTGGGTGTTTTCTATAAAGAGACATCCTGATGCCACAATTTTGAAATACAACGCCAGGTTGGTTGCATAAGGTTGCTATCAAACATATTGATAAAATAAAAATATTGATAAAATAAAAAAAGTAAGACAAATTATATAAATAAAATAACTTGCAACTAATATTATTCAAATATAACTTTTAAACAAAGGTTACATTTCAGTACTAATTAAATTGTACGTAACCTATAAAAAGGTTAATACAAATTATTCAAATGCACATAGTCCATGAAAGGTTGAAACAAATTATTAGGATGCACAATTTGTTCTTACTTTTTCAAGCATGTAACAAATTTTCTTAAGTTCTCTCTAGATGCACCTCCTTCTTCATTGTTGCTCTTCAACTTCTCCTTTAACTCAAGAGACCTTGATTTGATATTCTCATCACCAAGAAGTTGCTCTACTTTGACTTTTATCTCTCCATGTGAAATCAGTCCATTTTCATCACCCTCAAGTCCCAACCCAACTTTCAAGTCATCACAAATGTATAATTTGTTATGAAACTGATCCAAAAAATATGGCCAACACAAGAATGGCACCCCATTAGACAAAGCTTCAATAGTAGAATTCCAACCGCAATGACTAACAAAACAAGCAATAGCAGGGTGGCTTAGTACTTTTTGTTGAGGCACCCATCTAACCATCTTACCTCGACTCCGGGCTTTGAACTCATATTTGAAATCTCGACGCATAACCAAAAGAAAGGGTTTGTTTGTGAGGTCAAGACCAAGAGCAAGTTCTACAAATTGTTTTTCATTGAAACGAGTGGTGCTTCCAAAGGCAACATAAAGAACAGAGGCAGTTGAGTGGTTATCAAGCCAACTCATACAAGAGAGATCTTCTTCTAAGGATGATGTTGTGCTATCTTCATTGTTATTACTTTTCAATAATGGCCCAATGGGGAGTAGCTTTGGGAAACAAGACAATGCTGCATGTTCAAGTTCATTTGTGGTGTTGCAAAAGCACCAATCTGTGGAATATTGAGTTTTTCTGATGCTCAACAAATATTGAAACGTCTTCCTCTGGGTTTCTGAGTCTGGGAAATTTGTCCACCAAATTAATCCTGTGTCCATTTCACGAATACTAGGTGATAACTGAAAACTCCTTTTTGCGGTTGGAAACCCTGATGAATTTCCAGATAAAATAAAACATGAAAGTTAATTATGCGTGGTTCGTTAATGAACGGAGTTTCATAAAGAATGTTGTACCAAGTAAATAAATCGAGTTGGCCATGTTGAAACATGTTATAAAAAATATTGACTCTTTTTTCGATTCATTTCAAAATAAAGAATTTCTATTTACCATTATAAGTAAAAAAATTAAACTAGTTATTATACATTTGTATATGAATTATTTTATATACTTTTTATTAAAATAATTAATCACAAAAATAAATTTTAAAAACATTATTGATGTATATATATATATATATATATATATATATATATATACACACACTAGATACAAGATGTAATGAGTACAATAAAAAGTTTTAAACTTTATAAAAATATAATGTTATTTTTTTTCTAAAAATTAGAAGTGAGACTTGAGCCCATTTGAATTACAGCTTGTTATCAAATATCAAAATACAATGTTATTTATAAATTGTCTTTGACACATGTTAAATTGTGGTGGCTTCCCATAAATTATACACTCTTTGTTATAAGTTAAATCATGGCAGCTTAGCATCATTTAGTTGAAAACCATAACTCGTTGCAACAATTTACATAAATTAAAAATCTAATTAGATTTTATTTAAGATATTTTTTATATAATAAAAAATATTTTTTTTGTCTTTAATATTTATAATTTTTTACAAAAATACCTATAGTATTTAATTTTGTTTTAATATTTTTTAGGGCAAAACACTATAATAAACCAAGGAGAAGAAAATTTTACACAAATCAACCAAATAGAAAATTGGTTCATAAATCCACCAACGCACATTATTATATAGTTCGAATCAATATATTTCGAACTAGAATTTTATGTAATTCGAATCAATATGATTCGAATTACTCACACATGCAGACACACAGTAATTTGAATCAAGTCGAATTACACTCACACACGTTGCACATAGTAATTCGAATTGGTCAGATTCGAATTACTCATGATTTAATTTTACCATTCTTTTATTAAAAAATTAATAATTAAAAAAATATATATTTTATTTTATGCATTAAAAAAAATTAACAAAATATTTAGTTACCAGACTTCTTTAAAATATTAGTGAGCTATCAATTCGAATTTCATACAATATTCTTTTGCCCATTTTTAATAGTTCATGAAAATTTTTTTTAATAAATTTATTTAAATTATACCACAAAAAATATTTTATTTTATACAAAATAATTTTAAAAAATGGCTTAAAAGATGTTAGGAGTACTGTAAAAATTTGTAATATCCTAATGACTTGGACATTAAAGAAATACTCTACATAGTCAATAATAATTTAAAAATTAAAAAAAATACAGTTATAACTAGTATATACCTAAACTACTAGAATATTACAAACTTTTACAGTACTCCTAATATTTTTTAAACTACTTTTTTAAAATTGTTTTGCATAGAATAAAGGACATTTTAAGCCATTTAAAGCCATTTTTAGCCATTTTATATGCAAAATAATTTTTAAAAAATGGCTTAAAAAATATTAAGAGTACTATACAAGTTTATAATATTCTAGTAATTTAGGTAAATACTGGTTATAACTATATTTTTTTTTAATTTTTAAATTATTATTGACTATGTAGAGTATTTCTTTAATGTCCCAAGTCATTAGAACATTATAAATTTTTATAGTACCCCTAACATTTTTAAGCCATTTTTTTAAATTATTTTGTATAGAATAAAATATATTTTTGTGGTATAATTTAAATAAATTTATTAAAAAAAATTTCATGAGCTATTAAAAATGGACAAAAGATTATTGTATGAAATTCGAATTGATAGCTCATTAATATTTTAAAGAAGTCTCGTAATTAAATATTTTGTTAGCTTTTTTTTAATGCATAAAATAAAATATATATTTTTTAAATTTTTTAATTATTAATTTTTTATTCAATTATTAATTTTTTAATAAAAGAATGGGCAAAATTAAATCATGAGTAATTCGAATCTGGCCAATTCGAATTACTATGTGAAGCGTGTGTGAGTGTAATTCGAATCAACTTGCTTCGAATTACTGTGGGTGTAATTCGAATAAGCTTGATTCGAATTTAGTGTGTCTGCATGTGTAAGTAATTCGAATCATATTGATTCGAATTACATAGAATTCTAGTTCGAAACATATTGATTCGAACTATATAATAATATGCGTTGTTGGATTTATGAATCAATTTTCTATTTGGTTGATTTGTGTAAAATTTCCTTCTTCTTGGTTTATTATAGTGTTTTGCCCTATTTTTTATTTATTTAATTTTATTTTTAATATTTTCAATTTATATTAAAATTATTCTGAATATTTTTAAAGAATAATTTTGACATAAATAAAAATATTAAAAATAAAATTGAATAAAATTAAATATTAAAAATATTTTTAAAAATTATAAATATTAAGAACAAAAATATACTCTAATTCTTTTTTAATATATGTACTTCTCTACTATAAAGGAAGCACATAGAAGTATATTATATACTGTGTTTGCTATGGTGTCTAAAAAGTATTGTCTAATTACTAAAATAGGTAAAATAATTAATTTTAAATTTAAAAGTATAAAAGTATAAAAGTTCAAAAACTTTAAATATTTTAAAGTTACTATAAAAAATAATTTAGGCAGAAGTTAGGCACCAAACAAAAGTCACCATAAAATTCGCCATTATATATTACCTTGAGAATCTATGATTCCATCATCAATAAGCTTGGGAATATTGTACTGCAACGCAAAGAGAGCCGCCGATGCAGGCCAAAAGAGAGCTCCATTGATTCCCATTTTCTTTGCAACTTCCGAAGCCCACCCCATAATCCCATCATAAACAACACAACTTATTGTAACTCTTTCATTCAATCTAAGATCTTCGATTAGCTTCTCTAACATAGAGGGCATGGTCCTTAACATAGAGATACATAACTCTCCTAAATCGCTTCTATCATCCTCAGGTTCCAAGCCATCAGGGATTGCCACCAATTTTATTGATGATGATCCATTATTATTATTATTATTGATGGAACTCACCACTTTCTCATGTATGAATTCAGTGTTAACAAAGATGATGTTGCACCCATGCTCAGTTAATTTTTGTGAAAATATCATCAAGGGATTAACATGTCCTTGAGCTGGATATGGTATAGCCAGAACAGTTGGAGTGTTCATTTTCATGTGTTCTTGGGTTCATACTAACTTAATGCATGCGTGAGTTAATATATACTACTGTATTGTAATTCATGCATTTTTGTATGATGATAATACATCATTTTTCATGCTAATAAACTTTGGTCTCTCTCTTCATTTATGCATATATGTATTGAAAAAGTATAGGGTACCAATATATTATTTACTAATTTAGTGTCAACAATAATTAATTATTATATTTTAAATATATATATAAAAAGACACATTTAGAAAATACATTTATAAAGACATTTCTATTAAACACAGTTATAAAAAAAGATATTTTTATTAGACACATTTACAAAGACACTTCTATTAAACATAATTATAAACACGAATTGGTAAAAATACTGTTGTTAACATAACAGAATTGATATGTATTTAATCATATTTTTTTCTCTTTCTTCATTTATACATTTATGCATTTAATCCTCTTTCTCTTTTATTTTTTTAATTTTTTTTTCATAAAATAAAATCCTTTCATTTATTATTTTTATTTTCATTTTATATATAATTAATAGTAGTCAATCCAATTAAATAAAATATTTTTCAAATGTTTTTTTATTTTTTAATTAAAAGTACTTTTATGTTTATTTAATATTCTTTCTTTAATTTTAAGATTAATTTTTCAATAGCAACTAATAATAATTAGTTTACAATTAAATTGAATTATTCAAAAAAAATTTTTAATTTCAAATAGGGATGACAATATTATTCGAATTCGCAGGTATTTATTCTGTCTCCTATTTGTGTAGGACGAGTTTTTGACGGAATGAGGTCGGATTCAGGAACAGTAGGGATGAGATAAATATCCATCCGGTTAAAATAAGGTTTAATTTTTTACTATATACGTATTGATGTGAGATAGAATTTATACAGGTTATTGTAAGACATGGCTAGGGCTGGCAATAGGTAGAATAGGGTTTAGACTCTATCTTAATTTTATCTGCGAGTTAACAACTTTTTTAACATTCAACATTATTCTATTCGCGGATTGAGAATCTCTCAACCCTATCTGCATCCTAAAGTTTTCAATCATATCCTATACGATTCTACCCACACAAAAATTAAATTTTTTAAGCAAATATAAAATTTAATTATTTCATATTTTATACATATTAATAAAAAGGAGTGCTACACATACAAGTCATTTGGTTTACAAGTCATATAAGTTGGGAGAAACTTAACAAAAAGCACACTGGCCCATATACGATTTCCATGGCGTGCTTCGCGTTCCTCCTTCTCCTCCTCCTCCTCTTCCTTCTTCTTCTCCTTCTTCTTCTCCTACTCTTCTTCTTCTTCCTCCATGTAAACGAGTTTCTTGTCAAATTTGTTCGATCTTCTTCGTGCGTTCTCTCTTTGCCTTTTCATTCGTTGTTTTATCTGCGTTTATCATTGGTATTCTTGCTTCGTTTTTTTTTTCGATTTTCATGGTTTATGAAATCAAGTTTTGAAAACATTTTGAAGATAATGGAACTTCAAAAATACACCAAAACAATTATAGAAATACACCCAAACGGTTACAGAAATACACCCAAAATTCATTGAAATACACCTTATGCATAATTTAGAATTCTTCTTCTTTCTCCTCCTCTGCTTTTTCTTCTTCATTTTCTTATTTCATATTCTCATAATTCTTTTTGGGAGGAAAAAATCAAATAAAGAAGAAAAAAATATATAATGTTGCAAAATCAAAAGAAGAACGAAGAGAAACACGACGATGAAGATGAAACACTTCAAAAACGAAGAAGAAGAAGAAGAAGAGGCACGGAAAAAGAAGAAGAAGAAGGAGAAGAAAAAGAGGAGGTATAGAGAAAGAAAAAAAAATAAATGACTTATATAATTTATATGGAAAAATATTTGTATGTGGAGAATTCCTCATTAATAAAATAAAAAATAAAAACAATAAAATGTTAAAGAAAAAAAAAACTTGGAATTGCAGCGATAAAGGAAGAAGGAAGAACTTATGGTTTCTGAGCAAACAAATTTGAGAAACGGCAAAATTAACTTAAGGTTTCTAAATCTATTTAGTGGTTTGTGAAATTGTGATATATAAATTTTATTTTTAAATTTTATTTTTGTTTTAGGTTAACTTTATAAAAAAAATAAACATACTAAATTAATAATTTTAAATTTAATACCTATTTTTTTTATTATACATATAATTTTTTAAATATATATTATATAATATATTAGAGAACAGATAAAATAAGATAAGATATATTCTAAATCTGCACCTGACTTTATCTGTAAATAAATTTACACCGCATTCTATTCTATTTATAGTAAATCAAATAGACAATCTATCATAAATGAAACTGAATCAAATAGAATAAAAATATATTCCTATCGATCTTATTACCACCTCTAATTTTAAATAGTAAATTTCTTCAAGAAAATTTATTTTAAAATATTATATCTGAATAGTAATTTGAAAATACATAAGTTGACATATTTATTTTTATGACTTTATAATTTTCTCTCAAAATCCATACAACTTCGTATTTTTCACATTTTCATTTGTCCACTTATAATTCTTTTTGCAACATAAAATATTCTTTAAAATAGTAATATCCGGTCTCTCTTACATATGCTACATTATATTCTTTTGTTGTGCATCATATACATTTTTGAATATTAGTTTATAAGATCTATCATTTTTAACTTATTTTTACTACATATTCACTATTTCATGTCTAATTATGCTTAACAATTTTATTACGAAGTTTATCAATTATATTTTATTTTAAATATAGTATAAATAAACTAATTAATAATAATTAGATGAAACTCCTTTTGAAACTCAGTGGATGGTCACACTTTAATTAGAATTCTTGCTGATGTTTAAATTGGTGATTAATTATTTATGTCTTTTAATGCTTAAATTTTATCACAATAATTTTAGATAACCAAATTTTTTTAGAGTAAAGTATTAAATTATTCCACTATATTTGGACATAAAATTGTTTTGGTCCTTAAAATTTAAAGTGTTTTATTTGAACCCGAAAAAGTTTTATTTAATTTCAATATAGTCCCATCCTAAACTCAAAGTTAAATAATTAACGGAATGTTCTACATGACAGCAGTACAAGAACAAGGTCGATAATCTAAAAAACAGGTATATGCTCTAGAGGCACAAAATTAATCGTAGATGCATCAATACATTTATTTATCATTATCCTTAGTTCTATAGAAAATATTTCATTTAAATTGTAAAAAAAATTATAAATAAATATATTGATCCATGCATGGTTGATTTTGTGGCTCTGGATCTTATATTTGTTTTTCAGATTATCGACCTTGTTCTTATACTACTGTCATGTAGGACATTTTGTTAATTATTTACTTTTGATCTCACGGTGAGACTACATTGAAGCTAAATAATGAAACTTTTTTTGAATTCAAATAAGACACTTTAAACGTTAAAAACCAAAATAAAATTATGTCCAAACTTAGGGGGCTAATTTAATAATTTAATTTATCTATTTTTTTATTTAATCAAGTCCAACTAAATTATGATAAATATGCATTTTTTATTCAATTTTTCTCTTTTTTTCTCTCTTCCTCATTATTCTTTTTTCTTTTCTCATTTAACTTTTTCTCTTTCTTTTTCTTTCTCTTCTTCCGTTTTCATCATCATAATAGATCATCACCTCTAAAATAGAATAAAAATTATACCAAAATCTGTTATATAAAATGCAAAAATTTCACCACATAATTTAAATTGATCTCAATCTCACATTACAAGACAGCTTATTATTTAAAACTTAAGAATATACAATTTAACTTTAAAACAAATTTATTTTAGAGTAAAGTATTGTTTTTGTCCCCAACGTTTGGGGTAAATCTCAAAATTGTCTCTAACGTTTCAATCGTCCTATTTACGTTCCTAACGTTTTAAAATTGACTCAATGTTGTCCTACCATTAGGGATCCGTTAATAAAATTAACGGCGGGACAAAATTGAGACGATTTTGAAACATTAGGGACGTAAATAAGACTAAAACGTTGGGGACAAAAACGATACATAGAAATAAATTGTAATTTTATTCTTCAATAATATCAATTTTTACTGTACATAGTATTCAATTATTTTTAATCATATTTACACTTAATCACCTTATTTTTATTCTAAATAAATTTATTTTTTTAATTTTACACTTAAAGTAATGTATTTTTTTATAAATAAATAAATTTTACACTTTTATTCTAAATAAATAATGTAATGTGATTAGAATGAAAGTGTAAAACTATAAAAAAATATAAGTAATGTGATTAAGTAATGAAAGTAAAATTACATTATTTATTTAGAATGAAAGTATAAACTTTATTTATTTATAAAAAAATTATATTACTTTAAGCGTAAAATTATAAAAAAAATTAATTTATTTAGAATGAAAATAAGGTGATTAAGTGTAAATATGATTAAAAATAATTAATACTATGTACAGTAAAAAATTGATATTATTGAAAAATAAAATTAAAATTTATTTCTATGTATCGTTTTTGTTCTAACGTTTAAAAATCGTCTCAATTTTGTCCCGCCGTTAACGGATCCCTAACGGCAGGACAACATTGAGTCAATTTAAAAACGTTAGGAACGTAAATAGGACGATTGAAACGTTAGGGACAATTTTGAGATTTACCCCAAACGTTGGGGACAAAAACAATATTTTACTCTTTATTTTAATAAAATGCTCTAATTTTTTTAAGTGAAACATAAATCTATTATTTCTTATGGATGAATTCAGTGTTGACAAAGTTGATATTGAAACCTTTTAGCTTTTTTTAACCCATAATTAATTTTATCAAGTACAGTATCGGACAGATCTAAATTGATATTGGCAGTCAAATTTTCGGTGAGCATTTTTACACAAAAAATTATATTTTTTAATTCAGAAAATTCTCTAATTCTAAATATTATCTTTAAATTTTTAAATTACGATTGTTTAACTTTTCAACTATTTTTTTATATTTAATTAATTATTTATTTAATTATAGTTTGATCGAATTTTACAAAAAATATGTGTATTATTGTAAAAAATATAATTAAAATAATCCAAATTTTTAATACTTAAAAAGAATATATAAAAAATTTGTTTAAATTTATTTTTAAATTTATAACAGGTACAGAAAAGATATATATACTCCCTAACTTATAATAATAATAATAATAATAATAATAATAATAATAATAATAATAATAATATATTTACATACAATATATATGTGCTCTCTATTTTAAGAATTTGTAACATAATAACAACATTAATGCATTACATACATAGCATATAGTATCATACCTTTAGAAAATATGATAGTAACGAGACATTAAATAATGGTAGAATTCATATAATACACGTACTTTTTATTTGAATGGCTTGTACTCTCAATTAAAAAGTCTTATATAAATGATAAATTTGTATACATGTATTCCTACTTAAAAAGCTTTGTATAAGACAAATAAATTTATGTGACTAAAAAAAACCATACCTGTAAAGACTAAAAAAAATTCATACCTGAAAATTTATAACTAAAGAAAATCACTAAAAAGATTATTTCATAAAATTTAAACAAATTTAAATTCATACCTTATAATTAACCGTAAGAACTATAGAAAACAACAGTTAAAAAGATAGAAGTCATTTTGTGTTATTTAACCGTATAAAATGAACATAACAACCTAATACAATATCATACTTTTAGGAAATATTTTAGCAATAAAACATATTAAATAACCATACATAGTACATATAATTTATGTACTCTTAATTTAAATAGCTTGTAAGACGATAAAAATAATTATAGAAATGATATCAATTAAAAAATGATAGAAATATGCATGTACTCCTCATTAAAAAACCTTGAATGAATGATAAATTTATAGGATAAAAATTTAAAAAGTGAACCCATCGAATTTGGTATAACAATAATAAGAAATATAATCTATGTCAAGTATATATAATAAAAAAATAAAATTTTGTACACTTTCTAAATACACTTTCTAACTTCCTCCATTTACGGCCGCTGTAACACCCCTATCCCCTTTTTTGTCCCGTTCTAAGTTTTTGATTTTGTTTTTTTTATTAAGTCTGATAAATTTTGGTTAATTAGTTGATTTTGGTTAATTAACTTGGTTAGATTAGTTACTGTTATTTTAATGAGAAACTGTGTTAATTTTTTTAGATATGATTTTGTTGTTGTTATTCATTAATCTCATGTTTTCCATTTTATGTTATCTAATTAACATTTTGCATTGAATTTTGTTGAGCTTGACCTCTATACTTCGAAATCTCTTCCAAACTTAAATTGTTCATTGAAGTGAGTGACTTTGAATAAGGAGAAAGAAGTAGGGTAACGGTCTATAGATGCGAAAAACAACAGAGTTGTCCAGAGAAACACAAAAACAGCCAAGAGCACAAAGCAATTTTGAATTAGGATTTTTTTTACCAATTCAATTTTAGATTAGGGTTTTTTTTTAATTTTGGATTTAATTTGGAAATTTGGATATGAATTTAAATTGTTTAAATGGTTTTGATTAGAAAATCAAATTATAAAAGATCTAATTCGGTTTAAATTTTTTTAATTTAAAATCGTTTTTTTTAAATAGTTTAGATTGGATTTAATTTAAAATTCAAAATCTGAATTTTTGTCCAGCCCTAATCATACATAGCATACAGTATCATACTTTTAGAAAATATTATAGTAATGAGACATATAAACAACCATATGAAGTTCATATATTACACGTACTCTTAGTTTAAATGATTTGTAAGATTATAATAATAATTATAGAAATGATATAAAAGTGACAGAAATATGTATGTACTCCCAATTAAAAAGTCTTGTATAAACGATGAATTTGTGTATGTGTTCTCCTACTTAGAAAACTTTATATAGGGCAAACAAAATTTATGTGACTAAAAAAATCACTAAAAAGGAATATCTAGACAATTTAAACAAATTTAAATCTATACCTTATAATTCAACCGTAAAACTTATAGAAAACAATAGAAAAAATAGATAGAAATCATTTTGTGTTTTATTTTTGTTTTAAATTTGTTTAATTGCATGAAATGAACATGACGATGTAAAATATATAGGAAAAATGCATATAGTATTATACTTTTAGAAAATATTAAAGTAATGAGACCTATTAAATAACCATATAGAGTTCATATAATACAGTACTAAAAAAGGTTATAAAAAGTAATCCATAAAAGAGATCTGACTCAGGTCCAAAGAAGATGGATTACTAGAAATAACTTAAGAGGGACCGACATGATGAAGTCGGCCCAAACTAAAAATAACTTCAAAAAAGAAGTTGGACAACAGAAGGCAGGCGCTACACGTCGGATCAAGAAAGCTATGACCTCAAGAAAATCAAACTACCAGCACCACATCAGCAAATACAAAAAAGATTAGCTACACAAAGCTAGATAGAAAACAAAAACACTAAGAGGATCAAAAGAGATTGGACAACAAAGCCCCAACACTCTCAAGATCCCCTAAACTTTCAAGAAAGATGCAGACTAACATATCACAAAAAGAAACAAAGTCATCATCATAATCAAGCTCAAGAGGCCACCTGAAGTCGACCCCAAGAGGCTTGAAAACTACCTTTGTTTTTTCAAAGTAAAGTTGCTAAAAAAGCAACTAAAAGTATCCAGAAGTTAAGACAAAAAACTATAAAATAAGAGAATTCAAAAGCCCACAGGCCGGGCTATACACAAATACATCAGAAATAATCAAAGAGGATCCAGAGATTTTCTAGTAGCAACATCTCGGGGTAAAGGAGGACGGGTCTGAAGAGGCACCGCATCTACCGTCCCGTCATTCCGGTTCAGGATCTGAACATCAGGATCAGACTCAGGCTGAGCGACCTCAGCTGCCTAAGTTGAAGAGGGTGGCGCAACGGGGGCTTTGGTAGCAAGAACAGGAGGAGGGTTGACTTCACCTGGAGCTCGGCATAATCAGCTTGGGCAGACTCAATCTCCTCCCTAAGACCTATCATCTCCCTGTAAGTCGTAACATAGCTATTCTTATGCTTCAAAGCCATATCTTCAGACAACTTGGCAGAAGCCACCAAGGCAACAGCCCGAGTATTCTCCCCCTCCAACTCTTTTTCCAACTTGGCCACTTTCACCTTGAGCTCCTCCTTCAAGCCCTTAATCCGATCAAATTCCGACTTGGCCTCCTCCATAAAGGCCTTTGTAGCATGGATAGGAAGATCTTGAGCAGTCCGGTATAAAGCTGCTCCCATATGTGCCAGTTTAATGCCACTCCGAGTGATAAAATCCAAATGATGAAGAATCGATACATCATCAGTAGACATGACACCATAAGGAGAAATTTGTTGATCAACAAACCCGACAGCATCAAAGTCGGGAGCTTCTAGATTAAAAGGCTCGACAGTCCGGGATCTTTTTGGAGGAGAAACGGCAGTAGGAGAAGAAGTAGCAGCAGAGGTCTGGAAAAGATCAACTAAATAGACCTGAGGTGGGGGGGATCACCCTCCTCGGTCCAGTAGAACTTAAGATAGGTCTCTTAGAAGGAACTTGAGAAGATCCCTCCCCTGCAGCCTTGGCCGAAATATTCTGCGCAGCGGTAGCCTTCCTCGCTTTCTTAAAAGCTTTCATGGAGTCATTATTCTTGGCCATCTCTGAAAAGCAAAATCAAAACATAGAAACAGGTTACAAGCTGGAAATAAAAGCAAAAAACAAAGTAAAATAAGACAAAAGGAAGTCGGTCACTACCACTCAGCTCGGACAAGAGAAGGGTCCCCTAAAGATCTCTTTGTATCGAGATGAGGAGGCTCCCCCCAAATGTCTTCCAACACATTTACAAAGGCCTGCTCAACCTCATCAAGCATCTCCCACGAATACCGAGACACCACGACATTCTTTTGCCAACACAAGGGGAAGGTAGGCTCACCATTCGACTCTAAGAAAAATGGCTGAGCTCCCTCAACAGCTCGGACTTTAAAGAAGTAATTCTTAAAGTCCCTAAAGGACTCGTCATACATAGCAAACACCTTATGTCCCTGGGCAGATCGAAAGGAAATCCAAGAAGCTTTCTTTTTGGAGGAAATTTCGGGCTTAGTCAAAACAAAGAGGTAAAGAAAGAGATTTTGGGAAGGTTTGACATCCAACTCTTGGCAGAGCAACTGAAAGATCTTGATAAAACCCCAAGAGTTCGGATGGAGCTGGGATGGAGCAACGTTACACGACCACAACAAGTCAGTCTCGAAGGAAGTAAAAGGGAAAGTAATGTTCAGCTGGCTGAAAAAATAGTCATAGGCATAAAAGAAGGGACGCTCCCCCTAAACCAAGGTCGGGAAACAAACCCTCTCATCAGAATCAGGTGCTACAAGCTCATAATCTTTCTCCTGGGCACGACTACTACAAATCCTATGACGTTTTCTCAGCTCTGCACAGAACTCAGTGGTACACGAAATCGTGTTACACAACTTCATGCAGCTGACCAGCAAGTGCACTGGGTCATCCAAGTAATACCTTACGTGAGTAAGGGTCGATCCCACAGAGATTGCCAGCTTGAAGCAAGCTATGGTTATCTTGTAACTCTTAGTCAGGAGATTAATGATAAAAAAGATTTTTGTTTATGAAGAATGGATAACATGAAATAAAAAGTACTTGTGATTCAGTAATGAGAAATAGGTTGAGGTTTTGGAGATGCTCTATCTTCTGAATCTCTGCTTTTCTACTGTTGTCTTCTTCACGCACGCAAGGTTCCTTCCATGGAAAGCTGTAAGTTGGTGGATCACCGTTGTCAATGGCTACCATCCATCCTCTTAGTGAAAATAGTCCAACTACGAGTTCCGTAGGGATAATCATTTGTCGTTTCTCACTCGTGCTGGAATAGGATCCATTGATCCTTTTGCACACTATCACTGTGCTCGGCATTTGTGAGTTTGAAGCTCGTCATAGTCACTGGTGCACGAAATTGCAATCACACTTTTGCAATCCCGCACAACTAACCAGCAAGTGCACTGGGTCGTCCAAGTAATACCTTGCGTGAGCAAGGGTCGATCCCACGGAGATTGTCGGCTTGAAGCAAGCTATGGTTATCTTGTAAATCTTAGTCAGGATATCAGAATTTATCAGGATTGATTGTGAAAAGCAAAAGAACATGAAATGGTTACTTGTTTTGCAGTAATGGGGAATAGGTTGAGGTTTGGAGATGCTCCATCTTCTGAATCTCTGCTTTCCTACTGTCTTCTTCTTCAAACGCGCAAGTCTCCTTCCATGGCAAGCTGTGTGTAGGGTTTCACCGTTGTCAGTGGCTACCTCCCATCCTCTCAGTGAAAGCGATTGCATATGCTCTGTCACAGCATAGCGGAATTCATCTGTCGGTTCTCAATCAGGCCGGAATAGAATCCAGTGATTCTTTTGCGTCTGTCACTAACGCCCCGCCTTCAGGAGATTGAAGCACGTCACAGTCATTCAATCATTGAATCCTACTCAGAATACCACAGACAAGGTTTAGACCTTCCGGATTCTCTTGAATGCCGCCATCAGTCCTAGCTTATACCACGAAGATTCCGATTAAAGAATCCAAGAGATAACTACTTAATCTAAGGTAGAACGGAGGTAGTTGTCAGTCACACGTTCATGGTTGAGAATGATGATGATTGTCACGGATCACCACATTCATCCGGATTATGAACAAGTATTATCTTAGAATGGAAGCAAGCATGATTGAATGAGAAACAGTAGTAATTGCATTAATCCATCAAGACACAGCAGAGCTCCTCACCCCCAACCATGGGGTTTAGAGACTCATGCTGTGGAAGTACACAAGAAACTTGTAAAATGTCATGAGGTCATAAGGTCCAGATACAATGTCAAAAGATCCTATAAATAGTAAACTAGTGTCCTAAGGTTTACAGAAATGAGTAAATGACAGAAAAATCCACTTCCGGGCCCACTTGGTGTGTGCTTGGGCTGAGCAATGAAGGAATTTCGTGTAGAGACCTTTTCTGGAGTTAAACGCCAGCTTTCATGCCAGTTTGGGCGTTTAACTCCAATTTTTATGCCAGTTCCGGCGTTTAACGCTGGAATTTCTGTAGGTGACTTTGAGCGCCGGTTTGGGCCATCAAATCTTGGGCAAAGTATGGATTATTATATATTGCTGGAAAGCCCAGGATGTCTACTTTCCAATGCCGTTGAGAGCGCGCCAATTGGGCTTCTGTAGCTCCAGAAAATCCACTTCGAGTGCAGGGAGGTCAGAATCCAACAGCATCTGCAGTCCTTTTCAGTCTCTGGATCAGATTTTTGCTCAGGACCCTCAATTTCAGTCAGAAAATACCTGAAATCACAGAAAAACACACAAACTCATAGTAAAGTCCAGAAAAGTGAATTTTAATTAAAAACTAATAAAAATATACTAAAAACTAACTAAAAGATACTAAAAACATACTAAAAACAATGCCAAAAAGCGTACAAATTATCCGCTCATCACAACACCAAACTTAAATTGTTGCTTGTCCCCAAGCAACTGAAAATCAAAATAGGATAAAAAGAAGAGAATATACTATAGACTCCAAAATATCAAAGAAACATAGCTCCAATTAGATGAGCGGGACTAGTAGCTTTTTGCCTCCGAACAGTTTTGGCATCTCACTCTATCCTTTGAAGTTCAGAACGATTGGCATCTATAAGAACTCAGAACTCAGATAGTGTTATTGATTCTCCTAGTTAAGTATATTGATTCTTGAACATAGCTAGTGTATGAGTCTTGGCTGTGGCCCAAAGCACTCTGTCTTCCAGTATTACCACCGGATACATACATGCCACAGACACATAATTGGGTGAACCTTTTTAGATTGTGACTCAGCTTTGCTAAAGTCCCCAATTAGAGGTGTCCAGGGTTCTTAAGCACACTCTTTTTTGCTTTGGTTCACAACTTTATTTCTTTCTTTTTCTTTTTCTTTTTCTTCTCTTTTTTTTTTGCCTTATTTTTTTTTTCACTGCTTTTTCTTGCTTCAAGAATCAATTTGATGATTTTTCAGATCCTCAATAACAGTTCTCTTTCTCCTCATTCTTTCAAGAGCCAACAATTTTAACATTCTTAAAACAACAAATTCAAAAGACATATGCACTGTTCAAGCATTCATTCAGAAAACAAAAAGTATTGTCACCACATCAAACCAATTCAACTAGTTTCAGAGATAAATTTCGAAATCCTGTACTTCTTGTTCTTTTGTGATTAAAGCATTTTTCTTTTAAGAGAGGTGATGGATTCATAGGACATTCATAACTTTAAGGCATAGACTTTATTAATTATGAACTAAGAACAAGACTCAAATATAGCTATAAGATGAAACTAAAAAAATTAAAATAGAAAATAAAACAAAGAAAGAAAGAAAAAAAAACGCAAACATAGGCTCCTAATGATAGAGGTTTTCACAGAGTTAGGACTCAACAACCTTGATTTTGAGAAGTGGATGCTCCCTCAGCTTGAGAGGAGAACTTTTGGCGTTTCATCTCTTGAATTTCACGCCCCTGCTTCTCTTGTTCCTTCAGCAATTTGCAGAGCATGCAGTTCTGATTCTGCTGTTCTTCCTTCAGTTGCTCCATAGTCTCTTGCAACTTGGTGATAGATGCTTCTAGGCTGGACCAGTAGTCAATTCTTGGGAATTCAGGGAGGAATTCCTGCGCCCTACTCTTGATGGAGTTGTCTTGCACTTGTCCTTCCATTGACTTCTTGGTGATTGGGTGTTCAATGGGTATGAACTCATCTACTCCCATCTTCACCCCAGCCTCTTTACAGAGCAAGGAAATCAAGCTTGGATAAGCCAATTTGGCTTCAATGGAATTCTTATTTGCAATTGTGTAGATCTCACAAGCAATCACATGATGGACCTCCACCTCTTTTCCAAGCATAATGCAATGAATCATCACTGCTCTCTTGATGGTGACCTCAGAACGGTTGCTAGTGGGCAATATGGAGCGCCCAATGAAGTCTAGCCAACCTCTTGCAATTGGCTTGAGGTCTCCCCTCTTGAGTTGGTTTGGGACACCCTTTGAATTGGTTATCCACTTAGTCCCAGGGAGGCATATGTCCTCTAGAACTTGATCCAACCCTTTATCTACTCTCACCATCCTCCTATTAAAGGAGTCAGGATCATCTTGCAGTTGAGGCAACTTGAAGATTTCTCTTATTTTGTCCAGATGGAAGTACATAACTTTCCCTCTGACCATAGTTCTATAGGTATGGTAAGCGGTTCCAGTCATTCTCTGCTTATCTGTCAGCCACAGATTTGAGTAGAATTCCTGAACCATGTTCCTTCCAACCTTTGTCTCAGGATTGGTTAGAACTTCCCATCCTCTGTTTCGAATTTGCTCTTGGATCCCCGGATATTCATCTTCTTTCAGATCAAATTTCACTTCCGGGATCACTGACCTCAGACCCATTATTTTGTGATAATGGTCTTCATGTTCTTTAGTTAAGAACTTCTCTTGATTCCAAAGATTCTTTGGATTATTCTCTTTCTTGCCTCTTAAATTGGTTTGTTTTCCCTTAGGAGCCATGATATTGATGAATCTTGGCTTAGTGATCACGGAAAAGCACACCAAACTTAGAGGTTTGCTTGTCCTCAAGCAAAATAAAAGAGAGAAGAGAGGGGGAGGAAGAGGAAATTCGAATGGTGTGGTGGAATGAGGGAGCCAAACGTGTATTTATAAGGTGGGGAGGGGAGTTTTCGAAAAAAAAGAGAGAGAGATTTGAAAAGATATGGAAAGAAATTGAGAAAAGGGTTAGTTTTTGAAGAAGATTTGGGATTAATTTGAAATAGATTTGAAGAATGGTTTTGATTTGTGAAGATTTGAAAGTGAATGATGAAGGGTTGAAGTGCATTTATGTAGAAGAGTATGGTTAAAAAGAGGAAAGTTTGAAAAAAATTGAGTTGAAAACAAAAATGTGGTCCCCCCACCTTTCTGGCGTTAAACGCCCAGAATGGCACCCATTCTGGCGTTTAACGCCCATTTGCTACCCCTTTTGGGCGTTTAACGCCCAGCCAGGTGCCCTGGCTGGCGTTAAACGCCAGAAATCCTTTGTCACTGGGCGTTTTTCCAAAACGCCCAGGATGCTGCACACCTGGCGTTAAACGCCCAGAATGGTGCCCATTCTGGCGTTTAACGCCCAAAATGGTACCATTACTGGCGTTAAACGCCCAGAATGGTGCCCATTCTGGCGTTTAACGCCCAAAATGCCCCTTACTGGCATTTTTTTGCCAGTAAGCTCATTTTCTCTGCTTTTTGAGCTGAATCCTTCTGTAACTCTGTGAATTCCTTCATTTTTGATACTTGCCTTTGTAAGAACTAATCATACACCTTCCTAATGACTGGGTTGCCTCCCAACAAGCGCTTCTTTACTGTCTTTAGCTGGACTTCTGCTAAAAATCACTCAAGTCTCAGTCTTGAGCATTCCTGCTCAAAATTGCTTTCAAGATAATGCTTGATTCTTTGTCCATTAACAATGAACTTCTTGTCAGAATCAATATCCTGAAGCTCAACATATCCATATGGTGATACTCCTGTAATCACATACGGACCCCTCCACCGGGATTTGAGTTTTCCTGGAAACAATTTGAGCCTGGAGTTGAAGAGCAGAACTTTTTGTCCTGGCTCAAAGACTCTGGTTGACAATCTCTTGTCATGCCACTTCTTTGCCTTTTCCTTATAAATTTTTGCATTTTCAAAGGCATTGAGTCTGAACTCCTCTAGCTCATTTAGCTGGAGCAGTCTTTTCTCACCAGCTAGTTGTGCATCCATGTTTAGGAATCTGGTTGCCCAGTAGGCCTTATGTTCCAGTTCCACAGGCAAATGACAGGCCTTCCCATATACTAGTTGGTATGGGGAGGTTCCTATAGGAGTCTTGAATGCTGTTCTATATGCCCACAGAGCATCATCCAAGCTCTTTGCCCAATCCTTTCTTCGGGCCATTACAGTCCGTTCTAGGATTCTTTTTAGTTCTCTGTTAGAGACTTCAGCTTGCCCATTTGTCTGTGGATGATATGCAGTTGCCACTTTATGGCTAATTCCATATCTAACCATAGCAGAGTATAGCTGTTTGTTGCAGAAATGAGTGCCCCCATCACTGATTAGCACTCTGGGGACGCCAAACCTGCTGAAAATGTTTTTCTGGAGGAATTTCAGTACGGTTTTGGTATCATTAGTGGGTGTAGCAATTGCTTCTACCCACTTAGATACATAGTCCACTGCCACTAGAATGTAAGTGTTTGAGTATGATGGTGGGAATGGTCCCATGAAGTCAATTCCCCATACATCAAACAATTCTATCTCTAATATCCCTTGTTGAGGCATGGCATATCCGTGAGGCAGGTTACCAGCTCTTTGGCAACTGTCACAGTTACGCACAAACTCTCGGGAATCTTTATAGAGAGTAGGCCAGTAGAAGCCGCACTGGAGAACTTTAGTGGCTGTTCGCTCACTTCCAAAATGTCCCCCATACTGTGATCCATGGCAGTGCCATAGGATCCTTTGTGCTTCTTCTCTGGGTACACACCTGCGGATCACTCCGTCAACACATCTCTTAAAGAGATATGGTTCATCCCAAAGGTAGTATTTGGCATCTGAAATTAGTTTCTTTCTCTGCACATAACTGTACTCTTTGGGTATGAACCTCACAGCTTTATAGTTTGCAATATCTGCAAACCATGGAGCTTCCTGAATGGCAAAGAGTTGCTCATCTGGAAAAGTCTCAGAGATCTCAGTAGAAGTGAGGGACGCCCCAGCTACTAGTTCTATCCGGGACAGATGATCAGCCACTTGGTTCTCTGTCCCTTTTCTGTCTCTTATTTCTATATCAAACTCTTGCAGAAGCAACACCCATCTTATAAGCCTGGGTTTTGAATCCTGCTTTGTGAGTAAGTATTTAAGAGCAGCATGGTCAGTGTACACAATCACCTTTGATCCCACTAAGTAGGATCTAAACTTGTCAATGGCATAAACCACTGCAAGTAACTCTTTCTCTGTAGTTGTGTAGTTCTTTTGTGCATCATTTAGAACACGGCTAGCATAATAAATGACGTGCAAAATCTTGTTATGCCTCTGTCCCAACACTGCACCAATGGCATGATCACTGGCATCACACATTAATTCAAATGATAATGCCCAATTTGGTGCAGAGATGACTGGTGCTGTGACCAGCTTAGCTTTCAGGGTCTCAAATGCCTGCAAACGCTGTGTGTCAAACACAAATGGCGTGTCAGCAGCTAGCAGGTTACTTAGAGATTTTGCAATTTTTGAAAAATCCTTGATAAACCTTCTATAGAATCCTGCATGCCCCAGAAAGCTTCTGATTGCCTTAACATTGGCAGGTGGTGGTAATTTTTCGATTACCTCTACCTTTGCCTTATCCACCTCTATTCCCCTGCTTGAAATTTTGTGCCCAAGGACAATTCCTTCAGTCACCATAAAGTGACATTTCTCCCAGTTTAAAACCAGGTTAGTCTCTTGGCATCTTTTCAGGACAAGTGATAGGTGGTTAAGACAGGAGCTGAATGAGTCTCCATATACTGAAAAGTCGTCCATGAAGACTTCCAGAAATTTCTCTACCATGTCTGAGAAGATAGAGAGCATGCACCTCTGAAAGGTTGCAGGTGCATTGCACAGACCAAAAGGCATTCTCCTATAGGCAAACACGTTAGAAGGGCAAGTAAATGCTGTTTTCTCTTGGTCCTGGGGATCTACTGCAATTTGGTTGTACCCTGAATAGCCATCCAAAAAGCAGTAATAATCGTGACCAGCTAGTCTTTCTAGCATTTGGTCTATGAATGGTAAAGGAAAATGATCCTTTCTGGTGGCTGTATTGAGTCTTCTGTAATCAATACACATGCGCCACCCTGTGACTGTCCTTGTAGGAACCAGTTCATTTTTTTCATTATGAACCACTGTCATGCCTCCCTTTTTGGGAACAACTTGGACAGGGCTCACCCAGGGACTATCAGAAATAGGATAAATAATCCCAGCCTCCAGTAATTTAGTGACCTCTTTCTGCACCACCTCCTTCATGGCAGGATTTAGCCTCCTCTGTGGTTGGACCACTGGTTTGGCATTATCCTCCAATAGGATCTTGTGCATGCATCTAGCTGGGCTAATGCCCTTAAGATCACTTATGGACCACCCAAGAGCTGTCTTGTGTGTCCTTAGCACTTGAATCAGTGCCTCCTCTTCCTGTGGATTTAAAGCAGAGCTTATAATCACTGGAAAAGTGTCACCCTCTCCCAGAAATGCGTACTTCAGGGATGGTGGTAGAGGTTTAAGTTCAGGTTTGGGAGGTTTATCCTCCTCCTGAGGAATTTTTGAAAATTCCTTTGCTTCCTCTAGTTCTTCTTGATCAGGTTGAGCTTCTTTGAAGATGTCCTCAAGCTCTGATTCTAGGCTTTCAGCCATATTGATCTCTTCTACCAGAGAGTCAATAATGTCAGCGCCCATGCAGTCTTCTGTTGTGTCTGGATGCTGCATAGCTTTTACAGCATTCAACTTGAACTCATCCTCATTGACTCTCAAGGTTACTTCCCCTTTTTGTACATCAATGAGAGTTCGTCCAGTTGCTAGGAAAGGTCTTTCTAGAATGAGAGTTGCACTCTTGTGCTCCTCCATTTCCAGCACTACAAAGTCAGTGGGAAAGGCAAATGGCCCAACCTTGACAATCATGTCCTCTATTATGCCTGATGGGTGTTTAATGGAGCCATCAGCAAGTTGGAGGCAGATCCTGGTTGGCTTGACTTCTCCAATCAACCCAAGCTTTCTGATAGTGGATGCAGGTATTAGATTGATGCTTGCTCCAAGATCACATAAGGCTGTCTTGGTGCAAGCACCTTCTAATGTGCATGGTATCAGAAAGCTTCCAGGATCTTGAAGCTTTTCTGGTAAGCTTTTTAGAATGATTGCACTACATTCTTCAGTGAGAAACACTTTTTCAGTTTCTCTCCAATCCTTCTTATGACTTAAGATTTCCTTCATGAACTTAGCATAAGAAGGTATTTGCTCAAGTGCCTCTGCAAACGGAATCTTTATTTCAAGAGTCCTTAAATAGTCTGCAAAGCGGGCAAATTGCTTATCCTGTTCCGCTTTGCGGAGTTTCTGAGGATAAGGCATCTTGGCTTGATATTCTTCAACCTTAGATGCTGCAGGTTTATTCCTTACAGAAGTGGTTGAAGAAGCCTTGTTAGAGAGATAATTATCAGCACTCTCAGGTGCCTGATTCTCCTTGGGCGTTTGGACGCCAGGAATGGGTGGAAAATGGGCGTTTAACGCCAACTTTTCCCCCTTTTCTGGCGTTTGAACGCCAGAACTGGGCAAGGAATGGGCGTTTAACGCCAGCTTTCCTTCCCTTTCTGGCGTTTGAACGCCAATATTCCTCTCTGGGCTCTTACTGTCCTCAGAGGGATTTTGAACAGTGGTTTGGTTGTCCTCTGTCACTTGTTCCTTGTTTGGCTTTTTACTCTTTTGAGCAGTGTTATTCAAAGTCTTCCCACTCCTCAATTGAACTGCTTGACACTCCTCTGTTATCTGTTTAGATATTTGCTGTTTTGCTTGATTCAACTGTAGTTCTATGCTCTTATTAGCAACTTTAGTTTCATAGAGCATCTCTTTAAATTCTGCTAACTGTTCTGTCATCAGGAGTAATTGTTGATTAAGCTCAATTATTTGTTCTTGAGGATTAGGGTCAGTGACTACTGTCATGACTTCCTCTTTTGGAGAGAACTCATTGCTAGAGTACAAATATTGGTTTCTAGCAACAGTGTCTATAAGCTCTTGAGCTTCTTCAATTGTCTTCCTCATGTGTATAGATCCACCAGCTGAGTGGTCTAAAGACATCTGAGCTTTTTCTGTAAGCCCATAGTAGAAAATGTCTAACTGGACCCACTCTGAAAACATTTCAGAGGGACATTTCCTTAGCATACCTCTATACCTCTCCCAGGCATTATAAAGGGATTCATTATCCTCTTGTTTAAAGCCTTGGATGTCCAGCCTTAGCTGTGTCATCTTCTTTGGAGGGTAAAAATGATTCAGGAATTTGTCTGACAACTGTTTCCATGTCTTTATGCTTGCTGTAGGTTGGTTATTTAACCACCTTTTTGCTTGATCTTTTACAGCAAATGGAAACAGTAATAGTCTGTAGACATCCTGATCTACCTCTTTATCATGTACTGTGTCAGCAATTTGTAAGAACTGTGCCAGAAACTCAGTAGGTTCTTCCTGTGGAAGACCGGAATACTGGCAATTTTGCTGCACTATGATAATGAGTTGAGGATTTAGCTCAAAGCTGCTTGCTTTGATGGGAGGTATACAGATGCTACTCCCATATGCAGCTGTAATGGGGTTAGCATAAGATCCCAGAGTCCTCTTGGACTGATTAATTCCACTTGAGTCCATAATGGACAAAAGGGAAATGATAATGATTGCAAAGAGATGAATTTTGTTTATTTTTATTTTTATTTTTATTTTTGAAATAACCGAAAAAAATTAAAATAAAATAAAATAAAACAAAAGGAAAATAAAATAGAGAATTCGAAAATCAAAAGGAAAATGAGATCAAGGCAAACTGAGAACTGAATCAATTAGTAAAAAAAAGATTTTGAAAACAGCAATTAGAAAGATATGATTGAAAAATTTTTATGAAAAAGATTTGATTTTTAAAAAGAGGAAAGAGAAAAACATAAAAAGACACCAAACTTAAAATTTTAGAAAATCTAATACTACTTTTTCGAAAATTTTAAAGGAAAAACACAAAGAGGACACCAAACTTAGAATTTTTATGAATCAAAAAGGGACTAAGAACATGCAAAAACGAAAATTTTAAAAGAAAAATAAAAGCATGCAATTGACACCAAACTTAGAATATGAAACTAGACTCAACTAAAAGACTCTAAACCAACAAAAATAAACAGTCCTAATCTAAGCAACAAGATAAGCCGTCAGTTGTCCAAACTCGAACAATCCCCGGCAACGGCGCCAAAAACTTGGTGCACGAAATTGCAATCACACTTTTGCAATCCCGCACAACTAACCAGCAAGTGCACTGGGTCGTCCAAGTAATACCTTGCGTGAGCAAGGGTCAATCCCACGGAGATTGTCGGCTTGAAGCAAGCTATGGTTATCTTGTAAATCTTAGTCAGGATAACAGAATTTATCAGGATTGATTGTGAAAAGCAAAAGAACATGAAATGGTTACTTGTTTTGCAGTAATGGGGAATAGGTTGAGGTTTGGAGATGCTCCATCTTCTGAATCTCTGCTTTCCTACTGTCTTCTTCTTCAAACGCGCAAGTCTCCTTCCATGGCAAGCTGTGTGTAGGGTTTCACCGTTGTCAGTGGCTACCTCCCATCCTCTCAGTGAAAGCGATTGCATATGCTCTGTCACAGCATAGCGGAATTCATCTGTCGGTTCTCAATCAGGCCGGAATAGAATCCAGTGATTCTTTTGCGTCTGTCACTAACGCCCCGCCTTCAGGAGATTGAAGCACGTCACAGTCATTCAATCATTGAATCCTACTCAGAATACCACAGACAAGGTTTAGACCTTCCGGATTCTCTTGAATGCCGCCATCAGTCCTAGCTTATACCACGAAGATTCCGATTAAAGAATCCAAGAGATAACTACTTAATCTAAGGTAGAACGGAGGTGGTTGTCAGTCACACGTTCATGGTTGAGAATGATGATGATTGTCACGGATCACCACATTCATCCGGATTATGAACAAGTATTATCTTAGAATGGAAGCAAGCATGATTGAATGAGAAACAGTAGTAATTGCATTAATCCATCAAGACACAGCAGAGCTCCTCACCCCCAACCATGGGGTTTAGAGACTCATGCTGTGGAAGTACACAAGAAACTTGTAAAATGTCATGAGGTCATAAGGCCCAGATACAATGTCAAAAGATCCTATAAATAGTAAACTAGTGTCCTAAGGTTTACAGAAATGAGTAAATGACAGAAAAATCCACTTTCGGGCCCACTTGGTGTGTGCTTGGGCTGAGCAATGAAGGAATTTCGTGTAGAGACCTTTTCTGGAGTTAAACGCCAGCTTTCATGCCAGTTTGGGCGTTTAACTCCAATTTTTATGCCAGTTCCGGCGTTTAACGCTGGAATTTCTGTAGGTGACTTTGAGCGCCGGTTTGGGCCATCAAATCTTGGGCAAAGTATGGACTATTATATATTGCTGGAAAGCCCAGGATGTCTACTTTCCAATGCCGTTGAGAGCGCGCCAATTGGGCTTCTGTAGCTCCAGAAAATCCACTTCGAGTGCAGGGAGGTCAGAATCCAACAGCATCTGCAGTCCTTTTCAGTCTCTGGATCAGATTTTTGCTCAGGACCCTCAATTTCAGTCAGAAAATACCTGAAATCACAGAAAAACACACAAACTCATAGTAAAGTCCAGAAAAGTGAATTTTAATTAAAAACTAATAAAAATATACTAAAAACTAACTAAAAGATACTAAAAACATACTAAAAACAATGCCAAAAAGCGTACAAATTATCCGCTCATCAGTCACCCCTTCCCAGATCCTACTAAGAATACCACAGACAAGGTTTAGACTTTCTAGATCTCAAGAGTGCTACCAATTGATTCTAGCTTATACCACGAAGACTCTGGTTCCACGGATCTGAACACTCTGTTGTCAGGAGAAGCAATCAAACTTGTGGATCAGGAACCCAAGAGATACACACTCAATCTAAGGTAGAATGGAAGTGGTTGTCAGGCACGCGTTCATAAGTTGAGAATGGTGATGAGTGTCACGGATCATCATATTCATCATGTTGAAGGGCAAATGAATATCTTAGAATAGAAACAAGTGTGATTGAATAGAAAATAGAAGTAATTGCATTAATTCATCGAGACACAGCAGAGCTCCTCACCCCCAACCATGGGGTTTAGAGACTCATGCCGTAGAAGATACAAATTCAGATGTAAAAATGTCATGAGGTACAAAATGAATCTCTAAAAGTAGTTTTTATACTAAACTAGTAACCTAGGTTTACAGAAAATGGGTAAACTAAGATAGATAGTGCAGAAATCCACTTCCAGGGCCCACTTGGTGTGTGTTTGGGCTGAGCATTGAAGCTTTCACGTTTAGAGACTATTCCTGGCATTAAACTCCAGCTTTGGTGCCAGTTTGGGCGTTTAACTCCAACTTTTATGCCAGTTCTGGCGTTTAACGCCAAAAAGGGTAAAAAATTGGCGTTAAAATGCCAGTTTGCGCTATCAAATCTCGGGCAAAGTATAAACTATTATACATTGCTGGAAATCCCAAGATGTCTACTTTCTAAAACAATTAAAAGCGCACCAATTGGGCTTCTGTAGCTCTAAAAAATCGATTTCGCGTGCAGGAGGGTCAGAATCCAACAGCATCTGCAGTCTTTTTTCAGCCTCTGAATCAGATTTTTGCTCATAGTAAAGCCCAGAAATGTGATTTTTGCGTAAAACTAATAAAAATATACTAAAAACTACATGAAAATACCACCAAAAAGTGCATAAAATATCCGCTCATCACAACACCAAACTTAAACTGTTGCTTGTCCTCAAGCAACTAGATAAATAAAATAGGATAAAAAGAAGATCAAGAGGCAATACATCTCAAAGTTTTAAGTGAAGCTCAGATTCTAAGTAGAGGAGCGGGACTAGTAGCTTTTACTCCTGAATAGTTTTGGTATCTCAATTTATCCTTTGAAGCTCAGAATGATTAGCATCCATAGGAACTCAGAATTCGGATAGTGTTATTGATTCTCCTAGTTTAATGTGTTGATTCTTAAACACAGCTACTTTATGAGTCTTGGCTGTGACCCTAAGCATCTTGTTTTCCAGTAGTACTACAGGATACATAAATGTCACAGACACATAACTGGGTGAACCTTTCAGATTGTGACTCAGCTTTGCTAGAGTCCCCAGTTAGAGGTGCCCAGAGTTCTTAGACATATTCTTTTGCTTTAGATCACGACTTTAACCACTCATTCTCAAGCGTTTCACTTGGACCTTCATGACACAAGCACATGGTTAGGGACAGCTTGATTTAGCCGCTTAGGCCAGGATTTCATTTCTTTGGGCCCTCATATCCATTAATGCTCAAAGCTTTGGATTCTTTTTACCCTTGCCTTTTGATTTTAAGGGCTATTGGCTTTTCCTGCTTGCTTTTTCTTTTTCTTTTTCTTTTTTTTCTCTTAATTTTTTTCGCAAAATATTTTTTTTTGTATTTTTCACTGCTTTTTCTTGCTTCAAGAATCAATTTCATGATTTTTCAGATTATCAATAACATTTCTCTTTCTTTTCATCATTCTTTTAGGAGCCAACAAATTTAACATTTATAAACTTCACTATCAAAAACATGCACTGTTCAAGTATTCATTCAGAAGACAAAAAGTGTTGCTACCACATAAAAATAATTAGAATTTTTCTTATTAAAAACTTGAAATAATTGCCTCCTTACTCTAAAGAGAATTTACTATTTTATTCATGTTTAGTGATGATGAGAAGAACAAATTATAGCTTACTTGGAGATAATAAAAATAAAAATAAAGACCCTAATTACTAATACTTATTTAATTCTTAAGATAGGTCTCTAATAATAAAATTTATCACAGATTTAAGATTAGGACTCAACAACCTTTATTTTTGGGAGATGGATGCTCTTTCAATCTGTGGGGTGTCTGGTCCTTCAAGGGAGAGCTTCTTGTGCTTCAGCTCCTGTAGCTCACGCCTTTGCTTTTCTTGTTCCTTAAGCAGCTTGCAGAGCATGCTATTTTGATTTTGTTGTTCTTCCTTAACTTGATCCATAGCTTCTTATAGCTTGGTGACAGATGCTTCTAGGCAGGCCCAGTAGTCAATTTGAGGGATTTCTGGGAGGAACTCCTGCGCCCTCCTCTTGATGGAGTTGTCGTATACTTGTTGTCCCTCCATTGACTTTTTGGTGATTGGATGCTCGACTGAGATAAACTCATCCACTCCCATCTTTACCCCAGCATCTTTACATAGCAGAGAGATTAAGCTTGGGTAAGCCAATTTGGCTTCAGTGGAGTTTTTATTTGCAATTGTGTAAATCTCACAAGCAATCAGATGATGAATCTCCACTTTGTTTCCCAGCATAATGCAATGAATCATCACTGCTCTTTTGATAGTGACTTCAAAGCGGTTGCTAGTGGGCAGTATAGAATGTCCAATGAAGTCCAACCAGTCCCTAGTGACTGGTTTGAGATCTCCTCTCTTGAGTTAGTTTGGGACACCTTTTGAGTTGGTTATCCACTTAGTTCCAGGGAGGCACATGTCCTCTAGAACTTGGTCCAAATGCTTATCTACTCTCACCATTCTCCTATTAAATGATTCTGGATCATCTTGTAGTTGAGGCAGCTTGAAGACCTCTCTTATTTTGTCATGGTGGAAATAAATAGTCTTCCTTCTGACCATAGTTCGAAAGGTATAGAAGGTAGTTCCCGTCATTCTCTGCTTATCTGTTAACCACAGATTTGAGTAGAATTCCTGGACCATGTTTCTTCCAACCTTTATCTCAAAATTAGCTAGGATTTCCCAACCTCTGTTTCGAATCTATTCTTGGATCTCTGGATGTTCATCTTCTTTCAGATCAAACTTAACTTCCGGGATCACTGACCTCAAACCCATTATTTTGTGGTAATGGTCTGCATGTTCTTTGGTTAAGAACCTCTCTTGATTCCAAAGTGGTTTTGGATTATTCTCTTTCTTGCCTCTTAAAGTGGTTTGTTTTCCTTTAGGAGCTATGATCTTGGTGAGTTTTCGCTCAGTGATCATGGAAAAACACACCAACTTAGAGGTTTACTTGTCCTCAAGCAAAAGAAAGGAAAGGAGAGGAATAGAGGGGGAGACAGATTCGAATGGTGGAGGAATGAGGATGGACGAACGTGTATTTAAAAGGGAGGGGGTGGGTTTCAAAAATTTTTGAAAAAGATAAGATAGGAAGATATGATTTGTAAAAGATGAATCATGATATGAAAAGATGAGATTTTAAAATTCAAAAGATATAGAAAAAGATATAAAGAAGTTAAATCTGAATTTTTGTTGATGTGTCTAAGAATTAAAAGAAGATATGATGAGTTGGAAAAGATTTGGAAAGAAATAGAAAAGATAAATGAGTTTTTGAAAAAGATTTGAAAGAGATTTTGAAAGAAAATTGAAAAGAATCTAGAAGATTATTAAATTATTTTGAAAATTGAATTTGAGAGATGAAAATTTATAACATGTTTATGCAGAAAATTATGAATCAAAACATGAAAATTTGAAAAAAATTGAAGTGAAAACAAAATCTCCTCCCCCTATCCTTTCTGGCGTTAAACGCCCAGAATGGTATCCATTCTGGTGTTTAACACCCAATTGTTGGCCATTTTGGGCGTTTAACGCCCAGCCAGGTACCCTGGCTGGCGTTAAACGCCAGAAATCCTTTATCACTAGACGTTTTTCTAAACGCATAGGATTCTGCAGTTCTGGCGTTTAATGACCAGAAAGGTATCTTTATTGGCGTTAAACGCCCAGAATGATACCCATTCTGGCGTTTAACACCCAAAATACCTCTTACTGGCGTTTTCGAGCCAATGAGCTCTTTTTCTCTGCTTTGTGCGCTGAATCCTTCTGTAACTCTGTGAACTTCTGCATTTAGACAATCAACCTTAAAGATAATTTATATCAAACTCCTATAATTATTATTTAAAGAATAAGAACTTTTGCTAATTGACTGGGTTGCCTCCCAGCAAGCGCTTCTTTATTGTCTTTAGCTGGACTTTTACTGAGCTTTAGTCTAGTCTTAGCATTCTTGCTCAACATTGCTTTCGAGATAATGTTTGACTCTCTGTCCATTAACAATGAACTTTTTGTTAGAGTCAACATCCTGAAGCTCTACATATCCATATGGTGACACACTTGTGATCGCATATGGTCTCCTCTACCGAGATTTTAATTTCCCGGGAAACAATCTGAGCCTAGAGTTAAACAGCAAAACCTTCTGTCTTGTCTCAAAGACTCTGGATGATAGTTTCTTGTCATGCCACCTTTTTTCTTTCTCTTTGTAAATTTTGTATTTTCGAAAGCATTGAGTCTAATTCCTCTAGCTCATTCAACTGGAGCAATCTTTTTCTCTCTAGCTATCTTGGCATCAAGGTTTAAGAATATGGTTGCTCAGTAGGCCTTGTGTTCCAGTTCCACTGGCAGGTGACAGGCTTTTCCATACACAAGCTGGTATGGAGAGGTCCCTATAGGAGTTTTGAATGTAGTTCTGTATGCCCATAGAGCATCATCCAGACTCCTTGCCCAATCCTTTCTACGGGTACTTACCGTCCGTTCCAGGTTTCATTTTAGTTTTCTATTTGAGACTTTAGCCTGCCCATTTGTCTGTGGATGATATGGAGTTGCCACTTTGTGGTTAATTCCATATTGGATCAGAGCAGAGTCAAGTTGTTTATTGCAGAAATGAGTTCCTCCATCACTGATTAGTATTCTAGGGACACCAAATCTGCTGAAGATGTGCTTCTGGAGGAACTTCAGCACTGTCTTAGTATCATTAGTGGGTGTGGCAATTGCCTCTACCCATTTAGATACATAATCTATTGCTACCAGAATGTAAGTATTTGAGTATGATGGTGGGAAAGGCCCCATAAAGTCAATACCCCATACATCAAATAACTCAATCTCTAAGATCCCTTTCTGAGGCATGGCATAACCGTGAGGCAGATTACCAGCTCTTTGGCAACTGTCACAGCTACTTACAAACTCTCAGGAGTCTCTATAGAGAGTAGGCCAATAGAAACCACATTGGAGGACTCTTGTGGCTGTCCGCTCACTTCCGAAATGTCCCCCATATCGTGATCCATGGCAATGCCATAGGATCTTCTGTGCCTCTTCTCTGGGCACACACCTACAGATCATTCTGTCTGCACATCTCTTAAAGAGTATATGGTTCATCCCACAAGTAGTACTTTGCATCAGTGACTAATTTTTTTGTTTGCTGCACGCTGTACTCTTTTGGGTATGAATCTTACCGCTTTATAGTTTGCAATATCTGCAAATCACGGTACTTCCTGAATGGCAAAGAGTTGCTCATCTGGGAAGATTTCAGAGATCTCAGTAGGGGGATGGGACGTCCCTTCTACTGGTTCTATTCGGGATAGGTGATCTGCTACTTGGTTCTCTGTCCCTTTTCTGTCTCTTATTTCTATATCAAACTCTTGCAGAAGCAACACCCATCTTATGAGCCTGGGTTTTGAATCCTGCTTTGTGAGTAGATATTTGAGAGCAGCATGGTCAGTGTGCACAATCACTTTTGATCCTACTAAATAGGATCTAAACTTGTCAATTGCATAGCCTATTACAAGCAGCTCTTTTTCTGTGGTTGTATAATTCCTCTGTGCATCATTCAGAACACGGTTGGCATAGTAAATGACGTGCAGAAGCTTGTTATGTCGTTTTCCTAATATTGCACCAATAGCATGGTCACTGGCATCACACATTAATTCGAATGGTAATGTCCAGTCTGGTGCAGAAATGACAGGTGCTGTGACCAACTTAGCCTTCAGAGTCTCAAAGGCCTGCACACACTTTGTGTCAAAGACAAATGGTGTATCAGCAGCTAGCAGATTACTCAGAGGTTTTGCAATTTTTGAAAAATCCTTTATAAACCTTCTGTAGAATCCTGCATGTCCCAGAAAGCTTCTGATTGCCTTAACATTGGCAAGTGGTGGTAATTTTTCAATTACCTCTACCTTAGCTTGATCCACCTCTATTCCTTTGTTCAAAATTTTATGCCCAAGGACAATTCCTTCAGTCACCATAAAGTGACATTTTTCCCAGTTTAAAACCAGGTTAGTCTCTTGGCACATCTTCAGAACACGTGCTAGATGATCAAGACAGTAGCTGAATGAGTATCCAAATACTGAGAAGTCATCCATGAAGACTTCTAAAAATTTTTCCATCATATCAGAAAAAATAGAGAGCATGCATCTCTGAAAGGTTGCAGGTGCATTGCACAGACCAAATGGCATCCTTCTGTAGGCAAATACTCCATATGGACATGTGAATGTTGTTTTCTCTTGATCATGAGAATCTACTGCAATTTGGTTATAGCCTGAATAGCCATCCAAAAAGCAGTAATAGTCATGACCTGCTAGTCTTTCTAGCATCTGGTCTATGAATGGTAAAGGAAAATGATCCTTTCTGGTGGCTGTATTGAGCCTTCTGTAATCAATACACATGCGCCACCCTGTGACTGTTCTTATAGGAACCAGTTCATTCTTTTTATTATGAACCACTGTCATGCCTCCCTTCTTGGGGACGACTTGGACAAGGCTCACCCAGGTGCTATCAGAAATAGGATAAATGATCCCAGCCTCTAATAATTTAGTGACCTCTTTCTGCACCACCTCCTTCATGGTTGGATTCAGCCGTCGCTATGGTTGAACCACTGGCTTGACATCATCCTCCAATAGAATCTTGTGCATGCATCTAGCTTGGCTAATGCCCTTAAGATCACTTATGGACCACCCAAGAGCTGTCTTGTATGTCCTTAGTACTTGAATTAGTGCTTCCTCTTCCTGTGGATCTAAAGCAGAGCTTATGATCACTGGAAAAGTGTCATCTTCTCCCAGAAATACATATTTCAGGGATGGTGGTAGTGGTTTGAGCTCGGGTTTAGGAGGCTTCTTCTCCTGATGAGGAGTTATCAGAGGTTCTTCTATTTTTTCTGATTCTTCCAAGTTAGGCTGAACATCTTTAAAGATATCTTATAGCTCTAATTCGAGACTCTCAGTCATATTGATCTCCTCCACCAGGGAGTCAATAATATCAATACTCATGCAATCACTTGAAGTGTCTGGATGCTGCATAGCTTTGACAGCATTCAACTTAAACTCATCCTTATTGACTCTCAGGGTCACTTCCCTTTTTTGGACGTCAATGAGAGTTCGTCCAGTTGCTAGGAAAGGTCTTCCTAGAATGAGAGTTGCACTCTTGTGCTCCTCCATTTCCAGCACTACAAAGTCAGTGAGAAAGGCGAATGGCCTAACCTTGACAATCATGTCCTCAATTACGCCTAATGGCATTTTAATAGAGCCATCAGCAAGTTGGAGACATATCCAGATTGGTTTGACTTCTTCAGTCAAACCAAGCTTTCTGATAGTGGATGCAGGTATCAAGTTGATACTTGCCCCTAGATCACATAGAGCTGTCTTGGTACAAGTACCCTCTAATGTGCATGGTATCATAAAGCTTTCGGGGTCCTTAAGCTTCTCTAGTAAGCTTTTCAGAATGACTACACTGCATTCTTCAGTGAGGATAACTTTTTCAGTTTCTCTCCAATCCTTCTTATCACTTAAGATCTCTTTCATGAACTTAGCATAAGAGGGTATTTGCCCAAGTGCCTCTGCAAACGGAATCTTTATTTCAAGAGTCCTGAGATAGTTTGCAAAGCGGGCAAATTGTTTATCCTGTTCCGCTTGGCGGAGTTTCTGAGGATAAGGCATCTTGGCTTTGTATTATTTAACCTTAGTTACTTCAGGTTTATTTCCTACAGAGGTGGCTGGAGAAGCCTTCTTAGAGAGGTTACTATCAGCACTTGTAGGTGTCTGATCCCTCATTGGCGTTTGAATGCCAAGACTGGGGGCTGGATGGGCGTTTAACGCCAGGTTTTCCTTTTTTTCTGGCGTTTGAACGCCAGAACTGGACATGGACTGGGCGTTTAACGCCAATTTCTCACCCTTTTCTGGCGTTTGAATGCCAGAAGTGGGCATCCATTGGGCGTTTAATGCCAATTCTTTACCCTTTTCTGGTGTTTGAGCGCCAGAAGTATTCCTCTCTAGGCTCTTACTATCCTCAGAGGGATTTTCGGCAGTGGTTTGCTCACCCTCTGTCAGTTGTTCCTTCCTTGACTTTCTCTTGCCTTGAATTGAGACTTTTAATGTCTTCCCACTCCTTAATTGAACAGCTTGGCATTCTTCTGTTATTTGTCTGGATAACTATTGTTTTGTTGGATTCAATTGTTCCTCCAAATGTTGGTTGGCATCCTTGGTTTCTTGTAGCATTGCCTTAAATTCTGCTAGCTGTTCTGTTAGATAGCATAATTACTGATTGAATTCAGTAACTTGTTCTGAAGGACTAAGTTTAGTGGATACTGCCTTAGCTTATTCTTTCATGGAGGACTCTTTACTTAAGTACAGATGCTGATTTCTAGCAACTGTATCTATGAGCTCTTGAGTTTCTTCAATTATCTTTCTCATGTGTATAGATCCACCAGGTGAGTGGTCTAGAGATATCTGGGCTTTTTCTGTAAGCCCATAGTAGAAGATGTCTAACTGTACCCACTCTGAAAATATTTCAGAGGGACATTTCCTTAGCATCTCTCTGTACCTATCCTAGGCATCATAAAGAGATTCATGATCCTCTTGGTTAAAGTCTTGGATGTCCAGCCTTAGCTGTGTCATCCTTTTTGGAGGGAAATTTTGATTCAGAAATTTGTCTAATAACTGTTTTCATGTTCTTATGCTGGCTTTGGGTTGGTTATTTAACCACCTCTTGGCTTGGTCTTTTACAACAAATGGAAACAGCAATAATCTGTAGACATCCTGATCCACTTTCTTATCATGTACTGTGTCAGTAATTTGTAAGAATTGTGCCAGAAACTTAGTAGGCTCTTCCTGTAGAAGACTGGAATAATGGCAGTTTTGCTGCACCATGATAATGAGCTGAGGATTTAGCTCAGAAGTGTTAGTTCTTATGGGGGGTATACAGATACTACTCCCATATGAAGCAGTAGTGGGGTTAGCATATGACCCCAGAGTCCTTCTGGACTGTTCATTTCCACTTAGGTCCATGATGGAGAAAGGGAGATGATGTGGATTGTAAAAAAAATTATTCTTTTATTTATTTATTAAATTTTTCCCCTTTTTTTAAATTACCGAAATAAAAAAAGAAATAAAAGGAAAATAAAAACTAAAATAATTAATTAATTAAAAATATTTTGAAAAATCTTGTAGAATATTTTCGAAAAATAGAGAGAGATAGTAGTTAGGAAGTTTTGAAAAAGATATGATTTTAAGAATTTTGACCAAGTCAATCCAAGGGATTCGAAATTTTAAGAGGAATTAAAGGAAAAGATATTTTTTATTTTTGAATTTAAAGTGGAGAGAGAAAAATAACAAAGTGACACCAAACTTGGAATTTTTAGATTAAAACAATGGAAACAAACAAGAAAACTTTGAATGTCGAGATGAACACCAAGAACACTTTGAAGGTCAAGATGAACATCAAGAACAAATTTTGAAAATTTTTAAAAAAATAAAAACAACAAAGGACACCAAACTTAAAAATTTTTATACTTGGAATACTAATAATTCGAAAATGTATAAGATAATAAGCAACAAAAGACACCAAATTTAGAATTTTTAGAAAACCAAACACAATTCTTTTCGAAAATTAAAAGGAAAAACACAAAGAAGACACCAAACTTAAAACATGAAACTAAACTCAAACAAAAGACTCAAATTTAGTGACTCTAAACCAACAAAAATAAATTATTCCTAATCTAAGCAACAAGATGAACCATCAGTTGTCCAAACTCGAACAATCCCCGGCAACGGCGCTAAAAACTTGGTACACGAAATCGTGTTACACAACTTCGTGCAGCTGACCAGCAAGTGCACTGGGTCGTCCAAGTAATACCTTACGTGAGTAAGGGTCGATCCCACGGAGATTGCCGACTTGCTTCAAGCTATGGTTATCTTGTAACTCTTAGTCAGGAGTTTAATGATAAAAAAAAGATTTTTGTTTATGAAGAATGGATAACATGAAATAAAAATTACATGTGATTCAGTAATGAGGAACAGGTTGAGGTTTTGGAGATGCTCTGTCTTCTAAATCTCTGCTTTCCTACTATTATCTTCTTCACGCACGCAAGGTTCCTTCCATGGCAAGCTGTATGTTGGTGGAACACCGTTGTCAATGGCTACCATCCGTCCTCTCAGTGAAAATGGTCCAACTACAAGTTCCGTAGGGCTAATCATCTGTCGGTTCTCACTTGTGCTGAAATAGGATCCATTGATCCTTTTGCACACTGTCACTGCGCCCGGCATTTGTGAGTTTGAAGCTCGTCACAGTCATCCCTTCCCAGATCCTACTCGAAATACCACAGACAAGGTTTAGACTTTCCAGATCTCAAGAGTGCTGCCAATTGATTCTAGCTTATACCACGAAGACTCTAGTTCCATGGATCTGAACGCTCTGTTGTCAGGAGAAGCAATCAAACTTGTGGACCAGGAACCCAAGAGATACACACTCAATCTAAGGTAGAACGAAAGTGGTTGTCAGGCACGCGTTCATAAGTTGAGAATGGTGATGAGTGTCATGGATCATCACATTCATCATGTTGAAGTGCGAATGAATATCTTAGAATAGAAACAAGCGTGATTGAATAGAAAACAGAAGTAATTGCATTAATTCATCGAGACACAGTAGAGCTCCTCACCCCCAACCATGGGGTTTAGAGACTCATGCCGTAGAAGATACAAATTCAGATGTAAAAATGTCATGAGGTACAAAATGAATCTCTAAAAATAGTTTTTATACTAAACTAGTAACCTAGATTTACAGAAAATGGATAAACTAAGATAGATAGTGCAGAAATTCACTTCCAGGGCCCACTTGGTGTGTGTTTGGACTGAGCATTGAAGCTTTCACGTGTAGAGGCTATTCCTGGCATTAAACGCTAGCTTTGGTGCCAGTTTGGGCATTTAACTCCAACTTTTATGCCAGTTCTGGCATTTAACGCCAGAAAAGGGTAAAAAGTTGGCGTTAAAACGCCAGTTTATGCTATCAAATCTCGAGCAAAGTATAAACTATTATACATTGCTGGAAAGCCCAAGATGTCTACTTTCCAAAGCAATTGAGAGCGCACCAATTTGGCTTCTTTACCCCCAAAAAATTCATTTCGTGTGCAGAAGGTTCAGAATCCAACAGCATCTGCAGTTTTTTTTCAGCCTCTGAATCAGATTTTTGCTCAGATCCCTCAATTTCAGCAAAAAAATACATGAAATCACAGAAAAATACACAAACTCATAGTAAAGCCCAGAAATGTGATTTTTGCATAAAAACTAATAAAAATATACTAAAACTAACTAAATCATACTAAAAGCTACATGAAAATACCACCAAAAAGCGTATAAAATATCCGCTCATCACTCAGCATTTACCACGGAGACAAACATCAACACGAGGGAGTCCAGCCAGTCGAACATACCCTCAGGAATCTTGGAAGACGTCTCAACAATATTTTTACGAGAAGACATGGCCAACTAGTCCTACAGCAAGAAAAAGAAAAATGAATTACTAACCAAAACAGCTCGGGCGACATGAAAACATCTCGGACAAACATGACTTCGAGCATACAAATAGTAAAAGAAAAATCCCAAGACGCACACCAAGGTTTAGGGGCATCTTTTGGAGGCAATGACAGAGTAAAGGCTCAGAAAAAATCTACAAGGCTAACATCCCAACAAAACTCTCAGCAAAGAAAATAACTCTCTTCCAACAAGCAACATCCTGAGAAGAAAAAGACAAAAATTAAAGCAAAGTCCTCAGAAAATTGTCGTCTCTTACAAATCTATCAGCAAAGAAAACTATCAACAGGGCGAAAGTCATTAAAGAAGTAACCTTTTTTAAAATAGCAGTTCATAAAACCTCAAAAAATGCTGAGTCCCGATGAGAAAGCAGTGACAATAATTATAAGAATGATATCACTTAAGAAAAAAAATTATAGAAATATGCATGTACTCTTTATTAAAAAGCATTGTATAAATAATAAATTTGTAGGATAGAAGTTTGGAAAATGAACCCATCTTATACGTGCAAAAAGAAAAAGAATTAATCACATAAAACAGATATTAAAAATGAGAAAATAGAACATTGTATATATGGTAGAGAGATAAGCTATGATGAATGGACATTGACACGGAAACGGGACACGACACAATACAGAATACGATGACACACGAATTTTAAAATTTTACATGATACGGAAACACGCATACATATAAAATATAAAGTATTTTTAAGATAAACCCTAATAATATTTTAATATTTTATCGATATTAGAATATAAATTAATTTTTTAAATTATTTTTAATGTCTTATTTTAATTATATCAAGTATTTAAAATATTTTTTATTTTAATAAATAATAATATATACTATATCTAAATTTATTTTAATAATATATATTAAGAATAAGACCGGACATGCTGACACGTGATGGTATTTAGATGTGTCCAAGTGTGTCCGAAGAAGAATTTTTTATTTTTTATTGAGACAATGTTTGGACACAACAGACACGCGTATCGAACGAGTGTCGGTGAGTGTCGTGTCTAAAATGTGTCCGACACACAGACACGACAACTCAGCAAAGTGTTTGTACTTCATAGGAGATAAATAACAAAAATTTAGCATAACAAGGATTTGGCATAACAATAATAAAAGAAATATAATCTATGTCAACGTATACAGTAAAAAACATAATTTTATACCCTTTTTAAGGTTTTTTGATTGACTATGAGACTGACTCTTGTATTTACATACTGAATATTTTTTTTAGGAGGAGGAGGAAGAATATTAGTGTTGAGAGGAGTCATTTGTTATCTATCAGTCTATCCCTATTTATATACTTTTGGTAGCAAGTATGACGGGTATTTCAAATTTAAAAAAAAGAAGTTGGAGTGGTTGTTAGACTTCAATTCAAAAATTTAAAATTCTAAATCTATTTTTCAACTAGCTTTTGAATTTCAAATTGAAATTTTAAAGAGAGTGAAGAGGGAGGAGTAGTTGCTACATTACCACCTCATAAAAATAATTGTCCCAAATTCCATGCCCTAAACTAGTCAATAAAGACCCCTAGGTAATCTAGGTATTGTGTTGGTAAACCTCTACTACTGGGAGAGAAAATATTTTTCATGATAGTTACCTGGCTAAAGATTCGATGGTCACATAATGTTTGGACCATTAAATAGTCTCAGAACAAAACATATTTTTTTAAGTTTTTTTTAATAACTGCTAAATAGATATTTTCTAATTTTAATTACAAATTAACTCCATATATTTTATTTAATCATAAAAATTATTTTTTATTTTATAAACTATTATTTTATCTTTAATCTATCATGTTTATTAACAATAAAAACAAAAACAATAACGAATTAGATCTTTTATTGATCGTAATAAACTATTTGGCTATTTGAATCGATTAAAATATTATATTTGATCCGTGACGTTCGTCCAGGACTGTGAAATCGTGTTTCTTTGAAAATCAATCGATTGGATTATCAAACCAATTGATTGGATTTCAAGTTTCCATAACTCAATCGATTGGACTACAGGTTGTTATCACAAAACAATCGATTGAAAATTGCAAGGCAGCATATTTTTCGCAAAAATCAATCGATTGGTCATATTACCCAATCGATTGAACGATGACTAAAATGTGAGTTTTTTTTTTAATTCAATCGATTGAATGCTTTAAAATAACCTGAGTTCTCACAATTCAATCGATTGGTTGTGTTACCCAATCGATTGAATTCATCAAAACAATATGAATTTGTCAAATTCAATCAATTGGTTGTGCCAATTTTTAAATAATTTTTTTAATCTATAAAAATAATTAACATATAGTTATTGGAGTTAGTTTTTAACGGATTTATTAAGATACATATAATTATAATTTTTTTCCACAATTTTATTTTTAATATGATAATTACATAAAGAAAATATATCAATATCAATAGTACATTATAAAATTATAAAATACCAATAATTTATAGCGTGTTTAGCTAAAAATTATCACATATCTTATTGATTAAAATTCATTCTTTCAAAAATTTTAAAAAATTTGAAAATAAATTATAAATTATTAATTATTTGAAAGACACAGTACCCTTATAGAATACAAGATATAAGATATCTTTATAAAATTTTTCTTTTAACAACGTAAATTTAGAAAAAAATTAATATTTTTTACAAGAAAATAATATCTAAAGTACATAATGTGATTACCAAAACATAACTACGTAAGTTATTATTAATATAAAAATATGAATGTTAAATATATTAATATAAAAAAACAAATGATTTTTTTAAAAATAAATATAGAAATTATTATATAAAAACTAATTTGAAAGGTATAAAGACTTCAGGGTATAATATTAAATTAGTCAGGTAAAATATATTAGTGAATTAAATAATTAAGACATAGATCTATTTCATAGTAAAAAATAATACATATAAAACTATTAAATTACATAATATTTTTCTATTTTTTAAACACAAATCTTATATATAAGTGTAGTTTTTTAAAATTTTGGGGGTTCAGGCCACTACTCGCCCCCTCTAGGTCCGTCCCTGATTGCTAGCTAATTAATAATGAAAAATAATAAAATCTATTTACTTTTTAGTATTTCTCAAGGTCTGTGAATTATTAAAAGATAAAAAAATATATTTTTCATTCCACAATCAATTTCATGAATAAAGTATCAAAACAAAGAATTACAAAATTAGAGATTCTATTCACTGACCTCGATTTTGTAATCAAAACGATGGATTATTTTCTGAACACTACAATAAAAAAATTGATTCAACCTTTGCTGATTGCTGCAACTGTAATTATCAATTAATGATGAACAAATAGTGGATATTAAATAGACGGACAAAAAAAAAATTGGATATTAAGTAGATGGATATCCGAAAGAAAAACAATGAAAACTTTTATAATCAAAGAGATTGATACACGATTTCAATGGTGGGATTGAATAATTGGTGATGGATTATTCACCAATTTATAATGTTAATATTAAAGAAAAGATAAGATTAGAGTATCTAAATCAAAATAAAACCTTAAAAATTGAAGATAGAATTTTAAAGATAAGATAGATGAATAATAAGATAATAATTTATAAAAACGATAACAAAATTGAAATAGGCCTAGTACACACTTCAATCAATTGGGTAGCACAACTAATCAATTGAATTTGGCAAATCCATATTGTTTTGATGAATTCAATCGATTGAGTAACACAACCAATCGATTGAATTGTGAGAGCTTAGGTTGTTTTGAAGCATTCAATCGATTGGGTAGTGTAAACAATCGATTGAATTAAAAGAACCCACATTTTAGTCATCGTTCAATCGATTGGGTAATATGACCAATCGATTAATTTTTGCGAAAACCATGCTGCCTTGTAATTTTCAATCGATTGTTTTGTGATAACAACCTGTAGTCCAATCGATTGAGTTATGAGAAACCGAAAATTCAATCGATTGGTTTGATAATCCAATCAATTGATTTTCAAAGAAACACGATTTCACAGCCCTGGACGAACGTCACGGATCAAATATAATCTTTTAATTGATTCAAATAGCCAAATAGTTTATTACGATCAATGGAAGATCTAATTCGTTATTATTTTTATTTTTATTGTTAATAAACATGATAGATTATTGATAAAATAATAATTTATAAAATAAAAAATAATTTTATGATTAAATAAAATATATGGAGTTAATTTGTAATTAAAATTAGAAAAGGACTATTTACCAGTTATTAAAAAACTTAAAAAATATGTTTTGTTCTGGGACCATTTAATGGTCCAAACGTTCTGGGACCATTGAATCCTTAGCCTCGTTACCTGTAAACAAGTCTGCAAACCTTTGTTTCATGTCCGCCTCTAGTTTTCACGTGTAATCTCTTAAACCATCGCTACCTATATTACTTTTACTAGTCGTATCGTCTTGTTTTTCAATTGCTTCACACTTTTGTCTAAGATCTCTACCACTGGTAGGTCAAAAGTTAAGTCGTCTTTGAGTGCTACATCCTCTTGTTGTAGTATATGACTTGGATCATGCTAGTATTTTTAGAGTTAAGACACGTAAAACACGTTGTGTTGTCTTGACAAATTCGGAGGTAGGGTAATTTGTTATGCTAACTTTTCTATGCATTAGAGAACTTGAATGGATCCAAGTACCAAGGGTTTAATTTACTCACCTTAAGAGCCTCCCTACCCTTGTGGTAGTGGAAATTTTCAAGAACATGTGATTACCTTCTTTAAACTCGAGGGGTTTTCTTCATTGGTCTGCATAGCTCTTTTGTCGACTTTGGATTGTATGTATTCTTCCCTTATCTTCCTGTTATCCTCTAGGACCTGTCTTGATAGTTCTGGCCCTAACTATCCTATTTCTTCTAGTCCATACTAACACAAAGAAGATTGGTATTTTCGTCCGTAAAGAGCCTTATATGGTGTCATCCCAATATTAGCATGATAACAGTTGTTATAAGCAAATTCGATTAGTGGTAGGTGGCCTTTCCATTTTTTTAGTTTGTCTAGAACACAGATCCTCAACATGTCTTCCAATGCCTGGATGGTCCTTTCTGTCTGTCCGTCCGATATACCCTCCCACTTCCAATCTGGGATGCCCAGGGGTTGCAATACTCTCGAGGGTTTTTTATGCTCGATTTTTACCTTCTGATAGACCAAACATTTATTCATTATTGCAACCAAATCCTTTTTTATTCCTGGCCACCAAAATATCCTTTTAAATTGTGGTACACCTTCGTCATGTCAGGATGAATGGTGAAATCTCCCTTGTGGCCTTCTTCCGTTATCTTTTTCTAAATATTGCCTTCCTTTGGGACACAACTCGACCTTGGTACTTCCACGCCTGTCTTCTCCTTTGGTGAAGCCTTTCTGCTTCCCTTTCTTGATAAGGCGTAGGGTCTCTTAAAAATTCGGGTCAGAGTCTTACGTCTTGATTAATTGCTCCTTGAATGGACTTATTACTACCAGGTAGTCAAGCGTATGCTATTCAGGGTGAGGGTGACTTGTAGGTTTATGTCGCCAGAGCTCCTTACTAATTTTGCCTCCTTTATCATCAGCCATGAGGCTTTGAGTATTTTTCAACTCAAAACGTCAGCCACCATGTTAGTTTTTCCTAGGTGATAGTTTAGAATAAAGTTATAGTCTTTAAGAAACTCCATCCATCTCCTCTGATGCATGTTAAGCTTCTTCTAGTCGAACAGGTATTTTAAACTTTTGTGGTCAGAGAATACCTAAAACCCAACTCATATAAGTGATACCTCCATGTCTTCAATGTATGTGAATACTATTGCGGCTATCTCAAGATCCTATGTTGGGTAGTTGACTTCATAGGTCTTTAGTTGTCTTGACACATATGTCACTACCTTCTTGTCTTGCATAAATACGCAACCCAATCCTTGTCCTGAGGTATCGCACTAAACTTTAAAATCTATATCAAGGTTAGGTAAGACCAGCACTGGGGTAGATGTCAAGCGATTCTTTAACTCTTGAAAACTACTTTCACAATCTGGTGTTCAAATGAAAGGGATGTCCTTCTTGGTTAGGCGAGTCAAAGGTAGAGCTAGTTGGAAAAATCTTTTTATGAACCTTCTATAGTAGCCTGCCAGTCCTAGAAAACTCCTTAATTCAGTCACTGATGTTGGCCTCTTTTTTTCTTCGCGTTCTTTCTTCTTCATCTTCGCATGTTTCATCCTCTTCGTTATTTTTTTATTGCTGCTGCTGTTGTTGCATTTTCTTCTCCTCCTCTTTTTATCGATTTTACAACATTATGTATTTTTTTCTTCCCAAAAAGAATTATGAGAAAATGAAATAAGAAGATGAAGAAGAAGGAGGAGCAGAAGACGAGGAGGAGGAAGAGGAAGATTTTTGAATTATGTAGAACTTATCAGTACAAATACACTGAAAATTCTTAACAATACACATAAATGTCTTAGTTTTACACCGAAATTTACTACAAATAGTCAAATACACAAAAATATTTTTTTTTAATGCTGCATTTCTTTTCTTTTTCTTTTTTTTCATATTTCTTTCTTTCTTTTAATTGAATGAATGTAGGTTCATCCTCTTCCAAGTAATTTTGAAGCATTATATATTTCTTCTTCTTCTTTGTTTGATTTTTTTGTTTATATTCATGTTAAGAGTAAAATAAAAAGAAACTTGAGAAGGTAAAACAAGAAAAAAGATGAATAAGATAAAAAAAGAAGACGAGGATAATGATGACCATGAAAAAGAAGAAGAAGAAACAACAGAAGATGAGGAGGAGGAAGATGAAGAGTTTTGAATTATGCAGAACTTATCAGTATAAATACACCAAAAAATTTTAACAATACACATAAATATCTTAGTTTTACACTGAAATTTGCTACAAATACACAAAAATATTTTTTTATTGTTGTACTTTTCTTTTTCTTTTTTATTTCTTTCTTTCTTTTAGTTGAATGAACGTAAGTTCATCTTCTTCCAAGTAAATTTGCAGCACTATGTGTTTTTTCTTCTTCTTTATTTGATTTTTTATTTTTATTCTTATTAAGAAAATAAAACAAGAAGAAACTTGAGAAGGTAAAACAGAAAAAAAAAGATGAATAAGAAAAAAAAAGATGATGATGATGATGATGAAAAAGAAGATGCAGTAGAAGATGAGGAGGAGAAAGAGGAAGAGTTTTGAATTATGCAAAACTTATCAGTACAAATACACTGAAAGTTTTTAACAATACACAAAAATATCTTAGTTTTACATCGAAATTTGTTGTAAATACACAAAAATATTTTCTTTAATGCTGTATTTTTTCTTATTTTTTTATTTCTTTCTTTCTTTTAGTTGAATGAATGCAGATTCTTCCCCTTCCAAGTAATTTTTAACATTATGTGTTTTTTTTCTTCTTTGTTTGATTTTTTTTGTTTTTATTATTGTTAAGAAAGTAAAACAAGAAGAAACTTGATAAGGTAAAATAAAAAGAAAAAGATGAATAAAAAAAAGATGATAATGATGATGATGATGATGAAAAAGAAAAAGAAGAAGCAGCAAAAGATGAGAAGAAGAAAGAGGAAGAGTTTTGAATTATGTAGAACTTATAAGTACAAATACACCGAAATTTTTTAACAATACAAAAAAATATTTTAGTTTTACACCGAAATTTGCTACAAATACACAAAAATATTTTCTTTAATACTGAATTTTTTTCTTTTTTTTCTTATTTATTTCTTTCTTTTAGTTGAATGAATGTAGGTTCATCATCTTCCAACTAATTTTTCAGTATTATTATCTGTTTCTTCTTTTTTTGTTTGGTTTTTTTTTGTTTTTATTTTTATTAAGAGAGTAAAACAAGAAGAAACTTGATAAAATTCTATGGCGTATGAAAAAAATTTTACAATAACAATAATAATAACAACGACGATACGTATACGAAGAAGACGACGATGATTATAACGATTATGATCATGATGATGATGAAGATGATGGAAGAGAAGGAGAAAAAAAAATGAGGAGAAGAAAGTCTAAAATAAAAAGAGGAGGAGAAGGAGGAGGAGGTAAGTGTGTGAGTATAAATAATTTGTTAGACTTATTTAATTAAATGACTTGTACGTAGAGATTAATTCGTAGTAATAATAATAATAGATCGTGAACTGAATATACAAGAGTAACTCACAAAAACCTATCTAAATGGCTTTAGATTGTGAACTGAATCATCTAGTATGGCTGCGTGTATACAAAAGATGATGACCACTGCCAATTTATAGATACATGACTATTCACTAGCTAACTGAGAGCATAAATTAACTAACTAACATAACTACACTTACTTCCTATTCTAAAACAATGGACTCCGCAACAAAAGCTGTTAAATACCATACTGTCATCATTCGTAATTTGCTTTATCAGCTATTGTAGTTAGAATTTAACTATAGGATTTGTCAAAGAGAAAATTTGAAAGTGCCAGCAAAATTTATTATTTTTGTTAGTACTATTAATTATTAGCCTAATTTATTTAGTCTAACAATTCAACGATATATTTTTAGTATATACTTTTAAAGATTGTTAGACAAAACAATAAATTATATCGACATCTTTAATATTTTTTCTTTGTCAAATATATATTTTCTTTTATGAGCTTAATTCAAATTCAAATTATTTCTAATATTAGAAGAGTCTAAACGCATTTTAACATAATTTAATTTTTGAGTAAAATATTGTTTTAGTCCTAATATTTGGATAAAATTTTAATTTTATTTTTAATATTTTAAATATTTTATTTTTATTTCAAACTTTTTATTTTGTCTTATTTAGTTCTTTAGTCCAAATTAAATTTTTTTCTCCAAAGATATTCCTTTTTTATTATGATTTATTTTAGATAATAACAAAAATAGTAATTATAGTGATTATGGCAGTGGTCGTAATATAATTTAAAAGTGAAAATGACAAAATAATAAAAGAAAGTAGATGATAATAATAAAAAATAAAAAAAAATAGTTTTGACCAAAGAATTAAAATAAAATAAAATATTTTAAATATTAAAGACAAAAGTAAAATTCAACTTAAATATCAAAGATTAAAACAGTACTTTAATCTTAATTTTTTTATTTTGTTTCATAGTTTGTTCATTTAGGAAGCTTACTATTAGAGTTCATATGCCCTTTCTAAAATGGGTTTGAATATTATTCTAAACCTGCACATCAATGAAGATACTCCTTGCAGCGCACGTTAAAAGATACAAAGTAGAGCGATGTTTCTCCTTTGATTAGTATAGATAGGGGTGGCAATGGATAGGGTTAAGTAGGGTTTGAATCCAACTCTAACCCTACCTGCGAATTGAGATTTTTATATAAACTTAATCCTATCATATCCGTGGGTTGAGAATTTTTCAATCCTAATCCTATCCGCTCTTAACCTGCGGGTACCCGATCCTACCCGCGGGTTATAAAAAAGATACAATTTTATTATATAACTTGATGATAATTTAAAATATAACTGATTTTTATGTAAAAAAATATTGAATTATCAATTAATGATTTTCTTTTAGTGGCTAAAGATATTTTACATTTAGTGAGAGGTATTTGATTCAACATCCACTTAAAATATATATATATATATATATAGTGTGGGTTGGTCAGATAGGGTTAAAGCTCAAACCGCACCCTACCCGACCTGCACGAGAACCCTACCCGCACCCAACCCTACCTACTGCAAATCGAAATTGACAACCCTACCCGACCGGATGGATCGGATTAGATACCCATAGATAGGATACATATTGCCACCCCTAATTATAGGTCTATAAGAAATCAAAACAAAGTACGCTTCTCCAAACTTTTTTGTGACATGGTGGGGAAGAAGCCAAGAAAAAACAAACAAAAACTAAAAAGATCATCGCCCACCTAAGACATAATCCGGTTTGGGTCCAAGGTTTCAAATAGTTTTATAGATGAATCCGTTAGGGAGACAATGGACTATTTGTACAATGGGCTATTGAGTTATAAAATGAACATCTCTCATACTATCTAGATTAACACTCTAATACCATGTCATGATATCACTCATCCCAAAAACTTCAGTTGATGGGAAAAGATAACACTAATGCTTATATCTCTAATACTCCCTAAACTTCCATTGTACACATTGTACAAATATTCCATTGACTCCTCATACTTTCCCTAAAATATCTTAAAAAAAGTAACCTCAAATCTTAAGAACCTGATTTTTTTTAATTCTAAAACCTATAAGTTTATAATAAAAATTTTTAAAAAGATATTCATCTATTTTTGCAATTGATGAACAAATATAGACAGGTTTCCATCTAATATAAATTAAAGTCGAGATGTGTAAATATATCATTTATAAGAGTTAAGAAACATTTTAGTCCAGCATTTTTTACATAGCTAATAAAGTTTAGTCTTAAAGAACTCGAACATTATTTATTTATTTATTGTTCAAAAGAATTCAAACTTTATTTGTTACACATAAGGAGAATTTTTTTGGTAAAAATAAATAAATATTTTAGCTATTTTTCAAGAAAAAACTCTGTTTTTTATATATTATCTTAATTTTATTTTTATGTTGAGAGTGCTTTTCAGCGCAGGACTTTTCCTCGTTTGTATTCTTACTTTTCTTTCAAAATGCATGTAGTTTGTTAATACAGTAACAAGCTAAAGGAATAGTATTGTATTTTCCCTTTGAAGTTTCCAAGTTTCCACATTGTGTTAATTTATTTTATTCCAAGTTCCAATAATGGTGTGACATAGCTAGATACGTCATACACCCTTGCTGAGCACTCAAGGACCAAGAACCAATTAGAACCGTGACACACAAGGAGTGACCAAATATAAATAGATCCGAAGAAGATTAGAAAAACTTCAAATCATAGGACAAGATGGGTGTTGTTCCAACTGTGCTAGTTTTACCATGCCCTGCTCAAGGACATGTAAACCCACTGATGATCTTGTCTCAAAAATTGGTTGAAAGGGGTTGCAATATCATCTTTGTCACCCCTGAATTCATCCACAACAAAGTGGTTAGTTCCATGGGGAATCAAGGCGGCCGCGATAACGGACGATCGCGGATAAAGTTGGTGTCAATCCCGGATGGGTTAGGACCTGATGCAGACAGAAATAATATCATCTTACTATTTGATTCTATATTGAAGAACATGCCTGCTACGCTTGAGAGGCTAATTGAAGATCTTAGATTGAAAGATGGTGTGAGAGTAAGCTGCATAGTTGCTGATTTTCTTATGGCATGGGCGTTGGAAATTGCAAGAAAGATTGGAATCAGAGGAGTTCTGTTTTATCCATCAGCAGCAGCTATGTTAGCCTTGCAGTGCAGCATACCAAAGCTTATTGAGGATGGAATCATAGACTCTGATGGTAACAATATCACATTTCAAATTCTAACATTTTTAATTTTCCATTTCAAATTCCAAAAATACCAACACTATAATCCAAATTACTCACCTAAATCTTAATATTAGAATAATCATTCGCACACCTAGTAAATTGAATATCCGATATATCCATTATTCATATTGTTTAATATTTTCATTATCTACCTATACTTTTTTTTATATATTTTGCTTTTAATATTAAAAGAAGTATTTTTTCAAAAGTAAGATAACATAACCAACTTGTGTTAGTGGATTGGTTAGTTCATATTTATCCACCTAAGCTAGAAAAATGGTGCAATTTTTTTTTCTTTGCGAAAGAAATAGTAACAAAAAATTCAAACAATTTTTGTCGTCATTAGTTTTCAAGCTATTTCCAAAATATTATCCTGTTTTGAAACTGCAGGGTTGCCAACCACACAAAAAAGGTTTCAGTTATCACCAAGCATTCCTCCCATGGACACAGAAATCATATGGTGGGCCAAAATATCTGACTCTATGACTGAGAAGATGGTATTCAACATTACTCTTCAATCCATGCAAACTCTAGAATCCACAGAGTGGTGCCTCTGTAACTCCACACCCGATCTTGAACCTGGAGCATTATCATTCGTACCAAAGCTATTACCAATTGGTCCATTATTAAGAACCTATGACCATGATCAAAGTGTAAGTGAAAGATCATTGGGACAATTCTGGGAAGAAGATTTTTCTTGTTTGAATTGGCTTGATCAACAACCTCATGGTTCTGTTATATATGTTGCATTCGGAAGTACCACTCTTTTTGATGAAAAACAATTCAAAGAACTCGCTCTTGGACTTGAACTTACTAATAGACCCTTTCTTTGGGTGGTGCGAAAAGATTCAGATTGTAACAATAAAGTGTGTTTTCCTAACGAATTCAAGGGGAATCAAGGTAAGATAATTGAATGGGCTCCTCAAGAAAAGGTGCTATCCCACCCTGCCATTGCTTGCTTTATAAGTCACTGCGGTTGGAATTCGACTTTGGAGGGTGTGTCTAATGAAGTGCCTTTTTTGTGTTGGCCATATTATGCTGACCAATTCTTTGACAAAATATATATTTGTGATGAGTGGAAGGTTGGATTGGGATTTGATTTGGATGAAAATGGGATGATCTCACGTGAAGAGATAAAAGTCAAAGTTGATAAATTGCTTAGTGATGAGAACATAAGATTTAAGGCTCGTGAGCTAAAGCAGAAGCTAATGAAGGACGCTGATGTTGGAGGAAGGTCTTCAGAGAACTTAAACAAGTTCATCAACTGGTTGAAGGAATAAGGATTTGCTTTTTCTGAACATGTTTTAATTTTAAATTTTAGTCGTTTGTTATTGCATGTTTTAGCTCTGATGATTGTTCCTAATGTCAAAATGAATAAAAAGAAATAAAAAGGGAAAGTGATTTATTGTTTATGAATTTTAAGACAATGATTAAGTTGTTTTAGATATGTTTCTTTTTTTTTTTTTATTAGAATATCTTCTCTTTTGAACCAGAATGAAATTGATTATTATTTTGAATCCAATCAAATGACTGAAGTGTGGTTCAATTCAGAAGAAAAAAAATATAGCATTAGAAGAAATATTTTTATGTATTTACCACAAATTTGGGTGTAACACGAAGATATTTGAGTGTATTTTTATTCTGATAAGTTCTGCATTATTCAAAACTCTTCTTCTTTCTCCTTCTCATCTTCTGCTGTTTTTTTCTTATTCATCTTTTCTTTTTGGTTTTACATTATCAAATTTCTCAAGAAGAAACACATAATACTGCAAAATTACTTAAAAAATGATGAACTTACATTCATTTAACTAAAAAAAGAAAAAAATAAAGAAAAAAAAAGAAGAAAAAAAATGTAGCATTAGAGAAAACATTTTTCTATATTTGTAATTGTTAGAATTTGGTTGAATTAGTCCCACATTGCTTAGGATAGCAAATGGAGTGGGTGGCCTAGGCTATAAATATGAGGCTAAGTTCTCAATTTGTTTTTGCACTAGTCAGAAATACTTTAAACTTGTATCTGATTTTTCTTTTCCTCTGTACTCTTTGATTAGAGAGTGTTGTGAGGTGTATTTAGATATTTGCTTTGAGAGAGTGTGGGTGTACTGGGGTGCCGGTGTTAGAGAGAAAGAAGTCTATATGTTGTAACAATTTTCACATAGTGATATTCTCTGGTTGTCATTTGACAACGGCCGTGATTTTTTCTCCGGTAATTGGAGTTTCCATGTTAAATTCTTGTGTTGTGATTGTGTCTATTTTATTTCTCTGTCAAAGGTGTTTTCTCAAGGGGGAATGGTGTCTTATTCCCAACAAGTGGTATCAGAGCCGACGGTTTAATCGGTCTGGTTGAAGGAGTATTCAAGGTGAAGCATTAAAAGTCTTCTCGGCAAAGGTGGTCCGGGCGGCGTGTCCCGCGGTGTTTTGCGGCGGTGTGATGGACGAATACTCGTGGTGGTGGAGGAGCTAGAGGGGAGTTGATGCTTGATGTGGAGGCTCATACTTGAGGGGGAGATTGTTAGTGTTGCAAGTGTGAGGAGTGTTGAAGTTAGTCCCACATCTAAGAAAGCATGGAAGAGTGAGGAGTTTATAAGATGAGAGACCCATTAACTTGATACCTTAAGGTTTTGAGTTGGATGTGGTGTCTTCTCATCTTATGTTCTCTCACTTGATTCCTCCCCGAAGTCTCCCCGGTTGTCGAGAGCTCTCCACGGTTGGCCCAACAAAGTGGTATCAGAGCTTCGGTTCGGTGGGATTTATTCTTAGTATGCTCTGTGGTTGCAGCCTAGTCTGACCTTCCACATCAGAAAAGACCTGGAAGGCAGTGTGACACTGTGAGAGTGCAGTTTGGAAAGGTTCTGGCTAAGGAAAGACCTGGTATTTAAGTGTGTCCATTGTGACCTACCTCTCTTTCCTGGGGACCCTTCCTAGTGCATGGTCTACAGTTGAGTTATACTATTCCAGTATACGGGTGCAACAATGTCAGGATATTCAAGTGCTCTGAAGTTTGAAATAGAGAAATTTGATGGAAGAATCAATTTTGGCTTGTGGCAAATACAAGTCAAGGATGTGTTGATACATGGATAAGGATAAGTTGTGGCAATCGGGTCCACAATTGCACACGGGCATTGGTTGGCGTTGAGATGCAAGGTGTGTGGCGGAGTTAGGTCGATGGCTGAAGAACTTCCAGGAAAAGCCAATTTGGAAGTTGCACCATGAATTTTCAGCAAGGTTTCGATCTGTACCAAGGCGAAATGCTTGGAGTGGTCTAATTCCAAGTGAGTATACTTTCATGGTGGAGTATGATAGTTCTCTGAACTATGATTGTCGGTATAGACAATGGCAGCAAAGAATTGTCGGTGTTGACAATGGAAGCTGAAGATGTGTGACTATTTCAATCAAGGTAGAGATTGTTAGAATTTGGTTGAATTAGTTCCACATTGCTTAGGATAGCAAATGGAGTGGGTGGCCTAGGCTATAAATATGAGGCTAAGTTCTCCATTTGTTTTTGCACCAGTCAGAAAAACTTTAAGCTTGTATCTGATTTTTCTTTTCCTCTGTACTCTTTGATTAGAGAGTGTTGTGAGGTGTAGTTAGATATTTGCTTTGAGAGAGTGTGGGTGTACTGGGGTGCCGTAGAGAGAAAGAAGTCTATGTGTTGTAACAATTTTCACATAGTGATATTCTCTGGTTGTCATATGACAACGGCCGTGGTTTTTTCTCCGGTAATTGGAGTTTCCACGTTAAATTCTTGTGTTGTGATTGTGCCTATTTTATTTCTCTGTCAAATGTGTTTTCTCAAGGGAGAATGGTGTCTTATTCCCAACAAGTGGTATCAGAGCCGATGGTTTAATCGGTCTGGTTGAAGGAGTATTCAAGGTGAAGCATTGAAAGTCTTCTCGGCAAAGGTGGTCCGGGCGGCGTGTCCCGCTGTGTTTTGCGGCGGTGTGATGGACGAATACTCGTGGTGGTGGAGGAGCTAGAGGGGAGTTGATGCTTGATGTGGAGGCTCACACTTGAGGGAGAGATTGTTAGTGTTGCAAGTGTGAGGAGTGTTGAAGTTAGTCCCACATCTAAGAAAGCATGGAAGAGTGAGGAGTTTATAAGATGAGAGACCCACTAACTTGATACCTTAAGGTTTTGAGTTGGATGTGGTGTCTTCTTATCTTATGTTCTCTCATTTGATTCCTCTCCGAAATCTCTCCGGTTGTCGAGAGCTCTCCACGGTTGGTCCAACAGTATAAATTTGAGTGTAATACAAAAATATTTAAATATAATACGAAGATATTTAAGTATATATTGGCATCATATCCTAAATTAAAAACGGTTAACTTTATACCTAAAATTATAAACCTTAATCTATAAAGTTGCCTTGTGTTGATTATTTAAAAATTGGTTCCTATACTTTTTGTTTGGATATATATTGGCTAAAAAATTGTTGACCACTTTGTGCGCAATATAGTTGAACATATTTTAACAATTAATAATTATACATAATACTCTAATAAAATAATCATTTGTAGTCACCATAAAAAATGTTTGTTTTGTCTGTTTATTTTATAATATATAATAATAATAATAAGTTAATAACAACAACAATAAGTTTGTTATTTTAAAATAGTTAACAATACTTCACTCAAATTCTTTAACTTAGTTCTAAAAGTATAAATTTAAAGTAAACTATTACAATTTTTTTTTGGGTTTTTTATTTGTCACTTTTTTTAAATGCCTAACTATTAAAAAAGCTAAAATTCTAAAATAACTCAAGGAAAATATTACTAAACAACTAACCCTCAATTAATAAAGAGAAAATAATAAAATAATTTTAGATATTTTTATAGATTAATTATATACATAATAATTTAATAAGAAACCTTATACAAAAGGAAAATGACAATGACACATATTATAAAATAAAATAAACTTAACTGTTAACTGACAGAGAACGAATTGAATAATTCAAGATTTAATATTCTTCTTTAATAGTAATGATTTTGGTTTGGCTTATCTTTGGCAAATTGCACCCCCTTTTCTCTATCTCTCTCTTTTTTCACAGGCGAATGAATATCGACTTCATATTGCTATATCAGTGCGGAAAAGAATCAATTATTATTGCCAGTTTGCAACTTAATATCTATGAATACCATCATATTATTGGAGCTCTATATATAAAGCCAAACAGCTAGTATGTAGAAGACTTCACACAAATCTGAAAATGATTTTCATGATTGTTTATCACGATCAAGCATAGTTATCAAAATCGAACCGGTAATCGAACCAATCAAGCTACTGAGTTATTGAGTTATTGGTTCAATCGGTGGGTTACTGATCGAACCGGTTAATTCGGTCACTAGTCAAGCTATTAGGTCACTGGATCATTGCTCCCGTACAGTTGTTTTCATGTGAAGTTGATATTTAAGAATCGTTAGATGATTTGACAAGGTTGACTAAATTATTATTTAACAATTTTCAATTATCAACTTCATATGAAGACAAATGTATGTGAGTCTTTACCTATTATTATATATTATAAATATTTGTTGAAAAAATAATATTAATATATATCGTATAATCATAAAAAAATAAATAAATTATGATTAATAAAATTTATTTATTTATCTTTTTAATTTATATTAAATATAAAAGTATAGTTAAATAAAATATAAATTATTTAAAAATGAGTGACATTAAAATGAAAATAAATTGAATATAAGTAAACTAAAACATCCTATATGTATTATAATTTGTACATATAATGACAAGAAGCATTGCAGCCTGGTGGTCATGCTAGTGTCCTTACTATCTTTAGGTAAGGGGTTTGAACCCCAGCCATCACATTTTGGATAAGCATGACACTTGGCAGCGAATGAGCATATGGAGCACGGCAGCAAATGAGCATATGGAGCACGGTGGAGTTGCGCCGTAGGTTCTCCTTCAATTGGGACCGAGCGGTTCGGTCGAACCGATGCTCACCGGGTTTGACCGGTTTTTGCCGGTTTAGTACGGATTTGATCGGTTCTCTACCTTAAGCGGTTAGAAGTTTGGACCGGACCGGTGTTAGGTCCGGTTCATAGGTAAGGGGTTCGAACCCCGCCATCACATTTTGGATTTTTCCAAAATCAAAGCATGACACTTGGCAGCGAATGAGCATATGGAGCACGGTGGAGTTGCGGAACGCTGGTGCGTCGTAGGTTCTCCTTCAATTGCGACTGAGCGGTTCGGTCGAACCGATGCTCACCGGGTTTGACCGGTTTTTGCCGGTTTAGTACGAATTTGATCAGTTCGTTTCGGTTCTCTACCTTAAGCGGTTAGAAGTTTGGACCGGACCAGTGTTAGGTCCGGTTCATCGATTTTCCGGTCGAACCGACCAGTCCGGTCCGATTTTGCTAACTATGCGACCAAGGTAGTCACTATTTATTTATCTTTAAAAAAAATAATTATAAAAAGGATTAAGTATGATTTTAGTTCATAAGTTAAAGGCTAAAAATTTATTTCGTTTTCAACTTTTTTTTCGCTAAAAAATAATTCTAAAAATTTAATTTAGTTTTAAAATTGTTTTTTGTACTAAAATATCATTCCCCCTTCCTCCTTTCTCCTTCCCCTTTCTCTTCTCCTTCCCCATAACAGCATCTTCTCTTCATCTCTACTTTTTTTTCTTGGTCTTTATCAAATCATAAGCAACAACAATAATAAAACAATATAATAAACATAAAAAAATAAAAATAGAAGCAAAAGCATCACTGTCTCTCTCCAAAGAACAACAACAAAAGAAAAAGAAATAGAAACAAACAGAAACATCAACAACAATAATGAATAATAGAATCAGAATCAAAAGCAAAACCATAGAAGCAGATAAAATCAATAACAATAATAAAATCAGAATCAGAAATAATGTAATTAACAAAATCAACAAATAAACAAATTCAACAAATCCAGCAGGAAGTGACGTGAAGCAAAGTGAATACCTATCATCAGAAATAAAGCGCAACAAGACACAGAAAAGAATAGTGAATGGACAGGTAGAACGCCGGCGATGCGACGCAAGCAGAGGAAGGCTGCTACTGCGGCGGCGCTGGCATGACCCCAAGCGGCAATGATAGTGACGCAAATCCAAGCCAGTGGTGACGCTAGCGAACTGCAGTTGTACTGGTGCGACAACGGAGAGGAACAACAGCAGTGGTGGACGCCGGTGATTTCGGTGGTGATGCGACGACGGAGAGGAGCATAGCGGCAAGTGATTCCCCCTTCCCTTTCTCCCTTCTTTCCTGCCCCCACCTCCGCGTGATTCCCCCCTTCTCCTTTCCCTTTGTTTTCTTCCGTTTTCTTTTTTTTTTTCATTTTAAAATTTGTTTAGTTAGAAGTAATTTGGTAATAAAAATTAAAATTTTGGTAAAAAGAACAATTTTAAAATTAAGTTAAAACTTTAAAATTATTTTTTAGCCAAAAAAAGGCCAAAGACGAAATAAATTTTGAGTTCTTACCTTAGAACTAAAATCGTACTTAACTCTTAAAAAATCAGCTCAAAATAATTTAAAATTACTTTATTTTAATTTTTAATTATTGTTAAAATAATTGAATAATATTAAATATAATAAATATTTAATTAAAATATTATATACATAAAATTATAAATATTAAATAAAATAATTTTAAATTATTGTCATTTTAATATTATGGTAATTTTAGTTTATTGATAGATGACAAAGAAAGAAAAGAAGAATAAGAACAGCATTAGTCTAACCTCAAAAATATCAAATAAATTAAAGCACGTTTCGTAGAGTAGTGGATGGCTGAAATACATCATCCAATTCAGCCTTCCCAGCGACCGTTGCTTGACAAGTCAGTTTTTGTCAATTTCTAACTGGAAGATATCTTTTTTCACATCGTTGAAATGTTTAATTTAATTGTTTTAATTAGAAATTTTTATTATATTGTTATAATTAAGAGATATTTTATTATTGAGTAGTGTTCATAGAGTCCAAAAATACTTTGAATCTTTACTAACTAATAACTATGATGATGACAAGGAGAAGAACCATCATAAGAAGACAATGTCAAAGAGAAGAATAAGTAAAAATAGAGACAGCAATTATATTTACATATAATCAACTACTATAGTCATCCTTACAGTAATACAAATATTTTCATATTCATAATAATCATAATCAAATTTTATAAGCAATATAATAATAAAAATAAATCCACATTTATAATCAAACATAATCAAATTTTATAAATAATATAATCAAATTAAATTTATAATTAGAATATAAATAAAAGGGCAAAAATATAACAATTATTTTTTTATATTCATAAAACGTTGGTTATTCTAATATAAAAAAAATTGATTACACTACTGATGTTAACAACTTAATTATTTTTGTCATAAAATAACTTCTCTTACAAATTTAAACTAATAAAAAATATATATAAATAATTATATTTCTAAGAATAATTTTAAGGGTAAAAAACCCAAATGAGCCAAGGAGAGCTCAAAATTACCTAATTCAGCCAAATGAAAAATCAAAACGTGAATCAACCAGGACGAATTATTATATAATTCGAATCAATATGATTCGAATTTGATTTGCATGTAATTCGAATTGATATGATTCGAATTACTAGGAAGCCAACAACTGAATGAAGTTCGAAACAACTTGATTCGAATTACACCAAGATAATTCGAATTACTATGAAGGCACATTGTTAAGTAATTCGAATCAATTTGATTCGAATTACTAGGTTAGGTTGTGACACTACATAATTCGAAACATATAGATTCGAATTATATATATATAGTGCGAGCCAGGTCTGTATATATATGCTGTGAACTCATGTTGCTTTCAACAAAGAGGTGAGATGGCTAGTGAGGAGAGTTTCCTAGTTCTGGTACATTACAGAGGGTCGATTAAGAGAAAAACTCGGTCCGGCGTGAAGTTCACTGATAAGGATCCCCCTATGTATTATCGTGACGCCGACAACCACCTACGATGCACTTGTTAGCTCTGTGCTGGAGAAGCTGGGTGTTAAAGGCGTTAAAAGGTCAAGAAGTTTTTTTACCGCATTCCAACACGGCTCCATGACACCGTGAAGTTTGATTGTTTCACAATCGGTAGTGACGAGGACTTGCAGGTTATGTTTCTTTCTCGTAGGCAGTTTCCCGAGGTAAGGACACCAGAGCTGTTGGCAAAGTTGGTTGATGTGGTATCTAGCTCGGGTGGTTCGAACCGGAATGCCACTACGATAGCCGCGGTTGCTGGCTCGAGCTCGAGACCTGCGGTTGCTTCATCCTCTGCTCCTGTGTATGAGCCACCGATGCAGCCTGTTGCGTCCCCTTCGTTTGCCGTTGATTTGAGCGGCAATGTTGGAGACGAGGTTTGGTATGGGGAACATATTCCCACCGAGGTACATTGTCCCACACCGGCTGGTGTTGGTGATGGTTTGTTTGATGATCCAGATGACGATGACGTGGAGCCGGATATGATCGCTGATGAAAGCGGCGATGATGTTGGAACTACTGTTCCGACAAGGGCTACAAGTGGATCTAGTTCTGGCACACAGCAGTATCCACCCCATTTTTCCTCATTGGACCTGGATGCCATGCGGCAGGACGACAATGCTCTGCAGGCCTCAGGATTTGGTGCTAGAGATACCGAGGGGTCTGCCGGTATGAACGAGTTCCAGGTTGGCCAACAATTTCAGGATAAAGATGAGGCGCTGTTGAGTGTGAAGACGTACAGTATCCGCCGAGGGGTCCAGTACAAGGTCGAGTCTGACTACCGCAGGTATGTGGGAAAGTGTTCTGAGTTTGGGAATGGGTGCACATGGCTAATTCGGTTGAGTCTCCGACAGCGGAAGGGTATCTGGGAAGTGAAGCGATACAACGGACCGCATACATGTCTTGCCAGCTCTATCTCCAGCGACCATAGGAGTCTGGACTACCATGTCATATCCACCTTCGTTATGCCGATGGTTAGGGCTGATGCAGGTGTGAACATCAAGGTGCTCCAAAATGCCACGGCCGCACACTTTGGGTTCAGGCCTACGTACATGAGGGTATGGATGGCGAAGCAGAAGGCCGTTGCCGTGATATATGGGACTGGGACGAGTCGTACAATGACTCCCTAGGGTTTTAGGAGTTCAGCTGACGATGCTGGCACTGTAGCCGTCCTCAGGACTTGCCCTGTTTCGAGTTGGGGGACAGGTTGACGATTCTCAGGTTTATTTTCATAGGCTGTTCTGGACTTCCCCCCTTGTATCCAGGCATTCCGTCATTGCAAGCCTTGGTGAGTATTGATGGCACCCTTTATATGGGAAGTATGGGGGAACACTGCTAGTCGCCATTGCACAAGACGGAAACTCGAACATCCTCCCCGTGGCATTTGCACTAGTTGAGGGTGAGAATGCTGAGTCATGGTCTTTCTTTCTTTCCCACCTCCGTGAGCACGTGACACCTCAGCCGGGTCTGTTAGTTATTTCAGATAGGCATAACGGCATAAAGGCAGCCCTTGAGGCTCCGGATGGGGGATGGCTACCGCCTGCTGCGTACCGGGCGTTCTGCATTCGACACGTTGCAGCGAATTTTGCCTTGACGTTCAAGGAAAAAGATGCCCGGAGGCTTCTTGTTAACGTCGCTTATGCCAAGACCGAGGTGGAGTTCGACTACTGGTTTGACATTCTGCGCTCTGAGAATCCGGCAATGTGTGACTGGGCGAACCGAATCGAGTATTCGTTGTGGACACAACACTGTGATGAGGGTCGGAGATTCGGGCACATGACGACCAATATTTCGGAATGTGTCAACTCAATCCTGAAGGGGGTTAGAAACCTCCCTGTTTGCTCCCTGGTGAAGGCCACATACGGAAGGCTTGCTGAGCTATTTTCCGTAAGGGTAGGGAGGCCGAGGCTCAGATGGTACTGGACACAATTCAGTCAATACCTAGTAAGTGTATCGAGGCCAACCTGAGAACAGCCAGGCATTTCACGGTGACTGTTTACGACAGGATAACTTGGAGTACACCATTGCTGAGACGACTCCGACAGGCTCATTCTCTCTTGGTAAGGGTCTCATTAGGTCTAAGACTTGTGATTGTGGATACTTCCAAGCACTTCATTTTCCCTGTCCGCACGCACTGGCATGCTGTGCTTATTCACGGCTTACATGGCAGCCTTACGTCCACGAGGTATATCTTAGCTCCGTTTTCGGTGTCTATCAGATGGGATTTGCCCCTCCCATTCTGGAGGGTTTCTGGCCACCTTATGCCGGGCCTACCGTTATACCGGATCCGAGTATGAGGCGTGCGAGGGAGGGTCGTCCTAGATCCACAAGAATTCGAACCAACATGGATGAAGCAGATCCGAACCGGCCAAAGAGATGTGGCCTCTGCAGGCAGCCAGGTCACACCAGGCGTAGTTGTCCACAAGCCGCAGGCCCCAGCGGGACTGCTAGAAATCAGTAGGCGATTTGCTATGTATGTGTTTGTTTCTTATTGTATTAGCACTTGTCCTCTATTTGTTTATAACTTTTAATGTATTACGACTTGTATGGAACAACTTTGTTTCGTATGTGTAATGAAACTTGTTATTTGTACCAAATATTTCTGTTGAATGTCTTTTAAATCATTGAAATTTATAAGTAGAACAAACAACAATTATCATGGTATGACTGATAACGAATAACATAACATGAAACTATAAATCATAACATAAAAGTAGAATACATCGACGTAAATGAGACTACATAACATAATTCAAATAACATAATAAAAGTACTACCCATAACAACGATAACAAACCAACAAAGTACACAATATAAATATGACAACAACATACACCACTATCCATGAATCATCTAAACAGGTGCGATCCAGTGCCGCAACGGCGTGGCACCCGTGTCCGGTAGCCCCTACGAATAAGTGGCTCCTCATCCTCAATCGACTCGTCGCTGTCATCCGGAACTGGCTGTCTCGGGGTCATAGGCGGTACATGGACGGGTCTGGATGAGGACGGGCCGGCAACTGAGTGTGATCCAATACTCTGCGCCGATACTGGGGTCCCACCCATGGCAAAAGGATGCGCAGGAACTACCGTGGCAGGCTCATTCAGATCAACGTCCAGCGGTGCCTGTGTCCCTGTCGTATGAACCCGTCCGGCTGCAGCCTCATCCTCCTGCATGATGGTCCGGATATCCTCAAGGAAATGTGGTCCACCAAACTCGTGCACAATGCCATCACTAGCAAGTAAGTCTCCAAACATCGAGCCAGGACTCACCCATGGAGTACTATCCTGAAGGGTATGATCATCACCGGGAACACCTATGAAGTAATCTCCAAGACCGATGAGCGATAATTTGTACCTTTTTGGCATTGTTTTAGTATGTTTTTAGTAGTTTTAGTTAAGTTCTTAGTATATTTTTATTAGTTTTTAGTTAAAATTCACTTTTCTGGACTTTACTATGAGTTTTTTAGTAGTTTTAGTTAAGTCTTAGTATATTTTTATTAGTTTTTAGTTAAAATTCACTTTTCTGGACTTTACTATGAGTTTGTGTGTTTTTCTGTGATTTCAGGTTTTCTGGCTGAAATTGAGGGACCTGAGCAAAAAAATCTGATCCAGAGACTGAAAAGGACTGCAGATGCTGTTAGATTCTGACCTCCCTGCACTCGAAGTGGATTTTCTGGAGCTACAGAAGCCCAATTGGCGCGCTCTCAACGGCGTTGGAAAGTAGACATCCTGGGCTTTCCAGCAATATATGATAGTCCTACTTTGCCCAAGATTTGATGGCCCAAACCGGCGTTCAAAGTCACCCTCAGAAATTCCAGCGTTAAACGCCGGAACTGGCACCTAAATGGGAGTTAAATGCCCAAACTGGCATAAAAGCTGGCGTTTAACTCAAGAAGAGTCTCTAACGAATTGCTTCATTGCTCAGCCCAAGCACACACCAAGTGGGCCCGGAAGTGGATTTTATGTCATTTACTCATCTCTGTACACCCTAGGCTACTAGTTTCTTATAAATAGGACCTCTTACTATTGTATTTTCATCTTTGAATCTTTGGATTATTTTAGATCCTTTGATCATCTTTGGACATCTAGTTCTTAGATCATTGGGAGGCTGGCCATTCGGCCATGTCTAGACCTCGTTCTTATGTATTCTCAACGGTGGAGTTTCTACACACCATAGATTAAGGTGTGGAGCTCTGCTGTACCTCGAGTATTAATGCAATTACTATTGTTCTTCTATTCAATTTCGCTTGTTCTTTGTCCAAGATATCACTTGTTCTTCAACTTGATGAATGTGATGATCTGTGACACTCATCATCATTCTCACATATGAACAAGGTGACTGACAACCACTTTTGTTCTACAAGCAATCAAGGCTCTAGTGAATATCTCTTGGATTCCTGATACACGATGCATGGTTGATCGCCTGACAACCGAGTGCTCGCCTGACAAACGAGCCAGCCATCCGTGAGATCAGAGTCTTCGTGGTATAGGCAAGAACTGATGGCGGCATTCAAGAGAATCCGGAAGGTCTAACCTTGTCTGTGGTATTCTGAGTAGGATTCAATGATTGAATGACTGTGACGTGCTTCAAACTCCTAGCAGGCGGGCGTTATGACAGACGCAAAAGAATCACTGGATTCTATTCGGCCTGACCGAGAACCGACAGCTGATTAGCCATATGCTGTGACAGAGCATAGGAACATTTTCACTGAGAGGATGGGAGGTAGCCACTGACAATGGTGAAACCCTACATAAGCTTGCCATGGAAAGGAGTAAGAAGGATTGGATGAAGACAGTAGGAAAGCAGAGAGACGGAAGGGAAGGCATCTTCATATGCTTATCTGAAGTTCCTACCAATGAATTACATAAGTACCTCTATCTTTATCTTTATGCTTTATGCGTTTATCACCTATACCCATTTGAGTCTGACTGACTAAGATTTACAAGGTGACCATAGCTTGCTTCATACCGACAATCTCCGTGGGATCGACCCTTACTCGCGTAAGGTTTATTACTTGGACGACCCAGTGCACTTGCTGGTTAGTTGTGCAAAGTTGTGTAGTGATCACAATTTCGCGCACCACCCAGCATCAGTGTGACTCGTGGGATCTCCCATACCAGATCCAGGGGACCCACCATCATGCCCGCCCTGATGCGCCCTATCAACCCCCGCAACATCACCTCCCCCAGGCATCTGGGCACCCTGTCTAGCAGCACCCCACCCTCCCCCTCCTGCCAGACGACCACGAACTCCCCACCCCTAACTGGGTTGTCTCCGGCATCCATAGCTGATCTACCCAGTTCCACTCACGCTGGCTACGACGTGTCCCAACTCGTGCTCTCCTCTCAATGCACTGTCAGGAACATCCTCTACCCCATGTCTGTCTGGAAGTCGGCCTGCACCCCTCTGCGTCGCCTCATCTGGAATAGGAACACCTCTCGGATCCCCCAATAACATCTCCGGCGATAAAAACCCTCTTCCCGTGCTGATACCACCATGTCAAGAACTCATGTGACGGTCCAGGGTCGGGCACGATGTCAAACTGTAGAATATAATCAGCACGCTCCTGCCAGTAAAGATGCCACTCAGGTACTGTGCCGGAACCAACGGTCACCTCCTCTCCCGTCCTTCGACATCAGAAGTCGATGTTCAGGGCGGGAGACGGTATGGGCTGAACGCCGCCAAACTGAGGTAAAACTCTATCAACTGATGCCACTCGACACCGCAAAATAAATCAGGGACGTCCTGCATCGCCACAACATCGTATGCCGAGGCTCCAACACCTCAGGATGGACAACCTGGATGACGTCGACTGCGCTATAGGGCATCCATATAACTGAAAAAATCAAAATCAAATCGTTTGTACTTTCAGTTAAGTGATATAAACTGAAACACTGACTTGAGATACACAAAAGTTCTGCTTACTTACCTGCCGAGCTGTAACAAGTCGATCTTCATGCGAGCCATCTGTACCGAGGTCCCTTGTGCTAATCCCAGGGTTGTAACCAGACCATCTGCGTACAAGAAAACAGAAGAATATAGGGCATAATTACAAAATAATACAAGAAGAATATCTAGTACAAACAATAACGGTACCTCGAGGCAAGGGGCCAGCTGATCTCATCATACCCAGATGGTCTGAGTGTGGAAACCTCCAGAAGATCCACGACTGTAATAACTGTAATGGGCCAGCTAACTTCACAACATGTCTGTTGGCGACTCGGCACATGCACTGTACAGCCATGCTAGTGCCGCCGACGCCCAACTGTAGCGACCCATCTCCTCAAGCCGAGCAACATATGGTAGCCATCTGATGTGTATACGATTGCCGGACTTGTCGGCAAACAGCTGCGTACCCAATAACATCATGATGTAGGCCCGGGCAAATCGCCTAACTGTCTCTTCATCTGCCCCATCTGGACACTCTGCGAATGTCTCCTGAAACCAGGTGCAGTTGACTGCGAATTTCTGCACCTGGTTCTCCGGAGGTAAAACACCGAGCAACTCATGGAACCACTGCCAAGCAGGTCTCCCACCCTCAATGTAAAGGTGGAAGTCCGTAAGGCAACCACTAACATAGTCTCCGTCGACTGGCAACCCCAGCTGGTATGCGACGTTCTGAAGCGTGATAGTGCACTCTCCGAACGGCATGTGGAAGGTATCGTCTCAGGCCGCCACCTCTCGACGAATGCGCTGACTAGGGGCTCGTCTAGTCGGAACCATCTGTCGTTCAGTCTCACAAGATGGTAAAGTCCCGCCATCTGCAAGTACGGACATACCTCTCATCAAGACGCATCCCCTGTTGCCGCCTAAAATTAGAACAGATGCACAAACCGCAAATTAACAAAAACCATTAACAAAAACCATTAACAATAAACCGCTAAAACAAAACCATTAACAAAAACCATTACAAAATCATCAACAATAAAACCATTAACAAAAACCATTACAAAAACCATTAACAAAAAACCATTAACAATAACCGCTAAAACAAAACCATTAACAAAAACCATCAACAAAAACCACTAGCCTACACTATTTTCCTAACCGTTAACAAAAACCATTAACAATAAACCGCTAAAACAAAACCATTAACAAAACCATTAACAAAACATCAACAAAAACCACTACCCTACACTACTTTCCTAAACCACTATCCTAAACCACTAATAGTAACATAAACCATTATAAAAAACCATTAACAAATACCGTTATCATAGCCGCTTACATAAACCACTAACCTCGTCGTTGATCACACCGGCGATATGAGCTACTCCATCCAAACGATAAAGCCTTCCCGGATCGTCCCCCATCGACAGAAACAGCCGCTCTGGTCGCACTCGTACTGAACGTTGGTCTTTTTCTCTGGGATTGGTGGGGTTGGAGAATGAGAAAGTGATTCGAATGAAGTTGGCTCGAACTCCTTTTATAGCCGAATCTTTGTAATTCGAAACACTTGATTCGAATTACTATGCAACTCCAATTTCACCTAATTCGAATCAACTTGATCGAACCCCTCTAATAGCCACTTCTCCTAGTAATTCGAATTAACTAAATTCGAATTATCTTGGTGTAATTCGAATCAAGTTGTTTCGAACTTCATTCAGTTGTTGGCTTCCTAGTAATTCGAATCATATCAATTCGAATTACATGCAAATCAAATTCGAATCATATTGATTCGAATAATAAAATTCGTCCTGGTTGATTCACGTATTGATTTTTCATTTGGCTTAATTAGGTAATTTTGAGCTCTCCTTGGCTCATTTGAGTTTTTTACCCTAATTTTAATATAGTTGAATTATTCTGTACTATGTTATATAATAGAAATAATAAGAGTAATATATATATATATATATATATATATATATATATATATATATATATATATCTCAAAAATCTTAAAAATATTTTTAATTTTAGATTTTTTTTAAAATTTGTGTCCTAAGGACATATATTAATTAAGTATATTATAAAAAAATATTTTATAAAAATTATTAACAAAATTTATTTTTTCTACGTTTTTAATATATTGAATACGTAAAAAATATTAAAATTTTTTTATTATTATATTTTTAAGATGTGCGTTTAAGACACAAATTAACTAAATCCTTTTAATAAAGATACCTAGATACGTCGGTGTGGAATTTGTGGCGGGGTTGGGGCTGTTATTGAGAGCAAATTAAATGCTGCGGAAGGCAATGATAAAAATGAAGAGAAAGCGAATAGTGGTTGGATCCTCACAAAATTTTAAGAAATTATATTTATGTATAAAATATATGTTTAAGGTAATAAAAGATATTATCTAATTCAATAATTTTATATGTATTATTTTTTATTATATTTATATTTTAATATTTTTACTCGTTAATATTTTTATTTAACTAATTTAATATAATATATTCAATTTTTTATATTTTTTAAATTAGTTTTTATATACTTATTTTTATATTCATTTTAAAAATTTCGTTTGCTTTTTAAATTATATTAAAATATTAATATTTAATATTATATTATTATATAAAATAAAATAATAATTTATATTATATTTTAATAATCATATCGTATACTCTAAATTTTTTCTATAAAAAATATATATATTATGTTTAAATTATTTTTATGTAATAAAAAATATAATAAAAATAATTAAAAATTCATCTAAAATTCAGTTGCTGCATATTAAAATTTTTCGATCCTTCTGTCCTTCCCTAACCGGAGATTTGAGAGGTGGTGGAGGGTGGTGTAAATTATTGTTGATAAGGGTGGGATGGTGGTATAGTGAGTATGATGATGATATACAAACAAAATTAAGAAGAAAAAAAATCGACTATTTATTAATGGTTAAAATATTAATGATAAGATTAAAATTTATTTCAAACATTTAAATTAAATTAAATTATATTAAATATTAAAAATATTTTTGAAATTTTAATGATAAAAGTTATACTTTAATTTACTCAAATAATAAAATATGATTACTAATTTGATAATTAATTTATGATATATATTTATAAAACATTTTGGTAGCTCTTATCATATATAAAGAGGAGTGCTAGGGGATAGTAAATTTTGTGAGTTGTAGTCATCAATTAATCATCAATAGTGTATTTAATGGTGAGAGATTTCATCTAATGGTGAAAAATCATTCAATTTTGTTTTGCTGGCTAAGTGCTGCTAGATTTTAACAAATCTGCTGCCCCTAAATTTCTCCATATATAAATTCAATTATCTTTGTTTAAAGACAAAGAACCTTTTATTTTTAATTTTTTTTACTTTATCAATATATTCAGGGATGGATCTACTTATATTGTAGTGGGGCAAGTGTCCCACTACAATTTAAAATTTTTTGAATAGTATATAATAATAATATTTATTTACCTTCATTAAATTATTAAATTTGACTCCACAATTATTTTTTATTCAACTTTTGACACTTGATAGTCAATTTAAAAATTTTATATTAAATTATTGTAAAAATAAATTCTCAAATTTAAATGAGATTGGTATTCTTTCTTAGAAATCGACTTAAAAGAATATTATGTATCCATTGGTGTTTTTTTCAAATTAGTTTTAATTTTTTTATAATAATTACACTAATTGAACGAACTTTTTTAACGGTGAATATTATTAAGATCAGAACTAATTGTATGAAAGGTGAATTTAAATATTTTTAAATAATGGTTTAACAATATATATATATATATAAGAGACATTTTGATTATATTATCAATAAAAAATTATTCAATCTTTTTAAAATATGAAATATAAAAAAAATAAAATTTTAAATTATATGTTTACTTAAATTACTATTTTAATTTTTTAATTTATAATTAAATATTCTGAATACTAATCATATTTTATAACAACAAAATATAATTATATCGATAATTATGTTACATATATATAAAAAATAATTACTTATACAAAATAAATTTTGAAATACAAAATATACATTAAAAATAAATTAAATAATATATATATATGTTCTGTAGGTCGGGTATCGGACAGTTCGGGTTAGAATCCTGGTTGGTGAAGTGGGGGTCTTGCCTAGTCGTGAGCTCCCGGGCTGGCGAAGACAATGTTCCGAGTACTTCGTGCAAGGAGTGGGGGGTGTCACCTGCAAAGACACTCCGACACTCTAGTCAATAGAGTGTACAGGCAAAAAAGGGCGAGTGATAGGTGACATACATTGGGGAAAGGGTATGTCCCTCCCTATTTATACCGTGTCAGAGGTGGGCCCTGTAAGGACAGGCCCACCTCCTTTGAGGCCTCCCTTGCACAGCTGTAGAGTAGCTGTCAGGGACGCGTGTCCAGGTCGGCGATCGAGGCGCCCCGCTCCCAACCGTTCGAGTCGGGTGGTGCCCGAGTCGGGCCGGCCTATATTTAGTTTGGGCCAGGCTGTAACAGTGCCCCCGACGCGCCAGCAACGACCGTAGGGATCGTTGGTGGCGTGTCATCTCTTCTTTCGTGTGTTGTCGCCAGGTCGGTCGTCCGTAGGGTGGACGTGCCTCTTACGCGCGTCTGTTCGTTGCTGGAATAGCCGTTTGTCGCCTCGTTTCTCGCGCAGATCATTAAATGTTCATTATGGGCTGAAAAAATCCTGTATGTAAAGACTATTTTGCCCCTAGGCCTTTCGCGCTTCTTGGGTGGCAGTTTTAAACAGTCTTTGCCTTGGTAACTTCTTTTTTCTTTCTTTACACTCTTACTCCTACTTTCTCCCTACTATCTCCTTCCTTTTCACCTAGAAATCCCCAGAGCTTCGCTCTAGTTCCCTTGTGCATTTTTCCTTCTTCTTTCTCAGTTTTTGCAACTAATCCAGGTAATCTCTGATCCCTTTTCTCTTCCGCTTTGATTCTCTCTTGCATATCTGCTGCGTGTTTTTGCTGCATGTTGTTTGATTTTCGTAGGATAGACATCTTTGTAATGTCAAGCAGAGTGTGTTTAGGGGGTGTACCATTCTGGGATAGGTCTCATTTGTTATTGACTTTCTCCGTGTTTAGTTCGGGTTGTAAGGTAGACTGGTAGACGTAGTTTCTGCGTTTCTTTCGAGTTTCTGACCTCATAGACTAACCGTGTGGTGCCCCCACTGTAGGTATGCCTCTTGTGGTCGCTCGGGCTTCCACCTCCGACACGGGTTATGACCCGTACGCTTGGGTGGTCTCCGACCTCAAGGATTCCCCAAACCAAATGGGTGAGGAGGAGCTCACCGAGTTCCGTCAGTCCAATTACTTGTGTGGGGGTACCGATGAAGAAGCTAACTACAATGTGTACGTCCCTGCTCCTCATGAGCGGATGTATGAGCTCAACTTCCATGCTCTCTGGGTCCCCGATTGGATTTGGTTCTATAAGGCCATGTTCACTCAAGTGGGGGTTCGAATTCCCCTCTCCGCCTTCCAAATGGGACTCTTAAGCCGAATTTTCGTGGCCCCGTCGCAGCTGTATCCGAATAGTTGGGCGTTGATTCGCTGCTTCGAGATGGTATGCGAGTACCTAGAGCTGTCAGTGTCTGTTGACGTCTTTCTTTTCTTCTTCAACCTGACGAACCCTTCCATGGAGGGAAGAGCGAGGAAGGGGTTTATGTCCTTCCGATCTGCCCAGGGGCGGAGGATTTTTGGTGTGTTCGAGGATTCCTATCATGGGTTCAAGGACAAATACTTCAAGGTTCGCCCGGTCAAGGGTCGTCACCCCTTCTGGTTATCGTTGGAGAAAGAACGCCTCATTCTGAACTATTGGAGTTTCGGGGCGGGCTCCAATACTTTCATTAAAGTTACCTATAAGGGGATGTCGGCTGTGGATCGGAAGATAGCCGACGTGCTGTGGGCCGTTTTCGGGAGGAACCATGTAAATCCTCACCTCCTCATGGGTAGTCGGGAGGTCGCCCGGGATTATATTCGTAAATCGTCTGTGTCGTGTTTGCATTTTGAATGGTTACTTGCTTTGTCTTAGTATGCTGGTTACTAATTTGTTCAATTTTTATTTGTAGTGGGGATGTCTGCTGAAGTGACCGGTCTCGAGAATCTGTACAAGACTTTCTTGGTGGAGGATGATGGTGAAGAGGCCGGAGATCAATCAGTGGCGCCTCCTGAGGACGAGGGGACGCAGACGGCACCCACGCCTCCTGAGGTGGCCATGGCAGAAAAGGTTGCCACTCCACCTACGTCCCCCATTCTCCAGGAGGAGGCTGTCCCCGGGCACTCGTCTTCCGTTCGTCGGGAGGAGGATGAGGAGTTGAGTGTCATCCCCACTCCCAAGAGACAAAGGTCGCAGTCAAGCCCTGAGGGGGTCCTTACCGTTATGGAAAGGAACTTTGATGCCGGGTCGTTCATAGATACCCAACTGCTTCCCGGTACGGAGGAACATTTTCATGGTACCGACCTCTCGGGGCAGGCACGATGGATGTACCGCACCCTCCTTCGCGGTGCGGCTATAGCTCGGAAGGCTGAGTTCGAGCTTTCGGGTATGGCTTCGCTTCGTCGGAAGCTCGAGACCGCCGCCACAGCCAACAATAAGCTCAAGGCTCAAGTTGAAACACTTCAAGGGCATCTGACCGAGGCGAGGAATAAGCTTGACGCTACCGAGAAGAAGACTGCATCGGCCGAAGAGAAGCTGAAGACTGCCGATGCTTCTGTGTCCCGTTTGACCGACCAAGAAATGACTTTGAAGAGCCAGTTAAGTGCTGCACAAGGTCGAGTGGCCGTGTTGGAGAAAGAGCGGGACACAGCCGTGGCAGCCGTCAAGACTGCTCAAGATGAGGCTGATGCGTTCAAGAGAAAGCACAAGGAGGTTAGAGAGCATGGCAAGAATGCGATTTTCATGACCGAAGAGGCTCTCAAGGCTCAAGTGAAGCTTATTGCTCCCGACTTCGACATATCGGCAATTGGTGTCTTCAAGACCATTAAGGATGGGAAGGTTGTTGATATGCCGAAGAAGTGATCTCTTGTAACTTTTTTATAGAACTTTCATACCGAAACTTTCGCGCCCGTTAGTGGGTCGGTTGGTTTGTATATACGTTTGTTTGTTTATTGTTGGTTGTTTTGTTTGCCAATTTACTCGTTTTACCGTTATGTTGGTAATTTACTCGCTTTACCGTTGTGTTGGTACTTCTTCGAAGTTGAGCTCTCTCTTTGCTACGGTTGTTTGTTATGTTCTTGGCCTAGGGGGCTCTCGGGGTGATCAGTCCCGAGGCTGTGTATCGCCGTGCTTTCTGGTTCGTAAGGCGCGGGACTCGTTTGCGCGATAGTCGTCTCAGGAAAGTAAACAAAAGAGAGCAAAAATATGGACAAGTATAACTTAACCGGTAATCAAGTAAGTCTATAACCATGGCAAAGGTATTGTTACAAAGTAAACGACTTAGGAATAAAACCTTCTCAAGTTGTCTGCATTCCATGTTCTCGGGATCTCCTTGCCATCGAGCTTTTCCAACTTGTAGGCGCCCTTGCCGATCACCTCTTTAACTCTGTAGGGACCTTCCCATTTTGTCACCAGTTTTCCTTCTCCCAGGGTCGGTAAGCCGATGTCGTTGCGTTTTAGGACGAGGTCGTTCTGTTCAAATTCTCTTTTGAGTATTTTGGCGTTGTATTGCACGGCCATCCTTTGCTTGAGTGCTATTTCCGACAAGTGGGGCATCTCCATTGTTTCGTCCACAAGATCCTTTTCCACCGCTTCCTCTACTCCCTTCAGGAGCAGTCTCGGGCTCGGCTCACCGACTTCCACGGGTATTACCGCATCTAATTCGTATGTTAGTCGGAAAGGTGTTTCTCCGGTGGATGACTGCTCGTTTGTTCGGTAGGACCAGAGGACCGAGGCAAGTTCATCGGCCCAAGCACCTTTTTTATTATCAAGCCGCTTCTTCAGCCCCAGCAGGATGATCTTGTTTGTGGATTCGACCTGGCCGTTTGTCTGGGGGTGCTTTACCGAGGAGAATTTCTGTTTTACGCCAAGGCCGGCGAGAAAATCTGTGAATTTTTTGTCGGTGAACTGCGTGTCATTGTCCGAGATGACGGTTTCCGGGATACCGAATCGGGTTATTACTTGCCTCCACATGAACTTTCTGCAGTTAGAAGAGGATATGCTGGCCAGTGGCTCGGCCTCTATCCACTTGGTGAAGTAATCGATGGCGACTACGAGGTACTTGACCTGTCCCGGACCGAGTGGGAAAGGTCCCAAAAGGTCAATTCCCCATTGTGAGAAAGGTCGGGAGGTCGTTAACAGACTCAGCTCCGAAGCTGGTGCTTTGTGGAAGTTGGCGTTCTCTTGACACTTAACGCACTTTCTCACGAATTCTTTAGAATCTGCCATCATCGAAGGCCAGTAGTATCCTGCTCGGATTAGCTTCTTGGCTAGGGCTTTTCCCCCTATGTGGTGGCCGCAGCATCCCTCGTGGACTTCTCTGAGCACGTAGTTCGTCTGATCGGGGTATAGGCACTTCAGCAGGGGTTGACTGAGTGCTTTTTTGAATAGCTGTCCCTGAATGATAGCGTACTTGGCCGCCTCCCTCCTCAATGCTTTGGCACCCTTTTCGTCGTCGGAATGCTTGCCGCTTTCCAAGAAACTAGTGATGGGGTCTAGCCAGGAGGGACTCAACCTTAACAGGTGCAGGTTGACCACTGGCTCCTTCATCATGCCCTGTATGAGAGATCGGTTGCCTTCTCCCGATTTCGTGCTGGCCAACTTGGATAGTAGGTCTGCCCGCGTGTTCCTTTCTCTCGAAATGTGTCGGATCATGACTTCCTCGAATGTTTTACTCAGTTCCTTGACTTTTTCCAAGTATTTTTGTAATAGTGAGTCTCTAGCTTGATAGCTTCCGTTTGCTTGCGAGATAACGACTTGTGAATCGTTGCATACCTCCAGCCTCATCGCTCCGACTTCCTTTGCCAGGGCTAAACCTCCTAGAAGGGCTTCGTATTCTGCTTGATTGTTTGAAACGGGGAATTCGAATCTGATTGATTGCTCGTATACGATCCCAGCCGGGCTCTCGAGGATGATCCCGGCACCGCCGGACGTCTAGTTGGAGGCCCTGTCAACATGGAGCCTCCACCGTGTGTCCGTCTCTTCGGTTGGGTCCCCCGTTACTTCTACCAGAAAGTCTGTCATTGCTTGCGCCTTGATCGCATGCCGAGGTTCGTACCGTATGTCATATTGGGATAACTCAATAGACCAAGTCATCATCCTTCCCGCTAAGTCTGGTTTTTGGAGCACTTGTCGGATTCCTTGATCCGTCCTGACGATGATCTGATGACCTTGGAAATACTGTTTTAATCTTCGAGAAGAGGTCAAGAGCGCCAGAGCTAACTTCTCCAGTTTGCTGTACCGTAGTTCCGCCCCTTGTAGGGCCCTGCTCATGAAATAGACTGATTGTTGAGCTTTTTTCTCCTCTCGTACCAAAACCGTTGCCAAGGCTTCCCCCGTTATGGCCAGGTACAGGTATAGTGGTTCTCCGACTTTGGGCTTTCCGAGTACCGGGGGTGTCGCCAAGATTTCTTTGAAGTGTCTGAAGGCTTCCTCGCACGCAGGAGTCCATTCAAATGCTATTCCTTTCCTCATTAGATTGAAGAAAGGTAGGGCTTTTGCTGTCTACGCTCCGAGGAAGCGGGATAACGAGGTGAGGCGACCTGCTAGTCTCTGAACGTCTTTGACACATCCCGGGCTCTTCATTTGGAGTATTGCCTGGCATTTCTCGGGATTGGCTTCTACTCTCCTTTGGGTTATCATGAATCCCAGGAATTTTCTGGCTTCCATGGCAAAAGCGCATTTGAGAGGGTTAAGCCTCATGCCATGCTGTCGGAGAGATGCGAACACACTTCCTAGGTCGGTCAGGAGGTCGTCAGGCCGCGTAGTCTTTGTAAGGATGTCGTCCACGTAGACTTCCACTGTCTTGCCTATGAGGCTTCCAAATATTTTATTCATCAGCCTTTGGTATGTTGCCCCTGCGTTTTTCAGTCCGAACGGCATCACCTTGTAGCAATAGGTCCCTCCGGGTGTTATGAATGCTGTTTTGTCCTCGTCGGGTCGGTGCATCGGTATTTGGTTGTAGCCGGAATAGGCATCCATGAAGCTCAAGTACCGGTACCCCGCCGCCGCGTCGACGAGCGCATCTATGTTGGGAAGTGGAAAGCAGTCCTTGGGGCATGCTTTGTTGAGGTCGGAATAGTCCATACACATTCTCCATTTGCCACTGTGCTTCTTTACCAGAATTACATTTGACAGCCATATCGAGTAGTCTAGTTCTCGTATGAAACCCGCTTTTAGGAGGCTGGCCGTCTGCTTGGCCACCTCCTCTGCTCTCTCCTGGGACATCTTCCTCCTTCTTTGGGCCACTGGACGGGTGTCCGGCATGACGGCCAGGTGGTGTGACATGACTCTAGGGTCTACGCCCGGCATATCGGCTGGCGTTCAAGCGAATAGATCTCCGTTAGCTCTAATCATCTCTACTAGGGGTTCTTTCAATTCATGTGGGAGGTTTCTATTAATGAACGTGAACTTTTCCTCCGTTTCACCGACCCTGAACTTTTTCAAGTCCCCCTCTGGTTCTGGCCTTGGCTTGTCATCGACTCTGGCGTCTAAGTCCGCAAAAAACACTCCAGATGATTTTTAGACTTCTTTCTCAAGGAGAGGCTGGCGTTGTCGCAAGCGACTGCCGTTTCCAGATCTTCTCTTATGGATCCTACAGATCCGTCATCAGCCACGAACTTCATAACCAACAGCTTCGTGTTGATTACCGCCTCAACATCGTTGATCATTTTCCTCCCCAAGATGATGTTGTAGGCAGTGGAGTCCCGTAGAACCACGAACTCGGCCATAATTGACCTCTGCCCTTGTCCTTGTCCCACGGAGGTCGGGAGAAATATTATCATGTCCGGCTTAATGAAGTGGTCATCCAACCCTATGACACCGTGTTGGTGAGTCATGAGGTCGGCGTCCCGTAATCCTAGCACATCGAACACGTTGCGGAACATAATGTTCGAGTCTGCCCCCGTGTCCACAAGGATTCGTTTGACGAGGCCGATTCCCACCCTAGCCGTAATGACCATGGGTGGGTTCTCAGGGACCTCGTCGAACCAATGATCCTCTGGCCCAAAGGAAATAGTTGGGGACCTCTTGGAGCTTCGTGCCAGCGAGGAGGAAATTGCCAGGATTTTGGCGTCTTTCTTGTGCGCAGACCTCGACTTTGGCGCTGTGTTCTTGGCGATCACCACGTTTATTATGGTGAGGCCGTGATCGTTGTCTTCTGGTCCTTGTCGCCATTTCGTTGATCGGGTCTTGCCGTCTTCATTGTGGTCGCGATGTCGTCTCCTCGGCTCCCTGATAAGGTGGGAGAATTCAGCCAGTTTACCATCCCTGATTTCTTGTTCTAGCGCATCTTTCAGGTCGAAACAGTCCTGCGTTTGGTGCCCGTAGCCTTTGTGATAATCACAGTAGAGGCTGTTATTCCCCCCTGTACGGTCTTTCAGAGGTCGGGGCTTCGTCAATATTCCATTTTCGGCGATTTGCTGGTAAACTTCTATGATGGGGAGAGTGAGTGGGGTGTAGTTGGTGAATTTTTCTATCCCGGGAGACGGTCTGGGTGCCTTGCTCGGCCCCCCGTCTCTGACCTGTTCCTTCTGCCTTTCTCCGTTACCATGGTGCCTGGGTTGATTGTAGGAGGGCTGCCGTTTGTTGGCAGCCACGACTCGGCTGACTTCCTCATTATTTATGTATTCCTTGGCTACGGTCTGGATCTCATGTATCGTCCAGACCGGTTTGGTGGTGAGGTGCTTTCGAAAATCCTCATTAAGAAGGCCATTCGTCAGACAAAGGCTGGCCACAGAGTCGGTTAGTCCTTTGATTTCCAGGCATTCGTCGTTGAACCGATCTATATACTTCTTGGTCGTCTCCCCGGCATGTTGGGTCACGCCGAGAAGATTGATTGAGTGCTTTGCCTTCGTGATTCTAGTAGTGAATTGCGCCAAGAAGGCGCGGCTGATGTCCGAGAAGGCGGCTACAGAACCCTGCGGGAGGCTATTGAACCACCGTATCGCCGGGCCTGCCAGGGTGACCAGGAAAGCGCGGCACCTCACCTCGTCTCCCACTCCTTCGAGGTTCATTTGGGCCTCGAAAGCCGTTAGGTGCTCCTGCGGGTCCTGTGTCCCGTCATACCTCATGTCTATTGGTTTGTCGAAGTGTCTCGGCAACCGGACCTCGAGGATGGAACGGTGGAATGGGGTGGCGCCCATGATGACAGGTTGCTACTTTCTTTCGGACCTTCCTTCTCCGTTTTCGCGGTCCCCACGCATGACGCATGCCCGTTTGCCTCGGGCGTAGATGATTGTATCGTTTCGCCTCCTAGGGCGCCGCCAGTCCTCCCGGCTACTCTCCGATTCTGATCTCAGTATAGGGGTGCGCCGGGAGCGACTGCTTCGGTTGGAGGTTCTTCCCCGACTCTCAAGGGACTGAGAGTAGTCAGGGTCGGAGATTCGCTGAGGATGCTCCTGATCTGCTAGTTGTTGCTCCAAATTCTGCACCCTGTGGCGTAGCTCCTACATTATCCTGGCGCTGTCACTGCCTGTTCCCCCAAAGGGGCGCCTCTCCTGAGCTCTCGACTGGAACCCGGTTTGTTGGGGAGGGGATCTTAACCTCTCACAGGGCGAGGCAACGGAGGCTGCCCCCTCGGGGGCTGCTGCGCGCCCGTGGTCCCCTGGACCCGGCACGATCTCCATTTAGCTTCGTTCTCCCCACAAACGGTGCCAATATTCGGTAGGTCGGGTACCGAACGGTTCGGGTTGGAATCCTGGTTGGTGAAGTGGGGGTCTTGCCTAGTCGTGAGCTCCCGGGCTGGCGAAGACAATGTTCCGAGTATTTCGTGCAAGGAGTGGGGGGTGTCACCTGCAAAGACACTCCGACGCTCCAGTCAATAGAGTGTGCAGGCGAAAAAAGGTGAGTGATAGGTGACGTACCTTAGGGGAAGGGTATGTCCCTCCCCATTTATACCGTGTCAGAGGTGGACCCTGTAAGGACAGGCCCACCTCCTTTGAGGTCTCCCTTGCACAGCTGTAAAGTAGCTGTCAGGGACGCGTGTCCGGATCGACGATCGAGGCGCCCCGCTTCCAACCGTTCAGATCGGGTGGTGCCCGAATCGGGCCGACCTATATTTAGTTTAGGCCAGACCGTAACAATATATTAATACACAAATTCATAATAAATAATTTAATAACTAATTTTTTATTTAAATATAATATTTTTATTATAAAAATTATCTTATAATATATATTTTATTTTCACTATTAAAATTGTCTAAATCCGTCAATGAATATATAATATTCGTTCTAAAACATTCTACTATACCAATTCAATAAAAGCGAGGGACGTAACTATCATGTACCAGCCATTACACCCAATTTCTGGCCCTAAAGCCATCATATGGTCCCAAACGAAAATAATTGAAGAGATCGAGTGATGTGCAAAACTAGAAACGATATGCATCTAAAATAATATACGAATATTTGTTTGATACTCAAATTTAGCATCAAACAAAGTTTATAATTTTTATTTTTCAAAATTTAATTTCTTAATCTGAAGTCTCTAATGTTTTTTTATACAAAAAATAACAAAAGAAATATTTGTCATCTATATTATATTACAAATAGTACTTTTTTATATAATATAATATCTACATAAAAATAAAACTATCACGAACTTTCAAGATCATGGACCCCTGCCGATACCCTGCCTAAATGATGAGCTTCTTGAATCATCGTACATTAGTCTTGTCATTTTATTGTACAGGATTATTTTAAGATTAATAATTAACATACAATTATTTTTGTGTATATATTATGGATTTAATTTTGATATATTAATGATGTAAGATTTTTTATTTTAATAAATAAAATAAATATAATATTTATTAAAATAAATAATTTTACGAGTATTTATCGATTTAAATTTTTTTATTATATTTTGTTTATACTATAAAGGAGATATTTTTTACGCATCTTGTTTAGAGTGTAAACGAGATATGGCACGTCAACGTGACACGTGTATATCTCGTTTACACTGTAAACAAAATATACACATCTTGTTTATACTGTAAACGAGATACGTGGAAATGTCATCTCGTTTACACTGTAAATGAGATAATAAAAGACAAATATTAAGCATCTATAAAAGGATGTGTAACCCTTGGTATTCTCCACACACATTTCATATTCTTTCTCTGTCTTATTTTTCTCACAAAAACAAAGTTGAATGGCCAATAACAATCCATTCATAGTTGTGCTTGTTTATTCCAATTATCGTATGAGAAATGGCGACAGCGGGGTGACATTTGAGTGTCAGGATCCTCACACTCAGTGTGTGGAGACGTTGTCGGATTTGAAGAGTTTGATATTGATCAAGCTCGGTAGTACACAAGCGAGGGAGATAGGTAGGGTGGGGTATAGGTTGCTAGCACCCATGGGAAATGGAGTCTTCCGGTTTCAACTATTCCGACTTCACGGGGACGAGCATGTGCGACTGATGTTCGACATTCATGGGAGGATCATGTGTGAACGGGTAATGGAGCTGTCCGCCGAGGTGGGTCACGGTGGTAGTGGGAGTTCCGTACACGAAACCTATGTGCAGGACGACCGACCTCTCGCACCACCGCCCATTCATGTCGCGATTCCGGAGCATGAGGGAGAGGAGGGTGAGGAGGAGTCAGATGAGGATTACGTGGCGGACAGTGTGGACAGTGAGTCTTCTGATGGTGGTGACGAGGATGAGTTTGTGCCGGAGACACCTGCCGGGGCTATGCGGTGCCATGTGCTGCCTCCACCTCACCCGATTCCGGCGCTATCGGCTGTGCCAAGTTACTATCACAGTCTAGATCTGGACGCCATGCATGAGAGGACCCTGGTTTCTGACAGTTGTGAAGTGGATTACAACCTAGACGGCGGTGTAGAGTTTTGGGTCGGACACAGGTACAGAAACCGAGAGGAAGTGCTTCAAGGTGTGAAGAACTATAATATTCATAGGAGTGCTGAGCACCGGGTGATCGAGTCCCCCCGGTTAAAGTACCATGTGCAGTGCCGTCAAGCCGACAGTGGGTGTCAATGGAGCCTCTTTGTAGCCCTTCGTCAGAATCTCAGATACTAGTAAGTTCAAATTTAATTGTGAATTTGAGTACTTTTGTATGATATGTTATGTAGGTTAGAGATATAGTGTAAGCATAAATTTTTTGTTGTGATTAGGGAGGTTCGGAGGTTTGGTGGACCACACAGCTGTCTAACACCCACCATGTCTCAAGACCATCGTCAGTTAGATAGCAGTCTCATCTGTAGGGTCATATTGCCCTTGATTCAGTCCAACTCCTCTATCACTTCAAACCCTCATACAGAAAGGTGTGTATGGCAAAGCAGAAGGCAATTGCTCGGATCTACGGTGATTAGGAAGAGTCGTACAACAAGATGCCAAAACTGCTTCAGGCATTGCAGAGCTGTTTTTCCAGCACCATATGTGACCTATGCGTCAAACTATCCTACGATGGACACCTCATGGTGCGCGATTGCTGCATGTTCGACAAAGTATTTAGGACTTTCTCGTCATGTGTCGAGGCCAACGAAGGTGCACCAGATTGTTGGATTTGTTGGTCATCAGATACCCTCCGATCAGTAACATGATATAACACATAGCGTACTGTCGGAGGGTTTGGAAATTGTCTGTCTGGGACATCTGGCAGACACGATCCCACAGCCACACCAGCTTCAGTGTGAAGGACTCCTTCCTTTGCGCCGCCTGCTGTGCTGCCACGGGAGGCCTGGCGCCGAGCAGCTGCTCCACTAACGCCCACATTTTCATATGGTAACACCTACCAAAGTAACGGAGGCACCCCCGACGGGGTTACCGTGTGCACGTAGGTCTAGGTGGTACGCCACATCCTGCAGGGTGATAGTGACCTCACCCCACGGGAAATGAAATGTGTGCGTCTCTGGACGCCATCGCTTTACCAGTGCCGAAATCAGGGAATTGTCAAAAGTAAAATTCCTGAGGGGCACCATGTCGCCAAATCCGGCCTCAGCCAGATACGGGACGATGGTGTCCGATGGAGGTAAGGTATAGCTCACTCGGGGGGGCAGTAGGAGGCGAAGCCTCTGAAGAATGAAAAAAAAAATTTAGCCTTAAGAATATAGTATTTCAACTTCCTAGCTTACACATGTCTCTACATTACATATTCGATAATAGGCAAATCCTAACTACAACGTTATAAATACTAACAACATAGCACAAGAATAACAGAGTTCCAAACTAATAATTATGTCATACCAACCTAGCACAAGCGTATAGAGTTCTAAATTTCTCCTACAGACCTAACTCCTAATTCATATAACTACGTTCCAGTTCTTCATGACTACCCTAACAACGACCACATCCTTAAATTAAACAAACATAACAAAACTAACCTCGAAGTCGGCCACCCCCTGGCGAAATGTGTCGTCTCGTTCAGTCTGTTAATGTCTCTGTCATTCTCCGCTTGGCCCACCATCACCAATTCGGTCAAAGGTATAATCAAAAAGGGTTAAAAGAGAGGAGAAAGATGTTAACAAAGTCAAACTGGAGCCCGAAACTAAATTATAAACAACTTCTATATATAAGCGCAGACAGGCCATATCTCGTTTACAGTGTAAACGAGATATACACGTGTCACGCTGACGTGTTATATCTCGTTTACACTATAAACGAGATATACGCAATGTCATCTCGTTTACACTGTAAACGAGATATGGCAAGAAAATTTAAATCGGTAAATAATCATAAAATTATTTATTTCGATAATTATTATATTTATTTTATTTATTAAAATAAAAAATCCTAATAATATAAGATGTTATACAATCATACAATTATACTCATTCTTTCAGAAAATATGAGACTTAATAGAACACATTTTTGATCACCATACATCAAGAATTTTATTGTGAACCACAAGCTAATTATTGATTAGGCATGTATAATAATTATTGTGTAGTTTTATCTAACAACATAAAGCTTTTATGATATTTTATCGTCAAGTGAAAGCTCTGGCAAGCCACCAGGAACGTGAAGATTTTTTAGAACAAGGGATTCCTTCCCACAACAGATTTTCAGAGGAGGAAGAAATGAACGAGGAGTTTTTTTAGTAGAACAAATTACTAAAATTGTTTTAAAGTCTATATATATCACTGATAAAAATAACTTCTAGAAGAGAAGGATATATAAGAAAATCCAATAATATTTTTTTAAAATATAAAAAATATAAATATATTTATTATGAAATTAAATTATAAAAAACTTTGAATCTCAACCGTCCATTTAATATTGAATTGCTAAGAATTATAGATGATGATCCTTAAGCTACTTTGCCCATTGAAGAATTGTCCTTCAGTTTGAGTAATAAAATACCTTGAAAAAATTTGCAAAGAATTTATCATAAGTGTTAACTTTGAGTAAATTGAGTTGGAGGACGAAATTGAATAAATTAAAATATTGAACATTAGATTAAAATGTGAGTATAATTTTAAAAATTAATTTGAGTATTAATTCGAAGAAATACAAATAAAGGAGGACACGGTGGATTAAGAAATACAACGAGCAATGGAGGGTTTTCTTTCACTATTACCTCTAAAATGTTCAATAATGGCAAATTTATCCCTTTCTATATTCTTTTTGTTATCTAATATCTATTATCCATAGTTCTGGAAATCGAATCGATCGATCGATCGGTTCAATCGAATTAACCAAAAATCGATCACTAGGTCGGTTTGATTAGCCTTTTAAACTGTTTAGCAAAAAATCGGTCAAAAAATTAGTCGAATCGGTAGTTAATCGGTGAACTGCCGAAACCGGTCGGTTTTTTACAAGGTTTTCGGTTCAAGAGCCCTCCCTCAAAGTTCAAACGGTGCCGTTTTAAATTCTAAAAAAAATCCATAAAAAGAAACCCTGATCCCCAACGCACCCAACCCCATTCCTCTCTTCTCCTCACCTCTCTGAAACTGAACTGCAAATTTTAAATTGAAAGCACAAAGAACCCTAGCCCTCCAGCCACCGTAGCCACTGCGCCCCGCAGCCCCCAGAGCCTCACAACCACGCTTCATTGTCATCGACGAACTCGTCTCCGCTGGGTAGAGGCGTCGCATTCGGAAGCTCCGTCGCCGTCGTAGGAGCTATGTTGCCGTTGTAGGAAGCTCCGTCGCTGTCCTGGGAAGCTGTGTCACCGTCGCAGGAAGCTCCCTCACCGTCGTGTGGAAGCTCTGTGGCCGTCGTCTCCTCTTTTTGAGCGCGCGCTCTCTCTTCGCCGGTGTCGCCGTCTCCTTGGTTTTCGTTGTCACTCCATATCCTCCTTGCCGCTGGTAAGCACTGTGGCTTGGATTTTGATAATACTGTGTTTGCCGATGTCGCCTCCTCCTCCTTGTCTCCTCTGTTTGCTGATTTTACTGTTAATAATTGAATTGCTGATTTAGGATTTTCATTATGAGTTACTGATTTTGTTAATTTGTGCTTATTTTGTTAAATTTTCTGGAAAGAATTTGTTGTTGATCCTCAGATATTGTGTTACTGATTTTGTGAATTTGTTATTTTATTCTGAGTTGCCAATGTTTATGAAACTTGTGTTTATTTTGTTAAATTTACTGGAAAGAATTTGTTATTGATCCTCAGATATTTGTGTTACTGATTTTGTGAATTTGTTATTTTATTCTGAGTTGCCAATGTTTATGAAATTTGAGTTGATTATAATGATCCTCAGATTTTGAATTGCTCTTCCGTTGAATTTGGAGTCTGATTTCTGGACAGAACTTTTGTTGCTGTTGCATTTTTTTGTTGTTGATTGTAACCATTGTGAGTTGCTATTTTTGTTTTTGTTTTTTTTATTTTATTTTTGTTGATTATAATTATAAGTCTAAGTGGTTGTTAATTATGATTTCTGATTAAGAGTTTCTTTATTTTGGTTTTACAAAGCATGAAATCCAGAACATCTCAGTTCTATTGGTAAAAACTTATAGGATGAATATATATGTTTAAAATTATATATAAATTTTTTAATAATCTTTTTAATATTTAATTAAAACCGGTTGAACTCTAGTTGAACCTCGGTCGAACCAGTAAACCAGTAACTTTACTGGTTTATTGACTGATCCGGTTCTCGCAACCTTGCTATTATCTCTCTTTATTCCCACTGCTTTTCTTTTCATCTTCCATTCCATGTAAGGGTGGCAAATGGCCTAAACTCATCAAATCGGTCCGTATAATTCGCCAAAAAAAAAACAAACGGGGCTGAAAAATTGAAATTATCACACATTAATAGTCCGTCTAATCCGCATCGTTTAAATCGTGAGTTTTGGCAGATTTTGACAGGGCAGGACGGACCTCTCAGTCGGGTTCAAGATTTTTTTGAAGATGTTCTAATTTAGTGTTTTAGATTATATTTTACGTTTGATTGATTTATACGTTCTAAATTTGTAGATATTTAATTATATATTTTGGACAATATTTATTTTACTTTGGACAATATTAATTTTATTATTTTGTTTCCAAAAACTTGATTTAGGATTATATTTATTATATATTTATAATTATAAAAATTATAATATTTGTGAATTTAAAATTATAATTTTTTTATATCTTTAAAAATTATTATAAATTTATTAAAATAATTGTAAAATTATATATATTATTTAATATTCAATAATAAAAAAAAGAATTTGGTGGACTTGGCCTATCAACCCACTGTTAAGCAGGACAATGTGAGATTTTAGAACTACTTTATTAAACGAAACAGGACGGACTTTTGGGGAGAGGGACGGGCTTCTCCACTTGCCACCCCCTAATTCCATGTGCTTCATATACGAAAATAATAAATGTCATCCAACCTTATATACCTAATCACATTTTTTATTTTTTATTTTTTACGACAATTGATTTTTCTATAGATGTTCTGTTTTAGTCACAACAAATGACAATTACAATGCCAAAAAGGAGACATATCCTAAGAGTGAAGTGTGTAAGTTGCATCATTTTCCATTGACATGTGTTGCATCTCGTGCTTATTAAAAGCTACAAACAAATGTTAAAATAAAAGCCGAGAAACGGTAAATTCTAGCTAGCAACCACCAACAAGGAAAGAAGATGAAAAAATTGCAATCATTTGTTACACTATTCTTCTATAAAAGTAAGCAAAACTTAATGCTACAAAAATATGCATAATCATTCATTTTCTCTTTTCGTTTGTAAATTCTATAAATTATTATACATAAAAAGATAAGTGGTTATGCATATTATTGCATTCATACAAACAAAGTTATTCCTATTCACCTTGGGGCTTCTATCATGCAAGACCCAACAAGCATTTATGTATGAGAAAGACTGAAAGAGTGACCCCTTTGCCAGAAATTGCTAGCCTAACTCGTTGGTTATAAAGAATCAAGAATCAACGTGATTAGTTATGACAATTGTAAAGAATTAGTCTTATTTTAGGTGCACTATATAAGTAGAGCTTCATTCGTGGTGTGAAAGATCAACGTTGGAAACCAACTTGAAAGTGTAATATACAAAAACATGAAGACTCCAATAGTGCTAGCTTTACCATACCCAGCTCAAGGACACGTCACTCCCTTGATGAGCTTCTCACAAAAGCTGGTCGAGAATGGATGCAAAGTCATCTTTGTTAACACGGAGATCAACCATAACCGTTTTGTGAGTTCCATGATGGTTAGGGAAAAAGACAATAATACCCTTGATGATGAACCAATAAAACTGGTTTCAGTCCCGGATGGTTTAAGCCCTGAGGACGAAAGAACCAATTTCGCCAAACAATGTGTTGGTTTGAAAAGCAGATTGCCTTCAATTCTTGAGAAATTGATAGAAGATTATGGAGTTAGTTGCATGGTTGTTGATTTATCAATGGGATGGGCATTGGAAGTTGCGAATAAGATGGGAATCAAAGGCGCTTTTTTCTTTCCAGCGTCAGCAGCTATGTTTGCTTTGATGAACAATATTCCTATGCTCATTCATCGTGGCATCATAGATTCTTCTGGTAAGAATATATATCACTTCACCACTTTGTTTAAACCCTAACTACTTATTGTTTTAAAAAAAAATTGTTTTCAGCTACTATTCAATGCGCTTTCTTCAGCAGTACTTTTAAAACCTTTTATGCTCTATAGTGAAAGCTAATATATGCCACTAAGGGATTAAAAAAGAAAAGGGATAATATGGGTAGCTGTTAGCTTTTGTGTTACTATGAAATAATTTAATTTTTCTGTTATTTTTACAAAAAAAAAAAAATGCTTTTGTTGTTTTTAACTTTTTATAGAATTTTTATATTATTGTGTGACAATTGTGTGATATCTTTGTATTGTTTTGTCAAAATTTTTATTTTCAAAAATATTTTCTGTTATTTTCATATTAAAAACAACAACAAAAATAATATTTTTAGAGTGGCAAAATTTTTATCAGCGGATTCATCTATCGCAAAAGCTAAAAATAAAGTTAAGCAAAACTATCGACGAATAAAATTTGTGGCTATCGTTTATCATATTAAGAAGAGTCATGCTAGGGAACCAATAGAATATTTGTACAATATGTACAATGAGTTATATGAGTTACAAAATAAACATCACCCATACTATCCAGAATAACTATCCGGATATTAGGAATAATAAATATCTCATGTCATAAAACCACTCATCCCAAAAACTTAAGCTAATGGAAAAAGGTAACACTAATAGTTATATCTCTAATACTGAATCGGACATCCCTAAACTTTTATTATACACATTATACAAATATTCTATTGGCTCCCTATACTCCCTCTATTAAGAAAAATGGTTTTCAGATTTGGATTAACGACGATTAGACAAATGTTATAAAAAAATTGTAACTAAATTTGGTTGTAAATTAACAATGAATTCAAAATTTGACAATATTATTTTTAGGAAATGATCAGATACATAATGAAAGATATAAAGATATCTGTCATTAATCTATTAAAATCCATCACAAAAGTCCTTGCCTAATACAAAATATTCTAGAAGTATAATTTATGGTGAAGTTGGCAAGATCTTAATAAAATATTTTATATTATATCATGCAATTATTTTTTTAAGAGTTTAAATTAATAAAAGAATGTACATAAATAATTATATCTCCATCAGATATTTAGAGAATTCTATTTTTGTTGTTAAATTCATTTTTTATATAAGATATGAAATTTCAGTATAAAATATGAATGAATCTATGCATTGTGCATGGTTTAAGTTCTAAAAAGAATTTACCCAAAATAACATATTAAACAGAGCAATCTTTTTTAATTAATATACATGGTTAATACTAAATTTTTTTTATTATATTAAATACTAAATTTTAAATTTTAAATTCTAATAATATAAAAATAAAGTATTAATTTAAATTATTGGCTAATATTAATAAAAAAGTATTAATTTTTTAATATTTTCTATTAAAAATTAATTATTAATATAAAATACATATTAAATATAAATTAAATCACACATATATACAAAAATATATTATGATTAATTTAGTGGTTAATTTTTTTATATACATGTAATTTTTTTTATAAAAAAGCATAATTAGATTTTGGCAAAACTACATACATCAGACATCAGACTATATGTTATGAAGATTCGATAAAGTAATTTCTATTGAGTTACCATTTTGAGTATTTTTTTTTTTCCCTGAAATTTTGATGGTAAAACTTAGGTGTAGTTGACTTCACGTGAAGTTGATAGTCGAGAGTTATTAAATGAAAATTTAGTCAAATAAATCAAATCATCTAACGAACTCTCAGTTATCAACTTCCCATGAAGTCGACTACATCTGAGTTCCACCAATTTTAATACCTGAATTTGCATTACATTGCAGGACTCCCAGTCACTAAAAGGACATTTCGGTTATCAGAAAGCATGGCTCTTATGAGCACAGAAACCCTGTATTGGTCAAACACTGCTAGTGATCCAATAAATGCAAAGACGCTATTCGATTATATAACGCATTGCGGACAAGCTTTAACCATGTCACACTGGTGGTTGTGCAACACTGCATAGGATCTTGAGCCTGCAGTTTTCTCCTTTCTCCCAAAGATCTTACCAATTGGCCCATTGTTAAGAACCTACAACACAAATTATATTACCACATCTTTCTGGGAAGAAGATTCCTCTTGCATGAGTTGGCTTGATCAACAGCCTCACGCTTCTGTCGTGTATGCTGCCTTTGGAAGTTTTGCTCTTTTCGACGAAACCCAGTTTCGCGAGCTAGCTTTTGGACTTGAGTTAACAGAAAGACCGTTTCTTTGGGTGGTGCGTCAAGATTCCGTTAACAACAAAAATGTTTCTTACAAGCATGAATTTGAAGGGAGTAAGGGTAAGATTGTGGAATGGGGTCCTCAACAGAAGATCCTAAGTCACCCTTCTATAGCTTGCTTTATAAGTCACTGTGGTTGGAATTCCACCATTGAAGGTTTGTCTAATGGAGTTCCCTTCTTGTGTTGGCCGTACTTTTCGGATCAAGTTTATGACAAAATGTATATTTGCGATGAGTTGAAAGTTGGTTTGGGATTTGATTCGGATGAAAATGGATTGATCTCGCGTGAGGAAATAAAAGCCAAAGTGGACAAACTACTTGCTGATGAGAACATTAGATTAAGGTCACGTGTGCTAAAGAAGAAGATAGAAAACAACATTCAACAAGGAGGTGCTTCTTCCGAGAACTTAAACAAGTTCATTAACTGGTTGAAGGAATAGATTAATTAAAGGTGAACATTCACGTATATGTGTGCAACTGTTTTCAAGACAAGTTGATAATTAAAAATAGTTAAATAAATAAATGAGTTTTCACCTTAATTAAAGTATATTATCAAATGTATACAATAATAATCTCTTTAGTAACTCGGGAGGTATTGTATTTTGTATAGATCATAGTAATGTTAGCAAAAGTTATAAGACTAAAGTTGGTTTATAAATAACCGATTATTTGTATAATTTATATTTTTGTAATATCAATTATGTGAGTTTTAATTTATGTTTTGATGTTTAAGTGAAAAAGTAGTTTAGATTAAAAAAAAATGTGTAAAAAAATTCATTACATATTTGTATATATTTATTATATTGCTTTATGTATATTTTTTAACAAAATAATCAACCACTTGATCATCACTTCCGTGCATGTCTTTACTATTAATCTATTATAACGATATATGAAAAATTTTTGGTATCTATCTATCTATTCTATTTATAATATATAAAAATTGATACCAACTTTTTTTATAATAAGTTTAAGTCATCTTTTTTTTTTTGTTAATAATACCACATCAACAATTCTAATGACTTGGCAAAAGATGAAAATCAACCAATTACTATTTAATAAAATGTTTTAAAAAAATTAAAACAAAAAACTCTTATCTATTATTATTCAATTGAAACATCAAGTACTAATTAAATGCAACAAACATATATTAAAAGTGTCATAATAATAATAATTATAAAAAATTTTAGTTACAAATATTCAAATTCCACAACTTATACATATTAAGACTCTTATTACCACTCTTCATTTTTTAATCTCTTATACTAATTATCAAAAATTTCTTAAATTTAATATAATATTTTTATATGTTTTTCATTCTCATTCATTTATTTTTTTAATTATTTACAAACAAACAAAAACGTAAAAATAAAACAAAGTGCAGTAATTAACACAAATTGAAAAATAAAAAATAAAAATACAATTTTGTATAATTTTAATATAAATAATTTATGTCTTTTTTAAAAATAAATACATTTAAAATTTATTTATAATATATTCTCTAAAATATTTTTAATATAATATTTATTAAAATACACTATATAATATAAATAATTTATTTCTTCGCGTATTGCACGGTTTCACTCTAATTTAATATTAATACACAATTATACTAGTTAGTTATGGGACCAAAATATAAAACAAAATTAATTTTCCTTAACTAATTAAACACGAAAGCTATGGGCCTAAATATTTTTATTAGGCCATTGTTTTGGTATCCTTTATCAGTGGCGAAACTTGAAATAAAATTTTGGGGGATCACATAGAAGATAATTGTCAAAATATTTTTTATATGAACCCATTTAAAATAAGCTTGTCTAATCTCATCTCTCTAGTTAGGGTGATATTGCCAAATTTAAAGCCGTTTTTCAGGGTCTCGTTCCAAAAAATTAAGGTCAAACTCATCAGATGTAACTTTTTGAACTTTTGAAAGTTGTATCTCAACTTTTTTTCGTGATTCATTAAAGTAGAAAAACTATCTACAGGTATTGATATTGTAAAAGTTATATGTTCTCCTTCTTAAATATTAGCATTCCTCTTAAAAAATGCATCAATTATTTAATTTTTCATTATTATTTTATATAAAAATTTGAATATATATCCTGTAAAATATGTAAAGAAAAAGTTAGAAGGACAAATATTAAAATTTATAATATTTATTAAATTTTTTTATCAATTTATACAAATACAATAATATTAATACTTATTGAATATTCTGTTAATTTTTATCATATAAAAAATTAAATTAAATAATAGTAAAATATAAAATAATATTAAATTAAATAAAAAATATATAATTTTTTATATTTGAACTTAAAGGTAGAGAGAGTGTTGTTTATTGAACTTATTGGGCACTTTAAGTCATAGTAAAGTATTTAAACCAATTGAATTATTTTTTATCTTTTAAAAAGTACTACTAATTTTTTTATAAAAAATTTGGGGGGAGCCATCCTTGTCTGAATTAAGCTCAGCCACTGACCTTTATTATTATATAATAAAATAAACTTAATTAAACTTTTATTTAACGTATAAAATAAATAAATTTATTTATATATTTTATCTACATCTCTAGTATCATATCTGAATCGATTTTTAAATAATTAATATATTATATTATTACTATACTCTTAATTTATTACATATGCGCAGCGTATATTCTAAAGTTTATTTTTGTTTGGGTTAAATTGATTAAAAATATAATTGTTTTATGTGTTAAATTATACATAATAAATCTATCATTTAATAATATTTAATTGAAAAATAATTTACTCTTTAATTTCTTGAAGAAACGGAGCAATTATTACCTATTATTATTATTTGGTATTTATAAATTAAATTTTTTGTTTACCCAAACGGTATCCCCCAACCCGAGAGCTTAAAAAAAGTATCACATACACTTGATCATTATCCCGTGGGTCGTTGGATGTAATTATTGTCTCGGCGGCCTTCTCTTTTCCTTTTTTCTTTGTGTTGACTGTTTTATACTTTTATACTATAATATTATGAATATGAATAACTTTTTTTTCTTTTCTTGTCTTTTTTTCACTTTCACTTCAAAAGACATTTGCTTGTTTAAGTTTTTTAAAAAAGTGGTACGTTTCAACTAAAAATAAATAAGGGTTTTAATAAAGTATTTGTTAAAGTTCTTATCTTAAAGAGATTAAATAATCAATATTTTTAAAAATTGAAAATTTTATTATATATTTCAATAAAAGCTTTTCTCCTTTAACACTTCAAATTTCTTTACATCACCTACATGCGAAATACAATTTTACTTTCAATACAATATATACAGCAATTCAAAATATTAAATATTAAATGATCTCAATTTCAAACAACTTTCTTCAGTATTAGTATATTAGTTGAATATTCTAATATTATTTTTTCTTTACTAGTCAAAATAGAATCTGACAAATTTCATTGACCCGTTTGGAATCTCCTATAACCTACACACACACATCATGTAAGCCATGACGATGATCATTTTTGAATATTCATAGTATATATTAACCCATTGCATAGATCTAAGTTACTATGAACCCAATACCATAAATTAATAATGAAGACGCCAACAGTTCTGGCTCTACCATGGCCAGCTCAAGGTCATGTTAATCCCTTGATGACATTTTCACAGAAATTAGCTGATCATGGCTGCAACATCATCTTTGTTAACACAGAATTCATACATGAGAAGGTGGTGAGTTCCATCAATGGATCATCATCAATAAAATTGATGTCAATCCCTGATGGTCTGGAACCTGAGGATGATAGAAGAAATATAGGAGAGTTATGTACCTCTATGTTAAGGACCATGCCCTCTATGTTAGAGAAGCTAATCGAAGATCTTAGATTGAATGATGGAGTTACAATAAGTTGTATTGTTTATGATGGAACTATGGGGTGGGCTTTGGAAGTTGCAAAGAAAATGGGAATCAATGGAGCTCTCTTTTGGCCTGCATCAGCGGCTTTGTTTGCCATGCAGTATAACATTCCCAAGCTTATTGATGATGGAATCATAGATTCTCAAGGTAATAATATACTCCTATATATATATATATATATATATATATATATATATATATATATGCTTCCATTTCTGTTAGTTTTATAATATCTGTTTAAAAGCAAATATTTTTTGCTGCATATATATCCTTAATTTATTGGTTAAGACAATTTTATAATATAAGCTTTGATACAAATATTATCTATTTAGGAATAATCATGTTAGTGAAGTAGAATATACATTAAAAAATAAAATATATATTAAAATAAATTAAACTACACATATATTTATATACAAATATATAATAATTATTTTGATAGTTGATTTTGAATGTAAACATATATTTTTATTTATAATTAAAAAATGATTAAATGTAAAAATATAGTAGTAATAATTGATATTTTGCATTCATAAGATGTTTGATTATTTTTATGGTGAATTGCTTTGATAGAAAATTTTCTGTTTGAAATGTCTGAAATCAAACTTAATATTTCATAATGCAATTCTAAGAATTAATTAAGAGTGTAGTCAATTAAAGTTAATTAATTAAAAAATAAGTTTGTTATTAAAAAAATAATACTCTACTACCATAATTTTTTAATATTAAAATTAAAAATAAAAGAAATTAATTTAAATTGACTTATGTTTATAGTTGGTTCTTTAATTTATATTTTTTCTTTATAATGTGTTTCACGAACATGATTTATTTACTTGGTCAAACGTTCTTTATAATAGAAAACTCCGGGCATTAATGAACTATGCGTAATTAAATTTCATGTATTTTTTTATGTATAATAATATATTATTAATAAAATTTATTATTGTTTTATTATTTGACTAATAAAAATATTTTATTTTTTATATTAAATTTTAATAATATAAAAATAAATATTAATTAATATTACAAAAATAAAATATTATTTGTATACTAAAATTAATTATCAAAATAAGTTATTATATATTTATGTATATTATATATATTGTTTAATTTATTTTTTATGTGTATTTTATATTTTATTATATATTTTATATTACTGTTTAATTTTGGTGGCTAATTTTAATATACACGTAATATAATGGTAATAAAAAATATTAATTGTCTAACATATTGTATTCCAAACATTTATGTATTTCATTTGAAACTTCTTCAGGAGCTCCAACAGCAGAAAGGAGATTTCAGTTATCACCTAGTATTCGAGAAATGGACACAGGATTAATCTGGTGGACAAATTTTCCAAAAATAGAAACTCAGAGGAAGATGTTTAAATATTTGTTGAGCTTCACAAAAACTCAATATTCCACAGATTGGTATTTTTGCAACACCACAAATGAACTTGAACCTGCAGCATTGTCTTGTTTCCCAAAGCTACTCCCCATTGGGCCATTATTGAAAAGTAACAATAATGAAGATAGCACAACATCATTCTTGGAAGAAGATCTCTCTTGTATGAGTTGGCTTGATAACCACTCAACTGCCTCTGTTCTTTATGTTGCCTTTGGAAGCACCACTCATTTCAATGAAAAACAATTGGTAGAACTTGTTCTTGGTCTTGATCTCACAAACAAACCCTTTCTTTTGGTTATGCGTCAAGATTTCAAATATGAATTCAAGGCTGGGAGCCGAGGTAAGATAGTTAGATGGGCGCCTCAACAAAAAGTACTGAGCCACCCTGCTATTGCTTGTTTTGTTACTCATTGTGGTTGGAATTCTACCATTGAATCTTTGTCTAATGGGGTGCCATTCTTGTGTTGGCCGTATTTTTGTGATCAATTCCTTAACAAATTATATATTTGTGATGACTTGAAAGTTGGGTTGGGATTTGAAGGTGATGAAAATGGACTAATTTCACATGAAGAGATAAAGGCCAAAGTAGACCAACTTCTCGGTGATGAGAATATAAAGTCAAGGTCTCTTGAGTTAAAGAAGAAGTTGAAGAGCAACAATGAAAAAGGAGGTGCATCTAGAGAGAACTTGAGAAAATTTGTTGCATGGTTGAAAAAGTAAGAACAAACTATGTCTTAAATTTTTTATAAAACAATCATATTAATAAAGTGAAAAAATAAAGTTAATCCTTATTAAACCGTTATTCAATTTGCATATGTGGAAATGTATTTCACCTAATAATCCTTTATTTGCTCATTGCCCATCTCATGTATCCGATCACATTTGGAATAATAAATAATATTGTGTTTAATTATTTATCTCCAATGCTAATTATTCTTAGAGTTTATTTTTTTTATAAATTTATACATATTACAATAAATAGTTTTCAAAAGTCATGTGTTTAAATAATATAATTAAATTAAGTTTCTTAATAATAAGCAAAAAAAAGCTTGACACTATCTTCTAATAATGTTATCAGATCAATTATTAAAGTCAAGGAGAATGTGTTACACTGTTTTTTCTCCCTAAAAATGATGTACATAAATTAATGAAGATATATATTCCGTGCATCACATACATGACAACAACACAAGTCAATATTTTAATCTTTTATTGGTTTAGGAAATCAAACCAGACTACTTCTTTTCGTGTTTATACATGGTACGTAATATAGTAATATTAATGAAAGAATCCTGTTAGGACTAATGGAATATGAGTATAATGTATAGTTGTCATACGAATTAGTGATTAAATTGGTCAAGTTATTAGTTTATTGATTTATTAGTTAACCAATAAATTATTGGTTGAACCAATAAAACTAATCTTACATAAATATAAAATATAAAATAGTTAAAAATTTAAAATTTAAAATACATATCTTTACTAACATTTTATGAAGAATCAAATCTTAACTTTTAAAAATAACTAATATAAAAAAACTATAAAATTTATCAGTAATACTACAATAGTATCTTAATTTGACAAAATAAAAAAAATAATTAATTCACAAAGTCTATCATCTAATTATAATATCAATAGATTTTAACACTAATATCAAAACAAATAACCTTAACCACAATACTAGCATTAAAATAGATCAAGTAAATTAATAAATTTTTAGTGAAATTTATATTTATATTAATAATGGTATATAATTAAAATATAATTAATTTAAAAATAAAAAAAAACAAAAATTAAATTAAATTAGATATTTATGTATACTATATAATTAGTATTTGTCAAATATAGTAATTAGAAATGTAATAGTTGAGTGGCAAGTGAAGGTTGCTTTTGTTCTAAGTTTTTTGATTCGAGATTTGACAGAGACATTTTAAAAAATTTTTCAAACAAACCGGTTCGATTAACCGGTTTGCACCATTTTTGCCGATTTTAACCGGTTTGATCCGGTTCTTACCAGTTCACATCGATTTTTTTCTTTAAACGGTGTAAACTAAATTGGACTAAGGTTCGATTCACTAATTTTTTTATCAAACCGATCGATTTGGTTCTATTTTTATAACTATAGTATAATATGTACAATTAACTGTATATTTAGTCTAATATAAACTAAAAATAAAAATTACTCATATTTATTCTAATTTTAAAAGTACTGTCCATATTGTGTTATTCACCATTATACATATTGTACACTAATTACATTGACTCTCCATACTTTTTTCTAATAAAAAAAGTGTTCATGCAGCAACCCTTTTTGTTTCAAACTATCCATTTTTTCGTTAAAGTTCAATTTTGTCGGTCAGTTTATTCATTAATTGATCAACCATAAAATAAACCCCACGTATCAACATATCAACATAAAAAAATAAATTCTCTTAATTTTTTGTTAATTAAAAATATAAAATATAATCTTTAACTTTTTAATATTTTTTTTAGTTTCATCTATAAAATATAAAATAAAAATTAACTTTTATATTCTGAAATAAATAAAAAAAAAGAGTTGAGAAAATCTAATATCCTCAACTTAGTGTTGCATTGTGAATTGTGATAGATTGATAACAAAGTAATAGGCCACTAAATAGCCACAACCTAATTAATTAGTTGCCACCACTATTGCATCCTCGCACGAGATCGAATAAAAAATAAGCTCATTGTTCGTAATTGTTTAAATTTTTATTGTTTATCTAACAAAATTCATAAATAAATTATATATTACATAACGTACTACAATTTTTAATATTACACATTTTAAATCTCAAATTTTAAAATATATAAAATAATTTTTAATATTTATTTTTATTAAACAATAATAATACAGTTTTTTATTTGATTTATTTTATTAAAATTATTGTTTTAAAATTTTTAAAAAATTTTAAAAATTATTTTAATAAAAGATTTTAAAGACTTTTATATTTCATTCTTTAGATCAAATTAAAGAAAAATATTATTTAACAGAAATAAATATTAAAATTTTTTTAAATATTTTAAAATTTGAAACACAAAAGTATTTAATAGCAAAGACTAATTTAAATAATTATTCTTATAAATTCCGTCTTTTAAGATATATTATTATGAGAAAGTCTTGAGGGTAGCAATTTTTTAAAAAATTGATCAGCATTTAACCATCAAAAGAAAATTGAATGATTCCACACTATTGGATTTAATCTCACACCATTAAAAACACTATCGATGGCCAATTAATAGTTACAAAACACAAGAATTACACCCCTAGCACTCATCTACTATTATTTTGTAGGTACTAGGTCATTAGGCATGGCAATTTCCCCCGGTGGGGTGTAACACCATACCATACAAAATCTTATGCTTAAGTCATAATTCAGAGATGGCAAGGTATTACGACTTCTAACAAAAAAAATTTAGTACGTATAGTAGTATGAATGATTGATTATAACTAGGAGCCTTTGTAGAAAAAGGGGTAAACAAAAAATTGCAACTCGAAAGCGCAACACTCCGATCGATAACGTAACGAACAAGGATAAACCAACGCGAGATTTTATATATATATATATATATATATATATATATATATATATATATATATATATATATATATAAAGGAGTGTCAAAAACAGGAATATCAAGACTCAAAATCCGGCTGCGAAGATAACCGGTCCGAGCATAGCATATATTACATATGATAAAATAAGGAAACCCCAAAGAAAATTCAAAGGGACACAAATACAAAAAATCTATTCTCCAAAATCTCCCATAAGAGGAGTCATCACAGTTTGTATTATTTAATGGAGATAAAAGTATCTAAGCAAAACATATAAACCAAAACAGAGTCCCGAGAACAAAGAATCTTCGCAAATCTAGAAGTCTCCAGCATGCCTCAGCGGGAAACCTCACGCCCTGCATCTGAAAACCACAAAATCCGCATGGGTGAGAACCAAAGGTCCCCAGCATGGTAACAGCTTCCACATATATAATACATAATAATAGAGGAAAGCCGAAGGCAATCCTAGAACTTCTTCCAGATAATTCAAAGCTTATAAACAAGCTAAACCATAAAGGGCATCTGACTAAAGATCCTTCAGTCTAACTAATACTTTCCTTTCCAATTCCTTCAGACCTCCCAACCACTAGCAGGAGTATAATGTAACAAACACAGTTATATCAAATAAGAAATATACAAATAGGAACAAATAAGGCATTTAGACAATTAGCAAGTAATATGCAGTCAAATAGGCAATCTCAAACAATTCATATAGTATGCATATGATAAATGCCTGTCCCTAGTGGCTGATGATATCATCTGTCAGTTATAGAGCCAACCCGACAAGTCCTGGTAGCTAACCATTGGACTGTCCCTTTGTCGCGCATCCCCAACTCAAGTTATACTCATCATAAACTTGATCATAATCATGATCTATATCCATCACCTTCACTGGTGAATATTTACAGGGGCGAGCTCATCCGGGGCTTTCACAGTGTCCGTCCACCCTTACAACATAGGGTCAAAAGAGCTTCGAGTCTCAACCTGGAGCACGTGGTGGCTAGCCACTGCTTCCTTCTAGGGAAACTCTCATCTCCAACAGTCGAAGTGCAACATTCACAATTCATTCAACAGCATATATGCATTTATACATAGCCATAATCATGGCTCCGCCGTAACACGGCAATAATCTAGCCATCTGGCTCACGGTTAAATCCATAACCAGCCATTTGGCTCACGGTTAAATCCATAACCAGCCATCTCATTAACAATTACGGCCTTTCGGCCCATGGCATAACAAGCACTTCCACCACCATCCTCCGCCTCTCACATAATCATCTTTGATCCTTATTGATCATTCATTTTTTCCCTTGCTTCACTCGTAAGTTACCACATCCCCTAGCTCCTTTTCTCATAGCTAGACATATCATAATGATTTAAGATATAAGTGGTGAGATCGGAGTCTTAGAAGTATGAGATTTGGCTTTTAAAACTCAAAAATCAACTTTGGGATGAAAACAGGGCCCCGCGTACGTGCACTCCACGCGCACGCGTGGATGGCCACAAAACTCATAGACGCGTATGCGTCATGCACGCTAACGCGTGGATTGAAAAATAGCCAAGCGACGCGTGGGTGCTCTCGTGCCTCAGGCACAAATCCGGCACAGTTCTGGCACAACTCTCTGAAAAATGGCTGGGCATTGGGTGCAGCACATCGGCGCACCCGTGCACACCACGCGCACGCGTGGATGGCGCTTTCTGGAAGAATGGTGCGTACGCGCCAAGTGCGCATACGCGCGGGGGTCATTCTGCTAAAAATTTTCTAAGTTAAAAGTTGCAGAATTCACAGATTCAACCCCCAATCTTCCAACGGACATAACTATCTCATTTTAAATCGTTTTTCACCCGTTCTTCGAATGGCATGGACATCCCGGATCCAATTTCATTTCTAAACAGATTTGGCACAAAATAGAGATTCGTAGTCCAAGTTATGTCCCGTCAAAATATGCCCAAAAACCATATTTTTCATTCAAAACCACAAAGTGCCATTTTCAAACAAGCTATTTTCAACTCTTTTCAAAATCAATCAAAACATGCCAATTTCATCTCTTTTCTTTGAAATCAATTAAAATATATCAAATTCAACATCAAGCCTCCTCAACTCACACATTGACACTTTACCACAATTTACAAAAGCACTATGATGAGCGGATATTTTGTACGCTTTTTGGGGGTAATTTCATGTAGATTTTAGCATGTTTTAATTAGTTTTTAGTTAATTATTATTAGTTTTTAGGCAAAAATCATATTTCTGGACTTTACTATGAGTTTGTGTGTTTTTCTGTGATTTCAGGTATTTTCTGGCTGAAATTGAGGGAGCTGAGCAAAAATCTGACTTAGGCTGAAAAAGGACTGCTGATGCTGCTGCTGTCTGGAGTTAAACGCCAGAAAAACGTCATGATCCGGAGTTGAACGCCCAAAACACGTCAAAACCTGGAGTTTGACGCCAAGAAAGGCCTTTACACGTGAAAAGCTTTAGTCTCAGCCCCAGCACACACCAAGTGGGCCCCAGAAGTGGATTTCTGCACCAATTATCTTAGTTTATTCATTTTTCTGTAAACCTAGGTTACTAGTTTACTATTTAAACAACTTTTACAGACTCATCTTGTACCTCATGACATTTTTAGATCTGAATTACATACTTTTGACGGCATGAGTCTCTAAACTCCATTGTTGGGGGTGAGGAGCTCTGCAGCGTCTCAATGATTTAATACAATTCCTTTGTTTTCCATTCAAACACGCTTGTTCCTATCTAAGATGTTTATTCGCGCCTAACTGTGGAGAAGGTGATGATCCGTGACACTCATCACCTTCCTCAACCCATGAACGTGTGCCTGACAACCACCTCCGTTCTACATCAGAGTGAATGAATATCTCTTAGATTCCCCAACAGAATCTTCGTGGTATAAGCCGGATTGATGGCAGCATTCATGAGAATCCGGAAAGTCTAAACCTTGTCTGTGGTATTCCGAGTAGGATTCTGGGATTGAATGACTGTGACGTGCTTCAAACTTTAACCTGCTGGGCGTTAGTGACAAACGCAAAAGAGGGATTCTATTCCAGTAGGAGCGGGAACCAACCGGTGATTGGCCGTACTGTGACAGAGTTCGTGCATTAGCTTTCACTGCGAGGATGGGAAGTAGCCACTGACAACGGTGACACCCTACAAAGAGCTTGCCATGGAAGGAACCCTGCGTGTGAGAAGAGGATTTCAAGGAAGAGTTGAAGTCAGAGGACAAAGCATCTCCAAAACTCCAACATATTCTCCATTACTGCACAACAAGTAACGCTAGTACTCTTTATTATTCCAATATATTTCATAATCCTTTATAAACAAATAACTCTATTGTTCAAGTAGCCCAAACACTTTTGTTGACATCCTAACTAAGACAAATAAAATAAACATTGATTGCTTCAAACCAATAATCTCTGTGGATTCGACCCTTACTCACGTAAGGTATTACTTGGACGACCCAGTACACTTGCTGGTTAGTTGAACGGAATTGTGAAAAGGAAGTAATCAGTTAGTTGAGTTAGTTTAACTTTTGGCACATGCCAAGGAGCCACTAATCAAGAATCACAATTTCGTCCACCAAGTTTTTGGCGCCGTTGCCGGGGATTATTGAGTTTGGACAATTGAAGGCTTATTTTATTTCTTAGATTAGGAATATAGTATTGATGTTACAGAGTCATTAAATTTGAGTCTTTTATTCCCTTTTCAAAAAAAATTTTGTTTCAAAAATATTATTTTTCTTGATTAATTGTTAAATTTTCGTGAGTTTAGTGTCTTGTTCTAAGTTTGGTGTCAATTGCATATCTCATATTTTCTTTTAAAATTTTCGACTTGTGTTCTTTGTTCTTCATTGATCTTCAAGTTGTTCTTGCTTATTTTTCTTGTTTGATCTTGAGTTTTTCTTGTTCTGTGTCTTTTCTTGTTTTTCTTGTGCTTTTTCAAAATATTAGTTTTCAAAAATTTAGTTTATCCATAAAAATAATACATCTTTAAAATACATTACATTTTTAATTCAGTTGGTTATAGTGTTGGCTTATGTTCTTGGCAATTGGGCACCAGTTCTTTTGAAAATCTTTTTCAAAAATAATTTTTCTTGGTTTAATCTGTGCCAAACTTTAAGTTTGGTGTTTTCTTGTTAATTTTAATAAAATTTGCGAAAATTTGTCTTGGTTTTCTAAAAATTTTAAGTTTGGTGTTCTTTCTTGTGTTCTTGGTGTTCTTGTGAATCTTCAAAGTGTTCTTGAGTTTTTCTTGTGTCTTGATCTTAAAATTTTTAAGTTTGGTGTTCCTTGGTGTTTTCCCTCCAAAAATTTTCGAAAAATAAGGAGCATTAGATCTAAAAATTTTAAGTCTTGTGTCTTTTGTGTGTTTTTTTTCTTTCATCATAAAATTCAAAATTCAAAAAAAAAAAATTTTATATTTTCCAACTACTTTTTCGATTTTCTTCTTCTTTTTATTTTATTCCATTTTTATTTATTCCATCACCATATTTCAAACTATAAATTCTCAACTTGTATTCAATCATGGAAGCAAGTAGGAATGAACAGTCCAAGAGGACTCTGGGGTCATATGCCAACCCCACTACTGCTTCATATGGGAGTAGTATCTGTATACCCTCCATTGGAGTTAGTAGCTTTGAGCTGAATCCTCAGCTCATTATCATGGTGCAGCAAAACTGCCAGTATTCTGGTCTTCCACATGAAGAACCTACAGAGTTTCTGGCACAATTTCTGCAAATTGCTGATACAGTACATGATAAGAAAGTGGATCAGGATATCTACAGATTACTACTGTTTCCATTTGCTGTAAAAGATCAAGCTAAGAGGTGGTTAAATAACCAGCCTAAGAACAGCATAAAAACATGGAAACAGCTGTCAGAAAAATTCCTGAATCACTATTTCCCTCCCAAACGGATGACACAGCTAAGGCTAAACATCCAAGGCTTCAAACAAGGAGATAATGAATCCCTTTATGATGCTTGGGAGAGATACAGAGAGATGCTAAGAAAATGCCCCTCTGAAATGTTTTCAGAATGGGTGCAATTAGACATCTTCTACTATGGGCTTACAGAAAAAGCTCAGATTTCTCTAGACCACTCAGCTGGTGGATCTATACACATGAGAAAAACAATTGAAGAAGCTCAAGAGCTTATTGATACAGTTGCCAGAAATCAACATATGTATCTAAGCAGTGAATCTTCCATGAAAGGAGAAGCTAAAACAGTAACTGCAGAACTCAGTCCGGTGGATCAGGCTAATGAATTTAATCAGCAATTAGACTTTCTAACTCAGCAGCTAGCCGAATTCAAGGAGATATTACAGGAAACAAGAATGGCAAACAGGAACATGGAAGTGCAATTAAAGCAAACAGAAAAACGACTGTCAAAACAAATAGTAGAAGAATGCCAAGCAGTTCAATTAAGAAGTGGGAAAACATTAAATACCTCACTTCAAAGCAGCAAGAAGCAAGGACATGAACGAATAGCTAATCAAAATCCCTCTGAGGACAAGCAGAGCCCAGAAAGGGATAAAGCTGGCGCTGAACGCCCAGACCATGCTGATTCCTGGCGTTCAACGCCAGAAACAAGCTTGAATCTGGCGTTGAACGCCCAAAAGGAGCATGGTTCTGGCGTTCAAACGCCAGTAACAAGCAAGGAAGTGGCGTCTAACGCCACTCCAGCTCCTACCTCTGGCATTCAATTGCCAGTAGGGAATCAGTCACATACAAGTGCTGATAACAAGGCTTCCCAACCCACTTCTGTAGGTAATAAACCTGCAGCAACTAAGGTTGAGGAATACAGAGCCAAAATGCCTTATCCTCAAAAACTCCGCCAAGCGGAACAAGATAAGCAATTTGCCCGCTTTGCAGACTATCTCAGGACTCTTGAAATAAAGATTCCGTTTGCAGAAGCACTTGAGCAAATACCCTCTTATGCTAAGTTCATGAAAGAGATCTTAAGTCATAAGAAGGATTGGAGGGAGACTGAAAAGGTTTACCTCACTGAAGAATGCAGTGCAGTCATTCTAAAAAGCTTACCTGAGAAGCTTAAAGATCCTGGGAGCTTTATGATACCATGCACATTAGAAGGTAATTGCACCAAGCAAGCTTTATGTGACCTTGGGGCAAGTATCAACCTAATACCTGCATCTACTATCAGAAAGCTTAGTTTAACTGAAGAAATCAAACCAACCAGGATATGTCTTCAACTTGCTGATGGCTCCATTAAATACCCATCAGGCGTGATTGAAGACATGATTGTCAAGGTTGGGCCATTTGCCTTTCCTACTGACTTTGTGGTGCTGGAAATGGAGGAGCACAAGAGTGCAACTCTCATTCTAGGAAGACCTTTCCTAGCAACTGGCCGAACCCTCATTGATGTCCAAAAAGGGGAAGTAACCTTGAGAGTCAATGAGGAGGAATTCAAGTTGAATGTGGTCAAAGCCATGCAACATCCAGACACCCCAAATGACTGCATGCGTGTTGACATGATTGATTCTCTGGTAAGAGAGGTCAATATGGCTGAGAGTCTCGAATCAGAGCTAGAGGACATCTTTAAAGATGTTCAGCCTGATTTGGAGGAGTCAGAGAAGATAATAGATCCTCTGAAAATCCCTCAGGAAGAGGAGAAACCTCCAAAACCCGAGCTCAAACCATTACCACCATCCCTGAAATATGCATTTCTGGGAGAAGGTGAAACCTTTCCTGTAATTATAAGCTCTACCTTGGAGCCACAGGAAGAGGAAGCACTAATTCAAGTGCTAAGGACGCACAAGACAGCTCTTGGGTGGTCCATTAGTGATCTTAAGGGCATTAGCCCAGCCAGGTGCATGCACAAAATCTTGTTGGAAGATGACGCCAAGCCAGTGGTTCAACCACAAAGGCGGCTGAATCCAGCTATGAAAGAAGTGGTGCAGAAAGAGGTCACTAAATTACTAGAGGCTGGGATTATTTATCCTATTTCTGACAGCCCCTGGGTGAGCCCTGTCCAAGTTGTCCCTAAGAAAGGAGGCATGACAGTAGTTCACAATGAAAAAAATGAACTGGTTCCTACAAGGACAGTTACAGGGTGGCGTATGTGTATTGATTATAGAAGGCTCAATACAGCCACCAGAAAGGATCATTTTCCTTTACCATTCATAGACCAGATGCTAGAAAGACTAGCAGGTCATGAATACTACTGCTTTCTGGATGGATATTCAGGTTATAATCAAATTGCAGTAGATCCCCAGGATCAAGAGAAAACGGCATTCACATGCCCTTCTGGAGTATTTGCATACAGAAAGATGCCATTTGGCTTATGCAATGCACCTGCAACCTTTCAGAGGTGCATGCTCTCAATTTTCTCTGATATGGTGGAAAAATTCCTGGAAGTCTTCATGGATGACTTTTCAGTATTTGGAGACTCATTCAGCTCCTGCCTTAACCATTTAGCACTTGTTCTGAAAAGATGCCAAGAGACTAACCTGGTTTTAAACTGGGAAAAATGTCACTTTATGGTGACTGAAGGAATTGTCCTTGGGCACAAAATTTCGAACAAGGGGATAGAGGTGGACCAAGCTAAGGTAGAAGTAATTGAAAAATTACCACCACCTGCTAATGTTAAGGCAATCAGAAGTTTTCTGGGACATGCAGGGTTTTATAGGAGGTTTATAAAGGATTTTTCAAAAATCGCCAAACCTCTGAGCAACCTGCTAGCTGCAGACATGCCATTTATCTTTGATGAGGAGTGTCTGCAGGCATTTGAAACTCTGAAAGCTAAATTGGTCACAGCACCAATCATCTCTGCACCAGACTGGACATTACCATTTGAACTAATGTGTGATGCCAGTGACCATGCCATTGGTGCAGTGTTGGGGCAAAGGCATGACAAGCTTCTGCATGTCATTTACTATGCCAGCCGTGTGCTAAATGATGCACAGAAGAATTACACAACCACAGAAAAAGAGCTACTTGCAGTGGTTTACGCCATTGACAAATTCAGATCCTACTTAGTAGGATCAAAAGTGATTGTGTACACTGATCATGCTGCTCTTAAATATCTACTCACAAAGCAAGATTCAAAACCCAGACTCATCAGATGGGTGCTGCTTCTGCAAGAGTTTGATATAGAAATAAGAGACAGAAAAGGGACAGAAAATCAAGTAGCAGATCACCTGTCCCGAATAGAACCATTGGAAGGGGCGTCCCTCCCTCTCACTGAAATTTCTGAAACCTTTCCGGATGAGCAATTACTAGCCGTCCAGGAAGTGCCATGGTTTGCAGACATTGCAAACTACAAGGCAGTGAGATTCATACCCAAGGAGTACAGTAAGGTGCAATCAAAGAAATTAATCACAGATGCAAAATACTATCTCTGGGATGAACCATATCTCTTTAAGAGATGTGCAGACGGAGTAATCCGTAGATGTGTGCCTAAAGAAGAAACACAGAAGATCCTTTGGCATTGCCATGGATCACAGTATGGAGGACATTTTGGAAGTGAACGAACAGCCACAAGAGTCCTCCAGAGTGGCTTCTACTGGCCTACTCTCTATAAAGATTCCCGAGCATTTGTGCTTAACTGTGATAGTTGCCAGAGATCAGGCAACCTGCCCCACAGTTATGCTATGCCTCAACAAGGAATCTTGGAAATTGAGTTGTTTGATGTATGGGGTATTGACTTCATGGGACCTTTCCCACCATCATACTCAAACACCTATATTCTGGTGGCAGTGGATTATGTATCCAAATGGGTGGAGGCTATTGCAACACCCACTAATGACACTAAAACAGTGTTAAAATTCCTCCAGAAACATATCTTCAGCAGATTTGGTATCCCCAGAGTGTTAATCAGTGATGGGGGTACTCATTTCTGTAATAAGCAGCTCTACTCTGCTCTAGTCCGTTATGGAGTCAACCACAGGGTGGCTACTCCATATCACCCACAGACTAATGGGCAGGCAGAAGTCTCAAATAGAGAACTTAAAAGAATCCTGGAACGGACTGTAATTAACCGCAGAAAGGATTGGGCAAGAAGCTTGGATGATGCTCTGTGGGAATACAGAACAGCATTTAAGACCCCTATAGGGACCTCTCCATACCAGCTTGTGTATGGAAAGGCGTGTCACTTGCCAGTGGAACTGGAACACAAGGCCTACTGGGCAACCAGATTCCTGAACCTTGATGCCAAATTAGCTGGAGAAAAACGATTGCTCCAGTTAAATGAGCTAGAAGAGTTTAGACTCAATGCTTTTGAAAATGCAAAAATTTACAAGGAAAAAGCAAAAAAATGGCATGATAAGAAATTGTCATCCAGAGTCTTTAAACCAGGGCAGAAAGTTCTGCTATTTAACTCTAGGCTCAAATTATTCCCCGGGAAATTAAAATCCCGGTGGAGAGGTCCATATGTAATTACAAGTGTATCACCATATGGCTACATAGAGCTTCAAGATAATGACTCTAACAAAAAGTTCATTGTCAATGGACAAAGAGTTAAACATTATCTTGAAGGCAATTTTGAGCAAGAATGCTCAAGACTGAGACTTAATTGAAGAATCAGTGATAGTCCAGCTAATGACATTAAAGAAGCGCTTGCTGGGAGGCAACCCAGCCATATACAAAGTTTAATTACTAATTAAATAAATTTTCTTTCTTTACAGGTTTAGGTCTAAGTATCTTCAAAGGTGAAATAACAAATTAACTGAAGTCCCAAGAGTTACAGAGAAATTTGGAAGTTCACTGGCATGAAAAAGCCAGTAAGAAACACTTTGGGCGTTAAACGCCCAAAAGAAGCACCCACTGGGCGTTTAACGCCAGTAAGGGTAGCCTTCTGGGCGTTAAACGCCAGAAAGGAGCATCTTCTGGGCGTTAAACGCCAGAAAGATGCACCTTCTGGGCGTTTAACGCCAATCTGCTAGCATTCTGGGCGTTTAGAAAAACGCCCAGTAAAGAAGGACTTCCTGGCGTTCAACGCCAGAAAGAAGCATCACATGGGCGTTGAACGCCCAGGAGAAGCATCACATGGGCGTTAAACGCCCAAACCATGCACCATGTGGGCGTTTAACGCCAGGATGGTGGGAGGAGGTACAATTTCGTTTTTCTTTATATTTTTTCCAAATTTTTATGTTTCAATTCATGATTTCTTGCATCAACATATTTCAAATTATCATCTCTCATCCCAAATTAGAGTTCTAAAAATCCTAATTTCTAATATCCCTTTTTCAAAATATCAAAGGTATCTTAATCCATAAAGGACAAATTAATTTTCAATCCAATCAAACTCTTTTAAAAATTTGTTTTCAAAACTCAATTATTTTTTTAAAAAAAAAAAAATCTTTTTCAAAATTAAATTTTTCAGATTTGTCTTTTAAATTCTTATTCATATCTTTCTCTTTTAAAAAATTATATCTTTTTCTAATCATATCTTTTAAAATCATATCTTTTATCTTATCTCTTTCTTATTTTTCGAAAAATAACCCACCCCCCTCCCTATATCTTGTGTTCGGCGCCCTCCTCATCATCCAAACTGCTCTCCTCCTATCCCTCTTCTTCTTCTCTTTTTGCTTGAGGACAAGCAAAGCTCTAAGTTTGGTGTGGATATCCGTGATCATCAAATTCATGGCCCCAAGAGGAAAACAACCCACCCAAAAGGGCAAGAAAGAAAGCGCTCCAAAGCCACTTTGGAATCAAGGGAAGTTCTTATCTAAAGAACATTCAGATCATTATTATAAAATAATGAGTCACAGATCAGTGATCCCGGAAGTCAGATTTGATTTGAAAGAAGATGAATATCCGGAGATCCAAGAGCAAATCAGAAACAGGCATTGGGAAATTCTGGCCAATCCTGAAACAAAAGTGGGAAGAAACATGGTTCAAGAGTTCTATGCTAATCTATGGCAGACAGAAAGGCAAAGAATCGTTGGAGCTGCTATCTTTGATCATAAAACCGTGGTCAGAGGAAAGATCATTCATACCAATCCTGACAGGATCAGGGAGATATTCAAGATTCCTCAACTAAAAGACGACCCAGACTCCTTTAATAGGAGAATGATGAGGGTCAATAAAGGATTGGACAGGATCTTGGAAGATATATGCGTTCCTGGAGCCAAGTGGACTACCAGCACAACTGGCGACCCAGTTCAACTAAAAAGGGAGGATCTAAAACCAGTAGCCAGAGGCTGGCTGGATTTCGTAGGGCGTTCCATATTGCCCACCAGCAACCGTTCTGAAGTAACCATCAAAAGAGCTGTCATGATTCACTGCATCATGTTGGGAAAAGAGGTAGAAGTCCATCAACTGATCTCATGTGAGCTATACAAAGTAGCAAACAGGAACTCTAAAGACGCCAGATTGGCCTATCCAAGCTTAATTTCTATGCTCTGCAAAGATGCCGGAGTGAAGATGGGAATAACAGAGTACATCCCAGTTGAAAAGCCAATTACTGGAATATCAATGGTCAGACAGCAACAAGATGATTCAACCAGGAAGAGAGCACAAGAAGCTCTCCCAGAACTGCCTCAATTCGAATATTGGGAACATCTTGAAGCCTCTATTTCCAGATTGCAAGAAGCTATGGATCAAATAAAGGAAGAACAGAATAATCAAAGTAGCATGCTTTGCAAACTGCTCAAAGAACAGGAGGAGCAAGGGCGTGATCTAAGGGAGCTGAAGCGCCAAAAAATTAATCCTTGAACAACACCCCAGAGATTAGAAGAACACGTCCTTCCTCAAAACAAAAGGTTGCTGAGTTCCAATTTTCCTGCTTTAATTTAGTAATAGCATTTTTTATTTGAAATTCACCTTAGGAGATATTTAGTAGTAATTAGTATGTCTATTTTGATTTTATTTCCAATTAAGCTATAGTTTATTTTTCTCATCATCATCAGGCATGAATAAATTAGTAGATTTTATTTTAGAATAAAGAAGTAATCTATATTTTTCGAGTTCTTAATAATAAAATTTATAATTAATTATATATGGTGGCAATACTTTTTGTTCTCTGAATGAATGCTTGAACAGTGCATAAATTGTATTTTGAATTTGATGAATATTGGCTCCTGAAAGGATGAGGAACACGAAAAATATTATTGATGATCTGAAAAATCATGAAATTGATTCTTGAAGCAAGAAAAAGCAGTCAAAAAAAAAAAAAAAAATATATATATATATATATATATATATATATATATATATATATATATATATATATATTACAATCAAAAGGAATAAAAGCCAAGCAGCCCTTAAAACCAAAAGGTAAGGGTAAAAAGGATCCAAGGCTTTGAGCATCTATGGATAGGAGGGCCCAAGGAAATAAAATCCAGGCCTAAGCGGCTAAATCAAGCTGTCCCTAACCATGTGCTTGTGTCATGAAGGTCCAAGTGAAAAGCTTGAGACTGAGTGGTTAAAGTCGTGATCCAAAGCAAAAGAGTGTGCTTAAGAGCTCTGGACACCACTGACTGGGGACTCTAGCAAAGCTGAGTCACAACCTGAAAAGGTTCACCCAGTTATGTGTCTGTGGCATTTATGTATCCGGTGGTAATACGGGAAAACAAAGTGCTTAGGGCCACAGCCAAGACTCATAAAATAACTGTGTTCAAGAATCAACATACTACACTAGGAGAGTCAATAATACTATCTGAATTCTGAGTTCCTAAGGATGCCAATTATTCTGAAAATTTAAAGATACAGGGAGATGCCAAAACTGTTCAGAGACAAAAAGCTACAAGCCCCGCTCATCTAATAAATCTGAACTTCATCTAAAACTCTGAAATATATACTACTTCTTAATTTCTGTTAGAACCTATTTTATTCATCTAGTTGCTTGAGGACAAGCAACAGTTTAAGTTTGGTGTTGTGATGAGCGGATATTTTGTACGCTTTTTGGGGTAATTTCATGTAGATTTTAGCATGTTTTAATTAGTTTTTAGTTAATTATTATTAGTTTTTAGGCAAAAATCATATTTCTGGACTTTACTATGAGTTTGTGTGTTTTTCTGTGATTTCAGGTATTTTCTGGCTGAAATTGAGGGAGCTGAGCAAAAATCTGACTTAGGCTGAAAAAGGACTGCTGATGCTGTTGGATCCTGACCTCCCTGCACTCGAAATGGATTTTCTTGAGCTACAGGAGTCCAATTGGCGCGCTCTCAACGGCGTTGGAAAGTAGACATCCAGGGCTTTCCAGCAATATATAATAGTCCATACTTTGCGCAAGGATAGACGACGTAACTTGGCGTTGAACGCCAAGTACATGCTGCTGTCTGGAGTTAAACGCCAGAAAAACGTCATGATCCGGAGTTGAACGCCCAAAACACGTCAAAACCTGGAGTTTGACGCCAAGAAAGGCCTTTACACGTGAAAAGCTTTAGTCTCAGCCCCAGCACACACCAAGTGGGCCCCAGAAGTGGATTTCTGCACCAATTATCTTAGTTTATTCATTTTTCTGTAAACCTAGGTTACTAGTTTACTATTTAAACAACTTTTACAGACTCATCTTGTACCTCATGACATTTTCAGATCTGAATTACATACTTTTGACGGCATGAGTCTCTAAACTCCATTGTTGGGGGTGAGGAGCTCTGCAGCGTCTCAATGATTTAATACAATTCCTTTGTTTTCCATTCAAACACGCTTGTTCCTATCTAAGATGTTTATTCGCGCCTAACTGTGGAGAAGGTGATGATCCGTGACACTCATCACCTTCCTCAACCCATGAACGTGTGCCTGACAACCACCTCCGTTCTACATCAGAGTGAATGAATATCTCTTAGATTCCCCAACAGAATCTTCGTGGTATAAGCCGGATTGATGGCAGCATTCATGAGAATCCGGAAAGTCTAAACCTTGTCTGTGGTATTCCGAGTAGGATTCTGGGATTGAATGACTGTGACGTGCTTCAAACTTTAACCTGCTGGGCGTTAGTGACAAACGCAAAAGAGGGATTCTATTCCAGTAGGAGCGGGAACCAACCGGTGATTGGCCGTACTGTGACAGAGTTCGTGCATTAGCTTTCACTGCGAGGATGGGAAGTAGCCACTGACAACGGTGACACCCTACAAAGAGCTTGCCATGGAAGGAACCTGCGTGTGAGAAGAGGATTTCAAGGAAGAGTTGAAGTCAGAGGACAAAGCATCTCCAAAACTCCAACATATTCTCCATTACTGCACAACAAGTAACGCTAGTACTCTTTATTATTCCAATATATTTCATAATCCTTTATAAACAAATAACTCTATTGTTCAAGTAGCCCAAACACTTTTGTTGACATCCTAACTAAGACAAATAAAATAAACATTGATTGCTTCAAACCAATAATCTCTGTGGATTCGACCCTTACTCACGTAAGGTATTACTTGGACGACCCAGTACACTTGCTGGTTAGTTGAACGGAATTGTGAAAAGGAAGTAATCAGTTAGTTGAGTTAGTTTAACTTTTTGGCACATGCCAAGGAGCCACTAATCAAGAATCACAATTTCGTCCACCACACTATCCCATCATTTTAACCCACTTCACCCAAGTGGCTCAAACTCAAACACATTGACATATCATAAACTCTTTCTCATGCCAATTTTCAACAACACCAATTCCAATAAATCATCATTATACACAATCAATATGATACTCACCATCAATATGGTTCAACCCACAATTCAACCATAACCAATCATCAAGCATATATCACAACATGCATATTTCTCATACATCATACCATTAAGGCATCAATAATCATCATCACATATATGACCACATCATATATTTTAACCATTCAACAACATCAACAATTCAATGTCTATCTTAGGGCCTCTAGTCTAAGTATTTCCTACCACATTACATATTAGATACGGAAAACTGAGACCATACCTTAGCCGATTTCCCAAGCTCAACCGGAGCACTTCCAAACCACTTTTTCTCAAGCTCTCAAGACCTCAACACCTCTAAAAACAGATTTTTCACCACCAAATTCTTTTTCAAGCTTTCCAAAATCACCAATCAAGCCCCAATATTCACACATACACAACCTAAGCCACAATCATCATACCCATACACAATATCTCAATACCCAAACATCATAGAACAATAAATTACACTAAGGTTGAGAATCTTACCACATCCAAGGTCCAAGGAGACAAGACTAACCTTCTCCTTCAAGAGAGTTGGATCCTATAACATCAAAGAGCCCAAAATCTCAACATTTTTGCTCATGAAACTCAAAATTAAAGCTGGAAATTCGAAGAGCAAAACGTGGCTTACCTCAAGATTGATTGTATGGGTTTTGTAGAGCTCTCCGCGGTGAATGCGTGGTCGCAAACGGTGCGGCAATCGGAGCTCTAGATCAAAAGTTATGGTGGTTTGAAGATCAAGGGAGAGATAGAACTTGAGAGAGTGTTCTTCCCTCCATGGCCTCCATTTCAACGTGTGTGTGTGTTTAATGAGGAGAGAGAGAGTTAAAAACTAGGGTTTTGGTTTAGTTTAGTTGGGCTAAGGGCCCACTTTGGGTCCGGTTAGCCCGGTTTGGCCCGTTCGGTCCAATCTTGGTCCGAATTCTATAAAATTGGTACCAAAATTCTCGTCTCAATCTCCTCTATCACATTTAGCCATAAAAATCACATTTTGGACTTTCTAGAATAAATTCTCATTTATGGGTTAATTAGCCGTTAATTAACCGGGTCTTACACGGGGTGGGTATTCGCGGAGATTTTTCCGTCGTGGGACAGATTTGGGGAGCTTATTAAACCCGCGGGGAGCGAGGACGTGGACCCGTGAAATAAACGGGGCGGGGGCAGGGAGCAAGGTCCCCGCCCCGTGGGGATCCGTATAATATCCGCATATGTAAATGTCAAAAATATCCTTAATATATATATGTTGTTGACAAACCCTAACTCTCCTAACCCTTATTCAGTTTCTCTGCCGTCACCCCTCTCAGACTCTCTGCCTTTCCTTCTCCCGCTTCTCTCCGCCACACTCCTCTAATCTCACCACCATCTGCCAGACCGCCACCCTCATTTTCTCTCTCGACTTCTACCTCTCACTCTCAACGTCACTTCAGAAGGTAGAGTTGACTTCGCGCGCCTAACACCGACGAACCCCGAGGAGAACCGTCATCGTCAGTGTTGCGAGGAGCTTGAAGCATCTTCATCTTTGGCCTCACGTTGTCGTCTTCGGCCTTGCGTCATCGTCTTCTTCTTCTTCGAGAGCCAAAAGCGTCGTCGTCTTCGGAAGAAGTGTTCTTTGTTGTCGCCGTCTTCGTCTTTGGCAAGGCAATCCGATCTCCATCGCGTCGCCGCCTCTGTCTTTAGTAAAGGTATTTCCATTTTTTTTCCTCAAAACAGAATTTATTTTATTTTATTTTTCTTCCTTTTTAGATTGATTTATTTTCTCAACAAATACAGTTCTAATTTTTTTAAAACCTGCTTCTATTTTTTGTGAAGGTTTAAAGTGAGTTTGCAGAAAGATTTCATGGTTTTTGATGGTTGATGCGGTTTGTATAACTGTACAAGGCAATGTGGTATTTGGTAAACAGTTTTACTATTTTAGGTTTGGTTTAATTTTCTTGGGTTAGTGATGGCTGCTTGGATGAATGTAAACTGGTGTTTGATGCATCTGGTTGTGTTTGGCAGAAATAAATTTGAAATTGGATGAATGCATCTGAAAGTTTTTATGGTTTGGATTGATTTGGTTTAGGTATGTATTGTGAATTTTTGAGTTAATGTTGTTGGTGATGGAGATTATTGTAATGTTAATTGAGGATTGTTTATGTTTACAATTTTTTTTTGTTTTTTTAGATTTTTTAAAAATCTGCGGATATCCGTGGAGACTCCGATTTTCGGCAGATACGGGGTCCTCGTTATCTGTCGCAGAAATGAGAGCGGGGACGGAGACGGATTATGGGTGACGGGGCAGGGGGATGTGGGGGGCATGTCTCCGTTTCCATTGAGACTCGTTACCATCTTTATAGGTCATGTTATTTAAATAAGGGAGCTCTTTTTCTTTTTTAAAATAAAAATTGTGGAACAGGGAAGTCTCTTATAACCGACCGGTGGCCTGTAAGCAATTGATGGTTGTTACCGACAATCATTTTCGTAACGACTAGTAACGAGAATCATTTGTTAAATATAATAATTATTGATGCAAACTTTTCAAAGAGCACTGATGTCTTCAGTGTTACAACACACACACAACATAGATTTTTTTTTCCTTCCTTTTGCTTTCATGGTTAGCTTGATTTAGAGTTTAGACTGATAGATGATGAGAGATTGTTGTGTTGTTGTGAAGAGGATGGCCGAAAAGTCGTGCATGGTTATTGGTTAATGTCGATCAGTCAGGCAAAGATGGTTGTCCATTGAAAAAATAGATAGAGTTACATAGATTTAGATAAAGATGTTTAAAATGTCTTTTTTAAAAAATATTTTTTAATAATTAAAATTTAATACATATAATCAATTAAATTATGTTATTTTTATCAAAATTAGATCAGACAAATTGATTTAGTCAAAAAATCGGTAAATCAAACCTTGAATCGATCTAAATTAATATTATTTTTTATAGAAAAGAACTACAATAACCTATTATAAAAAAATGACTAAAATTTTTCTATTATATAAATATATATATATATATATATATATTAATTTTAAAAATTCTAAATTCCTAATCCTATGATAGCACAAAAAGAAGAAAATTGTTAGAATTTAAAATTCTCAAAATAATAATAATAATAAGAGTATTTTAGTCACTTTTTATAATAGAGATATTATATATAGTTATTTTTTATAAAAAATATTAATTTAGACCGATCCAAAGTATAATTTGTTGATTTTTTTGCCAAATTAATTTAACTGATCTAATTTTGACAAAAACAACATGATTTAATCAATTATATGTATTAAATTTTAGGATTATTCTCCACATACAAGCATTTTTCCATAGAAGTCATACAAGTCATTTATTTTCACGTCGTTTTCACATTTTTTTTGTGCCTCTTTTTCTTCTTCTTCTTTCTCCGTGCTTCCTCTTCCTCTTCTTCTTCTTTGTAATTTTTCTCTCTCGTTATTTCGTTATTGTCGTCATCAACACCACCTCTTCCTCTTTCTTTTTTTTATTGAAATTTCTTCTACTCTTTTTATTTTCTCTTTCTCCTTCATCAAAATCACCAGAAAAAACGAAGAAACATTATTCAAGGTATTGTTTTACTGTTATTCTAGATTTTTTTTTCTAGATTGTCTCTGCTATGTGCCTCATCTTTAACCAACAAAACATTAAAATATTTCAAGAAGAAATATATTGTCTCCCTCCTATATTGGGTGTATTTCTTAAATCCTTTGGGTGTATTTCTGTAATCCTTTGGGTGTATTTTTGTAATCGTTTGGTTTATTTCTGTAACTGTTTGGGTGGTTTTCTGTAATCCTTTGGATGTATTTCTGTAATCGTTTGGGTGTATTTTTGTAATCGTTTGGGTGTATTTCTGATGTTCCATCATCTTCAAAACAATTTCAAAGCTTGATTTCAGAAACCATGAAAATCGAAAAAAGCAGAAGGAGATCGAAGGTAAAGACTAAAGAGAGAACGCACGAAAGAGATCAAACAAATTTGACAAGAAACTCGAAAAAGGAAACGAAGATGAAAATGAAAGACTTGTAAGACTTGGCCTAACTTGTAAGACTTGTAAGCCAAAATGACTTGTATGTGTAGTACTCTTCTAAATTTTAATTATTAAAAAATATCTTTTAAAAAAATATTTTAAACATCTTTATTTGAGTAGCTCCTAATAAATAATTGTAGATCTTTTTAAATTACATATTAAATGTGATTTAAAAATATAGAAGATATTAAGATAAGATTTATTAGAATTTGACTTAGTTTGTTAAGAGATTTTATCTCATTTGTAAAACAATTTATTTTTCTTTAGATAAAGAATTAAACATATTATATGAACATAAAACTCAACAAAACATATATAGCTAGAGATTTTATATTTGGTGTTTATGAAAAAAATTGGTTATACTGATATAAAATAGTTTGATGATTTTATTATGACAAATTTGATTATTCTAATGACTAATAATTATTTTAGTAAAAAATATATAAAATAATAATATAATATATACAAATATATAATTAGTTAATATTTTGTGCTCATAAAATATTATACATTGCCATTTGCCCATCATTCTGCACATTTCATTATTATAAGTCACCAAAAAAAATAAATATTGATTTTATATATTTAATTTCTCTTTATTATTTCCTTTTGTATCTATTACTAATTTACCAGAACTTTAAGATAGTATTAGGGCATTTTTCATCTTCCATTCACTGTTACTTTCACTTTTGGTTCCTTTTCTTAAAAAATTCACCACCACGATTCTAACAGGCCCAATAATCGTAAATTGGCTTTAGAATTTTTTACCAGACCTGCAAATTTAAATATCTTTCTTATTTTATCTTAGCTAATAAGATAAAATAAGATAACAATTACATATTATATCAGGGGAGTTAAGCATTCTCTCATATATGTTACTAACTTTTTCTTATACCTTTCATATTCATTTTAATTTGAATATCGGATTATTTTTGTAAGTATAAGTATCACTTTCTGTTGTTCTAAAAGTCCGATCCGTCACCATCAAGACCAGTCAGTTTTCGATTTCTCTCAAAATTCACTACAATAATATAGACTATTTTTTAGGATTATTATGTGTTAAAAAAAATTAAAATTCATCAAAAAATAAATTTTGACACTATTTTAACTGTGAAAATATGTTAATAAAAGTTTTGTCAAAAATAGTATTTTTGACATATAAGTAATTGTAAAAAAAGTTTAAATCTTATTTTGATAAATATTGGCCATCAAAAATAATTTGTTAGAAAAATTTGAGAATATATTTTTTGTGATATTTATTAATCGTCAAAAATACTATTTATTTTGACACTTATTGACCATAAAAAATTCTCAACAAAAATTTTTAACAAAAAATGAGATGAGATCTTGAAACTAAAGAATAAATTGAGATTTTGAAGATGAAGAATGGATAATATGATCCTAAATTGAGAGTAGTGTGATGCCAAAATTGACGGAGCTCAACGAAGAAAAAGAATAATAATGGAGTAAGTTAAGATAAATAAGTGTCAAAATTGAAAAGTAATTTTCTACAATCAACTTATTCATAAAAAAACATAAAAAATTTGATATTTGTGATATTTGTCAAAAATATATATTAACTTTTACACTTAACTATAACCGTTAAAAAAAATCATATTAAAATAGCTCTCTTTTCTTGTAATGATCCGTACAAATAACATCTTATACATTAGTACGTACTTTCTGTGAGAGAACTAGCTCAATTTTAGCAGCATAACGGAAGAATTCGAAGAACGATAGATTTTTTTTCCTTCCTTATGCTTTCATTGTTAGCTTGATTTAGAGTGATAGATGATGAGAGATTATTGTGTTGTTGGGAAGAGGATGGCCGCAAAGTGGTGCATGGTTATTGGTTAATGTTAATCAGTCAGACAAGATAGTTGTCGATTGAAAAAATAAGTAGTAGATCTTTTTGGGGTTACATATTAAATGTGATTTAAGAATATAGAGGATATGACGATAAAATTTATTAGAATTTGAGTTAGTTTGTTAAGAGATTTTATCTCATTTGTAGAACAATTTATTTATTTATTTATTTATTTTAAAGTCAGATAATTTTATTCATTATAAGTGTTTATATATAGGATAAACAAAAAAAATGGGTGACTCTCAAATTTTAATACTCTATTATAGAAGTAACATCATATAATAATCTAATAAAAAAATAAAAAAAAGTAAAGTGCTCATTAATTAGGAACTAGGGATTTGTTGAAACTTCTTTTGCAGTTTCAAAATCGACGCAATTATCTCTTTCACACTAATTGATATATTATCAAAGATGAACTTATTCTTAGCCTTTCAGAAGGACCAGCTCAAAATCATTATCATCATCCTTTGAGGGGAGCTATTGGTTGGGTACGCAAGACATCAATTCTCAAGTTCCACTCAACATAGAAATCAGAGTCTTCGGTACCCCTTCTAGTAGCCAGTAAATCCATTTTTGACCAAATTTTCATTAATTTCTCACAATAAAATATGCAATGATTGATTGTTTCTGAAAATTGTAAATATCTTCGGCAGGTGGGTTAAATCGATGGGATCCAATGATGAAACTTTTGCAGCACTAGAAACTTTCCATGGAAGTCACTCCTGTAATACCCTAACTTTTAGCACCTCATGTAACACCCTAACTTTCAGCACATCGTGATCGTACTAAAAGTGAAGCGTTACTGACCTTTTTTTCGTATTTACTATTTAATACTGAGCCTTTAGTTCGATTTCGCATTTCAATTTTTAAGAAAAAGTCAAAAAATTTTGTTTCTATTAATTAAAATCATATATCAAAGATATTCAAGTAATACTAGTCACATAGTTAGTAAGAATAATAAATATCATACAAAAGAATTCAAATGAAATTCAGATACAACTCCTATCCCTCAGTATAAAATAAAATCTTAACTAAAAAAGGCGAGGGAATTCTAGGAAAGCGACTCAATACATAAACTTAACTCAAATAAGACTAATAATCGCCCGCAACTTCAAACTGAGTCTTCGAATCTGTGTCACTGAAAGGGAAAAAATTTTAGGGTGAGAACAAACTATGCGTTCTCAGTAGGGAATGAGAATGCCGTAAGAATAATGAAATAAAATGCAAATAATTAATTTTACTCAATAAAACTATATTTTTATCAAACATTTTGAAAATACTTTTTACTATTACTTTATATAATTAAGGGATAAGTACTTTTTTTGTCCCCAAGGTCTGGGGTCGAAATCAAAATCGTCCCCGAACTTTTTTTTTTATTAAATTCATCCTCAACGTTCAAAAACGCTTTAAAACCATCCTTTTCCTAATTTTTGGACCAAAATACTCTCATCAACATCATTCTCCTCTTCACCACCACCACCACCACCAAACAGCAACAACACCCTCACCCCCTCACCCCTTCACCTCACTCCCTCACCGTAACCCCCTCCCCCCCACCCCTCACTCCCTCATCACAACCCCACACCCCCTCACCCCCACCTCCTCACCCCCTCACCCGGCCCCCACCACTCCCTTACCGTAACCCTCCCCCCCCACCCCTCACCCTCTCACCTCACTCCCTCACCGTAACCCCTTCTCCCCCCCCCCCCCCCCACCCCTCACTCCCTCATCACAACCCCCCACCCCCTCACCCCACTCCCTCACTGTAACCCCCAACCCCCTTTTTCATGCTCCTCTCTTCGGTCATTATCATCATCATCAACAGATTTTATCAACAACAACAAATTTTATTAAAAATTCAGAAATTCAAATTTTAGCAATAAAAAATTTCATCAACATCAACAAAATTCATCAAAAATCTAGTTTACAGAAGAAGAAAAAGAATAAGAAGAAGCAGAAGGCAGAAAGCAAAAGCAGAAAAACAGGGCCGGCGGGTTGGGCTGGATGCAGAGGCGGTGGGCTGGACGCAGAGGCGGCGGCGGCGGGCTGGACACAGAGGCGGCGGTGGCGGGCTGGACGCAGAGGCGACGGGTTGGACGCAGAGGCGAGGAGGGGCTGGACGCGGGGCGGCGGGGGCTGGACGCGGGGCGGCGGCGGGTTGGGGGTGATGGAGTAAGGGTTTGGGGGTGGGTGTAGGAGGAAGGAAAATTTTGGGGGGTGGGGGGGAGGAGAGAGACGAAAAAATGGGTTAGGGGGGAGGGAGACAGACGAAGAAATGGGTGTTAGGGGGGTATATTTTTTTAATATTATTTTTAATTTTTATTAATAGTTAAGGGTATTTTGGTCCAAAAAATAGAAAAGGACGATTTTTTAACGTTTTGTAACGTTGAGGATGATTTTAATAAAAAAAAAGTTCGGGGACGATTTTGATTTCGACCCCAGACCTTGGGGACGAAAAAAGTACTTATCCTTATAATTAATTACCTTCTTTAAATTTCCGAACTTAAGACAAATCTCAATCACAACCTCAGTTCTCAGTCACCTCAATACATAAACTAATAGCACAGAAAACAGATCAACACACAAATAAATAGCAATAAGACAAACAGCAAATCACAGAGAGACAAGATAAGCAAACACAATCAAATACAAATGTGCAAACAATGATGATGCATGTCTAGTCCTATCGTAGGTAATGAACTCATTTGTCGGTTTCGACCCGCACCCGACGCAATCCGCTCGCAAGTCAGATAAGGCATTCCAGCGGCTTAACCTTTACAAGTTTCTACTTCTTGCTAGGGGTGTGCATGGGCCGGGTGAAATCGGGTTTGATGTGACCCAGACCCGACCCGAAATATATACCGGACCCATTTATTAGACCCGAACTCGACTCTAGACCCGATGAAATCTATTCACTTTCGGGCCACGATTATACCGGATAAAAACGGGTCGTTAACATTACATTACCTTGATACCTTCTTATAAGCTAGCATGTGAAAATATCCAAATTTCCAATACTCCAACCATTATTTGATATGATAAAATTCACTTAGAAAAATATAACAAGAACCAACTCTTCTCTAAAATTAAAGCATAACCATAATCAATACTAATATTGTCTAATAACACCAAATATTTAAATCAATACAAATAACACAATATTATGCATTAATTAGTCTAAAATCTTATGCATTTTAAACATAAAACATTAACTTATAATCTTATAATAACTAATAACACAAAATATTAAGGTTTATAATACTTAAATTCCACATAATAATAGCCATCATCCATCACTAATAACACAAAATATTAATTGTGTATGATGACCGGGCCACCGGGCCGATTTCGGGTGACCCGAGCCATGACCCGGACCCGACCCGAAATAATGACCATGTCTATTTTTGAGACCCTTATCCGACCTTAGACCCACTTAAATCACACCAAATTAGCCCCTAAAGTGTTTGGGCCCGGGCCGAGTCTTCGAGTCGGGCCGGGCCATGCACACCCCTACTTCTTGCAGGTGCTGATTCTCCAGTTGAAATATGCCGAACCGAACATGACCTCTGCAAGTACTTGCAAGCGCTGATTCTCCAGTTGAAACATGTGCCCCTTTCTCCTGGAAGCCATTCCATACACACGAGCATCCCCGCACAATCATTCACATATAAAGCCTACGGCTTAATATTCTCACATCGGCACCATAACTACTTACTTTCCGTCACTCTCCTGTAACCTTTTATTCATTTTATAATCACACGTGCCATGTTCTCTTTTCTCTTTCTTTCTTTCTCTTAACAAACCGAACTCAAATAATTTTTATTTAAAACCAACAGCACTCCTTATAACTTTTTCCAAACCTCCGAAACCATTTTATTTACAGCAAGTTCTTCTTTCATATAAAAATCAGTTCTTACTTAACCATAATTTTTCTAAACCAACTTCAAAATCATTTCATATTTAAAATTCTTTCAAAAGACTAAAAGAATAATTTATTAAGTAAATCTCATGACAGAGTCTCGAGACTTTAGGGAGAACGACAATTAAACTAGTTCTTTAAAATTAATAAACTCCTTGAATCATAATTTCTTAAAATGTAGTTCTTTAATCAAACTCAAAACATAAAGTCTTTCTTAATAAGTCAAAACTCAATACATGATCTTTTCTTAATAAATCACATTCAAAACATAAATCTTTTCCTAATAAATCAATCCCAAATATAAATATTTTCTTAATAAATCAAAAACCAAATAATACAATTTCTCAAGTCTAACATTTTTCTAAATATTTCAAACAAAGTCTTAAGTTTCATAATAGAATTTTGACAGCATCTCCCCTAAAACTCAGACTTTGCTACCCTTTTTGAGTCCCAACCGAACTATTCTCAAATTTTTTTTCAATCATTTTCAATCACTCAAACTAATTCCAATATCAGAAATCATTTTCAAATCTTAATTCAATACCAACAAATCAAACCAAAACCAATCTCACCAGTTAACCACTCACCACAACGAAATTAGTCATAATCACAACCATAACCTAAACTCAATTCATCAATTACTCATATGACAGGTTTTCAATAATCAACTCAGCATATTCAAATTAATAAATAACACCAGATTAATCACCATTCACAGCTACAATTCAACAAATTTCATCACATTCAATTATATTCACAATCACCAACAATTTTAATTTCATCAATTTTCATTAATTAATCAAACAAAACATTTATAAATTATTTGTAGTTACTCAATAAACTTTAATGGAATTTGTAAATTAAAACCGTTAATTTTGGAATAAATTTCTTACCTTCGTACGAAATCAGAATCAACGAAAATTTTGAAAAAGTTTTCTGAACGAGCTGATGAAGAAGAAAATGTCAAAAGTCATTTGTACCTTCTAAAATTTTAATTGGCCAAACTTAAAAAAAATAAGAGTTATATCACTGTCAACTTCTATCAAACAAAAATAACGTCAACATATAAAAAAAAAAGAATACGAACATTTTTATTAGATTAAATTTTTTATTATAGTTACGAATTTAAAAAAATCAAAGTTGGAAGATAAAAGAGAGTCATGGTTTCTCTCCCTCACTCGGTCACCTCTTGCCATATTGCCTTGATTTTGGTTCGGTATTCATTTAGAAAGAGGGAAAAGTTGTAAACATGTGTCATGGTTCCATGTGAAATAAAAATCATGTGAGTGAAAGAAAGGTTAGGTGTCAAGCTTATATATTCATATAAGCCACGTTTCTTTTTTTTTTATTTTTTATTTTTGTTTTCTTAATGCTTTTGCCAAAAATGAATGAAACATAGAAAATAATAATAATATAATAATGATAATAAGTAATAATAATAATAACAATAATAATAATAATAATAATAATAAATTTAAATTTTTTACTAAAATAATTTTTAATAAATAATTTAAATTAATAAAATAAGTCATAATCAAATTATACTTTAAAAATTTTAAAATTTTATTTAATTATTATTTTTGTTAAAAATAAATTTTTTAAAAATAAAATCTTAATATAATATAATAACTCATAAATAACTAATTATTTAATTTTCAAAAATTTAAAGTGTTACATCTCATGATCATATTAAAAATTCGAGTATTACTTACTTCTAAATCTTTTTATTATATATTATCTTTATTTAATATTGAGTCTTTACAAATATGAACCGAAACTTTAATCAATAAAACAAAAGCTTTTAATATTAAACCTTTTAATCACAAAAATATATATATATTCACATAGTATTAAATATATAAACTTATTTCAAGATTCTCAAAAAAACAAATCCTACTCCAATAAAAACTAAAAATAATAAACGACGAGGGGAAAATAAATTCTACCAACTCAACTCGTGAACATAATCTTCTATACTTCTATAACTATGCACTAAACATTTGCACTTGTAGCTAAAAGGAGTAGAAATATGGAGTAAGAATTGGAGAATTCTTAATAAGGTCGGAGTGTATAGTTATATTCATTTTATTATTTGTTATACAGAAATTCCATAATAGCGTACTTGCAATCCTCAACAGGTAGCCAATGACAACAAACCTTGTAATACAAACAACTTTAACAAACCAGAGATACAGAAAAAATCAAAAATCAAGAAGCACACACACAATCACAGACAACATATATCACAAAGAAGTATGCATAAACAAGCAAGACAAACAATGCATATGATGCATACCTTTTGTATAGCTGATGATATCATCTGTCAGTTATATAGCCAATCCGACATGTCCTGGTAGCTAGCCATGGACAGAAACACCCATTACGGAGCAAGTGAATTTGAGCTACAATCCCCTTGCTACTACCCGCTTAACCCAAAGCCAGTGGAATAACTATTACTGCAGCTACTGCTTAGGTCGGTGTTTAAAAGCTCAACCTGGAGCAAGTGAAATAATTCACTACTACTGCTACTACCCAAACGTCACAAACACTGACTTGTAGCAAGCGGGATGAACCACAATCTTTGCTACTACCCAGGTTTCTCATTCAAAAATTCATTATCATATCAATTCTTTCATAAGCTTTCAAAATTCCATAATTAAACTCAGTTTTCATAATTCTTCTTCCTCATCTCATACTCGGAGCAAGTGAGACTAAATCGCAACCCTTACGTATTGCTCAGGTGTTTTTCAAATATCAAAATCTCTCTTTAAAAACAATTCAAATACATTCCTCTTTCATTAAACTCTTTTTTTGATAAATCAAATTCAAACATAATACTTTTTTTAATAATTCAAAATTAGCTAATATAATTTTTAAAGCTTTTGAAAATTCATTTTTACTCCCAAAATAATAAAAAAATATCCCAGATGGCCGTTCATATATAACCGAATCAAAATCTCAAGCAAATAACAATAATTCAACAATAATTTAACATAAACTCATTCAAACCCAAACAATAATTAATCAAACTAACGTTCACTTATCAAATTCACATTTAATTATTATAAAATTACCAAAATCCTACCTCCATACGAAATCAAAACAACAAAAATTCTGGAGAATATTAAACTTTGAAAAATTCTCCTTTAAAAAATTGGTACATCAAATTGGGATGTACCGATTTCGAGATATTAAACTGTACTTTTTTTTTCTTGGTCAGGTTTTTTTCATTGGATTTTTCTTGACAAGATTTTTAATGAGTCAGTCCCCATCACAAAGAATTTTATACTCTTTTTTTTTACTAAAATTTTTTTTATTGGATTTTTCTTTAGTAAGATTTTAACGGTGTATAATTCTAAATGGTCATTCAAAGAGAAGTATTATAATAAGTATGAGGTAGGATGCCTATTTAATGTAGGCGACTCAATTTTTTAATGTTGCTCAGGTTATCAAAAAAGATTACAATTAATTAGATTTGAAAATGGTGGCCTTATAAGTATATAAATAGGATAGCTTAGATAAGACAGAACACACATTAATAATAACAAACACTATTCTCTTTCTTTTTAACATAAACCAACAATTTTAGTAATTTTGATTAATATTTATTCAGTATAAATATTAAAGTATTTTTAATAAATAATTTTATTAATTTATATATACAAATTTTAATAAATATATAAGTATAAATTATATTAATTTATGTATATAAATTTTAGTAAATATAAGTATAAATTATATATTCTTTATATACAAATTTTTATAAATATAAATATAAATTATTATTAATTAAATACTAATTTAAAATAATAATATTTATTGTTCATATAACATTATAAGTTGTGAATATTGAACCATTTTTTAAAGTATCAATGGTCCACTCCACTACCATTATTATAATTGACATTGGAGTAACCTTTAATTACTTTCACTAATTTTTTTTTAATTATCACATAAAGATTAGGGCTGTTAACGGCCAACCCAATCTATTTAGGTTCGGCCTATTAAATTTGTGGGTTAAATGGATTAGTCTGTTTAAGTTCATTTTATTTATACATTATAATTTGTAATTCGAATTATTTATGCTAATTTGATAGGTTAAGTGGATGGATTTGTTTATCTTTTTATTTTAGTTTTTGAAATAATTTTTTACAAAAAAAAAAAAATTAAGTCAAAAACCTTAAATAAGCATTATTTATGTTTTAGTTTATAGGTCAAATTTTCATGTCGAATTGAAAAAATATTGGCCGAAAATATTTTTTTTTAATGTAAAAAAATGACTCACCCGTTTAATCTGTTATTTATTTAGATTAATTGAACTCAATCTATTTAATCCAAAATCTAACGAATTTAATTTTAGAAAAAAAATTTGTCTATTTAAATAGATAAATAAATTAGTCCATTAAATTTAATTAACCTATTTTAAGATTCGAACGAAGAAGAACAAAAAGGAGAGAATGCTTGAAAATGTCAAATTGGATTGAAGTTTCTCATTAGTTTCCAGACAATTTCATCAAAGAGGAAATCAGCTAAAAATATTTTTTACTTGTTAAAGTTCTTGGTTATGTCATATATATATATAATTTAGAAGTTTTAAAATACATAATTTTCTTTGAGGACCCTTTGTCTGAGGCAAATGTTGACAGGATATATTTGACAATTGACTTGGTTTGGTCTTTTACCTCTAACAGTCTGTGCCTTATCAAAGACTTGGTCAATTATGAAAGAATTTTATACAGAACCCTACAAACAAGGTTTTGATGTTCAATTAATGAGCAATTAAAATAAGGATTTTTCAGATGATCTTATCGATGTTAATTTTTTAAGAGTTACTTATATAAAGATGTCTAAAATATTTTTTTAAGATATTTTTTAATAATTAAAATTTAATACGTATAATTAATTAAATCGTGTTATTTTTATCAAAATTAAGTCAGACAAATTAATTTAACCAAAAAATAGTAAATCAAATCTTGAATTGATCTAAATTAATAGGAGTATTTTAATTATTTTTTATAATAAAGATATTGTAGTCATTTTTTATAAAAAATAATATTAATTTAGTTCGGTTTAAGATTTGATTCACCATTTTTTAGTCAAATTAATTTATCTGACCTAATTTTGACAAAATTAACACAATTTAATTGATTATATATATAAATTTTAATTACTAAAAAATATTTTTAAAAAAAATATTTTAAACATTTTTATTTAAGTGGCTCCCTAATTTTTTACATGACCAATTCACAAGATCAATGTCACCTGTTATTATTTATTTTAAAGATAATATCCTATTAGATATAGGAATGAATATAAGAAATAGTTTAGAGAAAATACCAGGTGATATAAGATTAGAATATCTAAAATGAGAATAAAATATATGATGCATAATATGAGCATTCATTGCTCTCAGTGCACACAGGAAATTCTCAATCAGAAGTTAGAAGAAGCGATAAAAAGCACTTAGAATTCTTTAACTTATAGTCTTCTACATGACTATACCATTGAATACATACACACAAAGTAATAAGTGGAAGAACAATAAGGTTTTGGCATGGACCCTAACCAGTTTTGTTATTAATTTATTATATATAGTACAAATACAACAAGCTTCCCTTAGAGATGGATCACAATTATCATTCCAGCTATTATGTACATTAAAAATCAGCTACCAAATCAGTTATCTTAATAAATTATATATAAAAATATAAAATACTACACATTTAAAATACATGATAACTGATTTAGTGAGTAATTTTTTATACCTCCGGAACCTTTTTTTTATCCTTGATCCTGTCTTTACTTCTTCCGGGGACTTTGCAATGCTTTTGCAGATCCCTCAAAGAAATCCAAAATATAAGCTTCTAAATCTTCAGCACTATATTTAACGTGCTTCTCACTAATCTGATTACCATGCCTCCCTACAAATTGTCTATAAGCTTGGACCACCTTCAAGGACAGCGCAATTCGCAGTTCTTCGCGAAGCTGAATATCTGGAATGTTCCAAGCTGTTTGGACCCTATAAAGATCCTCGAATGCAATGTAGAAGCTTCTTAACTTGTCTTTAAGAACATTCTTTGAGCCAACATTGCTAGTAGTTCCTTGCATTTGGATTCCATCATCTTTAAGAAAGGAAAGAATTGGACTCAAACTATGTCTCTGGTAATTCATTGCATGCTGCCTATACTTGGATTTGCGCTTTCGGATCCAATCGTCTCCGAAAATCGACCCAAGTTCATCAGATCCTTTAACCTTTCTAGCCATGTACTGGATGTTATTCACTAAGAAGAGGTGCTGCAAGGGAACATCTTTGTATAATTTGGATTTCTCATCAAGATTGAATTCTAAGATCGATGCCACGGACCGGAAGTGGCGCGCCATCTTTCCCTCCTCTGTTTCTTCTTTGTCCTTCAGAAGATGATTAAGCTTCTCGCCGTAGTCAGTTAAAGTTTCAAGATAGTTCATCACATATCTGGTTAAGGGATGGATTCCTCCTCCAACAAAAGGAGTTGATGCACCGTCCGAGGCAATGGCATGCTCGAATTCAAGAAACGTGGCCTTCACGCAATCGCCTAATCCGGTTATTGCCTCGAGAAATTCGAACCTAACGGACGAACCGGCCTTGTCTTGATACAAATCGGTAACTTCCGGTACAAGGCTTGAAAGGACCTCATACATGTCAAGAATCTTGAACAATTTCTCAGGTTTGCGCGGGCCAATTGAAACGGCTCCGGCGAAATTCAGAAGCTGCAACATCAAAGACTTTGATGCATCAACAAAACAAACTTGACTTACCGGTTCGCCTTCCCCGAAAATCCGGTCAGCAAGCCACTTCTCGCTTGCAAGATAAACCCTAACAAAGATTCTGACTCCCCAAATCCACCGTTTGATCTTGGAATTCAGAGTAGTCCACTCCATTCTCAGGACATTCTCAATGCTTTGTTTTTCAATTTCAAGAATTGCCAAGCATTGTTCCAACGCTTCCCTTCGCGCCATGGTATAAGCATGGCAACATTCCTGGCGATAACCGGAAGCAAACATCAAACTAGCAATGCACCGAAGATGAAGAATCACATCTGGACTAACCGGATCGTTGATACTGTCTCTCCGGAGCGATTCGACGGACTCATCACCGAACGACACCACTGAATTCTCATCAGAAAAGTCACCTTCACTTCTAAACGACACGTATTCAGGCTCAAAAGGCTGCGTGTTCTGGCTAAGCAAGTTCTTGAAGACTTGTTCGAGCTGAGACATAGCGGTTTGGAGAATGCTATAAGCTCTATGCAAAAGCTTATATTCTTTGTCCTCTTTGCTTAAAGTTGAGCTCTCTAACTTCTCAATCAACCGTCGCGTTTCGTCCGCGGCGTTCAAATACTCGCTCTGATCTTCCTCCCAGTTCATTATTACCTCCTCAATGGCGTTGAGCCTATCTTCTAGGCCTTTCTCCTTTGAACTCGCTATGCTAATTGAACGCAGCTGAGTGCCAAGATCTGCTAGAATCTTCTTCGCGTCGCCGGTGAGATTCTTCTTTGATCCTAATGCCCTCACAACGTGCCTAGCTGCGGCGATCAGGTTTTCCTCTCTTTCTAGCTCCGGAATCATAAGCTCAGATTCCTCAAAGGCCATGTTATACAAACAAAGAGAACGGAAACAGAACAGAGCAGAATCCTTCACTACAATTAAGTTTTAGAAGGACTCACCAACCAAGAAGCCAATGTTACAATCACCATTAGAACAATGGGTAGGTACAAGAATAACCAACTATATTATGTTAAAGGTAGCAATGGAAAGGACTGTATGGAGTTTATTGACTTTTCACTATGAAGCACCGAGAAAGTATAACAATTATTGAGAAGAAAAACAGGACAATGGAGAAAGAAGAAAACTTTTGCTTTTTTGGTAAATAATAATAAGTGTCCATGGTTCAATTCGTGGCTGTGATTTGTGGATATGACAAAATATCAGATCAAACCCTACAAAAGTCTTGCAAGGTACTATTACTGATGTTTTGTTTCTGTGACTTGTTTTTATTATTTTGGAATTATTAGCTGCTTGACGCGGTTCAATGGGAAGATGTACTTTAGTTTTGGAGTATCTTAAGTACGATACAGTTTGAAGATTGAACAGGTAAATGTTCATGCTTTTGACTTCTTCAGCTCTTGTCATTCTAAAATAAGTGTCCAAAATCAATGAATTGTTACACAAATCACATGTCACTCGGGTTTAGGAAAAAGAAGATCAAGTAAGACTAGATGATTTTAGAAATGAATTTAATTTTAATGTATTGTTAGTGTAAAATAGTTATATATATAATTATATAACGTGGTATTAGCAAAAATAAATATTTTTTTATATTGACCGCTTAAATGATCATCTAAAAAAAATTGTAATTACATAATTGTATAAAACGTTTTATACTATCAGTGTATCAAAATTAAACTCTTTAGAAATAGATATTTTCAATTTTTTATTTCAGTTGATTTTATAAATTATTAAAAGTTTTCAATGGCTTATAGAGAGTTAAATTTAGGACTTTTTTAAATTAATCACTAAAATAAATTTAAATTTTGGTTTTGTGAAAACATTATATAAGAGATATTTTTTTTCTTTTAAAAATAGCGTAAAAGATAGAGCAGAGTACAGACGAGAAGCTTGTACCACCATATATCTTGGTTTAGTCACTTAGTATAATGTGACTTACACCCAGTCTTCATCACAATAATGATAAAATTTTTACTATAATTCGAAGAAATTACAATTACCAAGTCCCTAAAATTGTTCCTAATCCTATCAAAGATCACACAAGCTCGTTATCAAGTTCGTTACCACTAAACTAACTTAACTTAGATTTTTCTGTCAAGTGCTCTCCCAACTTAGTAAAAAAAAAAAACTTTTCACACTCATAATATAAAACAGAAAATACATCAACAAAAGAATTTGACATATTTAACAACTTATTCTCCAAGTATATCTTTGTCTTTTCTCTCAACGACGTTTACTAATGCCTCACATATTTACCTTTTTATGAAAACAAAAAAAAAGATAAAATAAAAAAGCAACATATTCAATGAAGAAAATGAAAAAGATAAGTATTTAGAATGCTCTAAGAAAACTAAATTTGTGTTTTTACTCTTTGCTTTTAATTTTTGACCGAATGTCCTTTTTATATAGGTGTATTGTTCTCAAAATTTGAAATTTTTTTTGGTAACAAATTCTGAACACATAATACCATAAAATGATTGCATTCTTCTCCAAAATTGAGTACAACAACAGGGGTAATAGAGATGTAAAATAACAGAAAAACAAAGTTGCAGATAACAAAAGATTTTGTGTGTGTGCTATCATTTCTATTCTTTTTTCTTTTGGTAGCTACATTTGTCCTTGTTGTATTAATTTAATCTTCACCCTTGATTTTTAACTTTGGCTCTAAGTTTTATCATTTTTCTTTTATTAGTTTGAGGACAAATCACTTCATTAAATTAGAAAATACAACGTCAAAGTCTCGAAGCACATTTCTATATAAATTGAATTGACTGAATTCGATTTATAGAAACAAATAGTAAATCAAATCCATTGGATTCGAATTAGGTGAAAAACGTTCTTGATTGAAAATCGAATCAATTAGGTTCGAATTAAGATGGTCCTACTAAATCGAAACAAAAGGATTCGATTTGTTAGTGGACGTAAATCGAATCTAATGAATTCGATTTATCCATGCACATACGTTATGGTAAATCGAAACTAATAGCTTTGATTCACTGTGCGTGGTACTATATGAATAATTCGAAGACATTTAATTCGATTTATAGAGCACCAAAGTATATAAAAACGAGCTCAGAATGAAATTTTTTAAAAGAGTGAGATTCACAATGGCTAGTGATGAGAGTTTTGCAACTCTTGTGCATTATAGGGGGTCCATTAAGAAAAAATGTGATCAGGAATTAAGTTTACTGACAAGGACCCGCTAAGTATTTTTCTCAAACCTTCGACGAGTTTCGCTGAGTTTAAGAATAGTATACTCCAGAGACTAGGACTGCAAGGCATGAAATGGGTGGAGAAGTTGTTCTATAGAATCCCGATTTTTGTGGTATGCGATGATGTCAAGTATGATTCATTCGTCATTAGCAGTGACGAAGATTTTCAGGTGTTGTTCCATTGTCGCCGTCAGTTTCCCAAGGTGAGGACTTCAGAGCTGTTGGTGAAGATTGTGGATATAGTATCTAGTTCCGGAGGCTCGAATAGGAATCCGCACTCCACAAGGCATCCAATCTGCTCTAGTTCCATGCCTATTGGTTCCTCGTTAGTTGCGTCAGTGATTGCACCTGAGCCAGATTTAGTAGCTTCACCGTCCTTTGTAGTTAATCTGAACTGTAGTGGTGATGCAGTAGTTGGTGAGGCTGGACCGTTGGGGGAGGTTGCTTTTGTGACGCCTGGTTCTCCTGCGATAGTTCTGATCATTTGAGAGGTTGGAGTACCCGATGGGGTTGATGATGCATTTCATGATGATGATGATGATGATGTGGAGCCTGCAACGATAGCTGATGATAGTGACGATGAGACACCACGGACGACTCCAGCTGTGGGTGGGGGAGCATCTAGTTCAGGCACTAATCAGTACCCCCCGCACTTCTCTGCTCTGGACTTGGATGCCATGGCACCTCAGGGGGATCCGAGTGTACCTGTTGGCTTCGGGGCAAGAGACACACAAAATGCAAGAGTTGTATCTGAATTTCAGATCAGTCAGCAGTATCAGGATAAAGAGGAAGTCGTGTTTAGCATGAAGACCTATAGCATTCGCCGTGGAGTTGAGTACAAGGTATTAGAATCCGATCATCGCAAGTACTATGACAAGTGTAAGGAGTTCAACAGTGAGTGCGCATGGCTCAACCCGGTTAGCCTCCGCCAATGCAAAGGCATTTGGGAGGTAAAATGATACAATGGTCCTTATACTTGTCTAGCCACATTGATATCTAGTGATCACAGAAAGCTTAATTATCATGTCATATCGGTCTTCATACTGTCCATGATTAGAGTCGATGCTGCCACGGTGATCAAGGTACTGCAGAATACCACGGAGGCACACTTCAGCTTCAAGCCGACGTACAAAAGGGTTTGGATGGCCAAACAGAAGGCCGTTTCACAAATTTACGAAAATTAGAAAAAGTCGTACAATAACTTGCCACGATGGGTATTGAATGTGCAGATCACTATGCCAGGTAGTGTAGTTGTGTTGAAGACGAGTCCTGTTCGAGTTGGTCGGCAAGTGGATGACTCTGCAGCTTATTTCCATCGTTTGTTCAGGACATTCCCACCATGTGTTGAGGCATTTTGACATTGCAAGCCATTGGTTAGTGTGGACGGGACTCACCTGTACGGCAAATACGGGGGACACTGCCTGTCGTGATTGCATAGGACGGAAACTCCAACATCATTCCTATTGCATTTGCACTTGTGGAAGGTGAGAATGCAAAGTCGTGGTCATTCTTTCTATCTCACCTTTGGATGCATGTGACACATCAACCGGGTATATTAGTTATATCAGATAGGCACAATGAGATAAAGGCTGCATTGGAAGTTCCTGATGGCGGGTGGCTTTCGCCTACTGCATATAGGGCGTTCTGCATCCATCACGTGGCTGCTAATTTTGCCCTGACTTTCAAGGGAAAGGATGCAAGGAGGCTATTAGTGAATGCTGCGTATGTGAAGAGCGAGATCGAGTTTCATTACTGGTTTGACATCCTCCGAGCCTTTGATCCTGTTATGTTCGACTGGGCTAATTGAATTGACTACGCACATTGCACTCAGCATTGGGACGAAGGACAGAAATTCAAATACATCTCCGAAATGGAGTAAATCAATCCTCATCCTGCAATTCGGGACACGAGACCCCTTGTCGCTCAAGCTCGGCTGATAACCTAACCATCTGATAACCAAAACATTTAGTTGACAGTAAAGTGAACTGCTAAATAATAGAAAAGAGTGCATAACTAAAGGGAGATTACCTCGACGCTAATGGCCAATGAAAAACATCAAATCTGTCCAGCCGAAGTCCTGGGAACCTCTAGAAGATCCACAACTGGAGGAGTTGCAGTGGATTAGCCAACTTGACGACGCTTCTGTTTGCCACACGGCACATGCACCTATATATATAGTCATGATAGTGCAGCAGACTCCCAACTGTACTAACTCATGTCCTCTAGCATGGCGACATAAGGTAGCCAACGGATGTGGAATCAGGTACCTGACTTATCCCCGAACAGCTGCGTAGATAGAATTTAATAGATTCGATTTACTACTTGTTTCTATAAATCGAATTTAATCAATTCGATTTATATAAAAATGTGCTTTGGAATTTTGAGTGTTACATTTTTTAATTTGAAATATTCAAGTAATATTGATGTGCATTTAGTTTAATGAGGTGAATTGCCTTCATTTTATTGAAAAGAGCCATTTCTTCCTTTCTTGCAAATACTTTTACCCGAACTGATATTGGACAAGGTTACAACAATAATAAGCCATATTATTTAGAGGGTTGCTACACATACAAGTCTTTTTGGCTTACAAGTCATACAAGTTGGCACAAGTCCAACAAAACACACGCATTACACTCCCACATTCAAGAGTAAATAAACGCACGTTATTCAACCACTTCCTATTTTCAAAGCGCACTACTCACCATGCATTATGAACAACTCTTCTTCTTCTTCCTCCATGAAAACGAGTTTCTTGCCAAATTTGAAGATAATGGAATTTCAGAAATACACCCAAACGATGACAGAAATACACCTAAATGATTACAAAAATACACCCAAATGATTACAGAAATACACCCAAACGGTTATAGGAATTCACCCAAACGATTATAGAAATATACCCAAAGGATTACAGAAATACACCCAAAGGATTACAAAACTACATCCAAAAGATTTAAGAAATACACCCAAAATTCGTTGAAGTACATCTTATGCATAATTCAGAATTCTTTCTCTTTCTCCTCCTCATCTTCTACTACTTCTTCTTCTTCAAAAATGATTTCAGAGCTTGATGTCAAAAATTAATGAAAATCGAGAATATCGAAAAAAGAAAATAGAGAGAAAAGCATGTAAATGAAGAAGGAGAAAGAGAAGGCAAGAAAGGAAAGAAAAGAAGAAGAAGAAGAAGAAGAAGAAGAAGAAGAAAAAGAAGAAGAAGGTGCAGTGAAAACGTGCAGTACGGTTCGAAGCGCGTTATGACTTGTAAAGACTTGTATAAAAAAAAACGCTTGTATGTGAAGAATTATTCTATTATTTATCCATTTTGGTTCAAATTTCTGTAATTTTTATTATTATTATTTTTTCCAATATGAACGGCTAAAATCTTAGCCTTTCTTTTAATAACAACATTAATATGAGCCTACACAAATAAAAGATTCATCAAGTAATATTTAGATTTTTAAATTCAACTAATTATATGTTTGTCATTATCAAGAATAATGTTATTATTTTCTAAACTCAACAATTATAATTTGACACTATAAAATTTAAATAAAATAAAAAAATATATGAGAACAAATTTTGTATGATGAAAAAAAAAAAACTTAATAAATAAATCATTCTGGGTGAGATATGTATACATATCCCTTCTATTCTATTTTTTGGGTCCTATTTTATGTTGTAAACTCAAATAAAATAAATAAAATATCAATTATTTTAAAATATAAAATATATATTAAAAATAAATTAAATAATATATAGAATCTATATACAAATATATATTTATTTTTGGGTATTTTTGTAATTTTATAGTTAAGTTAGAATAGTTAGATAATTTGAATAAGTCAAATTATTAGTTAACTGATAATTAACAGTGTGAAAAGAGAAATTAGACCGATGGGTTAATTTGGGGGCAAATTTCATTAATTGAAAAATTGAAATACCATTCAAAATGTTACAACATGGAAGGATAAAGATGAATACTCATTTATGGGTGAATCTGATTTCTGAAAGGAGCAAATTCTCATATAGCACAATTAATAATGTTTGAAAAGAAGAATTTGTTTGCCTATAAAAGCATGAACGAAGTAATAGAATTTTACACACATAATTACAAATATTTTCTTTCTCTCTCTCTTTATAGCAATAAAATTATCTTCTCTCTCCATACACTATTAATAATTTTCCTCTATCTATCTTTACGTTACTGCATATAAATATATAAATTATTTTATCAAGTTAATTATATTAATATTAGAGTCTTCTATTTACATATCTTTATTTTATATTTACATCTTCCTTATTTATCTAGTTGTTTTACAACATGTTATCAGCACGAGACTCTGATCAAATTTTTAGGAAGATTCAGGTAACAAATTTTCATTATGTCAAAACTCTCTCATCTTGAATTCAATGCTCTTGATATATTTGGAAACAATTATTTATTATGGATATTAGATGTTGAAATCCATCTTGATTCAATGGATTTTGGAGATACCATTAAAGCTGAAAATAATGCATCCCAGAAGGATAAAGCCAAAGCCATGATTTTTCTCCGTCGTCAATTTGACGAAGGATTGAAAAATGAATATCTCACATTAAAAGATCATGCAGATCTTTGGAAAGACCTTGAAGAAAGGTACAATCATAAAAAATGGTGATACTTCCTCAAGCCCGATATGAATGGACGCACTTGCGTCTACAAGATTTTAAATCTATAAATGAATATAATTCTGCAATGTTTCGAATCACCTCACGAATGAAATTATGTGGGGAAAAGATAACTGACCATGATATGTTGGAGAAAACTTTCTCAACCTTCCATGCCTCGAATGTGCTCCTGCAGCAGCAGTATTGAGAAAAATGATTTAAAAAATATTTTGAATTAATTTCTTGCCTTCTTGTTGCTAAACGCAACAATGAGTTGCTATTGAAAAATCATGAAGCGCGCCCAGCTGGCGCCGCCCCATTTCCTGAAGTAAATGCGGCAAATTACCCAAGAAGAGGTAAATGGTAAGGCTTTAATAACAAGAAAAAAAATTATGGAAGGAAAAGGAATTATATTCAAAAGAGAGGATCTCACTAGAAGTGGGATAAAGAAAGAAATATTAGGCAGAATAAATCAACAGATGATAAGAGTTTCCATTGTGGTGGAAAGGGTCATTGGTCACGTACCTGCTGTACCCCAAGGCACCTAGTCGATCTTTACCAGGCATCTTTGAAAAAGGATGACAAGAAAAAAGAGTCGAATTTTGTTTCAAATAATGCTGAAAATTTCACTACTCATTGTGATGTATCTAATTTCTTTGAGGATCCTGAAGGAAATATTGGTCATTTGATCAATGATGGAATAGTTTAATGTGTGAGATTGTTAAGTATTCATGTAAATAAATAATGTAAAGAACTTATTGTTATGTTTTATTTTCTATGTATTTAAGTTTCAAATATGATGTATATAAATAATGAAATATTAATGTTTATAAATTTTAAAATTATTAAATATGTCATGTTTTAAAATAAAATTTTAGTATATGATATTATTTTTATGTGCAGTATTTCTTAGAAAAATAATTCCGATCAAGAATTCAATTTAACTATGCATACTACTCATTTTATTATTATTTGTCTTTGAAAAGAATGGCAAGGATATGTAATGAAGATGTATGCCTTGCGGATAGTGCAAGTTTGCACACTATTCTCAAAAGTAATATATATTTTACCCATCTTATGCCAAAAGAAGAATGTGTTAATACTATTATTGGCTCAGGCAATGTGATTGAAGGCTCTGGAAGAGCTATAATTTTGTTTCACGGAGGAACAAAATTCATAATAAATAATGCATTGTTGTCTACCAAGTCTCGAAGAAACTTGTTGAGATTTAAAGATATTCGCCGAAATGGATATCATATTGAGACTATGAATGAGGAAAGTCATGAGTACTTATGTATCACAACTCATGATTCAAATAAAAAGGTTATATTAGAAAAGTTGCCCTCACTTTCATTTGGATTATATTATACCAAGATTAGTGCAATTGAATCACATGCCACTGTAAACCAGAAGATTACTAGTCCAAATGAATTCATAACTTGGTATGACCGACTGGGTCATCCGGGAACAACCATTGACATTCACTAAAGAACCAGAAGATTCTTAAAACTAGTGAATTTTGTTGTGCTGCATGTTCTCAGGGAAAGTTAATTTTAAGACCATCACCAATAAAGGTTGGATTTGAGTCCCCTGAATTTTTAGAAAGGATTCAAAGTGATATATGTGGACCAATCCATCCACCATGTGGATCTTTTAGATATTTTATGGTCCTTATAGACGCATCTTCGAGATGGTCACATGTGTGCTTATTGTCCTCTCGCAACCTAGCGTTTGCGAGATTACTGGCTCAAATTATTCTATTAAAAGCACAATTTTTAGAAAATCCAATCAAAGCAATTCGTCTTGATAATGTTGCTGCATTTACTTCCCAAACTTTTGATGCTTATTGTATAGCTAATGGAATAAGTGTTGAACATCCAGTAGCTTATGTTTACACACAAAATGGATTAGCAGAATCGCTTATTAAACGCCTCCAATTAATTGCTAGACCCTTGCTTATGAGAACAAATCTCCCAACCTCGGTTTGGGGACGCGCAATTTTACATGCCGCAGCACTTAGTCGTTTGAGGCCAACGAGTTATCATCAGTTCTCTCCTATGCAATTAGCTTTTGGCTAGCAGCTAAATATTTTCCATTTAATAATATTTGGTTGTGCGATATATGTTCCCATTGCACCACCTAATCGTACCAAAATGGGACCCCAAAGAAAATTGGGAATATATGTTGGATATGATTCTCCATCTATAGTAAGGTATCTTGAGATACAAACTGAAGATATATTTAAAGCCCGATTTGTGAAGTGTCATTTTGATGAATCAAAATTTTTAACATTAGGGGGAGAGAATAAGCTTCCTGAAAAAGAACTTAATTGGAATGCATCATCGTTGATGCATTTAGATTCTCAATCAGGGCAATGTGAACTAGAAGTTCAAAAGATTATACATTTGCAAAGAATAGCAAATGAATTGCCTGATACATTTTCCAATACAAAGAGGATAACCAAATCTTATATATCAGCGAAAAATGCCCCAATTCAAATTGATGTCCCAGTTGGACAAATTGCCACTGAAGCAAATACACGCCAGAAGCGTGGCAGGCTTGTCGTTTCTAAAGACAAAAATCCTCGAAAAAGAAAAGGGGTAAATACGATTTCTGTTGAAAAAGACATAGTAAAGACACCTGCAGTTGTCCAAAATTGTGATATAGTTTTAACGCCAGAAGACGTTCAGGTACCTAAAAATTATGAAAATGACGAGATCTCGATAAATTATGTCTTTACAGGAGAGAAATGGGACCGAAATAAGACAATTGTCAATGAAATATTTGCATATAATGTGGCATGAATATCATGCATGAAAATAAGGATCTTGAGCCAAAATCAGTCGAAGAATGTCGACAAAGGAATGATTGGCCAAAATGGAAAGAAGCCACGAAGGCTGAATTAGACTCACTTGCAAAACATGAAGTCTTTAGACCTGTAGTCCGTACACTTGAAGATGTAAAACCTGTTGGATACCGATGGGTATTTGTGAGAAAACGAAATGAGAAAAATGAAGTGCGCTACAAAGCCCGACTTGTGGCACAAAGTTTTTCACAAAGGCCCGGTATAGATTATGAAGAAACGTATTCCCCTGTAGTGGATGCGATAACATTGCGTTGTTTGGTCAGTTTATTTGCATATCATAAACTGCATATGCATTTAATGGATGTGGTAACAGCCTACTTATACGCCTCATTAGATCGGGATATCTATATGAAAGTCCCTAAAGGACTAAAGATATCTAAACCATCCAATGAATATTTGCAAGGGTTATACTCAGTCAAATTGCAAAGATCTTTATATGGTCTGAAGCAATCTGGACGAATGTGGTATAATCGTCTTACTGAGTATCTGGCCAAAAACAGTTTCAAGAATGATGATATATGCCCGTGTGTTTTCATAAAGAAAACTGCATCTGGATTCATTATAATTGCTGTGTACGTTGATGATTTAAATATCATTGGGACTCCTGAAGAGATTCCAACAATTATAAAAAACTCTAAAAGAAGAGTTTGAGATGAAAGATCTTGGAAAGACTAAATTTTGTCTCAGCTTGCAGATTGGGCATACAAAAGATGGGATCTTTATTCATCAAACAACATACACAGAAAAGATCTTAAAGAGATTTTATATGGACAAGTCACATCCATTAAGTACCCCAATGATTATAAGATCTTTAGATGTGTAAAAGGATCAATTCCGTCCTAAAGAAGAGAATGAAGATATCCTTGGTCCTGAAGTACCATATCTTAGTGCCATTGGAACGCTAATGTATCTTGCTAATAATACGCGACCTGACATATCATTCGCGGTGAATTTACTAGCAAGATATAGTTCCTCTCCAACCAGAAGACATTGGAGTGGAATCAAACAAATTTTTCGATATCTTCATGGAATGGTTGATATGGAATTGTTTTATCCCTATGGATCCAAGTCCCAACTAGTTGACTATGCAGATACTGGATACTTGTCTGATCCACACAAAAGGAAATCTCAAACAGGATACCTGTTCACATATGGTGGTACAGCTATATCATGGAGGTCCACGAAACAGACGATAGCAGCAACCTCATCGAATCATGCTGAAATACTAGTGATTCATGAAGCTAGTCGCGAGTGTTTTTGGCTGAAGAGTCTGATTCAATATATTCTGTCATCATGTAGACTGATTGATCATAAGATAGCTCCAACTGTCCTGTTTGAAGATAATATAGCATGCATTGCTCAACTTAAAGGCGAATACATCAAAGGCAATAGAACAAAGCATATTTCTCTCAAATTCTTTTTCACTCATGATCTTCAAAATCAGGGGACAATTGATGTCCAACAGATTCGATCAAGTGACAATCTGGCAGATTTATTCAGAAAGTCACTCCCAAAATCCTCCTTTGAAAGATTGGTACATGAGATTGGGATGCGCCGATTTCGAGACATTAAATGATGTCGCCAAGAGGGGGAGAGTGTACTCTTTTTTCCTTGGTCAGGTTTTTTTTCCATAGGGTTTTTCTTGACAAGGTTTTTAATGAGGCAGTTCCCATCACAAAGGATATTGTACTCGTTTTCCTTCACTAAAATTTTTTTCCACTGGGTTTTTCTTTAATAAAGTTTTAATGAGGCATATTCCTAAATGAACATCCAAGGGGGAGTGTTACAACATGGAAGGATAAGGATGAATGCTCATTTATGGGTGAATCTGATTTCTCATCCTGGAAGGAGCAAATTCTCATATAGCACAATTAATAATGTTTGAAAAGAAGAATTTGTTTGCCTATAAAAGCATGAACGAGGCAATAGAATTTTACACACACAATTACAAATATTCCCTTTCTCTCTCTCTTTATAGCAATAAAATTATCTTCTCTCTCCATACACTATTAATAATTTTCCTCTATCTATCTTTACGTTACTGCATCTAAATATATAAATTATTTTATCGAGTTAATTATATTAATATTAGAGTCTTCTATTTACATATCTTTATTTTATATTTACATCTTCCTTATTTATCTAGTTGTTTTACAACACAAAACTCATATATAATTATTTTTATGTAAAATTAATAATTAAATTTTTTTAAAATATTTAATAAATACAGTTAATTTTTATATATTGTCCGTGTAAAGTAATTTTATACGTGCATTTAATTATACAATGTTACATTAATAAAATAACTAATTTTTATATTGACCGCATAAATAGTCATCCAAAAAATAATATATTAAAATTAAATTCTTAATAAATTTGATAATAATTTTTAATTATTAATTTTATGTTAATATAATTGTACGTGAGTTCTATTTTTATTTGTGTAATACTTAATTATTAATTTTATAATATAAAATTCTCATAACAATACGGCCCTGCATATTATATATTTTGAAGTGTTATACCAAAGTTATTTTTAATAAAAAAATTAGTCGAAGATAACATTATTGATATCCCATTTGGTAGAAAAATGGATTTTTTTATTTTTTTTTTTGCTTAATTATTTAGTAAAGTATAATTTGTTACCTTACATTCTTTAAATAAATAAAAAATATATATAAAAAATATTAAATAATAAAAAATTATACTTTATCAAACCATTAAAAAGAAACATTGAGAAGTCCAATCCCCAAACATTTGGTGGTGGTCGTTGTATCCATCTCCAACGGCCTTCATTGTGTTTGAATATATAACACCTATTCTAATTCTATATTTTTCTATCACTGCTTGCCACACACAATTCGACCGTTGTATTTCCCAATCTTTTTTTTTTTCTTTCTTCTAAACATTCACCCACCTTACTTAATCTTCCACCACATCACCATCACATTCTCAAGTGCCCTACTCATGGAAAACATGCTGAAAACGCCTCCAAAAGTTCCAATTCAAGCAAAACCACTCCAACCTGAACCTCAACCTGATTGCAAAACACCAACAACTCCACTAAGCTCCTTTAACCAATTGCGTAAACCTGTCACCCCAGATCGCCTTAGAGTCCCCAAGGCATTCAAGTACCCAGAAAGGTATGTATATGCATAAATAAATAACATTTATACTTTTTTTTTTTTGTTATATGGTGTAACGGTTAGTGACACTATACTAGATGAAAATTTTCCTAATATGCGTTTTGTTGTTATATATATTTATTAAGGTATACAAGCCCAACAGATTTGATGGTATCCCCTGTGACCAAAGGGCTTCTTGCCAGAACCAAAAGGGGTGGTGCACTATTACCACCACCTTCTAAAACTGAAACTAAGGTAGTGCATCACAATTAAACCTATATTTATAATTTAGAACATGTTTACTTTTAATTTGGGTGATTATTGTATTCAAGTGGATAAAAAAAAAACAGAGATAATTAATTGGTACAATTATTGCAGATCCCAGACACGTCTTTGCAGGATGTGAGTCCTTTACAAAACAAAGTGCCAATGCTGATCGAAGAGAAGCTCAACTAAAACCTGAAGAATTCAATCATGTTTGAAGATTTTGTAATACTCTACTACCAAAGAAAGAACTATATGTTCTGTGATAATCTCATCTCATTTTATATCTATTAGTCTCAAAAAATGCTATGATAGAGAATCATACTGCAAATTTGCCTTGTATACATAAAAGGCTAAGAGGTTGGAAAGTTAACTAAATATCAGTGACAATTGGGGAAGAAGATGCTCTTTTGATTTTCTTCCCCAAAAGTAGTTTCACAAGTTTTGTTCATTCTTATAATCTAATCAATGCATTTAGCCATTTAATTACTTTTAATAACGAATCAATTACGTAGGTCTTATAAAGTTATTTAGAGCATTATTTTTTATAAACTTTCATTAAATAAATGGCAGTTCCTAAAATCTTTTGTGCTACTAAACAACTTTTCTAGATTAATTATGTAATTCTTTGGAGTAATTAAATTAAATGAGAACAATACTAATCAAAACAAAATTTCACAAGAGTATTAGACTATATTTATAGAATAATCAATTAGTTAGGAATAATAATTAAGTGTTAGTTAATTATTTTTTTTTATCTTGTTAGCACTTAGCACATAGATGCATATATATAATGTAGGTGCCGTCTGTGGTGCCTAGTTACGATTGGTGACTAGCGTGGCTATCCTAAATTAGCCTGTAATCAAGCGATATGTGGCGAGTTCAAGCTTGGGAAGCGGTAACTATGCTAATGACACGGTAATTATGAGCGGTTTCACTCATTTTTTTCTAAAAAATTTGGGCCCAAACAGATACCACAAAAAAACAACCATCATAAATAGCAAACCCAATAATATTATGAAAAAAAAAAACCAATTTCCTAAACTCAATGACACTGGCACACACTCATCTTTAACCTCTCAAAGCCAAGACTAAAAACAAATGCCAAACTTGAAACCACCAGCAACTCCAACATCCTACTACCTGGAATGCTACCAGACACCGCAAAACTCCATGGATACAAACCAAGAACACAGGATATCAACTAACGCCATTCGTATACCATCCAATCTAACCTACTTCACCTTCTTCCTCCTTATACAAAGAATGATCATCACATCATTGGGGTTCCACAACAATCACTGTCGACGGCAAAACCCTCACTCCACTCGAAAGATAACTACTGTTCTTCTTCCTCCGCTACATACAGATTGCATCGCCAGAGGTTAACTTGGGACCTAGCTATCACCGGCAGTCGAAACAACCACCCATTCTCTCCAGAAATTGATTCACCCTACTGACAATCATACTCCTAATATACATCATGATTTTTTTCACAAAATTCCTGGGGTAAAAAAAACAAAAGTTACCGCGTTTAATATGCTAATCAAACGTTAATGATACACTCTCACAATTCAGGTGTCATCATCTTATTGCGTGGTCAACATATAGTCATTTGTAACCATCACTAGTATAGCCACCAGAGACGTAACCATTTTATGTATTCTTATGTATTCTCAGAGTACATAGAATTATAGAAGTACATTATACATATGCATATACGTGTTAATAAGAGAAGGAAAGATAACTAACTATCATTTAATTGTTATTATTAACTAAATGATCATTTTATAAATATAGTCTAATAAAAGACGGTAATGTTAAGAAGAAAAATTTTTTTGTCTTATTTAATATTTATTAATTATTAATACAATTAATAAATGCGTTACAAAATTTTCAAGTAACAGAGAAAACAGAGAGAGTATTGTGTTTTTGATATTTGAGGAGAATGATTTTACACTATCTCTCTGTTCATTCCAAACGAACCTCGTACCATTGAACTGAGCCAATATCTCCATGAATCTGAAGTTCACAAACAGATCTTATTAAAAATGAAACAGCATCATCGATGTTCTCGTATCGCGCCAGATCAGGAGGAAGAGACTTTCCAGGCCAATTTTCAAGCCACCCTTTCAACTTGACCTTAAGTTCTTCCTCAGAAACAAACTTCTCTTCCTGCCCTGGTTCTAACAGCACATAAGTTTCAGTCCTCTCATTCGCCCTTCTTCGCCGCAGCCCAAAAACCTTATAGGAATTTTATTATTTAGTGTGTTATAAATTTACTTGAACAGCTGTGAATATGAAATCTTAGTATATTTATACCTTCGTAATACTTCTAGAATCACTTGGAACTTGAGGCATTTTGTGATGGATTGAAGTACCATCAAAACATGTAATTAGGCCTAGTGAAGTTGTATGCATTATTGGATTTGGAATAAGGCATTTTGTTGTGGCTGCTAATAAAGAGAAAGAAACAAAAAATCATACATAATGGATTCAAAAATGTACATAATATAAAAACAAAGATCAACACTAATAAAGACCAAAATACATAAGAGCATAACTTACAAGTTAAGGTGTGGACTCTAACATTGAAGAGCTGAGACTGCAAAACTCCTACCATAGCAACTATTTTGATCTAAGCTTCATTCATAGTTTTTGGTTATCATCCTTTTTCTGATATAGATGATGATAAACATAGGAACATTTACAATCACAAAATCTATCTATGGATAACTTCTTTTGTTATGCTTCTCTAAATTACCCTCCATTCTTAACATATCTTCAGCATTGTCCTTTTCTACACCTTGTCCTCTTCTCAAAGTTTCAGAACGTGATATTGCATTCAACAAACTAGTCCTAAAAAAAGAGTCAAAATTTTTATATTTTTTTAAATGTTTGACAAATTAGTTTCTAGTAAAATAGAAAAATAAATTAATTTTTAACTTAAAATAAATAATATATTAATCCTTAGTTTTTATATTAAAAAAAATAATAATAAATAATTAATTAAAATAAAATTAATATATTCACTTCATTCCAACAATCTTTTAAATTTTACTCCTTTTTAGGGTTGGCAATACTAACTTTATCCGCGAATATCTAATTTGACCCAAGCTGTTGAGATAGGATTGACAACTCGATTTGCAATGGGTCTGGTTGAGAGTGAAATAGTCTTGACATATTATAGTATATAATTAAAAATTAATAAATTATTATACATATAAAATAAAGTTGATAGAAATCGAACCAGCAATGGATCTGATTGAGAGCGAAATAGTCTTGACATATTATAGTATATAATTAAAAATTAATAAATTATTATACATATAAAATAAAGTTGATAGAAATCGAATTTATATTATTCTTGTTTTTTAATTTTAACATGAATCTCATTATATTTTTGTTGTTTTTAATTTTACTATAGACTTAATTTATCTTTTTTATTTTATTAGTATATTTATAAAATATAAAATATAAAATAATTAAATATTGTATTTAATTAAAAAATAATTTATTATAAATAAAATTGAATAAAATTAAATAAAAAAACTTTAAATTGTAATAAAATTAAAGTTAAAAAAATTAAATTTTAATAAAAAAAATTACTAAACCTACAAATAAAATTAAAATAAAATCTAAACTAAGTCCTACTTGTCCTTTTCTAGAGGGAATGCAAATGACATAGTTCTAGAGAAAAAACACCCACTTGAATTGGTAGAAATGAACTGAATCTAGACTATGTTTAGTATTCTTCTCACTGGTGACAAATCTTTGACATTATACCTTGCCTATTTTTGGCTTTTCCTAATGCAAGTTTTAAGTGGTGGCATAATGACGTGGCTGATGGTTCACCATACTCGTCATTGCTTTAGGTGACGATCCATATCTATATGGATAGATTTAAAAGCAATTAAAATCATGGAAAGTTAATCAATTATTATATTATATATATCATAACTTATTTTTGTTATTTTTATTTTTATTTGTATAAAGAGGCTGTGAGAGTGACCCAATTTAGTAAATTGACAATCACATTGCTATATAAGTGTATAAGATCCCGGGAACCTCTCTCTGACTATTTTTATCATTTGACCACTTTAGTCTTTTCTGCGTTTTCTTCATTAACAGAACGTTATCCCCAAAACCCAGTTTTTAAACCTTAATTAACCTTTGGAACCATTTCATGTTTGACCTTCTCTCAATCACTTTTCATGCTTAATTTTTCATTATTGTCATTTTCCATCTTCTTCTAATTTGGGGGCCCAAAAAAGGTTAATCTCTTTTCTGGGTCCTTGCAATTCACCTTCATGTTGAATTGATTTGAACGAATCAATTATAATTTGAAGCTGCAAGGTTAAAAGATTCAATTATGAATATTTGAGTAAGCTTCATAGCATTATACCTTAGTTTTTTTTATTTGGTGTTTAATTTTTACAATAAGATAATTGCTTACATGTTTGCTTTTTTATTTTATTTTCATTTTTTCAATGTAAGATAAAATGTTACATGTCAATGATAATTCAATTTAATTTCTGATTGCAGAAGGATGTCTAATATCTTGCAGCTCTTATATATGTGCCTGTATGTATAAAAAAAAAAAAAGAAATTAGAACAAAAGATACACACAATTTCATTGTTGTGCCTCCTCAAAAGAACTCAAAAACCTTGGTAAGTGGTAACTCCTTTTTTGTTACAAATGTATATATGTTACATTTTACAAGAATTGCTTTATTCTCTTCAATATCATCTAACATTGCTACTTATCTTGCTTTTGTAGAGTTCTCAAATGGATAACAAAGGAAGTAGCAAGAAATTTAAAGTGCAAGTTAACCTAAACGGAGACGACAGCGACGTGGATTCTATTAAGAGATATTCTGTCTCTTCTCTATCGTCAGACTCATCATTAGATTCTGACGATAGAGAAGAGCCAGGAAATAGAAATAGTTTCGAGCATAGTTATGATCTACATGTATATGATTCTCCCGTATGGAGCTACACGGGTGCTTCAACTACACATTCTCCATCTCATTACACAATGGAAAGCGGTTATGATCCGAACAGAATTCCAGCATCTGTGTTTGGTAAATCAAATCCTAATGATCAATGGAGTGTTGCATCAAATGAATCTTTGTTTAGTATCCGATTAGGGAATGGGAGTTTCATAACTAGGGACATTTCTTTTGCAATGAACAATAATAATAACAAATCCGGGGAACTTTACAATGTTTCCATGCCATTGCCAACTGTTCAGGAAGTGAGTTATGAAGAAAACAACAACAGACACTCCGTCTCGTCGGATTCGTCGGACGGAAGTTTGGTTCTTGATTTGGAAAAGCATGAACGTAAGAATGATGAGGAATCAAGAAAAGTTGAGACAAAAGTATTGGACAAAACAACAATGGATCATCATAGTAAAGAAGCAAATAATGCCCCTGTTGTGTCTTACAGATCCATGGAGAGCGGTCGTTCGTTTCAGTTTCCGATGTAAGAAACACTTTCATCATATCTTCCTTTATTATATTGGTGAAAACTCGGTGCAGTCAACTTCACGTGAAGTTAGTTGATAGTTAAGAAATGTTAAATGATTTGACTAAATTTTCATCTAACGGTTTTTAATTATTAATTTTACGTGAAGTTGACTACATCTAAAAAGAAAGATTAATTGCATTTTTCTCTATGAATACTATGCCATGTAGTAATAGTATAGCCATGATAATGAGTACCGTAAGATAGGATTTAAGTTCAATTCGCAAATACAAATAATACTGCCAGCTCTGAGTAATACAGCATAATTCCAGTATGGATGATCAATGTCAATCATTTATACTATTTATATTCATAGCTTAAAGTTTAATATCTTATTATAAGAATTAATCCATCACTAGTTATAGCACAAATGATAAATGTGCAAGTCTATTTATTTGACAATTCATGGTGTTACCTGTACCTTCTCAAGGTTAAATTTTGAACAATATTTTTTAGCAGTTTGAAATTATTTCAGTTTCATTTATATTTTTGTTTAAATTATATTCTTCAAAAAAATTCTAAACATTACAAAAGGGTAAATAATTTCCTACTATTAACCATAGCTTTCTTTTCCTGATTTCTTTTAGATTAACAAATAATGGAGAAAGAATAAGTTCTTCAACAGTAGAATCAGAAATGCATGAAAAAACTGAAAACCAACAACAGCAGCCAGAGAAATCATCGTCGTCGCCGCCTCCTCCTCCTCCAAAAGCTAAAAAGGCATCAAAACAAGGTGGAAGATATTGCTGTTTTTGCTTCTCATGTTTCTGACAGATGATAAGTCTTCAAAATGATGTTGAAACAGAAAAACATTAAATGACTCTGCCCCTGTTTAAGAGTGCAAATGCAATGCTTGATTTTGATGGTAAGTGTCTTAAAACAACAGCAATAAGAGATTAAGATTGAGAAAAGATAGAAAAAAAATGTTTGGGAGGTAGAAAATTGAACAAATTTTGTACTAAACAAAAGTATTTGGTCTATTTCTTTGTTTGTATTATGAATCTAGAAACTACAATTGAGACAAAATTAAAAAAAAAAATTGTATCTCCAATGTTTCGCCTCTGAACAAGTTTTTGAAGAGGCAGAAAATTGAACAAGTTTTGTATCAAAACAAAAATATCTTGTTTGCTTCTCTTCTCAGTCTTTCTATTATCAGAATCTCTGTATTTATGTTTTAACACACTTACCAAGATTTCAAAATGATGGAGGATGAAGATCAAGGAAGAGAATCTGATTATCCTGCCAAGCTTTACATTTTTTTCCTCCCACTTAGATTTTGTTTGGTGGGAGAGAATGTGATCAAAGAAATAGTATATATATAGTGTTTTTTTCTTCTTTCTTTCTTTTTTTTTTTTTTTTTGTGTCCATGAATCATGAATGTCTATACTTGTAGAGTTGTAATAATAGTTTACATGACTGTTACATGAATTTTCTATCCAAATAGGATTAGGATGGAAAATTGATCAATTGCCATGATTAAGTTAATTTCGGATTTAGATATTGTAATACGATTTAATCATCTTTTTCTTATTTTCGGTTGTAGCGTAGGATTGGTCTAGCAGTGAGAGATTTTAACTAAGAAAATTGCTATACTCCATAGTCCATACTTCTATTAGAAGGTCAGAAATATTCACATTCAATTTTGATTTAGGCATAAAAATTATACTTTCTTTTATATTAAATTGTATTTTTTAGGCTAAATTTATAAGTTTATGTCATCCACTTTGGTGATTACTTTACTGGCCTTTCTCTCTTAATTAATGGTTTTCTCTTCGTGATTCTTTTTTTATCTTAAATATTATTATCATTTAATTTTCTCTTTTCTAAAATTCTTTTAGATAAATATATTTAACGATAATTTACTTAAATTTTAATATTAATAATTAATATTTATGTTAATATTTTATCAAGTTTTCAAATTAAAATTTTAATTGAAATTTCTTACTTAAATTTAGAATGTATTTGTTAAAATAAAAAGTTAAAAAAAGACTATGATGCACGGACACGGGACACGACATGACACGGGACATATCGACACGCAAATTTTAAAATTTTATAAGATACGGGGACACGCATACATATAAAATATAAAGTATTTTTAGATAAAACGTAATGATATTTTTATCTTTTATTGATATTAAAATATAAATTAATTTTTTAATTATTTTTAATTATCTTATTTTAATTATATCAAGTGTTTAAAATATTTTTTGTTTTAATAAATAATAAGATATACTATATCTAAATTTATTTTATATTAAGAATAAGATTGAACACGTTGACATGTGATGATATTTAGATGTGTCCAAACGTGTCCAGTAAAAATTTTTTATTTTATATTAAGACACGTTTTGGACACAGCAGACACACGTGTCGGACAAGTGTCAATGAGTATCGTGTCTAAAATATGTCCGACATGCAGACACGACAATTTAGCGAAGTGCCTGTACTTTATAGGAAAAAGATTTTTAATAGTAACAATTTTAATATGTGCCGTTAGGGCACATGATAGTTAAATTCTAAAAAATAATAAAAAAAATCTAGTAAAATAGTAATCGATGTGAATAAGATAAAATTATAAATTTAATGAAAAAATACAATTTAACATAAAAAAAATAGTAAAAATTTTATTTATCTTAATCAATTTAGTTGATCGAGTAATTAGCTCATTTATTTATTTGAATAAATATCAGTGTTTGATCCGGTCAGTTGAACTGAAAACCTAATCATTAACTGAGATTATATTGAACCATCATTTAAATCGGTCACGCAATTAACCTATTGAAATTTGGTCAAATCTAATAACTGATCAAAACTGGATGAATTAACCTAGTCAAACTTGGTAAAATCGGGTCAAACTAAAAAAAATTGTTATTTACCATACATGATATTTTTCTATCTAATATATTACATAAATAAATTATATTTACAAATTTAAAAGAATTTTTTTTATTAAGTACAACATATTTTCTGTTTTCATGATTACTATCTTTATTTTCTTTTATAAATACTTGAGCAATATAATAAATATTAATTAATTGATAAATTATTAAAATTTAAAAATAATAGTTAATTTTATAAAAATAAAACTAAAAAAACATTTATTATAAAAATAAAAAATAAAAATAAATTTTATATAATTATTTAATTAGTAATCGAGTGAATCGATTCAACATGTAATCTCCTGGCTAAACAAATAATTCGATGATCCAATAATTTGACTAATTCGATTTTGATAACTATAATTTAAATACCCGTATTTTGTGTAATAATTCATTAACCAATAACAAATCTCTAATTTATCCTCTACTGTATATTTCAACAGCAGAACAGATGTTAATTTCTGTTTCAAATTTTTTGGTGTGGGTCCTATTTGTTGATTTTCTTTAAAGTTTTGTTCGTTTATTATGAAAATGAAAATAGAAATAATCCCAGCATGAAGCTAAAATAATTAAATAGATTCCGTTAAAAGTTGTTTAATTTTAGGGTGGTACAGAAAATTGAATTACAACAAATTCACAGCTTAAAAAAACAGCATGTTCACTCAAATTCGTAATAGTTAAATATATTAAAAGTTGTGGATCCCGTTTACGTTGGAGAGTTGGAATCCATTACAACTTTTCAACCTAACGTTTTAGTTTTTTAGTGCTTTGTTGCTTTCATATTTAATGGGGTATCCGAAAGATACCTTTTTTTTTATATTGATTTATTCTTCTAGCTAGGTATATATTATCCTTTATTAATTTAACAACACAATTCAAATTCTTTAATACTTTCTTCATAAATTAAATTAAGAATTTTAATGCGTATGAAATGGATTTCCCAAATGTACACCAAAAAGTGGCCATCACTTTTTTCACTTAATTATTTAGTTTTGCTTTTGAAAAAAAATAAAAAAATTATCAAATTATATGATTATATAGAGATGACAACATATACTCTATTTGTAGGTATTCAATTCAGTCAATCAACGTAACAGATAAAATAAAGTACAAATAAAAATTTTGTGTCGATTAAGTCTCAATTCTATTCGATCAATTTGCGTCATATATATGTAAATATTATATTTTTATCTAAAAATATATTTTTCAAGTGAATGTTAAAATAAAGATCTTTTATTAAATATAAAAAATCTTTAATCACACAAAAAAATTATTAATTAATAATTTAATATGATCTTTTTTCATAAAAATCAGTTATATTTTAAATTACCATCAAATTATAAATTATATTTTCAAGAATTATGTGTGAATATTATAACTGAAAATAATATTCTTCTTAAACATTTGTTTGTTTAGGATTAAGAATATTTCATATAATATTTTTATGAATTCTAAAAAATATGTTAAAAGTTATTTGATTTATAATTAATATATCTTCTGAAATATATGCAGTAATTATCAAAATAACTATAAAATACATTTAATATATATATTAGAATTATATTATATTGATATATTCATTCCCCAAAGTGAAGAAATCAATCTTCCAAATTCTCTTACTCTGTCTCTCTCACAGTGCGCTTTCGGTTCTTATTTTCTTCTCTCTTTTACGGAGTTTCTTCGCGTTAACAACAACAAGAACAACAATAATAACTGCACGAGAATATAATAAACAAAATAAGATATAATTATACAAAAACTCAACGCTCAGGCGTATTACTCAATTATATATATTGTGATAAGATTGCTTGAGGTGATCAATACTTATTTTTTATAACATTTAAATTATTAAAAGTGATTGTATTAAATAAAATTTAAAAAAAATATCTTTCGTATGTGTATAAATAGTAATAAAATTTGAGGTATATGACATACAAAGGATTGAAAAATAAATATCTCACACTAAAAAATTTTGCAGATTTATAAAAAAATTTTGAAAAAAGGTATAATTATAAAAAAATAGTGATACTTCCTCAAGTTCGATATGAGTGGAAGTAGACGCATTTACATCTTCAAGATTTTAAATCCATAAATGAATACAATTTAACAATATTCTGAATTACCTCACGAATGAAATTATGTGGGAAAAAATATAACTGATAATGATATGTTAGAGAAAACTTTCTCGACTCTCCATGTCTCGAATGTGCTCCTGCAGCAGCAGTATCGAGAAAAAAAAAACTTGAAAAATATTCTGAGTTAATTTCTTACCATCTTGTTACTGAACACAACAATGAATTGCTTTTAAAAAATCATGAAACGCGCCCAGCCGGTGTCGCCCCATTTTCTGAAGCAAATGCGGTAAATCATTACCTCAAAAGAGGTAAATGACAAGGTTTTGGTAATAAAAAAAATTATGAAAAAAAGAAAAATTATGTTCATAAGAAATGATCTCACCAGAAGTAGCATAAAGAAAGAAATAATGCGCAAAATAAATCAACAGAGGATAAATATTTCCGTTATGGTCGAAAGGGTCATTGGTCGCGTACCTATCGTACCCCGAGGCACCTAGTTGATCTTTATCAAGCATCCTTGAAAAAAGATGACAAAGAAAATGAGACAAATTTTGTTTTAAAGGATGTTGTTAAAAATTACGCCACTCACTATGAAGTATCTGATTTCTTTGAGGGTCCTGAAGAAAATATTGGTCATTTGATCAATGACGAAAAAGTTTAATATGTGGATTTGTTAAGTACTCATGTCAGTAAATAATGTAAGAAATTAAACTTCTTGTTAAGTTTTAGAGTATTTACCTATTTTGATCCTCGAAAAATTTCAGACCAGACACTTTAGTCCCCAACTAAAATTAATTACTCGATTGGTCATTAACAATTAACTCCGTCAGTCATTTAGGTCCTTTGCTCCGTCAACTCTAACGGAAGACAAAATAGTCCCTAGCAACTCTAACCGGGGACAAAATGGTTCCTGACCTCCTTTGTTCGGAAACGACACTGTTTTTCCCCAATTTCCATCATATCTCGTATAACACTAACAATTTAACATTGTAACGTCAATCTACACAATGCACACTCTGCAACTTCAATGTTCACAAGAAGAAAAATTCTCAACTTGTTCTCAACCAATTAATACTCAAGAAACTAATGACTATGTCTCTCAAAGTATGTACTTGTTGTCTTCGATGGATCCCATGAATCTAGACAGCAAGTCTGATTTGTTAAGACTCGTCGTCGTCGTCACTATCTCCTTCCTCTTCTGTCCTATCATCTCCATGACCACATTGTCCACCACTTCGATCGCTTCTATCAGCTTCTTCTCCAAGCTAATATTCAGTAATCGCTTCAGTTTCCATATAAGCAGCAACGATCCAAATGAGAGTTTGCATATAATGTCGAAGAAGAATCTTCTAATGATGTCCTAATATCCAACAATCTATATTGCTTGTCGAAGAATTGAGAAAGGCATGCCCTTGGGTTAGTTATGGAATTTGGTCTTGAGGATATGGTGGACGTTGTCGGGGTTGGAGGTGATACTGTTATTGAGAACGTGGCGGTGGATGCTTTTGGTGGGTGAAGTGCGGAGGAGGTGGGTGTACCAGTCACATAGATTTAGGAAGTGTGTAGTCTATAACACGTTGAGGTAGGTGCGACACACGTAGCAGTTACACCATGGCTTGATCTTGGAGTTGAAGAGGAGGAAGGAAAAAGTGAAAAAGAAGACTGTGAAGGTGAAGAAGGAGCATATGAATGTTAAGATTATGCGAGATATGATGAAAATTGGGAAAGAACAATGTCGTTTTCAAACAAAGGGGTTAGGGATCATTTTGTCCCCTATTAGAGTTGTCAGGGATTATTTTATCCTCTGTTAAAATTGTCAGGGACCATTTTGTCTTCCGTTAGAGTTGACGGAGCCAAGGACCTAAGTGACTGATGGAATTAATTGTTAGAAACCAATCGAGTAATTAATTTTAGTTGGGGACTAAAGTGTCTGATCCGAAATTCTTTGAGGACCAAAATGGGTAAATACTTTAAGTTTTATTTTCTATATATTTGAATTCCAAGTGTGATGTATATAAATAATGTTTAATAAAATATTTATGTTTATGAATTTCAAAATTACTAAATATGTCAAGTTCTAAAATAATAATAATAATAAAATTTTTAGTATATGATATTATATACATTATTTCTTAAGAAAATTAAGAAAATAATTTTACTATACAAATATTTCTACCCATTTTATTATTATTTGTCTTTGAAGAAAAGGGCAAAGACATACAGTGAAGATATTTGCCTTGCGGATCGTGCAAATTTACATATCATTCTCAAAAGTAATATATATTTTATACATTTTGTACTAAAAGAAGAATATATTAATACTATTATTGGCTCAGGTAATGTGATAGAAGGCTCCAGAAGAGCTATGATTTTGTTTCTCAGATAAACAAAATTCATAATAAATAATGTACTATTGTCTACCAAGTCTCTAAAGAATTTGTTGAGTTTTAAAGATATTCGCCGGAATGGATATCATATTAAAACAATGAATGAGGAAAATCATGAGTACTTATGTATCACAACTCATGATTTAAATAAAAAAGTTATATTAGAAAAGTTACCATCACTTTCATCTGGATTATATTATACTAAAATTAGTGCAATTGAATCACATGCCATTGTAAACCAGAAGTTTACTATCCCAAATGAATTTATAACTTGGTATGATCGATTGAATCATTCGAGAACAACCATGCTGTGAAGAATTATTGAAAATTCTCATGGACATTCACTAAAGAACTAGAAGATTTTTAAATCAAGTGAATTTTGTTGTGCCGCATGTTCTCAAGGAAAGCTAATTTTAAAGCCATCACCAGTAAAGATTGGATTTGAGTCTTTTGAATTCCTGGAAAGGATTCAGGGCGATATATGTGGACCTATTCATCCACCATGTAGATCTTTCAGATATTTTATGGTACTAATAGACGCATCTTCGAGATGGTCACATGTGTGCTTATTGTCTTTTCATAACCTAGCGTTTGCGAGATTACTTGCTCAAATTATTCTATTAAAAGCACAGTTTCTAGAAAATCCAATCAAAACAATTCATCTTGATAATGCTAGTAAATTTACTTCCCAAGCCGTTGATGCTTATTGTATGGCTAACAGAATAAGCGTTGAACATCCAGTAGCTCATGTTCACACACAAAAATGGGTTAGTAGAATCATTTATTAAATGCTTCCAATTAATTGCTAGACCCTTACTTATGAGAGCAAATCTCCCAACCTCGGCTTAGGGGAATGCTATTTTGTAGGCCGCAGGACTTATTCGTTTGAGGCCAACAAGTTACCATCAATTCTCTCATATGCAATTAGCTTTTGGACAGCAGCCAAATGCTTTTCATTTAAGAATATTTTGGTGTGCGATATATGTTCCCATTGCGCCACCTTCTCGCACTAAAATGGGATCCCAAAAAAATTGGGAATATATGTTGGATATGATTCTCCCTCTATAGTAAAGTATCTTGAGATACAAACTGGAGATGTATTTAAAACTCGATTTGCATATTATCATTTTGATGAATCAAAATTTCTAACATTAGAGAGAGAGAGAGAGAGAGAGAGAGAGAGAGAGAGAGAGAGAAAGAGAGAGAGAGAGAGAGAGAGAGAACAAGCTTCCTAAAAAGAAACTTAATTGGAATGCATCATTCTTGATGCATTTAGAACCTCAATCAAGGCAATGTGAACTAGAAGTTTAAAAGATTATACATTTACAAAAATAGCAAATAAATTTCCTGATGCATTTTCTGATACAAAAAGGGTTACTAAATCCTATATACCAGCTGAAAATACTCCAACGTCCCAGCTAGACAAATGGCCACCGAAACAAATTCATGTCAGAAGCGTGGTACGCCTATCGGTTCTAAAAACAAAAATCCTCCAAAAAAAAAAATAGGTAAATACTATTCCTGTTGAAAAATATAAAGACATAGTAAAGACACATGCAGTTGTCCAAATTTCCGATATAGTTTTGATGGCAAAAGACGTTCAAGTACCTAAAAATTGTGAAAATAATGAGATCTCGATAAATTATGTCTTTACAAGAGAAAAATGGGACCGAAATAAGACAATTTGTCAATGAAATATTTGTATATAATGTGGCATTAAATATCATGCATGAAAGTAAGGACCTTGAGCCAAGAATAATTGAAGAATGTCGACAAAAGAATGATTGGCCAAAATAGAAAGAAGTTATGAAGGCTGAGTTAGACTGACCTGCAAGACGTGAAGTCTTTGGACCTGTAGTCCGTACACCAGAAGATGTAAAATCTGTTGGATACAGATGGGTATTTGTGAGAAAATGAAATGAGAAAAATGAAGTTGTATGCTACAAGGCTCGATTTGTGGCACAAGGTTTTTCACAAAGTCCCGATATAGATTATGAAGAAACATATCCTCCTGTAGTGGATGCAATAACATTGCGTTATTTGGTCAGTTTATCCACATACCATAAACTACATATGCATTTAATGGATGTGGTAACATCTTACTTATACAGATCATTAGATCGTGATATCTACATGAAAGTCCCTGAAAGATTAAAGATATCTAAATCATCCAATGAATATTCACAGGGATTATACTCAGTCAAATTGTAAAGATCTTTATATGGTCTAAAGTAATTTGAACAAATGTGGTATAATCGTCTTACTGAGTATCTGGCCAAAAACGGATTCAAGAATGATGATATTTGCCCATGTGTTTTTATAAAGGAATCTGCATTTGGATTCATTATAACTGCTGTGTATGTTGATGATTTAAATATCATTAGAACCCTTTAAGAGATTCCAACAATTATAAAATCTCTAAAAGAAGAGTTTGAGATGAAAGATCTTGGAAAGACTAAATTTTATCTCAGCCTGCAGATCGAGCATACAAAAAATGAGATCTTTATTCATCAAACAACATACACAGAAAAGATCTTGAAGAGATTTTATATGGATAAGTCACATCCATTAAGTACCCCAATAATCGTAAGGTCTTTGGATGTGGAAAAAGATCAATTCCGTCCTAAAGAAGAAAATGAAGATATCCTTGGTCCTGAAGTATCATATCTTAGTGCCATTGAAGCGCTAATGTCGCTTGCTAATAATACACGACCTGACATATCATTTGTGGTGAATTTACTAGCAAGGTATAGTTCCTCTCCAACAAGAAGATATTGGAATGGAACCAAACAAATCTTTCGATATCTTCATGGAACGGTTGATGTAGGATTGTTTTATCCATATGGATCCAAGTCATGGCTAGTTGACTATGCAGGATACTTGTCTGATCCACACAAAGAAAGATCTCAAACAAGATATCTGTTCACATATGTTGGTACAGCTATATCATGGAGGTCCACAAAACAGACGATTGCAGCAACATCCTCTAATCATGCTAAAATACTAGCGATACATGAAGTTAGTCGCGAGTATTTTTGGCTCAGGAGTTTGATCCAATATATTCTGTCAGCATATGAACTGATTAATCATAAAATAGCTCCAGCTGTTCTGTTTAAAGATAATACAATATGCATTGCTCAACTCAAGGGTGGATACATCAAAGGTAATAGAACAAAGCATATTTCTCCCAAATTATTTTTTACTCACAACCTTCAAAATCAAGAAACAAGTAATGTCTAACAGATCCGCTCAAGCGATAATCTGGAAGATTTATTTACGAAGTCACTTCCAAAATCCTCGTTTGAAAGATTGGTACATCAGATTGGGATACGGCAATTTTGAGTTATTAAATAATGATGACAAGAAGGGGAGGCTGTACTCTTTTTTCCTTGGTCAGATTTTTTTCCATTGGATTTTTCTTGACAAGGTTTTTAATGAGACAGTCCCCACCACAAAGGATATTGCACTCTTTTTTCTTCACTAAAATTTTTTTTCATTAGATTTTTCTTTAGTAAAGCTTTAATGAGACATAATCCTAAATGGTCATTCAAGTGGGAATATATTGTGATAAGATTGCTTGAGGTAGATGTCTATTTTTTATAAGACTCAGGTTATCAAGGGTGCTTGTATTTAATAAAATTTGAAAAGAGTGTCTTCCATATGTGTATAAATACTAGTAGAATCCGAAACATATGACATATAACAATAACAAAACACTATTCTCTTTCTTTACATACTACGAGAATATATAAACACTTTTCTCTTTCTTTTATATCTACGTTACTACATATATTAGTAATATATATAAAAATCATTTCTATTAAATTGAGATATTGATTGTGGTGAACATTAATACTATTTACATCTCTTTATTTTATATTTATTTTTCCTTCCTTATCTATTTATTTTACAACAATATATAACTTATAGAGCTATTAATAAATTAGTTTGATTTAGAGAGTAAAAGGTAGCAGGATATTTTTTTAGGTGAGAAGAGAATAGAGAGATGAGAAAGAAAGCATTTTAGATGTGGTAGATATGATTCTAAAGTATTTCAGAGAATTGATTACAATTTGATATATATAGAGTGATTTTGGGTAGCACTCAAACTAACCTTATCATAATTAACTAGCTGACATAGCATAACTAACTACTACGCTAGAATCATCTTTTAATTTTACTAATTATATGCTGTTTATTATCTATACACTGTCATTCTCCCATCAAACTCAAGTTTGAAGAGCTTTTAACATTGAGTTTGGACCAAAAATAAAGAAAGGTGCTGAATGGTGTAGCTTTAGTTAGAATATCTGTAATTTATCTGATTTCAGGGATGTGACTTACATGAATAGACTTCTTCTCAACATAATCTTGTACAAAATACAAATCTAGCTCAAAGTGCTTCAATTTTGAGTGCAGAATTGGGTTTGCTACTAATAAAATTGCATGGAGGTTATCACAATACACTTGAGGAACTGTTGATAAAGGACATGCAAGCTCGGTTAGAAGATTTTGAATCCACATTATTAAAGGGTATCTTAAGAAAAATAATTTAATAATTAAAAAGCTGAAAAAAATATTTTGAAAAAAATACAGTTTAATTAATAAAAAAATAATTTGTTAAAGAGTATTTTGCTAAACAAAATTTAATTACAAAAAAATAAAATTTTTGCTAAAAGATATTTTTATAAAAGAATAATTTATTTTTTGTTAACAAATGGGTAAAATTAATGTTAGTTAACACAAAAAATTTAAAATAGATTAAAGAGAAATTTTTTAAAAAATTATAAGGGAGGGAAGTGTATATTTTATAAATAAAAAAAATGTAAATATCATTTTAGTATCTCTTAAAAAATAGAATTTTTTTTATAAAAATGATTTAAATAAAGTCAAATAAGAAAACTTTTAGGCTTTTTATACTAAAGTTTTTTGGTTCCCAAAAAATATGTCACGCAAGATTGATTTTAATTACCTTAATTACATATTAGTATTTAGAGAAAAATTCAAAACAGCCCCTGACAATTATTTCAAAAGATAACGAGGTTCTTGACAAAAAAAATACTCAATCCGGTCCCTGAGCTTTACTTTATGGGACTGATTAGCCCCTATGCCAAAAAAAGTCAATGTTGTTTTTTTTTGTAGAGGGACTAATCAGTCCCAAAAAAAAATTAGGGGGTCGGGTTGGATTTTTTTTTTTCTTGGAGGTCTCGTTGTCCTTTCGAAATAATTGTCAGGAATTGAATGAGGAATTCACTCTAGTAGTTATTAATGACAAACCATCATATGTATTGATTTTTTTGTAACAATTCATTCACATTAATAACTTTTAAGATTAAATTAAAACAATCAATCTTAAAAAATCTGTTACGGATTTGGCACACGGATTCCACATTTAGAGCGGCTCTCAGCCCGACTATCCGAGTTCGACCTGCTTCCTCTTTTTAGAAGGTCCAAACCAGCTTACTAGATTTTCTAACCAACATTCAAAACCAAATCCTCTCTTATTTTAGCCAAATAAGATAATATCACTTATATAAAAAGGAACTCCAACTTTCTCAAGTACATCATTCACTCTACGCACCTTATATATTTTAAATTCATTATGACTTGAGTGTCGAAATGTTTTTGCAGGTTCTCAAAAAATATGCCATGCAAGATTGATTTTAATTACCTTAATTACATGTTAACAGTTATTAATGACAAACCATCATATGTATAAATTTTTTTTGTAACAATTTATTCACATTAATAACTTTTAAGGTTAAATTAAAACAATAAATCTTATTAAACTAAATTGAATTATGTGATATCTTTGAAAAAACAATCTTATAAATAAGATGCACTACTTTATTTATGTACATAAAAAATCAACAATTAAATGAATCATACACATACGTATAAAATATATATTAAAAATAAATTAAATATAACAGCATTTATATATATTAGTTGATATATAATGATAATATTACTTTTATTTGATAATTAATATCACTTCTTTTTTTTTATAAGAAATACAGTGAAATTATATATATATATATATATATATATATATATATATATATAGTTAGGGTTATGATTTAATTAGAAATTAATAATCCATTTAATTTTTTATTGTTTTGGAAATTTTGTCAATGGTATATTACATTGTTTTGATCTTTTTATACCTAATAAATATCCATACGAAAATTATGCTATTTAGATTTTAAAAAGATGTGCACCGATTTTTTCTTTTTGTTAAACGGCACTCCTTTCAAATCCAACAAAAAACCATTTAAGGACTCATATTAGATGACAAAAAAAACCATGTAAGCCATAGCCAGAAAAAGAAAATAAGAAAACCATGTAAGGGAAAAGAAAAGAAGAATTAAAGAAGAATAATAATACAAAGAAAAATCATATCATATCATCATATTTGTGGCATTTTGAGACAATATCCCACGTGGGATGGTTTTACAGAGCCATGTGTTTAACTTTTGTGGTATCTTTAAAGCCCTTTATCAACTTTAAGCCTACCAACCGATCGAGGGGCCATTAGCCCATTACAATAATAATACTAATATATATTAATATGAAACTTTTTAAGTTTGAACACATCATGCGTGTACCATCTGGGGTTGCACTTGTTTGACAAAATTAGAGAATGAGTCCACTTATGTACAAATTTTGTTAATTAACAAATATTAACATAAGTTGTTTATTCTGCATTACTTTCCTTTCCGTGTAATATATGTTGGAGACATTAGGAGAGGTGAGGGGTAGAATAAAATAGAATTTGGATTTAATTTTAATTTGAAGATTAAGTATAATTTTAATTTTTAAAGTATAAGTTAAAAATTTTTTTTGTCTCTAACTTTTTTTTTTGTATACAAAATGGTTCTAAAAGTTTAACTTGACTTTAAAATTGTTTCTAAGGTTTAACTTGGTTTTAAATTTTTTGTGGCAAAAGTGGAGGTAGAGGTAGATTATAGACAGTTTCTTTTTCTTCTTTTTTTCTCTCTTTTTCTTCTTCCCTTTTTCTTTCACAGGAGCAGAAACACTCTCCTTCTCTTATTTTTTTTGTTTTATATTTTTTTGTTATGGATAATTTGATCCAAAATTTTATGATTTAAGTAAAAAGAACAATTTTAAAATTTGGTTTTAAACCTTAGAGACGATTTTGTATACAAAAAAAGGTTGGGGACGAAAAAAATTTTGGTCTATACCTTAAGGACCAAATCGTACTTAACCCTTAATTCTATATGTGAATTAAAATTATTATATAAAATTAACCTTACTCTATTTATAAGTTGAGAATACCCTAATCTTAATCCTAGCTGTTCTTAATCTGCAGGAACCCGATTCTACTTGCAAATTACAAAAAAAGATGTAATAATATTATATAACTTGATGATAATTTAGAGTGAACTACCAACTCGACTTCTGTCCATTTAAAATAGAACTAATTTTTATGTTAAAAAATGTATTAAATTATCAATTAATAATGATCTTATTTTAGTGAATAAGGATCTTTTACATTTAATGAGAGGTCTTTAATTAAACATCTATTTAAAATGTACTTTTATATAAGTATATTACTATATTATATAATATATGTGTATATAGGGTGCGGGTTAGTCGAGTAGAGTTGAGGTTCAACTCGCGCCCTATCTAATTCGCACAAAAATTCTACCCGTATTCTATCTTATCCGCTGTGTATCAAATTGACAACCTACTTCAATTTGATTAAATCGGAATATGTAAGGTATATGTTGGGTCATAAAAATCTTAATATTTTTTTGTTTTATTTTCGAACAAATATTTTGAAACGAAAAGAACATATATGATCTATTTTATTCTATAATTAAAAAAATCAATTAAAAACTTTAAATTATTTACAGATTATTCTTTTTCATAAATATTATATTTTGAAACTAAACATATAAACTTTAGTACTATACATTTTCTTATTTTTATAGTGTCTACTAGAAATGATAACATATATGGCTCAATTTTTTTGATATGAAAGGCTTGTGCGTGTCTTTCCTAGATATAGAATTGACCAATCTGTGGGGCAATTTTTTTGATAGTGTCAAGTCCAAGAACTCGGACCATTCGACTTGTTTGAGTTTTAGATTTGGCTCAACAAATCCGTAAGTCTGATTTGGAGACGATGAAATTTTTGGATTTTCGAAGGGTGGTAATCGTACCCTCTGAGTTGTTAGTAATGTGTATTTTTTTTTTATGAATTGGGTTATGAAATTGGAGGGTGCAATTTTAGTATTTTATATTTTTTTTGAACGTACTAAACCTAATCACAGGGTCCGAGTTGTTTGTGACTTTAAATAAAAGTGGGTGGATGCTGGATCAGAACAAATCGCATCTTCTTCTCCTTCTTCAACGGTTCTTTCTTCAGGTTTCTTGTTTCTCTATTTCTTACTTGCTTGTCATGATAGCTAAAAATTTAGTACTCAAGTTTATGATCTTGTTTATGTGATTGAGAGAAATGAGTGATAGAATTTTATTGAAGGTGTATTATTTTGGTCAGATTTTGTTACAAACATCTGAAGGAGTAACATTTGTTTATGAAAATCTATTAGATGTTGTGATTCCTTTTACAATCTCATTTGAAGAGTTCAAAGGTGTAATCTGTGAAAAGATTCATTCTGAGAGGGCAAGAAGAATATCCTGTATTCTATATATATATCCTATACAAGTGTTTGGCAAATATGTAACGGACGAAGCGAGCATGCAAGAGATGTTTTCAATGGATATTGAAAATCGGAGTCAACTCCCGTTCATCGAGCTGTATGTTGAGTTTGAGCAATCTGAGGCCGACCAGATTCTACGGGAAGATTACAATAGTGACAGTGAAGAAGAGTTTGAAAGCAACTGCGAAGTTGTTGGTCCAGATGGAGATGAAGATCAAGGTGACGAACCTATGGCTTCGGATGTGTTAGGTGTGGCAATGCACTGGCAAATGAAGTGCCGTTTGAGGAGTCATCATTCATGCGAGTTTTGGATTTGAAAGTCATGCATGTTCCGGAATTTCCGGATTATATCAGTGCAGGTACGTAATTTTTCGTATTTATAAAAAGGATTAGAATTTTTTAATAATTTATCTTGATAGTTAGACCATCTAGCTAAGTGAAGTGTGAAAATATACTCGATTAGTATTTATTTTTGTTTACCTATTTGTGTATTTATGTTTAAGATAGTAAATTTTTTAGGAAGTTATTGAATTAGTTGAATATAAATTAAAATTTATTGGTAAATTAGTAAATTAGTTAAATATCAATTAATATTTACGAGTTAATTTAGTAAATTAAGTAAATATGAATTAGTATATATTAGTAAATTAGTAAATTAGATTAATATAAATTAGTATTTATTAGTATAAAATAGTAAACTAGTAAATTAGTTAAATATAAATTAGTATTTGTTAGTAAATTACTTGAATATAAATAAGTATTTGTTACTAAATTAGTAAATTAGTTAAATATAAATAGTTTGGATTTATATCATAATTGATGTAGTAAAAATTGATTTACCTTTATTTTTGATGTTTAAATATTTGTGTATTAAATATTTTTTGTATGGCTGTCCTGGTGGCAGAAATTCCTTTTGTCGCAGATGGTGAATTTGCCGTTGGGATGGAATTCAGTTTCAGAGAAGCTGTTATTAAGGCGATAAAAGAGTATACCATACGAAGAAGTGTAGACTACCGGGTGTATGAGTCTGAGCCGTTGACATTTTATACGAAGTGTACACAGTATGGGTCAGGGTGTGATTGGCTTATCCAGGTTAGCATGATCAGCTAGAAGTATTGTTGGATTATAAAGAAGTATAATGGCAGTCACACATGTACCAGAGCCACAATTTCTCAGGATCATTCGAAGCTGGATTCGACCACAATTGCAGAAGCAATAAAGCCGTTGGTTGAGGCTGACCCCGCCTTAAAGGTAAAATTGGTTATAGCAAAGGTGCAATCGAAGTTCAACTACACCGTTAGTTATCGGAAAGCATGGTTGGCTAAGCAAAAGGCAGTAGAAAAAATATTTGGAGGCTAGAAAGCATCGTACGAAGCCTTGCCTATATGGTTTGAGGCTATGTGTCATAAGGAGCCATCAGCTGTTGTTCATTTTGAGATTATGCCTGCATATCAAGGCAATGACTTGGTGACTGATATTCGGGTATTGCATCGTGTCTTTTGGGAGTTATTACCCCTGTATTAGAGTATTCAGACATTGTAAGCCAGTTGTCCAGGTGGATGAGACTCACTTGTATGGAAAATATAAGGGTTGTCTACTAGTGGCAGTTTCACAGGATGGCAACAACAATATCGTTCCAATTACGTTTGCTATTGTGGAGGGAGAGACTTCTGATGCGTGACACTTTTTCTTTAGTAACCTTCGTTAGCATGTTGTCACTCGGGATGGTGTGGGATTGATATCTGACCATCACGAATCCATAAATGCAGCTGTGAAAAGGAGTAAGGGGGCTTGGTCACCTCCTAGAGCTTTTCATATGTTTTGCATCAGGCATATAGAGTCGAATTTTCTGAGAAAATTCAAGGCGCCGTACTTGCAGAAACTGGTCATCAATATAGGTAGCGCTCAGTAAAGCTAATTAATTTAGTAATAGAGTTACCTTCAATAAGTGTTTTTGACCTATTTTTTTTTCATTTGTTTCTTTTTATCCTGCAGGATATTCGAGGACGGTGCGTGAGTATGAAGTGCATTACTAGCGTTTACGAGAACGGAGCGAGGCCTAAACTAACTGGTTAAACCGAATTCTCCGTGAACAGTACGCGTTGGCTTTTGATGGTGGATATCGATGGGGTCATATGACGACAAATCTAGTGGAATGCATCAATTCAGTATTGAAGGGTGCACGTAATCTCCCTGTTACTGCCCTTGTGAAGGCAACATTCTACAGGCTTAACAAGTTGTTCACCCGGAAAAGATCCGAGGCAGAAGCCCGGATTAATGCTGGCCATGTGTTTTCTGATGTCATGACCTCGAAGTTGTATGCAAACCAATTTGCATCAGGAAACATTCAGGTTAGTTGCTTTGACCGGCAAAATGAGGTCTTTGAAGTGCATGAGATGCCAAGTGAACTGGAGTTTGCAGTCGACCTACGTGGCCTTCGATGTGACTGTGGTGAGTTCCAGGTGGACCGAATCTCCTGTCGACATGTGTTCGCATGTTGTGCCAACTAGCGACTGGATTGGCAAGTGTCTGTGCATGATGTGTATAAGATGGACCAAGTTCGGCGGGTATACCGAGCAAGGTTTCGACCACTAGATAATCCCACTACATGGCCTGCTTACAACGGACCTCGGTTCATGCCGAATCCGTTCCTCAGACGCGTCACGAAAGGTCGCCCCAGAATGACGTGCTTCTTGAATGAGATGGACACGCGAATGACGTCACTACATAAATAAGTTTACTACACCACAACTACTTTTTCATTGTCCACTTTATATCCTTCACAAAGTTTTTGCATTTTTTGCGGCCTTTTTGAACACAGATGGAGTGTAGCGATTAGCACTACGACGTGGCAGATCAATCCTCAGATTGTAACCTTTGACTTTCTCATACGGAGTGTGTGCCTGAGCTGTATACAATTTAATAAAAATAATTAAATATAGCACATTAGGTAATCAAACCAACAGAGATACCACATATCATTTAGTCAAACCACACAGATATACCATTTATGAACACAAAATACACAACATAATACCATTTATGAACACAAAATGAATAACTAATCGAATATGTAAAGCAAAATACACAAAATAATACCATCATTACGGGATTCCTCATCCTCATCGACTCCTCTATTTCATCCTCCTCCTCATCGTCCTCGTCATCTGGGTCATCTACTAGATACGCATTGGTCTCCTGCTCGAGTGTGTTAGCATCTTCTTCAAGAGGTCCCATGGAAACACGGATAGGATTTTGACTATTAAGAAATTCGCGTCCACCTTCACTTCTACTAGAGTCAACAGATACGGACCCTCCAGAAGTAACCGATGAGGTATGGCACGGAAGCCTTGCATCCAACGAATACCTATCTGCCATGAACTCAGGCTAATTGCCATATTGTAATTGTCCTGCATTTGCAGTTATGAACCCAAGCAATTGGCTAAAAGAACCTCCTTCTCCTGGTTCAAACTGTGACATACCCCAATATTGTTGATGTATTGAAAATGACAGGGTAAACTGTGTCTGAGGTACATACTGGCTTGAGGACTAAGGTTGTTTTTGTCGAAGCGGATTTGGATGTGATGGTGGCGGCGACTGTGGCTCCTATTCTTTATTTTCATCATCTGCATCCTGACTACCATCATCCATATCCTGATTACACTCATCCATATCCTGATTATCCTCATCATTCTCTTGAACCACAAGATTTGACAAGTTCAAGTGGTCCCCAAATTTTGATCAGTACCAGTACATGTAAGTATCCAATGGATACTGTGAAGGCATGGGAAGCTCAGAAATAACGTGGTTATACCTGTTTGTCCAATGCATCACCCAAAATGAATGACTCGGTGCCGTGACCCAGTTAAGATTCTTAGGACCAGTCAGGACTTCTCCATGCGCCTTATCCAGATTCCGTTCCTGATGAGGTACTCCCTGAACGAAACCGAACTGTCACCTAATCCTATCGGTAGCATGCCACTTGATACATTCGAATGACACCAACGGTACTGTAGCGCTCCAGACAACTGACTGCATGTAGATTTCGGTAGGAATTATGTTCGGATCCACGCGATCCACAGTATAAGCAGCCCACACAAACTGGCAAAAATAAATGAAACTCATAATTACAACCCACATAACAGTTACAATAACAATGCTTCATAAGATTTACCTAAACCCTAAACCCGAAACTAATACTTCTTTAATAAAAATAAACCTGGCCTTTCTGAAGTTTATCAAAGGCCTTCCTAAAGTGACTTAGCGTCAGATATCTATATCATCGGTCACCACGTTCCCAGTTACGCCACCTAATATGATATATTTATTTAGTTCAACTGAATTCTAAATATCAAGATACGGGTACATTGTAACAGAATATTACCTGTTTGCTAGCAAAAAACTGCAGGGTTCCCTAGAAAGCGGCGATAGATACGGCAGTCGGATCCAAGCCCATCCAAGTAGAAGTGTTAGTGGACCATCGATTTTCTTACAGTCAAAGCGGGATGCCCTGCATAATGCCCTGTAGAGGTATGCTAGGTATGCCGATCCCCAACTGTACTGTCCAATACTGCCGAAATCACAAAGCAAGGGTAGAAACTTCCAGTGCACACTTGCCCCAGATTTATCCCCAAACAAGATCGTCCCGATCAGCAACATAATGTGGTACTTCACATACCTCTGTATACTTATTTCATCAGTCAATTGAAAATTTTATTTTAGATTCCGCAGTCACGTCAGTTTTATGCAGCATCCTCTAAAGTCTGACTTACGCGGTGCAACTCCAAATTGATGCAAACAATCCGCCTCCAAGGCTTCGAAACTACTCATTGTCATCCATGTGACTGGAAGACCATCTGTCGGAAGACCAAGAATTAAAGGCACATCTTCAAGAGTCACGACACATTCACCAATGGGAAGGTGAAACGTATGTGTATCTGGGTGCCACCGTTCGATTAGAGCGTTCACCAGTGCTTTCTGACATTGTACTACACCATTCTGAGATGCATGATAAAATCCAGTAACTCGTAAATGCTCCTCCACCCTATCGTTATACCGATCCAGAAGAATTGGATGGTCACATGTCAACATTCTTAATTTCTACAAAAAAACATAATAAATTATTATCAACTCATTCATTAACTATTACTAACTTACTACTAAAAGACAAGAATTTTTTAACTGAAGCAACTCATTAATAAAATTTACACAACTAACTCAACAACACGTATTACTTAAAACAACACAACTGTCATAAATTATTTGACTAAATCCAACTAAAACAAATAATTATAACTTCTAAAATGAAATGAATTATTAATCCTTAAAATTTTTCAAATCTAACTATTAATAACATTAACTAATACATACATTCCTAATCAATTCTCAAGAATGTTACAACATTAGAGATGCTATTTATTTATTTGCGGTAGAAAATTTTTTTCTAATATATAACATTATAATTTGTAATATTAATTATCTATTAATTATTACTTAAGTAAAATTAAACACATATTTCTAAATTTTAAAAATTACTAATAATCATTCTCATTATCTTCCTAAATTTATTTTCTAATAACAATAATAATTAACTTCCTAACAATGATAACTATAATTAACAAAAATAAACTAACGTACTTTTAAAAATTAATACTAACCATTCAGTTTTTTTTATTCCTAAATTCAATTACTCACAGGCACAATAATATTTAATTTTCTAACAATTATAACTAAAAATTTAAAAAAGATTTCAAAAAAAATAAACGTTGTATAAAAAAATTAATAATAATTTGATTTACATTTTATAATTAATTTTCTAAATATTAATAATTCACTTCCTAACACTAATAATTATAATAAAAAATATTAAACAAATTAAAAAAATATTGCGTTTGTTTTACATAAATATAACATCATTCTATTTATATTTTCAGATTTAATGTCTAACAACAATAATAATAATTAACCCCCTAATAATAATATTTTTTATAAAAAAATAATGAAAAAATTTTAGAAAAAAAATAAAAACGTTGAATAGTCCTAACCATTCTATGTATATCTCTAACTTCAGATCCTAACAACAATAAGAACAACTAAATTTCTAATAAAAATAATTATAATTATAAAAATTAAAAAAATTTTACACAAATTTACATAATCAGAATGACTGAGATAATGTATAATATGAAACTCAGGACGATCAACATTTTTAATTTTACATTTCTTTGACATTTTTCTTTTTTTTTTTTTCCACCATGCACACCCACTGGCAGCAGAGAAATGAAGAAGAAGAATGGAGTTTTGAGGTTGAGAGTAAATGCGGAAAGTGAAAGTGATAATTCGGATGGTGAGAGTCCTTATTGCATGGTTAATGTTGATATTCAGGGCACCGTTTGGGAGTGAGTTTTACGCGGACCGTCCGTTTTGGGAGCTACTTCTCGAACCGTCCATGTTGCAAGTTGGATGTCGCACGGCCCGATTTCCTTCAGCACCTGACACCACACCAACGTGTAGCCGCTTCCTTTCCATAACCAGATGCAACACCAGCCAGGCTTCCATATACAAATTAAAAAGCGTTTTTAGTATGCGTATGTTTTAAATTATTATTTTATAAAAAACATTAAAAAATTATTAAAATTTATTATTTTTTTGTTATTAATTAATTATTAATATTTAAAAATATGAGATAAAATATATTATTAAATTATTAAATTAAAAAATTAAATTAATAACTAAATAATAATTAAAATAATGAATTTTGATGATTCTAATGTTATTTACTTTATTAAAACGGAGAGAGAAATCAATAGAAGTGATATCTATAGTTTGTATTTAATGTTACTGGCCATATTCACGATTTTAAAGGGAAGAGCAATAAAACTCTCCTTTAAACATATCAAAAAAACTTTATATACATATAAAATTCAGACATTAAAGAAATTATTATATATTTATATATATTATATAGATATATATTTTATATAAAAGATTAATTTTAAATAGACACATAACATAACTATATATATGTGTTTACCCATGCACACTTGTGTTGAATTTAAATTAAAAGAGTCATATTATGATTCAAAAAATAGTAAATCATGTTACAATTTTGTCAAAAAACCCTAAAAATGTTTTAATTATAATTTTGGAGGTTAATGCCATTATTAAGAAAAGTTTAATTTTAATATATTGATAATATAAAATGTTTTATATAATTGTATAATTATATTTATTTTTTTGAATAATCATTCAAGTGATCACTATAAAATATAATTATTTTTGTTGATGTAAAACTATTTTATAATGATAATGCATCAAAATTAAATTCTAGTAAAAATATCAGTGTGACAGTTCTAACGTATTTATATTTTTAATTGTTATACCTCTAAATGTTGATAACATATAGCATGATAATTCTACTCTAACATGACATCGTAGGACCTTTACAGTTTACATGTTAGTTTAAGATAACAACATTAAAATATTTGTTAACGATGTTAACCTCTAAGAATATAATTGAAACATATTTAAAAAGTTAGAAACAAAATTAAAACTAACTAAACGTTAAAAGTATTTTAGTCCAATCAATTCTCATAGCTGCACATGCTGTTACACTAAGGATAATGTAAGTTTGAAAAAGCTAGCCCGCAATCACAACCTTCTGTGTCCAAATATGGTACATGTGAGGAGTCCATCCTTCGCATGATTCTACCTCTTCTACAGCAAATATTGAAAATCATGCACTATACCCAATAAATAATGTTCTATCATATTCGACAACCTTAGAAATTGGTGGTACGACTCTTTTCAATTCCTATAAAAATGAATAATTACTTTTTGTTTTATCATCCATATCTTTATGTACGATGTCTTAAACTTGGATTTCGCTAAAGAGACAATGGATTATTTGTACAATGTATATAATGGACTATTGAGTTACAAAATGAACATCCTCTATACTATCTAGAATAACCATTCGAGTACTAGGGATAATAAACATCTTCCCAAAAAATTAAACTGATTTTGGGATTCACCAAAAATCAAACTCTTGACCTTTCGGATCTAACGCTCTAATACCATGTCATGATACTACTCATCATCCCAAAAGTTTCAACGGATGGAAAAAAATAACACTAATAGTTATATCTCTAATACTCCATAAACCTCCATTGTACACATTGTACAAGTATTTCATTGGCTCCTCATACTTTTCCTATAAACTTATATTATTCTTCCACAGCACCTTGTAACACCCTTATGATCTTATCGGAACAAATAGATTACCTTATTGTGCTTCATATTTAAGAATCTCTCAGTATCTAAAGTTCTATAAAAAAGCAACCCAATTGCTCCAGCGACAGCTAATTGCATAATGCTTGTAATAGCAGTGGTACTTTAGCCAATCTAACTCAATTACCCGATATTCAATATTCCTGCAATTGTTGTACTTATTGACGGCTAGGTTCATGGACTCTCTATTATAAAATTTATGTCTAACTCGCAACTCTACACTGTCTTCTGTATTGTAGTCGTCAAGGCTCCCAGGATTAAAGGGCATCAAATCAATCTTCATAGCATAAAGGGCTAAATCAAGAATAGCGATTTGAAACTTGTGAATGACTAGGAAGAGGAGACAGTGGTAGAAGGATAAATCATGATTGTGGAAGCCCGAAAAGTTGGATTTTTGAAATGAACTTTATCTTTCGTCGCTATCACTATTAGATCCAATTTTAATCCACTCCTCATGCGTTTCTGAGTCTTCCAAAAATCCAACACTCATTGGTACAAAATCAAGTTCTAATGACACAATCCTCAGGCCACCGATATCAATTCTTCAATGTAAAGCTCTAGCACTTGTTGTCCTATAATCTTACTATGACAATTAAACATAGCACAAACATGCTTGCCATTTTTTTCTCAAAATACTTTATATCGCATACTTTGACTTTCATCCAGAAATAAAACCGATATCTAATTTTTTATATGTCTCATTCCTAATAAATTTATATTCAACAAAATAAAACTTTTAAATTCAATCAAAACGATTATAATCACTAAATATACATTATAATTGAGTGGTAGGACATTTGTTACAGATGACTTCACGTATTTATAAGCGACATATTTAAACTTTACTGCTGCTATTTTCACAAGTACTGTATGAAAAAATAAACAACCTAAACTGCCACATTTTCACCGTTTGTGAGTACAAAAATATTACTTTATTTTCGCAGTCAGCATTGAAAATGTTTGCTCATTTTCGCTATCAACATTAGTGAAAATGTTGCTCATTTTCGTAGTTACTAGCAACGAAAATGTCAAATTTATTTTTGCCCAATTTTTCATTGTTAATACAAACAAAAATCGTATAATGTTTATTTTCATAATCTTAGCCTTCCAAAAAAAAAAAGAACACCCTAAACTCTAAATCGGATAAACTTTTGTAGTCTAATTTATTTGAGTAACTATTTTTATTTAAATAAAAAAACGTGTACAACAAACATTTTTTCTTTTGTATAATATGACGTAAGCCTGATGTATTCAGGAATTTGTATATAACGTGGCATCTTCATTTGTTGACTGCACATGGTCACCACCATATCCTACCTGGCACGTACTGTGGACCCTCTCACCATCCAATCCCAATTCCCAGACGCCACGAAACACTCCCTCACGAAAATCAAAATTAATTAAGAATCATTATCATTTATTTTTCCATTTTATTTTCTTATTTTTTATTTATTTTTTTTTTGGGAAAAAGAAAACACTGTTGCTTAGAGGAAGAAAAACGCGTTTTGTGAAAAAGAACACCGTTGAATCTTGTTTCTCTCCTCCTTCGTCTCCTCCTCCTCTCTCTCATCCCCTTTTTTTTCTTTCTTGCAATTTTCCTTCAAAATCGGGATTAGGGTTTTCAGAAAAACCCTTTTCTCCCTTCTTTACTCACCCAAGGGAGAAACAAACAAAAATAAAAGAAGATTTTTGTTGTGTTTTGAATTCCAGTTTTGCATCTTCTTCTGTGAGATGTTTTCTTCTTCTTCTTCTTTTCGTTCCAGTTCAGTGATCAAATGGAGCACCTTCACTTCTCAGTTCCACTTTATGTTCCTCCTTTTCCTCCTCCTATTTTCGTTTCACAAAAACGACGCCGTTTCACCCTCTTCCGACAAATCCCTACTTCTCAAGCTCAAAGACTCTATCTCCGACCCCTCCGGCATGCTCTCCACGTGGATCCCCACAGCCGGCAACGACTCCGACCACTGTTCATGGCGCGGCGTACTCTGCGACTTGGCCTCGCCGCCGCGCGTAGTAGCCATCAACCTCACCGGAAACGGCCGGAGCAGCCGAAGCTTCTGCTCCGATTTCGCTCAATTCCCTCTATACGGCTTCGGAATCAGGCGGAGCTGCAACGGCAGCGGCGGCTCCCTCTTCGGAAAGCTCCCGCCGGTTATCGGCGAGCTTTCCGAGCTCAGGATCCTCTCTCTCCCCTTCAACGGCATTGACGGCGAGATTCCCGGCGAAATTTGGGGGTTGCGGAACTTGGAGGTGCTTGATCTAGAAGGGAACTTGGTGACCGGTCACCTACCGTTACGGTTCGAAGGTTTGAAGAAGCTGAGGGTTCTGAATTTAGGGTTCAACAGAATCATTGGAGAGATACCGAGCTCAATTGTATCACTCGATAGCTTGGAGGTTCTGAATTTGGCTGCTAATGGTTTGAATGGTTCTGTTCCTGGTTTCTTAGGGAGGCTTAGAGGGGCGTATCTGTCATTTAACGAGCTCGTCGGCGTTATCCCGGAGGAGATAGGGGATAATTGTGGGAGCCTTGAGCATCTGGATTTGTCAGGGAACTTCTTGGTCCAGGGCATTCCGGTAAATTTAGGTAACTGTACCGGGTTGAAGACTCTGCTTCTGTATTCGAATCTTTTGGTAGATGCCATTCCCAGTGAAATCGGAAAGCTTAAGAGCCTTCAAGTGTTGGATGTTTCGAGGAACACGCTCAGTGGTCCGGTGCCACGCGAGCTAGGGAACTGCTCGGAGTTGTCTGTCCTTGTGCTCTCAAACCTCTTTGATCCCACCGGAGGTGCGGTGAGGGATTCCTGGGATGATTCTTCAGCAGGGCAGCCAGTTTCTGTGAACGACGAATTCAATTATTTTGAAGGTGCATTGCCTGCGGAGGTTGCACTGCTTCCAAAACTGAGATTGTTGTGGGCTCCCATGGTTAACCTGGAAAATGATTTTCCAAGAAATTGGGGCAGTTGTGACAGGTTGGAGGTGGTTAATTTGGCTCAGAATTACTTCACCGGGGAGTTCCCCAACCAGCTTATGTCCTGCAAGAAGCTGCATTTCCTTGATTTGAGCTCAAATAACTTCACTGGTGAGCTTTCTGCTGAACTTGGTGTTCCTTGTATGACTGTCTTTGATGTTAGTGGGAACATTTTGTCCGGTCCGATACCCGAGTTTGTTGGTGATATCTGTCCCCCTGTTCCTTCATATAATGGGAATCTCTTTGAATATGATGACTTGTCCCTGCCATATGCATTGTTTTTTATGTCAAATGTTAGGGATAGAACTTCCATTTTGCCATCATTAGGAGGATTTGGTCTATCTGTGTTCCATAATTTTGGGGTAAACAACTTAAGTGGCATTCGTTCTCTGCCAATAGCAACTGACCGGCTAGGGAAAGAAACTGTGTACACATTTAATGTTGGAGAAAACAAGATTTCCGGGCCGTTACCATCGAATCTGTTTGATAAATGTGACGGTGTAGATTCGCTGCTATTAAATGTCAGTTATAATAACTTGTCTGGTAAGATTCCTTCCAATGTTGGCGCGATATGCAAATCACTGAAATTTTTGGACGCATCCGGAAATCATATTTCGGGAGCAATTCCTGCCGGTTTTGGGGACGTGGTTTCTCTTGTTGCTCTTAACTTAAGTCGGAATCAATTACAAGGTCAAATTCCTTCCAGCCTTGGTCAATTGAAGGATCTAAGGTTTCTCTCTTTGGCACGCAATAATTTAAGTGGCTCGATTCCTTCAATCTTGGGGCAGTTGCACTACTTAGAAGTCTTGGACCTCTCTTCCAACTCGCTTACTGGTGAGATCCCTGAGGCTATTGTGAACATGAGAAACCTAACTGATGTGCTCCTCAACAACAACAAGCTTTCTGGCCACATACCTCCTGGTTTGGCTAGCCTCCGTACGCTCTCTGCATTTAATGTGTCTTTCAATAACTTATCTGGGTCCTTGCCATCACATAGCAGCTTAATTAAATGCAGCAGTGCTGTGGGGAATCCTCTTATACGTTCTTGTCGTGGATTTTCTCTCTCTGTGCAATCACCAGATCAACAAGGGCAAGCAACAGATAATTCTGAGAGTGCTGCACCAGAACAGGCTTCTAGCAGTAAGAGTGGGTTCAACTCCATTGAAATAGCATCCATAACTTCTGCATCAGCTATTGTTTCTGTTCTTGTAGCGCTAGTGATTCTGTTCCTTTACACAAGGAAGTGGAAACCAATGTCCAGGGTTGCTGGGTCCACAAGAAAAGAGGTCATTGTCTTCACTGATATCGGGGTTCCATTGACATATGAAGATGTTGTCCGTGCCACTGGGAATTTCAATACAAGCAACTGTATTGGGAATGGAGGGTTTGGGACAACCTACAAGGCAGAGATATCACCAGGGACTTTGGTGGCAGTCAAACGCCTGGCAATTGGACGCTTTCAAGGTGCTCAACAATTCCATGCAGAGATTAAGACCCTTGCAAGGCTTCATCATCCAAATCTTGTCACACTCATCGGTTATCATGCTTGTGAGACAGAGATGTTTCTCATATACAACTATTTGCCAGGTGGCAATCTGGAAAAATTTATCCAGGAGAGGTCAACAAGAGCTGTGGATTGGAGAATTCTTCACAAGATTGCATTAGACATAGCCCGTGCACTTGCCTACCTGCATGATCAGTGTGTACCTCGAGTTCTCCATCGAGATGTCAAGCCCAGCAACATCTTGTTGGATGATGATTTCAATGCGTATCTGTCCGACTTTGGATTGGCCAGGCTTCTGGGTACTTCAGAGACCCATGCTACCACTGGTGTAGCAGGAACATTTGGTTATGTGGCTCCTGAATATGCCATGACATGCCGTGTTTCTGATAAGGCTGATGTGTATAGTTATGGTGTTGTGCTTCTAGAGCTGCTCTCAGACAAGAAAGCATTGGATCCTTCATTCTCCTCTTACGGGAATGGCTTCAACATAGTAGCATGGGCATGCATGTTACTGAGGCAAGGCAGGGCTAAGGAGTTCTTCACTGCCGGGTTGTGGGATGCAGGACCAGGAGATGATTTGGTAGAAGTCCTACACTTGGCAGTTGTGTGCACGGTGGACTCGCTCTCTACCAGACCGACGATGAAACAAGTTGTGAGACGGCTTAAACAACTTCAGCCCCCATCATGCTAGCCCCACCCCCATTTTGTGAGGTTGTTCTCGTTTGACATATAGCGATTTTAGAAATTTGCCACCTTGTTAATTTGTTATTTGGCATTTGATGCTTTTCTTTTTTCTTCCTTTTTTTTGTGTTTTTTCTTAGGTTGAGTTCCAAATTGTATGTAACACCCCCCATTGTATATTTTATTATAGTTGTGCCCCCAATTTTCCATGCTCTTTCCTTGATTAGGTGTAGGGGGCTTGGGGAAGATTCTGCAGAAGAATGCAGATATTTGATATCCACGACATGCCATGCGATGCCATACATGCCTATGCCATATGATGTATTCTCCAAATAAAATCATAGCATACAATCAATTTCCTTAACTTATTTCGCATCTTTGGCAGAACTAGAGTGAGGAGAAAAAGAAAAGAAAAGAAAAAGAAAAAAAAAACTATTCTTTTTCCTATTGGGTGTAAATGTAAGGAAAGGCATGTTCCCCCACATGATCCCAACAATGTCTTTGGTTCTGGTTGCATATGACAAGTTTACTGTAAGTTGTTTCTCAGGTGCATGTGTATTCTCCGGTAGAGATGCTATTATGTTTCTCATTGTTACAACAAGCAGCAATGTTGACCGGGTTTTCTGCAATTCTTGTTTCTGATGTGACTGATAAAGGTTCCTTTCACCTTTGGTAATGAGTTGGTGCCAACTGTGATTCTAGTATCCCCGGATTTTTGCTCAAGGGTAGCAGAAATGGAAGATGATCGCATGAGCAATTATATGTTCTAGCTTTCTTTAAAAAAAGGAAAGTGTAGTGTTTGCCCACTTGTTTGAACAGTGAGGAATAATATTAGAGAAAAAAAGTAGTTGTTAGAAGCTTGTAAATAGGCATAAATGAAATAGAATTGAGTAAGTTGCTTTAATTGGCATAGCTTGATTGACTGAATATCAAAATACTGTATTCCATTTTTCTGATCATGAGTAAACACATTGTTGAGTTGAGAACTATATTTGATTTGATTTAATATGATGTACAATGGCATGTGAAAATGAGGTGTTCAGAATTTTCTTGTTGCAGTTGGAACCAAACCATACGAAATGCATTTACTAGAAAATAATTATGAAAGCTCCACGGAAATTAAATCTTAAGCCACTTTTGCATATTGTCAAAGAGGTTTTCATAATATTCATATAATAATAGATTTTAGTGGCTGCAATAGCACCTTCGAAATTCGAATTGACTGGTAAGTAGATTTAGTCAGCAGGAACTTTTCAATGTTGTGTTCTGCCCAGAGACAAAATTTAGAGGAATCTAAGATAATGGTTAATGAACTATATAAAATCTCATTTTAGGGTATATTTGATTACGTGAGTATAAATGAGTTTACTATTTAAAATCGTATATAAAGTTCATCTTCTAATACATGTAATTTCCCTATGCGAAAATACCGAAGAATATATAGTATATTGCATAAGCACTAAGCAACATGTTAGCTAATCTTGCTTAATTATGAGTACAATTCACTAACCCTATTGTACAATGACGATTTGCAAGTTATAATTAAGAAAAGTTATCTTGATGAGTTTCACACTTCTCTAAATTCTCTCTTGAAGGATTTTTCGCCTTAGAGAAGGAGAATGTTCGAAAAACGTGCTTCTCCGTGTATGGTACGTAGTATACAATTACACATGTAATACAATAACATCTTTATTATTTATTTAGAAAATTCAAATTCAACATTAATATCTAAATTAAATTACATATACAATAGAAACTGGACTTCTTACAAACCTTGAGGGATTTCTTTTCGTTATTTTCTGCCTCACAACTACAGCTTTGGACCAGTAGTACCGTAAATGACAGATGAAGTTCACATATGATATCATTGAGTGTGTATGTTGTTTTTTTTTGTTTTGTTTTGGATTATTATTGTGTTGAATTTAGAGTAAAATGATAATTAGATCTTTGACGATTTTATATTCGGACTATTTAGTCTCTAGAGTAAAAAAGTAACAATTACATTTTTCAGGATAGCAGACGATGAACTGGTCCTTCTTTCAGTTTCTATTTCCTTCCTAATATAAAACCTAACGTCGCTTTTGACGTGTACTGTTAAAGTGAATGAAGTGTCCGTTAATACCAAAGTGAAATTATTCCAAATGATGAGAAAAAATTAGTCCTTCAATGCGATTTGATTTTAGTCTCTCTCAAACCCTAACTGTGCAAAATCTCCAATTAATTACTTTGAAAGTCTGCTGCAAAACCCTAACACAACACAGAACGAATAATAATAAAACACAACACAGATGTACAAAGGACCTCTAAGGACATCTATGGCTTTTTTTTTTAATTTTGCACTCTCTACCTTATTTCGCTCTATGGCTTTTTCTTACAAACCTCACTGTTTGCCTTTTTTCATGAGACTCAAGACAGAAAAAATTAAACAGAAAATTACAAAAGAGAATACATTGAAGGAGAAGAACTTCTGTTAGCTTGGGTAGCTATGAGAACTCTGTGCTCACTCACTTTTCTTGCTCCTTACTTCAAGCCCTGGCTGTTCTCCCTTATTTATAGAAGGGAAAGCCTCCACGGTTGAAGTGTTGAACCAAGCCAAACTTCTTCTTCTTCATGCAAAACCGGTTCAGCTAGAGGGAGAGGAGAGATAATCGATGCAATAACCAACATGCAATTACCTCTGGGTCTTCTTTGGTCACCAATCTTCATCAATCCGAGCCTTTCATCAATCCGAGCCTTCCATCTTACCTTGCACTCCAAGATGGATCCCTAGCCCTTGATGAGTTATGATGATGACAGCTTCATCTGCCCTAACTTCTGCCTTCTCTATCACGTGGCTACTGTAGCTACCTCCTGTGGTGGTTGAGCAAAATCAGAAACAAGTCATCCCTCCAAGGATCTTCTCCTTGTTGACCGAGATCTTCTTCATCCATTTTTAGGTATGAAGAGCTTGAGGTTACTTCACCAAATCTTACCATTCTTGGTGAAGATCTCAGCCACAACATACTTTTTGTTTTCTTTTTCTTGCCATCATTACAATGGTCTTGTTGCTTGTTTCTTCTTCCTTTCGGTAGCTAGGCTTAGCTTTCATTCTTTCTTCTGTAATATGACCGAAAATGGAGAAGAGAGATGAGAGTGAGGAAAGAAAAACTTGAATAATGAATGTGATAAAGTAAATTAAGTTTTCCACTTCCCTTGCTATAGATAGCGTGTAGCATTGATGATGTCCATAAAATCAAGTGCTAAACCTCTCTCCTATTTCCAATGCAAGTTAATTCAAGTTAATTGAATTTGAAATCCATCACAACTTGAAAAGTGGGATTCATTGGAAGCAATGAAACTTTGCTTTCTTTGCTTAATGGTTTTGGACCAAGCTTTGGTCTATTTAGCAAAGATTGTAATTGGGCTTGTAGCAATAATAATCCAATCTGGCCCAAAAAATAAAACACTTCAACCAACATTCATATGACAATATTGCACAAGGTTGAGATTTTGATTTCATTGGGCTTATGTTCTTTTCTTTTCTTTTCGGCCCAACAAAAATTTGCACAAACAAAATTATTAATTAAGCAAGTATGAATTAAGATCCAATTAATAATTTGTGATTTATTGTTTTAATAATGTTTGTTCATCATCAAATTAAATTTAGAGTTTTCCAAACTCATCACATACGTTTTTCGGTATGATTCCATGGTTAACCACTCATGGCAATATTCCTCAGCCCTCTTATCATTCTTATCTTGTATACATGATATGGCATGCATACAAGGCATACCTGTGCATGCAATTAATATTTTAGACCAAGTTTGCATTGTTCATACAGTACATTTGCTAGAATCTGTTTAAAGATTGAGTAAATATACCTGTCAATTGCCAAAATCTGTATGTGCAAGTTCGCTTTCCTAAGTCAACAACCATTGTGGTTGGCCAGCTGTGAACCTCGTATAACTCCTCATTCTGATCACCACTCCATTGTGGGGACCAATGCTGGGAAAGCTTTGTCATTACCTCAAGCCTGCTCTGTTGCACTGGAGGCAGCATACCCTGGTAGTTTGCCACTTTCTGCATAATGTCGATCATGGTCTTCATTATGATCCTCCTAACTTCCTCTGCCAATGTAAGGATAGGCTTAGCCCTATCATGCTTGGTCCTTGTATTAAACGACTCATAAGCATTGTTACAGATAGTGTCTATTTTTGGCCCTTCCCGAAAATGAGATTTAGTCCATGATTCTTTTGGCCACTTATCCAAATAAGCCCATGCTTGTTCATTTATCACCTTGACCCTCTTCATGTTTCTTTCAAAGTCACTAATAGTCCTTGATCTAGCACATTACCACACCAGCTTCTTCAGTTGTATACTCCCCCACTGTTTCGAAAAATTCCTCCAGATATGCCAGATGCAAAATCGATGGTGAACTCTTGGCCACCTCCTGCATGGCTGGGATTAATCCCTACAAAAACAATTTACATCGACAAGATTTCGCATTGAATCAGTCCTTAAATGATATTTCATTAAATCAAATAAGTCCGAATAGATATTTCGTTAATTCAATTTGGTCCTTAAAAATCTTTTCGGGAATCAAATACGTCCTTACCTTCTGCATATCCGAGATGAAGGCCCATCCATTTTCCTTGTAGTCACCAAGGTCATTGTGCAGCATCTCAAGAAACCATTGCCAGTTATATCTATTCTCCACATCCACAAATGCATAAGCAATCACGAACACGTGATTGTTGGCATCCTGGCCACAAGCAGTCAGCAACTGCCCTCTATGCAAGCTCTTCAGAAAGGCTCCATCCAGGCCAATCAACGGTCTACACCCGGCCTTGAATCATTTCTTACACATATCGAGACATACATAAAATCTTTGAAATTGTGGAGGACTTTCAAGCATGGGAATGACACCAACTTGGACCGTTGAACCTGGGTTGGTGGTCCACAGTTGGTTAGCATAATCCCAGATAAGTGCATACTGTTCAACTTCATCTCCTTCCACTACTTTGTGCTGCCTTTAAGGCCCTAGTAATGCAGGTCCTATTAAGCTTAACGCTGCACTTCCTCACAAACCAGTCATATACCTCTCTATGCTTCATAGTTGGGTGCTTTCTAAGCTTAGGAACCAGCTTATCCAAGGTCCACTCTTGTGTTGCAGTCCTATTCTTTCTCTTTCTAGCACATGTGTGTTCATCAACTAGTGTCTTAATCTGCCATACCCCATTCTGCTTATTACATGCACAATAAACAACCCAGGGACATCCCTCTGTTTTGCATACAGCCCGTACTCTCACGTTATCATTTTTAGTAAAAATGATATTTCTACCCCCATTGTATGGTGTAATCCCTAGTTGCATTCATAAAGTGATGCTTGGACTTAAAGATCATGCTAACCTCAAGCTTCAGATTTTTAAATTTTTCCTTTTCATTGTATGGTGGATACAAAGTAGCCTCCTCTTCATCAAAGTCCAAGACCTTATCCATATCTTCCGAGTGCCAGGAGTCACAGTCAGATTCACCCTCAATTTCAGTTTCCTCTCCTGAGTCTGTCAATTCCATCACAACAAATTGCAGTTATCAAATCAACATGTGTGCATAAAAAATAACATCAGTAACATTGGTCGAAATACCAACGATGACTTACCAGAATTAGATAGATCATCATCTTCAATATCTTCGTAGCTAGAGTCATCGGTGTCAATAACCTTCTCATCCCTTCTAGAAGAAGTTGGTCTATGCTTCTCTTTAAAATTAGTCTTTCTTGTCCTTCTACTTTCAAATTCATCCCTCTCACTGTTAGTGTCACTAAGATCTCCCAAGCCTTTAGTGGGTTTATAGAGACTGTCCTCAGAACTCTTATATGAGTCATGAGAGTCACTATCATCCTGAATTGGGGGTGGCTTAACAACTCGACCAGATCTTGTGCAATTTTCTGAGGTTCTTTGTTCTTATTTTGAGCATGTAACTTCTTTGAAGGTTGGTGGCTATTTCTTGGTTTAACAGTAGTGCTGGGATTTGCAGGTTGGGAGAAACTTTTTTGTTGGAACTTAGCCTGGGGTTTGGGCTTTTGAGTGGGCTGAGAACTACACTTTCTGGTGGGCTGAGAATTGGGCTTCTCAGTGGGCTTTTCTGTGGGCTGGGAGGACCTTGTTTTGGGCTTAACATAGTCCATTTTCTTGGGGTGAGAATTGGGTGCAGCAAAGTTGGGAGTGGCTTTGGCTTTATTTTTGGAAGTGGGATACAGAGGGTTAATTGTCAATGGCTGTGAGTGGCTCTTTGTGGGCTGGGATACAATTTTTGTTGCTGGCATTGTAGGCTGTGTGCTGGGCAACTTCAACAAAGATGCATTGGTTGGCAGAATTACATCATCTTCCTCACTCATGCATTCCACCAAGTGTGGCTCTGAAACTCCATGTTCAAAGAATATGTTCATCACATTGTGATTCTTTCTACAAGTCTTACATATTTTGAGCAGATCTTTATCAGTCTCCAACTTCCTCAACCCACTCTCAAGCGACAGCCAAGGAACCTTCCACCAACATATGTCCCCCCCAGCATATCCCAGTTACTTATAGTATCCTTTGACAAAAAACACATCAAGCGTATCCCCATCAACCCCATCAACACTTTTGTATTATCTGGTTCGTAGATTCTACTTCCTTTCTCATCATTTTTAAAATTTTCACCATGATGAAATATGAATGTCATCGGAGGACCCTCCATCTAAGACTTGCAAGGCCTCCAAACCCTATAAAAAAAAATTAAAACAGAACATGAAAAATACTAAATCATCACCAACACAGCAACTAAACCAGTAACCATTATTCCATTAACACAAAAAATAGTTATCATTTTTCTAAGCCAAAAAAATAGAGTCTTTCCTCAGTTATGCATTTAGCCGATCATAAACCAAACCCTGGGATGAAACCCTAGACCCTATGCACTAACAGATTCTTAACGATGACTCAATCATATAATGCGAAAACTAGGGGTTTACATAGTGTTACCAATTTTTTTCACAAGATACAAAAAATTTTACATCTCACTTTGAACGCAGAAACAATACTGTGTACTTGCCTTCAAGTTTTCCACCAAGCTCCAGAGCAGACGTATGAACAATGCTCCATGCTACTCTAATGGTTGCGGACAATGGGGGAGTCTTCTTCGTCTTCGTGGTTGTTGCTTACGGGTCAGAGAAACAGAGAGTCACGGTGAGAATGAAGAAGAATAAGCGAGGTTAGACATCAAAGACAAAGTGTAAAACATTACACTATACCCTCAAAACGCACACGTTTCACTGCAACACTCTCAAGTTTTCAAACAACGTCGTTTGGTTAGGGTGGGCTGCCAGCTCACATTCCACGTCAGCAGATTTCTAACGGTGACGTCACTTGGTTAACAGAAGGATGAACGCGATTTAAAATAATTATTTCAGGGACTAATTTGATTAAAAAAATCATTCGGGGACGAAAATGATGATCGCGTGATCTTTCAGGAACAAATTTGAGTATTAACCCGTTAAATTATAAAACAGTAAAGACATTTGACACTGTAGGTTAATCTTCGGTTCGGTTTGGTTTGGTTCAATTTCTATTGAGCCAATCAAAAACCAAATCAAACCAAAGCAATTGGTTTTATTAGGAAAAACTGGTTTTTTCGGTTTTTAAATCGATTATTGTAAATTTTGGTTCAACTTTACTATAAATTTCGATCCAATTCGATAACTTACACCCTATAAAGCATGGATACTTTGTTGAGTTGCCATGTCCGCGTGTCGGACACATTTCGGACACGACACTCACCGACCCTCGTGTTTGCTGTGTCCAACCGTGTCTTAGTAAAATAAAAAATTCTTCTCCTGACACGCTTGGACACACCTAAACACCATCACGTGTCAGCGTGTCCAGTCTTATTTTTAACATATGTTCTTAAAATAAATTTAGATATAGTATATATTATTATTTATTAAAATAAAAAATATTTTAAATACTTGATATAATTAAAATAAGAAATTAAAAATAATTTAAAAATGGGATAAGTACGATTTTGGTCCCTAACGTAGAGGTCGAAAATTTATTTCGTCCCCGATCTTTTTTTCGCTACAAAATGGTCCCCAAGGTTTCAGTTTATTGTAAAATAGTCCTTCGGACAAAAATACCCCTCCCTCCCTTCCTCCCCTCTTCTTCCTCAACAAGAAACAGAAGCAGAAGCGCAAATGCAGGCAGAGGAGGAGCAGCGGCGTGGAGTGGCTGCGGCGGTGTGGAGCTGCTGCGGCGGCAACCTTTCCCCTTCCCCCTTTCCCCTTTCCACTTCCCCCTCTTCCCGAAACAACACCCCCTCCCGCTTCTCTTTCTCCCCCCTCTCCCTGTCTCGGCGGCACTATGTTTTCTCCCACCACCACCACCAGAACCTACCACCACCACCACATCATCATCATGGTCATCATCATCATCATCATCATCATCATCATCATCATCATCATCATCAGAACAACACCTAAACCACCAGAACAGAACCACCACCACCACTAGAACCCACCACCACCACCATATTATCATCATGGTCATCATCATCATCATCATCAGAAATTCACAATATTCCATAACAAATTTCAGCAACAACAATATTCCATAATAAATTAAAAAAATTCAGAAATTTCACAAACAAATCAAGTTCACAAAAAAAGAAGAAAGAAGAAGAAGAATTGGTGGTGCGGCGAAAGAAGAAAAAGAAGAAGAAGAAGATGGTGGTGGTGCGGTGCGGTGGTGCGGCAGGGGCGATAGTGCGGTGGAAGAAGAAGAAGAAGAACAAGGTGGTGGTGGCGCGGTGCAGTGCGGTGGTGCGGTGGTCTCCCTCCTCTCCCCCTCCTTCCCCCTGTTCTCGCGCCCCCCTTTCTTTTTCTCCCCACCCCCTTCGTATCCCTTTCTTTCTTCTTTTTATTTTTTAATTTATTTTATATTTATTTTATTTTATAATTTTTTTTAATGAAGGGTAATTTGGTAATAAAAAAATAAAATTGGTAAAAAGGATTATTTTAAAACAAACTGAAACTTTGGGGACCATTTTATAGCGGAAAAAAGGTCAGGGACGAAATAAATTTTCAGCCTCTATGTTGGGGATCAAAATCATACTTATCCCTTAAAAAATAATTTATATTTTAATATCAATAAAATATCAAAATATCATTACGATTTATCTAAAAAATTCTTTATATTATATATATATATATATATATATATATATATATATAAAAGATTTTAAAATTTGCATGTTAGTATATCCCATGTTGTGTCGTATCCCATATCCGTGTCAGTGCATCGTATCTTATACCCCTTTTTAAAAAGAATAGTAAACGGTAGATGGTTGTTGTTTATGCCAAAAAAATAAAACTATTGTTGTCAACTCGGTGTCAAGAATGTTGACCCAATAAAAATCTGCGTACACTATTTTGATAATTATTTTGGCCACAATATTCCATTCAAATCAAATTAACATATTACATGTGACTCGACATGGTAAGCAAAACTCTGAAACTCAGTAAAGCCAATGGTGTTTAATGTTCTTTAACATGGCTTCCTGGTGGATATAATATAATTTTTCGTTGGATATAGTATAAAGAGTGGCATAATAGGAGTTGATATTGGAAGAAAAATAACTATATTGATATAGAACATACAAAAGTACAAAACCATCCAATCTCATCATACATAAGTGCTTAAAAAAAGAAATACAAAAATATACATTGCTTACATTTCATAAGTGCTGATATGATTGCAGTACCTAGCTTACATTTCTGTTTGAATAAAAGATACAAATGCTATAGTTTTCTCAAACAAAAAGATAGCATTAAAAGGTTTCAATTTGTTGGTGAAAAAGAGCAGCAAAAGTCTCCATGTGATTTTGGGTGAGAGCCAAACCAATCTCAATTCCACCATCGACATTCCTACCTTCAGAAAGAGAAAACGAAGCTGTCTTATTAACAGAAGCAACATCAACTCTTGTAGGCTTTCCAAATCCAAAATCAACCCCATAAACCCCAAACCATGGTGAACCCGAAGGTGAGTACAATCTACTCCCTTCTCCAACAACAGATTGCACCATTAACATGTAATTTTCTGCCCCATTTAACACCCCATTATCATTATTCTCCAAATCATACAACACCTCTGTTATCATCTTCAGAGCATTTATGAACCCATCACTCCCTTCTATCCTCTCTTTCTCTACCGATATCAACGGAATTGCCACGCAATTTCCAAAATATGTTGGCCCCAATGGAGGTTCCAAACGGGATCTACAATCCACGTTGAATAAAAATGCAACTTTCTTGGACTCTGCTTGCTCTGCTTTCACCAGGCAATGCAACAAATAAGCACTAGTGACCGCAAAAGTTGAAACCTTGGTTTCCAAGTTACTGCTTTTTGCATGTTTCTTGAGCTTTTGAATTTGTGAAGTCTTCAATTCAAACACCCCTTTAACTACATCGGTTCTTGATTCCGTGGCTGTCTCCAAGATCTTAAGACTCCTATTGTTTTCTCCACCGAAGTTCAACCATGTCTTCGCGAACAACTCGGCGATTCGCTTTGGGTCCTTTACGGCTGATCTGTCAAAGAACGGTGTTAGATTCTCGGGAAGTGACATCGATGGCGTATGTGAGATCTGGGAGCACGTATAGGCCCATGCTTTCATGAACATGGTTGAGCAGTTTCCATCGAAAGCGGCATGGTGAGTAGTTATTCCGATGCAAAAGCCGGAGTTCGGGAACACGGTTACTTGCAACGCAAGCAAAGAAGCTCTGTGATCTGAAATACTCAAGCGAGGTACTAATTGTTGGAACTTGGAAACTTGGCAAAGATTGGAACAAAGGTGGTTGAAATCTTCGTTGGATTCGGATACGACGAGAGGAACGGAATCTTGACCGGGGACGTAGGTGATGGTAGGAATGAGAGAATGTTGCGGCCAAGTAATGTTACCGGCGAGGGGGAAGAAGTGTTGAAGAGTGAGTTGAAGGGAGTGTTTGAGATTGGGAAGAAGAGAGTCGAAGAATGAAGATGTTGGGTTTGGGAATTCGTAGAAGTAAAGACGCTCTGTGGAGGGAAGCCTTAGCCATAGCAGGTCGAAGAAGGTTAAGGGAAGGGTGGTGGTTGTGGTGGTGGTGGTTCCTTGTGGCGGCGCAACTTTGTAAACTTCATGGACTTTGAAGAATGCTGGAGGAGATTGCGCCATCACGTGCGCGAGAGCGTGTTAGAAGAAAGAATGGGGAATTAATTGTTAATTGGTTTTTCAAGGTTGCCTTGGTATCCTCCTTCCTTGCTATTTATAAACAAAAACATTAAAAAAAAGTAATTTTAAAAAATTATCTCTCTAATACTAGTGCCTATTTAAAAAAAAAAGAATTTATATTAGAGGGCATTTTTTCTCTATAAATAAGAGAAGCAAAGAATAAAGAAAAATTTTAATTTAATATTTATAAATCTCACTAAAATTTCGCAAAATTCCAGTCATATTAACGTTATAAAAAATATGAAGTATAAATGCATGCGAATATTAAATGTCAAACTTTTTATTATTTCATTTTCAGTTTATTCTTTTCTTCTTTTTAATTTATCTCTTTTTTGTATTTTCAGTATCTTAGCTTATTTCATTCCTTTCTTTTAGTTCCGCATTTAAGTTTGTTTAATCCAATTTGTATTTTTTTAATTCATGTTAAACATCCGTTTGTATCAATGTGTTATTAATAACACAAAAATTTCATTACTTTTTCACTACTTGCAAAGTAATAAACATCAATATTAAAAGTCCTTAAATTTTGGATTGAGTTTAATTTTTAGTATCTATTTCTCGAATTAAGATCATTGATACAAAATTAATCAATATATGTGTTAAAGTCGAACGAAAATCCAGCAAAATAATACCATATTTATAGACACACTCCACCAATCTTTTCTTGTCATGTGTGGAATTTCAAACCCTTTAAGAATAACTGTTCCCACTAGAACCTGTTAGTAATTTTATCAAACTTCCACCTCATAATGTTGTTTAGTCTTTCCATCGACATCCTTTTTGTCGATACTATTTTCATCGAATAATTCATAGCATGGTTAAATAAATGAACTAGAAGATTTTTGAAACGAGAAAGGTTATTAGAAGGTCATCAAAATTAATTGTTTTTGGCTATTAATATTTAAAAATATATAATAAAGTATATTGTTAAATTATTAATTTAAAAAATTAAGTTAATAATTAAATAATGTCTAAAAATAATAAATTTTGCTAATCTTCTATCATTTCTCTTTTAAAACTGACATTATGTGTTTTTTTGTTTAGCTAATACTTATGATATATTATTTTAAGTAATTTAAGATGATATAATATTTAAAGTTACTTTTTTTTTCTTTCTAATAATTAGCACTCCCGGAAATTTAAACTTGTTTCTTTGTTTTGGGACTAAGTTGGCATTATAATATTTTATGTAGGTGAGCAATATTTTGTTGATACACTGTATTATTGGTTTATTTTCCTTTATTATTAAATAAGTCAAGGTGTACAATTCATTCTGATCACATTTTATTTTATTCCATAGTGGAACCTATGAAGTATTGATATTTTTATCGTATTTATATATCAAATATATTTTAGATACAATATTTATTGATATTTATTTGATATACGTGTCTATTATATCCAATTGTATTTTAGTAAAAAATAAATTTTTTTTAATATATTTAGATTCATCTAAATATTATTACGTGTTAGTATATTCAGTTTTATTTTTAATATATATTCTTAAAATAAATTTTAAAATAATATATATTATTATTTATTAAAACAAAAAATATTTTAAATACTTTATATAATTAAAATAAAATATTAAAAATAATTAAAAAATAATTTATATTTTAATATTAATAAAATATTAAAATATTATTATGATTTATTTAAAAAATATTTTATATTATATATATATGTATGTATTTTCATATTTTATAATATTTTTAAATTTATATATCCACAGATTTCATATTATGCCTCGTATTTATGTTAATGTCCATACATTATAGAGTAAAATACTAAAATTAATAAAAGAAACTACGATCACGACAAAACTTATTAGAATTTAGAAAAGATCAAAAGAACGAGACTTTTCCTAAGAAAATGACACAAGCAACACAATAGACACAATTTTCTCCAAGTCCAAAATTCAAACTTTGCAATCGATCACCCACAAGGTTCCTTCCACTTTGGCGTCTGTCTATATTTATATCCCCGTCAAAGATATTTTACAATAATTAGAAAAAAAAAATTGTCATGATGTTTTATGTGCTATTTTTAATGGATATAATAGTTAAGCGTAGGGTGTTCATAAAAAAAATTTAAAATGTGATTAACCGGTTAAAATATTATAATCACTAGTTTAATAAAATAATTTTAAAAATTATATCTATATTTTTTAAAATTAGATAACTAAAATCAAATTAAAAAAATCGGTTTTTAATTGGTTAACCAAAACTAAAACCAAATTAAAATCAAAACCTAATTTCAAAACGACAACATTCTTTTCCTTTTCGACAAAACCAAATTCACTATTCGCCGCCGTCAACTATTTTTCTCCTCTGCCTCTCGCGGAGCTCGCCGATAGTTCGTCGGACCTCTACCTCTTCGAGTCTTCACTTTGATTTGAGACTTTTTTTCTCTGTCTCGACACCCCATTCGCGTCTCTATCTTCACTTTGATTCGCCAAAGTATCTCTCTTTTTCGATTCTCTTCTTCTTTCATTGGTGGCTCACCGGAGCTCATCAATTGAGGTAAGCTTCTTCCTTGCCCTTGGTTCTGAATTCTATCCTGATTTTGTTATCTGGACTTTTTTCTATTTTTTGTTGATTTGTTCCTTTATTAGTATACTTCTCACTTTTTCATTTCAAAGGATTGAAAATGTGCAAATTTTAAAATTTCTCAGTATTGAACTCCTCATTTCAATAGATCCTGCTATAAGTTTCTTCTTCACTGTGGTTCACTTTTTGATTGGTTACGACTTAATTAATTTATATGAATTGAATAGAAAATTGTTGTTCTAATTATCTGTCTCATTAAATAGAAAATTGTTGTTCTGGCTGCTGCATTATGATATGTTTCTGCAACATTAAACTATAGTAATTTGGCCACTAATTTCAATTAAAAGGGATTATAGGATCACTTGAATAATCATAAATTTGATACCATGATTCCACCAATAATCAAATAACCCTTTCTAACGGTAAAAGAGGGTTATGCCTAATCTTAATCTTTTGTTCTGTAAATTATGCAATATTTAATTTAATCTAATTTGATATTTTTGTGATCATAACCTATTGGTTTATCCAAAATTATAAATAAATGAAAGGGCAATTTGCTGTTATAAATAAACTGGCCATCAATATTATCAAGTGGATATCGAAATACATTTTTTTTTCATAAACTATGTAAACCGCGACAGGAGTATCGCGGTTTACAAAATGCACGTAATCTGCTACAGGGGTGTCACGGATTACGTTCGAAGCCAAACTGCACATAATACGCGGTAGGGTGTCGCGGTTTGTGTGTGAATTGCAAATGTGCATAAACCGCTGTAGCGGTGTAGCGGTTTATGTTGATATGCAAAATGGTTAGTAACCACCGCAGGATCTCGCGGTTTCTGTGTATATGTGTTTTTTCTCCCAGTTGAACATGTTTTTCAACCTGAACCTTTAATTTTAGCATAGTTTGCACCACATCACCATGTCTGACATCTCACCAGTGGAAATAGAATTGCACATCATTTCAGTCATGAGCATAATTTTTGGATGTTTCACAAAAAGAGAAGGGGATTGTTAAGAATAGGTTTAAATTTTGTTTTTTATTTTTATTTTTTATAGATAATTTTTATTTTTAATTTCTTATATTTAAATTTTGGGAAAATGACACTCCCCTCTCCTGAGAAATACTAAAATGACACTTCCCTCCCTTCCCCTCTATTTGTAAAATGTACAGTTTAATCCATTTAGTTAAAAATATTAACAGAATATTTCATTTAAAAAAATTAAATATTTTATTCAATAAAATTAATATTCTAATTTACCATACTATCCCTTTATATTTATTTACTAACTAAACTCAATTTTTGAGTTAGGATTCCAATTCCCTCACAGTCGCGTTCCAACGCTATTTCTCTTTCAATCTCTTCAATTTTCTTTGGTTGTCTCTGCCATCGCTACCTAGGTGCTGCCATTGCTGCATAACTTTGTGTAATCATCGCCGTTATTATCAATTCAAGTAATAAGGTTTGATAAAGTTGTTAATAAATTTCAATAGTTTTATGAAACAAATTATTTATCAATATTAATTGTTATACATATTAGCAGTGGTAAGATTTTTTATTTAATGCTAAAATAATAGTAAAATATAAAAATAATTTATTAACAAAAAATTTTGGTAAAATCACAATTTAATAATTAAAAAATTATTGAAGGGTATATTAGAAAAAATAATTTAATTATTAATTTTTTAAAAATATTTTAGTAAAAATATAATTTAATCAATAAAAAAAAAATTTATTAAAGGGTATTTTAGTAAGCAAAATTTAATAACAAAAAAATAAAATTTTTTACTAAAGGATATTTTTGTAAAAATAATTTTGTTTTTCAAAAAAAAAATGAATAAAGTTAACATTAGTTAACACAAAATTTTAAAATGGATTAAAGAGGGGTTTTTTTAAAGGTTATAGGGGAGGGGAATGTATATTTTATAAATAGAGAGAAAGGGAGTGTCATTTTAACATCTCTCAGGGGAGGGAATGGCATTTTCTCTTAAATTTTTTATACCTTATTTTTAAATGTTGAAAATAACAAAAAAAAATGGGAAAGGTGGGGAATGTATATTTTATAAATAGAGAGAAAGGGAGTGTCATTTTAACATCTCTCAGGGGAGGGAATGGCATTTTCTCTTAAATTTTTTATACCTTATTTTTAAATGTTGAAAATAACAAAAATATGTTCAGCTGGTCTATTTTTAAAATGTATTTTTTAATATTTTAAAATATAAAATTATATTTTTATTAAATGTACGTTTTTAGTTAATTAATTTTTTATTAAGTTAACAATTTATTTTTATATAATATCAAACATGAAATACATTTGTTGAATTTATAGTCAATTTAGTTCTAAAATTTAGGATTGAACAAGTATATTTGTTAAATTTTTTTATTTAGCACTGAGTAGGTACTACCTAAATTAAAAGAGTTATCATGAATAATAGATTAACTTACTAGTCTTATTTTTTAATGGTTGATCTATATAAATACAATTACTTTAAGATTGTAATTTATTTCATATTTGTTATTATATAAAAATAAATTGTTAGACAGAGAACTTAGCCAATGAAATGGGCAAATAATTAGAGAAGGCATAGCCTAAAAAAAGCTAAATAAATAAACACATCACAGGCTCCAAAAAAATTGATCTTTTGATAAAATTGAAACAAAATAATAAAAAAGATACCCCTACCGCAGTTTATGTGATGATTTTCCTCCAACGTAATCCGCAACACCTTACGTTTATTTGTAAAGAACAACACCCCTGCCGCGGTTTACATAGTTTATGAAAAAAAAGCATTTCGGTATCCACTTTTCAAAATGTGTATTCTGATAAATTTGCGAGTCAGTTTATTTAATTTAGTAAATTGCCCTAAATGAAATTTTAAACTGAATTATACAATGTGTTAGTCTATTGAGACCATTTATTACTTGCATGACATGCAATTTGTATAGTTTAATTATTTGTCTTTTGAATATATATGTTAGATGTTAGATATTAGGAGTGGCAGAAGGGTGAACTTTTTGGCTACAAACTTGTGTGATTGTGTTTATTTAATTTTTTCTTGGTCTGATGCCAAGTGTGTTTGGAAGTAGAGATCCATTTGATGATCTTTTTTCAGTGACCCTTTTAATAGCTCAACTAACTACTTTAAATTACTTTTGTGCATTAGTTTATACAGTTGCACTTAATGTACAACTTTAGTATAGTGTTTAATTGGCTATGCCATTTGCTTCGGCCCCTAGCTCATTAGGTGAACGTTTAAGTTCTGGCACCTAATTAGGGACTCCATCTATAAGCCTAGCAATTAGAATTATATATTTTTTTCTGAGAGGTCCAATTATTTAGATAGTAATTTGATTAAGAAGCAATAATTGCACCTATATAGTTGCCTCAGAGCATTGCTTGCTGATAAAATTCACATAATATTCTTAAAAAGTGGGATGATTATTATTATTCAACTACTTCCTAGCTCTTGTTCCCTAAAATAGTGACATCATGTAATCTAATTATTATATATTACATAATATATATTTCTTAACTTCTTAAATGGTTATAATTGATAACACTTCCTAGCTCTTGTTCCCTAAAATCTTACTTGCTAATTAGTAATTAAAATGGTAATAATTGATGACACTCAACTTTTGGTGCTTGACTTTCAAACTCTAACAAGTTCTCAAAGGTTATCTAATTTAACATTTCTTATGGCAAGTGGTCGTCTCTTAAATAAATCGGATTGGATGCAACATGGCAGAAAACTAGTGTTAATTTTATTACCTTTAACTGAACTTGAATCGGTTTCAAGTATATGTATATATTGTTTGAATTTTGCTTTGTGCTTGATAACTAGTCCATTCTGTAAGAAGCTAATGTTATATGAATTAATTTGTTTTTTATGCAAGTATACTATATGGATATTTACATTTTAATTTGTATATATTTACAGATTTAATATTGTTGAAGTATTTAATAATTAGATTTTATGGCTTCTTATTCATAATGAGGTAGCCGATCGTGATCTCATATCAGAGTCTGCAGAACATTCGACTTCTACATTACTTCCTCTCCCAACTACATCATTTGAACGCAAAAATCGATCAACATTTTGGGACCACTTCAAGAGAACCCCTGATGATGAAAATAAGGCTCCATGTCAATACTATTTGAAAGTAATCAAGTGCGCGATTGGAACAAGTGCAATGAGATCACATTTAAAGGTTTGCATAAGCAACCCCAGTTCAAATAGAGACAAACGACAGAAAACAGGCACATCGCCTAGCCCAGAAGCACAAGTGTGTAGGTTTGATGTAGAATATGCTCAGAAAAAATTGATATCAATGTTTGTTCGCGAGGAGCTTCCATTTCGATTTGTAGAAAGTCAAGGTTTTAAAGAATATTTGGTGGCTTTGCAACCAGGATTCAACACTCTTTCACGTATTACATTGGCACGCGACATTTTGATGCTTTATGAGACAAAGAATGTTCAACTTCAAAAATATTTTTCCAAATACAGAGGAAGAGTTTGTCTTACAACTGATAAATGGGTTCGTGTCAGAATATGGCATATATATTTTTGACTACTCATTTCATCATGGACTGGAAGTTGCAAAAGAAAATACTAAATTTTTGCTAAGTCAGCTGCCACACGAGAGAGATTATGGCTCAAAATATTGAAGCTTGCTTGAATAGCTGGAATTTGAACAAGATCTTGAGTTTGACCATTGATAATGCATCGTCTAACGATATAAGAGTTATGTATTTACAAAGAAGGTTGATTTCTTGGAAGAGTTCAGCTTTGAATGGAGAGTATCTCCATATGCGGTGTTGTGTGCATATTTTAAACCTAATTGTGAAGGATGAATTGAAGGAGATTGATAATTCGATCGCTAAATTTTGAGATGCTGTGAAGTATGTTAGATCTTCAAATTCAATATTAACTAAGTTCAAGGCATGTATTGCACAAGAGAATATTCTACATAAGAGTCTTGTTTGCCTAGATGAAACGCGATGGAATTTTACATACTTAATGTTAGTAGCAACCTTAAAGTATCAGAAGGCATTTGAACTATTAGAAATGCAAGACAAAAAAATTGTTGAAGAATTAAACAAGGAAAGAGGGGTACCTTCAATTCAAGATTTGGGATTATACTAAGTCCGTGTTACCGTTTTTAGAGGTGTTTTACGATGCTACACTTCGCATCTTCGAATCCTCTTATGTTACTAGTAACTTATATATGAAAGAAGTGTTTGCTCTTGGAAGGAGGATTCAACAATATCATGATGATGATGATTTGAGCATAAGTCTTATGGCAAGTAAGATGAAAGCAAAATACAACAAGTATTGGGGAAATGCAAAAACTATTAACATGTTAATTGTCGTAGTTCTAGATCCTTGCCATAAATTGGATTATGTTGAGTGGTGCCTAGTTAATTCTTTTGGTGTGAAAGTGGGCAGTGAATTGATGACAAAGTTGTCTTTTTGTCTTTGTTCACTTTATAATTTATATCAAGGTGCATATGAAGGAAACCAAGATGATACCCTCTCGGGTGCAAGTAATAAAGCCAAAGACATTTATGATATGGGGTTATATCGCCGTTCAACCGATCGCAATCCAATCTTAACTTGATCGTTATTTGAATGAAGGCTGTGCCTTTGGATATTCTAGGAGGGTGGAAGGCTAACTCGAATCGATTTTTCGTCTAGCAAATATGGCACGGGACATATTGGCTATACCAGCTTTAACAGTAGCTTCCGAGTCTGTTTTTAATATAGGGGAGAATCATCGATCAATATCGTAGCTCATTGACTCCTAAGATAGTAGAATCCCTTGTATACACCGAAGATTGGCTTAAAGGAGACTTTTTCTCTTCTCTTGCACGTGAAAATTTTGAAGAGCTTGAAAAGTCGAGCAAGGTAAATTGAATATTAAATCTCTTAAATATATCATATGACTATTTATCAATTCCAATATCTATTCTATAGTTTTTCTCTATCAGTTAGCTTGAATATGGAACATGCTTAACACATAATCTTCCCTTATAAGTTCATTTCTAATCATAGTCATATGGAACATGAGCAATGATTGGAGTGAAAAAAATTATTAAGGGGCGAGAGATTTGACCATCGTTAATTGAATATAGAGCATAATTTTATTTGTTGCTTAATTGGTAAAAAGAATCGGTTTGTTTGATTTACTTATAAAATCTTTTAGTTTAACTTATGTAGATTCAAATGATGAATAAAATTAATTAAATTATTCCATTAGTCTTTATAATTTTTTAAAATTTATAATTATAGATTTTTTTTGTGCGAATTTGATTTTATCAGAGGACATTACTTGTTCAGTAGGTCCAAGTTCAATTGTGCTTTATAAAAAGACTTTCTAGTCATCCTCAATCGCAATTAAACCTGGACTCATTGAACAAGTAATGTCTTCTGATAAAATCAAATTTGCACACAAAAAAAGCTATAATTATAAATTTAAAAAAATTATAAAGTCTAATCAAATAATTTAATTAATTTTATTCATCATTTGAATCTACATAAGTTAAACTAAAATATTTTCTAAATAAATCAAACAAACTGATTCTTTTTGCCAATTAAGCAACAAATAAAATTATGTTCTATATTCAATTAAGCGATGGTCAAATCTCACCCCTTAATAATTTTTTTCCCTTCCAATCATTCCTCATGTTCCATATGACTATGATTAGAGATGAACATGCAAGAGAAGATTAAGTATTAAGCATGTTCCGTATTCAAACTAAATTAGAATTGATAAATTATCATATGATATATTTAAGAGACATTTAATATTCAATTTACCTTACTCGACCTTTTCAAATTCTTCGAAATTTTCAGGTGCAAGAGATGAGAAAAAGCCTCCTCTAAGGCTTCTACCATCTTAGGAGTCAATGAGCTATAATATTGATCGATGATTCTTCCTCATACTAAAAGCAGACTCGAAAGCTACTGTTAAAACTGGTATAACCAATATGTCCCGTGCATATTTGGTAAGACGGAAAACCGATTCGAGTTAGTCTTCCACCATCCTAGAATATCCAAAGGCTTATCATCTGGCTCACAGTCTTCATTCAAATAACAATCAAACTCATATTTAACATTGGATTTGCAACCCATTGATCGGCGATATAACCCCATATCATAAATGTCATTGGCTTTATCACTTGCACTCGGTTGGGAGAGGATATCATCTTGGTTTCCTTCATCTGCACCTTGATATAAATTATAAAGTGAATGAAGACAAGAAGACAACTTTGTCTTCAATTCACCGTCCACTTCCGCACCAAAAGAATTAATGAAGCACCACTCAACATAATCCAATTTATGACAAGGATCTAAAACTACGGCAATTAACAACATGTTAATAGTTTTTGCATTTTTCCAATACTTGTTATATTTTGCTTTCATCTTACTTACCATAAGACTTATGCTTAAATCATCATCATCATCACAATATTGTTAAATCCTCCTTCCAAAAGCAAACACTTCTTTTAGAGCAAACACTTCTTTCATGTATAAGTTACTAGTGACACAAGAGGATCTAGAGATGCGAAGTGTAGCATCATAAAATATCTCTAAAAACGGTAAGACGGACTTAGCATAATCTCAATTTTGAATTGAATGTACTCCTCTTCCCTTGTTTAATTCTTCAACAAATTTTTTGTCTTGCATCTCTAATAGTTCAAATGCCTTCTGATGCTTTAAGATTGCTACTAACATTAAGTGTGTAGAGTTCCATCGCATTTCAACATCTAGACAAACAAGACTCTTATGTGAAATATTCTCTTGTACAATACATGCCTTGAACCTAGTTAATCTTGAATTTGAAGATCTAACATACTTTACAGCATCTCGAATTTTGGCGACCGAATCATCAATCTCCTTCACAATCAGGTTTAAAATATGCGCACATCGCATATGGAGATACTTCCATTCAAAATTAAACTCATCCAAAAATCAACCTTCTTTGTAAATACATAACTCCTACATCGTTAGATGATGCATTATCAACTGTCATACTCAAGATCTTGTTCAACTTCCAGCTATTCAAGCAAGTTTTAACATTTTGAGCCATAATCTCTTCCATGTGGCCGATGACGTGCAAAAATTTAGTATTTTCTTTTGCAATTTCTAGTCCATATCAATGAAATGAGTAGTCAAACACATATATGCCATATTCTGACACGAACTCCAGTTATCAGTTGTAAAGACAAACCCTTCCTCCGTATTTGGAAAAGTATTTTTTGAAGTTGAACCTTCTTTGTTTCATAAAGCATCAAGATGTCACGTGCCAATGTATTACGTGAAAGAGTGTTGAATCCTAGTTGCAAAGCCGCCGAATATTCTTTAAAACCTTGACTTTCTACAAATCGAAAAGGAAACTTCTCGCGAATAAACATCGATATCAATTTTTCCCAAGCATAGTATGCATCAAACCTACCCACTTGTGCTTCTAAGCTAGGCGATGTGCCTGTTTTTTTGTCGTTTGCCTCTATCTAAACCGGGATTGCTTATGCAAATCTTTAAATGTGATCTCATTGCTTTTGTTCCATTTCCACACTTGATCACTTTTAAACAGTATTAACATTGAGCCTTATTTTCATCATCAGAGATTCTCTTGAAATGGTCCCAAACTATTGATCTTGCGTTCAGATGATGTGGTTAGGAGCGAAGGTAATGTAGAAGTCGAATGCTCTACAAATTCTGACATGGGAATATCACGATCGGCTACTTCATTCTGAATAAGAAGCCATAAAATCTAATTATTAAATACTTCCAACAATATTAAATCTGTAAATATATACAAATTAAAATGTAAATATCCATATAGTATACTAGCACAAAAAAAAATTAATTCATGTAACATTAGCTTCTTACATAATGGACTAGTTATCAAACACAAAGTAAAGTTCAAACAATATATATATATATATATATATATATATATATATATATATATATATATATAGATATACTTGAAATCGATTCAAGTTCAGTTAAAGGTAATAAGATTAACACTAGTTATCTGCCATGTTGCATCCAATCCAATTTATTTAAGAATCGACCACTTGCCATATGAAATGTTGAATCAAATAACCATTGAGAACTTGAGAATTTGTTAGAGTTTGAAAGTCAAGCACCAAAAGTTGAGTGTCATCAATTATTACCATGCTTAATTACTAATTACCAAGTAAAATTTTAGGGAACGAGAGCTAGGAAGTGTCATCAATTATAACCATTTAAGAAGTTAAGAAATATATATTATGTAATATATAATAATTATATTACATTATGTTACTATTTTAGGGAACAAGAGCTAGGAAGTGGCCGAATAATAATAATCATCCCACTTTTTAAGAATATGATGTGAAGTTTATCAACAAGTAGTGCTCTAAGGCAACTATATAGGTGTAATTATTGCTTTGTAATCAAATTACTATCTAAATAATTGGACCTAACAAAAAAATATATGTATATAATTCTAATTGCTAGGCTTATAGATGGAGTCCCTAATTAGGTTCCAGAACTTAAACGTTCACCCAGTGAGCTAGGGGCCGAAGCAAAATGGCATATCCAATTAAATACCAAGACTAAAATTGTACATTACGTGCAACTATATAAACCAATGCAGAAAAGTAATGGAGAACACAGAAAAGTAATTTAAAGCAGTTAGTTGAGCTATTAAAAGGGTCACTGAAAAAAGGACCGTCAACTGGATCTCTGCTTCCAAACACACTTGGCATCATCATCATACTTCTACCGAATCCAAAATCTCAAAACCCATATCTGGATTCAATAATATTATCTCCAACTTCTCTACCCTTCTTCATACTCATTATAATCTAATCTTCACAATACAAAGCAACAAAAGACCAAGAAGAAAAAATTAAATAAACACAATCACACACAAGTTTGTAGCCAAAAAGTTCACCCTTCTACCACTCCTTCTAATATCTAACATCTAACATATATATTCATAAGACAAATATTTAAACTACACAAATTGCATATCATGCACGTAATAAATGGTTTCAATAGATTAACACATTGTATAATTCAGTTTAAAATTTCATTTATTTATAATTTTGGATAAACCAATAGGTTATGATCACAAAAAATTAAATTAGATTAAATTAAATATTGCATAATTTACGGAACAAAAGATTAGGATTAGGCATAACCCTCTTTTACTGTTAGAAAGGGTGATTTGATTATTGGTGGAATCATGGTATCAAATTTATGATTATTCAAAGTGATCCTACAACCCCCTTTAATTGAAATCAGTGGCCAAATTACTATAGTTTAATGTTGCAGAAACACATCATAATGCAGCAGCCAGAATAACAATTCTCCATTCAATGAGACAGATAATTAGAACAACAATTCTCCATTCAATTCATACAAATTAATTAAGTCCTAACCAATGAAAAAGTGAACCACAATGAAAAAGAAACTTACAGCAGGATCCATTGAAATGAAGAGTTCAATACTGGCAGATTTTAAAATCTGCACATTTTCAATCCATTGAAATGTCAGAAGTATACTAATGAAGGAACAAAACAGAACAAATCAACAAAATAGAAAAAACACAAATAACAAATTCAAGATAAAACTCAGAACCCAGAACCAAGGGCAAGGAGGAGGCTTACCTCAATTGATGAGCTCCGGCGAGCCACCAACGAAAGAAGAGAACCTAAAAGGAGAGATACTCCGGCGAATCAAAGTGAAGACAAAGTCGCGAATGTGAGGTCGAGGCATAGAGACAGAGTCTCCAATCAAAGTGATGAATCGAAGAGATCTCGAATCAAAGTGATGACTCGAAGAGATAGAGGTCCGACGAACCACCGGCAAGAGGCAGAGGAGAAGAACTGTTGACGGCGACAAAGAGTGAATTTGGTTTTGTCGAAGAGGAGAACGGTTGTCATTTTGAAATTAGGTTTTGATTTTAATTTGGTTTTGGTTTTGGTTAATCAGTTAAAATTCGATTTTTTTAATTTGGTTTTGGTTAACCAATTTCAAAAAATATAGATATGATTTTTAAAATTGTTATTAAACTGATTAACCAAAATGTGGTTATAGTTTTTTAACCGATTAACCACATTTTATTTTTTTTATGAACATCCCTAATATAAATTCTCTCCGTCCTAACTAAACCCTCTTTCTCCATTGCTTTGAAAGCTTCAAAAGTTATTGCTTTTGTGTGCTTCATCTTGTTTGCTTTGCCTGATTGTTGCTTTGTCTCTTTTGTTCCTTTTGTTAATTTTGAAGGTTTGGCCTTCTTTGTCACCATCGTGTTTTGTCTTGAACCTAGTACATTGGTAGTTTCTTATGATAACAATAATTTTTGCCTAAAGCTGCGTTTATTTACAGAGACAGGACATTGAGACATAAAATTGTGTTTGGCAGAGGAGACATGTACAGAGACAATGTGTCCAGAGACACTAAATTAGTGTATTTTGTGTCCATCCTGACAGGAAGGACACGCAGACACTAACAAATAACACAACTTATTTTTTATTTTTTCTTTCATTATTCTTGTTAATTTTTCATAATTATATTTCTTATTGTTATATTTTTTATCTCAAATTTTTTGAATGAAAAAAAAAATAGGAATAAATTGAATTTTCATAATTTGTTCTAGTTTATCACCAAATAGAATACAAGAACACAATTTTTTATCTCTGTCCATCAGTGTCTTGTCTTGTCCTGTCCTATTCTCAATGTCTTGTCCTATTTTTAGAAACAAACGCAGCCTTACATATTTAAACTCACATGATATAGGCTAGTAATAGAAATTCAAACTCACACTTGGAAGTCTTTGTAGACATCCCATCTTATTATGTCCAATTACACCACATCCTGAGCATTTTTGTTGCTTCCCCAGCTCTAGACATAGTTGAACCACTTGGCTCTTCATCTTGTCCCCGGGTTTTCTTTTTGGTAGGCCGGCCTATAGGCTTTCTATATGTTGAGGGCATCAAATCTGGATGCTCGATCAGTTCTTTCCAACAATTGCTCTCCATTGCAAGAACTAATTACATGTTGGTAAAAAATGCAACATATGCATCTCTTTTATAACAGTTATCAACGTAATTTCTAACATCATTCTTGGCACGATTTATGGCACTAACTGCATGAGGACAAGGAAAACCAGTTAAATGAAATTTTCTACAAGAGCATTCGTGCTTAACCCTCTTGGGACGGTAGGACTTTTAGTTAGTGCCTCTGGAAGTAGTTGAACTTGAAGCTTTACTGAGGATCCAGAATTTGACATCAGGAGCTCGTGCCAATGGTAATATAGCCTCCGCCATTGTACCTCAAAGCTGTCATTGATGTCCACCAACTTCTTTACCCTTAAAGATTTTGGGTTTGACAATTGCACATGTTCCACTTGTTTTGTGCCCTTTCTTTAATCCTTCAAATTCAGTCTTGGATTCACTTCAACCTTCCTCTTAAACAGCTTGTCCAAACCACTTAGATTTCATCACTCGGATGTTAAATAATGAGCTGCAACTGTGACAGTTTTCTTTCTTAGTTTGGTTAGAGTATGGCTGGCCTTGTTTAGGTTTGCTCTTTTGTTTGTATGTGTGTAGCCTTCTCTCTTGAAGGTTGGTTTCAAAAAAAAAAAAAAACCAATTATCCTCAGTCGGCATCTTCACTCCATATACAAACCATCCACAACCATCCTTACATTAGCTCTCATTCAACCCTTATCGACAACTGGAAACTTACCATTTCTGCCACTATGCACGACATATGTAGTCACCGCATCCTTGAATTCCTCTCTTGTAGCAAATAATGTTCTAACCTCCCACCCATAAGCACTCATGTCCGTCAACTCATTATACACCGGAAATGTTTTGTATTCTTTGTCCCCTTCAGTAGGCAAATCTTCTAATTCATTACTATCCAGCCCCTCATCCTCACTAAGCCCACTGCTTTGCACCCCGCCAGCCTTTTTCTTCTTCTTTGACTCAATGTTTCTTTTCTTTTCTTTTTCTTAATTTCTTGATACAGTTCTTCCAAAGTGATGTCAACGTCAAAGAGAGCATCATCCCCATAGAAATCATCTTCATTGTCATTGAAGTAAAGATCTTCATCTTCCTCACTTAAAGAATCAGCATTGTTGGCATGGGCTTCTTCTTCTCCATGTATTTGAATTTTATCCAAACCAACATCCTTAACAACTTGGACCTCAACTATATTAGGAACTTAGGCCTCCACATCCACACTTTGGGCATCCACTTCCACATCAACATCATTACTTCATTAGTGTTACCACCACCAACATCTAAATAACCAATCTCATAGGGAAAATCATCAGGCTCAGATGTCTTATGCATCACAAACAAGTTGACAACACCCTTTTCAACTCCAACATTCGCCATGGCCATTGCATCTACATCAGTCTTCAACTGTCTCAACCCTTCGTCTATACCCAACCCACAATCTTTGTACCACAACACAGCAATGTTGTCTTCAAAATATCCTAACTTCTCTAAAATGTCATAAACCTAAATTATCCCCAATTGATCACGATTTGTCCAATCCACCATTGTGTTTTCATCTTTTAAATACTGTCAGACTCCCTCTTTATTATTAAAGGTTCCTCTATGATGGAACTTAATGTTAAAATAGTCCATATCTGATATGCATTTCAAATTCCATGTTTAGAACATGAACTAGAAAACCTAACAGGAACAAATTTTCAAGTATAAAAAACAGAGCAACAACATTTCAAAAGGGTTAAAAACAAAATAGAGCACACTCTTTCAGGGAAAAAAAAAACAGTATTTGAAACGAAAAAATAATAATTTCAAAGAAACAAAAACAACACTTCGAAATACACAGGATTTGAAAAAATAGAGCATCAATGATGGTTGCTAAACCTAAAAATTACAGCTCTTCACAACCTTTTCAACAATAGGAGTCAAACACACATGGAAAATCCTAAACCTTGCCATCAACAACCCCAAACCCAAAAAAAAAAAAAGAATCGAAAATCTAAAAAAAAATGAAACGCTGCAAACGAGAACCAGGAGAGATGCTTACCCCCGATCGTGTTGCCTCCGTCGGGGAACACATGTTGTCGCCGGTCCAACTGAAGCCGCTAGTGTGCCTGGAGCCGCCGTTCGTGCTTCAACGATTAAGTGAGTGTGCTTGGGAGAACCGGAGAAGTAACGTTTAATTAGAGGGGTAAAGTAGTAATTCCCCAACTTTCGTATCACTCAGCTCCGTTAATGGTTCAACGCTGTTAACGACTAAGCGTATTTTTTTATCAAATTTAAAAATGTTTGAAATAAAATTAAGGTTAAAGACAAAAAATACACTTAACTATTTTAATTATTATCTACTTTATAACAATAAAAATCTTTAAATAAGATGTATTAAAAGGATAGAAAATGAAATTAATAAATTTTAAATTTAGCCATTAGGTAGAATTGAAAATTTAAGGAATTACTAATTTAAAATAAAAATAAATTACAATCATCGTGCAATAGAATGTTTAAAAATTTAATTAAAAATTTACATATAATTATATTTATGTAGATGTAATATTTGATAGTTAAAATTTAAAAATTATTAAATAATAATTAAAAAAATTAAATATGTCAAATTATTATATAATTTTTAATTAACAATTTTATATATAAATAACTGTACCCAGCAGGTGTTTCTACAAAAAAAATTTAATCTAATGAAAAAATTATTACTCATAAAAAAACCAATGATTATCATAATTATCTTTTTGTTTTTAGTAATAGCAAAATGAATTTGTCAATTCACATGAAGAAAATAATTTATCCCAAAAAAAAAAAAGACAACGAGTCGGAGTCGTTTCTGGTCTAGGTTGATGCAGCGCCGTGACAACGATCCACACAATCGACCGGCGCTGCTAGGTATTTGCCGGTGTAAACGGCGGCATTGGCACGACCGTGTTGCGGTTAAAAAAGACGAAAAAAAAATGTACCACCATTGAGAAAGAGAGTCTTTATTTTTTTGTTAATACCGTTAGAAAAAAAGTGTTTTGGTTTTTATTTTTTTATAACTAACGACAATCAATTTTAATTTATTTTAAATTTTAAATTAACAAAAATTTAAAACTAATAAATTGATTATAATTTAATTTAAATTTTAATTTAATTCTATTGTACTTATTATATACTAATATATTGTATACTAATGATATTGACTTTTTATACTTTTCTTTTGGATATTTATATAGAGAGAACAGATTCCCAAACTCAAATTTATTGAATCACGTAACCATGTTTATGGGTGCAAATAATGCTTAATAAAGACAAACTATGGCCCACTTTTTGGAGAGCAACGTGTCATCTACAATATTCAAAAAAAAAATAAAACAATTAATACGTATGCAATAATAAAAAATCAACTTAAATTTATTTATTTAATATTTATTTATTTAAAAATAAATAAATATTAAATAAAAAAATTTAGATTAATTTTTTATTATTTATATAATATTAAAAAATATTTTTATATATTAAAATTAATTATTATATATTTATAAATAAATATATTTATAAATTAATTAATTTATATTTATTTTATATTTTAATATATATTTTATATTAATAATTAATTTAAATAATTAATTTTGATTAAAACTTAAAAAAATAAATAATATTATATTATTGATAAATATTATATTATCAATTTTGACATTTATATTCATATTTATATATAGTTTGTATATAAAAAATATAAATTTATACTTATATTTATTAAAAATTTCTACATATGAATTAATATAATTTACATTTATGTTTTTAAAATTTATATACATAAAATAAAAAATTATTTATTAAAAATATTTTAATATTTACATAATTAAATAATAACTAAAAATAATAAAAATTGTTCATCTGAAGAATTTTTTAAAAATATCTATATTATATTCTCTGTGTAAATTTTTCCCAGAGAAATTGCTGTGTGCGGGCTGGACCCACACTGGCGCCATAGTGCCATCCAGATACATAAGTTGCAACGAAAAAAATAAAATCTAATAACTTGCATCTCTGTCATTTTTTTTTTTTTTTTTTGATGATGGCGCAAACACCACGACCGATCAAAGTCCATGAAGTTTACAGGGTATCGCCGTCACAAACCACCACCACCCTACCCCTCACCTTCTTCGACATAAGATGGCTAAGGCTTCAACCAGTTGAGCGTCTCTTCTTCTACGCATTCCCAAACCCAACCATTTCTTTCTTTGACTCTCTTCTTCCCAATCTCAAACGCTCCCTTGAACTCACTCTCCAACACTTCTTCCCCCTCGCCGGTAACATCACTTGGCCACAAGATTCTCCGATTCCTATCATCACCTACGTCCCCGGACATGACTCCGTTTCTCTCATTGTTTCAGAGTCAAACGATGACTTTGACCACATTTCCTCTGACTTCTGTGAGGTTTCCAAACGACGCCGTTTGGTACCTAGCTTGAGCGTTTCCGATGACAAAACCTCTTTGCTCGCATTACAGGTTACTCTCTTCCCAAACTCCGGCTTCGTCATCGGAATAACAACTCACCATGCAGGTGTCGATGGAAACTCTTCAACGGTTTTTGTAAAAGCGTGGGCGTACGCGTGCTCCAAGATCATGGAACATCCATCTCTCTCAACTTTCCCAACGATATCGTTACCTGAAAATCTAACACCGTTTCTTGATAGATCCGTTATAATGGACGCGAAAGGACTCGCCCAATTGTTTTCTGACACGTGGATGAACTTCTCTGGACCAAACAATAGGAGCGTCAGGCTCTGGGAAAACAAAAACAACCGTGAAGAAGTCCAGCTCGATAATAATGAATCGGTTAAAGGCGTGTTTGAATTGAAGCCCTCGCATATTCAGAAGCTCAAGAATTATGTGAAATCCAAAACCGGCATCGTTAAGGTTTCAACTTTTTCTGTTACAGTTGCTTATTCATTATCATGCTTAGTGAAAGCAGAACAACCAGAGCAGGAGCAAGTTGCTCTTGTGTTCCCTGTGGATTGTAGATCAAGATTGGAACCAGTGGTTTCCCCAACTTATTTTGGTAACTGCCTCTTGGGGCGTTTGGTTTCGGAAGAGACAGAGAAGGTGATGGCAAGCGAGGGGTTCGTTACCGTGCTGAAAGGGATAAGCGAGGTTTTGAATGGGTTGGAGAGTGGGGTTTTGAATGACGTAGAGAAATGGAAGAGGAAGATTGAATCTGTTTTTTTGGAAGGAAAGAGAGCGTACTCCGTTGCTGGTTCAACCCGGTTCGGGGTTTATGGGGTTGATTTTGGATATGGAAGGCCTAAGAAAGTTGATGTTGCTTCGGTGGATAAAACCGGAGCTTTTGCACTTTCTGAGAGTAGAAATGGTGATAGTGGTGTTGAGATTGCTTTGGCTTTGAAGAAGGAACAAATGGAGGTTTTTTCATCTCTTTTTTATGGTCAATTTGAATCTTTTTGATATATCTTGAAACTTGAATAGTAAATTCTAGTAAGTTTATATTTTTTGGTGACTGTTCCGTTTGTGATGGTCTTGCCGAGCTATACCAACTTCTATACCTAAAGAGCTGTTTTTGTTGGATGGGCTACACATCAACTTTATTCAAACATCGTAAGTGAAATACCTGCAAAAGATGCTTCGATCTTCAAGTCATAAGTAAATCTTTAACTATAAAAAAAAAAAAAAGAAAAGCAAAATAAATAAAGAATATGAGTGTGTTGTGATGTGTTGTTTTTGTTTTTTATATAGAGTAAGAATTTATTGTGTTAGTTATGAGATTTGTCGAGATCCATGGTCAGTCAAACATATCGTTATATGAGTTCTGAAATTAAACCGTTCGAGATTTTAGATACACATCATAGCTCCCAAGCTTGACTTGTGTCAAAGAAAACAGAGCAAGTTTTGTTACTTCTATACCTCGGTAATGTCTTGTGGTGTGTAATAGAGTGCCCTAGTCTCAAATTCATTCTAATTCATTTGAAGAATGTGAAAAGTTTAGTTATTAATTATATTTTAAATGTTACCTACTTTCATGCGCTCCTAAATTGATTGATGTTCGGTGAATTCTTAATCGTTTGATCAATTTATTTTGAATATTTTTTATAAATGATTCAGATTGAAGACAGTTAAGTATACACAGCCGTAGTTTTTACTATTGTCTTAAGGTAATGCTATTGTGCAGAAGTTTCTTTTTTTTTTTTTCAGTAGGTGCTGAAATAAATTGGTTGTACTTAGAAAGGGACGCCTGTTACTGCTGCCAGAAGCAGAGACAAGACCTCAATTAAGTCAACCATGGCAGGAACCTGTTCGGACAAATGCAGTATGTTTATGTTATGAAATGGCGTAATTAGCATGGATTAATTTGTTCTTAATTATGCTAACAATTGGATTAACTTTTTTTGTTGGGACTGGGCTCTTATTTTTTTAAAGTAGTCTGGATTGAAAATGTGTATACTTGATCCAAGCAATTTTGGCATAAGACTTTTTAATAATAATAATAATAATAATAATAATAATTGATGTGATGATTGCTAAGATTTTGTCACTCACATCCAGGAGTGTCCCACCTTTTTATGAAGTGGGCCAAAAAAATGAAATGAAATTTATTATCATGTCTATTTTTAGTTTTTTACCCATTATTTTACACATCATTTTTAACATATAGATATTTAATGTTTATACAAAATTTTGATTCCAAATATATATTTTTAAATTAATAATATAAATAATAAATTTTATGTTTTATTATTTCCATTTTTTATATTCATAAAACTAAATATTAAGTTGTTAACTATGTATATTCATATAAATATGTAAATTATTATTATAAATCCGAAATATAAATTTTTATGTTAATAAATACATTAAAAGTTTTTAATGTATGAATTAAAATAAAAATTTAATTATAATAAATTTTTTATTTTAATCCATACTTATTTATTATGTATATATTCGATTTACTGTGTATATCTTGTGCATAATAAATCGAATCAATCTGATTTAATTTATATATAAATGCCTAAAAATTAAATTTGTCTTATTCAATTTATATAGATCTATTTGAGATATGTATGTAATCAATTTTTATTCAAGACATCTATGTAATTTTGGCTTCCAATTAATTTATTAACATAAATTATCCTTATTTTTAAATTCAATATATATTTTTTTTGTTTTATTTTCTCATAAATTTACTATTCTTTTAAAGTTTTAATGATTCATTAATTACTTTATATTTACTGTGCTCTTCAAATTTTTTATAAAAAAATAAAAGATCAAAATCATCAAATTATAAAATATTAACAAAAATTATTTTTTCTTTTTAATTCCTAAATATTATTTAACTTTAATTACGATAGTATATTTTATACAAACAAAATAAAGCATATCAGATAATAATATTTTAATTTTTTAATATAATTTAATTTCTTATTAACATGAAAATTTATATTTAGGATTTATAATAATAATTTACATATTTATATGAATATACATCGTTAACAACTTAATATTTAGTTGTATGAGTATAAAAAATGACAATAGTAAAACATAAAAATTATTATTTATATTACAAATTTAAAAATATATATTTGGGATCAAATTTTTGTATAGACATTAAATATCTATATGTTAAAAATGATGTGTAAAATAATGGGTAAAAAACTAAAAATAGGCATGATGACAAATTCTTGAGGGGAGAAGTGATAATAAATTTCATTTCATTTTTGTTGGTCCACTTCATAAAAAGAAGGTGGGACACTCCTGGATGTGAGTTTTGTTTCAAACAAAGTCCTAGCCCTCACCACATCTTCAATTATTATTATTCTTAAAAAGTCTTATGCCAAAATTGCTTGGATCAAGTATATACATTTTCAGTCCAAACCACTTGAAAAAAATAAGAGCCCATCCCTAATAAAAGAAAATCCAACCCAATTGTTAGCATAATTAAGAATAAATTAATCCATACTAATTATGCCACCCCATAACGCAAACACACTGCATCAGTTCAGACAGGTTCCTGCCATTGCTTATTTGATTGAGATCTTGTCTCTGCGTCTGGCAGCAGCAGCAATATGCGTCCCTCTCTAGGCACATCTAACTCATTTCAGTACTTACTAAAAAAAAGAAGCTTCAGCACAGTAACATTGCCCTTATCTTAAATCTTTGTTCTTTTCCCCAAGATGATACTTGTGGAAGTTTCGGAGAAAGGACAAAAAAGTATAACTTCTCTTTTATCCCAACATGAGTGAAAAAAGTAAGTCTTAGATTCTTTGAATATTTTCTTTTCTAGGTTTTTCTTAGTGGTAGGATAATCAAAAGTAGAGATTGATCTAAGTGACCCTTGCTCTTGGGTAGACGAAAGCGTCAAGAGTCATGTTTCTTGTTTTGACAGTGTCGAATCTATAGAGGTGATAGGTTCAGATGTTTCGGTCATGAAAGGTAGCCAAATACATACAGAGGTGTTGCTGTGTAGGGAGAATGACCGTGTGTGTGAGAAGTTGAGCGATTGACCTTACTTTTATTTGTATTGCTGTTTGTTGACGGAATTAGGTGTTAGGTTGTCATTTTCATATTTTTAATGTGGGGTTTTGTATTGGTTAAATTTTGCTCTAACGTAATTGCATCCAAATTCCTAGGTTTTGTTAGATATTGATGGAGTTGCTCAAGCAACCTCAGTCTCTGAGACTATTCTTTTCGCTTTTTCAAGTGAAAGGTGTTGGTAGTAGCTTGTGGGTGAACCTAAGTAGTCACCATGGTAGATCAATTTTGTACTATATAAATTATCATTTAAAGATTTTAAAATGATGTTTGTTAAGATTAGGAGTGCTTTAGACGAATTTTCTTTTTATCTGAATGAATATTTGGAAGAGAGATTCCCTCTCGTGGTCCCCTGAACTTGTACAGATATTAGATGTCGAGGATAGATGTGTTGATGACGATATAATTATGAAACTTTTGATTGACGGGATGGAATCCAAAGAGCTATTATCTGTTGTTGAGTTATTGAAATGGGATGTGGATAAGTAAGCTGTTTTGAACTATATAGGTAACTGTAGTTTTGGTAAGAATGTAGACCTCCATGTTTTGGCCTAGTTGTCATTCAAATACTTTATTCATCAACCTTTAGTATGTGACACTTGCATTCTTAAGAACAAATGACATTACTGTGTAACAAAAGTTGCCAAATTCTGTAATAAAGACCGTCTTACTTTGGTCCTCAAGATATATTAAAATCTGATTATAACCAGAATATGCCTCCATGAAGCTTAAACTACCAAAACCAGAGGTATTATCAACCAGTTTGTCAACGCAAGGTAGTGGATAGGCATCTTTAGGGATGCTTTATTAAGATTTGTAAAGTTGACGCATATGTGCCATTTACCTGAATTTTTTTTACCATTATCACGTTTGATAGCCATGTTGTAAATTGCAGTTCTTTGATGAAACTAGCAGCAAACTATTTCTTGCTTTCTTCTAGGGATGCCGCCATTTTTTTCAGTTCCGAGGTTGCGTTTCTTCTGAGCTATAGGTCGAGCGGCAAGGTCAATTGCCAACTTGTGACACATGGCATTGGGGGTGATTCCTGGCATGTCGACAGGTGTCCATGCAAATAGGTCAGCATTATATTGTAGTACGATTATTAGCCAAGATCGCTCTTCAACTGAAAGTGCACCCCCTATATATGTAAATTCATTTTCATTTTTAGTTAAGGTTACCTTCTCAAGATTTTCCATTGGTTAAGGTCTTTAATTTTCAGAAATATTCCCTGGGATTGAGTTCAGATAGCAGAGGTAATTTCTCTGAGTTCCTGCATACGTGCTAGCGGCATTATCTTAGTAGAGCTTTGTTTTAGGCTTGCGTTGTAACATTGCCATGCTTCTTTATGGTTGTCCCTTCTATTGCTAGCATAGCCCAATAACTTCTTTTCCGAGCTGAGCATGTAGTTCCTCCTCCCAGCATAGCCTCCTGAAATGCAATTTATAATTCCTATTGGTTGGTTAGAATTTCTTCCATTTACCTTTTTCTTTTTCTGTTGAAGTTTGGTTGTTGATGTCTCGAGTGGAGCTGCCGTCTTTGTGTAGTTGTTCGTCTACATATTTGTCAAAGAGATCTTGTCGGGCTAGTCTTTCTAGGAGATCCTTTGTCACTATGCATGCATCTGTAGTGTGGCCAAATTTCTGGTGAAAGGTGAAATATTTTATTTGTCCACAAACCTTTGGTCTTGGTAGATGCCTGCTCTGCTTGGAGGTTTAATAATCTTGGCGTGGAGGATTTCTTCTATGATATCTTCTCTCGGTGTTGAACCAGGTATAAGTGACAAATTTTGGAGTGAGTTTAAATGGTTTTTTAACTTCCTTGTTATTTTGCGACTTGGGAGTTTTCTCGTTATCACGCCGAGGTTGTTGTTTGTCCACCCTCCGAGCTTCGCGGAGCTCTTCAATCTCCATTTGTCCAACAGCTTTCTCCCAAAAATTGGCTAACGTCTTTGGCTTTGTTACTACTATAATCTCTTAAAATTTACCGGGACGAAAGCCACTTTTGATTGTATGTAAATGTACATCCGGACTGAGGTTTGGAATTTCCGTGGTTGCTTTGGCAAAGCGTGTCATATAATCTTTGAGACTTTTGTGCTACCCTTGTTTGATGGTACTAAAATAGTCTGATCCATGCACGTATATTTTTGAAGCGGCAAAGTGGTTAGTAAAGCCTTCGCCAAGTCCTCAAAATTTGAAATAGACTCTACATGCAACTTAGAGAACCAAAGCAAAACAACATCATCTAAAAAAGATAGAAAAGAACAACAAAGTATAGGGTTAGAAGCACCATTAGAAAACATCATCGTCTATAATTTAGAAATGTGGATGTGTGGGTCTTTGAGCCCCTCGTATGGTTTGAGGGTGGTAGGCAACGTAAAGTTCTTTGGCATCTGAAACTTCATAATGTCCTCTGAAAAAGTATCGGATGTTGTCTTTTTCTCCATCGGGAGTGGTTGTTTTTTCTTAACAAACTTTCAACACATGTTCGTCATTTGAATTTTTGTTTTTGGGATTTCTGTTGTCTTTCTTCTCGTTCTGGTTTTGGGCTAGTAGGTCAGTCACCCTCTGAACCTCCGCTTGGAATTCCGCATTTTGAGCCAGTAGGCACCAAATATTCCGTTTGTGATAGTCCTGCCGAACTATAGCGACTTCTATACCCAAAGAACTGTTTTTGCTGGGAGAGCTATACATCAACTTGATTCAAACACTGTGGGTGGAACACCTGCAAAAGATATTCTGACGCTCAGGTCATCAGAAGTGAATCTTTAACTATAAAGGAAAGACAAGCAAAGTAAGTAAAGAGTATGAGTGTGTTATGATGTGTTGCTTTTGTTTCTTATATAGAGTAAGAGTTTGTTCTGTCAATTTTGAGATTTGCCGAGATCCTTGGTCAATTCGAGCATATCGCTATGTGAGTTCTGGAATTAAACCGTTATGCTAATCGTGATTGATTTGCATCCTACATGTTTGAGCTTTTCAATTTTTTTTATTGCCAAAATTTTAGATACGCACCAGTAACTATGAAGTGTTTAATTTTAACAATAATTTTTAAAATATTATAATTATTGTAGTATAAACATCTTATAATAATAACCCATCTTGAAACCGTTATTTACATAACTACTGTGTTTGTGAAAACGAAAGGTTATTGTGCTAATAAAACCAATGTTCTAAAAATCAGACAGGACCGACTAGTCGAATCAGTTCAACCAAAAATTGGCATGTAAAATGGTCCGGTCTCCCTCCTAAACCCGCTGACCCTCAAACCATTCTAAAACCATTGAATCGGCTAGTAGAGAACTATCCAGTTTGTGTGAAATGACGTTATTTTCCCTAATTAAAAAAAAAATCCCCCTCGCGGTTAACCACCCCCACCCCCCACACACACCAAACACCCCTTCCTTTGAAACAACTAGCCCTAAGGATCCTCATACCAAAAACCCACCTTCGTCGCTGGAATCGCCGCCGCCATCCGTGGTTGTCGGCGCCTTCATGACGTCCTCCTTTCCCTGTCCCAAACGCATATGGCCAGAGCTTCTCTTCTAGCTCGGCACGTCATCCATTCTGCCCGTGAAGTCGCTGTTTGAGGCTTCCAGCTGTTGAGCCGTCGTCTCGCTGTCGTGTCGCCATTGACGTCCTACTGTAGTGGAAGGTTAATGGCACTGTAATTTCTGTTGGGTACTTAGATTATTGAATTTGAATGTCTCTGAAGTCTGAATGAGTGATTTGTGATTTTGAATGTCTCTGATTACTTGATTAGTGATTTGTGTTTTGAATCTGAAATTTGTGATAACTGATAAGTGATTGATTTGTTCCGCTGCTGTTGCCGATTTTAAATTTATGTTAGTTCTTAGTAAACTCGTAACCATTCAACTGTGGCATTTTCCCTCAAATTAATTTTGGTTCATGTGAGGTAATTGGTGTTTAGGGTACAAAGTGGAAACCTGCGACCTTCAAGGTGGAAACCTATTTTTACTTTTTAATTGGATTTGTTTGTTGATTTTTGGTTCTGTTAAGTTCTGCTTTTCATTTGGTAATGGTGTTTATGATTGGGTTTATCTATTTTTCATTCTTTTTTATTTTTGATTTAATTTAGTAATGGTGTTTATGATTGGATTTATCTGTTTTTAATTCTTTTTTATTTTTGATTTATTTATTTATGCTTATTTATAATTTATTTATTATTTTATTCTAAAACGATTCTTCTGATTGAACTATCGGTTGAATTGGTTGGACCAATAAACTAATAAACTAATAGTTAGAGCGATTTGATGACTAGTCCAATTTTTCAAACCTTGAATAAAATAGGTTTAATTACTCTGCAGGTCCCTATAGTTTCATCGAATTTTCAATTAGGTCCTTATACTTTTTTCCTTTTCAATTGGGTCCTTATACATGATTTTTTTTTCAATTTAGTTCCTATTAACGTTAAACATCAAAAAAATATTAATGTATTATGAAATTACTTGTATACCCTTGAAATGAAAAAATAATATATAGGGACCCAATTGAAAAGAAAAAAGTATAGGAACCTAATTGAAAATTCAGTAAAACTATAAATATTCAATAAAAGATATTCCTATAATCTCTATTCAATGATTCTATGACATGAAAATATTCCTATAATCCCTTTTATTTTGTCACAATAATTCTTTTGTTTATTTATATACAAATTGTACCAAAAATACATTCTCTTTGTTTTTTTTTTTTACTTTTAAAATACCTTATCTTAAGGTCATTAAAAAAAAACAAGTAATAGATAAAATAAAACAGAAATAGTAATAATAAGTATATATAAAAATTTGGGATAAGTACTTTTTTCGTCCCCAAGGTCTGGGGTCAAAATCAAAATCGTCCCCGACCTTTTTTTCTTATTAAAATCATCCTCAACGTTACAAAACGTTATAAAATCGTCCTTATTCGAATTTTTGGACCAAAATACCCTCATCATCATCATCATCATTCTCCTCTTCACCTTCCTCACCCAACCACCTCCACTGCCACAACCACCATCAACACCACCACCACCACTACCACCACAACCACCATCAACATCAAACTCCTCATCGTAACCCCCCACCTCTCACCCCCTCACCCCATCACCCCATCACCGTAACCCTCCCCACCCCCTCACCCCCTCACCGTAACCCCCCACCCCTCACCCCACTCCCTCACCCCTCACCCATCACCGTAACCCTCCCCACCCCCACACCCCACTCCCTCACCCCCTCACCATCTCACTGTAATCCCCCATCCCCCTTTCTCATGCCCCTCTCTTCATGGTCAACATCATCATCAACAGAAAATTCAAGAAATTCAGAAACAGAAGAAATTCAAAAATCCAGAAATCCAGAAATAGAAGAAATCCAGAAATCCAGAAAATTCAAGAAATTCAGCAACAACAATATTCCATAACAAATTTTACTAAAAATTCAGAGATTTTACAAAAAATCCAGTTAACAAAAGAAGAAGAAAAAGAAGAAGAAGCGGTGGTGTGTGCGCCGTGGTGGTCGCTGGAAGAAGAGAGAGCCAGAGGAGAAAGAGAGCAAGTGAGATCTGAGGAGAGAGAGAGAGTTCGGGAGCAGAGGAGAGTGAGGGGAAACCCATGCTCAGCCATCGTCATGTCTCTGCCGCCGAGAAACGCCGCCGCTGCCACTGAGATCCACCACCATCACCTTCGAGCAGTCCGCCACCGGCGCCGCCTTCTTCTCTGCCATCGGAGGCGGCGGCGTCATCGGATCTCCCACCACCGACGATCCCCTCATGGAAGACCCGATCCAAAAGAATGAGGAAGAAGGAAGTTGAAACTTGGAAAGGAAGGGGTGAAGGGGGGAGAGACCGAAGAGGCTGGGAGTGGGGTGGGGTGGGTGGGGTTTTTTTTAATATTATTTTTATTTTTATTTTAAGGGTAAAATTGTCAAAGTGTTATTATTTTTTGTAAAAAGGACGATTTTATAACGTTTTGTAACGTTGAGGATGATTTTAATAAGAAAAAAAGGTCGGGGACGATTTTGATTTTGACCCCAAACCTTGGGGACGAAAAAAGTACTTATCCCTAAAAATTTCTACTAACTTCTTGATGGCATTTGATGTCTTCCCCTTGGCAATTGGCAAGGCATTCCAAATACTTGCTCAACAATACAAATGTTATGAGCATGTCACTTGTTTCAAAGTATACTGGAGCCCTAAATCCAGTAAGAACACCATATAGAAGAGCACAAACAGAATAAGCATAAGATGCAATAGTTCCTACAGCAATTAGAATATCCATGTTTATCGAACCGTTTTTAAGAGCTTTGGCAGCAGCAATGTAGAAATGCTTCCCAATCACAAATTGAATGATACTCACCAATCCCCACTTCAACCAATCACCCATAAAGAAAGGCCCGCATCTCCGGAATAATAAAGGATATATCATTGGTATATTAGGACACACTAGCTTCATGAAGAAGAGAGGAATCTGACATGCAACAAGCCAAAAATGAAGGTTAAATAGCAGACAAACTCATTTTTTAAGAAAATCAAGATTTTTTGTTTGAGAAACAATATCAAATCTTGGTTTGAATCTTTATATGTATTTTCACCAAGATAATCTGACTTATTTTCTTTGAAAAATAAAAAAGAAGACAAATGCAGATTTAATCGTAGTATTTCTGTGTGAACATTTTTTCAAAGAGAGAACTGTTTGCACTTAAAATGAGTAGCCATCCATGATCTAACAAGTGAATTCACACTGGATTCAAAGAGATAAAGAAAATGTAAGTAGAATGTAACTATTTGAAGCATACACACGGATTATCAAAGAAAGAATTAAAAACATTCACACCAAGAAGCAAACTAGAGATGAAGAGTCAAAACATAGTTGAGCTATCCTCAACATCTTAAGAAGCCATCCTTGTATAAGGATTTCTAACACGTAATTTAAATTTTTCATTGCTTCCCCCTTCAATCCCATCAACTAAGTATCTAGGACGGGAAACTTTAGGATCAAAGACAATATTCCAATCAACAAAGTAGCAAAAGTCACTTCTGCCCTCTTGACCCCCAGAAGATCTCTCAAAATGCCTTCCACAGAATTTACACAGGCCGCACATGTCATACCTCCAATTATGAATAATAATCATACAACAAATTACACTGAGAGTAGAATTGGATAGTGTTTTCCAAAACTAAAAAAGATGAAGCTGAAGAACATATCAAAATATTACATGTTACAGGTTTAAATGGATTATAAGTACAAATGACTGCAAATTATCAGCAGCTAAAGCAATAATAATTTTTAAATACTGACCTTAATTAACTACCGTGACCCAACACAGTAATAAATCCGGGCAAGAACAAGAGGGATCAAATGATCAACCAAAGTTAGTTACTTGTAAGTAACCGATCAAGCTTAAAAAATAAATAAATAAGACGTTGCTATCAAGTATCAAGATGCATGGACATTGACACTAGTTAAGATTTCTAAAATGAAAATGTATAATTAAGATAGAAAATTTAAGAAAACAAATAAACCCGAAAAAAAATAAATAAAAAGGAAAAAATGAAAAAAACAAAATTGAGAGAGAGAAACCAACCTTGACCAAAGCTGGGTTGAAAACTACATTGGCTTTGTTTTGAAGAAGAGCAACGAAGGTGGTAATTACACCGTCGACCGGGCAGAGAGCTGAGCCGACGGAGGTGGAGTATTAAACCATTCTTCTATTTTAACTCATGAAAACAATAAAAAAGTCTCACGGCCCACAAATTCAGTTCAACAGAATACATAAATTCAGTTTTTAATTTTAGTCTTTTATCATCTTATTTTATCTTTATGTTACATTCTTATCTTATCTTTACTTTTATCTTTCGTAGACAATACTCTGTGTATATATATATATATATTTAGTTTTACTTTTATAATTCAATCAATTAAGAAATACATAACAAAGTATTTTTTATTTTTGAGTACTCTTTGAGTACTCTTTACGTACTCTTTCAATTTTGTTATGGTATCTCCCGCCTACCATGAATAATCAACCTTTCAATTTAGCTTTGATACCATAACAAATTAAAAGCAAAGATAAGATAAAAAAGTAACATAAAGATAAAATAAGATGATAAAAGGCTAAAATTAAAACTGAATTTATGTATTCTATTGGGCTGAATTTGTGGGTTGTGAGATTTTTTTATTGTTGTCATGGACTAAAATAGAAGAATGGTTTAATATGAAGCATGCAGGCCAGTCATCCCGGTGACCCTCACCTGAATCCGCCTCATTCCGCTGTCGTCAATTTCGTCGCGGGAATCGTAGGAGTCTAGTAGCCGCACCTCCTCCAAGGGTTGTTTTGGGATTTTGAGAAAATATAAGTGGGTTAAGTTAATTATTTTAACTCAAATAAGAGAATATTCGATTTTTGGATAGAATATTTTGTTATTTTAAACATTTTTGTCATAACAAGGACTAAATTGAAAAAAAAATTAATGTTTAAGAACCCAATTAAAAAGAAAAAAATTATAAGGACTTAATTGAAAATTCGATAAAACTTTAAAAATCTACAGAATAATTAAACCAATAAAATATATTTCGTTATTTATTATGAATTTAGTCTGTTTGTACGCATATGACTTTGTCAAATAAAATGCATAATGATAAATGGCAAAATAATAATTATTAAAATAAATTATTATATATTTATATATAAATATATATTATTTAATTATTTTTAATATATATTTTATACTAATAATTAATTTTAATAATTAATTTTCATGACAAAACAAATGGTAACGTAGTGTACTCTACTCTACTCAATATGGTGGTTACTTAATCTATTAAATTTGTCATGTATCTTCTTATTTTCAACAAAACTTTATCCTATAGCATGCAGTACTTTCATTCAGCCTCTTAAATTCTATTTTTGGGTGAAGAGTGTGTTCTTCTAATCTTTTCATTTCCAACTAAACTTTGTCATTTTATAAAGAGTAAAATAAAATAAAATAAAATGATGAGTGGTATGATGAGTGCTTAAATCTTTTGAAAAGTATTTTTTTTTTCAATAATTAATCTAAGTCGGCGATCATGTTTTGCGTGGCGCGGGGCCAAGACGGCCCAGTTTGCTTGTCAATACTCTATCTTCAGGTAAAAAGAAGATATTTAGTCAATGTCGTGAATTTGTTTACATGTAAACTTAATTTTGAATATGTTATATTTTCATTACTTTTCTTTAAATTATTTGCCTCTTATATAGCCAAATCACTAAAATAACTAGATAAAAAGTGATATGTTAGCTATAGTTCGATTTAAATTTATTTATTGATCTATTAGTTATAATTTGATTTAAATTTATTTATTGATCCATTAATTATAGTTCAATCTAAAATTACTTATAAATTAAAATTTAAATAAAATAAATAAAACATGCTTATTTCAATTAGAGATAATTTTGACTATAATAGGATGGTTATCAAAATATTAGAGATAATTTTAACTATAATAAAATTATCTTTTGAACACATATAAAAGTGGTTACCAAAATATTAGAGATAATTTTAACTATAATAAAATTATCTTCTGAACACATGTAAAAGTGGTTACCAAAATATTAGAACTATGAAATAATTATCTATAGTGTAACAATTCAATAAATATAAAACTCTAAGCACCTAAAAGGTACGTTATTCACTCTAAATAACATATATCTCATCTTATATTTTTTCTTATTTGAGTGTTAGAGTCTTTTTGTAGGTTCCAACCTTCCGGTGTTCTTCGACGATTGAAGTATAGCTCGACGATGCTCTTAAGACAAAAAAACCTCCATATAAATGGAAGGAGTTTTACCTTGACACTACAAGGAATTACACCTCGGCTCAAATTACTGAGTAGGAATATTTGGCGTCCATCGTAGAACACGAGTTTAAATCTAACCCCACTGATATGTACGTTAAATATTCGTGATATGAAAAGTTCAAGTGTTGTTTAGAAGATATTACACTACAACATTTTTGGCCTTAGCCCTAAGGTAACCCTTATTCGAAACAATATTTAATAAAAGTTGTCTTAAATAGAAAAATACAACATTTTTTAAGAGCTTCATGAGTAAGGTAAAGATAACAAATTTTTTGGCCACCCAAAAAAATTGTTGTTTTTGATATCTAAAGCAACACTTAAAAAATATTACAATATAAAATATTTAATACAACATTTTTAAATAAAAACACAACATTTTATAAAGATCATAAAAAAATTGAATAAATAACTTTTATAAAAAGTTGCCTAAAATCATTCATAGCTAAAAATTTTAGAGGGAAATTTTTCATCATATTCCGCCCAATAATTATTTCCCAATCAAATAACTTAAAAAAAAAAAAAGAAAAGCCATTTAGTTTCCTTCAGATCATTTCTCTTGAATTGCTTCAGTTCATCACTACCACCCACCGTAAGCCTTAACTTTCGAAATCAACCCAAATAGCGACACAAACGGCAGCAGGTCTTGTTTGCGGTGCTGTCCACCCCCAACTGGCGACGGCGCGGTGCTCCCTTTCATAGGCGTCGGCACATTGCTCTCCTCCACGGGCGTCGGCGCGGTGCTCTCCTTCGCGGTCATCTTCTCCACGCATGCTGCTCCACAACTTCTCCTCCTCCTGTCTTGGCTCAACGTACGCGGTCACCTTCGAGAAACCTCCTTCCTTCCTCTTCTTCCCCTGTCTCGCCTCCTCTTCTTTGCAAGCTCTGACAACACTACATGCAGCTGTAACCCCCTTCCTCCTCCTCCGCGTATTGGTAAGAAGCTTCTGATTTTTACTATGGAATGAAATTTCTGAATACATTGATTCTGAATGAAGATTGGGAATGTTCTGAATTTTAGTATGAAAAAGGAATTTTTGAATGCATTTATTCTGAATTTCTGCCATGGGAATGTTCTGAATGTACTGAATTTTAGTAATACATAAAGCTGTTATATCATGGGTTTCATGTTGATGCTGATTTAACAGATAGGAAGATTCAAAAGAAGGTGACGATCGAAATCCTCCTGAATTGATACTTTGGCTATAGTCCAATGTTTCATTCATTTGATATGACAATAATGCCGACATTTTTTTTATCTACTGCTTGATGGAATGTTTACAGCTAAGTTTTATTGTGTTAAACATGAATTTCTTTTATAAAAATTATTGTGTACAAAATATTGAGAAACCAAGTTTTTTCAGTTCTTAGTACAGCTAAGTTTTTTTATCTACTTCTATTTAATTTGTTGACTTTGTTATGACTAATCTCTTAGCCAAATAAATGTCTTAATTGAAAGTTATACCATGCTGCAGGTGCCAAAGGCTCAACTAGCACAGTAAAACTACATCTTGGTTGTTGGAGAGCAGGAAGCAGAAACTGGACAGGTGCTTCTAATTTTCACTTTGGATGCTGCATTAACAGTTCTCACTTTCAGGTACAGTTGTTTAGTTGAGTTATAATGAATCTATTTGATGATATTTTGGTTGTTGTTATCTACTTAATCCATGTTATGGTTTTCAGTAAGAATTGAATTCATGCACTTTAGCTTGTCTATACTTTATAGTAGCATTTAGTGATGCGTTATTAAGCAAAGTTGCTCTTATAGTCTCTATGAATTTGATTGTTTTCCTCCACCTTAAATTGAGAAAGGAGAAAACACAATAATAATGTTTTTTATCATGTTGAAAGTTAAAATATATTGCAACTATTGTTTGGAGATTATTCTCTGCAGGTCCTTGTTTGTTAGATTATGTTACTTTCCGGTTGCAGGATTTTAAAGTAGTTCATATATTAGAGCTCTTGATATTTATTGAAGCATATGTCCTAGTTCTTTGAAGTTATCATTTGGAATCACAGGCATCTTACCTTTTCGAACTAATATTTTTGTGAGCCTACAATTTTTTTTCTATCTATATTTATGGTGTTCCTTTTCTTCTCTTTTCTCGCCTCCTCCTCTTCGCGAACCAGAAACTACAAAACCGTAGCAAACCCTGTTCCATTGGTGAGCTCTAATGCATTCCGGTGACCACCCCTCCGCTGCTCTATTGCTTCGGTGACACTACAACGCAGCTACAACCTCCTCTCCCCTGCCTTCTTATTTCTCTATTCTTCAGTTTTCAGGTTTTTGCAAAATCTCGTTTTGATATTCTCCATTTTAATTCATTACAGTTTAGTTAGGATTTAATTCTTACTTAGTAATTTTATTTAGTCAAACTAGTTTTTGCTGATTAGGTTAATTTAGATTAAAATTGGGATTCTCTTATGAGCATTTATCTTAATTCATAAGTAATTAAGCATGCTATTATGATTCTTAGATCTGGAATTTCAATTTATTTGGGCTGGCTTGATTGATTTTCTGGTTCTCCTTGGCTTCTCCACTAAGGTGCGCTTCAAATTTAGCTGAAATATAGAGTCAGAGGGAAATTAGATACCCTTTTTAATGCTGTGGGATACATAGACAGAGAGGTGCTTGGAATCAACCACATGTATAAGCATCCAGATTGGAAGAGAATTCTAAGGCTTACTGCCTTTTTCTTAGGCTTGCACCGAGAAATCACCTTTCGAAGTGCCATTTAGGAAAAATGCTCCCTCATGGTGTTATGCTCCTTTTGAGCCAGAAGGAATTCTAAGGTCTGTAATTGAAAATGTCTTTACATAGTTAATTTGAGTTTTGATGACAAGTAATATAATTATGATATGCAATTGTAGCTCAATATCAGCTATTCTGTCCACAATTATTGGATTGCATTTTGGACATGTACTCATACACATGCAGGTGATGAAGCCTTTGAATCAAAGCGATTATCTAATAATCTTTGATTTTGACATCTCTACAACTTGTGCTTACTCTTCCAGTTATGTGATTTTTTCCATAGGATCATCCTTTAAGATTGAAGCATTAGATTCTCCTGGGTTTATCTCTTCTTACTTTGGGACTTATTCTTCACTTCACTGATGATGAACTCTAATTAACCAAGTGTTCAGCTGGAATATCTTTACTATATATTCTAACCACTCACATGTTACTTCTTTCTGCGTCGCAACCACTCCTTTGAATAAGAAACGGTATACACTAAGCTATGTTTGATAAACATCTGGAGTAGCAACATTAGTATTTTCAGCCTTTTATACAATGATATTATTATATACTATGAAAGTTCTAGTTGCCATTGTATCATGATAGTGATAGATAAATCTTGTACATTGGATTATTGCATTGCATGTTGATATTTGGAGCTTGAAACTATGGTTCATGCCTTTGAAATGGATTGGCATGGATGCCATGTTTGTGTATATTATGGCAGCCGAGGGTATCAAAGGTAAGATTCTTAAGTAGGTAATCAAAAGAGTGGTGGTTGCTTCTTAATATACTGAAGCCCTTAAAAAAATTTATTTACTTGCAAATAAATATAGTTGCACATAATGACGGTCACCACATTACATTGGAAAAAAAACTTATATTAAAAGATGCTATTTCTGGCCTTTCTCTGGTATATTTTAATTTTTTATTCATTCTTTTATTGTCTTTATGTTTTATGATAATTTGGTTGTTGATGAATGTCATTTACCTATTAGGATTGAGAATGATGATTATGCTTTAACTTGTTTGGTCCTTATATTGTGTTAAGTTTACACTATATAGTTGTTTTCTTTAGTATTGATGAATATGGTTTTATTCTTTTATTGGTATTTTATATGATATGAAGATGTTTAGCTTAATAGGTTACTTAATTGTTGTTTGGTCACTGGTGAGTATGGTTGGACTGCAAACATGGGGAGGATTATGAAGGCACAGGCCTTGAGAGATAATGGCATGACTGGCTACATATCTAGTAAGAAGACTATGGAGATCAATTCTGACATACATCCGCATTATGAAAGAACTGACGAAGAGAACGGAAGATGATAAAATTAGGCATTTATTTGTTTTTTTTTTTTGTTGAAGTTCATGAGAAAATATGTATTTTTTTGTTTAGTCATGTGTATTTTGATTTGAATTGGCAATTGCAAGTATATGTCATTAAAATTTACTTAGTTGGATTTGAAACAACTTTTTAATTTAAATATATATGCAAGATATTAGCTTATTTGCTTATTTTTTCTTTCTATTTATTAAATTTAGTTTAAATAATTAAATTTTATTAAAGTGTGCTATATATCCTTTTAAAAAGACAATTCCAAATAAATTTAGATAAATGTTGCTTTAGATATATGAAAAGGCAACACAAAAAAATTTAGGTAAGTGTTGTTTTAGGTTTATGAAAAAGTAACTTAAAAAAAATCTGAACAAGTGTTGCTTTAGGTATATGAAAATGCATCTTAAAAAAATCTGAATAAATGTTGTTTTACGTATTAGAAAATACAACTTGTAAAAAGTGTTGCCATAAAGTCTTATCTAAAGCGTTGTGTTTGGGTACTCTAAGGCAACTCTTTGGTGGAGTTGCTTTTTTTTTTAATAGAAAAGGCAACGTTTTTTGAAGGTTGCCATATAAAGGATTTCCTTTGACACACAAAAGCGTTGCTTTAAACCAAAGGTAACGGCTGTATAGTCAATCCACCAAAAAGCGTTGCATTTTGACAGAAAGTGTTGCCTTTGATAAAAGACAATACTTTTGCTTATTACATGCAACGTTTTTAAAGAGTTGCCTCAGCCCGAATTTGTTGTAGCGTTAGTTTACATTTTTAGAATGTTTTAGTTAATTTAATATTTTTTATTTTATTTATTTAACTACTAGATTGGGCCTTATGTTTATGGACTTTAGGATTTTCTTTGTTTTAACCTAATAAGAGGTTATAAATACCTTCTTAGTTATTGTAATCGTAGTATAGAATGATTTAGAGGTTTGAAAACCCTTTTTTTGGTTTCATGATGAAACCATGATGTGGACAATTGAGGTTGAGGAGTCCCTCTTTTGTTCCATCGGGGAATTGGGTAGAAGGTTGAGGAGTCCCTTCGATCCAATTTCCAAACTATGGCGTTGACAAGTTAGGTTGAGGAGTCCCTTTCTTGTTGTATCAAAAAATTGGGTAAAAAGTAGAGTGATTCTTTTTGTACTCAACTTCAATCTATCCTTTTTTATTTCTATTTCAATTTCAATGTATCTTTTTTTATTCAGTTTGAATCGTTGTCTTCTTATTTATCTTTTCCTTATCACCCAGTATCATCTTATTTGTTCGATTTTCTACCCTCTTTTATAGGTTATAATCAATGGCGGAAGAACAAAACAATCCGCTTCCTCCCCCTCCCCCTAAGGCCGAACTATTGGCTATCAATGAGTCGCTAAGAGCAAAAGTTCAACGGATGACGGAATTATTAAACTAGAAACAGAAAAATCTTGGTATTCGTGATAATGATGACAACCATACCTTGGAAATCAATGTCGCGATGTCAGTCACTCCAAAGTCGTCAGTAAAAAGAACCAATCCTTTTTCAAAAGAGATCATGAGCTTTTAAATGTCCAAAAACTTTACTCTGCCGATAATACTAAAATTCTATGAGAAAATCGGCGACCCCAATACCAATGTCACAAAATTCTATTCGATGATGTTCATGAACAGTGCATTAATATTTCGTCGTACATTTCCCACTTTTTTTAGATGGTGCTGCCTTGATCTGGTTTTCTGTAGGTTATATCAAGTTTTGATGAGCTGACCGACCTATTTGTTAATAACTTTGCCTCACCATAGGTGGTGGAGCAATAAGTTGGGTCTCAAAAATAAATGTGCATTTCACATTCTACTATGAAGGTTGAGTTCGTAACTTTATCAGTCGCGGGTAAAGAAGTGGAATAGTTAAAAATTTTGTTATATGATATAAAGTTATGGTCACAGCAGACGAGAGCCTTTTCAATCTTCTGTGATAATGAATCAACCATGTCTCAAGCATATAATAAGGTTTATAATGGAAAGTCTAGACATATAAGTTTGAGACATGAGTTTGTGAGGCAACTAATAAATGATAGTGTAATTACCATCATTTATGTAAGATCTCAAAAAAATTTAGTAGATCCTTTAACTAAAGGTTTATCAAAGGATAATTAAATAAATGAGACAACTGTTAAAATAGATTAAAACCTATTGTTGTTAAATGATAGAAACCCAACCTTATTATTCTAGTTGACCACTAGTTTTAAGGTTTAATGGGTAATCACTACTAGAAAATTAGTTATTACAGACGGATATTTTCGACGGATTTTATCCCATGAAAATACAGACGGAATTTCAGAGAGATTTTTTTGTCGGAAAATAAAAAAACGAATTAGCATAAATTATAGACGGAAAATAGAATCCGTCGATAATTCTGTCGGTAAAAAAAAATTTTGTAGAAAATAATTACAGACGAAAAAGTCGTCTGTAATTAAATAGATAAAATACTGCGTTTTATTAAATTATTACAGACGAAAAATCCGTCTATAATTTAATTTTTTGTTTAAAAATTTTAACTTTGACCTAATCTATCCCCTCTCTCCCAAAATCCATTCACAAATAAACACAACTGCCAACTCCTACCTACCTCTTTATGTGCTTATTCCTCTCTCTCCCGTCGTACAGTTGCTTCTTCCCTCCGTCGCACGAGCTGCTTTTGCCGCTGCCGGTTCCGCCGCCGCTGGCATCGTACGATCTCTCTCTGTCATCCCTCGCGTCACACGAGCTCCCTCTGTCGCGGCTCTCGTCGCGTCTACTCCCATTGTCGCAGAACTCTCTCCGCCGCCGCTCTCATCGCATCTGCTCCCTCTGGCGCCTCTTCCATTTATTCTCAACAATTCGCTCTCTCGGTTCTTCTCGTAACCATCTCGAATTTCAGGTATATATATCCTGATTTTGTGATTCTATTCTTCGTGATAAATCTTAGGGCTCAATTTTTCTGCGCTAGTTTTAGCTAGGTTTATCATACTCTACTTTTGTGCTTCGTGAATCTATGGGTTTACTCTGATTTTGATGAATTTTTTTCTGTAATCGGAAGCTTTTTTTTTTACCTAAATGTAATATTTTGTGTGATTCATGTGATACTAGTGTGTAATTTTATTATATAATTGTTGATTGACAGGGTTGTTGAAAAGGAACCGTTGTCTATTGATTCTTGCAACTGCAATTTCCCTTTACGCCAATGCTCTTCTTGCATCTTTACGGGCAAAAGTTTTAGCATTGGAGGAGGACTTGTGTAAATCAAAACAGGAGACCTCTGACTACCAGAATCTTTGTCGACAGTTGGAAAAGGTATATGATTTAGCAACTATTCACAAAAATAGTAATTGTGATTCGTGAATCAGAAGGCTAATGTAAGACACTGTCACAATTCGTTAAAATGTTTCAACAAAATGGACTTATCATACATTGTACATGAGTTTGGAATAAAATGCAATTAAGTCTTAAAAATGACAGAATCATATACAGTAACTGCTAGGACAAGTGATTGGGCAATTGATATTGTGGAACCCATTTTTTTGTTCACCATTTCACATACTGAGTAGCAATTTTCAGCATGGAAACCTTTAATTCTTCCTTTTGTATCAGGCATTTGAAGAAAGTGCATTTAGTATTGGAAATTATTGATTTTATTATTTGTTTGAACCGATTAATTGCAAGCTGACCCAAATATACTAAATGCGCCACAAAATTACATTTTGAAACCAGTAGCATAACATCCCCAAATTAATGACAGATTTATTTCCTTTTTAATTCTTGATTCTGGCATGTGCAGGAACTTAAGGACCTGACAGATTAAGAACAACAAATGAAGCCAAAGGTGAGATAATTCTAAATTTTGAAGAGGAGAATATCGTAGTTACTTTTCCCCTCCCAAAATAAAATATCAAGTATCAACAATGAGCTTTCCTTTTATCATGCATCAAATTTACATTTGTTCCTTCTATTTTGCAGCGGACAAAAATAATATCTGATTTGCTAATGTTGGTTTCAAAGGCTGAAAGACAAGAGGCTAGGCTGAAAGTGCGGCAAGACTCATTGAGACTTGGAAATGTTGGTGTAATCAGGTATGAGTGAAGAACAGTAATTTTCTTTTTATATATCTTTTTTTCTTTTGTTTTCTTGATCTTCTCATTTGTTTGGCTATAATTGTAGAGCTGGAACTGTCTTATCTGAAACGTGGGAAGATGGTCAAGCATTATGTTTAGCTGAGATACCTTAGAATGTGTGTCCGATTTTGTTTGTTAATCTTCTGGATCTTCAACTACTTAGATCATGCTCAACCTGCAGAATTTCAATGCATGCTTATTCTTCTTCTTTATTATGTTATTATTATTTCTTTTCCTTTTTCTTTTAGGTCTCTGTCTTTATTCTCCATTGCTGGGTTTTATTTAGTCATATTTTCAATGCTGCAAATTCAGAAAGCTCCAATCTTTATTCCAAATGGTTGAAATGTTTCTGAGGCGATGAAACTAAAATGATGTATGCAAATTCACTTTTTTACTTTTCTATGCAGTGGAAGTCTGAACTCTGAAGGAGCCTAAGGAAGAGCAATTTTTGCTGCAAGTGAAAAAAAATGACCATTGATATGCCACCATCTGTGGCACAAAGTGTGAGGACTAATAGATCTTCATTTAGTTCAAGCTTTGGCCATGAGGATAATACCCCTCTTCACCACTATTCTGCTGTTACTAATGGTGATTGTTATGAAAGTGATAGCTCAAGTTTTGCACTACCATGAGTATCATGCTTTCTTTTCAAGATTCATTGCATTATATTAATGCAAGTGTTTGATAAGTATTTTTGGATAAAAAGGTTGGAATTTTATGTGTTTGGTGTGTTGGCAAATGATCAAATCTGAAATCAATAAAGTTGAAATTTCTGAAAACATTGTATGCTGCTACTCACCATAATTTTCATATTATGTACTTTTTTCTCCTTTCCCCATTTGAGTGGCTAGTTTTATGGCAATGCAAGAATGAATTCTCTGATTGTGACTTAGTGATTTTATTCATTTGTTGCAGCTAAACGAAACTAACCTGTTCAAGAATTTTTTTATACTGCTGTTTTTTATTTGTTATTGAGTGTTTAATTCCATGTCATTCAGTCGTAGCGCGCTCTTAAACTAATACTTTTGTGATCAACTGATGCAATATCAATCACTTGTGTACAGTAATACTTCTAATAGCAATGCGCAACATGACATGGAGATCAATTCTGCTCGTGTTGCAGCAGAGGAAGATGTGGCAAAGAACATCAAGGATCTCTTTGAGCAGTTTGATGGTAAGTGTATGGTTCCATTGCATAGCAAAATTGGTTGCAAAAAAGCAGCAAAATTGTTTTATTATTGGCATTCTGATGTGTGTGTCCATTAGCAATATGGTTTCAGAACTCTACTCTTTATCATTTTAGCATGTTTCATACCTCCCACCATATTCAACCTGTTCCTGCCACATTGTTTCATTATGAATATAACTAGTATGTTTTATCACTAGTTAATATATATATATATATATATACTACTCTTATGATTTTGTTTTTGTCTTAGAGTAATATCCACCAGGGAAGAATATATGAAATAGCATCTGTTTAGTTGATTGTGATCACTATTCCTTCACATGTATTCCATCTTTATGATAAGATTAAATGCATTATTAGATAGTGGAGATCCATTTGCATTCCTTCAGCTACAAATTCTTGTTAATAGTTATTTATTATCTGATACTCTACAACTCAAGGCTTTTACTTCTGCTCAGTTAAAGTGTTGCAAGACTCATGTAGTAGTATATTCTTAAAGATTAATGTGTTATGGAATCACGGCTGTGTAGTCTCAGTTTAAAGTTTCTTAAACCAAAATAAATTGCTTGCTTTGTTTTCCCTGTTTTTAGTCTTTTGATTGTTGGCATCTCTTCCAAGCAAGTATTGCTCTGGGATCATCAGTCTTATGTATAATGCTTCGGCTTTAATATTTTTTCCCTTTGTTTGCTCTTGAAAATAAACATGGAATTATTTTTATTTGTGTAGACTTGCTATTCAAAGGCTTGAGATTGCAAAAAGTGATTTGCAGCACAGAATTACAAAGGAGGTAGTTTTTTTGGTGGTTCATTTTGTGCAGTATTTTATAGTTGTTTTTATCTTAATGGAGTTGTTCTTTAATTTCAGGCTAGAGGCAATGCTTTGGAAGAATGTACTTGGTTCAAGATTCAAGACAGCAGAAGAATGTACTTGGTTCAAGTAGGAAGTTGGGACAGACGGGTCAAAGCTCCAACTCCAATGATGTCAAGGTGGGAAACAAAAAACATGCTCCTATGAAGAAGCAGACTCCTGTCAACATCCAGCCCCAAGACACATCTGTTGAACGCCTTATACGGGAGGTTACTAGTGAAAAATTTTGGCACCACCCAGGTATCAAATAGTTTTATTATCACTACTACTGCAAATCTTTACAGTGATTGATAAGCTTTTTTTGCTTTCTATTAGAATTTTTCTTTCGTGTGTTGCCCTTATCTGATCTCCTGTAAATGGATTATGATTTTTAATTGAAAATTGTTTGGCTTACGCAGTTTGGATCTTAGAAGAATTGAACAAGTCGCCAGGAGAAAGAGAAAACATTGAATGGATCTTAGAAGAATTGAACAACTTTAACTCAGTTTGGCCTTAATTTTAGACTAGGTTTATGTTTATATTTAGGCAATTCTGATAGTGGTTAGCTACAAGAGTAGATTGTTTTATACACCTTTAGTGTATGTCACGGTACAGGTTTTACAGGTTTTTTTTCAATGGTATTTGTTTTGAATTATAGTTGATGTATCAATTTGTTTGTGTTTTTAATTATATTGACTTGTTTATTTATAGTACTTTTCTTTTAATTTGATAATATGATGAATTTGTTTATTTTTTGAAATAACATAAAATATTCAAATACAAATTAGATAAAAATTTGTATTAAATTTATATTTATTTTGTATGAAAACAAGTTTATTTTGCAATGAAAAAATCTAAAAAAATTATATTTTAACTTACTGACGGATTTACAGACGGATTTTCTGTCTGTAATCAGAGTGTGAGATGATTTTCTAAAGTTCTAATTACAGACAAAAAATTTGTCTCGAAAAATCCATCTGTAATTACAGACGGAAAATCCATCAAAAAATCCGTCTGTAATTACAGACGGAAAATCCGTCGGAAAGTTCGTCGTTTTCGGGAAATGGATGGAGAATTTACAGAGGGAAAATCCGTCGGTAACTGGTAAAAATCCGTCGGTAATTTTTCGACAAAAAAAATTCGTCGGTAAATAATTTCCGACGGGGCTTTTGCAGAGGGACAAAATCGATCGGTAACCAAAAATCCGTCGATAATAAAGACTAAATCTGTCTGTAAATCTGTCTATATTAATTCATTTTCTAGTTGTGAATAACAACTTATTATGTAGCAATTGGAGCACTGAGGTATAGGATTTAGTGCTATTTACAATAAATTAAGTAAGTGAATTAAAATTCTTAATAGAATGGTAATATTATTTATCAAAAGATTTTACCTCTATGAATATAGGAGTGGTATCGCTCTAATCGAGAATTTTAGAGGTTTTATTCTCGTAAATATTCATGAAACTAAGATGAGCATAATGTCATATAAGTGTTTAAAATTATAAACTCTTAAACTTGAAGGTATAAGTAATGTGTGTGATTTTTAGTACTAGCATATATGAAGTATAGGTTTAATCGATTAGAAGCCTATTACTTCGTTAAAACTTTAAAATTTACACTACAAGAATGATTAATTTTAGTGACATATTCTTTATGCATATACCTATATGATATTTAAATTTTGTAAATAATGGAATTAAAAGGTATTTACAAATTTGATTAACTAATATTATTAATAATATTATTATTAATGTTGTTAATAATATTAATAAACTTTTACTAACCACTCATATATTGTCAATTATAATAATGGTACATATACCATTTGGTTAAAGAGATACAACCCTTTAAAAATGATGATGTACGGTTGAAACATTATACATTTGGCTAAAGGGATACAACTCTTTAAAAATCGTGTATGTTTGAAATATTGTGCCTATTGACAATAGAAGAATCACAACAATTTATGTATATGACAAAATATAATTGTTGTGTGCAATATATATAAATAAACTCTTGTCCATTATTTATACATACTGATCAAGTGTGTATTTTAACTATTGAGAGATTTTTTTTATTCAAGAGAGTTGAAAATTTTTTATTATTACTAATTAAAAAATTTATAAATTTTATTGTATACTGAGATAGTATTATCATCAACCGTATAGTAATTAAGTATGGGACAAATATCTCACTAAAAAAAATTAAAACAATACAATTGTGACTTGAATCAAATAAAAAATAAAAAATTTTGTCATCTTCTTAATTAATCATAATTTTTCAACAAAGATAGAAATATAATCATTTATGTTGACTCTTTTTATCAGTTTAAACTGTTGAAAGGAATGATATTATCGTTATCAAAATTAATAACTGTGTATTTATATATAAATACATATATTATTTAACTTATTTTTAATATATATTTTATATTTTTATCATTTAGCGTTACTTTTTCTTTTTTTCTCTTTTTATCTTTTAAACGGCTATATGTCACGGCCTTGGACACACTCCAACGCTACCGTGCCGGCACTCGAATTTACTCAACCTCTTGAGCTAAGACCAAGTCAGCCTAACCCTCAATACTTAGCAAGAAAGCTAAGAACGCAAGAGAACACAAGAGAAAAGAAGCTTTGGTGGAAAGAACACTTTATTACTCAAGTGTTGGTTACAAATGATTCACACACCCTCACACTAACTCTTACCTCCTATTTATAGCCATCCACCTCCTCAATGGATAGTTAGGATTAAATCTAATCAATGGTCTAGATTAATCATCTAGAACCTTCTTTATAAATATCTATCCTACCACTACTTTCTAAATACTTCTAGATTATTCCATACAACTCTTCATACTTTTATATCAATCCACACTCTTCTAGAATATTCTATGATCTTCTAGAGTCTTCTAGAACCTTCTAGGGTATTCCAGGAACTTCTAGGACATTCTAGAACGTTCCAAAACCATCTAGAGTATTCTCAAACACTCCAGAAAACTATACAAACACTGTTAAATCTAACCTTCTAAAAATTTACCGTGACATTCTCCCCCACCTAATGCGCAGACGTCCTCGTTGCGTTCTGTTCATGATAGCGCTCTAGGTGTTCTTGGAATTGCCACAGATCTTCACGAGCTTCCCAACTAGCTTCAGTTATCGGAAGTCCTTTCCACTTGATCAAGTATTGGATACTTGGTGGTACTCCTCTTCGTCGCACGACGCGATTAGCTAAGATCTCTTCGATTTCTTTATCAAAGGATCTAATTACCACAGGCAGAGCACGACTCGAATCACCTCTACTCGGTTCATCTTGGTCTTCGTGATATGGTTTAAGCATACTCACATGGAAGACCGGGTGGATCTTCATAGAGGGAGGGAGTTGTACTTTGTAAGCAACTTCCCCAACACGTCCAATGATCTCAAATGGCCCTTCGTATTTATGGATTAAGCCTTTATGAACCTTGCGAAAGGCTTTGAATTGTTGTGGAAGAAGTTTGATCATTACCTTGTCTCCCACTTGATAGCTTGCATGCCTCCTCTTCTTATCTGCCCATTTCTTCATCCTCTTTGCAGCTTTGTCGAGGTAAGAACGAGTGACATCTGCTTGTTCTTCCCAAGACTTAATCATATGATAAGCTCCATGGCTCTTTCCTGAGTAAGAGGAAGAAAGAGAGTGAGGCGTAAGCGGCTGTTGTCCAGTCACAATCTCGAACGGACTCTTCCCTGTAGACTCACTCCTTTGCAAATTGTATGAGAACTGAGCAATGTCGATGAGTTTTGTCCAAACCTTCTGATTAGCGCTTACGAAATGCCTTAAGTAACACTCGAATAAGGCATTCACTCTCTCAGTCTGTCCATCGGTTTGAGGATGGAAGCTTGTTGAAAAATGAAGCTCCGACCCAAGGAGTTTGAACAACTCTGTCCATAGTCGTCCTGTGAAGCGTGGATCTCGATCACTAATGATGCTCTTAGGCAATCCCCAATATTTCACCACATTCTTGAAGAATAGTCGTGCTGCCTCCTCTGCAGTGTAGTAGTAGGGGTGGGTATAAAGGTAGCATATTTTGAAAATCGATCCACTATCACGAGAATAGATCCAAACCCCTCAGACTTCGGTAAGGCATAAATGAAATCTAGAGAGACACTTTTCCACGGTCGCTCTGATGGAGGCAGAGGTTCCAACAACCCGCTTGGTGTCTTGTTTTCAATCTTATCTTGTTGGCACACAAGACAAGTCTTCACATAGCTCTCTACTTCATCTCTCATTTGAGGCCAATAATAAGAAAATTCAATGAGTGTCAAGGTCCTTCGCTGACCTTGGTGACCAGCCCACTTGGTGTCGTGGCATTCTCTCACTAATTTTCTTCTTAGATTTTCCCATTTAGGGACGTATAGTCTTCTCCCTTTAGTGTACAGAAGGTCATTTTCTAGACAAAATCTTTTGGTCTTACCTTCTCTAGCCAACTCCACCAACTTCTTGGCTAATGGATCGTGATGCAACCCTTCCTTGATGGTGTGCACAATATCTCCTTCAACCATAGAAATGACCGCCAATTCAGCCTTGCGACTCAGCGCATCTACTACCACATTAGTCTTGCCTGACTTGTATTCAAACTCAAAATCAAACTCAGCCAAGAAGTCCTGCCACCTAGCTTGTTTGGGGCTCAACTTCTTTTGAGTTTGGAAGTAGCTTGTAGCCACATTGTCTGTCTTGACGATAAAGTGTAAACCAAGCAAGTAGTGACGCCAAGTTCTCAAACAATGCACTACTGCAGTCATCTCCTTCTCTTGGACGGTGTATCGCCTTTCTGTATCATTCAACTTGCGACTCTCAAAGGCAATCGGATGTCCTTCTTACATTAGAACCCCTCCAATGGCATAGTCAGAAGCATCAGTGTGGACTTCAAATACCTTTGAGTAGTCGGGTAGTGCTAGTACTGGACCTTTTGTGATAGCAGCCTTCAACTCATCAAAGGCCTTTTGACACTCTTTTGACCATTTCCAAGTGTGATTCTTCTTGAGAAGATCAGTTAATGGTGCAGCCTTGAGGGAGTATCCCTTGATAAACCTCCGATAGTAATTGGCCAACCCAAGGAATGACCTCAATTCAGATACCTTGTTTGGCGGCTCCCACTCTTTGATAGCCTTCACCTTTCCTTGATCCATGCAGAGAGTTCCACCTTTAATGATGTGTACCAAGAAGTGGACTTCGTCCCTTGCAAAGGAACACTTTTCCTTCTTCACATATAGGTTATTCTCTCGCAAAATCTTGAACACGATTCGTAAGTGTTCTACATGTTCCTCCAAAGTATTGCTATAGACAACAATGTCATCCAAGTAGACCACTACAAACCGATCAAGGTAAGGTCGAAAGATCTCGTTCATCAAGGTACAGAAGGTCGTAGGAGCATTGGTCAAGCCAAAAGGCATTACCAACCACTCATACGATCCATACCTCGTGACACACGTGGTCTTAGGCTCATCACTATCAGCAATTCTCACTTGGTGATATCCTGACCTCAAATCTAGCTTTGAGAACCACTTGGCTCTACCAAGTTGATCAAACAAATCGGCTATCAAAGGAATGGGGTATTTGTTCTTGATGGTTACCTTGTTCAGTGCTCGATAGTTGATGCATAGTCTCAATGAACCATCATGCTTCTTTTGGAACAAGACGGGTGCGCCATAAGGTGCCTTCGATGGACGGATGAATCCAGCATCTAGCAAATCCTTGAGTTGCTTCTTCAACTCTTCAAGTTCTGGCGGTGCCATCCTATAAGGTGTTGAGGCGGGCGGCTTTGCTCCTGACTCTAATTCAATCTTGTGGTCCACCTTCCTCCTAGGTGGTAGTTGTTTTGGCAACTCGGGAGACATCACATCCTTATTTTCTTCAAGAACTTCCTTGATTTTGGGAGGAACGTCTTCTCTTTCAGATGTTGACTCCTCTTGTAATAGAGCCAAATATGTAATCTCTCCCTTCTTGAACCCTTTCTTGAGTTGCATAGAAGAGAGTATCGGTGGTCCTCCAACTTTAGAGACTATAGGGACCATGCATGGAGACCCTTTCTCCATGACGCATACTACGTCGTAGTATGGCATAGGTATTGTATTTGCCTTCCTTTGCAAATCGAGCCCGATGACTATTTTAAAATCATTCATGGGTGCTACTGAGAAATCTACAAGACCCTTCCAAGAACCAAGAGTCATCTCAACCCCTTTTGCTACTCCCTTAAGGGGTTCACCCTTGGTGTTCACGGGTTTGAACCAACCATTCTTTTCGGTGATCTTCAACCCAAGCCTCTTTGCTTCATCAGGCTTGATGAAGTTGTGTGTAGCACCAGTGTCGATCATAGCCATGACAGGTTTTTCATTGATAAAGGCTTTGACATACATCAAGCCTTTCTTTTCTGCAGTGCTTGCCTCTTTACCCTTCACAGCATTTATGTGTTGGATGGATCCAACACACTCAGTTACTTGAGTTTGGGCCTCTCGTTCCTCGGTGATAGATGCCAGAGTCCCTAACTTGGGACAATCCTTCATTTGGTGTGGTCCCTTGCACACGAAGCATCCTCCTTTAGGTACAAAAACCTTCTTCTTTTCCTCGTACTCTTTCTTTGAAGAGTATTTTCCTTCCTTCTTAGTTGAGAAACTCTTTCCCTTGTCTCCCCCACTTTTAGTAGAACTAGGCTTGGAAGAAAACTTGGGTTTAGAGTCTCCCCTATGATACTCAGTGAATGATTCGGCCACCACGATAGCCTCATCGACATCCTTAACATTCCTTCTTTGTAGTTCTTGCTTTGCCCAAGGTTGGAGTCCATCAATGAAGAAGAACAATGCATCCTCTGATGCTAAGTTGGGGATTTGAAGTGTGAGAGTAGTGAACTCCTTTACATAGTCGCTAATCGTACTCTTGTGCTTCAACTCCCTCAACTTCTTCCTTGCTTCATAAACCACATTCTCAGGGAAGAATTGTCTTTTCAACTCCCTTTTGAAATCTTCCCATGTGGTTATGTTGCAAGTACCCTTCTCCATATCTACGCTCTTTCTCCTCCACCACAAAGTAGCATTATCAGAAAGATAGAGAGCTGCAGTGCGTACCTTTATTACTTCTTCGACCACCCCTTGGCCTTCAAAGTACCTTTCCATTTGCCATAGGAAGTTCTCCACCTCTCGAGCGTCCCTCACGCCTTTGAACTCCTTTGGCTTTGGGAGATCAATCTTTGTCATCTCCCTTATAATGGTTGGTCGAGATTTTGCCTCCTTGAACCAAACTCGAACTTCCTTAAATAGCTTCAAGGAATTCTTAAGCTTCTCTTCGATTTGGAGCATGCTTTCTTTGAAAGCATCTAATTCTCCCAACACGTGAGCCTCGAGGGTCTCCTTGTCATGTTCTATCCTTTGGAAGCGCTCATCCATAGAGGATAGAACATTTTCTAACATAGAAACTCTTTCTTCTAAGAAGTTAGAGTCCTTACCTCTAGGCTCACTTGAAGAATGGATCTTTTTGCCTCCCCATTGAGAAGGAATAGCATCCCTTCCCCTTTAAGACTCAACATGCTCCATGGTGATATTAGAAGCCATTCCCACAAACCACTTGTGCTCCCTCTCGAACCTTGCTCTGATACCAAGTTTGTCACGGCCTTGGACACACTCCAACGCTACCGTGCCGGCACTCGGACTTACTCAACCTCTTGAACTAAGACCAAGTCAGCCTAATCCTCAATACTTAGCAAGAAAGCTAAGAACACAAGAGAACACAAGAGAAAGGAAGCTTTGGTGGAAAGAACACTTTATTACTCAAGTGTTGGTTACAAATGATTCACACACCCTCACACTAACTCTTACCTCCTATTTATAGCCATCCACCTCCTCAATGGATGGTTAGGATTAAATCTAATCAATGGTCTAGATTAATCATCTAGAACCTTCTTTATAAATATCTATCCTACCACTACTTTCTAAATACTTCTAGATTGTTCCATACAACTCTTCATACTTTTATATCAATCCACACTCTTCTAGAATATTCTATGATCTTCTAGAGTCTTCTAGAACCTTTTAGGGTATTCCAGGAACTTCTAGGACATTCTAGAACGTTCCAGAACCATCTAGAGTATTCTCAAACACTCCAGAAAACTATACAAACACTGTTAAATCTAACCTTCTAAAAATTTACCGTGACATATAGAACAAATAGAAAATAAACGAAAAGGGATGAGAGATATAGACTTTTTTTTATTGACGGTTAAAAAATTAGATGCATAAATATCACAATATTACTAAATAGAGATACCTAAAATAAAAATCACAAAATAAGTGTTTGTCCCTCTCATTGTCTTTCACTCTTTAATTTTCAAGTAGGCAAGGTGCTATCTTTGATTCCTGAGCGGATAATAATAACAACAACACATATACAGTAAAAGTAGGAATCATCTTCTAAAGATAAAAGAGAAGATAGAATAATAAATATTTTGCTTTCAATTCTCCCACTCCCCAAAAAAGGAGTATTGCCTTTTGGATCTTACTTCGTCTTCATCCCCTTCAGTCTACATTGCTTAGATATATTCTTCTTTGTTTCTTCCACATTATTCTCTTTTTTTTTTATGTTCTATTATTCTTCATTTCTTTGGCATCAACAAAAATTAAAAGTAGTATTTGGGTCTGCCTTTTACTTTATTCACTTATAAATCATTGTTATTGTACTTTCCCTTTTTCTTGCATTTCCCATTTATTCAACATATGTTTTCTTATATATATGTTTTTTTATATCTCTTTTTGGGTGTCTAGCTGAAGTGCTGCTTCTAGGGCTCAGCTATATACAGCATCAGCATGCATCAAACTATTTCTAATTTGAATAAACATAAAACCAACACATCTTAGGGTTTTCATTTCATGATTATATATATGATCTGTTGAAACAAATAATTTAGGGTTTAGAGTTTTTATCATCACTCTGTTCGTTAGAAAAAAAAAATTGTTATTAGATATAATAAACAAATTATTTTTTACATAATTAAAAGTGTTTAGGATCAACTTGTTTATATATATATATATATAAAAACAAAATTTAACCTATAATTCAACTATGATAGGTTTTCTAATTTTTTAGAGGTTAATATTCAAATTCGTTTTTAAAAATTGATTTATTTTTTAAATTAGCTTTCAAAAATTTTTGTTAGTCATATTAGTTTTTGAAAAATATAATCGTAAATCAAATTAACTATTCCATTAATTAAATGATGATGCGTTTTCATTACGTAGTGTCTTCTGATATGTCATTATATCTAATTGATAGAATGATCAATTTGACTAAAGATTATATTTTTTAGACATTAATATGACTAACAAAATTTTTTAAAAACTAATTTAAAAAATGAATTATCTCTTTAAAGACATATTTGAGCTATTATATTAATCCAAATGTTTAGATTTGTGGTTTTTAAATTTTCATTTTATATTGGTAATTTTAGATGCAAAATTTTTTTTTATCAATTGATTTTTGTCTTTTCTCTAATAGGACCAGTGTGAGGTAGAATAAAAAGCAAAAGATCAGAATAGTTTTCCTTTTTTGCTTTTTATGGAGCATAAAAGAGGAGTCACTTCTTTTTCTTTTTTCCCCTTGATAAACAAACGCATAAAAATAGTATCTTTTGGAATGTTATTCCAGATTCCATAGATGAGAGAAAAAAGAAGAAGAAGAAAAAAATGTGTATATAATTACAATGTTAATCTACAATTTTTTTATTCTCATAATGTGTAAATATATATATATATATATATATATATATATATATATATATATATATATAAAGATACTTGATCTAAACTACTCCATTTTCTCCCCTTATACATATAAAGACTTGAGCAGATTTATTATTCATGAGTTTCTTCTCATCAATTACTTTCTGCATGTCTTAGGGTTTGTCCTGATTTTTAATTTGGGAAATCCACATCAAGAACTGAACAACTAAACAAATTTGTGACTACCACATGATCAATAATTTTGTTTGAAGCCAACGTGCGTATAGCTATGATCAGCATAAATAAATAAATAAATAAAATTAAACAAGAAAACTAATTAACTAACATGGTCTACTCTCATTTTTGCAAAAGAAGGGAAAAAGAAGCCAGAAAAAATAATATTATTAGCCATATATGAGCTAAAAAATTGTTTATGTTGGGAAAAACTCAACAAATTAAAGGTTCAAAACAAGAATTTGTCTAACAGTGAAAGTACAAAAAATAATTTTTTTACAACTTGTGTGATTAAATAGACAATACCAAAGATATTACAAGCAACAATTATACTGGCAGAAATTAAATAATCAGACACCAGAATTTTAACTTGGAAAACCCCCCCAAAAGAGGGACAAAAAATCCACGGGACCTAGTCCAGTAAAATCTTCCACTATCAGAATAATGGATACACAAACATTCTTCCTAATGACACTAGGGCATCTCAACAATCAACAAAACTTGCAACTCATCATTCAAAGTGATCTCATTATTTGTCAGTTGGTTCACTGTCTCCTGAAAAATGCTCAAGTACTCCGGCATTGATTTACCTTCAGTATACTTCATATTGACAAGCTTCCTAATCAAGAATGCTTTGTTTTGCACATTCTTCTTCTCATATAACTCTTTTAATTTGTTCCACATCTTCTCGGCGTTCGTTTCGGTGTCAACATGTGGATACACGCTAAGATCAAGCCATTGCCTTATCAAAGCAACTGCCTTCCGATTCAGCTTCTTCCATTTAGTATCGGATTTGGTACCTTTGGATTTATTCCTCTCCACAGAATCATACAAATCCTTGCTATATAACATATCTTCAATGAGGGATCTTTTAAATTGAATAATTTTGAGAATTCAATTTGACCATATTTGATCCATAAGTATTTTCCTTCATTTAATCGGCACAGAAATAAATAACCAAAACTCTTTACCTAAAGAGTGTGTAATATCATTAGTATGAATGATATGTGGCTTAATTGATTTCTTCTTAAAATCTCTCCAAAATCTCTCCGGTGGTCGAAAACTCTCCAAAGTGGCCAACAGTTTAGTCATAAGTTAATATGAAAAGAATGTTAATAAATATGATCTCTTCTTCCTTCTGATCTCTAATTTTCAAATTTGGTACTCATCCTAAGTCACTCATAACATACCCTTATAAAAGAGGGTACGTAGTTTTCAATGTGGGGGCATGTAGTTTAATTGAGAGGGTTCTAATAACTTCTTACGTTTGGTATATATCTACATCCAACACTTGCTATATGGCTAGACGATCAACCATTGGAGACTTCACCCTACTATTCATTAATATTAGATTGTGACGTGTGCTGTGGGATATATATATATGCACGCGGTAATTAGAATTATATTTTCAATAACTATGATGGAGTATAGTTGGTTCTGTTTTATGGTTAACAAAAACAAACAAATTAAATTGGTTAAAATACAATCATATTTGATTTTTGTTTGTTTGTTAATTACTTGAAATCGATTCAATTTGATTAAAATTGTTTCTTTGCCAAAGTTACCAATAAAAACGCAATTCACCGTATAAAAGGTATGACAAACGTAATATTGTAAAATTATTGCTTGAAACTTGTGCTTTTATATATATACATGATAAGATAAGATATGTGTAAGATTCTAAAATGGTGATTGGCAAATGAAGAAAAGAAAAACTTGCGTACGTTTCTTTTATCCATTACACACACATGAACGTGATTAATTATTAATTGACTTGAATTCTTTTGAAAGAAAACATGGGATTATTAGACCCACTTGTCAGCTGTTAGGTTCTCTTCTCATGCATGCGTATCTTTCTCTCTTTTGTGTATGTGGTCTTGCTTCTACTAATAAGTCACTGTTTTTAATAGATAAGTAGGGGCGGGAACATTTTATCTTATAAACCCTACTTCATAAGCATCAAATTCAAACGTATACTAATTTAAATTACATTGAGAAATCATAGAAAATTAATTTTTTAATTAGTTAATATTAATTAATTTTGTTTAATTCTAAATTTTTTTATTTTTTAGAAGATTTAAAATTTAAAGTTTAAAATTTAGAATTAAATATTTAAAATTTATAATTTAAAATTTAAAATAAATAAAATTAATTAAAAAAAGTTAGCTCTCTAATATTACTCATTTAAATTAGAACATTACGTTGAATGTCGATTGAGATACACACATATAAAAAAATAATATTTTTTCACAAAAAATATCATAAACTAAAAATTAATTACTAAAAGTGTATTTTTATTTTTAGTGTTTTTGTTTTTAAAATTGTGAAAAAAAATAGAAAGTTAAAACAGAATTTTACTATTTTTATAATTTTTTTTCTTTCATAAAATTAAAAAATAAAAAGCCCTGAAAATAAAAACACAAACTAAACACACTCTAAATTATTAGTAATATATATTAGTTCATACATTTTTTGATAAAATAATTATTATTAAAGTAATTAAATATATTATAACAAAATAATCAAATATTTTATGATATAATTAATCACAACTTTCATGAAGTTCAAATACATTTTATATAGTAATTGATCAGTGATTAATTTTACATTCACATAATATGATTATATATATCACATGTAAACTGATTCAATATAGTCCTTTTTATACTACTCATTAGATAAGATGGGAAATATATTTAAATATAATATATACATAATATATAATAAAGACGTGTTATAACGATAAAAATACAAATAAAATATGAATAATAAGTAACACATCTTTAATTCTATATATGTACTCACTATTCATCACTGCAGACTAAATTATAAATTCTTAAAATTGTGAGATTATAAGTATATAAAAGAGCATTCTAAGTTTCTAACTATATATATATATATATGATGTCATTGTATATTGGTCCCTCACGGCCTCACCTATATGTAGCTTTCGCTGTCCGAAGTAGTTATTATCATATGCAAAGGCATGACAAACTCTTGCTTGGACTTGAAACCACAACTTTTGAATCTAACTAAAGCATGAAAATTCTCTGTTTTCTCTGCATGTGATGCTTTGCCGTATTTTTGTTTTTTCTCTTACTACTCTCTATCTCCTTTTCCTTTCTTATCCTTTTTATTGTCTTTAATTTTTGGATCGATATAAAGATTATTCCAAAGAATAATAAAGATGAAAGTCTGTGGATAAAATATCAGATAACTTTGTAGCTGGTGGCCAGGGTAAAAACTAAAAAGAGAAGCCATTTATAGTTAATTTAAAACTTGTTAATTACAGACGATTTAGGTTTTTTCGATGATGGACAATTTTAAGATATTCAGTCAATTTTATCATTTTTTTTATATTTTATCTTAGTTTGTTAGCCAAATACAAAAATTTAATTCTTATAAGACATTTTATTCTCCTCTCTAATCAATACGAAAAATTGTTATTATCTTTATCATTGTCACCACCATATATATCATCACCTCCTCCTTCTCCTCTCCTTCTCTCATTTGATTTTCTTTTCTTTTTCTCCTCCTCCATCTTTATCGTCATCATTATCATCATCATCATTATTATTATCATTTTCATTATTATTGTTATCTTCTTCTTATGTATAAATAATATTTATCATTTAGTTTTGAATTTTTATACTTATTCTGCTTAATTTCGCTACGTTATTTACTAATTTTTTTACTTATTTTTTTATCAAAATTTGTAAATCTGCAACTCAAATTTTCATGAAATATATTTTTAGTTCCATCATATTATTTAGTTAAAAATTTTAATATTAGAGTGATGACATTTCGATATTAGAGTAAATCTTTAGAAATTTATGTGTTAATTTTATATATCAGCAGATATATTTACTTCTTATACGAAAATATCATTATTCATTATGTTTTGAATTTTTACACTTATTCTATTTAATTTTATTGCATTATCTATATTTTTTCACTTATTCTTTTTTAATTAAAGTCTGCAACTCAAGTTTTCTGAAATAAATTCTTAATTATATCACATTAGTTAAAAATTTTAGTATTAAAATAAAGATATTTTAATATTATTTTTTAGATTTTTATGTATTGTTTTATATATGAGATGCAATTCAAGTTTTCTGAAATAAATTTTTGGTTATATCACATCATTTAGTTAAAAATTTCAGTATTAGAATAAAGTTATTTTAATATTATTTTTTAGATTTTTATGTGTTGTTTTATATATGAGATAAGCATTCAATTCATTAACAGTGTAATATTTTTTAAAAAAATTTAATATTTTTTTGTGACATATTATTGAATTTTTTATGTAAATTTTAAATAATTTCGGTGCTATCTTGTTTTATTTTATAGAGTCAATATGATTTTTTGGGATTTAAAATTAGAAATTCAATTTTGTTAGTTGTATATTAACACAAATAGAATGCTAAATTTGAGAATATTAATTCTAGTTTTTAATTAAAAAAATATTTAAATTCTGGTGTCATTTCAAATAAATTTTTTTTTCTAATAAGAATTCAATCCAATAAATATAAATCTATGTTTATTTAATTAAATAAGATTGTAATCAAGTACATACATATTCATTTAAGTCTAATATAAAAGATAATATTGCTAAAAAAAAGTAAAAGCAACAGAAAAAGAAAAAAAAGAAAGAAAAAAGAATAAAAAGAATAAAAATATAACATTAAAAGAAGATTCATGTATTTTTGTAGTAAAATTTTGATGTTAAAATTAAAATTTTTTTTGTGTTATTATATATTAAGAAATTTCGGTATTATTTTTTGATAAATTTTACACAATTTAAAACTCTCCTCCTTCTCATTCTTTTTATTTTTTCTTTCTTATTTCATTTTTTTAAAATTCTTTTTTTTTATTTTTTTAAAAAAATAAAATAAAAAAATCAAATAAAAAAAATAACGGTAATAACACCTGAGAAAAAAATAAAAATAAAACACAGCAACAATAGAAGAAAACGGCAAAAAAAAAACATAAAAAAGAAGAAGTGCACAATTTTATGTGCATATAAGCATATTGTGTGAATAAGTGTTATTAGATTTGGACCAATTTAATTAAATTTAGTTATAAAAGATATTTGGACGTCTAACGGAACAATATAAAATATGTTTCGCTTTTTTTTCTCTAACCGAGGTAGGACTTCAGACATGAAGCATAGTAGCTAGAGCATACAATTTTGTGATATATAGGTTCCAAAACATTATTGATGAGGGCGTTTAATGTTTTCCCTTTGGAAGTATATCAACAATGAAAGCATGCAGCAAGAAACAAGTCTTTACTTAATTGCTATACCTATTCACAAGAACAACGTTTTTCATTCTTGAATGATATTTAATTTTGTCTGAGCTTCAATTCTATTATATCACCCCCACCATGTGAAAGTGTTTCATGAGTAACAAAATGTTTTGTAGTTGTCAATAAATTCAGTGTGCCCAGCCGCTTTTTGAAATGTGTAACAAATAATGGTCCCTTCACTGGTAAGTGGTAACTAATTGGTTAACAGAATTTCTTTTAACAATAAGTGTGGAAATATCTGCCCTAATGTGGAAATCATCATCAACCATGTCCATGACAACAACATATATATATATAAATGATAAGATGAAGAAGTAGCTACCAAATTTATTTGACCAATAGGGTCATATGCCACGTGGCCATGTATCCACCATTGCTTTATCTTTCAGTGCGCCGTGGTCGGTTCCATTCCAGAATCTCTTCCTTAGCTTCCTTTCCTTCCTTTTCCTAATTAACTATTCAACTCTCATTCTTCACACACACACTCTTCCTTTTCAATTTGGCATATAAAAAGAAATTAAGGTGCACATCTGTATGGTAGTTCATGATATTTATCAGTGGTAGGTACTAGGTAGTAGTGTTCATGTATTACTATTTTCTTCTTCTTTAATTTATTATATTCTATTTGCTAGGGTTTAGTTATGTGAAGTAGCAACATATTATTAATAATTAGTCCTTCCTTGACCCCTATTTAATTGCTTTGACTTTGATTTGGTCTCTTTAATCTCTTCAACTGAAATTAAATTAAACTACATACATAAATATCATTATCATTATTATATTATTTTTTCTCAAAGCCTAATAATAATTTCATAATTTCCTGAACTAGGTACTATGGAGTTGGAACCAGCTGCAAATCAATTCAGAGTCAAGAACAAGTTTGATGAAGCAGTAGTCAAAGTTAGAAACGAAGAAGAATGAAAGAGATCATAGATTCATCATCATCAGATCTTGCAGCTGGCCTGGTTTCAAGAACAACAAGAAGTGATGAAAAAGCAATTAGTAAGGGTCCATCACCATCATCATCACATCAATGGCTAAGATTGAAGGATCCGCGGATCGTACGGGTATCAAGAGCGTTGGGAGGAAAAGACAGACACAGCAAGGTTTGCACAATAAGAGGGCTAAGAGACAGAAGGGTAAGGCTTTCAGTTCCCACAGCAATTAACCTCTATGATCTTCAAGACAGGTTAGGGCTCAATCAACCAAGCAAGGTTGTTGATTGGTTACTCAATGCTGCTAAGCATGAAATTGATGACCTTCCCCCTCTTCCCATTCCTCCTTCCAATTTTACCCTTGCTTGTTATCCCTCTCTTCCTACTAATAAATCTAATCATAAAGAGCAGGATAGTAGTAATAATAGTACTAGTGCACATGTTTTGCCTAATACTTTTTTATTACCAACAACAATAAACCATAATCATCATCCTCCTTCATTCTTGGGATTATTGAACACTATGCCATCATCAATTGGTAATCATTTTTACCAATCAGCTTCTCATGATGATGTTGCTCATCAATTATTGGGGAATAATAATAGTAATAATAATAATAATCTTGGATTTGTGAACCAAACAGATTTACATGGTGGGGTTAATGTTGTAAATTTACCCTTTCAAAACTTAGGAGCTTCTCAAATATTGTGTTGTTCTCCTTCTCCTCTTCAACGTGCGGCGGCCGCGGCGACGACCACCGCGACAACAACACAGTCGTATTTTTCTCCTTCTTCTTTTTCGCATTATAATAATGATAATGTTGCTGCAGCAATGGAAATAATGGATCCAAGGCAAATCAACCACCACCATCAGATGATGATGGTGATGAGTAATCATCAGAATCTTGCAACATCACCTAATAGAAGTGAAAGCCAATCTCATGCTGATGATAGTGCAAATTAAAGTTAAACTACAAAGGTACTCTACCAAAATGTGCATGGATCATGATGATGAGAGCAGTTAGCTGCCTGGAGTTTGATTTGAATAATTATTTTCATTCGTCTTATGCTAATTCATATTTATTCTGTGTTCTTGTATACTGATTTTGATTAGTTTATTACTATTATGTGTACAATTTTCCGTTCAGTTTGAGTTTGAGATTTGAATTTACGTGTTATATGACATACAAAGGGTTATAAAGAATGGTTTCATTTTAGCTGTAACTAATGTTATCTCATTTTGATAGTGCCTTTAGTTTGGGATATATTAAAAGAAGATATTCATATCTTAATTGTGTGTTTTATTAAACCCTTAATGATACAACATTATTCTACTTTTTATTCATGCTTCGATATTTTTACATCTTTGGTATTACATGAGAGTATGAGACCAAAAATATATATAGCAAAGGAAACCATATTAAATCTGCCATAAGTTAGATGCACTAGTCTTCAACAAAATTAAATTAATTAATTAAAGTTATGTAACTTCATTTTGTACAAGAAATCACATTTTTTATATAGTAGTAATGAAACCAATCAACACATTAAATATGTTTCATCAATTTTTTCCTACAGAATTTTCTTAATTATTATTGTTATTGTTATACTATAAAATTACTAGAGATGTAATTATTCATATGCTTTTCTTTATCAATTTAAATTTTAGAAGAAATAATTTTATGATATAATATCAAAGTTTTTATGACCGAAAAATATAGAGTTCAATCTTTGTTATTCTTTAAAAGAAAAAAATAGTATAAAATTTATACAAAATTTAAACAAATTTTAAAAAAATTCTTACTTAAGAGAACATGTTAAAAATATAACTATTTATGTTTTTTTATTAACTTAAATTTTTTAAAAATATAATTTTTTATGATAAAAGTATCTTAAAAATAAAATATTAATTATCATGTGTTAGCTTTTGTCTTTGAATACTATTTCTAATTTAGCAAGGAGATGCAAAGATTTGTTATTCTCATTTTCATCTCTTATATTGTTCTGCGTTTTATTTTCTTTGATAGATTAAAATTTATACTTTTATCTAGAGAAATATTAGAAATCAACAAAATTTATTATTTTTAATTCATAGTTAATGAACAATATTTAAAAATGTAATCTAAAAATATATTATTGAATTATAGACTAAAAAAAATTGAAACAATAGTTAAAAATAATAAATTTTGTTGGACTTTGAACTTTTTCAAATAAATATTACAAGGTTACTAGTTTAGGTACAATTTGAATGAACAACTTAAATAAGCTCTTTTAAAAAAAGAGTTTAAAGGATAAGGACTATTATTAATAATAGCTTATAAATAAGTTATTTTGTATTTAGATTTTTAGTTATAGAAATACTTATTTTAAAGTTGTAGTTAGCGTTTGGATAAATAACTCAAAAAATATAATTTTTTTTACACAAGAAAATAGAAATTAAAATAACGATAATAACAAATACTTTTCAATATTAAATGTTGATTTTACATAACTTAATCATTAAGATTACAATTGTTTAGGCAATTGATTCTTTATTTACTCTCTTATTAGTTCCATTTTTAGACAATTGATTCTTGCTACTTAATATCACCTATATCGGTGTTCTTGTATGTGGTGAATACAACAACAACAACAAAGTCTTGTCCCACTAGGTGGGATCGGCTACATGAATTGAAGGACGCCATTGTACTCTGTCATGTATCATATCTACAAAGAGACCGTTTACATATAGATCTGGTTTGACCACCTCATGGATGGTCTTCTTAAGTCTTCCTCTGCCTTTCACCCTTTGTCCATCTTCCATCTCATCCACCTTCCTGACTTAGTGTTCTGCCGGTCTTCTTCTCACATGTCTAAAGCACCTGAGACGCGATTCAACTATCTTTTTCACAATGGGTCCTACTCCAACTCTCTCCAATTTTAATTCACACTAATCTTGATGGCAATGCCAAAAAAATTATTATATAGTGAGTGTTTGTTATTTTATTGTGTATGATATGATAGGTGAAAATAAAAAATAAATATAAAATATGTGTCAATATATATTTTGGTGCTGTTTTTTTTTTATTCCTATTAGCCTCTTCCTTTATTGGGATCAAGAGTTTGTTATAGCTAACTCTAAAAGTAATAGTAAGCTGTATAAAAATAAAATCACATGACACAATGTTAAATACAAATTTAATAATAAAAATAGAATGGTAAAATAATAAAAAAAATAGCTGAAGGGAATATATACAGTTGGTGGTTCAGATGGAACATTATTTTAAAATGGTGGTGGAAGGCCAATAATTTCATGATAATGGAAGGCCAATACTTCGAGCATTAGATGGAACATTGCTTAAAAATGATGGTGAAAGGCCAATGCTTCTAACAGATGAAACCTGCGTGAAAACAGTAGTAGAGGGTTAGTATTTTCAGCAAAAATTAAACATGAAACATTTTCATAGAACTAAGAATGAAAATAGATTTTTTTTTGTTTTAAAGTCAATTTTTTTCAAGAAAGTGATAAAATGACTTATCAAAAAAGAGAAATTATATATTTCTACTTTTTTAAAAAATTGTGAATTAATTTTTAAAAAATTAAAAATTTAATGTCAAACACGCATATTATGACTTTTTCATAATTTAAAAGTAAAAAGAAGTAGATTCTCCTGTTTTTAAAACGGACTCTTAATGTATTTGATGAATTTGTTGTGACGGGTGATGATAAAAATATAATTTTTAAGTGTAAAAGTTCGGTATTCTTGAATATTTCTTTGAGACAAAAAAATGTAATTATTATTATTATTTATGTTTTTATCTGGTAAGATTCACATGTTATTTGTTTTTATATAAAATTAATAATTAAAAATTATTAAATAATAATTTAATTGTCAATAAATAATAGTTTAAATGGTATAATTTTTTCATATTCAATTAAAAGGTTGCGAGTTCAAATATTCTATTTTTGGTAAAAAAAATAATAATTTAATTAAATTTATTAAATTATTTAATAATTTTTAAATATTAATTTTACATAAAAATAAATGTACAACATAAATTTATACGCTTTCATATTGTATTGTTAAACGAGACATTATTTTTTAAAAAGTTATGATAAACGATAATAGTGATTGACTGATTGGACAATGTTTTCATTAGAGTTTTGCTCGATATCAGGCAAATGTTTTTCGCACTTGAATTGTATGTTGATTTTGATGATATAGATGGAGGTATGACCAGTAGTTCTTATTTATGGAAGTGTGGAAAGTCATTCCTTTATCATGTATACCCGATTAGCCATATGTTGAGGTTCTTGTACATTAAAAATCTATCATTTTGATAATAAGTAAAATAAACAATATTGTTTTGTTGCTGGTGTTGTTAACTTACTTTGTTAATCAACGCATTTGAATAATCTTGGTATTTTGAAACTGAAAAATGAAAATGTAGAATTAAAGATTAATTGATTAAAAATGATGACGTTAATAATTATGGCTCATACAAAAAGTGGTTAAAATATTATCCATAATAATATATTCATATAGATGATTGATGATCCATTGGATGATGAGGAAGATTACCAAATACATCAGTGCTTAGATTTGATTATCGATATGATTATTTATATTTGTATGTGTAATAGATTTTATATACATTCTTAAATTTTTTAAATATTTTAAAATAAAAATTTATGTATGGTTGTTTTTTTTTGTAAAATTGATAATTAAATATTATTAAATAATAATCTAATTAAATATATTAAATTATTTAATTATTTTTAATCAATAATTTTATATAAAAATATCTGTACCTGCATTTTTACCGTATTTTAATACTAACAAAAGTTTACTATTTCCATGAATGATGCATTGGTTCTTGAAGAAAAGTTCCTAAATGAAGAAGCCGTACGTGATTGCAAGACTTGCGCATAAATAAGTCTATGGTTTACAAGTAGTATACATACCCAAATGTCTTACTATATTATACCCAAATCTATTATTATATGAGTATTGCCAAATCTATTATTTTAAATGAGTATTCGACGAGTGGAGTTTTTTTGTTCTTGACAAGTGTATAATTCTATTGGTTGACACATGGAAACAAAACAGTATATAACTATATGAATGTGAATAAAATAATGGGTTAACGTGATAAAATTATATTCTCATCTTTTTTAAAATTCAAACTTGCCTATAAAATATTACTCAGGGCACATCCTAAACTATTACGTGAAACCTAAAATTACTTCAGAGTGTTATTTACTCAAAAATAATAAGTATATTTCTGTTTTAAATCCGCATAAACATGGCAAAAATATATAATATGTTAATGAATGTTAATCCAACAAAATTTCAATAAAATTTTAAGGTTTATATTATGCATTTATGAGAAGTTTTAAACAGGTTTAATGACAAAAAAATCAATGACATTGAGATAATTTTTCAGGATATCAAAGTAAGTGTATTAGATTTGGTTTCTAATAGTGTTTTTACTGACATGCTGTTTGTTTTTACTGACATGCTGTTTTCAAAATTTCTAGGATGGTAGGATCCGTGCTTCAATCCCAAAATCATTGGTCAAGAAGTGGAGAGGTAATATTGTGGAGTTTAGCATATACTTGATGTCTAATTTCATAGTGATGGATAAAAAAGAGAAAATTAGAACAACTACAAATAGATGGACCATCAATTTTTCACAGAAAAACACTATTCTTCCGATATCTCATTCCAGTTTTCTTCTAGAGGCATTTTCTTTTAAGCCTATCATGGAACTGCTTGGAGCTGACTGTTGAAATTTTCTCAGAATTTCTTAGCCCAAAGATTATCCATGTTAAATCATTAAGAAATAAAATACTAGAATGCGGAAGCATACCTGAATTCATAAACATGAATCATGATTGGGAGAGTTTGGATCTTGTGATTCATTCGATCTTTCTTAACCAAAGCCTTCTCTATTCATAGGCAGCTGAATTGCAACTTCTCTGATGGGAAAAGAGTTGCTGAGGCGGGCTTGGTATATTGGGGACCAAAACCCTGAAGGCACTATTTATATTTGAGCATGGCAGCCATTAAACCCTAAAGCTCAAATAAAAATAGTATCTAAAGTTCAAAAGAAAATATATCTAAAATTTAAAAGATAATTATCTAAAGTTCAAAAGATAATATCTGGTTTTATTCTCATTTAATTCCAAATCAAAAGTAATTATGACTTATTCAATTTAGCATTTATAACAATAAATGAGATCACCACTATATAAGTCATTTAATTTGAAATAGCATAATTTGTGATTATAATTAGAGAAAAGGACAAATAGGTCCCTGACCTTTTTTCCCGCAGACATTTTCGTCCCTGACAATTGAAAAATACTTTTAAGTCCCTGACGTCCTTAAAGGTTGGACGGATCAGTCCCTCCATCCAAATGCCTCCGTCAGACCCAACAGAAAAGTCTGACGTGGCTCCCATAATGCCTATCACGCATACGCATGGGTCATGCGTATGCGTCGCCTGGCAGACTTTCCTCTCATGCGTACACATGTGTCACGCGTACACATCGCCATGAATTCAGCAAATCCTCTTTTTTCATGAATTCTCCACTTTGTATACATGCTTTTTTTTCATTTCTTTCAAGCCATTCTTGCCTTCAAAACTTTAAATCACTCAAACAAACATATCAAGGCATCGAATGAGAGAAACATATCGAACAGAAGCTGGTGATATCTGGGGCATCCAGGAGGAGCCCTGCCTGTGCGGAATGACTCGTCCATCCGATCCATGGTGACAGGCGCGACGGTGTGAAGCTGGAAGACGTCGCCAATGAGGATCTCGTCAAGGAGGACCTCCTCTTCCTGCTAGGTCCCGGATGGATCTCCCTCATACCAACCTGGCGGTGATGTATCCCAGGCTGTCCAAGACTGCTACCCACTGGAACCAGATGAATGCCACGCTCTGTGCCCCGAGGGAGGGGGAGGAGGTGGAGGAGTCAGACCCGTAGGTGAAGCCACGCTGTGCTCACCGTCATCCTCCTGGTGGTCGTACTCCGCCTCCTCCTCAGACTCTGCATCACCCCTAGCCCGACGAGGCCTGGCCTTCTCCCTCCTGACCGGCTCACCTGGTTGTCGCTCTTTATGGCCCCTCTTCCTCCTACAGGTTGTCGAGTGTCCTCTCTCACCTCCCTCACACATCTCCTCCGATCCGGCACGCCCTTCAAGAGGTGAGATCGTCTCTCAGCTGGCTGGTAGTGGGCTGGACATCGGGGGCAACTCTATGAGTCTCGGGTCCTCTAAAACCTCCTACCCTGATAGATGCCGCACACGACAAGCCCCACGCCACCAATCATAGTACTCTCTGGTCAGCCTGGTGTCAAACATATGAAGCACGGTGATCCTGCGATCGGGATCGAACCTCTGGGACCAACCATCATACCACTGTTGGGGTCGCTCCAGCCTCCATACATCCTCACCACGGCCAGTGGTGGTCAGATAGGCTCCGTTTGGTTTGTGTATGTACTAAGACATAGACATTAAGACATAGACACTTGAGATATAGACATAAAATATTTGTGTTTATGTATGATATTTGGATATAATAGACATGACAGTAGTGTAGTGTCTAATATTATGTTTGGTTAATAAGACACAAGAACACTACATAATTAAACTGACTATTTTACCCTTCTAATTTAAATTAAAAATTCAATCATTTAAAAAAAGACCAGAGAGAGGCAGAAACCTCAAATTGAATCGAGGGTTTCTCCCCCTCACCTCATGCCCCCAAAAATCTCCCTTCTCCCTAGTTGGCGTCATCCTTCTTCGTTATTCTGTGCAATCCCCTTCTTTTTCTTCTTCTGTGTGGTCTTCTTCTTCTTCTATGTGATCCCCTTCTTCTTATTCTTCTTCTTCTTAATTGTTGGTTTTAATTGTTGCGAGTGTATTTGCTAGGTTCAGTTTAACAGAGAGAAGGGAGAAGGCATGGCTCATCGATGAAAAGCACTGTTTGTAGAATTGGCATCAAAGAAAAAGCCAATGCCAAAAAGCATCTCCTTCGCACTTGGTAGGTATCTACCATACTATTCCTAATATTTACAGGTTCAACTATATCTTTAAGAGTTATAATTTTGTAATTTAGGGTTTAAGGTTTACCGCATTTTGGAAATACGGTGCTTGATATGTGTAGCTGCGCCAAGCCAAGTTTATAATTTTAACAGTTTACATGGTATAATTATATCCCCAATTTCATAACTTTAATGGTTTAACTAAGTATTGATGAATGAAATTGAAAACTGCATGTGTTATAGAAGTGTGGATTAAGAATTAAAAGAGTAGTAATTAGAAAGATGAAAATAAGCCATGCTCTTCCATCGATTTTGGGATTAAGAAGAACATATATATTCATATCAATGTTTCTTGGTTACTTTGTATAAAGCATATGATGATTTCTTAGTGGCATGGAATTGAATTAGTTACAAAGGTAATACTTTTACATTGGTTCTCATAAATGATTCATTATAATTGTATGTTCTTGGAACTGGTTCTATATTGTTTTAGCCCTTTTAGATGTATACATTCAATGTGTTTGATGACTTGTTTGTATGTGGACAAACAATATGCTTACTTCAGATCTATTTGAACGACGTTTGTTACAATGTATGTTTCAATCTAGATCTTTTTTGTATTTTTTTCAATATTTTGAAGCAAATGGAACTTTTTTTGAATATACACGTGATGGTAAAAGAAAATTTGTATTTTTCTAGAAGAGCAAGCTTATAAGCTAAATTTCTTTGTGGACCAACCTGCCTTTATGGATCTTCGTTGGGTATGCTTCAGTTTCTTGTTGTGCTTACATTGTTAGAAAATTTACTTATAAGTAGAACTAGTGTAAAGTGCTGAAGTTATGAATTTCAAAGGAATACAGTGTGTGTTGTAAGAACAAAGCATATTTTGCTTCTACTAAAGTTTTGTTATTGAAATTCTTTTTGCAGGGAATGTTTGTGCAATTCTTTTTTCAGGGAATGCTTGGTTGCTATGCACAAATAGAAGTTGGTCACGGATCAAATATTCAAGGGTTTGAGACAACTGCAACTTTTGACCAAATATTATTTTTGAAAGTTGTATTTTTTTTTTTGTTATTTGGCATTGTATTTGTACAATGAATCATGAAGTTCATTGGTATAGTTTTAGGAAATACCAAATTGTATGAATTGAAAATTGTAGGAATTGAAAATTAAATGGAAAGTGGTTTATTTGAAATTTATTTTGGCTTACTGTTTGTTTTCAACAATGAGTATTTGGAGTATATTTTGTTTGCTTTGCACAAATATGTAAATGCAGGAATTTGAAACTCAAGCTGCAAACATCATGTATGAAATCTATACAGAAAGTGTATTATTTTAGAAAGTGAATAATTTTGTTGTGGTTTTACAAAGTGCACGATCTTGCTGTGATATTAGAAAGTGCACAATTTTGCTGTGATTTAACAAGTGCCCAATTTTGTTGTGATATTAGAAAGTGCACAATTTTGCATGTGATTTAAAAAGTGCACAATTAAAATTCAACTATACTTAAGTGCAGAAAATTAGCATAAATTATGCAGAATTCAATAAAATTTTGCAGGAATGCACAATTTTAAGTGTAAAATTATACAATACAATTGAAGTTCACCTGATGGATAACTTAGTGCATAATAGCAGAAAATTAACAGAGAAAAGAGTTTACCAAAATAACACTGAGAAGTCTAATAAGTTTATCAAAATACCCTTGTAAGTTTACCAATATACCCTAACAAGTTAACAACTAAGACCAACTACACCAACAATAACTAAAAGTTGTCCATAATATCTCGTGCAAATGCCGCTTTTTCCTTGTCTAAACTCCAAAAGGTTACCTTCAATTCTAAATTCTGCACAAATTTCTTTGCAATTTGCACGATTTCCATTGTGTTGAAACCAAGACTCTTCAATGTTCGACCAAGATTCACTTGCTCATTAACCCCAGACATTGCATTGGCTAGTATTTGCACATGCTTTTCTTGATCCTGAACCGCAGCCTTAAAAATTTCAGCCAAGTTTGATAGGATTGCAGCATCCTTGCTAATTTTAGTTGCAGTTTGACGTCCTTGATTTCTCTCACTTGATGAAGCAAAAGAGGTCGAAAAGGTATTGGGTAATTCGCTCTCAGCAGCTGCTAAATCCTCCATGTCAACATCCTCTCCGTCTAAACCCAAGCCACCAGCTATGGCTGCAGCAAGTGTAGAGCCCGGAGTACCATCTTCTTCAGCATCTTTTCCACTGCATGCTTCAAGACCGGTAGCTCTATCCTTGCCAAAAATATTTCCAAGACGTTCAAACAACGAAAATGGCTTGCTTGGAGTATGGAGCATCACATTGCAACCCTATACCATATGACAGAGTATACATTAACAAATGCATATGCATACACTTACATGAAAACTAAAATGTACTTGTAAGAACAAAGAATAAAAGTGCAAAACCCCAAGCTTCCAGCACTTGTTTACTATCTACTTCAACACACACCTTTTGAGAATTCCATCCAAAGCCACTACAACCCAACATCTCAGCCGCATACATATATTTTTCTTTCCTTGTGTTTATTTCTGATGTGCTTCATAGTGAGACCACATCCAGAAAACTTTTCGTTCATCTTGTTTGCCAGCTTTTGAAATGCCCCTGCCCCCTAGTTTAAATTGACCGACATCGGCCCTCTTGCCTTAAACAACCAATTCCTCCATGAGGACCACAAACTGTTCAGTTTCTTGTTCAGTCCACTGGCGTGGTGTGGAAGCCATTTGCTGCTGGATAAGATATATGCACAATAATAAAAAGGAGCACCATATAGTATAATTATTTTCAGGAATACATAAGAATTCTTATGCAATGAGCACAAATTTACTAGCATGAATATAGCAAAATTTTCACTAAATTAAAACAAATAATTACCAGCACAATATCAACACACTTCAACATTTTCAATAACAGTATACACGTTTAACATCTTGTGAAACAATTAAAACAAACTTTTATCTAGTTGTGTCTTTAATTAGAATACAAGTCATCAAACTGAATTGTACGCTGATACACATGCCACAAGGGAAAAAACTCAAATGAATTCAAATATAATAATAGTCGACGACAATTGCATACATCATAAAACTATCAAAAATAAAAATTCTACGCGCCATGTTCTTCTCTCTCTATAATTCCCACATTTCAGTTGCTAGGTCCTCACGCCATTGTGTTCACTCGTGGCTACTTTCCACAACATCAATTGTGTCAGCTTCATCAACAATAGTATCATCTCCTATGGGTATGTGTTCCAGCGAAAGAGTTGCATCTTCTTCGCAATCAACATCCATATTCATACGAATAAAATTTTGTAATAAACAACAAGCGATAATAATGTGGCTTTGAATCCTAATAGGGTATAATGACGGACTTTGTAGAATCGCCCATCTTTTCTTAAGCAATCCAAAGCACCACTCAATCACATTCCTAGTCGAAGAGTGCTTCTTATTAAATAACTCTAGACGATTTTGTGATGCACAATGACCTTGAACCCACTCATTTACATGATAGTGAACATTTCTATAAGGAGATAAAAATTCTCTACCATTGGTATAGCCAGCATCCACTAAATAATAAGACCCTAAAACGGAAGGATGAAAAAAAATATAAGAAATACATTGTAATTCTTTAATAAATAGTTAAAACTCTTATCAAAAGATTAATTTAGACATACCAACAGGTATTTTCAAGCCATTATGTCGAGTAATTGCATCCCTAAGTACTCTTGAATCAGATGCCGATCCTTCCCAACCGCTAAGGACATAGACGAAATTCATATTCCGATTGCAAACTCCTAAGACATTGGTGGATATTCAAGATTTCCTCGTCCGATATTTAGGTTTATCATTCTTCGGGACAATGACATCTATGTAAGTTCCATCTAATGCTCCTAGACAACTTTATCAAATGTTAAAATAATAGTTATTACACACCAGATAAACTTGACCAGCAAGAAATTGAGCTATATACAAGACCTACCTTAAACCATTTCCATCTGGGATCCACACAATCTTTCGATACAGGATCTGCCGTTGCAAATAATATACTTTGAACACGCAAAATCGAACACAATACCTTGTGAAAATACCTACTTATAATTTCACCAGACCTATAGAACCTAACTTGTACACTGCGATTTTTGGTATGGTGAGCTAATATGATTAAGAAAGTAGCTACTTGCTCGCCTATGCCAACATGACCATCTTCGTCCAACCCACCCTGAACTTTTAGCAATTCACACAAATTGGCAAATGCATTCAAACTCATTCGTAACTCCCATATGCAATTTCTATCTCCACCTGCCCCAATAATATTATCTAATGCATCTCGCCTTAATGGCAATGTGTTCACTCTTCGACCAATCGAAGAATGACTCCGCCTTTTATTCCTAACATACATATATAAAGTAACTAAGATAAATAACATTAACGTATCAAACTGCATTCTCATAATCCAGTAATATCTAGCAAATAGCTTAATTTGCTCGGAACGATCCATCATCACTTCCTAACAAACAATAAAAAGTAAATGCGTAAAAATAAATAAATAATAAATATTTGGCACCAAAACATTCAAATAAGCTTTATATAATCACCATAACAAATCCAAAAGAAGCAGAGCTAGCAACACTAGAGCGGGTTGGGATCAAACTGCCGTCCAAGAAATTTAATATCTACTACCCTATAGTTACCATCAAAGTCTTTTTCCATAAACCAATACTCTAAATTATAAAAAACAAAATAAAAAAATTGAATTAATACTTTAAACTTCCAACTCCACAAAATAAAAGATCCATGACCCACACCGAATTCATACTTATATAAAAGCCTCTAAATTTTCTCATTAATATCTCAAAACTTTCAAATTCAGAAGAGACTACAACTTGAATTTCAAATCTAATGCAGTTTTAAGTCTAAACTCATAAATTTTTCTGGGAAAGATGAAAGACACCTAAACTATGTGCTTTTCATTAAATAATACATCCCAAAAATTGCTTGCTACTCATACAACATAAATAGTTTTCTTGCTGTTTGAAAATACAAGAAAGGCAACTAGACCATGACAAATATTATTGAGTTATTGGTTGAATCTTTATAGGTATTCCTCATACTAAACAACAATAAAACCCAATACTTCTAATTTGCTCATCATCCCGCATTAATCCCCAAAACAAATTTCAACAATCACAATACTTCACAACCTACCAGTATTATTTGTTCATTTATTCACACACCACTATTTTTTTAAAAACTAAATGTATTAAAGTTCATGGTAAAAGAGCAAAGGAAGACAAAAATTGAAAACTTGAGATAATAAAAGAGAGGGATAGCATAATCACAAACCTTCAGTGGAGTTTTCAAGAACAGAGAAAGGTTAGAGAAGCTCCACAAAAGTAGCCGTCAATGAGAAAGCTCCACAGAAGATTTTGAGACTTGTTAGGGTTTGTCAAAGGTAGAAGAAGAAGAAGTCTGGTAAGTTAAAATTGTAATAAGGATAAAATAGTAAAAAAAAAACTCAGATCAGTGTCCATCACTTTTCGTCCGTGTCTCATCATTTCATTGAAACATGAAATACGTATATTATGTGTGCTCCTGTGTGTAAGCGTGTCTTTCATTTTTTGTGTCTCAAAAATCAAACAAAAGACACGTTCTGTTGTGTCTATGTCTTAGCCTAACATACACACAAACCAAACGGAGTGATACCTATCGTTCAACACAGTAAGTAAATAAACTAGTATCATTATCAGAATAACAAACAACTACATTCATATAACTTTCAAAAAACTATCCAACATTCATACCTGTCAAAATTCACTAGAGTGCCTGGCACTTGCTGCTCTTCATTGAACTGCCGTTTCACCCGATCAACGTGGTGAAACCAAACAATGTTGAAGCAGACCAACGGGACGGCTGACAACCAGGTCCCTCACTCCTCCTCCTCACGGAACCATTGTGGGCACAGAGCCTGCATCGCAGGGTCATTGTAGACTCTCCATGAAAACTGAATAAAAAATATCTCCGACATCAGTAACCATATACTATTTATCTAACTGTCGAAAATATAACGTACTACAATACATCACGTATTTAAAATCACAATATATTTTATTTCATGACTAACTTCATCGAACTGTAACTGGTCAATCGAAACCCTCCAATGCAGGACCCTGGCCTGATGCTGATCCTTACTCTGTTGCTGCAATCCAACCAACCTGAGAGTAAAGGAAATATATACAATTCGTTAAGTAACAAACCATATGAATTGACAATAATATTTAATGCAAATACAAAAATAAACATTGGTTACCTCGCAGCCAGTGGATACTAGTGGATTTCTCTATCTGGTGAATATCACTGAGAAAATCTCTAATAAATCCAGCTCATAACAGCAGAGTGCAACATGCGATATCCGTGACGCCCCACTATGTTGCCGAACAGAGTGACTGGTACGTTCAGGCCAATACAGTCGAGCCCCAAGACAACGCCCTACACTCCCTGAAGTCCTGGAGAAGCGGTAGCCAATGTATGTGCACCAGTTTGTTGGACTTGTCTGTCATCAGATACCCTCCGATCAGTAACATAATATAGCACCTGGTGTACTGTCGGAGGGTCTTCGGGTTGTCGGTCGGGGGCATCTGGCGGACACGATTCCGCAACCACACCAGCTTTAATGTGAAAGACTCTTTCCTCTACGGAACCTGCTGTGCCACCACTGGAGGGCTGGCACCAAGTAGCTGCTCCATCATAGCCCACGTATCCATTCCGTACCACCTACCGAAGTCACGGAGACACCCCCAAACGGGGTTGCCGTGTGCGCGTAGGCCTAGGTGGTACGCCACGTCCTGCAGGGTGATAGTGACCTCACCCCACAGGAGATGAAACTTGTGTGTCTCCGGACGCCATCGCTCCATGAGTGCCGAAATCATAGAATTGTCAAAAGTGAAGTCCCTGAGTGGCACCGTGTCGCCGAATCCAGCCTCAACCAGATACGGGACGATGGCGTCCGGTGGAGAAAAGGTATGGCTCACTTGCCAGGGCAGTAGAAGGCGAGGCCTTTGAATAATAAAATAAAAATTCAGCCTTATAAAGAGATGATGATAAATTTATGCACATTATTGAATTCTTACTCTTTTTTTTTGTGTGTTTAGATTAGCTTAACATGTGATACAAGCAAATATTTCTATCTAACTTACAGATACTTCTAATTAAGAGCATACTTTCATGTTTCTAACCTACACATGTCTCTAAATTACATATGCCAGGATACCTTTCATAATTAAAACGTTATACATACTAACAACCTAGCACAAGAAAAAAAAAGTTCAAAACCAATAATTAAGTCATAACAACCTTACACAAGCAAATAGAGTTCTAAATTCCTTTTAGAGACCTATCAATAAACTATTTAACTACGTTCTTGTCAATTTAGGACTACCCTAACAATGGCCACATACTTAGATTAAACAAACAGAACGCAACTAACCTCGAAGTCGGCCGCCTTGGCGTAATGCATGTGTCGTTCAGCTTGTTGATGTCTCTGTCGTTCCCTGCCTGACGCGCCATCACCGTATCAGTCTAAAATAGAGTACGAAAGGGGCAAAATAGGAGAGAAAGAGGTTGACTGAGTCAAAATGAGACCCAGACTGCCGTTGTAAACGACTTCTATTTATAGGTGCGGACATGTAAGCGGTCTATATCGTTTACATTGTAAACGAGATAGACACGTTACAGCTGACGTTTCATATCTCGTTTACAGCATATATATTAATTGTCATCTCGTTTACCGTATAAACAAGATATGACTTGCAGTAAATATTTTTAAATTATTTATTTTGATAATTATTACAATTATTTTATTTATTTAAATAAAAAATCCTATTAAAACAACATTATTAAAATAAAAATATTTACCTTAAAGTCACAAAAAAAAGGATTTACCTTTAATGAAATTATCCAAAGTATATTAGAGAGAGTTATAATAAATTATCTATTTTGGTTAGCGCTATATATAATTTAATTTCGATACATGCATTCATTTCCTTACTGGATGATTAGACGATTTTATGAAGTATTCTACGGGAAGTGCATCAAAATTAAAAAATATATGTGTTTTTTTTTTCAATTTAAGTTTTATGAAGCTCTGAACATGATCAATGGCGGTGACGACACTGGAAGAAGCTTTCAACAGAGGAAGTTGTGTAGCGGCGGCGACGATTTTGCCAAAGCAATCGCCAAACTCGTTGTGGCACAACTCTGCGAGATCGAAGGGTTCCAGAGTTTTCAGCACTTAGCACTTGACACATTATCCGATGTTGCGGTTCGTTACATTTTCAATACAGGAAAATCTGCGCATTACAATGCTAATCTTTCAGGAAGAAATGAATGCAATGTGTTTGATGTGATTCTAGGGTTGGAAGATTTGGGATCAGTTCAAGGCTTTGTGGCTGCTTCTGATGTTGATCATTGCCTTGCAGGTTCCGGAATTGTTCGGGAGATTGTTGATTTTGTTTATGAATCTGAACAGATTCCGTTTGTTTTCGCCGTTCCGAAGTTTCCGGTGACGAGAGAAAGGGCGATGAGTCCTAGTTTCTCGCGAATTGCGGAAGATCCTCCCGGGGAGCATATTCCGACTTGGTTGCCGGCATTTCCTGATTGGAATGGAAGAGGGATGGAAGCTAATACTGCGAAGGAGGAGCATTCTCTCCTACATTTGCAGAAGCATCTTTTGTCCAATGGATCTACATTTGTTGATCATGGTGATGCTAAGGCCAAACGAATAGCTATAGAAAGTAATCCGTTTCTTGCTGCGCCTTTGTGGGATAAGGAAGTGGCTTCTGTTGTTCCTCCTCCGGTAAAGATACTCAATGATGTGGATTCAGGGAATCCTCCTGTTGTGGAAAATTGTGTTGGAGATGAATGTGTTTCTGTAGTGGAGGCATTTGCTCCGGCAATTGAAAGGGTAAAAGGTGCACGGTGCGAGTTTAGGGAAGGGAAGATGACAGAGCTTCATTTGAATAAGAAGCATGCTGTGAGTTTTAAGATTGGGACAAGAAATAAATTGTTGGGAAGGTTGGCGGATTTGAGTCCGGAATGAAAGGAGCCGCGGAAAACAAAGATGAGCTCGTTCAGTTGTAAGTCATAATTGTTTTCAAAAGAATTATGATACTTGTTCTGCAGGCTGTTATGGTAGCTAGTTCTTTGATAGTGAAATAGGTCCTTCTCTGCTTATGGGCATTATAACATGGATGTTACAATTTCATAGTAACATGCATGTTACCATTTTGACAATTTATTTTTCAGGTTTGTGCTTGTCATTGACATGTTACTATTTAGTTGATGATTCTTTTTCTTTCAAGACTGTTGTCACCCTTTATGACCTTGTGCTATATATTGCATGGAAATATTGTTGAAACTCTAAGGGAAAAAGATGCTAAAGAGAGAAGAGAGAAAATACTATGAAAATACTATTTATGTTCCCTTGCCCTTGTGCTTTTCTTGTATCGCATCCAAACCATATGCATTAGTTAACTACAAAGTGTTCCTTTCTCCTTCCCTACCCTTCCGTCCAAAACAAAACTCGTAAACATCCCTCAAGTGGTATCTGGTTGAACTACACCTAGTAACTGGCTAAGGCACCAAGTTGCAGCTTCATTTGATCTTTATGAGATGGTATCCTTGTAAAGGAATTCAATATTTAGATATTTTGTCGATTCCATAGCTCAATTTCTTGTTCTATTATTATTTCGAGTTTGTCTGCAGTTTGTTTTTGAGATGTGCCACTAATTTGTGGGTATTATCATTGCTTTTAAGATCCAGCATGTGAAAAACTTAGTATTAGTTTGAGTTGTGATTTTTTCTCTCTTGGTTGGTTTGGTTTAAAGTAGAAAGATAATTTATAATCAGTTATATTCAGATTGAATTTTACCTTGCATAACTGAACAGAAGTCTACTGAATGAAGGAATTGGGCTACAGCACCATACTGTGTATATAGAAAACATGTCATGTTTCCAAGAACATGTACTTTTTAACCTATGCTCTTTGAAGGTGAAAGTAATTGAGATATTTTCTTAATTTTTGTTGGCAGACACCAGACAATGGATACATTAACTATCTTCAAAGGCCACAATCAATGAGTTTAATATGGCTATTGAGCTATAGTGAAGGTAATATTGAGATATAGAAGTAAAGAAATTTAAGACATCTTTGGATGTTAAAAGGTCATGCCCCTGAAATAAACACTTCTGTATTTCTGCATTTATTTGATGAACTATAAATACATGGAAGAAAGATGAAAGAAGACATAAGTGTTAATGAGTTTATATACATCATAATGGTTACTATTAAGCAACTTATTTTTCCTTCAAAAATATATAGTGTATATAAAGTATAAACTATAGACATAAAACAAAGTGGATAAATCAAGACTATTACTTCTGAAACCACTTAATTGGAAATTCCTACTTCGGAAACAGCAGTTGCCTGCAATGCCTAGCTGGATAGTTAGCTACTTCAGCTCTCACAACTTCTGTAATCAAATCTTTAAAGATCAAGCGTTCAATATCCAACACAACATTTGGTATCTCGGTGTTGCACTCTGTTGAAATTGTGGGTTGATGCATTAAATCTCCCCATAAGTGACTTGTCGATTCTGCAACCTCATCAACCAACTCAAAGTTTGTGTTTTTGGGTTGTAAATTATCAATTTCTGTGCAAAGCTCATCCAGAAGTTGCCGTCCATTCAGTTTGCGATCTACTACTGCTGGCTGATTTGGCAGGCACCAGAGCGTGGAAGGACTCTCCAATATTAGTTTTTGTACTAGAATCTCATTAACAACATCAAATATGAGTTTTCTTTGCATTTCTTCAAGATTATTTATCCTAAGAATCTTCCCAGCATTGTGCTTCATATTGAACTGCAGCTTGTTTGTCTTCAATAGTTCAAGTGCAAAGAACAACTTTGGGTTTATCAGGTGACCTGGTGAATGAACTGCCTGGATTAAGCTGGGGCTACTGAGCAGCCCTGATGCGAGCAATATTTCTGCTATGTATTTACGGTCAGAATCTTTTCTCTCTCTGCAATTGGTGAATTTCTCGCTATTATCGTCATTTTGCCAAAGAACTTTATCCAAATTCTGAGTTTGAAGGTCATCATCACTGGTTCCATTGCTGAAGTTGGCCTTTGTGTTATTGAATGAAAGAGGAAGGTCCAATGCATGCCCTATGTTATCAGGAGTGGCTAAAGCTTCATCTGTAGAAATATAAATATGAAAGAGTTAAAATGTAATCCAAACTCCTTTCCTATAGATGATTTTGTGTGAATATCATGAAAACTTAAGTGTAGAATATACCTAAATCTTTTGAGGTTTCTGTCTTCTTTTTAATTGGAGAAGGTGGGTCTTCACTGTAAAATTGCAGATCAAGAACAGAAACTGGACTTTGTTGTTCTGAAGTAACTGTTATCATGGCTGTAGCACTTTCCTTGTTTAGCTCCTTTGTAGCAGTCTGATCAATGAAAGAATATTAAACCTAGTACTTTATGCTTATGGGCAACCATTGTATAATGGGAGGAAGAAATACTTACATTTTGATTCATGTGAGTCACCTGTTGAATGGAAATGCTGTTGTTGCTTTCAGAATGATCAGATTGGGTGCCGTCTATATCACGGTGAGAATCCATGCTTCTGTTGCTGTCAACATTGGAGGAAATAACATCAACTTGATGCTTAAAGTTCCTCTTTTGACACCGGATCTTGCTGAAGCCTTCATTTCTTTGCTGCAAGGTACAAACTTTTTGCTTAGGGGTGGAACTTAGGGACAATGACTCTGATGATTGCTTGTGTCGTCTTCTTTTACTTTTGGACTCTGATGATTGGTTTATAGGTGAACGCTTCTCAAAACCAAACTTATTTTGTACTCTTGGGCTTCTAGTCTCTGCTGTGTGGCTGGAGTTATTGGTGTCCTCTCCATTGATGACCTGAGGGACTTTTGAGGCTTGCATTAATTTTGAAGTTTTCTTCATGTTACTCTTATCTGCAGAATGGAAACGTTGACTAAATGAATTTGTTGGACCGGTTCCTTTTGCGGTTTGACTTTCAAGATTGTCAAGCAATCTTCCATCTTTGGGATCATTGGTAGAAAACTTGATGCGGCCTGATTTGCCATTAGTCATTTCTTTGGTAGCGACATTGGATGTCCTTGAGATTTGTGCTGGCTTCATGATGATAATTGGAAACTTTCTACCCCGGGGTGAACTTGAAATATCATCAGTGACAAATGTTGGGTCGGTGTGTTTTCTTGGGGTCTGTAATTCCGAGCTTTCACCGAGACCTCTGTCAGAAGGGTAATTTGTTTCCTGGTCTCTTGTAATATCTAGTGAATCTTTGTATCTCTGCATTGCTTCCAGAATCTGCTTAAGGGCTCTGAGATCCTTTCCTGAATTTTTAAACTGAAGATCTGCAATCCTTTTCTCAATTTCACCATATACAGAGTGGGAGGGTTTTGAAGCTGTTGGCGAAGTCTCACTTCCCTTGGAAACTTGTAAATCAGGATCTTGGCTTGCATCAGGTTGCCTCCATGGGATTGGTTCAAGTGAAAATCGTGAATCTGGTGTCGCATTTCTGATTAAGGCATTGTCCCTTCTAGAAGTCCCCAAGCACTGGTTTCTTGTTATGGGGGAAACTGGACTTTGGTGTTGGTTATATCCATCACTCATGCAAGACATCTGCGAAGAAGTATCGCAAGCTTGTGTGCAATCTGGGAGTTCTTCCAGTCCCATTAATTTTGCTACAACACTCGATGCTCTCTTAGGAGTTTCTGGTTCTTGCTGCTGCTGCCTAAGCATTGTGCTCGAACTCTCATATCCTCTCTCTGCACCCTTCATGAGATTTTGAGATCTTGTTGCTTCGCTATAACTCTTGTTGGATCCTGCTCTGCTGTCCAAGGAAAGCCTTGGGATTTCCTTGTGCTTTAATAATTGTTGCATTTCCCTCTCATCATAAGAGCGTCGAGGCGAATCCCATGGCCTTCCCCAAGACTTAGCAAGATTATGGACGGGTTCATTGGTGACAATGCCTCTGCTATTGACAGATTTAGGCAACTGCAAAGGCCGGGGAGAGTCGATGTGTTTCAAGATACGGCCCTTCTTTTCCTCTTTAGCTGCAGTTTTGACTGATAACCCTCGTGGCTCTCTCTGCATCGAGTCTTTGACAATATCGTGGAAATCCAGGGAATGATGAACTGGGGTGTCGGGTTGTTTTACTGCTTCTGGATTGGAGTTTTCTTGGATCTTGATTTGGCTGAGAATTGTTCTGTTGAACTCTAAGGATGACATGCTAGATGAGCAAGAGGATGATGAGTTGGAAGTTCCCGATGATTCTGTGGAGAATTGTTGATTCTCTCTTACAACCTTCACATTATTGTTGGCCTGCAATTACATTCAAATATTTAATTGTTTCTGAAATTTTTCTCTGATCATTATTGAAATTTCTGGTATCTACTCACCATTGCATTTAGCATCTTATTATTCAGCTCTTTGGCTTCATTTCTTGTTTCACCTGAGAAAGGGAAGGAAGTTTTAGTAGGAAGTATATATATATATATTAAAAAGAGTCTGAAGAAAGGTTTGCCATCATGATATTATCCATAGAAAAGCAAAAGATATCCATAAATATAACTGTATACGAATTTAAGTTGAGCATAAACAGGGAGCACTTTTATTTATCACAGAAATATGGGTGTCTATTGCTCAGAAGCTTTAACATATTTTTGGAAAATCCCAAATCTTATATTTGATATATTATTGTTATTATTTGTAGAATCATGTGTCACTTGGGAATGTATAAATTCTTCTAGGCTTTATAAAAATTCTTCTAGGCTTTATAAGAACTTCAACTCTTCAAGTACTCAACACGTATAGGCAAACAAATCAGTGAAAACTCAGAAACAGGAGAAACTTTTTTTTTCTTGGTTTAAATAACACTGGTGAAGGGTGTTATTCTAAAATTCAGCAATTTTCAAAAATACTTTCTCTAATATCCGAACATTCTATTTCAGGCCAAGAAACAGGTTTGAACCTCCAAGAAAATTTCCAAATTCCAAGAGACTTTCTCTAACCAAATATAATTTTTAAGGTAACTTTCGGAAAAAGATAAAAAAGCAGAGTTGCTTCAATTTCAAAATAGATAATAATATTACCTCTCTCATGCATACAGCCAAATAAATAAATAAGATTAAAATTAAAAAAAAAAGGCGCTTAGACAAAGATGTTTATCAGTGATTAGGCTGTTTTTTTTCTTTTTTCTTTTTTTTTTTTTAAAAAATCTCGTTCATAGTGCGCTTTAAGCCTTGACAATTATTAATTTATTATCAATAGAAAAAGTGAACAGACAGGAAATGAGAGAACTATGTGAAAGTAAATAATATTACTGATATATATATATATATATATATATATATATATATAAGATTTAATTGGGTGTGACCATTACTCACTACTATCGGAAGTTAGCTATTTCAAACTTAATAATCAATAATTAATTATAACATGTCAATGTCAATGTTAATATTAGTGTCTAATTCTAATTTTCAGCACTAATCAAAATAATTATAAAATTATCCACACATCAATGTTCTAAAACACAACTATATGAAACTAAATTAACACTTATCAGTCACCAAAAAAAAAAAATAACACTTATCAGAAATCAAAATTCATATGTAACAGAAGGAATAAAAGAAAATACGTCAGTTTCAGAAAATGTATGTACCAGGTGGAGTAGTATTATTATAGTTGTTGTTTGTAAGGAACCAGTGACGATGATCAAAGAGCTGAAAGAATCCACTGATGCACCCCATCTGCTTCTTCAAATCTGGATTCTCTTCCTTCATTGATGTGAAAACCTTCTTACTAGACATTCCTGTATTTCAAAACCTTATAAGTTAACTAACTATATACTATTATTATACAATACCATGTCCTTGTTTGGTACTTCTATGAATATTGTGAAGGAAGAGTTTGAAATAAATGTGTGAAGGTGAATAAGAAAAGGCTTAGGAATATAACAATACAGGGCATTGAATAATGACTATAGAATGAAGTTGCATAATGAAAATGGATGAGGATATATATATATATATATATATATATATATATATATATAGTTGAGTTTAATTTATTGAGGTACATGGTTACATGTGTATGCATGTGAACAGAAGAGAATGTCCATGGAATCATCAAATAATAGATATTAGATAAGAATGAGACATTACACAGAAAATTAAACTACATAAATTAGATGTTGGGTTTTCACATAACAGCCGTGAGAAACTATATAAGAATATATATGTAACTTTGTGCAACATGCATAAGGAACAAAAAGAAGCAGTGAAAACCAAGTAATCCCCCAAAGTGCAATTGTTATACTGCCACAAAATGTACAGAATTTTTTTTTTTTTTTTTTGTGTAACAGAAACAGCTACAGGATTGTATTATCTAATTTCTATAGTAGGAATATATAAGGAGCCTCAGTGACAAGATTTTAATTACATTAAGCAAGAGTCAAGAGATGAGAAAGATAGGCGCCTCTTGGAAAATGATAGGTTATTAGAAGTAATAAATAAATTAATAAGTTTTAAATTTTTTATTCTTTTACAATTTTGTTAAAAAAGTGGTAATTTGATTAATAAGTTGTTTTTTAAATTTGTATCATTAATATAAAATATAATTGATAAAAAAGGATAAAATACTTAATTTACTAAAAAGTATTTAAAGATGAGCCATATATATAACATATATTAAATAAAAAATTATTTAATTACTAAAAAATATAACCTTTCTTATTTAATAAGAGACTAACAATGTGTGGGTCAATTTAACAGTAGATGATAATAACAATATAGTAATAAATTGGTCAACATACATTTTGGTTCACACTTTCACTATTGATAAATAATTTCATGTTCAAAGTTTTTATTTCGGTAAAGATAATTCGTTTCTTGAAAAAAAAGTAGATTACATTTTGTTCTTTTAGTTATTAATTTATATCTATACTCAATAATTTAGAATAACAGCGAGAAAGAAAGAAAGAAAATAAATGAGACAATAATTATGTAAAATAAATTTGATCTTTTATAATGATAATAATTTCCAATCATGTAAATTTTTAAAAACAAAGAATTATTTTTAAACAAATATAATAATGATTAATTAATGAGTAAAACAAACTTTTCTAAAATATGACTCAGATCTGCTACAGGTTCATTTCCTAGCAATTCTATTTAGACAAAACAACGTGGGTGGGTCTCTGCCTCGCAGCCTTGGACCTCTCTAAATTCTAAAGCATCATGTGGAGCTTGTCAGACGAAAAAAATAAAAATTAGTTGAGTGGACTTTGTATCAAAATAAATAAATAAATAAAAGAAATAAAATAAAAAAATGTTTGGAAAAATCAAAATTCAAGTCATGAATAACAACTTGAAAAAATTAACTTAAGTTAATCAAATGATTAATTTGTTTGTTTATTTAAATTTCGTTTTATGTATGTACGCAATAATTTATTAACTATCAATCAATTTTAAATAAAATTCTAATTTTGCGACAGATTAATATTTATCCTGACGGATTAAAAGATGCCGTAAAAAGAAAGAAAAAATCATCAGCAGAATAAAATCGAATTAACTAATGTAAGCCTAAACTTGAGTTTAATAGTTTATGAAGTTATATCCCTTCATAAATTCAATACACTACACATGCAATATGTCGAAGTTTACTATTATTTAAATTATAATAATCATGATTCTTGGCGTTATACCATTGTAAAATCATGCTGTCTAATCGCAACAACAAACTTATCCATAACGAGAGCAAGAGTCACATAGCCAAACTCATGCAATATCTCGCACCTCGCAATAATTTTAGTTATTTTTTTCTAATAATATTAGCTTTTGCTTCCAAAATTGATATTTCATTGTAATTGAATAATGCTAATTGAACAAGTTATTTTTATAATTAAATTTAATAATATCTTTTTTTATCTTTTAACTAAAGTTTTTAATTGATTATTAATTTAAATTATTAAATTAATTTAATTAAATTTAATTATTAAAATAATTTAGTCATATAGTATTACCAATATCTGTAACAACAAAAATCGACTGAAATGGTAAAAGTTTCGAGTCTCTAATATTAGTTTTAATTTTATTTTATTTTGAGTCTTACAAGATAACACATAAATATTTGTGGAACTATTTATTATAAGGGAAAAGCTCAGTATACAAGCGATTAGGGCTTGTAATTATTACAAGTTCATTAACGCCTAATCCACCAAAACGTGCTGCAACTCCTACGTCACTTACACGCGCTATATTTACGCGTTTCACTTTTTTTTTTTGCCTCATTTTCTTCTTCTTCTTCTTCTTCTTCTTCTTCTTCTTCTTCTTCTTCTTCTTCTTTCTCTGTGTCTCTTTTTCTTCTCTTCCTCCCTCTTTTTTTATTGAAATTTCTTCTCCTCTTTTCGTTTTCTCTTTCTCCTTCATCAAAATCACCAGAAAAAACGAAGAAACATTATTCAAGGTACGTTTATTGCCTTCTCTTTCTCCTTCTTCTTCTTCTTCTTCTTGCTACACGTTCTTATTTCTCTTCCTGTTCTTCTTCTTCATTTACGTGCTTTTCTCTTTGTTTTCTTTCTTCGTTATTCTCGGTTTCCATTGTTTTTTGACATCAAGCTCTGAAATCGTTTTTGAAGAAGATGAGGAGGAAAAAGAGAGAGTTCTGAATTATGCATAAGGTGTACTTCAACGAATTTTGGGTGTATTTCTTAAATTCTTTGGGTGTATTTTTGTAATCCTTTGGGTGTATTTCTGTAAATCCTTTGGGTGTATTTCTGTAATCCTTTGGGTGTATTTATGTAATCGTTTGGTTTATTTCTGTAACTGTTTGGGTGTATTTCTATAATTCTTTGGGTGTATTGATTTCAAGAAGAAATATACTGTCTCTCCCTATATTGGGTGTATTTCTTAAATCCTTTGGGTGTATTTCTGTAATCCTTTGGCTTATTTCTGTAACTGTTTAGGTGTATTTCTGTAATCCTTTGGATGTATTTCTATAATCGTTTGGGTGTATTTTTGTAATCGTTCGGGTGTATTTCTGAAGTTCCATCGTCTTCAAAACAATTTCAAAGCTTGATTTCAGAAACCATGAAAATCGAAAAAAACAGAAGGAGATCGAAGGCAAAGAGAGAACGCTTTTCCATACAAATCATACAAGTCATTTATATTTCTTCTTCTTTGTAACGCGCGTATTAGGCCCATCTTCTTCTGCTTCTTCTTCTGTAACGTGCGTGTTAGGCCCAACTTGTAAGACTTGTAAACAAAAATGACTTGTTAAAATCCGCAACAGAGGTGTAAATTTAATTTTTTATCGGGTGTATTTATAGTCTGTGTTTGGGTGTATTATGCAGATCTCTATGCAGACCGTCATATATGGGTTCCAATCTATCTGGATCACCACTTCATATTATAATACCTGTAAATCAGACATTTTGAATATACCAGAGAGAGTTTAATTATGGAAAAAAATTTACTTATAATTGGATCAAATATATTTACACCATGTGTTCAATTTCTTACAAGAGTATATAACGGTTACATTAATCAGTGACAATATCATTAGAATCTATCTGACAAAATGGACTCAATAACAATGAGGATGGCCTGGACAGTCTTATTGCATCACTTCTCCTCGCTCATATTTCTGAATTTCTCACTCAACAGATGGGTTGCACACTTTAGGTCCTGATTTGCTGTAAACAAAGCAAAATTAGAGTTAGGTATATTTCTATTATGAAAAACTGATTTGATCGAAGACATATATTTGTTCTTACATTTTTTTCAGCTTGGTTTTTGCCTTCCATTTTTACTGCAATGAAAAATATACACATAGATATCAGTCAGATACACCCATAAATCAACCAATACACACAAACCGATTTTATAAGTATTTAATGAGATCAGTTCAAAATGATGTTCAATTGACTCAAACAACGATAAATATACAAGCTCTAGCAATATTACAATGTCAAGCAATATGCACCCAAGGACAAGCAATATTAGAACAGTTGCAACAGTTGATTATATTACATGATATGGGTTCAAGAATATACACCCAACAAATTACGCCGTATACACCCAACAAATTACGCCGTATACACCCAACAATCAACCATATACACCCAACACATTACGCCATATACACCCAACAATCAACCATATACATCCATACAAATTACTCCATATACACCCAATAAATTAAGCAATATACAGCGAAAAATCAGTTACGAGAAGAACTAGAACAAGAAGAACAGTAAAACTTAGAACCACTTTGAAGAACAGTAAAACCTAGAGGAACTTACAAGAAGAGTAAAACCTAGAATAAGAAGAATAGTAAAAACAGTGATATGAGATTTAGAACAAGAAGATCAATAAAACCTAGAAGAACATAGAAGAACAGTAAAACATAGTTCTTCGATTTCGAAATCAGAAACAGAAATGTGGAAAATGTACAAGATGAGTAAAACAATAACGTACCTTGAATAATATTTTGTTGATGGTTTCTGCTATTATTCGCGACGAGTTCAAATGTCTCTTCAGTTTGGAATGTTGCTCGAAACTTTGTGGTTTGTGTTTTCTTTGAAGGAGAAGAGGAAGAGTTAGCCATGACGAGCGATTATTCCGAAGAGTAACCGTTTGAATGTCGCACGTGGGTTGACGCTCCATTCAAAGAGAGTTAATGCGCATAGACAAGTTATTGAGTTGGGCTAACTTGTAAGGCTTGTAAGCCTTTTTTGCTTGTATGTGTAGCAGACCCCATTACTATAAATAGTAATTTGAAATTAAAAATAAAATTTGTCTCTCTAATGTTTGTTAGTCTTAATATAATTAGAATTTTATATTATTTTTAATTATTTTTATTAATATAATTATACGAGTAACAAAATTTTATTGATTTTTTATTAGAATGATATTGTATCTCTAAGGTGATATCAATTTCATTTCATTAATAAACTCTAATACAGATTTTAATTTTAAATTAATTTATTTATTGAAGATATAAAAAATAATACTCTAAAAATATTCTATTAAAAATCTCTAAGTATATGATTTTTTTGGGGAAAAAAACAGCAAGAGAATCAATTGGTAAAATATTTATTGAACTTAAATGTGTTTTGATTTTAGTAAGCTATCAATTATCATATATGAATTTACCTCATTTTATTTAAATAAAAATATATTTAAATAGTCATTCTTTTTAAGAAAAAAACATATTTTTTAAATTAGTTACACTATGACCACACTATTACAAGTAATTTAGAGATGTCAAATAATAAAAAAAATTATCTAATCATATAATAAACTAAAAAATCTCAAGAGAACCATCAATACAAAAAACTAACTATTATAATGGAAGAGTTCAATCCTTCATAAAAAAAATTTCAGGTGTTAATTTTTGAGGAGAGATTTTTTTTTTTCAAGTATTAAAACCTCAACTCATAATATAGAGACATTAGTACATGTCGCTAAAACGCTAATCTTTTATAATGAGGTATTCTCGTTTCTGATTCTTCTCTTGCATAAGATATCAAAAAGGAGATATTATTGGACAACAATTTTATTATTCTTTGTTCAACTCCAGTCTAATAAGAACCGTGGAAAAGCATCCGACAAAAACACTGAACCTCCATCTAACTATACATTATAGTCAGAATCCACCTCAAACTCAAAGAAGAAGTTATTAATAATTGAGTTCAATGTACTTTAGATAAATGAATGTACCTCTTGACTATACGCATGGTTTTGGGTTAAGGGTGGTCCAATAATGTGGAGACACTAGCTAGGGTAGACTACCCATAATTATATCAGAAATGTTAAGCCAACTAAACTTTTTTTTTATTAAATTAAATTTATATACACATATTTATATTCTCATTTTTATTTTCATTCACTTTTCATTATTATCATTATGGTGACATTACTTTCATGATCTTTTACTACCTTTTTTTCCTCGTTTATCATTATCATCTTAGTTTAATATCACACAATCAGTTTAATGAAAACAAAAGTAACACAATACAAAAATTTTAGGACGAGTTAAAATAAAATAATTATAAATTAATATTACTAAATTACACCCTTTTTCTTTTAACTCAAAAAATAAGAAGTAGCGATTTTTGAAAAAAGTGTGGCAATGTATAAACCGCTATAAACAGTAGCGGTTTATGTAAGATTTATCTTTAACTTTTTTTAATAAAGTAAAAAAATTATTAAATATTAAATAGATAAGAATTGTATTAGATGTAAATAATGTGAATTGAATTGTTAAAATTTCTACTTGATTTGTACTAAAATATAAATAAATATAATTTAAATTATAAAATTTTTAAAAAGTAATACCAAATATGCTATATGAGTACACTATATCAATAAGTATTATTTACTTAAATTCAATTTTTAGATAAATAAATTTTAAATCATAAAACTTTAAAATTTAAAAAATTAATACCAACCTATTATATGAATAAAAAAATGAATATTGTCTATTTAAATTTAATTTTTAGATTAAAAAATAAATTATAAAACTTGCTATACGAGTACATATAAAAATTATTCATTTAAATTTAAAGAATAATAATACTATTTTTAAATTATATCTTTTTATAATTTAAAAAAATTTTAAATTGATTAAATTAAAATAAATTAAAATAAATTAAATTAAAAAAATAAAATTAACATAATTCAAATCGATTAAAATCATATTACAAACATTTTTTATTATTTTTTATTTTTAAGAGTTGGATCCCATCATTCCCACTGCTATTATTGTTATGGGACGGTTACATTCTCTCTATTCCGTAACCATTTTGGTGACCCCAAGAGCTTGTGGGGGAAGGAAAGCTTTGTTACAAAAGGTGCAATTGTACTAAGTTTTCTTCTTTTGCGAATCCTGGCTACCAATAACGAGTTTGAATTTCTATTTTTCAGTGGAATTACTGCCATCTTCAATAACAGTAGTAAAACTATCTTTATTAGAATTCTTAGAACTATCATGATCATGGTCATTTGGGTGTAATCTTCTCTCTCTTCTCACTTCAATTCTGTTTTTTTCTGTTCAGATGAGAAATCAAAAATGTATCGTGTCAAGTGACGAGACAAAATGAAAATGTCTCGTGGCTAGGGACGAGCTAAAAACAGAAAAGTTTCTTCTAAGTCCAGCAAGTGTTAGCAAACAAAAAAGGGGCTAAGATTCAACCCCACATTCTCTTAGCCACTGAAACCATCAACGTTGAATCTCTATTTGCATCTAATACAATTTTTATTTATCTAATAAATTCTCTTTTTATCTTATTAAAAATTGTCAAGGATAAATCTCACGTAAACCATTATTATTTATAGCGGTTTATATATTGTCACACTCCTTTAGAAACCACTGCCTATAGAGGTTTCTATATACACTATTTTAACCGTAAATCGCGACTGGTACCAATAGCTTTTTATATAGATATATAAAAAATTACAATTACGTCTTGAGTTTGAAAAAGTTGTAATATGGGTAATATTAATTTGTAATCAATTTATTTGAGTAACTTGTCCAAAATTTTAGGTTATTAATGACATAAAAAATCAGTTGAAAACAATATAGTACGAAAATTTTGATAAATAACACAAAATTTTAAAGAATCACATGTCTAAAATATTAATTCACTCAACCATTAAAATAATTTAAATGTGTTTTGGAATAAAAACAAATAACAATTTATTATAAATGACACATAAATAATTAAACCTTTTATATATGAATTCAATACCACTCAATTAGTTTAATAATGAGAAAAATTAGTTAAAAAATTATTCATATATATGACCGTTAAAAAATTTTTTGTGTCAAAATTAAAAGATTTTATATGTCACAGCTAAATAAATTTCGGTACAATTTTTTTAATAAATTCTACACAATTCAAAATCCTCCTCCTCATCATCATCATCATTATCATTATATTCTCATAATTTTTCTTATTTCATTCTCTTAACAAGAATCTATGTTACGGTTAAAAATTTTCCATATCAAAATTTTAAAAAAAATCCTATGTCATGATTAAAAAATTTCAGTGTTATTTTTTTAGATAAATTATACACAATTTAAAATCTTCTATTCTCTTTTTTTTTATCATCATTATCATCTTTTTTTTCTTCTTCTTGTTTTTTTATTTATAATTCCTCTTATATCTCACTCTCTTAATAAAAATACAAATAAAAAATTAAATAAAAGATGTTGAGAAAAAAAATATGGCAATAATAACAAAAATAAAAGAACAATAATGATGAAAAAATATACGAAAAAAAATATGTGATTTATGTATATGTAGTATAAATAATTTTTATTAAATTTGAATTAATTTAATTAAATTTAATTGACAAAAATACTTAGATGATAATGAATCTGTAATTATATATGCTATAGGAATGGAAAGGCTCATACAGTCGCTTTATTATCTCTAAAATGATATGAAACTATACATTAAATAATCAATTGAGAGAGAAGGGGTCCTATGGCAAGAAAAAATTGCTGCTATGTGGTTTTCGCCGCAATTTTTCGTCCCTTATTCTCATTCTGCCACTCTCAAATAGGTTTTTTTTTTTTGGAAAAAATACACAAGTCTCAACACAGTTATAATTAAAAAAAATCACAAAAACAGAAATAAAAGATAAATAAATAAGATCATATAAGGTATTACTACATGTCATTTAAGGTATCTCCAAGACATCTCTCATTTTCTTTTGTCATTGGAGTAAAAATTGAGACCAGGGGAAAAGATCGAATCTCGGTTGAGTGAAAACATCTCATTTCTCTTTTCATATTTTAATAATATTTATCCACCAATTCTGTTATGTCTATATTTTGTAGGGTAATTAAAAACTATTTTGATATTAGACTAAACGAAATTTTTTGTCAAAAAATTTAAAAAATAACTTCTAAATTTTAATTTTCTTAGTTTTATCTTAAAAATTTTTGCTTTATGTCAAATATACTCAAACAGCTAATGTTTTAAAAAATTTAGGAAAACAATACTTGACAACTAAAAGTCAGTAACAAAATTTTGTGTCTAACTTATTTCTTTATGTTAAAAATTGTTCTTATGAAGTTATTTTTGAATTGATCATAAACCTTTTTAAAAATTAGTTATTAGAAATATATTTAATACGAATCAAAATCTTTTTATAAAAATATTGAAACAAAATAAAATTTAGAAGTATTTTTAAAATTTTTGACAAATTTCATAAACAAAAAATATATTTTACTCTTGATATTAATATTTTTATTTATTTTATTAATTACAAAAATAATTTAAGTATACCTTTAATTAAATAATAAATATACGGATATCACAAGAAGAGTGTTTACTATGTATAAATAGTATTATTGTTTATCAATTATTAAATTTACCAATATCATATTTTAATAATATTCTTTTAAGTAGGGATACAATTGATATCTAGAATCGTTTATCCATGGAGATGCTGTTTGTGAATCTTCACTGTCATTAATTTTTAAATAGTTTAATTTATTATATTAATCTTTATAATTTTGTTAAATATAATTTATAATTAAATTTTTATATTTTTTATTTTAATTGAGTCTTATATTATTTTTAATTTTATAATTATATTTTTGTTAATGTAAAAAAGATTAATTAACTGAATATTTAATACATACTCACAATTAAAAATTAAATTAAATTTTTTATTATATATTTTTTAAAAATAATATTATATTAATTTTAATATTTTTTATACAAAAATAACCTAATTATAAAATTAAGAATAATATAAAAATTTAATTAAAAAAATATAGGAACTCAATTAAAAATTTAATAAAACTCTAAATCTTAAATTCTAAATTCTAACAACTAACAGAATAATTAAACCGATTTAAATAGATGAGTTAGATATGTCACTTATGAATTTTTTATTTTTTATTTTTTATTTTCTCAGAGAGCAAAATATATATCCATAGAGTGAGAAGAAAGTTGGAAAATAGCAAATAAAACAAAACAAAGCAAAAGCTTACACAATCAAACAAACAAACTTATCAATTTATGCACATTTTTATAGTGCCAATGCTTTACAGCATGTCTGGAAACAAATTTAAGGGGCAAAAAAAAATTACTGTTTTTGTTTGTTTGATTGTCTTGAATCGATCTTGTGAGGGGTGAAAATTTTTTATTTTATTTTTAATTTTAAAAAATTATTTTGCATACTAAAATTTATTTTGATCAAATTAGTTCTTAATTATTCCCTAAGTAGAGTCAATCTTATTAAATTGAATAAAAAACACGAAAATGAGGAGAAATTGAAAATGAACAGAAAGTAAGTAACTAGCGGAAATACAGTGTTCAAATTAATGTTAATTATTTTCATACTGTTTTTAAAATTTCCCTTTTAAAGAAATAACTGTATGAGAGAGGATTTATTTTTAAATCACTGTGAAGATTCAAATTTTAGTCCCCATCCCACCAGCTTATATAAATTGTATTTTTTTTCCTAAACAAAAAACCTAGAAACAACTTAGGGTATATTTCGTTTAAGTTTTAGGGGGAACTATTTTTGAAAAATTAAATTAAAAATAACCTTCAGATAAATTAATTTTAAAAGAATTAAATTTTCTTTGAATATGTTACAAATAAAATTATAAAATTAATTTTGTTTGGAAAAGATAAAATCAGATTACTTTGCTTTAATTTTGAAGATATAATTAGCACATTGCATATTAAAATAACTTTAAAGTAAATTGAAACATTCTCAAATAATAATGTAGATGAAGTAGCACTTCACTTGTTGCCACCAAAATTCAATTTAGGCAACAGAATCTGATGATGGTTTAGTAGGAAAAAGTTAAGAAAGCCTATGCATGTCTAATTACTGTACAATCTCATTCTTAATTATTCACAATAATAATTAAATTTCTTCAGGAACAATATCCTCTTAAGTTAAAAAAAGTTAGTAAAATAAAGAGTTAATCACTTTTAAACTAAAATTAATAGTAATTAATCTCTCACTTTATTAATTTTTTATTTTAGAGGATTTAAATTCTAAGTTTAGGTCCTCTAATTATAAACCAAATAAGCCATTAATTATATGTTACTACTTTTATAGCTCTCTTAAAACTTTGATTATTGTAATTAGTAGATTAATCATTTATTAAATGTAATGAGAAAAATAAAATAAAAATTCAAAAGTATATATATATATATATATATATATATATATATATATAAAGTTTGCTAAAAATTTTAAAATACCTATATATTTATTTTATTTCAGTTTTGTTTCAAAAGTTTTAGAGTTTGCATAAATTGTATTTTCGACAGTTAAATTTTTAAGAAGTATAGAACTATTTTAATTATAATATTTGACAAGTAGGAGCTAATAATAAAATTTTGTGTCTGATTTGTTTGTATTAAAAGTTGTCTTTATTGTTAAATTGATTTTAAGTTTTTTGAAAAATTGATTGTTCTATTAAAAGTATATTTAATACAAATAAATTTTTTTTTGAGATAAAATTAAAAAAAATCAATTTTAATAGTATTTTTAAATTTTTTTTTGATAAATTTCAGAGAAAAAAAAATGTTTTGCCCTTTTAAATATTATCCTCATGCATGCACGCTCATAGTTGCACAATTATTAATGGGGTTCTGGCTTTAACTTCTAGGATGATCGATGATGACCCTTTATATAGTGTTTTAGTTTAGTCTATTTAATATTATTGTACTAATAAACAAGGACAATATAATTGAAACCAACAAGCTAAGGTACATTTCATGCTTCTTATACCTCTTTTCATGTGCACTTCACTTATTTCTCATTTGTCTTGGTATAATTGAACATAAACATTAATTAACTTCAATTTGATAAAATAAATAACTTTATTTAGCTGTATAAGAATTAACTTTGATTTAATAAAATTTAAATTATTATGTGCATAATTATTGTGTTCCTATAACTAAAACAATAGCTTCTGTTTTGGTCGTGCTAGTGTTTCCAAAATTGATACACAAGCTTCCCACGTTGTACCAAAAGGTACAATAATGCTAATAATGAACCGCTTATGTAGCTTCTTCTTAATTAAAATTGTGTATAATCATGGGAGTGACTCAGATAAAGACGCCAAAAATATAATTTTATAAATTAAAGATATTTTTTAATAATTAAAATTTAACACATATAATTGATTAAATTATGTTATTTTTGTCGAAATTAGGCTAGACAAATTGATTTAACCAAAAAATGGTGAATCGAATCTTAAACTGGTCTAAATTAATATTATTTTTATAAAAAATAACTACAATATTCTATTATAGAAAATGACTAAAATACTTCTATTATATATATTAATTTTGAGAATCTTAAATTTTAGTCCTTTATTTTTCTATCGTAGACTTAGAATTTAGAATTTTTAAAATTAAAAAATATATATAATAAGAGTATTTTAATCATTCACTATAATAAGGGTATTGTAGTCATTTTTTATAAAAAAATAATATTAATTTAGATCAATTCAAGATTTGATTCACAATTTTTTTGCTTAAATCAATTTGTCTAGCCTAATTTTGACAAAAATAACATGATTTAATCGATTATATATGTTAAATTTTAATTACTGTAAAACATCTTTAAAAAAAGACGTTTTAGGCATCTTTATTTGAGTGGCTCCCTACTATAATAAAGTTCATTTGTACGAGTGATCAAACGGATAATTGATAATTCTTAGGAGGATCTCATGCTTATTACTTAAAAAAAAACTTAATTTACAGCATTTTTTAAATATTTATAGCAATTTAAACTGTTGGTATTATTAAGAATAATGATTTTAAAAAACGACATAATTATGAACGTCATTCTAACTAGTTATTACGATAATTTTTAAAAAGCTGTCTCAATTTTTTGAATTAAAACAACAATTTTTTAATATGTTAAAATGACAGTTTAAACTGTCATTATATCCACTAATTTAATATTTCATTACTAAAAGTCCTTTTTAAATAATCTAAAATTGCAGGAAGAGTAAATAATATAATAATTTATGTGAATAGCTGAATAACATGAAGATTAATACATATATACATCGTACCATACAAGAAGTTATAGAAACGTTTAGACTTGAGAGTTGAGACTATGTTACTTTTACTACTCTTACTCTATCTCAAATTAGAAATAGACTATATAATATTTTCTGCTATAATGGAACAAAATGCTCGATTGTGATCACATATCACAAATACCTTATTAGCATATCTAATTTCAATCAATTTTACATGTCTAAAAAATTCAACCTAATTAAAAATTAACAGCATAAATCACTATACAATTTCATCGGTTCACATTTCATGACTCATTGCAATAACAATAACTCAATGGTAATCATAATCACATCAATTACAATCTAAAATTGCAATTACAAGTTTATAATAAGACATAAAACCAAATTTAACCACACCTCTTCTTATTCTTGTTGTTATTGTTAATCTTGTTACTTTTTATTCATCTACTCGCGATAAATTCTCGCAAACGATTTAAAAGAAGAGATTCATCACAGTAACAAAAAGCAGAGAAATAATTTGAACTTTTAAATCTTAGAATATAAAAAAAATAGTAAGTTGATCTGTCTGATTTAAAACGAAAGAGAAGTGCTGAGAATTTTGGTGGAAAAGATACGTAGAATGACAAGAAGAGAAAACTGGAAGAAACGTTATCAGAAGAGATTGTCGCTGGAGGAGATATCACTGGAAAAGATCATTGTTGGAGAAGATTGTTAGAAAACGCAAGAGGATCGGATATCGTCACACGAAGACAGCATCATCGTACGCGTAGTGTTTTAACTAAATGTTTCTGAAATTAGAGATTATCAATTTGTGTGTGTGTGATAACGGCAGTTCAAACCTGCTATAATTAAAACTGCCACTAAATACAAATTAATTATGGCAGTAACAAAAAATGCCATAATATCTAAATATTATGACAGTTCTTTAAAATTGTCGAAATATAAATACAGTTTGAGATTTTTTTTTGGTAGTGTATGAGTAGGTTAATTAGGTGATAAACTATCTTGCTAATCATGCTTAAAAGCAACAGGCGTGATGGTACAATATAAATTTTAAATTTAATAAAAATTCGTTGAAAACTGCAGATTTGGAGATTAATAAAAACTTTAAAATTCTCGCCCTATAAATAATAAAACTCGTGAACTAGATTTAACCTTCTAAAGCTTTTTTCTCTCGTCCAAAATTTCCCAAAATAAAAGCATAGAAGAGAACAAAATTAATAAATCATCTTTTTTCGATCCACTATTTCGATGGCCTATTATTGGTTAAAAAATATTGATTTTTTAGTAAAACCGATGCATAAGATTGAGTAGGAATTGTAAAAATAATTAAAGTTACTAGAAACTTGTATAAAAATAAAATTGTTAGGTTTAATTATTTTATTGTTTTTTATAGTTTTATTAAATTTGTAGTTAGATTTTTATATTTTTTTAGACTTAACAAAATATTTATTAACAAATTGAAGATACTTATAATTAAGAATTTAATTAAATTTTTAATTAAATATTTTTTGAAAATAATATTCTATTAATTTTAACATTTTTAAAACAAAAAAAAACTAATTACAAAATTAAAATTAATGTAGAAACCTAATTAAAAAAAATATAAAAATCTAATTACAAATATGATAAAACTATAAGGACCAAGAAAATAATTAAACTAATTTTTTTCTATTAATAGTTTCATCAGCTTCGTTGTCATAAGAGAAGACAACATTAATGATTATATCTCTAATACTTTCTTTTAAACAAGAGCCCTTTTTGGATTTATTTAATTTTTTGCATAGGTCTTCTTTTCTTCTATATTTGCCTTATGCTATTATTTTTTTTTTTTTTTTTGTGGATTCATGACCAAAGATCGAACTCTAGACCTTTCGAATATAGAACTCTGATACTATGTCATGAAAATACTTATTCAAAAAACTTAAACTAATAGAAGAAAGCAACATTAATGGTTATTTCTCTAATAGGCAAAAATAGAATTAAGTGAAAAATAAATATTTTTACTTAATTTAAAAAGAATATATTAGAATCCTACCTCCCCTTCGAGTTAGGAAAAAAATTCTAAATCGAACCAAGTTCAATATTTAATTCATTAATTCTTTATATGATACAATGACAACAATTCTTTATTTATACTTCTAGAGAACAAAGTAATTCTAATAGACTTAATATAATTAATATCCCTCTTAATATTATATTATTGTAACAGAATATGTGTATTATATATTAATTTTTTTTCTAGCAAAACTTTTTCTTAACATTATTCAAGATTGAAGTCTACTTTGAATGATTTGTGCAAATTATTTATTACCTCGTTGAATAAGACACTCTCTATCTAGGTGGAGGCGTGTGACATCTCATGTTGTAAAAAAGATTTATTTCAAAGTAAAAAAAGTCAAATCATCATTTGATTATTATTGCTGCATATTCCTAAAGTCATGCATTGTTTGAATTTTTTTAAAAGGAGGCTAACACGACCACATGGGAAAGTGGAATCGTCACGAGGCACACCTTACTTTTTGGCATGGACAAACTCATTATAAGTAACTAATTAAAAGTCGTTCCAAGTAGAAGCTTTAGTTTGATCCCATTTAATTTATAATGGTGTATGATTGCTTGCACGTGATATTTCCATGTAGGGATCGGAGAATTTTATCATTATAGTTGGCATTCTTTTGTTAAGAGACTGATTAAACAACAAAGAAAATGACGTTTTATTATGTTGAAAATAATAATAGAGAATAAAGGTGTGTAGTATATCTATATGATCTTATCGTTACAAGAAAAACGCGATTTATTAGCGACAATTTTTAAAGATTTTGTGATAATTTTTAAACTACTACTAAACGAATTCGTTACACTTGGTTGATAGTTATGTTTTAAGAGATTGGCAAATGGATTTGTAACTCCATCCATCAATTGCTAAATAGATAATTGATTTACAGGAATATTCCATTCCTAAATTAAAGATATCCTCAATTTTTTTCTAAATATCTAATTGTGCCTTTCTTTTATTTTTATAAAGACAAAATTAACCTTCTCGCTCCTCTTCTTCCTTCTTTTCGTCTCCCTCCTCTACTCCCGCTTTTCCCTCTCCCACCCTGCTCTCTTCTCCCACCTCCGCCGCACCCCTCCTTCCCCCCTCCCTCCCTCCTCCCTCCTCTCCAATTCTACCCCGAAATCTCTCCATCCACCTCCCGAGCTCGACTTTGATGACCAGAACATAAAGGAAGGAAGGGAAGGAGGAGTTGGAAAAACTGTGAGCGAAAGAGAACATTCGAACGAAGTTCATCACTTTAGAAAAACTCATAGGTGACGATGCGCTGAGTAGTGGTGATGTTAGCGATAAAGAAGGTCCAAACCCATGCGTTTTTCACTAAAGAAAAGCTCGGAGATATGCTAAAATTTTCACTAAAGAAAAGCTCTCATATCAATTGCGTCGATCTTCGAGATGGCCTCCGACACTATCACCTTGGCTTCTTCACTTTCATTGTAATCACGAGTCCGCTGCTTCGATCTAACAGGGGCATTGTCGAATCCTTCTTCGGCCATCCTCCACACCTTAATAGAGAGAAAGATAGAATGAGAGAGAGACAAAAGAGAGATCACGTTGCAGGGAGAAAGAAAGGGGTCGAGGAAGAGTGAGGCGGCGGTGGGTGACAGCATTGCTGCCATCGTTGTTGGAAGAGGTCACCGATGAGCTGCTTCCTTCTCGTCCATTGTCGGTGTTTGCCGTCTCAGATTCGATCTCCGTTCTGCTTCGTTTTGTTTATCTTGTTTCTACTTTATTTTGCTTCTGTTTCTACTTTATTTTACTTTTGCTTCACTCTACTTCTGCTTCTATTTTTGTTTTTGAATTGATTTTATTTCTGTCCAATAATTATGTTAAAAAAAATTGATTATGCTAAAAGATTCTAATTATGAGTTATGATTATTTGTGTTTGCTTGTAATTAAAATGATTATGTTTTGGCAAAATTCTGCTTCTAATCATGCTAAAATTGATTATGACAAAAATTTTAGTTCTGAATTTGTGTTGATTATGACAAAAATTATGCCATAAAAAAAAAGAGTTTGTTGGTAGAAAAAGAGTGATGACGAAAAAAGAGAGGGAAAAGATGGTAGAAGACAGTGATGGTGAAAAAAGAGAAAAACGGATAAGAGTAAATTAATAAATTTGTATTTTATAAGCATTTTTAAATATTTACTGTTAATAAGGTTTTAATTAAAAAATTTAATATGGTATAGAGACTCAATTAAAAAAAATATAAAGATCTAATTAAAAATTCGATAAAATTATAAAAAACGATAGAATAAATTTTTTTATTATAACTTATTTCCTTTACATCCATTAAACTTAAAATACTTGCATGAGAGAAAACTAAATAATAGACGATATTAAACTTATAGATCATTCCAAAACGTTAACCATTATCATTAATCAAATTCTTGCAAAAAAAAGAAACACATATTGACCCTGTTAACGTTCTCTTATAAGTAATTAAGATAAAAGAATCATGTCAAAGAAAAACAAAATAACTTTTTTTTTAATGGTCAGATTAAAGATTAATTTATCGTAGATCTGTATTCTATTTAAAAATTTATTATTGATTAATGGATTACTACATGTCTAAGACAAAATTTAAATCTGTAATACTTATTTAAATAAAAGTAAACGAGTGAATTAACTACTCGACCAATTCAAGTTGGTTACAAATTTTATTTAATCAAACCTTATTAATCGAATAACTTGAATCATGATTAGATGTAACGTTTTTATATTAAAATTTATGTTACTTAGCTTGTTTTATTTGACGATATTATAATTTATGCTACTTGATTGATCACTTCGAAGCTCCAACAAGACGATCAAAACATAGCTTTGATATCCACATTCTAATTTTCTGGTATAGCCTGAAAAACATGTCGCTTTTAAATTTGCTTCTATTTTCTAAGAGTTGATTAGACATTAGATGATGTATGTCACATATATGTTGACTTATTAAGTAGTAGTTATTAAGAATCCATTATGACGATAAACTAATGAATATGAACCTCCACATGTGGCACAATTACTACCTCAATTATGAACGTCCACGTGTTATTACTTCTTCTTCAATTCTAAAAAATAATAATCGTTTAAAGAAAAAATATATTTATGAAAAAATTAGAATAATTTACGCTAATAAAATAAATAAAATTTAAAATTACGATACACGTTCCGTTCTAAAATAGAATTGATTCAATTTACGTTATTTACATGTATTATTTAAAATAGTACATATAACAAATTCTGATTTAAGATATATACGTAATTTTACACTCTATTTATTTTATTACCGTAAATTATCCTTAATAATTAAATTATTTTATTGAACCCCCGTTTTACATATTATTGAATAGAATATTTGATCAAGAAAAAGAAAAAGGACCAAAAAAATTAAAGGAGACTTAGTTAAACTATGTTAAAAAATTATTTAACCACCTAATATTTTTATTTTACAAAATTATTATTGATTGCAGAAATATTTTTATAAAATAATTATTTTTTCATACTAGTAACCATCACCAATAATAATTGGTGTAGTGAGTATGTGGCATTATATTAGAGAGATAGAGCTTTTCCGTGGCGCTAATAATAATGATGCATGTTTTATTCCTAGGAAGTGCTCAAAAAAGGGACCCTCTTATGGTGTGACTATTAAGCAACGGACACACCATGTTAGATTTGGGTTTGTATTAGCATTCATTATTATGAAAATATTGAACACATCCTTGTTCCCTTTATCACATGTATGTTGGTTTAATAAATTGCATGTTTAACAATCACCATTAATATCTTTTCCTCTTTCTTATTATATATATTGATGGGATATGACGCCTTGAATTGGAAGTTATAATGCATGCTTGCATGGTTATCTTTCACTTTCCTTAGAGGGTATCGAATAATATGATATTAATATATAATTGAACATATTATTATTATTATTATTATTATTGTGAGTTCTGCGTGCTAATCAAAGTACACTTGCATTAAGATTATTAATATATAATTGAACATATTTTAATTAAGATTATTAATTAAAATATCATTTTTTATGGAGAAGTAATTTTTATATATTTAATTCATTGAAAACATTAAAACTTTATTTTATTTTTTATATTGTTAATAATTCCTTTAGAGTATTTGTTAGCATAATAATAATAATAATAATAATAATAATAATAATTATTGAAGCTGGATATATATAAATCTTTTCATTAGATACTCACTGTGCGTGTGAGTGTGTGGGGTATCTGTCACGTGTAATTAGAATTATTGATAATATTGTAATAATTATCTGGTCATTGCAATCAATCTGAGTGAAAATATAATACTCTACAATAATGAATTTAGAGATATTTTAATAAGAGGCTTTTATCCATGGTTCTCTTATTTTTATCAGAATAAAAAGTTAATTAAATTTCTTCCATGTCTACAGAGCTAAAATAAGAATTCTTGCTTTGTAACACCTTCTAATGAAATCTCTGATAAAGACATATACTAAGGGAAATTAATTGAGTGGGGCAAAGCCAAATAGTGCTTGTGGACTTTAGCATGTATGCCAATCTAGTATTATTAGTAACCATAAGAAAGTATAAGTTTTAATTAAGGTCTAATTAAGGAGACCTAAGCATGTGTATGACACTTTATATATGCCACAAAAATGTTGTTTGTATTTTTATTTTTAGAAAAGTAAAAAATATAAAAACAGAAATCCTTAGGATAGTTTTTGTTTTAATAAAAATTTAGATAATTTGTCAGACCACCATGAAGTTGTAATTCACCAAATTACACCATCTTAGTGTAATTCATCTGCTCTATCACAATAACCAAGTTAAAGTAAATAATGTATATAATAATTTCTTCTTGTACTTCTAGTTATGTTCTTGCATTTGCGTGTATAAATGCAAAGGGACTTATTTTATTTGACAATTTTTTGGATGTTAAATATAAATGGATCGGATTATTTTTTATTGGTATTAAAAATAATATATTATACCATGGATAATATCTCATAGTATAATGAATTTTTTGTTTATTTTATGGGATAATTAGGAGATTATTTATAGTAAAACTCTTCACAATATATCAATAGATATAATTTTTTTGGTATGAATAGTTTGATGAACATAAATGTTTTTATTTGGACATTTTATTTGAACTATTGAATTTATGTTCTTAATCTTGTGGCGGGAGTATTAGCAGGTATTGATTGAAACTTTAGCATAGGCTCATAAACGCACACCTTTAGTTAATTTAATTTGTTCGAAAAGATAAATCAATAGCTTTTTCTATTGTGCAAGTGGTATCAATTGGATTAGTCCATTTTTCTGTAGATTATATATTTATTTATGTAGCATTTTTTATGATCAAATTTTTTATTTACATTTTTTTTATGAAAAATATTTTTTATATTTATTTCTACTTATATTTTTACATTTAAGATCCGACTCGTATGATTGATTAATATTAATAAGAAATTAATCATTATAGTAAAAAAAAGATTGATTGAGAGAAAGAAAAAAAAATCAAAACAAAAATATTATTTGATTCACCGACTCTAAAAAAAAAATAAAGTTCCATCGTTAAGTTTAAAATGAAATTTTTTTTAATAAGAATAGGTTTAAAAAGTTTTTTTTAATATTTTATTCATTTTTATGATAACAATAATAAAAAGATCCGTTTATCATTTTGTACAAATAATTTATTCCATTTTTACAAAATAATAAAGGAGCACATTCAATATTTATTTGTGAATGATTAGTTGTCAATTCTTCCCTTTACCTTATGTAACATCCTGTTTCTGACAAATACTGTGTAAGAATATTTTCATGCAACACAGACATTAATTCTTACATGCACATTGCAAAGTGTGTGGAGCAAATTGGTGTTGTTTAATTTGATGTAGCTCAAAACAAAAAGAAAGCAGCCACGCAAAGAGAAAAATTGGTGTAGAACTAATGGATGCCAGCGTTGAAGAACATGGTTTCTGTTTTGTAACATCACCGACCAACGTGATTAGTTGTAGGAGATAATAGTTCAGAAGAATTATTGCCATCATCTGTCATATCATATGCATTCGTTACTTAAAATGTGATACATTATTATTGGGTGTATGTTATGATTAATTATATATTTTAAATCATTTTTATTATATTATTTTTATTTATATAATATTATAAAATTTGAGAAATATTTGCATACTTTTAAATTATATTTAATATATCTTTTGAAAATTTATTTTTGTTTAAAGTTTAACTATAATTTGATTGGTTATTAGAACTTTAAAATTATTATCATTTCATGTATTAAACATATATAATTAAAATTATTATAAAAATATATAACGATTAAAAGATGATTTGGTCTCTAATTTTCTGAAATTACTCGAACAATTGCAATATACAATTATGATTATTATTTTTTTTAATGAAATTATGATGATTATTAGAAGGTGAAAACTCACGCAGTCGACTGCAGGTGAAGTTGCTTCTGAATTGTTGACACGTGTTACTGTATGGTTTAAAAAAAATCGATTTATTTTATACAAATGGTTTATTTAAAAAAACCGATTTGAATAGATCAAATAACTACTTTTAAAATAATTTAAATTCTTTCTGCGTATTATTCCTAAATTCCTAACAGATAAATTTGATATGTTCTTTTTCTTCATTCATATTGACCAATTTTTCTTAAATTTATCTGAAACTTTTTTTTATTTAATTTTTGTCAAATATATGTATACAAATTGTTTGAAAGAGTAAAATTTAGTATTCTGAAAAAGAAACAAAATTCACGGTTTTTTATAAGGATGGCATAAATGATATCATCTGTCCTTTTTTTTGTGTCTCTGTTTCTATTTTTTTGATGAGTTCTGTTTTGTTTCCCATAACTTACATTTTCAGTTGCTTTTAAATTAAGCTGTAAATAGATTTAAAATTAAACTGTAAAAGTATGTTCAATTGCAAATTTATCGTTAAATTAAATTTTATGGTAATCAATCAATTAACTTTTATTTTACTAATAAACTATTTTCATGCAAATTATTGTTGATTTTTCAATATTATTCTATAAATAAATTATTTTTTTAAGATAATAAGACTATAATTTACTTGTCTAGAAATTATGATTTCACTGTCGTGCACGTTTTTGTGTTTTTACTTATCAACTAGAATTTATTTTTTAATGAAATTAGAATTTATTTTCAATAAAACAAAAGTATCTAATCAAAATATTAATTTGGTCTCCTTAAATAATTGAACATAATATTATTAATTTTGTCTACAACAAAAATTTTTAATAAATTTTTTCAAAATAAAATTGATTCAAAAATAGAGGAAAAAAAAGAACAACTAATGAAAATATTTATTTTGACATTGCCATCAAGAATAGGATAGCCATAGAAAAAATTCAACCAAATAAAAAAGACCTAACTCATACAATTAAACTACTATCATATCATCACAATAAACTATAACATCACCAACTAAAGAGACATATAACAAATATGAAAGAGATCATGCCAAAATTTCAACAATGCTCGTGCTATCAACTAGTCTACGTTATACCATAATTACATTTTTATCTTCCATCACATGAAATTGCCATGAATTATCTTGGCATTTATGATCCTGAACATCAAAATGGTGTGATGACATAAATATGTACGTATTTATTAAATAATTTTCATCATTCACAGAGGAATGAATAAAAACATAAATTAAGAAATATATTTGAAATAATAAATTTGATTAAGAAATATAAATAAAAAGAACATACCTAATTGAAAGTTTCATATTAGTTCTGAAAAAGGGATTGAAAGAGAACGAATTTTACGTGCGAAACGAAGAAGAAGGGAATAAAAGTAACTGTTTGATCCAATTCAAATCGGTTTTTTTAAATAAACCGATTTTTTTTAAACCATATAGTAACACGTGTCAGCCATCCAAAAGCAACTTCACCTGCAGTCGACTGTAGGTGAGTTTCTGCCTTATTAGAAACATATAAAATGGAACGAAATTAAAGTAGAGCAATGCTAGGGGGCCAGCAATTTTTGTGATTGTTAGCCATCAACTAGCCATCAATGATGATTTGATGGTGTGAGATTAGTGTGAAATTTTATCCAATGGCTTACCTTCCTCTGCTGGTTACATGCGGGCCAAAATTCAATAAAACTGCTGGCCCCTAGACTTTTACGAAGATACTGTGGTCTAGTACGTGCCGTGGCCCGTGGCATACTCCAAAGCCATAATTAGGTGTTCATAAGTTGGGTCAAATTTAATTAGATTCACATCTAATTTAAAAAGTTAATGGGTCTATTTTAATTGGATTTAAAAGTGATTTAAAATAAATCAAATTAAACTAAAAATTAATTTGATATAAAATTTTATATACTAAAATAATAAATTTTATTTTTAAAAATTAAATTTAATAAATATTATATCATATTTATATGATAATAAATTATTTTAAAATAAAAATAATATTGTATAATATCAAAATATTAATTAAAATATAAAAATATAATATTATATTATTAATTTTGTTTTAAAATATATATTTTTATTTAATTTTTTTAAATTAGACCAAATGATTCAAAACATAACTCAAATTAAATTAAAAAATAATAACAAATAAAAATAACAAATTTAAATTCGATAAAATAACAAATATATTTTTAAACTTAAGATATATTTTCGATAAAATATATCTTAAGTCCAGATCAAATATCAGGTTGGACCGAACACATAAAGCCATAACTAAAAGACTTACTGCAATATCTAAATTTGCACCTCTAAAGATAAGGATAGGGAACAAAAGGTTCTACAAATCAATAATAGGTTAATAACACATCGGTTTAACAAAAAAATTGGAGAAAATCACATTAATTGATTATCTAGTGGCAAATCATAAAATGCGTTTAATGTTAATCGAAAATATATTATTCGTGCAAATTATTTAGGGTTAGTACAAATCCTAATTTTTTTTAAATAAATAAAATAAATGTTTTATTTGTTAAAATATATAATTTATAATATTTTTATCAAAATATATCGTATCTCTTATCTCGTTTACAGTATAAAAAAAAATAATACTACACATAAACGAGATAAGACACAAAATGATATATAACCGTATCACGTTTAATTTATATACGTAGTGTGTAATGTCCTTATCTCGTTTACAGTATAAATGAGATATGTATAGTATGACACAAAATGATATATAACCGTATCACGTTTAATTTATATACGTAGTGTGTAATGTCCTTATCTCGTTTACAGTATAAACGAGATATGTATAGTATTATTTTATTTACACTGTAAACGAGATAAGACTGGAAGAGGCATATATATATATATATATATATATATATATATATCGTCTACGGTGGTTGTTTATACCTTGTCACACCCATTTCTTCAACTTTTCTTCTACTTTTACCCTTTTCTAATCAAATTTTAGAATTACTTCACGATTATGGTGTAAGCCGATAATCACGGTGCAGACATCAACCTAATGAACGCAACATGACACATTGCTAATGCAACCGATTTTGAGGTTGGTGTACGTTGTTTTTAAAAGTAGTATGCAGTATATGTTAGGCGAATAAATATATTGTTAGGAATAGTTTAAATGATATAATATGATATTAGGCATATTTTGAAATGAATTTGTTAGTTAATTTTATTTTTCTTTAATCTAAGTTATTAAGGATATGTTTATTATTTTAGTTATTAATTGGGGTTGTTAAAAATTTTTAGTAAACTTAATTAACTAACAACATGTTTATGTTTTTATTTATTAAATATTTAAGTAAATGATTCTGTTTTTAATTTTTTATTACTTAAATTAAATTAGTAAGTTGATGTTGTACTTCTTGTTAATTATTCAATTTAATATTTTCACTTAATCTAATTTATGAAGGAGATGAAAAATGAATGTTTTTATTAATTATTTAACTAAATATCTTTATTTGATCTCAGTGCAGCCTTGATCGCCTGGCATCTATAAAAAATAATCAACAGGCTTTTCTGTAGGATGACATGTCGTTTCAGGTTGATAAGAAAGAAAGACCATGACTCAGTCGTTTCAGACTCAACAATTGCAAAGACTACAGAAAGGATATTGTTGTTACCGTCTTGTGTCACTACAATAAGCAAAACACCACTATATTTGCCATACAGAAGCGTGTCATCGACAAAGACGAACGGCTTGCAATGCTTGAAAGCCTCCATACGGGCAGAAAAAGACCAAAATACCTTATCAAACATGCTGCAATCACAAACCATAAGGTGCCAATCATAGCATGGTACAGCACTGATGTCACATAGCGCTCCGAGACAACAACTCTATCGTGCATGTAGCAATCTCGGCACCTTATTATATGACTCCTCCCAATTACCGTATATCCGCACAATTGCCTTTTGCCTCGCCATCCAAACCTTTTTATACGAGAGTTTGAAGTGATAGTTTTGCTTAACTGCACATTGTAGGACAGAGATGCTAACAGATGGGTTGGATTGTATCAACAGGAGAATGACACAATAGATGAGACTACTGTCCAACTGTAGATTGTCCTGAGACATGGTGGATGCTAAACACGTGTGTGCTTCTCCCACCCTACGCACCTCCCTAACGAAATAGAATAACCGTGGTTGACATGTACAGTAAGCATAACAATGATAATTGAGAATATAGAAAACAACTAAACTGGAACTTACCAATATCCGAGATTCTGTCGGAGAGCAACACGAAGACTCCAATGGCAACCTGCCTCATATTGTCAACAATGCACGTGGTACTTTAATTGATCCGACTCCACAACTCGGTATTCAGCATTTCTGTGAATGTTGTAATTCTTTACATCCTGCATTACTGCATCTTTGCTTTTGAATCTGTGGCCAACCCAAAACTCCACATTACCGTCCAAGTTGTAATTGTCTTCACCCGTATTGGAAAATGGATTTTTCTCTTGCTTCGCATCTAAATCAAATGTATGATAGTGACTAGGTACAGATAATAGGGCCGAAATTGGATGGGGACAGGCAAAAGATATTGACATGATGGCTCGACCGGGGTCTGCGGTACAAACTCCTCCTCGTCATCATCTTCAGAAGAACTGCTCTCGTTGCTATCCACAACATACTCCTTGTTTGAATCCTCACCATCAACGTCCATATCTTCCACTAAACTAGCAACATGTATCGGTTTGGATGCGAGAGGTGGGTCATCATGCACAAAGTTCGAGTGGCCAGATGCATTTCCACCAACATCACCAACCTCCGCAGAAAGCTCCATCACTTGTTCCGCCATGATTCTCTTATGGATGTCAAACATCATGCATGCGCACATGCTCTTCGTCATAGAGTCAAAACAGAAGAAACTAAAAAACTCCGTTTTTCATCGGTGTTAGCAACCTATACCCCATCCTTCCAATCTCTTTTCTCCTGCTACCACCAACGCTACTCAATATCAGACTCTTCACCTCGGACAAAGAACTTACTTGTCGGGTATGCAAGGATTCTCACACTCAAATATCATCCCGTTGTCATTATTTTTCATATGACAATTGGGATACACACTTACAACCAAATATCCAGTACTACTATATATTTTTGCTTATTTTCGGAAGAAAAAGGTAGAGAAGAAGTAGTGAAATGTTTGTCGAGAATATAAAAAATTGCACATTCTTTTATAGCTGCTGAAAATTTGTCGTAACGTATCATGTTTATAGGGTAAACGAAATATACACGTCTACCGCTGCGTACCTTATCTCGTTTATATTGTAAACAAAATACTTATAGTATTATTTCGTTTACACTGTAAATGAAATAAGAGATATAATACATTTTGATAAAAATGTTACAAATAGTATATTTTGGTAAATAAAATATTTATTTTATTTATTTAAAAAAAAATCCCACAAATGCTCTTTTAACAACCAATAAGCGCGGGAAAATCTGTCTCTTAAAAAGATTGGACGTTCGTTCTCGAACCAGTAACTTTTTTTTTTTTTTTAATTTCAATGGCTATCATCTAATAGTTGTTAAAGATGATACATTAGACGGTCGCTTGGTATAAATGATGGAACCAAAATTCTAATATTAAAGGCGAAGTTTTTATAATTCTAATATTAAAAAATAGATAAATTTATACTAAATTTTAATTTTAATTTTAATTTATCAATAAATATAATTGAAGACGGAGGAGGAGGACCACGGCTCACGCCGGCCCCCCTTTAGTTCCGCCACTGCTTGGTAGTATGATTGTGAGTCCTAACTAACTGAAAACTTCTATTAGACCCCAAATTTATAAATCCTAATCCCCCTCCTAACTTGCAACTTGATGATAAAGCTTACAATTTTTGTGTATCCCCCACTATAAGAAATTAGGATTATCAGGGATAGTTACCAGATACATGCCTAACATACCAGGCTTAATACAACCTTAATGATAACAACTAAGAGGTGACAGCCAATGGATTTGGTAAAAATAAATTTTGATATTTTACGAGTCATAGGTTCGTTCAGTGTCATGTTTTCGAACTTGAAAATTTTTCAAGGGCAAAAATAGTCATTTAATCTTAGGGTTATAACGGTTTTTTATACAATACACGACCAAAATAGTATAGATATATGGTCCGATATTGTTTCATATATTTCTTAACAAAGTGATTAATCATCTAATTAATCAAATTTTTTTACCATACAATAATTAATATTTCATAACAAAATAATCAAATATTTTGGCATTAGCATAATCAAACTTTTTATGAATATAAAAAATCATCCACTACTATATTTTTATATGGTTGTTAGTATTTGGATTTGATTATAAATATAAATTTAGTTCAATTATATTATTTGTAAAATTGATTATTTTATTTATAAAATTTGAGTATAAATATAAATGTCTGAAATTTTATATTCTAATATATATTATATATAAATAATTAATTAACAACCCTTCATTTTACATTTACCTAGAATTGGCAAACGAATTATTTGAGAATCTATTTTTTTTTAGTTTTTCTTTTCAAATCAAACATCGGTGTCCTAATCAACCCACCAGAACTATATTTTCAACTTACATATTTGAAATTTTATTTATTTATTTATTTGCACATGTGATGAGAAAACCCAAGAAAAAAAAAAATTACTTCACATTAGAACCAACCAATTGGGCCAATCACAGCTACATAAATTTAGCGCTCACTCCAGTAGACCAAAATAAAAAGAGGTAACCAAAATAAAATGACAATTCATCAATAGATTTTTTTTTCTTTTAATTGGAAACTGAACTTCGTTGATGGAAACTCGCGAAGTTCAAGTATCCCATGATATCTTTTTCTTTTTATTATTATTATTACAGAAGTATCCCGATATATCTAAACATAGTATAGAACATAAAGCAAATATGGCGTTTAAGGTTTTAAATACAGTTGGTCTTAGTTTCTATCAAATCATTTATCTGATTTATCACAACTCCCATATTGTTACAATCAAGAAAAAGATGCTGGAAGAGAGATCAAACAAGTCCCTATTTTCATTTTCAATCTTTTAATTTTGAAATTAGAAAATACTGCAAAGAGAAACAAGCCATAAGATTTAATCATAAGCAAAACTAAATTCTCAGTAATAATGAACTATTCATACATGTTATCAGTATGTTATAAAGGAATCATCATCAGCCATATAATAACAATACATTACTCATAAATCTAACTCTTGAAATTTTCTCCTCTATTTTTACCCTTTTTGTACCAAACTAACCTTTAATTAAAGAGTTTTACAACAATGTTAAGAGAACAAAAAAAAAAAATTGATGCTTCATGAAACAATTGTTGTATATTTGATGAGAAAAATCAAGACCCTTCTATATCTCCATTTGCTTTGAAAATATAAAAAATAGATAATAGAAAATCTATAGGATTTGGATAAGTCAATAGGAAGAATGCACTTGGTTGTTTAAGTTAGCAGAGACATTGTCTTCAAGTTGAGAAGCAAAAAGGCTATCAAGAACTTGGAGGTAGAAGTTCCAAGAAGGACTAGTTTTAGTAATTGGTTCTTGTCCAAATGGATGTTCCTCGACATAGTTTGGGATACTTTCGACATTCACCAATCCATTTAGATATTCTCGCAGGTCGCCTCCATCAGCTGTCATGAACCATAATCAGGTTATTGTTCAATTAGATTCGATAAGATCTAATCTACATAGCGGGATAAGGCTTGGTTGTTGTTCTTGTTCTTACAGAAAAGAAGAAATGAACAAACACTCGCAATTCCCTAGATGCATCTTTTAGGCACCAAAATCGTAAACAATTAAAAAATGTCATGTTGCATTAAATGAGATTCAAACCAAAAAGTAAAGAAAATGAAGGCCAATCAGTGGATAAGACAAAAACAAAAAGCAAAATCAAATAATTTAGTGTCTTTGCAAAGATTAAGGATATGTACCTAGTGAATTGTCGTCACTCTTATTCTGATAACTGAATGAAAGAGGAAAGACTGAGGTGTGTGGCTAAAACAATTGAACAAAATTTACTAAAGTAAATTAGGATTTAACATTGTAAGAAATAAATTTGGTTTAAAAAGGCATAAAGAAAGCAAAGTTTGTTTTGTTTATGTACAGGATTCAGCAATGCTTTGTACGGAGAATCATCCAACAGCAACGTGTTCGATTCGTTGAAATATCCTTTCTCCCAAGGAAGATTAGGATAGCGTTTCTCCCAAACATTCCTCAGATCCTTAAACAACACCTTCTTGTGCTTGTTTTCCATAGTTCTGACATTGGTTCCTGTACAATGAGAAGCATCCTGCAAAAAGTGACAAATGTAGAATCAACTGGAATCCAAACAGGGTTTATCCCGGGACAAAAGTGACAAATAGTTGAAATACATTAAGAAATGCCTCAATTTCATGGTAAGATACAAAAATTTGGGAGAACTCCAGAGACGTGTATTGATGAAATCCACATCTTTTGTATAGAAAGTAGAAAACAGAGAAAGGCGAAAAAGAAAAAGAAACAATTAACAAAGTGACAATTTACTAAATTTACTAAACCAAGAGAGCTCTCTGTAAGTCATTGAGAAACAAAAATAGAGAGATTTTGTAACTCAGAAAAGAGCTAAACAAATGTTTACCCAATAAAAGAGCAACTTCTCTTTCATGTCTGCCATTAAATAATCAAGGATTCGTTGAACATTTTTTCTGCAATGAAAAAGAAAATCAATAAATCAGTTTAGTCTGTACTGCTGATTGTTAACAATCTAAAATATGTCAAAAAGTAAAGAGGATACACGCAATTCCAAACTTTAGGCTGCATTTGTTTACAGACACAGGACACTGACCCAGGGACACAGAGATACAAAATCCTGTTTGGCAGATGAGACATGGACAGAGACATTGTGTTCAGAGATACTGAATTAGTGTATTTTGTATCTATCCTGACAGAAAGGACACAAAGATACTAACAAGGGATACAATTTATTTTTTATTTTTTATTTTTTCTTTCATTATTCTTGTTAGTTTTTTATAATTATACATTTTATTATTATATTTTTCTTCTCAAATTTTTTGAATGAAAAAAAAATGAGAATAAATTAAATTTTCATAATTTGTTCTACTTTATTACCAAACATAATACAAGAACAATATATTTTATGTCTTGTTTTTAGTGTCTTGTCTTATCTTGTTCTCAGAAACAAACGCAGCCTTATGGAGCAGGAAACAGGACATGCAAAACAAAAATGTTTACTTATTGAGAAGTCAGATTTACTCAAAACAGATGTCAAATAGTACTTTTTTCTCGAAGACCATACAGCAACTTCGAATTTCTCAAAGCAGAATTTCAGAAACTCAGTATAGAAGGGTCTCTGGAATACTGAAAATGAAAGACAGCATAATTAGTAGAACATGGATGAATATCAAAATATGCAGAATAATAGGAATCTTCACTCACTGGCTCGTCCTGCCACAATTCTGTCAGCTTTGTGATCTTTTGGACGAGGAGAAACTACATCTGCAAGCAACCCGTTTATATCAAGAATGAGAAGCTTTTTCTTCAAACATCCAATTCGTCCTCCAGTCAGACACATTCTAGAAAGTTTTAAACTAAACTCTCCACTTATGTCAGGAACAGATATTGTCCTCGTTTCATCAGTATAAGAAGAAAATTCTTTGACATTTTTTCTTTCATCCGACTCGGTTTCTCTTGTTTCTTCAATAGCTTGCTTTGAAATATTACAAATTATATTGCCATTTCTTTGTATTGCATGAAGCTCCATCCTATTTTCCATTCCGAAAGAAGAGAACAGAATTGTAACGCAGGGATCAATATGGTTTCTATATACAAAACTAAAATCCAAAATGTTAGTCTAGTCAGAGTCCAAGGTCTTATTGCATCTTATATCACCCCAATCCAATGTCCTTTGCCAATTGAACCTGCAAATATGAACAAAAATAACAAATAACATAACAAAATTATATTGACAAAAAAGAAAATGATGGGAACAAAGAACATGTGCAATTTAGTATATATATATAAGAAGAAAAAGCTGAATACATTCCACAGATTATTAGACATAAACAAATAAAATCAAGTTTGCCACATTCTCTAACTCAAGCATTAAGAGCTGCATATATTTCATGGAATTTCACAAAGATATTTGAAATATCAAGCCCCAATGACAAATAGCAAGGATACCATTTTAAACAATCTTTGCTTTTTACTGTTAGCAACCTCCAACAAGTACTACAAGTTGCAACTTCATACACAAAGTCTTCATGCTCACTTGCACGTGAAGTTTGTTTGGTAGAAGGTTAAATGCTGGCATGAAAATGATGGAGAAATTTAGCGTCAATGTACAGCTTGATGTGTTGATCACACTACTACTCACATATTCTAAATCTTTAAAATCGAATATTCATAGCAAATGATTTAAAACTATTAAATTAATCTCATCATCTGCCACCCTTTTGTATTCTTGGAACATATTTTGTTCATAAAGTTTCAGTTTACACACCATCATGACAAATCGACTAGCACTGTCTAGTACATATCCTATTGAATTTGCATTCCCTTTTGCTGTTAATTCCTTCTTGCCTATGTTTTCCTGATTATATTAGCAGACAAATCCCCATAAAATTGCTTTTTACGAAAAGTTGAATCCAAGAGAGGAGCCTATACTTCCAAACTCTAACCTTGATTTTTGGTTAAGAAATATCAAATTCATAACATAATTTTACAGTTCATGCTTGTACTATCATAGTGCAAGAGAAACTAGGAAGGATTAGTGACTTTTTCTAGAAGGATAAAACAACAGATAAAAGCACAATGTATCATGAATTAATCTGTTAATCATCAAAAGGGTGCTTAAAATTTAAAACATATTATATGGTGACTCGCAAAGTCGTAATAAAGATGTCTTTATATGAAGATGATAGCTAAGATGTGAACATGTATTATATCAAGCAATTTAATTAAATATGTCAAATTATCTAATGGTTCTCATCTATCATCTTCACACAAAGACATCTTCATATAAGTAGCCACCAGATTATATATATATAAGGAAGAAAACATGAAAAACAGTAAACAAAAAGGGTTAAAGCGGCATCAAGACAGGACAGATAAACAAAATGTCATTCCAATGTCACAGTTCCCACATTCATGAGAACACAAATCAGCAACATATGAGAAATCCAATCTGAACGTCTAATTAGCAATTATTTTTGCATAATGTCTTACGGCACTCTGATTAAAGTTTTGAACACCTTCAACGGAATTAATACATTGGTAAATCTCAACTTAGTGCGGTTTAGTTGTCAATAACATCAGGGTATATGGAAAATGAATTACAATATAACTTCATATTTTCATATTTTCATGTTTTCAATTAAGAGTTTTTAGCTTTGGAAACCCTAAAGATTATTTGTGCGAACAAAATCCAATTTCAAGAAGCATTAAAATTGAGAATACAAAATATAAACTAATCCAATAGACAAAAGCAGGGAGAAAAAGGAAGCGAAAAACAGAATTAAGATACCTATATAGCATGATGAAGTGAACTGGCAACGATGATTGGCAGAAGAAGAGGTAGTTAGGAAGAGAAGATGAAGGAAAGTGCATTGCAGGATCGGAGGGAGAGAACAAAGACGAGAAGTTGAAGTAGTTGACTTGAGATCGTGGCGGAAAAGGAACAGAGACAACCAACAAACACCAACTCGTTTGGGCTTTGAGCTTGGGCCAAGTTCTATTAGTCTGAGCAACATATGGGCTATCAGATTGAATAAAAAATAGCTTGCTTCTTGGGCTGGGCCCAATCTGTTAAACATCTTAAATGGACGGACTTTTGGTCCAAGTAATTTAAATGTTATTTTATTTCATTTTACTTTAATTTTTATAAATCCGATTATATTTATTCTTAAATAATAAATATATTGATATATATATAAAATAATGAGAAGTGCTAGGGGCCAGCAAGTTGTGTGATTTGTAGCCATCAATTAGCCATCATTGATAATTTTAATGGTGTGAGATTTCATCCAAGAGTGGGAGATCACTCACTTTACTTTTGCTGGTTAATTGCTGGCCAGATTTCAATAAAACTGCTGGTCCCCTAGACTTTTCCTAAAATAATAAGGGACGTACTAAAGTGCTGACGGTGGTGATTATCATGTGATGTGGATCATACGTGTTGCTGATGGATTTTGACGCGTGATATTATATAGTGCGGAATGGGACTTTGTGAATATGGCTAGTGTGATAGAACCTTGGATTTATTTCATTTTTTCGTTTGTTGTTTCATACATTTAATTACTAATTAGTGATAATGAAGTATTTAGATTAAAAAATAGGATGGATCAAAGACTTTGGGCCAGCATACTTTTATTTTTTTGGTAGGATACGAATTAAGATAGACAACTTTGTACGGCTAAAAAATAAAGATAGATTCTTAGCTTTAAGGTGGAGTATTGAGCGTTGTGTTCTTGGAAGAAGGCGGCGTAACAGTAAGAAAATAGAACTCTAAGTCTTTGCGAGACACAAGTGGAGAAAGGCAATGTTGCTAGCACGTACAAAATAGAAACCGTAACATTTTCCCTTTCAATTAGGTTATGATATATCCTTTCAATTCCAACTCTCTCTCTATTTCTCACCAGTCACCAGTCTTAAAGTTACGTTAGTCCGCTTCGAGATCTTGTGTTCAGTTGCTTCTCGACGATCGTTTGCTAGAATCGAACTGTTGAAGATGCTTCGTACCGACGGTGTTGCACGCACTATTTCTCAGTGACGATGACCCTTACTGACAACCCTCATGGCGCACTCATGTGGTATTTTTTCCCGACGGCGTTAGTGTCTCCGTTCTTCTTTTTTCATCAACCAATTCAAAAATCATCCTAAACCAACTATTGAAAATGGGTTTCTTTTTCTTTTCTTTTCTTTTTTAAATGGTCATTTTTTTTGTTTAAAATGGTCTTTTTTTATATATATATAATTTTGACACAATGTATTTTAACATTATCTTTCAATGAAACCCAATTATTATTATCTTAATACAATCCGGTCCATCTCTACTAAACAACAAAAAAAAGTTCCAATAATCACTTTTTCTGGAATCCAATTCTTCTTCATTACACAATTCTTTAAACAAATATGGTTATTAAGTTCAAACAGAAATCATGATCGGAATAAACAATATGGTTATTAACAACGGATGAATAAATAATACTCAACTCAGTTATCTTACAGACACACATATTATTCTCATTGTGTGATATTTACCATCAACATCACATGGTAATTTACACTGTTAATACCATAAAATTTCTCTAATAATAATACTTTAGGATTAAAATTGGACAACTAATACTTTAAAATAACAATGAATTATATTAAAGGAATTTTTTTGGTAATATAAAAGTATAACAAAAGTTGACTGAATTAATAATCCATACTAATCTAGGTGGCAAGAGGGAAAAAAAGCCACCCTATTCAAAATTTGCCAAAACTCCCGCAGTTTGATGTGCGAGATTAAAATTAATTTGATTATTATGGTGTTTAAAAAATAGTGTTAAATTTGTTAAAGAAAGTTAAAATTAAAATTTAATTTAAAATATAAAAATAAATTATTTTTAAATATTTAAAATTTATTAAAAAATAAATTAAACAAAAATTAGACACAAAATCTTATCTAACAACAATTTTATAAATTATAATCAATTACACTAGAAGTATAGTGCATTTTTTTTAACAAAAAAAATGTTTAACACAAGCTTAGCAGTCAGCACATAATATATAATTCAACTCAAAAAATAAGATTCAATTACAAAAATGTACCCAAAAAAATCAAAAGAGAAAATATTTCAAATCAGACAAAACTCAATAGAAAAAAAATGGTTTTCCTATTTTTTTTGGATAGAAAAATATTACTAAATTACCCAATCAGGGCATATACCCATGTGATAGGCAAATTCTCACCATACCCATACAGATATATATTATTCAAATTAAATTATTGACAACCTTATTATTTTAATTTCAACTTAGAAGTCCACATTAATAACAAATTTTAGAATTGCATCATCATTTGGCAGCAGCATACTGAGCCAACTTTGCCACAAACTCTTCAATATTCTTATCAGAACTTCCCCCCTCATCAACAGAATCCTTAGCAAGATTCTTCCATTTGATGGCATTTTCCTTAATTCCATTCCCTTTCTCACTCTCCATAATTTCCTTTATGCAATTCCCAATAGTTTCTCTTTTAACCACACCTTCCACCTCATCAACCACAACCTTGAGCCCCATGTTCCAAACATCCTTAATATACTTTGCATTTATGGTTTGGTCAGTCCAAAGTGGCATTGCAATCATAGGAACACCTAAGCTCAAAGCCTCCAATGTAGAATTCCAACCACAATGTGAAATAAAGCACCCAACAGCATCATGTGTTAACACTTGTAATTGAGGACACCATGTAACTATTAAACCCTTTTCTAATGTGTCCAAAAATGCTCCCTTTGGAAGTTTGTTTTGTTCTGAAGCTCTAACCACCCACATGAAATAATAGTTACTATTTTTCAAACCATAAGCTAGTTCCTCGGTTTGTTTCTCACTTAGACCTGCCATGCTTCCAAAAGAGACATACACAACTGAACCTTTGGGCTTGTCATTGAGCCATTCAATGCAAGCATCTATGTTTTGGTTATGGATACTGATACCATAGTCCTTGTCATGTTGGAGTCTTTTGTCTAGGTACATAGATGGTACACATGGTCCTATTGTCTTCAGTGGCCAAATCTTTGACAACCATTCAATAACCTAAAGTAATAGTTTAAATAATAATATCAGTAAAGATAGTAAAAATAATATTCATACGATAAGAAAGTTTTACAGATTTAATTATTCAATTATATATGATTACATCAACAAGATTAATTATATTTTACATTCATAATATAAATAATTATCTAATAATGAATGTAACTAAATACATACATGTATATATAATTTTATATTATCAATATATCAAAATTAAAAATTAATAAAAAAACAAGAATTACTTTTTTTTGTTTCATTTATTTATTCAATGTCTGACAAGTCAAATCCGTTCATTAAATTAATATTTTGTGATAAAGACAAACCAGTTATAATTATAAGTAATAACCAATAAAAATGAAAGTGAGAATGTAGTATATATTTAAACACTCTTTATTAATTAGATAAATTTTAAATTTTTATTTTGTTATATTCATATAACTAGTTAAAATTTTAAAACTAGTCTGCTAATCAAATTAATTATTTCAAAAAAGAAATCAATCAATCTTATAATTTATTAATTTATTTATTAGTAAAAATTTAGATACAGTCAATTTTACGTAAAATTGACAACTAAAAGCTGTTAAATAATTGGGTTATGTTAGATAACTAATGATTTTTTTGAACAATATAAATAATTATCAATAAAATAAAAACACACTACACCTTCAAATTATCCAATTAAATTTTAATATTAAAATAACTATCTACATACCTAATAAAATAAACATCCAATATATTCATTATTCATTTTGTTTATTATTTTCATTGTCTCTTTATTTATTACCTTTAATAAGTCTATTTTCAAAAGTGCAAAACACATATCTAATAATGTTTTTCCCCTCTGGTAGATATAATATAATATAATAAAGTGGGTAAATTTTTCCGGTATATATAACTGAATTCATAAACCAAACTTAAACCATTATTCACCGTAACAAAAGTAAAATTTGATGAGCCACTAAAAGTGAGTGAGTTATATATATATATTATTACCTCTTGTTCGAGTTGATCAAATGTGTTTGCAAGCACCCAATCTGCCTTATGAATGTTTGAAAACTGATCCGTAACGATGTCAAAGTAGCCAGGATAGGATCCATACTCATACAAGAAAGATGGCAACTCTTGTGGCAAAAGCTTAACCAACCCCGGCAACGAATATTCCGATTCCGAAAGTGGCAACTCAATCAACTTCTTGTGAGCATGCAAGTATACGTTGTTCACGGCACATGGCTGAGTGAAGAACGCAGCACCAAGGATCCCAAACTCTTTTGCAACATCAAGTGCCCAAGGCATGAAAGCATCATAAACAACACAATCCACAGGGACATTATTGTAATTGCAACTACTACTTTCGAGTTTGCGAATAAGGTTTGACAGAGTTTGGCGTCCAACCTTCCAGAAGGTGTCTTTGTAGATCTCTAGGGTGGCGGCGGCTAAATGGCCGCCGTCGTCATACCCGTCTGAGATGCTCTCCGGTTCGATATCCGGAGAGAAATTATTGCTATTGTTGTTGGTTTGGTTCCAAAAGGAAAGAGTGGTTACAAGTGTGATCTTGATTCCTTTGTGTGATAAACGCTTAGAGAACTGAATCATGGGGTTAATGTGGCCTTGTCCTGGGTAGGCCAAGACCAAACAGTGAGCTACATGTTTGGTTTTGAACATTTTCTCTCCCATATTTCTCAACTCTAGAATGCTTGTGAATTGATTATTTGATGTGAGATGCTCATGTTCAATAATACTTGGAATTGCACATATAAATATTGGAGCAACGCTACATCACCTGTATATATTATCAATTTATGTCAGCAGTAATTTGCAACTATATATTTATAGAGATTTTATATATAAAAAATATTTAGTTTGTACTTATAGAGTTTTTATACATAAATTAATATAATTTATATTTATATTTTCTAAAATTAACACACATAAATTAATAAAATTTATTTATTAAAAATAATTTAATATTTATATTAATCAAATAATAATAAAAAATAATAAAAATTATTCATCTTCAAGAATTTCTCTTAATATAAATAAAGTGACCGTTGTATTTAAATTCATCATGTGTTAAATAAATATAATTTTTTTTAAATTATGAGTGAGACTTAAATTCAAAACTTCTAAATTAAAATGAAAAGATTACGTTATTTGAACATTGTTCGTTCCTTAAATATATGTACAAAGTTATTGTATAATATAATATATAAAAAAGTATTCCCTAATTTTAGAAGAGTATTAATATTTTTATATTTCTTAATAAAATATATTTATAAACTAATAAAAAAATTGATAGACAGAGTGTTCATTTTTTTATTTTTTATAAATATTTATTTTACATATTTTTAATATATTTTATATATATGAGAGATAAATAATTACTAGTGGCTAACTTTTTATCTGTTAACTTTTTAAATTAGTCAAACTTTAATTAGTGTAAATTTATACTCAACCTTATATATATAAAAAGATGGAATGACGACAAAGTTAAACATTATTAAGTAAAGTCGCCAGTAATATTCTTTAAAAAAATGCATGGATCTGCATAATTTGTTTTATATCTAATAATAAGTTCTGTCACATGTATTAAGAGTCAATTTTTTTGGGTTATTTAAAATATGGATTGGATGCATGCAAGCTAAGTTATACGACCATTTTTCAAATTCAACTTTTATTTAAAAGTATAAAGATAATGAAGAGAAAAAAAATTTAAAAACTCATAGTAAATACTACGAACATAATCTAATTTATTTTTAATATGTATTCTACACTAATAACTAATTTTAATTGATGAATTTAGTATATATGTAACATTGTTAAAAATCTAAATACTGAGTCATGAAAATGGGTTGTTATTACAAAACTTACTAAATTATTCAATGGAGAGGAATTAAATACAATTTAAATTATTTCTCTAAAATGTTATATAAAAAGAAAAATGAAAAGTTAAACATAAAAAGTAATCTTCTTGCTGTATAATTTTAACTCTTGAGGATTCTTGGTTTGGCATAGTTTGTTCAACCTCATTGTCTGTTCTTGTAGTAGTGTATATGTAACAAGGCGTGGAAATATTGTATCATAATAATAATCAAATTTCTTTTATTAACTCGTATGATATGTTACATATATGATGATAAGGTTCAAAAACCCAACCTTTCTTGTCATACTAAGTGGGAAAAAAACAGTAAAACACACACACACTGTAAACTTTAGTCTCACTGCTGCTATAACATATAGCAGAGAGTGTATAAATATAATTCATTTATTATTTGGTACTTCCGTACTTTTTACAATTTGCGTAAGGAGGTATGTCATCAAGCAAGTTGCGCAAGCAGGTATGTCATCAAGCATAATTTCATATTTTAATTTGGTATTTGTCATAGGTAGACAATGAAAGTATTAAATAATTTGAACAATAGATATATCGGGTATTTATTTTACTAGATGTGCGGATATTTATTCTAATATTAAGATTTAGGTGGATAATTTAAAAATGTAGTGTGTTTTGATTTGATTAGTGGTTGTTCAAAAAAATTATTAGTTATCTAGCATAACCTTTGCTATAATGCCTAAACTTTATTGTCTAATTACTAAAAAAATTAAATAATTAATTTTAAATTTAAAAATGTAAAATAAAATTTTTTAAAATATTTAAAAATTATTATAAAAAATAAATTAAGTAAAAGTTAAATATCAAATAAAAAATATTATAAAATTAATTTTTAAATTTACATGGTGAATTGGTTTCTTAAAGCAAGAGTAGTAAAGTATAGGAGTTATCAAGTGTATATAGAATATCGGTGTTCCAGTTGTTTAACCATTAATTTTAATTAATATATATTATATATATTTTTATAATTCAGATCAACGGTTAAAACAATTGAAACACCGATATTCTCAGTATACCTAAAACTCTTTTTAAAATATAATAGGCTAGATAACTTTGAAAAAAACAATGTCATCATGATCATGTTACTAAAATTTTATGTTTAAAAAATTTAGATTTTTTTTTATTATTGGATTACAAACTCGACTTAAAATAAAAAAATACCTAATTTTTAGTTGTGATTTTTTTTGACATTGTCAGAATAATAATTAAGGATAGAACATCACTAAATACTAATTTAAAAAAAATAATAGGAATAAAAAAATACCTAATACAAAAAAAGGAGGATTTATATAAAAAATTAAACAAATTTAAAAGAAATTTCTGTTTGCACGGACATATTAGAGATATATAATTATTTATGTTATTTTTTTTAATTTAAATTTTTTTAAAAAAATAATTTCATAATATATACTATTAGTTAATTAGGATTTGGTTGTATAAAGATTGTTCACCTACTACTACTACTACTATTATTATTATTATTATTATTATTATTATTATCTTTAAAAAAGGTCACCTAACCTTATTTATGTTGAATTTCAAGCAAAGTAAAGATATCGTGAAGGCTCTAGCTAGAAACAGAAATCCAAATTAAATTTAATATCTATCAGAGTTGCCATGATAAAACTAGTGAAAGCAATGAAGAAACGAGTTGATGATCAATGTAGAAATAGCCGAAACTCATTACCTTGTGCATAATATGATAATAAGCTCTATGTGTGAGTTGAAGAGAAGAAAAGAAAGAACTAGAGAAGGGAATGAATCAAAGATGTATATCTATTGCGGGAGCAATGACTCATCAGGACGGATTCAGAAATATTATTATAGGGTAGTAACATATATAATATTAAAAAATTATATAATATAAAATGTAATATAAAAATATATCGATAAAAAATATATTTTAAAGTACAAAAAATATGTATTTATTTTTTATTAACAAAGTGGTTGATTTTTCGTATCATAAAATTTATCGATAATAAAATCTGTGTCAAATTTTTTAGCAATTTTCTTTTTAATATAATTAAAAGACAAATAACAAGAAATTCATCTTTCATTTTGTTTCTGAGTTATTCTTCACAATATTCATAACTGAAAAAGATTTCTCAATTGTAGTAGTTGAAACAAAGAGAATTAATACCAAATGAATAAAAAAAGACGCTCACCAAAAAAAAATCCACTTTATGAAATTTGAAGAATTTTATTTAATTAAAAAATATTAATAATAATACTTTTTATATTTTTTAATATTGTTACTTACTTTTTAAATATTAAAAATAATTAATATTTAGGTTAGACTGAATTTTTATTTATATTATTAGACTAAATAATAAATAAATTTTTTAAAAAAATAAATGATGCTTAATACTTATTATTATTAATCTTTTTCTAAAAAAGTTGGGGCGAAGCCTCCACTTGTCTCCGTAGGTCCGTTCCATCGCACCCTATAAAAAATGGTTGGAAAAGAGAAGAATAGTGAAATTTACAGTGCAAGCTAAGAAAAACTGAAGTGAAATACAGAGGAGGGAAATTTTGTTATGAAAGCTATGAAAGGAACGAATTGATGATCAATGTAAAAATCGTCAAAACTCATCACCTTGTGCATGGAATTGAATTGCATAGATGATGACACTCTCATAAGCTTTATTATTTAAAATTATTTTATTATTTTATTTCTTATGCAATTTTATTTTATAAACATCACAATTTGTATTTAATTGTGTGTATTAAAATATATTAAATCATGCTATTATTATTGGTAAAAGTAGACAGATAAATATAAATATTATTTATATTTATTTATATAATTTACATCTTAAATAGAATTAAATATTTTTTTTTTAAATATGGAGAAGAAGGAAAATAGAAAATAGAAATAGATCAGAAATCGAAAGCGTTAAATAAACAAATGAATGAAAATTAAAAACAAGAAGAATATGGATGAGGATATATAAAGGAAATAATTAAAAGAGAGAAAATAAGTGGAAAAAAAAGGAAGAAACAATAATAAAAATGAAAAAGAAGAATTAAAAAAAGATAACAGAAAAATAAAAATTGAGAAGAAGATGATATACTAGTTAAAAATAAAATAAAGTGACAAATAAATCTTTAAAAATTTATACTTCAAACAGATGTTTTAAAAAAATATTAATAAAGTTTAAGATAGTAGATATGGATATATTATCTTCAAATTAATTTCTATAATTAGAGTAAAAGTATTAATTTAAATTTAAACTAACTTGTCTATGTTTATTATTCTGAAAGACTTTTTTAGTGTTTTTTTTAAATTAATCTGTCTGAGATGCAAATTTAAAATATTTAATTTTTTTTTCAAATATTATATTTGAACAATAATAACATAGCTATTATTTTTAAAAGATCTTATGAAAAAGTAAAAATAATTTTATGTTTGAATATCTCATATAAAAACATCTTTTTATCTATCAATATTAGAGTATAAAAATATAAAAATATTTTTTTTGTTTATTTATTACATAAAAGATATTCTTTTTTTTAAAAAGAATATTTTAAAAAAATGTAAATTATATCTTTTCAAAAAAAATATTTTTAATTTTTATAATATTTTTACTTTTACTATTAAAAATTTAATAAACAAATTAAAAAAATATTTTTTTATTAAAATAATAGCCCCCAACAGTCACTATATCATTGTTGAACATTGATATATATCAGTGGAAAAATTCATTTTGTATTTCATAGTAATTGTTCACGAAAGTATATATATTCACTGAAACTGTTTGAGCTTAGATAATTTTCAATTGTAAAACTCAAATTTATGAACTCATTTGCAGGCCTTTAAGTGCAAGGAACTCTGTAAGTTCACCTATTATTGCCCGGAACTCTTCTTACGGGGGGGGGGGGGGGGGGGGGGGGGTCACCATACTAGAAGGCTATCTGACTTCTCCACATCAGATTTTAGTCTTTCAATTGATGCATCGCATCCAAATTACAAGCTCGAAAAGCTTGCCTTCAAAGAGCAAGCCAGTTCCTTTTGTATTTTTCACATTTTTGTTGCAGTTTGTATGCTAATTTTGTTGAGTAGGATGTGATTTATTAAATAATGGTTAATAAAAACGTTAATATTTTTTTTATTTTCTTTAATGCGTCGAGGCTTTGTTAGCCACACAGGTAGGGGTGGAAATCGATCAGGTTAGGCTAGACTTTGCTCTTAACAGGCCTGACTTGTCATACAGTTGAATAGTCTGAGCCTGGCCTACAGCCTGTTATAGGCTCTTTATAAAGTATTAGGCCTGACTTGTTATTCAGCCTGGTGTGGCTTGAAGCCTTTTAAAAGGCCTGATAATTTTTTTTTACAAAAATAAAAAAATTATTTTTTAATAAAAATAGTTATATGTATATCTAATATTTATAAAAAATTTTAAACTTTTAACATATTTAAAATATACACAAATATTTATAATAAAATATAATAAATTTAAAATATCTCATAATTTTATTAATAATAAATAATTATTTATATATTTAATTATATTTTAACAGGTTCAGGCAGGCCTGACAGGCCTATAAGGCTAAGAGCCCGTTTGGGAAGTGCCAAAAGCTACTTTTTTTTTTTTTTACTTTTGAATTATGAAAAGTTACGATAAGCATGTTTGGCACCATTTTAAAGAAGAACTTTTGACTTCCCCAAAAGTTAATTTACAACTTTTGGAAGAAGTAAAAATAGGCTCATTTTTTTCGAAATGGGGGGCATGAGTGAGCTTAACTTTGATATGGTTTAGGGGGGAAACAGACATATATGTGGGACAGTTTGTTGTCAGTTTGAGCAGCAGGAACACGGACCGTGCGTTTTCTTTGTAATCAATATTTTGAATAACAAATCGCAGGGTCCGATTTGTGTGGTGAGGAGCAAAATTTAGTGTTATTGAAATCGGACCCTACGAATTCACAATGAATCATTTTGCCAACATATCGTTGGGTCCGAGTTCATAGCTGAGGGCATTAGTTGGTAACATTGAACTCGGACCCTCCGTGTTGTGAAAGCTTTGGAGGATCTCGGACGGTCCGAGTTGGTGTAATCCATTTTTTTTTTGTTGCAATGCATGTTTAACCTAGTCGAAGGGTCCGATTTCTGCAAAGATGGTGATATAAAAGTGTGAGGTGAATTGGTGGGTGCTTTGTGGCGTCTTCTTCGTTTCTGAACTGCCGCTTCTTCTTTCTTCTATCCATTTTTTACAGTTTTGAGATTTGAAAATCTTGTAGTTAAAGATTAATGTAATGCTTTTTTTGTGTTGAGTGAGAAAAAATGAGTGATAGAGTATTACTAAAAGTATACTACTTTGGTCAGATTTTGTTACAAACGACTGAAGGAGTTAAATTTATTTGTGAAAATCCACTAGATGTTGTTATTCCTTTTGTTATCTCATTTGAAGAGTTGAAAGGTGTAATATGTGAAAAGATTGATTCTGAGAGGGCAAGAAAGATATCGTGTATGCTATACAGATATCCCATACCGGTGTTTGGTGGATTCGTCCAGTATCAAACCAAATATGTGACGGACGAAGCGAGCATGTAGGAGATGTTTTCAATGTATATTGAAAATCGGTCCCAGATCTCGTGGATCGAGATGTATGTTGAGTTTGAACAATCTGAGGCAGACCGGAATATTCTACGGGAAGATTATAATAGTGACAGTGAGGAAGAGTTCGAAAGCAACTATGAATTTGTTGCTCCAAATGGAGATGAAGATGAAGGTGACGCACCCATGGCCCCAGATGTCACGGAAGTGGCAAATGCACTCGGGAACGAAGTTCCGTTTGAGGAGCCATCCTCCATGCGAGTTTTAGACCTGGAAGCCATGCATGTTCCAGAATTTCCAGAATATATGACTGCAGGTACGTGAATGTTGTGTTAGTCCTTTATTAGTTAGACATTGATTCAGTTATGAGTTAGCAAGTTTAGGGGTATTTGATTTTATTTTTTTTTACTTTTATATGCTAGAAGTATGAATTAGAAATTAATAATAAAATTGTGCATGGTATGGTTATTACGGATTGAATGAGATTGTAATAATGATTTGCACTGGTGCGTTCCTTTTAACGGTTCAACTCCCATGAACCGGACCGGACAGGACCGGTCCGGTTTAAAGGTTTACCGGTTGAACCAGCCTGACCGGTCCGGTTCGTTTGGTATCCCGGTCGAACCGGAAAATGCGGATTGCTTTTTAAATATGCTGCTGTTCTTAGTTATTTGTATGGAGTGACATCATAACATGTTGTTAGGTTCCGAGTTATAGCATGCTGGATTAAGTGAAATTTGATTAACCTTTATAATTGCTTTTTAAATATGTACGCGTTAATGAAATTTTTGCTATTTCTGTTGTCCCAGCAGAAATTCCTATTGTGGAAGACGGTGAATTTGGCGTAGGTATGGAGTTCAGTTCAAGAGAAGCTGTTATTAAGGCGGTAAAAGACTATAGCATACGACGAAGCGTAGACTACCGGGTGTTTGAGTCTGAGCCGTTGACATTTTATGCCAAGTGTACACAATATGGGTCAGGGTGTGATTGGCTTATTAGGGTTAGCTTGATCAGCAGGAGGTACTGTTGGGTTATAAGGAGGTATAATGGTAGTCACACATGTACTAGAGCCACCATTTCACAGGATCATTCGAAGCTGGATTCTATCACAATTGCAGAAGCAATTAAGCCACTGGTTGAGGCGGACCCAGCATTGAAGGTAAAATCGGTTATAGCTGAAGTCAATCGAAGTTCAACTACACCGTCAGTTACCGGAAAGCATGGTTGGTTAAGCAAAAAGCAGTTGAAAAAATATTTGGTGGTTGGGAGGCATCTTATAAAGCGTTGCCAATATGGTTTGAGGCCATGTGTCACAAGGAGCCATCAGCTGTTGTTCATTTTGAGACTATGCCTGCATATCAAGGCGATGAGTTGGTGGGTGATATTCGGGTAATGCATCGTGTATTTTGGAGTTATTATCCTTGTATTAGGGCATTCAGACATTGTAAGCCAATTGTACAGGTGGATGGGACACACTTATACGGAAAGTATAAGGGTTGTTTGCTTGTGGCAGTTTCACAAGATGGCAACAACAATATCGTCCCAATTGCATTTGCTATTGTGGAGGGAGAGACCTCTGATGCATGGCATTTTTTCCTTAGTAACCTTCGTCAACATGTTGTAACTCGTGACGATGTGGGACTAATATCCGACAGGCACGAATCCATAAATGCGGCTGTGGAACGCAGTAACGGAGCGTGGTCACCTCCAAGAGCTTTTCATATGTTTTGCATCAGGCATATAGAGTCAAACTTCTTGAGAAAGTTCAAGGCACCGTACCTCCAAAAATTGGTCGTGAACATCGGTAACCATTTATCAAATTTAAGCAATTTATTTTTATATCTTCCTTACATAAATCTACTGACCTACATTCATTTGCTTTGCATATGTTGTGATGTACCAGGATATTCTAGGACGGTGCGGGAGTATGAGGTGCGTTACGAGCGGTTACGGGAACGTGGTGAGGCGTACACAAACTGGTTAAACCGAATTCCTCGCGAGCAGTACGCATTGGCCTTTGATGGTGGGTATCGATGGGGGCACATGACAACGAATCTTGTGGAGTGCATTAATTCAGTTTTGAAGGGTGCACGTAATCTCCCCATAACTGCTCTTGTGAAGGCAACATTCTACAGGCTAAATGAGTTATTCACCCGAAAAAGAGCGGAGGCGGAAGCAAGGATCAATGCTGGGCATGTGTTCTCTGAAATCGTGACCTCCAAGTTGCATGCAAACCAACTTGCATCAGGAAATATTCAGGTTAGTTGCTTTGACCGCCAGAATGAGGTCTTTGAGGTTTGGGAGATGCCAAGTAGAATGGAGTTTGCAGTCGATCAACGTGGCCTACGATGTGACTGTGGTGAGTTCCAGGTGGACAGGATCCCCTACAGACATGTATTTGCATGTTGTGCCAACCAGCGACTGGATTGGCAAATGTATGTACATGATGTGTATAAGATGGACCAAGTGCGGCGGGTGTACCGAGCAAGGTTTAGGCCACTGGGTAATCCTGCTACATGACCTGCTTACAACGGACCTAGGTTTATTTCGAATCCGTACCTAAGACGGGTGACGAAGGGTCGCCCAAGGATGACGCATTTTCTGAATGAGATGGACACGCGGATGTTACATCGTCCTAGGAGATGTACTTTATGTGGGGCTGAAGGACATAGTCGTAGCAGATGCCGTCAGACAGGTGCTACGAATACCAACAGAGGTGCCCCCTAGGTTCATATGTTTAACACGAGATTGTATAATATAACCTGAATGAGCAAATTTAATTAGCATTACCTGTTATATGTAACCTTATAATTTATCACAATCTATTATTATGACATATCTGTGACATTATATAATATCATGGTTAATACATCAATACATCAAGCTCGTAATGAGCATATATTTTGCATCAATACATCAAAATCATTATTTTATTGATCCATCCTGATTACATAAATACATTAATATCATTAATACATCTATAAATCAATACATTAAAGAATAAACATCATTAATACATTAGCAATATCAATACACGATAAGCACAATAAATATAGAATATAATCTGATCATTACTGCTATTTATTATTACATAATGTCCAACACAAAGATATTACTCTGAACATTACAAAGTACACTAAAAACTACATTAAGTCATTACTACATAGTTTCCAACATATACCAATTATCCTACAAAAAACTAAACAACTACTTTCTCATTCCCCATTTTACATCCTTCACAAAGCTCTTGCATTTCTTGACCGCTTTTTTAAAGACAAAAGGAGTAAAACGATTAGCGCTCCGACGTGGGGGATCGATCCTTAGATTGTAACCTTTGACGTTGTCATCCGGACTGTGTGCCTGACCTGTATACAATCAAGGAATAAACAACTAGATGCAGCATATTACATATTCATAAGCAACATAATTACAACAAATCAAGAAGAAAAATCCAAATACAGAGGCCAATTATGCAAACAAGATACATTCAAATATAGAATAAATAAAGTAAAATATTAAACATAATACCATCGTTACGAGATTCTTCATCCTCATCAAACTCTTCAATATCATCCTCCTCATCATCGCCTTCGTCATCTGGGTCGTCAACTAGATAGGCATCGGTTTCTCGTTCGAGTGTGTTAGTGTCTTCCTCAATAAGTCCCATGTTAAGACGGCTAGGATTTTGACTATTAATGACACCGCGACCACCCTCACTCCTACTAGAGTCGACAGATACGAACCCTCCAGAAGCAACGGATGAGGTATGGCCTGGATACCTCGCATCCAGTGAATACCTGCCTGGCATGATCTCAGGCTGATGGCCATATTGTGACTGTGCTGCATCTGCAGCCATGAAACCAAGCAACTGGCTAAAAGAAGGTCCTTCACCTGTTTCAAACTGTGACATACCCCAATATTGTTGCTGCATTGGAAATGATGAGGTGAACTGTGTCTGAGGTTGATACTGGGTTGTGGGCTGAGGTTGTTCTTCTTGAGTCGGATTTGGAGGTGATATTTGTGGCTCTTGATCTTCATTGTCCTCATCCATATCCTGACTACCCTCCTCAGTATCCTGGTTACCCCCATCCATATCATCATTACCCGCATCCATGTCCTGGTTACCTTCATCATTATCTTCACCCACAAGATTCAACAAGGCTAAGCGGTTTCCATAATTTGTACGGTACCAGTTCATGTAAGTATCCAAATGATGCTCTGAAGGCATGGGAAGCTCAGAAAGAACGTAGTGATACCTGTTTGTCCAATGCATCACCCATTTTGAATAACTCAGTGCCGTGGCCCAGTTAAGATTCTTAGGACCAGTCAGAACCTCTCCATGGGCCTTATCCAAATTCTGCTCAGCACTAGGTTCTCCCTGAATGAAACCAAACTGTCGCCTGACCCTATCGGTCGCATGCCACTCGATACATTCAAATGACACTAATGGAACTGTAGCGCTCCAAACAACCGCTTGCATGTAGACCTCAGCAGGAATTATGTTTGGATCCACACGATCCACAGCATAAGCAACCCAGACAAACTGAAAAATTAAGGAATACTCATCATAACAACCCACAATGCAAGTAAATTCTAAAAACGCATGATGCTTTCTAAGAAAACTTGTTAAACTAAAACACACCTGTCCTTCCTGAAGTTCATCAAAGGCCTTCCTAAAGTGATCTAGCTTCAAATATCTAAATCGTCGGTCACCACGCTCCCAGTTACGCCACCTAAAATGATGTTCTCAATTAGCTCAACTGAAGCTTAAATATCAAGAAATGGGTACATTGTAACATAATATTACCTGTTTGCTAGTGGAAAACTGCGTGGTTCTCTAGGAACCGGCGATAGATAAGGTAGTCGGATCCAAGCCCATACGAGCAGAAGTGTTAGTGGACCATCTATTTCCTTACAGTTATAACGAGATGCCCTGCATAACGCCCTGTAAAGGTGTGCTAGGCATGCCGAGCCCCAACTATACTGTCCAATATTGACAAAATCACGTAGCAAGGGTAGAAATTTTCAATGAACACCTGCCCCAGACTTATCCCCAAACAGGATCGTTCCAATCAGCAACATAATGTGGCACCTAACATACCTCTGTATATTTATTTCATCAGTCAATTGTAAATTCTCTTTTAGATTCCTCAGCCACGTCAGTTTTATGCAGCTAGATCTACACTCCTCCTTTCGCGGTGCAACCCCTAACTGAAGCAAACACTCCGCCTCCAAAGCTTCAAAACTACTCATTGTCATCCCTGTCACTGGAAGACCATCTGTGAAAAGACCAAGAATTAAAGCTACATCTTCAAGTGTCACAGCACATTCACCAATGGGAAGGTGAAACGTATGTGTGTCTGGATGCCAACGTTCGATTAGAGCATTTACCAATGCTTTCTGACACTGCACTATCCCAATCTGAGACACATGATAGAACCCGGTAATTCGCAAATGATCCTCCACCCTATCGTTGTACCGATCCGGAGGAACTGGATGGTTACATGTCAACATTCTTGATTTCTACAAAAAAAAAAAACATAACAACTTACTAGCCAGATAATTAACAATTACTAACTTACCATCATCAATCAATTTACTGAATCCTTATATAACTAATTCTTCTAATTTCCAAAATAATTTAATTAATCCTAAAAATTATTCGTAACTGCAAATGAAACCCATTACAACCACATATATTCCTAATCAATATTTTCAACAATATTACATCATTTACAATAAAGTCGAATGTTAATTACTCTTTTGCTAAATATTTTTTTCCTCCATAATAAAAATTATTAACAATCAGTATATGCCATCAATTATATTCTAACAACAGTAATAATTAACTTGCTAATAATAATTACTAAAATTAATAATTTATAAATATTCTCATAAAGTAAAATCAAACATGCTTTAATTAAAAAGGATCTAACTAATCATTCAGTATTAACACTTTCTCACAAGAACAATAACGTTAACATTTAACTACTGCCATAACAGAACAATTATACTTAATTTTTTATAAATTAATTTAAATAAGATTGTATTACACTTAATTATAATTATAATAAAAATTAATATAAAATTCAAAATACAAAAACATTAAACTCCTAATGACTTACTAATAACTACGGTCTCTCCCTCTCTGCAACACTCCAAAACACAAAACCTATCAACAATAATAATAAAAAATTGCCTAACAGTGATATATAAATATAATTAATAATCTGTAAATAAATTTTAAAAAAATCTAGCAAATAATTATACATTATTCATAATCATTTTATTTATATTTCACAACCCTACTTAGACTCTAACACTAACAACAATCATGATAATTAATTTTTAAATTTTAATAATTATTCACATAAAAAATTTAATACGTTTTAGCAAAATTTTAAAAAATTTAAAAAATACTTACATAATCAGGATCACTGAGATAATGAATAATGTGAAGCTCAGATCGATCAACATCTTTAATTTTATATTTTTTTGACATTTTTCTTCTCCTCCACCATGCAAAACCAGTAGAGAGAAAGGAAGAAGAAGCTGAGTTTGAGAGTGAAATGTGAGACAGTGGTGTATTCGGATGGTGAGAGAGAGGAGTTTCTTCTTTTAACAATGCACCGTATATGCATCAGGTGGGGAAGCGACGCGTGTCTCCTGTGGTGCGAACTCGTACCGTGCGATTGCCGAAACGGAAATCGGACGGTCCGCATGCTTTCACGAACTCGGAGGGTCCGAGTTGCTGAGTGACGTTACCCAAATGCATGGAACTCGGACCATGCGTTTTGTGTTGATAACTCGGAGGGTCCGAGTTGCTTCAGCACTGTCACCACATTCTTGTTAAGCACTCCACACCCCCATATCGTATTCATACACCAGCGTTGGGGGCATATGTAAATTAAAAAGCGGTAAAAATAGATGACTTATCTCCTTCTCCATAAGTCATTTTATTACTTCCGTGAAAAAAAAAATTGATTTCAAAACAAAAAAATTTACTTTTATTCTTGATTCTGTGAAAAAATATTTTCTGTTTCTGCTGAAAATACTGGCCCTTCACCACCATTTTCACGCAAGGTTCCATCTTCTAGAAGCACTGGCCTTCCACCGCCATCTTCACGCAATGTTCCATCTACTGGAAGTGTTAGCCCTCCACCACCATTTTCACATAATGATTCATTTGCTAGAAGTATTGACCCTTCACCACCATCTTCTGTTCCATCTGAACCAGCATATATTCCTTATAGGTATTTTTTTTTATCATTTTATCATTCTATTTTTATTATTAAATTTGTATTGAACATTGTGTATGCTATGAAATCTCACTTTTAATTTTATTTTTCTACGTGTGATTTTAATTTTATTTTTTTATATGTGATTTTATTTTTATACAGCTTGCTAGTATTTTTATAATTAGTTTTATAAATTTTTTTTATGTTCTTCTCCAACAAATTTATGAAAGTGGCAAGTCCTAAAAAAAATTAAAGCTGATTGGAATGTATTTTTTGAGTTATTTATCCAAACGCTAAAACTTTAAAATAAATACTTTTATAGTTAAAAATCCAAACACAAAATAACTTGTTTATAAGCTACTATTAATAAAAGTCCTTATACTTTAAGTTATTTTTCCAAAAGAACTTATTTAAGTTATTTATCCAAATTGGGCCTAATTAGTGAGCCTAGACCTGGCCTATTAATGTATTAAGGCTTTTAAAAGAGCCTGAGTCTGTACCTATTTTATAACAGGCCAGGCCAGACCAGACCAAGCCAAACACAGGCCAGGCTGCAAGTCCCTCGCAGGTCGCTTGGCTTTTTTTCACCCCTACACACAGGTAGAAAAGATAAAGGAAAAAAGAAAAGAAAGCCACTTACATAAAGACACAAAAAATGTCTTTTTTTAAGATGTGTACACATGTCATAATATGATTGGACATCTTTATTAAACTGGTTAATAAGCTATTTTTTAATAAATCGGAACAAAATGGGTTTATTATAACAAAAATAATAAACCCAATTATCCGTATTATAATTATTAGATCTGATTTGTTTCGATCGATTTACACAATATAAACCAAATTATATTTAAATTTTTTTATAAAAAAACAAATATATCCTTGATTTTTTATTTTGCAGACATTTAAATTTCTAATAATTTAAAAATACAATTAAGTCTCTATAAAAAAATTCTGACCCTACCCCTTATCCCTGCCCAATCCCAAATTCAAGCCTAATGGTGAAATAATTTGCAGCCTTCTGGATCGTGGTTTAGGGTTTGGCTCTCTTATTTGGATTTGGTTTTGTTGTTTTTCCTCTGTGATTCGTTTTGTTCCACTGAGCGAAGACGGAAAACTACAGGGAGCGGCTTCGTAATGAGACGGTAAGTCAATCATGCTTTATTTGAATTTTTTTCTCATTCTTTTGACTTTTACTTTGATTCTTAAAGGTTTGAAAAACTCTATACAAAATGCATTTTTCTCCGGTGTATTTTCAGGTCTCCCACATTGTTGTACTCTATTACGGTTTGGATGGGTTTTCTCCAATTTTGTTAGCTTGAATGATGAACTTATTTTTGTTTTTGTCAAAACACAATTCGCCATACGGTTTGATATTTTTTTTTTCTTTTTTTCCTCTTCTTTTTTTATGCTTGGACCCGTTATAATTCACGTTACGTATTGATGTGTATGGTGCATTCAAAAAATTGTTATTTTTCTTTTATTTAGTAAACTGTATAGATCTTGTTTGAAAATTAAATAAACAGGACTATTCTTCTATTTTCTTTTTCCTCCTTTTTCCTGGAAGGGAATTTCGAGAATTTAGTTTAATCAAGGATCAATAATTTATTCTAGGCCTTTCTTCTCTTTTGCCTATGTGAAATTTGTGTGGTTCATTGTATTTTCGGATACATGTTTAATAGTATTATCTTTTGTTTGATTGATTTACGTTAAGGTGGCGGAAATGATGTTGAGAGGAAGAAACTTTATAAATTTCAGCGCATGCATTCGTTAAATGTGTCTATAAGATTGTTGTGTGTTGACCCTTTCATATCTCCTTTATCAATTTCTAGAAACTTATTTTTATCCTTTATCCTGACGATTTACTTTCCAAAGGACTTGATTCAAGCTTAGCTACGGAGGCAGTTTTGACCTCGCTGATTTTGATTCAGCCCTAGTAATCTAGTTGTTGACTCCTAAATGGTGTAGTAACAAGCCAAATAAATAAGATCATGTTTGTTTTTGGCCCAGAATTGTTTTTAGTTTGCTTGGATTGAAAGTTTATTCCTTTCAAAATACTTTTCCTGCTGGAGTTAGCTAGTGCATAAAAAAACGGTGCTGTGCATTGACAATCTTTCGTTCTATTTTTGAAGAATTAATAGCCAATGTCCTACCTGACTGTTTACAAGTTGATTTGAAGTTTTAGTAATGCTCTTTGAGTTTGTGCTTTAGTCTGTTTATTGTTGATTCTACGTGTATGTCAAGTTTCACAGTTTTGTGATATTCTACTATCTTTTGTGTGGTCAACTTCATCCTAATTTTACCTACTAATGTGAGTGTGAAATGATGAACAATCTAACGGGTGGAAGGGAGAGTGCGTTTATCTAAGGAAGCTAGAAATGGGTTAGAAATTTTGAAGCGTAAAAGGCTTCAGCGAGTAAAGTCTATTTCTTCAAAGTTGAGAGATTTAAGGATGGACAAAGAAGAGGAATTCATGTCAATGTAACTAAGGAAATAGAGTAGTAGGAATTTAAGAGCCAAACCAAGGTTTGGGCTATTGTTAATGCCCTTAAAATCAATGGTGTTAAACTCATAGATGAAGATAATGGTAACGATTCTTCTCTTAGCCATTCATAAAACGTCTTTTGTATATCTATAAATATATTAGATTGTTTTTGTATTCCAATGATAATATAGAAATGCAGTGATTCTTATACTAAGAACATCTTTGTAATATACAAATACACCTATTTTCTATTGTTATATTGATAGTAAATATAAATCAGGATAACGTATACTGGATAATGTCATTTTTGTCACTTATTTCTGTATTTTAGACTGCCACTTTCATTTGGTATACATATACTGTAGTAGCTGAAATTTCTTTTTTTAGTGGCAATTTATATAGGTTTTTTCTGAAATTTGGCAAAAATTATTGTAACTCTTTTATATTTATTTAAGTGACATTAATTTCTCTTGGCCAAAGATAATGATATTTTGAGAGATTTTATTTTTTTAATATAATAATTAAAGAAGTATAAATAAATACTTTTGAAATTAGACCATTTTTAAAAATGTTTTTTTTATGTGTAACACCCTACCACATTAAGCTTTACGCTTAAGCCGTAAAACAGAGGTGGTGTGGTATTACGACCTCTAAAATAAAATAAGTACATATAATAGCAGAAGGATTTTAATATGCTAGGAGCCGTGAAGAAAAGAGGAAACAAAATCGCAAAATAAAAGCGCAACGCTCAAGGAACGGGTTAACCTGCGTGCTAAGGAAACCATAACTATTAAACATATGATAACAGAAGTAGGAATAGAGTGCCAAAGATACAAAATAACAAGCTCCTAACTCAGCCTGCGAAGTCAAGACTGGCCGGAGAATATTTACATATATATACATACATATCCAAAACCCAAAAGTACATATACACAATCCTGCCTCTCCATAAACCTCTAGGAGGATCAAAAGAACAAGTTATGCGGAGAGAAAACCAAGTACATATATACACATCATAGCATAACAAAATAACCCTGTAACCACTTCGCTTCAAGAGTCCAGACGCCTAACGAGATGCCTCTCGACCTGCATCTGAAAAACAACAACATAGTATGGAATGAGAACCGGAGGTTCTCAGTATGGTAAAGGTGCCACACACATAATATATAAGGTCCTGGGAATGCCAGAGGCAATCCTAGAACGCCGACACTCAGATTATAGAGCTTAAAGTATTAAATAGAAGCCATAAAAGGTGGTTTACTAAGGATATTTAAACCTAACTTAACTTAACCTTAAATCTAAATCCCATTCTGTCATTCCTCCATACCTCCGACTCTATCATGCATTTTCACAGACAACTAAACAGACAAAGGCAAGCACAAGAAGGTTACAAGTACTGCAGATAACAAATATACATTTAACGTGGCAAGTACATTTAGGCACACCCAGTTAATACACAAGCAAGTAATTCAAGTAATATGCATATGATGCATGCCTGTCCTATGGCTGTTGAGGCTCATCTGTCGGTTATCCAGCCAACCCGACAAGTCTGAATTGTCCTTAGACTGTCCCCCGACGTGCATCCCCAAGAGTCTATGCATAGCTTTATCTCAAATAATCAATATTGCTCAATGGGGGTAACATTCCCGGGAATTTATATAGTGCCCGGTCACACTTACGTCGTAGGGTCAACAGAGTATCGAGTTTTCTACCTGGTACACGTGGTGGCAAGCCACGGCACTTTATCCAGGGACCCTCGTATCTCAGATTATTCAAATTCATAAGCCATATAAATAATTCAATTATAATTCATTAACATCCACATCATTCTCAATTGCATCTCATTCATCATCATACGTTAAACATATTCAATCCTTATCCTTCGATATCACACCTCTCATTTCGTCCATCAATAGTTCCAATTCAAAACATAATTCATTCTTTTCTAAGAATCAAACTTCAAACTTAAAACATACTTATTTTCTTAATAACTCTAATTCAAACCATATAATCTTTGAATCTAAATCTTTCTAGATAATCATATAAACAAAATCTCTAATTTTTATAAAATTTTGGCAGCACCTCCTCTAAAACTCGGACTTTGCCACCCTTTTCGGGTCCAAACCTGCTTTCTTTTCAATTCAACACACCCTTCCTCATCATCATAACAGTCACCACAATAAATCTACCTCAGATCAACAATTTATACTCATACAATATTCAAATCCAACAACCAAAAATTCAACTAAGGATCATAGTTCACTAATCCTAGGCTTCTAACACAAGATACCTCAAATCAATAATTCACCAAATTATTAATTAATCAATAAGCACCAAACTAACCATGTTCATCAATAATAACATTCACCATCCAAAATTAATAACTAATCATCCAATAAACTTCAACCAAATATATTCATCGAAAAATTACTAAACATTAAACATACACCCGCATTCCAACTTATCCTATGGTCATCTAGCCTAAGTTTTCACAGAACATTATATATTAAATGCAAGAAACCTAAACCATACCTTAGCCGATTCCCAAGTATTATTCCAAGACAATTTTCCTAAAAGAACACAGCCCTCAAAACTTCAACTAATCCGCTTCCTCCAAGTTCCAGTATTCACAATTTCAAGCTCCAATTATTTATTCACAACCTAATACACATTCATAACACACATATATATAATTTAATACTCAAAGCTCAAATTCAATGAAAATAAAATAGAATTATCGTATCCTCACCTTACCCAAGCTTCACATAAGCAAGAGTGAACGTTTCTCTCAAGCTAATTGGATCCTAAAACATCAGAAATCAAAGAAATTCAATATTCCCACTTACAATTCGAAAATTGGGGGAAGATGAAGCTGAGAGTGATTAAACAAGTTACCAATGAAATTGTTCCGGTAGAAATGTAGAGCTCGACGCGGTGAACGCGTGGCCGCAAACGGTGCAGCGATTGGAGCTCGGACGGAGAAGTTACGGGGATCGGAAGTTTACCGTAACCTTATGGAAGCTTTCTCCCCTCCCTGGAATGTTTCACGCTGCTGCATCCAAATGAGGGAGAGAAAGGAGTTCGGTTTCTTTTAATGAGTTGGTCCGGTTGGACCGACAGCCCGGTTCGGGTCCGGTTCAACCGGTTCGACCCGTTCGGTCCAATCTTGGACCGATTTTTTTGAAATTGGTGTCAAAATTCTCGTTTCGATGAGCTCTATCCTAATTTGGTATAATATTTACATTTATAATCCTCCTTATTAAAAACTAATTTATTGACTAATTATCTACTAATTTAACCGGGGTTTACATTATGTATCTTCTAATTTGATATAAAAAGTCATTGGCTCTCTTTCAAAGTATTTTTGACTTAAAGTCAATATATAATTGTAGACTCCAATAATTTTATTATGCAAAGATTCGCAAAGTTGCTAACTTTTCTATGAAGATGTTTTCGGTGAAAAATTTTTAACTAACTTTCATAAAATAATTGAATAATATTTATATTAATAGAAAAAATATTAATTAATAATACAATAATTTGATTTTATAATTTACAAACAAATAATTTGTATAATTTAAAAAGAATAATAGTAATAAATAAGAACATTATCATTCTCTTAATAATATAATCACATAAGATGTTGTCATTAATTAATTTAAAATTTACGCGCTTTTCGTAAGTATAATAATATTTAAGATTAAAAAAATTATCGATTAATGCTATAATAAAGAATATGAAGATAAAATATTATCCAACACATTAGGAAACAAAATATTAACATAACTTAATATAACTATCTAAAACAAACCAATTATGAGATTTAAACACCTTACATTAATTTTAAAATATTGTTCTACTCTCAAAATTCCAAAAAAAAATAGTTTATTATATTAAATTCCGTAATTAGAATATATTCATTTAAGCATAATGCTTTTAAAATTAGAGAATAAATTATTAATTAATGATATAATAATCTGATTCTTTAGTTTAAGAACAAATAATTAAGTATAATTGTAGTATAACTAGTATAATTTATGTGTAGTATAACTAGTATTAAATTATAATATTTTTTTGGAGATTAAACTAATCAAATTCTAATATTAAAATTCAGTTATTTAAATAATATCTATGGCATTAAATTCTAGACCTTAGATATTTATACATTAAAATTATTTTTGTAACTACAACTAAGAAAAATAACCTGACCAAACTGAATGTACAAAAATCATGCAAATTCAGACCATCTTTTTGAGTACGATAGAAAATTAACAATTATATGTTTATAGAAAAGAAATAACTGAAAATATAAGCTGAAGATATATTTGTATACCTACACAAAATGGTTACTAGTTATAAAAAATTAAAGATAAGAAATCCGAGATATTATAAATAGTTATAATATTATATTTTTTTATAAAATATTAATAGTATATTATAAAATACTTTTATTTAAGTAAAAAGATTTTTGAAAATACTTTTTGAATTTATGAAAGAAAAAAATTGTTGCACCAACTACTAATTCAAGTAGTAGAAGAAAATTAATTTCTTTAATTTATTACTTTTTTGCTTAATGTTATTATTTAGACTATTTATGATACAATATTATAGTGTAAAAAGAATTTAGATAATACTTTTAATCAGAAAAAGTCTAAATTATCATACTAGCAATTTAATGCAACTTTAATTCAATGTTAATATAGTGACAACATAAATTTGATTCATTTATAGATTTGTACATGAGTCAAGACAGAGCATTACCCAATTCGAATTTGGATCGTTAACAGTTTAATAATTTAAGGTTATGATATTTGGGACGGATTTTGAACTATAATTTGAACTTATTTATTAATGTGAACTTAATATAGCACTAAAGGAAAATAAAGATATTTTTTATGACATAATATAAAGTTAAAGTAAGAAAAGATGAAAACAAAAGAGTTCTAAATTATGTCATCTCCGTCTTGCTAAGAGCAATTGCATAAAGGTTCTTTTAAGAAGATATATACTCCGTATAATCAACTACATTAATCTTTTCTCTCTTTAAAATTAAATCAAATATGAAATTCAAGTTCTCTAACATAAGCGTTCACAAAGACAATCGCGGCTATTATTCTATTCGCGTTGTCACCGAATTAGATATGATCCACACTATAAAAGAATCAGTATAGTTATAGGATGCGACTAGATCTTCGTTGATCTATGATGGATACCAATTTAGAGAATACCATTTTACCGATATTCTAAAGATATATTTGTCTTTTCAGTAAGATAGAAAATTAAAAAAAATATATTTAAAAGATTATTAAAAATATTTAATTATTAAAAAAATTGTAATATAAAAATTATTAAAAAGAATTAATTATTATAATATTTATAAAAATATTAAAGTAAGAACTTGGAATAGATATATAAGCTATAACTTACTTTATAATAAACATAAAATATATAATTATTATTATTATAACTTATTTGTTATTATAATTTAAATTGGTCACTTTCTATTATAAGGATTTAGCTTTGATATTGATGTTACATAATGTGAATATATTTCAGTTATTAACTTTGTACAATCGAATTTGACTATAAAATTATATGATGACAGAATTTATATATTGTAATAGAATTGAGATCTTTTTATATTTTTCTAAAAGTAATAATTAAAAATATTTTGGATTTAAATTTTGAATAAAAAATACTTTATTTTGGATTTAAATTTTGAATCCTATATGTACTCATTAGTATTTAATTCTAAAATATAATAGATTATCTTTATTTTTTTTAAAATAAATATGTAATTAAGAATTTATTTAGTAACGCGTCTGTTGGATGGGAGAAAACCTTAATTTTCTATCTTTTATTTCAATTATTTCTACATTTCACATTTCTCTTTTCTTTTCCCTCCACTCACTTTTCACATCTCTTAAAACCTAACTTACTTGACCATCACTACTTCTATTCACTCTTTTTCGCATCCACGGGTTTCATCTTAAGTTGGTTAAAGCCGCTATACGTATTAAAAAATAAGAACATCTCAGGCCAGATGACACCTGTGACAGTGGCTCGGAAAAAACAATGAGGCCGCTAAGGCTAAGCGGTGAAATAGTAGTTACGCCTCGAGATCAGAAAGAAGGAAAAGTAAGGGAGCTTTGATAGTTCTTTTCACCACAGAAAGATCGGACTTTGATCGAAGGGGAAAGAAGAGAGTGATGAAATTGAGGTAGGATCTGTCGACCGGCCTTTCAACTCGATCCCGCAATAAAAGGTAAACTAGAATTTAAATTTCAGATCTTTGATTTGATTACAAAATCGTAAATTATTTTAAAAAAAATTAAAAAACATGTTTTGTTACTAGATCAAATGGTCCAAACATTATGAAAAATTTTTTGCCAACTCATTTATGATGTAAATGAGAAATATAAAACGATTTAAATTAATAATTATACTACAAATTATATATATCAATAAATAAAATAATTAAATTATCTATTTAAAAAACTCCAAGCACAATGCTAAGAAAATTTTTTTATTTTTTATTCATTTACTAAGAAAATAACAAGAAGTGATGTCCATACGTTTTTTATTTGAATGATAAACAATTTAAAAAAATAAAATTAATGTGAAATAAGCTTTCATCTCGCGAAATGGACACGCCTAAATTCATTTTGCAGGCGTTGCGTCTTCATTTCGCATGGACTTCATGTGAATTAGCCATATGTGCTTTGACAATACTTTTGCATAGTACATTTTCAAAAAATTAAAATATTTTTTATATTTATATTAATAAAAAATTTGTTTGATCTGTGTTATTCTAAAGTTATAGAGAAACTGGTATTTAAAGGAAAGAGGATTTGACCTAAAAAATAGAAAATAAAATAAATGAATAAGAAAAAAAAGAAAGGAAATAAGAAACTACAATTGCAAATATAAAAACTACTAATCACCATCATGATAGAATCTTTACATTTAAGAGTTTCCAAGTTTAAATTATTTTAAAATCAAAGACTAACAACGATTTATTCCAAGTTTGGATTAACGTAATTATTTTGTAAAACATCTTTATAAAAAAAATACTAGATTGAATTTAAATTTATATTTGAATATCAAATGAAAAAATAAAATATCTTAGTTATTTGTTACGATATCTTTACAAAAAATTGGATTTAATTTGAATATTAGTTAAAAAATTATAATATCTTTCAGATTTATTAGGATATCTTTATAAAAAAATAGATTTTTTCGTTATCTTTGTCCGTTATCTCTATAAGTAACCGTGTTTATCATGAAGTTTTAAAACTTTCATCACTGCAGATAAGAGGAGTATGAGTAAGGTAATCACGCTTGTTTTTGTTAAATGATCGGATTATTAGTCTTTTGTAAACTCTGTTTAGTAGTTTTTTTAGTATAATAAAAATACTGAAATTTATTTGGCTTGAGCAGTACACACTGGATGCCTCTGTAACTTCTAAGGAAAAATCAAACATGGACTTCTCCGCCTTGGATGAGAAGGTAATCTATCTTTGGGTTACAATACCCGAATATGCATTACTTTCTTGACATACTCTATTTAACTTGTCTTTAATTATCTTTTGTCATGTTTATATGTTACCTTATTATACAAGTAACACGTCTTATTTTATGGCATCTTGTAGTTTGGAAAGGGTGTTGCTGAGGCACTGTCGACGATGATTCGCGAAGCTGTTGTGCAAGGGATAACAGCAGTTCTCCCAGAAATCGTGAAAACTGTTGATTCCTTACCAAAAAGTGGGAGTGACGGTGTAAAACTTTCGAATACTGCTCCAGTTGTTACTCCGCCGGATCCTTTGAAAGAAATACTTGATGCCAATCCCTCAATGTGTTTGGATGATGAACCAGTCACAAAGAAGACTTGGAGGGGCAAGAAAAAAAAAGCGTGGATTACCAGTCACCACAGTTAAGGTTTTATCTTTTTATTTTTAAATAACAACTATTAAATACCACTTAGATAGCATTTGATCAAAATAATACACAATAGATAATGTTATAGTTCACAAAGTACAACATCATTCAACCATTGGATTTGTCACTGTTCTCATTTAGGGGTGAAAAACTTTTTAATATTCTCACATATTATAATATTAATATTAAGTCATAAAATACAATCTAGTCCTCAACTTCTCCTCTCTTTTTCACTAGATATGAGGTCTGAGCTTCTTTAGACTCATGAGTACCAGTTTCTTTTTTTGGTTATCATATTGTGTCTGTTAGTGACATTGGAAGGTTGATTAGAATTGTGCCTGTTAGTGACATTGGAAGGTTGATTAGAATCTGATTAATACTAAGTAGCTAAATTTCAATTGCTGATATGAGAATTTGATTTATTGATGTCGTGAAAAGCTGATCAGTTGAGAGGAAATTATTGATAAATAAGTAACAGTGCCTAAAATAGTTATCATATTTTTTGGAGTTACAGAAAGAATTGCAATTTGCGGAGAAGCTTCCTCCAGGACGTCCATGGCTTTACCATAACAACTACAATCTAAATATGGACGGGAATGACATGCTACGTGTGAGTACTTAACTTTTCGGATTACATTAGTCGATGAAAAATTTTTTATTTTTAATACACAAAAAAATATCTAACTGATTTTGTGTGTGCATACTTTGAGAAAATAAATATAGTCCAATTTTTTAAAACAAAAGGAAGATTAAACAAATGACATGTAAAGATGGTTAGTAATTACTAATTAAGTTGGTAAAAAAATTATATTTTATGCAAATGCAACTTTAGTATTTATATTATCGATGTAAGTGTGGCTTTAGTTAGTAACTTATAAATACTTTTACTGCTATTATAAACACTTGCCATATTTTCGTTAGATATAAAAACGATAAAATGCAATTATATAAATAATTTATAAGTTGGATTTTATTGTTTTCAGATCTAACAAAAAAACATGGCAAGTGTCTATAATAGCAGTAAAAATATTTATAAGTTACTAACTAAAACCATACTTATATCGATCATATAAATACTAAAATTGCATTTACATAAAATATGATTTTTTTACTAACTTAATTAGTAATTACTAACTATCTTTACATGTCATTTGTTTAATCTTCCTTTTGTTTTAAAAAATTGGACTATGTTTATTTATTCAAAGTATACACACAAAATCAGTCAGATATTTTTTGCATATTAAAAATACGTTATCCGAAAAGTTAAGTACTCATACGTGGCATGTCGTCTCCGTCCATATTTGGATTGAAGCTGTTATAGTAAAGCCATAGATATTCTGGAGGAGCTTCTTCGCAAATTGTAATTCTTTCTGCAACTCCAAAAAATATGATAATTATTTTAAGCACTGTTACTTATTTGTCAATAATGTCCTCTCAACTGATCAGCTTTCTACCACATCAATAAATCAAATTCTCATATCAGCAATTGAAATTTAGCTCCCTAGTATTAATTGGGATTCTAATCAACCTTCTAATGTTACTAACAAGCACAATATGATGACAAACAAAACTGGTACTCACGAGTCTAAAGCCCTCAACATCGAAGCTTAGACCTCATATTTAGTGAAAAAGAAAGGAGAAGTTGAGGACTAGATTGTATTTTATGACTTAACATTAATATTATAATATGTGAAAATACTAAAAAGTTTTTCACCCCTAAATAAGAACAGTGGTAAATTCAATGGTTGAATAATGTTGTACTTTGTGAACTATAACATCATCTATTATGTACTATTTTGATAAAATGCTATCTAAGTGGTATTTAATAATTATTATTTAAAAATAAAAAGATAAAACCTTAACTGGTAGTCCATGCTTTTTTTCTTTGCACCTCCAAGTACTCTCTTTTGTGACTGGTTTACACAGTCACTCCCACTTTTTGATCAGGAACCAACCGTTTTAACAATCTCTGGGAGAACTGCTGTTATCCCTTGCACAACAGTTTCGTGAATCATCGTGCCTCAGCAACACCCTTTTCAAAGTACAAGATGCCATAAAATAAGACGCGTTACTTGTATAATAAGGTAACAACACATCAAAAATAAACATCACAAAAGATAATTAAAGACATGTTAAATAGAGTATGCCAAGAAAGTAATGCATATTCGGGTATTGTAGCCCAAAAATAGTTTACCTTCTCATTCAAGGCGGAGAAGTCCATGTTTGATTCTCCCTTAGAAGTTACAGAGGCATCCAGTGTGTATTGCTCAAGCCAAATAAATTTCAGTATTTTTATTATACTAAAAAAAATTACTAAACAGAGTTTACAAAAGACTAATAATCTGATCATTTAACAAAAATAAGCGTGATTATCTTACTCATATTCTCTGCTCCTCTGATCTGCAGTGATTGAAAAAAGAGTGTTATGTTTAAAACTTCATGATAAACATTGTTATTTATAGAGATAACAAACAAAGATAACGAAAAAATCTATTTTTTTATAAAGATATCCTAATAAATCATAAAGATATTATAATTTTTTAACTAATATTCAAATTAAATCAAATTTTTTGTAAAGATATCGTAACAAATAACTAAGATATTTTATTTTTTCATTTGATATTCAAATATAAATTTAAATTCAATCTAGTATTTTTTTTATAAAGATATCTTACAAAATAATTAGTTAATCCAAATTTGGAATAAATCGTTGTTTGTCTTTGATTTTAAAATAATTCAAACTTGAAAACTTTTAGATTTAAAGATTCTGTCTTGATGGTCAGTAGTTTTTATATTTGCTATTGTGATTTCTGATTTCTTTTCCTTTTTTTATTCATTCATTCTATTTTTTTTTGTCAAATTCTCTTTCCTTTAAATACCAGCTTCCCTGTAACTTTAGAATAACACATATCAAATGAATTTTTATTAAAAAAATATAAAAAATATTTTAATTTTTTAAAAATGTATTATGCAAAAGTATTGTCAAAGCACATATGCCTAATTCACATGAAGTCCCTGCGAAATGGAGACACAGCGCCTGCAAAATGGACTTAGGCGTATCCATTTTGCGAGATGAAAGCCTATTTCACATTAATTTTATTTTTTCAAATTGTTTATCATTCAAATAAAAAACGTATGGACATTCACTTCTTGTTATTTTCTTAGTAAATGAATAAAAAATAAAAATTTTTTCTTAGCATTGTTCTTAGAGTTTTTTAAATAAATAATTTAATTATTTTATTTATTGATATATATATAATTTGCAGTATATTTATTAATTTAAATCGTTTTATATTTTTCATTTACACCATAAATGAGTTGGCAAAGAATTTTTCATAACATTTGGACCATTTGGTCCAATAACAAAACATGTTTTTTAACTTTTTTTTTAAATAATTTACGATTTCGTAATCAAATCAAAGATCTAAAATTTAAATTCTAGTTTATCTTTTGTTACGGGATCGAGTTGAAAGGACATCCGACAGATCCTTTTTCAATTCCATCACTCTCTTCTTTCTCCTTCGATCAAAGTCCAATCTCTCTGTCGGTGAAAAGAACTATCAAAACTCCTTAACTTCTCCTTCTTTCTAATTCTAGGGCGTAACTGCTATTTCATTGCTTAGCCTTAGCGATCTCATGATTTTTTCCGGGCCACTGTTCTATGAAATTGTCACAGGTGCCATTTGGCCTGAGATGTTATCATTTTTTAATGCATATAGAAGCTATAACCAACTTAAGATGGACCCCGTGGATGCGAAAAAGAGTGAATAGCAGCAGTGATGGTCAAGTAAGTTGGGTTTTGAGAGATGTGGAAAGTGAGTGGAGGAAAAAGAAGAAAGACACGTAAAATGCAGAAATGATTAAAATGAAAGATAGAAAATTAGGGTTTCCTCTCATTCAATAGAAGCGTTACTAAATAAATTCTTAATTACATATTTATTTTAAAAAAAATAAAAATAATCTATTATCTTTTAGAATTAAATATATATAGGGGTTGACTCGCACTAGGATTTAAAATTTAAATCCAAAATAAAGTATTTTTTAATTCAAAATTTAAATCCAAAATATTTTTAATTTATTGCTTTTAGAAAAGTATAAAAAGATCTCAATTCTATTACAATATATTAATTTTGTCACCATATAATTTTATAGTCAAATTCGATGGTACAAAGTTAATAACTAAAAAATAAATCACATTATGTAACAACAATATCAAAACTAAATCCTTATAATAAAAAGTGACAAATTTAAGTTATAAACATGTATAAATAATTATAATAACAGATAAGTTATAATAATAATAATTATATATTTTATGTTTATCATAAAGTGAGTTATAGCTTACATATCTCTTCCAAGTTCTTATTTTAATATTTTTATAAATATTATAATAATTAATCCTTTCTAATAATTTTTATATTATAATTTTTTTAACAATCAAATATTTTTAATAATTTTTTAAACATTTTTTTCTTTAATTTTCTATTTTACTGAAAAGATAAATATATCTTTAGAGTATCGGTAAAATGCTCTTCTTCTCTAAATTGGCAACCATCATAGATCAACGAAAATCTAGTCGCATCCTACAACCATACCAATCCTTTTATAGTGTGGATCTTATCCGATCCGGTAACGGCGTGATCTCAAATAATAGTTGTGATTGTCTTTGTGAGCGCTTATGTTAGAAAACTTGAATTTCATATTTGATTTAATTTTAAAGAGAAAAAAGATTTATGTAGTTGATTATACGGAGTATATATCTTCTTGAAAGAACCTTTATGCAATTGCTCTTAGCAAGACGGAGATGGCGTAGTCTAGAACTCTTTTGTTTTCTTCTTTTCTTACTTTGACTTTATAATATGTCATAAAAAATATCTTCATTTTCCTTTAGTGCTATATTAAGTTCACATTAATAAATAAGTTCAAATTATAGTTCGAAATCCATCCCAAAAATCATAACCTTAAATTATTAAATTGTTAATGATCCAAGTTCGAATTGAGTTACGCTCTGTCTTGACTCAGTACAAATCTATAAACGAATCAAATTCATGTTGTCACTATATTAATACTGAATCAACGTTGCATTAAATTGCTAATATGATAATTTAGACTTGTTCCTAATTAAAAGTATTATCTAAATTCTTTTAACACTATAGTATTGTATCATAAGTAGCTTAAATAATAACATTAAGCCAAAAAGAAATAAATTAAAGAAATTAATTTTCTTCTACTACTTGAATTAATAGTTGGTGCAATAATTTTTTTTCTTTCATAAATTCAAAAAGTATTTTCAGAAATCTTTTTACTTAAATAAAAGTATTTTATAATATACTATTAATATTTTATAAAATAATATAATATTATAACTATTTATAATATCTTGAATTTTTTATCTTTAATTTTTTATAACTAGTAACCATTTTATTATGTAGGTACATAAATATATCCTTAGCTTATTTTTTCAGTTATTTCTTTTCTATAAACATATTATAATTGTTAATTTTCTATCATACTCAAAAAGATAGTCTGAATTTGCATGAATTTTGTATATTCAGTCTAGTCAAGCTATTTTTCTTAGTTGTAGTTACAAAAATAATTCTAATGTATAAATATCTAAGGTCTAGAATTTAATGTCATAGATATTATTTAAATAACTAAATTCTAATATTAGAATTTGATTAGTTAATCTCCAAAGAAATATTCTAATTTAATACTAGTTATACTACACATAAATTATACTAGTTATACTACAATTATACTTAATTATTTATTTTTAGACTAAAGAATCAGATTATTATATCATTAATTAATAATTTATTTTCTAATTTTAGAAGCATTATGGTTAAATGAATATACTCTAATTATGGAAATTAATATAATAAACTAATTTTTTTTAGAATTTTGAGAATAGAACAATATTTTAAAATTAATTTAAGGTGTTTAAATCTCATAATTGGTTTGTTTTAGATAGTTATATTAAGTTATGTTAATATTTTTTTCCTAATGTGTTGGATAATATTTTATCTTGATATTCTTTATTATAGCATTAATCGATAATTTCTTTTTTAATTTTAAATAATATTATATTTATGGAAAGAGCGTGAATTTAATTAATGGTAACATCTTATATGATTATATTATTAGGAGAAAGATAATATTCTCATTTATTACTATTATACCTTTTTTAAATTATACAAATTATACTATAATTTTACAAATTATTTGTTTTTAAATTATAAAATCAAATTATTGTATTATTAATTAATATATTTTTCTATTAATATAAACATTATGAAATTATTTTATGGAAGTTAGTTAAAAAATTTTCATCGAAAACATTTCCATAGAAAAATTAGTGACTTTGCAAAATTTTACATAATAAAATTATTGGAGTCTACGATTATACATTGACTTTTACTCAAAAACACTTTGAAATCTGAGTTACTATGAGATCTGAGTTACTATTGAAATCTGAGTTACTGAAATCTGAGATCTGATTCTTGAGTTGCTATTTCTGTTTCTATTTGTTGTGTTATGAATTTGAATTGGGGTGAGTTGATATTTTTTCTGTTTGTTGTGTTCTGACTTCTGAATTAGAGTTGGTGGTAGTATGATTAATTTTATCATGGTGTTTTACATTGATCTGCATATGAGGATATACATGTGTTACAGCTTCTTTATACAAATTTGTTAGACTCAGCAGAAAGGTTGCAAAAGACATGCTCAGAAACAAAATAAAATCTTCACCCTCATGCACTCATTTTTATTCCCTTTCATTTCAGCATTGTTAATTCTACAATGATTTCTTTCTTTAATTTCTCCTTTTGCCCTAAATTTAGGAAATTAAACGTTAGTTTGGATTTTTCTTATTTTAATTTTAAAAAGAATAAGAAGAGATCAGATTTTAGTTTATTTACCAGGTATTGTGAAGGTAAAAAAAAAAGGTCATGCTACATGTTTCACTGTAGGTTTAATTTTTAATAATTTTATTTAATATTTAAGTAAATCGGTTGAATTCCGATCAAACTTTTGAATCAGTAAACCAGTCACTCTATCGGTTCATTGATCGGTCCGGTTCTCGCAACCTTGACGATTATACATTGACTTTAAGTCAAAAACACTCTGAGAGAGAGCCAATGACTTTTTATACCATATTGAAAGAAACATGGAAAAAATATTTATGAAAATGGTCCAGTTTCAAAAGTATTTATTTATACTTCTTTAATTATTATATAAATTAAAAAAATAATTCTCTCAAAATACCACTATATTTGATAAAGAGAAGTTAATATCACTTAAATAAATATAAAAGATAAATATAAAAGAGCTACAATGATTTTTTCCAAATTTCAGAGGAATCCTATATAAATTGCTATTAAAAAAAAAGAAATTTCAGCTGCTACAGTATATGCATACCAAATGAAAGTGGTAGCTCAAAATACAGAATTCGATGACAAAAATGACATCATCTAGTACACGTTATCCTGATTTATATTTACTATCAATATAATAACAGAAAACAGGTATATTTGTATATTACAAAGATGTTCTTAGTACAAGAATCACTACATTCCTATATTATTATTGGAATACAAAAACATTCTAATATATTTATAGATATACAAAAGACATTTTATGAATGGCTAGGAGAAGAATCGTTACCATCATCTTCATCTATGAGTTTAATACCATTGATTTTAGGGGCATTAACAATAGCCCAAACCTTGGTTTGGCTCTTAAATTCCTACTACTCTATTTCCTTAGTTACATTGACATGAATTCATCTTCCTTGTCCATCCTTAAGTTCCTCAACTTTGAAGAGATAGACTTTGTTCGCTAAAGCCTTTTACGCTTCAAAATTTCTAACCCATTTCTAACTTCCTTAGATAAACACACTCTCCCTTCCACCTGTTACATTGTTCATCGTTTCACATTCACATTAGTAGATAAAATTAGGATGAAGTTGACCACACAAAAGATAGCAGAATATCACAAAACTATGAAACTTGATATACACGTAGAATCAAAAATAAACAGACTAAAGCACAAGTTCAAAGAGCATCACTAAAACTTCAAATCAACTTGCAAACAGTCGGACAGGACGTTGGCTACTAAATACTAATTCTTCAAAAATAGAACGAAAGATTGTCAATGTGGCACCGTTTGTTATGCACTAGCTAACTTCAGCATGAAAAGTATTTTGAAAGGAATAAACTTTCAACCCAAGCAAACTAAAAACAATTCTGGGCCAAAAACAAACATGATCTTATTTATTTGGCTTGTTACTACACCATTTAGGAGTTAACGACTAAATGACTAGGGCTGAATCAAAATCAGCGAGGTCAAAACTGCCTCCGTAGCTAAGCTTGAATCAAGTCCTTTGGAAAGTAAATCGCCAGGATAAAGGATAAAAATAAGTTTCTAGAAATTGGTAAAGGAGATACAAAAGGGTCAACACACAACAATTTTATAGACACATTCAACGAATGTATGCGCTGAAATTTATAAAGTTTCTTCTTCTCAACATTATTACCGACACCTTAATGTAAACCAATCAAACAAAAGATAATACTATTAAATATGAATCCGAAAATACAATGAACCACACAAATTCCACATAGGCAAAAGAGAAGAATGACCCAGAATAAATTATTGATCCTTGATTAAACTAAATTCTCAAAATTCTCTTCCAGAAAAAAAGAGGAAAAAGAAAATAGAAGAGTCCTATTTATTTAATTTTCAAACAAGGTCTATACAATTTACTGAATAAAAGAAAAACAATTTTTTGTAAAATGCACTATACACATCAATTCGTAACATGAATTATAATGGGGTCCAAGCATAAAAAAAAAGAAGAGGGAAAAAATAGAAAAAAAATATCAAACCCCATGACGAGTTGCGTTTTGACAAAAACAAAAACAAGTTCATCGTTCAAGCTAACAAAATAAGAGAAAACCCATCCAAACCGTAATAGAGCACAACAATGTCGGAGACCTGAAAATATACCGAAGGAAAATGCATTTTACGTAGAGTTTTTCAAGCCTTTAAGTATCAAAGTAAAAATAAAAAGAACGAGAAAAAAATTCAAATAAAGCATGATTGAGTTACCGTCTCGTTACGAAGCTGCTCCCTGTAGTTTTCCGTCTTCGCTCGCTGAAACAAAACGAATCACAGAGGAAAAACAACAAAACCAAATCCAAATCCGAGAGCCAAACCCTAAACCACGATCCAGAAGGCTACAAATTATTTCACCGTTAGCCTTGAATTTGGGCTTGGGCAGGGATAACGCCATAAGGGGGGTAGGGTTAGAATTTTTTTCATAGGGACTTAATTGTATTTTTAAATTATTAGGAATTTAAATGTCTGCAAAATAAAATCAAAGATATATTTATTTTTTTATAAAAAATTTAAATATAATTTGATTTATATTGTGTAGATCCATCGGAACAAATCGGATCTAATAATTATTATATGGACAATTGTGTTTATTATTTTTGTTATAATAAACCGATTTTGTTTTGAATTATTAAAAAATAGCTTATTATCCGATTTAATAAAGATGTCTAATCATATTATAACATGTGTACACGTCTTTAAAAAAAGACATTTTTTATGTCTTTATGTAAGTAACCTCCAAACAATTAAAAAAAAACATATTTTAATTTGACCAATGCCACATATTAATTGGCATTAACTTCAGAAAAGAAGCTTAGGAATATTTTTGAATTACAACGTATGTCCCTTCCCTCTACTCTAAATGGTTTTTGGAATTCCCCATCCATTGGTACTTTTAAGATTAATTGTGATGCTAGTTATTTTGGTTCGGGTGATAGTGTTGGTTTTGCTTGTGTTATTAGAGATTGTAATGGGAGTTGGCAAAGGGGGTGTTTGGGAATGATTGAGAGTAATAGTATTCTTCAAGGAGAATTGTTTGCTATTTGGAGAGGATATCTCTTAACTTGAGATGTGGGTCAACGAGATGTTATTTGTGAGACGGATTGTGTGGAAGCATTTAATCTTGTTACTCAAGATGGTTTTGGATTTATTAATCCATTGGTGCTCAAAATAAGAGATATCATGCATTGAAATTGGCGTGTTGACTTTCGTTTGATTGATTATGAGAGATGTAAACACGGTGGTAGATATTATGACAAAGATGGCGATGAAATTACAACATTCGCATGTGGAACTTCTTTTACCTTAGGAAGAGTTTAAGAATAGTCTTAAACGGGACTGCCCCTCTATTTAAGCAGTTCCTTATTTTGTTTGTTTTGTTTTTCTTTATTTAATTTATTTCGGTCACCAAAAAAAATTGGTAGAATTCATTTGTCTTAAAAAACAGACGTTTCATCCATATTGATGTGAGATCGCCTTTTTTTTAAATTAGAATGTTATTCTATTTGCTCAATTGGTAGTAAAGCATTTTTGATAGGATATATTACTTCCTTACTTCTTTTTATCTATACCACCATTAAACTCGATGAAACCAAAAAAAATACTTCTTAATCAGTTAATCCATATTATCTGTTTTTTCTATATGGAGCATTATGAAGTTATTTATTCCATTTCATCCGTAATATCCAAATATGCATGTAACTGAAGAAGAGAAAGAAGAATAATTAACTAAAAAGTAAAGAATACAATTCATGCACAAGCGCCGTCATTAAACTAAATTTCGGAGTTGAATTAGATATACTCAGTTTTAAAAATTTTGATTAGTTGTTTTACTCGCTCCCTCGCTGAAATTTTCATACTAAAACATCGAACGTTTAAGGTCTCAGTCAAGTGAGTCAAGCATAGCATTAATACTCTTCTTCAATCTTCACCACCCTTCCGTATACGCCAGTTTAATTTTCTAGACGATGATATTACGGTTTCCTAGCTTCCAAACATAAGTACCAAATGAACCAGACAAAGCTTTCAGTTTCAATAATCTTACTTGACTTGACTAAAAATACTAGTGGGTTTAATGCCTCTTGATATATATGTCTTCTTCTTACCAAAAACAAAGTACTAAGAATACTCTTTCTCTGAATTAAACACCACCTACTACTCCGTCAAATCAAACATGAGCTGGAGTTCCGTTAGAAACCAATTAGAAATAAAGGCAATTAGTTGAAAAAATTTTAAAATTAAAAATAAAAAAATTGACTTAGTTAATTTATATTATAGTTAATTTCTTAAATTTTTTCATCATTTTATATAACCAATAAGAGTGTATCCAAAACCAAAAGTAAAACATATATCAACATTAATCTTTCAAAAGTTGAACAAGTCAAATAACGGAACTAGGGGGGTCACTAGGGTCACAATCATGCATTTTACTACTTGCCCAGTTCCTAGTAATTACGGGAATCGGAACAATGGCCTCACCTCATTAATTATTCATAATTTCACTGATTTGTTTGGCTTCAAACCTCATCAGCAATTAAACACTCGACTCTCCTTGTTCAACCATGAACTTGAAGAGTTATACTTATAGCATAACCTCTGCCCTATTCACTCTCCTTTATCTTTATTTCCTGTTCCTCTCGGACTTAGCCATATCTATTGAAGCTTATGTTCCAGTTGATAGTGTCACCATAAACTGTGGCTCAACTGGCAATTTCTCCGACGGTGAAAGGTCATGGAGCGGAGACATAGACTCAAAGTTCTTAACTCTTCAAGACACAAAAACCATCGTTGCTCAACCAGCCACACAACCTTCTCCGAACAAAGTTCCATATACCACTGCTCGCTTGTCTAACTTTGAATTCAGTTACTCCTTCCCGGTCACAGTTGGCCGGAAATTTGTTCGTCTCTTCTTCTACCCTGCTTCTTACGCTGCCTTTGACCGTCATAACGCCTTCTTCACGGTCAAATCCGAGGGGTTCACACTCCTTAAGGATTTCAACGCTTCGCTTAACGCCGATGCTTCAAACAGCGACACCATCTTTAAAGAATACATCATCAACGTGGATGATGGGCAGAGGATCAACCTAACCTTCACTCCAAACACATCCCATCCAAATTCTTACGCGTTTGTGAATGGAATTGAGGTGGTTTCCATGCCCAGTGATCTCTACTTCACTGAACCCAGCGGACAACAAGTTGTATTTGTGGGTCAGCCAGGCGTCCCATACACTATGCAAGACAGTAGTGCCCTGCAGACAGACTACAGGATCAAAGTTGGCGGCAACACAATCACACCTAAAGCTGATACTGGCATGCTCCGGAATTGGGCAGGAGATGATGCTGATTATTTAAGAACGCCAAGTGCTCTGTATATGCTATCCGGTGATGATACCGGAAAGATGAAGATCACTGTGAGTCCTGATTATGAAGCACCCATTGAACTCTACACAACATCACGTGATATGGGCATGAATCAAACTCTCAATCAAATGACCAATTTGACCTGGGAGTTCCCTGTTGATTCTGGCTTCACCTACATGCTCAGGCTTCACTTTTGCGAGCTAGACCCAAGCATTAATAAAACCGGTGACAGAGTGTTCAACATCTACATAGCAGGCCAGTTGGCGGAGGACCGTGCAGATGTTCTAAAATGGAGCAAGCAAAAGGGAATTGCTGTACAGAGAGACTATGCAGTTACGATCCCAGGGACTACTCAGGATAAGTTTAACCTTTCACTCCAACTGCACGAGGCTCTCCGAGAAGGTCAAAGTCAAACATTACAAGGCGATCCTTTCTTGAACGGCCTTGAAATCTTCAAAATTAGTGACACTGTGTCTAATAGCCTGGCAGGACCCAACCCTGACCCTATTCCTCATCCGTTTGCCCCACCACACTTCTCTGTCTCTGTTAAAAGCTCACACAACAGTAGGATCCTAATAATCATAATAATCTCTGTCTCGGCAGTATTCATTTTTCTTTCCAGTGTAGTCTTCTTCCTCCTTAGAAAACAGAAGAAAAAGAGCATAAAGAGATCTTCCAAAGTAGCCAACACTCAAGCCTTAGCATTGCCATCCGCTCTTTGTCGTCGGTTTTCCTTGGTTGAGATGAAAACATGCACCAATAACTTCGATGAACTCCTCCTTATCGGAGTGGGAGGGTTTGGCAACGTGTACAAAGGCTACATCGACGAAGGCTCAACACCAGTCGCAATCAAACGGTTAAAACCGGGTTCACAGCAAGGGGTTCAGGAATTCAGGACCGAAATTCAAATGCTCTCTCAACTGCGCCATCTCCACCTTGTGTCCCTCATTGGTTATTGCTGTGAGAGCAACGAGATGCTCTTGGTCTATGATTTCATGGATCGAGGAACCTTACAAGATCATCTCTACAACAATAGTAGTAACCCTTCCCTCTCGTGGAAGCAACGGTTGCATATCTTGGTAGGAGCAGCGAAGGGGTTGCATTATCTCCATGCAGGTGCGGTCCACAATATCATTCACCGCGATGTAAAGAGCACCAACATCTTATTGGATGACAAATGGGTGGCCAAGGTTTCCGATTTCGGCTTGTCCAAAATAGGACCCTCTGGCATTTCAAGAACTCACATTAGCACTGTGGTGAAGGGCAGTCTTGGGTATTTAGACCCAGAATACTATAAACGACAGCGTTTAACTGTGAAGTCTGACGTGTACTCCTTTGGAGTAGTGCTGTTTGAGGTGCTGTGTGGGAGGCCGCCTTTGATGAGGACAGTGGAAAAACAACAGATGTCACTTGCTCATTGGGCTGTATCTTGTTATGAAGATGGCACGTTGGATCAGATTGTGGACAAAGCATTGGAGGGTCAGATTGAACCGGAGTGCTTGACGAAGTTTGGCGAGATTGCTGTGAGATGTTTGCATGAAGATGGTTCCCAACGACCTTCCATGGATGAAATTGTTTGGTGTTTGGAATTTGCATTGAAACTGCAAGAGACTGGTGAGACGCATCAAGAACATCTTGTTACTGCACCTGAAATTCTTGAAATTAGCAATGTGTAACTCTATAAGATGGAAATGATGGGGATAACGCCACATCTAAAATAAGGCTGCCAGTCGCATCATGCATCCATATTCCATACAAAATCGATAATTAAAAATAGTTAAATAATAATTTAATTAAATATATAAATTATTTAAGTAAATATTAGTTTATATAATTTTTAAAATTTTTAAATATTCATTTTGACTCTCAAAATAATCAAAACACTTTCGTTTATTTATACATAACCGAATCAAAATCTTAAGAAAACAAAAATAATTTAACGTAAACTCATTCAAACTCAAATAATAATTAATCAAACTAATATTTATTTATTAAATTTATATTTAATTATTATGAAATTATCAAACCCTATCTCTGTGTGAAAATTAAATAACGGAAGTTTCGAAAAAAATTTTTGATTGAAGAGAAAAATGTCAGAAATTATCTGTGCCTTCTAGAACTTCAATTAGCCGAATTTAAGGAGAAGAGGAGCTACGTCATTGCTCACTATTGGAAAATTAGTTATTACAAACAAATATTTTTCACGGATTTTATTCCATAGAAATACAGACAGAATTTCAGAGGGATTTTTTGTCGAAAAAAAAATGAATTAGCATAAATTACAGACGAAAAAAGAATCTGTCGATAATTCTATCGGTAAAATTAATTTTTTTCGTGGAAAATGGTTACATACGAAAAATCCGGCTGTAATTAAATAGACAAAACGCTGCGTTTTATTAAATTATTACAGACGAAAAATCCATCTGTAATTTAAATTTTCCGTCAGAAATATTAAGGTAACCCTAATTTTATCACCACCCATTCACACTCCATTCGAACGTTGCCAGCAACCCTCATCCCTCGAACTCTTCTCCTCCAGTAGAAGGTGCTGTCGCCGCCGGCGGGTACAGACTGTGGGTGCCTTCGTCATCTGGGGAAGCTCTGCTCGACCCTCTTCGCATCGTTCCTCATCTTCTCGCCGTCGCACGAAGTTCTGAGTTGAGCTCGTGGCGTCGCCGTCGCGAAGGGTTCCTCCCCTCCTTGCCGTGCGTTGTTTCTGATTCTCTGCTCATCACCGTTTTTTATTTAGGATTAAGCTAGCGTTTGCCTTTGATTTTGTGATTTCATTTCCGATTTTGTGATTTTGTGATTTAATTCTCTGCTCCCTTACATGACAGAGCACCTAGGTTGCAGATCCAAACTTTGTTTTCTTCTTTGAAAGTTTCTTGTTTATTCTCAAAGGTGCTTGATTTGCGCTTTTGCCCCCCCCCCCTCTCTCTCTCTCTCTCTCTCTCTCTCTCTCTCTCTCTCTCTCTCTCTCTCTCTCTCTCTCTCTCTCTCGTTTTCTTAGTAGCCAAACAATTTGTTCTTGTTCTTGTTCAGGTAGTAGTTGCTGCGTGTATTAGCTTTGATGTTTGTCCAAAAGAGTTGACGATTGACCAGCCTTAAAGTTTGGTAAATGTGGTGATTCATATCTTCAAAATTTGCTTCAGGTGCCATTCTTCACCACCACCGCTTTCAGTTTTTCAAACCTAATTTCTCTGTTTATTTTTTTGTTAATTGTTATAATTACTTTTTTTTATTTTTTATTCATATTAATTTTTTGTATTGTTTGTTTGATGGAGTATATTTTCTTCTACGATGATAAGCTTGTTTTCTTTTTTCAACTTTTTTATTTTCCGATTTGATTTAATTTATTTTGGGGTTGATGGATGATGCTGCGGCTCCTTATCACTTTTTCAACGAATTTGATTGTGGTTTTGCTTGTGTGGCTTCTATGTTTGTCTCCTTGTTTCTATTTTAAGATATATGCCTTTTGTTTTGACTTCTAGTCTCCTTTAATGTAACCTTGAACACAAACGTCTCATTTCAATTTTGGCTAAATTTTTTTGGACAGATATCTATTAGTAGTTGGTTGCAGTAATTGTATTTAAATAGTTCAGATTCATGGGGTTATTCAGGTTATTTTCATTTTTTGGTCCGCTTGTTAGTTTTGTATTTTTGTGGTGTACTAGCATGCTTTGAATTGAAACTCATTTATGTCTTTACTCTTTATCAGTTCTTTTATTTTACCAGTTGATGATTGAAATTGATACTTAGTAAATACTTCCATTTGTGGAGTCAATGCTACAAAGGTGAGTGCTTTTGTATAGCAGTACCTCTAATCTGTGGCCTATAGAACCGTATATTATTATTAGTTGTTGAAGCGAGAGCTTATAAGATGATATGATCTTGTTGTTTTCCAAAGTCAGCCCATCTCTTTATTGCTGTCTGATGATTTGTAATTTATCATGGTAATTTTCGATGAAATATATGCTATGAATAGACCTGGAATTCTGTGTTAAAAATTACTATATTTACTGGATACTTAGATAAGAATGCTAAATTTGCTACCTAATGTCAATAGATAAAATCAATATTGATGAGGTCCTTCATTGATCTGATGGATTTTTTGGTTATTTTCCTTGTTGAAACTTTGATGATATATTATTTTCTGGATGCTGAATTGCTGATTGCAGTATTTATTTTTTTAATTCTATTTATTTATTTATGGGTATGAATCAATAAAAACATCATTGAAGACAAGTTTCTCCTCAATCAGTTATGGTGTCAAGATCATATGTTAATCTTCTAGACTAGGGGTGCACAAGACCCGGTTCAGCCCGAAGACCTGGACTGGGCCCGGTGATTTCGGGACTAATTTGGTCCGGCTTTGTTATGGCATAGTCAGACCCGAGGTTTCAATAGATGGTTCTAGTTATTTATTAAATCGAGTTCGGGCCAAGTTTCGGGTCACCTGGCCCCGGCTCATTAGACCCGTGCGTGCAGTAAGAAAAAATAAAAAAATATGCACTATATTTTATTGTTTCTTGGCTTTGTGTTTAATGTCCACAATTTCATTCTTCATGACTCAGGCTTCACATTTCACAGTCCAATAGCCCACAATATTCAGGGGTTATGGCACACTGCACAGCATACAACACACTCTCTCAGTCTCTCTCACTCAAACTCGTTTCCCACTTCTCCTGAGGCGCAGCGCCGTAGCCCCAAGCCCCCAACGGCCAACGGAGAGCTTCCTTTTTCTCCACTAAGTCTAATCAACCACCACAACTGCTAACCGTCAAACACCCCGGGCACCAGTAACTCACCTTTAATCATCTCTCAAAGACTTAGAGTTCTCACCAACGCAGTGTTTATCGCAAGACGCAGAGCAGGTAACTTGTTTTTGCTAAAAACCATTGATTTTTATTTTTTCTTTCAACTACTGGACTATTGAGTACTAATTATTTCACCTATTTTGTTTGTTTTGTTAATTTTTGGAAAGAACTAATGAAATCGTTGATATTTTTCTTGCTATAATTGGTTTAATTTTGAGAAAAACTAACAAAATTGATTTTTTTTGTGTTTAATTTTCTTGTTTGTATTTTGAATACTTCAATGATGAGAGTTACAGGTTAGATGAAAGTAGGAAGAAGTTATTGATTAGAGATACGAATTAACAATTGAGAGGAATTGGGAGCAGGAATAATAATTTGCAATTATAATTATTGGCTGCCTTAGCAAATTCTTGGAAGTAGGAAGTGGAACAATAATTTTAGTTTTATAATTTGCACCGCTAATAATTGTAATTGATCTCTTCCACTTAAAATTTGATTGCTATTTAAAAATTGAAATTCCTGGTTTGTGCACTATTGCACTTTATGTTATTGTGTAATAACGCTTTGGTGAGTATTGAATAATGCTTTGGTTTGATCTCCCGCTAATAATGCTTTGGTGAGTATTGAGTAATGCTAGCTGTTCTGCCTCTATCCTTACGTGCATTTCAACCTACCTTCAATTATTATCTATGGCTCTATGCCTTATTTCACTTAAGTTTTACAATAATAAGAATGAGACCGACATACTTACAAATCTTTCTTATTTGTTTTGTTTTTTTTTTTGAATTAGTAAATTAAACATTTAATTCTTTTTGCATTTGTTATTGTTAAATGATGAGACTGAACAGTGAACACTTGTTTAAGTATGCTCAGTTTTATTTAGATATATTGAATTTATGATAAGTTGTTTAAGTATGTTTAGTTTTTTTTAGATATATATTATTATATGAATCTTTTTTATGTTTAGATAAACACAAATGGGAGGAGGAGATTCTAGTTCTATTGCAGTCCAAAGTAATGAGGTCAACAAAGTTATGGACATAGAGCATGAGGTTGCTGCTAACGAAGGACAGCAGGCTAACGAGGGACAGTAGGCTACTCACAAGGAAAAAAAGTCTTATGTTTGGACGCATTTTAAACAGCTTCCATTTAGCGAGACCAATGGAGAGCACAAGGCCAAATGTAATCACTGTCGAAAAGTATATCTATGTCATCCAACTAGACATGGCACAAATTCTTTGAATAAACACTTGAAAATTTCTCACAAGGGGATATTTACAAAAGCAGGCAAAAATGGGACACTTCATGGTTATATGCCTAAGGTTGGTGAAGAAGGTGAAGCCGGCAAAACTTTCAAAGTCAATGGCTATAGCTTGGAAGATTGTAGGAAGGAAATGGCTGAGTTTATTATCCTTGATGAACACCCTTTTAAAGTGGTCGAAGGGATTGGGTTTCGCAAAATGATTAATCGATTTGAGTCAAGATTCACTGTACCATCCAGGATGACAATGTCAAGAGATTGCTTTCAGCTTTATTTAGATGAGAAGAAAAAACTTAAAGCTTGGTTGGCAAAGTCATGTGCTCGAGTTTGTTTAACATCAGATTGTTGGAGATCAAATCAAAATTTTAGCTACATGAGCCTAACTGCACATTTCGTTGATGACGAATGGAAGCTACAAAAGAGAATTCTCAACTTTTTCTTGATCGAGAACCATAAGGGAGAAACAATAGGGAGAGAAATTGAGACATGTTTGAGAGAGTAGGAAATTGAAAAGGTCTTCACAATCACATTAGACAGTGCATCTTCAAATGATGGGGCTATTACTTACCTTCAAAAAAAATTAGCTGCAAGGAATAGATTGGTGTACAAAGAAAAATATTTGCAAATGAGGTGTTATGCTCATATTCTCAACTCGATAGTGAATGAATGAATTAAAGAGCAACATGCCTCCATTGAAAGCATTCGGAATGCTGTTAGGTATGTCAAATCTTCTCCTCAAAGAATTAAAAAATTTAAAGAATGCATTGAGGCTGAGTTGATAGAGTCTAAAAGTCTTGTTTGTTTAGATATTTCAACTAGATGGAATTCCACCTATCTAATATTGGAACATGCTGAAAAATTTGAAAAAACTTTTGATAGACTTTATGATCAAGAAACTGATTTTTTTAGATGGTTTGGAGAGGATAGTGGGGGTAAAAAGAAAGTTAGTCCACCCACGGCACTTGATTGGCAATATGCTAGGCTATTCATTGATTTTTTGAGAATCTTCTATGAGATTACTTTGTGTTTCTCATCTTCTTTACATGTTACTTCAAACAAATGCTTTCATGAAATTGTATCTATAAATTCTCAACTAACATCTTGGAGCCACAATAATTCTGAATTATTGGGAACTATGGCATGCTCTATAAAGGCTAAATACGATAAATATTGGGGACCAGTTGACAAGTTTAATCCTTTAATACTTGTTACCGTTGTTTTAGATCCTCGATACAAACTTGATTATCTTTCTTGGTGTTTGGAGGATGTATATGATAAGGAAGTGGCTACTAGTATGACTAGTTTTGTGAAATTTACATTGGAGACATTGTACAAATTTTATTCAAAAGAAATTGTAGATAATAAAGTTTTTGATGATGGTGTCAGTTCCTCTAGAGCTGTTTTGGATGATAAAGACAGTAGTCAGTCTAGTGCTAGGTGTGTTGCTGCAAATAGAGTGAATTTGTGGAAAAAATAAAAGAAGAAAAAAGCTAATGCAGATAGCAAATCTGATGTTGAGAAATATTTGGCCGAAGATCCTGTGAACGTCGAAGATGAGAATTTTGATATATTGGCTTGGTGGAAATTAAATGGATCAAAATATAGAATTTTTTCTCCTATAGCCTGTGATGTCTTTGGTATTCCAGTTTCAACTGTTGCATTTGAATCATGCTTTAGTACCGGTGGGCGTGTGGTTGATCTTTATCGTAGCTCTTTGTCACCAAAAATGGCAGAAGCTTTAATCTGCACTCAAAGTTGGTTGTATCCTTCTAAGCAAATATTTGAAGAACTTGAGTTTGATCAATTTGACAGTAATGACAAGATTGTTAATGATATATTTACTTTATGATGTCTTTATTTTTTTTATTATTTAATTTAATTCATATGATAATCTTGAGAGACTAATTTTTATGTTTTGCAGATGTTACTAACACATCCACACAAAAAGAATCAAATTCACAACCTTGAGAGCAAGCTACGAATCAAATAAATTTTATTGTGTAGTTGTTTGCTTCTTAATAGTTTGTTGTTATTGGTTGGTATGACACTATAAATTATTATTATTATGTTAATCTTGTGTTGGTTGTTAACTTTGTTTTAATTGTTTTTTGAACTTTGAATGTTTAGTGTGTAATTGACATAATTGTTATTATGAAACTTTAAATTATTATTATTAGATTCTAAATTATTATTATGTGAATGTTACAATGTTATGGAATAATTATTTTCTAAAATTTAGAGGTTTAAAAGATGTAGAATCTAATTTTTGGTGATGTCGTGATAAAGTTGATCAAGACCAGGCTTCACCCGGTCTAGACCCGACTTAAGTGTGATCCGAAAGTAACACGATTTCATCGGGTTTAGGGTCAAATAAGGGTCTCATAAATAGACCCAGTCATTATTTAGGGTCGGATTCAGGTCACGGCGAACCCGGCTTCACCCGGCCCCATGTGCACCCCTATTCTAGACTTAGTTGGAGATTTACTCGGTATTCCAAATACCCCAATAAACTGCATCAATCTGCACAGTACTAAAGACGAATTGATATGTTCTGCTTATATATAATAACATGATTATTTCATATTTTGATTACTTGTATGCATCAGACTAACTACTATAAATATATGAAAGAACTTGCTGTGTAGCTTACTACCTAGTTTCCATTTTATTTTATTACTTTAGTTCGTATCTTTATCACACTATAGAATTATAGCAAGAGATTCTGCATATATCTTAAATGGTTCTATTTGGAAGACATTGAAGTTCTATTCACCTGGAGATTGATGTGTGCTTATTCATTTATTCTAGTCTGACACTGATGATAAATCATACTTTAGTTTATGGACAAATTGAAGAGTTGTTCTGAAATCCAAAGTAACTTTCATTTATATTTTATAGGAAATCAATACTACTTTATCTATGTATGTATCTGATATGTTTCCTGCAGCCATTTCATAAGGTTATGATCCCGTAGAAATTTGAAGTTTTAGATCCGTTTGGTTTCTTTTTTATATTGATAAAATTATTTAATTAAGTTAAAAATGATACATAAATAAAAAAGTTATGTAAAAATGATGTTTCCTGCAGCCATTTCATAGTATTGGCTAATGTAGATAAAAATTATTAGTCTCTGACATCGTTTTTAGTATTTGATCACTCTTTAAGCATTTGTTAGTTAACCAAGAATGGATCTATAATTTTTGCTCTGTGATAACCTAGTTAGTTATATGCTTTCTGATTATGATTAAAGTGCTAATAGACTAAAGATTTGTGTTTACTACTATATTTTAATTTCAGATTAAAGTGCTAATGACTTAAAACAGTTTTTTTAGTTTTCTAACTTGTGAATTCTTTATAAAATTATCAGTTGGTTACCTTTTTCTCCTGGTTCTCAGAAGATTACAGAGATCATCAAAAAGCGATATGATAAACCGTACAAAAAGTTTGGAGATGTCCCTCTTTCGACAAAGAAGCTTTGGTTTAAGGAGTGGAAGGTAAAAGTGTTGGATTGAATAAAATTATTTTGGATTGAAATATAGTACGTGATTAGTTGATAGTTGATTGTTATTTGAATTTATAGAACAAGTGAGAAACTATTTTAAATTTGGCTTAACACAGGCCCTAGTTTTCAATAGCAGCATCAATTTCTATTTGTAGTAATATAGTCAAAGTGAGAGAGTTCTGTACTCTTTGTTTTCTTTGTTTTTTCTTTTTTAATCATAACTTGTCTTTAATCATAACTTGATTGAATATTGTTCATGTGATTTGAATATTATAATTAGCAACTTGATGAGTATGTGCAGAGCCACTTTCTTATTGATGATGATGATGATGAATTTTTCTAGAGGGCTTTCAAGTATAGGACAAGTAAGCGATTTAGCTAAATGATGTCAGATATCCATGAGGGTGTGGATACAACCCACGAATGGCTAATTCCTGCTTACAAAAAGGTGTTGGAAAGGTATTGGGAAACAGATGAGAAATAGAAAAATATAAGGAAAAAAGCAAGGGAGAATCGAGCATCACTCTTAGGTGGTTCTGTCCATTGCGGTGGTTCTATTCCATGGAGCTCAACTATAAAGAGAATGGTAACATAATTTAAGTGGCTTTAGATCTTATTTAATAGACATCTATTTATGTAATTTTTTTTTATTTTGTGTTTTATGTGGAACAGAAGAAGCAGTTGGGTGATGAGCGGATAATTTATACGCTTTTTTGCATTATTTTTAGATAGTTTTCAGTAAGTTCAAGCTACTTTTAGGGATGTTTTCCTTAGTTTTTATGTTAAATTCACATTTCTGGACTTTACTATGAGTTTGTGTGTTTTTCTGTGATTTCAGGTAAATTCTGACTGAAATTGAGGGATTTGAGCAAAACTCTGAAAAAGGCTGACAAAAGGACTGCTGATGCTGTTGGATTCTGACCTCCCTGCACTCAAAATGGATTTTCTGGAGCTACAGAACTCCAAATGGCGCGCTCTCAACGGCGTTGGAAAGTAGACATTCAGAGCTTTCCAGCAATATATAATAGTCCATACTTTATTCGAAGAATGACGACGTAACTTGGCGTTGAACGCCAAGTACATGCTGCTTTCTGGAGTTAAACGCCAGAAAAACGTCATGATCCGGAGTTGAACGCCCAAAACACGTCAGAACTCGAAGTTCAACTCCAAGAGATGCCTCAGCTCGTGGATTGATCAAGCTCAGCCCAAACATACACCAAGTGGGTCCCGGAAGTGGATTTATGCATCAACTACTTACTCATGTAAACCCTAGTAGCTAGTCTAGTATATATAGGACATTTATCTATTGTATTAGACATCTTTTGACAGTTTAATCTCTTGGAATATTCGGTCACTTGATCATGGAGAGGGCTGGCCATTTGGCCATGCCTGAACCTCTTTCACTTATGTATTTTCAACGGTGGAGTTTCTGCACACCATAGATTAAGGGTGTGGAGCTCTGCTGTACCTCAAGTATTAATGAAATTCTACTTTCTTTTATTCAATTCCTCTTTTATTCTTATTCCAAGATATTCATTCGCACCCAAGAACATGATGAATGTGATGAGTTAGATAACCCTCATTATCATTCTCACTTATGAACGCGCGTGATTGACAACCACTTCCGTTCTACATGCAACAGAGCTTGAATGCGTATCTCTTAGATTCCCCAACAGAATCTTCGTGGTATAAGCTAGATAGATGGCGGCATTTATGAGGATCCGGAAAGTCTCACCTTGTCTGTGGTATTCCGAGTAGGATCCTGGGAATCCGGAAAGTCTAACCTTGTCCGTGGTATTCCGAGTAGGATTCCGGTAATGAATGACTGTGACGTGCTTCAAACTTGCAAGTGCTGGGCGTTAGTGACAGACGCAAAAGAATCAAGGGATTCTATTCCAGTAGGAGCGGGAACCAACCAGTGATTAGCCGTACTGTGACAGAGTGCGTGAGCATTAGTTTTCACTGCGAGGATGGGATGTAGCCATCAACCATGGGTGATGCCTCCAGACGATTAGCCGTGCGATTGACAACCGCATAGGATCATTTTCCCGAGAGGATTGAAAGTAGCCACCGCTGATGGTGAACCCCTAAACAAAGCTTGCCATGGAAAGGAGTAAGAAGGATTGAGTAGAAGCAGTAGGAGAGCAGGCGTCCCTGAGCCATACAGCATCTCCATTCACTTATCTGAAATTCCTACCAATGAATCTGCATAAGTATTCTATCCCTTTTATTATTTCTTCTTTTTATATAATTTTCGAAACCATAAACAATTTTAATCTGCCTAACTGAGATTTGCAAGGTGACCATAGCTTGCTTCATACCAACAATCTCTGTGGGATCGACCCTTACTCACGTAAGGTATTACTTGGACGACCCAGTACACTTGCTGGTTAGTTGAACGGAGTTGTGTCCACTCGTGCCAAAAATCCTAAGTTCCACAATTCTACAATAAATGCAAATCAAAGAACAGTGATCACAATTTCGTCCACCAAGTTTTTGGCGCCGTTGCCGGGGAACAATCAATTTCGAACAACAATTCAAACAATTGTTTCCAACCCACAATGGTGCCAAGTTTTTAATCCGGCAACACCACCAAGTTTTTGGTGCCGTTGCCGGGGATTGTTCGAGTATGGACAACTAACGGTTCATCTTGTTGCTCAGATTAGGTAATTTTCTTTTCAAAAATATTTTTCAAAATTTTTCTTTTATTTTTCGTTTTTCCAAACTATATTTCCGAAAAAAATTAATAAAAATACAAAAAAATTAGAAAATCATAAAAATCAAAAATATTTTGTGTTTCTTGTTTGAATCTTGTGTTAATTTTTAAGTTTGGTGTCAATTGCATACTTTTAAAATTTTTCTTGCATTTTTTTGAAAATCCCATGCATTCATAGTGTTCTTCATGATCTTCAAGTTGTTCTTGACAAGTCTTCTTGTTTGATCTTGATGATTTCTTGTTTTGTGTCTTTTCTTGTTTTTCATGTGCATTTTTGCATTCATATTTTCCATGCATTAAAGATTTCTAAGTTTGGTGTCTTGCATGTTTTCTTTGCATCAAAAATTTTTTCAAAATTGTGTTCTTGATATTCATCATGATCTTCAAAGTGTTCTTGGTGTTCATCTTGACATTCATAGCATTCTTGCATGCATCTTGTGTCTTGATCCAAAATTTTCATGTTTTGGGTCATTTTTGTGTTTTTCCTTAAAAATTCAAAAATCAAAAAAATATCTTTTCCTTATTTCCCTCCAAAAATTTCGAAATTTTGGTTTGACTTGGTCAAAAAATTTTCAAAATTAGTTATTTCTTACAAGTCAAGTCAAAATTTCAATTTTAAAAATCTTATCTTTGTAAAATCTTTTTCAAAAATCATATCTTTTTCATTTTCTTTATAAATTTCGAAAATTTTAAAAATCTTTTTCAAAATATTTTCAAAATCTTTTTCTTATCTTTATATCAAATTTTCGAAAATTAGCTAACAATTAATGTGATTGATTCAAAAATTTGAAGTTTGTTACTTTCTTGTTAAGAAAGGTTCAATCTTTAATTTCTAGAATCTTATCTTGTAGCTTCTTGTTAGTTAAGTCTTTTTAAAAAAAATTAAGTCTTTTTTCAAAATATCTTTTTCTTAAAACTTTTATTTTATCTATATCTTATCTTTTTCAAAAATTTTATCTTTCTCAAAATTTGATTTCAAAATATCTTATCTAACTTCCTACCTTCTTATCTTTTTCAAAATTTGATTTCAAATCTTTTTCAATCAACTAACTAACTTGTTGTTTGTTTCTTATCTTTTTCAAAACCACCTAACTAATTTTCCCTTTCTAATTTCGAAAATATCTCACCTCTTTTTTCAAAAATTCTTTTTGTTTTAAATTTTAATTTTAATCTTATCTTATCTTTTATTCTCAAAAATTACTAACCCCTTTTTCAAAATTATTTTCGAAAATTCTCCCTCTCTTTTCTTATTTTATTTAATTAATTATTCACTAACACTTCTCTTCACCTCTCTTCATCTAAAAATCTGAATTCTTCTTCATTCTTCTACTCCCTTCTTTTTCTACTAACATAAAGGAATCTCTATACTGTGACATAGAGGATTCCTCTTCTTTTCTTGTTTTCTTCTCTTTCATATGAGCAGGAACAGGGATAAAGGCACTCTTGTTGAAATTGATCCAGAACCTGAAAAGACTCTGAAGAGAAAATTAAGAGAAGCTAAATTACAACAATCCAGAAGCAACCTTTTAGAAATTTTCGAACAAGAGAAAGAGATGGCAGCCGAAAATAATAATAATAATGCAAGGAGAATGCTTGGTGACTTCACTAAGCCAACGTCCAAGTTTGATGGAAGAAGCATCTCCATTCCTGCCATTGGAGCCAATAACTTTGAGCTGAAACCTCAGCTAGTTGCTTTAATGCAACAAAACTGCAAGTTTTATGGACTTCCATCTGAAGATCCTTATCAGTTCTTAACTGAGTTCTTGCAGATCTGTGAGACTGTAAAGACGAATGGAGTTGATCCTGAAGTCTACAGACTCATGCTTTTCCCTTTTGCTGTAAGAGACAGAGCTAGAATATGGTTGGATTCACAACCCAAGGATAGCCTGGACTCATGGGATAAGCTGGTCACTGCCTTCTTGGATAAATTCTTTCCTCCTCAAAAGTTGAGCAAGCTGAGAGTGGATGTTCAAACCTTCAAACAAAAAGATGGTGAATCCCTCTATGAAGCTTGGGAAAGATACAAGCAGCTGACCAAGAGATGTCCATCTGACATGTTCTCAGAATGGACCATATTAGATATATTCTATTATGGTCTCTCTGAATTTTCGAAAATGTCATTGGATCATTCTGCAGGTGGATCTATTCACCTGAAGAAAACGCCTGAAGAGGCTCAAGAACTCATTGACATGGTTGCAAATAACCAGTTCATGTATACTTCTGAAAGGAATTCCGTGAACAATGGGATACCTCAGAAGAAAGGAGTTCTTGAAATTGATGCTCTGAATGCCATATTGGCTCAGAACAAAGTGTTGACTCAACAGGTCAACATGATCTCTCAAAATCTGAATGGATTGCAACATGCATCCAACAGTACTAGAGAGGCAGCTTCTGAAGAAGCTTATGATCCTGAGAACCCTGCCATGGCAGAGGTTAATTACATGGGTGAACCTTATGGAAACACCTATAACTCATCATGGAGAAATCATCCAAATTTCTCCTGGAAGGATCAACAAAAACCTCAACAAGGTTTTAACAATGGTGGACGTAATAGGCTGGGGAATAGCAAGCCATATCCATCATCTTCTCAGCAACAGACAGAGAATTCTGAACAAAACACTTCTAATTTAGCCAATATAGTCTCTGATCTGTCAAAGGCCACTTTTAGTTTCATGAATGAAACAAGATCCTCCATTAGAAATCTGGAGGCACAAGTGGGCCAGCTGAGTAAGAAAGTTATTGAAACTCCTCCCAGTGTTCTCCCAAGCAATACAGAAGAGAATCCAAAAGGAGAGTGCAAGGCCATTGATGTGATCAATGTGGCCGAATGCACAAGGGAGGAGGGGGACGAAAATCCTAGTGAGGAAGACCTCCTGGGACGCCCCTCAAGCAAGAAGGAGTTTCCTATCAAGGATCCTGAGGAATTTGAGGCTCATCTAGAGACCATAGAGATTCCATTAAATCTCCTTCTGCCATTCATGAGCTCTGAAGACTATTCATCCTCTGAAGAGGATGAAGATGTGACTGGAGAGCAAGTTGCTCAATACTTAGGAGCTATCATGAAGCTGAATGCCAAGCTGTTTGGTAATGAGACTTGGGAAAGTGAACCTCCCTTGCTCATTAATGAACTAGATACTTGGATTTAGAGAACTCTACCTCAAAAGAAGCAAGATCCTGGCAAGTTCTCAATACCTTGTACCATTGGCACCATGAGCTTTGAAAAAGCTCTATGTGATCTTGGGTCAGGGATAAATCTTATGCCACTCTCTGTAATGGAGAAGCTGGGGATCATTGAGGTACAACCTGCCTTGTTCTCATTACAATTGGCAGATAAGTCCATAAGACAAGCTTATGGAATAGTAGAGGACGTGCTAGTAAGGGTTGAAGGCCTTTACATCCCTACTGATTTCATAACCCTAGACACTAGGAAGGAAGATGATGAATGCATCATCCTAGGAAGACCTTTCCTAGCCACAGCAGGAGCTGTGATAGATGTCAACAGAGGTGAGTTAGTCCTTCAATTGAATGGGGACTACCTTGTGTTTAAGGCACATGGCCATCCCTCTGTGACAAAAGAGAGTAAGCATGAAGAGCTTCTCTCAGTTCAGAGTCAAGAAGAGCCCACACAGTCAAACTCTAAGTTTGGTATTGTGAGGCCACAACCAAACTCTAAGTTTGGTGTTCAAACCCCATATCCAAACTCTAAGTTTGGTGTTGGGACTACACACTAAATTGACCTGATCACCATGTGGCTCCATGAGAGTCACTGTCAAGCTATTGACATTAAAGAAGCGCTTGTTGGGAGGCAACCCAATTTTATTTATCTAATTTTATTTTATTTTGTTTCTTGTTTATTTTTGTGTTTTATTAGGTACATGATCATGAGGAGTCACGAAAAAAATCAAACAAATTAAAAACAGAGTCAAAAACAGAGGAAAAAAATTTTTCACCCTGGAAGCAGCGCAGACTGGCGTTCAACGCCAGTAAGGTGCATCTGGCCGGCGTTCAACGCCAGAACAGAGCACCATTCTGGCGCTGAACGCCCAAAACAAGCAACAACCTGGTGTTAAACGCCAGGAATGTGCACAGAGAGGACAAACTGGCGCCGAACGCCAGAAACAAGCATGAAACTGGCGTTCAACGCCAGAAACATGCATTACATGGGCGTTGAACGCCCAGAACATGCATCAATGGGCGTTTGAACGCCAGAATGATGCATGAAGGCATTTTACATGCCTATATGGTGAAGGAATGGTATTTGTTTTCACCTCAGGATCTGTGGACCCCACAGGATCCTCACCTCAGGATCTGTGGACCCCACAGGATCCCCACCTACCATATTCCCACCTTACCTTTTAATCCTAATCACACTCTCCTAATCCAAATCTCATTTCACTCTTCCCCATATCACACTTCCCAAAAACCTTCACCAAATCACCTCAAGTCCTCTTCCCAATTACCCCATTCACCATTCACATCAACCTCCCCTTCCCCATAAACCCCACCTACCCTCATAAAATTCAAATTCAATTCCCCACCCCTTCCCACCCAAAATGGCCGAACTCCCACCCTCCCTCTCCCTATAAATACCCTCCCATTCTTCTTCATTTTCACACAACACAAACCCCTTCTTCTCCTATATAGCCGAACCTACTCTCTCCCTCTCTACCATATTCTCTTCTTCTTCTTCTACTATTCTTTTCTTTCTTGCTCGAGGACGAGCAAATTTTAAGTTTGGTGTGGTAAAAGCATAAGCTTTTTTTGTTTTTCCATTACCAATGGCACCTAAGGCCGGAGTTTCCTCAAGAAAAGGGAAAGGGAAAGCAAAAGCTTCCACCTCCGAGTCATGGGAGATGGAAAGATTCATCTCCAAGAGCCATCAAGACCACTTCTATGATGTTGTGGCAAAGAAGAAGGTGATCCCTGAGGTCCCTTTCAAGCTCAAAAAGAATGAGTATTCGGAAATCCGACATGAAATCCAAAGAAGAGGTTGGGAAGTCATAACCAACCCCATGCAACAAGTTGGAATATTGATGGTTCAAGAGTTCTATGCTAATGCATGGATCACTAGGAACCATGATCAAAGTATGAACCCGAATCCAAAGAACTATCTCACAATGGTTCGGGGGAAATACTTAGATTTCAGTCCGGAAAATGTGAGGTTGGCGTTTCACTTACCCATGATGCAAGGTGATGAACGCCCCTACACAAGAAGGGTCAACTTTAATCAAAGGTTAGACCAAGTCCTAATGGACATTTGTGTGGAAGGCGCCCAATGGAGAATAGACTCCAAAGGCAAGCCAGTCCAACTAAGAAGACTGGACCTCAAGCCTGTAGCTAGAGGATGGTTGGAGTTCATCCAAAGATCCATCATCCCTACAAGCAACCGATCTGAAGTTACTGTGGATCGGGCCATCATGATTCATAGCATCATGATTGGAGAGGAAGTAGAAGTTCATGAAGTCATCTCCAATGAACTCTACAAAATAGCCGACAAGCCTTCACACATGGCACGGCTAGCCTTCCCCCACCTTATATGCCATCTATGTTACTCAGCTGGAGTCATCATAGATGGAGATGTCTCCATTGAAGAAGACAAGCCTATCACCAAGAAAAGGATGGAGCAAACAAGAGAAGTTCCTCACGGCCCTCAAGAAGAACATGGGGAAGTTCATCATCAACAAATGCCCCAAGGAATGCACTTTTCTCCCAACAACTATTGGGAGCAACTCAATACCTCCTTAGAAGATTTGAGCCATAATGTTGAACAACTAAGGGTGGAACATCATGAACACTCCATCATTCTCCAAGAAATAAGAGAAGATCAAAGAGCAATGGGGGAGGAGCAACAAAGGCAAGGAAGGGACATAGAAGAGTTGAAGAACATCATTGGTCCTTCAAGAAGAAGACGCCACTAAAGGTGGATTCATTCCTTGTTCTTTATTTCTTTCTGCTTTTCGGTTTTTAATTATTATGTTTATCTATGTTTTGTGTCTTTATTTCATGATCATTAGTATGTAACCATGCCTTAAAGCTATGAATAAATTCCATTAATCCTTCACCTCTCTTAAAAGAAAAATGTTTTAATTCAAAAGGACAAGAAGTACATGAATTTTGAATTTATCCTTGAATTTAGTTTAATTATATTGATGTGGTGACAATACTTTTTGTTTTCTGAATGAATGCTTGAACAGTGCATATGTCTTTTGATATTGTTGTTTATGAGTGTTAAAATTGTTGGCTCTTGAAAGAATGATGAACAAAGAGAAATGTTATTGAGGATCTGAAAAATCATGAAATTGATTCTTGAAGCAAGAAAAAGCAGTGAATAGCAAAAGCTTGCGAAAAAAAAAGAAAAAAAATGGCGAAAAAAAAAAAGAAGAAGGAGCAGTAGAAAAAGCCAATAAGCCCTTAAAACCAAAAGGCAAGGGTAAAAAGGATCCAAGGCTTTGAGCATCAATGGATAGGAGGGCCCAAGGAAATAAAATCCAGGCCTAAGCGGCTAAATCAAGCTGTCCCTAACCATGTGCTTGTGTCATGAAGGTCCAAGTGAAAAGCTTGAGACTGAGTGGTTAAAGTCGTGATCCAAAGCAAAAGAGTGTGCTTAAGAGCTCTGGACACCACTAACTGGGGACTCTAGCAAAGCTGAGTCACAATCTGAAAAGGTTCACCCAGCTATGTGTCTGTGGCATTAATGTATCTGGTGGTAATACTGGAAAACAAAGTGCTTAGGGCCACGGCCAAGACTCATAAGTAGCTGTGTTCAAGAATCAACATGCTTAACTAGGAAAGTCAATAACACTATCCGAAATTCTAAGTTCCTAGAGAAGCCAATCATTCATAAACTTCAAAGGAAAAAGTGAGATGCCAAAACTGTTCAGAAGCAAAAAGCTACAAGTCCCGCTCATCTAATTATAATTAATATTCATTGATATTCTGGAATTTATAGTATATTCTCTTCTTTTTATCCTATTTGATTTTCAGTTGCTTGGGGACAAGCAACAATTTAAGTTTGGTGTTGTGATGAGCGGATAATTTATACGCTTTTTTGCATTGTTTTTAGATAGTTTTTAGTAAGTTCAAGCTACTTTTAGGGATGTTTTCCTTAGTTTTTATGTTAAATTCACATTTCTGGACTTTACTATGAGTTTGTGTGTTTTTCTGTGATTTCAGGTAAATTCTGACTGAAATTGAGGGATTTGAGCAAACTCTGAAAAGGCTGACAAAAGGACTGCTGATGCTGTTGGATTCTGACCTCCCTGCACTCAAAATGGATTTTCTGGAGCTACAGAACTCCAAATGGCGCGCTCTCAACGGCGTTGGAAAGTAGACATCCAGAGCTTTCCAGCAATATATAATAGTCCATACTTTATTCGAAGAATGACGACGTAACTTGGCGTTGAACGCCAAGTACATGCTGCTTTCTAGAGTTAAACGCCAGAAAAACGTCATGATCCGGAGTTGAACGCCCAAAACACGTCAGAACTCGAAGTTCAACTCCAAGAGATGCCTCAGCTCGTGGATTGATCAAGCTCAGCCCAAACATACACCAAGTGGGCCCCGGAAGTGGATTTAGGCATCAACTACTTACTCATGTAAACCCTAGTAGCTAGTCTAGTATATATAGGACATTTATCTATTGTATTAGACATCTTTTGACAGTTTAATCTCTTGGAATATTCGGTCACTTGATCATGGAGAGGGCTGGCCATTTGGCCATGCCTGAACCTCTTTCACTTATGTATTTTCAACGGTGGAGTTTCTGCACACCATAGATTAAGGGTGTGGAGCTCTGCTGTACCTCAAGTATTAATGAAATTATACTTTCTTTTATTCAATTCCTCTTTTATTCTTATTCCAAGATATTCATTCGCACCCAAGAACATGATGAATGTGATGAGTTAGATAACCCTCATTATCATTCTCACTTATGAACGCGCGTGATTGACAACCACTTCCGTTCTACATGCAACAGAGCTTGAATGCGTATCTCTTAGATTCCCCAACAGAATCTTCGTGGTATAAGCTAGATAGATGGCGGCATTTATGAGGATCCGAAAAGTCTCACCTTGTCTGTGGTATTCCGAGTAGGATCCTGGGAATCCGGAAAGTCTAACCTTGTCCGTGGTATTCCGAGTAGGATTCCGGTAATGAATGACTGTGACGTGCTTCAAACTTGCAAGTGCTGGGCGTTAGTGACAGACGCAAAAGAATCAAGGGATTCTATTCCAGTAGGAGCGGGAACCAACCAGTGATTAGCCGTACTGTGACAGAGTGCGTGAGCATTAGTTTTCACTGCGAGGATGGGATGTAGCCATCAACCATGGGTGATGCCTCCAGACGATTAGCCGTGCGATTGACAACCGCATAGGATCATTTTCCCGAGAGGATTGAAAGTAGCCACCGCTGATGGTGAACCCCTAAACAAAGCTTGCCATGGAAAGGAGTAAGAAGGATTGAGTAGAAGCAGTAGGAGAGCAGGCGTCCCTGAGCCATACAGCATCTCCATTCACTTATCTGAAATTCCTACCAATGAATCTGCATAAGTATTCTATCCCTTTTATTATTTCTTCTTTTTATATAATTTTCGAAACCATAAACAATTTTAATCTGCCTAACTGAGATTTGCAAGGTGACCATAGCTTGCTTCATACCAACAATCTCTGTGGGATCGACCCTTACTCACGTAAGGTATTACTTGGACGACCCAGTACACTTGCTGGTTAGTTGAACGGAGTTGTGTCCACTCGTGCCAAAAATCCTAAGTTCCACAATTCTACAATAAATGCAAATCAAAGAACAGTGATCACAATTTCGTCCACCATTGGGCCGTACACCAACCCACGAGGAGGTCTTCAAAGAAACCCACATACTTAAAAGTGACAAGTTTAAATGAGTGGACAAGCACTCTCAAGACACTCATGTGAGATATATCATAAATATTAAATTAATGTACATGTTGCCATTTGAATATTTATATACCCTTTTGTTTTTTTGGTCATGTTTTCCACGGCTTATACTTCCCTCTCACAGGGAACAGAGGAGAAGCTAATTACCTGATTTAGAGAATAAATTGGGTTTTTGAAATAATTACTGACACATCCACTATTGCAATTTCAATGACCTTTTTCCTTTCTTTTTCCCGTTATATGTAAATTAAGTTTAAGAGAACTGATAGGATTAATATAGAAAATCAAGATTGTATTATAGAAAAGGATTAGTGCAGTTAGGACCTAATCTATTATGTTAATTAGGCTTGATTTGTTGACCAACTCACCAACTCTATTTTAGTATCTCTTATGCATATATATATTGTACGTGCATGAGACTCAGTAATGAACCATGTTCCAATACTAAATATTAGTTAGCATTTCATTCATCTTTTTCACAAATATTTTCAAGAACCATAATTATATTCATCAATCCTTATTGAAGAAGCTTATAACTAAGCTATCTCAATTACAGAAGTCAGCAGAATCATCAGCTTGATTTTCTATAATCTGCATTTGCTGCACTGTGATATGCATGGATATTTGTCTTAATAATAATATAATTGATATAATCATTGTGCAACAGGAGAAGTTTATAAAAAAGTTGGCAGAAGTTCAGGCCGAACATGCCGAGGCTTGACGAATGGATTTTTGACGGTTTAGAATTTTTCAAATGAAATCTCGTTGTAAAGTATAGTTTCTAAACCAAACAATAATCCTTTCATACAAAAAGTTGTTTGTCACAAGTACAAACCCCTAAAATTTATAAACCGAAGTATTGGAACCTCGGGTCGTTCTCCCTAGGATTTACAATAAAGTGTCTTGTTATTGGTTGTGAGTTATGATTGGGGTTTTTAAGATTTTGGACAAGAAATATAAATGGCAAGAAAATAAACTAACAACTAACAAAGCTCTTGGCAAGATATAATAATTAGAAGTCCTATCCTAGTTATCCTCTTCAATTGTGATAACAAATTGTCCATTGCTCCCACTTAGTTAACCTCTAACCATGGAGGAAAGTCAAGTGGATGAATCAATTTGATTCCTCAAGTCCTAATCAACTCCTAAAGGAAAGACTAGCTTTAGAGGCATTCAAATCAATTAGCAACTTCTAATTGTCAACCAACAAAAGAATTAGATAACTCAAGAGTCACTAATTACTCTACCAAAGCCAAGAGGAACAAAACCTACACTAAAATCCAACCAAGCATTTCATCAAACACTTGGAAGGCACAAAAGAAAAGCAAAGCAAATTGACAACAAGAATAGAATCTAACAACATTTATTGAAAGGAATTAACAACAACAATCAAAAGAAACACATTTATTATGAATTACCTTTTATTGAATTGGAAGAAAGTAGAAGAAACAATACTAGATCTACAACAAAATATAAGAACACATAAAGGAAATTGCAATAAAAGAATGGAAGAAGAATGAATGTAACAACAAGGAATTGAGAAGATAGAAGTAGAAGAAGATGAATCTAAATCTAAATCTAAGAACTAAACCTAATCCTAATCCTAATTCTAGAGAGAAGTGAGAGCTTCTCTCTCTAGAAACTACTTCTAACTACTAAACTAAACTAATGGTAACTAACATGTGTTTCCCTCTTCACTCCTTGGGTTAAATAGCATCAGAAATGAGTTAGATTGGGCCCACAAGGCTTCTAAAATCGCTGGCCACGTGTTGCATTAAGTGGGTCATGTGCCACCATCGGCGCGTCCGCGTACCGTGCGCGTGCGCGCCCCTATGCGCAATGCAACTATGGCAAATCTTATATCGTTTCGAAGCCCCGAATGTTAGCTTTCTAAACCAACTGGAACCGCATCATTTGGACCTCTGTAGCTCAAGTTATGGTCGTTTAAGTGCGAAGAGGTCGGCTTGACAGCTTTCCGGTTCTTTCATTTCTTCATGAGTTCTCCAACTTTTCATGCTTCTTTCTTCATTTCCTTGATCCAATCTTTGCCTCCTAAACCTTAAATCACTTAACAAACATATCAAGGCATCTAATGGAATCAAGAAGAATTAGATTTAGCTATTTTAAGACCTAAAAAGCATGTTTTCACTCTTAAGCACAATTAAAGGGGAATATACAAAACCATGCTATTTCATTGAGTAAATGTGGGTAAAAGGTGATAAAATCCCCTAAAATCAATACAAGATAAACCCTACAAATGGGGTTTGTCAAGGCTCAAGCACAGGGAATGGAGCTACAATCAATTGATGAAGACTTCATTTGGGAGGAAGTGTGGTGGGCAAAAGAAGAATCGAATTTACGGAAAAGGGTCATTCTTTTCTAGCTCTATCAAGTCTGGAACCACTTCTGCCAATTCTGTATCTGGAAGAGCACCAATAAATCAAAATTATGTTCCTGATTTGCGAGAACAGATTCATAATCTTAATGAAGATCTTTTTCAACGTGTTACTCAACAAACAGATGAGCGTATTAGTAAGTTGTTAGATACACGCTTGGCTCCTTTGGAAAAGACTCAAAAGAAGTTAGAAAAGTTGGAATGGGCAATTGGAAAGGCCAAGAAGGGAAAGCTGAAACAGAAGAGATGGAATGAGGCTTATGTTAGCTATTATGAGAAGGTTAGAGCGTCAAGTAGTTCTAGTGCAGTTCCACTACCACTGCCACCGTCGCCACCCTCAATGTCTTCGGATGAGGACTATGATAATGATGAGGATGAAGATGACACGGAAGACTATAGTTGATAGTTTTAGTATGGTTGAACAATATACTAGAAAATGTAGTTGATGATCAATACATTTTGTTTATGTTTTGAATTATATTAACTTACTACTTTTCTTTTAGTTTGATAATATGATGAATTTTTTATTTTTTGAAATATTATAAATACTCGAATACAAATTAGATAAAAATTTTGTATTAAATTTATATTTATTTTGTATGAAAACAAGTTTATTTTGTAATTAGAAAAATAAAAAATTCTATTTTACCTTACTAACGGATTTACAGACGAATTTTCTGTCTGTAATCAGAGCGAGATAATTTTCCAAAGTTCAAATTACAGACAAAAAAACTGTCAAAAAATTCGTCTGTAATTACAGACAGAAAATCTGTCTAAAAATCAATCTGTAATTACAGACAGAAAATCCGTCTGTAATTATAGACAAAAAATCTGTCTGTAATTACAGACGAAAAATCCGTCGAAAAGTTCGTCGCCTTCGAAAAATGGATGGAGAATTTACAGAGAAAAAATCCGTCGGTAACTGGTAAAAATCTGTCGGTAATTTTTCGACAGAAAAAATTTTTCAACGGAGCTTTTACAGTGGGACAAAATCTGTCGGTAATTTTATTGGTAACTAAAAATCCGTTTGTAATAAAGACTAAATCTGTCTGTATTAATCTATTTTCTAGTTGTCGCTAACTTCTATCGGACAAAAATAATGCCAATATGTAGAGAAAGAAAATATGAATACTTTTATCGAATTAGATTCTTTATTGGAGTTACGAATCTCAAGAAATCGAACTAAAAAACTTTCAGGTTCCATGGAAGTTTTTCACGTTCTCTCTCTTTTTTTTTTCTAAGCTTCGGCTGAATGAAGAAGAGAATATAATCAAATGGTAATAAAGTGGTGTCTTTTTATGGAACATGTGTGGCATTTATAAATTGTTTAGTTAGCGGTTCAAGTTATAATAAATATCCTAAATGGATAATAATGAAAATTGGATATATTAAAACATAACTAATAATATATATGAGTTACTAATATAAATGATATTAGTAATATAATAATAAAAGATATACGGTGAAATATTAGCAAAACTAAGTTTACCGAAAAATATCGATATTTACTTATATTGGCGGATATCGAGTTTGATAATAATATTATTAACTAAATTTTATTTTTAAATAAAAAATATCAATTACCCAAATTAAAATATACATATAATTTTCATTACTTATAAATTGTTAGAATTATAGTTTTAATTATATAAACTATTTCATCATAATATATATATATATATATATATATATATATATATATAAGAATTTAAATTTAATTAAACTTAAATAGTTATAAAATTAATTTAATTACTTATAATAAAATAATTTCTAAAAATAAAAAATTCTAATTTATAAAATAAATTATAACTTATTTATATTTAGATTTTAAAAAATGTGAGTCATTACACAACACAATCAAGTCAGTATCAAAAATGTATGAGAATAATAAAATAATTCAATGAACAGGACTTATCTCTAATTAGAAATAAAGGATAACTTATATAGAAATTAAATGAGTAAAGTATCGTTTTTGTCTCTAACATTTGGGGTAAATTTTATTTGTATTCCTAACGTTTAAATCGTCCTATTTGTATCCCTAACGTTTATAAAAGTAATTTAATGTTATCTTGCCATCGATTATACTAACAGAGCATATTGTATTTTTCAATTATTCTCACTTAGATGTGCTCGATTTTAATATTGTACTTACTATTTGTGTTTAGGTTCAATCATATCCCAAAAAACGTGAATTATGTAAATGTTGTAGGATTAGTTTCAACTTTTGATGAGCTATTATCCGGAGTGGATCATCGATTTTGTCCTAGACATTTGTATTCTAATTTTAAGAAGATATTTTTATAATTCCAACTAGAGTTTATAATGTGTAGTTGATAACAGAATGATATTGAATCACTTTTACAAATGTTTGAGATACAAATAAGACGATTTAAACGTTATGGACACAAAATAGAACTTACCCCAAGCGTTGGGGACAAAAATGATATTTTATTCTAATTAAATTATAAATGATATTTGTAACACCCTACCACACAGAGCCTTACGCTTAAGTTGTAAAGTAAAGGTGGTGAGGTATTACAACTTCTAAAAGAAAAGACTTATATAAATATAGTTAAAAGAATTCATATCTAGAAGCCTTGAATAAGAAGCTAAGAGAAAGCAAAAACAAAAATCATTTCATACTCGCATGGATAATCATAAAACGGATAGGTAAAATCAAAAGAAGACTGAAAACACAATATAGAGATCAGAATTCCAAAACACAAATATCAACCTCTAAACTCGACCTACGAAACTAAGGCCGGCCAGAATATATATATATTATAACTCAAAATAAAACTCAAACTACAGAATAAACATCTGTTTCTCCAAGTTAACCTCTAGGAGGGACAAACATAAAATATATACAGAGGAGAATCTATATACATATATATAGCATAAATACAAAATACAACATTCCAAAATAACCACACTTCGCTTGCACAGGAAACTCCAAGCGCTCAACGAGGTGCCTCTCAACGTACATCTGAAAAACAACAGAAATATGTATGAAATGAGAACCGGAGGTTCTTAGCATGGTAAATGTGCCCGCATAGTTAATATAAAAGATTTCAGGAAAGCCAGAGGCATTTCTAGAACTTTGACACTCAGATTTCAGCTTAAAGATCCAACTAAACCAGAAATTAAGTAAGTTATCTAAGGTATTCAAGTTTTAAATCTAACTTTAACTTAACGCTTCACTTTCTGTCTCCTCTAATATAATCTTCCAAGTCATCGGTGAAACAACTCCCTCACACCTCCTCTAAGAGGGGTCTCTCAGAAAATATACACATACAATATAATATTCTATGGAGTCAAACTCTAAGCTCAAATATAATATTTCATAGAGTTAAACTCTAAACTCAATAATATAAACTTGGGGAGTTAAAGTGTCCAGTCACATCTTTCGACAAAGGATCAACAAATAGTCTCAAATATAGAAGCCACATAATAATCTTTTTCTTTTTAAAATAACACTTCAAATCAAAACTCCAATTCTTATAGAATTTTCGACAGTGTCTCCTCTAAAACTCGAATTTCTTTCACCTTTCAAGGGTCTCAACCACCAAACCAAACACCTCTCGATCATTCAAATCATTCCAGTATGAAATTATTTTAAAATCAAATAAATACCAATATTAAATCTTTTCTCAAAACCAACCAACTCCAATAGCAAATCATTTATAACAACCAAACTACACATCATATACCATATACACAACCCATCAATAATTCGTTCAGTTCATTCTTATCTTAAGGTCTTCTAGCCTAAGTTTTCACATGACATTAAACATTAACTACGAGAAACCAAAATCATACCTTGGCCGATTTCTCCCTAAACTCGAAACACCTCGAAATTCTCTCCTTTCACAAGCTCCAAGTTTCCAAACGTCAATTCCTTAAGCTTAATCACTTGGATTTCGTTCCAAACGATCCAATTGAACTCCAAATCAATAAGAACACAATCTAATTCACACAATATCACTATAATCATCATAGGGTTCAATAATTCAATAATTCACAAGAGTTCAACAGTTTCTTACCTTACCCATAGATCAATTGGACAAAACCCAGTGATTATCCACTATTAGAGTTCACCTAAACCATCAAAATCATTCAATTTTTCAATATTCCAATTCTAAAATCACAAAATTGAAGAGAAGGAGAACTGGGTGAAATATGTATATTTCTTACCACTGTTCAGATAAAATTGAAAAGAATTTCGAGATGAATACTTGACTGCTGACGGCTCGTCAATCAAAGCTCCAAATTAAAAGTTATACCAAATTAAAATGTTTGACAAGGGTTTGGAATTTTTCTTCCCAATTCTCTCTTATGCAACGTGACTCCAAGGTAGAAGTGAAAGAAAGAAAGCTCCGTTGGTGTTTAATAGGTTGGGCGCTGGGTCTGGTTTGGATCCGATTTAATTGGTTTAGTCCGTTGACTCGATTTTAGACCAAAATTTTTAAATTAGTGTCAAAATTCATATTTTTAATATTTCTACTCTTCTAAATTTTTAAAATTGAATCTTCTAATTTCTTTAAATAATAATTAATTTATTAACTAATTATTTATTAATTTCATGAGATTTATAACATTAATATTATAACCGTTTAATAATTAAGTTAATCATAATAATCATTTAACTTGTCTATTACAAACTTAGAATTAAAGTAAATAAAATTAAATTATTTCTCATTATGTATAATAAAAATTCAAATTATTCTCATCTTGCATATACAATGGATCAAGTCGAATCATAGCTTAAGTAATGGATAAAAAATAATACTACATATTATCTCTTGTTATTAATAATAAAATATTAGGTATTTATTATTTTGATTGTCCTATCATTTATTTTTCACCTATAAATAGATTATATGTTGGATCATGTTTTTCACGATAAACACACAACAGCTTTCTCAAATTTGGTCGTAATAGTGATATACTGATATGGCTAAATTAGGTGCCACAATCCAGTCACTTTATTGTTTCATAATCATACTGATGTTGCTGGGGGAAGGAGTCTCAGCAAGTCGAGAAAAATTATTTACTTCTATGGAACAAGAAAATAAGGGAATAGGTGGTGGAGCTTCTACATTGTTAAGGGGTTGGTCAGGTAATAATAAAGGTGCATTCGGTAGTGTTCTAATTAAGGGAGCAGTAACCCCACCATCAGGACCAAGCCATCGCCATAATCCAATTCCACCGACCACACCTGGCAAGCCACCATTTTAATAATACAATAAGCCCTTGATGCATCAAATCAAAGCAAAGCTATAGCTAATACTAAATAATGGACATGCATCGTATATTGTATATGAGGGCTTATTAATAATTAATTATATATATACGTATCTAATTTATTTATATTCCTCCTTTCTATACGTATGCATTAATATATGAACAATGCTAGGGGGACAGCAATTTTTGTAATTGTTAGCCATCAACTAACTATCAATGATGATTTGATGGTGTGGGATTGGTATGAGATTTCATCCAATGACTCACCTTTTTCTGCTGGTTACATGCTGGCCAAAATTCAATAGAATTGCTGGCCTCCTAGACTTTTCCTTAATATATCTTATATAGAACAGATACGACTTCAAAATTATCCACTATGTAAACGATTAAGAAACATTTTTTTTCCATCGTTATAAGAGTTCTTTCATTATTTATTTTCAACTAGATGATGATAAGCAAAATTCTAAAAAATTAAATTATTCTTAAGTGTTTATAGAATAAATAATTTGTTCTCTCTAATCAGAATAAAAAATTTTTGTAACCTTACAATAATAAAATTTATGTGTTTCATTTTTATATTGTATTATTATTTGAGTTTAATAGCGCAAAATTTAAGTATTACACGAGATAAAATCCAATAACTTTTAAAATAGAATGCAACTATAAAAAGAAGAAAGAATTTCTGAAAAAATTATTATTATTGTTACCATTAATTATTATTTTATTTTCTCATGACCAGGCAACTTAGTTCCTTAATTACGAAATAACTTCACTGCTTTCTTAAGGTGTTATATTGATTTTAACCAAATCAAAGTAGAAATATTAAAACAATAAAATGGCCCATGCAGGTTTCGAACCTACGACCTTCGCGTTATTAGCACGACGCTCTAACCAACTGAGCTAATAGGCCAGGTGTATGTTAATTATCAATACATCTATTGTGTTTCATGTAGACAGTTTTTTTTGTTTTAAATCATAAGCTATCAACTTAGAGTAAAAATTTATTTCTTTTATATTTTAAAGGCATACATAAATTTTTGGGCAAAACACATAAATAAACTAAAGTTAGTCTAATACTACGTGATTCACCCAAATTAAAAAATGTTATATTAATCTCTCAAACCATATTTCTATATAAATCGAATTGGTGATATTCGAATTATATGGGAATGTTATTATTATTTTTTTTTTTGCATAAATCGAATTGAACTTCAATTCGATTTACTAAAGGAAGCAGTACATCGAACGTAACTGATTCGAATTACATGGCACAACGATAATTAATTGGAAGTTTGTGTTCTTAGTAAATCTAATGAGACAAGTTCAATTTATAAACAAAAATGATCAGAATAAATCGAAACAAAGTTAAATTAGTATAAACTATATGCACAAATCGATTTATCACGACATATATAAGTGGATGTAAGTTAATTTCATTTATTATGGTCCAAACGTATATAAAAAGTACATTTACTAATACCATAATGAATATAATAAACAGTACATTCAATAATAAATTAAAATAATAATTATAAATATTTTTTATAAATTATTAAAAAATCTCATTATAAATTATAAATAATTATAAAATTTAAGATTTAGGATTTAGTCTTCAATATTTAAAATTAGTGAAATATTTGTCAAAAATATTATATTTTATTGATTAGTTGGCATTATTAAATTTATTGACCATGATAATATTCAAATTATTAATTATTGTTATATTTAATAATTATTTTATTTAATAATTATTAATTATCATTATAATTAATAAATATTAAATAAGATAAATTTAATAAAGTTAAATTTAGAATTAAACAAGTTTTTTTGGTAAAGTTATAAAATTAAATTTTTAATGATTTGTTGAGCATTTATTAAAATAAAAAATTTAAAATTTTTATTAATAACAATCTTAACATGTATTTTTAGAAGTTAGAATTTATAATAACTAAATTTAAAATTAATTAATATTTTACCAAAATTAAATGCTAAATAGAATAAAAATATTTTTATATGAAAATCAATCAATGATATGAATATTATTGTGGTCAATAGATTTAATAATGCTAACTGATTAATAAAATATAATATTTTTGACAAATATTTCACTAATTTTAAATATTAAAGACTAAATTCTAAATCTTAAATTTGATAATTATTTTTAATTTATAATGAGAGTTTTTAATAATTTATAGAAAATATTTATAATTATTATTTTTTTAATTTATTATTGAATGTACATATTAGGAATAAATATATTAGCCTATTAGGTATATACTAAAATATTTATAATTTATTCTTTAATATGAGGGATTGAGAATAAACACAGTCATCAAAATTAATTATTAACATAAAATATATATTAAAATATAAAATACACATTAAAAATAAATTAAAATATATATTTATATATAAATATATGATGACTAATTTTAATATGTAAATATCATTCTTGAATTGAGAAATATAGTGACAAAAAAAAAAAAAAAATGCACCCTGTTGTGTTCCTTTAATTTATACTACTTAAATTGCCAACCAACGTTCGGTTTGTCATAACTTTTCTTCTTGATGAAAGGTGTTATTACACCTATATTCTAAAAAGTTTCAATAATTAAATTTAACAACAATAACAACGCCTTAGCTTTTATATCTGATCTCAATTATGTTTAAAACAATAATTGAAGGTGTCTGGTTGTTTCAAGAGGCAGAAAGACTATCAATAATTTGGATGTAGAAGTTCCAAGATTGACTTGTTTTGGTGATTGGTTCTTGGCCAAATGGGTGTTCCTCAACATACTTTGGGACATTTTCCACATTTACCAATTCGCCTATATATTCTCGAAGGTCACCACCAGCACCTGCCATGCATAAATCACAATTTTTGGATCAATCAAATTAGGTAAACACTTTTGTCAATTAGATATTATGTATAGAAATACGAAATAATCACATTACATTTATAATTAAAATTTTTTAATGATATAATAAAATTAAATTTATCTTTATAAAAAAAACATAAATAAAAGTATAAAAATATAAGAGTAAAATCCCTTTTCGACTCCTATTCTTTTTTAATTTAGACAATTCACACTTTAACGATTGAAAAATGACAATTCATCATTTATTCTTCCTTTTCATTAGACGCATAAACTTTTTTTTGTGAGAATTTTCGGTAAAAGATGACAGAAGATAGATGCTTACATGTGACCTAATTTATATGACATGGTCTTTATCAATTACACGTGAATGATAACTATTTTATTGAGATTGTTTAACTCCTACGTAATTATGAAAATAATGTTCCAATTAAATGGTTATCATCTCTCTACAATGTTGTTTTAATGATTGTATAGACGATAAACAATCCCAATCAAATGGTTATCTTCCATGTAAGACAGGTAAAGACAAGATCATACAAGTTAACGTCACTTGTAAGTAATTTCTGTCACATTTTGTCAGGAATTTTTATAAAAGACAACTCATGCATCTAACAAAAAAAATAAAAAAAAAAATTGTTATTTTCAATCACTAAGATATGTGTTGTTTAAATTGAAAAAAATAAGAGTAAAAAAAATGATTTTACTCAATATATATATATATATATATATATATATATATATATATATATATATATATATATATATATTTATGATTTTAAAAATCAGAGACAATAATATAATTGGCATGAAATGTAAGAGTATTTGGAAAATAAGAAAAAAGAAATTTAAATTGTCTCTGTCTCAATATTATTTTAAAGTAATTTCCATGCATTAAGATAGAGGGTCAAGATATGAAACATATTTCTAGGACAAACTTTTAAGCAAAGAAAAGAACTAAAAGATCAAGTATATGTAAGTGTGAACAAAATTAAGAAATGTCTTGCCAAGCCTCAAAGGCCAAAGCCTATATATTATTTATTAATTGAATAAATTACTATTTTTGAAAAAAAAATCTGAATATCGATAATTCAAATAATAAAATATATAAATTAACTTGATATAGTTAAAAAAAAAACTTAATATTCATTAACTTGTATAATTTTGTCAAACAAATCTAAATTTTTTTATGGATATTAAATTTGTTCATTTTTCCACTTTAAAATTATCTAAAATCTTTTATATATAGTAAAATATAAAAAATAACAATTTATCCTTTATAAATCATTGTATAAAAAAAGAATGGTATGTATTTACAAAAATATATATACCATACCTAATGAATTGTCACTCTTATTCTTGTAAGTGAATGTATGAGGAAAGAGTGTAGTGTATGGCTGAAAAAATTGAACAAAAGTTTCAAATGTTAAATCAGATTTTGACATTATTATAATAATATTGATGATAAAGAAAGTCTGCTTAATTATAAAGAGTTTGTTTAATTACAGGATTAAGCAATGCTTTGTAGGGAGAATCATCCAATAATAATGTATTTGATTCATTGTAATATCCTTTATCCCAAGGAAGATTAGGGAACTGCTTATCCCAAACTTTCTTCATATCCTTAAACTGCAGCTCCTTGTGACTATCTTCAAATGTTTTGAAGCTTGTTCCAGTACAATGAGAATAGTCCTGAATAAATAAGAATATGTTAGTTGAGAGTCGTTAGATGATAATTTAGTTTAACCTGTCGACTTATTTAACGATTCTTATCTGTCAACTTCACGTGAAATTAACTGTACTTGAGTTTTTACTTTATAATTTACATTCCTAAATAATTAATAAGAAATAGTTTTTTATGTTGTTTTTTGTGATCATGGAAATTCATTCAAAAAATAAATATATAATTTTGATTTATAAGAGTTAATATAATTATTTCTAACTATCTATTATTTATTTAAATTTAATTTCTAATAAAAATGCTATTTGCACATCTAAATTGATGTCTATTTTAAACATCTTTTAAATTTAACAGTGAAAAATAATAGATTAAAATAAAAAAATTTTACAATAATCAATGAAATAACATAAAATATAATTGGTATCTAAATATTTGCAACTTTTTTGGGTAGGAATTGGGAAAGTGAGAAGATAAGATCAACAAGTATGTACCCAACAGAACAACAACTTGTTTTTCATTTCTCCCATCAGATACTCAACAATTGGTTCAACATTTCTCCTACAAAAAAAAAAAAAAAATCAGAAGTTTACACTTTATACTGCATCTTCTTGCTTGTTAAAATATAATATTTTTTAAACAGGAAACAAGACACAAATTATATTAAGTTACACGTTTTTCGTCTCAAAATAAATGCTTTAAAAAAAAAAAGAACTCTTACATTAAAAAAGTTATTGTGCTAGGTGAGATAATATTTAATTTATTAATTGAACAATATAGTTGAAGATCATTTACCTTGATCTTGAAGACCATATACTAACTTCAAATCTCTCAAAGCAGAATTTAAGAAAATCCAGATAAAAAGGCCTCTTGAATACTGAAGATAAAGCAAAAATTATTAATCAGAAAAAATATGAATTAGTATTCATTATTTAATTAAAATTGTAGAATAACACTAATCTTATTATTATGTCACCTGCTACCCCTCTAATAATTGTATCTGGATTTTGATCATTTGGAGGAGGATAAACCAAATCCACAAGCAATCCATTAATATCAAGAACAAGAAGCTTTTTTTTCAAAATTCCAACTTTGCCCCCAACACAAGAACAAATTCTCAAGATTTCTGAACTGGCCTCTTCATTAGAGGAAAATTCTTTGTCACTTTTTATTTCATCTTCACATTCTTTTGGAGAATCACAATCTGTATTGTTGCTTTGTGCTGCATGGCATCCCATCTTATTTATCACTTTATCCACCTGAATCTGCAAATAAAATTTTAGCCAAAATATTTTTCTGTTTTTTATTTTTTAAATTTTGTAAAAAAGAAAAAAAAAGTAAGCACAAAGAAAATCATTTTTATTTTAAATTTTTTCATTTCACAAAATTATGAAATTAAAAAGAAATAATTTAAAAAAAAAACACACACCTTGGTCACTAAGAAAGAACCGGAGATTTCTAGGAACAGAGGGAGACTATAATTGTGATATCAAATAAAGTACCCTGCAAATAAATGTAAGCAACAAAAAGATTCAAAAAAGGGTAACAAGTTACATAATACAAGTTATCTATATAAATAAAATATGAATACTGTTCAATGTTTTAATTTAAAGCAGAGCAGGACTTAGTCTCCAGCCTGCACTCAACTAAATAATAATAATCAATGAAGACCAAATAAAAATTAATAATAATAATAATCAATGCTTTCAATCTTAAGCTTCCAGCTATAATATAATTATTTGGGTGGAATTACCTACTCCGTATATGAAAGTCAACTTAAAATACCAAAGTCTTTATAATCTTATGGTTAAAATTGTTGGCACTTGTTTATTTCTAGTGCTTGTTTGTTAAGGCGTGAGAAACATTAACTAACATTAATTATTTGACTTTAGTCACAGGGTTGTTATATCTTATAAGGTAATGGTCCTATCAGCACTGTAAATTGAAGAAGTTGTATTCAGATAAGTTTATGATTTCCAAATTTGATTTTGTTAGACGGCTTAAGTTATTAGGAGAGATGATTAAGAGTATAATTTTAAATTTTTTATGACAAATTTTTTTTATAAAATTTAATTTTTATTATTTCGAGTTCTTAAATACAATACAATTTTAACATAAAATACGAATAAAATCATCTATAATCTATTTTTCAAACTTTAGAAGAAAAGACTTATTTAAGATGGATGATATTTATTATAAATTTCAGAAAAAAGTAAAAAGTGTTTACTATTGGAATAATAAAATTAAAAGTAAAAATCACCTTGATTTATTGAGAAGATTGTGTTTCGTTATTTTAGCGACGGTTTAAAATTATTACTAAATATAGCAAAAAATTGTAACTACAACTAATAATATAACGACAGTTTGAAATACAATAAAAAATCACTCCAGTAAAATATTGTAAATTAACGACAATTTGATACTTCTAAAATCATCACAATTTACAACCACTGAAAAAAAAAAACATCACAAAAGTGCTGTTTGTTGCGGTGGATTCAAAGTTTGAATTATTTTATTCTCTAAATTAAAGTGAAGCCATTAGACGATGAAGCATTGCTCACAGTTTATATATTCTTCGACTCAAACTTTAGTTCAAACCATAAATAAATAAACAAATAAAATAAAATAAAAATAAATAGATAAAAATACACGTGAAATAGTTTGGAATCGATAAAAGTACATACCAAAAATTCGTAAATATCAAAGTACATATCAAATGTTGTTTTTGATAGATAAAACATAAAAGTATAATACCGTTAATAATTAAGAGCTTTATATTTACAAATCTTTGCTCATAAATTAAGAGCGGCATAAATTAAGATCATAAGAAAATTAAAGTCCAAAAATAAAAAAGAAAAACAAAGATTTCCAAATAACTTAGAATTACTCAAATAAAATTAGATGAGGAAAAACCAGAAATATATAAGATATATATTGAAGAATAATCGAAGATAAGGGAAAAATAAATTAGAGCAGATAATTAAATGGAATAGATTAGAGTGTGAAAGAATTACTAGGAGCGTATGAACACTTCGAACACGCCCAGTAGGTAAGCTTATTAAGCAAGACTCATATATATATAGTTGCAAAAAGTTGCAACTTCTTACGGATTTATATATCCATATGTATGAGAACACAAATGATGTGGAATCCAAAAAATAATAATAATAAAGAATTAATAAAAACCATAAATTGAAATTCAACTTAAACGACTAAACGAGAATCACATTACCTTTCATTTATTTAATATATTCTGTAAAAAAATTATTTATAAAATTTAAGTTTTTCAACTTGTGTTGTAAAATAGACTTAAGTTATAAATTATCCTTAAGATGAGTGTAATTAGAATTTTAAAAAATTTTTTTTTTAAAGAAAGAACTCAACACAATACAGTGGAGTAGACAAACAAAATTAACAACCAACTTAAAAGAAACATAATAACATTAAAAAAGTTCATTTATTATTTTCGACATTGTCATTAACAACTAAGGGAGTCTACACCTCTCCACTTATTATGACTCAACACAGTCATGTGAGTGACTTTAAATATTATAATGCATGTATCTAATTCTAAATATTATTTTAGAGTTTCACTCTCTCTCTCTCTGTATATATATGAATTTCGTGTACCAAAAATTCTAAAATATAATATCATTGTCATCGTGACTCATGCAAGGTAGGTCTTTATTTAATACAAAAAACATAATAATTAATTAAAAAATTAGTAAAATTTATTATTTTTTATTAATATTTTTAATTATTAATTTAATTTTTTTTAATTTATTAATTTAATAATATACTTTTTTAGTTCATATTTTTATATATTACTGATTAATTACTAATTAAAATTAATAAATTCTATTAAACTTGTAGTATCCACTTTTGACATAATTCAAATTAAAATAATGGCAAGAAGTTGCAGCAACATTGCATCCACGAACCATGATTGTGGAAAGTGCCAAACCATACGTAGCTCAGTAGCATATTTCGGATTAAGCAAATCACCAACTTTTTTATAATTAAAATTTAAAAATTGTCCACTAGTTTTATTTTAAAATATTATAATAAACTCTATTCATTAGAGTTAGAAATTTTAAATTGATTATTTCACTGAGATCATGATAATACTTTTAGACTAATTAATGACAAAAAAAAAACGAAATTTAACATTAAAATAACATAATATTTACATAAGTCTAAACAACTTTTTTTTTTTTAAATTATTTTACAAGTAAAATTTCTATAAAACAGATGAGTTACGTGAACACTACTCCACGGTGCCATGAAGATACCATGATGCCTCCAAGAAACCACACAAATGACAACGCAACATGATCTACACACTACACACCAAGAAAAAGATGCATGGGAAGCTGTATAGTAATTGCAGACTTATTAGAATATGTGGTTTTGTTCTATACTTATTATTTAATTTAGGGTTTTGTGTTACTAGATTCGTTTTATAAATCGTTCCTTCGATGTTAGATTCTGGTAAATCAGCCTCAACTAATTTTTCAAATTTAATATATAACATTTGTATTTGAGTTTGTTGATAAATCAAAAACTATATATTTAATTCGTCAACTATATATATTTAAAATTGAACTAAATTATCAAATATTAATACAGATTATTTATAAAAATATTTGTAATTTTTTTTAATATTTGATTATCAATATATTGATAAAATATATTCTTAAATTCTTCATATATTATTGTAAAAAAATAACAATATCACATAAATTTTCGTATAAAAAACTGACCCTCAAATATTTATTAGAAAAAATTTGATTATTATAATATGTTTTTGGTTTAATTATTTTGTTAGTTCTTATAGTTTTGTGAAATTTTTAATTAGGTCTCTATATTTTTTTTTTTTTAATTGGGTCCCTGCATCAAATTTTTTTTTCAATTAGGTCCCTCTTAGTAATAATTGGCTTAATTGTATAGAGATCCAACTAAAAAAATTGGTGCAGAAACTCAAATAAAAGAAAAAAAATGTAAGAACTCAATTAAAAAAAAATTAGTGCAAAAACTCAATTAAAAAAAAAATATAAAGATCTAATTAAAAATTTTACAAAACTATAAAATCAACTGAGTAATTAAACCTATATTTTTAAAGTAACACATCTTTCTATTTCTATATTATTACACTCTAAAGAAAATAAAACACTTTCATATTCACTCTCGACGTAAATGAGAAATCCTTTCTTTCTTTTATAATACTCCAATTATATTTTTAAATAAAAAAAATACAATACGTTTTTTGTGTATTGTCAATATATCCTCTCTGTGTTATACTATTGTCAATACTCTCCCGAATATTGTGGTATTAATATTAAAATAATAAAAAATATTATTTATACACTAAAATTAATTATTAAAATTAGTTATTAATATATTTGTATATTAATTATTTTATTGGTCTCTATAGTTTCGAAAATTTTTTAATTAGATCCCTATACTTTTTTTTCCTTTTAATTGGGTTCTTGCAATAATTTTTTTTTAATTAGATTTCTTTTAACAGTAATTGGCTTAATTTTATAGGGACCCCACTAAAAAGAATGATATAGAGATCCAAATAAAAAAGAGAAAAAAAATATAGAGACTTAATTAAAAAAAATTGGTATAAAAACTCAATTTAAAAAAAATATAAGAACCTAATTAAAAATTTTACAAAATTATAGGAACTAATAAAATAATGAAACTTTTAATTTATTTTCAATGTATATTTATATTTTAATATATATTTTATATTAATAGCTAACTTTAGTGACTAATTTTAATATACATATAATATTACTCTAAAATAATACAATATGCTTATTTTTTTAATTATTTTTGGATAACTTTAAAAAAAATTCTGCAAAAACAATTTGCCTACGAATGGTCCTGCCTCCATATATATTTTCGAGAAACACCAACATCTAATAATAAAAAATTACGCGCGCCAAAGTTTTGTCAATATGTTAAAAAAAATTATACTATATTTATATTAAAATTAGTCTCTAAAATTAACTACTAATATAAAATACATATTAAAATATAAATATATATTAAAAATAAATTAAAAAATAAATTAAACTATATATATTTATACATACATTAATAACTAATTTAATGACTAATTTTAATATACAAATAACTTTTTTTTCTTTAAAAAAAAAAACGCCTAAAACTGAAGCGTGGTTATAATAGAGCGAAATGACTGAGAATTTCTCAAAAGGAAAAATAATGTCCACTAAGTGTAAAGACGAAACAGGTAGGAACAAACACAATGTAAATTGTTTTCTATTTATCCAAATCTATTAATATTTTTAGTTTCATTAGTGTTTTTAATTAAGTGCTAAAAGATAAAGATTTTTCTTCTATTTCTTTCTTTAGAGAAATTCTTTAAAAATAGCACGAAAAAAACACAAAAAAATAGGACATATATATAATATAAAAATTAAATTCTGTAAAAATAATATAAAACACAAACACAAAAACCTTTGAAAAAAAAAAAGACAACAAGTTTTAACAAAAGAAACACTTTCAAAATAACACGCAATTTTATAATAACTCAAATTATCATTTTAAATTTGATTAGCTAAATAAAGGCTTGTGTCATCGCCAACTTGGAATAATACTATAGGAAAGTTATCAGGTGTACCTAAGAACATTGGTGTTCCAATTGTTTTAACCGTTGATTTTAATTAATATATATTATAGGGTAAAAAACCTTAATAAGCCACAATAAGAATGGTGTAACGTAAATACGCCAAACTGAAAATTGTTTCAGCAATAAGCCAGACGCTATTTTTATGTAATTCGAACCAGGGTGGTTCGAACTAGAAACATGAATAAATCGAACCAGGGTGGTTCGAATTAGGGAAGTGGAGATTTCAACGTAATTCGAACCGAGGTGGTTCGAACTCCAATCCCATGTAATTCGAACTAGGGTAGTTCGAACTACAGCCAAGTGTGCAATGCATGTAATTCGAACCAAGCTGGTTCGAATTACCCTTGGAGCGCTCCTTCATAAATCGAACCAAGGTGGTTCGAATTATGGGTGATTCGGCTATATAAGGAGTTCGAATCACCCTCATTCGAACTATTATTCCTCCCCCCTACCCCACAAAATCTCAGAGAAAACGACCCAGATTCTCTCCGAATAATACCTGAACGGAATACTCTGCTCATGGGGGACGATCCGGCACGGTTATATCGCTTGGACGGAGTCGCTCATATAGCCGGGGTCATCAACGAGGAGGTTAGTACGGAAATATTTTTTATTCTAGCGGTATTTGTGCCTTAGTGGTTTTGCATGTGGGTTAGATGGTGGTTTATGTTAGTGGTTTATGTTAGTGGTTTATGTAGGTGGTTTATGTTAGTGGTTTATGTTAGTGGTTTAAGTTAGCGGTTTAAGTTAGTGGTTTATGCTAGTGGTTTAAGTTAGTGGTTTCTGTTGGTGGTTTATGTTGGTGGTTTATGTTAGCGGTTTTTGCGAGTGGTTTATGCAAACGGTTTATGTTAGTGGTTTAGGGTAGGTGGTTTTCGTTAGTGGTTTTATGTTGGTGATTTGTTTGACTTTTTTTATGGTAGTTGTTTCACCCTAGCTCTTTTACGTAAACCGGTTTAGTTAAGCTGTTTCTTGTTAGTGGATCTCGTTAGGCTGGTTTATTTTAGCGGTTTAGTTGTGCGGTCTATGGATTTGTTTTCCAGTTGCTTATCTTTCATGTAATGTTATGCGGTTTTATTTAGCAGAATGGTATGTTGATGATTTATCGTGCTGCTTATGGTTGTGGTTGGTTTTTAAGCTGGTTCTAACTATGCGGTTCATTTTGTGCGCAGCCCCAACGATGCATTAGGAGCATGCGGCGGCAGCAGGGCATGCGACTTGATGACAGATACGTTCCGTACTTGCAGATGGCAGGTCTATACCATCTTGCAAGGCTGAACGACCGATGGTTCCGGCTAGACGAGGCCCTTGTCAGTGCATTCGTAGAGCGATGGCGTCCCGAGACGCACACGTTCCATATGCCGTTCGGAGAGTGCACCATCACACTCCAGGACGTGGCATACCAGCTGGGTTTGCCAGTGGACGGCCGTTACGTGAGCGGGTGCTTGTCAGAGTTCCATATATACATCGAGGGTGGCCGTCCAGCCTGGGTCTGGTTCCAGGAGTTGCTCGGAGTTATACCTCCTCCCAGTCAGGTTCAGAAGTACGCAGTGAACTGCAGCTGGTTTCAGGAGACTTTCGGTGAGTGCCCTGAGGATGCAGATGATGAGACTATGCGCCGATATGCCCGTGCGTACATCATGATGTTGTTGGGCACGCAGCTGTTTGCAGACAAGTCAGGGAACCGGATTCACATCAGATGGCTTCCGTACGTAGCGAGGCTGGAGGAGCTGGGTACCTACAGCTGGGGTTCTGCCGCACTGGCTTGGTTGTACTGGTGCATGTGCCGAGTGGCGAACAGACATGTCGTCAAGTTAGCGGGCCCGCTTCAGCTACTTCAGTCTTGGATCTTTTGGTGCTTTCCTCGGTTTAGGCCTGCAGGATATGAGGAGTTGAGCTGGCCGTTGGCCTCGAGGTACTATACTAGGCCTTCTCTATTTCAATTTGACATACATAACTGCGTAGTCATTAATATTCTATTGCATAATTTGAACACATATTTCAGTAGATGTAACACATGTGTATGGTGCAGATGGTCAGGTTACAACCCTTCCGGGAGCGAGAAGGGTCCTAGAGTGCAGATGTGGAGGCTCAGGATAGACCGGTTACAGGATAGGGAGGTGAGTATGCTAGTTAACAAGTGTGCTTTTATAGTCAAGCTTTTCTAGTTGTGTGCTACAGTTGCCCTGACAAGGGTGAGTTCCTTTTGCAGTTTATATGGATGCCGTACAGTAGTCCCGACGTACTTCAGGTTGTGCATCCAGAGGTTTTGGAGCCTCGGCATATGGCGTTGTGGCGCTCTGTCACCGCGCTGATCTACTTTGCTGTGATAGAGTGGCATCAGATAGATCGTGTTCTTCCGCAGTTTGGTGGGGTTCAGCCCCCTCCGCATCCCGCCCTGAACATTGACTTTTTGATGTCCAAGGACGGTAGAGGCGGCGATCGATGGTTCCCGTCTACTTTGCAGAAGTGGCATCTCCTTTGGGACTCTCGTCAGGACTGTGTGCTGAGGTTCGATGTTGTTGCCGACTCCGGACCGTCGCATGCGTTCCTTGACTGGTGGAGTCAGCATGGGAAGAGGTTCTTGTCTCCGGAGACGCAGTTGGAGGATCCTAGAGCAGTTCCTATTCCAGTTGAGGCCTCACAGCGGGGTCCGGAGCGAGGTTCTTGTCTCGGTCTTCGCATACGCCGCGTTCACTAGTAGCCTCCTAGCGTCTTTGCCCTTGAAGGTTAGGGCAAAATTAGCCGCTACGTGTCGTATGCAGAATGCACGGTACGCAGATGGCGGTAACCAACCGCCGTCAGGGGCCTCAAGCGCAGCCTTGATGCCGTTGTGCCTGTCCGATATAACCAGCAGACCGGGCTGCGGGGTCACGTGCTGTCGAAGGTGTGAGAGAAAGAATGTCCAGGATTTCGCATTCTCACCCTCTACTAGTGCGAATGCGACAGGTAGAATGTTGGAGTTCCCGTCCTGTGCAATCGCGATGAGCAACGTCCCCCCATACTTCCCATACAGATGTGTGCCGTCAATGCTGACTAGCGGCTTGCAATGACGGAATGCCTCGATGCACGGCGGGAATGTCCAGAAAAGCCTGTGGAAGTACGCTTGAGACTCGTCCACCTGTCCTCCAACTCGAACCGGGCTCGTCTTAAGGACCACAACACTATCAGGCATCGTCAGCTGCACACCTAACACCCAACTAGGCAGGTCGTTGTAGGACTCATCCCAGTCACCGTAGATGAGGGCAATAGATTTCTGCTTCGCCATCCAAACCCTCCGGTAAGTCGGCCTAAAACCAAAGTGCGCTGCCGTGGCGTTCAGGAGCACCTTTATGCTCACGGATGCATCGGCCCTAACCATTGGCATAATGAACGCCGAAATCACATGATAATCCAAACTCCTGTGGTCACTCGAGATGGATGTGGCCAGGCAAGTGTGAGGTCCATTGTACCGTTTGACCTCCCAAATGCCCTTGCGCTTCCGGAGACTCAGTCGAATCAACCATGTGCACCCATTCCCAAACTCGGAACACTTGCCCACATACCGGCGGTGATCGGACTCCACCACCTTGTACTGTACCCCTCGCCGGATGCTGTAAGTCTTCACACTTAAAAGGGCCTCATCTTTATCCTGGAATTGCTAACCAACCTGGAACTCTGTCAGACCAGTAGTCCCTTCCGCATCTCTAGCTCCGAATCCAACAGCGTGCCCTAAAACCCCCTCATGTCTCATGGCGTCCAAGTCCAACGAGGAAAAATGTGGTGGATACTGCTGTGTGCCAGAGCTAGAACCACCTACCTCCAATGCAGGCCCAGTCGCTCCAATATCATCAGCGCTGTCATCGTCAATCATATCCGGCTCGACGTCATCCTCCTCTTCATCACCCAAAAAACCGTCTCCAACGCCAACAGGTGCAACTCCCACTAAAGCGTTCGGCAAATTTTCCCTTTCCACTACCTCGTCGCCTTCGGTGCCATTGAGGTCAACAGCAAAAGACGGGGAGGCGACAGGTTGGACCACTGGTTCGTACACAGGGACGGAGGAGGAAGCAACGGCAGGCCGGGAACTAGAACCTGCTGGATTCGCTATAGTGTTCGTATTCCTGTTCGAACCGCCGGAGCTGGATACAACATCAACCAGCCGTGCCAACAACTCCGGTGTCCTCACTTCTGGAAACTGCCGCCGACAAAGAAACATTACTTGCAAGTCCACATCATTATTAATCGTGAAGCAATCATACTTCACGGTATTCTGTAGCACCGTGACTGGAATGCGATAGAAAAATTTCTTTACCCGCTTCGCACCATCCAGATCGAGCTTCATTAGTACAGCGCTAACAAGGTCATCATAACTCGTCGTAGATGTTACGACAATACATAGAGGATTCTTATCTGTGAACTTTACTCCGAAACGAGTTTTTCTATTAACAGATCCTCTGTGGTGCACCAAAACCACAAAACTCTCCTCACTAGCCATCTTACTCCCTCTAATGAGACTAACTCACGTTTGGAACCATATATATACAGCTCAGTCTCACACTAATTCGAACCGGTCTGGTTCGAACTATGATTTGTGTAATTCGAACTAGCCCGGTTCGAATTACACGGAAAGCGTCTCTCTCTATAATTCGAACCAGCGTGGTTCGAATTACGTTCATTCTTAATTCGAACCAAGCTGGTTCGATTTATTACCAACCAAAAAAACCTAATTCGAACTCACCTAGTTCGATTTACTAACAATTAGAGTTCGAACCAACCTGGTTCGAATTATATAAAAATACGATCTGGCTTATTGCTGAAACGATTTTTGCTTTGGCGTATTTACGTAATTTTTTGAGTCAGTTGGCTTATTATGGTTTTTTACCCTATATTATATATATTTTTTATAATTTAGATCAACGGTTAAAACAACTGGAACACCGATGTTTCCGGTACACTTGATAACCTTCCAATACTATAATAGAGAGAATAACAACACACATAAGTCATAACCAGCGAGCAAGCATATTCCACTACTTAATTTCCATTTCCTCGTTATCTTTCACCTGCATCGAAACTATCGCAGGAACTTGAATTCTCGATTTCTTAGGCCATTTTTAGTAGAGAATTCATCACAATTTCTGTTTATAATTTATCTGTTATAAATATAACTTTATGTCAGTTTTTATATCATAAACAGTAAATAGGAATTCAAAACATCTCTCTTTTTTCTATTAGAAAGAACTAACTTTAGTCTTTGTTGTGATCCCACTTAATTAATTAATTAAAATACTTGAAATTAATGTAATTAATTTTTTTGAATAATGTGTAATTTAAATTTATAAATTTAAAAATAATACACTATTAAAAGATATTAATATTAAATAAATTCATCTACAACAATAATACACAATATATAATTCGGGATTACACTAATTTGTAAAATTACTTAATAAAAAGAAAAACATAATTAAACTCTATAGTTGACGACAAGCATTGTGAAATTGACATATGTGTTCAATCAAGTCCTCTTTCAATTGTCTATGATGCTGCCTATTTTGAAGTTGGGCATTTCTTTGGAGAAATTGATGGTATGGTGCAAAATCTTCTTCTCCCAGCTGAGGTTGTGATAAGCCATTTTTGACATCATCATACTCTAAGCCTTGAGCAAAATTTTCTACATAAGTGTCTCTTTCATCCTCAACAATCATATTATGCAATATAATACAAGCTCTCATTATGTTGGCAAGCTTCTTCTTTTCCCAAAAATGAGCTGGACCACGTATAATTGCAAAGCGTGCTTGCAACACTCCGAATGCTCGCTCCACATCTTTTCTTTTCCCTTCTTGGTATTGTGCAAATAACTTGCGTTTCTCCCCTTGTGGCTTTGAGATTGATTTGACAAATGTGGCCCATTCAAGATAAATACCCATCTGCTAAATAGTATCCCATAGTATAATTATTAGCATTAATAGTATAATTTACCGCCGGAGCACGATCATTTAGAATATCATCAAACACTGGACAACGATCTTTGATATCGTAATTTGAACCAGAAACTCTAAAGAACGCATGCCATATCCAAAGGTTTGAAGATGCTACAATCTCAAGTACTATGGTTGCAACCCCACGATAACCACTCATGTACATACCTTTCTACGCCTTTGGACAATTTTTCCATTACCAATACATGCAGTCAATGCTACCCAACATGACAGGGAAGCCACGACCCTCCTCCATTTGTAGCAGGCGTCGTATGTCATTTGGATTGGGTTTTCGTAAGTATTCATCCTCGAACACTGAAATGACACCTTCAACAAATTTTTTCAAGCATTCAATTGTAGTGCTCTCGCCTATGCGCACATAATCATCAACATCATCAGCTGCATGCTACGCCATATGCTAACATCCGTATCGCAGCAGTACATTTTTGGAATGGTGACAACCCTCTTCTTCTAGTTGCATCATCCCTCTGTTGAAAATACGGATAGACGTTTGAGAGAGCGTCTATTATCCAAAGGAACACATGTCTTCTCATTTGAAATCTCCGTCAGAAAATGTCAGCATTATACACCGGTTCATCTGCAAAGTAATCTTGGAAAAGGCGATCATGTCCTGCTTCTCGATCTCTATTGATCTATCTACGAGTAGTTGAGATAGAGCTTCTATCGATATCTTCTTCTTCTGAATCTTCGAGTAAACACTCATCGATCCAATTATCTATGAGTGTGTTATCTTGCTGTCTTCTTTTACCATACAAAGTCTCATTAAACATATCATCAAAATTTCTAGCCATACCTAGAATGTAATTTTTAGTTCTCTTTCGAGGTGAGAAACAAGAGTTGAAGTGGAGTTGCGGAGTCATTGATAGTTGATATTTATAAGTGTGTCTACAATAAGTACCTTAACAGCTAGTTAACGGCTAGTTTTGCAACGGCCACTTTCATGAACAATAAGGGCACAATAATATTGACTAATTTAAAAAAGTACATCAGAAATAAATAAAACAAACTACATCACATAATAGTAATACGCAATAAAAATAAGAACATACTACATAACTCTACGAATACAAGGAACCATTAAGTAAACCACTTGGCGATTATTTTCTCACATGCAATCTCATGAAAAGCTCGTCGTTTTTCACTCATTGTAGACATGTCAGGATTAAGTATTTGCATATCCATTTTCCTTTCCCTTTCCTTGGCCATCCTTTCCATTTCCCTTTCTTTTGCTTTTATCTCCATTTCTTTAATATACCTCTGAGTTTGTAATTCGTGTTCCTTCATTACCGCTTGAGCTTGTAATTCTTGTTCTTTCATTGCCGCTTGAATTTGTAACTCCTTCTCTTTGATTGCCATAATCTTTGCTTTATGTTCCCTCTCCTCTTCTCTTTTTTTTCCCTATCCATTAGTTCATTTTCTCTAACATTCTTAATATCTTTTATGAGAGATAATTTTTTAACAACCGATGAATTTTTTCGCTAAAATCTTCAGACATTTGTGCTTTTTCCTTACCTTTTCGCTTGCTCTTCTTTGATCCTTGTGGGCGAACGGGAGAGTCCACACCGGGTTCGTCAGCCAATGGTGTTTCTAGGTTTGATGAGGATGAGTATGCTCTAGTTGCACTAACTTTGGTTCTCTTTGAGCCGCCACTCTGTGTAGGTAGTTGGCTTCTCCATTTTTGCTCCAACCTAAGCATGTTCCAATGCCTCTCAAAAGTGAAAATTTTACCATAATTTGTGGAATAAAGTTTATAGGCCAACTCCTTTATATCATCAGCGTTCGAACCACTCCTTATGTTTCGACTAGCTTGATCGTAGCAACCAGCAAATTGTGCAACAATCTTGTTGATCTTATACCATCGTTTCTTACATGCAACTACCCCCTTGACATGTCGGAGTAAAATTTTACACAGTAGCTATGAATTCGACTCCAAAATATTTCCCCCTTTTGATCGGTACCAATTATAGGGTTAGTTGAAACATTCAACCATGCACTGATCAACATCTCATCCTCTTTCCAATGCCAGTGTTGAATACTATCTTGCCTCTGATCTTCAATATCATCATCGTTGAGGTCGATAGCATCTAATCCATGAGGATTGGCAAAATCTGAATATTGCGAATTTGGACTAGATTGTATAGGAGTCTGAGAGGATGGGTTAGAAGAACCACCAACACCAGATGAGTTATGTCTTGATGCACTGAATTGAGTTGAAAATGGCAAAAAAGTTGGAGTAACATTTCCAATAGAGGGATTAAATATGGATTAAATTGGAAAATGTGGTGTTTGTGAATTTTGATTTTGCGGTTGGAATATAGGAAATTGATTATTATAAGAAGCTTGAAAATTGAAATTAGAAAGATTTTGTGGATTTAGATTTTGAAATGTATTCGGTAGTGTGAAGTTTTGATTTGGGACTTGAGAGTTTGAGGTTTGAGATTGTTGGGTATTTAGAATTTGAGAAAAGTTTTGTAAGTAATTGAAGAAAGAGTTTAGTTGGTTTGGATCCATTTTTTCGAACAAAAAATAATATTAGCAGAACTTTGATTTTGTAAACTTGGAAGAAGATGAAGAAGAGTAGTAGAAAGTGTGAGAATATATAGAAGTGTATCTAAATGGTATATATAGAGTAACAAAATATTAATTTATTAATAATAAGGGTAACATAGTAACGGCTAATTTTACAACGGCTAGTTTTGCAATGGCTAATTTAATATAATAATATAAATTATTAATTAAATAAAAATTTAATTATTTAATCTAATTTATTTTAATTATTAATAAATTAATTACAATTTAATTATTATTTAAATAATTAATATAAATTATTAATTAAATAAAAATATAATTATTTAATATAATTATTTATTATAATATAATTAATTAAAATTTTATATAATTATTTATTTAAATAATAACTTACCATTTGACAAATTATTATTGGCCATCTCAAAATTTTCATTCATAGGGCCTGGTTCCTCTTAAAATCCGTGTGGAGACCTTCTTCTCATTTTCTCTGATGATAAGGGCCTCGCTGTGTCAGAAAAAATAGAATTAAGACTCATGCATTGGATTTGCTCTTATAATCGTCATAATAGCATATTCTTAATTTGTTAATCTCAAAGAAATTAAAGAATGTTCTATATTGTCTATGGACAACACTGCTTCAAATGATCTTATATATATTTTATAAGAGTAAATATTTTTTTGATCTCTGACTATTTGTTGAAAGACAAGGTAATTATTACAATTTTAAAATTTTTAACCGATTTTAAATTATTCAAATAAAAAATTTCTGTTATTAATTTAAACCGTTTTTAACAGATCAGTATGTCACTGTTTATAAAGACTATTTAAATAAAATTATAAAATACGAAAAAAGAAACTAATTCATTTAGTCTGATGGATTTTTATTAGTCTTGTTATATATTCAATTTTTTTTATAACTAGGTTGGCACAAAACCAACAAAAACTACTTTTCTTACACGCAGCGTATACATACGCGCTCTCCACTAATGCAAACATATTTTTTTTGTCTTCGTTCTTTCTTCTTCTTCGCATTCTTCCTTCTTTCTTTTCGCATTTTTCTTTCTTTTTCGTCGCGTTCCTTCTTCTTCTTCATGTGTTTTCTCTTTATCGTCGTTTTTTATTGTTATTGTTGTTGCTACATTTTTTATTTTCCTCCTTTTCTTCCTAGTAATTTTGCAGCATTTATTTTTCTCTTTTTTTGTTAATTTTATTCCTCTTAAGAGAGTGAAAGAAGAAGAATTATGAGAAAATGAAATAAGAAGAAGAAGATGAAGAAGAAGCACCATAATATGAGGAAGAGGAAGAGGAAGAGTTTTGAATTATGTAGAACTTATCAGAATAAAAATACACCAAAATTTCTTAATAAATACACATAAATTTCTTAGTTTTTTCTCTTCTTCTTCTTCTTCTTCTTCTTCTTCTTCTTCTTTCTTTCTTTCTTTCTTTCTTTCTTTTAGTTGAATGAATATAGGTCCATTCTCTTCCTAATAATTTTGCAGCATTATGTATTTCTTCTTCTTATTTATTTGATTTTTTGTTTTTATTCTTTTTAAGAGAGTAAAACAAGAAAAACTTGAGAATGTAAAATAAGAAGGAAAAGATGAATAAAAAAAGAAGATAATGATGAAAAAGAAGAAGAAGAAGCAGAATATGAGGAAGAGAAAGAGAGAGTTTCGAATTATGCAGAACTTATCAGAATAAAAATACACCAAAATTTCTTAACAAACACACATATATTTCTTAGTTTTTATATCGAAACTTTACTACAAAAGCATAAAAATATCTTATTTAATGCTGCATTTTTTCTTCTTCTTTTATTTATTTATTTCTTTTAGTTAAATGAATGTAGGTTTATTATTTTTATTCTTATTAAGAGAGTAAAACATCAAAAAGAAACTTGAGAAGGTAAAACAAGAAAGAAAAGAAAATAAGAAAAAAAGATGATGATGAAAAATAAGAAGAAGAAGTAGTAGAAGATGATGAGCAGGAAAAGAAAGAGTTTTAAATTATGCAAAACTTATCAAAATAAAAATACACCGAAATTTATATACACATAAATTTCTTAGTCTTTACACGAAAACTTTGTTACAAAAGCACAAAAATATATTTTTTAATGCTATATTTTTTTGGCGAGACCTAGAATAATTTATCATGGCCTAACGCAAGTAGTTATGAAATGATTAACACTTTAGTGTTGTGACATCTCATTAGCAAGTTAATGTGCTGGAATAATCGGATAAATTGTGTGTTTTTTGGTCGGGTTGTAGATTATATTCTCCCTTACCTTGAAGAAGGAAGGGTTGGACCCCTCATCGTTGTGTTAAATTTTGCATTATGCAGAATAAAAGACACCAAAATTTCTTAACAAATTCACATAAATTTTTTAGTTTTTACACCAAAATTACTTAATGATTGCGACACGCAAACTCGGTTCAAAACAAGACTAAATCATGAACAAAAACACATCCAGATTAATTTTGGATCAGACAACGTCATTAATATGACAAAAATTCAACGATAACAATAATAATAACGACGATAGCGATAAAGAAGATGACGATGACGAAATAATGATAATGATGATGATAATGATAGAGAAGAAGGAGGAGGAAAACAAATGAAAACAAAAAATTAAATGAAAAAAATGAAAGAAAAAGAGGAGAAGGTAGTGATGGTAGTAGTGACAACAAATATATCGGTTATACGTTTAGACATTATGTAGTTGTTATGATAGGCTCTGCTTGGTTGGTGTTTTTTGAACACAAAGACATAAATACAAATACACAAATAGACATAGACACAAATATACATAAATTTGTGTAACATGTTTAGTGATGATATATAAGACATAGTCATCTAATTCAAATGTCTATTTTATCTTAAATATAACTACCACTACCACCGTCATTATTTCTGAATTCTTCAACCACAACTAACTTTTCAACCTTCAATCCAAATGAATATCACCAATAAAATTTAATCATCAGTTTAACAATTGTCTTTTAATAACAAAAATTGATGCAAAATAAAAAAAATAGATCTGAAAAATAGTAAAAACAAAGAAGAAAGTGAGACTTGAGAGCAATGTAGAAAAGGCCAAGTTAAGAAAACAGCAGAAGCAAAAAAGAAAGTGATAGAGATGGATAAAAAAAAGTTGGCCTAGCTAGATCTGGAAAAAAATGTCTGAGAGAGGAGACGGACGAGAGAGAAGAAGAGCAGAGGCAACATCGCATCGGTGGCACTGGCGGTAGTGGCTCAGAGAGTAAAATCGCAGAAGCAAGGGTAGAACAATCAACCGAGAAGGAGAAGATGAAGATACAAGGGCATAGTGACAACAAAGGCAGTGGCGATGGCGGTGACGGTCGCAAATGAAGCAGTGACGGAGAGAGGCAGTGTTAGAAGAAGAGGGAGGAAGGAGGAGGGAAGATGGAGAAGGGAAATCTGGAAAGAGGAAGAGGGAAAAAATGTAAACAAAAATCTATGTCTATGTCTAAGATTAGTGTCTCAGCTGAGAAGAGAGACACCAAATACATGTATTTCATGTATGCTTGTGTACCACCGTGTCTATTAAAATTTGTGTTTCATCAAACAAATAGTGGACGTATGTCAATAGATATGGACACTAAACAAACGCTGCCATATTTTCCATGATTCTTGCATACTAATGCAAATCTCCAAAGATTGTTTCTCGAATATTTTTGGGATCAAAATTGATTATGACTTCAGTTTATGGGTTTGAACCTAGTACAAAATAGTTATATAATTGGTTCATCTTTTTTTTGTCAGAATAACGAATTGGATAACTCCAACCATTAGTGCCATTCACACACACAACACTAAGAATTTTCATCTACTTAGCCTTAGCTGAATCTTGAACTTGAATACACATATTGCAAGACAAAAATAATCACTATTAGATGAAAGCCTTGCTGCATCGGCCTGCCTATTTTTTGTTAGAGTTTGGGCCAAGCAGAGTCTAATCCAAAGACAAACGGGAAACATACATAACAAATGGGCCTAAATGGGGCGGGTTAGTGCATTTGACACCAGGACAAAAATATGTAAAATGTAATTAATTTGGGTTGGTCAAGTGGTCAGCTCACTCATTTGTTTAAACAAGTGTCGGGATTTTGAATGTAGACCCTTAAATGGAGCTCAGATCTGTGACAGATTAGTCATTATCCTGTCAGGTCAGGTACCGTGGGGCAAAAAACTAGAGTTAATACTCAAAGTGGTTCTTGAACTTGCAATTAAGCCTCAAAGTCGTCCCTAAACTAACATTAACCCCAATATTGTCCCTGAATTTAACAAAAGTGACTCACGATTGTCCTTGAAGCATTTTCTGGGAATATACCTTAACGACGTGATGACGTGTATGGAGAGACGCCATGCTGGATAGGTAACGACTATATGACGTGGCTGTTATCGCTATTTAACTCAATTTAATCCCTAAAGTGGTTTATAACCTAATTCTCAATTTGAGTTCCAAATAGTTGTGTCCACCATTAGAAACCACTCTCTTTCTTCTTCTCTGCTCTCCTTCTTATCTACCGTTGTTAAGCGTGGTTTGAATGGGTCATGATGGGTGGAGGCAGCAACCTTGCTGGTAGCTCTAGTAACTGATGATCCAAGGGAAGCTGTGGGAGAAGAACCACCAGAAGTAGTTACGAACAACTTCTAGATAGGTGTGGGTGTGGTAGCCGACCCGTCCTCACATGGTCAGGAACAGAGTTGACTCCAGGAAGACTATTTTATGGTTGTCCTAACTGTAATGTAGGTGATTTTTGTTAATGCATATAGCTGGTGTCGTTGCTCATTCAATTTGTATCATTTCTTCTCCATGGGCATGAAATGTGATTGCAAAGTGTTGGCAAGAGGTGATGTGGTCTCTTTATGTGGGCTAACAAAGTTCCAGATGAAGAAGAAGTAAATGGCAGAGATAATCCTATATTTGAAATAGAGGATTGGAGAATGAAATTTTTCTGAAAGATTGGAAGCTTGGAGTCTGAAGTTAGGGCTCTAAATGTAACACCCTACCCTTCATATTATCCTGCCCGAGTCATAAGTCAATGACAAGGTGGTATGACTCAAGGTGGAGTCGTAATATATACATAGTTAGAAGAAATTATTAAATGAAAAGCTTGAAAAGGAATTAAAGAAAATAGCAAGCGAAAACACACACGTATCGAATATAGCACATTCAGAAAGGCGGGATAAAATAAAAACTTAAAACTTAAAGTCACGACCTGTAAAGTTTAGGTCGACTAGGGTTACAGCAACAAAATAGTTGATAATAGTTCCTATCTCTCCCAAATATACATAAAAATCTCTATAAGTAAAATACAAAATAGAATTCAAACTAAACTTTGCCGTCTTCTAGACGAACTCCAGCTTATTGCGGAGTACCAGGACCTGTATCTGAAAAACAAAGAATACATACGGAATGAGAACCACAACCCATGAATTTTCAGTACGGTAAAAATGCCAAATATATACAATATAAGTTAAGAGGAACTCTCTAAGCAATCTTAAACTCCCATACATCAGTCGTTCCATCCTAGGTTCTCACTAATTCGTAATTAGGTAGCTATCATAGGGGATTCTAATCTACTTCACCTTTTTCAAAGTTCCACAATTCTCCAAACTCCAAACAGAACAACCCTAGATGTCAACTGACACCAGCATGAGAGACCTCTCAGATATTCAAACACAAGCAAGGCAAACAAGTAATACACAAGTAAATTCAGGTAACACAACTAGCACTTAGTCAAATAATATGTGCAGTTAAACAAGCCAAGACAAGTAGAAAACCCAAACAATTCAATCAAATGCAAATGATGTATGCCTGTCCTATGGCCAATGATATCATTTGTCAGTTATACAGTCAAACCCAACATGTTCGGTAGCTAACCCTGGATGGTCCCTGCATGCGCGCATCCCTGATATCATAATCATATATCAATATCATAGGGAAACATTCGGGAAAGTCTAAGTGCCCGACCACATCTTGCGACGGAGGGTCAACATTCCAACTGGGAGCAATTGGGACAAAATCACCATCCTTGCGTCTACTCCAGAAGCTCAAACATCAACTGAGAGCAAGCGGGATAAAACCACAATCTTTGCATCTACCCAGTATCTCAATTACCAAGTGGGAGCAAGCAAGAGAAAACCATAATTCCTTGCCTCTATCCCAGAGGTATCATTCTCAACCAGGAGCAAGTGGGGCGAACCACACCTTTGCATTTATCCTGGGAGCTCAAACCCTAACCTGAAGCAAGTGAAACAATGCCACTGCATCTACCCAGGTAGGTATATCTCAATCATAGTCAATTTCTTTATCAAATTCACCCTCAATCTCATTTCACTTCATTCAAAATCATATTCAAACTCAATCATTGTTATCTCTCATTATCTTAATCATGATCATCATCCTCAATCAATATCAATCATCATCATTTCTCCTTATCATAATCATCCTCATCATATCTCTCATTACATTTAATCTATCTTTCTCCAATTCATTGTCTCGTCTCATTAAATCTCATTTCTAGCTCCTCTATTACACCGGTTCTAGACTCATAACAGGGGTTTATAGAGGTTTAGAATGTTAGAAGAATGGTTGAGAAGTTAAAAATTTATTTTTAGCAAAACAGGGTGGTCATGTGTATGCCTTCTGCGTAAGCATGAGTTTCAAAATGGTATTGTCGCGTACGCAAACCATGTTTGCGTATGCGAGAGCACTTTGTAGAACCTGTTGTTCATGTACGCATGACATGTCGCATACACACAAATGCAGATTTTCAGAAAAGCTGCTATGATTCAGAAATTCAATTTTTCAATCCAAACTTTGAACTTTCATAGCTTTTTTGTAAAATCCCTACAATTTTTAAATAATTAGTCAATAAACTAATTATTAATCCAAGAAATTAGAAAATATAATTTTATAGTTTAATGAGATAGGATTAATTAAAATATGAATTTTGACACTAAATTTAAATAATTTGGCCAAAGATTAGGCCGAACCAGGCGAACTAGGCCCGTATTGGGCTTGAGGCTCAATCCAACCGCTTATATATGAAGAGCATCAGCTCTCATTCTTCCCAAAGCAAGGAAGAAACACTAAAGCTTGCATTGGAGAAGCCAACAACACCAAAACCCTTAATCCGATTTCAAATTCACTTAAATTTTAATCCGGAGCTCCGATCACTGCACTTTTTGCGGCCACGCAACCAGCGCGTCGAGCTCTACAAAGCCCAGTACATTTTAAGGTAAGGAAGCCACGTTTTCTTTTTCAATTTTCTCTTTCCCAAATTTGAAACTCAATGTGAAATTATGTTAAATTTTGCATGATTTCGGTGTTTAGATTCGAGTTACTTGCGAGTATTATCAGGTTTAGCTCGTTTAAGCTGTGGGTCAGATAAGCACCCTCAAATCCTTGGTATATATGTTAAATTAGTGAGCTCTATTTTGATTATAGTGGTAATTATGATAATAGATTGAAATTGAGTATTGGATGTAGCCAATTTGAGGATTTGGAAGCTTGAGGTCAAGTTTCGGAGGTCGGGTTTCGCTGGTGAGGTATTGGAATTTTGGAAACTTGTGGTGCGAGAACGCTTGAGGTGTTCCGGGTTTATCAAAAAATCGGCCAATGTATGGTTTTGATTTCTCGTATGTAATATATAATGTCGTGTGAAAACTTAGGCTAATTGACCATAAGATAGGTTTAAGCATGTATGTATGTTAAAAGTTAGTAATTTAAATATAAAGGTTGATGATTGATGATTTTGATGATGATTGATAATGAATTGTGAAGGTTGATAATTTGATGAGAGATGTGTTGTATAATGTTGGTTGTGATGGAGATAGAGTAATATATATGAAGTATATGTAATTGAGTAATTAGGTGAGAAAATTATTGAATGAGTGTGTGAATTGTTGAATGATTAAAGGAAGCAAATTTGGCGTTGGTGTGTTAGCTAATGATATGTATGTGGTGGTAAATTGATGATTTTGATTGTTTGATTATGAAATTCTTGTAAGAAATTGTTTAAAACTGAGGTATGATTGGTTGTGGTAGGATATAGGGCTGTGTTGCTATGATATGGTAGGTTTTGATGCTAAGCATAAGACTCTGTGTGGTAGGATGTTACATTATGATATCAGAACAGTTTGTTCCTGTAGAGCCTGAGGAATGGACTGACTATGCTTCTGAGCATACTCCAGCTATGTGTACATGCTATTTGCTACTGCTGTGCAAGCTTCTGTTGAAGGGATGGAGTGAGCAAACTAGGAACAGTGATGGAGGCGGTAATGAACCTGGTGGTAGAGACAACTAACGGAATTAAAACTTGTGCAGCTGAAGTAAAGGTTGATGTCGTCTAGTTAGTGTGAGAAGGAGATTCAAGCCGGTTTCCGGTTGAATGGATTAATAAATAAGATCGTAATGATAAATGATCAGAGTGACGCGGGAAAAGTAGGTTGAAGCATCAATATAGTGAGAAGTGTGTAGCCTTTGGATTCTAAAATTTGAATGTAGATGTCAGATAAAGCTAAAAAAACCCTTGTTGTTGAACTTAAAGGTTGAGCCTGAGACCTCTAGTATAACCATTGAACTCTATCGAATGAGGACTCATGGAGTTGCTCATTGGAAAAAAGGAAGTATATGTGGAGTTTAAAGAAATAAATTTTTGAGAGCAAAAATTTCTGTTAGGGGGTAGAATGTAAAACCCACAAAATTTGTAAATAATTAGTCAATAAATTAATTATTAATCCAAGAAATTATAAAATAGAATTTTATAGTTTAATGAGATAGGATTAATTAAAATATAAATTTTGACACTAATTTTAAAAAGTTTGACCCAAGATTAAGCCGAACTGGGCGAACCGGATATGTATTAGGCCCAAGACCCAATCCAACCCTTTATATATGAAGAGCATCAGCTATGCTTCTTCCCAAAGCAAGGAAGAAACGCTAAAGCTTGCATGGGAGAAGCCAAAAATACCAAAACCCTTAATCCAATATCAAATTCACTTAACTTTCAATCCGGAGTTTCGATCGCCGCACCGTTTGCGGCCACACGACCAGCGTATCGAGCTCTACAAAGTCTAGTACATTGTAAGGTAAGAAAGCCACATTTTCTTTTTCAATTTTCTCTTCCCCAAATTCGAAACTCAATGTAAAATTATGTTAAATTTTGCATGATTTTGGTGTTTAGGTTCAAGTTAACTTGCAGGTATTATCAGGTTTAGCTCGTTTGAGCTGTGGGTCAGGTAAGCACCCTCAAACCCTTGGTATATATGTTAAATTAGTGAGATCTATTTTTATTATAGTGGTAATTATGATAATAGATTGAAATTGAGTGTTAGATGGAGCCAATTTGAGGATTTGGAAGCTTGAGGTCAAGTTTCGGAGGCCGGGTTTCGTTGGCAAGGTTTTGGAATCTTAGAAACTTGTGGTGTGGGAACACTTGAGGTGTTTCGAGTTTATTGAAAAATCGGCCAAGGTATGGTTTTGATTTCTCGTATGTAATATATAATGTCGTGTGAAAATTTAGGCTAATTGACCGTAAGATAGGTTGAAGTATGTATGTATGTTAAAAGTTAGTAATTTAAATATAAACGTTGATGATCGATGATTTTGATGATGATTGATAACAAATTGTGAAGGTTGATAATTTAATGAAAGAAGTGTTGTATGATGTTGGTTGTGATGGAGATAGAGTAATATATATGAAGTATATATAATTGAGTAATTAGGTGAGGAAATTGTTGAATGAGTGTGTGAATTGTTGAATGATTAAAGGAAGCAAATTTGGCATTGGTGTGTTAGCTAACGATATGTATGTGGTGGTAAATTGATGATTTTGATTGTTTGATTGAGAAATTCTTGTAAGAAATTGTTTAAAACTGAGGTATGATTGGTTATGGTAGGAAATAAGGTTGTGTTGCTGTGATATGGTAGGTTTTTAGTGTTAAGCATAAGACTCTATGTGGTAGGAATTTATATTTTTATACAAAACTCATTTTCAACCATTCTTGAACTATTGGAAATATCATTAAATAAATTTTCATAAAAATCTATTTCATTGAATTTTCAACTCGAAGGACCGATTACGGCTCACCGAAGTTGGCCAAAAACCAGTTTTACAAAATTTATCAATTTTCAAGGGGTTCACGAGCCATATCAGTTTCTTTATCAATATAATACCTCTCAACGATCCCAATTCACTCCTTTACTATCAACCAAGTTAAAGCTTACTTAATTTACACATTACAACTTTAAATCATCATTTTCACACCTCAATTTTATGCCTTATCATTTAATGCATTTCATCAACTTATTCATTTCAAAAACCAATTCAAACCACATTTTAAACCTCCTCAATGACCCATCATCATTCTCAAATTATATCAAAATAATTTATGACCTAAATCACCCAAAAACTTTTTACATATTCAATACAATTTTAATAATTACCAATCCAAACATAAATCACACATTCCATTCTATCACACTTACTCGGACTTACCCGGTCATGGCCTTAGGCCCAAAATTCACAGCTTCTGACCCAACATTCATCTATTTAACTGCTGAATCATAAACACACAATCACCATCCAAATTCAATTTCAACAATGCATCAATTACAACATATCAATTCCATCCAATTACACAATTGAAGCTTATTCCTAGGGGTACCTAGCCTAGGACTTCATATCACATTACATGGTATTTAAATGAAATTCAAATCATACTTTAATGTCCGTGATTTCCAAACTCTCGGAGCCTTGTAATTACTCCCGTACCAATATCACGTTGAGCAAGCTCCGCCTTACGCCCAAAATCAATCCAACAAGCTCTAATTCATCCAATTACATAATTCACATAGTCTCAACCTAGGATTTTCGCATAAAATAGGAAAAATAGGAGGAATTGAGATTTCTTACCTTGCTTCACTTAACCTTGGGATGAAACCTCAATAGCACTTAAGGTTGGACCGTCCCTAAACACCAAAAATCAAACCCTTTAATATTTAAACCCCAAAAATGCAAAATTAGAAATAATAAAAACTGATCATAGAATTTGAAATTTCTTACTACTTTGTTCAGATAAAATTAAAAAATATTTCGAGACGAACGTGTGGCCACAAATGGCTCATCAATCAGAGTTTCAGAGAGAAAGTTATGAGCAAAAGAATGAGAAGATGAATAATAAAAATGGCTCTCAAATAAGCTTTGGGTGAGGGTAAGGGTTGGTTTGTGGCCCACCTTGGTCCCGATTCATTTGTTTTAACCTGTTGGCTTAATTTTAGGTCAAAACCTTTAAAAATTAGTGCTTTAATTCGTATTCCAATTATTTTTACTTCCTAAATTATAAATTTTAGTTTCTTAACATTCTTCACTCATAATTAATTGTCTCAATTGCAGTGTCAGACAAACTTAAACTGATACTACTGGTTAAAATACCAATATGCATTTTTATGTATTTTTTCGAAATATATTACATGTTCCACTCAAAAAAATTCTTCGAATCCAATTATTATCATTAAAATTTCAAATTCCTAGGTTTTAATTTTTTACCATGTCCGGGCGCGTTTTAACTATTTTAATTTAATGATTAATTATCTAATTAATCCTTTTATAAATTTTTCGGATTTTACACTAAACTGGCTTTTTGTTTATTGTTGGTTATTGTTATGTTGGTAATTGTGATTGTTGTTTGTGTAGCATGAAAATAGTAAAAACCATTTGGATATTGTGTAATAGAAAAGCATAAATGTGGTGGTTGTGATTATTGTACCCTATGAACAAATGAATAGAAATGATAACACAATATTTTATTTTGTCATTGTTGTTGCTAATTGTAATTTAGAAATGAAGGAATATGAAGGTAAAGAACAATAATAAAATTTTAAACATTTAATTATAACATTCAGCTTATGTTAATTATTTTTAAATTTATCTGTGTCAAACTAAACACTATCAAAAAACAACATAAAGTATTTAACTCAAACCAAAACACATACATCCTGATACATGAAACTCAAAAACTATAAAGTTCAATGTTTAAAACCAAAATATCTCAATGAAAAAATTTAAATTTTCAATTCTTGAATTTTCTTGGTGGTTTGAACTCCAAGGTTGGTATAAATCACAGAACGCTACGCAACCTTGAAGCTATAGCTGCAGATGCACCAACCCTTGGATCAATACGAGCAATTGTTGGTGGTGGAGTATTTGAAACTAGAATAGTGAGTAGTGGAGGAGCATTTGAAATATTTGGTGGAGGAGCACTGGTGGCTGGTAGAGGAATTGAAGCTTATACAGTTGGTGATGGTGAAATAGTTGAAGGATGAGGTTGACTTCATTTTTGTGGGAGCTTTACTGGCCTTGCCTGGGGTTGCACAACAGCTGTTGTAACTTGTAAGACAATATTTAATTAGATGAAAAAATATATATAAAGCAACAAGAAAAAAGAATAATAATTAAATTAGGCACTAATATTGGAGTACATTTGGAAATTAGGTTGAATTGGTGGTTGGAGGTGGTACTTGAATATGATTCATAACTTGGTTGGGTAGAGCAAGGGTAGCAGCCATAAAAATTGGGTTCATAATAGTAGAGGTTGGCTGTTGGGTGGGTTTTAAAATTTCAGTAGTTTTAGGTTGGTTGATACATGAGTTTGGAACTGAGTTAGGAGGAATGGCCCTAGAGTTTGGTCATGTTCTTAGTAAAACTGGTTGGGTAGGGATTTCAACCACCACCTCCTTATTTTTTTGGATGGTAGTTCTTCCAAATACGTTGGAACAGATACTCCATGCTCATAGTACACATGCACCTTTCTGTGGTTTCTTTCAGCATAGAAGCACATCTCCACGAGCTCAGCATAAGAATTTAGTTCCCTTAGACCAGTCTCTAAAGGCCTGTTTGGAACCAACCACCAACAGTGTTCTACCTTATCACATCCAAGCTCTTTGTAGTACTCCCTAATGAAAAACACAATCAATCTAGGTCAAGTTTCGAAATCTTTGAAATATAGTTCCTGATGTATGAGACGACACCGTTTTCACTCGTCACAAAGGATCTCCATGGGGACACACAATAGTAATGAGAGTCATCTGCAAACAACAAATGATCATCAAAATTACCATCAACCAGAAAGGCATAATAAATCCAAACCCTAACCCACCATGAAAACACATAAATTACGTACATAAACTACATACATACTTCTATTTTTAGCACATTCCGACCATAACTATTATCATCACGGACAAAAACAAACAATAAAAAACGAAACAACAACATACGAATAAAATCCAAACAAAAATATCCAGAAAAAATAGAACACTACAAAAGGGATGAACGAATGAATATCGACTTAACAATATAGAGAAAAGCCATGATCAAGAAAAACAGAGGAGTAGACAGTGGCTATTTTGTTTCTCCTCTTTATTTTAGTTACTTCTAACAACCAAAATACTTTTCGTCAGACCACTACGTGTGCAATAGAGATGAGACAATTATAGTGCGGTTGTTTTCTTTGAGAGAGAATGCTTTAGAAAATTCCTCTCAAAGTGGTGCATTGAAGAAAATAAGGAGAAGAAGAAGAGACGACGTTAGATTGAGAGAAGAATAGTCATTAAACATGTTAAATCCCCTCTATATATATTAAACGACGACATTTCTATTCTATTTGGATGCCAAATAAAAAACGACGTCGTTTTGGAAGTCTAGCATGGTTTATGTTAATCCAAATCATCTTTCTGTTGAAAAATACTTCAGAAACAATCATAAGTCATTTTTGTTAAATTCAAGAATAATATCGAGATTATAATAAGTTTAGAGACGACTTTAAAATTCGTTCGAAAGTTGAGAGACTACTTTAAATATTAAATAAAAAAATGTAAAATGCGTTAACAACAAGCGATGCATATGCACGTGAGCGCAATTATTTAGTAACTGGCCGGCATGGGCCAATCAATCCATATACACAATGTGGGACCCATTGGCCAGCTCCCTTCACTGACCTTTTTTTGCCTTTTTCCTCCATTTAGTAACAAAATAACAATAAGAAATAACTTAATATTTACTATATTATTTTTCGGAGGTTTAAAAAAAAAAGGCTCCATTTTAAATATTCCATTTCCATATTCATTTTATCTTCAAGTCACAGTGTGTGCCTCTCTTCTTAGTTCTTACTACCTCACCGACTCTGTTACCATCTTCCGGTGAATTGATCTCGGGAAAAAGAAAGGTAAGCAAAATCTCTGATCTCACTTGTTTCTGTTTCTCCATTTCGATCTGCACAGTGAACGAGCTTAATTCTCCTTTCTGAGTTTCCAAATCGAATATCGAATCTTATGTGTTGTTTTTGAGTTTGATGTGAAGTTTCACATTGTTCATGATTATTATTTTTTTCTTGATTACATGTTGTAAAATTCTACTTGATCGGTATTTTTTTAATAATTAAAAGGCATTGCTTATAATTTTTGCTTTTGTTATGGCCCAACCGGTGTTAATTGTGTGAATGTGGGGTTGGAGATTTGGATTAACTATTATTGAAATCACATTGCAAAGTTACTCTCGTGGCTTGCTATTTTCTGTGTTATTGGTTTCTGATTCACAAAAGGAAATATAAAAAATTACTGGCTACTGGTTTATTTAGCTTTGATTTGTTCATGGGATCACTTGCTTTTAGATTTTTTTAATTCCATTTGATACCCTTTATCATTGATTGCATGTACCTTGAGTGTGATGTGGTTTACAGGCTCTGAAATTGTTTCGTTTTCTTTAGATCTGTATTGTGAACAGTGTCTAAAGATAGTAGCAAAAGAGATGAAATTTTGATAGATTTCTTTACATAATTAAAGTATATTTCCAGAAATTGCTCATAAGATTCATGCATAAGAAATGGTAATTGGAGAGGAACTTCTGTGGGTTATGTTCTAGTTAACTGAGTGAAAAGCTTTTAAACTTTTATGGTGGCCTCTATAAATATGAATAAGAACTTGCTGGCCCGCAAAAGATTCCATTGTCGGTGTTAGCTATATATGATTGATGTTTTTCATATTTTTCTTATGTTAAAACAGTTATCTGCCGCACTAAGAGGTAATCAACTTATTTTTTGGACTGCGTACACATTCTAATGGTTTGATTATCATATCCGTTGTTTATTATTGGTGGTTTCTGTTATCCAATTTGCTTTGAAGTTATCTTCTTGTCATTCCACTAAAGCTACATGCAATGCTGCAATGTAGGTTTAGCCGCACAAGTTCTAAACTGACAGATAATGGGTCGTGGTGTCAGCGCCGGTGGAGGTCAGAGTTCTTTGGGCTATCTCTTTGGCACTAATGAACCTGCCAACAATGCCCCAGCTCCAGCTGCAGCCAATGCCCCGGCTGTAAACAATGCCCCAGCTGCACCAGCTGCACCAGCTGCAAGCCGTGAACGTCAGCCTGCAGATGGTGGTCATACCGAAAATGCTACTGTTACATCACCAGTTGATAAGCAAATTCCAGCTGGAATTCCTGGGAATCTCAAAAACAATTACCATCGTGCTGATGGACAAAACTGTGGCAACTTCCTCACGGTATTAACCCATGTTAACATCTCTTGTTGTCGATGTGGTCATTTGATTTGTACTGCATACTTGCGCTCCTTGTTGTTTATGCTCTCAATATTGTTGCTATATCCTTTAGCCTTTTCTAGTATTTCAAAGGCCAAGAGGAGGGTGTTTCACTTCCAACTGCTGTAGAATTTTCTTAAAATTATGCTGTTTCGTTAATCCTAATTATGGGATTTCGATTGACAGATATCTCATCATGCAATTCTGAATTATCCATATTAAGGATTGGCATTTCTTGCCCTCTATCCTTGACCATCTTTAGCTTTATATGTATTGTGTTTCCTTTATTTTATTTTTAACTTTCTTTCTCATAGCCGACCCCACCTCATAAGATAAGGCATTGTTTTAACTTTCTTTCTCAGTACATGAGCTTGAGTTGTATCTTACACTTTGTGGCACATGATAAAGAAGTTTTCTGATAGTGATATATCTTTGTACTAGCAATTTCATATGGTGCTTTTCTTGATATTATATCATTTCCATAAAATTTTATGGTATTTCACTGAATTATTTGTGTATGATGCTGATCTGCTGACCTCAAACACACTTTATCACTTAATGTGTTTTAAGATCTCAGCCAATGTGTTTCAAGGTGCATTTGCAATTATAGTTTTCACTATTACTGACATATTAGTAGTAGCTTTTGCACCATACATCAATTCTTCCTGCCTTGTTGTGTCCCTAATTCCTTCTTCATTTTTATGCAATAAGTTATATATGAGAAAGCTTATCTCATACACCATATAAGTTTCACATTCCATCTAATGGTGGAGGTCAGCTCAGTGAATTTGGCCAAAATGAGTAATATTACATCTCATTTTATTATCTTTAGGAGTGAAGATTGATAATTTCCATACTAGTGTACATTGTCTTCCTTGGTTATAAGCTTTGTTCGATATGCTGAGTTATCATCTATTGTTGATCATGGATTCCTTTGGTTGCAGGATCGACCATCTACCAAGGTTCATGCGGCTCCAGGTGGAGGGTCTTCCTTGAATTACCTCTTTGGTGGTCCTCCTCCTGAGAACAAGTAATTCATCACTGTGAAGAATGCTTTTCATTCAAGAGTTAAGTCCTTCATATGTGACTTACCCTTTTGTGAAATAGATAGTATTTCCCTATGTTTAGACTCATGAGTTGTTTCTTGTGCAACAATAAACCCATTTCCTTGACAATGTTGGAGTGGCCAATGGCCCAAACTATGGTGATTCATAGGTTTATTGTGATGTGCAATTATGTGTGTGTCATTTAATGTAAAATACTCTGCTTATGAGCAAATAGTATCCCCCTAATTGTTGTCCTACCTCTATAACTTCATCTTTATTTGGCTATCTTAAAGTTTCATCGCAATTATTGCAATCAAATCCTTATGTCTTGCTGATATAGTGAAATTGCTATGCAAAGCAGCAATGAGGGGAAATATAATTTTTTTGGGTTAAGAGTAGGTCCCCCTCCTTTTTGGTTTTAAATTGTGTCAACTTTTTCCTATGTGATAATGGTAAATAAATTGAATAACCGTTATAGAGGAGGGTTGGATATCTCTTGTTCACAAGGATTAAGGATTATAATTAGTTGTTCTCTGCCCGCTTTAGACTTAAGAGTGTGTTTGATAATTGGACTCCTGAATTTAGTCTGAAAAATAATTATGATTTGAATCATATTTTCTTTTATTTAAAACTAAAAAAGTTTTCTTAAATTTTAGTCTTTTCTTTTTTTAAACCCAATCATTGTTCCCTTCCTACCAATTAGAGAGACACCAACCCACAACTTTTTTCTCATCTATGGTAGCACTATGGGTGGCAAGCGGAAAAGCCCATCCGCCAAAAGCCCGCCCTTTAGTGGGCTGGCCTGTCCCGCCTTACCTAATGAAGCGATCCTGAAATCTTATTTTGCCTTGCTTAACAACGGATTGGCGAGTCAAACTTGTCAAATCTTTTTTTTTACTACTATTAAGTATTAAATAATATATATAATTTTACAACTATTTTAATAAATTTATAGTTTTTAAAGACATAACAAAATTATAATTTTTAAATTCACAAATATTAAAGTCTTTATAATTATAAATATGTAATAAACATAATCATAAACTAAGTTTTTTGAAATAAAATAATAAAACTAACATTGTCTAAAGTAAAATAAATATTGTCTAAAACATATAATTAAACATCTACAAATTTAGAACATAATCAATCAAATGTAAAATATAATCCAAAACATTAAATTAGAGCATTTTCAAAAAAATCATGAGCTCGGTGAAAAAGTCCGTTCCACCAAAACTCACGGTTTAAGCAATGCGATTAGGCAGGCTTTTGATGTGTGGTTGTCTCAATTTTTTAACCCGACCTATTTTTGACAAATTTTACGGATTGATCCGATAGATTTATGTCCGTTTGTCACTCTTAAGTAAAACTGCACTCAAACAAAGCAACTCGAAATTGGTAAGGAAAAAAAAAGTAGATTAAAAAAAATCACAATGGTCCACATTTTCATCTTTCCCTTTCACTCCCTCAGCCTCATACTCCTCCGACGAAAATAATTAAATTCCATTCCATGGGTGTTGTGCACCAGTGAGAGCAAAAGGTTGTAATTTGTTCTTTTACACTTCTACCATTTTTGGTTAATCCATGTAATATTGAATTATTGACTAGCCTCACCATAGTGTCTGAGTATTCTACCGATGATTAGCTCCCAGAATTACTATTACCATTAATATTCAGGGTTTTTTTATGTATTTTACTTTGAAGAAGTTCTTATTTGAGTTCAATTTATATTAATTTTAAAGGTAGATTAATACACACTTAATTATAAGTAAGAGCTTAGTCATCAGCATAAATACTTATATTTTTATAAAAAAATATTTTTTGTCTAAATTTGGAGTTTAATTTTGATACTTCAAGCAAATTTATATATTTATTACTAGGTATTTATTATTATTACTAGATATATACCTAAATTAATAATTATATCAGATGTATATTAAAATTAACTACTAAAATATTTGTGCATATAATTGGATGTTTGGGACAATATACAATTAGATATTTGTATATATCAAAATTAAAGATCATATTAGATGTACATTAAAATTAACCACTAAAATCAGTTATTAAAATAAAATATATAATTATATTAAATATATACTAAAATCAATCACTGATATAAAAAATATATTAAAATATAAATATATATTAAAAACGAATTAAATAACATATATATTTGTATACAAATACATAATAACTAATTTTAGTGTATAAATAATATTTTTGTAAAATATATGTAAAAATATAAAATTCATACTAAAAATAAATTAAACAATATATATTTTTATATACAAATACATAATAATTAATTTTAGTCTACACATAACATTTTTTAAAAACTAAATTCTTTTAATAATTACACCAATTTAATTTATAGCGAAAAAGAGAATTAACAGCTTCTATCAATATACTACGAAACGACGTCGTTAAATTTTGAAGAATATGATTTTGAATTTTGTTTGTTTCTGGATTTGGTGTCTGTTTTCCGTAGCGGAATTGAACCGGGAAATTCATTCATTCAAAAAGCACATTGAAAATCACTCATCATCATCCTTCCAATTTCATCATCTTCATTACCCTTCCACCACAACCACCACCACAGCCACCGTTACTGCCGCCACAGCCATCACAAATCCACAACAAAAGCAACAAAGACCTTTCAGACTCGCCGAAAATCTTGAACTGAAAGAATGAATGAAAATGGAGAAAGAAAGTTGTGTGTGTGAAGTGATGGATCCTCTCGCCAACTATTGGGGTCTCTCCCTCTTTCCCCAAATAATATCATCTTCTTCTGCTGCTGTCACTGCTTCTTCCTCTTCGAAGCCCTACGATCCCAACTACGATCTGGACTGCATCCATAACCATCTCCGATCCACGGTACAATTCCACTTCAACTCCTTTCAGCTCATTTTCACTTTTTATTTTTAATTTTTTTCCGCAGGTCGGAATTTATTTACTAAGTGTTGTCAATTTTCCAATTATTGTGTCTGTGTCCGATCTTTTGTTCCAGCTAAGAGTGGAATTTTAGGGTTTTGAGTAAATCACCAAAGTGCATTGTGTGTGGGCAATTTTTGTTCCTTTCTTTTGGGTGAAATTCGACGGGATTAAGTTACTTTGCTACTTTTTTATGTATGAATAGATGGTGTGATGCTGGGTTTCAAAATTTGAGTTCATTGTTTGACTTGAGTTTTTATAAAAAATGAAAAAAGCAGAAGAATTAGAGTGGTTGTAATGGATGTTGCAACCATAATTTTAATTGCCATCCATGCCTCTCACAGATACTGCAGATTCCTGCTGACGAGTTGAAGGCTGTGATACGTGAAAATCCTGGACTGTTTGACTCTGAAATCTCGAGTGATCCAGCATGTCATGAAGAAAATGATAATCCAGCATGTCATGAAGAAAATGATGTTGTTGCTGAAGAGGTTTTGGAGTTTCCTCGAAAACGGAGACCTGCTTTAGGCCTGAAGCGTGCTCGTTTCTCTTTAAAGCCAACTAAAATGTAAAATTACCTTCTCCAGTCTCACCCCCAATCCCATCCCTTCCCCCATTTTGTCATGCTGATTTTTTTTTTTTTTTTGAATTTGTTTCTCTCTTATTGTTTTGACAGTCAATCTGTTGAGAGTTTGATACCAAGGCAGGACCTTGATAAACTGAAAGATCCAGTGGAATTCTTCTTGGCCCATGAACGGCTAGAAAGTAAGTCACCATATTTCTTTTCCTGTGCACACATTGGATGTTGTTTCTAACGTTTTCTCTTGTTCGGTCTGCATTTGATGGATAGATGCAAAAAGAGAGATACAGAAGCTGACGGGTGTGTCACTTGAGTCAAATCCGTCTGATACTACCACTAATCCGCGACAACGTCGACCAGGACTTTCAGGGAATAATGAGAGGTACGATGCTAATTGTTAAATAATCAACTCTCATTGCCTTGTTTTTGATGTTTGTCATCCTTTTATTTTTAGTTTGTTAATATTCGTCATAATATCATATGGCTCAGGCGGGTCAAATACAAGCATCGATATCCAAAAGAAACTTTTGACAATAACAATTATGGTCCACCCTCTCAAGAGGCAAGTGAATCTGTTTGTCTTGACTCTGTTGGTGAGAGCGCAGACGAAGGTGGAGCTTGTATTACTCCGCTGGAAAATGAAGTAATTGGTAAGTGAATGACACTCTACAGAGCACGGGTTGATTTTTTATAATCTCTCTTGAGTATATGTTATTCGTCAATGAGTTTTGGCCTTCCCTCCTAGCATTAGTTGCTTTACATTTCTCTGGTTTTCTAGACTTCAGATATTGATATGATGTATTTTGCTGCAGATTCACCTGCTATTGAAGAGAACAAGACCAGTGACGTACTGGATAGATTGCTTCAATGCAATTCTGAAGATCTAGAAGGGGATGGAGCAATGACTCTCTTACAGGAGACTTTACAGATCAAACCAATTGCTTTAGAGAAATTAGTTGTTCCTGAGTTCCCAAATAATAGCCAAATTCTTGATATGAAATCATTGCATGGGAACTCATCAAAGCCAAGGAAGAGGAAACCTTTGTCCAACCTCGATAATTTATTGACAGGATTTAATAATAGGACGCCTATTAGACAGGACATAGGATGCCTCTTGCAGCAATCAGGTTCACCTACCCCGCCAAGAAGTCCATTTGCTCTATTACCTTTGTTGCAGCAGCACATTTCACGCGCAGAGCCATCAGTGGATCCATTTGCAGCTGACAGAAGTGATCCTTTATCCAACAGAACAAATTCTCCAGTCCCTCTGATACACCAGGAGCCCAATCTTATTGCTTCTGGGAAGCTGTCAAATGTACACTCTGCAAACATAATTGATGATGGTGTTGCCATCAGTAAAGCAAATTCAGCAGGTGACATGGTCAGGAATGGCTCCAGTTCTTCTGGAGAATCCAAGAAAGATCGTTCTGGGATGGTACGCACTAAACTGAAAAAATCCTTATTTGAAGAAATAATTGCAACAAATGAGACACATTCAGTGGAAGAGACCGTCAGAGATTGTGCTACTACACCCCAAAAGTCCGTGGAGGATAATTCAAGGCAACCTCAGCCTGATGCTAATATTGAGTCAAAAGGACCTCATTTTGGCATGGACGTGGATATTGGAGACAGTGAGATGCATTCAGTTGAAGACACCATTAGAGATTGTGCTAGTACACCTGAAAAGTCTCTGGAGGATAATCCAAAGAAGCCTGAGTTTGATGCTAATATTGTGTCAAATGGTCCTCATGTTGACATGGATGTGGATATTGGAGACAGTGGTATGAATGTGCTAGTACACTCTGCAAACATAATTGATGATGGTGTTGCTATTAGTAAGGCAAATTCAGCAGGTGACACAGTCAGGAATGGCTCCAGTTCTTCTGGAGAATCCAAGGAAGATCGTTCTGGGATGGTACCCACTAAACTGAATATACCCTTACTTGAAGAAATAATTGCAACAATTGAGACACATTCAGTGGAAGAGACCATTGGAGATTGTGCTATTACACCCCAAAAGTCCGTGGAGGATAATTCAAGGCAACCTCAGCCTGATGCTAATATTGAGTCAAAAGGACCTCATTTTGGCATGGACGTGGATATTGGAGACAGTGAGATGCATTCAGTTGAAGACGCCATTAGAGATTGTGCTAGTACACCCCAAAAGTCTCTGGAGGATAACCCAAGGCAGCCTGAGTTTGATGCTAATGCTGAGTCAAATGGTCCTCATGTTGACATGGATGTGGGTATTGGAGACAGTGGTATGAATGACAGAGTAGGGATGCCAAATATTGAAACAAATGGACCCTGTGAAATCGAGGATGACGTATGTTTATATTTCAAGCTTTTTCATCCTGAATTGTGGCAAATTTTGTAGCTCTGAATCAATCTATGTTTTGATACAGGCAGAGAATATGCAGGCACATGCAGCTGCTGTGCCATCAGATGATTCTAATATTAACCTGGTGAATCCTCCAGGTATGCACATTTTTTCATCTGGTTCTGATATACATGCACAATGGCTGGTTAATTCATGGCTGACCCCAAGCCATCTCTATAATGTTTCCATTTTGTTATTTTAATTAAGAAAAATAGAGTAATAAGACAAGTATGTTCTTGAAGTTTTTTTTTATGGGCTTGAGTCCCTAGGGAAAAAAAGTATCAAGTAGATTTTTAAAGAAACATTACGATCAACTTATAAGTCCCTGAGAGAAAAAAAAGTTACCAAGTAAATCCTGAAAATTTGCAAGGGTGGACTTATAGGTTAGAAGGATGAATTGTGTCTAATATTTCAATTTTCTAGGGACTTATAAATCTAGTGTTTCAATTCTCCTTTCTCCAGGGATTTATTTGGTACTTTTTTTTTTCTCAAGACCTATAATTCCATTACAAAAATTTGAGAGATTTACTTGGTATTTTATTTTTATTTAAGGACCTATAAATTTGCAAAATTCTTTAGAGATCTACTTTTCCTATTACTCAAAAAAATATTTTTTATTGTTATTTTCTTCCCATGAGATCTCTTTGCCATAGTCATTTAATCAATTCACTTGAAATGAAATGCACCTTTTTTTAGCAGTTTGGTACACTAAGCCAGTTTTATCTTAAATGCATAAACAACTTTATTGATCCCTTGTTTTCTGCAAAAAAATTGTCATACTTCACCATTTAACCTATGGTTTTTTAATCTTTTCTTCTAAGGATTCATAGACTTAATTTACCTGTTGTAGAGAGTGTGTGTGTGTGTGTGTGTGGATTTGTTGAAAACTGCCAGTTTTCGCTTTTCGATAGAGCTGAATGCTGCCATTAATTTTATCAATGTCGTTGGTCTTAGTGGGATAAGTTTTGATTAATTTTTGTTGTTTACACATTATGACAATTCAGGTACTTCCCTGATAAATTATTTTGATCTGAAATCAAGGGAGGACATCTTTTGTGTATTACCTTTAGCTTTACTGTTGATAGTTCTAAGTCAGTTGTTTGTATGGATTAGCAGATCAGTCAGACACCACTGGGTTTCAAGCCAATGATTGTGATAAAGATTCCAGAAGATCAGATGATGGTTCAGAACAATGTTTACAGGTTAACAACTTTGCTGCTTTCCTTTTTGTTCCCCTTTCAGTCTTTGTATTTGAATCTCATTTCAATTATTATTCGTTATATCATGTATTAGCAAGGTAGATAGTAGCCTCTATTCAAACAGTTTCTTGTCTTGAACTAATGATGTATTGGGCTTTATTTACAGAAATTTCATTTCCCTACACTCTTCCCTATCTTAAAGGAAAAGCCAAATTGTACTATACATTTAAGACTATTAATAGACAGGGTGCATTTAAATATAATAATTACAAAAGTTATGGTTTTGGAGCTGAATCTCTGTCCCTGGTTACAGGAAAAGACATATGGTAATTCTTTGCCTGATAATAGACAAAGGAGAGATAGGTGTTCGAGAAAACAACATATAGATAGAAGTCTTTCTCGGAGGCAGTCCCTTGCAGGTTTTCTACTGCTCGTTGATCTCATCAATTTATTTTCTATAATATTTCTGTTATAGTCATTAACTTATGCTTTATCTTCCCAGCTGCCGGTACATCATGGGAGGCTGGACTAAGGAGAAGCACCAGGATCAGGACAAGGCCTCTGGAATATTGGAAAGGGGAAAGAATGGTGTATGGTCGCGTACATAATAGTGAGTATAATCGTAATGCTTTATCATGGGAGCACACTCGGTGAAGCTGGAATTTAGCTTCATCCTTTATTTATTGATGGTGGAAATGTTGCTATACTTGATTTCTTCCCTTACTATTTGTTGTCAAGTCCACAATCTAATCTAAAACATTTCCAGTGTAAAATATTTTACAGTTACAAATGTAACCACTGCACTGGGTTGTTTGCTCGCTTCCAAAAATTGTTATGAAATCACCGTATAATAGTCTGTTGCCAATTAGTGTAACATTTTAGTATGTAACTAACTATTTTGATTAGTAACAAGCAAATGGGTCAAAGATTCTGCATTATTGGTAAAAAGCTGAGAATTTATTATTGGCTGTATCAATTAGCTTTGTGTGTGAGGTGAAGTTGTGAAAGTCAGTGTCCTTAGATGTTTTTTACTTGTCCTTGGCATTGTTCATTGGGTTGACAAAAATTTATCTGTGCAGGTTTGGCCACTGTCATTGGGATTAAGTGCATTTCACCAGGAAGCGATGGGAAACCCACTATGAAGGTGAAATCTTATGTATCCGATGAACACAAAGATCTTTTGGAGCTGGCTTCTCTATATTGAAAGTATACGAGTTTAGTCGATTTATGTTTTCGAACGTCCTTAATTTTACTTTGCTCTTGTAACAAAGAGGGGAGAATGTATACTATCTAATTCGCCTTGCTACTATTACAAGAAAGACCTTCCCTCTTCTCAAGTTACCCCTCCCCTTTGTTGAAACACTATCATTGGGAAAACGGACATGTATAAATGGATCTTAACTTGTTAATTGCACGATAGTCCTGTGTTTTCTTTTATTAAACAAAAGTATATTGCTTTGGATTAGAAGAGATCGATACGTCTTATAAAGCAAAGGATTATATCGTTTTATCATTTATTTTTTTGTTAGAAGTTAGGTGATCTTTGGCGAAAATTGACAGAGACAAACTTGGGTATTTTTTTTTTCGGAATTCCATCTTTTTAATTTTTTTCACTTGAGTTTAAAATGTGATCTTTTACCATATATTCTATAAATGGAACTAAGAAAGAAATATGAGAGATAAAAAAAATTAAAAAATTAGAAATTACACTTTACACATTTAATTAAAAAAATTAAGAAAATACATCTCTATTTGTTTATAGTGCCAAAGCAGTTTATCTGCCTTGTCTTGTGGTCACCCACTAAAAAACGGAGTAGGTTAGCAGTTTGTCAAAATTATATGGGTTAAATATGTTCGGTCTAGTGGAGCAATATCTATTGGTCAATGATAGACTCTTAAATGAATCAAAATTATATGGGTTAAATATGTTTGGTCCAGTTGAGCAATACCTATTGGTCAATGATAGATTCTTAAATGGAATTCAGTTCTGCGAGAAATTAGTTTTTAACCAGTCGAATTGAAAATAAAAAAGAAAAATATGCCCTCTAAATTCTTAAACCAAATTCACCAACACGCCCTAAAATTCTAGGAAAAGCAGTAATTTGAATTGAATGAAAACAGAATTGCAAATACTTATGAGTAATACTGGGATTGGTACTTATCAAGAATGTTGTGTTCCCCCCAGGTACAAAGCAAGAATGAATTTGTCGTCCCACCATCTACTATAAACTTTTCCATCTCACATGGAATTTATTCCTCAACAATAATTACATACACCGACTGACTATGCAGCAAAACGAAGTATCAAATCAAATCATAAATACAACAACTTCACATACTTCATCACATTATTATTACAATATCCAAACATACGCATACACCTCCACATCAAGAAACGAAATTTAACTTTAATTGATCTCGATCATCATCACAAATCATAAATTACACCTTGCTAATTAAATAAATTAACAAACCCTTGTGTAGTCACCGCAATTTTGGTTCGATCCACGACCATTTCTGGAAGGCAAGCAGCTACGGTAACCTCGATTCCGAGGACAATCAACAGAAGGACCGTTTCTGTTGCTGGTTTTTCCGGTCGTTGACTGACTCACATCGTAGAGCATTCTTGCAGCATGAGAACTCATCAAGAATTCTGACTCCAAATCAGTTCCAATAAGGCAATCATCGCCACCTTCACAGTAGTTTCCATAAGAAGAAGAACTGCAAAGGAAGATGATCATGAAGACCAGTGCCAGAGAGAAACCCTTATTCTTCATTTTTTCTTATTGAGGATGGCGATGATTAACAACTTTGTCGGCAGCTTTATTTGATGGAAGAGAAGGACAAAGGAGTGTTGTGAATTATTGATACTATTTTGTGAATTTGAACGAGTCTTGTTGGAGTAAAATAAGAGAGGAATCTTTTTGCAACCACCACTATTGGTAGAGTGGGAAGTTTAAGGTAAGAACAAGCATTGACTTTAGAGATATATGTCAAATAACTATTTTTTCTTTTTCTAAAATAAGGGTTTAGCTACCTTTGCCCAAATTAATGGTTTACTTTAATAAATCTATAACAAATGCATTTAAAATTTAAGTTTTGCATAGTCTTTTATAAAAACTTTTTAATTGGTAATTTTATCATGTGTTTATACTTTATATGTTAGCGAAAATTTTAAAATAAAAACTAATACTATTCAATTTTTTTATTTATTTAAAAAAATATTAAAAAATAATCAAAATTTATTATTTTTGACTATCAATATTTAAAAATATAGGACAAAGTATATTTTTAGATTACTAAACTAATGAAACTAAATTAAAAAAAATAAATTGATAATTAAATAATGATAAAAATAGTAAATTCTGATGCTCTTATAGTAATTTTTTTATATTTGATATATTATTTTTTTTTAAAGTTATGAGTGAGATTTGAATCTAAAATCTCTAGACGAGGATGAAGAGACATACCATTTGATAATTGATATACTATTTAAATCCACCATTGTTTAGTATACATAGAAAATTAGTTATCAACTAATTATTATATAAAAATATATTTGATTATAAAAAAATTTGAATCTTTTGTTATAGTATGTTTAATTATTTTATTTTGAGAATCATAAATATAATATTTTATTTTGAGAAGTTTAATTATTTTGATAATTAATTATTTAACTAAAAATATATGAATTGATATATATATAATATGATGTTATAAAGTGATATGGTTAAGAAAAAATAAAATAACGTTATATCAATTTATTATTTTTTTAAGTTAGAAGTAAGATTTAAATTTATAATTTTTAGATAAATATAGAAAGATTATGTTATTTAAATTATAATTCGTTAACTTATTAATTACATAACTATTAATAAGAAACTAAAATTTTAAAAATTGAACGATTAAAAAAGTGCTTATTGATGAAAAGGATTTTCACAAACTCAAAAATTCTTGATATTTTTTGTTTTGATCATTTAAATAAAATGTTTAAATGAAATAATTTAGGTGGTTTGCATAAAGTGGGGCAGCTTAAGTTGAGTGAAATAGGTAGGTGAGGACTCAATTTTCTGTAAGAAAAAGGTGGATAAGATCTAGCTGTCTTGATTTAATTTGTGGCCATTTATTTTTGCAAAAACTTCTTTATTTTTAAAAAAGGACGGTTGTCGCTGTTGTTTCTTGTGTTATCTTCAATAAACTTCATTAATCATTTGGAAAATGTTAAAATGCACTCAGCTAAATGTGGTGTATGGCACGCCAACCAATACAACGAAGGAAATGTCAGTTTCAAATTTTCGCTTCTTAATTTGTGTGTTGCAGTTTGAGGTGGTATTTTTTAATAATATGAAAATTTTATGTAATTTTTTTGGTATAAATATCATAAATTTAAGAGTCAGATTTATATTTTTTATTTTTTAAAAAATAAATTACAAATTTAAAGGTTAAATTTCTGTTTTAGTATTAAATAATTTTTTAAATATATAAATCAGATTTTTTGATTTATTTTACATAAAAATAATTATTTTTACCCACAAATCTAAAATTTCGTTTTTTTAATACAAATGTTTTATATCTTAAATAAACCTGAGTTTTTAATTTGTGAATTTTAATTTAAAAAAAATTATCTCCATATTTATAAAAAATATACCACTTTTTTATAATTCGACATAACACATTTTAAATTTTTATAACTAAAAAAATTAGTCTCAAATTTTTTGTCCTAATTTTCTAGCTGTAACTAAAATTTGAGAGAATTTATGTGCGCACATTTGACATTTTAATACACTTGTTAAGATGCTAAATATACAAAATTTTCATCGAAAAATTAATAAAAAACGAGTTTTCAATAAATTTAAATGATTTACGCATAATTTAAATAGCATAGTCTTCATATCCTCATTTTGAGATTTTGAATTTAAATCTTACTTCTAACTTTAAAAAATATGCATTTATTTATTTATTTATTTATTTTACCTTTTTATTTCACACTCATTTAAACTCCATGCATCATGTTTAACTTAATCCATCGTAATTTTTTTTTCACACAATTTTATTTATATTATTATATTATAGGCAAAGTTAAACTTTAAAGTGATTTCTGAAATTATATTAGAGTTTTAAAATGGTCCCTAAAATTAATATTTATCCAAATTTGTTCTCGAAATTACACTCTGAGACTCATAGTTGTCCCTAAAACACTTTTCATCTATCGCTTACCATTAAAAAAACTGAGATAAACAGATTCCTGCCATGCTGACACTAAAACGACGTCGTTTTGTATTTATAAAAAAAATAAAGGAAAATCCTAATGGCTTTCGTGGTCCCTCCCCAACTCAACTCTTTCACACTCACGCACTCAACACATGGCAGAGCTTTCTTCAACCTTTTCTATCGCCATCTCTTGCCAGTCTTTGTCCCAACAGGGCACACCGCTCGCCCCTCCTCAACTTAGTCTCTCACCCTCACAACACTCAAACACTGCAGAGGCAAAGCTCAAACCTCAACCTTCTCTGTCATTGTCTCTCATCGTCCGTCGCTCGTCGGCCTCCATCTCGTCGTTGTGTCGCTCGCTGGCCCCTTTGCGTCACTGCGTTGTCTCGTTTTTCACTGTTGCCTTCCTCTCTATTCGTCGCCATCACTACTCGTCGCGTGCGCTATTCTCTTGTCTCTTCTGTCTTCTTCTGCGTTCTTCTTCTCTCCTCTAGCTCGGTTCTCTCTCTCTCTGCGCGTGGTCAAGATGAGTTTTTCTTTAGTTATTCAAAATTGTTATTGTTTAATGTTCTGGGTGATTGTTGTTGTCGATCCTGTTTTAATATAACTGCAATGGTTGATTTTTTGCTTTTTTTTTTGTCATTGTTGTTGCTTGTGATTTCTGATTTGTTTTATTCTATAATTTTTGCTGGTTTTGATCTTTTTTTATGATATTGTTGTTGCTATGATGATTGAATTTTTAACAGTGAGAGAAGAGAATAGAGTTGAAGAAGAAGAGAATGAAGAATAGAATCCGATGAGGATAATTTGAGGATTACGATTTTAAATAGGGAAGGGACCAAATTACAAAAATAAAGTTTTTTTCGTCGCATCAGCTAGTCAGTATGGTGCCAGCATGGCAAGAATTAGTTCAGTTCAGCTTTTCAATGATAAGCAATGGATGGAAGTGCATTAGGGACTATTATGAATACTGGAGTGTAACTTCGACGATAAATTTGGATAATTATTAATTTTAAGAACTACTTTAAGGCCTAAGTGTAACTTTAAAGACCACTTTAAAGATTAACTCATTTATACGCATAATGTGTCTATTAATAAAAGGCAATTAGTAAAAAATGATAATGTCATTCTTATTTTTGATAATATTTCTTCACACGTGAATTTTTTATATTGTATATTTACATAAATTTGTAGAAAAAATAAAATAATATTATTAAGATATGAATGACAACAGAAAATATATTGTAAAAAATAAATAATGCAAAAGTCTCTAAATCCAATGACATAATTAAGAATATATTGGTGCCTAAAGGAATTGTTTTTACTAGTGAGATTTAAATGATATGAGTAGAGGAAAAGTCTCTAAATCCATTTCAATTTATATCTCTTTTTTGGCTTGTTTGATGTCCTTAGATATAGCTCCATCCAGGATAGCTTAAAGTCATGGTTTTCCATTATGAAGCATGTTAATTTAAAGTTCTATATATATCAACATAGAAATCATCCAACAACGAGAAAATTGCCACAAAGTTTAGAGTGGTTTTGATTGATAAGAAGAAAAAGAAAAATTAAAGAAGACTGATAAACACTTGGGTATGACCGCCTGACTCTTCAATTATAATTCAACTATTTCGATCGATCATTAATTGTGTTTTTCTTCTTCTTTTTTACTTTTAATTGCACAACAGATTGAGAGTAAATTTAATTTGATAAATATTTGATGGCCGATTTGGTTAATGTTTCAGTTAAATATTTGTTATGGTCATTGGTCACCAAGAATAATTCCTATAGCTTCTAGAAGAGTTTCACATGGGAAGGGAAAGTTTCTCGTGAGCAGAAGACTTAACAAGGAGAGAAAAAGAAGCCCAAAAGATTTACACCATTATTCAAACCAAGTCCCATTTTTTGACCCAAACCGATGACAATTAGTCAATTACATGCTATTGAATATTTCTTCACCACTTACAATAATTTAGTAATAATCTAAAATCTCTATACCTAAACTTTTTTTTGTATGTTGATGCATGAATTCGATCCTGTTCTTTAGATTGAAGAATAAAATAAAATAAAACTCTCAATATTCTTATATCAATATAACGAAATTCGCGTATAACGTTACCAATCTAATTAATTGTGATTGGTTTTTTACATTTTCACTACCACTGTAACAAAACTTTATGCAACCAATCATTCATACGCATATTTTTGACTTGGAGAATGCTAAGTAGATAATGATTTTGTTGAATAATATGAATAACGGGCTCTAAAAATTAGTCCAATTAAATTACTAACACAGTATATTTGTATACATTCCTTCTCCCAAATTCTAATTTTAATCATCTTAATTACTAACATCATAATCATCCCACTTACTTTCCTTCTTTTTTGACCTAGTAGTAAAATTTTTTTTTTCCCACTATTCAAACGGCATTCAGGAAGCAGTAGCCTTTCCTTACTCCCAATTTGAAATGGCATTGATAAAAGAGGACCTTCTCACATTCAGCGCTTCTTCTCTGCTGCATCCCGTCGTCCATCCTGTTCCTCGCCGAACCGACCATCCCCCAGGACGCCTCCATTGTGAAGACGAGAAGCAGCAGGCGAACGTCCCTGTCGCGGTCGCGTGGAAGTCGCCCAGCCGCCACCCGCATTGTCTTTTAACGACCATCTCCTGAGGTTGAAGTTCCTGCATGTCCGCGCGCCGCTTGAGTCTTCCTCGGACAAAACCAGAGCAACTGTGGTGTGTATTTGCTTGCCCCTATTGAAGGTCAGTCTCCCAATAGCCGTTTCTTCAAGATTTAGATGTTCATAGTAATTTTTATGTTATGGTTGCATAGAAGGGTTTTGTTGCTTCTGGGAATTGCCGGGCTGTTTGACTTCTTCAAGTGTTTGTTAACCTAAGAAAACTAAAAAGAATAATGACCCGTACATGTTTTGAGGATCTGATTTTTCGCATCTTGTTTTTTAATGGTTGACTGTATTTAGGTTTGTTTTGTCTTCGGGTATTAGTAAGTTAGTAATTGGTGTGAAGCACGTGCTTAAAATTTGTTGCTTTCTGTGTTGTTTAATCATTCTAAGTCGGATGGTCATTTCTATACATGAATGGATGGTTAAATTTTTTGCACGGTTATTTGAAATTTGGTTGAGGATGTTAACTTTTTTTTCCTTCCAATACCTAACCTAAAAGGGTGTCACATTTGAATAACTGTTCAATTTTCTGATTATGCATATTTGATTTTGAAGAGATAAGTTTGAATTGGTATCTTGTTTGTTTATTTAAGGAAAAAATTATAAGTATAATTTGGAATCAATTTGCATTTGTCTAGTCTTAGCTGAAAGTATATTTTATTTTTTCCTCACATATCTACTTGCATTTGATGCATTTGATTGGATAGGATCTAAATGACAGTAGTTTTGGCATTGAGTTTGACCATGTAAAGACTCTATTTACATGTTGATTAGCATATTTGACTACCATCGCAATCAATATTTAAGAACATTCTAAATAAACCAGCTTTAGACTTAAAAAACAGTGAGTAAGTCAGTATGAATAGTCCTTTTGACACACCAGATCAAAATAAATAGTGTGTTGCCTTGAAGTTGCAAGTTAATTGGTCCTTTTAATTTTTTTAATACTTGCAACGGAAAAATTATACTAGATGAATGTTTAAAGTTGAGCGTTGTGACATGATCTAAAGCATTTAGGAAGCAATTTCTATTGTTACTAATCTCTAGAGCCTATCAAGCTGATTATATTATGACTTATTTTGGTGACTTTCGTAATCAGAAGTTCAATTTTGACAGCTACGCTTCCAAGAACCTTATTTTACTTGAATTTTTTGTTATCTAAATGTGTACTCATACTGTGCACGACTGTGGATGCTCTACTGTTGATTTTCATATTTTTTTTTGAAATTACAGCAAGGATAGAAATATCACATGGTTCATGGATGCTTGGATTAAAGCGAACTGTATGAAATTTGATGGAATTTGGGCTTGATATTTTAGAATTCTTTTTTTTATCTGGTTCTGGTTCATGTGATTGACTTTTAATTTTTATGAATTATGGATGTTCAATTTTATAAGATTAGATGGTTGCGAAAAAGAGATAGCTTTTAGTGGTGGCTTAACTAGATATGAGTTAAATTAGTTGTAAATACTATAGTTGCATAATGTTTGATTTCTACATATTTATGACTTTATTATTTTCGATCATGGATGTTGTAAAGACTCGTGTTAAAATTTTAAGAATAATACATAATTATATAAAAATAATATTTTTTATGCGTGTGAAATTCGATTCTGAATTTTATAGAAGACTAATTATAATGGTGGAAAAAATTTTGTGTATATGATTCTAAAATTCGATTTGTCTTATTCGTTTGTGTTTTTTCATCACCCTCACAATGAAAATACCATACAGATATACTTTGGGTAATGAGAGTGGAGATTATGGAGGATATTATCATGGGAGCACACAATGGATCCATTGAAAAGGTGCGAACTTTGTTGGACCGAAATGAAGAACGTGTATGCCACAACCGTACAAAAAAAAAGAAAAATGAGGTTAAATTACCTTTCACAGCACCAAGCATTAGGACATTGATGAACCTGTAAAGAAGAACCAGAATCAGAGAAAGCAATAAATATACCTAGAGCCCGTTTGGAAAGTAGCAGAAGCTTCTTTTTTTTTTAACTTTTAAATTATGAAAAGTCAAAATAAAAGAGCTAAAAAAACAGCAACAAAATATACATGGACACACATTTCATATTCATTTTTTATTTTCACCTACCATATCATGCATAATAAAACAACAAATACTAACTATACAATAATTTCTTTTGCATTGCCATCAACATTATTGTGAATTAGAATTTTAATATCTATTCTCTTTAAAAAAATTGTATTTTTTGAATTATTTATCCAAACACTACAACTTTAAAATAAGTACTTTTATAATTAAAATTCAACACAAAATAACTTATTTATAAGTTGCTATTAATAAAAGTCCTTCTACTTTAAACTCTTTTTTCAAAAGAGCTTATTTAAGTTGTTAGCCCAAATTAGACCTTAGTTTTAAGACCACAAATATATTTTTCACATTATTTACGTATTTTCGTGGTGGAGTTTTGTAACAGTAAGGATAAATTTTCATGGTGAATAACATTTTTAGTTCTTTAACTACTTTGATTCTGTTTCAAGATATTAGCCAAGCGTAAAAGCTATTAGTTAAGAATAACCATTTGGGTACTAATAAAAATAACCATCCGCTATCATATGGAATCGAACATCCAGCCTTTACTATTTGTTACTATTTACACACTACACCAAGACTCTTCTAAATAACCATTTGGGTGACAATAGAGATAACCATCTGTTAGCCTATAGAATCTAACATCCAGCCTTTATTACTTGTAACTGACCACATACTCTACACCAAGATTATTACGAATAACCATCTGGGTACCGGTAAAAATAACCATCCGCTATCCTATTGAATCCAACATCCATATTAAAATACTTGCAACTGATCACACACACTACACCCAGATTATTCGAAATAACCATCTGGGTAACAAAAGAAATAACTATTCGCTTTCCTATTAAATCGAACATCCAATTTATAATACTTTTAATGAATCACACACACTACACCCAAATTATTCAAAATAACCATCTGGGTAATAAGAGAAATAAACATCCGCTATCCTATTAAATTGAATATCCATTTTAACATAATTGTAACTAATTATACACACCACACCAAGGCCATTACAAAATAACCATGTGGGTACCAATAGAAATAACCATCCGCTACGCTATTGAATCGAAATCGAATTTCTTTGCATATGTTGCATAAAAATTTTAAGCCAGCTTCAAATGCTCAAACCGCACCCCAAGTCTTGGTATTTCGTCTTCGGCAAGGTAACCATGATCTAGTAACTGCGAATCAGTTTAAAACAGACATTATTCGATGAATATGAGGATTAATGGTCGATTCAAATATGCGGTTCACGAAAAAATAGCAATATACTAGAGACCAAACCTTATCAACAAGATCTATGTCATCACTTTCAGTAATGTCTGTACATTCTATGACCTACAGTCAAACATACACAAACTAATTAGATACCGTACTACTAAACAAGTTTCAACTAAAAAGATTTTGTTAATACTTTTTCCAAAAATATCATTACAAATTTATTACTATACATAACTTACAAGAAATAAAAACAATGAAAAGTGTACTCATAAAAAATCTCACCTAATTAGTTAGACTTATATTAAGTATTTATATAGAGCATGTATGGATCTGCCACAACTGAATCGCACCTACACAACCTAAAACCAAGTCCATTTCTATGCTTGAAAAAGTCAAAAAGCTCATTATTTCTTCTTGGATGTGAATGATACACTCCCGTTCTCCATTTTCGTTTTTTCAATTCCTTCCTTGCCAATCCTCTCTTATTTCTTCTTTTTCTTATTTATTTATTAATTAATTTATTTTTCTTATAGTAGTAATCAGTGTTGTATGTTTTGTGGACTTGCTAATTGAAATTTTGGGGTCTTTGAGTACTATATTTTATGTTATGCACACTGTACATATATTTTCTAGCAATATTATATAGTGTGAAAAAATAAAAAAGAATGCAAAAATAAAAAACACATTTAATGAACATCCAAAATAAACAGCATCTCCACTTAGAGCATATATTTTCATCTATGAAGTGAGTTGTGACCAAATTTGTTTGTGCATGCATGGCATGGAAGCATAAGGATGGGAATTTAAAATAATCTAATGGCAATCATGTGGAATGTTTAAAACATACATGAATAGGTAGTTTCATTCAATTCACTTAACCAAACATGATATGCACTTCTTAAATTACACTAATCAAATGACCAAATTTAAAATTTTAAACGAATTTGGTGTTTAAACAAAACTAATAATCAAGTGTCTTGTCAAAATTTAATCTAAACATCATTAAAAATAGAATAATATTACACAATTCTGAATTATAATGCCTAAAGATAATAAAATTTAAGACAAATACTGGCCAAACATAAGAATTAAACAAAAAGTTTCACTCAGACATTTCATCGAGCATATGGTGTGCACAATATGTAAACAGGGATTTTAAACTCAATTTAAGCAACAATCAATCCAGAAAAATCAGCCATCAAATATTTTGAAATCCAAAAAGTATCAATCCATTAATCGAAGCCTAATCTAAACACTAAAAGCAGAATTAAAAATTAGTTAAAATAAATAAATGAAAGAACACGGACAGGAGGAAGCATGGAACCTGCGTTGGTGAAAGGGGAAGAATGGAAAAAGAGAGGTAGCAGACGCGGTGTTGCAGTGGCACAGAGCTCAGTCGTTGATGGGTTGCACTGTTGGGCTTTGCACAGAAAACAGGGGTAGCGTAGAATGAAATGGAGAAAGAGAAAAGAAAAAGAGAAGAGAGGGAAGACAGAGAGGGTAGACAACGGTGGTCGCCGGTGGTGATAGCGGTGGTGTCAGACGGAGAGTTGGGACTGGGTTGAGAGTGCAGAAGAGAAAAGGGTCAAGCGAGAGGAAGATAAGATGAAAGGCTAGTTGCAGAGTTTCAATTCACCAATGTGAAACCCTAATTTTTTTTAATTTGAAAAATGATTATTATTTGAATTTAATTAATCAAACCATTAATTATATTTAGGATTAATTTACTTTTTTAACCCCATTATTTACATTGTTCGCTAATATTATTGTTCACCTATACTTTTTCTTTCGACTTTGGTCACACAATTTTTTTGTTGTCTATAGTATTCTTTAACTTAACAAACTAAAGTCAAAGATTAATCTAATGTGAATTTTTACTTCGTTTAAAAATTACTATAGTTGATTACTGGTATGAATGTTGATGAAGCGCTTTCTCTCTTGCAATTTAAGCAATCGTCTGCAAATAATGCACAAGATCCAAATTTAGTTCCTCGGCATTCTCCTTCATCTCTTGCAATTTAAGCAATTAGGTATATGTGTGTTTTATTTTGGGAAATTTCTGAAGACATAAAGACAATTCTTGGCACAATGGTGAAGCACAAAGTCCTTTTGGGTTTTAGTGGACAACTTAGTTTCTTTTTTGTTTAAGTTCATTAGGAGAAAAAAGATGTATTTTGCTTACTTAGGTTATTATTATTTGACTTAGTAACTTATTAGCAAGTATATATATATTATATATATATATATATATATAATATATATATATATATATATATATATATATATATATTATTAGCTTATTCAAATGCGGGTGTTATATATCTTCAAATTCAATAAGGTGTGTGTTTTAGGTATATGAAAAAACAACTTAAAAAACTCTGGACAAGTGTTGTTTTATGTATTAGAAAATACAACTCGTAAAAAGTGTTGTCATAGCGTCTCGTATAAAGTGTTGTGTTTGGGTGCTCTAAGACAACCTTTTTGCGGAGTTGCTTTATTTGTAGAAAAGGCAATATTTTTTGAAAGTTGCTAGAAAAAGGATTCCCTTTAATATACAAAAGCGTTGCCTTAGACCAAAGGTAACGGCTGTATAACCAACCCCAAAAAGCGTTGCTTTTTGTCGGAAAGTGTTACTTTTTATCAAAGGCAACACTTTCTTTTATTATAAGCAACATTTTTAAAAGGTTGCCTAAGCCAGAATTTGTTGTAGTGCTGTATGGAAAAGTTTATAGACCAGCAACTTTATTAAATTCTAGGCAGCATGTAACCAGTAAAAGAAAAATAAGTAATTTCACATTTTTGGATGAAATCTCACACTATTAAAATTATTATTAATGGCTACTTGATGACTACAAATTACATCACGAAAAGTGCTAGGTAAACAATGACTATCTTGAACAATATGAACAACCACCAATCAAATAAAAATACATTACACCCTAATTTAATCCTACTAATTAAATTTAAGATTAATTTACTCTTTTAACCCTATTAATTCACATTGTTCACACATTGTTCAAAAATATTATTAGTTATCTATACTTTTCCATCACAGAAATTGCTAATCCCCTAACACCCCTCTTACTATATATACAAAGTATAATTTAAAGTCCAACATTTGCTTAAGCGAAAGAGTGAGCCCTCAATTGAATTGTTCATGTTGCAACACCTTGATCCACCGTGACAAAAACACTGCCAGTTACTACCTCACTTGTTTCAATCACAACACAATTCTCAGACACATTCCTCAGAGCATGATTCGGGAACGTGTTCCCCGCAGCACTTAGCGAGTACTGAACATGATTAATTCGGTTACGAAAAAGAAGAACATCGTTAAAATCAGCTTTCCATAATGTTCCATTCCCTTGCACAGAAATCTTCGCAGCCGTCGCCTTCAAATTCATACCATCAACAATATTTCCATCAACTAAAACCTGTTCGATTTTATCGAAACGACAATTCGATTCGTCCAGCTTCACGATTTCTACGCCGCTATTCGATCCGGAGAACATGTTATCAACAATTGTAACACCATTGGCAACGCCTTTGATAGATTTCAACACAACATTTGCATCTCCAAGGAAGAAGCTACTAGAAATCAGAATTTGGACAGGGTCTTCAGCAACAATGTTAGTGTAATCCATGTAAGAATTCACAATCCTAGTTTGTGTTAAACCCGGTAGCTTCAAATAAATCCCGGTGCCGCCGAAACCCGCCGCCTTATTGTAACAATGCACGCCGGAAATAGTGTTGGCTTGACCGGTTACCATTATTCCAATCTCGGCAGAGAAAATTACGACGTCCGTGACGGCGTTGTCGTTCCCATGAAGGCTTATTCCGGTGCCGGAGAAATGGCGTTCGTCTTTGTTGCCGCCGGCGGTGACGTGCTGGCCAAGGAATGAGTTTGTTATGTAGGTTTCGTGGCCGCCTTGGACTAAAATTCCGGTGGTTGTGAAATGTGTTATGTAACAATTTTCAATGTTGATTCTGAGTGAGTTAATTACGGAAATGCCCCCTCCTCTGAAGTTTGAGTCCAACAAGAGGTTCTTGAATGTTATGAACTCATAGTTGTAGGATGATGAAGTTGAACTTTTCTTGGTTTCACTTGAAGTTGACAGATCTATGAGGTGTCCGTTATTTGGAAAAGTGTTTGAGGCTCTTATGGTTCCTCCATGTATCTGTTTCCAACACAAGAATTAAAATCAAAGTTAATCATTGAATTTCAGCTCTTTCTGTGACCTAATTATAATGACTTAACTTACAAGGAGGGAAAAATACAAATAATTTTCCCTTGATTTTCGTAAAATTAGGGGTGGCATGTTCTTTGAAAGTATTTTCTTGATTTTCTTGAGTGAGTTCATGAGTTGATTTACTTCCAACCGTAAATTTAAAATGTAAATATCTTAAAATTTTTCCTTTTTGTCTTAGCTCTTTGTTAGACCAACTGTTTCACCATTAGGATTAAAAAAAGAGTAAACTATTGGTTTGTCTAAACTCTAAAGTGGTGCCACGTGTCAAAAAAATAGGTTCTAGTTCGTGGAGGGAAGATATTTTTGATGCCGTTGATCAATGGACTATAAATTCAATTGAAGTAGTTGTGTTTTCTATTCAAAGAAAAGAAAATGTTGCATCTTGTTGAATGAATGAATGAATGAATGAAGAAATTAAAACATTAAGCATACCATAAGGTTTCCAACCCCCACTGGCATCTTCAATGGTTTGCTAATAATGTAATTTCCACCCTGAAGATCAATTTGGGCACCACCAAGGTCTTTTATGCCCTTCATCAAGGACCATTCACTTGGAACTTTGGTTGCATCTCCAATGGCTTCAAAAATAGCTTCAGTACTGTCCAAATTGCCTGTTGGATCAGCACCATATGATGTCACAAGGTATACATGTGGTTTCTTCTGATCCTACACCAACACCAAATTAAACAATCAAATAATATTTAGATACTACTAAATGTGACACTAACTTTCCTTAAACATAATAAATTAATAAGAGTAGTGTAATTTGTCATAAAGTAACTTAGGCTTTAAATGACTTACATTGTGGCAGAGAAATTGAAGAGATTTAAAGTGTTATGATTAATTGTGACTTACTTGTAATGGAAGAGGAGAAGGAGAAGGTGAGAAGGAAGATGGTGGTGAAGCAATTGAGTCATGGCTAATAAGAGAGGCCTTAAATGCCTTCATTCTAACCATAGCTTCATGATGATAGCCATGAGAAATAATATTAGTCCTTGTTCTTGGAATATGCAAGTTCTCACCATAAGAAGTATGATGAGTTAGAAAGAAACAAGACAAATTCAGAAGCAAGAAACACATTGGAGCTATTCTTGCCATTTTACCTTTCCCTTTGGTGATAATCTGTTTAAGCAAAAATCAGGTTAGGGAAAAGTAGTTGGGGAAAGGACTCTTTCTTTGTGTGCTGCTATAAATAAGGAAGGAATTGAAGAAACATTTAAGATTTCATAAATATGCAATATTAGGATATATATCAATATTTTAATTTTTTTTTTTGCTTTTTAAGGTATCTTTAATTCTGCAGATCAAAGATTAATTTATTATGGATTTAAACTTCATTTAAGAGTTTGTCGCTGACTAATAAGTTGTTCAATGCATAAAGTGAAAGTGAAATTTAAATCCCGATACTTATTTAAGCATACTAAAAAACTAACTACTAAACCAATCTAAATTGGTTTAAATATTTTTAGACTAATAATAAAATTTTAGCCATTAAATCGACCACCTATAACATATACATTAAAATATAAAATAAATATTAAAAGTGTGTGAAATAAAATATGTATTTATATAAAAAAAATACACGGTCATTATTTTTAGTATATATATAATATTTTTAAAATGTTTTATATTACTCCTTTTTTATTTTTTGGCTTTTAAGGTATGTTTGTCTTATGTTTTTTATTTTTATTTTTTGTTTTATAGTTGAAAAAAAAGTTGTTTTACAAAAGATACTAAAAATAAAAATAGAAAAAATATAAATTAAAGAGACTTGGGTGTCTCTCGTGATCTCATCTTTATTCCTAATATCATTCTAAAATCTAAACGAAATTAAACTTGACATTTTAATTAGTGATTTTTTTAAAAAAATAAATATAAATTCTCTTTGAAACTATAGCGTGTCTCTCTCATATAATTGTTACTTATTTAACACTAAAAACACATTATTTGGACTATGATTTTAGAGATGGTTGAAAATTTCAGTCTTTACCTGTATTTAAATAATGGGGAAAAAAGAGAGTTAGATAAAAGAGAGAAAATAGTTCACCTGATCTAAGAGAAATGTCAGAGGTGAACAACAAATACTTTTGACATGGTATAGAAGCTTTCTTGTGAAGTGAAAAGGTACTTTAGGCGATGTAGAATTATATCTTGGAATTATAGAGTAAAAGGGGGTCCACAATTAATGTCTTATAGTCTTATACTCAACCAGTTTGGTTGCTTTAATCAAAGATGAATTCGAAAACTATTCGTTAGATGGAGAGACAGAACCATAGAAGCTAAGGGCCATGATGAAATTATATATATCTTAGAGATGAAGTGAATGAAGATATATATCAAAGTCAAGTGGGGACCTATTAGGATTGCAAACAAGGGGAAAATTCCCATGATGATAAAGGATAATGCCATGTCAAACTTACTTCACCACCTATAACTTAATTTTAGTGTGATTCTTATTTTAATATTTAAATTAAATTCCATTTTTATAATATATCTATAAATATTTTATTTTTAGATATGCAAAATATAATATTTTTAACTAATATTAAAATGTATTTAGTAAATTCATGGCACAAAATGGTAGATGTGGTTGGTAATATTTGGTAACTGTTCCATTCTTTGATGTGGTTTAGCTGTTTGGGTAAGTAGGCGGTCTTGTATATAATAAACAACTTCTTTAATTTTTTTGAATAATTAGTATGTGAAAACATGTATTTTAAATTAATTAAATAATAATAATTTTTAAAAATATTTTGAATATATATTCAAGCCAGCAGATTGCACACCAAGTTAAAAGTTTGTCCCATATATCATATATGAGATCACCCTCATTAATAATTTTTTTTATTGAAGTAATGATGGTATAACATTGAGACATTAGTGACAACATTAAGTACACTTATTCTAAACATTCGGGATAAAAATGATCCTTTTGTCTGAATAATAGTTTTGAAGGTCTTTGTGTCATGGTTGACTTAGAAACTAGAAGTATTCATATATGTTTTGTTGTACAAAATATTTTCACTTAACCGCGCAATCTACGGAAGTTTGGTCAATATGTGCAAATTACACGAGGCAACTGCAAATTAAACAAGACTACTCCACACTTTGCACTTCACACGATTCTGCTCTAATCTAACTCTTCAATTTCAAAATTGACCTAGCTAGCCAATGTGTGTTAATTCCAGAGGCAGTGATATACAAAACATGAACCATTAATGTTATTATTGCTGAATTAATTAAGGTAAAAGGTTCATGCGGTAGTAATAAGACATAAGTCTGCGTTATAACTTAATACGATAAATATTTTTTCAATTCGGCTAAAAATTTAACAAAGAGTCTAACCAATAATAAACCAACAAACAATTTTAAATTGTATTTTATATTAATTAATTATAATTAATTAGTAATTATTTAAATTTTATTTTTTAAAAAATACAAAATTAATAATATATTAATTATCTCTTCTTAGGTCCAATTTGAATAAACGACTTAATTAAGCTCCTTTTGAAAAAATAGTTTAAACAATAAATGACTATATTAAAAGTAGTTTATAAATAAATTATTTTATATTTAGATTTTTAGTTCTAAAAGTGTTTATTTTAAAAAAAATGTGATAAAAAGTTTTTTATTATGAGAGAAGTTTTTTTTAACTTCTCTATAAACTCCTAAATAGCTTATTAGAAAGTTGCAATTTGGTTTTTAAAATTGTACTAGACATTAATACTACTACTTTTCATAAGTCAAAAGTTCAAAAAAGTTACTTTTAAAGCTTCCCAGATGACCCCTTACTCTAATTCAATTTTTACCATTTATTACGCAAACCCTAATTACTCTTTTCAAAAAAACTTCAAAACTCCAAAAAAAAAATAGCAAAACATAAGATAAATAATCATCCAAATCCTAAAAAAAATATACAAAACATAAGAAAAAGAATCATTTAAAACTAATAAAAAATTATCCAAAATTTAGGATTTTTTTCATATTAAATAGATGTTTTTTTATATATTTTTGCAATTGTTCAAGAACAGTCCGAACTCCACCACTCTTTTTTTCTTGAACAACTCTTGAAGTTGAACCAGATTGTACTTCCAGCAGAACTACACCACCTCCACTGGTATCGCAAGGTCGCTACCGCCGAGCCCTGACACGAGCTTCGTTTCGTCGATCACCACAACGAACTTGTCGGAGGCGGCCTCCACCATCTTCTCGCGGAGAAGAGCACCTCCGCGGCCTTTTACAAGGTTGAGGTCGGGTCCACCTTTTACAAGGGCGGCGGAATGTGTAGGTTAATGTGAAAGAGAAGGAAAAGGTTTTTATAGTTATTAATTAGGTATGTTTAATCAGTTTCTAATTATTTAAATTTTGAATTTAAAAAATTTAAAATTAATTATTAATAATTATAATTAATTGAGTTGTTCAATTCTTGGTTGGTTAGACATTTGGTTCCCTATACTTTTCCATATTTTTTTCACCTAGCATACACGTTATGTGTAACATTCCAACTTTTTGAATCAAGTCATTTTTTTATAACTAATTAATTAATTAGAATAGTAATGATTTAAGATTTGAATTTAAAATTTAAACATATGAAAACACTAGTGGTAGTAAATCTCTAACCGATAATAAACAACTTTTTAAAATACAGTCATAATTAATTCTACATTTATTAGATTTGAATGATATTTAGTTATATAAAAAGATAAGAATACTAGCTTTATTCCTTAAGTTCAGTATAAAATCAAATTCAAATTAAATTAGGTAGATAAATCGGTTACAAGTTCATAGGAGAAAACCGCGCTCTTATCAGCCAGTCTGATATACTAACAGTATTTCTAGAATATCTCAAGCTTTGGTTATCCGATTGACTTCGTTTATAATTCGTTTTAAAGCTAATTCAATTCTCTATAAATTTGTCTCTAATAGCTATTTTCAAAATCCAAATGTAGAAAACGTTATAGGGCTCACAAAGTGACATTTCAGATTGAAGATTTCACCTAAATGCCTCCTAACATAATCAGCCCATACCTGAGAGCTATTTGATCATTCCTTTCTCATTCTATTCCCTTCTTCTATACAAAACATTCTAGTATACACAAAGTCTAGCCATGGAACAAGTTTCTCTTCACTAATAAACTGCATCTATTTGCATCAGAATACCTATCAGAACTTCACTCGGGGTAGGAAATTTTGTGCTAATTTTTATACGTCATATATTAAATGTTTTTGAATATATATGTTAGCATTGCACGTCATGATATAATGTCTCTTTTCTTCATATGCATTATGCATTATAATAACAATCTTATGTGCATTAAAGAACTGAGGGAATGATCCTTCGGTAAGGGAAGGTGATCCCAAAGACAAGATAATCGAGATGATCCTTCGGTAAGGGAAGGTGATCGGCAAACCTTTGGGATAAGAACCTTCGGTAAGGGAAGTGGGCTATCCCATCAATATTATATAATAAGATATCTTTGTTGACATAACTTTTTCTTGTGTATGTCTAAACAACCTTGATTGTAAATTGAACTGAGGGAATGATCCTTCGGTAAGGGAAGGTGACCCCCAAAGACAAGATATCGATATGATCCTTCGGTAAGGAAAGGTGATCGATCGAGATGATCCTTCGGTAAGGGAAGGTGATCGCCAAAACGTTTGGGATAAGAACCTTCGGTAAGGAAAGGGGACTCCCACCTTTTATACCGGTTTGAGCTCAATACCTTCCATAAAAGCTACGAGAAAAAAAGTAATGAAAAGTACAGTGAAAAGTATGATCATGATTGTCCTTCTTTTATCCTTTTTTAATTTATGTTTATGATTGCATTTAAAGATCATTCTTTTATCCAAAGTTTCTTTTTGTATGATGTATGATATTTCTTAAGATCTTTATTTTTATTTAGATCTATTCTACTTGACTTATTTATGCCAATGTTTGTATTCTTCTCTTATTTATTATTTATTTTGCCTTGCTTTGTGGCCTATGAGAACATCAAACTAAGGTTTATGAGTTTAGATACATTTAAATGTTTTAACGCTATAGCCATTTTATATGCATCACACATGTCATAACATAAGTAAATGAGAAGCATCTAAAAGTCACACCACTCCGACTAACCAAAACTTTTGAAAATAATAATTGAACAACCTTGCATTATCACTGTTTTTATTTAAAACTCGGAGTAGCTGTGGATGGATACGATGACACCATATAGATAAATTACTGAGAAACTTTTGTTTCTCACCCCTCTCTCCGTACCATCTTCAGGAAGGATGCCGCACAAAGCAATACCCTGTTCAGTTGAGGTGAAAAGGCAAGTGCACTATTAGGAGTGAACTATCAAGAACGTAGATACGAAACATTAAGTGTTTATCTTAAGAAGAAAGAATAGGCGATTGCTTCAGTCATGATTAAACAAATTAAGAGAATTAGGATCTCCTATGTGTCTTGTTTATTTTTATTGAGTGATTGTAATTGCAACTATGATGTTTCTTTTTATGATTATTTGGTATGAGTAAAGCTTGTCATTGTTGTGCCTTCATAGTTTAGCACGCCCGTTTTTCATATTAGTATTTCTATATTCACTTATATTTTTCAACTGGTAAATATTCTAATAAAAATTAGTTATTAATATTTTTACACATGTAAGTTATTTTATAAAAATATTTCATATTATTTTAAAAATTTTGCAAAGTTTTGAATATCAGCTACTAAATATAACCCAAATAAAGCTTAACTCAGTTTAAAAGCATTAGGGTGTTACATTATGATTGAGCATTGTAATGATTTCATGTTTCATCTAACGGACAATAGGTAGCTTTTGAAAGAGAGACACAAGATTGAAAGACAGACACTGAAATAAGTTTCAAACTCTTTTAATATTGTGTTTAGTGTAAAATGCACAATATTAAGTTATATCTCAATATCCTATTTGATTTGAGATAAAAATAGAGACTAATTAAAATGTTTCAAATTATTAAAATATTTCTATTAATTAAAAAAAATAAAAAACTCTAAATTTAGCCATCCCTTCCCCTTCCCCCCTCTTCCGTCATTATTCATGAGTTTCGCTTTTTGTCTTTGTTGATGACAAAAAATTCACTGCTCTTCTTTATTTTACTTCTGTTTTATTGTTCCTTTTTATTGTGTTGTATTGACTATTAATGTTAAGTGGTGTTAGATTTGCTTTTATTTGCTATTGTATCGATTACCAAAGAGGAGGACAGTAGCGTCTGAAAAATATGGAGACGGCAATAGTTAGAGGAGAAAGAAGACCGTAGTTGTGAGAGGATAGAATTAAAATTTAAAAAGTTGAACGAGGATATTTATTAAAAAAATTATTGTTAAGTTTTACTCTACATTTTTTTAATTTTTAGTTTTATATATTCTATTTTTTAAAAATATTAAAAAAATTAAAATTTTAAGAACAGAAATTAAAATTTTATTTCCAATTTTTAATCGCCAAATACAATATTAAATCACAATCCTTCCATATCAATTTCAATACCCTTCCCCTAAACGCTACCTTAAAGTAGTACTAATTCAATCGAAATAATACACTTAATTAATGCTAAAATATGAAAGTAAGGAAATAAATGAAGTGCTACTCAATTTAGGCAAAGTCAGTCAGTAAGACGTGTAGTTAGGGTTTTGTGATTGGATGCATTCTATGATGTAGAAATGAAATTGTTTTTATATGTGTAGAAGAATATGTGTCAATACATTAGTAGTTCACGCTAATGGCTCTTAGATGGGAAAGAATTAATTATAGTACACAATAGTTTATTTCTTGGACCCACAAAAAAAAAAAGAGTATGTAGAGACAACTTATTAGATTTTTTTTATTTTAATAAATTGAATAAATATTTTATTTATTAAAATAAATAATTTTAAAAATTATTACCATGTAGATGAGATATATGTATTTGTAAATATAAAAATATATTTTATAAAAATAATAAAAAATATTAATAATTTAAATTAGACCAAACTCTTAAAAATAAAATATTTTAAATTTTATTAAAATTTACACTAAATCAATTCAAATAATAACAAGATAGGATTCAAACCCCCAACACTTACTTAAACAAACTAGTGAACTAACTACTAGACCAAATTTATTAATTAATTAATTAAAACTGCTTATTTCTTTTGTTATTTTGAAACTATCAATATTTTCTATTATTTAAAACTGCTTATCTTTCTTATTATTTGAAATATTCTATTTTTAAGAGTTTGATTTAATTTAAATTATTAGTATTTTTTATTATTTTTAAAAATTATATTTTTATATTTACAAATACACATATCTCGTTTACACTATAAAGAGATAATTTTTTATGTATCTTGTTTACAGTAAAGAGATATATGAAAATTGAAAAAATATACATATCTCGATACGGGTAAAATTATCTCGTTTACGGTATAAACAAGATAAGAGATGTTGACGTCTTTTCCTAATAATTTTTAAAATTATTTATTTCAAAAAATAAAACATTTATTTAATTTATTAAAATAAAAAATCTCACATATTATTTGATTTATTGTTAATAAATAGGTGCATTTTATGATGTAGAAATAAAATTATATATACATATCTCGATACGGGTAAAATTTATCGTTACGGTATAAACAGATAAGAGATGTTGACGTCTTTTCCTAATAATTTTTAAAATTATTTATTTCAAAAAATAAAACATTTATTTAATTTATTAAAATAAAAAATCTCACATATTATTTGATTTATTGTTAATAAATAGGTGCATTTTATGATGTAGAAATAAAATTATTTCTATATGTATAGAAGGACATGTGTCAATGCATTAATAGTTCATATTGATGGCTCTTGAATGGGGAAGAATTAATTATAGTACACAATTGTTGATTCCTTGGACCCACAAAAAGAAAGAGAGTGTGTGACAGTGTATCCGTGCCATAGAGATAATTTATTAAATTTTTTTATTTATTTAAATAAATTGAATAAATATTTTATTTATTAAAATAAATAGTTTTAAAAATTATTAGAAAAACACATCAACATCTAATGGACTTAATTCTAATTTGATTAGTGATACACATATTTATTAACAATAAATCAAATAATATGTGAGATTTTTTATTTTAATAAATTAAATAAATGTTTTATTTTTGAAATAAATTTTAAAAATTATAGGAAAGACGTCAACATCTCTTATCTTGTTTATACCGTAAACGAGATAATTTTACCCGTATCGAGATATGTGTATTTTTTCAATTTTCATATATCTCTTTACTGTAAACGAGATACATAAAAAATTATCTCATTTATAGTGTAAACGAGATATGTGTATTTGTAAATATAAAAATATAATTTTTAAAAATAATAAAAAATATTAATAATTTAAATTAAATCAAACTCTTAAAAATAGAATATTTCAAATAATAAGAAAGATAAGCAGTTTTAAATAATAGAAAAGATGGATAGTTTCAAAATAACAAAAGAAATAGGCAGTTTTAATTAACTAATTAATAAATTTGGTCTAATAGTTAGTTCACTAGTTTGTTTAAGTAAGTGTTGGGGGTTCGAATCCCATCTTGTTATTATTTGAATTGATTTAGTGTAAATTTTAATAAAATTTAAAATATTTTATTTTTAAGAGTTTGGTCTAATTTAAATTGTTAATATTTTTTATTATTTTTATAAAATATATTTTTATATTTACAAATACATATACCTCATCTACATGGTAATAATTTTTAAAATTATTCATTTTAATAAATAAAATATTTATTCAATTTATTAAAATAAAAAAAATCTAATAAGTTGTCTCTACACACACTCTCTTTTTTTTTGTGGGTCCAAGAAACCAACTATTGTGTATTATAATTAATTCTTTCCCATCCAAAAGCCATCAACGTAAACTACTAATGTATTGACACATGTCCTTCTACACATGTAGAAACAATTTCATTTCTACATCATAGAATGCACCGATTGATTGGGCTTCCTTTTCCATTAATGTTGCTATTTTATAATTGGGCATTCTACTTTTGTTGCTTCATCTATATTCTGCGTGGACCATTGATTGAGCCCATTAAAATAAAAGTATTGTGCATATGTGCTGCATTATTATTAGGGGTGGCAAAACGAGCTGGCCCACTTCGCTCCACCCCGCCAAATCCCGTCCAAATATGGGGTGTCCCGTCAAACTAATATGAGCTCAACTTGCTACTCCGCTCCGCCAAAGGACGGATTGGCAGGTTAACGGGCCGGCCCGCCTTCTTTTTTTTTTTAACAAATTTTTTTATGATAAAATTCAATTTAACATAGTAAGTATTAACAATTATTTTACTTTATAATAAAATTATTCTATCAAATTAGTTTTTTAATATATAAAGTAATATCTTAAATTAATTATTAATCTATAAAAAAATTATAATTAACCATAATAACTTTTTTGATTGAAATTAACAATAACAAAAATAACATAACAAATAATAAGTCTCAAAGTCTCATACATAAGTGCATAATAATAACAAAACAAACACATAACATAATCTACACATAAATCCTACTATAATTAAAACAAAGCACAACATAATTCATAAATCAACAAGATACCCAAAAAAATCCTTAAATCAACACACGTAAATTAATTATCAACTTCTAAATCAATAAAATTTGAATCTGATCCAGAAGTTGATACACCGCCTCTCCTAGCACCTTGAGGATTCACATCTTCACCTTCGCCTTCACCTGCAATTAGAAAAATACCCAAATTTAGAACAAGATATAAATACTTAAATGTTATATGAATTTTAAATTAGTAACTAACAAATGTAATTACCATCAACAAAGCCTTTATTCCAATTGCGAGTACAGATCACAGCCTCAACATTTTCTGGCAACATTCGACTTCTATATTTGTTAATGACATGAGCTCCAATACTAAAGGCAGATTCCGATGCAACCGTAGTAATTGGAATACTCAATAAGTCACGTGCCATGATTGATAATTTCGGACAACGACTCTCATATAATTTTCACCATTCCAAAACATCTAAATCTTCAAAGTTTGACCAATATCCTCGAAATCTGTTTTCACGCACCTGTCCAAATGACGTTTAAGTGACATGTCCCATATTGTTTACCACCATCCTTAAACTTCTGTTTGCATCCATCACATTGAGCACGATCTATTCCATCATCACCAGGTCCAAGCTTTGTGAAATATCTCCACACATCAGATGTTGTTGCCTTTGTCTTTTTTTTTTTAATATCTTCTGCCGTTTCAGATCTTTTCATATCTTTAGGATTTTGTGTTACATTCCCACTATCAACTTCTATAGAGACAGAATTATCCATTGCAAAATTAACAACTCAACCTAAATAACACAAATACATAACAATATCTAAATCAGCAATAAATCAATAAGAAAATATTTTAAAACAGTAAAATTTCAAAAGCATAAAAAAAAGCTAAGCATCATAATGAAATGATTAATATAGCCTATACAAAAGAAAACAAGTTCATTAGCAGTTCAGCACCCGCTCCAAAACAAAATAAAGAAACACACAAAAACATTGATTAGCATGTATTATTCACATTATAATGCTGATATCTGAGAGGGTTACCTGCCTACTCTCAAAATTCATAAACAAATCCACATCAATTTTCAACAACATTAAAGAAGCTGTCCAGCGTCCACAACCACAAATCCACAATCACAGATTCACAGTTCCTTACTTAAAAAAAAAAGGGTCTCTACCATGGTAAGGATCTCTTCGATTTTTTTATCATTACTTAAGAAAGGGTCTCCATGCATGGTCCCTACAATCTCAAAGGCTGGAGGAATTCCGATGCTCTCTAACATGCAACTCAAGAAATGTTTCAAGAAGGAGGAGATGATGTCTTTGGCTTTACTACAAGAGGAGTCAATAGCCAAAGGAGAAGATGTTTTCCCTAAAATCAAGGAAGTCCTTGAAGAAAATAAGGATGTGATACCTCTCGAGTTGCCAAAGTAGTTACCACCTAGAAGAAAGATGGATAACAATATTGAATTGGAGTTAGGAGCAAAACCACCTATCTCAAAACCATACAGGATGTCGGCCATTTCTATGGTTGAAGGAGATATTGTGCATACCATCAAGGAATGGTTGCATCACGATCCATTAGCCAAGAAGTTGGTGGAGTTGGCTAGAGAAGGTAAGACGAAAAGATTTTGGTTAGAAAACGACCTTCTCTACACTAAAGAGAGAAGACTATACGTCCCTAAATGAAAAAATCTAAGAAGAAAATTAGTGAGAGAATGCCACGACACCAAGTGGGCTGGTCACCAAGGTCAACGAAGGACCTTGGCCCTCATTGAATCTTCTTATTATTGGCCTCAAATGAGAGATGAAGTGGAGAGCTATGTGAAGACTTGTCTTGTGTGCCAACAAGATAAGATTGAAAATAAGACACCAAGTGGGTTGTTGGAACCTCTGCCTCCTTCGGAGCGACCGTGGGAAAGTGTCTCTCTAGATTTCATCTCTGCCTTACCGAAGTCCGAGGGGTTTGGATCTATTCTCGTGGTAGTAGATCGATTTTCGAAGTATGCTACCTTTATACCCACCCCTACTGACTGCACTGCAGAGGAGGCAGCACGACTATTCTTCAAGAATGTGGTGAAATATTGGGGATTGCCTAAGAGCATCATTAGTGATCGAGATCCACGCTTCACAGGACGACTATGGACAGAGTTGTTCAAACTCCTTGGGTCGGAGCTTCATTTTTCAACAAGCTTCCATCCTCAAACCGATAGGCAGACTGAGAGAGTGAATGCCTTACTCGAGTGTTACTTGAGACATTTTGTAAGCGCTAATCAGAAAGATTGGACAAAACTCCTCAACATTTCTCAGTTCTCATATAATTTGCAAAGGAGTGAGTCTACAGGGAAGAGTCCGTTTGAGATTGTGACTGGACAACAAACACTTACACCTCACTCTCTTCCTTCCCCTTACTCAGGGAAGAGCCCTGGAGCTTATCATATGATTAAGTCTTGGGAAGAACAAGTAGATGTCACTCGTTCTTACCTCGACAAAGCTGCAAAGAGGATGAAGAAATGGGTAGATAAGAAGAGGAGGCATGCAAGCTATCAAGTGGGAGACAAGGTAATGATTAAACTTCTTCCACAACAATTCAAAGCCTTTCGCAAGGTTCATAAGGGTTTAATCCGCAAATACGAAGGGCCATTTGAGATCATTGGACGTGTTGAGGAGGTTGCTTACAAAGTACAACTCACTCCCTCTATGAAGATCCACCCGGTCTTCCATGTGAGTATGCTTAAACCATATCATGAAGACCAAGACGAACCGAGTAGAGGTAACTCGAGTCGTGCTCCGCCCGTGGTGATTAGATCCTTTGATAAAGAAATCGAAGAGATCTTAGCTAATCGCACCGTGCGACGAAGAGGAGTACCACCAAGTATCCAATACTTGATCAAGTGGAAAGGACTCCCGATAACCGAAGCTAGCTGGGACACTCGTGAAGATTTATGGCAATTCCAAGAACACCTACGGCGCTATCATGAGCAAAACGCGACGAGGACGTCTGTGCATTAAGTGGGAGAGAATGTCACGGTAGATTTTAGAAGGTTAGGTTTAACAGTGTTTATATAGTTTTCTGGAGTGTTTGAGAATACTCTAGATGGTTCCGGAACGTTCTAGAATGTCCTAGAAGGTCCCGAATATCTTAGAAGGTTCTAGAAGACTCTGGAAGGTCATAGAGTATTGTAGAACAGTGTAGATGTATATAGAAGTATAAAGAGTGGTATAGAATAATCTAGAAACATTTGGAAAGTTATGGTAGGATAGATATTTGTAAAGAAGGTTCTGGATGATTAATCTGGACCGTTGATTAGATTTAATCTTAACCATCCATTGAGGAGGTGGATGGTTATAAATAGGAGGTGAGAGTTAGTGTAAGGTGTGTGAATCATTTGTAACCAACACTTGAGTAATAAATTGTTCTTTCCACCAAAACTTCCTTTCTCTTGTGTTCTCTTGTATTCTTAACTTTCTTGCTAAGTATTGAGTGTTAGACTGACTTGGTCTTAGCTCAAGAGGTTGAGCAAGTCCGAGTGCCGATACGGTAGCGTTAGAGTATGTCCAAGGCCATGACATATCGCTTATATTGATAATTAAAATTGGTTAGAGAATATTCCTATTGTATTAAAGAAGATAAAAAATTAAGTCCATAACTATACTCACTTCATCATATTCATAGATTGCAAGCTCTTACAAGAACCCATAATATACCCACCAGCGTTAAGCAAGCACACTATTATTTATTAATAGTGAATATATTTTTGATATACATATTATTTTGATTATTAAAAAAAAGATACTAATCTATGTCCAAAAAGAAAAAAAAAATAATCTATGTTGGTCTACACTCCACAAATTTTCAACACTTGATTAAAAATTTAAACTGACCCGATGATACATTTGGAAATTGGACAAAGTATATTGTCACATCCAATATAGTTTTGATAATGGAAGTCATTTAAATAAAGATGTAAAAAATGTTTTTTTTTAAAAGATATTTTTTAAAAATTAAAATTTAACACATATAATTAATTAAATTATATTATTTTTATTAAAATTAGACTGAATAAATCAGTTTAGCAAAAAAAATTAATAGTCAGTATAAATTAATATTTTTTATAAAAAATTACTATAATATCTCTATTATAAAATACAACTAAAATATCTCTATTATATATATATATATATATATATATATATATATATATATATATATTAGTTTTGAAAATTTTAAATTTTAACCCTATAACCACAGAGAAGAAAAGGATTAGAATTTAGAATATTTAAAATTAATATATATATATTAAAAAGATTTTAGTAATTTTATATAATAGGGATATTGTAATCATTTTTTATAAAAAATAATATTAATTTAGACAAATTTAAAATTTGATTTACTATTTTTCGGTCAAATTAATTTGTCTGATCTAATTTTGACAAAAATAATATAATTTAAGTGATTACATATGTTAAATTTTAATTATTAAAAAAATATCTTAAAAAAAAAAGTTTTTTGCGTTTTTATGAAAGCATCTCTTTTGACAATAGTCTCTTTAAAAATCCTGCCCCTGCTGTAGGTTCAAAATGCATATTAAGACTCCCATTGATGAGCTCAACAAAATTCCTCATCAGTCATTCAATCCTAGACATCGCAAAATAAATACTGGTTTGGTTTTCACTATAAATATTGCGAAAATTCTTTGCCTATTTAATTTGAAATTTGATCTTTTATAAAAAAAATTTCTTTAGTTAGGCATACTATTCGATGATACATTTATATTAAACTGTAAGTTATAACTATTAATAATGGTAAAAAAAAAAAAAATTCAAACCAGCACATATACACTTGCAAGATCATTCGAAAGTGCGTGCACCCTAAAATTTCACATAAACGTTAGTTTTTTCTATTTTCTCTCTTTAACTTTTAAGATAGAATGCAAAGTATCTGCAAATATTATTAACTTTAAATAAAATACATTAAGAAATGGTTTTCCAATAAAATAGAATCGTGTGTATATAGCTATATATAACAGTAAAGTAACAGTATGCTTCGAGCGGTTTGCATTTCATAAAAATATTTAATTATTATTATTATTATTGGAACAAATAAAGGTCTCAAGATGCAAGCTCCAAACACTACAATCCAATGGAGAAGCGCGCGTCATCCACTGATAGAAGATAAAAGTTGTGCGAGCCAGAAGGATGATGTTAACAGTAACACATATTTAAAATATTCATATTCATATAATAATTAAAAAAGAACACGATATAATAATAATGGTAATAAATTTTGATACAATAAAATGTTTATATAATTATTTAATTATATTCATAATTTACGAAATAATTATTTGTATGTATAAAATTTGTGTTCTTAAACCGTGGATGCACAAAAACTAAAGCCATAATAAAAGAATAAATAAATTGATAATGCGAAACTTTATGCCTACAATTACTAGATACAAAATGCATAACCTCTCATCACATTATCATTTGATACAAGACAATGTTCTTTTATTAACTATATACAAAAATTATATACTAAATTAATTATTCATATAAAATATATATTAAAATTATATAAAATAATATATATTTATATGCCATTTTTGCCCAAAAAAAAATCGAATTGGGTGTGTTAATTATTCTTTCCGAATGTGCCAAGAGCCCAAGACCAAGAGGATACCATTTTTGCAAAAAAAAAAATTATATTGGGTGTGCTAATGGTGCAGACAAAGTCAAAGCACCTTAGATAGTAGTAGTTCGGGGGTTTCCTTAGTATAATATCTAATCTAATAGGTTTTGGTATATATATATTATAGGAAACATTTCAAGTGCACCGGGGAGTACCGGTGCACCAGTTGTCTTAACCGTTGATCTGAATTAATATATATTATATATATTTTTTATAATTCAGATCAACGGTTAAAACAACTAGTACACCGGTACTCCCAGTGCATTTAAAATGCTTCCTTATATTATATTGAGCTGCACACGTTTTCAAGTTGAGAAATGATATTTTTATCACTGTATATTGTTTGTTTGTGTATATTCTTTTATATTTAATTAATTAATTTTTAATATCAAAAATAAAAAAGTATACAAAAAAATATAAGCATATATGATGATTACTCTTCAAAAGTTGAACAAGTCAAATAACGGAAGTACGGGGTCACTGATTCACTGGAGTCGCGTAGACTTTGCTACTTGGCTGCTTCCAATTGTTCAAAAATCGCCACCCAATACTTTTCAAGCTTTCTTTCTTCGTAGCAACTACCAAGCAATCAGAACAATGGTCTCACCTCATTAATTCTTCATAATCTCACTGATTCCTTTTGCTCCAAACCTCATCTGCAATTGAACACTCGACTCTCCTTGTTCAACCATGAACTTGAAGAGTTATACGTATAGCATAACCTCTGCCATATCCACTCTCCTTTATCTTTCTTTCTTGTTCCTCTCGGACTTGGCCATATCTATTGAAGCTTATGTTCCAGTTGATAGCTTCACCGTCAACTGTGGCTCAACTGGCAATATCTCCGACGGTGAAAGGTCATGGAGCGGAGACATGGACTCAAAGTTCTTAAGTCTTCAAGACACAAAAACCATCGTTGCTCAACCAGCCACACAACCTTCTCCGAACAAAGTTCCATATACCAGTGCTCGCTTGTCTAACTCTGAATTCAGTTACTCCTTCCCGGTCACAGCTGGCCGGAAATTTGTTCGTCTCTTCTTCTACCCTGCTTCTTACGCTGGCTTTGACCGTAATAACGCCTTCTTCACGGTCAAATCCGAGGGGTTCACACTCCTTAAGGATTTCAACGCTTCGCTTAACGCCGATGCTGCAAACAGCGACACCATCTTTAAAGAATACATCATCAACGTGGATGATGGGCAGAGGATCAACCTAACCTTCACTCCAAACACATCCCATCCAAATTCTTACGCGTTTGTGAATGGAATTGAAGTGGTGGCCATGCCCAGTGATCTCTACTTCACTGAACCCAGCGGACAAGAAGTTGTATTAGTGGGTTATCCAGGTGTCCCATACAATATGCAAAACAGTAGCGCCCTGCAGACAGACTACAGGATCAAAGTTGGCGGCAACACAATCACACCTAAAGCTGATACTGGCATGCTCAGGAACTGGGCAGGAGATGATGCTGATTATTTAAGAACGCCAAGTGCTCTGTATATGCTATCCGGTGATGATACCGGAAAGATGAAGATCACTGTGAGTCCTGATTATGAAGCACCCATTGAACTCTACACAACATCACGTGATATGGGCAAGAATGGAACCCTTAACCAAATGATAAATTTGACCTGGGAGTTTCCTGTTGATTCTGGCTTCACCTACATGCTCAGGCTTCACTTTTGCGAGCTAGACCCAAACATTACTAAAACCGGTGACAGAGTGTTCAACATCTACATAGCAGGCCAGTTGGCGGAGGACCGTGCCAATGTTCTAAGATGGAGCAAGCAAAAGGGAATTGCTGTACAGAGAGACTATGCAGTTACGATCCCAGGGACTACTCAAGACAAGTTTAACCTTTCACTCCAAATGCACCCTTCATCATTCGTATGGTACAGCGACCCTTTCTTGAACGGCCTTGAAATCTTCAAGATTAGTGACCCCGCTTCGAACAGCCTCGCCGGGCCGAACCCGAACCTGTCCAGTGTCCCGGGTCAACCCAACCCGCCAAAGTCAACCAACTCAAAGAGCAGCAACAAGGCGACTATAATCGGTGTCGTGGTGGGCGCAGCATGTGGCGTCGTTTTGCTCTCTGCTATCGCCTTCTTCCTCCTCAGCCGTCGCAACAAGCCAAAGACGAGCGTTATCCTGAAGGACTCAAAGTCCAACAACACCTCCAAGTGGGGCCCACTCTCCTTCGCCACGACCAAGTCAACCAGCACACAGAAATCCTCACTCCCCTCCGATCTCTGCCGCCACTTCTCCCTCGTCGAGATCCGCGCCGCCACAAACAACTTCGACGACCTCTTCATCGTCGGTGCCGGAGGATTCGGCCACGTGTACAAGGGCTATATCGACGGCGGAACCACCCCCGTCGCCATCAAGCGCCTCAAGCCAGGTTCCCAGCAGGGAGAACACGAGTTCATGAACGAGATCGAGATGCTCTCGCAGCTTCGCCACCTTCATCTCGTTTCGCTAATCGGTTACTGCAACGAGAGCAACGAGATGATCCTCGTCTACGATTTCATGGACCGTGGAACCCTCCGCGACCATCTCTACAACACCGAAAACCCTTCCATCAAATGGAAGCAGCGGTTACAGATCTGCATCGGTGCAGCGCGTGGACTACACTACCTTCATACAGGCGCGAAGCACACGATCATCCACCGAGACGTGAAAACCACGAATATCTTGTTGGATGATAAGTGGGTGGCTAAGGTTTCTGATTTTGGCTTATCGAGAATTGGGCCTACCGGTAATACTAAAGCCCATGTGAGCACGGTAGTGAAGGGTAGCGTTGGGTATTTGGATCCGGAGTACTATAAACGACAGCGTTTAACGGAGAAGTCTGACGTGTACTCTTTTGGTGTGGTGTTGTTTGAGATACTATGCGCAAGGCCGCCTCTGATCCGTACGGCTGAGAAGAAACAGGTGTCGCTTGTTGATTGGGCGAGGCACTGCTGGAACAACGGGTCGTTGGGTCAGATTGTGGACCCCGCTCTGAAAGGCTCTATTGCTCCCGAGTGTTTGAGGAAGTTCGGTGAGATTGCTGTTAGTTGTTTGTTGGATGATGGAACGCTGAGGCCGTCCATGAACGACGTCGTTTGGATGCTGGAGTTTGCGTTGCAGCTTCAAGAGAGTGCGGAGCAGCGTGACCGTGCGATTGGGATTGAGGTGCCTGATGGTGATGATGAGGAGGATCGTGCGGTTGAGAAGAGAGAAGAGAGTGATGACATGTTTAGTAGTGGAACCAGCGTTGGGCAAGTTTCTGATTTTAACAAGAGTAGTGGTGTGAGTATGATGAGTAGTAGTGGAGATAATAGTTATGGTAATAAGGACACTGATAGGTTTTTGTCTGGGACTGTTTTCTCCGAGATTATGGATCCAAAGGCTCGCTGACGCAAAAATCAAACGCCAACAAATTCCATAATGGGTTGCGCTTTCTTTTGAGTTATATGGTTAGTCTACGTTTGGAGCTGTTTTTAAGATTGTATAGGAATTAATTTGTTCCTATTTCTTCTATATAATAAAAGACGTGTAAGATTCTCTTCGTAAATGGCATTGGTAGCCGGTAGGCTATGATATTAACTATTTGCACAAAAATTGTAGAGGTTGATAATGGAACTATATGGCATGCAATAATGGACAATTTTTGTTTCACTGCTTAATGTGGTGAGCAAGCTTGTGAACTAGTCCCAGCCTGAAAATGAAAGATTCAATATGTTTAATCTGTTGCGATTTTAGAAAGCAAGAGTGGAATTAATCACTTTACTTACCACGCAAGAATCAACATTATCACATCCGCATAAGAGCTTCCCATTTAGCATGTCCACAGCTTGAAACGCTCCTCCTCCTTCACTCTTCTGTTCAATAACCCCAAAGTTAGTAGTTTAACAACTAAAAAAAAAAATAGAAGAGAAAAAGTGAAACTATTTCTATTCCCCCTAGTCCCCTACCTTGTAATAATCAACAGCAACGAAATTTGCCCATCGATTGCCGGCGGCATCATGACAAGTTTGCAGCATGTCAATAAGAGATGCAGAATTATCTGAACAAGTAACTGGCTTAAGCGGAACTGAACGAAAGTAATTAACCAACACTAGGGATTTGCTTTTGTCATCAAGATTTGATGATTCTGCCCTGTTTGGGCAGCTACCTGTTTTTTTTCCACCATCTCCATCTGCGGAACTCATTAAGTCAAGATCACCAAACTGAAAATTGAGAATGGAATCAAGCAAGAACATTGTATGTGTTAAGAATGAAAAGAGTTATAGTGGATGGTGTTTTTTATACACTGATTTTCAACCATGTAATTCCATTGGTAAGCAATGCCTTCGCTTTGTTCCTTAGACTTGACTGAAGCGAACACAATTAATCTTTGGTTTTCAGCAACCATATCACTCACTAGAGGCCAATCTCTGCCGTCTATCGGCATATTGGTAACCGGAAACCAAAATTTCATCAGGCCGGCGTCACTAAAGACCTTTTTCAATCCATTTTGTGTATGAACGTAATCTTCCAATATGAGTGTGACAATTTCTGATGGGTTAGCTGATAAGAAAGCTTCAATTTCCTTCAATGTACCTATAGCTGGTTCCTACTAGTATAAAAAGGTGCTAATTTATTAGAATAGGTCAAGAAGAAAACATAACTAGTGAGAAATAGTTACACAATTACATACAAAAGCAGTGTAGTCATGGCACTGGCCTTGAGATGAATGGCATAACCAAACATCTCCATCAAAATCGTACATGTCTAGCATTAGTCCCCGAACTCCATTCTACAAATGAAAAACAATGATGGTAAAACAAAAATTGTGACCTTATAAACTATGCTTAGTTATAAGAAAGAATCATAACACAGATAGTAAAAGAGTGTGACCCATGAATTATACTCATTATAGTTGAATAGAAATATCAAATACAGGACAAGACATTTCGTTGATCGGACAGTGGATACAAAAAAAAAAAAAAACTCGTGTTGTAGCATGTCCTCATTCTTTTTTAAAAAATTTTAACTATAACCAAACACAATACAGTACAAATTTTTGTGTCTCTGTATCCCTGTGGGCACGGTCCCAAAAAGGAACTAAAGATGGCCCAAGCATGCACAAAAAGTTATTAGCAGTTAATGGCATACACTTAGCTGGTGCGTTATGCTGTCCTCTTGATTAGTGATGGTTACTCGAGGAACTCCTGTTTGAGAAGGTTCTCCATCAATTGCAAAAGCGTTGTGTGTTGTTAAATATGCATATTTGTTGAATGGAAGAGAGTTATTCTGTTAGGAGAAAAAAAAAGAGAGACAAACAATGAACAACAGATGAAGATAAATAGTCATAAGGTTCCGGTTTTCTTCACCTTACGACAATATGCATGTTATGAAGAAAAACAAGCAAACTGTAAAGAGAAAATGAAAGAATAATGCTAAAAAAATTTGCACTAATTGACTAATATATTTATTTCTGTGCTTCCTTCATTCCAAAACTGATTTATATATTAGGACACTATTTATTCTAGAGTTTTATTTCTATGGCACAATATTCTTATTCTAAAATGAATAATGATTACGAAGTCATTCTAAAGAGATAAATAGCATCTTACTATGAGCTTAAATTGATCTGTGGTGGATGATCTCACACACTTAGAGCCTGAAAATCCAAGCGTACATGAGAAACAATAGAGCCCAGCTCCACAGTCATCATTGGAGGAGCAATTATCAAGAAGCTGATCAAATATTTTAATATAAGCCAATAAGACAAAAACAAAAAACCATAAATAGATGGCATGATTAGATAGAAGTTGAGGTGGAAAACACAAACCATGCAGTCTCCATTAGAGCAATCAGCAGCAGCATCATTGCACAATGGAAAAATTACCAAAAGCAAGAACAGCAGAGAACCCATTTTTGTAAAGAGAGAATTTTTGGATTGGATTGGATATTAGAGGAGTGTATGTCCTACAGAAATTCAATGAAAAGAGAGAATATAGAGAATCGTATAAACAAGGCTAATGCTGAAACAATACTATTATTTTAGTAATTAATATGATAATTATTTACATTTACATTGGCAAGTATAAACATTGGAACATGGCAGAACCAAAAGGGGAATACGGCTATGTGCTTGTGTTGCTTATTTTGCAAGTTTTCTTCACCAACCGAACTACCTTCTACCATTAATAAAGCATAGTAATACCGATTGAAAGAGGTGATTTGGACTTTTATATGGAGGATATGTTTGGCAAAGTAGGGTGAACTATCTTGTTAGTGACTTAGTGATTAGTTCAGTATGTTGTAAGTTTCATGAGATCAGTAGTTTGATTCTCCTCTCCAAATATATTTAAGAGTAATTTGTAGTCTTACCAAGTTTACTAAAAAAGACTAATTAATATCCTTTGCCATCCAAAATAAGTAAATTTTAGTTAAGTTTGACAATGAATCCCTTCGTTGGTCAAATTTAAGTGCACCATTCTTTAGGTAGAAAAGAAAAAAAAAAAAGATTATGGTTGGTCAACCATTGGGGTGATAATTACCAAGGAACATTACCTTTTGATTTTTGATTTGACAAACAGTTCTCTCCTGTTGATTAAAATCTCCTCCTTCACAACTTGTTGAAGTTCTGAAAGTAAAAAACTAAAAATCTAACACTCACTCAGCCAGTTTCTAAAGTCTTAGTATATGAAAGAGACCGTATTTTTGTATTGAACAATGGATCCATTGAGACTTGTACAGTACAATTCAAGTAAACATGCTTCACTTGATGCAGCAATACTAATGCATCAGAAGTCAGAACCATTCTCACTCTATAATATTCAATGCTAAGATCAAATTCTGGCATAAGATAACAAATATTTTCTCTATCCAAAAGTAATGGAAATGGGTGGAGCAATTATAGCTACAGGTAGCAGAAGCACCATGCTTATATCTTCTAGCATGGGCTTTTTTCCAGCGTTCAATTTCATGTGAATAATAAGGGGAAAAATATAGTTCAAAACTAAAAACATCAAATTCTCAAATCACAATCAGGACCTGTATTGTCGAGAAATGTAGTTTAAGAGAATCATTTGACACAATTCTTGAGACATATCTCCCTAACTCGATCACACAATTTAACTGACCCAATCCTTGAAACCCTGTTGACTAACTCAACAACCATGCATCCACCCCAATTGATTGACACAATTAATTGACATCGTTGTTAACTAACAACTTGAAAAAGCCTGGTCAACGAACTTTATGTTTTTTTGTCTGGTCTTGTCCCTTAAATGCTGCACAAGTATACTTCCAGCTGCGGATGGCTATGATCAAGGGTATTACAATCCAAGAAGCATTTGCTCCAATATAGTACGCATAATAGTACAATTTGCTTGCAGCAAAATTGTCACCTTCCAAGAGTGCTGTTATATAATATACACCAACTCCATATAGCTGGCTCAATGAGATGGCGAATTGAAGTATGTGGCTATATGACTTTCCAGTAGCTATTGCATACCTGTCATCCATAATAGCAACTGCAGAGTTAAACTACACAAATGAAAAGTCTCTAGAACGCACATTAAGAAAACACTTACACTGCTAGAAGGGAAGCTGGACCACCAAAAACCGCTGTTAGTCCTTCAACACTAACAATTCCTGCATCCCTTCCAGCATACCTTGAATCCCCTTTGCTATATTCCTTCCCTGTTAAATGGTTCATAAAAAACATTCATCAACTTAAACTGAAGATTTATTTGAAACGTAAGCAAAATTCCAACAATGCTTTATGTAAGGGTTGTGAGGTGTGAAAGAAGTCAAAGAACTACTCACAAACTTCAGCTAGGTAGAAACCAGTCTTATCCTTGTAGAACTCTGGTGCAAAAACAAAGTAACCTTCAACAATCAGGTGAGTGAGGCCCGTAAAAGCCCACCAGCACATCAACAGTCTATCAGTTTTTGTTTTCTTAGGTAGCCGCCCTAGGAGAACCACAAAAGAAAAGTAAACAAAATCAGGAACCGTAAGATGATTTCTCAAAGTTGAAAGTGTAATAAATGATTTTATTTCAGAGAGAAACCACAAACTACCAAGTTGGCTTCTATAAGTCCAAGATTTCAACGTCTGCATCAAAGGTCAACCTCATACTGTAAAGAAATGTACTGCCATGGGAACTAACTAACAATTGAGTAAGTTCACACTATAGATTTAACAAATTACAGCCAGACCAAAATTTCTCTCTTTCTTTCTTGCAATTTTTTCAATAACAAGCAGACCAAAGATAATCATAGATCTACCTAGTAAATTTTATTGTAGCATAAATATATCTATCTTACATCCTAAACTAATCATCCATTTACCAAAGAGCTTTCGAAACTGGATCTAAATATTGTGACAAATGGCAAACAAGATTCATTGACAAAAATCCAACATGTTATGACATGAGCAACATTTTGAGAGCTCTTAAAAATTGGGTGTGTTACTTAGATCATTTTTCATTAGTAATAATATAGGCTCAATTGTAATCATTTTGTAGTAGGAACACAAAAGAAGTATATAAGATGTAACCACCTAACAAACATTTTGCTAGGTTTTCATTTTGAGCAAAATTGAAAGATTTGATTGAAATAAATGTGAGTGAGGTACCTGAGAAGATCCAAGTGAGAGAAACGAGGAGGAAGGTGAAGAAAGCGAAGACAGAGAGAATGTTTGACTGAGAGAGGGAGCAGGGAACGTAACCGGGAAGGTGCAAGTCCCTTGGACTGTAGGGATGACCCTCTGAATCCATCTCCTTCAAACTTTCTTCTTCTTCTTCAACGATGGGAGTGTGAACGAGAATGAACGCGCACACTCGGACTTACTAGTCTAGCTGTTATTTGAGGGTGTTGACAATATTTATCAATTTAGACTTGAATGAGATAATCACTGGTTGAGCCCAATCATCTGATCATAATAAATAAATAATTGTAGAGTATTATCTAAAAAATAAAATTTAAAATAACTTAACCAATTACCAATAATCTATAAGAATATATAAAGAGAAAAGAGTATTTGATCTCTAATTTTCACTTTTTTATCTTAAATTCTTAATTCTATTAATAAATAATGATTAATATAATTGTCGATCTTAAAATTAATTAAAAATATAATATTAGTTAATTTTTTTATTCTTTTTATAGTTATCTTTTTATTTTACACATATGTTATCTTTTTTTTATTTTCAGAGTACATATAGTACTTTTTTTATTTTTTTTCACTTAATTAAAAAATAATAATAAATATGTATATAAAAAATGATAAAAAAAATGAAATTAAAAATTAAAAATTTTGAAAGAATAATAAAACTAAACATGATTTAAAATATTAAATATAAAATAAAAAAAACATTTTTAGTCATTAAAATTATGCAAAAAAATAGTTATTTAAATTTAAATTTTTATATCTATCTTAAATTAAATAAAATTAAAAAAATAAATAAATTTATAAATATTTATAAATTTTTATCTTGATTGTTACTTATAAAATTAGTATTGGACAAGTCCAATTAAAAAATTATATTATAAATAAAAATATGATGTAATAATGTAGAATAGACATGATATAATTAGAAACTCTACTTTTTTTTTTTTGGCCTTAATTCTAAGAATTTTTTTTCTATTTTCTCTATTCTTGATACAAATTCGTATCAAATAATACTTTCATCGAACCATACCAAATTTTTATGCTGATTCACCGAACTTAATTTGGGATCAATTTTAAACTAGTTTAAAACGGACCAAGATACTTGAAAAAATTCAGACAATTTGCACCAAAATTTGTGCAACTTTGCACGATCATCAACGACTCCAGCAGCCTCCAATTTTTCAGATTCAAGCCAAATCAACCTCAGCTTTTCAACCAATCAACAATAATTCAACAGCTCCAGAAGCAAAAAATTCAACACTTATGGCTCTGCAATTTCAGAATTCAGCATCAGATTATGAGAATGCAGCATTGGAGAATGCAGCATTGGAGAATGCAGCTACCAATTTTCCAGAATTCAACAGGACTGCAGTTCACACAGAAGAGGAAGAAGAAGCAGAAGAATCAGATTTCAGTTTACAAGTTCGACCACAGCACTGCAGCAACAATCAAAATCAACAAAAATTGCAGATTCAACAAGCAATTCAGCACTAAATTCAACAACAATAGATCACAAATTCAATTTCACAAGATCAGTGTGCAAATCAACAAGTTCAGATTATGTAATTAATGCAGAAGATGCGGTGCCACAATTTCAGCAACGACAACCAAATTCATGCCAAACTTCAAAACCCATGGATGCAGAAGAAGAACTCGATGTTTCAGATTCAACAAAGTACCATAGTTGTCAGAACCGAACCGGTGATCAACCCGGTCATATAACTGGGTCATCGGGTTACTGGTTCAACCGGTGGGTCACTGATTCATCCGGTTAACCCGGTCATAATTAAAAAAATATAAAATTATATAAATAAAATTAAAATAATGTCTTAAAACTTAAAATGCAAGTCTTTACAAACATTAATAATCTAATATCAAGTCTTAAACATAACTAATAATCTAAAAAATAGATAATAAACTAGTCTCTAGTACAAAACATGTTCTCAATTTAAATCAACAAGTAAAAGATAACACAATCACTGATGCTGGCGTTTCTGATGGGGTTTGAGATGAAGACATTTTTAAAATTCTAGCAAAAGAAACCAAAAATATTTTCAGCAACAAAAGATTTACTTAAGTCAGTTTTTAAGCAACACAGCAACCACCACCATTCCACCAAAGTTCACTGACTTTGTGATTCAACAAAGTGAACAAGCAGCAATTCAAAACAAGCACCAGCAACAAACAACAGCAGCTCTAAAAAATACAGCAACTCTAAAACACAGCAACCAGCAACAAACAACAACACTAAAAAACTAAATGCAACATCAGCAGCCACCAGATTCAAGTTCAACAATAATTCTAACTAAAGTAATAACCACAAGATTCAATAACAAACTCTAAAAAATCAAATACAATAGTAATAACCACCAGATTCAATAACAATACTAACTAAAATATGCTCAGCTTCAACAACTCTAAAATTCAACTACAAATTTACAACAGTCAACAGCAACACCAGGTTCAGTATTCAACAATTCCAGTGAAAGACCAGGGTCAAAAACTTGAAGGGAGCTCACCTGGATAACTGATTCCTAGACCGCGACCAAGAAGACGACCACCACCACCCGACTAACCTGAGGGAGCAGATTCAGAGCCAGAGATGCTGCTTGATTTCTGTCTTCTGTGAGCTTTCTGCCACCGACGAAGTGAACACAGGGAAGGAGCACGGGACCGCGACGACGACGAGGTGAGAGACTGATAGAGCGACGGGGTGAGGGCGTGAGGCCGCGACCGAGAGAGACCGATAGTGACAAGGTGAGTGGAGAGGCGACGAAGTGACGAGATGAGGGGAGAGACGAGGTGAGGGCAAGGGCGAGCGACTGCCGAGTGCCGACGACGGAGCAGAGAGACGAGGCTGGGAGGTTCCACACTTCCCCTGGAATCAGACTGATTTCTCAATTCTCAGATTTGGGGCTAAGGGGAGGCGGGAATAGCATTAGGGTTTCGTTGAAAGGGGAGGGGGGTTCTGAAAGCCAAACGACGCCGTTTCTATTTGTACCCGGACCGGGTTGAATTAACCGGCCGGTTCACCGGTTTTAACAAATACCCGTCGGGTCGAACCGGGTTCCATACAAGCCGGTTCAACGAGTGCCTAGGCCCGGGCAAATAACCGGATTTTCGGTCGAACCGGCCGGGTCGAGCCGAGTTTGATAACTATGCAACAAACAATTCAACAACAAATTTGCAGAAGGTCAACAATTTTATATCCAAAATTTCAAATCCACATCCAAACAAAACCGCATCAGAGATATCTTCTTCCAAAAACAAGTTCAACCGATTTGAACACACAAGCAACCAGAATTTCAATTCTGCATTCAGATTTCCTGATTCCGGGACCAGCTTACCTGTATGCCGGAACGCAACCTCTAGATGCCGGTGGTCGTCCGTGGCGGGGAACAAATCCGGTCGAAGACGAAGAAGCGGCAGATCTGACAACAGGTAGCGGAGCCGAGGACGGTGCCTCCGTGAAAGGGGAGCAGATGCTCGCGACGCCCTGGGTTGATGGAGTGACAGCAGCGACCCGCACCGGAGATACTCGAAGGTGTGGCGGAAGGTTCCGGCGCGTTTCTCCGATCTTGGCAAGACCAGCTCCACTCCTTGCAGCGGTCTTCCCTTGGGATCGCGAAGAGGAGGCTCGAACGACGATGAAGCGGGTAGCGGCAGCGTTTCCAGGGAATCGCGACAGAGCAGGAGACAGCGATGGGTGCCGAAGCTAGCAGTGGATTCTGCAACACATGGTGCGAACGGAACCGAGGGAAGGTGGAGAAGGAGCCACTGGAGCAGACGGTGGTGCTTGACTCGCCGACGGTGGTTCTTCCAGCAGCCGCACCGAACCTAGTTGAGAAGGAGAGAGGAGCAACGAGATTTGGCTCCCAGTTTCTGAAGTGTGGTGGAAACTGGAAAGGAAGAAAGGACCCCTAGTGTGGAGTTGGGCTTTTGTGGGAAGAGCCAAGCCCAAATCCATTTTCAGAAAAGTGGGTTAAAAATTGGGCAAAACATCAAAGAAAATAATTTTAATCAGCTGGGTTTCGTATTTTTTAAAAATTCTGGTGGTTAGAAATTTTTTTTTAACTGTTGTATAGAAAATATTATTTTAAAAATGTTGATATTTTTTATTACTTGTAATTAGATTTTACAAATTTTATTAGGATTTATATTTTTTTTTGTAACTTTGAGGATAAAGTTATTTTAAAGGGTAGGATAATAATAGAATTAGTATTAGATTAGCCAAATTAAAAAATTATACTATAAATAAAAATATTATGTAATAATGTAGGATAGGGTTATGAAAAGTAGAGACCTTACTCTATTCCTTCGAAATAGCGGCCTCGGTAATAGCTCCGGTCATACTCCACACCCGTGAAGCACTCCCTCTAACGTAAGGGAAAGGGGGAGCCGCTGCTCCCTAAACTTTTTAGGTACTTCGGGAGCGGTTCCCTTACCTGAACGAAAGAGCTACAATCGGCACTTCTCCACATCCGTGAGTAAGTGTCTTACTTTCAATAGTTATGTAGTCAAATCAAGGAAATAGCTTAATCTCTATTGCTCTAGAATCTCATCCGGAATTTTCTTGATGTAATGAGAAACTTTATCCTTCCTTTTTTTGTCCTAATTTTAAGAATTTTTCTTCTATTCTCTATAACTATTTCTAACTCTCTCTATTCTTGATACAAATTTGTATTAGTTACATATAATAATAACATAATGATTTAGTATTATACTTAAATTAATTTAAATTTTATTATTTTATATATTAAAAAAATTAAATAATTTATAAAATTTTTATTTTATTTTTGTTTATTAATAATTTATTATTTATTAAAATTTTATTTTTTATCTTAAATTCATAATTTAAAAACATAAAAATTTATTTTATATTTTTATATTCTAAAACTTAATTTAAATTAATTTTGTATTAAAATATCCTTTTCTTTATATTAGACAAAAACTATCCATAAATATATTAAAGATTTAAATTTTGTATTTTTATATAAATTTTTATAATAAAAATTAAAAAACATTAACATATTATTTTGAAACTAAATTTTTAAATTAATATGGGCTTAAATGACAAATAAATCTTATTCTTCAGTCTCTACTTTTGAAAATAAGTATCTGTTTTACTTTTTTGTAATTTATCAAAAATTAATATATCTATTTTAAAAAACAAAAACAAAAGAGAAATTAAAACCGAGAGAGTATAATTTAAAGAATATTCACATGAAATGGGAATGCTGCAAATCCACCTCCCACATGGAAGTAAACGATTATGGTACTTGAACATTCAAATTAATTATTAAAAATAATATAAAATTTATATTAAAATATAAATATTATTAAAAATAAATTAAATTATATATATTTATATATAAATATATTAATAATTAATTTTAGTATATAAATAATATTTTAAAAAAATAAATATGCATTATATAGACAGAAATGTTACATTCCTAAAAATAACAAAACTTCCATAAATAAAATTAGATTAATCTACTTAATATACTAAAACTGGGTTTTCCCCCAGCTAATAAGGGTGACGTGTCACTCTCTCGTGAGTCTGTTTTCCTCCAAAACGAATAAAATTTTTCATCTATTCTAAATTATTTATTATAATTATATTATTATATTATATTTAATATTTAATGAATAATATATAATTATACTAATTTAAGAACATATCTTCATTATAATTATATCAAATCAATATTTAATGCACTATTAAACTACTTATCAATTATAATGCTTAATTACTGTACATAATAACAAACTGCCTTAATAGTAATTAATTTACCTATTTATTTTTGTTTTACTAAGGTCTATAAATAGTGTTTTTCTGTCGTACATACATCTAAATTTGAGAGTCAGCTCATAATTTTATATTTAGTATTTTTTTACTACTTCATAGAATAAGAATGTGTTCTTCATTTTTTATTGAAGTTGATCCTTTTAAGGTACAATTTATAATTTTTTATAATATTTTTCATATACTCATTCTATTATATTATTCTTTTAATAATTTATTAATTGTTATTACTCTAAGTTGTTCTTATCGTCTAATGTTCCAATTCAATTGTCTTTTACCACAATCGTTTACAATGCATCACATCTATAAAATATCTCATCGAGTTGTCTTTACTGATTCGGATTCCAACTACATGGATGTAAGCGTTCAAAGAAAGGGCAATAATTTCTACTTTACCGAATGATTGTTGGATCTACTCACCTATTATGACCAACCTAATGGAATGTGGTTAAAGGAGGATGAGTAAATTATTATAATTTTAATTATTCGATTAAAATTGTAATATCAGTTGTGATATTTTAATTATTAATGCATTATTAAACTACTTATCAATAATTTTAATTATCTAACATTTGTAATTTATTTTTATAATTAAAATAATTAAAATTAAGTAGATCGTTATTAAACTATTTATTAATAATTTTAATTATCTAACATTTATAATTTACTCATCCTCCTTTTTTATCAAATTATTATAATTATTCGGTTGCATAATTTCTCATTAGATTCACCATCCTAAATTGGTCAATTTGGTTTTGTTTTTCTTTTTTTTTTAATTGCTCTTATTGCAGCAAGTGTCCTCAGATTTTTATTGTGAGCTGCAAAATAAATGTCCCAAACTCCCAATACTTTTGTCATCATTTTCGTTGTGTTTTTAACTCTGTTGATGTACTATTAATTTTAAATTTGTACGAATTTTAAATGTTGATACTTACGATATTATTTCAGTTGGTTGTCGTTACGAGAATGACTTTATACTATACGTGACTAAAGACTATAATAGATTCAATATTGTTTAAGTAATTTTAGTTTTAATATTAGTATTTGATTAAATTATAATTAGAGCATTTTAAATTATTGCCTCAATTTATATATTATGATTATTTTTCGTGGATGTACTATTTTTAAATAATTTAATAATTAATAAAATAAAGTGGTGTCAAGTATATTATTTAAGTTTATTTTTATTCTTTATTTTTTTATTGGTATTTTCATTATATTTAACAAAAAAAACTCTACCTAAATATATAGTTTTTCGTTGTCCTAAGCACAATTTAGTTGCCAATAAAAATCGATTTTATCTATAAAAAATAATGAAACATGTATCTTTTGATATTATATTAATATAGTAAGTAGACATTATGATATAATAATATCTTTAATTGCATTATAATTGTCTCATAAATAATATATGATTATATTATTTTAGAAAAAAATTTTCATTATAATTATATCAAATCAATATTTAATTATGATAAAATATGTTAATTATAGTTATATCATAAAATTATAATAATTACGATAGTTATGTTATATATTTTAATCATTTATGTAAGTAAATAAATTAGAAAACAATCAAATCAAATCATGACGGTAAATAAATAATATAGAATATTATTATATATTTAATTGCATTATAATTAGCTCATGAATAATGTATGATTATATTATTTTAGAAAAATATTTTTATTATAATTATATCAAATCAATATTTAATATATTATTTAAATCTAACTTTTATATAACAATAATATTATATATATATTTATATATCACTTTTTTAAACTCATTCTTACAAATATATATTGACATATAATTAATATAGATAACATATATACTTAATAAATATCTTTATTAAATTAATTATAACGATTAATACAATATAATCTCATAAGTATAACCTGATTATAGCAAGAATTTTTCATAAAAATAATTGACTACTAATTTGAATATAATTGATATAGTTAAATTGATACAACCTATAAGATTGAGAATATGTAGCAATTATAGCAATTATTATATCAATTATAATAATCATTCACGTGACTTCATATACAGTAATTTTTGAATTATAATTGTTACATAATTACTGTTGAATATTATTTAATTTTAGATGTTTTATAGGTAATATTCATTATCACATGAATTATTATTCAATAATAATAATAATAATTTTGAATTTATATAATTGGTAAAATTCTAATTCTCATTCGTATGTAATAATTTTATTAGTATGTATTCACAGTTTTAGTTAATAATAATAATAATAATAATAATAATAATAATAATAATAATAATAATATGGACATCAAATTAATTAGTTAACAAATTGAATTTAGCTTATGGAGTTTTATTTTCTACTCAAATTTTTAATCATTAGTGATTTTATTTTTAATATTTACAGTAAATTTTGACTATAAAAAGAAAAAAATTAGTATTGATTATTTCCTATTTTATTTATTTACAGTCATAATTAAATTTGATATAATTATAGTAAGTCTCTATAATTATAGTAATATAAAACTGCTTCATATATAACAATAATATTATACATATTTATATATCTCCACTTTTATCTCTTTTTTCAGAATTTTGACATATAATTAATATAGATAAAATATAATATTAAACTGCTTTGTTATACATATATATATGAAGTTATAAAATAACCCGTATAATTTATACGTATGGCATAATACGTATGTCAAAAAAAGATTCCATACTTTTTGTTAACAATTGTTTTGTCATACGAAATTGATTGAATAATTTCTATTTATATAATTTTTTTCTATTAGTAGCAATTAGTATCTGCATTAAAAATTCATACCGTTTGTAATTATATATATATATATATATATATATATATATATACTTAATATACTAAAATTGGGTTTTCTTCCAACTAATGAAAGTGAGGTGTCGATTCCTCGTGAATCTATTTTCCCGCCAAAATTAATATACTATTTTCTCTTCTAAATTTATTTTATAAAAATATCTTTATTATAATTATACTATAATTAGCATTTAAGCAATAATACATAATTATACTAATTTAAGAAAATATCTTTATTATAGTTATATGAAATCAATATTTAATACATTATTAAACTACTTATTAATTATCAATCGAAAATATTTTTGATCATTTTAATTATATTGATAATAATAATGATAATAATAATATAATATGATAATTATATGATAATGGCACCGGCCATTAATAACCAATTTATATTTCTCTAAATAAATTTATTTTATAAAAATATTTTTATTATAATTATATTACAATATTATAATAAATATTTAATGAATAATGTATAATTACACTAATTTAAGAAAATATCTTTATTATCTATTCTATTCTATTCTATTCTATTATATAAAAATAGAATTTTTGTATTTAATAATGGAACTGATGTGACATGCTCTTGAGGTGTTTCCAAATCTATTTCATTTAATTCGTCAAAGCAAATCAATTATAATTAATTAATTATATCAATTAATTAATTTGATTAGCCATCCAAATCTCACAATTTATTATAATTTATATAAATTAATTAATTATAATCAATATTCAATGCGTTATTAAACTACGTATCAATTATCGATATTTTTAATCATTCTAATTATATCAATTGATATAGTTATAATCTGCATTTAAGTATAATAATTTTATTAGAAGATAGTTGATGCACATATTAATAGTGACCTATTTAATTTGATATCAATTAGTGGATAATAATAATAATAATAATAATAATAATAATAATAATAATAATAATAATAATAATAATAATAATAATAATAATAATAATAATAAAAGGTCTACATGGTACATGCATTATATTTTAAAAAAGGTAAAATATATTTAAAAAAAATAGGATATCAATAATTAATTGTGATTAATATCAACATCAATAATTAATTCTTATAATTATTTTTGTACGACTAAAAGTTTCGTATAATGTTTTTTTTATGTAGAATAAAAAAAGTTTGTGATTCATAACATTTTTATAAAGTTTTATCGTATGGACACAAGATTAATTAGATAACAAATTGAATTTTAATTAATATATTTTATTTTCTGTTCATATTTTTTCATTAATTATCTTACTTTTTATATTTACAGTAAATATTGAATATAAAAAGAAAAAAAATAATATTGAATGTTGTATATTTTATTTATTTAGAGTCATAATTAAATTTGATATAATTATAGCAAATATCTCGAATTAATAATAACATGATACTACAATTTTAAGTTGTATAATATAATAAAAAAATGTATCAATTTATGTATGCCTCCTATTAGAACCGTCAAAATTGGCTAAACTCATCAGACCAATCCGTTTACCCATTTAAATGGACGAACTTTACCTCTAAAATTAAACCCGTTTAAATTTCGGGCTAGCCTGTGTGCTAAATGGGTGGCCCGTTTATTTTTTTTTTTACATTTTTTTCAAAAAAATCAGTACTTTTAGTTGATATTTCTCTCGATTCGACCTGAAAATCAGACCTATCAGCTAAAAAAATATTATTTTTAAAGATTTTTGACCTAAAAGTGGTATTTTTTGTCAAAATATTTTTCAAAAAATAAAATTAAATGATAAACGGAATGGCCCGTTTAACCCATTGGACTGACCATAAACGGTCCGGGCTAGAAATTAAAATTCTGGCCTGCGAATAAAGTGGGCTTAAACGGGCCAGCCCATTTAACCCACTGGCTTAATGGGTTGGGCCTAAATGGACCGGACTAGACCGTTAGACAGCCCTACTTCCTATATAGCAATGATATTATATATATTTATATATCTCCTCTTTTAGCTCTTTTCTAGAAATATTGGCATATAATTAGTGTAGATAACATATATATTGAGTAAGTATCTCTATTGAATTAATCATAAAGGTTAATAAAATATAATGAAATAAATTTCACCTAACTGTAGTAAGTATCTCCATTGAAGATATTTGCTAATTATTACCGTGTATAATTAGTGTATATATATATAGAGAGAGAAGGAGTAATAGTGAATTGTTACAATTATTTAATTTATCATTTAAAAAATTCGTACCTCGGACATAAATTTTCTTCTGTTTATTATTTTTCATACCTAAGGGCAACTAATTACGATTCTATCAACAGTGTTACCTATGGTACGGTAGATTATGTAATGAAAAAGTTTGAAAAATAAAGGCAAGAATTATAAGGTTATGGAAAGTCCCATACAAATTTGACAAGAACAAGACGACTTATGTAGAAATGGTTCTCATGGATGATAAGATAAGTTGATTATTTTTCATGATTCTTTCAAGTGATGCTAGGTCCATCTTATAAATATTTTTTGTTTATATTTTAAATTTATTTGACAAGTAAACCCTCGCACGAATCAAAGAAAGTACGATTTTATAAATTTATAAGTGTTAATAGTCTTTATATTTAATTTGTTTAATAGTGTGATAATATAGCTAATATATTTGTTAGTGGATTTAACTATTATTACTATATTATTTATGATCACATTCAGTATACATGTGTGATTTATTGAAAAAAGTACATTATTAAAACCGATTAATAACTATTTTAGAATTAATCCAATTAACACCGAATTAAAAAAAAAATAATGCATAATATGTTACTTTTTTATTAATCAAATTATTATAATTTAAATTAATTTCAAAAAAAATAATTTAAAATTATAATTTCAATCTTCTCACGTGCATGGCACGGGTGATTATACTTGTATGTACTAGAACACAAGAGTGTAACACTACCTTTTCTACATTTTTAACATTATTAAATGTTAGAATTATTAGGATTAATTAGTATTTATTAGAGTTATTTAGCATATTTGAATATTTATTATAAAATATTATATTTTTATTATTTTGATTCTTTTAACACATATAAATAATTTTATATATTGTATCATTTCATATAATTTAAATACATACAAATCTTTTCTCTATTACTCTTCTTTATCCTTTCTAACACATAAACTTCGAATCAAACCATACTCGTATAATTTAACAAGAATTAAAATTATTATACTATGAAAAATACTAAAAAATCAATAGAATTTATTATTTTTAGTTAATAATTAATTAATAATATTTAAAATTATAAAGTAAAAATATTTTATTGAATTACTAAATTTTAAAAATTAAATTAATAATTAAAAAAATTGACCAAAAATAATAAATTCTACTTGTTCTTAAATTGTTTTTCTTAAAATAATGGAAAAATGAATTTAAGGCATCAATATTTCAATCTTCAAACGAAATTTGATACTGACAAAATACTATACATATCTTTCAATTTCTTAAAAAAAGTTGCCGGTTGAAGCTGGTCTATTACCTTTAAATTTTGATAGGGATGTGTTGTGTATTTCATAATAAATCCCTGTTTCTCTAACAACAACAATAATAATAGAACAAAAGTTTCCGATAGGTCATTTCTGATTACACACAAAAGGATCGAAAAGTCTAATCACAACCTACAATACTTGTAATGTGTTCTTTCACAATAGTATTGAAATTTTCTATTTCACTCCTTTCAAGGGTGAGTCCAATTTCAACTCCGTTATCATCCTTAGAATCACACAGAGAGAATATCCTTGAATGCAATACATGAATTACGTCACTTTTCTTCGGCTTCCCCCACCCAAAATCAGTTTCATAAACACCATGCTTTGCTGACCCTATAGCTATTACCCTACATTCTTTCGATGTCCCTAACTCGTTAAAATGTGTCATCAAATCTTCAATCTCCTTCAAACCATCGCACTTAAACTCTCTAATTTTGCTTTCAATAGCAATAGCTGCTTCAACAATCCCATTTTCCACCACTAGCTTGCCCTTCTCGAGTTCGACGACCGGCCGAGAAAGGCAGTTTCCAAAGTATGTCGATGGAATAGACAATTCTCCACAGTTTCGACAATCTGCTGGGAATGTAAACTTGCATGTTTCATAGGCATCAGTATTAGTGTAATAATGTTTTACCATGCATACCCAAAGCAAAGAACAAGTCACCACATAGGTCGATATGATCAACGACTCTGTACTTAATCCGATTTTTTTGCATTCAAGGTATATCCATTTCTTGATTTTCTCCACCTGCTCACGGCTCAGGGTAAACGTAAAGCGAACCTTGTTACTGGGAATATCAACAAGTATGCCAAAAGACTTCACGATCTTCGTAAAAGAACTTGAAAGTTCCTCCAAGAAAACGAGCTTTAGCCCTCTCCAGTCTTCGATGGCGTCTCTGTTGTGTAGTGGCAGTTGAAGAGATTCTTTAACGGAATCCATGTCTTCACCTCTTGTCCTACAAACGGAAGCCCAGAACTTGATGAAATGATGAAAGGCTCTTCCGTCAGCAACAACGTGATTAAAGCCGACGCACATGCTGAAGCCATAGTTGGGTAGGACAGTGATCTGAAACGATGGTCCATTGGAGTTTTAGATTTATGTTAGAGCAATGCTAGGGCCAGCAATTTTTGTGATTGTTAGCCATCAATTAGTCATCAATGATGATTTGATGGTGTGAGATTGGTGTGAGATTTCATCCAATGGCTCACCTTTTTCTGCTGGTTACATGCTGGCCAAAATTCAATAAAACTGCTGGCCCCCTAGACTTTTCCTTTATGTTATATGCATAGGAGGTCACTCAGACAGATAAATAAAGACGTCTAAAATATTTTTTTTAAAGATATTTTTTAATAATTAAAATTTAATACATATAATCGATTAAATTGTGTTATTTTTGTCAAAATTAGATTAAACAAATTGATTTGAACGAAAATATAATAAACCAAATTTTGAACTAGTCTAAATTAATATTATTTTTTATAAAAAATGACTATAATATCTTTATTATAAAAAATGATTTAAATACTTCTATTATATATATATATATATATATATTCTGAAAATTTTAAATCTAAACCCTGTGAAAAACTAGAATTTTGAGAAAAAAACTAGAATTTAAGATTTTCAAAATTATATATATATATATATATATATATATATATATATATAATAGAAGTATTTTAATCATTTTTATAATAGAGTATTATAGTCATTTTCTATAAAAAATAATATTAATTTAGACTAGTTTAAGATTTGATTCACTATTTTTTTGGTCAAATCAATTTGTCTAACCTAATTTTGACAAAAATAACACAATTTAATTGATTATATGTATTAAATTTTAATTATTAAAAAATATCTTTAAAAAAAGACTTTTTAGACGTCTTTATTTAAGTGGCTCTCATATGCGCAAAAACTATTAAATATTATTTTAGTAAACCATATTAAATTTTTTAATATTTTCAATTATTAAATTTATATAATAACTACATATAAATCCTTATCTGACAGAATAATTAATTATTGTATTTATAAAAAAACATAATATGATTTTTTTTAAAAAATATATATTTTATTTTCAAATACAAATATTTTAAGTGGTATTTACGAATATATGTATTAAAATATTATTAGAGTTATTAATTAGTAGTTAAGAGTTAAACTAGTAATAATTAATAGTTAATAAATAAATATTTATGAGATTAATTATAATATCCTTATAAATAATATGACTTATATTATATAATAACAGTTTTAATAAAATAACTTTATATATAATATTATCTTTTTATTCTGCTTTTTTTTTCCTAAAAATTTAACAGTCTTATTATTTGTTTCATTTAAATGTGATAAATCAAGAACTTTACAAGTCAAAAATCGATACAAATGTAATATATTGTAAAGTTTTAATTGTTCATATCTCTTTTACAATATAAATAAAATATACGTATAGTTATTTTGTTTACATTATAAATAAAATATATATAAAATTATCCTATTTTTAATATAAAGGTGATATGAAACAATAAAAGTTTTTTTTTATCTATATAAAGAGCTGTATTTAGAGATTTTTGTTTTTCTCACAAATATCACTCCTCGTCAACTATTTCTATAAACTTCTTAAGAATGACTATTTATGATATGTTTTTGTAAGTGTGTATCTTAATTCTCACGTTAAAAACTGTGTGAAAAGGGTTGTTTTTTAGTGCGAGAATCCAATTCTTTTATGCACTTGTTCGATTTCTTTTATCTGAGCTAAAAAGCTTAATACTAATGAGCATGAGCGCAAAATAACTTGTTAATGCCCTGTGAACGAGTTTCATAATTTTAAAATCTCAACTAATATCGGAAGAATGCTCAAAAAGGCTTTAAAGTTGGACAAAATTAGGATGATAACATGCACTACCTAAATTTGTGGGTATTTATTTTATCTTTATCTGTTCGGGACGGATTCTTAAACGGGATAAAATAGGCCGAATTTAAGTACTACCCGATCTTATTCGCCTCGATATATATATATATATAATTTTAATATATAATATTTGTAATATAAGTAAAATAATTAGTGAAATAATTGATAATATTGTACTATATTTAAAATTTTACTTTAATTTATGTTATGTAAGTGATGATGGTTATATAAATTTTAATAATTATAGGGACAGGCAGGAATGAGACAGGTTAGGATTCAACCATTTACTACTCGCAAATAGGAGCGAAACGAGTTTTATGCGGATTATTGTAAGGCGGAACGGGATCAAGTAGAGCAAAAGCCCGCTCCTACCCACCCCGTTATCACCCCTAGTCCCTAGACAAAATAACCAAATTGAATGAATGAAGCATGATCAACATGAAATATACTATATAGGCACGAATACGAAATACGATATGACAAAATATATAAATATGTAAATTTTAATTTTTTATAAAATATGAAACATGACACACACATATATATGTATATATATATAAAATAAAATAATTTTTGGATAAATGATAATAATGTTTTAATTATTTTAATATTTTTAATTATATAAAATATTTAAAATATTTTTTTGTGTTAATAAATAATAATATATTATTTTTAAATTTATTTTAAAAATATACATTAAAAATAAAATTAGATATAACTATAATATTATTTAGATGTATCAAAATATATTTAAAAAAATATTTTATATTTTATATTAAAATATATGTATAATTAATAAATATCATATCTAAAATATATTTAGCATAGACAATTTTTTTTAGAAGCATTTTGCTTTACAGGTAATATATATGGCAACTATTTTAATAAAGATTCTAAAAAAATTTTGAGTAAATGACAAATAGGTTCCTGACCTTTTTTTCTGTGGATATTTTCGTCCCTAAGAATTGGAAAATACATTCATGTTTCTAACCCTTCCAAAACGCGGACAAATTTATCCCTCCGTTGAAGTCATCCAGTTGGACCCGACAGAAAACGCTGACGTAGTTCCCGTGACGCTGACGTGGCCGTTACGGGATGACACGTGGACTGTATCTTCTGAAAAGATGACGTATTAGTCCCCACCACCAAAACGACGCCGTTTCTCCCCCACCCCTCCAAACAACTTTAATCCCCTTTTGCATTTTCAACCAATATTTCAGATTTAAGCCAAATCAGATTCAGATTTTCAACCAATCAACAATATTTCACCAAATCCAGCAAATTCAACACTTCCAGTTTTGCAATTCCAGAATCATCAGTAATGCATCCAAAACACACAAACAAAGAATCAACAGAGTAACAAATCGCAGCAACATCAGTGAAATTTCAAGAAAAATGAGAGGCAGGAGTCTAAGCAAATTCAGATTCAACAAGTAATTCAACGACATACTCACCAACAACAGAGTACAAATTCAATTTCACAGGCTTAGTTCAAAATTCAACCAGTTCAGATTGTGCAATTTATGAAAAACATGTAAGAACTCCTCATAATTCTAGAAAAATTGCTATACTCTCAAATAGAATCAGCAACTTACTAGAAATTGCATATGGAGAAAACGGCTCTGGCCGAGGAGGAAGTTGTCATCCAGGGCGGTAGAGCAGCAGCGGAAGGGTGAATCTCCCATCGACAGCAAGCGGCGCTGGCGAAGCTGCAGTTCTACGTCGAGGCAGTGGTGTCGTCGCAAAGGAGGAAGGAGAGGACACCGTGCATGATGGAGGTCCTGAGCGACGAGGAAAATTGGTCTTGGCTTTTAGTCCCCGGAGTGTTCTTGCGGCGGCATCGTAAACGCGTGCGGCTTCCTCGACGGAATCGAAGGTTCCAAGCCAAACCCTTGATTTCTTCAACGGGTCTCTGATTTCGGCGGCGAATCTTCCTCACGGTCTCTTCCTCACGCTGCGGTATCTAACTTCCTTCAATACTGGCATCGGTCCTGATCCGTTTACCTCCGCCGCCGCAACCGCTGTCGTGGGTTTCAAAGCCACAACTTCTCTGCCTCTTCCCATGGCGATGGCTTTGGTTTTCAATATAAAAAGAGTAATTTGGTGATGTTTTAAGGAACAGAGCGAAACCCAGATTGAAAAACGATGAAAAGAATCAAGCTTTGAAATCAAATAAGCATTTCAGTGTGTGAAATTTTGATGGGTCGTTCACATTGATTACAAAGAAAGAAAGAAAGAGAAAGAAAGAAAAGCAACACCTTCTTCTTTGTTCTTTGAATCTCTGTCTTTGTTGTTGGATGTGGTGTGGAAGATGTGTATGGGGAGGGGAGTAGAGGGAGGGGGATAGGGCAAGGAGAAGAGGGGCAGCGTAGGTAGCGGTGGAAGAGAGAGTCAGGGGGCAGGAGGTGGCTGGGGTTGGAGGTGGCTGAAGACAGTGACTCACTTCACCGTTTCTGTGAAAGGATTAGGGCTCATAAATGTGAAAGATTGAGGGTTTGAGTGAAACGACATCATTTTGGGGTGGAAGGACTAATATGTCCTGTTTTGAAAAGTTACACGTTTTGGTGTGAGAGGACTAATATGTCCTGTTTAAAAAAAGTTACATGCCACATGTGCTCCGTAACGGCCAGGTTAGCGCTACGGGAGCCACATCAACGTTTTCCGTTGAGTCTAACAGGAGTCACTTTAACGGAGAGATAAATTTGTCCGCGTTTTGAAAGGGTCAGGGACATGAATGTATTTTTCAATCCTTGGAGACGAAAATGTCCGCGAAAAAAGATCAAGGACTTATTTGTCCTTTACTCATATTTTTTTTATGATGATCTTTGTTTAAAAGATATAACTTATTTATTTGATCACACTTTAAATAAGAATAACACTTTTATAATATATAAAAATCAAATTTTATAATTTATCATCCAATAATAAAAATAAAATATATTTATATAATAATAATAATAATAAAATTTTTATTAGAGTAATTACCGATATATATATATATATATATATATATATTACAGTTAGAGTTAGTTAACTATACTCATATCAAAACAGATGGCTTGAATGTTACCATAGTTATATCCAAGATATGCCTAAACTAGTTGTGTGCGTGTTAACTTAACTCATTTATATCCAAGATAACTTTCGTGCCTGACCATAATTGCACCCAAAATATGCATAAACTAATTGTATGCGTGTTAATTTAACTCGTTTACACCGTACACAAATAAATAATAAGATATATATTTGTAAATATCACTCAAAATATTTATATTTAAAAATATTTATTTAAAAAAATCAGTATAATATAAATTTTTTAATAATTATATTATTTGTATATTAAATCGGTCATTAAAATTAATTAAAAATATAAAATATATATTTAAATATAAATATATATTAAAAATAAATTAAACTATACCTATATTTATACATAATATATTGATATATAATTTTAGTGTACAAATAATATTTTTAAATTTTTGAATACCAAATACGTAAAGAGTGGCTGATGCTGATGAGCATAATTGCATATGAAGTATGTATTTTCGTAAAATTTAGTACTTAAAATTTAAAATATAAGATATTTTTTAAAAAAATGAGCTAAATGTTTTGATTCGTCGCTGACCTGAACCGCCATAAGAGGAAGCAACTTTCCACCGTCTTGTGTTGTAAGCGGAGAAGGAAAGACGGGAGCAAGAAGGTTAAGGTCTCTAAGATGTGTTGGAGCATTAGCGACAAAGTAGTTAAAATCTTCATGGGACTCGGCCACAGTGAAAGAAACAGAGTCACCATCGGAGTAGAGGATGTGAGGGAAGTTACCCGGGTGAAGAGGGACAAGAATGTTTCCGGCAAAGGGAAAGAAGTGTTGAAGAGTGAGGGAAAGAGAGTGTTTGAGAGTGGGAACCACAGTTTGTAAGATTTGGTTGGTGGTGGTGGGTTGAGGAAGCTCGTAGAAGAATATGCGTTGTATCGGATGGAGGTAGAACCAAGGGAGGTCGAAGAATGTTAGGGGGATCGAAGTTGGTGGAACGGAATCTGGTGGAGGTGAAACTGAACATTGCTCAATGATTTTCACAATGTGATGGCGGGGTTGACCCATGGAAACAGAGGAAGGAGCAGGGTAATGCCTATCAACTAGTCGTGATCTCTATATACGGTATATATAGATAAAGAAACAAATATTTAAACCAATAAAATTGATTAAGTGAAGAAAAGTATTATAATTCTTAATTTCTTATAAGAGTTTTAGTATTTTAAGGTAAAGGTAGTAAAATGTTCATTTACTAACTTTTCGTTTTAGAGATTTTGATCCCTTTTTAATGTAGAGGGCGGCAAATGGCAATGCACAATAATTTATAAACTAGACGACGGCAATGTACGATAACAATAATATTTAAAATTTTTAAAAACTCCTTAGCCTAATAGTGCCAAAACTAACAAAATACAATAAGATGTAGTACTCTGTAGTGTTTCACGTCATGGGTTAAGTTAATAATTTGTGAATGTTAGAAAGTACTGAGTAATTAATGTGGGATACTGAATGGGCTTATAGGTGGACGTTTTCTTGGTGCAAAGTTAGACGGATTCAAGTTTTTGGACAGAGTTAAATGGTTTTACAAAAATATAATTAGTTTGTTATTTTTTAGATGTCGAGATATAATAGAGTTTGTGAATATGTGTATATTCAAAGGTTTGAGGTACACTAAATGGACCAAATAATACTTGGCCCATATTTTTAGTAGATTTTGAGTTGTTAAAAAAAGGCCGAGACATATAATGTAGTTGTAAAAGTATTTGCCTCAAATTAAAGCCATACAGGTTTAAATTCTAGCAGTGGTGGCTTAGGTTAGTGTGTCTGTTTGTATGACAAAAAAAAAAAAAAAAAAATTAAAAAAAAAAAACATGTATAAATTTTTTGTACTCATATAATTATGAGCCGTTATTAGTTTTATTTTGTATAAACAAAATTTGAGTGTTTAATTTAAATAATTAGTGGTTAAAAAGAATTTGATGAATGAAGTTGTAGTTGATAATGTATCGTCGAAGGTGAGTAATTTAGATTTTTCAAATTAGAATTTAGAATTTGAGTTTAGAATTTAAGGCTTAAAAATTAAAATTTTGAATTAAGGGTTAGAATTAGAGTTTAAGTGACTAACAAAGATTATGAATACTAAATTGTATAATATAACACCCAATAACAAAACGAATATAACCATAAATCATATATTATCATTTGTGAATCGAAAACGTATAATCATAAATCCTAAGTAGGTAATTAAACATCTGCATTGTTTTATTTGGTATAATAAATATTATATTTTTTATTTTCATTTAATATTTTATAGACCAGACATATTATGTAATAAAATTATTTAAGTGTGTATACTTTCAAATTCTAAGTACAAACCCTTTACCACAAATTATGAACCTGATAAATTTAATGATAAATACTAAATCTTAATCTGTAAATTTATAATTCATAACACATAAATAATAATTTATAAATCCTAAATCCTAAACCTCAATTCATATATCCCTAAACATAAATCTTATGCGTACATAAACTTTATATTGCTAATAATTTAACCCTTAAACAGAAAACACATGTAATCCTCTAATGATGAACGATTAATAAAATATCCTCAAATTTAGACAAAGACATGCATATTATGAACATTTTGTGTTTATCTTTAAGAAATTATGAATTTTTTCCCTTTTGAAAGACTAATTAATTTCATAACTTTCTGGGTGATAAAATAATAGTTTATTCTATAAAAATATTTTGTTACAGTAAAATGAAAGTTAAACTAAATAAATAAATAAATAAACAACTAAAAATATTTTTAAAATATTTAAATATAAAAAAATTTATTAAAAGATCAAAATAATAAAAATTATTCTAAATATTAAATATATATTATAAAAAACGTTTTGAAAATTGAAATTTAATATAATCTTTTATAAATAAAATAAAAATGAGATATATTTATCTTTAAAATTTAACAATTTTAACCCAAATAAATTTTCCTTTGGCAACTTTTTCTTTTAGTGAATGGTCCATAATTTCTTTTAGAGTAAAGGACAAATAAGTCCCTAATCTTTTTTTTCGCAGACATTTTTGTCTCCAATGATTGGAAAATACATTCATATCCCTGATCTTTCCAAAACGCGGACAAATTTACCCTTACGTTGAAGTCACCCAGTTGGACCCTACAGAAAACGCTGACGTGGCTCCCATAGTGCTGACCTGGCAGTTACGAGATGACACGCGGACTGTATCTTCTAAAAAGAGGACGTATTAGTCCCCACCACCAAAACGACGCCGTTTCTCCCCCACCCCTCCAAACACACTTTAATCCCCTTCTGCATTTTCAACCAATATTCCAGGTTCAAGTAAAATCAAATTTAGATTTTCAACCAATCAATAATACTTCACCAAATCCAGAAGCAGCAAATTCAGCACTTCCAGTTCTGCAATTCCAGAATCATCAGCAATGCATCCAAAACACACAAACAAAGAATCAACAAGTAACAAATCGCAGCAACATCAGCGAAATTTTTAGAAAAACGAGAGGTAGGAGTCTAAGAAAATTCAAATTCAACAAGCAATTCAGCGACATATCATCAACAACAGAGCACAAATTCAATTTCACAGGCTCAATTCACAATTCAATCAGTCCAGATGGTGCAATTTATGAAGAACATGTAAGAACTCCTCATAATTCTAGAAAAATTACTACACTCTCAAATAGAATCAGCAACTTACCAGAAATTGCATATGGAGGAAACAGCTCTGGCCGAGGAGGAAGTTGCCATCCAGGGCGGCGCAGCAGCAGCGGAGGAGTTGAATCTCCCACCGAAAGCAAGCAGCGCTGGCAAAGCTGCAGTTCTACATCGAGGCAGTGGTGCCGAGGTCGGCGCCGTCACAAAGGAGGAAGGAGAGGACACCGTGCATGATGGAGGCGGCTGGATCCTGAGCGGTGAGGACGGCGTCGAGAGTGATTCCACGGGTGTGCTTCGCGACAGCGTTGTCGCGACGCGAGGAGCACCAAACGGTCATGTGGAGGCAGCGCTGAGTTTCGACGGCGATCCTTGCAGAGGTTGGTTCTGTCGTGCTTCTTCGATTGTGGCCAAGCCACCACTACTGACAGCGGCAGTCTTCCCCTGGGAGCGCGAGGATAAGACTAGAACAGAACAGTAGGACACGGTGATTGTGGAGGGTGCGCATAGGGAGTGGAGTAGAGTGTGTTAAGGTAAGCGAGGGAGTGGAGAGGGAAGGGGATGGGGCAAGGAGAGGAGGGGCAGCGTAGGTGGTAGTGAAAGAGGGAGTCAGGGGGCAGGAAGTGGTTGAGGTTGGAGGTGGCTGAGGACAGTGACCCACTTCACCGTTTCTTTGGAAGGATTAGGGCTCATAAATGTGAAAGATTGGATGTCTGGATGAAACGACGTCGTTTTGGGGTAGGAGGACTAATATGTCTTGTTTTAAAAATCTAAATATTTTGGTGTGAGAGAACTAATATGTCTTATTTTAAAAAGTTACCTGTCATGTGTGCTCCCGTAACGGCCAGGTCAGCGTCACGGAAGCCACGTCAACGTTTTCTGTTGAGTCCAACGGAATCAACTTCAACAGAGAGATAAATTTGTCCGTATTTTAGAGAAGTCAGAAATATAAATGTATTTTCTAATTTTTGAGAACTAAAATATATGCGAAAAAAAATCAGAACCTATTTATCCTTTACTTTTTTTTAGAAATAAAAAAAGAAATGTAAGCATCGAACTGTACTTCAACTTTTATGATACTTTATAAATAATTATCTTTTTTAACAGAATGCTGATAAATGCATAAGGTATTTATCATAAATTACAACCATATTAAAGATACATTAAAATAATTATTAGTATAAAATATATATTAAAAATAAATTAAATAATATTTTTATACGTAAATACAGCAATAATTAATTTTAGAGAATGATTTTATTGTAAAAATAATATTTTGTATAAATGAAATAAATAAAAACCCGAAATAATTGTGTGCCCTGGTAAAGAGACGAAGCATGCGAGACGGCGGAAGAAGGCAGTGAGAAGAATAATAAGAAGATGAGCGGCGGGAAGAAGGGTGGGCCCCCGAAGCATCAGAACAAGTTTGCCTGGAAACCCAACGCCGGTCGCAAGATCAATGAAACTGTACACAACCATTCCTTCTTTTTCTTCTTTTTCTCTATCTTCATTCTCATTAACACATACATATTCGTTTCCGCAGGAAGTTGGGGGAAGGTTCAGGCCTCTGTCTGAGATAACTGGTGTGTGCCCTCGCTGCAAGGACCAGATCGATTGGAAGCGCCGTTATGGCAAGTACAAGCCTCTTGTTGAACCTGCCAAATGGTATTTAATTCTAACTACCTCTTCCTTCCTTTCTTTTCGTTTCTTTTCTTCTTTATTTATTTATTTATTTATTTTCAGTCAGAGATGCTCGAAGCGTGCTGTTCGTCAAGCTTACCATAACTTGTGTTCTGGTTAGTGTCTATTTTCTTCTCTCATTTTTGTTATTCTTTTGTTTTCTGGTTTTTGTTTGAGTGGACTTTTCCCAATTAGTGGAATAAAAGGTTTAGGGTTTATGGGATTGATATTTAGTTATAACTTGGAATGGAACACTTTTGCTTGTGAAGAGTTTGCTAAACCATGCTAAGTGGACATAAAAATCAGTCCTCAAATTAGACACCGGTGTAAAATACATGTTGCAATGCAAAATACACATTAAAAATAAGTTAAACAGCCTATGTATTTATACACAAATACATGATGGCTGAATTGGTAGTCAATTTTTGGTGTACACATAGCATTTTTTATATGCCATACCACCAAATATTTTGATTTCATTATCTAAAATGATGGTGTGACAGAGGAAGATGTAAATCACAGGATCAAATTAGGTGGTTATTCATTAAGATTGAGTGCTTCAAGCTTGGCTACTATAGATTATGTATGGATAAATTTTATCATATAGCTATTAGACATGCAATGTTATATGGGATTGAATGTTGGGCGGTAAAGAGCCAACATGAACATAAACTTAAGCCGGCAGCAATGAGAATGTTTAGATAGATGAGTGGATATAAATTATATAGGAAGGAATATGAACGGAGGCATTAGAGAGAGGAGCTGTGGTAGTGCGAATTATATGGAAGATGGTAGAATCTCGTCTTACATGTCGTTGATATGTTTGGACAAGGCCTATGAAAGCTCCAGTTAAGAAAGTGGATCTGACGGAAATAGGGCTCCGTTTGGTTAATGTCTATGTCCACCAGAGACATGGACACGGTGGTACATGTACACCGTTTGTTTGCTGAGACATAAAATTTTAAAAGACACGGTTACACACAGATGCACATAAAGACATGTATTTAGTGTATCTCTTTCAAGCTGTGACACTAAGACACAACCCATGAGACACAGATTTTTCCAATTCTATCCCTAATTATTTTTTAAAATTCCAACCATTATCCTTTATCTTTAACACTTGAGTTGTTTTAGTTTGGGGATAAAATGGACTTTTGAATTAAATACATGTGTCTTGTGTATTATCACCAAACATGTTATAAAATTTGTGTATCTTTGTGTTCATGTGTATTTATGTCTTTGTGTCTATGTCTTTATTTTTTTGAGACAACAACCAAACACTGCCTAGAGGATAGTACTGTAGCTAAAGTATTGAGGGGTCCAGAGAAACCTTAGAAGAAATCATTAAAAGAAAGTTAAATAATAATGCACTAAACAAAGATATGATCCATGATAGGGCCAACTATGGCGTTGTTTCATCCATAGCCAACCCTTCTAGTAGCATAAGGCTTAGTTGTTTTTTAACCTGATATGAATCTTGTGGACGTGCTTTTTGGACATCTATTGATTGGTTTTTGATGTTGCTGTAGGGTGTGCAAAAGAGCATCGTGTATGCGCAAAGTGTTGTTGCAGTGTGAACCATATAGTTGGAAGGTTAGCTTTAAACTTCTGTTAGTAAAATCAGTATTGAACTGTTGGGAACATCAGTTATGGCATAATCTTATAAAAAGATGACTTGGTATTTATAATTCATTTTGTAACCTTTTTGTAGAGATTCTGCTGAAGTTGAGGCGGAACAAAAGATGCTTGAGGAGGTTTATTTTCCTGTTTCTGCTCCCCTTTTCATATACCTTATGAATGTTAAGACTTGCATGGTGAAAACTCATAGTAATACCGGTATTCTTCCTGCAGGCTATTAAGTATTCTAGGGAGAGAGAAAGGAGAACACTATTGCGTGCTGTAAGATACTAAAACAAAGCCTGTTAAATTGTTTCGAAGCATATTTGCTTCCACTTTGTCCCTTGCTACATTTATTATAAAACATGACTATGGATTTTTGAAAAGATATTTCTTTGATGCATTGCATATATGTGGCATCAATTTTGCACATACATATAATCACATGCTATCTATTTTCTATATGATGATGAGTACCCATTCTATTCCCCAAACTTGCATATTACTGATTGTTTGATTTGTTTAATTTTGGTATCAGATGAATAAAGACAAACCTAAAAGTTCAAGAAATAACCCAACAGATACTAGGGACAATAAGGTTGGGCACTTATTTCCAAATGCAACCCTGGAAGATTATGCTAGATTGCATGGAGTTAAAAAGGATCATGGTGATGGTGAAACCTGTGATAGTAAATTTGATGATGATAGTGAGGATGAAGTTTGTGATGACAAAGATGCTAACAGTGAGAATGAAGATTGTGGTGATGATGATGAGGATGAGGTGGATGATGATGGCAGCGACCACAATGATGTTGTTCCTGAGCCAAAGGAAAGCAAAAATGAATGACTGCGGAGGTTTTAGCATTTCCCCATGAATTAAGATCGTCGGAGTACTCTCTTTAGGGAGTTGGTCTTGGCATATCTACTGAAAGATATTTCAGTTTTTACATACAAATTTTTTGGATGAGTTGTATCATTATTTTTTGTTCAATGTATTTATTTAACCCTTATCTAATAGTTTTTGTTTACTTTTGAATGGAAGCTAACATTAGTTAATAATTATGGATTGATCATTGTGGTGGGTTCATGGATGTCAAAATTCCGAATTAATTTGCAGAACGAGTTTACAATTTTAGGGGACAGAATCGAGTTGATTCGGTCTCAAACTCGTGTATGAGTAAAATTGTCTGGACTCCATAAACTCAGTTATAATCGCAAGTTTACTCATGAATTAGCAAGTTTGAAGTTTGTCCGACATCGTTTTGAAGCCAACTTTTATTTTTTTCACACCCGTTAGATTAGGATTTCCCAACCCTCGCACTCCTCAGTCTCTTACTCTTGCCATTCAAGGTCTCTCCCCATCTTTACTCAGTCACACTCCTCTTTTGCTTGCTTGCCGCCGCTGTTACAGTCGTTACTTCATGCCTTTGCGTCGTGCTTCTGCTTCATGCCTTTGCTTCTATTTGTTCGCTGTGAGGCGCTTTTGTTTTGTGTCTCCATTTCCATCGCATGTTTTCAATTTGGATCATTAGAATGATCATTTCGCATGGCTTAATGTTTTTATTGCGATTACTCAGTTACTTTGCCTACTTGGCATGTTAGACTGTTAATAATTTGCTTGAATTGTTTATTTTGTTAGTTGTGAGTAATTTGATATTGTTGAATGTTGATGATTGTGGCTGTTTACACAAAATTATACTTGGTGTAAATAGATTACCGCTCATATAAATGAACATAAACAATTCAAAACATTCTTAAAATATACGTTAAATGTAATCTAAAATCATACAAATCCTTATCATTAGAAGGGCAGGACACAACACTACCAATAATAAGTCTATTGCAACCAATCAAGAGGATTACTGTTCAACTGGGACTTAGTTGTGCATACAACAGAAATGATATTTGTTTTTTAAATTATACATATATAAAAAAGTTGTATTATTTGCACTACTTTTTGGTACACGCCTCGCTGTACACCTTCCATTCTTGGATATAAAAGTGAACACGATGAAAACAAAAAAACAAACCCAATAAATGTGCACCATCTTAACCAATTTGGATTGTTCGAATCCCGCCTTGTGCATGCAACAAAGTAACAGCTCATAAATATCTCAAAATCTCATTGTAATTTTTTATTGCAAAATGTACACTATCCATAACAATGCTAAGCAAAAGAATACATGTAATCCCATTTAACTATGGGAAAGAATGGAACTAGCAGTTTTCTATTGGGAAAATTTTTTATATCTATGAATCTAACATTTTTTCCTTGAATAATGAGTTAGTAAAACTATCAGCCAGCAATTCCAATGTTCATGGTGTTGTTTGTCAAATACCAAGTAGATTTGGGAACCAGGTCTTGGCTAACTAATGGGAACAGCTTGCAGACCAATTGCTTCTATTCATCTTTTGCACATAAACGCTCTGAATGGAGAAATAAAAATAGCTTCAGAATGAGATAACAAGTACCACGATATAGAGTGCATCAAATTGGTTTGATAACAAGTATCACCACTAAATAACCTCAGTCAAAGAACAAGTATATGACGTTAATGAAGCAATAAACGAAATAAACAATTTTCAGAAAGGAAAACAACGGATAAATGTACTCAAATGAGACAATACAAAACAGATTCTGCCACTCGAGAAAGCTGTGTGGCATACATTTGACAAGTTCATTACTTCATTAGACTGAACAACTTGAGATATAATTAAAATTCGAGCCAACCTGATATATAATTAAAATTCAAGCCATAAATTAGCTATTATTACTCATTGTTTGGAAGTCCGGCTAATTGTAAAACTACAAAAATATTTGAAAGATAATAGAAAATCAGCTCAAAACAGCTCTCAGTTATCTTATTTTGTATTAAGTTTTCTTATTTTTTATTTCTTAATTAATGCTAGAATAATTGGGTAATTTTAGATGTAATAAATATGTGATTATGGATCTTACATGCATGAAATTATGGATATTAAGTTAAACAAGGTTACTTTAGATTTTTGGGTTGTTGTCTCCCTTTCATTACCGCTAAAACTAATCAATAGGAAGAAATCAAAGGCTTCAAACATTAGTCACTCTAAAAAATGACCATCTGTTGCAATAGCTTCAGAAAATGGTTCAGACATGGCTCTTCTTCTTTTTTCAGTTAGCAAATTGCACTTTTGAAGTACAATATAAAATATAGGAAACAATATGAATATATGATTATCCACTTTTATGCAAACAGACAACTTAAGATGTACAAACCCTTATAGACAGAGTTGCCCAAAATGAACCATAGAAGAAAACAATAATTACTCGAAAACATTTAGACAAGATTATATACATAAACCCAACTGTCTACACACAAAAAAAAAGGAGGATATAATCAGAGAAAGAGTTCTTACTCAAATATTCATAAGCTAATATCATTGAAGTACCCCATGCTGACATGCTGAAAAATCTTGGGCCCAAGCCTCTATATAGACCTTTCCAACCATCCTCACTGATTAAGTCTCTCACAACTTGTTTTACAGAGGTGGTCTTTTCATGTCCCATAACCTGGATTGCAGGTTATTTGGTCAGAAAAAATTAAGTAGACAGTGGCTGGCTAAATAAGTAATGATCATACTCTTCTAAAATTATTCCTGTTTTAGTTACTATTTTTAGAATGAGAACATTTACCAAAACCAAAATATGCTGGAGTAAACCATGCAGTACAACTTTTGCATCCATAATCACACTACAAGCTAATCAAGATTTCAGCAAAAACATGCAAGGATATGGAAAGAGAGGAAACAGAAAAAAGGCAAAATTTCATCTACAAGGAGAGAGAGAGAGAGAGAGAGAGAGAGATCTAAGGAGAGGTGAATATAACTCATTGCAGTAGTACCAATAATGAAGTGATCAAATGTTTTCCAACATGAAAACCAGAAGACAAAACCCAAAAAGTGCAAAGAGTTAATGCTGCACTACCGTGATCACCACAGAATAACAAAATCAAGAGAAAGAAACATTGTCGACAAGTTATGAATACCTGTAACCGTGTCTTTATGGTATCCAATGGGGTTGTAATGCAGGATGCAGTTGCACCAGCAATGATCCCTCCAGTAGCCTGAACTAATACAATCTTCGGCACACTAGGAGTGCCTTCCTCATGTTCAGCACTATGTCCCAAGGCTCTGCATAAACAGAACGTATATGAGCTGTTTTAGAAATCCATATATATGGGCTATCTTCTATCTACGTTTTAATAGTGGTATATGAACCATGAACATATGGCATTCATGGTACAGTAGCCTAACAGTTCAAATTCAACTTTGAAAGGAAAATATGAGGTTCAGTAGATGAGAGTCTAGGGGTAGCTTTTTCGTATCAATTTATTATTGTTATTGTATAAAAATAAAATGTATAGGTAATACAACAGTTATTTGGCATCTGAAACTTAAAGAATATGCATTACCATGTCTCACCTCCATATGAACCGTTGGCTTGAACCATAACTTGCCCACCATACAGCGCTGGATGGCGAATAAGTCATAACAGATAGACCAAACCCTCTATATAATCCCCTGATGCCATCAGCCCTTAACACCTTACGAACAACATCTAGACCCCCACTATATCGGGTATGCCCTGAGTATCCTTGCACCATCAACTTTTGGCTAATCTAAATATAATTCATTGTAAAAGTTTAACATTTAGAATTATAACCTTTTAATATAAAAGAAACATTTGATCAATAACAAAGCTTAAAGGATGTAAACACAAGTTTAAAATAATTTCCCTCATTTATTTTAGCATTTCATTATCAGTTGACACACTTCAAAAGAAGCATAAGCAGAGCACGATAACGGAGACACAATAAACTAAAAACACATGCGTTTACTTTAAATCTTGCAAGATTCTCCAATAGAATACACTGCAACCCTGTAGACAAACCACTAGACCGCAAAACCTTTCTTTCAATCAAAACTGAGAGTACAGAATATATTATGTTTCACTTTGAAATAAAAATCCTAGCAGAATGTTTGAAATCACAAGGAAGAACGATGTGTGATAAAACACTTTTAGAGCCATAATCAAATTGAATTGCGCCAAATGTTAAAGAACATGAGAATATGTTCCAATTTCCAAATCAATCAGAATAAATATTTTACTTCAGGTATTTAAACACAGAAAATCATGCTCAGCAGTTCAGGTTTAGAATATCATTCATACCACATCAATTGGTACAAACACAGCTTGTGACAAAAGCGATGATGTCATGCCCGCAACCCCATTCGCTATAGCAGCTTGGGTAGTCTCAGACAGTGTAAGGGGCTCAAGCATCTTGAAGGCAGCCACCTTCGTGGTTTCTAACGTAGTGAGAAATATGATCCTGGCAGGAATTGTTCCGGTGATAACTGTGCCGAACCCTTTATACAAACCAGGAATGCCATCTGTTTTAAGTAGCCCTTTCACTACAGAAAATGCATTCCTCTCCACAGTATCCCTTGAAGCAACCTGCATCCTAGTTTTCACAACAGAAACCGGGTAGAGAGCCACCGTAACACCCGTAAAGAGGCCAGCACCAACAACATAGAACTTCGTTTTATCTAGCCTACAGCATTAAATGAACATAAAATAAGGATACAGAGATTCTATATGTAAATTCAATCATCATCCACAAAATATATTATCAGTTAAGAGTTAAGACTCAATGAAATATATCACCACTCTTCACGAGAATCTAGGTTCCAAAATTGTTAACATTGAGAGAATTTACAAAAGAAATGGAAAATCCCCAATAGAGAAACGAGAAATTATATAAACAGCCAGGATGAAACATCTATTCTTGAATCTTGAATCCAATCAATGCAAGGAATTATCCTCACTGCTTAAAATCAAGCGTACGGAAAAGAACATTCAGGCTTTCAGCTTCTAAGCATTACCAGAGATTTCAAGAGTTACTACTACACTCCCTATAACTTTGCCAAATGCTAATGCATAAAGAAACAGTTCCTTGAAGGACTACACCAAACAGTTCACGGAACCACAGAATAGAAAAGGTTACACAAAATAGCACAAAGTATAGAAGCAAGAAATCGAAGTAAAAGAAAAAGAGAAAACCTAAATCCGAAATGAAAGGAACAGAGGAAATGGAAAGTAGAAAACAGAAGAAAGGGAGAAGCAAAATACTTGTCCCAGTTAATCTCAGTGTGACCGAAGGAGTTCGTGGAGCCGCGAGCGTTGGAAGCGGCCATTGGTGAGAAGAGTGAGGCCAAGAGAGCAAGAAGAAGAGTTCTTGTGTTTGATCGCTTGTTGGAGCTGAATTAGAATATCCCGCAACGAAGGCAAAGAAGAAGAGTAAGAATAAGAAAGACTGAAAGAGCATGAACCGTGGACTGCACACCCTTTTATATGTGAGAATATGCCACCTCTGCTCACTTCTTGCAGCCAAGCAAGCAAACCACCGCTACCCACGCACCGAAAAATAATTATTCTCTTTATTTCTTTTTTTTTTTCTTCCGTTTTTTGCTGAGTTTTTGTCTTAAATTAAGTTTAGGATTTTAGTGCATTATTATTATTTGGACTTTTTGGAGACTGTAAAATGTAAATGCTGCACTGTAACGAATTATGTCGGACAAAAGTTATTTATGTATGTTTTAGGGGTACTCCAGTGTACAGATTAGAGTGGTATAAAAAAGAGTATAATTTTTTTTATAGTTATTTTTTATTATTTTATTATTATTCAAAATATGGATTCTACTTTTATTAATCTCTCTTTGATTTTATTAAAAAAAAAATCTATAAACTTACATCTTTACCGTATAATTTACCATATTTTAGATATATTTGGCTTTTAAAATTAATCATAATAGACTTAAATAGTTAAATGAATTATACTACAAGTGAAATGTTTTTATTTATCTATTTTATTAAAAAATAATTATGATTTCGGTAAAATAATTTATGAGACGTTTTTTTTTTTTTTTGCCTTTGTTAATTTAAATACCAGGGTTCTTTATAATTTCAGTAGAAAAATATATTTCTAATAGTGTCTTTTAACAGAGTCGTTCATTAATGAGATTTGAAGAGAATTGAAAGGTAGAGAAGAAAATAAAAGTGGGGTAGTAGAAAAGAGAAAAGAAAATCATTGAGAAAAAAACAAATTAGTTCCTCACAAAGAACAAATTACTTCCTGACAAAGTAAAGCAACACATTAACATTAAATTTTTAGAAAATGACAAACTAATCCTAAATTTTTCTATAAAATAGTATGGAGATAATTAAATTATCTATAATTTAAAGAGATAAAAAATTGATTTGCTTTTTTTTTTCTATAGATATTAGTTTATCAATAATTCTAGACAATTAACCATGATTTTATGTAATTAAATTCAATTAATTTATGATAAATACATATTTTTTTTATTCATTTTTTTTACCCATTCTGTTCCTCATTTTTTCTTTCTTTTTGAGTTTATTTGTTCTCTTTCTTATTTTTCTTTTTTTTCTCAACCTTTTTTATTATTGTTATCGTAATCATCATTAGCATGGTTTTTATCTTCTTCTTATACGTTTTTTTTTATTTTTATTTATCTTCTTTGTTTATTTATTTATTTGTGTATTTTTAAAAATTTTATAAAAAAAAAGAATAAAAAAGACAAACAAAATACAAAAAATAATGATGATAATGATAATAATAATGATGATGAATAATCTCAAAATTTTTTTATATAAAACGTATAAATGAAATAAAAATGGCATCAAAATTTTTTTATATAAAACATAAAAATTTTACTATGATAACACAAAATTTAAATTTATTTCCACGCCATATTATAAGACAGGTTGTTATCTAAGACTTAAAAATATACAATTTAATTTTAAAATAATTTTATTTAGATAAAATCTTTTAATTTTAAAATAATGAGAAGATATAGAAAAATTTTTGTATAAATAACAAAACAGAAGAAGAAAAAGATATTGGAAAAAAAAAAGAAGATAAAGTATGAAAAAAAGTAGAAAAAGAAGCTATATTATGAGCAATTTTGGTATTATAATTGAGAAATTTTAATGATGCTTTTAAAAAAATTTGGTACTATTTTTATTTCTGATAACTTTTAATTAGTTAAAAAATTTTTGTGTCACCATTAAAAATTTTGGTGTCACAATTAAAAAATTTCTTTTGTCAAGTTTAAAAAATGTCGATCTTATTTTATTAAATTTGAGCCAACTTTATTTGACTTAGTTGACAAAAATGCTTAAATGTACAGCAAAATTCTTAATTTATTTAATATTTTAAAATATTAAAAACTATTTTGTTAAAAAAATTATTGAAAATAAATTTAGAATATTACTATAATAATATGATAAAATGTTAGAAAAGTTAACTATCTATTACTGCTATTTTAAATATAAAAAAATTAATTTTCTTATAGCCCATAGTAATTAATTATTTATTATACTTTTTAAGTTTAATTTTTATAAAAAAATTAGAATTTAAAATTAACATTTTGTGTTTAAATTTTAAAATTTAAAATTAAATATTTTAAGTTAAAATGTAAAATTAAAAAATAATTATTTCTTATTTTAACTATTTATATAAAATGTTCTTATAATTAACAATTAGGTACCATCAAACAATATTATTACAGTTATGCTAAGGAACCAACTAAGAAATAGTCAACTAGATCCAATTATTTAAAATATAAAAGATTTATTATAAAAAATAACTCTCTACTATCTTAATTTTTTAAACTTTAAAACTAAAAATTCAAAAAATTAATTTAAATTGACTTATGTTATAATTGACTAAACTTTTTCATATTATTATGTATTATTTTTGGATAAAAATTCACATACAAATATTTTTATATAAAATTATTAATTAAAAATTATTAAATAATTTAACATCACAAAATTATCATTTAACAAATTTCAACTACACATAATGGTTGCACTTTGAGTCGTTGCCTTATTTTAGATGTGGCATTATCCCAATCATTTCCATCTTACACAGTTACACTTTGCTAATTTCAAGCATTTCAATTGCAGTAACAAGATGTTCTTGATGCGTCTCAGCAGTCTCTTGCAGTTTCAATGCAAACTCCAAACACCAAACAATTTCATCCATGGAAGGTCGTTGGGAACCATCTTCATGCAAACATCTCACACCAATCTCACCAAACTTCGTCAAGCATTCCGGTGCAATCTGACCCTTCAATGCTTTGTCCACAATCTGATCCAACGTGCCATCTTCGTAACAAGATACAGCCCAATGAGCAAGTGACATCTGTTGTTTTTCCACTGTCCTCATCAAAGGCGGCCTCCCACACAGCACCTCAAACAGCACTACTCCAAAGGAGTACACGTCAGACTTCACAGTTAAACGCTGTCGTTTATAGTATTCTGGGTCTAAGTATCCAAGACTACCCTTCACTACAGTGCTAATGTGGGTTCTTGAAATGCCAGAGGGTCCTATTTTGGACAAGCCGAAATCAGAAACCTTGGCCACCCATTTGTCATCCAATAAGATGTTGGTGCTCTTTACATCGCGGTGAATGATATTGTGGACCGCACCTGCATGGAGATAATGCAACCCCTTCGCTGCTCCTATGCAGATTTGCAACCGTTGCTTCCACGAAAGGGAAGGGTTACTACTATTGTTGTAGAGATGATCTTGTAAGGTTCCTCGATCCATGAAATCATAGACCAAGAGCATCTCGTTGCTCTCACAGCAATAACCAATGAGGGAAACAAGGTGGAGATGGCGCAGTTGAGAGAGCATCTGAATTTCGGTCATGAATTCCTGAACCCCTTGTTGTGAACCCGGTTTTAACCGTTTGATCGCGGCTGGTGTTGAACCTTCGTCGATGTAGCCTTTGTACACGTTGCCAAACCCTCCCACTCCGATAAGGAGGAGCTCATCGAAGTTGTTGGTGCCTGTTTTTATCTCAACCAAGGAAAATCGACGACAAAGAGCGGACGGCAATGGTAAGGTTTGAGTGTTGGCTTCTTTGGAAGATCTCTTTCTGGTCTTTGTCTTCTGTTTTCTACGGATGAAGAACACTAGAATGAAATGAAAAATGAATCCAGCAGGGACAACAGAAATTATTATGATTATTATGATCCTCTTGATTGAGATTTGAACAGAGACAGAGAAGTGTGGTGGGGCAAATGGATGAGGAATAGGGTCAGGGTTGGGTCCTGCCAGGTTATTAGACGCAGGGTCACTAATTTTGAAGATTTCAAGGCCGTTCAAGAAAGGGTCGCTGTACCATGTGTCTGATGAAGGATGCATTTGGAGTGAAAGGTTAAACTTTTCCTGAGTAATCCCTTGGCCTTGGATCATAACTGCATAGTCTCTCTGTACAGCAATTCCCTTTTCCTTGCTCCATGCTAGAACAGTGGCATGGTCCTCAGCTAACTGGCCTGCTATGTAGATGTTGAACGTTCTGTCATTGGTTTTAATAATGTTTGGGTCTAGCTCGCAAAAGTGAAGCCTAAGCATGTAGTTGAAGCCAGAATCAACAGGAAACTCCCAGGTCAAATTTATCATTTGGTTGAGGGTTCCATTCACGCCCATATCACGTGATGTTCTGTAAAGCTCAATGGGTGCTTCATAATCAGGACTCACAGTGATGTTCATCTTTCCGGTCGTATCACCGGATAGCATATACAGAGCACTTGGCGTTCTTAAATAATCGGCATCATTTCCTTCCCAGTTCCTGAGCATGCCAGTATCACCTTTAGGTGTGATTGTGACGCCGCCAACTTTGATCCTGTAGTCTGTCTGCAGGGCACTACTGTTTAGCATTTCGTATAGGACGCCTGGATGACCCAAAAATACAACTTGTTGTCCGCTGGGTTCAAAGAAGTAGAGATCATTGGGCATGGAAACCACCTCAATTCCATTCACAAACGCATAAGAATTTGGATGGGATGTGTTTGGAGTGAAGGTCAGGTTGATCCTCTGCCCATCATCCACGTTGATGATGTATTCTTTAAAGATGGTGTCCCTGTTTGCAGCATCAGCGTTAAGCGAAGCATTGAAATCCTTAAGGAGTGTGAAACCCTCGGATTTGACCGTGAAGAAGGCGTTATTACGGTCAAAGCCAGCGTAAGAAGCAGGGTAGAAGAAGAGACGAACAAATTTCCGGCCAACTGTGACCTGGAAGGAGTAACTGAATTCAGAGTTAGACAGGCGAGCACTGGTATAGGGAACTTGGTAAAGAGGAAATTGTGTGGCTGGTTGCGCAACGATGGTTTTTTTGTCTTGAAGAGTTAAGAGATTTGAGTCTATGTCTCCGTTCCATGACCTTTCTCCATCGGAGGATTTGCCAGCTGAGCCACAGTCGACGGTGAAGCTATCAACTGGAACATAATCTTCAATGGATATTGCTAATAAGTCCGAGAGGAACAAGAAAGAAAGGTAAATGATAGTGGATAAAGTAGAGGTTATGCTATATCTCTTCAAGTTCATGGTTGAAAAAGGAGGATCGAGTGTTTAATTGCAGATGTGGTTTGGAACAAAATGAATCAGTGAAATTATGAAGAATTCATGAGGTGAGGCCATTGTTCCGATTGCCGGTAGTTATATTACTGGGCAGAAAGAAAGCTTGAAAGTACTGGGCAAGTAGTAAAATGTATGTGATTGTGACTCTAGTGACCCCCTAGTTCCGTTATTTGACTTGTTCAACTTTTGAAAGATTAATGTTGGTACATGTTTTGCTTTTAGATACACTCTTATTGTTTATATTAAAAAGATTAATAAAATATGAAAAAAATGTTTATCACTTAAAAAAATAGAAAATGTACAAAAAAAATATATACAAACACTTTGAAAATGTGTATGTGCAACGATTGGCTCATAAGCTTCATGGACGTGGATTCGTAGTAAAATATTAAAATGCAGGATAAAGCATTGTGGGAACGCAGCTCATGTTTGATTTGATGGAGGAGTAGTACGTAGTGTTTAATTCAGAGAGAATATTCTTAGTACTTTGTTTTGGGTAAGAAGAAGACACATATATCAAGATTCAAGAGGCATTAAACACACTATTTTTAGTCAAGTAAGATTATTGAAACTGAAAGCTCTGTCTCGTTCGTTTGGTTCTTGCTTGGAAGCTAGGAACCGTAATATCAACGTCTAGAAAATTAAACTGGCGTTTAGGGAAGGGTGGTGAAGAACACTATGAATGCTATGCTTGATTGAGACCTTACGCGGTCGATGTTTTAGTCAGGAAATTTCAGCAAGGGAGAGAGTAAAAAAACTAATAAAAACTTTTAAAACTGAGTAAATTTAATTCAACTCCAAAATTTAGTTTAATGGTGGTGGTGCATGAATAGTATTCCTTACTTTTTAGTTAATTATTCTTCTTTCTATTCTTTAGTTACATGCATATTTGGATATTACGGATGAATTGGAATAAATAACTTCATAATGCGATTTTTCTTGAATATGTTGCTTTTCAGTCTTTTTTTTTTAATTCCCTTTCGTTCTTTTCACCATGAATGTCATCTTCCTCAGCAGCCTTACCCATGCAGCCATGCTTGTTTGGTTATCAAATTCATTTGCAACCCACTCACAGTATCACACCTTTGCTTATCAATTTCACTAGTAATAGTTAGCTCTACAAGGAACAAGGTCTCGCAAAGTGGTGTTTGAATGTATAAACTCCACCTAAAAAATCTTATGATAGTGTTTGCATCGTATTTTTTTCACATCTTCTTCTACAGAAATCTCATGCTCTCAGCATCCTAAGCTATTTCTACTTCCAAGAGCATTCCTGGCAATTTTAATTTTTTTCAAAAACACTAACGATTCCAGTGGTACTTCCAGATTGAGAACTTTAATTGGTACCTGGATTTTCACTAGCCTTAGCTTCAATTCGTTGCATGCCTCATTCCAATTCTAATTTATATATAGGAAAATTAAAAATACAATTTACACCCTAAAATATCAATAACCAAAATTAGTCATTTATATTTGTGTATAAATATATTTATAATTTAATTTAGGGTTAAGTTCAATTTTGGTCCTCCAACGTAGAGGTCAAAAATTGAAATCGTCCCCAATTTTTTTTTTGCTACAAAATGGTCCACAAAGTTTCGATTTATTTTAAAATCGTATACTCTTCTCCCTTCTCCCCAAAATCAACCACCATCACCACCACCACCACCACCACCAGCAGAACGGAAGCCTACGCCCAACCAGAACCACCACCACCACCACCACCAGTATCATCATGATTATCATCATCTTCATCATAATTTTCCCCAAAATCAACCAAAAGCTCAAACTGAATAAGAACCCACCACCACCACCATCATTATCATCATGGTCTCATCATCATCATCAGAAAATTCAAACAATAATCAACAAATTCAGCAACAATAATATTCCAAATTTAAATTTCAGCAACAACAATATTCCACAACAAATTTCATAAAAAAATCCAAAATTTCACAAAAAATTCATTTCACAGAAGAAGAAGAAAACTGGTGGTAGTGCGGTGGTGCGGGACGGCAGGGCGACAAGGCGGCAGGGCGGCGAAAAAGAAAAAGAAGAAGCTGGTGGTGGTGCGGTGCAGTGCGACAGGCGACAGGGCGGCAAAGAAGAAGCTGGTGGTGGGGTGCGGTGCGGCAGGCAGCAGGGCAACAGCGCAGCTGAGCGACGGTGCGGTGGTGCAGTCCCCCTTCTCTCCCCCCCTCCCCCTCTCCCTTTTCTCACGCCCCCTTTCTCTCTCCCCCAACCCGCTTCTGTATTCCTTTCTTTCTTTTTTTTTAATTTATTTTATTTTATAATTTTTTTATTGAAGGATAATTTTATAATAAAAAAATAAAATTGGTAAAAAGGATAATTTTAAAACAAATTAAAATTTTGGGGATTATTTTATAACAAAAAAAAAGTTAGAGACGATTTCAATTTTTAATCTCTACGTTGAAGACTAAAATCAAACTTAACTCTTTAATTTACTTTTATAATTCTATATATATTTTATATTTTGATATATATTCTATTTTATTTGCTAATTTTTGTGTACACTTAATATATGCATAAACCATAGCACCAAAGACAATTCAGTACATAATTTCAGAACATAAAAGAAATTCAATAATTCAATACAATTGCTATGTTGATATGTGTATGCTACGTCAGTCTTAGAACATCACAAAACAACCATGAGCAGTAGAGCACAGTAGAAAGCCATCAACAAAAACAACCATCAATATTAAATTCTTATCTTATACATAAAATTTCAAAATATTGAATAAGTTAACATCCACAATTTGTGCGTATTTATGACTTTCTTATACGAATTAATTAAACCAATTCGTAGTTTTGCATTCCAAGCTTTTTTAAACTTCTTTTTTTCAAATTATATTTTGATTATGTTTTAATATTCTAATTTTAGTTAGTTAATTTAGTTAAAATTAATTTTTTATTTTAGTGCATTTTTAGGTAGTTAAAATAAGTTAGTTTTAGAATTATTAGTCTGTGTTATATTGTTAAAAGTATTGAAAATTAATTGAGTTGATAGATAATACTACTGATTTTGTATTGAATATGTTGAATCTGTATAAATTGATGTTAAAAGACAATTTATTTTGTTGAACAATTGTTGAAATTTAGTTAAATTTGTTGCTGTGTTACTTAAAAATTACTTACCTAAATCTTTTATTTCTGTAAATTTTTTATTCTTTTGCCAAATATATTGAATTTATCGTTGAATTGAAAATTTAGAATGGGTGTATATGTTCTATGATGATGATATTGATGCTTTGATAAGCATATGCTTATGCCTTTGGCTAGTCATGCAATAAGATTTTAGTAGTTTGTCTTTCGTAGCTATTTGGTAGTTATTTGCTAATATTTTTGTAATTTATACACGCAGAATTTTTGCTAAGTATATTGATTTTAGGTGGTTAAGATATGTTGATTTTAAGATTGTTAATTTGTGTTATATTGTTAAAAGTGTTGGAAATTGACTGAATTGATGAATAATTCTGTTGATTTTGTGTTGAATATGCTGAATTTGTATTGAATTTGCTGAAATTTGTTTGAATAGTATTGATTTAATGTTGAACTTACAATCAAATAGCATTGATTTGTTGTTCTAAATTTCTGTCAATTAGTATGCTATTTTTAGACATGATGATAGGTAGAGGTATGCTGGATTAGGCTGCTGATAAGTCATAGCCGTGGTTGGGGTAGAGGGAGGGTTTCTTTCGGTACCCCGGGGATTTTTGGATCCTCTCCTTCTACTCTGACCACTCCGGTGACGTCACAGGTTGTGGGTTTAGCGGACCAGCCATTCATCATGGTCCCTAACCCCAACTATGTGCCTCCGTCTACACGATGACGCCGCCTTATACTGCTCAGCAGCTTCAGTCGTCGATCTCGATGCAGTTTGGCGCGAAACCGCATCAGCGCCATACAAAAACTGCGTATACGGGTTGGGGTCGTTCTTTGCCAGTAGCTTTTGCACCTCCACGTTGAGTCCATCGTCAGGATCTACCACTAGTTGAGCCGTCGTTCTCGAGGTAGACGTAGATTTGAGGCTGCAGGTGCAAGAGCTCCAGCGCAGCCTTCACCAGTCGGCTAAGGAGCTGAACGCTTATTGTAACACCCTACTACACAGAGTCTTATGCTTAAGTCATAAAACAGAGGTGGTGAGGTATTACGACCTCTAAAAGTAAAATTATATATAATGTAGTCGAAAAAGATTCATATCTAGGAGCCTTTGAATAAAGTTAAAACAAAAGTGTTAAACAGAAAAGTGCAACACTCACGTCAATGTTAGCAGTAAACGTAAACCAAGAAGGATAATGATAAAGTAAGCATAGTAATATATGTACACAAGAGAGTTCCAAGATACAGATAACAAAGTTTCTGACTCAGCTCGCGAAGATAAACTGGTCAGAGCATATAGGTGTATATACATATATACAAGATAACCCAAAATAAGCCCAAAATATAGAGTTTACAGAACCTGTTTCTTCTAAATTACCTCTAAGAGGGATAAAATATCATATACAAAAGTAGTGGAGATAAAAATATCTAGTTATAAACAACATAACCAAAATAAAGTCCCAAAATGCAAAAAATCTTCGCTGTGAGAAGCTCCCATAATGCCTTAGTGAGATGCCTCACGTTCTGCATCTGAAAACTACAAAATATGTATGAGATGAGAACCAGAGGTTTTCAACATGGTAATATTTCCCACATCTCTAACATATAATGTTCCGGGAAAGCCGAAGGCGATCCTAGAACTTCTGACATATGATTTAATCTTATAAAACATAACTAAACCAAAAGTAGATTAGGCAACTAACAAAGGATTTTCATACTATCTAATACTCCCCTTTCCAACTCCTTCGAACCTCCCAACTACCACTGGAATCATTTGTTTCAAACACAGATAATACATGCAAGGAAACCACAACTAGGATTCAGATACAGCAGATAAACAAGTAGCAAGTAGGTTATGCAATCAGTTAGGCATTCCAAACAAAGCAGATCAAATAAACACATAGATGCATATGATGTATGCATGTCCTACGCCTGATGAGTCTCATTTGTCGGTTATATAGCCAACCCGACAAGTCTTGGTAGCTAACCATTGGACTGTCCCTCTGTCGTGCATCCCCAAATCTCAAATCATAAACATTCATAATCATATACACACAAACCGGTGTATATCCATGGGGCGAGCTCATCCGGAACGGTCTAAGTGTTTGGCCACACTTACGACATAGGATCAGTAGAGTATCGAGTCTCAACCTGGACCACGTGGTGGCAAGCCACTACTTTCACCCAAGAAAACTCGTATATCAGATATTTGAAAGTGTAACAACCACATAATCAATCAATAATCATATAATCATAATCAACCATAATTCATTATCAATATAGCCATCTGGCTCATAACATAAACAACACTTTCGCCATCATTATCATTAAACTCATGTACTCATTATCAGTCATGATTCATTATTAGTTCACATCTTTCTTCATCAACAAGTTATCTTTCTCATAGTCCTCATTATACTTTATTATTCAAAATTCACCTACCAGACTTTAAACAAGAGTAAAAAGGATTTTGAAAGCTAGAGGAATGCATTTAGAATAAAAAATTAAAGTTTTGAAAAAATAGGGATTCGCGTACGCGACCCCTGCTCGCGTATGCGAGGAGTGCAACCCGTAGCGTATGCTCGTGTCGTGTGTAACCTTTCTCGTATGCGGCCTTGAAAAATTTAACATCTCGCGTATGCGTCACTGGTTCGCGTACGAGAGCTCCTCAACCCGAGAGCATTGCTCGCGTCGCGTGTCATGTGGTCGCTTACGCAACCAAAGAAAGCAACATGTTAAATGGTCGTGTCGCACGTGTATCTCGCATACGCGGGTTTAGCAGAAGTCCCAAAAAGCTGCTAAGTCTAAAATCTCAATTTTGTACTCTAAACTTTGATCACGCATAACTTTCTTGTTTTAAAACGTTTTTCCTCCGTTCTTCAAACGATGTAAATCTCTCGAACCAAATTCTCTTTCTAAATAAAGCTGATAAAATTCGGAGATTCGGAGGCCAAGTTATGCTCCATCAAAGTTGGTCAAAAATCATAGTTTTCATTAACACTTGCAAACCTCAACTTTCGAAACATACAATTTCAAACATTTCAAAAACCAATGAAACCTTACATACCAGCATCAAACATTCCCAAATCACATTTTCAACCTCCTTATTCACCCTCACAACCTACCAATTATCCACCTTCATCAATCTCAACTCAATCATTTAAGTTCAAACAATGTACAATATACATCATCAATTATTATATCAAATACAATATCAACTCTCTCCCACCAATATAGTACCAACAACAACATCAAATTCAATAGCCATTATACATATACCAAGTTCACACGTCATTCATATAATCCTCCATCACAACCTCCAAACCATTAACCACATACATAATAATCAATCTCAACCAACAACAACATCACAATTCAATTCCTATCTTAAGGTCACTAGCCTAAATTTTCACGTCACATTATATTTTAGATACGAGAAACCAAAATCATATCTTAGTCAATTTCCCAAAAAATCCAGAACACCTCAAGCGTTTTCCGCACCACAAGCTATCAACCACAGCCTCTCACCAACAAATCCTAGCTTTCAAAATTGATCTCAAGCTTCCATTCTCTTCAAAAGAGTTCCAATTTCACAAGTTTGACATCCAATTTGATTTTACACCAACAATATTCAATCTAATCCACATATATCACTATAATTAATCCCTAAACTCAAAATATCAAAAATCCACAAAAGAGTTAGGGTTCTTACCTTGCCCACAGCTCAAGTGAGCTAAACCTAACAAAATCCACAAGCTAATTTGAACCTAAACACTGAAATTAAATCATTTTCAACATTATTGTTTATCAAATTTTAAATTTAGGGAGGAGAAAACTGAAACTGAAAAGTAGATTCCATACCTAATCAATGACTGAGCATTGTAGAGCTTGATACTGCAGTTGCGTGGCCGCAAATGGTGCGGCGATCGGAGCTCCGGATAAAAAGTTATTTGGATTTAAAGATCAAGTGAGGGTTTGTGATTTTGAGAGAGCTCTTCCCCCCTTCTTGCTTTCAGTGTGAAATGAGTGTGGAGAAGGGAGGGGGTGCTGAGTTGTTTAGTTTTGGGTTTAATTGGCTTGGGCCCTGGGCCCAATACGGACCCGGTTTGTTTGGTTCAGCCTGTTCGACCCAATCTTGGGTTAAATTCTTTAAAATTAGTGTCAAAATTCTTACTTTAATTAGCTCTATCACATTAAACTTTAAAATTCTATTTTTCTATTTTTTTTGAATAAATATTAATTTATGAGTTAATTATTTATTAATTATTCAGGTTTTACACTTACTAAGAGAGGTATCAGGAGATCTTCACCCACATGACGGATGAGCTCAGGCTGGAGTTGAGGGAATTGCTAGAGCGGCTTCAATGTATGAAGTCTAAGATGGAGGTGTACTAGACCAAGATGAACACTGCTGGCATCAAACTTGCTGGTGGCAGCATCGGTGCTGGTGGCACATGGACATCATCGCCTTTTACACTGCTGACTTAGGGCTACGGGACCGACGACGACGACGACTACCTGAATCTGTTGTTATTAGTATTTTTGTTTTATTGTTTCATTGTATTTATTTGATATACTTGACTTTTAATTTATGTGAACATTGTATTATTTATTTTAAATAATAGGTTTTCATTATTTATGAATTGACCATTAATTGTGTAAAAAATAAATTTGAATAAAAAAATTAAAATTGATCATTTATTTCAATTTTTTTTTAAAATTGACATTACCGTCGGGTTTACCAATGGAATAATATGACGGTAATAGTATGGGAAACAACATATCTTGGTGCCAACATTACCATCGGAAAAATCCACCGATAACCAAATAGTTTTTCGAACAGGTAATCCGTCGCAGAATCGGGTGATAATTACTGTCGGACGAAAAGTTTTTGTAGTAAACATTTACCGGCGAGGTTTATGCTGTCTGATTCTTTTCAACGATAAATTCAATTTTTTTCATTTTTCTGACAGTAACTCTGATGGTACTCAACATTTTTCTTGTAGTGAACTACATATAATGGCTGCACTTTGAGTTGTTGCCTTATTTTAGATGTGGCATTATCCCCATAATTTCCATCTTACAAAGTTACACATTGAAAAAATACTCAGTTTGGTCCCTGAAGTTACACTCGAGCCTTAATTTAGTCCTTGAAGTTTCAATTGCCTTTATTTAGTCCCTAAACTTTTTAAATTTTAATCATGTTAGCCCCTGCAGGGGTTTCCGTCATAGAATCATTATCGGAGAGATGACGTGTACAACAGAATGTCACGCTGGACTCCACTAAAACGACGTTGTTTTGGTATGACGCTCAAATAGCCCAAAACGATGTCGTATAGGTTGAAGAGACGGAAAATATTTTAGTTAAACAACCACTACACTATATTCTGCCCATAATAGAACTGTTCTTCTTCTTTCTCATCTCTTTAATGGCGTTGTTATGAGTCTGACTTATCAAATTCGTTGAAGTCGCGATTCTCTTCTCTTCATCCACTTGAAATTGCATCGACCATCTTCTCTTCACCTACGTTGACTAAGTTTGAGGTAAGAAAAATAATGAAGAAAAAAATTTCTATACCCATAATGATACTTTGTTTTTTTGCTTTACTTTTGGTTCCCTTTCTTCTTCTTTTTTATGCATTCTTGCATTTTGCTTTGCATGTTAGTATATGTTAATTTTTGTACTTATTCTCTGTTAGGGTTTATATTTTCAGTGACTATCATTTAATTTCTTAGCTTATCAGTTAGATATTCGATCATTCCCTATTTCTGTACCATTAATGTGATTGTGAGCATATTAGGGGAGTTTTTTTGGGTTAGGATTTCGACATTGGTGTGTTTGTCTGATAATTAGTGGATTAAGAAATAAAAGGATGGAATCAGATTGTCATATGTAATATGTTACATTTGATTCTTCTTCTGTTTTATTTAAAAGAGAGGCGCAATTTCATTAAATTGTTAATCTTTATATGTAGCCAAGTTAATTAAATCAATTGCTTATTGCATCTTGTAACATGGAGTGATTGATCTAGAAGATTTAATTATTGATCGTATATGCGTGTTGTTTGTTTATTTTCCATTGGATACAAATAGTTTAAGACATTCATTTCCATTCCCTGGAATTATGTACCATTTATCTGATCAAATTCCTTTGGTAGTTCTTTATACTTATCATCCCTACTTTATATTCAAAAATTGTTTGATAATGCACAAAACGACTCGTTATTTTCTGCACCTCATATAATGTAATAAAGCATCAGGGTATCCGTGTTTGGATTCTTATGGCAACCTATATGCAAGACTAGAATAAAACTGATATAGATAAAATGATGAAAACTTAAATTCAAAATTCGAACTTTCGAGAATGGGATACTTTTCATATTCTAAATTTAAATGAAAATCTTGTTTTGAGCTGTTGCTTACTTTGTATGAAATTATAAAATTCATTTTTATTGCCAATAATGACTGGACCTGCTGCTTAATTTTAAATTGTGTTTTTATCTTTTACTGAATTTATTGGAAACATCACTTTTTAGTTTGATCTTATTTTTTGAGAACCTAGAATGATTATATTTTTCCTGTAAGAGATAATACAACACATCATAGAATTGCCCTCTTAGTTTTTTACCTTTGTGGGTAAGATATTAGTATTTATTCTTGTACATCGTTCCTTTTTTATTTCCATTTCATCTGTGGATGTTCTAAATTTGATTTTTGTGCATTAATTTGGTCTCATAACAACTTATATGTATATCAAGCACACTAGTTCTAGTTGTTGTTGTTGTTGATTGTTTTTTAAATTTTCTGTGTGTAGATGAGAGATCAATTCATTAAATTATATATCACCATGAAGGATCATTTGTCAGAAATGAAGATGAAAGCTTGACATATTGCAGGGAGCAAATTTTAGAATTACTTGAGTTAGATACAGACACATTGGATGTTTTTTCAGTCAGAGACTACTACAAGTCCCTTCGCTATGATAAGGTCGAGCAATGTAGGTGGTTGGTTCCCAACATGCCCTTAACAAATGGTTTGAGGACACTGACTAATTTTGAGTTCATTAAAATTGGTTCAGGGACCAATTTGAGTTCATTAAAACTAGTTCAGAAACCTTTTTGAGACTGAAGAGTAACTATATTTTGTGATTTTTTTGTTTAACTTTGTATAAGGGATGATTCCAGCACTTCAGAAAGTAATTCCAAATGCCCATCATAGATTTTATGTATGGCATATGTAGAAAAACTTTAACAAGTAATGGAAGGACAATGAGTTTAGAGGATTATTGTGAGAATGTGCAAGATCAATAACACAAGAAGGGTGGATTGAGGGAATGAGAAGAATTAAGAGGGTCAATGAAAAAGCATGGTCATAATTGAGCAAGTGGCCTAAGGACGCATGGAGTAGAGCTTTCTTCAGTAATGTATCCAAGATGGACAATATTTATAACAATATATGTGAGATTTTTAACTTATGAATTAAGGAGGCCAGAGCTAAACCTATCATCACACTATTGGAAGAGGTTAGAATGTATACTATGAGGACAATTGCTAGGAATAAGGTGAAAATTAGGAGCCACATTAAAATTTTATGCCCAATACAGCGTAGTAGGTTGGAGAAGATAAAGAAGGAATCAAAGAGTTGGCCCTGTATGATCCAGAAACAAAAAGTATGAAAAGTTTGAAGTCATTGACCACCCAACCAATATGGTAGTTGATTTGGGATAGAGGCTATGTTCATGTGACTTTTGGCAATTAAATGGTAGTTAATGAATTATTTTTTGTTACATGATCAAGATTCATCTTATATGATACTATGTTTTGGTTTTTTTATACAAATATATTGATATATTGCTGGTTGTATCTATTGTAATTCTGTGTGCAAAGATGTCTTGTGTCCATACTTGTGCTGCATTGGCTAGGGCCAAAAAACGTCCTGATAAATTTTGCCACAAGTGGTTGACAATAGATGCATATAATGACATATATGCATTCCATTTAAATCTTATTCCTGGCCAAGCAATATAGGAGAAGTTTCCACACAGACCACAAGCTCTAAAATTCAAAAAGATGCCAGAAGCACCCAAGAAAAAACGTAGAAAGGATGTTGATGAGGGCCCTGATGGAAGCAAGAAGTAAAAGACCAAGATGAAGAGGATTTATAAAAAAGGTTCTTGTCGCTATTGTGGGAAAAAAGCTCGCACTAAGAGAAACTGCTGAAAGAGAAAGGCTTAAGAAGTGGCAGCTGCTGCTATAGCAGCTGCGGCTGCTGCTGCTAAAGGTGGTAATTTCAACCCTGCTGTTCCTACCATTGCTACTCCAGTTGTAAACCCTGTCCATGCTATTTCATCTGCTGATGTACCATCTCAAGTTGGTGCACCTAATAACAATCCACCTCTAATTCAACACCAAGAAATTTAGCATGAAGACCAGGCTGAGGTTGAGCTTGACATGAGCCAACTAATTATGTCTCATAATGAAGACTCTCTATAAATAATGGTATATTTTAAATTATTCCTTAAATTTAACCACTATGCTAATTTATTATTTTGTTCATATTTCACTAACTTCACACTTTTTATAGATGGAGACTAGTGTAGTGTAACATAATGCAAGGCCCCAAAGCTTGCAACCAAAAGAATGGTGTCTCGACCATCTAGTACCCCACCAGCAACCAATGTACTAGTTGATCCAATGCAAGGTGCATTTTCAGGGACAGCCATGCGACTAGTTAGTTTCATGAAATTTGTCCCTACTCCCGGATTCAAACCTCCAAGAAAAAAAATTGAATTGTTGATCATTCTGTGTTTGGGAGCTTCATATGTAATAAGGCATTACACTTTTGGATTAGTTATATTATTTTTCTAAGTTTGCATAACTCTAAAATGATGGCTTTTGATTAGTTATATTTGGAATGGTTCATTTGGATAACTTACTTGTTTTTTTTGTGTGTCCCATCACACAAAATTTTTTAGTTGAATTTGAATTCAATATCAATATGAATGTTCTATTAATAAATTATAAAGAAATTGGATGATATTTCTTGACTGAATTTGTTATATTTTAGTTTGTATTGTTTGAGTCATATTAATACAGGTGCAATTTTTATTCATTGAGACTTAATACAACAATATAAATTATTTTTTTTTTCAAAATATTCTTGCCATTTGAATCTAAACCATCAAATTTGGCTTTTTACCAAAAAATATCAGGCCAATTTTCACCATTTTCACAATAACATAGCAACTACAAGCAAATTTATTACAACCAACAAAGTCACTCCCATTTTCAAAGCCCTAACATCATATTCCAAACTTCCAATCTTTTAAGCAAAGTTCATCCTCCATTCTTCATCATTTCATTTTTCGATACCACTCTACCTCTTGCTTCTTCATTTTATGAAATTCATTAGCCCAAACAAATAAATCACACCACCTCTTGTCAACACTTTGTAAATAGATTCAATGGAGATGGAGAAAGAATCAGATACTACAAGCTTTAGAAAAAGTTAAGAATAATCTTGCATATACATTGTAGTCTGGACATCTAAAAAAAGGTCTTTCTGGATTCGCATCTGTTTCTGACCATCTTAGAACGAATCTATACCCACATCCACACCACTTTAAAAATTATTTTTCTCTGCTTCGAGTGGTTCTCCAACCTCCATTAGAGCGTAAGTTGCTAAAACTTTCCACGGATTTACTGCCGCTACCCAGCATGAACTTCATAAAATGGTCTCTCAAAAGAGGAGTAAGAATCAAAGAAAAAGTTTAGGAGCTTCAAATGAAATTGGGGATTAGGAATTTAAATAGTTGTTAGAGATTAAATTGATACAAAAGTTTCAAACGCCACAAAATATATCCGTTAGACGTCTAGCGTGACATTTTGTTATACACGTCATCTCTCCGGTAATAACTTTGTGATAAAACCACCGCAGAGACTAATATGATTAAAATTTGAAAAGTTTAGAGAATAAATAGAAGCAATTGAAATTTTAAAACTAAATTAAAACTCGAATATAACTTTAAGGACCAAACTTAATATTTTTTCGTTACACATTGCTAATTTATTTCAAATATTTTAGTTACAGTAATAAGATGTTCTTGATGCATCTCACCAATCTCTTGCAGTTTCAATGCAAACTCTAAACACCAAACAATTAATTCTAAATATGAAAAGGTATTAAATTTTTTTTATAACTATAATAATTAATTATTTATATTATATTTTTTAATTTTAATTTTTTTAAAAGTTAGAATTTAAAATTAAAGATTTTAAAATTAACAAATAAAATTAAAAAATAAATTAAAAATTAACTAATATTAATTGAAAAATATATGTTTCTTATTTTAACTATATATATAAAATGTTCTTACAATTAACAACTAAATACCATTAGGCAATATTATTGTGTATTATTTAAGGATAAAAATTTTACATAGAAGTGTTTTTGTACGAAAATTTAAAAATAATATCAAATACTAAAATTAATCACAAAATTATTAAATAATTTATATATTAAATTAAATTGTTATTTAACATTTTTAATTATCAATGAGAAAGTCTAGTGATAAATTTTGAAGTTTTTAACTATCAATTAATTATTAATAATATTTTTAATAATAATATTATATTTAATAATATTATTCAATTTTCTTTTGATAGTTAAGTGTTTGTCAGAATTTAACATAAATGCTAACCCTAACACTCCTCATTATTAATTTTGTATGGATGCATGGATGCGACTGGTAGCCTTATTTTAGATGTGGCGTTATCCCCATGATTTCCATCTTACAGAGTTACACATTGCTAATTTCAAGCAACTCAGGTGCAGTAACAAGATGTTCTTGATGCGTCTCACCAGTCTCTTGCAGTTTCAATGCAAACTCCAAACACCAAACAATTTCATCCATGGAAGGTCGTTGGGAACCATCTTCATGCAAACATCTCACACCAATCTCGCCAAACTTCGTCAAGCACTCCGGTTCAATCTGACCCTCCAATGCTTTGTCCACAATCTGATCCAACGTGCCATCTTCATAACAAGATACAGCCCAATGAGCAAGTGACATCTGTTGTTTTTCCACTGTCCTCATCAAAGGCGGCCTCCCACACAGCACCTCAAACAGCACTACTCCAAAGGAGTACACGTCAGACTTCACAGTTAAACGCTGTCGTTTATAGTATTCTGGGTCTAAATACCCAAGACTACCCTTCACCACAGTGCTAATGTGGGTTCTTGAAATGCCAGAGGGTCCTATTTTGGACAAGCCGAAATCTGAAACCTTGGCCACCCATTTGTCATCCAATAAGATGTTGGTGCTCTTTACATCGCGGTGAATGATATTGTGGACCGCACCTGCATGGAGATAATGCAACCCCTTCGCTGCTCCTATGCAGATTTGCAACCGTTGCTTCCACGAAAGGGAAGGGTTACTACTATTGTTGTAGAGATGATCTTGTAAGGTTCCTTGATCCATGAAATCATAGACCAACATCATCTCATTGCTCTCACAGCAATAACCAATGAGGGACACAAGGTGGAGATGGCGCAGTTGAGAGAGCATCTGAATTTCGGTCCTGAATTCCTGAACCCCTTGCTGTGAACTCGGTTTTAACCGTTTGATCGTGACTGGTGTTGAACCTTCGTTGATGTAGCCTTTGTACACGTTGCCAAACCCTCCCACCCCGATAAGGAGGAGCTGATCGAAATTATTGGTGCATGTTTTCATCTCAACCAAGGAAAATCGACGACAAAGAGTGGATGGCAATGGTAAGGTTTGAGTGTTGGCTACTTCGAAAGATCTCTTTATGCTCTTTTTCTTTTGTTTTCTAAGGAGGAAGAAGACTACACTGGAAAGAAAAATGAATCCTGCAGAGACAGAGATTACTATGATTATTATAATCCTCTTGTTTGAGTTTTGAACAGAGGCAGAGAAGTGTGGTGGGGCTAATGAATGAGTTGGGTTGGGTCCGGCCAGGCTATTAGACGCAGGGTCACTAATCTTGAAGATTTCAAGGCCGTTCAAGAAAGGGTCGCTGTACCATACGAATGATGAAGGATGCATTTGGAGTGAAAGGTTAAACTTGTCTTGAGTAGTCCCTGGGATCGTAACTGCATAGTCTCTCTGTACAGCAATTCCCTTTTGCTTGCTCCATTTTAGAACATTGGCACGGTCCTCCGCCAACTGGCCTGCTATGTAGATGTTGAACACTCTGTCACCGGTTTTAGTAATGTTTGGGTCTAGCTCGCAAAAGTGAAGCCTGAGCATGTAGGTGAAGCCAGAATCAACAGGAAACTCCCAGGTCAAATTTATCATTTGGTTGAGAGTTCCATTCTTGCCCATATCACGTGATGTTCTGTAAAGCTCAATGGGTGCTTCATAATCAGGACTCACAGTGATGTTCATCATTCCGGTCGCATCACCGGGTACCATATACAGAGCACTCGGCGTTCTTAAATAATCAGCATCATCTCCTGCCCAGCTCCGGAGCATACCAGTATCACCTTTAGGTGTGATTCTGCCGCTGCCAACTTTGATCCTGTAATATGTCTGCAGGGCACTACTGTTTAGCATTTCGTATAGCACGCCTGGATGACCCACAAATATAATTTGTTGTCCGTTGGGTTCAAAGAAGTAGAGATCACTGGGCATCGAAACCACCTCAATTCCATTCACAAACGCATAAGAATTTGGATGGGTTGTGTTTGGTGTGAAGGTCAGGTTGATCCTCTGCCCATCATCCACGTTGATGATGTATTCTTTAAAGATGGTGTCCCTGCTTGCAGCATCAGCGTTAAGCGAAGCATTGAAATCCTTAAGGAGTGTGAAACCCTCGGATTTGACCGTGAAGAAGGCGTTATTACGGTCAAAGCCAGCGTAAGAAGCAGGGTAGAAGAAGAGACGAACAAATTTCCGGCCAAGTGTGACCGGGAAGGAGTAACTGAATTCAGAGTTAGACAAGCGAGCACTGGTATAGGGAACTTGGTAAAGAGGAAATTGTGTGGTTGGTTGAGCAACGATGGTTTTTGTGTCTTGAAGAGTAAAGAGATTTGAGTGTATGTCTCCGTTCCATGACCTTTCACCGTCGGAGGATTTGCCACTTGAGCCACAATTGATGCTGTAGCTATCAACTGGAACATAAGCTTCAATGGATATGGCTAAGTCCGAGAGGAACAAGAGAGAAAGGCAAATGATAGTGGCTATGGCAGAGGTTATGCTATAACTCCTCAAGTTCATGGTTGAAAAGGACAGTCGTGTTTAATTGCAGATGTGGTTAGGAACAAAACGAATCAATGAAATTATGAAGAATTCATGAGGTGAGGCCATTATATATATTGTTCCGATTGCCGGTAGTTACTAGGAAGAAAGAAAGCTTGAAAGTACTGGGCAAGTAGTAAAATAATGTATATGATTGTGACCCTAGTGACACCCTAGTTCCGTTATTTGACTAGTTCCATTTTTGAAAGATTATTAATGGTCATATATGTTTTACTTTTGGAAACACACTTACTGGCTATATAAAAAAGATTAATAAAATATGATAAAAAAATGTTTATCACTTAAATAAAAGAAAATGTACATAAAAAAAAATATACAAACAATAATATAAATATCATTTCACTTTGAAAATGTGTGCAACGACTGGCTCATAAGCTTCATGAAACGTGGATTGGTAGTAAAATATTAAAATGCAAGATAAAAGCATATTGGTAACATAGCTCATGTTTGATTTGATGGAGTAGTAGTTGTACGTAGTGTTTAATTCAGAGAGAGAATATTATTACTTATTAGTACTTTGTTTTGGGTAAGAAGACGACATATATATCAAGACTCAAGAGGCATATAAACACACTATTTTTAGTCAAGTCAAGTAAGATTATTAAAACTGAAAGCTCTATCTGGTTTCTTTGGTTCTTGCTTGGAAGCTAGGAAACCGTAATATACTAATATCAACGTCTAGAAAATTAAACTGGCGTACAGGAAGGGTGGTGAAGAAGACTATTAATGCCATGCTTGATTGAGACCTTATCAAATTTCAGTATAGTGAGAGTATAAAAAAACACTAATCAAAACTTTTAAACTCCAAAATTTAGTTTAATGGTGGTGGTGCATGAATAGTATTCTTTACTTTTTAGTTTTTAGTTAATTATCCTTCTTTCTATTCTTTAGTTACATGCATATTTGGATATTACGGATGAAATGGAATAATATAAATAACTTCATAATGCGTTTTTTCTTGAATATGTTGCTTTTCAGATTTTTTTTTTCCTTTCATTTTATTCACCATGAATGTCATCTTTCTCAGCAGCCTTACCCATGCAGCCATGCTTGTTTGCTTAATAAATTCATTTGCAACCCACTCACAGTATCACACATTTGCTTATCAATTTCATTTGTAATAGTTAGCTCTACAAGGTCCCGCAAAGTGGTGTTTCAATGTATAACTCCACCTAAAAAATCTTATGATAGTGTTTGCATCGTTTTTTTTCTTTTATTTATTTATTTTTTTTACATCTCCTACAGAAATCTCATGCTCTCATCCTAAGTTATTTCTACTTCCAAGACCATTCTTGGCAATTTTTTTTTTTCAAAAACACTTACGATCCCAGTGGTACTTCCAGATTGAGAACTCTAATTGGTACCTGGATTTTCACCAGCCGTAGCTTCAATTGGTGGCACGCCTCATTCCAATTATAATTTATATATAGGCATTCAAAAATACTATTTGCACACTAAAACATTAGTCACTATATTCTATGTATTTGTATATAAATATATGTGTAGTTTAACTCATTTTTAATATATATTTTATATATTCTAATATGTATTTTATCTTAGTAGCTGATTTTAATGTACACCTAACATAATTATACCAATATATGCATAAACGGTAAACCATAGCTCCAAAAGCAATTCAGTACATAATTTCAGAACATAAAAGAAATTCAATAATTCAATACAATTGCTATGTTGATATGTGTATGCTATATCAGTGTCTCAGAACATCACAAAACAACCATGAGCAGTAGAGCACATTAGAAACTAGAAAGCCATAAACAAAGACAACCATCAAAATTAAGTTCTTGTGTATAAAATTTCAAAATATTGAATAAATTAACATCCACAATTTGAGCGTATTTATGACTCTTTCTTATACAAATTAATTAAACCAATACGTATAAGAGTGACAAATAAAAGGCAGAAGTGTGCGTAGCATGTAAAATGGACTCAATTAGTCCAAAAAAGGCTTAGAAGCTTCCACAGACGCCCTCCCTCAGTTTCCCACCTCCTCAGAAAGTCCCATCATCTCTTTTGATGTATGTAGTTAGAACTTAGCAGCAGGTGAAGCCAAAATTTTCTAATTTATTCCAACAATTGGTTTAAAATAAATAAAGTGAAATATGAAAACTAGCTGGCATATGGTTGTCCTATTCCCATGCCATTATATACCACCGTATGCTTGCTTTCGTAAATCTTCACAAAACGGCTAGGATTTTTTTTCCTTATTCATTTATTATTTAGTTATACTATTTTAGTTCTGAGATTTCATCACGGTTGTTAGAATCAATTTCCTATATTTGTCGTTGTCACTCGGGCTTAAAGAAATAATAAATAAAGCAATAAAAAAAAGTAGGATTCAATTTTTAAATTTCAACTTAAAACAATTTTTCATTTAATTAACTTGAACTGTCGAGTGGTCAGTCTAGTTTGTCCGCTTAAATAAGTGTTAGAATTCGAATTCCGCATTGTGAATGCAGCAATTCTCACCTTATGCATAACAGATTCTTAAATGAAGTTCAACTCTGCAACGGAATAATTTTTAACTTGTGAGATTAAAAAAAATATCGTGGATAAAAAAAAAAAACAATTTTCATTTTGTTTGTGGCACATCACAACGCAAGTTTTCAAAATAATCATAGGCTTTGTAACATGGCTATTCATAAATTTTGAAAATATGTGCATAGTTTAGAAAATGAAGCCGGAGTATGCGTTGACTACTCTTGCACATAAAGTAACAAGACAATCATAGTCCGAGATACCAAGTGTGGTTAGGCATGAGGGTAAGAACACTTGGGTCCAAAGCATAAACAGAAATAATGGGACGAAGATATAGACAACGCTACGTGTAACTATATGTAACACTTTATGTCTGATTTTATTTTAGTTTTCTAGCTTATTATATACACTCTACAATAAGCTAAGGGGGGCTTCCTTTGCTCAATCCCAGCGACACACATGACTAACATGTGCACTATATTAGGAGTTCTTGCAATTTTAAAATCATCTATAAAATGATATACATGAAATTTTAAGTTCAATTTTCATTAAATTTAATGTAAAAGGTAAAGAAAAAGAAAAAAAAAGGGGGCCTCTAATCCTTTTGCTAAGCCATATGAATGCGTTAATCATAGCAAATTTGCCGAAACCAAAAGCAAAAATCACTTCGTTAAGAAACCAAGAAATCCACAAATTTGGGCACTTGGCTTTAAGAAACTTCCGGAAGCTGAATTCTCTTTACTGTGGGAACTCTACATTAAAACAATACAACCCACAATCTCTTTCTTACATGACTCTTGTCTTTCATATATGTATTTCTCTTGTACACACCAAAATAGTTTTTAAAAAAATAGTAATAAAAACTATAAAAAAATCTTGAATATTAAAAAATATAAACAACAAAAAATACTATCAACATATGAAAAATTAATTATCAAATCAGTTGTTATAAAGTTATATATAAATAATTAAATATATATAATTTAATTTATTTTTAAACATATATTTTATATTTCAATATATTCTATACAATTATACGAGTAATTAATATGATTGATAAAAATACTAAAAAACAAAGAAAAATAAATATAAATAATGTTAAATAAAACCATCTTATTCTTACAAGAATACAAGTATCATTTTTTCCATTTCTCATAGTATATGCCAACTGGCCCCCCAAATTAGAACAAGTCAGCATGAGCCGCGTCTTTTTTTTCCACTGACACACACTCTCTCTCCTTCCACTTTCTCTCTCCTATGTTCCTTTTCTGTTCCCTTTTCATAGTGTTTTTTTTTATGTCACAGAACTTATAAACCAAGTGATCATAGCTCATACGACATATATATAAGACGCAACAACTCAGTTCAACACAATCCTAACATTATTAACATTCATTCCCCTTTTCACCATTCAAAATGTTGTCTTGTTCCGTTGCCAAAATCCGATTCTTCATCAAACCGCCTCCATGCATTTTGCTCTTCTTCCTTCTCTCTTTCACTTCCTTCACTTCAACAGGTTCCTGCACTCATGCTTTTCTTTTTTTTTTTTTCTAGTTAAATTTTTAGAACTTTTTCATTGGATATGTGTTCTTGTGGTTTAACGGATTGTTCGGTAATCCAGTTTTTCTCATTTTGCCTCGTGCATGATGGCGTGTACCTTACGCTCTGTTACTCGACTTTTGAGATTGATGCCGAAATTTGTCCTTTGAATTTGTTGAAAAAAATGAAAAGTTTGCTTTCTGCAATATTATTATTATTATTATTATTATTATTATTATTATTATTATTATTATGTTTTGGTTGATGGCAACGGTTTTGATAGAAAACACTGCCAATTGCTTCCTCTGTTTAATATTTCTTGCTATCAAAATTTTGGTATCAAACGATGAAACTGATATTCTGATTATCTATATATCGATCTTATACTAATTAAGTGCTAAGATGATAATTAACCGATATTAAATTGAATTTTCGTAGGGTCAACAGTTGAATAAGTAACTGATGGTACTAATTTCAGCTTTAACTTCAGTTATTCATATATGAATGCCCTTACTAATACGGATATCTTTCTTACATGGGAAGGTAGAAACCATTCCGTGGAAATTGAGTGTGTAAAAGTGAAGTTGTATGCTATTTTTGTATGCCTCTTGATAACTATTTTCACTTTATTGATTCAATGTTAGTATGTGATGTCAAGATTTAAGGTTCAATGATTGCTTCCAGTAAAGAAGTTTGATTTTCGATTCGACATTTTGTCTTTCAGAAGCCTATGATGTGCTTGATCCAAACGGAAACATTACAATCAGATGGGATATTATAAGCTGGACACCAGATGGTTATGTTGTAAGTATATTCTTTTAGAATTATACATGGTTTTGAAATGATTTCATTTATTTTTGTTCTGTTAGAAGCTTGATCTTGCTAAAACACAATTGAGTCTACTGCAGGCTGTTGTTACATTAAACAATTTCCAGCAATACCGTCACATCTCGGCGCCAGGGTGGTCGCTAGGATGGACATGGGCAAAGAAAGAGGTAATATGGAGCATGATGGGAGGGCAGACTACCGAACAAGGCGATTGCTCGAAATTCAAGACAACCCCACCACATTGCTGTAAAAAGGACCCAACCGTTGTAGATTTACTTCCCGGAACACCATACAATCAACAAATTGCAAATTGTTGCAAAGGAGGTGTACTCAGCTCATGGGCACAGGATCCGGCAAATGCCATTGCATCATTTCAAATCAGTGTTGGTAGAGCTGGAACCTCTAACAAAACAGTCAAAGTGCCCAAGAACTTCACCTTGAAAGCACCAGGACCGGGTTATACCTGTGGGCCGGGAAAAATTGTTCAACCTACTCAATTCTTAACAGGAGATAAAAGAAGAAGGACTCAAGCTCTCAGTAAGTTGATATAATATGCTCTAGTTCTTTAGTTGTTTTATTGTCACCATTATCAAAATCGTGCAATCTGGTAATAGTTCTTTGATTAAATCCAAAACTTGCTTTCTAATTAACTGACAGCACTTATTAGCAATACTTTTGACCTTACTATTTCTTATATTTCTCTGATGTATTGCAGTGACATGGAATGTGACATGCATGTATTCACAATTTCTAGCTCAGAAAACTCCCACTTGCTGTGTTTCACTCTCATCTTTCTATAATGATACCATTGTACCCTGCCCAACGTGTTCATGTGGCTGCCAGGGCAACTCTTCTCAATCCGGGAACTGTGTAGAGTATGTGTTTACTCCTTGTATTGCGATTTCCTTCGAAACAGAAATGAATATTTCACACTAAGATATGTTCTTTCTCTTTATGTTTACAGTCCAGATACACCACATTTGGCATCAGTTGTTGCTAACCCTGCAAAGAGTTCTCCTTTCGTTCAATGCACTCGCCATATGTGTCCTGTTCGAGTTCATTGGCATGTTAAGCTTAACTACAAGGAGTACTGGCGTGTGAAGGTCACTATTACTAATTTCAATTACAAGATGAACTATACAGATTGGAACTTGGTTATTCAACACCCGAATTTCGACAATTTGACTCAGCTTTTTAGTTTTAACTACAAGTCGTTGACACCCTATGGCACAATAAGTAAGTATTATCCTTTGTTCTAAGCTTTCTTCTTTTAAAAAAAATAAATAAAAAGAAAAAAGAAAACCTTCAAGGACAAGCAATCTTTCAGACATGAGGCACCAATTATTATAGAGGGAGGGATTGTGAAAGTTTGTGTTATATTCAAAATTATCTAGTCCTAATCACTGAATGAGCAACAAAAATCTCTCTATTCATCATAGAATATCAAATCCTTTTTACTCCTTACTTTTTTCTAGAAGCATGTGAATTACTGATATGAATTGCTTTAAACAGATGATACAGCATTGCTATGGGGAATTAAGTTCTACAATGATTTGCTCATGGAAGCCGGTCCGGAAGGTAATGTACAATCAGAGCTACTCTTCCGAAAGGATAAATCAACTTTTACTTTCGACAAAGGTTGGGCATTTCCTCGGAGGATCTATTTCAATGGTGACAACTGTGTGATGCCACCACCTGATGCTTATCCGTGGTTGCCAAATGCCAGTTCCCGGCGAGAGGTTTCCTTGCTAGCTTTAGTGCTGGCTTCCTTTGTAGTCTTGGCATTGTGTGCATATGCTTAATGTTCATATTCATGACCATGGGAAACTCAACTTCGCCACCAAAATTATCAGTCTGACTAGTTTTGATGCAAATTTGGAATATCAATTGGGAATTTGATCAGATACAGAGATTGACATGCAGTAAAAAATTCAAGATTAGTTCAGGACTCAATGATTTAATTTCCAACTTTAAGCATATTGGTGGTTGAATGTTGCTGCTGTGGTGTCGTTTCGATAGTGGTGAAGACTCACATGCAGTTGTCTTCATGTGAGTTTCTACCTTAGGTAGTATGGATTCACCTCTTCATTGAGTTCGAGTAAGGCGAGATTGTGTTTCTATTAGTGTGACATGTTGAGCATTTAGTGTATCTTTCATGGCAGCAAAAGCTAGCTATGATGATTGTACTTCTAAAATACTTTAGTTGTATATATATACTTTTTGTCTAAATGTTGCTACACATATATATATATTTTACATGATCTTGGTTTTTTCTATGCATTCTTAGGATATGTTATGCTGATGCATTTAGTGTTTCATTTTATTTTTGTTCTAAGACTATTAATATTTTCTGGTAAACAATAAAAAAGGAGATGAATTATTGGTTAAGACATTATAATAGCAGCATCATGAATTCATGATTCAGACAAAAATCATTGTTGGATTATTATATTTAGCATCCCTTTGGTGCTCATCAAGAAACACCTCCATGAATCTGGCTTGGTGTTTTCAAAGAATGACTTGAACATTAAGTTTCATACATAATGTTTATCAAGTTACTTTTAAGTGTACATGGTCTCAAAACTTTTCATAAAACAAAACTATATATGAACCCCACCAATTCATCATAAAACTAGGAAGAATATCAATGATAAAATGAGTACTGGGAAGGCACTTGGTGTTTGAGGGGAAGAATTAGGGAGGAATGGATAGGAATCTGGTGGTGGAAGCATGCATTCATCACCATTAAAGTAGACTTTTCTTGGAAATGCCCAACCTTGCTTGAATGTGAATGTGTCCTTGTCCTTCTGAAGAAGCACTTCTGATTGAACATTCCCAGTTGGTCCAGCTTCCATTAATAGATCATTGAAGTATTTCATGCCAAAAAACATGCCAGTGTCATCTACATACAAAAAATGAGAACACATGTGAATAACCATTCTCAAAATTATTAGTCTGAGAAATGTTATTTGAACAATTAAAATTGGTTGTCCATTTTTTCAAATAATACAAATTTAGTAGCTATCAATTATATTGCATCATTTAAGATGTGACATTGGATAAAAAAATAATATATACAATACACTAATACAATAACCTTTATAATATTTTTTGTAGGAATAATTTTAAAAGATGAGGAAACGGCTGTACAACTGTATATTAAATAAAATATTATAATTACATAAAAAAGATTTACTAAAAAATAGAAATAATTGACACAGACAAATTTATCTTAAATTTTATGAATAACAAAACTTGGAACATATCATATATTCACTGCAAAGGAATTTTAGAGATAAAAAAATATTTATGTACTATGGTATCAAGATATGAGCATGTCAGTAATTTTGAAGTACTTGTGCTGCTATATAAAAATAATATGAATGTAAAAGCATATTATGAGGATATATATGAGTATATTAATGATTCATACATAGATAATCAAATTGTGAAACAATAAGAAAAAAGAATTTATTAGCTGAGACTACTCACTTATGGAAGCATAGGGAAGTATAGGCTTGTAATCAAAGCTGAAAACTTGTGTGACATTGTTGAGATTTGGATGCTGAATTGCAAGAGTCCAGAGGGAATAGTTCATCCTGTAATTGAAATTTGTTATGGCAATCTTGACTCGCCAATAGTCCTTATAGTTTTGCTTCACATGCCAATGCACCCTTATTGGACACATATGATGAGTGCACTGCATCAATGGTTCATTGTCTTTCTTTGGAGTGTGAACACCAACCATGCTCAGAATTTTAGAGTCACTCCTGCATGCACCATAGCAACCGTTATATAATCACATAAATATGTTAATGGCATAAACTGTTTTGCAATAGTGACTTACTTGACACAATTCCTTTTGTTCTGGCAGCCACATGCACAAGAGGGACAAGGGGTAATAGTTTCATTGTAGAAAGATGACAAAGATAAACAACAAGCAGGGTTCTTTCTTGCTAGAAATTGTGAGTATGTGCAGGTAACATTCCATGTCACTGCATAAGAGACAACAAATGAAACATCAGAATTCTTGGTAAGTAAGGTTGCATTTGTTTCTGAGAACAGGACAAGACAAGACAGAGACACAAAATTTTGTATTTTTGTATCCTATTTGGTGATAAAATAGAACAAATTATGAAAATTTAATTTATTTTCATTTTTTTTCATTCAAAAATTTGAGACGAAAAATATAATAGTAAAATATATAGTTATAAAAAATTAACAAGAATAATAAAAGAAAAAATAAAAAATAAGTTGTGTCTCGGTGTTCTTCCTTTAAGGATGGATACAAAATACACTAATTTAGTATCCCTGAACACATTATCTCTGTCTATGTTGTCAAACACGATATTGTGTCTCCGTGTCCTATATCGATAAATAAACACAGCCTAAATCTTCATAAAAAGTGAAACAAATATGAAATCTTAAAAGGTGTGTTTGGTTTGTATTTTCATTTTCTATTTTTTTCTCATAATTTTGCTAAAGAAAAATAAATAAGAAAACTGGAGGTAGAAACAGAAAAACAGAATTTTATTGTTTTCACTCTTTTCTCTTTTTCCTTCTTAAAATTTCTGAAAATAGAAAACACTAAAAATAAAAACAGAGTTTAAGAACTTACTCAGGGCTTGAGTCTTGCGGCGCTTGTCCGGAGTAAGGAAAGTGGTGGAAGGAACAACCTTGGCCCGGCCGCAAGTGTATCCCGGTCCGGGAGCCAAGAGAGTGAAGTTCTTGGGGAGTTTAACCGTCTTGTTGGAGGTACCGGCTTGGCCAACACTGATTTGGAAGGAAGAAATAGCCTGTGAAGGGTCTTGGCCCCATGCAGCAACAACTCCACCCTTACAGCAATTTGTGAATTGCTGGTTGTAAGGGACACCAGGAAGCAAGTCCACAACTGTTGGGATTTTCTTGCAGCAGTGAGGTATGTTCCCTTTGAACTTTGAGCAGTCACCTTGCTCTGTTGTTTGAGCTCCTATCATAGACCATATCACTTCTTTCTTTGCCCATGTCCATCCCAGGGTCCATCCAGGGTTCATTATGTGCCGGAACATTTGGAAGTTGTACAACGTTACGTCCGCCTGATGGTCGGAAAAAATGCAGTTAGCATAGACAGTTTAGTCAAATATGTCAAACCATGTAACAGTTTTCGCCATTTGTCTTTACACCAAGACAACTTATTAGAAATGAAATTCGTACTTACAACATAGCCATCTGGAGTCCAAGACACTATATCCCATTTGATTGTTACATTCCCATTTGGATCCAAAGGATCATAAGCACCTATGATAAATTAAAAAAAAAATGGCAAATGAGCTAAATATAATGTTTGTATGTGTGAAACCAAAACAAAATAAAAAGATAAACATTGCATGGTATGATATCTAATTCTAACCTGCATTGGAGAACAACACAATTACACAAAGAACTAAGATGACAAGCCTCATTGACTATGTGATATGTTATCAATTAACTAAGCAAACTTTCACAAATGTTAGAACTTGGAATATAGCTTCAACTAAGTAACCAAATTATGGAAAATGCTAATGGTATTGGATGTATAGTAGTAGTATTGTAGAGGGAATGGAATTCACTGTTGGTGTTGCAGTGATGTCTCACCTAATGGTTGTTACAAAACCTGCACACATTTGTGATTGCTGTTGAAGTTTCCATATCTTGAAGCAACCGCCATGGACCATAGAGAGAACATACATTAGGGATATGTTAAAGAGTGAACATAACATGTCAACCGTTGTTAAGTTTTTTCATTTCTTTGAGTGTTGGAACAAATAAGGCGTGACACCAAGTTATTTGAATTGCATAACCATAAGGATTAAGGATCAAATAAATGGATACGGCGTTTTTTGTCTTTATGTTAAAAATATATAGTTGAAGTTTTTGTCTAATTTGAATGTAATTGCTATATGATTTTAAATATCATACTGTCGGTGTTAAGAAAAGGAAAATCACTAGACAATCAGAATTTCGTCGTCCGAATAATGTGACATTGTTTGTGTCTTTGAATAATAAAAAGTGGATCCTAATACTTCTTATTTTCTTGCCAGATTTTAGTTATATTTTTCTGATTGATGCTGAAGCACTTTTCTTAAAATATTTTAATGAAAACTCAGGTGGAGTTGAAGTTGATAATTAAGAGCCGTTAAATGATTTGAATAATTCAACTAAATTTCATCTAACGGCTCTCAATTATCAATTCCACGTGAAGTTGACTGCACTTGAGTTTCTACCAAATATTTTATATACAAATTAAATAAAATTATCTTATTTCTATGTTAGTAGGAAATAAATATCTTTATCTAAAAAATATTATAATATAAATATAAATTAATAATGTAATCATATATATAAATAATTTAATTTTCACACATTATCAGTGTAGAAGAATTATATATATATTAATAATGTGATTACGTAATTAATTTCTATACTTATTATTTAAAAAGCTATATGAACACATGAATCTAATTAAATAATCATGTAAAACTCTTTAAATAGTATATTAAATTAAACTCATATAAAAAAAATTATGCGGATCAAAATGACAAAACTATTATGCATCAAATAAAAAAAAGTCTAGTTTTCTAGCATTTGTCCAATATTTAACCAATATAAGGAATTATTTAATCTATGCATATCAAAACTCGAAAGTGACTTTCATCAAAAGGCAGTACTAAATTACATTCTTGGTGTTGTGACCACTTTGTTCAATGTTCATATTAGGTAATTTTTGTCTTTTCATGGAACTTTCCACCAAATTTTGTGATCAGCCTCTTTATGATGGCCTTGCTTGTCTCTTTTGTCTCTGCCTGGAATTAGATGAGTTTGAAGCAAGCAAGAAAGGTAGGGTCAGGTTTTGAGTTCTTTTCTAATCAAAAAATGACACCATGTACCGGTTTACCAAAAGGGACACCCTAACCACTCCATATGTATCTATCTATAAAGCATTAGTTCATGTCTTAATGCTTTGGTAGTAAATTAAATTTTGTAAAGCACACATTACCCACTACTTAACTTGCATGATTTTATTTGCATTATGATCACTTAAGTTCCTTTGAGCTTGTAACTTCATTTCACTACAAGAAAAATACCCATTCAGCCACACTTTTTTTAAGCTACATTTAAAAAGCGTAGCCTATTCATAGAATAGAATAGGCTACGCTTTTCTCTGTGTTTCTTTTTTATAAGAGAAAAGGATACACAATTGTGGCATCATTTAAAAAGTGTAGCCTTAGGTATTATAGAAATCACTTATAAAGCGTAACCGTAGGTTGATATCTATGGATTCACTTTTTATATCAAAGACAACATTTTTAAAGAGTGACCTATTTATTATATTTTGGGTGCGCTTCAAAAGTGATGCCTGATGTATATAAGGCCAAATTCTAAACACTTGGTGAATTTTTTATTCCCCTTTCCTTCCAAAAGCACACACGCACACTAAGCTACTGCACCTTCATCAATTCGAGTAAGTGAGTAACCTGTAACCCTCACCTTCGCCAACCCTTTGGCGCACAACCCTCACCTTCGCCATTCTCACCTTCAATACTCATCACCTACGACACTCATCACCTTCGCCTTCTCACCGTCGCTGTTGACCGTCGCCACCCAGTCACCACTCACCACCAATCACCACTCACCAATCACCACATCGTGCACTGGCCAGCTCACTAGCTCACCACTCACCGCCAGTCATTGCTCACCGTTCACCATCGACACTCATCACCTTTGCCATTGTCACCACTGCACTGACCATCGCTCTTCTTCGCCGTTCTGCTCTAATCGTCGCTGTGCCGCCCTAACCATCGTCATCTCCGTGCTTCTCATCATCATCTTCTCTGTGCTCACATCATTGAATAGGTATTGTATTGATTTCTATTTGGTTATGAAATTTCAGAGGTTTAGGGTTCCAATTTTAGGGGTTTTAATTTGGGGGTTTTAATCTGTGAAATATGGATTTGTGAACTGTGATTTGATAACATGCATGCTGTTGTTGATGAAGATGCGTGGTATTTTAGGGTTCTCAGTTTGGAGTTTTGGGAACAACAAATTTTGACATGTTTGATTACAATGTTCAAGTAATCATAAAATTATTGGGATTGCTCATTCATAATTTCTGAGCAGAAAGAAAACCCCTTTCAACATGAAATTAGAAATACGATGTTTTTTAGGATGGTCATATACTCATATTATTGTACTAATGGAAAAACAAGGTAGAATCTGCTAGAAAGTATACTTGAAGTAGCCTAGATGTGAACAAGTGATAGTCCTTTTAAGCCAACTTGCAAACTGATTATCTTTAATATTTTTTCATCTTCTCTTTTCTCTGTCCCATGGAGTTAAATTTGTTATTAATTTTAGGTTCTGTGGAAATGCGCTGAGTGAATACTTATTTCCCTTTTACTAATCCATCATTTGAACTTGAAATATACTTCAAGGTATGCTATGGTCAAGATTATGAGAATATCTCTTTAACACACTGGTTTTACAGAATGAAATTGCTTTCATGTAGGTTAGGAGATGACCAAAAGTAAAACTTTTTGTCACTAGATCATTCTATGTCATCCTGCTATTTATGTTTTTAGTAGTCAATACTCACTTTTCAACCATCTTTATTCAGAGATGCAGCTTCAGCAATATGACTCGCTTGTGTCGTTTCCCCTCTTCTCTCATATTTTATGTCTGTATTATTGTTTGATTTTTTCTTTTATTCCAGGAAAAGTGGTTGGAGGTTTTGGTTTGTTCAGCGACAGAGCAAGAAATTCTAAGAAGAAATGGGAAGCCAAACCATGCTGCCATGAGTTTCAAAAATTTTGAGTGTATATGAGCAGGTTGTTACCATGACTGTTGTTTATCAATCCATTTTTATTTTTTCTTCAGTTATTCTTTTGATATCTTTCAAGATGTTTTTTCAAGCTAAATGTAATGTAATTATTTCATTCGGAATTCCTTGGTGCCATGATGTGGGCTTGGATAGCATAGTCAAGTGACTGTAGCATATGCTTCATCTTCTTATTCTGGCATCTGGTAGGAATGAGGAAAATATCTTAAAAAGTGTATCTTAGGATTGGAATGCAATCAGATTTGGCACAGGTAATCTTATTTGATCACTTTTTAATGGCCTTAGGATTAGTTGAAGAGACACTTTAGAAAATTTAAGCATAGATATGAAAGAGATTGAATGGTGGATTGTCAAATTATACTTTGGACTAGTGAAAATTGAGAAATGCATTTTGATTTAATCTTTTATTTGGTGTGATTGGCAGTCTTGGAAAATGTGGTATTTGATGAGCATTCTCGAGAGGTTGATTACTCAGACAAATCAGTTACAGGTACATAAATTTTATTTTTAAGATGAATTTGGCTTATACACAGAAATTGATATGCATATATGAAGATTTTTCTAATTTCCTTGTAATATTTTGACTCTATGCCATAGTTAAAGCCTCTCAATCTCAAAAAAAAAAAATAGAAAAAGAAATAGCTTTTCAAGTTTTGTTTTCAGTTTGAATGTGTTGATAAGAGAAGAGAAAATGGAGAGTTTGGTAATGAGTGGGAAGAAGCTTTGTGTAATGGTGTTATGTTTGTGCTGGGTTCATGCAGTGACAGCTTCTGTTACATATGATCACAAAGCAATTGTTGTTAATGGGCAGAGAAAGATTCTATTTTCTGGTTCTATACACTACGCCAAAAGCACACCTCAGGTACTTTCTTTCTTAATTATATTTTTCTTTTATTAATCATTCTTTTTAATTGTATTTTCTCATTGTTCATTGATGGGGGAATGCATGTAGATGTGGCCAGAGCTTATTCAAAAAGCTAAAGAGGGAGGGTTGGATGTTATTCAAATCTATATGTTTTGGAATGGCCATGAACCTTCTCCAGGAAAAGTAATTCACTTTCCAAAAAAATTGCAGGGTTTTTATTCTTTCATTTGTAAAAGAATTGGAAAGAAATTAAAACTAATATACTTTTGCTTACAAAATATTTCAGTATTATTTCGAGGATAGGTACAAACTTAGTTAAGTTCATCAAGGTAGTGCAGCAAGCTGGACTTTATGTTAATCTCCGAATTGGTCCCTACATATGTTCTGAATGGAACTTTGGGTAATGATCTTCATAATTTGGCTTATAATTCAATATAATATTAGGAGTGAAAGGAGATTATTCTAATGTTTCTGTACAACTCATTAATTATACAAAGACCGGTAAGCAAGTCTAATGTTTCTGCACAGAAAACTACTTTAATAGGCAAAGTTAATATAAAATGATAGGAAATGTTAGCAATTTTTTCCCTTGTTAGCACTATTTAGTTCATTAAAAGGAAACAAAATACTATGAAGCTCGGTAGTGCTGCAGTTATTATTCCTATTATCTTTAACCTGCAATAACTGATTAAAAGATGCTGCTTTGTTATCACAACATTTTGTACTGTCCTGAATGGAGGAGGATGAGCTATTTCAGTAGCTCTTGTCTTGAATCAAAATGCTGCCAAGGTAGCTGCGACTTCGGAAACTGCTGCATTCTCCCAAAATCCTGCACTTGTTCTTGCTCCAGTTATCCCAAGGTATGCCTTTGTTGCTGTTGTACAAAGTCCTTTTGGAGAAGTGTTTTCTGATGTTTCTGATGTTAGTATTTCAAATGCCATCTTAATAATGCAGAGTCCAAGGCAATGAAAAGAGCTAACTTTTTCTTTTTCATGTGATTGGTTATTTGGATATTATGGGTTTGATTGTGTAAATATGTAACCATGATGATAGGGTGAAATGGATGCTGTTTTTGTTAATGCTATACTAGCAGTGTGAAACTTGCAGTGTGTCTAGTGATTCTTTAATAGTACTAGTTCAGTTGGATTTTTCATTTCTTCCTGCACTAGGATTTCCCTATAAGCCACGTGGTTTACTGTTGCATTTGTCAGTTTCTTTGCACTAAGAAGAAATATGATGAAATAAATGAGCAGGTTTTCTTTTCACCCGTTTAGTTTGACTGATGCCTTATTCAGTTATCCTTCAGTGTTCTTGTTGAATTATTGTGTCCTAACTTGCTCTTATTGTTTAGTATTAAACTGTTGTCTACCCAACACATTAAAAAATTGTGGTCCATTGATGTGTATATAAGGAATTCATTATTTACAAGACTGTTAATTTATTTGGTATCTTTGGTGAGTGTTGGTTGCAGTTTGCAACCTGAGATCAGTTACAGTTAGCAAGTCTAGTTAATCACTGTCAAGGTGCAGTCTGTACCACTGCCGGTAATTGTGTGAGAGTTTGTCTTTTGTTTGATTTTTTTCTTTTTTTGGTTATACAAATGACCTCTTCCTCCTACTCTGTATTTTCTCTTTATCTTCAACTCAAAATATAAAAGAAATAATTCACATTGTAATGCAATTTAAACAGCATGTCCATAAACTGTATTTGATAGTAGGCAGTAACACTGTTTCTTCCTTGTGGCAAGCCCACATAGTGTGAACTGTTTTTATTCTTTATATTTTATTGCATTGGTTTCTTTCAAATTACTTGTGTGATTGATGTCATCAACCTCCTTCAGAATAAAATACTTCATAGCCATCTTGAAGCTTTGCATATTCGGTCGGAAGGCAAAGAAGGAGTACAATGCTGCTGGTATATCATTTGGAAGTAGTAGTGCAGATACATTTGGTGATGCTGGTCTTCAAACTGTGGTGACTTATCTCCGAAATTCAAAAGAAATTGTAAATACTTGTCATGTGTGTAGCAAATTTGTTTCGCTTGTATATTTGTATATTCATTTTAAGTTCTCTACTTTCACAGTCAGAAACAGAAGTGTCAGCTTTGATATTATTATTAATAGTAAATTCTAAGTGATATTATGGTTATTTTGATATTATTTAAAGAAATTATTTAGTATAATTATGTATTTATTTTTATGTTATAATATTCAACTCATTTAAATAAAAATACAGAATTATTATACATATAATCATATTATTAACTATTATGTTGTGTTAATAATTATTAGAAAATTCTATATATATATATATATATATATATATATATATAAAATCGAGACCTAAGGCTATACTTATATACAGTAGCTATAGTATACAAAAAAAAAGAGGGACCTAAGGCTACACTTATAAAAAGTAGCTATGGTATACAATGTGGCTACGCTTTATAGGTGATGCAGTAGCGTTGAAAAGCGTAGCCTATTTTAGCGAAAATGGAAGCTGAAAAGCGTAGCCTTTGGTCCTGGATAGCATCACTTGAAAAGCGTAGCCTATTTCCAAACGCCAAAAGCGTAGTCCTTGGTGCAGAAAAGCGTAGCCTTTGAGAATAGGCAACGGCCGAATAGGAATCACCCTAAAAAGCGTAGCCGTAGCCCAGAAAGCGTTGTCGTAGCCTAAGGCATCATTTTTTTCACTTTTGGCTACACTTTTCAAGTGTACCTGAATGGGTATTTTTCTTGTAGTGTTTTGACATGCAACGATGCAAGGGAAAAGTTAATCATAGTAGCACATGTAAATTGGTGTTCACTGTTCAGTACTCAAATTAAACAAACCATGAGTTTGAGGAGATCATAGTAGGTAGGATTTCGATTGGTAAATTTATGTGCAGAATTTTGAGGATTCATAACTTAAATCTTGATGCTCTTTCAATGGAAGCACCGGGATGGTAAATGCTATCTTACCCTCTCTAAAATAACATGTAAGTTATCCTCTCTAATGTATCATATTCTAACGGGTATTTATTTATTTTAAATTTTTAGTAGAATTTGTTGGATGACTAATTTATCTAATAAAATAAAAATTAAGAAATTAATTTCGGGTCATTAAAATTTGTTGAAAATTTAACAAAATATTTGAAAAATAATGTTATATATTACACATTTATTTTTTACACAAAATCTCTGATTTCTAACTAAAATTAAATAAAAATCCAGACCTTCATAAAAAATAATTGCAAACTAGCTACATTAATTTTTAAAAAACAATATATAAAGTATTTCAATTTCTTCCTTTTTTTCATATAATTCGAAACCAAATTGTATAGAATAAATTTTTAAATTGAAAGATCTACTTACGATAAACTTTTCAAATTAAAAATTTTCACGGTGACACTAATTTGTGTTTCTATTTTTAATTTGTCATATCAATATTTTAGTTTAAAATTTAGTTAATATAAGAAAAATTTTAAATTAATATTTTAATAAATATATAACAAATGTATTAAAAATAAACATCGAATTAGAATGTGACACATCAGAAGAATAACTTACATATTATTTTAGAGAGGGTATAGTAACATTCACCTTATAATTAACTATGCACATAGACTTTTTTTAATTAATAAAATAAAGAAAATATATGTTAGCTATATATTAAAAAAATACTACTATAATTTGAAACAATATTTATACCGTTTGATTGAATGAATCACATAAAACCAAGTATATATTGGTTGTGAATTATAATGGTACTATGCATTATGATAGGATGAGTTTGGAAATGTTAACGTGATAGTTTTTAGATGGTTAATTTGGTTTATATATTATTGTATGAATGTAGGTCCATCTTAGAAGTCTAAAGAACTCCAGAAAAGTTGCGAAACACTTTGGTCCTGCTCTTGGCCTGGTGTTTCTCATAGCCGTACCAAGCCTTATGTACGATTTAAGAGAAGGAAGTTTGAGAGATCTAGAAGAAGAAGGAATAGCGAAAAATTTAGGGTTAAGTTGTATTATTTCTGTATTTTTTTTTTCAGTTTTTAATTTTAGAATTGGAAAAACTACCAAAAGTACTCATGAAGTTTACGAATGCTGACAAAAGTACCCATAAACTAAGGAAATTAACGCTGTACCCATGAAAGATAGATTCCGTATGACAAAAGTATCCAAATCCTAAATTTTTGTTGATTTTTTAATAAAATTCCTAAACTACCCTACACTCAACCTCAACTCACTTTTTCAACCTTTCATAACCCAATCTGCACCAACCTTTGCCATGGAGTCCGAAACTACTCCTACAACAAACCAGACCGAAATCAATGGTGGTGGTGGTGGTGGAGGATCGGACTTCAACCGATTCATTCATAAGTTTACAATCCATACCCAAACCAAATCAATCAAACACCAAAAAATACTCAACATATAAAAATTTTCAAATTCATTCATCCAATTTCAATTCACTTTAGCAAAACTAGAAGTAGAAATAGCCATCAACCATAAAAAACTAATAAATCCATTCATCAAATTTGAAATTTATTTCAGCAAAAATCAGAAGTAGAAGTAGCCATAAACTTGATCTTCTGTAAATCAATCTCAGCCTTCATAAAAAATAGAAGCAGATTTAAAAAAATAGAACAATATCATTTTAGTAGTAACTAAATCAATTTCTGAAAAGAAAAAAATAAAATAAAAAATGTTTAAAAAAAAAGAAATACCTTTTTTTTCACCGGCTGTAACATCGTCAATGGCAGAACCTCCATCCACAGCGCCACCTCCCTTTCTTCTTTGATTTCTCTTTACCGAACCCTCTTCCTGCATGCAAGAGCACCACGACCCCTCTCTCTTCTCAGGCGTACGACGATGGTATTCTCCTCTGCTGGGTCAGACGCGCCACGATGACGTTCTCCTCGGCTACAACAGGTGCATCATGGCGATATTCTCCTTAGGTTGGGTCAAAGGCGCGTAATGAAGGTGTTGTAGTCACCTTAAGAGTGAAAGGGAGAAGACTCTATGAGGGTTTTTGAGAGAGGAGTGACGATAGAATGGGGTAAGGGTGGGGTAGTTTGGGAATTTTATTAAAAAATCAACACAAATTTAGGATTTGGATACTTTTGTTATACGAAATCCATCTTTCAAGAGTACAACATTAATTTCCATAGTTTATGGGTACTTTTGTCAGCGTTCGTAAACTTCATGGGTACTTTTGGTAGTTTTTCCTTTAGAATTTAACCCTTTTTCCTATATCCTAGTGCTGAAGACAGTTGTCTTAATGGTAATTGTTGCTAAAATATTGAAAAATAATGGGCTTACTTGTTGAGAAATCAAAGTTTTAAACTCGAAATTTATATTGTATTTGAGTATTTGTTTTTTAATGTATAAAATAATTATAGCAAAAATTATATGTTACTAATTACTATTTGATTTGCCTTGTAATAAAAATTGCATGCTACATTTATAGGTTTGGTAATAAAAAAGAACTGAAAATTTATATTGTGCAGCGATGAAGGTAAAATTAGAAAAATATTTTTTTTTTAATTTGATAAGGCTATTGCCACGCTTTAAAAGCGTGGTTGTATCCTCGCTATCGCCACGCTTTAAAAACGTGGCTATATCCCTCGCTATCGCCACGCTTTGAAAGCGTGGCCATATCTCTCTATTGATATGCTTTAAAAGCATGGCGATATATAAAGTGTGGTCATATCTCTCACATACGGCCACGCTTTTAAACGTGGTAATCTGTAAAAAGCGTGGCAAAAAAGAAAGCGTAGCGATAGATCACCAAAAGCGTGGCGATAAAGAAACTGGCACCCTTGCAGATGTGACCCTTTCAAAAGCATGCCGGTAGCTCAAAAAACGTGGTGAAAAGTTATCGCCACTTTTTTTCAGCTTTTTGCGACGCTTTAAAAGCATGACAATAGAGCTGTTTTCTTGTAGTGTATATCCAACCAAGACAAAATTTAAATTTATAACACTTACTTAATTGTATCAGTGAATTAAGTCAATTAAGAATCTGACCAACCTAAATTAATACTTTTATTTTGATTTATCAAACATACATAGTACTGTAACTTTTCAAAAACTATATTAAAAAATTAAAAGTAAAAACTTAAATACAGTCAATTTCACATGAAGTTAATAACTGAGAATTGTTAAATAATTTAACTAAATTTATTTTACTAAATTTTCATCTAACGACTCTCAGTTATTAATTTCACGTGAAATTGACTATACCTGAGTTTTCACCAAAATTAAAACCTAAAAATTACTTTTGGAAAAACAGAACTTTATCAAATGCTGACTTTAGTTATCGACAAAGTATATTTTTGTGAAGTCTTTACATTGTTTTAAATTCTCCTTGGCACAGTATCCTTCCTGCTTAAAACTAGTGCCTAAATTCACATGCTCGATCCACAATCAATTTTCTGCATTTTGCATAGTTCCTTTCTTCTAATGTAATTACAATTGATTTTTTTTTAAAAAAATAATTACAATTGATTATATATTGACATGCCCAATCATCACTTCTATTTGGAGAAAGTCCGATGGCTGATGGCTCCTATATCATTGGTTTAAGTTTTTATTTGGTGTATATCATTCGTTAAAGTTAGCTAATCAATGCAATAATTTGTTGGACTAAAGGAAAAATAAAAAAAGTTTAGCAAGATACAGGTCAAGGTTATCAACTGAAATTGTTTTATAGAAATATACAAAGATCAAGAGTTTGTTTGGTTAAACTTTAAAAAAAAAATTTAAGTGATTACTTTTTAAAAGACCTTTTTAAAAAAATATAAAAGTAATTTTATGTTTAAACTTTAGATATCTCATATAAAAATATCTTTTATTTATTAATTATGTTTGAGTACAATAATATAAAAATATTTTTATTTATTTATTATGTTAAAAATATTTTTTTAAGCAAAAAAAATATTTTTAAAAAGATATCAATTATAATTTTTTAAAATTTTTTTTATATTTTTAATATTTTTTTTACTATTAAAAATTTATTAAATATGTCAAAAAATAAAAAAATATATTTTTGTTAAAAATATTTTTTTAAAACAACTTAATGACACCTAAATAAATTTTAAATTTTCAATATATTTATTATAGATTTATTAAAATAAAAAATTTTAAAACTTTTACCGATAATAATTTTAATATATGCGTCGTTACAACTGATATTATTAGTTAGCTAAACCCAAAAAAAAAATAGGGGTCATTATCAAGATGCATCAAATAATTATTATTTGCTTTGTTACTAACAGTGCATCAATAAGTTTGTTAACTAATTCATCTTACGTGTTAAATAATTGAATAGCTAAGATTATATATATATATATGGGTAAAGTACATTTTTTGTCCTGAAGTTTGGCAAAAATTTCAAAAATATCTCTAAGTTTTATTTTGTTTTAATTTTATCCCAAAAGTTTTCGATTTGCATCAAATATACCCTCGACGGCTGAATTTTAAAAAAATTTAAGATCAATCTAATAATAATGCATGAAAATTATGCTTGATTTGCTTATGTTGAGGGTTGTTCTTATGAAATTGTTATTGAATTGGTCTTAAATTTTTTAAAAAATTAGCCGTCAGGGGTATATTTGATACAAATCGAAAACTTTTGGAATAAAATTGAAACAAAATAAAACTTAGGGATATTTTTAAAACTTTTATCAAACTTTAAGGACAGAAAATATACTTTACCCTATATATATATATATATATATATATATATTGAAGTAATACCTCAAATAGTCTTTGAAATTTAGAGAAAAGTGTGCCTTTGAAATTTAACGTGCTGTGTTAAAATTTAATAGAAAAATTCTAATATCTAAAATTTTTGTGATCAATCAATTTGTTTGAATAATCTGACGTCATTGTGCCAACTTGATTACCATAATAGCAAATGTTGCTATCACTGCTAGCGAACCGAAGCTGCAACTTGAGAAAGAAAATACAATAATTTGTTTTGATGAGAAAGACGTACAAATTGGGACTAAACGTTGTACAAAAAATTTAGTTAGAAGACTTTTGGCGGATAAACAATTTTCAAGTAGTATTGTAGAAGCTGTTATATATTCTATATGAAGGCAATCAGAGAATTTTAAAGTGGTAGATCATGAAAAAAATATATTTCAATTTTCTTTTGGAAATGAGAGATGCCTCTTGACTCTTTAAAAACTACATCCTGAATCTTCAGAGATGGAAGAAAGATGAGAATATTGTAAAAATATATTTTGCCCACGTGCTAATATTGATACAAATTTGGAATTTGCGAGAACAATTCAAGACTAAAGAATTAGGATGGAAGATAAGAGGCTCATTTGGATAGGTATTAGATGCAGATATCTTCTATGTTCGGAGCAAGGAGCATAGTATTGTTAAAATCTAAGTAAATTTGGACATAACAAAACCACTTAGAAGATACGTCAAGTTTGCTGGTCCCAAAAATAAACAACTTAAAGTTGCACTCAAGTATGAACGGATCGGCACCTTTTGCAATTATTGTAGATTCATTGGACATGAAACAAGAGCTTGCAGTTGTTAATTTGAAGATTCGTTGAAGGGAGAAGTGGAAGAAGAAAAGTGGGGAATTGGTTGAAAGCCGACCAGACGGGATGAAGAGAGGGAGCTACGAAGGATAATCCTAATACTAATCTGCCTAAAGGGGAAGATAGCTCACACAACAGGGTCAAAAAGCCAACTCCAGTAAACTTAATTAAGGGACTGGCCAATCTATCAATGTAGTCTTGGGAAAGAGATGGGAGTAGTAAGGAAGAAGAAGTATGAGCAATGCTATCGTTCAAAAGAAGGCACAAGCAGCAAACTATTTTCCACAAATTAATACCGGCTCAGAAATAGAAAGAAACAATGCTGAAGAAAGAGACGAAAAGGGATATTCGAAGGGGATTAAAGTAACAACATGCTTTATGTTTGGAAAACAAGGACAACAACTTACTCAATCTACCAACAAGAGACAGAACTTAAAGCAACTAACAAGAAAACCTATTAAAGTGTCAGGAGTTAAGAGGAGTACACAAGGAGAAAGGGTTCCACCCAATCAGAAAAAATTATGCTCAGAGAAAAAGGTGCAAGCTGAAGAGGGAGAGGGTGCCACCCTACAATAGGCATCCAGTGACCCATAAAGATGATGATGTGGAACTGTCGGGGTATGAGAAATCCCCTGACAGTTCACAACATATAAAGAATCTTTAGATCTCATTTCCTCGAAATAATGTTTTTATGTGAAACTAAAAATACTACCTCAAATGTTACAACTCAATGCAACAACGCAGGTTTTCAGCAGGTATATTGTGTAGATCTTAGGGGTCAATCTGGTGGGTTAGTACTGACATAGAAAGATAATGCAGTTGTCTCAATTCTTTTTAGTGATGATTTCTTTTTTTTTCTTGAGTGGACAGTTCCTACCAATAAAAAAAAATGGGAAGTAGTTGTTGTTCATTTACATTGTGATGACAACATTCAGTTTAATCAATACTGAAGAATTATTGAGCTTAAAATGATAGCTAGCCCCCTACTTTCTTGTGATAGGTGACTTCAATGCCATCTTCACCTATCATGAGAAAAAGGGAGGAAGAATGAAGTCGCCCTCATCAATAGAGGCTTTTTAACAACTTCATTAGTGATGGTGATTTGGTGGACTTGGATTTCGAAGGGAGAAAATTCACTTGGTGCAATAGACAATACGGTGACAACCTAATTATGGAACGATTGGATAGATGCATCTCTTCACATCATTTCAGAGCAAATTACCCACGAGCAATAATCCTTCATTTAGATGATACAGGCTCTGATAATTGCCCTTAGATGTTACTGGCGGACAGGGAGAAGCACAAGGCAAAAAGAAGATTCCGATTTCAGAAAAGATGGTGTGACAGTGAAGAAGTTATCAATATGATGAAAAAAATATTGATGACTGAATTTAATGGCTCTCTAATGTTCAAACTGTTCTCTAAACTGAAGAAATGCAGGCATGTTTTGGAAGAATGACAGAAGTCCGGCTCTACCAATTCGCAAAAGCTAATTTCTGATCTGAAAAATCAATTGAAATTGGAAAAAATGAAGAGGACAGAGGCAACAAGATCAACTATTTTACAGTTAGAGGAAGAATTAGCTAAAGCCTACTTACAGGAGGAGAGGTATTGAAAGGAAAAATCTAGAATTCAATGGTTGAAATGGGGCGACCAAAACACAAAATTCTTTCATGCTAAATTCCAAAGTAGAAATCGAAAAAACAAGATTTTCAGACTACAAGACATCTTGGGTAATTTCAGCACAGATCCTGGAGGCATTGCCCAAATCACCACTGAGTACTTTAAGGAGTTGTTCATTTCTTCTAACCTCAGTACTTTCTCGGCAGAACTACAATCTTTGGAGAGAAAATTTGATGATGATACTAATTGAATACTTACTAGAAGTGTTTCGGAGGAAGAGATCAAGAAAGCTACATTCTCTATTAATTCTTTCTCAGCCCCAGGAGATGATGGATTTACTGCAAAATTTTATCAACATTACTGGGAGATTGTTAAGGGTGATCTATGTAGTGCTATTAAGAGCTTTTTCTCGGGAGGTCGAATGTTAAGGGCATTCAATCACACTCATATTTGCCTAATTTCAAAAATGCAAGGCATAGAAACCATGAGCCAGGTCCGCCCCATTAGCCTCAACACTGTTCTCTATAAGATTATATCCAAAATTCTTGTCCATAGAATGCAGGGTATTTTGGATAAAATCATAAGTGCTAACTAGAGTGCATTTATTAAAGGACGCCTAATAAGTGATAATATACTAATAGCTCACGAGTTTCTGCATTTTTTGAAAAATAAGAACCATGGTGATCATGAAATGGTAGTGAAGCTTGACATGAGCAAGGCTTACGATCAGATTGAATGGTGTTTTGTTTGAGAAGTTATGGAGAAGTTGGGCTTTTGCTCTAAATGGATTGATTGGATCAAGGAATGTGTTACCACTATGTCATACTCTGTTATTGTGGATGGTCAACCTTATGGTTACTTTAAACTATGCAGGGGATTGAGGCAAGGCGATCCCCTTTCTCCCTATCTTTTCATTCTTTGTGCAGAATTGTTGTCCCATCTGCTCCATAGAGGAGAACAGAGGAGAGAGATCTCAGGTCTACAACTCAATGATAGATGTCATACGATTAATCATTTATTCTTTGCAGATGAATCAATCCTATTTTGCAAAGCTAATGAGCAGGAATGCCAAAGATTGCTAAAGATTTTGGAAGAATATAGGAAAGTTAGTGGGCAACTCATTAATTTCTCGAAGTCTTTAGTATTCTTTAGCAAAAATACCCCAACACAGATTAGAGATGCCTTAGCTGAATCTCTACAAATTTCACATATGGGTAGACAGAATAACTACCTGGAATTTCCAATAGTTGTACATAGATCTAAGAGGCAAATATTCAATGTTATTAAAAAAAGGTGGAAAGGAAGCTGCAAATATGGAAGAGATCTTTCTTATCCATTAGTGGCAGAGAGGTTTTAGTGAAGGCGGTAGCTACTGCAGTGCCTATCTATACATTAAGCTGTTTTAAGCTCCCTGATTCGTTGCTTGAGAAAATATAAAAGAAGATTATGAGTTTCTGGTGGGGTCAGAGAGGCTCAGAAAGGAGGCTACAGTAGGTGAGATGGGATATAATTTGTAGAGAGAAGAAGTATGGGGGGCTAGGTTTTAAGGATCTAAAAGCGTTCAATTTATCTATGCTAGCCAAGCAAAGCTGGAGGATTCTTACCAAGCCTGAGTCCCTAATAAGTAAAATCTACAAAAGTAGATATTTCAAATATTCTTCTTTTCTACAAGCCCCAACAGGTCAGCAACCATCATGGGCCTGGAGAATTTTACTACACGGAAGGAGAATTCTGGAGGAAGGAATCGAATGGAAGGTGGGAAGAGGCAATCAGATTAGGATACTTAAAAATCCATGGCTAAGGAAGTTTAATCCTATTTCAGACTACCAGCAAAACAATCACAATCCAAACAAGGTATGGGTCAATAAGCTCATCAACAATTCCAGACATTGGTAAGAAGAATTAGTCAAAACCATATTCAGACCTGATATTGCTACTGAGATCCTACAAACATCTATTTCAGAAGATGGGAAAGATAGCATTATTTGGAAGTGGAAATGAAACAGACACTACTCGGTGGCTTCTGGGTAGTGTATTGCTTTCAAACTTTCTCACCCTCCAATCCAACAGCTCCCAGAAGTGCGCAAAGAGAAGAGAGTCTGGAATAGCGTGTGGAAACTTCGGTGTCCTCCAAAGATCAAAGTCCTCCTCTGGAAAGCTCTCCATGATGGTCTGCCTGTCCGACACCGATTACACAGTAGGTTGCCAACCATCGCGGACGCCTGCCCGATGTGCCAAGAATTCGGAGAAATGGTAAATCATTGCATATTGGATTGTAAGCTTGCAAGAGAAATTTGGAGGAAAGCTGAATTTGAAAATTTTCTTACCTCTAATAGCTCTGAACATTTCTGGAGGTGTCGGATGAAGCTTATGAAGGAGCTGAAGAGAAGATCCAATTGGAAGAAAAACATTACTCTTGCTATAATTCTCGCTTAAAATAACTGGATAGCACGAAACCTTAATACCTTTGAAGTCAAGGATCTCTCCATTGACGTGCTCTATTCATCTGTCGTGGAACTTCTTGAAGAATTTGGGAAGAGAAATGGAAGGTAGTTGTTACGGTAGATAGGTTCAGGTTGTCATGTTTTGATGCTTGTAATGGGTTAATGGGTAACCTTTTCTTTTCATTGGCGATCCAAATAGGACCTCATCTTTTGTATATTCATTTTCACAAGTATAAATGAATATATAATTAACTTTGGAAAAAAATGGTCTTTGAAAATTTCAACTCGCTTTAATTAAGTTTTTTACTTTTTAAAATGACCAAAGATATCTCTCATTCTCAGAAACGTGAGTCCTTGTTAATCTAAATGTCATAATCCATTTTAACATTATTGATGTGTGCAATTAAGTGCCAACTTGGCAGTTTGCTAAACCGCCTAAACGACGTCGTTCACGTCTAACGTCTAATTGCAATAAAAAGACGCAGTTTCAAACTAAGTTTCTCTCTTTTTCAAATAAACAAATCCCAAATGGTCCCCATTAACCTTGCTCGGCCAGCAGCCTCCAAGTGTCTTCGGTGGCAAAAATCAAATGTTTGGGTCTTTAGTGACGAATAGCATAGCAATAAAGATGCCTCCGACACCAGTACCGGCGGCAACATTGAAGTAATCGGCGATTGTGGTATTGGCGTCGCCAGACTTCTTTTTGAGAGGATTTTCAAGGTAGGCTAGGATTTTACTGGCGAGGATTTGGCGCACGGTGCTACCGCCGTTGATTGAGAGGATGCACATCTTGCCACACTGGTTCTTGTGGGAAGATGCGGCGTCAAGAGTGGCAAAGGTTGGCGGTTGAGGAAGTTCCAATTTTGAATCAATGGAGGTAGGTATGTGCTTGAGGAACTAGAGCTTCTGTTTGTCGTAGAAAAATAGAAGCTTACTACATTACCTCTCACAAACTCTTCTTCTAATTCACATACAACATTCATCTCTACAAAATAAATATGATATTTTATTAGTAAAATATTTATAAGAGAATATTAAAAAGCATGTTTGAGTCTCTTCTAGCTACTAATCATTCTATGATGATGATGACTAGTGCTACATATACATATATAAACACTAGTATTTATTTTGAAGAAAAATTAATTAAACAGAGTAAAAAATTGTCACAATTCCTTAGCTATTTCTCCTTATCTGAAATTAGAAAAACTAGCTGCTCCTCAAAATTTCAAAGGCAACCAACTAACCAACAGCAACAAGTACTGAACAAAACCACAAAATGCCAAATCGCCCTTGCCAAATGTTGGTGTTGCTAACGTGATTTTAAAAGAGACAATCAAAGGAGTAAGTACAAGAATATTTGGAAATTTTGGTAAAATTTGTTCCAACACTTGAATTTAAGACATTTAGAGTTATTTATGCTTTAATTTACTTGACTTTTATCACTAACATCCATCATGCTTCACTCAGAAAAAAGGAAAAGAACAATAGAAGACAAAGAGGAGAAGGACACCAAAAAGAGGAGCAGAAAAATGTATCAGAACAAATGATGAAGATGAAAATTTAAAAAGGGTAATTTACTCATTTAAATTGTTTGGAGAAATACGTTACCAGATTACAACTTTTCAAATATCCAAACGTAAATGCAACTTTAGCAATTATATATAAACCGTGTCATCCTCCCACAAATTAGATTGCATGTAAACCGCTACATCCTGTCACAGTTTATGTTGAATGGTGTGAATGCAGCGGTTTATAAAAAAATGAGTGAATATCCCATCCGACCCTTGACAGTTACCTCGAAAGGACAACGAGACCCCCAAGAAAAAAAACACCTAATCCGACCCCTGATTTTTTTTTTAGGACTGATTAGTCCCTGTGCAAAAAAAAACAACCTAGATTTTTTTGGCACAGGGGCCTCGTTGTCCTTTCGAGGTAATTGTCAGGGGCGGGTTGAATTTCTTTTTTATTAAGGGTCTTGTTGTCTTTCAAAGTAATTGTCAGGGGCTATTTTGGGTTTTATTCTAAAAAAATTGCTGCATGAAGAACGTCAAACTAAAAGATAATATTTAAAAAAATAAAAAATAGTTTATTTTACAATTGATATGGCTAATATATAAAAGATTTATAATACAAAATTTTCACGAATATTTGTTAAGATTTACTAATATGAAAAAAAAATTTCTTAAAAAATAGTTAAATTAATTTAAATTTTATTAATATATATTTGTTTTATTTAATTTTTTTAAATAAAAATTTTCTAACAAATGTTGTATTGTACTTGTTAAAGTACTAAATATACAAACTTTTAAATTAAATGCTTAAACAAGGTTAAACTTTTAATATTTTATAGTATATTTATTAAAATTTTTAAATATCTATTTTAAATAATAATGACGAGTGTGTTTAGAAAACATAACCTTATTAGTAAGATCCATCCATAAATAATGTTTTCAGCAATTTCATTCAAAAAAAGCTCACTAATAGAAAATTACGGAGATAATAAAGGTGGTTCTTTCCGAAAATTTTAAGTTCTTCAATTTAAAATCATAAATCAAATACCAAATTAACACGTTAACACAAAAGTCTTATTGACATGTTAAGATATATAGATAATATTCAAAATGATTTTTTTAGCTTTTTAAATTAATTAAAATAGTCTTTTCATCCTCTCTTAAAATAAAATTCATTAACTATAAATAAACAACAATTTATATAACTAAATTCAACATTTCATAAATAAAAGATTATATATTTAACCTGAAGAGTTTTGGTTGTAAAAGAGGAACTACATAAGTTACAATATAAAATTATACATAAGAATCTAAATATTATATGTAAAATTTAGAAAGTCTTATACATATGTAAATAGTACAAAATGAAATAAATATCTAAAAGAACCATAAATTAGTTCTTCTTTTCTAATTATTTAAAATTTGAAGTTGGAATAAACTTTATAAAATTAATCTCTTAAAGTTTCAAAAATTTTGGTTGAATTGAAATATTAAACGTCTTTTACTGTTAACCATCTTTTTACTCTAAAAAATTCAAATTATTTCTAACTTCTTTTTTATTTACTTTTTCACCACTTTCTCTCCTTACCAAACTTTGAAAAAAAAGGAATAGGCTACACTTTCAATTAGTGTTAGGTACTCTTTAGGTACTCGGAACATGAGAGAGCGAGAAAGAGAACAAGAGAGAGTGAGTTGGGAAAATACAGGTTGGGGTAGGTCTAGATAGTTTAGGTTGTATTGGATTTTTTATTGTTGTTATGGACTAAGATAAAAAAGTGGTTTAATAGGTAGCTCAACAATTAATATCAAAGTTGATGGTAGCCCAATAAATAATATTAAAACCGACAATTTCTCTTTATATAAGTTGATAATTTTTCTATAATTAGAATAAAAAAATTTAATTTGATTGAAACTAATTAAATATATTATGAGGAGAAAAAAAAAATGTGTGGGAGAGAAAACTCCTTTCATTTAATGTTATCGTACAATTTACAAAATATAATTCAATGAGAAGTAATTGGAAGAATAAAACTAGTCAAATATAAAACTACAAAATTATATATAACAACGTTAAATAAAATACAAATAGATGAAACATATATTCCTACAACCGTACACTAAATGAATAATCACCAAAACCTATTATTTAATGTCATAAGTGCGAGAATAATGTATGAAATTAGTCCCACATTAGAGAGAAAAGAAAAATATTGATAGTTATATTAATGAAAAGGTTTTAATTATATACTTATTAATTACTATATATTTTTTATTAGTTTAATATTGATAAAAATTAATTATATTAGGAGTACATAGAGAGTACATACGGTTGAAAATTAGATTTTCAAAAATTTTTTTAAGGGTACCACTCATATGCAATTTAAATATATTACGAGGAGAAAAGAAAAAGGTGAGAGAAAAAACTGTTATCATTCATTGTCTATACAATTTATAAAATATAATTCAATAAGAAATAACTATAAGAAAAAAATAGTCCAATATGAAACTACAAAACTATATATAACAATGCTAAATGAAATCCAAATAGTTGAAATATATCTTCCTTCAACCGTACATTAAATGAATAATCACAAAAATCTATTAATTGATGTCACAAGTGTGAGAAATAAAGTATGAAATTAGTTCTACATTGAGAAGAAAAAAAATATTGATAGTTATATAAAAAAAAATTTAATTATATATTTATTAATTACTTAGATTATTTTTTTATTAGTTTAATATTGATAGAAATTAATTATAGTAGAAGCACATAAAGAGTACATAAAATTGAAAATTAGATGTTCAAAAATTTTCTAAGAGCACCACTCATATGCAATTTAAATATATTATGAAGAGAATAAAAAAAAATGTGGGCAAAAAAACTTTTTTCATTCATTGTCACCGTATAATTTACAAAATATAATTCAATAAAAAATAACTGAAAGAATAAAACTGTCCAATATGAAACTATAAAACTATAAATAATAACGCTAAATGAAATCCAAATAGCTGAAACATACCTTCCTACAACCGTACACTAAATGAATAATCACCAAAACCTATGTGAATGTGGTGTTTTTTTAACAAGTGGAGCAACTGCGTGTTCCGCGATTAATCCAAATAAAAAAAATAATTAATAATTAAATCATAATTATTATATTTAAAAAATATTTTAATTATATATTTATTAATTACTTAGATTATTTTTTATTAATTTAATATTAATAAAAATTAATTATAGTAGAAGTACATGAAAAGTATATAAGGTTAAAAATTAGATGTTCAATAATTTTTTGAAGGACATCACTTATATGCTTATCACAAAATAATTATATTATATTTACACTAAAATTAGTTTATTAGTATAAAATAGATGTTAAAATATAAATATACGGTCACCTATCTAGTATGCTTTCCAAAAATTTTGTAATTAAGTATGTTTTTAATTTTTCAAGAAAGCATCTCATGAAGTTTTTAAAAATATTATAAACAAAAAGACAATAAAAAAAAATAAAAAATAGTTCATATTTTACTTAATAGAGAACTAAGGACAATATCTTCGTATTTTATCGTATTTAATGTAACTGATGTAAAATAAAAAAGTATCTACAAGTTTCTTTGTAGAAAAAACCTTAAACCTCTTTGTCATGTAAATTATAATCCTAATCGAAAAATAAAGTAGAAGACACCCTAAAGCTAATACAAAGAATAAGGCGGTAATATGTCTCTGAAATTAAATAAAAAATAAATAATTAATAATTAAATCATAAATTTTTATAATAAATAAATTAAAAATAGGTAAACAGTAACGTTAAAGAATTATATGTTAGTTGCCAATAAGTTATATCTCAAATTGCATAGTCTATCTCTATTCATGTAAGAAATTGTCGGTTCAAGTTTCCTATCTTTGATAAAAAAAATTATATGTTAGTTATATCGAAAAAAATATTTTAATTATATAATTATTAATTATTTAAATTTTTTTATTAGTTTAATATTGATAAAAATTAATCATAATAAGAGTATATAAATAGTACTGATATGGCTGTTATACACCATCTGAAGAGTTATAGCTCGGATATCACTCTTGTAACCGACGTATTGATATTATGATCACTAGCGGCTCAACAGGCACTAACGTGTCTGTTCAGCCGCTTTTCTATTATTTTTAAGAAATTAATTTTATTTTTTTTGTTAATATATTATTTACTTTTCAAATTTATTAGATTTTTTTATTTTAATATTGACGTGATCTTATTTATATCATATTTTGTTGAAACTAAAATTACTATAAGACACTTTAAAATGTTACATTATAAAATCACACAACAGATAGGTAATATAAAATGGTCATAGTTTAAAATTTTAGGTAATATATGAGGTGAAATATTCGATAGAGTAAATTTTTATTCTCAACTATTCTAAAATTACAAAAAGTATTTTCAGAATCATAATGCTTCTATTGTATTTCTTTAAAAGTTTTGAATGCCGTCTATTAATTTATAATATTTTAACTTAATTTTTTAAATTTATTATGACAAAATAACGATATGATGAGGATTTTGTCTGCTAAAATTGCGAAAATATTTTTAAAAAATAGTTTATTCATCGTACTTTATTTTGTTTTTTTTTTTTGTGTTTATGTTATATTCCATACATTATTAAATTTCAATTTGATAAGTTTTTTTATAATCAAGGGCTTATTATTTAGTTACTGTAATTTAATTAAGATTTATTTTTCATCACTAAATGATGTTATGTGTATTACAGTTATTGCCATTAAATAATATTTGTAGTAGCATTTTTTTTAGTTTGTACTTAAATTAGTTATTTAATAAAAATTTGTCCGGTAACTCATAAAAATATATATAATGTTATCTATGTTTTTAATTTGAGAATTTTTAATTTAGTTACCTATTGACTTGTAATATTTAATATAATATTTTGATATTTTTTAAGAAATTAGAACACATTTTGCCATGACCAAATTTTGCTATCTATTAAATTTTTAGTTGGATAAAAATTCTATAATAAAAAGGATCCATATAATTTGTACAATACATTAATAAATACATGAGATAAAATAAAACATATTTTTGTACTATTTTTTAATAGTTGTTGTTTTGTGTTTAAGATAGATCTTTTCTAATTTTACTATTTAATTTTAAAAGATATATGTTGTTACCAAAATTTTATTACAAAGTTACTGTTATTATTAGTCTTATGAATATATTGCCTATTTAAAATTTATAGTATTTGTTAATTATTTGTTTTATTTTTTTTATTATAGAATTCATAATTTTGTTTGACATTAGGCATTTTATATAGTATTGTACAATATCAAACATCTTAATTTATTCAATACAAAAAATATTTTAAATGAATATTATGCAATGAAGATAAAATATTAAAAATATAAGTAAAGTAAATGAGTACTAACTATTCATATTTGCATGACTTTTAGCATTGTTTGTAAATGGTTCATTATAAGAGATTGATTGAGACATTGAATTAGTATATTAAGATTATCTTGACCTACACGTATACAAAAAAAATACAAACTTAATATATTGTAGATTATCTTAAAAGATTGTTAATCTTCTGTATTAAGATTTAATGTGTTTATATGTTAACATTTCACATTAGAAATTTATTATATATTTAATATTATTAAATTAATATATTTTTTAATAATAAATAATGTTACGTGTCTCATGATTATTATCATTGGCTGATATAATAGCATTTTTTTATAATTAATATTTAAAATAGTTATTCAATAAAAATTGATTCAGTAACTCATATAAATATGTAAAGCATTATCTATATTTTTAATTTTAAAATTTGAAAATTATTTATCCAATCACTGTTTGTAATATTTAATATAGTATTTAGATTTTTTATAAAATTATGATCCATTTTACCGTGATCAAATTTTGGCATTTGTTAAATTTTTAAATGGACAATAATTTTATAGTAAGAAGGATTAATTTTTATTTATGCCATGTATTTAAATATATGAGATGAAATATCAATATTTTTGTATTCTTCTTCTATCATTATGTTTGTATTTAGGCCAGATTTCTCCTGGTTTTATTTTAAAATTATAAAAATATATATTATTACCAAATTTTAAAATATGAAAATATAAATTAAAATAAAAACCAAAAAAAATAAATTAAAGTATATTAAAAATCATTATGTTACATTAATTTAACACAATATATAAATACTATTTTGATAATAAAATTATTATGTTTGACAACTTTTTGTAATTATCTTATAATGTAGTATTTTTATATATAAAATGACTTCATTTTTTTAATATAAGAATGCAAATGCATATTTTTTCTTTATTTTTAATATTTTATCTCAAGCATCTACATTAATTTGAAAAATAAATATATTTTTTTTGTAATAAATTTTTATAATAAAAGTTTTAGTTAAAGAGAACTCAATACTTCCTTTTATAATTTAGAACTAAATTTAATTTCATTTCAGAGTTATTACTTTGTAAAATATATTTAATCACTCAAATTTAAAAATACACATGGTAAAAAATAAGCAATATGTTAATTTTTTTTCTCTTTATTCTATTTGTTATTATTAGTTTTATGAATACATTGTTTATTTTAATTTTTTAATTATTTATATATTATATGATAAAGATGGAATATTAAAAAATTATTATTTTGTCCACTAAATTTATTTTATGAAATAGATTATGTAAGGATATACGAAGTCTACAAAAATTGGACACCAAATTCTAGTAACTTTTTGTATTTTTTTATTAAGGAATGCTCTGTAATATGTAATTTTTTTAAGTTAAATAATAAGCATAAGAGTGTATATTAATTTAATTAATTTTGTTATAGAAATACCAATTAATTATGTTACTATGACGTCTGTTATTTTGTTATTGAAAATGAATCGGTATTTAAATTGAGTACGTATTAATAGTTTTTTTTATTGAAAGTGAATAAAATAAAAAAAATTAAGTACGTAGTAACAGTTTTTTTTATTGAAATCAGTTTTTAAGTTCTGTCGTGTCGTGGGATAAAGCCAGTTTCTAATAAAGAGAGAACAGGGGTAAAATAGGAAGAAAGAATTGGATACCAAAATTCCATATCCCCATTATATATTGGTATAGATAACCGATCTTTCTGAAGTAACGTACTAAAAAGGATTAATTCCTCCTTAATGCTAAGAAACGGCTATCCTCGCCTCCTGGCTATAAGAGGAAGCTATCAGGAATTGAAAAGGTAGATTTTCTCTTCTCCAAGATTATAACTCATCATCTATTCCTTAATTAACTTGAGCGTCGGAGTGCTTTTTGCAGGTGCTCCTCCTCCTCTTCTTGCTATACCAATCGGCCGGGGTGTATTCTCGGACTAATTGGATGTTTACTCGGCTACCGGTGAAGTACAGGCTATAGCTCGGATTCGACCAGGCAAGAACATTTGGCGCCCACCGTGGGGCCGAATTTTTTTTAAGGCCTCCCAAATCCCAACATTTGCCGATGGCTGATGCACCTCCTCCCACTCCGACCGAGCTCCTCCGGATGGTGACGGAGGTCCAGGAGGCAAACCAACGTATGGCTGCAGCAAACCAGCATATGGCGAAGGAGAATCAGAGAATGCAACAGCAGATTCAGCAATTAATTAATGCTCGTCTTGAACACAATGATGATCGTCAGGAGCGACATGGACACGATGAACGCCAATCCGAGCCGACCCATATCTCGGAGACACCCCAGGACGACAATACCAACCCCCGAAACGAGGAACCTCAGCCAGAAGATGAGGATCAAGAACCTGACAACTCTGCCGGACCATTTACGGCGGAGATTATGAATTTTCAATTGCCCAGACAATTCACACTGCCGACAACTTTAGTCCCCTACGACAGTTTAGGGGACCCCAAACAGCACATAAAGAAATTCCGATCTATAATGATTGTTAACGGTGCATCCGATCCGATTTTATGTCGTTGTTTTCCTTCTTTTTTGGATGGCCCTGCACTTGACTGGTTTTGCTCTTTGCCTGTAGATTCCATCTCACGATTCCAGGAGCTGGCGAAGCAATTCGAAGATCATTTTGCAGCATCAGCTATATACTTACATGATTCTGATTATCTAACCACTATCAAGCAGGGCCAACAAGAAAGTCTGAAGGACTACATTACTCGTTTTACAAAGGTAGCTATGAAAATCCCTGATCTCCACCCAGAAGTCCATTTGCATGCCATCAAAAGCGGCCTCCGCCCCGGAAAGTTTCAGGAAGCCATTGCCGTAGCTAAACCCAAGACTCTAGCCGAGTTTAGGGAAAAAGCCAAAGGACAGATAGATATTGAGGAACTCCGTCAGGCCCGGAAGGCAGAGAAGTCAGCAACTACGAAGGACGAAGATAAACCCCGGGAGACCAAAAGGAATTTCCGACCAATGCCCCGTTACGAGTCATATACCCAGTTCAACACCAAGCGAGACGACATCATCAAAGAAATATTAAATTCCAAGCTAATTAAGCCACCTCGCAAAGCCGGTAGTTACCCTGAGCCGAAGAATATTGATAAGTCCAAGTATTGCACATTTCATAAAAAATATGGTCACAAGACCGATGAGTGTGTAATCGCAAAGGATCTACTAGAACGCCTAGCAAGACAGGGCCACCTTGACAAATTTATCTCAGGTCACATTCAAAAAAGGGCGGTGCCGACCACCGAACAACCTCTCGTAGGGCAATCATCATCAGCAAAAGACAAAGAAAAGGCCCCCGCTCAACCTAGGGGCATAATCCATTGTATCTCTGGAGGGTATGCTGGGGGCGGTAACACAAGCTCGGCAAGGAAGCGAACTTACAGAGCAATGTTAGCGCTCGCGGATACCACCCACAATCCACAACAAACACAAGAACTCCCAGAAGTGACTTTCCGATCAACCGACTTTATTTGCAAAGATGCAAACCTAGATGACCCTGTTGTCATCTCTATTCAGCTAGGCGATCTAATTGTTCGAAATGTCCTCCTAGACCCAGGAAGTAGTGCTGACGTTCTATTCTTTACTACATTTGAAAAAATGAAGCTGAGTACTAACATTTTGCAGCCATCTATTGGAGACCTTGTAGGTTTTTCAGGAGAACGAGTACCCGTTATGGGTTCCGTATGGCTGCAGGCCACACTAGGCGAACAACCGCTCTCTAAGACACAGGATATTCAATTCCTTGTTGTTGACTGTTTTAGCTCGTATAACCTCATTTTGGGTAGGCCCTTTTTAAATAAATTTGCTGCAATAGTATCTACCGTCCACCTTTGTGTCAAGTTTCCAGTGCAGGATAAGGTAATAGCCACGGTCCACAGCGATCTCCAAGAAGCTCGGCACTGTTATAACGCAAGCCTGAAGCCTATCAAAAGAACGGCTGCGTGACAAATCAACTCTATACACGCAGATCAACCGACCTTAGCCGAGTTAGATCCCAGGGCTGATTTTGAAGATCGTCCCATGCCAAATGAAGATCTAACAAAGGTTTTATTGGCAGATGATCCAATGAAGTTCACCTTTATTGGGGCATCCACAAAAGGCGAGGAAAAGGATAAGCTCGTCCAATTTTTAAGACAGAATGCCGACCTCTTCGCGTGGACCCCCGCAGATATGCCAGGCATCGACCCGTCGGTGATCACACACAAACTTGCGATAAACCCTGATGCCAGACCAGTATCTCAGAAAAAAAGGAACCTCGGAATTGAGAAAAGACTCGCCTCAATGACTGAAGCCAAAAAGCTCATTGACGCCCAGTTCATCCGTGAGATCAGATTCACAACTTGGTTAGCCAATGTCGTAATGGTAAGAAAAAGTAATGGTAAGTGGCGCATGTGCGTCGACTTTACAGACTTAAATAAGGCTTGCCCCAAAGACGCCTACCCTTTACCATGCATTGATACCTTAGTGGATAATTCTTGTGGTTATGGTGCATTAAGTTTCATGGATGCATATTCCGGTTATAATCAGATTCTCATGCATCCATCGGATCAAGAGAAAACAGCCTTTATAACCGAATATGGTAATTATTGTTACAACGTAATGCCTTTTGGTTTAAAGAATGCAGGGGCAACATATCAGCGGCTGATGAACAGAGTATTTGAACAACAGATAGGTCGAAACATCGAGGTATACGTGGACGATATGGTCGCTAAGACAAAGACAGGCAAATCCCACATTACCGACCTTACCGAAATTTTTGGCCAAATCCGAGCTTACAATATGAGGCTCAATCCTGAAAAGTGTGCCTTCGGCGTCCGAGGAGGAAAATTTCTTGGGTTTATACTCACCAGCAGAGGAATTGAGGCAAATCCAGAAAAATGTAAGGCAGTCCTTGATATGAAGAGTCCGACAACTATAAAAGAGGTTCAAAGATTAACAGGGAGATTAGCAGCTTTGTCGAGATTTTTACCATGTCTAGCAGCAAAGTCGGCCAACTTTTTTCGGTGCTTGCGGAAGAATAAGACCTTTCAGTGGGATGAGGAATGTGAACTTGCGTTTCAAAGTGTAAAACAATTTCTATCTAAACCCCCTATACTACAAAAGCCTAAGGTCGGCGAAACTCTATATTTGTATTTATCAATTACTGACACAGCAATTAGTTCTGTTCTTGTTACAGAGGATGAGAAAGGTCAACAACCAGTTTACTTTATCAGCAAGTCTCTGCGGAATGCCGAGCTTCGCTATCCGAGGTTGGAAAAGCTTGCTTATGCCTTGGTTTTCTCTGCAAGACGCCTACGACCCTACTTCCAAAGCCACACAATTAATGTTAAAACAACACAACCTTTACGCCAGATACTCACCAAGCCCGAGTTAGCCGGAAGGTTGATTAAATGGTCTATTGAGCTGTTTGAATTTGATATCCAATATCAACCTCGCGGATCTGTTAAATCCCAATACTTGGCCGACTTTATAGCCGAATTTACTGGCCCAAGCCCAAGCACACAAAGCACACAATGGCTATTATTCGTTGATGGGGCATCGAACCTTCAAGGATCAGGAGCAGGAATTCTTCTTGAAAACTCTGAAGGGCTCGTCATAGAGCACTCTCTCCGATTTTCCTTCAAAGCCAGCAACAATCAAGCCGAATATGAGGCTCTGATTGCCGGACTCAGGTTAGCTGTCGAATTACATGTTTCTGAATTAAAAGTTTGCTGTGACTCCTTACTAGTGGTCCAACAAGTAAACCAAAGTTTTCAAACCAAAGATCCTATTTTACTAAAATATCTGAGCATAGTCAACCAGCTTAAAGAAAACTTTTCAACATGTGAAATACATCATATACCTAGAGACCAGAATCATAGAGCCGATATGCTTTCTAAACTGGCAACTACACAATCGCACACAGCCACGCTTTTGCAATCCACCCTCACAGAGCCGAGTATAAATATAATCGGTATTTTTGCTATTTCTAACGAAGATAGTTGGCAACAACCGTTTATACAATTTCTTAAAAATGGGACCATTTCAGATAAAGTTCAGGATCAGAAAAAGTTTAAAAGGCAAGCATCTTTTTACACACTGTTAAATAACAATCTATACAGGCGAGGTTATTCTCGACCTTTACTGAAATGCCTAGACAGGTCCGACGCCGACCTCGTTATAGATGAAGCTCATGAGGGCATTTGCGGAATGCATTCGGGGGCAAGAAGCCTTGCGCAGAAAGTTCTCCGAGCTGGCTTTTATTGGCCCACCATTTGGGAAGACAGCCAGAACAAAGTTCGAACTTGTGATAGCTGCCAGAAACATGCTCGGATCATTAATATACCAGCCGAGAACCTACATCAATCAATCGTAAGCTGGCCATTCAACCAGTGGGGGATCGATATCCTCGGACCATTCCTCACTGCTCCAAGACAGGTCAAGTATTTAGTTGTTACAATTGATTATTTTTCGAAATGGATTGAAGCTCAACCGTTAGCCAAAATTACTTCCAGTCATATGATCTCTTTTGTATGGAAAAACATAATTTGTAGGTTCGGTATACCTCGGCATATTACCACTGACAATGGTCGTCAGTTTACCGACCATAATTTTAAAGCTTTTTTGCAGAATCTAAAAATAAAGCAGCACTTTTCCTCTGTAGAGCACCCACAATCAAATGGGTTGGCAGAAGCCGCAAATAAGGTCCTCCTGCAGGCTCTAAGGAAGAAAGTGGATGACGCCAAAGGCTTATGGGCTGAACTAGTCCCTGAAATTTTATGGGGATATAATACTACAGTACACTCAACGACCAAGGAGACACCATTCCGCCTAGTATATGGCTCGGAGGCCATGATACCAATTGAAGTCTCGCACAGTTCCCTGCGAGTAGAAGCCGAGGAACATACACAAGCTCGTCAAGCCGAACTTGATCTCATTGAAGAAGTACGCAGCACAGCGGCGATTCGCCACCAAGCATTACAACAACGGCTAAGTCGACGACATAACAAGAAAGTAAAGCCGAGAAACTTCGCTGTAGGCGACCTTGTACTCCGGAAAACTGAAGATATCCGAAAACCTTCCTCCCATGGAAAGCTCGCAGCAAATTGGGACGGCCCTTACAGAATACATGGAGTCCTCGGAAAGGGGGCTTATCAATTGGAAAGACTAGATGGCACGAGGTTATCCAACACTTGGAATGTTAGCTCCCTAAAACAATATTACAGTTAAGCATGTAAGAAGGCTAGTACTCTTTTTCCTACCACGAGATTTTTCCTAAGTAAGGTTTTGCTTGTGGAGGTTTTAATGAAGCTAGCTGACCTGATAAAAAGACATTCAGGTAATATATTCAAACAAATATCATTTTACTTCAACTCTGTGTCACCTGATTTACCTTTATTTACTAAAATAACGATCACAAGCCCGATTTTACTGGCCGTAACATCCCTATCAATTCATCAAAGCACAAATCGCTTCGGTTACCAAGTCGCATTATATTTCGAATGCGCATACCAATTCCGGTTACTTATAAACTGGAAACGCAGATCCTTTTCAAATAAAGGAACAGGCAAAATTAGGAACACCACACACCTAATTTGACAAACATCAACACATTTGAAAAGCAGCCCGACATTCAAAATATATCGGTTACACAAGCAGATTTTTTTCAAACGACTAATACATTATCAAATAAAAATCTGGAATAAAAGTCCAAAAACAAAATAAACAGAATCTTTATTCAGCCAAATTATCCCCATCTTCCTCGCCAACTTCTTCATCATCTACCAAATGACCTTCACGAACAACTTTACTTGGATCCATGGCAGTAAAATCCCCGTCCGGCAGCAAGAATTTTGCTTGTGTCACTGCACGTTCAAAATCCTCGGCAAATGCATCAAGGATCTCGCCTTCTCGGCTCGATTCCATCTTCTTAAGCTTCAGTGTCAGTACAACAATTTGCTCACTCATATTCTCTAACTCTTTCTCCTTTTTACTCAACGTTTCAACATCTTTCTCATGACTCTCTTTTTCCAGCTTTAGTTCCTCTTTAACTGCAGCAATTTCCTTCCTAAGTTCAATTAACGACTTTTCCTTTGTTTCCAGTTGTTCTTTAACCACAGTACTCTCAGTTGCAGCCCGCAGCATCTTCTTATGCTTCTTCTCCTGAGCACGGCCTATGCTCGCTAGACGAAGCCCAACAACCTAAACAAAAAACAAAACCGCCATTAGAACCAAAAATTGCTTATATAACGAAAATAAAAACAACACTAACCTGGATGAATTGATCAATACCGACGTCTCCAACTCCCTCGATACGACCCAGATCAGAGGAGGCCTGGACAATCTCGTCAACCACAACACTAAAGGGAAAATTTTTCTCCCAAACAGAGGATCCATCCCCCTCTTCCTCAAACCCGTGTAACCTTTCTTGCTTCAAGGTAAAGTTCGACAACTCATTTAACTGAATTACCTTAGTGGTTTCGTCATCATCAATATTAATCGCATCAGTTTTTCTTTTCTTAAAAACAAACCCTTTCTTTTTCGGCTTTGGCTGATTAACCTCGGCCCCAACTTCCATCTTCTCAGCATTAGAAGAGGATCCCTCAAAGTTCTTCGCTTTGAAGCGAGCCCTCAAACTTGAAGCCGAAACACCAGGATATCTCCCAACTACGAAAGACAGAAAAGCAAAATCAGCACACCAGAATTTTTATTTATATAATATCAAAATAGTCCATAAACTCTCACCCAGAAAATTTATAACCGCGGCCTTATTCTCTTCCCACGGAAGTAATTCCGACACAGACAACAAACCACCCTTGTCAACCATTTCCATAAGAAAGCTAACTATGCACTCGTTTCGAGGCGTTATAAGATCAGGACCAAGTATATGCTGCGGATGACAGCACCAGTACATAGGAAACGTTTCACCCAAATGTTCATCCAGGTAAAAAGGAAAATCTTCATCAACAGACTTTACTTTGACGAACATTTCTTTAAAATCCTTGAAGGAGGATTTGTACAACTTAAAAATAGAAAACCCAGGGGTACTATTTAGATTTATCCAAACACCCTTCCAGACTCCTTTAGCTTGAAAAAGGGTAAAAAATAGTTCTACTTCCGGCTCGATTTCCAGATATTGCATCAGATTTTGAAAACATTTCAAAAAAGCCCATCCGTTTGGATGAACTTGAGAAGGAGCACAATTCATCTGTTTCAAAATGCTACATTCGAAAGGGGTAAAAGGCAACTTCACAAAAAGTTCTTCTAAAACACAACTGTACATATAAAAATTTTCAAAATCCCTTTTTCTATGAAAAACACGATCGGTACGGTTGCATGGTAGTAACTCGATTCTAAAGCCTGGCCTAACAACTTTCATTACATTAATCTCGCTAACACTTTCTTTATCCGCAAATAGCGAAGCCCTAATCTTAACATCCGCATCTACCCAATCATACGAATCATCCTTTCCAACTGTGGGTAAAGCTTTCGCTTTCTTCTCTCCCATCTCTCGTTCTTGACAGCAAATAAAGGATAAAAAGAAGAAAGGGAGTGAAAGATTTCTTACTAACCTCTCTTAGTCATGACCTTCAGAGCTTAAGAACAGGCAGCGGTTAAAAACCCAAAATCTTACTTTGCTAAATGTAACTTGAAATAAGAATCCAAAGGACGCATTTAATAAAGCCTTGAGTTCCATAAAAATCCCACCCGTTCATTCAAAACTAAACCAACGGTTACAAAGCAGCTTTGGAAATCGCACAATCAGTCTAGGATTAAATCAATTTTAATGGGCAATTACTGCACCCTTTAAAATTTCAAGGAAAACAAAACTGAAGAATCAATACCCTTATTTCATAATGAGACATGTTGATCTGGGGGCTCCTTATACCGAGCTATAACTTGGATCATAAAGCTCAACCCGCCTCATTCGAAGCCAGGCCAAGCTTGGGGGCTGTGATATGGCTGTTATACACCATCTGAAGAGTTATAGCTCGGATATCACTCTTGTAACCGACGTATTGATATTATGATCATAACCGATCTTTCTGAAGTAACGTACTAAAAAGGATTAATTCCTCCTTAATGCTAAGAAACGGCTATCCTCGCCTCCTGGCTATAAGAGGAAGCTATCAGAAATTGAAAAGGTAGATTTTCTCTTCTCCAAGATTATAACTCATCATCTATTCCTTAATTAACTTGAGCGTCGGAGTGCTTTTTGCAGGTGCTCCTCCTCCTCTTCTTGCTATACCAATCGGCCGGGGTGTATTCTCGGACTAATTGGATGTTTACTCGGCTACCGGTGAAGTACAGGCTATAGCTCGGATTCGACCAGGCAAGAACAAGTACATAAAGAGCATCACTCATATGCTTATGTCAAAATAATTATGTTATGTTTGTTCCTGCCTGGAATTTAGAACCGAGGTATAGGTCGGTGACAGCTACTAGAATACTCACAATACTCTTCTGCTGAGGATTGTGCCACCGGTTCCAACCTCGTCCGAACAGTGTGGAGCACCTGCAAAAAAGACTCCAATGCTTAAGTCAGTCTCTGAACAGGAATGCTAATAATAACCTAAAAATAGTTTATGAAGTAAAGTGGATTCGAATGTGTGTATTCGTTGTGTTGTGATTGTACTCGTAGCACTTATTTATGCTTGGAGAGGCACGTTGTCATATCTGAGATTCTCGGTCGCGTATCTGCAGTTGAGCTCGGATAATTACTTTTGAGCTAAACGGCCTGATCTTTGACGTGGTATTCAGTGCTTGTTTGTTGGACGTGGTCAATTAGAGGTATAACGTCGGGTAGACTTAGTAGGGACGAATCACAGTCCCAAACTTGACTTGCCTTGGTCGGGAGTAAGTTAAGGTTTTGGTCGACGTTATACTTTTGTATGACCTATGTCCGAGCCTCCAAGCTTAACTTGTTCCAATACCAGGCATTTGTATAAGATTTAAAGTCGTTTAAAAATTTACATTTTGGGAAAATATTTATTTAAAAGATAAGAAGGTGAAAAAAGAAGAAAAAATGAAATAAAATTGAATAATAACTGGAAACAAAAGGTTTGGGAAAGGAAAAGAAGAGTCACATTTATTAGCATTTATGCCCTTTTACTGGGTCCTTAAATCGAGGTGGTCATGTCTGCTGATGCGTTGGTTATGTCAACAGTTTTTCAATCCGATGGTTGGGGGGTTAAGTGTGGATTTGATCATGTGATAGGATTTATTGCATTGGGAACCTTGGCGGAGTGTGGTTTTCTTGCTGTATTTCTGCGGGGGGTAATGGCGTCGAAAGGTTAGTCTGTTTTTCTTTTCTTTCTTAGTTCTGGTAATGCAGTTGAAAATAGAGGACAAGGTTGTTGAGGTCAAGGATGACCTTTATGAATGGGTTCACGCAGACGTCAAATGTCGTGCGTCCTTGTTTCAAAATCTGAAAATGCTTGCCTCCCTTAATTCTTCTTGTTGGGTTCGTAAGAATAGTCTTTGCGGTATTGAGTTGGTTGCTTGTAGTGGGAAAGATAGGGTTTGTGAAAAGAGGGGTGACTGGGCGTATTTCTATGCTTATACCTGCTTGTTTTCTGAGTTGGATGTGAAGCTTCCATTTACAAATTTTGAATGTATGGTCCTTACCCAATTGAACTATGCATGTTCTCAACTTCGCCCTAATTCGTGGGCTTTTCTTCGTGGTTTTGAAATTTTGATGTCATTTTTGAATCATGTTCCTTCTCTGAACCTGTTCTTTTCTCTTTTCCAGTCCAAAGGGGTTCATAGAGGCCTTTGGTAAATTTGAGTAGCTACCTAGGGCGTGCTTTATTTTCATTGTTTAAGTCTTCTTTTAAGAGCTTCAAAGAAATGTTTGTAAAAATCCATTCTTCCGAAACCGAATATCCTTTCTTTCTTGATGATGAGCTGGGTAAGCGGTTTCCCCTCTTTTGGTGTCCTGAACCAATGCAGGTTCCCGACGCATTGGGGAGATCCGAAGAGGATGACTTCATTTTGGAGTTCTTTATTGAGTATTTTTTTCTTTGGTAAATTGTTATCTACTTCTGAACTCCTTTTACATGAAAATGACCCTGAGGGTTTGGCTGAATACATTGGTGAGTGTTTTTTTAGGTTTTGTCCTATATTGCTTATCTATTTTCTTTACTGAGATATCTCTATTTTTTAGATGGAAGAGTTCTAAGCTTGTCTTTGGTAAAGATGAGGACTTTCCTGGAGAAGAAACGAGAGGGGAAGGTAACTACGGCTGGTGATATGGCGAAGGCGGTGATTGTAGAGGGTGCGCAGTCCAGCGCTATCCCCCGAGGAAAGAAAAGGAAGAGTCCTGAGCCTGAGGACTCCCTGGAAGTGCTTTCTGGTTTCGACTTTATAAGCGGTAATCGGATTAGAGGAGATTTAAAGAAACATATGTGCTTACATGGTTTCACTGCTAGCGAGAGCTCGGAGTCAGTATGGAGAAACCGTTTCCCTTATCCCGCCCTTTCAGAGAAGGTTGCACAGAGTTCCCCTGACACTCAACTCCTGAATAATACTGGGATGGAGGTTGTCGGGCAGTATGTTCAGGTAAGGCATATGGCCTTTATTTTTTCCTTTTTTCTAGGATCTTAGTTGTAATATGTGAACCTTTTTTAGGTTGTAGCTACCAGGCTCTTATGCGTTGGTCGTGGCATGGAGATATCTAGTGCTGACGGGAAGAAAGAAACTGAGAGAGTTAAGAACCTTGAAAAGTCTATCATTGAGAGGAACAACGTGATCATAGATCTGACTAAAAGAATAAAGGATTTGGAGAGTGAGGTAGGGACTTTGCAGGATCAAGTCTGAACTCTCCAAGAGCAGTCAAAAGAATTTGATGTGGAGAAAGGAAGACTGAAAGCTCCGGTGCATGAGCTTGAGGATGGCGGTTTGGAAATGTTTACTGCCAAGTTCGACCGAGCAGTGAATCAGATTCCGGTGTTTTCTCCAAACTTTGATGTTTCAAAGCTGGATGTGACGAAGATAGTGGTTGGAGGGTTACTTGTTGATGATGACCCTGATGAGGCCGAAGGAGAGAATGTGACTGTGGCCAGCAAGTAGAAAATGCGTTCATGTTTGCTGGATATTTTATGTATTTGTGACTTTTGGGGCTTGTGATTTTTGGTACCCTTTTTGTTGACTATTTATGTTTATAATACTATTAAGAACTTTGTTTAAGCTCTGTATGGCATTTTGCATTTTGCAAGCAAATAGATAGAAAAGTAGAATTTGACATGGGTATTTGTTATTGATATTTTCTTGTCTTGAATGTTTGATATGGGACAGTTCGGTGCTTGCGAAGATAGTCGCAAAATGAGAAACTAAGTAAATGATAAGCCTAGAGGGGTAGTCCAGGATGAGACCACTGGTGCGGTTGTTGTGTTGTTTGATTTGTATTTGGCTTTATTCTGAGTTTTCGTGAAACTCTATGAGCGAAATGTATGGAAGCTTATTTCAGCTGACGTTGTATGCAGCTTACTTTTTGCTGTCTATTGTGAATGCGACGTTTGCTTGCTATTTTGTTGTTGAGTGTGTGCTCGAATCGGATGCATAAAATAGAATGTATAATTTTGATAACTTGGAACGATAATTCATATGTTTGAGTGACATTTGACATGTTTAAAGTGGTCGGCCTTGTTAAAACCTCCCCAAGTAAAACCCTCCTTAGGGATAAAACCTTAGTGGTAGGAAAAAGAGTACCGTCCAAACTTCAAACCTTTAATAAGCAACTAAGTATGATACAGCCGTAATGAAGAAATGTTCCATATATTTGGTAAGTCAACTCCTTCTAGGGTTTGCATCGAGTATGCTCCTCGGCCATGTACTTTGGTAATTCAGAAAGGGCCCTCCCAGTTAGCAGCGAGCTTTCCCTGTTCTGGTGATTTCCAAACTTCCTCTAAACATCTAAGGACTAGGTCTCCTTGTTGTAGTGTCCGTGGTCTGACCCTTTTGTTATACTTGTTTCGTATTATTTGTTGCATTGCTTCGCTTCTAATCCTTGCTTCGTCTCTTACTTCTTCCAGCGTGTCCAATTCGGCCTTCCTTGTTTGGCTGTTCACGCTGTCTTCGAAGTGGTTTATCCTTACTGATCCCTAAGAGATTTCTACTGGGATCATAGCATCAGATCCGAAGACCAACGTGAAAGGTGTTTCGTTGGTCGAACTTTGTGGGGTAGTGTTGTAACCCCAAAGTATCTCGGATACCAGTTCGGCCCATTCTCCCTTTGCTAATGTTTCATTTTTCTTAAGCGCCTGCAAAATGACCTTGTTAGCTGCTTCGGCGAGCCCATTAGTTTGTGGGTACTCAACCGAGGAAAAATGGTGTTTTATGTACAAATTGGATAAGAAAGAGGCTATTTTCATATCTGTGAACTGCCTACCATTATTAGTAACAATGTCTATAGGTAATCCATATCGCCATATAATAATTTTCCGAATGAAGTGTTTTACCTTGTCTGCCGTAAATCTGGCAAGGGGTTGAGTTTCTATCCATTTTGTAAAGTTGTCTACTACTACTAAAAGAAATTTTACCTGACCCTTCGAGATTGGGAAATGACCGAGTATATCCATCCCATATCTGTGAAACGGCCATCCGACCTCTGTTGTGTGTAACATCTCGGCCGGGTTGTGCATGATGGGGGCAAACTTTTGGCAGTTGTCGCATTTGCCTATTTTCTCCAAGTAGTCTTTCTTTAACGATGGCCAGTAGTACCCAGCTCTCAGTATCTTTGTTACAAGACTTCGGCCTCCCACATGTGTGCCTCAGATCCCCTCGTGAGCTTCGGCCATGGCCAAGTTGGCTTCTTCTTCTCCTAAGCATTTGAGTAGAGGTTGTGAAAATCCTCTACGATATAGGTCGTCACCGATGATGGTGAAGGAACTGGCCTTTCTTCTGAAGAGTTTCTGGTTTGACTCTACTTGTGGTACCTCTTCGAGCTTCAAGAAGGTGAAGTATGGGGTCCTCCAGTCTTTTGCTTATGACAAGCTTAAAACAAGGTTGTTGCAAGTACTAAGATATTCTAGTGTTATTTATGATAACTTAGTCTTATCTTCTGGTTTCCTTGTTGTAGCTAATTTAGACAAAATATCTGCCTTATGATTCTTGTTTCTGTTAATATGTATTATTTGAAAATTCTGTAATTGTGTGATTAGTTGTTTTACCTGTGTATGATATTGTTCTAATGAAGGCTCGCGTACCTGGAAGACGTCATTTACCTGTTGGACCACCAGCTGGGAGTCACAATAGACCTTGATATTTTGTTTTTCGTATTCTTTTGCCAAACGTAACCCCGCCAAAAGTGCTTCGTATTCGGACTAGTTGTTGCTGACAAGGAACATGTACTTTATTGATTGCTCGGTTGTCAGTCCGTTGTTGTTTCGGAGTACAATCCCAGCTCCTCCGCCGTCTTCATTGGAAGCTACATCCACGTACAATTCCCATTCTGGGTAAATGTCTGTGGTGGTGGTGAACTCTACTACAAAGCTAGCCAGTTGCTGGGATTTTAAAGGGCCCGGAGCTTGGTATTCTATGTCATGTACGGATAATTTGATGGACCATTTGGTCAATCTTCCTACAAGGTCGGACCGGGTTAGCACTTATCGCAGTGGTTGATTTGTTCGTACTATGATCTTGTGGCTCTGAAAATAGTGCCTTAGGCGTCTCGCCGTGATTACTAGGGCATAGGCCAGCTTTTCGATGGTTGGGTATTGCATTTCTGTGCTCTGCAGGATCTTGCTGACAAAGTATACTTGGCTTTATTGTCGACCTATTTCTGTTACAAGCACAGAAGAGATTGAATTAACAGATACTGAAAGATACAAATATAACGGGTTACCAGGTTTTGGTTTTGCCAGTATGGGAGGTGATGATAGTATCTGTTTGAACTCGGTAAATGTGTTTTTGCATTCTTCTGTCCATTCAAACTTTTTTGTTTTTCATAGTGTGTTGAAGAAGTGGTCCGATCTTGTTGCCATTGTTGGTAGGAATCTTGACAGGGCGGCTAGCCTTCCTGTGAGTTGTTGCACCTCTTTGATTGTTGATGGTGACTTCATGTTCAGGATTACCTTGCACTTGTCGGGGTTTACCTCTATTCCTCTTTGAGTGAGCATAAACCCTAAGAATTTTCCTCCCTGTACTCCAAATGCGCACTTCTGGATTAAGCCGCATATTGTATTTTCTTAATTGATCGAATACTTCTTTTAGGTCGGTCATGTGTTCTTTTTCCGTGTTTGATTTGACCACCATGTCGTCCACGTACACCTCCATATTTTTCCCAATCTCCATTAGGAATACTTTGTCCATTAAACACTGGTAGGTAGCACCTGAGTTTTTGAGGCCAAACAGCATAACCTTGTAGCAAAAGTTTTTCTGATCGGTTATGAAGGTTGTCTTCTCTTCGTTGGCTGAGTGCATGAGTATTTGAATGTAGCTTGAATATGCGTCCATGAAGCTTAGTATTTGATAACCGGAAGTGTTGTCGACGAGCTTGTCAATGCATGGCAAGGGATACGAGTCTTTTGTGCAGGCTCGGTTCAAGTTGGTGAAGTCCACGCACATTCGCCATTTTCCTGAGCTCTTTCTGACCATCACTACGTTTGCCAACCATGATGTAAATTGTATTTCCCGGATGAACCCTGCACTCATCAGTTTTTGTGTTTCTCTTGCTGTCGCTTCGGTTCTTTCCTTTTCGAGTTGTCTTCTCTTCTATTTTACTGGTTGAGCTTTGGGGTCTAGGGCTAGCCTGTGGCATATGACCTCCAGGTGTATCCCCGGCATGTCGGCTGGGGTCCATGCGAATAGATTGGCATTGGCTCGTAGCAAGTCTGTTACCTGCTGTGTGTATCCTGCAGGCAAAGTAGAGCCGATGTTAGTGTATTGGTTCTTATCTTCTGTCAAGCTTACCTTGTTTAAATCATCTGCTGGTGTGGGCCTTTGTTCATGATTGATTTGAAAATCCCGCTCGGCAAGGTATGGTATATCACTGGCGTTGTAAACTGCGTTTATCCTTGTTGTTGGTGTCTGTTGCACTTTGAGACATGCGTTGTAGCATTGTCTCGCTTCTTTCCTGTCCGAATGTATTGTTGCTATAGTGCCTTACTTTGAACAGAACTTAACACACAAGTGAATGGTGGAGACTATAGCTCCAAAAGCATTTAAAGATGGTCTCCCTAAAATGATATTATAAGGACTAAAACAATCAACAATTAAATATTGGATGTCCAAATTTTTTGAGTGAGGGTGTTCCCGTAAGGTCGTTCTCACCCAAACATAACCTGTTACAGGGACTCTCTCCTCTGAAAATCCAACTAGTTCACCGGAGGATGGTTGTAACACTTTTTCGTTCAACTACATCTTCTTAAAGGTTGATATGAACATGACGTCGGCACTGCTTCCCTGGTCTAGTAGGACTTTCCGGATTAGGAGGTCTCCGATCGTTACCGAGATGACGACAGGGTCGTCAAGGTTAGGGGTCTTGGTCTCAAAGTCCTTGCTTGTGAATGTTATGTCAGGGATTCTTAGTGTAGGTACATCAAATGGCATCTCGTCTTGCACTGTTAACATAGTTCTGTAGTTTCTTTTTCTGGCCGAGCTTGTTTCTCCACCACACGCGAACCCTCCTGAAATATAATTGATGACTTTCTTTGGTGGTTGACTATTCTGCCATTGACTTTCTCATTCCTTCGTGTTTCGCGTAGCTTCTCTATTTCGATTTGTCCAGTCGCTTTATCTTAGAACTCCTCCAATGTCTTCGATTTTGCCACGGCGATAGCTTCTTGGAATTTTCCATGGCTGCTGTTGTGAAGCGTGTCATGTAGTCTTTTAGTCTTTTGTGCTGTCATTGCTTAATTGTGCTGAGGTAGTCCGAGTCTCACACATAGATTTTCGATGCTGCAAAATGATTTATGAACCCTTGGCAAACTCGTTGAAACTGTTTATGGAACCTGCAGGTAAATTAGAAAACCATAATAGGGCAGCTCCATCTAAAAAGGTTGAAAAAGATCGGCACAAAATGGGATCGGAGTCACTATTGAGGAACATCATAGATTCAAATTTTGTGACATGAACTTTAGGATATTCGATCCCCTTATATGGTGCCAGAGTAATGGGGAGTGTAAAATTCTTAGGCATTTTGAAATTCATTATTTTTTCGGAAAAGGGATTGGTTCGTCGTCTTCCAGTTTTGGGGGGTGTTTCCCTTATCTTTGCATTGGATTATGACTGATGCTCTTCGTGTTGATCGGCGTTTGCTTTTTTGTTGTCGTCCTTCTTTTCCCATTATTCTGCATTGTTGCTAGCAGCTCGGCCATCCGTTGATTTTCTGCTAGCAGAACGGCATTAGCGGCCATGAGGTCGGCATTGGTTTAAAGAGGTTGCTGAGTCTTTGAGAGGTCATTCATGCTTCCTTCTCTGTAAAAAAAAGCACAAGGCGGATATGGTTGTGTTATAGAAGTTAAAAAATGGGGTGGGGCCCCACGGTGGGCGCCAAATATTCCTGCCTGGGACTTAGAGCCGAGGTATAGGTCAGTGAGAGCTATTAGAATACTCACAATACTCTTCTGCTGAGGATTGTGCCACCGGTTCCAGCCTCGTTCGAGCAGTGTGAAGCACCTGCAAAAAGGACTCCGATACTTAAGTCAGTCTCTGAACAAGAATGCTAATAATAACCTAAAATAGCTTATGAAGTAAAGTGGATTCGAATGTGTGTATTCGTTGTGTTATGATTGTACTCGTAGCACTTATTTATGCTTGGAGAGGCACGTTGTCATATCCGAGATTCTCGGCCCCGTATCTGTAGTTGAGCTTGGATATTAACTTTTGAGCTAAACGACCTGTTCTTTGACCTGGTATTTGGTGCTTGTTTGTTGGACGTGGTCAGTTAGAGGTATAACGTCGGGTAGATGTAGTAGGGACTGATCAATGAACAGGTAGATTTGTTGGACGAGTGCAGATTAACACATGTATGTTCGAGGTCATTCATGAACGGGTACACATTACTGTAGGCACGGTTGGATTTAATGTGTTCGTAAAGGAAGCGAAAACTGAAGTCGATGGCTTACTGCCTTGTGTGATGAAGGATGTATTGGGAGGCACTGATGGGCTTTCTATGGGAGGAAAATGTGCTATGGGAGATCTTGGAAATCACGAGGGTGATAATAGCAGTAATACGCGGCTGTCGAAATGGGATGCAGCAGCAGATTTGATGGTGACAACGGTTAGGGAGGAGGATTAACCACATGGTAAAGTTGTAATTCAACATGAGGATTTGTATGAGTGGAGAAATGATTTTTTAAATTTGAAAATAGCAAGAACAACAGTTAGGTCAATCAATTCTGGTGTGCTGAGGGCTAATCAATTGGGTGTTGCAGCAAGTAATGAGGATGCTAATTCGGATAGAACTGAATCCTGGGATTATGGTAGGACAGGTAGCTGAGGTGGAAATTAATAGCAATAGTAGGAGGGTCAGACGATGGGCTGTTGATGCAAATTCTCTACGGGCAACCGGAGCTTTCGTAGAAGACAGATTGAGAGTGGGTTTTGCAGCTGAGTACGATGCTTATGATGCTATTAAAGGAAGGCATATGGGAGAAGGGTGTCGTGTAGGAGTTCGGGTAAGGAATAATGGGGATTAACATTCGAAGGAAAGTTGTCTAGATTGTTGTTCAGAAAACGTTGAATTGGCCAATGAGATAAAAGATGATGGCCAAGAGATATATGCGACACAACGACAGCTTCATATGGTGGAGGGAGGGACTGGTGAGACTGGGAGGGTTGTAGAGGATTTGGAAGATGCAAGAATATATGAAGGCAACGAAGCTAAGACTGAATCCTCTGAAACTAAATGGGATGATGAAATGCAGGAAAACAGGAAGGCATGGGAGTTGACAGTGGAATCTGGAGCAGTTCAGTATAATGAGGAAGATGATATTATGGCTATACTTCAAGCACAGAATGAGGCAATTGCGCAAAAGAAAAAGCAAGCTAAATAGAAAGAAAAGGCAAGAAGAAGTCGGCCAAAAAATCGAAAAAAGGTATGTACAATTGGTTTAAAATGATTTTTAGTTCTTGGAATGTTAGGGGTTTGGGGGGAGTTGGAAAATTGAGTATAGTAAAGAGTTTTAGGAGAAAATTTCAGTTGAATATGTTAGGTTTAATAGAGACAAAGAAAGAGATAGTAACAAAATATGATGTAGTGCAACTGTGGAGAAATAATGTGGTAGGATGGGAGTACGTGGGGTCAGAAGGTGCTTCTGATGGGCTGTTGTTGATGTGGGATAAAACAATTTTTCAGAGGAGCAACTATTATGAAGGGGAAAGATGGTTGTGTGTGGATGGCGTGGTGCTAAAAAATAATTTTAAGTGTGCTTTCAATTTAGTGTACAGTGCGCACCAAAGGAAAGAGAAGATTGTCATGTGGGAAGAGCTAAGCTTTTTATCTGGGCTTTGTCAAGTACCTTTTTATTATTTGGGAGACTTTAACGAGGTTGTTCAAGTGGAAGAGAGGAAATGAGCTACCACTTTGACAGTGACTGCAACTGAGTTTAAATCTTGGATTTAAGATATGGAGCTTTTGGACTTTGCATTTGTTGATCGTATGTTCACATGATTCAAGGGTCAGTAATGTAGCCGCATTGATAGAGTTTTGGTTAGTTTGGAGGGGTAGGAAGAGTTTCCTGGAACAAGGCTTAGATGAGGTCCGAGAGGTTTATCAAACCACTGTTCATTGATTGTGGATTTCACAAGATTGGGAGGGGGTCGAGACCTTTTCGGAGTCTAGATGCTTGGTTTACTCTTGAGGGTTTCTTGAGGATGGTAAAAGAGGAGTGGAGAAATTTGGGCGACCTACAATTCATTAACAAGATAAAGGCTTTGACGGTCCCGCTGGGTAAATGACATAAGGAGAATTTTAGGGACATGGATATGAAAATTATGAAGTTTGAAGAAGAGATAAAAAAAAGTAGATGATATGGTTAGCAATGGAGTTGTTGATGGAACTGTGGAAGCAAGAAGGAGGGCGCTGGTGAGCTCTTGTAAGAAATGGTATATCAGAAAAGAGTTACATTGGAAGTAGATGTCGCGATCCAAGCATGCTAAGGAGATGGATAAGAACACTCGCTATTTTTATAATCTAGCCTCAGCTCGAAGGAGGAACAATCGGATTGAGTCCTTACTGATTCATGGGAGAATAGTGAGAAATCAAGTAAGGATTAAGGTTGCTATCAGAGACTTTTATAAGAATTTATATCATCAGGAGACCTCGCCGGTGATAGGGTTCTGTGATGTGTTGGTTAACCGGATAACTGAGGAGGAGGCAGCAGAGTTGGAATGGATGCCGTCTAATGAGGAAATTAAGGATGCAGTTTGGGATTGTGAGTCAACTAAGGCACCAGGTAGTGATGGGAATAATATGAATTTTATTAAGAAGTGTTGGGAGGATGTTGGTGGGGAGTTCACTGCAGCCGTGATGGGATTCTTTCAGTTAGCTGTTTTACCTAAGGATGCGAATGTTACTTGGGTGGCTTTGGCGCCAAAGTTTTTCGGAGCTAAAGAAATCAAAGACCTTAGGCCGATTAGTATGGTGGGTTATGTTTATAAGGTTATATCAAAGATCCTGGTTCGGAGGATGCGGAAGATAATGCCAGGGTTGGTAGGAGAAACACGGAGTGCTTTTGTGCAGAGTAGGAAGATACATGATGGGGCTTTGATTGCATGTGAAACTGTGCATTGGATGAAGTTGAGGAAAAAGAGCTCGACAATTATTAAACTAGACTTCCAAAAGGCTTATGATCGAGTCAAGTAGAGTTTTGTGGATATTGTTTTACAGAAGATAGGATTTGGTCGTAGATGGAGGGAGAGGATAAAGGAGTGTGTGTGTTATGCGTCTATGTCGGTCCTAATAAATGGCTCTCTCTTTAAGCCCTTCAAAATGGAAAGAGGTCTACGACAATGGATCCTCTTTCTCCCTTTCTATTTGTGCTTGTTGTGGATGTTCTACATAGGATGATTAGAGAGGCAGTGCAGAATGGACGCATTACTCCGTTGTTGGTTGGAAGGGATAACATTGAGTTGTCATATTTGCAGGTTGAGGATGATACTATACTTTTTTGCCCTTCTGAAGAAGAGACGATCAGAAACTATTAGCGGTTGCTGCGCTGTTTTGAGATGATGTCAGGGTTGAGTATTAATTTTGACAAGTCCAGCTTGATCCCAGTTAATTGTGAGCAGAGTTGGGCATGACAGATGTGTCGACTGTTGGGGTGTAAAGAGGCGTATTTACCTGTCAGATATCTTAGCATTTTTCTGGGGACAAATCCGAAGCTGGTCAAGACATGGAAACTAGTGATTGACAAGGTAGAAGAAAAGCTAAGTTTGTGGAAAGCAAAGTCTCTAAATAAAGCGGATAAGCTGGTTCTCATTAAATCTGTTCTTGATAGCCTACCTATTTACTATCTCAGCTTGTACAAAATGTCGAAGACAGTAGCAGAAAAAATAATATCCTTACAGAAACGCTTTTTGTGGTCGGTGCAATTCTCAAAACAGATAATTAACGCATATTAGTTACATCTAAACCATTAACTGTCCCTAAATAGTACTACAACTTATAATGCACCTACCTATGCGTTTAATATATATATATATATATATATATATATATATATATATATATATATATATATATATATATATTTCTAAGTCACTAAAGACTAACACCCCTAAATGCATTACAAGATAATTATATAAATTTACAAATCCAAACCTATTAAATACGAATTTTTTTATTTAAATTAAAAAATATAACATTTACCAATCTAAATAGACGTGTAAATATTTAAATAAAAAAATCATAAAACACTAACCTCAAAGTCCAATGCTCCAGCTACATGCCAAGTATCATTTAGTCTATTAATGTCTCCCGTGCGGACATATGTTCGGGGGGCCATAACTCGTGAAGATTCTCAAAATCACATATGTTGAATCTCAAAAAGTTTGAAAAAAATAAAGTCAATCCACGTTGTTCTCGGATGCGGTGGGTTTATATACGGCTCAAACCGTATCTCAGATCAGTTCCCTGGTCAATAAAGATGTGCATATCTCGGATATAGTAGGTTTAGGTTTATTAAAGTCATATCTTGGATACTCTGTATCCGAGATCTAATTTTATTTATATCTTGAATGCATCCAACATATGACTGGCACGTGACGTATTATAATACGATAGTAGTACATCCAAAATATGATTTTAGTGTGATTTATCCATTGCATCCCAAAACGTATTTTAGTAAATATTTATACCATTTATTTAAATCGGTAAATATTATATATTTTTAGTTTAAATAAAAAAATTCCTATGATTTGTCCGTTATAATTTAGCAGTTATTTTTCTATAATTCAGTTTTTATTATAAAATCAACGATATAATTTATATATAATTTATAATCTTTATGACTCATCTGTATCCGTCTAACAATTATATTTTCGCAGCTTCTATAAAAAGGTAATATCTTATAAGGAGGAAGTATATTTTTAAACCCAATATTAACTTACATAACATACAAAAAGGGAATCATTTAAATAAAAGTGTTTCAAACGTCTTTTTTTTAAAAATAATTTTTAGTAATTAAATTTAATATATATAATTAATTAAATTATATTATTTTTGTTAAAATTAAATTAGATAAATTAATTTGACTAAAAAATCGATAAATTATATCTTAAACTCGTCTAAATTAATATTTTTATAAAAAATAACTATAATATCTCTATTATAAAAAATAATTAAAATATTATTATTATTATTATTATTATTATTATTGTAAACTTAATTTAGCGAAAACATTAATTAGGATTTTAAAAGTTGTGATCTTCGTACCTAAATTGGTTGCCATAATGAGTTTTGGTTACGATAGAGTTGAACTTTAAGATTGATTTCTCTCCCTTTCCTTTCTTGTAGACGTTCATCATGATGCCAGTTTCTCAGTATTTTTCAGTGAGTGAAAACTGTAAAGACGTCGTGTGTAAAAGCAGAGAGAGGACCATCTTTTTTATGTGTTATTATCTTTAAATCTAGAGAAAAAACCAAAATAGTCCGTGACAATTACCTCGAAAGACAACGAGGCCCTTGAAAAAAAAACCAACCCGGTCTCTGACAATTACTTCAAAAGGACAACGAGGTCCCTGTGCCAAAAAAATCAATGTTATTTTTTTTGGCATAGGGGCTAATCAATCCTAAAAAAAATATTAGAAACCGAATTGGGTGTTTTTTTTTTCTTAGGAGCCTCTTTGTCCTTTCGAGATAATTGTCAGGAGTCGGGTGGGGTATTTATGCGTCCATATCAAACATTAAAATTAACGGATGAGATTAAATCATTAATAGTTTATAGATAATTACAATTAGGCCACAACAGAAGTTTAAATTACAATAAACTTTCAACATATATATATATATATAAGAGTATTTTAATCATTTTCTATATATAAAATAAGAGTATTTTAGTCATTTTCTATTAAAAAAATATTAATTTAGATCAATTCAAAGTTTGGTTTACCAATTCTTTGGTCAAATCAATTTGTCTGATCTAATTTAACAAAAATAATATGATTTAATCGATTATATGTATTAAATTTTAATTACTAAAAAATATTTAAAAAAAATATTTTAAATATTTTTACCTGAATGCTCCTACAACAAAATACTAATTTAAATATCTAAACATTTTTTTCTGTATCTATACGCTATATTTCTCTTCAATCGAAGTATAACTCATCTAACTAAGAGAATTTGAAATCATTTTAAAGTGAACAAGTTATAGAAGAGGATTTTTTTGTGTTACTAAAAATAGAATGATTCAAATTCACGACCTTTTAGATAAATACAAAAAAATTATGCCATTTGCGATATAACTAATTAGTCTATACAAAGAATTTACTAAAGTTGTTCAAGAACAATATATAATGTGATAATTAATTAAAATAGATAGATAGTTATTAAGATATTTCCCTATTTGTCCCCGATGCACACCGGTTAGGGTTTAAGAGAAAAGAAACGTTTCGTTTAAAAATTCTTTCGTAGGGTTTTCTGGCAGTTACACATTTGAATTGCAATGCATAGAATTAACTCCTTATGCTGTTTGCGGAAGGTCGTTTTCTGAAATTGCAACTGAAGCTTTCCACTTCCACGATAACAGCAATAAACCGCTTCTCTCTCCTGAATTATTGTTCTTCTTTCAGCGCCATAACCACAGAACAAGTAAACTGCCAGGAACAGCAGAAGGAGCATACTCTGAATTCGATTTTGCATTATATTAGCTCAACAATGTCGACCGATCTCAATGATTATAAAATTATTAAGGAAGGAGAAGCTGAGATTCTCATGCATGCCAAGAACGAAGTCTTCTATAACAAAACTCAGGTCCTAATGTTTTTTTCTTTTTAATTTGATTTTCTGTTATTTTGACTTTAAAGTACGAGAATTGAGAACCTTTGAAGTTTTTTGGTTTTCAATTAGACTTTTTTCCCCCTGATTGGACGTTCAATGGTTTTTGGAAAGCTAAGTCATGTTCATTGTAGAAAAATACTGGGGAGGGATGAAAATGTGGACCTCAATTAGAACCTTAAATTTAGCTTCTGAATATAAAGTTCAAGTTGTTTGAGATGTTTTTCTATGCTTCTGTGCTTATCAGTTGAATTGAATTACTAAGGATGGTTTGATTTTGGAGCTAATTCCGTTGATCCTTTCCTTTTGTTATGTTTTACAGTTTTAATGCCTTTGTTTGGGTGGAAACTGGAAATGTTGAGCGGAAAAATTTATTTTATTTTATTTCTAGCTTTAATGCTTTGTTAGATGTTGTGGTTTTGGAGCGATGCTAATATGTTATGCTTCTGGTTTATAAATTATCATCAGGTTAATAACAGGGATATATCGATTGCTGTTTTGAGAGAATTTATATCAAGACGGAAGCAAGAGCATGAAGCAACGTTGTCCAAGAGAAAGAAAGGGACACAAAAAGCAACTGAAAATGAATCTGTAAAGGAGGAAGCAGAGGATGTACCTCGAGAAACTCCGTCAGAAAATCATGAATCTAATGGAAAATGTGAAGTGGAGGAAAATACATCTCCTGAGGAATTAGAAGCATGCAGTAGCGTAAAGGGATCAGCCAAAATTGCAGAAGACTGCAGTACTGCAGGAGAGCAGACTGATCTCACAGAAGGGAAAGGACAGGTGGAACTGAAGCCACCAAGGGTTCTTGAGGTTTTCCCTAACTTGTTCTTATCATCATAACATTATATTCACTTTTTTTTCCCCATTTTATATGTATACTATATTCTCTGCAACTCAATTGTAGAACAAGTATCATCTGTATGACTTCTTTTTTGTTCTTGTATACAGGCATTGTCTGCTTCTGGGTTAAGGTCTCTAAGATATGCTTGTGAAGTAGAAGGGATTGGTCAGGTTGTTGCTCTGGACAATGATATAGGTGCTTCAAGGACTTTCAGTTTATATAAAAATATATCTTCTGTAATGCCTTATATGAAAACATTGGAAATCTGTACTGTACTTGTGTCAATGGTCTACTCTGTGTAGCTATGATACCTACTTTTTGTTTGAGAGTTGAGATCTCTGTCTTGTTTGATCATTAAGTTTGTGCATCTCAGTGCTTACCCATAACTTATGCTCCTGACAGTTTCTGTGGAAGCTTGCAGAAGGAATATCAAATTTAATGGGTCAGTTGCAATTTCAAAAGTGGAGTCTCATCATGTTGATGCTCGTGTATATATGCTAACCCACCCTAAAGAATTTGATGTGGTAAGTGGATGTTACTAAGTTTTATATATGTATTTTCCATTGAAAATTATTCTTATTCTATTTAGTGTTACTTGTTCAACATCTATATAATATTGTTCCCTGACTTGTGACCCTGCAATAATATTTGAAGCAATTTAATAAGTATATATTTTTTGTTACTTGTTATTAGGTTCATTCTATTTTCTATTTGTTACTTGTTACTTAGTTCATTCTATTTTCTATTTGAAGCAATTCAATAAATATATTTTTTGAAATTAATGTTTCGGTTCTCAAGATCCTGGAAATATATATATATATATATTTGTTATTAAAAAAAGCATTTGTTTTCACTAACGTTTGCAGAAAGTGAGGTGAAGTAGATAGAGAGGACTGTGTAGTTGTGCCTTGTTCAACATCTATATAATACTGTTCCCTGACTTGTGACCCTGCAATAATAACTAAGTTCATTCTATTTTCTGTTTGAAGCAATTTAATAAAGTTTTGTATTTATTTTTTGAAAGTAAATAAGTTTTTATGGTCTCTGTGTTTCTGTATTTTCAGGTTGATCTTGATCCATATGGTTCACCTTCTGTGTTTTTGGATTCAGCAGTTCAATCTGTTGCTGATGGAGGTATCCTGATGTGCACTGCAACAGACATGGCAGTGCTCTGTGGGGCAAATGGGGAGGTCTGCTATTCAAAGTAATGTTGATACTGGTATTAATTATAAACTTTTAATTCAATAATAGTTTTAATTACTGTACTAACCTTACAATTGCCATATAGATATGGATCATACCCACTGAGAGGAAAATATTGTCATGAAATGGCTCTGAGGATCCTTCTGGCTTCCATTGAGGTACATTGAAGTTCTATACAAAGAAAATTTAATATAAACTAAATTTATTTTCAACTAACATCTGATGTTTTAAACATAGGCATACAAATTTTCAACTCACTTATAAAAACTCACCTACCAAAATTTCAACTAAATTTCTTATATCACTTGAATATCTGTTAATCTCTCACGTCACTGTTATTTTTATTCATACAAATTCGTATAATATGTTTGTTTGTCATTTAATGCAGAGTCATGCTAATCGTTACAAGCGATATATTGTTCCTGTGCTATCTGTTCAGATGGACTTTTACGTTCGTGTTTTTGTTCGCATATACACGTAAGTCCTCTTAGTGTGTGTCTGTGTGTGTTTTTTACTTATGCTAAATACTTTATGAGTTGTTACTATCTTGGATAATGATTCCACAAGGTTGCTTGATTCTGTTATCCCAACTAAGATGAAATAATTGGTTGCAGTTCTGCCAGTGCAATGAAAAACACTCCCCTAAAGCTTTCATATGTTTATCAGTGCACTGGTTGTGACTCTTTCCATTTGCAGCCCATTGGGAGGACCATTTCCAAGGTATGTATCCTGTTGCAATGAAAGGAAAAACTGTTTAGTTCTTTACCAGTGGCTTCTTTTTTGTGCTTGGGATGGTTAATTTTTGTTGGGATTTTGAACCTTTTTTAAATGTCATTTCTTTTGCAAAGCATTACCGATATGGGGTTATGGTGAATATTCATATCTGTTTGTTGTGTGTTTGTGCGTGTTGTCATGGCCATTTAAGTATATTGCTTTATTTTGATTGAATATAAATTTTATATCTTGAAGGGGGACTTATTTTCATTTTCCCATTTTTCAGAATACTAGTGTCAGATATTTACCTGGCTTTGGTCCTGTAGTTCCTCAAGAATGCAGTGATTGCGGGAAAAAATTCACTATGGGTGGCCCTATATGGTCTGCTCCAATCCATGATCAAGATTGGGTGGGTTCTATACTGGCAGATGTGAAATCAATGAAGAACAGATATCCTGCTTATGATCGCATATCTGCTGTGTTGACTACCATATCTGAGGTTTTATTTTCAGTTTGTTATTTTGACATGATGTGATATGACTAAGATGTGTGCTAATGCGACTAATTCCAGTTGAAAACCTTGTGAAAATTTCTTCTTTGTATAGTTATTCCAATTCTAATATTTGATCATTGTAATATTTTCAGGAATTGACAGATGTTCCCCTGTTTTTGAGTCTGCACAACCTCTGTGCAACCCTTAAATGCACTTCTCCTTCAGCAGTTATGTTCCGTTCTGCGGTGATCAATGCAGGCTATCGTATATCTGGAACTCATGTTAATCCATTGGGGCTTAAATCAGATGCACCCATGGATGTTATTTGGGATATAATGCGCTGTTGGGTAAGAGATTAACATCATTCTTGCTGTCTTACTTTTTTGTTTGGTACAGATCCAGTCTCTGGTTCCTGCGAAATATGATTTTATAATATGGGAGTGACTTTTGTATATAAAATGCTCTTTCCTTTATTATTTGTTTTTTAATGGTTCCGGTAGAAAAAGAGAGGAGAAGGTGGGGGTTGATTTTGGGAAAGGCATTGGAAATGATTGCCTTTTCAGTTCTTGGTCACTGATCCCTTCAATTATAGGTAAAGAATCATCCTGTGAAAGCTCAGCCAGCAGATCAACCAGGAAGTGTCATACTTGCTAAGGAACCTGTTCTTCAGGTACATCTAGCCTCTCAACTTTTGTTCTTGGCTAAAATGTAGCATTATTTTCTCTCCTCCTCACAAGCCATTATTTGCTCTTTGGTGGTTGTTTAATCAAGTTAGGGGTAGTATATAACTGATACATGCATGTGAATGATGTGTGCACAAGTTCATTTGGCCGGGGAAATAGAAGAATCAGAAGTAGCAAATATGAAGGATATAGTTTAGAATATAGAACTCTTGGCTGAACTTTGTATTATTTTAGCAAGCATGCCCTAGTGTGCCAACTTGGACATCTAATTAGTTCATGTCTTTCATAACCATAAAATACTGATATATGTATTTAATCTGCGAAATTGAGACCTGTCGTTTCTAGTTATGTCGGCATATATAATAGTCTTGGAGCGTGTTTAGGTCATAAATTCTAGGAAGTTGGTCTTATCTTAGAGTTTTACATTGTTTTTACCTGATCTGGCCTGGCCTATCCTATGATCCTGCTTGTAATTATGAAACTAATATTAGTGTGTCCCTTTCAGGCTAGTTTTGCTAGGGCAATATCATCACTTAGCAAGGCACAAGCGAAGAAGGTTGTTCGCTTTCTTCCGAATCCAGAAAGACACTGGGGTCCAAAACTTAGGGCAGGACGTCAAATTACTAGCAAACATGTCTCTCTATTAGGTCCAGCAGCGGTTAATGGAGCTCTCAACCATGAAGATGATGAAGAACCTAAAAGTAAGAAGCCGAAGACCGAGAATGATATCACATCTTAGCTAAAAAATGAGATTCTTGAAATTAATGTTTCAGTTCTCAAGATCCTGGAAATATATATTTTTTTGTTATTAAAGAAAGCATTTGTTTTCACTAAATTTTGCAGAAAGTGAGGTGAAGTAGATAGAGAGGACTGTGTAGTTGTGCCTTGTTCATCATTTAACAATTTACAGGAAAATGCTGTGGCAAGATAAAGGCACTTTGCGTTATGTTAGATTTTTGGATCTGATTTTTTTTAATGTATGGAAATTGTATTATGTGGAACAATAATTCCTTTTTAGGAATATGTATTGTTGTTTCATAAAATAGATATTTTTTTATGGTGACTTGCATGGCAACCATGTTTTTTAGCAAAAAGTCTCTCTCTGCATCTCTGTTTCTCTCTCACTCATTTAAATTCCTTGGATCCTCTATTTTTAATTACTCATGGCTAAATTACAATAAGAGTTGTGGGAATAAGGTCTGGGAAGCTTCAAAATTAATTTTTTTTGAACTTTTGACTTATGAAAAGTAATAATATTAATGTCTGGTACTATTTTCAATAGAGGTAAACGCGAATTGGATCGGATATGGCTAAAATTTCGATTTGATTTGCAATAAAATCATTGGATCGGATCCCGCAATTTTTAAGCTTGGATGCGGATCGGATTGGATCAGATATCGGATATATCAGCAAAACATAAAAAAATTTTAAAAAATTTTTTATTAAAAAATATTAATAAAATTTAATTTTTCTATTTTTTAAATATGTTTATTCTTAAAATAATATTAAACATATTTTTCTTAAATAATAAATTAAAATAATACAACATATATGATAATTATTAGTTGAAATAAAACATAAAAAGAATATTTATTTATTTCTTTATTTTTGCGGATACACGGATATGCGCATTGGATATGCAGATATCTATACAAAATCTGCAATCCGATACGATAGCCTTACAGATCGGATCCATATCCGCAATTTTCGGATCGGATTCGGATAAACACCACGGATATGCGGATCGGATCCGATCTATGAACACCCCTCATTTTCAAAACCAAATTGTAGCTTTCTAAGAAGCTATTTAGGAGCTTATAGAGAACTAGAGAAGTTAAAAAAATTACTTCTCTTATAATAAAATGTTTTTTTATCACATTTTTTTTAAAATAAGTATTTTTAGAACTAAAAACTCAAATACAAAATAACTTATTTATAAGTTACTTTTAATATAGGCATTTATTGTTTAAACTATTTTTTCAAAAAGAGCTTAACTAAGCTATTTACCAAAACTGGGTCTAAATCTCATAAAAAGAATGGTTGCTATATATTAATCAGTAGTATCCATAGATTCACATATGGATGCATTGATGCGTGGATATGAATAAGGTTTAATTATTTTATTAGTTCTTATAGTTTCATCAAATTTTCAATTAAATTTTTATATTTTTTTATTCAATTGAGTTTTTACATTATTTTTAATTTTGTAATTAAGTTTTTTTTAGTGTAAAAAATGTTAAGAGTTAATTGAATATTTGTTCTGCAATTTGAATAAATCTACAATTAAAAACTTAATTAGATTTTTGATCATATATTTTTTAGAAAAAATATTTCATTAATTTTAATGTTTTTGACATGAAAAAGATCTAATTACAAAATTAAAAGAAGTGTAGAGATTCAATTAAAAGAAAAAAATATAAAGATTTAATTGTAAATTTAGTAAAACTATAATAACCAAGAATAATTAAACCTATAAATAATAATGTTGAAGGAGGTACTATTTGGTGGTTGGATTTAGATAGTTGGGGTTTTTGAAATTTTGGATTAGGGGGTTATTATTTTATCTTACATGTTTCTTAGGATTAATTTTCCGTAAATTTTAAGGTTTATACCAATGACAATGCAGATTTCGTCGCACTAAAAATTTTATCAGATTTAAAATTAAAAATATCTAATTTCTTTGCTTGATATGTTTACGAAAGCTGAAATCTGAACACAACTGTTAATTTCAATTACTATTGATTCTTACTCGGTAATAAAAATGAACAATACATTAATTTTCTTCCGATGAACTTGCCTCACATGGAACTCGGTGCTGCCACATATATAAGGGCCCTTCCCGAACTACTCATTAAGCAAAAGGTACAACAAGAAAAATAACAAAAAAAAAACAGCTCCCTAGACCATTGTACTTTATTGCTTCTAATCTCAAAGCAAGAAGTTACGAAAAAAAGTAAATTGCAGGCTGCAATGCCGCAAATTCTAAGTGATGAAGAGAGTAAATACTTTATTTAAGAAAAAGGACTAAAGTTTTAATTAACGTATAGTGTGGGTGGCTCTGTTTGGCAAAGTAGTTATTATTAAATGATTAATTTTCTATGCTTTGGCAGTGGTTGCCTTTTGAGGGTTAAGTTCATCCCAAGCTTCAATCCATGTAACCATTGCATCTGCAAGCTTGTCAAAGTAAGGGTCAACCTTTGAGAGCTTCTCTTTGACTTGCTTGGAGAGTTCAATGTAGCATTTCTGAACAGTTGTGCATTCTTTTGGGAGAACAACGTTCTGGAAGAATGGGATGATATCTTCCTGCCAGAATATTCCTTTGTACTCTTTCCTCAGATTCACAAATGGGTTGCTTGCCTTGCTGTGGTAGATGTACGGAAGTCCAGTCTTGATTCCCAGCCCCAAGTGGTCCGTGATCACCTGTTAACAACAATTATCATAGTAAATTACACTAACTAATAAAGCGAATAATTTAATCAAACATATCAAATTATCTAACTATTTTTAACTAAGAGAAAAAAGAAGGGAAGAGCAGGGTAAGGAAAATGCACCTTGCAGCACCAGCCAGCCCACATGTCGTCGTAGCGTCCGATGGGCTGGCCATCACCCATCAGGCCGAAGTACATTGCCGGTCCAATGAGATCGCGGTCGAAGGCCAAGTTCATTCCGCACATTGGGAACAATGTTCCTTTCGGAATCGTCAAAATAGCATCAACATACCTTGTGCATTATCATATTACAAAAGTTTTATAACTATTATTTGAATGGTTATAGAAATGAATATATTTGATTGCACGGCTGCGTAGAAAAATGAATCGAACATACACACCTGGTGTTCCTCTCGAGAGGCTTGACAAGCTGTGTAGGAGCGTCATAATCCGGGATGTTGAGCCAGAGACCATGAGAGACAGCAGTGGGTACACCTTCGCGAAGACTGAAAGGGTAGCCGCGCACGAAATCTGCACCTTCTCTGTAAGGCTCATAGAGCGTGTTGAAGAAGAAAGGTGTTGATGGACACAGAAGGTTCTTTATGTGCTGCTCAAGTGCGTTGATCGCCTTTCCAGATGGATCATTTGCAACCTAATTAAGTAATAAACAGATGATAAATAGATCTTTTAGATGGCGGATGAATCAGTTTGATTCCAAAATATGTAACACCTTATTTAGTTTCAAAAAAAATCAATCGTAAGTCAAATTGAGTCAAATCGTGATCCATTTAGAACGAAAAATAAGAGGACAATTAAGACCGATCCAAAAGATGAAAGCTGAGGAAATGAATAAGATTAGAAGACTCACGAAACAGTCATCATCAATGGTATAGATGTATTTCTTCTTGGAAACCATGTAACCGAAGCAGCGGCAAGCGGAGTCCTTGAAGGAGATACAAGAGGCCCTGGGTCCAAGAATCTTGTTAATGTCGTTTCGGTTATAGAGCTCGTAATCGAAGCCCGGAGGCACCTTGATGGTCTTGGTTGGATCACCATCCTGAACAATGATGAGATGATATGGCTGGAAAAACGGCCTCCACATCTCCAGAAAATCCAGGTTTCTTATTGTTGGGATCACAATGTCAAGCTCGTCCTTCAGCAAAGGCGTCGGCGTCACGGCGGTGCCGGCCGTGTTGGCGGGGCCTAGATTAGCCATTATTGTTGTTTAATTGGAGAGAGAAGAGAATGAGAGTGAATGAATGAAGGAATGAATTGAAGTGTGAGAAGAGAAGGTGAAGAGTGAATGAGTTTTTGAAGGAAATAAGCATGTGCAGTGGCCTAAGTTATCGGCACCGGTATGGGGCTTTTAAACATTTAGAGATTGGGGTGTGTTTGTGTGTGTGGATTTTTTAATGTGTAAGGAAACTGAACCAGTGACTCCTTCAAAGGTGTTGCCGTGTAATGTGGTTACTTTGTGGATGTAAAATTCCAAAGAGATCAGAGATCATCAATTAAACCAATCAAATATATTGGTATTAGTCTACTCTGGTTCATATAATTAGAAATGAAATGTGTGTTGCATGTTTGACTCTTTTGAGCCAACAACGAACCGGATAATTCTCATTCAATTATGATGTGTTTTTCTATTTTGAGATAATTAAGGAATTCAAAATCATGTAATTTTTTTAATGGAAAAATGTAAGAGAGATTTGTGTTGATAATTTTATTTAAGATTATAGTCCAAATAGTCACGAATAATCAATTTAGTTCTTCAAAAAAAAAAACTAGAAATCTCAAATTTGTATCACGGATGAAGGAAAATGTATGTATTGTTATCAAATTATTATTTGATACGAAACAAAAAAATATAAATAAGATAATGATTGGAATTGAATAAAAAAAGATAAATTAAAATAGAAAATAAAAAAGATATATTGAAATTGAATATCAAGAGAATCAAATTTTTTATTCAATTTTTTGATGCAACAAGAAAAGAATTCACTCAATTTAGTTTGTTCACATCATAGTTTGCGAATTGAATTAAAGGGAATCACTCAACCTTTTATCCAATTCTCCGAAATAACAAGAGAATGACTTGCTCAACCTTACTTGCCCATACCATAGTTTTATCGCGAAATCGAAAAGTGCTTTGACATTCTTCGAATATCTCTTTATGAAGAGTATAATAGTTTATGAAATATTTGTAACCTGTTACTAAGTTAAACATAAAAAATTCTAAACTCATAAATATAAAATTCAATTTAGTAATTAGATAAACAAAATCAAAATAAATTAAATATTTTAAAAATTTAAACTAATAATTTTTAAATAATACTTAATCTTCCTATATTACAAACATTTAAAATACGTATTATTATTGGTGATATATATCAAATACGAATTCGTGGCTGGCTGCTGATAATCTCTTTTTTTTCACCTTTATCATATATTAAAATAGAAAATAAAAGATAACCAAATTAAATGATATATCAAATGTGTGTATATGTATATAGGAGTAAATTTTTATAATGGTCCCTAATATTTATGGAATGATTTGAAATGGTCGTCTGGATTCAAATTTTTTTATAATGGTCCCGCAAATAAAGCTTTGAACACTATAGCGATTCATGTATTATTTCTAACATTGAGTTCGAAGAGTGTTGATGTGGTCTCTTTTGCCACGCTGGACAGTTCTAACGACAAATGATACGAATTTATTTTAATTTGGATCTAATTTGGTTTCTCTCCTATTTTATATCCTAATTCCAAATGTACAGAGCGTATTTTTTATCTTCTTTTTTATTTTATTTCCTGAATTTCACATTGATTTATTTGTGAACATGAACTATCATTTAGTTCTTCATACAAGGAGCGTTTTAATCGGTAATGTGTTTGGACCTAATGTGGTTTCTCTCCTATTTTATATCCTAATTCCAAATGTACAGAGCGTAATTTTTATCTTCTTCTTTATTTTAGTTCCTGAATTTTACATTGATTTATTTATGAACATGAGCAATCATTTAGTTCTTCATATAAGGATGGTTTTAATTGGTAATGTATTCTGTTATTTATTTTTTGTTTTGGTTACAATGTTGCTCATTTCCACTAAAAATGTTCATTTCTACTAAAAATGGTAATAATAGTCTCAAATTGATTTAATTGAAAAATTTTGTTTAATTAGAACCATACCTTCGTTCTATAAAAATAAAAAGAGGAAAAAGAAGAAAAAAAAAGAGATAAAGAAAAATATGAAAAATATGTTGTGCACATTTAAGATTAGGGTTATAAAATGACGAAGGGACTAAATTAGAATGAATTTATGTCACCTAGTCGTTGGGATTATTCGGTGTAATAAAAGATAGCCACATTAACACTCCGACAGCTGATTTTACATCGAAAATGACGCAAGAACTATTATAGTGCTCGAAACTTTATCTGAAAAATCACTATAAAAAAATTTGGATCTCGAAAACTATTTCGGATAATTACATAAATTTCAGAGACTATTATGAGAATTTACTCATATATATAGGTGTTCTTAATATTTTTTTAAGTTACCGAATGGAAATAAAAAAATTACGGAAAATTAATTTTTAATTAATTAATTTTAGAATTTAGATTTATAATTTAAAATTAAAAATTTATTAGTTAGAGTTCAGATTTTAAGATAAATAAAATAATTAAAAAAATAATTATTGACTATAAAAATTAGTTATGATAATTAATTTGTGTCAATCATGAAAAAAGGTAACGTAAATGTTAGGGTTGAGTGTGATGACGTTGATATGTAAGGGAGGTAGGTGGCGTTGGATTCAATCTTGAGTATTTTCATGCAGAGGATCGGAAATGACGAGGAAAAACTCGAAAAGCGTATGAAATTAGCAAAATGGCTTAGCTAGCTAATTCCTAAGTTTATTAAGATCTTCAAAGAAATATTATTTTATGATATTAATGTGTATTTTAGTCACAAGTGCTATGAATGCCTGAATTCCGATTACTTTACCTCACATGAAAGTTTCTTACACTGCGATCCATACAGGTAATTAGATTTTACATTCTAAATTCTAAGCAATGTAATGTTTGAGAACGTGAAGCCCATAACTAAATTAGTGGTTAGACTATGTGTGTTTGTTTGAAGTGAAAATGGGAGAAAAGAAAAAAAAGAGAAAGAAATTAGAAGGAAAATAGTTATTTTTTTTTGTTTGGTTGAGGAGAGAAATAGGAGAGGAAGGAAAATGAATGGAAAAATATTGGTGGGACCTACCAATTTTCTTTCTCTCCAACAATGAAGAGAAAATGGAGAGAAAACTATTTATCTCTCTACTTCCAATATTACCCTTTTATTTTTTTCAATATATTTTATAATATAAGGGTAAAATTGTCTTTTTATACCATTTCTTTTCTTCTTATTTTCCTTTCATCCAAACACATCTAAAGAAAATAAAAATTCACTCAATTTCTTTCCTTTCTTTTTTTTCCTTTCTATTTCTTTCCTCACTATTTCTTTCCTTCCAACTAAACATAATTGATCACTCTCTATGTCTGGTATACTGGACCCTTTAACCATATTGGAAGATACCTACCTAAGTCAAACAAAATATCATTCAGCATTAATATATAGAAAAAATTTGGTAACAAAAAATTTTCAGTTATAATTAGTTAAAAATTTTTATAATTTATTTTATTTATATCATTTAATAACAGTTTTATTTTTTATCTCACTCTCTTATCATTCTATTTATCATGTTCTTATCAATTCTATTTATTAATAATATTAATTATAATATCATATTCCTTCCTATTAAGCATTCTTGTAATCAATACTTAATATTATTTTTATAATTTAATTTTTATATTTAATAATACATTAAATATTAAAAATAATAAGAATGAACGGTAATAATAATATACATTAATTGAGTTAATTACACTTGATTCTTTGTTTTCTTTAAGGCATTTAATATCAATCAATAGAAATACGAAAAAATTATTAATTCTTTGTTTTCGTTAAATCATTTACTTGCACTTGATTCTTTGTAATATATACATTCCATTAATTTAATTATGATCATTCAAAAATCATGACTATAATACCATTGCAAGCAGAATAGTGTATAAGTCAAGAAATTTTACAAGAAGTCGTGTTTATCGTTGCAAATAGTATAGCATTTGAATTCAACCTTAATACGGTACCTATGGTAGAAGGTGCTGATGAAGAATTTGAACAACAGATGGACTTACCCGACGAGGTTGTTGTCAGTCAACCAATTCTCGAGAATATGAAAAACCACACTAGTTTTGATGAGGTATGGTAATAAACTATTTTTTTGTGCTTTTATGTGCATTTATAATTATATTGTATACTAACTAAGTTCATACAGATACATTCACACGTACATATATATAACATCCATAATTACATATAACTAACATCTAAAAATTAAATTCATGTTTATTAGATATTACATCTATACACATATTATTTTTTAGTTATTACATATGTAAATATAAAATTAACACAGATGTTTTTTAAATTTTATCATAATTGAATTTAAAAATATCAAATTCTTAAATTAATTTATCAATTAATAAATTTACACGTAATATCTATAAATTCATACACATAACATCCATAATTTCATGTTAATAACATCTATAATTTGTATTCATAATATTTATAATTTCATACCTATAATGTTTATAATTAATATTATCAAATTTTAAACTATACGTCTTATTGTATTTTTCAAATTATTTCATATGTGCACTAATAGGCCATGATTTTAATTATTTTAATATTTTTATTTAATATTCATATGTATGCTTATTTATTAATTTTAATATGAAGAATTAATAATTTTTTTTAAAAAAATATTTTTTAAACTATACGTCTTATTGTATTTTTCAAATTATTTCATATATGCACTAATAGGCCATTATTTTAATTATTTTAATATTTTTATTTAATATTCATATGTATACTTATTTATTAATTTTAATATGAAGAGTTAATAATTTTTTAAAATAATTATTTTTTAATTTTGTTTATATTTTATATTTTATTTTTTATTTTTTAATAGTCTATATGTAAAATATAAGTTGTATAGTAGAAGTTGTTAAAAATTTTTAATTTAATTTCCATATTTTTGCAGAGAATTATTGTATTTTAATGGATAATAATGTGATTGAGTGATGTTAGAGATTTGATTTAGAAGAAAATGAAATTAATTTTGGAAAGAACATTAATGACTCAAAAAATGCAACAAAATAGTAGGTGATAAGGAGAATAAGTGATAAAAAAGTGTATGTCACTTACTTATCAAAAGAATAAAAATTTTTATATAATATTCTTGTATTGTAATTATTTTTTAGCTACCTAACATCACCTATATATATGATTTCATTTTTATTTCCCTTCTTAGAAAGAAGATTCTTAAACTAAACTTCCATAAATAATAACAATGCATGTTATATTAATATTTATTTTATTATCTTTAAATTTTGGTTTTTTTTTTTTTGAAAGGAAGAGCTCAACACAACAAGTGGAGCATATAATCAAACCAAAAGCCACAATTATAAAATTGTACGTTATAAAAAAAGTAAATGATGCCCCATATCATCTTTGGCATTGTCATCAACAACAGAATGGATTCACACCTATCCATTCCTTATAATTCATGAAAGATTGATAGATGATATCGTCAACCCCTTTTTCTATATTTTAAAAAATTCGCCTATTCTTTTTCAGTCAAATATTTTAGATAATAGTATAGAAATATACCATCCACCTCTTGTATGATAACATTGTCCGATGTATATTTTGATTCTTGAAGGGATTAAGTTTCACTCTCTTGTCTTATGACCACGAGGTATACTTTAAAAGGCACTCTAAGTTCAAATCAATAAGTATTTAAAAAATTTATAAAAATTATAGAATATAAAATATTAGAAGTAGGATTAGTAATTTAATCTTATCCGCGAGTTTAAAATTTTATTAAAACTCTATCCTATCCTACTCGCAGGTTGAGAATCTCTCAACCTTAATTCTACCTACATCTTAAAATTCTAAACTCTACCCTACTTTACTCTACCCATAGAAATATTAAAATTTTTCAAAGTAAATATAAAATTCAATTAATCGAATTTTATACATATTAATAATATAAAAAATAAAAAAATAATGCTCTAAATTACTAAATTAACTAACTAGTTTTAGTGGTTGTTCACTTATTATAAGTCATTACATAAAGGAGGTTGTGGATTCAACTCTCACTTCTTTTACTATATACCTATTCGCAGCAGATCGGATAGCTTACCCTACTCAAATAGATTGGATCGGATTAAATACCTGCGGGTAAGATATGAATTGTCAGTCCTAATTAGAAGTAAGAACATAAAATATGATATTAGTTTGTATAAATTCATAAATCTCCCTTTTTGAGAGATAAATAATATTTTAAATTTGAACATTAGATTGATCAAAAATATTAATGTATGTTATGACAGTTTAGTTATAAAAATAGAAATGATAGTTATTAAACTCATCCGTTACATAGCTAAGAATAAATAATATTTAAGGTTTACTTATAATTCATCAGGATGAACAATTAAGTTTGAGTTATAATTCATATTGAGTAACCGATAATAATAATAATAATAATAATAATAATATATTATTATTATTATTATTATTATTATTATTATGGTGAACCTCAAATTTAGTCTTATATCGGTATTTATTTAAAAAATAATTATGCAATGAATTCTATCTACTTAAATTAATTGTAGAAAAAAGACTGTCTGAATCTTAACAAATAATCGAAGAATATTTCTTTGCCAAAATTATTTATTAAATATTGGATGAATAATAAAAATATTATAACATAAATAAGATATCTTGAAAATAAATATACATAAATTATTGTACAATAGAAAAATAAAAAAAATGAGCCAATTATATATCCATATTTTAAGTAATGATATTTGAATTTGCTTGGAGATTTATAGTATCACCGTAAAATCTCCAAATAAATGAATCATTATTTATTTAAGAATAATAGCTATATTGATAGTTATTCAACTACATGCTAGAAAACTATATTAAAATTCATAGGAGTGTTTATGAATCATTAAAATTTATCTCTGCGGTATTTATCTGAATCCGATTCAAAAATTACGGATATGAATCGAATCCGCACACTAATCGAATCGAATTGCAGATTTTGTGTTGGTATCCGCATATCCGATCCGCATATCCACGTATTCGCAAAAATAAAGAAATAAATAAGTAAATATTCTTTTTAGTTTTTATGTTTTATTTCAACTAATAATTATCATATATGTTATATTATTTTATATATGTGTATATGATAAAAGAAAGAAAATATAAAATTTCTCTTCTTACCTCCGCATACACAAATATTCCAAATTCTTAGTGAAAAATTGCTGGTGCAAGGAGTTGCAAGAAACTTCTCAGTTAAATCCATTGGTCAAAGAGTTGACAACAAGGATTAGTCTCGGTGTGGATACACATAGTACCTTCGTACTATCGAAGGAGAAAGCTTTATTCATTAGGGTACTCAGGTATTGGGATCTAACCCATCTTATTTCAATAAAATTTTAAGCACAAAATAGATCAATAGGATTATTTTATTACTTCCGCTGTGTGTTATGAACACTCGTAATCTTTCAAGTTCAAAAGTCGAAAGCAACTCTCGGAGCCATCAAGTATAAAGTTCAAAAGAAGATTTTAAGTTTGAAGAGAAGTTTATTATAATCGATTTTACTCTCAGAGTGATAGAATTATGACATGTGAAATGATAAGATATGTAAAAGTGAAGCAATTGGAATATATAGAATACATATCTTATAAGAAGTCATTATGTATTATAATTTGTAACATTTCACATATTGATATTAATAATGATATTAATAAACTAATAGTTTATTAAAAAAAACTGTAGTTACTAATAAATAGTATAGTTTTTCCATACTTATTTAGAGGTTGTGAGTTTAAATTTCTCTGATTATTACAGACCGAAGAAAACAGCTAATGATAACAACAACAACTGCTTGGTAAGAACGCAACACAAAACAACGTTGTTGTTGTGATTGTATTGTAATATTGTTAGATCAATTTTACTTCTTCTACACCGACCAAACCCAAACACTTTCTGGGTCCGGGGTTCTCTGATCGAATTTTCTGTTTCAATTGTTGTTTGTTTTGGTGTTGTTGGCTGCTTGTTTTTTCTTCTCCTTTTTTTATGGTTCTGTTTTGTTGTTTGCTCTCAACAAATCATCACTTTTTAGGTAAACTCCCTCAACATTCTCTTTGTTAAAATTATTTATCAAATATTGGATGAATAATAAAAATATTGTAACATAAATAAGATATGTTAAAAATAAGCATACATAAATGATTGTAAAATAAAAAAATAAAAAAATGGGCCAATTACCCATATTTCAAATAACATATTTAAATTTGCTTGGTGATTTATAGTATCACCACTAAACGTAAAAGCTCCAAATAAATGAATCATTATTTATTCAAAAATAATGGCTATATTGATAGTTATTCAACTACATTACTTCTATGCTAGAAATCCGTATTGAAATTCACATGACGTTATGGTATTTAATTTATTTTCAAATTCTGTAACAGAAAAATTGAATAATAATTAATAAAATGCATTAAAAATTATAGTTACAAGCTATCATATTTAATAATGCTTTCATAGTTCCTCTAAAATAAGAGCTTATTAGGTATATTAGTTTTCAAGAATTAATATAGCAATAACAAAGGAGAAGGTTAGCTAGAGGCTGATGTATGTATAATAGTGTGGGGTAATCGCTCTATTACAATTTAAAATTTTTTTTAGTAGTATATGATAATAATATTTATTTGTCTCCACTAAATTATTAAATTTGATTCAACAATAATTTTTACTTAATTTTTGGTACTTCATAATTAATTTAAAAATTTCATATTAGATGTCATTAGAATCATCAATTCTCAATTTAAATGAAATTTATGTTTTTTTTCTTAGAAATCAACTCGAAAGAGTGTTATTTATCTTTTTTTTTTATATTAGTTTTAATTTTTTCCTGTAACTACATCAATTGAAAGAACTTTTTTTAACTATGAATTTCAATAAGAATTGACTTCTAATTGTATAAGAAGTAAATTTTTAAATAAGTATTTACTTATATATATGTAAAAGAAATATTACACATCCAAGTCTTTTTATGAACTAAGTCTAATAAAGTTAAACAATAAAACTTAAAATAATATTAGTCATAACTGATTTTTATTATCTTAGGCAAGTTTGATTGGACTTGGTTAACAAAAAATATGAATATGTAACATTATCCTATATAAAAAAACAGATATTTAAAAGAGTAAAGTATATTTTTTGTTCCTGAAATTTGGCAAAAGTTTTAAAAATACCCCTAATTTTTATTTTGTTTCAATTTTGTCTCAAAAGTTTTCGATTGCATCAAATATATTCTCGGAGGCTAAATTTTCGAAAGATTTAAGACCAATATAACAATAGTGCATGGAAATTATGCTTGATTTGCTTGTATTGAGGGGTTGTTCTTATGAAATTGTTGTTGAATCGATATTAAATTTTTTGAAAAATTAGGAGTATATTTTATGCAAATCGAAAACTTTTGAGACAAAATTGAAACAAAATAAAACTTAGGGATATTTTTAAAACTTTTGTCAAACTTTAAGAACAAAAAATATACTTTACTCTATTTATAAATGATTATTTTAGTGTTTTAATTTGTAAAATTAGATATTATAAAACTAATCATATTATATTTACATTGAAAATAACTATCTGTGTATATATATTGAAATAAAAAATACACATTAAAAATAAATTAAATAATACATATATTTATATACAAATACATAATGTTTAATAAATAATTTGATAACTAATTTTTATGTACTCATAATATTTTTATTATAAAAATTATTATATATATATATATATTTTTTTTGTCCCACTATCAAATTTTTTTAGATCCGTTACTAAGGTTAGCCATAGTCTTATGAAAGATATAAAATATAGAAAAATAATATTTGGTAGAATATATGTAGTTATTTTTGAATTAATTGATGATAACTGAATTTGTTTTTTGGATTGGTAGAAAATCAAGTTTTATACTCTAATTAATTGATAGTCGATTTTGTTGGCGGAGTGATAGACTACTCATGCAAGGATGGGGTGAGCCACTGCACGCCAAGTGTTCCTGCCATATTAGCAAGTGTGAAAATAGGAGTGTTCCACAGGAGAATCTTGGAGCAGCCCGCAAATGCAGGTGCAAAGTCAAGAACTATGCTAGCACCGACTGTGGGTGCCATCGCCTTCGCATAGGTGTAGTAATTGAGTTCTAGTCAAAGTGAAGCAATTTAAATACATAGAGTATATATTTTATAAGAAGTCATTATGTATTAAAATGTGTAATATTGCACAGATACTAAACATTATACATATTGGAATCCAAGACAAATATTTGAGATTCTCCTCCATAATTCAAAAGTTGAAAAAAAAAATTGGTTATAATCAATTTTGTTTCGAGAGTGATAGAAAATCGAATTTTGCTCTTGAATTGATTGATTATGACTAGGGGTGTTTGCGATGCGATTTGGTTCGTTTTAAGGGAAAAAGTCATCCGATTCGAACGCTTAATTTATGTGCGGTGCGATTTGGATTGGATGAACTTTTTTTGGAAATCCGATCCGATCCCAATATAAGCACTTTGGATCGGTTTGGATTTACAATTTTTTAGTTAAAAAAATTAAATACATATAACAAGTCTCAATATCAAATTTTAAATAACCAACAATAAAATAACAAGTCTTAATAATATCTTAAAAAGCCAACGATAACATCACAATAGAAATAAAATTATAGTTAGTTAAAATAAATAAATAAATAATATTTTGAACATAAAATATTTATTAAATAATAATAATACAGAAATAATAGAAAAATGTATAACAAATTGAACATGTTATAAGTATAATTGTAAATATAATAATAAAATAATAATTTATAGCACATTGTGCGGTTTGGATTGGATTGGATCGGTTATGAAAAATAAATCCGAAATCCAATCTAATCCAGCGATTTGCAAAAAAAAGAATCCAATCAAATCCGAATTAGTGTGATTTTAATCGGTTTTCGGTTTGAATTAGATTGGATGAACGGTTTAATTTGGATCTGTTTGGATTTGAATACCCCTAATTATGACAAGGGAAGCAATTCGAATACATAGAGATAGAATACATATCTTATAAAAAGTCACTGTTTATTAAAATTTAAATTTGTAATATTACGTAAATGTTTGTGCATGTTGGAGCCAAGACAAATATACTTGAGGCTGCCCTAGTTCAAAAGCCAAAAAATGCAACTTTCAGAGCCATCAATAATAAAGTTCATAATTATGGGTTAGAAGAGAAATTTGTTATCTTCGGGAGGCAGACACGCTCTTGAGAGCAGTGAGTAAAGCAATCCCTGTATATACTCTATCTTGCTTTAAACTTGCCCAAAGAACAAAAAGAGCAGTTATTTACAAAGCAAGACTACTTCTCACAGCTCAGGGCTCGGAAGGAGCACAAGGGAGAGGTGTCCAAACACCCTGCTGAGGGCTCTCCTAAGCAGGCAATATGTGGTAAATCTTACCTCTAAATTCTCTCTGTTTTCCTTTGATTTCTTATTCATTCCGTTAACTTCCTGATATGAGTATCATCCTCTCAATTTCCAAATTCAAAGCAATTGTCCTGTTTGTTTAAGTTGCGAATCATTTTGAAACTTTATCATATCAATGATAATATCATTGTCTACTTTTATACCACTTTACCCATTTATTTCTAATGCAAAATATCAGATAATTTCACATATCAGCTAATTAGAAAAGAAAACTCAAATACGGGCAGCAACAAAGTAAATGTAATATATAAGCTTTGCTGAGTGGAACACCATGGAAGCAACTTGCAAGAATAGCACTCTAAAAGCTGAACAGCAGTTTCAAAAGACCTTGAATTTGTACTCGCCTGCATGAACCAAGCCAGAGAGTTACAGGCCAAAATCCAAAAGTAAAGCTCACAGTATTATTTAAGGGATTAACATGCACAAATGTTTTTTTGGTAAAAAAACATGCACAAATAAACCCCTGGACTTTTAAACTGAAAGCTCACATGGCATTCTGCCCCCTTCCCATCTCAAAGGTCTCGGGCTCAACTCCTACCAATTGCAACCGAGGAGAAAAAAATGGAAACTACAGCTCCTGTCAGCCCTTGAAGAACGGTCAGCATATTTTTCTTTCAAGTCATGCCTATCTCCGATAATGCTTTTACTTTGAGTGAAAGAGGTAGATTAATATCATTGATAGAAAGCAATTCTGCAGCTTTCTCTACAACCAAATTCTTACACACCATATGCAAGAATGAATCAAGGGAATGAGAAGAAGATTGTCATAACTGGTTTCCACTTTTACAAAGAACAATATCTAGCAAATACCCATAGATAATTTCTTGTCATAAATAAAGATTCTCATCATACTAGACATTTAAGTGTTGAGTATTTATTTTCCCAGCCTGAAAATTTCATGGCAGTTACACTAAAGATAAAGACATCTTAAGATTGAGGCCTTTAATCCCTTACCAAGAACATAAGGTATCGTAGAAAGAAATCGTATTAAATGTATATATAAACAATATACCAAAACCACTTAACTGTGACACTAAAAAGCATAAAAAAAATATTACTCTCTAATATGTAGGTGTTCCTCGCAAATGTCTTCAATCTTAGCCTTTGATTTACATTCTGAAACAATTGAGGTCCCATGTGGACAAAATCCTTCGAATCATCATAGTAAAAAAAATAAAATAGAAGAACTAATACACAATAATGAATCACAGAAACTTTCATAGCAAAACTAAGACCCCAACCTCCTATTAGAGTAAATCCCAACAGATACTGAATAAATTGAAGGAAACCCAGTCTACAGTTAATACTTTCAAATCAATTGTCACATTGCGTAATCATTGGGATCCCTAACCATCTGCAATGGAACTTCTTCCATAACCCCCGCATCATCCGACAACATAATCGAAGAAAAATTTTCCAAAAATTTCAAAAAAACGAGAAAATTCCATATAAGCTATGGCTCCACTAAAATTCATGTCTTATAGATAGATAAATAGATTACTATCTGGCGTTTAGAACCAACAGTGGCAAGTTTCCAATAGTACTACTACCACCATTGCTATGCATTGGAAACAATTTTTGTACCGAAGTTTCTGTCTTTAGAATAACTACTACAAAACAAGTGATTAAGAGTGATAACAGCGATTTCAACAAAAAAACAAAGGTTTATAATATAACAATTGCCACCGGCAAGCAGAATATCGCAGAATTAGTTCATATGAAAAAATGTGATCATTATTTGGGGGGAACATAAGGGTAACGGGAACGGGCAGGAAAAGAATTACAAGATTTTGGGAATCAAGAATCCTTTTGAGTGTTCTGGAGCTGCTGCTGGCGCAACAATTCTTCTCTGACTCTTCTGATCTCAGCTTCCTTCTCCTGTCTTTCCTTCTGCAATTTAGGGTTTCGAAACATAAACATAAAACGGAAATAGAAAGAGTATAAGTGAAATTGGAAATGCCAAAGTGGTGAGAGTTAGAAAACATAGAGAAAAATGGAGAAGAAAGGGAAAGGAGAGAAGGAGAACCTTTTCGTCCTGATGAAGTGCGATCCAGACATGGACCCTGTCCATGGACTGCCAGAAGATGAATGCTCCAAGAGTCATAGCAAAATACGTGGCCACTTTCACCATCCTTTCTTCTTTCTCCTTTCTCTGAGCTTCGATTCACTCGCACCTTCTTCTCACTTTTGGGAATTGCTATCCTTCCGTTCCCTTCAACTCTGCCTATTAAGAAAGATCGTCAAATTTCATTCTACCCTTCGGCACTGACGTCATCTGTCTTTCCCTTTCCGGGACTCGCCTCTCCTGCGGCCCAAATTCTATTTATTGGGCTACATCCATCCATATATTCATTTCTTTAGAACCATTTTTCTCTCTTTTCTTATTTAGACCCAAACCAAACAAAATATATCATAGTTTACAAAAAATTAAAGACTATAGTTCTCGTTTAGTTCCTAATATTTAGTCAAAGTTTTACTTTCATTTTTAATATTTAGAACATTCTATTTTTATTTTAAATATTTCATTTCATTTTATTTAAGTTTTTTAGTTAAAATTAAATTTTTTTTCGAAAAATACTTTTTAATTTCTATTATTATCTTGTATCTTTATATTATTCTCTCATTTTTATTTCTAAATAATTATAATTACTATCATGACTACTATAATTATAATTTTTGTTATTGTTTAAAAAATATAATAAAAAAAGAGTTTTTTTTAATTTAATTTTGACCAAATAACTAAAATATAATAAAATAAAATATTTAAAATAACAATAACAGGTTTAAAATATTAAAAATAAAATTAAAACTTAATTTAAATATTAAAGACTAAAATAATACTTTGTTTTAAATTAAGAAAACGACACACAGATGCACTAAGCATATTAAAAGTTTGATTTTAATACTATAATATTAGTTTCTTCAATCATCATTGCTCCCATATATTAGAGATTCTTTCATATTAAATTATTTTAAGTTGTTATAAAATATTTTTATAAGCCCAATATAAAGAACTAGATTTAAAAGTATGAGAAATTTCAATGAATTTATTTGATAATTAAAGTGTTCTCGGATTTTAAAAATATCGTTACAAAGAAAACACTAATTCTTTATCATTTGTTATTAAGGTTGGTAATTAGTAGGATATGGTAGAGTTTAGGTTCTACCCTAATCCTATTCGTAAATTAAAATTTTTTTTAAAAATTTTATTCTATTTTATTTATGAGCTTGAGAATTTCTTAATTCTAATCTTACTTGTTTCATAAAGTTCTAAATTCTATCCTATCTGATCTTACCCGTAAAAAAATAAAAAATTTTTAAACAAATATAAAATTCAACCATTTCAAATTTCATATATATTAATAAAATAAAAAAAAATCAAATTAAAATTTTAAAAAATTTAAAAAAATCCAACATAAAATTATAAATAATATGATTATCAACTAACTTAGTGATTATTTCAAGTTTTTATAAGAGAATCATAATCACTTTCTTCACTACATACATAACTTTTATATATATATATTATATAATATATTAGGAGTGCAGGTAGAATAGGGTAGGGTATACCCTAAACCCGTACCCTATGAGCAGGCAAATTCGCATCGCACCGTACCCTACCCTACCCACAGTGGATCGGTTGACAACCCTACTTGAACGGATTGGGTACCCGCGAGTAGGGTATATATTAGGAGTCCTGCTTGTTATAATACTTAATAACTCAATTTTATGAGGTTAATTACTATATTGTAATCATCATTCTATTATTGAAGAGAATGTTATATATAAATTCAAAAGAGAGTAGTGTTAGGAGATGAGCAGATTTTGTGATTTACAGTTATTAATTAATCATCAATAGTATTTTTAATAGTGTGAAATTTTATCTAATAATAAAAAATTACTCTTTTTTTTGTCGGCTAAGTACAGGACAAATTTTAATAAAAGTACTGGCTCTCTAAACTTTCTCTTCAAAAAATGAATTTCATAAGAATAACAACTCATTTTTCTAGGTCAACTTAATTTAAAAGACAACTTATTAATACAGTACTAGCATAAACGGATGATAATGACAATTGTAACAGAGTGTTAAATAAATTTGAGAGACAAAATTAGACATTATCTCTAATTTAAATATAAATAAATACATAAAAATATTAATTATCTAACGAGTTTTATTGTATAAAACTGTAAAACGATGAAGTGGATGCAGATATATAGTGTAGATTCCACTTACACGTAGAAAGACAGAGAAAGACAAAGTGCATTTATCTCTCAACATTAAAGAAAGAAGGAAGAAGCACAAAGACACGCAAACTCATTACCATTTCTTCCTTCTTGTTTCTCTAATAAAGAGAAACAACTGGTGTGAAGGAAAGCATGCAAAGAAGCAGCATCATCATGATGAAACTCTACCAACATTCTGCACATGATGGAGACTCTAGTAGCGGTAGTAGTTTCATTGATTCTAGAACAACCGTCATGATTAAGAACATACCCAATAAGTACAGGTAAATTTAATTATATTATCTATGATTGCCAATTTCATAAATATATTAAAGTTTTACAAACTTCTTTATTGAACCATATTCTCAAACATCTTACAAACTTTTTTATTATAAAATAGTTTTATTTGCATAAGTCCATTAGCTAGGTGCCTAATTAGTAAGATGACACCCTTATATGCAGTCCATTAGGTGCTGAAACTCGAGGAAATTTCACTAGTTTATCATCTCCTGCTGCTTCCCACCTGCAATCAAAATTAAATATAAGATGCGAGAAAACACCATAAAATAATATTACTATAAAGTTTCAAAACTGACAAAGTTGTTCATATTGATGGCAATAGATGAAGAATAATAGTTGTATAATATATTTATGAGCTACAACGGTCAAAAATAAATACATTAGAAACTAAAGGGACTCAAATTTGTATATCTCTATACTTTATTTTGTGTAATTGGATATGGCGTTTCCTTTTATTTTATAATTCAACATAAAATCTTTATTTTCCTTTTTAAATGTAATTTTAAAGTTTTTCTTAAATTCTACGAGTGAAGGTTTGTTGTTCTATAAAAGAAAATGACAATTTTAACCATTGACTTAAGAAAGAAAATTTTTAAAAAGTATAATTGTTTTTTGGGTAAAGTATACTTTTTGTTCCTAAAGTTTGACAAAAGTTTTAAAAATACCTCTAAGTTTTATTTTGTTTTAATTTTGTCCCAAAAATTTTCGATTTGTATCAAATATATCCTTGACGGCTAAATTTTCAAAAAAAAAATTAAGACCAATCTAACAATAATGCATAAAAATTATGCTTGATTTGCTTGTATTGAAGATTGTTCTTATGAAATTGTTGTTGAATTTTATCTTAAATTTTTTAAAAAATTAGCCGTCAAGAATATATTTGATACAAATAAAAAAATTTTGGGACAAAATGAAAACAAAATAAAATTTAGGAATATTTTTAAAATTTTTGTCAAACTTCAGAGACAAAAAAATATACTTTATCCTTATTTCTTTTATGATATAACTTCTTTCTTCGATACTCATTCGTATATTTCTTTAATCTATTTGTGGAAAAAAATTAACTAGTAATTAACTATCATATAGAATATTTGATACTCAAAAGAAATATTAAATTAAACTATCGTAGAAAAATGTTTGATTATGATATGTTTAATTGTTTTGATAACTAATTACTTTATTAAAAAATATATGAAACATATATAAATCTACACAAATATAGTAAAAAAAAAATCTACACAAGTATTGACTTTTTGTGTCTATGAAATTTTTTTTCTATTATTTTGTTTTATAAAAAATAGAAGATAAGTAAAGAAAAACAACTCTGTGAATGCAAATAGCTAAACTGACTATTCTCTAATAAGGGAATATAATTTTATTAGGTCAGAATATAAGCATATTGATTAGGAAAATTAGTCACCTGTATCTAGTTACAAGATAGTGCAAGAAAGTTGAAATTTCAGCTATCCCCAAATCTTTCCCTGGACACAATCTTGTACCTCGTCCAAATACCAAGAAGTGGTTTTTTGACTCTAGGCTCTGATCCTGCAATTTTCAAACTTAATGATATTAATATATGTTTGATAAGCAACAATAGACAAATTAGTAAGAGAAGGAGTCAGTTGGTACTAAGTACTAACCTGCAGCCATCTCCATGGGTTGAACTTTAGTGGCTCCGGATATAGAAAAGGGTCATAATTTATCTCTCTTATGAACACATATATCTTCCACCCTTTGGGAATCAAATAACCTGAAAAAAAAAAATGTGGCTAATTAAGCTTTAGTTTATGAACTACGAATACTTTATTGATTTGTCGTATTTACGTATCAAACACATTTTAGACATAATATTTATTAATATTCATTGAACATGTACGTTTTTAAATACAATTAGATACACTTAAATACCATTTAATTCCACATCTTGAATGGTTTTTCTTAGGACGCCATTAACTATTGTGGCCAATCTAGCAGTCTCAAAAATGACCTGCACAATGCAAAAAAGAAAATATCAAAACCCTTCTAATCATAAACAATTTCTTTTTTATAGCAATGATAGTTATGAGTTTTTCAAAAAAAAAATCACAAATAAATCTATAGCAATGTTATGTGATGCACTCATTACATGTATTTACACATAAAAAATATATAATAATTTACTATTATATTTATTAAAATTTGTATACATAGATCAATATAATTTTTATTTATTAAAAACAATTTAATATATGTACTTGCCAAATGATAATAACTAAAATTACTAAAAAGTGCTGCACCTAGAAATTTTATAAACCTTTGTGAACATTCAATTACAATATAGTATAAAAATATTACCGCGCGAGTAAACCTCATTGACTTGAGATCGTTGAAATCAATTGGTTCGTCTGGTTTTTTCCTTTGTCTAATGGCCAAATGCTCTTCCTGAAAAAACCAGAAATTTCATCAGTGTCACAAAGTAAAAGTAAATGAAATGAAATGAATAATGAAACTGCAAATTATTTATTATTATTATGGAGACTGACTCTGAGTTCTTCAAGTGCTTTGGGATGGTCCTGAAGATACTTCACTGCCATCATTGAAGTGGCTGAAACAGTTTCATAACCAGAATACATAACTGCAATCAGTAGATCAATGATTTCTTCATCGCTTAGTTTCTGTCTACTTTCATCATCATTTCCCATTAATACTCCAAGCATGTCTCGGTGTGTTTCTTGGGATTTTCTTCTTTCCTCTATTACCTCACGCAGAATGCTCACAAGAGCTTTCCTTGCCTGCAACAAAGTCTTCGTTACTTATAATTATTTAGGATAAAATGTATTTTTTATCCTTAAAGTTTCGCAAAAATTTTAAAAATATTCATAAGTTTTATTTTGTTCTAATTTTGGCTCAAAAATTTTTTATTTGCCTTAAATATATCTTTGACAGCTAAATTTTTAAAAAATTTAAGACTAATACAGCAATAACGCACGCATGATAATTATCTCTGATTTGCTTATATTAATGGTTGTTCTTGTAAAATTGTTATTGAATTGGTCCTAAATTTTTTGAAAAATTAGCCGTGTGCGATATATTTAATGCAAATCGAAAACATTTCGGACAAAATTAAAACAAAAAAAAACTTAAAAGTATTTTAAAATTTTTTAGCAAACTTCAATAATAAAAAATATATGTATCCAATTATTTATTAAAAAAAAAGAGCTCTAGAACATATTTTCATACAGAAGAAACAAAAAATACTCAAACAAAGGAGTAACAAAATAAAAGTTAATAGTCAATTTCGTCCCTAAAAGATAGCCCGATCTCCATTATTTTCGTCCCCGAAAGTCAAAATCGTCCTCCAAAGATACCTTAACTGATCACGTTCGTCCTTCCATCATTTCCCTAACTGAGTTGGCAAATGTCCGCTGACGTGCGCCGTTAACTGTCAAGGTGGCAAACGCCAGGCTGTAGCATGTTGTTGATGACAAGATAACTCTTGTTTAAGATGTCAAATTAGTCCCTTGAATGGATAAACTCTAATCATAATTTGAACGATAAATACATCGTCGTGAACACTTTCGCTGGCAGTAGAGGTAAGTAGGAGCCGTAATCCCTGGCTGGCTGACTGGATGGAGATAGAAAATGGTGGTTGTGGTGGCGGTTTGTCACATGCATCGCACGACAGATAAGCCAACCCCTTTACCACATCCAAGATTATGCTCTTCCTTTGAGGCCAAGCCAGCGATTTCTTCAACTTTTGCTGCTCACTCACCATAAATGGTCTTCAAGGTTTCCATTCGGCATCTAATCATAAACCAAAAACCTCTGGCTTCCCCTGTCAATAAATTTTTCATCATCATCATCCACTACACAACAGCCTTGAAGAGGCACCGAATTCTGGTGCTTCAGGTTGCTAATAATCTCCACCTCATTACAAAACTCCACATCCCCTTGAAAATCAGATTCCAAGATCCTCTTAACCGCCACGACTGAACCATCAGACAAAACTCCCTTGAAAACAAGTCCAAATCCACCCCTGCCAATGAAATTCTTGGTTGAAAATTTATTAGTAGCCTTCTCAAACTCATCAATCTTGAACCAAATAGATCCCGTATTCGGCCTCAACCTACGCCTATTCCCTTGTTCCTCAGGATCAAAATCAAATTCATCATCATTAAGCTTCTTCCTCCTAACCTTCCTATCATACCAAACATAAATCCCTAATAAACAAGACATAACTAACAAAGCAACACCAGCACCAGTTAACCCAAAAATCAAACCCTGGTGATTTTTTCCACCAGAATCACCACCCTGTGAGTAAAGTGACATACCAAAGATGCAACTCATGGCACCATTGCTTTCAGGTCCATACTGATCCACAAATGCAACAACATATAGAATAGTAAATTTGAAACAATTTTCAGAGTGAGAAGCATTACCATCAATGGAAACAAGTTTATGCTACACCTGAAATTCCGCAGTAAAACACACATCACATAGCGAAAGATCGGTGAGATCTTGTTTGCAACTAGTATCAAGAGGCGTGATTTGACCAAACTTCTTGTCCCAATCTTTTAGGATTTCAATTCTTGCGCAGACGTTTCGGGACATGACGAACTGGTGAGGGTCAAAGCACAAGTCAACGAGGTTATTTTGGAGAGACAAGGAATTGAGCTGAGACTGGAAATCATGGATGCATGAGGTTGAGGTTTCAAGGTTTGGGAGGTTAAAATTTGTAGTTGCTTTAAGGTACTGCGCAAACCCTATTCCGATTAGAGATAAGAGCAAGGTGCAACAGCTGCTCAAGTTTGATGATAAAAAGTGGAAATTCTCACATACTGAAGGGTTCCATGGAACTCTCTTAACATAGCTGAAGTCGATGGGGCATGTTGAAGGAGAAGAAGGAGAAGGTGAAGGTGAAGGTGCTGCCATGGTGAAAGACAGAGCGATGGTTGATATCACACGGGGGTAATGCATTGTGACGTTTGAATCCCTCCTCTGAAGACAAAACGGCGACGTTTCCACCCTAGTAGCGCTTTCTACCGAAACGACGTCGTTTTTGTTCTCTGCCACCTTGGCAGTTAACGGCCCACGTCAGCGGACGTTTGCCAATTCAGCTAGGGAGATGACGGAAGGACGAACGTGATTAGGTAAGGTATCTTTGGAGGACGATTTTGATTAATTTTGACTTTCGGGGACGAAAATGGAGATCGAGGTATCTTTTAGGGACGAAATTAACTATTAACTCAACAAATAAAAAGATAGGCAAAGATCAAACCTGACATCCGCGACGATACTTCGTTCCCGGAAGGTCAATAGGTAGAGAAATGGTTCCTGAAACCATTTTAAAGTACTCCGGCATGATTGAATCTGATATTCTGCTTGATTCCATGCTTACAACCATCATGAGTGATAAAAGGAACGTCATCTGTTCATAAAAGTTTGAGAAAGAATTATATTGTAGAAAATGTCTCACGCATATAAAATACTCATTTCTTTTAAGTTATGTGCAGCTAGGATGAGTAACCTTAAAATGTACAATTAATATTGCTTACAACTTTTTAAATAAGAATATGAGTTTAATTTTGACGCGATCACATCTGTTCTTTAAGATGATGGTAATTTATATCTTTAATGAAAAAATAGTTATTTTTACTGTTCTAACATTACGTAATTAGATATACATGTAAAATTATTTTTGTATCAATTAAATTTTAAGAATAACAGTGATAATAATAATAATAATAATAATAATAATAATAATAATAATAATAATAATAATAATAGAAAGCAACCTCTTTGGTTTTGCTTTGAATGTCGAGGACTTGATTGTCCCAATTGCTAAGGTGGGATCTCATGAAGTGGTCAATTTTTGTCAAAAGCTGATCTCTGACCATGGTGGGACCAATAATGGAAAGCAAGGCACCTCTCAAGTACTTGTGAGTGGAGCCATGAACGGCTGCAATGTTGCAGTTTCCCAAGATGTCTACCATGGATTTAGGGTATCCTGGAACAATCCCTTTTGATTCATTCATTAGAATGTATCTATTGAGCTCTTCATCCATTGATATAATTGTAGGAGATCCCAATATGTGTGATTTGAAAAAACTGCCATACCTGCCATTCATTATTCACAACCAAAAGAATAAGAACAAAAAAAATTGGTTAATAGAAGATAAAAATGATCAAAAGTAAACCATGGGGTAAAAAAGTACATGCATGAAAAGTGGTTTACTTCACACCCCAAGTAGAGACAGTAGAGTGTGTTTGGCAATGTTTTTCTTTAGTCTCTCATTTATAGTTGATAACTTTTGATTAGTTCAAAAAACTTCATCAAAGTAATAAACCCTGCTTTCCAGTACTTTGGACACCAATAAAAATAAACATGAAACAAGCCAACCCAACTAACTTCAAACACTACAACAAAATTTATTTTTATTAAAAAGTTTTTAATAGGAATAACATAATAATCATTGTATATCTTATTTAACTTATATTTTTATAGTAATTATATATTTATCGTTATTATTATATATTATAGTGGCAATAATATATTTTCTGCGATTATTAAAAAGGTCTTTATTGGCAATTGCTACTAAAACCTTTTAGCAATAAAACATAAGACGTTCAATATTAGGGGTAGCAAACAAATTGGCCGCCTCGCACCATCCACCCCGCCAAAAGTCCGTTCGACCTAGTGAGGCGATCTCAAATTTCTCCATCGTCCTGCCTAATGGCTGGTTGATAGGTTAAGCTTGCCAATTCTCTTTTTTTATTGATTTTTATTAATAAATTATTAAATATTAAATAATATATAATTTCACAACTATTTCAATAAATTTATAATTTCTAAAGATATAAAAAAATTATAATTTTTAAATTCACAAACATTAAAGTTTTTATAATTCTAAATATGTAATAAACATAATCATTAACCAAATTTTTTGAAACAAAAATAAAACCAGCATCTTAAAAAGTAAAACAAACATTGTCCAAAATATATAATTAAACATAGAAAATAATCCAAATTATAACTTAGAACATCTTCAATTATCATCTTCAATTACAAAAAAAAAAGAGTCCGACAGAAAGTCCGCCCCACTCTACCAAAATCTAGCAAAGCCAGCAGATTAGACAGATTTTTTAATTAAGACAATTTCAAATTTCCAGCCCAACACGTCTTTTTGGCAAGTTATGCGAGTTAACCGGCGGATTTTGACCCGTTTGCCACCCTATCTAATATCCAATTATCGATAAATATATCAACAACTATTTTTATTAATCGGCTAGTAATAAAAAAATATACGCTAATTGCAAAATATTTTCATGCTCATTGGAATTAAAATGTTGTTAAAATTAAATATTTTATATTTTGATAATACTCTTTTTATTTTTTAAATTAAAAAATGGTGTTACATAATAAAAATTATTATTTTAATTTTAAGTATTCTAACATGTCCCACAAGAATTTGTAATTATTTTACTTATATATGAGTATATATAATAGATAGCCCTATTAGTTTAATTACTTGCCCCATTATTAAAATTATTTTAAATTTACTTTTATTTTAAATTTTACAATATAATTTTTATAGATAAATTTTAGTGACTTATTTGTTGTTTAATTATTTAGTTTTAACAAAAAAAATACAATGATCAATCTTTAAAAAAATACAATAATCTTATGTTTTTCTTAAAAAAATGGCTTCTTTTAATTAAAGATAATAAAAAAATAAAAATTAAATATACTATTTTTAAATTCAAATAAGATACAAAAAATTTAATTGTACGAAAAATTATTATTATCATAGCAAAGAAAGTAAATATTCTTAATATTGTACTAAAGAAAATAAATTCAATATACTATTGTTGGTTTTGTATAAATATTATTAAAATTATTATTTAATATTTTTATAATGTAAACCGTGAAAAAATTAATTATAATTTTATTTTTTAATCAAATGGAATTAATCACTATATTTTGATATATTAAAAGACATGTTTTAAATTAATATATACAATTATATTCCGTTATACATGTGTACATGTATGCATATATGTGTAAAATTTTTATTCTCGATTAAAATTTTTGGATCCGTCGTACATGCACTCATATAAATTAAAAAGAGCAATGCTAGGGGCCAGTAATTTTTGTGATTGTTAGCCATCAACTAGCCATCAATGATGATTTGATGGTGTGAGATTGGTGTGAGATTTCATCCAATGGCTCACCTTCCTCTACTAGTTACATGCTGGCCAAAATTCAATAAAACTGCTGCCCCCTAAACTTTTCCAATTAAAAAATCCTACAAACCACATGATCTTAAAAGAAAAAGGTGCAAAAAATGTTGATCAGACCACCTATTTTCACCACATTATGCAAGTGAACATGAATTAATTTAGTTTAATTTTAATTGTTACCTTGCTCTTTTGTTTTTCATGAAGTTAGGACCTTGTTTAAGAAACTCAGATGTTTCTCCAAAAAGTGGCCACCCCATTGTACCTGGTGGCAAACCTTTATTCTTTTTCACGTACCTCACTTCATTCCATCTCAAGAGAGCAGAGAAAAAACAGAACAAGAACAAAACACCACCAACAATTGCAATGAATGTAAAAGCCATCTGGTGCTTTTCTTTCTTTCTAAAAGTTGTTAGCAAAAGGCTCAAAACAGAGAGAATAAAAATAAAAGGTACAAGCCTCGCTTTAAAAAGAGAAAAAACCAGAAAAAAAGGGAAAACAATAATGTTATACAAATAAATTAAGATAAATGATTTAGTTAACCATATATTTTAAGAGTATAATAATATAAATTTTAAAATTTTTAATTCATTAGAAATATAAAAGAAAAACTTATTTTTACAATAATTTTTAATAAAAAATTTATTATTCTCTTAACTAATGTCTTTAAAAAAAATTAGCTAATTTGTGTCTTGAGAGCATGTTTGAAACATGCAATAATAATTTTTTTTAAGGTTTTAATGTACTGAAAATACAAAAAAAAAAACTATTTTAAATAATTTTTATAAAATATTGTTATGGCGTTTTTAATCTATGTCCTTAAAACATAAATTAGTTAAAAAAAAAAAGGATTGCCGCCTTATTTGTGAAGAATTATTTTTTTGTATCGAATTTAATTTTGTAAAACCTAGCACATCATTAATTAAAAGATCTAGAATTTAATTTAATTTTGGTATCTTACTATTTTTCTCTTTCAGTGAGAAAAATGAGGGTTGGTACCTATTTTTCTCTTCCAGTGAGGAAAATGAGGGTTGGTAGAAACAATGCTAATTGATAATCTGTTAAATGAGTTGGCAATGTAAATATTTTGACTATTATTATCTTATACTCTAAGAAGATTCTAAAACCTACAATCTCACTGTAGATTTATAGATTAATGGTCGAATTAGTTCTTAAAAGATAGATTATTTTCTAAATTTATTTTTTAAAAAAATTTATTAATTAAATTAATCTTTTAAATATTACAAATTAAATATTTTTGCCTTTCTACCACTTAATTAATAGTTTTTTGTCAATAATTAATTATATAAAATATTAACTGATAGTATACATGACACTTATTATATCTAATTAAACGCTAAACAAATATGTTTACGAAAATCTATTAATCATGTTTATTTTCTAATTACATAAATCATAATTTTAATATTAACCTAATGATATTAAATTAATTAATTTTCATAAATATATTTATTTAATATTTAATTATATATTATAAGTATCATGTATAATATGAGTTAATATGTCATTAATCGTTAACGAAAATTATTAATCGAGTAAAAGAAGTAAAAGAATAATTAATTTATAATATTTAAAAATTAATTTAATTGATAAAATATTTTAAAAACGAATTTAAAAAATAAGTCGTCTTTTACACTATATATTTTTAATCTATGTCCTTAGAGAATAAGTTAATAAAAAAAATTGCGGCCTTATTTGTGAGGAAATTTTTTTTTTTTTTTTGTGAAGAATTTAATTTAGTAATAACGTAGCATAGCATTAATTAAAAGATCCAGAATTTAGTTTAGTTTCAGTATCTTCCTATTTTTCTCTCCCGGTGGAAAACACGAGAGTTGGCAAGAACAATGCTAATTGATGACCGTTAAATGAGTTGGCAACGTAAATTCTTTGACTATTATTATCTTATCCTCTAAGAAGATTCCAAAACCTACAACCTCATTATAGTCTCATACAATTAATCTTCAAGTCAACCAAAAAAACAAAAATTAATCTTCATCTTATCCTCTGGTTAATGCATGAACCATGGCTGAAAATTGCGAGATCTTGGAGTGAAACTTGGGAATTTCTCTCTCTCTATATTTATTGAGATGAATATGGTAGAAGAGAATATCTTAAGAAAAGCAAAAAAATCTATAAAATCACTGCAAAAATATTACTGAAATAGCATTTGATTTTAATGACTAACAAAATCTATCTATCTATCTATTCTATTATATAAAAATTGAGTTTTTGTACTTAATGATGGAGCTGACGTGGCATGTTTTTACGAGTGTTTTCTGATTCAATATAATTTATTAAAATGACTTAATTATTTCAACTAATTAATTTGATTAAATATTTAAATATTAATATAATTTATTATAATTTATATTACTTAATTAATTATACTACATTAACCATAATTCGTTATATTAGTGAATTAGTTTTTTTCATTTATAAAGTCTAAAATAAAATAAAAAATTTATTGTTTATTCTAATTAAATTCATTAAATTTAATTATATATTATATATAAATTAATGTTAATATATAAATTATTTTGTATTATAATATTCAATCAAATAAATTGTGAATTATTTTAAATTATATACGCACGAAAAAATGGATTTAAATGTGGTTTATATAGTATAGATAGTATTTAATTAAGAACGGTGTATTTTTAAGTATTTTGATATGACTTAATTATATCAGCTAATTAATTTGATTAGACATTTAAATATCAATGTAATTTATTATAGTATATAATACTTGATTAATTTTATTACATTAATTGTAATTTCTTATATTAGTTAATTAGTTTATTCATTTATAAAGTCTAAAATAAAATAAATAATTTGTTATTTATTCTAATTAAATTCATTAAATTTAATTATATTATATATAAATTAAAGACAATTTATAAATTACCTTATTTCCTTAGCCTTTTATATTTCCGTAAGCAAAATTAATATAAGGCAAAAAATTTTTCATTTTGAACAGAATTATTCTATGTATTATTAATTAATATCATTAAATTTGATTTATTAAAAATATAAAATAATTTTATATAAAAAATTACTAATTAAACTCATTCTAAAACGTAAAGAAAATAAATTAATTTCCTAGGTGACCTAACGTAGATCCATGATTTATACAACAATCAACTAAAGCATAAAACTTATGAATTGTGATAAAAAGGGAATAAAAAAGTAGGGCCCACACCATGTTAGATTGCTTGCCTCCATTGCATCTTAAGAAAACATGGGCCTACGGAGACCAATTCCGATTCCAAGTTGGGCAGATAGAAAACCTATCCGAATCTCATACAATTAATTTCAATCCACACCCAAAGTCCTCTTTTAGTCTTTTTGGATCTTCTCTCTCCCAGCAATCAAATATATACGCTAGCAATGGAGAATGGCGTATATGCTTTTAAATTTTTGTTTTTAAATTTTAGAGTGTGATACTACATGTCGTAGAAGCAAAATTATAAGTACTGTGTTTTGTGTTTTAATATTTTTGATCATGTACGATGGTTTATCAGTGGCTAAGAGAAGGGGGGTTGAATCTTAGCCCTTTTTTGCTTGGTAACTCTTGCTGTCCTTTAAAACACTTGAGGAGATATTTCTTGTTTTTGTCTCGTGCCTAGTCAGGAGATTTTTTCGTTTTGTCTCGTGACTAGCCAGGAGATATTTTTCAGTTTTGTCTCCTATTCAGCAGAAACAGCTGAGATGGAGTAGAAGAGAGAGAAAATCACACCAAGATATATCCTGGTTCAGCTGCTAAGTGCAATGCATCCTACATCCAGTCTCCATCACAACAATGATGGAATTTCACTATGATCATTTTTTATTACAGACACCAATTCTTCCTAGGAACTATCCTTCCTATTCGGGACAAGTCCATAATCTAAACCCAAAAACTAAACTTGACTTGGTCACTGCCAAGCATTCAACTGCTAAGTGCTAACCCAACTTGCAAGGGAATTCCCACAGAATCATGAAACACAACACAAATGTACAAAGGACCTCTAAGGACATCCATGGCTTTTTCTTTTAATTTTGCACTCTCTGCCTTTTTCTGCTCTATGACTTTTTCTTACAAACTTCACTGTTTGTCTTTTTCCATGAGACTCAAGACAGACAAAATTAAATAGAAAATTACAAAATAGAAAATATTGAAGGAGAAGAACTTCTGTTAGCTTGTAGCTATGTGAACACTGTGCCTTGCACTCTCACTCCTTGCTTCAAGTCCTGGTTGTTCTCCCTTATTTATATAGGGGGAAGCCTCCACGGTTGAAACCATTTGAACCAAGCTAAACTTCTTCTTTTTCAGAAAACCGGTTCGGCCAGAGAGAGAGGGGAGAGGTAACCGAATGCTATATCCAACATGCAATTACCTCTGGTTCTTCTTTGGTCACCAATAATCATCAATCCGAGCCTTCCATCTTGCCTTACACTCCAAGAAGGATTCTTAGTCCTTGATGCACTCTTGATGATGACAGCTTCATCTGCTCTAACTTCTGCCTTCTCCATCACGTAGCTACAGTAGCTACCTCCTGTGGTGGTTGAGCAAAATCAGAGACAAGCCATCCCTCCAAGGATCTTCTTCCTCTGACCGAGATCTTCTCTTCCATTTTTGGTATGGAGAGTTTGAGCTTACTTCACCAAATTTTACCTTTCTTGGTGAAGATCTCAGCCACAACATACTTTTTGTTTTCTTTTTCTTGCCATCATTGCGATGGTCTTGTTGCTTGCTTCTTCTTCTTTCGGTAGCTAGCTTTAACTTCCATGCTTTCTCTGTTGAAATGACCGAATGAAGAAGAGAGAGCAGAGAGAGAAATTTGAACAATAATCAATGTAACAAAGAGAGAGAATTAGAGTGAATTAAGTTTCCCCCTTTGCTGAGAATGTAATTTCTCTCTCATGGTTCCAAGGTCTGCATTAACTCCACTTAATAAAATTTAAATTCCATCAAAAGATAAAAGTGATCATCGTTGGAGCATGCAGCCTTATAATTAAAGGAATGGGTTTTATCAAGTTAAATGGATAAAAAATATTGTGCCCCATTTCCTTTTGATTTCAGACCAACCCCCTTTTTGGGCTTTAAAATTTGTTTTCCTGGTCCAATTAACCACAAATTGCTTCAGCCATTATAATAAAATCAATTTGATCCAAGGTTGAGTTTTAGCATTTCATTGGGCTTGATAGCTTCTCGGCCCAACAGAAATCTACACAAACAAAATTATTAATTAAGCAAGTATGAGTTAAAAATAAATTAATAATTTTGTAATTAATTATTTTAATAATGTTTGTTCATCATCAAATTAAATTAGAGTTTTCCAAACTCATCAATCTCTCCCTTGATAACAAACATTATTAAAAAATTGAAATGGAAAGAAATTAAGGATTAGAGTACTCCCTTTGAATACTTGGATTCCTTCCTTTCCAATTGTTACATGGCTCCCCCTTAATGTATGCTATTTTACCAAGAAAAGTTTTATACCTGTAACAATTTTTATCAAGTCTAAGGCAACAATGTTATTCAACATATTACATGTAGAATGTTGAATGGCTTGATTTATGAGCAGAATTGAATGACAAACAAAACTCATTTGTTATCATATAAATGATTTTCTGCTCAAACACACATAAAGCAATTGAGTACATATCAACCAAAAATATTTTGATGTTTCAAGAAGTTACTTTTCAAGCTATTTGAAAATATTTTCCAGCCAACATATCAGAGCAAAATAATCATAGTAAGGAAAACATTTTTAATCAAGCATGATCATCTCAAAATATAGCAACTATCAGAATTTATTTGCATATCAAAGCTTAAAGAAACTGCCAAAAAAAATTCTTAATCCAGAATACAGCAAGCATATCCACAAATTTAAATCAAATGCATCAAACATATCACCACAACAAATTATTGAAACAAGGGTGACCAAACAAGGGTGATCATGAATCCACAAAGGATTTCATCCCCTATTTTCTCTTAATTTTTCAACCATTTTCCACAAAGGATTTCATCCCGTTTTCTCTTTAATTTCAATTTTTCAGCCATTCTTCCTCTTTTGTCATTAAAGGGGCACCTGCAAAAGAAAATGACATTGGAAGCAAAATATCCAGAATATAACCAAAATACCAAGACTTTATCACAATGTCACAGGTCTAAAGTATCCAAGTAGACTACAAAACATCAAAATAATCTAAACAGAACCAGAAGTAACCAAATAAATCAATCATCGGACAGATTGTACTCCGATCCAGAATCATCATTCTTGTCACCAGCGCCCATCTCCTCTTCAAAATTCTGCAATATTATTCCCACCCTTTCTTGGCATTTCATCCAAGCCTTTTCGTTTTCATAGGCTAGCTTACGGACAGTCTTGTGAGATTGTACCATTATGTTGGACATGTTGGAGAATTCATTGAGAACTTCCCAGATTGATTCTGCCATCTTGGAAGGTTTCGTGGGTCGACTTTCTTGGTCACTATCAAAGGGCATTGATCTTTTTCCTTTGGTGCCTTTCGTTGTTCCTGAAACTCCTCCTCCCTTAATAATTGAGTGCTTATTCTCTACAGCTTCATTAGTGAGATCAACTTTAAAGTATTCAAAAATGCTGGTGAGAAACATGCCATAAAGAAGGTTTGCCTTTTTGTACTTTTAACAGATTCCCACATATGCCTTATCATAAGGTAAGCAAGAGAAATAGAAGTGGAGGTAACAATAGCAAAAAGTACAAGAGAATCAGAAACAGTTACTCTATTATGTGAACCACTATGTGGAGTCAGAATACGAGTAATGATTCTGTGTAGCAATGAGTTCTCTGGACCGAGTGCCTTGTGAGTGGGAACGGTGCCATCCAAGCCAAACAAGTTCTCACAGATTTGTTGCAGGGTAATCTGGTATGTGACTCCAACTTGAGAGTCCCATTTTTCAACCATGTACGCTCTTGATCCCACATCAGTGTAACCCAGGGCAGCGCTGATTGTCTCCGAGTTCAGAGTCATATATACCTGCTTCACGTAGGAATGGATGGAACCATCGATCAGCTTCATATTTGCATAAAATTCTCGCACCAATTCTGGGTAAACCGGTTTCTGAATACGAAGCAAATGAGTCCATTTCAGATTCTCAAACAGAGGAGAGAAGTTCATTCCTTTGGCTGCAAGTGAATCCAGATTCACTAGGTGTGAGGCACACAAGTGACGTTTCTCCAAAACTTCCTTGTGGAACTCATAATAGGCACACGAATTGAATCTTGCTAGATGAAAGTGTGAATGAAGTTTGTTGTATTTATTTTTGAATTCCAATGAATCCAGATTGGCCGGTTCCCTTGTGTTGTGTAACACAAATCTCTTGGTCTTCTGTGAACTTCGTCCAAATGCATGTGGGGTTGTCTTCTTTGGTGGTGAGGGAGGAGCTGAGGTGTGAGACTCCTCTTCTTCTTCAATGACTGGTTCCTTGTTCTTTTTAGTTTTTCTTCTTCCTGAGGTTTTCTGGGCTATCACTTTCCTGCGCATTGTTTCGGTTTGTTTGGATGGAGGTGAGTGGAATGATGAAGATGTGGAGTGTATATGAATATGTGTGTGGGTTTGAGGGGTTGAGAATGGAGGATTTTTGGGTAAGGGGGTTCGGTTACTCCTTCTTAGTGCAACTTTCTTTTTCATGATATGAAGAAGGTGAGTGAAGAGAGAATATGAAGAGGGGGCCGAAGGGAGTGGTGAGTGGAGGGAGGTTAGGGGTGCATTAAATGTTGATTGGAGAGAGAGAGAGTGGAGGGAGTTAATAACCATTAAAAGGCACGGTTGTTAACCAAGGAAAGATTTAAAATTAAAAACTGAAAGATTTGTTCCTAGAATCAAGGGATGAGAGAAGGATAAAGATTTGATTTGACACACAACTCCTTCCTTTGATAAGACAACCTCCAAAATCATGATAAAGGCAACTTCAAATAGAAACGGGTCAGACCAAGGTCAAAAGGATTTTTGGGACCTAAGATAATTAATGTAAGCAATGTCTCCCCCTGTCTCATGGCCCGTTCAACATAGCCTGAATTTTGTCTCCTGTTTTTTCACGAGACAAAAATAAACAGAATAAAAAAAATCACGAGTTATCAACAAAACATAATTCTATCATTCCCAAACTACTTCTCAAGGTGCAGAATCTGTCTTCACACAAGGGCTTAGTGAAAATATCCGCAAGTTGATCTTCGGATTTTACAAATTGAATATCAATAGTTTCCTTTTGCACATGTTCTCTAATGAAATGATATTTTATTTCAATGTGCTTTATTCTTGAGTACAAAACAGGACTTTTTGAAATATTTATGGCACTTATATTGTCACAAAACAAGGGTATACTATTGATCTTTAATTTGTAATCCTCTAATTGTATTTTTAACCATATTAATTGTGAACAACAAGTGGAGGCAAAGATATATTCAGCTTCGGCTGTGGATAGAGCTATTGTGGCTTGTTTCTTGCTTGACCACATGTTGAGTGAGCTTCCAAGGAAGCAACACATGCCCGATGTGCTTCTTCTATCCACCTGATCTCCCGCATAATCTGCATCACAAAACCTTACTACACAAAACTCATCAGATTTTGGATACCATACGCCATAATCACTAGTTCCCTTAATGTATCTAATGATGCATTTAACAGCTGAAAGATGGGTTTCTTTTGGGTGAGATTGAAATTTTGAACATACACCCACACTTTGAACAATATCCAGTCTAGAGGAGGTAAGATACATGAGTGAACCTATCATTCCTCTATACCTTGTTTCATCCACATCTTTTCCATCATCATCCTTTTCAAGTTTAGTGTTTGGATGCATTAGAGTTCCCATTGGTTTGAAATTTTCTAGGCCAAATTTTTTGATTAATTCTTTAGCATACTTTCCTTGGTGAATAAAGGTACCACTAGGAGTTTGTTTAATTTGGAGGCCAAGAAAGAAAGTTAGCTCTCCTATTAAACTCATCTCAAACTCACTAGTCATGAGTTTTCCAAACTCTTCACACAAGGACTCATTGGCCGATCCAAACACAATATTATCTACATAAACTTGAACTAGGAGAATATCATCATTAGATGTTTTAATAAACAGAGTTGTGTCGGTTGTTCCCCTTTGAAAGTGATTTTCCAACAAGAAGGTATTAAGCATTTCATACCAAGCTCTTGGAGCTTGCCTAAGACCATAAAGAGCCTTAGAGAGTTTAAAAACATGATTTGAAAATTCTTTATTTTCAAAACCGGGGGGTTGTGCCACATACACTTCTCTATCAATAAAGCCATTAAGGAAAGCACATTTAACATCCATTTGAAATATTTTAAAACCCTTATGGGCAACATAGGCAAGAAGCAACCTAATTGCTTCCATTCTAGCTATCGGAGTAAAAGACTCATCAAAATCTATACCCTCTTCTTGATCGTAACCTTGGGCCACTAATCTAGCCTTGTTACAAACAACTTTTCCATCCTCACCAAGTTTATTTTTAAAAACCCACTTAGTAACCGTGACTTTCTTACCATTCGGATGAGGTACTAATATCCAAACCTCATTCTTGTCAAATTGAGCTAGCTCTTCTTGCATGGCTTTGACCCAAGAAGGATCTTCAAGAGCTTGCTTCACATTGTTGGGCTCCAATTGTGACAAGAAGGCAAAGTTGCTTGGTTCGGATTGCTTCTTTGTTGAGGATCTTGTTATTACACCTTGAGAGGGATCACCAATAATAAAGTCATGAGGATAACCCCTCATGGACTTCCATTCTCTTGGTTTTCGGAGTGAGGTTGAGCCTTGTTGAGCCTCATCATGCTGGACTGTTCAAAATTCTCTTGCTGTCTTAGGAGACAAAACAAAAATGTCTCCTCCATCTTGACGAGACGAAATTGGACGGACAGATTCTTCATTTTGAACAGACTTGGGATTTTCTCCACTGGTTTCCTTGTTGACAACATCTTCACAATCTGTTTCATCATATATCACAATACTGGGAATTGAATTAGAATCACAAAAAGTTACATATATGGTTTTCTCTATGGTTCTATGATCTTTGAGGTAAATTCTATAAGCATTGCTAGTGGTGGAGTATCCAACAAACATTCCCTCGTAGGATTTTAATTCAAATTTACTAAGATTTTCTTTATTGTTAAGTACAAAACATTTGCATCAAAAAATATGAAAATACTTAAGATTTGGAGGGGTTCCTTTCCATAGCTCATAAGGAGTTTTCTTCAACCCTTTTCTAATGATGGTCCTATTCAAAATATAACAAGCTGTATTTACAGCTTCAGCCCATAGAAATTTTGGAATCTCATTTTCACATAATATAGCCCTAGTCATCTCTTGAAGGCTTCTATTCCTTCTTTCAACAACCCCATTTTGTTAAGGTGTTATAGGGCATGAAAAATTATGAGCAATTCCAAGTCATCACAGAATTTTTCAAAATCTTGGTTTTCAAATTTCTTTCCGTGATCACTTCTCAAATGGGCAACTTTTAAATCCTTTTCATTTTGAATTCTTTTGCAAAGCATTGAGAAAGCATGAAAAGCATCATTTTTATGAGCAAGAAAAAGTACCCAACCAAATCTAGAGTAATCATCCACCACTACTAAACCATAGTGTTTACCTCCTAAATTTTGAGTTCTTGTTGGACCAAAAAAATCAATGTGTAGCATCTCTAATGGCCTCTTGGTTGAAATTCCATCTTTTGGTTTAAAAGAGGATTTTACTTGTTTTCCTAATTGGCAAGCATCACAAGTAAGATCCTTATCAAATTTAATATTTGGAATTCCTCTAACCAAATTTTTCTTAACTAGCTTAGAAATTTGGTATATGCTAGCATGACCCAATTTCTTATGCCATAGCCATTTTTCAGATTCAAGAGAGGTAAAACATGTTACTTTTTGATCTTTCAAGTCCTCAAGAGTCAATCTATACACATTATTACACCTTTTAGCCTCAAACAAAATGTCTCCAGATTTTTCACAAACAACTAAACATACAAATTTTCTAAAAACAACTTCAAAACCTAGATCACACAGTTGACTAATACTTAGTAAATTATGTTTCAAACCATCAACAAGAAGAACATCATTTATACAAGAAGAGAAACTTTTACCAACTTTTCCAATGGCCACTATTTTTCCTTTACCATCATAACCAAAAGTGACAAACGCTCCATCATACTCATCAAGCCTAATGAAGAAGGTTGCCTTTCCGGTCATATGCCTAGAGCATTTGCTGTCCATATACCACATATTGTCCTTCCGCTTGGATGCTAGGCATACCTACAAAATAAGCTTAAGCAACCTTAGGTATCCAAATCTTATTGGATCCTTTCACGTTAAACCATCTCCTATATCCCAAACCATTGTAGTCAAATATAACTTTGTAAACTTTGTCACCAATCAATCTTTCACCAAAAAAGCATTGAATGGGAAAGTGCCCGTTTTGGTTGCATAGTCTACAAAATCTTGGAGTTTTTATTTTGTTAAAGCTTGTTGGATTTTGAAATCTTGTATCATTTGAAGATGAGGCTATGTTTTCAAAATAAGGTTTTTCAACAGATTTGCAATTTTTGTGAAACCCCAAGCTAGCTTTGTCATAGAGTGGTTTTTGACTAGCCAAGATTTGATTTAGATTTTCATAACTTTGAGTGAACTTGGCTAAGTCATTTTCAAGACTTTTGATCTTTTTCAGTAACTCTTCATTTTCTTTGAAACAGTTTACATATGCAACAACAAAATGATCACTTTCATAGCTTCTAAGTTGGACTTTTAACTGCTTATTTTCTTCAACAAGTTCAATAGCAGTTTCGGACTCCCTTAACTTTTCTTTGAGAAAACCATTTTCAACTTTAAGAATGGTGATTTGTTGTTCAAGATCTTGGTTATCAAGCAAAAAATATCTTATTTTTTCAGAAAGGTGGTATATCATAAGATGAAGATCTTCAGTGTCAGGGTTGTGAAAGACTACCTGTTCAACGTGATCTGCCATGAGACATGGTTGGGACTTGGTTTCTGATTCTTCATCATCATTTGAATCATTTTCCAAGTCCTCCCATGAAGCCATCAGTCCCTTTTTCTTTCCTTTCTTTGGCTTCTCCTCCTTCTTCAACTTAGGGCAGTCAGATTTGAAGTGCCCAGTCTCCTTGCAGTTGTAACATGTCACCTTGCTGAAATCTTTCTTTAGTTTTCTTGAACTGCTTCCTTGGCTTCTTTCCTTGAGCTTCACCATTTTCCTGAATTTTTTTGCAAACAAAACAAATTCATTTTCAGAGGAATTATCACTGGATTCATCATCCAGGGGGTTAGTAACAGATGTAAAAGCAATTCCTTTCTTTTTTGAATCCTTTTTCAAATAAGTATTTTCGAAAGCAAGTAAGTTTCCTCTCAAGTCATCATATGTCATGGAATCTAGACTACTACTCTCAGATATGATTAATGCTTTAGTTTCCCACTCTTTTGTGAGACATCTCAAAACTCTTCTAACAAGCATAGAATCTGGATACGTAATTCTCATAGCATCCAAGCCAACAATGATGATGTTGAATCTTTCAAACAGTTTATCAATAGATTCTCCTTCCTTCATTGCAAATATTTCATATTCTCTGTTCAACATATCTATCTTGGTCTTCTTCACTATGGTGGTTCCTTCATGGGTGATTTGAAGTTTGTCCCAGATTTTCTTTGCCATTGTGCATCGTGATACCCATCGGTATTCCTCGAAGCTGATAGCATATTTGAGTAAGTTGACAGTCTTCGCATTGAGCTCCACCTTCTTTCTGTTTTCTTCGGTCTAGCTTGCTTCGGGTTTGAGAGAGACTACTCCTTCAGCACTTGTGGTGGTTAGAAATTGAGAACTTTCAAGGATAATCTTCCAAAGTCTATAAGCCACTACTTGCACAAAGATCTTCATTCTCTCCTTCCAATAGGTGTAGTTTTTCCCATTGAAAAGAGGAGGTCTGTTGCTTGACTGTCCTTCGATCAGGTTGTAGGACACTAGATTTGAGCCACTGTTTTCTGCCATCAGGATCTCTTCTCCAAGCTGCAAAGCTTGATCTCTTTGAGACCAAGCTCTGATACCAATTGATGGTTTATCAGTGGCTAAGAGAAGGGGAGATTGAATCTTAGCCCCTTTTTCGCTTAGTAACTCTTGCTGTCCTTTAGAACACTTGAGGAGATATTTCTTGTTTTTGTCTCGTGCCTAGTCAGGAGATTTTTTCGTTTTGTCTCGTGACTAGCCAGGAGATATTTTTTAGTTTTGTCTCCTATTCAGCAGAAACAGAGATGGAGTAGAAGAGAGAGAAAATCACACCAAGATATATCCTGGTTCAACTGCTAAGTGCAATGCAGCCTACATCCAGTCTCCATCACAACAATGATAGAATTTCACTATGATCATTTTTTATTACAAACACTAATTCTCCCTAGGAACTACCTTTCTTATCTAGGACAAGTCCAAAATCTAAACCCAAAAACTAAACTTGACTTGGTCACTACCAAGCTTTCAACTGCTAAGTGCTAACCCAACTTGCAAGGGGATTCCCACAGAATCATGAAACACAACACAGATGTACAAAGGACCTCTAAGGACATCTATGGCTTTTTCTTTTAATTTTGCACTCTATGCCTTTTTTCCACTCTATGGCTTTTTCTTACAAATCTCACTGTTTGCCTTTTTCCATGAGACTCAAGACAGACAAAATTAAACAGAAAATTACAAAATAAAAAACATTGAAGGAGAAGAACTTCTGTTAGCTTAGGTAGCTATGTGAACACTGTGCCTTGCACTCTCACTCCTTGCTTCAAGCCCTGGCTGTTCTCCCTTATTTATATAGGAGGAAGCCTCCATGGTTGAAACCATTTGAACCAAGCTAAACTTCTTCTTCTTCATAAAACCGGTTCGGCCAGAGAGAGAGGAGAGGTAACCGAATGCTATATCCAACATGCAATTACCTCTGGTTCTTCCTTGGTTACCAATAATCATCAATCCGAGCCTTCCATCTTGCCTTGCACTCTAAGAAGGATTCCTAGTCCTTGATGCACTCTTGATGATGACAGCTTCATCTGCTCCAACTTCTACCTTCTCCATTACGTAGCTACAGTAGCTACCTCCTGTGGTGGTTGAGCAAAATCAGAGACAAGCCATCCCTCCAAGGATCTTCTTCCTCTGACCAAGATCTTCTCTTCCATTTTTGGTATGGAGTGCTTGAGCTTACTTCACCAAATCTTACCTTTCTTGGTGAAGATCTCAATCACAACATACTTTTTATTTTCTTTTTCTTGCCATCATTGCGATGGTCTTGTTGCTTGCTTCTTCTTCTTTTCGGTCGCTAGCTTTAGCTTCCATGCTTTCTCTATTGAAATGACCGAATGAAGAAGAGAGAGTAGAGAGAGAAATTTGAACAATAATCAATGTAACAAAGAGAGAGAATTAGAGTGAATTAAGTTTTTTCCTTTGCTGAGTAGCGTACCTCAATAAGGCAATCAATCAAATCAAATGTAATTTCTCTTTCATGGTTCCAAAGTCTGCATTAACTCCACTTAATAAAATTTGAATTCCATCAAAAGATAAAAGTGATAATCCTTGGAACATGTAGCCTTATAATTAAAGGAATGGGTTTCATCAAGTTAAATGGATAAAAAATATTGTGCCGCATTTCCTTTTGATTTCAGACCAGTCTCCTTTTTAGGCTTTAAAATTTGTTTTCCTGGTCCAATTAACCACAAATTGTTTCAGCCATTATAATTAAATCAATTTGATCCAAGGCTGAGTTTTAGCATTTCATTGGGCTTGATAGTTTTTCGGTCCAACAGAAATCAGCACAAACAAAATTATTAATTAAGCAAGTATGAGTTAAAAACAAATTAATAATTTTATAATTAATTGTTTTAATAATATTTATTTATCATCAAATTAAATTAGAGTTTTCCAAACTTATCAATGTAGAACTACAAATGAAATTATAGAAAACAGTAAAAACAATTCCGACAAATGAGTGACGTTCTAAATTAATTGCTAATGATAAAATTAGTGGTCAATTCAAAAACTAACAAGAGAATAATAAAGTAAAAAATAGTTAATCACTAAAATTAATCTTAATTTTATCATTAGCAATCGATTTAACGACCAATATAAAAATTAAGTTAAAATGTATTTAATTAATATATTTAATTAATGTTTTAGAACAGACAAATATCGAAGGAACATAAGAATTTAATATTTAAATTTGTACTAGATTTTTGCATAAAAACGTAGAGAACAAAGTTTTGTAATCATTCAATAAAAGATAAAAAATTAAAATTCTAATTTCTTTTAAGTAGGCAAAATTATGGTTTGATTTTGGTCTTTCTCTTGAGTTCTTTCCTTTCTTAATTTCATTAAAAATTTTCAACAGGTTAATTTTATGAAAAAGATAGACATAAATATCAAATTATCCAACTGAATAATTCTTCTAAAGTATTTATAAATTTAATACTTATGTTCTCTTAAAATCTTGAAATATGTTTTATATAATTTATATATTTGTTAAATTATACTATTTTTTATTATATCTATAATCTTACCTTTATTATTTTCATCATCTATTTTATGCTAACAAATTTTTTTTTATTAATTAACTTTAACATGATTTTTTAAATCATTAACAATAAAAAGAACAGAAAAACTGTAATCCCATTCATTACAGGAATCTTTACATATAAAGTTTTGAGTCATATAGACTTACTTTTTTAAACAAATATTATTTACATGTCAGCAATTATAATCGAAATTACTAAAAAAAATCTATCAGAAATATATTTATCATCAGAATTATTGTCAAGAATAAATTTTATTAATAAATATTTATTGACAAATTTTTCATCCGCCTTTAATTACCGTTAAAAAAAATTTTACTGTTAATTTTTATTATCGAATTTATTTCGATAAATCTGACAATAATATATTATTAATTAATAATTAAATTAATATCTATTGGCAGATTTAACTGACGGTAAATTCAACAGTAAACTTAAATTTTAAATTTTTTTAAAAATTATTATATGATTTTAAATATTAAAATTCAATAATTTTTAAACTAATAAATCAGAAAATACAATACTAATTAACTTAGAAAATAATTAACTCGAATAATAATAAACTTAGAAAATTAACAATAATAAATAATAAATCAATAATTAACTCAAAAAATAAATAAATTCAAATTAACTCAAAAAATAATTAACTCAGATAATAATAAACTTAGAAATTAACAACAATAAATAATAAGCCAATAATTAATACAAAAAATAAACAAGTTTAGATTAACTCAGATAATTAAAAATAATCAACTAATTAACTTAGAAAATAATTAACTCATAATAATAAATTTAGAAAATTAACAACAATAAATAATAAGTCAATAATAAACTCAAAAAATAAACAAGTTAAGATTAACTCAGACAACTAATAATATCAACTTATTAACTTAAAAAATAATTAACTCGGATAATAAATAAATTTAGAAAATTAACAACAATAAATAATAAATTAATAATTAACTCAAAAAATAAACAAATTAAGATTAACTTAGGCAATTGACGACAATAAACTAATTAACTTAAAAAAATTAACTCAAATAACACCATAACTGAAATTAGAACAATAGAGTTGGAGATCTTACACTTGCAGAGCAATACACAAAAATCAAAACAACAAAAATTAGAATAATAAACACAAAATTATCGAAACAAAATTCAAAATCAAAATCATAAATAAAATTTCAAATATAGAATCATCAAAACAGAATTTTAGAAAACTCTAAATGAAAACATAATTAAAAGATCCTAAATCTAAACTAATATGTGAACAAAATCTGAAAAATAGTTAAATCTCTAATACAAACATCTTAATTGCAAATTTTTTAATACATAACAAATTAAAATTTAATAAATTAGGATTTGGAGTTTAACTACCCAAAATTAATTGGTGAATTACCTAAAGACAGTGACAGTGCAGAAGACTTTCTAGAATGGTGGCAGCAGAAGTGACCAACTGGCAAGGCTGCATTAGGATTTTTTTAAAATAAATAAAAAAAGTAATAATAAGGAGAATGACAATATACCTGGAGGGAGGAAGAAGGCAACTCTGGTGACACAAGGAGCAACGACAACAACGATGGTAACAATGGTAGCGGCAGCAGTAGTGGGAGCAACGCAAATAGCGACGGTAGAGTGACTAATGCAACGTAAGGAGTTTATGCAGTCCTTAAATGTTGTTGGTGGTGGCCGACACTGGTGGAGGGGCTGCCGGAGGTTGCTTGTGGGGAAGAGAGAGAGGGAGAGAGAGAGAGAAAGCAGAAGGTTAGAGAGAGAGAGAGAGTAGTTTATAAATGAGGGGAGAGGATTTGCAATTCAAATTTAGGGTAAGATTACCGTCGTATTTTTCGGCGGATAAATACGATAGCAACGCTTTGCGAACGACCAAAATACAACGTTCCAGTAATTCGGATTGCCGGCGAATAGATTTTATCCGCCAGTAAATCCGACGATAATGATCGTGCCAATTTTTTTTCCTCAATTATTACCGATGAATTTACTGTCAAACACCAAATCCGACGGTGATTTTTTTATCCAACGAATTTATTGCCAAATCCGCCAATAAATCCGTAGTTAATGTCCGACACTAAATCTAATGATGAATCTGACGGTCTTCAATATTTTTTTTTTTGTAGTGAATATAAGCTGAAACAATCTTATACATTGGATAATAAGTTTTTATACACGAAGACTTTTCAAGTTAAAAGTAATAATTGTTAGTATAATTGAACATGCACCAACAAACTTTTATTGTGGATCAATATTTGTCCCGTGCGTAGCGTGTGTTTTACACTAGTTAAATTAAAAATGATTTTTAATAAGCATAGTATTTGGTAAAATAGTTTTAAAAATTTAAAAATACTATAATAATAAATATTAATGTAAAAATTTGGATATTAATTAATGTATGAAGTTGTATTAGACTTTTTAATTTTGACAAATACAAATTATCTTTAAAAAGCTCCACTTTAAATATTTTTAAAAATACTCCTATCTTTTAAAAATTACAAATACAAATATATAATTTTTTTAATTTACTAAACATAAGATAAAGAGTTTGTGCTTCTTAAAAACACAAACATCTATTCAAATATTTTTATCAAATCAAGTCTAACAATTGCTTTAAAGCACTCGTGGAAATATTAAATTTAGATAACTTGTATTAAAAATAAAAAAAATCAAACTTTGTATATATATAATTGAAAGGTATTATACCCTCTTTTGTTGGCACAATTTTAATGGTAATATGTGTTTATTGTGTCAAACTTTTTTTAAAATTTAATTATTTTTTAATCAAATTATTGAGACTCTATAAATTACAAATACAATAATAATTTATTTTTACTTTATTTTTCTAGTGTTCTTAGCTTAGATTATTGATCTTTTTTTTGTGTTTATTTGTGATCCTTCTATATATTCAAACTTTTTTATCAATTAAATTGGTTCAAATCCAATAAAAACTACGCACCTAAAATTGTCATTTTTCTTTGGTTTTTTTTTATCGTCATTCTTTTATTGTTGTTGTTTTTTTTCTCCTCTCTCTGATTAGTTATTATAGTATTTTTCTTCTTATTTTTATTCTTATTAAAAAATAAAATAAAAAATTATAAAAAGGTGAAATAAGAAGTAGGAGAAGATAAAAAAAGAAAAACAATATAATAATGACGAAGAAGAAAAAGAGGAAGAGAAGGAGAGGAAAGAGTTTTAAAATGTGTATAAATTATCAGAAAAATACTCCCAAAATTTTTTAATCATAATACAAGAAGTATTTTAATTTTGACACAGAAATTTTTTAACAATCACACAAGTTTTTGTTAAGAGGGTAAAACAAAATAAAAAAAATTATGAAAATATGAAACAAAAAAGAATAGATAAAGAAGAAAAAGAATAAGAAGATGATGATAAAGAAGAGGAGAGGAAGGAATAATTTTAAATTGTACAAAATTTATAAGAAAAATACTACCGAAAATTTTTAACTGTAACACAGGAGGCTCTTTAATTTTGACACAGAAATTTTTTATCTGTAACACACAAATTTTTTAATCGTGACACACAAATTTTTTTAACTGTATCATTTTTAACTAAATGATATACTTTTTTTATTATTTAATTTAAGTATAAGAGGTCTAGCCATTTCCATGTTATTTGCAATAAATTGACGTATTTTTTCATTCCAAAACATATTTGAAGGTAATTTTTTGGTTGAGTTAAGATTTTGGATTTGTAGTTCTTTAAAGATTTATTGTGTCATTTTCAAATAAATGATGTGTTTTTGTTATTACTAAATTGATTGTGTGATATTGAACTAATATATAAGAGATTTAGTCATTTATGTGTTATTTGTAATAATTTAATGTGTCTTTTGAATCAAAAACATATTTAATATATTTTATTAGTTAAGTGAGTTAAGGTTCTAGATTTATAGTTCTTTAAAATTTTCTTGTATCATTCATTAAAAATATTAGTGTCATTCACTAAAATTTTTTGTGTCATTTATAACAATTAAATTGTGATATTTAATTAAAAAGAAGACGATGAAAGTGATGATGATAATAATAAAGAAAGAGAAAGAGAAAAAAAAATAAAACAAAAAAGCAAAAGGAAGAATTAATGACCACGGCGATAACAACAACAATAATAAAAAAGAGAAAAAAATGTAGTAATGCACATATGACGAAGAAAAAATCATTAAAAAAATACGGAATAACTTGTTAAAAATTGCTCGAATGCGTAGCTCTTTTTGTTTACATACGATTATATCATTATAAAATAATGAGGCATCATTTAAAACCTTTATATATTTTTGTGATTTTTTTTTCCATATTTTTTGTTATTTGACCCCAAAAGATAGTTAAAATTAGGAATAAGTATTTTTTTTATTTCTAAAGTCTTTGATCAAAATTGAATTTGTTCTTAATTTTTTGAGTACTGTTAGGGAGCTAATGGTCTAAGTGTACAATGTGTATAATGAGCTAAATCTTTGACCCAATATGAATAAAATGAACATCACTCATACTATCCAAAATAACCATTCGGGTATCGGGGATAATAAACATCTCATGTCATGAAACCACTCATCCCAAAAGCTTAAGCTAATTTTGGGATTCACCAAGGATCAAACTGTTGACCTTTCGAATCTAGAGCTCTGATATCATGTCATGAAACCACTCATCCCAAAAGCTTAAGCTGATAGAAAAAGGTAACACTAATGATTATATCTCTAATACTGAATCGAACATCCCTAAACCCCCATTGTACACATTGTACAAATATTCTATTGTATCACAGTAAATTTTAGAAGGTTAAATTTAACAGTGTTTGTAGAATTTTCTAAAGTATTTGAGAATACTCTATATGGTTCCAGAACGTTCTATAATGTTCTAGAAGGTTTCGGAATACCCTAGAAGGTTCTAGAAGACTCTAGAAGATTATAGAATATTATAGAAGAGTGTGGATGTGTATAAAAGTATGAAGAGTAGTATGGAACAATCTAGAAGTATTTAGAAAGTAGTGGTAGGATAGATATTTGCATAGAAGGTTCTAGATGATTAATTTAGACCGTTGATTAGATTTAATCCTAACCATCCATTGAGGAGGTGGATGGCTATAAATAGGGAATGAGAGTTAGAGTTTGTGTGTGAATCATTTGTAACCAACACTTGAGTAATAAAGTGTTCTTTCCACCAAAGCTTCATTTCTGCTTTCTCTTGTATTCTCTTGTGTTCTTAGTTTTCTTGCAAAGTATTGAAGGTTAGGCTGACTTGATCTTAGCTCAAGAGGTTGAGTAAGTCCGAGTGCCGGCACAGTAGCGTTGGAGTGTGTCCAAGGCCGTGACAATTTGGTGGAAGAGCCCTGGAGCCTATCATATGATTAAGTCTTGGGAAGAACAAGCAGATGTCACTCGTTCTTACCTTGACAAAGCTTCAAAGAGGATGAAAAAATGGACAGATAAAAAGAGGAGGCATGCAAGCTATCAAGTGGAAGACAAGGTAATGATTAAACTTCTTCCACAACAATTCAAAGCATTTCGCTATGTTCATAAGGGATTAATCCGCAAATACGAATGGTCATTTGAGATCATTGGACGTGTTGGGAATGTTGCTTACAAAGTACAACTCCCTCCTTCTATGAAGATCCACCCGGTCTTCTATGTGAGTATGCTTAAACCATATCATGAAGACCAAGATGAACCGAGTAGAGGTGACTCGAGTCGTGTTCCGCCTGTGGGGATTAGATCTTTTGATAAAGAAATCGAAGAGATCTTAGCTAATCGTGTCGTACGATGAAGAGGGGTACCACCAAGTATCCAATACTTGATCAAGTGGAAAGGGCTCCCAATAACTAACGCTAGTTGGGAAGCTCGTGAAGATCTGTGGCAATTCCAAGAACACCTAGAGCGCTATCATGAACAGAACGCAACGAGAACGTTTGCGCATTAGGTGGGGAAGAATGTCACGATAAATTTTAGAAGGTTAAATTTAACAGTGTTTGTAGAGTTTTCTAGAGTATTTGAGAATACTCTAGATAGTTTTGGAACGTTCTAGAATGTTCTAGAAGGTTTCGGAATACCCTAGAAGGTTCTAAAAGACTCTAAAATATCATAGAATATTCTATAAGAATGTAGATGTATATAAAAGTATGAAGAGTAGTATGGAACAATCTAGAAGTATTTAGAAAATAGTGGTAGGATAGATATTTGCAAAGAAGGTTCTAGATGATTAATTTAAACCGTTGATTAGATTTAATCCTAACCATCCATTGAGGAGGTGGATGGCTATAAATAGGGAATGAGAGTTAGAGTTTGTGTGTGAATAATTTGTAACCAACACTTGAGTAATAAAGTGTTCTTTCCACCAAAACTTCTTTTCTCTTGTGTTCTCTTGTGTTCTTAACTTTCTTACTAAGTATTGAGGGTTAGGCTAACTTAGTCTTAACTCAAGAGGTTGAGTAAATCCGAGTGCCGGCACGGTAGCGTTGGAGTGTATCCAAGGCCGTGACAATTGGCTCCCTATACTTCCTCTAATTTTTTTATTCAAAATCTTTTTCAATATTTCATTTGGTATTAAAATCGTTCTTTAAATTTTTTATGAACAAAAACACCTTTGTATTTATTGTGACTCCAATCTCACCATTTACCACCACCACCCTTGTCACCACCACCACCTCCTCTCTTATTTTACAAAATAGTCAAATGCCAATATCAAATTAAAAAATACAACATTCAACAACAATAATATATTTAAATTTATATTCAAGAATAACATCAAATTCAGAAACAAAAATAACAACAATTAATTTATTTAATTAAAAAAAGAGAGCAAGAATGCGGGAGAGGAAAATAGAGAAATAGAAATAAACGAAAGGAGAGAGAGACAAATTGCAAAGAAGGAGAAAAGAGAAAAAATAGGAAGAAATATGACACTGACGTGAGTAGATCTATCGCGCCGCCGTTACTAGAAAGAAGTTTAAAGAGAAACAAGAACATTTGAGAAAGAGAGAGAAAGAGAAAAGCAAGAATAATAAGGCCATGTAGGAGGTTTCTCAACTGTCATCACCGTCATTCAGCAACCTTTGCCGTCGTCAACATGATCTGCCATTACTGTAATCGAAAAAATTGCTAGATTTTTTAGACGAGAGAAAAGAATGGAAAAAGAGACGCATAGTGAAAGTTGGGAATGAAAAGAATAGTGTGGATTTATATTTTTGTCGGAGTAAATATGTATTTTCAATAATAAAATGATGATTTTAATAAATAAATAAAACGTTGAGAATCATTTCGAATTAAAAAAAAATTGAAAAATTTTAATTTTAACCCAAAATCTTAAAATAATTTCTTAAATTTACTTTCTAATTTAACGTACTAATTTCTTTTCCTTCCTAAAGAATGTAGAGAAAATCAGGATGATGATTTCATTTTTTGCGCTCAAAGAACTACTCTCTTTCTCTTTTTTTCTTTGATGCATATGGACAACTGCTTAGGGCCGTCAAAATGGGCTAAACCCATTGGGCCAGCCCGTTTACCCGTTTAAATGGGCGGGCTTTGCCCCTAAAATTAAGCCCGTTTAAAATTTGGGCTAAACGGGCTGAGCCCGATTAACCCGAAAAAAAATGACGGGTTAAACGGGCTAGCCCGTGGGCTAAACGGGTGGCCCGTTTAATTTTTTTTCATTTTTTAAAAAAAAAGTAACACTTTTAGCCAATATTTTTTCCAATCCGACCCGAAAATCCGACCCATCAACTAAAAAAAAAAATTTTAAATGGTTTTTGACCTAAAAATGGTATTTTTTGTCAAAATATTTTTCAAAAAATAAAATAAAATGATAAACGGGCTGGCCCGTTTAACCCATCGGGCTGACTATAAATGGTCCGGGCTAAAAAATTTTGGCCCGTGAATAAAGCGGGCTTAAATGGGCCAGCCCGTTTAACCCATGAGCTTAATGGGCTGGGCCTAAATGGGCCGGGCTAGCCCGTTTGACAGCCCTACAACTGCTGCCCAGATAGAGCTAACCGAACTCTGCTTTCATTGTTTAAAAACCAAATTTTTTTTCTTAAACACAAAGTCGATAGTCACGTATTTTTATATATATACACGGGTTATTTACATATTTTTATAATAAAATGAAACCATAAAAAAAAAACTTTCGATTATCAAATTTGTTTTAATTATAAATGTGGATTAAATTTAATTATATCATTTGTAAAATTCAATTATATTATCTATGATCAGTAATTTCATATTCTAATAAGCTTGGTTTCATAAAATTTGAATCATTTACCCAGAAACTAGCAGTCTATCTATAATCTTACAGAAGATGTTACTACCTGAAATTCTCTAAACGGTTAAACTAATTAACATGACAATTTTTTTTTATTGAACCATTTTTTTTTTTTCTAAAAAAGCTTTGTACATAAAAGTCACGGCCTAATTAGTAAGATGTCACCCTTATGTGCAGTCCATTAGGTGCCTGAACTCTAGGAAATTTCAGAAGTTTATCTCCTCCTACTTCTTCCCACCTGCAATCAAAATTAATTATATAAGAAAGATGTCAGAAATCACCTTAAAATAATACTAGAGTTTAAAGTATTTTTTTTTATCGTAAAATTACATTCGTTCTTTTGAATAATTATTTACGCGATTAATATAAAAAATAGTTATTTTTTACTGATATAATATTACATAATTAGATTACATAATTAGATATATATGTAAAATTATCTTTATACCGTCAAAGGCATCAAATTTAATTCATGATACTATTATAAAATTTGAAAGCAGACAAACTTGTTCATATTGATGGCAATAGACTAAGACTAAGACTGATAGTTGTATAGTATATTTGTGAGCTAGATAGTTAAAATTGAATACATTAATAATTGCAATTTTATCCACTAACTCAGAGGTACTGTAATTTTAAAAAGAAAAAGTTCAAAAAGTATAATTGTTCCCTTTAAGTTTATGATACAATTTATTATTTCAATACTCATTTGTATATTTCTTCAATTATATTATATGTATACAAAATATTACTAATTAACTATAATATAAAATATTCGGTATTCATAAAAAAAATAGATTATACCATTGTAGAAAAATGTTTAATTATTTAGTTGTGACCATTAATTACAATTTAAAAAATGTGTTTAAAAAGATTTTTTCTTTTTGTACTTTTATTATTCTTATTTAAAAAAAACAACTATGTGAATGCAATAGGTAAGACTGACTAGTCCCTAATAATGCGATATAATTTTAGTGGTAAAAACTCATATGCTCAGTTAACTTTACGTGAAGTTGATAGTCTATCCATTTTATTAGGAGAGAATATATTGACTAGGAAAATTAGTCACCTGTATCTAGTTACAAGATAGTGCAAGAAAGTTGAAATTTCTGCTATTCCCAACTCTTTCCCTGGACACAATCTTGTACCTCCTCCAAATATCAAGCAGTGGTTTTTTGACTCTAGGCTCTTATCCTTTAATTTTCAAATTTAATGATATTAATATATGTTTGATAAGCAATAATAGACAAATTAATAAGAGGTTGAGTTGGTACTAATACTAACCAGCCATCTCCATGGGTTGAACTTTAGTGGATCAGGATATAGAAAATGGTCATAATTTATCTCTCTCGTGTACACATATATCTTCCACCCTTTGGGAATCAAATAACCTGAAAAAAGAAAAGCAATATATTAATTGCTATAAGAAAATACATTTTTATTTTTCAATTGTGACACACTAGGATTGTGTTTTGGTAACTCTAAAGGAGACATAGATATAGAAAACAGAGAGATGAAAATGTATTTACATTGAATTTAGAAATAAAATATAATAAAAACATAGATATAGAAAACAGAGAGATGAAAATGTATGTACATTGAATTTAGAAATAAAATATAATAAAAAATTTTTTTGAGGGCCGTCAATTTTTAGTATATTTGATCACTGGTATAAACACTAAATTATTTACACCAAATAAATTTTAATAATTTATGTGTACAAAATTTAAAAAATATAGATATAAATTCTATTAATTTATATGTGCAAATTTTGATAAATATAAAAATAAATAAGTACAAATTATATGTTTTTTATGTGCAAAACTTATAAATATAAGTATAAATTATTGTTGATTAATTGTGGTAAAAAATGATGCCAGTTGATGGTTATGTAATATTACTCTAATAATAATTTATCTTAAGATACAAATTTATTGTATTCTCCATCTTTCTAAAAGATAAAAATAAAGAAAATATAACATTTTTTTCTATGAATATATTTACTACGTGTTACAATTGCCAAAATCCTGTGTCAGAACAAAACTCCTCAATGGCCCCCCTCCTGGGTTCGTCCTCTTCTCTTCTCCATTTTTGGGTAATTTTCAGTCTAGCATTTAAAGTAAATGCTGAAATGGTAAAAGAAAGTTTGAGGGTAAAGATATACATAGTGGAAGGGTCTTTGACTCTTTGTTAGGTTTGTTAACAAGTTAAAACTGATGGCCAAAATGCCAGAGTTCTGTAACTGTAACTGTGTAGCTCCCCTTTGGTGATTACAATTTCATTTCATTTCAACAATTTCTCATTCTTTATTATATTCAAAACTATACACGTGCCTAAAATAGTAAATTGAAAATCGACTACTAAATTAGTTTAGGACAAAAATTAATAAACGGGTTCCATTTTTATGGATTAAATGATTTAAAACAGTAAAATCAAAAACAAATTTTATTATATCAATATTTTTATTAAGCTTTTAAATTTTTAAATATCTAATTTTATCTATTTTTAATTCTTTTTTTTAAAGATTTGTATTATTTTCTTTTTTAAAAAAATAAAAAGAGTAAAAAAACACCAACCATTTAGTTCCATATCTTGAGTAGTTTTCCTTAGGACCCCATTAACTATTGTGGCCAATCTAGAGGTCTCAAAAATCACCTGCACAATGGGGAAAAAAATGATCAAAAGACTTTTAATAATAATAAACAAATATTCTTTAATAAAATCACAAATAAACCTATCTAAACGTTCAATTACAATATTATATAAGAGTTTAATTTTAATGCACCGGCTGTCGAGACTGTCGTGTAATCTAAATCGTTTATTTAAATGATTATTTATGTGCTATGTATAAAAGACAGTTAATTTTGGTAATACGAGAGGATAGAATATTTACCGCACGAGTAAACCTCATTGACTTGAGATCGTTGAAATCAATTGGTTCATCTGGTTTTTTCCTTTGTCTAATGTTCAAATGCTCTTCCTATAAAACCAGAAATTTCATCAGAGTCAGAAGGTAAAGTAATAAACCAAATGAAAAGAATAGTGAAACTGTGTAAATTATTTATTTATTTATTATTATTATGGACACTGACTCTGAGTTCTTCAAGTGCTTTGGGATGGTCCTGAAGATACTTCACTGCCATCATTGAAGTGGCTGAAACAGTTTCATAACCAGAATACATAACTGTAATCACTAGATCAATGATTTCTTCATCACTTAGTTTGTGTCTACTTTCATCATCATTTCCCATCAATCCTCCAAGCATGTCTTTGTGTATTTCTTGGGATTTTCTCCTTTCCTCTATTACCTCACTCACAATACTCACAGTAGCTTTCCTTGCCTGCAACATTCACTTCTTTTCTTAGTAATTCTTTTTTTTTAAAGAAAGAGCTCAACACAGTAAAGTGGAATATAATAAACCTGAAATCCGCGACTATAATTCGTCCCCGGAAGGTGAATAGGAAGAGAAAGAGTTCCTAATACTAGATTAAAGAATTCCGGCATGATTGAATCTGATATTCTGCTTGATTCTTTTCCTGCAATCTGCCTCAGTGATGAAAGGAAGGCCATCTGTCCATGAAAAGTTTGAGAAATAATTAACCAAAAAATACAATTTTTTATTTTTAATGAGAATGGGAATGATAAGAATAATAGAAAGGAACCTCTTTGGTTTTGTGTTGGATGTTGATGACTTGATTGTCCCAATTGCTAAGGTGGGATCTCATGAAGTGATCAATTTTTGGCAAAAGCTGATCTCTGATCATGGTGGGGCTAATGATAGAAAGCAAGGCACCTCTCAAGTACTTGTGAGTGGAGCCATGAACAGCTGCAATGTTGCATTTTCCCAAGATGTCTAACATGGATTTAGGGTACCCTGGAACAAGCCCTTTTGATTCATTCATTAGAATGTATCTATTAAGCTCTGCATCCATTGATACAATTGTAGGACACCCCAATATGTGTGATTTGAAAAAACTGCCATACCTGCCATTCATTATTCACAACCCAAAAAATAAGACATAAAAATGGTTTATAGATGAAAATTATAAAAAAGTAAACCATGATTACTAATAGGGTAAAAAAGTACATGCATGAAAAGTGGTTTACTTCACACCCCAAATTTAACTAATTTAAGAAACCTCATTAATTGAGAAAATGATTTGTCAAACATCCCCCACCCCTTTTCTTCTTTCATTAAAAAAAAAATGGATAACTTTTGCTTCTCATGAAATCATTATTTTCTTTTCAAGGAGAAGGATATTAGAATTAGACACTAGAGTGTGTTTTTCTTTAATCTCTCATTTATAGTTGATAACTTTTGATTAATCCAAAAAAGTTAATCAAAGTAATAAACCAAACATGAAACAAGCCAATCCAACTAACTTGTATGCTAATAATGCAATAACACAAAGATATAAGGGACATGTGGTTTGCAAAAAGTTTTCATATTCCTTGGAATCTGAACCTAATCATAAATTAAATACATCCTACAAAGGTGCAAAAAATGTTGATCAAACCACCTATTTTCATTTTTCACCACTCTGTGCAAGTGAACAGAGGAAGAAGAAAATCCAAACATGATTTTAGTTAGTTTAATTTTAATCTTTTACCTTGCTCTTTGGTTTTTCATGAAGTTAGGACCTTGTTTAAGAAACTCAGTAGTTTCTCCAAAAAGTGGCCACCCCATTGTACCTGGTGGCAAACCTTTATTCTTCTTCATGTACCTTACTTCATTCCATCTCAAAAGAGCAGAGAAAAAACAGAACAAGAACAAAACACCACCAACAATTGCAATGAAGGTAAAAGCCATTAGGTGCTTTTTCTTTCTTTCTAAAGTTCTTTGCAAACCCGAGAGAGTGTGAGAGAGAGACAGAGAGAACTCAAGAAAAAATGAAAATCAAAATATAAGTAATAAGGTACAAGACTGGCTTTAAAAAGAGTGCACATAAACACACACATATATATAGGCCCCTTGAGCTACCATTTTCGTATAAGAATAAGAAAAAAGCCATACAAACAAAAAGTAGCATCACCACCTATTCTAGGTCATGGCCATAAAAACTAAAAAAAAAACAAAATAAAAAGGAAGATAATAATGGATACAAATGAAGGCTGATTTTTTTGGTTATGGAAGAGGTGAAGGTGTTGTGCCGGGTTATGGATGATGGAGGTGTTATATTAATTTGTGGGACAATTTTTTGCTCAGATTTGGTGTTAAGAAATCGGACCCTCTGAGTTCTTTGTTTTTAAGTTTTTGAAAGTAAATCGGAGGGTCCGTTTTGCATGGAGGGAGAATCTGAAATTCACACTGCAATTTTTCCATGATCAAAATTTTTTTTGATGATTTACATGAAATCGGATGGTCCGTTTTCTCTGTTAATGCTTTTTGAATTAAGTTCAAGAAGTCGCTGGGTTCGAGTTGTGCTTGACACCACACTAATGTTAAGCACCACTCCTCCCCATATCCAAGTCCAACATCAACTTTGCCTCAATAATCAAATTAAAAAGCGACAAATGAATTAAAATAAATGATTTAGTTAAAAATATAATAATGCAAATTTTTTTAAAATTTTTTAAGCATTTAATTCATTAGAAATATTTTAAAAAAATTATGATACTCTTAACTAATGTTTCTAGAATATGTTATAAGACTTAAGTTATAATAAAATAAAAAGATTGTTGCCTTTTTGTGAAGAATTTAATTTAGTAACAACATAGCACCACTTTTTTATTTTTCATATTGGAAAGAAGATGGAGTATCACATGAGTATGAGAGAACATGGTGCTTTACGTAAGTGTGATGGTTTGAAAATCGCTGGGTCCGATTTCATGACTTGTAAAATTTTTTCTCATCCAACAAAGAAATCGCTGGGTCCGATTTCTTTGGACCCAAAAAAATTTGAATGTAAAACATGAAATCGGTGGATCCAATTTCCATGCACTGCTTTCCATAAACCACAAATCGGACGGTCCGATTTGTGTCCCCTTGCAACTGCAATAAATCGGACCGTTCGATTTCTTCCCTTCGCCTGAACGCCGTCACAACGATGTAAAACTCCCCCAAGTTCCATAATTCAGCATTACACCAAACTTGTTCTCATATAAAAAAAAATTAGCCGCATAGCACAACAGACAATTTTTGGCAAATTAATTAATTAAAAATATTCAGAGTTTCAGGATCTTCCAATTTAGCTCTTCGAGATTTGAAGCTGCAAATGTTTTTGTTGGCTGCTTTTTCTATATAAAGTGGGGAAAACAAGGGTTGGTTGGAATAGTGCAAATTGATGACAGTTAAATGAGTTGGCACTGTAAACTAAGTTACCTGCATCAGTTCTTTTTGTATTTTGTTGCATGGATTAAGTGTTGGGTTTATCAACGAGAAGGGATTAGAGAATTTCAAGAAAATATAAACTATAAAGAATTTGTTTAAAAATAGATCCTTTTTTATTCTTTGAGTAAACGATAAATAAGTCTCTAACTTTTTAATTCGAAGATACATAAGTCTATAATTAATTAAAAATAAAAAATATCTTTTATTTTTTAAAACGTGAGACATTTAAGTTCCTTTAAATAACTAACTTATCCTTATATATTTTGGACAATCAAGTTCTTTTAAATAAACGATTTATTTTTATATATTTTAAACAAAAAAAACTTAAATATTTCATATTTTAAGATGTAATAGACACTTTTATATTTTTAATTAGTAATGAACTAATGTATTTTTGAATTAAAAAATTAGAAATGTATTTATTATTTTCTCTAATTCTTTTATACATATGACAAAAGTTCTCACAAGAAGTTATATATATGTATATTATAGTTTTTAATTTGTTTATTAAATAAATAAAAGAAAATATCTAACTTATCCTCAAAAGGCAGAAGAGGGATAAAAAAAGGAGAAAAAAAAAAGAGAGAAAATGATTTTAATGGAAAAAGCACATGCATGGCACCCCATTGGACCTAAAAATAAAAGGGTGGTCATAGCCAGCCCCAGAGCTTCACATGTCTGTCAATAAGATCTAAATTACATAATTTCACTACAAGACAGTTTTGCTTGGGTTACCATGTGAGTATGTGCTGATAGAAGGGAGAAGAAAAACAAGAGAGGTTTTCTGTTCCATTGCATTTCTGATTACTAGGTTTGACAATCTTAAAACCAGTCCTTAATTTTGTAATTGCTAGAAAACCATGTTGAACCTTATGGTGGTCTTCTTCCAAAGGGTGAAATATAAACACAATTTTAATGAAAATTTTGTAGGGTTAACAATCAAATAGTCCTTAGAATACGAGGTATTTTTTAAATTTGTTTTTAAAAGTTGTTTTAATTAAATTGGTTCATTAAAAATTAATCATACTTATCCTTTAATCATTCTATTAATACTTTTCATCAACAATTAATGTTATGAAATGTTAATTGACAACATAAATACTTGACATGTTTAATTGTACGTTGACAAAATATATTTATGAAAATCTATTATTAATTTAGTTATTTTTTTCAATTATATAAATTTTATTCCCAATATGACCTCACGACTAAATTGATAGATTTTCATAAACATATTTAGTTAACGTTTCATTAGATATGTTAAATATTATATATAATATCAATTAACATCTACATCATCAATCGTTAACGGAAATTATTAATGGAGTAACTAAAGGACAAATATGATTAATTCGTTATCTTTGAAAGACTAATTTGATTGATAAATCTTTCATAGACAAATTTAAAAAACGTTTTATCTTTTAAGAACTAATTTGACTATTAATCCAAATTTTATACGATGGATCTTTAAAATCTATGAATAGTCGTTATTAAAAGAGTTTTTTTAATAAGAGTTGTATATTTTTAAAAGTTTTTTATTTTATAAAGAAAAACTTACATATAATTTTTACGTAAAATTGATAATCGAACACAATTAGATAACAATTTAATAAAAAAATAAATTATTTAATAATTTTTAACTATCAACTTTATATGAAGAGAACGATATAAAATTTTTTATCTTTACTTATGAAATATGTATTTATAAAAATAAGACAATGAAAAAAATTCATCCATAATGGTCTGTTTTTCTATTTTATCCATTTTTAGACTTTTTTTATATGCAAAAAAAAATGATAAAATAAATATATCATGTTCTAAATAAAATACTAGGTGAATAAGTTATCTTTATAATCAACTCCAACTAAGTTTTTATTCTAAAAAAAAAGTAGCAGCATGAATTCATCCGCACATATATCACTAATTTTGGTTGTGCCAATAAATTATTGGATCAACTTGATTAAACTTAATTACTAAAATAATTTAATCATATATATAGCATCACTATATTATAAAATATCATTAGTATAAAAATTATATACAAAAATGAATGCACTTGTATTAGTATACAGGGGCAAGTGTCCCCATCTCAAATAATTGTTAGTAATAAATTTTAGAAATGGATCTTTAATTTTTTTCTTAATTGTTTGATAATGTGTGATCTCTCACTTTATAATTTTTAAATAAGATAAAAACATATATATAAAAAAATATTAAATAATAAAAAATCACACTTTATATAACCAAACAATTGAGAGAATAAAATTGAGAGATCCACTCCCATAAATTTTATTTGCCCTCGTTATACAATTAAATTTGAACCCATAGCCACAAAAACACAATGTTATTGAACTCTCCACAACCACAAGCCTGCAATGTTATTGAATTAGCTTGTTATATTTGATTTTAATCCCTTATAAATATATAAAATCTGATTTTAAATATTTAATAGAAAATAACATAATATTTATTAAAAAATTAATTTATTTTTATAAATTTTTTATTATTAAAAAAAATATTTCAAAAAAATATTACCATTGCATATCATAAATTTATTTTTTTAGAAACGATGTCATGGGGTTCGGCTATATTTTTATGTTGGTTGTCGAAGACCTAACACAACCCTCCTCCTTTATCCGAGCTTGAGACCGGCTATGTACCGCAAGTGTAACATAGGTAGAGTTTAAAAACTTTTTTAGAAATGATATTAGCTGAAAAAACTTTTTTAACTATGAATGTAAAAAAAAGTCGACTTCTAATTGTATGCGAGATAAATTTTTAAATAAATTTTTAGTGACATTTAATTGTATTGATAATAAAAAAATCATTCAATCTTTTTAAAATATGAAATCTAAAAGAATAGAATTCTAAATTATATGTTATTATTTAAATTACTATTTTAATATTTTAATTGATTATTTAGATAATTTTAAGATTAATTATGGTTTATAATAACAAATTTTAATTATAAAAATTATTGTTATGTTATGTATACTTTGCTCTTACGGATAAATTTTTTTGAATCTGTGACTAATTGTGTGCATACACAAAATAAAGGAAGTAATATTTATTACATATAACCTCTAATATTTATAATTACATATTTTAAAAATTATTAAATCTAATAAATACTTTTTAATTATTGTACACATGTTAATTAACCTTTTTTTTTTCTCTTGATACAAGGATAGCTGAAATTGATGAGTTAATGGTTGGTTTTTCAATTCACTTACATGAGAATAATGATTTTGGTAAAATATAATGAGATACGATCTTATTAGAATAACAACTGAAATAATTAGCTAACAAAAATTTCCTCAGAAAAAGATTAAAAATAATACACATTTAAAAATGAGGTTGGCTAATTATTGGTTTTAATTGTTGTGATGATCATTATTCACATAAAGATCTTCATCTAAAAATAATAATTTAAAATTATTAAATAATTTAATATATTTAATTAAAATTACTCAATATAATATGTGTCTCTATTTTAATTATTATCTTTATATAAAGATATTTTTAGTTATTTTTGTTTTTTTTATTATTTTGTTAGATTTAAACAATGACATTTCATCATATTGTATATAATTAACTAACGATTTTTTTAAATAAATAAAATAAATATTTTATTTACTAAAATATGCCTTTTGTGATATTTTTATCGAAATACGTCGGATCTTTTATCTCGTTTATATGTAAACCAGATAAGACATGAAACGGTAGACGTGTATATTTCGTTTACAGTGTAAATGAGATACGTGCAATCTTATTTTATTTACACTGTAAAGGAGATACGTGAAGAATTATGACGTTTACAGTGTAAACGAGATACGTTACGACAAATTTTCAGTAGCTATAAAAGGATGTGCAACCCTTTGTATTCTCCATAAACATTTCTCTTCTTCTTCTTTACTTGTTTTTCTTCCGAAAAGTAAGCCAAAATGTCTAGTAGTAGTGGATATTTGGTTGTACGTGTGTATCCCAATTGCCATATGAGAAATAGTGATACTTGAGTCATATTTAAGTGTGAGAATCTCATTCTTTTGCGTATCCGGCGAGTAAGTTTTTTGTCGGAGTTGAAGAGTCTGATATTAAATAGTGTCGGTGGTAGCGGGAGAAAAAAGATCGGAAGGTTGCTAGCATCGATGAAAAATGGAATTTTTCGGTTTCATCTGTTTTGGCTTCATGGCGACGACCATGTGCGCCTGATGTTTGACATTCACGAGAGAATCATGGTGGAACAAGTGACGATGGAACTTTTTGCAGAAGTTGGTGTATATAGGTGGTGGTGGATCTGGCCAGTCGGACTTTGTGCAAGATGACCCACCTCTTGCACTACTACCGCTACATGTTGCTAGTCTAGTGGAAGACATGGACGTTGACGGTGAGGACTCCGATGAGGAGTATGCTGCGGATAGCAACGAGAGCGATTCTTCTGAAGATGATGAGGAGGAGGAGTTTGTACCAGAGACCCCAGTCGAGCCATCACATCGGTATCTTCTGTCTACCCCGTAACCAATTCATGGTGGTGTGGAGTTTCGGATTGGACATAGATTCAAAAATAGAGATGCAGTAATACAAGGTGTGAAGAATTATAGCATTCATAGAAGTGTTGATTATCAAGTCCTGGAGTCAGATCGATTAAAGTACCATGTGCATTGTCGGTATTATGAAGCATAACATATCAGATTACATAAATGAGGATGAAGAAAACTATAAATCACACTTAACTCGCAGCGATGGGATATGTATAAAACTGTCACTCGGGTGAACACCACTGAGAACATTCTGGTATATCCAAAAGACTAGCAACAGAGTGCATCTTTCATGTTCTGTGGTGGTTCGATGTGCTGCAGAACATAGGAAGTGGTACGTCCATGCAAGCACTGCAGAACTCAAAGACAGAGAATGGCACTTCTGAAAGTCATCAACGAGTGGTAACCATGGGAGATGGACCTGATTGTTTGACTTGTTAGTCATCAGGTAACCCCAATCAACAATATAATGTAGCACCTGGTATACTATCGGATGATGGATGGATCATCTGTAACGGGCATCTGCCAGAGTCACTCCTTAAGCCATGTCAGCTTGAGGGAGAAAGACTCCTTCCTCTGTGCACCCTGCTGCTGAACCACGGGAGGCCTGGCACCAAGAAGCCGCTCCACCAACTCCCAGGTCTCCGTCCCATACCATGTGTGGAAATCGCGAAAACACCCACCTACTTGTATTCCATGCGCCCGTAACCCAAGGTGGTACGCGATGTCCTGCAGGGTGAAGGTGTACTCATCCCATGACAGAAGAAAAGTGTGCGTCTACTGACACCAGCGCTCCACGAATGTCGTGATCAAGGAGTTGTCAAATACAAAATCCCTAAGAGGCACCGTATCGTCGAAGCGAGCCTCCCTCAAGTAGGGACACTAGCATTCGATGGGGCAAGTGTGTGACTCACTCGTCTAGAAAGAAGCAGTCGAGGCATCTGATAAAAAATAAAAAGTTGAATAAAATATCTATAAAGTTATAAAACTATCAAAGTTAACACCAAAAAATACTCCCAATTAACATTCACATAAAAAATTAATTTAATTGATAAATAAAAATAAATTTGACAAATAAGTAAAAATATTTACTTAATTAATTAATAATTTTATTAGTAAATATGTACTTATAAATAACTTAATTTAAATAAAAAAATTGTACTAAATAATTAATAACCAAAATACTCCCCATCTCTTTAATTAATAACTAAATTAATAAACAAGTAGAAATAAATTTGGCAAATGAGTAGAAATACTTATTTAATAAATTAAATTAAATAAAAGCATTTAATTCATTAAAAACTTTATTAGTAAACATGTACTTAATAAATAACTTAATTTATATAAAAAAATTGTACTAAATAATTAATAATAAAAATATCAGACATCTAGTTAGGAGTAGTAAACGGGTCTAAATTCGCTAAAAAAGGCAGGTTAGACTGAAAAATTAAGACCGCATCACTTTGAAATTCCGTCTAACCCGCACCGCTTAAATCACGGGTTTTGGCGGGACGGAACAAGCTTCTCCGGCGGCCTAGTGTTTTTTTTTTTTTTTGTTAGGGACATTTTTTGAAAATGTTCTAATTTAGTATATGTTTTATGTTTTATTGATTATGTTTTAAACTTTTAGATGTTTAATTATATGTTTTGGATAATGTTTACTTTGCTTTGGATAATATTGATTTTATTATTTTGTTTTAAAAAATTTGGTTTATGATTATATTTATTACTTATTTATAATTTTAAATACTTTAATGTTTGTGAATTTAGAAATTATGATTTTTTTATATATTTAAAAATTATAATTTTATTAAAAAAATTATGAAATTATATATATTGTTTAATATTTAATAGTAAAATTAAAAATATTTAGCGGGTTTGGCCCGCCAGCCCACTGTTAGGCGAGACGGGACGGGCTTTTTTGTTTGCTACTCTTACATCTAGTTAATTAATAAATAAGTAAAAACAAATATGACAAATAAGTAAACACATTTACTTAGTAAATTAATAAACATCAAGTTAGTTAATAACTAAATTAATAAACATCTAGTTAATAAATAAACTTAAATAATGACATTTACTAAAATAATTAATAACTTAAGCTCAGTTTGAGTAAACAACTTAATTAAGCTCTTTTTTAAAAAAATAGTTTAAACAATAAATACTTATATTAAAAATAACTTATAAATAAGTTATTTTGTATTTAATTTTTTAATTCTAAAAATACTTATTTTAAGAGAATAGTAGTGATAAAAAGTTTTTTATTATGAGAGAAGTAAGTTTTTTTTAACTTCTCTATAAGCACTAAAATAACTTTTTAGAAAGCTACAATTTTATTTTAAAAATTATACAAAACATTAATACTATACCTTTTCATAAGTTAAAAATTAAAAAAAAATAACTTATAAACCTATCTAAACAGGCCCTTAATCACCCTACATCTACCTAACAATTTACTCTAAATAAAAAGGAAATGAATAACATTTACCTAAGAACTGAATTTAACTAAAACCTAAAATCAAACCCTATCAACTCTTTTTAATAATACATACATTCATCTAACATGTCTTATACCCTAGTTCTATAAGAGTATCCTAAGTATGACTTCACATACATGCTCTAATATAAACACTAAGAAAACAACACAAACCTCGAAGTTGGCTGTCCCGTGATATGCCATGTCGCATTCAGACGGTTGATGTCTGGATTATGTGCATTTGTGCGCGTCATGCTCATCGAGTAAGTACGTAATATGGTTAGAATAGAGTAGAAGTTGGAAAAAATTTGAAAAAATGGCAAAAAACACATGAAAATATCGCTGCAAACGAAATGTATATATAGGCTATGTTTAGTTTTATTTCGTTTATAGTGTAAACAAAATAAGATTGCATGTATCTCGTTTACACTGTAAACGAGATAAAAATCCTTACACACCACGTATATAAACGTGATACGGCCATGCCGCTTTATGTCTATGTAAACGAGATAAGAGAGACGACGTATTTCGATAAAAATACTACAAAATATATATTTTGATCAATAAAATATTTATTTTATTTATTTAAAAAAAATTCACTAACTAACTCATAGCTCCTGGAAAGAAAAAAGTTTTTGTTCAACAAATGTGAAAATCTTTGCTGCAAAAAAGACTATTAAAATAATGATTATATATTTTATAATTTATGTTTTGACCTTTCATTATGATTAGTAATATCCTGATGATGTAGATCAGAAACATCTTTTTTTTTTTCTTGAGGAAACCAATTAAGGATTGATTTTTGCCTCGTACATGAACGTACAATTGGACATTAACTAATAACCATACAAAGGATGGTGATCAATCATAGTCAACTGATCAAGATGGGATGAACATATTGCTATCCATCTTCCACTGTTATAAACATTGTCATTTTCTTCTTAGAATTTTATTCGTTTTGGAATTAATTAACAAAAAAAATTTATTGAAGCAATCTTCACTATTCATCAGCACATATAGTTCAATCGCAATCAAATAAGCATGATTTGCTCAAGAAACACTGTAGGGTCGAGGCCACATATATCTGAGGAGAAAGACCTCTTTATCTTTTTTCCCTTTTAAATTTTATTTATTATGTTTCTCCCTTTTTAAAAGGAGAAAGTAATTCATTATTATCATCCTATGCTAATGCTAAATATACCTTTTATTTGACAATAGTATAAAGTTATTTTATTTAATTTAATATTTATAGCTTTATATATAGAATATCTATAATTATATATTTATTATATTTAATATTTATTAAATTTTTTAACAATAATTAAGAAATATAAATAAGATAAAAATTAAATAATTAAAAAACAATAAATAAAATAATTTTAGCTTGCTTTGAACTGATTTATTATTATTGTCTAAATATTTTTATATATTTTTTACGGTAACAGACAAAAAATATTATATTTTTTAAGGTTAACGCTGCACATATAATTATAAATAGTTAAGGGTATTTTAGTTTATTAACAAAATAAAACTATATTCCTAATAATATGTAGTATATTTTTATCACCATCTTATATAAATATTTTCTAGTTAATGTTTCAGATCACACCATCCGTGTCCCTAATAAGGGGCCAGATGATATTCCGTACAATATTGAAGGTTGGTGTACATCAATGTCATCACCATGCATGTATATATTATGATTTTAATCAAACATTCCTTTTGGACTATGACTTATGCTGAAAATTGATATATTGTATTTACTTAATCATATATATTTTAAGAGTGTTTAAATTTAAATCAATCGAAATAAAAACTATTTATCTATCTCAAATTATATCGAAAAATGATTAAAATTGTATTTTTAGATTTGATTAGATTTTATTTTTGAAAAATTATATGTATGGGATCATATTTTGGATTCATAGTTATTAGAACCGAATCGATTAAATTATTAAATTATTGGGTTACTAATTTAATCGGTAGGTCACAATTGAATTGGCTCGATCATAACTAAATAATTATATAAAATTTTACTATTATCTTTATAATAAGTGTCTTTTTTATTTTATTTTTATATTTTAATAATTTATTAATTATTATATTATTAGATACTATAAATATTTACTAAAAAGATATATTGTGATGAGTAAATAACTTTTTTGTTTTCTTAATTTGTATATAATTAAAAATATAATTAATTTAATATTTAAGAATGAATGATAAAATGAAATTAAATTAGTAATAAAAACGATAGAGTAAAGTATCGTTTTTGTCCCCAGTGTTTGGGGTAAGTCCCAAAGTTGTTCCAACGTTTCAATCGTCCTATTTAAGTCTCTAACGTTTCCAAATTGACTCAATGTTGTCCTGTCGTTAGGGATCCGTTAATATAACTGACGGCAGGACAAAATTGAGACAATTTTAAAACGTTAGGATTTAAATAAGACGAAAATATTGTGACAAAAATCATACATAGAAATCTACGTTAGTAATAATTTTTAAGTGTAAAAATAAATTTACTTAGAAATCGTGTAAAATTATAAAAAAAAATTTATTTAGAATGAAAATAATGTGATTAAGTGTAATTTATTTAGATGTGATTAAAAAATAATTGAATACTATGTACAATAAAAATTGATATTATTGAAAGATAAAATTAAAATTTATTTCTATGTATCGTTTTTGTCCCTAATGTTTTCGTTCTATTTAAGTCCCTAATGTTTCAAAATCTTTTCGATTTTGTTCCGCCATCAATTTTATTAACAGATTTTTAACGGCAAAACAACATTGAGCCAATTTTAAAATATTAGAGACTTAAATATGACGATTGAAATATTGAGAATAACTTTAAGACTTTTCTTAAATGTTAGGGACAAAAATAATACTTTACTCAAAATATTATATATATATATATATATATATATATATATATATATATAATTAGTATATATAAAATGTTAAAGAATAAGATAGCCCTGATGGTAATGATAGAGCTTGCTACACTAAGGTCAGAAGGTAGAGAGTGATCCGAATTCTAAAACAACACATGAGGACAACCTGCTGGAGCACGAAAGACCTTTGGAACGCTGCATCATTGCAAGATCTGTTCACCCGTTCGAATTGAACCGACGAGTTTCGTCCAGGTTTTGTCAAACTGACCGGTTTTAAGCGGTCCAATTGCTAGTCCGGCCCACACTTCCATGTTCCATCCAAATCGGTTAGATGTCGATTTATTAATTTTTTGATTGGTCCGGTCTAATTCTAATAATTATGTTTAAATTTATTTTTTAAAATTGATTCAATCAATTTAAATTTCACAATTTGATATAATATTATTATTTTATTATTAAATTTAATATTTTACTTATAATATGCTTAATTTATTATAATTTCTTATCTTATTTATATATTATTAGTTAGTGAATATTTTGTAAATATGAAATAAAATTGTGAACGGAAAATGAGAAAACGAAGGACTGACATGTAATGATTTTATTCAATACGGTGTATTAGGTATTTCCTATGCATATTACAATACACCAGTGTTTTTTATTGGTTAGAAATATAATTATTCGTATATTTTTTTATCGGTTTAAATTTTTTAAAAAAAATATTTTATAATATAATATTAAAATTTTTAAGACCTAAAAATTTAAAATTTTATTTTTTATTGATTAAAAAAATAATTTTTTTCAGCATAAGACCAAATAAAAGAGAAAATACTTATACAAAAAATTCATGCTTTTTTTTTATCACTTAAGTTTTTGAGAGAAATAATTTTATAACACTTAATTAGAATGAGTTTGAAAAAATAACTTAATTAAGATGTTTTGAAAAGTCTAAAACATAAAGATTTATATTAAAAAATATTTTATAAATAAATTATTTTATATTTAATTTTTTATCACAAAAGTATTTAGTTAAAAAAATGAAAAAAATATTTTTTATTATAAAAAAAAATTATTTTTTTTTATTTTTTTATAAACACTTTAAATAACTTTTTAAAATTATACAAAATATTAATACTATTTTTTTATAAGTTAAAAATTAAAATAAATCATCCATAAAATTATCCAAGCTAGCCCTACTTTTGATTTCTCCTTATGTGCTGAATTTTGGAGGAATTTTCTCGTTTTGAAGATAATATTTAAGTCCATTTGTATTTATAATGTGCAAGATATTCTTGTCAAGCTTACGAAGAATTGGAGGAGAAAGAACAATTTTGTTGTTGGCGGACACTAATGGTAACGGGTATACTGTAAGCCATGGACCTTTACTGTGCTCTTGAATCATGAAAGTGTGTTCAAAGAGAGGATTGAAAACTAGAGAACAAGAACAGAGCAGAAAAAAAAAAAGGAGAAAATGAAGAACTGAGATGTAATGATTTCATTCAATATAGTGTATTAGATATTTTCCATGCATACTACAATACACTGGTGTTCCTTATAAATCAGATATACCCTTAGCTAACATACCAACTAATTACTATCTTTCTAAAGTCCTAACCGTGGCTAATTTTTTTTAATAGAAAAAATATTAGTGTTTTTGTTGAAAATAGAATTATTTGATGTAATATTATAAGTGGGTGAGTTTTGTAAGTGGAGAATAGTCAATATAAAAGGTATATCCTTGCATATACTTTGCGTATTGAATATATATCATCATTCTGGCAACACGCAACTGGAGAGGTACGACAATTCTAAATACGTTTTATGTATATCTATAATAATATAATAAATATTAATATTCAACTAAAATATTATTTTTATGTCCATATTAAAAATAATTTTTGTCTAACCGTTATTAACTGATTTTGTTTTAATAACAGATTCTATTTTTTTATTCCTTCTTATAAAAAATTAAAATAATTAACTTAAAATGTGTTGAAAATCGGCTAATTTTTTATATGAAAAAAATATTGATATTTTTGTTAAAAATTAGATTATTTGGTGTAATTACATTTAGGTAAATTTTGCAGGTAGAGAGTCAATACACAAAATATGTGTTGGACATGTGTCATTATTTTGATAATACACAGAATACGTGTTGGACACGTGTCATCATCCTGATAACACACAAAATGCGTATTAAACATATTTTTTACACTTTTACAATATTATAATACATCTCAAATATTAATATTTAACCAAAATATGATTATTATCTCTATATTAAAAATAATTTCGGTTAAAAACCCACATGAATGGTTGTTTTTTTTTATTTAATTTATTATCATTGTTGTTGCTATTAAGAAGTCCTCCACTGTAACCATCATATTGTTTTTTGACTTTGGTTGAAGCAGAGAGGGCTTGTCATCAAGTGGCACAAAAAGGTTGATTGGATGGTGACGAGAAGAAAAGTGTGGATCCACAGGGAGATCCGTAGAAAGAGATTTGACATTATCAATGAACATACTTTAGCCCTCAGCTGATTCCTATATATTAATAAATTATTAATTTCTTAGCTTATTTATGAATAATATTTATATCAACCATAAAAATAATAATTAAATTATTTTATATTAAATTATTTATATTATAATAATTTTATTTATTATTATAAATATTGAATTGAATAAGTCATAATAAATATTATATTCAAATATAAATAATAATTTTAAAATTTTTATTTTTAACATATCAAAATTGTCTTGACAGTTCGTTTTCTATTAAAGAAATTGCAATTCAATCCTATTAGAAATACAAAAGACTTTAGTCAAGGAAGATCTAAGAAACAAATTCTTTTAATTATGTTTACAAATTTAAATATAATTTTGTTTTTAATTATTTATTTTTTAATAATTTAAGATAGATAGCTTTAGAATTAAAAAATTTAACAATTCTTATATACTATTATATCTAGAATTATAATAATCTCATTTTCCTTAGCTCACGGATGAGTAGTTAATAATAAGAGTAAATATATTTTTTGATGTTTGATAATTTGTTCAAAAGACAAAGATTTTTTTTTGTAATTTAAAATTTTTTAATCAATCTCTAATAATTTAATTAATTGGCTTAAACAACTCTTGTAAATGGTGAATTGATAATGTATTAAAGACCACTTATTCTAGTATTAGAAACGGTTTAAACCAAGTCCTTAAATATATAATTAGAGGTAGATTAAAAATTTTTAAATTGTGAATGAATAATGTTTTATCTTTTAAACAAATTATTAGAGACTGAAAAAAGATATGAAAAAGTCTAGGGGGCAGCAGTTTTATTAAATTTTGGCCAGCATGTAACCAGCAGAGGAAGGTGAGCCATTAGATGAAATTTTACACCAATCTCACACCATCAAATCATTATTGATGGCTAGTTGATGGCTAATAATCACAAAAATTGCTGCCCCCTCGCATTGCTCAAAAGATATTTACATAATAATAATAATTACTGCGAAAACCAAGCATATACGTGGGTGAATTTGCAGGGTTCTTTTATGGAATGAATTTCCTAACTTGTTAATTATTTCCTGATCTGAGGTGAACATTAATAAGCTAGTGGATTTAATTTAGAGAACCTTGTAATGAAGAGATAAAAATGGCTTAACAGGGTCCATTTTTGGATCGCAATAATTAAAGATCAAATAATTGAACTGAATTCTGTCGGACCAATCATAGTAAGCAAACTTTAAAAGAAAAAAAGAAAGAAGAAAGAAAAAATACAGATAGAAACAGTATATATACAAATACCCTTGATTATTTAATACAATATATATATACAATACATGCTAATATTTAGATCAAATTATAAGGCAGGAATGTGCATATGATAGGACTTAGGTGGATCATAATAAAGATATTCACGGAATTACAGATAGGATAGATAGAAGCACGTTTGGGTTGGAAGAAAAGGCGTGGGAATAATTGGTTGAATACATAATTATTGTAAGAGATTTTTACTGTGATAAAGATTCCAAATATATTACACAAAAATACAAATTCAAATATTTTTTGTTTCCCACTACATATAAGCTTTATAGCCGTTTATTAAATCTGTAAATATGTTCCGATATTAGTAAATAGAAATATGTTGAATTTATGCTAGAAAAATAGATATAGATATAAATTTGGTTTAATACCCCAAAATGAGATATGTGGGTAAAATATGAAAAAAATTATAAACAGTCTCTGACAATTATTTCGAAAGACAATGAGGTAAAAAATACCCAACTCAGCTTCTGAGCTTTATTTTTATGGAACTGATTAGTTCCTATGCCAAAAAAAGTTAATGTTATTTTTTTTGTACAGAGACTAATTAGTCCAAAAAAAATATCAAGGGGCAGGTTGGGTATTTTTTTTGTCAAAGGCCTTGTGCATGCAGCAACCCATTAGCCAGTGGCAAATCCTTGAATGGAATTCAATATCGCGGCGGATTAGTCCTTAGCCTGCCAAGCTAGGAGATACCGTGGGAAACAAAAAAAAATATAAGAATATAAATTTCAAGTTTTTTATATCTAAACTTGATATAGCTATTTTTTTTCTTCTTGTAACTTGCAAAAAGCATTGCAATTTGACAAAAAAAAAAAAAAAGACTAATTTAAACACATAGAGAACCTCGTACCAACCATTTTCATTTTTCAAGCTTACACTAGCTACACTCAAATTAATTCTATTTTAAAATTAATTTATGCAAATTTATTGAACTTTTTTTTATTAATAATAGAGAAAATTTAAGGAATACATAATTTTTATTTATATTAGCTAATAATTTTAACAAACACACATACTCTACTAGTATATTTAAATTTTTTTAATATTAGTTTATAAAAATATAGTAATGACTAAATACTGATTAAAAAAGTAAATTGTGTTAATTTATAGTATTTATTTAGGTGTCATTAAATTAATAAAAAATATATTTTTTTAATAAAAAAGAATATTTTTTATTTTTAGCGTGTTTGACAAATTTATAATAGTAAAAATAAAAATACTATAAAAATAAAAAATAATTTTTTTAAAAATTTATAATTTACATTTTTTAAAATATTTTTTTAAATAAAATATATTTTTACATAATAAATAAATAAATAATATTTTTATATTATTATATTTAAATATAAAATTATTTTTATTTTAAAAAAAAAATCATCCAAACAAGTGCATAAATGTTAATAATAAGAAAAGAGAAATTGGTTGAAAGAGAAAAGAGGGCCCTGTGGGAGAGGGGTGCAGAAGAGAGGGAGAGGAATGTCTACCCACACGCACACATGTAACCTCTTATACCCCTCTCTACTTACTTTGCTTTCTCATTCTTTATTTATTATTAAATCCCAAAGTTTGTGATGTACATTGAAGCATCAGTTTGCACGAGGGCCTCTATTTTGTTCTCTTGTGCAATTTTTTTTTTTTTTTTCCTTCTTCTTCTCAGATCAAGTTGTTATTTCTTTCTTTAATAATTGCAATTCTCTTTCTCTCTGAAGCGTGCAGCTATATAGTGATGTATGGTTGCACATTATGTGCACCGTACGTGAGTGGCATTCTACGTAATAATCATGCAAACTCGAGGACAACTTTGGGTACAAAAATGGGACAAAGAGTCAACATTTTTACCTTACCCTCTTAAGTCTTAAGTCTTAACCTATTTAGTTTACTGTGAATGTTATGGTGTGGTGCCTATTTATTAAAAAAATTAAAAGTTATTATTTTATTTAAAAAATATAAAAATAAATAATTTTTAAAAAATTAAAACTTATTATAAAAAATAAGTTAGGTAACATTTAAGTAAAAATTCATAAACATCATAAAATTGGCCTTAATTTATTTAGAAAATGTATTCTGTACATTTATATAATAGTATTTTTTTATTAACGTATACTCTATTCTTCTTAAATTTTAATAATCTCTACTAATTTAAATTTATTTCTTATTTCATTTTGAATCATATCAGCTGATGATAATATAACTAATTTAGATTGGTTATATAGTTTGAATTTCGCATTAAAAATTTGGTGACAAAATAAACTCTTAAACGAAGTTTAGATTTACAGTAAAATAATTTTGATTTATCGGATTAAAAGATACTATAAAAAATAAAAAAATAATATTAGTTTTTATCCAATTGAAAAAAAAAACTTTTTTTTACTCTCAACATTTGTTCAAAAAAAAAATTTGGTTTTGGTATTTAGAAATTAATTAATTTTAGAGGTAAAATTGAGTAGTTACTAAATACTGTGAACAAAATGAAAATAATTTTGAAACGTAGAAATAAACTTTAAAAGTAAAATTAAGAGTTTTAGTCAATTATTGTGGTGGGTTTGTGATGTAGTTATCAGCATTGCTTGGCTGCATATTTTGAAGTTTCACAATCAAAGCTAGCTTGTTCCATGATTTATACTAAATGCTACCATAGCCCCATCTTTTTATCTTTTCACTGCACTAATTTTATGGGAGTGAGAAAGAGAGAGAGAAACATTCATGGATCGCTATGTCTCAATAAGGCCAATGCATACCATTTTGATCACGGCTCTCATTTTGGCTGATTCTATTTCCAGCTTTATTTAATTTTCATTTTTTTTATTTCTCTGGTAATTCTACAATGATAAAAACATTATCAATCAAATTGCAGTGCAAGAAGATTATTATTGTTTATTTGTCTTTTTGTTTTTGACTAGATCGTCATGAACCATCTCATTCACTTTCTAAATTATCAACCAAATATGATGAAAACCATTTTTTTTTTATTCTAGCTTTTTTTTTTCACTTAATTAACTATATGTGGTGGAGGCAACTTGGTTGTTATCTTTCTCTTACATATATATTCACAACAATAGGTTGCTATTTAGTTTATCTATAGTTTTACCCAACCTTAAATTATATTATTTTTACCATTTAAAATTTGTAATTAATATTTATTATATATATTAGATAAAAATTTTCAGTTAGATATCTACTAATATATAATTACCTTGTTAATAAAACATACAAACAATTAGCGTAAAAAAGGAAGAAATATATATCAACTTTTTAAAGATAACTATTGGTAAATATCTAATTAAAAATTATTATTTAATATAATAATCTAATTACAAGCGTTACGTTTAGGGTGGAAACTTAATTGAAAATCGGTAAACCAATACCATATAATGATTAAATCTAGAGTAAAGTCACAACTATATATTCATGAATATTTTGACTTTGAATTTATTAGTCTTTAGTTAAATGATAAATTATTTACGATAACAAATAATAAATATGTTATGTCTTTTTATTAATAAACAGTGTGAAATAAAACAAAATTTTTTATGTATTTTATTATTTATAGACGTATTTTATTGTTTTTACATAAGCATGAGAATAATATCGTTTTAGATAGTAAAAGTACGTGTAAAATATTTGTTATCTTCTGAGATTATATATAACATTTATCGATTATTTCTTATTTAATATTTATCATAAATTCTAATAAAATAAATAAAGTTTCACTTTAAAAATTATTATTTTTGTGACAATTTTTTATAGACAAACATGTTACTATAATTAATAATATACATAAAAATTACTATTAAATTTTACATGACAAATTATTAAAAAGATATCGTATTCATTGTTTATTATTGTAAAAGACTTAATTGATATATATTTTTTGATAAAATTAATTAATTCAAAATAAAAAATGACTCAATTTTCATCTACTCTTAAACCTGTTTAATTTGACCAAATCATGACTATTGCCTGAATAGTCACCATCACATTTTATATATTAAAATCTTTAATTTATCATGACTGGTGACTAAATAAATAGTAAATGTGCATGGTCATGCAGAGCTACTTTTTAATTTTTGAAGTTATTATATTAAAAGGAAACATGTAATTTTTAGTATAACTTACAAAAAATATAAACTAAAAAATAAAGTACGGGCATATATAACTTCGAATTCTACCCGGGAGAACTTAATAAAATCTAAAATATTATTTGTATATTAACACCAGTCATAATATACTTGTATTAAATATATATGCAATTTAATTTATTTTTAAAAGAAAGTCTAAAAGATTAGTAATTTTTGTATTTTGTGGTCAGTATTTAGTCATTAAAAATAAAATGAGTGATCTTCCATTATTGAATGTAATCTCATACCATTAAAAACATTAATAATAACCAATTCATAATTACAAAACACAAAAAATGCTGCCCCTAATATTTTTCTATTTTTAATATATATTTTATTTTAGAGATTAATTTTAATGACTAATTATTTTAGTATATACCTAATATAATTTAGTATAATTTGTTATTACAACTCATAGGATATTTTTTTTATTAAAACCTGTTATTTATTTGCTAGCTGGAAATGCAACATATACATTTTCTATGCATAAAAAAAACTTTTCCTACCTTTATTTATCGAAAAAATATAAAAAATTAATTTTTAGTTAATTAGTCAATATCAATTAATTTTAATATTTAAAATTTATAATTTAAAATAAATAAAATAATTTAAAAAATTAACTAATATTAATTAAAAAAACAGATTACCTAACATTACTCAAATTAAACAAGCGTGTCCAAGTTGTCTAATACGTGAATCATTTCCATTTTTATAAGAAATATTTTTTCCTGTCCCTTAATTTATTCATGCAAGTTTACGTGAAAGAACGCAATGAATAATAGGGAAGACTTTCTTGCATGGTTGGATGATAAATGTTAATAAATAATTAATCATGTCGTATATTCTGTTGATGGGAAACATTCCGTCTTAGCTTATTTGGACAAAATACAAGTCCTTACGGTTTTTGTATGCTTTCTATCTTTATTCTCTTTTCTTATGCTTATGTTGTATTGGAAATCAAAATTGACATCACTGTAATTCCTTAAAAATAGTTTTATATATTGGAGTAAATCTGATCTGCAGTTAAAAATAGTTTTTCTTTGTTAGGTTGATTTATATAAATGTGTTATGAAATAAAGCGTGCATTTGAATTTTATAACATTTTCTTTTAAAAAAATTACAATATATAATGTTAAAAGTCCCAATATTTTATTTTATAGATATATGAAAAAAAAAAGATATATATATATATATATATATATATATATATATATATATATATATATATATATATCTCGTATACCCATAGTTATTAAAATTAGGCTTTTAAATACAACATAAACTTCTCAAATTGGCATGAAATATTTTCTTAAACTTACTATTTTACTTAAATGTTTTGGAAAACCGTTTGATGCTATTATTATTTTTATGATACCACTTTTTTAAAATATTTAAACTGATAAAAAAAGATATATAAATAATTATATTTCTAATATATTTTTTATGTAATAATTTTTTTATTTATGTGAATTTTTGTATTATTTTTTTTGTCTTATATTAAAAATGATTTTTTTTAGGGATAATAAATATCATATTCTAAATCTTTATGTTATAAAAGTTCTGATACTATCTTATGATATGAATTTAGATCTTTTAAAATAAAAAAGTTAATAAAATGATAGAGTGAAAAGTTATAATTATTATTAAATTTATTATTTTACTAATTTTTTTTACTTTGAAAAATTTTAAATCTATACTACTTTTTTTGAAAAATTTAAACTCATTGTAAATATTTTTTTTTTCAATTAATTTCTAAGAGATGGTATCCTTTACACACAAGATAGACATCAATTTCAATACAACATATTTTCAATCATTGTATCATACATCAACATAATTCAAACGACATCATTATGTCAAGTCATAATAAATCATGTCTAAAATCAGTTCATTTATTACCAAAATTCTCTAATTTATCACCTCATTTAGAGTTTTTCTTAAGTATTCTTTTGTTCTTAATCACCTGCTATATATCTCCGATTTCATCTAATTTAATTTATTCTCCTTATGTTCTATTGATCTACATCCTTCTCTCATTTACTTCTTTGTCATTATTCTATCTATTCAAACATACTCATTCACCAAATTAAATCATCTTCACTTCAATCACACTAAACTTATAGTCATGCCATTCTTTATTATTATGTAATACAACATAATCTTTTTATTTTTTATTTTTTTTTTCACTCAAACGAACGAATCCCCTTTTTTGCCTGGTATATTCTATAAAAAAAATTTCAGATGTTTGTGAAACAGCAATATCTTAATAATTTTAAACATTAATTTCAATTAATATATATTATATATTTTTTATAATTAATATCAACTATCAAAATTACTCAAATATCGGTTCCTATTAACATTTGAAATTCTTCCAATTCTATAATCCTGCTGTCTCACCCAACTTACCACAATGAACACAACATATTTTAAAGTGTTTTGTCATAAAAAGAGTTTTTAATTTTGATATTAGATTTATAGTAATGTCTTTTAATAATGTGTAAAATTTGGTGTGTTTTTTTTTATATAAAAATTATAAATCTGACTCTCTGATATGTGAAATTTAGCTTTTTTTTGTTTAAGATACAAAATTTATCGTCCGATTTGTGAAGTAACACAAAATCTATCATCCGATTTGTGAATTTACACAAATCTAACCTTTCGATTTATGTTTTAATATGAAAAATTTTTTTGAATGTGCAAATCAAACTTTTCAATTTATAATTATCTCTATATATATTAAATTAAAACATACCACTTTTTCATAATCGAAAATAATACAACAATAATTTTCATATAAAAAAAAAACAGCCTCACAACAAGGATAACTAGCTAGCTAGTGACCTTGTAAAGAAAACTGCCAAAATTAAATGGTGACAAGACTAAAGACTCACAATCTCAGCTGCTAACTTCAAAAAAGAAAAGGAGTTAATGCATTTTGTGCAAACCAAGAACAACTAGCTCCTGCGACCACTTTCTTTTCCATGCATGGATAGCAAAGAAAGGATGTTAATGCTTCTTTGTATTTATCCTCTAGTATGTGAATTATCACGAGGAATCTTTTTAGAATTTATTAACGCTTTCATTAATTTAAATCAAGTTAACTTATTCCGAGGAAGAACTAAAACAATATAATCTTAGGTTTACATTCAAAATCTTAATTTTTTTTATATAAAACATAAGAATTTGAATTTTTTAAAGTTTGAATTTCACTTTAAAATAAAGTGTGATCTTCTATTTTTTCATATTTATTTTTTGTTCCACCTATAAAATTAATGGTGAAAAATCACACTTTATTCTCTAAAGTGAAATTCAAATTTTAGAGGATCCAAATTCAAAACATAATTATGCTATAATTATAGATATGACTAGAGATATAATTATTTATATTATATTTTTTATTAGTTTAAATTTTTAAATGACATAATATTAAAATTTTGTGTCTAAAAATTTTTAAATTTAATTTTTAGTGAACTCCAAAAAAAAAATATAAATATTACAGATATAATCATTTATATTATTTCTTTCTCACCGTTTAAGATTTTGGGAGAAATAATTTTGTAACCTATATAATCTCATAATTAAAAATATATGATTAATTTATATTGTGTGTGAGAAGGACTGAAGGGTAAATATAGAGAATGTTAAATATATAAAAGTGATAAAATTATACATGCATGTGTATCTTTAATTGCTACGTGCATTGCTATAATTTATTTGTGTGTGTGCACATGCTTGGTCAAGTATTTTGTACAGAATAATTTACTGAAAATGTATGTAAGATTTTGTCCTATGTGCATTGTCAATTAACATGTAATAATTAATAAATGAAATAATCTATAATTATTTGACCACCAGCTAAATTGAAAATGATGAGAAAATAGGAACAACTAATAATTGAAGCTAATTAATGATCAACAAGTGAAATAGAAGAAGATTTTTCATTTTTTTTTATAAAAAATGTAATTATTTATGTGCAAAAATAAAACTAAAAAAAAAAGAAAGAGAAAATAAATTTGATAGTCGGAATTAAAAATGTTAATCACCTAAACTTATAGTTTTAAATTCAATACTACTGTATATAGTAAAAACAACAATAATAATAAAATCATTTATACAAGAACAATACGTTAAAAAATACAAATTGAATATAATATTTAAAATAAAAAAGTCTGTTTTGGTACTAAAAATGGATATATATATATATATATTATTTTAAATTTTAAGTTTGTTTTATTTAGCCACATCAAGTTTAGGTTCTATCGTTTTGTTATTTAATCCGTTATATAACTATAATTTTTTTTATTATTACAATTATTTTTTAACAAATATTTTTCGCTGTTATTACTTACTACATTAAAATTAAACTCTTTATTTATATGGTGAACTTTTTATTTAAAACGCCTTTATCCCATAGCGCACTACAATTTTAAAAAAATCACCCCATTGTCTTCACTTATTTTTTTTTATACTTTAAATTTTTATACAAAAATTACAAATTGCTCCAATAATTTTGCTTTTTTGCATTTGCACTATATTCTAAAATAAAAAATAAAAATAGGCTAAGGTAAAGTAGTGTAAATATAACTAAAAAAAGTAAAAAAGGAAAGAAAATGGCATATGATTGATTGAGTGGTCGTGTGGTAGGTCGTATCCACGTGCACATGTTTGTATTCGCTGAATCCACGGATTTTGTCGGTTATTTTTTCCCCTTTGGTTTCTGCCTCTTTGTCTCACTTGTTTATCTTTTCCTCTCTGTCTCTTTGCTACAATATCGCCATCCCCTTTTATTCCCAAATTTCCATTATCTTCTATTAATTCAATTCAAATAAATTCTTAAAGGAAATTCATATTTACAGCATATTATATATTCTTTGATCTATGGAAAGAGTGTAATTAGGCATGCATGCATGCAACGATTTGATAAGGGAAGGTGCAGAGCAGAGCATTCATAAAAGAAAACTAACCCCAGCCACATAATGTGTCTGTCTCAATTACTCTATCACACACTTCCACATAACTGTTGGACCAGTTTCTGCTACATTCAAATTTAATTAATTCATCCATTATTTTAAAATATTGCAGTATTCTATTAATATGAAATAATCAACATGTATATCTACATAACTATACGTGAAGAAAAAAAAATAATGATTAATATATTTTATTTATAATAAAACTACTTCTCCTAAAAATTCAAATTCATAAAAGAAAATAACATAAATATAAATGTATATTTTACTCGTCATTTTAAATAAAATTCTCTTTTAAATTTGTTTGATTTTTTTGCATAGATCAACCTTCTTTTTATTAGTCTTATATTATTTTTTTCTTTTAAGTTTACCAAAAATTGAATTTTAAATTTTTCGAATACAAAACTCTGACCAGCAAATATTATTATTTTTTGTCAGGACTTAGTCAACAATAATTTATATCTATATTTATAGGAATTTTATACATAATAAATATATAATTTGCATCTGTATTTACCAAAATTTTACATACATGAATTAATATAATTTACACTCAATTAGTAAAATTTATTTGTTAAAGATAAGTTATTGTTTGTGCTGGTCAAATATGACTAAAAATACTAAAAATTTACTGATCCAAATTTTTTTTTAAATATTAATACTATATCATAAAATCATTCCTTCAAAAAATTTAAATCGATAAAAAAAGGTAATTTAAGTAATTATATCTCTTAAATTATTATTTGTAGATACTAACAATTTAAAGAAGGTCATTTCTATCTTCAAATTAGTAAAAGACCTTTAAACCTTAAAACATTAAAACAACAATGGGCATACACATGATGACACAGTGGTTAGTTATCTAATTTGGTTGTAATAATGTATTAAGGAAAAGCATTGTTATATTTATATGCAAGTGGTGGGAAGAGCTAAGGCTATATTATTGTTGGTGTGGTAGTGTCACTATTATATGGCAGAATGGAATAATAATTAAGGGATTCACGTGTGTGTTGGTCCATACTTCATAATAAGTAGCCCATCACCATTTTCGATTGGAATCATGGATACAACAACGTATTCGTACACCACTTTCTCTTTCCCTTTAATTTCATTTAAAATCTCTTCCTTTCAAACACCTTTCTATTTTATATTATTCTTACACACTCTCGTATCCATCATTTATTATTATTATTATTATTATTATTATTATTATTATTATTATCTTGTTACGTTGCAACTGCTTTTGTTGTTGTTGTTGATACTATACTCTGATTCTAAATCTTCGCCGCTTGTAACAAACCTCCTTGGTAGCCACATATACGAGACAATGTGACTCTTAGTTTCGTATACAATAACTTTTCATCATATAAGATGAGTTTTTTTTTTTTTTTTTTTTGGTGACTATCATATAAGATGAGTTTAATTAGAAAGTGAGTTTTTTTTTTTACAATATTAGCTCATTTTTTAACTTTAAATTTTAAATTTTAAATTAATCCTTCAAAAAATAAAGGTTAATAAAATAAGTTTATAACAAAAAATATGAGTTAATATTAACTACTTAAAATATTAATTTCTTGTACTTCAGATCCTCGGATAAGATCTGAAAAAATATAGGAAACCAATATTAATTCAACTAACCAGAGACGGATCAGGGGGCAAAGTTTAGGCCTTGCTCCCAACTTTTTTGAACAAAAATTAATAATTTTAAGTAAATAAAATTATTATATATTATATAATTTTATTTTTTTATTTGAAAAATAAAATAAATAATTATCTTATATAAATAGTTAAACTCAAAAACAAGCTAAGTAACATTATTTAAATTGAGGAAAATATTATTGTCAATTATTTTTTTATTAAATAAATATCCAACTCTTTAAACATTTAAATTTTTTTAAATATATTTTTTTAATTTTCACACTTATTATCATATAAAAATATTTTAATATTTATAATAACTAAATTTTTTATATATTTTAGTACATATATAAAAATAAATTATTTTAAAATTTATTTTTTTTTCATAATATTAAACTTATAACATATTAATAGTAAATTCATTAGCACGATTATATTTTATATATTTTATTCACGAATATGTTTTAAATGTATATAACAAAGTTATTAAAATGACTTTTATATATATATATATATATATATATATATATATATATATATTATTTTATAGCATTTTTTTATGATATAAAACATAAAAGTATAATTTATTGTCTCAATAATACTCATAAAGTAAACTAATTAAAAAATAATAATTTTTATATCTTATCAAATTCAAAATAAAAAACTTATAAAAACTAAGATAACCTTTTTATATATAACAAAAACTTATTAGTATTTTTTTAATTAAAAAAATATTAATCATGATTATATATATTAATAAATATATAATATTATATTTAATTATATAATATTTTAATTTTCAGTCCCTCCTCTACAAAATTTTTGAATCCGTTAATTCTTGCAGCTAACTAATTTAAAAATAAGTTAATAATTTAAAAAATAAATATTCAAAATTGATTTAAAATTTAAATAAAAAATATTTAAAAGTGATAAAATAAAATTAATATCCAATGGTAGTGATATGTGGAACTGTTATGTTAGAAAGAAGGAGAAGAAGTGAAAAAGGAGATAAAAAGAATGATTTAAAAAAATTATGATGAATTAATTTTTATTTATTTGTTGTCTAAATTATTAAATGGGTTGATTATTGCATAGTTGACTTTTGACATGATTGATAAGATTTATAAGTCTGACTCCACCAGCTCTCCTTTCAATAACAACAAATGCAAATGCAATCCACCTATGAATGCACGTACGTAAGTGCATGCATGTAGCCTTAACTAGTTAAACAACAACATAACTCACCTACCAATACTTGTAAACTTAATTAATTGATTATTGTATCTCTTTTAGTTCGTATTTTTTAGTTTGAGCTTTAAAATCAAAGAGAAAAAATTGTATTAAGAATAAGAGTCATATTTTTTTATGTTAAATTAATTAGTTGCATTTTGACTATTAAAAAAAAAAAGAAAAAAAAACTTTTTTAGCCGATATCAAAGAACATTTTTTCTCAATAAATTATACTTTTCTCTCTTAATCTTTATTCATACACTACTTTGCTAACAATTGTTGTTTTCAAAAAATTGGTTCCTTAACAAAATCATTTTAACAATAACATTTAGATATTATCATGAAATTACATTTTTTTAAATTCTTAAGACGTTTTTTTAAATAATAGTCTTTTTTGAATTTGTTTAAATTTTTGTGTAGGCCTTTTTTTTCTTTTATCTTTTGTTTTTCTTTTTTTGAGGACAACAAGAATCGAATTTTAAACTTTTTTTATTATAAAAATTTTAATACTATGAAATATTTTTTTAAAAAAAATTATATTAATAAAAAGAGACATATAAATAATTATATCTCTATTAGATCATAGTACTAAAGAAAATAAAGTCAACCATTTTTGGTGTCTCACGGGAAATTTGGGGAGTCTTTTTTTTCTTTAACTTGGTATGTAGTTGAATGGGAGGCATATATAGTGTTGGAGCTTTTATATGTATGAGTAGTTGGTTTAATATGCAAGAATTTTTATGGTCTATTTTGTGATTTTCTTTTATTTTGGTGTAATTTGTCCTATTAATAATCATCGTGATACATTTATGTACTCTATGCATAGGACTCCCTTTGTTTTATTGGAAATTATAAAATAAAACAAAATTAAAATAAACAAGAGGATTATACAAAGACAAAAAAGCAGCAACAACAACAACAACCAAGTGTACGTGTCCAATAATATCTGAATTTCACAACATACTATTTAACTAAACAAAATGTGCATACCCAAAAAATGAACAAATGAAAAAGTAGAGGTGTAGAACTCCATTTAGGTGGTTTGGGGTGGGAATGTTCTAGTTAGGAATAATACGGCACTATTATTTAAGTGGTGGTGGCGCTTTTTAAAAGAGGATTGTCCGATTTAAAAAAAGATTGTTTGTTCTTGTAATCAATTGGACCCAATTGTAATGTTATCAAACCAACCTTTGTCATCAAGAGGGGAGGCGTGAAAAGATATTTGCCAGCTTAATATTAAAGAGCAACAGGCAAGATATATGATGATCAGAGGACTGTCGATGGAGATGAAAAATGGCAGAAACATTCGTTTTTGGGAGAATGAGTGGTTACAAGATGGCTCTTTGAAAAAATGTTTTCCAAGATTCTTCTCTATTTCAAATCAACAAGGATCCGTAATAGGAGACTGTGGGTTTTAGAATGGGTTAGAGTGGATATGGGACTTCCAATGGAGGAGGGAACTTTTCCAATGGGAGTTAGAGTTGCTCAATCAACTACACGACCGGTTAGGGGTTGTGAGGTTATCGGTTGATAAAGAGGATTCAGTGGTATAAAAATTTGATAAAAACGGAGTTTTTTCTACTAATTTTTTTATGCAGGTGCTCCAGAAAGAGACTCTCCCAGCCGACATCACGAGTTACAACTTCACAAACTCCATTTGGAGAGGCTTGGTTCCTCCAAGAGTTGAACTATTTGCTTGGTTTGTGCTAGTAGGCAGGGTAAATACGAAGGAGAGGTTGCGTAGACTTGGCATTATTAATCATCATGATAATATTTGTGTATTGTGTAAAAAGGACATAGAATTTGTACATCATTTATTTTTTTCCTGTGAGTTCACGTGACAGGTGAGGTGTGCATGGCTGACATTTTCTGATAGAGCTTGGGCTATCTCGGGAACCACAAAAGAGTTTTTTGAGAGCTGGATTGAAGCAACATGTGGGAAGTCTGAGCAAAAGAAATGGCTGATAGGATTCTATGCGATTATTTGGAACATCTGGTTGGAGCGAAATAATAGAATTTTCCAGCGGGTAGAGACAAGTGTTGAAGGAATAAAGATCCTGTCATTCTTGAGTTACAAGGAATGGTGTGGAATTGATCTGTTTGGTTGTTGATGGCAATGCCGGAGATGACAACGGATAACAATTTTTCAGTTATATTTGTGTTTATTTTTGGTTGTCCTTGTTCCTTCTGCTCCACTTTATTGTGTTGAGTTACATATGTTCAAAAAAAATTATTAGCTTGTTTATGCATGTTACTATGGATATTATTTTTATTGGTTTCTATTATATTTCTGAAAAATAATATATTTTAGTGGAATTTACATTGAAGGTATACTACATGAACGTCATTCAATCTCACTCAATGATATCTATTACAGAGTGATAATAGAGTTGTTCACACACATACCATGATATATTAAATTTTTAAGAAAAATATATTTAAGAAATTATATTTAAATTTTTTATAACAAACAAAACTAGAATTTGATTTTTGTTGTCTTTTTTTTACCAAAGATAAAGAGATTTGAACTTGCAATTTTTAGGTAAGTATGAAAAGACTATGTCGTTCGAATTATAGCTCAATTGTTGATTCTTGTTGTCTTTATTATTTTAAAAAATAAAAGTTTAATATAAGACAAACAAAAATGAAAAGAAATCAATGTACAATATATATTATTCACAATTCAAAGAGCATTTTAGAATAATTAAGTTATAACAAGGATGATTGAAAAAATTAGCAATGCTTTTTATGATATATACATTTACCACTCATCATGATCTAAGACTTTGCACAAGAAGATTCTCATCTTTTATAGTGGCTCTGGTGGCTCCACTGCTGAAGGTGAAGTCATCACATCCCATGTGTTTGAAGGTCTCCCATTTGAGTTTCTTTGATAATGGGGCAAGTTTTTCTTTTAATTTAGTTTTTTTTCCCTCTTTGCTAATATTTTTATTTTCCACTATTTATTTATTCATTTTGACAATTGATGATTGAATTCTCAGCATCGAAAAGGAAGAATAATGTTCCGATTCTTCGAATAACCATTATTTTCTAATATTAAATAAAAGAAATAATAGTAGATGTAAGCGTCAATGCAATTAAACTAATGAGTAATTAGAAGGATATTTAAAACTTAAAAGGATTAAAGATATGCTTGTTTGTAGTTTAAGAAAATGCTTTTATTACAACTTAATTTCTTTATGTAATTAAAACAAACTGAAAATTGATTTTTATCAGAGAATATATATTCTGTTTAAACTTTTTAAAACATTGAAAGATCAGAGTTTGCTTGGTTTATGTTTTTATTTTTAATATTTTTTGTTTTTACGATTTATATAACTATATCAACGGATATTTTTTTTGTCTTTCTAACCTTATCGATAGAAAAATTGCTGAAATTCTTTAATATCTAACTATATGAAGACTAGTCCTACCTTGCTTTTGCAATTCATGTATTCTCCTACAATTGAGCACTGAAAAGTAATAAAACGTATCTTAAGGTATGTTATACACTTAGGCATTCAATTTACCAAATGCACTATTGTGTGTATTTATAGAGCAACTTAGTCTTTTGAAGAAGCAACAATAAGCTAAAATAAGCAGCAGTAGTATAGCAGAATATAAAACAATAACTACAGTACAATTTGAGTACCGTCAAATTTATTGGTAGATTTATTAAAAAAATTTGTCAGTAATGTGTTTATTGTTGGAATAAATCCAACGATATAAATTTCGTCGGTGATTGTTTATTGGCGGATTTTTTCGTCTGCCAATAATTATTGTCGAAAAATTTTTAGTCCGATGATAAGCTTAAATTTTAGATTTTTTAAAAAATTATTTAAAAAATACTATATAATTTTAAATATTTAAATTCAATAATAGTAAATTAAAAAAATACAATACTAGTTAATTAACTCAAAAAATAATTAATTTAGATAATAATAAACTTAAAAAATCAAAAATAATAAACAATAAATTAATAATTAACTAAAAAAATAAACAAGTTAAGATTAACTCAGCTAATTAACAACAATCACACTACAAGAAAAATGTTGAATATCGTCGAATTTACTGACGAATTTAATAAAAAAATCTGTCGGTAATATGTTTACCGTTGAAATTACTGTCGAAATAAATTCGACAGTATAAACTTTGCCGATAATTATTTACCGGTGAATTCTTTTGTCCGCCGCTAATTACAGTCGAAAAATTTTCGTTAGTAATTTTTACCGTCAGATTTTTTTTGATAAATCCGACGGTAAACTTAAATTTTAATTTTTTAAAAAAATTTGTCAATCCTCCTGTATTAAAATATGTTCATCAACTAAAAACATAGCTTCTTGTGAAACTAAGATGATAACAAGGTAAATAACAATAATCCTAAATTCCTATTTATTCCCACATGGGCAAAAAAGCACAAATACTAACAGATAATTATTAGAATTAGCAGCATATATTTCTTTAGTCTTAACAAAATAGAAATACACTTAATTTTCATGAATGAAAAATTAGTAGTTACCTAATGAACACCCGTATCAGCAAGGTCCTAATTATCTTGAATTCGGTATTCATGTAAAATCCAATTAATTCGATCTCCCATAGGTATTTTATCCTTGAAACACTAAAGTCTTTATCATGCACAACAAGCTTCTTGTCTCGACGAATCTATATAAAAAACGACCATATAAAGGTAATTGAATGAGTCGCAAAATGTAACTGATTAGACCAAATACTTTATACATAAAGGTTTCATGTATAATCAAATAGGAATGAAATATGATCACTGAATGAAATTTATACTCACTACTAGAAAACTAGTTATTACAGACGGATATTTCCGACGGATTTTATCCCACTGAAATACAGACGGAATTTCAGAGGGTTTTTTTTGTCGGAAAACAAAAAAAATAGATTAGCATAAATTACAGACGGAAAAGAGAATCCGTCTATAATTCCGTCGAAAAAATTAATTTTTTTTCGTGCGAATAGTTACAGACGGATTTTCCGTCTGTAATTAAATAGACAAAACGCGTGTTTTATTAAATTATTACAGACGGAAAATCCGTCTGTAATTTAAATGAAATCCGTCGAAAATGTTAAAAACCCTAGTTGAAGATTAACTCCATTCACTCGCCATTCACACCTAGTTACTCTCCATTCACTCCATTCACTCACCATTCACTTTGCCCTGCACTTTGCCGCCCACAGCCACCGCAGTTTCTGCCGCCACTGCAACCACGCAGCCCCCGCATCAGCCCTCGCAGCTCCCCGCAACCCCCATAGCCTCGCAGCCCCTCAGCGGCGCAGCCACCGCAGCCCCTACACAGACACAGCTTCCACCGCCACCGTAGAAGATCCGTCGCCATCGGATTCTGAGCTTCTTTTCGTTCCAGATCAGCGCTTTCTTTATCAGATTCCCTTCGCGCAGCTGGTAGATCGCAAACCCTAACTTTTCTATTCGTTCGTATTTTGTATTTTTATTTAGCTGACGCTTCTTTTGCCTCCATCACCACCCGCCGATCCTCCAACGCTTCTAGAACCTTCGAGAACCTTCCAGTCCCTTTCTGCAACACCGTCGACCACTACCCGTACGCCTACTTCCTCTACACCCCTTCCCTCATCCTTCCCTCCACCGCATCCCGCCTCCTCCGCCAACCCTAGGGATCCGCTGCTCCTCCCGCCTCCGCGCCGAGTCGGATCCCCGCGAAATCGGTGAGTTTGGTCGACGAGTTAGGTTAGAGTGTGTTGTCTGGTTGCGACTGCGAGGCTTGTGGCGGTGTGGGTTCCGACTGCCCTTGTTTGGGCTTGGGTGTGGTGGATGGCGTCGGCAGTGAGTGCGGGCCGGAATGTGGGTGCGGACCAGAGTGCAGAAACCGGTTGATTCAGAATGGGGTTGCTGTTCGGGTGAAGATTGTGAGGGATGCAAGGAAAGGGTGGTGTTTGCATTCTGACCAGTGGATTCGGAAAGAGGAGTTCTTGTTTGAGTATGCAGGTATCTGCTAAATCATTTCTTTGTGTTTTCTTCTTTTAAGTTTAGTTTTTAACTCATATAGCTTCAAACATGTGATAAAATTCGATTTGATATTGTTAAATAATTCTATCATGCCTTATACAATGTACAAAACAGGGCCTAGTGATGAAATAATGTATGACTGGTTGATAGGAGAAGTATTTTTATAGATATGAAAATTGTTAGTTTGTTTGATTGAGTTGGCTGTAGGTTATAGATCAATAGATACTAGATAGTCCTAGAAGCACTGGTTTCTCTGCTTTTTGGTCTTTGCTACCCATATTAGAGGTGCACTCAATTGCTGGAATTTTTCTCCTTATTGTCACTATTATTCAGACAGTATTTTCTATCATCCAAGTAGTACTAGCTTAATGCATGTGCTGTGTAGCTTGGATGATGATTATATATTCAATGCTCAATATATCATGTTTGTTATGAACACATGTATAGCCCTTATATTATATATATAAGGCTACTCTGCAGTTGTATCAACATTTGAATTTTATATTTTTCTTATTGTTACTTTCTTTACATTATTTACACGTTTATTCTGAAATTAGTATTCAAATTAAACATTATGTTCTATCTTAAAGAAAACAAGAGAAGCTATTAAGTAAATAAATAATGGCAAGCCTAGTTAAACATCAAAGTAACTTTAATTTGGCAAACATATGATATGCTTCAGCAAATTAAGTATACGAACTCATTTTGTTAGTATTAAAATTTAGGTTTTAGCTATTAAATCTCAACCCACACTACTCTTGTAATGCCAAAAAGAAAAGGTGTTTGTAACTAATGTGTCAATCACTGATCATGGTATATCTTGAGGCTGAGCCTTGAATAAATATGTTTCTTATTTCATAATCTCAGTGATACTTGCCTTAGAGCATCCAAGAAAAAAACGATATACTTGTCTTATATTTGCAAGCTAAGATCATTATACTTGTCTTTATTTTTTTCCCAATCTCAGCTATGAGTATCCAATCTTGGTGGAAAAGCTCATTTCACATATCTTTCTATAAAGCTTCTATTATTATCCTGTAACTTATCAATCTCTAGATGTTCAAGAGAAGCACAGATAGTGCAAATTTATAGTGCAACTGAGTTGAAGGAAGCAGGAGTAAAGTTTGAGGTAAAGAAAGCTAGTCAATGCTTACTAGACTTGCAACTTTCTGGTCATTGGCCAAATTTATAGACTAGGCGTGATTATTGCAACACTCCATGGAAGACGGTAGCTTCTATTGCTGGAATTTTTCTGCTTGTTCAGACAGTATTTTCTATTCTCCAAGGAGTACACTAGTACTAGATTAATGTTTGATATCTTTGTAATTGGAAGAATTGAAGTGTTTATTATGAACATGTGGCCACTTTATTATGTAATTATTGAGTTTGCAAACTGCAGATAAGTCCTGAATTGATGTTGAGTCTGGTATTGCTAAATTATTTTGGATTCAGCATCAATGCCCTTATGCTGATAAGCCTTTTACTTCTTTTGCAGTTTTGGTTTCTAGACAGTTTGTGGATATGACTCGCATGAGAATTGAAGGTCTTCTAGCAGCATTTCCCAAGTTGATAGGAACTGGAAAAAAGCACACGTATGTTGAGACTGAGAATGTGCGTTATGTTTACCAGCCAATGGAGGCACTGTACCTGCTTCTTATAACAAACAAGCAGAGCAACATACTGGAAGATTTGGATACTCTAAGAATTTTGTCGAAACTTGTATCCTTCTTCTGAACCTATATGTTTGGTAGATATTAAGTATGTTCTTAAATTTCAATTGGTTAGTCTTCTGGATATGTGCAATGTCAGTTTTGTCCTTGAACTTATACAGCTTGTTCGCCTAAATCAGTTATTTCATTGACTTTTTCTATGCCTTGTATTCTAAGTTTCCTCTCTTTCTGTTGTTTTCCCTTTTAGTTCTAACTTTTAATGGTAAAATATTTTGGTACATGACTTTGCATTCTTACTTCAGAGGTTGCATTTAGTAGCATTAATCTTTATAGTAAGGTTCAGAATGGTTAACATTTGACCAAATGGTTTTTGGGATGGGAGGATATTTTAGCTTTGATCTCTGATTTGGAACCATTGATGAAATTTCTGTCAAAATTTAGCTTACAATTAGTTTATTCCTTAATCCTTAACATTTTAGGTACCTGAATATTCTGACTACTTTGAAGAAAGTATTTGCAAATGTGCATTTGACCTGATTTTAATCTCTCTTGGACACAAGGAAAATGTGACTGTTGCACAAGTTAAGCAATACTGTGAGATGGAGAGTCATGAAGAGAAGCTGCACAGACAGATGAGGGAGGACAAGATTAGAAAAGCAAAGGATGAAATGAAAAGGAAAGCTAATGAGATTGATAAAAACAAGGTATGACTGGATGTGATTTTCTTTTTAATTTTTGTTTATTTTAAATTCTAATAGTGTGCATCATTTAATCAAAAGGCAATTCATGTAATATACAGATTATAAAGAACAGAGGTGATAATTATAAAGGAGGTTTTGGCCCATTACAGTCAATGGGCTCGGGAATATTTGAGAATAGCTTTAATGATACAAGCATCTCCAGCAGTGGAACTAGTTCCAGATTGAGTTCTGATGTTGATTCCTTTTCTACCAAGTCTAAAGGTCAGCTTTCATAGTTTTCATGAATGCTTCTAGAATGCTTCAAAATATATTTAGGAGGCAATACTTGGACTGAACTTTTGGAGTTAAATTGGGGATGAATTCCACTTAGACCAAGAGTGCGCTCAGTGAATTGACTAATGTTGGCTGTAATGAGCTATGGTTCTGTTACACCTGTACAAATATTTAATTATGCGCTGCCACACTATAGAAGTAGTATGTGATTGATAATAATAGTGTAAAACTCTTATACATTTTTGCCACCATTGCCTCATTCATATAATACATCAAGAGAGAGAGAGAGAGAGAGAGAGAGAGGAATACTATATATTCAACAAAAACTATTTTCCGCAATTCAGATTTTCACTAGCAACACTTTCAGGTTTCTCTCTCTCTCTCTCTCTCTCTCCCAAAAACTATTTATTGCTATTTGGCAGCGTCCATGATCTTTAAAAAGTAACTGCAGTGGTAACAACTCCTTTTTGGTTCTTTTTTCTAATAATTGTCTTATTTGTTGTCTGAGTGTAGATCAGATATAGTAAGGTAGACATCCTCTGTTCAGAAAGTGGGAAGCAGCGAATAATTTTGATGGACCAAGAATCTCAAGAAGCAAGTATATTGCCATCATCACTAAGAAGCTCAAGAAAGAATGAAGCTATCCATAAATTAGGATGTTGAATCTTGATGAGTCCACTAGTAGTTATTTGTCATCTAATGTATTTAGATTGTATTATTGCATGGAAATAATTGCTTCTTATTATAAAGAAAGCGTTTTGTACTCACTGGTGTGTTTTTCTATTTATACCATCAATAAAAATTTGTATTTATTAAATTTATATTTATTTTGTATGAAAATAAGTTTATTTTGTAATTAGAAAAATAAAAAAATTCTATTTTACCTTACTGACGGATTTACAGACGGATTTTCTGTCTGTAATTAGAATGTAAGATGATTTTCCAAAGTTCAAATTACAGACGGAAAATCTGTCGAAAAATCTGTCTGTAATTACAGACGAAAAATCCGTCTGAAAATTCGTCTGTAATTACAGACGGAAAATCCGTCGGAAAATTCATCTGTAATTACAGACGGAAAATTCGTCGGAAAATCCGTCTGTAATTACAGACAGAAAATCTGTCGAAAAATCCGTCTGTAATTACAGACGGAAAATCCGTCGGAAAGTTTGTCGCCTTTGGAAAATGGATATAAAATTTACAGAGGAAAAATCCGTCGGTAACTGGTAAAAATCCGTCTGTAATTTTTCGACGGAAAAAAAATCCGTCGGTAAATAATTTCCGACGGGGCTTTTACAGAGGGACAAAATCCGTCGGTAATTTCGTCAGTAACCAAAAATCCGTCTGTAATAAAGACTAAATCCATCTGTAAATCTGTCTGTATTAATCCATTTTCTAGTTGTGACTAAAATTTCGAGTATAGAAAAGATAGAATAGTTTTTCTAAAGTAAAAATCTAATTTCACTTGCAATTATTTTTCTTTAGAAATAATTTAAAAAAATATAAGACAGGAGGTCGTATAATTTCGCATACTTTTCATTCAAATTGGATTATAATGTAAAAAAATTTTAATTTCATCCCAAAATTAAAACTAAATTTAGATGACTGTTTAAAGTCTCATACATGACCATAAAAAACATAGGATAAAGTTGTACCATAAATATGAGATCTCAGTGTAATTTCACACATCAAAACTAGAAAGTTATCTTAAAGTATCGTTTGTACACTTATAAAAAAATTAAAGCCAATTAATCCAAATTAAAATTTTACCCACTTTCAACCAAATCAACATATAATTAAATTTGTTCACTTTTCTCAAGCATTAAGATTTCGAAAGAATTGAAAATAAACTATAAAATTTACAAAGAATGTCCATCCTATTAATATTTGGTATCATCACACTCTTTGAATTTTTGTTTTATATGTAACTTCTAATTTTTTCTAAAAATGATATGAACAATTGAACATTAGTTTTATAGGCTAACCTAATTGTTTTGAATCTGCAATGACAAAAAAGTTAAAATTTAAACAAGGTAAAAATAATTTGAAAAATAATTTAAAACTTTCAAAACAAAAATTGAACGATATTTTACATAGATAAACACTCACAACTACAACAGATTTGTTATTTGGGTACTCTTTCTTGTACGATTCTCTAAACTCAAATTTACAAAACGAAAACATAAAAAATTCCCTCAATTAAAAATCAAGAACAAACTAAAAATCATAAAAAAAAATCAAAAACAGAAAAATTAAGAACATATCAGAACAAAAATCATAAAAAATAATGAATTCAAAAATCACAAATTTTAAGATTAAAATAAAATAATGAACTCAGAATAAATCCTAAAATCAAAATCAAAATATACCAAAAAAAAAAAGAATAAAATCAGAACAAACTCAAAAATCTAATAAAGATAGAACAAAATTAAAATAAAACAAAAACATAGGCATACACTAGAAACTAGGGTTTAGGGTTAGGGTTCAAAAGGGGGTTAAGGGTTTTTTAATTAAAAGAAGTAAAAATGGAGATCGAATAGAAAGAGAAATGAAGGCAACCTACCTAAAAGAAGGAGGAGAGACATAAGTCAGCGATAAAGGGAGCAATGACAGTGGCGGGAGGACGAAACGACGGCGATACAATAACCAACGCGTTGCCAAGAGCACCAAATTAAGTTCACACAGTCTTTGGACTCAGTTAGTGGTGACCGACGCTGGCACCTGGCGGAGGGGCTGCTAGAGGTTGTTTGGGGGGAGAGAGAGGTAGAGAGAGAGGAGAAGGTTAGAGAAAGAGAGTAGTTCGAAAATGAGGAGGAAAGAGTTCGCGGTCCGAATTTAGAGCAAGACTACCATCGGATTTATTGGCAAAAAAATTCAACGGTAATGCTTTGAAAGTGATCAAAACGCAGCGTTCCACTAATCAGAGATTACCGACGGATAAATCTGACGGTAATCTCAGCGCCAATTTTCCTTGTTTTTCCTCCAATTATTACCGGCGAATTTACTGTCGGAAAATCAAATCCGACGGTAACCTTTTTATCCGATGAATTTATTGTCAAATCCGCTGATAAACCTGCTGCTAACGTCTGATGATAAATCCAATAGTATTCAGCATTTTTCTTATAGTGTCAACTAAGTAACTCAAAAAATAATTAACTTAGATAATAATAAACTTAGAAAATTGACAACAATAAACAATAAGTCAATAATTAACTCAAAAAATAAACAAGTTAAGATTAACTCAGTCAATTAACAACATCCAACTAATTAACTCAGAAAACCATTAACTTTGATAATAATAAACATAGAAAATTGACAACAATAAACAATAAGTTAATAATTAACTCAGGAAATAAACAAGTTAAGATTAACTCAGCCAATTAATAACAATCAACTAATTAATTTAGAAAATAATTAACTCAAATAATAATAAACTTAGAAAATTAACAACAATAAATAATAAGTCAATAATTAACTCAAAAAATAAACAAATTAAGATAAACTCAGACAATTAACAACAATCAACTAATTAACTCAGAAAATAATGAACTCAAAAAATACCAAAATAGAAATTAGAACAATGCAGTTGGGGATCTTAAACTTGCAGAATAATAAATAGATATCAGAACAAAATTCAAAAGCATAATAATAAACACAAAATCATCAAAACAAAATGCAAAATCAGAATCATACACAAAATTTCAAACATAGAATCATCAAAACATTATTAAAAAATTCTAAATCAAAACAGAATTAAAAAATTGTAAATCTAAAATACATGAACTAAACTCAAAAAGAGTCAAATCTCTAATACAAACATCCTAATTGTAAATATTTTAATACATAACAAATTAAAAATTAGAAAAATTAAGGTTTAGGGGTTCATTATCCAAAACTAATTAGTGAGTTATCTAGAGATAGTGACAAGGCATAAGACTTTTTTGGTGAGGTGGCAGCACAGACGATGAAGTGGTGGCAGCGGTGACCAATCGGCAGGGCTGTATTAGGGGTTTTTTAAATAAATAAGAAAAATAACAGGAAGAAGGAAGAGGACCAAAGTTCTGAAAACCATATCGGATTGGCCGATTCAACCGAAAGCCGGGTCGGTCGGACTGACTTCTAAAATCATTCTGCAAAAAATTGGTAAAAAAATCAGTCAAACTGATGGTTAACTAGTGAACTAGATGAACCGGTCTGGTTTTTTAAAAGTCCAGTTCCTTCTTCCAAAGCTAAAAACGGCACCGTTTTTATTAAAAAAAAAAAAACCCAAAAGGTGCAGAACATGCCACACCATCCCACCCTTTTCTCTCTTTCTCTCACCCAACAGAAAACCATAATCTTCTCTTCTCTTTGATGCTACCACCCATAATCCTCTCTTCTCTTCGAAGAACAACCACCACCCACCATCCCACTTCAGAACTCAAACTCATAGTTAAACCCTTATCTCCGTTCTATCTCTCTGTCGCCATCTTTGTCTCTCTGTCGCCGCTTTTTCGCTTCTCGTCGTGGGTCGTCGCTATTTCTCCCTTCCTTGCCGGTGTTGTTTTTGCTTTTCTGCTCCACACTATGTCTTGTCGTCGTTGCTTCTCTTTTTCGTGTGGTGTCTCGCACTTGCAGTTTATCTCCATGGCCAAATTTTTCAAATTTTTCAACCCTCAAGTCTCAAGTCTCAAAGTAAGTCTCTGTGATTCTATTTCTCTGAAATTTAAAATTTATTCTAAATATGCATATGAAGTATTATGATGATTCTGAGTTTTGAGATATTATTTTTTTGAATTTTATCAGTTGATGAGTTATAAATTCAATTGTTTAATTTATTAATTATCTTAAAATTGATTTTTAAATCCAATTTGTTGTACTTGTTATTTTGATGAATTATTGTTTTGCGGTTATTGATTCAAAATAGAAACATTGCTACAATTTGATATTGAATTTACTATATGGTTTCATATGATTTCGTTGAATTATGTTAGTGATTCTTAGGTTGAAGACATGTTTTGGATTAGTCACTTGATTGAGAAGTTCACACATGGGTGTTAACTTTTTAATGATTTTATTATATATTTAATTAAATCAGTTTAACCATGATTCGACTTCGGTTAAATCATTAAACTATTGAACCAATTACTTAACTGGTTCAATGACTAGTCCAGTTCTCGCAACCTTGAGAAGGACAACGACATACTTGGAGAGAGGAAGGAGGCAGCTCCGGCGACATAGGAAGCAGCGGTGGCAGCAGTGGCGGGATCGACAAAAACGGCGGCGATAGAGCGACCAACGCGACACAAGAAGTCCACACAGTATTTGAACATTGTTGTTGGTGGCCGACACTGGTGGAGGGGCAGCTAAAGTGGTTTGTGGGGGGGAGAGAGAGAGAGATAGAGAGAGAGGAAAAGGTTAGAGAGAGAGAGAGAGAGTAGTTTAAAAATGAATGGGAAGAAGGTTCACGATCTGAATTTAAGGCAAGATTATCGTCAGATTTACTGGTGGATAAAATTTGACGGTAATGCTTTGTGAATATTCAAAACGCGGCGTTGCACTAATTCGGATTCGCTGGTAAATCTGAGAGTAATGATCGCGCAAATATTTCTTTTTCTCCCTCCAATTATTACCGGCGAATTTATCGTCTAAAAACTTAATCTGATGGTAATTTTTTTACCCAACAAATTTATTGCCAAATCTACTGATAAATTCGTCGCTAATGTTTGACGCTAAATCCGACGATATTCAACATTTTTTTTTATAGTGTGTCAATCATATTCTATATACAAGGTCTAAACATATGAAAATCGATCTTCACTGCCTCCGAAAAATAGTGAACAATCGAGAACTCTATGTTGTCAATATTTCTTCCACGGATTAAATTGGAGACATGTTTACAAAACCACTTTCTGCACCCTCTCTCTCACAAATTTAAAGACATAGAGTGGTTAATCCAACCATAGCTAAATTTGATGGAAGGGGTTATAAGTGGGTATTGTTAGTTATTACAGTTAAAGTTAGTTATAAAAATGTTAGCATTAGTTTGAGTTTGTTATAGTCTGTTATGTCAGCTGTGATTAGTGTGCAGTTAAGCTAGTCAGAATTGACACTTCTTTTTTATATATATATTCATCACAATGTAATCAATGGTTAAGTGAGAATTCAATCTCAATTTCACATTCCATTCTGTGTTTTCTTGCAACGCAAGTCTATCATGTTTTTTTCCTCTTTCTTTGTTCTTTGCTTCAAGACTCATTGACTTACATTCATGCTTCTGATTCTTGATCACATGAGAATTGGCTATCAATAAAAAATAATATATGTATACTAAAAATTAATTAAAAATGTGTTATTTTACATATTTTTAATGTATATTTTATACGAATAACTTATTTAATAATTAAATTTTAGTATACATATATTTCGATTAGTATATAGTATATACTAAAAACTAAAGTTCTGAAAATCGAACCAATTATTGAATCGTTCGAGTTAAAAATTAAAAAATTTTAAAAATTAATCAAAATTAAATTAGATATAATAAAATAATATATTTATATATAAAATATATAGAAAAAAAATTACTTTTGTGTTGTATTATTTTAAATTAGTTAACCCTAAAAAATGTACTGGTTTAATCGATTGACGAATTCTCCATTAACCCACTTAAATTAACACATACGGTCCGATTCTCATACCCATACTAAAAACAAAAATAATAAACACATTTACTGTCAAGTCATGGGATTATCCGAAGCCACATTTAGGTAAGCCATATGTTAGAAAGAGGGTACCCAAAAAGGCATGTGATTGGGTGAGTGCTTAGCCACAATGAGGAAGATAGAAACTGATAGAGCCTTATTAGCTTGTGGGGCTATTATATCTTGATACATATGGTGCCAAAAACAAGAAAAATGGTGACTTGTTGCATGTTACCCCCTCGTGGAAATATGAATATCGTGATCGTCCTTTGTACGAAAAACAAAAACCATTGACAATTACCATTCAGTTTTGGCCTTGTGATCCCAATTTATTGAGTCATTGCCCCCACTATCTCTATCCATGTATAAGCATATATAGAAAACACACACAAACATATACTTATCCTTGCAATGCAATTCCAACCTTTAATATTAAACCTTAGCTTGAGGTTGACATCTAACGGTTCCCCTCGTGGGACTCTCATCTATTGCTTTTCTCCTTCTTAATACTACTACATAGTTTCTTCCATTCAAACTTATTAATTATAAATATTCTTACAAAACTATGTTTTTTAAAAGAGAAAAGTTCTGCATACAAGTCATTAGGACTTGTATGTTTTACAAGTTAATTAACGAATAAATTTCAAAAACGCGATGCAAGGTTTCTTCTTCTTCTTCTCTTTCGTTTCTTGCCTTCTCTTTCTCCTTCTTCTTCTTCTTGCTGCACGTTCTTCTTCCTCTTCCTCTTCTTCTTCTTCTTCTTCTTTTCTTTCGTTTCTTACTTTCTCTTTCTCGTTCTTCTTCTTCTTGCACATTCTTCTTCCTCTTCCTCTTCTTCTTCTTTTCTTTCATTTTTTGCCTTCTCTTTCTCCTTCTTCTTCTTCTTGCTGCATGTTCTTCTTCCTCTTTCTATTCTTCTTCTTCATTTACGTGCTTTTCTCTCTGTTTTCTTTTTTCATTATTCTCGATTTCCTTTTTTTTTACATCAAGCTCTGAAATCGTTTTTGAAAAAGAAGAAGCAGCAGAAGATGAAGAGGAGAAAGAGAAAGAGTTCTGAAATATGCATAAGGTGTACTTCAACAAATTTTTGGTGTATTTCTTAAATTTTTTGGGTGTATTTTTGTATTCCTTTGGGTGTATTTCTGTAATCCTTTGATGTATTTCTATAATTGTTTGGGTGAATTTCTGTAACCGTTTGGGTGTATTTCTGAAATTCCATTATTTTTAAATTTGGCAAGAAAATTGTTTTCATGGAAGAAGAAGAAGAAGAGTCGTTCATAATGCATGGTGAGTAGCGCGCTTTAAAAACAAGAAGTTATTGAATAACGTGCGTTTTATTTACTCTTGAATGTGGAAGTGTGTAATGCGTGTGTTTTATTGAACTTGTAAGACTTATAAGCCAAAAAAACTTGTATGTGTAGCAGGTCTCATAAAAATCCAAACCTTATAATTAAGACTCTTTCTTAGATATTAGTCTCGCCAATCTCTTAACCATCTTCAAAGTAGTTTGACTCAACCTATGGATATATAAATTAAAATCTAAATTAGATGCTACGTGTTTTTTCAAAGTTTAGTCTTTTGATCAATTTTTTAAAAAAAATTATTATTATATAATTAATTTAAATATTTATTTTTATGTACCAGCATAATAAATTAAAATAAAATCCAGCTTGAGTGTAATCACTAATTAATCATCTTGGTCCAAATTAAAATAAAGTGAAATATATAATATGCATGACCCCACTATTTGCAAAATGCAACCGAATCATCTAGGAAGATTGAAAATAAATGTTATGTTATCACATCAGATCTTGTACTCTCTACAAACAATACAATAATATATAATACATCATAATTAAAAGAATAATATTTTTATGCTATTAATAATGCCTTAGCTTTAAGATTGGTAGCATGTGTAGGACACTTTCTAACCTATACCTAATCACATGCTTAGCTAATGACAAAATTATCGATTGATTGAGCAGCTACGAAAACTATTGGTGCTTATAAATGATTGCTGCATGCATTCCAAAGTTTTTCAAACCATATCACAAGTTGTGTGTTTGAATCTATGTAAATAGATCACAGTCTCGGTTGACTGCTTGTTCCTCGTTATTCACAAAATCTTGAGGCCATTCTTTGACTCGCTCGGACTCTGACTCACTGAATCTGTGTCGGTGTATTAATTAATAAAAGATTATTATGCTTTTTTTTCCCTCTTCTACGTTGATATTAACCACAGAAAAATAAAAAAATAAAAATAGTATAATATAATATAATATAATATAATATAATATAATATAATATTAATGGTGTGGTTTAAAATTAGGTGTATGTTATTCTGAACAGAAAAAATAGTGAAAATTAAAAATTTTTTTATGGAAAAATATGAGGTATTAATATATTATTTATCAATTTATTATTAACAATAATTAATTATTATATTTTAAACACATATATAAAAACACACATTTAGAAAATATATCTATAAATACATTTTTATTAAATACGGTTATAAAAAAGACATTTTTATTAGACACATCTACAAAGACACTTCTATTAAATACAATTATAAATAAGAGTTTACAGAAATTGATAAAAATGCTGTTAGTAACGTAACGGGATTATTTTTTTTAAAGATAGTTAGATATTTATCTAAAAAAAATATGTCATTTTATTAATTTTTTATAATAATTATACACTTCTCGATGAAAGTGATATTTCTTTTACAAAATATTTGAAGACAATAAAAGAATTAATTTTAAATAATTTAAAAATATTTTATTATATATTTTTTAATTATTATTAAAATAATTAAATATATAAATATGTAATTATGAATATTACATAAAAAAAATTATAGATATTAAGTTAAATAAATTAACTTTCAATTATTCTCTCTCTCGTTGCATATATTTTCTTTTTTTTTTGGACATTCCCTATTTTAGGCCCAGCTGATTCAACGCAAAACAAAAAATGCTTATATGTGATACGTAAAAAAAAATGTGTGCATTTATGTTTTTTTTTTTGGGGTCAGAATTCTTAGTTGCGCTTTTCTCACTATTAAGGCAAAGTAAATGGAACTTTAACCGTCACAAAAAAACATGGAACCTTAACTACCGATACTATCGTCAAGTCCAAAAAAAAAATCAATACTATCGTGATTCTAGTCTACAAAGGGGATTTTTGGTCCTAATTGATAAAAGGGGAAAAAAAACTTTCTCAAACTCTAATACTGTTCATACTCTAGTCCAATACTAAGGCCCAGATCCAAACACACCGAAAGGCCCAATCCAAAGATTGGCCTTCGTTATTCACCGACCTCTTCAGAAGAGGTCGGACTCAACACAGACTTCTTTCCAAAGAAGTCGGGCCCAAGAGATAGCTGACAGATAACACTTATTCAAATAAGTAACTGTCCCTAAAATCTCAAAACCCACTTCTAGAAGCCATATCCCAACAATCCCTAGATAAAGGGACGGTTATCCACCTAAAAAGGTGGCACTACTCCAACGGTGGTTATTGGATCACCACTATAAATACCCTGACACCACTCAGGTATCTCTAAACCCAATACTCCCTAGACCTGCTTACACCCTTGCTGACTTAGGCATCGGAGTGTCTTTGCAGGTATCACCCCCATTCTTTCACATACACAACTCGGAGGCGGCTCCCAGACGTAAACAAAGTCGGAGACCACACTCCTCCAACGCTTGGGCCTCACAAACAAGCCCAACCACCGTCCGGTTCTAGGTAAGCCCCGGAACATTGGCGCCGTTGCCGGGGACCTGGAGCTCAATCCTTGATAATGGCGGATGATCAACAAGATGGTCGGACAACCTCTCGACATGAATAAGATGCAAGCATGTTAAAAAGAAGCTGGAATACAGTTTCTATGGATATCAGAAATCCCATAAAAACTTCTCCCAATGGAGAGAGGATATCAAATAGGGATGATGATTCTACTTCTACAGTTAAATTGGATTAAATCAAACAAAAAGAGAAGAAAGCACCATCCCAAGGCCATTGTAAAAGGCAAACCAAGACGAACTCGAAAGCCAATTGAATAAAAGAATTTTCAATTCAGAAAATTCAATTGGCAAAAGAAATTATGTGAACCAAGACGAACTCAAAAGACAATTGAATAAAAGAATTTTCAGTTCAGAAAATTCAATTGGCATAAGAAGTTACGTATAAGAAAAGGGAACGTGACTGATCCCAACCTCTTTGTGGAAAAGAATAGATAACAACATTTGTGCCGACTTACAACCTCAGGAAAAAAAATCATGATACCCACTTATGGTAATGGAGCAGTTACATCTTCCAAATACACAGGTTTTAAAAATAAATAAAATGTCTCATATTGGTCAGTAATTGAAGAAGAAATGGAAAACATTGTTGATAAAAGCAATGAGACCTTTCTTCTCAATTTATGCCAAAAAAAATGCAGCATCAGCCAATTTGAATGCAACCCAATCCGACAATGGATTGATGAATCCAGTTTTTTATTCATTGGATTCACATATCAATTACAACAGAGCAGTGAATAACACGAAAAATTCACATGGCACATATTTCGTTGGTTGCTCACAAAGTACTGCCAATGAATGTAGAAAGAAATAATCCTATGATAGAATTTGATGACGTTTGCACACTAATAAAGATGGATGTCTTCCAGGAAGAAAACTGGAATCCGATCTAAAAGATAAAGAAAGTCGGATTGACAAAGGCCCAGTCTTCATTGGAGGAGATGATCTTTTCTCTAAAGAGGTCATGCGTACAAAGGTCCTAAAAAATTTTTCAACATCCCAACATGGATCCCTATGATGGATCTACTGATCCACATAACTATCTCAACAACTTCAAAGAAGTCCACCAGGTCGGAGAAAGCTGTACAAAATTCAACCTCTTTTAGAAAGCCCATAAAGAAAAGTCCGACCTCTTTTAAAGGTCAGATTTTACAACAAGGTTGGATAAGTTGGAAGCTCATAAAGAAAATCCGACCTCTTTTAGAGAGCTCATAAAGAAAAGTCCGACCTCTTTTAAAGGTCAGAGTTTACAACAAGGTCGAATAAGCTTGGAGCTCACAAAGAAAATCCGACCTCTTGCAAAGTTCATGAAGGAAAAGTCCGACCTCTTTAAAGGTCAGACTCTACAATAAGGTCAAAAAACCTCCAGACTAATAAGGAAAAATCTGACTTCTTTTAGATCCTACGAAGAAAGTCCGACCTCTTTTAAAGATTAGACTCTACAAATGAGGTCTAAAACCTTATTTGCTTAGAAGAATCCGACCTCTTTAGAGCCAACAAGGGAAAAATCCGACCTCCTTTTGGAGTTTGTGAAAAAATCTGACCTCTTTCATGATCAACTCTGCAATGAGGTCGAAAATCTCGAAGATTACCAGAAATAAATTCCGACATCTTTTAGAGGTCAGACTAAAATGAGGTCGAAATCTCTGAATTTATAAAGAAAAATCCGACCTCTTTTAGAGCTCACAAAGAAAAGTCCGACCTCTTTTAAAGGTCTGACTTTACAACAAGGTCGGATAGGCTTAGAGCTTACAAAGAAAAGTCCGACCTCTTTCTTGAGGTATGACTTCGAGAACCAGATCCCAAGCATAAATGGCCATGATAAGGTCATACGAAGAAATTTCTCAATTGACAACCTCGTCTTGATTCAAAATGACATTGGGCCGAAATCGGACGAAGAAAAGCCAACACCAAAATGAAAAGATCCCAACAAAGTCACTTAAGACTTGAAAAAAAACTACTACAACATACTCGACTTACTCGAAAACAATCTACCTAGATTGTGCCATGTCTACAACAAAAGGGATACTACATCTAGAAAGCACATCTTACTCCCTAATGCACACTTTTTCTGACGTGAAGTGACGAGATCTAAAGTGGTGTAAGAAGTTATAAATGCAAATCGTGGTCCGACCTCACTAAGCCACTTGTACTAAATCAAGCTGGCAAGGGGCAAACCTAAAACGAATTGCACATATAACTTAAGGACAGCGTGACCATAATCAAACATCAACACGAAAAGGATGTAAACCCGACCTCACAACAATTTGTTTAAAACAAATTGAAAAAAGGATGGCGATTTATAAGAATGCCTCCTCAAGCCAAGAGATAAGGATCCGACCTTACTAAGTTGACACAACAAGTATAAAACAAGTTATCCGACCTCCCAAAAAGAGAATCCAAAATAACTTATAAAAGTCATATAGCAACAAATAGTAAAGAATGGCATGACTGAATACTCGAGTCCGACTTCATGAAGCTCGACCTCGAGTAGGGGCACTGGCTTATTATGAGAGCCAAGTCCAAAATTATCAAAAACCAAAGATAACATTCTACAATGATGCTAGAGCACGAAAGAAGAACTCGACCTCCTTCCAAAAATCTGAAAGCAAACTCAGATAAGAAAAGAGGCTTTGAGAAATTCTATAAGAAAGTTGGTTAACATTCAAAATTCAAAAGAAAAGCTTGACCTCCTTTTAGAAATTTGAACTCATATAAGAAAAGAGCTTTTGAGACAAAGGATGGCTACAAGATTCGCCACAAAAGACCTCATCTTGATAGGAAATAATATCGGGCTATAGAGGTCGAGCAAAGAAAAGCTGACAGCAAACTGGATAGGACCCTAGAAGTCTTAAGAAAGGGGTTACTACAAAATGTCCAACTTGAATGGAGCTGAGCTCCCAAGGTTGTGACATGCTTGCAATTTGAAGAGAAATTTCCATTAGTATTTCTACGACACACACCAACTTAAACTCGAAAAACCGCAAAAATCTGCTGCCCGACCTACAAGGTTGGCAAGATAAAGCGACGAGGTACAAGTCGGTGTAAAGAGGTTATAAAAGACGATCATAAGAACTCGGCAATAAGATGTCAAACGACTAGTAAGTCGGAAAAGCCCCCAAGCAGAGCAAAATGTATCGCAAAAATAACCTAAGTTAAGAAAACGATTCAATGATAAGTCAAATTGATCGTCCGAACTAAGTAATGGAAAATCCCTCCTCTAAATCCTAAAAGTCTAAGGTTCCCAGTAAAGGCTCATGCCAAAACCTCACGGCTCAACAACAGATGAGTTGACCTAGGTTATAAAGGCAAGCCTAACAAAAACCTAAAGATGAAGGATAAAACACAGTAAAATCTTGAGAAAAAGGTTCAAACAAAGGCTCAAATCCCTTTGAAATAATTTTAGCAATGCAGCAAACAAAGAAAGTTGGTAAAACCCACCTAAAGGGACCAATATCAAGTAATGTGAAAGTTACTGAAGTCCTTTGTTAAAGGACCAAAAGTCAACCATATTTTCAACGAACTTGTGTCAAGTTGTATCAACCTAAAACCAAAGCTTTAAAAGTGATTTGTATAAAAACAAATCATTAAAGCAAAGCATTAAAAAGTGATTTGTATCGAAATCACTAAAGCAAAATCAAAACAAAAATCCTTCGACCAAATAACTCGTATAGAAACGAGTTAAAAAGGAAAGAAAGGATTGTAAACGTTTTTGAACAAAATCGAAACGTAAAAACTATCCTAAAAAACAACTTGGGTAAAACAATTGATGAGTTTGGAAAACTCTAAACCAATTTGATGATGAACAAACATTATTAAAATATTTAAATACAAAATTATTAATTTGATCTTAATTCATATGTGCTTAATTAATAATTTTGTTGTGCAGATTTTTGTTGGGCCGAAACAAAAGAAAATTAACAAAGCCCAACTGTTGCATTATTAATTCAGCTTTGTGTTTGTAATCAAAGCTAGTTATACTGGGCCAGAATAAAGATTAATGTTGCAAGCCCAACCAAATGCTTTCTTATTTGCTTCCTATGCTTAATCCGCTACACAACTCATCAGGAAAGCAAATGCTTACTAATTGGGCCAGCTTTTATTTCAATACTACAAGCCCAAGTCTCACAAATGATGAATGTTTCCAATCTTGGTCCGAAACAAAAGAGAAATGAAAGCAAAGTGCTTCCAACGGAACCAAGTATCAACCATGTGATGGATTTCAAAATCTATTACATTGTTAATTAATGCATGGGGAACATGAGAGAGAAAAATTCAGCTGAAGTGATTGATGGTTATTATGACTTACACACCACTCTATGTTAGGGAAGTAAAAGCAAGCTATGCCTAATTAATTTGTTTAACTTCTTTGCATTGCTTTTCTTTTCTTCAGATTCCTTTCATTCTCTCTCATCTCTTTCTTCTTCTCTATTCGGTCCTTGTCCAGGAAATAATGGAACCAATGTTCTTCAACACCGAAAGGAAGAAGTTGCATGCGCCTAAGACCATCAAGCAAATGATGGCAAGAAAACATACCAAAAGAAAGATGAGCTGTGGCTAAGATGCTTACCAAATGTGGTTAGTTTTGGTAAAGCTATCTTGAGCCTTTCATGCTCAAAAATGGAAGAAGAAGATTTGGCCAGCTAGAGGAGATTCTTGAAGCATGGCTTGTCTTCGATTCTGATCAACCACCACAGGGAGTAGCTAGAGTGGCGAAGTGATGGTTGAAGGCAGGGATTGAAGCAGATGAAGTCATCATCATCATGAGGCATCAAGGGTCAGAAATCCATCTTAGAGAGGAAGCCAAGGATGGAGAGCCCGGATTGATGAAGGTTGATGATCAAGAAGGGACTTGAGGTAATTGCATGTTGGTTAATGCATGGTTATCTCTTCTCTCTCTGAGTGGCCGAACCGGTTCTGTGTTTGTTGAAGGAGGAAGAAAGTTGGTTCGGTTTTGGCTTCAAGTGTGGAGGCTTTCCTCTTCTTTAAAAAGGGGGAACAACCACTGTTTGAAGCAAGGAGAAAATTTGAGAGTGCAAGGCACAGAGTTCTCAGAGCTACCTGAGCTAACAGATTTCTCTTCTCCTTCAATGTATTCTGTTTAGTATTTTTCTGTTTAATTTTGTCATGTCTTGAGTCTCATGGTAAAAGGCAAACAGTGAGGTTTGTAATGAAAAAGCCATAGAGCGGAAAAAGGCAGAGAGTGCAAAATTAAAAGAAAAAGCCATAGATGTCTTAGAGGTCCTTTGTTCATCTATGTTGTGTATCATGATTCTGTGGGAATCCCCTTGTAAGTTGGGTTAGCACTTTACAAGTTGTAATCAGATTGATTATAGTGAAAATTCCATCATGTTTGTGATGGAGACTGGATGTAGGCTGCACTGCACTTAGCAGCCGAACCAGGATATATCTGGGTGCAAGTTCTTTCTCTTTCTACTCCATTTCTGTTTTCTACCACACACGAGCAAAAGCCAGAATTATCTCGTGCCAAGTGACGAGACAAAACAAAAAGTCTCGTGGCAAGGGACGAGACAAAACAAAGTTGCTCGTGTCAAGTGACGAGCAAAAACAGAAAAGTCTTCTCTGAAGTTCAGCAAGTGCCAGCATTTAAAAAGGGGGCTAAGATTCAACCCCCCCTTCTCTTAGCCACTGAAACCATCAATTGGTATCAGAGCTTGGTCTCAAAGAGATCAAGCTTTGCAGCTTGGAGTAAAGATCCTCATGGCAGAAAACAGTGGCACAAATGTGTTATCATACAATCTGGCTGAAGGTCAATCAAGCAACAGACCTCCCCTCTTCAATGGGAAAAATTATACCTATTGGAAGGAGAGGATGAAGATATTTGTACAAGCCGTGGATTACAGACTTTGGAAGATCATCTTGGAGGGTCCTAAATTTCCAACCACCACAAATGCTCAAGGTGTAGTCTCTCTTAAACCAGAAGCAAGCTGGACTGAGGAAGATAGGAAGACGGTGGAGTTAAATGCCAAGGCAACCAATCTGCTCAACTGTGCTATCAGCTTTGAGGAATACCGACGAGTATCACGATGCACAACGGCAAAGAAAATCTGGGACAAGTTGCAAATCACTCATGAAGGAACTACCATTGTAAAGAAGACTCGGACAGATATGTTAAACAGGGAGTATGAAATGTTTGCAATGAAGGAAGGAGAGTCCATTGATGAACTGTTCGAACGGTTCAATGTCATCACTGTTGGCTTAGATGCTCTTGGAATCACACATTCAGAATCTGTGCTAGTGAGAAGAGTGTTGAGATGTCTCACAAAAGAGTGGGAAACAAAAGCCTTAATTATTTCTGAGAGTAGTAACTTAGATTCTATGACACTTGATGATTTGAGAGGAAACTTACTTGCCTTTGAAAACTCCTATTTGAAAAAAGATTCAAAAAAGAAAGGAATTGCTTTTTCTTCTGTGACTAACCCTCTGGATAATGAATCCAGTGATAACTCTTCTGAAAATGAGTTTGTGTTGTTTGCAAAAAAATTCAGGAAAATGGCAAAGCTCAAAAGCAAAGGCAGCAGCTCCAGGAGGACAAAGAAAGATCTTAGCAAGGTAACCTGTTTCAATTGCAAGGAAATGGGTCATTTCAAATCTGATTGTCCCAAGTTGAAAAAAGAAGAGAAGCCGAAAAGGGTGAAGAAGAAGGGACTGATGGCCACATGGGAAGATTTGGAAAATGACTCAGATGATGATGATGAAGAGTCTGAGACTAAATCACAGCACTGTCTCATGGCAAATGAGATAGATCAGGTATCATTTCAAAACTCTAACACTGAAGACCTTCATCTTATGATAGATCACCTTTCTGAAAAAATAAGATGTTTTCTAAATGAGAACCAAGATCTTGAACAGCAAAATTTCATTCTTAAAGCTGAAAATGATTTTCTCAAAGAAAAACTAAGAGAGGCCGAAACTGCTTGTGATCTTGTGGAAGAAAACAAGCTGTTAAAAGCCCAAGTTAGAAGCTGTGAAAGTGATCATTCTGTTCTTGCATATGTGAACTGTTTTAAGCAAAATGAAGAGTTGCACAAAGAGGTTAAGATACTTAAAGATGACCTAGCCAGGTTCACCCAAAGTTCTGAAAATTTGAACCAAATTTTGGCTAGTCAAAAACCTCTTTATGATAAAGCTGGGTTGGGTTTTTATAAATCTGAAAAATCACATTTTGAAAATATTGCCTCATCTTCAAATGATGTAACATATCAAGACCCAACTCACTTTAACAAAACTACAACTCCAAGATTTTGTAGAATGTGCAACCGAAGTGGTCATTTTCCAGTTCAATGCTTCTTTGGTGAAAGAATGATTGGTGACAAAGTTTACAAAGTTGTTTTTTATTACAATTATTTGGGACATAAGAGATGGTTTAACGTGAAAGGATCCAAGAAAATTTGGATACCTAAGGTCACTTGAGTTCATTTTGTAGGTCTGTCTAGCATCCAAGAAAAAGGAAAATATGTGGTACATGGATAGCGGATGCTCTAGGCATATGACCGGAAAGACAACCTTCTTCATAAAGCTTGATGAATATGATGGAGGACTTGTTACTTTTGGTGATGATGCAAAAGGAAAAATAGTGGCTGTTGGGAAAGTTGGTAAAAACTTTTCTTCTTGTATAAATGATGTGCTTCTTGTAAATGGTTTGAAACATAACTTACTTAGTGTTAGTCAATTGTGTGATTTAGGTTTTGATGTTATCTTTAAGAAGTTTGTTTGTTTGGTTGTTTGTGAGAAAACTGGGGAAGTTTTATTTGAAGCTAAAAGATGCAATAATGTGTATGGATTAACTCTTGAGGATTTAAAGGAACAAAATGTAACATGCTTCACTTCTCTTGAATCTGAAAAATGGCTTTGGCATAGAAAGTTGGGACATGCTAGCATGTACCAAATTTCTAAGCTAGTCAAAAAGAATTTGGTTAGAGGAATTCCAAACATCAAGTTTGATAAGGATCTTACTTGTGAAGCTTGCCAATTGGGCAAACAAGTAAAATCCTCTTTTAAATTAAAAGATGGAATCTCAACCAAAAGGCCATTGGAAATGTTACATATTGATCTTTTTGGTCCTACTAGATCTCAAAGTTTGGGAGGTAAACATTATGGTCTAGTTGTAGTTGATGATTACTCTAGATTTGGTTGGGTACTTTTCCTTGCTCATAAGAATGATGCGTTTTATGCTTTTTCCACCCTTTGTAAGAAAATTCAAAATGAAAAGGATTTGAAAATTGTCCATTTGAGAAGTGATCATGGAAGAGAATTTGAAAATCAAGATTTTGAAAAATTCTGTGATGACTTAGGGATTTCTCATAATTTCTCATGCCCTAGAACACCCCAACAAAATGGGGTGGTTGAAAGAAGGAATCGAAGCCTTTAAGAAATGACTAGGGCCATGCTATGTGAGAATGAAATTCCTAAATTTTTGTGGGCTGAAGCTGTGAACACAGCATGTTATATTTTGAATAGAACAATCATTAGAAAAGGGTTAAAGAAAACTCCTTATGAGCTATGGAAAGGAACCCCTCCCAATCTTAAGTACTTTCATGTTTTTGGATGCAAATGCTTTGTACTTAACAATAAGGAAAACCTTGGAAAATTTGATCCAAAATCCTATGAAGGAATGTTTGTTGGATATTCCACTACAAGCAAGGCTTATAGAGTTTATCTCAAAGAGCATAGGATAATCGAGGAATCCATACATGTTACTTTTTGTGATTCTAACTTAATTCCCAGTGCTGTGATAGATAATGATTCAGATGAAGAAGGAGCTGGAACAAGCAAAGAAAATCCCAAATCTGTCCAGAATGAAGAATCTGCCAGTCCAGTTTTGTCTCGTCAGATTGAAGGAGAAACTTCCAATTTGTCTCCTGAGCAGGGACGAGAAACTGAAACAGTGAGGCTACCAGAAGTTCATCAAAGCTCAACACCTGTTCGAAAGCCTAGAGAATGGAAGTCTATGAAGCGTTATCCTCATGACTTCATCATTGGTGACCCCTCTCAAGGAGTAACAACAAGATCATCCACCAAAAGGCCAACCGAACCTAGCAATCTTGCTCTCTTGTCACAAATAGAACCCAACAATGTCAAACAAGCTCTTGAGGATCCATCATGGGTCAAAGCAATGCAAGAGGAGCTTGCTCAATTTGACAAGAATAAGGTTTGGACACTAGTACCTCATCCGGATGGTAAAAAGGTGACGGGTACTAAGTGGGTTTTTAAGAATAAGCTTGGTGAGGATGGACAAGTTGTTCGTAACAAGGCTAGATTAGTGGCCCAAGGTTACGATCAAGAAGAGGGTATTGATTTTGATGAGTCTTTTGCTCCGGTAGCTAGAATGGAAGCAATTAGGTTGCTTCTTGCCTATGCTGCCCATAAGGGTTTCAAAATGTTTCAAATGGATGTTAAGTGTGCCTTCCTTAATGGTTTTATTGATAGGGAAGTGTATGTGGCTCAACCCCCCGGTTTTGAACATAAAGAATTTCCAAATCATGTTTTTAAATTAACTAAGGCTCTTTATGGTCTTAGACAAGCTCCAAGAGCTTGGTATGAAAGGCTTAATGCCTTCTTGTTGGAAAATCATTTTCAAAGGGGAACCACCGACACTACCTTATTCATTAAAGCATCTAATGATGATATTCTTCTTGTTCAAGTTTATGTTGATGACATTGTATTTGGTTCGGCCAATGTTTCCTTGTGTGAAGAGTTTGGAAAACTCATGACTAGTGAGTTTGAGATGAGTTTAATGGGAGAGCTTACTTTCTTTCTTGGCCTCCAAATTAAGCAAACTCCTAGTGGTATTTTTATTCATCAAGGAAAGTATGCAAAAGAACTTATCAAAAAGTTTGGCCTAGAAAATTCCAAATCAATGGGCACTCCTATGCATCCCAATACTAAACTTGAAAAGGATGATGATGGCCTAGATGTGGATGAAACAAGGTATAGGGGAATGATAGGTTCACTCATGTACCTTACCTCCTCTAGACCGGATATAGTCCAAAGTGTGGGTGTATGTTCAAGGTTTCAATCACATCCAAAAGAATCCCACCTTACGGCTGTTAAACGCATCATTAGATACATTAAGGGAACTTGTAATTATGGATTATGGTATCCTAAATCTGATGACTTTTGTGCAGTAGGGTTTTGTGATGCAGATTATGCGGGAGATCGGGTGGATAGGAGGAGCACCTCCGGCATGTGTTGCTTTCTTGGAAGCTCACTCAACATGTGGTCAAGCAAGAAACAAGCCACAGTGGCTCTATCCACTGCTGAAGCCGAATATGTTTCCGCATCTGCTTGTTGCTCACAATTAATTTGGTTAAAAACACAATTGGAAGATTACAAATTAAAAATCAATAGTATACCCTTATTTTGTGATAATATGAGTGCTATAAACATTTCAAAAAATCCAGTTCTGCACTCAAGAACTAAGCACATTGAGATAAAATATCATTTCATTAGGGAACATGTGCAAAAGGGTACTATTGATATTCAATTTGTAAAATCTGAAGACCAAATTGCTGATATTTTTACAAAACCTCTCTGTGAAGACAGATTCTGTTCATTGAGAAAAAGTTTGGGAATGTTTGATTTGAGTTTTATTGAAAATCTGTGAATTTGTGACTCTGTTCTGTTTTGCTCGTAGGTTTGGACGAGATAAAAATAAATGACACAATGGAAGAGCTGTGGTCTAGGGGGAGGGAACGCAGAATTCAAATTTAATGGGCCCTACCAAATTTCCATAACCCTATCCTAACAGCTTTGTTAGTTATCTCTCTATGTACTTAAGAATCTTCCTTCTTGTGTCATAATATCTTCTTGGAAGTGGTTATTGTCAAATCAAATCCTTCTCTCCATCTAATCCCTTGATTTAAGGTAACCACTTTTCAGTTTTTGATTTCAAAAGTTAAAAGGGAAATCATCTTTTTGGGCAATAACCGCCCATAATGGTCATTAACCGCCCACTAATGATCATTATTTCTGTCACTCTCTCTCTCCAAGCCACATTTAATGCGTCATCCACCTTGCTTCTCTCCCACTCCACTCGGTTATCAACCACACCCTTTCATATTCTCATTCCTCCATTACTATGAAAAAGAAAACCGCGCCAAGAAAGAGTGAGAGAATTCTTCTTTCTCGGAAACCATCAACACCTCAAACCCACACCCATATCCACATTCATTCAACCTCATCATCTTCTCCTTCACCACCATCCAAACAAACAACCACCATGAGAAAGAAGGTGATTGCTCACAAGAGCTCAGGCCGAGGAAAGAACAAACAACCCGCAGTTGAAGAAGAAGAGCAAGAATCTCACACTTCTCCTACTCCTTCACCTCCTCCGTCATCACCGAAGAAGACTACCCCCGGAAAAGGCTCAAAGAAAAATCAAGGGTTTGCACTAAATGACACAACCGAACCTCAGAACTTGGAATCCATGGAATTCCGAGACAAGTATGTCAAGTCTCACTCTCATTTTGATCCAAGCAGATTTAACTCATGCACCTCTTATGAGTTTCACAAAGAGGTTGTGGAGAAACGTCACTTGTGCACTACATATCTTGTTAGTCTCGAAAATCTCAAGAACACCAACATTCCCTCTCTGTTTGAACTTCTCAACTGGAAACCTCTGCTCCTTATCAAAAAGCCAGTGTACCCAGGTCTTGTTCGAGAATTTTATGCCAATATGCGACTCATTGATGGAACCCTTCATTCCTATGTCAAAAGGGTTCAAATAGCCCTTGATGCTGAGACAATTGGAGCGGCCCTGCGCTTCAAGGATGAAGGTCCGCGAGCATATATGGCGGAAAAATGGGACACACAAGTTGGTGTTTCACACAAAACCGTTCTCCAACACATTTGCAAGAATCTTTCTGGATTGCATGGCACCATTCCAACCCACAAATCCCTTGGACCGATCAACTCCCTGCTTCACAGGATTATCACTCATATTCTGACACCCCAAAGCGGCTCACATAACCGAGTAACATTTTCTGACTGTCTTATATTGTTTGCTTTGGTTACTTCTACTCCTATCTCTTTTGGTTATATTATGATTAGACACATGTGGGATTCTGTTAGAAGCACCAGAAAGGCTAACCTGCCTTATGGTATGTTTTTAACTGGAATATTTGAGTACTTTAAAGTTGATTTGTTGAATGAGAAGGTAGAAAACGATGTGTCTACAATCCGAGGTGGAGGAGTGACTAAAGAAACCAAAGGGAGAAAATCGGACAGTGAGCATGAGGGAAGGCCAGAATCTTCCAAAACAATCAGGTCCTTTCAACAGATCTTGGGAGAATTCTCAAATATGGCTGACATGATGTTTCGATCTCATAAAGAAGCCCGGAAACAGGCTTATGAGAATGAGAAAGCTTGGAAAAACTGCAAAGAAAGGGTCAACTTGATGCTGGAACATCTTAACAAGGATTTGGGAGAAGAGAGTGAAGGAGGCGCTGAAGAAGAGGACATGCAATTCTCTGATGATTAGTGATTTTTTTCTGTTTGATATTGGCTCCATTAGGCTCAATCTTTTTTTGTATAAGCATGACTTGATACTCACTGCTTTAGGATAATCCCTAGGATGCTTTGATACATTTCTGCTACTTTATCTTTAATATTTTGTTATGTTAATTATGGTTTCTGCAGGTGCCCCTTTGATGACAAAAGGGGGAGGAAATTTAGGTTCCAAAATTGAAATTGGAACGAAACAGGGGCTGGAAAAACAGGGGTTGAAATTTTCATTTTTGAAAATTCATGATTATCCTTGTTCAAAGAATGCATGTTGATTGCATATGATCATTGCTGTTTGAACTACATTTGTTTATCATGATTAGTCTATTTTGGCATTTGGTTTATAATGATTGATTTATTTTGATGCCTGGCTAATTGATTCATCATTGATAAACTTGGCTGTTTGAAAATTTATTTTTGGCAGTTCCTTTAATTGTGCAACATATCAAAACTGCCGTGTTTTGTTCTTCAAATATTTTTCATCATGTTGTTTTGCTCTTATATTCTAAAACAAGAAAATATTTGAAAAATATTTGGATAGCTTTGTGTTGTATGAAATAGTTTGAGCAGTAAATCAGTTTATGATATCAAATGAGTTTTGATTATCAATTAAAACTGCTCATAAATCAAGCAATTTAGCATTATAAAATTTGCTAAATAACATTGTTACTTGAAGCTTGATTTAAATGTTACAGGTTTATGCTTCCCTTGGTAAAATAGCATATATTAAGGGGGAGCCATGTGACATTTTGAAAGGGGGAGAAATTCAAAATCAAAGGGAGTATTCCTTAATCAATCTCTTAATTTCTTTCCATTTCAATTTTAATAATGTTTGTCATCAAGGGGGAGATTGATGAGTTTGGAAAACTCTAAACCAATTTGATGATGAACAAACATTATTAAAATATTTAAATACAAAATTATTAATTTGATCTTAATTCATATGTGTTTAATTAATAATTTTGTTGTGCAGATTTTTGTTGGGCCGAAACAAAAGAAAATTAACAAAGCCCAACTGTTGCATTATTAATTCAGCTTTGTGTTTGTAATCAAAGCTAGTTATACTGGGCCAGAATAAAGATTAATGTTGCAAGCCCAACCAAATGTTTTCTTATTTGCTTCCTATGCTTAATCCGCTACACAACTCATCAGGAAAGCAAATGCTTACTAATTGGGCCAGCTTTTATTTCAATACTACAAGCCCAAGTCTCACAAATGATGAATGTTTCCAATCTTGGTCCGAAACAAAAGAGAAATGAAAGCAAAGTGCTTCCAACGGAACCAAGTATCAACCATGTGATGGATTTCAAAATCTATTACATTGTTAATTAATGCATGGGGAACATGAGAGAGAAAAATTCAGCTGAAGTGATTGATGGTTATTATGACTTACACACCACTCTATGTTAGGGAAGTAAAAGCAAGCTATGCCTAATTAATTTGTTTAACTTCTTTGCATTGCTTTTCTTTTCTTCAGATTCCTTTCATTCTCTCTCATCTCTTTCTTCTTCTCTATTCGGTCCTTGTCCAGGAAATAATGGAACCAATGTTCTTCAACACCGAAAGGAAGAAGTTGCATGCACCTAAGACCATCAAGCAAATGATGGCAAGAAAACATACCAAAAGAAAGATGAGCTGTGGCTAAGATGCTTACCAAATGTGGTTAGTTTTGGTAAAGCTATCTTGAGCCTTTCATGCTCAAAAATGGAAGAAGAAGATTCGGCCAGCTAGAGGAGATTCTTGAAGCATGGCTTGTCTTCGATTCTGATCAACCACCACAGGGAGTAGCTAGAGTGGCGAAGTGATGGTTGAAGGCAGGGATTGAAGCAGATGAAGTCATCATCATCATGAGGCATCAAGGGTCAGAAATCCATCTTGGAGAGGAAGCCAAGGATGGAGAGCCCGGATTGATGAAGGTTGATGATCAAGAAGGGACTTGAGGTAATTGCATGTTGGTTAATGCATGGTTATCTCTTCTCTCTCTGAGTGGCCGAACCGGTTCTGTGTTTGTTGAAGGAGGAAGAAAGTTGGTTCGGTTTTGGCTTCAAGTGTGGAGGCTTTCCTCTTCTTTAAAAAGGGGGAACAACCACTGTTTGAAGCAAGGAGAAAATTTGAGAGTGCAAGGCACAGAGTTCTCAGAGCTACCTGAGCTAACAGATTTCTCTTCTCCTTCAATGTATTCTGTTTAGTATTTTTCTGTTTAATTTTGTCATGTCTTGAGTCTCATGGTAAAAGGCAAACAGTGAGGTTTGTAATGAAAAAGCCATAGAGCGGAAAAAGGCAGAGAGTGCAAAATTAAAAGAAAAAGCCATAGATGTCTTAGAGGTCCTTTGTTCATCTATGTTGTGTATCATGATTCTGTGGGAATCCCCTTGTAAGTTGGGTTAGCACTTTACAAGTTGTAATCAGATTGATTATAGTGAAAATTCCATCATGTTTGTGATGGAGACTGGATGTAGGCTGCACTGCACTTAGCAGCCGAACCAGGATATATCTGGGTGCAAGTTCTTTCTTTTTCTACTCCATTTCTGTTTTCTACCACACACGAGCAAAAGCCAGAATTATCTCGTGCCAAGTGACGAGACAAAACAAAAAGTCTCGTGGCAAGGGACGAGACAAAACAAAGTTGCTCGTGTCAAGTGACGAGCAAAAACAGAAAAGTCTTCTCTGAAGTTCAGCAAGTGCCAGCATTTAAAAAGGGGGCTAAGATTCAACCCCCCCTTCTCTTAGCCACTGAAACCATCAAAGTTGTATCATACACAAGGATGACAACCTTGTAAAAACTAGAAAGGGGAGGGAATAAGCATATAATCCCTTCACCTAAGGCGCCAATTTATGCTCGACAAAGCGCAAAAATCACGAGCTGACCTTTTCAACGGTCGCTCGGATAAAGCGACGAGGTACAAATTGGTGTCCAATGGTTATAATACAGCTTGATGATTTAAAAACAACTCGAACTCATGAGTTGAACAAAATCGAGTAAAAAATAACCATATGATCTAAGCAATTTGTATTAAAACAAATCGCGCAAAACAACTTGATATATAACGAGTTGTGCTTAAAAAAAGTGACTTGTGTAAAAAACAAGTCATTTATAAAAAACTCAGAATGAATGAGTTCAACAAAAAAAGGCTTTATTCGAAAATCCTTTCTGCTTGATTGCTCGAGTGCGACTTCATAAAACTCAACCCCGAGCAGGGGCACAATGGATAAAGCAACAAAGTCTGATAGTTATAAAGATGATCTAATATTTTAAAAGGACTCAAAATAAACAATTTGTACTTGAAACAAGTTGTGAAGTCCTAAAAATAGCTCGAAGTTAAATGAGTCGTATGAAATTAGATCAAGAAATAGCCACGTTTTAATTAAACGATTTGAAATGAAACAAATCGTAAGACCTTAAAACTACTCGCATCGAACGAGCTAGATGAGGTTATACTCAAAAATAATTACGAGTTTTGAAATAAACAATTTGTATCAAAACAAGTCGTAAGAAATCAGAATAAGTTTCAAAAAAGTGATTTGTATTAAAACAAGTCATGTATCCTCAAAACAACTCGAATTGAATGAGTTTTACGAAACTAGGACAAGAAATATTCTTTGGTTAAGTAAGATGTGTTAAAACCAATCATACAGAGCCTACAAGTCCGAGTTCAAATACTCGAATCCAACTCTTAAGAAAAAGAGATTGAACTCGAGTAGGGGCACTGTTCATACCCTGACCCAACACTAAGGCCCAGATCCAAATACACCGAAAGGCCCAATCCAAAGATTGGCCTTCGTTATTCATCGACCTCTTCAGAAGAGGTCGGACTCAACACAGACTTCTTTGCAAAGAAATCGGGCCCAAGAGATAGCTGGCAGATTACACTTATTCAAATAAGTAACTGCCCCTAAAATCTCTCAACCCACTTCTAGAAGCCATATCCCAACAATCCCTAGATAAAGGGACGGTTATCCACCTAAAAAGGTGGCTCTACTCCAACGGTGGTTATTGGATCACCACTATAAATACCCTGATACTCCTCAGGTATCTCTAAGCCCAATACTCTCTAAACCTGCTTACACCCTTGCTGACTTAGGCATTGGAGTGTCTTTGTAGGTACCAACCCCCATTCTTTCACATACACAACTCGGAGGCGGCTCCCAGACGTAAATCAAATCGGAGACCACACTCCTCCAACGCTTGGGCCTCACAAACAAGCTCAATCACCGTCCGGTTTTAGGTAAGCCCCGAAACAAATACTTTCTAAGCTATTAGATAGTTAACCAAAAAAAAATTAAAGCTATTAGATAAGAAGTATTTAAATTTTAAATGATTTGTATATCTAACATAGGCAAAGACGCAATTTTTCTTTTTGGTTTTTCATACCGATATAAAGAAATACAGTAGAAAATATAATTACAAAACAGAAATTTAGTCCTTCAAAATTATGCGTAATATCAATTTAGTTTCTAAAAGGTTTTATTTGTAATATTAATCTAGTCTAACTTACACGATGGTATGATAAGTTTATCATTAATTATATTTTAAGATTTATGTATATATTACCTTTAACTATTCTGTCGAGAACAAGTTTTATTTATGTATTTATGATTTTTCATAGTTTGTTCCTTAATTCTCCTACAAGTTTGCGTCAATAAATGGTGTTCCAATGTGTCTCTCCAATCTTCAAAGCATCTTGGAAACTTTAAGGTGCATCAATAGATTGTAAGATATCATTTCTGCTATTCAGAGTTGCATGAAGAATCAGGACTATAATTAATAGGTGACGGAGTCATTCAAGTAGTTGAGATAAGTCATGCATTATTCATTGATCGTCAAATCAACTGGTATAATAGAGGCTATTGAAGAAGGTTAATATATGGTGTGTATAATAATAGTTAGTTAAACCTTTTTTGTAATGTAGTTGAGTGAAGTATCAATTCGGCTGTGTCAATTTTTAAGAATGACAACGCGATTCTTCAAAATAAAATCGATCTACTTCGGTCCATATTTCCTAATTTCGTCATACAACGCGGTTTTTGTGAGTATTTTTCCGTCAACTCTGAACGGAAAATGCTAACGTGTCGGGTTCAGAAATGGATAGGATCTAATTGTCTCTAAATTTAAATTGGTTAAGGATTTATTTGTACTTATAATTTTTTAAACAATATTTTTTTAGATTATTTTTTTATTTATTATATTAATATTCTTTTTTCAATAAATTATTAAATATATAGTATAATAAGTACAAACTAATTAATAAATTATTCAAATTTAAAAAAATCATTTATTATGAAACTAAATAAATCATTCTCAAATATAATTTTTAAATACATAAATAATAAACATTAAAATTCAGTTAGTACATTAATAATAATAACCCTATGATATACTATTAGTATTATGATCTAGATAATTTTTCACAATAAAATGAAAACTAATGAACACATTACTTGATATATAGTAAAATATTTTTTAGTAATAACAAATTTAATTTTTTATCTCTTTAAACTAAATTAATAATTCAATTTGATATCTTTATACTAAAATACACTATGAGTAAACTATTAATACTAAATAAAATAATTAAAATATAATTAATATATGATAGAGACTATTTATAAACTCAATAAATTTAAAGTATCAATAATATTATTAATCTATTAATAATACATATGATCATAAGGTTATAGATTGATAAAGATTTATCAATATAAAAATAATATATATTAATTAAAATTTTAAGTATATTAAAATTCAATTGGAGAGATAAAAAATAGAATTATTTCAATTAGTATTTAATTATTTCATTAAAGGTTATATATTTTAATTATTTTATTTAGTATTAGTAGTTTGCTCATAGTGTATTTTAGTACAAAGATATCAAATAGAATTATTAATTTAGTTTAAAGAGATAAAAAATTAAATTTGTTACTACTCAAAAATATTTTACTATATATCAAGTAGTGTGTTCATTAGTTTTCACTCTATTGTGAAAAATTATCTAGATCATAATACTAATAGTATATCATAGGGTTATTATTATTAATGTATTAACTGAATTTTAATGTTTATTATTTATGTATTTAAAAATTATATTTGAGAATTATTTATTTAGTTTCATAATAAATGATATTTTTAAATTTGAATAATTTATTAATTAGTTTGTACTTATTATACCATATATTTAATAATTTATTGGAAAAAGAATATTAAGATAATAAATAAAAAATAATCTAAAAAAATATTGTTTAAAAATTTATAAGGACAAATAAACCCCTAACCAATTTAAATTTAGAGACAATTAGACCATTGTCCATTTCTGAACCTGACACGTCAGCATTTTTCGTTTAGAGTTGACGGAAAAATACTCACAGGAACCGCGTTGTGTGACGGAATCAGAGGGACTGAAATGGATCGATTTTATTTTGAGGGATCGCGTTGTCATTTTTGAAAATAGACAAGGGTCGGGTTGGTACTTCACTCTAATGCAGTTAGCTATTTGTTAGGCTGTGAGTGTGTGTGTTATGTAGAGAATTTGTTAGAAAGATTAGTCACACTAGTGGGTATATAAATCAACGCACACACCATTGTAAACTAACCATACTCTCTCTCTCTCTCTCTCTCTCTCTCTCTCTCTCTCTCTCTCTCTCTCTCTCTCTCTCTCTCTCTCTCTCTCTCTCTCTCTCTCTCTCTCTCTCTCTCTCTCTCTCTCTCTCTCTCTCTCTCTCTCTCTCTCTCTCTCTCTCTCTCTCTCTCTCTCTGGCCTATAGTATCAGAGCATCAAATCCCTGTGACCATAACTTTTGCATCACTCACTATTGTACAAATTGCTCAAGCTTTTTCAAGTCCGATTGCAATGAAACTGGATGAAGAAAACTTTTTGCTATGAAAAGATCAAGTAGAATCTATGATAGAAGGTTACGAAATGTTGAATCACATCACAGGTGAGTCAATTCCAAAGAAGCATCTTTCAATCGAAGATGAAACTTCAGGCACAGTGAATCTAGAATACACAATGTGAAAAAAACAGGATGCACTACTCAAGATTTGGCTTCTTGCATCAATGAGCAAGAGTTTCAATACACACATAGTTGAATGTATATTTTCTCACCAGATCTAAAAAAGATTGGAGACTTTCTTTGCATCACAGATCACTGCGAAGATTAGGCAACTCAAAAACAAACTAGTAAACACAAAGAAAAAAGATTTGACTTGCGATTACTTGCTAGAGATAAAGAAGGTAGTAAATTCTTTAATTTGTGTTGGAGCGACGATAAATGACACTATTTTAAATGGACTATCAGAGAAGTATACCTCATTCATCACCACTATAATTGCTAGGTCTCCTCCAATGTCAATTGGAGAGTTAGAAACTTTGTTAATGGCGCATAAAGAGTTGTTAGACAAGTATAAGAGATTTGACAACTTTATACACACACGTCACACACATCCATAACCTTAATCACAATTTTGGAGGAGATTTTCGTAAAGGAAGATTTCATTTTGTAGACGAGGCGGTTTAAAATTTGACAGAGAAAGAAGACACATGCAGTTCTAGCATCAAAGATATGAAAGATTAAAGTCTATACATCTTCAGGCTCAAAGATATGAAAGAACAAATTCCAGAATAATATAATGTCAAGTGTGCAATAAATTTGAACATTCTACTCTTACTTACTAGTACAAATACAATTCTGACTCTGAAAAAGGTTTACACCCAGAAAAATTCTTAGTTTTTCAAAATTTTGGTGCCAATCTTTTTTACTCCAGTGCCTTAATGCAAAATGAAACTAATTATGCTACATCTTTAACTCTTCAAGATCCAAATTAGTATCCAGATCTTTTAACTCTTTAAGACCCAAATTGATATTACCACGCATATGACTGACACCACGCATCATATGACTGCGGATGCAATGAACTTCATTGAAAAGTCTTAATATGCTGAATTAGAACGTATCATTATTGAAAATGGTACAGATTTGTTAATTAGCCATGTTGAAAATTTTATTTTTATTTCAGATCTGAATAAGAAAGTTTTTTTTCACAAAGCTTCTTCTAGTGCCTCAAATTTTGAAAAATCTCCTGTGTATACCAATTTGCTAAAAGACAATATTTTTTTTTTTTGAATTTCATGATGATCATTGTGCTGTTAAATGCAAGATCTAACTATTATTATACACACCATATGCTAACCTCTTTCAGCTATGCAGTATCAAAACGGTTAATTCAGTTGCTTAGTGTGCAAGGATTCAATTCTGTTAAAACAGAATCTGCTGTATGTCTATGAAACTGATACAATCTCATTCATTTTCTTTCATTATTCAATAAACGCGTATTCTTAATTTTAGGATGTGACAATAACCCTAGCTATATATATTGAATTTATGTCAAAATGAGTAGGCAGGATTAAAATGGATGGATGCTAAACACAGGAAATATATAAACAACGGTAATACAAGCAACCCAGACTCATAAAAAATTAAATAAAATAAAATAAACCATAACAATTCGAAAAAGATAAATGATGGCGTGGGCGTGCGTGGATGCGTAGGTGGAAACGAAGATGGTATGCTCAAGAAGCCTGGGCCCCACTGGTTTGCTGTTGACCATAGTCCTTAATCTCACGCGCCTTGCTCATCAGCTTGTGGCGGGCTGTGTCCAATTGGTTGGCGCCAGGTGGATGCTTACCTGTTACGTACCTATAGATCCACGTCAGCACTGTTATTGCCGCCACGCCGAAGCCTCCAGAGGCCAAGAACCCCAAGCCTAAGAGTGCCACAGTGATGACAGCTGGCACAAGCACGGGGCTGAAGATCACGAAGAGCGGTGTGATCGTTGTGAGGCCAATGACGGTGGCAGCCAGCACAAGGCCGGCAAGGATCAAGAGGGAGCCTCCGGCGACAACAGCGGTGGTGGCCTTGACAAGCTGGGTGGACCTTGGTTGGTCTTGGCGTTGGCGGCCGCCGTAGTAGAGTGCTTCAGCCATGTTATTAATGAATTATGAAGTGAAATGGTAATGCTCATGAATAGAGAGCGGAAAATGTGGGTTTTAAATTGGGGAGAGGAGGAGATAGGTGTCTCCGGGTGGCAACATGTTCACAATTCACAAGGTGGGTGTCGTGGCACGTGTTGAGGTGCTTCTCATGCAGCCGCTGCATGAAAACCCATTGACACGTTTACCTTTTCCCTCTTCTTTCCTTTTCTTTTCTTTTCTTTCTTCCACGTCATATTTTTCAATTCTTATCTAAAACTGTTACATACATTACATCACAAACAAAACTCACTCATCAACCCTGCATATATATAATATAAAATATTTTATTTTACAATCATTACATATTTATATATTTAATATATTTTAATATATATATATATTTTATTCTGATAGTTAATTTTATTATATATTTAATATATATTTTAGTAAAATAATTAAATTTTTTTAATAATTAAACATCAAATATATATTTTACATATATAGTAGTGACTAATTTTTTATGTCTATTATAAATTGTTATATAACAAATAATTTATATTTTTTTACGTGATTTTTTAAAATAATATTTAAATAATTATTTAAAATTATAAAAAAAAGGGGCAAAAATTCATCTTTATTAAATTTTTTTATTTTTCATTTTTTTTCATTCTTATAAATTTTTTTATACAAAATAGGAAAAAATTCCAATGTAAAATTATCAAATATTTTTTTTATCTAAATAGATTTGTAAAACAATTTACTTGAGGATTAATGTATGATTATTAACCATTTTTATACAAAATTAATTTTAACTTATAAAACAATTTTTAGCAATTTAAAAAAATCAATTAGTCATTTTTATCTATTATAAAATCAACTTAAATTTGTAACACATTTTTATTAAAAAATTAATTTTAAAATTTCAAACGATCTAACCCATTTTAGTTTTGTTAATCTGTTGATTTATTTACAAACTGGTTTTTTACGAATTTAGTCAACTACTTTTTAAAATTAGTTATAGTTTATGGACTATTTTAAAAATCAGTTATTTAAAATGTGGTTAATTTTTTAAACCAATTAACCATTTTATATTTTTTATGAACAGTCCTACTGAAAATACCACATTGCTATAATACCATTAGACAAATTAATTTGATATAAACTTGCATGCAAATTCAGATTTGGATATTTATTTCATAAAGCAGTACTAGCTTATTTAATTTACGCATATGTACATATACACACAATAAGATAAAACAACCCAAGCACCTCTACATGAAGGTGAACTTTTAGGAGAAATAAAACAACTCACTAATAATAAAAACATACATACATACGATGATATATATATATATATATATATATATATATATTTGTGCACACAGCACATTTATTAATTAATAACATAATGTCATTATACCAACACTACATAGATCATTTAATTTGTGGAACATATTATGGCTTGATCTTGAAGTACTCCTCTTCAGTTTTCATACCGTTCTTAACGTAATAAGCATGGAAATCTTCAAAGTTCATAAACTTACCAAGTGTTGGAGTTTTTTCATTCACAAATTCTTCAGCAGGTTTAATAATAGCTTTAGGTGATGGGTAGATTAGATAAACAACACTTGTTCGTGCAGTTTTTGAATTTGTCACAGCACGGTGAATTCCACCAACAACCTTTCCATTAGTCATTAGCTACAAGAGCAAAAAAAAAAAAAAAAATTAGAGAAAAAAATTTCATCCTCACTCTAAACGAAATATACACGTGTCACGTATATTATTTCGTTTACACTATAAACGAGATATGTACAAGATTATTTCGAAAGATTAAGAAATTTACTTATAATAATTAAATAACTATTAGTATATGTGATCAAAATTAATCTATTAATTAATTTTCTTAATCTATATATGTGCTTTTATTCTTTTGGAAGTCCTTCTTTTTATATACGTAGTTTAATTTTGGAAGTCATTGTTACTTTACTATTTTTCAAAAGGTAGGACATGCATACATATATAAAACAACATTGGCAAAATCCCATAACATGCATGTATAGGAATATTCCCTTCGGTTTTAGTAAGTGATAGATATTTCTACCTATATGTTGCATGTCCTTCATAATTTGTTTTCTAATGTATTATTATTTTATCTCAATTATCTAGCTATCTTTCGCATTGGAAAAGTTGTTGTATAAAAATATCACGACTACACGCCAAAAAACAGAAAGAAGTATATCACTAGCTAGTTATAAATGGATTAAAAAAAATTGTCATACGATTAGTAATTTATAGGTTAAAAAAGTAATATATACAACTTATTTTATACATCTATTGACTACTTTGCCTTAGCTATATAACTAAATTAACACATAGCTTCAGACAAAAGTAAACCATTATTATTATTATTAACAAAAATTAAAATATTTAGAATGAATTAGGTTATAACTTATAAATAAGTGATAAATTAAGATGTTAAAATATTTTAAACTAGTAAAATGATAAGTAATATTAGACAAAATTGTAGATAAAAAATCACTTACTCGTCCAATACCCCCCATTCTTAAATACTATCTATATATGTTATTTTTTATTTATTGTTTTCAACCGTATAAGTTATTTGATTATATCAAAGAGATTTTAAGACTTCTTTTCTATTTATACCCTTATCTATTAAGTATATCATATTTAATTATTTACTTGTCCAATAATTAAGATGCATTATGGAGCATTTCATATATTTATTAGGACTAATTAAGATCACTTGCTAAGAATACAAAAATAAAATGTTTACATAGAAAATAAGAGTTTAAAATTTTCAGTAATATTAAATGCATAAAAACTCCTCCTATAAAAATTGTATATTAAATATAATCATTATCTAATAAAATATATAATTTCACAATATCTTATATTCTTCTTGTACTTTTATCAAGTGACCATATATATAATTCTCTTGATAGCAAAACCTTAACATTAAATTTGTCTAACACTTTTTGAAGTTATTATAATAAATTTATAATTATTATTATTACCTGCAAGATGAAACCAATGTTAACCACAAAAGCATTGGGAATAGGGTCAACGGCAATCCATTGACCATCTTTCTCAAGGTGAAGCCCTTGAACCTGTTCTTCTTGAAGCAGAATTGTAACAAGAGAAGGATCACGGTGCTTAGGAATCCCCAAAGTGACACTTGGATCAGGGCAAGCTGGGTAGTGTTGTGCTACAATTGTTGGAGTCTCACCCATTTTATTATAGATATATTTTGGGGCTACTCCTAAACCTTCACCAAGCATCTCTAGGATTTTGTGGGCTAGTGCATGCAATCCTCTAGTGTACTCACCAACAATTTCACTACAAATAATATCAAAACAAAATAAAATAAAATAAAAGATAAATATAGATCTAATGATTATAGTATATTTTTTAATGGATATTTAACCGTCGCAATATGTTTAGCAGCAATAAAAAACCATCGCAATATTATTTCAGAACCGCCGCTTTCTACCAAATAGTGTTGTAGTGTATTATGTATTTAGTAAATCAAGTAACTTTGACAAAGTTGCACAATAAAAACTGAGCGAAGATCATTTTGATGCAAATTGATGATTTAGGTAGTTCTTGAAATTGAAAAAAAAAATTAAAAACAAAATAACTATCACAAAATAAAAGAATATAGGTATTATGGAGAATAATAAATTAATTTTGGTAATATATAAAATCAAGATTATTAATTTAGTTAATTTTTTTCTCTTTCAAATAACCGTCTTTTTAAAAAAATTTCTGTTAAAAGAAAAAATTTATATAATATTTATTATTATCATATTTAAATTAAATATATTATTATAGAAATTTAATTAAAAAAAATAAAAAATATAAAGATTTAATTAAAAATTTGATAAAATTATAATACACGGTAAATATATTTTACCGGTATTTGTGTGGTTTGTCAGGCCAGTAGTTCATGTTTTCTGCCGAAGTAGGACAAGGATGTAAGAATGTGTCCTTCCAACATTCAACTTCACCGTCTTTTCTTGTTTTATTTGGAAAATAATTAGTACTTGTGTAGACCTTGAATTTTCCATCAGGATCCTTAGAGCACTGAATTTTCTTTTCTTCAGCTGGCATGCCATGAAATTCTTTAAAAACGTTCATTGTTTCGTCCATTAGTTTTTTGGAAACTCCATGGTTAATCACCTAATTCATAATATTTGTGGTTAATTTCTCAAACTCTATAGTTGCATTGCAAGAGAAAAAAATAAACATAGATGGCTGAGCTCAATAATATTAAGGAACCAATTTATTTTAAGGAAAAAATTAGAGAGAGGCCAAAAAGATTAAATCAAGTGTCCAAGTTTTCTCCATATCTAAATATGAATAAGTATAGATGCGATTTTAACTAAATCAACTTGAAAATTATAACTATTTCTCTTCATAATTATAAGATTCTTAACATATAATTTTTTTTTCGATTAAAATCTTATTAGGATGCATTTAGTTTGCTTTTTTATTTTCATATTTAATGTTTCTGTTTTCAAAATTTTATATAAAAAATAAAAATAAAAATATATTTTACTATTTTCTCTTTTCCTTAGTTAATTTTGTGATAGTTATATGTAATAGGAATCAAATTTATTTATCTTATCAATATAATATATAGTTTTTCATTTATAGGTTAAAAAATATCATATTTTCTACTGTTAGTTTAAGATCAACTTCTCAAAGTGATTAAAGCTTAGCTTGACTCGTTATGAATAATTTTTTAGTAATATTTCAAATTACTTAAAAAAAATTTTAATCAAATAATTTTATTTTGTTAGACAAATTAATTTCTACATTAAATTTTAGTAAAAAAAATAGACAAATTAAATTTTTATTATTATTTAATAAAAACATAAAAAATAATACCTAATAATTTTTAAAATTCTTAGAAAAGTCCCTCTTATATGGACAACAATTTGATAGTAAAAACTAATTAAGAATTAAAATGACCTATTAAATATTTTTCAAAAACTGATTTTACATATTACTCATAACTTTTTTTTCTTTTTATATAAAGGGAAGGATCAAATTATATTAAAAAATATTACTAAAAAAATGAATTCAAGTCACTTGGCAAAAAATAAAAAATAAAAAAAACAGATAAGAGAGAGAGAGAGAGAGAGAGAGAGAGAGAGAGAGAGAGAGAGAGAGAGAGAGAGAGAGAGAGAGAGAGAGAGATGATTTGAAGGCAAAAATTGTGAGGAAATGAGAGCACTTAAATATGAACAAGATTTAAGATATAAAATTATTGCCTGAAAAAGGCCATATTCTTGAGAGGCTTTCAAAATTTGGTTGATGATATGAGCACGATCATGTCCTCCAAGATTAATGATGGGTATGCTATCATTCTTCACCATCATCACTTTATCAGCTCTCGATTCTGCTGGTTGCACATAATATTTAGGCACTTCTGAAAAACGATGAATGTCAAGCCTATTTGCCAACAACTTCATCTCACTATTATCACCATTATTATTATTCATAGTCTCCATTGTCACACTATTACTACTCTATAGTGATGATGTGAGAAATGAAGCACTCAATGCCTCTTCTTATATAGCACTTTTGGTAAATATTTATTCATGAAAATTTTGGACTAATTTCTGAAAAATTAAATTTATTTTTAAAAAGATTTTTTTTAAAGATTACAAATTAAATATATTTATTCTTCAATTATTCTATTAACAATTTTCTTTAATAAATAATGATGATGTAGCATATTAATTAACAACATACATAATACCTAACATATCTAATTAAACGTTGATTAGATATGTTATAAAAGTATACTTATTTGGTCTCTTTTTTCAATTACATAAACTCTATTTTTAATATTACTTCGTGATTAAATTGATAAATTTTTATAGATATATTTTGTTAGCATTTAATTGAATATATTAGATGTCATATATGTCTTAAGTTAATATTTTACATCATCAATCGTTGATAAAATTTATTAATAAAATAACTTGATGATAAATATAATTAATTTATAATATTTTTAACAATTTGATTGATAAAATTTTTTAAAAATAAATTTAAAAAATATTATATTTTTTAAAGATTAATTTGGTTATTATTCTTAAAAATTTTACTAAAAAACTTGTCATGTTTTTACCAATTTTCACGTAAAATAGTTTATCAATAAAACATGATATAAGTTAAGAAAATAAAATTGCAATTTCTTAAAATTACCGACTGAAACAATTTTCTTTTTTCGGATATAAATTCACAATAATGCCCAATAGATTGGGCAGTCACGAGGATGTACAATGACAATAAATATAAGAGATAAGTATTGGGTTGTTTTCTAAAATTTTGGATTAAAATTAATTTTTTTGTTTAAAATAGTCTTCTACATTATATTTAATATTAAAATTATTCTTTTGATAAATTTATTTTTATAAAATTTGATAATTAAAAAAATATATTATCATCTTCAATCAGATAAAAGTCTTCATTATTCATTATCAATTTTTTCACTGTCACCATTAGATAAAAGTCTTCATCTTCTTTTTTACGGTCACTGTTATTCATCATCTTCAATCGTCAGCTTTCATTATTTTTCATTATCTCAAATCACGTCTTTCTCACTTCTTTTTCCAATTTCGCTTTTCTTATCTATCTGATTTCAATTCTATTTTTATATCTATAAATCTAATTAGATTAACCATTACATACACATTCAGATAAAACATAAAAAGATGAATGAAAATTTGGTGTAAAAAGAAGAGGCCGTCAGCAAAGAACTGCTCAAACACTCAAACGTGTTCGTTTCGATTTGCGATAACTGCTCCAAAAGTCGAACAAATCATGAATTTAATAGAAACTTTGTAATAGTCGGTAGCAAAGACCGTAAATTGTTTTCGTCGCCATCGTCATAGTATAGTTTGAAGGTAACACCTCCTTTACGATCAGCGTCATCACTAAAGCCACCATAAAAAGGAAAGAGGAAGCGAATTATCTCTCTCTGCCTCGCGTGCTCTCTTTCTCTACCTCTTGTTTTTGTCTTTCTCTCCAATGACGATGACGAATCCTCTTTATGATGGTGCCGTACTATCCTTCTCCTTCTTCTTCTTTCTTTTTCTTCTCTTCCGTTACTTCCTTTCTTTTCTCTTTTTGTCCTAATTTGTTTTTTTTTTCAGAAAAAATATATGAATGTTGTGTATTGTTTTTGTTGTTGAATTTAATATTGTTGTTGTTGAATTTAAATAATGCGTTATTATTGGAGATGGATAAAATTGATAATTGTTTGAATTTAAATATACTATTGTTGTTGAATGTATGTTCTTAAATTTAATTGTTGATATGTGGTAGAAATAAGTAGAAGAAATAGTGGTAGTAATAATGGTAGTAATGATAAATGATAAGATTGGAGATTGAACAAATACAAAAAAAATTATTTATAAAAAAATAAAATGACAATTTTAATATTAAATAAATCGTCAAAAATGATTTTAAATAAAAAATAAATTTAATTTTGTGTTTAAACTTTAGGAATAAGAGACAATACTTATTCGTAAATATAGAACAATGTTTTAATCCCTCCATCTTGCTTGCAGTGCAGTAAGAGAGGAAATTATTACTAAATGGTAACCGGATTGACGAGAAAAAAAAATTGAGAAATGACAATCCATCGTGATATAGATTATGTAAATTGAAATATACAGCTCAATAAGGATGAATTATACCTTAATTTTAAAACTAATTTAATAAATAAGATTTATTTTTATTAAAAATATAATTATTTATTAATATTTTATATTAATTTAAACTTTTGAATTAAATAATTTTATAATATATTATCAAAACTTATGATTAAAAAATCTAAAATTCGATAATTGTAATCTAAAAAAATAAATATATAAAACTAAAAAAAGATTTATACATAGTCACACTAGCTAGTTTAAAAAAGATTGCATAAAAAACATGTTAAATATATATAATTATTTATATATTTTTTTATTATTTTAAACTTTTATAATAAATAATTAGTTTGAATGAGTTTTATTTGTTCTCCATTTTTTCTGTGATAGTATTTAAATAAAAATGAGATTTAATTTGTCGTCCATTTTGCTGTTTAGAGGGCATTTGCGTTGAAAGACACATTAATGGTTTCTTGGTCCCTATCTATTTCCATATTGAGTTTTTAGGAGCGATACCTATCTAAAATCTAAAAACCAAATAAAGGTGGAATTTTCCATAGAAATACAAATAAAGAACCTCATCAGCTCATTAAACACATAAATTTAATTAGGGTTAACGTATGTCTTTATAAAACATGATAAAATTATAATTTTAGCTAATATATGTCTTAAATTTGGTGAAAATTCAGGTGCAACCGACTTTACGTAAAGTTGATAGGTGAGAGTTGTTAGATGAAAATTTAGTCAAATCAATTAAATCATCTAATAGCTTTCAGTCATCAACTTCACGTGAAATCGACTGCACCTAAATTTTTACCCTTAAATTTATTATTAGTAGCGATAATATTAGAAAGAGAAAAAAAAAGTCAAAATTTCTCAATAGTAAAAACTAAATAAGTTAGTCAAATTTTAGTTGTTTTTTATTTTTTTTATTATTAAACATTTTTATTTCAATTTAAATTTTAATATATTTATTAAAATCTATCTATTTAAAACTTTTTATTACTAACCATCTTAATTTGTTCCCTGTATATTAGCTAAATCCATAAATTTATTCCATTTTGATTTCGGTAATTTTCGGTTTGAGCTAGATTTTCTTTTAATTTCGGTCATTATTATCAAATTGGCCATCTAATAACTAGCTATCATGCATCTATTTAATCAAATTGTGTGATGATGCACTTAATTCTTTAATTAGTATATTAGAAGTGACCGAAAAGAACTGAAACACTATCAAATACAGTAATCTCATTTTCAAATATGGAATGCAATAATTATAGTCGTAGACCAAGTACACATCAGAAATTTATTCAGAAAAAGATATGCTAATAAATGATTCACTTTATTTTCTAACTTATTGCGTGCTCCTCTAACAATGTTTTTTAGTATTAATTATCTTTATTTTTAAAAATTAAAATTTTCTAAAATAAAAAAATTAGTAAATAATAAAATAAAATATTAATTATTCTTAAGATATTAATAAGACACATATTTAATAAGAGCTACAAATTCAATGATAATTAATTCCTGACTTTATGATTTTATTTTTTTTCATTTTAAATTAGTTAATTAATTTATTTAATTTAGATACCATTATTTCCAACTACATTAATTTTTAATGAATTAAAAAAATAAAAGACGATTAATTAGAAATTATTTATTTATTTTATTAATCTATCTATTTTTTTAAATTTGTTTTAAAATAAAAGAAGAAATATTAATTTATATTTTGTCAAAATATTGAACAAAAATAACATAAAAAATATTCCGCTTTGGTAGAGGTTGGAAAAATAATTCGTATATAGTTGTCTCTCTTTAAAGTGGTACTTAAAAAAAAATTAAAAGAGTTCGTATATAAATAAGTATGTCTTGCTTTTTAGATGATCCTTATAGAATGAAAAGGAATATTTTTACAAATATACGTTTGTTTTTTCTAGTTATTTCGTTCTCTATTTCTATTTGAAAGAATCTTTAGGAAAAGAATCAAATTTCCATCAAGCTAAAAAAAAGATATTGATGTCTGTAGTAAATTAGAGTAATCGTTTAATAGCTATTGTGCCTCAACTTCTCTTAGACTATAAAAAAGCAAAAAAGAAGAAGATTTAGTTACGATTAGAAAAAAAACTTTCTATAGTTTTTTCTATGGATCCTTTATCAAATACTAAAAAAAATTTGGACTTTTGATCCAATTTTAAAAACTTATGTTTCATAATGTTAGAATTCAATTTGTCAATTGAGAATTGATTCTTCTTAGATACAAATTATGATAATTTTGGCTACTCTAATAAAAATTTTTTAATTATTATTATATAAAGATATTTTATTTTAATTATTAGATAATAAATTATAAGACTTTATTTTTATATAGTATAAAAATATTATTTTTATTTAAAATGTGACAAAATAAATATGTGATACTTTTTAAACAAAAATTATTATAAAAAATATTTTTGATATTTTTATAAGAATAGTTGCCTATAAATAATTATAACCTCATTTGATTTGAGCATCTATAAACGTAAAATGTTCAAATAATGTGTCAGAATTCTCTTTCTCCCACCAAACAAGACCCAAAATAAAACCCTTTCTACCTTTGTCATGCATTTTAGCGTTTATCCATTTTCAAATCTATTATTCAATCTCAATGACCTTCTTAATTACCCAAAAGAAAAAAGGGAAGGGGGCTCGGAGTGGTGGTTTTTATCTCAATACGGTATGATTTTTTCTTTTTTCTTTTATTATTATTATTATTTTTTTTTAAATGGAGAACTGTTTAATATGAACAGTTCCCGTAGCGTAAAAATTTAAAGAAAAATATTTTAAAGTAAGAAAAATAAAAAATAAAAAATTAATTATCATTAAAATTATGATTTTAAAAAATATTGATACTTAATATTCGCTCCCTATCTTACTTTATTAAGTAAGAAACTTTCATACCATTGAAAAAAAATAGCTAGTTACCGTCTAATTAAATAATAAGTAACTAATTTTGGTTGGTCGAATAATTGATTTATTTTTTCATTTAAATAAGTATTATAAATTTGAATTATGCTTTATATATGCAGTAATTTGTTAACGATAAATTTTTAAATAAAATTTAAATTTAGAATCAGTTGAATTAGGAAAAAAAAAGTTAAATGAACAGTGAAAGAATGAGTCCCTAGTTTAATGGACCAAGATCTTGCTTATTCTTGCAACCAATTATAGTGTGTGACACTTGATAATAAAATAATATATATTTATAATACAAACAAAATTATATTTAATAAACCTTTTAATATTACAACCGTTAGCTTTAATTCGTACATCACACATTGGTTAGATTTTTTTTTCTTTTGCAAAAGAAAATGACTTTTGTTGGTCAATAATTTTTTATCTTTCTGAAAAAAATCAGAGAGTAATTTTTTATAAATATATTTTTTTACGTTTCGTACTACTATTACTAATATATTTAATTCTGCATGTAAATTTATCACTATTATGTAATATGCTCCCATCAAAATTAATTATATATATATATATATATATATTTTTCATAATATTTTTCAATTCGACAAATAAAAAATTAATTCGTCGTAAATTATAATTCTATTTAAGAGTTGGTTATTAACTAATAAATTATTTTATTAACAAGACAAGATTCGAATTTTTAACACTTATTTAAATATATTAATAAAATAACTACTAGATCAATAAGTTAATTTAAATCATAACTATATATATCAAAATGTATACGAATAAATTTGAACTAAATTGTTTTAGCCGTTAATTTTAGTATACATTTCCTTTTTTTTTTTTAAGTTACAGGATCGGATAAGAACTTAATTCAAGCTTTCTCCATTAGAAGCTCATTAAGAAAAAGTAGTGTGCCATTTTGATTTATGTAGATTCAGTTTGATCTGGATTTTCATTATCATTATCATCACATTTCATTGTCATGCACCCTTTTAATCAAATTGGATGATAATAACTAATGCACGCAATTCCTTAATTAGTATAAGAAGTTAACCACTAATTAACAGATAAACTCACTTTCATACTTGGAATAATGTTGTAATTATCTTTATACCCATAGATCAAGTACCTAGCCAGAATCACGAATTTATTTAAACAACGTACAAATGATTCACTCTCATCACTTGCCTACATGCTACGTCATCGTTACACAAGAATCTTTACATTTCAGAATATTTTATTTATTTCTAATTTCAAATTAATATTATTTCTTTTTACGTAACTTTATTAGACACTACGATAACTAATTTATTAAAGTAAAATAATTAAAATGCTTAATTATCTTGGTCAGTTAATTATTTTTTATTGTTCAATTATCAAATAAATCACACCAGCATTTAAGATTTGGATAATACTAAATAGACAAAAAAATAGTCAAAATTTATCTTATTTAGTATTTATTAAAATAATTAATAAATATTAAATAAGACAAACTCTAACTATTTTTTACTAATATTTTTTTGTTATCAAATATTTCCGTTAAGATTTACTTGTTTCAAGATTATCAAGTGTCTCGTTTGTGTATTAGGAACAAAATTGAGTGGGCGAAATAATGGCCATTAATTAAGCAGCGACAGTGGCGAATATAATATATCAATTCCTAAATAAATGAGATTAATTCTAAATTAATTAGAATTAATATCCTATACAAGTTTGGGATGTTAATTACACATACCTCTTTGCCTCTAATAACGTGTTGTTCCTCCTGCTTTCAAAGAAAAAAGAATATTGTTTTTCCCTTTTCATCGCAAGTGTTACATTAAGTGTTATTCTTTATGTTGATTTTTTAAGTTACATTCGCATTTCAACGTTGTTTCCAAATTTTTTATTTATTTAATTTGATTCCATATTTAGCATTTATGATTTAAGTTAGTCTATAACTTTATTCTTTTTAAAGAACCGTTAACAGATTTATTGAGGTTGACTAACATTTCACCTAAAAATCTTAATTTTTAAAAGCTTATTAAAGAGCAAATTGAGATAAAAAAAAAATTTAATTTTTACGTCAATACTCGTCAAGGAGTCCAACACGACGTAATATGCTGTTAAAGATCTTATAATTGTTACATGACTTAACACTTGCACTAATTAATTAGTATAGTGGACTTATGTGTATAGTATTAGTTACAAAATTTATTATTGATTTAGTTATTTTGTACAAGAAAAAAAAATTAATTAGCAGTAGAATAATTAGTGACTATATATATCAATAGTATTTTTTTGTATGGTCAGTTTTTGTATTCTCATTTTCAAGTAGAATGGTGATTGAGATGTGAATAAGAGAAACACACTCTTCATTCTCTGAGTTTCGTGAAGTTGCTCTTTCACCTTCCAAAACTCACCACTTTAACATGGTACAGAGAGCGTGGATGGAAGGGTTGAAAAACTTCGAAAGAAACTTGAATGCAACTTCGATTTCATCTCCCTGCTGATTCAATTAACCTGCATGCAGTTTCAATTCCTTCTTCTTGCAAATTTAATTTCATCTTCTTCTCCTTCTTTCTTTCCTCTTGGATTTCATCTTCTTCTCAGTTTCTTTTTCTTCTTTGTTTCTTCTTCTTCTTCCTTCTCCCTTGAACTCACACAATAGAAATTGATGAGAGCTACTTTGTTCTGCACAAAACTAGTCCAGACAAATAGTGATCCGATCAGCAAGTTCTAGAGCAAAATTCTACAAATCCATCAGTTCTTGAAATTTTCTTTAAAATTGAATCTAGAGCAAGAAATTGAAGAAATGGCGTTAGATAATAATCCACCGTTCTCTTCTGTAGACATTCAGGCTCTTGCAAGTTTGGTCAGATCAATCTTATGCAATCGAATGCAACAAGAACGCAATCAAATCCTGCATTGGATCAGCGAGTCCCTATTTTCTGCATCCCGGAGAAAATTCAAGTTCTTATTTACTTTCGACTCCTTTAGTAGAAAACAACTACCAAATTTGGGAGAAAGCTATGTGGAGAGCACTTGCATCAAAGAATAAACTAGGATTTGTAGATGGATCAATTAAAAAACCTGAAAGAAGAACTACATTGTTTGAAGCATGGGAACGATTTAACACATATGTGGTTTCTTTGATTAATCAATCTTTAAGCCCTGAGATAACTAAGAGTGTAGTGTGGATGAATTCAACTTAAAAATTGTGAAAAAAATTAAAGCATAGATACTATCACGGAGACATGTATAGAATTGCAGAACTAGAGGAAGATCTATTTGCTACAAGATAAAGAGAGTTAACAATTACTGCTTACTATACAAAATTGAAAGAGATTTGGGAAGAATTAGATAATTTTCACCCGATCCCGATCTATTCAAGATGTTCTAAAAACTGCACCTGTGAATTGAATATATTGAGAGGTTATAAGGAAGAATCAAGTGTTGTAAGACTCTTGCATGAATTGAATGATCAATATTCTACTGTACGATCTCAAATCATGCTGATGAAATCATTGCCCAAAGTAGACGTAATTTTTTCTGATTTGCTTCAGCAAGAAAGGCAGTTTAACATGAATGAAATGGTTGAAGGAAAAGCATTGATAACCAATACAAGAACTGATGGTGGAATTATTAGAGGAAGGGATAGAGAAAAAGGAGGTAGGAGAGGCCATGGCAATTATCACAAGACTGAAAGAGGTTCAAAACAGTGCAGTTATTGTGGCAAAAATGGCCATCTAATAGACACATGCTACAAAAAGCATGGATTCCCTCCTCATTTCAAGAATGGTGGTGCCTCTATCAACGATTTGGTTGCTGAAAAAAGTGATGATAACAACAATCAATCTCAAGAAGCATTTGACAATTCTGAGCTTGGCTTTACTTTAAAGCAAAAGGAAGCATTATTAGCTCTCTTGAATCAGCAAGATGCACAACCAAAGCATAGCATAAATCAAATTGTTGCCACCACACTTCTGTCAAATCAAAGTATCTCTTACATAATGTCAATGTCCATTTTCAGTCCAAAATCCTGGGTCATTGACTCAGGTGCTACAAATCATGTTGCCTATTCAAAGTCATTTTTTCAGTGTCTATATCAAATAAAACCTGTTCTTATTAATATGCCTGATGGTACCAGTACAATAACCCAATATGCAGGAACTATAGTATTTTCAGACCAGTTTAAATTGTTTCATGTGTTTTTCATTCCAACATTTAAATTTAATCTAATATCTGTGTCTAAATTGACTGCCGATTCAAAATTAAAACTTACATTTAATGAATTTAGTTGTGAAATTTAGGAAAAGATTACCATGAAGACAATTGGTGTAGCTGAACAGAGGAGAGGCTTGTATGTTTTTGAAAACCTCACACCTGTTCAAGCTGCATCTTTATCTGTTCTTCCATCTATATTTGCACTGACTATTCAACCTGCACAATCTGCATCTTCATCTGTTCTTTCATCTGCATTTGCACTGGCTGTTCAGCCTGCACAATTAGATAACTCTGAACTCTGGCACCTCAGGTTAGGACACATATCTCATGATAGGATTGTTGTAATAAAAAAAAAATACAATGACTTAAATTTTTCTGCTTGTGATAATTCTTGTGACTCATGTCACTATGCAAAATAAAAAAGATTACCATATGTAACTAGAGTTTCAAAGAGTGAAAATAAGTTTGATATTGTCCATATGGACATTTGGGGACCTATAAATACAGTTTCAATTTCTAGTTTCAAGTATTTTTTTTACTGTGGTTGACGTCAAAAGTAGATTTACATGGCTATATTTCATGAAATCAAAAGGAGAAGCCGCTGATTTGGTAAAAAATTACGTTAAAATGGTTGAAACTCAGTTTGGCATAGTAATTAAAAAGGTTAGAACAGATAATGAAAATGAATTTAAGCTGCCAAATTTCTATGCATCTAAGGGTATAATATATCAAATTACCTGTGTTGAGACTCCTCAACAAAATGGCATAGTAGAGAAAAAACATCAACACATTTTAGAAATTACAAGAGCATTGATGTTTCACTCAAACATGCCTAAAAGGTTCTGGAACTTTGCAGTAGGACATTCAATGCATCTAATAAACAGAATTACTAGTACTATTCTGCAAAATCAGTCACCCTACTACATTTTGAAACAAAAATTACCTGATATATCATACCTCAAGGTGTTTGGATGTCTCGGATATGCATCAACATTAACAGCACATAGAACAAAACTAAATCAAAGAGCTCTCAAGTGTGTATACTTGGGGTCAAATATGGAGTTAAATGATACATTCTTTACAATGTTAAGAGTAGAAACATTTTCATTTTTAAAAATGTTCAATTCTATGAAAAATTTTTTTCATTTGCATTACAGGAATTTTCAAGCAATGATGAAAATAATAGACAAATGCAAACTGTCCCAAAATTGCATCATACATCTTTATTTGAATATTCATTTCTAGATCTGGATGAACCTTCTTTTTTCCAAGGTTGGTTAGATACCATGCATTTATCATCTCATTTAGATTCTATCTCACATATTCAAATCAATCCCAATAACAATTTACATCCATCACCACATTACCACACTAACTCAAACATGCATCCATATTCTGACATAACATCACAACCTAAAAAACTCTTAAGAGAAAGAAGACGTCCTACATACCTCAATGATTATCACTGCAATAGCATGAATGCATCAGCAAATAATTTTTCTAACATTTCACACAATTCATCGTGTTCTTCTCAAGAATTTTTTGAAAATTACACAAATATGTTACTAAATCAGGCAGATCAATTTTTTGACAAGTCTTTCATTCTTTTCTTTGAGTCTGAGTCCCCAGTTCCTCTCCTTTCTTTATCACCTAAGTTAATCACACAAAAATTCAACCAAGCCAAATACAAAGAATCAAAAATCTATGCTGAGGCAGTTTGTGATCTGAACTGGCAAGAAGCTATCAATGCAGAATTAATTGCTCTAAAGAAAAATCAGACTTAGACTCTTACCAAACTTCCTCATGCTAAAAAGACAGTAGGGTGCAAATAGGTGTTCAGGTTGAAATTGAATTCTAATAGATCTGTGGAGAGATACAAGGCAAGACTTGTAGCTTAAGGCTTCACCCAAACAGCGGGGTGGATTACTTTGAAACCTACAGTCCCATGGTAAAAATGAGCACACTGAGGATAATTTTGTCAATAGCAGCCATAAAGAATTGGTTTATACACCAATTAGATGTCAACACTGCATTTTTACATGGAGATTTAGCTGAAGAAGTATACATGCGACCCCCTCCAGGTTTAACATTGCCTTCACCAAACTTAGTTTGTAGATTAGATAGATCCTTGTACGGTTTGAAGCAGGCCAGTAGACAATGAGACACCAAATTATCAACCACTTTGATCGATTTTGGCTACACTCAATCTCAAAATGATTATAGCCTTTTCACAAAATATCATGGTTCACAATTCACGGCCATCTTGGTATATGTAGATGACTTAATCATTGCTAGAAATAACATGGATGAAATTGGGTCTGTCAAAAAGCACTTACATGATTTGTTTAAGATCAAATATTTGGGTGACTTAAACTTTTTTTCTAGGCCTTGAAATAGCTCGAAGCAAGAGAGACATTGCAGTATGTCAACGAAAATATTGCATCGACCTATTGAAGGAGTATGGATTAATGGATGCAAAGACAGCAACTACACCAATGGATTACACAATAAAATTGGCAAAAGATTCAGGGAGTTTACTCAATTCAGCATCTGAATACAGAAAATTAGTAAGAAGATTACTCTATTTGACCAATACTCGACCTGATATTGGATATGCAGTAGGAAAATTAAGCCAATTCTTAGACTGTGCTACTAAAAAACACTTTGAAGTAGCCATCAGAGTATTAAGATACCTCAAGGCTAAACCTGCCCTGGATCTAATGTTCTCATCCCACACTGACTTGAAACCAACTGGTTTTTCAGACAGTGATTAGGGAGCCTGCTCAGACACAAGGAGATTAATTTCAGGGTACTGCTTCTTCATAGGAACTTCTATTGTATCCTGGAAAAGCAAGAAACAAAACATAGTGGCCAGTTCTTCATGTGAGGCAGAATATAGGGCCCTTGCAATGGCCACCAGAGAAGCGCAGTGGATCACCAATATACTTGGAGACTTGAAGATTGAATTGAGTAAGCCAATTACAATATATTGTGATAGTCAATCAACATTGCATGTTGCGGCCAATCCAGTTTTTCATGAAAGAACTAAGCATATAGAGATGGATTATCATATTGTTCGAGACAAATGACAAGAACAAGTGGCAAAATTGCTTCCTGTTTCAACTGTTAATCAAACTGCAGATATATTGACTAAAGCCTTAACTCCAAAGATGTTTTAAGACTGTCATGACAAGCTCAGAATGATGGATGTAACTGATTCTAGTTTAAGAGGGAGTGTTATATGACTTAACACTTCCACTAGTTAATTAGTGTAGTGGGCTTATGTGTATAGTGTTGGTTACAAAATTTATTAGTGACTTAGTTACTTTGTCCAAGAGAGAAAAATCAGTTAACAGTAGAGTAATCAGTGACTATATATATCAACAATATTTTTTTATGGTCAATTTTTGTATTTTCATTTTCAAGTAGAATGGTAATTGAGATGTGAATAAGAGAAACACACTCTCCCTTTTTTAAATTTCGTGAAGTCGCTTTTTCACCTTCTTGAACTCACCACTTTAATAATGATAGAAATAATCCTAATGTGAATTATAAATATTAAATTAAGGAATCAAATTAAATAAATTAAAATTTTAAAAATTAAATTAAAATATAAGTATATATAATTTTAAAAACTAATTTAAATATTTATTCGCTAATTTCTCTTTTCAATTTGTCCGTTTGATTTTGGTATTATATATGATATTATTCAATCTATTTCTACTTTTTTTTTTTAATATTGTTACTCTAGTTTAGCTAAATTACTGTAGTTAAAAAGAAATGCTCCGATGGCAAAGAAACAAACGAGTATGATGGGTAATTTTTCTATTTTTAGAGTTATAATGAGTTTTTTTTTTTAATTTATATTTTCATAGACCAAAATAATTCATGCATAAAAACTTGAGCATTAATTTGTTTATATATAAACTAGTGAGATATGTCATTGTCTGATCATGAAGTATGCCAGGTAGTGTATTTAAAAATCCATGTCAGCATCTACTAACAACATGAAATGAAATTTATGTGAGTAATTAACTTGATTGAGGATTATAAACCTGAAAAGGATCAAACTAATCAATTTAAAAATTAAAACCCAAACTGGTAATCATCTCAATTAACTAGTGAGAGACAAGATAAGTTCAATGTCTCATCAAGAAGCTTACCACTAACTATAATATTGCAGCAAGTTTAGTGACACGTTTTAATTTGTCTATTTAGTTTTTTTTTTTATTTCTAAATATTATTTTGCGTAATGTCCAAAAGATGATGGAAATACCTAAAAAAAAAATTCTAATACTTAAGTTAGTAAAAATTTAAATAAATTTTAATAAGTTAAAATTAAGAAATATCTGAATTTTATAAAATATTTATAGAGATAAGTGATTTTTTTTTATCAAAGATAAAATTTAAATTCGTGACTTCTTACGTGAGTATGGAGAGATTATATCATTTGAACCATAATTTATTGGCTATAGAGATAAGTGATGACTTAGTCATTTCCACTTATAGTAATTATATATATTAGATTATAACACAAAAATTAAGATAACAAAAAAAATGCAAGATTTTCAATTATATAACAAAATATATCGACTGATTTAATCGATATTCAACTATATTAACACTGGATTATACTAACAAAATATTTATATATTAGATTATAAATAAAGATAAAAAATTAAGATAATAAGTTATAAAATAATTATAACCATTTAAATATAATTTTAATGAGCTACTTATCTATTTTATTATTTTTTATAACTTAAATACTCTTTTTATATATTTTAACATACGTCTAATAAAATAAACAAATAAAAAATGTAATTTTCCATTGGTTTTGTTTGGTGGCCCGTGTCTTATAGTTGAGCTTGTCAATAATGGGCCTAGGCCCAAAAGGCCTTGAACCAAGATATTAAAATATTTTGAGAGAAACCGGATCTGGTTGGATCCCTTTTGAGAAGCTTGATAACAAGAGAAGACAGAGAAAATGGATAACATCACAGCAAGCGAAGTTGCAGGTTTGGGAGTTGGCACGCTTCTCCTTTGTGCCACCATTGCTGCCCCCAAAATCGATGCTTTCTTCTCTTCTTCTCAGCGCAGGTTAACTTACTCTTCTCTTCTGTTTTTTCTTGTGTCCAAGAAACAGCTATTAGAATCTTTTGTGGGAAGGAATTGAACTGTATTTTGATCCCCTTGAAACCTTATGCACTTAATTTTAATTTGGTCTTTCAACTTTATTTCTGTTTATTCTGTGTTAGTAGTTGTATAAATGTAAGAAAAAAACAGAACAGAAATAGAGTAAATAGTATAGGAAGTAGCAGTGAAGAAATAGCAAATAGAGATAGGTGAAGAATATAGAAATCACAGATGAAGGAATATCAGTGAGATAGTTCCCAAATCGGTGGAAAAATGTATTGAGTAAAGAATGTATGCGTGTAAACGATTACAAGAAATGATCAATTGGCTTTAGAGAGGCCAATCTCTCCACAAATTTCCGCTCAATTCTTTTCCTACTTCCAAGTATGCTTTATTTTTCATTTTATTTTTCTCATTCTCGTCTAACTAACCCCTGGGGTTGCTATCTCAATTTATTAATAGAGACATAGATACAAGAGTACATAGAGTACATAGAGTACATTGACATTTTACATTTTACATTTTGTTTGATAAATTAGACAGAACAGAACACACAATTTATAATTATAGTAAGATGTCAATTTATAGTTATGCATATATTGAAAAGGGGTGGCTCCTCCATGCGGCCCTTGAACATCTCTGCTACTGGGGTGTGTGACAACAAGCTAATCTTGCATGTGTACTAGTTGAGTGAGTTTGATGACTCATTAGTTAGTTAGTAGTTATTATACTCTTATATATGATCATGTAGTGCTAGACTTGTATCATAACAGTTTTCCTCAATAGTGAAATTAAATTTATAGTGTTCTGAACCATTTTTTTGGGCTCTTAGCACACTTTCCAACAATTCAAACTTGTTGCGTGATACATATCTTACCATTTCTTAGTATTTGAAGTAGCCTGGCTTTTCATATAGGGTTCTGCGAATGAGCGTCCTAAGAGTATTCATTAACTTAAGCTCTATCATCAAAACATGAAAGAAGCCATAAAAAGCTCAAAACCTACTTATTCACTTTCTTCTTTGTAAAGGATTATTCAATGTATCATACCAATCATCAAGGAAATTGATTAACCAAGCTATGTAATAGGCAGACACTATGTTTTTTTCATTTTTGTGCCTATTTGGAGGCTTCCATGATCACATTTGCATTTGTTAAGAGCTGCATTTGTAGTTCAACTTTCTTGTTTCAAATGCTTGCTAGAAAATTTTCCTATGAAATTATGAATGAGACAAATTTATGCATAACAAACAAAATTTCCCGGCCAACAAGAGTTACATGCATGAGTGTCCCAAGTCAACCACGAACAGGAACAATACAAGTTAATTATGATAATTATGAACATGTTTCCCATGATTTTGCTAAAGATTTCAGGTATATAAGTTCTATCTTTAACAATTTCACTTGGGCAGTATATTCATAAGTTGTATTTTATGTTGACTATAATACTTTAAATTAAGGTCAATTTTTTTATTATTTGAAAACACTTCTTAAGTTGGGAACTATGGTGGAGGATGTGGCGCATCCACAAAGTCTTGCACCCTAGATTCCCTGGCCCTCCGAACGCAGCAACACTACCACCGACTCCATAACCTTTGGAGCTACCAACTCTTGTCACAACAATGGTACAAACCGATGGTGAAGGAGAGTCCGACAAAAATGGGCCAATTCCCTCTCCATCCCGTTACCAATGGTTGCTAGAAGTCTTGAAAGGAAACCTTGGTATTACCTCTGCCAAATGTGATTAGCCCACTCCAATATGAGACTTGATACACCCCTCATGCTCAGAAGTAGATAAGGAAACCTTATTATTACCAAGGCTCCAATGCAAGAGACCAAGTGGCCATGTATTGAGTGTCTTGGTGACTTAGTTGCTGCTTCATATCCATAGCTGATAGTCCATAACAGCAAGGCCACGGCAATGATTGCTCCAATTATGCGCAATGCTGTTGAACCGCCACTTGCAATAGTGACGTTCGAGATCATCCTCGACATCTTACTTCTGCTTGTCTCTGTTGCACTGGGCAGAACTTTACAACAATAGCTATGGATTCAAAAGTTTGGAATCTTAATATTTTCGGCAAGTATGCCAATGGCATATGTTCTGCTTCGGATTTATCTTCAATGCAGGGATGACATCTCCAAAGGCTCGATTCCCCTTCTTATTTAATTTTAGTACTACATGCAGGAGGTAATGCCACAGTTCATTATGGAAGTAGTCGCACCTTCAATGCACTAAGCTTGCATCACAAGGTCATCTCTCGAGAAACCTCTTGCCTGGTTTGCTTGAGACAAACAAAATATATAGCTTTAGTTTTTCATTTTCTGTGTTATTGACGAAACCGATTTGGCTTTTGATTTTCGCTGCTTAATTCCTAATTGCTGCTGGGCTGCTGCCTAACACAATGACATGTGGGAAAAGTGTCCCAAATATAGGCTTCCATGATCACATTTGTATTTGTTAAGAGCTGCATTTGTAGTTCAACTTTCTTGCTTCAAATGCTTGCTAGAAAACTTTCCCATGAAATTATGAATGAGACAAATTTATGCATAACAAACAAAATTTCATGGCCAACAAGAATTACATGCATGAGTAGTGTCCCAAGTCAACCACGAACAGGAATAATACTAGTCAATTATGATAATTACGAACATGTTTCCCATGATTTTGCTAAAGATTTCACTTGGGCAGTATATTCATAAGGTGTATTTTATGTTGACTATAATATTTTAAATTAAGGTCATTTTTTTATTATTTGAAAACTTTTCTTAAGTTGGGAACTATGGCGGAGGATGTGGCGCCTCCACAAAGTCTTGCACCCTAGATTCCCTGGCCCTCCGAACGCAGCAACACCACCACCGCCTCCATAAACTTTGTAGCTACCAACTCTTGTCACAACAATGGTACAAACCGATGGTGAAGGAGAGTCCAACAAAAATGGGTCAATTCCCTCTCCATCCCAATACCAATGGTTGCTAGAAGTCTTGAAAGGAAACCTTGGTATTACCTCTGCCAAATGTGATTAGCCCACTCCAATATGAGACTTGATACACCTCTCATGCTCAGAAGTAGATAAGGACTTGGAGCGTTGACCATATTAAACTTTACTCTCATACCATATTCAAAATTAAATAGTCCTAAATCATCCCAGAATCTAGTATTTTTGGGTCCATTGTAGGTCTGCTTTATAACATCTTCACAGTGTTATTGGATCATGAAAAGATTCACTTTGAGTCAGTCTTGAAGTTTTTCACACTCCCATGAATGTTTGAAGTCATTCTTGCTGCTTTCTAATTGTGGGAGTCTTTATATGGCATCAATTTTTCCATTGCCTTTTGGCCGTTTCTATAATCTGATTCAGTGTCATGGTGTTGAATCTTTCAGACCCTTGAATTTTTCTCGTGCACTAATGTTTCAAGTGAATTCTGGTGACAGATTTTTAATGGTACTCCCACTTTGGCACCTGCAGCACAAGAATTAATTATATTAAGATAAATATAACAACGTAGATTATGTGAAACTATAATGCAAATGACATTGTAAACAAACACTTACTGAGACTTTTATTTGTTAAAATTTTTCAATTGTTCTTTCAAGTTTTAACATATATCCCCTTGATTGCAGTGCACTGGGGATGTGCAGGCGATGTGGCAATCTGAGGAGATTAGCTTGTTCTAGATGTAAAGGAACTGGCTCAGTCAAAGAAGGCGGAATACTAAGACTCGGTAGTAACCTCATAGATGACTTGTATGAAAATCTTGGTTATCAATCAAAGGTCAAGCAGATATCTTGTGTAAAATGTCAAGCCAGAGGTTACTTTTCATGTCCTGAATGTTCTAAACAATAATCAATGTGATTTTATTTATCTCCTTGCCCTATAAAATTGTGACAAGAAAACCTCACAGATGGTGGTATGTAACAGTAGTTTTATCCTTAATACCTTGTTGCAAGAACAGATGCATGATCAAGATGCTGCTTGTTAATCAGGATTAGTGGTATGTGTTGTCTCTATTGTATTTGGTTTGTAATATTTTGATTCCATTATTGTCCTTGACTGATAAGGTAAGCATTGCAATAATCTATCCTTTTCACTTTCTTGCTTTTTAGGGAGCACACCATTATATTGATGAATTTGTTCTGTCATTGGGCCACATGTCAAATTGAAAATGATGTCTTACAAGAATAAAGCTAGAGTCAAGTGGTGAGTTCACTGTTTGCTTAAACAAGTGTTGGGGATTTGAATCTCGTATTGTGTATGTAACAATCCATTGGCCAGTAGTAGATCTTTAAATAGAATTTAGATTTGCAGCAAATTAGTCTTTTGATCTGTTGGATTGAGGAATACTATTGGGGAAAAAAAAAAAAGCTAGATGGATGCCACTTTAAAACAAAATTAATAGATGTGAAGATTCTATTGAGGTGACCCCTATCATTTAGAATAAATTTGGTTTATGATGATAGATGCTCTTTCCTAATCAATATAATTGATTCCACCGAGTGAATGACTATTTGTTTTTAAAGGACAAAAGGCTGGAAAAAGAAGTGTTATGGCCAACAAACTCAACATCGACATCATATAAACGTGGAATTATCTTTTCAAAAATAATCCATTAAAATATTTAGGCCAAAATAGCCAATAAGTCCCCCTTTATTATTTTTGTTACCGAATTATAAAGTCTCGGTTAGGACAAGTGCACCGATCTCAACTCACAAGTAATAAAAAATAGTAAAAGAATTATATTTTTTTTCGAAGATTATCCATCAGGCAGCAAATTCAATTTAAAAAAATTCACTATTTGAATATTCAAATAATAGAATGAATAAATAAATAAAATCTAAAATCTAAAAAACAATAAAAAGATGAGAATGTAATGAATGAGATACATGTTAAGATTAATTTCATTCAATGTTTCATGTTTGTAACATCTAATATTCTCCAATTTTCTTGATTTACTGATATCAGTGAGTCTTTTAATTAGATTAACTTAGTGAATAACTTAATTTGGTTAATGACTTCATTCCAATTTAAAATGTAGCTAATGATAAAGATCGAAGACGACACAAGCAAATACTTCGTCGTTTGGCTATGCTTTAATTTATAACAGCAATTTGTTTAGCGTATTGCCCTATTCATACCTTCCAACTCATATTCATCATATACTTAGTATTTATAGGGCCGTGAGAGACAGCCCAAGTTATGGTGATTGGGCCTGGCCCATAATATCGTGCACAAGGTCTGTCTACCATGAGCTTTCCGCATCCTCAGTGGAAGGTATCTGTATCTGTATGGCGAGCAGTGCGATGCAGCGGTGCGGCATAGCAGCCACTGCAAGGTGGTTGACGGCGTCCTGGACGGCGTCTGGAGGAGGAGGTTTACCTACGGTGTGCGGGCGAGGTGACAAGAAGACGAAGAAGGGGAAGAGATTCAAGGGATCGTACGGTAACGCTAGGCCGAAGAAGGAGAAGATGATAGAACGCATCAAGGACAAAGTCGAAGTCCCCAGGTCCACTCCTTGGCCTCTCCCTTTCAAGCTCATTTGACTGCTGCATCTACTTTCTAGGGTTTTGAATTATGTTCTTCCTGCTTTGGGGTAGCAATAAGTAAATCACTAGATTAGCCTCGTATCCCTGTGAGGGAGGTTCGGGTATGAGAAGCACATTTCATTACTTGCCTTTGCTGTTCTGCATATACATATTGAGTTTTTCATTCACAGTTGATTTTCAATGTTTATTAGTCAGTCATCAATTGTTAGGCTCATTTCAAACAGTATTTTCCTCTATGTGTTCATGATATTGAGATTTTTATATTCTGAAAACCTTTAAGGGAAATGTCCCATGTATCTGCGGAAATGATTATAATTAAAACAAAAAGGATAAATGAATTAGACAAACTAGACAGAAAAATCAGCTCTCTCTTTCAGGTTGCGGATGTTATTTTCCTCTGGGTATTGTAGCTCCTCTGAGCTGAACTTTACAACAATAGCTATGGACTCAAAAGTTGTTTGGAATCTTAATATTTTCGGTAAGCCAAGATGAGGTCCTACATGCCCCAGTGGCCAGTATGCCAATGGCATATGTTATGTGGGATTTTGTGGTGATTCCTTTGCAAAATCACAAAAGAAGTTTTGTAATTAATCATTGTTGAAAACAAAAATGAATGTCACTTTGGTATTTGTTTAGCGATTTTGCCATCAACATGTTATTTCCGTTCACAAATCTTTGGAATTGAATTACAGGTTTCTTAATTCTTATAGGAGGTGGTTTCTTAATTTCAATTATGGATGATAATATACATCAAGAAGCATTTGCTCATAATAATTTTTTCTGCCAATCAAGTAGCATTTGCTTAGATTGTGACTATCTTCCATTTTTTCTCTTCCAATATACTCTGTTCAGACTGTTTTCTGCCTCAGTCATTATATGCTGAATGTTTTCATTGTTCTGTTCCAATTGGGGATTGTATGAGTTATTATATGCTTCATTTTTTGTTGTTCTAACTTCTGTTATTAAAAAAGTTTGCAATTGGTAATCTTTTAATTTATCATATGCTTCATGTTTTCATTGTTCTGTTTGTATGAACAAAAAAATTTGCAATTGGTGATTATATGATCATGTTTTGATTGTTATTTTAAAAAAATCCGTTTCATTGTTCTGTTATTGCCCTGCTCTCAATCTCCGCCGACTCGCTGCCTCTGCCGTGTTGGATTTTTTTTGTTTCAGGCTCTATTGTGTGTTTGTTGTGCAACACTATTATTTTTTGTTTTATTTTTTGACTCAGCTATATAAGGCAATGTTCTCTGTCTTTGACTTGTGCACTGAGATTCAATCCAGTCATTTTTAATGGAAGTATAACTATGTTAATTATCTACAAATCTGTAGCAAGTTTTCGCAGATTTTGATGATGCATGACATTTTCATGTTGATATTTCATATTTGGATATTTCCTATTGTTATTTAACTTTTGCAACTGTATTTTGATAAGATTATAAGATTTTGGTGGATGGCATTTCATGCAGCACTTTAAATTTATTTATTATTTTATTATAAAACAGTTTTTTCGGTTGAATCGGTTGGACCAATAACTAAAGTGATTCGATGACCAGTTCGATTTTTAGAACTTTGGTTGGGACATTAAATCCTTGTTATTTAATCTTTAAACATTACGAATGTTAGAAGATCATTAAAAAAAAAGAAAATATAAATTTTGGAAATCTAAATTTTGATATTCATGAATTTTTGAATGTATAATTGGTATAAGTTTCATAGTTGAAAAAAAAAATTAAGAGTTTTGGATTTTGACATATTAGATATTTTAACTTCAACTTTTTAAAAAATAAAAAATATGGTAAAAGTACACTATTGTTGGAGAGGAATTGAAATTAAAATTGATATTGAATATTGATTGATTTGTAAATTTGATAGATTTTTATAAAATTTTGAAATTGATAAAAGAATAAAATATGAAATTAATTCAAAATAATAATTACAAGAAACACTAGTAGTAAGTATAATGTAAAAGAGTGAAAGTTGGACTATGATTTTAAGAGAAATAGTAAAGTTGTTTAGCATGATTAAAGAGACTTATATTTAGATGATTATTAATGGTAAAAAACAAGGAAAGAATCCTTGATGCTAATATGCAAGACTTTAGTGTCACTGGAATCCAAAATAATTTAGAACCAACCAGTTGTCTCAACTCTCAAATTCGGTCTGGGTTGTCAGTTGGTTAAATTGAAGACTATGCTATGAACCTAATAAGGAGGTGACTTTTGTGAATGTTTACTGTTCCTTTACCCCCTATATCTATAGGGAATGAGTCATTAGCTATTCCGTATAATAGTGCCATAATTGCAAAAGAAGAAACAGTATATGTCCAATGTGTCTGGGATAAGAATCCCTCCTCAGATTTAACCTAAAACTGGTTGTTCTTAATCTTAAGAGGTTTATATCACACACACAAACACGCATACGCCTATAAATAAGAATGCACAGTTTGGAAGATGAATCACGTTTCTTTGGGCGGAAATGCACAATTAATTTGTCAGTTTAATGCATATAGATTTATAGAGTAAGTCATGCATTTCAAAATTTGGAAATGTTTAGGCACATAGAGAATGTGTGACTAAATTCCCAAAATGATTTTTGAGATTGGCACTGTATACAAAAATTATTTTTGAAATTTTAATTGTACTAATTACATTCTTGAAATAAATAAAATTGTATCATATTAGTCTCTGATCTATTTTTCGTTAACTACATACTGACGTGTGGATCTTTGGTGATAGTGTTACCTTATGATTTGGCTACGTATAATGGTATGATGACGTGTTAGTCAGTGACATGTGACATGCTGACGTAGATGATTATATCATGTATCACAATGCTATTTTGCCACGTCATAATGTTATTTGTTTACGTGTTATCTACTATGTCATCATTTTATATGCACGAAATTGGTTCCTTACTTTGTATCAAATGACTCATTTTAGTCCCTAAAATTAAATATCGTGCACCAAATTAATTCTTTCATCAGTTTTTTCTCAAATTTTTTTTATAAATTTAAAATTTTCAATATTTTTTTATACACTAATTTTAATTATATTTTTTATTATACAATTTTTTATAATAACTTTTTCAATGAATAATTTTAACTTATATCATTAGAGTACATGTTAGCTAAATCTAAAATTTTATTATTGCCTCTTGTGTTTATTTGTATCTGTTTTAAATTTTAATACTGTTCAAGTCATGATCACAATAAGTGCCTATATTAATTAATAGTGTAATATATGAAAAGGCAGCTTAGTTAAGTTATAGATAAAATAAATTATTATAATCGATAGTATAAATCTATCTTATTAATTTAGTGAGAAGTCAATTATATGGGGAATTAGACATTCTTAAAACAGATAGGAATAATAAATTTATGGTTTAATTACTCTGTTGGTCCCTATAGTTTTGCAAAATTTTCAATTAGATCCCTATACTTTTTTTTCTTTTAATTGAGTCCTTGCAAATTTTTTTTAATTGGGTCCTTACACTTTTTTTTTTTTTATTTAGTTCCCTATACCAATTCTTTTTTTTTAGTTGATCCCTATAAAATTAAACCAATTACTACTAAAAAGGATTTAATTGAAAAAAAAATTAGTGTAGGGACTCAATTAAAAAGAAAAAAAGTATAGGGACCTAATTGAAAATTTCACGAAACTATAGGGGCCAACAGAGTAATTAAACCTAAATTTATATTAGTTAACAAGTGCCTTATCAAGTATTCTTAAAATTTTTCTTAAGGTGTTAAATATTAAAAAATTTGTATTAAAAAATATTATTATACTCTTAACTTACACTTTTTACTAAATCAATATCAATGTCTCATATAATTCTCTTAATAAAATATTGTAAAATTAAAACTAAAATTTTAAAAATATTTTATAAAAGTACTTATATTTAAATAACTTGTAAAAAGATGAAATTAAAATTGGTGTATTTAAAAATATTAAAAATTTTGAATTTATAAAAAAAAATAGAAAAAAACTGATAAAGAGACTAATTTGGTACATGACATTCAATTTCAATGGCTAAAATGAATCATGGATTAATTTGGTACATATGTAACGATGACGTGGATGACATGTAGACAAATAATATTACGACACGTGACAAAATAGCATTGTGATACGTGATATAACCATCTACATCATTATGCTATGTGTCGTTGACCCGATACCAAAGTTGTCAATCTCGCAAGTCTAAATAAACTCGTGGAACTTACCTAAACTCGACTCGTAAGAGTTTTTCTGTTATGAATTTTTTAAATATATATATATATATATATATATATATATATATATATACTCAAATTTAGGCATTCAAAATTAATAAGTTCAACTTCAAAATATATAATAAATTAAAACAGTACCATAATTATAATAGGTACTTTAGAACACACATTTAAATCCTTCACAAATATGCATTTAATTTAACATAAAATCTACACACAATCAAAGCTTGAAATAACATAATCCAAAAAAGAAAAAAAATAACAAAATAACAAGTAAATGGCGTAATAAACTAAAAATCGAATTGAAATCCTTCAATATCTTCATCTTCCATGACATCAGTATCCTCATCTTCACCATCTTGTTCCTAAGCCAACATTTTCAAACATTTTATCTCTAAATCAATAATATTCAAATTAGTAAGTTTGTCCCTAAATAAAAATTCTTCTTCTAAATCAAATAATCAACTATGAATTAAATGAATTAGAATTTAGATATTCAAAAAAATGAATTAACAATGATTATAATTCAAACATTAATAATTTATACCATCTCAGAGATCAGAACAACTAAAAATGGGTAGCATTTTTTCGGTTTTTTTTTTTGGACAAAATGGGCACTGAACGCAAACTCGTTAATTCGCGAGTTTGACTGAGTTTATGCGAGTCTACTCGAGTTTACTATAAAATAATTTTGTGTCCGAATTAACTCGATTCTACTACCTAAACTCATAAATTTGTACGAATTTATGGGTTAATTCACGAGTTTGACAACAACGACCGATACATCATTATATTATTATGTGTGTCTAAATCATGAGATGACACGTGTCACCAAAGGTCCAAGTCATTAAGCCAAGTCAGCGCGTTGTTAATGAAAAACAGGTCCCAGAGTAATATAGTGTAATTTTTTCAATCTAAAAAACATAATCGATATAATTAAAATCTCAAAAATAATTTTTATGCACAACATCAATTTCAGAGATCATCTTAAAAATTTAGTCTAAAAATATGAGCTCATAATTACTGAAATCACATGCCTTTTTTGGGTTTAAAATTTTATGTAGCCTCAACAGTCCCCAAATTTGACTTTATTTGCAAATTACTGCATTCATGATGCATGTATATTATATATTTATTTAGTTTGATATTAAATTAATTTTATTATTATAATTAGATTGTATTTTTAATTTATGAATAAATACTTTTTAGTATCGTATATTCTCATAGTATCTAAATGTTTTGTTTATTTTTAAGTTATTATCATTGATATTTACACCTAATCTCCGACTCTCAGGTATTTTCACGGAATAATTTTTAAGTTTTTGATTTTTTATTAAAAAACAATAGAATAAATCCTAATTTTATCTAATTTAATTACTTAAAATTAAAAGAAATTTAGAGTAAAACAATATAATCTTATTATGTAAAAGAAAAAGAATAAAAAATTGTGGTAAAGTATCATTTAGAACTTCTTACATTTATTATTAATAAATTGTGTTGGAAGCCAATAACAAAGAGAAAATTCAAAAGGGTAACCACGAACTAACCATATGCAAGCAAAACACTCAGATGAATAGTTGTTACTAAAATAAAATAATGTGTGGATTTTGTAACTCCAAAAACAAATATATTTAACTGAAATTATAAATTTTTTTTAAACAAAAGATTTCGAATTACGAGTTGCCATAATATTACATCAAAATTATTTAATAATATAAAATATTTTTCAAGTTGATAGTTAAATAGAAATAATAATCAAATTCGACTCTCAATTTTCATTTCATGATAAAACTAGTTCTTTATCGAGTAAAATAATTTTTATATTATATCAATGATTCAAATTACAAATTATATCAATATAGTTGATTATTTTATATTATATAATTATCTATTATTTTTAATTTTAAAAATTTAAGTTTTAACTCATATACTAATTGAAGGCGTATATTTTGTATTAACATGTTCAATTTCAAAAATTTTGATAATAATTTTTTAGATGCTAACGAGTCAAAAGATAATTTTTAATGAATTTTTAAAAATTATTTATTGTTCTGTTTTGAATTTATAAATTTGTAAAAATATAATTTTTTTTAATTTGAACTAAAACACAAAATTTAAATTTTTATTCTTATTCATTTTAATTATTTTTATATTTTATTTAAATTCAAACGAAAATATATTTTATTAATAATTATGTTTTAAAGTTAATAAAAAATAAATAAATAATTAACTATAATTTATCAGGTAGTAAATCGAATAAATTAGAATTAATTTATTAAAAAAGATTCAATTTAGTTGTATCGATTTACATTGAATATAAATTGTTCCGATACTAAATCGAATCTAATTTATTTGATATATCATGCATTATCATAAACTGACACTAATTAATTCGATTTACATTAAAAAATATAAATTTAATTTAATTATTTTGATTTATATAAAATCATTCAGTGTAAGTAACAAAAATTAAACTAAAATATTGGTATAATTTTGAGGCTAAAATAATTTATTTGCGTTAATTATCCTATTTTATTTATATATATATTGAAAAGCAATAGTTTTGATATGATTATTGGAGCTGTTGTCAGGGGTCGAATCTACCCAGTTTTTCAGCTGCCTCGTATTATAGAAAAGAATAGAATGCACATTGATTGCACAGTGCTAAAACAGTAGACTCACCAGTGTGAAAATCCAAGAATGGCCCTCTACGTAGTCCTCCTATCTTAATTCGACACGTGTCCACGTAAGCAGAGGAAATTGTTTTCTCTTTCCATCTGCCTCTGCGTCACCTGGTACTGTACACAGTAGCCTATAAGAAGAGTACACGTAGTGCTCCCCACTCAACAGTGCTACAACCTAATTAGCTATCTCACTCTTGGAAATTGTTGACCTCTAGGTTGGACTATATTAATGCACACATTTAATTAACCAATCTACTTACTCCTTTATAAATACTTCACCTATTTTATTTATTTAAAAAAACCTTCCAATACAAATTTTTTATTTGATCGAGTCAAATCAAATTTAAATAATATATCAAGTTTCGAATTTTAAAAATTTTGATGTCAAAATTAAAAAAAATTTATATTATAATTAAAAAATTTGGTATTATTTTTTACGTGAAAAAAAAATATTATTTACATACATACGAGTAATTTTTGTGAAAATTAGATAAATTTAATTAGACTTTATTAATAAAAATATTTGGTTGTATAATGAGACTAATTTATTTATTTTTAGTTGTATTAAATACTAGGATTTTACAATAATTTCATTTAATCAATTTATTAAATTTAATGTGTACAGTCTTATGTAAGGATAAATTCAGGAAACAAGACAATTCAGTTAAACTTGTATTTTTCAAAAGTAATTTACTAATAAAGGCAATTTTCGAATCATGGTTTTTCGAAAATTATATTAGCTAGGTTTAGTAAATTAAAATTAAAATCATTTTAAAAGTAAGTATTTATGTCTTTGAAAAATACAAATACCTTAATAATGGAATTTAAGAAAAACTTTTAAAACAATAACATGTTCTAATCCAATGCGCATTATGTATATATTTTTAAATAGCAATAACCTATTATGATTTATAGTTTTATACTAAATAAAAACATATGTGTAAATAATATTGGATAAGGGAATTTGCTTTATTAGTTAATTTTTTTTTTGTCTATTTAAGTAAAAAAAAAAATCCAATTATTGTGATACGTAACATTATTAAGAGGACCAAACTTAGCCTCCTTTGCTAGGGTTTTTTAACACTGTCTTTAGGTCCTAACTTTAGGTGTTTTCACTTGTTTGTGTGTTGTGTCCATTAGGCCAATTATAATAATTTAAAAAAATAATGAAGGGTCATCAAAATTTTTTATTTTTTATTTTTATTTAGTTATTAATTTAATTTTTTTAGTATACTTTTTTTACTCTAATAATTTAATAATATACGTTATCACATACTTTTAAATATAAATGACTAAATGATAACCAAAATACTAAATTCTGACGGTACTCTAACTTTTTTCTATAATTTATTTTGAAAAATAAAACATCGAACTATGAATAAAAAAGTAACGCCATAAATAATCAAACAATTACGTATATCATTTCTCCTTATAAGTTCCCAATAGTAGCAATCACACCATGTGATGAAAGGAAGATGAGGCAACAGAAACGAAAACGTACATAGTACCTTAGCTTTTGAAATTAAAATCATAGCAAAATTCAAAGAAGAGATAAGCAAAGTTGTGCTCTTTTCTTGGCCACAAAAAATGCAGCACCCAGTAAAGTAGTGAAACCAAAGTGGATTTTAACGAGAGATATATACATAAAATTATATTCCTTATTTGGAATACAGGGTCCTACATAATTTGTCTCTTTAGACATATAATACAACAAGTGGATGACATTATTTGTACGTAGGCTATAGTTGTTGTGTACATTTAATCTTAAAATTTGACATGAGAGTGTTTTTGCAACTAAGTTTACCTTAGTCACATATCATTTATGGGTTCTGCTCAAACCCAAATCCTTCACATTTCTTTATACGGTTAGAAGTTAGAACTTAGAAGAATGTGACAAATAAATAGGTATGTGACCACTAAATAATAATAATCACGAAATAAATAGACTACGAGAGATTGTTGTCATATTTAGGATCACCAAGGAAATTCTCAGCTTACTTTATATTAACCAAATCTAGCTTTGGTATTAGTGGTTCTAAACTTCAAATAATAATAATAATAATAATAATAAATTATCCTTTAAAAAATTTCAGTGAGTAAACTCAAGCTAAGATTACTATAAAAAAATTATCGGATACTGTCGAATTTATTGACAAATTTATTGTCGAAATAAATTCGATGGTATAAATCTCGCTGATAATTATTTATTGGCAAATTTTCTTATTCATCGCTAATTACTGTCAAAAATTTTTCGCCGATAACTTTTACCATCGAATTTATCACTCGGTAAATTTGACAATAATATATTATTTACTAACAACTAAATTAATAATTACCAGTAAATTTATTTGTCAGTAAATTTGTCGGTAAACTTAATTTTTAATTTTTTTTAATAAATTCACTCATTACCATCCTCCTCCTAGAGCAAAAGAGAACAAAAGCATATATAATTAATACCAATCAATCAAACAAATAAAAAAGATAAAATTAAAGTACAGAAAGAAAAAGAATAATAACCAACTGTATTATAAGGAATAACCTCCATATTCTATAAATAGAAAAAAAATAAGTATATATGCACATTATGACTATAAACATATCTTAAAGAATTGTTTGGACACTTATAAAAAAAAATTAAAGCTAAATAAGAACTTTTATGTTCAATAAAAGATAATTCATATATCATATCTTATTACTCTTTGTCTATGTAGTTAACTTAGTAAGTTTAATTCAAACTAAAATTTCGCCCATTACCAACCAAATTAACATATAACTTTGTTCACTTTTTTTAAACATTAAGATTTTGAAAGAACTGAAAATAAACTATAAAATTTACAGAAAATATTCACCTTATTAATGTTTGGCATCATCGTATATGTGACTTCAATTTTATCTGAAAATAAGATATGAACAATCGAACATTAGTTTTATAGGCATAATAACCAATAAAATGAACAAAGAATAAGCACAAAATTAGAGAGAAAGTAAACGTGGAGATATAACTAATGTGTGATTGAACTTTAAGTTTCAATAGACCAATAAAAAAATAATTATGAAAATAACAACAAAAATAATCATTAATCATAAAATAAGTTAAAAATAAATAATTATTTTTATCTGCTACCACCAGCCTTGCTAACCTACTTATTCTAAAACTGAAATAACAAAGGAAGTTAAAATTCAAACAAGTTAAAAATAATTTGAAAACTAATTCAAATTTTTTTAAAACAAGTACTGAATAATATTATTCCACGTAAATAAACACTCACAAATTTATTATTTGGGTGTTCTTTCTTGTACTGTTCTCTAAACTCAAACTTACAAAATGAAAACATAACAAAAAATCTCAACCAAGAATCAAGAACAAACTAAAAATCATAACAAAAATCAAGAACCAAAAAAATTAAAAACAAAAATCATAAAAAAAAACAATGAATTTAGAAATAAAAATTTTCAAAATTAAAATAAAGTAATCAGCCTAAAATAAATCCTAAAATTGAAATTAGAATAAAAACAAAAAAATCAGAACAAATCCTAAAATCCAATAAAAATAGAACAAAATTAAAATAATCACGAATATAGACATACACCATATATGAGAGTTTAGGGTTTAACTACATTAAACTAACTAGTGAGTGAGTTATCCAAAAATAGTAGTGGTGCATAAGACTTTTCTAGTGTAGTGGCAGAACGGACGGCAGCGCAGTGACGACAGCGATGTCCAACTTACCTGGAGGGAGGAATGAGGGAATGAGCAGCAGCAACGGCGTGGTAGCGGCAGCAACGGTAGTAGTGATGAAAACGACTGCGACAGAAAGACCAACGCGATGCAAGGAGTCCATGCAGTCTTCAGAGATTGTTGGTGGCGCCGGCGCTAGCAAAGGGGGTTGCTGTAGGTGGTTTGGGGGAGAGAGAGGAAGATGAGGTTTAGAGGGAGAGAGAGTGGGTATTTTAAAATAAAGGGGGACGACGTGCGATTCTAATTTAGGGAAAAAATTTTGTCAGATTTACCGGCGGATAAATTCGACGGTAATGCATTGAGTATATCCAAAATGCAGCGTTCCATTAATTGAGCTTTATTGGCAGATAAAATTCGCGGTAAACCATTATGCGTGACCAAAACGAAGCGTTATATTAATTGAGCTTTACTGGTGGATTTGGTAATTCTGCGCCAATTTTTTTCTTCCAAATATTATCATCGAATTTATCATTAGAAAAGTAAATCTGACGGTAAATTTGTCGATAAATCTGCCGCTAACGTCTAATATTAAATTTGACAATAAATTTAATACTATTTAACATTTTTTTTTTGTAAAGAATAGAGATTTTTTTTAATTTTTTCTTTTTGTTTCTCATTATTCTTCTACATTTTATTATTAATAAATCAAATAAGTTACATATTGTTTAACAAAATATAGTGATTTGTGTTGAATTAGAATAGGGCGATTGGTGGGAGGTTTTGTTTAATTGGATATGCATAGATTAGATTGATTTAGGGATTGTTTATGGTAAATCAAGGGCATTTAGCTGCATGTAGAGATATAATTATTTATGTTATTTTTTTTATCAACTTAAGTATTTAAAAATTTTATTTTATGACATGAAATTAGAAATTTTATAATAAAAAATTTAAAATTTGATTTTTATTATTCCTTAAAAATATAAAAATAGCATAAGATAAATAATAAGAAAAAAATTATATAAAAATTTAAATAAATTCAAAAGAAATTATTAAAAAAACATGTAGAGATACAGTCATTTATAATATTTTTTCTTATTAACTTAAATTTTAAAAAAAAATTATGTGATTGTTGTATACATAAATTATTTTGTTTTGATTATATAATTAGTTTATCTTTTTAAGAATTCTAGTATCTCCTTATTATTTTGAGCGTAACCTAATACTTTACTTATCAAAAGAAAATATATTTATGAGTAAAGTAATAATTAAATTTCTAAAAATTTTGACTTTAAACGATTAATTAGCCATTGAAAAAAAAATATTAATTTGGTCTTTAATGATAATAAAGAGTAGACATGTAATATTTTTTTATCAATTTATCACATAAAATTTAACGGTGGTGCTTATATGTACCGTTATTTACTGAACGTATTTATTTATAAAAGATCGTCATGTAAATAATAATTTTTAGAGTAAAATTTACTTATTTTAATAGAATTTGTAATAAATAGAAAATAGTTGATAAATATTATATAAAAACTAAAAAAATAATAAATATTTTACTGTCTAAAACTATATTATTTTCATATTTGTGTGACAATAACAAAACACACACGACATTATATAATGAAATACATAAACATATAACTTCATTTTATTTTACATTATTTATTAACAAAAAGATATATATGTTTACGGTTAATTATTGTGAAAAATCTAATTAATATTTTTTTTAAAAGATTACGTAATCCAAAATTAAAATTCTCAAAGATCTAATTATCATTTTAATTTACTCTATATTTATCAGGATCGGACTAACTTAGATCCTAAGTTAGGTTAGTCTAGAAAAAAGGGAAATGCTAGGGGGACAATGACTTTGTTGAACAATATGAATAACCACCAATCAAATAAAAACACACTACACCTCCAAATTAACTCTCTAAATTTTAATATTAAAATAACCATCCGTACACTAGTAAAATGAACATCCGATATATCTATTGTTTACATTGTTTAATATTTTCATTGTTCACCGATACTTTTCCTAGAAAAAAAGATTGTAAATTTTTAATTGGCAGTCATCCAACAAACTAATGGTGGGATGTTGGTAAGAGATTTTAACGTTTAAATTAGTAATATTCTAAGAGATCATGTATAATAATTAAGATTAGGTAAAATACTTTAGGCGTGTGTTAAATTCTTTATTATTTAGAGTATTTAGATTTCAGATTGAGAAAATCTAGAATTTCTCGATTAGTGTTCTTAGTATTCGAATATGAATCTAAGAAGTTTGTGTATAGACTGCTGCGCTGCACCCTAGAAATAACGTTGTTAGGCCGGTGACCATCTTACCGGACTTAGTCAGAGAGCTAACTTGCAACAACAATATTCTTCCCCGGCCCCTTCCTCTAACATTTCACGGAATCACAATATAATCATTTTTAAAGAAAACTTTCTCACAATTATAATTACGTTTAGTATTGCTTCTATATCGGATTTCTTAACCCAAGGGTTGACTTCTACCTCATTGGCTCATTTGATATAGGTGCTTCATTAGTTGATTATTTCTCTTCTTTGTCCTAAATTAAATTCCCCTATATTTTTTTTCCCCATTAGTAGTCTTTCATTTCATCAATAGCCTAAGAGTGATCCAAAAAGGATCAAATATGTGAATTCGTTCTTAAGTTGTACTTGTACAGTTAGATGACTCACATAACTATATATTGTTTTTTTTTAATTAGTCTCTGTATTTTATTAAATTTTTAATTAAGTCTTTATTATTTAAAAATATAATTAAATTTTTATATTAAACTAAATATGTAATTAAATTTTTATTAATTGTTATTTTTAAGAAAAAAATACAATAAAATATTTGTTTTTTAAAATATTTTATAGTTCACTTTACTTCAAACACAAAAAACAAATATTTCAAGAATATTTTGTATTCTTATAAAACAATTAGAAAAAATTAAATTAAACTTTTTTTTTTATCTAATGTAGGGCTTAATTATAAATTTTTAAATTATGAAAATTTAATTAAAAATTCGATAAAGTTATAAAATAAAAAAAAATAAGGATAAAATATATTTTTTGTTCTTGAAGTTTAGGAAAAAGTTTCAAAAATATATTATTTGGTGTTTGGAGAGAGTTTGTTTTAGCTTGGGATTGCGGTTTGAGGGATATTATATGTGAAACGAATTGTCTTGACATTCCGCCCATCATGCATGAGCTTACAAGTGGGTATTGAATACTATTCATCTGAAGTAACAGATTTGGTTCACAAGATTCAAGAGCTTTTATCTCGTCTTTGGCTTATTCAAGTTGAGTGGGTGCCCTGAGAAGCAAATAGAGCTGCGAATTGGATGGCTAGATATGGTGCCAAGAGTCTAATCATGTTATTTGGTCTGAGTTTTGTGTTGATCTCCAGCAAATCATTCATTCGATATAAGATAGTGTTTGCTTTATTTCTTTCCATGTTTAGACACCAAAAAAATTTTGTCCCAACAGTTTTTGATTAGTATCAAATATATATACCCCGTGATAGATAAATTTTCAAAAAATTTAAGATTAATCCAACAAAAATGTATGGAAATTATGCTTGATTTACTTGTGTAGAAGATTGTTTTTATGAAATTGTCGTTACATTGGTCTTAAAACTTTTTTAAAAATTAGCGGCCAGGGATACAGTTGATACAAATAGAATATTTTTGAGATAAAATTAAAACAAAACAAAATTTAAAAATATTTTTAAATTTTTAGTCAAATTTTAGAGATAAAAAATATACTTTATCTAATAATTAAATAATTAAGCCTTTCTTTGATGGATCACCTCTCTGATGTAACCTCTCAGGCGACCTTTGCATCCTCATTTGAAATCATAGAAATGAAGAAGTTTGAAACTTAGTATGAACATAGAATGTGGAAGCAAGCATCACATAAATATATGGTACATATAACATAGAATATTTAACAAAAATAAACAACAAATAATTGTTCACAAATTTATCCAAATAGAGAAAGCAAGCATTTACGAACTTAAATAAAATAGATTATAATTATCAAATCAATATCCAGATTAAACTTGAAATCCATCTATTGTTAAAAGGGAAAATTGAAGAAGATCGATGATCGATGAATCACAAGGATAAAAGATGAAATTGAAGGAAGAATCTCGAGGGCGAAATTTTGAATATTAGAATAAGTAATAACAGGTTTATTTGAAAGAGGAAAATTAAGGCGTAAAAAAAAATCTAACTCTATGTGTGTAAGTCAACTAATTTAGATGTCACTTTTTCGCTTAATTAAATGAGCGAGATTCGAATTCTGTCGAGTATAAATAATAATCTATTGATCAAAACAAATTTTTAAATAAAATTTAGATTCCTAACATATTAATATTTGTCTTGTCAAATAAAAAATACCATAAAAAATGTGTACAAGACAATTTTTTTGGTTTAAAAAAACGTACGTGCATAAAAATAAAATGCACAATCATAATTAATCATACTAAAATTTAGTTAAAAAAACACTTGTACAATAATTATATTTTAAATTTTAATTAATAATTATATAAAAAAATAATAATATTATATGTATATTAAAATTAATTATTAATATAAAATATATATTAAAAATAAATTAAATAATATATATTTATACATAAATATTCAATAACTAATTTTAATAATTAAGTTTAATATATACATAATAATTTTTTAAAAAGAAACACTTGTAAAAGCATCAAAAGAATGCCCTAGATTTTTATTAGTAACATTAAGACATATAAGCCAGCTGTCACCACGCGCCAGTGCGGTACACGCGTATCCCCAAATTCTTCGTGAAAGAAAGGAGCGTGCGTTCCACGTAAGAATCCTGAAAATGGGGAAAGCAAAACTTTCCAAAAATACCATAGCCGAGTAAAGCACGATGAAAAGAAACTTATACGAAACCGGTAACTAACACAGTAACACTAACACCAGCCCTTTCTCATCAACAGTGGCAAATAATATATAAAAAATAAAATAAAATAATGAAAAAGAAAAAGAGCCGAGAGAGGATAAAAATCCAAGGTAGAGAGGATTTATGTCATTTGTGATTTAAGTTTAACGCAACAAGCTTCTTCTTTAGGGTGTGTTTGTGAGTTGTGACCTTTCTTCGTTCATTTATTTTCTATTTCTAATTCTATCTCTTCCTTCTTCTCTTTTATATATATATATTTTTTTACTTTCTCTCTCGCTCTAGGGCTTGAAAGTCTTGATAACTTAAACTCTTAAATCCAAGTAAGTAACGTTTAATTATTTTCCAAAAAAAAGGAAATTGTTTGAGTTGTGTTTTCAGTTTTCACAAAATTGGGGCTGCACTTGTGTACTAACCCAGAAAAGCAGAATCGGAAGGTATATATAAAATAAAATTGAATATAAATAATAAATAAGAAATAAAAATAAGTATATTAAATTAAATTAGGAAGTTTTAGTTAGTTGGGGAATGGGAAGGGGAAGAGTGGAACTGAAAAGAATAGAGAACAAGATAAACAGGCAGGTGACGTTTGCAAAGAGGAGGAATGGACTTCTCAAGAAAGCTTATGAGCTTTCTGTTCTGTGTGATGCTGAAGTTGCTCTTATCATCTTCTCTAACCGCGGAAAGCTTTATGAGTTTTGTAGCAGCAATAGGTACGTCTGTAATAACTAATAATCATCCATGAGTTCCTTTTTTTTCCCCCTTTTTTTTTGTTGTCTTTTTATTTATTTATTTTTAAAATATTAATTACTTCTTTTTTTTTCGCTCGACGTGCTTGCGTTGAATACACGATCGAGATCGATCGATCGATCGATCTCCTTTATTACATGAATTTCTGGATGATTCTTTGATTGATATGATAGAAGCTAGGTTTGATGGTTGTATTGCGTATGAGCTGCACTGAAATGATAATAATGGAAGAAGGCAAGTGTTGTGTTTGTGTTTGATCTTTTTGAATGTACGGATAGTTGTTAGTGAAGCTTGATTTGCGAGATCTGGTTATGGAGTTGCATGATCCTCTCAATATCTGAAATTTTCTGTTGTCTGTAGGTTCTAGTAATTTGTTAGATCACTGTAGCCTAGCTTTTCTCCCTCCTCCTGCTTTTTGGGGATTTTGCTTAATTTCGTGTGTAATTTTAAATAATCAACACAGAGGCCAATCTGACTTTAATTTTCTTGTAAAGACATGCTTGATTGTTTATTCTTTTCATTTCTTGATTTTCCTTTGAAATCTTCAGTATGTATGTGAACGTGATGCTGATATATACATACTAGATTATATTGAAATATTGGAATGATAGATGTTGGTATATTAATTAACACATCTTCCAAATGAAGCAGGTCAGGGATGTGAAAATCCATCAGAGTTTTTGTACCAGAAGATAAAAAAAAGTTTTTATATAAATTTAAGTAACATAGAGTGGTTGATTCTTGCTTTCTAAGTCATAAAAAGAGGGGAAAATAAAAAAATAAAATAAAAAGAAGGATTACAAATTCATAATATCATTTTTGAGCTCCCTTGCAGTTGTATTTTCTCCTTCCCTAGGTCATGTTAATATTCTGTTACATTTTTATGATGAGTTCAAATCGACTTTACTATCTCTCACTATTAGGGCTACCTAGCTAGGTGGTGATGAATTTATGGGTACTTCAAAATAAATTGAAATGACATTAAAAAGGGAGTTCTTTTAATTAAGGTATTAAAGTTTAATTTTCACAAGATACGTTGCTTTATGGTAGATATATGATTTTATTAGTATTTATTTTAATTGTGTTTTACTAAAAGCATTCTTTAAGAAATTAAAAGTTAAGAAGTTTAACTGCTAATTTATTGAATAATTGTAAAGTTTAACCTTAACGAACGTCTTATTTGTTAACAGAATCCTTTAAGATTTTTTCAGTCTTTTTAGAAGTTATACTCTTTAGTTTAATTCATTCTTAAATTTTCTATGTAAATCAAGATGTTTCTGCTTAGAATATCAAAGGTCAAGAAGTTAAATAGGTCACACAAACCTTCATGCAATAATTTCCCTACATTCTGGTCCTCTTCCTTCTGTGGTGATGAGTTATCTTTCAAGGAAACATGACATCATTAAGTATGAATATTATTTGTCTATATTTTAGGATAATGTTAGATGCATATTCTCTCTATGTATGTTATTCGAGTTGATATAGCCAAGGCTAAGAATATAATGCATGATGCATGAACTTGTTCTTGATTGAAACTACTAAATTTCTGTTTCTTATTTCAGGTTGTAAATCATTGATTTGTTGATGAATTTTACAGTTTGGACTACGGTAGCTATACATTTAGATAGTGCTTGCATGGTAACAAAAATAAGACATAAATTTAGAAGGGAAAAAAATAAGAAAAGAAATGCGTTTGGATAAGTTAAAATAAGAATAGGAAATAGATTTTTTGGTATTTTCTTAATTTTTTGAAAAATAAAAATAAAAGAGATACATATCTTTTGTTCCTTTATCTTCATATATATGTCTTATCTTAACTATTAAATACTAGATGTCATATAATAGAATAATTCTACTAAGTAATTAATCGAAATTTAGTCCATAATAAATTAATAAGTGTTTTTAAACTACACTCCATACTAATTAATTATTATTAATTAATAATTTATTAAATTTCATTTTTTAAAAAAATATAAAATTAATGATTATTAATTATAATTAGTTAAAGTTGGCTGATTAAAAAATATTTAGCCATACTTTTTTATAATAAAATTCATAAGTTTTCCCATACATGAAGATAGATATATTGTCCACATAATTTGCTTATAGTTTGTTTGGTTTACCAAAATCAAGTTTTTAAGAAGAAAAAGAAAACATGTTATTAAGGCATTAAGTTCTTTTTTCAAATTGTAACGAGCATCTTAAAATATGTTGAATTAAAAAATTGTGAGTCTCTTTTTTTCTGAAAGAAGAAATAATTTTCTTAATGACTTTCTCTAGTCTCTTTAGAGAGCTTATAAAGGATCATAAGTGTATCTCTTAACTTCACCACTTTGAGAAACAATATTATTATTATGGCTATATTTCTACTCTTCTTATTATTATTCACCTTATAATGTGAAGGTAAAAGTGATATGTATAAATTAATATATAATCAAACTTATCTGAACTGATAATGTATATTAATATTAATCATTATGCGTCATAATCTATGTGCACTATAAAAATCTAAAAAGACACTCTCATTGAAAATATATTATATCTTCAAATTAAAAGAGTACTAAAAGTATGAAAAATCAAAATTAGAGATATGAATATGATAAGGTCACCATGCTTATTTTCAACATTAATTTAAAGGGTGTTGTTCTTTGAGTAACTAGTGTGCTGTTCTTATCGTATATGTGATATAACACCATATATGCACCATAATCAATTTAACAATTCTTTCTTTTATCTTGTGTGAATTAGCATGCTCAAAACACTTGAAAGGTACCAAAAATGTAGCTATGGTGCGGTGGAAGTCAACAAACCTGCCAAAGAGCTTGAGGTGATCACTTCATACAACTTGATTTATTGTTATTATTATAACATCTCAAAAAGTTTAAACTAATAAATGCTAGAATTCTCACAAATTTATCGTAAGAATAAACTAGTATTTTTAATCATTAAATTTTAAAATACAGACAAATTTGACTATAAATAAATAAAATTAATTTTATATTTATAAAAGATAATTTTTATATGATAAAAATATTTAAATTTTTATATATAATAATATTTTTTTGTTTTTTTTATATAAAATTAATTTTTTTTCATAAATATATTTGTCAACATTTTAAACTTTTATAAATAAAAATAATAATGTATTCTATTATATTTATAATGTAAATTTTTTCTCATGTAATTTAGTATATATGTATTTCATTACACATCAAGTGGGATTTTGTTAGTTTTCATTTGTTTTGCTGTATTCTTTTGTAGCAGAACAGTTACCGTGAGTATCTAAAACTGAAAGCAAGATTTGAATCTCTTCAAAGGACTCAGAGGTATTTTATATACAGAACTACCTTTTTTGCTTATAGGTTAATGTAAAAATTTAGTACATTTTTTATTTAATGTATCTATATATAATTTAAATTCAGCCAACAACATACTAAATTTTTATAACTTATTATTTCCTAATACATAATTTTAAGCTATAATAAATTTGTATAAATAAACGAAAATATTTTCTATTAGTCAAATATTTAATTTATTGCATTTTTTTAAACAAAAGTGATTTACTATTCAATAAATGGTCAAAATTAAAATACACATAAAAGAAAATAGAGATAGAATAAAAATATATCTAAAAAATTTAAAAATAACTTGATATCCCCAAAGATCAAAGATTGATTAGACAAGTCAAAACAGTTATTTTAGTTGCATATGCAAATTCAAAGATAAAAACAAACAGAAAATGAGTTTTTGATCTGTTGTATCGACATTTAGGAAATTATAAAGTATATGATTGTAACTTTATATTAGACCAATAAAATGTTATATAAGAAAAGGGAAGTTTTGACTTACCAAAACAATTCAAAATGGTTTAGGTTTACTTTTGTTTAGTCTATATTCTATTCTTTTGCATGTCCTTTTCTCTATTTACTCTTTATGATGTTTTTCATCATATTCATGTACGGTTTCATACTAAGACCATGGCATTTTTGTCTCTTAATTTGCAGGAACCTTCTTGGGGAAGACTTAGGTCCATTAGGCACCAAAGAGCTTGAGCAGCTTGAGCGTCAACTTGATACATCTCTCAGGCAAGTCAGGTCTACTAAGGTAATAATGCAATATTTAAACCATAAATTAACCGCTATCTACTCAACTTTCTAATTAATATATATGATATACTTCTTAAATTAAATTCAATAAATTTTTATATTAATATACAAAGAAAAAAATAGCGCTTTGTTTCTGTTTATTTTATTGTGGATAATTTTCTATATTTTATATGAATAGCTAATTAATACAACATACCTCGTTTAGTATATTAAATAGATTTTGATGTCATGAATAATGCGGTTTTGCTCCATGTAGAGGAGGGGGAGGTCTCTATTAAAAAGCAAAAAGTTATATACTTGGCTAAATTTTATGCTTGTATTATGACATGGTTTAATTTGCTAAATTCACAATTCCAATTCCAATGGTTCAATTGGACCTTTTCATGTTTTATTTGCCACTGGGTATCGGAATTGTTTAAGGTGAGTTCTATGATGTCTTTTATTATGGTGTCTAAATTGTGTAATTTATTTTTAAAAGTAAAAAATAAAATGTTTAAAATAAAAAATAAAATATTTAAAATTTATTAAATATTATCTATTTGTCCTTTTTAGTAAGTTAGACACAATTTTAAAGATATCATAGCATTCACCATTATTTAAACCCCAAAAACAAAAATTGTTCAGTCAAAATTATAAAATTTTAAGCCACAATAAATTGTTGTCTTTTGTTAATGTAAAATTGGTCAAGATGATAAATATTTTAATTCATTAATTAGTGATATTAGAATCGAGTTATAGCAATGGAAAATTCCTCAAAATCTCTATTAGTCTTCCCCTTTATAGGACTTTAGCCAAGTTGGATGTCGGTAGTTCAATTAGAACCACAAATAAAAAATGTTGCTTTCCATATGAAAGATTTTAACAGTTCTCTAAGGCTACGTTTGTTTTTAGAGACAGGACAGGACATGACACTGAAACGGAGACAATAGGACGGAGACACTAAAAATTATTTTTTGTGTATTGTGTTTGGATACCATGGACAAGACACTAATGTAATGTCTAGTATTACGTTTGGATACACATGGACAAGACTAAAATATTATATGAAATGACTAAAATAGCCCTGTGATTCCAAATTTTCTACATCAATACAAATTAATTTAATAAAAAATGAGAATACGTAGGAGTACAGACGGAACTTGAAAAAAATATTTGAAGAGATAAAAAATTTTAATAAAAAAATATATTAGTATTTATATTAAAATAAAATTTATAAATATAATTATTTTATTTTAAAATTTATTATTAATATGTAGGAATACATATGGTTAAGATTAACAAAAAAAATAAATTTGAGTTTGATTAATAAAAGATTTTGTTTAAGTTAATAAGCCAAATTAATTTTAAATAAAAAATTAATTTTAAAAAAATCCATTTTTACATGAAAAAACAATTAGTTTTTGCATTTAAAGTATCTCTGAACAGCAATAGAAAAAATAAGAAGGGGTAATAATGGAAGAAAAGGAAAACAAAATTTATAAAATTGTCCGTGTCTACTCTTCCAAATTTCGTGTCCATCATTGTCCTTCGTGAAAGAGTGGACACAAAATTATAAAAAACCGTCCCGGAGACAATATGTCCACTGTCCATGTCTCTGCTTCCAAACACTTTTTAAACAAGTGTTGTCCACGTCTCCGTGTCCTGCCCCTGAAAACAAACTCTAGCTAACATCTTTATTAGATAGGGGAATTCAAAGTTCAAGCAGTTCTTTTTGAAAATCATAGTAATCAAATAGTAAGGACCGGTAAGGAATTAAAAAAAGAAAATGCATAAAACATAAATTTTATTAAGCATTGAATACAACTAACAAACCAATAGTAGAATAATATCTCTAACAATTATCTGACCTTTTACCTATTTATTATTTATTTAGTTTCTTTCTTTTCTAATTCTTTTTGTCACTATCTTCAATTAATTTCAGACTCAATTCATGCTGGACCAGTTAGCTGATCTGCAAAACAAGGTACAACAAGATTTTCCTTTTAATTAAATGCAATAATATGAAGCTCACTTTATGTGGTATTGCATAATACTTCCAAGTTCCAACCCCTTTCTTAATTTACAGGAACAGATTCTGGTGGAAGCAAACAGATCTTTAACCATGAAGGTAATATTGTACCAATACTGATTTTGCTTCTCTGTTTCTGCATAAATAACTTAGATTGCTCTAGGCCAAAACAGGTTGGGTATTTGAAACTTGAAATATCTTGCATATGGCCCTTAAATTGGTTTCATAAGAGCATGAGTGAATGTGGTAAAAATAAATAATTAAATAAAAAAAATTATTATTTGATACTACTGATCTGATTGTCCTGTTGCCTAATGCCACTCTGCATTTGCTGTATTTTCAGTCTCATTACTCTTGCAATCATTTATCTTTATAACAAGTAATTTGTGTGCCTAATTTTGAATTGTTTAAGTATGGGAAATTAATTTTTAATTATCTAATATTAACTAATTTTTTATTATAAAATTATTTTTAAAATTTCTTTAGAGGTCTAAGATATATAATTTAAGATTTAAAATGTAGAATAAAAAATAATTTACAAATTTAGTTAATATTGGTCTTATAGAAAAAATTGACTCCCTAATTGAACTCATCCAGCTCAATCCAAAGAATGAATAAATACATATAACGCATAATTCATTGGTTAATGCATCTTCAATCTTTGTTCTTCTTTGTTGTTGTTATTCTCATCCCATTAAGGCTTCTCTGCTAAGTGCTGATATAATGGTTTGATTCATGCATGGCACAAAAATCTTTGTTGGCAGCTGGAGGAAATCAATTCAAGAAACCAGTACCGGCAACCGTGGGAGGCCGGCGAACAAAGCATGCAATATGGTACACAGAATGCTCACTCTCAAGGCTTTTTCCAGCCTCTGGAATGCAATCCCACATTGCAGATAGGGTAACCTAAAACACTTTCTATTTTTGAAGACCATAAAGAACGTTAGCTCGAAATTTAACACCTAGTACTTTGATTCAGTCCTGATTACAGGTACAACCCTGTAGCTTCAGATCAGATAACAGCAACAACTCAGGCTCAACAAGTGAATGGATTTGTTCCTGGATGGATGCTTTGAGCTAAGGCTCATCAAATCAAAATATATTTAGGTGCCTACATAAAAACAAACACCTTAGGTGTAAAAGACAAAAATGCCTCTTGGTGTTTCACAATCAATGTGTAAATGCTGGAATGTGCTTTTGTTTTATTTTGTTTTGGTATAAAAAACAGATGTGGCTGGCTTAAAACTCTGACCATAGACATATGGCAATGTAAGAAGTCATAGACTCTTTGAATGAGAACATTATCTGAATGACCAAGTTGATTTTCCTTGTTTCTTGCTAGCCCCAAATACCATAAAGCTATTGCATGATTTGGTATTCTCCACTCAAAGTGTGACCTCCTCGTTAAAGAAGAGCAGCCAAGTTAAAATGCCCTCAAGCTTCTAAATTTCTAAAACCTTTGCTTCCTTCTTTCTTGTGACTTGTGAGCATTTTGTTCCAACTAATTCTATGAATCTTCCTTTTTTCTAGTTTTGCTTCCCCACCAAAACTGCTTAATCATTGAATCAATACAGTTCCACAAACTTTGGGGCAACACACATCTCATTATATAAGTCGGGATAAAGTCTAAGCTACTTTGAATTATTTTTTATTGTTTTATATGAATAATGTTATATGCACTTATTTTTGTTTATACTTTTTTTTACACTCTTCGTTTTTTGTAAAAAAAAAAAAGCAAATTGATAAAAAATAAAAAATATTTTTTTATACTGTAAAAACAATTATGTAGATTGTAGAAAGACTAATATATAATCATTATCTTTCTTTTTGGTCATGGTGCAATCATTATTTTTAATAAATAAGTGATTAGTTTCTAGTGGGCCTTTAGCAAGTAGCAACACACACTTTATCGACGGGCCCTTGTTTCCTATGGCTGTATTGTAGTGATAAGTACTTATATGACTTTTCCAGAGAATAAATTGATGGTAGCCAATTCTCCAATGAAAGGAGTTTTCTGTGTAGATCTCAAGTGTACTGGTGTATAGTTTATCTTAACAAATTACTAAGAATAAAATAACATATTTTATTTGATATGTATTATTAAAATTTATTTATTATTTATTTATTATTTTTTTCCTTCACTATATAGCATATAGCTAAATAGATACGGTAATCACCTCTAGATCTCCTTGACACGATGAAAAATGCCATTTATAATTTGATAGTGCCTTTTGTTTCGATGCCTAAATTATTTAAATTATTTTTTAAAGTAAAAAATTAAATATTAATTAATTACTTATTTTAGCAAATTAAATACCATTTGCAAGGCAATATAGCAATCACCTTATAATTATACAAGTAACAATTTTTATGAAAAAGTAAAAAGAATTCCATTTACATATAACTAGAACTTATGGCAGCTCCTCTTTCCTACTTCCTTATGTCATCGCCACCTTGTTTTGCCAGTTTCTCCTTCACCACCTTTGCCACCTTTAATTTTTGCCCTATTCTCTAATCCTCTATTGCTTACCACATCTTCTCCCCCTTGCTTCCATCAATCTCTCATTAACTCCTTCTCCTCACTCCACTCTTTCATTTATTGTTCATTCTCTCAATCTCGCTCTCAAGGAAGATAAACATCACACAAAATTCTTTACTTAAGAAGCAAGAAGCATCTTCTTCGTATTTTTCCAAGAATGTGAAGGCCAAGTTCGAAGAAGGAAGAGAAGAAAGGGAGGCAGCCTAAGCTTGCAAGAACCACACAACTTATTCTTGTTCAACATTTGAAGTTGCTTAGAATTTATAATGTAAAACATTTAAAACTTGTTTGAAAGCTTGGATAATTATAATATATTTGCTTGTTCTCGACTTGATTGCTTTTGGAAGTAGATGTTGTTGAACTTTGCTTGATGTAATATATATTTATGAATACATATGGCTTGATGTTGAGGGATTCATAGTGGTTTAGAAGGTCAAAGGAATAGTTAAAAATAAGAAAACGATCAAATAAAATTTTAGAGAAGTTGTCGTTCTTTCAAACCATTCAAATTTTGACGGACACAAATAAAAAAGACAAAAAAAAAAAAATCATTCAATTTTGACAAATTCTTAATTGGTAAAATATGTGGTAATTTACATCAATAAATTGATTAGAGATCAGGTCAACTTGATTTATTGTATACATATTTTGACATAAATAATTTCGATTTAGTAAGAAGTATATTCTAAAAATACAACCAGAACATTTACTCCTCGTCAGAGTGACACTCACAATGGTTAGTGAGAATAATTTTTTAATTATTGTACACTATAGAAAAATGATTAAAAAAATACGAGAGAATAAAATTTACTGATTCAATAAATGTCTTTATCAAACAGTCTACGAATTTTGTTGAGCTGCAAAGTACTATAATACAGAAATTGGGAGTCTATGGATCAAACATGTGGAGAAATTAATTTTTAGGATTTTGATTTTTGTTGTGCGAGATTTTGTGAAATACGACTCTTTTGTAATAGAGAATGAAGATTTTCTAGTTTTTTTTTTTCAATGTCGTTGTCAGCTTTCCAAGGTAATTAAGAACCCATGAATTGTTAATCAAGTTTGGAGATGTGTCGCTAGTTTAGGAGGATAAAATCAGAATTCTCAATCTGTAGTACTGTCAGGAGCCTCTAGCTTAATGCCTATTGTTGCCTCTACATCTGTGGCTGCAGTTGCACCTGAAGCAGTGTTGATGGCATCTCTGTCCTTCGCAATTGATCTAAATCGCGTTAATGATGGAGAAATTGGTGATAATCATTCTTTTGGTGAGCTTGCGATTACGATGACTACTTTACCTGGAATGATAATAGCTTCAGCGCGGGGGGGGGGGGGGAGATAAAGAACCAGATCCCATGAGAGATGTACTACGAGATAATGATGTTGTGGAGCTCGCCCTGATAGCCACGAATAGCAATGAGGATTTAGAGAGGAGTATTTTAGTTGGTCAAGATGCGCTCTCGAGTTCTATAACATAGCAATATTTACCGCACTTTTCGACTTTAAACTTTGAGGCCATGGCACAACAGAATTTTCCATGTGAAATGTAAAAGGAAAATAATTTTAAAGTTTTTAGTTAACAATAATCGCATCAAAGAACTACACCATGTGAATAAAATACGCAGTTAATGAAGCTACAGTAACACTCACATCACTGGGCTGCAACAAGTCTAGCCATAGCCTTCATTGCATCACTTTGGGCTCTTTCTCGCTTGAAGATGGTTGATATCTCGGCCACCTGTAATTCGATACGTTAGATTAATAATTGCAAAGAATAGAATAACTAGTAAATGACATAACAAACATATATACCTCGGTGCCAACGGGCAATGGAATACGTCAAACCCAACGGGTCTAAAAGTGCGGAAAGGTCAAAAGATCCACGACAGCCCAATTGACAATCCTAGTTTTAAAGATATTATTTTAATTTTAGAAATTAGATTTTAAAATTAATTAGGATTAGTTATAAAAAGGAGAAACTTTACTTCTATTAAGGGGGATTCTATTAGTTAACTTTTCATTCCACTTCAGCCCAATTGACAATCCTAGTTTTCTTCTCTGAATCATGAGCACTAAACCTCCACTGTTAAGGTTAGGAGCTCTGTCTATTGTATAGATTGATACTGTTATTTTTCTATTTTAATTCATGTTTTGATTTATATTCCAAGAATTATTTTCGTTCTTTATCTTATGAATTTGGGTGGAATGGAAGTATGACCCTCTTTCTAATTGAGTTCTTGTATAACTTGGAAAAGCTCTTTACTTGAACAACAGCTTAAAAACAATTTCTCCTAAATTCTAATTATCTGGACTTAACGGGATACGTGACATATAATCCTCTTATATTTGGGTAATTAGGATTTTTGTGGCATATAAACTGGAATTTGATCTTTACTCTCTAATTGGAATTAATTGACCAAGGAATTGGCGATTGATGAAAGTTAGAGGAGACTAGGAAGGTCTAAGGAATTAGAGTCTAGTCACATATAGTTTGCCATGAATTAAATCTTGCATGATTAAAATAGTTAGTAAAAAAAGTCAATCCAGAAAATAGATATCTCTGAAACCTTAACTGTTTCTCCATATTTGGTTTTCAACTTATTTATATACCTGTCTTCCAATTTTTTGAATTTATTGTTTAATGCTCTTGAACATCCAAACACTCTTTTCTGCTTGCCTAACTAAGTAAATCATTTAACCACAATGCTTAGTTTTTCAATCCTCGTGGGATCGACCCTCACTCGCCTGAGGTATTATTTGGTACGACCCGGTGCACTTGCCGGCTAGTTTGTGGGTTATAAATTCCGCACTAGTAACACAGCACATGCATCGATACAACCATACAAGAGAAGCAGAATCCCAACTATATCTACCCAATTCGACTAGCCTAGCTACATAAGGCAGCCACCAGTTTTAAAGATGTATCCCAGAATTGTTAACAAACAACTGAATCGAAAGCAACATCATAATATACGTCCGCGCATATATATCTCCTTACGGTATTCTCATCTACATTTGAAGAAAGCTCACCTCGAATGCCCAATGAATTTGATACTCTTGTTGCTGATCTATTTCTGTTTCTGCCATTTTAGTTTTTATGAGACTTTTTATTTTTATTTCCTATTTTATTTGATTCTTTCCGTTTGGATGACTGTAATTAACTATTAATGCACTTTGATATTTAAAAAAATATTTTTTATGTCTCTAATATTTTTGTGCAAGTTTTGGATCATTTTTACACCTTTTTTTATGTCAAAAGGGAGAATAAAAATGACATATATATGATATGAAAATGAGATTTATTAATATTTTATTAGGATCTTATGGCTTATATATGAACTTTTAAGGCCACTTGAACTTGTTTTTAATATTGATTGTTACCATATGATGATGTTCTTTGTATATATGCATTGCTAGTATGGTTGGCCTTGTACTCTTGTTGATTGTGTTTCCAGGTTATATGAAAAAATTCATATTTAGAGGGAGTAATTCTTATGAAAGAAAGGGAAAGTTCATCAAATTAAAGTGAAATCATTAAAAAAAAATTTAATCTTTATCTCTTTCAATTTATTTTGATCATTAACTCATATATATTATTATGTTTGTCATCAAGAACAAAATTAATCAGCTTAAAAAACAATAACATTAGTTTGATGATGACAAACATATACGTGTTCGGATTTGAAAGCTTCATTGTTACTTGATGAGTGTTGTTTGTGCAGGTCTATATAAGAGGTGCATAGTCAAACAAATGGATATTACAACTATAATTGGACAAGGACAGCAAGATATTCTCTGCATCATATGGTCCAGCATCTCTATTTGGGTATAGTATAACATTTCAATTTTTGACACGTCATGACTAATATCAATTATTTAGGTATTACTTATCATACGAATCTACTTGGTTTTAAATTCAGATTTTATAAGTAAATATTAATATAAGTCTTGATCGATTTAGCATAATTAACTTATTTATCAGAAAAAAAATCGTCTAATTACTCACAAGGTTAATATTCAAAGTCATATCACAAATAAATACTTAGTAACAGAAAATAACATATATACATATATACAAATATACACAGGGGTTAAACTTAGAGATATATGTCATCTATCAAAAGTCAAGTACAACACCAAGTTATATATATATATATATATATATATATATATATATATATATATATATATATATATATATATAAAGAGGAAGTCAGTCCCAACCCTCGCACGAATTTCTTAAACTGGAACCAGCTACTAAGAGATCCTACCCCTCTAAAAGCACTACAAAAGCGAGTGGAAAGTAATACTACTGATCGTCAAAAGGAGTAAAAAGTCAGCTAGGTCAATCTCTAGAATGGTCTTCGGCTAGAGTGAACACGTACGGCATGCCGGGATCGAAACGTAGGCGATGTACCGAAATCTGAAACTCAATGGACTTCTCTGTCAATCCCATCTGGAGAGGGGGAGAAAGAAAGAGAAGAAGGGTGAGAACCTAGAGTTCTCAGCAAGGTAAAAAAGGGAACCTAAGGTCTTTGTCTCTAAGTTGTCGTAAATCATAAAAATGGAACAAGCACAGAAACACAAGGCACAAAATATATACAACAAGTAAATAGAATAAAGGTTTAATTATTCTGTTGGTCCCTATAGTTTTGCGAAATTTTCAATTAGGTCCCTATACTTTTTTTCCTTTCAATTGGGTCCCTATACATTTTTTTTTCAATTTAGTCCTTGCCGTGACAAAATCGTTTGAGATAACAGAATATTCTGTTCGAAAATAGAATATTCTCCTAATTAGATTAGAATTACTAATTAAATTCAACACCATCTTTTTTAAATACCAAAACTAACCCTTAGCATTTTGTACTAAAAATGGAGAACCCTAGCGTCTACTCTGCTCTGCTTCGCGTTGGTGGTGTGTCGCTTCCGTTGCGTTCCCTCGCCATGGATCGCCGTGCCGCGCATCGCGTCGCCACACTACGCCTCGCCTGACCGCACCTCACCTTGCTGCTTTGCTCTTCGGGTGTCGATGCTGATGGTAGAATCTTCAAGAAATGCCCTATTCTAATCTCAGGTTCAGTGGAGAGCTATGGAGCTTATTTGGCTGATAGGTCAGAGAACAGGTGAGATCTTCAAAGGACTAATATCAAGTATTTAAGAATTAGCTGTGATAGCTCTTTACTTGTGGTGTTTGTTATATTTTCTTATCTTCTATGTAGCCAGTTAATTCATCAACATAGTTAATGATATTTTAGATATGATGATATTCCAACCTTTCTTCTTCATCTTGGTGTCCCATTTTAATCTCTTGGTTTTTGAGGAAGAATTGATTGACTGAGATTGGGAATAAGGAAAAGCTAAATGTTTTAGGGGTGTTCTATTCATATTGTGTTGTTTTTTTTTTCAATTTTTTTAGTTGTTTTCAGTTTATGTCTCTCAAGCTATGAATTCTTAAGTTGTGTGAATTTGTAGTTTAGTTTCATTTTTACTTAATTGTTTGCAACTTCTGTTTGTTTCTTAAATTATATTCTAAATTTTGTTGATGGCTATGATCCATGGATTCTTCAAAATTAAGGATGTATTGTATTGCACTCGTATCTTTCAAAGAGTATTTGAGCCAAGAAAATTGGAGTTCTGGGTTTACACATTTTCATTTTAGAAATCTTAACTAGTGTCAGTGTCCATAGATCTTGATACAACATCTTATTTATTTTTTTTTTAAATTTGATCGGTTGCTTACAAGTAACTAATTTGGTTGATCATTTGATCCCTCTTGTTCTTGCTCGGATTTATTACTGTGTTGGGTCACGGTAGTTAATTAAGGTCTGTATTTGAAATTATTATTACTTTGGCTGCTGATAATTTGCAATCATTTGTACTAATTATAATCCATTTAAACCTGCAACATATAATACTTTGATATGTTCTTCAGCTTCATCTTTTTCGGTCTTGAAAACACTATCCAATTCTACTTTCAATGTAGTTAGTGTGTATGATTATTATTCATAATTGGAGGTATGACATGTGCGACTGTGGAAGGCATTTTGAGAGATCTTCCAGGAGTCAAGAGGGTTGTAGTGGCTTTTGCTATTTTGTTGATTGGAATATTGTCTTTGATCCTGAAGTTCCTAGATACTTAGTTGATGGGATTGAAGGGGGAAGCAATGGAAAATTTAAATTACGTGTTAGAAACTCTTATATAAGGATGGCTTCTAAAGATGTTGAGGATAGCTCAACTATGTTTTGACTCTTCATATCTAGCTTGCTTCTTAGTGTGAGTATTTTTAATTCTTCCTTTGATACTTTGTGTGTATGCTTCCAATAGTTACACTCTACTTACATTTTCTTTATTTCTTTGAATCCAATGTGAATTCACTTGTTAGATCATGGCCGTGCTTATTGAATGGCTACTCATTTTAAGTGCAAACAGTTCTCTCTTTTTTGTTTTTCAAAGAAAACAAGTCAAATTATCTTTGTGAAAATACATATAAAGATTCAAACCAAGATTTGATATTATTTCTCAAACAAAAAAATCTTGATTTTCTTAAAAAGTGTATGTTATTTTACAGATTATAATGTTGCACAGCACAATACGAGGGCACATGTAATTGCAGGTTGTTACTGCCAATTGAAGTGGTGTATTGATTATTGTTCATAACAAACTTTTTCAAGTTGAAAATAAGGGTAATGTGTTGTGTCTGCAGGAACAATAACTAACATTTCGATTGCTGGGGCATTTGAAATTGGAGCAGGTATCTAGTACTTGAAGAAAGTGAGAGCTAAAGCATCAGTAACATGTGGAGTCCAAAACAATGAGAACATACTCTTCTGTCTGATATATAATTCTTTCTTTAGAAAAAGTTACGTTAATAAATTCTTTATCTTGTTGTATTGTATAAAATTTGATTTGTTATATTTTTTGGGATAATTTTGACAATTCATTATATATATATTTATTACTATTATTTCTGTTTCATTTTATCGAATCCTTTTTTTAGTATGTTCTTAAGATAAGATATTTTGATAGTTAAAAAAAAAAAGAAAAAATATTTTTGGTATAATTTATATATAAATAAGCAAAAAAATGATAGTGACAAAATAAAAAGGATTATAGGAATATCTTTTTTGTTGTAGAATCATTGAATAGGGATTATAGGAATATCTTTCATTGAATATTTATAGTTGTAGCGAAAATTTCAATTAGGTCCCTATACTTTTTTTCTTTTCAATTGGGTCCCTAAGGGTATACAAGTAATTTCACAATTCACTAACATTTTTTTGACGTTTAACGTTAATAAGGACTAAATTGAAAAAAAATTAACGTATAGGGACCCAATTGAAAGGAAAAAAAGTATAGGGACCTAATTGAAAATTTCGCAAAACTATAGGGACCAACAGAGTAATTAAACCTAGAATAAACAATCAAGAAACGGCAATAAATAATTCACAAAAAATTCATATGCGCAAAAAAGATGATGCATGCCTATTCCTATCGCAGGCCATGAGCCCTTGTGTCGGTTGTCTACCCGCAACTCGACGTTACTCGGGGCAAACCTCAAATATGATCTCTTTACCGTGTCAGTTAGGCACAATTATCATCATGGGTGAACCCATGTCAGTTAAAATATCTTGGCATCATGGTAAGAGACGGGCTATCAGTTAGGCGAATATTCCCGCATTAGCAATCTCAGGCTATCAGTTAGGCGGACACTTCTGCATTAGCAATTTGGCACAAGGCCCATTCAATATACAATTCTCAACTTTCGTTTCATTCATTGTTTCTCATTTTCTTTTCTTTTCTTTATGCCTCCACATTACCATTTACTTATACGCACCTCCGCATCACCGTTTTATCATACATACCTCCGCATCACCATTTAATTACACAACCATCCACATCATCATTTAACATCAACTCTTTTAATATAAAACGTATCCTTTCCTTTTTCTTTAACTAAGGACATGTATGCTGCCAAATCTGGACATGATCCTTTGAATTAAAATTATAGTTTTATCGTATTTGAATTTTAATTGGATTTGGTGACAAACTTAATGAAAATCTACTGCTGCCTTAAGAAGATTTAGAAAAATACAGCAAGAAGCTCTGTTTTTGAAAAATTTATGATAAATCTAATTCTAATTCGATACTTTCAGATTTTGGTGAGAATACACCTAACATTCCCAAGTTTTAGGACAAACAAATTCCAGATCCATAGCACCTTGTTGGGTTAATTAAATGTCAATTAGAAGTATTGTCCTGTTTCTTTAAATTGGTTTCGAGTTTCTTGTGAGCAGCCCAATTTCTAAGAAACATAACTAACTCTAAAAAATAGCAATGGATATGAAATTTATACTCACTTAAAACAGATGGATAGGTCTTTAAAATTATTTTGGAAGCAACTCAATTTCAAATAAATCAAAACTTATAGCAGATGGAAGTTGATACTGCAGAATCATAAAACTAGAAAATTCTGTAGCAACCACTAAACTTCAAAAATTCATATCTTTCAAATCACTTGGCCAAATTCTTTGAAATTTTTATAGAGTAATCTTGACTTCTTGAAATTTGATATAAAAATAGTTTGGTTCAAAAATTATGTCTAAATGGCTCCCAATTTTTATTTTAAGTTGCTGCCAATTATGCAAAAAATTCCGCATTAAGTAATTTACCAACCCTTCGTACCAAAATTTATATTCATGCCTAAAATTCACTTAGAACTATAATTCTATTTCCTTTTTAACTAACCAAAATTGATAAAGTGATTAACACAGCCCTAGGAGTTCGAACTCATCAATTCACTTTTTACAAATGCTCACCTACTTAGTTGTACATATTTTTTTCTGCATTATCTTAAACAGAATTTTTTATAGAGACTCATCATCAAGCATACCCATCATAAACCAACAACCATCATTGTTCAAACATACATTAATTCATCAAACATACAACAATTTATCAATCCATAACAGCAAGCGTAGTAACAAAAGAAGCATTCTATCTATCCTATCCCTTACCTTTCTTCGAGAATTCACCAACCAAGGTCAATTCCTTCCTACCTTAAATCAGAAAAACCTAACAAACATAATTAAAGAATTTTTATCAGTCCACAGGGTCAATTGGCCGAGTTGCACACAAAGCAAGAGAAGGAGTCTTATTCTTGTGATGGGATGAATTTGATTGGGTTGGTCCTCATTTAAAGAAATTGAAGTTTAACAAGGATAGAGCCTCTGAATTACGAAGAACAACAAGGAACGAAGTTACTGATTCTTACCTAATGAGAAAAACTCCAAAGGAATCAGAAAGAAGAAAGTAGGGCTTTTTTTTGGCTTTGGGTTGTAACTCCTTTGATGGTCTTCTTCTTTCTCCTTGATGGTGATGTACACTGTTGACATCTTCCTCCTTCCCTTCCTTGATCAAACGCCACTTTTGCTTCCTTTATTTTCTTCGTGTGGTTTCCAGGGGAATTGAAAGGTGTGGCTCTACTATATATATGTATAGAAGGTGGCGAAGGATGAGTTAGTGCGGCAAGGCTTCGTGGCTTCCTTCCCTTGTAACACCACATCACATAATTGATTTCACAAAGTGGTGACCATGGTTTCCTCTGAACACGTTCAGTTGTGAGAGAAGTAGAGAAGATGGGTTTAATCAAAGTTCCCTTGGATTTGGTTTAATTAAGAGGAGTTTGGTTCGGTTGAACCGAAAGAAGGATAAGAAAACCATAACTTTGAAAGGGAGAAAGGAAAAACCGGGTTAATAGTTGGTAACGCATTTAGGGTAACTCCTCTACTAATTCATTACTGATGAATTAGTAAGAGGTAGTTAATTTTAACAGAATTAAATTAACTATAGCGGTAATTATCTAATTACCAAGATTCGTCACTCAGAAGCACTAAAAAACAAAGTTTTAGCGCTACGTGTTTTAAATTTTAATTCATTATATATATATATATATATATATATATATATATATATATATATATATATATATATATATATATATATATATATATATATATATATATATAATGGGCATCAGCGAACGTTGTAAATAATGAGGAATCACAGGTCTCGTGGAGTAGGGTGGTTACATATATACAAAAGTAAAAAGAAAAAGTGGTTCTTTTTCTTCTTTGGCACGAAACTCTATATCATTTTGAGAAAGAGGGAAAAGATCAAAACTTAGAATCTAAAGAAAGATCAAGGGTGTTGATTAGGCCTGGCAGCATGGACTCTATTCGTGGGTACCAAATCCGATCCAACCAGATCCGGGGTGCGGGTTCAGTCTCAACCCTACCCGCACCCCCATATATATGTGTTACGTGTATGTTTAAAAATGTTATATATGGGAGTTGAACCAATGACCTTCAGCATGTGCAAAAAACTTTAGCCACTAAACAAAGTTTATCAATTTATAATATTAACACTTTTATTCCTATAAAGCTCATTTCTCATTTAATGAGATATAAATACTACTTTAACAATCCTACTTGGCCTTAGTCATATCATGTTGCAAACCCTATTTGATAGCCCTCAGCGGTTCATCCCCTCAGGTCTCAAGAACACAAATACACAATGAACGCTAATCCTCTTCTCTCAAATCCAAATCTCTCTGCACCCTAGCGTTGCTGCACTCTGATAGCGTCTACCCCTACTCCTATCGCTGGTGCTACTCACCTTACTCGCGGCTATATTAACTCGCGTCACCGGCGGTGTTGCAGTGTCCCCTCACTCTCGTTGCTGGCTTTGCTGCACTGTACCTGTGTCGCCAGCTTGCTCGCATGCTTCGTTCCTCTGTTCAGCTTGCCCGCGTCGTGTTCCTCTGTTCAGCTTACCCACGTCGTGTTCTTCCATTCCTCGCGTTCCTTTGTTCCTCTGCTACATCCTACCATGTGCTTCGTTCCTCCGTTCAGCACTACTCGTCGTGCTGAAATTCTGAAAGTATACTTATCTGCCTTCAAAACTAGGATTTGTTTAAGTACATATGCATATTAGATCAGTTATTATTTAATTTGCTAAGTGATTATTTAATTTGGTTTTAATTTGTATTCATGGTTTTATGCTATTTAAGTTTATATGCGGTTTTAATTTGATTTTAATTTGAATTTGAGTTCATGGTGTTTATATACATATGCAGATTTTAATTTGAGTTTGAGTTCATGATTTTATGGTGTTTAAGTACATATGATAATTTTAATTTGAGTTCATGGCTTTATGTTGTTATGTTATATACATATAAATTATTTGTCATAAATTTTTATTTCTCTAAAAAATTTATTTAAACATTAAGAAATTAGAGAAAGGAGTTTATTGGCAAGTGTTATTTCTATTTTTGTTACATTAATATATTTGTATATCTGTACAAAGTATATTTGAACATGTTACATTTGTATATATTTGTAGGGAATATGGATGTAGTGGTACAAAATGTGGTCGCAGAAGAACAACAACAAGTACTCCCGGTGAAAACAACCGCTAATTTTATTCCAGATGAGTCCGCTTGGATTAAAAATAGCAACAAATCGAGCTTGAAAAATGTTTATTGGCAATACTTTAGTCGATTTTAAGAGGAAAAAAAGTGGAAGGCAAAATGCAACCATTACAAATGTCTCATGCATAATCGTTTTTTGCTAACATTACAGCATCTAAGATTCAATCTATTTTAGTGACTAAGTTAAAAAGCAGTCCTAGATTCAATCCTTTTTCTCTAAGTTATTGATGACCTTCAAGTCCAGTCATATTATATATGCTACTCTAACCTTATCCATAGAAATCAAATCCTCACAAATCTACATTCAACTACAATTACTACCTACCTAAATTTAGCCATGATCAACAATTTTAAATTACTACTATCACTAATAATATTTCTAATTTAAAATTTATAACAAAAAATTTCTAAATCGTTGCTTTAACTAACATTTATAATCTAATAAATCTAAGTTATTAAGAATCGCTAACATTTATAATCTAATATGAAAAAAAAAAGAAATTTCATACTTACCTCCTCATTGATGTTATCAGTAACATGGGCAACTCCATCTAGTCAGTAGATACAATCTAGATCATCTTTCATAACCGCAGTTTTAAACTTTGTCTCTTTGTGTCCTCTAGATTTTCTCTGTCATAGGTTTAGGGGGAGGGTGGAGTGAACGCATATAAATCGTATGAAAGCAATTCGATCCTTATACAAGAAAACCAAAAATAAATCGAATTAGAGGCATTCGAATTATAACGAGAAACGTTATAAGTAAATCAAATTAGGGTAGTTGGATTTACCTAGGACTGGAAGTAAGCCGAGCTGAGTCAAGTTAGACCAAGCTCAAGCTCGGCGCACAAAAATTGAGCTTGACTCACGACTCGACTCATTAACAATCGAGCCTATTTCTTAAGCTCAAGCTTGACTCACCGAAAGCACACAAGCTGGCTCGAGCTCACGAGCTAGCTCAAATAATAGAAACATAAATACATAATCTATAATTCTATAGCAATAAATTATAACTTATATATTTTAAAAAATATTTAAAAAGATCAATTTTATATATTGTTATCTATCAATAAATTATAAAATTTTTATTTATATCCTACATCAAAATTATATGTAAAAAATAAATATAAAATTTTAAATAATTAAGATCATTAATATATAATATATATATAATATTAAAAGTATAGATTAAATGCATATAATTTAAACTCGACTCATTTAATTTATGAGCTCAATTTTAAGCACAAGCTTGACTCACTAGCTCACGAGCTTAGCTAATCGAGCTATTAACGAGTCGAGGTCGAGCTAGCTCATGAGCTGGCTTGACTCACTTCCAGCCCTAGATTTACCTTTCAACTCTCTCCCTTCTTATAAATTTAAATTTTCTAATTCGATTTACTATGAGGCTAAGCTTTCTCTCTTTTTTGCTCTAGTAAATTGAATTAAGTGAATTTGTTTTACTTTGATACTTGAAAATTGAATTACCTTAATTCGATTTATATGTAAATACTTCAATCGAATTAGTCCGATTCGATTTATATAGATCTATTTATAAGAGGCGTGTAACTAGTTTTTATTAAGAGTATTTGCATAAATTTTATTTCAATTAATTTATTGATGTAAATTATCCTAAAATATAGCAGTATTTTAATATTGAGCCATTTATTTTTTTAATTATATATTAAAAATATGAATAAAATAAACACAAAAACTTAAATTTTTTGTTTTATTTTAAAAGCACAATTAAATCTTTATTCTTATACAAATTTGTTATTAGATTAATGGGAATACTCTTCCATGTGTAACACGATGAAACTTCTAATTTCTTGACTAACAATGTTAAGAAATTACCTCACACTCTTTTAATGAAACTTTGTGATATAATTAAAAGTGTGAAATTCAGAATTCTCCCGTACAATACAAGCACAATTGTTTTTGTTTAGACTTTAGATGCACAACATTCAAACTCCCATGGAGTACGCACATGTAATTTCATTAGAGTGCATCAGTCATATGCATATGAAAGAACACGTGTCATTGATATGAGTCATCTTTTTTATAAAGTAAAACACTTATATAAACTAAAGAAAAACTCAATTTTACATGGATCATTCAAAACAGAAAACGTTATGTAGATATCCTTATACATATTTATATGTAAATCGAATTAAATTAATTTGAATTATACAATAAGAAAAATAGACAAAAGTACACCTGAATTTTCATACGGAGTCCAGATGTATTCTTCAATTTTTTAATGAGTCATTTGCACACATGAATATAAAATTCCGTTGTCAATTCTACCCTTCTGTGACCTGAGTAAATTTTTCGGCGGTGGTGGAGGCCAGGTGGCACGGTATTGTATGATGTGGCCATTGAGGTGACACTGTGGAAAATAAAAATATTTATTATGAAATTTGTTGATTTTTTTTAAAAAAGAAAAAATTTTACAAGTCTCTTCATTATCTTCGTTTTCATATCTCAGTGTTGAATGAAAACATGCCCTAGCAGAGAGAGTAAGCTTAGTGAATTTCTGAGCACTTCGCAGTTCGTCATTTGCGTTACATTCTGAAGGCAAAAGCGGTAGGACAAGAAGCGTGGAAGTCCAAACGCAAACTTGTGCGAAGGAGGAGAATTCAGAATCAGACGCGATCAAAAGGTAATGCTTCCGTCCTTCACATGTATCTGTGTTATGATATGAAAATGCATCAATTTAGTTATTCTATAGTTTGATAGAGGAATTTTTGATAAACAGATGGCAAATCATATAACCTTTGTGTATCATCACAAGGGAAGATTTGAGAGAAATATGAATGGGGTTCTAAAATATGTTGGAGGGGAAGTTGCTGTAATTCCTAGGGTGAATGTGGAAACTCTGAATACATTTTTTATGGTGGGGTTATTTAAGGATTTGGGGTATGTCTTGTTCAAAGATTTTTACTGGGCTGAGAATGAGGTATCGAATGGTTTGCATTTAATTAGGCTTGACAGTGATGTAGTCCGAATGTATGAATTTGGTATTCAGAATGGAAGAATATGCCATGTTTATTGGGATCATATTGTTGATTTACCTGAGGAAGTTGAAATGGTAGACGTTGTAGATGATGAGCCATGTCCAACTACAGATACCGTTGAACAATGTACACCACAAGAAACCCCAAGAAGAAGAAGTAAGATGGCAATCCACAAAAAGCCTACCCCAAAAAAGTTATATGTTAAGAAGGCCAATAAGGAAAACGAAATCAACCAAAGTTGCAATGAAACTCAGAACCCAGCATCTCCCAATCCTTCTCCTACAACCCAACCAATGTCACATTTCGAAATCCCAAACGTCAACCGAAACACGACCCAGCAGCAAAGTGAAGCAGAAGTCCCACCTCCTAATAATTCACAGCAAGAAGGTCAGAATGAAGTGCCCACCCAACAATCTAAGAACAGTCAGAAGAATAGAAGAGCATCGTATAAAAGGCCAGCACCAACTGGTCAAAGGTTTGTTCAAGGAGGAAGGAATGAGGCACCAAAGATATTTGTTCCTCATGTGGAGCCTGATTCCTCTAATTCAGATGATGATATTGACTCCGACCCTGACTACTATCAGTATGAATCTGAAGATTTACACAGTCCAATGTCATCCGATTGTGAGGATGATTATGATAGTGAACAAGGTGTGTGGCCTCAGGGAAATCCAACAGCACCATTTGGCCAAGTTCATTTGGAGCTTGGGATGGAGTTTGCTACCATGGATGAGTTTAAGAGATCCGTGAGGAAGTACAATATTCAAATAGGAAGAAGCATCAAGTTCAGCAGGGTTGAGCCAACCAAATGTAAGGCAATTTGTTGGGATGAGAATTGTCCCTGGAACATTTACTGCTCTAGGTCAAACGAGCCGAGGAGTTATCAGGTGAAGACATTTGTGGATCAGCACGTCTGTGCTAGAAGACATAATAATAAATCTGCAGATAGGGTGTGGGTTACTGAGATGCTAGAAGAAAAAATTAGAGACCAAAGGGAAATCACTTGTGCGGAGGCAAAAACTTGGTTTAAAAAAGAGTTTAATGTAGCAATTAATTATAAGAAGATCCAGAGAGCCATGAAAAAGGCAAGGGAAAATATAGAAGGATCGGAGAGAGAACAATATGCTGAGTTGAGAGACTATCTTAACCAAATACTACTGTCAAATCCAGGCTCAACAGTGCACTTGGATACCACCCCAATGCCTGACTCGTTGCCCTTGTTCAAGAGAGTCTACATTTCTTTTGAGGCATGTAAGAAGGGTTTTGTCTTAGGGTGTAGACCTTTCATTGGCCTTGATGGCACATTCTTAAAGGGCTTCTATGGAGGACAGCTACTCACTGCAATAAGTTAAGATGCGAACAACCAGATTTTCCCAATTGCTTATGCCGTGGTGGATTCAGAAACTAGAGATAACTGGAAATGGTTCTTGGAGCATTTACATAATGACTTGGGCAACTACAAGGTTCATGGTTGGAACTTCATTAGTGACCAACAAAAGGTATGTAGTTAGTTGTTGTTAACATGGTTGGAACTTCAATTGTATTAACCACTGACATATTAATTGAATAGGGTCTGATTCCGGCTATGCAACAAGTTATGCCTGGAGTTCATCATCGCTTCTGTGCTATGCATATTTGGAATAATTTCACAAAGAGATGGAAGGACAAACAACTCAAAGGGGTAGTGTGGGAGTGTTGCCGAGCCACTACAACTCAAGAATTTGATGCTGCAATGTTGAGGCTGCAACGGATCAATACTGGAGCATGGGAGTATCTGAACAAGCTTGATCCGAAGCAGTGGACAAAGGCTCACTTCAGTGAGTGGCCGAAGGTTGACAACGTTACTAACAACAATTGCGAGACATTCAATGGTAAGATTGTGAAATATAGAGGTAAACCCATCATCACTATGTTAGAGGAAGTAAGGACATATGTAATGAGAATCATGGCTAGAAATAAAAAAAGTCTATCTGGATATATTGGAATGGTTGCTCCAAGACAGTGAAGTAGGCTTGAGAGAGAGAAGGAGGAGAGCGACAAGTGGACTCCCACCTGGTCTGGAGACGATGCTGAAGATATATATGAGGTTGAGAAGCATCCAACTAAAGTAACTGTTGATTTGGGTAACCAGAAATGTACTTGCAGATTCTGGCAGCTTACCGGCTTACCTTGTAGGCATGCTTGTGCTGCACTCGCTCTTAGAGGTCGCAAGCCAGAGGAGCAGATCCACAACTGGCTTGGAATGCATGCATACAGCACAACTTATCAAATGAATATTAATCCTGTGCCAAGCCGAGAATTCTGGGATAAACACTTTAGTTAATGTTCTCACTTTAGTGACTATAGCCCAATAGTTAATGTTCTCACTTTAGTGACTATTAATTGACAACTTATAATTAGTTATACTCACTTAAACTTGTTTTTATAGTCCGATCATAATAGCAGAACTTGTCAACAAAAGAAGGATGATATTTTGGATGAAGAAGTTGCTCTAGCAGCAGAGGCAGCAGCTGCAGCATCAAAATCACAAAACCAACCAGAACAGGTGAGGTGGTAGCTCATATTAGAATAAACAAAATCTGAATTACATGTTACCTTACCACCTGAGTTTGTTTTTTTTTTTTTCAGAACACTGGAGAGCCAACATCAGAAGTCAATGTTGCCCAGCCTCCATCTAACAACTCTGGTTCAAATGTTAGGGTTCAGCCAATGGTCAGCTCTGAGACAATGAATGCTGCAAGTTCTTCTTTGAGAGAAAGGTTCCAGCAATTTATGCCCACACCAGGCCTGACCCGACAACCCATGAGTGGCCCAAATGCAAGTAGTCCAAGTGCAAAATGTGGTCCAGCTGCTAAAAATGTTCCAAGTGCAAAAGTGGTAAAAGGTGGCTCAGGTGCAAAGGGTGTAACCAGTACACAACCAATAGGTGGAAAAAAATCAGCAAGTAGAACTGGAACACTGGCTGCAAGTCAAATTTAGTTTCTTTGGACAAAGAAGTTTTTTGGCTTTGGTATTCTCATTTGGACCTGCAGATTTCTGATTGGAGTTTAAAAAACTGTTGTTATCATTTAGGACTATATTTATGGTATTGTAATTTAAACATGTACTCCTGTGGTTTGGATTTAGCTGATTAATATTTTGATATAGACATCTGTTTTGATGCCTATAGGCATAGACATGTTTGCTATTTTGCAAGGTGAAATTGTAGTTTGTTGTTTAAGCCTCTGGCTTCATGACTTGTGTTTCAATTTGTTGTTAATGATAGATTATCATAGTTATGCTTACTTATTGTTCATAATGAATTAGATCTTCAGTTTATTTTGTTGCACGGAATTGTACTAGAAATAAAATTGAACCAACCATTTGTATTAATAACCTTGAAAAAACCCTTTGTATTCAGATACTAGTGAAAATGAAATTGATAACACAGCCTTCTACTTAGAGGGAGTTACAACTACTGATTAAATGTCTTAATGAACAAACACAGAATACATATACTTATCCCTAAGCATACATACTGCATCCATTTTCTAATGTTCTGTAACTCTTGATTAATCCCATCAATTGTCTGCAACATCTTCTTCATTTCTTCTTCTACCTTCCAATTGCTTTCTTCTGCAAACCTCCATTTGCTTTCTTCACTTTGCTCCTGAATTTCACAATCTCTTCCAGCATCAACAACTTCATCAGCCCAAATGAAATAGTCACACCTCAATTCAACCTTCTGCATCATGAATTCGACGACAATTTTAACCATTTTGCAGAAAATTAACATTTGTCATCATAAACAAAATCAGAATTCACATACCTCCCATAATGGACAACGAAGAAACAATCTTCCAGGGTTTCACTCTGTAGCAGACTCAAGCATCACTGCGTCAAGTCCATGCAGACACTTGCCATTGTTGTAGTCAAACTTTTTCTTCTTCCTATTTTTTGGCGCAAAAGACGAGCCACCACAACCACTGGCACAAGCATGAGGTATATTCTTCCTTCGTTGAAACTGTGACATTTTCATACATTAGAGTTTACAAACCCTTATTACAACAGAAAGAACGAAGATGTACAAAGGAAAATGAAGAAGGTGAAAGAAGAATTTTTTTCCACCCTGTGTTAGGGTTCATATGATTCGAAGAAACTAGAGAAGGAAGAGGATGAATAGTAATTTCATTATTCCCTGTTCTTATATTTATTTCAACAAATTTCATAATAAATATTTTTTTTCCACAGTGTCATCTCAAATTGGCCACATCATACAATACCATGCCACCTGGCCTCTACCACCACCGAAAAATTTACTCAGGTCACGGAAGGGTAGAATTGACAACGGAATTTTATATTCATGTATACAAATGACTCATTAATAAATTGAGGAGTACATCTGTACTCCGTGTGAAAATCCGGGTGTACTTTTGTCTATTTTTCCTATACAATATAATAGTAAATCGAATTATCTTGTATTAAATTACTGGGATATCATATAAATCGAAATAATTCAAATAAGTAGGATTAATTTACTAAGAAATGCTCATGATTTGACATCACCCATAATAAATCGATACATCTTATTTCAATTTAGCTCATAGATTTTGCACATAGTAAATAGATACACCCTATTCGATTTAGCTCATAAATTTTGCACATAGTAAATTGAATTGGGTGAATTCGAATTACACCACTAGTAAATCGACAAAGGCTGATTCGATTTATGCCCATCGTGCTTCCAAGATAAATCTACACACCTTGATTTGATTTACATGCAAAATCCTATATATAGAATTTGAATTCATTTGTTTCGAATTACATTTTATCACGTCATACTCTCACCAAAACGAAAAATACAGAGGAGACATTACGAAAATAGAAGACGACTTAAATCGAATCTATCGGTTAGACGGAGTCGTCTATATTGCTAGTAGCGTGCATGAAGAGGTTAGTAAATAAAATTTATTTTTTTATTTTCTTTAAGAAATAAAGAATTGTTAATGATATTAAATGACTTAGAACTTGATTATTAGAATTATTAGAATTATTAGAATCTTCAAACGTCAATTAGTAGTTAGAATATTGATTTAGGGGTAGTAATATGTTAGAAGATTGAAATCACAAATGCATGTTGTATTGAAATAATAGTATGACCACAATCTAATTAATTATGCGTCAAATAATTTGTTATTGTTATTATATTAAAATGTTAATATAAAAAGGTCCTTGATTAAATTTAGAGATTTATCATTGTGATAGTGATCATAATATTGAGAGATAAATCTTTTATAATGTAATCTAAATTGTTCTTGGTCATAGGATTATTAAAAAGGACATTATAATCCAGAAAGATCAATATATATATATATATATATATATATATATATATATATATATATATATATATATATATATATATATAATGGTCTTCATTGGATGAAGATTAATAGATCTCATTTATTAAATTATATATATAGATGGTGCAATATATGACCATTGAACTGACTCACTTTGAGAATTTCTAATGGTTATAATTACCAGATATTTGTCAATAGGATATTCTCAAAATAAATATAGTAGTAGAGTTTTTTTGACTTGCGACTATCATAGTAATTGACAATGTATTTATTATACTTTGATTCCGGACATCTAATACCCAAGGATGCTAGTTGAATGGACATTGGGTATGATTTAAATACTTGTAGAATTGATGATTAGTCAATAAAGAATCCGTTAACTCTCGGTAAAGAGTTTGAACTCTATAATTATAATGACTGAGATGAATAAAATATTGGTTAAGGGGATTGAATGAATGAAGAAATGAGTTTCTTAAGTTATTCATAGTTTATTATAATAATGGTAACAAGTTAGAGTTTGACAATTAAACCATACTCTAAGAGTTAACCAAGAGTTAGAAAGATCAAGGAATTATACTTTGTTCTTCTCGAGTTCTTAGTAAAAATATATTATTTCATACTATCGAGTTGTTAAGAAGTGTTGCTAGACGCCAACCTTAATTAGTAAATTTAGTATGACTAATTTATTACCCGCTTAGTATTGAACCTATGGGGTCACACACTAACGAGTATTCTAATTTTTACTGTAAAATTATTTAATTATTATTTTGATTTGATCAAATAAATAAAATTAATTTAAATAGAATATTATTGTATTCTTTGCTAACGCCAAGAATATAATAATAGTATGATCATTGATATTTGAGAATAATTAGTTATTCTATTTCTAAATTTGAATTCTAAATTTGGATGAGATCCTAATTGATTCTATTTCAAATTGAGTTACAATATTATTCATAAATTTGAAAGATTCAAGCTTAAAAATAACAAGATATGATTTAAATTTGAATTGAGATTCAGATTTGAAATCAGTAACAAATCTCATACTATATATATGTATGCCAAGCATAGAGAAATCATAGAAGAGAATAAAACACAAGAGTTTTATTCCTTTACCTCACATATGAACGTATGTGAACCTAATTCTTGGAGAAGAATTTTATGGTGTGCAAAGAGTTGCAAGAGGTTTTTAAATTTAGATCATATGTCCATTGGTCAAGGAATTGACAGCAAAGGTTGGTCTCGGTGTGGATACCCATAGCGCCTTCGTATCATCAAAGGAGAAAGTGATTTTTATTAGCGTACATACAGGTATTTAGATCTTATCTATATATTATTTTTGAATAAAATTTAAGCATAAAATAGATCTTTAGGATTACCTTCTTTTCTTTCCTGCGTGTTATGAACACATGGTATTTCTTCATGTTGGATGAGGGGTAAATACGTATGTTAAACTGTAGATTTAATAGGTTTGGTTAGAGTTTGTAAGTTTTTACTGTTAGAAGTTTAACGAGGTTAGAAATTTTGTTGGAGTTTAATTTAATTTTGATTTAATTTAATTTTATTTAAATTAATTTAGATTTTAAGTGTTGGATTAATTAGGCAGTAGAATATTAGCAATAATTTAGAATGATTTAATTTTTAAAAAATTGAATTATCAAATTTTAGATTAACGAGACACTACAACTTTAGTTATAAAGTAAAGGGTTTAGTTTTCCGTTGAAAATACTAGATTAACTATGTTTCGATAGAATTTAATGTAATTTTGGTTAAAGTATTTTTTTATTAGAATTATCTATTCTAGGTGATTTTTTCCCTCTAAAGTGTTATGGTTCTAAGAGAATTATTTCATTGTCATGCAATTCCACCAATATATCACGAGCATGAGGAGGCACCATAATATGCTATTAGATGATAGGATCATGTTGTACCTGTAGATGGTTGGCCTGTCCCATGTTGCGAGGCTCAACGACTACTGTTTTAGGTTGGATAAGCCATTAGTGAGTGCATTTGTTGAGAAATGACGTCCAGAGACACATACATTTCATCTGTCATTCGGGAAGTGCACAATTACGCTACAAGATGTAACGTACCAGCTAGGGCTCTCCATCGACGGACAATATGTCAATGGATGTCTAACGGACTTCAAGCGGTATATCAACGGTGGTCGTCCAGCATGGGCATGATTCGAGGAGATACTAGGTGTGTTACCGCCGGCAAACTGCATCGACAAGATCATTATGAAGTGCACTTGGATGTAGGAGGCATTCAGTGACCTTCCCGAGGGCGTAAACGAGGAGACAGTCAGGAGGTACGCGAGAGCGTCCATCATGATGCTATTATCGATGCAGCTCTTTGTTGACAAGTCCGGTACATGCATGCATATTAGATGGCTGCCATACGTAGTGAGATTAGAGGACATGGGCAGTTAGCCGCTCTATGGTGATTATACTGGTGGTTACCAACAAGTACATGGTTAAGTTGGTCGGTCCTTTGCAGCTCCTCCAATCATGGATCTTTTGGCGGTTTCTGGGTTTTAGGCCTGAGGGGTTGACGCATTTCATTGGCAATTGGCTTCGAGATACTCAACATTAATACTTATTCTGTGGGTCATTATTTTTCGGTTTATGCCCGTTGTGGATAATATGTGTTGGGCCGCAGGTTGTCAGGTTATCAGCCAACACCGAGCGAGAAGAGACCTCGAGTCGTGCACTGCAGACTGAGATAGATTTACTTCGGGCTACGGATGTGAGTGTTAAATATTGCCTGTTTTTATTGTGCAGTTATGTTGTCTACTTACTGTTCATGTTGTCTTTGGAGGACTAATTCTCTTTACAATTTGTGTGGATGCCATACAGCTCGCCGGATGTCATGCAAGTGGTGCATCCCAAGATACTGGAGCCACGTCACACGGCATTATGGAGAACCATGATGAAATTGATCTACTTTGCTGTCATAAAATGGCATCAAGTGGATCGGATGCTACCACAGCTTGGAGGAGTACGACATCGGTCACGACCCGCACTCAACATTGATTTCTTGATGTTGAAGGATGGCAGAGTCGGCGATTAGTGGTTTCCTACTACCTTACAGTGTTGGCGCACTCATTGGACCAACAGGGCACAACATTTGTTACGATTTGATGTTGTTCCAGATCCAGGACTGTCTCACGAGTATTTAGAGTGGTGGCATCAGTATGGTAGGCGATTCTTATTGCCTGAGCTATTCCTCGGAGACCCCAGAGCAGGCGCAATCATAGCCGAGGCATTGCAGAGAGTTCTAGGATAGGCTCTACAGATGGACCAGGTGCCTGATGTTCCGGACAATCGTCGTGTTGAGTGGAGACGTTGTGTCGGGATACGTTCCAGTCAGCGTGAGTGGAGGTGGCTCGACGTTCCATTGATGCATTTTATGACTCTTTTCAATCTCCATAAATCTGAGCTCCGACCTTCTGCTTAGCCAACCAAATTCTCTTGTAAGTCGGTCTAAAACTGAAATGTGCCTCGGTTGCATTCAGTAGTACCTTGATTGACACGGCAGCATCAACTCTAATCTTAGGCAGTATGAAGGCCGAGATCACATGGTAATCAAGCATCCTATGATCACTCGATATCGACGTGGTCAGACAAGTATGAGGTCTATTGTACCGTTTTACCTCCCAAATACCTCTGCGCTGGTGGAAACTGATACAAAACAACAAGTGCACCCATTGCCAAATTCCTTACACTTTCCATAGTTCTTGCGATAATCGGATTCCAACACTTTGTACTCAACCTCACGTCGAATGCTATAAGTTTTCACGCTTAACACGACCTCCTCTTTATCCTGAAATTACTGACCGACTTGAAACTCAGCTAGTCCTCCTATATCCTGTGTATCTCTGGCCCCAAATCCAACAGGCACGCCAAGTACCCCCTGCTGTCTCATGGCATCTAAGTCCAAAGTTGAAAAGTGCGGGGGTACTGTTGAGTTTCTGAACTAGCCGCTCTACCACCCCCAGCTGGATTACTCCTCACTATGTCATCATCGCTATCATCAGTAATCATTGCAAGCTCCAAATCATCATCATCATCATCCCGCAGTACATCTTTCACATCATTCAATGTTCCACCCTATTCAAAAATTGATACCACATCAGGAGTACCGACCATTGCAATCGCAAGCTCATCGAAGGGTCAAGTATCACCTATTTCTCTGTCACGATTGCGGTTTAGATCATTTGCTAAGGACGAGGTGGCAACCAAAACTGCCTCAAGTACAATCACGGGCACAGATGATGAAGAGATACCAACAGACATTGAACTAGAGCAGGCAACCATTGCTGAAGGTTGAGGATTCTGGTTCAAACCTCCTGAATTACAGACCACATCTATAAACTTGGCCAATATTTTAGGGCTCCTCACCTTGGAAAACTGCTGACTACAATGGAACAAAACTTGCAAATCTTCGTCACTGCCTATGACGAAGGAATCGTACTTCACATCATCCCGCAACACGGAAATTAAAATTCTATAGAATAAATTCTCAACCCGTTTCACGCGTTGCATTTCCAATTTTTGGATTATAGTATTCTGAAACTCGGTGAAACTCATTGAAAATTTGAAAAAAAATATTAAACGGATCCTTATCAATAAATTTAATTGCAGAATACATTTTTTTTAATAAACCATCTGTAGTGCATCAGAACTAAATAACAATCATCACTAGTCATTATGACTTTTACTCTAATGAATCCATAACGTTTTGATCGATTTTATATAAGAACCAATTCTTGTAAATCGAATTAGTTGAATTCGATTTATATAACTCAGTGGGTATCATAGTAATTCGAATTAAGTAGACTCGATTTATTTTAATTATTTCAAACATTAAATTGAAACAGCATGTATCGTTTTACTTTTTGATCCCTCCTTCTTATAAATCAATGTAGGTTATTTTGATTTACTAATGCTCTTAGTAAATCGAGTCTAACTCGTTCAATTTACTTGTTTTTTTGATAAATCAATCTTATTTAATTTCATTTACATTGTACATTTGTAACTTGAATTTATTAGTTTCGATTTATATAAATTTGTTTTTAAAACGGGACATGCATGTAACGTTTTGAATTTTGGGACTTTAGTGTAATATTGGGTGGTATTGTTTATATGATTTATCCCAAATTTGTTATTAGATTAATGAGCATAGTCTTCCATGTATAACACGATGAAACTTCTAATTTGTTGACTAACAATGTTAAGAAAGTGCCTCACACTCTTTAATGAAACTTTGTGAATATAATTAAAAGTGTGAAATTCAGAATTCTCCCGTACAATACAAGCACAATTGTTTTCGTTTAGACTTTAGACGCATAATATTCAAACTTCCATGGAGTATGTACCTGTAATTTCACTATGGCATTACAAGATGAAAGAACACGTGTCATTGATATGAGTCATGCCTTTTGATTTCTTTACCGTGAATTTATTACAAAGTAACATTATTTCTTGCATGGTCTAAAACAAATAGTCAAACACTACAATTATTCAACTGTTGAAATGACATGTCCTATTTTAATTTAACCCGTATATATTCTTCATAACATGATTTATATCCATTTCATTTTCAAAGATAGGAGTGTAACAAATTACCACCACTACTGCTTTAACTTGAATACGAAAACATACATTAAATTGTCTCTTAAGTAAAGAATTAGTCGTTATGAAACATAATGTTTTAAAAGTATTTTGTTATTGATCTCAATCACTCCATCTTCTTTATGCAGAAAATATCTTCCTCTTCATTAGTAAGTCATAACCCATGTGGGTCATTAGCTATACAATTTACGTTATTAATAATATTTCTGTCAATTTCTACCAATTCTTATTATAATTGTGTTTAATAAAAATATTTTTGTGAATGTATCTAATAAAAATATATTTTTTTATAATTATATTTAATAGAAATATTTTTATAAATATATTTTCTGGATGTATCTCTTTTTATATATATATTTAAAATATAATAATCTAATACACTCTCTTTTTATTAAATTAATAATCAAAATAAAAAATCACCATATAATAAAAATGATTTGGTGCATTTTCAAATTATTTAAAATGTTTGGTCGAAAGTGAAAAACTGTATCTTAAATACCTCTATCCGATCCATATATTTTTGCAATAAATAATTTTGTTACACGAATTAAAAACATAATACCAGATGCTACTTTACCCCTAATCCCTTATTTGAATGTTCATGTTTCAGGTTCAATTTGTGGTCTAAGAAATAAATTTGCCCCACTGCTTTTAGTTTGATTGGACAAATGAATTGTAAGACTGGTCCACACTCCACGCACTTATAATGTAACCAAGCCAATGACAGAGAAGAAGAAGAAGAAGGTAGGCAATGTGTCTGTGTGCGCACATAAATATTAAATAGACACCACTAAAACCCACGAAAACAACGTGTTGTCCTCCGCCACAATTACTGTTACAGATATTTTTAACTTTTTCCAAAGTAATTAGGGTTTATCTCTCTCTTATCATAACAAGATAGGTTAAGATTACACACTAATTTTTTTTATTAAAAATATAAAAATTTAAATTTTAATGTATTTATTTTGTATTTATTAAAAATTTAAAATTTTATATTAATGATAATTTTATTATATATCCTAGGATACATATTAATTTAATCTATGTTTTAAAAGGTAATTTATTAACTTGTGTTTTAAGAATTACATGTTAAAAATTATAAATTAAAAATTATTTTATTAAAAATACAAAAAAAGTTAATGTGTATAAACAATGGCTTTATTGAAGGTAGAAACTCAGATACAGTCAACTTCACGTGAAGTTGATAATTGAGAGCCATTAGATAATTTGACTGATTTGACTAAATTTTCATCTAACAGCTCTCAGCTATTAACTTTACGTGAAGTCAATTGCACCTAAATTTTCACCTTTATTATTGAAAATACAAAAAAGTTAATGTATATAGACAATAAAAGTTATTTTATTGAATTATTTTATTACTCTCTTCATTTTAGAATAATTTTTTGTTTCACTTTTTGAATTTATTAAAAAGTTTTTTTTACTGAAGACAGAAAAACTCAAACTCGCGACCTTTTACTATATCATTTGAGTTATAACTCGTTGGTGAATTTATTAAAAAGTTAATGTATATAGACAATAAAAAATTAATGTATTTAGACAATTCATTATTTAGATATATTAACTTTTCAATAAATACAAAAAGTATAAACAACAGTTATTTTAAACTTAAAAAATATATTATTTAATAAAAAGTATTAAATAAATAAATAAATTATTTTTTAATTTTTTTTTCTTATCCATCTTCTCTTTTTAGTTTTTACTTTAACTAGTTTTTGTTGGGCCAACAAGTTAAAAATGACCTATACTAAATTAAATTAATTTTGCAATGTATAAGATGGATCCAGAGAGAAAGAGTCATAGGATGACATAATAAGTATCTTCGTCAAATTGGAAAAGAATGCATGCGATACCCCAACAATCCAGGATCGACAACGCATCGTACCTCGTCCTTCTCAACCAATAACAACTCGACAAAACCCTTATACCACAACAAAATATTAACCTATCATTTTCTCTCCTTTCGGCTCTCCTTTCCTTTCATCTTTCATTTCGTAATATATAATCATCGCTTCATTATATAATATTTTTTTGTTGTGCATAGTATTTCCTAATTCGACATGTTAATAATTAATTCGTTATGAATATGAGTTTCATTTAAAAGTTTGTTATTAGTTAATAAATTGCTGTATATATAAGATAAAATTCGAACTCCTAACATTTACTTAAATAGACAAATAAACTAATTACTCGATCAACTAAAATTGATTTCTAATATATATATATTTCAACTATAAATAAATAAAAGATTATGGATTTAGATCACATACATTATTGTAGGTGTAAAAGTATATTACACACATCTCTTCAATTATGTATTATTTTTACATCAATGAAAAACTATTTTGAACACTCATATATTACCTAGAGTACAGTACATATAGATACATTTTTACTAAAAAAACTCTTTTACTACTATAATTAAGTACACATCAAAATTTAATTAAAGAAAAATGATTCCTATAATTTTACCATGATACTCATACATGCATCTATCTCATTAGTCATTCTCACTCTCCTTTTTTCTTTATTTTTTTCTCCTATATTGTTTGTTTGCCTAGATTTTATATAGATATTTCATTTAAATATCACTTTGAGAATAATTATATTAAATATATAATAAAATCAATTTTTAATATAAAATATATATTAAAAATAAATTAAATTACACGTATATTTATACAAAAATATTCTGATATTTAAATTTTTGTTTTGGGAATCACTAGAGGTGACCACAAAAGGAACTCCATTTTGTGGTTGCTTGGAAATGCATTCTTTTCCTTCTTTGTCTAAAATTAAGGTGAATGAATGAGATGAGAGCCCTCATAAACTATCTTCACTTTCTACTCTCTCTAGCCTCTAGAAGCCTATTATTATTATTATTATTATTATTATTATTATTATTATTATTATTATTATTATTATTATTATTATTATTATTGTTGTTGTTGTTGTTTGAATTTTGTCAGGTAAACAATAATTTTTGTGAACAATATAAATAATGAACTTTAAAATTAGTTCAATCAAAGAAAAATATACTACATCTCTAAATTATCTATCTAAATTTTAATATTAGAATAACTATCTGTAAACCTATTAAATTGAACATCTGATTTTTTTCACATTATTTAATATTTCTATTATGATTCCCTGCTAATTATTGCTTGGTTTTCACTCTAACTTATTTATTAGGTTGGTGGGTGGTGGTGTTGATATAAAAAGAGAAGGGGAAGAAAAGAAGGAATAAAAAGAGAGTGATGGGAAGAGGGAAGGTGGAGTTGAAGCAGATAGAGAACTTCAACACAGGCAAACTCTCTCACTTTTCATCTCATTCCAGGTTTCTAAATCTATTCTCCTTTTCTCTCTAATTTATGTATTCTTCACTTCATATTCACCATAAAGTCAATTCTCCTCAAAAATTAACAATAACAGATAATATGAATAGTTATATTTTTAATATATTTTTTAATCAAAAATCTTTTTTTAATATATTCTTACTCTCTTTTTGTATACCTTCCCCTCCCAGTGGGGTTTTGGTACACTTAAATTTTGAGTGACCCGGATTAACTTAAAAGCCAATGGCACCATGCCTAATTTTTTTTTATTTATAATTCTTATTTAATTTTCATTTGTGAAACAGCGTGGAAAACATCCTTGAACGATATGAGAGACATGTTAATGCATTGAAAATCAATGGAGGTGAAAGTGGATCACAGGTACTAATACTTTATTCAAGAAACATACTTTTCTAATTGGTATATTATTAATTTTCCAATTTTATTGTTATTGCTGGTGTATGTGTGTATAACATAGTTTTTCTGTTAGGAATTACTTAGATATAAAGACGTTGAAAATATCTTTTTATAAAGATATTTTTTAATAATTAAAATTTAATATATATAATCGATTAAATTGTATTTTTTCGTCAAAATTAGGCTAGACAAATTGATTTGACCGAAAAATGGTGAATCAAATCTTGAACTGGTCTAAATTAATATTTTTTTTTTATAAAAATGACTACAATATCTTATTATAAAAAATAACTAAAATACTTCTATTATATATATATATATATATATATATATATATAGATATATATATATATATTAATTTTGAGAATCCTAAATTTTAGTCTTTTATTTTTCTATCGTAGAGTTAGGATTTAGAATTTTTTAAATTAATATATATATATATAATAAAAGTATTTTAATCATTTTCTATAATAAAAATATTATAGTCATTTTTTTATAAAAAATAATATTAATTTAGATTAATTTAAAATTTAATTTACTATTTTTTCGATTAAATCAATTTGTTTAACTTAATTTTAATAAAATTAATATGATTTAATCAGTTATATATGTTAAATTTTAATTACTAAAAAACATAAAAAAAAAAAACGTTTTAGCCGTTTTGTCTGCCTCCCTTTTATGTTATCCTCTCTTTCTATATACAGTGCACAATATCCCCAACACAACTCTTTCTCAATAGCTTGCTATCTCTTCAAGTTGTGTTTGCCATATCTTTTAAATCAAATATTCTTCCAAACTTTCTTTTATCTTATCTTCTATTTTTTTTTAATTTGAATTTTCAATTTCCTTAAAGTTTTGTAATAATATCTTATTTTCAATCTTCATGAGAGATAATTAATCCGCCTGAAATCATGCAAAATAAATGAGAATAGATATTAATTTAAAATTTAAAATTTAAAATTTAACTTTAAATCATGTATGTTCACATTATTTTTTTATGAATTGCCTATACTTTAGAATATTTTGTTATATTATTGAAAAAATATTATTCATTAATTAGAATATATTTATGATATGATATAATTCTCAGGTAAAATGAAAAAATAAATATTTTTTAAAGATTATATTATTTAATATATATATATATATATATATATATATATATATATATGGTGGAGTCTAAGGTGACTATCATTCTATGATTGTTATATATACAATGATAATATTTAAAAAATATTACTAAAATTAATATAATATTTTTTTATATTTTCGACATTTTTATCTTTTATTTTTTTTTATATTAAAATATTATTTTAATTTAACAATACAGCTGCCATAATTATAACCAGTATATATATATTAGTCCTTGCGATTATTTAAGTCTCAACCAGTAATAATATAGAATGATTTTAATTTATTGTAGGGAAACTATGCATTGGAATGTTTGAAACTCAGGAGCAAAGTTGAAGCCTTAGAGAGAAATACAAGGTATGGGTGTGATACCTGGTAATAATAAGCGCCATTGTTACACTTTGGTTGTTATGTGACGAATGTTATTTATTTGATCGGTTTTGTTAGATAGACGATAATTTTTATAAATAATGTGAACAATAGATTCTAAAATTGATTCAATAAAAAAAAATATTCTATCCTAAATTATCTCATAAACATTAACATTAGGATAATTATCTGCACACCTAGTAAATTGAACGTTCAATTATTGTTAATTGTACATGAATAAATCGAATAAAAAAAAATAATCATCCAATTAAAAACAATAAACATAATTATCTGCATACCTATTAAATTGAACATCTAATATATCTATTGTTCATATTATTTAATATTCTCATTGTTTACTTATACTTTTTCTTTATCGATAATGATAGAGAAATAAAAAAAAAAGATAAATTTGTTTTATTTAATTAGCATTTATATTAATTGATACGATAATTATTAGAACTAGAATTGGTACTGAAAAATGATTTTCTGCTGCATCTCTATTAGTTTGGGATAGAATATATACATATACACATATGAGCCTAACAAACTAATAAACCACTAATTAAACCTAACAGCAAAAGATTCCTTTTCAAATAATGCTAATTAACTAACTGCAGTAAATAAATAACAATTATAACAAGCACAAACAAAGCAAGATATCTACTAATAATAATTAATAAATACTAAATAAAATATATTTAGATTGTTTTTATTTTTTATTTTTTGGTCCGTCAAACATTATTATGTGTTATGCCAATTGCCAAGTAATTAAGAATAGGGTTTTGCCTATTTAAAGCATGAAGAATGCTAAATGGCGAAGATTTCGAAATGATTTCAAACTCTTTAAAATTGGTTATGCTCGAAAATTTTGCAATTCATTTTTTTCTTTAATGGCACTTTTTTTTAACAAACATTTTTAAAACAAATGTTAGCAAAACCCTTAAATGTAAGAGCATGTTATGTAGTTATAAAAATAAAGATTTGACTAAGGATACTTGTAAATAGATGATTACTTATCGTAAAAAAGAGTTATATAAAAGTATTCACTTTTAAAATTTTACTTTTCCACAAATAAGTGTTCACTTAATTAAGAAATCAAATGTAATAAGTATTATTTTATCAATAAAGTTTAACATCCAAGTTATTTAATCAATTAAGTCCAACTAAATTACTATAACCTAATTTATTTCTACGCACCACTACTTCTAACAAATTTTTTATTTAATGCGTGAAAATATATAACTACATTCTCTTTCTTCTCTGTATTCTCTTCATTCTTTATGTTTTTTTCATCGTTATCTTCTTCATCTCCTCCTTTTTCATCATTTTTCTCTTTCATTATCGTTATAGTTATTACCACCACTTCCACCTTCTTCTCTTTTTTTTTCTCATTTTAATTTCTTCGATCTTCTCCTTATTTTTTCTCCTCCACTTGCTCCTCCTCCATTATCATTATTATCATCATCGTCATTTTTTTTCTTATATGTATAATAAAAAAAGAAAAAAATAAAGAAGAAAAAGAAAAAAATAGAGCATTAAAAAAATATTTTTGTCTTTTGTAGCAAAATTTTGGTATAAAAATTAAGAAATTTATATGTTATTTTTAAAAAATTTCGATGTATTTTTTTAATAAGTTCTGCATAATTCAAAACTCTTTCTCTTCCTCCTTTTCATCTTCTACTTCTTCTTCTTCTTCTTTTTCATCATCATCTTCTTCTTTTTTTTATTCATCTTTTCCTTCTTATTTTACCTTCTCAAGTTTTTTCTTGTTTTACTCTATTAATAAGAACAAAAATAAAAAAAATTAAATAAAGAAGAAGAAACACATAATGTTGTAAAATTACTAGGAAGAGAATGAACCTATATTTATTCAACTAAAAAAAAAGAAATAGAAAAAAATATAGCATTAAAGAAGACATTTTTGTACCTTTGTAGCAAAATTTAGGTGTAAAAACTAAAAAATTTATGTGTTATTATTAAGAAATTTTTGTGTATTTTTATTCTAATAAGTTCTACATAATTCAAAAATCTTCCTCTTCCTCCTTCTCATCTTCTGATGCTTCTTCTTCTTCTTATTTCATTTTTTTATAATTCTTCTTGTTTTATTCTCTTAAGAGAAATAAAATTAAAAAAAAGAAGAAGAAAATCAATGCTGCAAAATTACTAAGAAGAAAAGAAAGAAAAGAAAAAACATGCATAACAACAATAAAAGCAATAAAAAATGACAATGGAGAGAAAACACGCGAAGAAGAAAGAGGAACGCGAAAAAAGAAGAATGAATGTGAAGAAGAAGAAGGATGTATTTGCATTAGTGAAGCACACGTGTGTACACGTTAGGTGTAGTGGTTTTTGTTGGATTTGGACCAACTTAATTGAACTTGGTTGTCAAAAAGATTTGGATGTATATCGAGACTATTATGAAGAGTGTTAGGGGCCAGCAATTTTTGTGATTTGTAGCCATCAAGTAGCTATTAATAATGTTTTTAATGGTGTGAGATTTCATCTAATAATGTGGAATTATTCATTTTTCTTTTGTTAGTTACATGCTAACCAAAATTTAATAAAGTTGCTGGCCCTAGACTTTTCCTTATTTTATTTACTCTAAATAATCTTAAAATTAAATAAGTGATGAGATATAATATATAAATGGATAAAGTAATTAAGGAGAGAATTACTACTATATTAATCTAAAGGATAATTTTGTAATTTTAATTTTAATTTTTATAACTCTAACACATTTTAATTATTTTCTTAACTTCAGTAAACGTTTAAAAATAGACACTACGTACTTATTTGAGAATGGAGAGAATATGTATAATGTTCTTTATTTGTTAACCATAAATTCATTGAAGACTTAAACCATTTTAATTATTTTTCAATATAAAAATAAATTACATAGTTTAGTAAATGTTCAAAAAATAAGTATTAGCTAAATTTAAATTAAAGATAAAACTAAAATGTTTAGATTTTAGTTCATGACTGTACTAGAGGACTTGAGAAAGCAAAGTTGAATCGAGACCATAGACGTTTTAGTTCCTTGTTTTTTTTTTTTTTTGGAGGAAATTAGACATTATAATCAAGTCTATAAATTAAAGCAATTTATACGACAAAAGTTTTTGAAGAGTTGGATAGATTATTATTTTCAGTCCTACACATCTAAATATTTTTGTATTTAAGTTTAATTAAGTAGGTCTAAATTTAACAAAAATTATTTTCATTACACATGCGATTTCAATAACGCTGTTCTTTTTTTTTCTTGTTCGCTTTTCTCTTTCTTTGTCTTTGCATTCCTCTTTCTTCTTCTTCACGTTCTTCCTTCTTCTTCTTCACTTTCTTTCTTTTTTTTTTTACATTACTTCTTCTTCGCGTGTGTTTTTCTTAATAGTCATTCTTTTATTGTTATTGTTATTGTTGCATTTTTTCTTTTTCTCCTTTTAATTGAAGTTTATTTGGATAAAAAAAATGAACCGAATTTAGTTCAGATATAGTGAATACTTACAGTAAGATCAAGTGAACTTAACTCAATTTACAAATGAACCGAATTCATTTCAGATTTAAATAAAAAGTGATAAACATTTAATTAGCAAGAAAAACACATTTCATTTCATTTCTGTATGTAAATGAACTCAATTAAACTATAAAAGATTGATGAACCAAATTTCTTAAGAAATAACATATTTGGTGAATACTTAAAAATAGTATCAAGTAAACCTAACTCAATTCACAAATGAACCGAATTCGGTTCAGATTTGAACAAAAAGTGATAAACATTTAATCAATAAGAAAAGCAAATTTCAATTCATTTCTGCATGCAAATAAGCTCAATTAAACTAAAAGATGAACCGAATTTCTTAAAGAATAACAGATTTGGTGAATACTTAAAAGTAGTATCAAGTGAACCTAACTCAATTCACAAATGAATAGAATTCGGTTCAAATTTGAATAAAAAGTTATAAACATTAAAGCATATTTCAATTTATTTCTACATGCAAATGAACTCAATTAAACTAAGAGATGAACCAAATTTCTTAAGGAATAACAGATTTGGTGAATACTTAAAAGTAGTATCAAGTGAACCTAACTCAATTTATAAATGAACTGAATTTGATTCAGATTTAAACAAACAGCTAAAAAATTACTTAAAGAATAAAAAAATTGGTCAATACTTATCAGTAGTATCAAGTAAATCTCAATTAATACACAAATAAACCTAAATAAACTAAAAAATAAACTAAAATTATTTAATGATAGCATCAGAGAAAATCAGAACTAATATAGATGTTAGTAAAATGTTGGTGTTATTGGTGATGACGACAACAAAAAAGAAAAAGAAAAAAAAGAAGACGCAACATTGGGAAAGAAGGAGGAGGAGGAAAAACCTGTGTAAGAAGAAGAAAGAGGAGGAGGAGGATAAGGAGAAAAAAAAGAGAGAAAGAGAAAGAGAAAGAGAAAGAGAAGAAGGCACGTAATTTAAAAAGTTGTTATAACAATTTAATTAGACTTAGTTAAGTATTTTGTTTTGATGTAGAGCTTTATTCTATTATTTTTTTCATATAAAATCAAATAAAAATTAAATCAGTTGATTTATATGAAAGTTAATTTTTTGTTCAAATAGTAGGTTGTTTCAAGGATCAATATTATCAATAAAAGAGAGTGTAGAATTTAATATCTCAACTACAAAATCATTAGTTTTAGCTAATATAAGCTAATTTTTTTTTAAATATCATGTTATTCTAAATTTTAAATTCTAATGATTAAAATCAAAATTTTAAATACTAAATTTTAAATTATAAATTCTAAATTTTAAACCATTATAATAATAAAATTTAAAACATTCAAAACGTAAGAACTAAAAGAATAATTTTATATATAAAAAAGAATTAATTAATATTGATAAACTAAAAGTTTATTATTCTATATATATTTATTTATTTCTCCCAATAAAAAAAAGCACAAAAAAGCTAATTTTTTCTTAATTATAAAAAACTCATTAAACATGACGGTGGAATACATCAAATCAATTCTAGAGAAGCTTTTTGATATTCTTTATAAAAATTTAAGCATTATTCTTAATTCATGGGTTAACTTTTAAGATGAAGTTATATACATCCACCCAATTATAATAGCTAGGATTAATATAATGTGGACATAGTCAAACCTCTATTAGAAAAGGTTGATTATTGTACATGGAAAGTTAGATTGTTTTAAAACAAAAACAGCTCTATGAAAATTGAATGAATATAATAAATGGCTTACTAGCTATATAATCTTGAATGCATGAAGGAACTTGGCAGGAAATGATCTTGATTCATTGAGCCTGAGAGAGCTTCAGAATTTAGAGCATCAGCTTGAAGCATCTTTAAAGCGTATCAGAGGAAAAAAGGTGAACATTAAAAAAATGATTGATTTAACATTTTGAATGATGTCCATTGTCCAATTATTGACTTGTGATTTATATATTATTTTTATGCAGAACAATAATATGAAAGAATCCATCTCGTTGCTGCATAAAAAGGTAATAATGTACAGTTGGGTGGATTATATGCCTAGAATAAATATATTTGCAACAAAAACTTATATTATATATGTAAATTTTTGTGCTATATATAATAAATTTGTGTGTTAGGTGAAAAAATTTATATATTATGTCGATAAGAAGAAACATAAAAAAAAAAAAGAATAAGTACGTACGTGGTGCGAGTGATTTTTATTGAGTTTAAGTTTAATTAATTAAATTTAATTATAAAAATATTTTTACGTGTAATATTATTAATATTTTAAGAACATTAATAAAATATTACAAATAAAAGGTTTAAGTAAAAAATTATTTTTTTTAAGTTTTATACATTGAAAAATAACAAAAAAAATATTTTAGTTTGATTTTTTTGTTTCTTAGATCTGTTTTTGTTTTATTATTTAAATTATTCAAAAATATAAAATTAGGATTAGTTAAATTCTAAAATTTGATTAATTTAAAAGAATATTTTTTTCTAATCGAATAAAATAAGAATGTTTAAGACTTTTTATAAAATTAAATAAAAAAATATTTTTTATTTTTATTTAATTAAAAGGGTGTTATAATAAAAGTGGTGATATAATATATATTTAAAAAAAATTAAATACTGATATAAAAAATAAATTTTATATGATTAATTATTATTTGTCTATATTTTAAATGTATCGGTATGTATGAATTTATCAACGTATCAAAACAAATAATTGTATATATATATGTAGAGAAAATAATGTTTTTATTAAATTATTAATATATATCTAGTGTCCCCACTCTCAAGATTGCATATATATCATGTGGCAGGCAAAGGCATTGCAGGAACGCAAAAGCACGTTAACAAAAGAAGTTAGAACTCAATCCTTTTATTATAGACAACGCAAGAAAGGAATGTAAAATTAATTTGTGTTTTAATTTCTTATTATATTCATGGATAGATTAAAGATAAGGAGAAGACAGTGGTGGTTGAAGGTCCAGAGTGCTGGGTAGAACAAACCCTAATGCAATCTCCCCAAAGATCACTTCCTGCTTTAACACTCGGGTATTTATTCTCTTCTACATGCTTTATGTATTTATTACACAATAATATTAGAAAAGACAAAAAAAATAATTAAAATTTATTTTATTTAACTTTTATTAATTTTATAATAATTAATAAAAATTAAATAGAATAAATTCTAACTATTTTTTACTAATTCTTTTTTTTATCAAACATTTGGGTTTTTAGTCATTGTCCTTATCTTTTCTGGGATGAGTCTGAAATAATAGAAGAGACTACTATGACATGGTTGCCCATTTTGGATATATATACATGCTTATATACTTAGGTTTTGTTTGGTGAAATTTTTTAAGAATGTGTTTATATTTTTTAAGAGTACAAATTTTTTATTTTATATTTGATAAATAAAAAAATCATGTGTTTGTATTTGTAATTTTTAAAAAATAGTATTTTTAAAAACATTTAAGATAGGACTTTTGAAAAATGATTTATACTTATCAAGATAAAAAAATCTAATATAATTTTTATATTAATTAATATCAAATTAATTCTTACATTAATGTCTGTTGTAATAATTTTAAATTTTATAAATTATTTTATTAAAAATATTATTATTATATATACTCATTAAAAATTATTTTTAATTTAATTTATCGAAGATAAGTACTATAACTTTTAAAAAATAAAAACTTTACCAACTAAGCGTTAGTACTTGATACTTTATAGAAATTGCAAAAATAGCTCTCTAGTTTGGTATGCACATTATTAGGGAGTGTATACTCTTTTTTTCTACCCGAAATCTTTAATTTGCTGCTAGATTCTGTTGCTTGATATCTAGATTGAAAAATGTTATCTCTTACAAATATATATGCCCAGCAAAGAAAGTTATATCTTCTTTTGGCCATATAGTTAGCAAACTGGTGGTGAAGAGAAGTAGTTAAAGAGTTCAACCCTATTTTTTTTTACATTAAGATGTCATAACAAAACTTGGCTTAATTAGATAAAATTTTTTAAAGAGGTGCTTGTATTAACATCTTATTTTGTGACTAATAAAAGAATTTTTTTTATATATTTAGAGTTTATTAATATTTTTAAAAATATTTAAAAATGAATTATTTAAAGTTAATTTTTACTTATCAAAATTAAAAGTCTAATTAATATAATTTCATATATTAAAAATATTATATACATACTAATAATTAGTTACTAATTAATGTATTTATATATAAATTTATATATAGTTTAATTTATTTTTAATATGTATTTTGTATATTAATATATCACTACAACAAAAATTACTTTTAGTTGTAAATTTTTAATAACAATAATATGATGACCACTACATATATATTGTTTAATTTATATTTTTGCGATAATTATATAGTTGTCGTTATTACTATATGTTATAGTGGTAATTATATATTTTTTTGTAATCATTAAAAAAAAATATTTATTGATAATTATATAATTGTTATTAAAATTTTTTAGCGATGAAATATAAAACAACTAATATTTAATTGATAATAAATATATTAAGAATTATTTTTTTACTATTAAAAATAAAATAAACGATCACTAAATATAATTTTTGTAGTAGTATATATTCTATATATATATATTGGTAATTAATTTTGGTGACTAATCCTAAAATACATTAGAAATATTATAGCCGGCAAAAGTCCAATTATGATTATATCTTATATATATGATTCATTCATTGTTATATATATATGTCAGATTATAGATAAGATGCATGAAAATGGTATAGAGAAAGAAAATCACGGAGGAGGAAGCGGCTGAAGCTCAAACGACTCAAACTATCTCCATCTCTACTCTTCTACTAGCTACCATAATCATTTTGCCTCATAAATCAGTGGCATATATATATATATATATATATATGTTGGTAAAAACTCAGCTACAGTCAAATTTACGTAAAGTTGATAGTTGAGAACTATTAAATAATTTGACTGATTTGACTAAAATTTTATTTAACAACTTTTAATTATCAACTTTATATAAAGTTGACTGCAACTGAATTTCCACCTTATCTGTTCCATGTGCTGATCACATCAACTACCTAAAAAACAAAAGATGAAATAAAAGTATTAATTGCTACCTTTAAGTTTAATTTAACACTACTTGCTAAATCTTTTGTATAGGAACTGTCCTAGTAAAAGTACTAGAGTGAACACTTAGTTTGGTTTCCGTTCATTCACACCAACAATAAGATGATTTAGAAAGAAAAAAAAGATACCATGACTTAGCTTCTGACTTTACTACTTTAAAACATTATGATTTTTCTATTAAAATGTCTATTAAATACCAATAGATATTAATTTTGTGACAGTTTTTATTTATATTTTGTGTGTAAGAGTTTTAAATCACTGCAATCAATTAATTAATTTATTTTAAGAATTTTCTTCGCTGATAGTAGTTTAATAGAGAAAAACTACCACAAGAAAAAGAATAAACGCAATACCTTTAAAGAAAAAAAAGTGAGACGAAAAATATGCGAAAAAAATAGTGATTTTAGTTTTGATGTTAATCATAGTTATCAGAAGTTATTATGAGGAGGACAAGAGAGCAGAGATAATAATAATTGACGTAAAAATTATTATAGTGATAACTAATTTTTTTTTTGTATAAAATTTTATAGAAATTTTAAATTAAATCATCACAGAAAAAATTTCTGTTAATATTTGATCTGATAAACCTTTTAATGGATTGCATTATCTTAAATTAATAATGTTAAAGACTGAATTATCTCTTTATTTGTTAAATGATTTGTGTAAATAGATAAAGACCAAATTCGGTCATCTCTTAAAATATTATTATAATTTATAAGTAGACTGCTAAATATGAAAAAAAAAGAAAAAAAATTACTGAACTCAAATAATAATATAAATTTAGAAGAGTCGAATCTCTTGGCGAGCATCTAAAAATAAAGATTTGTCTCCACGAACAGTCATATATTCATACAATATTTTTTTTCTCAATTACAATTGAAAAAAATGTTTGCCAGTGATTGTCACCTTTTGGTTTTTCAATTAGCTAAAATATGGGGTGCAACATCAAATTAGTGTCAGATAAGTTTTGCTATGGATAAACTAATTTGTGAAAAACCTTTTAATATATCTTGGTTCTTGACTTCTTAGAATATCATACAAATTAATTTCTAACAAAATAAAGAAACGATTTAGTCTCTTATTTTTAAATTTTAGATAATTTAATTCATAAAATATTGAAAACTAATTTCTCACTTTAAAAAATATTAAGAATTAATTTATTCTTTTATTTAAAAACTAATTTATCTAACAATTTTTTTCAATACTAAACTGGAGGTGACAAAACGGGTTGAACCTGTTGAGCTGTTCCGCTAAACCCGCTAAAAAGGCGGGTCGGGTTAGGATTTGGATCCCTCCGAATTTAAAAACCCTCTAAACCCGCACCACCAAATTTGTGGGTTTTGGCAGGCGTGGGGCGAGTCGGTCTGCCGGGCCGAAGATTTTTATTTTTATTTTTTATTAAATAAAAGAGTGATTACTATTATAAAATTAATAATTATAGAATTTCTAAACACTTTTTTTTCATTTTTTGTTTTTATTCTTCTTTTAGTTATTAACTTTATTTATTTTATTTTACAATTTTGTATATATGCTCAAATTATGTGACTTATTTTTTAAAATAAAGATAATTCTATTGAAAAATATTATTTTGAATAATTTTATTGAAGTAAAAATTTTTAAAAAATAGTAAAAAATATATTATAATTTGACTATTTTTTATTTGTATTTATTTTTTAATTATTATTTTTTTGTTAATTTTAATGAATTTTATTAAAAAAAAAAAAGAGTCAAGTGGGCTAACCTGCCGACCTGTCAATCCGCAGGACGAGCTAATATTTTAAACCCATTTTAGTTAAGCAGGACGGGCTGATCCGCCTCGTTTACGGGACGGACCTAGGCGGGGTGAGACAGATTGGAACGGCCGGCCCATTTTGTCACCCCAAAAAAGAAAAAGAACACCCTTACACACCTTCTAGGTTTAAAAAAGAGAGATCAATTAATATTAAATTTATAATTTTTATCATATTTAAATTTTAATATTTTAACTTAAAAATAATTAAACTTTTATTTTTTACTTAATAGCCACTTATCTTCCTTTGAATTCACATTTATTAGTGTAAATAATAAACTTTTTAATTTATTTCTTTATTACAAGCGATATCTCAAATTGGTCCCTAATAATTTTATATCCAACAAGTTATTGATACCTAATTTTTTAGAATATTAGATAAATTAATTCCTAATAAAATAAGAAAATAAATTAGTCTTTAATAAGTTAAAAATAACAGACTAATCTATTGAAATTTTTAAAATATCATAGACTAATTTGTCAAAGTTTTTTTAATTAAGAACTAATTTGTCTATACGAAAATTGTTAGAGATCAATTTAGAGTACCACTCATTATCATATCATATATTCTTTTAATTTTATTTTTCTATATTTTTATTTTATCCCATAATTACCCTTAACTCTCTTCAAATTCCTCAAACATGTTCTGGAAATGAAAAAATTGAACCAAAACAAATACTAAAATAGTAAATTCCTTAAATAATCGTTTTCTTTAAGGAATTTAAGCCTAGTACACTAACAATCAAATTGAAATTCGTTCTTCTACATGAGCATAACAATTCATAATTAGAAATCCTTATTATACTGCACAGAACATAGCTTCCATCTGATGAAACTGCAGCTTTCTTCTTTACTTCAAGTGTTTAGGCCAAGTGGGAATACTTTAAATATGAAAACAAGTTGGATGACAATGAACTCACAACAATGGTTAATAAAAAAATTTTCATACTTACTATACATGACAAGCACTTAAATCAGCAGTATATTCACAATGTTTATATATATATATTCTTCCTTTTCTCTCTTCTGTTGCTGGCTTCATCCACAAGACATACTTTCTAGTCAAGAGTATGTCGTTTCATCGAATACCATCACCTAAACCAATACATAAAAAGCCAAGCATATGACTATTAATCTTTGATTCAATAACTTCAAATTGAGATGCTGTATTTAGCTTATTTAGTGAAAAGTAAAGGAAAAACATTCAAACTCTTGCTTCTCAAGTCATGTTCAAATTAGACATATTCAGAGAGACAAGACATATTACAAGTTCCACATCTCTCAAAGATAAGGTCTTTAGATAGTTTAAAAGTGCGATGTATCTCTCACCCCATGAGCTATCTTTTGGTGTTGAGTTAGGCCCATTTAATCTCAATTCTAGTAAGACACAATGAAACTCTAAAAATTCCATATTATTGTCAACCTTACAATTTTCTATGAGGATAAAAAGAAAATCATATTCACCATGTGCATATTTTTACACTCTGTTTCTTTTTTATATGTCATTGTGAAAATTTAGAACACAAATGGATATCAAGGTATCTGGATATTCAAATACATTGATATCTAATGATGTATCAAATTTTCATAGTAACATTAAAAAAGGGTAAGAAGGAGTAATACTTCAACACTTCAACCAAGACAACGATCTAACAATCATACTGAGAGCATAAATATAAATAAATACATACACAGCTCAAATAATAAGAATCATACTAAAGCAGCAATAACTCAGGCAGGTTAGCCCAAACTCTTTCTAGCATCCAATGAACCAAATAAATTGAGCGGCACACGAGCAAACATTGACAGTTAGTACACACAACAGATATGCAGAGTCCAAACTGCAATATGCTGTTTATGCAATTGTTTATTTCAGTAGACATCATCATAAGAGCTAACACTAGTCCCCAGAAAATTATTTTTAAAAAAAATGAGAAAAAAATAAATAGTACAGTTGTACCAACATACTAAAATTGCAATGCCAGAGTCGAATATTTTGTCATAACCTCAAGACTCAAGTTTCGCGTAAATTGCAAAAGGGTTCTTATGGTTTATGTTTTTCATCACACCTGAGATACAAATTCAGTAAGAAAGAATTCAGAGAAAACTCATTAGTAATAGAAGTAGTAGTGTTACCTTTCCACAAACTGGACAGTTGTCACTTCTCTCCATCCACTCATAAATGCAACCGAGATGAAAATGGTGAGAGCATTTTGTCATTATCTTCGGATTCTCGGTAGTGTATTCTGTAAGAAAAAAAATGATGGTAGGAACATTAGAATCTTAAAAGATCCTACTCTCTTAACAGTGTGTTTCCGAGAAACAACCACCATTTAATACCAGCTATAATAACAGTTTCATGATGACCATTCAGAATCTAAATCCCTATACAAAAGCTGCACTCTAACTTCTAAAGCAATGGCGCAATGCTGGTTCAACATTAGTGGAGTATTGTTTTCTAAGTTCTATGTGAACTAGCAAAACCAGAGATGTATTATATGAAATATATGCAAATAAAGGTTTAAAATGTTTGATCTTGATCTCCATTAAACACTTATGTGACAAGTTGAATGCTGACTTGACAACGACATGACAGGTTGAATGTTAACATGTCGTATCCAGCAACGTCTATGCATAACCAGCCATGTCAACATTTAACCTACCATATTAGCATTCACTACTGAGAGGGGCCAAAAGCCAAACATTTTCAATTTTTGCCAAACATTTTCAATTTTTTAAGGGCCAAGAAAATAAACCGGAGGGACCAAAATAAATAAACAAATAAAAAGTACATATTTTACGAGAACTAAAACTTTATTTAAACCATAAATAAATAAACCTGGTAAACCTGGCCAATAATTCTTGCAAGATTGAGTCGCAATCACTAGGGGATATTTTGATGTAAATTGATATTATTAAGGATGAAAAGAATTGTCAACCTTCAAGGCAAGTCGGACAGACATCCTCCTCTTCTGATGATGCATAGACAAGGCCAACTCCAGTTGCATATTTTGCTGATGAAACTCTTAGTGAGGACTTCGAACGGTATTCTTTTGACCCGTCTTCACAGGCACAGTCATTCCATTTGTCTCCTGAATTCAGAGATTCTGTATCAATGTCTGTATTACTTCTTAAAGGCTCTGTTTCCTCATTCGAATGACTTGAACCCTTCTCACGCCTTGAAACTAGCCCATCACGTGCGCGGAAAAACCTCGAATCCGCATCATATGGTAATGGCCTTGGAGGAGAACGGTACATGTCCGATAGAGAATTATCAAGTGATGCTGCAGAGGTCATGGATGCAGCCCCCTGAATGGATGAAGGAGCTGAATGAACTTCCCCTCTGCGGAATATTGATGCATACTGAAATTCGATGAACACAGCAAAACAATTGTATCATATTACTACATACAACTCATCGATTTCAACAGTCAATCCCGTAAAACTTGATTCAAGCTTAAATATATTCTTCAAGTTGCAGTCAAGCAAATATTGATCTATAAGGAAGTCATCTTAGTCAAACAATCCTTCTTATTGTCCATAATTGGGAATTATAAATTGGTCATACTTAATAGGTAATTAGGACAAATAAGTAACCATGAGATATTTGCATGGCAAACTTTCCTCCCAAAATTGGCTTGAAGATTACTTTCAAATACACAGACATTTCTTCACATATTCATATATAGAATAAATTCCCATACATATAAACAAGAAAATGGAAGCAATCCCCAACATATTTAAAGAAGAATAGTACATGAACCATATTTAGAGTCAAATAATACACGGAACTAGAACACTAAAGAAGAAAATAGAAGCAATCCAATACATATAACTAATTTCAAGGTTTATATTACAAAGAATGGGAACAAAACAGAAAATGTGGTGTGCAACAATACTAACAACAGCCAGATACAAGCACCTGAGACAAAGCAATAAGTCATGACTCATGAAGAGAACTATCAAATTTAAATATGGCCATAACACATTACATGATGCAAAGCATTGCCCTTCCATAAAAGAGAAGGGGAAAGTACGAAACAGAACCGGGTACGGTAGAGAAGAAAGGATTTAGAGCCATACCACGTTCAAAAGGTTCTGTATCAAGCAACTGAGACAGACGCAGTTCCTATATACAGAACTATTTGGATTTACATAATCTTCAAAATCATCAAAACTCAGACAGCAACAAACAGAACCCATAGTTCGAGGTTCCCAACGTCTTTATTTAGCCTAAATTATCCGTGTCACACTCTTCAACTAATCAACAAAAAATAGATGATGCTACATGAAAATTTTTTGAAATGGAGCCTCCAACAGCACCACAGTAGCTATGCTTCAAAGGAAAGAGGATTCTAAGCTTGGAGAATATTCAATCACTCTGCAATGTGGATAAGCACTGTTCCTCTCCCAAACCTGGAAAACACACCAAAATTACATTTAAGTTTAAGAAAACAATTCCAAGAAAATGAGAATGCTTAGGATCTGTGAGCTGTCATTCATGAAACTATTTAACCAGTTAAAATAACCAGGCTTTGTTGCCCAAAAAGGGGGAAATAAATTCTAATCATACTTCAATAAGGCAAAAAAATCTTGAGCACATTTGATGCACAGAAACAAGTTGTGTACAATACATGATAGTGATCACAATTGAATAATTAAATATTCGATTATTCATGCTCATGTACATGCTTGATTCTGAAGTGGTGATCTATAACTTGTTGATTAGTTTATTGAAATGCACACAAATACAATTGTGCACACAAGAATCAATCAATGCAGTAATTAAGTCAAGCAACATACAGGATCAAGTGATCAACTAAAAAGTAAAAACTCGAAAGTGTAATAAAAAATAAATTGAAAACTAGTATATTTAATAAATATCACAAATTTGATCATTTAGAGCGCAAATTGTTTTCATTTTTTCACTCTTTTTCTATGCACCGACAACTTCATCAGCGCAGTGTTACTATAAATTTTTAGAAAAAAAAAAGAACAAAAATGTTCTTTACTTCAATGTTAAGCTATAATGATGCACCAACCAACACAAAGATCATTCTTTTGCTTCCAGAACGAACAACTATGATCACTATTCTAGAACATTTAAAAATCAAAACCATAAAAAAGAAATAAAAAAGTTAATGCTAAAAAGGAACAAAAGAAAAGGTGGTAAAATTATATCCAACTTCTCCATGCATTGCCGAAAAATCACATCAAAATTTATCATCAAAGGAAAAACAGTCAACCCAGAAACGCAATTGAATTGGCAAAAAAGGGGGACGACCCACTCCTGATTATGAAAGAGAACGGCGATCAGAACAATCACAACACAAATCGAAAGAAGAAAATCAAACTGGGTATAAGAGAATACAAGTAAATGTTGAATTTTTATTAAAAAGAGTAGCTGAGACAGAAAGAGGAACCTGAAACGCTGAAGAAATTGAGTGGAGTAAAAGGATGATTGTGAAATGATGAAGAAAGGTGAGTGTATATGTGCGGGAATTTAGGGATTTAGGGGGGCGAGAATCGCAAAGGAACTTGGCGAAATTGAAGGTAAAACTCACTCCTTCACTCGCCTGCTGCGTTGGTTTCTGTGATGGAGTGGAGTTAGTAATGGTGGACGAATATAACACCCAAATTTATTATTATTATTATTATTATTATTATTATTATTATAAAATACATTAACTATCATTAATATATAGAATTAGTTTGGTAAAATTTTTATTTTTTAAAATAATTTATAAAAGTTAATTTTTAAAAGATGATTTTTTAAAAATGGTACGTTTGATAAACTAAATAAAAAATAGTTTTTAATAAATATAAACAATATCAATTATATTTGATAAAATAATTTTTAAAATTTTAAAATACTATAATAAACATAAATATAAGTATTAAATTTGAAAATTAGTTAATATATGACCAAAAATATTTTGATCGCTGCAAGCACAAGGCACATAATCTTTTTTATTTATCAAATATAAAATAAAGAGCTTGAATTTTTAAAAAGTATAAACACTTCTTTAAAAAACTTTAACAAATCAAGTCATAATATATCAAATTATTTAATAATTTTTAACTGTTAATTTTTATATAAAAATATTTTCATACAAATAATTACTATTAGATTATATTTATTATATATAATCTACTAATATCTACTTCTATATATATTATATTTATAAGAACCAAACGGAGATTTTTTAGTTATAATATAAATATTTATTATTTTTACTAATTTTACATTTACTATTATTAGTTATATTTAATTTATGTAAAAGTGAATTGACAGATATAATGTGTCTATTAATGTTTATATATAACAAAATTATTGTCAAAAGTCGAATCTAATTTCGTTAATTTTTTATAGATTACTGAGCTATATTTCATTTTTTTTCAAATGTTATATAAAATTAAAAAATCACCCATTAGTCTATTCACTGAACAATTGATCACCAAAAAGACATATTGGTCTATTTATTTGACTACACCAAAGTTGTTGGGTTTGCGTTTTAAAATAATAATAATGATAGCTCATTTGCTAAGCTATGGTATGGAATTTTGTTTTGGAATTGATCTGATGTTAATTGAATTAATTTAAATTGGTTTATATTAACATATGATTAATTAAAAAAAAGAAAAGAAAAAAAAATCCTAGCAGAGAAAGAGTACGTATTCCGTACTCAAGGAGAATGAGAGAAGGAGAGAGCGGGGGCAAGCAGTTGAGGGTGAAACACGGTGAGAAAGATGGCCATACCATCGGAAGAGATAAGGGGGAGAGCGTGGGTGGGTGTGTATCCGGTGTTAAGGAGAGTTCTTCTCGAGATGGGTTAGAAAAGCCATCCAATGTCTCCTTTCGAGATAAAGTTATTGGTGCAGAAAAGTCTAAGGTATTTGCATTAGTAGGGTCTTTATCTGGGGATGGTATCGCGACGGTCACAGGTAAGCAGGGTGATTCTCGTCCACCAAGTGTCAATTTTACCAAGGAGGCAAAGAGCTGTCTGGCTGAACCTTATAAGGAAGCCATCGTGATCAAGGTGCTGGATAAGCATTATGGCTACACGGCTCTCATGCATAAGCTTCGGATAGTATGGCGCATCAAAGGAGGGTTTGATTTGTTGGATGTGGGGTTTGGATATTTTTTGGTTAAATTTGATATTGCTGCAGATCGTGAGAAAGTCATTCTTGGTGGCCCGTGGTTGATAGACGGTCACTATATTGCAGTAAAGTCCTGGGATGTGGATTTTAGGCCATGCGAAAAATCCTTTGGATCAACGCTGGTATGGATTCGAGTCTCGGGACTTCCAATTTGGTGCTACCAGGAACAAGCAATGCTGCGAATTGCTTCTGCAATAGGGATTCCGGTAAAAGTAGATTTGGCCACTAAGCTTGCAGAAAGAGGAAAGTATGCCCGAGCTTGTGTTCAAATTAATCTTGAGTTACCTGTAATTAAACATATTATAGTGGAGGGTGTGACTTATGAAGTGGAGTATGAGAGTTTACAGTTGATTTGTGCTACTTGTGCACGGTATGGGCATGATAAATCGTTGTGCATGGAGAAGGAGTCCTTGGAAGGAAACGGAAATTCCTTTGGTGATGGAAAAAATAATGAATCCCCGACACTAGTGCCACACAACAATCATGAGATTCAAAAAGAGACTGAATCAGAAGCTCGTGATTTAGGTGAGAATCCTCGTAATTTGTGTGAGAAATTAGGAGTTGTTAAAGGGAAGGATGTGGTCATGGAATCATTGGCTCCTCACGTGCCTGATGGTCATGTTAATGAGGCATGCATGGATGATGAAGAGGGCTGGCAACAAGTGCTGCGTAAGGGAAAATTCACAATGGGCCAGTCATCAGGTTTGAAGGACCAAGATGGAAAGCAGCATAAGTTTGATTCGAGAAGGGTTCCAAGGCCCAATTTGCATGGTGATGGAGGCAAATCAATCGGCATTAGGATGGGGAAGCGAGAAAAACATGAAATTGCGCCATCTCCATTGCATAGAACTCCTGCACGTCGTGGAATTTTTCTACGGAAGCGTCCTCGGCCTTCCTCCTTGCAGAACTCGCCAGTTGATAAAAATGGTGGCACAACGGAAAAAATTTTAGTAGATGGAAGCATGGCAGGTGCAGTGTCAGGAGGTCCGAAGGTGGCAATTATTAAGGATCAGAGTGTGCTAGTACCGCAGGACAAACCACCTATTGAGGTTGGTGATTCTGTTTAGAGTTTATGTCTTATTTATTCTGTCCTATATTTATGGATAGTTTAAATATGATTGTTGGAATATTAGGAGTGCTTCTAATAAGTTAGCCCGGGTGCATTGTAAGGAACTTGGAATTAGACCTGTTTTCTTTATTGTGGTTGAAACTCACTCCCTTTTCAGCATTTAAAATTATTTTGGGGAAGGTTGGGGTTCACTCTGTTGGTATAGTAGAAGCAGAGGGGCATAAGGGAGGTATTTGGTTTCTATCCTCTATGAAGGGTGTTTGTTGTAAGTTCATTGATGCTTTTGATCAGGGTGTTACTGTTGAGGTTCACTTTGATAATTTAATTCATAGGGGATAGTGGTTTGTTTGATCTGAAGACTATTGGGAGGCAATTTTCTTGGTACAGGAGGGTGAAAAATTATGTTGACGTGGCAAAAAAGCTTGATCGAGTCTATATAAATAGTAGTTGGTTATCTATCTTTCCCGAGGCTTATGCAGAAGTTTTAAATAGGCTAATTATGTTGACGTGGCAAAAAAGCTTGATCGAGTCTATATAAATAGTAGTTGGTTATCTATCTTTCCCGAGGCTTATGCAGAAGTTTTAAATAGGCTTCAGTCTGATCATTGCCCTATTCTGGTGCGTTGTAAAGGTCGTCCTCAGCCTAAAGGGAATCGACCTTTCCGATTTGTTGCTGCTTGGGCTACTCATCCTGGGTATAGGGATATTGTGAACCAGTCATGGTGGTCTAGTAATAGAGGGATTCATGGCAAGCTTTCGGAAGTACAGAAGAACTCGCTAGAGTTTAACTCGAAGGTATTTGGTAACATTTTTGTTAAGAAATGTGAATTAGAGCAGCAGATTAATTATTTACAAAAGCGTTTGGAAGTGGTGGATAGTATTTATTTGCGTCAGAAAGAGCAACAGTTGCTTGATGATTATAATAACTCTAGTGCAAGAAGAGCCTATGGTTCCAAAAGTCCAGAGAGCAGTGGGTTAGGTTCGGAGATAGGAATACAATTCTTTCATATTCAAACTCTTGCGCGAAGGAGCATAAGATTCATGGCCTTTTTCTCAAGGATGAGTGTGGGAAACTGATCCAGAGGTTTTGAGTCAAGAAGCAGAGTCTTTCTATAAAGCTTATTCTGTCATTTGGATGATGTTGATTTGGGTTGCCTTGGTGATGTGCCTCTTCCTTCTCTAAATGAGGAAGCTTGCAATAATCTTACGGCACCAGTTACTATGGAGGAAGTCAGAACAGCTGTTTTTCACACTAACTCTTTTAAAGCTCCGGGTCCTGATGGATTTCAAGCTTTCTTCTTCAAAGAATATTGGGAGATCATTGGTCTTGATGTTTGGAAGATGGTTAAGCAGGCATTCTCCGGTGTTACTCTTGATCCGAGAATGTTGGAGACTTTACTGGTTCTCATTCCAAAGGTTGAATCACCGGTATCTATGAAAGATTTCAGGCCGATTCTCTCTGCAATGTAGTTTACAAGATCATCACGAAGGTCCTTGTTAATAGGCTTCGTCCTCATCTTGCGGATATTGTTGGCCCACTTCAAGGAGGATTTATTCCGGGACGAGAAACTCCTGACAACATCATTATTGCTCAAGAAGTCCTCCACTTTATGAAGAAGACTAAATCAAAGAAAGGCACACTGGCCTTTAAGATTGATCTAGAGAAGGCTTATGACAGAGTTAACTGGAGGTTTTTAGCTCATACCCTTAACAGTTTTGGTTTTCCTATTCCTACACTTAATTTGATTATGAATTGTGTCACTGCTTCTTCTTTATCTATTCTTTGGAATGGGAGTCGTCTGAATGGCTTTACTCCTAGTCGAGGTTTTAGACAAGGAGACCCTATGTCACCCTATCTTTTGTGTTGTGTATGGAGCGATTGGCATGCTTATTAGTCATCAGGTTGATTTGGGCTTGTGGGAGCCGGTTGCTATTTCTAGAGGGACCAAGAATATCCACTTAATGTTTGCGGATGACTTGCTTCTATTCTGTAAAGCTACAAAGAGACAAGTGCAAAATGGATGTTGGTTTTAGAGACTTTTTGCAAAGCATCTGGGATGAAGATTAATGTGGAGAAGTCTAAAGCGCTTTGCTCTAAGAATGTCTCTGCAACAAGGAAAGAGATTTTCACTGGTATCCTCTATCAGATTGTCCAGGCTTGGGCAAGTATCTTGAGTTACCCTTAGCCATTCTAGGGTGACTCGTTCAGCTTTCAATGGTGTCCCTGGATAAGGTTCGGAGTAGGCTAGCAAGCTGGAAAGGGAGTTTACTCAATCGGCTGGTAGACTCTGCTTGGTTAATTCTGTTGCCGCCGCTATTCCCACGTACCAGATGCAGGTCTCTATTTTTCCCAAAGGAATCATTAGTAAATTGGAGTCTATGATGAGGAATTTTCTTTGGAAAGGACAAGTTGATGGAAGAGGATTGAATCTTGTTAGTTGGAAGGTACTAGTTACTCCAAAAAAATATGGAGGTTTGGGGATTAGAGATCCTTATTGTGTAAATATTGCTCTTCTTGGGAAGCTAGTTTGGACTTTTTTCCAGTAGGCAAACAAGCTATGGGTCCAATTGTTGGATGCCAAGTACCGATCATCTCTATATGACTGTTTTAGTTATCCTAAGAACAAGGACTCTCCCATTTGGAGGTGTCTTTGCAAGGCTTGGGAAGTGTTGAAGGATGGGTTTGCTTGGTGTATTGGAGATTTGAACTAGAATTTTTGGTTTTCTAGCTGGAGGAAAGAAGGACGGTTATCTAATGAGATGGATTATGTTCACATTTCTGATTCGAATCTCCGGATACAAGATATTTGGTCGGTTGGTAGGTGGCATTTGGATACTCTTTATTCTCCTTTATCTCAAAATCTGAAAGGTAATATTCTCTCTTACAATCCAGATGAACAAGCAGGTCCGGAAGTGGGTTGGTATTGGAGTGGGTCTGCTACCAAAGTCTATAACTCACGCAATGGTTACTTGTGGTTGTGTAAGCAACTGTTTGGTTGGGAGGAGTGGGAGAATTGGCTTTGGCTTTGGCGTCAGCTTGTTCCGGAAAAGCATAAGTTTTTGGCTTGGTTGTGTCTTAAGGAGGCTCTTCCTACTGCAAGTTTTCGCTTTAGAAGAGGGATGTCGTCATCGGATAGGTGTCCAAGATGTCTTTCTAGCCAGGAATCGGTTTTACATTGTATTCGGGATTGTCCAAAAGCTCAGCTTGTCTGGCATAGGTTGGATATTTCTTGTCATCCTTTGGATTTGAAGAACTGGTTCTTGTATCATAGCAGAGAGCATCCGTTCAAGTTCTTTTCGGGACTTTGGTGGATATGGCGAGCAAGGAATAATGACATTTAATCCCCATGAAACTTAGCCTCCGGAAAAAGTGATTTGTCTGGCATTAACTTCAGAAAAGAAGCTTAGGAATATTTTTGAATTACAACGTATGTCCCTTCCCTCTACTCTAAATGGTTTTTGGAATCCCCCATCCATTGATACTTTTAAGATTAATTGTGATGCTAGTTATTTTGGTTCGGGTGATAGTGTTGGTTTTGCTTGTGTTATTAGAGATTGTAATGGGAGTTGGCAAAGGGGGTGTTTGGGAATGATTGAGAGTAATAGTATTCTTCAAGGAGAATTGTTTGCTATTTGGAGAGGATATCTCTTAGCTTGGGATGTGGGTCAACGAGATGTTATTTGTGAGACGGATTGTGTGGAAGCATTTAATCTTGTTACTCAAGATGGTTTTGGGTTTATTGATCCATTGGTGCTCAAAATAAGAGATATCATGCATTGGAATTGGCGTGTTGACTTTCGTTTGATTATGAGAGATGCAAACACGGTGGCAGATACTATGGCAAAGATGGCGATGAAGTTACAACTTTCGCATGTGGAGCTTCTTTCACCTTGGGAAGAGTTTAAGAGTAGTCTTAAACGGGACTGCCCCTCTATTTAAGCAGTTTCTTGTTTTATTTGTTTTGTTTTTCTTTGTTTAATTTATTTCAGTCACAAAAAAAAAATTAAATTGGTTTGATTCATATATTCAAATATAAATACTCAATTTTGTTATTGTCATTTCTTCAACTTTTCATTGTTTTTCAATTATATTATGCGTCATTTTTTTCTGGTTTTATTTATTCTAATAAAAGTTTCTCTAATATTAGAATTAAATTTTTAAAAATTATTTAGATACATCTAAACTAAATTAAATCTATTTGTAAGTCCATTTAAATTTGACTCGTTAATAAATTAATAAGTCAAGTTCATAATTGATGGTTTAATTTAAATTTAAATAAATTCAATTAGTTGTCCCGTAAACTTATTCGATTATAAATTATTTATTATAATTATTTATATTAAGAGTTAATAGTCAAAATCGTTTATGAAAGATATTTTGATCTCTATTTTTGTTTTCGAAAAATAAAATTAATTAAATTACCCCCCAAAAAATAACCAAATTACGTTCGCCCTTCCATCATCTCCTTTGCTGAATTGACTAACGTTCGCTGATATGTCTCGCTAACTGCCAACGTGACAAACGCCAAATAGTACCCTTTTGTTACTAATAAGATAAGTATCTTAGTATAATTCAAATCAGTCCCTAAATAGATGAACCTTAATCCTAAATTCAACATAAATAAGTTGCCGTCAACACTTAGATGGCCATATACTTGGGCAGAATTTGAAATTGTTGGTTCGCTGCAAGGATGGAGATAGGAAATGGAGGTCGTCGTGGTGGGTCGTCGTATCTATCGCATGACAGTCATGGTTCTAGTGCTTCAATGCGAGCGAGGAGGAAAACTTATGACGAATTATGTTTCTATGGGTTGAAGACTATAATTAAAAAATATAGAACAGCAAAGAATCTAGATAGATTGTTCTATGCATGTTCAAGGTACCGAGTGAGTGGTATTGGAAAAAGTTAAAGGTTTTTCATTTTGTTCTTTATTATTAGATATTTTTTATTTTTTGTTTTATGCTTTTAAAAATTACAGAAGGACCGTCACTGCAATTATTTTAAGTGGGTTGATGATAATGATTATCAAGAAGTGGCTGAAAGTGGTACAAAAAAAAAATACAAAAAATGATTTAGAGGTTAAAAGTGTATAATGAATGGAGATGGTGGCATGGAGATTGAACAGCATAAAAACTGAAATTAGAGTTTTGAAATTGCTAATGATTTTTATGTTTGTAGTAGTTGTAATTAGTGTGATACTTTATTATTTGATATGTACTTTCAAGGAAATCCAATTCTGTTATTTAGTGGATTGGCATTGTATGCAAGAATGTAATAAAATATAACGATGTATTGAATTGCATGGCTTGAATGAGAGTAGTTGTTTAAAATTGGTTGTTTAAGATTAAGTCCAAACTTTTTATTATTAACATTATTAAATATTGCAAACAAGTTACTGCCACTGTCACTATAAGACATATTAAGCCATAAACAAACTAAGCAATCAAACTAAGTAATTTTAGCATTGTCTTGCCATTAAAGGCTAATTGTCATATTGTCTTAAGAAATAAATGCCACAGAAAATTTATAAGGATTTCATGACGTCACAAACCTAAAAAAAAGGTTACACAAAAAAAAAGCATATATAATTTTTAAAGTACAAATAACCACAATATTTAACATGATACTTCATTTATCCTGTACAGAAAACAAAAAGTAGTCTCATACAAAAAAACAGTCAACCATAAGACATTTCTAACTAATCAAATTTTTTCTCATTTTTTCTTTTACTAGTAAGTAATTTATGAGCATAATCCCATACCAACCCATATTGTGCTATCTCATCACCCTCCACAACTTTTCTAGTAGCTTTCAAAGCCCTAGTAATGCATGTATTATTCAAATAAAAATTACACTTTGTTACAAACCAATTGTAAACCTCTCGATACTTCATAGTTGGATGCTTTCTAAACTTAGGTATTAGTTTACTAAGTGTCCAAGTTTGGACGACAACTCTATTTTTTCTTCTTTTTAGGCAGATGTAACTATCAACTAGAGTTTTAATTTGCCAAGACACGTCTTGTTTGTTACATGCACAATACACTACCCATGGACAATCGTCTGTCTTACAAACAGCTCTGACCCTAATTTTATCATTCGTTATAAATAAAATATTTCTACCCCACTGAATTGTATAGTCCATAATAACTTGCATAAAATCAGTTTTTGACTTAAATACCATACTAACTTTAAATTTCAGGTTTTTAAACTTGGTCTGTTCACTAAACTGAGGATACACAGTTGGTGATTCCTCATTAGAGTCTAACTCTTTACCAAAATTTCCTAAATGCCATGAGTCTGCATCTAAGGCACCATCAAGATCATCATCATCAGCATCTGCTAAGAAAAATTCAAACCATAAATTATACTAAACATTTGCTAAATCAATCAACACATCAATAACCATAATGATATAAACATACCAAAATTAGAACTTTGTTCATCTTCAAAACTCTCATAGCTAGAGTCATCAGTGTCTGTTTCTTTATCTTCTAATCTGGATTTTGGAGGCCTATGCTTCTCTCTGATCTCAGATTTATTTTTTCTTGCAGTCCTATAAAGATTGTCCCCTAAAATTTTTGAAAGGCTTATACAATTCATCTTTAGCACTCTCATATAAGTCATAAAATTCCCTGTCCTCTTCTTGAATGGAAACTTATATCTTTCAGATTTTGTGAGTGTACATTCACTGTTATTTCTTTTGTTCTTATTACCTTATGAGTTATTGACTAGATGAGATGATGTTTTGGGCTGAGGTGGAACTATGTTGACTTGAAAGATGGTCTTGGTAGACTGCGAGTGGAATTTTGTGGGCTACAAAGGAGTTTTTATGGGCTAAGAGGTAGTCTTAATGTGCTTATATGATGGTTTAATGAACTGAGAATTGAGTTTATTGGCTACTTCAGTGGGCTGAGAGGTTAGTTTGTTGGGTTGAGGGTGCAATTTAGTGGGCATCTTGCAGGTTGAGAATGATACTTCTTAGTTTGGGAAGAATTATTTTTCTTACTACTTTCTACTTCCACAATGATTATATCATCCTCCATGTTGTCCATTATACATGGTTGTGAAATGCAATTCTCAAAGTATAGGTTCATCAAATGTTGGTTCCTCTTACAATCTTTGTATATTACAAACAAACCTGTATCTGCCACTAATTTTTTCAATCCGAATGAAATGGGAACTCCAAGAGCTTTCCACTAACAGTATCCAATTTCAATATATCCCAACTCCTTATAGTAATCTCTTACAAAGAATACATTCAATGTGTCTCCTTCAATACTCATCAACACTTCTATATTATAACGTTCATATATTATCTTTCCATCCTTACACTTTTTAAATAACTCACCATGGTAAAACTCAAATGTCATAGAAGGACCTTCCATCTACAATAACAAAAACAAAAATACCATTAATAATCGGACTTGCACTAGCTATTCTTTATGTGTCACTAACGGCTAGGGGTGTGCATGGATAGAGTGAAACCGGGTTTGATGTGACTCAAACCCGACCCGAAATATATACCGGGCCTATTTATTAGACCCAAACTTGGCTCTAGACCCGATAAAACCTATACACTTTCATGCCACGATTATACCGGGTAAAAATTGGGTGAAAAACAAGCCGTTAACATTACATTACCTTGATACCTTCTTATAAGCTAGCAAGTGAAAATATCCAAATTTTCAAGACTCCAACTATTATTTGACATGGTAAATTTTACTTAGAAAAATATAACAAGAACCAACTCTTCTCTAAAATTAAAGTATAACCATAATCAATACTAATATTGTATAATAACACCAAATATTTAAATAAATACAAATAATACAATATTATGCATTAGTATAAAATCTTATGCATTTTAAACATAAAACATTAACTTATAGTATAATAACTAATAACACAAAATATTAAGGTTTACAATACTTAAATTCAACATAAGAATAACCATCATCAATCACTAATAACACAAAATATTAATTGTGTATGATGACCGGACCACCAGGCCGATTTCGGGTGACCCGAGCCATGGCCCGGACCCGACTCAAAACAATGACCGGATCTATTTTTGAGACCCTTACCCGACCATAGACCCGATGAAATCACACCAAATTAGTCCCTAAAGTGTTCGGGGCCAGGTCGGGTCTTCGGAGCGGGTCGGACCATGCACACCCCTACCAAGGACTAAACCCAGTTTATACCAATCAATCATAAGAATCCAATCAATCATAAGAATACGTACCCTAAATCCAAAATAAACATGTAACAAACTAAAGTACCATCAATAAAATCAAATACCCCTAACTAAAAATAATCACAGAGCCAGCAAAAGCAAGGCATTCACACATACTAAAATGATAAATGAGTAGCCACACAAATTCTTTGTCACCCTAAATCCTAGCATAAATTAGAAGAACACACACAACACGACACTAGAAAAATATCACACCATAGAATACCTTAAAAATCATGAAAAGGGTTTCATCCTTATCTCTCATCGTTGCGATGGCTTCCTCCACTATCAATGCTGCTCCAGGAGACGATCAACTTTGCATTCAATAGCGACTGGTTCAAAACTTGGGTGAAAGGTTTAGGATATAGTTTGAGGGAGACGATATATTTTAAAGCGAAACAAATAGAGATGACTATTATGTGAGGCTACATTGGTAGTTAATGGAACACGTCAGCGAACGTAACCAAATTGGTATCAAAGTTAAGATAGAAACTCGCACTCGCAATTTCTAAATGAGCATGTTAGCTTTTTTTTCCTCCAAAATTAGGAGTGAAATTTGAATCCGTAATCTTTAGATGAATACGAAAAGTTATGTCACTTGAGATATGTTAGTTTATAATAATAATATATATTTTTATATATACATATAACTTTTATTCATATATAATTATGATAAAAATATGTATAATTTATAGTTTTTTGTTTATATAAATTATAATTTATTTGTATAAAATTATAATTTATCATTTTCATTTCACTGATCATCTTGTCCCCGTTCGCCTGTGCTGTCAGCTGTTCTTCTCTGCTCGTCGCGTCTGTTTCTGGTGGTGCTTCTTTGTCGCCGCTGGTGAATTCTTTTTCCTTGTTCTCCACTTATTCATCTTGCTTTGTTTGTGCTCTATATGCATGCGCCATTTACATTTGTATCACTTTGTTTCTCACCCAAATATTCGTTGATCAAAGGTTTAGGGTTTTGTAACTATTGTAAGGAAAATTATGCGTATTTTGTTCGCAGGTTCTTCTAGGGTTTACCTATGGGGGATAGTCAGTACTCATTCTCTCTCACCACATTTAGGTACGTTTATTACTGATTTTTTGTTCTTCGTTTTTAATTTTTTTTTTATTTTTTGGGTTTTATAGTTATTTAGTTAGTTACAACAGGAATGATTTTATGTCTCAACAATTGAGCTCATTGTGCTTGTGCTTTGGTGTTAATTGAAAACAGCCCTTCTGGGAAGCTTGTTCAGATTGAACATGCTCTCACAGCTGTTGGTTCTGGACAAACGTCTCTGGGAATTAAGGGTATTTTACTATCTCTGGCTCTGGATCTGTTTACTGATAGCATTGCTCAGGTTTTATTGGAACCTAAATTTCTGCTATTTGTTTTCTCTATCTTAAGTTAATGGGTGGGTGATTACTGATTACTGTGATAGTGGAAGCTAAATACTATACTTGTTCTGTTGTGGTAATATAGGATGCTAAACCAACCTGTGAGTTGAAATTAGATGCAACAACTTTAAAACAATGTGACTTGAAAGGCTGTATATATTGGTAGGGAAGAAATCAGTGACTAAATTTGTGTGGGGCTTCTACTTATTTTTGGTATTAGGTTTTTATAAGAGCCACTGTAAAAGAAATTATACTCTTAAGAATCTGCTCTCTAGTTAGATGTTGGTGATATATTAGCTGAGCAGAAGGCAAAAGTTTATACAGTGTGTTCAGTATACGATGTTCATCTGTTGTAGAAAAGCTCCCTGTTCTTTACAAGACCATGTAAGTGGTTTTGGCAAAACAGTTCTTTTTGAAATGTAGAAATTTGTGGAATGAACAAGCTAGAAGTACAGATTCTTAGATTGCATCCTCATGGTTAATCTTGTGTATCAGTTCTAGAAATTAAGATTTTACTATAAATATCCATTGTCTATTTTGTTTCTGAATTGCTATCCATTGTTTCAATCAGTTATTATCTGATAATCTAATTCATTGGGCTATTTTGTCTGGAAGATTATTTGGATCACATGATATAACTGCTTTATAATGTAGTTTTTGTAATATGTAGTTGTGTTTCACTCTTGCAGCTGCAAATGGTGTAGTTATTGCAACAGAGAAGAAACTGCCGTCTATATTAGTTGATGAAGCATCAGTAAGTTTGTTATTTGTTAGAATTTCCCTCTTGTCGGCTATGCCTTGTGGTTAGTGCTTACATATAATTTTTAATTGATATTCTCAAACTTAAGATATTAATTGCTAAGTGAATGATGTAAGTATATTTTGAATGTCAAGGGAACATGCAAAAGTGTGGCCATTAATTTGCAATTTGATCTTAGTTCTTTGTTCTATCCCATTGCAGGTCCAGAAAATTCAGTTATTAACACCAAATATAGGGGTTGTATATAGGTTTGTTTCTTTCTATGTATTTAAATATTTCAAAGTTAAATATATTTTTATGATATCATTAATAATGTTTATCTGATGTCTTCTTAACCATGAGAGACCACTTAAGGTTTATGCTTAAGGGAACTGATGCAATTATTGTAGGGGAGAATATTTTGCATAGAATAGAATAATGCAAACTTACAAGCACATAGTATGCATAGAATAGAAACAAAGACATGGCAAGCTTAATGGTTAAAACTGATTGTAAACCTGAAAAAATACTGTGCATCTCTGAAATCTGAATCAATGTTCATTGGGAGACCACTTCCTATATTACTGATGTGAATGGACTGTATACTGAAAAGCATACAAGTAATCAAGCATGTGGCGAATTGATTATGGATTTTTGCATTTGGAATTAAGTGAATTCTGATAAATAGATTCGCAGGCTCTTAGCATGCCTTTTTTTTTTATTGCATTTGAGCTCTTTGTAAATGGAAGTGGTTTTTTATCCTTAACTAGTCTGCGAGTATCTCGTCTTGACCTGAGTTATATTTTTTTGCTCAGTGGCATGGGTCCTGATTTTCGAGTCTTGGTTAGGAAAAGCAGGAAACAGGCGGAGCAGTATCACCGATTATATAAAGTACAGTATATCTACATTTCCCCTTACGGTATCTTTTTGTTTCTTGAATCTTGCTTCTGAGTTCTAGATAGATACACTTGACAAATCAGATTCAGATATACTATTGCCAGCTTCATTTTGAATTTTTGGATTCTAAACAATTCTACTTTTGAAAGTTCTTATGATTTTTCGTACAAAGCAAGTTCATTATATTGTAATGAGTCATGCTAGATTGATTATATTTTGTATTATTCTGTTCTTATAATAAGTAAAACGGAACAGTGGATTAATTTAAATTATAAACCTCTGTCGTATACTGGAAGGGCAATATAAAGTGTATTTGATGAAAGGCTATGTTGAATTAAAAAAGAAATGACAAAGTTTATATAGGATTACTTTTCCTTTATTATAATGTGAATCATCAAGAGTTGCAATTACTATATAATGATGATGTGTAACTGTTTTTCCTGTGAAGGTGGGTTGTTTCAAATAGATTAGAATTAGATGTTCCTCACTGTTTGTCCTCTTTTCTGGAAAGTATCATTTACTTAAATATTAAGTATAATCAGAATGATGCACTTAATTTTTCCTAGTTCTTATATTTTTCTCTGTGTTTATGGTATTCTATTATGGATCTTTTGTATGATAAATATAATGGAAAATTGCAGGAACCAATCCCTGTCACTCAGCTTGTAAGGGAAGTTGCTGCTGTTATGCAGGAATTTACTCAGTCAGGGTAATTAAATTCTTTGTAAACCCTTTCTGATATGTTTGTTTCTTTAATTATCTACTCTATGATGCCCTTACCAGAACTTTCTAACTACTGAAACCATGTAATTTTCAACTTGAACCTCTGGGTAGTGATCGGTAGCTGTATTGAGACAGAGATGTTGGGGAGAAAAAGAAAAAGGTTCGAGAGAGGGGGCAAAGGCATAATCTTAAATTTGTTCATGCATATGAACATCTTCTTACATAAGTTGTATACTTCCAAAATAGAGGGACGGGATTTCAAAAAAGAAGGGACATGAGAGACACATCTCTGCTGTTCTATTGTTTTCATCCATTATGTTCCAAACGCTATCATAGTATGCCTGGTTTTCAGTAGAGTTGCAATTGATTTGTTTTATCTCCATTCTTTTACTCCTTCGCTATATTGAATTCTGATGTTTATGTTTTGTCCTAATAGTGGTGTTAGGCCATTTGGAGTGTCCCTACTAGTTGCTGGATTTGATGATAACGGGCCACAATTGTATCAGGTACGTTGATCTTCTTTTTGAGTTGAACTCTGGTAAATGAATATCACCTACAACCTTGATCGCATTGTGTTGTCTCGCACGTGGATATGAAATACCCATGACTTACACATTTCTGAAGATAATATAATCCATGAGATCCTTTAGTTTAGTTATCTATTAAAAATTTAAAATAGAAAAGAAAAAACCATATAATTTGTTACAGTGTAACATTATCTTGCTTCTGGTTGAACTGGTTTTGGTTTGATTTATAGTAACAATTTGTGGATTATTTATGCAGTTTAAAATTTAAGTGGGTTTGCTAAAAATAGTCAGTTGTCTATCATGCTTTTCCATATTTGTGTGTTTAATAGGTTTTGTGCTGGGATATCTTTGTTTTGTACTTTGAAATTTGAATTTTGTAAAACCACTACTTTGGATCTGAGAGAGCTGAAGTTTGTGTTTGGTGCAATTTGCTTTTGTGCTGTAGGTGGATCCATCAGGTTCTTACTTTTCTTGGAAAGCTTCTGCTATGGGCAAAAATGTTTCTAATGCAAAGACTTTTCTTGAGAAGAGGTATGGTCACTTTGACTTTGACATCAATGACAATGTTAAGTGCAAAACATATATCCATAGCATCAGAAAGTATAATGGGATGTGTGCAGGTGTTGAACTATTGATAGCCGTTAAGATACTCGACTATCATCTAAGGCGAACTTGCAAATTCTTTAAATATGCAGTCCAGGCTCAAGTGGACTTGAGGACTTGAAATGGCTAAAATTGATGCATTCCGAATGCATACTTTGAAAAATTGGTTTATGTTTCTTTGATGTTCATATCAGAGTCATTCTCTTATCCCCATTTCATTTCACTGGTTCTTTTCATTCTCCACTTGCAGGTATACTGATGACATGGAACTTGATGATGCGGTCCACACGGCAATATTGACACTGAAGGAAGGGTAGGGTCATGTCCTTTCAAGTTTATGCACTAAATAAAATCATTAACCATCTGACTACCAAGAATCCCAAAATAAGTTTTGTTCACTTTCTTTCACAGTTACAGATTTGTAGAAGGAAAAGAAATTAATAGTATAGTACAATATTAAGGCTTCCTACATAGGCATTTACTTAAATAGTATTATTATTATTATCTCTGCTAGGTTCTGTTGGTATAAGGGGCTTTGTATAATCTAAAACAGTTAATTTTTCATTGGTATTTTACAGGTTTGAGGGACAGATCTCGGGAAAGAACATTGAAATTGGCATAATTGGATCTGACAAAAAGTTCAGGTGGAAATCTCTTTCTGCAAAATTTATAATAATTCGTGTGCTTTGCTTCTTATCTAGTCTGAATGACTTTCTGTTTGGCTTTCTTCAAAACATTACACTACATGAACCTTGCTTCTGATTTTGTTGGATTGTACTTTCTGAATTAAAATAAGAATTCTTAGAAAACACAGAACAGTAAAAAACATTGTTCCTGTGGAACTTGGACACGAAGATTGATTAAGCACAACTGCACAAGCTACTTCAAATCATGCTTACATGTAAATGGGTGACTTAATAGGTTGTTAATTTTGTTGCAGGGTATTGACCCCCGCTGAAATTGATGATTACTTGGGTGAAGTAGAATAATCTTGAGAAATGAAGCAATCTTTCTTGTAAGAGTGTTTGTTTGAATGTTTATTTAGTTGAATGTTAAGGGTGGATACTGGATAGAGCTGTGAAACGAGGATTTGTTATTAAGAAATTTAGTATTAAAAAAATATAAGTAGCTTTGAGGTTTTCTATTTAAATAAAATAAATATATAATTTCTTAATTTGAATTAAAATAAAGACTAAGCTTTTAAATTTTTTTTTCAAAATTGAATAAACCAATTCACTTCAAATAAAAAAATTTTATTCTTCATATCGGATTGATTTTCCTTAGAAGATCGATTCACATCGGGAACGTTTCTTTTCTCTTTTTCGTAATTGCCATCTTGTTGCATCAACAAATGAGAATCATTTTTCAAGTCAATTTGAATAAGGTCTATAATTTTATTTAAAATAAAATCCTTAATTTAAGTATATTTTATATATGTTTAATTATATACTGTGATATCAATAAAAATAATTATATTAATAGTCTTCTAAACATTTGAATTTAATTAGAAGATTTTGTAAAGCACTTCACAATGAAATTAAACTCATCAATAAATATACTAACAAAAGCATTGAAAATTTTGTATGAATGGCTAAATTTTTTTATGACGGTGGTTTATTAAAAGGATCCCGCTAGGTAGATAATGGATTATTTGTACAATGTGTACAATGGGTTATTAAGTTATAAAATGAATATCATCTATACTATCTAAAATAACCATCTGAGTATTAGAGATAATAAACATCTTTCCAAAAGATTAAATTGATTTTGGTATTCACCAAGGAACGAACTCTTAACCTTTCAAATCTAATGCTTTAATACCATGTCATAATATCACTCATTCCAAAAGTTTCAGTTGATGAAAAAAGATAACATTAATGATTATATTTCTAATACTCCATAAACCTCCATTATACACATTGTACAAGTATTCTATTGGCTCCTCGTACTTTTCCTTATTAAAAATATAACAGAAGTAAAGAGATTGGAAGGAACCAGCCATAATTAATCATAGACAAGTAAACTAAAATCTGTGAACCTGCTTTGATTGCTAAGAAGCCCGTGAAGACAACGACTTGTTGGAAGTGGACAACTACAAAATTAAATTATTATTCCGTTTCCGACATAAACTCACCCATTTCATGCCATTCCTTTATCTCCTAAGATGTCTGTATTTGGTTTTGTCTTATTTTCTTTTTTATAATTTCTTTAAAAAGGATAGGGGCATCCTACGGTATGCAAGTTATTAGAAACAAAGGGTTTAATTGAGGTTTGAACTCAACATCTCTTAATCAATTCAAAGCACCCAACTACTAAACTAGTCAATATATATATATATATATATATATATATATATATTAAAAATTAATACAAACTATTAAAATTATCGACTCAATTTTATTATATTTGTTTATTTGTAAAGTTTTATGGGCAGAAGATAAAAAAATAGACAAAAAATACTTTTTATTATGTTGTTTTAAATAAAAAAATTAACTCAAAATAAAAATAGGAAACAGGCCAAAATCCCTAAAGTTAGATGTTACACAACAATCTATAGATGAAAATTAAAAAAAAAAGGTACTTTATATGAATATCATAAATCAACTATTATATATTTATATATATATATATATATATATATATATTTATATTTGTTAGCACACACTTTTTTGATAAACTAGTTAATTATTAAAACAATTTATTTTTTACAACAATGTAATTAAATATTTCATAGTAGAATAATTAAACTATTTCAAAATAACATAATTATACTTTATATGAACATACAAAATTAGCTACTATTGTATTTTTGTACTTTTACTCATTTTTTGGTTATAAATATAAAATCTAGTTTGATCATGTTATTTATGAAGTTGGATTATAAGTGTGAATTAAATGTCATTATATTATTGTTAAAATTTGATTACATTGTGTATAAAGTTTAATCATAAATATGATGTGTTTATTCTATATTCCTAAATGCATCTATATTCTATCCAAAAAAAAAAAAACATGTATCTATATGAATGAATGATTTTTTTATATAGTTTTAGAACTCACTTAGATGCCAAAAAAAAAAAAGTGAGAACGAACCATATACAATAAGAAAAAAACAAAGCTTAAACATATGAATATATGAATGATTGGTGATGAATTTTTTACATTCATATAGTATAGTTAGATTAAAATATAAGTTTAATTTTAATGTACTAATAATGTAAAATATTTTATATAGTTGAATAAATATAACTATTTTTTTGAATGACAATTCAGTCAATATAAAAAATAATTATTTTTGTTAATATAATATAATATAATTAGTTATATGTGTAAAATAATTTTATATTAATAGTGCATCAAAAATAAATTCTTAAAATATACTTAGTAATAAGTTAACTATTATTTATTTGACGTTATATAGCAAACAACTATTTAGGAAAGTTCTTAAGTATTAACAATAGACACCTATCAAATAATGAGATGCGTATCATATCAAAGTAGCAACAAAACGGATGTGCCAAAAATAAAATAGCGAATAAAAAGGGGTGTTAGGACTTAGGAGATATAGAATGATATTCAAATGATGGTGGGTGCATGGCACATGATTAGCATCTTCTGTGGCTAAGGTGCAGATTTTGGAAGCTTAACACAACTTCGGTGTCACATTCTTCAACAAATTTTTCTTGTTATTATTGTCATTATTAGTTATTAACTCTATATTCATCAACAAACATATAAAAGATTTTAAAGCTAGCAATAAATTATTATTGTGTTTTGTTATATATATATATGCTCTACTCTCTTAGACTGCATTTATTTATAAGAATAAGACATTGAGATAAGAATAAAAAAATACAAAATTGTATTTAACAGTTAACAAGTGAGACATAAATAAAAATATTGTATTTTAAAATATTAAATTAATATATTTTATGTCATTTTTATCAAAAAAATTATAAAAATATAATTTATTTTTTTATTATCATAATCAAATTTTTATAATTATATTTTATTATTTTATTTTTATTCTAAATTTTGTGTGAATAAAAAAAAAGATAAATTAAATATTCAGTTTATTATTAAACAAAATACAAAAAATAAAAAATATTTATTTTTATATTTTTATTTTTTATGTCATATTTTTAATATATCATATTTTTAAAATCTTATCATGTTCTGTTTTTAAAATCAAAGATATGTTTATGTACACTATTACGGTCATATTATTATTACTACAACTGGGATTGATTACTTTGTAAACAGATTCATTTTGCTGTCAAGAATTAGCACTGGTTCTTAGTTCTTATGAGTCATAAGAAATCACACTAGCTAGCTGGAGAATTTTTTTAAGTCTACATGGAACCAATCATTGTTCCTTCCATACTATGACAAGGGAAAATGGGAAATATATACAGACAAATGAAACAATAATAAAAAAAAAATTTAACATATTTTCTTATACAAGAGTCATAAATTTTTTGCATAAATATTTTTATATATTTATTTTATGATTTTTTTGAGATAAAGACGAATTGAATTATAGATATTTTGTCAAAAAAATTATGATACTGTTCATAAAATAATATATTTTAAAAATTTAATAGATAGTGTTACATAAATCTGTATACATCTAACTTTTTCATATACATGACAGGAGAGAAAATATAAAGAAAACTAAAAATTGACCCTTACTTTTAATTTACAGCAAGTGTAGTCATCCAATAGATGCATGCTTTCAAACTTTTTAAAAACATTGTAATAGTTTATAACTACCCAAAATAAATAACATGAAAACAAAATTGAAATAACTTTTGGTGAACATATTTAAATAATTTTTCTCAAAATTCACAAACATCATCATATATATATATATACATAAACCGCCAAAAGCTGTTATGATATATATATATATATTATCAACACTGGATCACATGCATATCTTCATTACATTCACATACACTAATTAATTCACACTGTGACTCCAAGAAGCTAAGGATTAAAAAAAAAAAAAAATCCGGTGCATAAATATTTCACGTTAACATAATATTTAAAAAAAATGTATATAAAGATATAGGTAAATACTATTTTATCTTCTTTAAAATAATATGTAAATTATTCTCTTTAATGTGTCACATTTTAATTTAATATTTATTTGTAGTTTAATCTGATAATTACATTAATAAATATTTTTATAGCTTGAATTTATGTTTTTAAAATTACAGAGACAATTCAACTGTTGCTCAAAAACTCTCAGTTATCCAATAAGCTAAGGATATACGTGTTTGTCAAGAAGGAGTGTTACTCAAATGTGAACATGTCATGCTCTTATCATAGCTTGTCTCGTGAACCTACAGCCCCCAACAAACTCCACAGTCCACACACACCCTTTTGGCATTTTTGACACCAACAACAAGTGCATATAATTGAGTAGAGTGCATTATTATTTATTTGGAACAACAATCACCTAGTTTTGCCTTCACGAACTAACAAACCTTAAGAATAGGAGAATAATAATGTCTTGGTTCCTTGTAATTCTGTTCCTCACTCTCACATTTGGCACTCTCTCTTCACAGAGTACTCATGATGAAAAGAGGCTTCCTTCTTCTTCTGCTCCTGCTGTTGTTGCTGTTGGAACTGTTTTTTGTGACAAATGTCTTCAACATAGTTTCTCCTTTGGAAGCCATTTCATTTCAGGTCCTTTTTTTGTAACCACTACTTTCATTTATTTATTTTTTATTTTTGTCTATGATTATATAGGATTATCTACCGTTAAATACTGTTACTACTTACTAATTATTTTCAGCTCAACCATATTTGGGTTTTTTAGTTGGTGAATATTCAAAAAAAATAGTCCGTAAAAATGATAATTAAGAATCGTTAGATAATAATTTAATTAAACATGACAAATGAATAACCATTTTTCTAGTTTGAATTTGATGGTTCAATTTTCTTAACTACTTAAATTGTGTGTTCAGGTGCATCAGTTGGTGTGGAATGCAAAGATGGAAGCAAATCAAAGAAACCAAGATTCAAGAAAGAGGTGAAGACAAACAAGGATGGGGAGTTCAAAGTGGAGCTACCTTTCAAAGTGAGTAAACATGTGAAGAGAATCAAAGGATGCACCTTTGAATTGATTAGTAGCAATAACCCTAATTGTGCCATGGCCTCAATTTCCACCACTTCTTCAATAACCCTCAAATCAAGAAACCAAAAAGAACACATCTTTACAGCTGGGTTTTTCTCATTCAAGCCCACAAAAAAGCCCAAACTTTGCAATCAAAGCCCAACAACAGCAACAGTTCAAGAATCTAAAGATTCTGTTTATGTGGAAAAAAGATTCCCTCCAAGTATAGACCCATCATTCCCACCACCACTTCAAGATCCACCATCACCACCTACACTTCTTCCTCCTCTTTTGCCATTACTCCCTCCAATTATTCCACCATTAACACCTCCAATTAAAGAGGATAAAAGGGTTAAACCATCTCAAGTCTCTCTTTTTCCACCTCTTATACCACCATTGGTACCAAACCCATTTCAACCACCACCGTTGATTCCAAACCCATTTCAACCACCACCTCTAATTCCAAACCCATTTCAGCCACCAAGCCCACCACTCATACCAAACCCATTTCAACCACCACCAAGCCCAACACCACTTATACCTAACCCATTTCAGCCACCCCCAAGCCCAAGACCACTAATACCTAACCCATTTCAGCCACCTCCAAGCCCACCACCGTTTCTCCCTAACCCATTTCAGCCACCACCAAGCCCACCATCACCACTATTTCCAAACCCATTTCAGCCCACACCATCACCACCAAAGCCACCATCACCTTTGTTTCCTTTTCCACCTATTCCCGGTTTGACTCCGTCGCCGCCGCCGCCGTCTCCGCCCCCACCAACTTTTCCATTTCCTTTCCCTCCATTGTTCCCACCACCTCATACCCCTGGCTCACCCCCTGTGAGGAATCTCTCCCCTTGATTACATGAAACCATGATTTTAAATTGCGGCGATTTGGCCACAATTTAAAACCATTATTTGAGTATATGAATGCACAATTATCCAATATATGGTTTCTTCCAACCTTTTACTTTCTTTTTTTGAATCATGTAGTAATACTGTATAATTATTAGCTAAATATGAGGATTATGTACTTGAGAAAAAAAGTTGATATGATAATTAATGACACATCATTGTTATGCTAGTAAGCTTCAACCTTCTCAGTTTTTACTTTCTTAGAATATATGTCATTTGTGCATCCTTTAATTCTTCTACCATTCAATACTTTTCTGATTGAGTTGTGAGTTAATATTCAGAGAATCAGATAAGTACAACTTCATTTTTTACATTGTTGATCAAGATTAGACAAGTCCATTTTATCCGGTCCTTTTTTTTTTATTGGATCCTGAAATTGCGTTGGCGAAGGGGCTGGTATGATTGCCATCCTTTTGGTAGAGATCTAGATACTTTTCTTGGCTTTTTCTTCCCGTCTGATTTGGAATGTTTTTTGGAGTAAGAAAAACTTAATTATAAACTGGGCTTTAATAATGGACCAAAATATGGAAGTTTAAATAAATGTTAACGAGTGTCCAAAATCCAAAATGTTCATGATAAAAGAAGTATCAACAAACCAAATTGGGCTAGTAGTTAACTCGCTAGTCCGCTTAAATAAGTGTCGGGAGTTCAAATCTCGTCTTGTACATGTAGCAATCCATGGAGCTCCTAGCGCAACTGAGGCTTTGGTTGAGTGGCTATATGCGACGACCTCTTAAAAAAAAAGATCTCCTAGCAGAGGCTTTGGTCGGAAATAGATCCTCTCAATTTTTTGTTTCATTTAAGAAGATAAAGTGTGATTTCTCATCATATATTTTATAAGTGGGACAAAAAAAAATATGAAAGGGAAAACATTAAAGAATTATATATCATACTTTACTTTTTCAATTGAAAAAAAATTAAGAGGATACATTCCTCTTAACAACTGCACCAATGGCATCTAAGGGTGTTCATGAGTCAGGTAAAATTGGGTTTGATGTGATCCAGATCCAACTCGAAATATATATCGGCTCTATTTTTTAGACCCGAATCCGGTCCTAAACCCGATGAAACCTACACATTTTCGAGCCACGATTATATCGGGTGAAAATCGAATCGTTAACATCACCTTCTTGTAAGCTAACATGTGAAAATATCAAAATTTCCTAGATTCCAACCATTATTTGACATGGTAAAATTCATTTAGAAAAATATAATAAGAACCAACCCTATTCTAAAATTAAAGTATAACCACAATCAATACTAATATTATCTAATAACACTAAATATTTAAATAAATACAAATAACACAATATTATGCATTAATCTAGCAAGTCTTATGCATTTTAAATATAAAACATTAACTTATAGTCTTATAATGACTAATAACACAAAATATTAAAGTTTACAATACTTAAATTTCACATAAAAATAACCATCATCTATCATTAATAACACAAAATTTAATTATGTATGATAACCGGGCAACCGGGCCAAATTCGGGTGACCCGAGTTATGGCCCGACCCAACCTAAAATAATAACCAAATTTATTTTTGAGACTCTTATTTGACCTAAATCCGGTAAAATCATATCAAATTAACTCCTAAAATATTCAGGACCAGGCCGGACGGGCCATACACACCCCCTAGTGCCATCTATATTGTCTTTAGAAGTCACAGCATCCACATTAACATTTTTCTTGTTGCCTTTTCCAATTCTTCAAAGAACATAATAACCACAATACTTGCAGTCCCTCAGCCTTTCAATTTTAGGACGACTAAGTTTACCATCTCTACACATTTAAATAAATGGTTTATAGTTGTACATTGCATGATAGTTGCTTGAAAACCCAATTTCTAACTTGATATGAACCAAAATGATTGACCATTTACTTAGTTTTTGTTCTTTCTTATCAATTATTACTTTCCTTAATTGCTGTCCCTTACATCACGGCTAAAAGTTACAAAAGTCAACATCAGCATCCTCAGATTTCCTTAATTAGTTTTGCAAACCAATTACCTCAAAATTCAATATTCCTTTATAACAAATAATAATGGAAAATTATCAGGTGTACCCGGGAACATCGGTGTTCCAGTTATTTTAACTGTTGATTTTAATTAATATATATTATATATATTTTTTTTAATTCAAATCAACGGTTAAAACAACTAGAACACCGGTGTTCTCAGTACACCTGATAACCTTCCAATAATAATATTGCAAGGTTATGAGGTATAGTGGTATACCATTGTAATTCTTCGAAACATTAATGTTTGAATTCTTATAACCGTTGTATATTAAATAATGAAAAATACTATTTGTACACTAAAATTAGCCACTAATATTAGCCACTAATATATTTATATATAAATGCATGTGTGGTTTAATTTATTTTCAATGTGTATTTGTATTCTAGTATGTATTTTATACTGATATTTGACTTTAGTGACTGATTTTAGTGTATACGTAACATAACTTTTATTAATTATGTAGAGACTGAATCCTCCTCTTGTAGGAGTTGTAATACTCTTCTCTTTTGTGATTTAAAGCCACTTTCATTCCCTCACATTACATCAACAGTTTTAACGCCCGCCAACATTAAACTCCACTGCATCCCGGCGGGTAATGAACCTACTTTAGCTGCACATTTCTCTCTTGTAACTTTGGATGCGGAGGACCTTTTGGTCTTTTCCAGGGTTCCTATAGAACAAAAGTGAATTGGACAACCTTAAAGTACATGAAAAATTGAAAGAATCTCACTAGAGAGTCAATGGAGTATATGTATAACGTGTACAATGGATTGTTTATTTGACCCAATATGAATTAAAAAATGAATATTCAGAATAAAATACTACTAATTTATCAAACACAATATACTCATACTATATAGAATAACCATCCGAGTATCATGGATAATAAAAATCTGATATCCTACTGAATCGAACATCCAATTTAAAATACTTAAAACTGATCACACAAATTAATCTTCATTGTATGCATTATACAGCACATGTATTAGCTCCCTATACTTTCTCAAATTAAAAAACTTCCAAAAGTGTTGTGTGATTTGCATTTTCATTCTTAGTCATTTTTAATTTTAAAATTTTATATAAAAAAAAAACAAAAAATATAATTTTATTTTTTTATATTTTTTAAAAATTCAAAAGAATACTAAAATAAAAATAAAAAATAAAGACGCAAACAAAATGCATCATAAATTAGTAACTCTTTAATTTTTATGTTACATTATAGTTTGATTGATAATGTTTGGAACCCTGCCACTATTTATTGGCTTGTTGGAAGTGTCATGAAATTATTCATCTCTAAAAATTTAAATTGATAAAAAAAAAACAACATAAATAATTATATTTTTAAGATTATATTTCTAAGAGAGACAACACCATATCCTTACCCCCGAAAGGCTCATCTAAGTGGATCTTGTTGAATTTTGTAATTACATTTAAAGTTAAAAATTGAATTGTTTCAACCATGCAACGATAAGTCAATTATTTATCAGTTACTCAATAGATTACTAGTTACATGAAGTTAAGTTTTTACGTTATTTTCTATTTAATTAGTTCATTTGGGACCCTTACAAGATTTTAATGTTACACATATGTTGTTGGACAATAAAATGAAAAGAGAAAAAAATGCTGCAGATTGCATGTGATGGATGACATAGAATAACTGATATCACATGTTGTTTTAAATGGAAAAGGGAAATATATATAAAAAATATTGCAGTCACGGGAATTTGTCACTTGTAAAAGATGCAAAACGACATTATTTTTTTCTAAAATTTGAATGGATAGATTATTATGGAAGCTGAATTTGCAGAGAGCTGAAAGATGAAACTGTGATCCCTGCAACTTGCTTTCCTATTGTACGGTATAAATGTTCCCAAAATTTGGTGACAAAAGTTACAAACAAAAAGATAGAAAGATAACAAAAAATGCAAAAGGTTAAAGGTTTATATTGAACACATGTCACGGCTTTCTATATTTGACGATGGAATTTGGCAAGTGGAAAGTAATATGGTTGGAACACTTTTTTTCCTCGTGTTTAGAGATCATTGCTAAACTGATTTTATTCTATTCTTATTTGAATTTAATTTCAATGCATTATCATTGTAGAATAATTTTATACGTATATTCAATTACGTAATGTTATATTAGCAAAAAAAATTACTTTTCATATTGATTGTGTAAATAGTGATTTAAAAAAACGAATATAATTGTACGATTGGATAAAACGTTTTACACTACTATCTATCGATACATCAAAATTAAACTCTTTTTATTCTACGGTGTAATATTAACAAATAAGTATAGAATTCAAAATTACCAATAAGATAAAATTTTGAGCAAAAATATAAAATTGTACTTATCAACTTTTATTTTGGACAAATTAGTTTTTAAAAGAAATAGAAAATGGACTTTTAATATTTTAAAATATTAATGGCAAATTAATAACTCTGCTTATACGACACCTACGGTACATGGTCGGTTTTAAGTTAGGCCTTCGAACAGCCAACATAAAAACTTAGTCGATTATTCATGACATGGATCAAAGATGTTGTTGCGCTAAAACTAGGTCGTTGTCCGAAAGCAACGCACTGTGTGGCTCGCGTACAGTATCAAATGAGCAAGAATTGCTACATCGGTGCCTGAGAGTAGTGCTAAATGAGTAAGGATTCCCGCGTTTTGGTGAACGGACGAAGATAAATAACCTAGTTCACAAAGAAAGAGGTAAAGGTAAAGGTCGGAGCGAGAGAAGGTTGAGATTTGGAACATAAAACATAGACACTCTAATAGAAAAATCTATGGAGGTGGTGGATACCATGACAAGGAGGAAGATTAACATCATGTGCCTATAAGAAACAAAATGGGTCGGCACGAAAGTTAAGGAGTTGGATATCTGCGGGTTCAAACTTTGGTATACAGGAAATGTGAACAATAGGAATGAGGTAGGTATTATCGTGGATAAGTAGTGGAAGAAGGATAATGTAGTAGATGTTAAAAGGGTGGGTGATCGGATCATCTCTATCAAACTTGTGGTGGAAGGAGGTACCTTTCATGTGATTAGCGCCTATGCACCACAAGAAAAGATTTTGGGAGGATCTAGAGAGTTTGGTCCAAGACATACCTTCAGGAGATAAGATTTTCTTATAAGGAGATTTAAATGGCCATGTTGGAAGATAAATGACTGGGTATGAAAGTATTCACGGAGGCCATGTTCCGAGTGGTCAATACTAAGGATAAAACTATTTGGACTTTTCCTCAACTTTTGACATTCTCATCGCAAATACATATTTTAAAAAGAGAGATGAACATCTTATAACCTATAGGAGTGGCATGACAAACTCTTAAATCGACTTCTTCTTGTTGAGGAGAGTCGACCGGAAATTTAGCATTAATTATAAAATTATTCCGGGAGAGAGTTTAACAGCACAACATAGGATGTTCGTAATGGATTTTCGTGTTGACCAAAAATTGAGGGAAAGACATCATATGAAGAATCCAAAGACAAGGTGGTGGCGGATGAAAGGTGGAAAATAAAGAAACTTCCTAAGATGGGTAGGAGAAGAGGTAAAGTGGAAATGGACTGGAAGCGTAGAAGAGATGTGGAGGGAGATGGCAGAAATTATTAGACGAACAGCAAAAGAAAATTTTGGTGAATCTAGCGGGATAAGACTAAGAGACAAGGAGTCTTGGTGGTGAAAAAAGAGAGTGTTTTAAAGAGTGGTATTTATGCCGCAATGCAAATAATTGGAAAAAATATAAGGCGGCTAAAAAAGAGACAAAAGTGGTTTTAAGTGAAGTAAGAACAAGAGCATATGATGGTCTCTACTAGTCTTTAGGCACGAAGAAATGAGAAAAATGTATATATAGAATCACAAAGAACCGTAAAAGAAGAACGAGAGACTTGGATCAGTTAAGTGCATAAAGGATAAAGATGGAGATGTTTTGGCTCAAGATGAGAAAATCAATGAAAGGTGAAAGAGATATTTCTACGAGTTATTTAATGAAGAACAAAAGACTCTTTCGAGCCTTGGTCAGTTATGTACGAGGGAAGAACATCAAAACTTTGAATACTATCGAAGAATTCGAGGTAAAAGAGGCTCTAAAGCGAATGAAAAATGGTAGGGCCTTGGAGAGAAATGCATCAGTTGGTTAACCAAGCTTTTTAATGAGATTTTAAGGTCAAAGAAGATGTCAGATGAGTGGAGAAAGAGCACCTTGGTACCTATCTTCAAGAATAAATGGGATATACAGAGTTGCGAAAACTATAAAGGGATCAAGTTCATGAATCATACCATGAAGTTATGGAAAAAGGGTGATAGAGCGGAGGCTGATATAAGAGACACAAGTAACAGAGAACTAATTTGATTTTATGCTAGGCACATCCACCACTGAAGCTACGTATTTGTTAAGAAAGATGATGGAAATGTATCGTAGTAATAAAAAAGATCTACATATGGTGTTTATTGATTTGGAAAAAGCATATGATAAAGTGTCAAGGGAGGTCTTATGGAAGGTTTTGGGAAGAAAAAGAGTAAGAATCGCATATATTCGTGCAATTAAGATATGTATAATGGGATTACAACTAGTATGAAGACTCAAGGTGGTGTGACAAAGAAATTTCTTATTGGTATAGGATTACACCAGGAATCATCCTTAAATTCATACCTTTTCACATTAGTCTTGGAAGTACTCACAAAGCATATCCAAGAGCCTATGCCATGGCGCATATTTTTTTGCCCTTATAGGAGAATCAAGAAAATATTTAAATAAGAAGTTGGATTTATGGAGAGAAACTTTAGAAATGTATGGTCTGCGCATAAACCGTAGCAATACGGAATATATGGAATGTAAGTTCGGCCACCAAAGAAAAAATCCTAATATAAAAGTGAATATGGGAGAAAATATCCTACGAAAAGTTAAAAGTTTTAAATATTTTGGGTGCATCATACAAGATAATGGAGAGATTGAACAGAATATAAATCATATGATCCAAATAGGTTGGTCAAAATGGTGGAGTGCGTCTGGTTTGATATGCGACAAAAAAGTACCTTTAAATTTTAAAGGTAAATTCTATTGCACTGCTATGAGAGACAAGCTACGCTTTATGGTATAGAGTGTTGGGCTGCCAAAGGAGAGAACGAACATAAGTTAAGTGTGGCAGAGACGAAGATGTTAGAATGGATGAGTGGTCATACGCGATTAGATAGAACAAGGAACGAAGATATAAGAGAGAGAATTGGAGTAACACCTATTGTGAAAAAGATGATAGAATCGCGTCTCAGGTGGTTTAAACATGTAAGAAGAAAACTGACAGAGCATTCAATTAGGAGAGTGGATGAGATGGAAGATGGATAAAGGGTGAGAGGCAGAGGAAGACGTAGGAAGACTATCCATAAAGTGGTCAAACGATATCTACATATAAATAGTATCTCTATAGACATGATATATGATAGAGTTCAATGACGTTATTTGATCTATGTAGCCGATCCCATTTAATAGGCCAAAACTTTGTTGTTATTGTTGTTGTATTAATAGACAAACTAATGGCAAATATAGTATAAAGATAACTCAGTTCTTAATAAAGTGAAATCACAAATTGATATCTTGTGTTTTAAATTTTTAAATATCTTATAATTCGTCTGTTAATAAACTATATTTTTTTTTAAAAAGTTAAGGATTAATCTTTTATTTTTCAAAAAACATTAAGGATTAATTTATTTTTTTATTTTATTAGGAATTGATATTTCTAAAATATAAAAATATTAATGACTAATTTATCAATTTCTATTCTATTATATAAAAATTAGATGTCTACACTTAATGATGGAGCTGACGTGGCATATTCCGGAGAGTGTTTCTCGATTTAATTATTTTAACTCATTCAATACAATTTATTATTATGATTTAATTATATCAGCTAATTGATTTGATTAAATATTTAAATATTAATATAATTTATTATAATATATATTACTTAATTAATTTTACTACATTAATTATAATTTGTTATATTAGTTAATTAATTTATTCATTTATAAAGTCTGAAATAAAATAAATAATTTATTATTTATTCTAATTGAATTCATTAAATTTAATTATACATTATATACGAATTAATAATAATTTGTAAATCACTTTATATTATATATGTATTAACAAAATATTATATATGTCTTAATGTGTTAATTAAATGTTATATACGCACAGAAAAATAAATACAAAGATGATTTATATAATATTGATAATATTATATTAGCACGGTGAATTTTTTTGTTTTGATATCATATAGTATTGATAATGATAATATTATTATATAGTATTATATAAACTTTCTAATATTAGTATAGAAAATTAGAAAATTATTCCTTATGGCAATCACTCTGAGTAAAATAGTGTGTCCCTTATATAGTATTGATAATTGTTGCTTAATTTAAAGTAATTGTATGTTGGTATCTTAAATTTATTTTTCAATAATGACCTAAATAGATAAATCTAATTTAATTGAATGATTATATAAAATATTTTATATTATTAATATACTAAAATTAAATTTATTTTTTGGTACAGAATTTTATAGGTAAATTTTATACAAGATTAAGTTATTTTTTATTTTTTTATTTGTTTTATCTGTGTTACTTTATTTAATTTTAAATAGCGTCATATTTACAATTATCGCCAGTATGATATTTTATAAAATGTGAAAATCGATTTTTTTTATAATTTAAATATCAATGTTTGAGTTAATTTTAATTTAACTTTTTAAATTAATATTATCTTTCATTTAGATCTTAATTAATTTAAAATACAAAAATACTAATATATTTATTGTCTCTTTAAATAATAATAACTTTAATTTATTTACTGTCTTTTTTTTCTTTTATATTTTGTTTAGCAAAGATAATATATGGATTAGGATGGAGTTAAAAAATACTCTATGTGATGCATGTTTGGCACCGATAAATTCATATGAAATAGAAGAGAAGAAAATAGAAAGTTAAAGAACACTGAGTTGAATGGTGTAAACAGATTTATTGAAGCCAAGTGTCTGTGGGTTCTCATGTCTCATATCATTTTTCAAAGTTCAAACACATTTTAAATGTATAAATTTTAATTATATTTGTTTTTTCCATCTTCAATAAATACTACAATCTCTTCCTATTTTTGCTATAGGCTTGTCTTTTATTTAAAAAAAACACACAAAAAAATGTAAAAAGAAAAATCAAAGAAATTAAAACTGTTATTATATTTTAAAAAATTAAATGCTCTTTTAATTAAATATCTATGTAATTCTTATCTAGATATATAAATTGTATTTTAATATATTGAGTGGTAAATATAAAAAATATATAATTAATAGATAAGTTAAAATAACAAATAATGAGATATCTATCTATTCTATTTATTCTATTATATAAAAATCAAAATTTTGCACTTAATGATAAAGTTGACATGGCATGTTTCTTAGAATGTTTCCTGATTTATTTTTTCTAACTCATTAAATACAATTCATTATGGTGGATTAATTATATCAACTAATTGAGATATTTAAGTATCACACAATTTAATATTATGTATATCAATTAATTGAATATAATTGTTAGAGTATAATTAGGATCAATTAGCATTATTTAACATATCTAAATATTTATTATAGGATATTACGTCTTTATTATTTCGATTCTCTTAACATCTATAAATATCCTTCTATATTGTATCATTTTATACAACTTGAATACACACAAACCTTTTCTCTACTGCTCTCTCTTATCCTTTCTAATAATAATAAGTATAGTTTAATTTAGTTAGAAGTTCATTATTTTATAGTCTTTTATAGAATAATCTTTTTATCACTTTGGATATTTTAACTCTTTTTTCTTTTTTTTTTTCTCTTTACATGTAATTTTTTTGTGCATTAACTTTGTTTATTTAATGATAAAATATACTCGTGTTAATTCTATCATATAATAGTTTATTTTTCTCCTATGTATTTTGATTTGTATAGTTACTATTGATCTTACTGTTTTCGATCTTACTGCTTTTGTTTTCTTGAATTGTTCTTTATTTTTTTATGACTTGATAATTTAAAAAAAAGAGCAAATAATAGAAAAAAAGATGGCCAAAGACGAATGTTAGAAGCCTAAAGCAGCAACATCATTCCTCGACATTATTATTATTAATATGAACTTTATTATTTCTTTTCTAACATTCTTTAATACAAACTTCTTTTCTTTTTCTTAATTATTATTAATACTTTTATTCTTTTCTTCTCTAATTATAAATCTCCTTATAATAATTTTTTGATCGAATATTTTTTTAGTCTAATAAATTTTTTCTCTATTTTTTGTCAAAAATAATTTATATTAGAAAAAAATATAAAAGTAAATTTTAAGATTCAAATTTAAATAAGATGTGCAAAGAATAATAATTGAATTCATTTGGTCTATTTAAACACTTTGTATTATCGTCATTGAAAATTTCAAATACTATTATAAAATTTTAGATATTTTTATTTTATTGTTCTTAAATTATATATTATACCGTGTATTTGAAGAGTTTCATCTTTTTAAAAATAAAGTGTGACATTATATACTTTTTAGATACAATAAATGAATAATAAGGTTAAAATGAGTAGCGAAATTGATTATATAATAAGATACAAATTTTTAGAATTTCTAGCACAATTAACAAATTTTTAGTTTCAAAATAATTGTTTACTCTATTTTTTATCTTTTATTTGATTTTTTATAATTTTTTCTTGATTTTTTTAATTAATTATGATGGTAATAACTCATCATAAATTTGTGTTCTGTAAAAAAAAATTATCAATCATAAAATATAGAAGACTTAACCAAAAAATTTAAAAAATATTGATTAATCACAAAATAAAAAATTATGAATTGTACTTTAATTATGTTGTAAAATACAAATTAGGACTATTTAAAATTAGTTTGTTACCATTAATGTTAACTTCAATCATAATAAGGTAAAAAGTAAAAATTGTATATAATAATTTAATTTTATTATTTATACTATACCAAAATTATTCTTTAATGTATTATATTCTATTTATTTTTATTCATTGATAATCTTTAGTTCTTTATCTTTAATAAAAATTTGAATTGATTAAATAGATTATTTTTCAAATAGTAATATAATTATTATGATATTTACTTTGTTTAGTAATATTTTTTAATTTATTTAATCTGATTAATCATCTCTTTCTTATTTTATGCTAATTTAACTAATTAAAGTTAATAAATTTCAATTATTTTAATTCTTGTAACTTTTATTATAATAATGTATTTCTATTAATGTATTAATATAATTTTAATATTTATATATCATTAATAATAATAATCTCATTTTAAAGTGATGTTTTATTTTCAATATATATATATATATATATATATATATATATATATATGTATATTAGACATATTTATATTCAATTTATTTGATTGTTTAATTGAAATTAATTATATTAAAATATTATATTAAGATTATGGTAGATTAATTATATTATTATTCATTAATTATATTAAAAGATTAAGATTATGATAGATTATTATTATTTTATTATTTTTTATTTTTTGATATTAATTCAGATGTTTAGCTTTTTTTTATTATCATTTTTTATTCTCTTATTCTATGTGTTTATTCCCATAAATCTTGCTAAATTAAATAAAGTACTGTATATCTTCTTTTTATTCTTCTTTTATATACACATAAAATTTATTAAATTATTTCTCTTCCATCTAATAATTTTGTTTCTCTTCTATTTATATTTCTTTCCTTCGATATTTTATTGGTTCTTATTTTTCTAAATTTTATTTTAATTTATGTATTTGTTCTTACTATACCTAATTTTTTTTATTTATGTGTAATATACATTCTTATGTATGTTATAGAAATATGATCGATTTGATTCCATTAACTTGCCAAATTTTTTTGAAAAATCTAAAGCTAAAGCACAAAAATATGTTTATAGATATTTTACTTTAATTTTTTAACTAAAAAATATAATATTTTTCGTCATATTTGTTGGAATTCAAAGTTAAATATGAATATTAATTTTTGAAATAGAATAAATATATTTTAAATTTTTTGCATCTAAAAATAATATTCTATCCATGTTAGAATTATTTAGATGGATAAGTAATAGTGAATATAAAATTATTTAGGATGGATAGAACTAAGTACATCTTTTTATTGAAAATACAAATTTAAAAATATTATATTCAATTTTCAATAGTCAACCTCTTATTAAACCATTGTATTTTCAAAAAATTTTTTAAAAAAATGAAATAGTTTTAGGTGTATAAATTTTATAAAAATTTAATTAATTTAAGATATTTATTATCGTTGATTAAAAAAGTAAATTAAAATGACAATTTAATATTTCTATACTCTTAAAATATTATTTATTTATTTTTTTAGCATTCTTTATCATCCAATGATCACATTAATATAATTTAATTCAATAAAATTATTTATTATCATTTGATTGAATAAAATTTTTATTTTAGCTGAAAAAAATATAACTAAGAGCGCGGAAGCGTCTCTTCATTGGAGAGTATGATTGAGATCAGAGAGCTTGACTCTTGTGGTTCTTTGATCTTTGTCAACCAAAACCTTCTGTATTTTTTATAGGGCTGAATCACAATTTTACTGTGGCAAAAGAGCTATGAAGGCGAGTTTGATGTGTTGGAGACTAAAATTCTAAAATCGTTATTTATATTTGAGTGTGACACTCATTAAACCCTAAAACTCAAATAAAATAGTATCTATGATTTTAATCTCATTTATCTTAATCAAAAGTAATAATGACTTATTTAATTTAACATTTATGATAATAAATGAGATCACCGTTATATAAGTCATTTAATGTGAAATTACTTAATTTACGATTATAATTAATATATGTATTATTCATAAATATATTAAGAAATAATAATTTCCTAACAATCTTCTATTTGGGTTATAAATATATATTTTTCTGAGATAACCTCTTATAAATTTTACGCGTAAATCTGAATGTTATTTCTCTTATTACTTTAATAATCTGGTCTATCTCATATATTAGTTATGAAATTACCGAAACTTTTATCACATTAGTGTCACAACAAAACTACGATGATCCCATACTAAAATACTCAACTACATAGATCAAATTTGGATGAGAAAATTCAGAAATTACATGCAAAAATGATCTCATGCATGTCTATTTTTTAACTTGAATAAAAATTATATTTTATTCAGTGACAAACTCAGATAAAACTGCAACGGCAACGTTCGGGCTCATAGCGAAGGCGACTAAGTGATGAGTTTGTGGAAGAAGAAGAGAAGAACTTAACACACTCACAATGAGAGAGAGAATGAGAGAGCGAGAGAAAGAGGAAAATTTACCTAGAGAAAAGAAACTCGGCAGGAGAATGGTGGTGACGCGCTCAACAACGATGGTAACGGGATGATGAGCGATGATGACATAAGCTGTGAACAGTGACGGACCCAGAAAAATTTAGTAATGTGGACAAAAATATAATAAAATTTAGGTATAGATATTTTTTTGCTTCCCACGATATTCAACAAGTTAATGACTAATCCGTCATGAATTTGAATTCCATTTAAGAATCTACAATTGGCCGACAACGAGTTGCTATACATACGAGACAGAATTCGAACCCTCAATACTTATTTAAACGGATGACTAAGTTGATCACTTGATCAATCTAAATTGGTTTAGATATATTCAAAATTTAAAATTAAAACTATCTAATACATATTGATAAGAACTAAAAATATACACACAATCATTATTATAATATTTAAAATAATAAAAATATAATTTCATACACATAGTATAATATTTAAAATAACAAAAAAAATATTTATAAGGACTTTTTTTATTTTTAACATGATTAAATATTATTTTATATATATATATTTTTAAACAATTATTTTACTTAATTGTCAAATCTACTTATTATAATTTTTATAGTATAAATAAATTTTTTAACCAAAATAATTACAGTATATTAATACATATAGATAATATATTTTTTATCTTAAACAATTTTTAAAAAATCACTAATAACTTAAATTTTATTTAATTAAAAAATTAAATTTTAATTTAATTATTAATTAATTAACTAATATAATATAATTAATTATCACTAATTTTTTAGTGTATTTATTTATTTTTCATACTAAATCAAATTTAACAATATAATTATTATTATGTGTTAAGTTTAACGAAATATTTTTTAACATAAAATACAAAACAACTATTTATATTTTATTTTGAGACAAATATAATATAATAAGTGGTATAAATGTATATAAGTATTACTTTTTTTTTAAAAAAATTTGTGGGGGCAAATGCCCCCTCTATATTAAACGTGGATCCATCTCTGGCTGTGAAGAAAGATGGGAGTTGTGAATAGGTAAACAGCGATGAACTCAGCAACAACATGACAGGAGCTATGCGATTTTTTTGTGAAGAAGTCGAGAAGAAGAAGATTTTAGGTGAGGATGATTGAGTTTATCTTGCATAGCTATAGAGTATAAACTGAAGTTATGAATCATGTGTGATGTGAGGCAAATCCTAATTCATAAAAAGTGTTTATATGTATATATTCAGGGCGGGTATACCCTAAATCCGACCAAACCCTGTCTTGAGCAAAATCTGCCCCGACTCGGGTCAAGTTATTACCCTTTTCATCTGGGTATGGACGGGTCGGGTACCTGCATATTCGAAAACTCCTGCCAAGTCTAACCACGTATTGATACTCCATTTATCAAGGGTTTATCGCTAGCTAATGGATTGCTATATACACAAGACGAGATTCTAACTCCTAATAGTTGTTTAAACGGACGAGTGAGATGATCACTTAACAAACTCAAATTGATTAGGATAAATACTAATTATTTTTAATATTTTAATATTAAAAATTTTGAGAGTTTGATTTTAATTATAACTTTATAAAATATTTATAATAATAATAATTATATATATTATTTAATTTTTTAATAAAATTTTTAATATAATTTTATGTATTATCCCGTACAAGGCATGGAACATACACTAGTTATTTATTAAAAAATTTATTTATGGAATATAAAATTCTTTGAGCACTATTTTAGAAGTTACTTTAAGATTTTAATTGCTATGATGTATTTTTTTTTCTACCGATATCATGCAATCATATTACCATATTTCTATGACATTGAAAGAATATAATAATATATATGACAATAAATAGAATGCTTGGATTATGTTTTCTAATCTTAGCAACACATAAATTAAATAAAGGAGAATGCTAAAGGGATAAAACTTTTATTAGAAATATATCAAATAAAATTGATTAATATTGATTCAGGCGTATGTTAAATACCAAAAAATATTAGTCACTTAATTATATCACTAATATATTTTTTTAAGTAATAGTCTCTTTTAAATTTGTTTAAATTTTTATATATAATTTTTTTTATTTGTCTTATATTTTTTTTAAGATTAAACTCTAAATATTTTGAATATAGAATTTTAATACTATGTCATAAAACTATTTCTTCTAAAAGCTTAAACTAATGTTTATTATAAAAAATGGAGCAATTTACGTAAATAAATTATTACGCCTTTAAAATTATGCAAATGCATTGTTTTCAAAATGAAGACGCAAATGCATTGTTTCATATATCTATAGAAATCGCTACTGGCAGTGGCGGTTTACACAAACACAGAATCCACTGCTGCGCGCCAGCTGTGGATTACGTTGAAATGTGGCAGCCTTAAAACCGCTGTAGCCTGCCGTGATTTCTGCTTGATTGGATTTGGTCATAAACTGCTACTGCCAATAGCGGTTTATGTGTATAGGGGTTCATGCGTAAACCGCTAGAGGCTATAGCGGTTTACGTTCAGTATGTGTGAGCGGGGCTGCCTATACAAAACCGTGGAGGGGCCAAATGTGGAGGAAGAGTGTTATTCCTCACAAATGGATGGTGAGAAAAGTTTTGTGGCTCTGGTCCACTGCTCTGAAAAATTCAAAAGAGCAAAAGGCATGGTGTAAAATTTATGGATAGAGAACCGCTTAGTATTTTTATCCGATCTTCGAGTACGTTGGCAGAGATTAAACTCAGCATATTACGGAAGCTCAGTGCGTGTGGAACGAAGTGGGTAAAAAAGTTGTTTTACAAGATTTCCATTGCCGTTGTGTCAGCTGGTGTGAGATATGAGACCTTTGTGATAGGGTCGGATGAAAACCTGCAGGTCTTGTTTCACTGCAGGCGTAGTTTTTTGAAAGTGAGGATACCTAAGCTGATTGCAAAGTTGGAAGATGGTGTCGACAGCTCTGGGACATCGGCACCGAATCCTCAGTCGACATCGGTCGGTGGTGCCTCGACATCGATGCCTGTGGTAGCAGAGGCAGTTGTGATTCCTGAGCCCCAACGTGCCAGGGTTGTTCATGCTAGTGTGCCTCTTGTTGTGCCTGATTTTGAATTTGACGCCGGACCGGATCGAGTTGAGAATACGATGCGTGACGATGATTCGGATGAGGAGTCGGTAGATATTGGTGGGGACAGTGATGATGATATTCCAAGTGGTCTACCTACATCCCATGGAGGTTTCGGTTCTGGAACACAAGAGTACCCTCCGCCCCTGTTGTCGTTGAACTTGGAAGCCATCGGCCAATACCAGAACATAGAGGCAACCATCGTGGGGCAGGGTATGCATGATGCGAATCCTTTGACGGAATTCCAGATTGGTCAATCATTCCAGAGTAAGCAGGAAGCTGTGCTGAGTGTAAAAGATTATAACATTCGGCGTGGAGTTGAGTACAGAGTTATGCAGTCAGATAATCTGAAATACCAAGGGATATATAAGGAGTTTGGTAACGGTTGGACGTTGTTGATTCGTATAGTCATGCGAAAAAGGAAGTGCACATGGGAAGTTAGGAGGTACAATGGACCACACACGTGTATGGCCACATCGATATCGAGCGACCACAAACAGCTTGATTATCATGTCATATGTGCGAGGATCTTTCCATTGGTTAGAGCTGATGCGTCGGTGTCGATTAAGGTGCTGTAAGAGGTAACGGACGCGACATATGGTTTCAGGCCTAGTTATAGGAAGGTGTGGTTGGCGAAGCAGAAGGCAGTAGCACAGATCTATGGCGACTGGGAGGAGTCATATGGTGATCTGCCCCGCTGGATTCTTGGGGTCACATCCACCATGGACGGTTCCGTTGCTCTACTGAAGACCTCCCCGGTTAGAGTGGGTGATCAGGTTGATGAAGATAGAGTCTACTTTCATTGCATGTTCTGGACATTCCCTCCATGTATTGAGGCATTCCGACACTATAAGCCGCTTGTCAGTATCGACGGAACACACATGTATGGCAAGTATGGAGGGACGTTGTTCTAGGCGATTGCTCAAGAAGGAAACTCGAATATATTGCCTGTTGCATTTGCACTCGTGGAGGGGGAAAATGCAGAGTCTTGGTCATACTTTCTATCCAACTTTAGAAGACATGTTACTCCACAGTAAGGTATCCTCGTGATTTCTGAAAGACACAACGGCATTAAGGCTGCATTGGAGGCACCAGAAAGTGGTTGGCGACCTCCCCATGGTTATCGGGCATTCTGTATTCGGTATGTTGCTACAAATTTTGCCCTTACTTTCAAGGGGCAGGCTGCAAGGAGGTGGCTGGTAAATGCCATTTATGTGAAGACGGAAGCAGAATTTGACTATTAGTTTGATATAATGAGGACAGAGAACCCGACCATGTGTGATTGGACAAACATGATGGAGTATGAGAGGGGAAACATCACAAGGATGGGAGGAGACGATATGGTCACATGACGACCAACATTTCTGAGTGCGTGAACTCTGTTTTGAAGGGCACAAGAAATCTACCGGTGACGTCCTTGGTGAAGTCAACCTATCTTCAGCTTGCTGAGTTGTTTGTTATCCGGGGGCAGACGGTAGAGGCACAGTTAGGGTCCGGGCACCAGTATTCCCAGGAACTTGTTAAGGCCATTGAGCAGAACTTGAGGGATTCGAGGTGCTTCACCGTGACCGTGTTCGATAGGCATCAACTTGACTATATAGTGGTAGAGACTACCCCCACAGGCAAATTCTCGTTGGGTAGCTACCGAGTTTCCCTAAGGAATCGCACCTATGATTGTGGATACTTCCAGGCGTTGCACTACCCCTGTTTCCATGCCATTGCATGCTGTGCGCAGTCATGACTAGATTGGGCCACTTACGTAGATGAAGTCTATAGCATGTCTGAGGTATTTAAGGTCTATCAGATATCCTTTGCACCTTGTATTCCAGAGGGGTTTTGGCCCCCGTATGACGGTCCGACTGTCATTCCCGACCCGAACATGAGACGGGCAAGAGAAGGACAACCACGGTCCACCTGCATCCACAACAACATGGACGAAACGGACATCAGTCAACCGAAGAGGTGTGACCTGTGCAGGCAGCCAGGTCACACCCGAAGGGGTTGTCCTCGGTGAGATTCTATCAGCGGCATATAGGTTTATCATGGTTTAGTGACTTTTTATTATGTTACGTGTCAGTTTACTAGTTATTACTTTATTGTTTGTCCTTATGACTTTGCTACTTTGTGTTAAGAGTGTCCTTTAATTGTTATCAGTTTATTAGTTACCTTTAATTGAAGTAGTTGATTATCACTTTGCTTCTTTGTATTAACGTACTCAGAACTAAATCAATTCAACGAAATGAAAGAAAAATTGACTTCCTTTATACAAATGATCATATAGACATGAATATAGATATATCATTAGCCATATAGTAGTACAACCACGTTTCTGTTCGCAACCCGACACATGCATCGGTACAACCACGCCAAAGCGGCCGACCCCCAACTATATCTCCTCATATCATCAAGGTTCGCCACAAATGGAAACCACCGTATATGTACCCGGTGCGCACTCTTGTCCCCAAATAACTGAGTGGATAACAACATCATGATGTACGCACGTGCGTAAATGCAGACAGTGTCCTCGGTCGCATCTGCTGGTAACACCCTAAACCTCTCGTGGAACCATGTAAAATGGACCGTCATCTGCTTGACCTTATTCGGTGGTGGCAGCTCACCGAATAGATCCTGAAACCACTCACAAACTGGTCGGCCACCCTCCATGAATTTCTCAAACTCCCCAAGGCAACCACTCACGGCCTCCCCATCGACAGACAACCATAGCTGAAACGCCACATCTTGCAATGTCACTGTGTACTCTCTGAAAGGCATGTGAAATGTGTGCATCTCAGGATGCCACCTCTCAACGAACGCACTGACCAAGGGGCTCATCCAACCAGAACCAGTGTCTGTTTAACCTGACCAAATGGTACAATTCAGCCCTCTCTAAATATGGGATGATCCTTTCATGCATGAACATAACCGTTACTGATAATAGCAGTTTATGACCAACTCCAATCAAGCAGAAACTGCGGCAGGCTACAACAATTTTCATGCTGCCACATTTCAACTTCAACGTAATCTGCGGCTGGTAGAAGCGAATTCTGTGTTTATGTAAACCGCTACTGCCAGTAGCGATTTCTATAAATACATAAAATAATATATTTACGTCTTCATTTTGAAAATAATATATTTACATCATTTTAAAGGTGTAATAATTTATTGCCCTAAAAAATACACAACTAAATATAATTAGGATGCTGAAAATAACCCTATAAGTGCGAATGCATTTCACCTCACCTTAGTACCGAAAGCAAGATATCAATTCTTTAGGTAAATGGTGTGCTCAATTACTAAAATGTTGTTATTCAATCCATCCTTATCAATTTTAATATCAACATATAAACAAGTGGATTATGAATAGCTAAACCCCCAATTATTTCAACTAATAGAGTTTGATCATCATAATTAAGATTTAAGACCTTATCTCAGCTAGTGGTAGTAGTCCACTAGTGGATCACTGTAAAATCTTGTTGGACCATGTATTGATAACTCATTTGATTTTCTTTTTCCGTCAATTTTGTTTTGTTCTGTTTTTATTTATACTTCTTTCATGATAAATCCCATGATTAAAAAAATATAAATTCTTAGAGAGAAAATAAATGTGTTAGACATTAAATTTAAAATGTTACCCCAAATCAGGTCCAAAAAAGTATTAGTCAAATACTTTAATTTTTAATAAATCTTAGTTACTAAATTAACCCCTAACATACAGTTTATTTCATTAGAAAAATTAATTCTTATGTCAACTTTTTGTGTTAGAAACTAATATGTTTAACCAAATTAATCTTATTGTCATTTAAAAATGATATCAAAGTCCTTAAATTTTTTTTTACCATTTTCCTTGTGTATAATGAAGAATTTTGTGTGGAAATTGATTTATCTAATGAAATAAAAAATAAAAAATACTTTAATAATTAAAATTTATTAAAAATTAAAATGTTCGACTAAAAATTTTTTAGAAATTGATTTGGGAATTACTCTTTAATACATATACAGGATTAACATAGTCAAATCAAATTAAATCTAAAGCAACTATTTCAACCAAAGAAAGAAAAAGTGCTACCAAAGAGTGAGCAACTAACATTAAAAGACATAGACTAGTGACTACCTTAATTACAGAATTACTAAGTCAAAGAATTTATAAATTTACAGAAAAACATGAAGAAAGAATAACAACATCAAATTCTATAAGAATATGAAAAAACAATTCAAAACATTTAGGCTGCATTTGTTCGTACGGATGGGATACTGAAACACAAAATCGTATTTGACAGATGAAATATCAATAGAGATTTTATGTTTAAAGATACTAAATTAGTATATTTTGTATTCATCATGACAAGAAAGACATAGAGACACTAACAAAAGACACAACTTATTTTTTAATTTTTTATTATTCTTATTAATTAATTTTTTATAATTATTTTTTATTATTATATTTTTTCTCAAATTTTTTATTAAAAAATAAAATAAATTAAATTTTTATAATTTATTTTATTTTATTATTAAATAGAATATAAAAATACTAAATTTTATATTTTTATTTTTTATGTCTTATTTTTAGTATTTTATTTTATCCTATTTTAAAAAATAAATACAATCTTAAAGATTAAATTAACGATTGTGAACTAATAGGAGAATTCTTGTATGTATTAATAGTATAATACTTAATGTATCCAGAAGTATATACAATTATTTATTTTTATTTCTAATAATTATAAATTATATAAAAAATAAGAAGAAATAATTACCTTTTCTTATTCAAAATGACTGTCTCTAATGACGCATCAAAGTTATCAAAATTAAAGTGTATTTTAAGAATTAAGACTCAATAAACACTTACAAAATACTTGTTATATTATTTATCAAAAGTGCTCTTACAAGTCACAATGAAGAGTTTTTATTTGAATAAATTAAAAATACATTCATTTCCGAAATGCACCCTTGATAAAAATCTTCTAGAAGTACATTTATGCTATTTCACATGGGAGACACAGTGAATAAATTTCAGCTTATTTGTCTAATATTCTAAAAGATCGGGAATTGATTGTCAAAATTTCTTGTTAAAAAGCAATATATCTAATATAAAAATGATCATGAACAAAAATTGAAATTTCATGTGATTTTTATAAGATATTGTTTCAGATATTTACTACCTGTAGTGATTTTTGTTCATATTAAAATTAACATGCGGATACTATAGTCTATGATATAAAAATATAAAAATATAAAAATAGAAAACATACATAGACAAAGAAGCAAACACAAATATTTTGTAGAGTAAATACCTTTTTCGCCTCCTGTCTATTATGAAAATTGACTACACGCCCCCTAACATTTATAAATTATCAAATCAGCCCTTATCCATGAACTCCGTGATACCAATTAGCCCTTGAGTTGGTTTTTCCGTTCAAAGTCGACGGAAAATGCTGAGGTGTAACGTGCAGCCAGTGACGTGGCGTTGGATCACCAAACGTGGATTGCTCTATAGGCATGTGGACAAATAAGCCCCTGCACACTCATCAAAGCGCCGTCGTTTTAAAAAGAAGTCCTTTTGCTCGTTGAAGGTGAAATCTCAGTCTCCCCATTTCTGAACCCTAATTCTAGTGCTTGAAGCATGAGCGATCTAGAGCAATCTTCAACCTCTAACACTCGCCGTGTCTGGAGGAAGAATATGGTGGGTTCGAGTAGCAATGCAAGTGAGGGTAAGAAGGCCAAGTTTCAGCACCCTAAATGCAAGTGTGGCACCTATGCAGTCATGCAACAGTCTGGGACAGCCAAGAACCCCAACAGAATCTTCCTGGGTTGTTCCTACTATGGCGTAAGTGTGCACCTATCTTCAGTTTATGTAATCAACTTCCTACGTTGTTTAACAAGTTGTATTCACTATAATGACGATTGCAGATGGAGCAACGTCACTGCAATTTTTTTGTTTGGCTGGACGAAGTGATTGCTAAACGTTTTGGGCATAAATATGACAATGATGTTCACGGAACAATGATGATGATGGAGAAAAGGTTGGAGCAACTGGAATTCAAGATTGAAGATGAATATGAAGAAAAATAAAAAATGTAGTAATAGCCATGCTGTGTTTGTTATGCTGGCAATGTTAATTGTGTTAACAGCAATTGTGTTTGTAGTGTTTTAGGGTATATTGTGTTGCTTTAAGTGATGCATGGACAAGGTTAAATTTGGGTTAATTTGCTCTGTAATTGTAGATTCTAAATGAATTGAATGTGAATTTTGCTTTGTAATAATGTAAAGGCTGAACCCAAGATAATCTGCACAATGCTGTATAAACTAAAAGCATAATATTTATATTCATACTGCTAAGCACAAAGGCATTTACATATTTAGCCAAAATCATCAGCACAAGTCTGAATTCACAAAACAAAAAATATGTTCCAGTAGTTTAAAGTGTAATACTCCTTAAAACTTAAAATCCAAAAAACTTTACACCAAAATATTCATAACTATAACTACGATTATGTCATTTCTAAAGTCTTGGTGGCCTAAACCCATATGTTGGCTTGAAGTTGTGGGGTGCAGTTAGGCCTGGAGTGGGGATAAACATGAGGGGAGTTGTGGCAGTCCCTAAGTCAGTTGCTCCTTCAGTTGGCAGTTGTTGCTGAGTTGATGGATGTGAGATTGGGGTTGTTGCTTGCTGTAGAGGTGGCTGAACTGTTGGGGCTGTGGCCTGTTGTTGAGAATGGTGCACTGGCTGAACTGTTGGGGCTGTGGCCTGCTGTTGAGGGTGGTGCACTGTAGGTGTTGGAGGTCTAGTTATAGCTTGCTTGGGTCTGAAATTTGGCCTGTGGTTGAGTGTAGTTGGGGTAGCAGGATTTGAGGGCTCAGTGTTGTAGTCCACACCCTAAACCACATGAAAACAATTCATATGATTGTATATGCTCTTGGGCCAATTAATTTTATAGTTACAGGGCATGAATATATAAAATAACATTACCTCTACTGGTGGTTGGGCAGAGGGTGAAGATTAAGTGTCAACTCTTGTCTCTTGTTGGACTGAATGAGTGTTAGGTCTTTGGAACTTTTTTCTTTTGCCTTTTTGCTTTACCCTATGAAAGACACATAAGAAGCAAAGTTAGCACAGCCATGATAGGAAAAAAAAAACTTAAATTTAGGATCTCAGACAAAAAATTACCACTAGATCAATAGAGGTGGCAGTAACATTTTGGGGAATATTGCTTCCAACTCCTTTCTCGGCCTGTGGAAACCCAAAAATAATATCTCAACTATTATACTGCTCAATTGAATAGAGAAAATTACAACTACTACAATGGAGAAGAAAAATATGTAGAACTACTTTAACCTGTGCTTCTTGCTGATCTGGAGGTGGCTGTGATGATTGTTTTCCAGTTTGTTGTTGTTTTGCCTTCTTTCGTTTTGGCTGCCAATTCGGATTTGCTGGAGGGCCTTTGCAAGTCATGTGGTAGTGTCCCTTTTGCCCACATTTACTGCACGTGACTTGGAATGACTTCCTCACCTTGTGACCTTGCTGCTGCATTTGTGACTCAACCACCACATCAACAGCCCTTTTTTTGGTTGGTCTCCCAGGGGGTCTCCTAATGATTGGTGCCTCTGGACGCAGCTGACAAACCCCAATTTGACGGTTTGTTTTGTGTTGAATTTAGAGTATTTTGATAACCTTTTGTCACATTTAGCCTATGAATTAGCATGATTTTGTTATCTCTCCCGTATTTGTGCTTAAGTGTAAAAACATGCTTTTTAAGCCTTATTTTGATGAATTCTAGTTTCTCTTTGATTCCATAAGATGCCTTGATGTGTTTGCTAGTAATCTCAGGTTGAAATAGGCTAGGCATGGATCAAAGGAAGCAAGGAAGAAAGCATGCAAGTGGAGAGAAGCACAAAAAGCCAAAGAATTGATCTAGGCCATGCACGCGCACGCGCACAAGGCGCTCGCGCGCACATTGCGAAACAGGCCAAGGATGCGCACGCGTACTGTGCGCGCACGCGTCGATGACGGCACATGACCTCACTAATGCAACATGTGCCTGGCGATTTGAGAGGGTTTCTGAACCCATTTTTGGCGCCAATTGCTAAGGAAAAGGAATAAAAGGATGAAGGATTAAGGGGAAGGCACCACTTTAATCATGATTCATCACTTGAGTCATGAGGGGGGGGAACATTAGGATTAGTTTAGAGTTAGTTTCTAGAGAGAGAAGCTCTCACTTCTCTCTAGAATTAGGATTAGGATTAGGTTTAGTTCTTAGATTTAGATTTAGATTCATCTTCTTCTACTTCTATCTTCTCAATTCCTTGTTGTTACATTCATTCTTCTTCCATTCTTTTATTGCAATTTCCTTTATGTTGTTCTTATATTTTGTTGTAGATCTAGTATTGTTCCTTCTACTTTCTTCCAACTCAATAAAAGGTAATTCATAATAAATGTGTTTCTTTTGATTGTTGTTGTTAATTCCTTTCAATAAATGTTGTTAGATTCTATTCTTGTTGTCAATTTGCTTTGCTTTTCTTTTGTGCCTTCCAAGTGTTTGATGAAATGCTTGGTTGGATTTTAGTGTAGGTTTTGTTCCTCTTGGCCTAGGTAGAGTAATTAGTGACTCTTGAGTTATCTAATTCCTTTGTTGATTGATAATTAGAAGTTGCTAATTGATTTGAATGCCTCTAAAGCTAGTCTTTCCTTTAGGAGTTGATTAGGACTTGAGGAATCAAATTGATTCATCCACTTGACTTTCCTCCATGGTTAGAGGTTAACTAAGTGGGAGCAATACACAATTCTCATCATAATTGAGAAGGATAACTAAGATAGAACTTCTAGTTCTCATATCTTGCCAAGAGTTTTATTAGTTGTTAGTTTATTTTCTTTGCCATTTATATTTCTTGTCTAAAATCTCAAAAACCCCAAAACAACTCACAACCAATAACAAGACACTTTATTGTAAATCCTAGGGAGAACGACCCGAGGTTTAAATACTTCGGTTTATAGATTTTAGGGGTTTGTACTTGTGACAAACAAATTTTTGTATGAGAGGATTATTGTTGGTTTAGAGACTATACTTCAACGAGAATTCATTTGTGAATTCTAAACCGTCAAAAATCTAATCATCAAAATGGCGCCATTGCCGGGGAATTGCAATGGTGTTATGTTATTGGTTATTGTATATATGTGAATATTGTGAATAACTTACTTTTTAGATTGCTTGTTAGTTTTTGCTAGTCTTAGTATTTTGTTTCATTATTTCTTATTAGTTTTTTTGTTTCTTATTTTCTCTTGCTACCATGAATTCTCATTTTGGCTATGAGTGTGATTACAACTATGTTGTAGGTAATGAGAACTTCAATGAGAATGTGTATCAAGGATGGGACAATCAAAGGTGGGAGGAGCCATATGCATATGATCAATCTTCTTGGCAACAACCTCCACCAATGAACTATGAAGAAGAGTCATTCCATGATGCATACCAATCAAATGGCTATGGTGAATCTCCTTGTGACTTTCAAGAACCACCACCATATGCCTATGAACCATATCCTCAATATAACTCTCAACCATACTCACAAGCCTATTTTCACCAACCACCTTCATATGACCCTAATCCATATCCATCCTACCAATAACCATATGAGCCATATGAACCACACATAGAGCCACCATCATTCCAACATCAATATTTTCAAGAGCCACCCCCTCCATATTATTACCAAGATGAACCACCTCCAATATATGAAAATTTTCAACCACAAGATGAATTCTACCTTCCACCACAACCTCACATGGAAGAATATTCATGTCCATCGATCCAAGAGCTACATGATCATAATCATATTATCCAAGAGGAACAAGAGTCAAGGGATCATCTCAAGAAAGTATTGGATCAATTTCAAGCAACCATGGAGTGTGTTGTGCAACAAGTGGAAAGAATGGAAAACATTGAACCACCACAACTCTACCAAGAAGAACCACCTTCCTACTATGAACCATTCCCCCAAAATGATGAATCCTTCCAACCACCCCAATCTCTAATGGATGAAACCCTTGGTGTTCTTGTTCAAGGGCAAGAAGAGATGCAAAGGGATGTGCAAAATTTCATGGCCGCCTTGGATGCGGTAACAAATCAATTAGCCTCCCAATGCTTGAACACTCAAGGAACTCCCACGGCTACATGTGGAGAATCAAATGAAGAACATAGCATGAAGGAGATATTGGAAACTCCGGTGGGAAATGAGGAAAGTTGCTTTGTATTGGAACAATTGGAGGAAGCTTTAATCGTTGAAGACAAGGAAGAAGTGGTAGAAGACTTAGGAGATGCGGAGCCTCCATGGGAACATAGAGTTGAAGAAAACCCCTCCAAGATGATTGAAATTGATGCTAGGGAGGAAAGTGCACACCTTCCAAGGCATACTCCATATGAAGACTTGGATGGGATAGAGCAAGGATTGAGTTCCCTTGGTGATGAAGATCAAGCATCAAGTCTTAGTGGTGAAGAATCCTTTGAGCATGAAGAACCTTCTCCCGTTGGATTTGAAAGCGTTGAGGAGGTAAATTTTTCTCACCCTCCCTATTATGATTTGAGTAAAGGAAAATGTTTAGATAAAATTGTTGAACAAAGGATTGAGATCAAGAGATCTTGTGAAGAGGTGGAAGTCCCTAGAAATGGAAGAACGAGGGTTGGTTATGCTTTGTCAAGATCTTTGGAAGCATCTTTGCCTAGGTTGCCATCTACACCTTCATTTGAGTGGGTGAAATTCATTTCTATTAGTTTTATTATCCCTCTTGAATATGGTTTGCTTGAAACAGATGGTCAACTTAGGGAAGTTTGCGGGATGAAGCGTAAGCGGAAAAAGTTTTGTGGTGGGCGTTGCAAATCAAAGCTCATTATGGTTGATGCATCAAACATGAGATATAAAGGATGGAGTAGTGCTCAAATAGATGGGTCTAGAAGGATTGTTGGGCACTTTATAGAGAATTCACCTTACTCACCACCCGGTTGGACTAATAATGATGATCAACCTCAAGACGGGTGTGAAAACAAAGTGTGGGACCCCGAATCACAAGAAGAGGATCAACTTTGGGAGCCCCAAGCTTGTGAAGAACTCCATCAACACTTGGCTCAATCCATGAGAAATCTTGGGGCACAATGGAGAACCAAGTATTGGTGGGAGTTCCAAGATGAATACAAGCACAAGCCACCTTGATAAGAAGCTCCCCATAAATCCAACTTAAGGACAATAAATAAAAGTGCTTGGTGGGAGACACCCCACCATGGTAAACTCTTTCCATACTCTTTTAGTTTGTTAATAAGTGAATTGAGTTGCCATTATAGGTAGATTCTCATTTTCATTTTTATCTTTTGTAAATATTGGTAGAATTAGTTTAATTTCTTGTTTTTATTGTTTTATCAAGTTTAGTTAGTAGTATAGTATGTTGAATAAGGTTCTAGGGCGTTTTGGTAGCTGTTTGGAGGATTGAAAGGCTTGGATTGGTGTAAGAACTTAGAAAAATATTTTTTGAAAAACAGAACACCATCCACGCGTGCGCGCACATGACGCGTACGCGCACCGGAGCATTTTTCGACCACCCACGCGGAAGCGCACTGTACGCGTACGCGTGGATGCAAAAATTTGACCCCAACAAAAAACCCGAGAGTTAGGCCTGCACTGTGCGAACATTGGGCCTAAGGCACAAGTCTATGCACGCGTGCGCGCACCTGGCGCGTACGCGCACATGATCTTAAATTGGCAAAGGCACGCGCACGCACACTGTGCGCGCGCACGTCGATTGCACGATCCACACTCCTGGTACTTTTACCCGAGAGTTGTGCCAGACTTGGGCCGACATTATGCCTCCGGCCTAACCCGATGCACGCGTGCGCGCACCTGGCGCGTACGCGCCCTTCAACCAATATGCACATCGACGCATAAGCACGCATGACACGCACGCGTCGGTAAAAAAAAAAAGAGTTTTTTTTTTCTCATCTTCCATTTTCTTTTGTTCACTGCATTCGCATACTTCTACTCTTTCCATTTTCATTTTGTTTCTATAGCATGTTTTCAGTTTTTTTTTCTAAGTGTCATTTCAATAATGGTGTTGGATTCTTACACTCAATTGTTGAGAAATTCTTACATTATTTTGGAGCTTCTTGACTTGTTTGATATTGTTGGGTGATGAAACTTTTAAATCAATGCTTCATCTTGAATGACTCTTGTGTCTTTGTGCATTGATATGACCTCATATTGTCTTTCATGACCCACTTCTTCTCATTTGAACTTGATGCTCAATACACTCTTCATGCTTTAACTTTACTCTTGCATCGAGCTTAATGATATGCCCTAGCTTACATTGTTTTCTCACTTACATGCCTAGCTAACATGTAGTAGGGAATCATACTCTTATTTGGCATTAGCCCCCGCCTATGTTCTAATTGCCTTGATTTCTTTGTTATCGGCTTAATTTTCTTTCTTTCTTTCCTTTTGGGTTGGCCACAAATACGGAGGAAAAAGGAAAAGCTCTTAAATGGGGCAACAAACAAGTCATCCGCACAACCTTTTGAAGGAGCTCATCAATTATAGCAACCCATCCACAGTGCTCTTCTTTGCATGCACCGAGGACGGTGCAATCTTCAAGTGTGGGGAGGGCACCGGTAGCATTATTTGGGAACCGGTGAACTTTTCGGCCTAGTTATCTTATTTTGCACATCTTTGTATATATTTTGATGCACTTCTAGTTTGCTTTGGATACTTTTATTGCTTATTTTGGATTTTAGATATTTTGATGCTTTTGGATATTTTTAGATGTTTTGGATGATAGATTCCGTACTTTTAGTTGGATTCTTCTTTATACATTTTGTTTATCTTTGTTTTTTAGTTTGTAGTTGTGATTAGAAATCATACTTTGGATTGCAAATATTTAGTCACACTTTTTGCATAATATATTGGTTTTAAGTGAAAAAGGGAAGGGTAAACTAAGAGAATCTTTGAATTTTTCAATCACAACAATGCTTAGTCAAACATTGAGATTTTTCAAGAAGTTTAAATATAGGGCATTAACCCAATTGATTGAAAGAGAATTTTTGAAACTTGCTTGAATTTCATACCTTGTGAAGCATGTATTGAATTGAGAACACAAGCTTGTGAGACTTGAGCCTATTGATGTGGTTACATTTTATAACCACTTATTTTTCATTCTTATGTGAAATTGTTCTCTTTTTATGATTGTGATCCTTGATTTGCTTGATTCTATATATCCATTTATTTCTTGTATTTATGCATTTATATGATTGAGGCCATTATTGCATTAGCCACTTACCCAAATAGCCAACCTTCTACTCCCCATTGTAGCCAATTTTAAGCCTATGTTTAACCAACTCATTCTCAATTTAGCTCATTACAAGCCCAAGGCGGAAGACCAATGAAAAGTCCTTGTTTGGATCTTTGATTAGCCTAGGCTAGTGAGAGTGTTTATTATTCAAGTTGGTGAGGCTTGGGAACATTGGATGGGATAAAAGGGGTAGTACACTTTCATGTTTAGGAATTGGGTACATATTCATGTATTGATTAAATGTATAGACCTTATGCATTGATGTTCTTGTACATAGTTTGAAAAAAAAATGATGAAAAGAAAAGGAAATAAAAGTGAAAGAAAGAAAAAAAAAAGAGAAAAGAAAAAAAAAATATTGTATATAGAAAAAAAGAAAGAAAATAATAAAAAGGGGACAAAATGCCCCAAAGTGAAGTCAATAAAAAGGAATCAATGCATAGGTGTTATGAATCAAATAAGTATGCATGAGTATGTAAGAAAAAGTGAAGAATGGGTGGTTAGAATAGTTTGAATTTGTATAGGTCATTATGTAGGTTAGTGGGAAAGTCTATGCTAATCAAAGATTCAAATCTTAGTCCACTTAACCATAAATGATCCTACCTTGACCCTAACCCCATTACAACCTAAATGAAAGACCTCATGATGAATGTATGCATGCATTGAATAAGTGTTGATTGTTAGAAGAAAATCAAATTTTGGAAAACATGGTTAGAAGAGAATTGAGTGAATTAACCCTTAAACACTTGAGTGAATAGAGCGGATACACATCTGGTGAGGGTTCAAAAGTTCAATCACATGTGTTCACCTATATTATCTATATTCTTGCAAGTTTGAACTCTTTATGACAATTCAATACAATTGTGGTTTGGACTTAGTTCCTATATGCCTAGCTCTTGTGCTCATGCATGTCTCTTGGGAATTGATTTGTTTGAACTAAGCATTTCCAATTGCTTTAGATAGTTGCCTTTAGATAGGACTCATATAGTTTAGTTGCATTTAATAAATGTCATAACCCTTAGTTCCTTCTTATTTTAGCATGAGGACATGCTAAGGTTTAAGTGTGGGGAGGTTGACAAACCCCAATTTGACGGTTTGTTTTGTGTTGAATTTAGAGTATTTTGATAACCTTTTGTCACATTTAGCCTATGAATTAGCATGGTTTTGTTATCTCTCCCGTATTTGTGCTTAAGTGTAAAAACATGCTTTTTAAGCCTTATTTTGATGAATTCTAGTTTCTCTTTGATTCCATAAGATGCCTTGATGTGTTTGTTAGTAATCTCAGGTTGAAATAGGCTAGGCATGGATCAAAGGAAGCAAGGAAGAAAGCATGCAAGTGGAGAGAAGCACAAAAAGCCAAAGAATTGATCTAGGCCATGCACGCGCACGCGCACAAGGCGCTCGCGCGCACATTGCGAAACAGGCCAAGGACGCGCACGCGTACCGTGCGCGCACGCGTCGATGACGGCACATGACCTCACTAATGCAACACGTGCCTGGCGATTTGAGAGGGTTTCTGAACCCATTTTTGGCGCCAATTGCTAAGGAAAAGGAATAAAAGGATGAAGGATTAAGGGGAAGGCACCACTTTAATCATGATTCATCACTTGAGTCATGAGGGGGGGAACATTAGGATTAGTTTAGAGTTAGTTTCTAGAGAGAGAAGCTCTCACTTCTCTCTAGAATTAGGATTAGAATTAGGTTTAGTTCTTAGATTTAGATTTAGATTCATCTTCTTCTACTTCTATCTTCTCAATTCCTTGTTGTTACATTCATTCTTCTTCCATTCTTTTATTGCAATTTCCTTTATGTTGTTCTTATATTTTGTTGTAGATCTAGTATTGTTCCTTCTACTTTCTTCCAATTCAATAAAAGGTAATTCATAATAAATGTGTTTCTTTTGATTGTTGTTGTTAATTCCTTTCAATAAATATTGTTAGATTCTATTCTTGTTGTCAATTTGCTTTGCTTTTCTTTTGTGCCTTCCAAGTGTTTGATGAAATGCTTGGTTGGATTTTAGTGTAGGTTTTGTTCCTCTTGGCCTAGGTAGAGTAATTAGTGACTCTTGAGTTATCTAATTCCTTTGTTGATTGATAATTAGAAGTTGCTAATTGATTTGAATGCCTCTAAAGCTAGTCTTTCCTTTAGGAGTTGATTAGGACTTGAGGAATCAAATTGATTCATCCACTTGACTTTCCTCCATGGTTAGAGGTTAACTAAGTGGGAGCAATACACAATTCTCATCATAATTGAGAAGGATAACTAAGATAGAACTTCTAGTTCTCATATCTTGCCAAGAGTTTTATTAGTTGTTAGTTTATTTTCTTTGCCATTTATATTTCTTGTCTAAAATCTCAAAAACCCCAAAACAACTCACAACCAATAACAAGACACTTTATTGTAAATCCTAGGGAGAACGACCCGAGGTTTAAATACTTCCGTTTATAGATTTTAGGGGTTTGTACTTGTGACAAACAAATTTTTGTATGAGAGGATTATTGTTGGTTTAGAGACTATACTTCAACGAGAATTCATTTGTGAATTCTAAACCGTCAAAAATCTAATCATCAAAAGCCTGTTTGTTTCTTCCCAAAACTCCTCAGAATTCACAGGTTTAATAAAGTCCCCATAAGTAGCCTGAACAGCTTCCATTGTGAGCTATTTATGTGCAAAATCCTCTGGCCTCAGTCCTTGTTTCCTTAACCTTGAGATAGCAGCCACCGTATGCTTGCATGGCAGCCCTGGTAGGATAAATACATGAATGACTTATATCTATTTCAATATTTACTTAAAGCATTGCCAAGAAATGAGTTGATGAATAAACCTGTTAGTTGCCAAACGTTGCAAGCACATGTTTGTCTTTGCAAATTAACAGCCACTCTGGTCTGTAACCTCTGGACTTCAAACAATACCCTTGCCTCATCCCTAGCCCACTCTGCTGTCCACTTATTGCTCTCAGGAATGATGTACTCATCCAGCCTTAGTTGTTGAACTGGAGCCAATTTACCCTTGCATTTGCTTCAACGAGTAAAAGGACTTCTTTTTAAAACGACGTCGCTTTGCTGAGTGTGCAGGGGCTTATTTGTCCACATGCCTACAGAGCAATCCACGTTTGATGATCCAACGCCACGTCACTGGCTGCACGTTACACCTCAGCGTTTTCTGTCGACTTTGAACGGAGAAACCAACTCAAGGGCTAATTGGTATCACGGAGTTCATGGATAAGGGCCGATTTGATAATTTATAAAGGTTAGGGGGCGTGTAGTCAATTCTCAAAATGGACAGGGGCCGGAAAGGGTATTTACTCTATTTTGTATTTCTACTTTAAAAATATATAAGATTCGTATCTTTGCAATCTATGAAGAACGACACGGACACAGGATATGATATAACATAAGATAAATTGACATACAAATTTTAAAATTTTATAAGACATAAAAATATACATATATATAAAATATAAAATATTTTTTAAATAAATCGTAATGATATTTTGATATTTTATTAATATTAAAAAATAAATTAATTTTTTAATTATTTTTAATGTCTTATTTTAATTGTATTTAAAATATTGTTTATTTAATAAATAATAATATATAATATTTTTAAATTTATTTTAAGAATACATGTTAAGAATAAGACTGAACACACGCTAAACACGTGATTGTATTTAATTATGTCCAAACATATCCTGAGAAAAATTCTTTATTTTTTGTTAAGACATAGTAAAACATAATAAAGATATATGTCGGATAAATGTCAATAAATATTATATCCAAAATGTATCTAACACTTAAACACAGTAACTCAGCAAAATATCTATACTTCCTACTTCATAATATGCAACTAAACCAATTTCTCTATCCCCTATCTCTATAATTTTGTTTCATAATCAGCATTCAAACGTAACTTAAAATTAACCAATTTGAATTAATTACTTAATTTAGTGGTTAGTTTATTGATAAAAAAATTAATTTTTAATTTAATATAATAATTTTTATGTAAAGTTAATAGTTAATAAAAAGTTAAATAATAATTTAGTCAAATTATAATTATTCTTGTCTATCAATTTTACATAAAAATAAGTGTAGGTGAATTTTTATCTTATTAAAATAAGAAATAATATGAAAATAAAAAAATATTTAAAAAGCCAAGGGTAAATAAAATAAAATAGTAAAATGGAGTAGAAATTCAATAAATAAAAATAAAGTTGGGTTTGTTACACTGTTGTTACAGTTAAAAAGTGGGTCCTGTGGACCCATCTTTGTCACTCACTCACTCTCTCTTAAGAAAGGAAAAAAAAAAAATTGCAGCCTTTGCTACCGCCTTGATTATATACCCTTTTCATTTTTTCTTATTATTTTCTTTTCATTTTCTTACATATATATATATTAACTCTCTCTTTCTTTCTTTCTGCTTCTATTCTCTATTCTCACCATTGCCGCCGTCAACAACCTTCTCCGGCAACTCTCACCGGGATCTCATCGGAAAATTCTCACCGGAGAAAAACAAAAAAACACTTCCCACCGCCATTGCTGTTGCTGTTTCAAGCAGAATTTGCTAACAAACACTACGTTTCTTGTTTCCTTTCTCTCTAATTGAGTTCAACACAATGCCATTGAAAACTCTTGAGAGTTAGTCTCAATCTCCAATTCTCCATGCTTATGCAGTTGCATTGCTCCTTCACTGCAACTAATGAAAGCTACATTGCCAACATAGTTTAGCGTTTCACGAGCATTGAAAACTTCATCTAGTGTTTTTATGGTTCCAAGGTGTTACCTGCATATGTGAATTTCATGATATGATAGGAGGTCAAAGATTTTTTTTTAATTAGCATTTATTTTTTCTATGTTGTAAGATCCAAACTTTCCTCAGTATTGGTTTTGGTGTTTATTCTGGGAATTTATTATGCATCACTAAGTCCAAGGTTCTTATTTATTATATATAAATAGTATATTAGTATAGTATTTCATAATTCATAGTTCTAATTTCTTAAGGCTTTGATTGAATTGAAGAGTTAATTAACCAATTAGAGAGAATTTGAATGATGCTGAGGTGGGGAAAGGAGCATGATCATGAGAGTGAGGAAATGGAGGTGATAGGGTTCAATGTTTTGGGTTCTGGAGATGAAGGTGTAATCAAATCCAATAATAATAAGAGGTTGGTTATAAGGTCTAGTAGGATTAAGGTGTGGATGGCTCGTGCCATAACCACTGTGTTAATTTGGACCAGTGTGGTTCAGATTATGTCAATTGGTGAATTATGGGGTCCAAGATTCTTGAAGGGTATGCCTTATTATTGTTTCAATCACCATCCTTCAGATTCATCTTCTCAGGCCATAGTAGAAAAGCCTTTTGTTCTTCCACATAATAGGGCTATTGTTCTCCCACCCAAAAGTAAGTTCTTCAACTTTGTCATATGATGGTTATTGGTATTAACAATTTTCTTAATTTACTAATTGGTTGGTACATTGTTGATATCAGGGATTTATAAGAACAATGGTTATCTTGTGGTTTCTTGCAATGGAGGGCTCAATCAAATGAGAGCAGCAGTGAGTAATGCCAATGTTAAATTACATTAACATTTGTTGGAAATTATTGATTTATTATTAGTATTATATTAAAAGAGTTTGGTTATATATCTTTCTTGTGCAGATATGTGACATGGTTGCTATTGCTAGACATTTGAATGCAACTCTTATAGTTCCAGAACTGGATAAAACATCTTTCTGGGCTGATCCAAGGTTTGCACATTTATCATTCTTACAAAAGAAAAAAAATTTTATTTTATTTTATGTTATTAATTATTGAAGTTTCATCATCAACTCTGTTCCCTTGATGTGGCAGTGAGTTCCAAGACATATTTGATGTAGATAATTTCATTGCATCATTGAGAGATGAGGTTAGAATATTGAAGCAACTACCACCTAGACTCGAGAGAAGGGTAAAATTGGGATTATTTCATTCATTGCCACCAGTCAGTTGGTCTGGTATATCTTACTATGAAAAACAGGTATTCACATGGTTCACATGATTTTTCTTTTTTAAATTTAATTTATTTTTCTCATTCATCAGTTAATTCAACCAATTCTCCTAATTGCTTTGATCACAGATCCTTCCTCTCTTGAGGAACCACAAGGTTTTGCACCTAAATCGGACCGATGCCCGGCTCGCGAATAATGGACTACCACCAGAGATTCAGAGGCTTCGTTGCAGGGTAAATTTCCAGGCATTGAGGTTTACTTCCCAGATAGAGGAACTTGGTAGAAGAATTGTTAGCATTTTGAGGTCAAGAGGGCCATTTCTTGTGCTTCATCTTAGATATGAGATGGACATGTTAGCCTTTTCTGGATGCACTCATGGATGTGACTCCAAAGAGGTGGAGGAACTCACAAGAATGAGGTAATCTCAAATCTCACTCTCCGTTCTATACTGATAGTCGTTTTGATAACTTTTGATATATTCATAAATTACTATATCTAAAAGAGTCAAAACGACTATCACTACAGAACGAAAATGATGTATAAATGTGGCAAAGGATCTATTTTCCATTTTTTGTTGGAATCATTGAATGTTTTTTTTTTTTTTGTTTCTTCTAATGCAAAATTGTTTTGTTATTAGATATGCTTATCCATGGTGGAAGGAAAAAGTGATTAATTCTGAGCTTAAGAGACAAGATGGTTTATGCCCTTTGACACCAGAGGAAATAGCTCTGATATTGACAGCACTAGGCATAGATCAAACTTATCAAGTTTATATTGCTGCTGGAGAAATATATGGTGGAAGGAGAAGGATGCAAAATTTGCTTTCAGCTTTTCCTAATGTGGTAAGTACAAAGAACCAAAATGAAATCAATGGACAAGGTTGTTTTCAAGATTTTAAAATAACAACTTCATGTGTTTTGTAATTCAAAAAGAGTGACAGATTAGTCTTTTCTAAAGATAAATTTGTTACTTTCAAATATTGAGAAACTGGTTTATTTCTTATGATTTTGGTCAAATGGTCATTTTGTATATTCATATGTAAATTTGTGATTTATATATTTGTGTTGAAATGCAAAACAAACAGGTAAGGAAGGAAACTCTGTTGGAACCTTCAGATTTGATGTATTTCCAAAACCACTCATCACAAATGGCTGCATTGGATTATCTTGTGTCACTGGAGAGTGACATATTTATTCCAACATATGATGGTAACATGGCTAAAGTTGTTGAAGGCCATAGAAGGTATTATTAATTTATTATTATCATTATTATTATTATATATTATTATTCACCACATCAATGTTTGGATTTCATTTGTCTCTAAAACTATATAAATGATCTTAATTATTCTTAAGTGTGACAGCAAGGTTTTCACTTTTGAAGAATCTTATTAGATATTATATATAAATGGAATTCATGATTGAACAGCTTAACAAGTAATCAAGCATTTCAATTTTTGTGTATTATTGCAGTATTATGATGAGTGCATTTTACTAATGAAATAAACATAATACAACTACTCTCTAATAAACTCTTGTCCAGTGCTTTTGTTTTTTTATAATTTTTCATATTAGTGTCAAAATAATTATATTTTGTTGGAACCATGATGGCACATATTATAATATTTAAAACTTTTATAATAATATATTATTTTACTTGGTGCTTTTAATTTCAGATTCCTAGGTTTCAAAAAGACTATACAACTAGATAGGAAGATTTTGGTGCGGCTGATAGATCAATACAACAATGGCTCATTAAGCTGGGATGAATTTTCAGATGTTGTTAAGAAAGTTCATGCTAATAGAATGGGAAGCCAGAAAAGAAGAGTTGTAATCCCAGAAAGACCAAAAGAAGAAGATTATTTTTATTCTAATCCTCAGGAATGTTTACAATTGCAAGATGAACCACTGATGAGAAGCACATGATTATTGCCACTTGATTTTTGTTCATAGTCCTCCAACTAAATGAAAATTGCAAATTTGTACCATGTTATGTTATTCAAGGTGGCTTATTGGCTATGCTTTTCACAAGAATCATGAAGATAAATAATTACATAAGTTTCAACATTTTGAGGGACAGGTTCTTGTGTAAAGCAATAGCAAAGTGTTGTTGAGTCTTATACACTGTACAAATTAAATGAGCAAAAAGATAGAGTAATTTTTGTTTATTTTATTTTAAAGAAAAAATTTTCCTCCTAATTTCATAGAATGTATTTTCATGGGTTATTTCCAATAGAATTTACACACAAACAAAAACAAAAACAAAAAAGGCTTTATTTTAATTATTTTTGTTAGATGATGTACCAACTTATTACTTTATCTTGGTTAAATGAATAAATATTTTGTATTAATTTTTAATTTTATCATTTTTAACATAATCCAAATAATGAGTACTAGATCTTATAAGTTGATGTAATATTAGGTCAAAGAAAAAATGCAAACACCAAGCTTCTAACCTTCTTGTGTATTAAGGATTTTTTTTTTCTTGATTGCACACGGTATCTTCCAATCCGACAGGCAAAGGATCAATTCGTCGCGGATCGAAACTTTATTTAAAGGTCTGCCGCTGGCTAATGGGTTACTGCATACACAAGGCGGGGTTCAAACCTCTAATACTTGTTTAAGCGGACAAGTGAGCTGACTACTCGACTAACCCAAATTGTTTATGCATTAAGGAATTGTAATTGCATATTAATGCTACTTAGTTTCCTTTGATAATGTTTGCGGACCAAATTAAGAATAAGTGGGAAGACTAAAAAAAAAAGTGTACTAGTTGGAATGGTTATTGGAGGACCAAGGGTCATGAAATCATGATTAGCATAGTAGTGTTTTTTTATGGACCAATGTAGGAAAAAACAACTTCATTATTTGTGGTTTTGGAAGGACTAGAATCACTAACTCAAAGCAAATCTTAATTGAGAATCTTGGTGGTGTTGGTGGAGTAGTGCCAAAAACATCATATGCTAGAGCTAAATCTCTATTTGAATGTGTCATATGCCATGTTCCACTTTCTTCCTCTCTAAGTGCTATGTTGTTGTTGGTTGACTTTTACATTATTCCATAGACTTATTTTTGTGCAGCTCCCAAGACCATTGTCTCTCCTTGTCATCCTTTATTTATTTTTTATTTTACAATTAATATTTGTGTGTTATTATTAATTAATGTAAATAATATAATAAGGAAAATTCTTATGTATTCTTAGATTAAACTTAACATATATTCTAAAAAAAATTATAATTACTCCTTTTTATTCATAATAGTTAAAAATCATAATTAAAAAAGAATATTACTATTAAAACACATTAAATTTGTTATATACAAATGTTTCTCATCATATAATAATCAAAAGTCCAATCTGTGTATTCACCAATGTTTATGATCCCCAAAAGATTGCTTACATTTTAGTTTAAGGAATTAATTAAGGACAAATTCATGTGTTTAATTTAATTATCACAGATCCCCGCATATAAACAAACAAATTAAAAATGAAGGGTAGAATTGGAGTTAGCGACCCAAGATGGGTTACCATTTTCTATCATAAGGAGTCACCTTCTAAGAATTTACATTTTATGAGTGCATCAAATCAAATAATTAAATATTTGATAATTTTAATTGGCCCCTCGTGTGGTCCTCTATATTATAATTATAATTATTTCTTTTTTTTTGTAGCAGGTCCAACTCACGTACCCTGATCAATGATGATAACAATAATAACAATACATAGCAAGATGTCATTGAACATATAGTACAATAAGAAACAGCTATGAGAGACTGCAATCTTTGATAAGATTTCTTCCTTTTAATAGCGTGGGATCTGAATTTAGTATTTGTCCAATTGTCCTAAAGGACCAGCACAACCTCTGTGAAGTTTAGGTTTATGATATTTATTTTTTCAAATATATAATATTAAATTTAATTTGTGTTAGGTATAAAACTACTTATATTTATCTAAATTTGATGAGTCAACTGACTTCACTTGTATATTATTTAAAATATTAGGGTGAAATGTACTTTAACCTTCCTGGTCTGTCTTTTTGCACTTAATGTGCTGACCATCTGTTTAGTTAACCACATTATTATATTTGGTTTAAGGATTTTATTACACGCTAAGCTTTTTTTATTTTTTAAAAAATATATTTTGTTTTTAAAAACAATTGTTGTGCTAATTATTAGATATATGAGTTTTTGGGATAAGTAATTTTACGATATAATATCTAATTTTTTATGATAAAAATTTTAAAATTTGATCTTTGTTAATTTTCGGAAAAAGAATAATTTTAATATATATATATATAACATTTATACAAATTAAAAAAAGTGAGAAAATAACAAATCGATTCCTAATTTTTTGGTCCACAGACATTTAAATCCTTGAAGATTTAAAAATACATTTAAGTCTTTGACTTCTTTAAAATCTGGATATATCGATTCCTGAGTCTAATTAGTCCAATTTTAAAAACTCTCACACGTGTGTATCCGTAGTATCAACTAGGTTAGTATAGAAATCATATTTGATTTTTTCGTTGAATTTGACAGATCCAAGTGAACATGAGAAATTAATATGTCTAAATTTTAAAAAGTCAAAATTTAAATGTATTTTTAAATTATCAAAGAATTAAATGTCTGCGACTCAAAAAGTTAAAGTATGTCCTTTTTTAAAAAAGAGCCTTTGTGAAAGAAAATATTATGTGTATAATTTATTCATGTTGTTTTCACGCATTTTAATTTTCTAACAAAAAATAATTTAACTTTTCATTAATACAAAAAATTAGTCATGCTTTTATTTATATTTGGATTATAAATATAAACCTAATTTAATTATATTATCTATATGTCAGATTATATCAATTATAAAATCTCATTTTTCATATATGAAGTCTCTAATAATAATCTCTCAAGTTAACGTGTTTCTTGTTTAACTAATAAGTGACAAATAACTATTTTTATTGCAAAATGGCATTTGAAGTTGCCAATAATGAATTTGCTTGAAATCCGAAGTGCCATAAAATGATAAAATTTTAGATAATTTCATTTATCAAATGAAAGAAATATATAGGTATTTATATATGGGACAAATAAAAAAAATAGAGAACTTTTAACGCTCTATTATAGTGATAACATTATATAATAATTTAATAATAAGAGAGATAAAAAAAAATAAAATACTTATCAATTAGGGAGCGTGAATTTGTTGAATTGTTGAAACTCTTTCAGCAACTTCAAAGACGATGCCATTATCTCTTCCACACTAGTTGATACATTATCAAAGATGAATATATTCCTAATCTTTCATAAGGAGCAGTTCAAAATTACCATCATCATTCTCTGAGAGGAGCTATTGGGTTAGATACGCAAGACTCTCATTCTCAAGTTGTACTCAACATAAAAATCAGAATCTTCGGTGCTCCTTCTAGTAGCTGGTAAGCCTATTTTTTATCAAATTTCCTTTGATTTTACATAAGGAAAGATGCAATGATTGATTGTTTCTGAAAATTGTAGGTATTTTCGGCAGATAGGTTGAATCGATGGGATGCGATGATGAAGCTTTTGCAGCACTGGAAGCTTTTCATGGAAGTCCCTCAAGAGAAAAATCTTAATCTTCCCTGAGATTTTCAACTTCCACAGTTCTCGCCATAAATTTCGTTGTCTCATAATTTCTGGACAAAATTCAATGAGAGGATGCGAGAACCCATAAGCCACACGGTACCCAGTACTCACTTCATACAAATCACTTTTATTAAGAGTCCAATAAATTTTATCTTTTCCACCCCCAATTGTTGTTGCTAGTACACGCTAACTAGTGTCCTCAGAAAAAATACTTCTAATTAGAGTTTGATTCCACTTACCATTAGAAAGTATTAAGTTTTTGACCATTAATAGTGGTTGATTTTGTAGATTGGAAGTTTCAGATGAAAAAATAACATAAGGATGTGGAGGAGTAAGCCAAGGATCACTGAAGATTTGGAAACTGAATCCATCACCAACTCGCCAAATCAGCCCATTTTCAACAACCTTACGCCTTTCCAATATGTTACGCCACCCCATGAAGTTACTGTTCCGATCTCTGCATTCATTATAGAACTGTATCGAAAATATTTACCTTTGAAGAGTCTAGATAGGAGTGATTGTGGTTGAGAGATAATTTTCTAACATTGTTTTGCTAATAGTGTCAAATTCTAATCTCCTAGGTCCTTAAAACCTAGTCCACCTTCCAATTTCGGTCTTGTCATAATATCCCAACTAACTCATGCTATTTTTCTTTCTGTACCTTTTTTATCCCACCAAAATTGGGAGAGTATGTTGTGAATCTCCCTAATTAAAGTGTCAGGAAGACGGAAATATGATAATGAATAAATTGGGATAGCTTCCTCAATAACTTTGATTAGAACATACCTGCCTGCAGAGGAGAGAAGTTTTCTTTTCCACCCTTGAACTCGCTTCCTCACCTTGTCCTTGATTTCTCCGAAGGTAGCCTTTTTTATTTTTGGACTGTAGATAGAAGACTCAAATATTTATCCTGTGCAACAATATGATCAATTTTCAATTTTCGAGCCAGTAGTAATCGAGCAACGGGAGGAGTATTATTACTAAATAATAGAGCTAATTTATGCAAATTAACTTTTTGGCTACTGAACCCCTCGTATGACTGAAGAAGATTGAGAATATTTTCACAACTGTTTTCTAACGCTTTGCAAAAAAGGATTGAGTCATCTGCAAACAATAAATGATTAACAGTAGGATATCTTCGGTTAATATGAATACCTTCAATGAGACCGTTTTACTTTGCATTGTTTAGCAAAAAGGATAATTCTTTTGGACAGAAAAAAAAGGTATGGAGATAAAGGGTCTCCTTGACGGATACCTCTATTTGGTTTAAAAAAACCAAAAGGTTGACCTTCAACAACGACAGAATAAAAAACTGTAGTCACCATCTCCTGTATCCAAACAATCCACCTAGATTCAAATCCCAACTTATCTAAAATGAACCAAAGAAAATGCCACTCAACATGATCATAGGCTTTGCTTATTTCCAATTTAACAGCCATTTCACTCGATAGGCCCCTCTTCTTTGTCTTTAGATACATTCATAAGCGACTAGGACATTGTCTGAAATTAATCTACCCTTAATGAAGGCACTTTGATTAGAGCTGATCAGCGAAATCATAAATTTCTGTAGCCAATGGACTAGTACTTTAGAAATAATCTTATACACAACTGAGGAAAGGCTGATGGGTCTAACCTGTGTCATATCTTTTGCATCAGAAATCTTAAGAATGAGATAAATTTGTGTATAATTGAAGTTCTTTAATAATCTACCACTAACAAAAAAACTGCAGACAACCTTAAAAATATCCTCCCCTACTAAATTCCAATAAAATTAAAAAAATTTAACTATAAATCTATCATCATCAAAAATATTTCTAAAAGTGAATATTAAAGACCGCACGTTTCACCTCATCAAAACTTACCGGTCTCATGTATATTACTAGCGTGTATCTCATGTTTTTTATTAAGTAAACTGTAACATAGTTGATAGCATTTTGAAAAAGTAATGTAATTGCTCTTACCAAAATGTCTTTTCATCAATTACATAAAAATCATGTTTATAATAAAATTATATATGAAATTTTCAAAATTAAAGTATTAAAAATTGAATTCGGTTTATAATAAATCTATATTATATTTTGTTTTCGTTTTGTTGTAATTTTTTCTCAATAATATTATATAGGGTTTATGTTTTATTATATCTTAATATTTATTTATTTAATTATGTATTAAGAATTTTAAAACTATAATTAGTTTTTAATTTAATATATAAATATTAAATAATTACACTCTTGCAAAACATCATTTGGTCAACCTGTACCCAACCTTTTAATTAAAAAAAATCAAAATACGGTAATTGTATAACTCAAACTCTTACCAAAAAATTAATGCACAATTAGTTGAAATATAGAAGTATTAATATTTAGCATTTTTGTTTTTGATGGGCCAAACCTAAGCCCAAAAATGGAAGGTGCTGTGTTAGAGCAAATTAGATTATCTTAACAGTTAACTGAAGTACAATCTATGCAAAAAGAGAATTAAGCCCAACTGCATGGCTGCATGCACACTTCAAGAAATGGGAATCAGGTGGAAAAGAAAATGTTTATTTTAGAATGTAGATAAGATATTCTTTGAAACAGGGTTACCATAACCATTACTGGTTAGAGGGTTTATCCTCATTGTAACTAGCTGAACAAAATGAACTTAAATCTTGTTTTTACACTCAAAATTAAGGGAGTAGTTGCAGCTTATCTCAAAATGTTAGCACTCACATGCCCTTTTAATATTCCGATTTCCAATTCTCATAACAAATTGTGTATTCAAAAACTCAGCACTGATTGTGTTGAATCTTTCGAGAAAATCTTCAAAAACTAATCATATGTCTGTGTGCGTATTTTTACGGATGCCCATGGGGATTGTATCTTATCTCATGAGAATGTTTTTTTTTTTTATGTGAGAGATTAAATTAAAGTAAACGGTTGAGATTAAATTCATCAACATCTTAAAAATCTATATCCTGTTAAAGCAATTTGTCCTTAATTCTACATTGCTTTTATGAGTGCTTTCATTCCTGTATCTCCTTGGGTTAGTTCCTCTTTTAACACCATGTATGTCGTTTTAATTGTCGAACTGATTAGTGCTTGCTTTTACTTTCAATGTTTTTGTTCCAGACCTCTTGAACAACACAACAAAATTGTAACATGTCAGTTGAAAAGTAGAATTATTTGCTGACACTTTAATTAGAGAGAGGAATAATTACAGAACCATAACTTTAGTCTGAATTATAAGGACTCACTTTGAATTAAAATGACGGACAAGGAATAACAAATGCAATTTCTAATTAGACATTTTTTCTTTTGTCAAATGGATTAGACAGTCTGCAATAATAGGTATAATTACATCACAAAGTCACCCACACTACATACTCAAATATCCACAATTTTAAAGGTTCCTATTCACCATTTGGCTTTGTCAAAGTTCAAACTCGAGGGCAGTATTTTTTCCGAGTGCAGCATTTTAGAAAGCATGGTAATGTGCCATCTCAACTAGACCACAACTGCAATTAACCGTTAAACAAGGATTTCCTCACAAAGGAAATAAATTAGAAGACCATTGTCAAATTACGGAGGAGTGGGGAAGGAAGAAGGTTGTAACACGGAGGAGCAATCATAGTGGCAGGAAAACCAGGTAGCGGGTGGTGAGTGGATTGGTGTTCAGATATATAACAATGGTTAATTTGGCCCTCTTCTCATTTAAATCAGCCAAGAATGCACCACAATTAGCCTTAAACTTTTGATTATACTTTGATTCTTTTTTTAACTCCATATTTTTGCATATACTAGTTGTTACATTAAATTAGTTGTTCCACAAAGGTCTTTTTCATCCAGTTTCTCCTATGCTAATGGTGGTTCTGGGGGTTATTCTACTCAACTCAAGTTGTTGATCTTCCAATCTACTAACGGCTCTCGAAAAGTTGTTGCTGGCAAATGACATGGAAGCTTCCATCATATGGCGCAGCCGCCTTTGCTTTATCCTCGATATGCCCTGTGAAACCTCGCTTATCGAAGGGCGTTTCTTAGGTGATTTATGCAAGCATTTGTGCGCAATCTTAGCAAGCTGCCTCACTTCTCCAAGGTTGCATTTTCCAACGAGTTGCTTGTCAAGAATTTCATCTACACCATTGTGATCCATAGCAGCCTTGCAATAAAAGAAAACTTAGCAAATCAGAAAGAAATCTCTAACATCTAGGAGGGATAATAACAAGAATGATACCGTGATTCATGATGAAGTATCTTACAAGGTTAATGTACTCCATCAAGTTTTGATGTGGGTGGATGGCAGTGATGAGCTCAAATATTATGACACCGAAACTGTAGATGTCACTCTTCATTGTTAACTTGCTTGTCGAAATATATGCGGGGTCCATGTAACCATAAGTACCTTTCAGACCAGAATTCCGGCCATCAAATACCTCTTCCTTTGACAGCCCGAAGTCAGCAACCTATACAGACAAATTTTGACGATAATTGATAAGACAAAAAATAAGACAATGAATATAGAAATCTCAAGTCTCACTATTTTCTGGACAAGACAAGAAATATTGTTTCATTGTAATGTAACAAAGATTTGCTGCATAAATTCCAACGTCAATGTTATGATCCAATTACTAATTCCAAACGGGAAATTAGCTTCACAATCTGTATTAAAATGCACTTGCTAGAACAAAATTACCTTAGCTCTCATTGAGTGATCTAGTAATATGTTGGCAGACTTCAAGTCACGATGTATGACAGGTGGAACTGCCTGTTACATCCATGTTTATATTAGCCAAATTCATCTTCAAGGAATATAAGAGAGCACTTATCAGTAATCGTACGTACCCCTTCGTGAAGGTACTCTATTCCATGTGAAATATCAAGAGCAACTTGTAGCCGATCATCCCAACTCAATTGTTTTTCTTCACCTAGGTGCATTTGCAGACTATTGTTAGATAATATAATGACTGTGTGGTAACTAAACAAAGTATAATCTGCTTGCTAATTTGATAACATAAACATGCTACCATCAATATAGGCTAATTTGAATCAGAACACATTGCAGTTTTCTGCCAAACCATAATTGTATTTAAAGCATTTATATTCAAATTTCTTGTACTAATTTCATCTATAGACTATAATCTTTCTAGATCTTTCTCTACCTCAACTTATTTGATTATACTCCATCTGGTCCACTTCTCCTTACTAGGGCCTCTATATAGATCTTCTTCACACTTGCAGATGCCCAACTCACCTAAGAGGAGATTCCCCTAACTTCTCAACAATGAGTACAATCCCAACTTCCTTTCTAATACACTCATTCCTAATCCTATCTCGGTTTCTAGTGTGTACACACATCCAACAAAATATCCCACAGTAACATTTAGGCTATGTTTGGATTGATGAAATCTTAAGGAGTTGAGTGGAACAGGGTTTAAGGGAGTAGAAGCTCAATGACACAGTTATTATTTTGTTCCATTGTTTGGATAAACGGTCACTGTATGAAGAAAATAGGATGTTTCAATAGAATAGCATAGAATCTAGTACATCACAAATAAGTCCACTCATTAAATCAAACAATCGAAGCCCATTAGAATCCCTCAGGCTCTATTTCGCTCCAGCTTAAATCACCAAACCAAACTCTCAACAACGGAGATGTCACGTCAAAAATGCTTTTAACATAATAATAGGAAAGATCATCCTCTATCAATATAAAAAATTAGCTAAACTTTCATCACTTATGAATTGATAAACAAGTATGTTATCAAGAAAGACTACAATGATGGTGTGGCTACTAAACAAATGAAAAAAGTAAATTTGGCTATTTATTTGATGACAACGACATGATCATGAAACTGTCCACATAGGCTGTCACATTAAAATATCTCAAGGTCATATAAAAAAAGACCATCCTCTTACCATATAAAAGATTAGCTAAACTTCCATTACTCATGAACTGATAGACAAGTATGCGCTGTCCTTTATCTACACAATATCCAATCAAATTCACAAGATTTCGATGATGCAGTCTTCCAAGCAGAAGCACCTGAACCAACAACCTTGTATAATTCATATATGTTCCAACAACTTTAGATGGTTACTGACATTAGACTTACAATATTCCGTTGGGTTGCTTAGTTTAGAACTAATGTCTCCAATTATTTAAAGCACATTTTAACTGTTGAAGTAAGTGATCTTTCGCTTCTAAATTATATATATATATATATATATATATATATATATATATATATATGTCTTGCAAAATACAGGAACTCATTTCCTTTCAAACCATTAACATAAATACAGTCAACAGTAATCCTTATCCATAGCATTAGCTTATAAATCAACAGGTATTTTATTTATTTATTGCCTTTTCTTTTTCCCCTGAATTCTGAAACCTATCTTAAAATGGTTATTGGCTTATACCTCTGTTTGGAATTCTTTCTCCCCTTGTTTGGAATTAGGCGCAAGAACCTTCACAGCTACCACCTCCCCTGTAGCCATTGTGGCTTTATAAACTGTGCCAAATGATCCTTGCCCCAAGGAAGTTGTGAAATTTTGTGTTGCCTTTTGAATTTCTCTGTAACATGTGATGGCTCAGTTACACCATTATAAATTTGTAATGCCTCTCTAATAGCATTTCATTTTCATATATGAATGCATGACCATGTCCTACTTTGTCCTTTGCTTTTTACTATTGAACAAATGATACTATGTAAATAAGAATTTGCAGGGACATTATCTAACATATAAAGTAACTTTATTATCAATGGACCAAAAAAATTTCCCAATTCTACAAGCTAATCATCAACACATTTTGATGTTAATAGTTATATGTTTGTGACCTAGTAGTATTAATCAATAGAAATATTTGACAAAAAAAAACAGGTAAACCTCATGCTCAATAGAGAAATAAACACACCTATACGAGTACTTTAAAATGCCTGATGCTGAAGCAAAACGATCTTTGCTTTGATTACTCCACCAGCTGAAATGAGAATTTTTCTGTACATTATCATATCTTGAAGGAGCTATGGAACTAGTTATAGAAGCACTGATGTCAGTGCTTGTTCCCAATCCATTTGTTCGTATTGGAAGAGTTGTTACACTATTCTCATTTGCAGATCGTCCAGTATTCGCACGTTTCTTGTACCACCTTATGCCAAAAAATATGGCACAAGATATCAGAATTCCAAGGGCCAAACCAACAGAGACACCAAGAATTACTAAATCAGCTTGACGAACCATTCTTTGATCCCTCTTCAAACAATGACATCATCTTGCAGACTGCAAGTACTACAGAGGTTCACTGTCAAAACATTTATGTTAACTAAACACCTCATCTAGCTAAACCTGACATCAATCGAACTCTCAATACAGTGAGTAATACAATTTCTTTTTCTTCCCTCCCTTCCCATCTAAGATCCCAACTCACAAATACGGGGAGGTGCAGTCATGAAGAAAACAAAATGCCTACTTGTAGAAAAGGATCCGCATTAATGCATCAATGATCAAAATAATTATAAATACACTATGTTGATAAGATTTGCTAGTTTAAAACAGGTAACACATATAGATAAGTGTTATAACCTCACAACAATAGAAAATTAAAAAAAAAATTAAGAATTAAGTTAAATCTTAGCAAAAGTGCATACCAATTATCAATACTGAAATTCTCGATAAGTAGTGTAAATATTTAAAATGATTACATAAGTAAGGAACAAAACAAACCATAGACATCCTAATTATGACAATAATGACCATTTTTCTTTTAAAATTAAAATTATTGCTTTTAGCGAAACCAAAATGACTGTGCCACATTACTAGTGTTCCTTAAGATAGATCATACATCCTTACTCCTAAAAGATTGCCCAAAGTCAACAAAAACAAGGAACAAAATTACATATGCTTTAATCAATTTTATGATTTAGATTTTAGATAACAGTATTTGATCGTATCAGGTTTTTAAAAGGACGAGAGCAAAAACAAATAAAAGCACTCCAGCATAAATAAACAAATCGCAAAATAAAGAACAATTTGAAACAAGGAGAGCTTGGATGAAAAAAATCCACATACCAAATCAGCAGAAGAGCCTCCTCATAATGCAAAAATCAGAAGCTTAACTCTGTTGTGGTTCAGTGAAGCTTGAAATTGAGGGTGTTAATGGTAATTTGCAATTGTGGATGAGTTTTAGGTCAATAGTCAATGGAGGTTTTTGTACTTGTGCGCGACAAAGATAAGAGAGAGCAAAGTTAGAGTTGAAGAACGAAACTGCAGAGAGAGAGAGAGAGAGAGTAACTGATTTTGATTGAAAGGGTGAATTGGAATGAATGGAAAATAAAGAGAGAATTTGGCGTGTAAGTGCAGTTCCAATAGAAACTGAGTGGGATTTAAGGTTTAAAATACTTGAAGAAAAGTGAACCCCCCAAACAAAAATAAAAGAGAAAATGGTAAATAACAGAGATAAAAGAGATTTACAGACTATAACTCTAATGACATAATCTCCTTATTTTCATTTTAAGATCTCGAATTTGAGTCTATTCTTAACTTTAAAAAAAAAATAAAAATTCAAGTGAAATTGACTTTACACATAAAATTAATACTTAAAAATTATTAAATAAAAATTTAGTCAAATCAATTAAATCATCTAATAATTATTACATATCAATTTCACATGAAATTGATTTCATACGAGTTTCTATAGTAAAAAATAGAGATAAAAGGGCATTCGTCTGGAAATGGGAATGTTTATTAATGAAACACCACATTACCGATACAGGAAATCTTGACCGCATATATTTCCTTAAACTATTCCATTTTGAGCTGCTCAAGAAAATTCTTTTTTTTAAAAAAATATAAAATAAGTTATTAAATTAATTATTATAAATTTTAAAATAAAATATTAAAATTATTAAACATTTTACAGTAGAATAATCAAATTTATCATAACAACATAGTCCAATATTTTTATACAATAACTAATATTTTGTATCTGTATAACATTATTGCATAAAATTTACTAATGTAACTAATTTCGTGATGAAATTTTGTACTTGGTATACATGAGCTTTTAAATGCAAATCTCAATATTGTCCTGTAACTGAAAAAATCAAAAGAAGAACTCCACATGAAAACACAGTTTAATAATAGGGAAAGTTTCTATTTTTCAACAACCATGTTATATCAACATTAAAAGTTGCTAACCAATCATTCACCCAAATATGAATATAATATATATATAATGATTATATTTATAGTCAATTTTATAAGTAATATAATCAATTATGCTTTACATTTATAATCAAAATAAAGTGGGTGCCGTTGGTTTCATTTTAAGATTATTTATTTAAATAAATAAATATTTATTTTTCTTAGTAACCAAGATATATAATAATCATTCTTACTGATTTAATAGTAATTGAAACTGACTTATAAATATTTTTGTACAAACCATCTTTATATTAATTATATTGTACATACAACTTTTTTAGAATTTTTACAACAATGTTGTTAACTTTTCATGATATTCGCTAGCGTATTTTTTTCTAGAAATTATTCTTTCTAAATAATAATAAAAATATTTCGATAATGACATGCTTTGTTGACAAAAGTGTTTGTTAATTGACACAAAAAAAGTGTTTGTTAATTGTCTAGGAGTATATAAAGCATTACTTTTAAAAGTATTATCGTTATAAATTACTGTACTCCTAATTTTTAGTTATATCATTTATGTTTAATTTCTATGTACTAATATATAAAATTAAAAAAAAATTATACATATAAAGTTAGCTACTTGTTATACAATGGTTATTTCTCAATTTTTCTATTATTTAGCTAAAAGTTAATGTAGAAAGCTTTAATTTTATATTGAACGATTAAAAAATTAACTCTATCTCTAAACAATTTATTATATAAATAATCATAAAATTTTTTATTTATAGATAATATCTAAACAAGAGTTTAATTTTGATATACTGACAGAAACATTGTAAAACGTTTTATACAATCATGCAATCACATCCGTTCTTCATGCAATCACATCCACTTTTTTTATGGCCATTCACGCCGTCAATATAAAAGATTGTTATTTTTTCTGATGTGCTATTACGTAATTAAATGCACGTGTAAAACTAGTTTACACTGCTAGTGCATTAAAATTAAATTTTCTAAATAAATAAGAGTTTAATTTTGAGATACAGACAATACAAAATATTTTGGGCAAAACACTAAAATAAGCCAATGGGAAGAAATTTTTACGTAAATCCGCCAAACCAAAATTTAGTTCATGAATCAACCAATGCATGTTTATATGTAGTTCGAATCAATTAGATTCGAACTCAATCTACACATAATTCGAATCATATTGATTCGAATTATACACAAAACTCACACGCACACTAATTCGAATCAACTTGATTCGAATTACACACATAAAATAATTCGAATCAAGTTGATTCGAATTACACCCTGATTTATTAAAAAAATTAATAATTTATTAAAAAATTTATTAAAAAATAATAATTTAAAATTAAAAATATATATTTTATTTCATGCATTAAAAAAATCTAACAAATATTTAATTACGAGACTTTTTTAAATATTAATGAGCTATCAATTCAAATTTCATAAATACTCTTTTGTCCATTTTTAATAGCTCATGAATATTTTTAATAAATTTTTTTAAATTATATGGTGAGATATTACATGATTCGAATTACGCATGTCTGATTCGAATTATACGGTGAGCAATTCGAATTCTATACAATACTCTTCTGCCCATTCTTGATAGCTCATGAATATTTTTTAATAAATTTATTTTAATTATATAAACCACAAAAAAATAATGCAAAATAATTTAAAAATGACTTAAAAATATTAGGAATACTATAAAATTTGTAATGTTATAATGATTTAGGTAAATACATGCATGTACAAATTTTAAATAAAATACTCTAGATAGTCAATATAATTTAAAAATTAAGAAAATATTTATTCCATCCAAAATAATTAAAAAATATATTTTATTCTATATAATAATTTAAAAAATTTTCTTTAATTTCTAAATTATTAATGTCCTAAGTCATTGCAAATTTTTATAGTACTCCTAACATTTTTTAAGCCATTTTTAAATTATTTTGCATAGAATAAAAATTTTTTGTGGTATAATTAAAATAAATTTATTAAAAGTATTCATGAGCTATCAAGAATGGACAGAAGAGTATTGTATAGAATTCGAATTGTTCACCATATAATTCGAATCAACTTTCCATGCGTAATTCGAATCATGTAATATCTCACCATATAATTTAAAAAAATTTATTAAAAAATATTCATGAGCTATTAAAATGGACAAAAGAGTATTGTATGGAATTTGAATTGATAGCTCATTAATATTTAAAAAAAGTCTCGTAATTAATATTTTGTTAGATTTTTTTTAATACATGAAATAAAATATATTTTTTTAATTTTAAATTATTATTTTTAATAAATTTTTTAATAAATTATTAATTTTTTTAATAAATCAGGGTGTAATTCGAATCAACTTGATTCGAATTATTGTATGTGTGTAATTCGAATCAAGTTGATTCGAATTAGTGTGTGTGAGTTTTGTGTATAATTCGAAGCAATATGATTCGAATTATGTGTAGATTGAGTTCGAATCTAATTGATTCGAACTACATATAAACATGCATTGGTTGATTCATGAACTAAATTTTGGTTTGGCGGATTTACGTAAAAATTTCTTTCCCTTGGCTTATTTTAGTGTTTTGCCCAAATATTTTATAGTCGTCCAATCACATCTAATTTTTTAGATAATCATACATATAGTCTATATATATAAAATAATTATTTTTAAAACGTATTATTATAATAATAATACACTTATAAAATACTCACAATATTTTAAAATCAAATTCAACAAATAATTTGAAGCAGCGTTAAGCTGAGGAAGAGGCAGAAATAGAATCAGTGAAAACAAAGATAAAATAAATAAAATCGGACAATTTGACTATTGTTCTACCAATTTTGGAAATTTTGGTGGCATTATTTTTACATACTTTTAGCAATATATATATATATATATATATATATATATATATATATATATATATATATATATATATATATATATATAAGAATAGCTCTAGGGTAAATTTGTTGTAGTACGTAGTGCAACTATTATTTATTTGTATTTTGCTATGATCTCTTTGACCAAACATATATGTTTTTATGTTTTTTATCTTTATATTACTAAGACACAAAATATGGATTTTTTTAAATAAAATAAAAAATTAAATAATTTTTCAAATAAGATATTAAAAAAATTATATTCTAAATAATAAAATTAAAATATTTTATTTGAAAAATTATTTAATTATTTTTATTTTATTTAAGAAAAAAATTCCCACAAAACATACACCCCCTTTAGCACTATTAGCAATATTTAGTTGTTTTGTATTTTTTGAAATATAGCAAAATATATATGGTATATTCTGTAGTGTCTTTGTTTGCGTTTGTGACGCTAAACTTAGTCATTTCCGCCATTTCTTGTTGTTTTGCCTCTTCACGCCTGCATCTCCATGTTGTTTTTGTATATATTTTTTCAAAGATTATGTTATGTGTACATTAAAATTAGTTACTAATACAATATATATTAGACTATAAATATATATTAAAAATAAATTAAATTATATTTATATTTATATAAAAAATATTAGTAATTAATTTTAGTATACAAATAATATTTTTATTTTTTCAAATATATGTATATTTCGTCTTTCTAATATTTGGTGTTTAATATTCAACGCATAGTGGCAGCTCAATTAAGTTTTTAATTTTTGGTATATGTTATATTTTTTAAATATTACTTTCTTCTCATTTTGCACTGACAAGTGTTGAGAAAGAAAAAGAACATGAACCTATAATCATATATATAATGTTGATGAGTCTGTTTTTTTATTGTTTTTATAATACATTCAAAAAAAATCTAAAACAATTCAATTTTTTTTGGGTGTCTTGGTATTTAAATGGTAGAATGCAAGGTATTATAGTGCAAGCATATTCTAGAAAATATATATATATATGCTCCTTATTACTATTTAATAATTCTTAAATTATACAAATAAAAAAGTAAACATCTTGGATTAATAGTTAAATTGATCTCCAAAAAATAATTTGATTGTCATTTTTATCTTTGAATAAATTTTTTAATCAAATTAATTTCCAAAAAATTTAACATCAATCTCGTTTGTCCTTCTATTTTTGGACTAACAATTTTCGTCAACGACAATACACATGAAGCATTAACTGATACGTCTGTTGACAGCTGTTACCCAAATGGAAACTGATAAAATATGTTCACTATATTATGTTAAAATAGTCCTTAGTCCCATTTTATAAACCCTAATCCCCAAAATCTATGAAAATATTAATCCATCTTACTAAGTGGTGTTGCAGTGGTGCAGAGCCATTACCCAGGTTTAGAAGCCACGATGTGGAGCGCTGGTGGAAGACGAAGTGGTGGGTTGTCACCGCAATCATTGGGTAGCTTCGGTTCTAGCTCCTTCATATGAAGAAGAAGGATGAACATGAATAGAACCTATTTTTGTGGGCTGAAAATTATGATTAAGAAATCTGAAAAATTAGATAATTCAGGATGGTTGTTCACACTTGTCTAAGATATCGGGTGAATTTAAATTGGTATGAACTATTTCTTCTTGAATTTCCTTCACCATTAATGTGAAATTCACTTTTTTTGCTTGACATATGCAGAAAGACAACCACTGTAGTTAGAGTAGTTAAAATATTGATTATTTTCATGTTTGTCCTAATAATAGTGTTTATGTTAATGGTTGGAGCACTTTGTATGTTATCTGTGAGAAAATAAAAAAATTATAAAAGTATTAGTGATCTTGTTATTTTGTTGGATCTTGTTAATTGTATTGATGAAATTTAGTAAATGAAATTGGACATTTTTTTTCCATTAACAAAGTAGCAACATGTGTTTTTTGATATTACTTTAACCAATGTTTACACAACTCTAGAAACAAGTAAATAAAAATAAACACTTAATTAATCATAAGATAAATTAAGTCCAATCATATATATTAAAATCGAAGCATTTGCATGTCTATATAAGCATTCTAACATAGTCTTCATAATAATACCAATCATATTAACCAAGTCTTCATAATATCAAGCATAAGTTATCTAATTTTGGACTATACCAAATGATAAATAAGATTTGATGGTTATCAGTGGCTAATAGAATGAGGGTTGAATTTTGGTCCATTTTTCTTTCTCGTGTAAACTAGCTTTCTATTATGTAAATATAGGAGATATTTTGGTTTCGTCTCTTAATTCAGTAGGAGATATTTTTGTTTTGTCTCCTATAGTATAGAATCAAAAATAGATATGAGAGTAGAGATTGACACACAGATATATCCTGATTCAGCTACCTAGTGCAATGTAGCCTACATCTAGTCTCCATTACAACAGTGACAGAATTTCACTATCTTTTCAATAGATTACAATCACCAATTCTTCCTAAAATTCTACCCAATCCTATTTGGGACAAGTCCAGTTTCTAACCCAAACCGAACTTGACTAGGACTCCAACCTAACTTTCAACAGCAAAGTGCTAACCCAACTTGCAAGAGAATCCCCACACGATCATGACACAAAATAGAAAAACATACAAAGAATTTTTGAGATAACTATGACTTTTTCTACAAGTCTAGCTCACTGCCTTTTTTCACTCATTGACTTTTTCTAACCTCACTATGTTTGCTTTTTTCAATGAGACTCAGACAGACTAAACTTAGAAAAAGAAATACAAAATAGTAACCAGGAAGGAGAAGAACTTAGAATAGCTTAGAAAGCTATGAGAATCGAACCAAGTGCTCTATTATACTCTCTTGCTCAATCCTTGGCTGTTCACCCTTATTATAGAAGAGTGAATCCTCCAAGGTTTGAACCAAATTCTACACTTGGGTTGTCTTCTTTCTCCTTCATCAGAATTTGCAGTGGCTTGATCAGTGGAGAGAGAGAAGGCCGAATCTTTGACATGCAACATACCTTTCTCTTTCATCCTTTTTCTTCAAGTTCCTTTGATCTTGACCATGAATCTTTTCTTTGGCTCCAAGTTTGGTTTTGGATAGTGGATTCAGGACAGAGCACCATTGACTTCTTCTTTTCCATGGTTGCTTGATTAGTGCTTGAAGCTCAGCAGATTTCTTCACGGTTTGTTGTTGAAGCACGAACGGGGAAAGTAACTTTTGAAGATGCTCTGTTCGAATGGAATTTGCTTCTTTGTTGTAGTCCTTCTTCTTGCTTGAAATTGGAAACAAGCTTTTGGTTCCTCACCGAGCCCTAGCTTCAAATCTTTCCTCTTTCTTCTTTCTTAGTTCAATAACTTGATGTGATAAGAAAAGAAAAGAAGAGAGAGAAGAGAGAGATTGTGTTCGGTGGAAGTGAAACAAAATTCAATTAAATTTTAAGTTGATTACCCGGTTAGATACTAGGTTGAAGAGAAATGAGTTTGGATGTCACCACCGAATTGGGCTTGAATTTCTATTTGGGCTAAGTTGATTTCCTTCTTCCCTATGGTTCAGCTTGTCCCATCCTTCATAGATCAAAATTTGAGTGACTGGAGTGATATGGTTGAAATATGTGTTGGCCAATATGTTTATCTTTGTGGGCTTGATCTTCTGTTTCTTGAGCCGGCTTTGATTAAATTATTTTTCTGCAGACTTAAACAAAAATATCACACAACCAATTGATAAAAACCAATAATGTTTGATAATCACTTTAATCAAGTTTTAGTTTTTCAAACTCAACAATCTCTCCCTTGATGACAAACATTATTAAAATAAAGAATTAAAAGAGATTGAGAGTAAGAAACTTCCCTTTGATAATTTATTTAATATGAAGCATCTCCTTTTCTTTGATCACTAAACTCCCCCTGAATATTTGCTTTTATCAACCTGTGAAAACAATTTCCAAAAAGCCAAAAGATTTGCAAACATTTCTAAAACATTACATCCTGTAAGGCTTTTTCAAAAGATCATCAATCAGCTTAGGCAGCCATGAGACAAAAACATGAATTTTCATAAGTTCAAAACAGAGGCAAACATTTTATCAGCCCATTTTGCAGTTCATTTTTCTTTGTTCCTTTTCTCATGTTCAAAACATTCAAAACAGAGGCATCTATTTTCACAGCCCATTTTTTAGCTCATTTTCTCCCTCCCCCCTCTTTTGTCATCAAGGAGGGAACCTGCAAAAAATTGTCACTAAGCAATCCAAAACAGCAAGTTAAACAAGCAGATTACTAACAAAGTTAATAAACTAATTCTATTACAGTCATCTAGAAAATAGTATTTAAAGTAGTATCCAAAGTACCAAGAAACACAGTGCCATCAAATAGAGTTCATAATTCATAATCAACAAAATGTCAAACTTCCAAGGGCAACATGGGACACAATTAAGTATCAGATTCCTCTTTTTTAGTCTCCAAGATGTCTTCTTCTTTTTCGGACATTACCTGGTCCTCATCAAGTGAATCAACGTGCTTCAAAAGGACTTTAATTCTGTCATGAGATTTCATCAAAGATTTCTCAGTTTGAATTGCAATCTTCCGGGTTTGCTTGCTTGATTGGACCATCTGTTTGGTCATATATACAAACTCTTGAAGGACATCTTTGGCTACCCCAGTAATTAAGTACTTGTGGGAGTCAGAAGTGTCAGCCACTAAAAGTGAGGGAAGACTTTCATCTTCACTTTCATCCAAGACTGGATCCTTAGTTGTCTTGGTGCCCTTTCTTTTGGCTTGTTTCATTGCACCACCGCCCTTTAGAGATGAAACTTTATTTTTGACAGACTCGTTACTAAGACCAATTGAAAAATATTCAAAGATGCAAGTCAAAAACATCCCATAAGAAAGAGAAATATTTTTCTCACTTCTAACACAGTCTAGCATATGATCGATCATGAGGTAGGCAAATAAAATAGGAGTAAGATTCAGAATGACATATAACACCAAAATCACATATGGTAAATCGCTGGTATGATCCACTTTGGGAAAGAATTATGTGAGTGATGATTCGGTGTAGTTGGGTTCTAACAGGACCTAGAGCCTTATGGCTGGAAATCATACCATCCATAAGTGAAAAAATTTCACAAATGCTAGCCAAGGCATCCTGATGAGAGATACCTAGATGGTCATCCCATTTTTCAGACATGTATGTTCTCACTCTGATGTCTTTATAACCGAGGGCATCACTAATGGTCTCCTTATTCAAAACAATTTGACAACCCTTTACATAAGAGTGGATTTCTCCCTTATGAAAGAGCAAGTTAGCATAAAATTCTCTGACCAAATTCGGATATACTGATTTTCGAATCTTGAAAAAGTTTTCCCATTTCAAAAGATCAAAGTTAACTTTAAAATCAATTTCTTTTTCAGTCAGAGCCTCAAGGTCAACAACAAAGGTAGAACAGAAAAAACATTTTAAAAGCACTTGTTTGTGAAATTCATAATCCATACAGGAAGAAAAGTGAAGAGGATCATAGTGAGAATGAGAAGGTTTACCAAATTTGATTTTGTAGTCAAGGGAGTCAATGTTAGGAGGTTCCCTGCTAGGTTTGAGAACTGGCCTTCTAGAGGCTTTTGAAGGGCGGCTAGAAGGGGCAAATCGTCCTGAAGGATGAGGTATAGAGCGAGGAGGTGGAGATGGTGCATGATCTTCTTTATGCATGGGACCCTTTCCTTTTCCTCCCTTTGCTCAATATGACTCGGCCCCCTTTTGTGCTGAGGAAGCCTTAGGATGAATGGTCTTTCTTGCCATGGATTTCGTCTGTTGAGGTGATTGAGATGAAGATGAGTGAGAATGAATGTGTATGTAAGTGTATGATTGAGGTTACTGTGAGTGAGAAGGGTTGCGAGGAGGTATATAGGTGCCAATGTCTCTTCTAGTAGCAACCTTCTTTCTCATAATGAAGAAGAGAAGAGTGAGTAGAGGGAAGAGAGAATGGCGTAGTGGAGTAGTGAAAAGAGAGAGATTTTCTTAATTAATAAACCATCTTTAATGCACAATGAAAACTTATCTTAAAAACATAAATGTATTCAATAAAATGGGTTTTAAAGAGAATTTTAAATTAAAAAAATTATGTAGTTTTTGAAATAACATAACAAGATGAATTTGAAAGATAACTGAAAGATATGACTTGAAATAGAGAAGAAAGAGAAAGAGAAACAAAATTTTAATTTTTAATGATCAAGGTAAGTATGAGGCCTATTTCATTTAACAAAGTTTATCTCACTTAGGCCCAACGGTGATGAAAAATCACTGGAGACCACTTTGAGTTTTACTTCAAGCTCATATCTCAGAAGATTTCTGGGCCTTGTTCAAGCCTTATAGAGGAGTTCATCATTTGCCCAATTTTGTTTTCCTGTGACCTGTGAGACAAAAACAACTAGAAAAATATTAGACACAGTTATTCCATAGATTTGATATCAATCATTCCCAGGGCAGTTCTTAGTTTACATAACCTATCTTCACACAAAAGTTTTGTGAAGATGTCAGCCAATTGATCCTCCGATTTTACAAATTGAATATCAATAATTTTTTTGTGCACATGTTTTTTTATAGAATAAAATCTAACATCAATGTGCTTAGTTCTTAAGTGCAACACAGAATTTTTAGAGATATTTATGGCACTCATGTTGTCACAAAGTAAAGGAATACTATTAATTTTTAGTTTATAATCGGAAAGCTGAGTTTTGAGCCAAATTAATTGTGAATAGCATGAGGAGGTTGATATGTATTCGGCTTCAACAGTGGATAAAGCAACAATAGCTTATTTTTTACTTGACCAAACATTTAAGGATTGACCAAGAAAATAACACATCCCCAAAGTGCTTCTTTTATCCACACGGTCACCCGTAAAATATGCATCACAGCACCCAACTACACAAAAATTATTAGTTCTAGGATACCATAAACTAAGGTAAGATGTGCCTTTTATGTATCTAATTATCCATTTTACAGCTGAAACATGTGATTCCTTAGGGTGAGATTGAAAACGAGAACACACACCCACACTTTGTACAATATCTGGCTTAGAGGATGTTAGATACATAAGTGATCCAATCATACCTCTATACCGAGTCTCATCAATATTTTTTCCATTTTCATCATTGTCAATTTTAATATTAGGATGCATTGGTGTACTCATGGGCTTGGAAATTCCTAAATCAAATTTCTTTACCTATTCATTAGCATATTTACCTTGGTGCACAAAAATGGCACTAGGAGTTTGTTTGATTTGCAAACCAAGGAAGAATGTGAGTTCTCCCATCATGCTCATATCAAACTCACTAGTCATTAGTTTTTCAAATTCTTTATATAAGGATTCATTTGTCGATCCGAACACAATATCATCCACATACACTTGAACAAGTATGAAATGATCATTAGATTATTTTATGAAGAGAGTAGTATCTGTAGTATCCCTTTGAAAATCATTGGTTGGAGCACTTTGTATGTTATCTGTGAGAAAATAAAAGAGTTATAAAAGTATTAATGATCTTGTTATTTTGTTGGATCTTGTCAAGAGTATTGATGAAATTTAGTAAATGAAGTTGGACATTTTTTTCTTTCCATTAACAAAGTAGCAACCTGTATGTTTTGACATTACTTTAACCAATGTTTACACAACTCTAGAAACAAGTAAATAAAAATAAACACTTAATTACTCATAAGATAAATTAAGTCCAATCATATATATTAAAATTGAAGCATTTGCATGTCTATTAAGCATGCTAACATAGTCTTCATAATAATACCAATCATATTAACCAAGTCTTCATAATATCAAGCATAAGTTACCTAATTTTGGACTATACCAAATGATAAACAAGGTTTGATGGTTATCAGTGGCTAAAAGAAAGGGAGACGTTGAATCTTGGCCCATTTTTCTTTCTCGTGTAAACTAGCTTTCTGTTATGTAAATAAAGGAGATATTTCGGTTTCGCCTCTTAACTTGGTAGGAGATACTTTTTTTTTTGTCTCCTATAGTACAGAATCAAAAATAGATATGAGAGTAGAGATTGACACACAGATATATCCTGGTTCAGCTACCTAGTGCAATGTAGCCTACATGCAGTCTCTATTACAACAATGACATAATTTCACTATCTTTTCAATATATTACAATCACCAATTCTCCTTAGGATTCTACCCAATCCTATCTAGGACAAGTCCAATTTCTAACCTAAACCAAACTTGACTAGGACTCCAACCTAGCTTTCAACAGCAAAGTACTAACCCAACTTGTAAGGGAATTCCCACAGGATCATTACACAAAATAGATAAACATACAAAGAACTTTTGAGATAACTATGGCTTTTTCTCTAAGTCTAGCTCACTATCTTTTTTCACTCATTGGCTTTTTCTTACAAATCTCACTATGTTTGCCTTTTTCAATGAAACTCAGACAGACTAAACTTAGAAAAAGAAATACAAAATAGTAACCATGAAGGAGAAAAATTTAGAACAGCTTAGGAAGCTATGAGAATCGAACCAAGTGCTCTATTCTACTCTCTTGCTCAACCCTTAGTTGTTCACCCTTGTTATAGAAGAGTGAAGCCTCTAAGGTTTGAACCAAGTTCTACACTTGGGTTGTCTTCTTCCTCCTTCATCAGAACTTGCAGCGGCTTGGTCAATAGAGAAAGAGAGAGATAAGGCCAAATCTTTGACATGCAACATATCTTTCTCTTTCATCTTTTTTATTCAAGTTCCTTTGATCTTGACCGTGAATCTTTTCTTTGGCTCCAAGTCTGGTTTTGGACCATGGATTGAAAGCAGAAGCACCATTGACTTCTTCTTTTCCATGGTTGCTTGATTTGTGCTTGAAGCTCAGCAGATTTCTTCACGGTTTGTTGTTGAAGCATGAATGGGGAAAGTAACTTTTGAAGATGCTCTATTCGAATGGGATTTACTTCTTTGTTGTAGCCCTTCTTCTTACTTGAAATTGAAAATAAGCTTTTGGTTCGTCGCTAAGCCCTAGCTTCAGATATTTTCTCTTTCTTCTTTCTTGGTTCAATTGAATTTTGAGTTGATTACTCAGTTAGATACTAGGTTGAAGAGAGATGGATTTGGATGTCACCACAAAATTGGGCTTGGATCTCTATTTGGGCTAAGTTGATTTCCTTCTTCCTTATGGTTCATCTTGTCCCATCCTTCATGGATCAAGATTTGAGTGAATGGAGTGATATGGTTGAAATATGTATTGGCCAATATGTTTGTATTTGTGGGCTTCATCTTCTACTTCTTGGGCCGGATTTGATTAAATTATTTTCTGCACACTTAAACAAAAACATCACACAACCAATTGATAAAACCAATAATGTTTGATCATCACTGTAATCAAGTTTTAGTTTTCCAAACTCAACAAGGTTGTACAAAATACTTAGTAATATATCTATAATGTATAAAGATTCTAATTCTTAGCCCTTTACAAAATACATAAGTCAGCCCCTAATACCCAACACATATCACACATCTTTGTCTTTCTTCCTCGGGCGTTTGAACTCCAGAGTTGGCATAAAAAGGATTAAGCTAGCTAGTTTCTTCGCAGTAGTAGAATTGGTACTCTTGATTGTTTCGGCCAAAACTGGAATTGTTGCAACTGCATCCAATTGTGGTTAAGTTGGGATTGTTGCTTTTCCTTTAGCAACGTGAAACTTTAGAGGCCTTGATCTTACTTTATCCTATATTTTATGCTTGATTCATGTCTTCTGAGTGCTAGGACCCACAATCAGATGCACCATCAGACTCTACATTACTTTCTGATCCTGAAAAATTGATAACAAAGGCATTTACTAATCAAATTCATAAATAAATTTTTACATAATGCCATAAACAATATAAAAAATTCATTGCATATCACCTAAATTTGATACACCTAAATTCGATATCTCATCATCTTCAATATCCTCATAACTAGAGTCATCGTTATCAATTGTCTTATCAGTGGTTTTGCTAGATGCAGGTCTAAACCTCTCTTTGATTTTAGATTTATTTAAACCTAAATTCTTGGTAGCAACAACCCCACAGTCACTATCATTAGAACTCTCATATCCATTTTCCAAGATCTTTATAGGCTTATAGAAACTATCTTTAATACTCTCGTATGAATCATGAGAGTCATTGTCCTCCTAAAGTGGAGCTAAATAACAACTCTACCAATCTTTGTCACATTGGTGCCTTTCACTGGTTCTTGTTTTTGTCTCCAACAACATACTTCTTAAAAGACTGAGCAATGGGCAATCGAACAAGTTTGGGTTGCTGGGAAGAAGCCTTCAAGTGTTGGCTATGAATGTTGGAGGGTTGGAAATGAGATTTTAAGGATTGGCTGTGAGTCTTGGGTGGTTGGAAATGGGCTTTCAAGGGTTAGCTAGAAGACTTTGATGGCTGAGATAAGGAATTCAGGGGCTAGTTGTGAATAATTAATTGTGTTTCAGGCTATAATTTGGACTGAGAAATGAGCTGTGATTTTGGTTGTGATTTGGGCTGACACATGGGCTATGATTTAGGCTGGGACATTGGTTGTGATGGTGTATTGTTGGGCCTAGACATAGGTTGTGGTTTGAGATGGGACAGTTGATGTGATTTGGGTCTTAAACAGTATCTCTTATTCAATCGGGGGTATTTGAGGCCTAGGTTTTACAGGTGCTGTTAGTCTCTAATATAGCTAACTCATCATTATCCTCATTCATACACTCCAACATGTGTGGCTCTGAGACTCTATACACAAAGTAAATGTTGATTGAATTGTGATTCCTTCTACAATCCTTCACCATTTACAATAAATTAGCATATACTTCTTCTAATTTCCTTAACCCAACTTCAAGTGACATTTTGGGTACTTTCCAGCAACAACTATTCACCTATGAATATCCTAATTCCTTATAATATTCTTATATGAAAAAAACATCTAGAGTATCTCCTTTAACTCCCGTTAACCCCTCTGTATTGTCTGGTTCATACATTTTTTATCCATTTTTATCATTCTTAAACTTTTCACCATGATAAAAAACAAATGTCATTGGATGATTTTTTATCTACAAATTTAAAATAGCAACAGTAAATCACACAATGCACTCTATTTTCTATTATTTTTATTTTTGTATAAAATTTATTTATGTTTCAACAATAAAACTCCAATCACTACTTTAGTCTAAAAAGAACACCATATTACCAAACCTTACCTATTACATGAACTAAACAAAACAAAAAATTTCATCTATCCACACACATTGCATTAAGTCATATGAAAACAGAGCATCCAAATTTTTTAACATTCAAAATGTGTGAACCATTGCAAAACTTTAGCAGCAACTACCCCCAGCACAAAAATTCTAACCTAAAATCAATCAACATTCAAAATCAATGAATATCATACCACACATTCATACCAAAAGAAAAAAAGGGAGAAAGAACTAGCGGTGCAAGGGTTCTTACCTTTCACCCAAGACGGCATCTACCACCGCAGAAGAATGGTGGTCTTCAGACTGCGACGAGAAGGAGCAGTCGCACTACGAACGGTGTCGTCAATTATTGCTTCCATGGCCAATCAGAGTAGCTTTGTCTTCTCACTCTGTTTTGGGTGACTTCTGTTAGTTTTGGGTGAAAAGGAAAAAAGTTGTAGTGAAAAAGAGAAGAGTGGTAGATTAATGGAAGAGTTACTTCAGTAATAGAGTATTTGTACAAAACGGCGAAATTTTGGTCACTGTTGAGTTGTCAGTTAATGCCGACGTGGACATCCAGTGACGAAAACTGTTAGCCCAGAAATGGAATGACAAACGAAATTGATATTAAATCTTTTGGAGACTAATTTGATTAAAAAAACTTATTCGAAAAATCTTTTGGTGACTGGAAAGAAAACAAATTACAACCAAGAAAGAAAAAACAAACAAGAAACTGCTTAGGAAAGGCAGTCCCGCTGAATACTACTCTTAAACTCCTTCCAAGGCAACGGAAGCTCCACTTGGGGAGAAAGGATCCTCATTGTAGTCTTTGCCATGATACCTTCTACTGTGTTTGTATCTCTCAAGATCAATTAGAGATCAGCACGTTATTTCTTAGACATGATATCTCGGATTTTCAACACCAAAGAATCAATTAAACCAGAGTAATCCTGTAAATTATTGACAATAATAAAGGCCTCCACAGTCTGTCTCACATATAATATCTCTTTGTCTCTCAGGTTTCAGGCTAAAATAAAGCCTCTCCAAATAGTAAACAACTCTCCTTGCAGGATACTATGACTCTCAATTGTTCTCAGACAGCCTCGTTGCCACCTTTCCTTCCAATCTCTGCTAACACAGACAAAACTAACCCGAGCACCATTGCCAGGATAGCTAGCATCACAATTAATCTTAAAGGTACCCACCAAGGGGGAAATTCAAGAGCCACTAATGGTGGAGGGGATAGACACTCGTTGCAACTCAAAAATATTTCGGAGCTCCTTTTCCAAGGACAAAGCCATACCAATCACCTTATCCGTGGTCCAAGGCTCGTGGGGATGAAAGATCTCGTTATTCTTCGAACGCCAAATCCACCAGAGACCAGAAAAGAATCTAAAGGAGCGCTATTCGCTATTATATAAGAACCAACTCATCAAATCCAGTGGTTGACCGGAGATCACCAAAGCTTGCCAAACTAGCTGGAATTTTGGACAATCTCGAATGCAATGTAAAACCAATTCTAGACCTGAGAAACATCGTGGATAGTTATCCGTGTGCAAAATATCCCTTCTAAAATGAAATGCAGCAGTAGGAAGAGCCTCACGAAGACATTGCCAGGCCAAGAATTTGTACTTTTCTGAAATATGTTGATGCCAAAGCCAAAGCCAATTTCCCATATCCTCCCAACTAAACATCTTTTTACTGAGCCATAAAAAACCACTACTAGCGTCATAAACCTTTGATGCCGCACCAATCCAACACCAACCGACCTCTGTACAAGCTTGAACATTTGGGTTGTAAGAGTTAATGTTGCTCTGTAGAGACTGATTCAGAAGAGAATAGATATTCTCAAGATTCCACTGTCCAGATGACCAAATGTCTAAGATCCGGAGATCTGAATCAGAAATGTGAATATAGTCCATCTCATGACACAGTCGCCTCTCTCTTCTCCATTTAAAAAACTAAAAGTTCTGTTCCAAATCTCCAATGCACCAAATAAAACCTTCTTTTAAGATATCCCAAACTCGACATATACTCTTCCAAACATAAGATCCCCTGCCTCGAGACCGACTGAAGCAATCATCCTTAGAGGAATGGTATTTTTCCATCAATAGTTGAACCCATAGTTTGTCAGGATGGTGAACAAGTTATCAAACTAGCTTCCCAAGAAGAGCAATATTAGCACAAAAGGATCTCTAATTTTCAGACCCCAAAACTTCTTAGGGGTGACCAACACCTTCCAGTTAACTAGATTCAGGCCTCTACCATCAGTTTGACCCTTCCTTAGAAAATTCTACATCATGGATTCTATCTTATAGTTACCCCTTTAGGGAAGAGAGATACATACATGCAGTAAGTAGGAATCGCAGTCACTATCGAATTGAGCAAACAGAGTCTGCCCGCCTTATTAAGCAATCTCCCTTTTCAGTTGGCTAGTGACGATTGGATTTTTGATGGTTTAGAATTTCTCAAATAAAATCTCGTTGTAAAGTATAGTTTCTAAACCAAGCAATAATCCTTTCATACAAAAATTTGTTTGTCACAAGTAACAAACCCCTAAAATTAATAACCGAAGTATTCAAACCTCGGGTCGTTCTCCCTAGGAATTACAATAAAGTGTCTTGTTATTGGTTAGAAATGTATTTTGGGGTTTTGGATAAGAAGCATGAAAGTAAATGGTAAGAAAGTAAACTAATGGCTAAAAAGGTCTTGGCAAGGGTTGGTGGTCAAGGATCTCTATCCTAATCACTAACCACAATATGAGAATTGGCAAGGATTAATCTCATTAAATCATCCTCTAACTAGTAGTAAAGGAAAGTCAAATGAGCTATATCAATCCTAGTCCATAAGTCCTAACTCTCCACTAATTCAATTAGTGAGAACTAGAGTCAATGGCTCCCAATCCATCAATTACTTGGATATTAGTAACTCAAGAGGTCCTAAGTTACCTTTCCAAGCCAAGAGTATAAAATTCTACTCTAAAATCCAACCAAGCATTTCATCAAACACTTGGAAGGCATAAAAGGAAAGGATGGTAAAATTGCAAGAAAAGTAAATCTACACTACTCAATTGCAAAGAATTAAACAACAACAAATCAAATGAACACAATTATTATGAATTACCTCTAATTGAATTGAAAGAGAATATGAGGAACAAAAGTAGATCCACAACAAAGCATAAGAACAACATAAAGGAAATTACAACAAAAGAATAGAGGAAGATGAATGTAACAACAAAGAATTGAAAGGTAGAAGTAGAAGAAAGCAAAGATTAAAACCTAGATCTAAGAACTAATCCTAATCCTAATCCTAATTCTAGAGAGAAGTGAGAGCTTCTCTCTCTAGAAACTAACTCTAACTACTAAACTAAACTAATGGTAACTAACTTCTAAAGTATGTGAAGTATGAAAGTATCTTGATTCCCCTTCAATCCTTGGCTTAAATAGCATCAGAAATGAGTTGGATTGGGCCCACAAGGCTTCTAAAATCGCTGGCCACATGTTGCTTTAAGTGAACTAGGTGGCAGCAACGGCGCGTGCACGTACTTTGCGCGTGCGCGCCACCATACGTGTAGCAACTATGGCAAATCTTATATCGTTTCGAAGCCCCGGATGTTACCTTTCTAACCCAACTGGAACCGCATCATTTGGACCTCTGTAGCTCAAGTTATGGTCGTTTAAGTGCGAAGAGGTCGGCTTGACAGCTTTCCGGTTCTTTCATTTCTTCATGAGTTCTCCAACTTTTCATGCTTCTTTCTTCATTCCCTTGATCCAATCTTTGCCTTCTAAATCTGAAATCACTTAGCAAACATATCAAGGCATCTAATGGAATCAAGGTGAATTAAATTTATTCATTTTAAGACCTAAAAAGCATGTTTTCACATCTAAGCACAAATAAGGGAGAATATACAAAACCATGCTATTTCATTGAATAAATGTGGATAAAAGGTGATAAAATCCCCTAAATTCAATACAAGATAAACCGTCAAAATGGGGTTTGTTAGCTAGCCTTCCCCGAATCTTGTCCAGAACATTGTTGAAAGTTGCGCGTGTCACCCGAGAGTGATTAAGGTTCACCCCTAAATACTTGCCTAATAAGTTCTAGACGAATCTAATAGAGGACACTCCGGTAAAAATCTCTTTTTTCTTGTCGCTGAAACTTTCTTGGAGCATAACGCTTTAGATTTCTCCACATTAACTTTCATCCCAAAAACTTTGCAGAAATTTTAAGTTTTCCAAAATTACCATTACAATTTGACTATTAACCCACACATCTTAACATAAACATAAAAAATAATTTTTTTATTTTATTTTTTCATTATAACTTTCTAATGAATAATTCTTTTAGAAATAATTCGAAGTAGAAAACGAAAACAAATAAATAGTAGACTTTAATTTTCTCATTCAATCCGTTGCTTATTGGTGTTTTAATTTTAGTATGAGTGAGAAGATTAATTCAAATTTGTAAATAAATACCTATGCAAACAAGTACTCTAATTAGTCCTTTTATAATCCAATAATGCTATATGAATATATAATCGTTTTTTTTTACAACTATTATATAACCAATGCTATATGAAAACTTTTTAAATATTAATTTTTCAATAATGATCGTTCAAATGAAAAGGACCGTTCATTATTATTGTTTATAATCTGTATAGATAGATGCATGTATGCATAGATTAGTAGAAATCAAGAACACAGCTATACCAACTCGAATAATATAATATCATAAGAATGATTATAATAATTAAGTTGGGATGATTGAGTGATCAGCTCATTCGTCCGCTTAAATAAGTGTCAAAAATTCGAATCTCTCCTTATGTATGCAATAGCCCATTGGCCAACGACAAACTCTTAAATAGAACTGTTTGGTTGGGGGATATACCGCATGAAAAACCATAAAAAAAATATGTAAACATTTTTTTTGTCATAAAATCATTTTTTTAAAATTTAACTTAATTGAAGGACACATAAATAGTTATAATATATCTGCAATAGTGAAATTTGAATATAATCAAATCTGTAAATAATTCTTTTTACGTCATTAAATAAGACGTTAGTAAGATTAAAAATAATAATTGCAAAAAAACCTAAAATGTGCCCAATAATATTGGCACAAGTAATAAAGGTTCTAAATATATTTTTAAAAACATATAATTAATTTTAAAAATTACTTCTTAAAAAAATTAAATACATAAATATAATTGGACGAGACTAAAATATTTTAAATCGTGCATATATCAAAATTAAATGACTATATATGTGTGCAGAAATATTATGAGTAAGGATGGCGTAAAAGTTTTGAAGGCATATTGTTTTATGTGCATTGCTTGTTCTTGGTTTTCCCTCTTGCCACTTTTTGTATTCTGCAAAACTCCATAACTTGAGGTTCAATAAATTACAGTAAAAGTGACATTATTCTCTGTATATATATGTTTTTGGACATGTCTCTTCTAAGTTGCAATGAAAACTTAGGTAAAAATCCTGCAATTCTGATGAAAACACTCTTCTCTAACTTCCCTTTAAAGTGAGAATGGCGAATAAAATTCTCAAACTCATCAAATGCCTGCGAAGAAATTAATTAATCATGAGGAGCTGAAACTTAGCCTTTCAATATGTCTTAATTAGCCAATTTGGCTTGTCCCTTCCAACTCACCCACATGGTGGTTGTTTTTTTTTTTTTAAGAAATTCTTGATCATCAGTATTTTTTAGTAATTTTGGTCAGAATTTGACGGACCAATACTAATTTGTTTTTAACAAATAAATTTATTAATTTAGGTCAATAAATTTTAAAAAATATAGAAGTAAATTGTATTAATTTATGTGTGCAAACTTTAATAAATATAGATATAAATATGGGTGATAATGGGTAGGGTAGGGTATGGTTTGGATCCAACTCTAATCCTATTCGCGGGTTGAGATTTTTATATAAACTCAATCCTATCCTATTCGCAGGTTGAAAATATCTCGATGCTAACCCTACTTGCTCTTAATCCGCAGATGCCCGATCCTACCTGCGGGTTACAAAAACTATACAACATTATTATATAACTTGATGATAATTTAAAATAGAATTAATTTTTATGTTAAAAAATATTAAATTATCAATTAATGATTTTCTTTTAGTGGCTAAGAATCTTTTGCATTTAGTAAGACGTCTTTAGTTCAACATTCACTTAAAATATATATTTATATAAGTATATAATATATACATATATATATATATATAGAGTGCGGGTTGGTCAGATAGGGTTGAAGTTCAACCCGTACCCTACCTGACCTGCACGAAAACCCTACCCGCATCCTACCTTACCTGCTATGGATCAGGTTGAAAACTCATCCGATCGGATAGGGTTGGGTTGGATACTCGTTGGTAAGGTATATATTGCCACCCCTAAATACAAATTATGTGTTTTTTATATGTAAATTCTTGTTAATATGAATATAAATTATTATTGACAAAATATTAATCTAAAATAATAATATTTAGTGGTGAGGTAGTATTTTTTTTTTTAATGCATGGTTATTGTACTACAAGAAACACGCGAATAACCTAAAGCCAAATCGACCAAATTGGTTTTGAAACATTTCATTATTTAAAAAAATATATGAAAAATAATTAAGACAAATTTCGATGTTTGTTAGATCTCTTTTTTATTTTTTTAAAAGAGTTCGATCATCCATACAACAAATAATTGCACATAATTCATTTGTTGTAAAAATCATTAAATTTTAATGATAAAAATAACTTATTTTTTAATTTCATTTATAGAAAACTTTATCAAAATTTCTATCTAATAATATTTAGCTATTTTTTTTTAACTAATACTATATATCATTTTTTCAAGAAAGTTAAATAATATTAATTAAATTTTTATTAATAATCCTGTTAAATGAACGTGAGATAATAAGTATAAGAAATAAATAGTTTTTTGGTGACTATAAGAAATAAATCATTTAAGAAGGGTACTTTTTTACGATAAATTTAATAATGTATCTGAAATTAGGGGTTCATTTGTTTTAAAAAAATATTATTTATTTTTATTTTCAATTTTTTTAGGATTTAAAAAATAAACAATAATATATAGAATTATATTTTTTCTTTTACAAAATTTTAAGAAAATTATTGAAAATAGGAAAAATTTAAAATTATTCTCAAATTTTAAAATTATAGAATATAGTTTTTTCGAAATTTAAATAGATATTTTAAAATAGAAAGAGTATAGTATGTTAAATTAAAATTTTCTTTAAAGCAAGGAAAACATAGATATATATTTTATTATACTGTGAACTATACTAAAGAGTATTCGAAAAAAAAAAACTAGACAAAAGAATAGATTAAAAAATATTCTAAGCCCCTACAATCTACAATATTAAATAATACGGTACGGTCTATTTACAAAAAGGAATTTCTTGAATTTGAACTTCCAACAAGCTGATCACTCATCATCTGATAAAATTTATCCATCCAATTTTCACTTAGCTAATTCTCCCTCCACATATCTGAGACTAATTTATCTAAATTAGTCTTTAAAATTTTTAAATTAAATATTTTAATTTTTTAAATTTTAAAATACATAAAATAATTTTTAATATTTATTTTTATCAAATAATATAATTTTTTAACTTAATGTATTATTAGTTACTAACAATAATTCTGATATAAAACATTAATTTATACATATAATCATTAAATGTCTATATATATAGATTGAACAAATTATTTTTCAGAATAAAATATAAAATAATTTTTAAAAATTTAAAAATCTAAAAATAGTCTCTCAAAAATTTTAAAATAATTTTTTTAAATATTTTTAATTTTTTTAAAATCAACATCTTATAATGATTTTATTAACCAGAACAATAAAATACTCCTGAAAGATATATAATAAATAAAGAATACAAATAACAATAAAAATATATACTAAAAGATAATTTTATTTATTAATAATAATAAACTATGATAGCTACATCAAAGTGATGTAAGAACAATAATAATAACTAAATTTAATAAGTCATTACATTATGAAGCTAAATTTATTATTTATGTACCTAAATCTTTAAGATATTAACACTAAATAGATTTAAAAAATATTTTTTAAGTTATTAAATAATCTATTTTTTAGCATAAATAATCTTATTTGTAAACCTATTTTATTTAATATTACAACCAATAAATTTTAAATTTTTTTCAAAAACATAAATAGAATACTTGAATTTGTTAAAAACGTTCTTTTTTTCAAGTGTTGCAAAATATTAGAAGTTTTATATTAAAATTTTGTAAATGATTTATATTATTGACCTTGTAGTTGATTAAAGCTTGTAAATTTAATCTCGTAAATAACTTAGTTCTCAATGCATACAAGTTTTAAAATGTTATCTTTATAAGTATTTATATAAATATTTTTAATTATTTTTGTGAAAAAAAATTATTTTAATATCTTAAAACAATTTAGCTCATTCCTTTTTTATCATTAAGGAATATAATGGTCTTGGTAATTCAGTATCCATAAATTAAACTAAATTAAATTAATATATTACATAATAAAAGATACATATGGATTCATTTTCAAAATTTAACTTGATTATCCATTGAAATTACTGATTTGAAATTTTTAAAAAATTTAAAAATTTATTTTAAGATTTTTTAAATTTTTCGGTGATTATTTTATATTTCACTTAAAGACTAATTTATTCTATATTCACATACATACACTTAATGATTATGTGTATAAATTAACGTTTTACGTCCATAATTATTGTTAATAATGATTAATGGATCAAATCAGATGAAAATTATATTATCTAATAGCAATAATTATTAATAACTGTTTTATATATTTTAAAATTTAAAGTACTAGAGAGTATCAAATTTTAAAAACACCAAAAATTAATTTTGATAATTACTCTCAAAGAAAAAATCATCATACTACTAATAATGTATTAAACGGTGCCAAATCTTGTGGTTTGGTATATATATATATAGATATGAGCATATGATCATTTACATATGCATTTAATCTATCCATGGCTCATGATTCGATCATATGAAGAGCATCCCCCGTTGAGAGGCCCCCCTTATTTTCCACGTGGTTGGTCTAAATCTATTCAACAACAATAACAACAAAGGCTTGTCTCATTAGATGAGATCGGTTACATGAATCAAACGACATTATTATATTCTGTCATGTATCATATTTACAAAGAGACTGTTTACATATAGATCTAGTTTAACCACCTCATGGATGGTCTTCTTAAGTCTTTCTCTGTCTTTCGTTCCTTGTCCATCTTCCATTTCATCAACTCTCCTGATTGTGTGTTCTAACGATTTTCTTCTCACATGTCCAAATCACCTGAGACGTGATTCAACTATCTTTTTTACAATGGGTACTATTTTAACTCTTTTCCTTATATTTTCGTTTCTTATTTTATCCAATCGCATATGACCACTCATCTATTCAATATACAAAAATATTATGTGTATACTAAAATCGGTCATCAAAATTAATTATAATATATTTTTGTATAAATGTTAATTTAATTATTTTAAAATATATTTTATATTTTAATATATATTTTATAATAATAACTGATTTTAGTATACATGTAGGATAATAGTTCAAAATAATGATATAGATATACGTTTCTTTCTTCATCACACTTTTCCTTAGCTTCTCTATATATATATGCATGGAAATTCTAGTTGTTTTTTGCAATGAGAAATAATGAATATTATTATGAGCTTGTTGTTGTTCATTTTTCTGTATTTAATTTCCCCAAAAATAATATGCGGTAGCATAGTACCCCTTGCACCTGCATTGTATTTATTTGGAGACTCCTTATTGGATAGTGGCAATAACAATTTTCTTCCAACTATTGCAAAAGCAAATTATTTGCCTTATGGTTCTAATTTTGCTATTGGTCCTACCGGAAGATTCACTAATGGAAGAACTGTTGCAGATTTTATAGGTGTTTTTTTTAGCACAATATTAAACAAATTAATTTCCGATAAATTAAAATGACAAATTATTTTATTATTTTGTTGTGAAATATTTTTTTATCTGGTGACTGATTGTTTTATTAAACAAACATATAAATAATACACACAAATATGTGGTTACTAATTTGATAATTAATTTTTTTTTTCATAAAACATTTTGGACATTCATATTATTAAAAAAAAAAAAGAGAATGAAAATAAAGAGTTTGTATTTTGTTAATTTGAGTTTTTTTTTTTATGATGATGATCAGCTGAATATCTTGGATTGCCATATCCTCCACCATACTTGAGCTTAAAAGGTCGAATATCATTATCTGGAATCAATTATGCATCCGGTTCTTGTGGAATTCTGCCAGAGACTGGTAATATACTTGTAAGTATATGCGACTGAATCTGATATTCCTTCTATTTTTGATTTTATATCTGTCACCATATAATTTTTACATATTTAATCACATGCTTGTTAATTCTCTTTTCATCCTACTCTATATTAGTTATATTTAACTATGTTAAGTAGTGTATATCAAAATCAATTACTAATATAAAATATATGTTAGAATATAAAATATATATTAAAAATGAGTTAAATAATATAAATATTTATACATAAATACATAAATATAGCATGACTGATTTTTGAGTTATATAATATGTTTATGTTAATCGAGAATATTGTTCATATGGCCAAACATGAATTCATAAGTGGAACAGCAACCGTGATACTATATAGCTAATTAATAATTTAAAAATGAAATGACTATGATTGATAATTTAATATAAGGGTTAAATGTTTATATATATATTAGTTAGAATAATATTGAGTTATATATTAAAATCTTTCAATTTTACAATTATGAATTAATCAAGTGATTCTAAAAAATTTATATTATGTGTGATGATTTTATAATTTAAATTTTATTATAATTTATATTTTATATATTTAATTTATTCTTTTGATTTTATGTAAAAATATCAAATTTTCAGACATTATTATATTGTCATTATCCAATGTCATAATTAGTTTATATTGGTGACATATTAAGGTAGTTATGGCAAAACTTATTATTACTAGTTTTAGAGATATATAACTATTCACGTATTTTATTTTATCAGTTTAATCTTTTTAGAAATGGCATTATGTCAAAATTTTAATGAGTGAAAGATTTAGAATTCGATCTTCATTATTAAGCTTTAAAAAAAAGAATTTTAGTATAAGATAAAAATAAAAAAAATTATAAAAAATTCACACAAATCTAAATATATAACCATTTATTAATCTTTATTTTCTATTCATTTAAATTTTTGGAAGAAGTGATATTACGACACTAGTTCTTGGTTATTACTAATCAGAAATGCTATATACACTGCCTGATTTTGTAGGGAAAATGTATAACTTTGAGTGAACAAATAAACTTATTTGAAAGGACAGTTGAGACAAATTTGGGTGAGAAGCTAAAAAACAGAAATGAGGTATCTGATTATTTATCAAAGTCTATATACTTAGTTGCTGTGGGGAGCAATGACTATATCAACAACTACCTTGCAACCAAGTATTATGACACTAGCAAGCTCTACCAGCCTCACATCTTTGCTCAACTCCTCATTCACAAACTCTCCGAACAATTTCAGGTCACTAACGTGTATTTGGTTTGCATTTTTATTTTCCGTTTTTATTTTTAATATTTTTTATTTTTTTAATTTTATGAAAAGAATAAAAGAAATAAAAAAAATAAAATTTTATTTTTTATTTTTATCTTCTGTTTTTACTTTTTTTTTTCAAAATTTAGAAAACAAAAAATATTAAAAATAAGAATAGAAAATGAAAATACAAACTAAATGTATCCAATTTATAAGATTTTGTTTAAAATATTCTTTTAAAATATAAATAAAAGAAGTAGAAATAAAAGAATAAAAATAATTAGATCAGATAAAATGTTGTGGACCAATTTCTTTTCTCCATTATCCTAAAATGATTATTGATGTCTCTCAAAGAATGAATAATTGGAGGTTGTTTCATTATTTTTGTTTTGTTAGGAGTTGTGTAGTCTTCTTTTAGAGGAATGGACAATGATCAAATTAGATATGAAAGAAGAATTGATTACCTTTTAAAATTTTAGTATATTAAAATTTTCTACATCATTTTTACTTTACTTTGTGTTTATGATGATATTGGTTATTAAGAATATTTTCAAGACAATATATACGTACTTTTTTCAACTATATTAGGTTTATACTAAAATTAGTTATCAGAATAGAATACATATTAAAATACAAAATACACATTAAAAATAAGTTAAACTATACATATATTTATATATAAATACATGATTGCTAATTTTAATGACTAATTTTAGTGTATAAATAAATAGTATTTTTGTATTTTTTTTTATTGGTTCTCCGTAAAAGTAATTTCTTCCTAATTTTTCACAACTCTTTAATAATAAAATGTGGACTTTGTAAAGGTTACTTTATTGGAAAATCTTAAGTTTAAAAAAATATATATATTATATGAATGTAGTAAAACTTCAAAATTTGAACTTTTCCAAATAGATTTTCTATATTAATATAATTAATTAAGATCTTTGTTGGTTAGCAAATCCCTGAAAATGTTAAGTATGTATATGTAGAGATTGTACAAGTTGGGAGCTAGGAAGATAGTGATGTTTGGAATTGGACCAATAGGGTGCACCCCACCAATCTCAAAAACACAATTACACAAAGGTGATTGCTTGGAGGAAACAAACCAAATTGTGTCATACTTCAATGAGAGGCTTCCTTCATTGCTAAGCAATCTCACATTCACTCTTCCACACTCCTCCTTTGTTCTTGGTCATGCCTATTCCATACTTGATGCATTCACAAATCCTTCCACTTATGGTAAATCAAGCACATTATTCTTGTCATTATGCAAAGAATTTAGTGTTTAACGTTTATAATTTTAATATTATCTATTCATATTATATATATATATGTGTATGTGTCAGGTCCTATATATTTAATTTCATATATATGCCATTTGAAAACAATTTACCTTAATTATCACCTCAAATTTGTTTTGATGCACAACATTGGTTAAATAACTAAAAGTGCTAGCACAATTATTAATGTCAAATTTTTTTAAAATTCATCCGTATAGTACTTGATCAACAAAATTAATATTACATGATAAAAAATTATTATTTTTGAATAATACTTTATTAAATTTAAATACTAAATTTTAAAGTCTAATAAAGCATTTTCTTCTTAATATTTTCTATTACAAATTCAGAAAAAAAAAACCATGAAACAAAAATCATATAAATGTTGCATATTTAATTTTGTGATTCTATTATAAAAATAAATTATGTTTTCCAGAATAATAAAAAAATATTTTGATAGAATCATTTAAATAAATAGAACCTTCTTTTAAGAAAGTAATCCAAATTAAACTAGTAGCACTATGTTGCAGGTCTAACGGATGCAAAAAGTCCATGTTGCAATGCTTTGGAAAATGGAACTGCAGCTTGTATCCCATTGACAAAACCCTGCATGAACCCATTTGAACATTTCTTTTGGGATGGTTATCATCTTACAGAGGCAATGTATTCTTATATAGCTTCTGCATGTCTAAATGGTAATAAGGTCTGTACACCACTCAATATTCAAGAGCTTGTCAAATTGTAACTTAATTGAGAGAGATATCATGTACTTTAATTTCTCTTATCCTTAATAATGTTTAATTTTTATGATATAAATTAAATAAATATTTAATTATTCTATGTTAGGCTCTGTATATATTATTAAATTTATAATTAATAAGTCTTTATCTTTGAAATGTATGTAGTTATATCCTACATTATATATTATTAAATGTTCAACCATACAAAAAATATTAAAAAATATATTTTATATTATACTTTTTTTTTATAGTTCCAACTTTCAAGCAGTCACTATCCTTTAATAGTGAGTATTAGAGAATATTTTTTAATGAGTAATACCTCAAATAGGTCCCTAAAGATTTGCCTGTACAACAGATTTGTCCCCCAGAAAGATTAACTAAGTTTTCAGTCTCTGAAATTATTAAATACGTGCCATATATGTCCCTGCTCCAGGTTTAGCCGGTTAACTAAACACTCTCTCTCCTACGTGGAGGTGATGAGTGTGACGTGTCAGGTTAAAGGTTTCTAGGACACATTGGTCCCTGCACACGTGGCTAAAACGACGTCGTTTAAGGCCTTTTCAAAACGATGCCGTTTTGAGTGGGACAGATTAGTCCCCAAACTTTATTAAATGAATGTGTTAAAACGGCAGTGCTGTGAATAGGGACAACACGTTGCCGTCTCAAAGGGGATGAACATGAAATTAGGTCTTCATTTTTAACCCCTGTGCCTCCAACCCATGTATGTTAGTATGTGAGAGAGAGTTTTTGGCTTCGAAGAAGATGATGGCAAGTGGAGGCAGCACGTCAGTTGCAAGTCAAAGACGCGGTCGGAGAACTATCGATGATGTCTTCAGTGTTGACAACGGTACGACTAGCGTTCGAAGGGGGCGACTTAGAAGAGGAGAACATCCTAAGTGCAAGTGCAGGACATATACCGTAATATCCAGGTCTCACACAACAGAAAATCCGAATAGGCTGTTCTTTGGCTGTCCTCACTTCAAGGTACTTTAGAGTGGTGGATTTTTGTGGTGTTGTAGTTTTGATAATTGGAGACTAAGACTAATGTGATGATTTATGTTCTATTATTCTGATTGCAGAAAAAGCAAGGCTATTGTGATTTTTTTTTTGTATGGTTTGATGAGATTTTTGGGTATTTGATAGATGATGTAGTTGAAAGCCGTAGATTGGCCTCTGTGGAGACATGCGTGGGTGAAAAATTTGGTGCAGGTTTGGATTATTGCTTGGAGGAGAGAGTGAAACAATTGGAGGAGATGTTAATAAAGAGGAATGAAGATAGTTCGAAAGTCAAGAATGACAGTGTTCTTAGGCTGTTTAGTAGTGTAATAATAGGTGCACTTGTAGTTGTGATCTTATTTTGTATCTATGTGGTGGTTATTTAAGCAATTGGCATTGTATCTTTGTTAAAAAAATATTGTATTTGAATGGCTCATTTTAGTTAAATGAAAATTAGAAGTTTTTTTTTTTTTTTTGAAGAAGAAAGTATTAGATTAAAGCGGGGCTAGCAAGTCCAAATAGGCCAGATTACAAATTTCAAGGGGAGCTTCCTCCACCCATATAGTATCTAAGTTGGATAGGGCTAATTTTGCTAGACTATGAGCAACAAGGTTTCCATTTCTCTTTACATGAAAAATCTGAAAATTTCTAAACCTATTCAAAAGATGATTGCAGTTTGAGAGAATTAAGCCCAAACTATTCCTGTAAGACTGAGCGTTCCTAAGCCCCTTAATAATATTTAAGAGAATATTAGAAGTTGATAATGATGCTAACTTGAAACTAGTCTATATCAAATTCAGAGTATGCAAAGTAATTTGGCAAAGTGGATTAAACCAACAATAATATATGATCTAAACCAGAATATTCAAGTAACATGCATCAAAATATTAAGATAAAGTAGCATCAACATAGAGGATGTACATAAGTTGTATCAAAATGTTAGCAAAATAAAGAAGGTCTATTTCCTTCTACACCATGACTATTTCTCTGAATAGATGCTCCAGCTACCTCTTCTCTTCCAATGGCTGTCCCTTTTGGCTTACTATTGTCCTTGCCAACTGGCCCATTAACAGGCTTACTAACTTTGAATTTCTGATGCAAGGTCTTCATTGGAGATTTCTTCTTCTCATTATTCTTTCCTTTCTTACCAGCTCCAACTGACTTTTTCTCTGAACTTGAATCTGAAAAATTATATTTTGAAGGTGGGGGCTTGTATAATGAATCTTCTGTTGATTCATACCCATCATCTCTATCTGAACTCTCACCATCTGCATCATTGTCAACACCATCATCCTCAGCACTAGTTTCTTGCACATCCACCTCCATCCTCAACACTAACACCATCATCATCATCAATAAACTCTGTATCTTTCATGATTGGATGGTCAAAGTAGATGTAAAATTCATCAGTGTCCTCATTTAGCATTTTATTCTTTTGAAGATCTCTGATCTCTTTGTCTCCATGAATTGAGTGAAGACCAGACTCCATATCAGTAGCAATCGAATCATACCAAAACATTGCCTTATAGTCATGGTAACCCAAGTCCAAAAAAATTTTCTTCACGTCAAAGAAACATATCAGGTCAATGTCCATTGGAGGAAACTTCTTGAGTTCTCTATTGATGTACACAAGTACTCCCTTGTTGTCACTCATAAAGCTTCTACCGTGGTAAAATATGGGTATCACGTCTTCACTCATCTAAGCTAACAAAATAAAAATCTATCACAACTTAAACAAGCAACGAAGACATTACAAGAACATTAAAATAGAATCCAATTTTTTAACACCCACATCGGTAATGTTATTATGAAATGTCACAAACTAAATCACTTTACAACTCTAACTTAATCAACACTAGCAAAACAATATCTTTAATCTACCCTACACATAACATGCATGTTCATCATACATGAATTTTCGCCTTTAAATTAATTCAGAAAAAAATTAGAAGACTTACCTCCAATAATGGCAATATGCACGACACACCACCACCACCATCCAGTCGCTGTCAGCTTCGTCAAACCACTGTTACAGACTATAGTCAATGTTAACGGAGTTGAGGAAGATGAAGGGTTACCTTATAAAATTTGGGTAAGGGTTTGGGGTTTCAGGTCATTTAACAGAACCAAGGGAGAAGGACATGCGTTTTTATCCTAGGTCCCTATTCACAATGCTGCCATTTTAACACATTCATTTGATAAAGTTTGGGGACTAATCTGTCCCACTCAAAACGATGTTGTTTTGAAAAGGTCTTAAACGATGTCATTTTGATCACCTGTGCAGAGACCAACGTGTCCTGAAAATTTTTAATCTAATACGTCACACTCATTACCTCCACGTAGGAGAGAGAGAGTGTTCAGTTAACCGGCTAAATCTAGAGCAGGAACGTATATGGCACATATTTAACAATTTTGGAGACTGGAGACTTAGTTAATTTTTCTGGGGGACAAATCTGTCTTTTGGGCAAATTTTTAGAACCTATTTAGAGTATTATTTTTTTAATTAAAAATATTTTATTAAATCAAATCCTTAATTTTTTGAATGCAAAGTCATAATTGTAAAATTATATAAGATCCAGGAATCTTACAAACGTTTTAAAAATAGAAACTTATATAGAAATTTAATAAAATTATAAATATTAACGGAATAATTAAATCTTAAATAGATGGCTAATTATGTTGTTACTAGCATCATCAAACATAGTAGGGAATATGTCCTATATTATTTTTTTAGATTGTTCATTATATATTCGACATAAAATTAAATGAGGAGAAGCATACATAGATATTATAGGATTTGTGATTCTATCCCTTTGATATCGCCATAAAAAATAAAACCATGAAGTTTGAAGTAAGAATTTATATCATTGGACCATCACAAAAACACCTGAAATAATCAGAGCATGCACAAGTTTTTTAGCATCTCAACTTTGCTCTAAACTTTATACAAAGGGTTCTGAAAGTTGATTCACAACCTAATATGTTTCACCAACTTAATCAGAAAAGCAGTAGCTATGTATAACATGCTCCATGTAACAAATTTCATTATTCAAGTCTAAAATTTGAATTATAGATAGGTAGTTAGTTAGATCTACAATGAATAATTTCACAAAACTGTAAATCATAGCACATTAGCATAATGAAAATATATTTTAAATACATAAATATTATCAAAAACTTGTTTATTTTGAACAAGACATTTATTATTGATGACTTTGAATTACAATAATGTTCTGTTTAAAATTAGAACCTTCAAATTTAAATTATTGCAATTCTTATTCTTAACAAAATAACATAAAATTATCCATGAGTAAATACTAATTTTGAAAAATATATAAACACTAACATATGATATAATGACTAACTCGCCCTAATTTTTGTTAATAGTCATTGTAAAGTACGCTCTTAATAGAAATCATCTCTGTTGAAACTTGAATCAAATGCATTCTTGGAATGTTTCTAATCAATTTCTATATAAGGATTCTCCTCACATATTTTATGGAACATTGATGGAAGTAATTCATCATCATGTGTAGAATATGTTTCTAAAAAGTAATCTCCTGACAAGTGTTAACCTATTATTAATTTTTATGAAGAACAATTTTTTTTTCTATAAATAAAAACATTAAAAATATATGCTATTGAGTGAGCATTATTTCTCATCCATTTCTTCTTTGGTTCAAAACACACCTAAAAAGATAAATTATTTTACTCGAAATATCCGTTACTCATCAGAGTTAATTTATTCCTAGTACTTGTCATGAAGGCCATAAAATGCGCATATTTTGTTACTATAAATTCTACAAACTTTCTGGGAATTATTAATCCAATTGCAAAACAAATTTTAAGTTCTTATTCTTTTACTTTTTAATTTTTTAATTTTTTTTTTTTACTTTTCATTTTCCTGTCACCCTATTCTTATTTGTTGGAAGGAGGGGAGACAAGAAAATGGAAAAGATGATGAAATCAAGCACTATGTTTGCTTTGTTGTTTGTTTTGATCTCAAATCTTTTCGCCATAATCTATTGTACACAACCCCTTGCACCTGCATTGTATGTGTTTGGTGATTCATTGGTTGATAATGGTAACAACAATTGGATCCCTGATGTAGCAAAATCAAATTACTATCCATATGGTTCTAATTTCTCTGCGGGCCCCACTGGAAGATTTTCTAATGGAAAAAACCTTGTCGACTTTTTAGGTTTTCTTTTTTCCCTTATCACATTAATTAATTATTTTTGTTTGTATTATTATTGTTGTTGTTGTACATTTACCCCATTTTTGTTGCATGATTCTTTTTATTTTAATTTCTATATATCTTTAACTGTTTTTTTTTCTGACAATAATAATAAATATCATTTTCTTTTGAGAGAATTTTCATATATACTCTTCCTCTCTACTATTTGTGTGTTTAACAATATCAAAATAGATGATAGAATAATTAAAAAAAATTATTCCATGTACAGGAGAATACTAATATATCAAAAAATAATATTGTCTTACAATAATAATTGACTGTTAAGTTTTATTTTGTTTTAATTTTGTCTTAAAATTTTTTTATTTGTATCAAATATACTACTAACTGTTAATTTTTTAAAAAATTTAGGATCAATTCAATAACAATTTCATAAGAACAATCTTTAACACATACAAGCAAATTAAGTATAATTTTCATATATTATTGTTAGATTGGTCTTATTTTTTTGAAAATTTAGTTGTCAAGATATATTTGATGAAAATTAAAAATTTTTGAGACAAAATTAAAATAAAATAAAATAAAAAATATTTTTAAAATTTTTACCAAATTTCAAGAACAAAAAATATAATTTATCCTATTTTATATTCATTAATAATTTCTAAAATAAATTCACAATATTAGATGTAATAAATATATAATTTTAGATATTATATGCATAAAATTATAGATATTAAATTAAATAAGATAATTTTAAATTATTATTTTCTTAATATTACTGAATTAGAAAATATCTAGAATAATTTTTTTTCCTAATAAGCTAATTACTAATTAGTGTTTTTGTTTTGGTGATCAGCTGAATATATGGGATTGCCATATCCTCCACCATACTTAAGTAAAGAAGGGCCATCTTCATTAACCGGAATTAATTATGCATCTGGTGCTGCTGGAATTGTTGAATATACTGGATCACAAGTTGTAAGTACTAATAAATTGCTAGACCTTGATTTTCCTTTATATATATATATTTTATTTTTTATTTTTTTCCTCTGGTATAAATTCTGAATATTTTTTTCATATTTTTCTTGAATTTGGATTTGATTTCCGAAGTATTATTGATTCTTGAATGATTCTTTGTGGTTGTTTTAATTTGAGTAATAAGACAAATAGATCCTGAAAATTTTGTGATAAACTTATAAATTATAAATTAAGAAACAAAATCTAAACAAGTTTTTGAAAATATTTTGTAGAAGTTTTATAAGTCTTTGTAGAAAAAAAAAAGTCTCTAAAGAATTACAACATTATAGTTATACATTTTGAAATGATGATGAGATAGTTGTGTACATTACAGTTATTTAACTAGAGATTTATAATGCTGTTGCTGTAATTATTTAAAACCTCGGTATTTTATTATGATTTTATTTTTGATGTATTGACAATGTAAAATATTTTTTATAATGATCAATTATATTTATTTTTTTAAATAATTATTTAGACAGTTAATGTAAAAAATAATTATTTTAATTAACATTGTTAGAATATATTAAAGGTGAATTTTTATTATATGGTGTCTAAATTGTTAACTTATTTTTATAAGTAAAAAAGAAAATATATAAAATAAAAACAAAATATTTTAAATTTATTAAATATTATTTATTTGACTTTTTTAGTAAGTTAGGCACAATATCATAGGCACCATAGCATTTACCTATATTAAAATCAATTAGTATTCATTAAAATTATTTAATATATATGAATATTTATTAATAGGATATTATGTCTCTTAGTACTTATAAATATTTTTTTATATTGTATCATTTTATACAATTTGAATACACACAAATTTTTTTATTACTCTCTCTTATCCTCTAATATGATATCAGAGTCATGGTATCCTTCTTGAAGAGGATATGTTGTTTTTCTTGTCATTTTACTGTATTTTTACCTTTTTCCTCTTTGTCATTTTTTTCTTGCCTTTTGTTACTCTTTTGATGCCTTTTTACCTCACCGATTAGCCTATCTTTTCTGTCTTGTGTCTTTTTGATTCTAATGAATAAAACATCACTATCATCCGCTGTTTACCTATTCTCGTGAAAAAACAATATATTTTTCGTCACTCTTCGATAGTTTGTCATCCTCTGACATTTTATCATCTCTTTACAATTTTCCACCTTTTCGCCAGTTCACCATCTTTTTGGCAGTTTCGTCTGCATTTTTCTTGCGGTAGTTTCGTCTGTGCTTTCATTGCAACAGTTTTATTTGCGCTTTGTTGTAATAGTTTCGTTTGTGCTTCTGTTGCAGCAATTTGAGAGGGATGTTATTAGAATATATTAGAATTATTTAACACACATAGATATTTATTATAAAATATTACGTCTCTTAACACCTATAAATACCTTTTCTATATTGTATCATTTCACACAACTTAAATATATTCAAACTTTTTTTTATCGTTCTCTCCTATCTTTCTAACAAACATAATGATACATGATTAAATGTATATATAAAATTATTTTCTACCGACATTACATTTTTTTCTAAGCTTATAAATCATTTCAAATTTTTCAGAAACCTACTTATTCGACTACTTTCTTAAACTTTCCTTTGATCTTGATTCATTGTTAATGAACACCATTGTCAAAATATTATATCATAGAATTTTTTTTTTAATTTTTTGTTGTAGGGAGTGGTGCTTCCTTTGGACGAACAACTTGCCAATTTTCAGATGACAATTACAAGGGATTTGCCCATACATATGACCCAAAGTCAGATATCTGAGCATCTATCAAAAGCTATATATTTATTGTCAATAGGCAACAATGACTACCTCATCAACTATCTTGGAGCTTTTACTGGCGTAAGTCCCACATCCACTGTTTACGCACCCGAACCCTTTGCTGAACTTCTCATTAATACCCTTGAAAAACAATTGCAGGTATGTCATCTCATCATTGTAGTCACCAATCACACTTGTTGTCATTTTTGTCACACAAATAATTATTAGTATGCTTCTTTTTATCAGTTTAAACTAAAAAAAAAGTAATATTATGACGTAATGTCAAAATTTGTATGACAAAAAAATTTAGAATTTGATCTTTATTAAATAAAAAAAATATATCTTTAACAAAAAAAATTATACAAAAAATTCTTATTTATAAAAGCATGATAAAAATAACCATTTACATTTCTCTTCTTATTAGTTTAAACTTTCGAAAAAAGTAGTAATAATATAAAATTTTAAAATATCCATAAATATAAGTTGCTAGATTATAGGTGCATAGATGTTCATTTTACATCATTTAATGCAAATAATTTTTATGATAGGTAATTATAATTTATTCACGGTAATATTATATATCAATTTATTTTAATAATTAAGTTTAATCAAATTAGTTCAATAATTTTTTAACATATAATTAGTTGAAGAAAAAAGAAAAAATATAAAAAAAATTAATTAAATTTAATTATAAAAATAACTTATTCAATTAGTATTTCTGATTTAATAATTTTATCACAAAAACTAATTTGTATAAATAAATATTTAATCGTATATTATTATATTAATAAAAGTAATTAATTTTTAAATTTATTATTTAAAAAATGATCTAAACGCATGAATCTAATTGTAACAGCAACTATACAAGTTGGGAGCTAGGAAGATAATATTGAACGATCTATGCCCCTTAGGGTGCACCCCAATGTACTTAAAGACACGTCCCCACAAAGGTGCATGTGTTGATGAAATAAACGCATTGGTTCAACATTTTAACAAAAGGCTTCCTTCAATGCTTCAACGTCTCTCTTCCACCCTTACCGGAGCCGTCTTCGTTCAGGGTAATATTTATGCCACCGCCACTGAGATCATCTTAAATCCAACCAAATATGGTAAACCTTTTCTTTTCTTTTTTTTTTTGATTTTTCTGCATGAATTTTCAAGTTTGTTATCTTGTCTTTATTGATATTGTAACAGGTTGCATTTAATTTTTTTCTTTTATATTAAATTTATGAGATTATCTGTGCAAAAAATAAATTACTAAAATGATGTTCAAAAATTTATATTATAAGCAAAAATAATTTTTAAAAATTATATTTAAGATTATTTTTGTTAGCGTAAAATTTTGAGTACTATTTTAATAGTTTATATCAATTTTTCCTTGAGGCTTTGAGGTTGCATTAGATATCTATATATAAAAGTTATTAGGAACAACAACTATTATTTAATCATGTTTATATATTCTTGTTTTGATAACAAGCCTCTAATTTTGAACTGGAAGAATATGCTTTCTTTTCTAAAATTTTTTAAAAGTTTTAAAAATATTTTATCATTTAATTGATTTAATTTTATTATTAATATTTAAAATAAATGTTAAAATTTTTCATACTAATAATTTTTTAATAAAAATTTACATATAAGTATTTTTATGTGAAGTTAATAATTAAAATTATTATATGACAATTTAATTAAATTTATTAAATGATTTTTAACTATGTACTTTAAACGAAAACAACTTCATGTACGTTTCTATCTAATTTTTTATAGTGAACATGTAATTGACTTTTAGCATTATTATTTTAGAGAATCTTAGCTGCCAATATTTTTAGTAAAAAAATTAATAATTGACTACTATCAATTCAAATGTAAGACGAAAATAAGAAAAAAGTATTGGTGTATTTTTTTTCCTTTATGTCTTTAAAAATTTACAATTTGATAACTATTACACATAGAATTCAAATGATTTTGAATGATGTTAATGAGATGGTCAATAAAAATAATTTGAATATAAATGATGTTAATAACTATAAATATAATAAATCAATTTAGGTTAGTACTTAGTAGAATAATCAACTTAATTGTCCGCTTAAGTAAGTGTGGGGAGTTTGAATCCTGCCTTGTACATATATTAATATATTGGTCAATGATAAACTCTTAAATAGAGCTTAGATCGGCATCGGATTATTCTTTGATTTATGTATTTAATTTTGCAGGTTTTAGTGATGTGAGAAACCAATGTTGCGAAACATCGTTTAATTTGATGTGTATGCCATTAAAAACGCCATGCTCAGATCCACAAGAAAAATTCTTTTGGGATGGAGCTCATCCAACAGAAGCCACATATTCAATTATTGCAAAGCGAATGGTTTCTGATAAATCTGTTCTCACACCATTCACCCTTCAAGAACTCCTCCAACTCTAACTGTAATATTCCCATCATTTTTTTGGGGTGGATTTTAATTTTTCTCTAGTTTAAATTTGAATAATTAAAAAACAATGTAGCGCTTATTACATATTATTTTTTTGTTGATTTATAATCATATTTCATTGTGAAATATAAAGCAACTATTATTTGATTTATTTCATAATATATAGCAAATGTGTCTTGTTAATTAATATTCAGGCATCTTTCTTTTTGTGATCCTTAATTGGATGTGTATAAATCATGTAGGAATGACATATACTTAGGATAATAGCATCATAGCGTGCACAATATAAAATATTTATTTCAATTTGATTTTGGGCAGTAATTATTTTCATGTCTCTCTCCTCATGTCAATTATATAATGTAGTATATTTGAAGTGAGAAAATTTTTAGAGAGGTGAAGTAGAATTCGTTGGGTAACAAAATTAACAAAACAGAATAAGGCAACTAAAATTTATAGATAAAAATGGATAAAACTGAATCAAATGATTTGGATAATAATAATTAAAATATACATTTAAATGATAAAAATTATAATTTTTTAAAATATAAAAAATCTATAATAAACTCTTTTTATGAAATCTTTACTCATTTTTTCTTTTATTTTTGTCCACTATAATTTCTTAATACATTAGAATATTATTTATAACAAATTTTATTAGCAACAACTATGTTTCTCTTGATAACAAATTGCTACTCATCTGACCATTCTTCCTTATATCAAAATCACTCGTTATTAGTTTAGATATATTTACAAACAAGTTCTATTAATGATAAGATAAGAAGTAATAATAGTAGAAATCAGTTTTTTTTTTTAACAGAAATTCTGTTATAACAAACTTTTTTAGTCAATTAATTTCTTAACTACTATGTGATGTATATAAAACAATCTTTTTTAGTGTGTAAAATTCTGATTAGATAATACATTTTATTGAATAGTTCTGAGATCTTCTTCTAAAATTCTAATTTTATAAAATATTTCAGTGAATAATTTTGAGATCTTCTTCTAAAATTCTATTTTCTCTCTTATTTCTTGATTTCATTTAAGTTCAAAATGTTTTTTTGTGCTGCTAATGTTATATTGTCAATGTGCTGAAACAGTAACACACATACTTTTATATGGTCAATATATTTCTAGGTTCCGGGTGAAGTTATGGGTGAGGCTAATTAATGTTACTTGGTTTAGACCTAAGGAATAAATCAAGGAGTGTATAACATGAGTAAAAGAAGGTGGATTTCATGGTTATTATATGAATTGTATTAAATTAATCTTCTACCTTAGCACATAACAATAATAAAACATAACAATAATAAAAAAATTTCGTGTTCCACAAATTTAACCTAATAAAATACATAATTTCAGTTATAATTTTAATATTTATTATTTTATCTGTATGATATCTTTTTATTTTATCTTATTTTTATCTTTCATGAGTCAATGTTTTACTTTTTTAGTATACAATACAATTCAATAATCAATAAAATTTTTTTCTTTTTTTTTTCTTTTCCAATTTTTTTCACAATTTTATGAGCAGCAGACTCCACCCTTGCCACCGTCTGCTCTGTTTCTCAATCGCATTCGCCGTGGCCGCCGTGGTTTCTGTCTCTGCTTCTTCAGCTCGCTGGGGAACATAGATAGAATGAGTGCTGTTCATGTTATTGTTTTAGCTGCTTTATTAGATTAGACAGATTGCAGAAGAATGAAGGTCAAAGTTATATCTCGTTCTGCTGATGAATTCACCCGGGAACGAAGCCAAGACCTTGAGAGGGTATTCCGCAACTACGATCCCGACCTTCGTACTCAAGAGAAAGCTGTTGAGTATGTCCGTGCTCTCAATGCTGTCAAGTTGGACAAGATTTTTGCAAGACCGTTTATAGCTGCAATGGATGGGCATATAGATGGGGTTTCCTGTATGGCCAAGAATCCTACACAATTGAAATGGATATTTTCTGGTGCAATGGATGGAGATATTCGTCTCTGGGATATAGCTTCCAGGCGCACAGTTTGTCAGGTCATCAAGGTGCTGTCAGAGGCTTCACTGTATCAACAGATGGGCGCATGCTTGTGTCATGTGGTACTGATTGCACTGTTAACTTTGGAATACTTCTGTTGATAATCTTATGGAGTTGGGTCACTAAACTAAAAATTTTGTAGAGCCAGCAAGTGTTCATGTTGGGAAGTATGCATTTTTGGCTGTTGATCACCAGTGGATGGTGAACTTTTTGCCACAGCTGCTGCCCAAGTAGATATATGGAATCACAACAGATCTGAGCCTATAAACAGTTTTCAGTGGGAAACAGATTCAGTAATTTCGGTTAGGTTTAATCCCGGAGAACCAAATCTCCTAGTAGCATCTGCTAGTGACCGAGGTATAATGTTATACGATCTACGTATGGCTTCTCAAGTGACAAAAATGATAATGATGACCAAAACAAATTCGATAGCATGGAACCCAATGGAACCAATAAATTTTACAGCTGCAAATGAAGATGGAAATTGCTATAGCTATGATGCTAGAAAGTTAGATGAAGCCAAATGTGTTCATACGGATCATGTTTCTGCAGTGATGGACATTGACTATTCACATACTGGTCGAGAATTTGTGACTGGATCGTATGACAGAACAGTAAGGCTTTTCCATTATAACAGTGGTCATAGCAGGGAGATTTATCACACTAAGAGAATGCAAAGGGTATTCTGTGTCAAGTTCAAAGGTGATGGAAGTTACGTGATATCTGGAAGTGATGATACTAATCTCAGGCTCTGGAAGGCTAAGGCATCAGAACAACTTGGAGTTGTTCTCCCAAAGGAACGGAAGAAGCATGAGTATCATGCAGCCATTAAGAAACGTTATATCCACCTGCCTGAAGTTAAGCGTATTGCTAGGCATAGGCACTTGCCCAAGCCAATATACAAAGCTGCTGCTTTGATGCGTGCCATGGCAGATGCCAGGAAAAGAAAAGAAGAGAGGAGGAAACCTCACAGTGCACCAGGGAGCATTACGACGTAACCACTACTGAGAAGAAGAATTATCAAAGAAGTTGAGTAAGGTTTTCATTGGCTAGCGGTTCATATTAATTAAAGATCAAGGAAAATTCTACTGTGCTGAAGGCAATATCTGTTCGCACCGGCTGATGATACGTGTGTTGAGTGTAGTTGAAAAGCGTGTCGAGAGAAGTATTATCGCTGTCAAAATACTGGATGATGATGCCAACAAAAAGTCTGCGTGGGCCCTGCACTTGGCAGTGCCAGTTGTCGATGCTTAGCAAACCATTTAAAAATGATAATAAATGCAGTTAACGATAATATAATAGATGTAATTAATAATATTTTACATTAAATTGGTGGTATAGTTGTAAAAATCGAATCGGACCGATCGATTCGATTGGAAAATCAATGAACCGAATCTTAAATCGGTTTGGTTTATTTTTTAGACCATTTAAAAAAAACGGGTGTAAATCGATAAAAATCGAAGAAACCGATCAAAATCGGTGAGAATTGGTATAAACCGGTCTAACTAAATTGGTTTATTGTAAAAATTGTCAAAATGTTAAAGCAAAAGTTCAAATCTAGAACCTTGGGAATGCAACCTCTTTCCCTTGCCACTGAGCTACTATATTCCTTGCTCTTACGTATGTCAAATAATAATTATATAATATACATTCAATTATATAATATTATAAATAACTAATTTAATTTAATTTTTAATTTTTTATTTTTTGTATTAATTCTATTTTAATTATGTGCCATTATTAATATAAATATAAAATTTACTAAAAATTTATTAATTTGCTTGATCTATTTAAATGCTAGTATTGTGATTAAAATTATTTGTTTTGATACTAGTGTTAAAATCTACTAATATTATAGTTAAATGACAAGCTTTATGAATGAATTGTTACTCTTATTGTGTCAAATTAAGATATTATTGTAGTAGTACTGATAAATTTTACGTTTTTCTACTAGTTATTTTTAGAATTTGAGACTTGATTTTTCATAAAATGTTAATGTAGATATGCATTTCAAATTTTAATTTTAAGTTTTTTATTATTTTATATTTTTTATTTATATGAGACTGGTTTTATCAGTTCAATCAGTAATTTATCGATTGAACCAATAAATCAATAAATCAGTAGGTTAATCGATTTGATCACCGGTTCGATTTTTACAACTATATTTGGTGGAGTCAGTTAAATTTTTGTGTTTGGTTCTGTTGGCTGGTCCAAAGTAATTAATTATTTAGATGGACCTTTGAAAGTGAACATGTAGATATGTGGTCTGATCAAAATGATGATCTTATAAAAAGAATAAGATTGTGTTTGGTTAACAATAAAGTATCTTTTTTTCCCTCTCCGTACATCTTTTCATTCGCAACCAGTATCTTTCTTTCACCACCATGAGAGGTGGCTTTGTCCGTGGAGGACATTCACGGTCTCATGACCCAAGAGATATGGAACCGCGAGATACAGAGCTCCTTCAGAGATATGGAAAGAAGGTCCGCAAGATTGGAGAAAGTGAGGCTTTCTCAGGGGAGATATCCTTAGTGCCGAGAGAGGAAGATTGGATGATTGGAGAGCTAGAGAGTGGAGTGGAAGGCCGAGCAACAACAAGATCCTTCAGAGATGCAGTGAAAGGGGGGAGAAGACCAGTGGGAGAGATGGAAGATGATAGCTTTTCCTCTTCAGACGAAGAACCTGGAGAGAAGACAGAAGAGATGGAAAAAGACCAAACCAACGATAGCAGCAATGGAAAAAAAAGCCATGAGCCCTCTCCTGAAATACGAGTAGAGAAGGTAAATGGTATTTATAATTTTATTATTAATAATGCTGGACTTAAATCACTGAGACATCAATGGTGGGATACATTGATTGTCAAATTGCTTGGAAGAAAAATTTCACTGCCAGTACTAAGCAGACGATTAGAGGCTATGTGGGGAAAACAGGGCTCTATTGAGGTGATAGATCTTGGCAACGAATTTTTTATTGTGAAATTCTTCTCACAAGAGGATTTAGATTTTGCCCTGACAGGTGGTCCATGGAAAATCTTTGATCATTATTTAGCCATTAGGTTTTGGAAACCAAACTTTAACCCAATGGAAGCAACCATAGATAGTATAGCTGCATGGGTTAGGCTTCCGGGTTTGGCTATTGAATATTATGAAGAGGAGATGCTGAAAAGGATTGGCAACATTCTGGGAAAAACTATGAGAGTGGACACAAATACAGCAGATAAGAGCAGAGGCAAATTTGCAAGACTTTGTGTTGAACTTGATCTGACAGAACCCCTTGTCTCACAATATTCTATTAATGGAATCAGATATTTGGTTGAATATGAAGGTCTCCACAGCATCTATTTCCAATGTGGATTAGTAGGACATGATAGTAATAACTGCCCTCGGAAAGTTGTTGCAAACGGGGCCTCAGGGGCAGTAGCCATGGCGGAAAAGGAGTCGGATGTTGGAGAGAAGCAGGTTCCACAAAATGACAAAAATGAAGAGGGTAATAATGGAAAAAACAATAATAGCAAGGGTAAAAAGGTAATGGAAGAGGAAGACAGTGCGTACGGACCATGGATGATGGTGCAGAGGACAAATCGTGGCAAAAAAGCAGGAAAAGTCCAGCCTGGAGAAGGTAGTGGAGGTGCCCAAAATGCAATTTTGAAGATTCAGAATCAAGAAAAAGGTACTAGGTTTGCTATTCTCAGTGCTGCAGAAGAAGAGAATCATATCATTGAAGAAGGTTCTACACCACATCAGCAATCTATGGAGAAGGACACTAACTTTAGTAAAGGAAACCAGCCCAACACATCAATTGACAAAAAACAAAGCAGAAGGAAAAATGCTACTGACGTGGTTAATCCAAAGAACAAAACCAGTACTCCCCAGCCTAATAAGACCCAGTCCACTAACCAGCAACCAAAACAGGCAAAGACAAGTATACCACAGCCCAACCCAAGTCCAATCCCTAAGATATCAAATTTGAACAAGACTGAAACCCAAATTGGGGCCAGCAAAACACAAAATGAATCCCAACAGACCAAATCCAACGAAGCACCCAGTGACCAAAACATGAACCCCACAAATAAGAATAACAGTAGCCAACATAGAAACACCCAGCAGAGCAACAAACCCCCAACTACCATCGGAGAGGAAGGCCAAGATAGGTCATTGGTAGAAGAATTTGTTCCAGAAACTATAATGTCGGATGAGCATATGGATGACATGGAAGGGCCTGAACCAGAGCCACCAGACTTGAATCCGGTCAACACAGTGACAATGGTTGAAGTCATGGAACTATATGAGAAACAGAGACACCATCAAAACCAACCTGGGGAGAATCAGGTGCGAGAAATACCACAAAGAAATGAATCAGATACAGTCATCTATGACGAAGAGGAGGCCATGAATATGGCGGAATAGTTTCTCCTTGTTTTATTTTGTCTTTATGAATATTATGGCTTGGAATTGTAGAGGGGCGGCTGGGAAGCCTTTTGGCCGTACCCTGACTGATTTTTTGAAGGTGTATAGAACGGACATTGTGATTCTGCTGGAGACTAGATGCAGTGGTGATAAGGCCAAAAATGTGATTAGAAAGCTGGGTTTTAATTTCTATCATATTGAGGAGGCTGTCGGCTTCAGTGGGGGGATATGGATTATGTGGAATGATGTAGACATCGATATTTCTGTGTTAGTGTCTAAAGCTCAGCATGTGCATTTGGGAATTAAAAGAGGTATACAGGAAGAGTGGCTTCTTACGGCAGTATATGCAAGCCCACAGGAAGGTAGAAGAAGAGAGCTATGGCATAATCTAAGGAATCTTCAACAGAACATAAGGCAAGGTTGGTTAGTAATTGGAGACTTCAATGACATTGCTGACCCTTCCGAAAAGAAAGGTGGAGGAAGAGTGGATATAGGAGCTTGCCGAAGATTTAGAAAATGGATTGATGATTGCTCGCTTATTGACCTTGGAGCTGTTGGAAATCGATTCACGTGGAGAGGCCCAAAGTGGGAGAATTTAGATAGAGTTTTCAAGCGTTTGGATAGAGCAATGTCGAATGTGACCTGGAGGACCAGGTTCCCAGAGGCTCGGGTGGAAGTCTTGGCAAGGATTAATTCTGATCATCATCCCTTATATGTGACTATGCTGCCATGTACACAGAAAATTCAAAACAAACCCTTCAGATATGAAGCAATGTGGGAATTACATCCTGAATTCAATGACTTTGTCAGAGGACACTGGAAAAATAGCATCAACCTGAATCAATCTCTGAATCAATTTAGGAAAGAGATTATCAAGTGGAATAGAGATACATTCGGCCATATTGGAAAGAAGAAGAGAATTCTAATGAGAAGGATAGAAGGAATACAAAGAGCAGGTAACTATGGCAACAATCCTTTTCTGGAGGAGCTTGAGATCAATTTGAGAAAGGAGCTGGAGGATATCCTTGATAAAGAGGAGATAATGTGGATGCAAAAATCTAGGGACCAGTGGGTGATTGAAGGTGACCGAAACACTAAGTATTATCATGCTCGAACCATCATTCGTAGAAGGAGGAACAAAATCTTAAAATTGAAGAGCTCTGAAGGGAGGTGGATTGAAGACCACGAGGAGTTGGCAAGCCATGTTATATCCTTCTTCAAAACCTTGTATACAGATGATAACGAAGGGCCACCCTTCTTATATGATGTAAGGCCCTATCCCTCTTTAGACGAGAACATCAAGAAGAATCTGAAGAAGATGCCGACAGTAAGAGAGATCAAAGAAGCTCTTTTCAAGATTGGGTATATGAAAGCTCCAGGCCCGGACGGTTTTCCTGCTAGATTTTTCAAACAACATTGGGAGATGGTGGAAGAGAGTTTAATCAGTATGGTGAGACAAAAGTGGGCGGATCCAGACTTGATGAACGATATCAACTCCACCCTTATCACGCTCATTCCCAAGGTGAAATTTCCATATTCTATTACTCAGTTTAGACCTATCTCCTTATGCAACGTTAGTTATAAGTGTATCGCGAAGATCATTGTGGAAAGACTCAAGCCTGCTATGTTGAATAGAATTGCTCCTTTTCAATCCAGTTTTGTTCCAGGCAGGAAAATACATGATAACATTCTTATAGCTAAAGAGTTAGCTCATTCGATGAAGAAAATAAAAGGCAGAAAGGGAGTAATGGCAATAAAGTTTGACTTTGAAAAGGCATACGATCGCCTCAGATGGAACTTCCTCAAAAATTGTCTTCTAGATTTCAACCTGGGAGAGCAATTTGTTCACCTTGTCATGGCATGTGTCTCCTCTGTACAATATAATGTTCTATGGAATGGGGGGAAAACTGAGGACTTCCATCCAACCAGAGGGCTAAGACAAGGGGATCCCATCTCACCATACCTCTTCGTCATAGCAATGGATAGACTGTCACATCTTATAGAGGATAGTGTGGAGGCAGGAAGATGGACCCCGATGAAAGTTGGGCGCACGGGACCATCAATCTCTCACCTTTTATTTGCGGACGACTTGCTTGTCTTTGGAGAAGCTTGTATAGGCCAAATGGAGGAAATCGAGAGATGTATGGATCGATTCTGCTCTGTCTCTGGCTTGAAAATAAGTAGCATCAAAACCACTGTTACCTTTTCTAACAATACGAGAAGGGAAGACAGAGAAGCCATCTTAAATGTTTGTCATTTTCAAGAGAAACCGGTCTTGGGGAGATACTTAGGAGCCCTAATTAGTAACCATAGAAAAGGAAAAGAAAAATTTAAAAATGTCCTCGACAGAATGGAGAGCAAATTAAAGGGATGGAAGACCCAGTGCTTGTCACTTGCAGGGAGAATCACTCTAGCCAAGACAGTTTTGAGCCCGCTTGCAAATTTTGATATGCAACACTCGAAATTACCAAAGGGGATATGCAACCAACTAGAGAAATTCCAAAGAAAATTCATCTGGGGTGATTCTGAAGGACATAAGAGAATCCACCACATTGGCTGGAGTACACTTTGCAAGCCGAAGATCCAGGGCGGATTAGGAATGAGGAACCTTCAGGCTGTTAATGAATCGTTCCTTATGAAAATCATTTGGAGACTTATCACAGAATCAGACTCACTATGGGCAAGAATTTTCATTAGCAAGTATATAGAAGGAAGGGAAGAAACAGAAGGGCTGAGTAGAAGGGCAAATGATTCCACCCTCTGGAAAGAATTAGTGAGATTATGGCCACAGGTGGAAAAGTATTGTAGGTATGTGATTGGAGATGGGAGAAATGCACTTTTTTGGAAGGATAAATGGGTGCCGAATTATGATAGACTTGATAGAGCTGCCATCAATCCAATTCCTAGTTCTAGAAAAGATGATTTGGTAGTGGACTATGTAAATGACAAGGGTGAATGGAGCATCGTGGATATTCAGAAGTTTCTGCCTGAGCACATCATAAACATCATTAAATCCATTCCTCCCCCAAAGAAAGATTTGCAAGATTCAATTTGTTGGGGATTAACTACCGATGGATGTTACACTGTTGCATCTGCCTATAAAGAACTTACCAAGACAACAAATATTGAGTGCACGTCCAAATGGATGTCAATCTGGAAGTGGAAGGGGCCAGAGAGAATAAAAGTTTTCATGTGGCAGGTTTCTCATGGAAGAATTTTGACAACAAGTAGAAGAGCCAGAATGCTAAGGACAAATCCAAATTGCCATTGCTGTACTGGACACCCTGAAACAACACTCCATATTTTGAGAGATTGTCCGAGAGCCTCAAGAATTTGGACTCAACTCTTAAACCCAGCTGCGGTTGCGGTCTTCTTTGGTTTATACTTAAAAGGGTGGATCAATTTCAATCTTAAAAATGATCTTGGAAAACACTCCCCGTTGGATTGGAAGGATGAGTTTTTTGTAGCTAACTGGTTGATTTGGAAGTGGAGAAATCAAGAGATATTCTCACCACCGTTCATAAGACCCAAGAACACCAATGTAGTGATTAGGAATACAGCCCAAAATTTTAAGGAAGCTTATCAAAGAAAACAGCAGGGGATGAAAGGGAGAAGATCACAGTCTCATCAGTATATTCATTGGAGTATACCTCCCAAGGGATGGGTTAAGGTGAATACCGATGGAGCTGTAGGAGACAACGGGACAAAAGCAGGCTGTGGAGGTCTCCTCAGAACTCATGAGGGAGAGTGGTTGGCGGGATTTCAATCTAATCTTGGATGTTGTTCGATTTTGGAAGCAGAATTGTGGGGAGCCTACCATGGGATGAGAATGGCGTGGGAATTAGGCATGAGAAGGCTTATTGTGGAAGTGGATTCAACTGAGGCCTATGACATTTTAAATCGGAAGTTTCAATCGCAAAATACCAGTGCCCTTTTAAGAAATATACAAGACATGATAAATAGACCATGGGAGCTTGCTTTCAATCACACCCTCCGTGAAGGCAACAAATGCGCTGATTGGCTTGCCAAAAGAAGCCTGGGAAAGCAATCTGCTTTTATCTTTTTAGATTCTCCACCAAGTGATTTCGTCAGGGTCATAGATAGTGAGAAAAAAAGGGAATTAGTTTCCTATCCTTTAGAGAGTAGTTAGTTTTTTTCTTCTGGGCTTTGGCCCCTTAATTTCACCGAAAAAAAAAAGATTGTGTTTGGTTGGGCTGTGAGTAAAAGATGCAATGGTGTAGAGAAAACAGAAGGATTGGCACATTAAATTTTATATGGGTATACGAAATGCAAATAGTCAAAACCCTAAAAAAATATGATAGATGAATACACTATAATAAAATTCAAATAGTCAAATGAATTTTTTTCCGAAAATTCAGGAAAAAAGTTGTTTCTAATACTATACAAAAAAATAAATGCGAGGGGTTATATTTGGATTTCTATAAGCAATAATATTAAAATGATTATTTAATATATTAATAATATAAAAAATAAAAAATAAAATTATGAATACTTTTTTTAATTATATTATAACAATTGTAATTTTCATATATTAAATTAATTATTTGAGATTTATTTAATATATGTTATATCAGTATATATAATTATACTAAATTTTATGTGTATATTAAAAATCATATTATATATATATATATATATATATACATTGGCCCATAGATTAAAACCTTTTATATATATATATATATATATATATATATATATATATAGGAGAGTAGCAGTGTGTTGATTGCTCGACAAGTGTTTGTTTTCATTGAGCGACACGTAGTAGGGAAAAACAAAATAAAATAAAGGGTAAAGGATAAATAGGTCTCTGACCTTTTAAAATGCGGACATTTTTGTTCCTCAAAATTGGAAAATACATTTTGATCTCTTATCATGTAAATTCTGTAACAATTAAGTCTTTTCGTAAAATTGGTGTTTGAAACGGTAACATAGATTACTGAGGTGGAGAGATAGAGAGTGATGTGTCCGTTAATGGCCAAAACGACGCCGTATGCATCCCCACTTTCATCCCCATCATCCCAGACCTCCTCTTCTTCTTCCATGGCAGAGAAACCAAGAAAAAAAATATGAAAACTGTAAGCAACACATTAACTTAGATGTCCCTCCCACACAATCTTTTTTCCATCCTTCTTTATGAAAGAAACCCCTCCAACATAATCTCACATCAAACAATTGTGAAAGTTCTGAATCATTGGATATATTTTTCACATTTGTTGGCTCGATCGACTATTCTGAATCATTGTATAATAATAAAATCTGTAATCAAATAGTGCACATGAATTCTCTTCCACTTAAGTATTCAACCAAGGTCAACAACCTTGACGAATTCTATTGCAACCATAGCTTTTGTTTATATTTCACTCACAAATCACAAGCAAGTTATAATTCATATAGAGAAGCATTTTCCAATTAGTAAGATACCTCATGAGCAGAGTAAATCTCAGTGTTAAATCCAGTCTCCTGGCCATTTTCATTGGTCCGAAAGCCCCTGGGTTTTCCAAAATATATACCCTTGAATAAGCAGAGAGCACGGACAAGAAGATTTAACCCTATGAATCAGGGGACAGCAACTAGAAATTCAGTATAATGAGCGGAGAACCGAAGGAAGACTGACCGCCAGTGGGTTCCCTCACAACCATGAGATCAACACCTTCAGCAACCTCTTTCTTAAGGGTTGAAGCATCCACTAACTAGAGGATAACCAGCACAAATAAAAAGGCATGCAGATTATTTCCATGTGAGAAGAAGCAGCAAGAGCTGATTAGTACCTGTGGGAAGACAGTGGCTGGTCTGAGATTTGCAAAAACTTGAAGGCCAGGCCGGAGCTGAAGCAACCCAGTCTCTGACTTCAGATGTTTCTCGTTTTTATCCCATTTATAGCCTCCATTGGCACCAAGAAGAACAGCATCGGATTGCTTCGAAACAGCAAGGGTCTCGTCGGGCATGGGGACTCCGGTGGCGTCCAATGCAGTGCCTCCTAGAAGCATCTCTCGGAACTCGTATGTGATCCCTGATGCAATAAGGGGGGAAAATTAGGAAAATTGTGGGATTTTGAAGAGTGAAAGAGCGGATGAAGTGGGGAAAAGGGAAATGGGGAGGATACCTTCGAAGGAGCCGGTGAGGACAAGAACGTCTTTTGTGAAGGAAATGACTTCGGGGCCGATGCCGTCGCCGGGGAGGAGGGTGATGGTGTAGGACGCAAGAGAGGAAGAAAGGGTGCGATGAAACCACCATGGAAGAAGAAGAAGAGGAGGTTTGGGATGATAGGCATGAAAGTGGGAATGCATGCCGCGTCGTTTTGGTCATTAAGGACCAATTTGTCTTCTAACAATTTGTTTTCCATCCACTTCAGGTGTGAGGTGTGAGGTGTGAGGTGTGAGGTGTGAGGTGCGAGGGAGAGAGAAGGATGGAGATAGGGGAAGAGAGAAAGAAAGACAGAATGTTGCAGAGAAGAAGAAGAAAATCTGAGGGTAAAGAAAAGAAATACGACAGAAGAAGGAGAAGAGGGTGGCGACAGAGGTGGCGGTGACAGATAAGGAGGCTAGATGGAGAGAGAAGGGAAGAGGGGATAGGAATGTATACTACATGTTCGACGACACATCAAGTCCCATCTCATAGATTCATTTCAACTCTTCCATGTCAGTATTTTATTTGATCAATTCCTGCTCAATGCTTTGATTTTTTGATTAACTAAATCATATATTAGATCAATTATATACTATGATTCATCCTCGCTCCATCTTTACTACTCTTTGACTGAGGGAATAAACTGCAACATTATTTATAGTTTTTTGTACTTTTTTATTTTAGAAAATTTTTTTGGTTCTTTGTTTCTAACTCCGAGTATTTCGTGCAATTGGAAGCTTTGATCTTTGGAGCATAGAGAGTGTTGGTTTAGAAAAGATAAGAGAAAGGAGAAGTCAGTGGAAGATGAGAACAAGATAAATGCAAAATGAATACTGTGAATTGTAAGTTCTGGAGAAAATTTATGCTGGTAAGTGAATGCTTTTTAGCCATTTTTTAACAATTTTGTACTACCTCTTTTGATTTTTGTTTTTTTTTTCATGGTTTAGGTGGATTGGGAAGGCTCTATTTTGAACATTCTTTCTTGATTTATTACATAGGTTAGTCTTTCATGTATGATAAATATGTGATGCAATGATTTAGTGCTAATTTTAATGGGGAAAAAGGAGGAGAAGTGAATGGATCCATTTGTTTAGTTTCAAGTCTTTTCTATTTTTTTTTAAGTTTTTTTTTTCTTTTTTCTATGATTGTTTTTATGAATAGATGGAGTGTCATTTGTGCACTTGAATACTGAATACTGCAAATTCAATGTTGAGTGTGATATTGTCATTCATCTATATGTTGAAGATTGTTTTTTAGTAAAATACCTTCCTTTAGTTAGAATTTTTGGTGTCATTGTGGAATCATTTCTAAGCCTTACTCTTTGTCTTTCATTTTTTTTAGTTGCACATATATTTGGTTTAGACCGTTCTCATGCTGTTGTTATGGAACTTCAACAAAACTGTTTGGATTTTCATGCTGAAAATAGAGTAGAGAAGAGAAAATGCTTAATCTACATGCTGTTTTTTTTCCCTCTTCTACTTATGCCAATGTTTCATTTTAATACACTATGAAGTATTCTCACTATATTTTTGCAGATAGTGGTGTCAATTTTTTTGGTAGGTATATTTATAGATCTAAGAATATAAACAAATTTTGCTCAAGAATCGGAAAGGAATTCAAGGCGTGTTTGCTGTGATATTAGATTTCAATAAATTAAGCTTCTCTTCTATATAAGTGTTTCATCTAATATTACTATGTAAGACTTTGAACTTTTATATATATATATATATATATATATATATATATATATATATATAGCAAAAATTGTTGTATTTTTTCAAATTGTGATTGAATCAGAGTAAAAGAGCTTTGGTTTTGAGAATGTTAATGCAATCAACATATGTTCTTTATATTTTTAAAATTTTTTATCTTTTCTTTATTGCTTGATGTGGTGTTGATTTTATTCTTCCATGAATTGACCACTTTTTAGATTAATTTTTAATGTAAACATTAAATTGTTCTGTAGTGTTTGTTGAGGGCCATTAGAAAGGAGAACCCGAAGTTACTAATGGCCACCTCTGTTGTGTTTCTCCCCCATTCACCTAACAACAAAATTAAATAGTACTAATATAGTAATAAATCCTTTGTTAATGAGGTTCATTTCATTTCATTTTTTTATTTTTTTCGCAGAATGTTAGTTCTTAGTAACTTTTAATGTCAATTTTATTTGGTTGCATCTTCACCGGCATTTATTTTCGTTCCTTTTTTTTAAGGTATTATAAAATTGTAGGTTCTTTCGATAATTATGCTACTACATCGTAAACCTTAAACCCTAAATGATACATTGGCTATAGGATATGTTTAATTAATTTTATATAGCATATACAAATTTCATCATTTAAACGACCTAGGTTGCAGGTTTAATATCTCATATGGTTAGTCCCTCAAATATTCTTAGTGTACAACTTTTTATCATGAAAGCAGTTAGGAAAAACTTATTGTTATTTTTGGGAATCCACTTAGATAAAGATGTCAAAAATATTTTTTTTAAAGATATTTTTTAAAATTTAAAATTTATCATATATAATCAATTAAATTATATTATTTTTATTAAAATTAGATCGGACAAATTAGTTTAATAAAAAATTAATAAATTAAATTTTAAACCGGTATAAATTAATATTTTTTATAAAAAATTAGTATAATATCTCTATTATAAAACACAACTAAAATATCTCTATTATATATATATATATATATATATATATATATATATATATATATATATATATTGAAAACTTTAAATTCTAACTTTATAACGACGATAGAGAAGAAAATGACTAGAATTTAGGATTCTCAAAATTAATATATATAATAAAAGTATTTTAGTCATTTTATATAATAGGAGTATTGTAGTTATTTTTTATAAAAAAATATTAATTTAAACAAATTCAAAATTTAATTCACTATTTTTCAGTCAAATTAATTTCTCTGACATAATTTTGACAAAAATAGTATAATTTAAATGAGTATATGTATTAAATTTTAATTATTAAAAAATATCTTTAAAAAAAAAACGTTTTCTACAATTTCATGAGAGCATCCTCCTTATTCTTGATTTCAAGGTAGATGAGAATGTAGTGCTATGAGAGTACAGTGCTAGAATATGCGTGTAATACACTTTTTCTCAAGGTAAGTAATTATAATTTAAATGGACTTTGAAGGAGTTCCTTTGTTTAGTTCAATATTATTCTTACTTTTTCTTCATAGAATTAATTCTATTTCGTTAATAGAGGTGTTGAATATTCTGAGTTTGAAAAAAGTGTTTCTATGTGCAAATACATTATAAAATAAGGTTTACTTGAATAGATCAAAGAAGAGCTCGAGCAATATTAAAATTTTCTCCATTTCAAATCCATGATTCGAATCTCTTTTTTGCTCTCATTTTTTATTTTGCTCTTGATTTATGTATTTTATTAGGTTGAATTTGTGGATCATAAGACTTTTTTTTATTGTTGTCATCTGCTAAAGTAAAGAAGTAGTTTAATAAATTGTGTGGAGTAATAGCAATAAAAAATTATTTGATAACAAAGACATTACATGGTCAAGTTTGTGGGAACAAATTAAAGCCATTGTGAGTTAGTGGTATATTGAAAAGAGAGTAAATAGAAATGAATGTATTATAAAAGAGTATAAACCGCAACGCGCACCATAGAAGAACTAAGACAAGTAAAATCAAGAGGAGATGCTCTCCTAACTGGGTTGGCCAATTTGTTCTTGAAGACACACACGGGTAAAAAAACAAACACATAGCAATGGGAAGGGAGACATGTTGAAGTGAGATTGAAACTCCTTGAAACTTGAATGGGAGCATAACAAAGACTATGGAAGGTGCAGCAAGTTGGAATAAATCACGGAATGCAAGGAGTTTTATTATTAACAATTTCTCATGTTTTTTGTTTGAGGTTTATTAGGTGTGTTTTGGATGCTAGATTTTATGGTACTTTTAGTATGATTTTGTGATTGTCTTTGATGTCAACGTCGAATGAATGATTTACAAATAAAAAATTCTTCTTCTAAATTTGGATCGAGTATGAATCAAATATTTAAAAAAACAAATTTAAAATTTTTAATTATTTCTTCACACGAACAAAATTAAAACGTATCATCTATATTATAAATTTCTAATTAAAAGTGTCTTTGGCTTTTTCATGTTATTCAACTTTTTTTTTATTTTTTATTAAGTAATTAGTAGGAATGAATTAATGGCAAAAAGTTTTAAGTAGTAATGCCGTATAAATAAAATTCTATATTTAAATGTTTTTTTCTGTCAATATAAATAAAAAAATAAAAAAGTTGGTGAACTATATAAACATTATAAAAGAAGAAATTGATATTATGTTTATTTGCAAATAAATGTTTAAATTAGTCCTTTAAATTTTACACGTAAATCACATTCATCTTTTGAATTTTCATTAAATTAAATTTATTATTTTTAGGGTTTAGTTATTATATGTTATAAAAGACAAATATTAAGATTATTATTAATACAAATTTTTAAATTTTTTATTTTAATAAATAAATAATAAATATATTAAAATTTTAAACTTTATATATTTTTATACATTTTTTTTTATTTGTAACATTATCTCGTGCTTTTAGGACATATAGTTAAACTCTATACGTTTTCATTTTCCTAAAGTTTGATCCATATTAATGTGGTGTGTTAAAATTTCAGGTAGGAAATGTAGGATGCAATAAAATAAGATGTTTATGATGGAACTCAATATCAATTCAAATGTAAGACGAAAATAAGAAAAAAGTATTGGTGTAATTTTTTTCCCTTTGTTATGTCTTTAAAAATTTACAATTTGATAACTATTACATATGGAATTCAAAAGATTTTGAATGATGTTAATGAGATGGTCAATAAAAATAATTGAGTATAAATGATGTTAATAACTATAAATATAATAAACCAATTTGGGTTAATATTTAGTAGAATAATCAGTTTATTTGTCCGTTTAAATAAATGTAGAGAGTTTGAATTCTGCTTTATACATATAATAACATATTGGTCAACGATAATTTGTAGGTTTTAGTGATGTGAGAGGCAAGTGTTGCGAAACAACCTTTAATTTGATGTGTATGCCATTAAAAAAGCCATTCTCAGATCCAGAAGAAAAATTCTTTTGGGATGGAGCTCATCCAACAGAAGCCACATATTCAATTATTGCTTATGAAGCATGAGTACTTCATTGAGTTTTTGTGTCTGCGGACACTACACTCATCGACACTCGTTCGATACGCGTGTTTGCTGTGTCCAATCATGTTTTAATAAAAAATAAAAAATTCTTTTTTTCGGATAGGACACACCTAAATACCATCATGTGAGTCTTATTCTTAACATATATTTTTAAAATAAATTTAGATATAGTATATATTATTATTTATTAAAACAAAAAATATTTTAAATACTTAATATAATTAAAATAAGATATTAAAAATTATAATTTATATTTTAATATCAATAAAATATCAAAATATTATTACGATTTATCTAAACAATACTTTATATATATATATGTGTGTGTCTACGTATCTTATATCGTATTGTATCTCGTATATGTGCATCATAGATTACTGCAAAACCAATGGTTTCCGATAAATCTGTTCTCACACCATTCACCCTTGAAGAACTCCTCCAACTCCAACCTTAATATTCCCATCATTTTTTGGGGTGGATTTTAATTTTTCTCCAGTTTAATTTTGAATAATTAAAAAACAATGTAACGCTTATTACATGTTATTTTTTCGTTGATTTATAATCATATTTCATCATGAAATATAAAGCAACTATTATTTGATTTATTTCATAATATATAGTAAAGAGAAGTGTTAGGGCCAATAATTTTTATAATTTGTAGTTATCATTTTATTATCAACAATATTTTTAATGATGTGAAATTCTATTTAATAATGTGAAATTATTTATTTTTTATTAGTTACATGCTAGTCAGAATTTAATAAAATTATTAGTCTTAAACTTTTCTATTATATGTGTCTTGTTAATATTCAGGCATTTTTCTTTTTGTGATTCTTGATTGGACGTGTATAAATCATGCAAGAATGACATGTACTTAGAGCAATTCCAATGGATTGATCGTGAGGCCCTGTTTCTGACAAAAGAGGGATGTAGAGCGTTGGAGAGAAAAAGAAACGAATCCATGCACGGATTTCAAGGTGAGAGAGTCCCTCTAAGCAGGGATTCAAATTAATCAATAATAATTTAACATTTGGCAAATTATTATAAAAATAAATAATTATATAAAATCTAAAATAATTAAATAATTATATTAAATAATTAAATAATAATTAAATTAATAATAATTATAATAAATAATTATATTTTTATTTAATTAATAATTTATATTAATTATTTAAATAATTAAATTATAATTAATTTATTAATAATTTTAATAATTAATTAGAGTTTAATTAAATACATATGGTAATTTTACAATGCTTGCAAAACTTAATTATGTTTTTCTTTATATTAAGTAATTTTATAAATAAATGTAATTCTAAATTATATATTGTGTATTATTGTTATATATGAATTTATTTAATATTAATATCTTTTAATAGTGAATTATTTTTAAATTTATAAATTTAAATAATATTATTAAAAAAATCAATTATATTAATTTTAAGTATTTTAATTAATTAATTAAGTGGAACCACAACAAGGACTAAAGTTAGTTCCTCCTAATAGAGAAGAGATAGATGTTTTGAGTTTCTATTTACTATTTATGACGCAAAACCTGATGTGAAGTTGCTTTTTTATGACAGGTGGGTCATAAATAGGGATTATGATGAGTTCCCTACCGGAGATGGTCTTAGAATAATAGTATCATAGCATGCACAATATAAAATATTTATTTCAATTTGATTTTGGGCAGTAATTATTTTTATCTCTCTCTCCTCATGTCAATTATATAATGTCCTAGTATATTTGAAGTGAGAAATTTTGAGGGGTGAAGTAGAATTTGTTGGGTAACAAAATTAACGAAATAGAATAAGGCAACTAAAATTTATAGATAAAAAATAGATAAAATTGAATCAAATGATTTGGATAATAATTAAAATATATGATTATTAAATGGTAAAAATTATAATTTTTTAAAATATAAAGAATTTATAATAAAATCATAAATGTTATAATTTTTTTTGAATCCCGCTAGGGAGACAATCCAAGTATTAAACTGATTTTGGGTTCATCAAGGATTGAACTCTTACCTTTCGGATCTAGCGCTTTAATACCATGTCATGATACCATTCATCTCAAAAACTTCAGCTGATGGGAAAAGGTAACACTAATGGTTATATCTCTGATATTCCATAAACCTCCATTGTACACATTATGTAAATATTCCATTAACTTCTCGTACTTTCTCTTTCTTAATACATTAGAATCTTATTTATAACAAATTTTATTAGCAACAATTAGCTTGCTCTTGATAACAATTTGCTGCTAGTCATTTATTCTTCTTTGTATCAAAAGTCACTAGTTATTAGCTAAGATACATTTACAAATAAGTTCTATTAATGTATAAACAATAGTAGAAATCTTTTTTTTCTTCAACAGAAATTCTGTTATAACCTATTTTCTTAGTCAATTAGTTTCTTAGCTACTAAGTGGCATATATAAAGCAGAGTCTTTAGTGTGTAAAATTAAATAATATATTTCGGTGAATAATTTTGAGATTTTTTTTAAATTCTATTTTCTCTGTTTCTTGATTTCATTCAAGTTCAAAATATTTTTTTGGATTGACTAATGTTATACTGTCAATATATTGAAACCATAGTTATCAGAATCGAATCGGCAATCAACTCGGTGAAGTTACTAGGTCACTGGGTTAGTGGTTCAACTGATGGGTCAGTGGTCGAACCATTTAATCCGGTAATAATTAAATAAATATATAAAATTATAATACAATATTTATTAAAAAATAAAAATTAGGGTTTAATATTGCATATTATTTAAATTTAAATAAATTATATATAAATTTTATTAGCTTATTACTTTAATATGATATATAGATAATTTATATAAATTATTAGCCTTTAATTTAATGGGTCTAATCTAAAAAAAAGTTACATATAAATAAAATTAATATTAGACATATGAACTAGTGTATGGTTGTTAGTTTAGAACATTTTCATATGAACTTTCTTATTATATATATTATTATTAGCCTATAAATACTAAAGAAAAATGATTGGCTTAGTGGCAAGGGAGCTAAAACTTTTGGCAAGGGAGCTGAAACTTTCTTATTATATATATTATTATTAGCCTATAAATAACAATTTGTTACCCTTTTTGGTAATGCGTTGTACAATTTGTTTTATTTAGCAGGTGAGATGATTATTTAGCCCAAGTATACTTTTTTGGATTCATTAGCCCAAGTATACTAAATAGCTACTTTTGAATTTTGGGCCGTAGCCCATTATATAGACGAGCCAAAGCCCATAGTAGTATTGAAAAGCAAAGTTCCAGTTTGAGTCTTCGTATCCAACACCAGGTTCAAAAAAGAAAAAGCAAAAGACGGTTGCATTGTGCCCAAGCAAAAGACTGAGAAGTGAGAAGGAAAGAAAAGAAAAGTCGAAGAAGAAAATCAAACTGAGAAAGAAAGAGGGAAGAATCCATGGACGTGATAAAGACGCAGCAGATATCGTTTCGGGCGATAGAGAAGGTTATAGTGCACCCACTGGTGCTGCTGAGCATCGTCGACAACTACAACAGAGTCGCCAAAGACACTCGCAAACGCTCGGCGTTCTTCTCGGCTCCACCCTCAAGGGCACCGTCGATGTCACCAACAGCTATGCCGGTACCCTACCTTCTTAATTTCGTAAACTGAAAACTGGAATTTAATTCTGTATAGTCATGTAGTAGCATTGGTATCTAGGGTTAACAAGCCAGATTTCTGACTCAAGTTGGCTTGCTTTTGTTGTATATAACTTGATCATCGATGCTTTCTTATTGAAATTTGGAATTAGGAATGTGCTTATTATCATTAATTAGTTTTGTAGTTCACACAGGATTTTGAGCTACAGGATTATCTGGTGGTGCTTTCTGTTATGGTTGATCGATCCGGGTCCGGTTCTGATAACTATAGTTAAAACAGTAGCACATATACTTTTATATTGTCAATATATTTCTAGATTCTCGATGGGGTTATGGGTGAGGCTAATGTTACCTGGGTTGGACCTAACGGGTTAATCAATGAATGTATAACATGAGTAAAAGAAGGTAGATTAATTGATTTTTTTTTACTAATATATGAATTGTGTGGATTAGTAGCAATAAAAAATTATTTGATATAATAAAGACGTTACATGGTCAAGTTTGTGGGAACAAATTAAAATCATTGTGAATTAGTGGTGTATTGAAACGAGAGTAAATAAAAATGAATGTATTATAAAAGAGTATAAACCGCAAGGCAAGGTGCACCATAGGAGAACTAACACAAGTAAAATCAAGAGCCTAACTGGATTAGCCAATTTGTTCTTGAAGACAGAGGGTTGAAGGAAACAAACACATAGCAATGGGAAGGGAGACATGTTGAAAAACTCATGGTTGAATGGGAGCATAACAAAGACTATTATATAACAATTTCTCATGTCTTTTGTTTGAGGTTTATTAGGTGTGTCTTGGATGTTAGATTTTATGGTACTTTTTGTATGATTTTGTAGTTGTCTTTAATGTCAATGTCGAATGAATGATTTACAAATAAAAAATTTTACTTTTAAATTTGGGTCGAGTATGAACTAAATATCTAAAAAAAACAAGTTTAAAATGTCTAATTGTTTTTTCACACGACAGAATTAAAACGTATCATCTATGCTATAAATTTCTAATTAACTTTTCATGTTATTCAAATTTTTTTAATATTTTTTATTAAGTAATTAGTAGGAATTGAATGAATTATTAATGGCAACAAGTTTTAAGTAGTAATGCCGTATACATAAAATTCTATATTTAAATGTTTTTTTTTCTGTCAATATAAATAAAAAAATAAAAAAGTTGGTGAACTATATAAACATTATAAAAGAAGAAATTGATATTATCTTTATTTACAAATAAATGTTTAAATTAGTCCTTCAAGTTTTACACGTAAATCACATTCATCTTTTGGATTTTTATTAAATTAAATTTATTTTTAGGGTTTAGTTAGTTATTATAATTTATATGTTATAAAAGATAAATGTTAAGATTATTATTAATAAAAAATTTTAAATTTTATTTTAATAAATAAATAATAAATATATTAAAAATTTAAACTTTATATATTTTTATACAATTTTTTTTATTTGTAATATTATCTCGTGCTTTTAGGACATATAGTTAAACTCTATACGTTTTCATTTTCCTAAGTTTGATCCATATTAATGTTGTGTTAAAATTTCAGGTAGGAAATGTAGGATGCAATAAAATAACGATGTTTATGATGGAACTCAACAGTCCACATGAGCATATGCATGCATAAAAACAAAAAGTGGTCTAATAAAGGAATAATGTAATTCATGCTAATTAATTTGGAGGCCGATTTAATTTAATAAAGATTTAAAAAATTAATTTAATTTATACATAAAATTTAAGGAAACGATTTGAATATTTATTATATGTTTTTTTGACGTGCTTTAATTAAACTTACACACTCAACATAATCGATAAATCTATTTATAATTATATTATATTATTGTTTGTAATTATAATATGTCAGTAATTTTATATAAATATTAATTTTCTAGTATAAAATATAATAAATTTTACATAAAATGATACAAAACTTTAATCATGTTAATCAACTAAATTTAATACTTATTATTATTCAGTTAAATTAAAAAATAATAGTTAAATATAAGTAACATCCGAATAAAAATTATAATAATGATAAATTTCAGTTTCAAATATTCAAAGCGTAGACTATTTAAATATGTTTAGTAACACTCTTGTTATTATGACTTCATCTTATATTCCCTTAAATAAATTTTCTAAAATATGTTTAATTGCGTTTAATTTTAGTATAACAACATTTATTTACTAAATATATTTTCTAATATATTATAATTAATAAAATTTATTTATAATTTTATATTATATTTTTGTATTTTTATTTTTAATATATTTTTTAGTTTTCTTTTTTAATTAATCTCCAAAAACACAGACAATTAAAAAAAAAGTCAAAATTACGCTATAAAATACTATCTTCTAAAAAATATCATTAAATAGATAATTGAATCTTAAATAATATAATATTTTTAAATTTATATTATATAATATCTTTAGGTTTGTCCGATGATGCCCAGATTTTTTTTTAATTAAGAATAAGACTCAAATTTACGATATTTAAATGAATATAAGAAGACTATACTATTTAAGTTATGTTAGTCTTTAAGTGTATGTCACGCGTATTTACTGTGACTAACGCACTAAATACCCACCGCACACTTTTTCTCTGGCTTCTCATTTTTTCCATTTTCTCTTTATTTCATTTTTTGGTTCCCTTGTCTCCATGATTTTTGGACGAAAAAGAAAAAGAAAAAAAAATCCAAAATAGCTCTTCAGTTTTTTCTATTGTGTGCCTCATTTGGCAAAGAAATTTTGGGATTCTAAATCCTTACCAATTGATGATCATTGGGACTGAAATTTTATGTCTTCAAGAGTTTAGGTCATCTCAATTTGCATCCTTTCAGAGAAAAAAAAATTGGGTGTGTTTTTTCGTATTTATTATTAAAATCACATTCCCATCTGAAAATTTTGGAAGAAAAAGAAGCCTTATAATTGCGAAAAACCATGGTTGGAGGCCCAACACCTAACCATGTGAAGAAAAGATCAAGAAAGAGCAATGCAATTGGTGCTAATGAGAATGAACCATTGTTGCCAAAGTCTCAAGAAAATTATAACGGTGATGATGATTTTAAAGGATCCTCATTCGCCAGTGCGACCTTCAATTTATCAACCACAATTATTGGTGCTGGGATCATGGCCTTGCCTGCAACCCTCAAAGTGTTGGGGATGGTGCCTGGTCTTATTACTATCATTTTCATGGCTTTCTTGACGGACAAGTCAATCGAATTCATGATCCGATTTTCACGCGCCGGCGGCCTTACTTCTTATGGTGATCTCATGGGGGATGCCTTTGGGAGATATGGAAAAGCTGTGCTTCAAATTAGTGTCATAGTCAACAATGTTGGCATACTTATTGTTTACATGATTATTATTGGTATATATATGGTTGCGTTTATTCACAGGCATCCAGAGATACTGAATTAGTATATTTTATATCTATCTTGACAAGAAAGATAAAGAAATATTAACAAAAGATACTAATTTTTGTGTCTCTGTCTTTTGTGTCTTGTTTTCAGTGTCTGTCTTATTTATTATCGGAACATGATTGTTGATGTCTTATTTATGAGATTTAATTTCAGGTGATGTGCTATCTGGAACATCTTCAAGTAAAGATCACCATTATGGAATACTTGAAGGATGGTTTGGTGTACATTGGTGGACAGGCCGTACAGTTGTTCTTATTTTTACTACACTTGCTATATTTCTTCCTTTGGTTAGCTTTAAGAGAATTGGTGAGTGACTCTGCTCTGTTTTACGCAGACAACTAATTGTGTATATCAACTAAAGTAAATCTGATTGGATGATCGTGTAAAACTACTGTATGCAGATTCGTTGAGTTTTACATCGGCACTATCAATTGCACTAGCAGTTGTGTTTCTTGTAGTTGCTGTGGGAATAGCAATTTTCAAGATCATAAGTGGAGGCATTGGAATGCCAAGACTCTTTCCAGTTATTAATGATTTGACAGATTTCTTCCAACTCTTCACAGTAACTCCTATTCTTGTCACTGCCTATATATGCCACTACAACGGTATGTATATGTTTTAAATCTCTATGAAGAGCTCAATTCCATTGCTAGAATATGTGATTATGAGAGATGGTTGAATCTTATCTTTGCAGTTCACAACATAGACAATGAAATGGAGGACCCCTCTCAAATGCATGGAGTTGTAAGGACATCCCTTGCAATGTGTTGTTCAGTGTACCTATTAACAAGCTTCTTTGGTTTCCTCCTATTTGGAGAATCAACTCTTGAAGATGTCTTAGCAAACTTTGACACTGATCTTGGAATCCCTTTCGGCCCTGCGCTTAACGACGCCATTCGATTTAGCTACGCCGCGCACATCATGCTTGTTTTTCCAGTTGTCTTCTATCCCCTGCGAATCAACTTAGATGGCCTCATCTTTTCGTCTTCTTCAAGGCCTTTGCTTCAAGATAACTTGAGATTCACGTCACTAACCTTATCTCTTATTCTTCTAATATTTCTTGGTGCAACCTTAATACCTAGCATTTGGGACGCTTTTCAGTTCACTGGAGCAACCGCCACCGTTTTTGTAGGGTTTATTTTCCCGGCTGCCGTCACTCTTAGGTGAGTTTGGTCTTTGAATTCTTTCTAGTACTTCTTAAATGAATTGATCATCAAATACCTTCTTTTGGAACAGGGATCGATACGACATTGCAACCAAACAAGACAAGATTCTTTCGGTTATGATGATCATATTGGCAGTATTCTCAAATGTTGTGGCTATATACAGTGATGCCATTGCCTTGGTGAATAAGGATAAAAGCAAAACTTCACGTGAATGACCTCTTCAACATTCTTCAAGAGCTTAGAGTGAAGGTATGTTCATGGTTTTAGAATAGGAGTAAACATTTGTAAAAATATATTGTGAAAATCATGGGTTTTCTGAGAATGGCTATATATACTAATGTATCTGTATATAAATACATATGTAGTTTAATTTATTTTCAATGTGTATTTGTATTCTAATATATATTTTATACTGGTGGCTGATTTTGGTTTACACGTAGTAATAGTCGAAATTTTTTCTTTTTATTATTTTTTTAACAATAGAATCACTAGCATCTAAATTTTATTATCAGAAATTCAACAAAATCGGTTCGACCCGATTAAGATCTTACGAAATAAACAAGATGAGCTTTTCCGTTTGTTTTAGTGAAAGAATGGAAGAAACTTAGGTGAATTTTAAAGGAAATGACAATGATCCTGATTCCTGAAATCAAATTAGTGTTGAAAGATATCTAAACCTACTAATAGATACTGTTTACTTTCAATTATCTAGGAAAAGTTTCAAGTATCCAGTTCAGCAGAAGAAATTTAATTAAGTGTGAAGATTTAATTAAAGATTCTACAAAAATATAAGGTGAAATGGTAAATGATATCATCCCACAAAAATAATTACCGAATACAGTATCAGTAGCATTTTAATCTAGCATTCATATTAACTCATCATCTATCATTTGCAAAACAAAGGTAAGTCTGAAAATTCTAAGAGAGAGAAATAGAAAAAGAAATTTGCTGGAGTTGAATTGAAATTGCTTTATAATGTATGGCTAAACCATTCATGGACGAGTAATTTTAAGTATGGCTCCAATGCAAATTTTGCCGTTAGCAATGGAAGTAATCGAAAGACTAACGTGAATAATTTAAAATAAAAAAACGAATTCAATTAAAAAATTATTCAAAAAGCAATTTAAAAAATAGATAATTTTTTATGAACAAATTTGACTATTTACTTCATATGTTAATTTTGATCATTGACAAAGGCGAGGCAAAATATCATAAGTTTCCACAAAACAACTTTTTCAAACAATTACCATAAATTCATTAGATATACTGAATTTCCATATTTTCTTATCTATACTAAAATGTGAAATCAATTAAGAATTTAATTTTCATAATATTAGTAAAAATAATTATTTTTACTCACTTTAAATACTCATCTACATACATCAGTGTAAAGCTTTTTGTCCGAAAATTATAATCTACATGAGGTCTAATAATATACATTTCAGTCTAAATTTCCTGCTCTACAAAACTTGGCAGAAAATATAACAACAATAAACAACAACAAAATTTTGTTCCACTAGATAGGATCAGATACATGAATCAAACAATGTCATTGAACTCTATCATGTTTATAAAAAGACCATTTATATATAGATCTCGTTTAATCACTTTTATGGATGATCTTCCTAAGTCTTTCACTGCTTTTCACCCTTTGTCCATCTTTCATCTCATCTACCTTTTTAATTGGGTGTTCTATCGATCTTCTTCTCACATCTCCAAACCACTTGAGACGCAATTTTACCATCTTTTCCACAATAAGTACCACTCCAACTCTCTTTCTTATATCTTTATTCCTTATTTTATCCAATCACGTATAACCACTCATTCATCTCAACATCTTTATTTCTACCACACTTAACTTATATTCGTACTCTCCTTTGGCCGCCCAATACTCTGTACTATAAAACATAGCCAGTCTGATAGCAGTGCGATAGAATTTACCTTTAAGTTTTAAAGACACTTTTTTTGTCACATATAAAACCAGATGCACTCTACCATTTTGACTAACATGTTTAGATCTTATGATTTACATCATATTCAATCTCTCCATTATCTTGTATGATGCACCCAAAATACTTAAAACTTTTAACTTTTCGTATGATGTTTTCTCCAATCTTCAATTCTGTATTAGAGTTTTTCCTTTGGAAGCCAAACTTACATTCCATATATTCCGTTTTGTTACGGTTTATGCGCAGACCATACACTTCTAGAGTTTCTCTCCATAAATCCAACTTCTTATTTAAGTCTTCTCTTGACTCTCCCATGAGGACGATATCATCGGCAAAAAGCATGTATCATGGCACAGACTCTTGGATATGCTCTGTGAGTACTTCTAATACTAACATATAAAGATCGACTTAACGATGATCCCTAGTATAATCCTATACTAATAGGAAATTTTTCTATCACACCACCTTGAGTTTGCATACTAGTTGTAACCCCATCATATATGTCTTTAATTGTATGAATATATACGATCCTTACTCTCTTCTTTTCCAAAACCTTCTATAAGACTTCCCTTGACACTCTATCGTATGCTTTTTCCAAATTAATAAACACCACATGTAGATCCCTTTGATTATTACGATACCTCTCTATCATCCTTCTTAACAGGTATATCGCTTCAGTGGTAGATCTGTCTAGCATAAAACTAAATTAGTTCTCTGTTACTTGTGTCTTTTGTCTCAACTTCCATTCTATCACCCTTTTCCATAACTTCATGGTATGGTTCATGAACTTAATCCCTCTATAGTTTTTGCAACTTTGTATATCTCCCTTATTCTTGTAGATAGGTATGAATGTGCTCTTTATCCACTCATCTGACATCTTTTTTGACATTAAAATCTTATTAAAAAGCTTGGTTAACTAACTAATGCCTTTCTCTCCAAGACCTTTCCAAACTTCAATCGGAATATTATCGGATCCTACTCTCTGCCGTTTTTCATCCGGTAGAGTCTCTATCTCAGAGTCTCAAATCTTCGATGGTAGTGGAAGTTTCGATCTTCTTCCCTCGTGCATAAGTCATAAAAATTCGACTAAATTTTTATATTAGCTATCGAAGGCCTAACACAACCTTCCTCTTTTATCCGGGTATAAAACAAAAATTTTCTTGGAGAAAAATTAAAGATTGAGAGGACAATAGAATAACAGTATAGTAGTATACTATAATAGAATGTTACTTACGACGGATACATTATGCATGATATTGACATCAAACGCGTGCTGCTAAACTACACATAAAGATACAAACTGTGAAACCAATATTTAGATGCCTATTTACAAACCCCCTATTCTGGATTAATCACTACATCTTTGGACAGAATATATACATCTCTTACTATGCAGATCACGGGTTACCAATATTGGCCACAAAAGGGACCAACTTTTTCTGGTCCTTTCTCCTACCTAATGCACTTCTATCCAATACCCTCCCTAGAATCAGGCGAGTATTCTGCAGAGCTAACTCTCTCGCCTCTCTTGCTGAAGTCCCAGACTCGTTTGGTCCACCCTGTGTCACTGTAGACACCGTGCCGAATGCTGATCCTATACTATACTGCAGAGGGCCGCTGCGTGCCTTGAATGAGGTCTGTGGAACAAGCAACTTTTCTTCAGTACCACCAATTCCATTCTCAAGCGAGCCAAGTTCATGCGGGTGAGCACCATTCAATGAACTGCAACTTTGTAGAAGGGCTTCAAGCACACTTAGTGCTTCCCAACAGAGAGTGCTTTCCACCAATTGGGAAACAATTGCGTAGATTTGCGGACTTTGGGCTGCATCCATTGGAGTATGCTGAAGGAGAGCTTTGAGCATAAGTAGAATAACGCGTTGATACTCAACAGGTCCCCTCTCCAGTAGCCTTAACAAGTGTCCAAAGGCCAAAGTTGAATGTCTTGGAAACCATTCATTGCATAGGAGGGGCGAAACACAGGCTAGAAAATTATCTATGCTCTTGATCTCACCTCGAGAGTAAATCATAAATACGGTAGCTAGTTCATCCAAGGACTTTGCTCGGCACCAAATTGCAATATTCGCTGCAACGGAGCAAGCTTTTTGATATTGATGTTGAAGTGGGGAAGCAGAACCTATCACTGGGTCTTTGCTGAGTTGAAGGCAAAGCCATGGGAGCAATCCTATAATATGCATAAGGAGTCTTGTCTCAGCATCACCAAATATAGAATCACATGAATGCACCGTTATACGGGACAGGACATCAATAGAAACACTGTGGCTGACATTTGACGTAAGTCCCTTCAGAACAAGAGGTTGTACTCCTTCAAATGCTGGCAAATTACCCTCTTGTAGAGGTTCATAATTTTTGGATTCTATACGTTGAAATTCTGCTAAATCACTAGTATTAACATCTCTAGGCATGCTTGAGAGAAGAACATTTTCTGTAGTGTGATCACGGAATGATAGACGATCAATAACATGAGAAAAGAGCTCTAAAACCTGTCGGTAGACATGGACAAAATCCGTGTGCATCATAGCTACACACCCCCAAAATAGCTGAGGATAAAGTATGACCTTCTCTGGCTCCATATTCTCCACCATAACTTGCAATGTCATCAAAATTTCCATAATAAATCCCAGTACAGGAGGTATTGGATTCCCCAGACATCTATGTAGGCACCGGAGAAGGGACACACAAGCATCACTTGTTACGCTGGGTCTAAGTGCTCGGTAGATCTGATGTGAACGACAAGCAAGGTGTCGTGAAGTGCACTCCATAGCCCATCTAAGTGCTTCTTCTCCCCAAGTCTCACGAAGGTCTCCTTGGAAGAAGATAGCATCCACCATGCTCTGAACTAGGGCAGAAAGAAGGGCTGCACTTGGCAGCTCTGTTCTGACAACAGTAGGATCCTCATTCTCCCACATCATGCTTCCTCGCTTTGATTGTACATATTTAATCAGGCTAACAACCTGCTGCTTGTTCTCTCTATCATTATTTTCAACCTCATACTGCTCTAAATGGCGGCCTGCAATAGAATATAGCAGATTAACAAGCAAATGCTGGCAATGCTCCAGTACAATGTCTTCTGAGCTATCCATTGAAACAAAAATGACATGGAAGAGTAAAGGCAAGTATTGGCGGAAGTCTTCGTCATTTTCATATGCAATTTCAGCAAGAAGAATCAATGCTATATCTGCATGTGTAAGTGAATGCTGCTGATGACCCTGCAATGCTGATTGAAGTTCTTTTGCATTGATACCATGCCCACTCACAGGATGCAGACCATCTTCACCAGAGTTTGGTGTGTCAACAAGATAATCTCCACTATCACGTGAAAGATGACGGCTCCGCAAACTCCCTGTTGAACCTCTAACACCAATTAAGGGTCCTGACATGTTTACCAATGATGGAAGGAGCTGCCCAGATCGCGCTGCATTTACTGGAACAACATTCAATTCTGGAGGCATTGGACTTAATGGGCCTGAGACACTTCGGCCTGTCATACCTGCTGTTCTCCAGCTCAAGCTCCCACTAACATTTCTAAGTGGTCCATCAAGAGAACCTCTTACAAGCAATGGGGACATGTGTGGTTGGTTATCCATAACCGATGTAATTTGGGCTACAGCAGGACCTTGCGAGAATTCTAACACAAAATTGGCACCAGCATCACCCTTAGTTGATGTTTGCCCAACTGGCTCAATGCTATCCTCCAGTAATCGCTGAGACAACTGGAAAACCAGGTGATCTATAGTGCGTTGAGGGCATATTCGTGCTAAATACAGACTAACCCGTTTTGCAACACTGAAATATGTCGCAAATGCACCACTTATTTCAGTTGATGCATTTGAATCACAGTCTTCAATACCTTTTGTGATCAAGAAGTCTAAAACAGGACTAATATTCTTATTTTTGCTAGCAATTGTACTCCAAAGTTTTTCAATTTCATCAGGGAATTGGTCTCCATGCCGCCATGTTACGTAGTATAAACTTTTCAATAACCTTTCACTCCAGCCTTCCTTGAGTTTCCAGAAGTTAAGGTTCTCAATCCATGGAGCCATGCATGTTAAAACTTGATGCTGAGCAATTATATCAACAGCATCCAGTTGCCTCTGCATAATCTCTTCACACAGAAGTTGACTCAGTTCAGGATGATCTTTGGCAAGCTTACAGGAAAGCTTGTACTGGAATTGTTGGTAGGAATCTGGAAGATTACCCACTACAGCAGCTCGATAACTTCCCGATCCCTCGATGCCATCCTCGGCCCATTCACGAATAGAAAGTGTCTCAAGCATCTGAAGGGCATCATCACGGATTTGTCTAGATGGGTCCACCACCTTGTAAAGGATCAAACTTAGGAGTCTCTGTATTTCACAGTTTGGTATCTCTTGACGCATGTACACCTCAGCTAGTACACTAAAGTACCCGTCAGCTACTGAAGAGTTAGAGTAGTAGCACTGCAAGAGATAATGAATATCTATAAGCTTAAATGTCAATGGGAAACAAGATAGATCTGCATAAAATTACTTGACTGAACAAGCTTGGAAATACAGGAAATCAAAATGACAATTAGATCATGCAAAAATATAACAGAATTGCATAGAGAATAAAATAATCCCTACAAGGTCATGCTATTTGAATCTAAGTACAGAGCTTTCTGAATATCTCTCAGTGGCTACATATAATCCAACATGCAGGGAGATCAAATGAAAGAATCATAAACAGGGAGGCACATATAAAGACAGAACCCACTGTCAAGAACAGAGACAACCAGAAGATACTGCAATGTCGTATGTTTAAATGATATATGGTGCGGTGACCAAAATTTATGTTGCTTAGGATGAAGTGATCTGGATAGTCTTTTGAAAAGAAATACGATTTGAACGAGTTGGACACACTTTAAACCCTTGCTTGCTTTCTGCACAATACATGAACAATGCTCATTCAGATTCAATGCACAATAATGTGAGAAAATATTACCTGATCAATGCACGACGGAAATAGGTCCAAATTTGTGAGCAGAAGATTCTTCAGAGCTAATTTAGCTAACGAAACACGATGTTGGCCACCTCTAAGCCTATCACGACCAGCATTTCCTCGACCACCTTCCACTTGATACTTGGTATATGATGGAGTTCTTGGATCAGCAGGTGAAAATCCAAATGGAGCCCTTGCAGTAGGCTCCATAAAGAAAGCATTAATCCAAGATATGACACGGCCACTCATTTTCCTTGCATTGTCATCAAAGCATGGCCCATATAAAAGTGATGCTATTGCATTCAAGGACGCCCACTGGATTGCCTCAATTTGTTCATTCAATTCTTTGTCAAATGATATTTTATCCACAGAATCTTTTGACCTTGCATGTTGAGAAGACTTGTAACGATCGACCTCACGTCGATAGTCATTGACACCTTCCTGACCCCATGCACTTCCTGTGTCATCGGACCATGAGAGGAGAAGATCAAACAGACGCTTTCTAGTTCTAACATCAAATTTTTCTGATTTTGAATCAACAAATTCGGGGGCCAAGGATCTTAGAACACAGGCAAGAGCATAGCGGAAGGGTTGTATTTCCTGAAAATTTTCAGGGGGAGATGTTGAGATTAGTCTGGTTGTCTCTTCAATGAACCTAAGATAATGGAGGCGGAACACAGGCTTGCGGGCTAGCATGCCAGGCCATATATTTTCTGCAACTGTGCGATATATATTGGCAATGTGGACACGAAGTTCTTCTCGGCGAACCTTTTGACTCTGCGTTCATAAAATAAAACTCGTAATCGCGAACTTAAGATTCGAAAATTAGAAATCGAGCAACCAAATTACTATTTAACCAAAATAAAATAAAATGAAAACTCCCATATCGTCTTTGTTTAAATATGGAGTATTATCAATAAAATTGTTTGAATTGTAGGAATGGTTAAGATATGAGAATTCAAAATTCTTAAAATGATATTAAATTTCTTGTATTATCATATTATCCTTGTCATTTATAATTCATTAATACTACTATAAATAATAGTTCATAGAACTAAATCTACATTTTTTGGGGAATTTACCTTCCATTTTGGTTTTCCTTCTGTCTCAGAAGAAATCTCATCCATAAAAGTTGCAAGTTCACCAAACATGATTTCACATGCCTCTAGGTGTGAGCGGCCAAGAGCCATGGTGGCTGCTTGCTATATCAAAAACATCATCACCAATAAAAAGTGGTAAGCAAACAAATGACAGTAGAAAATTTAGAGCAAATAAATTCAAGGCATCATATTTATTAAGATATTAGAATTATTGGGTTATTCTTCTTATTTTTAAATATAAAGAACATAAAATAAATTGAATATAGGTTTAAGGTTGTATTACATTACTTTTATCAATTATATTTTCAGACACCTTTATAGCTGGAAGCTGGCTTTATCTATTTTCCTTCTTAACAGAAAGTCTCAGCTTTTCAAGTACTCATTTGGACAAAAAATAAGTACAAAATCCTGAACACACGGTAATTATGCACGGAATGGAACTCTTCATCTTTATCAACATTCCTTTTGTAAAGAACTTAAGAGAGCTTTCGGTAGTTTGACAGAATATACTTACACATTGAGCATCAGATCCAGATTTTAGAGAAGGGAAAATAAGATGGTAAAGATCTTTGGTTGCTCCAATTCCGCCTGATTCTCGAGCTGATGGTGGGCATGAACAGACAAACATTGCATACATAAGCCACTGATCCAGTTTATTATCAACATCTTGTGACTGATGAGCTTTTCCACCCAGCTCAATAGGTGTGATATGGGTAAGACGTTGCATAACTTCTAGCCTGCCCAGAGTTAGTTGGTACTACAAAGCTTTAGCTAGGACTCAGAAACACAGATTAAAGGCAACATGCAATACTTGTGAGTAAAACTCACTTTTTATTCGCCATTACAATCATGCATGAATGCAGAGTTTAAAGAAGATAAAGAGATGCTGGTTATAAAATTAATGGCAAAAATAAATATTTGTGCTAGCTAGCCTCAAAAACTCAGTACCAAGATCAATTAAATATATAGAAGGAACAATTTAATATTATATTATGTCAAAATCCAATTTCCCTATCATGTTTATTATAGCTCGTGAAAGCAAACCAAAATGGGAAGAAACATGAAGCAAAACATTTAACAGGGAAAAAAAACACAAAGAAACAGACAGTTTAGCCTTCTCAGTTCTCTGTTTTGTGAAGAAAACAAGTGAAAACAGGAAATAAAAACAGAAAACACGGTTTTATTATTTTCATTGCATTCACCTTAAAAGTTTCAAGTTTTAAGTATCTTGGGTGCATCATACAGGATAATGGAGACATTGAACAGGATGTAAATCATAGGATCTAAACAGGTTGGTCAAAATGGCGTGCGTCTGGTTTTATATGTGACAAAAAATGCCTTTAAAACTTAAAGGTAAATTCTATCGCACTGCTATCAAACCAGCTATGTTTTATGATACAGAGTGTTGGACGGCCAAAAGGGAGCACGAAGAAAAGTTAAGTGCGGTAGAGATGAAGATGTTGAGATGGATGAGTGGTCATAACTCATGCGATTGTATAGAATAAGGAACGAAGATATAAAAGAGAGAGTTAGAGTAGCACCTATTGTGGAAAAGATGATAGAATCGCATCTCAGGTGGTTTGGACATATGAAAAGAAGACTGACAAAGCACCCAATGAAGGTGGATGAGATGGAAGATGGACAAGGGGTGAAAGGCAGGGGAAATCCTAGGAAGACCATCTATGAGATGGTCAAACGAGATCTACATGTAAACAGTCTCTCTGTAGACATGATACATGATAGAGCTCAATAGCGTCATTTGATCCAGGTAGCTAACTCCACCTAGTGGGACAAGACTTTGTTGTTGTTGCTGTTGTTGTTGTATTCACCTTAAAAGAAAATCTTGATAACAGAACAAACTGAAAATGAAACTATTCAGTACCTAAGGAAAGTGGGGAACCACACCCTAAAGCTATCTATTAAGGGAAATAACCACTCTCTTTAAATACAACATCAAACACTCGATGCTACTCAATATGGTACTTTTGGTACACCCGATATCTTCATAACCCCTCGGCTTTTGGCTATTAGTATTCTGTATTTACATTAATCCAGCCTATAGGTACCCCTTTCCGTATCGCCGACAAACCTAGCTCTGATAACATCGTTAAGTACCTAAGGAAAGTGGGGAACCACACCTTAAAAGCTACACTCTTTAAATATAACATCAACCATCCATACTACTCAGTGTGAGACTTTCAGCACCCAAAATACCAAGTACCCAACAGAAACACAAACCAAGCACCTTAGTTTACTTTCTATGTATCGGTCTATGTATAAGAAGCGACACTTACATAGACACTTGACAACACCACCAACACTAACAAGGAGACGCCCCACATTTTTACAGGGAAGACATGGACACAGCATATGTATATACAAAAGATTCAAGATATATAAATATGTATATTTAAACATTAAGAGACTTGTTCTCTTCCACTATTAAAGCTCATTATTTTCCTTTAAAATAGCACTGGTGGTACATACTTTGCATAACAGAAAATAAATGTATACTTACTTTGCATCCTGAACAGAGCTCGGACAAAGCTCGGCAGCATATTTGACTAGTTCACTTAGACAGCGAGCCCACCTGTTCTTGTCAGGGCTCTCAAATATTATAGATTGAAGCGTCATATCAGGAGGTATGGCATCAGATTCTCGTTTCAAATCAAAAGGCCTCCCCGAGTCCCAATAACAGTTCTGAACAATCTCATCCTGCAATTACTGAAGATTTTAAACTTTTAAGGGGAAAATAAAAGCTTAATCTAACATGATTGAACATTTAAAAAAAAAAAAAACACTCAATAACCGAAAGACTGCCCCATAAGTAAAAAAAATAACATTGACGAATTCATATCCTAAGAATACAAAATAAAGGCAAATGCGTACCCCATGTTCTTCCAGAACATCAATTATAAATATTGGTTCAGCTTCATATTTTATAATATGATTTGGTTGCTCTTGTATCCTCAGATCACGAATATCATTTCTCAGTGCACGAACACAACGCAACAATTCCAATGCCGTGTGCCTAATTTGACTATCAACAGAACTAAGGAATATGAGGCCAACTGCGTCAATTTCTGAAGCACGAAATTCAATTGCTTCACCTGATTGTTGGAAAGAAGGTTTTCCGAATCTCTCAGTTTCATGTCCCAAAGATTTTTCCTCTGCATCGAGTTGCATCCTATCATCTATTAGACAAGACCTCCAAAAACGCATTAGTTCCAACAGGCGCCCTAATGAAGTTTGGATGAGAAGAGGGAATTCATCAGGAAGTCGTAATATGAAGTTGGCCATCCCCTTCATTACTGCAAAACGACGTTGCGGTAGGTATTTCACAATACGGTTTAGTACTTGCACTGCTTCCTCACGTACACCGGGGTCAATACTTATGCCATGTTGTGGTATTATTTCAGTAATTTTATCACTTCGCCCAACTTCTTCAATTAGATATGGGATGCACTTTAGCACAGACCGGAACAAATAACCTTGTGACTTTTCCTTGGTTACAGCATCTATAAAATAGTTATTTGTCACAGTGTGTCATGATGCACAAGAGATTCACCAGAAAAGTAAATAAAGAATTTTCTAAACTGATAAATAATAAACTAACTATAAGGGATCAAAGGAACACAAATTTGAATCCTGTGAAATGTAGGTCGTACCTTCATTATTTTTATACAAGAAAGAAACTAAAAAAAAAAAGGTTTCACTTCTAGTTTCAATAAATTAATTTAACATATCTCTGTAAGACCAATTAAGCATAATTTTAAAATGATCAGATTATTATGAAAGGAAGTCAAGCATACTTTGTGATCGAAGTGATACTATTACTAAATAATTCAATAATTGAAGAACCATGCTTTCGACAATGTAACTTGAGCTTTAATTCGACTATCCTATTGCTCTCACTATTTACAATATAAGTTCTCTTTGCAGTTGCATATCATAGAAGTTAGCAATTACCTATAGTGGTCCTTGATGATGTCAAAAGTGCTTGACTATAGGTTCTATGACATGACCTCAATATTGCCTCAATTGCAGCTTTCACTTTTGGAATGTAATGACCAATATCATGACCTGCTCATTCATCCACAGTGTTAACATTTACTGCAGGAAACAAGTGTATTTTATTTCAACTAAATATAACCATGTAGAATTATTCTAGGTGCAGCACCGCTCCTACCTTTAAAAATGTCCAAGCCAAAATGCTGACTTGAAGGCAACATCACAATAGCAAGCAAGGCACGGAGACCAATAACCTTTGCTTCACTAGAGCTATCTTGCTTTAACAATTCCAGTATCATATGGTTCATGGCAAAATCAAGGTTGTGTTCGGCAATAGTTACACAAAATTCAACAAGTTTATCATGTTGGACATCTTGTGTAAGCAATCCCTTCCTTAGAACCGTTAAGAGTTGTGAAGTTACACTGTCAAGGTAATCCCATATACGATTTGGAGCCTGATTAAATGCATGGACACTTAAGTAAAATCTTAAAACTCGATGGAGACAATCCAAAGCCATGAATCGATGATTTTTATCCTGTATGATCCAACCAGGGAATGGAACTGTCATATAACTAAAAAACCATAATGGAAAGAGATGATAAAGTAACTACAAACTCCAGTGAGTTACCCAATTATACAAATTGAGGACCAAATCACACTAACATCACCAATTCAAAGTTACCAGTTCAACCCAAAAGCTGATACTGCTAGGTGAAGGACTACAAATGATTCTAGTTAAAAGTAAAAACAGCTTGTAAGTTGTATGTCAGTATTTATGTTTCCTGTGGCATATAATAATAGTTGTTAAAACTGTATGTGATTAGTCAAAAAAATAGAGAAAGGAAATACATATATCCAATAATTCTAAATGAATTTAAGCAAATATTTTAGTATGGATGATTGAACTTCTCCTTTGCAAAAATATAAGTAATAACTGTGCGAAAACATAAGCATTCTTCCATCCACATATCATAAGATAAACTCAGTACAGTTATGATTCAATTATAAACAGAGCCTACACAATTTGAACTTACCCTGAGAAGTTTGTAGAGTTGCTCCATGTGAGGACTTAAGTTGTTGTTAAATATTAGAGGATCACCAAGACAGAGAAGAAGAGTGACCAATGGGTACCCAACCTACATGACAACATAAGATATAAATGGTTAGCATTTTAAGGCGAGGGAAAAATAACAAAAATTGTAGAAGAACCACTTACTGCAATGTGCTTGCTCTGTTTATCCATCCAATGCACAAGCATAACTCTTATACGTCCAACAGCTTCATACCAAAACGTAAGCGCTGGCTCCACACCAGAAGGTGGCCACTGGCTTTTTCCACCATCTGCAAGAGGCGCAAGGATATTTGAAAGCATATTGCATAGAGCATGGTAAAGCTCACTTTTTCGTTTGTGGGGAGCACGGTTTAAAGGGTTTGCTTTAGCCACAAATGAAGCAGATGCATTCAATGCACCCTCAGTTTTCACCTGAGAAGAACATCATAATTATAACAATAACATATCATGCAATACCTTGCAGGAGAAAAAAAAAACTAATTCTGAAACATACCCCAAGCTTCAGGTATCGCATGCCATTAATGATACTGAGGGTTTCACTTCTTGCTGCGCTGGTGTCAATTCGACGGGTATTAAGTTCCATGAAAAAACGCTCAGTAACAGAACTAAATCTGAAACAGAAAGACAGGAAAAACCATCAACTCTAACATGACATTTCACAGTCTAGACACAAGGCAAAGTGCACACTAATGGTTTAACTTCTCATTATTAACCTGACACATCTAATGGTGATTAATGTATAGCTCCAGAAAAGAAAACCCTCAAACATTAAATCTAAGAGACACATGCAGAAAAATTAGTAACCATGAAAAATTACAAAGCATTATTTTTCAGGGTTGAAACATGAAAGTTACATCTGAAATGGAGAACTGACATAAGTTCTTTCTAATTAGTCAATAATCATTTTTTAAAAATAAAATAAAATAAGCACACACACACAACTCACAAAGGTCCTTTTCTTTAGTCCCTGCCCTGCTGGAACTAAGCAGACAAATGATGGCAGGTAGTAAAAGAATAATACAAATCCAAATACAAAATGAGGGGGAGTATGAAAGACCTAGTTAGAAGTATACCCTCAAAAGAAAGTAGGAAAGTAAACTCATAAGCATCCAAAGTCATTTTCCTAACAAGATGAGCTAGCCCTAGGATGAGAACTAAAACATGCACCATCAGATGGGGATTCAAGTCTCAACAGAACATCTAAGTGTACCAGTAACCTTATTGCTTTTATCAGAATATATAATACCATTGCTTAAACCACAAATGCTATAGATTCATCAACTAAGAAATCACAGAAACCCACAAAGATGAGAACAGTGACATAGGATACAAAGTTCACCAAGTGTAGATGCTACAATTTACTCAAGATTGAATTCCTTCCTAAAACCAGTAGTTTATGTTTATCAAGAATCAAAACCTACAAAGCAAAGACATGGCAACCTAAGTGTGTGTCTTTGTGCTCAACATACACCAAACACAGGTAATAGCTTAAGATGTGCACACCACTTGTCAGGCACACATCTACATGTCCAACAATAACTTAACCTTGTCCTACAACATCAAATCAGCCACACGGATTAGACAACACCGAAATACTCTACCAAATATCTATTGTTATCTAAAACATTAACATCTAAATCTCTATTAATAGTTCCACCACCAACTTATGGTTTTTCCAGGTTTAGCTCTGCCTCTAGCTATTGAACTATGTCTTCATCTGCTCCACTCTCCTTATAGCCTCTTCAGGTTTCCAAACCACCAAAGATAAGCTTCTACCCTCATCTACGAAATAAGCACTACGAGTAACTCTTTAACTTAATAATTTTTAAACATTTCTTAAAACAATCTTTCTTGATGGTCAGACATTTCTTATCATGCTGAGCATGTTTCAACAGTAGTTCAGTAATAAATCAGATACCTGATGCGGGATAAAGCACCTAAGAATTGAGCAACTAAGTCCAGAAGAAGCCCCCTTAAATCAACCAACGATGGATATTCAACCTGGCTAACAACCCTGCAATAAGAGATTATTAAGTTCAAACCAACTCTCCATATCAGAATATAAAAGAATAATCATAAATATTTATGTTGTGCTTCTGGTATAACATAGTCAAGTCCAAATGAGGACAATAATACTTTCAATTTATCTTCTGTCCCTTGGGTTAATCAAAATATTAAATTGAAAACAACTCCAATCTTGAGTAGTGGAGTATCTTCAAAATCAAATGGGAGGACATAGTTGCTTGAGTATTACATAATGACAGAAACTTAGTATCAGATGAACAAGAAATCAAAACATCCCTGTTTGTATTACTCATCAAGAGAATAAAAGTAGCCAGGTATTAAACAGACCCAGCTGCTCTCCCATGTTCCAATTATAATTCTGAGATATCCTGCTCAATGTCCCTCCCCTTCCCTATATAACAATCCACCTTCCCTCCAAATGAAAATTCTCTCTCCTGTCAATTACAAAACTCATCCTAACCTATACACTTAATTACAATTAAGTCCCCTTTGACACCAGTCCACTTTCTACTCTTCCTAATAGGTCCATAACAGTAAAATACTCTCATATTGGACAAAATTACTTGGAATGTAAATTAATAACAATACTAATATTTGGGGTCCTATCACATAACTATTACATACTTACAGACTCCACGAGAATATTATGCCTATATAATGTTATTGCTCTGGGTCTAACAATGTTTAACCTTTTCTTTTTTGTTTGGAAATAGAAGATATTAAGATGAAGAGCTCTCCATACGAGAGCAAAAACACGACAACCTTAACCCAATATGTAGACTAAGCATATATCCCTACCCCAAGAAAAATTGCTTGTCTGAAAAATATCATTGAAGATAAATGAATTAGACTCCAACCAAATTCTCCAAACAATGGCATGTTGTTAGCAAGCTATAATTGAAATTCTATCATTTGAAGTTCTTTCCTTCTTTAGTTATGTTGTAGCATGTGAAAAGGTTCCTATTACTATCATCTATCAACTACAGTGTTACCTGTCCGCATTTATCAGCCAGTCAAAAGCAAAACTTTCAAGACCAGACCACAGCTTCTCTGTAGTGAAGAATAAGTGAGGGCTATAAGGCCAATACTCGTCGAACAACAAATGCACATAGCATGAAACAAAAATAACACAACAGGCCAACGGTATTGTTAAAAATGAACAAACCAGTAAGCCCTTCTTGAGGACAACACTCCACGAAGCGAATGCACGCTGAGCAAAATATGCATTCAACCGCAAGCTGAATTTAAACAAAGAAAAAAAGCATTAATTAAATCTTAGAATCAATCGGCAGAGGTTTTCTAAACGAAACAAAGAACTCAGAAGCCAAAATAGGAATTTCACCAATTTTAATTCATGAAAATATATATATATATATATATATATATAAACCTACCTACATTTCTAGGTAGAATATTGCGATAAACACATAAAGCCTAGTTTCCGAACAAACCCAATTTAAAAACCTCTTCCAGGATATGCATTCATGCATCTGAACACGGAGCCAAAAGAGAACTAAAGAGCAAGTAACAAACAGATAAGAGTAACAAACCTTTCTTTGGAATGTAGATGCATCATTCGTACCCTTTGGAGATTCACTACAATAACAAAAAAAAAAAAGAAAAGCAATTTTCTTTTACTAGAGTTATTTCAGGAAACAAAGTAGAACCATAGTGCAGAGACACTAAAACAAACCCCTCTCTCCATCTCAAAAGAGCTTCCAATAGAGGCATCGGGGTGTGGCGCGCAACCATGGCGAGTGAATCGAGGACTTGCTCGTAGGCGGGATCAGATGGTCGCAGGTACTGCCCATCCTACGGTAGACCCGCAAAAAATAAATAAATAAAAACGAGATGCTTAGGTCAATTCGAAGATGGTGTGAATCTTAAAAGACTTACCTGGGCTTGGGCGGTTTCAATACGACGTCGTGCGAGAGGGAGGAAGCGCTGGAGAAGAGCATCAACGATTAACTTGGCAGCACTCCCTGCCTTCATTGCCTTCGCCTCTTTTCAATTTTTCTTCTTTTCCTTTCAAATAATAACCATTCGCCCTTGTTTCTTGTGTAGGAGATAGATAGAATAGAAGAGAAGAGAGAAAACAAAACCCCGAATTGTGGCAAAAGCGTAATATTGAAATAATGAGAAGGAAGAGGAGGATCTGAGGGATTGAAGAAGCGAAGAGTGGACTACCGACGACGAGGATCGCGGTGGGGCTATGCCCAAAGTGACCAGCTTTTTAATAATGAAGCTGTTTTTCCGTCAATGCCACGCTTTTTTTATTGGTGCCACGTAAGGACTAAGGATTTTTTTTTTTTTCAAAAGGAAATAATGGCCCAAAGCTATATGTTATTGTACTAGGGAAGTGCCCCATGGAAAATAAAGTTTTATATATGTACATAATTAAACCATGGCCATTTTATACCAACGAGTTATAACTCAAATGGCATAATTTTTCGATTCTCATTTAAAAATTTTGGGTTCGAATCTCACTCCTAACTTTAAAAAAAACATAGATATTTTATGATAAAAGTGTCTCTATTAAATAATAAGCATAACATATTGTAATAATATAGTAGACGACGAAAAATTTGTGACTATTATATATTATCAACAAAATTTTAGAATTATACATGGTCATCGAAGTTTTTAAATACTTCTCTATAAATAACATTGATGGTTGTAACTTTTGTCTTGAATGAACTGTTCTCAATTAATACCCTTAAACCGGATTTTGATTTTACCCTTCACAAAGCAATATATAGTTGATCGTGGAAAAAAAACAGGTTTCGGCAAGTACAATCCCACCGTTGTTAAAGTTTGACCCTGAGACTTGTTAATAGTTATAGAAAATAAAATAACTAATGGAAATTGTCTCCTTTAAAACCTAAAATAAATAGTAGCATTATTGGGTATCATGTTCGTCCGTGGTATCAAAACCACTCGACCTGCTTTATTTCTTGTTAATGCGATGCATTCAATAACATGATAACCTAATCTGTGTACATATAATCTTGTGCCATTGCATAGCCCATTTGATTAATCAATGTTTCGTAGTAACATTACTGGTATACTTTCTTTAAGAGTCAACAGGTGAGACAGCAAGCCTGAACAATTTATAGCATTGAGAACATTTGGAGTAACTGTACCTAATTTAGATTCCATGTTACCTTCCCCTGCGCACAATGAATCAGAGCTAAGGTAGGTCTTCTCCTCTCCAATTAAAGATTTCATTATGTGCTTGTTAACATCGTTGACAATCTCAAGTGTAGGGGCAAGTATTGTTCTGTCTCTGAAGTACAACTCATTGTTTAAATTTAGAAACAAATTTGGATACACAAAATTAACTAAAGAATTGAAACCATCTTCATTGTCATGAATAAGGATGTCTTCAGGTATGTTAACTTCGCTTTACATACCAGCTTGGCTAACGAAGTACGTTGCTTGATATAACACACAGTCTTCATTTAGATCAAGTGGTATCTTAAACCTTGAATGAATCGTACGGTCATTGGGGAGTAATAAGGATGCAATCCCAACATATCCATATACAAAAAAAGCCTCCAACATCATCATTTACAGCACTAATCACCTTATCAAATGGTTCATGCTGCTCCAAATTCATGGTGTGTAAGTTATTCTCCAACTCCTCCTTCAGCAGGCATAAATCAAAGTTCATCTCATCCATTATTAGAGGATTATCTATGCCCTCTAGATCATCAATAGTTGGGAGAAGCATCTAATCATACTCCTTAAACGATCTACCATTAACTTGTAATTTGTCCTAAATCTTGAAAAGAGTTAGATTAATAATTTGCTCTTCAGAAAGTTGTAACTCTGCATTACAACTATTGTTAGTGTGGTGTTATATATATACATAATAATATAATATAATTAAAGATACAACATTCGCAATGCATAGCCTTCCTGTGAGAATAAAGGGTGTCTTCAGATAATATATGATAACACTGTTCTCAAATCTTTATAGGACTCGAGATATTGTTTGATAGTAACAGAACAACAAATAGATCTCGAATGTATCTTGCAGAAGCCCACGTTCTTGCTTCCAACATAGCGTCAATAAATTCTTTATCATGTTGCAACAAACCTAAAGCATAACACGCTTCCTTGAATGTTGAATACACAACACCATCTACTATTCGAAGATGGATGAAACTCAGGCACCCCTTTTTGAATGTTCAGGAGAAGTTTGAGGTAGTAGTCTTCTCCATTGCCATGTGGCACATGGGTTAACCTACCAATTGAAAACCCTTGCTTCCTTGGCATCCACATTAATATGTCCTCTTTCCATACAAATTTCTTAGGGAATTGGCTGTATGTAAGAGACCGGCCAAAAGGAAACAACTGATTAGCGAGCATCCATGCTAACAATTTAGTGAGCTTGCCATCCACCATTTCTATGATATCAATGATGTTTTCATGATCCCTAAAGACAACTGGATGTTTATTGGGTAAATGGGAAGGTATTCTAATTACCAAAGGCTCTTTTTATTGTATGTCATACCTAAATACCCTCTAAGCAGTCTCACAGGCAGATATGTACCTACAGTCATAATTACATATCTCATCAACAACCTGTTGGCAATCACCATCACCTGTTGATTGATAAAAAGTAGCTGTGACCCTATCATTGCCCTTGAGAATATACTTAAATAGATATTTTATTACAGATGTCTAACATGTATGCTCGACATTAATGTGACAACCATACTTTAACAGCAGTGATGTGTTGTAGGGTACAATGAAATAATTGTCAAGAACTACGCTCCTTTTTAAAATTGTGCGCCCATTGTCAAGCCTTTTATACTTTGGGAACCCAGCTTCATCAATGATAGTCCTTCTTCGAAATTGTTTTGGGTAAAATTTAGAGCAACGATCATTGATCATGCAAGGACTGTTCTTATTATGACGACCACATGGTCCATAAACCATGAACTTCTCTACTACTGCATAGAGCTTAGGTCTACGTAACTTATCTGGTATCTCAGCACAGATCATCTTGTCAATGTCATATGGAGATTTAGGTGTGTGATTTGGATCCAACAATAGAATATGAGCATGTGATAAGCCACGTTTCTGAAATTCTATAATACATACATCTGCAAAAAATTGGACAATGCGTTAAAGATATTAGATGAAATTTAGTTAAATAAATAATAATGTATTACTCACATGCAGATATCTTGCCAAAGAATCTCCCGTGCTTAAAGTCCATAATAAGCTCATTCAACTTTATGTGAAAGATCCTAGACACTATGTCAGGTCGATCTTCAGCTTTAAGACCTGAGTCCTTTAATAGACATTTAATCTCATCCCATTCAGGATTGCATGTTATTGTGACAAAATAACTTGGGTATCTTGCATATTTACAAATTACAAAAGCATCTTTACAATTATTAAACATATATATTGGATCACCAGTGAAACTACTTGGAAAGATTATACATTGACCAGTAGCCACAGCATTTGCTTCGCCTCTAACCAATGACTCATGCATGTAGAGAGCTGTACTTATCAACCCTCAATTTAGGTTGGTTGTTCCGTATGAAACTAAGACATTTAGACTCTATCATAGTGTAAGCATCCACCAAGAACTACTGAAATAATCTTCTAGAATAAAACAAAATGGGAGAATATTCAAATCTCATCTGAATTCGATATAAGAAGAACTCTCTCATGCTTATATTCTTTCTGTTATGTAAAGAACTACTTCCATGGCGTAGAGAAGTTTCAATTCCTGGTCTAAGACTGTCTTTTCCATACGGGAATAATAAGGGATACTGAAGGGGCAAGTACAATGGGTGAAGAACGTCAATCATTTGTAACTTCTTGAAAGTGGTCTCAATGATTATTTCGCTGTCTAAAATAGATTCATTAATGTCTCCAACAATTAGAATAGCAACCTCTAAAGCAGTTGGTAAATTGTAGAGTCTTCCATCCTTAACCCTGTTCGAATAAGGTTCATCTTAATATCCGAACGATTCTCATTCTTGAACCTTTATCTAGCATAACAAAAACTCCTCACCAGTTCATTGTGGTTATCCAACATTTCCTTCAGGTCGTGCACAATTTGTCTTTCAATAGTGTTTGATGAATCAACGGAATTGATATAAATTTTAAAAGAAATTAAATTAAAACTTGTTTTTAAAAGAATTGAGAAATAATATTTCGTCAACGTAAAAAAATGCAATGTATTATATACCTCGCAGTAGATATTCGATTTTTGATTTCATTCTCTGTATCATAAATATAAAACTAGGCAAATTTGGTCCTATCATTTTCAACTGGAAGTAAACTACCAATTGAATGGTAATTTTTTCCACTGATTGAAAATGTAAGTGGAGCTGAGCCATTATTGATGGTACGATTAATTTTTCCAGCCATCGATATGAAAGCGAACATTGACTTAAACTTACGTTTGTGTCTCCGGAAGTATTTTCCTTTTTCATTATCATTACAATGCAACTCTTCAAGACAAATAAGAACCTCTTTAAGATTTGGGTGTTCAACCTTTCCGTCCATGCAACATAACCCAAACTTTGCAATTTTGTTTCTTACCCTTTTTGAGAGTCTCACACCTTCCCATATTGTTGCTTTACAATAAACACAATTATAAACCGAATCACTAGCATCCCAAGTATATGCATATGTATCAATTTTAAGATTGTGTAATAATAAAATATTAATAATTTAATTTCATAAATTAAATAAAAAAAATTACATGAGTTACCTTCTTCAATTGAAGGAGTAAATGATGTACCACATACATTGTGCTCCACATTTGCAAATTGTTTTTTATAAAAATTAAACAAAACCATATAGATAAATTTTATGTATAAAAGTTTTTTTGATATAATAAGTGATATAATACTACCTTCATAGTTATATGAATCATCACGATCAATGATATCATTCTCTAATACAATGTCGTCAAATCCATCTATAACTGGAAGACATTTATACAAAATTGGGTTAATATTAAATAAATAACGCATATTAATATTTATTTCACATAACTTAAATAAAAATAATACCTTTGTGATCCTCATAATCTTCTAGAATTTCTGAATCACAATTATGGTTAACTTTATTGGTAATCTACCTGTTTTGTTGGACTATAGACCGGGGTATAACATTCAAACTAAAAAAGAAATTCTTAAACTTATAATTTGTTGTCTTCATAAAAAAAAGTTGAACTAAATGTTATAATAATTAAGCATCTAAACTTATAATTCCATTATAAATTAGCTTAATAATAATTAGGTACTAGCAATTAAGGTGAATAGACTGCAGTATAACGTTCAAACTAAAAAAGAAATTCTTAAACTTATAATTTGAGTTCTTCATAAAAAAATTTGAATTAAAGATTATAATAATTTAGCATCTAAAATTATAATCCCACTATAAATTAACTTAATAATAATAAAGTACTTACCATTCATGTGAATTCGATCTGCCACTACTTGTGATATTTGGAGAAAACTTCGTTATATAAGAATTCGAAAAAGGTTGATCACCCATGCAATTCGTTTGATGATATGAGTTCTCCTTCCCAATTGTTTTGATTATAGATTGAATGAAAAAATATGAAGAACAATTCACTGATAACATAAACATTAGTTAATGACCAATTGATTCTGTGGACATAAAAAATTAACCAATTCAACTAGGTATCCTTTAAAAATTTTATAATATTCAGCCTTTTATTACCATAATTTTAAAAAAATAAAACAAACACATCTAAAAATTATGAATAGATTTAGTGTCTTTTTAAAATTAAATACACATCTAAAATACAAACTAAATAAAACTGAAATTTTAAATTTCTGTTTCATATTTAATATATTTAATTATTAATATATTACAATTTAAATACACATCCAAAAATCAAATTAATTAAAATTCAAAATTTCGAATTTAAAATTCTAAAATAAACCTTAAACCATCTAATAAGACCATACAAAACCTTGAAGGAAGCAGAGCAATCACATTCACCGCACAACATAAACCCAGAGGCGCACGCCGTCCGTGGTTCGTCATCTTTCGCCGCCGTTCATCCGCGCCACCTTCCTCCTCAGCGCTCATCCTCGACGCCGCCTTCCTGCTCCTCGACGCTCATCCACAACGCCGCCTTCCTCCTCCTTGGCGCTCATTTTCATCGCCGCCTTCCTACTCCTTATCACCGTTCGTCCGCATCAGCTTCGCCATTCGTCTGCGCCGAAAACATACCTAAGGTTTGGACGGGTCTCTGTTCATAGAGTTTTTCTTTGCGCATTCTCTGACACCGTTGCTTTTCTTATTATCCTGTATAATATTCTTTTTTGTAATTAAAAATCGATTAAAATGGCTTGAAGAGATTCTCATATATATTGCAATGTTAAATTGTTTTTGCATGTGCAATTTCTGTATTTTGGAAGTGTTTACGTTCTTCACTGAGTTTTGGATGTGTTTACATGAGTTTTAGTTGTCTGTAAGGGAATATTATGTGAATTTTACTGATATCTCGTTGTTCTATTCTCATACTTGTGTTGAGGATTAATTTGTTTTTATTGGTGATTTTTGTTGACTATTAGTTATCTAGTGTGCAAGCTTGTGATTTAGGTTGTATAAACATATAATTTTGTATGTGTAATATTATAAATTTTGGGATGTGTAATAGGAACAAATTTGAAGCATCATCTTCAAGTTTTTAAGGTGGAGTTATTACTACGCCTACTAATCAGGGAAGTAATTTATACAATGTAATTAGTTATTCTATATACAGTGTTTTTGCTTGTTTGTACAGTGTGTCCAACTTGTTAATTGTTCATTCATTGTGCATAAATTACACTTGGTTATAGTAGGTGAAATTTTTTCTAAACGCTAACTAGATTGACTTGCAATACATCCAAAATAATATCCCATCTTTTAAATTGGTTCCTACACATCTAAAACTCATTCATTTGAACCAATGAACCTAGCCTTTAACATAAGTAAGGAACATAAAGAAACGGTCTTGTATAAGAGAATGAGATAGAAGAAAATCATGTTACAGAGAGAGAAGAAACGTAAAGAAGGAAATAATAACTAACTATGAAGTGGGTAGGAAGTTTAGAGAAATTTTAGTTTTTAAAATTTAAATTAATCTTAATTACGAATGTGTATCTAAAAAATAGGAATATGTTTTAATTAAAAAATAACTAGTAATATTAAAGGCTGACCAAAGGCTGAATTTTATTGTACAAGTAGCATTTTTCTATTTTTAAAACAAAATACAAATAAAACCCCACAAAATTGATTCAGGACTGAAATGTTCGTTTTTTTTTTTTTTTGGACAGGGATCTCGTAAATGGATAAGGACCGGATTGGGTCTTTACTCCTAAAAGTTATTCCCACATTTGTTATCACATTCTCTTCATTATCTTATTGAGATGGGGGATTTTAAGTGAAATACTGTTAAATACCATGGGTTCCATGAATTGATCAAAATTAAGTAGTTGATGACAAAGAAATAAAATGTAATAGAAGATGAATAAAAAAGTAACATAGACAAAATAACTTGATAAACCACTTAGTACAAACACTAATAAGAACTTGAACTATTTTTCCTAGTGACGGATGAAGATGAGTGATCTTCAGTGACATGGTTCAATAAGTGACTTAACAAAAGAGGAGTGAAATATAAAGAAAGTTTAGCTAATAAACTAATTAACACTTATACCAAACAGCCAAATTCAACATTTCAGGACCTCTGCAAACATAAATGTCTCATATAAGGACGACAGCGTAAATCTCAACATGATTCCATGGTGAAGAGAATTATAATTTGCAAAAGATCTCCATCCCTTATTCATTACTGCATGAAAGGAACCATTCATAGAAGTCCATCGCAGCCCCATGTGGTATGAGATTCCACCTTTTTAAACCACACGAATGTAATCAAATCTGGATGGGAATGCATGCATAACAAATTCAGGGTGCAAAACATGTATGAAGAATTCACAACTATAATAAGCTAATAAATAGCAGTTTATAAATAATGATGAAGACTAATGAGAAGAAAAGCTAAAAAATTCATATAAATTATCAGTGTGCCGTATTCAATCTCATGCTTGGTTACAAAGTATAACATGCATCCGGTAAGAACTCGATGAATGATGGTGCATTGAAACCGGAGGAGGCAAAGGGATGGTTAGGCAGCTGTACATATTGTTCATATTGTGACACATTTAAAAATTCATGGAATTTAATACGAATAGATGAACATCTTGATGGGTCACTATACTTCGATAAATAACTAGTAGTAATATTTCCAAACTTTACATTTTGGTTCATAGAAAACGCATATTTTGGTTCTTTTTAAGCAGATATAATGTTTGAAAATTCATGGTTATTAAAATGGAATTTTTCATCCTTTGGAAAAACATTTAAAAAATCATGGAACTTAGAATGAACAAAAGAACCTGTGCATGGCTGACAAATGTTCTCAACACAGAGAGTTAGAATATTACATCACACGGAGTTATGGCTAAATGAAGGCAAATCATTTGATTCATGGTTAATTGGAAAAAGGTTCAGATCTAAAACATGGTGAGCAGAAATAGGATTAAATGACTTAGACTTACTTACAGATGTATTTTTCTTATACGAGTTAGTTCCCAGAGTGACAAATTTTTTTTCTGAATGCAAGTTTTTCTCTTTTCCTTATTATGAATTTGATCTCCAATACCAATACTCATGAGCCTCTTCTTACGTTTATTCTTGTTGTAGGTTGACTAATGGAATTTCTCAACCTCATAAAAGAATGTGTCATCCGAAATTAGTTTTTTCTCTGATCAAGAAGGAATCAACTAATGAACCTTTAACATAGCTGTAAAGTATTACCTTTGTAAACATAGTGTTGTCTTTCATTCTAATGACATAGAAGATATCTTTATATAGATATCAAAGCTTAATGAAACCACCACAGAAAAAATGATATAATGTGACACAATTCTAAAAGCCTTCGACAATCTATGATATTGAGTAACCCTTTCTAATGCGCAATTGCATGAGATTACGATTAACGTCAACAATCTGCATATAATCTTTTAAATATTTCTGGTATTGACTATAGAATAAAGTTCGTAGCTAATGTTGGTCCTGCACCAAAAAAAAAAAAGAAAAATAAAAGGTAAGAATTAATAGACTTTCTAAAGACAATTAATCAAATTCATGAGTAATTTAAGCATTGAATGGTTATGAAAATATGAAATGAAATAGCAGAACCATACCGCAAATGGATCCACTATGAGTAGGAAGAAACAACACTGTGCTTCTTGATCAGACTTAGCCTCAGAATTAGGCATGTTATGCTAAAATAGTGTGCGGAGAATATATGGAGTTATGAGAATGGAGTAAATGCAGTTACAGATTTCTCTGAGTTACTACTTCAGAGACAACTTGTGTGTATTAAATATATGAACTAAAATCTACATGCAAGTAAATAAGTTGGAGCAAAAAAAGAGAAAAAATATGGTTTACAATGACAAAAACGGTTTGTTTCATCACTAAAGAGATGCATAACTTGATTTAATGGAGAAGAGTTATATGCTTATTTATAATTTTATTGTAGCATATGTAAATTAAAACATGAATGAAACCGTCATTCTAAAATACAAAACAGCAAAGAAGAAAAAGAAATAAATTGGTAACACCATGTAGATTATGATTATAAACAGATAGATCACGATTGTCTGAGTTCTAATAGGTTCAACTGTCACAGCTAAAAGTTCAAAGAAAATGAATACATTGAAAACTTAAAACGTTTGTATAAGGGATGGCCACTTTTGAAGTTTACAATCACACTCAATCAAATATAAGTTGGATATTGACTGTGCATGTGTGAAAGATTGGCACGGTGAATTATTATGGCAATAGCATATATAAGCTAGGTAAAACATCGTAGAAGGATAGATAGCAGCAGAATAATGGCCAATTGGGTTATTTGTATGGCAGACTAATTTAAAAGGTAAACATATAGATGTAATTTGTAATGATGTTAAATACCAGAAATTATTATTGATATGAAAATGAAGATGGTGTTTTAGTTGAATATTGACATTTGAAGTGTATTACAATATTGGGAAAATTATTCAACACACCTCCACGTGTTGGCCAAGATGTTGCCACATGTCCAACACGCCCTCCTACGTGTTGCAACACGCCCCCCACGTGTCAATTTTCCACTTACAAAATTCACCTACCTATAATTACACCAAATAATCTCATTTCCAACAAAAACACCAATATTTTTTCTATATAAAAAAAATCAGCCGTGAAATACATTAAAAGAATAAAAATTTATAAAACTCTGCTAAAAAAATATGACTATTAAGAGATTTGATTTTGATAAATTTTGATATCATAATACCCATAAAAATATATACGAAGCATGATTTATATTTAAATTAATCCAAAATTTATTTTTAAGGAAATAACATAACATATAAAATACTAAATTAACGTGTCTATAAACAAAATCAATGAGGATACATATATATTCTATTGTGCAATCTTAAGATGAGTAAGTTATTAGAATTTAGTTATCCTCGACTAAAGAAAAAGGTATTAACTTTAATAATTATGAATTCTTTAAATTCTCATTTTATTTCAATTTCGTTTTATTTTTATTTTATTCACATTCATTTTATTTTCATTTTATTACCCTTCTTTACTTTTCTCATCTTTTCTATATGTATGGTGATTTTTTTAATTTAATTTCATAACTACCCTTGTTCATCTTTTTCAATTTTCATCTTCATTTTATTTTACCTTCATTTTATTTTCATCTTAATTTTATCACTTCTACAATTAAATTAGTGTTATATTTATATTCATATGTTATAGTGCATTTTTTTATTTTATGCACTTTATTTTTATTTTTATTAAATTATTTTATAAACTTGTTTGTCCTTTATTATAGTTTATAATTATTAGACATTATCAATTATGTGTATTCTAGAATGACGGTTCCATTCATGTTTTAATCTACATATACTACAATAAAATTATTATATAATATTATATTAAAATGAGTAGTGCTAGGGAGCCAATGGACTAAATATACAATGTGTACAATGGACTAAATCTTTGATCCATGAATAAAATGAACATCACCATACTATCTAGAATAATCATCCGGATACCAAGGATAACCATCTGGATACCAAGGATAATAAACATCTCAATAAAAAATTAAACTATTTTTGGAGTTCACCAAGAATCGAACTCTTGACCTTTCGGATCCAGATCACTAATACCATATCTGAAACCACTCATCCCAAAAGCGTAACCTGACAGAACAATGTAACACTAATGATCATATCTCTAATACTTTCTAAACCTCCATTGTACACATTGTACGCTTAGACTATTGGCTCCCTAGACTTTCTCTATTAAAATATTATCTTAAATATTATATTTTATATGATATTAATATATTATAATTTAAAATTATGTAATATAAAAATTATTAAATTAATAATATTAAAAGTTTAATCCAAATTTTAACTTTTTGATAATTTCATATCTAAAATTGATTTTGGTATTTGTTATCTAAATAATATTTTATAAATAATAATTAATTTTGAATCAAACTCAATTTTAATCAAAATGAATTCTAATAGAATAAAGTTGAACTCAATCCTAATTTACAAAAGTTGAACCAAACACACACTTAGATTTACTAAGGTGTACTTTTCCAAACATTGACTGATTTTAATTGGATAAACTATTTATTTTATTGAAGTATTATGGTTTCATTATAAAATAAAATCATCCTACTAATGTGTATGGAGTCAAAAATAGAAAGCCATAACTCTCAAAAAACATAATTGAAAACAAAATTGAATCGTAAAAGTAATGTTGAAGAAAATGTATTAAAGTTTATTAGCATGGAGAGATACTTGAACCATCGAAGAACAATTATAACTTTTGCTAACTAATTATTAAGATACAATTTTCATATCTAAAACCTGATCTGATAGGTTTGGAACAAATTATGTTTAATCATTGGTTCATTTATGCACATGGAAGTCAATGTTAGATTAAAAGAAATATATTTTTCAACTAACTTTTATTTGTTTTGCTTTAATAGTAGAATTATGCTCAAATTGAATTATTAATTAATCACAATTATATAACATAGCGAGAATTTAAATTTCATTGCAACACATATTTTAGTACATGATTAAATTGAAAAAAAAATGAACTATAATTTATGAAATGATTAACATAGGGTCTTTCATAAAGACATGAGAGAGCACTCAAATGAAAATAAATAATGATCTATATATTCATTATCTTCACATGTAGTATGGACTCATCATACAGAGAACTTCAATAAAGTGCCATTACTAACTAAATCCATTGCTGGTAGCAAAATTCTTTTAACCCTTTATCAAGAATAACTGCTTTTTCTTGCCTTTTTTCCATCGCAATCCCATTTGATAAGAGCAACCATCTTGTAAAACAACCTTCATACTGTCCTTCTTGCTTGGAAAGGCATTTTGTGCAAATTTCATAGGAATAATCTACAAAATTTAAAACATATCTTAGAAAATCAACATTAAAAGGTATAGATATTAAATCTAAGATAAGAAATGCATAGAGCCAATTATTTAAATTTATAAACCTAAGATAAGAAAGTTTAAAAAGCAAAAAATATTGAAATGAATATATGTATACATGCAATTATATATAAACTAAAATGCTTACCACCGCACTATTTCTAATAATTGTTGATGTCAGGAGTTTCGTGTAGGTGAACACATTAATATTGCAACTGCTTTGATGTGTGTAAGATTGGTATTCAATATTACATGTCTGGATACTATCAACCTTATGAGACAATGGTATTGTTTTCGGAAGGAATACATCTTTGACATTTGTCAATACTCTATTTTTATGATATACAGTCTTAGCAAATGGTGGAAGAAAATTTCCAACTAATGGATAGCGAGTAACAATTGCTAAAGGCAAAAGAGTTGGGTTTTTCATTTGAGAAGCAGCGACAATTTGATTGTGATTGATAACTGGTAACGAATTATTAGGCAGCGTATTAAGAGAAACCAACATTAAATCGTTATTTTTACATATAGTTGGAACATCACATGTCTGATTAAAAGAAAAAAAATTTGGTAATGTAGCAGTTGGATATTGAGGCAAATCTAGGGAGATGTTATTTTGGTCAAATGACTGATTAATTTGTGATCCTAATGCGGGAAATGTTACCTGAAGGGAGCCATGGTGAGGTTTAGGAATATGTGATTGATTGAATGATTGAACGATTGAACATGATTATCGTAGTTTAGCATTAACCTTGATGGAAGGTATGCTAAATGTTATTTAATCATGTTGTCTTTAACTTTCGTAAGCACAAAAACATCCTCATCAACATAAACCAACTTCATCCAACCTCTATCTTCCAAACAATATAGATTTACCAGGTTATCAAATCTATCAAGTATGTAACCAGAAATATTTTCTTTACCAATCATCAACTCTACTTGGTTCTCATTGACATCAATAAGATGCATCTTGTTTTCTAACATATGCTTATAGTTGCGATAGAAGAGTGAAGGAAGCTCGTGAAGAAACTACAATGAGAAATTGAACTAAATGACCACCAACTTGTAAAGTATTGAATGTATAATTGAATTGGAAATAAAATCTAAAGGATTGAAATTGACATAATAATAACTTTATTACTGCTTGAGGGTCTACCTCCATGTACAATACCCTATCATCTTCAAATTCAAGAGGCATTGACATCTCATTGTCCATTGGAGTTTAATATTTTAGTTGCAAAAAAGAATAATAGGTGAAAATGTAAAGAAAATAGTGAGGGATGAAGAATGGTATACTTGAAGATATAGACAGGACTAAGAAATTAAGAATAGAAGGAACTGATAGCATATATGTATAACAAAAGTGTGAGACATATATAGTGTAGAAATATGAGTAAACAAAGTAATGGGGTACAACATTGATGATAACAATGAAAGAAGAGTTATTATCTTATAGAAGTAGTGTGTTTCATAAGCTAAGGTTTCCTGTAGGGAGTAACCAAATTGGTGCAAACACCACTTTGAATCATCATTATTTGAGAATAATAAAGTACTAAAAAATGCATGAAAAGATGTGTAGGTCCTGACATGTTCAGAAAAAAATACGGGTATATGCAGAAAATACAGAGTTATCATTGATTTCAAACATGTCAAAGGAATAAGAAATAAACCTTAGTAATGAAAAGATACTATCTTCTATATAAATTTGTTAATAGTTGTTATTATACTAAAAAAAACCCAATGAAGTGCAAATATGCAAAATAAATTTTACTATTACCAAGTGATAAGATCATCAATGGTTATATTATTTCTAATGAATCAGGTATTTACTTAATATAAGTAGTATATTTATAAAATAGTATAATGGAAAAAATTTTAAACACGAAAAACATACATATAAAAACTCCTACATGAAGAACTTATAAGTATAACGCAATGGCTTTATGGTTGAAAGATAACAATAAAACAATAACTAAAGGATAAGGAAATACTAAATATTCTTTATGGGTTAAAAAAAATCTAACATTTGTATTGAAAGTGAGAATTACTTATTATTATGATTATGATATTAAACTTTATATGCCAAAAGAAATTAGCTAATAATAATTACAGTAGCTGTCGTTAAGGTCGTATGCTCATGTGTATCTAATATTGAGAAACACATACTAAAGTTAACAGAACTTGTGATAAAACATAGATCATAAAAAAATATCATTCTTAGGAGTTAAATAACATGGACAAACTTTATGCAGATCATAGATCATACATACTATTTGATACATAATAATAATAAAACATAAGAAAAGATACAGACATAAAACAAACGATAAACACATGATAAGATAAAAATAATAAACATAGGTACGAAAGTTAAAATTAAAAAAATAATTCCAGACCATACTTCAAACTCCTTGGCTACATGACCAAATGTTATATGCTTATAGATTCACTAATCTTCGTGAAGTTTTTCAACAATTCCATCTTCATCAATAATGACTTTTCTACACTTGAATGATGAGACAGTAGCTGAATCAGGATACAGATCAATCAACTTTCTTGACAATCCAGCAGGAATTAATCCGTTCTTTGGTGTTGTGAAAGAGTCATTATTATCATCACTCAAAATCTCTACACTAAAAAGAAGATCCCTGGATATAAAAAAAATGAAATAATTAATAAAAAGTAATTAACAAAAATGAACCAAAAATATTTCATAAGAAAAATTAGTGCACATTAATAGTATAAGCTGAACTGGTTTGGATACTCATAAGTTCAGAATTCGCAGAACCAAAGTTTTTCTATTGCATTTTAAAAAAAAATAGCAAACTAATAAGTATCAATAATCAATAATAATTGTACAAAAATAGACATACATACATCGTATATGTTATACTTGTCCACAAAGGTAGAAATGATAGAAATCTCTCCACATATCTTTATAACTATTATTTTGCATAGTTGGAAAGAGTTAATATCTTTAATCTTAACAAAAAATTTGAATAAGAACTTCTTATTTTTAAAGGAGTCAAACTTAATGGGATATTCCTCATTTATCTCACCCTGTGATGAAAGAAAATATTATTAACAATATGTTGAATTAACAAAGAAAAAAAAGATTATTGCACTATATTGCATGTTTTTTAACACATGACATAAAATAGTACTTTGGTTAACTGAGCAAGCCTAAGTTCAGAAGCAGTAGATCTAAAGAATTTAGTTGCTTCCTTGTCATATATAATAAATGATGTTGCATCCGTGTTATCGGCAACCTTTAAATTAATGATATACCTGATTTTTTTTAAGAATGTATTTTAAGTACAAAAATTTGAAAACTAGGTAATTTAGTGATCAAATACTTTCTATATAAATATAAAATTATTAAATAATTTATTACTACATCATTACCTAGGCGTATGAGAGGTTGGGAAAGTATCGCATATATAGCACAATGATAAAAATTATCAGCTTTATTTAGGGAATGGAAACATTGTTTACATCCCTTATACCACCAACCATTATTTGAATCGAGGGCAACAACAGTTCCAACAATAACATATGAACCATCCTAAAAAACAAACTAATCAGAAAGGTGATTAATAAATAAAATATAATTACGTATATAATATAAAATAAAACCTCAAATAACTCTTTCAGCTCGCATGTAGGTTTATATGAGGATTGATTAAGGAGATCATCTTCAAGATTGTAGGCAAGATCAGCAGCAATGTAACTCAACTGATTTGAAAAAGGGGACTCTGGACATTATAATTCTGTAACAAAATTATTAAAATGTTAGTTATTTAAACTAATGTAGCAAGATAAATAGTATACGTAAATAGCATAAAAAATTTGAATGGCATAACCTCTTTCTGAAATCCTTAACCTCCCGGAAGTGAGGGTTGATATAGAGAATGAAGATTTGATATACCCATAGTCCCTATTTAATGATGAATGAATATGGTTAGGAAAGAATTGTTCTTAATTATGGTATTGAGTAACTATATGATTGTAAATTTTCACCTTTGTTGAATTTTGCAAACAGCATAATGATAATATACTCAGAGGTTTTTTGTTTCTCAATATGTTTGATCAATCTTGTAGCAAATTCTCCCACAGGGTGCACCTGATCTTACTGTGTTCCCTAGGAAAAAATCGTAAATTAACCAATATTAGAAGAAAAAATTCAAAAGTGATTGGATTATAATATACTATGTACACAACATATGAAAAATATTGATAACGTGATTAGTTATTCCATGTCATCTAGCTCAACGACAATGTAGATTGACTTCTTTTCATTCCTTGAGAACTCAATAATATCTCCTTTAGCAGTGAGCAGACCTATAACATCTATAAAGAGTTAATATAAATTTGAGATTTTGTGTGTTTAAGAATGAAAAAACATGAATAACTAAACTGTGTAGAAACACGTACCAGAGCATTACTATGGTTAAGAATAAGTTCATTGGGAACAAAATGAAAGACATTGTCAGATTTATAAGTTTAGTTGGGGTTCAGCTTGCCTTGCACAAATGTATCGATACTTATGTCGGGCATCTAGGTATGATTGCAAGAACATGGATGGTCCTCTACCGTTGCTCCTTGTATGGGCATAGATAAGAATGTCGTTAGTAGGACCACTGTCGATGGATACTAGCTTTCCACTCGCTCGCAGGTATAATTTAGATAAGATGTGGATTTAGTATTTTTACTGTAGGAACTGATATTATGATTAAGTTATGATTTAATTTGATGACATTACGATTGATGGTTGAAATGATTTATGAATTGAGGAACCCTTAAGGGTGGTTAACTCCACTTTTAAGGGAGGTCTGAATTTTTATAAAAAATACGGGTTATTGCAATATGCCAGGTTGAATGATTATCAATTAGCTATCGAGCAGTATAAAAATTGGACAACTGCGGACGTCAAGAGAAGGTTGGACGATCTTTTTCCGGATGGGGTACGTGTTTCGTCATTTATGCTTTTTCTCATACTAAATTAAATTGATGATTGCACATTTATAACTTTGAGATTTGATATGTTTTTACAATTTGTGTGGGATGCATACAATCCCAACCGGATTCCCGCCGCATGTTATTCCATTTGAGATCAACAATGGTGTAGATCTCTGGAGTGCGATTGTGCCTTTAATATGCTTTGAAGCTGTGGAGTGACATCCCACTGATAGGGTCAGAAGACAGTTTAGCTTTCATCAAGACCTACCAGTCGAACTTATGAAACTTGGCACATCCCATAACATAGTGCTGATGTGTCTAAAAAAACAAGAACTGGGGCGTAGAACACGAATAATGGATCTCACAATGGTTAAACAGTCCTACATTCGTATTGATCGGTGCACATGAAACCACTATCAACCATCTAAACAGTACATGGACTGGTATGTTCGTAATTTCGGTGATCACCTGTGTCTCTCTGAGCATGCCAATGAAGACCAACAACTACAGCAAGAGCAATCACATCAACAGGAGCAACCACCTCAGCAACAACACCCACCTCAGTAAGAACAACAACCATATTCACAACTATATGCATACCCACAGTATCCTTACCTAGCACATCCACAAATTTCATACCTATCATATGCACAAGAATATCCACAACCTTTCACTCAATCTGTTATATCATATCCAACATACTCACAGAAATATGCACAACCTTCCACTCAGCCTACCATACAGCCATACACACAGCCTTTTACCATGCATGAGGAATACATACCGACCCAGGCACGGCATTTTTCGTTAACACAAATTCTAGGAACATCGGCACAGGATGAGGATCAGTATATGCACATTATTGATTGGGTTCAGGGTCCTGAGTCATCTCAGTGATAAATAATTTATTCTCTACCCAGGACCCTGTATAGGTGCCGGTGCCTCAACTTGTTCCTGGTCGATTACCTTTGGATGCGAGACGTCCATCGTGGTCCTATTCTGAGCGCTCTATGTGGAGAATCTTTGTTGATTCTGGTAGGAGTGTCCATAGGGGAATTGGATGTCGCCAAACTCCAAGACGGATTTTTATTCCTGGGAGGACGAGGAGGAGACTGATGATGCGGTTGAAGAGACTTGTGCAGGTGAGCATGAGGTTGATCAGCTTGGATTATGTCCTGATGCGGTTGATGAGGTTGGTACAGGTGATGACATGGCTGATGAAGCTGGTGCAGGTAATTTGATTGTTATGCATTGAATGGGATTGATTTTTATGTTGATGAGACATTATTTAGTGATATAGTAATAGTATTGTGTTAAATTGTTTATGGCTGTTGATTTAGGATTGCTATTCACCCTATTGTTTCTTGATTAGGGTTGATATTCATACTATTTATCATGCTTATTGACCAGGGCTAATTTTTGTTGACATTCAGGTGCTTAGGATAAGGGTTATGACCTTAGGATTGACCCGGCTCATAAAAGTGCTTCTAGATGGAGCCCGTCAACCATCAAAAAGAGGGTAAAGAAAGGATGTTCCAAAATGGCACGAGCATGAAGAAAACTTTCTCTAAATGAATCATTTGTTGTGTGAATGTAAATTTATATGTATTAGCTAGTTTTATAGATGAATTTGGACTAATATTTACTATATATATTTTGGGTGATACTTGTTTGATGATAGTGCACACTTTTGTAAGCTTGTTGAGAAAAGATTGATGAATTATTAAGACTAAGGGAACATTTAAGGATGGTTGAGTCCATTTTTAGAAGATGTTATGTCCGAATTTTTTTAAAAATGTAAGGGTTTAACTAAATTGAAATGTGTGAAATATGCCTTGAAAGAACCAAACTTCAACTAAATATCACCCTAAATAAGTTAATGGACACCACTAAAAATAAGATTAAATAAGAGTAAGTGAGTTAAATGGATACAACTGAATACAAAATTAAATGAGATAAATGGACACAACTAAAAATGAGCCAAGCTGACAACTACTCATTTAGAGCCGAGCCACCAGCACTAGCTCCCCCACAGTGCAGGCATCTACTTCAGCTGTGACCCTCACCATCACAAAGCCTACAACACCTCGGACCACGTAAATCACAAACATCCATCTCATTCAAGAAGCGTGTTTTTTTAGGACGACCTTTAGCCACTCGCTTTAGGTGAGGATTGGGTACTAGTCGTGGTCCTTGATACACAGGCCATGTTGTTGGGTTTCCTAGTGGCCTGAATTAGGTTCTATACACCATTCGGATCTCTCCCATCGTATATACCTCATGCACATACTGCTTCCAATCTAGGCGCTGGTATGCACAACAGGCAAATACATGGCGACAAGAAATTTGATAGAACTGAAACTCACCACAATCGCAATGTCGAAGACGCAGATTTACTGCAAACTCTAAACCGTTGGGCATCTCACGCACTTCAAAAACTTCGTTCTGCCTGTCAAATAAATTAACTCGGATGTTTCCTGATGCCCTTTAATTAGACTAGATTTTCTCAATTGCATATTCAGAGAATAGATGACCTGCACTTATACGAGCCTCGACTTTGGCCCTCTTCCTTGTGAACAAGGCATTAAGGCTGTAAAAAAGTTGCCTTGGCAGGGGCTGTCACGGAAAGATTGCGTGCTCTTTTCAAAAGTCCATTAATGCATTCCACTAGGTTAGTGGTCATATGTCCCCAGCGATATCCTTCATCGTATGCCGAGGCATATTGCGACCAAAAAATATTGTCGAGCCATTGCTTGTAAGCCACACCCCGCTCACAATATCTTTAGTAACGCATGTTGAATTCATGCATTGTTTTAGAATAGTCTGCCACAAGAGAACAACACAATCCAGATAATACAATCAGTTTATTGTTAACTATTCACCATCGGCCACAAAATGCTAAAAAGTTAATTTATTTACCTATGTTGACAATCAGCTTCTGTAAATGTGGCACTTTGAACCTTCTTAAGAAGTTAGAAGTTATGTGTCTGATATAAAACATGTAAATAGCCCTCGGGTATTGCCATGCTCCATCACTACGACCTACAGTTGAGATAATGGACTCGTGTTGATCAGAGATAAGACCAACACCATTCTGATTAACTACATGTGTTCGTAGATGGCTAAGAAAAAAGTGCCAAGCATCGGCGGTCTCACCCTCAACTATGAAAAATGCAAGAGGCGCGATATTTTCATTTCCATCTTGTGATACTGCAACTAGGAGAGCCCCTTTATATTTTCCATACAAGTGTGTGCTGTCTACCTATACCAGCGACTTGCAGCTTCTGAATACTTTAATACAAGGACAGAAAGCCCAAAAGACTCGCGTCAAAACCCTGAAATCCTCAACCACCTCATCTCCTCGGTAAGCATATGCAGTTCCGTACTCAATAATTGCTGATGGTTCTTTTGCAACCATTGCTTTAAACCATGTCAGCAAAGCTTCATAAGAAGCTTTCCACCCACCAAATATTTTCTCAATTACTTTTTGCTTGGCCAACCATGCTTTGCGATAACTTATCATATAGTTGAACTTCAACTGCACTTCAGCAATTGCAGATTGTCTCTTTACCTTTGGAGATTTTTGAAACGACCTCAAGAAGTTCACTTAAGATATCATCACCCTGACTAAGATTGATTATTTCTTTTCTCTGGTTATTGATCTCTGTGGTTCTAGTTTGAAGCAAATGTGAAATTGGGTCTTGTGCAATAGGTGTGAGCTCGATCTGGTTGGCAGGGGTAGTTACAATGATGTCATTCTTGGTTAATGGTGGATTGATGATATTTTCAGTCCGCAACAAATTGGGATCATCATTTATTGATTTCTCTTTTTTAACATTAATTGGTAGAGTTGAATTGATACTCGAAGATTTAAAGGACAACTGATGGGTGATCAGTCCAGTCTTAGCTTTCTTGGGAGAAAGTATTGCCTCCTACATTAAAGTATTTTCTCGATAAAAGTGAACTAATTTGATAAGAACAAATTAGCTTGGCATTTTTTTGAAAAAAAAAAAGGCATATAAATACCTTGGTAGCTTCATAATCTACTAGATTATAAGAGCTGGAGGAGAAATTTTTAAGGTTAGTTTCAAAATCTTCAGAGTTTGGTGGAGAATTCTTGGTACTTAAATCTCTTGACGAAAAATCGACAGACTTGCTTGTATGTTGCTATTTGGCCTAAAAGGTTTTTTGTTGTTTAAATAACTTTAGTATTCAATATGTATAATGTATAAAAATATTTAGATTGTTATGATACCGCTGCTAAAGTAGATGCTGCGAAATTGAGCCTCTATTCACTACTATTGGAGTTGCTCTAAAAACAGGCCACCAAAAATTGCATAGGAATGTCTTTCAAGACTTACGCACAAATTAAAGATAAAATCTAAAAATGCGTTTGGTTTGTATTTTAATTTTATATTTTTTTATTTTTAATATTTTTTTGGTTTTTTAAATGTTGTAAAAAGAATATAATAATTTTTTATTTTTAATTTTTTTATAAAATTTAAAAAATAGAAAATATTGAAACATTAAAAACACAATCTAAACACATAAATAGTAAAAAAATATTATATTTCATATTTTTGCTATTTTTTTAACAAAATTTTAAAATAAAAAAATCAAAATGCAAATAAAAAACAACCTTAGCTTTTTTTGAGAATTTACATACTTTTCTTTTAAAGAGACTATGCCATTTAAACTATAACTCGTTGGCTTAGTTTATATTTTCACTTGTTCTGAATATTTAATTTAAAATTAATATATTTTTAATTTAGTTAAAAGATTGGACTTTTTATTTATGGATTTATGATTACATTTTCTCTCAACCTAATATGAAATATATAAATACTATTATTAAACTATTGTAGCATTTGTGATAAAATATAAAATACACAAATAAAATTAAATAAATTATTTTTTAATGAGGTAAAGTAATTTTTTTATTTTTTTATCTTTTTTTTATATTTCGATTTACTTCATTCTTCTTATTTTAGTATTTTGAATTTGTATAAATTTTTTACCTAAGGTTAGTCCGACCTTGTTTTCAAGATGTGATTTGATTATAGAAAACAGAAAAAATAATGTGCCTGATGCTATTATTTTTTGGTTTTTTAAAAAGTTTATGTACAAATTATATGAATCAAATTCAGAAATCTACCGTCTTCGGAATATTTTTGTTCGCTAGATCCCAATTCTTCTCATATTGCAATTTCTTGTGTGCTTAGTTTTTTTTATTTTATAATAATATAAAAATATAGTCTATTTACATAAGAAATTCTTTACACATTAAAATTAATTACTATATATTTATATATAAATATATATAATTTAATTTATTTTTAATATATATTTTATATTTTAACATAGATTCGTAATTTAATTTATTTTATATATTATATTAGAAGTTAATATGTGTATTATTTTTTTTAAATTAAAATATTTATTTTTAAAATTATTGAAGACTAATTTAAATAATTATTCTACAAAAAATAAATTGAAATTAATTTATCTGTTAGAATAAAATTTTGTAAATATTTTCATATATTAATTTTTATCAAAAATTAAAATATCCACTTTTAAAATTGTTGACACTGATTTAATCTTCATATTTACTTATCACTGATCCACTCATCAACATTACAGTTGGCTCTGTTACTCAATATTTACACACGTTCTCCCACATAAAATCCTAGCAGACATAATTCTATTTGTCTTTGTATTACTATCACTATTATTATTATTATAACGATAAATATTACAATAAAAATAAAAATATAACTAAATATTAGGAATGAAAAAGTACAAGAGAGATTAAAGAATTCGAAATTTATTTATTGTTCACTTTACAACAAAATAAAAACCAATAAAAATTAAAAACTAATAAAAATATTTAGTTTGTTATCCAATTCATAATTTAAATTTTTTTTATAAGAGATGAATTAACATTTTTTAATATGTGCTAGTTCACAATAACTATATTATAAATATTTTATATATTTATCATTTATGTATCGCCATATGCATGACAAAGTAGGTTGAATTAAATAAATTTTTTGTATGACTTCATATTTTATATATATATATATATATATATATATATATATATATATTATCAATATGAATATTTTTTTTCTTTATTACTCAGCATTGCATCAAACAGGAACAAAATCTTTATATTCACTTATCTCATATCTTATCAACATTATAGTTGGCTCTTGGCTCTACAAATAAGAAAAATTAATCAAAATTTATTTTATTAATAATTTTTTTAAGATTTGAATAATTTAAAAATTTTAATATTTTTTAAAGTTTACATAATTTTATCAAAATAATCTTATTTTTTCGGAGACAATAGTATAAGGTTCATAAACAAAAATAATAGTTTATTCATAAACAAAAACCAACTAAAACAATCAGCAACAAATTAATACACATTCCTCAACAACCTTTTCTATTATTTTGCACCCATTTATACGCATATTCCCTGTTACCATTACAGTACTTATTGGCGTAACTTCTCAAAGATCTCATTATTTAAAAAAAAATCCCATGATTGGATCGTATACTACTTTAAAATTTTGTTATAATAATGTGAAAATAATTGTCGTCAAGGACCTATAACTTAAATGGTATAATCATATTTAACTTAACAATCATATTTAACATATTTCTTTGGGTGAACCTCAAGTTATTTATATTTTTATTTGTTATAATATTTAATTTAATTTTAATTTAGTTAAAAGATAGGATTTTATATTTATATATTTATAATTAAATTTTCTCTCGACTTAATATAAACTCTGTATAAATACTATTTATCAAATTATTGTAACATTTATGACAAAATATAAAATACACAAATAAAATTGAATGAGTCAAATTTTTTGATGAGATAAAGTGATTTTTTTATTTTTTGAATTATAATTCAAATGATATAGTTTTTTCATACTCATTTAAAAAGTTGGGGGTTCAAGTCTTCGTATAGTTAAACACGAATTATCGTATGGTTGTTGAAATGCAGACGGTTAGAACATGGACATGGATAAATATTGAGGTAGATTATCCCAAGAATTTAACAAATATGTTCAGAGTTTAGACATTTTACTTATTTTAATGAGACATTTTTTGGATTGGTAGAGATGATAAAAATGCCTCAATATGGGCTTTCAATTTTGATACGGAGCAGTTCCAATTCTTTTCTACCACACTCAAAGATCAAGGTAAATGCTTTCAATTTTGATACAGAGCAGTTCTAATTCTTTTCTACCACGTCCAAAGATCAAGGTAAATGCACCATATTAGAATTCAAGGGTTCTCTTTACTTCATGTATTTTAATTAATTGCTTGTCTCAATGTGGATGATGGAAAGACATGGAATTGGAGAATCTTAGACTTTCATCTTCCAGCATTCCATAATCACATTTCAATCACCTAGTTGCATGGGCTACCGTGATGGTGAAAATCAAGAGTTTAAGATTTTTGCGGCTCATTGTAAGATTTCAAGGTTTATGGCAAATTTCAAATGCTTAGCCATGTTCCTATTCTTATCCCACTGAAGAATATTATCATTGAAGATCATGTGGAGGTTCAAAATATTTACTCATTGGATAATGCAAATTGAATTCTACTTTTTGATAGTTATAGAAAAAAAATTTTATTTTAAATTTTTTTTATTTAATTACTCTGTTGGTCCCTATAGTTCATAAAATTTTTAATTAGGTCCTTATACTTTTTTCTAATTAAGTCCTTGCACCAATTTTTTTTTAAATTGGGTCCCTACACTTAATTGAAAAAAAAATTTAGTGAAGGGATTTAATTAAAAAAAAAAGTATAGAAACCTAATTAAAAATTTTACGAAACTATAGAACCAACAAAATAATTAAACTAATTTTTTTATTAACAGCAAATTTATGCTTAATTGTTTTAGATTCATATTATAATGCTCACATATTATTTGATTGCTTAATTATTGTCTCTAGCTACTCAATAGTGTTTGCTAGGGTCCTTCTGATCTTCTTTTCGCTCTTAAGGGCTCTAGATAGCCTGCGTTTTCCAATCATTATGTGGACGGCCATTGGCGATGAGATAAAGGCTATTTCACGGAAAGCTACTCGACCAATAAAAAGGGAGCCGAGCCGGTTCAGATTCCTAACCACTGGAATAACTGGAGGCGATGGCTTCGCTTTCTGAGCTCGGTTGGCTGCCCTTCCCTCTCGGACATCAAGGCCCTTGTTTCTGAATGGGCTTCTTCAATTCTTTTCTTTTAGGTTTCTGTTCTACTCTGAGTAAAGATCTGCCCGATTCTTATTTGCACATATAGGACAAATACTGCAATACCACATCTTTTTGCTGGTGTTCATGGACCGGGTAAAATCGGGCTTGATGTGATCCTGATCCGACTCGAAATATATGTCGGGTCTATTTGTTAGACCCGAACCCCATCCTAAACCCGATGAAACCTATACACTTTCGGACCACGATTATAACGGATAAAAACTAGGTGAAAACCGGGCTGTAACATTACATTACCTTGATACCGTCTTGTAAGCTAGCATGTGAAAATATCCAAATTTCCAAGACTCCAACACTTAGAAAAATATAACAAAAATCAACACTTCTCTAAAATTAAAGCATAACCATAATCAATACTAATATTGTCTAATAACACCAAATTTTTAAATCAATACAAATAAGACAATATTATGCCATTAGTCTAAAGTCTTATGCATTTTAAACATAAAACATTAACTTATAGTCTTACACAAAATATTAAAGTTTACAATACTTAAATTCCACATAAAAATAGCCATCATCCATCACTAATAACACAAAATATTAATTATGTATGGTGACCGGGCCACTGGGCCGAGTTCTGGTGACCCGAACTATGGCCTGGACCCGACCCGAAATAATGATAGAGTCTGTTTTTGAGACCCTTATCCGACCCTAAACCCGATGAAATCACACCAAATTAGTCCTTAAAATATTCGAAACCGAACCGGGTCTTCGAATCGGGTCGAACCATGTACACCCCTGGTGTTTGCAAAACTATTAGCAAAATTTTTTTTTCTAAATTATTATAATTTGAAATCTAATTTAAATTAACTCAATTTAATTTATAATCATATTATAGTACAACTAGATATCCATCATAGTTTGTAAAAATATTTTTAAATTAATTTTAATTAAATAATATTATTTAAATTAAAAAATTGATTAAAAACTGAAATTTAAAGAACAAATAGCATTTTTGTGTCCAATTTTCCAATTGGGCCGGCTGTCTTCCATTTGGTCCAGCGATTTCAGAGCGCTCTTCTTGTATGATTGGAATCCAATGTGTAGAGTATCATTCATGTTGTAAATTGAAGAATTATTTGAAGACCAAAAAAAAAAGGAATTATTTCACTGACCTAGAGAAACATTTTTGTAGGTAAATATTACACCTTAGAAAAAGGTCATAGATGTTCCATCTACAATAATGCATAGTGGTTTCTTTTTATGTAACTAAATTAAATGGATCAAAGCATACAACATAAATTTCAATTTCAAGCAGCGTTTAAAAATACTTGGAAGAAAAAGTTTAGGGGTAGCAACTTTATTAAATTCTGGCCAACATATAATTAGTAAAAAAAAAATAAAATCTCACACCATTGAATAAAATCTCACACAATTAAAAATAGGGAAAGTATGAGGAGCCAATGAAATATTTATACAATGTATACAATGGAAGTTTATGGAGTATTAGAGATATAATCATTAATGTTACATTTTTCCATCAGTTGAAGTTTTTGGGATGAATGGTATCATGACATGGTATTAAAGCGCTAGATTTGAAAGGTCAAGAGTTCGATCCTTGGTGAACCCATAAATTAAACTAATTTTTCGAGAAGATGTTTATTATCCCTTGTATTCGGATGGTTATTCTAAATAGTATAGGAATGTTCATTTCATAACTTAATAGATGGTTATTCTAAATAGTATAGGAATGTTCATTTCATAACTTAATAGCCATTGTACACATTGTACAAATAGTTCATTGTCTCCCTAACGGAATCCTTAAAAATATTATTGATGACTACAAATTACAAAAGTTGTTACACTCCTCGTACTTAAACTGATGCTTGATTAGGTAAGTATGAAATAATTTTGTGGTCATAGAAAATCCAGAAAATGTTGCTGTCTCTGCTGGGATGCAGTAATGGTAGAGTTGCCAGTAAGGTGCTGCACTAGAGCCATAAACTCTTGAGGCTTGACGTGAATCACCTTCGGAGACCTCAAATGCACTTTCATCTTCTTCATGTTGTTCACCACTAGGCCTGCAGGCTTTGGACCCTGCAACTGCACCTCCCTTCTTCTTACTTCTACACGTGATGTCTCCATGATCATATTCCCACTACTTTGAGAATTTGACATTGGTATTGGTATTTATATATGAGGAGAGAGTATAATATACTAGTAGCAGTAGTATATATGTATGCTAGTTTGAATTTGTCTAATATGAATTAACCAATAATAATATTTTATCTTATTGCCGTCTTCTGTTGAAATTTGCAGGCTGTCTCCTCTGACTCGGCATGCCTTCTCCCAATTCACATAGTTAGTCTTGGTCAAAGTCTCTTAATTTAATTGCCGAATAGTATTCATCATTAAGTCAAAATTTTCAAAAAGAGCAACCTTTCTCTTTGCATTTTCCTTTTTTTTTTTCTTTGGCTAACAATTTAAATGAAGTATTACAAAATAAAGTTTACCTGTTTATTTTTTTTTTCCAAAATTAAGAGTGAAACTCAAATCAAGATTTTTAAACAAAAATAAAAAAATTATATCATTTAAATTATAATTTATTAGTAAATTTACCTGTTATTTATTATAAATAATTATAATAAAAATATTTGACTTTTATATTAATTTAATACTCACCGTATTAGACTATTTGTTTTATTTGCAAAACTAGTCCCTAAAATGTTGACTTTTTACACACTCAATTACACTATAAAATATAGATATACACACAACACACAGTCACACACACATTGACAAACGAGGTTGTTTAAACTAGTTGGTCTAGTTTACAAAGCACCACCATGGACGATCTTGTTTAATTTGGTCAAGCCTCTCCCTTGTTATTTTGTTTAGGACTTATACCGGTTTCCAACTTCCTCCTAATTTTCATTATCATTAGAATTTTGGTGAGTTTTAATTAAAATAGTGAGAATGGGACCGATTATTAAATCAGTCAAATGACTAGTTTGATAATTTAATAGTCTAATCAAGATAGAATGGTAGTTAAATCAGTTTAATTAAATATAAAATAAAATTATTAAAAGTTTAATATAAAATTTTAAATATTTAAAATTAACAATTTCTAAATTAATAAAATTCAAATTTTCACATATTAATTTGTTTATAATTTATCATTGAAAATTCACAAATTCAACTTTAAAATTTATGACTATAAAAAATCAAAATGTACATAATTAACAAACACATTATGTTCTACCATTAAAAAAATAAAAGGTTAAGAATGGTTTTGGTCTCAAAAGTTTTCGCCAAAATTGAAATTGTCCCTCTTGTAATTTTTGATTTAAAATCGTTCTTAATGTTGCATTTGTATTTAACATCGTCCTTTATAAGTTTTTCGGACATAAATGCCCTTTTCATCGTTAGGGTAGTTAGAACAATAGTTTAATATAAAAAAAGGAAAAGCATTATAAATATATATGTAAACGAAAAAAAAGGGGAAGTTGTGTGAATCTCGAACTGCTGCAGATACCACCGCCGCGCACGTCGTGGAGGGAGAACGCCATGGCCGCCGAAAGCTCAATGTCGTCTCGAAGCAAATCTTCCTCGCATGGTAGGTTGTTGCTTTGTTCCCATGGTGAGAGGCTAGTGCTGCGAACGTCGGAGACGAAGGAGAACTACGGGCGCAGATTCCGGGGCTATGTTTACTATGAGGTTTGTTTTTTTTCTTTTCTTTTGAATTGAGCTATTTAGGTTGAGGATTGGAGAGTGAATTCGGTGATTGTGTGTAGGTGCATGAAGGTTGCAACTTCTTTCGTTGGGTAGAGCCAGAGACAGAGATGGAAAATCCAGAAATTGTAAGAATGAAGAAGAAGGTTGCCTCCCTGAAATCAAGGACGAAAGCGGCAGAGTGGAAGTTAATGGTCATTGCTGTGTTAGGATTTTTTGGGTGGGTTGGGTTCCTGTATCTGCTGCTGTAGAATTTTTCTATGTCTAGGTTTAAGTGTGTAATTTCATCGAACCTGGTATGAAAAGGGTGTTTGGGTATGATGTTGTTGTTGTTGTTGGTAAATTGTGTTAGGATTGGTTTTGTTGAATGTGTTTTGTTCAAATGTGTTTTGTTGGTGAATTATTAGGTGACAATTATGAACCTGGTATGAATGTGTTCTGTTGAAATGATTTTCAACATGTATAAATGACAATTATGTAAGCATGGTTGGTTGTTGTAATGTGAGTTTGATTTCTGGTTGGTAGATACCTGTTTTCCATTACTGAGTAATTCCCTAACAATATCACAAACTTGAATCAAAGACAAGCTCAACTGAATATGGTAAATGTCATAGTAACATACATAATAAAAAGTGTTTCACACCCAGAGGTAATCCCAAAAGGGTTGGCTAGTCCAATCCAGCAATTAAGTACAAAACATAGATCCTCATAGAAAAAATATCACCAAAAAGAAGGAGCTAACAACTCACACTGACATTACCAAAAAGTTAACACAAACATAACCCAAAACAAGACAACATGCACAAAAAACAATCATGACAATAGGATGCTAAGTTTTCCATTTCCCTAAAGCATTTTCCATTTCCTTGGAGGCAACTTTGCCATTAACTTTAGTTTTTTGGAGAAATGTGAGGTGCTCCAAAAAGCCTGGCAGAGAAGTGCCCAACAGGTTGGCTTGAAGATGTGGTAAGTGTAGGCTGAGATGGAGGAAGAGTTCTGGTGGCTGGCTGTGATGAGGATGAAAGAGGTGTTGAACTTGTTGGGCTGGCAACCTTGTTGGGCTGTGGATCTTGTTGGATTGAGAAGTTGGGCTTAGTAGTTCCCTCGGGCCTGCCTCTAGGCCTTTTTGGCTGTGCTGTATTGTTGGATTGGGCTGAAGATGGTGGCTGTGTTGCTGAGACAGCCTTCCTCTTGACAGATTGCTTGGGAATGGGCTGGGAAGAGGCAGTCTTCCTTCCTCCCTTAGCAGCTAGATGGTTTGATTTGGTGCTTCCTTTCTGCTGCTTTCCTTTGTTCTTTGACTGCTGGGCCACACAAACATATACAAATTTATAATGTGACAGACCATTTAATAGAAGGAAGACATGTAAAAAATCATAACAAGTCCTCAATAGATTTAGAACATCTGCTTTTGTTGTGCCCAACAGATCCACACAGAGAGTACCTTTGTTTCTCTCCCTTCCTTGATAAGTGAGTGCGACTGCTCTGTTCTTCATCTCCAGCAGCTACTCTCCTCTTCTTCACTGGCCGGTGACTAGGCCTTCGATAGGGGGAGGCATAACATCAGGGTGTGGTGTTCTCTCCCAAAAATCTACTCCATTCAAGGGTTGTATGATTGAATCATAGCACCTCATGTACGCTTCTTTCTTATAACACCCATCCACGAAAGGTTCTAAGTCAAGTCCCTTGAACTTGATGCAACTAATAGCATGGACACAAGGTATGCCACTCATTTGCCACATTCTACATGAACATTCATGGGAGCCTAAGTCTACCGCAAACTTGTCTAAACCGTTCACAACTTCATACTTCTGAGCTGCAGACCAGTATGGCCGCCACTCCCCAGCTGACCTAGATCTCTTCTCTAACCTCAATCTAATCCCAGGTAAGATTGTCCCTGAATAATTCGGTGCAAGTTCTCTATTTTCTGCCCACCTTGTCATTAGTTTAACCCTGATTTCCTCTAACATCATAAATATAAGCTTCTATCTAGCATCAACTATGGCAGAATTAAAGCTCTCAGACATGTTATTAACCAGTGTATCTACTTTAGAGTTGTAGCTGAACTTAGATCTAGACCAATACCTAGGAGGGATAGTAATTAGGTACATATAGGCTTCCTGATTCACAGCTTTCAACTCGGCCATGTGCCTCTCCCAATCCCTCCAGTGAGTCGCCTTAGCACACTTCCACATCAGTTTCTTCAATTGTAACCCTGGAAACCTTTTCCTGAAGTTGTTGTACAAGTGTCTCACACAGAACCGATTATCCACTCCTGGTATAACCTCTTCATATGCTGGCAATAAACCCTGCACTCATGAAATAAAGGAGCTTGCAATTAGGGAGAATTGAATAGTTGTAATTCATGTTGTAAAGAGTGGAAGTATGCTTACTTTCTGTTGGTCAGACATGAAGGTAGCTCTTCCCATCTTCTCAAGCCCAACATCAGATGCAAGATGACTTAGAAACCAAGTCCATGAGTCCTTCGTCTCGACCTCTACAACCGCATATGCAATCGGCAGCATTTGATCGTTGGGATCCCAACCAATTGCAGTGAGCATTTGTCCTCCCTGGGGTGTCTTCAAAAAGCACCCATCTAGGCCAATGAAATCCCTGCAATGCTGGAAGCTCTGCTTGCATGCTTCCAAGCACACATAGATCCTCTGAAAGATGCAGTAACTGGTCCTGGATGATGCTGGTGCTTCATTATCAAGATCTGGGGACCTCTGCACTTGTATGCGAACTGAGGACCCTGGATTTGCCCTCATCAGCTCCTGTCCATAGTCATAAATCCTTTTATACTGCTCTCGGAAGGTTCCCTGAATTTGATCAAGTGCAATCTACTTGGTCTTACTTGCCAATGACTTAGTGACAGTCAAGTTTCACTTTTTCTGTGCCTTTGAAACCTACTCCCTTATTTTCACCTTCGGATTAGCTTCAACCTTCTTCTTAAACGCCTTGCCGAACCACTTCGAGTGTAAAATCCCCACCCTGTGTGATTGTGTGCATGTGTGTGTCAAGTTCATGCTGCATAGCTGCCAAGTTTCCTCACCTCTGATTTTTGCAGCATAAACCCAAAAAGGACAATCACCCGAACAAACAGCCCTAACCCTCTGCAAATCACACTTCCTAAACCTGATTGCCCTTGCGATATGCACAGCATAAGCAATTACAGTGTCCTTGAACTCCTCTCGAGATGCATACACTGTGTCAACTTTCCATTTGTATTGTCCCATATCTTTTTGAAGCTTGTGAACTGGAAACCTCAAACCGTGATGCTCCGAATCAGACCCATCAGCCCCAACCTAGTGATCCTCCTCTAAGTCATCACTGTTTCCTCCCTCATCATCTTTAAAGCTCTCATTTGGTACAACATTCTTTTTCACAATCCTGGGTTTTTTACTCATCACATTCACATGTTGAAACCCACTTACCTCAGGATCAAGCTCATCATCACTATCAATAAAGTGCACATCATCTTCACTGTTGTCCTCTTCTCCAGATGGTTTATATTCTGAATCCAGAATGTCACTGTCACTAGAGTTACCATACTCAACTTCATTGTCGTCCTCTGCCCCAGAGTAAGCAGCAACTAGTTCAGATTGGTTTCCCCCCTCATCTACTCCACCATACAGAACGAGCTCTTACTCCTCACTAATGTCACCCATCCCATTTTTCTCCCCAACATCAATGTAGCCAGAATCAGGAAACACCTCTTCGTCCTGAACCTTATGGACAACATACAACTCTACATGGTCTCTCAACTCTGCTATTCGACACATGTCAATGGAATCCGCATCAGTTTTAAACAATTTCAGATTTTTCTCCATGTCTTCATCTGCTGGATCTTTGAACCACAACGATGAAATATTCTCCTCGACGTAACCAATTTGTTTTAGCTCAGCATAGGCTTCAAATACAGACCACCGATCACCATCAATCTCTTCTATCACTGTTGTTTCTCCACCCACATACTCTAATGGACCGTTCTTATAAGTAAACTATCCTCCTTGGTAGACCTTCACTTTAAAATAACCCATCGTCTTCTACAACACCCTGAAACAGAATACAACAACACATAGACATTAATTTAAAAGATGAAACACACAGACCTTCCTATTTCACAGCGATGCTAATCCCTAGTCTCCACACACATTGCCTCATTCCAACCATAAACAGACCACCAAACCCTAAACAATCTAACCCGATACTAACCACTGCAACAAGAGCTACCATACTGAAAAGAAGGACGAAAATCATACCTAGGCAAACCCTATCAGTAATGCTCCAGCGACTCTTCACGTCCCTTCCTTCCAGTTCCTCGATCTCACCTCCTCTCTTCAGTTTCAGTCCATCAACATCTACGGTCCTTTTCGATTTTGGGTTAGGGCACAATGTAATCGGTTTGGTTATACGAAACGTTGTGAATAAAGGGTGTTGTAATAAACGTTAAGGGTTTTCATCCAATTGAACACATCAAGTGTTTCGCGCGAAACACTAACGTTGAAAAGGGTAGATTCGTCATTAAAAAAATATTTTAGTAGAAAGGACGATTTTAAATACAAATGCAACATTAAAGACGATTTTAAATCGAAAATTACAAGAGGGACGATTTCGATTCTGGCAAAAATTTTTTGGGACCAAAACCATACTTAACCCAAAAAATAAACTAATTTTAGACATTACTTACATAATTTCTAATTATTGAACCAAAACTTACACAAGTTATATACAGCCAGTAACTAAGTATTGATTATTGAACACAAATATTTACACAAAATTTTTATTCACATCAGCAACAACTCAACGATACATAAAGTCTCAGAATAAAAAATGAACAATTATATACATAACAGAAACTCAAAAGTCAGAATTAACAATTACCATCAACAATTAAAAAAATTATTTTTAAAAAATTAACTTAGAAAAAGAATTATCAAGAATCGGATAAATTAACAAGAATAATTAACTTAAAAGTATAGATTAATTACAATTAATTTCAGAAAAAAATTAAGACTAAAGAAGCAATAGAGAAGTGCTCACTGGAAAAGAAAAGACAGTCGAACAACAGAAATGCTCGCAAGAAAGTGACGGTCGAGCAGTTAAATAGAGGTGACCACCAAGTAGTTAAACAGAGGTGACGGCGAGGTGGACAAGCGAGCAGAAACATTCGCATTTCACGTGAGACAAATTAGAGATAAAAAAAATGCGAACTTGAAGAGAGAGAAGCCGAGCAGAAACGTCCGCAATAAAAGATTGGGCATAACAATGACAATAACAATACAAATTACATAAAATAGTCATGTACTCATTAATCTAATGACTTTAAATAATGATTAACAATAGTACGAGCATAAATTAAATCATGTAAGATCATACTTTAATGTAAATAGTAATGGACTAATGGTGCGTGCCAAACGAATAACCATGTAGAATTATAGGAATATATGTACTCTTAGCTTTAAAAAATTTGTAATATAATAATAGTAATAATAATACTGAAAATAATATTAATAGTAGTAATAATATTGGTAAAACGCTGAATACTGTCATATTTATCGTCGGATTTAGTATCGATTGGCGTTAACGTCGGATTTACCGACGGATTTACCGACAAATTCGATTTTTTGACGCTAAATACGACGACAGTAATAATTGGAGGAAAAGAACGAAAAATTGGCGGGATCATTACCATCAGAATTACCGCTACCGGTAAAGTTCAGTTAATGAAATGCTGCATTTTGATCATACGCAATACATTACTGTCGTATTTATCCGCCAATAAATTCGACAATACTTTTGCTCTAAATTAGAATCGCGCCCCCCATCTCTTCTCATTTTGAAAGACCCTCTCTCTAAACCTCTTTTCTCTTTCTGCATCTCTTTCCTCCAAACCACGCCTCCGACAACCTCCTCTACCAGTGCCGGCCACCAACAACATCCAAAGGATCTCCTCTTCAGTCTCACTCTTCACAATGCCGAAACACCCCCACTCCCACTCTCCCAGCGTTGAATCTCCTCCACTTTCTTAGCCTCCAACAAAGCTCTTCCCTCTTCTCCGCCGTCGACGTGGCTCCACAGTACCCTGACTCGTGTCCCACGGCAGCGCGACCCTTTTTTCTCCCTCCCCCATCCTCAAAGCGCTTCTCTATCTGTTCTCCGCCACGGTGCCACGCACCAAGAGCTGCCATTGTTTTCCACACACTAAGAGCCGCTATCGTCCTCCACGAACAGCAGTAGCATGCACCAGACGGTATCCGGTTCAGGATTTTTTAATTCTGCATGTGTTGATTTGGAGTTTTTCTTATTATGTTTTGATTTAGGTTTTTTTAGTTTTTTTTTTAAATTCAGGGTTCTTTATGATTCTATTTTTTTTTTTTGTTGAATTGTTTGATTGAAGGGAAGTTGTTGGATTCTGAAACTTTTACTATTTAAGCTTTCTTTATTCTTCTGCAATGGCTGCATTGGTTTCTAGGGAAAGGTAGTTATAGGCAGTCAAGTGATGATGGTTTTTAGAGAATTCTATCTAATTTGTATAAGCAAATATTGTAGAAATGATTGAATTGTGTGAGGTTCTAATTAAAATATACTTTTATGCTCATTTTTTTTATCTCAAATGCATGTTATATTGTGGTAGGTTTGTACAATTTGATTTTGAACAATTTGCTAAATTGACTTGACAATTATTTCTGGTTTTTGCTGTGTGAAACTATTTTGAGATTTTATATTCATGGTACAACCTTATGATGTGTCTTTCATGGTCATGTATGAAACTTTAAACAATCATCTAATTTTAGTTTTAATTTTGGGTGAAATTAAAATCTTTTTTGCATTACAATCTAACTTGAATGAAAAGTAAGTTGATATAGATGCTATGACCTTCTGTTTTATATTTTTTAATTATTTATAAAAAAAATAATTGCAAATGAAATTAGATTTTTGCTTTGAAAAAATTCTTCTATCTTTTTTATACTTAAAATTGTAGTATAGATTCTATTCGGTGATTAGATTATACTCTTATTTGTTTATATATGAAACGTATAAAGTATTTGGTATAACTAATTACTTTTTGCGACGGATTCAATTACCTTTATGTGGTCTTTTTTTTTGTATAGATTCGTCGAGAACAAGACGCTTGTTGTGGACAAGATAAAGATTCTAGTGTTCCACAAGAGTAAAGCACCAAGGGGAGATCGAACTGATTGGGTTTTGCATGAATACCGATTTCAAGATAAGAACCTTACTGGTAAGGGTGTTCATTAAATAGTGACTTATTTCTTATTCAAAAAAATTAAGTATATTTCTACTCTATTGAAACTAAAGAAATACATGTTGAAATATATATTACTAATTATTGTTATCTCTTAGTATTTATGCTTTTCTTTCCATATGAGAATAACTAAGAAGCTAGGATTGTTATTTATCTTGTTATCATCTTATGTTTTACTAGAAATTACGTTCTTAGTTGATGAGTATATTTTAATACATAAGAATTAACAAATTTTTTAAAAAATTTAAAATTTAAGTTTATCATTAGATAAATCCTACCAACAAAAATTTTTCGATAGTAATTAGCGGCAGACAAAAAAATTTGCTAGTAAATAATTACCAACAAAATTTATACTGTTGAATTTATTCTAACGATAATTCCAACGATAAATATATTATTGCTAAATTTTTATAGTAAATCTACTGATAAATCGTAGTCGATAAATTTTTTATAGTGATTATGATAATGGTATTTATCATAATCCGATAGAAAACAGTATTAGTCCTTACTTTTAGCAAAAAAAATGAAGAAATTGAAAATATTCTTAATTTTTTTTATCTTTGTCTTGAATATTATTATCATAACCACATCTTAAATGTTGAAATATTCTTACTCTTCGTTGCAATAGAAATTTTTTTATTGAAGACCGAACGATCATATTTCAAATTCAAACATGTTCATTCAATGACTCCCCTCAAGAGAGAATGAGATAAAACTAAATGCATTTAAGAGCAATTAATTTTAATGAATGTATATTTAGTATAGTTATATTTGATATTACTCTATTGGAAGAGTTCCTTAATAAGAGCCAAAAAAGAAACAGGAGAAAATAATGGCAAATAAAGTAATACTTCAGAATCTCAGATTACTCTCCCTCTTCTCTATCTATTTTAGAAGCATGACCGTACTCACATTGGAACCGTATTTGCTTATCCTTTTCAAATACAATTTTAGCTATGTGAATTATTTTGTTATCACACATAACAAAAATAAATAAGGAAAAAAAAAACCAAAATGAAGAACACAAAATCTAAAAAGAAAAAGCAATCATCTATAATTAATGTAAACTCTAAAATGATATCTACTAATAATTTTTTTCTTTCAAATGAACTATTTTCTAGTGGTTCTTGCATGTGTATGACAGAAATGGACATTACATACGTACTGAGCACGGTTGAGGATGTGCTGTTGCTTTTGCTTGATGGTGCCTCCTCATCAGCACCTCATGTTCTCTTCCATATTTAGCACATGGCATCCCATCAAAACTAGTGGTGCTTAAACTAAGTTGGGTAGATATAGTGATTAGTTCATTAGTCTATTTAAGTAAGTATCAGTGGTTCGAATTTTATCTTATGCATACAATAACCTATTAGCCACCTTTAAATAAAATTCAGTACTGCGATAAATTAATTTTTTATCTGTCAAATTATGAGATACCATGAAAAAAAAAAAAACAAATGGTGCTTATTTTGTTGTTCTGTCTTATCACTTCTTAATTAATTAGTTATTATCACTAGTCCATGTATGTTATATATAGATAAGGTAACTTAAGAAACTTGCTTAAATTATGAATTTAGAGAATTAAAGATAAAACTTTTATCTTTTATTGGAGGTTAACAACCCCACTACTTTAACATAATTTTTAGATTTATTAGTGTTTGTAATAGTAACAATTTTTACTATAGTGAAAATAGATAAAAGTCCACATTAGTTGGTCAAGTATTTAAACTAACTTTTTATTTGATAAAAGAAACTAAAAAAAAAAAAGTTGAAAACTGAATTTATATTCAACTCAATTACATTTCTTGAACAGATATATAAATTATTTATACTATGAGAAAAGTCTGATAAACTAAACAATATGAGACTAATAATAACAACAAAATTTAATATCCTAAACATCATAAAACTTGAAATCCAATAAATTATCTCCATCATATAACTAATATATATACTTAATCTACTAATTTGATTTGCTCCCCCATCATATAATATGCATGAAGTATATACATAGAATGGTATATACAATATTTTTGAATAAATTATCTCCATCCTCTTCCTCTTTCACATACCTTCTAGCGTATATATATATTTGTTATAATACAATCTGATTAGCTATTACTAAATTATTCTATTTTATAAGAAATTAAGTGAACTTATCTTACCTAAAAAAATTAACTTAAGAAGTAAAGATTTTTTTCATATTTATGAGGATTATTAGATTTTTAATTTTAGACAATATAAAAGTTGATATATTCTTTTATATTCAATATTAGACAAGAACTTATTAGAATGAACATAAAATTTAAAAATAACTTGAATTTCTGTGTGGTGTAAGAGTGGCCCAAAAACAATTTTTAACATGATTCTAATACTATATAAGAAATTAAATGATGTATAAACTTAATTTATTTAAAAACTAAGTTCAAAAAGTAACCGTTATTTTATATGATTAAAATATTGTTTTTGTCTTCAACGTTTGGGATAAGTTTTAAAGTTATTTATCCTATTTAAGTCCCTAAAATTTTAAAATTGGCTCAACATTATCCTGTCATTAGGGATCTGTTAACAAAATTGACAGTGGGACAAAATTGAAACAATTTTAAAACGTTAGGAACATAAATAGAATGAAAACGTTGAAGACAAAAATAATACGTAAAAATAAATTTTAATTTTATCCTTCAATAATATTAATTTTTTATGGTACATAGTTATTCAATTTTTTTTAATCACATCTAAGTAAATTACACTTTATAACATTGCTTTAATTTTAAATAGATTTATGTTTTTATAATTTTCCTTTTAAAGACTTTTACTCTTAAATATTAAAGAATTTTGATACATTAGAGACAAAGGTACAATTTATATTTTATTGTATATGTATCATTTTTTTTCGCAAGTTTATGTACTAGTTATTCTATAAACATTTCATGATGATTAAAAAACTTTAAAAGTAAAATTATAAAAAAAATAAATTTATTTAGAATACAAGTAATGTGATTAAGTTTAATTTACTTAGATGTGGTTAAAAAATAATTGATTAACTATGCATCGTAAAAAATTGATATTATCGAAAGATAAAATTAAAATTTATTTTTATGTATTATTTTGTCCCAACATTTTCGTGCTATTTAAATCCTTAACATGTCAAAATCGTCTCAATTTTGTTCCGACGTCAATTCTGTTAACAGATCTTTAACGGTAGAACAACTTTGAGCCAATTTTAAAACGTTAGGAACTTAAATAGGACGATTTAAATATTAAAGATAATTTTAAAATTTACCCAAAATATTAAAGGTAAAAACTATACTTTACTCGATTTTATATTTATAATGATTATTAGACTTTTAATTTAGATAATATAAGACTTAATACACTTTCTTAAGAACTAGGCAAAGATTTCAAATATAAAATTTAAAAGCTACTTAAATTTTCTGCGGTATAAAAATAGTTCAATAACAATTTTTAACGTGACTCTAATGTTATAAAAAATTAAGTATATGTAACTCATTTCAAAAGTTAATTTAAAAAGTAGGAATTATCTTACACTTATAATGAATTATCAGATTTTTAATTTAGATAATACCGAACTTAATATATCTTATGTAATAAATTACGGAATAAATTCTAGTAACTTTCAGGGACTGATATTCTAATAATAACTACCTTTGTTCATTTATTCCATTAGAACTGCTATTTATAAATAACTGCTATTTATGTTTATTTATGGGTCAAAATATCATCTCATATCAAATACCACATGCCACATAATTCCTCTGAACTTATTATATTTCTAACGACGTCTGAGATTCATAAATAATAACCTCTATTCCAATGCATTTAAATTCACTTATAATAAATAGCATCATATCAACACGACAACACGTACTCAATGAGTTTTTCTAAACTGATTCATTAATCCATAGCAATAGCAATATAGCATATTCGCATTTCCTTTCATTATCCTTAGTACAACTGTTGTAGTCCAAACTAAGACTAATAAGTCATTAACTTTATAAATTCTGAGTGTATTATTCTTATGTGTAGCTAACCTAAAGCAAGAAAATGTGAAATGTCGGAAAGGCAAAAAGTGGGTAACGGCACTGAATCATAAACGTGATAACAAGTGGTCCACGTGGAAAAAGATTGCAGAAATTGTAGCCACACAGTTGCCACGTGTCAACGTGAATTCTCCGCACCACACGCGGCGCCAAATGATGCTCCGCTGGTTTGCTTCGCATTTTTTAATTAATTATTAATATAAAATATATATTAAAATATAAAATACGCATTAAAATAAATTAAATAATACATATATTTATAAAAAATATATAATATTTATTTTTAGTGTATAGATAATATTTTTATTTTTGAAAAGATAATTTTGTATTTAAGAAATTAAATCCACGAGTGAGTGGACCTTATTAGTTATTACTCAAACACACTGTGTTTGTCACTATCACGTCCTTGTCACGTGAGTTTCCCTCCCACTGAGGGCACCGCCCTTTTCCTTGAAAGTTTATGTTTAGCAGTACCATACAGTGATGTGAAGGTGAGAGTTGGAAATTGAAAATTTTAATTTGTTTTCTTCCTTTCAATTTTTTCCTCCATGGAGAATCCTTTTAATTCTTTCGTTATCATTATAATGGCTTACATAAATGAAAAACTTCAATAGGAACAATGAATTTGGTATAAGGACAAAGCAATACTTTTTCTTTTAATTGAAAAAAAAAAATTATTGTATAATTTATTATTAACAAGGAACAAAGCTAAATATATTGCATCTATATACATAGCGGATTTAATTTCACAGAAAGTTAAAAAAGAAAATACATATATATATATAAGCTAGGTTGATATATATGATGAAAATCGGTTGGTCTTATCTTATCTGATTACAAGCGCGTATCTAAGGGCTTCATTGTAATTATCCAGTTGTTAGCACTTAGCACACATGAATAGAATTGAAGATAAGAGCATTGAACTAGCTTTAGAAATTAGACACCTTTTTAACCGAATTCGAAAAAATTGGTTGCAAGGTAAGGAAAGTGGAAAAGAAGGGTGCAAGTCACATGCAAAATTTGTGACATGAATTGGGACATAGTCTAATATAGTTGGATTATGGGTGTAAGTGTAATAATCTTTTAGGGTTTTATTGAATGAATAATACGTGGCGAGTTGTCGTGGAAGGAAGAGTACCAACTAGTCACCAGAAAGAGGCCAAATTAGACAGCTCATCGTAAAGAAAACCGCCAAACATGTCCTTTTGGGACCACCTTTTTCTTTTTTTTTTTTTTTCTTTCTTCTTGGTTGTGTACCACAGCTGTAATTTTCACCATTGTAATAACCACAAAAAATCCCAGCATAGTCCCAAGCTGTGTTATGAGAAAATTTAAAGGACCTAATACAGTACATGGTTTGTACTACTACTTAGCACGATCCCATGTTCTCCATCAGTCCATCTTCACCAAATGCCAAACTATAATTATGAAAGGTGGGGTAAGGTTGTAATTAAATAATCACACTTGGATCACACTCATATGTGCATGGTTAATTTGTTAATTAAATAACCAACTTGAGTTTGTCGAGCGATATCATCTTATATATACAGTAACTTATTATTGATCAGCGAAAAATTCTTAATAAAGTTCAAATTTTTAACAGATTAATTTTTAACTTATTAAAACAAAAAATACCATAAAAAGAAAATGTTAATTATATGAATTAGCAAAGCAAGTAGTAGTAAGTACAACTGTACAAGTTTCTGTCCTTAACCGTAATCCCTAGTCTTGTCTGGTCTATATGTACTTGTGTAGTGAATTGAAGCGAGGAGAAGCTAGCTAGCTTCACATGTATCTATACACATCTAGGTATGTACGTTTGATTAACAACTTTTGTTTCAAAACAAAAAAATAACTCCGAGCACTTCATAATTTTTTTAAAACAAAATGAGGTAGGAATTTTTAAAATAAATTATTGTTCGATTAAATTATGTTCCTACACAAACATGCTCAACATTTTTCTTTTAAAAATATTAAAATTCACATACATCATCGTCCATATGTATCTAGTTAATAGGCTATCTATTGCGCCATTTAATAAGGTTTCAAAATTTTATTAATAAAGGTCAATTAGAGGCTCAATTTTATTGAAATGGCTCGCATATGTGTGGTATTTTTTGATATGAATTCATGGAGGACTAGATATATACGTAAGACAATTTTTTTTGGCAATGTGAGGTTGAAGAATTCGTTATAAACTTTTGCATAACAAATCGTACGGTCCGATTTGTATGTTAGTGAGAATTAAAATTTTGGAAGGTTGAAAATCGGATCCTCCGTGTTGCTTTAGTTTGTTTTTTTAATATGAAATGGGACAACAAATCGCATGGTCCGAGTTTCATGCGTAGAATTTGAATTTGAGAAGATTGAACTCGGACCCTACGTTTTGCGTGAGCTTGAGGATTTTTTTACGAACTGCTAGAAGAAATCGCATGGTCCGATTTCATTTTTTAATACTTTTTTTGAATCAGGTTAACCTAGTCGAAGAGTGCGAGTTCGTTGAAGAGACCTATATAAAAGTGTGAAGTGAACTGGTGGGGACTTATTCGCGTCTTCTTCCGCTTCTTGAACGGCTGCTTCTTCTGTTTCTTCTTTCTCGTTTCTTCATTACTTGTTTTGAACTTGAAAATCTAGTAGCTAAAGTTATGCTTTTTTTGTGATTGAGAGAAATGAGTGACAGAATGTTACTAAAAGTGTATTATTTTGGTCAGATTTTACTACAAACGTCTGAAGGAATAAAATTTATTTGTGAAAATCTGCTAGATGTTGTTATTCCTTTTATCATCTCATTTGAAGAGCTAAAATGTGTGATCTGTGAAAAGATTGATTATGAGAGGGCAAAAAAAATATCCTATATTCTATACAGATATCCCATACCGGTGTTTGGTGGATTCGTCCAGTTTCAAACCAAATATGTGACGGACGAAGTGAGCATGCAAGAGATGTTTTCAATGTATATTGAAAACCGGGCTCAGATCTCGTTCATCGAGTTGTATGTTGAGTTTGAACAATATGAGACCGACCGGAATATTCTACGAAAAGATTATAATAATGATAGTGAAGAAGAGTTCGAAAGCAACTACAAATTTGTTGGTCCAGATCAAAAAAATTATTCTAACTGCTAAAATTAATTATTAATCCTTAATTTTATTCATAACTAACTACTAATAAAAATAATTACCAATACATATATTCCTAATCAAAATTCTATCAACATACAACATCTACCGTAATATCTAATATTAATTACTGATTTACTATCATTTAAATACTTTTTCCTCAACTATAAAAAAATATTACTAACCAATATGCCATCCTTCATTTTCTAACAATGGTAACAACAATTAACTTCCTAATAATGATGATTACAATTAACAAAATTTAAATATTCTAATAATTATAATAAAACCTAATATGATTTAATAAAAATAATCCTACTAATTATTTAGTACTAACAATTTCTCACATTAACAATAACATTTAACTTCACCCATAACAATTATAGTTAATAATTTTAAAAAAATTTTAAAAAATAAACATTCTTTTTTCCAAATATAATTATAATTAAAAATAATAAAAAATTAAAAAATTACATTCTCTATAAAAAATCACTATCATTCTGTTTACATTTTTAAATTAAAAAACTAGCAAGCATAATAATAATTTATTTCCTAATAATAATATTTATAATTAAAAATTAGTAAAAAAATTTCAAAGAAATTTAAAAAAAATCTAACAAATATTGAAAAATCCTAATAATCATTTTATTTATATTCCTAAATTGTATTTTTAACAACAATCATAATAATGAAATTTCTAACAATAATAATTATAAACATAAAAAATTTAAAAATAAAACTTACATAATCAGGATGATTGAGATAATGAATAATACGAAACTCAAATCGATCAACATCTTTAATTTTATTTTTTTTGGCATAATTTTCTTTCTTCCAACATGCAACTTTCAGAACCGGAGAAAGGAAGAAGAAGAAGGTGGGAGTGAAGTTGAAAGTGAAATGTGAAAGTGAGTGTATTCGGATGGTGAGAGTAGGTTGCTTGGTTTCAGGAACCGTTTAGGGAGACGCTGCTGTACGACGTGTGTCTAGACTGCTTCAAATCGGACCGTGCATTTGGTGGCATGCAACTCGGACGGTCCGTGTGATGAACGCAACTCGCAGGGTCCGAGTTGTTGCTACGCTGACACCAGAAACTTGTGAAGCACACCCCTCTCTCATATCAGAGTCCAACACCTATCATACATCCATATGTAAATTAAAAAGCGTCAATTAGAGGGTCAATATTTTTTTACCAAAACATAAAAGTTCAAAGGTCATTCTAGCCAAAAAAAAAGAAGAAAATTAACTGACTAATTAAAAATTAATTTTATATGCTTATTCATATTAAATTAGTCATTTTCATTTATAGTATGAATATATTTTAAAAAAATGATAAATAATTATTTTTTTAATTAATATTAGTTAATTTTTTAAAATATTTTATTTATATAAAATTCTAGACTCCAAATACAACTTGTATTCAAATAAGCCACAAACTAATTCATAAACGTACAAGAGAAATCAAAACGACAATGGGTATAACTGAATTATAATTAGGGTGGCGGATGGATTATTTATTATCAATCAAAATGTGTGTGCTACCATTACAGAGACCAAAAAAAAAAGTTAAAATTTATCTTATTTAGTATTTATTATTTGTTATAATAATTAATAAATGTTAAATAAGACTAATTTCAACCGTTTTTAGTTAATTTAGTTTGGTTACTAAACATTTTGGTTATTCTAGCGCCGGACACTGATTTGTGCAAATTAAAGTGGCTAGCTTGGCAAATTACATGTATACATATTTCAAGCTAGATTAGAAGAAATCTCGCGAAGCTAGCAACACATACAATAAATGTCACAAGTGATGAATTGATGAGTACTTCAAATGGTGAGAAAATGATAGGGATCGCAGCACGTCAAAGATGACCATAGCACACATACACAGTTGACACCTTCCTGCGTTAATCATTTCTATTTACGATAATAAAACAACTACCACATAAATATTATACTTGTTGCAAAAAGAAACCTTGGATTATGGATATCGAAAATATTTAACAACAACAAAAAAATAATAAGTAATCAAAATTTATTTTATTTAATATTCGTTAATTGTTATAAATTTTGGTTTTTTATTTTTTAATATTACCATATTGATCGATTGCTCTAGTTATTTTAGAGAAAATAAATTAAATGAAAACGTACATCTTTTTGGCATGCAAAATTCCAAAACCTAGCTAGGTTCCCTCGGCCGTAGGTAACATGTGATCCAAAGCATGCGATGCAAGCTTCAAGTCCCTCGAAGCTTTTTCTTTTTATAGCAAAATTTATTTTATATATAATCATATTCGAACATTTAAAATTGTATAAATTACAAATATTAACTGTTCCATAATAAAATAAAAATTAAAAATAAAAATATCTGTAACTCCAATCAGTTATCCAAAACTAATAATGCATGCATGGCTTCATTATTTAAAGACCTGCATGACCTTCAATTTGTCCGTATTAGCCGCCACATCAGCGATGAATAGCCACGCGCGTATAAGGTTAAACCTACCATTAATACTAAAAGCTTTGACGCTCTTACCACCTTGAATCTCGATCAAACAGTGACGTCATAATGCATGCTAATAGTCACCTAATGTCCCTCCAAAATTCTCGGAAATCAATTAATTAATTATAATTAATTGCATGGAAATATTAAATGAGAATAATAATTCTTCACATGTTTGACACGTGTACGGAAAAACCGTATTGATGCAACAAACGTCCACGATGCATCCTCATGTAGATAACTTGCAGGGCCACGAGTCCCAGTACTTATCAAGGGGTGGTTTGGTAACTTTGCTCAACATACGTCTTAAGTCTTAACAAACTTTCCTTTATAAAAAGCGTGAGCGAGTAGTGGATCTAATTATTCAGTTGTTATTGGAGCATGGTCTTCTCTCAAAACAGAAAAGAAACGACGAAAGAAAGAAAGGGTAAGATAATTTCAAATTTTCAATGATTATCTTCTTTTCCACTTTCCAGTTGGTTGCAGTAAAAAATGATTTTAATGTTTAAATTTATTATAGAGATATGGAGAATGGAAACACGTCATCCTCAGGAATAGCAAGAACGAAATCGGATCAGCTATTGATGATGGAATCGGCGACGGCGGCGAATAGTATTAAGTCATCGCCGGAGAGTGGTGGAGGAGGAAACCTGTCTCGGAAATCGAGCAGGAGGATGACGCACATAAGGAAGTCTCGGAGCGCGCAGATGAAGATAGAGGTGGATGAGGTGAGCAGCGGTGCGGCACTTAGCAGAGCGTCAAGTGCGAGCTTGGGGCTGTCTTTCTCCTTCACTGGCTTCACTCTTCCTCCTGATGATGAAATCTCCGACTACAAGCCCTTCAGTGACGATGATGATATCCGTAAGCCTCTTCTTTCAACTTCTTTCAGCTGCTTTTTAAATGATAATTTAGACAAATATATTAAATTATTTAAATATTTTTAATTATCAACTTAGCTAAAATTAATTACACTTAAATTTTTAATTAAAATAAAATATCTCGCAATAATTCTCTTCTCTCAATTTATATATATATCAAATACATTTATATTATGTGATTGACACACAGAGTTACATAAAACTATCTTCATCACAAATAACTCTTAATTCTCTTCTCTCAATCTAAATATTAAATACATTTATATTACATGGTTAAAGCTAGAGACTTACTTACAACTATCTTCCTCTCAAATAACTCATAACTCTCTTTTCTCAATCCAAATATCAAATACATTTATATCAGAGGATTAAGATGAAGACTTACTTACAGTTTTCTTAGTCTGAAGTTAATAATTAATAAATAATAATTTATTCAAACTTTTTTAAATTATTTAATAATTTTTAATTGTTAATTTTATATAAAAAATTACTCCATGTAATTTTTACCTATAATTAATAATTGGTAACTACAAAATTATTCATCTGAATATAGTAAATAAAAGTTTAGTCAAATAGTCAAGTTATTTAACTATATATTTTCACATTTTGTCTTTTATACGAAGGCAACTTTAACTTACCTTAATAATTTTATGAAAGAAAATAAAAAAATTAAATTAAATATTTTTTAATAATAATTATTAACATTTTAGGAAATATTTTATGTTTGTTAATTGTATTTTTTAACACAGTAAATTATATAAAAAAAACGTCCTAATTTAATTGTCTCATGCGCTTCTGTACAAATTAATTAATTATTAAGGGTGAAGGCTTATACGTACCTTTTTCAATGATGTTTCACGAGTATGAATATGATAGTATATACTACATTAATTGAGTTTCGATTTGAGGCTCAGATTTCATCAGTCTTCTAATAAGAATGCAAGGTTACGAACGCTCTAGAACTTAATATATATGTTGTGTCCTTACTAGAACCACGAAGTAATAAAATATATAAATAAATTATTCTGGGTTTAATTATTTGATGATATATGTCAGCCAAAAAATAATTAAGCCACCAAAAAAATTATTTGATGATATATAATTATATATGAATGCATATTTAGCTCTCGTGTTCTTTATTACATCGCTGATATATATGTTGATTAGTTTTTTTCTACCTTTTTCTTTTCGGGTAATGTTAAGTGATAAAAAAAAACAGCCAGCATTTTTTTTTTTACTGATTTTTTTTGTTACCAAATATTTTTATTATTTTCTTTTCATCCTATAAACAGCGAACTTTTGGAAGGAAAATAAATGAACTAATTAAATATCATTTAAGGACAAAATAAATGAACTAATTTAAAATAAAAACATTTAAATTTTTTAAAAAGAATATATAAAATTTAATTAGAAAAAATATTTTTAAATTTAAACTTAACAAAAAATCATATTTAATAAATTTCATGTTAAATTTGTTTAATAATCTATTATAATATTAGTTGAAATTAACTATTATAATATTGATTCCCTAACGTTAGTCTTCAGCAACAGAATTATTCTTCAAGGAATTATTTTGTATATAAAATATTTTTTATATACACACACAATTATGTATTATTACTTTAAATCATTAAAAAATTATTATTATTATTATTATTATTATTATTATTATTATTTAAAAGCCATATGATATAAATATCTAGTTTGATGATATGTTAATTATACTTAATTTTTAATCGATTTCTTTTTAGATATTATTAAGCAAGCAAGCAACATCAATTACAGTTTAAGTATTTATTGTTTAAATTGTGTGACAAATTAAATAAGCATCCGCTAGGGACACAATGGATTATTTGTACAATGTGTACAATGGCTATTGAGTTATGAAATGAACATCTCCTATACTATTTAAAATAACCATCCGAGTACAAGGGATAATAAACATCTTCTCGAAAAATTAGTTTAATTTTTATATTCACCAAGGATCGAACTCTTGACCTTTTGGATTTACTGCTTAAATACCATGTCATGATACCACTCATTCCAAAAGCTTCAATTATGTAACACTAATGATTATATCTCTAATACTCCATAAACCTCTATTGTACACATTGTATAAATATTTCATTGGCTACTCATAATTTCCCATTAAATAATGGTCCCCATAGGCGTTGCAGTTTAAGTACTTAATAAACATTTTTTCAAGTAAAACTTACATTATTGTTATACACAGAAATAACAACGGCAAAAAGAACAAAAATAGGTAAGTACAATCCCTAATTAGTACGGCTCCGTGATTACCACTGAATTTGGTCATCCCTACTCATCCTTATTATGGAAACATCAAACACCACAGTATTCTCTTACATATTTAAACTTTAACTAGTACTTTTTTTTAGTTTTTATCTTATTTTATTCCTCCAATTACATATATTTATTTTCTCATGGACAAGAGATTTGATTAAAGACTTAGTCATAGATGAAATTAGGAAGGGTTACAACTTACAAGCTGCTGTTATCTGACATTACTATTTTTTTATATACTTATTTGGCATTACTATTAAGGCTTATGCACTTTAAAGATGTGTTGTTTATTTTCTTAAAATAATAATAAAAAAATACGCACACATAAATACATGTAGTGTGTTCAATTGTTAAGATACTAATAAAGAATAGGGTGAACGTGCATTGCATCGGATTTGATATGGTTAAAATTTCGATCCGATCTATACTAAAATCATCCAATATATGTGGTTTTTAAATTTGGACATGTGCGGATCAAATCGGATCGGATATTGGATATATCCATAAAATACAAAAATATTTTTTAAAATTTATTTTTATTAAAAAATATCAATAAAATTTATTTTTTTTATTATTTTAAATATGTATTTTCAAAATAATATTAAACATACTTTTTTAAATAATAAATTAAAATAATACAACATATATGATAATTATTAGTTGAAATAAAACATAAAAAAATATTTATTTATTTATTTCTTTATTTTTGTGGATACGCGGATATGCAGATCGAATATGTGAATATTTACACAAAATTCGCAATCCGATCCTATTAGTGTGCGGATTGGATCTGATTCGATAGTTTTACAGATCGGATATATCCGCAATTTTTGGATGAAATTCGAATAAATAGATATACGAATCGGATCCGATCCATAAACACCCGATAAAAAAAATACTTATTATTAAAAACTAATTCTATCTTTATGATTAATGATGAAGATTATAAGAGTAGAAAGTAACATTTTAAAAATTTTGAAAAAGCAAAATTATAATAAAAATTTATGTCTTAGATGTAATATGTGTCTCGGTTATCTAACTACAAACCAACAAACCTTTAACTACAAACCCGTGATTAACGGTCCAGAACAACTACACAAGTATAATTAATGTTACTGTGCTAATGTCCTTTTCCATATGAGCCACTTGTGTCTAAGCCTAATCTTCATGGTCCCCACAAGTCACCAATTCATCATAATAATTAATAACATATAGTAACGTCGGTCTAATTAACCACGAAAATTATTTTATTTAATTTAGTCTAGGAGAGTTTAATACATTAGGTTTATGTATATTTCTTTGTTGACTATGATCATTGACGACAATTTGATGTAGCACTTCATAACTGGACCTATATAATGACTCTTCCTTCATTGTTTTTTTATGGAAAAGCACAGTATATTGTTTCAATCTTGGGCCCCCTTTATTAGAGTTCAGTTTGATTTTTTGTAGCCTATATAGTGAAATCTGTTTGACTTACCATAAAGTATTAATTATTATTATTAGGGGTCTCAATCAATTTTCTTTCATTTGGACTTTATAGATCAGATAGACCTGCTGTGAATATCATTGCACCTTCAATCATTTTTCTTTACACTATATATATATAGTTAGAGAAAAATGAAGTAATAAACTACACAGAATAACTGCCTAGTATATATTGGCTTCTACTTTTGAAGAGGAAACATATATTTTAATCCAAAATTATATATAAAATAGGTTGCATATAATGTATATTGCAGCGGAAGATATTGAAGCTGGAACTCATAAGCCAAAGTTTCAAATGGATCTTACTCTACCAATATATCTAAAGGTACCACATATTATTTTTACATATAAATAACAATAATAATAATAAAAAAAAAGCTTTTGTTGCTGTTGATTCAATTCCCTGCCTGCACCGGTATCCAAACCTTGATGAATAATAGAGCGTGAGTTTGATATGGTGCTATATATGTATTTGGGCAGGGAACGATTATTGAAGCTTCATTATAGCAATCATTGATCAACGCCACCAATAAGCTAGCAATATAAGCATGATCAGGTTCAGTCTTGTACAATGTTTCATATTTCTTGTGATGTCAATGTACAAGACTACCCCTCCTCTCACCCAAAATTAATAATAACATTATTACCTACCATAATCTTTTTTATTTTCATTTTTACATTTTTTTTTCTTTTTGATGATGATGCCTATACTAACACACACATACAGGGCATCAGTGTAAATTTATTTTGTCATACCCTTGAAGAAAGACATAGGTTGAGGCTTTGGAAACCATCTTCTGGATTTGAGAGGCTTTATAAGATATGTGCATTGAGCTTAATTTTATGCTTGATATAATAATGATAATAATTAGTTACTAGTAAATAAGAGTTAAATTGTGATTATGGGGATAAATGTGCAGTTCAGTGATGTGACATATAAGGTAGTGATGAAAGGAATGACAACAAGTGAAGAGAAGGATATACTGAAGGGTATAACTGGTTGTGTGAGTCCAGGGGAAGTTTTGGCATTGATGGGACCCTCAGGAAGTGGAAAAACATCACTGCTGAATCTTCTTGGAGGAAGAATAACTCATCACCCCACTGTTGGTGGATCTATCACCTACAATGACCAGCCTTATTCTAAGTTCCTCAAGAGTAGGTAAGATTCCAACACCTATCTTCGCTTTCTTATACTATTTTGGAGAAAATTCACGTGCAGATGTCTTCAAATGAATTTGATAGTTGAAAATCGTTAGAAAATTTGACATGTTTGATTGTATGCATGTGGTGGCAGGATTGGATTTGTGACACAAGATGATGTTCTGTTTCCTCATCTAACTGTAAAAGAAACATTGACATATGCAGCCAGACTAAGATTGCCAAATACATTAACTCAGGAGCAAAAGGAACAACGTGCTTTAGATGTCATCTATGAGCTTGGTTTGGAAAGGTAGTAGTAACTAAATAATGAATAGCTTGATTATCATTCTATCCACAACAATATAGGAATAGTAATAGTATGATACATGAAACAGGTGCCAAGACACTATGATAGGAGGATCCTTTGTTCGAGGAGTATCTGGGGGAGAGAGGAAGAGAGTCTGTATTGGCAATGAGATCATAATCAACCCTTCTCTTCTTCTTCTTGATGAACCAACTTCTGGCCTCGATTCTACAACAGCCTTGAGGATTGTTCAGATGCTACAACACATAGCAGAGGTACTTTTTTTTTTTCTCATTCTCATTCTTATTCATTTCCTTTTCAATTCATAGAAATTGAAAGTAGGATCCATCACATTCCTATACTTGCTTGCAGGCTGGTAAAACGGTAGTGACAACAATCCATCAACCATCAAGCAGGCTCTTCCATAAATTTGATAAGTTGATCCTTTTAGGAAAAGGGAGCTTGATTTACTTTGGAAAAGCATCCGAAGCTATGTCTTACTTCCAGTACATAGGGTGTTCACCTCTCATCACCATGAACCCAGCAGAGTTTCTACTTGACCTTGCAAATGGTAACATAAATGATGTTTCTGTTCCATCAGAGTTAGAGGATAAAGTTCAAATGGGGAATTTGTCAGAAGCTGAAACTCGCAATGGGAAACCATCACCTGCACTTGTGCAAGAGGTAGCTAACTTCTCATTATCCATTTTATATCATTTAAGTAAGATTCTGTTTGGTAAATGTTTTAGCGCAGAAAATTGAGAGATAAGACAGAAATATTGTACCTATTTTAGTATTTGTTTGCTTATAGTATTTATAATTTTTTGTCAGTATCTAGTGGAGGCGTATGAGACTAGAGTTGCTGAAACAGAAAAGAAAAAGCTACTGGTTCCTATCCCCCTTGATGAAGAACTCAAGTCTAAGGTTCTTTGTTCTAAAAGACAATGGGGAGCAAGTTGGTGTGAGCAATTTTCCATCTTGTTCTTGAGAGGATTCAAAGAAAGGAGGCATGACTATTTCAGCTGGTTGAGAATCACACAAGTTCTATCCACAGCAGTCATCTTAGGATTGCTATGGTGGCAATCAGATGCTAAAAACCCAAAAGGCATGCAAGACCAGGTAAACTCCTCTTCACTATGACAGCACCAATCACAACATGTACTGATAAGTTTTAACATCTTATATATATCTTCACATTTTGTCAATTCAGGCAGGACTACTTTTCTTTATTGCTGTGTTTTGGGGATTCTTTCCTGTCTTCACTGCAATATTCACATTCCCACAAGAGAGAGCAATGTTAAATAAGGAAAGAGCAACAGATATGTATAGACTAAGTGCATATTTTGTGGCAAGAACTACAAGTGACCTTCCATTAGACCTTATCTTACCAGTGCTTTTCCTCTTAGTTGTTTACTTCATGGCTGGATTGAGACTCAGTGCAGGACCATTCTTGCTTAGCATCCTTACAGTTTTTCTCTGCATAGTTGCAGCTCAGGTATATTATATACGCATCACTATTTCTAGAACCAACTACTAGTAAAGATAACAACTATAGTTTTAATGAGCTAAGGTTGTTTGTTAAATGTAAATAAGGGACTTGGACTTGCTATTGGGGCAACACTAATGGACTTGAAAAGGGCAACAACATTGGCTTCAGTTACTGTAATGACTTTCATGCTTGCTGGAGGCTTTTTGTGAAGGTAAACTTAATTAACCTGTTGAGTAGTTTCAATGGTAACTCAAACAAGTAACTAACATGCTTCGAAATTCGGCAGAGGGTGCCGATATTTATATCGTGGATCCGGTACATATCTTTCAACTACCACACGTACAAACTTCTGCTGAAGGTGCAATATGATGAAGAAGTGACACCAATGATAAATGGAATCAGAATTGATAGTGGCTCAACAGAGGTGGTTGCTCTGATAGCAATGGTTTTTGGTTACCGTCTATTGGCATATCTTTCCTTGCGTTGGATGAATGTTTCATAATATGGAGCTTAACACTGTGAATGGAAAACATTAATATATTGACTCAAGATTCATTCCTGAGGAGGACTTACCAAGTGATGTGCCAAGCACTGATGGGATTATGCAGCTTCTGTCCTTTCTTTATTCCTTCCTTCCTGTATTTCAATTTCATAGCCACATTAGTATATGGACAGTTTAGAGGAACAGGATGCTCTTTTTGAAAGAATTGTATTAACTCTTAGAATCGAAGACTTGCTTATCAGAGGAGCCATAACTCTAGCAGTTATTAGTAGCTAGAAATTAAATATGGGTATGGCTATATGCTATTGTTGAGCTTTAAGAACTAGTGATATTGCTATCAGCTACTCACTAGTAAAGTTTCAGATAGGATTTAGGAATAATATTATAATTTTTTCTATCATTGTCCCATTGTAATTCAATGTTGTTCCACTGATTTTGATAAACAAAGCAAACAAGTATATGGTTTTTCACCTAACTCACTAGTGAAAAAATAAAAAATAAACAAAATAATAAAGGGCCCAACCGGGTTCGAACCAGTGACCTCTTGATCTGCAGTCAAATGCTCTACCACTGAGCTATGGACCCTTTGTTATTAAATTTTGTTCCATTAATAGATTACAGAATTATGTTTCTCTTTTTTATCTTCACAAATCAAGAAATGGTAGACTTTTATTTTTATTATTTTAAAAAATTGAAAATTAGGCAAAACTTTATAGTTTCTCACGCTAACAATTCAAAATTTATTTTTTTTGAAGGATATTAAAAGGGTAAGAAACCAAAATTTGCAGTTCCTAATCCCAAAAGTGGCACTATGCCAACTTCACAAAAATTTGGTAAATTGGATGAGTATAAAATACGAGTAAAGGTAAAATCATTAATTATCAAGCAAAATTAATATTTATCTTTTAAGTGGAATTACAATTGCTTTAGTAAATAAAATAATATTAAGTAAGGTTAACATATATTTTAAGTTCTTTTTTACATCGTTTTCTTTTATTTTTAACTTGGCCCCTTTAGAACTAATTTTCCAACTTTGTCCGTATACAAAGACTTCTAAATATGAACAAAAAATTAGTTCAAAATTTGTTCTTTCCTCTTCCTCTTTGTTTTCCTTTTCCATTAGTAAAGGGAAATTTATAAATCAACACCTACCTAATATAAAATTAACCATGTTAAATAAACACAATAACTACACAATATAATTACTGGTATAAATTATATATTAGAATATAAAATATAAATTAAAATAAATAAAATAATACATATATTTATATATAAATATATGATGATTATAATATAGTAATTAATTTTTTTTGTAAATATAACATTTTTTATATAAAATACGGAAAAGTACACAGCGCTTATTTGGGATATCAGCTTACTAATTAATAGATAAGATATTAAGATGTGTTTCTCCTTGCGCGCATAATTTGCTCCAATTCACACAACTTTTAGTGCAAATAAGTTTATATTAGAAGGTAAGTATCTATAGTTAATTTACCCTTTTGCAAAACCAAATCTATCCGAGAATCTAGTCTTGTAATGAATATTTAGAAGTATCTTTTGTCTTGATTTATCCATTTAGTAAAAATAAATCTATCCAACAATCTATTTCAGTAATAAATATGAATATTTAGATACGCTTATTAAGAAAGGATTCAAGATAGAAAAACTAAAGAAAAAATCTAGCCATCGTTAAATCCCATACCATTTAAGTTTCACTAATTGAGGCATCCCCTAACATGGGATCAATGCATTGTTAGATTTTCATCTTTCAAAATAGATAGTAATCAAAAGAGATTTGATTCTTCATAATGTGTTCATGCATGTAACATAATTTGAAAGTGAAATATGATGGAGACTTCAATGAGATTTGGATTGATGGCTGTATTTGCTGTATCTGGGAGCATGGTCTTGTTGGTTCATCAAGTCCACAAGCGCCTTCTCTCTAACTTCATGAAGAAATTTGAGTTTGAAATGGGTGTCCTATGCCCACGTGCCAAAACTAATCTCACAGGTATTAAAATACGTTTTAGACGCGGATGATTTTTATTTTATAAGAGATTTTTAAGATATCATGAGATTTTTTCTAGTAAAAATCGGTATTTTTTTCAAATTCGGTAAATAAACGGAATTAAAAAGGTTTTTCTTGGTACATATACTACGATAATACATATTGATTAACTGTTCTTCGAGTGATACATTATAGATACATTGAAAACATAAATAATTATAGTCATATACATATAAAATGACAAAATGACAAAAATAAAATGCCAATTTTCGAAACAATAGACCTGTATATTTTATTTTTGATAGAAATTTAATTACAGTCAACTTCATGTAAAGTTAATAACTGAAAGTCGTTAGATGAAAATTTAGTCAAATCAGTCAAATCATTTACAATTTTCAATTATCAACTTTACATGAATTTAACTGCACTTGAATTTTTATGTTTATTTTTTTTTATAAGAGTAAAGGCCACATAGTGTTGATTGAATTTGTGAGTTTAAAAGGGTGCAAGAAAAACCAAGAAAAGAAGAAGGTGCGGTTTGCAAAACAAGTGTTAGAAGTTCCAATAGAGAGCAGAGGTTGTTGTCGTAGAAAAATCACATCGTCACAATTGTCTTTCTTGGCTGAGGAGGTTTCTGTTTTGGAGAACATTCAAAAATGGAGGCGTGGCCCAAGTTTAGAGGACACCATGCCTCCTAACAGGGCAGCTTTATATAGAGGGATTCTCAAATGTAAGAAGGGAAGATTTCGATGTTAATTTTATACTCTCATCATAATTAGATACATGGTTTTAAAATAGCAAATGTATAGGTATAAAAAAAAAATCATTTTACATGACAAAATTTTTGAAGATATGTGAATTTCAAAAAAAAAAAAAATAGATGTTATCTTTGTCCCTTTAAATAATTTTGTCATGCAAGTGATTTTGTGTATAAAGTTGTTCGGTATAATTGTGAATAAACCTTTTTTTTATTTCTGTCAAATTATCTACAAAATTTTTTGGTGAAAAGTCAGGTGAAGTCGACTTCACATGAAATTAATATCTGAGAACTGTTAGATAAAAATTTAGTCAAATCAGTCAAATTATCTACGGCTCTCAAGTATTAACTTCACGTGAAGTCGACTTCACCTGATTTTTCACCAAACTTTTTTGTTTCTTTCTCTCTGATGTACAAATTTATAAGTAAGACGTAACTTTTTGAAGATTATATATTGATTGGTGTTGTATTTTTTTTTTAATTTTGTTTTGATATTTGTATTGTAACACTTTGTCTATTTTACATGTGAAAATTTGTGAAATTTATATAACTTCGGTGTCAATGTTAAAGGAATTATGTAATTAACAATAAGTCATTCTTAAAACTATTTTTTCCGTTTAGGTTCAGGCGATAACTTAACAATAAAGAAAAAATTCAATAATTTTGCATATTGCAAATAAATTGCTTTCTTTCTTATTTTTGAAGCATGTGAACAGAACAAAGTTTGTCATGTTTTTTTTCGTTTTTTTATAGTGTGTTATTATTTCTTATTGTTAGTGTAAAATTTTATACTGGGATCTAATTAGGTTTTTTTTTTGGGGGGTCAGGATCTAATTAGTTATTTCAATGAATGTGATAGTAATTAAAGAAGAGAGACATTGGGTTAAAAAAATTTTTTCCAATCTACAACTCCAAAAAGTTATTATCGTTTTCTTTTTTAAATAAAAGAGAAACTTATAGATTTTATAAAACTAACACATGAAGTTGTTATATAACCAACACAAAAATCTTTTAAAAAATATACAAAGTTTTTTGAAAAGAAAAACTTTTATATAATAGCGTAGTTATAACTAACATTACAATTGAATTCTTATAAGAATTTCTAACTTGTTACCCTTTTCTTCTTTTTGTTTTTGTTTTTTTTAATTGGTCTGATGCTAACAAGTTACTTACATGTGGGTTTGGTGGCGTCAACGTTATACTTATCCTTCTTCTTTGGGTCTGAGGGTGCGCCAATATCAAACCTATTGTGCTTTCTTTCTTGGGTCATAACAATAAAACCCATTGGACTTTTGATTTTTAGTTCTTTATGATTTTCAGTTTCAGCCCAATATTAAACAATACCCCAACTAAAACTTGTATCCAATATTGGCAGAGGCTTTGAACCGATGGCCTATTTGTTAGACTCGTATAGCCACATCTGAGATTCAATTCCCAGTTGCAATTGGGTGTGATAGAACCTGTATTGTGTGTGTAAATATGGTGTGGGTGAGTGAGTAATGTCTAGGATTGGAACTTATCCAACCTATCAAAAAAAAAAAAACCTTATATCCAATAGCATACTAAAAATCTAATCAACTTGAGTTAGTGGGAATTTGAATCTGCCTTGCCTTGCCTTGCGCATATAACAACCTATTGTGGATAACTAAAAAAAATACTAAAAACCTTAAAGGGAATTGTATACAATAACAATAGGCTTGAGAATGAATAGCAAGGGATTTCAACCATAGGGTTCTTGGTGGTTCTTTTAGGTTTAGGCTGGAGAGTTAATTTTTGTGGGGGTGGGGGGGGGGAGGGGGGGGGGTATTCTGGATGCGGGTTGAGTTCGGGTCGGGTATCTGGCCCTATCCATAAAAAACTATAGGGTGGAAAAAAAACAAAGATTTAATAACACGATTAGTTAAATAATAAATTTACATTTTAAAATAAGAATCCAAGTGTAGCTACAACCTAGAATGGCAGAGTCTAGAGTAGACAAAAAAATAGAAGTAAGAGAAAAACTGAAAAGAGAGTGAGAATAGTAAATGGTGGTGAAAGGTGAAAGGTGAAAGGTGATGGATGATAGTGAAAGAGGGGCACGTGACACGTGGGATCACAGAGAGAGTGGGTGACTTGTCAACCTTAGCTGTCAGTGCTGCGTTGGATACGTAAGGCCTAAACCTAAACATCACAAATATCATGGTTACCATCTTTGTTTAATTTTAGCAAGATTTTTTTTAATTATTTTTTATACTCTTAAAATGATTAAAATTAAAATTATATTCTTCGAAATTTTATTATTTTTTTCATTTTTATTTTGAATTAAAATATTATTAAATAATTTTTTTAAATATTATTAAAATTAAATAATTATTGTAGTTATCATAGCAATAAACAGCAGTACCATTATAAAATGACGCTGCCAATAAATTTTTTTATATAAAAATATTATGCATACATTTAATTATTAGATTAATCTACTTATATATTTTTAATATATATTTTATATTTTAACATATGATATACGAATAATTAATTTATAATATAGATATTTATTTATATAAAAATTGTATTATTAAAATTAAATACTTTTCATCTCATCTCTTCTCTCGCATTATTTTTTCGGTTAATTTTTTTATGTAGAAAAAATTTGTGTGTAGTGCAATAAAATAAACATTTACAAAAAACTTTACTGCTATAATGTCAATATAAAAAGCAACATACATTTTACCCTCTTCATTTGCTTTTTTTTTTTTTGTTTATAAAACTAAACAAACGCAACCTACGTTTTATTTCCTTGAGAGTTTTCAATTTTTTTTATTTTTTTTTTGGTCCAAAACAGGGCCTGCGTTTATTGATTTTTTTTTTAAAACAAACGCAAGTTGTGTTTTTTTTTTTTTTTGCGTCAGATTTTTTTTAAGACCACAAAATGCATGTTGTGTTTTTAAAGTGTTAGAATTTTTTTTTTTAAATATAAAATGCAGGTTGCATTTTGTGAAGGAAAAAATATTTTAGGTAAGAGTCTTGCTTATAAATACGAAGTGGGATTCATTCAAAGCTCCTCCCTCTACTTTTACTCCTAATTCTCTTTCTTGCATATATGTCATAGTTGTGAATTTTTTGGCAGTTAATTGTGTCAAAAAAGTCGGATTACGTAAGGTTGGAGTTATGGAAGGTATTGCGAATTTGCGAATGTATTATAACGGTGAAATTATACCAAACACACACGAAGGGGTGACTTTTGTTTGTGAATGTCCGTTTTCATTTGCTATTCCATGCACAATGAGTTTTGTAGAGTTGCAAAATGGTCTTTGTGATAACATATAAAGTCACGTTTCGAAAAGGGTGAGCAACATTTTATATATGAATCCTGTACAAGTATTTGGTGGGCTTATACAGTTTGGAATAATGCCCATCAATGACGATGCAAGTATGAAGCAGATGTTCTATATTTATCAACAAACTCGATTTCACGTGTCGATAATAGAGTTGTACGTTGAGTTCGAACAGCAGTCGGGGCTGGACGCGGTTGGCGAGGAGGTCAATGTTGATGAGCTCGGGGATATAGATTGGAAAAAAGATAACAACGACAGTGAAGAGGAGTTCGAAGCCAACTATGAAGTCGATGACGAAAACGATGACCGGCGGTGCAAAATTAAGCGGATGCGATTGTTAGCCGGCACCCCTTTGGTGTTCCGTCTTTTATGCGTACTCTGGATCTCAAAGCCATGCATGCCCCGGAATTTCCTGAGTATGCGAATATGGGTATGTTATGATTATTAATTCAAGTTACCACTAGTGTGTAATTTTTTTACCTTCTCTAACTGATGGTGGTGCACATATCGTAGGTGAAGGCAACGTTGCGGCAGAAGATGGTGAGTTTAGTGTCAAAATTAAATTTGGTTCTAGAAAATCGGTGATATCTGCAATCAAAAGCTACACTATCTATAGAGAAGTTGATTACACTGTGTTTGAGTCTTAGTCGCAGACATTCTATGCGACTTGCAAGGGTTATGGTGTAGGGTGCGATTGGCTTATCTGAGCTAGCTTGATTCGAAAGAAAGCTTGTTGGGAGATCAGAAGATACAATGACAAACACACGTGCAGTTGTGCCAATGGGCACGATTTCAACTCAGACACAATTGCAGAGGCTATTAGGCCATTGGTCGAAACAAGCTCGTCGATAAATGTGAAATCTATTATTGCAGAAGTTCAATCCAGGTTCAACTACACAGTAAGTTACCGCAAGGCTTGGTTGGCAAAGCAGAAATCTATCGCAAAAGTTTTTGGTGATTAGAAAGTTTCTTACTAGACTCTGCCAGTATGGTTGAAGGCAATGAATGCAAAGATGCCAAGGTCTTCTGTTCAAATCAAAACGCTCCCCGTTTACTGTGAGAGTGAGGAGGTTCAAGGTGTAAGAGTTCTCCATCGTGTTTTTTGGAGCTTCTATCCGTGTATTGTAGCATTCAAATACTGCAAGCGATTGGTGCAAGTTGATGGCACACACCTGTACGAAAAATATAAAGGTACATTTCTAGTTGCGGTTGCACAAGATGGGAATCAAAACATTGTGTCGATTGCGTTTGCGATAGTCGAGAGTGAGACGACAGTTGCATGGGAATTTTTCCTAACCAATTTGTGGAGATATGTTGTTAACATTGATGGTGTCGGCAACATTTCTGACCGCCATAACTCCATCGACGCAGCAATAGCTCGCAGTAACGGTGCATGGTCACCACCAAGAGCGTGACATATTCTGCATTAGGCACATCAGGTCCAATTTCTTACGAAGGTTCAAGACTCCGTATTTGCATAAACTCGTGGTTAACACGAGAAACTACATTCATTGTGCTGGGCGTTTTCATAGTAATTTTATGGCATCTGCTTATGATTACATGGTTTGTTCAACAAGCTATTCCAGGACGGAACAGGAGTACAACAAAAACTACCAAATGCTTAAAGAGCTGGGTGAGGCATATACTCAATGGTGCGATGAAATTAGTGTTCAGAGATGGGTGTTGGCATTCGACGGAGATCATCATTGGGGGACATATGACGACAAATTTGGTAGAGCGCATTAATTTTGTCTTGAAGGGTGCATGAAACCTTCCTATAACTGCCATTTTAAGTCTACTTTCTATCAGCTAAACGAATTGTTCACTTGAAAAAGCACTGAGGCTCATGAGCATGTCCACAACGTTTCACGTATTCAGAATTTGTCACCAAAAGAGTTGAATAAAGTTTTAGACGTGCAGGAAACATTGTTGTCAATGATTCGACAGGCGCAAGAGATGTTTGAGGTTCGCGAAATGTAAGATGGTTCCATTTTACACTATTAACCTTGCACAACGACACTGCAATTGTGGACATTTCCAGGTTGAGCGACTTCCATGTCTCCACGTCCTTGCATGTTGCGTTAACCAACATTTTGATTGGCAAGTATATGTGTATGACGTGTACAAGATGTCTGAAATTTGCAAGGTTTACAGAGGCCAGTTTGTCCCGATGGGTGACCCATCCACATGGGCTCCGTATAAAGGAGCGAAGGTGATCGCGAACTAGACGTTGAGGCGCGCGACCAAAGGAAGACCAAAGTCAACCCGCTACTTGAATGAGATGGATTCGCGTGATATGTGTGATCCTCGCCGGTGAACTATATGTGGACGGGAGGGACATAGCCAGAGCCGATGTCCTCCACGCGCAGGTCCAAGCTCTGCCAGGGGTCAATAGTGATTAAGCCTTTTGTATGTTAACGCATTTTAAACTAGTCAGTAACTTTTTATGTAACTTTTTATGTACCGTCATTACCTAGTTCAAACTAGCGTGTACTTTTTATGTCTTTGTGCAGTTTATTTATGTATGCGTCAAACATTGAATAATAACTATGAAGTTAGATAAAAAGTGCAACAGGCTTAAACTCAAATAGAAAAATACAATACAAAGCTGAATATACAATAATAACTACGAGAGCTAATAGAAGCATCTAAATATACTTACGACATACAACACTAAATACGAGATACAACACTGAATACAAAATTAAACCCAAACAGTTTAAGACAAACTGCAACAACCTACTTTCCCAGCGCCTTCTTCGAATACTGAGATGGGGTATATTTATCCGGGGGCGCAGTCTGTGTCCGTAAATTATACGGACAACCCTGAAAAATACCGATGTCAGCAGCACCAACATCCGGCATGCTGGCACCGCCAGTCTCGTACAAATCGGAACCACTCGTGTTGAAGTTCATGTCCCAAAAATTCTTCTTTCGGCTGCGGGTATTCATTCAAGTCGAACAACTCAGTGCGCGGTGGTGTGGAAGGACAAGGAGGATCTACATGACCCGACGATTGATCCATCTCGAAGTCACTGGCATAACCTGATGTAGCGCGATGACCAACAGACGGCTTAGAACCAGCAAGCACTTGCTGCTCTGGCGCCGGAAATAGATAAGCTGTGTTTCTCATGAGCTGAGAGAAGCTGATCGAGTCAAGTCCACCCAACGGACCGAACTGACCATCGGCTGGAATTACCATATGTGTTATGTATGGTTCCGCTGCTTGATGTGATTGTGGTTCCGATATGTACGGTTGTTGCTTCTCGTATGCCAAAAATTGTTGCTATTGACCATAGGCCGGTGCTTGAAACTGCTGGGCATATGTCGTCGCGCAAGTGGAACACCAACATCGAGGAGCTCATTGCGGGGAATAGGAGCCATGAACGGCATACACTCCCACGCCCAAACAAAAAGCAGAATGAGTAGCCCATCCATCTCTTTACAGTTGTCCTGTGATACACGACACAACGATCTGTATAGATGTGCCAAACTAGCTGCCCCCCAACTGTATTGTAGAATCTGGTCGAAATCTCGAAGTAGAGGCAAAAACTTCGAGTTCAAAGACGTGGTAGACTTATCTAGAAACACCACTGTACCAAGCACGCAGAAAATGCCCTGACGTATCGCTCAATAGACTCCTGCGTGTCACACGGTTCAGTGTCTCTGCACCGCCAAACCCATGCAAGATTATTTACCTTACCCAAGACATGATCGTCCGGACCCGACTGCTGACCAAAACAAGCAATGCAGTTCTCCACCAAAAACTGGTGATTGCTATCCGATCTACTCGTGACGGGCTCCCCGTTAACCTAAAGGCCAAGTATATGTGTCACGTCTTCCAGCGTCGCCGTCACTTCGCCCACTGAAAGGTGAAACGTGTGGGCTTCTGGCCTCCATCGTTCCACCAACGCACTTAGGAGTGAAGAATGACCTCTCATTTTGCCAACTTGCAAAACGTGTTGAAATCCAATTAATGCTAATGTTACCGCAACTCTCTCGTTAAAAGTATCAGACGGATCAAATTTTCTAGACAACAAATTTCTAATTGTCTACAAAAAAAATATTTATTCATATTATTTCTTAATTATTAACAACAACTAACACAATAATACTAATACTAATAATTTCTTAACATTAACAATTAATAATATATTCAAATAATAATAATAATAATAATAATAATCTGATCCGTATCATTTTTTGTTTTTTAAAAAATACTTTGTTAATAAAATATTAATAAATAATTATAACAGTTATCAACATATTTTATTAATAAGAACAAGATAATGACGATTTCTTAATTAAACAGTATTATTATCATTAAAAATAATAATAAATTATTAAAAAATAATAATAAATTATTAAAAATAAATAATAAATTATTATTATTATTATTATAAACAGTATTATAAATAATAATAATAATAATAATAATAATAATAATAATAATAATAATAATAATAATAATAACGTCACTAATAATAATAACAATAATATTGTAATAATAATTACCATAACAATAATAATAATAACAGTTTAATAATAATAATAATAATAATAACAATAAAATTACTAGTTCAAACAAAAATAAATAAAATACAAATAAATATATTCATTCATCATAAAATTAAAAAAATATTTATCAATTTGAGGATAATCCAAATATTCAATAATGTATTTTTCAGGTAACGTAAAATCACGAACTATTTTTTTTTTATAAAATTAAACCCTAAACCTTCTATTCTTCTTCCTCCCACACTATCTCCAAACCCTTTTTCTCCCCTTAATGAACAATCACTCGATGGAAACTTGTAACCCACTCTTACGTTTTGTTTTAAACTTTTTCCTCTTTCACCTGTGTTTTTTATTTTAAAGGCTCGCTCAACACCTTCCTGCAACTTGTGTCGTGCATGCATGCATCCACGACGCTGACAATCACAACCTGCGATTTACCACTGCGGCATGACAAACGCAACCTGCATTTGATGAGTTTCCAAGGCGGTCAACACAGTAGATTGCAGAGAGCTGGGACACGTTTCGTGAACTGGATGTCCCTCCTTGACAAACACAAACTGCGTTTTACAGCTGCTACAACTTTTGCCTTTTTTATCTCACAAAAAAATAACCTGCATTTTCAAGTGACTGAGTATGGCAGACCCACATTTGTGGATTACACGTCATGCATCAATAATACTTCATATCACTATTTTTATCTTCATTAATAAATTAATTTCTGTATTTTTTTCCTCTTGTTATATAAATAAAATAAAATAAAATATTTAATCTAAATTGAGTTTTAGTAACTATTATGTTAGTTGGGATGATCTACTTAAAAAATTTTTATTTTAAATATAAAAGTTTAACTCTCAATTCTTGTATTAAAGGTTATTGGGTAAGACTCGCATGATTTATTTCTTAAGTTGATTGTTAAAGCATAAATAATCAAGAAAAAACACGAGGAATATATAATTCCAAGAATTGAAATAGTTTTCAAGAGGTTAAATATTTAACTTCGTAATTATACTAAAGAAAACAAATCACATTGAACAACTATGTCCTTATCACAGAGCATGACAATATATATTCTAACATTTATCTTCTTTCCTCTTTACTTATATACATTATTATTCCAAAAATCATCACCCACGAAAATTTAAGCCTTTGAATGGAGCGGAGCCACATTAGCAATTAAATAATAAAAACATTAAGTATATATTAAAATTAATTATTAAATTAGTTATTATATATATATATATATATATATATATATATATATATATATATATATATATATATATACTGTTTAATTTATTTTTTAATATATAATTTATATTTTAATAAATATTTTATAATGATAACTAATTTTTAATATATACAAAAATATATTTGTTTCTTGTGAAATAAAATAATTAAATAAAAAAATACTTGAGCTGTTAAGCAATAAATAGGTAGGAAAATGTTATAAGGCGTAGGTTCATGGTTGGCCACTAAGTTTAAAGGCCCCGCCATATGAGACGTGGCACGCACCCTTATCTCTTAATTTGTTACCAACAATTGTGGAAGCCCTAAAGAATTCAGAACTGTGATTTTTTTTTATATCATGTTGCCTTCTTTTTTTTTTTATTTGAAACTATACGTACTTACAGATTTTGTTAACAAACATATGGATACTAAATTTTGTCAGCGTTTTTGCTGAAAAAAGAAAAAGAATGAAACATTTCGTTGGCAGATTAAAAGTGAATTTTTATTATTGTTTTTTAATTTCACAGTTAGTGTCTCCCAAATATTTTTGTGCTTACAAAAGTAATACATAATATGCATAAATATTGTTATATTCATTGTCTTCTCTCAAAATTTATAACCTTGATGATAGGATGTTGTTGTAGAATATTCTGATGTGTCCTACTTTTGAGAAACTAATAGTATATATTTGTCCATAAACATTTTATTAACACCATGCCAAGATCAGCCGCCCTTGGAAATGCACATTACTATTTAGTTTAGATATATGTCATGTAGAGGGTTATGTTAAAGCGATTTCCTCTCTTTCTATTTATTTTTGTTTTGTGTGGATTGTTTATCCTATTTGTTTCACAGAAAAAAAAACAGAGGTTAAAATTTTTTTATTTGAAGTTGAATTTTAAATGTCCTAAAATCGGTCATTTATTTTTTGTAAACGATTCTATTTTGTTTATTAAAGTTACTACTGGAGATTGTAAAATTTCGTTGAAAGTACTACGCATTTATAAAAAAGTTAGTGGACATATAATAAATCTCGACAAGTCTTCTATTCTTTTTTTTTTCAGCGAGAATACCCTTTCTATTGTTCGGGATTAGTTGGCTGGTTTACTCTCAGTTTCACATATAGGCTGCTAAAACAAGTACTTTGGCCTCCCAACTAAGATTAACCGACCCAAAAAAAAAATATTTAACTACGTAAAAGATAAGGTTGCATAGAAGCTTTAGCATTAAAAGAGGAGTCTTCTTTCCACTAGTGATAGAGAAGTTCTAATTAAAGCAGTTGCTATAGCGATTCTAATCTATATACTAAGTTACTTTAAGCCATTGGAGACTCTTTTAGAGGAGATTCAAAAGGCAACTATGCAGTTTTGGTGGGGACAAAAGAATAATGAGAAAAAGATGCGTGGATAAGTTGAAAAATTGCTTGTAGATTGAAGAGTGAAGGAAGGTTGAACTTCAAAGATCTAAGGACTTTTAATTTGGCAAGGTTGGGGAAGCAAAGATGGCGAGTCGGCGACTAATTGCAAGACCTCAGTCTCTAATTCACAAAATTTATAAGAGTAAGTATTTTAGATTCTCGTCTTTCGAGAGCAGGACCAGGCATTAACTCCTCTTGGGACTGAAAAAATATTACTGAGGGCAGAAAGGTCTTGAAAAAAGGTATTTTTTGAAAAATAGGGAGAGGTAATTTGGTTAAGGTCTCTAAAGATAATTGGCTTAATCAAATAAATCTTATTGACATTCGTTTGAATAACACAATAGGCCTTAAACTATATTGGGTATTAGATATTATACTATTAGACGAAAAATTTCAATCAACAGTGACAGAGAAAATTTTAAACACAACAATTTATCAAGGTGAAGATTGTGTTATTTGGTCTAGGGAGAGGAATGAAAACTATTCCGTTACTTTAGGATATTTACTGGCCTTCCAATTATACCATGTCCCAGCTGAATTTTTACCAGAACAGTGTAGAATAAAAGAGGTTTAGTCTTCGATTTAGAACCTAAAATGTCAACCAAAGATTAAATCTTTTTTAGGAAAAGTGATGCATGCAGGGATACTAGTAAAGGAGAGGTTACATACCAGGATCAATTAAGTGTTTCCCTTATACCTTCAATGTATGGCGAATGAGGAGTCTACTGTTCATTGTCTTCTTTTTCGCCTAGACTCAGAAATTGTTTGGAGAATAAATGACCTTCTACTTCCATCGCAGCAACTAAAACCATAGAGATAGTAGTTGTGGGTTCCCAATCAGATTAATAAAGAAAGTGATGCATAAAATTTTTTTTAATTTGTAGCATTTTTTACCTGACATATTTGAAAAGTTAAAAATTTAAAGGTATTCGAAAATAAATCATCGACGAGCAATGCTAGGGGGCCAGCAATATTTGTGATTGATAGCCATTAACTAGCCATCAATGATGATTTGATGGTGTGAGATTGGTGTGAGATTTCATCCAATGGCTCACATTTCTCTGCTGGTTACATGCTGGCCAAAATGCAATAAAATTGCTGGCCCCTAGACTTTTCCATCATCGACTCTCCAGAAAATTATTAGCCAAACACGAGTAGCAGCTGTTGCCAATGGTTTATTTTCTTTAGTTGCTATTTTTTGTTTATTTTCTTTTTTTATTAGATATTTATTTTTTAATTGAAATTTTTTTATTTATTCTTTGTTGTAAGTCTAATTAGACAATTTATTTTATTGAATTAATAAAATTTAATTTTTTTAAAAAAAGTCAGGATTTAAAAATAAATTATAGTGAATAAATTTGTTAGAGAGTAAGTCAAATTAAATGATAAGAGTCAACAAATTATAGTTTAAATGATATAATTTTTTTATATTTATTTAAAAAATTATGGGTTCGAATTTTTTTTTTAATTTTCGGTAAAAAAATAATAATAATTAAACGATGAGGGAGATGGAATGATACGATGTTTTGTCGTCAGCATCATATGTTGTTAGTTCCTGGCCCGAGCCGGACGGGTAGGAAAAAAAAATTGCAATTTATATACTCTAGTTCCTTTGAATTGTTCTCGTGGTAGTTAGAAAAAAAAATCTCTTGTTATATATATATATAACTATTACATCAATTATATGTAAAAAAAGAAAAAAAAAAGTTATACGTACAAATATCGTAAAGTAGAGATATACATATGACTTCTTTTTTTCTTTGGGTAGTTGCTGATTTAGTATTACTCCACACTAAATGTAGTAGCCTGATGCTACATTAACCCAAAAGTATAAGCTTTGTTAATAATTAAAATATTATAAAGGAACCCATTCTTTTAAAAAAAAAGAATTTTTTTTCTTTTAAAAAATAGCAACATTTAGAATTAAATATTTTCTTTAAATTCTCTTAAGAAGAGAAGTTTAGTTCATCTAAAGCACCTATATATATATATATATATATATATATATATATATATATAATTTTATCTCTTTAAACGTCTAAACAAAAACAACTCTAAGTTTTATCTCGTTACATATTTCTATGTAAATCGAATTCATTAAATTCGAGTTAGGGTTATCAATAGTAAATTAAATTTATTAGATTCGAATTCAAAGAATTCAAATTACGGCATCCTGTATTAAAATGAAGCTATCAGTTTCGATTTATATGGCCAATACTAAATCGAATCAATCAGATTCGATTTAGCCCCCTTAATAAATCGAATCCATCAAAGTTGATTTACAGTTATTAGTGGCTTATAATAAATCGGAGTCATTAGACTCGATTTACTATAAAATATTCTATATGTATAATTCGAAAGGGGTTAATTTGATTTAGTAGAGTCCTAACGTATATAAATACGAGATGAACGTGAATTTTTTTACCATAATGGGACTCATAATGGCTAGTGATAAGAATTTTTTTGTTCTGATGTACTATAGAAGGTCGATTAAGAAAAAAACGCAACCGGGAATTAAATTTACTAATAAGGACCTGCTGGGTGTTTTCCTCAAACCTTCGACGGGTTTCACTAAGTTTCAGAATACTATCTCCAAAAACTGGGACTGCATGGCGTGAAACAGGTGGAGAAGTTATTTTATAGAATCCTGATTTCTGTGTTGTGCGATAATGTAAAGTACAATTCATTCATCATAAGCAGTGACGAAGATTTGCAAGTTTTGTTCCATTGTCATTGTCAGTTTCCTGAGGTGAGGATCCCTGAGTTGTTGGCAAGCTTATGGATGTGGTATGTAGTTCTGGAGGTTTGAACCGGAATCCTCAATCCTCAAGAATTCCAACCTACTCTAGTTCCATACCTGTTAGTGCCTCGTCAGCTGTGCCGGTGATTGTACCTGAGGCAGTTTTAGTTGCATCTCCGTCCTTTGCAGCTAATTTGAACCGCAGTCATGACGGAGGAATAGGTGAGACTGGACCCTTGGGTGAGGTTGCGATTGTTACGCTAGGTACTCCGATTATGGTTCCTATTTTCGAAGATGGTGGAGTACCAGATGGCATTGAGGATGCACTGCATGATGATGATGATGATGATCACTACAACAAAAGCGGCATTTACCGGCGGTTCCTGGAGCCGTTTAGCGGCGGTTTAATGAAACGTCAGAAGATAAGGCGCGGCAAAATGGATAGCGGCGGTTTTATTCAATCGCTGGAATAACCGCCTCAAAATGCAATTTGGGTTTTGTGGCGGTTATCACCCGCCGCAGTATGTGGAGGAAAATTGCTAATTCCCAATTTGCGGCGGTTTGTAACCGCCGCTAATTAAATGTCGAACGGGAAGACAACATATTATTGTTTTACGGCGGTTTCAAAACCACCACCAAATTCAAATTTCCCATAAAATTTTAGATTTTCTATTATTTTGTCTATTTGGACAAAGTATGTTTATTAAACTTTAATTTTTTAACTTTTCAATTAATTTAAAGAAATTGCAACCAAGTAAAACAGCTCAATTAACATAACAAACCAAATTAAACATATGCAAACAAAACATATATAACGAAATTGTCATAACATCATCCAAAACAAAGTAAGAATGCTTAAGTTGAATAAAATAAGCATAAAGGACTAAACCAACTTAAATGTAAAAGTATCTAAGAACATTAATTGAAATTCAAATTTTTGTTGCGGGTCGTAATTGCCAGATGAAGATGGCCCTGCGCTTGACGAGTCCGGTGTACCGCCCAAAAAAGCCAGCTCTGCAGAAGTGGATAAAACACGGGTGCATTGTGTAAACATAAAGAATGTATAAAGATAAATAACAATAGAACACTCAAGAGTCATCATAACTTAGTTATAATGCGAGAGAGCAGACTAAAGTAAACTAAATTATCAAATTCGGTCTCCTTTAAATAATTAAAACAAAAAAATGACCTAAACAAAGTAAATCAATTAAAAAAAACCCACAAACATGAAGTCATAAGAACAGAAATCAATATTCTTGTCCTTCGTAGCTATGGAAAGTCGAATTAATATGAGATTAATACAAGTAATAATATACCCAAAAAGCAGTGAACAAGATTAATACAAGTTAAGGATAAAAAAATGAATTCTTTATCTTACGAAAAAAAAGTTTAACAATTCAGAAATGTAACACGAGAGGTTCATAGAGTTAAATTAGAGTAATTTGGATACTATACATTATTTAATGCTGAATGATATGTAAATGAAACCTAAAATAAGATAAACAAAAGAAGAAAAATAATGTACCTTAACTGTGGAAAGACAATCTTAGGTTTAACCAGCAACGGAAAAAACTCTCGAAGAGAAAAGAGAACTGAACTCACGTAACTAGTTTGAAATGGAGAAGTCTCTCACCTGCTGAGAATGACGTGCAACTGATGTGAGAGTTTGAGATATATAGAAATTTTGGGGTGTATGGATAAAACAAAAAATGAGGAGAAATAGGAGGAGATCACAACAATATTTGACAAGTTGATTTAACGTTAATCATTTTAAATAGTTTGTTTTTGTATTTTCAAATCACTTTTAAATTTGTATTATGCAATGTATCTGTTCCTTTATTGTTGCACCAAATCTGTTATGAAGTTACGGTATTAACTTAAACAAGTTAAATATTGCTTCTTTAAAAAAGTAAACTGAACCACCTGCATAATTTAAATGGACTTAAACGGTTAGGATAACAAAAAAGTAGAGAATATTGGTTTAATTTCAAAAGTTTGTTGAAATAATCTGTTATAAAAATATGTGATTCTCAAAGGTATATAAACGTGCTTATTCAATTAAATAAATTTCACTGATAAGCAATACAATCAGTTTACACAAGTTCAGCACAAATTATTTTTGAAGCCAAATTCACCTATCTGGTTCTCCTCTTTTTGGGTTTCTCTGTAAATATTTTTATATATGCTACTTTGAACTGTTTCTCATGATGAAAGTCGGTTTTTGTTTTTCAGTTTGTTGAAGTCCTTAATTTTCACACCAAAAGCCAATTATATGGATCTTCAACCAGGTAAGTAACATTGTTTTTCTACGTCTCATGTATGTACTATTTGAAACCTTTTTTATAATTTTTCTAATTTCAGTCTAAATCAAAATAAACGCCCCTTGAAAATTTAAATCTTTAACCGAAAAAAAGTATACAACTAAAAAACCTGTTCAAAATAGCATATAAAAATTAACAAAATTCACAAAATCTAATACAATTCATGATCAGTACCTTAACCCAGCAGCTCAAACAATATTATCAACAACAAATTAAGAGAACAAATCAAGCAAAAAGTTAATATCAAAATTTTCAAAAAGTGCTTAATGCTAAATAGATGATGACCTGAGGTAGGGACAGAGAGACATCAGAAAAACACTCAACAATATCATTATGGCAATCCCAGTAACTCACAATACGCAGAAAATATCAAAATCTCAGCAACTCAATTTCAGTGAACTACCCCAGTAACTCAATAGTAACTCAATCAGTAATTCATTATTATTAAGAACAGATCAACAAAACAAGAAAAACCAAACTCAGGAAGCAGTGTTTAAGCTAACCAGAGGAAGGGACAGAGAGACAGAGAGCGAGCTTGACGGCGACAAAGATCGAGCTCGACGGTAACGGCGAGTAGAAGAGAGACCTCGACGGCGACAGTGAAGATAAGAGAGAACTCGGCATTGACGGTGACGAGAAGAGTAAACTCGACGACGACGGCGAAGGGAAGAGAGACCTCGACAATGGCCACAATGAGGAATCTTCAACCCTGCGTCCGATGACCAGACGACACCGACGGACACAGGTCAAAACCTAATCAGCGATGAGGTTGATGCGGTACTACAGAGCGGTGGGGGCTGCGGTGGTTGCGCTGGACGATGGCTGCGGAAGAGGTTAAGAGAGGGCGGTGGCTGCTAGGTTTTGTTTCTTTGTCATTTCAATTTTCAGAAAAGAGGAAAGATGAGTTAGGGCCTGGGAGGAGTGGGGGGCTTACGGGTAGTCCATTAGGTTTATGGTTTTTTTTTTCTTAATAAAAATCAAAACGTTAATGTTTTGAGGGATTATTCAAGCTAGGGAAACTAAAATTAATGATAGAAATTAATTTTAAGATTTCATAATTAGCAATCTTTATTATGGTATGCCTATAAATAATTAGGTGAATGCTACCCAATCCCTTCTAAAATAACATGTAAGTTACTCTTCATGATGTTTTAAATTTTAATTGGTCATTATCTTAACCATAGTTAGGTTATTTTGTAATTTATTATTTGAGATGGTAATGATATAATTTCTTAAAATATCAAAATCTCACTCCCGTTAATTGAAGCACATTTCCATTATATTCCTCAATTCTTTCTTCATCGCGTAGCTTCGATCCTTTCAAGAATCGCTGTCACCGTCGTGATAAGAAGCACTGACGTCGTCGTCATCTACTGCCCTCTCACGCAATCTCTCTTTTTTTTAGTGCATCATTCCTTAGCTACGTCGTTGAATTCCCGTCTTTTCTAGTATAGCCAGCGCCGATGTCATCTCTATCTCCTGTCTTCTCACGCTTCTCACTCGATCCCTTTTTCTGCTGTGGATCACTCCTTACTAACATAATTAATGGTTAGTTTGGTTATTAAATTTTTTATTAAAAATATCTTTATTTAATTACATAAGGCTGCGTTTGTTTGATGTCCGTGTCTTGCCAAGACATAGACACAGTGAGACGTGTCTATTGTTTGGATTCTGAGACACAGAAATAAGAAGGACATGGTTACACACAAGCACACACAAGTTACATGTATTTCATGTCTCAGTAAAATGCTGAGACACGGATTTTGGGCGATGGACACGAATCAGTATCAATATTTTCAGACGATTTTGTCCTCGTTAATTTTTTTATATTCCAAAGGGGTCCCCTGTTTGTATGAAACCCTAAGCAGTGAAAATTTCTTGTGTAGCTGTTCTGCATCATCGAAGGTGTACCACCGCCGCACATTGTCTATGTTTTTCGCCGACTCTTCTTTCTGATTACTGCATGCTGGGCTCCGGTCGCGGTGAGCTTGCGTTGCTACTCTGCCATCTTTACCTTTCCATCTCGTAGCCGCGTTAACCTCAAACCCTAGCTGTGCTTTTGCTGTGCGTTGAGTCTTTCATCCTCCGCTGCTGAAACATCTGCCCTCTCGGTGTGCTTTGCCTCGTTGTCTCTGGTATTTTTTCTTTTGTGAAGTTTCTTCTTTTAATTTTGATTATTGATCATATGGGTTATTGTTGATTAATTGCTATTCCAGAATTTGGGTATGTGGACACTCGAATTGTATGTAAACCTGGGTATTTAGGTATTGTTCATTATTTATTTTGTTTTCATCTGAAATCTTCAATAGGCAATGGATAATCTCGGTGGTGGTTGTTTTAAATGCATTTTGAAGCTTGATAAGTTATTTTTCCTAATTGAAGAGGAAAAAGAATGGAAAAAGCCATGTGTGTAATTGAAAGAAACTTGTTATAAGTTATACTTGATAAATTGTTCTCACTATCAAAGATTTTCTGGCCAACTATGCAGCAAAATCTTCAAAAAGAAAAGAGTTGTAGAAGGAGTTGTTGCTGCTGTGATAAATAAAATTTTGTTACTAATTTGCTGTGATAAATAAAATTTTGTAGTGGTTTTGGGTGGAATTCCAAAAAGATGTGTGTTGAAGTGGATAGTAAACAAGTACTGGAAGCTTGGGGAAAGGTGTGATCGTAATTTTTTCGCATTTATTCATTCTTCTTACAAGTACTCGTTCGTATGAACATGTAATTTTTGGCTTTGTTTTATGTTGTACAGGGTCGCAATGTTACACTCTACACTCCAGGCAAGCCATTTCCATTGTTTGAACATCTTGGGAGCATTTTTGGCAAGGATAGAGCTACTGGTCTTGATGCATGCAGTGGAAAAAATGCTGAAGAAGATGTCACACCGGACTCTACATTTGCTGCGGCCACAACGGATGGCTTTGGTTTAGGCAGAGACGATGTTGACATGGAGGATTTAGCAGCTGCCGAGAGCGAACTCCTGGTGCGCGAAATTGTGAACAATACTTTTCACAACTCTCATAATCCCCGGTCATGAACTCCAAAAACTTGGTAGTTCAATTCCATGGCATTACACAACTTCGCACAACTAACCAGCAAGTGCACTGGGTCGTCCAAGTAATACCTTACGTGAGTAAGGGTCGATCCCACGGAGATTGTTAGTATGAAGCAAGCTATGGTCATCTTGCAAATCTTAGTCAGGCAGACTCAAATGTATATGGTGATGAACGAAAATAACATAAAAGATAAAGATAGAGATACTTATGTAATTCATTGGTAGGAACTTCAGATAAGCGCATGAAGATGCCTTCCCTTCCGTCTCTCTGCTTTCCTACTGTCTTCATCCAATCCTTCTTACTCCTTTCCATGGCAAGCTCGTGTAGGGTTTCACCGTTGTCAATGGCTACCTCCCATCCTCTCAGTGAAAGCGATTGCATATGCTCTGTCACAGCATAGCGGAATTCAGCTGTCGGTTCTCGGTCAGGCCGGAATAATATCCATCGATACTTTTGCGTCTGTCACTAACGCCCCGCCTGCTAGGAGTTTGAAGCACGTCACAGTCATTCAGTCATTGAATCCTACTCAGAATACCACAGACAAGGTTAGACCTTCCGGATTCTCTTGAATGCTGCCATCAGTTCTCGCCTATACCACGAAGACTCTGATCTCACGGAATGGTTGGCTCGTTTGTCAGGCGAGCACTCGGTTGTCAGGCGATCAACCATGCATCGTGCAATCAGGAATCCAAGAGACATTCACTAGAGCCTTGGTTGCTTGTAGAACAAAAGTGGTTGTCAGTCACCTTGTTCATAAGTGAGAATGATGATGAGTGTCACGGATCATCACATTCATCAAGTTGAAGAATAAGTGATATCTTAGAACAAGAACAAGCGGAATTGAATGGAAGAACAATAGTAATTGCATTAATACTCGAGGTACAGCAGAGCTCCACACCTTAATCTATGGTGTGTAGAAACTCCACCGTTGAAAATACATAAGCATAAGGTCTAGGCATGGCCGAATGGCCAGCCTCCCAATGATCTAAGATAGCATAAAACGAAGATAGCTACCAAAAGTCTTCTAATACAATAGTAAAAGGTCCTACTTATAGATAACTAGTAGCCTAAGGTTTACAGAAATGGGTAAATGACATAAAAATCCACTTCCGGGCCCACTTGGTGTGTGCTTGGGCTGAGCAATGAAGCAATTTCGTGTAGAGACTCTTCTTGGAGTTAAACGCCAGCTTTTATGCCAGTTTGGGCGTTTAACTCCCATTTGGGTGCCAGTTCCAGCGTTTAACGCTGGGATTTCTTGAGGTGACTTTGAACGCCGGTTTGGGCCATCAAATCTTGGGCAAAGTATGGACTATCATATATTGCTGGAAAGCCCAGGATGTCTACTTTTCAACGCCGTTGAGAGCGCGCCAATTGGGCTTCTGTAGCTCCAGAAAATCCACTTCGAGTGCAGGGAGGTCAGAATCCAACAGCATCTGCAGTCCTTTTCAGTCTCTGAATCAGATTTTTGCTCAGAACCTTCAATTTCAGCCAGAAAATACCTGAAATCACAGAAAAACACACAAACTCATAGTAAAGTCCAGAAAAGTGAATTTTAACTAAAAACTAATAAAAATATACTAAAAACTCAACTAAAACTACCAAAAACATACTAAAAACAATGCCAAAAAGTGTATAAATTATCCGCTCATCAACTCCCCAATACCTTTTCAGCCTCGTTTGCTTCATCAAGTAAGAAAAATCAAGGACGTCACAGTGCAACTAAAAAAAGTAACGATGCTGCAGTGCTATCAAACCTAGCTGAAACGTTTAAAGCTGCGGTTGAGGATCAAGAAAAGCATGTGCAGGTGCTAGCTAATGCAATGTCCAGTGTTAATGAGCAAGTGAATCTTGGCCGAACGCTGAGGAGTCTTGGTTTTAACACAATGGAGATCGTGCAAATTGCGAAAAAATTTGTGCAGAATCCAGAATTGAAGGCAACATTTTGGAGTTTGGATGAGGAAAAGGCGGCATTCGCTCAAGATATAATGGAAAACTTTTAGCTAGTGTTGGGTGTATTGCTAAATTTATTGAGATATTTTGGTAAACTTACTAGGGTATTCTGGTAAACTTAATAGACTTATCAGTGTTTTGTTGTTTTTATCTTATGTTAGACAATTGAAGTGCACTGGCTACATTGTAACTCTTTTATGCAGTCTGTTGAATTATGTTTGTATTGGGCAGTTTGTCTATGTCAATTTTCTGCTATTATATTACTAAGCTATCCACTAGGTGAATCTTAACTGCATTATGCAATTTTGCACTTAAAACTGTGCAATCCCACAAAGCTTTATTCAATTCTGCATTATCTATGTTAACTTTTAGGTGAATTTTACTTGTATTGGGTAATTTTGCCCCATAATATACTCTAATAAGTATATGTAATTTTACTTATTCAACTTTTGCGTAGCATGTGTTGATTTTATGCTATTCTGCACTTAAATTAATCAACAGGTCTAATGTATCTCTTATGTTAATTTCCTGCATAATATTTACAACCTGAGTTCTTAATTTTTGCACCTACATATTCATGAAAAGAAACCAAAATATACTCTTACAAGTTAAAAAAAGGATACTATTAGCTAAAAACAGAAACAACAAACCAAAATACATATAAAAGAAAGCACTTTCCATTGAATTTTCAATTTACATAAGTTCATTACAAGTGAAGGAGCCAACAAACAATTGTGTATTTCCTAAAACTATACAAATATAACTCTTCTATTCTTATAGCTAATAACAAAATACAACCTTATTTAACAAGTGAAGCTAACACCCTGCGTGGTGGAATGAATGATTTACGAGAATGAAGAACGGCCCAATTATCAATCAAGAGAACATCTCCTTTCTACCATGGAATAGCAACAGATTCTTCCTCAAGTAGTTTAAGACAATCATAGACTACATTAAATGGTAATGGCTGGCCATCACCAAAGGTAACAGCCTTCACAGGATCATTCCTTTCATCCTCCCAGCTAGTGTATGTAGCCACCATGCTATTGAACCATATTTTTCGGTTTCTGCTCTTATCATACTTCACTGCTGGGATTGGAACCATGATTGTTTTCACCACATCTTCCAACCACTCCAACTTCATTCCCAGTTTAGTAGCCCTGCAAGAGTCTCATTCATATGAGCTATACATGTTCCACAAAATAAGGCAAATTTATGACATAATTTGAAAAAAGATGAAACCTTTGCTCAGCTATGGTCTTATCTGAGGTCAAAAAGGTTGATTTCCAACCACAACCAATTGGAGAATAAGGTACAGAAATTTTCAATCCCAAAAATTAAAAATAGGATCAATCAAGGGAGCTACTATAACCGGCTAAACAGAGATTAGAAAAAAGAGGCATGACCAAACATGGCTCTTGTCAGCAACACAAACAAGAGAAATTTGATAAAAATTGGTAAAAAGTAAATAGCAAATATTACAAAACATAAAGGCAATAAACTATTAATACAAAATGCTTTGATATGCATAGAAAAGGGCAAAATTTTACTGTTTACGAATACGCGCGCACACACAAATCAACAAAATTGCAAGGAACAAGTGAAATAGCCATGGATAAAAACAGTGATGAAAGAAGAAGATGGAATGGTTTCACTGACTCACCTTCAAGAGAGGCACAACACAAGACAGCCACGTTTAGATTTTGACAATCCAGACATATTTTTATAAGCGATGCAAATTCACTGCCAACCATGGATGATTGGGAACCTTTGAACCCAATATCCTAAACCCAGAAAAACAAATCATCAAACACGCTAACCCTGCGAACACCCACACAACAATTAAGAAGAAGAAGAAGAAAGAAAGAAAGAAAAGAAGAACGGAAAGAGATTCACCTCAAAGAAGAAGAATTCTCGACAAAGAACAACCGCACAGAAAAGATCCAGCAAATGGCAAAGAAGGAGGAGGCCGACTTGGAAGAAGAGAGATTTCTGGGGGTAGGGTGGGGGGGAGGGGGTGGAAAGTAGGAACCCTCGAACCAATTTGGGAAAAGTGGAATCGAATAGCTTTTTTTCTTTTATTTATTGAATTTTTAATTCAAATTAAGAGGGTAAAATGGTCATTTTAATTGTGTAGTGTCTTATTCTATGTAAATCAAACATAATGTTAGACATTATTATAATATTGTGTCCATCATATCCAAATGACATACATAAACACAAATATTTTATGTCTATGTCTCAAGTGTCTATGTCTTAATGTCTATGTCTTAATATATACACAAAACAAATGCAGCCTAACAGAACATATATCCACATGTAAAATATAATATAATAAAATAAAATCTATTCAGAGTACTTAAAAGTATAATTAAAATCAGGAACATATAAATATAATAATAAAATTTGTATTTTAAACAAGTAAATATATCTTTTATCATACATAAATTATTTAAAAAAAATAAATAAATGGTTAAAATTAATAACACAAGTTTAAAATAATAAAATCTAACTTTCTTACAAGTATTTTTTATAGTATTTTTATTCTTTTAAATTTTAATTTATTAGTACTTTATTATTTACTTAATAATTAAACAAATTATTTTCATAAAAAATTATTTTTTGTATTATACTAAAGAAGAGACCAATATAACAATTTAAAAAATAACATAAAAATAATATTTTAAATAAAAAATATTTAATATTAAAACTTTTAAATACAAAAATAAATTGTATAAATATTTAAGAGATAGATATAAAATACATGTCTAAAATAAATAAAATATATAAATAAAAGTACTCTTGAGAAATAAAAAATTATTTTTGTCTATTTTATTTATTTTAAGCATGTATTTTATATTTATCTCTTAAATATTTATACAATTTATTTTTACATTTAAAAACTTTAATATTAACTATTTTTTATTTAAAATATCATTTTTACATTATTTTTTAAACTGTTATATTGGTCTCTTCTTTAGGATAATACAAAAAATAATTTTTTATGAAAATAATCTGTTTAATTATTAAGTAAATAATGAAGTACTAATAAATTAAAATTTAAAAGAATAAAAATACTATAAAAAATACTTGTAAGAAAATTGAATTTTATCATTTTAAACTTGTGTTATTAATTTAGCCATTTATTTATTTATTTTTAAATAGTTTATGTATGATAAAAGATATGTTTACTTGTTTAAAATACAAATTTTATTATTATATTTATATGTTCCTGATTTTAATTATACTTTTAAGTACTCTGAATAGATTTTATTTTATTATATTATATGAATATATATTTTATTATGTAATTAAATAAAAATATATTTATTAATAAAAAAATTTAATAACAAAACTAACCATTAATTATGTTGATAAGGAGTGATCAACAAAGTTCGAGTGAGAGGATAGGAGATAATGATAAAGTCAGCACTGGCTATATTGGGAAGGACGACAAAGTTACGGACGACGAGAATTTAACGATGTCGTTAAGAAATGATGACGACGACGTTGGCACTTCTTGTCATGACAGCGACGACGATGTTTGGAAGAACAGAAGCTATGCGATGAAGAAAGAATGGAGGAGTGCTTCAATTAATGGAAGTGGGGTTTTGATATTTTAAAAAATTATATCATTACCTTCTCAAATAATAAATTACAAAATAATCTAATTATGGTTAAGATGATGATCAATTAAAATTTGACACATTATGAAAGATAACTTACATGTTATTTTAGAGGGGGTTGAGTAGAATTTACCAAATAATTAATAATTATAAATTAATGATATTTATTATACTTATAATACCTATAAATATATTAAAATCATAATTGCTTATAATAGCTATAATTTATAATAGTTATAGATATTTATAAGAGTATTAATATCCTTATAAATATTTATAAATAATATCCTTATTAATGAACATAATATTATAATAATCATAATTTATTATATAATGTTTATTATAAATATTATAACTATTAATATCCTTATAAAAATAATTATAAATATTATAATAATTATAATTTATTACAATAATTGTTTATAATTTATAACTATTAAAATATCCGTATATTAATTTATAACCTATAACATTATTATATTATAAGGATATTTTAATATTAATAGTATTATTTATTATAAAATTATGTTATTAATTATTATATTGTATAATAATTTTTGCAAGTTATAAATGTAACACCCTACCACACAGAGTTTTATGCTTAAGTCGTAAAGCAGAGGTGGCAAGGTATTACGACCTCTAAAAGAAAAGACATACAAATATAGTTGAAAGAAATTATATCTAAGAGCCTTGAAGAATAAGCTAAACAAGAACGATAAACAGAAAATCGTGAGACACTCGCATGGATATTCATAAAACGGATAGACAAGGTCAAAAGGAAGCTGAAAGCATATACACATATCAGAGTTCCAAAACTCAGATAGCAAGCTCCAGACTCGACCTGCGAAGCTAAGGCCGGCCAGAGTATATAATTATATATATATATATATATATATATATATATACAATCCAAAATAAAACTCAAACTACAAAATAAACACCTGTATCTCCAAGTCAACCTCTAGGAGGGACAAAACACAAAATGTACATGCGGAGATTCTATAAACATATATACATAGCCTAAAACAAAATATGACAGTCCAAAAGGTAATTCTTCGCTTATAAGGAGGATATCCAGCGCTCAACGAGGTGTCTCTTGACCTACATCTGAAAAACAACAACATAGTATGGGATGAGAACCGGAGGTTCTCAGTATGGTAAACGTGCCCACATAGTTAATATAAAAGGTCTCGGGAAAGCCAGAGGCATTTCTAGAACTTCGACACTCAGATTTCAGCTTAAGAATTCAACTAAACCGGAAGTTAGGTAAATTGTCTAAGGTATTCTAGTTCTGAATCTAACTTTAACCCAACATTCTACTTTCTGTCACTTCTAATCCTCTGAATCACTGGTGGAACAACCCTCGTCATTCCTTCGCCAGACAAGGGGCCTCTTAATTACATAGACAAACATTACAGATAAGGAAAACACAAATAGAGAATCATTTACAGCAAGTAGAACAAGTAGCAGATAAGCAGAATTTAATAGTTAAGTAAACTAAAGCAATGCACACCCAAACAAAGCAAACAAATGCATATGATGTATGCCTGTCCTATGGCTGATGAGTCTCATCTGTCGGTTATACAGCCAACCCGACAAGTCCTGGTAGTTAACCATTGGACAGTCCCTCTGTGCGCGCATCCCCAAGCTCAATAATATACCATGGAGTTAAACTCCAAGCTCAAATATAATATTCCATGGAGTCACACTCCAAGCTCAGTAATATAGTATTCCATGGAGACGAACTCCAAGCTCAAATATAATATTCAATATTTATATATATATGCATGCCCATGGGGGAATCCGGGGAGTTAAAGTGCCCGGTCACATCTTGCGACAGAGGGTCAACAAATAGTCTCAAATACACAAGCCACATCATAATCTCTTTCTTTGTAAGATACCACCTCAAATCAAACTCCAATTCTCATAGAAGTTTTGGCAGTATCTCCTCTAAAGCTCGAATTTCTGCCACCCTTCAAGGGTCCCAACTATCAAATCAAACACCTCTCAATCCTTCAAATCATTTTCGGTAACAAATTATTTCAAAATCAAACAAATACCAATATTAAATCTTTTTCCAAAAACCAACCAACTTCAATAGCAAATTATTAATAACAGCTAAACCACATATATTATACCATATATACAATCCATCAATTATTCACTCAGTTCATTCCTATCTTAAGGTCATCTAGCCTAAGTTTTCACGTGACATTAAACATTAACTACGAGAAACCAAAACCATACCTTCGTACGGAATCAAAATATTCAAAGCTCTGGAGAAGCTTTCTGACCGAGCTATCAAAGAAGAAGACGTCCAGAATCGTCTTTGCCTCTTAAAACTTTCGTTGGCCAAATCCAAAGGAAAGAGGAGCTACGTCATTGTCAATTTCCACTACTCAAAAATGGTGCCAACGTGTAGAGGAGGAGGTTACGAATACTTTTACCGGATTAAATTTTTGATTGGAGTTACGGATTACAAGAAATCGAAGCCGGAAGTTTGGAGGAATTTACGTTCTCACGCTTCTCTCTCGGTCACTCTTCTCTCTCGCCACTCATTTCTTCATTTACTATATATATGTATATGGCGGCACAAGTATAATAATAATAGTAATAAAGTAAATGTTACTTATTTCTTCAGATGATAGTATTATATATAAAGCTAATGATATAATAAGATTAATGATAATCATAACTAGATATTTCATATATGTGTATACGCATACAATAGCTTTCCTTAAGTAAATGGCTGCCGCCTTTTATATATATATATATATATATATATATATATATATATATATATATATATATATATATATATATATATATATATATAAATGCGCATAATAATAATAATAATAATAATAATAATAATAATAATATATGCAATCATAATGCGTAATGATAGTAATGATATATATGTAGCTTAATGTAAAACATAAACCGCCTTTTGTTTTCATACTTTATAATTAATAATGATAATAATAATAATAATAATATAATAATAATAATAATAATAAACGTAATAATAGTAATAATAATAGTCACATAGTGAATATAATAACAACAATAAATACATAATACTAGGGAGTAAAATTATATAAACTTATAGTACATATAATACTCATGAGAATTATATCTAATGTTTATAATAATAATAATAATAATAATAATAATAATAATAATAATAATAATAATAATAATAATAATAATAATAATAATAATAATAATTTGATTAAATTCAAATTATTATAAAATTAGTTCAATTATTGATAATAAAAATAATTTTCTAAAAATAAAGAATTCTAATTTTATAAAATAAATTATAACTTATTTATATTTATATTTTTTAAATTTGAGGGTCGCTACAATAAAAATCTAGTAAATATTGTCTTCGCTCAATTTTTTGTTGCTGAAACCATTTCTATCACAATATAGAAAGGGATTAAGAGAGTTTGGTGTTCAATTTTCACTTTTTCATCTTATTTCCATTACTAAACAATGATAACTATAACTATTATCTTAAATTTTGGTCAAAAATATAATTATTATTTTTCACAATGTTTTTATTTACACATTAATTATACTGTCATCGATTTTTTTGTTCTACGAAATACATATAATACTCTTCCTTTCCATTTACATGTTAAATAACATAAACTGATTTATTTTTTTATAATTTAATTTCAACTCTTAAATTTAGATTTCTAGTTTAAAGATATAAATAAAAACTTTAATTTTTGTATAACGCTGAATTTTATTAATTATACGGAGGAAATCACAAAAATTTATCATATGTTAAAGTATAATTAAAAATGGTATTTAACAAAAAAATGTATAATGTTTGATAATCAACTAATGATCGATAAATCCAAATTGAAACTGTAAGGGATCTTTTATTCCAAATTAAAAAGTGGATGAGAATAAAATATAATTTATGAATTTGAATTTATAATTTCTTTTAAAATAAAAATTAAAATCATTATTGGATTTTAATATTCAATTTTTTCAATAGTAGTTAACATAAAACCAAAACAATTTCAACCAAGTTGCTAGACACCTAAACAATAACTTAGTTAAAACAAGTAGAAGTAATAACATATATAATAAAGACATTAGTTACACATTGTTTACTTTAAAGTACATTGACAAAAATTTTAAATAATAACAATGCCAAAACCATAAAAAATGCTAATAAGACTATATGTGGTGCTATTTTATGAGTATTATTCGTTACAGTTTCCCTTATGACAATAAGCGAAGGAAACATATTTTGTATATTTTGTAAACCATTTTAAATTTCATATCAACTGTAACTCGCTAAAGCTAAGTTGCTACCTAAAATTATATCATCATAATTCTGATGGATGCAAAATTTTACCAGTCTATTTTCTCATATTTCTTACGTCACTATTAATTAGTTCGATATATTTTGATATTATACTAGATTTTGATAAAACCTGGATTTCAAAGTCACGGAGTAGTGTAAAATATAGGCAAGGACTGAATAATTTTTTAGACTTTGCGTTTGCGAATGCATCCTCTGATGGCATGATAAAGTGTCCATGTTCTAAATGCGGGTTTCAACTTATGCAAACAAGAGAGGATGCATACGACCATCTGTTGTTACGACCATTTTCCCTGGATATATAGCGGCGGTTTTCGAAAATACGTCGCAAAATACAAACCTATGGAAATATAGCGGCGGTTTGAAAAAAAACCTCCGCTAAATGTCGGCCTGATTGCAACCCCAACCTCTAACCGCCGCTATATGCGCCGTAGTTTGTCTTTTCGCGGCGGTTATGTAAACCATCACTATTTTAAGGAATTGTTGTAGTGGATGTAGAGCGCGCCACGACAGCTGATGATAGTGATGATGACATAGCAAGAATTGCTCCAGTTGTGGGGGGGGGGGGGAGGAACATCTAGTTCAGGAACTCATCAGTGCCTCCAACATTTTTAACTTTGGACTTGGATGCCATGACACAGCAGGGGGATCCGGGAGTATCTGTTGGTTTCAGGGCCAGAGATACAATAATACATGAGTTGTATCTGATTTCCAAGTTTATTTGCAATTTCAGGATAAAGAGAATGTTGTGTTAAGCGTAAAGACTTATAGCATCTATCGTGGAATTTAGTACAAAGTGTTGGAATCTGATCATTGCAAGTACTATGGCAAGTACAAAGAGTTCAGCAATGGATGCACATGGCTCATTCGGGTTAGCCTCCGCCAGCGCAGAGATACTTGGGAGGTAAAACAGTACAATAGTCCTCATACTTGCCTGGCCACATCAATATCTAGTAATCACATGATGCTTGATTAACATGTCATATCGGCCTTCATACTGCCCATGATTAGAGCTGATGTTGCCATCTCGATCAAGGTACTACAGAATGCAACAAAGACACACTTCGGGTTTAGATCGACTTACAGGAGAGTTTAAATGGCTAAACAGAAAGTCGTGGCACAGATTTACGGAGATTTGAAAGAGTCATGCAATGATTTGCCACGATGGATACTGGGTGTCCAGGTCGCGATGCCAGGTAGTATTGTAGTGTTGAGGACAAGTCCTCTGTGGGTTAGTGGGCAAGTGGATGACTCATCAGCTTATTTCTATCGTTTTTTCTGGACATTTTCACCGTGTATCAAGGCCTTTTGTCATTGCAAGTTGTTGGTCAGTATTGACGGGACCCATCTGTGTGGCAAATATGGTGGTACATTGCTTGTCGCGATTTCTTAAGACTGCAACTCCAATATCATTCTTATTGCATTCGCTCATGTAGATGGTGAGAATGCAGAGTCATGGTCATTCTTTTTATCTCATCTTCGGCAGCATGTAATGCCTCAACCAGGCATTCTAGTCATATCATATAAGCACAACAGGATAAAGGTTGCATTGGAGGCTTTTAGTGAGTGCTGCTTATGCCAAGACCGAGATCGAGTTTCACTACTAGTTTGACATCCTCCGACATGAAGATTCTACAATGTGTGACTGGGCTAATTGGATTGACTATGCACGGTGGACTCAGTATAGGGACAAAGGTTAGAGATTCGGGCATATGACTACGAATATCTTCGAGTATGTAAACTCGATACTAAATGGTGTAAGGAACCTTCTAGTATGCACGTAGGTGAAGTCCGCTCATGGGAGATTGGCTGAGCTATTGTTCACAAAGGAAGAGAAGTTGAGGCACAGTTAGGAACTAGACAACAGTTTAGTCAATACCTGATGAAGGCAATAGAGGCTAAGATGAAGGCGTCAAGGTGTTTTACCGTGACTTTGTATGACAGGGACAACTCTGAATTTACTGTAGCTGAGACCACTCCGACCGGTAGCTTTTTACTTGGCTCTTACAGAGTGTCTCTCATGGAGCAAACCTGTGATTGCGGCTATTTTTAGGCACTTTATTATACATGTCGCCATGTCTTAGCATTCTGTGTATACGCACGTCTGACTTGGTCCACTTATGTCTACGAGGTGTATCGCCTTAACTCGGTGTTTGATGTCTATCGGATGGGATTTACACCTTTAATTTTGGAGGGATTTTGGCCACCATATGATGGTCCAACCGTCATACTTGGTCTCACCAAGAGACGTGTGTCTGAAGGGCGTCTCAGAACCACTAGGATCTGTACTACCATGGACGAGTCTGACTCAAACAGGCCCAAGAGATATGGGCTTTGCAGACAGCCCGGCCACATACGTAGGAGGTATCCCCATGAAGGCGTGAACATTAGTTCTGCATCTGCCAGTAATGTGTAGGTTGTGGTTGTTTAATGTACTGTCTTGTCTTTCAGACCCATGTTGGTTTATTTTAATCATGTTGTCCATTGTATGGTTTTGTTCAATGTTAATCTCCGTTGTATGGTTTAAGTTAAAGTTAGTGTCCCTTGTTTGGTTTAATTTAAAGTTAGTGTCCCTTGTGTGGTTTATGTTAATGTGTCACCTGTATGGTTTATTTTTAATGTTAGTGTCATTTGTGCGATTTATTTTAATGTTGCTATACTACGTATTATGGACCTGTGTTATAAAATAACTTGATTGTATATTGTGGAATACATAACATTGATAAAAACGGTCTAAATACAAAACATAATGAAAACAGTCTTTCAAACCAATACGACGAGCATAACATCACTACATGGAAGACATAACAACAGGGAATACATAACTACATGCAATACACAACAACAAGGAATGCATAACCACATGGAATACATAACAACAAGGAATACATAATAAAAACTGAAATACGTAACATAAAATGAGATATCCGCTACTCAATACTCAGAAGAGATGCGATCCGGTGAAGCAGCGGCGGGGATACCTGATCCGTCGTGCTCTCTGGGCCAGAGGGACCTCATCCTCGTCTCCATCTCTGTCTCCGGCCTGTTCCATGTTGTCTGGTATGCACTCCTGTGATGTGAATGGACCGGGTTGTGCTAAAGTAAGTGCTACGAATGCCGAGGGGGTGTGCCACCCAATACAAATGTGTCATCCACAGGTCCAGTAGGAGGCTCATTCAGATCCACATTAAGGTGTGCCTGGGATCTAAGTACTAGAGATCTGCGTCTAGCCAACTCATCCTCCTGCATGATCATGCTGCCTGACCTGGGCTAATGTACGTCTGACTCTCGTGCATCACCACATCACTGGTAGGAACTTCGATGAAATAGTCACTAAATTCTCGTCCAACCACATCGCCACCTGTCTCAGCTCCTCCACACACATCACCACAACCATAAACATCTCTTTTCCCACCTGCCTCACCTCTAGCAGCTTGGCCTTCACGTCCTCCAACATGACCACGACCACCACCTCTGCTATTCCCACCTTGACCACCATCACCCTTATCATCGTGGCCCCCGTAGCCACCTCTACTACCACCTTCATCACCATCGTCGTACACTCTACCACCACCCCCACCACCTACCTCACCATCGTCATCACCTCCATCATCTCCCCCATTACCACCCTCATTTTCGCCTCTACTGTCATCCTCTCTGCCTCTCCCTCCACTCGGGCTCTACCCCAATCACCACCTCCACTCACCCTGACTCAAACGTGTCCCAACATGACGTCTCTAATCAACACAACGTCTGTCCGAAACATCAGGCACCTGGTCCACATCAGGGACTCGTCCAGGACCTTGCTGCATTGCCTTGGCCGGTATTGCAGCTCCTCTGGGGTTACCGAGGAGGAGCTCATGCGACAAGAATCTCATGTCGTACTGATGCCACCACTCCAAGTACTCATGTGAAGGTCTTGGGTCTGGAACAATAGCAAACTATAACACATGCTGCACCCTGTTAGCCCAATGAATGTGCCAACCCTGTAATGTATCAGAAAACCACCGATCTTCGTCTCTGCCATCCTTTGACATAAAGAAATCTATGTCTAGTGCGGTACAGGGTCGATGCTGTACGCCACCAAGCTGCGGCAGCATTCGATCCACCTTATGCCACTCTATGACAGAAAAATATATCAATGCTGTCGCAGCCCTCCACAATGCCATACGTCGTGGCTCCAATATCTCAGCGTGCACCACATGAACTACATCAAGCAAGCTATATGGCATCCACACGAACTGTAACAAAAGTACTTATCGTTAGTCATCATAAACAGTAAAAAGTGTATACACAACATTCGGGGTGAACAACTTGAAACCATAAATACTTTCATCTTTGGGTTGAAGTAAATATATCATAAGCCTCCAATATGTGACTTGAGGCCCTTTGTCACTCAACATTGGCTGATAATCTGACCATTTGACAAACCAAAACATTTTATCAACAAGGAAGTAAACTGATAACTTATTAAAAACAGGATGGTTAACCCAAAAGCTAGTACATCGATGTCAACGGCCAATGAAAGACATTAAATTCATCTGGCTAGAAACTAGGAAACCTCCAGACGATCCACGATTACAAGAGCCGCAATGGACTGGCTAACTTGACGACATTCCTGGTGGCCACACAACACATGCACCTGTATAACCATGACAGTGCACCAGACCCCTAACTATACCGACCCATGTCCTCTATCCCGGCGACATAGGGTAGCCAATGAATGTCAAGACGTGTACCAGACTTATCCCTGAATAACTACGTCGATAAGAGCATCACGATATATGCCCGGGCATACCTCCTAACCGTCTCATTGTCTGTACCTTGCGAAAGCTCACTAAATGTCTCTTGCATCGAAGTGCGCTTCACCCTGAACTTGACAATGCAGTTCACTGGAGGTAAAACACCCAACAGCTCCTCGAACCATGAGGTAAAAACCCAACAGGTCCTCGAACCATACCCATGCTGGGCGGCCACCTTTGATATATCGCTCAAAGTTTGTGAGGCATCCGCTGACATACTGACCGTCGATCGAGAGCCCTAACTGGTACGCCATATCCTGCAGCGTGATCATGCACTCACCAAACGGCATGTAAAAAGTATGCGTCTCCAGACACCATCTCTCCACGAATGCGCTCACCAATGGCTCATCCAATCTGAACCAAGTCTCGTTCAGCTTTGCAAGATGGTATAAACTGACTATCTGTAAGTACGAAACGATCCTGGCTGGTGATACATCGATGGAGCTGGACAATGATAGAAAATTGTTTATTACAACCATAACAAAATAGTGTTTGATTAATAAAATTCTAAAAACGCTAAACATTGCACGCCCTAATTTTTAAAAAATAGTTTACAATAACCCCCCAAAAATTTGTTCATGGGAATCAATACAACACACTAAATAATGCATGACCCAATTTCAATAAAAAGAAATAAACTTAACCAAAACGTATAATGTCACACGTTCAAACAAATAGAAAATGCTAAAAACTAAATGGGGTTAAGTGCGTGATTACTCTGAAAAAAATTATCTTTAATGTATCAAAAATATCACAATACTTAATCAGCATCATGTATGCAACAGTTGGGTTATATTGAACCTTAATCCTAAACTAAATCTCGCTAAACATAAAACTAATAACTTAAAAAATTTAACATAACCTATAATCCTAACTAACAATTTTAGGTACCATTTCAAGTTCTCAAAATCGAACCAACTAATACCTTACTACTTCCTACCAGCGATGATATTGTAAAAATTATTTTTCTAATTCTTATCTAAAGACTTTAAACGACTACTACAAGAAGCATGTTAATATTACTAGCATAACTAAATTATGTTCAAAACAAAAATTTTTGTTCACTAACTTCTTCATGAACGGCACCAGCAATATGCGAGACTCCATCTAACTGGTAGAGACGATTAAGATCGTCCTCCATATGTTCATATTTGAATTTTCTGGAGTTTCTTTCCAAAATTTTGGGGGACTGTGATGAGATGCGGTGGGGGTGGAAATATTGGTTTCTAATTCGAATGAACTGAATTCGAATTCTATGTATAGGCACACATAAGTAAATCGACCCCATTTGATTCGATTTACTAAAGGCAATGGATGGTAGTAAATCGAAGCTATTACATTCGATTTACTATTGGCTCTAAATCGAAACCGTTTGATTCGATTTATTATGGGCAAAATTTAAATATATACCAGCTGTTGTAAGTCGAATTCAACCTATTCGATTTATTAAGGAGAATATTAAATCGATGCTATTTGATTTAATTTAGTAGGATACACATTCAAGTAATTCGAATTGAATAGATTTGATTTATTACTGATAACTTTAATTCAAATTTATTGAATTCAATTTACATAAAAACATAAAGCGAGACATCCACATAACATTTTTGAGTTTAAAAGATACAAATAATATTGGAATTGGTTTAGTTTATGAAGATAAATTATCTAAAAAAATGCTATCTAAATGATGTTATATTTTGTATAAATAAATATGTCTAATAATATGCTTAATATCTACTTTCTATATTGCTTACGAAATTTATGTACGTCTTAATAGCGATTAGGTCACTAAAATGGTAAAAAAATATATATCAAGGTGGTTAAAGTGGTATACTTACCAAGGTGTTTCGATGATCAAGTCTGTAATTAGATATAAGAATGAGAGAAATAATATAATACTTTAGCGTGAATATTCTACATAATATTTATAATATGTTTGTTGCGTATTTAGAAAGAATTTATACTAGATTCTTATTGAATTTAACATGATATAAATTCTGGTTTAAGTATTTTATTAGGACGATGAGGTGCCTTAGACTTAGTTAAGGATACTCAACTCTAACAAGAGTGATGACTTACATAATGAATACAAGAGAAAATATTTTTATTAACCGCCTTTTAATTTTTATATAATTCTGCATGTTGTTGTGTTTTACAAAAAAATAATGTAAATATGTGAATTACGTAAACATAGTGGTGCTTGCTGCTTGGAATTTGCACATAGTGTATTCACTTTTTACGGTAGCAAAAATTATCTTTACGTAAGTTAAAATTTGTTAAATAACTTAATATATAATTATTTAATAACTTTCAACTGTGAATTTTAAATAAAAATAATAAGAAAGTATAGGGAGCCAATAAAAGATCTATATAATATATATAATGGAATATAGGGAGAATATCAGATATTTATTATCTCTATTATTTAGATGGTTATTTTGGATAGTATAGATGTATTGTGTTTAAGAAATTAATAGTATTTTATTTTAGATGTTTATTTTTTAACTCATATTGGACCAAATAAATAGTCCATTGTACACATTGTATAAATATTCTATTGACTCCTTAGCAGAATTCAAAAATAATTATATATAAATTCTATTTTTTTAATATATATATATATATATATATATATATATATATATATATTAAAAAAAGTACAATTTGTTCTTGATATTTTTTAATTTCTTTTAAATTATAATTCATTCTTTCAATGAGTTATAATTCAAGTAGTATAGTCTTTCCATACTCATCTAAGAAGTTATGAGTTTGGTCTTTCTGTCTTTAGTAAAAAAAAAATTACAATTCATCTTAATAAAATTTTTTTCATTAATTGAAAAAATTACAATTTGTCTCAAGAAATTGCATTCTTAAAAATTTAAAATTAAAAAAATATAATTCTCTTTCAATAATTTCATTTTTCAAAAATAAAAAAAATTATAATTTACTTTAATTTTCTTATGTCCCAATATTTTGAAAAAAAAAAAAACTCAATTTTTAGAATTTCCCTCAAACTTCTCCCCTATATAATTCTTTTTTGTCTTTATTAACAAGTATTCTAAAACTTATCTATAGTAGAAAATTTTAAAATTTTTTACTTCTATGAATATATCAAAAAATAAATAAAAATCAAAATTTTATATATTTACTTTTTAAAATAAAAGCTTTATGGTATATACATTAAAATAATGGCGGATCTTAAAAAAATTTTAAGAAGGTCAAATATATAATTAATTATATATTTATATAAGAGTATTTATATTTAAATTAATGTATTAATTTTTATTTTTTTTAATCATTATAAATTTATAATTATAGAAATAAATTATTAAAAAATTAAAAATTATAATTAACATAATAGCATCTAAAACTATAATAAATATATACTTTTTGTCCAAATCATTTTTTTTAATTATTAAAGATCAATAAAAAAATATAAAATGATAAACTTAAAATATAATAATTTTTTTTATTTGATATTATGATACCAATAACTATATTGTGCAACATATTAAGTAAAGATAGCGGTGATATAAAAAAAATAAAATATTAAACTTATTTTAATAAATCTTATATATATAGTTTATCTATTTTATAATTTAGTTAAAAAATAAATTTGTTTTATAAAAAAAAAGTACAAAAGACCTAATTAAAAATTTCACAAAATTATATGAACTAACAAAATAATTAAATCTATTATTTTATTTTATTTTACTTATGGGATTTATCCTATAATATTTGATAGGTCAAAATGGTTATTTGTTGGTAACAGAGGAATGGTGTTGAGAAGTGAAAAATGAGGTGGGTTAACGAAATTCCATTGAAGAGGTACCCACCATAGACAGAAATAAAAATCTGATGAGAGAAGACAGAACCCATACACCCAATTTTCTCTCATTGGAGCTGATAGCGGTTTTCCCCCCCACAATTGTAGGAAGCACCACCCAACACAACTCCGATCCCTCTTAATCTTTTCCTAAAATTGGTTTCCGCCACCGCAGCACTCGCTTTCCACTTTCTATATTACCCCTCTCTCTCTTCCAACTTCCACACCAATAGCACACTTAATTCTTTTACTCCTCCTCTTCCCTTTTCTTACCCCTCCTCCTCCCCGGAGGTTTTCTGCAATGGCAGAAACCGTTGCTAACATTTGATATTAATCTGGGTGTGGGTCTTTTCCTCGGCCTTCTCACTCTTCCTCGATTACTCAAGAATTGAGGATCCACACCCTGATCAAAAACACACAAAAAAAACCCCCCAAAAAAAAAAAGAAAGAAAGAAAGAAAAGAAAAGAAAGTCTCCATTTTAAAAAGGGTTGTATCCACAAGATCAGTCATTTCGAGAAAGTTACCCTCGCCGCTGGAAACCCACGTTAGAATCCATTCATTTCGCGACAAAGTTTCGATCTTGAAACACAAACCTCCATTATCACCATCATCACGATGTCGAACATGAAGATCGTGCTTCGTTCCCCGCCTTCGATAAACCGCCGGCAGCCGCTGCTTCGGCGAGACAGTTCGTCGTCGAGAAGCTCGGTGGTGGGGGAGGTGGTCGGCGGCACCGCGGCGGAGTGCGTGGCGGTTTGCTGCTGCTTCCCCTGCGGCGTGGCATTCAACGTCCTCCTACTTGCCCTTTACAAGGTACCATTCGGGCTGTGCCGCCGCATGATACGGGGGATACGTCGCCGGAATCTGGCGAAGGGGCGTCTGCCTCTACCGGCGGCGAGGCGCAGAATCCAGTGCAAGTGCGGGTGCTGCGACGCGAGCAGACTCAGAATCGTTGAACCAATGTGCGCCAACGATGATTTCGACGTGAAAGCGGTGCAATACTCTTCGTTTGTTCAACCTGATAAGGAAGTCATTGATTTGGAGAATGAGATGTGGGATAGGTTCTATGGAACCGGTTTTTGGAGGAGCTCTTCTCGCAGGGATTCCTCTAGCAATGTTCTTACCACTTTTCAACCTCAATATGTTCGTTGAAATTTCAAAAAGTATGCATCTTTGTCCAACAATGGAGTTTTAAAAAAAAAAAACATACTTTTGATGATGCAGGTGTTTAAAGACGTGGTCTTTTCTCTTTTCTTCTTCTTGTTATTTTCTCTTTTTTTTATTTTTTAATTTTTTTAATCTTTTTAGGGGGGAGGGGGGAGATTGGGGTATGATCATGGTCATGGATGATAAATTTGTTTGTTTTGGATTTTGGCATTTTGAGAAATGAGAAGAATTATGTTAAAATGGATCATCTTTAGTTCTTCACTTCTTTGTTATTTATTTTTTTGTGTGTTATTTATTAATTGGTTCTTGGTTTTTCCAATGAGGTATGGTACGAGTAATATTGAAAGGAAGGAACTTTGTTGTTGGGATCAGGGTTTCAGGTTTGTGTGACAGCAAAAGGGTTTTGATTTGTTTTGTGTGAAATCTGGAAACAAAAAAAAGTATTGACCCAACTAGTACTAATAATTAATGAACTCTTGATTTGACTAATAATAAAGTACTTCTGTAATTTTGTGTTCGGGAATTGAATCTCTTTCTGCCATTAATCCTTTCCTTTCAAAAGAGAAGGGGCAGTTAACTGATTGAAGAATCAAGACCCATAATTTAATGAACTCCTTAACTTGAACAAGAGTAAAGTCGTTTTTTTTAATCTTAACAGAATAGATGATATTAGAGGAATGTGTAAAACATTGGGTTAAAATTAAATTCTATTATTAAACTAAAAATATTTTAAAGATAACAAATAGTCTAAAATAAGCTAAAATTGTTTTATTTTTTAATTATAATTAAAATAATTGAATAACAGTAAATATATAAAATTATAAATAATAAATTAAAAATGATAACTTTAAGTTGATGTCTCCATGACATTACCGATTAAATTAAATGAGTCATGTTAACAATTATTTTAAAAATACTAATTAAAATGCTAGACTCTATAGTGATTACCATTGTGGTAGTTATAATAATTCTACAACCTTGATAATACTTACTTAAAAAGAATTTCAAAAATTAAAAAAAATATTTTTATATTTCAATAATATTTTTTTATTTGTCAAATTTCAAAATATTGTTCTTGTATTAGTAAATTCCTTGATATATAACTTACTTTAGATAAAGTTAAACTTGTTATCTTCAATGGACGAAAAAAAAAAACATAACTTTGTGAAAATGTATAGAAAAGAAATTGTAATTGAAAATATAATACCATTTTATAACATAAAAGTGACTGTTATTTTTTATAATTGAAAAATATTTATAAAAAATGCAAATTAAAATATAGGTTTTTAAGGACATTCTTAACTAAATGAATAAAGAGATGGATATTGTAGGTTGGAGATATGATGAGTATCCCATGTTGATAAATTTATGGGTCACAATCAAAGAGAACAGGGTCCAGGTGATTCAGAAATGAAGAGCCACCAATAGAAAGGGTGGGCCGGGCGTGCAAAATGTCCACGTTAGAAGCACTTACCCCTCCCTACCATTCTCAAATAATGGGTCCTCTTCACCTTGTCTCACAACATGGAAACCATACCATGTTGCTCCTTGTACCATTTCCATCTTCACAATCCGGTCCCTCTTGTACTTCTCCACCCTCTCAATTACCCAATTATATTCTCATACACAATCTTTCAACAACTGCCCAGCTACCCATCTACCTAATAAATATGCAAACCTATCTAGCTAATATTTTTTAATTTAAAATTTCAAAAAATTAGTTGTTTACTTGATATATATAGGAATTTTACAAACTTGGCTCATGCTATCTTTGTTATTGCTTCTACTATTTTACCATATTGATACGATATCCCTTGAAATTGGAATAGTACTAATTAAACATGTATTAATATCATGTATGTAGTACTAGTACTACTCACTAGTCAGCAGGGCCTAGGGATAGTAGTAATTGAAGGATATCTGGCGGGTACAACTCCATAATAATGTAGTGAGCTACAAAAGTACAGTGGTCCACACAGTACACCATAGCGTCCCTGAAAAGGGTTAAACTACTGACTTTGGTCTGTGTTTAACAACTTTAATTATAAAATTAACAAGACCATAATCAAAGAAGGGCATTTGGTCTAGTGGTATGATTCTCGCTTAGGGTGCGAGAGGTCCCGAGTTCAATTCTCGGAATGCCCCTTTTTTTATACTTTTCATTCATTTAAAATAAATAATAATAATAATAGAAGAATATTTTGTACGGCATTTGATGTTGCTTTCGCTAGACGAGACGTGCGGACTCTCATGGTCGATGGGACACAATGTTTAAAAAAAAATAGTAAGATAGTGATATCACTTCAATGAAATTATGATAAGTTAGTAGTAAAAATAAATTTAATAGTGACCTTGACATTTAAGGGAGACATATGGTGGTTGATCGAGTTAACTAAAAAAAGTTATTATGTCAAGGAGCTATGTTGGTACTTATGTGATTGTATTAATGATAATATTGTATTCCACTAATATACAATTCATTATAAATTATCATGCAAGCGAAACAATTTATTTATACTCCAAAATCTAACCACTAGTATAATGATCTGGCCATTTGAAAATGTATTGGGTTACCGAGCTGTTTTCAACCATGATTAGAAGTTAGAACGTTAAAGCAAGGAAATGCTACGCTTGGTATTTGTGACAATTGATTGACTAATGTAACTAATTTGGGTTGTTCGAGTGGTCAGCTCACTCGTCCGTTTAAATAAGTGTTGGGGGTTCGAATTTTATTTTGTGTATGCAATAATTTATTAGCCAGCGATAGACCTTTAAATGAAGTTCAGATCTGCGACAGATTAGTCATTAACCTATCAGATTGGAGGATACCATAAGTTTTATCACTTTATGTAATCTGGAGCATTAATAAAAGAAAAAGTGTAGACTTTTTAACTATTGAAGATACAAAGGATTTTGATTTAGTGAAGTATATGTAAAATGGGATGATTAATTACTTGTCAAGATAAATTATTTATGGCGAATTTTATGATATTTGTAATTTGGTATTTAATTTTTGTTTAATTTATTTTTTATGATAAATTTTAAATATTTAATAATTATTTAATTTTATATTTTTAAAATTAAATATTTGACTTTAGGTTTCTAATATCATTGGCTCATGCAGTAACAATAAGCATTACTAAACCATGATATGAAGTGGCACAAATTAAAGTTATGATCGTCAAAGATGTTTTCATTAGATTGTGGATTAAATTAAATATCTTGTAATTATATATTTTATGTGAAAGAAAATCTCTAGTCTATGATGTATGGACACGGAACACGACACGACACGGAAGACGTCGACACGCGAAATTTAAAATCTTACATGACACGGAAACACGCATACATATAAAATATCGGAAAAGCTCTGCATACAAGCCATTAGGGCTTGTATGCTTTACAAGTTTATTAAATAATAAATTTAAAATACTCGCTCCTCCAGCTACGTTGATCACACGCGCTATATAATATGCCGCGTATATCTAACTTCCAATTTAAATATTTGTTTCCTTTTCGTTTTCGTATTTTGAGATTTGGTTGTTCTTCTTCTCGCGCGTTTTCGCTCATTCTTCTCCATCGATCTTTTCCTCTTCTTTTCTCACTGGTATGTTCGTTTACGTTCTGTTTTTCTCTCTCTGCAAGTCGGCTTCGTTTCTCTGTTGATTGTTGTTTTCTGAAATCAAAGTTCGAACTCGTTTTGAGATAATGGATCCTTCAAGCTAGATTCTGCGCTGAATCCAGGCGATGTGGATTATGAATTGAATCTAACGAACGAAGTTTTTGATTTACAATAATTTGTATAGCATTGTGTTGTTTAAAAATTGCTGAACATTGTTTAATTATCTGGAATTTATAGCAGACGCTCGGGTGTAGATCAATCTTCTTGGGTGTATTTTAGCTATTAGGTGTGTATATACACTTTACTGGTTTTTTGTTATTTTAATTGAGTTGTTTGTTCAGTTGTATTTATGTATTATATCAGACATGATTGTGTGTGTTTTTAGTTTTTGAGATGGTGTATTCTGCAGTATGTGTATTCACAGTTTATGGCTTTAAAGGTCATTCTGTAGTTGAGTTGTTTCGGTTCGGGTGTATCATATAAGACATGATTGGGTGTATTTTGTATCATATCTATGGGTGTATTCACAGTTCTGACACGGTTTATTGTGCAGCCTCTCTGTTGATGATGAGCTTGTTCCGAAGGTCGGAATGACCTTTAGGACCTTGAAGATGCCGGAAAATTTTACAGGAACTACGCCAAGGCTGCAGGTTTCTCTACAAGAGTTTCGGTGCACAAATAGGAAGGGAAACGAGATTAGAATCAACTGATTACATGTAGCAGAGGGAAAATGGAAATCTAAAATATCTCCAACCGAGAAGACCAATCGACAGCCGGTTTAAACTGTCCTGCAAGAATTTATATACACACATTGAAGGATGTCGGTGCTTGGATCATTTCAAAGGTTGTGCTGGATCATTCACACCCTGCTGTCCAAGCAGCAGAGATGCTCAAACAGCACAGGGAACTAAGCATGTCCATTCGTCGTACGATAGAGATAACGACGAGGCCGGTATCAGACCAAGCAAAACCTACCAATCATTTGTTGCGGCTGCGGGGGTCACCGCGAGTTAAATTTCATCGAAAAGGACGTGAGAATTACATTACCAGGGAAGTGCGGAATGTTTCCGAACAAGAAGATGCAAAGGAATTCGGGAAATATTTGTTAAGGATGAAAGAGAAGAATCCGAATTTCTTTTTCGAGCTCCAACTCGAGGAGGATCAATCGATTAAGCTGGCCTTTTGGGCCGACGCAAGAAGCAGAGCGGCCTGTGAGTATTTCGGAGACGTCATCATTCATTCGACACCACTACAATACAAACAGGTAACAAACTGTCCCTTTTTATGATGCTAAATTAATTTATTTTTACTAATCCGCAGCAGAGGTGTATATTGGCCGTGTCATTGGTGTATTCTAAGTATTTGTTGGGGTGTACCTAATGATTTTGCATTCTGGACCATGGCACTTCGTTTCAGGTATAATTTGGTCTGTGGTTCTTTTGTCGGGTGAATCACCACGGCCATCACACTTCTCGGATGCTCTGATGAAGAAAGAAGAAATTGAATCATTCAAATGGTTATTCAATGCTGGCTTCGTTGCATGGGAGGAAACGCTCCGAAAGGGTTTTCCACCGATCAACACTTCTCGGATGCTCTTTGATGAAGAACGAAGAAATTGAATCATTCAAATGGTTATTTCAATGCTGGCTTCGTTGCATGGGAGGAAACGCTCCGAAAGGGTTTCTCACCGATCAGTGCGCATCAATGAAAAGGGCTTTAGAGGCCTGTATGCCAACAACAGTTCACCGCTGGTGTATTTGGCACATCATGAAGAAGATTCCAAGCAAATTAAACGACACACTCGGATGCTCTTTGATGAAGAACGAAGAAATTGAATCATTCAAATGGTTATTTCAATGCTGGCTTCGTTGCATGGGAGGAAACGCTCCGAAAGGGTTTTTCTCACCGATCATTGCGCATCATGAAAAGGGCTTTAGAGGCCTGTATGCCAACAACAGTTCACCGCTGGTGTATTTGGCACATCATGAAGAAGATTCCAAGCAAATTAAACGGGTACAAGGCACACGCCGATGTCGAACAACAAATGAGCCATTTGTTTGGAACTCTCACAGCAAAGACTCATTCGATAGGAATTGGAACGATTTTCTGGTGAATTTTGGTCTTGCGGACAACAAGTGGCTCTCAGGTAATGTGTTTTTAAATTCTGCAGCAGAGGTGTAAATTGTACTGTCTCTCGGTGTATTTTACAGTGTGTGTTTGGGTGTATTATGCAGATCTGTACGAAGACCGTCACATATGGGTTCCTATCTATCTGGACCACCACTTCTGGGCAGGGATGAGAAGCACACAAGGAGCGAGAGCATGCATTCATTTTTAACAAGTACATCACCGTAACAGCTCGCTCATTCAGTTCGTCAAACAGTACGATAATTGCCTCGGAAGCAGGGAGCAAGCAGAGAGAGAATCAGATGCTGCAGATTTTCATACGGTCATACCATGTGCAACCAAATCCCCCATCGAAACTCAGTTTCAAGATGCGTACACCCAAGCAAAGTTTAGGGAAGTCCAAGCCCAATTCAGAGGAAAGGCGAATTGCATCACCAGATTAAAGAATTCTGCTCTAGGCTATTCAGTATACGATCGGAGAACAAGTTTCCAGCTCAATATTGGACAAGTTCGCGGTTACCTACGACTCAGTTGCAGCCGAGGTAAAATGCCAATGTTATTATTCGAGTCGAGGGATACTGTGCCGTCACGCACTAAGCGTGTTAAGCTTCGAACAAGTAAGCCAGTGTCCCCTAGGTACATACTGGAACGATGGCAAGAAGGTAAAGAGCGACACACACATCAAGAGCAGCCACGACGAGCCACTAATTGAGCCAAGAAGCAAGAGGTTCGACCACTTATCCCTTCGCAAAATATTTGCGAATTTGCCTCCGAATCAGAGGAGCTGACTGCAATTCTGCACCGTGCGTACGACAACATCATGGCCGAGATGGAAGCAGTAAAAGCCAAAAGGAAGGGGACATCTTTCTTTATCCCACGAAGACGCCAACTTGGAATCCGTTAACGAGCTTCAAAGCCCGCCAGGATTCGAACAAGAGGACGTCCAAAAAACAGCTAGGTTCAAAGCTGGAGAAACATTGCAAATGCCACAAAGAAGAAGAAGACAAAAGTTTTAAGCGAGGTAAATGTGATGTTCTTTAAATCTGTGGCGATTGAGTTTATTTTTCTAGTTAATTGTTTAGCTAATGCGTGAGTGTTATATTCAGATAAACCTGTTTGATGCTGCATCAGCGGTGCATTCAAGTAGCAGCCAATACCAGGGACAAGTTATAAATTATCAGTTCAGGGTACCAGCAGCAGGGGATAACTCTTTGGGTGTATAGTTATAGGGAGTATGGGTGTAAAATCCCTGTACCTTTGGTGTATTTTGTTAATAGACAATTTACATAGACACATATATAGATACATATAGAACAAAAAGCTGTAAAAATTCACAGGTTATGGGCGTATTTTTCAGTTGATGTTTTTTTTTTTCATATTTTAGTAGTTGTAATTCATTCATTTTGAATACTGCACAGACAGTTGGGTGTATTATTACTCAACCTCGGTTATTATTAGTAGCGTTGTGTGGTTTTAACCAATTTTATACATTGTATGCCTTAAATGCATGGCAAACATTTACATCATTTGTTCAATTTACAAACTACCCATTTCTATATCCTCAGAATTCTGACAGAACGACTCAATAATACGAGGATGGCTTCGACAGCCTTATAGCACTATCTCTCTAATTGCCTGATCTCTCTGTCTATTCAACTCACTAAATAGTATCCGGGAAGCATATTCCACTCTGTAGTGGTCTCCTCCTACAATTAAAAAGTATGTTATGTTTAAACAGAAATATTAATTCAGTAAAGTAATACAGAGTTATATACTTCTAAAGACAGTTACCTGTGTCCAGTTATCCCATTCATACTTCCCCTTTTTAATGTTTTCCGGCTCTATTAACTCAAGCCACTTCATTACGTAAATAGCGCAGTCATAGCTGAAAACGAAAGAAAATAATTACAAATCTCATTTAGGAAAGTTTAAGGTTCAGAGTCACAAATCTATACCTTGTTTTTTGGCCTGAAATTTTAAACATATGGGGCTTTAATTTCCTTCTCCTTTTCGCCTTTCTCGAGAGGTTTCCCGCCGGCATATGCTATCAATCTCGAAATACTATCCCTTAAATACCAAAACAAGTCAGTAATACACCCGAGTCAATTGACAAGACACCCAACTTAATATGGAATATACACCCAATTGAATATGAAATATACACCCAATTGAATATAGAATATACACCCAACTCAACTTTCAAAACAGACGTATCTATTAAAGTAAAGAAGACAGAGGGAACTTACAGTGAATTTATTAATGTCTTTTCTCTCATGGCTTGGAGCTTTTTTGTGCAGGGGTCAAGTATTGACATTTCCGCATTCTTGTATTTATCAGCCAACCACCAATGTCCCGAGTGGCAAACAGGAGCAAAATCTGAAAGATTGCCACATTTCAACAGTCTGTTATTTACTTGGCATATAAGTAAATAAGCGTACTAACAAATTTACGAAACAAAAACTTACATATGGATGCGAACTTAATTTTTTCCTATCTATGAAGGGGATGAAATTGGGGTAGGCTTCCACCCTGAATTCTCTGTTCGTTTTCGGAGATATGAATTCCCCCTTTGGTGATCAGAAAGTGCCATGCTCTGCAAGAATTGCAATACAAGAAATGAAAACATGAACATAAACAACTTCACCAATCTAAGCTAAAAAAATACACCCAACCAATGCATAAAATACCCAAAGTTCGTAGAAGTAACACTTACCACAATATCTGACAGTATATTTGTGCATGAAACCTTTTTCCTTTTTCTGGTTTAGGATGAGGCAGATGGGATACAACCTAGAAATCAATTTTAAATTAATAACCATTGCAGTTGACTTTGGTGTAAAAACATTAATGTTAGTCTAAAATTACCTGACATTCTATATCACTGTTGCCTGGAGGATGCAAGGTGCGTTCTCATCAAAATGTACTCTCCTTGGCAGTCACAGTGCATATCTCCTCAACAGTTAGTATCGCCCTTGCATCCTCCTTCAGTCTCGTCCCCCAGATGTAGCACTTTTCTTTCATATCATCCGAATTTGATTTTGTTCCCCCCGGTGTTTCAAACTTAGCAGAACTTTCTCCCCCAGTCTCCCTCCGAATTTGCGGACTTTCGTCTTTCCCTTTGCTAACTTTTGGACCAAACTGTCCAATTGTTCCAGTATAGTTGCAGTTTCTGGAGATTTTTCCCTTTCTGTCTCCTGCGTCGACGCCTCCTAGCTTGAATCTGTCAACCCGAGGCTGAATGATGCATCGGCAGATCTGTTTTAGGAACATAGCTTGCTGTCCGTGCCATCATCAACAGGCAGCAGCGTCCTCGGCGTCTGGATGACTGCATCAGTATGTATAAGAATGAGAGTAAGAATAAGAATATACGGATGACAAGCAAGGATTGATTCTAGTCTAATTAACTTACATTTTTGTTGGAGCTGGGGGAAGCTTGGGTGTTGTTTCTTGATGTGTTTGGGGGTTTCAGGAGTGCTGCACAGTGCACAAAATCGATCAGGAAGAGTACACCCAAACTCTTAGCAAATATACACCCAAACATTAAGCAAATATACACCCAATACTATTTTCTTACGTTTCTCTAGCCCCTTCAATCTGTAGCATAGGGGTTGGTTCGGAATCTGCGTAGTGGTTGTTTGCTGGGATGGCGGCACAAAAAATTGATCGGGACTCTAAACAAGAATAAAATGAAAGGTTAACAACATATTTGAAAATATTAAGGTTATAAGGTTGAAATATTCTTGCATGTCTCACATTGCAAGCGCTTCCGACGGCGTTGTTCCCTAACAACCATCATATTCGAATCGTCCGGAGTCAACCTAAAATACACGCAAAGAAGGTCAACAAATACACCCGACAATTCAAAAAGAAGACAGGCTTTGTTTTTTGAGAACTTACATAGTTGCAGTTTTTGCTTTTTTTTGCTGCCTTTTTTTTCTTGAATAAAATAAAGGGCTTTTTTTTCTAAAAAAAATATATACAGAATTAGAAGTAGAAGTTATTAGAAGAAGAAAAGTAACGGTTATTTGAAAGAGAAATTACATGCTCTGAGACGGCAGGGTTACACTACTCTGTTCTGTGCGTCTTTGAGAGGAAGTCATCACTTCCCAAGTTGACAGCCGGTAGTCTAAACAGATTTCATGTTATTCAAACAAATATACATCCAACTTAGTGAACAAGATACACCCAACTTGATGCACAGAATACACCCATATTGTTTCACAGAATACATAACAAGATTTTATTAAATAATAAAGCTTCTTACATAATAAAGCTTCTTACGTTTCAGAGACACATAGCGATCTTCTGTCGATCCCAGGTCAGGCTGGTTGTCCCTGCGAAACAAGATACAATTATTAGCAAACAAAAGACACCAAAATCTCAAATACACAGCACAGCAAGACATACCCTCTGCAGCAGATTTCAAACGTTTTCCCCTAGCCATTCTCGAGTTCGTCACTCGATATTTCATATGTCTCACTACATTCATAAAATAAGACGTTAACAAAAATAATTACGATGATACCATAGTATAGCTTACGAGGTACTGTACCCGTCAAAGTATTGATCTTCTTCAGGAGGTGAATCCTCCACAACTACTTTTTCTTTTTTGTGGTGTTCTGGGTGAAAAAAAACAGTACCAATCAGAAATAAAAATTAATTTATCACAGAATTTTATCCAAAGAGTGCTTACTCTTTTGGAGTTGTTTTTGTTTCTTTCTTTTTCTTCTCCCTTCTCCGCAGGCAATGATTCTTCGCTCCTATAAGTCAATAACACGCTTCAGTTAATACACAAATCTTTATAACGAAGCAAAAGAAAGGAGTAATAATTTCAGGACATTACTCGTCACTTGGTTCAGATTCAGATTCTGAATCAGAATCCGACTCCTCTTCCCTCTGCTTTCTTTTTCTTGAGTCCATTCTGCAGGCAAACAATCATCATTTAGAACATACTAAAAATACACCCAATTGAATTCATGAGACACCCAACTGAGTATACATACACCCAACGCAGCAAAAGAACACACCCTGCTTAATAGCTACATACACCCAACGTGGACAAGCAAATACACCCAAAACCCTATAAAAAATTACACCCAGTATGGTACCTACTTTTTCCCCTTTTTGCCGGTGTTTAATTCCCGAATCCTCCGAGTCTTCTTGAGCCTCAGACTCAGAGGTAGAAGTGTCACTCTCGGTAGTTTCTGTCTCCGAAGACGATGTTGAGCTCGCCTTCCTTTTTTTTTGTTTTTTTTATTTCCTGTTCTTTTTGTTTTTTTTCTTTTTTTCTCATTTTTTCTTTTGTCTCTGCCAAATTCAGAATCTCCTGAAACATGAGATATTTGTTAGCACCATTAGGGTAAATAAAGTACACTAACTTATTATGATTACTCACCAAAGTCCTCTCTCTCTCTCTTCATTCATTCTTTTCACCAACTGCTCCTTAGTCCAGTTGGCAATCCATGGCTTTGGTGGTCTTTCACCCCTGTTTTGCGTTTGTTTTTTGAAAGGTGAAAGTAGATTATCATCAGGGCGAAGAGGCAGCCCATTGATTGCCTTCTTCTTCTCTCCTGGTATCTGTTATGCCCCTGATCATGAAGGTCAAGCCCCCCCCCAGTTTCTGTCCTCTATGCCCTCCATCTCAAAATCGGGACCAGTGCACCGGCGATATTTGTTTATCGTCGTTGGCAAAAGGAACGCCATCTGTATGTAGAGGATGAATATCCTCTTGAACATCAGGCGTTCCTCTTCGTTGCCAACGCCGTTTCCATCATTTCATCGTAAGACTTTTGAGGGTCTTACCCTGGAATCTTTTATAAATTATTTTGTCAGATTCAGAAAGTTTCTTGTAGTCACTTTCTCAGGAAATAGATCTCCTACAAAAGGAAAACAAAAAAGCAACCAAGTCAGTTCAGATACACCCAAGCATCAGGTTAATATACACCCAAGCAACAACTTAATATAAATCTATAATTTTGAGCTAATTACCTGTTGCATTGATGCCAAGCGCATCACCTATTTTTTCGGGGTTATATGGAAAGAACCATATCCTGTCCTCAGTTTGTTCTCCCCAAGTTTGAAGTTTTTTGCCAACTCTCTCAAGAGTTGGTGATCCACCCTCAGTGGTGGGATGTGCATCAACCCACCGAATCCAAGATCCCTGACAATGGCCTTCTTCTCCTCATGTCATGTTTCTGAACTTATCATCAGGAGATGTGTGGCACATTTGAGGTCTTGGTTTGGTTTCTTGCTGCCATTTTCTCTGAAACTAAATACACCCAAAGACATCAGTAATATACACCCATATATGACTCAGATACACCCATTGATAACAACTAATACACCCATTGAACATAATACACCCATATATATGAGTCAAGACAGCCAGATATTCGCAAGATACACCCATTCATAACAGTGAGATACACCCATTCATAACAGTGAGATACACCCCAAAGATCTCAAACAAGATACACCCATTGATTACAGTGACATACACCCATAGATATTTCAGATACATCCATAGATATCAGACAGATATCACTCAGCCATGCTTCAATATAAAGCCACATTACAAGGTTAAGCATTTACACCCCCGAATATACGCAATAACCCCCAAAAATCAACAAAAATAGCAGGAGAACTTAGAACGACGAGAACTAAAAAACGACGTATACTCAAGAACGACGTATACTCAGAAGAACGTATAACAAAGAACAACAGTAACAGTAAACCCTATCAGAACGACGTAGAAGAAAGTAAAATATACAGTATTTTAATGCACTTACGTTGAGTATTCTTGGTTTGTTTTTTTTTCTTCAGATTCTTCTTCACAGAGAGGTTGATGGTGTTTTGATGCAGTTTTCGAACTACGATTTCTATATTTTGAAAGTTGATATTCGCTCGAAAATGAGAGGGTTTCGTTGATTTGAAAGTGCCTTGAGAAATGGAAGAAGTGGAAGAAGTGGAAGAGTCTCCCATACGTAACCGTTCGAATGCTGAGCGCGTGATTTGGACGCGGCATCTTATCTCTCTTTCGTGCGCGTGTTTCGTGTTTGGGCTGGGCCAACTTGGTTGCTTGTAGGGGTGTTCAAATCCAAACCGATCCAAATTAAACCGCTCATCTAATCCAATCCAAACCGAAACCGATTAAAACCGCACTAATTTGGATCTGATTGGATTTTATTTTTTACAAACCGCTGGATCGGATCGGATTTTGGATCTACTTTTCAAAACCGATCCAATCCAATCCAAACCGCACAATGTACTATAATATTATTATTTTATTATTATATTTATAATTATACTTATAACATGTTTAATTTATTATATATTTTTATATTATTCATGTATTATTATTATTTAATAAATAATTTATGTTCAAAATGTTATTTATTATTTATTTTAACTAACCTATAATTTTATTTCTATGTTATGTTATCGTTAGTTTTTTAAGATATTGTTGAGACTTATTATGTCATTGTTAATTATTTAAAATTTGATGTTAAGACTTGTTATACGTATTTAATTTTTTTAATTTACAAAACCGCAAATCCAATCCAATCCAAACCGCTTGAAATTGGATCGGATCGGATCGGATTTTTTTTAAAACATCATCCAATCCAAACCGCACCGCAAGTAAAATTAGTGTTCGGATCGGATGAGTTTTTGACTCAAAACCGATCCAAACCGCACCGCGAACACCCCTAGTTGCTTGTATGCTTGTATGTGTAGCAGGCCCGATAAAATATATAGTATTTTTTAGATAAATCATAATAATATTTTGATATTTTATTGATATTAAAATATAAAATAAAATTTTTAATCATTTTTAATGTCTTATTTTAATTATATCAAGTATTTAAAAGATTCTTTATTTTAATAAATAATAATACATACTATATCTAAATTTATTTTAAGAATATATGTTAAGAATAAAACTGGACACGCTGACACGTGATGGTATTTAGGCGTGTCCAAAGAAAAAAAAAATTTTTTTTTCAGTTTCCCACGGTATTCCCCAACCCGACAGGTTAAGGACTAATCCGTCGCGGTACTGAGCTTCATTTAAGGGTTTGCCGCTGGCCAATGAGTTGCTGCATGCACAAGGCGGGATTCGAACCCCCGATACTTACTTAAACGGACTAGTGAACTAACCACTAGACCAATTTTATTAAGACACAATTAGATACAGCAGACACTTGTATCAGACGAATATCCGTAAATATCGTGTCCAAAACGTGTCTGACACACAAACACAATAACTTAACAAAATATCTATGCTTCATAATCTCTAGTACTTTTACGGTTTTACCAGCAACATCAATATGCCATAAATGAATTTTTAGACTATGTCAAGTATTATGAATGCTATCAATTTTTCTCATGTATCCTCTTTTTATTTTTCATTATCACGGAAGAGAATGTCATCCGCATACAAACACGAATATTCCAAGTTTCATTTGATAATATATTCTTGCTTATGTATGTATTTCTTTTATTAATAGAGCAACATATATAAATTAATTATGCTAGATGTATATTAAAAATTAATTACTAAATTAAAATGAAATATTTATATAAAATATATACTAAAATATAAAATACATATTAAATAAATAAATAAATATATAAATATATAATTATAAATTTTTAGTATTTATATAGTATTTTTTATTTTTTATATCAAAATTAAATTTTTAGAAGATTCATTTTTTTGTATGGAGGCGTCTAAATATAGTGCATTTAAAGGAGGTAACAATTGAAATACTTCCAATTTTGAGTCAGAGATCAAGTTAAACATCAATCAAATATCCAATAAACACCGTTAACTAAAATCCAACGTGAACCATTATCTCCCAACACGTTTTTTAATTTGACTAGTGTATGTTACTATATCCGGTACGGAAAAATACATAAAATTATATAAAAAAATTATTAAAAAATTAAATAATATATATAGTAATTATTATTATAAATATTTTATAAAGTTATAATTAAAATTAAATTCTCAGAATTTTTAATATTAAAATGTTAAAAATAATTAGTATTTGTTTTAATTAATTTGAGTTTGTTAAGTGATCATCTCACTCGTCTGCTTAAATAATTATTAGAAATTAGAATATTGCCTTGTGTATATAGCAATCCATTGACTAGCGATAAACCCTTAATAAATGGAGTATCAATACGTGGTTAGACTTGGCAGAAGTTCCCGAATACGCGGGTACCCGACCCGTTCATACTCGGATGGAGAGAGTAATAACTTGACCCCATTTGAGGCATATTTTGTTCAGGATAGGGCATGGTCGGGTTTAGGGTGTACCCGCCCCGGATATATACATATAAACACTTTTTAGGAATTATGATTTGCCTCCCATCACAAATTCAGTGATTCATAGCTTTAGTCTATACTCTATAGCCATGCAAGATAAACTCAGTCATCCTCATTCAGAATCTTCTTCTTCTCGGCTTCTTCATCGCTGCCTACCCCTTCACAACTCCCATCTTCCTTCACAGGCAGGGACGGACCCACGTTTAATATACAAATTTTTTAAAAAAAAATTAATACTTATATACATATATACCACTTATTATATTATATTTGTCTCAAAATAAAATATAAATAGTTCTTTTATATTTTATGTTAAAAAATATTTTGTTAAACTTAACACATAATAATAATTAAATATTACTGAACAAAGTAGATATCACAATAATTATATTACTAATTGAAAAAGATCAATTTAATCAGAGGAAATTTTTATTGAAATTAGACAATTAAAAATCATCAATGAATAAAAATAAATAAGATATAATACATTAAAGAATAACTTTGGTAGTATAAATAATAAAATTAAATTATTATATACAATTTTTACTTTTTACCTTATTATGATTGAAGTTAACATTAATGGTAAAAAACTAATTTTAAATAGTCTCAATTTGAATTTTACAACATAATTAAAGCACAATTCATAATTTTTTATTTTGTGATTCATCAACATTTTAAAAATTTTTTGGTTAAGTCTTCTATATTTTATGATTGATAAATTTTTTCTACAAAATACAAAGTATATAATTAATTAAAAAAATCAAGAAAAAGTTATAAAAAATCAAATAAAAGATAAAAAATAGAGTAAACATTTATTTTGAAACTAAAAATAATTTGTTAATTGTGCTAGAAATTCTAAAAATTTGTATCTTATTATATAATCAATTTTGTTACTCATTTTAACTTTATTATTCATTTATTGTATCTAAAAAAGTATATAATGTCACACTTGTTTTAAAAAAGATAAAACTCTTCAAATAAACTGTATAATATATAATTTAAGAACAATAAAATAAAAATATCTAGAATTTTATAATAGTATTTGAAATTTTCAATGGCGATAATACAAAGTGTTTAAATCGACCAAATAAATTCAATAGTTATCATTTGCACATCTTATTTAAATTTGAATTTTAAAATTTAATTTGTATCTTTTTTTTCTAATATAAATTATTTTTGATAAAAAATAGAGAAAAAAATTTATTAGATCAAAAAAATATCCTATTAAAAAATTATTATAAAGAGATTTATAATTAGAGAAGAAAAGAATAAAAGTATTAATAATAATTAAGAAAAAGAAACGAAATTGTATTAAAGAATGTTAGAAAATAAATAATAAAGTTCATATTAATAATAATAATACTGAGGAATGATCTGCTTTAGGCTTCTAACCTTTGTCTTTGGCAATCTTTTTTTCTATTCTTTGCTTTTTTTTTTTAAATTATCAAGTCATAAAAAAATAAAGAACAATTCAAAAAAATGAAAACAGTAAGATTAATAGTAACTATATAAATTAAAATATATAGGAGAAAAACAAACTATTATATAATAGAATTAACATGAGTATATTTCTTCAGCATTAAATAAATAAAGTTAACGCACAACAAAATTACATATAAAGAGAAAAAAAGAGTTAAAATATCCAAAGTGATAAAAAGATTATTTTATAGAAGACTATAAAATAATGAACTTCTAACTAAATTTAATTGTATTTATTATTATTAGAAAGGGTAAGAGAGAGTAGTAAAGAAAATGTTTGTGTGTATTCAAGTTGTGTAGAATGATACAATATAGAAGGGTATTTATATGTGCTAAGAGAATTGAAATAATAAAGATGTAATATCCTATAATAAATATTCAGATATGTTAAATAATGCTAATTGATCCTAATTATACTCTAACAATTATATTCAATTAATTGATATACATAATATTAAATTATGTGATACTTAAATATCTAATCAAATCAATTAGTTGATATAATTAATCTACCGTAATAAATTGTATTTAATGAGTTAAAAAGAAATAAATCAGAAAACATTTTAAGAAGCATGCCAAGTCAAATTTATCATTATTAAGTGCAAAAATTCAATTTTTATATAATAGAATAGATAGATAGATATCTCATTATTTGTTATTTTAATTTATCTATTATATATATTTTTTATATTTACCACTCAATATATCAAAATATAATTTATATTTAGATAGGAATTACATAGATATTTAATTAAAAGAGTATTTTATTTTTTTAAATATAATAATAGTTTTAATTTCTTTTATTATTTTTTTTTACATTTTTTTGTGTTTTTTAAATAAAAGACAAATCTATAACAAAAATAGGAAGAGATGGTAGTATTTATTGAAAAGAAAAAAAATACATATAATTAAAATTCGTACATTCAAAATGTGTTTGAACTTTGAAAAATGAGATGAGACATGAGAACATACAAACACTTGACTTCAATGAATCTGCTTACACCATTCAACTCAATGTTCTTTTGCTTTCTGTTTTCTTCTCTTTTATTTCATATGAATTTATCAGTGCCAAACATGTATCATATAGAGTATTTTTTAATTCCATCCTAATTCATATATTATCTTTGCTAAACAAAATATAAAGGAAAAAAAGACAGCAAATAAATTAAAATTATTATTATTTAAAGAAAAATAATAGATTAGTATTTTGTATTTTAAATGAATTAGATCTAAATGAAAGATAACATTAATTTTAAAAAGTTAATTAAAATTAACTCAAACATTGATATTTAAATTATAAACATTAATTTTAAAAAGTTCAAATTAAATTAACTCAAACATTGATATTTAAATTATAAAAAATTGATTTTCATATTTTATAATATTACTCGCGGCAATTGTAAATATGACGCTACTTAAAATTAAATAAAGTAACACAGATAACAAATAAAAAATAAAAATAACTTAATCTTGTATAAATTGTGCCCAAAAATGAAGTTGATTTTAGTATATTAATATATAAAATATTTTATGTAATCATTCAATCAATTAGATTATCTATTTAGATCATTTTGAAAAATAATTTAACATACCGACATACATTATTTTAAATTAAGCACAATTATCAATACTATATAAAGAGACACACTATTCCACTAAAAGTGATTACCATAAGGAATAATTTTCCAATTTTTTTATACTAATATTGAAAAGTTTATATAATACTATATCATATTATCATTATCAATACTATAAAAAATCACCGTGCTAATATATATTATCAATATTATATCATATTTATTTTTCTATGCGTATATAATATTTAATTAACACATTAAGATATATATAATATTTCGTTAATACATATATAATATATAATATAAAGTGATTTACAAATTATTTTATTAAATATTATAAATTAGAGTGATTTATAAATTATTATTAATTCGTATATAATGTATAATTAAATTTAGTAAATTCAATTAGAATAAACAACAAATTATTTATTTTATTTCAGACTTTATAAATGAATAAATTAATTAACTAATATAACAAATTACAATTAATGTAGTAAAATTAATTAAGTTATAATAAATTATATTAATATTTAAATATCTAATCAAATTAATTAGTTGATATAATTAAGTCATGGTAATAAATTGTATTGAATGAGTTAAAATAATTAAATTTGAAAACACTCTCCGGAGTATGCCACGTCAGCTTCATCATTAAGTGTAAAAATCCAATTTTTATATAATAGAATAGATTATGGAGGTAAAGTTGGTGTTGGACTTGGATATGGGAAGGAGTGGTGCTTAATATTGATGTGGTGTCCGTCACAACTCGAACCCAGCGATTTCTTGAATTTAATTCAAAAAGAAAATTAACAGAGAAAACGGACCATCCGATTTCATGTAAATCATAAAAAAAATTTTGATCATGAAAAAATCGCAGGGTCCGATTTACTTTATGTGAATTTCAGATATTCTTTTTATGCAAAACAGACCCTCCAATTTACTTCCAAAAACTTAAAAACAAAGAATTCGAAAGGTCCAATTTCTTAACACCAAATCTGAACAAAAAACTGTCCCACAAATTAATATAGCATCTCCATCATCTATATCCTGATACAACACCTTCACCTCTTTCATAACCAAAAAAATCAGCCTATGTCAACATAGCAGAATATTAAAAATGCTGATATAATATAAATGTGATGATTCAATGCTCTAACATGTTGGTAATTCCGTTAATTTTATATTTGATAGAAAAATAATTTGATATGTGATTAAAAATCAGATGACTATTTTGTTCAATTTCAAAATTAAGCAAACATTTTGATTATGAGTTAAAACATTTTGATATTGTTAGATAAACTGATTACTTTATAATTTTAATAATTTATAAAGAATGTGACAATATTTGGCATCTTTGATCTCCCCGGTTATTCTGATCTTATCCATCGCTTTTCTCTTTTCATTTTATTGATTCAATTTTATATCAACATGCACAAGCAAAACAAAAGCATTATATAATTGTCATCTTGATTGAATTTTTCTTTTTGGAAGAAGGAATGAAAATAATTGTGATTACTTTTTCTGATGAATAAATTAGTGGTTAATTCTTTGGATTTTGATCATTGATAATAATATTAAAGATGATTAAAAGTTATCATGTCTTTTGAATCATCAACTATTATTTATTGATTTATTTATTTGTTTTATCTTTAACGTCCGTATGTTAAACTCTTTACTTCAAAAAAAAAAAAAAAATCGTCTGCTTAATGTATTCATATTTTTTTAATGAACTACATTATCTTATGAGTGATTCATTTTCTTGATTTCTTCTCCCCCGGGTTTTGACTTGGGTGATTCGCTTTCTTAATTAATAATAAAAAATAATTATTTATTCTAAAGGTGCATCAAGCATTATATAAAAATTCATATAAAGATATTTTATTACTCCACTATTTCTCAAAGTCTAATAGCAAGAGTCAGGTTAAAAAGTATGAAAAATTTTAAAGAATCGATTTGAAATTGATTAATTTAAATATAAAAAAAATGTTGGTGAAACACGTTGAAATAAATCTATAAAGTAATTATATTGATATGGACATATGGTATTAGAACAAAATACAGATAAAATAATTTTTATGTATAATATTATTTTTTCATTTTTGTTACCTGAAAAACGTAGGTTATAATTTATTTTTTATAATTTTTTTATTTTTCTTGCCTGCATTTTGAAAAATGGCTATGATTTGCAATAATAATAATAATAATAATACTATAATAATACATAATTAATAATAACGATCAAAATCTGAAAAAAATAATCATAATAATTTGTAATAATAACATTATAATAACAACAATACACAAATAAATTTATTTATGAATAAAATAGACAAATATTTACATACCAAAAATTATGTAGATATTCAAAAATACTAACTTTTTGTCACTCATTTAAATACCTAACAATTTAGGGCCATTTTTAAAATGGTAGTATTATTTTTACTTCTAGTATACCCAAGTGGAAATAAATACGAGTTAATAGTCAAAATCGTTCTTAAAAGATATCTCGATCTCCATTTTCGTCTCCGAAAGATAAAATTAATCAAATTCGTCCCCGAGAGATAACTTACCTGGTCGTGTTAGTCCTTTTGTCATCTCTTGCACTGAGGTGGCTAACGCTCGCTGACATGGCTTGTTAACTACCAGTGTGGCACTCGCTTAGTATACCCTCTTGTTGCTGATAAGATAAGTTTATTAGATCAATTCAAATCAGTCCCTAAGTCCATAAACCCTAATCCCAAATTCAAAGGAATCGAACCTCACCTTCATAGCAAATTTCATGTTCCCAAGTTGCCCTGCTGCCGCCCGCGTCACTGCCTACACCTTCAACGCCACCATCGCCTGCACATAAATGGTAGATTTATTAGTATTTGTGGTAAAATTTAAGAATTGTGGATTAAGTAGTATATTTAATCTGTGAAACGAAGGCAGTTAATGGCCAAGTTAGTAATGAAACCTTGAAACCCAAAGATCCAGCAGCAGCAGGAACCCTAGAAACCAGAATCACAATGACAATGCCGATTTAGTAGTAAGAGATTCATAAATTTGGGAAGTAAGAAGCGAAGCAATGGCAAAGCATACGCAAACATGGATGGAAATGCCGAAGAAGAGATGCCCGCTGATGTTAGTGGCATTCTTGTCTCTCTCCACTGCCATGGTTCTCCTCATCAGACCCAACAGCTCCGTTCCCTGCACCATCACTACCGCCGTCGACAACAACCACTTCATAGACTAATTCAATCAGATTTGCTCCTCTCTCCAACTCAAAAATGCTCTCTCTCCCCTTGATTTCATGAAGTCCAAGCTCATTCTCATGGTTTTCCATGAGCTTTCCCCTCAGGTACGTTCTTCGTCTCTTTCATTTTTTTTCCTTTCGCCAATTGAATTCAGGAAAGAAAAGAATGTTATTTTTTTTTTGTCTGTGTTGTTGTTTAGGTGGTCCTTTGTTACTGATGGAGTTGGATTTTCTGCTGAGGGGAGTTGGTGTTGATGTTGTTTGGATCACAAATTAGAAGATTCCATAACCTTACCAATTCATTGCCGTTCTCAAGGAGAAAGTTTTCCTTGTTCTTTCCTTTGAATTTTGGATTAGTGTTCATGGATTTAGAGACTGATTTGAATTGATTTAATAAACTTATCTTATCAGCAACAAAAAGGTACACTAAGCGAGTGTCACGCTGGCAGTTAGCATGCCATGTCAGCGAGTGTAAACCACCTCAATGCAGGAGATGACGGAAGAACTAAAGCGATCAGGTTGGTTATTTTTCAAGGACGAATTTGCTTAATTTTATCTTTTGAGAACAAAAATAGAGATCAAAATTTCTTTTAGGGACGATTTTGATTATTTTCTCAAATAAATATATATTTACGAAAAAGCAAACATATAGAATGAGGGTTGAGAAAGAAAGGCTTTTTTTTTGGTCATTTTTTGGTCTTGTTTGTCCCGACCCACACCATGATTCTTATCCTTTATTTATAGCCCAATGCATATTTAAAAGGAAGCAAGATATTTGGGCTTCTCTTAAGTTGGGCATTGAGCCTGATAGTATTACAGTGCAAATTTTTCTTCTTATTTTTATGTTGTGTGTTTTGTGTTTTCTCTCTCTTCCCTCCTCTCACATACTGTGGGGTGGGACCAGGTAACTTCTGCCATTTCTCAAGGTAAAGTTTCTGCACCTCTCTCTCTTTCTCATTTCTTTTCTTCATCTTCAATCGTCATCAAAATTGTTTCACTCACTCAATTCCTCTTCTCTGCAATGGATCTCTAGCGTTCAAGCCTCGATCTTCCCTTGATGGCCCTGCCCTCTATTTCTTGACACCTTTAAGTTCCTATCCATGGAGGTAAACCCACTTATTCTCTTCCATTTTGGTCTCATTATTGTATCTGCTTCTATCTACTACATTTCCCCATGCCAAAGGTTTCATTTTTTTTATCTGCGTCGATTTGAGTTCTGTCCTGTCCTGCGTCGTGATCCGTTTTTCATTAGCGTCATGCCAATATAGAAAGTACTATTAATGACGTTTCCCCGTGGCGGTTAGCAACGGTTTTCTGCTACCAAGGATATTCCGCGATTTTCGACGATGATGATGATCAAATGTTTGAGGCACAATTCTATAATAGGAATACATTTAAAAAAGATTATTTAACTTATCACACAATTGTGTTCAAGTTGTCTTCTCAAATTTTAGAAGCTTTTCGTGAAGATTCCTGGGGCGTAATAGTATGTATTGCTGGTAGAAACTGTATTTATTTGTTACTAAATATTTGGTATTGGTAGATCATTTGTACTAGGGATTGTGGTGACACTTGTTGTGAGGACTAGTTAAATGCACTTGTCTCAAACTGGTTTGGAGTTTGACAGTAGAATTGATCTATTGATCCCTTGGTTTATTTTCCTTGTGTTTGTTCAAAATATGATGAATTCTAGAGCTCTACTTACACTTGTAAAACAATTCATCTGACTCTGAAGTTGTGCGGCTGATGTGTAGAAGGTACCAGGGATGGAAGGCAAGGCTGAGAGTCAAATGACTTCGGCTGCGGCCTTCGTCGAAGGAGGGATTCAAGAATCATGTGATGATGCTTGCAGCATATGCCTTGAGGATTTCTCCGAAAGTGATCCTTCGACAGTAATATTCAGCTTTTGCAAATTACTCTCGTTTCTAAAATATAACTTTTGGTCACTTTCTTTTTCTCCCTCTGTTGCTTTTCAGACCACTGCATGCAGGCATGAGTTTCACCTTCAATGTGTTCTTGAATGGTATGCCTTAATATATGAATAATTTTTTTCGAGTGCCTCTCTCAAAATATAGATTGATTTTAGCTTATTTTATTTTTTCCTTTATATCCTTGTGAGTTTGTGTATTATGTTGGTTGACCTACTCGGTATTAGATTTGCTTGGTTCCTTTTAGAGTCAAATGGCTATGATAAGGATATAAATTGTATGGTGTTCTCTTAAAGCAGGGTCCGAGAGTTATGACATAGGGAGGCAAACATTCTACTGGCTGGGGAAGTGGTAGGAGAGAGATTAAGAGAACTAAATTTCAACTTATAGAGATAGGATGAAAGTAACTAACTTGAGGCAGGTTGTACTTACATTGAAGTCGATTTCTAATATCTATTTCTCTAACAGCATAAATTTTAATGATATTCATACCAAGGTTAGTTTGTTTTGTTGTTGTTTTTTTTTCCTCCACAAACAAACACTTAGGCCCTTCAAATTTATCCTTTTCCATACAATCAGTCTGGTAGTATCCCATAAAAATTAATACATTCTGGAATTTGCATATGGCAACATCACCAATTATAATGGGTTATTGATTGAATATTCATGTAAGTTTTAATTCCATTGATTTATATTAAGGTGGTTAGAATGCTGTCCTATGTTTCTGGTTCTTTTGACTTTTGTCAATGCTAGGTGATATATGGCTATGACTTTATTCTAGAACTACACTCTGTACAGACTGCATTGACTAGAAAGCTAGTGAATTGAGTTGCTTGTGTATTTTGTGTGTGGGAGGAGGATCTGCTCACTGCTAAAGATATTCTTGTTATTTCCACATGCATTAAAAGTATATGCATATTAGACGTGTTTTACTTTATATAATTGGAAATGGAAGATTATATTTTAGCAATTGTTATGGGCTTTTTTTTGTAGGTGCCAGAGAAGCTCTCAGTGCCCTATGTGTTGGCAACCTATTAGCATGAAGGATCCAACCAGGTTTGTTGTGATTTAGCTTTTCTGGATCTTTTCTGTCTTTTTTAAATTGATGCTGTTCTTAAATTTTTGTGCATTTTCTTGCAGTCAAGAGCTGTTTGAGGCAGTAGAACGGGAAAGGAAGTTGAGGGCTATCGCACCAAGGACTGCTGCTATCTTTCACCACCCTGCCTTTGGTGATTTTGGACTGCAGCATGTCGGTTATCTATCAGACATTGAGTGTTGGTTTGGCTGTCTTATAGCTAAGCACATTACAATTCTCCCATTTGTTTATCATGCTTATAATTTTTCTCTTCCTGCAGTTAGGCATAAGTGATGCTGATCTTGAACAACGAATAATTCAACATTTAGCTGCAGCAGCAGCAGTTGGGAGATCACACCATCATGGTCGGAGGGAAGGGCATCAAACTAGGGCATCTGCTCATGGTCATCCACCCGTTATCGTTTTGTCATCTCAGCCAAGTGCACCGCAAGTCCCTGAATCAGATCCTAGAGGGGGAGATGAACCAGCTACAAATCCTTTAGGAACTCCATCTAGTCCTATGACATCCCGTGGAGGTGAAATATCACGGCAGATCCCACATCTTCAGACTCAAAGCTCTTCTTCAGCTCCTCTGGATAGGTAGTTGTGATCATGTTATTTATTTGCAAAACAATAAGCTACTCCTCTCCCCCTATTTATGCATTTACCATACACACCTGTCTCTGTTATGAAAACCCATTCAAAACTTCCCTCACTATTTATGCAAATAAATATAAAATGTTGTCCAGAATATCTTTGTCTCAGCTCTTAGTTCCTGAACGGTTTAGTGTGTCAAGTTGAGCCAAGGGATAAAGCACATTCATTTGCATAATTGATGTGTTTTTCCCTTTTATTCAGCATATGATGGTGAAGAATGGTGGGAATGCCATTTGACCCTAAAAGATCCTTAAAGAATGTGTTAAGTCTAAGAAAACTTGTTCGGTGTGACACTTTTCTCTAAATGTCGTAATTTTATATAGTTCTTCATATCTGATAACAGTGGGGAAATATGCTAGTTAACATAAAAATACAGGATGGGAGTAATCTACTCTACTGGTTGTTTGCAGAGACTCTATTGCGCAATCTTCTCCAGCAAACCAAGATAGAGCAGGGCCATCAGAATCCCAGTCCATTTCTGAATCTTTGCGGGCCCGATTTAGTGCATTGTCCATGAGGTACGGTTTGTTAGAGAATAGTGGATGTGCCTAGTTCTGTATATTTCCTGCTTGACTTCTCTCTGATTTCAACCTATCTTTGTGATTTAGATACAAAGAGTCAATTTCAAAAGGCGCAAGGGGATGGAAGGAGAGGCTGTTCTGTCATGGTTCTTCCATGTCAAAAGTTGGCTCAGAAGCTAGGAGAGAGGCTGGAATTGCCGGCGTCACACAACTGGTGCAATCCCAATCTCTTCAAAATAGAGCAACTTATAGAACTGCGACTACCTCTTTGTCAAATCATTTGGAGGATCATCCCACTGGAGAGGTGACCAACCAGAACAGGGGAGCTAGAAGAGAGAATGCATTGCATGATAACACTCCAGCTGCTTGTTCTGCTAGCTCACGTTCGAATTGAGCTCTATTTTGTTTCTGTCGATAAAATCTTTCCTCATCATCTCATGTTTGAAGGTGAGCTCTGATCCTTGTCTAACCTTTTAGATTCTGTACAGATTCAGCATTTCTTGCTTTTCACCATTTGTAAACTCAATACCTGTTTCGGTTCTTATGGTTAAGCATCCCTAGTGCAAGTGGTTTTAGGGCGTTTTGGCAATGTGCTTGGTAGACTGAAGAGATGGTATACCACTTTCATACTTTCTTTCACAAAGCTACGCATAAGATATAGTTGAGATTACAATGGGACTGGCAATAAGTAAAGTGTGTTTTTCCGGGGAGCATTTTGGTTCTTTAGCGTGAGTTTCATATGGCAGTAAGATTTCGGGGGAAATTTTCTTGAATCTTTTTTTTAAGTTTTAACGTCTATCAACTCCATCTTACTTGTTCCTAGCTATTTGATATTTTAGAAGAACTTAATTCCTATATGCAATTTATCCAATGGATATGAGATGGCTCTCAGACAAAGAAGGAAAAAAAGGAACAAACACCATGGCCAAACTCAATCCTTTGGTCTGCTGGCCACAAATTTGGGCTATTTTGGTGGTTCAGTATGCTAGCCTGTTATTTTGTTAGTGGGGATGGGAGAATGGTTTAACCACGAATCAGTTATTGGTGAAAAGGTGATGGACTTGAAGTTTTGGGTCAAGTCAATAAGAAGTTAACGTAACGACCAGTTCGACTCATTGATTCATGCATAATAAACGACCAGTTCGACCAAATTGGAGTGTTAAATTTCTTGGCAACTAAATTGATTCATGCATAATCTTTTGGGGACTATTTTCTGCATTGATCTTATTGTGAAATAGTAGCTAGTAGGTTAATGTTATTGTACGGTTGTTATCGCTTAATAGTGTTTTTGGTTCTCAGGTTAATTATTCCCCGGACATGACATACTGAGGAGCAGATGCTTTGGAAATAGTGATTGCAAAATGGAAATATATGTTCTGTTCTGGTGTTACAATAACAAGTTAAAAGGATCTGAAAGATGCAACTGTGATTGAACCTATAATGTTACTTTCTTCATGTATATATGCATACGTAACATGTAATATACATTAATACCGGTAATGTTTTATGAAATTGGCAAGCCATGGGCATATACTGTGATAAGTGACATGAATGTGCGCCCAAAGTTGGAAACATTTTCCCATATTTGTCCTAATTAGTTACTCTACATATTATGATTGATTTGTGTCATCCCAATTTCGGTTAAACCAGCTGTTTCAAAAACATTAGGGAAGGGAATACGAAATAATGAGTTACCTCTTTTTTATTTCATGCCTTAAGAGCGAAAATCTTGTTGATCTAATTACATTTCCCCATGGCAACAAATAATAACGTTAAATTCACACACAAGGTTGCTTCAGGAAGTTTGTTTTGTGATTTTCACACTAGTGGTTTTGATGTAGATATTACTACATTTTGTAGAATTAAAGAATGAATAAATTGATATGATTTTATGTGAAAAAAAATTGTTACAATTAAGAATATAGATAGGAAAGTAGGGAGGATATTGGTGTCTATTGTAAGTTTGTATGAATATGAGCATCGCATATGGATGGTAGTATTCATTGTCTGTAAATGCAAAGTGTTACATGATGCATGTGGTGATTTGCAGAGGAAGTAAAATGAGAAGAAACGTAGTGGAGGGGTGAGGGAAGCTAATTAAGCTATGAGAGTGAGAGTGAAGGTGAAGTGAAGATAGAGAATTGACTGAGGAACCACCGGAGGAGGGGAAGTCACCGTTATGGTTGCGTGAAACAGTTTTCCTAAGCAGACTTGTGGGAACTGGGAAGGGAAGCTATCAATCAATGCAAACACCAACGATCAATTCACGAGGGAGCGTACTATGATGCATCATCCCCATTCTCTATCATTCATTCATTGTCTCCAACACCGACACCTTGCCACATTGCACTCTCCCTTTTCTTTCCCAAATTTAAAATAGTCAAATACAATCCACACCATACATAACACGTTTTTTTGGGCTGCCCTCCTTTTTACCCTATGTAACAATAATTAAGCAACATTCATATGCATCATGGCAATATTGAAAGACTTAAAAAAGGAGTTACTACGGCTACATGCAACATGAACATGGTATAACATGACACCTGCATGGGTTCAGGAAAATGAATTTACTAACCGAATAGATTATTGGTGATTACACATGTTAAACAGAGGAGAGGATAAAAAAAAAGCGGGTTTGGCGTGGCTTGAAAACAAGCAAAGAGTAGGAGGAGTAGTGAGTAGTGAGTATAATAACAGCACACCAGTTGCCGTGTGGTCCCCACATACAGGCTGTCACTGAAAGAATTGTATGCTTTCTATATTGCTAGTTTTTCATTTTACATCTAACATCTTCCCCCCACAGTACCAGTCTCTGCACACAACCCCATTGGAACAAGAAAGAAAGAGACTCACCAGCTATACCCCACAACTCCCTCACTTTACTCTCCTCCTTCTTGTTCTTGTTCTTGTTCTTGTTCCAATACAGAAAAGAAAGTCTCATTGCATTCGGTATCTGTATCCTCTTCTTCAATCCAGCGCCATGGATACCTCCGTCTATGGTGTCTGCAACCACAAGAACTTCTCCTTCTTCCTCATTCTCGTATTCCTCGTCCCATTCCTTCTCCATTCCGCATCGTCTTCAACCTCTCCTCAGATCAACTCAAATTCCATCCTCGTCGCGCTCTTGGATTCTCACTACACCGAACTCGCCGAGCTAGTTGAGAAGGCACTCCTCCTTCAGAAGCTTGAAGAAGCTGTCGGCAACCACAACATCACAATCTTCGCACCACGCAACCATGCTCTCGAGCGAGACCTCGACCCTGAGTTCAAGCGCTTCCTTCTCGAACCTCGAAACCTCAACTCACTCCAGACCCTCCTCATGTCCCACATTCTCCCCACTCGCATCCCCTCCGCCGCCTGGCCTCCCGCCGCTACCTCCGTCGTGCGCCACACAACGCTCTCCTCCGACTACCACCTTCATTTGACTACCAACTCCTCGGGACATAAGACTGTTGACTCCGCCGCCGTCCTCCGCCCTGACGACATTGTCCGCCCTGACGGTGTCATCCACGGCATCGAACGATTATTAGTTCCTCGATCCGTACAGGAAGACTTCAACCGCCGCCGTAGTCTCCGCTCCATCGCCGCGGTACTACCGGAGGGAGCTCCGGAGGTGGATCCTCGCACTCACCGACTGAAGAAGCCAGCTCCAGTTCCCGCCGGAGCGCCTCCGGTTCTTCCGATCTATGACGCCATGGCTCCTGGACCATCTCTAGCTCCGGCGCCGGCACCAGGACCCGGCGGCCCCCGCCACCACTTCAACGGAGAGCGCCAGGTGAAGGACTTCATCCAGACGCTGCTGCATTACGGCGGGTACAACGAGATGGCGGACATTCTCGTAAACCTAACTTCCCTGGCAACGGAGATGGGGCGGTTGGTGTCCGAGGGTTACGTCCTAACGGTTCTGGCGCCGAACGACGAGGCCATGGCGAAGCTTACGACGGATCAATTGAGCGAGCCGGGGGCGCCGGAGCAGATCATATACTATCACATCATACCGGAGTACCAGACGGAGGAGAGTATGTACAATGCCGTTAGAAGGTTCGGGAAGATTCGTTACGATACGTTGCGGTTGCCGCATAAGGTTGCGGCTCAGGAAGCTGATGGCTCTGTAAAATTCGGAAATGGCGATGGCTCTGCGTATTTGTTTGATCCTGATATCTATACGGACGGAAGGATCTCCGTCCAGGGGATCGACGGCGTTCTTTTCCCGCGGGAGGAGGAGGAGGAAGACAATAAGGCGGCGGCTCGCCGTAGAACAACCCCGCTTGTTAAAGTTGCTGCCAAGCCTAGGAGAGGTATCTAACTATAAATTAATTTCCTTATTTATGCATGAATTGATTATTGCATTGCATGATTTTGTTCCTTTCTTTTGATTATGTTTGTTTGTTTATTTGGTTTTTGCTTAATTTTGGAGTATGAATTTAGTATTGAGGGACAAGCAAATTATATTAAATTATTTCTTGATTTTCAGTAGTGTGTTTTAGAATGAGTTGTAGCAGTTAGCAATAGCACTATGCTGGAGACAGGATTCTGATATGAAATTGCAAGCCACTGTTTTGGTTCTTAAGTCTGGTTGAAGTAAGTTAAGGGGCAAGTTGTTTTGAGTTTAGAGACTTTTGTGTTTGCAACGTTAATTGCAAATTGCATAGGTAGATTCATTCTAGATTATTGATATTTGTGTCTTGGCTTATGGGAATCTAAAGAGAAATGGAGTTCAAGCCAAGTAAGGTGAGGAGGAGAACAAGTCCTTTGGTAACTTTTATATGGTGGCAATTAATTAGCATGAGAAGAAGAAGAAGGATCCTGGTGTATCTCAGTGATTTTATTCTCAAATGCATTCTGGAAAGTGCTTGAAGCAATCTTTAGATTCCTCTTACAGAAGGGAGCCAGCTGTATGCATACCCAATTCGACTTTTCACCATTGATTATCGTGTTACTTGTGTTGGATTTCTATTTGCTTCACCCTTTATGTGCTAGCTTAGTTAGTACTTGGGTTGAAACCTGAAAGCATTTGGTTTCACTTTTCACACTATTACCGGAAGAACAAAGTAGTTGTGTGCTGTGATAAATGATTGATTAGGAATTAGGAATAGGAATATGCCGCTTAATGGTGGAAGCCGCGAGGAAGTTGCCAAGGAAAATAGTAATATTAGAGATGCCAAGACAAGTGTGTGTTAACTAATGAATTCCATTTCCATCAGTATGATTCTCTGTTCCTCTTTAATTAGTCCATCCATGTGATGAACGGAAGATATTAAAAGTAAATTAAGGAATAAAGATGCCAACCTGTGAGGCACATTGTCCATACCCACCGAGCCCAACCTTAGGTGCCAAAACAGTCTGTCTATGTCTCACTATTATATTATTCACCTTCACCCTTTATTTTATTGCTTCATATCATCTAATTTCACATTCCCTATATTATATTTCTTGTCAACTACTAGCATATATATTGCTTTAATTAATTGGTTATTTGATACGCTTTTAGGACGGATACAAACAAATTTCATTGCCTTCAATCATGATCTGTATATATATTTTCTTTTCCTGTGTGAAACATGTAATAGATTTGCCTCGTCATTAGTTGACTTAATCATTTTATTTTACCTAATGGCATGTGGCAGGGAAATTGATGCAAGTCGCTTGTGGCATGCTTGGAGCTTTTGGCTCAGTCTGCTAATGAAATCGCCATTCCAACTAATCGCTGAAAAAAAAAAAGATTTAAAAAAAAATAAAGAGTGAATTTGTGTACACAAGTTGAGGAATGGTAAGCTTTTTACCCACACCCAGTCACCCACCATTTATTGCTTTATTTGATTTCCTTTGATGACAGAAAAATCTGATCAATATTTTCTTTTTCACATGGATTATGCAGTTGTAGAGTTAATACAAAAGTTGCCCAAAAAAAAAAAGCGATTACGTTGCAGGATTTCGGTGGACATACAGAAGAAGACAACGATTTTTCTGTCATTTTGTTTCATACTGTAATTACATATCATTTTTTTATTAAATTTTTATCTTATGTTGGTAATGTCTCTGTAATCTGTATGCATAAATAACCTTGGAATACGACACTTCATCACGGGTTGCAATTTGCATACTTTTCTTTCCTTTCCTTTTTCCCTTCTTTTTATTAAATTTTTTTCTGTTTGTTTGTGAATCAAATTCATACATGACCTACTTGTTACTTCTCTATTTATTATATTTATTTATATTATTGCTATTAAGCCTTCCAAATTCAACTCCATTTTACAACTTTCTTCCTACAACCAACTATGAAATGGACCTCTCAGCAGAACACTTAAAGAAAAAAATAAAAAATAAAAAAACAAGGACCTCTGATCTGAGCCGAACATTAGAAAACAAGGACTTAAAATGGAGTTTTGCTTGGTGTGTCGGTGGAGGCAGTCTGTATTATTTTTCATTAGGGAAGCTGTTAGAGGGTTATTTCACGGAAATCCATACTTATGGTGACAAATAGCACTGTATTAATGAAAAAGAAAATAGTTGGTGGATTATTTATTTAATGAATAAGACACCCTTCATGTTCTTACATAGCGGGGCCTCCCAAGGTGTCGGTCACTATATAATACTCACATTATTCTTTTCTTTTGTGGTTTTCTTTTTTTTCTTTTGGTTTTAAGGGGGTTGTTTCGGCAGTGACTAATATTGAATAAAGTCTCTTATGTCACGTTTATGCCTTATTACTAGAAATAATGGTATTTGCTATATAAAAGCTGGCCCCAACTGCGGTATCATTCCTTGATTGCCCAACAAATTATTCTCCCTCATCACTTCATATTTTTTTCTGAAGGGAAACAAAAGTCGTAGAACCTAACAACCCCACATTGAAACCGAGAGAATAAGACGTAACAAAATGATCACTTGAGACAGAAAGACCAACAAACAAAATACAGCACTAATAACTATTCAAGCTATTGTTCATTCGATTACAATCATATAGCAAGGGTTTATTAAATTTTCGATTCTTTCGAGTTAACTTGCTTGTAAGCTCAAACCTAAGTAAATTCAGGTGATCTGAGCTTAATAACGTTGGAAAATTTGCAAAAATCCTATGTGAAAATTAGTCACAAAATCAACTACTATGTATTTGTATATAAATATATATTTAGTTTAATTTATTTTTAATATAAATTTTCTATTTTAATATATCTTTTATGCGAATAATTAATTTAATGACTGATTTTTTTGTGTACCCTAAGTATAGTTGAAAAAATTTACTAGAGTAAAGTATCGTTTTTGTCCCCAACGTTTGGAGTAAGTCCTAAAGTTGTCCCTAACGTTTCAATCGTCCTATTTAAGTCCCTAACATTTCAAAATTGACTCAATGTTGTCCTATCGTTAGGGATTTGTTAACAGAAATGACGGCGGGACAAAATTGAGACGATTTTGAAACGTTAGGGACTTAAATAGGATAAAAACGTTGGGGACAAAAACGATACATAAAAATAAATTTTAATTTAATTTTATCTTTCAATAATATCAATTCTTTACTGTACATAGTATTTAATTATTTTTAATTACATCTAAGTAAATTACACTTAATTACATTACTTTTATTTTAAATAAATTTATTTTTTTATAATTTTAAAGAATTTTGATACATTAGAGATAAAAGGTATACTTTATATTTTATTGTATATATATTATTTTTTTTCTTTTATGCAAGTTTATATACTAGTCATTCTATAAACATTTAATGATAACTAAAAATCTTTAAGAGTAAAATTATAAAAAAAATAATTTATTTAGAATAAAAGTAATATGATTAAGTGTAATTTACTTGATGTGATTAAAAAATAATTGAATATTATGTATAGTAAAAAATTGATATTATATATTGAAGGATAAAATTAAAATTTATTTCTATGTATCGTTTTTGTCCCAACGTTTTCGTCCTATTTAAGTCCATAACGTTTCAAAATTGTCTCAATTTTGTCCCGCCGTTAATTTTGTTAACAGATCCCTAACAGGACAACATTGAGTCAATTTTGAAACGTTAGAAACTTAAATAGGACGATTAAAACGTTAAGGACAACTTTAAGATTTACCCCAAATGTTGGGGACAAAAACAATTCTTTACTCAATTTACTATTTTAAAACAAACATCCACCCCCTCCCTATTTTAAAAATATCGATCTACTATGTCAAAACATGGAATTCACTAGAGAATTTTTTAATTAGATTTTTCTTTAAAAAATTGCTATATAATATATATTCATTTTATCATGAATTTATTTTATAATAACATAGATGTTACAACTAGTTTTGTATCATTGTTTTTTACTTACTAAACCCTATGACTTTGTGATTGTTTGTCTAAACTTCTCGAATTTAGATATAAACTGTCGATTTTAATTACCTTTAACACGAGGTTTTTTATTTAATAAAAACTAGCTTTTATTATTTGTGACCATCATGAATCACTTCTCTCAAAAATTTAAATTAATAGGTGATTGATGATGTCTCTAATACACTCTCTTACAAAAGAGCTTCTTTTTGGAATTTCTCGGTCATAAAAATTCTTGATATTATATCAAAAAATTATTTTTTTTAAATTTAAATTAATAGGATGAATAGTTATATCTTTATCGGTGACAATTACCCAAAGCTTGCAATATAGAACTATTTGTGGACATGTGGTTCTGATTATTCTTGGCTTCTAGTATTTACAGCAAAGGCACGTTTTACACTTATTGAACAAAAGAAGGAAATGCTGTCATCCTTAGTTTTAAAGTCTAGCTTTGCGGGTTCCTCAAGTAACAGGATCCATGGCCAAATTAAATATCAAGTCACAATTTTTGAAGAAAACTATATATATGACCAAGTCTTAGATTTGATGTTGTAAAGAAAATTGCCACTCATCTCATGAATGCATGGTTCTTCTCCTATAAGCATGGTTGTTGTCTTGCACTTTGCTTGCTTCAAAAGGACATAATAAGAAGCAAAAGTTTATTTTATATAACTTTTTATCACATATACTTTATAAATTTTAATTGTTCATATAGTACAAACACTAATTGAAAGTAAGCTAAAGTCTAAAGGCGATTTTTTTTTCATCATTTATCATGCATTAATGAATGAATACAGCTAGAGAGCCAATAAAGTATTTGTACAATGTGTATAATAAACTATTTATTTGGTCTAATATGAGTTAAAAAATGAACATTCAAAATAAAATATTACTAATTTCTCAAACACAATACACCCATATTATTCAAAATAACTATCTGAGTACCAGAGGATAATAAACATATGATATTCTACTAAATCAAACATCTCGAAATTTCATTGTACACATTGTACAGATAAGCTCTTTATACTTCCTCTTAATGAATATATCAAAGCATTTTATTCTACTTTTTTTTTTCTTTCTTTATTTATAGTATTCCTCACTAACTCATCAAGCAATGTCACAAAGGCAAAGAATTGTGGCATGGCTGGTAGATAGCCATAGATTTTGGGAGAGTGATTTTTCAATCACAATTGACAACATATGTTATATAAAGTAAGGTCACTTATTGGGATCAAATATGTTGATGCAAATATCTACCATTCATTTTGTATACCTTCACGTAGGGACATACAATTGCAGGTTGAGAAATAATATCATTAGAAAGTAATGATATAGTACATGCACATAAAAAAATTAGTTACTAATACTAATTGGATTTGGATCCTCTAAATTTTGAATTTTACTTTAGAGAGTAAAGTTTGATTTCTCACCATTTATTTCATAAGTGGGACCAAAAGAAAATGAGAGAAAAATCATTCAAGGATAAGAAATCAAATTTTATCCTCTAAAGTAAAATTTAAAATTTAGAGGATCTAAACCCATACTAATTAGTCATTATGTATAGAAATACATATTTAGTATTTTATAAAAAGTATTTATTATTGTACTATAAATAAATTTGATTATTCGTCTATTTGATGATTTGATTATTATAATATAACAAATTTGATTATTTTGGTGACTAATTATTTAATTAAAAAATGTGTAAATTGATATATGTAAATAATAAATAAAAAATGTTAGGTGAATAAGTTACTTTTATAATTAAGTTTAACTAAGTTTTTTTCTTTTTCTTTTTATGTGTCTCTTTTAATTAATTTTTATTATACCAATAAATTATAAGACCAATTTGGTCGAATTTAATTACCAAAATAATTTGATCATGTGACATCACTTTATATAAATATATAATAGTTAATTTTAGTGGTTAATTTTAATATTTTTGTTGACACAAATAAAAATTGGTTGGTCGTTAGTTAATTGTCAATGGACGAAAAATTCTTAGAATAAATATTCAAAAATCTTCTAAAATTATTTCTATATTATTTTAATGGGAGACTAACTTGTTTTAAAGTATATATTTTTGAGAATTTAATTATTTTATAATAAAATTTGTTAATGATTTATTTATTCAACATACATGTTAGAAAATTGGTTAAAAGTAACACAAAAATTAATTTATCTGACAAAAATAATTCTCAATTTTTTTTTAAAATAAAAATTTATTAAAAACCAAAAGGTCCTATATAAAATTTATTAAGGACTAATATGGGTATTCATTATTCAATCAAACTCTTCAAACCAAATAACTCGTCAAGGACAAAAGGGAGACCACCGTATGAATGATTAAATTGTACATTCTGACAAAATAAATAAATAAATTATTAATAAATAAATAAACTGAATGTACCGGAAAATCACTTATTTTTGTTGTCTCGGTTGTCACCTAGCACATATCTTAATATTTGATGTAAGATTCGGTTATGTTATTTTCTCGATGGAATTACACAGGTTAAGAACGAAGCTATGTCACTTTGAATTAGAAACCCCCACGTACAGTAATTGTGTTTATTATTATTATTATTATTATTATTATTATTATTATTATTATTATTATTATTATTGGTTGTGTTGTGTACTTCACTCCTTTGGTGTCTTTCTGTGAATTTTTTTTCTTTTATTTTCCGAAAATATGTGCTAGTAATGGAGGAAGACCTTATTCTATTCCTTTAATAAGGAAAAGGAATAGGAAAAAGAATGGTGGAAGAAAATGTAACTAAAATATGATAATATGATTGGTTCAAAACCAAAAATTATTATTTTTTAAGCGGAACTGGATTCCCATCAATTTTTTTTGTACTAGATTCTTTTAGATAATTTTTTTTTTGAAGTTTAGTCTATTTCTGTAGCTTTGTCTACAATTTATCATCTTTGTTAATATTCGATCTTAAGTCTCAGATCTAAAATATCATGCTAATATAACTAATTGCTTTAACTCAATGTTGGAATAACAATTTATTTATTTAACAACTTTTTTATCTTAGTGATTTTAATCGTTGGGGGTAAAAAAAAAGACTCCTCTATTTTTATCTCGAAGTTTTTTTCAGTTAAAATTTATCATAAAGAGAAAAAAAAATTGAAAAGTGGAAACGGAGTAATCAAATTGGGGGAAGAAAAGAAAAACACTACAGCTTAAAGGATCTAATACCTTTAAGTTTGGAGAGAATGAGGGATATTATGTTAGGCTAATTTTTCTTTGCCAAAATTTAAAAGTAGAATAAATGGAGTTTATTTAGGTTTTATGTTTGCAGAATTTTATTTTTTTAAATTTATTATTCTAATATTTATTCCATTAACTTCAAATGTTGAGCCATAATTTAATTATCAGAAATTAAATAAATTAATAATGGAGTCTTTTTTTTTGGACATAAATATTGATGATTTCAGACATGATGTGTCTCTTTGGTATCAATTTTTATTTAGTCAGATCTCTTTGGTTTCAAATTTTCAATGAAAACTATCCTCTATGAATTTAAGGTTTCTTTTATTTTTTGTAACAGGCCCATTAAAGAATACTTAGATATTTTGCTTCAACATGGATTGTTAGGTGGCCCAAAAATGGTGTCTACCCAACAGAGGCTATACGCGTACACCAAAATTTAAAAAATAGTATACATTATTACCCCCAAAAAAAAAAGATAATATACATTAGTATGCATCTTAATACGTTGCATTGCATCGGATTCCAACCTAGGCAATGCCAAATAATTGATAAGAACCCTTAAGCCACTTTTTTATTTTTAATATTGGAATGGTAATAGTGTTTTTTTGAAATATGAATGGTTGAAATGTTATTCTCAAATGTGGAACCGTTTAATTAGAGAAGTAGAAATTGAATTATCCGATTTGTTAGAAGTACAGAAATCAGACTGTCCGATCTGTGTTAAAAAAATTAAAAAATTTGAGGTACAGAAATCGGACGATTCGATTTGTGTAACCCAATTTTTTTAATTTTTTAAACATAAATTAGACGGTTCAATTTGTGTACCTCCCACAATTTTAAAAAATACAAAAAATTACCATGTTAAAATAAATCACTAATACCATTTTTATATCTAAATTTTTTAACCCCGTAAACGTGTGAGGCGTGTGAGTGGATAGTGTATGAGTTTGTGATATAATACCTAGAATTAAAAATTATCCATTATATATGACAAAAAGAAAAATATACAAATTAATAATATATGAGAACTAAACGTATTAGTTTTAAATTGAAAAATACTGTAAAAAAACTAAAAATACGTTGCTCAAAGTTGATAGCAGTTGCTGTTTTTGTTATTTTTTTAAATTATAAAAAAATATTTACATGGAGTTGTGAGTGACCAAGTCTAAGCTAATAAAAGCTTTTCTTATGAGTATAATTAGAATCAGTTAAATCAATTAATATTATCTAACATATCTATAAATATTCATTTATATTGTATAATTCTCAATATAACTTAGAATATGCACAAACCTTTTTTCCACTCTCTTAATCTTTGTAACACTAAATGAAACACAATGACAAAAAGCATTGGCGAGGAGTACATGCTTGAAAGGTTCCTATTTGCTACAGATCCAAACCCAAATGTGATGCACATTTCATAACATAAAAGCAACAACTATCTCTTATTCATATAGCAGCTAAAAATGAATAATGTCTTGCTAAATATAACGAATTAATTACATTCTAATATACATAAATGTCAAAAGGATAATATAAAACAGCTCTTATTTGCATTACACAATCAAGAAGCAAATTAAACTCCATTATTCACATTAACAATGAAATAAATAACTATATTACTACACTCCCACGGTAACCACATATGATACAACTTCAGGTGCAGTCGAATTCAATATCACTGCACCATTCTGTGCAACATCTGTTTCAGATTTCAGCTCCATGTTATTATTTACATCTTGGTTTTGGCATTCTTCACTGCTTCCTTTGCTTGCTGCTTTGGTACCTTTGATTTCCCGAGACTGCACCTTGCTTTGTGTTCTTGTGATTGCTTTCTTTGAGATCACTTCTTTGTTAGTATGACCCTTTCCCTTTGACTTGTTTGAATTTGAATCATTCTGTTGCTGCTGCTTCTCTTTCACATTAGATTTTTCTTCTTCTGAGTTGTTGTTCTTCATAGTAGACTCTTTGTTCCTTCCAAGCTTCGGCGATCTTGGCCGTGTTGTTGGAATCTAATTCGCACACCAAATATAAACTCATAAGTAAAAGGATTCTCTAGAAAGAGTTAGAATCTAGAAGAAATGGTGATAAATTGCGTCATGAAATTACTCATCCCAAAAGTTTATCCCAAAAGTTTAAACTGATAGCAAGGCAATATTAATGGTTATAACTCTAACATTCTCCTTCAAACAAGAGTCTTTTTTGGATTTATTGGTTTACCAAAGATCGAACTCTTGAACTTTTGGACACAAAACTCTAATACTATATTGTGAATACACTCATCCTAAAAGCTTAAGCTGATAGGAGAAAGTAACATTAATAGTTATAACTCTAAGATTAGTTAACATCTAACCTTCTTGAGTTCAACTTTTGGAGGTGGTTCCTTATAAAAGATTGGCATTGGAGTGGCTTTGAATACCATGGTCTTCCTCAATTGCTTGATCTCTGCCTCTTGATTCTCCTTTGATTTTGCTTGCTGATTAGTCTTCTCTGCTTCCTTTGCTTGAATCTTCTCCTCTAACTTGGTGAAAAACTAAGCAAGAAAGACAAAGTTTAGTGATTCAGTACTGCTAGTTAGTTATGATAATGGTAACAACATCATATCAATAAGGTTAAAGCAAGAACCTCCTTTCGCTTTTCGGCTCTTTCTTCTAATCTGAAGGAAAATCCAGAACCACTGGTCTTCTGACTAGGAGTAGCACTTCTGATAAACAATTACATGAACAAGAATGAGAAATTCAAGAACAAACATGGCATAAAGTTTTCTCATTTCTCATGGTAATAGAATACTACAACACATACGAAGTTGTGGAATGAGAATCATCATCCTCTTTGTTTGGTTTTGGTGTTTTCTCCGGATTTGAAATCTCATCAACGGGTCTGCAATAAAGTTAAAGAAAAGGAGTAATAGTCAATTAGTCTAATCTGTATAGTAATTAATGCAAAGCAATCTCATGAATAATTTTCATAATGTAAAGATTACAGTGCTGCCTCAGTTGTATGGTTCTTCTTGCTAACTGGAATAGTCCTTCCAAACTGTTATACAGAAAACAGAATGATGCAAGATCATGAAAATGAACAATTAAAGAAGGAAATCATGTTGGAAAGAAAAGAAGAAAAAGAAACTACCACAGAGGTTTTTGAATTAGGCATGGATGCCAATGAGGCCCTCCGGTTAGTTTTCGGCTTTTCGTCCTTCGCTTTAATTCCATGTTTTGGTTTTGTCCTAGTGTTTGAGGGATATCCATCAAAGCTTTTGAGCATGCCTTGTTCGCGGCCGAGTTTGGCTTTGGCCGGGAAAGAAAGGCTCTGAGAAAGGGTTGGCCTTTGTTTCTGAGAGATTGAAGTTGGAAGCTTCTTCAAGATTGGTTTATCCTTGGAAGATTTTTTGTTCTTGGAACCAACACTAGCTCTTCCACCACTTGCTTCCTTAGCATGTTTTGAAGCTTTACTTGCAGAACAAGTTATAGAGGCCTCAACAGCATCATTAGAATTGGGGCAATCTGATTCTGCTTCTATGGTTTTGGATAATTCATTTCCAACTTGGTTCTTTGTATTCTCCTTATTAGTTGTCATCCCAATTATGCGTTTCTCTATCTCCACAGCAACACCGTTTTCAGATTCCATTGAAGTAGTTGAAGGATGACCAACTGTTAATCTAAAATGTAAAAATAGTTTACATTACACTTTATAAGAATCAAGGCATTAAATGGAACTGTAGACAGAGGAGTGTTAGCGGCCAGCAACTTTTGGGATTTGTAGCCATCAAATAACCATCAATGATGATTTTAATGGTGTAAGATTGGTGTGAGATTTCATCCAATGACTCACTATCCTTTGCTGGTTATATACTGGCCAGAATTTAATGAAGTTGCTGACCCTCTAGACTTTTCCCTATAGACACAATATGCTATTGCAATTCAACAAAATCTCATAATTCAGAAATACAAGTTTAAGGATAACTTTCTCAGAACACCCCTACATATTATATTCACAATAATTTCAACTCTTTAGCAACTGAATTAAGAAATACTGCAGCTGTTTTCATGAAAAGATCTAGCAGAAATCTGATAGGAATGTGAGGTATAAAAGGTTGGTTGATCTAATGTTTAAAAGCTCACATAATTGAATAAAAACAAGCACTCGATGGATCAAATCAGAACATAATACAAGACAAAATGTAACAAGAAGAAGAAAGTAATGATGAATATTGTAGAATACATACAATGGTGGAAATGGAGGTTAGTAGAGAGAAGAGAGTAGAATATGATGATGCGGTTTGGTTCAAGAGCAAGAGAGGAAGTGGTTTGGTTTTGTGAATGAAGAGAAGAGAGAGAATGGATTTGTGTAATGAAGTGAAAGTGGAGTGGAACAGACACAGAGGTTGAAGTGAGTGAGACATAATAATATTTAATTTAATTATTAGCTTAAGACGAAATGAATATTATACCCCTCCCCTATAGAATATGTCCTTTACTTTCTTCTGGTTTAACTGTCATTTCTCAGCCTCAATTTGGAAAGGCAACCCACACAAGCTCATGTTCCTTATCCTTTTCCTTCATATTATTACCAACTTAGTCACCAAAAAAATATATATATATATTATTACCAACTTAATTTATACACTTACTTTCATGTATTTTTTTTGTATATATCTACTTTTAATATTAAAATTATTGATTTATCTTTTATAGAAATTATACAAAGAAAATATAATGTAAATATTATTTCTCATATTTAAATACACTCTTGTCATAACTGTTATCCCATCATAACTTTTGTCATTTCCATTATATGCCTTTAAATTTCACTTTTACTACTTTTAATTTATCATTATTACTGATTAAAAGAGTTAGTTTCTCAGCAAAATCCCAATATTTAAAACATGGAAAAAAAAAGTCTAACTCAGAGAAAATTGATCGACAATGTCGGCATATGATGTTTTTGTACTAAGTGGAGAGAAGTATATATATATATATATATATATATATATATTTGGAGGCATTAAATAAGTTGGTGAATTAAATAATCAATCATTCCATCCATTAATTCATTGATTGCTCTTATGGGTTTCTGAAACCAACTTTCTAGAGGAGTGCGTTACTGGCAGCAGGAACCCTAAACATAAAATTGAGTGAAGATTACTGAACAATAATCATCGGGGACTAGGAATAAACGCGGATCGAATTGGATATGGCTAAAATTTTGATTTGATCCGCACTAAAAATATCGCCGCAGTTGTTAAGTTTGGATTTGATCCGTACGTTTTTAAATTTGGATCTGATCCGCATATTTGCGGATCAAATTGGATATTGGATATATCTTCAAAATACAAAAATATTTTTTAAATCTTATTTTTATTAAAAAAATATCAATAAAATTTATTTTTTTATATTTTTAAATATGTTTACTTTTAAAATAATATTAAATATATTTTTTTAAATAATAAATTAAAATAATATAACATATATGATAATTATTGATTGAAATAAAACATAAAAAAGAATATTTACTTATTTATTTCTTTAGTTTTTGCGGATACGCGGATATGCAGATACATACACAAAATCCGCAATCTAATCCTATTAGTATACGGATTGGATCCATATCCGCAATTTTCGGATCGAATTCAAATAAATATCGAAGATATGCAGATCAGATCCGATCCATGAACATTCATATGAACGAACCTCTCATCTATGATCTCTTTCATACTATGACTAATTCTCCTATGTGACCAACAGAAAAAAATCACAATAGTTAAATAATGGTGTGTAATAACAGTCAGTCATAAACTGCCTATTAAATTATTATATATATAAAATATTAAATTTTAAATTAATATTATAATTATTACAGATTAAATAAGATATTTATAAAATATAGAAAAAATGCTTTTAATTAAACAATTTTTTTTATTCATTTAAATATATGAATGTAAATATATATTTAATTTGATTTCTAATGATTTTTATTGAAAAAACAAAGAGAAAAAAAATAATTCCTTCCGACTAAGGAGTAAAAGGAGGAATTCGTCCAAAAAAAAATTGTATTTGATTAACTAGTTGGTGAGATAATAGCTTACCAAGACGTGGTTCGAGAGAATGATCAGCTGCACTGGATGGTGCATGGCGGTCGTCAGCTCGTGCTGTAAAGTGTTGAGTTAAGTTTCACAATGACGACAATTCTCGTATCAATATTCTTAAAATATTAAAAAATTTTATATAAATAATCAATTGTATATTATTATACGAAAAAAGGATAAATAGGTCCTTAACCTTTTAACCCATAGACATTTAAATTTTTGAAGATTTGAAAATACATTTAAATCCTTAACCTTCTCAAAATCTAGACATATTGATCTCTAGATCTAATTTGTCTCATTTTAAAAACTCTTCTTCGTGTGCATCTGTATATCGACCCAGTCAGTATAAACAGAAACCATGTTTGATTTTTTCGTTGGGTCTGACAGACTCAAATGAACAGAATAATCGATTTGTCTAAATTTTAAAAATATCAGGGACTTGAATATATTTTTAAATTCTCAAATTTAAATATTTATGGGCCAAAAGATCAAAGATCTATTTATCTTTTTATCTAATTTTTAATATTTAGATGACATTTCTTATTATGTTAAACACGTACATGACTATTATGGCAGCTAAAAATTTTTTACATAGCTTAATTTTTGGTGTAATATCTCAAAATGGGGTATTTAAATAAAATCTTAGAATATAGAAATGTATTTTTTGCAGAGTATGAAAAACTATATATATTTCTCGTAGATTGCAAAAAGTATTTTCATGTTTTTTTAGCTTTTTACTATGTCTGAAACACATTAATATAATAGATTTACAGAATACATGATAACAACTGACCTTCTCACATCCTATAAGGAGTTGATGATGAACAATAATATCAGACAATAATTAACTTCTCTCAAGTCTCACCCGGTAAAAAATCAGTGTCTTTATAATTAGGTAATAAATCACAGGTTTTTTGTTTTTGATACTGGAGTAGCAACGGTGGTTTTTTAAAATATGGATTGATGAGTGTTATTTTTAAATGTGGAACCGTTTAATTAGATAAACAAAAATTGGACCGTTCGATTTGTGAGAAGTACAGAAATCGGACTGTCTGATTTGTGAGGATATAGAAATCGGACTGAGGAATTTATGAAATTGGACCGAGGAATTTGTGAGAGCACAGAAATCGGACCGAGAGATTCCTGTTAAAAAAAATTTGAAATATAGAAATCAGACCCTCCAATTTGTGTATCTTCCACACTTTTAAAAAATACAAAAAATTACAATATTAAAGTATATCACTATTTTTACTTTCATATACAAAAAAAGAGCCAATAAATCACCTCTTCATCCCATATACCAGGAACTAGGGGTGTTATCGGTTCGGTTTGATTCGATTTTAGACCAAAAATCAACCGAACCGATCTGTTCGGTTTTTACATAATAACAACCAATCGGTTTGCTGTCTGCGCAACAACCGAACCGAACCAAAAGCCGTTTGGTTCGATCAGTTTTTTCGGTTTTTAAATCCTAACTAATAGAAAATTAATCTTAGTAAAATGATGTTCAAAACAATCAATAAACTGAAATAATATTACATTACATTCAAATTCAACACAATTTCAACTCATTCGAACAACTAAACATAAAACAAACACATTTGTTAAGTCTAAAATTTTTATTTCAATGTATTACTAAACTACTTCTGCGGTTCGATTCGATTTCTATCGAGCCAACCAAAAACTGAATCGAACCGATCGATTTACTTCAAAAGAAAATAAAAAAAAATCGATTTTTTTCAGTTTTTATTCAATTATTGTAAATTTCGGTTCAATTTTACGATAAATTTCGGTTTGGTTCGGTAACTTACACCCATACCAACATTTGTTTGACATAAATTTAATTTCCGTGTTATGACATGGGTTCATTTTAGTTACTACATGAAAGAATCAGTCTTGTCCTATGTTAAGTTGTTTGATGTGATTAGAAAGTAGATAGTACTAACATTAATACATTATGCAACACAAAACAATAATTGCATAGCATTTCATCTTAGCTGGCTGGCTATCACGTTGTGACAGCTCACGCGCGTTAGGTGGAGTACTTGACTACTTGTCAAGTCTGCCACCAATCATGTTGCTTTCTTCTGCCATGTCATTCCCAATCACTTTACCACTAAAATCATTAATAAATTATTGTCTAAATTTTGTCTAATTTATTTTTTATAGTAAATTTTAATTTTTTAAAAATTATTAATTTTATATCTTTTAAATTAAATATTAAATTTTTTATAAATAAGTATTATTTTTTAAATACCATAACTTTCAGCTTAATAATTATACTTCTTTACAACATAACAATTTTGTTAGATAACTAATAAAAAATTTAATCAACAACAAATTAACAAATATTTTTAAATTATATTCTATACTAATTAATTGTCATTCATCAGTGATTATTTAAATTTTATTTTTTAAAAAATAAAAAATAATTAATTATTAATTAGTTTCATTAGGAAACTAACTAAGAGATAACCAATTAGAGCCAATTAGTTGAAAAACAGAAGATTTGTTATTAAAAAAAATAACTTTCTATTATTCTAATTTTTTAAATTTTAAAATAAAAAATATAAAAAATTAACTTGAGTTAACTTATACTATAATTGATTCTGTAAACTTTTTATATTAATTATAATTATTTAAAATTAACTGGTTAAAAATTATTTACCTATACTTAATCACAACATAAATATAATAGAGATGTGTCTTACAAAGTCTTTAAATAAAACAGATTCAATACATGTATAGTTTTGAAAAGAAGGAATCAATGAATTATGATTGTGATTATAAGGAATATAACAAGTCATTTGACATTTATATATATGATGCCATTATTGGTGATGATAAGTAGCATTCAAGACAAGAGCAAGACAAGGTAATGAGACTTGTAATCTGTCTCTTGCATCTTAAAGATAAAAAGGGCGTGAGGTACACGCGCGAACATGGCACTATGTTTTGCATGGATGAACCAAGAAAAAGATAGGTGGACGGTGGAGCCTTCATTCTTTGAGTTTCTATTTTCTATGGCACACTCACATGCCCCTCTTCGCCGTATCCATTTCTGTGTCACCATGTTTCTAACATATTACATAGGAATCCAAAGCCCCTTCAAATTAAATTTATCAACTTTTATATACATACATCATATGCAAATGCATTTGCATATGCGTTATGCGTATATATCTACAGAAGTTTATTTTATTTTGATTATTTTATGACAAGAGGAGGAAAATTTTAACTACGTAAAGATGAAAATTTAAGTGAAGTCGACTTCATGTGAAATTGATATCCGAGAGCCGTTAAATAAAAATTTAGTCAAATCAGTCAAATGTATCGACTTTACGTGAAGTCGACTGCACCTGAATTTTCACTCTATATACAACAAAAACAATAATAATTAGTATACTATACTTTAGTATCCTCATCATCACACATGCTATTGGGATTTCTTCTTAAAACTTTGTGGCCGAATCTGTCAAAAACGTGGATTCAAATCTAAATATCAATAAACTAAAAAAGGTCATATATATTTTTATTTGTAAGAGTTATATATTTATTCTTGCTTTCTGGCTTTTGTGCAATTTGGCTTTTGTGCATTTAATTGATTTGTAACATGCAAGGGTGGTTGCAAATAAAAGTAACATTAATCTTCCTTGGAAGAAAGATTATTTAAAATGTAATCACAAAGGCACAAATCGTAATTCAATATTTGATAAATAATTTATTTTATATTTGATAAATTAACAGGATTATATATTTATATTTTTGAAAATATATATATATATATATATATATATATATGATATTTTTAAAATAAAAAAATAATATAACCTTATATATTAATGAATATATGTATTTTTTATTATATTTATATCTATTGAAACTATTTTAAATTTTAAAAGTAATTTTATGAAATATAATTTTTGTAATTTATTATTATTAAAAGTCACTTTCATTTTAATTTATTAAACATATAGTTATTATATATATTTTTTAAACCTATATTTAAAGGGAGTCACTCGAATAAAGACGTCTAAAACTTTTTTTTAAAGATATTTTTTATTAATTAAAATTTAACACATATAATTAATTAAGTCGTGTTATTTTTGTCAAAATTAGGTTAAACAAATTAATTTAACTAAAAAAATAGTGAATTAAATCTTGAATTGGCGTATAAATTAAAACATAGCTAATTAAAACTACTTTTCAAGTGTAATGGGCTAATTATATGGAAGCATATTTTCTTGTTAGATGTGAATATTGATGGAAAATGAAGTTTGGATTTGACAATGTGGTAAGCAATAGTCACCGCATCCATCAAATCTTTCAAGATAAAATTGAGGCCCAATGTGTACGTCAAAGAGAACATTAATCCTAATTGGATAGTTAATTAGATAGCCAAATCCCACTTATTGATGTGGCATAGAACTCATGATCCACTTTGACAAATACACTCTATCTAACTTCTCGATGGTGAGAGGAGGATATAATTTTCACCGTAAACACCAAAAGGTGACCTGCAATATTATCACTTAACCTTCCACCATATTTTTATTAACTGGTTGTTCTGAGGTTTATCTCTCTAAAATCATTGTGATTTGGACTGAGATTCAGATTATTTTGAGCGAGATGTTCCTTTGTTTCGTAATTTAAATTGAGGTGTAGATTACTTTAAATGAATTTTTTTTATTTTTTTTTCACGAAATAATGTTGTTTGAGTTTCTTGAAGAAGTACAAAATACTCCAATATTTAAATTAGTAAAAATTGTAAACAAATTATTAATAGATTAAAAATAATAAATACATGAGATGGAGAGAATATTTATATAATTGAATAAGTGACCTAGTGGTTACTCTTATAACTTTTTTTTTTAATTTTGGTAGGTAGTTATTTTCTCTTTTTTTAGGGTTATTGAGATCTTATATTTAAATAGATTTTGTTAGGTAGATAATGATTTTTGTGAACAATGAACTCTAAAATTGACTCAATAAAATAAAAATATATACACTACATCTCCAAATTATCCACCTAATAAATCTTAATATTAGGATAACTATCTGCACATCTAGTGAATTAAACATCCCATGTATTTATTGTTCACATTATTTAGTATTTTTATTATCTACCTATACTTCTTCTTAAATATATGAATACAGTTAAGATTTTGTATACTAAGATAACTCTATAAAATCGGATACCTTGACAAAATAGATTTAGTCTTTGTATTTAAACTCTGTTGTTTTTAGACATGACTAATGGACCAAAATATGAATACCAGTAATATTCACATTATTTATTTAAGAAAAAATATAGGTAGACAATGAAAATACTAAACAATGTGAATAATGGATATATTGGATATTTAATTTACTAGGTATGTGGATAATTATCCTAATATTAAGATTTAGATGAATAATTTGAAAGTGTAGTGTATTTTTATTTTATTAAACCAATTTTAAAGTCTATTTGTTTACATTGTTTACAAAAGCCATTATCTACTAGCAACTAATCAATGTTGCAATAGTTTTATACAAAAAAAATATAGGTAGATAATGAAAATACTAAACAATATAAACAATGGATATATCGAATGTTCAATTTATTTGGTGTGCGGCTGATTATTCTAATACTAAAATTTAGGTGAATAATTTGAGTAGTGTAGCGTCTTTTTACTTTATACACTAATTTTAAAATTCATTATTTACATTATTCACAAAAATTATTATCTACCTAACAAAGTCCATTAATTACATATTGAAAAACTTGAAATTAACAAATCTTATCCTTTTTAATATATACACGTTCAAAATAATTAATATATGTATTGATTATGGGAAGAAAAGGGCAAAAAGGATGGATAAAGGGAAGGTAGAGGTTATGATGATTTGGAGAAAGATGATATAGATATATCTGTATGGATACAAGTATACAACAAAAATGAGAGAAGGCATTAACCGGAGTTTAGTGTATCTTCCACTGTCTTCGTCAAAAAGGCATGCTGAATTATTGGTTGTTATACAAATGAGTCAAAAACTTAAGCGTGGGATGTTTCTATATATATAAACACAATGCGCATTGCACGAATACTTGCTCCTTAGTGTTCTCGTTTTCACAAAATAATAATAATGAAATTAAATAAAAACAAAAATGCAACAGCTCCACAAATATTTCAAGGTAGTGATAGCTGTTACTGATCAGTGTGAGAAAATAAAATTAATTTTAATGATTAAGCAATTAAAAAAATTAGAAAAACTATGAAACTTTTAAAAAGGATCACTTTTATTGTGTTAAATTAAAAATCAATTCTGATTAGTTATAAGTTGGAAATAATAATGTAAGTTGATAAATATAAATATTACTAAAAAGTATATTAATTAATTATAAAGTTTGATTATATTCAAAGATCAAAAGTTAATTATTTGATCAAAAGATTTTAATTTGAAGTTATTAACTTACAAGTCATAGATATGTTTGTTGATAATATCACAAGTTGACATATTTGTAATGTAATTTTTACGTTTTTCTTCTAATAGTAGTATCAGAGTTTTAAGTTGAATTCTGGATCAATTTATTGAAAGATATTGTCTATAAAAATCGAGATTCAACAGTTCGATGATACACATCAATTTTAAAATGTGAAAAGTTCGTATGACAACAATGTTTACACAACAAGAAGTTAGATTAGCACATGATGACTCAAATGTTTTAGCAAATATTGTCAAAGGTAGTGAAGTTTCTAAAGCAATTATCAAAAAATAATTTTGAGATAGAACTTGTGAAAAAACAAAATTAATTTTGATGATTAAACAAATTGATTTTAGTTAGAAGAAGAATGAAGCTTCAAGAAAAGATCACTTTCATTGTGATGCATCAGAAATCAATTTTAATTTGTCTACAAGTTAAAAATAATGATGCAAATTGATAAAAATAGATATTATTAGAAAGTGTATTAGTTATAAAGTTTAACCATATTGAAAGGTCTAAAATTGATAAACATAAATTATCAACTTACAACTTATAAATATTTAAGTTGATAATTGTTCCTACTCCAGCTCAATGCCATGGTTAGGCCCAACTAAGTTAAAGAGGTCTAATTCAAAGGGTTGGCCTCCGTTGATCCATCCGACCTCTTTCAAGAGGTCGGACTCGACATGAGCTTGTTAGTAATACTTATTCAAATAAGTAATTGTCTCCTTAAATCTCTCGCCCACTTCTAGAAGGCAGATCTCAACAACCCTAAGATAAAGGGACGGTTATCCACCATTAGAAGTGTAACTACTCCAACAGTGGTTATTGGCACATCACCTATAAATATACTGATACCCCTCAAATATCTTTAAGTTCCAATACACTTTAAACCTGCTTAATCCCTTGCTAACTTAGACATCTGAGTGTTTTGCAGGTACCACCCCCCCATTTCTTGGAACTCACAACTCGGATGGCGGCTCCCTAACGTAGGACAAGTCGGAGACCACCTTCCTTGAACGTTTGGGCCTTCCATTCGAGCTCAATCATTCGGTTCTAGGTAAGCCCCTTGAAGATCCTCCAAAGACTTTTGAGTAGTGCTCAAGGGAGTTTTGTCAATAATATCAAGAAGGGAGGTGCAGACCCCAGCAGTCCTGATTCCTCCTTGGATTAAAATCTAGAGATGATTTTGGATAGCAACATCATCCATAGCAATTCGACTATTGGGAAGGATGTGCTTCCTAGAAAACTTAGGACCATCAAAGCCGCCCCCCAACATTAGAGGCACTGACTTCCGAGGTCTTACGTTTTTTAGAAACAGGTTCCGAGGGGGGAGGAGCTGGGGGTAGGCACAAAAGGAGGAGCAGGAGCAGGAGGAGTAGAGAGATTTACCGACTTGGCCTTACCAGAAGAAATCACCCCAATATCCGATGTCCGAGGAGAGGATGCATTGGATGTCCCACCTTCCTGTAACTGAGCAGCTCAGATCCGAGCATTTCTCTTCGCCTCCTGTACCTTCTGGTAAGCTGCCGCCCCACTTTTCTTCATTTTTTCTGGAAAAAATAAAGTGAAAAGGGTTACTACACAAGTCGGGAGCACCAGCTAGCTACTCATGAAGACAAACGTAAAAGCTAGAAATAAAAGCTACCTAGCTCGATTCAAACAAAACTCGGAGATCCGAGAAGAAATTTTTTGGTGTCAAGATTGGGAGCTCATCCCCAAGCCTCTCGAATGAACTCCACCACAGCCTCCTCAACCTGATCCAAATCCACCAAATTGTACTTTTCTACAGGGGTAGCCTTTGCCCAGTACAACTGAAAGTGAGGTTCATGGCTTTCATTAAGAAAAAAGGGATAATGGCCCTCAACGGCGAAAACTTTGAAGAAGAAATTTTTAAAGTCATGAAATGACTCATCAAAAATAGAGAACACCTTCCGACCCTGAATAGATCGAAAGGAGATCCACTGTTGTTTGTTCTGAGCGCTAAAGGGCTTTGTCAAATGAAAAAGATAGAAAAGACCTTTAAAGAAATCGGAAAATCGAGCTTTCGGCTGACAAGTTGATAAATTTTCAGAAAACTATAGGAATTAGGGCAGAGTTGGGTAGGAGCTACTCGGCAGTGGGACAAAACTTCTATCTCAAAATTAGAAAAAAGGGAATGCAAGCCCCAAACGGGTGAAAAGGCAATCGTACATGAAAGTGAAATGAGGGTCAGACTCAGTAAGCCTCCCACAGTAAACTCTATCCTCTGGGTCTAGGGCTACTAACTCATACTTGGGCTCATCAGCTTCAAGGACACAAACCCTATGATGTTTCCTAAGTTCAGTTATAAAAACATCATCTACTAGGGGAGTTCAGATAAAACAGAAGAATCTACCCATCTCAACAAGGCTTCAGAAATGCGGGAAGACATTTCTCAGAAAAGGAAAAATATATAGGGAGAAATACCTACAGTACACAAAGAAAAAAAATCATCAAAAACAGGTTTTGAACCAAGACAATTTCTTTCCAAAACAGAAACAGTTAATCACATCAAAGGAAGCCGTTTTAACAAAAAGGAAAGTACAAAAATTCAAAGATTTCAATCACAAACAATAAAGGTGCCACAGAGCTTACTAAAAAATCTCCTCCTCGATCAGTACACTTAAGACGCTACAAAAGCCAATAAGGAATGAAGACAATGAGGAACTAACCTTTCTTGGAGAGAAGAATCAATAGCAAGAATGGAAGAAACGTTGCAAGTACTGAAAAATCCAGGAACAGAGAAAGCGAGCACCAGAAGTACGAAGGTCATCCGAGAGTAAAAAGAAAGCACAAAGAAAAAATTCAAAGAGGAGACGAAAGAAAAAGAAAAAGAGAAGGAGGAAAAGGTTTCATAGCATACTAAGGGTATAATCGTAAAACGATGTGATCATTAAAAGAGCACGCCGTTACCAATGTAACCACCCCCACGTGTAAATGCAAAATCCAAACGGACACAACGTTTGATTAGACGCGATAGTTGAGAAAATTCAAAAATCACGTTGGTTTTTTGACTTGACAAAAAACACCGACTTGAGCATATCCGAGTTCAATTAAAACTCGAATCCAACTCATAACTAAGAGATCGGACTCGAGTAGGGGCACTGTTCATACCCTGACCTAATGCCATGGCCAGGCCCAACTAAGTTAAAGAGACCCAATCCAAAGGGTTGGCCTCCGATGATCCATCCGACCTCTTCCAAGAGGTCGGACTCAATATGAGGTGGCTAGTAACACTTATTAAAATAAATAACTGCTTCCTTAAATCTCTTGCCCACTTCTACAAGGCAAATCTCAACAACCCTAAGATAAAGGGACGGTTATCCACCATTAGAAGTGGAACTACTCCAATGGTGATTATTGGCACATCACCTATAAATACACTGACACCCCTCAGGTATTTTTAAGTTCTAATACACTCTAAACCTGCTTAACCCCTTACTAATTTAGGTATCGAAGTGTCTTGCAGGTACCACCTCCCATCTCTTGGAACACACAACTCAGATGGCGACTTCCTGACGTAAGACAAGTCAGAAACTACCTTCCTTAAACGTTTGGGCATTCCATTCAAGCCCAATCATCTGGTTATAAGTAAACCACATAACAATAATATTACAAGTTATTATATTTGCAATATAATTTTACTATCTGTGAATTAATATAAATATATGGTTTGGGTAGTTTAATTTGGTATGATAAAAGTAACAATGCAGGTGAGTATTAGAGAAAAATTTAAGATGTTTTTTGTGTTGTGTGTCTCCATATTTATTTTATGAATAAAGTCATTAGTCACTCTTTTAGTTTGTTAGAGAAAGTTTATTTTATATTTTTTACGTCTTTTCTTGAAATTTGGATTGAGTATTTATATAATTATACTATTTAGTTTAATATGTTGGGTGTAATTGAATTTGGATTACAATTTTATATATATATATCTATGTCAGAGATTTAATTTGGGTAGAGTAGTTACCTATTTAGGATTTTTTTAGAAGAAATTTGATTAAAGTGAAATAGCATAATTAATTATCATTTTGTATTTCGTTAGAGATTTAGTTAGGATAGAGTAGTTATCTAATTTTATAACTTTGTTATATTATATTTTTTAATAAAACATTTAGTGCTCTTTTTATGTTAATTGTATAAATTTTAGGCTTCTTGTGTAAATTTTAGGCTTCTGCTTCGCTATCTTTTAACATTTGTGTTAGTATGTTCATCAAAATTTGTGTTTTAACAAACAAAAATAAATGCATATTATTGTCTATATCTCTCTAACTAAACATAGCTTTAGTACTTAAAATATTTGAATAGTCTCTTTTAGATACAAAATAGAGATACAAATACACAGTAAAATACACAACTTTTTTACTATATTTGGATAGGGTCAAAAGTAATTTTTTTTTATTAATTTATGAAAAGTTATAGCATTAATGTTTGGTGTAAATTTTAAAATTAAATTGTAGTTTTTTTTAAAAAGCTATTTAAATGTTTATGGAAAAATTAAAAAAATAATTTCTCTCTTTATAATTTTTTTTATTACTGTTCTTTTAAAATAAGCACTTTCAAAACTAAAAAATCAAATATAAAATAACTTATTTATAAACTATTTTTAATATAAATATTTATCGTTTAAGTTCTTTTTTCAAAAAGAACTTAATTAAACTATTTACCCAAAATAAACATTATTTATATGTTGTATTTATTCTAACACTACTACTAACATTACTTTCCACCATCACTGCCATCAATTTCTTAACTTTAATCCAAATAATTATGAATTATCATCACAATCTCTAATCCAATAATCAAATCAATAATTTTTTATATATAAAAGTTTGAAATAGAGATTCAAAAAAAAAAAACTTTAACAAAATATAGAAAGAATTATGAAAAAAAAAATAGTAATGTTATATGTACAAGTCATTTTGACAATCAAGTCTAATCAAGTTGGCCAAACTACGTAAAAAATACTCTTAAAATGAAATGCGTGACAGTGCTCCCTGCTTTTCTAGCACACAATTCAAAGAGTTTGCACTACATGTACAAGCCTTTCTACACTTTTTGTAACACACAAATTTCAAAGTATAGCAAACAAATTTATACATAACACAAATTTATTGATATACCACACAAATTTTTGTACATAACACACGAATTTTTGAACCATAGCACACAAATTTTTGAAACACAGGCACACAGCACACAACACACAAATTTTTGCAGCACAAAAATTTAAGTGCGTATTCTTTTATTGAGTTCTTTTACACATTTATTTTTTCTCTTTTTTTTTCATGGTATATAAATCAATCGCCATTCATATAGCACACAAATTATTGCACATAGCACATATATTTTCGAAGCATAACGCACAAATTTTTGCTACATCAAAATTTATGCATATATTCTTTTATTGAGTTCTGTTATACATTTATTTTTTTCTCTTTTTCTTCCTGGTGTGTAAATCGATCACCATTTATTACAAGCCAATGTTACATTACAGGTTCTATTTCACAAAAAGAAAAAAAATACACACATAAAAAGGTGCTATTAACACTCTTTTTAAGTATGTCATTATGGCTCATGACTATTAACTCGGATGTGCTTCCAACATTTTTTTGTGGTTATGATTAAGGTCTACAGAGAGTGCGACACGATAATCTGTGAGTGCACCCAACATATTTTCTCTGTGGTCATGGAATGTTGTACTTAGATGCAAGAGGTCCAAATTAACTTTAAATGCAATGGCTCTTGAAAAGTTTAGTAATCACTTCGTTTTTCTTGTAGTTGTCTATCAACATTACAAATAATGAAAATTAAACAAAGTGAAACAACACACATCCCTTTATTTTCACAGCACACAAGTAATTAAAGCTAATAGTTTGGTAGCTCACACTAATTTGGCAAATATCATTAAATAATTTATGGTTTATTATAGTACATAAATATTTAAACGTAGCACACATTTTTGTTTAGCATATAGCACACAAATTCGCACATATGACACAAAAACAGAATCACAGAATAACACTAATATTTCAAACAACTCAATTAAAGAAAACTAAGATCATCATAAATAACCATAATCAAGAAAAAAAAATAAAAGAATATACAATAGCACAAATAACCATAATCAAGAAAAAAAATAAAAGAATATACAATAGCACACAAATATCGAGTATAGAAAAACAACTCATGTAATTAAAGTTAATAGTCTGATAGCTCACACTAATTTGTCAGAAATCATTAAACAAATTTTGGTTTATTACAACACACAAATATTTAAGTATAACACACATTTTTGTTCAACATAGTATACAAATTCAAAACTATACCACACAAATATTGAGCATAGAATAATAATATAAAAGGCATTCATACTTTTTCAATTTCACTAAAAAAAAAAGATGCATCAAATTCACAAAGAAGAAGAAATTAAATAACAACAAGTCGTTGAAAAAGAAGAAGAAGCGACGATGGTGGTGACGGTGGATGACAACAGTGACAGCAGCAGCAGTGACGACGATGGTGGTGGTGACAGTGGACTGGTGGTGGTGGTGATGGTGATGGCGGCAGCGACAATGATGACGTTGGAGAAGGAGAAGGAGAAGGAGAAGGGTGTGTGACTGAAGTTTAAATTTTTAATAACTTGGTTAACTTGATTAATGAAAACACTTGGACATCTAGCATTTTTGAAAAAAAAAATACAAGAAGAGGTCAACGGGTGAAGATAGATCTAGAGGCGAGGCGAGACAACAAAGGCATCGGCACGAGTGACGGAGAAGAGAGGCGGGCTAACGCATATCTGGAGGCGATACGACGACGTTGAGGGTGGAGGGCAGCGCAGGAAACCACAAGTGAAGAGGGCAACGACGAATGTAGATTTGGAAGCGAGGTGAGGGAGGTGTCGACGCAAGCTAAGGAGGAAGAGAGGCGGCCGAAGACACAACGGTGATGGTGACGACAATAACTTTGAGAAGGAGACGGGGGTGGCGGCGGTGGAGGAAGAGAGAGAGAAGGCAGAAGAGAAGAGGAGAGGCGAACAAAGGAGGGAGGCAGTGGCGACGCCGGTAATGGTGGCAGCGATAATGATAGAAGGAGAAGGCAGAGGTAGAAGGGAAGTAGGAAAGTGGAATGAATTGCATAAGAAGAGGAAGAATTATGAGGGTTAGAGTAAAAGATAAAATTGAAATTCTAAAAAATAATTAGATGTGTCCTATGAATTGTTGTCAGTATTACGATTTAAAGAAAATACACTAAATACATATATTTTATGTACATTTATGTATAATGGTGTTTATTAAAATTTTGTGTTTCAATAAATAAATGATATACATTTACTATTGTGTCTATATCTCTGATGCACGGACATGAACATGGACACTTCCTTGAGAGTGAGGAAATTTAAGATCATGTATAAATATGTGGATTTGGAAAGTTAGCAGCCTTTGTTTTTCCACTTCAAATTGTTTTTGGTTCTAAATAAAATATAACCAAATTTTAGACTTTAATCGTAACTGCTAAATTGCAGCGAAATTCAGATTAGAATTTTTTATTTTTGGTTCTTTGTAGTGATATTTTGTGACATTTAGCACATCTAATTATAAATAAGTGTGCTTGTGTGGCTGAATGAAATACAATTGTCACCAAGTCAAAAAACCAAAATCAAATTGCCAAAATCAAATTTTACTCTTATGATTTGCATTTACATGGTAAATCCCACATGAAAACCTATCAAAATTTTTACAGACTAAGCTTTACAATTGCAGGAGAAATTAAATTCACTGGAGAGTGGTGAATGTTAAATGCTAAGTTAACAAAAGAAAAAGAAAAAATGGCCTATTTTTTTTTTTGTCAACATACTGAAAGTGCTTCCCTAAATCCAATTCTAAAACTAGAGCTACCTTTTACACCAGTCTTTCCTAAATCTGTATCTCCTCTCTGCATCATTGCAACAAATTCATTGTAGTCTATTCTGCCATCCTGAAAGAGCACAACATGAACACAACAAAATTGTAAGAGATGAAAGAATTCGAGTTTCAGTATTGCATAAGCATACATTAAGTTTGACATCTAACTTGAAGTATGAAAACCACATATGACCTAACACATTTCATGAGAATTCAAAATCAGGACAACAGAGGAAACATGGTTTGGGATGTTGTTTTAAGGAGTACCTATAGTCCAAATCATCACTTAAAACAATGATAAAATGTTCAATTCTAGGTTCAAGATGGATGGATATAAGAAAATATAAGATTTTGTTAAGAAGTTCCCATAACTAGAATGATATATCTATTTATTCTAATGTCCACCGGTAGTTTATTTCGATTGAAGAAAAGTTCAGTGAAGTTCACTACCATGCATTGTTATCTATTTGCTTAATGCAAGAAAATGGATGAGGATTTATCAGATGCAAAGCTTGAGTTTATGAGTAGAATGTACTGACGTTATTCTGATCAGCTTCTCGGATGATTTCATCCAAGCTGACATCCTCCATGCCAAATTCTTCACAAGCTTGTTGAAGCTCATCTTGAGTGATGTAGCCACTTCCATCTTTATCAAAGTATGAGAAAGCTGTGACCAAATGATCTTCTCTTTTGACTTTGTTTAAATGCATAGTTGCAGCTATGAATTCCCCATACTCAATTGTGCCACTGTTATCAACATCTGCCTGCAATCCAGAAACAAAATTCAGAAAAATGGTTAAATAATACAATACTAAAAACTAAACTCAATGTTATCAATCCAAATATTCTGATAGGATAAGATGTTTGACCAACAAAGAAATTGATGAACTGTGAAGTAGTACTTACAGCTTGCATTAGATCGAAAATTTCTGATTCGCTGAGATTAGCACCAAACGTTCTCAGTCCAACCTTGAATTCTTCAAAAGTTATTTGACCACTGTTGTCCGTGTCTATCATCTGGAATATTTCTTTCAATCCTGAAATTTCTTCTTCAGAGAGATTCTCTGCAATAATCTACAGAGAATAACATGGAAAATGTTATACATGAGCACAATTTGACAGTTCCATTTGTATTAAGGTACTGACAATTGAAATGTTCAACTGTGCAAATAAAATTCAATATTTAACAGTATTAACGGTTATTAATTTATCATTCTCACGGTCATAGGACAGAATTGTAAAAGAGGAAAAATGTAATTACTCTGAGAGCCATTTTCTTGAGCTTGTTCATTGCAGAAAACTGCTTCAGGCGACTCAAAACCGTAGAATCTAAAGGCTTGTCTGGAGCAACTCCATTTTCTTGAATCCAAGGGTGACCTGCACAAAATCGGAACATTCTTTATCATTCATAAGATGGTAGGAAAACCTCAATCAGTTAGTTCTCTTCTCACAAGTCAAGAGTGTGACAATACAAGTATCTCTTCCAAAATCTTTGCATATATGAAAATCACATGTTAAATGTGGTACCTATGCGGGTCAAATGTTTTAGTGCCTAATTAGTAATAGCAGTTCCTGTTTCACTTGTAGTTGTCTCTCAATGGGATAAGAGGAAACTTACAAAGAACTTCATGAGCTGTAATCCGTTTTCTTGGATCTCTAACAAGCATGCTCCTCACCAAGTCTTTTGCACTTTCAGAGATACTCGACCAAGGATCAGAAGAGAAATCAAGATCACCATTCAAAACCTCGTGAAATATCTCTTGCTCTGATTCTGTTATGAAGGAATGAAGTGAAACCAAGTAAATACAAAATGAAGTAAATTGATAGGATCGTCAAGGACAAAGTATCTTAAGAACTCTTACCGCCCCAAAATGGAGGGAATCCACATAAGAGAATGTATAGCATCACACCAGCACTCCAAACATCTGCTTCTGGGCCATAATGCTTACACAGAACTTCGGGTGCAATATAGTAAGGACTTCCTACCACATCGGTGAATTTGTCTCCTGTTAACAAAGTGTGTTAGTGATAATTGCAAATAACAAAAACGAGTAAAACAATGCAGAAGATTTTAGCAATGGCAAACACAGAACACAAACTAATTATATTTAGCATGCAATGCATCTAGATTCTAGATTAAGAAGAATTTCATTCTTCAGGAATGCTATGCCTGTTTCATGAATCACATATTATTACAACAAATATGATTCACATCATTAGTTAATAAGACACAAAATTATGAGCAATGCTACCAACAAAACTTATCATTTTTTTGTCAACACTTGGCAAACTCTAAACACTAAAAACTAAATCTAAACTCTAAATTCTAATAGTATAAAAATAAGGTGTCGTTGGCCAAAGTGTTGGCTAATAATATTGATAAAAAGTGTTGGCCCTCTAATATTTCTCTAAAATGATTCCTGCACAAGGGAGTAAACTATAGCTATGTAATTCCTTGCAGCAAACACGAGCTAAATCATCAATAGTATGTGCAAACAGGCATTAGCCTAGTCCAGAAAGACCTATTAATCTGTTATTCAGTCAGTGTGGCTTAACAATTTCACTTACAAAGGAAATTGTATTAGAACGGGAAAGCAAAATAACTAGAGATAATAAAAGCTATAAGGTTGTGTTTGGAATAGTTACCAAACACAGGCTAATAGAAGTAGAACAATGGGGAAGAGAAAGGACACATTTGGAAATACCTGGTTTGAAAAAAGCAGACATTCCAAAATCTATTGCCTTGAGGGTGGAATCTTCATGGACATCAAGAAAAAGGAAATTCTCTGGCTTAAGGTCACGATGCATAACTCCAAGGGAGTGGCAAGCCTCCACAACACTGACAATAGTCCTGACAAGCTTTGCCGCCTTCTTTTCCGTGTAATGGCCCCTTTCCACAATCCTATCAAAGAGCTCACCCCCTGCACACAACTCCATGACAACATGAACCGCAATGGCATCCTCGTAAGCCCCTTTGATGGAGACCACATTGGGGCTTCCCGCCAAGTGATGCATTATCTGAATCTCCCTCCTCACATCATCCACATCATCATCTGTAAGCAACTTCACTTTTGCAATGGACTTGCATGCATACTTGATTCCAGTAGCCTTCTCTACACAAAGAAAAGTTGTTCCATATTGTCCATGCCCAAGCTCAGCTCCCAAATGAAAGTACTCTTTAATGTGGCCGGTTTGTCTGGGCAGAACCGAGTCTGCTCGAAGCCCTGCACTTGCAGACCTCTTAGTACTTTGAAGTTTTGCTTTTGGTGTCTCTTCTGGTCTAACTACTACTTGCCTAGATTGCTGCTTATCCTCCTCTTGTTTGTAATAGTGTTGATGATGAGCATCAATCTTGATGGGCTGTGGAGCATTTTGTTGAACAGGTTGTGTGCATGAAGGAGGTTCTATTATTGCGGTTGTTGGATTAGACCACCAGAATGGAGTGGAAGCAACATAGGAGAAGGAGAATAGTCCTTCCTTGGAGTCTCTGGATCCAACACAATTGTTTCCCATTTCTGATAAGCTAATTCTCTTTCAAGTATTGTGCAGTACAATGCTGAGAACAAGGAAAGAAGCAAGGTTTTTGAAGTGGAGAGAGAGAGAGGAAGGTTTCATTGGGCGACAGAGTCCAATGGAGCAAAATTGTGTGTGGAAGAGTCTCCATGAATATTTTTTATTATTATTATTATTAGTAATATGTGTGTGAATATGGAAAAGGTCGTGTTTAACTGTTTATGAAATGAAATTGGCAAGAAAGAAGAGAAGAAGAGAAGAAGAGGGAGAGAGTGCGAGTTACCGGTATTTTCTGTTAAGGAATGCTTCAAAACGCGTGTACTTGATCCAACGGCATTCAAGAAGTTCAGGGAGCTGACGTGGACGCTGGAGATTTCATTAAAATAGTCGCACTGGTCATGCGTAATTTGTGACTTTTGTGAAGGAGGCTTGCTGTATCCTGCCAAGCCGCCGTCCCTCGCCTGTTACTCTTTATTTTCATTACTCTTATTTTATAGAAATTATTTTTAATATGTAGAAATAGTATATTGGATGAATATTGACATTTAAAGTTTATTATAATATCGTAGAAATTATTCAACACATCCCACGTGTTACAATACGGTTTTTACGTATTGATTAGAATATTATCACATGTTCAATATGTATTTATGTGTTAACTTTTCATCTATAAAATCTACAATCCTATAATTATACCAAATAATTTTATTTCTAACAAAAATATCAATATTTTTTTTTATATATAAAAATATTAGCCCTTATTTTATGCTATTTACTTATTCAAAAATAATGTGTATATCAAAATTCAGTTACTAAAGTAATTATTATGCATATACCTACATGTGTTATTTTATATAACTAATTTGAGAGTTTTAACTTGATTATTTTTTATTGTATTGTCATTTGTTATCATAATTCAGATGAACAATTCTACATGATTAGCAATAATTTATATTTATATTTACAAAAATATTATATATAAAAATATATATAATTTATATTTATTAAAATTTATAAACATAAATTAATATAATTTGTATTTATATTTTAAAAAATTTATTTATTAAAAATAATTTAATGTTTGTATTGGTTAAATTAAAACACAAATATTAAAAATTACAGGACGAGAATTTCTCATTTAGGAGTAGGAAGACTTTTATAGTTCTAATTTACTAATACATTGTGTTCGGTTGTCGGGTTCCGGACAGATCGGGTAAACAGGTGTGGGAGTGAGGACACCTTAGCTTTGGTCGCTCTGTTTGCGGGTTGCCGAGTAGCCGAGCTCTTGTCTTGGAGAGATGGTGAGGGGGGTGCCACCTGCAAAGACACTCCGACGCTCAAGTCAGCTAGTGTGCAAGTGGGAAAAGTTGTGTGGATATGTGACGTACCTCGGGGGGAGAGCCAATCTTCCCCTTATATACATGTCAGTAGTGGGCCCCTTGTGAAGACAGGCCCATATTCCCAAGGACATTGTGCTGTTGCCGCGTGTGGGTCGTACAGGACACGTGTCCGGGTTGTTTGGAGGGCGAGGAGTCGGGTCGGGTGGAGCTCGGGCCAGGGTCGACCCGTCGGGTCTTTGGGCCGGGCCGTAACAGGGCCCCCCACGCGCCAATGGTAGCCGTGGAAGCTACCAATGGCGTGTCGTCTTGTCTCTTACCTGGGGCTGTCTGGTCGGCCGCTCGTGATAAGGACGTGCCTTCTGCGTGCGTGTCCTTTGGTTGCGCCAACAACCGTTTCGTCGCATCGTTCCCCGTGCCGAGCATTAAATGCTCATAATGGGGTGAAAAACCCTTGTTGAAAAGACCATTTTGCCCCCAGTCGTTTCGCGCTTCCTGGGACAGTTTTTAAACGGGGCAGTTTGAGCACTTTTCTCTTTCTTTTGTGCCTTCCTCTTCTCCGCTCTCTTGTTGTCCCCAAATCTCAACACTTCTTTGCGGTGCTACTGCGTGATTTTCCCTTCGCATCTTTCTTTAACAACTACTCCGTCGTTCTTCCATTAATTCAGGTAACTTTCGAATCCCACTCTCTTTTGTGCATTATTTTTGCATGTTTGCTGTTTGGCTTTTTGATGTTACTGCGTAGCCTTTTAGTTGCGAGTAGATGTGTTAGGGGGGAAAGTACCATTCCATGGTAGGTTTTTTCTTGTTCTTTTCGCCATTTTTAGTCTTGATTGGCCTTAGTCGGGGAGTCGTGGGGGGTAGTGTCTGTATTCGGCCTGAGCAACCGATCTCTTAGACTGACTGGATGGTCCCCCCATGTAGGTATGGCTCGCACGGTTTCCCGGGCATCCGTTAACCCGCGGCGTACGATCCCTATGCTTGGGTCGTTTCCGATGTGAAGGATTCGCCCAACCAAATGGGCGAGGAGGAGCTCACCGAGTTCCGACAAGCCGGATACTTGTGTGGAGGGACTGACGAGGAGGCAAATTACGATATTTTCGTCCCGGCTCCTCACGAGCGATTGTACGAAATCAACTTCCAACCCCGCCAGGTCGCCGACTGGATTTGGTTCTACAAAGCCATGTTCACTCAAGTCGGAGTTCGTATTCCGTTTTCAGCCTTTCAAATGGCGCTTTTGAATCGAATTTCCGTGTCACCGTCGCAGTTGCATCCGAACAGTTGGGCCTCGATCTGCTGTTTCGAGATGGTCTGTGAATATCTCGAACTGCCGGTGTCCGTGGATGTTTACCTCTTCTTCTTCACCCTCACAAACCCTTCCAAGGAGGGAAAACACAAAAAAGGGTTCATGTCCTTCCGGTCTGCCCAGGGTCGGAAGATTTTCGGTTTGTTCGAAGATTCTTACCATGGGTTTAAGGACAAATATTTTAAGGTCCGCCCTGTCAAAGGTCGTCATCCCTTTTGGTTGTCTTTGGAAGGGGTACGGTTAATCCCGACTTATTGGAGTTTCGGGGCAGGGTCCAATACTTTTATCAAGGTAACCTATAGGAGTATGTCGAAAGTGGATAAGCAGATTGCCGAGGTGTTGATGGCAGTTTTTGGGAAGAACCAAGTAAATCCCCACCTCCTCATGGGTGACCGGGAGTCCGGTCGTAATTATATTTGTGAGAAGCTTTTTACTTTACCCTTTGCCTTTTTTCCTTTTATTGATATTATGTGGCGATTAACCGACCTTCTTTGCTTTCCTGCAGTGGATATGTCCGCGTCGGTGACGGGTCTTCCCGACTTGTTTCAAACCTTTTTAGGCGGTGATGACGAGGAGGGTGATGAGCAACCCGCTTCTGAGGGGCCTGCTGCTCCTCCGGAAGATAAGGGTACTCCCGAGCAGAAGGCCGCTGCCGACGACATTGGCACCTCGGCCCAGGGTGCCGCGGTTGAAGGCGGCAAAGCAGTCCACGCCTCCCCTTTCCGCGAGGTGATTGGAACTGGAGGCTCCGTGCCTAATCCAGACGATGATGAAGAGGTGGAAGAGGTCCCCAAGCTTAAGAGGAAGAGGAAGATGTCCTCCAGTCCCGAGGGAGCTCTTACCGTCATGGAGAGGAACTTTGACGCCGGGAACTTTATTGATTCCCAGCTGATCCCCGGTACCGAGGAGCACTTCCAGGAGTCTTCCCTTGCCGGGCAAGCGAGGTGGATGTACCGTACCCTCTTGCGCGGCGCCGTGATAGCCCGGAAGGCAGAGTTTGAGCTATCCGGGATGGAGTCCCTCCGCAGGAGGTTGGAATCTGCTGGGAAAGCGAATAATGAACTAAAAAGTGAAGTTGACACTCTCCGGGAGCAGTTGACCCAATCAAATGAGAAACTCGACGCCGCAGAGAAAAAGGCTACTGCTGCCGAGAAGAAAGCCGCCACGGCTGAGGAGAAGTTGAAAGAGTCCGGCGCCACGGTTTCTCGTCTTGTCGAGCGCGAGATGACTTTGGAGAGTCAGGTCGGCGTGGCACAGAAACGGGTGGCCGAAATGGAGAGGGAAAAGCAGGCCGTGGAGGCCGAATTGGCAACGTGGAAAGCTAAGTATAAAGATGTCTTGAAGCAGGGGAAAGGTGCAATCCTGGCGACCGAAGAGGCTCTTAAGGCTCAGGTCAAAGTCATTGCTCCCGAGTTCGACACATCGGCAATCGGCGTTCGCAAAATCATTAAGGATGGCCAAGTCGTCGATGTTCCCAAGAAATGAATCCTTCGTTTTAAAGTTCTTGTTTAGCCGTCTTGTTTTGGCTTGTAAATAATCTTGATTTTAGCCGTTTTGGCTTGTGAACAATTCGATGTTTGCCGTTTTTATTTTGGCTTGTGAACAATGACCTTTTTTGGTCGCTTGCTCGTGTTATCGCGATAAACCTTTTCTTATCCGTCTGATCGCGTTATCGTTTCTAACCGTTTTGGTTTATAGTTTGTCGTTTATTCGTCAGATCGTGTTATTGTTCCTATTAACCGTTTTTGGTTTGTAGCCGTTTATACCGGGGTCCCGTGGCCTTTCGTGTAGTTATTTGTTACAACAGTAGTTGATGATCTCCCGGGGTGATCAGTCCCGGGTCGCAGGTCGTCGTCAGTCATGACGAGATGGTTTATCTGAAAAGTGGAGATAAAATAGGGTGGAGAATTTGCACAAGTATATCTTATTCGGTAACCACATAAAGGACTTGAAAGCTACTATAAAGTTCAAATGACAAATTAACTATTTAGCTAGATTAGCCGGCATGTCGTTCCGTCCTCTAGGAGTAGAATCTTCTAAGGTTGTCCGCGTTCCATGTCCTCGGGACCTCCTTGCCATCAAGCTTTTCTAACTTAAAGGCTCCTTTTCCCATCACCTTTTTGACTCTGTAGGGGCCTTCCCAGTTTGCCGCTAGCTTGCCCTCTCCGGGGGTCGGTAGGCCGATATCATTTCGCCTCAAGACGAGGTCGTTTGGCTCGAATTCTCTCTTGATCACTTTGGTGTTGTAGCGCAGAGCCATTCTTTGCTTCAGCGCCGTTTCTGTCAAATGGGCCATTGCCCGAGCTTCATCTATCAGGTCCTTTTCCACGGTTTCCTCCACTCCTTTCAAAAGCAACCGCGGACTCGGTTCACCGATCTCTACGGGTATTACTGCATCCACCCCGTACGTTAGTCGGAAAGGAGTTTCCTTGGTGGAGGATTGCTCGGTTGTCCGGTAAGACCAGAGGACCGATGCTAGCTCGTCGGCCCAAGCACCCTTTTTGTTGTCCAACCTCTTTTTTAGTCCTGAAAGGATAACCTTGTTGGCGGACTCCACTTGTCCGTTCGTCTGAGGGTGTTCTACCGAAGAGAACCTTTGCTTTATGCCCAGGCCGTTGAGGAATTCCATGAACTTCTTATCAGTAAATTGCGTGCCGTTGTCGGAGATGACGACTTCCGGTATCCCGAATCGCGTTATCACCTGCCTCCACATGAACTTCCTGCAATTAGATGAGGATATGCTGGCTAGCGGTTCGGCTTCTATCCATTTGGTGTAGTAGTCAATTGCAACAATGAGGTATTTGACTTGCCCCGGGCCGACTGGGAAAGGCCCTAAGAGGTCGACTCCCCATTGAGAGAATGGTCGAGAAGTCGTCAGCAAGCTTAACTCGGAGGCCGGCGCCCTTGCAAAGTTGGCATTCTGTTGGCACTTTACGCATTTTTTGACGAACTCTTTGGAGTCTGCCATCATCGACGGCCAGTAGTATCCGGCTCGGATTAGTTTCCTCGCTAGGGCCTTGCCTCCGATGTGGTGCCCACAGCAGCCCTCATGGACTTCCCTTAAGACGTAGTCCGTCTGATCGGGGTGTAGGCACTTCAGTAGGGGTTGGTTGAGCCCTTTCCTGAACAACTGTCCTTGGATGACGGCGTATTTGGCCGCTTCCCTTCTCAATTTTGCTGCGTCCTTTTCATTATTGGGGAGTTTGCCGTGTTCTAGGAAGTCGGTGATGGGGTCTAGCCATGAAGAGCCTAGGCTTGTTACGTGCAGTGCGATTGCCGGTTCTCTCGTCATGCCTTGGATGAGAGATCGGTTCCCTTCTCCCGGCTTAGTGCTAGCTAACTTCGACAGGAGGTCTGCCCGTGTGTTCCTTTCTCTAGGTACGTGGTGGACCGTGACCTCTTCGAACTTTTGGCTCAAGCTTTTAACCTTTTCCAGGTACTTCTGAAGCAAGGGGTCTTTGGCTTGGTAGCTACCGTTTACTTGGGAAGTGACGACTTGGGAGTCACTGCATATTTCCAGTCTTCTCGCGCCGACTTCTACCGCTAGGGTTAAGCCTCCTATAAGGGCTTCATATTCTGCCTGGTTGTTCGAGATGGGAAACTCGAATCTGACCGACTGTTCGTATACAACCCCAATCGGGCTTTCTAGGATGATCCCGGCACCTCCAAAGGTCTGGTTGGAGGCTCCGTCCACATGGAGCTTCCACCGTGTACCCACGTCTTCGTTTGGGTCTCCCGTTACTTCACCTAAAAAATCCGCCATGGCCTGCGCCTTGATGGCTTGCCGGGGCTCGTACTGTATATCATATTGGGAGAGTTCGATGGACCAAGTCATCATCCTTCCCGCCAGATCGGGTTTTTGGAGAACTTGCCGGATCCCTTGGTCCGTTCTGACGACCACTTGTTGACTTTGGAAGTACTGTTTTAACCTTCTCGAGGAAGTTAGGAGTGCTAAGGCTAGCTTTTCCAACTTGCTATATCTTAATTCTGCCCCTTGCAGGGCCCTGCTTATGAAATAGACTGGCTGTTGAGCTTTCCCGTCCTCCCGTACCAGAACTGCGGCCAGGGCTTCGCTTGTTATAGCGAGGTATAGGTATAGTGGTTCCCCGTCCTTTGGCTTCCCGAGAACGGGGGGTGCCGCCAGGATTTCCTTGAAGTGCTGAAAAGCTTCTTCACATGCGGGTGTCCACTCAAACGCCATTCCTTTCTTCATGAGGTTAAAGAATGGCAGGGCCTTTGTCGCCGAAGCTCCGAGGAATCGGGATAGTGAGGTCAATCGTCCTGCCAATCTCTGGACGTCCTTGATGCAACCCGGGCTCTTCATCTGGAGTATTGCCTGGCATTTCTCCGGGTTAGCTTCTACCCCTCTCTGAGTTATCATAAATCCCAGGAACTTGCCGGCTTCCATGGCGAAGGCACACTTGAGGGGGTTCAGCCTCATACCGTGTTGACGGAGGGACGCAAATACACTTGCCAGGTCGTTCAAGAGGTCGTCAAGTCGTGTTGTTTTTGCCAGGATATCGTCCACGTAAACTTCGACTGTTTTTCCTATGAGGTCGTGGAATATCCTGTTCATCAGCCTTTGATATGTCGCCCCCGCATTTTTCAAGCCGAATGGCATTACCTTATAGCAAAAAGTTCCTCCTGGCGTTATGAACGCCGTCTTGTCTTCGTCGGGACGGTGCATCGGTATCTGATTGTAACCGGAGTAGGCGTCCATGAAACTTAGATACCGGTATCCCGCCGCGGCGTCGACGAGTGCATCTATGTTGGGAAGGGGGAAGCAATCTTTGGGGCATGCTTTGTTAAGGTCAGAGTAGTCCACGCACATTCTCCATTTGCCGTTGTGTTTTCTCACCAATACCACATTCGAGAGCCATGTCGAGTAGTCCACTTCCCGTACGAAGCCTGCTTCTAGGAGGCTTGCCGTTTGCTTGGCTACCTCCTCTGCTCTTTCCGCCGACATCTTTCTCCTCCGTTGAGCCACTGGGCGTGCTTCCGCCTTGACGGCTAGATGATGTGAGATGATTTTTGGATCTATGCCCGGCATGTCGGCTGGTGTCCAGGCGAACAAGTCCTTGTTGGCCCTTATCATTTCGATCAAAGGTTCCTTCAGCTCATGTGGGAGGTTCTTGTTGACGAATGTGAACTTTTCCTCTTCGTCACCGATTCTAAACTTCTCCAGGTCCCCTTCTGGTTCTGGTCTCGGCTTGTCTTCTACTCTGGCATCAAGGTCGGCTAGGAACACGCCGGATGCTTCCTTGGACTTCTTTCGAAGGGAAAGACTGGCGTTGTCACAAGCGACCGCCGCCTCGAGGTCTCCCCTTATGGTGCCTATGGATCCGTCATCGGCAACGAACTTCATAACTAGCAGCTTGGTGTTGATTATGGCTTCAAAATCGTTGATTGTTTTTCTTCCCAAGATGATGTTGTAGGCTGTGGAATCTCGGAGGATTACGAACTCGGCCATCGCCGATCTTCGGCCTTGGATTTGCCCCACCGAGATTGGTAGGGATATGACTCCGTCCGGTTTGATGAAGTGGTCGCCTAACCCGATAACCCCGTGCTGGTGAGTCGTCAGGTCGGTATCCTTTAGCCCTAGCGCGTCGAACACGTTGCGGAACATGATGTTTGAATCAGCTCCTGTGTCGACAAGGATCCGTTTGACGAGGCCGGTTCCCACCCTGGCCGTTATGACCATGGGGGGATTTTCCGGGGCGTCGTTGAACCACTGGTCCTCCGGGCTAAACGAAATGGATGGAGGTTTTTTAGAGCTTTGCACCGGCGGGGATGAGATCGCCAGAACCTTGGCGTCTTTCTTGTGTGCCGACCGGGATTTTGGTGCAGCGTTTTTTGCCGTTACCACGTTTATCACAGTGAGGCCGTGGTCTCTGTCCTCGGGTTCCTGTCGCCGCTTGGCCGAACGGGTCTTGCCTTCCTCATCTTGATCGCGATAACGTCTTCTCGACTCCCTGATGAGATGGGAGAACGCTGCTAACTTTCCCTCCCGTATCGCTTGTTCCAGTGCATCCTTCAGGTCAAAACACTCCTGTGTTTGATGGCCATAACCCTTGTGGTAATCACAATAAAGGTTTTTGTTTCCTCCCGTACGGTCCTTAAGTGGTCGAGGCTTCGGAAGAATTCCCTTCTCAGCTATTTGCTGATAAACTTCCACGATGGGGAGAGTGAGTGGGGTGTAGTTAGTGAACTTTCCGACTCGAGGAAACGGCCTGGGTGCTTTGTTTGATGCCTCCTCTCTGGCCTTATCTTTTGCTCTTTCACCGTCCCCACCGGGCTGACGAGCTTGGCTGTGGCCGGACTGCCGCTTATTGGCAGCCACGACTCGGCTGACTTCCTCATCGTTTATGTACTCCTTGGCCACCGTCTGGATTTCATGCATTGTCCAAACCGGTTTCGTGGTAAGGTATTTTCGGAAGTTCTCATTGAGGAGGCCGTTTGTCAGGCAGAGACTGGCCACCGAGTCGGTTAAGCCGTCGATTTCCAAACATTCGTCGTTGAACCGATCTAAGTACCTCCTGGTCGGCTCTCCTTGTCTCTGGGTTACCCCTAAAAGGTTGATAGGGTGCTTGGCCTTTGCTATCCGCGTTGTAAATTGGGCAAGGAATGCGCGGCTGATGTCTGAGAAATTGTAGATGGAACTTTGAGGGAGGCCGTTAAACCATCTGATCGCTGGTCCTGCTAGGGTAACCGGGAAGGCGCGGCATCTTACTTCGTCCCCTACTCCCTCTAGGTTCATCCTGGCCTCGAAGGCCGTGAGGTGTTCCAGAGGGTCCTGAGTTCCGTCATACCTCATGTCCGTTGGTTTGTCGAAGTGTTTCGGCAACCGGATCTCGAGGATGGATCGGTGGAACGGGGTGACGCCCATTATCACAGGTTGTCTTGTTCTGTCAGATCTCCCTTCCCCGTCTTCGCGACCTCTTGCCGCTCGGCGGGTTGTTCTGCCGCGAGAATAGATGATTGTGTCATTTCGTCTTCTTCTTACGGGTGATTCCTCCCGCGTGCTCTCCGCTTCCGTCCGGGAGGCGGATGTACGTCGCGGGCGGCTTCTGTGAGAGTCCTCCTCCTCGCTCCCGGGAGACGGGGTGTAGCTTGGGTCGGTAAACTGTCCATCCCGTTCCCGGTCAGCCAGCTGTCGTTCTAGGTTTTGGACTCTGTGGCGTAGCTCCTGCATTATTATGGCGCTGTCGCCGCCCGTTCCCCCGAATGGTCGTGTTCTCGTGTGTTGTTGGGGAGATCTCCGCGCCCCCCTTTGCGAGGCGACGGAGGCTGCCCCCTCCGCTCCGGCGGCTCGAGCTCGGTCGCCGGGACCTAGCGCGACTTCCATTTAGGCAGGCGTCCCCACAGACGGCGCCAATGTTCGGTTGTCGGGTTCCGGACAGATCGGGTAAACAGGTGTGGGAGTGAGGACGCCTTAGCTTTGGTCGCTCTGTTTGCGGGTTGCCGAGTAGCCGAGCTCTTGTCTTGGAGAGATGGTGAGGGGGGGTGCCACCTGCAAAGACACTCCGACGCTCAAGTCAGCTAGTGTGCAAGTGGGAAAAGTTGTGTGGATATGTGACGTACCTCGGGGGGAGAGCCAATCTTCCCCTTATATACATGTCAGTAGTGGGCCCCTTGTGAAGACAGGCCCATATTCCCAAGGACATTGTGCTGTTGCCGCGTGTGGGTCGTACAGGACACGTGTCCGGGTTGTTTGGAGGGCGAGGAGTCGGGTCGGGTGGAGCTCGGGCCAGAGTCGACTCGTCGGGTCTTTGGGCCGGGCCGTAACACATTGGTAACTTAATACTTCAATATTTTATTTTAAAAATTTTAACGCCAAGTCCTAATGAAATTGTCAAATCCGCATAAACAATTAGCGGTAAGGAGAAGAGATCATTATCTAAGACGATTTTTTTTATACTTATTTTACAGACAACATATGTTTAAGTGAAATTAGTTTAATTCCTTACTAGCTTTCTCCTACCTTCCCTATCTTTTAATTATTTATTCGCTACAACTTTGGTTCTTTCTCCAAGTATTACATACATGCTATTCCAACAAGGAAAGAAACACGGGCAAGAAGTTGTATTGTTTTAGGGTATTCTTCTATTGTCTGCTTCATAAACAAAGGTCATACCCTCACTTATGCGTATCTTAGCAACTTAACCTTGCATTTATTTTAATATTTTATAGTATGAGATACTTCATAGTTACTTGTAAAATAATTTATTAAATATTTAGTTTCTTCTAGTTACGCATTTATGTGCAAATGAGAAATGTCATCTGTGTGTCTCAAGAATCTAGGATGTTTTAAAACAAAAGGTTAAACCACCAACCATGATCCTATTAATACCAGTGAGTTATGTCCTTCTAGAACCCTTTGTTTAGTTATAATTGGCCTACTTCGTTCCATCCCTAGCAGTCAGTAAGAGTGAACTTCGTGGAAGTATGTTTGAGAAGAGAAGTATTCAAATTCAAACCTACCCCACCCGTGTATATATATTTTTATGGATAACTATTATTTAACGTCAAATAATATTATCTAATTTTTTGGGTTTAATTACTCTGTTCTTATAATTTTGCAAAATTTTTAATTAGGTCTCTATACTTTTTTTCTTTTTAATTAAATTCTTGTACCAATTTTTTTTAATTGGGTTCCTATACTTTTTTTTTTCTTTTATTTAGGTCTCTACATCAATTTTTTTTTGTTGGGTTCCTATAAAATTAAACCAATTACTGCTAAGAGAGACCTAATTGAAAAAAAAATTTTAATACATGGACCCAATTAAAAAGAAAAAAAATATAAGGACCTAATTAAAAATTTTACGAAACTATAAGACCAACAAAGTAATTAAACTTTTTTTTGTGACTAAATATCATAAAGCTGGACTATAGAAGTGTCTCTCTACCCCAGTTTCATTCCTCTAAACTTTAGCTTGATCATTAACATTTAATTTGATCAATTAAAATATATAATAATAAACTTGACAAATCCATATCGTAGGTTAAAATATTTAATTTAGTTGAAAACTTATGCATTCATTAGTGAACCGTTCAGCACCAGCAGATGCAAGTTGATATTAAAACAACCTCAATACTTGTCAACATGTTCTATTGTTATTTAAGTGTATCTTGATCTTGATAAGCCGAACGAATGAGCCAACACGCTTTGTAATTTTGTATCATATACGTGGATATCGTTTCTAAAGTATGTATCTAGAAATGAAAATGAAAAAAAAAAATCACTAACTTAACAAGTGCTCTTGAAATATTCAATAGTTAAGCCATTAACAATCAGAATTAACTGAAAAAACTATATTCTAAAAAAAGGTATGATTACCCTGGGGAAATTGAGGTATAGGGGATAAGAGAAAAGATAGGTAGTTGTGCCGCACTAAATTAGAGCTAAGGCTGGGTCTGTTTTTTTAAGAGGTATTTGTACTTTTTAAAATTATAAGTACTTTATTTTGTTTTTGATAAATTAAAAAGTTTAAGTTTAAAAGTTAGGGGTGCTTTTAAAAGTACCTAAGAGGGAGTTTTTTAAAATTGGCTGGTGCTTATCAAAATTAAAAAATATATAATATAATAAATATTTAAAATTACCATTATTAATACTAAATTTTACCACACATATTTTTCGCCAATATATTGTTATTAAAATACTCATATATTTCTAATTTCTCAACCTAACATTCACAGATTATAAGAAATTCTTCATATATTTTTTATTTTTTAACTTAATCTTCACAATTTCAACACAAATACATTTCTATCACATATTAGGTATGAACTTCTATCTATTTATATTATTTTTTGAGTGTTATTTTTGTATTTTTTAGTAGATGTTTGTTTTTCTCGTGATGGAGACCTGATTTATAGAAACCAATCATAAAATTTTTGTACTCCAACTTGAAAAACATTAGTCAAAATTATAATAACAACATATATACATATGTAAATATAGATATATAATTATATTTGAGATATGTGTCTTATTTTCTGTGATTTGTAAAAGTGAGTTAATATATATAGATGGGTAATAGACGTACTAACATTGGATTACATACAAATTTTATTATTGAGTATTGACTAATGATAACTCTATTTATATTAATATAGAGAGTAAATCAAATAAATATTTAAATCATTGGTCTCTAAAATTTGGAAAAAAATTATTCTTCATTATAAATATGTTTATTATAATTTTTTTTTAATTTTTAAAAGCTGTTTTACCAAGCACAATTATAATGCTTGTGCTTATTAAAAAATATTTTTAACATAATTTTATCAAACAGAAGTACTGCAAATTTTAAAAGTTGTCTTTTAAAAGATAGTTTTCACAAGCTACTTTCGAAAATAAAAAGCTTTACCAAACAAGTCTAAACAGAACGTGCATTTCCTTTGCGGATCAAAGCAATCGATTTCGACCCACCAAGAAGTCCACTAACAGGTCAAGAGTCAAACCATTTCATCATATTATCATTGGCACGTGCGCAGCATTTATAATCCACTCGTTTTTAGGTGCCATGATTTAATCCAGGAATTCATTACTATACTAAATAGAACAGCTTTCACGATATGACAATCCTAAGGTGTATTTTCTCATGTTTAACTAATGAAAAATTCAAAGAACAATAGAGGCTAGAGCTCTTTGAATGCATCCACTCAGAACATGGTTGAAAAGTGAATTGCTTAGCCATTCGCATTGCCATAACCAATATTGAATGCGAAAAGAGGAAGCCTACTGTCCTCTTGTTAGTATTATTAATGGAAAGACACAGGATTTCAAAATCTAATACAGAACCATATATATATCTATCCAGAACATTTCAATGTAAGGTGGAATGGCTTCACTCTAGTCCTTTAAACGTCTTTAGCCATTGCAGCAAAATCAGTTTCCGTTGATTCCTTATCCTTGGGTTTAGCGTGAGCTTCTTGCCCGTGATTATGCTCTTCAATAGGTATGCCTCGTCTATAAGATGATGAAGATGACGACTCTCCATCAAGTATGCCTGGAGTGTTAGCAAACACATCAAATAAACCGTTCTTCATTTCTTCAGCTGCTCCAAAGAAACGACTGAGACCACCAAAGATGCTTCGTTCCATGTCTTCAATACCACCAAAGATGCTTCGTTCCATGTGTTCAATATCAGGGAAGTCAAACACACCACTGACACCACGGTCTGAAGAAACAAACCGCCCTCCTCTTAGAACCTCGTCCGTGACATCCTCTTCCGTATATTCTTTGTTTGATTGCACCACTTCAACAGGCCTGACAAATTGGAAAGAAGAAGTGAGATAAAAATTAACCAGCCAGGTTGTCAAGAGTTGTCAAGAGTCAGTAACAAGAACCTAATGCCAGAAAATACCAATCAATCTATGAAGCATGAAACTGTGAAATGCTGTTCATACAACAATTCAATGTAAATGGAACAACTCTAGAAGCTTGTGCAGAACTAAATGATCAGAAACTAAGTTTGATCTATACTTTATTGGTAAGCACTGTCCATGCTTCAAGGGTAAACTCTCTGGAGCAACTAGACCAAAGGTGAACCAAATTAGCACAGCTTTATAATTCATGTTCTGTATCATCAAATATCATCCATCGATTGGTGTATAGTAACAAGGCCAAATGTGGTTCTCGTGCTTGAAATGAATTGCTTTAGATGCTGTCATGCCAAACAACATCCACAGGTAATAGACATCAACAACTTCATCTATATAGACAAGTTTGAGAGAAGGCTCTTCACAAGTTCAATTTTCAGAGATATATATCAATTGCTGGACCACCAAGTCATGAAACAAATCCCAAATATAAGATTCACATAAATACTAATTTTCCCAAGAGGAAGATGCAAACCACGATTAGAGAAATTTTACGAGTCACTTAGGTGATTTGAATTGTGAAGGACTGAATCAACTTGGATCACACAATTCAAACTTCCAAATATGAGATTCGATAACCATACTACAGATTATATCTTAGAAAGATAATATTAAAAAAAAAAAAAAGACTTTTTAAAGCTAATCCGAACCCGTGCTTACTACAGTTTATCCACTTCTGAAACATTCATAACAGTGTAATATAACACAGAATGTTGTGTCAGATAGCTGTCTAGCCCCAAGGGCAAATATTTGAAAAGAAAAAAGATTGAGAAAATGGATGATGCATAACAAAGGCCTACTTAATGAACATTCTTGCTGTAATGTGATCATAAACACGTGTCAGCAAGAAAAGGAAGGAATCCAGTATACAAGCCTAGTTGCAAGAAAACTCACGCCCTCAAATACATAGCCCCTTTTGAATTCTGCTAGGGTAGAGCTAAAGTTTTTCTGACAGCAATTTAATCAATTTTCATCAAACTGAGACAACTATATATCTAAACAAAACTTTTCTCTCAACTATTTCGAATTCCAAATATTAATTTCAAAACATTCATGAAATTAGCAAATGGAACGGGAAAAGAAATCCAGGAAGTGTATCCTAACTCCTAAGAATAAAATGCAACTAACTTGACAATATTCATAGCAATAGCATATAACCTGCTGCAGTAACTGTTTAATACCTAATCAATTCATAAATCATAGAGCAATGGCACCTTGTTATAGCTTTACTTAAAGTACCTCCAAATGAATCTATCAAAACCAAGATTTCAGCTCTTGCACCATTTCTTTTTAACAAAAAATAACAATAATAAACAGAAAACGCAAACCTAAATAGAGGCAAGCTACGTGCTAAATTAGGATAACAAGAGATGGAAAAGGGGTAAAATCGCTTACTTTCCGACGCAATCCCTGAAAAGCTCTTCGGTTTTCTCGCACTTTTTGATGAACTTTCCCGGCTCGACCTCTTCAGTTTTGCACTGCGATCTCACGATTCTACGGGTGGAGCATTGCTCGCCGACGGCCACGGAACTGCTGCTGTTGGCGTCTACGTTGCCGTTATCGCCGTTGTCGTCGTCCCTCCAGACCCATCCCATTTTTCTCTGTCGAACAGCTTCAGATTACAGATAGAATGAGAAGGTTCGTCGCGTCTCTGGTTTGTGGCACTGTGTTGAAGACCGGGTTCACGGCTTTTATTGCTGTGTCGTTGGGGCGGTTTCTTTCTTTGCAAGCACATGTGTCCACGTGTCTTCTAGTTCTGGAAGCTGCCATAGCTTAGGCCTTAGGCCTTAGTGGGTTGTATTTTTTTTTTCCGCAAAATTGAAAGGAAATAAAGAGGCTAATGTTATGGGAAAGTTTTCAAATGTTATGTTAGCCCTTAGCTGCACATAGGGTGTTTATCAAGGGAGTGGATTGATTTTGAGTTAAAAATTCATTTGAATTTAAATATAAATTTTATTTGTGATATAATTTAGATTAGATTATTTTTTTTAAAAAATTCGATTTGATCCGATCTAATTTTAAGTAGTTTAGATTAAATTGAATTTACGATTTTATAAATTAAAAAAATTAAATACATATAACATATCTCAACATTAAATTTTAAATAATCAACAATAACATAACAAGTCTTAATAATATTTTAAAAAACCAACGATAACATAACAATAGAAATAAAATTATAAATTAGTTAAAATAAATAAATAAATAAATAACATTTTGAATATAAAATATTTATTAAATAATAATAATACATGAATAATATAAAAATGTATAAAAAGTTGAACATGTTATAAATATAATTGTAAATATAATTGGATCGGTTATGAAAAGTATATATGAAATCCGATCCGATTCAACAGTTTGCAAAAAATAGAATCTAATCAAATTCGAACTAGTGCAGTTTTAATCGATTTTTTGTTTGAATTGGATTGGATGAGCGATTTAATTTGGATCGGTTTTGATTTGAACACCCCTAGCTCCACAATTCTTTATAAATAATACTATACATCTAAGTCTTTTTATTAATTTAGTTTAACTAAATTGGCCTAACATAATAAAAATCAATTATGACGACTAATACTATTTTAAATCTTATTATTTAATTTAGTTAGACTTTATTTATAAAAAGACTTAGATATATAACATTATTCATTTTTTATATACTTTTTAAATTTGGTATTAAAAATAGGGTTTAACTAAGACACATGATAAATTTACTATTAATAAAAATTTTTTAAATATTTTTATTAATAAATACAAAATAAATACATTAAAAACTTATATTTTTTATATTTTTAACAAAAACTTTATTAGTTTATAAACTTATCATATACCTTCAAAATACAAAATAGATAAATTCTTAAAAATAATAAATAAGAAATAAGATCAACTTATTTCTTATATTTGTTTCGAAGTGTTTATCCAAGTTGTTTGTAGAAATTGGATCTGAGTTGATAGAGGTTCAAACTCTTAAAGGTTAAAATGTTCAACTGAAGAGCAAATATTTTGTGAGTCAGAAGATTACCTTCTCTTTTTGGTAGAGCAGCAGAGTTCTTATTTCAGAATTCAGATGCACTTCGTTATTTTAAAGTTTAAACAACAAAATTATATTTTTATTTTAAAAACATTAACAGAGTTATATTGTCCTTCATAAAATAAATGCCGAGATATAATTTTTTTTATTAGTTAGAACTTTATTCAGAGTATTCCATAAGATTCAGTGATGATGAGGATTACATTTATTACATTATTAGAGTAAGTTTTATTTTTGTTCAAAATTTTGAGATAAATATTATTGTTGTTTTCAGTGGTTTTATTAATCCTATTTGTGGTTTTGAAGATTTTAGAAGTGATGTTAAAAATGGTTAACAGAAATAATGACATACACAATAAATATCATATATGGTAAATTCTATTGATATAACCAATATAAATATTTTTTAAAAAATAGTTAAGAAGTAAAAAGGACAATAAAAGGAATAATTGTTTGGGTAATTAACCAGCAACCCAGCAATTATACAGGCGGCAGTTTAAAAACCTAAACACCAAACACTTTCAATACTTATTTATTTTCTTTTTTCTCTGCCACTGCATTTTTCTTTTTCTTTTTTATAATTCTTTTTTTAAAAGAGTTTAAGCATTTAGTATTGTGATAATCTATGAATCTAGTTAGTCACCACAAAAAAAAATCTATGAATCTAGTTGTGTTGTATATTTGGTTACCTTGAAACTTCAGCTCTTCTCTTAGCTTGTTCTTTATATCATTTCCTACTTCCTTATACACAGGTCAATGCAAGTAGGAATTCTTTAAAAAAAAAAAAACAATCCTTATTTATACTCAATTGTATCACATTATGCCGAATGTGTTGTAAGAATGAAGAAATAGACACACACCTGCTCAAGGATTGTCCCTGGGCTCAGCTTTTCTGATTAAAATGTTGCAAATGTCTTAATTAGTCACCAAAAGTTCTGATTAAAAAATGGTTACAGATGCATGTTGCTCCCTTTAATGCAAAATGCTCTATTAGTATAATTGTGTGTGATAAGGGAGATAATGACACAGCTTAAGTTCCGAGTTAAAGCACTACACTATGGACTTTGGGGATGTATAGCCAATCTAGATTGAATTGACTAAGGTGGAGATAGCGTCACCAATTTTCTATCATAGCAGAAGGTTAAAAAAACAAATAAAAAATGGAATGATCCCAAGCCTTCCATATGATCTCTTTCTATGTGAAACAAGCACCGTGCCTCTAAAAACTACACAACCCAAAACATTCCATGATTTCAATAGCAATACAACTAAATGAACACTTTACAGGACCAAACAATGAAAGTTTTCAGCCTAGGAACTTGCAGCAGCATGGCATAAATTTATCTTCACTTTGTGAAACAGAGAAGGAAGCAAAAGCAAATAACCAGCATATGCCATTTACATGATGTAATAAGCCAGTATTCTAACTAATGTACAGCATTTTTAGTCATACCACCAGATAGATAACAACAAAATCATTAGCAATTCATCCATGAGAGTTAAAACTTCTCCTATAAAATCCTCTTCTGTAATTTCCTTCTCATTCATAGAATTGGAAAATTGTCATAGAACAGCTAAATCAATAAGTAATTAGATGGTGATGCTATAACATGTAAATTTCTAACCCTAACGATGAATGTTAAGCATGTCCTTAGCCTCAGTTTGTTCCTCCAAGAGACCCTCACTGGCATACTTACTGAGAAGCTCCATCTTCTTCTTCTCCAGAACCATCTTCTCGATCTCCTTCTCATCCGGCAGCGGCACGTGCACCACGAATTCCCTCTCCTTCTCCTCTGCCCTCTCCCTCATCTCCCTCTCCCTCCTCTCTTCCTCCACCACCTCCTCCTCCTCCTCGTGCAGGATCTCCCTCGCAGCCGCGCTTACCATCGCCACCTCCCCACTCTTCACACTCTTTTGAGCCTCCTTCCTCACCTCCTCCAGCCGCATCCACTCCTCCGCCGCCTCGCGCCGCATCTTCTCCTCCGCAGGTCCCTCGAGACGCTCCAGCACGCCGTCCTCGTCATCCCTGTAACCGTAGTAGCTGGCATCGATTCTCTTGTAGATGTCGTACCGAGTGCGCCGCTTGCGAAGCTCAGGAGGCTTCTCGAAGAGCTCGCGAACGCCGGGGAGCTTCTTGGCGGCGCCGAAGTAGCGGTAGCCAGGGCCGCGGCCGCCGGGATTAGGGACGTCGACGATGTTGCCTTCAAGGTCAGTCATCTTGGCAGAGTGGCGGGCATAGTTAGGGCCTCCGAGCTCGACGATGCGGCGCTCCCAGTGAGACTTTTCGCGTATGAGTTTGTTGATCTCGTCGTTGAGGTCGCGGAGGCGATGCTCGCCGAGACCTTCGTTCTGGATCTCGGCGACCTTGCGGCCGATCTCGCGCATGATCTGCTGGCGCCACTTGTCGGCTTCTGAGAGGTCGCGGCATTCAGAGGCCAGAAAGGGACGGCGCTCCTTGGGCTTCTTCTTCTCCTCTGCCTTGAGGGCGATGAACCTGTTCAGCATAGACTGCGCCTTCTCTTCATTACGAGCCATCTTCTTCTTCCTCCTCCTTTCTTCTTCTTCCCCCTTCGGCTTTGTGTGTTTCTTCTCTTCTCTGCAATACAATCGATCGGTATAGAATAGGGTTTCGGTACAAAGCAATTAGGGTTTAAAAATCAATTATCCTTTTCTTTTTGGTAGAGTTACCTTATTATCCTTTGAAAGTTGAAAGTTGAAACTTGAAACACTTGTGCTCTTATATATCGGTAATGTAAATGAGACGTTAATTATAAATATTATATATTTTTTTAAAAAATACATATACATATAAATAAAATATAATATTTATTTTATTCATAATTATGTGAAAACAAAGAAAATCGCCTACTAAGTTCTTTTATTTATGTTTAAATGTGCAACATTTAATTAAGCAGAGTTTTTTGGCAGGGCCTTCGAATATTACTGTCTCCCAAACATTTGGATTGGGTGCATCCAAATGTATTTTAGATATAAATTAAGCAACATAAAAAGAACAATTTAATATTACATATCACATATATGACAGACAATACTAGTCCTAGTAATCTTTTGTCTCGAGCGGAATTCACACACTACCTTATGATGATGAATACACATAGCAAGTAAAAGAAAATAAAGTAATTCCCTAATGCAAGAAACAACAATATCGATGTTTCTTCTTCCTGCTTGGCTTTTTTGTATCATCTGAAGCCAACAAATCTTGGAATGTAGCTGTGTTTAATTGCTTGTTATCAAGTGTTGTATGGTTCAGCATTTCCCTGTCTTTGAAAGAATACCAATCAACGTGGCTTGCTTCAATTACTGATCTTGAAAGATTCTGCTCCGGTGAAGGTGAAGCTGGAACTACTTTATTATAGTTTACTTCTTTTAAGATAGCATTTGCTCCTGTGTGCCTTAAGCATCAAAAGAAACTAAGGGCATCAGTTATAATTATACATATAATCCATGATTAACAACTTGGCTTACATAATCACCTTGAGTTTGGGATTTCAGAGTTAATCACAGGTTCTTCTTGTGAAGTTTCCCCCTGGATGTTGCTGTTTGGTACTTGGATAGCCTCGGTTTCTGGATTTTGTTTTGCAGAATTTGAATCAACTGTGCCTCCTTTTTCAATAGCAAAGGTAGCAGAGGGCAAGAGGGAATGAAATTGAAAACCATGTTCTCTAACCACAGAAATAGCCTTCTCTAATGTTTCTAGAGCCTGTCTTACTTCTGAACTGATATATACATTCCTGTTGCCATGATCTTTCTTGTTATCCTCCTCCTCCTCCTCAATTTGTACTATCTCTTTATTATCTGCTTCTACAATCTCTTTGCTATCTACCTCTACAATCTCATCGGAATTGAAATTATTTCTATGTTGATCAGCTCTATCCGGACAGCGTATATCTTCTCCGCCGTCGTGCTTACTTTGTATAAGATCATCAGCAGAATGAAAGCTTGTAACTTGGGTAAGATCCTCCCCTTCCATAGTATTTGGTCCACTATTGCTGCTATAAAGAGCTTGATGAACTCTAACATACAATGGTTCCTCCAAGACCTTGCTAAGTTCATCATTTTTCATCATTGAAGCCACAGCCTATAACAATATTACAAGTTAACAGTGCTATGCATAAAGATTAAATCAGCTGAATCCAGTCTTATAACTAAAGAACTTAAAATATGATTGTATGATGAGTTGATGTCATTCTTAGTTAGATGCCTCAAAATCAAAAGTGATGGAATGCCTAAGAAAGAAAAAAGAGGGAAAAAAATCCACAACCTTTTGATAAAGTCTGAAACCACTGCCGACGAGCTGCCTCGAAATGAAGTTTATGAGGGAAGGAGGTACAAAATCCAGCTTTATATCCAGGTTTGCTATTGTCCTACAAAAATTTAGAAAGAACAAAACATATCTGATCACATAAACAACAACCAAAATGCAAAACCAAGGATTGAACACTCATGAGAACCAATGAAAATGCATTTGTGCAGTTTAGTGCAGTTCTTTACTAAAATTTATGAACACAATTACCTGCTTCACAAGGCTTCATAGAGAAAGAAACCTTAAGCATATGGAATGCAGGTACAAAGAAAAAATTTCCAAGTCTTTTGCTTCCTCCATTGGAGTAACTTCTTAAGTACTGACTAAAAACTCACCTAAAGTAACTTCTTTCTGGTGTCACCTTCTGCAAAGCAAAGCCTCCAACTACATCAATTCTCACAGCTTCCTTGGCATCAGGAATTACATCACTGTTGAAGCCAGTGATGCTTTTTGAGTCAGAAACCTGAAAGCAAATTAAGCAATAAGCATTAAGCATAAATTTCTTGAAACTTGGATCTACATTGGAAATAACTTCCTTAAAGAAAAGACAAGAAGAAGAAACAAAGAAAGAAGGGTGTAGGCGCATACCGAATTCAAAAGAACAACTACTAAGTCATCTTGATAGTACTCAAACAGATAATAGTGCACTATAGCCTCCCTTGTCGACAGCGGCCATGAAAGCTTCATCCTTTCTTCCAAAATTTAGAGCAATGTAAGAATGACATAAAGCATTTTCTTTTGTCTTCTTTTCTCTATTTTAGGAAAATTAAAAGAAATTTATTGCTGCAAGGACAAACCTGACTAGTGATACTTGTTCCCCAATCTGGATCTTCTGCAAACATTCGGCCGCAGTAATTTTAAAGGTTGGAACAATAATATGAGGCCACCTGAGAAATAGAAATTGTGAATAGGATATCAGCTAAAAAGTATGACTCAAAAGTTTCATAGTCATACATTACTTAGAATCAAAATAATTTCTGTGGTGTACAGAAACATCCAAGGGCCATTTTTCTGAAAAATAGTGATACCTTATACAGAAATTCAAGATTCTAAAGCACATATTGTACCATGATTCTTACCATTTGTTGTAAAGAGGTGTCTCCCATGAAAGGCATAAACCTGTAACAAAGAAAAGAATTCATCAATGTTGAAAAAATCACAATGCTAAGAACTTTGGTTGTTCTTATGGAACTCACAAACATCAACAGGCCCATCTACATAGCCTTCAGCTAGCAATGAATGAAACGGAGTTCCCTCCGGCCCTTCGCGATACATAACACGGAACTCTTCATTATCCTGTTTTATCTGTTTAAAGAAGTAAAATTACAACAATGCAAATTACTGATTTCAAGTTCTAGATCTAAAAGAATGGACAATAAAAATATAGCATAGTTGTAGTGTAGATAGTATACTTTCCAATCAGTCCGTGATGGTGTACTTGTACTAGACCCTTCACTATATTCAGAAACACTCCTCAACATATCAAGAAAGTTAGATACCTCTGCTGTCTTGGTCTCTACTAAATTATCTCTATCTCCTGCAACAACCAAATATAGGAATAAATCATAATTAGCAAAACAAAATAATACTAATAAATATTCAATCATTACAAAGCAAATAGGGCTAGGGAATGCTCTTAGTACCTTGTTGTTTTGAAGAATGCAAGAGTTGAGTCTGAACAAGGTTTTTGAGCATGTGATAATTTGTCAGATGAGGTGAGGCAAGAGTGTTGTCCAGCCTCTCCCTATACTCCACAATCTCTATTTTCTTCTCCATCTTCTTTGCATCTCCAAAGGAAAAAAAAACACACACACACAACAAAGTCCTTTTTACTCAAAAAGCCATTTGATAACAACCGCCACAACTTTTCAATTTTGTTACTTTGGTTTCTGAATATTCTCCAACATCACAGGAATCACTGTCGGTAACATATCAACCAACACATATAAAAATAGCATTTGTTGCACAAAATGGGTGGGTGCAAAAAGGTTTCTTTCACCCCATTATCATAAACGGAGTTATTAGTACTCCAAAGTAACAATTGAAACTCTGGAACTAGACCTGCATAATAAATGAAACTGGCCAACACACCTACTCACCCATGAAATACAGCTAGCAGAATTTAATGAAACCACCACGTGAGTAAAACCAATCTCACATAATTTTCATGATAAGCTCAATTCACATAGTCAAGTACTAATAATAGTATCCAGGTAGTAAATTTTGATCAAAATTTAATATTGCACCTACATGAAACTTTGCTCAGTTTGGCTTTGAATGACAGAAAAAGAACTGGAATTTGCAGAAGCTGAATCAATGAAAGAATTAATGATTTGGTGATATGATAATTAGAAGAATATATAGAGGATATTTTCTTTATACTGGGGGCAACAAGCTAACAAGAACTGCACGGAATAGTAGAATCCCGTAACTCCCAACCAACTCTAATTATTATGCAGACTGCTAAGCATTAGCTCCTTAATTAAAGTAAACAATATTTTGGCCTTCAAATTTTTTATTTTGAGATAATATGATTTAAAAATCTATTAAATAGTAATAAAAATTAGTTTTGTGGGATTTTATTTGTATGTCGTAGAGATTTTAAATTCTTATAAATTATTAATAAGTTTATTTTTAAAACATTTCTTCATCTGTGGTAATTAAGTGAAGAAAGACCATTATTAAAAATAATATCATAAAAAAAGTAATTGTAATACGAAAAATTTTAAAGGAAAAAAGTAGCATTTAATAAGAAACAAAAGAAAAAACATTAATATCGAAGATATTGGTATTGGTAATGGTGATGATGACCATAGACAATATAACAATGATAATAAAGTATAATTACATAACAAAAATAGTAGACATATATAGAAGTGATACATAGAGTAGAAGTAGAAATGATAAAGACAAGGATAAAGAAAATGGTGGTAACAGTGATCATAGTTGATCACTTGATCATATTGTTAAAAAGAACATTGTATAAGTTTAAACTACTCTCCCTCAAAATACAAATAAAACCCCACAAATAAATTATATTTTCCAATATAAAAAAATTGAGAGTTAAAGTGTCTATATTTTTGGACAAAAATCACCTTATTTTTCATAAGAAGAGATCGATATCAAATTGAGTATTTACTCTAATTTTGATGCAGTTATAGAGTTTATATACAGTAGTTCAATCATATATTTTCTTTGAATAATTATTTATACAATTAATATAAAATATAGTTATTTTTGTTAATATGACAATGAGCTTGTTTGGGTGAATCTCTAAGAAAAGATCTGTTTTCGAATTTTTTTTTTTAAGATTTTATAGAAAAATAAAAGTACTTTTATGTTTGATTATTTGATACAAAAAGTCACCAAAAAAATTTTCATACAAAAAGATCTTTTTATTTATCAATTATGTTTGGGTATAACAATATAAAAGTATTTTTTTATTTATTATGCAAAAAATAAACTTTTTTAAGAAAAAAATCTTTTAAAAAAATATAAGTGGTAGCTTCTCAGAAAAGATATTTTTATTTTTTAGTATTTTTATTTTTATTATTAAAAATTTATCAAACGTGCTAAAAAATAAAAAATATATTTTTTAATAAATTTTTTTTATTAATTTAATGGCACCCTAACAAATAAAATATATAATTAAATTCGCGTATAAAATTATTTTATACTGAAAATATATTTTAAAAAAAATTAAATTTGTTTATTAATAATAATTATAGCATATACTTTTTAAGATACAAAATTAAATTCTAATTTTAATGTTATCTTATATTATGTGAAGATAAGACAAGGTATCGTTTTTTATATTAATATATTTCCCAGGATTTGTTAACTTCAATTAGTTGGTGAAAACAAAATTTGGATTTATATTGTATAATTTATAAACTTAGTCAAGCTTCTCCGTTGCTAGTTGCTACCATAATATCAGGATTGGGATAAAAATAAAAGAGAAAAGAAATGTTACTAGCTTTTTAGAGAAAAAAAAAACAAAATAAAAATGTTTTTTTGAATAAAAATATAGAAATTTCGTACAAATAAAAGAACAAAAAAATGTTGATAAAAAAAAGAAAAAAAAAAGTAAAAGTAGCACTAGGGAGGATAAAGATGGAAAACGTTTATTTTTTTAATCTTATTTTTTAGATTTATTTTAGATACTTAGTTGAGAATTTTGTTGAACAATAATTTGTTTATCTAGTATTATTTCATATTGATATACATACTTTTTAATTAGATTTAATTTATATTATTTTCTTTATTAGAGAGTAAATTATCTCATTATGTTTCTCATGATAAGTCTATTATGTATATTTTTAATAATATAATTTATTATTATTAAAGTTCGTACAATAATAAGATTTTGAAACATACATTAAATACAATTTTAAGATTATGCAAATAATTTTTAAATTTGTTTATACTTCCATAAGAATATAGGGATCAAACACTCTTAAAATAACAAATTAATAAAATAAAAAAATAAAAATTTAATCACTTTTAAATTAAAATAATAAAATATACACATGATATAAATTATAAATCAATAATAATTATACTCTTATTTTACATTTTATAATTCTTCCCACTTTTTGAAGATTTTTTCCTGCAATAATTTATTTCAAGTGTTAAGTATTTGTATAATTACATCTATCAACAATACTATATTACAGAAAATAATATACTTTTCAATTTACAGAATATACTGGAGTTTATATATATATATATATATATATATATATATACGGACACCGATCTGATGCAAAAGAGAATAAAGGACCAGGTTTTGTTAGGTTAGGTTTGGCTGTTACTGTTTTAGACTTTTAGTTACTACTTGCTAGTTGCTACTATCTTGTTTGTAATTTGAGTGGACTCGGTCACTGATATTCTAAACATAGGATGTGTTTATGGAAGGTCTATGAAAAAATACTTATAAAATATGGATATTTTATTAAGTTATTGCGTCTTTATATTAAATACTTTTTAGATACAACATTTATTTATAATTTTATATCGATTCGATACGCGTATCTATTTCATTTAACTGTCTCTTAATAAGAAATAAAAAAATTATTCGAACATATTTAGACACACTTAAATACCATCACGTGTCAGTATATCTAATCTTATTATTAATTTATATTCTTGAAATAAATTTATAAATAGTATATATTATTATTTATTAAAATAAAAATATTTTAAATACTTTATATAATTAAAAAAAGACACTGAAAATAATAAAAAATAAATATATATTTTAATATCAATAAATTATCAAAATATCATTACGAGTTATCTAAAAAATACTTTATATTTTATATATATGTGTGTCCTCGTATCATATAAGATTTTAAATTTTGTGTGTCAACATGTCTCATGTCATGTCGTTTCTATATCTATATCAGTGTCCATATATCATAAAAAAAATACTCATTAAATTAATTATTTATATATAAATATAAAATGTTAAAAAATAAATACCTTAAATTAACACTTTATTTTTATATTATTAATATTAAAATTTAAATTTTAGTTTTTAATATTAGAATTAACTATTAAATTAAAAATAATAAATTTTATTAATTATATAACATTATTCTAAAAAAATAATAACCTCATATGAATGTATTTTTTTAAATAATTATAATTTTATTTTTCGTAAAATTAAAAATTCTCTTATATATATTTTATAAGACTGCTAACTATTTTTTCCATGGTGGCTAAAAGAGCTTTATCCAACTAAAAGAAATTTACCACAATATCAATCGCCAAAGCCTCTGCCCATGGTGAATACTATATAGTGCTTTTGATATTATACTTAGGTGCCTTCTATGGTATTTATTATTTTATTGTACCTATGGTGACTACAAAAAAGTTTTCTAATTAATTGTGGATATCTGGTCATTTTTTTTTTTTACCGTATCACTAAAAATGTTGCTTAAAGAGAAAGTGTTACCCTTAATCGTTAACTTGGCTCTAATACCAAATTTTGAACTTTGAATAAAAATAATTTATAAATTCTATAGTATTGATCATTTCTACTACTTTGATGTATATTTATAACTTTTTAATCTTGTTTTAGTTTATAATATTCTTTTTTGCATGAATTACTGTATATAAAATCTTTTATCTGTTTGTCTTTTTCTTTAATATAATTTCTCAAATCCTCAATTACTTCTTTTATTTCTACACTTTCTCTTGTTTCTAAATATCTGTTTAATTTTTCAATTTCATTCTCCATTTTTTCTTTCAGCAGCTTTAATTCTTTTAAGTCGTAATATGGTTTTCCAGGCATTTATAAATTTTTTAAGTTTAATTCCAACTTGTTTATAGTTATTCTTATTTCTATCCTTTTTATTATAAGATCTTCAATTTCAATCTGAAGATTATTTAATTCCCTTTTATACTCCTTTATTTACTTTTTAATTTTCTCGTCCTATTTCTTCTTATTTTATTTTCTGGTTTTTCAATCTTTTTATGCTTCATTATTTAAAATTTCCGCAAACTCTATCATCGATTCATCACTATTTTCTAGAGATTCTATTAATTTTTCTAGCTCTTCAACTTCTCTTTTTAACTTGTCATAAATTATTTTTAGGGCTTCAAATGCTCTTTGATTTATTTCAGAAAACTGTAAATAATTCAAACGATTTTCTCTTTCAAAGAGCTCTTGTTTTTTGTCTTGATAAGTTACTATATTTCTTCTTATTTATTGTCATAGTTTAGTGTTTAGGGTCTCATTTAATTTTTCGACCTTTTTTGTTAGTTCTTTTATTTCAGAACTTTCTTCTTTAATTTTTAACTTAGATAAACTTAAAGGGCTATTAATTTTAGATTCTCTTATTTGAAAATTCGATGAAACTAATTTTCCTGATGGTTCTTTTAGTAATAGAATTGGGTTTTCAATAGCTTTATATTTTGGTATTTCTGTTTTTACAATTTTCTGAAATAATTCATCAACATAAATCCTTTCTCTGTTTTTAAATATTATACTATGATGGTTGTTTGTTAAAGCATAATTTATTACATATGTAATTGAAAAAGGTTCATCGTCTTGTTCCATTAGATCTTCCAAGTTTTCTTATGATAAAGGTTAGCATATAGAGCATTGAATTTAACATTTACGTTTGCCAAGTTTTCATGAACAATTCCAATGATTTGATCTATTGGGTCATTAGTAATTCTTTTATCACAGATTGCTAAGCTTATTGGTGAATTAATTCCTTTCATATATGTAGATTTGATTAAGACTTGTATAGTACTAATATGAATCCATCCAATTTTAGATCTTTTTTGTTGATCCTTTATTTTCTCAATCTGTTTACTCAATTCTTCATCATTTATCAGAGCTATTTCAAGTTCTCCATTGGCAGATTTTATCTTTATAGGGGTTTCAAGTTGAATTTTTCCATAGTATATTATATTTTTTCTATTAAAAACTTCCTTTAAAAGATTTTGTTTATTGAAATTTTTATTTGATTTGAGATTTAATTCTGTTTTTAGAACAGCCTGTTTTTCATCATCTAATAAAGCAGTTAATCTATAATAATCAGATTCTTCTGTTAATTCTAGACTTTCTAAATAATTCATAACTAAGAAATTAGGATAAAGGCGTACCTTTCTGGAGAAAAACTTCCTTTATTTAGTATATTTTACATAAGATGTTTTTATCTCCAGATGGGAGATTGTAGATACTAACTCCAGAGGGGAGTTTAGAATTGGTTTTTCCTAAGGGAATTCTTCTTCAAACTATAGAATCGCCTCGGCAGCTTCCTCCTTGCTCTCCTAGCATATGAGTCCTCTTAGCCTCCTGCTTTCTATGGTTTGATGCCTTCTACAATTGCCTAAGCAACCTATTTATAATGGTTGGGTCTGATGGATAATTCCCATCTTTACCCTTCTTATGACGTCATTGCTTACGTCATTGTTTATTATCTTGCACCAGCTACATTGTTGGTGCTCTATGACCTAAGCGCTTACGTCATTATGCAATAATGCTGAGAGATGCTTCAGATGTGCTGTCCTCCTTTTTCATTATGTGGCCTTCAGATGCGTTGTCTCCTTCCTTTATCATGTGGGTTGATTCCGTTTCATTATTGCTTTCTTCAGATAACTTTGAGACACATAGCTGGCACTTGTGGTCTTCTCTGTCTTTTATCAAATAGCAGAGATTCCTCTTTATCCCTTCGGGGAGCTTTTCTAAGAGTCCAGATAAGTTGTAGAATGCTGATTCAAATTCCACTAAGAGTCTCATCTCTCTTTCTTCAATTTCATTCCTTTTACTGGACACAAGCAAAGTATTTCTGCTTTTATAATTGATTCTTGTGTGAGATTCTCTTGTTATCTTTTGAGTTCTTTCGAAGACCCTTGCTAGTGTGCTGGCTAGTCTTCCTTCATGACTGTAGATTGTTAAATCTTGAACTTGATCAATTGGTTGAAAATTTCCTGGGAAGACGGACATGAAGATTACTTGATGTGCTGGAACAAAGCATTCTTCTTCTTCATTAAAAATAGGTTGACTATTCATAAATTTTAGGGATATATCCCTTGGATTTACGTTGTCAATCATATTTTTAAATCTCTTTACTGCATCAATGAATCCTGCAGGAAACTCACTAATAATTTTTAAATCATTAAAAATTAAAATTGTATCAATTAATCCATACTGGAAAAACTGATAGGTGTCAGATGGGAAAGCATCTGGAAATATAACCAGCTTCGTTAGCTGTTCTTTGGCAATAGGATAATATCCCAAGATTGCCCTTTTTTCTTCAGTCCAATTTAGGACTATGTTAAGGGTTTCTCTGAGATTTGATCTACAGACCCTTTTCTTTTCCTTGATTTCAGCCCTTGTAGGAATGTTTCTTATTATTCCTGTTCTTTGGATTTGAATTGGAGCTTTATCTGCTCTTTTTAGGGTTTGCTCTGGATGAAGAGCTTCATATTCCCTGAAAGATTCCTTTGCTTCTTCCAGTGTTAAAAATCCTCCTTTATGAATTATCCTTGATTGATGTGTAAATGGTGCTGCTTTTTCCCAGGCATCATATACTCCTTTCATGGGGCCATTATAAATTACATAATATTTTTATCTTGGGTGGATTTTTGATAATTTCATCAATTATTTTATTTCTGGAATTTTTTCTTCACCTGATTTGTCCACCACGCTTAGCTGGCTGAACTCTGATGGTTTTGGTTGTGTGTTGATTTCATTGCTTCGATGGCCTTTTTAGGGATTGGATCTGTGTCCTTATTTGCTGACAATGCTTGCATTTTTCGAGTTCTTGTTCATATTTCTGGATTTCTTGATCTAATGCGTTGTAGACGAACTCCATTCTCTTGTTAATGTATCTGCAATAACATTTTTGTCACCCTTAATATTCAATTTTTATTGGATATTGTAACAAAAATAATTGCCATCTTACCAATCGTCCATGATATAATCAACTTTTAAATATATCGTATGAAACCTGTTAGGTAACTTGAATCTGTCCTTAATGTAAAATCTCTGGGTAATAAATCAATTTTCCATTTCTTAAGAGATTTAATTACTGCTAGAGTTTCCTTTTCATGAGTGGTATATCTCTGTTCTGTTGGAGTAAAAGTCCCTGAAATATACCTGCAAAGTAATTCCTTTGGGGAATATTTAGAATCTAGTGATTCTTTTTCTTGTTCCAAACTTTTTATAGTTTTCTTAGCTTTTAGACATTCTGACCAGGTTATGTCTGAAGCATCTGTTTCTACTATTAAGTAGTCATTTTCTTCTGAAATATAAAGTTCTGGAAGTTTTTCACAAAGTTCTTTAATTCTTTGAATTTGCATACTATCTTTTTCATCCCATTTCCATTCTTTTTTAATACTTATTTTTGGAAATAAGCTTTTAGTGTATTCTGTTATATTCTTTAAAAATCCTTGATCAGAAATATAATTTATACACCTAAAATCTTTGTAATTGTTTTCTATCTTCTATTTTATTAGGAAATAAATTTACCTTTTCTAGAATATTTGGTTGAAGTTTTAGCTTACCTTGAGTGGATAGAATTAATCCAAGAAACTCTATTTCTTGTTTTGCTATTCTTGCTTTCTTTTTGCTAAGAACTAATCCTTTCTGTTTACATCTTTCTAAAACTATTAATAATTTTTGAAGATGATCTTCTTTATCCTGTTTTGTAAAAATTATATATCATCAATGTATACTAAAACAAATTCATTTAATTTTTAGATTTTCTTCCATAAATCTTTGATAAATACCTGGGGCTTGCTTTAATCCGAATGGTAATACATTCCATTCATAAAGCAACACACTTGTTGATTCTTTTGTTGGGCAAGTAAAAGCAGTTAATTTCTTTGTTTCTTCGTCTAAACGAAGTTGCCAATATCCTGATTTTGCATCAAGAGATGAAAACCAAGTTGCTCCCTTGATTTTTTCTAAAATAGAATCTTTTCTTGGAAGTTTATGAGCATCACCAATAGTTGCTTCATTCATTTTCTTATAGTTTATTACCATTCTTCGTTTTTCCCTTGCGGAATAAGGAATTTTATTCGGAACATTTATCTCTTTTGTGGGATCTTTTAATTTAATGCTTACTAATTCGTTATTTGTATTTTTAATATCTAAAGGATTTTCAGCACAAATTTCATCCAAAAGTTCTTCTATCTTTATTTCAAGATTATTTTGGAATATTTATCTGAAAGTATAAATTTAAATAACATGTTTCTAATATAGAAAATATTTTAAATTTAAGATCTTATCTATAGTAGTAGTTGGTATTTTTATACGTTTTGATTTTTGATTTATTGAAGAATCGTGTGGGGCTTTTAGAACTATATATGTTAATTCTTGAATGAATGGATGATATAGCTTTAAAAAGTTATTTCCTATGATAAATCCATTCCAGAATCTAACATATATATAGATGGAACAATGAACTTATAATTTTGAATAAAAATTTCAACCATCTCTGCTTTTGGTCAATTTTATGTATTGATTTGTCAGCTATTCTAACTCTTAATGGTTTCTTTAATTTTTCCAATCAAGTTTTATATTTGAACTAGCAAAGCATTGTGTTGCCCAGAATCTATGAAAGCATTTATAAACTTTTCTTTATTCTGGTCTGTTTCCGAGACATATTCAAAAATATAGTCTAAGTTATCATCAGATTCTTCTAATGGTTCCATGAAACAAGACTTAGCAATTCTTTGTTTAGTAAGATCCTTTATCCTCTTTTCGGGCATTCATTTGCGTAGTGTCCTTTCTTGGCAATACCAACATTACAATTTCTTTTTATTCGGGCAATAGTTATTTCTTGTTTTGTTTTTATTGTATTTTCTTTCCTAAAATATCTCTTTTTTCTCCAGTTTGGATAGTATTTTCTTTTTCTAAATTGATATTTTCTTTTCTTTGAAAATTTTTATTAAGACCATATTTTTGGGGTATCTCTTCATTATCCTGACAGCAAATTCTGATTATATTTGCAAATCTTTTTTGAGTGCTTCTTGCATACAACGTTCTTTATTTCCTCTCTTATTGCAGAGTGCTCCACCAAAATTATTTTCAATTGTTCCTCTATTATTTCTCTATAAATCTTCCCATTATAAATCATTAGCAGGATATGGAAGTTTTGTTATGTACATACTAAGATAATGATTTTTTCTTCTTCTTTTAATTTGTAATAATGTATTCTATTCACATATATAAGATTCCACATTACATAATCATATATCTGGATATTAGCTAAATGGTTTTTGCTTCTTGATATTCTTATTATAGACTCTTGTCTATGATCTATAATATTTTTTCCAAAAATTCTTTATATAGAATCATCATTATATAATATCTTATCATAAGCTGTTGTTTTGTTTCTAATTCTTCTATTATTTGGTTTTCTATTGATGTCATATATCTCTTATAGTTCCTTTAGTATGAAACCCTATGTAATTCCAAATGTCTCTTCTAGATAATCACTAAGTTTTGGATTAGTAAAGGCTTCTAATAAGAAGAATTTAACCAGTTTTCAAAAATTTCTTTTTCTTTTTTGCAGTCTAAATCGAGCATTCTTTCTCCTTCCATTTCCTGGATTTAGGAACGTATTTTGATGGTATTTTGTATATTTTGAATCTTTATTTATAAACCCTTTTTTAAAAGCATAATTATCAAAACCTGTTTCCCATTTAAATTGAGATTGATTATCCTTAGATGTTCCAGCTTCATTTTTTACTTGTATGGAATTGCTGTTCTTCGTCACTTGAATAATCTAGAATGTGTTCTTCATTTTCTATATTTCAGAATTACTAATTCCTCTTCTATTTGAATCTTGTTCCATAATATATTTTCTGAGCCATTTTAATTGTTTAAAAAGCATTGTAACTTCTTCTAATTTTTCTTCATATCATAATTTTGTGGTTTTACTTTTAAATCTGTTATGTTAATTATGTTTTGAAATTTTATGGATGTTAATATTCTTCAAGCATATTACTATAGAATTTAATGTGGGTTAAAAGTATGATATAGATGTGGGGAATCATTTCCATGATAACATTTTTTAGAAATTCTGTGTGAAAAATAAGTTTTTTCAGGTTTTTGAAATCCTTCAATAAAACTTATAGTAAAATAAAGATTTTGAGAAAAATCATTTTGTATTGATTTTAAGAATTCGGTGTTATTACAGTTAACATTAGTTAAAATCATTATTTTTGATCTATTAATTTTGATAACTTAATTATTTCTTCTCTTAAATCTTCTAATTTACTTTTTTCCATTAGGTGACGCTTTTCTTTGTAAAGAGCTACACTTTTAAGTTAAAAGTGTGGCTCTAGCCACCACTAGTTACCATAGACATAACCACCAGAGACTTGGCTTTATACTTAACCTACTAAAAATAAATAAATAGGTATATGTTACCCTATTTCTTTAAAGTAACATGTAAGTTATCCTCTTTGATGTGTTACATTTTAATTGGGTATGTATTTTAATCTGAGTGGACCAAATAAATAATATTTAATAAATTTTAAATATTTTATTTTTAGTTTTAAATATTTTATTTTTTATTTTTAAAAGTAAGTTAGACAATTTAGGTATTATAATAAAAAATACTATAAAATTCATTTATATATATAAATGAAGAAAAAAACATTTACCACAAAATAAAAATTTAGGTGAAATCAACTTCACGTAAAATTAATAATTAAAAATTATTAAATAAAAATTTAGTCAAATCAATTAAATTACTTAATGATTCTCAATTATCAAAAAGTTAATTGTACTGGAATTTTTACCTCACCACAGTATCTTTATAGTTTTAGACTTGAGATTTGGGGATAAAAAAGACATTAGATATCTTAAGTCTTATACATTGTTTGGATTGAGGGATTTTGAAGGGAAAAAAATGAAAGGAAAGAAAATAAATAAAAAAATAAGTTTTTTGTTGTTTGGATGAGAAGAGAAAATAAAGAGAAAAGAAAAAAATAGTGTAGGACCCACTAAATTATTTTATTTTCACAAATGAAAAAAAAATAAAGAAAAATAGGAACAATAGGAATAAAATTACACATTTACCCCTTATCATTAATAAAGTATAATTTACATATAATATATATAAAGGTATTAATGTAATTTTATATTATTATGATTTTCTTTCTTTTCATTTTTCTTTCCATCCAAACAAAAAAAAAATTTCTCTCTATTTTCTTTCTATCTATTTTCTCTTATCTAAACAACATACAAATAACTTTACTTTTCTTTCTATTTTTTTTTCACTCATTTTCTTTCCTTCTATTTTCTTTTCTATTACCAAACAAAGCCTTAAAGCATTTCCTCAGCAAATGTGACTTGAAAGACACACAAAACCTAACAGAGATAGATGTAAACATTAATTTCTAGTTGAGTAAATCGCTTCTTCGTCGAAGAATCTGGACGCCCAAGTAATCAACTGGACCCCGAACCGCAACTTGAGGCTTTCCAACATTCACGCGGATGGCAGAAATCTGTGAGAATTGTGTCAGAGCAGTTATTGCAATCTTTTGGGCCACTGACTCCAGAAGAATGTGAGCCTTCCCTTCAATAATTTCCTTAGCAATACTGGCTCATCAAAATTCATTCATATATTGATTATTACATAGATTAAAGTTGCTAAGAATGAAGAAGGTTGAATTCATTGGCAAGTGACAAAGAGGTAATAACTGACCCATAGATTTCGGCGTAACTAACTGTATCTGACAAGTGATCAGATATGCCTGATGCCCTAAGATCCATCCAAGCATCTATGTTTACCAAGAATTTCTGACCCAGCACCCTTTCTTCGGCTATTGCGCCGTGAAAAGTGAAAACCATGAAATGTGCATCCCCTCAGTATGAGTTTGTCTCCGGTTATCAACGCATCGGCATCCATCTTTGCTGAAAACAATGGGCTTCTTTCGAACAAGTACGCAGTACCTTCTTTCAGTCAGATCGGAAGAAAAAAAAAGTAGGGCTAGGACTCTGATTGTATCAAAGACCTACGCCTAAGCCCATCCAATGTGAAGCGCTCACGAAAATAAAATGACATTAACTAAGTTAGACTCATTCCCACAAACAAGTGTTGCTCATGCAACAATTCATTAGTGAAGAGGTTTAGATAACACTAATAGTTATATCTCTAATATTTTTTAAATTTTTATTATACATATTGTACAAATATTTCATTGACTCTCCATACTTTCTCATTTTTAAATAAAACTTAAATTTGTAACGGATTAATTTTTAAAAAAACACTATAGGCAACTAAAAAAATAGAATGACACGAGACTCACGAGTCAGCCTAATGATACCATCCCTGAGCTTTACCCTTTGTCCATTAGGCCCATTTGAAAAGCTTCAAAAAATAATTTTTTTAAATTTTTAACTTATAAAAAGTAGTAGTATTAATATTTGATATAATTTTTAAAATTAAATTATAATTTTTTCAAAAGTTATTTAAAAATTTATAAAAAAATTAAAAAAATAACTTCTCTCATAATAAAAAGCTTTTTATCACATTTCTTTTAAAATAAACACTTTAAAAACTAAAAACACAAATACAAAATAACTTATTTATAAACTACTCTTAATATAATTATTTATTGTTTAAACTATTTTTTCAAAAAGAACTTAATTAAACTATTTACCAAAACGGGGTCTATAATGGTGATTATCTTTTATTGCTCATAACAAAATAGTATTAGAAGTAGAAATTTATTCAACGAGCAGTGATAAATTTGCTTCTCCCCTCAAATGACCAAAATTTCACTGTGTAAACTATTTTTATTTATTTGTTTATTTGATCAAAGATTATACATTATTCTCCTACAGTTCTACATAATTAGAGATATTCGGTAAACAAACTCTTGGAGACCAACATGCGCCGAGTTCAGAAATTCTCCTTCATGTCTTTAGAACCAACACAAAGAGCATGCCGTTCGGCCTTCCTAACAACCTTATTATGAATAATTCTGAAACAAAAATAATCCTAGAAAAAAGAAATTAACGGACATATTCAACGAGTCAGAAGTACAACTTTTTTTTGTGAATAATTAGTTCAAGTTCAAATCATAAAACATTAAAGAATGAGGTTTTGAACCCAAAAAAAAAATACAATTGAGGCGAATCAAGAGAAAAGAAATGTGCAGTTATCAAACTATAATCACGACTAGAATATAATTTAAATCAGCTAAAAGAATTGGTTAATATTTTGAAGATGCATATATACATGTAGCAGAAGAACAGGTGTAATAATCTATCCTCTGGGTTACTACCCTCTTTTCCCATGGCTTCAAAAAGCTGTACAACTACAACATAATTCTATCTTGTGCTTTTTGTTCACTCAACTAGTCTTTGGTAAAGCGCAAGGGTTACCGCTTAAGATGGCTGCAAATCTCAACAAGTCAGACAACTGTTCCGGCAACTGTCCAAAATGCCTCAAGCTTTCCGCATTCGCTGTTGCTCTGACTAATTACACAATCAATTGCATCTAAAGTATTCATCTAAATTTTTCTGTAGAAAAGCAGATAAGCAGCAGAAGTCTTTATCATGTCTTCACTGGCAGGGGCAACCCTGCTATCATCAAACTCATACCATTTATCATGGCTATACTGCAACGGAATAACCACATATGTAGCATGTAAGTAATTAAAAGGGATATATACAAATGACAATAATTTCTTCAATGTGCGCTTTTTTGAAAAGGAATAAGTTATATAAAAGGCCAAACTGAAAGCAAAGAGCATTGTCAAAATATCACAACAATCAAGATAAAGTAGTGGGTGATAATAATAAATTATGGGGGCAATAGTCAAGTGTCTTCACATCCCACATTGTTTGCTACTCTGCCATAGCAATTAATATTCTTAATAATATGTCAATGAAATATTTCCTTAAACAAAGGAATTAAAAAGCCAATGAAAAATACAAAATCAGGGAAAAATAATTAATTCTAATGTTATAATGGATCAAGAGTAATCTACAGATGAGTGGTACTTACACGGACAAATGCTGTATAGTGACCTCCTCCTAATCCTCCATAGTGACAACTAATTGCATACAACATATAGTGGTTCGAAGCCTGACTATTTCGGTGGGCAACATATGTTGAGACATCCAGATCATTAATTGGAAAGTCCACAAATGTTTCCAGCTTGTTCTTGGAGTATCTGCTGTATGAGAACCTCTTCAAATGAATAACGAGGATTTCAGGCAATCTCCAAAGATCTAGTTTTTTACTTGCTTGTTGAGGCTTTTTGCAGGTGGGGCAGTACCTGTAAGTACAACAAATAGAATATCAAACATCAAACAATATCAATAGGAATGGGAATACTAATCTTGGTTTACATATAAAATATGATGATAACTTGGATTAAGGATATAATGTTTCATGAAGATTGAAGTTGCAGAATACAATAACAGACATGATTGAATTCTATATATCTACTAAGTACTAACCACATGTCCTCTGGTCCCAAAGGTTCCTCTTTCAAAAATGCTTCAAGGCACTTGTATATAGAAATCGATTCTTGTGTTCTCTTGGTGAACAACTGGGGCTTGAAAACCTCAGGCAATGTTTGGCTCATGTAGGGAACATAATTTTTAAGCATCCTATCTGACCATAAAACAACCACCTGCAGCTTCATGGATAACGTTGTAATTGGTAATGGTTCGTTCAATTTTGTCCTTAAATTCTCTACTCCTAGGCCACCAGGTAAGCAGAATTCAAAGTCATCCCACAACTGGGTGTTGCCCTCTGCTCCACTGGTGGAGTCTGCATCACTTCCTATTGCTGGGGAGCTAGTAGTGTCGCCCAATTCATCATCTTCACCAAGTTTTTTATTGACATCTTCAGCAGTATCAAACTCATCTAATCCATCTTCAGAGAACTTAAGAAAAGGATTGATTAACTTCAGAAACTCCCTACGAACATCATTTCCACAAGAAATACTGGACAACCTTGTAACAAGTGGAATACCAAACAGCTGATTTTCAAACGTGTCCTTCCCAGAACTGCACTACCCAATACAATAAAATTAATATATATAGTAAATAATTATTACAAAGATCATCCAGTAAAGTAATAAACAACAAGAATATTTCAGGAAAATGACTAACATATTGCACACACCTGAAGTTTAACACCAAAATTTGCTTACAAATGAAGTTTAGAAATGACAACAGAAAGCTCAAGCATTCATCTGTGCCTATTTATACAGGGCATATACACTCAACTGGTATTGAACACAGAGGTCGACAATCTGACAACGACCACATGTTAACTTGTAAAATTATGACATCCCAAGCGAATAGTAAACTAAAGTTCTTTTCAGAAATAAATCTTGAGATGGGACCAAATGGAAAATTCTTAGATTCTCTTCCAATATGGCAATATGTACTCCCAACAGTTGAGGTCACACCATCTACCAAAATAATTCTATTAAAGCAATATCTCCAATTTAGGAGTACAGCTCCTCAATCAGAGATACACATATTTGTGAACAACGCACAAAGAAGCATGTTGTAGGAACACAAAAGAAATTAATCCAGTTTGAAAAAGGAAAGGAATTAAAGAAAAAGAAAGGCTTACTTCTCCAGCAAACGCTCATGTGAGAAAACAACCAAGGGAGCATCTTCTTCATATTTTTGTAATCGATAAGCCACAAGTTTGTCTTGATCTCTAATTTCAGATAACGAATCAGACAGATCCTCAAATAAACGAAAAATTCGATTCTTGTATATCTGTATTACTCCCAAAAAAAAAGGAGGGGATCTTGAATGAGATTATTGACATGTAAAATTCTGTATTAGGATAATAAGTCAATGCTAAAACATCCAACATAATTGCATTTACTTAAGCATCTCATGCAACAAATTCTCCTAAGTGCAAAACTTTAGCATGATACCTCAGCCACTAAGAGGGTTTCATCATCTCTTAGAGAACAAGAAGCACTCAAAGCTCCAATAAGATTCTTGATTGTTCCACTTTCTGGCAGTGTTACTGTTAATGTAGAAGGCAGTGTTATCCCATCAGTGCTTATCACAGTCAGAGTCATAGTCCGTGTTGTTGTAGAAGGTAATGGAAGAGATAAATACATAAATGGGTCAAATGTGATAGAGACCTTCTTGCAAACAGGGCATACCAATGTCGATCGAAACTGACCCTAAGATCAAGGAACAATAAAATTCAATTTATGCGGAAATTGTTTAGTCAGAGAAATATGGAGAACACTTTGCAAAGAGGTTGTCAGTGTCACCAACTAGTCAACAAAATGTGAGCCCTAATTGCAATAACCAGTCCAAAATAACTATAATAACACCTAATATGCTTTTGTTCTCTAATAGTAATAGTAATCAGACATACAACTTAAAATCTCTGCTTAGGGTAAATAATGGAAGGCATTTGATTATTTCCCTCAATACTTGTAAATATTTCATACAAAAGGAATTTATAAGACTTACTTGGCATAAATCAACAACAATGGAATCGTTGCGAGCAAGGTGATTTCGCCAGTACTCTTCAGCCACTTCTTCATCTGGACGGCCATCTGCATCCTTGACTTCATGATATGGCTTGCGTTTTACACGATTAAGGTCTTCATGTAGTCCATCCAACAAAAAAGCAAGAAGTTCCTGCATATGAAAAGCTTATCTAAGCCATGAAATAATTTCAATCCACGTCACTACTACAAATCGTCAGTGGTCAGATGCCAAGGCCGTAGGGAAACTACAACTGTTTTAATTTGTATTTACGTTTAATTAAAAAACTACAAAAGAAAAAGAAAACGAAAACAACAATAACACTAACTTGAGAATCGTGCTGGCTATAACCACTAAACTGAGGGGCAAAATTAGCCAGTTTTGTCTTGAACATTTCTGGTACCACAGGCCTTGCTCCGGGAACCCATAGCATTCTAAGTAAATCTCCAAAAGCTAAAGCAAGTTCTCCCTAAAACAACCTCAGAGTAAAAGGAAAAAACATTAGTAATGCAACAAAATAACATGACTAGAAATCACGAAGTAACATAAAATAGGAAAAAATAGCATACATTCATTCCCAGGGGATTTTCATAATTGATCTCTTTACGATAATCTCCAAGAAAAAAATCAACAAGCTTTGGCGTATGAGCCAAGCACTGAATAGCACTATTCATAAAACAAGTATTCCCAAGATTCTGCAATCCTGTCAAACCCAAAGTTTGAACTGCTTGATAGCTACTGCTTTGTATAGAGTTTGTTGATATTACATTGGGGATCACACAATCAGTGCTTCCATTCATAATAACACAGCCACTGTGGGAAGAACATTCCATATCAGACCTATCCACAATCATATCATTACTTCCATTACCATGCATTAACTCCGGAAGCCCGTGAACATGCAACTCCAATAGAACCTGCATAAACATGGACAAACAATAGCACTATAAGCAGGCCGAATAATTGCATTTGTATTTCAAACATAAAAACTATGAATAGATCTTGAACCATATGTATAATATTCAGAACAATCAGGAACACACATTCACTTGAATATCTAACTATCTACTAACAACAGGTTTCTTACCAGCTTCTTGGACCACCAACTTAAAATTTCATCAACAACAAAACTGCATAAAAGGAACATAAAAAGGATAAAGACAAATCAACATCTACCTCCTTTCCAAGTTGAGAAAGAGAATCATTTGTCACTTTGTTATTGATGAATAACTGGGTTGTTTGCCCTGAAAAGTCCCAAATATGCATCTGCACAATCAACACCAGCAAATTATACATAACCAAGGTAACATTGAAGCCCAAGCACAAAATCAATTAATAGTTAGATAACTCACTGGACTATGCTCAGAGTCGAATATGTCACAGGCTTTCTTGTAGAATTTGGCCACATTTTCCTGAAATCATGTCAATATATTATCACCCACAGATTATGCAAAACGCCACTTTGAGATTAAGGGGAAAAAAGCACAAGGCAAACTTATTCCAAGCAACACTCTTAAGTCTTAACATTGGCCAAATAACATTCAGAAAAGAAAACAAGCAAATCATTAATAGCACCTTTTGGCATATCTTTGCTACCAGTGAATTTGTTTCCCATGAAACATATATTCTAATTTGCAAGGGGAATAAGTCAACACAGTCCTCCGCAAAGAAGAGGCTCCCAAAATCTTTCATAGCGTTATTAAAATCATTATACCTACAAGAAGAGTAAAATGAATCAATTTCAACCTCTGCCTGCAGAAGCTTTAACCGTAAATGGAAACAAATCCAGCACACAACCTTCTACCCAGTAATAGTGATGACAGGTTTAGTAATAACAAGTTACTAGTAGCGAGAGAGCACAACAAGTGGAAAACAACCTGTGCAGCTTAGGTCAAGGATTAAATTTACAAGTTAGCTCTTCATTGGATCGTGCATTGAACCAAATGGCATTAAAGAAGGGCACGCACAACAAGTGGGCTTAGCTACTCCATTAACTCTCATGCACTACCTCAACTTCTTGCCAAAACAGCGAATAACAGTTGAAAGGCATAAGGAGGACAACCACTCTAATTCAACACAACTTTAACCCCTAAACTATAGCCAAAACCGCCGCATCCTGAAAGGGGAAAGAGAAATAAAACAAAGTGCAAACCACCACTCACCGTTTGAGAGCACGCAACCAAATCCCTTCAGGAACCAACGCATACTGACGACCTGAAAACCCTACGTCCAAACTGCTAATCTTCTCAGGGTCCTCTTCCTTCCTCAAATGGAGCAAAATCTCAGAGTCGGAGTCAGAATTCGACGTCACTGTGTACAGAACACCCTCCACACGATCTCCGTCACCTTCCGCCTCAATCCACCACCTTCACGCAGCACAAAAAATCAAACTCCATGAAAATAAAAACAGTCCTAGAATCCAATCGCTTAGAGAAACAGGAAAAAAAACGAAGTAGAAGATGGAAATAAGTGAGACCTGTAGGGGAGCAAGTAAACCCTCTCGTCGGGGAAATCGCGGGCGTCGTGAGGGTGGAGGTAGCGGCGGTTGGGGCGGGAGCGGTAGGAGTTGGAATCGAAGTCATCGGAGAAGTAGTCGGAGTGGTCGGCGAAGAGGTTGTCCATGGAGAGATGGGGTAGGGTTTGGGAGAGGAGATAGCGTGCGATGGACTTGCAGAGTCTGAAGGTGGAGAGAGAAAGTAGAGCGAGAAAGCGGGTCGGTTTCTGGAGCAGCCAACTCAAACGGAGCTTCTCGGAGAAACGGGTCATATCACAGAGTAACTCCTTCCCTCATCAGTCAAACTCATCACGTTTTTGAAACACACACCGCTGACTACTCCGCTAAATTCCAATTTGATTTTTATTTATAACCCCGATAGATAAAGGGGTTGTTTGATTGAATTTTTAAAAAAAAAAAAATTTGAATTATTTTTTTAAAAGATTTTATGAAAGAGTAAAAGTAATTTATATTTAGATATTTTATATAAAAGATTTTTTATTTATCAAAAATAATATAAAAATATTTTTTTATTATATAAAAAATATCTTTTTTTTTTAAAAAATATATAAATTATAACTTTTTAAAAAAGATATTTTTTATTTTTTTAGTATTTTTATTTTTATTAGTAAAAATTTGCTAAACACGCTAAAAGTTAAAAAGATTTTTTTATTAAAAAAATGTTTTTTTTATCAAAATAATAACATCTAAACAAACACAAAAAAATAAAAAATAGCCACGACATGAACAACAGGCTATATTTTGGGTTTATTAGTCATTCAAAATAAAAATTATATCTAATTAATTTAAAATTTAATTTTTAATATTTAAATTAATTTTTTTAATTTATTGTTTAAGTTGTTTAAAAAAAACGTTATTTCCCATTATGATTATTATATTTTCGTGTAAAAATAACAACGGTTGATACTTGATACATTCCAGCATGATTTAATTAAATTTATTAGTTTAGTTAATAATTTTTAACTTTTATATAAAAATATCTTCATCGTCTAAGTAACAATCATCTCTCTTTATGTATGTATTACTATTATTTCTTTTAGAGTAAATTAAAAAATAATAGGAATTAATTATTTTGTATTTTTGTTTTTGTTGCATTGTTATGTGAAGTGAAAATAACTGAAAGGCGTGATTATGGGGAGTTGTGGTAAAGTGGGAGCGCGTGCGCATAGTACTGTGTACTGGTGAATCTGGATGGTTCCAGGTGCCACTGGGAAAGTGGCAAAATCAGATCAAGGGATTCTTTTTCTTCACTGCTGGACTGGTATGGACCACTATTTTGGATTCACACCTTTTTCTTCTCTATTTCTTTTTTCTGCTAATTTAAATTATAATTTTTTTTATTGGTGAACTTCTTATTAGTGATTGGTGAACATTCTCAATGCTTGTTTCGGCTTTTGATCATTGGTGAATGGTGACTGACCACCGAATCCCACTTATTTCTAATTTATACGTATTTAGAAGAATTTTTTAGTTTATATATAATTTGTTTTGTTGTTAAAATTTATGAAAAAAATTTAATTTAGTTCTGATTTATTAGTAGTATTTTTAAAAATTTAAATTAAATTATTTTTAAAAATTTAAAATCAAATTAGATATCTGTTGATACTCAAATCCAATACTGAGACTTATGACTAAATAAGATAAAGAGGCCCAATCTATAAATTGACCTCCCCTCGCAATCGATCTCCATCTAAGAGGTTGGATTCTACGCAAACTCCACTAAAAGAAAGTCAGGAGTCAGATTAGCTGACAAATAACACTTATTCAAATAAGTAACTGTCCCTAAAATTTCTCAACCCACTTTCAGGAGTCAAATCTTAACCTCCCTAAGATAAAGAAACGGTTATTCTTTGGAACCACTCCAACGGTAGTTATGGGTTCACGACTATAAGTACACTGACAACCTTCAGGTATCTCTAAGTTCCCATACTCTCTAAACTTGCTTAGACCCTTGCTGACTTAGGCATCGGAGTGTCTTTGCAGGTACAACCCCCTTCTCCTTCCTTCGAATACAAGTCGGACGAATGTCTCAAACGCGGAAGAATGCCTAAAGGCCTTCTTCCCAAGACGATTAGGCCAACCTCACGAGTCCAGTCCATCAATCTTCGGTTACCCAACGTAACATTGGCGCCGTTGTCGGGGACTCGAGAGATCATCCTTCGACGGCGGACAACTCACTTGAAGATGGCCACGCCACGACCAATTCAGAATAAGAAAATCTGAACACAAGAAACAATGATGCGGACATGGCCCTCCACCAAGAAGCGAATGACCAACACAAAGAAGGTACCTCTGGGTTAAAAAACCCAAAGGTAAATTCTTCAGAAGGACGCGAATCAGGAAAGGAAGGACCGCCCCATGCAGCCGAACTAATGGGATTGGTCCACGGCCACCAAGGACATTTGGAGCAGCTATAACAGGAATTAGAATGACAACGAGAGGCGGAGAGGAACTTAAGGGAAGAGATAGAGCGACGAAAAGAGTTAGAAGAAAAACTCTTAAAACTAGAATCTTCCCTTAAAAGCCAAAATTCTCGCAGTGACTGAGAAGATTCGCCCTTGGGGGGAGACGACCCGTTCAGTGAGGACATAATGAGGGCAAAAGTTCTAAGGAACTTCAAAAGTCCTGATATGGACCTCTATGACGGGACCACGGATCCAAAGCATCATTTGAGCAACTTCAAAAGTCGGATGTACCTGGCCGACGCTTCTGATGCCACTCGCTGCAAAGCTTTCCCGACCACCTTGACGAAAGCAGCGATGAAGTGGTTCGACAGCCTCCCTCCAAGATCGTTCACGAGCTTCGACGACCTCTCGCGGAAATTCCTGATGCGGTTCTCTATTCAAAAAGACAAGGTAAAACACACACCGAGCCTCCTGGGTGTGAAACAGGAGGTCGGAGAGCCTTTAAGAAACTACATAGAAAGGTTCAATAAAGCATGCTTGGAGATTCAAGACCTGCCCACAGAGGCAGTAATCATGGGCCAAGTAAATGGACTCATGGAAGGCTCCTTCTCCCAGTCCATATCAAAAAGGCACCCTACCTCCTTGAATGATGTACAGGAAAGAGCCTAAAAGTACATCAACATGGAGGAAAACGCTAGATTATGAGAGCCGAGTTGGCGGCCTAGGCACTCTCGCCTGTCGAAAGAGAAAGAGAGAGAGCCCAAGAAGAAGGAGGAGATCAGCATAGAGAAGCCGAGGAGATATCACTCTTATACTCCTCTGAAAGTTTCTCTAGTCGATGTGTATAGGAAAATTTGCCATACTGAAAGGCTGCCACCCCCTAGGCCCATCAAGAACAAAAAGGGGGGGGAGTCGTAGCGACTACTGCGAATACCATAAGATGTATGGTCACCCTACAAATGACTGTTACGACCTCAAAAATTTGATAGAAAAACTGGCCAGAGAAGGTCGGCTCGACAGATATCTTGTAGAAAGGTCGGACAATCATGGAAAAAGGAAGCGAGATGACAGTGACCGAAGAGACGCACCACCTCAGACTCTAGAGAGACATATACACATGATCTCGGGGGGATTTGGGGGAGGAGGGCTCACCAAGTCATCTCGCAAGAGACATCTAAAGCGGGTTTACCAGGTCAGAAGCGAGACTCCCGATCTCCCAACCATCTCATTCACCAAAGAGAATGGGCAAGGGATCATCCCCGGGAATGATGACCCGGTGGTGATAACCATGATCCTAGCAAATGCCCATCTCCACAGAACCTTGGTAGATCAAGGGAGCTCGGCTGACATCCTCTTCAAGCCAACATTCGACAAACTAGGGTTGGATGAAAGAGAACTAAAAGCTTACCCGGACATCCTGTACGGACTAGGAGACATGCTAATAAAGCCACTAGGATACATACCCCTCCACACGACCTTTGGAAAGGGGGAAAAATCCAAAACTCTGAGCATCGACTTTATAGTCGTCGATGTTGGGTCAGCGTATAATGCCTTAATTGGCAGGACTACCCTAAATCGGTTCGGAGCGGTGGTGTCAACCCCTCACCTTTGCATGAAATTTCCAATGCCTAAGGGAATAGCGACGGTGCGGGAAGACCAGAAATTGGCGAGAAAGTGCTACAATGAAAGCTTGAACCTTAGAGGAAAGGGCAAAGAAGTTCACACCATAGAGCTCGGTGGGGTAAAAGCTAAGGAAGAGCTGCGGTCGCAACCGGGGGAAAAAACTGAAGAAGTTCAAGTCGGAGAAGAGGAAGGGAAAAATACCAACATAGGAGCTAGTCTAGGTGGAGATTTAAAACAGAGGCTGATAAAGCTCCTACGAGATAATTCCGACATCTTCGCTTGGAAAGCTTTCGACATGCCAGGGATAGACCCTCAACATGTCCCACAAGCTTTCAGTACACCTCGGATCACGACCTGTATAGCAGCGCAAGCGTAAGCTCGGACCAGAACGAGCTCAAGTGGTGGAGGAACAAGTACAAGCCTTCTTAGAAGCTGACTTCATCAGGGAGGTCAAGTATCCGACATGGCTAGCAAATGTAGTGCTGGTCAAAAAGCAAAACGGCAAGTGGAGGATGTGCGTCGATTACACTGACCTGAACAAGGCATGCCCCAAAGACCCATATCCACTTCCAAGTATTGATACTCTAGTAGATGCGAGCTCAGGGTATCAATACTTGTCGTTTATGGATGCCTACTCGGGATACAATCAAATCCTGTTGTATAAGCCGGATGAAGAAAAAACATCATTTATCACACCCAGAGCAAACTATTGCTATGTAGTCATGCCTTTTGGATTAAAAAATACTGGGGCCACGTACCAAAGGTTGATGAATAAGGTGTTCGTTCCCCACCTTGGGAACTTAATGGAGGTCTACGTAGATGACATGCTGGTAAAAACCAAGGAGAAGACCGACCTCTTGACAGATCTCTCGCAAGTCTTCAACACTGTAAGGTTACATGGGATGAGACTAAATCCTACAAAATGTACCTTCGCGGTGGAGGATGAAAATTTTATAGGATTCATGCTAACACAAAGGGGGATCGAAGCAAATCCCGACAAGTGCAAAGCTATTCTAGAAATGAAAAGCCCGACTTGCCTAAGAGAGGTTCAACAATTGAACGGCCGACTTGCTGCCCTCTCCAGGTTCTTGGCGGGATCAGCACTAAGATCCCTTCAACTATTCTCTCTACTAAGAAAAGGATGCTAGTTCGAATGGACTCCGGAATGCGAAAAAGCATTCCAGGAGTTCAAAAGGTTTTTGAGCCAACCTCCAATTCTGACCCAACCCGTAGTCGGGGAAGAACTCGTCATGTATTTGTCCATAGCAGACAAAGCTATAGCATCAGCTCTAATACGGGAAAATGAGGTCGGGTAGCATCCTGTGTACTTCACCAGCAAAGGTTTACAAGGCCCTGAACTAAAGTATCAAAAACTTGAAAAGTTTGAATACTCCTTAGTAGTAGCCTCACAACGGCTACGGCCTTATTTCAAGCACACACAATAAAGGTACGAACGAACCAGCCCATGAAGCAGATCCTTCAGAAAATGGATATTGCGGGCAGAATGGTTCAATGGGCAATAGAGCTCTCCGAGTTCGACCTGAAGTACGAAGCTTGAATGGCAATAAAAGCCCAATGCCTCACCGACTTCATAGTAGAATACGCAGGAGACCAAGAGGAAAAATCCACTACATTACATGAGAGTTATATGTAAATGGATCCTCCAACAAGGTTGGAAGCGGTGCAGGCATAATACTGGTCAATGAAGGGGGAATGCAAATAGAAGTCTCCCTCAAGTTCGAGTTCCCAGCTTCCAACAATCAGGCAGAATATGAAACCTTGATTGCAGGGTTAAAACTTGCAGAAGAAGTTGGTGCAACCAAGGTAATGATATTCAGCGACTCTCAGGTGGTGACTTCCCAAATAAACGGAGAGTGTCAAGCCAAAGACCCCAACATGAAAAGGTACTTAGACAAAACATTGGAGCATCTTAGGCGCTTTGAAGAGGCCGAGATCAAGCATATAACTCGGGACCTCAACAGCAGGGCAAACGCCCTCTCCAAGCTTGCAAGTACCAAACCAGGAGGGAACAACAGAAGTCTAATCCAAGAAACTCTCCCAGAACCCTCTGTGGTCAAAACAGAGGCCGTTCAAGATGTCCTTGAAGTCACCGGGTTAGACCTCAGGTGGATGAAGCCCTTAGTCGAATATCTAAAATTCGACATCCTCCCCAAAGAGGAAAAAGAGGCCAAAAAGATCCGGAGGGAAGTACAAAACTACACCCTGGTGAAAAATATCCTCTATAAAAGGGGAATATCAACACCACTACTAAAGTGCGTCCCGACCCCAAGGACAACCGAGGTGTTAGAAGAGGTTTACAATGGAATCTGCGGGAACCATCTTGGGGCTAGGTCATTACCCAGAAAGGTAATCCGAGCTGGGTTCTAATGGCCAACCTTGCAAAAAGATGCCACAGAATTTGTGAAGAAGTGCCAACCATGCCAAATGCATGCAAACTTCCACGTAGCTCCCCCTGAGGAGCTCATTAGTATAATTTTTCCATGGCCTTTCGCAAAATGGGGGTTGGACTTGCTAGGACCATTCCCCCAAGCGCCGAGACAAGTAAAATACCTAATAGTGGGAGTGGATTATTTCACAAAGTGGATAGAAGCAGAACTATTGGCCACCATCACTGTTCAGAAAAGTCAGAAGTTTATCTACAAAAACATTATCACCAGGTATGAAGTACCTCACTCCATCACCACTGATAATGGCACTCAGTTCACCGACTCAACCTTCAAAAACCTAGTAGCCAGCATGAAGATCAAACATCAGTTTAAATCGGTGGAACATCCACAAGCAGATGGACAAGTCGAGGCAGCAAACAAGGTCATACTGGCAGGGTTGAAGAAAAGGTTGCAGGACGCAAAGGGAGCATGGGCCGAGGAGCTCCCACAAGTACTTTGGACTTATCGGACTACACCTCAGTCTGCCACAAGGGAAACACCCTTCCGACTTGCTTATGGCGTAGAAGTCATGATACCAGCAGAAATCAACGGGCAAAGTCCAAGGGTGAGCTTCTACGATGAAGTCAGAAACATACAAGGACACAAAGAAGAACTTGAGCTACTCCATGAAGTCCGAGAACAAGCCCAAATAAGAGAGGCAGCATTGAAACAAATGATGACAAACAGATATAATAAAAATGTCATTTGAAGAAGCTTCACCCCAGATGACCTGATTTTGATCAGAAACAACATAGGAGTCAACAAATCTGGGGATGGCAAGCTCGTGGTAAATTGGAAAGGACCATACAAAATTAGGGAGGTCTTAGGAAAAGGCTACTATAAACTGACCGACTTAAACAGCACCGAGCTACCTAGGTCGTGACATGCTTGTAATATAAAAAAGGTACTATAGTTAAAAAGCGAACTCCACTCCCTGATGTACTCTTTTCCCAACTTCATGGTTTTTTTCCCAAAGAAAGGGTTTTCCTGAAGGGAGGTTTTTGACGAGGCATCAAAGTGGGGACTAAGGGCCAACAAAAATTGTCAAAACCCTTAGTAGCAAAAAAGTACCTTTGAATAAAGATCTTTTTCTCATATCTCTTTACAAAATTCCTTTTTATGCTTTTACTCTCTACGAAACGCGCCGACTTATACTCGACAAAGCGTAAAAATCCCATGAACCGACCTAGATGGTCGTCAGGATAAAACGATGAGGTACAAGTCGGCGTAAAGAGGTTATAAAAGTAGATCATGTAAGAACTCGGAGGCCAGCCGACTTATGAGTCGGAGAACCCAAGGAGAAGCAAAATGCATCGCAGAAATAACCTAAGTTACGAAAACTCAATAAAGAAGAATTGAGTAGGAGAAATATCAAAAATAGATAACAAAATCCTTCAAAAAACCAAAGGCAAAGATTGTCCCCAAGTCTTTAAGAAAAGTTCAAGATAACTTAGATAAGGGACAGCCAGCCAAGGTAAAAGTTTTTCCAAAATAAAGGGTTTTCAACAAAAGAAAAATATCAAAAAAGGTTTTCTCAAAACCTGAACAGAAAGCATGCAGGCCAACATAAACATAACCAAAAACTCTTATCCAAAAAAGGGTATTTTTAATTTTATTTTTGGCCGCAAAGGGCCAAAAAATTGTCAAAGTACCAACAGACACCACAAAAAAGATAAATACAAAAATTGTTTAAAAAACGGGAGACCCACAAGCCGGGCCCCTATATAGCCATCATATAAATCAATTGGAAGAAGGAAGGTCACCACCACCGAGAGAAGGATCATCACTAGAGCCAGGGAGAGTAGTTGGAGCACCATCAGGACCAGGGAGAGAAGTCGGGGCAGCACCAATGGAGGACGGGGCAAGTTGATCGGAACCCTTCTCGGAAGCCTTCGAGGAACTCGGGGCATCTCCTGGTCGGGGAAGAGATTCTATTATCCTCTGTCCCGAGTCTTCAACTCGGATTCAGACACAGGTCGGGAAGGAGAAACAATAGCCCCATCAACCACGATCTTATCAGGATCCAAAAGAGAGAGATCCAAGTCGGGAGCAATACCCCGACTTGTTCCCTGAAGATCCTCCACGCCTCTTCGGCCCCTTCAGCGGTGGAGTCCTCCAGCTCCACATAGGCATCCCGAGATCTCACCAAATTTTTCTTCACCTCCACAAGGTCCTCGAATAAACTCGTATAACTCTGCTCCGCCTTCTCCCTCAGACCCTCCGCCATGGCACATTGGTCCTGCAACTTCCTATCCCTCTCCCGGAGACGATCCCTCTCCTCTCTCAACTCGGCGACCTCCTCTTTCAACCTATTCTCCCCCTCTTGATATAAGAGAATCCTCCTCTCCAACTCCTCAACCCTCAGGGATGAACCCAAAGAGCTAAGGGGAGTCTTTTCAAAAATATCCAGAAGCTTCGTACACACCCCCGCCGCCCTGACACTCCCCTGAACCAGAATATTAAGGTGGTTTCGAACGGAAGCATCATCCATACTTATACGAATATGAGGATAGATATGATTCCGAACAAACTGGGGCGCATCAGACTTAGCCTCACCTTCAAAAGAAGAGCTAGACTCTAAAGTCTTGCGCTTCTTCTTCTCTGGCTCAGGGGAAGATCGGGGAGGAGGAGAAGGAGGAGAAGAGGCCGAATAGGATATGACAATAGTTCGGTAGGGGGCCTGCAGGTTGCGAGGAGGAGGAGGAGGGGGAGGAAGAGGAGGGCCAGCAGCCCTGGCGCCGCCAACCCTGGCGCAGGACCTTGCCTTGGCCCCCTGAACTCTCTGGTAAGATTCTCTGGAGTTCTTCTTCACCATCTCTGCAAAAGCCATTAGGTAATAAAGTCAGTAAACAAGTCAGAGAAAAACAACTCGGGTGACCACCAGGCCATAAAACATAACAAACAAATAGGACGCTACCTAATTGGGCCTGGACAAAGGTCGGAGACCCCTGGAGGAGCTTTTTTGTATCCAGATAAGGGGCTCTCCCCCATACTTCTCGGAGGAACCCCACAATGGCCGCCTCCACCTCATCCAAATCATCCAAGCTATATTTTTCACAAGGAGAGGCCTCTAGCTAGTACAGGGAAAAGCGAGGAGAAAAATTTTGGTCCAGAAAGAAGGGGCGGTGACCCTCTACAGATTACACTTTAAAAAAGAAGTTTTTGAAATCATGGAAGGATTTACCAAAAAGGGTAAAAACTCTCCGACCTTGTATGGCCCGGAAAGACACCCACTGCTGTTTGTTATTTTGCCCACTAAAGGGCTTGGTCATGTGAAAAAAAAAACCCTCAAAGAAGTCGGAAAATCTAGTGCATGACTGGTAAATTGATAAATTTTAAAAAAATCCTAAGAGTTGGGGTGAAGCTGGGTGGGGGCTACCCGACAATAAGATAAAACGGCTATCTCAAAGTCGGAAAAAGAAAGAAGAACGCCAAAGCGGGTGAAAAAACTCTCATACATAAAAATAAAATGGGGGTCTCCCTCAGAAGCTCTTCCAAAACAAACATGGTCTTCCAGACCCAGGACAACCAGTTCATACTTAGACTCATTCTCATCAAGAGCACAGATCCTATTATGAGCGCGCAGACTAGAAAGGTACTCAGTGTCTACCAGGGGACTCCCCCAGAGCACAGCGTCGTTAACCCATAAAGAAAGAGACTCTAGCATAGACATCTTTTTCCTAGAAAGATGACGAATCCTACAAAGAAAAAGGAAAAAAAATCAAAATAGGGTCTCTAAGGGTTCGAGGCAAGTTTCTCAGACTAGTAGAAAACACTGAGACTACTATCCACACTCCTCCAAACAAAATATGCAAACGAAAAACTCTATGAAGAAAGAGTAAGGAAAAGAAACTGACCTTTTTTCACGCAAAAGGTGGAAGCAACAACACTCAAAAAGAAAGAAGTCTTTTTCTTTCGAACAGTAAAGGGTGTAGGTTAGAAAGTTTTCAGAAATGAAACAAGGGAAGAGAAGGAAAAGTATTTATAAACACGTTAGGGGCATAAAGATAAAAGACGCAATCATTTAATAGGTGCACCGTTACCAATGTAACTGCTCCCCGCGTATAAATGCTCAAATCCCCAAGAGACGCGACGTTTGATTAGACGCGACGGTTGAAAAATTTAAATCACGTCGATCCTGCAAAATCACGTCGGTTCCTTAACACGTTGGCTAGAGTCCCAAGCTGTATACTCAAGTCCAACTCATAAAAGGGCTTGGACTCGAGTAGGGGCACTGTTCATACTCTGGTCCAACACTGAGGCCCAGGACCAAATAAGACAAAGAGGCCCAATCCATAGATTGGCCTCCCCTCGCAACCGACCTCCATCCAAGAGGTCGGATTCTACGCAAACTCCACTAAAAGGAAGTGGGGAGTCAGATTAGCTGGCAGATAACACTTATTCAAATAAGTAACTGCCCCTAAAATCTCTCAACCCACTTCCAGGAGTCAAATCTTAATCTCCCTAAGATAAAGGGACAGCTATCCTCCTTAAAAGGTGGAATCACTCCAACGGTGGTTATAGGTTCACCACTATAAGTACACTGACAACCCTCAGGTATCTCTAAGTTCCCATACTCTCTAAACTTGCTTAGACCCTTGCTGACTTAAGTATCGGAGTGTCTTTGCAGGTACCACCCCCTTCTCATTCCTTCGAATACAAGTTGGACGAAGGTCTCAAACGCGGAAGAAAGCCTGAAGGCCTTCTTCCCAAGACGATTGAGCCAACCTCACGAGTCCAGTCCATCAATTTTCGGTTACCCAACGTATCAATTTTTATCCTATTCTAAATTTTGTTCGGTATGTATATATATATATATGTATATAATTCCATTCAGAAAACAAAGTTTGCACTTATATGTTAAGAAAAAGGGAAAAATTTACAAGCATATTCAATATTGTTGTTTTGTACAAATTTTCGTAACGCTGATATTTTTTATATTTATTTTTTATTTGAATTAATACTAAGTTACTAACCAATTTATTTTTTTATTAAAATATTAGTCTTAGCATTAGAAAATAAATTAAAAATATTATTATCTGAATTAAGAAGAAAAAAAAAACTTAATATGTTTTTGGACGGTAAACGCTTGACAGATTTAACAATGAAATAGTCCAATAAACGACTTATATGGGTGAGGGTCGCAGCCCAAAACTACTTTAGGGTCATATAGAAAATTGTATACATCCCAACCTGTTCTTAGTTCCTACCCAAAAAAATGTGGGGCATAGAGATGCCTACAAAACCTAAACCCAAAAAAAAAGTTATGAGCCCAAAGCTGAAATAAATAAATAAATAATACCCTAAATTATTTTCTAAAAAACTTCTACTAGTTGGATACTATAGTCTTTAAACAAATTTAATAATCAAAATAATCTCAATCTTTTATCCTATTAGATGAGTTAGTTCTCATATATCTGCGATAAAATATATATGACACACACACACACACACATATATATATATAACTACTACTTTAATTTGATAGTAGAAAATTAGGTAAGGATAGACAAGGTTTTGGCAGGATATCTTAACTTGCTTTTTTTTCCTTCAAAACCTTGTCCATTTCTTTGCTTCTCGGTTGTTTCACTTTTAATTTGCCTCTTTGTTACTTCATACATATGTTTGTTTTCGATGTTTTCCCACCACATTCAAATTTACTTCAATCTAACGTCTCCTCCTGTTCCCAATCTTAATATAGGACAGCTTATTTTTTATCTGTGACACCATGCATTTGATTTTGAAGCTCTTTCTCATAGTAGTTATAAGTCATGCTATATTATTTATTTTTCTCGTTGATTAAAAACTCCTACGACAAGCCAAGGATGTATGTTAAGATTATTTGTATAAAAGTTTTTAAATTTTTTAATTTTAAATCAATACATAATAAATATATGAAAAATTTTAATTTTTTATATATTTTTATAAAAAAAATTGATCATCTTAACACGTGTCATTAATATCCATCCGTATAACAGTTGATAAACAAAAATAATATTTGTATATTAAAATCAACTACTAAAATCAGTCGTCATATATTTATGTATAAATACATGTATAGTTTAATTTATTTTTAGTATATATTTTATATTTTAATGTGTATTTTATACCGATAGCTATTTTGATGATTAATTGACGCGGGAACAAGTAGAGTTAGTAGGTTAATTATATTAGTTAATTGTAATAAGGGAATACAAGTCCTATGATAGTAAACTTTGTGTTATGTATTATTCCCACATCGTCTAAGTTATGAAGGCTTTTCCTTCTCCCACTAGTATAAACAACTCATGTACCTTTTATTTATGAAATAGAGTTGAAGTTGATTTGAATATGAAATAAGCTGTGTACTTATTTTCCTTTAGGCGCTTTGAGAGTAAGAGGTGCATCCTTAGCTTAGCTAACTAATGTGGGTTTATGGCTATTTTCACCATAGTGGAATTGTTAATCTCGCTAAAATTGGTGACTCAAGCGACGTCCGACGTCATTAATTTTAGTATACACTTCAGAATTAATAAATTAAAGAAGGGATCGGATGAGGACGCATAAAAAGTTTAGCATAATTTTGCCCTCTTTGTTCATTTTCCACTATATATACATGAAGCAATATGCAATAGATGCTGGTTTGTAACTTGTACGTAGGTTCGCTTGTAGAGGAATAAATTGTATATATAGTTATATACATAGAAGAGGTAACAAGTAATTGCAGCACATGCAATGTGTTGGTTTCTTGCGAGCAAAGAATATGTTCCTGTCGGCATGCATTTGAATGATTCGAATATCTTTCACTCATTATATTCCATTTGCACCTTCACCCTTGTCTTACACTATTTAATTTAATTTCTGGCGTATTCATATTCATGCCTTATGGAAACTTCTATTGATATAAACCTACATACATCAAGATATGCATGCCACTGAATCTGATATCTACTTTTACTACTATAATATAAAAATCGAAAACATATTTAAATAAACATCTCATATATAGTAAAAGTAAACGAGCCGTCGTAGGAGGTGGAGGGGGTGTGGCGGCAAGGGATAACAAAATCTTTGGTTCCTTAGGTGGCAGAAACATATTGGGGAAAATGACATATAAAAATGACTTCGGAATGTGGTCATATTAAAAAAAATAAAAGATTGTAATACATACTTTTTGTTTTAAGAAATTTTGTTGATTGGTTCGGTCATGTGTTATTGATATAGCTAGGTTTATGATGTGTGTATACTCTGTTGACTCAGATTATCTTAATATATATTCTGTGTGAACAATTTAGAGGGAAAAATCCATGGCTTTTGTTAATTATTTGGGTGTTGGAAATGGGAGGTATTATTGGTTGTTAAGCAATTGCGAGATGGTGAAATATTTGTCATTTGTGGATATCATTATCATTTATCAATTGCTGTTGCTTTCTTTGGGTCCATTTCTCTCCCTTTTCTAGTTTTACCTTTCATTTAACAGTATTACCGTTGAATTGTATTTTTTATGCTACTAGAAAAAAATTCCAACCAAAAAGAGCTTTTTACTCGCAAATAAGGTTAGAGGTGAGCTAAGCTTAGTCAAGTCATGCTAAATTTAAATTTAGTTCACTAAAATTGAATTTAATTCATGACTCAACTTATTATTTACAATCGAATCTATTTATGCAGTTTAAACTCAAACTTAACTCACAAAAAACTTATAAATTAGCTCAATTTACAAGAATATAATTTATAATTTCATATAAATAAAATCTTATGTCTTTATCAATTATAATTTATATCTTATGTTTACATAATTATAATTTAAGTTTATGATTTATTGATTTATGTTTTCTGTACATAATTATATTTATACTCTCTCTATATATATATGAGTTCAAATTTAAATCTTAATTTGGCTCACAAATTTATGAATTCAATTTGTTGACACTTAATTCATTTCTGAGTAAAGTATTGTTTTTGTCCTCAACGTTTGGGGTAAGTTTTATAATTGTCCCTAACGTTTCATTCGTCCTATTTACGTCCATAATGTTCCAAAACTGATTCAATGTTATCCTCCCGTTAAATCCACTGACGGAACACTAACGGAGATGCCTACGTGGCTAACTTTGTCCACTGTGGCAAATATTTTTCCTAGTGACCGTTACTGAGAAACCAAAAAAAAAAGAAATATTAATTTAAATGGGTGAACCCTAATTTGAGAATGCACTTCTTGTCCCTTCTTCTTCTCACTATCGCCGTCTCTGTTGCAGTCGTGGGTGAGTCCATGGCTTCGCAGGCCTCCTAGGCAGAGCGTAGTTGCAGTGCTTCGTATCGAAACAGCAGCCAAGGGAGGCGACGAAGAACAACTTGTTACTGTGGGGAAAGGCCAGTGCTTGTGACTTCATCAACGGCAGAGAATCCCGGAAGGAGGTTTTGGGGCTGTGTTAACTATGGGGTAAGTAGAAAATGTAATTGTTGGATTTAGCCGTTACTTGGTTATCTGATTTGAATTTTCTTTTGGTTTTGGTCTAGATTGGAGAAGAGTGTGGGTACTTTGTATGGGCAGAGTCAGAAAAGGAGCAAGAAGTTGCTCGATTGAAAAGGAAAATCACAGGCTTGAAGGATAAAGTGACAACACTTGAGAGGATGTTGACAATAGCAGTAGCAGTAGCAGTAGCTCTGGTTGGATGGACATGTGCTATGATTTTATTGTGTGAAAAATTGTCACTAACAAGAAATGGGAGGTTTTTTTCTGCATTAAGGTTGCAGAACATAGGTGCTAGTGTAGGCTTGTTGGCAATATGTTGTCTGTATTTTGGAGTGTGGCTGTAGGGATTAGGTTGGATCAAATGTAAGATGTTGATTGAATGATTTTGAATGAAACTTCATTGTTACCCAATTTTATCTGTTCAGTTTACATTGTCATGGAACATCATTGAAGTAACTATTTGCAACCTTGATTAAATGAATCAGTGACACAGGAATAACATAAAGGATTAACCTCAACATTAGGCCTATATAGGCGATAGTTCAGAAGTTAACCAACATAGATGTCATGTAGATATCCAAAAACTGGAAATATAAGTCAACCTAGATGCTAAACATTGTTTTTGAAGTAGCAGCACCTCTAGATACAAAAAGTGAAACCAACAACCATAGTTTCTAACAGAATACAAAATGCAAAATACAAAAGGTATCACAAGTCATATAAATTCACAAGTGACAGTAAATCACTCCACATTCTTCCATGCTCTTGGTGGAGTCCTGGCCATGAACCTAAGGTTGGACTAGCTGACCCTCTTCACTGGAGTGGGCAGAACCCTTGCAGTTGTTGGGGCTGGTGCAGAAGCAGTTTGTGAATGATCCACTTTAGCCCTTTTCACTGCAGCTTGTGATTACTGCAAGCTGACACCTGACTTTCTCTTTGGGTGTGAGGGTGATTTGTTGTTATTTCCCTTCTGCTTCCTATTTCCACTTTCAGTAGCCTTACTAGAAGGTGTCTTGGCAGAGAGTCTCACACTTTTTCTGACCCCTCTATGTGACCTCCCATGTGAAGCAGAATTACCAGCATTGTCAACCTATACACAAGACAGAGCAACAAATAATTGAAATACCAAAATGATGAAGACACGAGTAAGCACACCAACAAATAATAAATGACATATACTTACAGCAGAACTTGGAGTGACTTTGCGCTTCTTTGGACAACTCCTTTTGTTATGACCAGAGCATAAACAATAAGAACACTTTTGTTGCTGTCCTTCACGAGACAGGCCAGTCCTATTTGATTGCTCATCAACAGCTCGTGTCCTCTTCTTCTTTGGCCTCCCAATGGGTTTTCTATAAGTGGGAGGCAACACTTCCTCGAATTGAGTTCTGTCCCAAAGGTTTGGTTCATTAACAGGGAACACAACATGTTGGTAGCAGGAGATGTATGCAGCCTTCTTATAGTAGTCAGATACATAGGTATCAACGTTGAAGCACATTTTCCTTATACAAGTCATCGCATGTCTTGTGAACAACATAAACCTCAATCATATCATCTTTCACCCCAATTCTTGCCATATCCATGGCATCTTTATCAGTTTTAAGCATGCTCAATCCTTCCTCTAATAACCCATCATTCACAACTTTATACCACATCGCATCGATATCCTTCTTCAAATATCCCTGTCTACTCACTATCTCATACACCTCAATCAAACTCTATTCATCCTCATTATAGTAGTCTACAATGGATGTCTCCCCACCCAAATACCTAACAGCACCTCCTTGAAGCCGAAACCTCCCATGGTGATAAATTTTTACACTAAAGTCACTCATCTCTTCCGCTACTTTTCGTATTACAAGTTTCAAACATCATAAAACCACGATGATCAATGTCAAGGCCAGAAAGTCTAAATCAAAATATTGCACTTACATCAACAACCCCAAACCCTAACAGCAACAACATAACAATCACAGAAACCCTATGCATACTCATCTTTACTTGCATGAACTATTCCCATTAAACGAAAATCAAACATAAATTCAATATACCTTTTCACTCTGTGCCGTTTCGAAGTTCTTGGTACCACCAACACGGGGCAATACTGTTTTCTGTAGGGAATATAGACCACACCAAGCAGCTTCAATCCGTCTTCTTTCTTAGTAATCGAGGGCGAAGAACATGCGATCAAAATTCGATAGGGTTTACGGAGTGTGGGTGGAATGTGAAGTGTTATGTTTTTTGTTGCTCTCCTCTGTTTGCAAGCGTTTTGTATGGTTAAAGCAAACATTACGCGCGAAGGAAAACTCGTGTCAATACACACGAGTGGGGTTACCAACGTGTCTGGTTCATGTAGGCATCTCCGTTAGTGTTCTGTCAGTAGATTTAACGGGAGGGTAACATTGAATCAGTTTTGGAACGTTGTGGACGTAAATAGGACGAATGAAACGTTAGGGACAATTATAGGACATACCCCAAACGTTAGGAACAAAAACAATACTTTACTCTTCATTTCTAACCCTACTTACAAATTGCATATTTTCATTTATGTATTAATCACTCTATGAAGATATTTTTTTAGCATATACAACGTTAAAATTTTTCAGCCTTTATTCTATATATTCTGCCGAATTTTAATATCATATTTCTGGAAGAAATTTTTCTTCATGTAGCTACATTCTCAGCCATTAAACTGCGCTCTGAGAATATTTTGCAATTTTTTTTGCAATGTTATTGTCAATTACATTAAATTTCATTTTTTTTAATTTATATTATCGGTGAGACAGTTAATTCGAAGTTTTGAAATATCTTTTTAACACTTGACAACTGGTTAAAAAAGATCAAATATTTGCTACAATAAAGACAAATTATCAGATCACAAAAAATGTTTTAAAATTAATGGTTTTAAAAAATTCAATTTCAATAAAACAGAACTTTCACCAAGAGAAAAATACAACTGGTATCACGTACGACTACTGGTGAATGTGTTAGGCACAAAATATTATTAATTAAAATAAAAAAGGGTTGTTTGAACAAATAATTATAGGATAATGTTATTGTATATTTATGTTATTTTATTTATTTTAATTAAAGGTAGTTTAAATTATTTGACAGTTCAATTATTTTTTAAATTTTCGATTACAATAAAAAAGGAGGAACAATTGTAAATACAAATTGAATTTACTAAAAGTAGCGTATCAAGAAATAATTGTCAATTGATATAGGATAATGTATAACAAAAAAGATATTCGTATATTCAGATGAGTTATTAAAACCAGCCATTAATATATTTATGTCTAAATATATGTATAGTTTAATTTATGGTTAATATTTATTTGTATTTTAATATGTATTTTATATTGATGGTTAATTTTGGTGACTGATTTTAGTGTACATGTAATATAGTCAAATCTATAAATAAGGTTCTAGACAAATATTGTAAGAAATTTAACTATTTTAAAAACATTTAGAAATCCAAAACACTCTTGATTTCTTTGGTACCACAGAGTAAAAATTAGTAATCTTAAATAATTCCTCCGAAATGAACTCAAACACTTGTAATTTACTTTTTTCAGTTTCAATTCTGCTAGCTAGACAATGGAGATTGTGAACAACATGAATAATAGACTACATTCCAGAATCATTAAACATGAAAATAACATCTAATGTAATTACCCCACCTCATTTCCCATTTTACCTTCTTTCCTAAGGTAAACCCTATTTTTACCTACCCTTAATGTCAACCTTGTTTTTACACCGCATCACCTCACCATTGCCTTTCCTATCGCCGGAAACGAAGCATTCTACTGCCGCCCTCTCCTGCTATCACTAACCCGCCGAGGAGAATTGCAGTTCTCCCATTCCTCGAATGCTGTATCACTACCGCTGTGTCATCACCGCGCAGTCGCGTCTTCTTCCCATATTTTGCGCACTACTGCTCTGCCCATTTTGAAGCTCACGAAGTGACGTCGCACTGTCTCCGAGTTAGAGGCCTTGTTTTGTCGCTGCTTCAACGTTGCACTTCTACCCTTACTTTCACGCCGTTGAGTCGTGTCTTCGCCAGTTTCATTGCATGCCGCTTTGTTTCGTTTACCCAAATAGTATGACCCAAACAAACATCCACATTGTAACATCCTCACTACCAGAATGTCACGCTTCCGGATATACCACTTTGATAGTGAGGGTGTTACATTCTCTAAGGATTTCAGGTAAATGCTCCTACTTATCAGAGTGGCGCAACTGGAACTATAACATTCTGGTGATGAGGGTGTTACACACATCTTAGTGAAAAGAACCATCCACGTACATAATAAAATGAACATCCACCTTAGTTGATAAGAAACAACTAATAATTTGACCAAAATATCACTCGTGCACCATGTTGAAATGGCATAACTCAAACCCAACTTAAATTCAAGCAAAATTAAACTAAATCTAATCCAAATCACATAACAAAAGAAACTTGCAAAGCATATGTATGCAGAATCAAGCAAATCAAGTAAAATACCAATGGTATACCCAAATAAACATCCACTTTAGAAAGAAAAGAACCATCTACATACACAGTAAAATGAACATCCGACTTAGTTGATATGAAAAAATAAGACAGCAATTGCGGGGACACCGGGGTCGTGATATAGCAGCGGCGACAGTAGCACAAGATTGCGAGAGAGCGGTTGCGGCGGCTGCACGTTTAACGCGATACAACGACACTCAGGGCCGGGGACACACCTCGCGGACGGACGGGCACCTTGCGACAGCTCTCCTTCTGGCGATGGCAGAGGGATCGGCGGTGCAATGTGGATTCCTAGCGATGGAGGTTTTAACACCTGACGGTTAGAAAAAACAGGAGGACGGTGCACAGAGACGAAAGGTGACGTTGTTTGAAAAAAATGATTGAAAATTATGATTAAAACTAATTAATTCAAAATTTGATTTTTAAAATTAAAATTAACTTTCTGTTTTTAACTTATTGTTTAAGTTGTTCAGAAAAAATGTTATTCCCCTATACTTTCTCTTTCATTTTTTCTCAATATTTTTTCTTACTTTTATAAATTCTTTTTCTTTACGCTTATATTTCCTTTTTCATCCTTTCTTATTTTTTTTGTAATTTCTGTCATTTAATTTTGTCTTTGGTATCTTATATTTTTTTTATCTTTTAATTTTTTTTATTTTAATTTCTGCTGATACCACATTTAAGACATTGAGATATCCACACTTTCTATTAAAAATAAAACAAAAAATTGGATAAAACAGAATGTATAAAATAATGTGACGGATTTTAAATTGGCAAGAGTATATATGAAACTTATCGGTACCTACCTATTTAAATATCAGTCCCATTATACATTCAAGTCTTTTTGGCAATTAAATCTAATCAAGTTGGCCCAAACCTAATAAAAACCATTTTCATTACATGCATAGTGCACATACGCACGCTTCACTAATGCAAACGAAACATCCACTTTACAGACGTTTTGTGTGCCGCGCTCAAAGAATCATGAGAAACGGTTCCTATCTTCGTGCGTCTCCTCCTCTTTCTTCTATTGATGTTGCTACTACGTTACTACGTTTTGTTTTTGTTTATTCTTCTCGTCCTCTTTTTCATGTTATTGCAGTCACTTATTCTTTTTTTTTTCTTTTTTTCTTGGTTTTATTTCTCTTAAAAAAGTAAAACAAGAAGAATTATAAAAAAATGAATTAAGAAGGATAACATGTAAAAAAAAAAAGATGAAAAAAAGAAGAAAACGAAGCAAAATATGAGTATGAGAAGGAAGAAGAGTTTTGAATTGTGTAAAATTTATCAAAAAAATAACACGGAAATTTCCTAACATTAACACATAAATGTCTTAGTTTTTGCACCAAAATTTTGTTACAAAAGGACTAATATCTTCTTTAATGTTGTATTCTTTTTATTCTTCTTTCTTTCTTTTTTCATTTTTCTATTGCTCTTACTTCTTTTTTTAGTAGCATTATTTTTCATATTAGACTTAAATGAATATGTTTAAATTGTATTGCAATCTTATTTAATTGAATGAATATAGGTTCACACTTATTGGATTGAATTTTTAGCAGAAATGGACCGAAATTTATTCTTCTTTTTTTCTTCTCTTTTTCTTGGTTTTATTCCTTTGGAGAGAGTAAAACAAGAATAATTATGAGAAAATAAAGTAAGAAGTATAAGTTGAAAAAAAAAAAGATGAAAAAGAAGAAAACGAAGCAGAAGATGAGAAGGAGGAGGAAGAACAGTTTTGAATTGTGTGCACCTTATTTAAATCTAAAATGCACCGAAATTTCTTAAAACAAAATTAGTTTAAAACAAATTCAGACTATAATTCACCAAAATTAAACTCATAATGCACCGAAATTAAATCTAGAATACACCGAAATTACGATACATAAACAAATTCGGTTCAAAACAAGCACAGACCAAGTGTACCTTATTTAAATCCAAAATGCACCAAATTACTTAATGATAACAACACACAAACAAACTCAATTCAAAACAAGTACAAACCAAGTGCACCTTATTTTAAATTCAAAATGCATCGAAATTACTTAATAATGATGACGCACAAGCAAATTTCTCATCCTCTTCTTTTTTCTTCTTGTTTTTTTTTCTTCTTCTTGTTTTATCTTCTCATGATTCTTTTTAACAAGAATAAAAACAAGAAAAAAATCAAATAAAGAAGAAGAAGAAACACATAATGCTGCAAGATTATTAGGAAGAGAAGGAGGAGGAAAAGAAAAAATTGCAGCAATAAAAGAACGACGATAAGGAGAAAACACGCAATAACAATAATAACGACGACGACGATGATGGAGGAGGAGGAGGAAGAGAAGGATGAGGAGGTGGTGGTGACGATGATAATCAAAGAGAAAGATGACGAAGAAGGAGGAGAAAAAGAACATGTGTGACAGGGGGTGAAGAAGAAGAAAAAGAACGCAAAGAAGAAAGAGAATGCAGAAAATACCGAAAAATTTTAAAAAAATAAACGAAATCCATATAGAAAAGGCAGTTATATATAGTCGTGCGTTAATAAGGCAAAAGATTGTTAGAGATAGTGGCGTGTGGAGTTCAATTAGGTTATAACAAAATTGGATTTGGACTTGGTTGATTAAAAGACTTAAATATAAAATTTTATTGTTTAAATATGTTAGATAAAGTGAGATTAGATATTACCATTTAATTCATTTTTTTATGTAATTACATACGTGGGCAAAATTACCTTATCGATATTTTTATTATATTTTTATTTTATAAGAGTAATTTACTAATTTACTTGATTTTTAATTTTTGGCGCGTTGATAAAAAAAATCAGCTTTTCATAGGTTTTTATTAGGAGTCACTTAATGAAAAAAAGATAAAAAAATTGACTAAAATTAATTTAAATACGAAAAAAAAGTGTTATCACTTAAACATTTTTTTTCACCAACTTGTCTCTCATTGACTAGTATTGGTATGTGATTTTCTGCGGCGTGTACGTATTTATTATCATTATTGCAAATTAAAAGCTTATTTAACTGGGTTTTGAATTTTGACCTTCCATAAACATGCTTATTTAAAATATATATTATTAATCATGTTTGTATCTTTTGATTAAAGATAATTCATGAGCCACGAAGTATTCACATACAGAATATATATATATTGCAATTGCAATCTATTCCCACTCTTCGAGTCCTGGTCAATGGGTAGTGGGCATATAATGATATAAAAACGAAGACTTTGATGATTCGAAATAAATTATCTAAAATGGATACTCTGACTTTTAAGAAAGTATCTCTTTTCACACTGCAATATATAGTCATCATGATTTATTGTTTTTATGGTTACTGTTATCTAGATTTATTTTTCTACTAACAATATATATAAATTTAATTAAAATTAGTTAGTCATTTTAACAATTATTTAATTTACTAATTATTTAATATATAATTATAATTAATTTATAATAAAAATACACAAAATACATAAAATTAACTATCTAATAAAAAATATTTATTAGATAATATATTATCTTATTTTTTTTAAAATAATATGTAAATTATTCTCTTTGATATGTCATATTTTAATATTTATTTATTTTAATTCTTTAATAGAATTTGTTGGATGAATAATTTATCTAATAAAATAAAAAATAAAAAATTGATTTCGGATCATTAAAATTTGTTGAAAATTTAACAAAATATTTAAAAAATAATGTTATATATTACTCTTTTATTTTTTACACAAAATCTCTTATTTCTAACAAAAATTAAATAAAAACCCAGACTTTCATAAAAAAATAATTACAAACTAGCAACATTAATTTTTAAAAAACAAGATATAAAGTGTTTTAATTTCTTTCTTTTTTTCATATAATTCGAAATCAAATTGTATAGAATAAATTTTTAAATTTAAAGATCTATTTGACACGATAAATTTTTCAAATTAAAAATTTTAACGGTGACACTAATTTGTATTCTTATTTTTAATTTGTCACATTAATATTTTAGTTTAGAATTTAGTTAATATAAGAAAAATTTTAAATTAATATTTTAATAAATATATAACAAATGTATTAAGATAAATATCGAATTAGAATGTGACATATCAGAGAGGATAACTTACATATTACTTTAAAGAGGGTAGGACCGAATAGCATTTACACATAAAGAGAATTCCGACTCTAATGAATTGTTTTTTAGATATTTTGTTTGTTTTGTATTTAATACAAAACTACTAAACCATCATAACAGTATAAAAAAATTGTCAAGCATAGACCCAACGTTAATCTTTCTGTAGACGGAGAAAAGTAAAATGAAAAAACAATTGTTTATGAAGTCCTCTAAAAAAAGAAAATCTGGCAAAAAAAAATATTTTTAACTCTTTAACTAATGTCTTGTTAATGTCTAAAACAACACTTTTATGTTTGATTATTTTTTATTAATTAACATCAGCAATATAACTGTAACAATTTCATCCAAATCATAAAAACTCACGGCAAGCATCCTTATACCTGGATTTAGTTGGACTTCGAACTGAATTTTCAGATAGGGGAGTTTATCATAGCATTTGCGTGCCAATTCACAAGAAGAATCTTTATGTTTATTCTCTGCGTTAAGCAAACAGTTATATACAGCATCAAAATAAGAACTTTTACATGTGATAGAAAATATATGGGTGTTTTCATAAATAATTCTAATAGATTTTCGTTCAAGAAAAGAAAGAAACAAATTAAGTTTTTTTAATGGATTTCATAAGAAGTACATAGGGTTAACTACCTAATAGAAAATATTTGTTAAGTAGTTAACGTTGTATATTTCTTATGTATTCTCACTATAAAATTAATTATAGCCATACATTAAATAACTAGCAAGTTAAATTAATTTCTATTTTAATGGATAGACATTAAAGTAACTAACTAACTATAATTAAATATATATTTATTGCTAATAAAAAACGATTTAGGTAAATTTTTATTTTTAAATTCTCATTGGAATTAAAATTTACATAATTTTTTACTATCAAAATATAAAAAAGAATTCTAACTCTAAGTGAATTGAAATCACAAAGTTTTCATACACATGAAAAAAATGCAGATTCTAATAAGATGTTTTTTTAAATACTTTATTTGTTTAGTATTTAATACAAAACTACTAAATCATCATAACAACAAGGAAGGTTAGAGGGGTTATAAGTTACAAAAAAAATTGGATACTATTATTAATAAGGAGTGTCATTTATTACTATTATTACTGAAACAGATTTTGGCACGTCTTCACTTTTATTATTGTCCCTTGCTCATCATATATACAAAGGTTGGAATAACTAAAAAGGATCCCGTTTCCTTTAGATTTCAAGCTACCTGAACGACTCATCTGTTTTTTGAAAATATTATTCTTACAACTTGGAATAAAGGAGTCCCTCATGTTGTTAGGAGTTTGTAGAAATTTAGAGGGATGCACTTACTTTTAATAAAAAAAACTTTTGGATATCTTTTTGTTAAAAAGGGATTTGGATTTTCTAAATTTTGAATTTTACTTTAGAAAGTAAAGTATAATCTATCACAATTTACTTCACACGTGAGATCAAAAGAAAATATGAGAGAGAAAGTATTCAATGGTGAGAGATCTCACTTTATCCTCTAAAGTAAAAATCTAAAATTTAGAGGATCCAAATTCATTAAAAAGAGGGAGTTAGAGAGACAGTTGAATGATGTTCAAATTTCTCTCGAGAGTGGAGAAGATCCGGAGTTGAGGGTAAAAGAGCAAGGTATTCAGGAGGAATTAAATTATATTCTTCTTTAGGAAGAACTTATGTGGTATCAAAAATCTAGAGAGCAGTGAGTTCGATGTGGTGACAGAAATATTAAGTTTTTTCACCTGCAGACAGTTATTAGGCGAAAGAGGAATAAGATCCATGAGTTGTTGTTAGATGATGGAACCTGGGTCATTAAAACGCACGTGTTTGAGCAGGAAACAAATTCTTTCTTTCAAAAACTGTTTTCTACAAGGGAGAATATTAACCTGAATGCTATGGGAAATTTCTTCTGCACCTCTCTTAGCAACGAGGTCTGTTAATAATTTGTTGAACCAGTGACGTTAGAAGAGGTGAACAGAGTTATAATGACCATGAATTTTTTCAAAGTTTCGGGACCAGATGATTTTCAAGCTCAGTTTTATAAAAAATTTTGGAACTCTTTTAGTTATGATGTGTGGGGGATAGTCAAGAGAGCCTTTGAGGGTAAGATTTTAAATTTCACTAATTTTGAGACCTTCATTGTTCTGACTCCTAAAGTGGAAGCTCCTTCTTCGTTAAAAGATTTCCGTCCCATTAGTTTATGTCATGTTCTTTATAAAATTATTACAAAAGTGCTGGTGAACAGAGTTAAACCGTTTCTTTTGGAGATCATCGGCCCAATCTAGGGTTGTTTTATCCCGAGAAGAGAAACTACGGAGAACATCATTGTTGCACAGAAAATTATGCATGTCATGAGGAACACTAAGTCTAGAAAAGGGACTACGGCTTTCAAGATCAATTTAGAGAAAATTTATGACAGAATGGATTGGAGATTCTTGAAGCTTTGTTGGTTAGATTTGGTTTTTCGAGAGCAACTATTTAATCTTATTATGGCCTATGTGACATCATCTTCTTTGGCTATCTTGTGGAATGGTGAGAGACTTCAGAATTTCAACCCGAAGAGGGATTTGAGGTAAGGGGATCTCATGTCCCCATATCTTTATGTGCTTTGTATGGGACTTTTACTTATTTTATTACTCATCGAATTTCTCAAGGGTTGTAGATACCACCTGTATTGGTCTCCAGACATGGCCTTAAAATCTTTTATTTGATGTTTGCTAACGATCTCCTATTTTTCTGTAAAGCTACAAAAGTTCAGATAGGAAAGGTTATGCTGACTATGAAGTTATTTTCCAAAGCATCAAGATTGAAGGTGAACCTTAATAAATATAAGGCTCAATGTTCAAAGAATATTTATGAGAGAAGGAAAGATGTGCTCTCGGAAATTTCTACTATCCACTTTTGTCAGGACTTGAAAAGATATATAGGAGTGAATATTGGGTATGAAAGATCTTCCAAAAAGACGGCTCAAGATGTTATTGAAAAGATTCAGAAGAAGCTTACTAGTTAGAAGGAGTATTTGTTGAATAAGGTAGGAAGATTTTGTTTGGTTAAATTGGTAATGGCTTCTATTATGGTTTACAACATGCAGATTGCTCTTCTTTCGAAGTATGTTTGTAAAAAGATAGATTCTTTTATGAGACAATTTTTATAGAGAACTCTTCTTTCGAAGTATGCTTGTAAAAAGATAAATTCTTTTATAAGACAGTTTTATAGAGAGGCCAAACTAATGAAAAATGATTGTCATTGGTTAAATGGGATGTTGCTATAACTTCTAAAAAGGCGAATGGTTTGGGTGTTAGGAATACCTACTCAGCTAACATGGCACTTCTTGACAAATTAGTTTGGGATCGCTTCAATAATAGAGACAAGTTATGGGTTCAGGTTATGATACATAAATATTTTCATAATTCAATTTTTTTTGGCAAAAATAACAATCAGAACGCTTCAGCCATTTGGAAGAACATTCTCAAAGCATTTTATGCTCTCAATGATGGGTCAGATGAATGTAGGGGATGTACAACAATTTGTGTGGTATGATGAGTGGACTCTTTGGAAGGCTTTATGATCTTGTTCCCTATATTCACATATCTGAGTCTGATTTTGTAGTGGCAGATTTATGACATGATAGATTTTAGGAGGTGGAGAGACTTGCATCGACAATTTCTCTTGAAGTCAAGTATTTCATTCACTGCCTGTACTATTTGACTTTGGCTGACATAGAACCGGGGTAGAGTTAGTGGTCTACAAGGATAAAAGGGTATAGTGTAAAAAAGGGTTGTCATTGGTTGTAAAAGAATAAATTGAATTGAAATGAAAATAGTAACTAAAACTAGCTTTGGCAGTTGAATCTTCTAGAAAAGATCAAATTAACTGTGTGGTTTGGGGTTTATAACGCTCTCCCAACGAATGTTTTCCACTTCAGGCGGCATCCAGGTAGTTCAGTTATGTACCAGAGATGCAATGCGGCTCCAGAGACAATAGAACATTGCCTTAGAGATTATGTATATTCCAGAGTTATTTGGCAGATGCTAGAACCTCATATTATTGATTCGGTTGAAGACTTCTCTATGAAAGCTTGGTTTCAGAAGGTCATATCTGGTAAGAAAGCTCTTTTAGGGGCCGGAGTGTGGTAGTTGTGGAGGTATATGTGCAATGACATTTTTAATGCTAAAAATTATTGGACAAATCACAAGGTGGTTGCTCTCATCAGAAGCACGGTCATAGATCTAAGGTTATATGTGAACATGTGTACTTCTTTTAGTACCTTCAGGAATCGTTTATCCTGAGAATCTCTTGTAAGTAATAGTTTTAAAGCTAATTGTGATGCTAGTTTGTTTACTGATTTGAGCTTGACTGGATTTGGTTGTCTTATTAGAAATTCTAATGGGAGTTGGATTGCGGGTTGTTATGGTAGCTCTCCTTCCTGGTCCATCATCCGATGTGAATTTTTTTGCAGTTTAGAGGGGCCTTATTTTAGCTTGAAATTGTGGATTGAGAGACATAGTGTGTGAAATGGATTGTCTGGACATTCTTCATCTTTTGCATGATTCTCTTGGTGGGTGTAAATCTAAAGTTGTTAATTTAGTTAACAAGATTCAGGAGTTGTTATCAAGACCCTAGTATGTGATTTGATTGGATATGTAGAGAAGCAAATAAAACTACAGATGGATGGCTATATACGGAGTAGAAATAATCTCAATCATGTTATTTGGTTTGAGCCTTGTAAAGTTCTCCAACAAATCATTATGTCTGATTTAGGATATGTGTTTTGCTTTGTGTTTTTCTTTATTGTTTAGACAAAAAAAACATCATACCAACATATAAAAAGTTTGTGAAGCATGGAGTATAAAAAAAGTGTGACAGTAACCTCTACTAGATTTTACACTAATTTTTTTGTGGATGGAGAAAAATAAAATGAAAAATAATCATTCACAAAGTCTTTTAAAAAAAATTGGCAAAAAATTTTTCAACTTTTCTATTAGTGTCTTGCTAATGTCTAAAACAAGACCTTTATGTTTGGCCTAAATCTTAAAAACTTGGAAGAACAAACATCTTTATACAGATTTAGTTGGACCTCTAACTGAATTTTCAGAATACTTCAACATGTAGTCTAAGATAGGATTTACCATAGCATTTGCATACCAATTCACATAGAGAATCTTCATGTCTATTATAAGCATTTGCAAAATAGGATAACTTTTCTGGCAAAGGATTCGACGCTCCCATGACATTTGGGCTATTAAATAGTTTTAATAACTAAACATATTTTTTAATTTTTTTAATAATTATTAAATAGTCTTTATTTAATTTTAATTATAAATTAATTTTTTATATATTATTTAATTATAAAATTTATTCTCTAGTTTATAAATTATTATTTTATTATTAATCTATCATATTCATTAACAATTAGAAATAAAAATAACAACAAAATAAATATTCCATTAATCGTGACCTTCATAAATATTTTGACAATACAAATCAATGATTTTTTTATATCTGATCCATTACATCCATAAAAACTAGAAAAATCGTGTTTGTTAATAATTTAAACGATTGGAAGTACAGCCAATCGAGTGAATTTCACACCACAATATGAATTTTTTCAAAATTCAATCGATTAAAAGTGTAACACAATCGATTGAAAGTGGTACACAATCAATTGAATTGCGCCATATAAAAATATTTGAAGTAGTTTCGGTTGTTGTTTTTTATTTTATTTTTCCAATTCTTTTATTAAGAATTTTCATAGATGAGTCTTTTGATAATTTGGATTAACACATAGTTTGGATTGAGGAAATTTGAAGGGAAAGAAAATAGAAAGAGAGAAAATGAATGAAAAAGTAATTTTTTTTGTTGTTTGGATGAGAAGAGAAAATAGAAAAGAAAGAAAAAAATAGTGTGAGGCCCACTAATTTATTTTCTCCCCGTAAATGAGAAGAAAATGAAGAGAAATATGGCAATATGAATAAAATTACACATGTACCCCTTATCATTAATAAATTATAATTTATATATAATATAGATAAGGGTATTAATATAATTTTGTACTATTATGATTTTCTTTTTTTTTATTTTCTTTTCATCCAAACAAAAGAAAATTTTCTCTCTATTTTCTTTCCATCTATTTTTTCTTAATCCAAACAACAAACAAATAATTTTACTTTTCTTTCTATTTTCTTTCCTCTCATTTTTTTTTCTTATTTTTTTTTCTTCCATTTTTTTTGTTTGAGGTAAAAATAGAAGGAAGGAAATGGGAGGAAAAAAATTGAAAGAAAAATAGCTATTTTCTTTTATTTGGTTGAATGGAAAAGTTAAAGAGAAATAATGAATAGTATAAAAAATAGGTGAGACCCACTGAAAATATTTTTTCTCCAATAATAGATAAAAAATGAAAGAAAAATATATTTAGTATCAATATTTCAATATTACCCTCTATTTTTTAATATATTTTAAAATATCTAAGAATAAAATTGTCTTTTTATAACATTATATACTATTTCCTTCTTTCTCATTTTCCTTTCATCCAAACAAAATTTCACTCAATTTCTTTTCTTTCTCTTCTTTTCTTTCTATTTCTTTCCTTTCTATTTCTTTCCTTTTGACCAAACAAAGCCTAAGTGTTTTTCAGTTCTTTAACTTAATGAAACAGGTCTATCCAATTACTATTCAAACACACTATCCTAATTATTTTTCTAATAAAAACTCTGGATTTAAGGATGAGCAGAACATTACTATAGAAAACTCATAGATATGATAAGCTCATAAGTAATCTTTTGATTGCTCGGGTGCTTGGTAGATCTACAAGGCGAAAGACGGAGCAAGGGAATGAAGAGATCTGAACTTGGGGCGTGAGTTGTTGGAGTGGTGCATTTCGGCCGATGCGTCGGCGTGTCAATGGGTGTGGCCACCAGCAAGGACACTCCGATGCTAAAGTCAAGGTCTGTATAAAAAGGCGGCTAATTAATGTTAGAAAGGTGATGTACCATTCGGAGGGGTAGATCCCTCCCCATTTATACTATGTACTCGGGTGGACCCCTGATAATCAAGTCCATCCTTCTGAAAACTTCTGCTAACTGTCCAGGTTCCTTGTGAAATGGGAGGTGACGTGCGAGTCACCTCTTGTATTGGGTCAGTAGTTCGTAACCGGACCCGACTTTTTAGTGGACTAGACCGAAATAGTAATAACTAGTTCTATAGATGAATTTTTATTTTCATTTTCATTTGATCTCACATATGTTTTGTTGTTTTATAGTTAGATTCATTTGTACTATTTGGTAACATTTTTTTCTTTTTTTTATTTGAAAAGTTCACTTCGTGGCTGTGTTCCCAATCTCAATCACAGGCAAAGCAGCAAAATGCGTGAATAAGAAGGAAAATAGATCCTCTCCATTTTTTTTCCATTAGAAAGAATAAAGTGTGATCTCTTACCTTTAATTCTGTAAGTGAAACTAAAAATTAATAAGAGAGAGAACAATGAATAGTGAGATCAAACACTGGATACTATCCAGTTTTTTTTCCACTGGAGAGAGGATCCACTCCCAAATAAGAAGTGCCCGCTCCAAAGAAAAGATTTTTTTGTTGAATTGTGTTAATATAGAAGGGACATTTTGGTTGACTATAATTTTCACTAACCTTAAAATAATCAATATTAAGAGATATACAAATTAAATTTTTGAAAAAAATTTTGGCTACTTAATAAAAAAAATTTGCAATTGATTTTTTTCTTACGAATTATTTTATGTTTTATGAATGAATTTCTCTTCATTTTGTTTGTATAAAAATAATTTTCTTTTCTATATAGATAAAAAAGATGATTTTCTTTTGCTGGATGCTGGTAAATTTATAATGGCGTAACATGCAGCGCAGTGTCAAATTCAATCGATTATGTAACACTGTCAAATTCAATCGACTGAATTTTGAAAAAAATTCATATTAGCGTGCAAAATTCAATTCATTGATAAAAAAAAATTTATATTGTATTGCATAATTCAATCGATTATGTAACACTTCTAATAGATTGAATTTTGAAAAAAACTCATATTATCGTACAAAATTCAATCGATTGTATTACTTCCAATAGATCGAATTTTAGAAAAACTCATATTGTGGTACGAAATTCACTCGATTGATTGTTCCAATCGTTTGAATTTTTTTGGTGTCTCCAATCGTTTGAATTACCAACAAATATGAATTTCTTAACTTTTATGGATGTAACAGACCAGGGATAAAAAAACTCATTGATTGACATTGTCAAAATATTTATGGAGGTCATGATTAATGAAAGATTTATTTCATTATTATTTTTGTTTCTAATTGTTAATGAACATGATAGATGAATAATGAAATAATAATTTATAAAATAGAAGGTAAATTTTATAATTAAATAATATATAAAAAATTAATTTATAATTAAAATTAAATAAAGATTATTTGGCCATTATTAAAAAATTTTAAAAATATATTTTATTATTAGAAGTTAGAACTATTTAATAATCCAAAATTTATGTGACCACGAATCTTTGCCAACTTTCCTATGTAGAAAAATATATGAACGTTTTCGCAAATAATTTCATATAGAATTTTGTTATAAAAAAAACAATTTAAGTTTTTTTAATAGATTTTATAAAGCTTACATGAGATTAATCATTTAACAAATATTTTTTTTTCACTTTTCTGTTACTTAGATTATTTTTTATTAATAAACATATAAACTCAATTGTAATTAATTAGTCAATTTAGTATATCTTATAAATTAATTTTGCTTGTTAGTTATTTAATATATGGTTATAATTAATTTTGTAATAAGAGTATATAAGATTAATCACCTAACAAACACTTTTTTAGGTTTTTATTTTAAAATTATTCAAAAAATGAAAAGAGCCCACTTTCTCCCTTTCTCAACTTTTGTTCTTCTTCTCCATCTTTTAATTCATCAAATCATCAATATCACATTTTTAATAATCAAAGATTTGAGATTTTATTGAATTTTAAATACAAGACAAATTTTAAAGTTAATTTATACTGCTCTTAACTATTTAATCAATTATTTGCATATAATATATATTAAAGTATAAACTAAATATTAAAAAATATAAAATAATATATATTATATATAAATATATAATAATTAATTTAATTATTATTTTTTATATACACATATTATTTTTTTATAATAATATAAGATTAATTATAAATAAATAATAATATAAGATTAATTATAAACTTAACTTTAGAAGCAAACATCAATTCAAATAGACAAATAAAATGTTATGTATGTACACACATAAAATTAATTATTATATATTTGTGTATAAATAAATATACTATTTGACTAATTTTTAATATATATTTTATATAAATAATTAATTTAATAATTTTTTTTTGTATAGTTGCTATCAAATGCCACGAGTAGACCTGTCCCACAATTTATGAAGATGAAGTCAAATATAGTTTCTTTCTACACTCCAACAAGACAAATTAAAATATTGCTGCATTTTATTCATGAGAAACAATATTTGTATTTTTTTATATTTTTATGATATAAAAATTAATTTTTATATTTTTCACTCTTTATCAACTATTTTTAATGCTAAAAATAAAAGTACAAAAACAATAATAAGAATGATCTTGTACATTACATTACGCTTTATATATTATTAGTGTGTTAATATGCACTAATATACTTATTAATTCAACTTTTTTTTTTTTATAAATATGAATAAGAATAACAATTTTAGGATTAGATAAAATAGTAATGATGTTATATTATCATAAAAGTTTATGAGTTTAATTATTTAAATTAACAAAATATTCCTTTATTTAAACAATATATAATTATTAATTAATTAATTAAAGATATTTAAATGTATAATAAAAGATATTTTTTTTTTAAAAAAGTTGTATATCAATTTTCCCCCAATTCAATCTTCATTGTATCTATGGTATAGATTATTCAAACGCTGACTTTATATAGCAGCTAGTATTGAGCTATACACATATGAAAACTATGCAAGTCCACGCTACCACTTAAAAGTTGCAATGAAAGCCATATTTTGTGTCATCAATTATGCTAGATTAATAGTAAAATTAATTATTAAAAATAAATTAAAATATACATACATTTATATAAAAATATATAATAATTAATTTTAGTGATTAATTTTAATATATAAAGAATATTTGTGTTATCTCATTAATTGTTTAATGCTTTAGTGCTCTACGTTCGTCTAACTTTCGGTGAATTTAGTGGCACTGGATGGTAATTGAGAGAAAATAAAAAATAATTTTTTTAATTTTATAATATTAAAAAATAGTGATATACAATTTTAATGTATCTTATTTAAATTTAAAATTTATAATTTAATTATTATTTTATTTTTTATAAGTAAACTATTATATTTAAAATAAAAAAATTATGATACAAAGTTCATATAAATAAAATTAAAACATATTACCATTCACCACTCCAACCACTCATACATATATAAGTAATGACATTATAATATAAAACCTGATAAAGATTTTAAGTCAATTATTTTTCTATTAATTATCACTTTCGCTGGTTTTTTTTCATCAACAGAATAATATAAAATAAACAATAAGAATAAAAGTTTCAAGTAATTCTTAATTTTAATACTTTTATTTAAAAAAATCATTAATAAATTATTTTCTTATAAAATATATTTTTAGAAGAGTACTAGAAGGCCAGCAGATTTTGTAATTTGTAGCTATCAATAGTATTTTTAATAATGTAAGATTTTATCTAATAATAAAAAATTACTCATTTATTTTTTGTTGACTAAGTACTGGTCAAATTTTGATAAAAATGCTAACTCCCTAAACTTTCTCATATTTTTATTTCACTATTTGATTTCGTCTCAATATTTTTATAAGTTTTGTATTACATTATCAATTGTCAAATATTTAAAACATACGCATAAGTTTTTATATATTACTTTTCTTGATTTAAAAAATTTTAGAATAAATAATCATTTGTATTCATAAAAGATGAAAACGCTGATACATGCATCTACATTAAATCAAAACCAAACTTGTATCCACGTAAAATGTTCTTTATGTGACAAAAGAATTTTATCTTTAAAGGATTAGAATGCCATATAGGATACTTTTGTCACACAGAAGATATCTTATGTAATTACAAATTTAATTTCAATCTAGTATAAATACATATGTAAATATTTTTATCTTTTATAGATACAAATGGTTATTTATTCAAAAATCTTATAAACATAAATACACAAAAAAAATCTTACCAACATAAATATTAAATTTCAATCTTTCTATATGTTACATGACATTACTTTATCTAATAAAAAAATATTTTTTTATTTATTTTATCAATTATTAAAATAAACTGAAGAGTAGTGATGGGCTAAATCTTTGGTTTATAAATATTAAATCTTTGGTTCACCAAGATTCGAACTCTTGACCTTTCGGATCTAAAACTCTAATACCATGTCTTGAAACTACTCATCCCAAAAGTATAAAATGATAAAATAATGTAACACTAATAATCATATCTCTAATACTTTCTAAACATTTATTGTATGCTTAAGTCATTGGCTCCCTATACTTTCTCTAAACTGAATCCACCAAAACATCACAAGGTGAAGAAATGATGTAAAATGAAATCGAATTTAATAAAATAACTTGTTGTGATTAGATTATTGTCACCCCTTTTACAATGGCAGTTTCTTATTTTTATATTCGTTTTATTATTTATTTTTACAATCAGTTAAATATAATTTTGTCAATATATAATTAGTGAAATATATATTGTTATAGATAAAAATTTTAAATTTTGAATTTTTCATAAATGTATTCGATAAAAATGAGAAAATATTTGAAGTTATCCACCTACAAATCCATGTGTAGATGTGGATAAAAACAACGCGAGTAATATGGACATCATAAAAGGATTAATTTCTGACTATGTACATGTTTGTTAGAAAATGAAGGAAGACCTAAAAAGAGAAAATAAATCCAAAAAATATGGTGTGAAACAGTAAAAATTAAAAAGTCAATACATGCGGATATTGCTAAAGAAAAAAAAAAACAAAAAATAAAAAACTCAATCCTAAATTTATTCATCTGATCCAATCCTATCCAAATATCCACCTAACTCACTCATTAAGAAACCAACTAAGCAGTATTTTAACCCTAATTTAACTCTTCTATCAGTTTATGATACATTATATAAAAAAAAATTATTTTTTAAAAATTATTTTATACATTATTTATATATATAAAATATATTTTTTTTGTGTTTTAGAAAAAAAGTATACAAAATTGAAGCCTCTTTTCTATTAAATTAAATTTATTATTAGCTAAGTTGAGAAAAGACACATATCTCCCTTTTTCAGTTTTTCTCCTCCTTCATTCCAACGGAACCACCCAAATAACGGCATATTTTCTGTATTTCTCAATTCCAATTGTCCAATTCAACTGCATTCTCTCCCTCCTCCTCCATTCTCTGAGAATCCGGTGACCTATCCCTTATCCTTAAATAAATAAACAAGTAACCTTAAACACTGTCCTCACTCTTTCACTTTTCCACTGTTTCTTGGTTGGAATATAAAGGAGCAAGGGTGGAGAAAGGGAATGGTGGTGAAGATGATGAGGTGGCGGCCTTGGCCGCCTCTGGTTGCGAGGAAGTATGAGGTTCGGTTGGTGGTTAGGAAGTTAGAGGGCTGCGATCTGCTGCAGTTTGACTCCCAAGAGTCTCCCAGATTGACGGTGGAGATTAGGTGGAAGGGTCCAAAACTCACTCTCGGCTCTCTACGGAGGAGTCCACTCTCCAGAAACTTCACTAGAGAAGCGGATATCCTTGACACTGCGAGAACCTTGGCTCAATGGGACGAGGAGTTTCACACTGTTTGCACGTTCAATGTCAACAAGGACAATGCCTTCCATCCGTGGGAGATCGCTTTCACTCTTTTTAATGTCAGTCTACTCCCTTTTACTTGTGCCTTTGTGGGATTTGTTTAGAGAATGTATCCTGTTATTTGAAATTTGTTTACTCATGGGCCTGTGAATTACCATTTGATTGGTCAAGTTATTTCATTTACTCTGTTTTAATTATTGGAGAACATGTTCTGTCTGGGAATTACGCCACTGATCATTGTTTGTTTTGTGGTTCGTGTCCATTAATTTTAACTCTGATATTGAGTAAGTTGCGGTAGTTTTTAACTTTTTGTGTTGCTAACATCTCTACTGACTTATTGTTTTCCGATGGATTATCGGTGACCTTCATGGCCGAAATTTCGCAACTTTCCTTCCTATCAGAATGTTTATGTTTTAGTTGACTTTTCTTTTTTCTTTTTGAAGAAAATAATAATACTTAGCCAAATTGAAATATATTTTGTCTGCAGTTTTATATGTCAATTGACAAGGGCATCTATCATTGTTACTTGGCTAAACAGAATTTTTCCTTCTCTATTGCAGGGACTGAATCAAGGGCCTAAGAGTAAGGTTCCTGTTCTTGGGACTGCTCTGTTGAATATTGCTGAATTTGCATCTCTAGCTGATCAAAAGGATTTTGATTTAAGCATTCCTCTCACCATTCCTGGGGTTTCTACCGAATCTTCTCCCTCACTTTGTGTATGTCCCCTCTCTTTTGTTTTAAATTTTTAGGAGTCATAGTTATTAACATTAAGGCTTATCAATCCTTGTTTTGAATTCATCGTAGTACCTCTTGCTCTTATGCAGATATCTGTTAGCTTAGTGGAGTTAAGATCGGCACAGGAAAGTGCTGACGTAGTTCAGAGATCTGTAGTTCCCCTTTCATCTCCCTCTGCTCAGTCTGGAGAAACAAACTTGACGGAAAAGGATGAGCTATCTGCAATCAAGGCTGGCCTTAGGAAAGTCAAGATCTTTACAGAGTATGTATCCTCTAGGAAAGAAAAAATAGCAAAAACAGCGTGTAATGAGCTAGAGGGAAGCGAAAGTAGGTGTTCTAGGAGTGAAGATTACCCCATGGATTCTGATTCACTGGATGATTTTGAAGAAGGAGAATCAGACGAGAGGAAGGAAGATTCCAGCTTTAGGAAGTCATTTAGTTATGAAAGTCTGGCATACGCAAATGCTGGAGGATTGTTTTATTCTAACACAAGGGTAAATTGTGAAGATGAAAGTTGTATTTACTACAGCTACAGGAAGTCAGATGATGGGTGTTCACAGATGGAGGATTCAACTATGTGTTCATCTGAGCCTTATTTGTCTCAAATGTCAAAGCGAAGCATATTACCGTGGAGGAAGAGGAAGTTGAGCTTCAGATCTCCCAAAGGTCACAAGGGAGAGCCATTATTAAAGAAGGCCTATGCAGAAGAAGGTGGTGATGACATAGATTTTGATCGTCGGCAACTTAGCTCTGATGAATCCTTTTCACTTCGGGTAAGAATAATCTCACAGTTGTTTCCTTTTGCACCTAGCATGTGCACTATGTTTTACTTGCAAGTTGCAACTCTTTAGTCTCTACAGTAGTTTTCTTCTTTGACAGTTTTAGCTCAGTCCTCATTGTCCTGTTTGGGAATGTAAATGTTTTACGATGAGCCATATGTTCACTAAAGAATTAGTGGCATTAACCTGGGAAGATTTTTTATACTTATTATTTTTTTTTGACTAATATTCAACACTAATGTTTTCACATTGTTTTCCAGTTGTACAAGACTGAGGATGACTCGTGTGCAAATTGCTCATCAGTATCTGAATTTGGTGATGACAACTTTGCTGTAGGGAGTTGGGAGCAGAAAGAAGTACTGAGTCGTGATGGTCACATGAAGCTTGAGACACAGGTCTTCTTTGCTTCAATTGATCAACGGAGTGAACGTGCAGCTGGTGAGAGTGCATGTACAGCTCTTGTTGCTGTAATTGCTGATTGGTTCCAGAACAATCATGATCTTATGCCCATAAAGTCACAGTTTGACAGTCTAATTCGAGAAGGCTCATCAGAATGGAGAAAACTGTGTGACAATGAAACCTATAGGGAGCGGTTCCCTGACAAGCATTTTGATTTGGAAACTGTCATTCAAGCAAAGATACGCCCCCTTTCTGTGGTTCCAGGGAAGTCCTTTATCGGTTTTTTCCATCCTGAAGGGATGGATGAGGAGAGATTTGACTTCCTGCATGGTGCTATGTCTTTTGATAACATTTGGGATGAGATCAGTCGAGTTGGAGAGGAGTGCCCAAGCAATGGGGAACCCCAAGTTTATATTGTTAGCTGGAATGACCATTTTTTCATCTTGAAAGTTGAAGATGATGCTTATTACATCATTGACACATTGGGAGAGAGGCTTTATGAAGGATGTAATCAGGCTTACATCTTAAAATTTGACAGTAATACACTAATATACAAGATGCATGATGCTGCTCCTCACGATTCGAATGAGAAACCAAAAGGTGAGCAGCAAATTGTTGAAGCAGTACAAGTTAATGGTAAAGAGATGGATGATCAGTCATCAAGCGAGTCAGAAAAGGAACTCTTGTGTAGAGGGAAGGAAGCATGCAAAGCCTACATAAAAAACTTCCTGGCTGCAATCCCTATAAGAGAACTGCAAGCTGATCTCAAGAAAGGTCTCTTATCATCAACACCTCTTCATCATAGACTGCAACTTGAGTTTAACTACACCCAACTGGTACAGTCTCACACTGCAACCGAAACATCATTCATGGCTACTCCTGATACCCTTACTTCAATTTCAGCCATTGAAACATTATCAGTGGCTACTACTGAGACCCTCGCTCTTGTGGTTACTGAGACACCTGAGGCTTTTGCTCTTCCAGAAATCCAAGAATATGAGACTCTTACTCTTGCAGTAACAGATGTTACGCAATCTTAACTGTAAATTGCGGTGATTCTAACTCGTGTCACTAGTTTTAAATTTTAACTATTTTTGTTTTTCTGCTTTGAAGTTAGATTTTAGTTTAACAAATTAAGACTGATTCAAGGCTCTTTATGCCACATAAAAATGAATGTGGTGTGCTAGGTTTGTGTCAGCTAATTTTATTTCTTGTGAAGGGTATCTTTGTAAATGATGCTGTGTAGTTTCATAGTTTCATTTTCAAGAGAGCACAAACTTTTGGCAGTTGATAGATAAATATAGTTCTCAGCTAATTTTATAATTGATTTGTTACCTATTTTTTTTTTCAAGTGGAGTGGACAACTCCTAATTTTAGATATTATATCTATACATTACACACCCACACACAGTATATGGGTACATACTATGGATTCTTAAATAACATCTAGTCTTATTTGGGACTTGAATTCGGGTGTAGCTTGCAAGAGGCATATAGATATGCCATCCGCTCCATGGCACAAGTTTATTTGAATTTTGCATATTTATATCATGCCAATTTTCTTTTTCTAGGTGTCATTCACAGTTTTTTTTTTTTTTTGGGTCAAGTGTCATTCGGCATGTGTTTCTATGATAATATGAGGCCCATATTGGTTAATAGTTAGGAAAAACAATTGAGCAGCCCTTGAATATAAGTGTGATCCGTTATTGATGAATATGCTATGATAATAAAGTAGTGGATTTGGATCTTGTATTTGTTTTCCTTTTTAGTTATTATGCTCTTGGCTCAAACCAACTTCTCTAACTACAAATATAAAAAATAACTTTTTTGGTTACTTGCTGGTGGTTCTGGAAGTGGAGGAACAGAAATTTTTTTTCAACCTTTCCAGAGACCAAAGGATGCCCATACTTTCATCCTTGGTTGTGTGAGGGAAATAAACTCACCCATGGTAAAAGTTCAACTTTTAAAACCAATTTGAATAATGAGAGAAATCCATAACATAAAATAAAATAAAAAGTGCAAGTTTCATCCTTAGTTCCAAATCACAATTTTGGCCACAATTTTCTTAGGGTTTCATCCATCCCATGGCAAAATCCTATGGTGGATATCATCATTTTTGGGCCTTAATCTCATCGGGTCATATGGTGGATCTCATTCTTTGGGATCCGTGACGAATAAAAAAAAATGTTTGTAACTAATTAATAAGAGTGTGATATTCAAATTTTATCTTGTCTATGTAACAATTTGTTAACCAATCATAAATCTTTATATAAAACTCAGATTTGTTACAAATTAATTATTGACAGACTGAAAAAACAAAAGAAAAATAGAAATTTACTCTAATTTATATAATAGTGAAAGCATACAGGATTAAATTACGCCGTTTATCTAGCTATATATGGCATCATTGACATGATTAGTTAGACGAGCTTTAGTTGGTTAGCACATCGACTATCACCTTTTACAACCACACTTGTTTCTTTTTGGTAAACGAGCAACTTCCAAGGGACATCATGAGGTATTCTTTCCTTTCCTTTCCTTTTCCTTTATTTCATTACTACAGTATTACTCCTTCATGTATTATATATTTGTATGATAGATAATTAGATATATAAATGAAGACGTAGTCTACTAATAAAAAAATCTACATGGCTTAGTTTGATGTGTCCACCACACACATAATAACCTTTTTTAATTTTCACACACAAATTAAAGTAGATGTTGCTGCTTTCCTAATTTCATTATTATCTTCCAAGAAGAAAAAAGCCATGTGCATGTCCCTGTGATCTCCCTAATTATACCCCACCCATCCGATATTGCTTCTTTCCTTTTCAATCTACATCATGCTTCATATGCTTCTTCATGCATGACGGAATTAATTAGCCAGCTTTATTACGAAATTCTGCCTCAAAAATTAAGCCATATGATTATCAATCTTTCATTCCTCACTAATAAACTTAATTAGCTTAACCTCAACATTAGGCACGCTAGCTTATGATTTTTTATTAGCACATCATTATTATGATGATACATGAGATTGAAAAAGACCAAACATGCAAGACATACAAATTAATTAAGCTAATAATTAATTAAGCAACATGATGCAGAAGTAGTACTACTTAATTTTGAGTCAGATACTAATAATTAAAAATGTATTAGGAGGTGCAAATGGTGCATTTGACAAGACCATTCTCGTTGCACTCTGGACACCTAACAAAGAAGAAGTCATGATCGTCATGAGCGTGAATAGTGCGGAGTTTGCGGCTTCCACTGCACAAAGAGCAAATAGAGAACCTGAAATTGTTGCAACCAAGACAAGGGCAGTGATCATGATCGGTAGTGATAGTGGGAGCACCTTCTAGAAGGTTCCTAAGGCAGCCGAGCTCATGCAAGGCAAGAACCTCATCAGCGCCGCCAATGCAGGTTCCCTTGATGAAGAGCTTGGGAGGGATGGTGACTTTGCCGCCAAATAGGTTCCACAACTCATCCCTGTAGTCCATGTGAAGGGACACATCCCTCTCATCAAACTTCACTCGGAGGCTTCTCAGAAGGAACCTGATTCTGTTGCAGTCTTGAAATGTTTTCCTTATCCCTCTCATGCTCGTCGTGTACAGAATGATCCAATGCTTTCCTCCTTCTTCTTCTTCTTTCTCCAGATCCATGCCTTTGTGATTGAGTTGAAGGACCTTCATTGCTGTCATCAGACTATAAGAATTAAGAAATTAAAGTTGCGTCCATCTTTTAGCTTCCAAATCAACGTCCTTATATAAAGTGATGAATGGGAAAGTTCAAAACCTCTGCCATCTTCGTTTCTTTGCTGCATGCTGTGGGGACAACCCTTCTAGTACCAATAACAGAAAAACTAAAATCAACAATTTTAATTTACCAAAACACTTAATGGTTTATTCTTTTGACCAATACTTTTAAATATTAGGTTTAATTACTCTGTTAGTTCTTATACTTTCGCAAAATTTTTAATTAGGTTCTTATACTTTTTTTTTCTTTTAATTGGATCCCTACACCAATTTTTTTTAATTAAGTTTGTATATTTTTTTTTCTTTTTATTTGAGTCTCTGCACCAATTTTTTTTAGTTAAGTCCCTATACAATTAAACCAATTACTATTAAGATGGACCTAATTAAAAAAAAATTAATACAGTAACCCAATTAAAAAAAATTATATAAGAACCTAATTAAAAATTTTGTAAAATTATAAGAGCAACAAAGTAATTAAACCTAAATATTATTGATAAAAATAATAAATTGTGCATATCAGTATTTATACCAAAAAAAAAAGAAAGTAATTATTCTGTGATGGATGAACCCATAAGGAGTGATTTTTTATTGAAATATTTGTGTGTATGAAATGTTTTGGACTTTTATGGTTGGCTCCACTCGTAAATCTTTTATGATGGATTAAGAGTGGACTGACCCATTACCTACCATTAGGTGCCTCAATCATGGATGTGGAATAATAATAATAATAATAATAATAATAATAATAATAATAATATGGAAGGATAATTGTCAACTGGAAGCAAATAAAGTGGCTAAATTTCATCCATCCCCTTTATTATGATGCCAGCCTTAATCTCTGTTTGGCACATGGTTGATGGTCGAGGCTGGTTCAGTTGGTTAACACTACTCCAATGTTGCTAAGGGGGTGCCCTTACTTGGACCACACCAAAGGAGACAAAGTGTGCCAATACCCATCATTATTATTAGACACCATTCGTGTACGTAAATATTCAATTTGCTACGTATAACTCTCTTCCGAGCAACGAACACAACAAAACCACTACACAAATTATACAATTTTTTTAAAATTAAACACTTAAATTGATCTCTAGAGAATTTTAAATCCAATATTTTGATCTCTAACAAATTTTTACCATTTAAAAGTCCTAAAAAGTTATTCTTATTAAAAAAATTGCCTTTTCGTTGCTTTTAAACAAATTTTTAATATGCATATTATACAAATAAATTCCTAAGGAATTTTATTACAAGACAATTGATTCCATTTAAAATAACAAATAGAACAATCTATTCAATAGAAATCATTTTTAAGAATATTTTGAGAATAAAAATTTATTAAAAACTAAACTATCAAATCTGATATTTTATTGAGGATGAATTTAGATGTTTTTCCTTGTATCATTCATTCGTTCTTGCCATTTTATCCATTTAAAAGAGTTGATGTACTATTATTATTAGGAAAGAAAAAGTATAGATAAATAATTTTTAATAAGTTAATTTTAAATAATTATTAATTTTATATTTTAAAAAATAAAATTTAAATTATCAATAATTAATAATAATTAATTAATATGAAGTCTAATTTAAAAATACTTGTTCGCTTGTTATTGGCTAAATCCTTGTTGATTATCTAGCCAGCTTCCTATTACTATTAGTGATATTTTTTCTTGCAATGCAAAGTGACTACATACATATTTTTTAAGGTAGCTACTCCCATGAAAATGCCAAAAACATCTTTTCATGATGATCTTTGTTTAAAAAGTGTAATTTATTTTGCAACATTTTAAATAAAGGTAACATTTTTATTTCAAATAAAATCAAGCCCTACAATCTATTATCTAATGGTCAAAATGATATATCTTCACATGATGACAATCATTAAATCTTCGTTGGAGTAACTACCATTTTTTAATCCTAAAAAAATCCGCAATCAAATGCAGTTATCGGGCAAAACACATAAAGTGAAAGACTGTGGAAGAAGCCAACAGGATTGTGGAAAGCAAATAAAGAAAGAGAAAAAAAAAATACTAAGTAAAAGCATTATATGATTGGGACCAATTATATACATGTCCATTCCCAAGGGTGCATTGTTTGTGATTCCCATACAACTCTTACGTCCTTGTTCATCTTTATACATTGCTAGCTACAACTTTTTGGACTATGCTACATGAACCAGTTACAGCTCACCTTCATACTCACCATCAAACTTTTATGTTATTAAGACATCTCAGACCACTTTTTATCTTTAGAATTTGATGATAAGCTTAAATGCTTCATAATGGATGTAACCTTTTATATTACATATAGTTTTGAAAAATAAGAAGAAAATTAAATAATGCTATATATGTCAAAGAGATTTTTTACATGTATGTATAACTGTGTCTATACAATCTTCTACCATATGATATATGTCTATATGAATGAAACACCAAGGTTAATTTAAGCACTAGAAATATATTAGTGATTATTTGTATCTGCAAGCTAATCATACAAGGAATAAGTATTAAGGGGTCCTCTGGAGTTTAATTTATGTGGAACTGATCATAATAGATTTCATGACATGTACCAAAGTTCACTCAGCTATATATATATCAGCAATGGTAGGTGGAAACAAAGTAACAAACCCAATATAGAAACCAAATTCAATGCAAGTCACTTCATTCTTGCTTCCCTCAAACATCTTCATCTTCAATGAATATGAACCCTACAAACCAAATCAAAATAACACGCTAGCTAATAACTGCAACATGCCCTTTGGCTATTATAAATCTAAAATCTAAATCTCTTTCAGCTAAATAATAGCAAGTTTCATTTAAGATTAGAAGCCTAGTGTTATTATCATTGTAGAACAATTTTTTAATGCTGAAAAATACAGTTATAATAATATGACTCAGGACTTCGTCAGATGTTAAGATTTATATAAAAATAAATAAAAAAAAAAGAAAATTGAAAACACTTGCTTGATTAAAACAAAATGAAAAAAAATTAGAAACACTTACTGATAATTATTAGATTCCTATATATATATATATATATACCCTAATGATACTGTCATTTCTCAACATTTTCTTTTTCTGGGAAACAAAGTTAACCATAGAGTTCATCTAAAATTCTTAGGAATTGAGAAAGGATTGCAAATGATTGTAATAGCTTACAGGTGAAACCAGGTAGAACTTGAGTATAAGCAACATTAAAATCACCAATTGAAACAGGACAAGATGTCTCCGCACAAAGTTTATGGGTCTTACTTAGGAATGATAACACTATTCAAATTCTCAAATATTCACCCTGCCTCTACTTACTAAGGAGGTAATTATCCGTCTTGATGCAGGGTCTTGGGTGAAAACGAGGTCGAGCTTAACTGTTTAAGTAATACTTGACTTTATATATATATATATATATATATATATATATATAAAATAATTAGTCAAATGATTAATGATAGTGTATATTTTTAAATTTTTATTTTAATTTATATTATATATGTAATGGTAGTTATATAAAATTTAAAATTTAATTTAATTTATTAGATTTTAATAATTATAAAAATAAATAAGAATTGAATAAATTAGAATTCAATTTTTTAACTACGAATAAGAGTAGAACGAATTATGCGAATTATTATAGGATCAGACGAGGTTGAATAGGACAAAAACCCGGCCATTGGCACGCGTAGTCTCACTGTGTATGTGCCTTCCAAAATATGAGACATCAATCACCATTTCTCCACCATATATTGCTTCCGCTGACTCATCATGGAATGCAAAACATCAAAAACCAAAAACACTTGGCTCTCTGTGCTGAGAAAAAAGTAAATACAGATAAAAGTAACACAATTTAGAAAGGCATGTATACCTGTGGTTGCAGAAATGGTGCCATTCAGAAAAGAGCAAGATGAGCTTGAATCTTATGCTCTCAATCTCCATCAATTCTTCTGCAATGCAACAGAGAGTAACACAATAAAACATATATTAGTTCAAAGTTATTGTTTGATATATGTTATAGAAAAGAAGGGTTGATTGATGAAGAACGTTAGGTGGGAGTGGCACTGTTGCCGTGGTGTAACATAACCATTTTTTTAAATAATTTTCGCTAATTAGTAATATGTGGAATATGCTACAGTATTGACCTTTTCTAATTGTGTCACTTACCTTTTGGCTAATGCATGTATTCCTAGTTACTGACGAATCTAAAATATTTTGACAGCAGTGATACAATATATATAATATAATATATATATTAATTAATTTATTTTTAATATATATTTTATATTATTTTAATATATATTTTATACGAATATTTTTTTACGAACATATAACATAATTATTATAATTATATTTTGTTATTATATAATATATTAATCTTTAAAATATCTAATTTATAAATTAAAATATTAAAATAATAATTTAAATAATAATATATAATTTAGAATTTTATTTTTTAGATTTTATATTTTTAAAAAAAATTGAATAATTTTTTTAATAATATAATCGAAACATTTTTTTTATAAATATATTATTAAATAATTATTTAAAAATTTATTTTTTATACAATTAAAAATTAACTCTTACTAATATTTATAGTTGAAAAAGTTCTTTCAATTAATAAAGTTGCTACAAAAAAAATTAAAGCTAATTTTAAAAGAAGATAAATAATACTTTTTTAAGTTAATTTAAAAAAAATACTAATTTTATTTAAATTAAAAATTAATTATTCTAATAAATATTTAATATAAAATTATTAAATAAACTATTATGTATCAAAAATTGAAAAAAAAAATTATTATAAAATCAAATTCAATAATTTAATAGAAATAAATAAATTTTATTATCATATATTATTCAAAAAAATTTTAAATTATAATTTTATTAATTTATGATAATATTTGAAAAATAAAAAAATTAAAATTTATTTTTATTATTTATTAATTATTGTATAATTAATAAATATTAAATAAAATAAATTTTGACTATTTTTAATTTTTCATCAAATATTTCTGTTAATTTATTATTAGTTCAATTCAGGGTCAAGTTAATTTGGGTTTGCGTGTCTTTTAATTGGTTGTTTTAAACTTTTAATTGGCTCTTGCGTAATAACATTGATAGACAGTAGACACGGTCACATTTCAGTTACTTTCAATTTTTTTTACTTTTTATTGGCTTGCATTGTAAGATTGCCATTTGGTGAAGAAATGGGTTCTCGCCATCGATATATTTTTTAGCATTAGCAATTTCTTTTTGTTGAATTCTATATATGTATGACTAATTTAAGCTCTGAAAGGCCATGGTTGACTACATTATTATTTAGGAACCACTCATGTAAAGATCTTTAAAATATTTTTTTAAAGATATTTTTTAATAATTAAAATTTAATTTATATAATCGATTAGATTGTGTTATTTTTATCAAAATTAGACCAAACAAACTGATTTGACTGAAAAATCGATAAATCAAACCTTAAATCGATCTAAATTAATATTTTTTTTATAGAAAATGACTATAATACGCTTATTATAAAAAATGACTAAAATATTCTTATTATATATATTAATTTTAAAAATCCTAAATTCTAATTCAATGATGGCATATATAAAAAAAAGAGAAAGATTAGGATTTAGAGTTTTTAAAATATATAATAGAAATATTTTAAATCATTTTCCATAATAGGGGTATTATAGTCATTTTATAAAAAATATTAATTTAAATTGTTCAAAATTTAGTTTATCGATTTTTTGGTCAAATCGATTTATTTCGTCTAATTTTGACAAAAATAACACAGTTTAATCGATTATATATATTGAATTTTAATTATTAAAAAAATATCTTTATAGAAAGACGTTTTAAGCGTCTTTATGTGAATTATTCCTATTCTTTATTATTGATGAGTTTGAAAAACTCTAATTTAAATTGATGATAAATCAAACATTATTAACATAATTAATTACAAAATTATTAATTTGATCTTTAATTCACATTTACTAATTAATAATTTTGTGTTTTGCAGGTTTTATTATTGGGCTGAAAAGAAAATAATTGCAATTCAAACATTCAGCCTTATTCAAAAATGTTTAAGTGTTATGGCTGAAGCAATATTTTGTTATTGGGCCAGATTGAATTATTATTAGCCCAAATTAATTTTGCTAGACACTAGCTTGCTTGGTCCGAAATAAAAAAAAGAGAGAAGGCAAATGCTTCTTGTTTCCAAAGGATCTCCCTCTCATGTGAAGGATTCCAAATTTAATTCAATTATCATTAATCACATGGAAATAATGGAAGAAAAATTAGCAATTGATTTGATTATTATCATTAACTAGTGTATGTTCCCGTATTCTGTATGGGATAACACATAAAATTATATAAAAATTTTTATTAAAAAATTAAATAATATATATAGTAATTATTATTATAAATATTTTACAAAGTTATAATTAAAATCAAACTCTCATAATTTTTAATATTAAAATATTAAAAAAAACTAGTATTTGTCTTAATCAATTTGAGTTTGTTAAGTGATCATCTCACTCGTCCACTTAAACAATTATTAGGAGTTAGAATCTCGCCTTGTGTATATACCAATCCATTGGCTAACGACAAACCCATAATAAATGGAGTATCAATACGTGATTAGATTTGGCAGGAGTTTCCGAATACGCAGGTACTCAACCCATCCATACCCGGATGGAGAGGGTAATAACTTGATCCGAGTCGGAGTAGATTTTGGTCAGGACAGGACATGGTCGGGTTTAAGGTATACCCGCCTCGAATATATACATATAAACACTTTTTAGGAATTAGGATTTGCCTCACATCACAGATTCAGTGGTTCATAGCTTTAATCTATACTCTATAGCCATGCAAGATAAATTCAGTCATTCTCACCCAAAATCTTCTTCTTCTCGGCTTCTTCACAAAAAATCGCACAGCTCCCGTCATCGTTGTTGCTGAGTCTATCGCCGCCTACCCCTTCCCAATTCCCATCTTCCTTCACAACCAGGGACAGACCCACGTTTAATATAGAGGGGGCATTTGCCTCCCACAATTTTTTTTAAAAAAATTAATACTTATATACATATATCACTTATTATATTATATTTGTCTCAAAATAAAATATAAATATTTTTTTGTATTTTATGTTAAAAAATATTTTGTTAAACTTAACACATAATAATAATTATATTGTTAAATTTAATTTAGTATGAAAAATAAATAAATAAACTCAAAAAATAGTGATAATTAATTTTAATATATTAGTAATTAATTAATAATTAAATTAAAACTTAGTTTTCTAATTAAATATAACTTAAATTATTAGTGATTTTTTTAAAATTGTTTAAGATAAAAAAATATATTATCTATATATTAATATACTGTAATTATTTTGGTTAAAAAATTTATTTATACTATAAAAATTATAATAAATAGATTTGACAATTAAATATGAGATAATAAAAAGTAAAATAATTATTTAAAAATATATTTAAAAATATATATAAAAAATAATATTTAGTCATGTTAAAAATAAAAAAAGTCCTTATAAATATTTTTTTGTTATTTTAAATGTTATACTATATGTATGAAATTATATTTTTATTATTTTAAATATTATAATAATAATTGTGTGTATATTTCTAGTTCTTATCAATATGTATTAGATAGTTCTAATTTTAAATTTTGAATATATCTAAACCAATTTGGATTGGTCAAGTGATCAACTTAGTCGTCCGCTTAAGTAAGTATTGAGGGTTCGAATTTCGTCTCGTATGTATAGCAACTCGTTGCTGGCCAATTGTAGATTCTTAAATGGAATTCAAATTCATGACGGATTAGTCCTTAACTTGTTGAGTATCGTTGGAAGCAAACAAAAAAATCTATACCTAAATTTTATTATATTTTTGCCCCCATTACTAAATTTTTCTGGGTCTGTCACTGTTCATCGCTCATGTCATCATCACTGCTCATCTCGTTACCATCACTATTAAGCCCGTCGCCACCTTTCTCCTGCCGAGTTTCTTTTCTCTAGGTAAATTTTTCTCTCTCTCTCTCTCACTCTATCTCTTTCTCTCTCATTGTGAGTCTATTAAATTCTTCTCTTCTTCTTCTACAGATTAATCACTTTGTCGCTGTCGCTATGAGCCCGGACGTTGCCGTTGCATTTTCATTTGAGTTTGTCACCGAATAAAATAGAATTTTCATTCAAGTTAAAAATAGACATGCATGAGATCATTTTCGCATGTAATTTCTGAATTTTCTCATCCAAATTTAATATATGTGGTTGAGTATTTTAGTATGGGATCATCGTAGTTTTGTTGCGACACTAATGTAATAAAAGTTTCGGTAATTTCATAACTAATATATGAGATAGATCAGATTATTAAAGTAATAACAGAAATAACGTTCACATTTGCGCGTAAAATTTATAAGAGGTGATTATCTCAGAAAAATATATATTTATAACCCAAGTAGAAGATTGTTAGAAAATTATTATTTCTTAATATATTTACGGACAATACATATATTAATTATAATCGCAAATTAAGTAATTTCACATTAAATGACTTATATAACGGTGATCTCATTTATTGTCATAAATATTGAATTAAATAAGTCATTATTACTTTTGATTTGGATAAATGAGATTAAAATCATACATACAATTTTATTTGATTTTTAGGGTTTAATGAGTGTCACACTCAAATATAAATAATGACTTCAGGATTTTGGTCTCCAACACATCAAACTCGCCTTTGTAGTTTTGGTTGATGAAGATCAAAGAACCACAAGAGGCAAGTTCTCTAATCTCAATCATACTCTCGAATGAAGAGACGCTTTCGCGCTCTTAGTTATATTTTTTAATGATTTAACATGATTGATCTTGAGGTTGAGAAATCCTAAAATTTTAAGCTAAAATAGAAATTTTATTCAATCAAATGATAATAAATAATTTTGTTGAATTAAATTATATTAATATAATCATTGGATGACAAAGAATGCTAGAAAAATAAATAATATTTTAAGAGTATAGAAATATTAAATTGTCATTTCAATTTACTTTTTTAATCAACGATAATAAATATCTTAAATTAATTAAATTTTTTTCAAAATTATACACCTAAAACCATTTCATTTTTTTTAAAAATCTTTTGAAAATACAATGATTTAATGAGAAGTTGACTATTGAGAATTGAATATAACATTTTTAAATCCGTATTTTCAATAAAAAGATGTACTTAGTTCTATCCATCCTAAATAATTCTATATTCACTATTACTTATCCATCTAAATAATTCTAACATTGATAGAATATTATTTTTAGATGCAAAAAATTGAAAATATATTTATTCTATTTCAAAAATTAATATTCATATTTAACTTAGAATTTCAACAAATATGACAAAAAATATTATATTTTTTAGTTAAAAAATTAAAATAAAATATCTATAAATATATTTTTGTGCTTTAACTTTAGATTTTTCAAAAAAAATTGGCAAGTTAATGGAATCAAATTATATTTCTATAACATATATAAGAATGTATATTACACAAATAAAAAAAATTAGGTATAGTAAGAACAAATACATAAATTAAAATAAAATTTAGAAAAATAAGAACCAATAAAATATTGAAGGAAAGAAATATAAATAGAAGAGAAATAAAATTATTAAACGGAAGAGAAATAATTTAATAAATTTTATGTGTATATAAAAGAAAAATAAAAAGAAGATATACAGTCGCTTATTTAATTTAGCAAGATTTATGAGAATAAACACATAGAATAAGAGAATAAAAAATAATAATAAAAAGAAACTAAACATCTGAATTAATATAAAAAATTAAAAAAATAAAATAATAATAATCTATCATAATCTTAATCTTTTAATATAATTAATTAATAACAATATAATTAGTCTACCATAATCTTAATCTAATCTTTTAATATAATTAATTTAATTAAATAATCAAATAAATTGAATATATATAAATAAGTCTAATCTAATCGTATAAAAAATAGCAAATTTTCTACAATTATACATATTATATATAAATATCACTTTAAAATGAGATTATTATTATTATTAATGACATAAATATTAAAATTATATTAATACATTAACAGAAATATATTATTATAATAAAAAGTTGCAAGAATTAAAATAACTGAAATTTATTAACTTTAATTAGTTAAATTAGCATAAAATAAGAAAGAGATGATTAATCAGATTAAATAAATTAAAAAATTTTACTGAACAAAGTAAATGTCACAATAATTATATTACTAATTGAAAAAAAATAATTTAATTAATTTAAATTTTTATTAAAAATAGACAATTAAAGATCATCAATGATAAAAATAAATAGGATATAATATATTAAAGAATAATTTTGATAGTATAAATAATAAAATTAAATTATATATCCAATCTTTACTTTTTACCTTATTATGATTGAAGTTAACATTAATGGTACAAAAACTAATTTTAAATAGTCTTAATTTATATTTTACAACATAATTAAAGCACAATTCATAATTTTTTATTTTGTGATTAATCAACATTTTTTAAATTTTTTTGGTTAAGTCTTCTATATTTTATAATTGATAAATTTTTTCTACAAAATATAAATTTATGATAAATTATTACAATCATAATTAATTAAAAAATAAAAAAATTATAAAAAATCAAATAAAAGATAAAAATAGAGTAAATATTTATTTTGAAACTAAAAATTTGTTAATTGTGCTAGAAATTTTAAAAACTTGTATCTTATTATATAATCAATTTTGTTACTCGCTTTAACTTTATTATTCATTTATTGTATCTAAAAAAGTATATAATGTCACACTTATTTTAAAAAATATGAAACTTTTCAAATATACAACGTAATATATAATTTAAGAACAATAAAATAAAAATATCTAGAATTTTATAATAGTATTTGAAATTTTCAATGACGATAATACAAAGTGTTTAAATCGACCAAATGGATTCAATAGTTATCCTTTACACATCTTATTTAAATTTGAATTTTACAATTTAATTTGTATCTTTTTTTTCTAATATAAATTATTTTTGACAAAAAATAGAGAAAAATTTATTAGACCAAAAAAAATCCTATTAAAAATTATTATAAGGAGATTTATAATTAGAGAAGAAAAGAATAAAAGTATTAATAATAATTAAGAAAAAGAAACAAAGCTTGTATTAAAGAATGTTAGAAAATAAATAATAAAGTTCATATTCATAATAATAATGCTGAGGAATGATGTTGCTGCTTTAGACTTCTAATCTTCATTTTTGGCCATCTGTTTTTTTTTGCTTTTTTTTTTTAATTATCAAGTCATAAAAAATAAAGAACAATTCAAGAAAACGAAAACAGCAAGATCAAAAACAGTAAGATCAATAGTAACTATACAAATCAAAATACATAGGAGAAAAACAAACTATTATATGGTAGAATTAACATGAGTATATTTTATCATTAAATAAACAAAGTTAACGCACAACAAAATTACATGTAAAGAGAAAAAAAAGAAAAAAGAGTTAAAATATCCAAAGTGATTAAAAGATTATTTTATAGAAGACTATAAAGTAATGAACTTCTAACTAAATTAAATTGTATTTATTATTATTAAAAAGGGTAAGAGAGAGCAGTAGAGAAAAGGTTTGTGTGTATTCAAGTTGTGTAGAATGATACAATATAAAAGGGTATTTATAGGTGTTAAGAGAATTGAAATAATAAAGACGTAATATCCTATAATAAATATTCAGATATGTTAAATAATGCTAATTGATCTAATTGATCCTAACTATACTCTAATAATTATATTCAATTAATTGATATACATAATAATAGTATTAAATTGTGTGATACTTAAATATCTAATCAAATCAATTAGTTGATATAATTAATCCATCGTAATGAATTGTATTTTATGAGTTAAAAGAAATAAATTAGGAAACATTCCAAGAAGCATGCCACGTCAACTTTATCATTAAGTGCGAAAATTCGATTTTTATATAGTAGATTAGATAGATTAGATTAGATAAAATAGATAGATATCTCATTATTTGATATTTTAACTTATCTATTATATATTTTTTTATATTTACCACTCAATATATTGAAATACAATTTATATCTAGATAGGAATTACATAGATATTTAATTAAAAGAACATTTAATTTTTTTTAAAAATATAATAACAGGTTTAATTTCTTTAATTTTTCTTTTCACAGTTTTTTTGTATTTTTAAATAAAAGACAAGCCTATAACAAAAATAGGAAGATATGGTAGTATTTATTGGAGCGGAAAAAAACAAATATAATTAAAATTCGTACTTTCAAAATATGTTTAAACTTTAAAAAATGAGATGAGACATGAGAACACACAGACATTTGGTTTCAATGAATCTGTTTACACCATTCAACTCAGTGTTCTTTAGCTTTTTGTTTTCTTCTTTTCTATTTCATATGAATTTATCAGTGCCAAACATGCATCACATAGAGTGTTTTTTAACTCCATCCTAATCCATATATTATCTTTGATAAACAAAATATAAAAGAAAAAAAGACAATAAATAAATTAAAGTTATTATTATTTAAAGAAAAAATGATAGATTAGTATTTTATATTTTAAATTAATTAAGATCTAAATGAAAGATAACATTAATTTAAAAAAAGTTAAATTAAAATTAACTCAAACATTGATATTTAAATTATAAAAAAATTGATTTTCATATTTTATAAAATATCATAATGGCGGTAATTGTAAATATGACGCTACTAAAAATTAAATAAAGTAACACAGATAAAACAAATAAAAAATAAAAAAGAACTTAATCTTATATAAAATTCACCAATAAAATTTTATACCGAAAAATGAATTTAATTTTAGTATATTAATAATATAAAATATTTTATATAATCATTCAATTCAATTAGATTTATCTATTTAGATCATTATTGAAAAATAAATTTAAGATACCGACATACAATTACTTTAAATTAAGCAACAATTATCAATACTATATAAAATACACACTATTCCACTAAGAGTAATTGCCATAAGAAATAATTTTTCAATTTTCTATACTAATATTGGAAAGTTTATATAATATTATATAATAATATTATCATTATCAATACTATATGATATCAAAACAAAAAAAATTACCGTGCTAATATAATATTATCAATATTATATAAATCATCTTTGTATTTATTTTTTCTTGCATATATAATATTTAATTAACACATTAAGACATATATAATATTTTATTGAATATTATAAATAAGAGTGATTTATAAATTATTATTAATTCGTATATAATATATAATATATAATTAAATTTAATAAATTCAATTAGAATAAACAACAAATTATTTATTTTATTTTAGACTTTATAAATGAATAAATTAATTAACTAATATAACAAATTACAATTAATGAAGTAAAATTAATTAAGTAATATATATTATAATAAATTATATTGATATTTAAATATCTAATCAAATTAATTAACTGATATAATTAAGTCATAGTAATAAATTGTATTGAATGTGTTAAAATAATTAAATCAGGAAACACTCTCTGGAGCATGCCACGTCAGCTCCATCATTAAGTGCAGAAATCCGATTTTTATATAATAGAATAGATGCTACACGCTAACTAAAGCAAAAAAAGGGAAGTGAATTAATTCATTTTGATTTCTTCATTCAAATCCATTAAAAGTTTTCTCTCTTTTCTCTCATCTCTCTTCTTACTTTCGGTCACTTCACAAAATTTATGGAAGAAATTTTAAGCTACCATCTGAAAGAAGAAGAAGCTAGTGGTAAGGCCATTGTAATGATGGCAAGAAAAAGAAAACAAAAAGTATGCTGTGGCTGATTAGTAAATTAAATAATTGAGATTTTAGAATTTAATACTTTAATTTTTATAAATAGAAAATAAATTATATTATTTCTAATTTTAAATTAGAATACTTGATTAAAAGCTTATTAGTAAATTGATAATTAAGTAGTATTTTTAAAGTAATTTTAAGAGATTAAATTAGATTTCAAATTTATACAATATACTTTAATTTTATTAAAATTTACCAAACTCTAATATACTCAAAATCCCTAATTTCACTTTTTCCCCAAATTAAACCCTAATTCCTAAATTAAAACTAACAAACCCTAACCTCCACCGCCTCACCGCCACCCACCCACCCACCGCCACAGCTCCCACTCAATATACACAAACACACCCACACACAGCAGCAATCAAGAGAGAAAAGAAAGGGGAAACGAAATCCAGAAAAGGAAAGGAAGAGAGGACTGGGGAAGAAGTGAGTTGCACCACAGGGGAGAAGAAGGAGATCGAGCCGTCGCGCCTACCTCCGTCCATCTCGCGTCGCCGCCATTTTTTCAAGATGCTTTGTGGCGCCACCCCTCCTGGAGCCCGAGTCTGCATCGCTATCATTCCTCCGCATTTTATCGAGCGGCCGTGGACAAGGAACCCCGCGCAAAAGAGAGTTGTCAAAGGAGAAGCAGATCGCGCGGAGAAGGGAGGCGTGGTTGCCTGTGTCGCCGCCTTGCTTCCATCGCCGCTGGAGCTTTGTTGCTGCTGCCTTTAGTTTGCTGTGACTGTAGAGGTCGCTGGAGGAAGAGTGAGAGTCAGAGGAGAAAGAGAGTAAGCGAGATCTGAGGAGAGAGAGAGTGACGCACAGAGGAGAGACCATTCCTCTGCCGCTGCCGGTCGCTACCATCATTAATGGTGAGTCAGTTAAGCCCTAGCCCTGAAAACAACCATCTCTGAACCCTTATTGCTCTGTAAAATACACTGTATTTGTCTCTGATGTTCTTGTCTATATTGTGTTTGTTGGAGTTTGTCTCAATTGGAGTCATTGGTGAAGGTGTTACCGCTGCTGGAAGCAAACGTCGGGGCTGTTGCTGGTTCTGATTCTATTATCTTGGTACTGGTCAAAATTTTCCCTTGGGCCTAATCCATTTGCATGTTCTATTTTGTCATTGCTATAGTTGTCATATTCTTGTTTTAATTCAATTTTAGTTTTTGCTTTGTCTTGGATTCTTAGGACTCTTTCTGCCCTTGATCATATTAGATTCAAAATTCTTGTCCTGTTGCAACCATCATCATCACCGCGAAATTAACGTTGTTGCTGTTGCAATGGATGCAGTATCCTTGGTTTCATTGGAATTATCACTGTTGCTGCGAATTTAAAATAAATGGATTTATCACGGTCAATTCCTAAGGATTCGACTTTCCGAGGTAGGGGCGTTTTCATTAAAACTTATTTTTATTCTTAAGAATTGTTATAAATTGATATTTAGGTAAATAAATTTTTTTGGTGATTATGGAGTCTTATGAACTGAACTGAATTGCCTTGAATAAATGTGATTGCTTACCTGACTGTGGCTAGTTTTGAATATTGAGTTGGTATTGAGATAACGAATGAAAGATTAATTTGAAAATCTGATTCGAATATTTGCCAAGTATAATTTGAGAATTGGAAAATGATTTGATATTAAAATTAGTTTAACTTCGGAAAATGATTTGAGATTTGTGAATGACTTGGGTTTGAAATCGTTGGAAAGACTTTGAGAAAATGTTAGTTGACTTTGTTGGAAATGAATTGGAATCTGGAAAGAGAAAATGAGCTTGATTTGCTGAAAAATAGATTTAAATTAAAAATGGTTTGAGATATTGAAATTGTTCTGATTTTGAAATTGAGTTGAAAGGAGTTTGAGAAATGGTTTTGTTGGGACCCAAAAAGGGTGGCAGAGTCCGAGTTTTAAAGGAGATACTGCCGAAATTTTATAAAATTGTAAGTGTTGTTCGAATTAATTATTTAAAAAGATTTGGATTTTAAACAATTATATGTTTTAAGATTGATTTATTTATCAAAGAAAGAATTATGTTTTGAATTGGGATTGTTGATGAACGAAATGGAAAGAAGGATGATGAGAATTTTCTTTAAATGGTTTTGAAATGAATTTGGAAATGAGATTTGGATTGATGAATGATTATGATGTTGAGAATGTTGAGATATGATCTTTGAATTATTCATATGGCTTATGAATTTGAATTATCTGAGATACGAGATTCCCTGGATAAAGTACCATGGCTTGCCACCACGTGTACCAGGTTGAAAACTCGATACTCTGTTGACCCTACGACATAAGTGTGACCGGGCACTATATAAATTCCCAGAAATGTAACTCCCATTGAGAAATATTGATTATTTGAGAAAAAACTATGCATAGACTCTTGGGGACGCACGTCGAGGGACAGTCTAAGTTTTTTCAGACTTGTCGGGTGGGCTGGATAACCAACAGATGAGCCTCATCAGCCATAGGACAGGCATGCATCATATGCATTTGTATGCTTTGCTTGGGCTTGAACTTATTTTGATTTGCCTAATTGTTAAACTGTTTTTAACTGTTACCTAAACTATTTGCTGTAACTGCTACCTAAACCTGTGCTTTCCGTGTCTGTCTTGCCTGTGTTTGTCCTGGTGTGCTACATTGAGAATGAACTTTGGTGCTGAATTGATGATTGTGTTGATTGGTTGCGTGGTTAGTTTCTGATTGAGATTTTCTTATAAGAAAAGAAAGGTTTTGGATTTCTGAAAGGTTAAACATTGTTTCATTGAAAAGGTTTTGAACGATTAGCTATTGTTTTTTAAAAAGGATTCATAAGGCAATGATAATCACTGAGTTTGAAAATAGTTTTCTTATTAAATATCTTCTTATGACAATTCTAAAACTCCGTGGTGAGACTGTGTGGTTAGGTTCTCACCCCCTATAACTTTATCTTTTTAGGAACCGGATGAAGAAGTATTATGAAGAGTTATACTGCGTTTTGGTTTATATGATATTGTATTAATTAGATAATTTTTCTTCCCTCGTCTTTGTTATTACAATTTTATAAGAGGGATAGGAGTTGTATGTTTTATATGTAAATTACATTATAAGCTATTATGTAAGAAATCTTGTATATGAATATGCCTGTTTGTTTTTTTTTTCTTAAGGTAAAATATTTGTTTTCGGTTTTCAAAAAAATCAGCGATACGGCGTTGGGTCATAGGCTCCTAGTTTAATATTAAGTATATAAAGTAGTCGTAATACTTCTTGCTATCAGAGTGGCGCAGCCGGAAGTGTGACATTCTGATAGAGAGGGTGTTACATTATGGTATCAGAGCGGTCCTTCCTGTAGAGCCTGAGGAATGGACCGACTATGCTTTAATTGCATATTCTGAGTGTCTGTCATGTAATAGGTCTCGTTCAGATAACGAGAATTAGAGCTAATGCACATGACGGTCTATTGATTAACGCTGTTAGTTTACCATTGCATAATTACTGATGTTAAGTCTGGCCAACTTAATGTTGATGGTTTATGTATATGGAAAAGTTAACAGGGTATCATAGGCGTAATAGAAATAATAAGTAACGCATATTACGAAAATGTTTGTTAACCAGAGAAAATTAGCAAAAAACAGTCATAACTTGCCTTATTTAGCATTCATTAATTGTTGCGACAATTAATGAACGTTAGATAAGGCAAGTTCTGGCTGTTTTCTTTGTCTCCTTAGCATTATCCATATTATTAAGGAGTGCTAGGGGACAGCATATTTTGTGAGTTGTAGCCATCAATTAACCATTAATAGTATTTTTAATGGTGTGAGATTTCATCTAATGGTGGAGAATTATTCATTTTTCTTTTGATGGCTAAGTACTAGATTTTGATAAAAGTGCTGGCCCATATTTATAAGCAATAATTAATTTATATTCATATTTATAAGAATTTTGCATATAAAAAATAAATAATTTGTATTTATATTTATCAACATTTATATATATGAATTAGTAAAATTTATTCATTAAAAATAATTTAATACTTATACTAGTCAAACGTCGACAAAAATATTATAAATTGTTGACCCTCAATAATCGTTTTCTTTCTTATGGACTTAACTTTTTGAAGAATGAAGTTGATATAATTTGTTACAATTTAAATCTAGGTTCAAATTGAAATTGAAATTGTACCTAGACCAAAAATGGCAATACAAGCCTGAATGTCACAAAGGATGGCGAGCTGCTCCAACTTCTTCAACAACCCAGCACGTCTCTTTCTGAATGTAGCTTTTCTTGAATTCATATCATCTATCAATTGTAGTTTCACTCTCCTTTTTATTTGTGGGATATTATCATCATTGTTGTTGTTAGCGACCATCTCATACTACCTTGCTAGCTCGCAAATGACACTCTTTTTTCGGGAAACGGAAAATAGGTTAGGACGACAGTTGTTATTCATCATGCAATGCTGCAAAAACTAACACAAATAGTGTGTGTATGTATGTATGTATATGTTTTTCATGGTGGTGTTCTCCCCACACTAATCTATTTATAGAGATAAGAAATTCTCATGTTTTATTTCTTTCTTATTGGCATTAACAACATCATTGACACAGCATTCTCTCTGATAATATTTTAGAATCTGAAAAATATATATTTTGTTTAGAAAATTCTGGGAGTCACGTTCAAATTTGAGATATGTTATACGTATTTTGTGGGTTGGTACATTTTTTTTTTTACTATTAAAGTGTGTTAGAAGATGTTTTAATATCAGAGAGAAAATTTTAATGCTAAAAAAATGTCTTATATTTTTTTTTCAGAATTTGATTAATTTGTATTTAAAATGTATAATAATACTTTTTTTTTAAAATATAAAAAATTTATTTTTTAATAATTTTTTATGTTTTGAAAATATACCTTTAAAATTTATGATAGTAAGATTTTTTTATGATTATACAAGACGAGTGGTATATGTATTTTTTCTCTTCAAATTTAAAAGTTATTATATAATTAGCAATTTTCGGAAGTGATTATACATTTGTTGTCCAACCAAAAAAAACCGACATCATTTAATGAGTTTTAGCATTGTATAAAACGTGAAATTTATAAAATTAATTATAGAAAAGCATTGAATGCAAAAATAAAGTGTTTTCCATTAGAAATAATTACATATTAAATAATTTAAAAAATTAACGTGCATGCAAAAAATTAATTCATAAATTAATTATTATATTTATATATATATAGTTTAATTTATTTTTCATATATATTTTATTTGATGATTAATTTTAACATGATTACAATTTTAAATAGAATTTGATATAATTAACTTTGTTTGGTCTTTTAATATGATTAAATTTTGCTTTTTTCCTTGTAAATTGAAAGTATTTTTGTGGTTGATAGATATATCATCATTCGTATTTTTTTTTATCGATTTAAACTTTTAAAAAAAGCAATTTTAGGATAAATTATTAATATTTTTATAATCTAAAAATTTAAAATTTAATTCTTATTATTTACAAAAAACTTTTTGGACAAATAGTTCTATAATCTTAATTAACCTAATAAATATTTAATTATAAGTCTTGACAAGAGCCTAATTAGTCAATTTTTACTAACAATTGATATATTTTATGAGAGACAGAAAAAAGCTTTGTTTCTCTCTCAACCATTAATAATTATGTTAATTTATTAGTACTATTCTTAACAAAAAAAAAAAAAGAGAAAAATTTTAGAAGGATTAAATATTCATTTTGAAATTTCGGTCCCTATAAAATTGTATTTTTTATTTTGATATAGTAAAATTTAAGGAAATTTTCATTCTTCTATCCGAAAGATGCTAAATGACACTTTCATATCCTTTATTTATAAATCCCTCTTATCATTTTTAAAAAACCTCATCTTTAATCTATTTTAAATTTTTTGTGTTAACTAACATGAATTTTATCCATTTTTTAAGAAAAAATAAAATATTTTTTACAAAAATACCTTTTAATAAAAATTTAATTTTTTGCATGTGATTAAATTTTATTTACCAAAATATTTTTTAATAAATTATTTTTTTATTAATTAAATTATATTTTTACCAAAATATTTTTTTAAAAAATTTTCAATGATTAAATTATTTTTTCTAAGATACCCTTCAATAATTATTAAATTGTGATTTTATCAAATTTTTCGTTGAATTAATTATTAAATTAAAGTTTTACCAAAATTTTTGTTAAAATTAAATAATTATTTTTTTCTAAGATTTTGTAAAAAATTATTGAAGGATATCTTAGAAAAAAATAATTTAATCATTAAAAAAATTTTAAAAGAATATTTTGGTAAAAATATAATTTAATTAATAAAAAAATAGTTTATTGAAAGATATTTTGATAAATAAAATTTAATCAAAAAAATAATTTTTTTAAAGAGGATTTTTGTAAAAAATAATTTATTTTTTTAAAAAAATGGATAAAGTTAACGGTAGTTAACACAAAAAATTTAAAATGGATTAAAAATAAATTTTTTAACTGTTATAAAAAATGAAAATGTATATTTTATAAATAGATAAGAGAAAAATATTATTTTAACATTTCTTAAAAGAAGAGAGTGAATTTTTTTTTTAAATATATATTTTAATTTCTACTTTTACTTTGCTCCATTACTTACTAATGTGATAAGTTAAATGCTAATAATGTGTGACGTGTAACACTTAATTGAATAAACTAATAACAAAGATTAAAATAACTATTTTTTAAATTTACTGGATACCAAAACTTAAGGAAAATAAATGATAAGAACTAAAATTTAAAAAAACTGTGTTAGAATATATCACTAGACGCTAGTTAGTTTTAGGAGTTTGGATTGGATTTTCAAAAGGAGTATTTATTTTTCTCCTCTTATTTAAGAGGACTTTTTTTTATTAGAAAACATAATTTTTGTATTTGAATAGAAAATATAAGGAAGATTGTATTTAATAGAATTAATTAGTATATTTATTATTTTTGCTTTTTAAAAGAGTAAAATATTTCTCACATGAAATAAAAGATATTTTTTAATTTTTTTTATAAGATTTGTATTCAAAATACCTTTAAAACAATTAATTACGTGTATATAAAAAAATAATTACTAAATATTATCTACATATACATGTATTATTATTTCAAACATTTTAAATATATTACATGCTAATATATATTTTAAACAAATGATTAATTTGATAACTGTTTTGAGGGTTACTTGAAATTTGGTTATTTTTTTACTTGAACGTGAGGTTCAGACTCTTTTTGAGGCAGCGTCCGACTTCTGCTAGTATCGAGGTACCACCATCTACGTTTCTCTTGAAGAGGTGGGGGTGGTACTTGCAAGAAACTCCGGTACTTAAGTTAGCAAGGATTTTAGACAGGTTTTTAGTAGATTAGGTTCTGAATATACCTGAGAGTGTCAGTAAATTTATAGTAGAATAGATAACTAGTTTTTAGAGTAGGTCCATCTTTAGTGGTGGATAATCGTTCCCTTTCATCTAGGGATTATTAAGATCTCCTTTCTAGATTAATAGGAGATATCTTAGCAGTTGGTTAAGATTCATCTTATTTGAATAAATCGGGCCAAATTGGCGCTGCGTGGGCCGACCTTATGAGATCGGATAGGTTCCAGATGTGATCTGGACTCTTACTCTATAGACTGGGCTTTTAGCCCTTTTGGTCTTGGCTAAATTGCGGGTCAGGGTATAAATAGTGTCCCTGCTCGTGGTCGAGCTTTATGAAGTCGGACTCGAGCAATCAGATGATCAAATTGAAATGTCGAGTTGTAAAGAAGCAGTTTCTGGTATGAAGCCAAGAAGATTGGTTGACTCGACGTGATTTGAATGTTGTAACGTTTCGTACAACTCGTTCAGTTCGATTTGTTTTGAGGATGCAAAACTTGTTTTAATACAAATCACCATTCTGAAGTTTATTTTGATTTTGTACAACTTGTTTTATACCGAGTTGTTTTGAAGGTTGTAGATTTGTAGCACGACTTTGTTTTTTGTACAAATCGCTTATTTTGAGACATAATTATTTCTTGATTGAATTTCATACAAGTCATTTAGTTTGAGTTGTTTTGTAGCTTAATGACTTATTTTAATACAAATCATTTTTGAAACTTATAGTTATGATTTTGTACGACTTATTTTGATACAAATCGTTTATTTCAAAATTCGTTATTATTTCTACGTATTACCTCGTCTAGCTCGTTTGATGTGAGTAGTTTTAAGGTTTTACAATATGTTTCATTTTAAATCGTTTAATTTAAATGTGGCTATTTCTTGATCTGATTTCATACAATTTGTTTAAATTCGAGATGTTTTTAGGACTTTACAACTTGTTTTAATTACAATTTGTTTGCTTTGTTTTAATAGATCATCTTTATAACCATCAAACTTCGTTGCTTTATCTATTGTGCCCCTATTCGAGGTTGAGCTTTATGAAGTCAGACTCGAGCACTCAAGCGGATCAGATTATCAAATGAAGCCTTTTACTGATTTGTTCAACCTATTCGGTTTGAGTTGTTTCTAGGGTAATAGAATTTTATAGGACTTGTTTTTAATACAAATCACTTAGAACATATGGTTATTTTTTACTCGATTTCATTCAACTCATTGGCTTGAGTTGTTTTAAATCATCAACCCGTATTATAACCATTGGACACCAATTTGAACTTCGTCGCTTTATCCGAGCAACCAATTAAAAGGTTGATTTGTGATTTTCGCGCTTTGTCGAGCATAAGTTAGTGCCTTAGGTGAAGGGATAATATGTTTATTCTTTCACCTTTCTAGTTTTTACAAAATTGTCAGCCTTGTGTATGATACAACTCGTTGTTATTCGAGCTGTTTCAATTGGAGGATTGTTTTTACTTTTTTTTTTTTACAATTCATTTTATATCAAGTTGTTTCAATTTTTCTTTAGTGATTCATTTTGATACAAATTACTTTTTAATGCTTTGCTTTAATGATTTGTTTTGATACAAATCACTTTTAAAGCTTTACTTTCAGGTTGACATGACTTGTGCTTGACACAAGTTCGTTGAAAATATAGTTGACTGGCACAACTCATTTAAACTGAGTTTTTCTCATATTGTTGTGAATGTTGGAACAAGTTTTTTTTGGACAACTTGTTTTTGTGAAGTTGTTCCATTTTATACGACTAGGTTGTTTATTTTTGGAACTTGTAGGGATGAGCTCGTGGGCTCGAAATTTTGTATGATTTATTTATTACTCGTGTGGATCGAATTGTTAAATTATATTTATGCCTCAAGAAGTGTATTTAGTTAAGTTACTTTTGTGACTTGTTCTACACGCAATTATTTCAACCCGTTTGGCCCGAGCTGTTTCAAGGTGCTTTTTTTTCAATTCACGTATGTAACTTCTTTCTGCCAATCAGTTCCTAGTCGCTTAATCCAAGCGATTCTATAGGGTTGACCATGATTTTTGTGGTTTGTCGAGCTTCAATTAGTGTGTTTTAATTGTAGAAAATCAATTTCCATAAGAAATTGTAGTATCCTCTTATGTTGGAGACGTGTCGCGATTTTGACAGTTTGTCACCCTTGAGGTTAGACACTTTGTAGTGGCCTTTTTTGAGATTTCAAGGTCTATTTCAGTTTGCTGTCAGCTTTTCTTCGCCCAACCTTTGTAACCCAATATAATTTCTTATGAGGATGAGGTCTTTTGTGGCGAATCTCGCCGTACCTTGTGGCCATTCTTTGCCTCAAAACCTCTTTTGCTTTCGGATTTCTGGAAGGAGGTTGAACTCTTCTTTTTGAGCTTGAATGTTATCAACCTCGTGGCAGAAATTCTCAAAGCCTCTTATCTGAGTTTGTTTTCGTATTTCTGGAAGGAGGCCGAGTTCTTCTTTTGTGCTCCGACTTCATTGTAGAATGTTGCCCTTGATTTTTCTTTATTTATGTCGATAAAAATCATGGTTTTTGTGCCATATGATTATCGAAAGGGACATTCTTCGGTGATAGTTTGAATGATTCCATATGCTTATTGGTCCGGGAATTTATGTCGGTTCGAAATTTCACAAAATAATTTCATTACAAGTATAGTTCCAAACCGATAAATGATTCGAATCAAAGTTTAATTTGTTTCTCACAAGTGCAAACCAATAAAAACTGAGATTATTTAAACCTCGGATCGTCTCTCAAAGGAATTACAATGAGGTATGCGTGTTATCATTATGAGTATAAGAGAAGGGTTCGTGGATAAAGAGGCGATAATTTAAATGACAAGAAAGCAAAGCAAATAACTAAAAGAAATATAAATGATAAAAGACACTCCTGGCAAGGATGAGAATCAAAGCTTCTTTTTCAAATCATTGACCACGAACATGGTGATTATCTAGAGTTAATCCCATTTAGTCATCTTCGCCATCGGGAGAAAATCAAATAGGCATAGTCAGTCTTAATCCATAGGTCTTACTCGTCAATGGAAACAAGAACAACTAACAACCCTAAATCACCAATCAATATTAGGCATCAAAGACTCTTGTGTCACCTGAATTACTCAATTCCAAGCTAAGAGTCTAGAAATATACTCTAAAACTAAGAGAGACATTTCTACAAACACTTGGAAGGCATAAGAATAAAGCATGGTAAAATTGCAATAATAATAAAATCTAAGCTACCAATTGCAAGATAACAATAACAACAACCCAAATAAATCTCAATAAATATAAAACATCAAATGACATTAATGAAAATAAAAATTAACAAGAGTCATGAAACTAAAAGTAGCACAAATGAGAGATTAACAAGATAAACTAAGAGAATCAAGGCAATTAAATAAGAAAAAGTGAATGAAACTAGATCAAAACAAGAAATAAAACCTAAATTTAAGAGAGATTAAACTAAATGTACCCTAATTCTAGAGGGAAGAGAGAGCTTCTCTCTCTAGAATATAACCTAAAATATGTTACTAAACTAAACCTAATTGCTCTCTCCTTGTTCCTTCTTGAATTTAGCTTGAAATAACTTCAGAAATGAGTTGGAATTAGGCTTGAGGAGGTCGAAAAATCGCCAGCCACATTTTCCTTAAGTGAATCACGTGCTTCATGTCATCCATATGCATGAGGCATGCGTACGCGCGACATGGCGAAATCCCGAAGCATGCGTACACGCAAGGCATGCGTACGCATGATCATGAATTGCTTTAAAACTTTTTTTTTCCTGAATTCTCCACTTTGCATGCTTTTTCTCCACTTCTTCAATCCAATATTTGTCTTCTGAGCCTGAAATCACTTAAAAAACAAATCAAGACATCGAATGGGGTTAAAATAAATTAAATTTAGCAAATTAAGGGCCTAAAAAGTATGTTTTCCCTCTTAAGCGCAATTTAGGAGAAATTCACAAAACCATGCTATTTCATTGAATAGATGTAGGAAAAGTTGATAAAAATCCACCAAATTCAATACAAGATAAACCATAAAATTGTGGTTTATTACTTATAGCATTTGTGTGAGCTTTGAAAATACTATCAGTACAAGCCAGTTTGTAAGACCTTTTTGCTGGTGATTTGCCCCCAGATGAATTCCACAAATTTTACCGTGGGTTTTATCTAGGACCTCTAGTATTTGAAATCGGGATGCACTTTGATAGAGGTGTTGAGATTCCTACTTTATAGAGAATATTACAAACTAAGATTTAGTGATGAGCTTCTTTCATTAATCTTCTTACCTCCTTTTACTCTTGAGGAAGGATGTCGAACTTGATATATTCAACGCTTGGAGTTATCCATCCCTAGATTGTGAGGATATCTGTCTTGTTGACTTCTTTTGATATTGAAGGTGATTGTAGTATTTTTTGGATCAGGATTTTATTATTGTCCCAAGCTTTTTACTGGCTAGTTTGAAGAGGGGATCAGCTCAGCCATTCTACTCTCGGGTTATATGCTTAACCTTTCTTTTTTCATTCTCGAGGATGATTCCTGCCCCACTACTAACTTTGTTTGATGATCCGTCTTCATATAGGTTCCAAGTCGTGGAGCTCCAATTTTGCTCCCAAGTATATTCTGCAAGGAAGTCAGCCAAGTATTGCGACTTGATGGTTGTCTGAGCTTCGTACTTCAAGTCGAACTCAGACAACTCCACAGCCTACTGTAGCATCTGCCCTACAATATCCCCTTTTTCTTTTGGAGGATATGCTTCATGGGTTGATTAGTTCGGGCTCTAATAGTGTGAGCTTGAAAGTGGGGGTCACAATCTCTGGATGCCAGGACCAAAACATGTGCAACTTGCTCAAGTTTCTTATAATTGAGCTCAACTCCTTGTAGTATCTTATTGATGAAGTAGGCGAGCTTTTACCTGACGTCATCTTCTTTGAATAGTATAGAGGTTGCTGCTTTGTCAGCCATACCTAAATATAAAATGAGCTCTTCAACCAAGTAAGAATTGGAGGCTGAGACAAGAATTTTACGAATTCTTGAAAGACTTGTTCACATTCATGGATCCATGTGAAGTCGTGCCTCTTTCACAGTAGAACAAAGCTAGAGATGTAAGTACCGTTTAATTATTGAACCTCCTTTTAAGCAGGTAGGATTAGCTTCAATGCCCCCCTTAAGTGAGAATAAACCTTAGGAATTTTCTCGCTTCTACTCGAAGGTGCATTTTGTGGGATTTAACCTTATCCCGTGCCGCCTTATTGTTTGGAATACTTCTGTCAAGTTGGATAATAAGTCATCTTCACTTTTTTCGAGGAGACTTTAATTGTTCTGGCTTCTGCAAGTCCTCTTGTAATAACGTAAAAATGCTGATTCAGAGTGCTTATAGACTTTGGTGATCTTTCTCTATCTTTGCACTCCTATCTTCTTTTGCGATCCAACGTCATTGTATTAAAATATCTACCCACCGACTTTCTCTAGCTAGTTTTGCAATTACGTTTTTCAAATCATAGCACGCATTGGTAGTGTCGTCATATATTCGATGTTACTCGTAGTAATTTGTCCGACGTCCTTTATTATTGCTTTGCATTGGTATATGAGGAAGTATATTTTTTTGTGGTATATTTTTCTGTATATACTCACTAGAAAAATACATAATAGAATGTAGGAGTGATACATATTACCTTGGGACCTGTGTCTCTTCTAGTAATGACTTTGATGCCTCCTTCATAGAAGTGATTATACCACAAGAAAGGCTTACATTTATATTGTTTTCAATTTTATTGTAATTGGTTGTGCGACTGTATTTTGCTGTGCCAGCAAATCCGTCAAACAAAGTTCTTCTACAGGACTTTTTTGTAGATTCTGCCATTAAGTCTTTAATCACACCAGTTGTTTCTTCTGGTGGAGTAGTAGGGGTCTTGTTTACTCCTTTTCTTCTCACATATTTTCTCTTGCTAATTAAGTTTTCTTTTAATTGAACATTCTTTTCTTCAATTGGCTGATGTTGCATTCTCTTGCATGGACATAAGTAGGGAAAAAATATTTCATTGTTTTTACCAACAATATTTTTCATTCTTCCTTCGTTACTGACTCAATATGGGACATTTTATTTATTTATTTTTTCCTGTGCATTTGAAACATGCAATTGCTCCATTACCCTGAGAGGGTATCTATCGTTGATGTGTAGATCAACACTAGAAGTAGGAATCTTTAGAGTAGTGCAATTGCTCCATTACCCTGAGAGGGTATCTATCGTTGATGTGTAGATCAACACTAGAAGTAGAAATCTTTAGAGTAGAGACGTGCACATGTATGTAGAAATTCGGTACCCAAGATCAGAAAAGGTAGCGTCAGCATCAAAATCCCTATAGATGCGACTTGGAGAACCGGGAGTTAGTGGCGGTCAAAATCTCTGCCGTGATTCTTTCCAAAGTTGTAACATCGACACAATAGCATATTCCAAGTTTGAGATGAAGAGTAGAAGAGCAGGTGCAAGAGAGAGTGGAAGCTTTGATTTTGCTGCCACCATGGAAATGTCGGATTCACGTGAAATCCTTGAGAGCATAGTTATCAAACCCGAACCGGACCGGCCGGTTCGACCGGAAAACCGGTGAACCGGACCTTAGGTCGGTTCGGGTTAACCATTTAACCGGATAAGCATACGAACCGGTCAAACTCGGAAAACCCGATCAAACCCGGTCTAAATCGAGAATGGAACCGGACCGGTTGACCCGCTGACGTCAGCACGCCCCAGGATGATGTCAGCACGCGCACACTCAAATCTCAAAAATTTGGAGCATATGCCAGCGCTGGGGTTCGAACTTGAAACATTCAAGTTATAAAAGAGGCTTGCCACCACTTGGACACGGTTACCTTTTGTCTTTAATTCTATCTTTTAATAAATATATTATTAATTATTAGATATATCCTAATTAATAACTTATATATTAATTCTTTTAGTCATGCAAATTTAAGATATTTTACTTATCTTTTAGTCATATTAATTTAATTTATTTTTGTTTTATATTTAATTTTTCTTAAATTAATTACTTTTTAATTATATCATTATTAAAATAAAAATTAAACTTTGTTAAATATCTATAAATTAAAAAAAGATAAGTAAAATTTTTTTATTAATCATGACATATTTTTGTTATTGATAATTATATGATATCTATTAATATTAATATTTTTTAACATATATTTGAATAATGTAATAGATACTAATTAATTAATGAATTAGAAAATAAGTTAATTTGATATAAAAAATAAATTTTATATAATTATTTAATTATGATCGGGTTAACCGGTTGAACCTGTGACCCATCGGTTGAACCAGTGACCCAGTGACCCAGTAACGTGGCCGGGTCGATTGCCGGTTCGGTTCTGATAACTATGCTTGAGAGTTATTCACCCATCTTTGTTGTAGAAGAATCATTGTATGTCAGCGGTGCACTTTTTGATATTTGGTTATAAAAAAATGCCTTGTTTTCTTGTGAAATTTAGTTCTTCATAACAACTTTGAATTAATCAAGCTCTTTTGATTTGGATGCATAGGGAAGCCAGCGCTTATTTTGTTGAAGATAATTGTGCGTTGATTTTAATATGCTTGCATCCTATTCTTTTTGAGCGGTTGTCTGACCATCTTATTGATCATCCATCATTATCAAGGGTTGAGCTCCAAGTCTTCGGCAACGACGCCAATGTTTCGAGAGTTACCTGAGACTGGGTTGCTTTTGGACCTGAACATGAGGTCCAGATTCCTTTTGAGGTAGCGTCCGACTTTTGCTAGTATCGAGGTGCCGCTGTCCGAGTTCTTCTTGAGGAGGTGGTGGATGGTACTTGCAAGGAACTCCGATACCTAAATTAGCAAAGATTTTAGGCAGCTTTTTAGTAAATTAGGTTCTGAATATACTTGAAAGTGTCAATGTATTAATAGTAGAATAAATAACCACCTTTTAGAGTAGTTCCATCTTTAATGGTGTATAACTGTTCCGTTTTAGCGCCACGTGAGCCGACCTTATAAGGTCGGATAGGTTCTAGAGTGTGATAAGGACTCTTGTTCTATAAACTAGGCTTTAGCCTTTTTGGACCTGATTAAATTGTGGGTCCAGATATAAACAATAACGATACAATATTTTTGCGACGGATTAGTCCTTGACCTATCGAGTTGGAGGATACCGTGGAAAACCTAAAAAAAAAGATACAATATTTTTTATGTAAAAGCCATTACTTTTAAAAGCAATTAATCTAAAGAAATACTTAACGAGACTAAGAAAGATATAATTTGAACTTTACTTGCTCGGTCCGTTCTATCTATCTATATATTAATCATAATGGTCTATACTTTAAATTTCTTAATAATAAATGAAAAGTTATTTATAAATAAGATTGACTTAGATTTTCTAAAAGATTGACATTAGGAAAATTATTTTTTTTTGTTCACGATATTCTTCGGTTCAACAGACTAAGGATTAATTCGTCACGAATTTAAGCTTCATTTAAAGGTCTGCCGTTGGCCAATGAATTGCTGGATGCACAAAATAGAATTTGAACTTCTAACATTTACTTAAACGGACAAGTGACCTAGCTATTCGACCAACTAAATTGGTTAAGAAAACTATTTTATACTAAGGTGAGTAACTGAGTACCATATTGAATGAATTTAACAAATTGTGAATGTCATCAGTAGTCTTTTTTGTATTGAAAGATAGTATTTTTGGTTGAGATTTGGGCTTGGAAAACGCCCAACCCACAAACACAACAAACAGACACATATTTATAGCCCATCATACTCATTGAAAGTTCATTTATGAAGTAACAAATTCCTTAATCTCTTTCGACCGAAACAAAACTTATTACGGGCCTAAGGCCCGTATGTAAACCAAAATATATGAAAACAAAAGATCGTTACAATTATGGATTTTGAGCTGATATAGCTTTCCTACCTCGCTTCTTCATATGTCTGATTATTGGCTTCCTATTATACAAATACAACTAAATCCACTAATATAGTATTATGTGTAGTGCCTAACCCACAAATCACAAATTAATATTAATAACTCTTATTACTGTACTATAATATTCATTATGCAATCGGGATATAGTTAAACAAAAGGATTCATTTTTCTTTAACCAATTAAGTGTAACGAGTTTAATCCTCATCTCGTGACATAAAAAAAAAACTAAAAATTTCGAATTAGTTATCCCATCTCTTGAGGTGCCTACAAAACCAACATTGATTTAATTACCATACACGCAAGTCACACCTATCTCCGTTGTGGAAAAAAAAATTATTATGTATGTAGTATATGTAATGAACTTCACACAAAATATAATGATATATATTAGAAAAAAACTTTTAGGTACTTAAAAAAAATTGATATTACAACGATTTTAGTCACTATTCTTAATTATAAATTTTTTATATAATTGAAATTAACAATTAAAAAAAATTGAAACACCAATATTTTTAAAATACCTAAAACTTTTCTATATTATGTCATAGGGCTCCGATCCACTTGGTGGTTGGCTCCAATTTAAAAGAAGAATACAATCCCTGTACAAAAAAAAAAAAAAAGAAGAAGAATACAATGAGTGTATATGGACTCATTGCTAGAGAAGATTCTAAGGCAATTTTTTTAATTTTATGTATTGGTGGATGAAGATTCAAAAGAGAATTATTCTTTATAATACTTAACTAACTTGGCAATCAAATTGCATAAACATATCTATTCATCATCTCTAGTTGTGACTGACGAAGATTAAGAAACACTCATAAATTCCACTTGCTAAAAGCTTAATAGTTAGTGCAAAATTATAATCCTCCATTAGTCCATTCCATTTAATCAAATACATTGCACTTTTCCTAATTCCGTCAACCTTCACAATGAGAAGCACATCTAACATCTATTATCTATTATCTATTATATATTATATTATAATATTATATTAAAATCAAATTTCTGCATATAATAATAGAGTTAATGGGACATATTTCTAAAAATATCTTTTAATTTATTAAACCAAATTAATTATACTAAGTATGTGTATTGATTAATTGATTTAATTAACCCATTAGATATTAAAATAATAAATTTACGAATAAAATAAATAACTAAAATATTTTTAACGAATAATTAATTAAATTAAATCAAATCAAATCATATATATTGAATTAAAATTAAATTATATAAATTAAAAATAAAATAAATTTTTTCTTATTCAAATTGAATACAATAAATAGTTAAATACAAATTAATTTAGCTAAATAACTATTGTTTTCTAATCTACTATATATAGATGACTAAATAAAATTATAAAAATCATTATTTTTATTGTTTTTGCTATTTTAGATATATATTTTTTTATGTATAAATATACTCAAATTAATTCTATTATATATTAGTCTGTTTTTTCTTATGTATTTTGATTTATATATATATAGTACTTATTGATATTATTGTTTTCATTTTCTTGAAATGCTCTTTAACATGAACTTTTTTTCTTATGTTTTATTATTATTTTTTTCTCCAATTATAAATCTCTTTATAGTGATTATTTGATAGAATTTTTTTGTTTGGTAGATTTATTTTTTCACTTTCTTTTGTCAAAGATAATATATATTAAAGGAAAAAAAATGATACAAATTAAATTTCAAACTTTAAATTCAAATAAAATGTGCAAATGAAAACTATTTGATTGAGATAAAAAATTTAATTTCTTTTGGTAGATCTGAACTTTGTATTATATTGTTATTAAAAATTTTAAATATCATTATAGAATTCTAGATATTTTTATTTTATTGTTTTTGAGCTATACATTAAACTATATCTTTGAATAGTTTCATCTTTCTTTAAAGTAAAAATGATATTATATTCTTAATTTGCAAAGTTAGAATGAGTAAAAAAATGATGATACATGACTTAGGAGATACAAATTTTTAAAATTTTCTATAGTCCAACAAAGTTTTTGTTCCAAAACAATACATCGGTTAGGAGATACAAACTTTTAGAATTTTTTTTTATCATAATTAATAAATTTTTAGTTCCAAAACAAACTTTCAGACTATTTTTTATCTTTTGTTTAATATTTTTTATAATTTTTATTTTATTTTATTTATTGTTTATGATTGTAATAATTTATTATAAATTTTTTAATAGAAAAACTTGTCAATAATAAAATAGAGAAGATTCAACCAAAAATTTAAAAATATTGGTTAATCACAAAATAAAAAGTCATGAGTTTTATTTTAATTATGTCATGAAATACGAGATCTCTCTTTTTTTTTTGACAAAAGATATATATAGAAAAAAGTTTGAAGACTACTAATTTTAATTTATATTGGTTAATGTTTTTAGTCAATAATCCAATACCTTTAGTTCAATAATTTAATATTATAATTTAACAAACTTTTAAATATTGTTAACTACTACTAACTAAAAATAATAAATTATACTAATTTTATAATATTACACACACATATATATAGTGTCTTTAGAATTTGCTAAAAATGATGAGGTTTAGAAAATATATATATATATATATATATATATATATATATATAAATCAAAACTTTAACTAATTAAAGAGTCTACTAATGTATTTTTTTAAGAGTTATAACTTGAGTTATTTTACTTTAATATGGCCATTCATTACGAGTTTATTAGTTATAACCATTAAGGCATTAACCAATGATTATTACGGACTTAATAACGAAACAGTCAGTACATCAATGTCAATTACTAGAGCCACCAAGTACCAAGTGCTTGTATAAGTTGTCTTCCATGCCTCAGCAAGAAGCCAATTCTCATTCTCTACAACCTTTGCATACTCTCTATTAGCTTTTAATTATATATGCTTATATAGTTAGTTATAACAAGTTCTATTTCATGTTTATACTTCTCATGAATTGATTATACGTATAAATTAAAATAGTCATTAACTTGAATATTAGAATGCTTTGCAGGTACACTTTTTTCTATTTTCAATCTATTTCTTTGACTATAACTATATATATGTGTTTCACTCAAATTTTAGTAATTTTAATAAGGTATCGATTTAAGTTTGTATCAAGATTTTAAATATCAAAAAATAAATATAATTCTTTTAAAAAAGAGTGAATTCGACCTGAAAATTACGGAATCAAAATAAATTAAATCGAGGGACTAGTGGTAAATTTGTAACAAATAAAGTGAATAAATAAATAATTAATTAAATAAAAAAATTTTGAATAAATAAAAGTGTAAAAAATTTAATAAAAAACAGAATAATAATAAAATGTAAAGGAATTAAAAGAAAACGAAAGAAAATAAACTAAAAGCTGACTTCTACCACTTACATATACTTGCACTTTATGTTCTTACGTGGTGTCACTGAGACTAGAAATTTTTTATGAGCTTCTGTGATGATATAGTGTTCGAATTGAAGTCTCAGAACTCTTCTGAGTTTTTACTATTTATAAAACATGGAAATGAGTTTTGCCATTGAGCATGTTGTCCACTATCTTACTTCCTCATTTTTCTGAGCCATGACATTGCATTGACCATAAATAATCTTGTCCCTCAAATTTTGACACCCACATCTTTCTTAGTCTCCAAATTCCCATATTTCTTCAGCTTATTCCTCAAATTTTGTACCTATGTTTTCCACTCAGTTTGAAGGTCGAATAACAAGCTTTGATGCTCAAGGAAAAACAATAACTACCTTTCGACTTCGACGCTCTTTGTACCATTTTTCTTCGACTTTTAGCTTTGCCTGTTGTTGTTCCTGTAGTCAAAACACTGCTTCTATAGTCGACACCCTTTATAGTCGAAGATGTCCTTTTGTTGAGAAAAAAAATTCATTTTTGGTGCCAACAAATTACCCCTTTAAAACTTGTTATTTTTGTTTAAAAATACAAGTTTAAGACTCCTTATGCCAGGCACGTGCAACTTTTTCAAATTCTCAAAATTTGAAACGATAGTTACGCATCATTTAAATGACGCGTATTTTTTTGGGAATACGTAAGGTTACTGGGTTTTAATGATCCATTCTTTGAATAGAGAGCTTCTCACTCCATCATTACTTGTGTAATCAAATCATCATCCCCAATTTTTGAAAGCTTTGTTTCTTGAAAACCTAATCTCCTTTTGGTCGAGTCTTTAGAACTACGCTTACTAGGGATTTGAGTCCCCTTTTTTCGACCTAGATGTCTCGACTTGCACTTGTGTACAAACCCATTTGAGAAATTCTGAATATTGTGCATGCCTTAGAATTAGCTACCTTCGATCTTTCTTATATTGCTCTTTTGCTATGGGCTAATCTGTACTTTTGGTGCCCTACCATTAATAACTTTCACTTTTCTTATGGAATAATGGGTCTGACTCTGATGGACATTTCGACCTTGACTGGTTTATGAGTTAATGGTGAATTTGTTTTATGGTCGACCGATTATCCTGAGGATGTTTTTTACATTAACTTTGTCTCGAATTCTATATCGAGCTTTATTCAAAACAACATTGGTTCCGATGGAGATCCTATTTTTGATAGTGAGCATGTAGCTTTTTTTTTTTTGCGTTGGATCAATTCTTTTGTTTTTTGCTCGAAGTCAGTCCAAATTCAAAAGAATAACTACCTGCCCCTGGCCATTAGGCTTCATCACAAAAAACTCATTAATATTCCTGTTTTGATTTTGAGTTAGCTTTATGAAACACACTCTCTAATTGTTGGTGAAATTCGACAAGGGAATCCTTCAATCAACCCTTTTGGTCCCCTCTGGTTTGTAAATTTGTGGCTCAAAAGATATCCTTGAACCTCGACTCACAACTTCTAATTCTAACGTTCCCTACATTTCAATCGATGGTATTCGTCTTTTCAAACTTTCTTGGACGAGGCCAAATATCATGACTCCCATTGGTTCCTTGATAGAGAGAAATCGTCGGTTAGGATTTTCACAAAAATAATCTTATCGAAATATAGATCCAAACTAATAGACAACCCTCAATCAAAATTTAATTTGTTTGTCACTTAAGTCAAACCAATAAAAATCGAGAGTATCTAAATCTCGGATCGTCTCTCAAGAAATTGCAGGGAAGTGTGCATGTTATTAGTTATGAGGTATTTATGGGGTTTTAAGAATGATGAACAAGAAATATAAATGACAAGAAAATAAAGCTAACAACTAAAAGAAATATAAATGATAAAAGACACTCATGACAAATATCAAGAGTCAAGGTTTTCCATCTTGTATCATTGACCACAACATAGTAATTAAAAAGAGTTAATTCCACTTAGTTTTCCTCTAACGTCAGAATGTCAAAGGGTGAAGTCAAGTGAACATAGTTAATCTTAAAACCAATTAACAACCCTAAATTACCAATGATACTGGACATCAATGATATCAAGGAACCTAAGTCCTCAATCACAAGTCAAGAGTATAAAAATCTACTCTAAAATCCAACCAAGCATTTTATCAAACACTTGGAAGGCATAAAAGAAAAGCATAATAAATTAGCAAGAAATATAAAATCTAACAACTACCAATTGCAAGAAATTAATAACTAACAACTCAATCAAACAATAAGAAACATGAAAACATAAATTACATTAATGGAAATTAAAACTATAAAGAGTTCATAAACATAAAAGTGACAAAATAAAGAAAATAACAAATAAAACTAAAAGAACAAAGATGTAAGAACAATAAATTGCAAGGAAACTAAATCAAAGCAACAATTAAAATCTAAACCTAAGAGAAATCTATCCTAAATTTACCCTAATTCTAGAGGGAAGAGAAAGCTTCTCTCTCTAGAATATGACCTAAAGCATATTTCTATCTAAACCTAATTGCTCTCCCCCTCATCCTTCTTGAATTTGGCCTATAATAACTTCAGAAATAAGTTGGATTGGGCTTTGGCAGGTCCAGAAATTGCCCCAATATCTTCTCATTAATGAGTCACGTGATCACATTCGTATGTACGCATGCCTGATCATGCGTACGCATGGTTGTAAAAAAATGCAATTGTGCGTATGCATTAATTCCTGTGCGTACGCATGGATGTAAAAACTGCAGTTGTGCGTATGCATGGTTGTAAAATGCTCCAAACATCATTTCTTCATGAATTCTTCACTTTTACATGCTTTTTCCTCATTCTTTCAATCCATACTTGCCTTGGAAACCTGAAATCACTTTATCAAACACATCAAGGCATCAAATGGAATTACAGTGAATTAAAATTTGCAAATTAAAGGCCTAAAAAGCATATTTTCACTCTTGAACACAATTTAGGAAGAATTCACAAAACCATGCTATTTTAGTGAATAAATGTAGGAAAAGTTGATAAAATCTACCAAATTCAATACAAGATAAACCATAAAATTGTGGTTTATCATGCCTTTTGATACTTTGTTAGGATTCTGCTCGAAATCAAAGAAGACCATAATGTTTCTTATTTCCCTAACCCATTCTCTTTTCGACCTAGTTCTATTTCGTGTCACAACTCCTTTACTAGCTTTCAACCAGAGAATCAAGCAACTGTCGATGACATGTGGGCTAGAATCTTATCTCCTCAAATTCTTCCTGTCGGCCTACCTCATGAATCATCCTGGGATCTTAAAAAGAAACTAGTCATCTATTCTCCCCAGTATGTAGCCCGACAGTTTGGATTAGCCTAAGCCTTACCTTCTCCTCTGTCTCTCGACCATATGGCTCAGATGATTCATAATGGTGTGTCGGAAACAAAAGAATTCGACAAAATGTTAGAGATGAACCACCAAAAGATGTCAGCTCAATATCAATATTTGAATATCAATCGTTGTTTCTTGTCGAATCCTGACTTTCATGAGTGGTGGTCAAGGTATTTCTCTACTTATTGCACATTTGTCGACCAAGTCCTCTCGAATATGGTTTTTTCTACTATGCTGATAGTGTTGAAGAAAACCAAAGGTGAGAATGTAAAATAAATATTTAATTTCTTTTTAAGTATTAAGCATCATTTTGATACTCAACTCTCCTTACTTCTGATTCCTTCAATTACTTGACAAACACCCATCACTCAATTGCCGCTGACTTGCAACCAATTGAGGAAAACTGAGATGCTGATGCGGATGCAATCCCTAAGAAAAAAACTCAGACAAGGGGAAAGTCGAAGCAAAGTAAGGTCAAGTAGTGCAACCCTTACCTCTAAAAAGTGTGGTCCTATTGATATTTTGACGAGAACTGAACCACCCAAACTTCAAAAGGTTCGACCTGTAACCTCAAAAGTATATACTTGATGATGCATGTCACAACTGTTTTCTCCTTATACTTGCAATTTTTCATTTTCTAATATACTGTAGTCAAAGCAATCCCAGAAAGGACCTTTCTCTCAAGTTGCTAATATCAACAAACATAGTCTAAACGTGGATTAGCCAATTCAAGATGAAACAGAATTTCTTCGGCCTATCGAAACTAAGAGTAATAGTCTGTCGACTCCTGTTCCAACTTCAACTTATTAGGCGACGATGTTCCGACAGGTAGTTGTCTCAACATCTCTGGGAATATAGAAGTATGTGTCCCTCCTAGCGACACTTTAGGTGCCCCTACTCCTTGTGTCGAAGTGACATTCGACACCGTAGGCATTGGTTGTGGCATGAGAATAGATCCTATATATGGAGGATTCTTTATTAAGTATTGGTAGGCATTATAATTTTTCATGCCAGGGTTATAATTATATGTCTCCATAAGGGGATATCCTGGAGGTGGTACTGGAGTATATAAAGGATTATTCCTTATAGTGGCTGCACCTCCCGCATACCCCATATTTAAAGTTTCTATGGGAAGAGAGTAATTTTTCGAGGCAACCTATATGGAGGCCACGTTACGGGTATAGCCGTCAGGATCCCTTCAGTGACGATGTAAGTCGTCTCTCGATTAGGAGTTCCAATCAATGAGACTGCCTCTGTTTCACTACCCTTGTGGCATCTTTAATATCATTATTCGAATTATCTGTCAAAGTCAATACTCTATCAGACATTATTAATTTGTCATGGAAATGGGTTTGTGTGATGATCTAGTGTTCTAGTTAAAGTCCCAGAACTCTTCTAAGTTTTTGCTATTTATGAACCATGGAAATAGGCTTTGCCATAGAGTATGTTGTCCACTATCTTACTTCCTTCTTTTTCTCAGTCATGACCTTGTCTTGATCATAAAGAATTTTGTCTTCTAAATTTTGACACCCACGTTTTCTTTGGTCTCCAAATCTCTGTTTCTTCAGCTTGCTCCTCAAATTTTGCACCTATGTTCTCCATTCAGCTTAAAAATCAAATAGCAAATCTTAATATTCAAAAAAAAATAATAACTACCTTTTGACTTTGATGCTATTTATACCATCTTTTTTTAACTTTTAGCTTTGCCTGTTTTTATTTCTATAGTCGAAACATTATTTCTATAGTCGACACTCTTTATAGTCGAAGACGCCTTTTGTCAAAAAAAATCTATTTTTTATACCAAGGAAAGAGCTTACGACAAAAATACTCTTCAATTGAGTCCCTACTTATACTTGGAGTATGAGATTTAAGGCTTTGGACAACAAATACACATCATTAACGAATTATACGTAGAAGAAATATTTCAACACCTATACAGAAAGCATTCACTTTTCTCTCCAATCATTTCTTCTTTGCGGAGTTCGATAACATTAACCTGCCTATGAAGTAATGTTTTGGCCAAGTAATTATCTACTCTTTTGATGAGTTACACTTTTCTAAAATGGGTGGTTTTGTCTTTAGTCTTTATCAATTTATAATTTATTTTCACTAAAAGGTTTGTAACTGTATATATATATATATATATATATATATATATATATATATATAATTGTATATGAATATAATTTTTAAAAGTAGTCATTTATGAACGATGAGTTAGTATTTAACTAAAGATATTTGTTTCTAGTTTTTTTTATAAGCTTGATAGTTAATTTCTTAATAAAAAATAAGAATTAATTTCTTCATCATAAATAATAAACTGTAAAATAAAAAAGACTACAATATATATATATATCCTAATTAATACAATTAACAAAAATTGTTAGTAGTATTATCTAAACAGATACTAATTAAATCAGCTAAGAATAAATTATTAATTATGCCCTCAAAAAAAAAAAAAACCTTTAGAGTACTTGAGCTCAGCTTTGGAGTAGCTTTTCCCTATTCGTTATAGACACTTGGTGCATAAAATTAAAAAGTAGTGTGCTTAATGTTTATTATTATTATGGGAATTATATTTTAATGATACCATTAGGCACAATAATTATGTGATATATCGGCAAAATAGCTAGATTTACGTAAAACCTAGACTAATGAATATTCAAGAGATGTGAAATTTTGTGGCTTTCCTTTCAGTCTTTAGTAGAAAGGGAAAGCAACCATGTTACTAACCTATAAAATACTCACCCGAAGTAATCTTTACGGGGAATGAAAGTTTGGATGAACGTTATATTTTTTTTAATCTGTTGGCATTTTGCGGCGGTTACAAACCACCGCTAAAAGGAGGCAGTTTGGTTTTTAGATATAGTAATGGGTATAACTGCCACAAAAATAATCCGTCGCAAAATTTTAATTTGTAGTGGTTATTCTAGTGGTTAAAAAACACCACCGTTGAATATTTAGTTGCGCCTTATTTTGGAGCAGTTATGTAACTACCGCTATATGATTCCAGAACCGCCGCAAACTACTGGAAATCTTGAGCTGAAGGAAAGGAATTACTTTATTTTGAGTTTTTATATTGTCATATTACATAATATACGTAATAATATATAGACTAGTTTGTTAACCAATTTGAGTTAATCGAGCAATTAGTTCACTCATTTACAGATTTACTTAAATAATTATATTATATTTGAATCTTATCTTGTGTATGTAGCAATCATTACAAGAAAAACGCTGAATACCATCGGATTTATCGTCAGACGTTAGTGGCGGGTTTACCGGCGTATTTGGCAATAAATTTATCGGATAAAAAGGTTATCGTCGGATTTAATTTTTCGATGGTAGATTTACGCTGCGTTTTGATCACTTTCAAAGCGTTACTGTTGGATTTTTCTACCGGTAAATCTGACGGTAATCTTGTTCTAAATTCAAACTGCGAACCCTCTTCCCCTTCATTTTTGAACTACTCTCTCTCTCTCTCTCTCTCTCTCTCCCCCCCCCCTAAACCACCTCCAGCAGCCTCTCCGCCAACGTCGGCCACCACCAATTGTATCTAAAGACTGCGTGAACTCGGCTAGGTGATCCTTGTGGCGCGTTGGTCTCTCTCTCACCACCGTTTTCGTCGCTCTCGCCACTGCTGCTGCTGTCGTTGCTCCCTTAATCGCCGACTTACGTCTCTCCTCCCTCCTCCAGGTAGGTTGTCCTCATTCATCTTTTTATTCCATCCTTGTTTTTACTTCATTTTAAATAAAAAAATCCTAACCCCTTTTTGAACCCTAACCCTATCTCACTCCTTCTTCAATCACTGTGGTCCGTGGTTCAGACATTCTCGCCGTCTCACATTATCGCTACCAGTCGTACTTAATTCCTGCCACATCGCCATGCTTTACTTCCTCTTATCGTGATTCCTCCATCACTGTGTTCTGGGTTCTACTTCTGCAGTGTGGGTGAGTTCATTGACTTCACTCTTCACTAAGTTTTTTTTTCAGTTTTTATTCCATAAATTTTTTATATTGAATTTTTTTAGTTTTTCGATTTTAAATTTTAATGTAGGTTTAGATATTTTTTAATTTTACATAATTAGTTATTATTGAGTTGTATCTAACTCTCTTATTATGATTTTTTGTTCTTAATTCTTGGTTGAGATTTTTTGTTATGTTTTCGTTTTGCAAGTTCAAGTTCAGAGAACAGTATAAGGAAAAGCATCCAAATAACAAATATGTTGTAGTTGTGATGAGTGTTTATTTATGTGAAATATTGTTCAATACTTGTTTTAAAAAATTTTAAATTAGTTTTCAAATTATTTTTAACATATTTAAATTTTAACGTTTTTTGTCGTTGTAACTTCAAAAAAATTAAATTAGCAAGGTTGGTGGTGGCAGGTAAAAATTAATTACTTATTTTTAATTTGTTTTATGATTGATGATTAGTTTTTGCTGTTATTTTTATAATTATTTTTTTATTAGTCTATTGAAACTTAAAATTATAGTGTAGGTTATTATACTTTTTTCGTACTTTAATTTTATCTTTTTTACTGGTTTGATTGGTTGATATTAGTTATATATGCTTTTGTTCTCTTCTACTGAAGGAGGATGATGATGATAAGTAAATTTATAAAAAAAACATAAAATTTAAGTTTACCAGCAAAGTAATTATTAATTTAGTTATTATTAAATAACATAGATAAAAGTTTTTGGTAAAAATTTTCAACTGTAATTAACGACGGATAAAAAATTCATCGATAAACAATTACTAGTAAGATTTATACCGTCAAATTTATTTCGATGATAAATAGATTATCAACAGATCTTTTTAGTAAATCTAACGGTATTTGATAATTTTCTTATAGTGCAACCCACTTAATTATATTCTAGAAAGAGAATAGCAATTTTCAAAAGATCATGCAATATCAAAGCTCTAAGAATCATGTTAACTTTTTTTCTGAAAAACTTCTAGTTTTCTGGTGTTTTCCAAATCTTAGTAGAACAAAAAAGTTTTGCTGTCAATTATATAATCATTTTTTCCTACTTTGCCGTTTTATACTAAGATTTTATCTATTTAGAACAATAAAAATAATAAAGATCAAATTAATTGATAATTGATGATTTTTAATATTAAATCATGAATTTCTTTTAAGCGTTTAAATTTTTTTCCTAGACATACAGATGATTACGAGGATTTTTTATATGCTATATATGTATGTAATGTAGAGTGTAATCCTAACTTGAATTTCATGATAGGCATAGACTTTCTATAACTTTACCTCCTACATAGATTATTTCTAGACACTTGTATAGAAAATCTTTAATCAGTGACGGTGAATACAAAGAAAAGGTTAAAGACCAAAATGGATACCTAAATGTCCGTACAATTAGACCACCTTTGCTTTTGTTAGATACTGTGACTGTCGAAGTCACGCACAATAATATTATATTAATAATTTCCATCTTATATATATCTATTCATCAAATTACTATTAATTGATGGTTGACACCCCAATAAGAGCAAATGAAATCATGAATGGTAAAAATCACAAACCATTTCATCGTATTAGATGTATGTGGAGATTAATAAATATATAATTATTATTTGTAAGTTCGTTATTATATATTATAGTCGTACGGAAAATGAAAAAGGTGCAAACAAAAATTGATGGGCATTGATCGCACCAGGGTGATGAAGCCAACTTTTAGGAATGGATGTCTTTTTCTCCGCACCATACAAACACAAACATGCTTTTTCTTTGTTTATATAAATAAATATTTCTAAGAAAAAGCTCCTTTGGCATACATATCTATCCACATATATAATGCAAAATAATGGTGGCGCGGTCTTCTAATCTTTTTCGGTAAAAATTAAATCCAAAGTTGTTTGTGGATACGTATCTGATGTGGAATGCAAATCAAATCTAATAGTATAAAATAAAAAATATATATATACACCCACCCAACCTCTTTTCTCTACGTGCCCTTACATTAGATTTCCACTTGGTACAACTCATCCTTCAAACGCTTCATTTTTAAGTTTGATTTAAATACATCAAATGATCAAAATACAAAAAAGTTTTACGGACTCGTGGGAAAGGATTCTCTGTTGGAAGTGCTAAGGATATGGTCGCCTCTTTACTACCCTGCTTTTTCTTAAAAGCCATATTGTTTATTCTCTGGTTTATATATTTTTTATTTTGTACATCAATAATACATCTGCACTAAAAATCAGTAATTAAATCAATTATTTTATAAAATATATATTAGAATTTCAGATATAAATTTAAAATGTATAAAATAATCCATATAATACTAACTAACTAAAATCTGAATTAACTCTTACAATCTTTTAATAATACAATTTTAAATTAGTCAATCAACTTCAAAAAAATTACTAGTTATTAGGTCAAAATGATTTTACTATTTAAATTTTGTTATAATTTTATATTTTACGTGTTTTATATTAGATAAAATAGTAGAATACATATGATTTTATATATGATAAAAAATGTCTTTAAAATTTAAAAATAAATTTTATCAGACCGACTATATTTTATAGTACAGAATATTGGCCGGTCAAAGAGGAGTACGAACATAAGTTAAGTGTGACAGAAATAAAGATATTGATATGAATGAGTAGTCATATACGATTAGATAGAATAAGTAACGAAGATATTAGAAAGAGAGAGTTGAAGTAGCACCTATTGTGGAAAAGATGATAGAGTCGCATCTCAAATAGTTTGGACATGTAAAAAGAAGACCGACAGAAGCACAGAGTACCCAGTCAGGAGGGTGAATAACATAAAAGATGGACAAAGAGTGAAAGGTAGAATTAGATCTAAAAAGACCATCTATAATATGGTCAAACAAAATTTATATGTACATTGTCTTTTTGTAGACATGAATTTAATAGCGTCGTTCGATTTATATAGCTGATTCCACCTAGTGGAATAAGATTTTATTGTTGTTTATATTTTACGTGTTTGACGTAAAATTTTAATTTTATCTACTTTAACCAATATAAATATAAATAAATATATAATGACGACTGGTTTAATTATTAAATTTTTGTGTTCATATAATATTTTTAATCTTTTATTGTATAAATCTGTTTACTAGCTAATATTATTATATAAAAATTAAATTTAACGGTTAAAAGAATGAATTAAAACATCCCAATAATTTTATGATACGTTGATCAAAAGGGGTAATCTTTGCTATTTTTAAATTGATAATGCCACTAAATTGTATTGAGACGTAACTTTGTTTATATACAATATATTTTAACAGAATTTCATTAAATTGGAGTGATATTTTTATAGACATTATTCTCCTCGGATTAAAATGGTGGTGTTCCTGCGAGGTGAGCGTTGGGAGGGATATAACTCGTCTGATTTAAGGTTGAATTTGTTTCTGTTTGGATTGGATAAAGTATACATTAGTTTTTTAAGAACGATGATGGTGGTGGATATTTGTAAAGATATTTTAATACTCAAATAAAAAAGAAAGTGAGATAAATATATTACAATTTAGAGTAAATAGTGTACTTTTTATATAATTAAAATTTTGTATTTATAGAATTATTATGTTATAGATGATTATTCTGGTATTATAGAGTTTTTGAGGATGTTAGCCTAATTTAATAGTAATTGTTTCTAAATAATATTTGATTTTATATCAAAAAGTCTGTTAAAAGAAGAAAATGCATACCTTTGATTTAGCACATTTTATTTATTTTATTCAAAGTCCGATTTATAAGTATAACTAGGTCGGGTTATAACTAACAAATCAAGTGCTAATAATAATATAATACAAAATAAAATAAGACAAAAAGCAGAAATTAAAAAAAAAATTAACATCAAAATGTTCAAACTGCCTATATTGGGACTGTTGGCTAGTTAGGTACCAAGGATGTTGAAACACAAGGCATACCCATTTTATTGGTCCGAGCTCATGCTACAGAGTGTTCTATCTAAAACCTTTCTTGTGAACTGAAGAAGAAGGATTCGGACAAGCCAACTAACTAAGTAATTTTCCATTGTCCTTATCATTAGTTGGTTTAATTTGTTTGCAAATGATGTATGGTCAAAATTGTTTAACAAAACTATTGACCTAAATAACCGCGTACATTTCTCATCTAAAATTAAAGAACATCTAACAATCAACAATAATGTCCTCTGTCAACTTAATTAATGGTTCATGATCTGACCGTTATAAAGTCATAATTCGGCAGAACGCAGTATAGTTCGGTGTTACGTTATTAATCGACAATCTACATCATTAATCAGTAAGTTACGTTACAACTAAACTCAACGGATTATATCTTAAAACGTCCAATATAACGTCATCACCCATCAAAGTCTAATTATTGCTCTTCAATTCCGAAGACCAACAGAAATGTAACCGAACTTACTTCACCTATAAAGGTATGGTATTCTATCTTAAAGCCACACATTAAATTTTTAAAATTGATTTAAGTTTTGGAGTACCTTTGCAGGTACACTCCCTCTTATTTCTTGCTCACGCCCTGCGCAATTGGACATCCCCTCGGAGTGAAGCTCGGGCTTCCCTAAGGCTCAAAGATCGGCGACTTCCCCAAGACTCAAAGATCGGCACCGGATATAACTGTGCAATTGGACATCCCCTCGGAGTGAAGCTCAAACTTTCCTAAGGCTCAAAAATCGACACCGGATATAACAACTCGGCGCCGGCTCCCAGTAGTCGAGCTCCCCTCTAAGTATCCATACGAACAATTGGCGCCCCCAACAACCTAGATTTCACATATGATGAATATGATAATACTAGAAAGATAAAACAAAATAACAAAAATTTATTTTACTGGTTTTGGTTAATTTTTTTTATTACTAAATATTTTTGTGGTATATATATATATATATAATGAAAGTGGATTGATAAACACACACATGACTTGATGAATTCGGACGCTTTTTTCTTTTTGCATGGCAGTTTTTGATCCTCACTTTTTTTTCATTGTGCAAAACATGCTACTTGTTTAGGTGTTGGAAAATTTTTCTAAGGTACAACTCATAGAACTTGTAGTCAAAGTATAAGTGGCGATTTCAAATTATAACTCGGTTGAGAGTTCTTTATGGAAAGCTTATTTGCAGTTGCAGTTTAAATCCGAGATTTTCTGTCTAGTAGTTTAAACCGAAATATAACGTTAAGGTCCGAGATTATAGGGACGGATCATACTTGGTTTTGCTGGTCTCATGGGTAATTCTACAGGAAAACCACTGAATGCATGCAATTTGTTTCATCTATTGTATTGAATATTGTACGTGTCTTATTTGGCAAGGAAAAAGAAATAGGGGAAAAAAGGGTATAATATCTGTTAGTTGAATGAAAAGCTTTACCTACCCTACAAATGTTGGTGAAAATAATGAAGTGGGACATAGACATACATATATGCAATGTAATGGGGCAATGATATATCAACCCTAGTACCTAACAAGACGAGTTAAGATTCCCATATATATAGTTAGTTCTATGTACGTACATTATTATTATTATCATTCCATGTCTTCTGATCCTACCTGTTGATCCCTTTGGCTTTGAGTTCTTTTCTTCCTCTAGTCTTTATCTATTTAAGAAAATGACCCTTCATCATCTTTGAAAAGAACAATGAATTATTTTATATGCATCATTAGTACAATAAGGTAAATGTGTGTAGCATTCATGAAATATAATATTAACTGATCCATTAGCTATAACCAGGCTCCGTTATACCTATAAATCGAAACCTTAATAAATAAATAACATGTGCACTATCAAAGAAACGGGTTTTTCTTTTTTAACGGACTTTTCTATAAGATCAAATAATGTTTGGGAGCAGTTACCAGAAAATCAAGTTAACATCCTTCACAATTTTGCAAAAAATCAATAACCATCTATAGCACAACAATTCTATAAATACAAAATGCTCACTAAGTAAAAAGTACGCTATTCACTCCGAATTACAATATACTCATCTCACTCTTTTTCTAACTTGAGCGTTGGAGTGCCCTTGCAGGTGCTCACCACTACTGTTCTTAAGAAGCCGACGTATACCTCATCCAGCCCAGAGAAAACGAGTTCAAACACTATGTAGGACGACCTATACCTTGAAGCCGGCTATCTACACAAGAACATTTGGCATCCACCGTGGAGCCTGAAATTTAAGCCAACTCCACCATTATCATTTTCACCACTTTTTCATCTCTTTTTTGCAGGTCACATCTTATAGTAGAAGAACGAAGCAACTCTTCTCATCCTCCTACCCAAGCCGAGCTAATGGCCATCAACGAATATCTACGAGCAGAGAACCAACGGATGGCTGATCTATTGCATCAAAGACAAAACAGTCAAAGCAAGGGGGAAGAGCAAAAGGATCTTGAGAACAAAGACAAAGAAGAAATTCATACGTCGTAAGCTAAGCCCATAGTGACAATAACCACCCCGAAGCAAACAGTAAAAACGACTAATCCATTTTCAAAAGACATTATGGATTTTCAGATGCCCAAAAACTTTACCCTACCAACAATGCTGAAACCTTACGAAAGAATTGGCAATCCCAACATACACGTCACTAAGTTCTATATATGATGTTCATGAATGGAGCATCTGATCCAATACTCTGTCGCACATTTCTTACTATTTTAGATGGTGCTGTCTTGATCTGATTTTCTGGCTTACCTGCAGGTTTTATATCAAGTTTTGACAAGCTGGCCGACCTCTTCGTCAATAACTTTGCTGCTTCAAAGATTTACGTACACAACTCGAACTACCTCAGCACTATAAAATAAGGACAACATAAAAGCATCAAAACTACATGACAAGGTTCGCAAAGGCAACCATAGGGATACCTAACCTCAACCCAGAGGTCCATCTACATGTACTAAAAATCGGACTATGCCTTGGAAAATTCCAAGAAATCATAGTTGTGACAAAACCAAAGACATTGGCCGAGTTTAGAGAAAAAGCAACAAGCCAAATCGAAATAGAAGAGCTCCAACAAATTCAAAAGATAGAGAGGCCTAACCCGAGTAGAGAGCAGGACAAATGGAACAAATACCCGAAAAATAAGATAGATAAAAAACCCTTCAAACTCACACCAAAATTTGACATACATCCCTTTCAACACCAAAAGGGAGGAAATCATTAAAGACGTTCTACACTCCAAATTGATCAAATTGCCAAACAAAGCAGGAACCTACCAAGACTAGTGATATGTGGACAAATAATCCAAATATTGTACCTTTCACAAAAAATATGGACATACTACAGACAACTGTGTTATAGCAAAAGACCTTCTCGAAAAACTGGCTCGTCAAGATCTGCTAGACAAATACATCGACAGTAGAGGACAAAGACCACTCAGAAAACCTCGGCCAGCACTCTAAGTCAAGTGATAATTACATAGACAAAAGAAAAAAGGTAAACAAAAACCCTAATCAACCTCATGGCATTATTAATTGTATCTCTGGTTGTTTTGTAGGCGGAAGGTGTAGTAACTTGGCCAGAAAAAGGTCATACAGGACTATGATGTTCATAATTAGTTCCAAGCCAATCTCAATCACCAATGTGGACATCTCAGATCTTCAAATTTTAAAGCGATGGACAAGAACTTAGACGATCCTGTAGTTATATCACTCCAAGTTGGTGAGCCTTTAGTGAAAAAAGTCCTTGTCGACCCTGGCAGCAACGCTAATGTATTGTTCTATTCTACATACCAAAAAATGAAGCTAAGTAACAAATCCTTACAACCATCCACTGGAGAACTAGTAGGTTTCTCTGGTGAGTGCATTCCAATCCGAGGCTATATATGGTTACAAACCACACTAGGAGAATACCCTAACTGCAAAACTTTACATATCCAATACTTAGTTGTGGATTGTCAAAGCTCATATAACATCATTTTAGGAGACCTTCTTTGAATACATTTGGTGCTATTATTTCTACTATACACCTGTGTGTCAAGTTTTGTATGCAGGACAACAAAGTGGTCACGATCCACACTGATAAAAAATAAGCCAGGCAATGCTATAATGCAAGCCTCAAAACAAACTCTACCAGGCAACCTGTACAAGAACACGTTCATGCAATCTATAACTCAAAGAATCTACCCCCCGCCCCTCCGACAGAGCTCGATCCAAGAACAAAAATCCAAGACCGACCTATACCAACGGACAATTTGACCAAGGTATCAATAATAGAAGATGAACATAAATACACATACATAGGAGATTCTTTACAAGGAAAGAATAAAGAGAAACTTATCATATTATTACAGCAAAATATCGACCTATTTGCTTGGACCCCAGTTGACATGTCAGGGATTGATCCGAATGTCATTTGCCACAGACTAGAAGTGAATCCCTCGATCCAACGTATAGCACAGAAGAAACAACACCTCGGCATATATAAAAGAAAGGCATCCATTGAAGAAACCCAAAAACTATTGGATGCTGGATTCATTAAAGAAATCAGGTTCCCAATCTGGCTAGCAAATATAGTCATGGTAAAAAAACACAATGCCAAATGGAGAACGTGTGTGAATTTCACCGACCTCAACAAAGCATGTCTTAAGAACGCGTATCCTTTACCTTGTACTAGCAAATTAGTTGATAGCTCTTCTGGTTTTCAATGTTTAAGTTTTATGGATGTTTATTCTGGCTACAACTAAGTACTTATGTATTCGACAGACCATGACAAGACTGCTTTTATTACTGACTATGGCGACTTTTGTTATAAAGTTACACCCTTTGAGCTCAAAAATGCAGGTGCTATATATCAAAGGCTAATAGACAAAATCTTTGCCAACCAAATCGAACGAAACATAAAAGTATATGTAGACGACATGGTAGTGAAGACCAAGTCCAAAAGCAATCATGTCAACGACCTCAAAGAAATTTTTCACCAATTTCGACTATACAACATAAAGCTAAATCCAGAGAAGTGTGCTTTCGGAGTGCATGGAGGCAAATTTTTCGATTTTATGCTAACCTGCCGAGGTATAGAAGCTAATCCAGAGAAGTGTCAAGCGATCCTAGAAATGAGAAGTCCTCAGTTAGTCAAAGAAGTCTAGCAACTCATTGGTCGGCTAGCAGCATTATCACGATTCCTACCTCGGATAACTCACAGAGCACATCACTTTTTCAAAACATTACAAAAACAAAAAACATAATTTGGACAAAGGATTGTGAACAAGCCTTCACCAAGAATAAGGCCAAATTATCATCACCTCAATACTCCAAAGACCAAAAAAAACGGTAAACCTTTATTTCTTTACTTACCCGTAACAGACTACGCTATAAGTTCAGTTTTGATTACAGAAGTAGATAAAGCTCAATAGCTAGTCTACTTTATGAGCAAATCACTCCAGAACGCCGAGCTTAGATATCCAAAATTAAAGAAGCTAGCTCTAGACCTCATAAACAACTACAAGGCGACTAAGACACTACTTTCAAAGCCATACCATCATTGTCCGAACAGAGCACCCACTAAAGCAAATCCTAACAAAACTAGAACTTGCCGGGAGACTATTAAAGTGGTCGATCAAACTCTCAAAATATGATATACATTATCAGGCTCGAGGCTCTTTGAAATCTCAACATTTAGTCAATTTCGTGGCAAAACTCACTCTCAACGACACTACACAAAGTAGTGACATATAGACACTATATGTCGACGGAACCTCAAATATGCAAGAATCTAAAGCTGGCATATTGCTTGAAAATAACAAGGGAACAACTATAGAACAATCTTTACAATTCACATTCCATGCCAACAATAACCAAGCAGAATAATAAGTACTTATAGCCGGTCTAAGATTAGCTTACACTCTCGGAATAACACATATCAATGTCAAATGTGACTCGCTACTGATAGTACAACAAGTAACAGGTAACTTCCAAGTAAGAGATACACTATTAGAAAAATACAATTTCATTGTCAACAAATTTATCTCTTGTTTTTTAAAATTTGAAATTTTCCATATACCTCGGGAGCAAAACTGTTGAGCTGATATTCTATCGAAACTTACAACTACCAGAAGTCCAACCCAGAAACTGAGCTTATCACAACTAACATTGGATGAGCCCAGTGTCACATTAACAAATGTTTTGAGTATTTTATAGGAAGAAGATTGGTGATAACCATTTATCCAATACCTACAAACAGGAACGATACCCAAGCATATCCAAGACAAAGAAAATTCAAAAAGCAATCAAACTTTTTTACAATAATTGGAGCCGAACTATATAAACGAGGCTTTACAAGACCTTTGTTAAAATGCGATGCTAAGCTCGCCATGGATGAAGTCCACGAAGGCGTATGTGGCACATTTATCAGGGGCAAGAGTTTGGCATCCAGAATACTCAAAGTATGGTACTATTGGCCTACCATACAAAGATATTGCATAAACAAAGTTAAATAATGTGACCATTGCCAACGTCATGCCTCAATCATCCACAACCTAGCCGACTAATTACACAAATCCGAGGTAAGCTAACCTTTCAATAAATAGAGACAAGATATCCTCAGCCCTTTTTCCACAAGCACCAGGTCAAGTTAAATTTCTAATTATTGCCATAGATTATTTTACAAAATAGATAGAAGTTATACCTTTGGCAAATAAATTCCGAAAAAATTATATCTTTTATTTGGAAGAACATAATATGTAGATTCAGTACACCTCATTCCATTATCACATATAACGATAGACAATTCATAGACAAAAATTTCACAAACTTTTTACAAAATTTTAGCATTATTCATGAATTTTCATTTATAGAACACCCTCAAACTAATGGCTTAGCTGAGACTGCCAACAAGATCATATTGCAGGAACTTAGGAAAAAGCTAGACCAATCCAAAGGACAATGGCCCGAGCTTATTCTAGAAATATTGTGGAGCTATAACATAACCAAACAATCATCAACCAAAGAGAACCCTTTCAGACTAGTATATGGCTATGATGCCATGATACCAGTTGAAATATCACACCACTCTATCCGAACGCACAATCTCAATGAGATGCAAACACCGAGCTAAGAGCTGCTGAGCTGGACTCAATAGAAGAAATCCGATATCACACACTGATTCAATAACACGCAAGCCAACGTGCTATAGCTCAGAAATACAAAAAAATGATAAAGCCGAGGTCATTCCATGAAGGAGACCTCATCCTGAGGAAAACAAAAGAAGCGAGAAAACCACAAGGACATGGAAAGCTAAGTGCCAATTGGAAAGGCCCTTTTTGAATATCTAAATTAATCGGACGAGGAGCATACAAATTACAAACATTGCAAGGCAATGATCTACCAAGCACATGGAATATTTCATCTTTAAAATTTTATTATAGTTAAGTCTATAAGTTGGGACAAAGGTGATATATTCTTTTTTCTACTACCAGATTTTTTTTCTAAGTTGGATTTTGCTGGAAAGGTTTTAACGAGGGTCACCTCATACCCTTTCCAATAAACTCTATTCTTCATATTTGCTTATTATTACTTTCTACCCATCCATTTTTTTCCAAAACCGATCTATAAATAACTCATATAACAGGATTATGTACTTGTTTTATTCAAATTATTTCTGCAAATTTTCAAACACACATAAAATCCAAACTAGTCGGAACTACTTTCTACAATATGTTTCCAAAACTTATCAAACAAAATGTCAATCCAAAATCACATTATAAATTCTTACAATAAAAATACCCAATTATTTTTATACAAAACATCACAAGATAAACATTGTTCAAAATACCAAATTCAACCGATCTATACTAAGGTCATCAGTATACCAAACTATTACCATATTAACTACAAAGTTTTCAAAATAAACAACAAGTCCATTAAACTAAAAGCAAATAAGTCTCACGATGCACATACGTTCTCATCTTCACCTTCCTGGTCAGCATCATTATCTACCAACTATCCACCCATCACAATCTTGCAAGAATCCATCATAGCAAAATCCACAGTTGGAGCAATAAATTTAGCTTGCTCCAATGCCTTGTCAAATCCCATAGCAAACATTTCAAAATCATACTTTTCTTTTCCAGTCTTTAAACTCTTCTTTTCCACAAACAGCTCCACAATTCTTGTCTGTAACACCAACTTCTCCTTTCTTAGCTCAACCTCTTTCTTCTTTAGTTAAGTTATCTTCACCTGCAAAAGCTTACCGTCTTCTACAACATCTTGCAACTTCTTCCCTATCTCCAAATTCTCCTTCATGAGTTTCTCCATACTCGCCTTGTCAAATGAATTCCTCAAATGCTTCAGCTTTTGGGTTCGACCCATAGACATCAACCGAGCACCCATCACCTATATCAAAACAAACCATCAATCCAAGGAACATTTAATAAATTGGGCAATCTAAAGAACCAGAACCACTTACCTGCATATGCCTACCTGCTCCAACATCACCTACTTCATGCACAAGTTTCACGTTAGAAGGGTATTGACCATACTCGTCGGAAAATGCTCACTCCACATCGAAGTGAGATCATCATTCCCTTTATATCAATGCAATACTTTCTGACTCTTAGTAAACTTCTCTACATCGCCGAGGTCCACCTCCTTATTAGCAAACTTAGAACCAGTCAAATCTACTACCTTATCCTCCTCAATCTTCTTACTTTTATAACTAACCCTCTTAGCAAGATAAGGCTGGTTCACCTCAGCCCATCCCTCGGCCTTAACGTTGTCCGTTGAACCTTCCTTCTCAAAATTTGTTTATTTGAAAAAGGCACGAAGACTGCTCATAGTCACCTTCAGAGCTTTCTCCCATGTAAACACACATATCAGAATACATATCATAATCAATTCTCAAAACTATTCAACAAAAAACAAATTCATACATTTTTACCTAGATAACCAATCACAACCTCTCTGTCCGTTTCCCACTTTAGCAAATTCGCTATAGCTAATAACCTCGCCGAAGATGTATTATTCACCGAGACTTTCCCTATCATCTCATTCCTATACTATCATCTCATTCCTATACTCCATACGATCCATCCCTAAAATTTTTCGAGGAGAAGGATGACAAAACAGCGGGAATCTTTCCATCCAAAATTCTTTTACATAGAACGGAAACTCCTCTTCAGCCGATCTTACCTTCACAAACATGGCCTTAGAACCTTTAAATGATGACTTATATAAACTAAAAATGGCTCGATTTGGAAGAATGCTAGCCAAATTTATCCAACGACCTTTCCTTACACCATTAGCTTGGAATAATGCAAAAAATACCTCCAATGGAGACTTTATCTCTAAAAATTCCATCAAAACCTCAAAACCTCTTATAAAGGCCAAAGAATTTAGGTGTAGCTGTGATGGTACACACTTCAATTGCATCAAAACACCATACTGAAACGGCGTAAAAGAAAATCTAACTCCAGTTTAACAAATAAACATATATACATATAGAAGAACCCGTACCCTTGCCTTCTATGACAAATACGATCAGCAATACTACAAGGCAAAAATTCAGTTTTTATGTAAGCTCCATCCCTCACCTAACCCGAATCCCCTAGTTGACGAATACTCTCCATATCACGAAACAATGAAGCATGTTCCTTCACAGATAGAGCCACCCACGAATAAAGATAATTTTCATCAATAATAACTTTCACCTCCACATTCTCAACACTATCATTTTCCGATTTTTATGTCCTCGCATCCTTCTTTTTCTTTTTTTTCTTTTACTTTGACTTTACCTTTTTCCATTCTCCAACTATACCACACCCTCAAACGAGGAAAAAATAGAAAAATGAAAAGAAGAAAATAGAAAACACACTAACTTTTTTTACTCATCTTCAGAAAATAAATCCTAGAAAACTCTAATAGTCGCCAAAAAACTTGAAACAAACCAACTCCACACCACGACTTCAATTTTACCCACATAAGTTAAGCGATTAACGACTCAGATAACAACTCTCTATTTTCAAACTTATTTGGACCGTTAATCGTAATACACAACCGATCATTATGATCTTGGTAATTGTAAAAACATTCATTACACACATCACATCAATTATTCAAGATTGTCAATTCCAACATTTAAAATTTTAATTTTTATTTGTAATTTATTAAAAAATAAAATTGAGTTGGGAGATATCACTCACATCATAAACCGATATATAGATGGAATTAACTCCATCACTTACCAAATCTTTCCTTTTTCCCATCCTAGTTTATTTACTTACTTATCTATTTTACCTGTTCAATATTTTAATATAACTTTTTACTACTAATCTTTACTTTATTTTTTCTTTTCAAATTCAACAAGTTGAGTTTAGGAGCTACTACTATTACAATTCTGATTTATAGGTCGAAAACTCAATTTGTCTAATTGAAAAATGTTACAGGTCAAACTTGGAAATTGTGATCCGTTAGCTATAACCAGGTTTAGTCATATCTATAAATCAGAACCTGAATAAAATAAATAACACGTGCGCTATCAAAAGAACGCGTTTTTCCTCTTAACAGACTTTTTTATAAGATCAAATAACGTTCGGGAGCAGTTACCAAAAAATCGGGTTAATATCCTTCACGATTCTGCAAAAACCAATAACCACCTATAGAACAACAATCCTATAAATACAAAATACTCACTACGTAAAAGGTACGTTATTCATTTCGAATTGTAATATACTCATTTCACTTTTTTTTTAATTTGAGCGTTGGAGTGCCCTTACAGATGTCTACTGTTGCCGTTCTTAAGAAGTCGACATATACCTCATCCAATTTAAAAGAAAGCAAATTCAAATATTGTGCAGAACAAGTTATACTTTGAAACCGACTATTTACGCAAAAATATTAACAAAATATGAAACACCCAGAAGATGAAAGATTCTTGCATCGTTATCGCTTTTGATTGTGATCTATATAACATATATGCGGACATTATTGCTTAATTATGTGGTTTTGGAGAGTTTAATTAGATGTTAATAGTTTGTAATTCTATATAATTATTAATATCAATTAATTTTTTAAAATGATTTTATTTAATTTAAATTTTAAATTTTCAATTATAAAATTTTATTTTAAATTTTAAATTATAAACTTAAATATTAAAGTGAGAGCTACTTTAGTATTATTAAAATTTATTGTTTTTGTTGGCCATTATTTTTATACATCAATCTAATTTCTTTAACCTAATAATTAAATAATATACTTTTAATTAATCCACATTTTTAAATATTGATAACTAACTTTTGATAAAAAATAATAAATTTTATTAATTCTCTAATATTTATCTATTAGAGTTGATTAATATTAATTAATTAAAAATTATTTTTTATATTTTTTATTAATTAGTTGGTTTCAAAATTAAAGTGCATTGGTAAAAATAATACAACTATACTAGATGCAAATCAAAATTAGTTACCTATATAAAATATATATTGAAATATAAAATATATATTAAAAATATATATTAAAAATGAGTTAAATTATACATATATTATATATATTATATATAAATATATAATGATTGATTTTAGTATTAATTTTAATATATAAATAGTATTTTGAAAAATAATTATAGACATTTTTTACCTTCTTTATTTTTTTTTTCTCAAAGTTAGATAATTCCATTCATAAAATAAAAAAAACATATAGGTGTCCATATATGGGACAAATAAAAGAAATGGGGGACTCCTAACGCTCTACTATAAAGGTAACATCATATAATAATATAATAAGATCGATAAAAATAGTAAAGTGCTCATCAATTAGGAAATGTGAATTTGTTGAAACTCTTTCTGCAGCTTTAAAGCCGACGCCGTTATCTCTTCCACACTAGTTGATACATTATCAAAGAGGAACCTGTTCCTAACCTTCCATAAGGACCAGCTCAAAATCGCCATCATCATTCTCTAAGAGGAACTATTGGGTTGGGTACGCAAGGCTCCCATTCTCAAGTTCCACTCACATAGAAATCAGAGTCTTCAGTGCTCTTTCTAGTAGCTGGTAAGTCCATTTTTGACTAAATTTTCTTTGATTTTACACAATGGAAGATGCAATGATTGATTGTTTCTGAAAATTGTAGGCATCTTCGGCAGATAGGTTGAATCGATAGAATGGGATGATGGAAGCCCCTCTAGAGAAAAATTTTAATCTTCCCTGGGATTTTCAACTTTTACAGTTCTCGCCACTAATTTCATTGTCTCATAATCTTTGGGCAAAATTCAATGGAAGGATGCGAGAACCCATAAGCCACACGGCACCCAGTACTCACTTCATACAAACCACTTTTATTAAGGGCCCAATAAATTTTATCTTCTCCACCCCCTAATTGTTGTTGTTGCTAGCACACGCTAACTAGTGTCCTAAAAAAAACTTCTAATTAGAGTTTGATTCCACTGACCATTAGAAAGTATTAAGTTTTTGACCATCAATAGTGGTTGATTTTGTAAATTGAATGTTTCAGATGAAACAACATAAGGATGTGGAGGAGCAAGCTAAGGATCACTGAAGATTTGAATACTGGATCCATCACCAACTTGCCAAACCAGCCTCTTTTCAACAACCTTATGCTCTTCCAATATGCTATGCCACCCCCACGAAGGTACTGTTCCGATCTCTGTATTCATTATAGAACTATATCGAAAATATTTACCTTTGAGGAGTCTAGATAGGAGTGATTGTGGCTGAGAGACAACTTTTCAACATTGTTTTGTTAATAGCGCCAAATTCTAAGGCCCTAGGTCCTTAAAACCTAGTCCACCTTCCAATTTGGTCTTGTCATAGTATCTCAACTAACCCATGCCATTTTTTGTTCTGTACCTTTTTTACCCCACCAAAATTGAGAGAGTATGTTGTGAATCTTCCTAATTAAAGTATTAGGAAGACGAAAACATGATAATGAATAAATTGGGATAGCTTCCCCAATAGCTTTGATTAGAACATGCCTGCCTGCAGAGGGGAGAAGTTTTTTTTTCCACCCTTGAACCCGCTTCCTCACCTTGTCCTTGATTTCTCCGAATGTGGCCTTTTTTTATTTTTGGACTGTAGATGGAAGATTCAAATATTTATCCTATGCACCAATATGATCAATTTTCAATTTTTGAGCCTGTAGTAATCGAGCAGCGGGAGGAGTATTATTACTAAAGAATAGAGTTGATTTATACAAATTAAATTTTTAGCCACTGAACCCTCATATGATTGAAGAAGATTGAGAATATTTTTACAACTATTTTCTGACACTTTGCAAAAAAGGATTAAGTCATCCGTAAACAATAAATGATTAACAGTAGGACAACTTCGATTGATATGAATACCTTCAATGAGACCGTTTTGCTCTGCCTTGTTTAGTAAAAAGGATAATCCTTCTGCACAGGAAAAAAAAGGTATGGAGATAAAGGGTCTCCTTGACGGATACCTCTATTTGGTTTAAAAAAACCAAAAGGTTGACCTTCAACAACGACAAAGTAAGAAACTGTAGTCACCACCTCCTATATCCAACCAATCCACCTAGATTCAAATCCCAACTTCTCCAAATGAACCAAAGAAAATGCCACTCAACACGATCATAGGATTTGCTCATATCCAATTTAACAGCCATTTCACTCGATAGGCCCTCTTCTTTGTCTTTAGATAGTGCATACATTCAGGAGCGACTAGGACATTGTCTGAAATCAATCTACACTTAATGAAGGCACTTTGATTAGGGCTGATCAGCGAAGTCATAAATTTCTGTAGCCGATGAACTAGTACTTTAGAAATAATCTTATACACAACTGAGGAAAGGCTGATGAATCTAACCTATGTCATATCCTTTGCATCAGGAATCTTAGGAATGAGACAGATTTGTGTATGATTGAGGTTCTTTAGTAGTCTACCACTGACAAAGAAACTGCAGACAATCTTAAAAATATCCTGCCCTACTAAGAATTTAGCAGTAAATCCATCATCACCAGGGACGCTCTGGGGTGAACACTAAAGACCGCACGTTTTACCTCATCAAAACTGACCGGTCTAGTTAATTTTTTGTTCATGGTTGCTAAAACTTTGGTTTCAAAATCTTCGATTGCATGTGCCGGATTAGCTTGGTTAATCGATGTGAAGATATCCTTGAAGTATGTTTCAGCTACTTGTGCAATTTTCTCACATGTGGTAGCATACGTACCATCATTCTTTTCCAGTTTCCAAATTTTATTTCTCTGGATTCTGGATTGGAATGATTGGTGAAAGAAACTTGTATATCTGTCCCTTTCTTTTAGCCACTTTACACGAGATTTCTCCCTCCAATAGCTTTCTTCCCTAAAGTAAGCATCCTCAAGTTTATTTTCCAAGGCTTCAACCTGTTCTCCCCCTGTAATATCCTCTTCTCTGAGAATTTCAAGTTGAGATGTGAGTTCACCAATGTCCTTCTTCGAATTAGATTTGTTCTGCTACTGCCATTAAACAATACGGTGCCTACAATGCTTCAATTTTTGAGCCAAAACAAACATCGCTGAGCCATCCACCCATTTCTTCCAAATTTTAGTGATAATTACCTGAATTTCTTCTAAACCACACCATCTCTCCTTAAACTTAAACCTCCAATTAGATTTTTCTATGATTGGATTTGTATCAAGGAGGGTAGGCGCACGATCTGAACCGTTTTTTGTGAGTTGAGATAGCGAGGCTGATGGAAAACAATCCATCTACTCACTGTTTGCAAGTGCACGGTCAAGGCACTCCCTGATTTGGTCATGTCCTCGTCGCCTATTAGTCTAGGTGAATCTTCTTCCAATCATGCCCAAGTCCTTCAGTCCACCACCATCAATAAAATTCACAAATTCAAATATAGATGAAGCTGATTTTAACCCTCCCTCCTTCCCCTCCTTCCTTCTCATTGAGACTCACTATAGCATTAAAATCACCCATAATTATAACTTTTCCAAAGGAACCTTGTACAAAAGAGAAAAGTTCCGTGTATTAGGTAGACCGAATCTCATCCAAACTATTTAAATGTACCCCAATCAGCCCCCAAGAACAATTCAAAACATGATCAGTTACCTTGACAGCTATAAAAAAAAACTCTTTTTCAACAAGAATCTCAACCGTTGTGTCCTCCTTCCATGCTAAAGCCAATCCACTAGCTGTACTCGTCGGACTAACAATCTTTCAATCCGTAAAATGATAAGATCTCAACTTACTTTCTACCAGACGTGATTGATTTTTTGTTTCACATAGAAACATAATCTTGAAAAAGTGGGATTGACACATCCCTTTAAGGTTATGAATTGTCAGAGATCTTTTCAAACTATGACAATTTCATAAAAGAACTTTTATGATGAATTAAAGAAAAAGAATAAAAAATAAATAAAAATTTGACAAAATCAAACATTAATTTATACGGCACAAAAATTTTATTTTGAGAAAAACCCTAACAGAACAAGTTAAAGGAGCATAATAGCATATGTACTCCTCACGTAAAACAAACCTAAACGGCGCTCATCATTATTTTTTTACCTTCTTTAACCATTGTTTCAAATTGTGAATTTCATCTGAACTCATGATGCAACTTTAAAATTGCAATTAATTGTGATATTATAATAACATAAATTTAACGACCGACGTATATATGATATTTTAAAATTTTAATTGATATTAGTTGGAAAATTTGATTTAATTAAATTCGTATATAAGCATGCGTGTGTGTGTTGTGGTCCTTCAATTCCGAATCCCATCCCTAAAATGGCTAATCAAATTCTCGTAAATAACTCTCCGAGATTAGAGGAGCATCGTCGGTAGCAGTACATCCGTATGGAGAATACCAACGCAACACTTTTTATTAGGATTTAGGACATATCTTCAAATTATTAATTAAAAAATTTATTATGAAAAATTATGTTAAATTTAATTTTTAATATAATTTTTGTGTATTTATTAAAATAAAATATTTAAAAAAATTTATTAATAATAATCTTAATTTATTATATCCTTATAATATATATTAGTTAAATCATTTTTATTATTTTATTTTTCTATATAAATTAAAGACACCTATCATTTATAAAGTAGTTAGTTGGAGGCTCTCAAAAAACTTAAAATCCATTGGAAGAGAAGCAAATCTATTTTCATTAACAAACTCAGATATCTGAGAGAATTATCCATGATGAGAGAGCTAACGAAAACTTACAAAATTTCTATGAGGATGGGATCTGTCTCACAATAAATGAGGCAGAGATAAAGATTGAAGTATTCGAAAATTCGCCAAATTTTCGCAAGAAAATTACTTAAATACCTTTATATAAGTGTATGTTTAATGATTTTTTTTGTTTTATCAAAAAATAAATTAATAATGTATATAATATTTAAATTTATAATAGTTAATTATTTAAATTTATGTCATTATAAGAAGAGAATCATATCACCGAGTTATGATTGGTTACTAAGAATTATTATATTTTACTTTTGTTGAAAGTTTTTTTTTATTTCATTTTATGTTAATTTGTATGTTGAAAATTTTGTATATACATTAATTATGTTAAATTTGTATTTAGATTGTGTTTTAATTTAATATATTTAATTGAATTGTATTAGATTTTATATGATTGCATTAATTTTTAAAAAAAAAAAATTAAAAACTTAATATTTATAGAGACATCAAATATCTGTCTCCTTCACAAAAGAAATTAGAGACATGTAATAAGGATAAAAATGAAAATAGAGAATATTTTATTAAATGGAGACGAAAGCAAGAATATGATCTTATTCCATGAATCGCATTGCTATCCTTCTCAAATTACAAAGACATCCTTATTAATAAGCATATAGCTAGTTACGTAATAATTCAAGAGACAATAATAAGGATGATATATTATTAGACTTCTACCCCAAAAAAAACAATTTTTGTAAATTAAAGTAAACTTATATTTGCCACCAGAAACAACCAATGCAGATAGTGATTTTATTTTATCTTGTAAAAAGTGAGATCTACACTGTATTCTTTAATTTGCATTATCCATTATATATATATATATATATATATATATATATATATATATAATTATTATTAGGTAACAGATGTTCTTATCATAAGAAAAGAATCTAAGGGAGCAAGTAACAAAATAAAGGTGACGAAAAGAGAGCGAAGTTAGATGTTTATTTCACAATGGAGCCTTCAATTGCAAAGTAAAAGTTAATGCAGAGAGAGATCGTTACCTTAACTAATATATAGACAACATTATTATATTTTGGTCATATTTTTTAAAAGCATTAATATATATAGCCGGCTAATGAAATGAAGGTCAAAGGTGATGAAGAGCATTATTTTATTTTTTTCACATATATCATTTTAATAGATTGTTCAATTTCTATTAAAATCTTATCCTATTGCCGGCAATAATTAAAAAACAGCCCAATGCAACCCAAACTTGAACTGTGAAGGCAAATAGTATTCAACTTAAAGTATTTAGTTGTAAATAGATAGGACGACAACAACAACAAAATTTTGTCTTACTAAATGGGGATAGCTACATGAATCAAATAATATTATTGTACTATCATGTATTATATCTATAAAGAAACCGTTTACATGTAGATCTCATTTTAGAATATTATGGATGGTCTTCTTAGATCTTTCTCTGTCTTTCACCCCTTATCCATCTTCCATCTCATCCACCCTCCTGATTGAGTGTTCTATCGGTCTTCTTCTCACATGTCCAAACTACCTGAGACGCGATTCAACCATCTTTTCTACAATGGGTGCTACTCTAACTCTCTCCCTTATATCTTCGTTCCTTATTTTATCCAATCGCGTATGACCACTCATCCATCTCAACATCTTCATCTCTGCCACACTCAGTTTATGTTCGTGCTCTCCTTTGGCCGCCCAACACTTCATACCATAAAGCATAGCCGGTCTTATAGCAGTGCGATAGAATTTACCTTTAAATTTTAAAAGCACTTTTTTGTCGCATATAAAACTAGATGCACTCCGTCATTTTGACCAACCTGCTTGGATCCTATTATTTATATCCTATTCAATCTCTTCATTATCCTGTATGATGCACCCAAGATACTTAAAACTTTTAACTTTTGGTAGGATGTTTTTTCCGATATTCACCTCTATATTAGGATTTTCCCTTCTCAGACTGAACTTACATTCTATATATTCCGTCTTGCTACAGGTTATGCGGAAACCATACACTTCTAAAACTTCTCTCCATAAGTCCAACTTCTTATTTAGATCTTCCCTTGACTCTCCCATAATGACGATATCATCGGCAAAAAGCATGTACCATGTCACAGGCTCTTGGATGTGCTCTATGAGTACTTCCAAGACTAATGTGAAAAGATATGGGTTTAAGGATGATCCCTGGTGTAATCCTATACCAATAGGAAATTCTTCTGTCACACCACCTTGAGTCTTCACACTAGTCGTGGCCTCATCATACATGTCTTTAATTGCACGAATATATGTGATCCTTACTCTCCTTTTTTTCTAAAACCTTCCATAAGACCTCTCTTGGCATCCTATCGTACGCTTTTTCCAAATCAATAAACACTATATGTAGATCCCTTTTATTACTATGATACCTTTCCATAATCCTTCTTAACAAGTATATCGCTTCGGTGGTGGATCTGCGTGGCATAAATCCAAATTGGTTCTCTGTTACTTGTGTCTCTTTCTCAACTTCCGTTTTATCACCATTTCCCATAACTTCATGGTATTGCTCATGAACTTGATCCCTCTATAGTTTTCTCAATTTTGTATATCCCTCTTATTCTTTTAGATAGATACCAAGGTGTTTTTTCTCCACTCATCAGACATCTTCTTTGACCTTAAAATCTCATTAAAAAGTTTGGTTAATCAGTTGATGCATTTTTCTCCAAGACCCTTCCAAACCTCACTCGGGATATTATTAGGTCCTACTGCCCTACTATTTTTCATCAGTTTTAGAGCCTCTTTTATCTCGAAGTCTCGAATCCTTCGATAGTAGTCAAAATTTTGATCTTCTTCTCTTATGCATAACCGACCAAGACTTGAAAGAGTTTTCGGTCTTTCATTAAATAACTCGTAAAAGTAATTATTTCACCTTTCATTAATCTTATCTTCTAAAACCAGCACCTCTTCATCCTTTTTTTTATGCAGTTAACCTGATACAAATCTCTAATTGTAAATAGAATGTTAGATATTTCGAATGGTAACATTAACATATATAAATACACACTTGTGACTTATCCGAGTCAGGAAACAACACTGCTACATACTATTAATTCTATTCATACATAGCAAAGCACTTACATATATAAACAAAATGATCGATGGAGACAACTTTTTTGAAAAAATAACCAAAACCTTCAATAGAAAAATGAGGTTATTATAATGCATTTAAAACTAATTAAGGATCGATAAATAGAGATGAGGACCACAATATGAAGCCTAATAAATATCTAAAATTTATTAATTACCAGTCACTTGTACGTACTCATTATAAATTAATTAAGTGATGAGAATAATATAAAATAAGATATAAACAGTTGAGAATATTTCCACAAATAGATGAGTGGTCGTTAAAATATTGGCACTGGCCACCATACCCAACATCAACTCTTCCACCACTCCTATTTTTGGTTTGAGAAAACTAAAAGAAATTGAGCACAACGAGAAAGTACAGCCAAAAAGGACGTGATGGAAATATTAGAAAATAAAATGAGTGTCAGTCTTTTGGATTACTGAATCCATAAAAAAGTATTAGGTCTTGTTTCTTCGATAAGTGTCTTTTATATTTATGTGAAGTGTTAAATCCAATATCAACAAATGTTAATCCTCTTTGCAATTCAATGAAGAAATAATGCTTGGGTTTGGTTTAAAGTTTAAACAATATATATAATGATTTATTTTTAAATGCTTTTTAATTTAAAATGTTCGATTTAGACTTTAAAATTTAAATTTTAAGATTTAAAATTTAAGATTTAGTTAAGATATTTTATTTTTTATTTTTTATCTTTAATAACAAGTTAATTTTTTAAAAATATTATTTTTTATTTTTTTTAAAGATAAATAATATAATGAAGATTGTATAGTTAGATTTTGATATTTATAAAAGCGTTATCTTTGTTTAAAATGTAGTTAAATAAATAAATCACACTTTTAAATAAAGCATTTTCATAAAAAATTTTTTTGACATTTTTATTTGAATAGTTATTTTTTTAAATGCATTACCATTCACCTTAATACATAATCAATAATTTTTGTTTTAAATTTACGCGCGCCTCTTCTTCATCCATGTTATTGTTGCAGCATCTTCTTCTTCTCTTTTTTCTTCTCTCATGCTGTTGTTGCTTCCTCTTTTTTTCTTTCTCCTTTATCGTCATCTTTCTCTTTCGTTATCATCATCGTTGTCGTCACCTCTTCCTCCTCTTTCTCATCTTCCTCCTCCTTTTTCATTTAAATTTTTTCTTCTCCTTTCCTTTCCTCCTCTTTCTTTTCTATCATCATCATCATCGTCATTATCATGCATCATCGTTATCATTATTGTTATTATCATCATCGTCTTCTTCTTCTGATCTCAATCTTTTTTCTCATCTTTCTCTTTTATTATCGTCGTCATTACTACCACACCACCACCTCCATCTCCTCTTCCTCTTCCTCTTCTTTCTTTTCTCATTTCAATTTCTTCGAACTCCTCCTTCCTTTTCCTCCTCTTTCTCCTCCTCCTCCTTCTCCTCTTCCACCATCATCATCATCATTGTTATCATCATCTTCGTCTTCTTCTTATATGTATAATAGTTCAAATCTAAAATGTACTAAAATTCCTTAATGATGGAGACACAAAAACAAACTCAGTTCAAAACAAGTTCAGACCAAAAGTGCACTTTATTAAAATTTAAAATGCACCAAAATTAAATCCAGAATATACCGAAATTACTTAATGATGATGATACATGAATAAACTCGGTTCAAAACAAGTACAGACTAAGTACACCTTATTTAAATCTAAAATGTACTGAAATTACTTAATGATGACGACATATAAACAAACTCAATTCAAAACAAGCACACACAAAAAATGCGCCTTATTTAAATTCATAATGCACCAAAATTTACTTAATGATAACTTAAAACTCCTGCTCCTCCTTCTTCATTATCATCATTATTTTCTTCTTCTTTTCTTATTCATCTTTTTCTTTCTTATTTTACCTTCTCGTGATTTTTCTTATTTTACTCTTTTAACAAGAATAAAAACAAAATAAAAATGAAATAAAGAAGAAGCAGAAACACATAATAGTGCAAAATTACTAGGAAGATAATGAACCTACATTCATTCAACTAAATAAGATTGCAATATATACATTACAAAAATGTTCATTCAAGTCTGATATGAGAAGCAATGCTCCTAAAAGAAGAAAAAAAAGCAACAGAAAAAAAAGAAGAAAAAAATGTAGCATTAAAGAATATATTTTTGTGCTTTTGTAGTAAAATTTTGTTGTAAAAACTTAGAAATTTATGTATTATTGTTAAGAAATTTTGGTATTATTTATTCTGATAAATTTTGTATAATTCAAAATTCTTTATCTTCTTTCTCTTCATCTTCTGTTGTTTCTTCTTCTTTTTCATCTTTTTATTCTTTATCTTCTTCTTATTTTATTTTTTCATATTTTTTCTCGTTTTACTCTTTTAAGAGAACAAAAAAAAGGAAAAATCAATGCTGCAAAAATTCTAGAAAGAAAAGGAAAAAAAAAACGCACTAACAATAATAGCAACAAAAGAACTAAAAAGAAAACACACAGAAAAAGGAGGAATGTGTGAAGAAAAAGAAGGAAGAACGCAAAAAAAAAAAAAGAAAGAACGCGAAAAAGAAAAAGGATATAAACATTTACATTTATGTTAGTAACGAAAAGTTGAAACATATATTCATGTTTTTACTAAAAAAGCTTATTTTTATTGAATTTAAACCAATTTAATTAGATTTGATTGTCAACAAAATTTAAATGTATAACAAAATTATTTTAGGATTGAGTTTTGTGGATATAAATGATTTTATTAAAAAGATAGTCGCAATCGTAATAATGTAGATATTCCTAATTAATTTGAATAGATCATTATCACCTCTTATAGATGATGATACATATGCTTGTTTTTTTTTTTAAAGTAGTTAATAGTCGAATGACTTAATTTATTATTAATTAAGCCAACTTGCATATCCTTTCTTAATTAATTTATTTATAGTACAAAAGAAATACACTTATGTTACTAACTAATTCAGGATTATAATTTGTTTTTGTTTCTATTCTATGGATACCTCTATGCTATTGTCCCGAGCTTTTATACAGACAAATAATAAAACAAATTTCTATCTTTAAATTTACTATCTTGGATGTATCTTTATAAATTCATGCATGGCAAAGACATGCATAAGGATGATGGATCAGCGCAAGATTTTTGTTTGTTAATAGATAGAACCGTTACCCAGTGAGCAAGTGGAGAGAGAGAGACGTGGTAAATGCTGGTACACAATGGAATTATATCATAATATAATTTTTTTAAAATATAATAAATAAAGAAATATTAAACAATATAGAATAAAAATTTTATACTCTATATGTTATAATATAAAATTTTACAGAAAATAAAAAAGAAAAAAAAGAGGGTAAGAAAGTTAAAAAAAAAACAGAAGCAGAAATATTAAAATAAAAAAATATTATATACACATAAAAATTAATTATCAAATTAATTATTATATTTAAGTTATTTTTAGTATGTTTTTTTATTTTAATATATATTCTATATAAAAAATTAATTTGGTAACTATTTTTTAATATATATCTAACATAACTAAAAAAAATTCAAAATAAAGAGATTTATAAAGTAATAAATAGAAGATTAATTTTATTTAATTTGTAATTTTTATTGATATAAATTTATATTTAATTATTTTTATATAAAATTAATAATTAAAATTTATTAAATAATAATTTAGTCAAATATATAAAATTATCTAATAACTTTTAAGTATCAAATCAACAAAAAAAATTGTATATCAAACTCTACCATTTTCATATTTATTATGTTTGAGTTCTACAACCTTAATTTAAGATAATTAAACTCTCATCTTAACACACTACTTTTTAATTTTAGATTTTAAATTGAATATATATAGATTAAGATATTTTAAATAAAAAGTTGATCAATTGAGAAATTAATTACTCTTAAATTAAAATAATAAGAAATAAAATATTAAATTGGTCTCTTACGTTTGAGCGTAATTCTATTTTAGTCCTTAAGATTTAAAGTGTACTATTTGAATAAAAAAAAAATTTATTTAACTTTAATATAGTCTCACTATGAGGTCAAAGTTAAATGATTAATAGAATGTCCTACATGACAGCAGTACAAGAATAAAGTTAATAATATGGAGAACAAAGTACAAATTTATTTATCTTTTTTCTTACAATTTAAATTAAATATTTTCTATAGAACTAACGAGAATGATAAATAAATATATTGATACATACACAATTGATTTTATACATTTAGAATCTATACTTGTTCTCTAAATTATCAACTTTGTTCTTGTACTATTGTTATATAAGATATTCCGTTAATTATTTACATTAAAACTAAATGAATACTTTATCCGGCTAATTTTTTTGTGTATGGAAAAAATATTGGTGTTTTTGTTGAAAATGGGAGCATTTGGTGTATTTACAGATGGGTGGATTTTTTGGGTGGGAAGCCAACACGTGGGGGGCGTGTTGCATCACGTGGGGGGCGTGGTGGACACGTGGCAGCATTCTGGCCAACACGTGGGAAGCGTGTTGGACACGTGACAGCTTCTTAGCCAACACGTGGGGGGCGTGTTGCAACACGTGGGGGGCGTGTTGAATGATTTCCATACTACTGTAATACACTTCAAATATCAATATTCAACCAAAACACCATCTCTCTTTTCATATTAAAAATAATTTCTGACTTTGGCTTTATCCTTTATTTTATTATTTTACCATTTTTTTACACTCTCTCTCTCTCTCTCTCTATATATATATATATATATTTATATATATATTTAAAAATGAAAAGTGGAGGGGTCCAGGCAATGGTATTGGATGTTGGAGTGTATTTCCATTATCACTTGTACGCTTTTCTGTGCGAGCGTGTGCAGTGTTTCTCTCTTGCTTCTTATTCTTCCGGCATGTTTATGCTTCCAATCTAATGGGCTTTCTTCTTACTCTCCGTTAGATTTCTATTCCACATCTATGTACCTCTCTCTAACCTTTCTCTTCTTCTTCTTAGTCTGAACTGTTTACTGTCTTTCAGTCTTTTCTACTCAAATCTATTCTACTTTACCTTTTTGAGTTCCTTTTTATGCTGCTGCTGCTACTGGGTGCTATATATGCATCATGCATGCTTTTCTGCATCTGGGTATTGTGTTTGTATTTGTATTTGTGTTCCGTATGTATATATAGTCCACTCTATATGCTTTTTCTGTTCTCTCCTCACTTGTTTGTTCCTTTCTTTGATTGTAACTCTCTTCTCTCCTCTTGTTTTGTCATCTTCTACTTATTTTCACTCTTTTGTCACCTTTCAAGCATTCAAATCTTCTGCTTTTACTGTTTCTGTATTATTATTATTATTATTAGACTGATTAGTTATGGATGTTGAAATTCTGGTTTTGATGTGAAGAATATTCTGTTTCCTTCAAACCCTCTTTTGTGGTTGTATATGTTCAAGAGTAAGACTAGATAAACACGATAGGAAATTAGAATATGCTTTTAATGCAGTTTATCTATCCCCTTTTGTCTTTTTTATTTTGGGGGAAAATTGTTATTTCAAAACTTTATGTTGGTTTGTTGTTTCTGATCCTGAGATTCTTATTGTTTGTGTGATCCTAGAAATCATCTTTTGGATCGATTCGAACGGTGTATATGGCGAAGCAAAGTGTTTATCCTAATAAGGAACATGAAGGGATAGCTCACAATTCTTCAGGGCCCTGGTGGAGTCTCTTTGGATCTCAATATGGGGAATCTTGTGGCCAAATGAAACCCTTTTCACTGGAGATTCCTAACTATGTTGATCAAATTGACACCGGCAAGCAATCGGCGAGAGGAGCTGAAAACATATCTGGGAAAGGACATACAACTCAGTTTACCATCTTTCCAGGTATTTCAATTGTGTTCTAAACCAAACTGTGAATAGTTAATTGATAAATGAATATATAAAGCTGTGGATAGTTTGGGAAACCAAAGACAAATTAGAGAATATTCTTTTCTATTAAGCCGCAGATGGTTAGAAAGTACTTTGGAGTGCATCTTTTCTAAGGTCACATGGTTAGATAGCTCTGATATGAGAACTTTTTTTTGTTGTTAAGTTAAATTATTTGTTAAGGCATTAGTGAAGCTTCTTGTTATGAATGGCGGGTCACAACTAATGCAAGGGAATGGATTTTTCATTTGAAATCTGAAGACTTTAAGATAACCTTTCAAGAGGGTTTACTGATATCAAAGTGAAATCGTGTTCTGCTTAGTGACTTGTATTTAAACTGGAGAAAAATTCATTACCTCAAAAGGGATGGTAATCTCTTGAAAAATCTAGTTTGCCCTCATTGCAATATCTTGCCAGGTGGACCGAAAAGGTGTCGTGTACAGATTGGCTGACTTTTAAGTGAAATGGCAATGTATCTCTACTAGTTAAAGATGGATCCAGAACATACTAACAAAATTCATAATCTAAGGATATGTTTGGTTAGCGGGTAAAAAATAGGTAGAATTTTCCTAGATGAGTTTGATTTGTAAAAATTACACATGGAGCTCATCCATGAAAAATTTGACCTCATTTTTACCCTCTAACCGAACATACCTTAGAATAGAGACTTCATCAGTTGGACATATTCTCCAAGAGGCTTTCATTTACATAGTGGCAGAAACAGAGAGAGGATGAAGTTGAACTAGTGAGTAATCATGGACGAAACACTAAAAACTTTTTTCTATAATGATTTCCAGAAAGTATGAAGCTAAAATGATCTTCCAGAGTTGAGTAATTGGTTTCTTTAAATAATCAGACAAAATCTGATACTCTTTTTCTTTTCTCCCCCTTTTGGTGTTTTGAAGCAACAATTTTTTTTGTTCACTTTAGAAAAGAGACTTCAATTTTCATGTGTATAACCATCCAAATGTTTCTTTTTCAGATGATTGTAAAATGCCATGTGGTGCACAAAAGCCTCAAGCAGCCATATCTCTGCAGTCACCACTTGCTGATACCAACACTAGATTCGAGCTAGGATTCAACCAGCCACTGGTAATAGTTCTCACAAAAAGAACCACTTTTATTTATTTATTTTTTGTCAACATGATTTGCTTATGCTTGGTATCTTTCCATTTATAGATCTGTGCAAAATATCCATATATGGATCAAATTTATGGGCTCTTCTCACCTTATGGACCACAAATTTCGGTTTGTCGTTACTTCAGCGCGCTTCTTAATCTATAAAACCATGCCTTTTCTTTCAGTTTTGATTTCTTGATGCATTGTATGCGAGTCTTTCACTTCCTACTAATACATGTATGCATCACCTGTAATAATCTAGGGACGCATAATGCTGCCACTTAGCATGACATCCGATGATGGACCAATTTATGTGAATGCTAAGCAGTACCATGGAATCATCAGACGCCGGCAGTCCCGTGCCAAAGCTGTACTTGATAACAAATTGACAAAACGTCGCAAGGTAGGTTCCTCACCTCTAATGTCCTCATTGGCATTTAAACTATTTGCAGTGATAGCATGGTGTGAACAAATGAATCAGAAAGTGCTGCATTATCATTTTTAAAGTGCAGGGAAAATATCATGTTATATGGAGCTTAATATAGAGATAATAAGACTAATATTGTAGACATAATAAGGAGGTTTTTATTGATTGACCCAAGTACTTAATAGGATAAAACTGTAAATTAATGCACTAGATTTTAGATATAAAGTTGATGTAGTGCATATTCTAGAAGAGATCATAGAATCTCATTTTAGATGGTTTTGGTATATTTGGGGGTGGTTTCTAGAAGCTTCAAGTGAAAAGGTAGATTAGATGGAGTGTAACTCAATGTTGGAATTAGAAAATAGGATGATTGATTTGAGATGAAGTACTTATATAATAAGCTGAAATTTATCTAATGAATATAATTTTATCATCAAGGCATTTTCTATTAAGAGATCCAAGCTATAGTGAGATTATGGTCTTGTTATTTGATTAAGAAATTGTATTGTGTTTTTTTTATAGTTATCTTTATGTTTTACAGCCATATATGCATGAATCACGTCATCTCCATGCAATGCGGCGACCAAGAGGATGTGGCGGTCGCTTCTTGAACACGAAGAATTTGGATGATCAAAATGATAAAAGTGGAAACAAAGTGATCAAAGCTCTTGGCGAACAGTTGCAATCTTGTGGCTCTCAGAGTTCTGAAGTGCTGCAATCTGAGGTTGGAACTCTGAATTCTTCAAAAGAGACTAATGGAAGCAGTCCGAATATTTCCGGGTCAGAGGTGACTAGCATGTATTCACGCGGAGGTCTCGATAGTTTTGCTATCAGTCATCTTGGCTCTGCCGTCACTGTCCACTCTCTAGTGGACATGATAGACGGCGGGAGGGGCATGAATATGATCATGCCCCCCAAATGGGTTGCGGCAGTTGGTGGCAATTGCTGCAACCTTAATGCTTGACTACCGGCAAGGACACGTGGGTTTGGTGCAATGTTGTACCAAACCCCTTCCTTGCTGCGGCCAGATGAAGAAGCTATGTTCCAGTTTCATGTTGACTGTGACAAGTTTCGTACAGCGGCTCGTCCTAATTGTCTGGTCGAAGGCAATCCATCCTTGGCTCAAATTTTACCTATGGTTACTGTCTTTGTCTATCTGCAAGGACTGTCTTGGCATGGCGGCATGGCGCGTTGCCAGTGCTAATGGCTTGACATCCTGAGACGGAAGACAATGGTGATATCTTTGGCTCTTTACTAAAAATAAAAGTGTGAATTTTCTAGTTTCATGTGTGGTTTAATCATGTGTTTATTATGGATATCCGACTTTGTGGTGCATACTTTGGCATGTGAGTGATCTTTGTTATTGAAATAAAGCATTGGTCTGGATTTCCTCTATTGACCAATGTTGAATGTTGATCATCTTTAGCGTTTGGATCTGTTAAAGTTCGTTCATGTGATCCCACTTCCAATTGCATCGCCAAGAGACTGTAGCAAATGCATCATCTACAAACGGTAAATTCTTTGGGCATGCATACAAGTCTTAACATCTAATCAGAATGAAGCACAATCGTAAATAGCAACGATAATTCTTGAACTAGACAATAAGCAGATAAGCGGGAAAGTAGCTAGCTACATATATTTAATTATGGAAGAATATTAAATTAGTTATTAGTATAAAATATATATTAAAATATAAAATTCACATTAGAAATGAGTTTAACAACAAATATATTTATATTTTATGCACAAAAGAGCATTTTTTATTTGAATTTTCTTTTTAAGATGTATTTTTACTAATAGAAACTCAATGCAAAGAGACGCTAGTGTTTTATTTTTTTTTTTGGGTAACACTTTCTCTTATAATCAATTTGTTTCTGAAAAATTATTATAAAAATTGACACGATGATTCCTTATTTCATATTTGATTTTAGTTAGATTAAAAAAAATTGTTAAAAATTTCCTAGTATCATTAACGGCAATTATTAAGAATACTAAAAAGAAAGATTTTATAGAAAACAATAAAAAATTTTAAGCTTGTCAATGTTGTTAAATGCATAAACAGTTGGATACGATCCCAACCGGAAGTAACCAAAACCTTATCCTCCTCACTCATTGACTCACTAACTTCTTCAATGGTTGTCTTGTTCGTTATCTCTAACTCCCAAACTCAATTCAATCCCCAGCTCTGAATTCTATCCCTTCTCCCTCTCGCTATGGCTGCTGCTACAGCTTCTGTTTCCTCTTCTTCTTCTATCTGCAACAGAATCTACAACCCCACCTTCACCCACACTTCCATTTCACTCACCACCAACTTCCCTCAGAGACCCATCTCCTACAAACCCCTCACCTTCAACCTCAAGCCCCAAAGTTTCAATCTTTTCCCTCTCCCTCTTCACCCTTCCTCCGCTGCATTCGATGGATTCGAAGCCTCTCAAGAACAAGAACAAGAACAAGAAGAGACCTCTGAAACACCCCAACAACAAGAAGAGCAAAGGGTTTCAGATTCCAACGACTCTGGGAGGCTCTATGTTGGAAACTTGCCATATTCAATGACCTCCAACGAATTGTCCGACCTCTTTGGAGAAGCTGGCACTGTTGTGTCTGTTGAGGTTTTTCTACTTTTCTATTTTTCCTTTAATTCTATTTCACATACTTCTGTTTATCTATACATAGCAAGCTAATATTGTTTTGTTTGACTGGATTCTATAGGTTGTGTACGATCGTGTCACGGATAGAAGTAGAGGATTTGCATTTGTTACAATGGGGAGTGTTGGGGATGCTCAAGAAGCAATTCGAATGTTTGATGGCTCGGTAAGTATATAGTATATAATTTAGTCCAAAGGATGAAGAAATTCTAGTCAATTATGATCATCAATAATGTTCCTCATGCAGAGTGCTCTATCTATCTATTAATACAATATGGCAAATGGCAACAGATGATTATATAGGATTCCTCTTTGGTTGCTCTAGTGTTCTAGGAGATATCTTGTGGGAAACCATTCAGTTTCAATGATTTTAAATAACTTCAAGGTTCAAAACGTTATAAATGAAAATAAGTAGTTGTGCATGTTCCTGAATGTGCTCCAAGAGCATGCAAGTATTTCTCAGTACAACTACTTGCCCATCAAGGACTTGATGAAACTAAGCTTTTTAATCTTATCAGTATGAATGATTGTTGGTTGTATCAACACTAATGTTCATGACCCATGATGGTGACCAGCAAGTTGGTGGTAGGACCGTTAAGGTAAACTTCCCGGAAGTGCCCAAGGGAGGTGAAAGGTTGGTAATGGGGCCGAAAATTCGGAACAACTCCAGAGGCTTTGTAGACAGCCCTCACAAGCTCTATGCTGGAAACCTTGGTTGGAGACTGACTTCAGAGGGTCTTAGAGATGCCTTCGCTGAGCAGCCAGGCTTATTGAGTGCCAAGGTCATCTATGAGAGAGACTCCGGAAGATCTCGAGGTTTTGGATTCGTTACTTTTCAAACTGCGGAGGATGTAGAGGCTGCTTTGAATGCTATGAACGGTGTGGTAAGAATTCTTCAACTTCAAGTTCATATTATATCTTAATCTGGCTGTATTAACCAACTTTCTTTTTGTAATGTGTTCAGGAGATTGAAGGTCGACCTTTAAGGTTGAATTTGGCTGCAGAGAGAGCACCTTCATCTCCTCCAAGAAGTAATGTTGATAGCTCAGAGTTGTATTCTAGTGCCAGTACATGAGCAATATGGTTAATCAAATTTTGGCCCCTAAAATGCATATCATATGGTCTTTTCTCTGAGGTTCCTCCTGCCAAGTGCGAGTCAATTTGGTATCCACCAACTAAACCTTCAGGCAGTGTGTGAGATGTATCAATTATTGAACATTTTTAGTGTTGATTGCTAATTATATAGGTTTTGTATTTTACTAAAGACACGTGCTGAGGTTGATCAAGTAATATTCAAGTAAGGATTTATATAAAGTGCTAACCTTCGTGAAAAATCACATTAATTTTAAGGTGAAAACTCAGGTGAAGTCGACTTTACGTGAAGTTAATATCTGAAAGTCGTTAGATGAAAATTTAGTTAAATCAGTCAAATCATCTAACGGCTCTCAGATATCAACTTCACGTGAAGTCGACTACACCTGAGTTTTTACCTAATTTTAATCAATCGAACCACTAATTTTAATCAATCGAACCAGTTTCACAACACAGCTTCTATGCAATGCTAGTCTGTCTGAGGCAAAAGCATTTTCAGAAGTCAGTTATTAGTGTTAGACCAAAACCTAAATCGTTTCCAAGTCAGTAAATATTTTAATTATAATTATGCCATCACCCAATTTGATAAATCTGACCAATTAATTAAACCCATTTCTAGCAATTTTATGATTAGCATTGTCACTGATAAATATTTGTTTGGTAGAGCTACATAAACGTTTGGTAAAATTGTGTTATTTAAGTTATGCCAATGTATTAACTTTTAAGATGCAGGCACGAATAGGATCATTGCATTTTATTTAACTCTAGTAATTTCTATTGAAAACCTTGCAAAAAGTTTCTGAATATCATATCTCAACAGAATAACCCTCAACACAATACTTTAAGATCAATATCTACCATTGTAAACAACAGGTTTGTAAATACACAATGAGTATGAAAATAAAGTCTTTCGGTTTGTTGCTGTATAAAATCATTCTAAGTTTACAGTAGCAGGTTCGTTAACATAGAATGCAATGATCTGTCACACTAAGGAAACTGCCATCTGGAAAACGCGTTATGATATGTCGCTTTCCACACTGATTCCCAGCTTTCTCAACACAATGAGGAATTGGACGGCCGAACAGCTCCGAAGAAGCAGATGAGTCTTTATGAAGAATTAGCGCCAGCAAGAAGAGCATCAGCTGCAGAATCCAAGTCTTGAGGGAAGAAAACCCTGCACAGAATTTTTTTAGCACCCCTGACTAGAGAGGGAAACAAATGGAATTGAATTACGATTCTTTTAATTTAAGTTTGTGACAGGTTGCATCCCTGAGCAAACTATTGGTGGTTGTCTCACAAGGAGCTGCACTGGGTTCAATTCCCAACCAAGACTGGGATGTGGTATAAGAACCCTTGATGTGTGCGCATGAGGAGTATATTTAAGTTCCAGGACAAATTGCAAATACCTGCAAGTATTGTGGTACAATGTTTTGCTGAGATTACCGACATCATTGATGCCTTTGCAGCCTGCAACCACCTCAAGAACTTGCCTGAAATATTGCAGTCATGTTATCCGAGTAAGAGGTATTAAAATTCATTCAGACATAAATCTAGAAGAAAAGGAATAGAACATGTCCTAGGTTTAAAACTAAGCAATCACAATGATATAAGACTGTTAATAGAGATAAAAATAGACAAAACACAACATAAGCTCTGGCTCCTAACTTACCTAACTAAACAGGGTTCATTGCGGCCTTTGACAATGCACTCTTGATCATATTTCTCTTTCTTCTTTGAAGGCCATGTAGATTTAACAAAACTAATTCCAGCATGAGTATTCTTGATTTCACAGTACGGTGAGTCTGTCTCAATCATCATTTTCTCAACAGGAATATCCCTCACAACATCAAGGTTCTCAGTTGTCTTGAGAGAGCACCCATTTATGCCTGTTAAAGTGCCAAACAAAAGAAATAGGTATTGAATCAAACCAAGAGCAAGAAGGGAAACACGCCATTCATATCTTCTACTTTTTAGACAAAAAGTTATGAGAAAACACAGCTTTCCCAAAGTACACATATCATTTTTACCCCGAAGAGCTTGTAATCAGCACCGAAAAATTAGTTGTGGTTATATTTACAGACAGGTAACATTTAAATTAGACATACCTAGGTCTAGGTGACTTCAAATGGTTAACAAGTGTAATAAAGCTCAACTATGGATTACCTATGTACATGTTATCGAAGGAAAGAAGCTTATTGCAATCATCCGTGCTACCAGTAAAAGAATGTGCAACTCCGGCAGTGAACCTGACATATAAGCAGAGATTATAAGTCCTCCTTTTCATATATCATAGTGATTACAGTACACCATTATGTGCAAGGAATAGGCCAAAATGAACCATATATGAGTCCTTTTCATATATTCATAGTGATTATATGTATAGTCAAGGCCTCATCCTTCAAATGAGAGCTTGAGGGGTTTGAAATGAACCATAAGTATCTCCAAGCAACCACACCCTATGTATTTCCAAAGCAGAAACAACATAGCCAAGGATGGCAACAACATTTTCTAATCCTTAAAACTAATTTCTCAAACCAGATAGAATCATAAACCAAACAAAGCAGATATTAAAGCAGCCCTATATGAATATTAATAATTTCAAAATATGAGGTCCAACAACCGCACCTGTACTTATTTTTCTCAACAATTTCACAGAAGTCTGCAGCAGCTGCTCGCATGTGTAAAAACATAGGTAGTTTTGTGATATGTGCTAATTCAAACTGCTTCTCGAAATACCTTGCTTTCACCCAAAAAAATAAAACAAAAAATTCACATAATCAAACATATCAGGGAAACAAGTACAAGAAAAGAGGAAAAAGAGATCTTATGTGACATGTTTTAAGAATGGATATGTTGCAAATGCATACTTCTTTTGAATCTCTGCAGGGCAAAAATGAAGTCTATCATAGTCCAACCCACATTCTCCAACTGCCACGACCTACCATATGAAGAAGAGAAAGCAGAGTATATAACTATTATTTCCAAATGGTTACTTGGGCAGGATTTTTTTTTACTTTCTGAACTAGAGCAAAATTTCAGCCACCATATGGAATAACAACATACAAGATGAAAACGTTTTGGGAGTAACATTTATTAGAAATGAGGCAACTACTATTTTACCTTAAATACTAAATACCAACTACCTACTGAATAAGTCACTTAAGATTCAAAGCCACGCAGGTTAGCATTCAGAAATAACCAGTTAAACTTAAGAATACCTTTCCTTTTTGAATTCCCTCTTTAGCTAATGACACAAGAGCCTGGAAATGATTTTCTGGATCTCCACTCTCCTCGAATTCCTGAACTAATACACTAAGATGGTTATATACACTTCAATCTAAACTACTTCTCCAAAGAAGAGCTTCCACAGAGAAAAGCAACCTTGCAACGTGTCGGATGCACACCGACTGTGCAGAACAGTCGTCCTATGACACACAAAACACAACAAAATTATCCACATTTGGCATCCGAGATTCATAAAGAGAAAATGATGGTAATGTAACAAACCATCAGTTTCAGCAATTGCAAGTGCTTCCCTCGATTCCTCCAAGGATCCACCGGTTACCTGCAACACAAAAAGCAAGTCCTTCTAACCGTGAAACTTCCAATAATTTTATTCACAAATCACAATGAAATTGAAGCTTGTGCTCTGATTGAGGGCAAATTTTGTAATTTTCCCCAGAAGTCAGCTATTTTAACATCAGAATTCACATTTTATGGCAGTTGATGAAGTAATAGATAATTGAAGTTGGAGTAGACACTATAGGCATCAAAGCATTCTTGAGAAATAGAAAAGTAGCATGTAAAAATTGAGAGAGAGAGAGAGAGAGAATATGAGAGGAAATACAATGATGCGGTCGACGCCTGCAGCCCAAGCTCTGGAGAGAACCGTAGATAAATCTGCAAGGTGGCATTGCTTGCCGTTGTAGATTCCCTTAAACATGCCATCTGTGTGTTGAGACACTTAGAATTGGAGAAATGGTAATTGGAGAAAGATAGATACATAAAAATGCGGAACAATTGTTTGATGAAATGCCTAACCTGTGAAGTTGACGGCTATATCTGCGAATAACACACACAGTGCGAGTTCATTAGTTCAAGTTCGAAGAAACTGAATAGAACTAATGAAATCATTATTTACCTATCATTCGAATGCCGGCCATGCCTCCCTCGGCTTTCAGCTCACTCGCTCCTCTACACCACTGTCACGACCACACACGCGCCGTCTTCATATTATTCTGCATCAAATTGTCTCCTTTTTCTTTTATGGCTCGGGCCCTTTTAAGACAAAAACATGCTAAGACCTGCTGGACCAAAAACAAAACTTAGGCCCAGAAAGTCTGGATTAATAAGTGCTTAAGTTGACTGCTTAACTTGCTCATTTTAGATAAGGGGTTATTGAGTTACGAAATGCACATCACATATTATCTAGAATAACCATCCGACTAATTAAATTCTTGACCTTTCGGATCTAGTGCTCTAATATCATGTCATGATATCACTCATCCCAAAAACTTCAGCTGATGGGAAAAAGTAACACTAATGGTTATATCTCTAATACTCCATAAACCTCCATTGTACACATTGTACAAGTATTCCATTAACTCCTCATACTTTTCCTTTGTGTATACAATAATTATTCAGCCATAAATTCTTAAATAAAATTTAGATCCATAATGAATTATTTTTTAATTTATTGGATTATACAGTAAAAAACTAAAAAAAAATCAATCAGTTTTTATTCACGTGAAAAACAAACAATATTTTAAGTCACCCAAAAAAAAAACAAACAATATTTTAAATAATCATTTTAACTTACGCATTAACTTGATACATTTTTCTATTGGGTGTGAAATCTATTATTCTATTAATATATAAGTATAAGCCATAACCCGAAATTATATTTTTGGTAATGTTATGACAACCTTTTTTAATTGTTTTTATTTTAAGTTAAAGTGCCTTCTTATCGAATCCCTTGAATCAGAAATATATATGCTGTTGGGTGATCTATAGAACTAGATTGAATATAAGCAGGGATCCAAACTCATTGTTCAACTCATTCAACTGGTCAATTTCAGAGATTGTTTAGCAAGTTCACTTAGGTAGCGTTTGGTGGAGAGACAGAGACTGAAATACTGAGACCGAGAGACAGAGATAGACAGATATTGAAATAAATTTTAGTATTCTGTTTGGTACAAAGTGGAAAACAGAAATTGAAACAAGAATGAAATTTTAATTTAATTTATACAAAAAGTAAAATTGAAATTAATTAATTGAAATGAAGGTATTTTAGGTATAAAATGTTATTAAAGTTTCAGTCTCTATCTCTAAACATTTTAGTCCCCTATGTTCCTACTTTTTAAAAGTACTGAAATATTAAAATTTTAGAGACAGAGACAGAAATTTTAATACCAGTTTCTGAACCAACAAACATAATACTAAATCTCAGTCTCAGTCTCCCAATCTCTGTCTCAATATTTCAAAACAAACACTACCTTACATAATATATCATATCTCATGTTTCTCAATAGAATTCACTCCGCACATGTTTTAAACTTGCTTAATTATATATTTTTTAATAACAACTTAAAAAGATTGAACAGTAGTACTAGTACAGTACTTTATACGAGAATGATTTATTACCAACATATAAACAAGAAACCTTGGCACTGATAACTGACTCAATATATGAGGGGAATTGATCCTCATAATTTTTTTTGAAAGGAGGAGCTCGACACAACAAGTGGAGCATAGATATAATAAATAAACACAATTATAAAAAAAGATTGAAAGAATTCTTGCGTAAAAAGATTTGTAACAGCAGATGATCGATTTTATTGATAAATTCACACTAAAAAATTGATCGATCTCATTGATAAATCCTCGTAATTGTTAACAAAATTAAGAGTGTAAAATGTGATTTTTAATTCTTTATTATTTTCTCTTCTATTTATTTTTAGTCCTATTTATAAAATTAATAATAAAAGATCACATTTTAATCCTTTAATTATTAAAAAGATAGAGAAAATTCATTTCCATATAGCAGATATAATGGTAATTCACGGACGACACATCGTATAAACTATAAAGACGTTGAAAAGCAACATCAATAAACCGACTTAATTAAACATATGTACATGAATGACTTCTATAAGATACCAGCCGAAGAAAAAAAAGAAAAAATATGTGGAACGCGGAACACACACTTTCCATGAACAAGTGCCTCCGTTCTCCCCCGTCAAATGATTCTAGAATCTCAAACAAATACTAAAACAAATAAAAAAATAAATAACGGCAAAGGAAAAGCAAAATTAAACACGAGAACGAAAAGAATGATAATCACAAAGACGTTTAGGTCAACAAGGTGGCTTGAGTTGACTTGACATTTGATTGATTCCACATTCGCAGCCAGCACTATTAACAACACCAACCCATTCAATTTGACCGGATATTTTCAATTCTGATGAGTCATCAGTTTCTCAAAACTATGGGAAGAATTATAGCCAAGGCGATTATGAGAAGCAATATGATGGCAATAAAGGTCCACTTGCGGGTGTTCTTCTGGTGCTTTCTAGCAACTTGGAGTTGCTGTACACCACCCCTAACGTACGAATTAGCACGTGCCATGTGGCTCTCAATGTCGTCGAGCTGTTCACCTTGTGTTTGGACCAACACTGACATGTCCAAGAACACCTGGTGAAGCTCCTTGAGGTTCCTCTCTATCTCTTTCACCGCACCGTGCCTCTCCTGAATCTCTTGAATTGTGTTCATCACTGTCGCTCTCCCTTGTTGTTGGATTGCTTTCTGGAGGAAAGTTTCACTCTCACCTGAATCCACCACAATTTTATGCAATTTTGTTTCATAATCATTATGATAAATAATTTTGTTATACAAGACATTTGGCTTATAGTGTAATTTTGTCGTGTAACGAAATTTAACTTTACGTGTAGTTAAACTTTTTTGGTAAACTATTCTACGTACTATATAAAAATCAATTTGGGGAATGTGGTACAAAGTAAGTGGTTGTTAAAGTGGAAAATGCCAAGGAAAAATGCTGTTTGAATTTGTCGTTGATAGAAGTCTTGTGTGATAGAAGAATAAAAGAGCTTTCTGTGTATCTTTTCGTATTTTGTACATCTGATTTTTTTCATACTAAACTAAATTAGAGTTTATATGAATGGAGAAGGATATGTAGTTCTATAGTACATCTATCTCCTCAGGTGAATTTTTAAATTGTTGTCAATTGTGTTATTTTAAGATTTGTACTATTTTAAATGGTGGTGTAAGATATTCTATATCTAAAATGAATTTAACATTTTTTTTCCTTAATAGAATCTACTTCTTAGTTATTCTCACTTTTTAATTTAGATATGGAAGAGAGAATGGTGTAAGACATAATCATAGAGTCTATGAGTACTTTACGCAACTGAATATCAGAAGATAAAATCGAACAGTTCGATTTATAAAAAGTATAAAAATTGGACCCATCGATTTTTTAGTATACAAATCGGACCTTTTGATTTGTGTTTAAAAAATTAAAAAAATTTGAAGTACACACATCGGAGGGTTCAATTTGTGTACTCCAAATTTTTAAAATTTTTTAAACACAAATTAGAGGGTTTGATTTGTGTACATCCCATAATTTTAAAATATATCAAAAATTACTATGTTAAAATATATCTAAATTTTTGAGCTAGTTATTCCTACTAGAATTTATCCGTATTCAGTTAACATGCAAAACTTGAAGGCTCGCCTTAATTTGAGTATAACCAAACTTCAAAGTCATCAAAGTATTTAAACTTAAATCCCCTAAAATACTAACCAGATATCCTCATTCCATGAGGCTTGTTAAAGAATTCAAAGTTTCAAAATACACGTATTAAAACTAACTAAATAAAGTATCACCTAAATCCCAAGCCACCTTAAATCATTTAAAAATCTCATTAGTTATTTGATTATTTCTCTACTTCTCCTTAATATTATATTCACTTCTGTTTATCTCCTTAGAATAAACTCAAGTAATTTATAATATAATCATAATAATTTGATCATGAGACATGATTAATCCCAGTAGACAGTTAAAAAAAAAGAAAATAAGAAAGAGGGGCTAATTACCGGTAGAGATGAGAAGGTCAATGGTTTTGTCATCAGGATTCTCGCCGGTGACGGTGTAGTACCGACGTTGTACGGTATCTCTATACTCCGACGATATCTGATCTCTGAGTTTGTTGAAACTCTCCATTGACTCCTTCAGGTTCTTTCTCAGTCCATTGACCACAGACGTCCGCGTCCGGTCAGAGGAAGAGCCAGGCCCGCAGCCAGGGACGGACAGACTAGCCTCGTTAGCCCGGTCAAGGGCCTCCAAGCGGGCCTTGAGGACCCTGGCCTTCCTGAGGGCGGTGGTGACATCAGCATCCATACGAGAGCGAAGGTCCTTCACATCCTTTGCGGTGTGAAGAGCCTTGCTCTTCTCGTTGGAGACTCGGAGGCTGTTGTGGATGTTCTCGAGCTCCTTCAGCTCCTGTTTCAGGGATTCAACTTCCTCGAAGAACTTGTTGAGGTTGTTCTCGACGGACGGCGTCGTTTCCGCCATCTCGATGACATGCTGGTTCTTGTCCCGCGGTGGAGAGAGTAAGTCGTTCATCTTTAATTTCTTTTTCAAGATATTATTCTTTCTCTTGTGTTTGAAGAAACTTTGAATGGAGATTAAGAGGAAATTAGATGGACTGCGATCTTGGGCTCTTTCATTTTTATGGGCTGCCGCTCGCTTTTAATTATATTCATGGAAAACTACGGTACATATTTAAAAAATCGAAAAAATTAATTATTTGGGACCGGGTCAAATTCAAACCCATGTACATGACTTGAAAGAGGATACAAACTGAAAAAAGAATTAAAGATTATATTATTATAAAAATATTATATATAAATAAAAACTCAATTATTAAATAAATTGTACGTTTAATTGAAAGAGAGACCGATACTGAAATTAAAGATTAAAATTGAGAGATAGACACCGAAATCAGTCTCACGACCTTTAAGTGAGTATAGAGAGATTATATTATTTGAGTTATAATTCATTGACAGTAGAAAGCAGAGATTAAAATAAGAATGAAATTTTAATTTAATTTTCAGAAAGAGTAAAGTTGAAATTAATTAATTGAAATGAGAATATTTTAAGTATAAAATGTTATTAAAATTTCAGTATCTGTCTTAAAAAATTTCAATTTCTGTCATAAAAAATTTCAGTCTTTTGTATCTCCATTTTTTGGAGATACAGAAATACTGAAATTTTGGAACAAATACTAAAATTTTAGTAACAATCTCTAGACTAACAAATATAGATACTGAGTCACAGTCTCTCATTTCTTTTCTAATATTTTAAAACAAACGCTAACTTATTTTTTTTATGACTATTCACATAAAAAATAATTATTTTTACTGATGTAACGTTACATCATTAGATATATTGTGTAAATTTTTATACTAATAATGTATTAAAATTAATTTTATATTATGTATTTATATATAAATATATATTATTTAATTTATTTTTAATATATATTTTATATGAATAATTAATAGTTTATTTTTTACAGTTTACACGATAAACATGATATTATTAATTATTATTATGGAATGGACAAATAATTGATTGAAAAGGTAGTAAAAAGAGGAAATACCTAAGAAGTTTGGTGTGCGGATACGCAGAATAGAACGAAAGGGGAGTGAATGAGGGTAAGGGCTATGGTAATTGGTACGCTTCTAGAGGATTATCGTTAAACTTTTCCGTTTACTTGTTAATTACTTTATAGTAGTAGTTAAATCTGTTGCAGTAGTTTGGTCCTCTCCTCTCCTATATATCCTGTGTGTGTACCTGCCAAGGAGGAAGTTTCCTATGTGTCTTTGTTGTTAGCCTCCCATTGGATATTTAATTATTTATTTATCTCAATTTATTTATAATCAATTGCTATAGCAGTATTCAGATAAGGTGGATGCTCCGGTAAAGTTGTCAAATTCAACTTTTTGTAAAGATGTTTTTCATTTTGTGGTTGTTATTAATTTAAAAGTGTATCACTAAAAGTGTTGCTTTAAAGAAAAAGTGTTACCCTTAATCGTTAACTTGGCTCTTATACCAATTTTTAACGTCGACTTTTCTAATTTTTTAATTTCTTTTTTGGATTTTGATAAAAAATAATTTGCAAATCCATAATCTAAAGTATTGACCATCTTTTAACTTTTCAATCTTGTTTTAGTTTATAATATTCTTTTTTGCATGGATTATTGTATATAAAATCTTTTATCTGTTTGTCTTTTTTTTTAATATAATTTCTCAAATCCTCAATAACTTCTTTTATTTCTATATTTTCTCTTGTTTCTAAATATCTGTTTAATTTTTCAATTTCATTCTCCATTTTTTCTTTCAACAACTTTAATTCTTTTAAGTCATAATATGGTTTTCCAGGCATTTATAAATTTTTTAAGTTTAATTCCAATTTGTTTATATTTATTCTTATTTCTATCCTTTTTATTATAAGATCATCAATTTCAATCTGAAGATTATTTAATTTCCTTTTATACTCCTTTATTTTACTTTTTAATTTTCTCGTCCTTTCTCTTTTTATTTTATTTTCTGGTTTTTCAATCTTTTTATGCTTCATTATTTAAAATTTCTGCAAATTCTATCATCGATTCATCACTATTTTCTAGAGATTCTATTAATTTTTCTAGCTCTTCAACTTTTCTTTTCAACCTGTCATAGATTATTTTTAGGGCTTCAAATGCTCTTAGATTTATTTCAGAAAACTGTAAATAATTCAAACGATTTTCTCTTTCAAAGAGCTTTTGTTTCTTGTCTTGATAAGTTACATATATTTCTTCTTTATTTATTGTCATAATTTAGTGTTTAGGGTTTCATTTAATTTTTCGACATTTTTTGTTAGTTCTTTTATTTCAAAATTTTCTTCTTTAATTTTTAACTTAGATAAACTTAAAGGGCTATTAATTTTAGATTCTCTTATTTGAAAATTTGATGAAACTAATTTTCCTAATGGTTCTTTTAATAATAGAACTGGGTTTTCAATAGCTTTATATTTTGGTATTTCTGTTTTTACAATTTTCTGAAATAATTCATCAACATAAATTCTTTCTCTATTTTTAAATATTATACTATGATGGCTATTTGTTAAAGCATAATTTATTGCATATGTAATTGAAAATGGTTCATCATCTTGTTCCATTAGATTCTTTCTATGAAATTTATAAGCCAAACTTATAGATCTTCCAAGGTTTTCAGTTGATAAAGGTATAGCGTATTCAAGATGGGCATTAAATTTAACATTTACGTTTGCCAAGTTTCCATGAACAATTCCAATTATTTGATCTATTGGGTCATCAGTAATTCTTTTGTCACAGATTGCTAAGCTTATTGGTGAATTAATTCCTTTCATATATGTAGATTTGATTAGGATTTGTATAGTACTAATATGGATCCATCCAATTTTAGATCTTTTTTGTTGATCCTCAATTTTCTCAATCTGTTTACTCAATTCTTCATCATTTATCAAAGCTATTTCAAGTTCTCCATTGGCGGATTTTATTTTTATAGGGGCTTCAAGTTGAATTTTTCCATAATATATTATATTTTTTCTATTAAAAACTTCTTTTAAAAGATTTTGTTTATTAAAATTTTCATTTGATTTGAGATTTAATTCTGTTTTTAGAACAGCCTGTTTTTCATTATCTAATAAGGAAGATAATCTATAATAATCAGATTCTTCCGTTAATTCTAAACTTTCTAAATAATTCATAACTAAGAGATTAGGATAAAGGCGTACCTTTCTGGAGAAAACTTCCTTTATTTAGAATATTTTACATAAGATATTTTTATCTCCAGATGGGAGATTGTAGATACTAACTCCAGAGGGGAGTTTAGAATTGGTTTTTCCTAAGGGAATTCTTCTTCAAACTATAGAATCGCCTCGGCAGCTTCCTCCTTGCTCTCCTAGCATATGAGTACTCTTAGCCTCCTGCTTTCTATTGTCTGATGCCTTCTACAATTGCCTAAGCAACCTATTTATAATGGTTGGGTCTGATGGACAATTCTCATCCTTACCCTTCTTATGACGTCATTGCTTACGTCATTGTTTATTATCTTGCACCAGCTACATTGTTGGTGCTCTATGACCTAAGCGCTTACGTCACTATGCAATAATGTTGAGAGATGTTTCAGATGTGCTGTCCTCCTCTTTCATTATGTGACCTTCAGATGCGTTGTCTTCTTCCTTTATCATGTGGGTTGATTCCGTTTCATTATTGCTTTCTTCAGATAACTCTGAGACACATAGCTGGCACTTGTGGTCTTCTCTGTCTTTTATCAAATAGTAAAGATTCCTCTTTATCCCTTCGGGGAGCTTTTCTAAGAGTCCAGATAAGTTGTAGAATACTGATTCAAATTCCACTAAGAGTCTCATCTCTCTTTCCTCAATTTCATTCCTTTTACTGGACACAAGCAAAGTATTTCTGCTTTTATAATTGATTCTTGTGTGAGATTCCCTTATTATCTTTTGAGTTCTTTCGAAGACCCTTGCTAGTGTGCTGGCTAGTCTTTCTTCATGACTGTAGATTGTTAAATCTTGAACTTGATCAATTGGTTGAAAGTTTCCTGGGAAGACGGACATGAAGATTACTTGATGTGCTGGAACCAAGCATTCTTCTTCTTCATTAAAAATAGGTTGACTATTCGTAAATTTTAGGGATATATCCCTTGGATTTATGTTGTCAATCATATTTTTAAATCTCTTTACTACATCAATGAATCCTGCAGGAAACTCATTAATAATTTTCAAATCATTAAAAATTAAAATTGTATCAATTAATCCTTACTGGAAAAACTGATAGGTGTCAGATGGGGAAGCATCTGAAAATATAACCAGCTTTGTTAGCTGTTCTTTGGCAATAGGATAATATCCCAAGGTTGCCCTTTTTTCTTCAGTCCAATTCAGGACTATGTTAAGGGTTTCTCTGAGATTTGATCTACAGACCCTTTTCTTTTCCTTGATTTCAGCCCTTGTAGGAATGTTTCTTATTATTCCTGTTCTCTGGGTTTGAATTGGAGCTTTATCTACTCTTTTTAGGATTTGCTCTGGATGAAGAGCTTCATATTCCCTTAAAGATTCCTTTGCTTCTTCCAGTGTTAAAAACCCTCCTTTATGAATTATCCTTGATTGATGTGTAAATGGTGCTGCTTTTTCCCAGGCATCATATACTCCTTTCATGGGGCCATTATAAATTACATAATATTTTTTATCTTGGGTGGATTTTTTGATACTTTCAGCAATTGTTTTATTTTCTATAATTTTTTCTTCACCTGATTTGTCCACCACGCTTAGCTGGCTGAACTCTGATGGTTTTGGTTGTTGTGTTGATTTCATTGCTTCGATGGCCTTCTTGAGGGATTGGATCTGTGTCCTTATTTGCTGACAATGCTTGCATTTTTCGAGTTCTTGTTCGTATTTCTGAATTTCTTGATCTAATGCGTTGTAGACGAACTCCATTCTCTTGTTAATGTATCTGCAATAACATTTTTGTCACCCTTAATATATTCAATTTTTATTGGATATTGTAACAAAAATAATTGCCGTCTTACCAATCGTCCATGATTATAATCAACTTTTAAGTTATATCGTATGAAACCTGTTAAGTAACTTGAATCTATTCTTAATGTAAATTCTTTGGGTAGTAAATCAATTTTCCATTTCTTAAGAGATTTAATTGCTGCTAGAGTTTTCCTTTCATGAGTAGTATATCTCTGTTCTGTTGGAGTAAAAGTCCTTGAAATATACCTGCAAAGTAATTCCTTTGGGGGATATTTAGAATCTAGTGATTCTTTTTCTTGTTCTAAACTTTTTATAGCTTTCTTAGCTTTTAGACATCCTGACCAGGTTATGTCTGAAGCATCTGTTTCTACTATTAAGTAGTCATTTTCTTTTGGAATATAAAGTTCTGGAAGTTTTTCACATAATTCTTTAATTCTTTGAATTTGTATACTATCTTTTTCATCCCATTTCCATACTTTTTTAGTACTTATTTTTGGAAATAAGCTTTTAGTGTATTCTGTTAAATTCTTTAAAAATTCCTGATCAGAAATATAATTTATACACCCTAAAAATCTTTGTAATTGTTTTCTATCTTCTATTTTATTAGGAAATAAATTTACCTTTTCTAGAACATTTGGTTGAAGTTTTAGCTTTCCTTGAGTGGATAGAATTAATCCAAGAAACTCTATTTCTTGTTTTGCTATTCTTGCTTTCTTTTTACTAAGAACTAATCCTTTTTCTTTACATCTTTCTAAAACTATTAATAATTTTTGAAGATGATCTTCTTTATCCTGTTTTGTAAAAATTAGTATATCATCAATGTATACTAAAACAAATTCATTTAACTCTTTTAGATTTTCTTCCATAAATCTTTGATAAATACCTGGGGCTTGTTTTAATCCGAATGGTAATACATTCCATTCATAAAGCAACACACTTGTTGATTCTTTTGTTGGGCAAGTAAAAGCAGTTAATTTCTTTGTTTCTTCGTCTAAACGAAGTTGCCAATATCCTGATTTTGCATCAAGAGATGAAAACCAAGTTGCTCCTTTGATTTTTTCTAAAATAGAGTCTTTTCTTGGAAGTTTATGAACATCACCAATAGTTGCTTCATTCATCTTCTTATAGTTAATAACCATTCTTCGTTTTCCCCTTTTAATTTCATTATTGTTTTCGACATAAAAGGCTGGAGACGCATGAGGACTTTTACTTAATCTTATAATTCCTTTTTCCAAAAGATCTCTACATTCTAATGAGAACTCTTCTCTATCTCTTGCGGAATAAGGAATTTTATTTGGAACATTTATCTCTTTTGTAGGATCTTTTAATTTAATGCTTACTAATTCGTTATTTGTATTTTTAATATCTAAAGGATTTTCGGCACAAATTTCATCCAAAAGTTCTTCTATCTTTATTTCAAGATTATTTTTGGGAATGTTTATCTGAAAGTATAAATTTAAATAACATGTTTCTAATATAGAAAATATTTTAAATTTTAAGATCTTATCTATAGTAGTAGTTGGTATTTTTATACGTTTTGATTTTTGATTTATTGAAGAACCGTGTGGAGCTTTTAAAACTATATATGTTAATTCTTGAATGAATGGATGATATAGCTTTAAAAAATTATTTCCTATGATAAAATCCATCACGGAATCTAACATATATATAGATGGAATAATGAACCTATAATTTGAATAAAAATTTCAGCCATCTCTGCTTTTTGGTCAATTTTATGTATTGATTTGTCAGCTATTCTAACTCTTAATGGTTTCTTTAATTTTTTCCAATCAAGTTTTATATTTGAACTAGCAAAGCATTGTGTTGCTCCAGAATCTATAAAAGCATTTATAAACTTTTCTGTTATTTTTATAGTAATAAATGTGGCACTATTACTTAGTCTCTGAGTCTGTTTCTAAGACATATTCAAAAATATAGTCTAAATTATCATCAGATTCCTCTAAAGGTTCCATGAAACAAGACTTAGCAATTTCTATTTGTTTAGTAAGATCTTTTTTATCCTTCTTTTTTGGACATTCATTTGCATAGTGTCCTTCTTCTTGGCAATACCAACACTTACAGTTTTCTTTTTTATTCGGGCAATAGTCACTTTTTTGTCTTTTATTGTTATTTCTTTTTCTAAAATACCTCTTTTTTCTCCAGTTTGGATAGTATTTTCTTTTTCAAAATTGGTATTTTCTTTTTCTTTGAAAATTTTTATTAAGCCCATATTTTTGGGGTATCTCTTCATTATCCTGACAGCAAATTCTAATTATATTTGCAAATCTTTTTTGTGTTGCTTCTTGCATACAACGTTCTTTTATTTCCTCTCTTATTGCAGAGGTTGCTCCACCAAAATTATTTTCAATTGTCCCTCTATTTATTTCTCTTATAAATCTTCCCATTATAAATTCATTAGCAGGATATGGAAGTTTTGTTATATACATACTAAGATAATGATTTTTATCTTCTTCTTTTAATTTGTAATAATGTATTCTATATTCACATATATAAGACTCCACATTACATAGATCATATATCTGAATATTAGCTAAATGGTTTTTTGCTTCTTGATATTCTTTATTATAGACTTCTTGTCTATGATCTATAATATTTTTTCCAAAAAATTCTTTATATAGAATCATCATTATATATAATATCTTATCATAAGCTGTTATTTTTGTTGCTAATTCTTCTATTATTTGGTTTTCTATTGATGTCATATAATCTCTTATAGTTCCTTTAGTATGAAATCCTATGTAATTCCAAATATCTCTTCCAGACAATTCACTAAGTTTTGGATTAGTAAAGGCTTCTAATAAAAAGGAATTTAACCAATTTTCGAAAATTTCTTTTTCATTCTTTTTACAGTCTAAGTCAAGCATTATTTCTCCTTCCATTTCCTGGATTTTAGAAACGTATTTTGATGGTATTTTTGTATATTTTGAATCTTTATTTATAAATCCTTTTTTAAAAGCATAATTATCAAAACATGTTTCCCATTTAAATTGAGATTGATTATCCTTAGATGTTCCAGCTTCATTTTTTACTTGAATTGGAATTGCTGGTTCTTCGTCACTTGAATAATCTAGGATGTGTTCTTCATTTTCTATATTTTTGGAATTTACTAATTCTTCTTCTATTTAAAATCCATGTTCCATAATATTATTTTCTTGAGCCATTTTTAATTGTTTGAAAAGCATTGTAACTTCTTCTAATTTTTCTTCAATATTCATAATTTCAATGGTGGTTTTACTTTTAAATCTGTTATGTTAATTATATTTTGAAATTTTTTTTCTTTGGGATTCTCTTTTTCTTTATTTCTTTGAAATTTTATGGATACTAATATTTCTTCAAGCATATCTACTATAGAATTTAGTTGTGGGTTAAAAGTATGATAAAGATGTGGGGAATCATTTCCATGGTAACATTTTTTAGAAATTCCATATGAAAAATAAGTTTTTTCAGGTTTTTGAAGTCCTTCAATAAAACTTATAGTAAAATAAAGATTTTGAGAAAAATCATTTTGTATTGATTTTAAGAATTCGGTGTCATTACAATTGACATTAGTTAAAATCATTAATTTTTGATCTATTAATTTTGATAACTTAATTATTTCTTCTCTTAAATCTTCTAATTTACTTTTTTCCATTAGGTGACGCTTTTCTTATAAAGGGCTACGATTTTTAAGTGTTATGTAGTTAAAAGTGTAGTTTTAGAATATATGGCTTAGATTTTGCCACGTAGGCATCTTTAAGAAAAGTTGTTTTTGGCAACTTTATGTGAGCGGTGCTTTTCAGATAAATCATTCAAAAATCTAAGCCTTATCAGCATGCATGTAAGTTAACAACCAAAGATAGCAATTGATTTGAAATTTTGAATCTTATTCATATATGGTGAATTATTATTATTATTATTATTATTATTATTATTATTATTATTATTATTATTATATAAAAATCATTTTAAATTTTAGAATCATTAAGTTATGTGTGTACTAACAATTAGTTATCAAATCAATCATTATTAATATAAAATATATTTTAAAATATAAAATATATATTTAAAATATGTTCGTAATTGATTTTTAAATTATAATTGAAAATTTTTAAATTTTTATACACAAATATAAAATAACTAATTAATGAATGATTGTTTATAGCACATATTATTTTTTATTTTGGAAATAACTTGTCGTGTATTTGAATTTAAACTAAGCTCATAACAACAAAGTAGTTGATGCATCATTTAATATTTAAAACAAACTTTATTGTATGTAGTTTAAGAATTGTTTAATAGTAAGTCCATTAAAATAATCTAAAGTGATGCCATTTAGCTAACTTTATTTGGAATGAATAATAATAGGGAAATAAACAAAGAAAAAACTTGAAATATAAGTTTCCTTTGAGCCTAATAATTAAGGGACAACTACTCCAATAAAAATATCAAAAACATCTTTTAATTTTATAATAATTTTAGTTTAAAAAATATGATTTATTTATTTTATAATTTTTTAAATAAAAATAATATTTTTATAATATATAAAAATTAAATTTTAAAATTTATTATTTAATAGTTAAAATAAAATATTTTTACATGATAATAATTATAAAAATTTTATTGGAGTATCATATAATTAAGATGCCTACATAATACATACAGGAGGCCTTCTACTAGTTCATAACTAATAATAAATGGAACTTCGGTGTTCTTGCTTCAAATGGTATTTTTTAACGAAAAATATTAGAGGGTCGGCAAAATTTATTATTTTGATCAATAATTAGTTATAAAAAAGTATAGATAGATAATAAAAATATTAAACAATGTGAATAATAGATATATTAGATGTTCAATTCATTAGGTGTGCGGATGGTTATCCTAATATTAATATTTAAATGGGTAATTTGGAGGATGTAGTGTGCTTTTATTTTATTGGTCCAATTTTAGAGTGCATTATTCATATTGTTTATAAAAATTGTTATCTATCTAACAAAGTCCGAGATAAGCCTCAAAGTAGTCTCTGAAGTTGCACTCGAACTTCAAAATAATCCCTGAAGTTAATAACTCCTCAAATTCGTCTCTGAAATTGCACTCTGGGACTCATAGTAGTCCTTGAGGAATTTTTCGTTCGTCGAAATTTTAAAACGACGTCGTTTTGAGAAGTAAAAAAAACATTGGAGACGACGTAGTTTTGTGTTTATTTAAAAAAAATTAAAAAAACACGCTAAACCCCACCCCACCCCTTCCCCGAGCCTTCCCTTTCCCTTCTCCAACCCTTCCCCTTCCCCTTCCCCTTCCCCAATCTGCCCTTTTCCTTTCCATTCTCTCCCTCACAAGCAAGCTTTCCTCAATCCTCTTTGTCATCGGCTTCCATTTCGGTGCCGCGCCGATCATCCCTCCTCAACCTAATCTTTCATGTTCCTAATCTGCTTCTTCGCACCACCACGAGATCGAGGTGCTCTCTGACCTCGCCGTCCAGATTTTACACTTTTCCACTGTTTTCAAGCACTCTGTCAACCGCCCCCAACCCTCTGTTGCCGTCGTCTTCGCTCTCGAGCCCGCCGCACTCGTCGGCGACTCCAAAGTCCACCAACAGCTCCACATACAACGAGGCAGGCGTTCCAGGCCACAAACAGAATGTCTCTCACGGCCAGCTCTAGGCCCTCTCTATTGTCCCGGATGGCAGCTCCTCCCTATTTGTCGCCGTGTGCTCTCTGTTCTCCCCTCTGTCTCCATCTGCATCCTTCTTCTCTTCTCTGCGGCAAAAGTGCATTTTTTTTAATATTTTTAGTTATTGAATCATTATTGTTTAATATTTTGGATGATTAATGCTGCTGATTATTGTGTTTTAATGTAGTTGCCATGGTTGATTTTTTTGTTTTTTTTATTCTGTAATTGTTGCTGTTTTTTTGTGATTGTTGCTATTTAGGTTGATTGATGTTGGTTATTTAGGTTAATTGATCTTTTCTAATTGTTGTTGGTTCTTTTTTGTGATTTTTTGTAATTGTTAGTTTTTTCAATTATGTGATTTTTGTTGGTTTTGAAGATGTTGTTGTTGCTTCTATGAAATTGAAGAAGAAGAAGAATATCAGTGAAAAAGATAATTGGTGAAGATAAGGATGAGTTTTTTTTTATAAATATAAAACGACGTTGAATTGGGGATTAGGTTTTTTTTTATTAAATGCAAAACGACGTCGTTTTAGTCCAGCTCAGTTTTCCGGTAGCAAGGATGGACGAAAATGATTTCAAGGACTATTATGAGTTCAAGAGTGCAATTTCAGGGACGAATTTGAGGAATTATTAACTTCAGTAATTACTTTGAGGTTCGAGTACAATTTCACGAACTACTTTGAGATTTATCTCAACAAAGTCCATTAATTATTAATACTTAAAAATATGAATTAAAAATATATTATTAGATTATTAGACTAAAAGAATTTGACTGATTATTAAAAATGATAGTAAAAAATAATAAATTCTACTAATTTTTTAGTATTTCTTTATTTTAATAAATTCTATGCTGCCACATTTTGAATCAATGAAATAGCGAGCAAATAAAAAAGGGATCGTAGACATGTGAAAACCCGCGTTGTAATTTCCAGATACACGTTTTTTCTCTTGAATACTTTCTAATGAGGAGACATATCTTTCTTCACCAACAAGAAAATTATGTTGAAAATTCTAAAAATACTGGGAATCGCCAATTGCCATTCGTGGAGACTAATTTCAGAAATAGTGCACCACAATAGCAATGCGCGTGGACTTTTCACATTTACAATTCAATCCATCATCAAATTCGTCTTTTGTTTTTTGGTGGGTTTTTGTTTCTTAACATTAAAATATTTCCATGTTGCAGAAACATTTCATATACATATAAGATATGTGAGCTCACACAAAATTGCAGCGTCACTCAAAAAGAAAATACATATACTTACAATTTTATGAATGAAAAAGTTTATCGTTTGCTTGTTATATATCAAAGTGTGTGTGAAATTTTGATATCTTGTATTTTCACATTTATCATGAAATTTATATTAAAAAAAATCAATTCTCAAATATAAAGAAAAAAAAGTATTTCTAACTGTACTTAAAAATATTCACTAAGATTAACCTCAAGTCCTCAATAATACAGTAAAAGTAAACTGTTTAAATTGTAAACAAATATTAATATACTCAATTGTAAATAAATAAATAAATAACTCCACTCTCTTTTCAAAATATTAATTTATTTGGCATTATTTGTCTATTTGCATATCACATCTATATTCATCATTCATAGAATCCCATTGAAATCATGCATTCTAATTCACACATCATGACTTATATATGTTATTGGCACTCACTTTACTTAATTATATGGTGAATTCATTAACTCTGATAGAGATATAGAAAACAGAAGAAAAATTAAAAAAGTGAAGAAGAAAGGGTATGACGTCACTACAAGAAAATAAGTTTTTTTGCTACATTTTCAAAGCGTATTGAAAAATGCAAAAAAGTGTGTTGATAGTTTTTCGCCACACTTTTTGAGCTATTGGCATGCTTTAAAAAGGATCACATCTGCAAGCATGCCGGTTGCTCTATCGCCACGCTTTTATGGATCTATCAGCACGCTTTCTTTTTTGCCACGCTTTTAAGCGTGGCCATATGTATTAACCTATAGCTACGTTTTAAAAGCGTACCGAAAAGTGTACATGTCGTGGCCATATGTATTAACCTATAGCTACGTTTTAAAAGCGTACCGAAAAGTGTACATGTCATCACGCTTTTGTAAGCATGCCCATTGGTGTGGTTTTGGCTACACTTCGAAAACGTGTCGATAAAGAAAAGATATGGCTATGCTTTTTAAGCGTGCCAAAAGAGGAAGATATAGCTATGCTTGATAAGCGTGGCTGTTGATGATTACAAGAAGATATAGCTACGCTTAAAAAGTGTGCTAATAGTCGAAAATATGACTATAAGTTAGATCAAAATACTTATGGCTATACTTGATTTATGAATCTTCCTAATTAAACACTGCAAAATTGATATATAATTTTAAATCATGGTTTGAATGACTACTTTAAACGATGGAAAAAAATTATATAATTTTAAATTAACCAATCCAACATCTATAACCTTCCATCACATTTGTCAACAAAAAAATAAAATTTATTTTTTGAAAAATACAACATACACATCATTAAAGCCATAGTCAAAGAAAAAGTCAAAATTTGAGATTTGAAGAACAAGAAAATTGTTCTTGTGTGAAGACCAAAACAGCTTTGGCTTATTACTGGATTGCTAGTAATAAGCAACCCTATCTTTCTCTCGTTTTAAGCATTCCTCGGCCTGAAATGAATTACACAACATAAAATAGATTACTATTCAATAGAAATCACACAGCAACATAATGAAACTAAAATTCCAACGTACAGTAATCAGCACAAAGAAATAGTACCTTCAGCATATAATCAGAACAAGAATCTTCTAGGATCCAATTTGAAGCCTTTAGAGAATAATAAGCAGAAGTATCTTTCAGCATGGCTGCTTCAAAATCATTCCATAGTGATCCATTTGACCCATTCCAATTTCAACAAATATATCTAATACATTTTTTTAAAAGATGAATTAGGATCGCACAACAAAATGATTAGGGTTGATATCATGTTTGGAGCTTAATCATCCAGATATAACTTGCTATTTTTGAATAAATATCCTATAAGATATACAGATGATCTTCTGATAGCAGCCTGGAGAGAAATATTGTCAACAACAGAAAATAGTCGAAAGGAGAGAGCCATTTTATTAGTAATGAAAAGAAAAGTACCTGCGTCATTAACACCTTTCACAAGCTCTTATATGAGTGACTCTACACCTTCCTCATCAATGACCAAAACCACTGTTCCTTAGCTGAAGTTTGAATCTCCTAGAATATAAAATAAATAAAATCAGATTATGCATTATATTGAATCAGTTGAAAAACATCCACAATCAACAGGAACACTCATAATTCTTGAAAAAAGAGCATGTATGAAGATGGAAAGTCTGATTAAGAATTTCAAAAATATGCAATTTTGATCTACCTTGTCTTCATCGCCCATTGTTGATAGCAAAGGAGGAAGCACAGGACCAAGATGAAAGTTAAGGCCAGGACCTTAGATGAAATAAATAAATAAATAAGATGAAACAAATAGTAAGATAACAAGAAATTATTACAAACAATAACATCAATACACACTATCTCCATGGCAATGATGACAACAAACAAGTTACCTTAGAATTTATTTAAGGCCATCAAGTGTAGTATCGGAAGTTTCATCATCCTCCTGTGCATGTAGAAGAATAGGAGCAATTTCATCAATAGCTTGCAATCAAATACTCTACATTGCAAGATTCGGATGGAAATGTGTTGTAAAAGCTCTAGTATTATCTAAGATACCACAAACTAAAACATCATAAAGAAAGAATAAGTAGACAGCAAAAAGTGCAACCTTATAAAAGAGTGTAGAATGCAAGCCAGCTGATTCACGAACCTCAAGCAAACTGTAAATACATTGATCTAATTTATCAGAAAATGCAATGTAAACATTTCCCAAAAAAAAAGGCTTAAAATACACAAGCCTATCACAAAGTGCAGTTCGAATAGTGGGAATGAGCTCATTCATAAAACTCAACAACTAACTCTTGCCAGCACTTACCATAACTTCACTCAGACCAACACATGCAACGTAAACAATAATTCAATCAAATTACAAGATATGAGCTATCAGCACATAGATACACCTATAACAAAACAAAAAATTTCAGCAGCAACAGCTATTTTCACCTGTCTTCTGCTGCTGTTAGGGTCACTCAAGCCCTGGGATAACATTGGGATTATCAAGGGGAGCACACATTCACCAAGTTTGCTGACTAGCTCACCCAATGATCGTCTGGCAACCTGCATGAGAATAAGCAAAGGTAAGACAAAAACTCCACAACTTGTGGCAAAAAATCAGTCAAAATGGATATAAGTGCACACCTGCTGTCTTTCAGAGGATGGATGATGATGCAAGGGATGAAATTAAAGTATCTATCAGAATAGGCATAATTTTCCTAAAAGTATTAGGAATATTTGGTGGGAGCAATTTTGAATAATATCACAAGTCATGATGTCAGAGAAAACATACATGGATCAGCAGCTATCTATAAATTTTGAAACTTCAAAAATAGAAAGACTTACTTGAAATGACCAGTGAGGGCTAAGAGAAGTAGGAAATAGAGGAAAAGGGCCATGAAAAAGATAGAGTATATGGAAGATCAGATCCAAAATTCCGGTCATAAAATGGACGTGGCAGCCATAAACTTTTATGCTGAAAAGATGGGGAAAAAAGCTTAGAGTATGTGGAACAAGTTGAGATAACTATGTAGAAAGCATGTACAAGAACAAGCCATCCATTGCAAGAACAACAAAAGGAGAGGGGCCAAGTGATTTTAAACTATTTCATTTGGAGAAGAGTCCCACCTTTGGCTCTTAGAATTGCAGCATGCAGCCCTATATATATAGAGAGAGAAGGCACAGAACCACACAACTGAAATTCAGTAAAAGGGGCAAAACACAAATAACCATAACCCCCCAAGAGCCACCAACTGTTTATTCCTTAATCAAATAGTCACTGAAGTCATACTAAATTAACAAACAAGAAAACAAGTGAATTCATGTCAAAAACTGTTTGTATGAAAAACAAAGAGAAGAAAATCCTCTACTTTCGTTCTAATCAAGATCAATGCAATAAAATCATGTATTCATGTCAATGGCGTTATATTTAAGTTCACTACCTTGCTGAGTTACTTGTATATAATCCTACATTAACAAGAAAAAAATCAAATTATTTCTATCTACAAACAACCCTGAGTCTCAACTGCATTCAAATCAGAAGAAAATGGCTCCACATCATCATCTCTCAATCCTTTTAGACCTGTAACAATGTCATTCACGGTGATGGAATCATCCCAGGGCGCGAACTCTGTGATGAAAAGTAACTTCAATCAAAAAATGCTTTTTAAGTATTACTCATCATAACATTTAAACCAAAACTTGGATATTTTAACACAAACATCTTAGAGCTATTAATTTCATCAAAATTTGAATAGTTTGAAAGAAATAATAAATGAAAAATGTTGCACATATACCCTTTAGGATTTATCCCAATAGCTGCAACATACAGATCAAGCTTCCCAATGGATTGCCATTTCCATGAACTCCAATCTCCAAGTCCCAAAATTCTGCTGCTATCAGTGGAATCTTAATAAGAAATTTTACATTCAGCACAACTCTGCATTGAATTGAATTGAATAGAGTGAGTTGTAATGAACCTCAAACCAAAAGCTTAACCACCACTCTGAATCTTGAGGATGCAAGTGTTCATTTGTTCCATTTGAATTTCATAATACACATCAAGGTCTACAAATTCTCATGTTTATTCTTTCTGTATTTAATTTTGGTATTTTGTTTATTTATTTATTCTGCAATTCTGTCTCACATCATTGAAAAATGTAAATTGGTTTCGGAACTACAAGTTACTAGATTTAAAATATTTTAGAGAGGGACATCTACAACAATTCTAACGCACTTCCCTGAAACTATGTATTAGAAAATTTGACTAAACATATAAACATATAAACTGAATACCAACTTTTGTCATGACTACTGAGTACAACAATATTGCAATAGACCTTATGACGAGCAAATCACATATAAATTATGCGAGAAAATAATCCAACTTACCATGAGATTCCGCACCAGGAGGGCTTATGCGTCAACAACACAAAAATAACAATCTACCACTCTAATTCGGTAACCTCCAAACAACGATCTTCCAATCCAAAAGACTTATGCAGATGCGGCTGCTCCCTTCTTCCTTGGTGTAGCTTCAGTACCTAGTTAAACAGAAACAAGATCCCATTATCGAAATGATGATTGACGAAAAACACAACTACTGAAGATCTGAATATAGATTGTGGATGAAGCCGCTCTTGAATCGGCAAGGCACATGACGGAGGTACCTCATCCTGCCAATGCCAGTGGTCTTTCTGCAGATGGACTTCACGCTCCAGTTACCTGTAAGGGTTCATTTGGCAAAATAGTACTAGAATCGTGAAAACTAAAAAGTGCAGAATCAGAAATCGTGAATGAAAATGGAAGAAATTAGGGTTTACATTTCCTCTTGCGTGCAGCGGGAAAAGCACAGGCGCAACAACGACTCTTCTGGACGTAAAAGCTGCGGCGACCGCACCTCACACAGAGGGTGTGAGTCTTGTTCTTCTTCTTACCAAAGCTCCCTGTTCCCTGACCCTATGTTACATTCAGACATACTCAAAAGTTAATTCATCATAGATACACAGTGTCTGCATGTGGAGGAAGGAAAGGCGACCTCTGTTGGCTGACCGACGCGATGAATAATGAGCGCCAAGGGAGGGCGAGCACTAGCAGAGACGGCTTAGGGGAGAATACGGAGGGAGCGCCGGCAGAGGAGAGAGTGCAAGCGCCAATGATGAGCTCTGGCTGAGTAGGGGATGAGCAACAGAGTCTGAGTGTTAGGATTTTTGGAGTGTTAGTGTAGTAGTCTTGGGGGAGAAGAGTAGAAGAGTACGATGAGTTAGTGTAGTGCCTTTGGGACTTTAATTTAGGTTTTTTTTTTTTTTCTTTAGTGGGAACCTTTTCGCCACACTTTTTTCGGGGTGACAATATAGAGTTATTGGAAATAGGGGGCACTTTAAAAACGTACCAAGATTAATAATTTTTTGCCACGCTTTAAAAGCGTCTCTGTTTCTCTCTATGGTCACACTTTTAAAGTGTGGCAAAAAAAACGTAATCAAATCTGTAATTAATTGCCATCCTCATAAAAGCATAGCTATAGACTTTTTTCGCCACGCTTTTTAAGCATAGCAAAAAACGTGACAAAATCTCTAATCAATCGCCCCCTCATAAAAGCGTAGCCATTGACCATTTTTAACTACACTTTTAAAGCGTGACAAGAAAAAAGCGTGGCCTGACCCTTTTTTCTTGTAGTGCGTATAAGGTGGTTGCGATTGTGATTTGTGACCAACACATGCAATGCAATGGAATGCAACTTTTCTAAATGTAAGTGTCACCTTCCCTTGACAGATCCCAAAACATAAATGCTTAGCAGTACGCACAACTGAAAGTCTGAAACATTGAAACCAATGATAAAGCAAACACGATTTCCTGCTACAACAGAAAGTGTCACTGTTCTTAATTGGAATAGAGATGGATGGCTCTTGCTAGTGGCTATTAACGTTACTAATTTGAGTAATGCTATTTTTAGGAAAGATCGATATTGTTTATTCAAAAGAGAAATACTAAAATAAGTAAAAATAGAGGTAACTAACCGAAATTTTTATTTAAGATGGTTGTGCTTGGAGTGTATCACCTTAAAATGGTGACTAGATGTGCTTTATTTTATTGTGAAATTCTGAAATCTGATGCACCAATTTCTCACTTGATAAATGGTGTTTAGCATAAATAAGACACAGTAATTTGTGTTATTTTTTTTTTTAAATAAAAAATCGACCCTTCAATTTATTTCTTTTAAATTTGTTAAATTAAATCGGATCGTCTAATTTTATTTTTTATAAAATAAAAAAATAAAAAATTTATAAAGTTAAAATCAGACCATTCAATTTTAAACTTGTCTCTCTTTAATAACAAATGGAAGAGTTCGATTTATTTAATATCAATTTTAAAAAAAATTACTCCATATAAATGAAAAATATCTAAACTTTCAATAACAATGCACAACACACATGTTTGATCCATATAGAAAAAAAAATAGCAGTAACTGACAATATTTAGAGAGTAATTCTTTGTATGTATGTTTATATTTCTACTTTTTAGCATTACAAGTGATGAGTGATGAATGAAAAGTGAAAAACAATAAAATGTCCAAAGAAAAGAATGCTCAAATTCCCAAAGTCTTCTGGAATAAAGAACAATCTTCATGATTCATGGCAAGAACAATATTGGAATAAAGAACACTAGCACACAAATTAAATTATATGTGTAAGTATAACATCATTAGATCAAAGCATAGAGTATATGTATATAGCATGCATATATAACGAATCGTGTCGTCCTTACAACTAGCTCATGAGGGGTTTTATGAGATTCCTATGTTTCTAATTAATTAAGAAATTAAAGATAATTGGCAAATGAGTTATAACTCAAATGATATAATTTTTATATATTCATTTTTGAATTAAACTTTACATTGTTTACAAATGTATGTCAAGGCATTGGTAAGCAGCAAAATCATCAACTCTGATACAATAAAAAAATTAAATAGGCGTCAAAACTTGTTATCGCGGTTTCGAAAATTTTAAGCTTCACCCTAACCTCAGAAATAATTGAAAAGAAATAAAACCCTATATCCCCAAAATAAGAGAGAAATGGGCTTTTGTGTAATTTCTCAAAGACGAATTTCGCAATCAACGGGGTTGCCCAAGGTGCCAGTGGTGGAGTTATTCTGAAACACAAGCTTCAAGCCGTCGCAAACGGCCGTTAGCACCTCCGTGCTAGTGGAAACAGTGGAAGACCTTAACTCCGTGACGGACGTTATCATGGCATCGAAAGTAACGGAGCCAGAAGCTCGTTCCCTTCCCATGGCATCAAGATCCGGCGAATTCCCGAAATTGGCGGCGGCAGCGGTCACCATGAACTGCTTCTTGTCATTCCTGCCCAGGATCAGACCCGGCGCGTAGCCACCGGTCAGTTCTTTCCCTTTGTGCAACACAACCACCTTGAAATCCCCAAAATACCCCGTGAGCTTGTCGTTAGGGTTCTCCAGCAAGATGGTGGTGTTCCAGTTTCCGGTCAGGGTGTTCACGGTGCCGAAATTGTCGACGCTCATGGATGTAATCTGGTATTTGGGGAGTGTGGGGTGCATGGCTAGGGCGACGACGATAGTGACGATGAAGAACGCGGTGAACATTATGCAGGAACAGAGTATGAAGCCTCTGACGAATGATCTACCGGCGTCGTGGTTTGGCGGGTAATCATACGGTTGGTGACCGTAGTAGTTATTGTGGTGGTGTTGATGGCCGTATTCGTTAGGGTACGGAGGAGGGTAACCTGGATGTGGCGGAGGAGGAGGGTAGCCTGCTACTCCTGGAGGAGGGTAATTATGGTACGGCATGATGGGCGGTGCGCCCCAATTGGGATGCGCACCGCCCTTGTGTGGCGAGCGTGGAGATCCGCTGTCAGACGAGGAGGATGAGGAGGTTGAGGGGCGATGATCCTTGATTTTTGATTTGTCTTTGGATCCTTTTCCTTTTCCTTTTCCACTATGGGATGGGCCGTCCATGTATAATAATGGTTCTCTCTCCCAATGATATTCTTAAGAGAGAGAGAAAAGAGAGATTGGATGTTGATGGAAATGGAAGAGAAAGGGGGAAGTAGTTTCTTTAGATATCAGGTGGATGATATCAAAGAGAGAATGGGGAAAACAAGAAATAGATAAAATGGTTAACAATGCATGAAGACCGTACGTGACTTTGGTTTAATTTCTTCACTTTCCCATGGAATATTATTATGAAACTAAATAGATGCTGCCCAATACCATTGTCATTTGGTGTAAATGCCAATGATTGCCTACATTCTTTGGATCTGCATGCTCTTTATTTCATTTCCTCGTATCCTCTATTTTTGTAACCTTTTTTATTATTATTATTTGGGTGCGTATTCTAACCAAAAAAAGGGGCTTCACTATTGGGCTATTGGCATCTTGTGTATTATTAACGGGGCACCGCTCCGATAAAAATATTAGAAATGTCCTTTTTTTAAAGAGGTTATTTGTAGTATATTCTTATTGGACGAATTATTATTAAATCGGTTAATAATTTATTTTTAATAAATTAGAATAAAATTAGTTTATTAAAATTATGATTCGATTCAATCAATTTATATAATTTGAATCGAATCATGTTTAATTTTTTTTAAGAAAAAGATAAATATATTCTTAACTTTTTATTCGCAGTCATTTAAATTCATAAAAATTTAAAATAAAATTAAGTCCATGAACCAAAAAAAATCCTAACCCTAAATCCTTGTCCTAATCCAAGTCTAAGTCCAATCTCAATGTTTCACTACTTTTTGAATTTGACCCCAAAAAACTCTTATCCCTCAGCCTCAGCGTCTCCTTTGTTTTCCTTTTTTACTGAAGTTCGAGCTCTCTCGTGTCTCTGCTCACTAACTCTTGCAATCTCAAACTTTCTCTCTCATCTCTGGTCTCGGACTCAAAATTCTCGTCGCTTTCTGTGTCGTCTCGCACTCAGTCGCACTCGCACGCCTTCTCTGAGCTCGTTGTCGCTGGAGCAGTAGTAGCCAGTCTCGGAATTGGTCGTCATCATCGCTCCATGTCTCCTCACCGTCTCGCACTTAGTCGTGCGCTTTCTCGCGTTTGTTGTTGCTAGGGAAAGAAGTAGCAAATCCCAAAGTTAGTCGTTGTTGTCGTTTTCATACTTTGAATCTTGCCATTAACTTCCTTTCCGCCCTCAGATTCTTTCGTCGATTTGGTAATTTTCAATAAATTTTTCTGTATTTTTTTTCAATTTTGTTACCCAATCCATTATTAGCTTGCTTTAGGTGCATGTATTAATAACAAATATATTGATATGGGCTAATAACAATTAGAGAGTTTAACATCGGTAGTAAATATCAAAATTTTATTTTTTAATTTTTAAGGCATAAACAACCAATATAAAGTAATTATTACTATGTTTAAAAAGTAGTATCTAATTTATTAAAAAAAATTTAATATTTAATTTAAAAATATAAAATGAAATAATTTTTATCTTAAAAAATAAATTTAATAAATTTGGTACCAAATTAAAAGACTCCAAAAATTTGTCTAATAAATAACAAGTTACAACAATAACAATTTAAAAGGAAAAAAAAAACACATATGGACCAGGCTAACTAGTTCCTATAAAATCTCGTACTAAAGCAATGTGAATGTTTATTTCATTTTTTTTTTGTCACATAAATTAGACAATTTCTGGTTTTAGGTAGTACATAATACACTAATAATTAGAGAATTTTTCGATCGATTATAACCGTAATATTAAATTCAAAATCTCTACATGAAAAGAGAAATACTATATCATTATTCAGTTATTCTCTTCACTGGTCCAATCTAGTCTATTAATATTTAGTTCATTGCAATTTGGGCTAATGGACCTAGCTGGTTGCCTAACCGCCTCTATACTCATGCTTTGTTTGTCAGGTTTTAAGAATAGCTTTGCCAAAATATTTAAAGATTCATCCGTTAAATACAAAAACAAAATGTGAATCTCGACATAATAGTCCTAACAAAAATTAAAAAATAAAAATATTTGTGTTTCTCTATCTAAAGATCAGGAAAATTTGAGACATTTTTCATTTATCAAACTTTTGTAATATTTAAAAACCAACTTTAATTTCATAATATTTGCTAAATTATATAATTTAAATTAATTAAATATTTTATCAAAGATAAAAAAGTGCTAAAGTGTTTTACTATGTTGCTAAAAGTGAGATGCGTTCAAGTTTCGCAACCGTCATAATTGTTCATCTTTAAACATTTTTTATTTATTAAATAAGTAGCATTGTACTTTTTAATTAAACAAATATTAACTCACTATTTGTTATATTTTATATCAATGATTTATATTTAAAATAGTAATTTATTAATTGAGTTAACTATTTTTTGTGTGAAGTTATTAATAAGTAAAAGCTAAAATCTACTAATTTATTTATTACTTCTAATAATTGGGTTTTTTAAGAAGTTCAAATAATTCATTAGCATTTGCCTAACATAATCCAGAAGATTCAATTTCTTAGAATTATTGAGTTCATTTATTTATTTATTTTATTAAATAAAAATTAGATTTTTACGACATAGTTGACGTGATATATTTGATATTTCTAAAGATATTTTTTAAATTCATTAAATTTAATTTATTACAATAAATTAATTATATCAACTAATTAGTTTGATTAAATATTTAAATATCACACAATTTATTATAATTTATATCGATCAATTAATTATAATAAATAAATTAAATCAAATCAATTATAATAAATAAATTATATAACTAATTGATTTAATTAATGCATATATCATACTAAATCCTAAATCAATTATAACTAATAATGAGAAAAATGATAGATGTAGTTTGTCTTGAGAATATTTTTATTTTATTTAATTGATTGAACCAAATCAACTACAATTAATTATAATTAATTACTACTATATTAAGGTTCAGTTTGGGTAAATAATTTAAGGGAAAAGCTCAGTATACAAGCGATTAGGGCTTGTAACTATTACAAGTTCATTAACGCCTAATCCACCAAAACGTGCTGCAACTCCTACGTCACTTACACGCGCTATATTCATGCCGTTTCACGTTTTTTTTGTGCCTCTTCTTCTTCTTCTTCTTCTTCTTCTTCTTCTCTTCCTCCCTCTTTTTTTTATTAAAATTTCTTCTCCTCTTTTCGTTTTCTCTTTCTCCTTCATCAAAATCACCAGAAAAAACAAAGAAACATTATTCAAGGTACGTTTCTTGCCTTCTCTTTCTCCTTCTTCTTCTTCTTCTTGCTGCACGTTCTTCTTCCTCTTCCTCTTCTTCTTCTTCTTTTCTTTTGTTTCTTGCATTCTCTTTCTCCTTCTTCATTTACGTGCTTTTCTCTCTGTTTTCTTTTTTCGTTATTCTCGATTTCTATTATTTTTTGATATCAAGCTCTGAAATCGTTTTTGAAGAAGAAGAAGAAGAAGTAGCGGAAGATGAGGAGGAGAAAGAGAAAGAGTTCTGAATTATGCATGATTTTGGGTGTATTTCTTAAATCTTTTGAGTGTATTTTCTATAATCTTTTGGGTGTATTTCTATGATCATTTGGGTGAATTCCTGTAACCGTTTGGGTGTATTTCTGTAATCTCTTGGGTGTATTTTATGTAATCGTTTGGGTGTATTTCTGTAATGCTTGCCATTTTTTCTGAAATGAAAAATACACCCATAGATATCAGTAAGATACACCCATAGATATGAGTCAGATACACCCATAGATATCAGTCAGATATCACTCAAATACACCCAAATGATTACAAAAATACACCCAAAGGATTACAGAAAATACACCCAAACGGTTACAAGAATTCACCCAAACGATTATAGGAATACACCCAAAGGGTTACAGAAAATACACCCAAAGGATTTAAGAAAATACACCCAAAATTCATTGAAGTACATCTTATGCATAATTCAGAACTCTTTCTCTTTCTCCTCCTCATCTTCTGCTGCTTCTTCTTCTTCAAAAACGATTTTACCATGAAAAATCGAAAAAAAACGAGAAAACAGAGAGAAAAGACGTAAATGAAGAAGAAGAAGAAGAGGAAAACGAGGAAGAAGAACGTGCAAAAACGAAAGAAAATGAGAAGAAGAAGAGTACGAGGAAGAAGAACGTGCAGCAATAAGAAAAAGAAGAATTTCAGAAACCATGAAAATCGAAAAAAAAAACGAAGAAGAAGAAGAAGAAGAAGAAGAAGAGAAGAAGAGAAGAAGAGGAAGAGGAAGAGGAAGAAGAAGAAGAAGAAGAAGAAGAAGAAGAAGAAGAAGAAGAAGAAAAGGAAGAGGAAGAGGAAGAGGAAGAGGAAGAGGAAGAGGAAGAGGAAGAAGAAGAAGAAGAAGAAGAAGAAGAAGAAGAAAGAACGTTTGAGTGGGGTGCGTGTAGTTACGCTCCATTCAAAATGAGTTAATGCGCGTGTTAATGAAGTTTGGGCTGATAACTTGTAAAACTTGTACGGCCTTTTTACTTGTATGTGTAGCAGGCCCCATAACTTAAATAAGTTCTTTTGGAAAAGGAGCTTAAAACATAAGCTTATAAATAAATTATTTTGTGTTTGGTTTTTTAGTTATAAAAGTACTTATTTTAAAGTTGTAGCGTTTGGATAAATAACGCAAAAGATAAAATTTTTTTATAAAAGATAATGAATATTAAAATAACCATGATAACAAATATTTTTCAATATTGAATGTTGATTTTACATAACCTAATCACTAATATTGTGTATGATATGGTAGGTGAAAATAAAAAATAAATATAAAATGTGTGTCAATGTATATTTTATTGCTATTTTTTATTTTTACTCCTATTAGAACTCTCTTCTCCTTTATTGAGGTCAAGAACTTGTTATAATTAACTACGAAAATAATAATAAGCTATAAAATTACATATGAAAAAAATAAAATTAAAACTGAAATTTCATACCACACTTGAATACAAATTTAATAATAAAAAATAGTGATAAAATGATAAAAAAAAATACTTAGAAGGAATATATGCAGTAAGTTGTTCAGATGTAATATTGTCTGAAAATGTGATGGAGGATCAATACTTCCATCAGATGTTTCATTACGTAAAAATGGTGAGACTTGGAACATTGCGTGAGAATAATGGTGGAAGGCCAGTGTTTCTAGCAGACCTTGTGTGAAAATGGTGATGAAGGGTCAGTATTTTTTATAGAGTCAAAAAGAAAAGTAGATTTTTTTTGTTTTAAAATTAATTTTTTTAAGTAAGCTGTTGAATGACTTCTCGAGAAACAAGAAGTCATATATTTCTACTTCTTTAAAAAGCTGCAAATTAACTTTTCAGAAAGTTAAAAGCTTTTTTTAAAATAGTACCAACACATAGATTGTGACTTTTTATAATTCAAAAGTAAAAAAAAATAGCTTCTGCTACTTTCTAAACGGACTCCAAATATATGATTTGAAGTGAAATTATTCATATTAAATAATAAATACTTGATTTATGCTTACATATAACTTTGCGTTTCCATTACTATATAATATTCTTTATGGCTTTCATTTTTTTAGAACGATATTTAATTTCTTTTTTTATATTTTATAATTTTTTTATTACCATTTTTTAGGTTTTCTATAATTTTTTTAATCAAGTAGTTTAATATTTTGCCATATTTAAAAAAAAGAAATTGAATTCTATCTATATAAAAGTTGTTTGAGAGTTTTATTCAATTTTTTATACTAAATTATATTTAGTATTTTTATTTTACAGACTTTAAGTCCTTCATTATATGCCAATTCAATTTGATTAGTTAACGTATTACACTTTTTAATTTAATTTATTTGGTACTAATAACATGTAATTGGTAAAATAAATGATAAATAAGTCTGACAAAAATAAGTAAATATAGCAATAAAATCATAAAAGGTTAATATAATTGGTTTTACAAAATAAGTGTATTACATTAACGTAATCATATAAATGTGCATATTGTAACTAATTTATTTAGCTTTAAACTGTTAATTTTATATATCATGTTACAATTATATTATATTTACAGATATCAATTACTTTCTATTTGTATTACTTTTTTTATTATTTTATATTATCTTCTATCCAAAAAAAATCAACTTGTAAAATTAACTCAGAAAATTAATAAGTTAAAATTAACTCAAAAAATTAAGGGATAAGTATTGTTTTGGTACCTAACGTTGATGGTCAGAATCGAAATCGTCCCTATTGTAATTTTAGATTTAAAATCGTTCTTAACGTTTTTTTCGTATTAAAATCATCATTTTAATTTTTTTTGGACAAAAACACCCTCACCATTACCAACATAATTATCTCCTTCACCACCACCACCACCGACTGCCACTTCACCACAATTATCAACATCATCATTACCATCATCATCATCATCAACACCCACTACCACTCCACCACCACCAACGCCACCGCCGTCCCCCTCCCCCTTTTCCCCTTCCCCCTCCCCCTCCCCGCGTCCCCTCCCCTCCCCTTCACTGCCTCCCCCTTCCCCCCACCCAGCATCCCTACCCGTCCCCTCTCCCTCCCCGTATTCCCTTCCCCCACCCCCACCCTCACCTCCACCTCCACACAGAGAAGCAGAAATAGAAAATCAACAAATTCAGACACAAATTTAACACAAGTAGAAACAGAACACAACAAATCAACAAATCAGCAACAATAATATTCCACAACAAAAGAAGAAATCCAAAAATTCACAGAATTCACAGAAGAAGAAGAAGAAGAAGCGGCGGGCGGCGGTGCGGTGGTGGGTTGGCGGTAAGAAGAAGAAGAAACGGGCGGCGGAAAGAATAAGCGGCGGGCGGCAGTGCGGCAGCGGCGGGCGACGGTGCGGTGGCGGGAAGAAGAAGAAGAAGAAGAAGCAACGGGTGGCGGACGGCGGGCGGCGGGCGGCGGTGCGGCGGCATGGCGTTCCCCTTCTCTCCCCCCTCCACCCTCCCCCACCCCCTTTCTCAGTCCCCCTCCCCCTTTTCTTTCTTTCTCTCCCTAGTCCCCACTCATCCCGCTTCTCTGATCCCTTTCTTTCTTTTTTTATTTTATATTTATTTTATTTTCAAATTTTATTTTATTTATTAAAATAGGAGTACTTTAGGAATTAAATTAAAAATTTTATTTAAAAGAACGATTTTAATACGAAAAAAACGTTAAGGACGATTTTAAATCCAAAATTACAAGAGAGACGATTTCGATTACCAAAACAATACTTATCCCAAAAATTAATAATTATCAACACTAATTAATTCAAAAAATAATTAATTCAAAATCAAAAAATTAATAATTATCAACACTAATTAATTCAAAAAAAAATTAATTCAAACAACAATAAAGTCAAAAAATTAACAATAAAAAATACCATCAATTTAGAACAAATTCTGTTTTAAATTACACCTACTTAATTTAACATTATTTATTTTTTAATTACACTAAATTAATATAACAAATTCTAATCACACACTTTATTAAAAAATTTAATAAAGTACTTAATAAAATCCAACAAACAAACAAAATTTGTAGAAAGAAACAAAAATTATCAAAAAATTATTTCTAATAATAATTGCAGGATGGTGGAAGCGTAGTGATGACAGGAAGCGACAGTAAAATCTACGTAGTGGAATTATGATTGAATAGTATAATAAATAACAACAAAAAATGAACAACAAACATACCTTTGACACAGTATACTTTAGCCGCGATGACGACCTCCAACGACAAGGGACACTAGCAATGGAGACGATAGAGATTTTCCACGAAAACACTAGCAGTAGTGACGACAACGTGCTAATCTGCAATGACAACAGGACTAAGCGGAAGCGATAGTAACTCCAATTGGTGTTGTAGTCAGGGACGAATCTAGAAATATTATTATGGGGGCCAATAACATATATAATATTAAAAAATTATGCAAAAAATTATATAATGTAAGATTTATTACAAAAATATACCGATAGAGAATATATTTTAAAGTACAAAAATATGTGTGTATTTTTTACTAACGAAATGATCGATTTTTCGTATCATAAAATTTATCGATAATAGAATCTGTGTCAAATTTTTTAGCAATTTTTTTTCAATATAATTAAAAGACAATTAGTAAGAAATTCATCTTTTATTTTGTTTTTGAGTCATTCTTCACAATATTCATAGTTGAAAAAGATCTTTCAGTTGTACCAGTTGAAATAGAGAAAATTAATACCAAATGAATAAAAAAAAAACAATCACAAGAAAAAAATCCATTTTATAGGATTTGAGAAATTATTTAATTAAAAAATATTAGTAATAATATCTTTTGTAGATTTTTTTAATTTTGTTACTTACTTTTTAGATATTAGAAATTATTAATATTTAGGTTGGATTGGACTTTTATTTATACTAGACTGAATATTAAATAAATTTTTTAAAAAATTAAATCATACTTAATAACTTATTACTATTGATTTTTTAAAAAAAAAAAGTCTCTGTATGTTCGTTTCTGGGTGCAGCAACCATCTTCAACGGAGGAGAGACAAAAGAGAAAAAAAAAAGAGAGGGTTTGTATAAGTGACCGAAAGAGGTTTTACATTAAATTTTATCCTAAATTTGTTATCGAATTTATTGGCGAAAAAATCTGAGGATAAAATGTTTGTTGTTACCTAAACGCTGTGTTTCACTAAATCGTGTTACTATTGAAAATTTTTGACGAAAATCTGAGCTAAATTTAATGCTAATAAAATTAATTTTCATGCCTCTATTTATTATTGGATTTAGTTACAAAATTTTAAATAAAACGGTAAATTATTTAAAAGATGAATTTTTACTAATAATCGTCAAAAAATCCTTTGCTAAACTTGCTGGTAATATCTATCACTAAGTTCAACAGTAAATTTTAACAGTATTAAGTACATTTCTTGTGGTATAATATAGACTAAGATTTAATAATATTTTTTAAAATAAAATACTATATCCAAATTTAAAGTGTAGTGTTCTTTGCATTTTTATTGTTAAGTAATGTTTTTGTGTAATATTAAAAACTTAAAATGCTACATTGTATATGTTGTATTCTTTATAGTTTAGAGTGTCACGATTCTCAAACATCACGATACTTTTTAAAATTTTTTAGGGGAATGTTAGGGACAATGATCTTATTGAACAATATGAATAATCATCAATCAAATAAAAATACACTATATTTTTAAATTAAATTTCTAAATTTTAATATTAAAATAACTATTCGTACACTAATAAAATGAACATTCGATATATCTATTATTTAGATTGTTTAATATTTTCATTGTTTATCTATATTTTTCCAATTTTTTATTGCTGCAATTAGTTTTATATTTTTTTTCTTTATAAACGTGAATGAGTTAGAAAAGATATGAGTAAAGAATTATTGCTATTGCTCAATCATCATGAACCTTACATACATTTTTTATTTGTGTTTGGTTGTACAAGTTTAGATATGAAAAGCAAATTAGAAGGTAGGCTATCGCGAATGAAAGAATATAAAATGAAAGAAGAAGAAAGACATGGGATCGATGTGGTTCAAAAGAAAGACATTTGCTTCCACTGCATAGGGACAGTGCAGTTCCTGTTAGGGTTTGCTAACCTTCCAGAATAATCTTTTTCATTCCGAAATTGAATCTTCAAGTCTTCGCAACGGGGACTCATTTCCACATCCGACACCCATATTTCACCATAATAGATTGCCTCAACCTTAATCTGCATCCCGAAATTAAGAGACCCATCTTTCACCCTATCTTTCTCTATCTCCTCCACCAAACTATCCGTCGTCGTCCTCTCGAAGTTCAAGCGCAGTTTGACATACTCCCCTTTGTCCAAATAAAAAGGGTACGACGAAGCGGAAGAAAGAACGTCTTCGGGGTTGGTTTTGTAGAATAGGGTGAAATCAATGGTTCTGAAGTAAATGGATGAGACGTTGGTGTTGATGATGGTAAACTTTGCGTGCCAGGTGGCACCGTTGGAGAGGTACATGGAATTGATGGTAAAAACGGGTGGAACAGGGTCCTGGGTGGGTGTCCCTAAGCTCCTATAGATAGGCAAGAAGATGAGAACGATGAAGACGGTTATGCCGAAGATGTCTTGAATCGTCTCGCATGTTCTTTCATACAATGTCTCGTCCTCCAAGCAGTAATATTTTGGCAACACCGGGGCTTTGGGTTCCACGGCAATTGACAATCCTTCATCTTCATCTTCATCTTCATCATCATCATGTTGGGTTTCTGATTGAGGCAAAGGGGAAAACCTGTAAGCATGGTCTCGCTCGTTTTGGGGCGAGCCGGAGGCCATGCTTATTGCCTCCTTCATGAATACGGCCGTACCAAGGGGAGGAGAAAACAAATGCAGAGAGATACAACAATAATAATAGCTAATTAATACCTATATATGAGAGGCGTTATTTCTAGAAATTCATATAGTAATTACCCAGACCAACATGTTTAAACAATGTGAATAACTATAGTCCAGTAATAATAATTAGTTTCTTACAGCTAGTTAATATTAATTAATGTGCGACATTATATATATAATGCGGTTTGTGGTGGCAATTGTTGTTTGGTAATTAATTACAATGGCTAGCCTCCATTGATCAATCCTATCTGTAGCTGATACGTGGACAGGTGTAGCTCTAATGATTTTTGTTTTTCAAGTTGCTAATAATGACAGTAAATTATTGGTTAAGCACACATGGAAAATATAGTTTAGTGTGATAAGAATTAAAAATATCATCAATTTGTTCTAGAATAAAATTTAAAGTAAAAAAATTCAACCGCCCAGAATCTGTGTAGGGCATTTTCTTATAAAAAATTTGTTCCTAATAATTCAAATGAAAGGTTAAGTTAATATTAAGGTATACGGAACTGTAGGAGTAGGAGTGGAAAAAAAATCCAGGCTGTCTATCAGGGTAATCTAACCTGGGTTTAGCTGGTCTAATCTACTTTGTTATAAAATAGACAACAACAACAAAGCCTTGTCCCACTAAGTGGGGTCGGCTACATGAATCAAACGACGCCATTGTGCTCTGTCATGTATCATGTCTACAGAGAGACCGTTTACATGTAGATCTCGTTTGACCACCTCACGGATGGTCTTCTTAGGTCTTCCTCTGTCTTTCGCTCTTTGTCCATCTTCCATCTCATCCACCCTCCTGACTGGATGTTCTATCGGTCTTCTTCCCACATGTCCAAACCACCTGAGCCGCGATTCAACCATCTTTTCCACAATGAGTGCTACTCCAACTCTCTCCCTTATATCTTCATTCCTTATTTTATCCAATCGCGTATGACCACTCATCCATCTCAACATCTTCATCTCTGCCACACTCAGCTTAACTTTTCGTAGGATGTTTTCTCCAATCTTCACCTCTATATTGGAGTTTTCCCTTCTCAGACTGAAATTACATTCCATATATTCCGTCTTGTTACGGCTTATGCGCAGACCATACACTTCTAGAGCTTCTCTCCATAACTCCAACTTCTTATTTAGGTCTTCCCTTGACTCTCCCATAAGGACGATATCATCGGCAAAAAGCATGCACCATGGCACAGGCTCTTGGATGTGCTCTGTGAGTACTTCCAAGACTAATGTGAAAAGGTATGGACTTAAGGATGATCCCTGGTGTAATCCTATACCAATAGGGAATTCCTCTGTCACACCACCTTGAGTCTTCACACTAGTTGTGGCCCCATCATACATGTCTTTGATTGCCCGAATATATGCGATCCTTACTCTCCTCTTTTCTAAAACCTTCCATAAGACCTCCCTTGGTACCCTATCATACGCTTTTTCCAAATCAATAAACACCATGTGCAGATCCCTTTTATTACTACGATACCTCTCCATCATCCTTCTTAATAGGTATCGCTTCAGTGGTAGATCTGCCTGGCATAAATCCAAATTGGTTCTTGTTACTTGTGTCTTTTCTCAACCTCCGTTCTATCACACTTTCCCATAACTTCATAGTATGACTCATAAGCTTAATCCCTCTATAGTTTCCACAACTTTGTATATCCCCCTTATTCTTGTAGATAGGTACCAAGGTGCTCTTTCTCCACTCATCAGGCATCTTCTTTGACCTTAAAATCTCATTAAAAAGCTTGGTTAACCAGTTGATGCCTTTTCCTCCAAGACCCTTCCAAACCTCAATCGGGATATTATCAGGTCCTACTGCCCTGCCATTTTTCATCTGCTTTAGAGCCTCTTTTACCTCGAAGTCTCGAATCATTCGATAGTAGTAAAAGTTTTGATCTTCTTCCCTTGTGCATAATCGACCAAGGCTCGGAAGAGTCTTCTGTCCCTCATTAAATAACTCGTAGAAGTAGCTCTTCCACCTTTCATTAATCTTCTCCTCTTGAGCCAACACCTCTCCATCCTTATCCTTTATGCACTTAACCTGATCCAAATCTCTCGTTCTTCTTTCCCGACTCTTTGCGATTCTATATATACATTTTTCTCCTTCTTTCGTGCCCAAAGACTGGTAGAGACCCTCATATGCTCTTGTCCTTGCTTCACTTACAGCCACTTTTGTCTCTTTCTTAGCCGCCTTATATTTTTCCCAGTTATCTGCATTGCGGCATAAAGACCACTCTTTAAAGCATTCCCTTTTTATCTTTATCTTTTCTTGTATACTTGCATTCCACCACCAGGACTCCTTGTCTCTTGATCCTATTCCTTTAGATTCACCAAAACTTTCTTTTGCTGTTCTTCTAATAACTTCTGCCATCTCCCTCCACATCTCTTCCGCGCTTCCATTCCCATCCCACTTTGCCTCTTCTCCTACCCGTCTTAGGAAGCTGCTTTGTTCCTCACCTTTCATCCGCCACCACCTCGTCCTTGGGTTCTTCGTATGATGTCTTTTCCTCAACTTTTGCTCAACACGAAAATCCATGACGAGCACCCTATGTTGTGTTGTCAAACTCTCTCCCGGGATAATTTTACAGTTAATGCAAAATTTCCGGTCGACTCTCCTCAACAAGAAGAAGTCGATTTGAGAGCTTGTCATGCCACTCTTATAGGTTATAAGATGTTCGTCTCTCTTTTTAAAACATGTATTTGCGATGAGAAGATCAAAAGTTGAGGAAAAGTCCAAAATAGTTTTACCTTCGGCATTGATCACCCCGAAACCATGGCCTCCGTGAATACTCCCATATCCAGTCACTTCTCTCCCAACATGGCCATTTAAATCTCCTCCTAAGAAAATCTTATCTCCCAAAGGTATGCCTTGAACCAAACTCTCTAGATCCTCCCAAAACCTTATCTTGTGTTGTTCGTCTGAACCCACTTGCGGTGCATAGGCGCTAATCACATGGAAAGCACCTCCCTCCACCACTAGTTTGATAGAGATGATCCGATCTCCAACCCTCTTGACATCCACTACGTCCTTCTTCCACTGCTTATCCACAATTATTCCAACCCCATTCCTATTCTTCACCTTTCTTGTATACCAAAGTTTGAAACCAGAAGTATCCAACTCCCTAGCCTTTGCACCAACCCATTTCGTTTCTTGTAGGCACATAATGTTAATCTTCCTCCTTGTCATGGTGTCCACCTCCATGGACTTTCCTGTTAGAGTGCCTATGTTCCATGTCCCAAATCTCAACCTTCTGTCGCTTCGACCTTTATCTTTTCCTTTGTGAACTAGCTTATTTACCCTCGTCCGTTCACGAAAACGCGAGAACCCTTGCTCATTTAACACTACATCCGGGCACCGATGCAGCGGCTCTTGCTTCGACACCGTACTCGAGCCATACGACGCGTTGCTTCCGGGCAACGACCTAGCTTTAGCGCAATAATGTCTTTGATTCATGTCATGGGGGTTCGGCTATATTTTTATGTTGGTTGCCGAAGACCTAACACAACCCTCCTCCTTTATCCGGGCTTGGGACCGGCTATGTACCGCAAGTGTAACATAGGCGGAGTTACTTTGTTATAAAATAGACACAAGTTTAAATTTTTATAAAAATCTTAATATATTAATTAGTCAAATTTAAATTTATTAATTAATTTTATTATACTGTCAGATTTGTCTAAGTCTGTTAACATATAATTATATATATAAATAATTTTTTATTATTAATGAAATTATGAAATATTTTAAATTTATTATATTTAATTATAAATACTTTTATATATTTTAAATATTTTAAAAATTTAAAATTTTTTATAAATATTAAATATAACATATTACATATAAATATTTTAATTAAAAAATAGTTTTTTTTAAATAATATTTTTATTTTTATAAAAAAAATTATCAGCCTTTTAATAGACTTTAAGTCAGACTAAATAGCATGTCAAACTCAATACTTTAAGAAAAATCTATAGCAAACTATATATAAACTAAACTCAAACTAATTAACTACATGATAGATCATATTCGTTAAGAACAAAGCCAACCGTTAAGAACAAAGCCAAGCCTATTTTCACCCCTATACCAAAGTAAGGATTGATCTATGGAATTCAACTATATACAGCATCAAGCATAATAAAAGAGAAGGATATATCATCAAGGGAGCTATTTATCTTTTATTTATTATGCATATCAGAGCAAACATCGATAAGTTCAAAACCTTTATTATTAAACAGATTTCCAAAGGAAAAAAAAACCACTTATATCATCTTTGTATTTTCCTCGTCATTTGGGCCATTAATTAAGACTTAATTCCTTTTTCTAGACTCACTAAAATTGAGCTAGTATGTCCACTCCTTAGGCAATCCCATAAGATCAGGAGGAGAAGGAATAGTAGTATTTTGCTGCCCTTCCATTTGCTGCTTCACCACTTCATCATCGTTTTTGTTTACGCGTTTCCAGATTCCTGCCATAACACCAAAGATAATTAGTGATGAATAATCCTCTTTAAGGATATCACTGTTACTATATTATTTATTTACTTTTTTTTTTATTTGTGGTTGGAGATATGTCAGACGTCTCATTAATTGAAATTATTATATTTTTAAAAAAATCTATAAAAACATATGATCAAATTTTAAATACATTGGTGAACGAAGCATTTTCGCCATTTTTATACAAATAAAGCTACAATAATAAATCCCTTTATGTAAGCAAACATTTGGGTAATAATGTCTATGCATGATATTCATCACAAATATTGCAATTAATTTGGATAAATTGGAGTTCTAACAAATGATTTATAGTCAGGTTAGTAAAGGGACGGAATTTTGTACAATCAATTTAACTCATCTAAATCTTGATGATTTCACTCCAGCAACATTGTTTGATATTTTCTGGCCGGATCAAGATCTTTTAAAAAAAATTGATAAATGGTAAAATGTGTAGTTAAAATTATTTTTAAATTAAAACAATAAGATACATATTTTATAAAATTATAAAATAATGATAATTACTCTTTTTGATGTGTCAATTAAAAAAATAATAATTCTTAATAAAAGGAAAGAATAGTCAAATAATTTTTATACATAAAGTATTTGATAATTTAATAATAAAATTGTGTATCAAAGCAAATATATTAAATAGAATAGTACAAATAAATTAAAGTAGGTAAAGAAAAAGAAAAGTTAAACGCGGTAATATGAAATGACGAGAACACTAACCTTTGCAACGGGTGAGTTTGTTATTATGGTTGGTGTGTGACTTTTGAATTGGAAGTGGGGGATGATGGGTTGAAGAAGGAGGAGGAGGAAGAAACACACCAGTGCCACGGCTACCTGATGAGTCAGAGAAGGAGCCACTTGTCTGCTGTTTTCCATTTACCTACACATTGAAACCATTCATATTCACTGTGTTTATATATTTTTTTTAATTAAGGATAAAAAAACTCAAATTTACGACTTCTTAAATGACTACGAAGAGATTATATCATTTGAGTTATAATTCATTGGTTATTGTCTTTATATCTTTTCATATATATTCCAAAAATATTTTACAATATTAAGGAAAATAGATGAATATACAGTATTACACACAGGTGATGTTAAATCTATAAAAAAGTCTTTGAGTCAAGGTTCGATAATTGAAGTCAATATTTAATACAAAAAAAATATTATTTAATATTCAAACTTAACAGAAATTTATTTTTAGTGAATTTTATGTTAAATTTATTTAATAATTTGTAATATGTTGACTGAAATTGATTGTCATAGAATTAATGTTCCTATATTAGTCTAAATAAATATTATTTAACAATAAATACAAATATAAAATTACCCGTTAAAAATAGAAAAATATAACTTAAATGAATAGAAATAATAATTTTATGCTTTAATCAAATTAGTATTTAGTGTTAAAAACAATATATTATTACCTACCCGAAACAAGATTATTATCCAAAAGGCAATATAATTAATATTCTACAAATTATTTAAAATTAATATTTGAGATCTAAGTTATATATTGTATAGCACCACTTTTAAGTATAACTTTTTAAATAAAATAATTATAATTTATAATATATAATAACTACAATTATATTATATATATACTAAAATTTAACTATTGAATTAGTCATCTTATAAAATATATGTAAAAATATAAAATATACATAACAAATAAATTAAATATTATATGTATTTATATATAAATATATAGTGATTAATTTAACGAGAAATTTTTAATATGCACATAATATTTTTGTAATAATTATTATGTGTATAAAGTTAAAAAAAAAAATTGTTTCATATTGCATATACCAAAAGATGGAATAAATATCACTAATTTCCCTTCATTATTTAATATATATAACGATGAATATAATGAATAAAGGAGTGAAGCAATAATGCAAGACAAAAACGCCAAAAATGAAGGTTAAGCGAAACAAGGAGAAAAGAACAATTGATTTCCGGATAATATGGCCTAATAAAGGCCTTAAAAAAAAAGAAGAAATTAAAGAAAGAGAATATGACCATCTAGTGCATGTTCTGGTTTGGTTATTGGCATTAAAATACCTGAAGGGGTTGAGGGCGTTGAGGCGGTGAGATGGGATGAATCGTCAGCGGAGGCAGTGGCTGATGAGTTGGCGTAAAACATTGATAACTGTAAATGCAAGGTGCAACTCCACTAAAACCACCAGATGGTGGTGGTGGTGGTGGTAGCGGCAGAATTTGTGCTACCGGCAGAAGAGGTGCTGGTGTAATAGTCCAAACAATTTGTCCAGCTGCTGCTAGCGGCGGTGTCAGAATTATAGCTCCCTATGAAACCAATCACAAAACAAATTAAAGAAAGAAAAAAAATAAATAAATAATTCGCGCCTACGCAGTATAGCAACTCAGCTCATTTTTTTGCTGTGTCTTGAAAGAGGAGAGAAAAAGATCAGAGAGAAGGAAGCAAACCTGTGGATACGGTGGTGGTGGTGGTGGTGGTGGTGGTAGTGTCGGAACAGGGTTTGATATGCGAGAAAAGTGTTGTGGTGGTGGGAGTGGCTCCGCCATATTCATCAGGTCTTTGGAAAACAAGGTGCGCGGACAGCACTCACTCACTCACATATAAAGCTGGGAACCAAATACAATTTCACACCTTCAATTCTTCAAATATTATTATTATTATTATTATATTTTTTCTTTTTTATTTGAGTTAATACTAGTTAATTTTTTTATTGGATTTTTCATATTTTCTAATACTTAATTAATTATTAGGAATAATAGAATTTCATTTTTATTTAATTTTAATAGAATAAAATTTACTGTTAAAAAATTTAGATCAATCTTTTCTAAAATAAAAACGTTAATGAAGTGAGTGACTAATACTATTGAATCAAGATAATAGACTAATACATAATATAAATTATAAATTTAATAATAATTAATTCTTTATCTTTTCACTTTATATGCTCATCACTTTAAAAGATTTTTTTTAAAACATTACAGCAAAATATATATATATATATATATATATATATATATATATATAATTAATAAATATTATTATTTTTTGTTAATATTTAGTCAGTAATAATTTGCATTAATATTTATAGAAATTTTACACGTATACAAAAAGTATATAATTTGCATTTATATTTATCAGAATTTTGTACATATACAATTTATACCCATATTTTTTTAGAATTTTCACACATAAATCAATAAAATTTATTTATTAAAAATAATTTAATATTTGTGTTATTCAAATAATTGACAAAAAATATTAAAAATTACTAATCCCAATAATTTCTATATATATATATATATTAATTAGAATGTAAAATATTTATCATCTTAATTAACATACAGTAATATTAACTTTAAACTATATATTATTGATGCCAAGTCTCTATATAATCGTAAATTCAAATAAAGTACTAAATAAAAAAAAAAGAAAATATAAATAACTTGTGTTAAACAATATCAATTCATAATTCTTTTAAACAATTTGTTTAATTTGGTCAATATTTTAAATTAATAAAACAATTTTTCCATCATACATTTATAATTTAATTGCTATAAGAGAAAAACTTTCTTGTTAATACTTATTATTGATTACTAAGTTGACTCAAATTTTACTAATATTAAATACTATAATATTATGTATATACAAAAAAATCAACTACCAAAATTATTATTTGTATAAAATATATTAAAGTATAAAATACATATTAAAAATAAATTAAAAAAATATTTATTTACACATAAATATATAATAATTTGTTTTTTATATGTATATGATATTTTTGTATTAAATATTATAATGAATCAATTAAATTATGTTTTATGTTATCAAATAATAGAAAAAACAAATTGACTTAATATACTAAAAATGATAAATTATTTATATAACTCATAAACTCAACTCTTCCTAAAAAAGTTAAGAATATCTAGGCATATTAATGCCACTTTTTAATTTTGTTATGGAGATTAGAATGGGGTAGGATTCCGATATGGAGAATAGACGTATTTTACCTGTCTGTGGTGTCAGCGATGGAGTAATCGGACGGTGCGAATTGGAGCTGACAAATCAGACGGTCCGAGTTCCTCGTGACAAAACAAATGGTCCGAGTTGTTCCTCTCCAACCACGTGTTGCATACGTGTTGCTCCCATAAACAGTGTCCTTTTAACCCCACAACCCCTTCATTGCATGCACACCCACGCCCTCCGAGTCACTTTCTCCTTCATTCCCACCCAGCATCCATTCCTTCTTCTTCTTCCTCTTTGAACGCTGTCTGCTTCATTTACTTCACTAAAAAAAAAAATTAAAATGTCAAAGAAACAAAAATCTAAAAATGTTGATCGTCATGAACTTCACATTCTAAAATATCTCACCCATTTTGATTATGTAAGTTTATTTCACTACAAGAAAATGGAATATTTGTAACAAAAAATTTATATCAAATTTAAAATTGTTACAAATTACAGTTTTTTCGTAACAATAATTAATTATTGTTACAAAATAAGAATATTTTGTAACAACGTGATTGCTTTTGTTACAAATTATGTTGACTTTAGTATCAAATAGTTGTTTTGTTGCAAAATGTTATAATATTTTATAACAAAAGATTAAATTGTTGCAAAAATTCATAACATTTTGTAACAAAATATCTATTTGTTTCAAAATTACTAATCCCAATAATTTCTATATATATATATATATATATAATATATATATATATATATATATATATTAATTAGAATGTAAATATTTATCATCTTAATTAACATACAGTAATATTAACTTTAAACTATATATTATTGATGCCAAGTCTCTATATAATCGTAAATTCAAATAAAGTACTAAATAAAAAAAAAAGAAATATAAATAACTTGTGTTAAACAATATCAATTCATAATTCTTTTAAACAATTTGTTTAATATTAATTTGGTCAATATTTTAAATTAATAAAACAATTTTTCCATCATACATTTATAATTTAATTTCTATAAGAGAAAAACTTTTTTGTTAATACTTATTATTGATTACTAAGTTGACTCAAATTTTACTAATATTAAATACTATAATATTATGTATATACAAAAAAATCAACTACCAAAATTATTATTTGTATAAAATATATTAAAGTATAAAATACATATTAAAAATAAATTAAAAAAATATTTATTTATACATAAATATATAATAATTTGTTTTTTATATGTATATGATATTTTTGTATTAAATATTATAATGAATCAATTAAATTATGTTTTATGTTATCAAATAATAGAAAAAACAAATTGACTTAATATACTAAAAATGATAAATTATTTATATAACACATAAACTCAATTCTTCCTAAAAAAGTTAAGAATATCTAGGCATATTAATGCCACTTTTTAATTTTGTTATGAAGATTAGAATGGGGCAGGATTTCGATATGGAGAGTAGACGTGTTTTACCTGCATGTGGTGTCAGCGATGGAGTAATCGGACGGTGCGAATTGGAGCTGACAAATCAGACGGTCCGAGTTTCTCGTGACAAAACAAATGGTCCGAGTTGTTTCTCTCCAACCACGTGTTGCATACGTGTTGCATGCGTGTTGCTCCCATAAACAGTGCCCTTTTAACCCCACACCCCCTTCATTGCATGTACACCCACGCCCTCCGAGTCACTTTCTCCTTCATTCCCACCCAGCATCCATTCCTTCTTCTTCTTCCTCTTTGAACGCTGTCTGCTTCATTTACTTCACTCAAAAAAAATTTAAAATGTCAAAGAAACAAAAATCTAAAAATGTTGATCGTCATGAACTTCACATTCTAAAATATCTCAGCCATTTTGATTATGTAAGTTTATTTCACTACAAGAAAATGGAACTGTAACAAAAAATTTGTATCAAAATTTAAAAATGTTACAAATTACAGTTTTTTTCGTAACAATAATTAATTATTGTTACAAAATAAGAATATTTTGTAACAACGTGATTGCTTTTGTTACAAATTATGTTGGCTTTCGTATCAAATCGTTATTTTGTTACAAAATATTATAATATTTTGTAACAAAAGATTTTATTGTTGCAAAAATTCATAATATTTTGTAACAAATAATATTATTTTCAAAATTATAATCCCAATAATTTCTATATATATATATATATATATATATATATATATATATATATATATATTAATTAGAATGTAAAGTATTTATCATCTTAATTAACATACAGTAATATTAACTTTAAACTATATATTATTGATGCCAAGTCTCTATATAATCGTAAATTCAAATAAAGTACTAAATAAAAAAAAGAAAATATAAATAGTGTTAAACAATATCAATTCATAATTCTTTTAAACAATTTGTTTAATTTTAATTTGGTCAATATTTTAAATTAATAAAACAATTTTTCCATCATACATTTATAATTTAATTTCTATAAGAGAAAAACTTTCTTGTTAATACTTATTATTGATTACTAAGTTGACTCAAATTTTACTAATATTAAATACTATAATATTATGTATATACAAAAAAATCAACTACCAAAATTATTATTTGTATAAAATATATTAAAGTATAAAATACATATTAAAAATAAATTAAAAAAATATTTATTTATACATAAATATATAATAATTTGTTTTTTATATGTATATGATATTTTGTATTAAATATTATAATGAATCAATTAAATTATGTTTTATGTTATCAAATAATAGAAAAAACAAATTGACTTAATATACTAAAAATGATAAATTATTTATATAACTCATAAACTCAACTCTTCCTAAAAAAGTTAAGAATATCTAGGCATATTAATGTCACTTTTTAATTTTGTTATGGAAATTAGAATGGGTAGGATTCCGATATGGAGAGTAGACGTGTGTTTACCTGCCTGTGATGTCAGCGATGGAGTAATCGGACGGTACGAATTGGAGCTGACAAATCAGACGGTCCGAGTTCCTCGTGACAAAACTAATGGTCCGAGTTGTTCCTCTCCAACCACGTGTTGCATACGTGTTGCTCCCATAAACAGTGCCCTTTTAACCCCACACCCCCTTCATTGCAAGCACACCCACGCCCTCCGAGTCACTTTCTCCTTCATTCCCACCCAGCATCCATTCCTTCTTCTTCTTCCTCTTTGAACGCTGTCTGTTTCATTTACTTCACTCAAAAAAAATTTAAAATGTCAAAGAAACAAAAATCTAAAAATGTTGATCGTCATGAACTTCACATTCTAAAATATCTCAGCCATTTTGATTATGTAAGTTTATTTCACTACAAGAAAATGGAACATTTGTAACAAAAAAATTATATCAAATTTAAAATTGTTATAAATTACAGTTTTTTCGTAACAATAATTAATTATTGTTACAAAATAAGAATATTTTGTAACAACGTGATTGCTTTTGTTATAAATTATGTTGGCTTTCGTATCAAATCGTTGTTTTGTTGGAAAATGTTATAATATTTTGTAACAAAAGATTATATTGTTGCAAAAATTCATAACATTTTGTAACAAAATATCTATTTGTTTCAAAATTACTAATCCCAATAATTTCTATTTATATATATTAATTAGAATGTAAAGTATTTATCATCTTAATTAACATACAGTAATATTATCTTTAAACTATATATTATTGATGCCAAGTCTCTATATAATCGTAAATTCAAATAAAGTACTAAATAAAAAAAATAAAATGTAAATAACTTGTGTTAAACAATATCAATTCATAATTCTTTTAAACAATTTGTTTAATTTTAATTTGGTCAATATTTTAAATTAATAAAACAATTTTTCCATCATACATTTATAATTTAATTTCTATAAGAGAAAAACTTTCTTGTTAATACTTATTATTGATTACTAAGTTGACTCAAATTTTACTAATATTAAATACTATAATATTATGTATATACAAAAAAATCAACTACCAAAATTATTATTTGTATAAAATATATTAAAGTATAAAATACATATTAAAAATAAATTAAAAAATATTTATTTATACATAAATATATAATAATTTGTTTTTTATATGTATATGATATTTTTGTATTAAATATTATAATGAATCAATTAAATTATGTTTTATGTTATCAAATAATAGAAAAAACAAATTGACTTAATATACTAAAAATGATAAATTATTTATATAACTCATAAACTCAACTCTTCCTAAAAAAAGTTAAGAATATCTAGGCATATTAATGCCAGTTTTTAATTTTGTTATGGAGATTAGAATGGGTAGGATTTCGATATGGAGAGTAGACGTGTTTTACCTGCATGTGGTGTCAGCGATGGAGTAATCGGACGGTGCGAATTGGAGCTGACAAATCAGACGGTCCGAGTTCCTCGTGACAAAACAAATGGTCCGAGTTGTTTCTCTCCAACCACGTGTTGCATACGTGTTGCATGCGTGTTGCTCCCATAAACAGTGCCCTTTTAACCCCACACCCCCTTCATTGCATGCACACCCACGCCCTCCGAGTCACTTTCTCCTTCATTGCCACCCAGCATCCATTTCTTCTTCTTCTTCCTCTTTGAACGCTGTCTGCTTCATTTACTTCACTAAAAAAAATTTAAAATGTCAAAGAAACAAAAATCTAAAAATGTTGATCGTCCTGAACTTCACATTGAAAAATATCTCAGCCATTTTGATTATGTAAGTTTATTTAATTTGTTAAATTTTTTTATATTTTAAAATTATAATTATTATTTTTAGAAATTTAATTATAATTATTGTTGTTATAAGTTGAATTGAAGAAGATATATGTGACTTAATTATTATTTTTATTGATAAAAATTTAGAAATATATGTTTAAATAAAGTGTAAATGTAGTTAATTCTTGTTTAGAATTTTTTGTAATATAATAGATTAGTAATAAAAAATACTATTTTAGAATTTTTTGCAATAATATTAGAAGTTATAATTAAGTAGTTAGCTGTTATAATTAAGTTTAGAAATTTAAGAATATATATTTAAATAATAATTAGAAATATCTATGTTTAAATGTAGTTAATTCTTGTTTAGATTTTTTTGTAATATAATAGATTAGTAATAAAAAATACTTGTATAGAATTTTTTGTAATAATATTAGAAATTATAATTAAGTAGTTAACTGTTATAATTAATTTTAGAAATTTAGGAATATATGTTTAAATAATAGTTAGAAATATGTGTGTTTAAATGTAATTAATTCTTGTTTAGAATTTTTTTCAATATAATAGATTAGTATTAAAAATGACTTGTTTAGAATTTTTTATAATAATTTTAGAAAATATAATTAATTAGTTAACTGTTATAATTAATTTTAAAAATTACAATTTTATAAAGCATAATAATTTTTCGTAACAATAGATAAATTGAATCCGTGTATAATTTTTTGGAATAATGTTGATCATTTTGATTAATAATTAGGATATGTAAAATATAATGTATTTACATTTTTGGTAATAATTATTTATTTATTGTTAGCCTTTTAATTGACAAAAATATGTTATTGTAGTTGAGGTTTTAATATTATTACTGTAGAATATTATTAGTTAAACAGAAATTGAAAGTATCTATTAATTATTATTATTTGTAGTAAGTTAGAAATAAGCTCTAGGAATATTAATTAAATTTAGAAGTTAAAATATTATTACTTAGTAAATTGGATTCAGTAAAATTATTTGTTTTAATTAGATTTTTTAAAATTATCTATGATAGTTGTGAAATTTCAATTAATATTTGCTATGCTTTTGTAGACACTACAACAATATAGATTATTTTTTAGGGTTATAATGTGTAAAAGAAAATTAAAATTTGTCAAAAAAACAAATTTTGACACTATTTTAACTATGAAAATATGTTAATAAAAGTTTTGTCAAAAATAGTATTTTTAACATATAAGCGATTGTGAAAAAAATTTAAATCTTATTTTGATAAATATTGGCTGTCAAAAATAATTTGTTAGAAAATTTTGAGAACATATTTTCTGTGATACTTATTAATTGTCAAAAATACTATTTATTTTGACACTTATTGACTATAAAATATTCTCAACAAAAAATTTTAACAAAGAATGAGATGTGACCTTGAAACTAAAGAATAAATTGAGATTTTGAAGATAAAGAATGAGTAGTATAATCCTAAACTGAGAGCAGTGTGATGTCAAAATTAACAGAGCCCAAAAAAGAAAAAAATAGTAGAATAAATTGAAAACAAATGAGTGTCAAAATTGAGGAGTAATTTTCTACGGTCAAATTTTTCGTCAAGAAAATATAGAAAATTTGACATTTGTGATATTTGTCAAAAATATATATTAGTTTTGACATTTAATTATGGTGTTAAAAAATAAAGTGTCAAAATAACTCTATTTTCTTGTAGTGAGAGTTCACAGATATTGACATGTGATCACTCTGTCCCTCTGGATCGATACAATGAGAGGATGGAAGAGCATTTACGATCTACTGATTTTTACCATGTGGCCCAGATTGGAGTAGTCCAATATCAGAAAGCACTCGTAAATATTCTAGTCAAAAGGTGGCACCCGGACACACATACCTTTCACCTTCCTGTTGGTGAATGTGCTATGACACTGGAAGACGTGGTTATGATTCTCGGTCTTTCGACGGACGATCTTCCAGTCACAAGAATGACTCTGAGTAGTTTTGAAGCCTTAGAGATGGAGTGTCTACACCAATTTGGGGTTGCACCGAGAAAGTCGAACTGTAAACGAAGCTGCATAAAACTGACGTGGCTACGGGATTTAAAAGAACGGTTACAGTTGACTGATGAAAGCAGTATACAGGTATATGTGAAGTGCCACATTATGTTGTTGATCAGTACGATCTTGTTTGGAGACAAGTCTGGGGAATCTGTGCACTGAAAGTTTCTGCCTCTGCTCCGTGATTTTGCTAGTACCGGACAGTACAATTGGGGATCAACATGCCTAGTACGGGGCGTTATGCAGGGCATCACATTTTGACTATAAGAAAATCGATGGTCTGCTAACACTTCTGCTCGGTTGGGCTTGGATTCGCCTACCATATCTAGCGCCGGTTCCTAAAAAACCCCGCAGTTTTTCGCTTGCAAACAGCAAGTAACATTATCTTACATTTACCCCGTATCTTCATATTTAGAATCTATTTGTGTTAATGAAACAAGTTATATTAGGTGGCGTAACTGCGAGCGTGGAGACCGACTCATTCATTTCGAGTGATGCAGTAGACAAACAGGTATAATCACGTTCTTACTGAGCTTCTCATGGCTCCACAGCATCCCTTAGATATTTACATGTACTAGTACCGTTCAAAATATGGCAATCACTTGAACTTGTCGGATCTTGTGATTAATTAAAGTGTATACAGGTGAGGCATGTACTCCAAGTGAGACAGGCAAAGGCTACAATCTCAGGGTTGATCCACCACGTCGTAGCGCTAGTCGATACACTCCATTTGTGTTCAATAAGGCTTTTGCAGGTATGATGCCTTGAATTTTATCAAGAAGTTCGACTCTATATGCCTGATGCAAAACATGTGGAAAGCTCTAGGAGGTGACCAAGCTCTGTTACTGCGTGCCACAGTTGCATTTATGGATTCGTGTCGGTCCAATATTAGTCCCACACCATCCCGAGTAACAACATGTTGTCGCAGGTTACTAAGAAAAAAGTGTCACGCATCAGAAGTCTCTCCCTCCACAATAGTAAATGCAATTGAGATGATATTGTTGTTACCATCCTTTGAAACAGCCACTAACAGGCAACCCTTATACTTTCCGTACAAGTGAGTCTCATCCACCTAGACAACTGGCTTACAATGTCTGAATGCTCTAATGCAGGGGTAAGAGCTCCAGAAGACTCGATGCAATACCTGGATATCACTTACCAAATCATCGCCTTGATATGCAGGCATAATATCAAAATGGACGACAGATGATGGCTCTTTATGACACATGGCCTCAAACCATATGGGCAACGCTTCGTACGATACTTTTCAGCCTCCAAATATTTTTTCTACTGACTTTTGCTTAGCCAACCAAACTTTCCGATAACTGATGGTGTAGTTGAACTTCGATTTCACTTTTGTAATAACTGATTTTATCTTTAACGAGGGGTCAGGCTCAACCAACGGTTTTATGGCATCTGCAATTGTATTCGTATCCAGCTTCGAATGATCCTGAGAAATGGTAGCTCTAGTACAAGGATGACTGCCATTATACCTCCTTATAACCCAATAGTACTTTCTGCTGATCATGCTAACTTTGATAAGTCAATCACACCCTGACCCGTACTGTATACAATTGGCATAAAATGTCAACGGCTCCAACTCATACACCCGGTAGTCTACACTTCTTCAGAGAGTATACTCTTTCATCACCTTAATAACAGCTTCCCTAGAACTGAATTTCATCCCCATGGCAAATTCACTATCTGCGACAATAGAAATTTCTGTCACGACGGCAGCCATACCATAAGTATTTAATACACGATTATTTAATAACCGAAATTAAAAGTAAATCAGTACTCACTACATCAATAATGATATAAATAAACTTTATATTAGGTTATTATCTCAATCTTAATAAAATAAAAACATAAACACATAAATAAATACTAATTAATAAATACAAATTAACTAAATAACTAAAAATAAATACTAATCAACTAAATAACTTAATAATACTAAAATAAATACCAATTAATAAATATTAATTAACTAAATAACTAAATAAATATTGATTCCTAAATACTAATTAACTAAAAATATTATCTTAAACTTGACTAAATAAACACTTTTACAAATGTTAATTGAGTATATTTTCACAAGTCACTTAATTATTTGGTCCATCGATCAATATCAACTATTACAAAATTCTAATCCTTCTTATAAATATAGAAAATTACGTACCTGCACTCATATATTTCGGAAACTCCTGAGCATGTATGGCTTCCAAATCCAAAACTCGTATGAAAGATGGCTCCTCAAACGGCACTTCGTTTGCGAGTGAATTTGCCACGTCTGTCACATTCGGAGTCACAGTGCCGTCACCTTGATCTTCATCTCCATTTGGACCAACTTCGTAATTGCTTTCAAACTCTTTCTCACTGTCCCTATTGTAATCTTCCCGTACAATATTTCGGTTCACCTCAGATTGTTCGAATTCAATGTACAACTCGATGAACGAGATTTGAGCACGACTTTTAATATACATTGAAAACATCTCTTGCATACTCGCTTCTTCGTTATATATTTGGTTTGAAATTGAACGAATCCACCAAATACTGGTATGGAATATCTGTATAAAATACATGATATTTTTCTTGACATCTCCGAATCTATCTTCTCACAAATCACACCTTTAACCTCTTCAAATGAGATTGTGAAGTGAATAACAACATCTAACGGATCTTCACAAATAAATTTTACTCCTTCAGATATTTGCAACAACATCTGACTAAAATAATACACCTTCAAAAGGATTCTATCATCCATTTCTCTCACTCACTTAAACAGAAACAAAAACTTCACTATCAATTTTTTTTTATACCCAACAAGAGAGATATAGGACCATAAGAAAGAAGAAAAGCAAGTCAAAGAAGACGAACAAAATTGGATTTAATAACCTTTTTACGCGTTACACACCTTTTTATATATATATATATATATATATATATATATATATATATATATATAAACTCATTCAAAAATAATATATAATAATTAACTCGGACAGTCAGATTTGATTTTTCAAAAATAAAAAAAATTACTACATATACAAAATAAACGGTTCGATTAGCTTCTATTAAAATTCAAATCTTCCCTCCATAAAAAATAAATCCTCCAATTTATTTACAAAATTTTTCTCCCAAAAAATTCAGATGACCAAAACTGAGCAAAAACTGTTCTATAAATTTGTCTAATACATCTAAAATTCATAACCAAACACAATTTTCATAACAAAAAAAATGACCCTAATAATGCTATTAAACTTTTTCCCGCTTCATATGGTCAATGATTCCTTAGTCCCCATATAGATTTGACCTACGACACACTGATTTTGTTTCTTCTGGATCTTAGTTTTAGTTTTTAAAAAATAAAATAAAATAAATTAACAATTAAATTTTGTCTAGAATTAATTAGTTTTTGAAAAAAAAATATCAATTACATCATTTTCAATAATAAACAGTGAATATATATATATATATATATATATATATATATATTATTAATAGATAGCACAAAACAGAACGAAATTATCTATATATTTTGTTATTTACAGTAGTATATTACTATCACATGATGAGTATGAAAACGATATAGTTTTAAATAATGAAATATTCATTATCAGTTGAGTTTCCATAAACTTTTATCAACAGTATTCTATTTATTACAAATCTTACTAAAACAGGTGATGTTTCATTTTAAAAGTTGTTATCTACGTAACAATCTTTCATAAATAGATACGTTATAATAGTTAACGATATATATAAACATCACTGTTAAATTTTACATAATAAATTAAAAGAAAATAACATAACATATCCATGGTAAGCTATTATGAAAGACCAATTGATATTTTTTTAAGAGCTAATTAGTTTAAAATAAAAATTTTTAAAGACCTAATTATCAATTTACTCAAAAAAATATTCCAATAATAAAAAACGACATAAGTACTTACAGATAATAAACATAAATTAAATTTAAATATAAAAAATTACATTATATATATATCCTATACTAAACTGTAAATTTAAAGTAAGTCCAAAATTTTAATTTTAAAAAATTTTAAAAGATAAAAATAAGAATTTGATCCGAAGATATTTTTCTAAACAAAAAGCAAACTTCAATATATTCTCCCAAATCTAATACATTATCATACTCACAGTACTCGTAAAAGAAAGAACAATAAAATACTATAAAAAAAAAGAAAATATGAGTAAATTTTTATAGTAATTTTTTAAATTCACTCAATTATCTAATTTGATTTTTGAGATTTCAATTCTTTTATAGTGGTCTTTTACATTTAGTTTCGAGTACCATAATAATCTCTGGATTCATTTTCGGTATTGACTCAGCCAATGGGTGTTAATGTGACTATTTCTTACCATGCTGGAAGTAACCAAAACAACATCATTTTAATTTGGCGCCCAATATTGGAAAAAATGACACCTTTGAAGTTCAGTTTCTTGCGATTGATCAAACATAGAAATTCGATCGTCTTCTGCACTTTCACTATCGTTTTCTCTCTTTTTCTCATCTTCTTCTTCAATAGTAAAAAGCTAGGGTTTAGGTTCTTGCTTGCAATTATTTGTGTTGCAACTACGCTGATGATAATAATAAATTGGTGGGTTAGGTTATCTTCTCTTCACCTGGAAGCAAGTATTTGCGATATTATTATCTACAATAAAAATAACCTTTGTTTTTTTATTTTTTTAAAAAAGAAAATATTGATTATTTCGTACAATAGTTTTGTCGGTGAATTATGATATAATGAATTTTTATAATTTTTTTGCTTACTAAGGTTTAAAAAATTTTGATAGTAAATTAGAATTTATATTTTGTTTTACAAGGGGACTGAATTGATCATTTAGAATAAATGACTTACAATAAAATCATTCAAAGAGACTTATAACTATCACATCTATTCAATTCTTGGACTATTTTTATAGAAAAAATATATGAATGCAATATGTCTCATGCTCCCACTTCTTATTATAGTTTCAGAAAGTTTTGATTAAGAAGAAAAAAATAAAAATAAAAAGAAGAGAAATATAATTTAGACAATTGGGGATGAATTAGAATTTTATAATAAGACTATAATTAAATTGAGTTCAATTACAATCTTATCATTTTATCTAATTATTGGTAATTTTTAGCGTGATAAAAAATAATTATATCAATATTTGGTCAGTTGAGATAATATTAAAAATAAATTTAGAGACCATTATATTATTTGGAACTAAATGTAAAAAATTATTGTAAAAGAATAAAAAAATTAAAAAATTAAATTAAATAATTAAGTGAATCTTAAAAATTATTATAAAAATTTACTAAAAAAATATATCACACAAAAATAAACAAACTTAAGAATAAAATAGTAAAATAAAAGGAGGAGGAAAGAAATAAATAAATGAGACAAAGAAGAAAGGAATAGAAGAAGGGAGGAGAGAGGCTAAACGAGGGCGGCACGGGGAAGGAGAACATAGGGAAAAAGGAAAAAGATGGTAGAAATGGTGAATGAAAAAAAAAGGACAAAAAGAAATAAAAAATATGGGTAAAGAAGCGGAGAGGAGAAGGTAAAAGAGAGGAGAAGGAGATCACCGCTTTTTTTTTTTTTTTAATCTTATTACCATAGTATATACAAGATACACATTTAGGGTAATTCATCTAAATAAATTGTTTCATCTTTAAAATTATGTAAATGTATTGTTTCCAAAATAAAGATGCAAATGCATTGTTTCACATATCTATAGAAATTGCTATTCGCAGTAGCGGTTTAATCTGCTGCTGTCAACCGCGTATTACGTTGAATTGTGGCAGCATGGAAACCACTATTATCTGCCGCTGTTGCTCTCTAACAGTTTACACACGTGTCCCAATGCACATAAACCGCTACTAGTAGTAGCAGTTTATGACCAATCATAATCATACAGAAACTGTGACAAACAACAACAGTTTCTATGCTACCACAATTCAATGTAATCTGCGGCTGACAGCAGCAGATTCTGTGTTTCTGTAAACCGCTACTGTTAGTAGCGATTTCCATAAATATATGAAACAATATATTTACGTCTTCATTTTAGAGACAATACATTTACATAATTTTAAAAGTGAAACAATTTATTTAAGTGAATTACTCTACACACTCACCAGATAAATTCGTTTTTATTTTTACACATCTGAGTAAAGCCGAATTCAAACTATGATATAATTCTTTGGAGGCACCTAATGTACCCCTTAAATTAATTCCAACTGCAACTTATTAACCCGTCACTTTATGGTCTTTCATTTGCAGCTAAACATTATTTTTTTTTCTCTCTTAGTTTGACACATCAAAAATTAATTTATCGTAAATTCTATTTAAAAATATACTATTAGTTAATAAGTTACTATATACATAAGACGAGATTCAAATTCTAATATTTATTTAAATAAATTAATGTCAGCTTAAATTGAGTTTTAAAAGAAGTTACGTATTTTTTCTCTTTTCAAAAAACAATTAACAAAAAAAATTATTTCATATTTGAATAAGTTTTTTAAAAAGAATTTTCAGGTGTTAAAAATATTTTTTGTTTATGTTTTATTTTTAAAAGTAAAATATTATTCGCTTTTAAACAAAATAAATAAATAATTTATTTTTTTAATAGAAATATTTTATTTAACTAATATACTAACCCAAGTAAATTTGTAACAAAACATTATTGTTGGATCTTATTTTGGAAGTTAGGTGTTTTTGTTTTCGGTATTGTTCTTGGTTTATAGGCCTTTGGGCCGTGAACCCATTAAAAAGAAGTATCTCTCATGTACCACACATTGAAATTTAGTTCAGAAGTTCCAGACCAAAAAAGGAAAAAAATTAGTTCAGAAGTTGGTTAATGTAGAAAATAATGCAAGTATGCAACTTAACCCAAATAGGCTGCATATACAAGGTTTTAATACTGCTTCATAGTTCATACTTCATAACATGGTGGTTACATATGTTTAATCATTTGACTTCTCTAGATTTGTTAGCTAGACTTTTGTTGCACTATATTTCTTTTTTACTTGTAGTTGTAGATTTATCCAGATGAATCTAGATCTTTCTATGCATTGCAGCAATGTGCAAAATGCATCATAGAAACTCATTTGAAGGGGCTGCAATAATTTTATATAATTAATTAATTGAAGCATAGGATTTTATATATCGCAAGACAAGGTAAAAGTGAAAAGTAGTTCAGTCTTATTAGGTTTTGCAAAGCCTAGCTAAATCGCTAGATATACACTTCAAAAAGCCACCACATATTAGTAGTGCTTGCCTGCTTGGTGCTATTGCCGCTAGCTAGTTATATTAGTGGTAGATAACTAGAGATAATGACGGATATGCACCAAGCAATTAACTGCTAATGACACCAGTGCTCTCTTGGAATTGGAGTATTGGACCAAGGGTTTTAGAAATTTACTGTACCGAAAAGATAATATAAACGAATAAATAAATTATCAAAAAATAAAAAATGTTAAAAATCAACAAATATTAAATATACATTTTTAAGATGTGATTTTTTTTTTCAATTTTTCGTTCTAAATATGCATCTAAATATTCTCACCACAATATAAAATTCATTTGTTACTTGCTAAAAAAATATTTTCTAATTATTTTTTTCAAGCATATAGATTCTCTCTTCCTCTCACTTTTATTTCCGCAACTTCGCACATTGGTATTTCAATCAAGAGAATTTGTTTTCCTAAACTCTTCATCTACCTTTTTTTTAAGGTTTTTATGCTAAATGAGATTTAACAACCTGACTAATCCATTATCCATTATGTCAGCGAGTTGGACATACTAACGGACACACATTCAATAGCCAAACGATGGAGAACACACAGGAAATCTTCAACTAACAATTTATGAAACGTTAAACGCAAGAAAACAATATAAATTTAAAAAACCCCAAAAGGGGGAAAAAGCAGCATCTTTTTCTTAAATATTATTGCTGGATTTGCCTTCAACCTAGAGATTGAAATCACCATCTCAACTTAGAAGAATGATATAAAAAAAAGCAGCCCTTGATGTCCCACGCCCACCATTCTGTTACAACTCACAATAATCCTTTCCCATCATAAACCATGACGACCAATTTTCCCACCTCAAACAAAACAAAAAAGAAAGAAAAGAAAATTGATCAAATAACAGAAAGCACCCTCTCTCCAAGCAAGGTCACAAAAACCATCGTCCTACGCCCAAAGTGTATAACCAATTATCAAAACTATAGACTAATGTTCACCTAATTATTAATTAATTGTATAATCAATGTCAAAAAAAGCAGTGTGGAAGTTACACCTTCCGTTTGCTATAGTAAACCACACCGCATCCGATAACTCTCGCTTTTTTCTTAGTTTCCGAAAAAGCCCCCGAGCTTTTTCCATCTATGCTCAACTAATATTCACACCATACCATACGAGTCACCACCACTGAGAGGCATAAAGAGAAATTTGAAGTTTAAAACACGTCATTCTTACCCGGAACCCCTTACGGGACGGGCAACCGGACCAGCCGGTGACCTAAACCCAACTGTCACCGCATCATAAACGCACCAATGAAAACCGCTATCCATTCCCGCCGAACAGTGCTTGCAAGCCGCACCGCTGCCAGTGGCCATCTTCCACACGAACCTCTCCTTCTCCATCTGTAACTCCATCAACCGTTTCTCGTACTCCACTCGACTCAAAACCGAAACCCCCGCGCCGGCGTACGGAACGACGTTGTTCCGGCGTAGGAGAACCACGTTCGCCGGCGACGAGATGTTGTGGTTGATGATGTTGTTGGCGCTGCCGTTGCGGGAGCCTTTGTTGCGTGTCCGGTTCCGCTTTGGACGCCGGGATCGCTTGACGTAGAAGAAGGATGAGGCGGCCGCGGAGCTTTCGGCGGCGACTATGGCGGCGACGTTAACCTTTGCGGTGATTGGGATTTTGCGACTGGTGCCGAAGGTAGCGAGATAGACGGAGAAGTGGTGTGGGGACATTCCGATCTTCTGGCTGAGGAAGGAGAGGAACTTGTTGAAGTTGAAGGAAGCGTCAACGGTGAATTGGCCGAGGGTGGACTCGGTGTCGCCGTCGAAGTAGACGACGGAGATGGGGGCACCTTCGCTGTCGAACATTGTGTTTTGGGATGAAAATTGAAGTGACGACGACGCGAGAGGAATGATTGAAGGAGTGACGATGTGGGGGGAATTAGAGGGTTCTGAACTAATCGAATATATATAAAAGAATAAAACGTATAAATAAATACAGGGTAAAAGAATGTGCCGTGGCAGTTTCGTAATTTGAGAATGGCGGTGATGGGTAGCATTGGAATTGGAAGTATGTGGAGACTGAATTGGTGACTTGGGGGTCAAGGAAAAAGGCAAAACCGAATTTATTTGTGGGCTGCTGGGCTTCCCATGGGATCATCTATTTATTTAGGTAAAAAATACGTATCTTTTATCGTATAATTACCCAATATAATAATTTAGCTAAATTTATTAAATTATTTAATGATTCACGGTTATTAATATTGTATAGAGATAAATGTAGGTGAGTTTTGTTATTTATTTATTATGAATAAATTACCTTTTCTTTAACTCTTGATTGACATTAGTATTTAAAAAAAAAAACACTATTCATATTTTAAAACTTGGAAGTAGTATAAAATTACGTTGTTATTAATTAATTATATATTTAAATTATTTTTTAATTAATAACATAAAAAATTTGTATTTAATTATTAAAAAAATATGATATAAAAACAATATTTATTATAAAACATATAGACATAATAGAATTGATACAGTTTTATATATTTGGAAAGGTTAATGAAATAATAATAATAATAATAATAATAATAAATAATAATAATAATAATAATAATAATAATAATAATAATAATTTATCAAAAGCAATACGAAAAAGGGGATGTAAATTGAATATAAAACTCCAAAATTTATATGAAAAAAAATTAACCATCAACTCAATATAAGTGTGTATTTTTGTATGTAAAGTTAATGTAATATATTTTTTTAAACGAAATTTTAATTAAGCTCTTCAATATACATAAAAATGATTATTTTTACACCCCTATGTGGCATTCAAATAGAACCTTTGTAAATTTAACCGCGTAGAATTTAAAATCATATTATAAGATATAATAAGATTTCCACAGAAAGAGGTACATTGACATAGTAAGTGAATTCTACTCTCAACAAAATAATTGAATGGGATTCTAATTTAGACGAAAAGTATTTGTCTCCAATCAATCTTGCTAACACATGTTTATAGAGGCCCTTTGAAAAGGATATTAAAATTAAATATAAACACACAGAGAATCATGCACCTCCTAGATTAATCTTAGATTTGCTTCAAAGAATAAATTATAATTAATTTTTGTGTGGTCTAACACTTAATTTTGAAGGTCATGTGTTATTAAAATATTTTAATTTTGTGGGATTATTCATAATGTTATACGTTATGTTATTAAATCTATTGAATTCGTATTAAAATTATCTCAAATTTCATATATAAAATACAATGGGATGTTAATTGATAGTATATACAAAAAGTTAATTTTGTTTTTTCATACAATAATAGTAATAGTAATAATATTTAAAATTAGAATTTCATGCGTATTATCCACACACCCTGATCACTACTAGACTACTAGTAGGGTTGGCAACACTATCCGAATTTACGGTACCTATCCCGTCTCTATTCGTTCGGAGCGAATAATTACCTGCTCTCGTATCGGAGCGAATTTTAGCGGAATGGGTTCTTGGGCGGGCGGGATGGGGTCAAATTTATATTAAACCCGTCTCTACCCTCCCCGATATATATAATATATATGTAAATATATATATTTTTAATATAAATATATGTAATATATATAAAATAATTAATAAAATAATTAATAATATTGTATCCTATTTAAATTTTAATTTTAATTTATGTTATGTATGTAAATAATGGTTATATAATTTTTAAAATTTAATTTTATTTATTAAATTTAATAATTATAAGGGCGGATAGAAGCGGGACAGATACCTGCAGGAGCGAGTTAGGGTTTAACATTTTACTACTCACGGATAGAGACAGAGCGGGTTCAATGTGAATTTTTGTAGGGTGAGACGGGACCGAGTAGAGAAAAATCCACCCCTACCCACTCTGTTGCCACCCCCTAACTACTAGTTAAATAATAAGGTTTTAAACTAAATAAATAATAAGGTCAAGTTCAGTAATAATTTGAGCAAATAATAATAAAAAAAAGTGATTCAATCTTCAAACGTTCCCTACTAATTCATGGGTCGTTTCCGTGGATATGTTTTGGCTGATAGTAGAATTTTCTACAATTTGGTTATAATTTTTTTTACTACTTTTTATAGTCTTCAAACTAGGAAAATTTCCTTTGATTGAATACAAAGGTGGATTTGCTGCTGCTGCTAGCAGTTAACTTATAGAGATTAGAACAATGTAATCTTCACTTTAAGGTGCATATATATATCCTTTCACTCTGATGTAAAAATTGGGGCCTTAGCATTTGGCATGATGGGAAAATGCTAGGAAATTGTAGTTCCTTTTGTCACCTTATATGTGAGTCACGAGAAAAGAATGGAGTAACAACAAACAATACATTGCGAAATGACAGAGTACATGAAAAATAATTTATAATGAGATAATATTAGTCAATTTATATTTATAATATTTATAATTACAAATTTATAATTTAAAGTTTTATAATTTAAGATAATTAAAATAACTTTTAACAATTAGTTGATATTAATAAAAAAATAATTATTTAATATTATTAATTGTTTTTTCTTAGAATCTTAGTTTCGTTCCTCTCATTTCTTTAGCGTAAAAAAATATAAAAAATATAAATAAAAAATTCATCTACTTTCAGGGACGGATCCAGAAACTATGTAAAAAAATTACATAATATAAGATGTATTACAAAAATATACCGACAAAAAATATATTTTAAAGTAAAAAAAATATGTGTATACTTTTTATTAACGAAGTGGTCGAATCTTCGTATCATAAAATTCACCAATAATAGAATTTGTGTCAAATTTTTCAGTAATTTTCTTTTCAATATAACTAAAAGACAATTAGCAAGAAATTCATCTTTTATTTTGTTTCTAAGTTATTTTTCCACAATATTCATAGTTGAAAAAGATCTCTTAATTGTAGCCGTTGAAACAGAGAAAATTAATACCAAATGAATAAAAAAAGACAGCCACAAGAAGAAAAAGAATTCACTTTATGAGATTTGAAAATTTTTATTTAATTAAAAAATATTAGTAATAATATCTTTTTCAGATTTCTTTAATATTGTTACTTACTTTGTAGATATTAAAAATTATTAATATTTAAATTAGACTGAACTTTTATTTATACTAGACAAAATAATAAATAACTTTTTAAAAAAAATTAAATTATACATAATAACTTATTACTATTAAAAAAAGTTGGGGGCGAGGCCGCCACTTATGTCCGTCCCTGGCCACTTTTATAAATAAGATAATTTCCCATGGTTAAACAGAATTACTAAAATAAAAAATAAACATTAATGTATATAAATATATATATGTGCAGTAAAATTGAGCCAGGTTTAACAAGTTCGATAGAAGGTTTAGTTATAGAGAAAATTTTCTGTTTCTTGAGTTTGCTTCCAAATTTCTTGAATAGTTATGGTATTTGCAATGCAAGCACCAACCATATGCAAGTTTATTCCCAAGCTTACAATTTCTTTGCATTGACAATTTAATCACAATTTGCTATGCTGTTTAAACCATCAATCCATTACTTAAATCTAATCTAAGAACAAACTAGTGTACCTATCCTAATCCTTATTAAGCCTAAGGGTGATTAACATCAGATCATGTCACTTCTATTAAACCTTTCAGAACGTGCTTTTATATATCACAATCTTTATATATATATATATATATATTAAAACTTTAATCTTACTAAGAATTTTTAGAGGCTTTTAATAAACAAATAAATTATAGTAATTAACTTTACAGCTTATGTCATTCATTGCTTAACTCCTTATTCATTAATAGGTCCAAATTTTCATCTATATGTTCATATATATGAATCTAAAGTGTTTTTTTTATTAGATGTTAATCCAGTCTCAGTATCTCAGCATCCCCTTATTCATCAATAAGTCTAAGTTTTTATCTATACATTTCATATACATGAATTTAAAGTGTTTTTTTGGTTGGATGTGAATCCAGTCATACTATCCTCACCACGCCTTTATTCACTAATAGGTCTAAGTTCTTGTCTATACATTCCATATACATGAATCTATAAATCTAAATATTCTTTTTATTGGATGTGAATCCAGTATCTCACTACGCCCTTATTCACTGATAGGTCCAAGTTCTTATCTATACATTCCATATACACGAATCTATAGTATTTTTTGGGTTGGATGTGAATCCAGTCACACTATTCTCACCACGCTCTTATTCACTAATAGGTCCAAGTTCTTGTCTATATGTTTCATATACATGAATCTAAAGTATTTTTTTTTATTGGATGTGAATCAATCACAGTATCTCACTACCCCCTTATTCACCAATAGGTCCAAGTTCTTATCTATACATTTTATGTATAGGAATCTAAAGTGTTTTTTTGGTTGGATGTGAATCTAGTCACACTATCCTCACTATCCCCTTATTCACTAATAGGTCCAAGTTCTTGTCTATACGCTCCATGTGCATGAATTTAAAGTGTTTTCTTTTATTGGATGTGAATCCAGTCACGGTATCCTCACCAAATCTTTCACATTTTTCAATCAACATGCTTTCATAATTCAGAAGTGTGAACTCACCTGAGAATTTGTACGCCTTTGATAAACAAATAAGTTACAAAGAGTACAGATAATCTAAGATTCATTGTTTAGCCCCTTATTCATCAATAGGTCCAAATTTTTGTTTATACATTGCATATACATGAATCTAAAATGTTTTTTTGTTGGATGTAAATTCAGTCACAAAATCTCACCACCCTGTTATTCACCAATAGGTCCAAATTTTTATCTATAAATTCCATATATACAAATCTAAAGTGTTTTTTTGGTTGGATTTGAATCTAGTCACACTATCTTCACCACCCCCTTATTCACTAATAAATCCAAGTTCTTGTCTATATGTTCTATATACATAAATCTGAAGTGTTTTTTTGGATTCAGTTACAATATTCTCCTCAAACTTTTCGCATTTCTTAGATCTAACATGTTTTCATAAATCACAGCTTATATATATATTACCCCACTTTTAGAATTGTGATCTCACCTGAGAAATTTTCACGGCCTTTGATAGACAAATGAATTGCAGAGTACAGATAATCCAACTTTGTAGCTTATGTCATCCATTGCTTAATCCCTTGTTCGCGCAAGTTGTTATCTATGTGTTTTATATACATAAATTTAAAAGTGTTTTTTTTATGTGAATGTAGTCCCAATGTTCTCCCTAAATTTTTTCGCATTCCTTCAATCAACATACTTTCATAAATCTATATATATATATATATATATATATATATATATATATATATATATATTTTTAAAACTGTGATCTCACTTGAGAGTTTTCATGGCTTTTGATAGACAAATGAATTCAAAATAATTCAATTTTGTAATTTATGTCATTCATTACTTAACTCTTTATCCATCAATAGATCCAAGTTCTAACCTACATCTTTCATATATTTAAGGAATTTTTTTTGTAAAATATAAAAAAATTTAATTTTTAATATAACTTAAAATCACATTATTTATTAGGAGTTAATTTTTTTTAACCATTTTTTTTACCAAAAATAAGAAGACTCAAACTCACTATCTCTTAAATGAGTATAAAAAAAATATGTCATTTGAACTATAATTCATTGACTTAAAAAAATTAACCATTTAAAAGGTTAATTTTAAACTAAAAAAATAAATGAACTCATATTTTTTTAACTTTAAAATTTTACGTTAAAAACTTTTAAATAAAAGTATTCTTATTATTTTAAAAATTTTAAATAAACATCTTCATATCATTTAAAAGAAATATATTCTTTTAATTTAAAAATAATATGAATGTATTTATTTTTTTAATTTAAAATTAACTTTTTAAAATCGAATAAACATAATAAATCATACGAGTACAATAGTATAAATATATTTATTTTTATTAAATTAAATTAAATTGTTAATTCCAATTATATTTATTTAAAATTTATATTAAAAATTTTATAATTTAAAATTATTTAAATAAAATTGAATTAATTGTAAAAACTAAAAACATAAGTAAATTAGCCAAACTTATAGGCAAGTTCATAGATGTGATGGGTGAACTTTATAAAAACACAAGAAAATTGAATTTTGAAAAATAATTGTTTTTAATTTATTTTGGAAATTAAAAATTTTATATTTTATAAAAGTTTCCCTAATAACAAAATTAAGTCAGTGATAACCTAGTCTTAAAAAAAGTGACGACTGATTGAAAATTGAGCAAAATTATATGGAAGGATAATAATAGCATAAATTAGTATAAGTAAACAGACAATAGAGATAGTTTTTAATTACTAATCAGTAATCAAAGTATGGGTTGTTTGTTGGGTTCCTTTTTCTCTATCTACAACTGTTTTATCAGCTTTATACACCAAGAATGATCCAGTGCCAGTGTAACTAGAAGCTAATGCCTTTCCAGATGAGGTTGGCTGAGAGAAAGCTAGCTGAGTGCGCTCAAGTGCAGAGCCAGCGCAGAAGCTTTTCCTGCCATCAATCCAAAACAGGCAAATTGGCAAAAGAAAACAAATCAATGTGCTGCACAATTTATTTAAGATTAAGAATAAACAAGATTAAATCCAAGGGGGGAGGATATTATCACTCTCAATACAAAAGAACAAACGTTTACAATAAAATCTTGTCAAATTGAGTGGCAATATCCACTCCTAAACAAAGGTAGTATTGAAAACTTGTAAGATGTGACATCGTTTTTCCTTTTAGGGTACGGAAACATAATAATCTCTCCTTTCTCTTTCATCTATTCCTGTGAAAATTTGGTACATAGATATAAGAATGTGCCAAATTTCCATAGTTATAGATAAAAGAAAATGGAGTATTGCTTATTCCATCATTCTTAGCATGTACTGGAGGTTGGAACTTTTGGTTAATGAATTGCCATGAGTTGGTTCAAATGATCTTTAATTTCACATGAGAAATAGACCTACTATATAACTATTATAAGTTTACCTCACTGCATCTAGCATATGGACTGCAATGTGTTTTCTCCTGTTGGAGGGAGTAACCCAAACGGCTCGAATGCCACAAACACCTGCAACTGCCTTGTCTTCGCAGAAAATTGCCCCACCAAGCTCCATCACATCAGAGTTATTCGCTGAAACTGCTCTTTTCTTGACCTCTCTTTGAAAAACTATACTCCCAAACTGGAGAGTGGTTGATTTTGTTTCCCTTTTCTTTCCAATATCAGAATGTCCGGTAAAAGAAGAGATCACTTTAAATGCTTCTTTGATTGGTTCAGCAACTAGACACCCTACAATCCTATGCTGAGATATGAACAGATAGACCTGCACAAATACATAGAGTACAACAATGAACAAATCATTGAGATATATTCACTCAATATTATAGTATCCCCAATACTTGTTCAATAGGAACAGAATTTCAAACAGAAGCAAAATAAAGGCTTAAGTTTGTAAGAACTACTAAGAAGTAATAGGTTACACAAGCGTTTTTGATGAATTACACTTGAATTGGTGAATTGTAACAATAGTAATCTACTTACTAAAATGAACTTTAGCCGTTTTAAAATTTTCAATTTTTGTCAACAGATTCAACATTACTTCTCAAGCTATGAGAAAGGGGAAAAATGATAATACGGAATGTAAGAATTGGTCAACCTTACAGATTTGATGAAGAATCCATCCAGTTCCAAGCTCAATTTCCATCATTCTCACCACATCTTCAACCTGCCACCACCAACAAAATCCCAATTACGCTACCCAAAAATCAGCAAAGAAGAGTGAAAATGTTGATAAGAAACATCGAAAAGTACCTTGTTTCTGTGAGCAGGAGGGTCAGTGTCCAAGACCAAAACGATTCGATCCGTTTTGAGGGTTGGCATCATCAGAACCCTTTCATTGCTCCAACCCTAAACACAAAACATACCAATTAGGAATCAAATCATCCATAGAATGAACACAAGTACAAATTGAAATTGAAATTACTCTGAAAGGGATCCCCTGAGTGTAGCATTTGTGGAAATCGTTGTGCGACTTCTCGCCGTCGAGGTCGCCGGGAGTGAAATTGAAGCCGCAGGTGGAACAAGTTCGCAAGAGGAAATCGGATTGACCGAAATCGAGATGAACCTGGGCGTAGCTCCTCTTCTTGTTCTTAACGACAGTTGTTCCGGTTATGGCGGTGGCGGTGGACGGTGAAGAGGAAGAAGAAGCAGTCTTAGGGTTGGGGCGCGTTTTCTTGGTGTAAGTGATGAAGACGTGATGCTTCGTGTTCTCCCACGTGGTGAGAGGATCGTCATTGTCGTGGGGAAGGGGTTTTGGATGGGAGACAGAAGCAGAAGCAGAAGCTGAAGCTGAAGAGGAAGAAGAAGATTTGAAGAAAGCGCTTATTTTAGACTGCATCTCTTCTCTTGCAATGGAATATGCACATTCTCTTCTAAGTTCTGAATCTGAAGCCACCCACTGTGAATCTGTGATTCATATTTGCCGCCAAAACCACCATCAAATTTTCGAGTCAGGTTGCCAGTTTTTGTTTCCCGCGCTCGTTGTATTGTATCTTTGAATAAAGAAGATTAATTTTATTCTCCGGTGAAAAATTAATAAAATGAGAGAATAATTACAATTGAATTTATAACTTTTATTACAGGTCAGTGTTGTTATCTTGATTATAGGTCAGTGTTGTTATCTTTATTGTAAATGCATTTAATAAAGAGATCAAATAAAAATAATAGTTAATAAATAAAAATAATAGTTAATTTAATATAAAAATAAAAAATAATTGTTATGAAAATTTAAAAATAAATTTTATAATATTATTTAACCAATAATTCAATAATTCAATAATAATATATAATAATTAAATCAGTTCAATATATCACTCACCAATTAAACTAATAATTTGACAATTTGATTACTAATTTGGTTATGGTAACGGTGTATAAATATATGCACATTGAACTTTTAAATATGTATATATACTTAGGCCCAACAAAGAACAAACAAGGGTGTATTTGTTTAGGAGGATGGAATACGGGGATATAATAAAAAAATATAAAATTGTGTTTGATAAGTAAGATATAAATAAAAATATTATATTCTAGAATATTGAATTAGTATGTTTTTTTGTTAGAAAAAACACAAAAATACGGAATAAAAACATAACTTATTTAATCAATTTGAGTTAGTTGAGTGGTCAGTTCACTCGTCCGCTTAAAGTGACAGATTAGTCTTTAACTTGTCGGATTGAGGGATACCGTTCGAGTAAACAAAAAAAAACACAACTTATTTTTTTATTATTTTTCTCTTATTATCAGTTTAATATTATCAAATTTTTATGATTATATTTTTTATTCTAAATTTTGTATGAAGAAAAAATAAAAGTCAATTAAACTTTTTATTATTTATTTATTTTATATTTAGTTTATCACCAAATAAAATATAAAAATACTATTTTTGTTTCATATTCTCTAAACCAAACACAATCCTACTGTTGCCACGTAAGAAGATGCATATTATATTAACGTAGTAATGGCAATTTAAGCTTGTTTATTAAATATTAAATACACCTAGTCCTATGCCGCAAATTAATTTTATTATGGAGAGTGATTTGGAGTAGGACGGCGTTATGGAGAGAAGGGGAGCTTTATTTGAGTGTGGTGTCAGTAATGTACAAATCGGACTATGCGAGTTGGCCCTCACTAAATCGGACCATGCGAGTTGTTGGAGGAATACAGATCCTCCGAATTGTGGTAGCACAAGCCACGTATCGCACGCTAGTGGCTCCCCAGCGGTACCCCTTTAACCCCACAACTCGAACTTCTTGCATGCGTACTCTCACTTTCCCTTTCTTGCTTCCTTCTCCACCCAGCTTGAATACCTCCATCTTTTTCCTCCATGAAAGCTTGCGGTTGCTTCTTCTATTTGTTTATAATGGAAATTTGTTTTACAATGGAAGTTTGGTGTTTTTTAAAATTATGGGAGGTACACAAATCGGACGGTCCGATTTGTGTTAAAAAAATTTAAAAAATTTGGAGTACACAAATCAGACGGTCCGATTTGTACTCCGTACATTAAATCATCCCACATTTTAGAAAAATACCACAATAGATCACAATTTAAGAAAACACTACCATTGTTAATCTAATATTAAAAATAAAAAAGTGGACAGAAAGATGTTATTTTAAAATAAACATATAATAATAAAAACGGACCATCCGATTTCATTCTCCGAAAATTAAAAACAATTTTTTCCATGCACAAATCGGACCCAACGAGTTGTTGAACTTAATTTAAAAAACAACTAATAACCAAAATGGATCCTCCGATTTCATTTACATAAATTAAAAAAAAAATTATATATATATAAATCGCATGGTTCGATAAGCTTTATTTGAATTTCACATATAAAACGGACCCTCCGATTTGCTAACAAAATTATAAAAACAATGAAATCGGATGGTCTGACTTCTTAGCATCATCTCTAAGAAAAAGTTGTCCCACATATTGGTATAGCACCTCTATAATCCATAACCCAGTACAACACATTCACATCTTCCATAACAAAAAAAATCAGCTGTCACATGTACATTCCTTGGGATAATGCAAGGCTTGTCCCCTTAAAGGAACACGTCCCTGACCTTTTGTAAGTTCGGATGTATAAAAAATTCTTTCTATACAATAACATTACCCTTAAATAAAAAGGTTAATTTTCATATACTATTTAAACCCACTATTTAAATCTAACCGCATGAATCAGATTGGTAATGGATAACTGTTACGATGGGTAACCGGAGATTAATAAGATGGATGGCTTTGGTTGGCCCAATCGTCCGCGGATGGTGGCTTCCGAGCTGGTTTGCACGTTGGAGCCTCCTTCCGACGTGTGCTCGTGAGTGAATGGGGGGGTGGTACCTGCAAAGACACTCCGATGCCTAAGTTAGCAAGGGTGTGAGCAGGTTTAGAGAGTATTGGGCTTAGAGATACCTGAGGGGCGTCAGTGTATTTGTAGTGGTGAGCCAATAACCACCGTTGGAGTAGTGCCATATTTTTAGGGTGTTAACCGTCCCATTATCTTAGGGAGGTTAAGATATGGCTTGATTAAAGTAGTTAGAGAGATTTTAGGGGCGGTTACTCATTTGAATGAGTACTTATCTGCCAACTATTCTCCGTCCCGACTTCTTGGGAGTAAGTCGGGTTTGACACCGACTTCTAAGTGTGAAGGTTGGTGTTTAGTAAGGCTCAATCCTCTGGACTAGGCCTCTTATTTGGACCTGGCCTTTATTATTGGGCCAGGGTAGGAACAGTGCCCCTACTTAAGCCCAAGATCTTTATAGGACTTGGGTTCAAGTATTTTACTCGGGATCGTAGTCGACTTGTTGGAGGACCGACGTGACTTTCCGTGTCTCTTCGGTTCTGACGGTTACGTCTAATCAAGCGTCGTGTCCGTTAGGGATGTGCGTAGACTTTGGTAACGGTGCATTCTTATTAATGACTGCCCCGCTTTTACCATTATGCCCCTTAGTATGTTTATAAATACTTTCCCTCTCTTTCATTTTTTCGTTTCTGCAATTTTTCAAATTTCTTCTTGCTTTGTTCGTGCTTCATTCTTGCATTCGGAGACCTCTGCTTCTTTCAACCTTCGGTTTCGGATAAAGGTTAGCGTTTTACTTTTATGACATGCTTTGTGATTGCATGCTTTTATTTTCTTTGGAGAGGGAGAAGTGACGTTGTAGGCTTTCGTATCCCCTTAGGGACTCTCGTTTTTTATTCTTTTTCCTTTTTCCTTTGTAGGTTTTCGTCGTGTTTTTAGAAAATGTCTTCTGTAGAGGCTCTTTCTCAATGGGTTGATGTCACAGTCCTAGGAGAGGAACCTTTGGTTGATGCAGAGTTTATTACTCATTTTCGTACTCACCACAGGATTTGTGTTTCTGAGGATGACGAGCCGAAGTATGAGTTGGTAGTCCCGGATCCAGAAGACCGGGTTTGCTTTGGGAGGGCCAATGAGGCGTCTTCTCATTTCTTCTTTATGTATGAATGTATGATCACCCGTCTGGGTGTCTTCCTTCCTTTTTCGGATTTTGAAATGTCTGTTTTGCACCACTGTCGAGTTGCCCCTACCCAACTTCACCCTAACTCTTGGGGTTTTCTGAAAATTTATCAATTTATTAGTCAAGCTTTGGACTTCCCGACTTCTTTGAGGATTTTCTTTTTTCTTTTCCACATGACTAAGCCCTTTAGTGGGCTAAACAACAAACAGCAATGGGTGTCCTTCCGAGCCATACAAGGTCGGAGGATTTTCACCCTTTTTGACGAATCCTTCCATAACTTCAAAAATTATTTTTTCAAAGTGCAAGCTGTAGAGGGTCACCACCCCTTTTTTCTGGATGATAACTCTTCCCCTTGCTTTCCCTTATATTGGCTGGAGGCCTCCCCTTGTGAGAAATATGGTCTGGACGACCTGGATGAAGTAGAGGCTGCCATTGTGGGGTTCCTCCGAGAAGTGTGGGGGAGGGCCCCATATTTGGATACTAAGAAGTTTCTCCAAGGGTCTCCGACCTTTGTCCAGGCGCAGCTAGGTAGCTTTTTCTTGTTTTTAAATTTTTGACTTATCAACTGATCATTCCGACTTGTTTGATTCTTTAGCTATTGTTTTTCTTTTTCAGAAATGGCTAAGACAAATGCTCAAGAATCTTTCCAAAGAGTCCAGGAGGCCAAGGCCAAGTCTCGCGCTCGGGCCGGTGGTGCCAGGGTTATCTCTCCTCCTCCTCCTCCTCGGAATGTTGGGACTCTTTCCAAGCCTATCGTAATTTCTTCTTCAGCTCCCCCTCAGTCGCTCCCCGTTGTCCGACCCTCCCCTGATCCAAAGAAGCGCAAGACTTTGGAGTCTGGTGCTTCTGGTGAGGTTAAGGCGGATGCTATTGAGTTTGTCCGAAAGAATATCTATCCCCATGTTCGTATAGGCATGGATGATATGTCTGTTCGGGGCCACCTTACCACTATGGTCGAGGAGAGTCTCAAGGCGGCGGGGGTTTGTGGCAAGCTCTTGGATATCTTTGAGAAGGCTCCCCTCAGCTCTTTAGGGACGACCTCGAAGGTCGATGAGCTAGAGGGAAGGCTTCGCTCATATCAGGAGCATGAGGGAGAGTTGAAGAAGGAGATTGCCAAGCTGAGGGAGGAGAGAGATACCTTCCGGGAGAAAGGGAAGGCTTTGCAGGCCCAGTACAACATGGAGATGGAGTTGAGGAAAACGGCGCAGGCCAGCTATCAAAGCTTATTCAAGGATCTTGTGTCTGTGAAGAATGATCTGCTGAATTCTCGGAAGGCATATGATGAGTTGGAGGACTCAATTGCTGATGGCGCCGAGGAGTCTTGGAGGATTTTCTTGGAGCAAGTCAGGGTGATTGCTCCCGACTTGGATCTTTCTCCTTTACATCCTGACAAAGTTGTTATTGATGGTGCCATCGTGGATCCTCCTGCCCCCGTAATTGTTTCCGAGTCAGAATTGAAGACTCGAGGGCAGAGGATTATTGAGTCTCCTCCTCATTCCAAAGACGCTCCGAGTTCTTCAGCAGTTCCTCCTATCTCTTCCTCTCCCATGGATACCTCTGGTGGCGCTCCTCCTGATTCCGGTGGTGGTGATCTTTCTAAAAAATGACTTGTGACTATTTGGGGTCCGGCCTGTGGGCCCCCGTTTTTTAAACTCTTTATTTATCTCTAGTTTGAACAATTTTCTTTGGCCCTTTGAGGCCGTAAACAAAATATTTTATGCGTGCCCTTTTTGATAAGGGTTTTAACTTAACAAAATAAATGCTCTTTTTTGGATAAGGGTTTAAGTTACCTTATGCGTGTATGATTTTCTGAATTCCCCTTGACCTTTTCTTGAAAACCTTCCTTTTTGCTTGTTTGTTTTTCTGAGCTTTTTTGTTTAAGGGCTTTTGGGACAGCCTTTAAACTTCTTCCTAGGTTTTCCTATCTCTTTTGTTATCCCTCATACTCAACTTAGTTTTGGTGAGTTCTTATGACTTAGGTTATTTTTGCGATGCGTTTTTCTTCTACTCGGTCCTTCATTCCGATTTATGGATCGAAGTATTTCCGAGCTTTTCTACCCGGGATCTCGTTTCGACTTATGAGTCGGATTTGTTCCCGAGTTTTTACGATCGACTTCTTATAACCTCTTTACACCGACTTGTACCTCGTCGTTTTATCCTGACGACCTTTTAGGTCGGTTCATGGAATTTTCACGTTTTGTCGAGCTTAAGTCGGCGCGTTTCGTAGAAAGACTTAAAAAATAAAAAATGAAAAGGATTTTATAAGAGATATCGTAGATGAAAAAGATCTTTATTAATCGGGGAGGTACCTTTTTTGCTACTAAGGGTCTTGATAATCTATTTCCCTTAGCCTCTACTATGATGCCTCGTTAAAAACCCTTCTCCAGAAAAAACCCTTTTGGGAAAAAATCATGAAGTTGGGAAAAGAGTACATCAGGGAGTAGAGTTCGCTTTTAACTATAGTACCTTTTCATGTTACAAGCATGCCACGACCTCGGGAGCTCAGTGCCGTTCAGGTCGATTATTTTATAATAACCTTTCCCTAAAACTTCATTGACTTTGTATGGTCCCTTCCAATTTGCGGCGAGCTTTCCTTCTCCTGATTTGTTGACTCCAATGTCGTTTCTGATTAAGACCAAATCATCTGGAGCAAATGTTCTTCGAATGACTTTTTTGTTGTACCTTGTAGTCATCCTTTGCTTCAACGCTGCTTCTCTTATCTGGGCATCTTCTCGGACTTCGGGGAGCAGGTCGAGCTCCTCTTTGTGCCCCTGTATGTTTCCGATCTCGTCGTGGAGAATCACCCTTGGGCTTTGCTTATTGATTTCTATTGGTATCATTGCCTCCACACCATAGACTAGTCGGAAGGATGTTTCTCCAGTGGCGGATTGGGGTGTTGTCCTGTAAGCCCATAGCACTTAAGGGAGCTCTTCAGCCCAAGCCCCTTTTGCTTCTTGCAGTCTCTTCTTTAGTCCTGCCAGTATGATTTTGTTGGCTGCCTCGGCTTGCCCATTGGCTTGTGGGTGCTCCACCGAGGTGAACTGATGTTTGATTTTCATACTGGCTACTAAGCTTCTGAAGGTAGCATCGGTGAATTGGGTTCCATTATCCGTAGTGATGGAATAAGGTATCCCATATCTTGTGATGATATTTTTGTAGAGGAACCTCCGACTTCTTTGAGCGGTGATGGTGGCCAATGTTTCTGCTTCTATCCACTTTGTGAAATAATCTATTCCCAAGATCAGGTATTTGACTTGTCCAGGCGCTTGGGGAAAAGGACCTAACAAATCCATTCCCCATTTTGCAAAAGGCCATGGAGAAGTGATACTGATAAGCTCTTCTGGTGGAGCCACGTGGAAATTTGCATGCATTTGACATGGTTGACATTTTTTCACAAATTCTGTGGCATCTTTCTGCAAGGTCGGCCAATAGAATCCGGCTCGGATTATTTTCCTGGCTAGTGACCTTGCTCCGAGATGGTTTCCGCAGATCCCACTATGTACTTCCTCCAGTACCTCGGTGGTTCTTGAGGTCGGTACACACTTTAACAATGATGTTGATATCCCCCTTCTGTAGAGGATATTTCTCACCAAGGTGTAGTGTTGTGCTTCCCTTCGGATCTTTTTAGCTTCTTTCTCCTTATTAGGGAGGATGTCGAATTTCATGTATTCAACTAAGGGGTTCATCCATCCGAGGTTTAAACCGACTACCTCAAGTACTTCTTGTTTATCTTTTATTACTGAGGGTTCCTGGAGGGTTTCTTGGATCAGACTTCTGTTGTTCCCTCCTGGTTTGGTACTTGCTAACTTGGATAGGGCGTCTGCTCTGCTGTTCAGATCCCGAGTTATGTGTTTGACCTCGGTTTCTGCAAAGCGCCCAAGGTATTCCAAAGTTTTTTCCAAGTATCTCTTCATATTTGGGTCCTTTGCCTGATACTCTCCACTTATTTGGGAGGTCACCACTTGCGAGTCGCTGTATATCATCACCTTTGTAGCACCGACTTCTTCTGCTAGTTTTAGCCCAACAATCAAGGCTTCATATTCTGCCTGATTATTTGAGGCTGGGAATTCAAACTTTAGAGAAACCTCTATCTGGGTTCCTCTTTCATCTACCAATATTATGCCTGCGCCGCTTTCCGTTTTGTTGGAGGATCCATCTACATAGAGTTCCCATGTAGTTGGTTTTTCCTCTTGATCCCCTGCGTATTCTGCAACGAAGTCGGCGAGGCATTGAGCTTTGATCGCTGTCCGAGTTTCATATCTTAAGTCGAACTCGGAGAGCTCTATTGCCCATTGAACCATTCTCCCTGCAACATCCGTTTTTTGGAGGATTTGCTTCATGGGTTGGTTCGTACGGACTCTTATGGTGTGAGCTTGAAAGTAAGGCCGTAACCTTCGCGAGGCTACTACCAAGGAGTAAGCAAACTTTTCTAGTTTGTGGTACCTTAGTTCGGGGCCTTGTAGAACTTTACTGATGAAGTAGACTGGATGTTGTCCGACCTCGTCTTCTTTTATCAGGGCTGACGAGACAGCCTTGTTTGCTACGGACAAGTATAGGACGAGGTCTTTCCCAGGTACGGGTCGGGTTAGAATAGGAGGTTGGCTTAAAAACTTTTTGAACTCCTGGAATGCCTCCTCGCATTCAGGAGTCCATTCGAATTGGCATCCCTTCCTTAATAAGGAAAATAGTGGAAGGGATTTCAGTGCCGATCCTGACAGGAATCTGGAGAGGGCTGCAAGTCGGCCATTTAGCTGCTGGACTTCTCTCAAACAAGTCGGACTTTTCATTTCTAGGATGGCTCTACACTTGTCGGGATTGGCTTCGATCCCTCTTTGTGTTAGCATAAATCCTAGAAATTTCCCTGCTTCCACTGCGAAGGCGCACTTTGCGGGATTTAGTCTCATCCCGTGCAACCTTATAGTGTCGAAGACTTGCGAGAGGTCTGTCAAAAGGTCGTCTTCTTTCTTTGTTTTTACCAGCATGTCGTCGACGTATACTTCCATTAGACTCCCCAGGTGAGGGGAAAACACTTTATTCATCAACCTTTGATATGTGGCCCCCGCATTCTTTAACCCGAATGGCATGACCACGTAGCAGAAATTAGCTCTGGGTGTGATGAATGATGTTTTCTCTTGGTCTGGCTCATACATTGGGATTTGATTGTATCCCGAGTAGGCGTCCATAAATGATAAGTATTGGTACCCCGAGCTAGAGTCTACTAGGGTATCAATACTTGGCAAGGGATAAGGGTCCTTAGGACATGCCTTATTTAAGTCGGTGTAGTCGACACACATTCTCCATTTGCCATTCTGTTTTTTGACTAGCACTACATTGGCTAGCCATGTTGGGTACTTGACTTCTCTGATGAAGCCAGCTTCCAGGAGCGCCTGTACTTGTTCTTCCACTATTAGGGCTCGTTTTGGGCCGAGCTTGCGCCTTCTTTGTTGTACAGGTCGGGATCCTGGATAAACCGAGAGCTTGTGGGACATGAGCTCGGGGTCAATCCCAGGCAAGTCAGAGGCCTTCCAGGCGAAGAGGTCGGAATTATCTCTTAGGAGCCTAGTCAACCCTTATTTTAGAGTTTCCCCTAGGTTGGCTCCTATATGAGTGTTCTTCCCTTCCTCTTTACCAACCTGTATCTCCTCGGTTTTTCCTCCTGGTTGTGGTCGCAGTTCTTCTCTGGCCCTTGCGCCACCGAGCTCTATTGTGTTAACTTCTCTGCCCTTTTCCCTTAGGTTTAGGCTCTCATTGTAGCACTTCCTTGCCAACTTTTGATCTCCCCTTACCGTTGCTATTCCCGCTGAGGTCGGGAATTTCATGCAGAGGTGAGGAGTAGATACCACTGCTCCGAGTCGATTGAGGGTAGCTCTGCCGATTAGAGCATTATATGCTGACCCCACATCGATGACTATGAAGTCTATACTCAGAGTCTTTGATTTTTCCCCTTTTCCAAAAGTAGTGTGAAGGGGCAAAAATCCTAGTGGTTTTATTGGCGTGTCCCCTAATCCGTATAGGGTGTCGGGGTAAGCTCTTAATTCTTTCTCATCTAACCCTAGCTTGTCGAAGGCGGGCTTAAAAAGGATGTCTGCCGAGCTTCCTTGGTCCACCAGGGTTCTGTGGAGATGGGCATTTGCTAGGATCATGGTTATCACTACTGGATCATCATGTCCAGAGATTATTCCTCGCCCATCTTCTTTTGTGAATGAAATGGTAGGGAGGTCGGATGGCTCTTCCCCGACCTGATAGACTCTTTTGAGATGTCTTTTGCGAGAGGATTTGGTGAGTCCTCCTCCCGCGAACCCTCCTGAGATCATGTGGATATGTCTCTCTGGTGTCTGCGGTGGTGGGTCTCTTCTATCCATGTCGTCTCGCTTTCTCTTTCCGTGACCGTCCGACCTTTCTATGAGATATCTATCAAGCCGACCTTCTCTAGCCAGCTTTTCTATCACATTTTAAGGTCGTAACAGTCGTTTGTGGAGTGACCATATATCTTATGGTACTCGCAGTAATCGTTGCGGCTTCCCCCTTTTTTTTTTTAATGGGTCTAGGGGGTGGCAATCTCTCAGTGTTACAAATCTCTCTGTATACGTCCACTATAGAGACTTTCAGAGGAGTATAAGAGTGATATTTTCTTGGCCTTTCGAGACCGAGTTCTTCCTTTTTCTTGGTTTCCCTTTCCCTCTCTTTTGTTGAGGGAGGGGGTCTGGGTCGCCAACTCAGGTCTCTTAATTTGGCGTTTTCCTCCATGTTGATGTACTTTTCAGCTCTTTCCTGTACATCACTCAAGGAGGTGGGGTGTCTTTTGGATATGGACTGCGAGAAAGGACCTTCCCTAAGTCCATTGACTAACCCATTATTACTGCTTCGGGGGTAGGTCTTGAATCTCCAAACATGCTTTGTTGAACCTTTTCATATAGGTTCGTAAAGATTCCGACCTCCTGCTTTATTCCCAGGAGGCTCGGTGCATGTTTCACTTTGTCTTTCTGGATTGAGAACCTCATCAAAAACTTCCTCGAGAGGTCTTCAAAATAGTAACCGACCTCGGGGGGAGGCTATCAAACCACTTCATCGCTGCTTTCGATAGAGTGGTCGGGAAGGCCTTGCATGTAGCGTCGGAAGCGTCAGCTAGGTACATCCGACTTTTGAAGTTGCTCAGGTGATGCTTCGGATCCGTGGTCCCGTCATAGAGGTCCATGTCAGGGCTTTTGAAGTTTCTCGGAACTTTAGCCCTCATGATGTCCTCGCTGAAGGGATCCTCCCCACCTAAAGGTGGTTCTTCGTGTTCATCGCGGGGGTTGCGACTTTTGAGGGAGGATTCCAACTGTAAGAGCTTTCTTTCTAACTCTTTTCGTCGTTCCATCTCCTCTTTTAGGCTCTTTTCAGTTTCCTTTTGTCGCTCTCGCTCTTGCTCTAATTGCTCCAGGCGGCTGTGGACTAATCCCATGAGTTCAGTTACATGGGGTGGTACTTCTTTTTCTGATTCGCGCCCTTCTGAGGAGTTCACCTTCGGATTCTTTATTCCGGAAGTGCCTTCCCTGTGTTGATTATCGATTTCTTGGTGGAGGATGAGGTCCACATCGTTGTTGCCTGTGTCCAGATTCTCTTGTTCAGAATCTGTCTCCACATGGCCTTATTCGTGGGATCTATCTGCCATCGTTGGATGATCTCTCAGGTCCCCGACAACGGCGCCAATGTTACGATGGGTAACCGGAGATTAATAAGATGGATGGCTTTGGTTGGCCCAATCGTCCGTGGATGGTGGCTTCCGAGCTGGTTTGCACGTTGGAGCCTCCTTCCGACGTGTGCTCGTGAGTGAATGGGGGGGTGGTACCTGCAAAGACACTCCGATGCCTAAGTTAGCAAGGGTGTGAGCAGGTCTAGAGAGTATTGGGCTTAGAGATACCTGAGGGGTGTCAGTGTATTTGTAGTGGTGAGCCAATAACCACCGTTGGAGTAGTGCCATATTTTTAGGGTGTTAACCGTCCCATTATCTTAGGGAGGTTAAGATATGGCTTGATTAAAGTAGTTAGAGAGATTTTAGGAGCGGTTACTCATTTGAATGAGTACTTATCTGCCAACTATTCTCCGTCCCGACTTCTTGGGAGTAAGTCGGGTTTGACACCGACTTCTAAGTGTGAAGGTTGGTGTTTAGTAAGGCTCAATCCTCTGGACTAGGCCTCTTATTTGGACCTGGGCCTTTATTATTGGGTCAGGGTAGGAACAATAACCATGTAAATCTCTTTTAAAAGTTTAAACTAAACTCTAGTATATGAAATGTTGTCCTCATGGCTTACTAAGGAACTTTCAAATAACAATCCTACTTTGACTGGGTGGAAATCTCTCAACTTGGTTTGGCCTTAAAGCAATTCAAACCGGTTATACAAGCATTTTCAGTATTGATTGTCACGGATTTAATTTTCCTCTCATAAATAAACATCAGTTTAACAATGATGATTATACAAACCAGAGATCATGAAAAATAAAATATGAACAATTAGTGGATATTTATTTGATCAGAATCTGAATCAGCAACGACCGATGATCTGACCATTCTGCGTGTATTTTCATCATATCCATCATTTTCATCATCGTCATCTTTCTTCTCATCAATTATGCCTATCAACCAACAGTTAGAGAACTTTCCAGTCCATAAGAAGTGAAAGGAATGCAATGCAAACATTACCCTTCTTTATGAGCAGAGCTTCCAGTGTTCCTGTGGAAAAATCATCTTTCCCTCCCAAATCTTGAAATCCTACCAATCTATCCACCGCAATGCCTTGCCTGAGAAAAAGAAACACCATAGCCAATATATTGAGATATTAAGTTGTTAATCTTCTATATAAAAAGGTGATTCGGGAGAATTTAGTACTCAATTTCTTCCATAGAATAGCCTTCTCATGTACTAATAAAACAACATTTTATTATTTCTCATAAAACTTGAACCTAAGACCTCTTAATAGAAGAATAAAGTACTTGCTATTTTGACTATTCCATAATTATTACTATTATACACATTACAAAGGTGGACTGATAGACATATTAGTCCATAAAAAAGATATCATTATTTAGTTGAAAATGGTAAAAATTAGTATTAAAAAGAAAAGATAGGTAGTTATTTTAGCTAGTTCATATAGGCAGTTATTTTTAAAATAGTATGGGTCCACTTACACCATATTTAAATCTTATTGACTTACAATGCTGAAACACTAATGTATTCTAAATTTCATCAATTCAACCATTGAATCATGTTATACTATTTTGATAATCAAACTCACCAAATTTCGAGAAATTCGAACATCAATAAATGAGTTATCTTCAAGTAGATATTTACTTGTACTTTTAAAACTATATTATAGTTCAAAATTAAATGAAGTTTTATGTTTTTGCAAAATTAATCTATATGATAAATGTCTTATTTTAACAGATGAATGAGAAAACTGAGTCTATAAAAAGTTATTCACATGTGTAACCCATTTGGGAAGTAGCAGAAGCTACTTTTTTTAATTTTTGGATTATAAAAAAGTCACAATTTATGTGTTTGGCACTATTTTAAAAAAAGCTTTTAACTTATTGAAAAGTTAATTTGCAACTTTTTGAAAAAGTATAAATATATGACTTCTTGCTTCTCGATAAGTCATTCTACCACTTACTTAAAAAAAATTAATTTTAAAACAAAAAAAATCTACTTTCCTTCTTGACTCTATGAAAAATACTGACCCTTCATCACCATTTTCACACAAGGTCTGCTAGAAGCACTGGCCTTCCACCATCATTCTCACGCAATGTTCCAAGTCTCACCATTTTTACGTAATGAAACATCTGATGGAAGTATTAATCCTCCACCACATTTTCAGACAATATTACATCTGAACAACTTACTGCATATATTCCTTCTAAGTATTTTTTTTTATCATTTTATCACTATTTTTTATTATTAAATTTGTATTCAAGTGTGGGTATGAAATTTCAGTTTTAATTTTATTTTTTTCATATGTAATTTTATAGCTTATTATTATTTTCATAGTTAATTATAACAAGTTTTTGACCTCAATAAAGGAGAAGAGGGTTCTAATAGGAGTAAAAATAAAAATAAAAACAGCAATAAAATATACATGACACACATTTATATTTATTTTTATTTTCACCTACCATATCATACACAATATTAGTGATTAGGTTATGTAAAATCAACATTCAATATTGGAAAATATTTGTTATCATGATTATTTATTCATTCTTTTATAAAAAAATTTATCTTTTGCGTTATTTATCCAAACGCTACAACTTTAAAATAAGTACTTTTATAACTAAAAAACCAAATACAAAATAACTTATTTATAAGCTGCTTTTAATAAAAGTCCTTATGTTTTAAGCTCCTTTTCCAAAAGAACTTATTTAAGTTATTTACCCAAACTGGACAAGTTAAAGAGAGATTATTTTTGGATTTTGACACAAATGCGAGAATCCCCTATACATATGTAACCGATAATAGATATTAGATAATAAGGATTAATAGTCAAATTCGTCCTTGAACGATCATTCATTCTTCAAATTGGTCCCTAAAAGGCTAAAAGATTAAATTAGTCATATTAGTCCTTGAAAGATAAAACCTAAGTCAAACCTTCGTTAGTTAGATAATGACGTGTCATGTTAAATGCCACGTGACACGATAACATGATAGATTAATACCACATGTTACAAGATGATCAGTTGACGTGTCAAGTTATTGACATATGGCATGCTATGACTTATCTGACATGTCATAAATTTATTTATAATCGAATCAATCCCTAAAAATACACAGATAAGTCATTTCCGTCCCAAAAATATTAAAAATTGATCAAATTTGTCGTCATATAAATGGCTCTTATTTTTTTTATAATATTAAAGTTTTAATATTTGTTAATCCTACTAATTTTAGTTTCATTTTTCACACCTTAATAACAAATTTTCCTTCGGATAAAATAATAAAAATAATCAAACTATTACAAAGTTATTTTCTCATTTGCATTTTCAGATTTTACATTTTCAAATTCTAGTTTTTTGTAGTGAGATTTTTTTATATAAATAATTTTATCAGACTATTATTAATTATATACTAAAAGTTTTAATCTTTTAAATCTCACTAAATAAACATAGTAGTATTTTAAAATTTTAATCATTTAGATTTCACCCAAAATTTAGTTCAATCTATCACTAATTGTCCATTTTTATCTTTCTATATTTATTTTAGTTTAAAATTCTTTTTAACAAATTTTTTTAAATCTGACAATTAAAAAGATAGAGAGAAATGATGATAACTAAATAGTAATGATATTAAAAAAGAACTACATAATAAGATTCAACGAGTGATCGCACAAGCCTGCTTTTTCAATTATTAAGTTCTACCGCATAAATTAAAAAATAAAAAATTTCTAAATTCTAAAAAAAAAAATAAAAGATTTAAAAATAACTATTATATTTATTTAGTGAAATTCTAAAAAATTAAATTTGTAAGTATATAATTAATAATAGTTTGATAAAAGCATTTAAATAAAAAAAAATTTCATTACACAATTTTTTTTGAAAATATAAAATTTTAAAATATAAATGACAAAATAACTTTGTAAAATTGTAATAATCTGATTATTTCTATTATTTTATGCAAAGAGAATTTTTGTTTATTAAGGTTTAAAAAATGATATTAAAATTAGTAGTATTAAAAAGTATTAAAAATTTAATATTATGAAAAAAACAAAAGAGATTTATATGAGGACTAGCTTGATCAATTTTTAAAATTTTAGAAATGAAGATGACTTATGTGTGTATTTTTAAAGACTAATTTAACTCTAAATAACTTTATAACATGTTAGATGACACGTCAACCAATCATATTATGACAGTAACATTAACCTACCATGTCATCATGCCATGTAACACTTAACATGACACGTCCTAACTGACGGAATGATCAATCTGACTTATGTTTTATCTTTCAGGACTAATGTGACTAATTTAATCTTTTAGGGAACAATTTGAAGATTGAGTGATCTTTTAACCCTAGATAATAAGTAATAGATGAATTATAAACTGGTTTGACAACATCATCCTTTTTATTTCTACAAAGCTACTAACAATTAGTCACAAGGAAAAAGCATGATTGTCATAGGCACTTGGAATGTAAAAAGTCTATTGCAGAGTAAAGATTGTTGATAGTCATTTTTTATTTATTTTTATTTCAATTTTTATGAAATCAGCAACACACAATATGCTTTGTGAATATTAAAAGCACTCAATTAAATGAGGTAACAGATGTAAGCCGCACCTGAACAGTATGACACAAGGCAAAGTCTTTATTGCCAGTTTTGCGACAAAGAATGGTGCATGCTGAATTTCATTATCAACAAAGAACACTTTTACGCGATTTCTTTACCAAAAGAAAAACAGAGATGTTAAAGTAAAAAGACTAATGTCACAATTAGATTGGCTTAATGATGAGAAAACAGTCAAACATAAAATCTTCTCTACTGCAAATAATAATAATGTAAGCGCGTTAATGCTGACCTCTGCATCAAGCTTGATGAACTTCGTATCTATATGCTTTGGTGAAAGGGACTTTAAATGCTTATCCATTATCCTGGAAACATTTTAAGCATGCGTGAAAGGGTGAAGGGGGCAGAGATGTCTTCAAGTCTAAACCCAGAAAACATACTTGCACCGATAGAACTCCTTATGGTAGAAATGACAAATCACTTTTTCACTTCTGGTGACTTCAGCTAAGAAATCCCCTTCAGTTATCTCTCTGTACTCCCCATGACCTTTCCTTCTTCCATTCCTGCCGTTTCTCTGATTCTTTCTAACAAGACAAATCTAGTAATTAGTACTGAGGTATTTAATAAATAATAACATTGTCATGAATCCTGATACATACGGAATACAAATATTCGTACCTTTAGAGCTGCAATCCTATCTGCATGCAATTTTTCCAACTCAGGATCCTGATATATCCATTTGAATTAGTAGGGGAGAATATCGGGAATGGATTTTCTCATGTCAAACTCAAATATTCACATGATCTTGTCACGTACAGATTTTCAACACTAATTAAGAACGAACAAAGGACCGCATCAGCATCTAATTGAAGGTACAAACTAAAACATGGCAAGGTCATGTGAAAACTTCACGTGAGAAAATCTATTCTAAGGTGTACACGAATAAACATATATGACAAGGTTGAGAAGTTTACAAATCATACATCTATTAAATCATCAAGGTCAGCCTCCTGGTTAGAAGAACTTGATGCCTGCGCCTTCTCTTGTGCAAGCAATTCCTGCAGGAAGCATAATATTAGTCAGATCACATCAGCATGAAACACCTATTGTGCTATGAGCATGAGGTGTGTGCTACGAATGCCATAACAGAATGTATGTGTTACTGTGGTTATAAGTGTTCCCTATACAGATTAATCAGCTGCTCATCATCAACTATGGTAAGGTTCTTAAATATTTTGCCATAAGAACAACTTAACAAGAAAAGAAGAAAAAAGATAATTGCAGAACAGTTTCAAGTTCTCAACAACATCAAAAGTTCAAATTATTGAAAAAACAGGGCAGTTCAATTCCATGCACACCTAGTTCGATTTGATGTGCAAGAAAATAAAAATACATTTCAAGTGTATAGCAGAATTTAAGCATTAAAAAGAACAGTCAAATACTGTTAGTAACAACCACCCTTATATATTTTAGTGTGTTGGTGGATGTGCGAGATGAACTGCAGCAAGACATTAATTTCAGGGAAAATTCTGCGGTGCTTATATCAAAGATAAGCATAGTATGTTGATATTGCATGTCAACATTAGACAAAGACACGTCAATGATAAAGTCACATCCGTGCACAAAGAAGAACGGAACCGTTCTGCTTAAGAATTTTATTACGGACAATGGTGAAATGGTTTGGTTAAATAAGCAAGTCATTAGAGGTAGGTTTAGTGGGCTGTTGTTATTCGAACTTCTTTTGTTTTTTTTTTTTTTGTGACGGACTCATGATTGTTTGAGAATGTGTTAGTATACTTTACTAGAAGGCCCTAAAAAAATGGGTAATGTTATCCATCGACAAAAACTTCTATTTGAGATGGAGTAAGAAAAAGTTATGCGTGGGTTTATTGTATGAGTATATGCCACTGCTGATGTTATAATAGTCTAAAGTGATTGTCATACTTCTTATAATTATATTATTTTTTTGGTTAAGTACTTAAGTTATTACAGTTTAAGAGTTTGCAAGTGAACCATTACAGTAGATAAAATTCATTAGCGTAAAGTATATTTTTTTGTTCTAAAGTTTGATAAAAATTTCAAAAATATCCCTAAGTTTTATTTTGTGTCAATTTTGTCCTATAAATTTTCGATTTGCATCAAATATACCCTTGACGACTGATTTTTCAAAAAATTTAAGATCGATTCAATAATAATTTCATGAGAACAACCCCTCAACACAAGCAAATCAAACATAATTTTTATGCATTATTGTTATATTGGTCTTAAATTTTTTGAAAATTTAGCCTCCGAGAGTATATTTAATGCAAATCGAAAACTTTTAGGACAAAATTGAAACAAAATAAAACTTAGGAGTATTTTTAAAACTTTTGCCAAACTTCAGGGACAAAAAATATACTTTACCCAATTTATTAATTAGTAGAGTTTAAGGTCCAGTTTAGGAAAATAACGTAATTAAGCTACTTTTGAGAAAATAACTTAAGTAATAAATGACTATATTAAAAGTAACTTATAAATAAGTTATTTTGTATTTGAATTTTTAGTTTTAAAAGTGCCTGTTTTATAAAAATGTGATAAAAAGTAGTAGTATTATGAGAGAAGTTATTTTTTTTAACTTCTCTATAAGCTCTTAAATAGCTTCTTAGAAAGCTACAATTTGGTTTTGAAAATTGCACCAAACATTAATACTACTACTCTTCATAAGTCAAAAATAGATGTCTATTTAACTAACTATTCTAACCCAATCATAAAGATATCGTTTTTTAAACAGAATATATTCTGTTATGTTAAACGTTATTCTTACGGTAGGGAGTTAATTGGAAAAAAAATTTAACATATAGAGATCCAGTTGAAAAAAAAATGAAGGCCTAATTGAAAATTCGGTAAAACTATAGAGACCTGTAGAGTAATTAAACCTCAACTTATTCAGATAAAACGACTTCGTTTTAACGTTAAATATGTCAATGCCTATTTAGCTTAAAAGAATTTGATAGAATATAAATTTACATTAATTTTGCATCGTTATGATATTTATTATATTAGTATTTTTTTCAATAAATTATTAATTATATGGTATAATTGATGAAAATAAACTTATTAATAAAACTTGATACATTATTATATATATTAAGTAAATGATGTTATTAAAACATTTAAATGGAAATAAAATTTTTTATTTTTACATAATTTTATTTTTAGGTGACTCACTTTTTCTTACTCCATCTCAAATAGAATTTTTTGTCCATGGATAACATTACCCATTTTTTTTAGGGCCTCCTAAAAAAGTATACAACACATTCTCAGACAAAAGAAGTCTGTCACAAAAAAAAAAAAACAAAAGAAGTCCGTATAACAACGGCCCACTGAACCTACCTCTAATGACTTGCTTATTTAACCAAACCATTACACCATTGTCCCTAATAAAATTCTTAAGCAGAACGGTTCTATTCTTCTTTGTGCACGGCTGTGACTTTACCATTGACGTGTCTTTGTCTAACGTTGACATGCAATATCAACATACTATGCTTATCTTTGATATAAGCACCGCAGAATTTTCCTAATTTCAGAACCACCAAATCACACAATTCTAACAAATAATCTGTCATGAAATCACTTGTTCCAAAAACTTAAACTCATAGAAGAAGATACATGAATAATATATCTCAAGCTCGCCTCTTTACACAAGAACCTCTTTTAGGTTTGTGTGGATTTTTGTATAGGCTTTTTTATTTTCTCTTTTTTATTTGTAAAATTGCTAAATTCTTTCTTTTGGATTCACAAGATCAAAGTTTTAGACTTTTTATTAATCATAGAAGCCCTAATATTGTATATGCTGTCACAAAAGCTTCAGCGCGCGGACACATAATGTCCCTAACATAATTTTTGGTAACTTCAAACAACTGTCTCAGAGAAAAATATTAAACTACAGAATCAAAGGAAAAATGTCCAAAACACTGTAAAAATATTATAACTAGTATTCGAAACATCAAAGGCGACTTCAACCAACGGATTAAGCCATTAACTAAAACAGGGTTAGGATGCCAAATCTTCACCTAAAACCTTAAGGCAATGGATTTATGACCTTCACCTCTCACACTTGATATCTCGATGACAAGGAAAATGCCCTAGCATTTCATACAGCTATTGAATGGAAACCACTAAATGAAAATGAAAATGAAAATAAAAATGAGAAGAATTAGATAATGAACCTTCTGATAATCACGGGCAGCTGCAGCCATTACGTTTCCAAAGGCAAGATTTGACAAAGTAGACTTTACTGCGTTCGGATCCATTTTCGAAACACAAAGGGAACGGGAGAAGCCTCTGGCTCGAACGATTGAGATCTGTGTTATGAATGCGCGAAAGGACGATGGAGGAAGAACCAACCTCTGTTACTTGTTAGTATTGATGCGGAGGGAAATGGTGGCAATTAAAGTTAAACATCAAAGTAGTTTCTAAGATTTACAAAATGTATCGATTTAGTCCCTGACTTTTCAATTGTACTATTTAGGTTCTCGACTTTGGAAAAAATGCTGGATTATGGAAAACAGCGTTTGGCGCTAAAAAATGAAAACGATGCCGCTTTAAGAAGGAGATAGTTACCAAAAGTTATAACCCCCCATATTTAAAGAGATCACTTCGCCACTTCATCTTCTTCATCACGTTCGAACTGAAAGTTCCATACCCTGGGTTCCACTAGTCTTGCTGAAGTTTTCTGTGGTGACGCAAATTGGAGAGGATCGAAACGTGTTCGTTGGTCGTTCAAAATCGGCGAAAGAAAGAGCAAAGCTTCTTCGTGAACCCCCTGACAGAGGTAGGCATGCACTGAATAAAATATTTTTTATTTATCTTTTATAGCGTTAAAGTATCAATTATTGTGAGTTTGAGTTGAAAATTTTGTGTTGGTTGATAAAAAATCATTGAATGCTATATTATTAGGTAGGATTTAAGGTACTGAGTGGTGTGGGTTTGGATTTTGTGAATGCTTTGTTTTCACACAGGTAATAAGGGTGTTTCTATAATAGCAATGTGATGAAGTATCTATTTTTAAACAATAGTGGAGTATTTTGTACTGTGGTTTGTTGATTATATTATCGGTAGCATACATTAGATAAATTGTTATACCTGTTTTTCACTATAGATGAAATAATTGCTGGATATCATGTTCCACCATGGTGGGACGTTTAAGAAGAACGATGATGAAAAATTGGTTTACTCACCGGACAATACAAGTTGCTTAGAAGATTTAGATGAAGATACCTTAGATGTTTTTTTGGTGAGAAACTATTTTAAGAAGCTGGAGTATGACAAGGTAGTTGAGTGCTGGTGGCTGGTTCCCGAAAGTAGCTTGGAGGTGGGACTGAAAGCTCTGACCAGTGATGATGAACTAAAGGAGATGTGCTTCCATGCAGAGAGGATTGATGGAGTAGTTGATGTGTATGTTGAACATGAAGTTTCTACACCTGAACTAATAGAGGAGAAAGGGACTGTGATGTTATTTGATTATGAAGCAGAAGAGGTTTACCATGGTGACTTACAGACTAACAAGGAAACACCTCCGAATAGCTCAAATCAAACATCGGATAACAAATCAACTACAAACCCAATTCCAAATCTCTCAACGGCAAACACAATTCCTTCTACTGCAACTCCCATTCCAAACCATCTTGCTGCTGACCCCTCACTACAAATCCTACCAATGAAGAGCCCAACCCCATGGAAGGACCTGATAATCTCAAACCCAATTATAGATCCAACCCAAAATCTAGTAAAAAATCCAACCCAGCTCCCATTGTGAAACATAATCACAAGCCAATTCCAAAGCCCAAGAACCTTCTGAAGCCCAACAAAACTCAATCAAAGCCCAAGTCCAACTTCACTTCCAAATCCAAACCCAAATTTAACCCACCTAAAAGAATTACAAGATCTTAAGCAAATGGGAGGAGTACTAACAAATGCAAGCAATCTCTTCATGTGAATTTAACTGTAAATGAATCAACAAGTGATGATGGCAGCTCAAAGGATATATCTTATGTCCCAGTACAAGAGGTCAGTTCTAGCAATGATGAAGAATTGATTGCAAAAATTTCTAAACCAATTAGGAAAGAGATTAAAAAAGTCCAAAAGGTTCTAAACGGGCTAACAATTTTTTCAAAGATAACAAGGTTCTCAATAAAAAAAATGTTTTTTGGTCTCTTATATTTATTTGTGTGAGATTGATTATTTTTTTGTCAATATGTTTTATATATTTTAATAAAATAAGTTTTCATGGTCAATGAGTCATAGCTTAAATAACATAATTTCTCTATACTCATCTAACAGTGTTTATATTTCTCTTTATGTAATATTTTTTTCACATAATATTTTATATACATGTTGATTCACATAAAGTGTTATTTACTTTAAGTGTAATTGAAATTAATAATTTAATATAATTTGATAAATTATTTTGCTTTATTCATTATAAAATTATAATGTTTATAGTTATTATTTGTCCATTCAATTAACAACAAAAATACGAAAAAGTTTTTTTTTTAATTTAAAAAATATGAATGCAATGATTTTTAAGTTATATGGCTTAGGATTTAAAGATGATCTTTTAAATGAATATTGATTGAAAATAGAAAAAATATTGTAAAAATATTACATAAATAATAGAAAATAAATGGATAATATACATGTTAATTTAGATAATCAAAATAAAATAAAATAAATAACAAAAGAAGATATTTTTTGTTTTGTAGTACAAATATAATATATAATAATATAATAAATTGTAATGTTCTGGTATAAAAAATATGAAACTTTTAATATCATATGAAAAGATGTGACATTTTATGAATTAGATAATTTAAAAAATACTTATTATAGTTAAAATTAAAAATATTATTACCTAAAAAAACTATTTAATAAAATTAAGAGAGAGAGTTAAAATTGTTTAACTAACAAAAAAAATTACCACCATCATCAACCTATTAAATTTGAGTAATATCAAGTAAAAATTAAGAAATAAATCAGAACAATAAATTCAAAAATTTTCTATTTCTTTTTTTATGGTGTTTTACTTTAAGTAATTATTTTTTATGGATAATATTTAAATAACAAACAAAATAGTAAGAAGATTCGCATTAGTTATGAAAACTAATACTAATATCATCCTTATAGTATGATCGCATTATTTTAAAACATACAACATAAAATAATAAAATATAATTTAATTAATGTGTACATTAAAACAAATGTAAAACTTATATAATAGCAATTAAATATGAAAAGCAATGACAATCTTCTGTTCGTATTATTTCAAAACATACAATATAAAATAATAAAATATAGTTTAATTAATGTTCATAATAAAACAAATGTGAAACTTATAATAAAATATAGTTTAATTGATGCTCACAATAAAATAAATGTGAAACTTATGGCACAATCTTTTGTTGTAAAGTACTATACTAAATTGTAATTTAAATTTATAATTATTAGTTAAAAACTTACAATAATATACCATTTTTATTATATTAGCTAAAAATAATATATTTTGATATTATTTTTTAGGGTTACTAACATTAAATTTTGATATAATTTAACCAAAAAATTTTAATGCTTTATGTTTTAAATTTTTTTAATAGAGCAATAAAATTACTTAACACATACATTAAGAAAAAAACTATTATTTTTATATATCTAGATATTCAAAAAACACAAAAACAAATTCTTTTAATAATACTTTAACAACTCATATAAATTAACAGAACAAATGATTATAAATCAAAATAATAGACAAAATATAAAATTGTGATAATAGTATTTGATGATAATTAAAACGAAAGTGAAAGGAAAAAAAAAGAAAATGAAAAAGAAAAACAAGACAATATAACAATTATGGTAAGATAATGACAGGCATGTGTATAGAAAATAAATAATAGGAAAAAATAATAGTGTGATACAATAAAAAAATATAATAAAAATATGAATTAATAATTTTAAAAATGTAATAAAATTAAATATAATTTAATAAATTGAATATAAAATTTAAAATTATACTTAAAAATAAAAATACTTTGAATATAATGTCTTTATTTTTATTTTAAATTAAATATTTTTTTTATCAAAGATCGGGACAAAAAGACTCGAACCCGCGACATCTAAGTGAGTATGGGAAATTATGCTGTTTGAGTTATAAATATTTATAAATAATTACTAGCAGTCTAGCACAGCAAGAGATAATTAGTCACATTCCGTATATACAGAAATGGGAATTTTTTCCCCAGTATTCCACACGTATGCTACTCCCTAAACCCTAAACTGCTAGCATACCTCAAAATTGCTAACAAACCGAACTTTCGAAAAACTAATAGGCAGTTGAATAGTTGATAGTGGCAAGCACGAACTCAGATTTCATAAAATTGATGCCAAAATTCCTCCAGCAAAGTCTATCCTTAATCAGTTTCAATCTGGAGTTTCCCTGTAAAATCAAGACGAAAGGATTACACATGAGCAATCCAAAAGGTTTAAAGAAAGAAGGGGATAAAGGAAACTAAGTCGGTTATGTTGATAACGTGAATGCAAATTATAGATTTATTTACCACAAACCATTTTCCAAATCCTTCTGCCTGCCATGAGGAGTATGTAACAAACTATTTGCAGCTTGAAAAAAAAAATCACATGAACCAGTTTCTCCCTCCAAAGCATCCTTTATCTCAATAAGATTTCTAGTCGATCATATGTGCATTTTATTTTATGCCTTTCTTCAATTGACATACTTATCTTCTCGGATGACTGCATAAAGACAGAAAAAATAAGCAAGGAAGGACACCACTGGAGGGAGAGGGAAAAAATAGGAAAAGAAGAAAACTAAAACCAGCAATCAATAAGGCTGTTCATCTTCATCAAAGTGTTAAACATACCTGTAAAGAACTAACATTCTGTATAATGCTATCAACACCTTCCTTGCATGAAGACATTATCTGTTGCATCTTGGGATCCTTGTTTATCAACAGAAGTACTGAAGCAACAGCATTCACCCTGACCAACCAGTTATTGGGATGTTGAGTGCAATTATCAGATATTGGCCACAAACTACTTTCAGCTACAGCTGATCCCATTGTCTTTAACACTAGATTCAGAAGTTTATGACACCGATCAAACAAGAAAAAGCAAGGTAGGAGATAGTAATGGACAGTGGTTAATTGAGTGGAAGATTTGCACTGCCCATCATAATCTTCTGGAAGGCACTGTGGGACAGTAAAAGACATAATGAGCTAAATTAGATTCCATTATTATGCTCATAAGTTTTGACATACAGTTTTGAAGAGCTTGTACAAAAAAGGCAAGGGTTGAAGGAAATGGAAAACAGAGATAAAAACAAATTGCGAATCCCTATTAAATAGGATAAGATACCATATCAGTCAGTCATGTATTTCAAAGATCTAAAAATTTTGACTTTTAAAACAAAAATAAGAAGCAACAAAATAAGGCAAGTGGCAACATCGTCATATAATATTTGATGGTCACAGGATTTTCGACAGCTACTCACTTGTGCAGCATCAATCAGATATTGGGAAAGATAAGTGCCTAGTGTGATAATACTTTGTTCAGAAAGTCTCGTTGGCTTGGAATCAACTGTAACAATCATTCTTAGGAGAGAACAACTGTTATCCAGAGGAGGCTTTAGCAGCTGTAATAAAAAACTGCTATCAGAACTGATGCTGCTAAGGAGCATCTGAATGAGCAAATACAAAACACCAGGAAACCATCAAAGGATAATAGGTTCTTAAGTAACAAAAATCAGTGTCACACACATATTAGTGTGTCAACTTACTATATGATCAATTATGACTTTCTCTATAATATTTAGAACAAGATAATTGCCTCCAATTTGTGCCATATATGAGCAGAGAAGAGTTGTCATTGACTTAATCGTTTGACAGAATATGTCACTCTTCAAACCAGAAGAACCTTCTGCAAAAGAAAGAGCAACATTGTTGATGCCATAACATTTCGAACATTAGTTAAAAGATTGATAAGCATAGCTAATTCAATTATATACTACTAGATGACTGAATTACATTTTATTTCAGTATGGAAGTCAACATAAGCTACCAAGCATTGTTATAAAAAGATGTCAGTGAGTAAACATTTTTCACATTACAATGACTTTGCTAGCACAAATAAAAAATGTAAAATGATATATATATATATATATATATATATATAATCGCCGCGGAGCAACAGCCGCGTCCTGATCTGATCTATCTACTCGGCAATTCATCCGGTGACTTCACGGTCGCCAAAGTATATATATATATATATATATATATATATATAAAACTAGTTTTCATACGTTAAACAAGAATATATGTTATCAAACGTTTTAAGTGAGTCTGTAAACTACCAGGAGAAACTTTAAAACGCAGGACCAAGGTGATGAAGATACTCAAGTGATCTGCAATTTTTATATGCCCTTCCCTATAGGCTGAATGAAGAATCTCAATGATACGGAATAACACAGACGGATCTAGTTCAGGACCTGCAATAAGCAAAAGAACAGTAAGTATCATCATAAGCTTTGACCCGAATCCTACAAAAGTCGCAATGGCTACGTTGCAACTTAAAGGATGTAGTGAAGAAAAGAAATGGAAAAAATAATTGTTCACAGTTGGATTTTAAAATAATAAGAAATTGACCCTAAGTTTTAAACAGGGATAGTGAGCTTACTTAAGCAACAACAAGCTATTGACTTTAAAATAGGCCAGTCCAGATGAGAGAGATAGTAAAGGCAACACAAAGAGAGCTCTTGACATTCTCTAGGAAGCCTCACAAAAGAACCGGAGCATTTCTTTCCTGCAAGATGAAAAAGCATTGTGATTGGAAGCTAATAACTGTGGGTAGTGTATTACTGGTAGTGATGGCAACAGCATGTTTACCTTCTTCTCCTTGACATGTGCAATAAAAATTTTGCAACTTGTCTTGGATGTCATCATACATGCAAGCAAGTGATGAGTTTGAAAAAGCACGTTGTCCTATATGAAGTTGAAGACGCAAAGCAACCTAGAGCGAACACTTAACAGTTTAGGGCCAATAAGTACTAAATTGGAAATTTCGGATCATAAATGCTATTACTACAGCATAATTAATCTCTATAATTTTGTCAAACTCAAGGATGAGAACTCATTTTCAAAATAAAAATAACGATTACCTCAGAGCAGGCTGGGTGATTATCTCCAAGCTGGATCAGCAAAAGAGGTAGCTCCGCAATCCAAGCCATTAAAGATTCTTGAAGTTTTAAATTTTCTGGATTGCTTGTCTCCAGAGAAAGCATGGCTTGGATCTGGAATTCAACCAAAAATAAAAGAGCAATACTTTAGAGAGATGCGTAGAATTGCCAACACAAAGATTGTCCTTGACCCAAGAATTCCAAATATTTCTCTCCGAGATAGAGACAAGGCTAAACTTACAGGAGTTAGCATGTCTTCGATTGCAGATAGACAGGCCAATTTCAATAAGGAACCCGGTTTGCTTTCCCTGAATATATACGTAAATGCCTGCAAGTTCCCATGAATTCCAATTTACAATAGAACACATGCAAACCTTTTATAAAAATATTAAAGGAGAGAGAGGTTGGAGGTGGAGGGAGAGGGAGGAAACCTACACTTGCTGTTACACATGTCAGCAGCAAGGAAGATCAAGGGGGGAATGGGAAAATTACTCCTTTTCAAATTATGAAAAGGAGAGGCAAGAAGAAAATGAGGTCCAGGGAGTAGGAGGAACCAAGTTTTAGGGAGTTTGTTTGAGGTGTATAAATAGAAAAAGGAGGGAGTAATTGGGAGGTTAGGAAAAAAGTAGAGTAAGAATTGGGGAGAGATTGGCCTCTCAAATGCCAAATATCGTTTCTGTTATTTCTTATACATACGCTCATATACACTAACATAATACAATTCTTCACTAATTTAGGAACTATCACACTTATACTCACTTTTCTGTATTCCACCGTCTTCTATTTCTATTCTCTTCTACTAATTCCTACTGCATTTGTATACTGCTTCTACCATAATTGTGTTTTACATCCTGTTATATCTGGGAGCTTTACGCTTAAATATGCGGAGTAAAAAAACAAGACTTAAACATGGTACAGGAAAATAGGAAATCATAGAATTTAAATATTCAGAAACTCACTGTATTCAATAAATTGCTTCCAACATAAAAAAAAAAAATTGATCTTCAGAATTCTAGTAGAAAGTCAAACCTGAAGAAGACGAGTTGTCCAATAGCTTGCCCCACGTGAAACAAATTTTGGAATAAAAGGAAGGAGCTGAATCAAACGCTTTTCCGAGACAGCATTATCAGATCGTGCACCTTCACATACCTGCATGCTAACAATTTCAGTCAAATTCAGTTGTAGAATGACCACTTTTCAAATTCATGAAACTTAGAATTATGTATTGAACCTGCCCAAGCAGTGCATGTTCCATAAACTCAAGAAATTTCTCCAACAAATCAGGAGGAAGACAGATCCATTCATTTAATTCAAAAAATATTTTTGCAACAGCCATGTTCAAGTCAACCAATCTATTGTTATCCTGGAAATCACAGTAAAGGAAAGAGTTAGTTTATTTGAAATTACAATTCCTGCTCCTTCCCATCTTATGCCTCAAACGGAAGGGGATTACTATTAAAAAAAAAACACACACACACACACACAGAATAATTTATAGGGAGAAAGTCTACATTTAATTTTTAAAAGTATTTGGCCCCAAATCCCTAACAGACCAAATATGAGTTCTAACTTCATATGTTCAATGCATATACATACAAGAAGAGGAATTCAAAACTGCATCATTTAGTTTCTGAATTACTCATGAAGTTAGAAGGCTAGAATGCGTCAATTATATACAAACATATATTCCTCAAAAAGCAGACCAGTTGGATGTTGGAACATTAGACTGGCCTTATCAAAGAGAGGTAAAAAGAAACTAGTAAATCCAATAAATGAACAACTAACTTACCAAAAAAGCACTACTTTGACAAATTAAATCAGGTTTACACTGAATGGGTTAAAAAACAGGAAACTATCTATTCTGAATAATTTTATTCTCTTTAAGCGCCAATTTGACAACTAGTCTCGTCCTGCCAAATCTGAGGAAAACAAATTAAAGAATGTATACCTTTTCTGAAAGATGATGAGCTGGACTGAGGGGGAAGAGAGGAAATAATTTCTTCAACAGTATAGAAGAGATTTTAACATCCCACATAGCCCCATTAGGTTCACCTTCCATACTTGGAGATTCTGAATCTTTATCAGCCCCATAAACAAATGACCTGATTATAAGATCTATGCCATGAAGAATAGATAGCATACAGCCAAAAGACTTTCCTTCAATACTTGCCATAGCAGTAATCGATGGAGTAAATTCCAGGAAACTATTTATTAATAATGGCGCTATATCCCTCAATTTCTTTATGATATGGGAAAAACCTACACAAAAATGTAACGCATAGAACAGAACAGTCAAAAATTATAACTAATACAAGGCCCAACAAAACCATTTAGACATTGGAAACTAAGCAAACTGATGTAACGCCAGTTAATTATTATCCTTTCAAAATCTGAAATGCGGTTTCATACCATTGGGGCTCCTAGGCATGTCATCATGAAAAGCATGCAATAATATTCGACCATTCTCATTCTGTTAAAAGAGAACACATCATAAATGAATTGGTAAAGCAAAAAAGCCAAAAATGACTGGCAAGAAACAAAGGCTGCATAAATCACAGCAAGAAAAACAAAGCAAGTAATTTGAGGAGTTTTTCCAAAAAGGAACCTACCAGCATCTGAAAAGCCAAGAATTTAGGATGTGTTTTGTTGTGATTTTTGTAGTAAAAAATTACCCTTTTCCATATTTGTGAAATTTTTGGAAAATAATCCAAATCTCAAAAAGAAGGAAGAAAATATTTTCATCTTTTCTATAGAAATTGGTAAGAGTAGCTTCTGAGAAAAATAAGATTTTACATTTTACAATCGTATAAAACGGTTAAGTTGTAAAATGATCTTTTTAAGAATACGAAACAAACATATCACCCATGATACTCAGTTCATTTTAACAAATTTCAAGCTAGTAATATGTACCGTGATATGTGTCAAGATTGCATCAAAATGTACCACACACTTTCAGAGTTGTCGATTCCAGTCGCATGTAATTTAATCAGTTAAAGAATAAAGTTGCAAGGAGAAAATGTCATGGATAGAGAAGAATTGCAAAAATGCCAAAAAGGTTTATGCCACATATAGATTAATACTAAAGCTCAGAAGCTTAGAAACAAGAATGATGCATTTACAATGTCATAGTTCATCCATGTCAAAAGGAATAGCCAGCATATTCACCAAATCAAATGAATACAAGATACCTTATTAACCAAATTAGTTTCTCCTTTATTCCATGGCAAGAGTGACAAGCAGCGGATCAATCCAGCAAGGGCATCCTTTAGTTTTCCTCTGTCCTGGGAAAAGTACTGGTTCTTCCTTAGAATATCCTCATAATTCTGAAAAATCTGTTAACCATGACCAAGGTAACGTAAATTCTATGCCCCATAATCCAGAAATAGGACAAAGACAATAACAAAATCAAACTCAGGAAAGGTTTGAAGGAAAAAAGTACGAGAGTCAATAGGTAAATAAAACTGGAAAGGAATTGGATAAAGAGGTTATATTACAAAATCTAATTATTATAAGCCAAAGGAAGTACAAATGCAATGTAGTGTGCATTCTACAACCAATAAGAAAATTGTGGTGATGCTATCTTAAGCCAATTTCACAGTTTTTGCCAGCTGAATATGTCCAAATTCAATTAAAAGAACACTATGAATAATAAAAAAATTAGAATATGTTGAAAATAAAAGGAAATAAACACCAAAAATATTTTAATCTTTTGCCAGATTTGAGATCTAGCCACTAAACGAATTTCTATCAAATGACATGACATATTGAAGCATTAACTTATGTTTCTATTACTACTATATATTTATATTATACTATAATAATGGATGCTTCTTAAAACAAAATACATCCATATGAATCTCGTGTCAATCCCAGCATACTGTTAAAGAAATTTATTAATGATATACCTTTTCTGCAAAAGAAGAAAAGGAAGGAGGATAAAACAGGAGGACGAGGTCTAAGAAATCAAATGCCATGATCCGAATGTCAAATGAAAAATGTGTCATAGCATTAAAAATGTAAGCCATCAACAAAGAAACGATCAGCTCTTGATTATCCTACAAAACACCAAAAGAACCAAAGTATAAAATAAGGTGAATGCAATTCAAAAGACAGTAATATTTCATGTAATAAACTAATGACAATTCAGGAGAAAATTAATTTATCAAACAAATTAGACAGTACCTCTTTACACCCAGGTAAAATCACTGATTTAAAAAGATCATACAAAGTTTTTCGGACCACCTTATCATCATCACCAATACGCTCACGAAGTTTTTCAATGGCAGCATACTTATGCAACTTCATCTCTGTTGGAAACTTATTGAATAAATCCTTAATACCCACCAATGCATCTGTATTTTAAGGGGGAAGTAGAATATGAATATCAGTACATGAGAGCTACACAACCCAAACGAATATTCAAACATGGTCAAAGGAAAGGGGCTCAAGGTTATTTTCAGAGGTTGAAGAAGTATACAGTATATTCGAATAGGATCGCCATCTCAAAGAGATAGTCAGTGTAAATTTTATAGGTTGAGTATCCAAAAATACAAAATAAACTGCCATCTTAATTTTCATTTTGGCAGGCGGTGGAATAATTGTAAATACAGTTACAGTGATTCAGGCTGGTTTCATTTGAGGCTTAAAGCCTTAACCCAAACCAAACTCAACTTAGTTGATACTTGGATTTTAAAAACAACCATACCACGGGAACTTGGAACTGACCATACCAATCCTATCAATGATTCTGGTTCAGGATCCAGTTACAACTTCAATGTTCTTAGTTCATTCAATCTGTAACACTAGTCTATTACTCATAATAACACAGTACACCTTACGATTGTGTAATGCATAGAATTATCCAAGTAGTTCATACAAAAGTCACGTTATCTGTTCTCCAAGGTGCAATATGCATTCGGCGGAGATTATTAAAACACATATCAAATGAGAAATATACCTCTCCGAACTTTGGCATTGTGATGAGATGTTTGCTGAAGAAGCTCTTTCAAAGTTAAACCTTTCTTGTTCACCGCTAAGCCGGCTTTATCCGCCGCTACACTCTGCTCCGGAAGAACAATCGCTTTAGATTTTATTTCCGTGTTCGTTGCATTCTTAGGCGGCGGCAGCTTCTTCCCAATCTTCCGCCGTATTTTCTTGAAGTCCACACCACGAGGTTTCTTCGAGTTCGCTTTGGAACGAGTCATCTTAGGCTATTAACAAAGCAGAAGAAGAATCGAAACTAGTTCAGAAAACAGTTATGGAAGCTCAATGCATTCAGTTTCAGGCTTCAGCAGCAAACACCGTTCACCACTTCGCGCGACGACACAACAACGGAGGAGGAAGGTGATTATCAGCTAGGTATTTTATTTCAGCATTAGGACTAAAACGGCGCCGTTTTTAATCGAGTGACGGAGGGAAGTGATAAGTAATTGGGCCTAATGGGCTATTGAGCCCATAAGGATGGCCCATTAAGCCCAATCCTAGGTGTACGAAAGTACTAACGGAGAAGGATCCAAGTTTTCTTTGTTGGGATGTGAAGCTCTGAAGACTGCGCAAATGCAACAGAGTCAGCAAGCCCCACCACACTCGACCTCTACTCCTCCTCCTGCTCCTCCGTCGTCCACTGGTGGCTCAGCGGCTGAGGCTCCGCCGAAGCAGGTGGCGCTCGCGATGGACAAGCTCGGAGAAGCCGAACGCATCATTGCCGACATCAGGATCGGCGCCGACCGAGTCCTCGAAGCTCTATTCGTCGCCGCCTCACAGCCTCACCACGGCACCAAGCCTCTTCAGCTCTTCCTCAAAGAAGATGCTTGTATGCGCCGCTACCTTCAGGACCTTCGATCCCTTGGTACTTATTTTGTTTTCCTTCTCCGTTTACTGCATTTTATTGAATCTTCGTTCCTTGCTATCTGGATTAGGGTTTTAGGAGTTTAGGATTTTAGGTTTTGCATGATTTTTGTTCCTGAGCTTGCACGTGAGAGATTTAAGCTTGATTTTGATTTTGTTAGGAAAGGAGCTGGAGGAATCTGGAGTTCTCAGTGAATCAGTTCGATCGCGAAAGGATTTTTGGGGATTGCATATGCCGCTGGTTTGTCCTGATGGTGCTATGGTTGCTTACGCTTGGAAACGACAGCTTGCAGGGCAAGCCGGTGCTTCCGCCGTGGACAGGACTAGGTTTGTTTTTATTTCTGCTGTAGACAGGAATTTAATCTTTTGTAGTTCAGTTGGACGAATAATATGGAAAAGGAATGGAGTGAAAATCAATGGAATCAACCATCTAGTGTTTTGTTTTGAATTTTGTTGCATTATGTTAGAAAGAGAGGAACGATTGAAGTAAATGCAGGGAATGATTGATTCATGCATACTAAGATAATGTCTGCAGTTTCAGTACAATTCAGCTTGACTAAGACACTAAGTTTACTTCGTATTTTTATCCTTCCTCCCAGGGTTCTGTACAACATTTTATTGATTTTCTTCTTCAACTAGTGGAAGATAAATTAGCTTCTAATGTCTTCTTTATTGTGTTTTTGTGTGTATTATGATTTATAATTATCGTACTCTTTTCCCAGTGCTGCTAACTCATGCTACATTGGCTGCTTACTTTGACTTTTGAATGACTTCAGGTTAGCTCTCAAGGCCTTCACTGATCAGAAGAGGCGTTTCTTCCCTCATCTTGATTATGGTCTTGAAACTAATGAATCAGCCTCGAAAAAACGTTGTGGATCAGTAGAAAGTACAGTGGATCCTAAGGAAGAAAGTAGTTTTCTTAAGATCCTGCCAGATGTTCTGAAATCAGTAGAAAAGGAAGTACCAAACTTGAAAATTTCAACTTTTGAGCGATTGGACTGGTTAAAAAGAGCATCCACACTTACTTCTTCTACAAATGAGAATTCTTTGGAACATAATTATCCTGCTTCTAACAAGCTAAGGTTAGGATCACTGGGCAATGTTGCTGCTGAGAAAATTGCGGTGATCGAGATGTTGGTGCCATCGACATTCAGAGTTGTTATTGCCTTGCATCCTGCTGGTTCTACTGATCCTGATGCCGTTGCATTCTTTGCTCCAGAGGAGGTATACTAAGTAACATTACCGTCACACTAATCAATATGACTTAAATAATGTTTAATGAAATTTTTGCATCCATGAATTCCACTGTTGTGTCATTGCTTTAAGACCATGTTTATTTAAAACTATACAACTTTTACAGAGCGGAAGCTATGTGCATGCCAGGGGGTTTTCAGTGCATCATGTATTTAGACATATCACGGTAATGATCTTTGTTGCAAACCAATTCATGCATCTGTTTAACAACTCCTTGAAGTCATTCTTATTTTAGGTTTTTTGGTCTTCCATTGTAGGATTATGCAGCTACAGCTCTGCAATATTTTCTTGGGAACCAAGTTGAAGCGTCTCTGTATTGCCTTTTGGTATGGAAACTATTCTGCTTTTACAAATAATGAAATGCTTATTTTGGTTAGAAGCTGTTCATTCCTGCATGGTATAATTTGCTTTCTACCTTTTTTGTTGTAGCACTGGATTTGCAGCTACCAGACTCTGTTTTCAAGACCATGCAGGTTTCATTTGCATTTTCCAGAACATCTAGTTTTTCATATCTTGGTGTAGAATTACAAGCCTTTTTTTTTTTTTTTTCTGTGGTGCAGCAAATGTTCCCGGCTACTTGCGGCAGATAAACAATCAGCTTTTCTGCTGCCTCCAGTGCTCCGTCCTTATTGGCAGTTTTCCTTATCAAAAATTTTGTCAACAATTTCCTCAAAAGACCATACTTCAGATATCACTCCTGCTTATCATGTTGGCTGCTTCTCCGAGGAATTATGACTGTGTACAGCATTGATTTAGGTAAGCTCAGCCCAATTATATTTGAAGCTACAAAGAGTAAGAGCTCCAATTTCATTGTTGTATTTCTATCTTTTTTTTTTTAAATCTTTTAGATTCTGATCTTCAGGAGCTGATCAGTGCTTGGCATATTGTATGAGCATCAAACGAGCAACAGCACCTATGAACGATCTATATCATGTTAATTTAAAGACTAGGAATTTTTGGATCCAGAAATTTCCTAACCAGTTTGATCATTACCTCACGACAACCGGTTAGTACAAGACAGTTATGACCTTCATGAGTGCACGATGGAAATGCCAGCTGATTTTACATTTTAGAAGTTCTTTTAGCTTAAGAAAATTATTACACTGTACGTTTAGGAATATATATCTGCTTTAAGAATCATACTTCCTACTCTCCTGTCAAAAAAAAAAAAAAAAGAATCATACTTCCTACTCAACTCTTACCTGCTCTGCATGGACTAGTTTCTCCATCCAAATATAAAGTTTAAGGGGGGCCAGTCTTTAGGATTGAACCGCTTGTACAGTTATATTGTGATGGATGCTATAAACATTCTTGTATAAGTCGATGATGTACTGGTTCTCTAAAGCCATCGCAGCAGAGCTTCATAGTTGTACACAACTACAAAATTAGCTTTTCTTTATTACATATTTCATCGTAGGAGTTGAATTAATTGTAATTAGTGAAAATTTTTCAAGTTCTGCTGCTTTAAGAACAGTTGCTGTTCCCAAGTACTGTAAAATCATTGTTCGTAGTTGTGGATTTTGTGTATGTAGAATTTATTGCCGTTATACTTTATCATAGGTGTCTCAGTACTGGACCGAAATCGAGTATTATTGTGTGATGTTTGAGGACAATACAATTGTAGAATAAATTTTTTTGTTGGAAATCAGGAAACCCGCCCGGACCAAAACCCACAATTCCTGTCTCTGGGACTCTGACTATCCCAAGACTAGTTCCTTCCCTTTTGAAATTAAAACCCATTTACATTGCACAGAAAGAAAATAGTGAGAGAAACGGAACGAAGGAGGCTAAACTCTAGAACCTACCCCGCAGCCCATGTGACTGCCATATGTAATTAGTCTTCTTCAAGCTCAATGGTGGTGGTTTCTTCTTGCTATACTATGCACACAGGCTTACAAAAAATTGGCTTTTTCCAGGGAGCGAATTACTGGTCACGAAAAAATGTAATAAAGAAATATATTTAGTAGATTGTAGCAGAGACCAGTCCTGCTTGTTCAATATGGGCAAAACTGATAACAAATGTTTGTATCTTATATTCGGTCAGCATATTCAATGAATCTTCCTGTGGTTCTCGGTTATGCAATTCATCGGATATAAGGATAAGTCAGAAACCAGCCATAGGATAAAGACGAATAAGTAAAGAGATAGAAGATAGAGAAACATGTGATTTTCTTCCTTGTCCGTTATAAATAGTCAATTTTCAGAATGGCAAGTGTTGCCCAGTTTGAAAGATTTGAATGCCCCAAGTTGTACAAAATTATGTCATGCAAGTTATTGACCATGCATCCCTAATAAATAAGGTTTAGCTCTTTGGATAATTTTACCAAAGAAAAATAATACCATAGTGATCTATTAACTTTCCGACAATTGACTTAATTGATAAATTTGCATAATTGTCAAAAGTAACACTGACGGTGATTCGTGCGAAACAGCTGGGTACTTCAAAAGAATAAGAAATGGAGAAATGATAGTGTGATTGGTACTCGGTGCATCCAAAAGGATTGAAATTGAATTCCGACAAGATCGATGATGAATTCCACACAGAAACAAAAAGATAATTAGATAAAATAAATCAATAATTGCGTTCATTGATCTATCTTTTATTCACCCAATTCATAAAATACGCACAGATAAAATTTGTCACGAGCAGGAGTGATAAGCCAGCTGTCGACATGCGTGGCGCGAGCCGCAAGGTTCATCGTTGAGTTATGAGGTTATTGGTCGTCGTCCGAATTATAACATAAACAAATTAAATAGCCTTATATTAGGAAAAATATAGAGAGCCAATATAATTAGTGTACGATGTGTACAATGGAAATATTTCTGTAATTAAAATTAAATAATAATTAAATTAATTAATTATTATTCATTTTCAATTTTAAATATGTGCTGCAAGGTTGAACGTCCGTCTCTAGGAATCCGAGCTTCTTGTGTTTGTTGTTTGTATGAGAGCACGGGCAATACAAAGGGGATGGGATGTACCTACAAAGGCACTCTGAAACTTAAGTCAGTGTGTATTCTAGCTTACTTGAAAAAAATTTATCTTTCTAGAGACGTTTTACTTCACTTTTTATATGATGAGTTCCTCATCTGTTACACTTCTCGGCGCTAACGTTCGAGTAATTGATATCGTAACCGACCTTATTTTGTCGTTGGAACGTCGGTTACGATAGGAATATTAATATCGCCGAGTTATGGCTCATAATTCCGAATAATAACGAAAAACGACGAGCTATATTGTATGTTGGTAATGGCTATGGGGCCGAGTTATAACGTGTAATAATGATGACCATATCACAGCCTCCAAGCTTAGCCTGAGGAGAATTTTAATGAAGCAGGTTGAGATTTTGGATGAGTTATAACTCGGCTTACGTGGGTTAGCCCCCAGATCAACTTACTTCATTAAAAGAGGGTGTTTTTGTTTTATATTTTTATTTTGTACATGGGGAGTCGTGTCCGTTAGTTTCTGATGAGAGAGAAAGAGTAATGGCTTTATTTAATTTTGCCGGTTCCCAATGTTGGGTTTGCTGTTTGATGTGGCTTTGGGAGTGGAAGTTATCATTTGGAACGTTTGAGGTTTTAATAGCTTTGATCTTTGGAGTTTTTTGGTGGCTGATTTTGGCGATTGGTTATCTGCTTGTTTTTGGAAGAATGAGTAAGAGAGGTATGTTTCTGCTTCTTTATTTCTAATCTGTTTCTTCATCTTTCTCCCTCTTCCTTCTTCTTTCTTTCGTTTGTATGCTGGTTGGTGGGCAGATGGGGTTCGAGAAAGAGAAAAAAGATAAGGTGGATTGGTCTTATGATTGGGTAGGAGAGGATGTGAAATTGCGGGTGTCATTGTGCTCTGATGAAGCGACGGTGAAGGAGGTTGATGTGACTAAAATAGTGAGGGTGGGTTCTGGAGTTAAGGTAGAGTTGTTACCATGCAGTGTTGATGATAGAGTTTACCACTGGGAATGGGGGTTTGGATTTTTCTACATGCATAGTTGTGTGCTTGAAGAATTGCGAGTGAGGCTACCGTTTACGGAGTTTGAATGTCAGATTTTGAGGCAGTTAAACTGCGCTCCATCACAGCTTCATCCAAATGGGTGGGCTTTCCTTCGATCTTTTGAGGTTCTGATGGAATTCCTTGAGGAGGTGCCATCCGTTGATTTGTTCTTTTCTTTATTCCAAGCTAAAGGGGTGTGGAAAGGGGGTTGGGTGAACTTTAACAGTACTCCGGGTTTTGAAATTTTCAAGCTATATAAGTCCTCATTTAAAGACTTTAAGAAGATGTATTTTAAAGTCAGAGGTTCGGAAGAGGATTTTCCGTTTTTCATTGATGAAAATCTCGCTGAGAAATTTTCACTGTTTTGGTGCTCGGAGCCCCAAAATATACTCAGCCCAGAGGTGATATCCCCGAGGAATGAGTGTCTGATAGAGTTTTTGGTGGAAAATATTGATCGGAAAAATTTAATATCGATGTATGAGTTGCTGAAGTGGGAGGAGGATAAAGATGCTGTTGTAGAGTATTTGGGTGAGTGTTAGGGTTTATGTTGATGTCTCTGTTATTCTGTTAAAAAATGTTTAACATGAATTGTTTTTTGTAGGTGGGAAGTATCCCGGTGTCTCGGCTGCGTCTTTAAGGTCGCGTTTCAAGACCAAGAATTTGGACAAAGAAGTGTCTTCTTCCAATGCTGAAAAAGCAGCTGGATCTGGAGAGGTTACTCAACCTCCGCGTGGTCGGACTAAGGTAATTGTAAAAAATAGGAAGTCGGATGTTGTTGAACTTTCTGAGAATTCTGATGAGAAGGAACATGTAGTTCCTTTAGAAGAAATACAAACTTTCATGGGTAACCATAAAAAACTTCATGAAATAACCGAGCATAGTGAATGCTTTTCTGTGTGGGGAAAGGAGTATCCATATATGGCTGTGGTTGACGAGTATTACCAGTCTTCCGCTGATGTTTCTATTGCCAAGGAATTTGGTGATATGGCTATTGGGCAGTATATGCAGGTAATTGCCGAATTTGTTTCTGTTTTCATTTGTGTTCTGAGTTAGTGTGAGATTTATTTTTTATTGCTTTTGTCTTAGGTTGTCGGACTGCGCCTTGCCAGTCTTGGGCAGAGCCAAGAGTTGAAATATAAAAATGTTTCAGTGGAGAAGAGTGAAATTTCTAAGTTAAAGGAAGAGCTGAGTAAGGAAAAAGCTGCTTCTGCCGAGCTTCAGAGTCGGTTAACTGAGACCGAAAAATTATTAAAAGAGACAAAAGAAAATTATGTCAGAGACGTTGAAGATTTGAAGAAGAAGGAGAGTGATCTGGCGAGCATGCAATCTCGTCTTATTGAGGTCACTGCTCAATTTAAGGATATGGAGAAGAAAAAGGCGGACGAGATATTGGATTCTTTTGTTGAAGGTTTTGAAAGGGCGACGTTGCAGGTAAAATTTTTGGTACCGGATGCCGATCTCTCTGGTATGGACCCCGGAAAGATAGTGCGAGATGGTCAGCTAATCGAGGATGATGGTGACTGGTGCACGAAATTATGATCATCAATGGCGCCATCAACATGGTACGCTCATTGCAATCTCAACTCTCTATCACAACTCCGCACAACTAACCAGCAAGTGCACTGGGTCGTCCAAGTAATAAACCTTACGCGAGTAAGGGTCGATCCCACGGAGATTATTGGTATGAAGCAAGCTATGGTCACCTTGTAAATCTTAGTCAGGCAGACTCAAATGGGTATAGATGATGAACGAAACATAAAGATAAAGATAGAGATACTTATGTAATTCATTGGTAAAAACTTCAGATAAGCGTATGAAGATGCTTGGTCCCTTCCGTCTCTCTGCTTTCCTACTGTCTTCATCCAATCCTTCTTACTCCTTTCCATGGCAAGCTTATGCAAGGGTTTCACCGTTGTCAGTGGCTACCTCCCATCATCTCAGTGGAAATGTTCAACGCACCCTGTCACGGCACGGCTATCCATCTGTCGGTTCTCAATCAGGCCGGAATAGAATCCAGTGATTCTTTTGCGTCTGTCACTAACGTCCCGCCCTCAGGAGTTTGAAGCATGTCACAGTCATTCAATCATTGAATCCTACTCAGAATACCACAGACAAGGTTAGACCTTCCGGATTCTCTTGAATGCCGCCATCAGTTCTTGCCTATACCACGAAGACTCTGATCTCACGGAATGGCTGGCTCGGTTGTCAGGCGAGCGCTCGGTTGTCAGGCGATCAACCATGCATCGTGTATCAGGAATCCAAGAGATATTCACCCAATTTAAGGTAGAACGGAGGTGGTTGTCAGTCACACGTTCATAGGTGAGAATGATGATGAGTGTCACGGATCATCACATTCATCAAGTTGAAGAACAAGTGATATCTTGGAACAAGAACAAGCGGAATTGAATAGAAGAACAATAGTAATTGCATTAATACTCGAGGTACAGCAGAGCTCCACACCTTAATCTATGGTGTGTAGAAACTCCACCGTTGAAAATACATAAGAACAAGGTCTAGGCATGGCCGTGAGGCCAGCCTCCCAAAGAGGGTTCAATCATAAAAACATGATCAAAAGATCCTCGATTGAAAGATGAAAATACAATGGTAAAAGGTCCTATATATAGAGAACTAGTAGCCTAGGGTGTATAGAGATGAGTAAATGACATAAAAATCCACTTCCGGGCCCACTTGGTGTGTGCTTGGGCTGAGCAATGAAGCATTTTCGTGTAGAGACTCTTCTTGGAGTTAAACGCCAGCTCTTGTGCCAGTTTGGGCGTTTAACTCCCACTTTGGTGCCAGTTCCGGCGTTTAACGCTGGGAAATCTGAAGGTGACTTTGAACGCCGGTTTGGGCCATCAAATCTTGGGCAAAGTATGAACTATCATATATTGTTGGAAAGCCCAGGATGTCTACTTTCCAACGCCGTTGAGAGCGTGCCAATTGGGCTTCTGTAGCTCCAGAAAATCCACTTCGAGTGCAGGGAGGTCAGAATCCAACAGCATCTGCAGTCCTTTTTAGTCTCTGAATCAGATTTTTGCTCAGGTCCCTCAATTTCAGCCAGAAAATACCTGAAATCACAGAAAAACACACAAACTCATAGTAAAGTCCAGAAAAGTGAATTTTAACTAAAAACTAATAAAAATATACTAAAAACTCAACCAAATATACTAAAAACATACTAAAAACAATGCCAAAAAGCGTACAAATTATCCGCTCATCACAACACCAAACTTAAATTGTTGCTTGTCCTCAAGCAACTGAAAATCAAATAAGATAAAAAGAAGAGAATATGCAATGAATTCCAAAAATATCTATGAAGATCAGTATTAATTAGATGAGCGGGGCTTTTAGCTTTTTGCCTCTGAATAGTTTTGGCATCTCACTCTATCCTTTGAAATTCAGAATGATTGGCTTCTTTAGGAACTCAGAATCCAGATAGTGTTATTGATTCTCCTAGCTAAGTATGATGATTCTTGAACACAGCTACTTATTGAGTCTTGGCTGTGGCCCAAAGCACTTTGTCTTCCAGTATTACCACCGGATACATACATGCCACAGACACATAATTGGGTGAACCTTTTCAGATTGTGACTCAGCTTTGCTAGAGTCCCCAACTAGAGGTGTCCAGGGTTCTTAAGCACACTCTTTTTGCCTTGGATCACAACTTTATTTCTTTCTTTTTCTTTCTTTTTCTCTTTCTCCCCTTTTTTTTCGTTTTTCTTTTTTCTTTCTTTTTTTTTTCACTGCTTTTTCTTGCTTCAAGAATCATTTTTATGATTTTTCAGATCCTCAGTAACATGTCTCTTTTTTCATCATTCTTTCAAGAGCCAACATTCATGAACCACAAATTCAAAAGACATATGCACTGTTTAAGCATACATTCAGAAAACAAAAGTGTTGCCACCACATCAAAATAATTAAACTGTTATAAAATTCAAAATTCATGCAATTCTTATCTTTTTTAATTAAGAACATTTTTCATTTAAGAGAGGTGATGGATTCATAGGACATTCATAACTTTTAGGCATAGATACTAATGATCACAAGACACAAACATAGATAAACATAAGCACTAAAATTCGAAAAACAGGAAAATAAAGAACAAGGAGATTAAAAAATGGGTCCACCTTAGTGATGGCGGCTTGTTCTTCCTCTTGAAGGTCTTATGGAGTGCTTGAGCTCCTCAATGTCTCTTCCTTGTCTTTGTTGCTCCTCTCTCATGATTCTTTGATCTTCTCTAATTTCATGGAGGAGAATGGAATGTTCTTGGTGCTCCACCCTTAGTTGTCCCATGTTGGAACTCAACTCTCCTAGGGAGGTGTTTAGTTGCTCCCAATAGTCTTGTGGAGAAAAGTGCATCCCTTGAGGCATCTCAGGGATCTCATGATGAGAGGGGTCTCTTGTTTGCTCCATCCTTTTTTTTAGTGATGGGCTTGAGGTCATGCCTTCTCAGTTGAACTGGCTTCCCTCTTGAGTTTCTCTTCCATTGAGTGCCCTCTTCACAAATGTCTGTGAGGACTTGGTCCAACCTTTGATCAAAGTTGACCCTTTTTGAGTTTGAAAGGGACCTCAGGGATCACCTTCTTCTTGGCCATAACTTCATAGAAGTGGTCTTGATGCACCCTTGAGATGAATCTCTCCATCTCCCATGACTCGGAGGTGAAAGCTTTTGCCTTCCCTTTCTTCTTTCTAGAGGTTACTCCGGCCTTGGATGCCATAAATGGTTATGGAAAAACAAAAAGCAATGCTTTTTTCACACCAAACTTAAAAGATTTGCTCGTCCTCGAGCAAAAGTAGAAAGAAGAGGGTAGAAGAAGAAGAAATAGAGGAGATGGAGGTGGCTTTGTGGTTCGGCCATTATGGGTGGGTTTGGGAGGGAAAGTGGTTTGGATTTGAATGGTGAGGTAGGTGGGGTTTTATGAAGGATGGATGTGAGTGGTGAAGAGAAAGATGGGATTGGATAGGTGAAGGGTTTTTGGGGAAGAGGTATTGAGGTGATTGGTGAATGGGTGAAGAAGAAGGGAGAGGGTGGTGAGGTTGGTGGGGATCCTGTGGGGTCCACAGATCCTGAGGTGTCAAGGAAAAGTCATCCCTGCACCAAATGGCATGCAAAAATGCGTTTTGAGCCAATTCTGGCGTTAAACGCCGGGCTGGTGCCCATTTCTGGCGTTTAACGCCAGGTTCTTGCCCTTTCCTGGCGTTTAACGCCAGTCTGGTGCCCCTTTCTGGCGTTAAACGCCCAGAATGGTGCCAGACTGGGCGTTAAACGCCCATCTGCTAGCCTTACTGGCGTTTAAACGCCAGTAGGTTCTTCCTCCAGGGTGTGCTATTTTTCTTCCTGTTTTTCATTCTGTTTTTGCTTTTTCAATTGATTTTGTGACTTCTCATGATCATTAACCTACAGAAAACATAAAATAACAAAGAAAAATAGATAAAATATAACATTGGGTTGCCTCTCAACAAGCGCTTCTTTAATGTCAGTAGCTTGACAGTGGGCTCTCATGGAGCCTCACATTTTCTCAGAGCAATGTTGGAACCTCCCAACACCAAACTTAGAGTTTGAATGTGGGGGTTCAACACCAAACTTAGAGTTTGGTTGTGGCCTCCCAACACCAAACTTAAAGTTTGACTGTGGGGGCTCTGTTTGACTCTGATTTGAGAGAAGCTCTTCATGCTTCCTCTCCATGGTGACAGAGGGATATCCTTGAGCCTTAAATAAAAAGGATTCTTCATTCACTTGAATGATCAGTTCACCTCCATCAACATCAATCACAGCCTTAGCTGTGGCTAGGAAGGGTCTGCCAAGGATGATGGATTCATCCATGCATTTCCCAGTCTCTAGGACTATGAAATCAGCAGGGATGTAATGGTCTTCAATCTTCACCAAAACATCCTCTACAAGTCCATAAGCTTGTTTTCTTGAATTGTCTGCCATCTCTAGTGAGATTCTTGCAGCTTGCACCTCAAAGATCCCTAGCTTCTCCATTACAGAGAGAGGCATGAGGTTTACACTTGACCCTAAGTCACACAGAGCCTTCTTGAAGGTCATGGTGCCTATGGTACAAGGTATGGAGAACTTCCCAGGTTCCTGCCTCTTTTGAGGTAATTTCTGCCTAGACAAGTCATCCAATTCTTTGGTGAGCAAAGGGGGTTCATCCTCCCAAGTCTCATTTCCAAATAACTTGTCATTTAGCTTCATGATTGCTCCAAGGTATTTAGCAACTTGCTCTTCAGTGACATACTCATCCTCTTCAGAGGAAGAATACTCATCAGAGCTCATGAATGGCAGAAGCAAGTCCAATGGAATCTCTATGGTCTCATTTTGAGCCTCAGATTCCCATGGTTCCTCATTGGGGAACTCAGTGGAGGCCAGTGGACGTCCATTGAGGTCTTCCTCAGTGGCGTTCACTGCCTCTCCTTCTTCTCCAAATTCGGCCATGTTGATGGCCTTGCACTCTCCTTTTGGATTTTCTTCTGTATTGCTTGGAAGAGTACTAGGAGGGAGTTCAGTAATTTTCTTGCTCAGCTGTCCCACTTGTGCCTCCAAATTTCTAATGGAGGACCTTGTTTCAGTCATGAAACTTTGAGTGATTTTGATTAGATCAGAGACCATGGTTGCTAAGTCAGAGTGGTTCTGCTTAGAATCCTCTGTCTGTTGCTGAGAAGATGATGGAAAAGGCTTGCCATTGCTAAACCTGTTTCTTCCACCATTATTGTTGTTGAAACCTTGTTGAGGTCTCTGTTGATCCTTCCATGAGAAATTTGGATGATTTCTCCATGAAGAATTATAGGTGTTTCCATAGGGTTCTCCTAGGTAATTCACCTCTTCCATTGAAGGGTTCTCAGGATCATAAGCTTCTTCTTCAGATGAAGCATCCTTAGTACCGCTTGGTGCATTTTGCATTCCAAACAGACTTTGAGAAATCAAATTGACTTGTTGAGTCAATATCTTGTTCTGAGCCAGAATGGCATTCAGAGTATCAATCTCAAGAACTCCTTTCTTCTGATTTGTCCCATTGTTCACAGGATTCCTTTCAGAAGTGTACATGAATTGGTTATTTGCAACCATTTCAATTAGTTCTTGAGCTTCTGTAGGCGTCTTCTTCAGATGAAGAGATCCTCCAACAGAGCTATCCAAAGACATCTTGGATAGTTCAGAGAGACCATCATAGAAAATACCTATGATGCTCCATTCAGAAAGCATGTCAGAAGGACATTTTCTAATCAATTGTTTGTATCTTTCCCAAGCTTCATAGAGGGATTCTCCATCCTTCTGTTTGAAGGTTTGGACTTCCACTCTAAGCTTACTCAGTTTTTGAGGTGGAAATAACTTTGCCAAGAAGGCATTGACTAGCTTTTCCCATGAGTCCAGGCTTTCTTTAGGTTGTGAGTCCAACCATGTCCTAACTCTGTCTCTTACAGCAAAAGGGAATAGCATAAGTCTGTAGACCTTAGGGTCAACCCCATTAGTCTTGACAGTGTCATAGATTTGCAAGAATTCAGCTAAGAACTGATGAGGATCTTCCAATGGAAGTCCATGGAACTTGCAATTCTGTTGCATTAGAGAAACTAATTGAGGCTTAAGCTCAAAGTTGTTTGCTCCAATGGCAGGGATAGAGATGCTTCTCCCATAGAAGTCGGGAGTAGGTGCAGTAAAGTCACCCAGCACCTTCCTTGCATTGTTTGCATTGTTGTTGTTTTCGGCTGCCATGTCTTCTTCTTTGAAGATTTCTGTTAGGTCCTCTACAGAGAGTTGTGCCTTAGCTTCTCTTAGCTTTCGCTTCAAGGTCCTTTCAGGCTCAGGGTCAGCTTCAACAAGAATGCTTTTGTCTTTGTTCCTGCTCATATGAAAGAGAAGAGAACAAGAAAATGTGGAATCCTCTATGTCACAGTATAGAGATTCCTTGAGGTGTCAGAGAAGAAGAAAATTAGAAGGAAGAGGTAGAAGAATTCGAACTTAATCAGATAGAGTTCGAATTGTGCATTGAGAAGGAGTGGTACTCCATAAATAGAAGGATGTGAGAAGAGAGGAAGAAATTTTCGAAAATTAAGTGAGAGATTTTGAAAACATTTTGAAAAATTGGTGGATAATTTTCGAAAACTAAAAGTGGGAAAGAAATCAAGTGATTTTTGAAAAAGATTTTGAAAAAAAATATATGATTGAAAATTATTTTTGAAAAAGATGTGATTAAAAAGATATGATTGAAAAGTTATGGTTTAAAAAAGATATGATTGAAAAGATATGATTTGAAAACAATTTTAAAAAGATTTGATTTTAAAAATTAATGACTTGCCTAACAAGAAAAGATATGATTCAAACATTAAACCTTCCTCAACAGAAAAGGCAACATACTTGAAATGTTGAATCTAATCATTAATTGTTAGCAAGTATCTTTGAAAAGGGAAAGAAATTGATTTTGAAAAAGGTTTGATTGAAAATATATGATTTAAAAAAGATTTGATTTTGAAAAACTTTGAAAACTTGAAAAAAAAATTGATTTGAAAACAAAATCTTCCCTCTTGTGCCATCCTGGCGTTAAACGCCCAGAATGGTGCACATTCTGGCGTTTAACGCCCAATGCACTACCTTTTTGGGCGTTAAACGCCCAACCAGGCACCCTGGCTAGCGTTTAAACGCCAGTCTGTCCTTCTTCACTGGGCGTTTTGAACGCCCAGCTTTTTCTGTGTAATTCCTCTGCTGCATGTTCTGAATCTTCAGTTCCCTGTACTATTGACTTGAAAATAGAACCAAGATAAAATAAACAATGCATGCAAGACACCAAACTTAAAATTAGACACTAGACTCAAACAAGAAACATAAAATATTTTTGGTTTTTATGATTTTGAAATTTTTTTTTTTTGGATTTTTTGAAAATTATATGGAAATAGAAAATAAAGGTTTCAGAATTCTTAATTTGGATTCCAGAAATCATTGCAATGCTAGTCTAAGACTCCGGTCCAGGAATTAGACATGGCTTCATAGCCAGCCAAGCTTTCAAAGAAAGCTTCGGTCCAAAACACTAGACATGGCCAATGGCCAGCCAAGCCTTAGCAGATCATTGCTCTAACAGCAAGATTGATAGAGATCAACAAGCTCTTGTGATGATCAGTTGAAACCTCGGTCCAATAAGATTAGACATGGCTTCACAGCCAGCCAAACTTCAACAGATCATCATGAAACTCTAGAACTCATTCTTAAGAATTCTTAAAAATACCTAATCTAAGCAACAAGATGAACCGTCAGTTGTCCATACACGAAACAATCCCCGACAATGGCGCCAAAAACTTGGTGCACGAAATTGTGATCATCAATGGCGCCATCAACATGGTACGCTCATTGCAATCTCAACTCTCTATCACAACTCCGCACAACTAACCAGCAAGTGCACTGGGTCATCCAAGTAATAAACCTTACGCGAGTAAGGGTCGATCCCACGGAGATTGTTGGTATGAAGCAAGCTATGGTCACCTTGTAAATCTTAGTCAGGCAGACTCAAATGGGTATAGATGATGAACGAAACATAAAGATAAAGATAGAGATACTTATGTAATTCATTGGTAAAAACTTCAGATAAGCGTATGAAGATGCTTGGTCCCTTCCGTCTCTCTGCTTTCCTACTGTCTTCATCCAATCCTTCTTACTCCTTTCCATGGCAAGCTTATGCAAGGGTTTCACCGTTGTTAGTGGCTACCTCCCATCCTCTCAGTGGAAATGTTCAACGCACCCTGTCACGGCACGGCTATCCATCTGTCGGTTCTCAATCAGGCCGGAATAGAATCCAGTGATTCTTTTGCGTCTGTCACTAACATCCCGCCCTCAGGAGTTTGAAGCATGTCACAGTCATTCAATCATTGAATCCTACTCAGAATACCACAGACAAGGTTAGACCTTCCGGATTCTCTTGAATGCCGCCATCAGTTCTTGCCTATACCACGAAGACTCTGATCTCACGGAATGGCTGGCTCGGTTGTCAGGCGAGCGCTCGGTTGTCAGGCGATCAACCATGCATCGTGTATGGTGGCGCGAAGTTGTGAACTATACTTTTTCACAACTCTCATAATCCCTGGTAATGGCTCCAAAAACGTGGTAGCCCAATACCATGGCATTACACAACTTCGCACAACTAACCAGCAAGTGCACTGGGTCGTCCAAGTAATAAACCTTACGTGAGTAAGGGTCGATCCCACGGAGATTGTTAGTATTGAAGCAAGCTATGGTCATCTTGTAAATCTTAGTCAGGCAAACTCAGATATATATGGTGATGAACGAAAATAACATAAAAGATAAAGATAGTGATACTTATGTAATTCATTGGTAGGAACTTCAGATAAGCGCATGAAGATGCCTTCCCTTCCGTCTCTCTGCTTTCCTACTGTCTTCATCCAACCCTTCTTACTCCTTTCCATGGCAAGCTCGTATAGGGTCTCACTGTTGTCAGCAGCTACCTCCCATCCTCGCAGTGAAAGCTAATGCTCAATACTCTGTCACAGTACGGCCAATCACCGGTTCGGTTCCCTCCCCTACCGGAATAGAATAACTCTTTTGCGTCTGTCACTAACGCCCAGTAGGTTACAGGTTTGAAGCACGTCACAGTCATTCAGTCATTGAATCCTACTCAGAATACCACAGACAAGGTTAGACCTTCCGGATTCTCTTGAATGCTGCCATCAGTTCTTGCCTATACCACGAAGACTCTGATCTCACGGAATGGTTGGCTCGTTTGTCAGGTGAGCACTCGGTTGTCAGGCGATCAACCATGCATCGTGCAATCAGGAATCCAAGAGATATTCACTAAGCCTCAGATGCTTGTAGAACAAGAGTGGTTGTCAGTCACCTTGTTCATGAGTGAGAATGGTGATGGGCGTCAATCATCACCTTCATCATATTGAAGAACAAGTGATATCTTGGATAAAGAACAAGCGGAATTTGAATGAAAGAACAATAGTAATTGCATTAATACTCGAGGTACAGCAGAGCTCCACACCTTAATCTATGGTGTGTAGAAACTCCACCGTTGAAAATACATAAGCATAAGGTCTAGGCATGGCCGAATGGCCAGCCTCCCAATGATCTAAGAACTGAAATGTCCAAAGATGATCTAGAGATCTAAAAGTGATCAAAAGATTTCTATACAATAGTAAAAGGTCCTACTTATAAGAAACTAGTAGCCTAAGGTGTACAGAAATGAGTAAATGACATAAAAATCCACTTCCGGGCCCACTTGGTGTGTGCTTGGGCTGAGCAATGAAGGAATTTCGTGTAGAGACCTTTTCTGGAGTTAAACGCCAGCTCTCATGCCAGTTTGGGCGTTTAACTCCAAATTTTATGCCAGTTCCGGCGTTTAACGCTGGGATTCCTTGAGGTGACTTTGAACGCCGGTTTGGGCCATCAAATCTTGGGCAAAGTATGGACTATTATATATTGCTGGAAAGCCCAGGATGTCTACTTTCCAACGCCGTTGAGAGCGCGCCAATTGGGCTTCTGTAGCTCCAGAAAATCCGCTTCGAATGCAGGGAGGTCAGAATCCAACAGCATCTGCAGTCCTTTTTGGTCTCAGAATCAGATTTTTGCTCAGGTCCCTCAATTTCAGCCAGAAAATACCTGAAATCACAGAAAAACACACAACTCATAGTAAAGTCCAGAAAAGTGAATTTTAATTAAAAACTAATAAAAATATACTAAAAACTAACTATATCATATCAAAAACATACTAAAAACAATGCCAAAAAGTATACAAATTATCCGCTCATCACAACACCAAACTTAAATTGTTGCTTGTCCTCAAGCAACTGAAAATCAAATAAGATAAAAAGAAGAGAATATGCAATGAATTCCAAAAATATCTGTGAAGATCAGTATTAATTAGATGAGCGGGGCTTTTAACTTTTTGCCTCCGAACAGTTTTGGCATCTCACTCTATCCTTTGAAATCCAGAATGGTTGGCTTCTTTAGGAACTTAGAATCCAGATAGTGTTAATGATTCTCTTAGTAAAGTATGATGATTCTTGAACATAGCTATTTATTGAGTCTTGGCTGTGGCCCAAAGCACTCTGTCTTCCAGTATTACCACCGGATACATACATGCCACAGACACATAATTGGGTGAACCTTTTCAGATTGTGACTCAGCTTTGCTAAAGTCCCCAATTAGAGGTGTCCAGGGTTCTTAAGCACACTCTTATTGCCTTGGATCACAACTCTTATTCCTTTCTCTTTTTTTTTTTCTTTTCGGTTTTTTTTTTTTTTTTGAAATGCTTTTTCTTGCTTCAAGAATCATTTTATTGATTTTTCAGATCCTCAGTAACATGTCTCCTTTTTCATCATTCTTTCAAGAGCCAACATTCATGAACCACAAATTCAAAAGACATATGCACTGTTTAAGCATACATTCAGAGAACAAAAATATTGCCACCACATCAAAATAATTAAACTATTATAAAATTCAAAATTCATGCAATTCTTTCTTTTATCAATTAGGCACATTTTTATTGAAGAAAGGTGATGGATTCATAGGACATTCATAACTTTAAGGCATAGACACTAAGACACTAATGATCATAAGACACAAACATGGATAAACATAAAGCATAAAAATTCGAAAAACAGAAGAACAATAACAAGGAAATCAAAGAACGGGTCCACCTTAGTGATGGCGGCTCTTTCTTGCTCTTGAAGATCCTATGGAGTGCTTGAGCTCCTCAATGTCTCTTCCTTGTCTTTGTTGCTCCTCCCTCATGATTCTTTGATCTTCTCTAATTTCATGAAGGATGATGGAGTGTTCTTGATGCTCCACCCTCAGTTGTCCCATGTTGGAACTTAGTTCTCCTAGGGAGGTGTTTAGTTGCTCCCAATAGTTTTGTGGAGGAAAATTCATCCCTTGAGGAATCTCAGGGATCTCATGATGAGTGAGGTCTCTTGTATACTCCATCCTTTTCTTGGTGATGGGCTTGTCTTCATCAATGGGAATGTCTCCCTCTATGTCAACTCCAACTGAATAACAGAGGTGACAAATGAGGTGAGGAAAGGCTAACCTTGCCAAGGTGGAGGTCTTGTCCGCCACCTTATAGAGTTCTTGGGCTATAACCTCATGAACCTCTATTTCTTCTCCAATCATGATGCTATGAATCATGATGGCCCGGTCTATGGTAACTTCGGACCGGTTGCTAGTGGGAATGATTGAGCGTTGTATGAACTCTAACCATCCTCTAGCCACGGGCTTGAGGTCATGCCTTCTCAATTGGACCGGCTTTCCTCTTGAATCTTGCTTCCATTGTGCGCCCTCTTCACATATAACTGTGAGGACTTGGTCCAACCTTTGATCAAAGTTGACCCTTCTAGTGTAAGGATGCTCATCTCCTTGCATCATAGGCAAGTTGAACGCCACCCTCACACTCTCCGGACTAAAATCCAAGTATTTCCCCCGAACCATAGTGAGATAATTCTTTGGATTCGGGTTCACACTTTGGTCATGGTTCTTTGTGATCCATGCATTGGCATAGAACTCTTGAACCATCAAGATTCCGACTTGTTGAATGGGGTTGGTAAGAACTTCCCAACCTCTTCTTCGGATCTCATGGCGGATCTCCGGATATTCACCCTTTTTGAGTGAAAAGGGGACCTCGGAGATCACCTTCTTCAAGGCCACAACTTCATAGAAGTGGTCTTGATGCACCCTTGAGAGGAATCTATCCATCTCCCATGACTCGGAGGTGGAAGCTTTTGCCTTCCCTTTCCTCTTTTTAGAGGTTTCTCCGGCCTTGGATGCCATAAATGGTTATGGAAAAACAAAAAGCAACGCTTTTACCACACCAAACTTAAAATGTTTGCTCGTCCTCGAGCAAAAGAAGAAAGAAGAGAGTAGAAGAAGAAGAAATGAGGAAGAGGGGGATGGTAGTGTGTTCGGCCAAGAAGGGTAAGAAAGGGGGTTTAGGTTGTGTGAAAATGAAGAGTTGAAGAAGGGTATTTATAGGAGAGAGGGGGGTAAAGGTTCGGCCATTATGGGTGGGTTTGGGAGGGAAAGTGGTTTGAATTTGAAGGGTGAGGTTGGTGGGGTTTTATGAAGGATGGATGTGAGTGGTGAAGAGAAAGATGGGATTTGATAGGTGAGGGGTTTTTGGGGAAGAGGTGTTGAGGTGATTGGTGAATGGGGGAAGAAGAGAGAGAGTGATGGTAGGGTCCTGTGGGGTCCACAGATCCTGTAGTGTCAAGGAAAAGTCATCCCTGCACCAAATGTTGCTCAAAATCACGTTTTGAGCCATTTCTGGCGTTAAACGCCGGGCTGGTGCCCATTCCTGGCGTTTAACGCCAGGTTCTTGCCCTTTACTGGCGTTTAACGCCAGTCTGGTGCCCCTTTCTGGCGTTAAACGCCCAGAATGGTGCCAGACTGGGCGTTAAACGCCCAACAGCTAGCATTACTGGCGTTTGAACGCCAGTTTCTTCTCCTCCAGGGTGTGCTATTTTTCTTCCTGTTTTTCATTCTGTTTTGCTTTTTTCATTGTTTTTGTGACTTCTTATGATCATCAACCTACAAAAAGATAAAATAACAAAAGAAAATAATTAATTATAAAACATTGGGTTGCCTCCCAACAAGCGCTTCTTTAATGTCATTAGCTTGACAGAGGGCTCTCATGGAGCCTCAGAAATGCTCAGAACCGTGTTGAAACCTCCCAACACCAAACTTAGAGTTTGAATGTGGGGTTTCAACACCAAACTTAGAGTTTGGTTGTAGCCTCCCAACACCAAACTTAGAGTTTGACTGTGGGGGCTCTGTTTGGCTCTGTTTTGAGAGGAGCTCTTCATGCTTCCTCTCCATGATGACAGAGGGATATCCTTGGGCCTTAAACACCAAGGATTTTTCATTCACTTGAATGATTAACTCTCCTCTGTCAACATCAATCACAGCCTTTGCTGTGGCTAGGAAGGGTCTGCCAAGGATGATGGATTTATCCATGCACTTCCCAGTCTCTAGGACTATGAAATCAGTAGGAATGTACTGGTCTTCAACTTTAACCAGAACATCCTCTACAAGTCCATGGGCTTGTTTTCTTGAGTTGTCTGCCATCTCTAATGAGATTCTTGCAGCTTTCACCTCTAAGATCCCTAATTTCTCCATTACAGAGAGGGGCATGAGGTTCACACTTGACCCTAAGTCACACAAGGCCTTCTTGAAGGTCATGGTGCCTATGGTACAAGGTATAGAAAACTTCCCAGGATCCTGCCTCTTTTGAGGCAGTTTCTGTCTAGACAAGTCATCCAGTTCTTTGGTGAGCAAGGGAGGTTCATCCTCCCAAGTCTCATTTCCAAATAACTTGTCATTTAGTTTCATGATTGCTCCAAGGTATTTAGCAACTTGCTCTTCAGTAACATACTCATCCTCTTCAGAGGAAGAATACTCATCAGAGCTCATGAATGGCAGAAGTAAGTCCAATGGAATCTCTATGGTCTCATTTTGAGCCTCAGATTCCCAAGGTTCCTCATTGAGGAACTCAGAGGAGGTTGGTACACGCCCACTGAGGTCTTCCTCAGTGGCGTCCTCCTCCTCTCTTTCCTCTCCATATTCGGCCATGTCTATGGCTTTGCACTCTCCTTTTGGATTTTCTTCTGTATTACTTGGGAGAGTGCTAGGAGGGAGTTCAGTAACTTTCTTGCTCAGCTGACCCACTTGTCCTTCCAAATTTCTGATGGAGGACCTTGTTTCATTCATGAAACTTTGAGTGGTCTTTATTAGATCAGAGACCATTGTTGCTAAGTCAGAAGTATTCTGCTTAGAACTCTCTGTCTGTTGCTGAGAAGACGATGGAAAAGGCTTGCCATTGCTAAACCTGTTTCTTCCACCATTATTGTTATTGAAACCTTGTTGAGGTCTCTCTTGATTCTTCCATGAGAGATTTGGGTGATTTCTCCATGAAGAATTGTAGGTATTTCCATAAGGTTCTCCTAGGTAATTCACCTCTTCCATGGAAGGGTTCTCAGGATCATAAGCTTCTTCCTCAGATGAAGCATCCTTTGTACTGTTTGGTGCATTTTGCATTCCAGACAGACTTTGAGAAATCAAATTGACTTGTTGAGTCAATATCTTGTTCTGAGCCAATATGGCATTCAGAGTGTCAATCTCAAGAACTCCTTTCTTCTGACTAGTCCCATTGTTCACAGGATTCCTTTCAGAAGTGTACATGAATTGGTTATTTGCAATCATTTCAATCAATTCTTGAGCTTCTGCAGGCGTCTTCTTCAGATGAAGAGATCCTCCAGCAGAGCTATCCAAGGACATCTTAGATAGTTCAGAGAGACCATCATAGAAAATCCCTATGATGCTCCATTCAGAAAGCATGTCTGAAGGACATCTTCTGATTAATTGTTTGTATCTTTCCCAAGCTTCATAGAGGGATTCTCCATCCTTCTGTCTGAAGGTTTGGACTTCCACTCTAAGCTTACTCCATCTTTGTGGTGGAAAGAACTTTGCCAAGAAGGCATTGACTAGCTTTTCCCAAGAGTCCAGGCTTTCTTTAGGTTGAGAATCCAACCATATTCTAGCTCTGTCTCTTACAGCAAAAGGGAATAGCATCAGTCTATAGACCTCAGGGTTAACCCCATTAGTCTTGACTGTGTCACAGATTTGCAAGAATTCAGCTAAAAACTGATGAGGATCTTCCATTGGAAGTCCATGGAACTTGCAATTCTGTTGCATTAGAGAAACTAATTGAGGCTTAAGCTCAAAGTTGTTTGCTCCAATGGCAGGGATAGAGATGCTTCTCCCATAGAAGTCGGGAGTAGGTGCAGTAAAGTCACCCAGCACCTTCCTTGCATTGTTGGCATTGTTGTTGTTTTCGGCTGCCATGTGTTCTTCTTCCTTGAAGAGTTCGGTCAGGTCCTCTAAAGAGAGTTGTGCTTTGGCTTCTCTTAGCTTTCGCTTCAAGGTCCTTTCGGGTTCAGGATCAGCTTCAACAAGAATGCCTTTGTCTCTGCTCCTGCTCATATGAAAGAGAAGAGAAAAAGAAAATGTGGAATCCTCTATGTCACAGTATAGAGATTCCTTGAAATGTCAGAGGAAAAGAGAAATAGAAAGAAGAAGGAGAAGAAGAATTCGAACTTTAATTAGATAAGGTTCGAATTGTGCATTTAGAAGGAGTGGTACTCCATAAATAGAAGGATGTGAGAAGGAGGGAAGAGGATTTTCGAAAATTCAATTAAAATATTTTGAAAACATTTTGAAAATTTGATTGATAATTTTCGAAAATTCAAAGTGAAAAAGAAATCAAGTGATTTTTGAAAAAGATTTTGAAATTAGAAATTAAAAAGATTTGATTGAAAACTAATTTGAAAAAGATATGAAAAAATATGATTGAAAGGTTATTGTCTTAAAAAGATGTGATTGAGAAGATATGATTTGAAAACCATTTTAAAAGATATGTTTTGAAAATTATTTTAAAAGATTTGATTTGGAAAAGTAGTGACTTGCCTAACAAGAAAAGATATGATTCAAACATAAAACCTTCCTTAACAGAAAAGGCAAAAAAAAAATGTTCAATCAATTCATTAATTGTTAGTAAGTATCTTTGAAAAAGGAAAGAAATTGATTTTGAAAACATTTGATTGAAAAGATTTGATTTGAAAAAGATTTGATTTTGAAAAACTTGAAAAAAATTGATTTGAAAACAAAATCTTCCCCCTAACACCATCCTGGCGTTAAACGCCCAGAATGGTATACATTCTGGCGTTTAACGCCCAAAATGCTACCTCTTTGGGCGTTAAACGCCCAACCAGGTGCCCTGGCTGGCGTTTAAACGCCAGTCTGCCTTCTTCACTGGGCATTTTTGAATGCTCAGCTTTTTCTGTATAATTCCTCTGCAGTGTGTTCTGAATCTTCAATCCCTTGTATCATTGACTTGAAAAGACACAAATTAAAAATATTTTTGGATTTTTAATAATTAAAATACAACAAGAATCAAATAACAATGCATGCAAGACATCAAACTTAGCAGTTTGTATACTACTGACTCTAATAATATGAGAATGCATATGAGACACACAAAATACTTCAAGTCAATAGAATTCAAAGATCAAAACAAAGAACTATATGCATGAATTCGAAAAATATAACAAAACATGTATTTGACACCAAACTTAAGATGAGACACTAGACTTAAACAGGAAATATCAAATATTTTTAGTTTTTTTTTTTTGAGTTTTGTAAATTTTTTTGTATTTTTCGAAAATTAAGTGGAAAAAGAAGGTATCAAAATTCTTAATGAGAATTCCAGGAATCAGTGCAATGCTAGTCTAAGACTCCGGTCCAGGAATTAGACATGGCTTCACAGCCAGCCAAGCTTCCAAAGAAAGCTTCGGTCCAAAACATTAGACATGACCAAAGGTCAGCCAAGCCTTAGCAGATCACTGCTCCAAGAGCAAAATTGATGAGAATCAACAAGCTCTTGTGGTGATAAGTTGAAACCTCGGTCCAATCAGATTAGACATGGCTTCTCAGCCAGCCAGATTTCAACAAATCATCATGAAACTCTAGAATTCATCTTCAAGAATTTCGAAAAAAAAAATACCTAATCTAAGCAACAAGATGAACCGTCAGTTGTCCAGCCTGAACAATCCCGGGCAATAACACCAAAAATTTGATGTTGTTGCCGGATCTTGGCACTGATGTTACCAAAGGCTTGCTCAAGACTAGAACAATCCCCGGCAACGGCGCCAAAAACTTGGTGGCGCGAAGTTGTGAACTATACTTTTTCACAACTCTCATAATCCCTGGTAATGGCTCCAAAAACGTGGTAGCCCAATACCATGGCATTACACAACTTCGCACAACTAACCAGCAAGTGCACTGGGTCGTCCAAGTAATAAACCTTACGTGAGTAAGGGTCGATCCCACGGAGATTGTTAGTATTGAAGCAAGCTATGGTCATCTTGTAAATCTTAGTCAGGCAAACTCAGATATATATGGTGATGAACGAAAATAACATAAAAGATAAAGATAGTGATACTTATGTAATTCATTGGTAGGAACTTCAGATAAGCGCATGAAGATGCCTTCCCTTCCGTCTCTCTGCTTTCCTACTGTCTTCATCCAACCCTTCTTACTCCTTTCCATGGCAAGCTCGTATAGGGTCTCACTGTTGTCAGCAGCTACCTCCCATCCTCGCAGTGAAAGCTAATGCTCAATACTCTGTCACAGTACGGCCAATCACCGGTTCGGTTCCCTCCCCTACCGGAATAGAATAACTCTTTTGCGTCTGTCACTAACGCCCAGTAGGTTACAGGTTTGAAGCACGTCACAGTCATTCAGTCATTGAATCCTACTCAGAATACCACAGACAAGGTTAGACCTTCCGGATTCTCTTGAATGCTGCCATCAGTTCTTGCCTATACCACGAAGACTCTGATCTCACGGAATGGTTGGCTCGTTTGTCAGGTGAGCACTCGGTTGTCAGGCGATCAACCATGCATCGTGCAATCAGGAATCCAAGAGATATTCACTAAGCCTCAGATGCTTGTAGAACAAGAGTGGTTGTCAGTCACCTTGTTCATGAGTGAGAATGGTGATGGGCGTCAATCATCACCTTCATCATGTTGAAGAACAAGTGATATCTTGGATAAAGAACAAGCGGAATTTGAATGAAAGAACAATAGTAATTGCATTAATACTCGAGGTACAGCAGAGCTCCACACCTTAATCTATGGTGTGTAGAAACTCCACCGTTGAAAATACATAAGCATAAGGTCTAGGCATGGCCGAATGGCCAGCCTCCCAATGATCTAAGAACTGAAATGTCCAAAGATGATCTAGAGATCTAAAAGTGATCAAAAGATTTCTATACAATAGTAAAAGGTCCTACTTATAAGAAACTAGTAGCCTAAGGTGTACAGAAATGAGTAAATGACATAAAAATCCACTTCCGGGCCCACTTGGTGTGTGCTTGGGCTGAGCAATGAAGGAATTTCGTGTAGAGACCTTTTCTGGAGTTAAACGCCAGCTCTCATGCCAGTTTGGGCGTTTAACTCCAAATTTTATGCCAGTTCCGGCGTTTAACGCTGGGATTCCTTGAGGTGACTTTGAACGCCGGTTTGGGCCATCAAATCTTGGGCAAAGTATGGACTATTATATATTGCTGGAAAGCCCAGGATGTCTACTTTCCAACGCCGTTGAGAGCGCGCCAATTGGGCTTCTGTAGCTCCAGAAAATCCGCTTCGAATGCAGGGAGGTCAGAATCCAACAGCATCTGCAGTCCTTTTTGGTCTCAGAATCAGATTTTTGCTCAGGTCCCTCAATTTCAGCCAGAAAATACCTGAAATCACAGAAAAACACACAAACTCATAGTAAAGTCCAGAAAAGTGAATTTTAATTAAAAACTAATAAAAATATACTAAAAACTAACTATATCATATCAAAAACATACTAAAAACAATGCCAAAAAGTATACAAATTATCCGCTCATCAGTGTATCAGGAATCCAAGAGATATTCACCCAATCTAAGGTAGAACGGAGGTGGTTGTCAGTCACACGTTCATAGGTGAGAATGATGATGAGTGTCACGGATCATCACATTCATCAAGTTGAAGAACAAGTGATATCTTGGAACATGAACAAGCGGAATTGAATAGAAGAACAATAGTAATTACATTAATACTCGAGGTACAGCAGAGCTCCACACCTTAATCTATGGTGTGTAGAAACTCCACCGTTGAAAATACATAAGAACAAGGTCTAGGCATGGCCGTGAGGCCAGCCTCCCAAAGAGGGTTCAATCATAAAAACATGATCAAAAGATCCTCGATTGAAAGATGAAAATACAATGGTAAAATGTCCTATATATAGAGAACTAGTAGCCTAGGGTGTACAGAGATGAGTAAATGACATAAAAATCCACTTCCGGGCCCACTTGGTGTGTGCTTGGGCTGAGCAATGAAGCATTTTCGTGTAGAGACTCTTCTTGGAGTTAAACGCCAGCTCTTGTGCCAGTTTGGGCGTTTAACTCCCACTTTGGTGCCAGTTCCGGCGTTTAACGCTGGGAAATCTGAAGGTGACTTTGAACGCCGGTTTGGGCCATCAAATCTTGGGCAAAGTATGGACTATCATATATTGCTGGAAAGCCCAGGATGTCTACTTTCCAACGCCGTTGAGAGCGTGCCAATTGGGCTTCTGTAGCTCCAGAAAATCCACTTCGAGTGCAGGGAGGTCAGAATCCAACAGCATCTGCAGTCCTTTTTAGTCTTTGAATCAGATTTTTGCTCAGGTCCCTTAATTTCAGCCAGAAAATACCTGAAATCACAGAAAAACACACAAACTCATAGTAAAGTCCAGAAAAGTGAATTTTAACTAAAAACTAATAAAAATATACTAAAAACTCAACCAAATATACTAAAAACATACTAAAAACAATGCCAAAAAGCGTACAAATTATCCGCTCATCAGTGACGCAAAAGATGAAGCGGATAATGCTTAATGTGTTTTGTTAGAAACTTTTTGAATTTGTTTTGCATATGTAATAGTTACTGGTGGTGTAGAACTTTTGAATTGACTTGTTTGTTTGAATTTTGAATGTGGTGCTTTTATTTAAGGAAAAGTTGTGTCTGATTGTTCGGAAAGTGTTCCAAGTTTATTGGTTTTGCGGTTGCTGAGATTGTCTGTTATTGGTAGTTCGTAGCTTAGACGAGTATTGGCATTTGTCTGAGCTGTATGGATAGAGTTATATTTGATTGATAATAGCATTCGCATAGTTATTTGATAGAGGGTAAGATAATATACGTCTCGTATATATTCGGAGTCTTTTTGAACTTTTAAATACAAAGGTGCAGGTAGGCTAGCCTTGTTAAAACCTCTCCAAGCAAAACCCCTTGGGATAAAATCTTGGTAGTAGGAAAAAGAGTACAAGCCTGTCCCTGCTTTCTAACTATAAAATTTCTTTAGGGAAGACACATTCCATGTATTAGGCAAGAGTTTACCATCTAGTGATTCTAGCTTGTATGCTCCTTGGCCGAGTACTTCTGATACTCGGTATGGACCGTCCCAGTTAGCTGCGAGCTTTCCATGTGTTAGTGGTTTCTGAGCAGTTTCTGTTTTCCGAAGTATCAAGTCTCCTTTTGAAAATGATCTATGCTTGACCGTTATGTTGTATTGGCGAGCTAATGCGTGTTGTGCCGCTCTTTGACGTAGTGTAGCGAGATCTCGTATTTCTTCTATGGTATCGAGTTCGGCTTTCTGAGCTTCGTTCTGATTGCCGAGTTGTGACTTGAATGAGCTTTGGGATATTTCCAGTGGTACCATAGCCTCCGAGACATATACCAGTTTGAATGGTGTTTCTTTTGTTGATGTTTGTGGGGTGGTGTTGTACCCCCAAAGGACTTCGGGTATTAGCTCGGCCCAGAGCCCTTTGGCGTCATCTAGTTTCTTCTTTAGTGCATGTAGGATGACCTTATTTGCGGCCTCAGCTAGTCCGTTCGTTTGAGGATGCTCAACAGAGGCGAAATGCTGCTTTATTTTGAGATTCTGCAAAAAAGTTTGAAATTTCTGATCGGCGAACTGGCGACCATTGTCAGTTATGATATGTTGAGGTATGCCGAAACGGCAAATAATGTTTTTCCAAACGAATGAAATTATTTGCTGGGATGTTATTTTTGCCAAAGGTTGGGCTTCCACCCATTTGGAGAAATAATCAATGCTGACAATGAGAAATTTTACCTGACCCGGTGCCGTAGGGAACGGACCGAGTATATCTAAACCCCATTGGTTAAATGGCCAACTGATGTCCGAATGATGCAATTGTTCGGCGGGTATGTGTATCAGTGGTGCGTGTCTTTGGCAATTGTTCAGGACCGGATTTTTTGTTGGTTGTCCTGTTTCAATGTAGGCCAGAAGAATCCGACTCTGAGGATCTTGGATGCTAAGCTCCGAGCCCGTGTATGTGTGCCACAGATTCCCTCATGTGCCTTGGCTAATGCTATTTCAGCTTCTGATTTGTTAAGGCATTTGAGTAGAGGGCGAGTATGACCTCGTCGATACAGTGTTCCATTGAATATTGTGAAGGAGGATGCTTGTCGTCTGAACTTTTTGTTGTTCTCAACCCCTTCTGGTATGCCACATGTTTGTAGATAGCGTATAAAGTCGTCCCTCCAATCTTTTTCCTGTGTAACACTTAACACATTTGTCAGAGTAACAGTGAGTGATGTTATGGTAAACTGTTGTAGTGTAGATAACTCAGACTGTGTACTGCCGAGTTTGGATAAGATGTCGGCTCTTTGATTTTGTTTGCGTGGTATATGTTGTATTTCAAATTTGGCAAATTTTGTTGACAATTTCTTTACTAATAGCAGATATTTAGAGAGGAGGGGTTTTTTACCTGAAAAAGGTCATTTACCTGCTGTACCACTAATAGTGAATCACAATATACCTTGATCGCCGAGATTTGGAAATCTAGACAAAGTTCGAGTCCGGCGATCAGTGCTTCGTATTCGGATTGGTTATTGCTGGCTTTGAAAGCTAGGTGTATTGAATGTTCCAGTATGAATCCGTCCTCGGCTTCCAGACGGATTCCTGCTCCACAGCCCTCATTGTTTGAAGATCCGTCTACGTATAAGGTCCATTGTTTTATATGATCTTCTTCAGATGGTATTGTAAGCTCGGCGATGAAATCTGCCAGAAATTGAGACTTGATCGGTCCTCTGGATTGGTATCTGATATCGAACTCAGATAATTCGATTGCCCATTTTATAAGTCGTCCTGCAATTTCTGGTTTGTGTAATACTTGTCTTAGTGGGTGATCGGTTCTGATGTGTATAACGTGGCTCTAGAAGTAAGGTCGGAGACGCCGGGCCGAGAATATTAGTGCTAGTGCAAGCTTCTCTATCCTTGGATAATTGAGCTCGGCGTGCTGGAGAGTCTTACTGACAAAATATATCGGATGCCGAACTTTGTTTCTCTCTGTAACAAGGGCCGAACTTATCGCCCAATCAGTAACTGACAGATATAGAAATAAATCTTCCCCTTGTAGGGGTTTTTGCAAAATCGGCGGTTGTGAGAGAGTTGTTTTTAATTTTGAAAAAGCTTTCTCACAATCGTCGTTCCACTCAAATCTGTTTTTCTTTTTTATTGTTTGGAAAAAAGGAATAGAAGTTGATGCTAGGCAAGGAACAAATCTGGAAAGTGCGGCAAGTCGTCCTGTGAGGCACTGAACTTCTTTGACTGTTTTAGGGATGACCATGTCCAGTACGGCTCCGCATTTGTCTGGATTGGCTTCTATTCCCCTGCATGTTAGTAAAAACCCTAAAAACTTGCCCCCTTGAACGGCGAATGCACATTTCTCGGGGTTGAGGCGCATGTTGTATTGGCGAATTTGGCCGAATATTTCTATAAGGTCGCTGATGTGATTATGTCCGATTTGTGTTTTGGCGACCATATCATCGACGTAGACTTCGATATTTCTGCCGATCTGTCTGGCGAACACTTTATCCATAAGGCGTTGGTAAGTTGCACCTACGTTCTTTAATCCAAATGGCATAACTTTATAATAATAGTTACCGAAGTCAGTGATAAAAGCTGTTTTATTTTGATCGGAGGGATGCATGAGTATTTGATTATACCCTGAATACGCATCCATAAAACTTAAAGTAGCATAACCTGATGCGTTGTCTACTAAAGAGTCTATGGATGGTAGAGGGTAAGAGTCTTTTGGGCATGCTTTGTTTAAATCAGTGAAGTCGACGCACATGCGCCACTTACTGTTTTGTTTTCTTACCATTACCACATTGGCTAACCAGGTAGTAAACCTGATTTCTTTGATAAATTCTGCGTTGATGAGCTTTTGGGTTTCTTCTAGTGACGCTCTTTTTTTCTCGTCTCTGAACTTTCTTTTCTTCTGCTGTACTGGTCGGACCACCGAGTTTATTGCTAGTTTGTGACTGATAATTTGTGGGTCGATGCCGGGCATGTCTGAAGGTGTCCACGCAAAAAGGTCGGCATGGTCTTGCAGATAGGTCGTTATGGCCTGTAACTCAGATGTGGTGAGTGATGTACCTACGTAAGTAAATTTGTTAGGATCATTATTAAAATACACTTTTTGTAGGTCATCGGAAGGTTTTGGGTGTTCGGGAAAATCAGCTCTCGGGTCAAGGTCGGCCAATGCGTGGTCCTTTTGTTTGAGGTCGACATTGTTGACTTGTTGCGTTGAGCGGTTTTGGAATTTCATGCTGATGTTGTAACATTGTCGTGTCTCTTTATGATCTCCGTGGATTGTTACAACCTGATCGTCCTGTATTGGAAACTTAACACACAGATGAACGGTAGAAACAATGGCGCCGAACTTGTTCAAAAAAGGTCGGCCAAGAATAAGGTTATAGGGACTGAAACAATCAACTACTAAATATTGAATATCATTAGTTTTTGAGAGAGGATGCTCACCCAGTGTGGTTTGTAACCACACTGATCCGAGTATTGGGACTCGTTCTCCTGAGAAGCCGACCAAGTCTCCTCCTGTGGACTGTAGCATGTTGTCGCTGAGCTTCATTTTTTGAAATGTGGAGTAGAACAGAACATCAGCACTACTTCCGGGATCCAAGAGTACTTTTTTTACTAACAGATCCCCTAGCTGAAGGGTGACTACCACGGGGTCGCCCAGGTTTTGTATACTGGAGTTGAAGTCGGCGTGTGTGAAAGTGACTTCTGGTTGTTGATTAGTGATTGCTACATCTTGCTGTGGTCCATTTACCGAGCATATTGTTCTGAACGATCTTTTCCTTGCCAAATTCGAGTGTCCTCCACTAGCGTATCCTCCTGAAATGCAATTGATTATACCTCGTGGTCTTTCATATTGGTTTGAAGATGCTTTCTCTTTTCCTCGGTTTTGTTCAGAGAGGTCGGTTGTTGTGGAGTTAGAGCCGCGTTTTTGGATGTGACCACCAATGTATTTGTCGAGGTGTCCTTACCTTGCTAGTTGTTCTAAAAGGTCTTTAGCGACCACGCAGTCATCAGTATTATGGCCGTGTTTCTGGTGGAAAGCGCAGTACTTCGACTTGTCCACGTTCTTTGCATCTGGGTAGGTGCCGGCTTTTCTTGGTGGCTTGATCAGTTTTGAATTCAAGATCTCTTTGATTATGTCTTCTCTCTTAGTGTTAAACTGCGTATAAGAATCAGATCGAGGTGTTAGTTTAAAACTTTTCTTAGTGGTTGAGATTTTGTCATCTTCGCGGAGGTGTGACTTGTCAGACTTCCGAGCTTGTCTGAGCTCCTCGATATCAATTTGTCCATTTGCCTTCTCGCGAAATTCTGCTAGAGTCTTTGGTTTGGCTACTGCGATTGTCTCCTGGAACTTTCCGGGTCGAAGGCCGCTTTTAATTGCGTGTAGATGGACCTCGGGGTTAAGGTCTGGTATGCTGATTGCCACCTTGGTGAAGCGGGTCATGTAGTCCTTTAGGCTTTCGTTCGGTCCTTGCTTGATAGTATTCAAGTAATCGGAATCGTGCAAGTATATTGCGGATCCGGCGAAATGCTCTTCAAATAACTTTGCCAACTAGTGAAATCGTGAAATGGAACCTGCAGGCAAAGCACACAACCAATCAAGTGCAGGACCGTCTAAATAATTCGAAAAATAACGACATAAAACTGTATCTGATGCACCATTGACGATCATTATTGATCGGAATTTCTTTAGAAACTTCTTCGGGTCTCCAAGTCCGTCATACGGCGTGAGGGTCAGTGGCAGAGTGAACCTCTTCGGTAGTTCGAAGTTCATCACTTCTTCTGTGAAGGGACCTACAAGGTCGTCGGCTTCTTCTTTTTCATCTTCGGGCTGTTGCTCCTCGCCTCGAGCAGTCTCCGAGACATGAGAGGGTTGGGACTGATGTTCCTCGTCTTCTGCTCGCTGGCGATCAGCATCGTTGTGCTCAATCCGAGCGTGATTTAGTTCAGCAATTTGGGCAGCCATTATTTGGTTCTCGTCGGCCATTCGTTGGTTAGCTTGTTGTAGCTCAGCTACCATTCGCATGAGTTTGGACAGTGAAGGAGGCGGTACGTCAGCCATGGACGCAGACGGAGGTGATGGGACCAAAAGATAAAATATGATTTTCTCGGCCCCACGGTGGGCGCCAATTGATCTTGCATGGGAAATAGATCGGCTTCAATTCCTCGAAATTAGCCGAGCTATGTGCTGCAAGGTTGAACGTCCGTCTCTGGGAATCCGAGCTTCTTGTGTTCGTTGTTTGTATGAGAGCACGGGCAATACAAAGGGGATGGAATGTACCTGCAAAGGCACTCCGAAGTTTAAGTCAGTGTGTATTCTAGTTTAATTGAAAAAAATTTATCTTTCTAGAGACGTTTTACTTCCCTTTTTATATGATGAGTTCCTCATCTGTTACACTTCTCGGCGCTAACGTTCGAGTAATTGATATCGTAACCGACCTTATTTTGTCGTTGGAACGTCGGTTACGATAGGAATATTAATATCGGCGAGTTATGGCTCATAATTCCGAATAATAACGGAAAACGACGAGCTATATTGTATGTTGGTAATGGCTATGGGGCCAAGTTATAACGTGCAATAATGACGACCATATCAAAATTTAACTCAAATAAAGAGTTTATTGTATACATTGTACACCAATTACATTGACTCTCCATATTTTTTCTTAAAATATTTAGCAAGTATTTTTTCCCTTTCATTTTATGAGATTGAAATGCAAAATTTTATTTCAAAAGAATAACTACTAAACTAATTGAGCTAATTAAATATGATGAACAACATCAACTTTTGCCTACTTAAGAAAAACTCATGGTATGATCATGATAGGAAATTGTTATTTTATTAATTGAAGCATATATCTCATGTACATGTACACACAATAATATTTTTTAGTTAGTTTGCTAATAGAACAGAATCAAGTGATAGTTCACGTTCTCCTACACCATGTTCATGTTCATGTTCGTTAGGGAACTTGTATGTGTGGCATCTGAGTCTGGTGTATAATGATTTGAAGGGTTCTCAGTTCCCTTCTCATGAATTGACAGCTCCATGAAGCTGCAATGAATTGAAGCTATGCCAATGCCATGTGAAATTAAAATCAGTAATCAATAATTAATACTAATCCACATCGAATACCAACATACTTGGCTGGCTTCTGTGCATACAAGCAAGGAGAGAGGGAACAAAGGGGCCCACAAAACTCTATATACTCAATGAACAATTTTATAATGTCTTTTATTTAGTATCTAATTTTTGTTTAATTTATTTTTTATAATAATTTTTAAATATTTAAATATTTTAATTTTTATATTTTTAAATTTAAATTAGTTATTTAATATTTTTTAATAATTAAAGAATAGTTTGTAAACATTATAGTAAACCCTGTACTTAATGATTAATTTTATGGTACATATAATTTTGGTGTCGAAATTATTAAAATTATCTTTTATGATAAATTTTAAATATTAAAAAATTATTTATTTTTATATTTTTTAATTTAAATATTAAATTTTATTTCATTTTAGTAAATTAGACATGTACCATTCTCATTTGATAGTGAGTTCAAATCTCTCTCCACGTTATGTGTACATGATCACAAAACGGGAGTGAGGAATCCATTACGTTACTGTCGCTGAGAGTGACTAAGACACGGTGTTACCAAAATACCAACTACGGTGTCACACGGAAATAGATCTTCTCCAGTTTTTTCAATACTTGACAAAATACAGTACAATCTCTTACCTTTGATTTTAATAGTGGGACCAGAAATAGATAAAAAAGAGAATATGGTGAATAGTTAGATTAAACACTGTACACCATCCAATTTTTTATTCACTGGAGAGGATCCACTCCCGTTGTCACACTAGTAAAAGTAGATTTTGGTCAAAAGATTTTCACATTTGAATGTTCTTATTAACATATGGTGTAAGGAATATGCGACGCGTGTCCAATATATTTTAGTGTTAATAGTTTCTTCGTATCAAGTTCATTGAACAATTCATTTTCATTGATATTTTTCAGTTGTAGACAAGTAAATGTAAATGACGTAGAGGATTAGCTGGGTTCTTTTTTTTAGTTGAGGTTAAGTCAACTATACAATTAATATTACGCATAATAGTTTTGTTGGACTCTATCTTTAAATTTTATGTACTTGCGGATAAGGGTTTTACTACAAATTGGAGCACCCAAACGATCATTTTATTTCGTCACCAAACTTCATTACATTGAAACCGAACAAATAACGCAAATATTCTCACCCCGAGATAAATAGGAAAATATGTAAAAAAAAAAAAGGTTTTTAATTCTAAAAATTATTTTTGCTCATATTTAACCGAGAAAAAAGATGCCCTTATATTTTTGTTGCAGTTGCTAAGTATCAAAAGCTATGATACATATAGACTAATACAAAATTCAATATTGGATATACAGAAACATAAATTTAAAATTTTTCATAAGACATGCAGACATAACATATATATAAAATATAAAATATTTAAATAATTTTTTATTTTAATAATTAATAATATTTATTATTTTTAAATTTATTTTAAAAATACAAATTAAAATAAGACTGACATATAATAGTATTTAAATGTATCTAAATATGTTTATAAAAAAATTTATTTTTTATTAAAATACAATTTGTCACAAAAAATATTCATTTTGAACAAATATTAATAAGTATTATGTCCAAAATGTGTTCACAAGACATGGCAAATCAAGAAATTGTCCGTAATAATAGTTCAAAAGCGACACCATCAAAGAGTTAACAATGTACGTGTGGCTGTGTGCCTTATCTCATTCATCGACACATAATTGTATGCAATAATCTAAAATGCAAAGATGTCCTTATTAGTTTAGAAAAAATCGAAAAATAAGAAAAAAAAGTCGAAATAAAAATAAAATCTAAAAATAACAAGAGCAGGCAGCTGGCAGAACCAAAAACAAAGATTACATATAAAACTTTGAAATGTAAATGGATGAACAAGTAGCAAGCATTCTCATTGATCGTGCCTCACTATCTACAACCATTAACACTTAAATGTCACAGTTGAAAATAGTACAAATATTAAAGCATACAAATGAGATTTCAAGAGCATATGAAATCTCAAACTTGACCCATATTACACCACAGATGTTACACATTTTTTGCAAGGCTTTCTTTGAGATAGAAAAAAAAAAAGCATGATTATCTACACCTATTGAAAATTAAAAATAAAAAAGGAGGGAAAGAAGGTACAATCAAGAAAGTAACGAACCATATTGTTTCACTTTCATCTACCATCAGCTGAAGTAAAAGAATCTGCAAATCCAGTAGGCCTTGCTGGGATACTACTCTTGCTGTCTTCCAAGTCCATATAACTCAAGTCCTTTCCTTCTGCTTCCTGCCAGTCCTTCACCATCTGGTTAAGAGGAAGGCTATAATCAATGCCGGAATATTCCTCTGTGTCATCATCAAATGGTTTCCATTTTTCAACGAGTGGCGCCAGAACATTCACAGCATGACCCATATCAGGCCGTTGGCTTGGTTCTCTGGCAGTGCAGTGTCCAGCTAACTCGGCAATGACGCAGATGGTCTCGAACGTTTCTTCTTTTATGTCAAGGGATTGATCAATGGCAGCCCTTAGTTTCTTCTTGTCTGATTTTATATGCCAGAACCATGCTGCCAAGTATTGGCTTTCCTCAGATCTACCCTCATCAAGTGCCATCAATCCCGTCAACAGCTCCATTAGCACAACCCCAAAGCTGAAAACATCTGCTTTGGTAGTGATTTTTCCCGTCACTGAAATATATTGAAAGATAAAAGCAAGGATTAGTATAATATTGACTGATTTTCTTCAATCATTTTGGATGAGATACCACATCCCACTATTATTCCATGCATATAACGAGGTATAATCAACATACTCGAAAAAAGTTACATTGAAGAAAGTAAATACCCATAGAATAAGTTAATTTACCAACAGAACTAAACCTTAACTCCAAAACAATAAAGCAATCCCAAAACTACAAGCTTAAAGGTTACCAATCTAGAGATATTAAGTATTCCATATTAAAGAAGTTGGTGATTAAATATTTAAATAAAGAGTATATGTAATTTCTTCAAGAACTAGTGAAAAAAAAATCACCTGCATATTCTGGCGCCAAGTATCCGAAAGTCCCTGCAAGCCGGGTCACTACAGACTTTTCACCTTCAGGAGCAAGTTTTACCAATCCAAAATCTGATATTTTTGCTCTGAAATCATCAGCAAGCAAAATATTCGACGACTTAAGATCTCTGTGAATGAAGCTTTGGTGGGCCATAGAATGAAGGTACTCCAGTCCTCTAGCAACATCCAGGGCAATATTGAGCCTCCTCTTCCAAGAGAGCGGCTCCATTCCAAAACTCTTCCAATGGAAAAGATGCTTACTTAGTGCACCTTGAGGCATATACTCATAAACTAGAATTCTCTCATTCCCTTCAATGGAATAACCCAAAAGAGACACTAAATGCCGGTGTCTAACTTTTGATAGAACTGCAATTTCAGCCTGGAATTCATCTAACGCTTTGCTACTAATCACACCAGCTTCCATTCGCTTCACTGCAATTTTTGTGCCATCATCCAATTCTCCCTTATAAACAACACCAAACCCACCACGACCAAGCTCGTTCTCAGAGGCAAAATTCTTGGTCACATTTCGTAGAACCTGAACAGAGATCACAAGATTGCCAGCTTCAATGACATGAGAATCCCCAATGCCACTGCTGTTTCGACTCCCAGACCCACTCCCTGTTAGAGTTGAGATACTTCCATTGGTATTATTAGCAACAGCAATCTTTACAATACGATCCGAATCAGATGGATCTCTTGGGTGAATCACCAGTGAACTAGGAGCCAATAAAGCATCCTTCCTTCTTCTCCTGAAACAATACACATAAATTGGAATGAGCAGAAAAGCTGCAGCCGCCACACCCGCAATGGGAGCAACAATAGTAACCAACGCTTTGCCTTTGGATTTCTTTGCTTCATTAGAACTACTTGGATTGTTATTCGAGTGTGCGGGTGTAGACCCCGTTGATGGCTCATCATTCCCAGATCCAGTCGACGGATTATTGTTCCCAGATGAAGGAGCTTGGGAGTGTGGATCCAACAGAGGATTCCCAACAGTCACAAGTTTCACTCCGGGGCGAAACTTGGGCATTGGACCGGATATGTTATTGTCACTCAGATCCAACAACGAAAGAGACGACAAGTTAGTCCAATTACTAGGTACCACACCACCAATATGGTTACCACCCAACCTAATTTCAGCAAGAGAACCCAAGTTTGCAACAGAAGGACTCAACGTCCCATTAAGCTTAAAATTTGGCAAATTAATCATAGAAACCTTGCCATTAGTATCACACTTGATTCCCAACCATGGACCTGAACAAGGGTCATTACGAGTCCAAGAATCCACCAGATTAGAAGGGTAATTCAACCCACCAAGAAATTGCAAGAGTGCCATGACCTCAAAGGAGCATGGAATCCCAGGCTTGTCTTGACAAAAATCATTGTTATCAAAAGTAGCATTAACAGCTTTGAAATCAGGGATAGGACCCATCAAATGGTTATTGTTCAAATCAAGAGTGTCCAATTTCATGTTACCTAATCCATCAGGTACAAGCCCAACTAGCTGGTTTCCGTTGAGATTAAGATCCTTCAACGAATCCAAGTCTCCAATGTTCTCCGGAATCGACCCACTGAACTTGTTTCCATGAAGCCACAAACTTGTCAGTGAAACCATAGTGGAAACCACATCAATTGTCCCAGTAAGCCCCTCACCCTGCTGGTTGTTCAGCCACAGAACCTGCAATACGGTGCCGTTTAGTGTCGCCGGCAGTTCTCCGGTCAAGTTGTTGTCGGAAAGTTTCAGGAACGAGAGAGAGTTCATCTTCCCCAGAAAATCCGGCAAGGAACCCACCAAATTGCAACTCATACAAGAGAGATTGGTCAACTGAGTCGAACCCTGAAGACTCGGCGGGAGACTCCAGCCACCATTAGTGGCATTGAGGTTGTTGTGATCCAACGCAAGAACCTCCAAGCTATCGAGACCGTCGAAGCAATCTGATGGTAGAGAATCGAAGTTGTTGTAGTCCAAGAACAAGTACTTGAGGTCCTTCAAACCCTTGAAAGAGGGTAAAGGACCGTTGAGACGGTTATTCTGGAGGCCAACGTTGGTGAGTGCGGTGAGTTGGTTGAAGGTGGTAGGCAAGGGACCAGAGAGGTTGAGATTCTTGGCTTGAATCTGAGCAACTCTGTTTCCGTCGCAGAAGACGTAGTCCCAGCGAGGAGTGCCGCATGGGTCGCCGCCATCTTCGGGCCATGGAAGGAGCTTAGGGTCGTCAAGTCCTTTTCGGAACTGGTGGAGGATGCTAACGTCGTTGGGGTCGGTTTCGGCAAGGATATGGCGGACAGCGAGGAGGAAGAGGGAGAGGAAGAGAGAGAAGGCGGTGGACATGGCAGCGATGAGTGAGGTTCATGAGGTTGAGAGAGAGTGCAGAGGAGGTGTTTGATGAAATGACACTGAGAAAGTAGTCATGTTATTATGGAAAGTTAGAAAGAAGAAGAGAAAGGTGGTTAGTGATGAGTGAAACTGATGAGGGACGGGTGTAAAGACAAAAGAGGGAATTATTGAATAAAGTGTGTGAGAGAGAGAGAGGGTTTTTCCTTCTTTCTTTTTGTGGCTTTTGAGAGTGGGGGAAACAATTCTCAGATTCCAAATTCGTACTTCCCGTTCCTGCTGTTCTCTCTGTCTCTCTCTCTCCCCTCCTCCTCCTCCTTCTTCTTCTGCTACGGTGAATTGCTTTCTCATCTCTCACAATATTGCCACGCCACGTCGCCACCTTATATCATTATTTTTATGGTTTTTTTTTTTGTTTTGTATCACAAACAATAATAATAAAATAATATGTGTCATTATTCAGCCTGCCAGCTGCAAGGCCCGGGACGCCGGGAGGGATTTAATTTTCATTTCAAATTTTTTTATTTTAGCTTCTAATTATAATAATAAGAGAAATTTTATAGATTTTTAAAATTTAACGTTGACACAACACAAGCCTGTCATGCTCAAACCGATGACTATGAATTTTGATTACCTTTCTTTTTTGCTCTTGGTCATTACTTTCTCTGAAATATAAATTCAGCACCTTAATATGATGATGATTGTCATACTTGTACTCTTATAGTAGTCGCGATACAGAAAAAAAAAAGAATCAGATGCTGGGAAAAATTTTTTTTTTTAAGATTAGAAGTTTGTTGGATGGAAAAGATTGGATCGACTTGAATTGAATTCCAAGTCAGCGACACTACAACGTCCTAAGACCACGGGTGTTCCCTCACGGACGCCCTTAAATTCATGAGTCATGCATCTTACGTTCTCTTGCGATTTTTGTTTAATTTGTTGGATAAATATGTTGACACGCCAGCCATAGCATTTCAGTAGTAACTTAATACACAGATTAAAAAAATTAAGGATACGGGTAAAATACTATATTTTGTCTCTAATTTTTTTTATTAAAATAATTTTAATATGTAATTTTATTTTTTATATTTTAAATTTTATTAAAAGTATCCGCAAATAATTTATTACATTACTCAAGTCAACGATTTAGGCATAATTAACATCTAAAAATAATTTTAACATAAATTAAAATTATTATACATAAACATTAATTAAAAAATGAATAGATACTTAAAATAATATATAAAATTTGAGATTGTCTTTAAATTGGTTTTTTAAATTTTAATCAACTCAATTTAGCCACAAAATTTTTAATGCAATTCACATTTATCTTTGTGGTGATTTCTATTAATAAAAATTTCCACTCAACAAAAATAGGTTAATTTGGAGAACTTGAGACTTGTTTTAGGTTTTATAAGCAATTGAAAGAGCTACATTGAGCAAGAAACAAATTTCGTCAAGTTATTTAATTATGAGATCCGCTATACCTCTAAATTTTTGGGATAATAAGTCTAATTAAATTAGTTTAAACTCAACAAAAATCACGTCTATTATACATAATGTGTAGATATGCACTTCATTAATAAAAATGAAATATCCATTTCACAGATATTTTGTGTGTCGCATTTAAAAAATATAAAAAATAATTCTTATCTTTGTGCATCTCCTCCTCTTTTTTTTATTGGTATTATTGTTACGTTGCGGCATTTTATTTTTGTTTCTTATTTTTTTTCTTTTTTCATGTTATTGTTGTCATTTTTTTTTCTTCTCTTTTTTTTAATTTTATTTCTCTCAAAAGAGTAAACAAAAAATTATAAGAAAATAAAATAAGAAGGAAAAAATAAAAAAAAATAAAAAAGAAGAAGAAAACGAAGTAGAAAATGAGGAAGAGGAAGAAGAAGAATTTTGAATTATGCAGAATTTATCAGAACAAATAACACCGAAATTTCTTAACAATAACACATATATTTCTTAGTTTTTACACTGAAATTTTGCTACAAAAAGTACAAAAATATTTTTTTTAATTCTGCATTTTTTCTTTTTTTATTATTTTTCTTTCTTTCTTTTTTCTGTTATTCCTATTTTTTCTTTTAAGACCATCATTTCTCGTATTAGATTTGAATGAGCATGTGTATTATTACAATTTGGGTTATGCTAGGTGTTACGTTTGGTAACCGAAGATTGATGGACTGGACTGATTTTGCCCAATCATCTGAAGGAGTGGGTCTCCGACTTGGTTTATGTTAAGGGGTCGACGTCCGACTTGTGTGTATGAACGAATGGGGGTGGTACCTGCAAAGACACTCCGATGCCTAAGTTAGCTCAGGGTTTTACAGGTTTTTGAGTATTGGAACTTAAAGATACCTAAGGGGTGTCAGTGTATTTATAGTGGCGAACCAATAACCATTGTTGGAGTAGTTCCACCTTTTAAGGTGGATAACCGTCCGTTTATCTTAGGAAAATTGAGATATGGCTCCTGGAAGTGGGCTAGAGATTTTAGGGGCAGTTACTTATTTGAATAGGTATTATCTGCCAGTTAACCATCGATCCTGACTTCCTCGGAGTGAAGTCTGTGTCGAATCCGACCTCTTTAGAGGAGGTTCGTTACGCGGGGAGGCCAATTTTTGGATTGGGCCTTTTCATTCTATTTAGACCTGGGCCTTAGTGTTGGGTTAGGGTATGAACAGTGCCCCTACTCGACTCCAATCTCTTTTACTTAAGAGTTTGGACTGGAGTATTTCAGCTCAGTTGCACAACCGACGTGATTTTTTGAAACCGACGTGATTCAAGATTCTCAACAGTCGCGTCTAATCAAACGTCGCGTCCGTTAGAAATTTCGTATTTACACGTGAGGAGCAGTTACATTGGTAACGGCTCGTTCCTTTAATGATTGCGCTGATTTACTTTTATGTCTCTGATGTGTTTATAAATACTTTTCCCTCTTCTTTCCTTGTTTCCTTTCTGAAAAAGAAAACTTCTTGTTCGCACTGAAAGAGAGACCTTTTAGCCTTCCTTTTTCGAGTGCTTTGGTTGTTGCTGCGCTTGGTCTTCTTCCGCTTCTTGTAAATGACGGTTAGTTCTTTCCCTTCTCCTCTTTCCCTTTTACATTGATACTGTGTGTTAGAGGAGGTTTTATATGCTTTGTTTCGCATATTGGAAGAGGTCCTGTGAGTCTGTCTGTAGGTCTAGTGATTTTGCTTTATTGAGTAGACTGCTCCGGCCTTTTAGGAACCCTGTTATTGATCCTTCCCATTTCATCTTTGTAGGTTTCATTGTCTTTTTACCTATTGTAAAAGATGTCTTCCATTGAGTCCCTTTCGTTATGGGTGGACGACATTGTTCTTGGGGACAGCCCATTAGTAGATACAAACTATATCACTGACCTTCGTACCCGCCATAGGATCTGTGGTGACGAGCCAAAGTATGAGTTGATTGCCCCGGGTCCAGAAGACCGAGTTTGTTTTGGGAGGGCTTCTGATGCTGATCCGCATTTCTTTTTTATGTACAAGAGTCTTTTTACCCGCCTGGGGGTTTCTCTGCCTTTTTCTTACTTTGAAATAGCTGTTTTGTCTTACTGTCGCGTTGCTCCTATCCAGCTTCACCCCAATTATTGGGGTTTCCTGAGAATTTACCAACTTGTTAGCTGGGCACTGGATTTTCTTTGAAAATTTTCTTTTATCTTTTTCATATGACCAAGCTCTTCAGTGGGCAAAACAATAAGCAACAGTGGATGTCTTTCTGAGCTATTCAAGGTCGAAAAACTTTTTCTATGTTTGAGGAGTCCTTCCATGATTTCAAAAATTTCTTTTTCAAAGTCCTGGCGGTAGAGGGTCATCACCCCTTCTTTCTTGATGAAGACTCAAACCCCCTCTTTCCTCTGTACTGGCTAAAGGCCTCTCCTGTGGAGAAGTACGGCCCTGATGATTTGGATGAGGTTAAGGAGCCCATAGTAGGGTTCTTCCGAGATGTTTGGGGGAGAGCCCCTTATCTGCACACAAAGTTTCTTCAGGGGTCTTCGAGTTTTGTTCGGACCCAAATAGGTAGATTTGTTGTTGTCTTTCGATAATTCCCGACTTGATTTTGTTGCTTCTGACTTTGAAATCTCCCGAGTTATTATTTCCAAATTTTAGTTTAACTTTCTACTTTCTTTTTCAGAAATGGTGAAGAAAAGTTCTAACTCTTCCTACCAGAAGGTCCAGGACACCAAGAAAAGGTCTCGGCCCTGAGTCGATGCTGCCAGGGCTGTTGGCACTCTTCCTCCTCCTCCTCCACCTCCTCCTCCTCGCGATTTGGGGACCTCCTCTCGTCCCCATTATGGTATCCTCTTCTTCTGCTTCTTCTTTTCCTCCTCCTCCGCCCCGACCTTCCCCTGAACCCGAGAAGAGGAAGAAGCGCAAGACTTCAGAGTTTGGCTTTTCTCTTTCTGGGGAGACTAATTTTGATGGTCTCCAATTCGTTCGGAATCACATATATCCCCACACTAGAATAAATATGGATGATGTTTCCGTTCAAAACCATCTTAACATCCTAGTTCAGGGGAGTGTTCGTGCGGCTGGAGTATGTACAAAACTTTTTGATATTTTGGAGAAGACTCCCTTCAGCTCTTTGGGTTCTATCCAAAAATTCGAGGAGCTAGAGGGGAGGATATACCTTTATCAAGAGGAAGAGAAAAGGCTGAAGGGGGAGGTCGCTGAGTTGAAGGAGGAGAGGACTCGGCTTTAAGAGAGGGAGAAGAAGTTGATGGGCCAGTGTGCCATAACAGAGGGCCTTAAGGAAAAGGCGGAGCAGAATTACGTCAGGCTCTTTGAGGGAGAACCTTGATTTGAAGAAGGAGCTGGCAAGATGTCGGGATGCTTTCCAGGACCTGGAGGATTCAGTGGCTGAGGGTTCGGAGGAGGCCTGGAGGATCTTTAAGGAGCAAGTCGGAGTTATTGCTCCTGACTTGGACCTTTCTCCTCTTGACCCTGACAAAATTGTGGTAGATGGGGCCATTGTCTCTCCTCCCTGACCTGAGATGAACTCCAACCTGAAGACTCGAGGGCAGAGGATAGTAGAGTCTCCTCCTTGTGAGGAGCGACAAGATGGAGACCTCCCAAGTTCTTCCAACGTTCCCTCTCAAGGTCCTGAACAATCTGCTCTATCCTCTCCTGTTGCTGCTCCAACTTCTCTCCTTGCTGACCTTCCTTCTGGTGGTGGCGATCTTCCTTCTAATTGAGATTTGGCTATTTGAAGGCCCGGCCTGTGGGCCCCTTATTTTTAAACAATTCTATATTTTGTTTGTTGGTGGTGGTTCGTTTTTGACATTTTTTGGCCTTTTATGGCCGTAAACCAAAATGCTTTGTTCCCCTTTTTTTGGATAAGGGGTTTTAAGTTTAATTGGCGTGTGCATGCTTTCTGATTTTTCCTTCGTCAGGCTTTTTATGAAAAAAAGAACCCTTTTTGATCTTTTTGTTTTTGGAAAAACCTCTTATCTGGGCAGGTTGTGTGTTGCCTAAATTATTTTTGGATTTTCAAAGGTTTGACACAGCTTCTGCCTTTTGCTTTTAATGGTTTTCTTTTTATCTCTTTTTGATATTCCTTACTCACTCAAATCTTCTTTATTTGAATTTTTTTGTGACTTAGGTTATTTTCGTGATGCATTTCCATTCTTCTCGGTTTTAACGACTTGCAAATTGATTACTACCCGAGTTTATCATGATCTACTTTTATAACCTCTTTACGCCGACTTTTACCTCGTTGTTTTATCCTGACGACCTTTTAGGTCGGTTCATGGGATTTTCAGGTTTTGTCGAGCTTAAGTTCGGTGCGTTTCGTGGAATAACTTAATGGAATTTACAAAGAGATGTAGAAAAAGATCTTTATTTATTTTGCAAAGGTGCTTTTTGCTACTAAGGGGTTTAAAAATTGTTGTCCCTTAGCCTCCACTTTGATGCCTCGTTAAAAACCCCCTTCAGGAAAATCCTTTCTTTGGGAAAAAACCATGAAGTCAGAAAAATAGTACATCAGGGAGTGGAGTTCGCTTTTAACTATAGTACATTTTCAAGCATGCCACGACCTAGGTAGCTCGGTGTCATTCAAGTTGGTCACCTTGTAGTAGCCTTTTCCTAAGACCTGCCTAATTTTGTATGGCACTTTCCAATTAGCAGCAAGCTTTCCATCTCCAAATTTGTTAACTCCTATGTCATTTCTGATCAAGACCAAGTCGTCTAGAGCGAAGCTTCTTTGAATGACTTTTTTGTTGTATCTGTTCGTCATCCTTTATTTTAATGCTACTTCTCTTAGCTGGGCTTGTTCTCGGACTTCATAGAGTAGCTCGAGCTCTTTTTTGTGCCCCATGTACATTGCCAGCCTCGTCGTAGAAGCTCACCTTGGATTTTGCTCATTAATCTCAACTGGTATCATGGCTTCTATGCCATAAGCAAGTCGGAAGGGTGTTTCTCTTGTGGCAGACTGAGGTGTGGTCCGATAAGCCTATAGTACTTGAGGGAGTTCTTCGGCTCAGGCTCCCTTTGCCTCTTGCAACATTTTCTTCAACCCTGCCAGTATGACCTTGTTAGCCACCTTGGCTTGCCCATTTGCTTGTGGGTGCTCTACCGAGGTGAACTGATGCTTGATCTTCATGCTGGCTACCAGGTTTCTAAAGGTAGAGTTGGTGAACTGAGTGCCATTATCGGTGGTGATGGAGTGGGGTACCCCATACATTGTGATAATATTTTTGTAAAGGAATTTTTGACTTCTTTGGGCTAGGATGGTGGCTAATGGTTCTGCTTCTATCCACTCGTGAAGTAGTCTACTCCCACTATTAGATATTTTACTTGTCCAGGCGCTTGGGAAAAGGGACCTAGCAGGTCCAATCTCCATTTTGCAAAAGGCCATGGAGAAGTTATACTAATGAGCTCTTCGGGGGGAGCGACATGGAAGTTTGCATGAATTTGGCATGGCTGGCACTTCTTCACGAACTCGGTGGCATCTTTCTGCAGGGTCGGCCAGTAGAATCTGACTCGGATAACTTTTCTAGCTAACGACCTTGCTCCGAGATGATTTCTGCAGATATCATTATGGACCTTTTCAAGTACTTCCGATGTCTTTAAGGTAGGGACGCACTTCAACAATGGTATTGATATTCCCCTTTTATAGAGGATACTTTTCACCAAAGTATAGTTCTGTGCTTCCCTTTGGATTTTTTTAGCCTCTTTTTCCTCTTTGGGTAGGATGTCGAATTTCATATATTTGATTAGGGGGTTCATTCATCCGAGTTCTAATCCGGATACTTCGACGAAGTCTTGTCTGGCTTCTGCCTTGGCAACAGAGGGTTCTTGGAGGGTTTCTTGGATTAGGCTTCTATTATTCCCCCTGGCTTGGTACTTGCTAGCTTGGAGAGGGCGTCTGCTCTGCTATTGAGATCCCGAGTTATGTGCTTGACCTCAATTTCCACAAAATGCCTAAGATACTCCAAGATTTTGTCTAGGTACCTCTTCATATTGGAGTCTTTAGCCTGATATTATCCATTGATTTGTAAGGTTACCACCTGGGAGTCACTAAACACAACTACTTTTGTTGCGCCGACTTCTTCTGCCAGGTTTAATCCTGCAATCAAGGCTTCATATTCTGCCTGATTGTTTGAAGCTGGGAATTCGAATTTGAAGGAGACTTCTATTTGGATTCCCTCTTGGTTGACTAATATTATGCATGCACTGTTTCCAATTTTGTTTGAGGATCCATCTACATATAGTTCCCATGTAGTGGAGACTTCCTCTTGATCCCCTGTATATTCTGCCACGAAGTCAGTGAGGCATTGGGCTTTAATTGTCGTCCGAGTTTCATACCTTAAGTCGAACTCGGATATCTCTGTTGCCCATTGAACCATTCTACCTGCAATATCCGTCTTCTGAAGGATTTGCTTCATGGGCTGGTTCATTCGAACCCTTATTGTATGAGCTTGAAAGTAAGGTCGTAGCCTTCGTGAGGCTACTATTAAGGAATACGCAGACTTCTCAAGTTTTTGATACCTTAATTCAGGGCCTTGTAGGACTTTGCTAGTGAAGTATACAGGATACTGTCCGACCTCGTCCTCCCATATTAGAGCTGATGCTATAGCTTTGTCTGCTACGGACAAATACAAGACGAGTTCCTCCCCAACTTCAAGTCGGGTCAGAATATGAGGTTAGCTTAGAAACCTTTTGAAATCTTAGAATGCTTCTTCACACTCAAGGGTCCATTCGAACTGGCATCCTTTTCTTAGTAGAGAGAAGAGTGGCAGGGATCATAATGCCGATCTTGCCAAGAACCTGGAGAGGGCTGCAAGTCGGCCGTTCAGCTGTTGGACCTCCCTTAAACAAGTCGGGCTTTTCATTTCTAGGATTGCTTTGCACTTGTCGGGGTTCGCTTCAATTCCCCTTTGCGTAAGCATAAATCCCAAAAAAATTTCTGCCTCCACCGCGAAGGTGCATTTTGTGGGATTTAACCTCATTCCGTGCATCCTTATGGTGTTGAAGACTTGTGAGAGGTCTGTCAAGAGGTCGGCCTCATCCTTAGTTTTTACTAGCATGTCGTCTACGTAGACTTCTATTAAGTTCCTAAGATGAGGAGCAAACACCTTATTCATTAGTCTTTGATATGTGGCTCCAGCATTTTTCAGCCCAAAGGGCATGACCACATAGCAGTAGTTTGCTCTAGGCATGATGAATGATGTTTTTTCTTGGTCCGGCTTGTACATCGCGATTTGGTTATATCCCGAGTACGCATTCATGAACGACAAGTATTGATACCCCGAGCTGGAGTCTACTAAGGTATCAATATTAGGTAGCGGATATGGGTCTTTGGGGCATGCCTTGTTCAGGTCGGTATAGTCGACGCACATCCTCCACTTGCCGTTTTGCTTTTTAACCAGCACCACGTTTGCGAGCCACGCCGGATACTTGATTTCTTTAATGAAGCCGGCTTCTAGAAGGACTTGTACTTGTTCTTCCACCACTTAGGCCCGCTCTAGTCCAATCTTTCATCTTCTTTGTTGAACAGGTCGCGACCCGGGGTATACTGACAGTTTATGAGACATGAGTTCGGGATCTATCCCTGGCATGTCGAAGGCTTTCCAAGCAAAGAGGTCAAAATTTTCTTGTTGGAGCCTTATAAGTTATTGCTTCAGATCTTCTTTCAGGCTGGCTCCTATGTTGGTATTTTTCCCTTCCTCTTTTCCAATCTGCACCTCCTCAGTTTTTCCCCCGGCTTGCGGTCGCAATTCTTCTTTAGCTCTAACTCCTCTGAGCTCTATGGTGTGAACCTCCTTGCCTTTTTCTCTCAGATTTAGGCTTTCATTGTAGCACTTCCTCGCCAGTTTTTGATCTCCCCTGATGGTTGTTATTCCCTCTGGCGTTGGGAATTTCATGCAAAGGTGGGGAGTAGACACCACCGCTTTGAGTCGGTTTAGGATTGTTCTGCCTATTAACGCATTATAGGCTGAACTCACATCAACGACTATGAAGTTGATGCTCAGAGTTTTGGATTTTGCTACCTTTCCAAAATTTGTGTGCAGGGGTATGAATCCTAGTGGCTTTATTGGTGTACCTCCCAGCCCATACAGGGTATCGGGATAAGCTCTTAACTTCTTTTCATCCAATCTCAGCTTGTCAAATGCTGGTTTGAACAGGATGTCGGCCGAGCTTCCCTGATCTACTAGGGTTCTGTGAAGATGGGCATTTGCAAGGATCATGGTTATCACAACTGGATCATCATGTCCAGGAAGGATGCCTTGCCCATCTTCTTTATTGAAAGAGATGGTAGGAAGGTCGGGGGCTTCACCCCCGACTTGGTAGACTTCCTTCAAGTGCCTCTTGCAAGATGACTTTGTGAGGCCGCCTCCACCGAATACCCCCGAGATCATATGTATATGTCCTTCCGGGGTCTGTAGTGGTGGATCTCTTCGGTCCTCGTCATCTCGTTTTCTCTTGCTGTGATGATCTGACCTTTCAATGGGATATCTGTCCAGCCAACCTTCTTTGACCAGCTTTTCTATCTCATTTTTAAGGTTGTAACAATCATTTGTTGAGTGACCATACAGCTTATGGTACTCACAGTAATCATCACGACTTCCCCCCTTTTTATTCTTGATGGGTCTAGGTGGAGGAAGTCTTTTTGTATGACAAATTTTCCTACAGACATCGACTAGGAACACTCATAGAGGAGTATAGGAGTGATACCTCTTAGGCCTTTCAAGACCGACTTCCTCTTTTTTCTTGGGCTCTCTCTCTTTCTCTTTTGACGAGTGGGAGTGCCCAGGTCGCCAATGTGGCTCTCGCAGCCTGACATTTTCCTCCATGTCGATGTACTTCTCAACTCCCCTGTACATCACTCAGAGAGGTCGGATGCCTTTTTGAGATGGATTGGGAGAAGGGGTATTCTCGGAGTCCATTTACCAAGCCCATAATCACTGCCTCTTGGGCAGGTCTTGAATCTCCAAGCACGCTTTGTTGAACATTTCCATGTACTCCCTCAGAGATTCTCTGACCTCCTGTTTTACACCCAGGAGGCTTGGTGCGTGCTTTACCTTATCCTTTTGGATAAAGAACCGCATGAGTAACTTCCGTGAGAGGTCATCGAAACTAGTGACCGACCTTAGAGGGAGGCTGTCAAACCACTTCATCGCTGCTTTGGTGAGAGTTGTCAGAAAAGCTTTGTAGCGAGTAGCATCAGAAGCGTCGATCAAATACATCCGACTTTTGAAATTACTTAAATGATACTTTGGATCAGTGGTTCCGTCGTAGAGGTCCATATCAGGGCTTTTGAAGTTCCTTAGAACCTTTTCCCTCATGATGTCCTCACTGAATGGATCATCTCCTCCTAAGGGAGAATCTTCTCGGTCGCTGCGAGAGTTTTGACTTTTGAGAGCAGACTCCAGCCTTAAAAGCTTTTTCTTTAACTCTTTTCGTCGCTCAATCTCGTCTTTCAAATTTCTTTCTGTTTCTCGCTGTCGCTCCAGTTCTTATTCCAACTGCTCCAGTCGTCCCTGGTGGCCATGGAACAATCCTATGAAATCACTTGCATGGGGTTGTCCTTCTTTTCCTGATGCTTGTCCCTCAGAGAGTTCCTCTTTGGGTCTTTTACTGAGGGGCCCTCTTTGTTCTGGTTGGTTATCCCTTGGTGGGTGACTATTGCTCTATCATTATTGCCAGCGTCTTGATTCTCTTGCTCGAAATTAGATGCTGTGTTTCCATCATCATTGAATTTGTCCGCCATTACGGGTTGATATCTCGGGTCCCTGGCAACGGCGCCAATGTTACGTTGGGTAACCGGAGATTGATGGACTGGACTGATAAGGTTGGCCCAATCGTCTGAAGGAGTGGGTCTCTGACTTAGTTTACGTTAAGGGGTCGATGTCTGACTTATATGTATGAACGAATGGGGGTGGTACCTACGAAGACACTCCGATGCGGTGATGCCTAAGTTAGCACAGAGTTTTACATGTTTTTGAGTATTGGAACTTAAAGATACCTGAGGGGTGTCAGTGTATTTATAGTGGCGCGCCAATAACCACCGATGGAGTAGTTCCGCCTTTTAAGGTGGATAATCGTCCCTTTATCTTAGAGAAGTTGAGATATGGCTCTTGGAAGTGGGTTGAGAGATTTTAAAGGCAGTTACTTATTTGAATAGGTGTTATCTGCCAGCTAACCTTCGATCTCGACTTCCTTGGAGTGAAGTCTGTGGTGAATCCGACCTCTTTAGAGGAGGTCGGTTACGCGGGGAGGCCAATCTTTGGATTGGGCCTTTTCATTTTATTTGGACCTGGACCTTAGTGTTGGGTCAGGGTATGAATAGTGCCACTACTCGAGTCCAATCTCTTTTATTTAAGAATTTAGACTGGAGTATTTCAACTCAGTTGCACAACCGACGTGATTTTTTAACACCGACGTGATTCAAGATTCTCAATAGTCACGTCTAATCAAACATCGCGTCTATTAGAGATTTTGGATTAATAATTTCCGTAATTTGAATATCATGTATATATTTGGAACAGAATTTTTAATCATTTTTCATTAAGACATAAGATGTAGAAGATTATTAAAATGAAAGAATGAGATGGTCAAATGATGAGCACTCACATGATCATATGATGCGTGATCATGTTCAATCGCTCGAGTGAACAACCATCACCAAAAGGAGGTTACGTTTTTTGTAGATTCAAAATATTTTAGGTAAGAAAATACTTTTAAATGTGCAACCACACAAGGAGGTGCTTAAATGATCCAGACAAATATTTCTAGTCATCATGAGATGATCCAGCTCTTCGTTTTAATATATAGTTTTAATTTAATTAACTCGCGTCCAAAAAATCGTTCATGTGTCTCTATCCATGTATAGCTATAGTGTTTCTGGATTTGCAAACACAACAACCACACACTAGTTAATCATTGTATGCAGTAATGTCACTTCCACAAGTAATAATTACTAGCTAATAACGGCAAATGTTATGAACTTAATCATGACTTTGGTTTAAAAGCAACTTAATCTGCCACAAATCTCGATTGATTAGAAGGGAAATCTGCCACGGATTATTAATTAGGAGCCCCTCCTAAATGTTTGGGCAGTAGTCCCATGTCCATTGCAAACGTCCGTGTATCAAAATAATAATAATAATAATAATAATAATAATAATAATAAGAGCAATGCTAGGGGCCAGTAATTTTTGTGATTGTTAGTCATCAACTAGTCATCAATGATAATTTGATGATGTGAGATTGATGTGATATTTCATCCAATGGCTCACCTTCCTCTGCTGGTTACATGCTGGCCAAAATTCAATAAAACTGTTGGAATAATAATAATAATAATAATCTGGCTTATTAGAAAATGCAAAATATGAACTATTTTATTAACGTATAATTTTTTTCGAAATTTATTATCAAAATATTATTTTTTAAATTTTTATTGAAACTAATTATCCAAATATTACTTTTTTCTATTAAGTAGCAATTAATTTATTATTTTATTTTTAATTATAATTTATTATAATAATAAAAAAATTAGCATATGAGTAATTAATTTTAAAATAATAATATTTTAGTATTAAATTTCAAAAAAATAATACATTATTCATAGAAAACGAATAAAATCAGACACCGTCCAAAATTGTGAAAAAAAAAAAATCAGTTCCAAAACCTATTTTGCACAAGTAATAAACAAGAGAGCTGAAACTTGTGGAAATGTAGTGATAAAGTTATAGCCATAGGTTTCAACTTGACTTTCGATAAAATAATGCGAATTATTATCTTGTTTAATTAATTGGGTGCAAAAAGCAAATAAAAATGAAAATGTTATTCATACATTAGAATTAACTATCAAAATCAATTACTAATATATTTACGTATAAATATATATATACTTTAATTTATTTTTAATATGTATTTATATTTTATCATATATTTTATATTGATAACTGACTTTAATAGAATAAATGACCATTTGTACCCATGAGAGATAAAAACGTTGATATTTGTACTCATAATAGCTCGAAACTAACCTTGTACCCATGAGAGATGCTGTCCGTGCAGTGTGACAAAAATACCCCGCCTTGGATCTGAGCTTGGTTCGTGCCTTTCCGAACCTATGTGGCACTCCCAAACCCTCCCCCCAATTTGAGCCAACCATTCACCATCATCATCTTCATCTTCTTCACCATTACCATCACCATAACCTCTATAACCTCTATCACCATCACCTCAGCACCGCCACAGCCACCTCCCTTCACCACAACCTCCAGCGACAACCCACACCGCCGCGCCCCTTTCTCTTCTTCTTCCCCTCTTCTCACCTCCGCTAAGCCCAGAAATCACAGCGCCATTTTCAGTGTATCCAATGATCATCAAGTGCCAAGAACTCATGTTTCTCTCTGGCATTCGATCAAACACCTTGCGTGCAATATTCATGTTACCACATTTTCCATACATTCCAATCAACCTATTGTTCAATTCAACCTCCCCTCGAAATCTCGATCTTCTCAAGAACTCGTGAACCCTTTTCTCATACTCAAGCGACCTCGTACTCTCGCACAAATTCAACATGGCGAGAAAAACACCATAATCAGCAACAGAACTTTGACCCATGAGTTCCAAAGCTTCAGCAAGCTTACCCTCTTCGCACAACTCAATCAAATTAACGTTCAGGATGGTTGCATCAAACAGCGCGTTTTGGCGGTTCTGGTCGACCCTATTATGAGTATTATCAAGTTTGGGTTTTGGTTCTCTGGGAAGATTCTCTTTCCGTGAAGTTTGGATCTTTTGAGCGAAACGACCAGTGGGGGTGGCATTTTTACAGCAGGGTTGGACCTTGTTGCTGTTGGTGGTGGGGTTCTTGGAATCGGAAACGGCGTAGGAGCATAGAGGAGTGGAAGGGAGAGAGCAATTGGAGGGCTTCGGAGGAGAGAAGCGTGGGAATTTAGAATGGGATGAGATGACGGTGTTTAATTTGCGGAGAACGGGTCCCAGTGACGCTATTGATGAGTGGAGTTTGAGCTCCATGGAGTTCTGATTTTGGAGGCTGTGTGGAACAATTGCAGAAGAATAATTTTCCATCCCCTGCGTTTCTTCCTGAGTTCTGTTTCTTTCATTGTATTGCTTTTAGTTCATTTTGCTTAATTTGGTTAGTTAGAAATGCATGTTAGTGGATTTAGGTGTGTTTTGATTCATGCTGGTGTTTGAAAATTTTGCTGTTTTGGTGGAGAGGAGGAGCTGGCGCTGTGATTTCTGGGCTCAGCGGAGGTGAGAAGAGGGGAAGAAGAATCAAGAAGAGAAAGGGGCGCAGCGGTGTGGGTTGTCGCCGGAGGTTGTGGTGAAGGGAGGTGGCTGTGGCGGTGCTGAGGTGATGGTGATGGAGGTTATGGAGGTTATGGTAATGGTGATGGTGAAGAAGATGAAGATGATGATGGTGAATGGTTGGCTCAGATTGGGGGGAGGGTTTGGGAGTGCCACGTAGGTTCGTAAAGGCACGAACCAAGCTCAGATCCAAGGTGGGGCACTTTTGTCACACGGATAGCATCTCTCATGGGTACAAGGTTAGTTTCGAGCTATCATGGGTACAAATGTCAGCGTTTTCATCTTTCATGGGTACAAATGGTCATTTATTCGACTTTAATAATTATCAATAAGTTATAATTTAAATAATATCATCTTCTCATATTTATCTAAGAAATTACAAATTCAAATTTTTTATTTTTGATTAAAAAAATTGGCTTTAATAATTAATTTTAATATATACATAATATAATTGAAAAAAAATTATAGCGAGGTGGTTTCAATAAGGAGCACATGAGTGAATGAGTCAATCTTAATTATGTTGAACCATTTCGTATACAATACTTCAGTAATAACTAAGTGGAAGAGTAGTTTATTATGGTTACATTATTACTCTTTCCTTTAAATATTTGATTATGTGCGTGATGCTATGATATTTTTAAGAGGGGAAAAGAGTCACTCTCAACCGGCAACAGTGAAATCATGTATTCGGTGAATATTTCTTTTGGTGACCGAAATAAATTAAATAAAAAAATAAAATAAATAAAACAAATAAATTATTTAAATAGAGGAATAATTTTATTTAAAATTATTTTTAAATTTTTTTAAAGTGAAAGAAGTTTGACATGCAAAAGTTGTAATTTTATTGTCATCTTTATCATAGTATCTGTCACTGTGTTTGCATCTCATATAATCAAACGAAAGTCAACACGCCAATTCTAATGCATGATATCTCTTATTTTGAGCTCCAATGAATCAATAAACCTAAAACCATCTTGAGTAACAAAATTAAATGCTTCCACACAATCCATCTCACAAATAACATCTCGTTGATCTATATTCCAAACTAAAAGATATCTTCTTCAAATAACAAATAATTCTTCTTGAAGAATACTATTACTCTCAATCATTTTCAAACATCTCCTTTGTCAATTCCCATTGTAATCTCTAATAACCCAAATAAAACCAACACTATCACCTGAATCAAAATAACTAGTATCACAATTAATTTTAAAAGTATCAATGTATCCGGTGAATATTCGCATATAATTATCTTTGTATAAAATTAAAAATTAAAAGTTATTAGATAATAATTTAGTTAAATATATTAAATTATTTAATAATTTTTTACTAATAATTTTATATAAAAATAAATATATATAAAAATTTTCGCTATATATATCATGAAAAGATAAAGAAGTTCATAAACGTAATGAATTACGAAATTTTATGGAGCGGACATACATATCTTCTTTTTTTGGGTTTGTGAAGTGTACAAAGACAGCCAGACATGGCTAAATAGGTAAATTTGAACAGTCTCCATGCATGAACTGAAAGTTTATTATTTTATTTTATTTTATTTATAATAAAGACTCTCATACTATTGTTTATATTATATAAAGTTAATAGTTAAAAAATTTAGATAATAATTTAGTCAAATTTATTAAATTATCTAATTATTTTTAAATATTAATTTTATGTAAAATTTTTTAATTTATTTATTTTAACTTTACAATAAGTGTTCGTAGTTCGTTCAAATTATTCGATTCGTATATACGTTTATAGATACCATGTAAAACTTTTATAATTAAAATATTTAAAATTTAATTTTTATTAAAAAATGTATTTGAGAGATATACTTAAATATGATTTTAGATTACTTTTGATATTTTTCATAAGTTGTCTACTTAAAAAAAATTAAATCTTCTTTCCCCCATTTAAATTTGACATGTTTACCTGCGAGTAAATAGTTTTTATCAATTTTTATGTGAATGAAAAAAAATTAATTTAGAGATCGAGTTTTTTTTTTATGTACTTTTTAAGTAAATATTAAAATTTCAACAAAAAGTTGGATTAGACATATGAATTGTTTTATATTTGTGAAAAGAATTGGTGTATTATATTTGTCAAATTAAAATCATCTTTAGAAAGACAAATTTCTCTTTTGGATTTTCGCAAATTTTATAATCATTCTTGTCTCTTTTTTGTCTTAATATTTTATGCTTTTTTTTTAAACAAAAGTCAAACTATAAACATTTAGTTTATAAAAATTTTAATATTATATTATAAAATTACTTATTCAAAAAATTAAGTAAATAAATAAGAGATATATGAATCATTGTATTGTTATTTTGTTAAAAATAAATCTTTTGGAACCCACAATGATACTTTAATTAAAAAAAGGCACACAAATTTTACATAAATCTAAAACAGTCTTTTAAATGAAAAGACATGTAACATATATAGCTATTTATGGATATTTGTTAGGACAATAATAATAATAATAATAATAATAATAATAATAATAATAATAATAATAATAATAGAAAAAAAAAACAAAAAAATTAAACTGTTTTAACTGAATTTTTTTTTTTTGTCTTTCAAACATTAGTGATAAGCCAATAAGATTTCAGTAGATAAGAAATTAATGGAAAATTCATTGTTATGTTTTTCTTGTCTTAACTAATTAAGAATAATAACCAATAGAGTTTGAGAGACACATGCCATTACAGCATTAAGAACAATGGTTAAACCTCCCAAATAATAATGATGCTATAATGCCACTAATTGAATATAAGCCTATAAGGTCCACTCGATCAACTTTTTTAAAGTGAATCAAGATGCCTAAAATAACAACCTGGTGTTTAATGTATCTTTTTGTGTGGGAGAATAAAATGGCAGTTGATTTAAAGCTATACGAATTTAGGTCATACTTCAATGGATTTTGGTCACCCTGCCTTGCCACACTTGAATGTATGGTTTCCAAGCCAAGTCTTTAAAGTTTAAAACCCTATGCATCTAAATTCTTTTATAAACTAAGTCCAGTCAAATAAAATAAATGAAATCAGTTATGATTAATATTATTTTAAATTTTATTGTTTAATTTAATTAAATTAATTTATAAAAGAATTTGAACGTGTAACATTTTTCAAGTCTTTATTTATTCTATTCAAATGATTTCCATCAATATTATTAATACATATTGTTCACACTCTGGCAAAAAAATATAGTCAAACCCAAAATAAATAAATGTCTAACTAAAAGAACCTATTTTTACTATATCTATTCGATTTTATAGAGGTCACGTGACAATAACAGTTTAGCCTATTTATCTAAATAAGTAACTAACTCATAAGATATCTCTTATTTATCTAGAAGAGAAATTTCAAAACTTTCATAAAAAAAAAACAATTATCTACTATCAAAAGTGAAATTACACTAAAATGTGGTTATTTATTCTACTTTAAATGCATTGACATCTTTAGATATATTCAAAACCCAATTAACTAAAAATCTGCTTAAACTCTTGCTAATTTAAACATCAGAGTATCTTTCAGGTATCACCTCCTACTTTCTCACGAAAAATTTGGACGACGGCACCTCGTCACCAACAGAAATCGTACACTGCTTACAAGGAGTCTGAACCTCACGTTTAGGTTAGGAGAGAGGATGAAGAGCAAGGATTTTTTTTGCCTCAGTAAAAAGGGAAGAAAAAGAATAAGGGTTATTTACTTATTTTATCAATATGGAATAATTAGAGTTACTGAAAAAAATTTTAAACGTTTTTATCTTGATAATATTCAGGAATGAAATATTCTGTTAGTTCAAATATTTTTGTTACAATAGAGACTAAATTAAAAAAAATGGTATAAAAATTCAATTAAAAAAATATAAAAATTTAATTAAAAATTTAATGAAATTGTAAAATACTAATAGAATAATTTGGTAAAACTAAAGAAAAGAAAAAAAGTTCCGTCGTATCAGGAAAAGTAAATAAGGTTCTTCAACCATATCTACATTAAAAAATAAATAAATGATTATTTGAGATATGTTTTTGTATTACTTGTGATAAAAAAGGAACATATGCAAAAAATTCTTCAGTGTGCATACAAGGATATACAGTGGTTATTATTTCCACAATTAAAGTCACTAATTAAGATTGCAACCCAGCTAGCTGTACTATATTACTTATATTATAGTTTGGTCAAAATGGAAGAATACGATCCTTTCAATGTTTGTATAACTAAATAATAGTAATGGAGTAATCAATGGTGCAACTAATAAAATTTTGCAAATGTTGCTTAAGGGGGAAAAATAAAAGAAAGAAAAAAAATGATAGCTAGAATCGTCTCTACTTTAATTTGTCGAGTACCACACTCCTTCAATATTATTTATATTATATAATGGAAGTTGGTGGTAACTGGTAACAGCTGCAGAAAGTTAAATGGATAAAGCTAATACTACTAAGTACTCATTAATCAGCTTCAATATATTGGGTAGTAGCTATTAGATAGCTGATTAATTTTGAAGATTTCTGTTGCTTTCTGTCGGTGGAAAAATTAAATTAAAATAAAAATAATATAGGAATAATTTCGTATATATTATAGTAGGAGTAAAATATCATTATAATCTCCGTCCTAATATTTAAAAAATTTTATTTTTATTTCGAATATGTTATTTTATTTTATTTTAATTTTCAATTAAAATTATCTTTTTTTCAAAAATATTTTATATTATAATTTTTTAAATAACAATAAAAACTACAATTATAGTAGTCATAGTGATTATTATAATAATTTAAAAATAAAAATGATAGAATAATAAGAAAAATAAAATATAATAATAAAAAAAGATATTTTTATAAAAAAATTAATTTAACCAGATAAATAAAATAAAATAAAAATAATAGTTTAACTTATGGAAGTATAGCTAGTCAAAGAAGAATGGATGATGATGGTCTTAGGTTGATGGGGAGATTTCTGGACCAAAAGAAAGGCATTGTCCGTACGCTCCCTAAAGTTTATAAATTGACAGGCTGGACTTCATACTTCATATGTCTTCTTCTTCTTCATGGATTAAACACACTAAATATTGTAAAAATTATTGGGATTTAGTTAACATGTGTTTTTAGAGTATCTCTAATATTAGTTTTAAATTTAATTTAATTTTTGATTTTACAGTATAACATATAAATATTTATAGAATTATTTGTTATAAAATAGTAATTTGAAATTAAAAGTGATATTTGTTCTTTTAATGCTTAATGTTAATTTAATTATAATTTGTTATTATTTTTAATTATTTTATCAACATAATTATACGAATGACAAAATTTTATTAGTTTTTTATTATCTCTAAAGTGATATCAATTTGATTTTATCAAACAGCTTTAATATAGATTTTAATTCTAAATTAATTTATTTTATAAAAATATCAAAAATAATACTTTAAAAATACTTCATTAAAAATGGTTTTAAGATATATAATAAATCTATTATTAATAAACTGTTTAAATTTTTTTAATAAATATATTAAAAATATTAAAAACTTTTTTTATTTTTACAAAAATTAAATTTATAATTTTAATATATATTTTTAAGATACAAAATAGATAAATCCTGTATATATTTTGCGCGGCAGTTAACAATGTTGCAACAGCAGAGTAATTGATCCACTTTAAAAGCGATATCTTCGTATATTAATGTTATGCATCATATCATTTCTACATTGTACATGTTTAACTAATAATTAATCGTTAATAAATACTCATGTTCAACAAACATACCAACAATGTAGGGTCACTCTATGTCTCAATCTATCATCGATCATATATAAAAATTATTTTCTTAGTTAAAAACATTACATCATTTTTGTTATTTATTTTTTGTGCTGTGTGGGGTAAGGCACACAGCTAAATTCACAATGATGAGTGTAAATGATGGTGGGAGAGTAAGTCCATGTCACATTATTGAGGGTGCAAAGTTGGCTTTGTAATGAACCTTAGAGCACAAAGAAAGATGAGGGAACATAATTTGGGCCACCATATTTGTTTGGATTGATTGGTGATTATTGAAGATGGTGTGTGCATGGTAGTATGTACTTTGCTCAAACTACCAAATAGGCGAAAGTTGCAACCGCTTTATATAAGCTATTTCTCTAAAATCTGCATGGAACTCACCATTGTGAAAATTGATATCACTTGCTTTCTTTTATCCGATTAAAATTAAAAAAAAAATTTAAAATTTAATCATATTCAGGGTATATTAAAATTACTCATTATGTATTTATGTATAAATATATATGTTATTTAATTTATTTTTAATGTGTATTTTATATTTTAACATGTATTTTATATTAATAGCTAATTTTAGTATGCAGATAACATTTTTACTTGTGATATGCAAAAAACATATTAAAGATATAATCATTTATATCTTTTTTTATTAGTTTAAATTAAAAATAAAGTGATTTCACAATATAAAAATAAACATAAACTAATGCATGGGAAATATGAGTAACACTAATATTTTATGGTGCATAATATAAAAATAGAGAAGTGCTAAGAGCCAACAAATTTTGTGATTTATAGTCATCAATTAGTCATCATTAATATTTTTAATGGTGTAAAACTACAACAAAAGCGGCAGTTAGCGGCGGTTTTGAACTGCCGCAAAACATTTCGCGGCGGTTTTATGAAATGTCGAAAGATGGGTCGCGGCTACACAGATAGCGGCGGTTTTTTCCAATCGCTGGAATAACCGCCGCGAAATAAAACTTGGGTTTTGCGGCGGTTCTTACCCACTGCAGTATATGGATGAAAAATGTAATTTCTCAATTTGCGGCGGTTTGTAACCGCCGCTAAATGTCAGGGACTTGAATTCGATGCATTTTTGTGGCGGATGATAACCGCCGCTAAATGTATGGGGAGAAGCCAATATTATTGAATTGCGGCGGTTTTTAATTTGCCATTAAAATTTGATTTTTCTATTATTTTTCCTATTTTGAAAAAGTATGTTTATTAAACATGAATTTTTTTACTTTTCAATTAATTTAGAGAAATTGCAACCAAGTAAAACATCTCAATTAACATAACAAACTAAATTAAATATATGCAAATATAACATATATAATAAAATTGTCATAATATCATCCAAAATAAAATAAGAATGCTTAAGTTGAAGAAAATAAGCATAAAGCACTAAACCAAATTAAATGTAAAAGTATCTAAGAACATTGATTGAAATTCATAATTTTTGTTGCGAATCGTGATTGTCATATGAAGATGGCCCTGCGCATGACGAGTCCCGTGTACCGCCCAAAAAAGCCAACTCTACAGCAACCTAAGCTGGCAAATTGTCTCTTTGCTGTTGGACTAGATATCCCAAGACCTTATGTATCGATTGTCTCTTTGCCTGCTCTTCTTCTAACTTAGCCGTCAATTCTGCAATCCTCCTCTCGTACTCTTCATTGGGCTCTGCAGAACCCGACGGTTGTCCAGCAGCGTTACCAAAGACTTGGGTGGGACATGGTCCAGCACCTAGGGCACGAACTCGTCCTGGGTGCTCCTTTCTGAAAATTTATGATGGCGAATCATTTTGTGAAAGGTGCTTAGAGGATCCATACTGCCTCTCAACATTCGCAATTGCTTCCTATAAATATACAACACATTGGAGAGGCATGAGTTAATAGTAGCACGATATATACAGTAAGCTAAGTTATTTCAAATTTTCAAACATGACTTACACTAACAACACGTACATCGGGATGAATATATGAGCCATCTTTTTTCTTATAAGTCATGATAAACAACTCTCCTCTACCAACGGGCCTTCCTTGCTCTTTCTCCTATATCTTTGATATCGACACAATTTAGTAAACAATGACAACATATTTAGGAAGATTAATCAAAATTTTAATGCAAATAATGACTTATTACCACTTCGTCTTTTTTTTCTTGCCAATATTTTGGAGCACCCAGTATGTGTGTAAAGTTATTTGCTCCGATTTAAAGCATTCTGTTTACACTTTTTCTATGAACAAATAACAGAACAAATGTAAATGAGAAAGATATGTTGAATATAAAATGTAAGGCGAGTAATATGAACTTTTTTCTCCCTTCTGGCGATAGTCAATGAACTTTTTTCATTTATTTTCTTCTATTCCTTTTGGGTGATGCTTAAGATTTTCTTCATAAGTCCTTTTTTCTTTGTAACACCTATGATACAAGAGGTGCCATGTATCCTTCCAGATCTTTCCTATCCTCTTCATAATATTGCGCTTTATTTTTCCTTCGGCATCGTTATCATAGTGAAAGACCCGTTGCAATTAGTTGACATTGTCATTAACCAAGTCCAACTAACAAGCCAATTATATGGATCTTCAACCAGGTAAGTAACATTATTTTTCTGCGTCTCATGTATGTACTATTTGAAACCTTTTTTATAGTTTTTCTAATTTTCGTCTAAATCAAAATATACGCCCCTTGAAAAATTAAATCTTTAACCGAAAAAAGTATTCAACTAAAAAATCAGTTCACAATAGCATATAAAAATTAACAAAATTCACAAAATCTGATACAATTCATGATCAGTATCTTAACCCAGCAGCTCAAACAATATTATCAACAACACATTAAGAGAACAAATCAAGCAAAAAGTCAATATCAAAACTTTCAAAAAGTGCTTAATGCTGAATAAATGACCAGAGGTAGGGACAGATAAATATAAAAAAAACGCGCAACAATATTATTATGGCAATCTCAGCAACTCACAATACTCAGAAAATAACAAAATCACAGTAACTCAATATCAGTGAACTACCCCAGTAAATCAATCAGTAATTAATTATTATTAAGAACAGATCAACAAAACAAGAAAAACCAAACTCAATAAGCAGTGTTTAAGCTAACCAGAGGAAAGGATAGAGAGATAAAGAGCGAGCTTGACGGCGATAAAGAACGAGCTCGACGGCAACGACGAGTAGAAGAGAGACCTCGACAGCGACGGTGAAGATAAGAGAGAACTTGGCGCTGACGGCGAGGAGAAGAGAGAGTTCGACAACGGTGACGGTGAGGAATCTTGAACCCTGCTTCCGATGACCAAACAACACCGACGAACACTGATGCAAACCCAATCGGCGATGAGGTTGACGCGATGCTACAGGGCGGTGGGGCTGCGGTGGTTGCGCTGGGCGATGACTGCGGTACGGGATTAAGAGGGGCAGTGGCTGCTAGGATTTGTTTCTTTGTCATTTCAATTTTCAGATAAGAGGGGAGATAAGTTAGGGCCTGGGAGGAGTGGGGGGCTTGCGGGTAGTCCATTAGGTTTAAGAGTTTTTTTCTTTTAATAAAAATTAAAACGTTAATATTTTGGGAGATTTTTCAAACCGAGTGAACTAAAATTAATGATAGAAATTAATTTTAAGATTTCATAAAATTAATCAAATATCCTTATAAGTAATGTACATAATTAGTAATCTTTATAATGTTATACCTATAAATAATTAATAATTATAAATTAATGATATTTATTATATAAATAGCTATTATTATATTTATAATACCTATAAATATATTAAAATCATAATAGCTATAAATATAATAAGTATTAAATAATAAATTATAATAACTATTAATAAAATTATTATAATAATTGTGTATAATAGCTATAATAATCGAGAAATCAAAATTGAAACTGTAAGGAATCTCTTATTACAAATTAAAAAGTGTCTGACAATAAAATATAATTTATTGATTTAAATTTATAATTTCTTTTAAAATAAGAATTGAAATCATTATTGAATTTTAATATTTAATTTTGTCCATAATAGTTAACATAAAATGAAAACAATTTCAACCGAGTTGCATGACACCTAAACAATAATTTAGTTAAAACAAGTAGAAATAACAAAATATTTAACAAAGCCATTAATTACACATTGTTCACTTTAAAGTACGTTGACAAAAACTTAAAATAATAACAATGCCAAAACCATAAAGAATGCTAATAAGACTACATGTGGTTGTATTTTATGAGAGTATTATTCGTCACAATTTTTTTTTTGGGAGTAAGCAAAGGAAACATAATTTTTATATTGTGCAAACCATTTTAAATTTCATATTTCTTACGTCACTATTAATTAGTTCGATATATTTTGATACTATACTAGATGTTGATAAACCTGGATTTCAAAGTTACGGAATAGTATGGAATATAGGCAAGGACTGAACAACTTTTTAGACTTTGCATTTGCGAATGCGTCCTCCGATGGCATGATAAAGTGTTCATGTCCTAACTGCGGGTTTCAACTTATGCAAACAAAAGAGGATGCATACGACCATCTGTTGTTACGACCATTTTTCTCTGGATATAATATTTGGCTGCGTCATGGTGAGAAGCCGGTTGAAGAGAGACCTGGATTAGAACGAGTAGATGAAAATCTAATACCCCAAGTGAATCAAATGCACCAAATAGTCAACGAAGCATTCAATTTCATGATGCAACATGGGAGTGAGGACATCACAACAATCAAACATGTAGAAGATGATGAAGATGTGTTACCGTACTTGTATGAAGGTCCAAGTCACGCAGCGCAGGATTTTAATGATCTACTGTCAGACGAAGAGCAAGAGTTATATCTCGGATGCGCAAAGTACTCCAAATTGTCGTTCCTAGTGAAGCTTTATCATATCAAGTGTATGTGCGGTGTGAGTGACAAGGCAATGACAATGATTCTTGACTTACTTCGAGACGCATTCAAACAAGCAAAACTGCCAAGGACAGTGTATGAAGCCAGGAAGACAATAAGAAAGTTGGGTATTGAATATGCCAAGATAGATGCTTGTCCAAATGATTGTATGCTGTACCGAGGTAATGATGAGAACTTGACTAGGTGCAAGAAATGTGGGTGTTCAAGATGGAAGTAGAAGACTAAAAATGGCTCTATTATTAGGCTCAATGTACCAGTGAAGAGAAATGGAAAACCTATAGCAGCCAAAACTCTTCGTTACTTCCCCTCATACTACGACTGCATCGGTTATTCATGTGCAGCAAGACATCAAGTGATATGTTATGGCATAAACAGGCGTCTAATAACGATGGTTTTCTTAGGCATCCAAGAGACGGTGAAACATGGAAAAAGTTTGACACAAAGTATACTAATTTTTCGACGGATCCGCGCAATGTTCGCCTAGCCTTGGTGAGCGATGGATTTAATCCCTTTGGGAATATGAACACAAAATACTCCATCTGACCTGTGATTCTTATTTCGTATAATCTTTCTCCTTGGCTTTGCATGAAGCAGACATCTTTCATTCTATCCACGCTTATTTCTGGGCCGAAAATGCCAGGTAACAACATAGATATTTATTTGCAGCCTTTGATAGATGAGTTAAAGCAATTATGGGATGGTGTTGAAACGTATGATACTAAAGAGGGAAACACTTTCAAGATGTGTGCGGTACTGATGTGGACTATCAGCGACTTTCTAGGATTGGGAAACCTATCTGGCTGGAATATGCACAGTGGGTTATCCTGTCCTACGTGTAACTTGGACGCTAAGCTACATCGGCTGAAATACAGTCAAAAATGATGCTTCATGGGCCATCGACGCTTTTTAAATCAGGGACACGAATACAGACTAGGCCGGAATAGATTTGATGGTCAGGTCGAAAGTAGAGATCCACCGAAGAAGCTATCCGAAACAGATATATTGAGGCAACAGTCTAATGTGCACGTTTCATTTGGGAAGAGTTCAGCTGTGACAGTAAAAAAAGACGCAATGGTCAGGATGCGGATGAAGATGACTCGCGTTGGAAGAAGAATAGTGTTTTCTTTGATCTCCCGTACTGGGAGCATCAGATGTTGCGTCATAACCTCAATGTGATGCATATAGAAAAAAACGTGTGTGACAATGTGGTCTTCACTATCTTAAACGATAGCGGTAAATCAAAAGACAATCTTAAAGCTCGTAGAGATTTACAATGCATGGGTATAAGGCCTTAATTATGGCCGGGGGAAGGTGGTAAATATCCTTCTGCAATATTTGCGATGTCGAATTCACAGAAGGATGTAATCCTGAAGACTTTGCAGAATGTGGTATTTTCAGATGGTTACTCTAGCAATGTTGCTCGTTGTGTTGATTTGCAACAACGCAAGTTATCTGGGTTGAAAAGTCATGACTGTCATTTTCTGATGGAACAATTACTCCCAATTTTGGTGAAGAATGCACTTCCGAGTCCGGTGTCCAACGTGATTGCAAATTTGTCATCATTTTTCCAAGAACTTTGTGGGAAAGCCATAAACCCTATGCAGCTTACTGAGCTTCAGAATCATGTTGTACAAACCTTGTGTCAAATGAAAATGATTTTTTCTCAATCCATCTTCACTGTCATGGTTCACCTCACGGTGCATCTCGTTGATGAGGTTACTCTTGGTGGACCAATACATTATAGGTGGATGTATCCAATAGAAAGGTTATGATAAACCCCTTTAGTACACTCATATCAATTAATTGTGCATATACTGAGCATTTTATTATATTATATAAAAGGTATTTAGGACGTCTAAAGCAATATGTTCGTAATATGGCACAACCAGAAGGCTCAATTGCAGAAGGCTATTTATTTGAGGAAATCCTGACTTTCTATTCTAGGTATTTGGATAATATTGAAACTAGAATCAACCGACCAAGGCGAGTTGATGATGAGCCCGTTGATGTTCTTCATAATTCAAGGGGAAGTATGTTCCCAGCTATTGGAAATGCATTAGGGGCTGTTTCGCATTTCGAACTCACTCCAATGAAAAAACATCAAGCTCATCGTCATGTGCTAGTCAACTGCGATGCCGTGGTTCCATTCGTTGAGTAAGTATACGCTTGTATTTCTAAAACACCAATATAAATTTTTTCTCCCAGTGACTAGTTGGACTAATTTTCTTTTCTCCAATAAAGTATATTTAGGGAAAAGACAAAGCGAAGCTTGCATCATCAGACAAGGTCGCAAGCTAAGATAGATAGTGTCGTCCATGTAGAATTTTCTCGGTGGTTCAAGCATGAGGTTGACAGAATACTAACCAGTCCAATGTGTTTTTAGCCTGGAATTAGTAATATATGAAAACCGATTTTAATATAAAGCATGAATGTTATGTGGTTCCAGGTTCCTATGGAAAGTACGCTTCATTTGAAAGAACTGAAGTTGCTTACGTGCGGTCCCATGATTCAGGCAAGACGTTTTGAGACGTACAATGTTAACGGGTACAAGTTTAGAACTATCACAAAGGAAAATGGGATGAAAACACAAAATAGTAGAGTATATGTATCATCTAATACAAGAAGTCATGCAAGCATGCGTGATAATAGATTGGCTGTTGGTGATGTTCCGTATTACGAAAAAATTGTAGACATAATTAAATTGAATTACAGCTGTTCCTTCACAGTGGTATTGTTCAAATGTGTTTGGGCTTATACCACTACCAGTAGAGGCATCAAACAACACAATTTGGGGCTTACTAGCGTTAATTTCTCTCGTCCAATACACACTGGTAATCGTGAAGAAGATGAACCGTACATATTGGCATCGGAAGCTCAGCTTGTATACTATGTGGATAATGAAGTAGTTAAGGATTGTAGTGTTGTGGTTCGTGTGAAACCAAGGGCTTTGTATGACATGGGAGAAGAGAATGAAAAATCTGAAGTTGATTTTTCTCCATAGTCAGGGTTGAACATGTCAGTGGAAGGTGGCATTGGAGATTTACTGTTGACAAGGGAGGAAGATATAGAAGACCTCATAGAAAATGGTTCAGAGTCTTTCGATGATGTCGCGTAATGCTTGTATGAAGCATTTTGATGTAATTTAAAAATGATATTTTTGTCATAAACTAAGTTAAATAAACTCAGTGTTGTACGTTGTTTTCTTTGGTTACTTTATACTTGTGTAGTTTTTATTTGCAGTTAAATATTTATGTTATTGTGAATTCTCATAGTAAAAGCAGACTTTTTGTTTCTTTCAATGATTTTAATACAGAGAAGTTAGTTTACGTTAAATCTTTATTCCTTCTACAGTTGTTGTTTTTCTTAGGATTGCATTTTTGATAATCTTGCTATCTATTACGCAATATAATTTCACTAGTGTTGCGTTTTGAAAACAATAGTGAACATAACATGACGGTAGAACAGGATCGATGAAAACTGAGGATTTTTCATCATCCTCTGCAAGCACAACAATTGTTACAAAGCTTCTGTTTAAAAAAATTTCCCAAACTACTAACAAAGGAGATGGTAATTGTAAAAAATATGCGTTTAGTTTTAAAATTGTCTTAGCATCTCGTAGTTTGATTTTTTTTCTAAGTCAGTATTTAATGACTTCGGAGTTCTCAGTTTCTTCTATGTATACTCATTCTGTTATATGCATGTTGATATTAGTCTTACCTGAATATTCCGGAGAAATAGTTCCTGACAATCTAGATGGAGAAGAGTCTGATTCAAAAGACAATTTAGATGATATCTCCTCTGTCGCAATCGACAGATCCGTGCAGTTTGATCTGAATAAGGTTCCGGAAGAAGACGTTGAAACTTTCGAAGACCAACAAGATAAACAAGATGATATACATGTTAAGAAAATGTGCTTTGATCTGAATAAAATGCCATGGTATGGAGATGAAATATTAGATCCTCTAAAATGTGAAGCCCATAGATTCATAACAGAGTATTTTTTGCTAGGTCAATACGATATTGGAGAGAAATTTTGATCTTTTATTATAACAGTTACGCTGATTTCCTTAGTTTAATCATTTAGGTCGCAGTTGTACATGTTTATTCTTGATTTAGGTTTAGTAAGGCATCACTTTAAAAAGGAGTAATTTTGATTTATGCTCTCTAGAACTTTATTTTAACTTTATAAATTCAGAGTATGATTTTATTTTCTTCTTTTATATCCATGTTTGAAAGCAAATTTACATGCCAATAACGTAATCAAGAAAATCTTATTGGTAAATTTGTTCACATGAGTTCACATATATAACTTATTTAACTTGTGAATTATTTTTACGTAAAACGAATGTGAAAGCAGTGTTACGAGTTTAAGTAACAATAATTTAAACATATGTAGCTTAGCATAGTAGACTTTACTTAACTAGATTATACACAGATGGTTTATTACTAAGGAAAACATTGCAATTGTGGTAATACCCATTTTGCGGCGGTTTAAACAAAACCGCGCAAAATGTAAAACAATAAATCACCCGGTGGACATATAGCGACGGTTTTCAAAAAGATGCCGCGAAATGCAAATCTGATTGAAATATAAATATCGGCCTGATTGCAGCCCCAACATTTAACCACCACTATATGTGCCGCAGATTGTCGTTTCGCGGCGATTTTGCAAAACCGTCGCAAAATATCTGCCACTATTTGCCGAAATTGTTGTAGTATATCTAATTGTGTGAAATTATTTACTTTTTTTTTATTAGTTAAGTGTTAGCCAAATTTTAATAAAAGTGTTAATCTCTTAAATTTACTCATAAAAATATTATATATACATAAAAAATTAATTACTAAATTAATTACCATGTATTTTTACGTAAATAAATCTGCCGTTTAAACATGTCAGGTTTTTTGGTCATAAAAGCTTTAACAAGTGCCCTAAATACAATTATTTTTAATTGAATTTCAAAATTTAAATCCGCGAAACACCCACTTGAATTGCGGCATCCTATTTTAATTTGTCAAAATTAACATTTTTGTTTTGGACATGACTTGTCTTTTTTTAGATCTTGTAAAAAAATCTTTATAGATCTTTGTTGGTGGGTTGTAATTTGTAAACCATTGATTTTTCATCATACTGTGCCGGAAAAAAGGGCTTTACAAAATGATTAAAAACGGATCGCCATCCAGCCGCGGTCAAAAAGTCAAGAGTCAAATCATTCAAGTATTTAATCTCCAAAGTCACTGCACCGATTCATCTAACAAGCATCAACCTTTTTTCTTTTTTTGTCATTAGCCATGTTAGCATTGCACCAAAACTTAACAAATAAATTGTGGGTCAACATTTCTATTCTTAAGTTCGACTAAATTATGATATTTTGAACCAACAACACACGCCATTTCCGTAGCTGGAAAAAGGATGAAGAATTGAATAATAATATCAAATGGGATATGCAAAGTAAACTATAGGGTCCATATAATAATAGATAAGATAAAAGGACGATAAAAGGAGAAGGCATGACATAACATAACACGTTCGGAGACCACTTCTCACATGCTACAAAGACGAGAGAACCAAGTTGAAGGGACGGATAAGTCTTATTATGCATATATGCTGATCACTATTATTGGTGTGGCATATATTATATGCTATATAGTGTAACTATAATGGTTGGCCCAATGGCATTGGAATTCAATCCAATAATAATAATGCTATGTTCATAGTTATATACCCTAGCTAGTATCTTTACCGCTTATTTCAGTTCCAACAATCAGAAGGGAAATAAAGCTCTGCTGTCAACTTGCTATACAAACTAAAAAGTTTGATACTTTTATGCTTCTATGTTATCCCTTTCCCTCTATGTGGCCATGCATGGACCTTATCTTACAAATTCATTCCATGCACCTTTCCTTTCATGTTAATTCTATATTTCTATTCCCTTAATTACAATGAATACATCATCTAGTTAATTATTCACGAGAAACCAAAATTAAATTAAATTAACGTGATTACTATGGTGTCTAAAAAGTGATATCTAATTTATTAAAAAATATTAAAAATTAATATTTAATTTAAAAAATATAAAAATAAATAAAAAAAATAAAATAAGTAAAAATTAAACATTATAGAATTAGCCTTAAAAAAAATTAAGTAAGGTCATTTTCTATGGGTGTGATCATTACATACAAAAACACACCTAAGAGAAAATAATCTAATATTGTTTTTGTTTTGTTCGGATTCCTCTCTTATCTTGTGTATATAGAAATTAATTGGCCACAACGGATTAGTCTTTGACTTGTTCGTCAAGATACTGTAGAAAAAAAAAGTCGATATCATTTTTTTTTGAAAAAGTATAAGAAGTCAATGAAGTATCTATACAATGTATACAATGGGGTATAAGAATGTTCGATTCAGTAAGATATTTACCCATATGGTTGTTTTGGATAATATGGGTGTATTATGTTTGAGAAATTAGTAGTATTTTATCCTGAATGATTATTTTTTAATTCATATTAGACCAAATAAATAATTTATTGTAAACATTATATAAATATTCCATTAATTTTCTAGTGAGATTCTTTTCTTTTTGGCGCCCCCATCCTCTTCTTCCCGGCAAAGTGAGCTATACTTTGAATTATTAATGATTTTGCATTAACTCTTCCCCGTTCAAATATGTGACACCTGATAAGTTGTATACGTACACCAAAAAAGTTGAATATGTACATAGCATTAAATAGGGCACATTACATTTAGATTTAAAAAAAGAAAAAGAATTTTATAGCTTCAAATTTAGTTGTTATGAAATTAAAAGAAAAATAAATGAAAATATACACTTTGCTTTCAATAAACAAAAGCTTAACAAGCACACTCATAATATTCCATAAGAAAATAATAACTTGCAAAAGATCAATTTAGCACACATTTCATCATTATACATACCAATAGAGACTTTTTTTTTTCTCTGGAAATGATCTAAAAACTTCAGGGACCTTTTTAATGGAACAAAAAGTGCAAGAGTTGTACCACTATAAGTTGCTTTCAATATAATGCTTCGTCGAAAGATCAAATTGCATTCGGATCACTTCACTTTGATTTTAGGAAACCTTTTCCCCATTTTTTTTGTGTCATAGTTAACAGATTTTTTTAAATAAATAAATATTTTTAATTTTTTTGGTCAGAACTCAGAAGCAAGGAAAAATGTAAGCATGCCATTCGTTTTCTTTTTGTAAACAGAGTAAGTATGATATTGGGCTTCTAAGTTTCATACGGCCCCAGTCCAATAATGCAACTTGGAGTATGACAAAAAAATAGCCCAACATGCTTGCCATCACTTTGATAGTCTCTCACATTATTTTGGGCCTTGCCACACGGATTATTGAGAGGCCCAAATGAATGAATGAAATGAGCGAGAGCCGAGAAGGATACGCCACGTGTAGGAGAATACAAGAAGAGAAGGAAAACAGAAATGGATCCTCTCCAGTTTTTTCAACACTTGACAAAATATAGTGCAATCTCTCACCTTTGATTTTAATAGTGGGACCAGAAATAAATAAGAGAGAGAGAGTGATGAATGGTTAAATTAAACACTGCACACCATCCAGTTTTTTATTCAGTGGAGAGGATCCACTCTCAAGAAAAACATAGGAAGAAGTTAAGTAGAGACGCGTGGTGGGTGATTGAAGGAAGCAGCAAAAACGAATAAAATAAGAAACACAATGGGACAAATGGTAGTGGGTTCACCGTTCACATGTGGGTGGAAAATTGGGTATGGTTGGGAACACTAGCCAAATTGCATCCATCAAAACAGAAGGAAGCCTACCCTCACGCAGCTGAGGCTTCGTATTCATAGAAAATTTGAGTCCGACGAGTAGAAAATAAAAAATTTTCTTAGGAATCAATAGAATATTTGTATAATATATATAATAACTTATTTATTTGATTTAATATGAGTTAAAAAATAATATTTAAAATAAAATATTACTAACTTTTTAAACACAATATATCTATACTATTTAGAATAATCATTTGAATACTAAAAATAATAAATATATAATATTCTATTGAATTAAATATCTCTAAACCCTTATTGTACACATTATATAGATACTCTACTGAATTTCCTATACTTCTTCGAAAATAAAAACTCCTTTTAGTCTGTGTGAGTACGAGAGCCTGTAGTGTAATTATTAAACTACTCTTCTATATTAGCCCATGACAACAATAAAGAAGTCTTGTGACTCACAAATTCAGCCCAACAGAATACATAAATTCAGTTCTAATTTTAGTCTTTATTAATTTATCTTATCTTATCTTTATGCTATCTTCTCTTCTTATCTTATCTTTACTTTTATCTTTCATAGGACAATGCTCTATATATATTTAGTTTTACCCTCATAATTTACAACACATATTCAATTCAATCAATCAATAATCAATAAAAATTATTTATTTGCTTTCCCTATTCTTTCACAATTTTATCAATAATAAAAAAAAGAACTTTGTTTCCCTGGCCAAATCAAATATTTTTTCTAAGGAGCTAAGTCAGTTTAGTTTTCTGCTTTTGTTGTCCCTTGTTACTCACATCTGGGCCCAATCAACGTGAATTCAGTCAATTCACTACCGTTCTTTTGATCAACAAATCACACATTAAAGAGGTGTTTAAGTTTGTCTGTGTTTAACCAATTGTTTATTAACATGTACAATTAATAGTTTTGGGATTGGAAATCGCACTATTTACAAATTCCAGAGAAGCACAGATACCTTGAGCGATAGAATATTCTTGCACTAAGTAGACCGCAACGACCATCTTCCTCTATTATCACCACATCGTCCACCCCGAGAACGCCACGTCATCACAGGAAATCTCGTAGGCGTCCTACGTGGAAGAACAAGTGTACATGCAGGCTTCCAGAGAATTTCCCAACTGTCTCCAAATCCCAACCGTTCAAAACCCCTTTCTAAATCACACTTACCCTCCAAACGGATACTCTCTTTTCTCTTTCTAGTTTCCGTGTTCGTCTCGTTCGTCTTCGTCCTCGCAAACCATATTCTGCATTCTCCCAAAAGGGGAATTATTGGGGTTTAATTGTGCTAGAGCTTTAGGTTTGGGAGGAGGTTGAGGTTCGGGTTCATGGCGACCCAGCGCCAACCTTCCACCTCGTCGAACGCGTTTTCGTTCCTCTCCAAGGGTTGGAGGGAGGTTCGTGACTCGGCCGACGCGGATCTTAGGCTTATGAGGGACCGAGCCAACTCGTTCAAGAATCTAGCCACGTCCTTTGACAGGGAGCTCGAGAACTTCTTCAACTCCGCGCCGCCTCCCTTCGCCGTGCCGGCCATGCGCACCGCCGGGCCCCTTCCCCCGCCGGCCGAGATCGATTTCGTGAAGAAGCTGCAGCCGAAGCTCAAGGAGATTCGGAGGGCGTACTCTTCCCCTGAATTCAGCAAGAAGGTTCTGGAGAAGTGGCGCCCCAGGGCAACGATTCGGATTGACCTTTCTGCGATTCGAAACGCCATCGTTTCGGAGGTGGAGGAGGAAGACGAAGATAGCGATGCTACTGTGGGGTTTGAGAGGGGGAAGAGGGGGCGGAGGTTGAGCTTGAAGGAGTTTTGGGGCGAGTGGGTTGGGGAGGCTGAAGGTGAGGGTAGTGGTGGTGGTGATTGGGAACCAATTCGAGCTTTGAAGAGCAGGTTCAAGGACTTTGAGAAGCGTAGTTCCTCCTCTGAGATTTTCGATGGCTTCAAGAACAGTGAATTTCTCGAGAAAGTCAAGTCCAGCCTGGTATGCTCCCTTCTCTTTCCTCTTTTTCTGCAACTTCAATACTGTTAATTTATGCTCTTATTTCTGTTCTTTTCTTTGTTTAGTTAAATTTCAGCTTGAATTGCAAGTAGGTTCCACTTTTGTTCTTTCTATTTTCACACTTACTATTTTTAGGAACAGGCTTTGTTTAGCTTTTCACAATTTCTATATGCACCTCTTTTTTTTTTTCATCGGGGTTTTTTGTTCATGGGGTACAGATATTCATATAATCCTTTGTCTGAGAGTAGTTTTTGCAAGGAGAATTCGATAGAGGGTCTCTCGACTTTCTAATTTATGTCTTTATGTGTGTATTCATCAAAGCAGCTATTCTACTGAAAATTATCTGTAGTTAGATTAATTTTACTGTTAGAAGGAGGATTATTTCTTGTTATTATCCATTCGCATGCAATTAGTGAGTTCAATGCGTCTGTTGACTGGGATGGAGTGGATATTGTGATTTTTCTTTTTCTTAGTCCTTTTTAGTTTTTAGTAAATAACATGTCAAGTGTATATACATGTGAATGTCATTAACTAACTTCCTCAGAGTTGGATTTTGCTCATTTGAACATCAATTTGATGACTGCTTCATTCTAAGGACTATTTTCTTCTTTTGTTGCAGAAATCAATGCGCTGGGATCATCAAGACTCAAAGGTTCGTGACTACTTGCGTTTAATTTCTTTTGTTTATATAAATGTTCATGTTAAATATTGTGTAACTTTCTGGAAGGATATTAGAAAATCCTGTAACTGGAAACTGGGAAGTTCTACCTTTCCTTGCATATATAGGAATGTAGAATACCTCATAGAATACACTAGCTCATGTTCCCTTAAAACCCATTATTCCTTGGATTTTTTTTAGTTGTGTCCAAAAATGTCTCTTATGTTTGTGGGCATAAAGTTTTCAGCTGGTATCGTATTCATGTGAGGGGTGCTATCTTTAATTGAGACATCATTACACCATTAGGATTTGTTGCGAAAAGATTAAATAAATAAAAGAGGTGCAAAACGAAATAGGGGATGAGAAACTCAAGCATGATAAAAATGCTATCTTCAAATAGTTGTTTTCATGATAAGGGTGTCGTTGTCATTCTTCTCCTTGTGTTATAGTTATTAACTTTTTCTCTGTACTGGTTCTTTTATGTTCATCTGTTGCAGGAAGTGCCACCATTGGACGTACCAGAACTTCTGGCCTACTTCGTTAAACAATCTGGGCCATTTTTGGATCAACTTGGAGTTAGAAGAGGTACATGATTCTACTATTTTATATGTGATTTTGCCATGCTTTCTCACTTTATATATCATATGTGGAGGGTTGGTATGTATCTTATTTTGATAAGTGATACTTTTTAGCAACATCCTCTCTTGTAATTGAAAGTGTTTTTCAGTCTCATAATTGTTTTAATTATTCAATCACCAAGTCAGATTTCCTTCCTTTCTTAAGTCTTCAACAATTATATAAGTTTTTTTGGTCTCGAAATAATAGCATCGGAAGGAAAGAATCTGCAGAAGTTGTTAAATGTCCTCCTTCAGCACTTGGTGTAGAACTTTATAGTGGGAAATTGGATGCATGGAATAAATCATATGCACTGTTTCCTGATATATTTCAACTGCAATAATTTCTCCTGTGGACTCCCCCCCCTTCTCCGCCTTTTTCTTTTTGGCATTCATCATGCTAAGCTATATCACAGTGTTATTCTTGTTGTGTGGTTGGCAAGCCAGAAGGTGTCAGCTTCTGATATAATTGTTAGCTGCTTCGTTGCTTAATTATTCAACAATGTGAATTAGCATAGTCACTCATTTGGTGCAACTTTCTAACAAGGGACGTGGACTTGGTGAGTAGATGGAGACCATACTCAAGGACACTAAAAAACCACAATTAACTTTGTTTAGAAGTAATTTCAGAAGGTTGCATACCAGTTTGTAACCCTAATATACTACAGTTAATGTAGGAAACATACTTTTCAAGTGACATCAATCATGTTAAATCTAGATGATTATTTAATTAGTTATTTGTCAATGATTTGATTTCTCAAAATCATTTAGTATTACGGTACAGAACCACTATCAAGTTGAAAACGTAGATCCACTTCCCATGGATATAAAATTTCGTTAATCCATACTGTTTCTACTACGAAACTCCATTTTCCTCCATTAAAATTAAAATACTTTGTCACATGATTTTGTAAATGAAAATATATATTGCTTGATTACATTCTTTTAGTTACTTAAATGTTGTAATATTTTTGGGGCCAGATCAATGTTGCATGGGTAGGCAGAATTATATGTTTGCTTTATTGGTTATAGTGTTCTAGCTATAGAAACTAAGATATATCAAATATGTTATTTTGCTAGGGTATGTTTGATCTTATCTGCCACTTAATTTTGATGATTTGTCCAAATATGATTGCATTTCAGACATATGTGACAAGATAGTGGAAAGCTTGTATAGCAAACGCAAGAACCAACTTCTGTTTCAGTCTCTTTCTGGGGATGAATCTTCTGTTCTTGAGAATGGAAACATAAATGACGAGTTGGATTTGCGAATAGCAAGTGTCCTTCAGAGCACAGGTCACCGGTATGATGGTGGATTGTGGACAGACCGTGGAAAACCATTGGACAATGAAAGACATGTTGCAATAGTCACAACTGCTAGTCTTCCTTGGATGACTGGAACAGCTGTAAATCCACTGTTTCGAGCCGCATATTTATCACAATCTGCAAAGCAGAAAGTTACTTTGCTGGTTCCTTGGCTTTGTAAATCAGATCAAGAACTTGTTTATCCCAGCAATCTCACTTTTTCTTCACCAGAAGAGCAAGAAGTTTATATACGTAGCTGGCTTGAGGAAAGGATTGGTTTTAGGCCAGACTTCAAAATTTCTTTTTATCCTGGGAAGGTAATATTTTCATCAAGTTAGTTTTCTATCAGATTTTGTATTATTACTGTCAATTCTTACAATTCTTACACTTCCTACTTGTGCATAGTTTTCAAAAGCAAGACGAAGTATTATTCCTGCCGGAGATACTTCTCAATTTATACCATCCAGGGATGCCGATATTGCTATCTTGGAAGAACCGGAACATTTGAATTGGTATCATCACGGTAAGCGTTGGACAGACAAATTCAACCATGTTGTTGGTGTTGTCCATACAAATTATTTAGAATATATCAAGAGGGAGAAAAATGGAGCGCTCCAAGCTTTCTTTGTGAAACACATAAACAACTGGGTTGCCAGAGCGTACTGCAACAAGGTATAATACTTTTCATCCTAGTAAGGCTGGATAAACTTTGATGATAACTAGAAATAATTTTGGCGTTTCTCATGATGAACTTGTTAGTATCAAGAGAGAATTAAACTAAACCTAAGGAACCAAATTATGTTATATTCAGGTTCTTCGTCTCTCAGCTGCCACTCAGGATATGCCCAAGTCTATAATTTGCAATGTTCATGGTGTGAATCCCAAGTTCTTAAAAATTGGAGAAAAGATTGCTGCAGAAAGGGAGCTAGGGCAAAAAGCCTTTACAAAAGGAGCATATTTCTTGGGAAAGATGGTATGGGCGAAGGGATATAAGGAGTTGATAGATTTATTGGCAAAACATAAGACTGACCTTGATGGCTTCAAGTTGGATGTATTTGGAAATGGTGAGGATGCTACTGAAGTGCAGAGTGCAGCTAGAAGGTTAAGCTTGAACCTCAACTTCCAGAGAGGAAGAGACCATGCAGATGATTCTCTTCATGGGTAAGAATTATTTGAAAATTGCGATTCATTTAATAATAAGTTAACTGGAAAGCTGAATGTTGTGAAAATATGTGAATTTCTGAATTAAATGGGGCGAATAATAACTTTTTAGTTGCATCTGTTGCAACATGGACATGAGATATATTTTATCTTTTCCACCATCATGCTTCATGCAAGCAGATGCTGATAACGAACTTGCTTTTATGAAATTGGTTCTCCTTTGACACTTTATTTACTTTATTGAAGGTACAAAGTGTTCATAAATCCAAGCATTAGCGATGTTCTATGCACTGCTACGGCTGAGGCACTTGCCATGGGGAAATTTGTAGTTTGTGCGGATCATCCGTCAAACGAGTTCTTCAGGTCATTCCCCAACTGTTTGACTTACAAGACATCAGAAGACTTCGTTGCAAAAGTAAAAGAAGCATTGGAAAATGAGCCTCATCCTTTGACACCTGAGCAAAGATATCAACTTTCTTGGGAGGCTGCTACTCATAGATTTATGGAATATTCTGACCTTGACAAAATCCTGAACAAGGAAAAGGATGGTGCAAACTCAAGTACAGATAAGAGAATGATGGCTAAGTCCATGTCACTGCCAAATCTGTCGGCTGCAGTAGATGGTGGCTTAGCATTCGCTCACTACTGTCTCACAGGAAATGAATTCCTGAGATTATGTACCGGAGCAATACCTGGGACACGCGACTATGACAAGCAGCACTGTAAAGACCTGAATCTCTTGCCTCCACAGGTAGAAAATCCTATCTATGGCTGGTGAATAAACTGGCTAGTTCGAATTTGAGGAGGAGGAGGAGGAATATTAGAGACGCTAGATTATGATAAGCAGTACTGTAAAAAAGGGTTCTTATCTCTTGGCTGTAGGTAGAAAATTTTATGAATGTCTGGTCAATAGGTTTAGTGGCTTGAATCTGTAGTTTCTGTTTGTTTGTAATTAGAAGCCTGTAAGTCTTGGGTCCTTAATTTTGTAACTTATTTGTTCTTTTCTTTTTTGTTAAGTGATGTAGTTCATTACAAACAAATAATATGTAGAATGCTAATGTATGTTTGTACTTTGCACCATGAAATGGCAAGAAGAACGTCTCCCAGTAATACGAAGTAAAATGTTACGACTCAGATTCACGAATAGGAAAATGGTCTTATAGCATTTGAGGATTTGAGAAGGAGCAAGGATAAAAATCTCAACTATTCAATGATTTTTAATTTTTTATTTTTTAATGTAATTGAAAATTTCTTTAAGCGATTGGAGCTGAAAGTAAATCAATGATAATCAAGCTGGAGTTTACTAGTCTAGGATATCTAGCCCAGGCAAATTCACAGGCTACCATTTAGTCATTTTTACAATAACTTTTTTTTAATTATTATTATTATCTGATGAGAACAAGTCCGTTAATTAATTTGTTCCTTTAGCTAATTAACTTTTGACCAGTGACCAGCAAGAGATTCTTTTTGAAATGTCAAGTTGACATCTTATATTATATAGTATATACCATCTGAGCGAATCATGACTAATACACATAACATACTCCCAGAAATTAAAAAAGAGACTTCGTTTTTGCCGATGGCTAAGTACATACATTGAAGTTATTATGCATGCCAATGACAAAGTTACCTTTATGTATATATGCATAAAAAAAAAAAATTCACATCCCACCATTAAATAGCGTGCGGTGCACGTGCATGCAAAGTATATTTATTATTTATTTTCTTTTTCAAAATCAAACATATTAAAATACTCATTCTTCTAAGTTCTGAGAGAGAGAGAATAATAAATAATGACTGCTCAATTAGTTTTAGGAAAAGTAATGATAGAAAATCAAAATATTAAACAATATGAATAATGGATATATTGGATGTTCAATTCACTAAATGTGCGGATTATTATTCTAATTTTAAGATTTAGGTGAGTAATTTGGAATGTAATGTGTTTTACTTGAATTAGGTAAATTTTAGCACCCGTTATTCATGTTGTTCAAAAAATTTATTGGTTACCTGGCACAGAATTCGGTGGTCCAGGAACCTTTGGACCACTTAGTGGTCCAAGTAGAAAACATGTTTTTAGAGTTTTTTTATCAATTGCTACGTAGTCTTTGAACTAATTTTAATTACAAATCAACTCCATATATTTTATTTAATTATAAAAATAGTTTTTTATTTTATAAATTATTATTTTATCAATTATCTATTATATTTATTAACAATCAAATACAAAAATAACAACCAATTATATCCTCCATTCATCCTAATAATTCCAATTGATTAAAAAATTAACTTTGATCTCGTTACGTTCGTCCATGGCTTCCAAATCGTGTTTCCTTGAAATTCAATCGATTGGTTTTTCAAAACAATCGATTGAATGATAACTCAATCGATTGGTTTACACTATATCACAAAACAATCGATTGAAAGTTGTAAGGTAGAATGATAAAAAGCTTATACCAATCGATTGTTTATACTTTCCAATCGAATGAATGCCTCAAAACAATCGATTGAATTCACGAAAACAACATGGATTTGCCAAATACAATCGATTGGAAAGTGATGACATTGAAGTTTTAGCCAAATTCAATCGATTGGTAATGTAATCCAATCGATTGGAAGGTGATGAAATTGAATATTTTGCCAATTTCAATCGATTGGTAATGGTACATACAATTAATTTATAGATTGGTAATTTATAAAATTAATTTTGCCGATCAATAGTACCTTTTACTTTTATTCAAGTAAGGCATAGTAAAAAATACAAAAAGTATATGATATTGATAAGGTAGCAGCGTATCAAGTAGTAAGTATGCTTAATTTATTTATTTGTGCTATGCACAAATTTAGTTTCGTTAAAATATTAGTAACCAGTGCTCTAATTTTTATAAATATGTTTTGGGATAAGTGTTTGCAATTAGTTAAATGTTAGAATATATTGAATAAATTCTTTTAATATATAGTTAATATAAAACTGAGGGTAAAAAACGTATTTAAGCCAAGGAGAGAAGTTTATTACACATATAAGCCAAACAAGAATCTGGTACAAGAATTCACCAAAGCACACTTTAATGTAATTCGAAACAACTTTATTCGAATTACATTCATTAATAATTCGAATCAATACAGCTCTAATTATTCCCAACCATTGCATACAAGTAATTCGAATCAACTTAGAACGAATTATAAAAGCATAATTCGAATTGTATCATTCGAATTGTATCAATTCGAATTAGTAGGAACACGTGAGTAGGAGGAAGTTCGAATCAAATTGATTCGAATTACTCACATTTCGAATCAAATAGTAATTCGAATTACACATTGTACAATAAGATACTAGAAAAAATACTATATAATATAAAAAAATATACTAAAAGAAGTATAAAACAAAATTATAGTAAATTAATTTTATAAAATTATTAAATATAATTAATTTTAACTCCTATTAGTACATTGAATTAAAAATAACATATAAAAATGTACTTGTATTTATTAAATTTTAATAACATATAAAAATTTAATGACTTTTTAAATATTTTTTATAATAGGAGTACATTTTTATATACTTTAAATACTTTATATAAAAATGTACTTATTTATCATACAAAAATAAAGTGTTGTGCCAATATAATACATTATAATATTTTAAATCAATTTTTTTCTAGGATTTTAGATTAAAGCAGCACATGAAAAAGCATTATTGGTATTTTAAAGCTAACTTAATTAAAAAAGAAAGAACTGTATTTTTTAGGATTTTATGTACATAATTAGGCTAATTTTTTTTTTAATATTGATCAAAGATGTGTGTTACACTATGTTATTTGGTTTCAGCTAAGTTTTACTCTATTATAATTTTTTTTTTTTACTTTTCATAAGACACAAATCTAAAAAATTTTATAAATTAATTTAAAAGAAAATATTATTGACGTTTTATAAATTTTATGTACCATTACCAATCGATTGAAATTGGCAAAACATTCAACTTCATCACCTTCCAATCGATTGGATTACATTACCAATCTATTGAATTTGACTAAAACTTCAATGTCATCACTTTCCAATCGATTGTATTTGGCAAATCCATATTGTTTTCGTGAATTCAATCGATTGAGTAACAACTACAATCGATTGTTTTGAGGCATTCATTCGATTGGAAAGTATAAATAATCGATTGGTATAAGCTTTTTACCATTCTACCTTACAACTTTCAATCGATTGTTTTGTGATATAGTGTAAACCAATCGATTGAGTTATCATTCAATCGATTGTTTTGAAAAACTAATCGATTGAATTTCAAGGAAACACGATTTGGAAGCCATGGACGAACGTAACGAGATCAAAGTTAATTTTTTAATCAATTGGAATTATTAGGATGAATGGAGGATATAATTGGTTGTTATTTTTGTATTTGATTGTTAATAAATATAATTGATAATTGATAAAATAATAATTTATAAAATAAAAAACTATTTTATAATTAAATAAAATATATGGGGTTGATTTGTAATTAAAATTAGTTCAAGAACTACGTAGCAATTGATAAAAAAACTCTAAAAACATGTTTTTTACTTGGACCACTAAGTGGTCCAAAGGTTCCTGGACCACCAAATCCTGTGCTGGTTACCTATCATAACTCTTAATTTTATGGTGCATGCATGTGGTTTCCATTGGTCAAGTCTCTAACTAACAATTTAGGTTTAATTTCAAGATAACTTCTTCCACCTTGGTATGGTTCGCATCAGGTATGTAGTGGAATCCTCTAATACTTTATGGTTGGGATTAATAATCTGTTATTATTATTATTATTTGCCCATACTTGCTTCTGCTACTCTGTACCAGTAAGTGTTTCTGTACAGAAATAAACGCATGCACTACTTTTTTTAGCAGTCTCTTTAGTTTTTACTCTTATTAGCTAGAGGGATGGCAACTAATAAAAGTTGGTGATCTATGTGTGTTTATAGAAACATATTTTGTCCAATAAATTATAGAAACTGAAGCATTCATCCATATAGAGACAGTGTGTGGACCTGTTAAAGACACTTCAATGTTCAATTATATTAGTGTTTAGTTGAATGTGTTTAAAACTAATCACATGCAGTTATCTTTATATAAATTCTTTATGTGAAATTGATGGTCGAAAATCATTAAATCATAATTTAGTTAAATCTATTAAATCAACCAATGATTTTTGATTATCAATTTAACATGAAAATAAATACATGTAAATCTTCTTCTAGTAGTAATAATACGAATCAAATGTTATGTACAATTTGTAGTGTCTACATACATGCATATATAAGGATACAATGGGTTGATTATTCGCTCGCTACATATACTCAGGGGTGGAAAAAGGCCAGGCGATCTGTCAGGGGTCTGGCCTGTGTTTGGTCTGACTTGATTTGGCCTGTTATAAAATAAGCACATGTTCAACCTTTTAAATAGGTCAGATCCAAACTCACTAATTAGTCTTATTGGCCTGTCAAGCCTGCTTGAGCTTGTTAATACATAATTACATATATAAATAATTTTTTTTATTATTAACAAAATTATGAGATATTTTAAATTTATTATATTTAATTATAAATAATTTTATATATTTTAAATACTTTAAAATTTAAAATTTAAATTTTTTTATAAATATTAAATATAACATATTATATATAAATATGTTTATTAAAAAATACTTTTTTTTAAATTAAGCCTTTTAACAGATTTTAAGTCAGGCTAGATTGAATAACAGGTCAAGTTTAGTACTTTAAAAAAAATCTATAATAGATTACAAATCAGATTCAGCTAATTGACTACATGACAAGCAAGACCCGTTAAAAGTAAAGTCGGACCTGACTTGAGCTGTTTCCACCCCATATATATACTGAACCCTACTAGATGGTCATGCTCATGCTCTTGCAAGCTAGCATAAAGAGAATCATTAAAACTGTGTAAAGAAACTGCCAAAGTCAACATTGTCTCTTTGATTTCCGATTTCTAGCAAATTATATGAGGGGGAAAGGGGTCAAAAGCTGTACTGAACTTGGAGCATCTTTTTCGAATATACTTTTGGGAAATTCATGCATTTAATTACCTTTTCTTATTATATTAATGTTTTAAGGTTTCCACGTCGTTTTTTAAGATCCAAGTGATTTAGTAACAGGAGAATGTTCGGCTTTTGACATGTCTTTAGCTCTTGTATTATTCTATTCCCTGCGCTCCTTGTCTCTGTTATTGGAAGACAGAACACAATAATGTACTACACTACTACTACCACTTTTCTATTTTTTATTCTTTTTTACGCATAATAAGGCAAAATCACAATCGCCATGTAAATTGTAAAATCGACTAGTCATCATATATTATTAGATGCTTATTACAACCAATTCACTTTAAAGTGATAAAGAAGAGTTTAACATAATAGTCAAAAAGAACAAATTAAAAATGACCAAAATAATTAATCAGTAATGTTAAGAAATCAGCAGATTTTATAAAAATGCTGGTCCGTGAGACTTTCTCATAATTAATAGATTGAGATTTAGTAAAATATACAAGGATGATTGTAATGTTCCAAAAATATTTCTCTCTAATAACTTTGGCCAAATATACTCAATTTAGCTAAGCATCTAAAACAGCATCAAATTTTTTTTTTTTGGGTATGCTGTTAAGTTAACATACTTGAATCATTAATTAATTCGTACGTACATTTATCATACATATTCGTATTCTGTCCAACGTACGTAACTCCATACCGTTCTTAATTAGTGGATCTCCTTCAAGGCTTTAACTCGCAAATATACTTTTGTTCCCTTTTACCCTTTCATTTTCCCCACCCTTTTTCTCAACTTCTTGATTTGATGCACTTTTGTTTGTGACTTTTTAATGAAAAATATTGTCAAATGGCACAAAACAAATACATAAACAAAAGTCTTCTCATACAACATGAAAAAGCAAAGCACCAAAATGTGGCTGAGATCATAGCCATTAGCTGCTACTTCTTCTTTTTCTTGTTTAATAAAAATGCCAAGTAAACAAATTATTTTTGTAAGTAAAATTTTTCGTTGGATGCTATTCACTCAAGTAGTTAATTAATGACATACAATTATATTTACAACTGCACAAGAGTTTGATTGTGCATTTTCTGCACAAGATTTTGGTGGTGCATTTTCTACCTTTTCAGGTGATTCAGAACTTATTATGTCATGGATAGTTATTTCAATTTGGTCAATATTATTATTATTATTATTATTATTATTATTATTATTAGCAATGTCCACCACAAGAGGGTTTATGATGCTACGGTGGAGTAGGTGCGGTGGCTGCTTCTCAGGCGAGACATTTGATTCAACATTCTTGAAATGCGCTAAATTAGAAAGCTCGGAAGCTGAATCATAAACCTTTTCAACTGTCTTAGTGATTTCTTCTAGTATTGATGCAATGGTGGCGACTGGAATTATAGCTATGAGTTGAGCATCCTCTAGTGAAATTGTTTCCAGTGCAACTTTGAGTAATTTAGTGGCAGTTTTAGAATTTTCTATGTGGCATTTAGCGGCGGAAGGAGCCGTCATTGTTTTCATTGATGAAGATATTGCCTTCAGTGCCTTGCTTGATTCTGAACTCATTATTTTGCATGGTTCTTCAAATTTACACTTTAATTCCATACATTCCTGAAGTATATTCAACGAATTAGTTAGCTTCTAGCATTTTTGCTATTAAAAATTTAAAAAGAAAATTAACAATTTATTATTACTTGGATTTCAGGGTTAAGATAGGTGTTGAGAGTTTCAATTTTGTAAGCACATTCTCTAGCAAGTGCACCAAGCTTCAAGTACTGCTTCCATGGATGACGAAGACGAAAAGCGCCATGTCCAGGCTCCCACCTCGCCAAATTGCCCTGTGGAATATTTGATCACAATATGTTGAATGAAAAGAAAAAGAAAAAGAATATGCATGCTCACCAAGGACTCTTCAGATGCTTTAGAAGCAAGAACACTTTTATATCCTTGAAGAGATGACTTAGATTTTTGTTTGTCTTGAAAATATTCTGCTTGAAATCCTTCAAGGTAATTGGCAAGCTTTTGTATGTTGGAAGCAACCAAGTTATGAAGCTCTTGACCCGCCCAAACTGGACAAACCAATATTGAGACAACCATGCAAGTGGCTCCACCAATCAAGATTGTTAAGAGTCTCTGCTCAGCAAGCTCCAATATCTCATTCACTCTGAATCCTGACACTGTTACTAAACTGAACGTCAATATAAATATCACCACTCCATAGTCATATCTTGCCTTGATTCTTGGGAAAAATCTCAAGAACGTTGCCCCTGCCGCTGCAATAATACAATTCATGCAAATTAACCCACAATTAGTATTATGCTATCATCAACTAATCATTTCTTTTATATATATACACAGGTGGAAACTCAAGTGCAGTCGACTTCACGTGAAGTTGATAATTGAGAGCCGTTAGATGCTTTAATTGATTTGACTAAATTTCCATTTAACGACTATCAGTTATTAACTTCACCTAAAGTCAACTGCACCTGAATTTTCACCATATATTATTGTTACCTAAAATGAAAAGAAGGGCTCCAAGGACAATGGGTTCTCCCTTTTTTCCAAAAGCAATAGCTAAATGCTGAGCTCCAACCCCTAAAGCACCGGCTAATAGTGTGGCACATCCTCTATTTAGACCCTTGCTTAGAGTTCCACCTTCATACACCAACCAAACATATTCTCATATATTATTCTTAATAAGATAAATGTTAGGTGATTAATATATTATTTGAACTAACACTAGTTTGTTAAGATACTTACCTACGGTGAATTCGAAGACTACAACGACGGTAAGAACGGCCCACATTCCGGCAACTCCGAAACCGTCATAAAGAGGCCTTGAGTAGTAGAACAATGAGACCAAAGTGAGAGCGAGTCCCACTTTTAACGAGTGAATCACTCGTCTAGGGTCATCTTTCCCAGTTTTCTTTATGCTTTTTGCAACATTCATAACGTTGGATTTGAAGAATCCACCACTATCCATGCCTGTTAGCAATATAATGTGCAAAGAAACAAATTAATGTCTATGAAGAAGTGGTGCAAATGAAAGCTTGAGGAACAAATGATATTTATAGGACATGATTTTAATGCAACTATACAAAACTTTAATTTTTTATTATTAATTTGTGATTGCACTCTTTTTGTTGTGACGGAAAATAATAAATATTTAAAGTAATTAAGTACAAAATGCCCATGACGTGAATTTTAGGAACTCATCTCATCACTAACCAAAATAATAATAATAACATGTTCCAAACAAATTAAAACACTGGTGGTGAGAGATGACATACATGGAAAGGATCTGTACCTTAACCTAGGAATAGTTTAGTTCTAAAAGTTAAACTCTTTAGTACCTAGTGTTCAGGCATAAGAAAGGTAAAATAAATAAATAAATAAACAAGTTAACTTATTGCTAGCACATTTACTTTAGTCACTGTCGCCCCTTCAATCGCTGTATCCCACCTTCTTTTATTTTTCTTTGATTCATTAAGTCGCATCCATTTCGACTTGTATTTTTTTCTCACCTTCTTTTAGGTAACTGAACTTTTCTTTTAGTATGCTATTTTTGGTGAAAATTCAAGTGAAGTCGACTTCACGTGAAGTTGATACTTTAAAGCTGTTAGATGAAAATTTAGTCAAATCAGTCAAATCATCTAACGACTCTCAGGTATCAACTTTATGTGAAGTCGACTGCACGTGAGTTTCCACCGCTATTTTTTCATGCTAAATGTTTTACATATTGGTTATTTTTGTGTGACAATATTCAACTATTTTTGTATTTTATACTGCTACCATGGTAGCATAATTCGTTACTGATTGTTAAAAAAAATCATTATGTAAAGACAAAATGTCATTCACATTTTTTATAATAAAAATATTTTTTAATTATAAAAAGATAAAATATCATTGATATTTTGTAATCTTAAAAAATTAAATATTTAAAATAGATAAAATATTTTTGTCGAATTACAAAAATCACAAGGATATATAACACACAGTTTGAGTTATTTTTTGGAAATTCACCCCCTAACTAGTAGCCCGATATAAAAAAAATGCAATTTTTTCATTCTCAAATGAAATCAGTATAAGTTTTTTCATGTAATACTTCTTATAACCACAATTGTCTTTTGTAACTATTTTCTCGTTTTTATTTTCTTTCCTTTTTTTATTTTTAGTTTTTCAAGAGCAAGATGTGGTTTTATAAAATGATATAAAAAAATTTTGATTAAAAAATTATACATATATAAAATTATTTAGTTGAAAATATATATGAATCAATATGTATAAATATATAGATTTAGTGAATCTAAGTCAATCTTAAAAGTCAGTTCATGAAATAAGGAATATCTTACATTTATAAAATATTTAGAGATTTTATTTTTAAATTGTAATACACTATTTTACGTCGATAAATAGTATAAAACGTAAATATTTATAAGTAGGTGATCCATCATCAATAATAAATTCAATAAATTCTGATAAAGTCTAACTTAACTCTAAAAGTTAAATCATGAAATAAAAAACTAAGAATGTCTAACATTTATATAACACTTATATTAAACTATTTTAAAACTTTATCCTTGAGATACATAAAAATTATGAATAATTTTGTTATATACATAGCATTTTGTTTTGATAAATAATTCTACAATATTAGTGTTTGGCACAATTGGGTCGAAAACCCATTTAAAAACTCATAATACTCGTATTATATATATATAAAATTAATTTTCATTCAGTTGTATTTCTCAATGAAAGGGGTGGAGAAAAGATAACCTCAGTCTCCAGTTAGTTAGTAATTGTTATATCATCGGTTAATGCTTATTCTATTTTGTTAATTAGATTTAGTTAGCTGTTAGTTATATTAGTTGATACAATCAGAGACCTACATACAGAAGAGGCCTTCGCCCTTCTGGCTTTTTTTTTTTAAATAATAACAGTAAACTATTAAATATGATTTAATTTTTTTAACAAATATATTTAATATTTAGTTTAATATAAATAAAAGGTCAATTTAATTTAAATATTAATGATGCTTAATATTTAAAAAATAAATAATAATATTTAAAAAAATAAAAAAAAAACTATTATAGAATTACTTATTTTAAGGTCAACTTTAAATTCTAGAGATAATTATAAGTTTTTTAATATTGACAAAGTATGTGAATTAGTAGAATGATTTTATTCAGATTATTTTAATGACAAAAAAAATTATATTAAAATGCAAGTTCAATATTATGAATTTGATGTTTCTTGAATTAACTAACTTATGCACAATTTCTAAGTTATGTCAAAGATTAACGAAGACAGAAAAATTTTTAACGTATTTTTTTATTGATCATTTTATTTGTTTGGTATTAATTCTTTCTGTTACAACTGAGAAATCTTTTTTAACTATAAATATTGTGAGAATAAACTCAAAAACAAAATAAAAAATAAAATTTTTATTATTTGTCTTTTAATTTATATTAAAAAAATTACTAAATAATTTAACATAAATTTTATTATTGATAAATTTTATTATATAAAAAAAAGATATATACCACTTCGTTAACAAAAAATAATACATACATATTTTTTATAATTTAATATATATTCTCTATCAATTTTTTTATAATATATTTTATATTATATAATTTACTTATATATATATATTTTTTAATATTATATATATTATTGACCCATTCATAATAATATTTTTGAATTTGTGCGCGGATACAATAGCTTAATAGCTTTGCATTAATATATACTTTAATTTAGATATGCATCACAGTATAACATTATAATGTTCTAGGAATCATTCTAATCAATATACAAATTAAAACTTCACTCACTACTCGATCTCATTCTATTTCAGTAAAAATCTTCACTCTCATTCTTTTGCCTCTGCCGATAATTCCAATACCTTTCATGGTATGATGACAACTTATGAGAAGAATGCTTCATTTAGATCGATTTTGCATCTATTAAAAGTTGAGAAATATTCCGTTATTAAGTATATGTAATATTTATAATTATATATTTATTACATTTAATTATTAAAAATTAAATATACTTAACTTATCTTAAAAATTAATTTAATAGATAAAGATTGTTTTACAATTATAAAGACTATTAATTTTTTTTTTAAACAATATGAAATTTAGTTTGATACACCTTTTTACGCTTAGAACTGGACGACAAAAATTTAGAGCGTAAAATTTCAAAATGTCTTAGATTTTGTGTGGTGAGAGACAGTAGTCTAATAACATTTTTTTATTTTAATTATGATATCATATTAAAAATTAAGTGAGCTTAACTTACTCTAAAAATTAATTCAAAAGATAAATATTACTCGTACTTGTAAAAATTATATCAAATTTTTAATTTTAGACAATATAAAATTTGATAATTGATATTAATGTTATCCAATTATTTTAACAATAACTACAAAATATAAAATAAAATAATTTTAGACTAATTTTTATTTATTTTAAATATATTTTATTAAAAAGTTTATATTGTTGACTTACATTTGATGATATTGAAGTAGTAAAATTTAAAAACAATAACATAACAAATATTTAAATAAGATCAATTGATAAATAACTCTATCTAAATTATAGTTTCATTATCTGACCCGTTAAAAGACATAATTATTCATCCATTTCCTCTTATTAAATTAAGTTTTTAAGAGAAGTGATTTATCATAATAACATAATTACCTTTAAAATTGAATTAACTTAATATTTTGACTTATAACACCTGTAATTAGAATTGATAATGGATAGAATAAGCTAGAATTTAAAATTCATTTAATCCTATTTACATGTTTAAATTCTTTTTAAGATTCAACCTAATTCTATTTGCGAATTAAGAATCTCTCAACTATTATCCTACCTGTATTCTAAAGTTTCACACCCAACTAGATCATATCTAATTCAATCCACAACAAATTAATTTTTTCAATCAAACATAATATATTTAATCATTTTATAGTTCATAAACATATTAATAAAATATAGAATACAAAATTAAACTTACATTAAAATTAAAAGCAACAAAAAATCATAATAAAATCCATGTTAAAATTACAAAATTGAGAGGACGTAGGTTTAATTCTCATCCACTTTATTATATATGTATTATAATTTTTAATTACATATTATAATGATGCAGATTCATCGGATTGAATTAGGTATAAATTCACACTTAATCCTACCTGCAGATCAATCTATTTCGCTCTCATTTCGACTCGTTGTCAATCGGATATTGCCAATCCTATCCGACTAAGTTGTATTGAATTGAATACTCGCAGCAAATAGAATTAGAATTGTTAGCCCTATCCGTAATAATGATCGCTTATAATTTATAAGTCCTTTAGATCCAATTTTTTAACAAAACTATAAGAAAATTTGCAAAATTTGTAATAAGCAATATTTAATATCTAACAAGGGATATTAAAACAAAATTGAACAAGGTCTAAGAAAATGAAAGTAAAAAATAAAATGTTAATTTATCTAACTTAGCTTGTATCACATACGAGATGTGGTGGGTTTAATATCTCAACAACCATGACACAATAGTGATATACCTAAATATTCCTTCCCTCCTCTTGTGTGTATATAGCAATGCATGCAAGAGGCAAATTAAATGAACATTAAATAGTATATTTTGTGCATCGTTTAGCTTAGAAAGTGGAAAAATGACGAAGCATGTACATAGAGAACTGGACCATAAAGGCATATATATTAAGGAAAGCAAATAGTTTTGTGGTTCATTTCTAACAATTTTAGATTTTAGTGGCTACAAAACATCATGTTGCATGTTGGTCAATCGCTTAATTACTTATACTTTATAAGCACACTTTTCTTTCTGACATGAGGACCTCATGCATGTTTATAAGCACAACAATTGCTCCACCCAATACAACCTTATTGCTTATATAAATTTATTTTATTTATATTATGGTCTCTCTTCAATTTCGAACATAAATAATTCACCATTAAGTTTATGATCACATAATTTGCAAGAATGGCCTCTTTATCTACTAAAATAAATAATCTACTAATTAAAAATAAATTATCCAACAATAGATAGTGTCTTCCTGCCGATAAAAGGGGACAGGATACAAAAGAAGAAAAAGGGCAAAAAAATAAAAACTAAAAAGATTAGTCAGAACATGCATGCATATATGAACTAACACTTCACTCCAATTAATGTCATGAATTAAACCTGTGAAAAATGGAAAAATTTTAGACGCATCAATTTTTAATAATTTTGGTTATTATTTGACTATCATAAATATTAAATTATTATTTATGTATGTAAATTTTAAAAAATATAGATACAAATAATATTAATTTATGTATATAAATTTTAAAAAATATAAGTATAAATTACATATTTTTTGTGTGTCAAACACATATAAATATGAGTATAAATTATTGTTGTCAAATACTGGTCTAAAATTACATATGCGAATTTTAAAAATTATAAATATAAATTATACTAATTTTAATATATACATAATATAATCAATATTTTATATATAATATAAATAAAATTATTATTAACTAAATAATAATAAAAAATAATAAATTTTGATGCTCATTTACGATTGCTCAAACAATTTGTCCTAGCCAAAACAAAAATAAATACAAGAAGCAGAATGTAGTTACGCAATTTAAGAAATAAAAAATGAAGTGATGAAGTACGGAATATAAGCACAGGAAGTTATTAAATTTGATAATGACCCCACTCCACATTATCTTTGATTTTCATCTGTGAGAGGATATAAAGAAAAAGAAGTCTGAATTATCTTCACTAATAAAAATGGGTGGGAATCATTTTCCAATTTGATATAATGACTTGATTATCCGAATAAGCTGTTTAGCCATGTGTGATGAACCAATAGTAGCAGTGTCACCAGCCACTAATATAATGAGTAGGATCTGACTCAATCATATATTCTCTTTTACATTATAATAACCCAGTTATTATATAGTTTTACTCTTTACTTGGTTTGGAAAATGAAAACGACCAACTAATTAATGAAAGGGATCATCTAATTTTGTTTGGAGGGTGTCTTGTTGAAAACTTGTTGAGTAAAATCCACTCTTTCTCCTCAAGTGGGAAAGAATCACTTCTTCTTCTTTCTATACCAATATCATGCTAATCATTTAAGACCTACGTAGTCTTTTGATACATTATTAGTGTTTTCATATTTAAATCATCTTAATTCAATAAATAAATTATACTTCTTAACTCATATTTAATAAATGCAAATTTACTTAATAACAAAAAGAAAAATTATATTATATTATAAATTTGGTGAATGTTACTCTACCTTCTTTAAAATAATATGTAAGTCATATATATTTTAATTCGATGTTTATTTTAATATATTTGTTATATATTTATTAAAATATTAATTTAAAAATTTTTTATATTAATTTTATTCTAAACTAAAATATTGATGTGACAAATTAAAAATAGAAACACAAATTAGTGTCACCGTGAAAATTTTCAATTTAAAAAGTTTATCGTGTCAAGTAGATCTTTAAATTTGGAAATTTATTCTATACAATTTGGTTTCGAATTATATATATAAAAAAAAAGAAATTGAAATACTTTATATCTTGTTTTTTAAAAATTAATGTAGCTAATTTGCAATTATTTTTCATGAATGTCTGGATTTTTATTTAATTTTTGTTAGGAATTAAAGATTTTGTGTGAAAAATAAAAGAGTACTATATAACATTATTTTTCAAATATTTTGTTAAATTTATAACAAATTTTAATGACACGAAATTAATTTCTTATTTTTTATTTTATTAGATAAATTAGTCATCCAATCAATTTTACTAAAAAATTAAAATAAATAAACACTCATTATATTAGAATATATTAGAATATGACACATTAGAAAGAATAATTTACCTATAAATTTTATGTAGTTTGAAAATAAATATGACCATATATATATGTCTTGGTGCTTTTTTTTGGTCCCTTTTAAACCAGCTGTTGAAATTGTGGAATTTAAATCCGTTTAATTTAATTTATCTTTTAGAAAAAAAAAATTAAAGCTACACTTTATCATTAGTGGGAGAATCTTTAAAAGTGAAATCAGAAAATTAAAGGTAGAAAGTGCTAGTAAGTATTGTGATGCCCTAAATTTGACTTTCTTTTTAGTCTTAGCCCTAGCTTTCTTTCAAAATAAATACACTACTTCATTTATATATAACGTATAGTTATGGAAATTACTGAGCCACCTAAAACTCACGTTGAAGGGAATACTTATTGTCAACTTTAATTTACTTCTTTTGATTTTGACTGATACATTAAACATGCTTCATACCTTTATGGTTGTACGTGTTTAGTTTGTTTACACTGTGATTGATCTTAACTTTATCGTTGAAATAATCAATCAATTTGTAAAAAATGATAAACTCTAACTTGAATCATTAAACAATAAATTATATAAATAGTTTTTTTTATTATTTCTTTAATTTTATGCTGCCTCTTGTGTTTAAGCATGATATTTTTAGGGCTGCACATGGATATATCCGCATATCCACAGTAATTATCTGCATCCGATCTAAATTTTACGGATATTATCCGATCTGCAGAGTCATCGGATCGGATTGGATCCGATCCGTACTATGGTCGAATCAGATTGCGAATTCGGCAGTGATATTTGCGGATCCGATCGGCAAATCCGCATATCCGCACATCACATATAAATAGCATAGTTTAAGACAGTAAACCCTAATGTGATATGAATTTTAGTATGTTATTTTATGAATTTTATGATATTTTGTTTTTAATTTTTTATGTTATACTTCAACTTAGAATAATTAAACTTAAATCTTGTATTATTATTTTGTTTTTGTTATTCAAAAGAACTATTATTGATAATATTCTAGGAGTAAATAGGCTTAAACAGATAAAAAATAAATTTTTTGGATATTTTTTTTGTAAAAAGGCCAAACAAAATCTTAAAATAATTTTTTTTAATTATGCGGATATATCCGATATCCGATCCGCAAGTATGCGGATCAGATCGGATCGAATCCGACCTAAAAAATTGCGGATATCGTATCCGATGAATACAGTGTAGATCGGATAGAATTTTAGGCCATATCGGATTCGATCCGTGTGCAGTCCTAGATATTTTTATAAACTCGTGAAATGATTGAGTAATTTATTTTGAGTTTTAAATGTCATCATATATTATTAGATCTAAAGACTTGATAAATTAAAGTTGTTTGTTTAAGAATTATCCGTGAAATGTTAAATCAGCCAAAAATTAATTAGTTAAATCGAACTAAAAATCAGTCATTTTTGTGTGGGTATTCTTTTTATGACTCTTGTGTGAGTGTTTTTAATGGACTACTTAAGTCCCTAACAAAAAAAAAGTCTTTTTTTATATATAATAAATTATCTTTATCTTTACTATTCTAACATAATACATCTAATAATATCAAAAAAATATTTAATCTAAATTAAATATATATTAAGAATTACAGATATAAAATCACTTATTTTTCCAATAAAAATTTACAAAATAAAATATAACTAAATTAATAATTTTTTGTTTGGTTATTTTTTATTATTCTATAACATAAAATATGTAATATCATCAATATTAATACATATATAAATCTTGAGTAGATTTGACTATTTTCTTTTTTAAATAACTCTTATGTTATACTTATATGAAATTATAAAATTTTAATTGATTTTGTATTTTTAATTTATGTATTTTAAATTTTTTATTAACATATATTTATGTTTTTATATGTTTATGTATATATTATTTTATTTTAATTAAATTATTCCAATTAAATCACAGTTAAACTTCTAAACTAATGAATCAATTAAAATGGTTCGATGACCGTTTCGATTTTCAAAATATAATATATATATATATATATATATATATATCCTTTTTGATGTGTCACATTCTAATTTAATGTTTATTTTAATACATTTGTTATATATTTATTAAAATATTAATTTAAAATTTTCTTATATTAACTAAATTCTAAACTAAAATATTGATGTGACAAATTAAAAATAAAAATATAAATTAGTGTCATTGCGAAAATTTTTAATTTAAAAAATTTATCGTGTCAAATAGATTTTAAAATTTAAAAATTTATTCTATACAATTTGGTTTCGAATTATATGAAAAAAAAAAGAAGAAGTTGAAATACTTTATATCTTGTTTTTTAAAAATTAATGTAGCTAGTTTGTAATTATTTTTTATGAAAGTCTGGATTTTTATTTAATTTTTGTTAGAAATCAGAGATTTTTGTGTGAAAAATAAAAGAATAATATACAACATTATTTGTCAAATATTTTGTTAAATTTTCAACAAATTTTAGTGACCCGAAATTAATTTCTTATTTTTTATTTTATTAAATAAATTAGTCATCCAACAAATTCTACTAAAAATTTAAAATAAATAAACACTCATTAAAATATAACACATAGAAAAAATAATTTATATATATATATATATATATATATATATATATATATATCATTATTTTATCTTATTTTATACGGTAACTATTAGATTTCAAAACTCAATTATATATAATCAAAAATCGAAAGCAAAAGCACTCAACTACTTAGTTTTATAAGTATAAATAAAAAATATCACACTTAAATATTCAACTATTTTTATAAAAACAAAAGCTGATAATGAATAAAAGATATATATTTGTTTATTTATAAAATCAGTAAAAATAATGATATGATGCACATACGCTATACATATATATTTAATAAGACGTTATTGAAAAAAGAAAAAAAAATGTGTTGAACACTGTAGCTGAGAATTTCTTGTAGTAGAGGTCCACTAAATTTGTTATGGGATAAGAACAAATATGTGTCCGTGTTCTCAGTGGTCCATATATTTTTGGAGCTTTGCTGTTTCTATATCTCTCGCAATCTTTCATATATATTTAATAATTTGTATTCGCTGATATGGCTATAAATAAATAAAATTTTCAGACACCTTTCATTTTTTTACCAAATGGTTTGAAAGGAACTTCTCCTTACATCATTATATATTTATATTATACGAACATTATAATACCAGAACATAACCAAACATAATTTAAAACGTGATTCTCATATGAGGCATATATTAATTCTACCTGTGTGTTCAGCCAATAATAGCTCGTCGTTATTTAATTCCTAACTTAACATATTTTTGTTGACATGAAAATTGTTTCGTACTTTAATTTTTATATATACGGTCAATGTTAAATTTATTATAAATATTTAATTAAAAATTCATTTAATAGAATTTATTAAATTATAGTATAAAGATTTTTATTCGATTGGTACATCAAAATTAGACTAAAAATTAAAATAGACAGAAACTGATTATTAATATTATTATTAATTTGGTAGAGACTTAGGTGCAGTCGACTTCACGTGAAGTTAATAATTGAGAGCCGTTAGATGATTTGACTGATTTGACTAAATTCATCTAACAACTCTCAACTATCAACCTCACGTGAAATCGACTACACCACCACCTGAGTTTTGATTTGTCATATATCTAATGAATGTATTGCATGGTGATGGTACTGCCGTAGTGCCTAGGTACACTGGTGAATTATTGGAAAGAAGTATATAGAGCTCTATATAGAAAGAATTACAGAAACATTTTAGGGTATAATCGTGTACAATCGAAAAACCTCGGAGGAGAGAAAATTAAAGTTGACAAAAGCTTGTGTTGTTGTTGTAAAGCACATATATTATGTTGCGTCAAACGTCACATTACAAGTTAAAATTGGAGATTGCATCATTATTTTTTTTTTCTGACTTGGTAATCATAATTTGATCCATGCAAGTTGTTGTTTGTCAAGTACACACACTAACTCTACTAATAATGGAGTTACGTTAATTTAATATCTTCTAACTTTCTAAGGAACATAGAAAATCAAAGCAACCTTGTTGTCAAAATTTAGAATCTATGCTATGACTAAGATTTCTTTATGCTAGGTTTAAGTTTGGATTGGTAATGCATCATTCCATTAACAAACCTTTTTTTGTTAGTTACATCCGCCTACTTGAATCCAAAAGTCAAACATTAGCTTGACGAGTCATAATTTTTTTTTTGAAAAATTTTAAATGCTTTATTAAATTTATTAAAATGAAAAATAAAATCTATAACTTAGTAACCAATTAATTATAAGAAGTAATAACAATTCATAAGACAACAAAAAATTTGATTTAAAAATATAAAAAAGACTTAATTACTTTTTTGTTTTTATGTAAAAAAAAAAAGACTAGCGTCTATTAGTCTGTTCCATCAAAATCTGAGTTAAACAGAGCGGGTTTGGCTGGTATTTTTGTTTTGGCGGACTAAATTTTTAAGTTCAATTTGTTCTTTTTGGCAGATTTAACTGATCAGTCCGGTGAATTTGAATTCATTTGTCACGTCCAATTTTAGTTCAATCCCGCTACGTTATCAACAGTATTTCTGTCAATTTTTGCCAATTCTTATTTATAGTTGTATTTAATGAAAGTGTCTTTGTGGATGTATTTAATAAAAATGTCTTTTTTATGACTATGTTTAATAGAAATGTCTTTATAAATATATTTTTTGGATGTGTCTCTTTATATATGTGTTTAAAATATAATAATTAATTATTGTTGACAATAAATTGACAGATAATATATTACTTTCCTATACTTTTTTATTTTAATTTTAGATATTTTTTTTAATTGTTGGATGATTTTTAAATTAATTCACTAATTAATGTTATCTTTTGGTAAAGTATAACGAAAATTAAGAGGTTCTTTGGACTTCAAAGACTTGGAGCACTGTGTTGAAAATTTTTATAATTTCATTAAATATTTTTGTAATGAGTTATATAAATATGTAAGTATAATTATATTTGACATAATCAATATCTTTCATGATTATTTAACGAGGAATGCTCCTATGATTATTTAACGAGGAATGCTCCTATAAAGCGCGTAAAAAGTTTTTTTTGTAAAGATATACATTTACGTGTCATATTATTATTAGACGGATTAATGAATTGGTTATTTTTAATTTCTTAACAAATTAGAATAAAATCGATTTTTTTATAATAATAACAATAAATCCAATTTTTTTTAAGAATTTAATTATATTTTTAAATTTTTAGAGATTTAAATGTCTGCAAAACAAAAAGTTAGAAATATATTTATCTTTTTATCAAAAAATTTAAAGATATTCGGTTTAGATTGTATAATTCGACCAGATCAAATTGAGTCTAATAATTATAATGCAGATAATTGGATTTATTATTGTTGCTATAATAAATTAATTTTGTTATGGTTTATTAAAAAATAAATTATTAACCGATTTAATAAAGATGTCCAATAATAACATGACACGTATGAACGTCTTTAACAAAAAGACATTTTAATGTTTTTATTAAAGTATTTTTATCCTCCTTATTTAACATGGAATTTAGAAATCCAAGAATCCCCAACACAACGAGCATAACAATCTTAATTCTTATCCAATTTTTTCGAAACGTAGATATTTTCATCCGGGAGAGTCCCTGAGAGAGAAAATATTTTGGCCATAACCCATCTTGGGCATGATAGAATTCATTAAAAGGAAGGAAGGTTATTGAAAAAGGAATTATATTTATCAAGTGGAAAATGGCCACAATATTCAATTCCCATTTTTTGGGACCTTAGATAGAAGCATTTGTAGTTCAATTTGGAAGATGCAAGTCCACACTCACTAGAATTGAAACATGATTCTCATTATTATTTCTGTTGGAAAATGATGCATACCATATAATTAATTAATTAATTAATGAGTGTAAGTCCGCATTTCACGGCTTAATAGCTTGTCCTCATTCCAAGAAATCAAATCTTGTTATCATATTGAAGCTACCTCGCTCTTCCAATGCAAACTTTTGAGGTTCAATTTCAATCATCCATCAAATCCATTATTACAAAGATAGAGTAGTGGTGGAAATAATGAACTTCAAACACAAACCAAAACATGCACGCATGCCACATACAAGTGGTTCATAAATTGCTACTACTTCATTTACAACAATATAACCTACATACAAATCATCACCAATCATTTGCCCACTAGCATTAATTGCTTTCTAAGTGTCGGACACTAAAACACAATATAGAAACATAAAATTATATGAGCTATGAACATAAATATTTTATTTAAAAACCTTAAATTAATATATTTTATATTTTTAAATAAAAAGGATACAAAAATATAATTTATTTTTTTATTTATATTTTTTAATTTTTTAATGTGAAAGAAAAAAAGTGAACTTTTATAATTTTTTTATATTTAGTTTATTACTAAATAAAATAAAAAATACTAATTTTATATTATTTTTTGTGTTTTTTTAATATCTTGTCTTGTTATGTTTTTTAAAATTAAATGTAGACTTAGTCCTATTCAACGTATAGTGAATTTAGTATAATTCATTTAAATGATAGTTTTTTATTTTTTATCTTTATAGACATCTGACATCTTAATAAACAGAATAATAAACTAATTTAAATTTTAAAATTTTAATATAATTTTGTCATAAGGTTGATTTTTGTTTCATCGCCTCTTTTTTATCAGTGAAATTTATTTTTTTAACGTGGAAAAACTCTAATAATCATATTTGTTATACGTATACATGGTTGAAAAAAAAAATAAAGTAGAAAGGCAATGAGGTCTTTGAGGAATTTTGTGATAAAGTTATAGATGCTTAAAGAATGATGTATATTTTTTGTCTTTAATATTTATAATTTCTTTTAAAAATATTTTTAATATTTAATTTTATTCAATTTTATTATTTTATCCTTAACCTTTTTAATTTGTGTCAAAACTATTATTGAAAGTTTTAATTTTGTCCCTAATATTTTATATGGAGTTAATGTTCAGGAATAATTTAGACATAAATCGAAAATGTTAGGAATAAAATTGAATGCAACTAAACGTTAGGAAAAAATATATTTTACCTATCTTTAAAATAATAAAGTATCAAGTAAGTCTCAGAAAACAAAAATCATAGGTTGCTAAGAAAAAAACATATAAAAAAATCATTAAAAAATTAAAAATATTAAACATATGGGTCTTTGAAAAATTACAATCATCGAATGATTCATTCTTCAATCAGAAACCTGTAAAATCCATCGTTACAATTTTTCGAAACTTACTTTATATTTCATTTCTTATAAACATACAAGCCCATTGCAAAATTTGCTCAAATATTTATTTAATACTTTCTTTAAAGATCAATTTGGAGGAAGAAAATCAATCGCTTTTTGTTATACTATCAAATAGAAAACAATTATTTTTTTTTTTTGTCAGGAAAATTAATTTTCATTATCCATAAAGAAGATCCACTTATTAATGTGGCCCAAACTGAAACGGACATATACCCAAAACTGAACACATATATCTTTCTTGGCAAATGGGCTAGTCTGCCCCATCTCCCAAAAGTCCTTTCCGTCCCACTACGGTTCTGAATTTTTCTCCCACCACATTTAATGGTTGGTTGGCGGGTTAAGCCTGCCAATTCTATTTTTTTAATATTTTTTATTTTTTATTAATAAATTATTAAATATTAAACAATATATATAATTTTACAAGTATTTTAATAAATTTATAATTTCTAAAGATATAAAAAAATTATAATTTTTAAATTCACAAATATTAAAGTATTTAAAATTCTAAATATATAATAAACATAATTATCAACCAAATTTTTTGAAATAACATAATAAAATTAATATTGTAAAAAATAAAATAGAATTTTCAAAAATATATAATTAAATATCTTCAAGTCTCTAATTAATCAAACATAGAATATAATTCAAATTATAACTTAAAATAACTTCAATTACAATAAAAAACGACGGGCCCACTATGGAAGCCCGCCCCGCCCCCACCAAAACTTGCAGATTAGGCAGTGCGGGTTAATTATAGCGGTTTCAAATTTTCAGTCCGATCCGCCTTTTCTTACGAGTTACGCGATTCTGTGAATTTCGGCCCATTTACCACCTCTATCTCCATCTAACAAAAACACGGAGGCTATGAAGATGGGAATGTTTGCGTTTTTGGTCTTTAAAATATCTTTCCAAGTCTTACTATTTTTCGGCCCAACAAAAAACCCTCTCAAGGCGATTAGCAAAACAAAAAAATTTAAATGTTGTACTACGTTACAACCAAAAAAAAAAAATATTGTACTACGTCCAAGTTAGGATGAGCGAGAGTCGTCTAAGTTGCTAGACTCAAGTTCTGACATTTTCATACCAAATTTACAGTTTTTGTTAAAAGATCATCGATCCCAGCCCAGATGAGTCCATGGAACTATTTAGCATATTATATTTCTTTAAAAACAAAATAATAGATAAAATATAATTGAGACAATAAGTTTTAGGTTTGGTTATGTTTTATGCAAAGTCGAAATGAGGCAAATGATGTAGGATGCAAGTGCACTTATACGTATCTAGGAATCTCATAATTGAACAAAGATCAATGCTATGAAATGAGAGGAACAATGGAGGGCCCATTTCCATTATTGGCAAGTTGACTAATGGGCCAACCACTCTCATCACTTTTGGGTCAAAAATATCTCTCACACACACTCATGGACACTTTTATATCAAAGAAATCACGGGGTAAATCTAAATTAATAAATAATAATAAAACACTTAATTACACAAAGGTTGCATAGGAAATGTACCGAAATTACTAGGGCTGAGAGGTGTCTATACTTTTTGAAGCACTAACCGCACCCCTTGAAATTGAAACTTTTTGTTTATTCTATGTGAATTATGCTCAAACCATGAATCAAATAAAATATAGAAAATCAAGAAAAGAGGAGGTTCAATTTTAAGTGAACAATATAGGGTAGCTATAGCACCTGGTCTTGTCATCATCTTATAGATATTATTTGAGATTCAAAATCTCCTGGAGATTTCTTTTCCATACTTCAATGAGATAATAGAGAATGGGAAAAATTTTAAGTATATCGAGAACATTGGTGTTCCAGTTATTTTAACCGTTAATTTCAATTAATATATAGGGTTAAGTATGATTTTGGTCTCCAACGTAGAGGTCGAAAATCGATTTCAACTCAGGCCTTTTTTCGCTACAAAATGATCACCAAAATTTCAGTTTGTTTTAAAATTTTCTTTCGGACAAAAATACCCTTCCCCCTTCATTCCGAAAATCAACCAAACTCAATAGAAGCAAAACAGAAGTCCACGCCGAACCAGAACCCACCACCATTATCATTATGGTCATCATAATCAGAACAACAAAATCAACTAAAATAAACCAAAAGCCCAAGTTAAACCAGAAGCCACCACTACCACCGCCATCACCATTATCATCATGGTCATCATCGTCATCATCGTCATTAGAAGAACAACAAAACTCAAAACCCACCACCACCATTCCCACTTCAGAAAATCAGAACAATCAAAACTCAGAACCATCAATAAAATTCAAAACTAAAATTCTTTCTCCTTTATTAACAAAACTCAGATGCAATTACAATAATAAAAAAAAAATCCCAAATTCATCTTCAATTACAAGAACAAAAAATCTATAAATATAATTACCAAAACAAACGAAGAGACGAGGTGCGTTGAGACGAGGTGCAACGGCGAGGAGGAGGTGCGGCGAGACGAGGGCAACAGCAAAGGCGAGGCGATGACGTCGGCAAAGGCGAGGAGGAGGAGCAGAAACAGCTCGCAGCGCACGGTGAGATCCAGCGGCGAGGACTGAACGACGAGGAGCAGGAGGCGACAGCAACGGCGAGGAACATCGGCGGTGGCTCTTAGCTTTCTCCTCTCTTACTCTCTGTTTCTCCTTCCGATCACAAGCAACGGTGCGACGGTGCGGCCTTCCCTCCCCCCTCCCTCCCGGATTATCTTTCTCCCCCCTTCTCTTTCTCGCTCCCCCTCTCCTGATTCTCTTTCTCCCTTTGATGCCTTTCTTTCTTTTTTTTTTCTTTTTTTTATTTTATAATTTTTTAATGAAGGATAATTTGATAATAAAAAAAATAAAATTGGTAAAAATGACGATTTTAAAACAAATTGAAATCTCGGGGATTATTTTATATCCAAAAAAATGCCGAAGATGAAATCAATTTTCGGTTTCTACATTAAGAACTAAAATCATACTTAACCATAATATATATTATATATAATTTTTATAATTTAAATCAACGGTTAAAACAACTGAAATACCGATATTTCTGGTACACTTCAAACTTTTCCATAATAACGTTACTCAAGTATCTTTCACCGGCCACTTACATTACATACTTTTATATTGTAAATTAAATAGTTGTATACATACAGTAGATAATGTTAGGAAATAATATTTAAAATTATTTTATGTAACATAATATTCATAAGTTTATACAGATAATATTTGTAATTATATATTTTTTACTTTTAAATTATATGATTATTTTATATAATAATAAATACTAAATAAGATAATAATTATTATTATCTATACATTATTGATATATAATTTACTTGAAAATGATGCTAGTGCTATCTTTTCATTAAGAAAAAAGCATTTGAAGGTGTTTACCAAGTTGCTCCTTATGATGGGATAGATAACATATCTACGTCAGCGTCTACCCCTTTATAAATAAAATTAACTTAACAATATCCGATTCTTGCTTTTGTCTTTTGCAACGATATATAGTTTAAAAGTATTTTTAATCAAGAATAGTTAGGCAAGTCACTCCTATACTTTTGCTTTCATTTTGCCGATTCCTTTTGCTAATGAAATTCAACTTTATAAGTCACAATAAACACTTAATTAATTAACTCATGTAAAGAGTGGCATTTTCCGAAAGACTAGGGAGTGGGGTTGCATCAAAAATTTCACTCCTTTAGGACTGGAAAGAACATGTCCTTATCTTATCCAACCTACCAAGAAAATAAAAGGGAAAGGGTCAAAGGTGTCAATTAAACATATACTAATGAACCTAACTCTAGACCCCTTCTGATCTATTGTTTCCCCTTTCCACTCTGCGGATACTAACTCGCCACGTTTGTATCATCACAATAAGCATTGGTAATTGATAATAGAAAAATATTAATAATTAAATTAGTTGTTATGAATTTCTTTATAAATATATGTATTATTTTATAATTTTTAATATATATTTTATGGTAGAAATTCGGATGCAGTCGACTTTACGTAAAATTGATACTTGAGAGCTGTTAGATGATTTGACTGATTTGACTAAATTTTCATCTAACGGCTCTCAGATATCAACTTCATGTGAAGTCAACTTCACGTAAAGTCAACTTCACCTGAGTTTTTATCATATTTTATACAAATAATTTTTTTATTGATTATTTTTTTGTCTGTATATATATATTTTATACTCGCTTTAATTTAAAATTTTAAAAATAAAAATTTAAATTTTATACATTTTTAATAAAAAAAATGCACATTTATATCCATTATTATTTAAAATTAATTTGGTTAGAGATAATATAAACATATATTTAAAACTTAATACTAATGATATTTTGTACAAATAAAAAAGTGAATAACATAAACTTTCCATAAACTTAACCTTTTTGAAAAACGCTACCAAGTACCAATATTAATGTTTCTGTTAAGAGAGTGGGAGATTAATTTTGCCATGCCCCACTATTTGGTGGCGAATAGGTATATATCTCTAAAAGCCCAAATGGAATCCCAGTTTGATGGCCGTAGTTTCAACTAATTATTCAGTCAGAAGATATTATGTTGACACAATTATAAATTCTTCAACAACTGAATTATTATATTATGGCCTTAATATAATTACCTAGTTGTGTGATCCATTTTGACACATCCATTTCTTGATAAGAGAATTTGACATTTGAAGGAGCAATACTTGATCAAGTTAGTATAAGAATTACTGACCACATTATTTCAAGGGTTATCATAATGTTTTGTCATCAAAGACCAAAATAGTCAAAGATTATTATATTGCACTAACGAATAATAGAAGATAACCACCTTACTTCATATGACACTAGCAAACCAAAATTACATCATGGCTTTCTTATCCAAAAACTCCAATGAAATGAGTACATATGACCACTTTACCGTTAACCCACCTCTTTGAAATTGTGAGATGGCACCTTCATATACAGTTATTATTATTAATATAAATTGGATATCCATTTTTTAAATGATTAATTAGTCAATGTAGGATTAAAAGCTATGCAAGCCTGCAAAGGTGTACGTGGAAATTATCAATTAATTGGAAATACTCTTTAGAGGCATTTTTTTAAGTATAGAAATAAAAAAGTTTAATTACTTTGTTGATCTATAGTTTCACCAATTTTTTAATTAAGTTTTTATACTTTTTTTTTTTAATTGAGTTCTTACATTGTTTTTAATTTTGTAATTACATCTTTTTCATATTAAAAATGTTAAAATTAACATAATATTTTTATCAAAATACATGCGGTCAAATATTTAATTAAGTTTTTAATTATAAATATCTTCAATTTGTAAAGAAATATTCAGTTAACTTTAATATTTTTTACACTGGAAAGGACTTAATTACAAAATTATAGCAGTGTAAAGACTCAATTAAAAAAAATATAGGAACTTAATTAAAAATTTGGTTAAACTATAGGACCAACAAAATAATTAAACCAAATAAAAATAGTGATTTACTTTAACATTGTAATTTTTAGTGTTTTTTAAAAGTACAGAAGGTACACAAATTAAATACATAAATTGGAGGGTCCATTTTTGTACTTTAAATTTTTTAATTTTTTTTAACAGAAATTTCTCGGTCTGATTTTTATACCTCTCACATATTAGACGGTTCGATTTCTGTACATTTCATAAATTATACGATCCAATTTTTTTCTCTAAGAAAACAATTTTATATTTGAAAATAACACCCCATCATTCCACATTTAAAATAAAATCATTGTTATTCCAATATCAAAAACAAAAAATGCTCTTTAGACCATAATAATATATAGCAGGGAAAAAATAGTAAAAAGGTTCAAATTGAATAATAATAAAGAGGCATAGCAGCTGGTGGTAGTAGTAGTGAGTAGTAGCTAGACCCTGCCTCTGTCCAAGTGTCCGATGAAGTTAATTGTTGAGGGGCAACAGAAACAAAAAGGAAGAATCATAAAGTAAAGGAGACCCTATAACTAAATCTTCAATTTGATTTCTTTGGTGTGCATGTATATATTTTTGAGGGTAATATGTTATTAGCTGGCTTGTGAGTTGTGATACTGATAGTTTATTAGTGTTAGTGGTCCATTGTGTCCGCATAGCTCGGCAGGGTGCCCCTATAGCGTGAATCATGTGCCTTACACGCAGTATTGCCCAACCCCCATGCACCTTATCGATTATTGCTCACTTTAATTTCTATCCAAAACCAGGGTTAATGCACTACTTATTACTTGTTGACACTTTCTATATAGTAGTAGATAGTAGTACTCGTACAACTAACAAAGGTCTACATCATTATTGAGAGAAGAAAGGAAGGGCTTATTGCCTGAAACAACAGTATCAATGATATCCTTCCCATAACACTTTGGTATTGTTCTTTTCTTCATAAGAGATAGATAGATAGATAGATAGGACTACTACTACTTAGGCGTTTGTTAGAGATTATTATTACCTTTTTGCCTTTGTTGTATCACTATCACTTCACCAAATCTTAAGTCGCATCGTCTTTGTATATATAGAGTGGAAGTAAAAGAGTAAAACTAGGACCACTGAATTAATCAAAAGTTTATTATTAAACATTTGGAGGAATTCCTCAACATGTTTGTTACCCTTCCTATTAATAGCCATTATATTGGGAGTAAGAGTAGAGTAGGCAATGTAGTCAACTCTGTCTAGCTCTAAAATAAATTTCTGGTCAACCAATTATCCAATTGCCCAAATCATTTCTACTATATTATTACCATATCCCTACTGTTCCTCTCGAACCCGTGGCACTCTTTAATGAATATTTTTTCAAACTGTCTTTCTTTCTTTTTTTTCCGGTTAAAAGTGAGTGAAATCTGCTGGTCATCCAATTTGAATATGATTTCATTGTCCATTTAAGTAAGTGTTGAAAGTTCGAATCATTTCTAATCAGGGGCGAAGCTAGAAGTTTTTTAGGAGGGGCAACATAAAAAATATAAGGTAAGAAGAGAGAAAAATTAAAAATTGAAAGAGAGCCAAACAAAAAAAATTAGAAACTTACACATACACTTCATTAACCAGCAACAAATTCTTAAATAGAGTTCAGTACCACAGTAAATTAATTTTTAGTTTGTCGAATTGAAGAATATAGTAAATAAAATAAAATAAAATATGATTTATTAATATTTTGATATAGAGAATATCGTAAAAAAATAAAATAAAATATGATTCGTTAATATTTTGATAAGAGAAAAATTTAAAAATTAATAAATTTTATTTTTTTAGTTAATATTTTTAGTTATTAATCTAATTTTTTTAATATAATAATCTAATAACATATTTTTAATTCACACATTTAAAATTACTGATTAATTACTGACCAATAAACTTTGTTAGTCCTCCGTTATTTCTCTTTTGATAAATTGAGTTCATAAATATGTTAGCCAAATTTAAACATGAATTTGAGTGATATTAAATAATTTGAACTTAAATTTGTTGAAAGTTCGTGAGTCAAGTTTGATTATATATTATAATTTCTAAATACTAATTATGTTTATAGTAGTTAAACAGATTTACAAACCTTTAGTGAGTTAATTAAATTCCGTTGTTAATAAATAAAATTTATTTTGTGTGAATCAAAGTTAAACTTGATTTAGCTAACTAAGCTTGATTTATTTCCATCCTTATTTATAACATAATTGAAATGCAATTCCAACTTATTGAACCAAACCCCAAGTTATATGGCACTGAATAAAAAATATTTTAAAAAATGATCATGTCAGTTTTATTTTAATAATATTTTTTTATAAATTTATATAAATATAATAAAAAAATTATATAATAAATGATATTATGAAAAATAAAAGTAATATTATCGTTTTTCTTATATGGACTTACACATTTTTTTAGCCCTCCTTCAACATCAAAATTAAAAAAATAATTTCATTTTTATGTAAAGAAATAACCATTATTATTTATTAAATAAAAGAAAGCACATACACTTTAAAATATAAAGTAAAAAAAATCTGAGTAAAATGATAAAAGGTGTGTACTTAAATAATTGATAGAACATAGAAGTGATAAGTGGCAGAAAAATGAAAAGAAATAAAATGACAAAGACACTCTCCGCGGCAGTCAAGCGCATCATCCCACGCGCGTGAGGTTCACGTGACCTCACACACACTCCATTGTTTGTTTGTCTCTGTCCCCACAACAAAACACAACATTTCGATTTTTGGACACTTGCGTATTCCTTACGTCACTGTTCAAGTGCAATCCTCTCCTTGCACGCCATCCCAAAAACAATCATCTCCTACATTCGCATGCCCCATATTGGCTATTGCCTCATCCTCATGCACACATCACCACCGTTAAATTCGCCGACACCGCCTTCCAGGTAATCCTGCGACACCCATCGTTTTGACCATTAAATTAAATTCTATTTATTCTATGCCATAAATTATTTTGAAACATCTTTTTTTGTTTCTACATTTTTTATTTTCTCATAAAAATTAATTTTTTAAAAAGATATATCTTTCTACTATATTAATTAATTTTATATTTATTGTTATAACAATAATTATACTGGACTGTTAAAAATATATGTAATAATATATTTAAAAAAATGAAAAAGAGAGGAGAAAGGGGTCAGATAGAGAGGAGGAAGGAGAGAGTGACACGTATGAAGATGCAGAAGGCGACAAGAGGAGCGGTCGTAGGTCGTAGACAAGTGACATAGGGCGCATTAAAGAAAAAAAGAAAAAAAAGAAAAAGGCAGTTGGCGAGAGAGGTAGTTCTCTTTTGTGATTGGTTGCTTTCTTGACCTTGCTTCACACGTGGGGCCCCTCTATTCGTGGCATTACACGCTTGACATTTAAAAAAGGGGTTTGCCAGTGGGTCCCTCCCGAAAACCGAATCTTCCATAAAGTGATTAGGAGGAGGCAGTAGATAGATAGGGATGAACCCTGTATAGTCGGAAATGGATCTCTCCAGTTTTTTTAACACTTGACAAAATACAGTGTAATTTTTCATCTTTTAATTTTAATAGTGGAACCAGAAATAAATAAGAGAGAGAAAGTGGTGAATGATTAGATTAAACACTGCACACCATTTAATTTTTTATTCACTGGAGAGGATCCACTCTCCTGTATAGTCCCACTACTACCATCTTATTGAGAGTAGTTCAGCTAATTTATGAGCCACTTCTAACTTAATTCGTTAATAATTTAATAAATTAAATTTTTAAGTTAGTGTGTTAAGTTTCAATTTAAAAATTGATTTTATAAATTAACATATTATTTAAATTGGGAGAATTTAAAATAAAAATAGATAAAAAATAAATTTTTTGTTATTTAAATAGAAAGAAAAAATAAAATAAAAAATAGTATGTAATTTATTAAAATATTTTTATCTCAAAGATTAGATAAAATAGAAAAAATTATAGTAAACACTAATAAAATTACATATTTATCATTTATCATTAATAAATTATAATTTATATATAATATAAATAAAGGTATTAATGTAATTTTATATTATTATGAATTTTTTTCTTATTTTTTTATCCAAATAAAATAATTTTTTATTATTTTCATCTATTTTCTCTTCATCCAAATAACACACAAATAACTTTATTTTTTTATATTTTTTCTACTCTCATTTTTTTTTCTTATTTTCTTTTCTTTTCTTTTCTTTCCTATATCCAAACAAAACATAAATGAGTCGAATTTGAGTTTAGATAAGCTACTTCAATAGTTCGTAAGCTGACTAGATTATAATTATATATATATATATATATATATATATATATATATTAAAATTTTATAGTCACTTTTTATATATAATTTTAATGTATGACATGAATAAAAAATTATAATTGATAGATAGTCAATATATATAATTGATCTTTTTAATATTTTTTAATATATTTAAGTTATAATTTATTGATATAGAATTATAGATTATGTTCTGTTATTTGAGCTAGTTTGTGAGCTTTTGGTGAGCCGATTTTAAGCTTAAGAAATAGGCTTCATTGTTAATGAGTCGAATCGTGATCAAAGTTCAATTTTCGTGAGGCAAATTTGAGCTTGATTTAGTTCGACTCAACTTGACTCATTTCCAACCCTATTTCTACTCTAAAATAATCTCCATTCAATTTTTTAGAGTAGATTCAATTTTAGTTATGAAATATGTATATTAATTTTATGGTTACGAAAAATTATATTAATTTGACATCAAATTACTCTAACGAATAAAGTGATAATTAGATTTATAAAACTTTTGACATCAGATTAATTATTCTAATAAAAAAATATCAATTAGATTTTATATACACATAGCAAACATTAAATATGTTATGTCTTTTTATTAATAAATAGTGTAAAACGAACAGAATTAATTATTTATATATTTTATTATTTAAAGTGACATATTCTATTGTCACTACATGAACATAAAAATAATATCATTTTAGATAATAAAATATTTGTTACTTTTAAAATTTTTATATAAATCTTTTTATTTTTTTTATTTATTACCAATCCTAACAAAACAAATAAAATTATTTTCTAAAAATTATAATTTTCGTAATAATTTTTTATGAATAATAATACGTCATTATAAATAATAGTACATATAAATATTATCGTTAAATTTTACATAATAAATTAACAAAAAATATAACATATTTATCGTTTATTATTATAAACAATTTAACCAATATTTTTTTTTTAAATTTAATTAGTCCAGAGTCAAATTTCTCTTATATGTAATTCTTACTTTTACTAACTTATATCTGACCACTACTATGTATAATACAATCTGATGATAACGTATATAACGCATGCACCATAACAATTGATGCTTCATAGCACCCACATCTATTATACTATAGCAATGTTGTGACCATAGAAAATCATCACTCGTAGGGCTGCACATGGATCGGATAATATCCGCATATCCGCGGTAATTATCCGCATCCGATCCGAATTTTGCGGATATTATCCGATCCGCAGAGTCATCGGATCGGATTGGATCCGATCCGCATTATGGTCGGATCGGATTGCGGATTTGGCAGTGATATCCGCGGATCCGATCCGCAAATCCGCATATCCGCACATCACATATAAATAGCATAGCTTAAGATAGTAAACCCTAATGTGATATGAATTTTAGTATGTTATTTTATGAATTTTATGATATTTTATTTTTAATTTTTTATGTTGTACTTCAACTTAGAATAATTAAACTTAAATCTTGTGTTATTATTTTGTTTTTGTTATTCAAAAGAACTATTATTGATAATATTCTAGAAGTAAATAGGCTTAAACAGATAAAAAATAAATTTTCTGGATATTTCTTTGTAAAAAGGCCAAACAAAATCTTAAAATAAATTTTTTTAATTATGCGGATATACCCGATATCCGATCCGATCCGATCCGCAATTATGCGGATCGGATCGGATCGGATCCGACCTAAAAAATTGCAGATATCGTATCTGATCCGATCCGATGAATGCAGTGCGGATCGGATAGAATTTTAGGCCATATCCGATCCGATCCAATCCGTGTGCAGCCCTAATCACTCATGCATATTTCCTTATATAAAGCCATTACCAGTCCCATTTTTTGGTATACTCTCTTTACTGCTGGGTATATATATATGCATATAATGCCGCTACTTAAGGTTTAATAAAGCAAATATAGGAACATAAATAATTTTTTTTATTATTTAATAAGAACAAAGCACTCGTGTGGCATGCCTCTTTACAAGAGATGTGAGATGTCTAATGCCTTCTCCATGCATGTATTATAGATCTCATATGTATGTAATTTATTTAATTATATTAATAGATTTATTTATTTTTGTTAAGAACATTATCAAAGCCTTTAATTTAGCAGTTATTGTCACAGCTGACTTCTTCGATGCATGCCGCAAACCTAATGAAATATACTACGTTTCTTATTAATTCTGTTCCGATTATTGTAAATTTCAGTGACATATTTTTTTATTAGAATAATATTAAATAATTAATTTTTTCTATTAACGTCAATCAATTTTATAAAATTATTTTATTTATTTTAAAATTTAAATTCTAAATTATAAATTTTTAACCATAAATTTAAATTACAAATCTAAACTTTAAAATTAACTCCTTATTAATTAATTAAAAATTAATTCTTTATATTTTATCTTCTTAGTATAGTTTTCACAGTTTCTTATACTTTAAAATATTTTTCAAAAGCTACTATGATTACCCAACTAGTTTAATAGCATTATAAAAAAAAGTTAATTTTGATGCACAGTTGATGTCAAATAGCTTTATACATATATCTAATTATATCATATTATATTGGTAAAAATAACTATCTTTTCACATTAATTATGTAAATAATTATTTAAAAAAATGAATATGATTGCACGACTGTGTAAAATATTTTACATTTTTAGTGCATTAAAATTAAACTTTTAAAAGATAAAGACTAAGAAACTGAAGCTATATTAAATATTTATATTGTATTTAATGTAAAATATACAAAACTGACTTATATCTGAATATTTATTTAATTTAAAAAATATAAAAACTAAAATAGATAAAATTACATAAATATCTTTGTTAATTAAAAAAATAAAAACAAAATAAAACCTAAATAAATACTTCAATCAAAAGAACCCTAAACAAAAATAAATGGCCTCGTGACAGAAACAAAAGAACCTAAGTAAGTACTTCAAGCAAAAGAACCCTAAACCACTCTTCTTCGTATCCGTTCAGATTCACTTTCTTCCACCTCCCTCCTTCAAGCAAAAGAACGTTGCAAAACCAAAATAAATATCCTTAGATCTAGGTAGGGTTGGTAAAATGGGTCAAGTCCGCCGGCAGTGGTGGAGCTTAGTTCAGACAAGGGGGGCCATGGCCCCCCCAAACTTTTTATAAAAAATTAGTAGTACTTTTTCAAAAGATAAAAAATAATTCAATTGGTTTAAATACTTTACTATGACTTAAAGTACCCAATAAATTTAATAAGCAACACTCTTTCTATCTTTAAGTTTAAATATAAAAAATTAGATATTTTTATTTATTTAATTTAATATTATTTTATATTTTACTATTTATTTAAGTTAATTTTTTATATGATAAAAAATAATTGAATATTCAATAAGTATTAATATTATTGTATTTGTATAAATTGATAAAAAAAATTCAATAAATATTATAAATTTTAATGTTTGTTCTTCTAACTTCTTCTTTACATATTCTACAGGATATATATTCAAATTTTATTATAAAATAATAATAATAAATTAAAGAATTGATGCATTTTTTAAGAGAAAGACTAATATTTAAAAATGAGAACATATAATTTTTACAATATCAACACATGTAAATAGTTTTTCTACTTTAATGAATCACAAAAAAAGTGAGATACAACTTTTAAAAGTTCAAAAAGTTACATCTGATAAGTTTGACCTTAATTTTTTGGAACTAGACCATGAAAAACGGCTTTAAATTTGGCAATATCACAAAAACCAGAGAAATGAGATTAGACGAGCTTATCTTAAATGGAGTCCATATCAAAAGCATTTTGATAATTATCTTCTATGTGGCCCTCCCAAAATTTTATTTCAAGTTCCGCCACTGCCCGCCGGGTCGATTCGCTAAATCCGCTAAAAAAGGCGGGTCGGGCTAGGATTTGGAGCCCGTCAAATTGGCGGGTTTTGGCGGGGCAGGACGGGCTAGTCTGCCGGGCCGAAGATTTTTATTTTTATTTTTATTTTATTAAATAAAAGAGTGATTACTATTATAAAATTAATAATTACAGAAATTTTAAATACCTTTTTTTATTTTTTATTTTTATTCTTCTTTTAGTTATTAACTTTATTTATTTTATTTTACAATTTTGTATATATGCTCAAATTATGTGACTTATTTTTTAAAATAAAGATGATTCTATTGACAAATATTATTTTGAACAATTTTATTGAAGTTAAAAATTAAGAAAAAATAACAAAAAATTATATTATAATTTGACTATTTTTTTATTTGTATTTAATTTTTTAATTATTATTTTTTGGTTAATTTTAATGAATTTTATTTAAAAAAAAAGAGTTAAGTGGGCTAGCCCGCCAATCCGCCAATCCGCCATAAAGAGGGGCGGACTAACATTTTAAACCTATTTTAGTTGGCAGGACGGGCCAATCCGCCCGGCGGGGCAAAACGGGTTGGAGCGGGCCGGCCCGCTTTGCCACCCCTAGATCTAGGGTGTTAAAATGGCCAAATGGGCTAAGCTAAGTCTATCGAGCCAATTCATTACCAGTTGAAACGGGTGAGATTTATTACCTCTGAAATTAATTAAATTTGCTTAAAATTTGAGTTAAATGAACCGAGTTCGATTAACTCAAAAAAATAATAGGTTAAACAGATTAGTTCACAAACTAAGTATATGACTGCTTAATCTTTTGCATAAAAGAAATATTTTTAGCTAATATTTTTTTTAAATAATCTAAAATTTGATCCATTAACAAACAAAATACTGAAATTACTGAATGAGAATATTTTTAAAAATAAATATTAATAAAAGTTTTATTTTCGTTTTCAATAATTTTAGTCTTTTATGTTTGTATTTTCTGAAAGTATTAAAATTTTAGTTATTATCTTTAGTTATCAAACCCAATATTAAATTTTAATGTCTTAATATTAATTTCAATGTTAAAAAATAAATATAATAAAAATATTATACATATATAAAAATTAATTATTATATAGGCAAATCACAATAATAAATCAAGGGGACTAAAATTTTACACAAATCCGCCAAACCAAAATTTATTTCGTGAATCCACTAATGCACATTTATATGTAGTTCGAACAAGCCTGATTCGAATTTCATTTCTACATCATTCGAACCAGCTTGGTTCGAATTATACACAAACACATGCACACACTAATTCGAACCAGCTTGGTTCGAATTATACACTTATTAAAAAAATTAATAATTTAAAAATAAAAAATATATATTTTATTTTATACATAAAAAAAAGCTAACAAAATATTTAATTACGAGACTTCTTTAAAATATTAATGAGCTATCAATTCGAATTTCATACAATACTCTTTTGTCTATTTTTAATAGCTCATGAATATTTTTTAATAAAATTATTTAAATTATACTACAAAAAATATTTGATCCTATGCAAAACAATTTTAAAAAATGTCTTCAAAAATGTTAGGAGTACTATAAAAATTTGTAATATCCTAATGACTTAGGACATTAAAAAAATACTCTACATAGTCAATAATAATTTAAAAATTAAAGAAAAAAATATTTTTATCATGTATTTACCTAAATCACTAGAATATTACAAACTTTTATAGTACTCATAACATCTTTTAAGCCATTTTTTAAAAATTATTTTGTATAGAATAAAATATTTTTTAAATTATTTTATATAGAATAAAATATTTTCTTTCATTTCTAAATTATTATTGACTATGTAGAGTATTTTATTTAAAATTTGAGTACATGCATGCATTTACCTAAGTTATTAGAACGTTACAAATTTTTATAGTACTCCTAACACTTTTTAAACAATTTTTTTAAATTATTTTGCATAGGATCAAATATTTTTTGTAGTATAATTTAAATAAATTTATTAAAAAATATTCATGAGCTATTAAAAATGGACAAAGGATATTGTATGGAATTTGAATTGATAGCTCATTAATATTTTAAAGAAGTCTCGTAATTAAATATTTTGTTAGCTTTTTTTAATGTATAAAATAAAATATATATTTTTTAATTTTTAAATTATTAATTTTTTTAATAACTGTATAATACGACCCAACTGATTCGAATTAGTGTGTGCGCGTGTTTGTGTATAATTCGAACCAAATTGGTTCGAATTAGTGTGTGCATGTGTTTGTGTATAATTTGAACCAAGTTGGATCGAATTATGTAGAAATGAAGTTCAAATTAGGCTGATTCGAACTACATATAAATGTGCATTAATGCCTTAATAGATTTACGAAGCAGATTTTAGTTTGACAGATTTATGCAAAATTTTACTCCCCTTGATTTATTTAAGTTTTTTACCTTTATTATATATTTATATATAAATATTTATATTATTTAATTTATTTTTAATATATATTTTATATTAATAATTAAGTTTTGATATGTAACTAACATAATCGTATATTATTCATGTAGCGGAATGCAAACTTTATTATTAGTATAAAGAAATAATATAATACTAACGAATTATAATTAAAATGACATAATTTTTTTAAAAAGACAATACAATAGATTCTATTTGAATGGCGACTTCGCTATACGGGATAATTAATGGGTTTGATTATCAAAAATTTTTGAGATTAGTAATTTTTAATATTTTTAATTATTATTTAGTCGACACAAATATTAAATTATCTTTAATAAATAAATTTTATTAATTTATGTATATAAAATTTAAAAAATTTGAGTATAAATTATATTGATTTATGTAGTATAAAATTTTGATTAATATAAAAATAAATTATATATTTATTGTATAAAAAATATTATAAATATAAATATAAATTATTATTAATTAAATATTAATAAAAATTAATAATATTTACCGATAATATAACATTACTCTTTAATCAATTGAAGGACGACTAACGTGTTATATTTCGCTAACTATATAATTATCAAGTCATTATCGATATTTATTCCAAAATTTAGAGGATGGATTTCATTTAACTTTATTTTTAAAAGATAGACTTATATTTGATTTGAGCTTTATAAATATCTAAGCTCTATATTCTTGATTGTTGAAACATACTTCATCCGTCAAAGAAAAAATGAGTTTTACCCCGTTGAGACGAATTACACATGGAGAAGCAAAATAACATAATTGATAATAATATTATAATATATAATTACATGAAATTCAATGAACTTGACATGACTCTCAACCTCTCTCCTAATTGACTTTTGGGTCTCTTAGCTTGACGACACCGAATGAATGCCTGTTCAAACCAATTAAAGAAATGCAAGTTGATGAATATTATTATTATTATTATTTCATAGATGGATCGGATAAGATATCATTAAAAATCAAATTAAAGATATATGTATATATATGGGAGGTAGGCAAAAGTTGGGGCAGTGTAGCCGCCTGCTTTATAATCACAGGACCATATACCATACTCACTGTAGACATTAGACATTGTCATCAATACAATAATAATAATCAATAAGAAAATTTGTGTTTTATTTTTAGTGATGTTGGCATAAATAATACAATAACGTGCTTTAATTAATTTAAGCTCCTACATCATATCATAATATTTAAACATAGAATATACTAACAGCATTAATTAATATTATTATTAAAGATGCCGGTGGTGGCATCAGGAGAAGTGGGGTGAGTGGGGTCGTAATTAGGTATATGTGGCCCTATTACTTTAGACCCAATATTAAGGCTCTTTTGTATTCTTCCTATATCATCTATTTTCACTCCTTTAGGCTTTAGCTCTCTCCAAGTGCTCACCAAAACCCAATAATAATACTTGCGTCTTCCCTTTTTTCTTTTGCTCATTTAATTTAAGATATAGTTACGTCTTTATTCTTCTTTTATCAAACGAAGAGAAGAAAATCACAAAATATAGAGTAATTTTTTTTATACGATATATATATACATTTGGAGATGTTATTGTCTCGTAAGGGTGTTTAGAATTGGACGAATCAGATTTAATTAGATTCAAATCTAATCTTAAAATATCATCGAATTTATTTTGAGTTGACTCAAAGTGATTCGAAATAAATTTGGAAATTAATCCGATATAAAATCAGTATATATAAATTATTTGTAAAATTTATATACTAATAAAATAACAAAAATTTATTTTTAAAAGTTAAATTTAATAAATATTATATTATATTTATACAAAAAAAATATTTTAAACTAAAAATAATACCGTATAATATATAAAATATTGATTAAAATATAAAAATATAATATAACATTATAATTTTATTTTAATCTATATTTTTATAATTATAAAATCGACTTCAGCCAGGTCGAATGGCTCAAAACATAACTAAACTCCAACCCAAAAATAACGTTGAATAAACATAACAAACACAAACTTAGTAAAATATGTCTTTTTGGATATAAGCCATGTTTCAGATGTAATCAAATCTTGAACACCTTGGTTGTCATGACTCTTTTCAAAAATTTAATTTGATAAGAAAAAAAGTATATGAATAGTTATATCTCTAATATATTTTTTAAATAATTTTTTTTAGGTTTGTTTTAATTTTTGCATATGCCTTTTATTCTCTTTATATTTGTCTTATGTTGATTTTTTTCTCTTTTACAGTTCACCAAAAATTAAACTCTAAATTTTTTAGATATAAAAATTCTGATATCATGTCACAGAATCATTCATCTAAAAAATTTAAGTCAATAGAAAGAGACACACGAATAATTATATCTATAATTCCGGTCCACAATCTCATGTGACACACTATACATGGTAACAACGACTAATTAACAAGTATATATAAAGTTTGGTATAGAATAATGAATGGTTTTGTTGCAAACTAGAGTAGTAGGGTTGATCTTCATTTTTCATGAGTTGGTGCATATATAGGTAGGACTTGTATCAATTTTTTCCACATACCGGCTTTCTCCTTTGAAATCCTTTCCAATAATTAGACACATACAAACTATGTGGAATTCTTTAAGTAAGAAATCTAGGAGCTTTTCTTAGTGTTCTCTCCTTTTGAAGTCATTTTCTTCATAAAAGAAATAGTAATAAGAAAAGAGCTAGACAACCATCAAGAAGCATATAGTCCCATGATAACAATATTGAAATAGATAGGCGACACATATAAAGGGGCCATATATATTGGGACACTTAAAAAAATAAAATAAAGACTGTTATTTAAATTATAATAATAATATAGTCACACCCATAAACTTGGACAGGGAATTCAATATATCATTAGAGACCCTCAGTGTTTCTATGATGTGATGTGTGCCACTACTTTACTTATTTGGTTAGTTCAAAATCAACTGAATTTATGTATATCCAAATCCGAATCCATTTAGGGCACATCAGTACGGCTTTGTACATGTTTTGAATTTTTTTTTAAAAAATAAATTAGCTAGGTTAGCAATTCAATGACCTAATTATATACTTAAAATTGAGATCATTTTGTAAATTATGACTTATATATATAGTTATTAAATTAATGGCTTTATCATGTTGTCATCATGTTGCTCAATTGTTTGTATAGGGAGCATCATGTTCAAATGAGTTGAATAATTCCTTGTCAACATCACCATGGTCATGGTGATAAACTCAATCTTCTTAGGCTCTATTACTTTAAGCTAAGGTTCTATACTCCTATACATTAATTTATATGATGCTTTTGTTTTTCTCGGTCATATACAAAGTAATGCATCCAAAGAGGAATTTGAAATACCTAAGTTTCTTTCTTTCTTCAATAACATAGAACTAATCGCACAATAATTAAGTCAATAAATTTTAACTTATTTTAATCTTGAAACAATTCATATATAATTAAGTCTTCAAAGTCATATATAATAATATAAGAGATTAGTTTGTTAAATTTAAGGTTTTCTATATAGATAAAGTATGAGGAGCCAATAGAATATTTGTACAATATGTATAATAGAGGTTTAGAGAGTATTAGATATATAATTATTAGTGTTACCTTTTTTCATCAGCTGAAATTTTTGGGATGAGTGGTATCATGACATGATATTAGAGCGCTAGATTTGAAAGGTCAAGAGTTCGATCCTTGGTGAACCGATTTTCTTAATACTCGGAGTATAAAGAATGTTTATTTTGTAACTCAATAGCTCATTATCTCTCTAGCGGGATTCTTCTATATATTATCAGTGTATGTGAGTGGGTGCGTAAGAGAGGAAAAATAAAATTAAAATCACTCTTCTTATACAACTTTAATTTATGGTTACATTTTTCTATTTGGAAAACCTTTTTTAGTATATTAATATATTATTAATCATGAAAACTTAAATAACAGTTAATATGAGTAATATTATTACAAAGATGAGTCCTTTTATATTTTTTCTTTTTAAAAAATAAAGGTAGAAACTCAGGTGTAGTCGATTTACGTGAAGTTGATATCTGAGAGTCGTTAAATAATTTGATTAATTTGACTAAATTTTTATCTAACGACTCTTAACTATCAACTTCACGTGAAATCGACTGGATTTGAATTTTTACCAAAAATAAAAGTAAACAAAAGAAGAGAAAACTACGAAAAGAACCACACTATTCCCGACTAGAGCTGTTTTTTTGTACTTTTAAGTACACACCCTGAAGTAACTAACTATAGAGAGTTCTGACATGGATATTCACATCACGAGTAACTGAGCATGTCCCTTTTGCTCTTGTTTTCACAAGTGTCCGTGTGAGATCCAATGTTCTTTTACTAGCTGTGAAATTTCTGAAAAGAATAATAAAAAACAATTATCTATTTTATATTCTAAAAATATATATTAAATTTATAAATTAAAAAATAAAAAATTTAAATTTTTAATATATTTATTAAATAAATATATTTAATTTTTTATTAATAATAAATTTATCATACAATTTTAAAAATATATAATTAAATTTTAATAAAAACAAAAAATTCGTACTCCAATAAAAATATTAAAAATATTTTTTTATAAAAATATTTGTATTAAAAATATAGATTTGGATTCTTTAAAGTTTGAATTTCACTTTAAAGAGTAAAGTATGATATCTCACCATTTATTTTATAGGTGAGACTAAAAATAAATATAAAAGAAAAACTATTCAAGAATAAAAGATCACACTTTACTTTCTAAAGTAAAATTTAAATTTTAGAGGATCCAAATCCTAAAAATATAATCTATTTATTTATACTTTAAATAAAAATAATATTTTTATAATATATTAAAATTACATTTTATAATTTATCATCTAATAATAAAAAAATATTTTTACATAAAAATTATTATAAAATCTTCGTTCAAATAAATATCCAACCGAATAAAAACCTTGTTGTTAATGCATGTGTTGAGTGGGAACAAAAAGTTCCAATTAGTTTTCATGAAAGAATCCAAGAGAAGTTGTATATATAGTTTATGAAATGAAATAAATACACTATTGATATTGATCTCCACGAGAATGACAGCTTCCTTACAAAAACGCCATTCATAGAAATTAAACAACTTCTCTCTCTATCTCTCTTTATATATATACACTTTATCTTCATACAAAAAATTAATTATTAAATTTGTTACTGTATATATTTATATATAAATATATTATTTATTTTTTAATATATATTTATAAAATAATATATATTTTATATAAATAATTAATTTAATAATTAATTTTTTATGTATATATAATAGTAAAAACTCAGGTAAAGTCGACTTCACGTAAAGTTGATACCTGAGAATCGTTAGATAATTTGATTTATCCAACGACTCTCAGATATCAATTTCACAACTTCATATGAAGTCAACTTCACTTAAATTTTCACCATATATAATATAGAATGATATATATTAATTAACAGCGCCTACCATATAGCTAGGTACATGAATGAATGTCCCCAACTACGAAAATATTAATAGTCCTATTAACATCATAGTCCTTATATTTTTGTCACTGCTCCTTCTTACACAATAATAGTTACTGATGGTGATTGAGAACTGGTAAAGCTATGGCTTTGGGATGTAGCAAATAGTCGTTGCATGTAAGATATGTTCAGAATTTATTTAATAAAATACGGTTATTATTCTCTGTCTCCCCATGCAAATCATGAGATTACGGACGATTGCCTCACACAAACTTTAAAGGGTTATTGCTAATTATTTATTGTCTCCTCCATTTTCCTTCTTTGTCAATTTACTATTCTCATAAATAGTATAATAAAAGTATAGTAGTAATTGCTCAACTACACTATATGAATCAGAGTATATATGTACGTTCCTTTTTTTATTTCATTTTTTTGCATGTAAGCAATCCTCTGGGTGCTGTCAAAGATTGTTGAGGATTTTTAGAATTTGGATTTCAATATTTTCTTTTCATTTAATTTCCAATACAAGTAAAAGGAAAAAAATGTATACATAATATATAAGCAATATTAATAATTTCATTGATCATTATAAAATCTTGATGACTTTTTTAGTTAGATAGATTAAAGAATTCTAATTCTAAATATTACATCATAAATTTACATATATTATTTATTTACACACCTAGTATTTTTAAATTTTTTTATCTACTACTTAATATTACTAATCTTTGAATAGATACAACATATTAAAAAACATGCTAATGTGTCATTTCAACTAGAGGATAGTAATGTAGAGGAAGTGAATCTTCTTAATTTTTCTCTCTATTATTTAATAAAATATGATTTGTAATCATTCAATAATTTTTTCACATATTTTCTAATAATTCTATTTAAATAATATAAAATAAAAAATTATATTGTACTAAATAATTAAAAAAACTATTTTCGTAGTTAAAAAACTCAGGTGAAGTTGACTTCACGTGAAGTTAATACATCAGAATCATTAGATAAAAATTTAGTCAAATCAGTTAAATCATCTAACGACTCTTAGATATCAACTTCACGTGAAGTCGATTGCACATAAATTTCTACCATTCCCGTATTGTAGGTCCAATGTAGGACCAATAATTAAGGGGCCCATGATTTATATACACATCATACATGCACTTAATTGGGACCCATTGCTTTTCTAACTCTCTCTTTTCTTTTCTTTTTCTCTTTTTTCAATTTCACTTTTAATCTACTAAAATTTAATATCATGTAAATACTAAATAGTAAAGGTAAATTTATTTAAGATTTGGAAAATAAATTTAATATAGATATATAATGATTACCATTTTTTTTTGAAGCTTTGAAAGGCATTTAAAGTTGGTGTGTTATGGTAGTTGGTTTGTGTGTTTCTTAGCAATTTAATTTCTTTATCTTGAAACTGAGGCATCCAACCACAAAAAATTCCGAAATAAGTTGATAATGAGAAAAAGGATGGAAATTGTGAAAACGACAAGAAGATATTTAATGAAAAAAATGAGCAATGAGATCCCTCCACCCGCTTCTTTATCCCCACCTTTTTTTTATCTTTTCTTTTTCATTAAACAAATAATAATAGAGATTTAATTAAGCTTTTGTGGAAGGAGACGTTTCCTCGTTTTTCAGCTGTTTGTATCTTCTGACACACCTTGATTGCATTTTCATTTTCATTTTCATTTTTTTTAATTATCAATAGATAGATTTCTCAGCTATCACAGAAACAAAGACCCTCTCTCTCTATCTCTCTCTCACACACACACAACGCCTTCAAAGGTTCTTTGTTGCTCATCATCAAAGGGTGCTTTAATAACTTGCTTGCTTGGCTGCATCAAATGATTTGAAAAGAGAGGGTAAGTCAAATCATCAAACAACCAAGTTCAATTATTCTCAGGTACTTCTCTTGAAAAAAGAAAAAAGAAAAAAAAAATCCATTGAACCTAACATGTTAGCTTCAGTGTTAATGAACAATAATTGTCACAAAATTCTGCACTTACCCAGAATTAAAAATATTGAAAAGACTTGATTTTTAAGAAGAAAATGGTGATAAATGTGTGGATAAGGAAGTGAATAAAGATGGGTATCTTTTTCTGAAGTCATTTCTTAAGTCTCTCTCTCTCTCTTTTTTGCCCTTTTCAGTTGGGTTTGGGAATTGCAGAAGATTTTGAGTCTGACAGAGATCTTTACTCTTTGTGTGTGTTAATTATAGGCATGTAACTGTATTTTGCTTTTGATGTGTATGTCTCTCTCTATCTATGGTCTAATCCGTTTATGTCATTGTAATGAAATTCTTGTTTTCCTCAGCAGTTGTTCTAAGATGATGATGATGATGAAGCACGTGCGCTCTCTATTAATCCCTGTCACACCAGGTATACTACTATGTCTACCACATATCCATTATTATTTCATTAACTAATATAAAACCTCTCCTTTTCACAATGAAATATGAGTTCAGAGTTGTTTTGAGAAGGAATTGAAGAAGCTACATAGCATCATTGAGGATGATCCACAAAATAAGCATAGGGACGCAGCAGATTATTACTGGTTCATCAGGTCACTGAAATTAAAGGTACAGTCCAAATAGCAATAGCATGTGTTCCATAAATATGTCGGTTCACAAGAGTAGCAACAAGACCATGTGTGTGAGCCTGTGGTTTTTGTTTCTGTTATATATATATATTCATTATTCAAATAGCCAAGTGCTAAAGGTTAAGGCTATAATAACTAACTGTACAAGTTGAATTCTGTTTCTTTTTCTTCAGAGGGTGAATTCAATTCAAGTATTTAACCGAAAAATAATCCATGGCGACGTACTTTCATGGCAATTCAGAAATCCAAGCACCTTCTTCTGCTGATGGACTTCAAACACTTGTTCTCATGAACCCTCCTCCTCCTCCTCCTGCTGCTGCTGCTGCCTACATCCACTACCCTGACGCGCCACCACCATCTCACGCTCCCGCCAACCTTCTCTTTCTCAACTCTTCCGCCACCGGAAACAACTCCTTCTCCCCTCACGCGCCTCCCCCTCATACTCAACAGTTTGTTGGAATCCCACTCTCCTCGCAGGATATCAACCACCACCACGACGTCTCCGCCCTGCATGGCTTCCTCCACCGCATGCAGTACAACCCGTGGACAACCATGGACCCCACCTCGGCGGCGCGTGAGACTCCACGCGCTCAGCAGGGTCTGTCCCTGAGTCTGTCCTCGCAGCAAGCCGGGTTAGGTTCTTTCAGGGACGTGGCGCCGCAGGCTTTGTCCGGCGACGAGATTTGCGGTGGTCGGTCAACGTCATCGGCTTCTGCAGTGACGAACGGTGGGTCGAGCATTCAGAGCGTGATTTTGAGCTCAAAGTATCTGAAGGCAGCGCATGAGCTTCTGGAAGAGGTTGTGAATGTTAACAACGCTGAGTTGGCGACGAAGAAGATGATGAAGACAGTTGGCGAGTCATCCACTGCAGCAAGCGGAGACGGTTCCATTGGTGGCGAGGGTAGCGGCAAGCGTAGCTCAGAGCTTTCCTCGGCGGAGAGACAAGAAATTTCACTGAAGAAAGCAAAGCTACTGAGCATGCTTGATGAGGTAGAGCAAAGGTACAGACAGTACCAGCAGCAGATGGAGGTGGTGGTGTCATCGTTCGAGCAAGCGGCGGGAATAGGGTCGGGTCGGACATACACGGCGCTTGCATTGCAAACAATTTCGAAGCAGTTTAGGTGCTTGAAGGACGCCATAACAAGACAGATCAAAGGTGCAAACAAGAGCTTAGGAGAGGAAGAAGGGTCACGCCTTAAATATGTTGACCATCACTTGCGTCAACAGAGAGCTCTCCAACAATTGGGAATGATCCAGCACAATGCTTGGAGACCCCAGAGAGGCTTGCCTGAACGTTCTGTTTCTCTTCTTCGTGCTTGGCTCTTTGAACACTTCCTCCATCCCTATCCCAAGGATTCTGACAAGCACATGCTTGCTAAACAAACTGGCCTTACCAGGAGCCAGGTAACTAACACTCACTTCACACTAACACTCTTTCATTTCCTCATTTCCTCTCCTCTTATGACTTCACCATCACAGGTTTCAAACTGGTTTATAAATGCTCGAGTTCGACTTTGGAAACCAATGGTCGAAGAAATGTATGCAGAGGAGATGAAGGATCACCACTTCAACAACAATGCTACTACTTCTGACGACAAATCAAACAACACCAACAACCAAGACCCTTCAACAAAAATTGCAGACAAACTTCCAACATCTGAAACAGAATCTCATAAACAAGACCACAACACTCCCGTGGTGTCACCACTTGAAGGGAACATGAGAAACCAACCAGGGTTCAGCTTCATCATGGGATCATCAGAACTAGAAGGAATCACACAACACCAGCAGGGAAATAGTCCAAAGAAACCAAGAATCAACAACAATGAAGCTTTGCATAGTTCCCAAAGTAACATTCCTTCCATGAACATGATGGATGTGAAGCACAATGAGCAGGGGAGACAAGGATATTCTTTCATGGGGAACCAAACTAACTTCATTAGCGGTTTTGGACAGTACCCTTCCATTGGTGACATGGATAGGTTTGATCCAGAACAATTCACAACACCACCACCAAGGTTTTCAGGTAATGGAGTTTCCCTCACTCTTGGTCTTGATTCATTGCCCGGAACGCACCACCAATCGTTTCTACCAAACCAGAACATTCAACTCGGAAGAAGCATTGATATTGCGGAACCAAACGATTTCGTTGGCGCCATGAACACTTCTTCATCTCCTCATTCCTCTGCTGCTGCTGCATTTGAGAGTATTGGCATGCAGAATCCAAAGAGGTTTGCTGCACAATTGTTGCCAGACTTTGTGGCCTGAATAAACCATATATATTGAAGGTTGAGGAATCAAACAAAGTAGTGTAAAGAAAGGAGGAATATTATTCTTTACTTTAGTATAGGTTTTATAGTTCATACCATGCATAGAACCATTTGAGTTCTTACTTTAGGTATAGCTTTAGGATTTGAGAGAGTATATTGTTGAATGAGGTTGTATATTATTTTTGTAACTTGTTAAAGGTGGGATAGATATTGGCGATGTCATAAAAGTTTACTTTGATAAAAGATACCAAATATTTTCCTCGATTGATATGATATGGTGTAATATATATTTTCTGCATAATTCTCCAGCCATTGAAGTGCCTAATCTATCTGTTTAGAGCGTGTGCAGAGAATGAGATTCATATATCTGTGTTTAAGAAACAAAAATGCTTCATAAATGCAGCATTATGATACTTTGTTTTGCCAGTCTCCTATTCAGAACCTTCCATATGATGTAAAATACTGGACAACTATAAAACACTAACTGATTTGAGCATGCTCCATTGTAATTAGAACATACCAAGTGAGACCAGTCAACTATCATCATGCATAGAGATTTTGTTTACTCTTGAATCAATCATCTCAAAATACATTTTCTACATTTTATAGTTAAAACTAACAACGTTTTACAAAATCTACAATGCAATTTACATTGAACTGTTGTAGTGAATGGAGATGATCAGATTTGGATGGCTCCTACCAAAATTTCCATTCACAAGCCGAAAAAAAAGGGTTCATATTCTCTTCTAAATGCCTTGATAGGAATCTTTGGATAAGCAGTTCTAAATAGTTCATTAGAAAGAAACTGAATCTGTGAAATTTTCAAATGGAGTTGGTCATGGCATGATCATCCCCTAGCAATGACAATCTTCTCTTAGCTACCTTAGACCTGTAGCACCATACTTCAAATGCCTCAGTTAGGTCCGGATACCGAATACACTCATTTTCCAACCATTCAGTTAAAACCTCTGCCTGATCTGCAGATGGTAACGCAAGAATAATGGAAACAAAAGAAGACTCTAGGGATTGCCATAGCTCTCCATCCATCTTAATCACCATGCCATCTTCACCATTCATTATGGCAGAATCGATCATCGGTTTTGTAACCCTCACAAATGGAAGCCACACTTTCAAAATCTGAAGCCGTTTTGCAGTTGGCAGTATGACACTACCATACCCGATTGCCTCTAGAACCTTTGATGTCACCTCAATTGCCCGGAGCTTCATCTCGGTTACTTCCTTCGCAGAACTTCCTTGCTCAAGCACCTTAACAATCTTTTCTGATACATCAAACCAATACTCAACAAGTTCTCTCATTATCTCCAACTTACTAAGTATCTGTGAGACCCATGACAAATCAGTCAAATATGACAGAAACAACTGAATATTCCCTGCCTCGGAGAGCGATTCTGCAGAATCACAGAATGGAGCTATTACTGAGTTGTTAAACCTAGAGAACAATCTGTTTAAACAGTCTATGACCTCGTGTCTTATGTTGTCATCAGCTGTCAATAAAGGAGCATCATCATCTTCAGTTATCATATACTCGAGCTGCTCTTGCGCTGAAGACTTGAGATCATTCATTTCGGGTGGAGGAGATGATGTGGCAAATCGAATAGCCGAGACAAAGATGTTTGTCAAAGCTGACTGGCTGACCGGCTGAAGTCTAGCTAGAATAGGCTCTGCTTGTAACCCCATTCGAGGTACAAGTCTCAATATCTCCTCCTCCTCGGCCTCCTCCCATGCGACTGCTTCTAAGTAGTTCACACATGCAGTAACAATTTGTGGGCATTCAAGCTCAACTGCCACCTGAAGAATGCCGAGCGCATTTCTAACACCATGCCACATATCGTCACCTGAATCATCAATGTTAACGTATAGAAGGCGTATGAGATTCACATGGTAATCAAAATCCAATTCTTGGCAATAGACATCGACACAGTGACGAGAACCAAGGATCTGACATGTTGGCCAGTTCTCAGATAGCCGGTCGGCGAAATACTTGCAATTTTTGGTAAGAATCTCAGAGTGGCAGTACAGCCAATCGTCTCGACCTTCCTGTGTGCGAAGCCTCACCACAACATCACTGGTTGGTTGATCCCCAATTACATGGGTAGTCTTTTCTTCTTTATTCTGAAAGAAACAGAACAACATAACTTCCTCAGAACATAATAAAGAATTTAACTGTCCCTAAATCAAGTCTGAATTCAACCTAAGAACTACACTCAAGCATTTAAAAGTTTAATGTAGTGCATTAATGTAGCCATGAAGCCAGTTTCAGAAATTGAAAGAATTAACAACTGAATAAGAGCCCATAGAATCTAATTATTAAATTCTCTTAAAAATACAAAAGGCAACAAGATAAATTATGATTACTGAAATGGTGAGAAAAAACTTACAGCAGGATCCATTGAAATGAAGACAGAACTATGTAGCAAGTTGTTTCCACATCTTAGCAGCTGCACAATCACACAACAACAATTAAAGTCTCCATTTGGATCTAGCAAGAACAGTGGCTCAAAACAACACATGCAATACAAAACAATCAAATCAACCAAAGAAACAAACAATATCAAAGGAACTACCTTGTTGGATGAGTAATTTGGTAAGGAATAGAAGGAAATGTTGGAGGGTTTAAGGGGTCCAAATAAGGAAAGTAAGTAATTAAGTGGAAATGGGGGTATTAGAGAGAAGAAACAAAAAATACATCGTACCGACACGAAAATAAGCAAGGATGGTGGTTGTTGTAAAAGAGCACCGCTTCGTTTGATGGCGGCTGGTTGGATTGGAAGAAAACCCCAGAGGATGAAGGAACCGAATAGATCAACCAAACTTTGTTATCTTCCTACTCATTCCCTCACTCGCACTCTGTTTTCTATTATTTCTCAATTTCTTCTTCTTTTTATTTTGGGGGAACATTTAAGTTTGTTACCTTCTTTTCTTCTATTTATCCAGTATTCCTTTTGTTTCTTTTCTCAACTGCTAACCGGCAGTTAACAAAACCCTTGCTTTAATTCATTTCCCAATTCTTTTTAGTATTCTTAGTAAATTCCATATTCAGCAACATGTTACTTTTTATGGTGTATATTTATGTGTAATTGTTTTGATGTAAAGTTATTAGTTAAGAATTATTAGATAATTTAATATATTTAGTTAAACTGTTATTTAGGTAAATATCAATTCAATATCTAAAAGATTTTGAGATTAACAAAATAATACTTATAATATTATCGATAAAATGGTTTTTAAAATATTTTAAAAATTGACAAATGTGTTTCTAAATTTGTTAGGGTACATTTTTAATAAATATAATGTTGATATAGATACCATATTTAATAATATGACATATTTCTTTAATTAATTACTGAGTTGAATTTTTTAATTAATTTTTAATAATTATAAGATAGGAAATTTCCATTATTCCTTGTTCTGAACCCTAAAGATGAATGCTCATCTATTTTGAATCTACCACCACCACTACCACTTTTAGATGTCTTGAATCACAGCAACGATCACATTCCTACTTTCTTAATCATCATCGTTTTTTTCGTATGTGTCATTTTTTTGCCTTCTTTTACTGTGTCATCAACGTCAAGTTTTACTCCCCCAAGAGCAGGTCAATGACTTGTTTTGTTTGTTTGAGTGAGTTTGAAGAAAACAACACCCTCAATTCTATGATCTTCTCAAATTAAAAAGAAAACTAAAAACAAAGATTGAAGAACAATAAAAAATCAATTCAACAGCAACTTTAAAAATACAAATTTGCTTATCAGCATCCCGCAATCCCATAAATAAAAATTTAGCACAAATTAATTTAATTTTGTTCACATTCAAAAAATGAAATGCAAAGAAGTTGACTTACTGGAAGGAAGAGCGACCAACGACAAAAAAGCTGACAACGACGATAAAGAACGATCTTGTTAGAGGCGGCGATAGAGACCGGACTACGACAAAGACGATTATGTCTCTAACCATCTTGTTGGATGGCGACGAAGACGATTCTCCTTTGATGCAACGAAGAAAGGCGATGCTTCTGCCTCTGATGATTCTCCTCAAGTATGTAAAGACGACGTTCTCCTCGACATAGGTTAGGCACGTAATAGCGACATTCTCCTTGAATTGGGTCTTAGGTGCGCGACGACGGTTCTGCGATGACCTTGAGAGTGCGAGAGAGGGAAGCTTGATAGTGGGAGGAGGGTGGCAGACGACGGTAAAAGGAATGGTGGAGGCACATTTTTCAACGAGAGTGGCTAGGAGAAGTAGCGAGAGGGGAGGAGTTAGGACAAAAAAATTGAGGATACAGCTTGTAATTGTTAAAAAGTAATTATAAAAGTTGAATTAGCTAAAAAAATATGTCATATTATCAAAATACAGTGACCATCTCAGTACTTTTTCATTGGAGATGGACACTTTTAAGAACACGCTTATCAATTTTTAAAATCAATCAAGTACTATTTTGTTGATAACATTTATTCAAATACTATTTTATTAGTATCAGAATCTTACGGATACGAAATTAATATTAACCTCATTGTAATTTAACAATTCTTAACTAACAATTTTACATAAAAATAATTATATGTAAATTTTCGTTAACTTTTATTCATGAAACATTGTTACATCAAGAAAACAAATTTAGAACCTTAAAAGAAAAAATATTTCAGAATGTTACAATACTTTTTATGTTGATATAAAAACTAAAAAAACTCATTTATTCTTGGTCTTATTTTTAAGATTTTTAAAATTAAATATTAGATTTATTCTCAGATTTTAGTTCAACGTCAAAAAGATCAATTTGTTAGTTTTTCTTAGACTAATTTTTTTTGTTATCTATAATTATCGTATGGCTTTTGTTTAAAAATCTTCTATGAAAAAATTCAGCAAAATATTATTTTACATAAAATATATATTTTCCGTTCATGTAAAATAAACAAAAACAAAAAGAAATGATGACTATTTATTTATCGATAATTATATATGATTTCAGTAAAAATTTATATACAATTATTTTTATGTAAAAAAATTAATAATTAAAGACCGTTAAATGACAATCTAATTAAATTTATTAAATTATTTAATAATTTTTAATTACTAATTTTATACGAAAACAACTTCACGTAAATATTCCCTTATTATTTATTCGATGCACATTCATTTCTTATACTCAAAGCTAACTCATACAAAAAAAAAATGTAAACTATGAAATAAGCCTATATATCAATCATTTTCTATGATCTTATATTTTATATAAAGATAAATAAACGAATTTGACTCTTCTGAAATAAAAAAATAAATTAATTACTATTAGATTTACAATTTTTATCATATATAATAAATTTCACTGTTTTAATTCAATAATGATTATAATGTTTTCACCATTTTGATCTAACATAATCAAATACGAGAGCGTCTGAAATATCGATGAGTTACCCCCTCGCACATCTGCCAGTGCCACCAACCATATCATGATGATATCGTATATATCTCTGATTGGCTATTAATTATTTGTTTCTTATCATTTTTAAACGCATCTTTCCACTCCCTTCCTCTTTGTTTTCTTTCTCCCCCAACTTGCCAACTTGCCATTCATATATGTACGTAGACGTAGTTATGTACATCGCCACATACATGAACAATACGTCACTATGTATATAATATTGTCTATTGCATCATTTTAATTTTTTTCTATATATAGAAAGTTGATTTAGTTGTACATAAATACATATTTGACAGACTTATGGACCAAATTATTATTATTATTACTGATCCGTCCATTGGAATTCGGGCAAATATCTCCAAGAATACCTAAATTCGGTTATAAAAGTATCATTTATCTGTGATTTAACTTGACTTAATATCACATTAAAACAAAAAAGCGCAACGATAAGATATAGTTTTTCTAATAAAAGAATTTCACAGCTACCATTATTCAGGATATATTTGAGATATATATTATTCTATTCTATCCTGTAATAAACACGCAGCGAGTTACAATTCAGAATACACAAGAATGAATAACTACTAAAACAGCATATTAATAATTTGATACGATCATATAATATACTAATTATGAGACTTGACTTGAGTATTAGTCGTAGTATTATTTTGGGAGTGAATCCTCTCCTGTAGAAAAAAACTGGATGGTGTTCAGTGTTAATCTCATTTTTTATTGTTTTTTTTTTTTTTAATTTTGATCTTACTTATAGAATTAAAGGTGAGAGATCACATTTTATTCTCTCAAGTGTTAAAAAATTGAGAAGATCGATTTTCTTATTTTTGGTTTGATAATTAGATAAGGAATTGGTGGAAAGAACCACACAACTGTAGTTCCTAAAACATTTTTAATAAGCAGCCGTCGGCAGAACAGTATAAGCGTTGAAAGGGGAAGGTTGGGCTGTCCCCAATGTTGTTGGAAATAGACAGCAAGAACAAGCTTAAGGTGGTGGGCTTCGAACCGATTAATGTGGACAAGGAATATATCAAAAGCTGACAGTTTGGGCCATAAAATCCCCTGGTTAATCACATCGTATGCCAATTTCGTTTTTCTAGTTTGTTATGATGAAGAGTAAATTACCAAAATTGATCACGAAAGATTAAAGTGACGAAATTGATCATACATAATAATAATAATAATAATAATAATAATAATAATAATAATAATAATAATAATAATAATAACAATAACAACTTAGTCATCAATAATGTTCTTTGCATGTCAAATCTAACAATTTCTTAATTACGGTTGGATTCATTGGTTAAGCATCTTATGTGTAATTTTATTGGTGATTTGGCACTTGTTGATGTAAAAAATTAAATAAAAATAATTAATTCAAATCCTAAATTCGGCTCTTTTTGTCACGAATAATGTTATACATTAAATTTTTTTATAAATTAAATCAAACTAAGTTAAGCAATAAGACTTAGAATAATGTTAAGTATAACTGATTTTTGTTATATTAGACCAATTTAATTAAATTTTATTAATAAAAAAAATTGGATGTACAGTATTATTCTTGTTAGAAACAAGAGAGTAATTTAAAAAGTGTATTATTTAGATTTTTGTCAAAGATACAATGTATAAGAGTACATATAGATGATAAAAGAATCAAAACAATAAAAGTATAAAATTCTACAATAAATATACATATATGCTATATAAATGAAGGTGATACTAACTGATCCTAATTGCTTTTAATTATACTCTAATATTCTTCCGCAAACTCAAGTAGGAGCTAAAGACACCATCTTAAGTTTGGATACTAGAATTCGAAAACGAGTAGGATGATGAGCCTTCGTGAAGATATCTGTAGTCTGATCCAGAGTTCCAACAACTATGAGGCAAACAACATCAATAAGGAGACATTGACGAACAAAGTGACAATCACTCTCAATGTGTTTGGTGCGTTCATGAAAAACATCATTGTGGACAGTTTGAATAGCATTGCGGTTGTCACAAAAAATATCAGTCAGGGACGACTAAGGAGCACCCTGGTCTTCGAGAAGCTAATGAATCGAGACAACCTCAGCAGTGGTGTCAGCAAGAACACGTTATTTAGCTTCTGTGCTTGAGCGAGCAATGAACGTTTGTTTCTTGGCTCGCCAGGAAATGAGAGTGTCACTAAGAAACAAACAATAATCAGTAGTTGAACGACGATCAGTGGGATCACCACCCCAATCAGCATTTGAGTACGCCTGAAGGGATAAAGATGAATGGGCAGAAAAAATGAAGTCCATGAAATAGAGTGCCTTTGATGTAGCGAAGAATGGCCATATAATGAGTAGTACGAGGACTTGATAAGAACTGGATAAGAACATGAACTGGATAGATGATGTCTGGGCATGTGACAGTCAAGTAGACGAGACCTCCAACTAACTGTCGATAAAGAGTGGGATTATCCAAAACAGTCCCATCGATAAGGGTAAATCAAACATTAGGCTCAAGAGGAGTAGATTATCTGTAATTCCGGCACGAGCAAGAAGATCTGAAGCATACTTAGCTTGAGAGAGATAGATATCGTCATCTGTAGATATGACCTCGAGACCAAGAAAATAACTGAGAGAACCAAGATCTTTCATCTCAAAAGTATGGTAAAGGGAGGCTTTGAGATTAGAGATCCCATCAACATCATCTACAGTAATGATCATGTCATCAACATACAAAAGGAGAAGAACAACTCCATATTCACTTTTACAAATAGGAGAGCATTCTCATGAAGGCTGCAAGTGAAACTGAGATTACATATAGTGGTACTGAACTTGTCAAACCATTCACGAAGAGCTTGCTTAAGAGCATAAAGTACCTTGCGAAGAAGACAGACTTTGCTAGAAGGACAAGGATAACTCGGAGGTGGTTTCATATAGACCTTCTTTTTTAAATCTCCATTAAGAAATGCATTCTTCACGTTCATCTGACTGAGAGACCATTTTTTGATTGCAACAATGGCAAAGAGAGCTCAAACATATGTGAGACGAGTAATATGAGCAAAAGTCTCTTCGTAGTCAATTCTATAGTCTTGTGTACAGTTTTGAACAACCAATCGTGCCTTATAACGGTCAATAGAACCATCAGCGCGAGTCTTGATCTTGTATACCTATCTACTACCCATAACTTAGGAGGATCAACCAAATTCTAAGTGTGTGCTTTTTTAAGTGCTTGAATTTCTTCTTGCATTACGAATTTGGATTTGTGGAGACTTCTCTGAATGTCTTTGGTTCATGTTGATGAATAATAGTAGAAAAATAATGATAATCAAGAAGATGAGGAGGTGAATTTCTTACCCTAGAAGAACGAGTGGAAGGAGGAGGCATGACGGCAAGGGTAGGATCATCGTTCAGTCTGAAATCATTGGGAGATAGAGAAGGCGGAAGAGTAGGAGGCTGTATAGGTTGACTCGAGATAGATCCTATAGAATTATCTCTAGAAAAAATATTAACATTGGGGTTAGAGAAAAAGGGCAACTGAGTAGGAGGAATTGACTCAAATGTGGAGAACCGAGAAAACATGTGATGCTCCCAAAATACAACATGACAAGACAGACGAATACGTCTAGAGAGAGGATCCTAACAACGATAACCCTTGTGTTCGGTGTCATAACCAAGGAAACAACACATGCGAGCCCGATGTTCAAGTTTACTATGTTCATGAGGTTGAAGAAGAATAAAACAGACACAACCAAAAACTCGAAGAGAACTGTAATCTGGAGAAGAATGATAAAGGCGCTCAAAGAGAGTAATGTTACCAATGACAGAAGAAGGAAATCTATTGATAACATGAACAGCAGTAAGAACAACTTCACCTCAAGTACGCTCAGGACACGAAGAAGAACTAAGCATTACACGAACAGAGTCAAGAATGTGGCGGTGGTTGCATTCAATTTGTCCATTTGGTTGAGACGTACCAGGGCAAAAAAGCTCAAATAAAGTACCCTGTTCTGCAAGAAAGGTTAAAAGTTTGGAATCACGGTATTCCATAGCATTATCGCGTCGAAAAACTTTAATGACCTTGGAAAATTGAGTTTTAATCATAGTGACAAAGTTAATTTAAATATGAGGTAGTTCATGGCAATTAGTCATCAAATAAATCCAAGTAAAACGTGAATAATTATCATTGAAAATGACAAAGTATCGAGCTCCTCCGATAGAAGCGGTGGGATCGGGGCCCCAAACATCAGAGTTGATAAGATCAAAAGGAGAGCAAACAAGAGATAAATTATTATGAAAAGATAAAGCAGATGGTTTGGAAATTTGACAAGAAATACAATAAAAAAAACTCATTATTCACCTGACCTAAAACACCGACACAAGAGGACACAATTTTTCTAAGGAGCTGTGAGCAAGACAGTGATGCCACAAGTGAAGGGTAGATTGAGAAGAAACAGCATAGAGATTTGACATAGAAGAAATATGAAGATTCTCGAGTTCAAACAACCTTCCGACCTTACGTCCAGTCCCGATGATTTGTTCCGTCCGACGATCCTGTACACGATAACCAGAAATGAAAAATTGACATCAAAACCAAAATCAACAAGTTGACCATCAAAAATAAGATTAAAGTTCAATTTGGGAATATAATAAGTATCAGGGAGATTAAGAGTTGACTGGAAAATAGAACTCTTGTGTGTCGCGTGCAAGAGGGAACCATTAGTAGTAATAACAGAATGTGCATTTGTAGTGGTAGACAAAGATGAGAAAAGATGACACAAAGGAGACATGTGAATAAAGCAACCGAAATCAAAATACCATTTAGAATTATCTAAAGGAGTCGAAAAAGTAGCAGGAATATTCCCCAAGGTTGCGAGAACCGGACCAGTCAATGAACCGGTGAGGTCACTGGTTCAATGGTTCACTGGTTCGACCGGAATTCAACCGGTTTAATTAAATATTAAATAAAAATATTAAAAAATCTAAAAATAATTTTAAATATATAAATTCAATAATTTCTAACCTAATAAAATTTAAAATTTCACATAATAAATTATTCATAACTTAATATTAGAGGTTCACAAACAACTTCAAACATCAAAGTTTATAACTAAAAACAAAAAAACGCACATAATGACAAACCCATAATGTTTTACATTCAAAAGAAACAATTAGTAGCAAGTTTTCAACTAATCAAAGGTGCAACTCATCAAAAATCATAATCATCATTAAGTGTTCCAATATCTCCATCATAAACAGGTAATTCAAAGCCACCATCTTCAGAAGTACCACCAAAAGAAGCTGTATTTGAAGAATCAGCGACATCAGGCAAATTCACATCAACTTCCACATCTCCTCCATATAATAAAATAAAATAAAAAACCAAGAAAAAATTTAAGTTATAACTTTACAACATATATCTTTAGTAAATGAAACAAGTTTTGCTATTTCAATCACCTTTAGGATATGAAGGCATAGCATTATCCATGTAAATTAAGTTTTCAATGCCTTCGATGTCTCCATTAGTAAATTCTGGATCATCTTCATTCTCCATTACCCAAAAATCTACTGTGTCAATGCTTTGAATGTCAATTGGATCATAATTCTTCTTCTTGCGATGTAATCTAGATTGAAGGCGTAGATTATAAGTCACATAAACAATGTTACTTAGCCTTTGATGCTCTAATTGGTTTCTCCTATTTGAATGGATTTGTTCAAAGAGGCTCCAATTCCTTTCACATCCGGATGATGAAGATGTTTGATGAAGAAGACGAATCGCCATTTTTTGCAAGTTAGGAGCACTCCCCCGTGTAGCCTCCACCATTCACCTACCTGGATATGAAAGTCAAACATCAATTCTCATTCAATATTTAAAAAACCTTCAAAGTAAATTGAACATAGAAATATAATAACTTACCAGGTTCGAGTCTCTTAATTGCTTTCAAAGCACTTTCCCTTCCAAAACTTTCTTTTCGATCTCGATACAACTGTATCTCTTGCATTGCGGCAACTGAATCATCGTAAAGGGTTTCAATATCAAATAAATCAAGTAAAGACCTCAAGATATTTGCCTTCTCAACAAACCCCTCACTATAGAAGAAACCTGGATTCAAAAAGTATGCTGCTGCATGGAGGTCACGCTTTAAATGCTTATCCCACTGCATTTTCAAGATACTTGTATAAGGTGTGTATGCAGTTTTTCTATTTCTAAATATTGTCTTGATAGCAATTTTGGCTCTTTGCATGCCCTCATACACGTATCCCAGAGAAGGTTTCTCATCAGCATCAACAAGTCTCAATAACTTAATAAGAGGACCAACAATCATCACAGTAGTAAGGCAATCCTCCCAAAACTTACTATCCAAGATAATTGAGCTAATCATCTTCCCATTGACACTCTTGGATAATTCATGAGAAGTGAAATATTTGTCCACCATCAATGTTTGCAAGTCTTCTTTACGATCATATATACTTTTCAAAGTAATGAAAACAGTAGCAAAACGTGTAACTCCTAGTCGAACAATTTCTTTCCAATTTGATCTTTTTCTAAGCCATGACAAGAAAATCTTATGATTGTAAACAAACACAGTCACTTTTGAAGCACGAGAGGCAAGGTCAGCTATGTGAGGAATACTTGCTATGTCTTTCAAAATAAGATTGATGCAATAAGCAGCACAAGGAGACCAAAAATGTTTGGATACTTTTCATGAATGAGCTTTCCAGCAGATACATAATTCGCAGCATTATCAGTAACCACATGCACAATGTTACTAGACCCAACCCACTCAATAACCTCAGAAAACAATTTAAACAAGGTATCGGCAATTTTTATCATATCAGAAGCATCAACAGACTTAACAAATGACATACCAGCAGGACAATAAATTAGAAAATTAATTAACGTATGTTGCCTTTGATCAGTCCAGCCATCTGCCATCAGTGTACAACCAGTGCTTTTTCACGAGCTCCTATAGCCTTCAACAAGTAACTGACACTCCTTCTTAAGATTGGCCAACAAATGAACTCTCATTTCATCATATGACGGTCCCTTGAAACCAAGTCCAATTGCAGCAATGCCGTCCAAGGCAGGTTGAAAGTAAGGTGATTGAATTGCATTGAATGAAATACGTGCATCAATGATCCATTTGGCAAGCCCCAACTTAACCTTGTGCACAACTTGTTTACTGGCCAAGACACTTTTCAAAGTTGGTTGAGAGCCTGGCGTAGTCTTTCCCTTAAAATAACTTCCAATTGGAGTAGCAGCAATAACTCTTCTCTTTCCTTTGTCTCCCATTGTTGCAGGAGCCGGAGGTTGTACAGGATTAGGCGCTTCACACTCTTCTTCCGCTTGTGGATTTTTGTTACAGCAATAGCTCTTCTCTTTCAACATCTTCAGTTACTTTGTTACAAACTTTAATTTGTCCAGGGATTTTTGCAAGATGATATTTCATTCTATATATCCCCCCTCCATTGTAAGTATTCAAGCAGAAAATACATGTATATTGAACCTTGTTATTTTTGTCATACTTCACTGTAAAATATTGCCAAGCTGGATCAGATTTACCTCTAGAAGAATCAGTTTGAGAATCTTGAACAGCATTATCTTGTGGCTGTGAGTTACTTTGTGATTGTTCCATCTGTAACAATCAGAAAATCAAAAACAAAAAATAACCTCAAAAAACTATAAACAAATAAATAACCTCAAAAAATAAAAAATCATGAATCCAAAATAACCTCAGAAAACTATGAATTCAGTAACCAAAATCATGAAGTCTAGAAAACAAATAAATTATGAACAAATAACCTTAGAAAATCAAAAATCAAAATCATGAATCCAGCAAACAAATAAATCATGAACAGATAACAAATAAATCAAAATCGTGAATCCAGTAAACAAATAAATCAGAAAATCATGAACAGAAAATCAGAAGGCAGCGAGGAGGAATAAGTGAATAACAGAGTATTATATACCGGCAGCGAGTAACGGCAACGAAAGAGGAGGCGAGCTTGGCGATGACAAGGACGCGGTGGTCAAACTCGTCGCTGCTATGGCTGCGGGACATGGTGGCTGTAGGATGCGGTGGCGATGGCGGTGGGCTGCTTGATTGGTGGTGATGGCTATGCAATTACGAAGAGAGGAGAGATGAGTTGCTATTATGGTTCACATTTCGCAGAGAAGAGAGGAGAGATGAGTTGCTGTTGCTGCTGATTCCTCTTCTGGGTGACTAGGGTTCAACTTCGTTTAGCCTTTCTTTTTCTTTTTTTTTTCTTTTTTAGAGACAAAACGACATCGTTTAGAGGTTTTACTTTCAAACCAAAAACCCGCTAAAAAATCGGGCGGTTCTGTCGGTTTACCGGTTAGCTGTCGGTTTGACCAGTTTTTTAACCGATTTTTTGCCAAGCAGTTTCTAGCCTTATTCAAACCGGCTAGGTGACTAATTTCTAGTTAATTCGATTGAATCATCCGGTCCGGTTTGGTTTTCAGAACCATGGTATTACCAGAAAGGGAGAGAATATGCTTAAAAAGATACGCAATATCAGATAGAGAGACAGGAGACGGGTTTAGAAGAACAAAGGTGGTAGATTCAGTAGTAGCAGCAATAACAGAAGTAGACACATTCTTGGAGAAGTTAGGATGAGAATAATACTTGAGGTGATTAGGACATGGTGGGCGAGTAGGACAGGTAGTAATCAAATGTCCCGAGAGCATGCAGTAATGGCAAAACAGTTGTCGATAATTGTAGCTAATGTGACGTTTCTGTTGGTATTTGTAACATTCAACAGAAGGACAGTCTGAGAAGAGGTGCCAAGAACGGTTACAGTTTTGACAGAATTCACCCTTTTTATCCGTGACAGCAAAAACAACTGATTTTTCTATAATAGTAGATACAGAGATTAAAGAGAGGAGAGAAAACTACAAATTAAGGGTAGAAAATGAGAAAATAGACTGTACAATCGGAAAGAGCTGACTAAAAAATTGTAGGGAGGATCCCACGATCTGCCACGTCAGTAGAGGAGGCCACGTGGCAACACGTGATAGGAGAAGGAATACACATCAGCGTTGATGCAGAGAGGGAGGTGGAACGCGGGCCGGAAAGGTGGGCTGGGTCGGATTTGACACGAGCTGGAGCGAATCCGTGTGCTATTTTAGCTTCGGCACATGGCGCTCTGGGTGCCGTTGATCCTGAGCGTGGATCCAACGGTGCTGCAGGCGTCTGGAGAGAGGAGAACCTGAAGCGGACACCGATCTTCAGGCACCGTGTGAGGGTGCTTCCGGTAGCGGCTGACGACGAGTTTGGAGGCGTTGGAATCGTGATGACGAGACGAACACACTGGTGGCAGCGGTGACGAACCAAAACATCGAGAAAGGATTGAAAAACGAGGACAAAGAACACTGCCGAAAGAGAAAAATAAAGGGGTTATGAACGAATTTGCATGGAAAAAAAAAGAATATGCTCTTGATGAGTTTGGAAAACTCTCATTTAATTTTGATGATGAACAAACATTATTAAAATATTTAAATACAAAATTATTAATTTGATCTTAATTCATATGTGCTTAATTAATAATTTTGTTGTGCAGATTTTGTTGGACCGAAACAAAAGAAGATTAACAAAGCCCAACTGTTACATTATTGGTTCAGCTATGTGTTTATAATTGAAGCTAGTTATAATTGGGCCAGAATAAATATTAATGTTGCAAGCCCAAACAAATGCTTTCTTGTTTGCTTCCTATGCTTGATCCGCTACACAACTCATCAGGAAAGCAAATGTTAACCAATTGGGCCAGCTTTAATCTCAACACTACAAGCCCAAGTCGCACAAATAATGAATGTTTCCAAGTTTGGTCCGAAACCAAAGAAAAATGAAAGCCAAGTGCTTCCAACGGAACCAAGTATTAACCATGTGATGGATTTCAAAATCTATTACATTGTTAATTAATGCATGGGGAACATGAGAGAGAAAAATTCAGCTGAAGTGATTGATGGTTATTATGACTTACACGCCACTTTATGTTAGGGAAGTAAAAGCAAGCTATTCATTTTGTTTAACCTCTTTGCATTGCTTTTCTTCAGATTCTTTTCATTCTCTCTCATCTCTTTTTTCTTCTCTATTCGGTCCTTGTCCAGGAAACAATGGAAGAAATGTTCTTCAACACCGAAAGGAAGAAGTTGCATGCGCCTAAGACCATCAAGCTAATGATGGCGAGAAAACATACCAAAAGAAAGATGAGCTGTGGCTGAGATTACTACCAAATGTGGTTAGATTTGGTGAGGTAATCTTGAGCCTTTCATGCTCAAAAAGGGAAGTTGAAGATTCAGCCAAGAGGAGAGATTCTTGAAGCATGGCTTGTCTTTGATTCTGATCAACCACCACAGGGAGTAGCTAGAGTGGCGAAGTGATGGTTGAAGGCAGAGATTAAAGCAGATGAAGTCATCATCATCATGAAGCATCAAGGGCCAGAAATTCATCTTGGAGAGGAAGCCAAGGATGGAGAGCTCGGATTGATGAAGGGTGATGATCAAGAAAGGACGAGAGGTAATTGCATGTTGGGTTTAGCATGGTTATCTCTTCTCTCTTTGTGTGGCCGAACCGGTTTGTTGAAGGAGGAAGAAAGTTGGTTCGGTTTTGGCTTCATGTGTGGAGGCTTTCCTCTTCTTTAAAAAGGGGGAACAACCACTGTTTGGAGCAAGGAGAAAATTAGAGAGTGCAAGGCACAGAGTTCTCAGAGCTACCTAAGCTAGCAGTTCTTCTTCTCCTTCAATGTTTTCTGTTTTGTAGTTTTCTGTTTAATTTTGTCATGTCTTGAGTCTCATGGTAAAAGACAAACAGTGAGGTTTGTAATGAAAAAGCCATAGAGCGGAAAAAGGCAGAGAGTACAAAATTAAGAGAAAAAGCCATAGATGTCTTAGAGGTCCTTTGTTCATCTATGTTGTGTATCATGATTCTGTGGGAATCCCCTTGTAAGTTGGGTTAGCACTTTACAAGTTGTAACAGATTGATTATAGTGAAATTCCATCATGTTTGTGATGGAGACTGGATGTAGGCTGCACTGCACTTAGCAGCCGAACCAGGATATATCTTGGTGCAATCTTCTTCTCTTTCTACTCCATTTCTATTTTCTACTACACAGGAGCAAAAGCCAGAATTATCTCGTGCCAAGTGACGAGACAAAACAAAAAGTCTCGTGGCAAAGGACGAGACAAAACAGAGTTGCTCGTGTCCAGTGACGAGCAATAACAGAAAAGTCTCTTCTGAAGGTCAGCAAGTGTTAGCTTCAAAAAGGGGGGCTAAGATTCAACCCCCCCTTCTCTTAGCCACTGAAACCATCAATTGGTATCAGAGCTTGGTCTCAAAGAGATCAAGCTTTGCAGCTTGGAGTAAAGATCCTCATGGCAGAAAACAGTGGCTCAAGTGTGTTATCATACAATCTGGCTGAAGGTCAATCAAGCAACAGACCTCCCCTCTTCAATGGGAAAAATTATACCTATTGGAAGGAGAGGATGAAGATATTTGTACAAGCCGTGGATTACAGACTTTGGAAGATCATCTTGGAAGGTCTAAATTTCCAACTACCACAATGCTCAAGGAGTGTCTCTCTTAAACCAGAAGCAAGCTGGACCGAGGAAGATAGGAAGACGGTGGAGTTAAATGCCAAGGCAACCAATCTGCTCAACTGTGCCATCAGCTTTGAGGAGTACCGACGAGTATCACGATGCACAACGGCAAAGGAAATCTGGGACAAGTTGCAAATCACTCATGAAGGAACCACCATTGTAAAGAAAACTCGGACAGACATGTTAAACAGGGAATATGAAATGTTTACAATGAAGGAAGGAGAGTCCATCGATGAACTGTTCGAACGGTTCAATGCCATCACTGTTGGCTTAGATGCTCTTGGAATCACACATTCAGAATCTGTGCTAGTGAGAAGAGTGTTGAGGTGTCTCACAAAAGAATGGGAAACAAAAGCCTTAATCATTTCTGATAGTAGTAACTTAGATTCCATGACACTTGATGATTTGAGAGGAAACTTACTTGCCTTTGAAAACTCCTATTTGAAAAAAGATTCAAAAAAGAAAGGAATTGCATTTACTTCTGTGACTAACCCTCTGGATGATGAATCCAGTGATAACTCTTCTGAAAATGAGTTTGTGTTGTTTGCAAAAAAATTCAGGAAAATGGCAAAGCTCAAAAGCAAAGGCAGCAGCTCCAGGAGGACAAAGAAAGATCTTAGCAAGGTAACCTGTTTCAATTGCAAGAAAATGGGGCATTTCAAATCTGACTGTCCCAAGTTGAAGAAGGAAGAAAGGCCGAGAAAAGGAAAGAAGAAAGGTCTAATGGCTTCATGGAAAGATTTGGAAAATGACTCAGATGATGATGATGAAAAATCAGAAACCAAGTCCCAACAGTGTCTTATGGCAGATCATGTACATCAGGTAGTCTTTCATAACCCTGACACTGAAGATCTTCATCTTATGATAGACCACCTTTCTGAAAAAATAAGATGCTTTCTACTTGAAAATCAAGAACTTGAACAACAAGTCACCATTCTTCAAGCTGAAAACATTTTTCTAAAAGAAAAAGTAAGAGAGGCCGAAACTGCTTGTGATCTTGTTGAAGAAAATAAGCAGTTAAGAGCCCAAATTAAAAGTTGTGAAAGTGACCATTCAGTCCTTGCATATGTGAATTGTTTTAAGCAAAATGAAGAGTTGCTTAAAGAGGTTAACAGACTTAAAGAAGACTTAGCCAAGTTCACCCAAAGTTCTGAAAATTTGAATCGGATCTTGGCTAGTCAAAAACCTCTTTATGATAAAGCTGGGTTGGGCTTCTATAAATCTGAAAAATCACATTTTGAAAACATTGCTTCATCTTCAAATGATGCAAAGTATCAAGACCCAACTTGCTTTAACAAAACAGCAACTCCAAGATTTTGTAGACTATGCAATCGAAATGGACACTTTCCTATCCAATGTTTCTTTGGTGAAAGAATGATTGGTGACAAAGTTTGTAAAGTTGTTTTTTATTACAATGGCTTAGGACATAGAAGATGGTTTAACGTTAAAGGATCCAAAAAGATTTGGATACCTAAGGTCTCTTAAGCATTGTTTTGTAGGTGTGCCTAGCATCCAAAAGAAAAGAGAACACGTGGTACATGGATAGCGGATGCTCTAGGCATATGACCGGAAAGACAACCTTCTTTGTAAAGCTTGATGAATATGATGGAGGATTTGTCACATTCGGTGATGATGCAAAAGGAAAAATAGTAGCTGTTGGGAAAGTGGGTAAAAATCTCATCTTGTATAAATGATGTCCTTCTTGTATGGTTTGAAACAAACTTGCTTAGTGTTAGTCAATTGTGTGATTTGGGTTTTGAAGTTGTTTTCAAGAAACTTGTTTGCTTAGTGGTTTGTGAGAAAACTGGGAATGTTCTATTTGAAGCTAAAAGATGTAATAATGTGTATGGATTAACTCTTGAGGATTTAAAGGAACAAAATGTAACATGCTTTACCTCTCTTGAATCTGAAAATGGCTTTGGCATAGAAAGTTGGGTCATGCTAGCATGTACCAAATTTCTAAGCTAGTCAAAAGAATTTGGTTAGAGGAATTCCGAACATCAAGTTTGATAAGGATCTTACTTGTGATGCTTGCCAATTGGGCAAACAAGTAAAATCCTCTTTTAAATCAAAAGATGGAATCTCAACCAAAAGGCCATTGGAAATGTTACATATTGATCTTTTTGGTCCTACTAGAACTCAAAGTTTGGGAGGTAAACACTATGGTCTTGTGGTGGTTGATGATTACTCTAGATTTGGTTGGGTACTTTTCCTTGCTATAAGAATGATGCATTTTATGCCTTCTCCCCCTTTGTAAGAAAATTCAAATGAAAAAGATTTGAAAATTGCCCATTTGAGAAGTGATCATGGAAGAGAATTTGAAAATCAAGATTTTGAAAAATTCTGTGATGACTTAGGGATTTCTCACAATTTTTCATGCCCTAGAACCCCCCAACAAAATGGGGTGTTGAAAGAAGGAATCGTAGCCTTCAAGAATGACTAGGGCCATGCTATGTGATAATGAAATTCCTAAATTTTTATGGGCTGAAGCTGTGAACAGCATGTTATATTTTGAATAGAACAATCATTAGAAAAGGGTTAAAGAAAACTCCTTATGAGCTATGGAAAGGAACCCCTCCAAATCTTAAGTATTTTCATGTTTTTGGATGTAAATGCTTTGTACTTAACAATAAAGAAAACCTTGGAAAATTTGATCCAAAATCCTATGAAGGAATGTTTGTTGGATATTCCACCACAAGCAAGGCCTATAGAGTTTATCTCAAAAAGCATAGGACAATAGAGGAATCCATACATGTTACCTTTTGTGATTTTAACTTAATTCCCAGTATTGTGAAGGAAAATGATTCAGACTGTGAAGAGGATGGAACAAGTAAAGAAAATTCCAAAACTGTTGAAAATGGAGAATCTGTCAGTCCTGTTTTATCTCGTCAGATTGAAGGAGAAACTTCCAATTTGTCTCCTAAGCAGAGACGAGAAACTGAAACAGTGAGACCACCAGAAGTTCATCAAAACTCTACACCTGTCCGAAAGCCTAGAGAATGGAAATCCATGAGGGGTTATCCTCATGATTTCATCATTGGTGATCCCTCTCAAGGAGTAACAACAAGATCATCCACCAAAAGGACAACCGAACCTAGCAATCTTGCTCTCTTGTCACAAATAGAGCCCAACAATATCAAACAAGCTCTTGAGGATCCATCATGGGTCAAAGCAATGCAAGAGGAGCTTGCTCAATTTGACAAGAATAAGGTTTGGACACTAGTACCTCATCCGGATGGTAAGAAGGTAACGGGTACTAAATGGGTATTTAAAAATAAACTTGGTGAAGATGGACAAGTTGTTCGTAACAAGGCTAGATTAGTGGCCCAAGGTTATGATCAAGAAGAGGGCATTGATTTTGATGAGTCTTTTGCTCCGGTAGCTAGAATGGAAGCAATTAGGTTGCTTCTTGCCTATGCTGCCCATAAGGGCTTCAAAATGTTTCAAATGGATGTTAAGTGCGCTTTCCTTAATGACTTTATTGATAGGGAAGTGTATGTGGCTCAACTCCCCGGTTTTGAACATAAAGAATTTCCAAATCATGTTTTTAAATTAACTAAGGCTCTTTATGGTCTTAGACAAGCTCCAAGAGCTTGGTATGAGAGGCTTAGTGCCTTTTTGTTGGAAAATCACTTTCAAAGGGGAACCACCGACACTACCTTATTCATTAAGACATCTAATGATGATATCCTTCTTGTTCAAGTTTATGTTGATGACATTGTATTTGGTTCGGCCAATGTTTCCTTGTGTGAAGAGTTTGGAAAACTCATGACTAGTGAGTTTGAGATGAGTTTAATGGGAGAGCTTACTTTCTTTCTTGGCCTCCAAATTAAGCAAACTCCTAGTGGTATTTTTATTCATCAAGGAAAGTATGCAAAAGAACTTATCAAAAAGTTTGGCCTAGAAAATTCCAAATCAATGGGCACTCCTATGCATCCCAATACTAAACTTGAAAAGGATGATGATGGCCAAGATGTGGATGAAACAAGGTATAGAGGAATGATAGGTTCACTCATGTACCTTACCTCCTCTAGACCGGATATAGTCCAAAGTGTGGGTGTATGTTCAAGGTTTCAATCACATCCAAAAGAATCCCACCTTACGGCTGTTAAACGCATCATTAGATACATTAAGGGAACTTGTAATTATGGATTATGGTATCCTAAATCTGATGACTTTTGTGCAGTAGGGTTTTGTGATGCAGATTATGCGGGAGATCGGGTGGATAGGAGGAGCACCTCCGGCATGTGTTGCTTCCTTGGAAGCTCACTCAACATGTGGTCAAGCAAGAAACAAGCCACAGTGGCTCTATCCACTGCTGAAGCCGAATATGTTTTTGCATCTGCTTGTTGCTCACAATTAATTTGGTTAAAAAAAAACAATTGGAAGATTACAAATTAAAAATCAATAGTATACCCTTTTGTGATAATATGAGTGCTATCAACATTTCAAAAAATCCTGTTCTGCACTCAAGAACTAAGCACATTGAGATAAAATATCATTTTATTAGGGAACATGTGCAAAAGGGTACTATTGATATTCAATTTGTAAAATCTGAAGACCAAATTGCTGATATTTTTACAAAACCTCTCTGTGAAGACAGATTCTGTACCTTGAGAAAAAGTTTGGGAATGTTTGATTTAAGTTTCATTGAAAATCTGTGAATTTGTGACTCTGTTCAGTTTTGCTCGTAGGTTTGGACGAGATGAAACTAATTGCATAATGGAAGAGCTGTGGTCAAGGGGGAGGCAACGCAGAATTCAAATTTTATGGGCCCCACCAAATTTCCATGACCCCACAATAACAGTTTTGTTAATTTTCTCTCCATACAAATAAGAATCTTCTTCCTTGTGTCACCATATCCTCTTGGAAGTGGTTATTGTCAAATCAAATCCCTCTCTCCATCTAATCCCTTGATTTAAGGTAACAACTTTTCAGTTTTAGATTTCAAAAAGGGGGAAATCTTTTTTTTGGGTAATAACCACCCCATAATGGTCATTAACCGCCCACTCATGATCATTATTTCCATCATTCTCTCTCCAAGCCTCATTTAATGCGTCACCCACCTTGCTTCTCTCCCACTTAACTCGGCTATCAACCCTTTCATATTTCATTCCTCCATTACCATGAAAAAGAAAACCGCGCCAAGAAAGAGTGAAAGAATTCTTCTGTCTCAAAAACCATCAACGCCTCAAACCCACACTCACATTCACATTCATTCAACCTCATCATCTTCTCTTTCACCACCGTCCAAACAAACAACCACCATGAGAAAAAAGGTGATTGCCCACAAAAGTTCAGGCCGAGGCAAAAACAAGAAGCCTGTAGTTGAAGAAGAAGAGCAAGAGTCTCACACTTCTCCCACTCCTTCACCTCCACCCTCATCACCGAAGAAGTCTACCCCCGGAAAAGGCTCACAAAAGAATCAAGGGTTTGCACTCAATGACACCACTGAACCTCCAAACTTGGAATCCATGGAATTCCGAGACAAGTATGGCAAGACTCACTCTCATTTTGATCCAAGCAGATTTAACTCCTGTACCTCTTTTGAGTTTCACAAAGGTTATGGAGAAGCGTCATTTGTGCACCACCTATCTTGTCAGTCTCGAAAATCTCAAGAATACCAACATTTCCTCTCTGTTTGAACTCCTCTGGAAGCCTCTGCTCCTCATCAAGAAACCAGTCTACCCAGGTCTTGTTCGAGAGTTTTATGCTAATATGAGACTTATTGACGGCACCCTTCATTCCTATGTCAAAAGGGTTCAAATAGCCCTTGACGCTGAGACAATTGGAGCGGCCCTGGGCTTCAAGGATGAAGGACCGCGAGCATACATGGTGGAAAAATGGGACACACAAGTCGGCGTTTCCCACAAAACTGTTCTCCAGCACATTTGCACCAACCTTTCCGGATTGCATGGAACCACTCCAACTCACAAAGCTCTTGGACCAGTCAATTCCTTACTTCACCGAATCATCACTCATATTCTGACTCCCCAAAGCGGCTCACACAACCGAGTAACATTTTCTGACTGTCTCATATTGTTTGCTTTGGTTACCTCTACCCCTATTTCCTTTGGTTACATCATGATTAGGCACATGTGGGATTCTGTTAGAAGTACCAGAAAGGCTAACCTGCCTTATGGTATGTTTTTTAACTAGAATCTTTGAGTACTTTAAAGTTGATTTGTTGAATAAGAAAGTAGAAAATGAGGTGTCTACAATCCGAGGAGGAGGAGCAACCAAGGAAACCAAAGGGCGAAAAACTGCATCGGATAGTGAACATGAAGGCAGGCCAGAATCTACCAAAACAATCAGATCCTTCCAACAGATTTTGGGAGAATTCTCAAACATGGCAGACATGATGTTTCGATCTCACAAAGAGGCCCGCAAGCAAGCTTATGAGAATGAGAAAGCTTGGAAAAACTGCAAAGAAAGAGTCAACCTGATGCTGGAACATCTTACTAAGGATTTGGGAGATGATAGTGAAGGAGGCGCTGAGGAAGAAGACTTTCATTTATCTGATGATTAGCATTTGTGTTTATTCTGTTTGATATTGGCTCCACTAGGCTCAATCTGTTTTTTGTAGGAGCATGACTTGATACTCACTGCTCTAGGAATACTGAGATATACTTTCACTGTTTTATTTTAGATATTTTGCTATGTTAATCACATTTTGTGCAGGTGCCCCCTGATGACAAAAGGGGGAAGAAATTTAGGTTCCAAAATTGAAATTGGAACGAAACAGGGGCTGGAAAAACAGGGAAATAGGGGCTGAAATTTTCACTTTTGAAAATTCATGATTACCCTTGTTCAAAGAATGCATGTTGTTATTGCATTTGTTTTAATATGGTCATTGCTGTTTGAACTGCATTTTGTTTATCATGATTAGTCTATTTGGCATTTGATTTATAATGATGTTTTTAATTATTTTGATGCCTGGCTGTTGATTCATCATTGATAAACTTGTTTGATTGAAAATTTATTTTTGGCAGTTCCTTTAATTTGTGTAAAATATCAAAACTGCCTTGTTTTGTTCTTCAAATATTTTTCATCATGTTGTTTTGCTCTGATATCCTAAACAGGAAATTATTTGAAAAATATTTGGATACTTTTTGTAAGTTTGAGCAGTACATCAGTTTATGATATCAAATGAGTTTTGATTATCAATTAAAACTGCTCATAAATCAAGCAATTTAGCATTATAAAATTTGCTAAATAACATTGTTACTTGAAGCTTGATTTAAATGTTACAGGTTTATGCTTCCCTTGGTAAAATAGCATATATTAAGGGGGAGCCATGTGACATTTTGAAAGGGGGAGAAATTCAAAATCAAAGGGAGTATTCCTCACTCAATCTTTAAATTTCTTTCCATTTCAATTTTAATAATGTTTGTCATCAAGGGGGAGATTGATGAGTTTGGAAAACTCTCATTTAATTTTGATGATGAACAAACATTATTAAAATATTTAAATACAAAATTATTAATTTGATCTTAATTCATATGTGCTTAATTAATAATTTTGTTGTGCAGATTTTGTTGGGCCGAAACAAAAGAAGATTAACAAAGCCCAACTGTTACATTATTGGTTCAGCTATGTGTTTATAATTGAAGCTAGTTATAATTGGGCCAGAATAAATATTAATGTTGCAAGCCCAAACAAATGCTTTCTTGTTTGCTTCCTATGCTTGATCCGCTACACAACTCATCAGGAAAGCAAATGTTAACCAATTGGGCCAGCTTTAATCTCAACACTACAAGCCCAAGTCTCACAAATAATGAATGTTTCCAAGTTTGGTCCGAAACCAAAGAAAAATGAAAGCCAAGTGCTTCCAACGGAACCAAGTATTAACCATGTGATGGATTTCAAAATCTATTACATTGTTAATTAATGCATGAGGAACATGAGAGAGAAAAATTCAGCTGAAGTGATTGATGGTTATTATGACTTACACGCCACTCTATGTTAGGGAAGTAAAAGCAAGCTATTCATTTTGTTTAACCTCTTTGCATTGCTTTTCTTCAGATTCTTTTCATTCTCTCTCATCTCTTTTTTCTTCTCTATTCGGTCCTTGTCCAGGAAACAATGGAAGAAATGTTCTTCAACACCGAAAGGAAGAAGTTGCATGCGCCTAAGACCATCAAGCTAATGATGGCGAGAAAACATACCAAAAGAAAGATGAGCTGTGGCTGAGATTACTACCAAATGTGGTTAGATTTGGTGAGGTAATCTTGAGCCTTTCATGCTCAAAAAGGGAAGTTGAAGATTCGGCCAAGAGGAGAGATTCTTGAAGCATGGCTTGTCTTTGATTCTGATCAACCACCACAGGGAGTAGCTAGAGTGGCGAAGTGATGGTTGAAGGCAGAGATTAAAGCAGATGAAGTCATCATCATCATGAAGCATCAAGGGCCAGAAATCCATCTTGGAGAGGAAGCCAAGGATGGAGAGCTCGGATTGATGAAGGGTGATGATCAAGAAAGGACGAGAGGTAATTGCATGTTGGGTTTAGCATGGTTATCTCTTCTCTCTTTGTGTGGCCGAACCGGTTTGTTGAAGGAGGAAGAAAGTTGGTTCGGTTTTGGCTTCATGTGTGGAGGCTTTCCTCTTCTTTAAAAAGGGGGAACAACCACTGTTTGGAGCAAGGAGAAAATTAGAGAGTGCAAGGCACAGAGTTCTCAGAGCTACCTAAGCTAGCAGTTCTTCTTCTCCTTCAATGTTTTCTGTTTTGTAGTTTTCTGTTTAATTTTGTCATGTCTTGAGTCTCATGGTAAAAGGCAAACAGTGAGGTTTGTAATGAAAAAGCCATAGAGCGGAAAAAGGCAGAGAGTGCAAAATTAAGAGAAAAAGCCATAGATGTCTTAGAGGTCCTTTGTTCATCTATGTTGTGTATCATGATTCTGTGGGAATCCCCTTGTAAGTTGGGTTAGCACTTTACAAGTTGTAACAGATTGATTATAGTGAAATTCCATCATGTTTGTGATGGAGACTGGATGTAGGCTGCACTGCACTTAGCAGCCGAACCAGGATATATCTTGGTGCAATCTTCTTCTCTTTCTACTCCATTTCTGTTTTCTACTACACAGGAGCAAAAGCCAGAATTATCTCGTGCCAAGTGATGAGACAAAACAAAAAGTCTCATGGCAAAGGACGAGACAAAACAGAGTTGCTCGTGTCCAGTGACGAGCAATAACAGAAAAGTCTCTTCTAAAGGTCAGTAAGTGTTAGCTTCAAAAAGGGGGGCTAAGATTCAACCCCCCTTCTCTTAGCCACTGAAACCATCAGCTCTTGATCCCATGTTAGAAATAAGAGAATAATCTTAAGAGCGTATTATTCAGGTTGTTTATTAAAGGTACAAAATACAAAAGTATATGTAAATACTAGAAGAATCAAAGAAATAAAAGTACAAAATTTTACAATAAATACATAGATATGCTATATAAATATAGGTGATACGAATTGATGCTAATTACTCCTAATTATACTCTAACAATTCTTTTGTCACTCCTATCATTGACACCCTTTCTACCTTATCAACTCCACCTTCTTTCTTCCGTGCATTGTGACAACCATTAGTGAATCTTTGTTTTGACAATGGGCCATGATCCCAAATTTTTTGAAAGAAAAAGTTAGTAATTTTGTTTTATATAGTTAGTTGTTTTGGTTAATATTTTTTTTAACTCAAATATCTTAGAGTATTTGGATTCAAATTTATACTCAATTGTAATAATATACAAGATATGGATTAATAGCTAATATGGACTTGAATAATTGAGTTTCTTAAATTTTGACTAACTAAAACACTGAATTAAAATAAACACACAATCATAAAATCCTTCTAAAATTTCATAAACCTTTGATTTTTTATGACTTTTTTTTTATCTACCTAACTTAGTATTATTTAGTTTTTATTGAAATGTTTTTACTAATCAAAGACATTTAAATATTCAATAATTATTACAATTTTTAATGTTTATCATTCTAACCATAATTTTTTAAATATTTTATAATTTATATATTCTAAATTTTCTATCACTATAAATATTAAAAAAAATCAAAAGATTGATACATTTTTTAAAAGAAGACTAATATTTTAAAAAGAGAAAATATAACTTCAATAATGTCAATTCCAGTTGATAGTTCTATAATTCCAATTATTTATAAAAAAAGAGATACAACCTTCAAAAGCTCAAATAATCGAATGTAATAAAAAGTTTGATCTTAATTATTTGCAACGAAAATTTGAGAAACATATTCAAATTTTATAATAATACCTTATATGAGATTAAACAAACTTATTTTAAGTGGAGTCTATACCAAAATTATTTAGACAATTATCCTTTATTTGATATTAATTTTTTCTCCCCAAAATCATGTTCAAGCTCCGTCACTGGTCACAACTATATATAATCACCTCATCCTTCAATAACAACAACAACAAACTACAAAAATATTCAAATTTTCTTTTTAAAAAAATGGAAGGAAAAATATATATCAAAGCGAGGCTGATCGAGAAAGATCAAGGGATCTTAAAAACTTCGAGAAATATGGTATCATTGATAATGAAGATGTCAATGGATGAGAGGTTGATGTCAATTGAGTAAAAAAAAAAAAAATGATCAAGTCACTCTCATACAACTTTCGTCATTGTTTCTCTCTTTTTTTTTATTTTCTTTCTCTTCATCTCCCTCGTCTCTATTGTTGTTGTTGAGTGCATGTGGACTATGACAATGGTGAGCTGGTGCGATAGATAGTAAAGTGTGATGGTGAGATTGATGTGGAGGTGGTGGTGGAGAGTGACAGAAAAATGAGTGATGGAAACAGATTACATGGTGTGGTGGAAAGGGGATGGAGTTTCGCTAGATTGGGGATGAGATTTGGATTTGAGATTGGATTTGGTTCAGATTTAATATTAGGAGTAAATTTGGACAAAATTTATAATTTAAGTTTTGTTTAATTAAGTTTTAATTTAAATAATTAAAAACTCATATTTTTTTATTTAATTTAAGTTTTTAATATAATTCTTTATATCAATAAGTGTTAGATATGTTGGAAAATAAAAGAACAAGGCCCACACATTCACAAAGAATATATAAAATAAAGAGGAATGTATTGAATGTATTTGTTGTGTTGTTTTTTTTTTTTTTTATGAAATGATTATATATGTATTTATACTTCTCTTTAACATCTAAACTTAACACATCCTAATAAATAAATGGTTTAAATAAAAACTAAATATAGACAACCCATTTAAATAGTGGTTTCTATCAATTCTTAAATTCTAATAATCAAGTTTATTTTTAGCATTCTCCCTTAAACTTGATAATTTTTCAACTCCAATCATAATTCTTAACTTTTGAAAAGCATCATATTTTAGAGGTTTTGTGGAAATGTCAGCAACTTGATCAAGTGATTTCACATACTCAACCTCCACATGCTTGTTCTCAATACATTGTCGAATGAAATGATACTTTGTTTCTATGTGCTTGCTTCTGTTGTGAAACAGTGGATTCTTTGCTGGGACAATCGTGACTTATTATCCATCATGATCTTGGTGGATTCAGTTTGCTCAAAATAAAGTTCTTTCAGTAGTATCTTCAGCCAAATTGCATGACATGCACAGGCAGTGGCAGCAACATATTCAGCTTTACAAGTTGAAAGAGTAATTATAGGTTGTTTCTTTGAATACTAAGAAATTGCATTATTTCCTAGAAAGAAAATAAATCCAGTAGTACTCTTTCTGTCGTCGATATCCCCAGCATAATCACTACCACAATAGCCTATTAATTTGAATTCATCTGAAACCGAATAAAACACGCCATACTCAAGAGTGCCTCTAAGATAGCCAAGGATTCTCTCGACTGCCTTCATATGGGTTTCTGTTGGTTTCTCCATGTAACGACTAACTAACCCAACTGAAAATAAAATGTCAGGTCTGGTACAGGTTAAATACCTTAAACTCCCCACGAGACTTCTGAATAATGGTTAATCAACTTTTCTTACACCTTCTTCCTCTTTGGAAAGTTTGACTCCACACTCCATAGGTGTATTAGTAGGATTGCAGTCTAACATGTTGAGTTTCTTCAATAGCTCTCTTGTATAAGCCTCTTGTGAGATGAAAATTTCATCCACCATTTGTTTTACTTCAATTCTCAAATAATAAGACATCAGTCCCATATCACTCTTCTCAAATTCTTGAGCCATTACCTTCTTAAATTCTTCAAACATTATTTGATTGTTTCCTGTGAATATAAGGTCATCCACATAGACACAAACAAATAACAAATTATTTTTCCTCTTTCACATAGAGTGCATATTCATGAATGCACCTAGTGAAACCATTATCTTGAAAATACGTATCAAGACGGTCATTCCAAACTCTTAGAGCTTGCTTCAGTCCATATAAGGCCTTTTTAAGCCTTAACACCTTATCTTCACAACCTTCAACAACAAAACTCAAATGTTGTTCAATATAAACTTCTTCCAGAAGATTACAATTCAGAAAAGCAGATTTTACATTCATTTGGTGGATTTTCGAGTTGTTCTGTGCTGCAAGTGACAACAATAGCCTTATCATCTCCAAGCTAGCAACTGGAGCATACACCTCATCATAATATATTCCTTGCTTCTGCTTATACCCTTTTGCAACAAGTCTTGCATTATACCTTTCTACATCATCTTTAGAGTTCTTCTTTACTCTGTAAACCTATTTGACTCCAATAGCCTGATGACCACTTGGAAGTGATGCAAGTTCTCAAGTGTTGTTCTTTTCAATTGCTTGAATTTCTTTCTTCATAACTTGTATCCATTTCTCTTCTTTGACAGCTTTTTTAAAAACTTAAAGTTTCATCATTGGAGAGTAAACACAATAAATTTTCATCCTCTAACATTTCTGTTTGCTTATAGAGATCAGGGAGACTTTGATATTTGTGAGAGCCTTCGCTTGAACTTGAGGATGGAGATGTCGATGATGATGCTAGTGGGGTTAATGCTGGTGTTGAAGGATTGGTTTCGCCTTGCACTTCTTGCATCGGGGCTTCTTTTTCCTCAAAGTAAGGCAGAAAATCATAAGTGACTTTATTTTGTGTACTCCAATCCTACTTTGCATTTTCTTCAAATTCAACATCTTTACTTATTATTACTTTATTATTGATGGGATTAAAGAATTTGTAGCCTTTAGTATTCTCCTCATAACCAATAAATACAAGTTTTTGGCTCCTATCATCAAGCTTTGATCTTTCTTGCTCAATGTGATACATTAGGCTTCAAACTACTCCATGCTTTTTGAGGTGTTATATCTCTCAAACTCTTGGTAGGTGAGCGGTTTGAAAGATAAACTGCACATGCAACTGCTTCTCCCCATAACTCTTTTAGTAATGAGTTACTTTTCAACATCGTTCTTGCTATATTTAGAATTGTCCTATTCTTTCTTTCAGCAATACTATTTTGTTGAGGCGATCTAAGAACAGTTAGGGGACGTCGAATACCATGATTTTCACAGAATGTCTTGAATTCATTTGAAGTGAATTCTCCACCTCTGTCAGTTTTGAGAGCTTTTATCTCATAGCCACTTTCCTTTTAAACGAGGGTTTTGAACTTCTTGAATACATTAAATGCTTCGCTCTTTTGCTTCAAGAAATAAACCGATGTTTTTCTTGAATAATCATCATTGAAAAGTAGAAAATAAGCACTCTTACCAAGTGATAAAGGCTTGATAGGTCCACAAACATTCGTGTGGATAAGTTGAAGTGGTTTAGTAGCTCTTGATTTAGACTGCTTTGGAAAACTCTTTCTTGAATATTTTTCAAGTAAGCAAGCTTCACATAATTGATGAGGATGATCAATTGTTGGAATTCCTTTGACCATCTTCTTTGTTCCCAATTCTTTGAGCCCACCAAAATTTAAATGTCCATATCTCATATGCAAAATCTATGGTGAATCTTCAATACATGACTTCAAACATATAGCTCCACCACTTCTCATGTTTAACAAGAACATACGATTTCTTGTCATAGAAACCTTAGCAATAAGATTTTCATTTTTATCTCTAAGTCAAAGATAGCGATCTTCCATGACTATGTTGCAACTATTCTCCATAAGTTGCCCAATGCTCAAGATATTATTCTTCGTTTTTGGGATGTAATAAACATTAGAAAAAATCTTATGACTTCCATTCTTCAGCTCGAATAAAATCGTCCCTTTGGCATTTATCTCTACTTTTGATTCATCACCGAAACGCACGTGTCCTTTTACGTTGTTGTCGAGTGCTACAAATTTACTCCTATTACCTATCATATGGTTGCTAGCTCCATTGTCAAGATACCACGTACTATCTTTAGAATTTTGATCCTTTTTAGCGTAAGGAATAATGTTGGTTCTTCAACATCTTTATTGTGCCCAACAAGTTTATTTTCTTCTTTTTTAGATGTCTAACACTCCCAAGAATAACGTCCATTCTTTCTACATAAATAGCATTCAAAGTGTCTTTTGTCAACTATTCTTCCTCTTCCACGACCTCGAGAAAAAATTTGATTTATTTTCTCTTAAGAATAATTTTTCTCATCTCTTCCTCTTTCGTAACCACATCCTCGTCCTTGTCCACGTCCTCGACCTCGTCATTGTCTTCTACTTTCGTTGGCTTCTCCTCTATCATTCCATGAAAGTTTTGTCTGCAAGACATGCTCCACACATTCGTTGGCTTCTCCTCTATCCTTTATCCATTCTTTTTTTATGGGCCCGTAAGGAACCATTCAACTTATCAATGGACATCGTATCCAAATATTTGGACTCTTCAATGGCTACTACGACATGGTAAAATTTTGAGTTGAGAGAACGAAGGATTTTCTCAACAACACGAACATCTTCTAATTTTTCTCCAAACCTTTTCATTTGGTGCATTACCCTCAAAACTTTGGTAAAATAATGCGAAATGGATTCTGTCTCCTTCATCATTAGAGACTTAAACTCAACCCTTAGAGTTTGAAGACGAACCTTTTTCACCGTTTCAACTCCTATGACGGAATTTTAAAGAGTATCCTAAACTTTCTCTGCGTTGGTTATATTAGCAATCTTCTCAAACATATCATCATCCAAGCATTGATGAATGATAATAAATGCACATTGATCTTTCTTTTATTTTCTAATTTGTTCTTCTGAGCTTTTGTTAGCTTCTCCACATTTTCTAGTTCTACATTTAGCCTTTCTCAACCATCTCCCACACTCTTTGAGCACCGAGAATTATTTTCATTCGGGCTGCCCAATTGTCAAAGTTAAGCTTAGATAATTGTGAATATTGAAAAGATAAAGTAGTTCCTTTTGACGAAGATATTTTATAAGTGGCTCTAATACCACTTTATTGGAAAATAAAAAAACAAGACACACACTCACGAAAAATATATAAAATGAGGAGGAATGTATTGAATATATTTATTGTGTTATTTTTTTTATAAAATAATTACATATGTATTTATTCTTTTCTTTAACATCTAAATTTAATACATTCTAATAAATAAATAGTTTAAATAAAATCTAAATATGGATAATCTATTTAAATAGTGATTTTTATCCATTCTTAAATTCTAATTATCAAATTTATTTTTAACAACATCGTCAGAAAAATTACACGTAGGATACTTAATCAACGAAACTCAACTCTAGTTAAGAAATTGTTAAATTTGACATGTAAAGAGCTTTATTGATGGGCACAAACTATTTTTTTTTTTGTACAATCAATCTTTTGTAGTCAGTTTGGTAATTTAGTCTATAATGAACTTAATTATTATGATTTGTCATATAGGTATACACACAACCAATATCTTCTATTAATAAAAATAAAATAGAGTCTTTTTCTGGTTTATTAATAAAAAAAAGAAACAGGGAGACAATATATTAAAGGAATAAGGAATATTCTAATTTCTAACCATAATAATAAGCATCAACAACAAATTGATTAACTTGGTACATACATTCTTTCCTTTTCTTTTCTTTTTTTCCTTTTTTTTTTCTTTTACCAACAGGAATAGGAATTATTTCAGTCCTTTTTTTTCCTCTATAAATGAGATTAAATGACTAATCTTTTGATCTTTTTTTCTTTTTTAAACACCTCAAGAATTGTTAGCAAAAAGAGTCTCAAGTTTTAAACTCTAAAGCTGAGTAGGTGTGTCTTCTTGATGTTTTAGTTTATTAACAAATGTATCAATTTTTTTTTTTTTGGAGGGGATGGGTGAGAGAATTTTTAAAATTAACGAATAAAACAGAGCCAAAGAAAAGTTGCAAACAATTTTAGTTATAATATGAAAGTGCCATTTCTTTCACAACTCATAAGGTCTTTATTTTCTTAACTCTTTGTTATGTCAAAATAAAACAACCTGAATAAACTCATTTTATTGAATAATTATGTAATTACATTCTTTAATGATATTTACTTTCCACATTTTTAGGTGAGGATTGAACAATCTAAATTCATTGCATTTTCTCTCTATTATTTTTATAATCAAAAAAGAAAACCTGGTGTCGTTAGTTGCACGTGACGGTTGTTGTTTGTCAAAGTGCATGTTGCTGTTGAGTCTTGAGTTGACCACTTCGACCATTAGGTTCAATTTCAAAGTTCATATATGTTTCACATAAAAGGTCAACGCATATGGTGCTTCTTCGTGGCTCTGAATATACCTTTGAATATTTTTCTAAATTCAACCCTTTAAGGTTGAGAATTATTACTCATATATATTAATTACTATATTAGTAGAAGCTACTATTATACGGTGGTCAAGTTTAACGATCATATTTAGAAAGTTCAAAAACATTTCCCTTAGCTTCTATTTAATGGAAGGCGCCCCCCTTTTTAGATGGTATATGATACTTTTTCGAGAAATCAGTTACAACTAAGAATGAGATCTTAAGTGTTTAGTAGAGAAATAGAGACATAAAAACTAAAATTAAAAGATAGAAATTAAGAGATAGAGTATTTTATTTAATACAAAGTGAGAGATAAAAATTGAAATTAAAATAAAATTATAATTTAATTTGTACAAAGAATAAAATTAGAATTAATTAATTAAAATGAAGGTATTTTAAATATAAAATATTATTAAAATTATCTCTATCTCTAAAAATTTTAGTCTCCTATGTCCCTATTTTTTTGAGGTACTGAAATACTGAAATTTTGAGAATAGAGACAAAAATTTTAATACTTATCTTTGAACCAACAAATATAATACTAAGTTTCATCTCTCAATCTCTATTTCAATATCTCAAAACAAATACTACTTTAGGTTGATTCACAAAAGCTTAGGTCAAAGATTATTATGAAGGTATCAATGTGCTTTTAAACTTTAAAAACACAATCATATTCATTAATTCATACCCCGTCAATTATTCATTCAATTGTTAGTCATTATAATTATTAATATATCACCACGAGTTGCATATATAATTTTTTTATTTTTTATTATCACAGGGGTGGAGCAAGTTGCATATATAATTCTAAATTTTTTTTAAAGTCCTAAATATATTTTCCTGGATATAATGTTTATCATTAGCATAAACGACATTTAATTGTTAAAATTTAATTTTAAATTAAATTACTTTTTACATACTTGTTAGCTTTTTAATTATTAGTATAGTTTTTAAAAGAACAATCTCACATGCTCTTTGACAAACACATATTAAGCAACGAATATTACACATCCAAAATCTGAATATTACATCTCGCAATTTCAAATTTCCATGCATCAAAACCAAAATTAGTGTTTATAAATTATTTTTTAAATTCAATTGTTATATATTGATAAAGATAGTTTGATGCCATTGATGAAACGTTTTACACAATGCAAATTAAATTTCTAATTATAAATTAAAGTGTCTATATTACTAATAAAAGTATTTAACTTATTAGTTAATTATTCAATACTTTAGAAATATTACAAAAACAAATATATAATTTAATAGCAATTTATACATTTTCAACTCCAGTATATCACAATTTGTAATAAATTAACTATTGGGTGGGGGTGTAATTATATTTCTTATTAAGAGTTTTATTAATATAATATGTTCTGATTCGTCACCTTATAACTCGGTATTTATTGTGCATTATGAGTCATAATTCGATTTTATTTACCTTCATTCTAATTTTGTAACTGACGATTTTAATAATCATTATTCTGACTTAATAACCAACGGTCATAACATTAACTCGATTCATTAATTCTATGCCTATATAATTAAAAGATACCTATTTTATTTCTATATCTCAAAAGGGACACTACATGATAACTTCTATAAGTTTTATTTGATGTTTAATATTCTATAATTATAAAATTTTTATACCTCTTGAACACTTATTGATTTGAGTGTTAAAATGTCTTTTGCAAGTATCCACCTTATGCGTTCTTCTTCTTGTGGAAATATACATCCTCTAGAGATGACAAGATAAGATCAATACTTTCTAAGGCAAGATATATCTCAAAAGTTCATTCATACAAGAACAGATTCAATTGCAAATTAGCTCAATTTTAAAATAATAGTATTTTCAATGAGTTGATTTTAATTAAGGAGTTAACTTTTTTTATCAATTTATTTAAAAAATATTAAATTTTAAAACTTAAATCCTAAACATAAATTCTAAAATTTCTAATAATAAAATAAAGAATAAATTTATAATAAAAATTAACAAATATTAACTAACTAAATTAATTTTTTTATTACTTATTTAATTTATTTATTTTACTAGAATCCAATTCATAATGATTAAACCACATTGATCACATTGGAAATCCTGTATAACCACTGAAATATATTATATTGAATATTGAACAATTCATTATAATTATTATCACATGTATTACAAGGGTCCTTGTAAAAAATAAAGTAGGCCACATACCACAAAATTAGAGTCGCAAAGTATAAAATTAAAGTAATTTCAGTTCCTACAGCTTTTATTGCTTTATGTCGCTCTTATTATATTATGCAATCTTTTAAAGTCTTCCCTTTCTTTTTTTAGTTTTATTTTCCATAAATAAATGTTGCTCATTTACTTTTATATAATATTAAAATTATTAATTCTTGCACGCGCAGACTACTGATAAGTTAGTCGTCCCTGCAATTTATTCGTTTATTAAGCTTTAAATAACATCTTAAACATAAAAAGGCTTAGATTATTCGATAATACAATATTTATTATTTTCATTCTTTTAAACCTTTTTTTTTTGCTTAGAAAATTTAAATGTTTTGATTTTTTGTTGTTGTTAATTTACTTATATGAAATATTAATATGATAGATTAAATGTTAATTAATGTCACAGGTTTTGCCTACCACGATATGATTTGTTAATAGGCTTCATCTCATAACTTGAACTTTATTAGCGATTAAATTCAAATAGTGTTCTTTAAAATTCATAATTTTTATTATTTTAATTTTTTAAATTTAAAATTTATTATATTGATCATTGAGATCCAATTTCAAATATTATATTATTGGTTGCTGAATTTTTTTTAGCATTGAATCAGTAAACAGAATATTGAGTTATTCTGATGACTTATTATGTTAGACATATAACTAAATAATTTTTTTTTTTACTAAATAAGACAAAATAAAGCAATTCTGTTTAATTCTCTGTCTAGCGTGTCAAGTCAGTTACTCTTTATCATGTCTCATTTAACTTATATTGTTTTTAGTAATTATTATTTGCGGTCATTACTTATGTTATAATGATAATTGTATACATTTTGCTGCCAATAAAAAATCTTTACGGTCAATTGTATAATAAAATAAAGGGAAAGTATGAGAAGACAATGGAGGTATTATACAAGCATACAATAAAGTTAATTTAAAATTTAAAATATTTGATAGACAATTAATTAATTTTAAATTATAGGTAACTAATTAATTTTGAATATTTTTTAATTTGAAATTTAAATCAAATATTAAGATTACCGTCGATTTTAGAAACAAATAAACTACTTCTCTTTCTCACTTCTCTCCCTCAATACGATTTTGTCAGCGTTCTATGCCTTTTTCATGAAGTCTCGCTGGTACACTAACGCCACGGTCACCAGCCGCCATCAGAAATTGTGCCGACACTGTTCCGACTGGCGCCGTTGCCGGACCACCGCCAAGGGAGGACGCACATATTGTGCGGGTCGAACTAACGGCACCGCAGCAACCTGGACGTCCAGTGCCTCCGTTGTAGCCGGTGTGTGCCTTCTTCCCGATACCGTCCTCGCCTCCTCCGATGCGCCTTCGTTTTCTCCCATTCCTTCAAATATCTTCTCACCGATGATACCACCATGCTCTTCTTCTTCGGAACCAGGCATGGTTAGCTTCTTTCATGATTTGAGCCCTATGCGTCACAACAGTGCCGCATTTGTTATGACTAGTCTTTCAAAATTATGTTTCACCACAATAATAGTTTCTTCTGTTTATTCATCTTCTTCTTCTATTTTAATGGTTAATTTAGGATGGTCATTTTAGTAGGTATGCGGATGATTATTTTATTTTTATGTAGATGATTATTTTGATTGGATTGAGTTTAGGTATATATAATTAAAATATGTTAGATGTTCAATCCATTAGGTATGCGGATGATTATTTTTATTCTTAAGTGGATGGTTATTTTATTAAGGGTGAGTGGCGTGTGGCAAGCCAAGTAGCGACGGTGAAATGGGATGATTATTGATGAAGGTGGGGTGGCCGCCGGTTGAAAAAGAAGAGAGTATTGGAAGATTTCATATGGTTATTTTTTTGAAATAACTAACGACATTTTTTTTAAAATTTGAAATTTGAAATTGGAGAAGTTGAAATTTGAAATTTGATGTGAAATAATTGAATAAGAATTTTTAAATTTATTATTTCGTGGATAATTTTTATTTTTAACTCATATTGAGTTAAATAAAAAACCCATTATACATATTGTATAAATATCTCATTGACTCCCTAGCGAAACTCACAAACAAATTATCGCTACATATAAGTAAAATAAATGATGATTTTGAACCGTTTTTAAACACTAATAAAATGACAACATGTAATGTCAACTTGGTCTTCCATTCCCTAAAATATCTATCCCCCTCTCCTTTGTTTTTTTCAAGTTGCTTAAAATTTTGTCGTCATTGCATTATTGTTGTGTGGTAATGCAAAATCAACTGGAATTAACAGTAAACACACATCTAAAACGTTATATTGAGAAACCTTCTTTAAAAATATATAGTAGTCCCAACTCCCCATTACTAAAGGTGTGGGACGTTTTCAAAAACAGTGAAAGTAAATAAAGAAATGTTAAAGGCGATGGAATATGCATCATGCATGATGTGGTAATTGGTGATAACTCTTTCCACTTTGGTATGTATGGATAAGGTTGCAAGTTAGATAGACAAACACGAAAAATATAGGTAAATAATAAAAATATTAAATAATATAAATAATAGTTGAATATTTAATTTATTAGATGTGCAGGTAATTATTTTATTATTAAAATTTAGATAAATAATTTAAAAATATCATATATTTTTATTTTATTAAATTAATTTTAAAATTAATTGTTTATATTATTCACAAAATTTATTATTTAACTAACAAAGTCGAAAGAGCTCTAATGAACCATGCAGCCACATTTCACGTTGGTTGTTGGCTATGTGTAATGAATAAGGTAATAGTTATATTATTGCCCTTTCACTTGGGTGCCGCCTTTGAAAAATTCCGTAACATATGATACTGTTTCTGTTCTCATTTTTGCTGTCACATTAATAACTCAATATGGCAATCCAATCACATCATCCACGTGATTCTTAGCCCACGATTATCATTTATCACTTACCTACCTTATACCTTTTCTTTTCTTCCATTAAACTAATAAACTAAATAACATTTTTGATACTAAAAATATTTTTATTTTAATAAAATACATTTCAAAATTTGTTTTTAATATAATAACTCCTAAATATTAGCTTTATTATTTGATAAAATAATGACCTAAATATTTCAAGTAATAATTAGTCTATTTTATCAAACAAAATTGATATTTAGAATAATTTTTTTATCAAAAACAAACGTTGAGATTCATTTTGTCAAAATATAGAATCTTTCAAATACTAAAATAATTATTTACTCCATAATAATATAATATTAACTAAATCAGTGCAAGAATAAAAGGAAGAAGAAAAAAATCCTGAATGTGAAGCTGAAATTGAAAGGAGACGAAGTTGAACATGGATAAATAATTTGTAATTTAATAATTTTTCAATTTTTTAATAATAAATCAATAAAAGCATGACACATTGAATAGGGTAATTTACCCTTATTTATACAGAGTACCCTATCAATTACCATATAATATATATTTACTTTTTAATCATCAATTTTTACTTAAAAATTGTTCCAAATATATTCTTGTAAGTAATTACTTTTAGTTTTATTTAGACTCTGAACACAAGTATAACTATCTACGGCAATATCTGAAAGAGTAGTTACAAACCCTAATCCTCAAATCAAATGGACTGATCCATAAAAGAGAAACTTTGAACTTCGAAGCCAGTTGCTGTAACTAATTAGTGTACATTTACCTCGCGGTTAGTTGCGCCTGATGATCTATATAATTGATCATGTCATGCATAGTTGAGTTTTTTAAAACCAAAGATAAATAAGATATGGATATTCTTTCTTCTATTTTGATAATGTTTTTTTCTTAATTATAAAAAATACAATACAAAAAAAATTAGAATAACATAATCAAAAATAAAAATAAAATTATTATTTTTCACTAAAGATATATAGTAATTAGAGAAAGGAGACAAAAGTTAAATATGAGATTCTAAAATCAATTGAAACATGTCTGAGATTGTTTTTGCTATATATGTTTAATTTTGAAATAATTTATAATTATATATACACTAACAAAAGTGTCAAATAGCAACGGTTTATTTTGTAATTTATGGCGTTTTATAATCATTGCAAAACCGATTTTTATATCTAGCTATTCACCAACTAGCGTCCTTTAGCGCACAAGGATTAATGTTCTAGAGTATTCTCAAATACTCCAAAAAATTATACAAACATTGTTAAATCTAATCTTATGAAATTTACCGTGACAAACCGCTGGTATAATCGCTATTGATCAAATATATTGTGTCGGATTGTTTGGCAACAATTTTAAACCATCGTGATATGCCAACATAGGAATTCTTTGCGTCGAACATAAACCACTGCTATATGAAAACGGAAACCACACAATTTTTTAGTTTATTTTCGTCATTTTATTACCGTCGCCAGATCCTAATTTAAACTGCAGCAAAAATGTTATAGTTTGCAGCATAAATCGTCGCTATTTTTTTTAAATATTCTAGGCATATTTTTTTGTGCTCTTTTGAGGTTCTTTTTTAATATTAAAATCTTATTATTTTTCCTCTAAAAGTATAAATTGATGGCAAAAACTCATGAAAGTATAACTGCGGAATAAATTAATATACTTCTATTAATATTAATAAAGTATATCTCTCATGAAGAGTTGCATAGTCAGTTTAAACAAAATGTATACATCAAATAAACATTAAATCCTAATATCTATTTTCTGCTATATTCCTCCAAAAAATTCATCCCTACAGTGATATTTGGTGGCAGTTTTCCACCTTAGCTTGCCGTTGAATTAGATATCTTAGATATCTTAGAACACTTTCCATTGCCTGCTTTTTTATTTCCTATGCTGCTATTTCATCCTCCATTGCCTTCCTTTTCAATTTCTCGACGCCACCTCTATTGTAGTTCACAAAGCACTCTTTGGATCTCCTCTTTGGTCTGAAATCCATTCATCATGCTGCTCAATCTCTACAATATGTTTTTTTATAAACATAAATAAGCAAATATAAACAATCACTACAAGAAAGTCGCCGAATACCGTCAGATTTACCGATAAATTTATCAAAAAAATTCGCTGATAATTTGATTGTTGTCGGATTTAGCGGCGGAATAAATCTGACGGTAACTATTTACCGGTAGATTTGTTCGTCCGCCGCTAATTACCGACGGATTTAGCAGCAAATATAAACTTTTAATTGGAAAAAATCTGGAGCTTGTTACCGTCAAATTTTTTCTTGATAAATCCGACGGTAAACTTAAATTTTAAGTTTTTTTAAAGAAATTGTTTGAAAATTCAATATATATTTTAAAATTCAGCTGGACAAGATATCTACAACATCACAAGAGTTGCAACAAAATTAACTGAGAATCTTCTAGTGCACAGACTCTAATCAACAACATACATCCATCGATATTAATAGATATAATCTTTTTGATCGAATATCAAATATGCAAATTAAAAAGGTTTGGTCCTTGAAACTCAAAAACTTAATAATAGTTCAAAGCATGCTCAAAGTGATGCATTCGATTTGGCGTAACTTGTCAATCTCTTACAAATAATTCAATACAATTTAGCATGATGTTATCAAGTGCAAACAGAAACCATATCATAATGAAACTTCTTCAACACTTCTATAACATTATGACATTACAAATATTTACATAAAACCATCATATGCATAATAAATGAACAAAGGAATCAAGTAGTAAACTAATATTCCAAGTTATAAATCAGAAGCGTTAAAAATAGTACATGATAAAAACACATACTTCTTGTCAATCTCTGTAATATCACTTCGGTCAGATTTCTTCACGATCACTTGCACCCGATTCTCACATATGAACAAGAGTACTTCAAGATATAAGAAACAACATAAACATGGACAGAATCAAAATCAATGAATACATAATGCAGTCATACAAGTACTCTATTAAGATACTTTGCTCTAATTTGAGAAGCTTCAGCTTGCCTTCTATATTAGGGAAAAAATAAATTAATTAAAAAAGAGAGAGTAATAGAAGGATATTGAAGCTTGAAGGGGGTTTTGGCCATACTGAAACTGGAAGCAGGATTGGTAGTGCCTGCAATTCTCAAACAGCGAAACATCAAAAACTACAGCTTTCACAAACAAATCAAAAAAAAGAAGGAGGAAGAAGAAGAACAACATAAAGTTTTTTCAGGAAAACCAAGGAATTAAGATTACATACCTAACACAAAAGGATCCTCGGCTTTTGTTGTCTCTATCTGTCAACTATGTGAGAACGAAACAGAGGCAATGAAATGGGATGGATAATGAAAAAGGATATATAATTGAAATTACAAACCCTAAACCCCCTAAATGTTGAAAAAAATCGAAAGAAAATAATCAGAAAAAGGAACTTAGTATAGAAGGTGGCGACAATGGAAGGAAGGAATGAAAAGGCAACGACAGTGATGAACAAGCGTGGAGCAGGAGGCACCGACGCTGTGGAACGAGCACGGTGTAGGACGTGACAACGTTGAGGTAGCGACAGTGGCTGAGTGACAATGACCAATGATGAGAGTGAGTGAGGGTGGCGATGACGGTGGCGAATGGTGGCGATGAGAGCTAACGACGAGAGACAAAGAGAAAGGAGAGAGAAGTGAGGTTGCTAATGTTGCACAAATGAAATGAAAGGGTTTGCAATTTCGAATTTAGGGTTTACTTTATCGGTGGAGCCGATAACGTATATCCTGTGATCAAAACGGCGTGCTTCATTTAATACCTTACCGTCGGATTTTTTCACCGCTAAATCTGACGGTAAAGGTTGCGCCAATTTTTCTTTTTTTTCCTCCAATTATTTTCGGCGAATATATCATCGAAAAATCGAATTCAATGGTAACTTTTTTACTCAGATGACTTTATCGCCAAATTCGCGGTAAATCTGTCGGTAAACTCGCCGAAAACCTTCAATGCTAAATTCGATAGTATTCAACGTTTTTGTTGTAATGAATTACGGTCTAGAGCATATTCAACATAATTTTATAATTACAACCAATGAGAAATAATATAAAGATTCTCAACATGGTACTTACACCAATAGTCCGAGCTTCTTCATGGATAGAAACCATCATTTCGTTCGTGCACTAAGTTCCATAAATCTCCTCTACTAACTTTTCTCTAATCTAATTTATATCATCACTATGTTCCATCCAAATGAAGAAAATGTAGACAAAGAGATAGTTCAAAGTGAATTCAAATATAAATTACCTCTTTTTTTTTTTACTTAACCCAACTTTTTGAACTGCTAGTGTGAGTGTATAATTATTTCAATTGATTGACATTATTTTTTCTGTACTTCTTCTATTATGCCATAAAAAGTAAGAGTGATTAGACACCAATTTTATCCAAATAAATGCAACATAAATAGTATTATTTATTTTCGAATTTAAAATAGATTGTTTTTGTGTCAGGTTTATTGTGATATGGAAGGAACAATCTCTAATACTCTTTATCAATTCTCGACAAGTGTTCCTTCATATTTTGTTCAAGCGTCTTTATTGAGTTGTAATGCTCATGTTACAACCTACTCGTTGTATCCTTCTACGAGTTTTTTATACTTTTTAAAATTGTACTCTTGATACTTGCAATACTATTTTCATCAAAGTAGAAGATTTTATGCAACAATAAGTTTAAATTATTAGTAATTATTAAATAAAATTGATTTAATTCAACAACACTACAAATTTTTACCTTTACACAATCGTTATAACTTTGTCTTTAGTGTTAATCTTTTTCCAATTTTTTTTACAAGTAAAAAACTTATTATAATCAGCACCTAACAATTCAAGAATGTCATTTAATAAAGGTTTCTGTTGGTCCCTATAGTTTCGCAAAATTTTTAATTAGGTCCCTGTACTTTTTTTTCTTTTAATTGAGTCCTTATACTAAATTTTTTTTCTTTTATTTGGGTTCCTACACCAAAATTTTTTTTTAGTTGGATCCCTATAAAATTAAGCTAATTAGTATTAAGAAGGACCTAATTAAAAAAAAAAATTTAATGCAGAAATCCAATTAAAAAAAAAAATTATAGAGACCAAATTAAAAATTTTGCAAAATTATATAGAGACCAACAGATTAATTAAATCTTTAATAAACTAACTCTAACTCTAATTGGTAGCAGTTCTTTGCTAAACTTGAGTATAATCTCTTTATTATTAGTTTATTATTAGGCTGCTTCACTTAAACGTGTTTGTTTGATTATAGCATTAGAATTTATAAAAAATAAAACTTTATTTATGTAATTATTGTGATAAAAAATCTGAAAAAAATAAAAAATTAGAGTTTAAATTATTTTAAATATAAAAAATTCAAGATTTGTTACTATGGTATTAACATTCAAGATTCAAGATTTTGAATATATATATATATATATATATATATTCTTATACATGATTTATAAAAAGTATATTTAAAAAACAATATAAATATAATTTCTTTTAATTTTATGTCCTTCACATGTAAGACAACCAATACCAATAATATGCTTTAATTTTCAACAATACCCATTTTATGGTTTCTTTCCCGATTGTTATAAAATATATAATGAAAAACACGTGTGCCATTTATTTGATAATGATACCGATGTTACGTTGATTGATGTCCTCGATAGACATTTTAGGTATAGATATTCTTGTTTTAAGAAAGTATATATTGATATATTTTGAAAGGAGAAAAAGTATTGATATTTAATAGTTAATGGACACTAGTACTTAGTCTCATATTAATTATATCATATGATCAAATTTAATATATAAGTATAAAACTATATCTGGAATAATTTCATAGTTAAGTTTTTTAAGATAAAAATTTAGATAAAATTAAATTGTAAAGTTATTAATGGATAATTAGATATATAGAAATATTATAATTAATAATATTTTTATAATTTAAGTATAAATACAGTACTTAACAAATATTCTCATGTATATTTTTATTAGGATAAAAAATTATGCACTCTAATTTGTTAGGATTATAAATTATGTTTTTTAAGATAGGAAATATTTGATGTAGTTTCATATCAAAAGTTGTATATATGTGTTCATAACTAATAAAAAAGCAGGTTGAATTTTCTACATGGTATCAGAGCATACTTTAATACCGACAAACACAAAAAGAATCTAGGCTGCATAACCATGGCAGCAGAATCAGGAAAGAATTCCGTAAATATACCAGAGACTTCAGAAAAGGGAACTAAGAAAACTTACTCGTCATATGACCTCAATAGGAGTGACAACCCAGGAAATGTAATCACGCAAATGCAGTTATGTGGAGAAAATTATAAGGAATGGGTTAGAGCTGTGAAAAATATCACTTTGGACTCGAAGAAAATGGGGATTCATCAATGGAACCTTCACGGAACCAAAATAAGGGGCATCTTGAGAATTGGTGGGCAGTCCAATCCATGATTGTATCATGGATTTTGAACACGATCGAACCAAGCCTACGGTCGACCGTTGCGTTTGTAGAGAACGCACAGACACTATGGGAAGATTACAAAGAGCGGTTTTTTGCCGTGAACGGACCACAAATACAACAACTGAAGTCAGATTTGACGTGATGTAAGCAGGAAGGAATGGCCATGACAGCGTATTATGGGAAATTAAAAGTACTGTGGGATGAATTAGCAAAATGCGAGCAAATTTCCAAATGCACGTGTGGTGGATGTAAGTGCGGGATTGGATCTCAACTTGAGAAGCGAAGGAAAGAATAGAGGGTCTACCAATTTTTTTATGGGCCTAGATGATGCGAGTTATGAAACAGTGCGGTCAAATATTCTGGTAACCGATCCTTTGCCATTGCTGAATTGTATGTACGCAATGCTAGGCCAAGAGGAGAGAGTGAAGACGATGGCTAAGGCATCAGAAGAGAGAGGGTTGGTTGTGGGACTCGAAATACAGGCAGGGAATAGGACGAAAGAACGAGGAGATCCTAGCCAAAAATTAACAATATGCTCTCAATGTGGCAAAAGTGAGTATGACGTTAAAGGATGCTTTCAGATTGTAGGATATCCAGAATGGTGGAGTACGCGTACACATGTGGCACACATTGATGGAAGTGGTAGGCATACTACCAACATAGAAGACACGAGACGTGAGATGTCAGGATTGACCAATGAACAATGGCAAGTATTGGTAGATATGATAAACAAGCAAAAACCAAATGACTCCGAGAAAATGACTGGTAAAAAAATTTTTGTATTTATGGATCATTGATAGTGGAGCTTCCAACCACATAACTGGAACCTTGAAAATTTTATGTGAGAAGAAAACTATACGTAAGTGTCCAGTAGGTTTACCGGATGGAGAGTAGGTGATAGCGTGCAAGCAAGGAATAGTGATACTTAAAGGAGAACTTGAATTGAAAAATGTTCTCTATGTACCTCAATTAAAATCCAACTTACTTTCAGTTTCTCAATTAACAGGTGAAAAATACTGTCTAGTACAATTCACTGATAAATTATGTCATACAAGACTGCATTTCGAGGACGCTGATTAGAGCGGGTGAGCGGAAGGATGGGCTCTATTGATATCGTGGGGCACACAAGATTCAAGCTTGTCATACCAAAATAGAGAATCAACTAGCACTTTGGCATAAGAGACTAGGGCATCCATCATTTCAAATTGTGCAAATGCTCTATAATGTAAGTGAAAAATATACAGCCAATGAGATTTGTGAAATTTGTGAAAAATCTAAGCAAACAAGAGATAAGTTTTCTTTGAGTGACCATCAAAGCTTCCAATATTTTTTATTTAATCCATTGTGACTTGTGGGGACCCTATAGAACTCTCTCCTCATGTGGTGCTTCGTATTTCTTAACTATTGTGGATGATTGTTCACGAGCGGTTTGAATATATTTGTTGAAAGAAAAGGCTGAGGTATCAATCACATTAAAAAAAATTTTCACTTTGGTTGAACGGCAATATAACAAATATGTTAAAATGGCACGATCTGATAATGGAACGAAATTCATGTGTTTAAAACAATACTTCCTACAACAAGGCATTGTTCACCAATCGTCATGTGTTAATACACCGCAACAAAATAGACGATTGGGGTGCAAACATCAACATATTCTCAATGTTGCTAGATCATTACATTTTCAAGGCAATCTTTTGTCCAGTTTTGGGGAGAATGTGTCTTAACTGCTGGCTATTTAATTAATCGTACGACATTATCAGTATTGAAGGGCAAGACTCTGTATGAGATTTTTCATGGAACAATTCCAAGTTATGAGCACCTGCAGATTTTTGGTTCTTTGTGTTATGCTCAAAATCAGAATAGACAACGGGACAAATTTGCCAGCCATAGTCGAAAATGTGTGTTTGTCGGGTATCCTTTTGGGCAAAAAGGATGGGAACTATTTGACTTAGAAAAAGAAGTTTTCTTTGTTTCTCGTAACGTTCATTTTCTTGAAGATGTGTTTTTCTTTAAAGCGGATCAGGTTTTGGAACCAAGGATTAAAGATATTGGACCTCCTGTGACAGAAACAATTGTTGAAGAAGACACTCTCAATGAGACCAGTACTTCACACTTGAATGACTGTGCTGGTAACTCCCTTATTGAAGAACCTATTGACCAACAAGGGGGACATGAGCTCAATGAAGAGATTGAAGAGTACATCGCTGACGATGCATCGGAACCAAGTGTAGTAAAAACAACGCCGATTTCTGATCTACCATTAGTCACGATGGACGTTCCACTTGGTCGGGGTCACCGCATGAAGACACCCTCAGTCAGGTTGCGCGATTTTGTCTCTGCTGCTACAATATCAATAGGCCCTACCGACCAACCTCCCTCTTCATCAAAATTCTCAGGTGTGTCCTATCCTATACAAAATTTTGTGAATTATAATTCCTTTTTCAAACAAAACCGCAGTTTTCTTGCCTCTCTCCAGACAGAACATGAGCCTTTATTTTTCTCTCAAGCAGTTAGAGATGAGCATTGGCGCGAAGTGATGTTCCAAGAAATTCGTGCACTTCAACTCAATGACACTTGGAAGCTCACAACCCTTCCTCTAGGAAAGAAAGCACATGGGGTGTGAGATGGTTTATAAAATTAAATACAACTGTGACGGGACAATAGAGAGGTTCAAAGCAAGACTGGTAATTTTGGAAAATAATCAAGTGAAAGGTTTGGATTACAATGAAACGTTTTCTTCAGTAGTAAAGATGGTAACAATTCACACAACACTCGCAGTGGCAGCAGCCCAGGATTAGGAACTCCACCAAATGGATGTCCACAATGTATTTTTCATGGAGAACTTGATGAAGATGTTTACATGAAACTTTCTCCTGGTTTTCAAGTGTCTCAACAAGGACTAGTTTGTAAACTTCAGAAATCTCTCTACGGACTGCGACAAGCTCCACAGTGATGGTTTGTAAAACTGTCATCTGCTCTCCTTCGATATGGTTTTAAGAAATCCCTAAAGGACCATTCCTTGGTTAGCCTTCGCCATAATAGTGTGCAATTGGTAGTTTTGGTATATGTTGATGACCTTGTAGTTGTAGAAAATGATGGTGCTGCAATTCAACGTTTCAAAGAGTATTTACATACATATTTTCACATGAAAGATTTAGGCCGGCTGAAATTCTTTTTGGGAGTTGAGGTTGCCAGATCTTCGACTGAAATCTTCTGTGCCAAAGAAAATATGTTTTGGATATAATCACCGAAATAGGACTTCTAGGTGCTAAGCCTGTAGCAACGCGAGAATCATCTACTGGGTCAGCTACAGGTTCTCTTTTATCCGATCCTAGTATATATCGTCGACTTGTTGGAAGACTGATTTATTTGTGTTTTATTCGGCCTGACCTACAGTGTTTACATGTTGTCCCAGTTCATGTAAAATTCACACATCGAACAATGGCAAGCTGCTTTGCGTGTTGTACGCTATTTAAAGGGACATCCTAGAAAAGGAATTCTTCTCCCATGAGAGAATGATTTGCGGCTCTATGGATGGTGTGACTTTGATTGGACTAGTTGTCCACTCACTCGCAAGTCAATCACAAGCTGGTTCATCCAGTTTGGTAATTCACAATATCTTGGAAGACTCAGAAACAACCTCCTTTGCTGAGGCTGAATATTGTTCAATGGCTCAGACAACAAAAAAATTGAAGTGGATTAAAGATATACTCTCCTCTCTATACGTGCCTCATCATACCCCCATTCGTCTCTATTGCGACAGTCAAGCAGCTCTTCACATTGCTAAAAATTCAGTTTTTTATGAACCCACAAAACATATTGAAGTAGATTGTCATCTTTTTTGGGATGAGATTGTGCACCAATGCCTCCTTCCATCTTATGTTCCCACTCAAACTCAATTGGTGGACCTTTTTACTAAAACTTTTGGTGCCAAAAAGTTTGAGGCAATATTGTTCAAATTGGACATTAAAGACTTGCATGCCCCAACTTGAGGGGATATTAATGGATAATTTAGATATATATAAAATATTATATTAATAATATTTCTATAATTAAATATAAATACGGTACTCCAAAAGTATTCTCATGTATATTTTTAGTAGGATAAAAAATTATACACTCTAATTTGTTAATATGGTAAATTATGCTTTTTAAGATAGAAAATATTTGATATAATTTCATATCAAAATTTGTATATATATGTATTCATGATTAATAAAAAAGCAGATTAAATTTTTTACAAAAGTTGATAATTAAAAATCGTTAAATAATTCGATAAATTTAACTAAATTATCATCTTAATTTTCAATTAATTATCAATTTTACATAAAATTAACTGCAACTGAATTTTTATGGTCTGTTAAATGTGTAAGTTTGGAATTTCACGTTCAAATTTTATTTCTCTGGTCGTCCTCACTTTAATTTACCAATTTGGATTGAAAAAATATTATTTAATGCAAATCATTGTGCTTTAATTTTTATGAATTTCGTTCACTATTATTTATGGATGATGCCTCCTCATCAGAAATGAAGACTACGCTCAATTTGAGATATTCCTAGTTGTATGATAATTAACTTCTTTTAAGTACCAATTTGGCCATATACAAAAGTTGATAAAAATTATTTAAGTATTTGTAAATCATGAAAATGTGATCAGAAAAAATAGAAACGTGCGATTTGTGAGAGAGTGACAACTGGGATCTAACAAGCAAAGGCGAGTGACGGAATAACACAACATGGAGCCATGGACCAGCACCGCGGCCCACCACCTATTCAAACGAACCAGTCTTCCATTATCCAGCTCTGTGTTTAATTTCAATTACACTGAAAATTCAAGTAATAATATTTTTATTTTTTATTTTTGTACTTTTTACTATAATCCTTGTTCTAAGATTTAAATTCTTAATTTCATTTTCATTTTTTAATATTGTTAGATTATGTCATTATGTTTTAAAGATTCAAAGAATAACTTTGTGTCTTTCATATGTGTACAAAATGTAAAGAAAAAAACATAAAATTTTTAATTTGATTTAATTTAATTCACAATATTTAAAATAAATTTTAACTCTATTCAATCCAATCAGGAGTAGAACTAGACTAAACTGTAGAAAAGGACAAAAATTAATTTTATAATATAAAAAAACTAAACTAAATATTTTAGAAGAATTAAATTAAAATTTTTATATAATTTAAAAAAATAATTTTTAGGAGAGCCATTGCCGCCCTTTCCTTACACAATCCAATAATAATATAATATCAATTAACATAATACATCACAAACGACCTAAATCAATATTTTCAGAGAGGGAAACAAAAAGAAATTAACTATAAGAGTAGAATATAATTTATTTTAAATATTAAAAAAATTTAAATTAAATTAAATATTTAAAATACTTTTGAAATTTTATATTATACCCATATTCATGAAAAGTTGATTTCCATGAGTAATTATATAATAATATAAAATAGGATTGTATTATAATAAATGAATAGAAGTATATATAATAAAATGTGTAATGATAATGGACAGTTACATATATAAATGGTAAGGTTTGTAAAACTAAAGTAATTTATTTAGACGCTCCCAGTTGGCAGTTGCGAAAATGTAAACGAAGTGCAATTTGATGATATGTCGGCCAGCCGTCAAATTAACGTTTAAGATAAGGGGGAAAGGAGGGAGAAAGTCAAAATTAAAAGAGGGTTAAATAAGAGAGGCGAGCTAGCATTAGCAAGTAGCAGTAGTATTAAGCATGGTAGATAGAATCTCGATTTAATTCTTAAAATTTTCTGATATTACGATTTTAAATAAGTTTATCGATTTTACAAAATTTATACTAAATCTGACGATTTTACAATTTAAATCTTGTTAAAATTTTATGTTTTACGTTTTTTATTTACTTTTTCGATTTCACGTAAAATTTCGATTTTTTCAACCTTGGTATTAAGGGTGCATTGGCGCATGTGCTATTATTATTGATTCATGAATCCATTGTCTCGTTCGCGTTTACGACCAGACCAAGTTATATTATAGTAATAATAATAAAGCCACTCCTACTCACCACTTCCATTCCATTATTTTCTTTTGAAAAGTCGCTTCATGCCATCCTTCCCCCCTTTTTTGCGTGTTTTGACTTTCCCCACGTTCATAACACGCGCTTACCACTATAAATACCCTTCTCCTTCCTCTTCTCTCCTCATTCCTCAACTCTCAGCTCTCAACTCAAGTTTCAACTCTCAACAAAGAAAACAAATCAAATTAAATCAGATCACACCTCAGATTCAGATCCATGGATAACGAGATCGACGTTCCTCCGTTCTTTCTCTGCCCAATCTCGCTTGAAATCATGAAGGATCCAGTAACCGTCTCCACCGGCATCACCTACGACAGGGAGAGCATCGAGACATGGCTCTTCTCCGCCAAGAACAACACCTGCCCCGTAACCAAGCAACAACTCTCTTCTTCTGATTTCTCCGATCTAACTCCAAACCACACTCTTCGCCGATTGATTCAGTCATGGTGTACCATCAACGCTTCCTACGGCATCCAAAGGATTCCCACACCTAAACCACCGGTCAACAGAAACCAGATCTCAAAGCTCCTCAAAGATGCTTCCCGTTCCACCACCGTCAACCAGATCAAGTGTCTCAGAAAGCTCAAATCCATTGCTTCTGGAAGCGAAACAAACAAAAGGTGCATGGAAGCTGCTGGTGCCGTTGACTTCTTGGCTTCCGTTGTCAACAACAACATCGATTGTTCTTCTTCTGATCATCACGACGACGACGATGATGATGAAGCTTTGAAGAATAGTCCTTCCGATGAAGCCCTAAGCATGCTCTACAATCTTCATGTATCCGAAGCTGGATTGAAGAATCTCATAGGATTCAAGAACGGAGAGTTTGTGAATTCTCTAACGAGGATTTTGCAGAAAGGAACATACGATTCAAGAGCTTACGCAGTTTTCTTGCTGAAATCAATGTGTGAGGTGGCTGAACCGGTTCACCTTCTTCACTTAAGAACCGAGTTATTCGTGGAGCTAGTTCAGGTTTTGAAGGACCAGATTTCTCACAAGGCAACAAAAGCCGCCCTCCACGCTCTGATCCAGATCTCTTCGTGGGGGAGAAACAGGATCAGAGCGGCAGAGGCCGGCACAGTTGCCGTTCTCGTGGAGCTTCTTCTTGAAACTAAAGAGAGGAAGCCCTGCGAGATGATGCTAGTTTTGTTAGAGGTGCTTTGCCAGTGTGCGGAGGGAAGAGCGGAGCTATTGAGCCATGGAGCGGGATTGGCCATTGTTTCGAAGAAGATTCTTAGGGTTTCGACGATGGCGAACGATAGGGCGGTGAGGATTCTTTTGTCCGTGGCGAAATTCTCGGCGACGCCGGTGGTTGTTCAAGAGATGCTGAAGCTTGGTGTGGTGGCGAAGCTGTGCTTGAGTCTTCAGGTGGATAGTGGAAGCAAGACGAAGGAGAAGGCGAGGGAGATTCTCAAGATTCATGCTAAGGCATGGAAGAATTCTCCATGCATACCTACCAATTTGGCTTCTGCATACCCGGCTTTTGCTTAATTATTTCAAAAATTGTATAGAAATTCTTTGGAAAGGAGTAGAATAATTATTTAGGACAAACACAAAATTGGAAATTAAATACATACGCCCGGGCATCCAATTTAATTGCCCATGCATGTATAAGCTAAGAGATCTATCTACAGATTATTCACAAATTTAAATGGTTAATTATACTCATTTTTTTCAACATTTATTTCGGATTCTCATTCTCTTTTCTTCCCTTTCTCTCATATTTATAATTTTAATTTGCACTTGGAAACTTTATTTAACTTGATGGGATTCAATTTTAAGTTAAATATAAACTTTTCTGTCAAGTTATATTTCATGTATTGCAAAGATATACATCAGTATCGAGTTTAATAAGAGATGTCATATTAAATTAGTAATTCTACTTAACCTCATACGATATCATCAGTACGCTCTTAACATATATATATATATATATATATATATATATATATATATATATATATATATATATATATATATATAGGTGTTATATATATATATATAACCTCATACGATATCATCAGTACGCTCTTTAACATATATATATATATATATATATATAATATATATATATATATATATATATATAGGTGTTATATATATATATATATATATATATATATATATATATAGGTGTTCGTTTTGGTACGATGATAAATTTATACATATCGATATGATAAAAATGTGGATAAATTCATTCACGTCAGCATTTTTTTTAACAAGTTTATTATTACAGCAACAAATTCAATTCATTGATAATTTTTATCAACAAAAAATTTAGCTCCAAAGATAATTTACAGCAACAACAAATTTAACTAGGTGATTGTTTTAGTAAGACAGTAACAATTTTAAGGTTATGATAATAAACAATAAATTCAACTCAGTGATAATTTTCATCAACCCAAAAGTTAGCATATTTTTAGCACCAAATTCAAAAAATCCTACTTCATTCATGATTTACAGCAACATTTAGATTAAAAATAAAATAAATTAATTGATTAACAATTCAACATCATCTCAAAATATAAGAAAAAAAAATCTAAAAAAGACAAAATAGGAAAAACGATAATGCAGGGACTCACCAACGGACTACGGTCTACGGCGACAGCGAAGTCCCAAAATTAGAAGACACAACGAATTGTTTCTATTGCCGGCGACGAGGAGTCCAGGAAAGGTCTCGACACGTGGAAACGCTGACGAGTGTGACTGAGACGAGACTCGAGTGTGACTGAGAGAGACTATAGTGGGCTAGTGTGAGAGAGAAAAGAAAGTTTCAATCTGAGAATTGAAAAAGAGATGTTCTCTGAAAGAGATGTAGAAAAACTCAGAAAAGATGAAAAACAGTTCTTTTAAATTTTTTTTAGATGTGTTTTTTTTCCGTATAAATGAATATCAGAAATAAGGGTTTATGGAGGAGTATTAACGAGATTGACTGCACATGAATAATCAGATGTTGTTTTATTTTTTAAATTATTTAAATTTATAATTATAAGTTAGTTGAATTTTAAAATTTAATTAATTTAAAGAGATAGATTTTGTTCAATATAAAAAAAAGATATTTAAGTCTTTTTATAAAATATTTTTTATTTTTATTAAATTATAAAAATATTTTAATAAAAATATTGATATGATATATATTTTATAAAAAAAAATAAATGCTGACATGAATAATATAATCTACGTGGCCTTGTTATTTATCTATGTTTTTATCGTATGAATATGTATGTATTTATTTATTTCATCATCATCACATGTACATTCAGCAATGAGCAATACATGCATGCATGTAATTCCAATTTTTCCATTTCCATGGTAGATAGCTTAATTAGTCGTAACAAAATTAAAACTATTAGGATAATTAGTTACAATTTACAAATGAGTAATATATAAGTCAGTTTCAGGGAACTCCAAATAGATCTAATTAAATAAAATAAAAATTTACGGTGGAAATATTTTTATATAAAGTTGATAGTTGAAAATTATTAAATTATAATTTAATTAAACATTAAATAATGGGCCCAAAATGAGAAAGCAAAAAAATTGAGTTAACGGTGAAAATGCTGATTATATATATTATATATGATAAAACAGATAGAGAAGGCATAGCTGCATTTTGCCCCTCCTGATTTAATTTATATGAAAGAGTCAACAGTTGATCGAAATGGTTAGGTTGTGAGATGCACTTGAGACTAGTTGAGCGAAATAATTAAGATTCAGAACTCTATTGTATTTGAAACAATTAAACTTAAAGTATGCAATTAAGTGTCTCTGGACTGTTTTGAATATATACTTGCACTTTTATTTATTTTTCTTTAAAAGTTCGTGATTTAATCACTTGTAGAAGGTGAATATTAATTTGTGAATGATAATTATTACGATATCTAAAAATATTTGTCTAATTTATTAAAAAAAATTAATATTTAATTTTAAATATATAAAAATAAATAATTATTAAATATTCAAATTTTATTATAAAAAATAAATTAAGCAAAAATTAGATCCTAAATTATAAATATCATAAAATTCAGTCTTCTGAATACAATAATGTGCCTTATAATAAGTTTCAAACCCGGACGAAGCCAAGCTATATAGTTAATAGTGATGTAAAATTGAACACCTACCACAATTTTGTAACATGAAATCAAACTTCTCGAAACTTCTCTTACATTTGACTCAAAATAGATGAATAAAAAAAATCAATGCATGCAGTAAATGGCATGAACCCACGAACAGAACACTCGCCGTATCGGTCTGGTTCATTGGCTCCTGAAAAAAGTTACTCCAAATTCGGAACCAATACTAATGCTTAGCTTATTAGTGTGATTAATTAATTAGTCAAGTTAATTATTAGATATATTCTATATAGGATTAGTATTAGCAGGTGCATGTATGAGCTTGCATACGTTAATGCCACCCTTTGATCTTGTAAGATATATATGGTGAGGACCATGTCTTAGAATAATGAAGTATATACGTTAGATGAGATCTCATTAAAATTATTACTATTATAAACTTTGTTGGTATTTCTAGGACATCATGCGTAGCACAAAAATTTGGAGAATTTTTAAGTAATTTAATATTAATGAGATTTTTTATTTATTTTATTTAGTTATTATAAATATTAATAATGTAGAAAAGAAAAAGTTGTTAATTAAAAAAATGAGTTTTTTTTTAATTTTAAATAATAAAAATAAATCACGTTACTAATGTATCGTGCCATCGTAAAGTAAATATAATGAAAGAAAACTTCCAAAAAGTAGAGAATTCATTTTGTCTGAACTGAAGTACCAAACTTTTAGCACCGGCGAAGAAAAAAAAAAAGAAACTGCGGTGGCGTGGCTTCATCGCCGACTAAATAATAGTAGAAAAATTATGTGTATATGAGACACATGAATTGTATAAGAAAAGAATAATCATCTCCCAACTGGCTCCACAACACGTTCGAGAACATTATTAGAGGTCAATATTTTCATAATGTGAAAATTGACAGTCGATTTTACGTGAAGTTGATAATTGAAAGTTATCAGATGAAAATTTAGTCAAATTAGTTAAATTATCTAACGACTATTAATTATCAATTTTACGTAAGTCACACTTGAATTTTCACCTTTTTATAAACATAAAAACATGCAAGTTTATGAATGAATATTAAAAAATAAAGACTCATACATTTTTTTTCGTATGAAATTAATTATTAAAAATTATTAAATGAGTATTTAATCAAATTTATTAAAATATTTAATAATTTTTAAATATTAATTTTATATAAAAATAACTAAACGTAAATTTTACTGAATTAAAAACTAAGCATCAATAACATCTATCTTTCTTATTATTGTCGGTAGGGATATTTTCATATAAATAATTATCAAGTTTTTTTATATAATGAAAGAAAATTACCATTTGAATATGATTTTCTGACCATATTAATTAATTAAACAAGACAGAGAGACCGCAGGTGAGGTTGTGTAGTTGTGTTCTGGCCATTGATAAAACTTGTGTTAGGTCTAATCCACGCCGTTGGTTCTTTTCAGAGGGTTGTTGAAAGTTATTGAGAGCTGAGCGCCTCCCCAATTGATTAAAACTTTTCCATATATTTATTTGATAATAATAAAAGAAAGAATCATTATTTTGTCATGTCATTTCTAATTATTAAAAATAACTTCAACAATATATAATTAACAGTACGCTTGTGTTGACCACGTTATGGTCATATTTGTCAGAGTGTTGAGGCTCAACATAAGATTATTAAATAAATAACATCTTCAAATATTGGCCTACCTTGCCGCTGATTCCACCACGATCTGAAGTTAGGTGACGATTCTAAGATCCAAGTGGTTGTGGTTACAACTTGAGTATGTATACCACTGGAGAATCGATAATTCAATCAATCAAATATTTTTTGGACTTTATAATTTTTGTTAGGTTCATGTTGAAAAAAAAATTATAATGGTGCAATAATAATAATAATAATAATAATAATAAGGATAAAAAATATTTTTTTTAAAAATTGTAAAAAATTTTAAAATATTTTTAAATTTTATTTTGTTTCAGAAATTTTTAAATTAATCCTAAGTTTTTAAAAAATTTAATTATTAAAATATATTTAATATAAAATTTAAAATTTTAAAAACAAAAATAAAATAAAATAAAATAAAAATATATTTTACCCTCATAGTCTTGATTTTTGTTCGAAGCACATGGAGAATTGACAGAGACATGGAGTAGGAATGTACGAGACTTTCCAAAAAGTTGATGCTTCAAGGCTCCAGCCAGTAGTGTACATAATTGACAATGTTGACGTATATTATGTGTTTGAATAATAACAAAATGAGTTGCTGCAGGCTTCATTGTATTTATGATTATGTATTTTAGGTGCCGGTTGATAAACAACTTAAATATTTTTTTTTTAAAAATTAAAATATAAAATTTTTTAATAATAATAATTTATTTATTTAAATTTTTTATTATAAAAATACTTATTTTAAAATTATAATTTTTGAATAAATAATTTAAAAAATATAATTTTTTATATAAAAAAATAAATATTAAAATAATAATAATAACAAATATTTTTTAATATTAAATATTAATTTTACATAACTTAATCATAAAATTCTAATTGACAATAATTTTGATGGCAATAATTTTAATGACAATATCAAAAAAATTATTATATATTTAGTGTTTAATATTTTATTGTGTATGTTATGGTAGGTAAAAATAGAAAACAAATATAAATTGAATGTCATGTATATTCTGTTACTGTTTTTTAGTTTTACTATTCTTACTAGAACTCTTTCCTTTTTATTGAGGTTAAGAATTTACTCTAACAACTATAAAAAAATAGTAAATTATATAAAAACATGTAAAACCACATGTAAAAAAAAATAGAATCTAAATCTATACCACATATAATATTAAATACAAATTTAATAATAAAAATAGAGTGATAGAATGATAAAAAAAATACCTGAAAAGAAAATATGCAGCAGCTAGTTCAAATAGAACTGTTCATATCCTGACCCAACAAATAAAAGTCAGGCCCAATAAGACAAAAGGCCCACTAATAAAGTGGCCATTTACGGTAAAGCCCGACCTCTTAAAAAGGTCGTATATCAACAAAAAAGACCAGCTCTACTTGACCTAACGAGTAATTGTCTCCCGATATTTCTCCGCTACGTCTAGAAGGGAGATCCTAATAGACTCCCAAGATAAAAGAAATAGTTATCTATTAGAAAAGTTAGAACTACTCCAACAAAGATGGTTAGCTCTATTATAAGTACACTGGAATCTCCAGGTATAACTCACGTTATAATCTACTAAAAACCTGCTTAAAGCCCTTGCTAACTTAAGAAGTTGGACGCTGTCATACTAAGGGATCTGGACCTCACGTTCAAGCCCAAATCAACGTTTCAGGTAACCCTCGAAACATTGGCGCCGTTGCTGGGGACCTAGAATTCTACCCTTGACAAATGGTGGATCGCAAGCATGAGGACGGCCACACGGCATCTGAGTTTGAGCAAGAAGCTCAGCCAGAAGGACAGGCCCTCGTGCTTCCTCCTCTACCACATCACCAAGGCCCTCACGAGGAAGGAACCTCAGAAAATCCTCAACCAATGAGGATCCATTTCAAGGTCCACCATCCCGAGGTGAGGACCGCCCTCATACAACCGAGATCTTAGACCTGGTTCATAGCTAAGGAGATTGGCTGCAACAGCTTGAACACGAGGCTGAACAACAACGGAAAGCAGAATGAGAGTTGTGAAGAGAAGTAAGACGATGGAATGAGCTAAAAGATAAGCTCCGGATACTGGAAGGTGACCTACAAAGGAGGAATAATCGAGCGGAGCGTGACGAAAGTCCCCTGGGAGGAGAAGATCCGTTCACAGAAGAGATCATGAAGGCTAAAAGTTCCCAGGAATTTTAACATGGATTTCTACGACGGAACATCCAACCCGAGCCACCATCTCAGTAACTTCAAAAGTAGAATATACCTGGCTAACGCCTCTGACACCACCCGTTGCAAAGTCTTCCCGACTATTTTGACCAAGGCGGCCATGAAGTGGTTTGATAACTTGCCACTCAGGTCAATAACCTGCTTCGACGACTTGACTAGGAAATTCTTGACCAAATTCTCTATCGAGAAGAACAAAACAAAGTATGCCCCGAGCTTGTTGGGAGTAAAGCAAGAAGTCAGAAAAACCCTCCCTGACTACATGAAAATGTTCAATAAAGTCTATTTGGAGATCCAGAATCTGCCAATCGAAGCTATAATTATGTGTTTGGTCAATGGCCTCAAAGAAGGACCATTCTTCCAATCAATATCTAAACGATACCCAACTTCTTTGAATGAAGTTCAAGAAAGAGCAGAGAAATATATTAATATGGAAGAAAATTCCCGACTCAGAGAACCTTCCCCTTGAACAAACCGGCCCTACTACCAAAATCGGGATAAAGAAAGGGAACCCAAGAAAAAAGATGAGCAAAGTGTAGAGTAGCACGAAAAGTACCACAACTACACCCGTCTAAGGGTTTTCCTAGTGAATGTTTACCGCGAGATATACCACACAGAGAAACTCCCACCTCCTCTTCCAACTAAGCATAAGAAAGCTAGAAGTCGGACTGAATATTGCAAGAACCACAAGCTGTATGGACATTCCACCAACAAATGTTATGACTTAAAAAATGTCATCAAAAAGTTGGTTAGAGAAGGCCGACTTGACAGATACCTGGCCAACAAATCTGACGAATTAAGGAAGAGAAGACGGAATGAAAAAGGAGGATGACCTGTACGCCCTCCTAACACCTCGAAGAGACACATACACATGATCAATGGTGGGTTTGCAGGAGGAAGGATATCAAAATCCTCACGAAAAAAACACCATAAGGAGGTATATCAAGTCAGGAAAGATAGTCAACTAATCGACCTATCAACTATCTCTTTCACTAAAGAAGATGCTCAAGTCATATTACATGGACATGATGATCCCGTGGTAATAACCATGATCCTAGCAAATGCTAACCTTCACAGAACTTTGATAGATCAAGGTAGCTCGATTGATATTCTGTTTAAACCCACTTTTAACAAACTCGGGTTAGAAAAAAAGGATCTAAAGGTATACCCCGACAACCTCTTCGGACTAGAAGATACCCTGATCCGACCCCTTAATTATATCTCATTGTACACCACTTTTGGAAAAAGTATCCGATCAAAGACACTAAGAGTCGACTACTATGTAGTCGATGTAACCTCGGCCTACAATGCCTTAATAGGTAGGACTACCTTTAAACTGACTTGTAGCCGTCGTCTCTATTCCTCACCTCTGTATGAAGTTTCCAACAGCAGAAGGGATTGCTACTGTAAATGGGGACCAAAAGTTAACTCAAAAATGTTACAATGAGAGCCTCAATTTGAAAGGCAACCCAGGAGGAAAAGAGGTTAACACCATTGAGCTAGGGAGAGTCCGAACTCTGAAGAATTGCGACCCCAACCTGAGGGTAAAATGGAAGAAGTGCAAATCGGAAACTACCCTGACAAGACAACGAGCATAGGAGCAAACATAAAAAGGAGGCTTAAGAAGCAACTCGTACAACGGTTAAGGAAAAATTCCGATCTCTTCGCTTAGAAAGCTTTTGACATACCTGATATAAACTCCGACCTGATGCCCCATAAGCTTGCAGTATATACGGGCTCTTGACCTATTCAGTAGAAGTGCAGGAAGCTCAGACCAGAACGAACACAGGTCGTAGAAGAACAAGTACAAGCCTTGCTAGAGGCAGAGTTTATGTGGGAGGTAAAATATCCACTATGGTTAGCTAACGTAGTGTTGGTGAAAAAATAAAATGGAAAGTGAAGAATGTGTGTTGATTACACCGACCTCATTAAAGTCTGCGCTAAGGAACCTTATCCACTCCCCCAGTATTGATGCTTTGGTCGACTCAGCATCAGGCTATAGATACTTGTTCTTTATGGATGCCTACTCGGAGTATAATCAAATCTCGGTGTATAAACCGGATAAAGATAAGACCTCGCTCATAACTCCAAAGGCTAACTATTGCTACATAGTAATGCCTTTTGGATTGAAGAACACAGGGGTTACATACCAGCGATTGATGAATATGGTGTTTTCCGCTCACATAGGAAAACTCATGGAGGTATATGTGGACAACATGCTCGTCAAGACCCAAGAGGACGCAAAACTACTGTCCAACCTCTCTGAGGTATTCTCGACTATAAGGAAGCATGAGATGAGGTTAAATCCCTCAAAGTGCACTTTTGCAGTAGAAGCTGGAAAGTTCCTGGGGTTTATGTTAACCCAAAGAGGACTAGAAACAAACTCAGATAAATGCCAGGCTATACTCAACATGAAGAGCCCAACTCGTGTCAAAGATAAACGGAAGGTTGGCTGCTCTATCCAAATTTTTAGCCGGATCGGCACTAAAATCACTTCCCCTCTACTCAATCCTAACAAAAGGGAAGCAATTTGAATGGACCCCAGAATGCGAACATGTCTTTCAAGACTTTAAGGCATTTTTGGGACAACCACCTATACTTACCCGACCTAAAAAAGGGGGAAGAGCTCGTGCTATATTTGTCAGTTGGAAGCCGGGCTATAGCTTCAGTCATGGTCCGAGAAGACGAAAAGAGGCAGTAACCCATCTATTTTCATCAGCAAAGCCCTACAAGTGGCCAAGTTGAACTATCAAAAGATAGAGAAGTTTGCTTATGCCCTTATCCTTACATATCGAAGGCTCCGGTCTTACTTCTAGGCTCACACCATTATAGTCCGCACTAATCAACATATGGAACACATCCTACAAAAGACAAATTTGGCAGGTCGGATGCTACAATGGGCGGTAGAGTTGTCCAAGTTTGACTTAAGGTATGAAGCTCGGATAGCCATTAAGTCTCAGTACTTTGCTAACTTCATTGTCGAATACATCGAAAGCCCAAAAAACCCAATTATATAGAGTTTGTATGTAGATGGGTCATCAAATAAGGCTGGAAGCGGAGCTGGTGTTATTCTAGAAACCGACCAAGGAACTCAGATAGAGCTATCCTTAAGGTTCGAGTTTCCTGCTTCCAACAATCAAGCATAGTATGAAGCCATACTTATTTGCTTGAAGCTGGCTAAAGAAGTGGAAGCAGAAAAAGTGGTGGTGTTCAGTGATTCGCAAGTAATAACTTCGCAAATTAATGTCACATATCAAGCTAAAGACCCCACTATAAAGAAGTACTTGGATGAGACCCGAGAATAACTGACACACTTTTCAGGAACTGAAGTCCGACATATAGCTCGAAAATCCAATGCCCGAGTTGATGGCCTCTCAAAATTAGCCAGCACCAAACCAGAGAGAAACAATAAAAGTCTCATTCAAGAGAGTCTGAAATCACCATCCATAGCAAAGGAAGAAGAGGTAATGACCATATCTAATCAAAATTTAGGGTGGATGACCCCCATGGTCAACTACTTCAAATTCGACGTACTCCCTAAGGACAAAAAAAAGCCAGAAAGCTCATAAAGGAGGCTCAAAATTATACATTAGTCTGTAATATTTTATACAAAAGAGGGATTTCAACACCCCTCTTAAAGTGCGCCCCGACCTCCAATATAAGGAAAGTCTTGGAGGATGTATATAGTGGCATATGTGGAAATCATTTGGGAGCTCGGTCACTAGGCAAAAAAGTGATCCGAGTTGGCTTTTTCTGGCCGACCCTACAGAATGAGGCATCTGAATTTGTTAATACATGCTCGCCTTGCCAGAAACATGCTAACTTCCACGTGGCCCCTCCTGAAGAACTCATCCGTGTTACTTCACCATGGCCATTCTTGAAGTGAGACCTTGACCTACTCGGACCATTTCTACAAGCACTATGCCATGTCAAATACCTCATAGTAGGGATTGAATATTTCACTAAATAGATTGAGACAAAGCCCCTAGCAAATATTACTGCTCAAAGAAGTAAAAAATTTCTGTATAAGAACATTGTCACAAGGTTTGGAGTTCCAAACTCCATCAACACGGATAATGGGACTCAATTCATTGACTCAGCCTTTAGGAACTTGGTGGATGACCTAAAAATAAAACACCAGTTCACATATGTAGAGCACCCACAGGCCAATGGACAGGCAGAAGCTTCCAACAAAGTCATATTGGCCGGGTTAAAGCACCGATTGCAAGAAGCAAAAGAAGCTTGGGCAGGCGAGCTTTTCCAAGTCTTGTGGGCATATCGGACCATTCCACATTTCACAACGAGAGAATCACCCTTCCGACTTGCTTACAGAATGGAGGCAATGATCCACATAGAAGTAGCTGAAGAATCACCTAGAGTCTTATTTTACAATGAAAAAGCTAACACCCAGGCACAAAAAGAAGAGTTGGACCTCCTCCATGAAGTCTGAGAAAGAGCTCGGATTAAGGAGGAATCTCTAAAGCAAAGGATGGCTCTAAGATACCACTAAAAGGTGATCAAGAGAAACTTCACTACCAACGATCTCGTCCTGATCCGAAACGAAATTAGAATATAGAAGTCAGGAGAAGGAAAGCTAGCTGCAAATTGGAAGGAGCCTTACAAGATAGTAGAGGTCCTAGGCAAAGGTTCCTATAAGATGTCCGACCTCCAAGGGCGGGAGCTCCCGAGGTCCTGGCACGCTTGTAACAAAAAAATACTATAGCTAAAAGCCTTGTACTTGGGCGCACTCTTTTTCCCAATAATAAGGGTTTTTTAACTAGGCACCAGCACAAGGGCTGAGGGCATTTAAGCCTTTAGTGAATAGCTTTGTAAAAAAATTTCTTAAACATTAATAAAGATTCCTAGTCTATTTCTTTCTTTTAAAGTATCTTATCTCAAACGCATTAATTTAAGCTTAATAAACCACAAAAAATTCTTGCTTAATTAGTGAAGGCCGATTACTCGAAGTCGGACCTATGTAAGGAAATTAACAAACTTTCGAATTTGTTAAAGACTCAAAAGTCAAAATAAATTGTACCTTACTACAAGAGTTAAAAAAGGTACTTTGCAAATAGAGTTTTGAACATTGCTTCATAAAAGTTGTGAACAAACAACTAAAGAGAGTTAAAATGTCCAAAAAACTATAAACTATTACAAAAAATTAAAAGTATTATAAGCCCACAAGTCCGGCTGTACGGGTCACATGTAACAAAATATAAAAAGGCCTAAAGAGAAGCGAGGTTCTCGCCAGTAACATCATCTTTTCCAGGAGAAGGGGGATGCATAGAGACTGGCTCGGCCGACACGACAACAGAGGCCGTAGGAGAAGTCTTCACAGTAGTAGCTTCAGGTTTGGTTCCCGAAGTCGAGGTCTTCCCAACCTGAGGTCCCGAGGTCTTTGGGTCCATTAGAGGTTCCTCCTCATTGTCGTCCTCGAGTGCTGGGACTTTCTTGCCGTCTACTACTATGTTGTCAACACTAAAGAGGGAAAGGTCAAGGTCGAGAGCCAAGACCTTGACCTGAGCCTCCAAGTTATCAAACATCTCGTCCATCCCCGAAGCTGCCAACTCCTGAGATTCAGTAAACTACTCTTTCAGCTTCCCTAACTCCTTCTCCAGTGCCAACATCTCCCCAAATACACAGGTATAGCTCTCCTGAAATTTCTTGACCTTCTCCTTGGCCAAAATAGTAGCAGCTTCTGACTTGGTGACTCTTTCCCGAGCTCTCTCAAAGTCGGACCTCAAGGCATCTTGCTCCAACTCCAAGTCCTTCTTCAGCTCGTTTAGCCTTTCCACATCAGCACGGGCTGACACCAAAGCACTAGCCATCACTTGAATGGGAGATTTCCTCAACTCCTTAGCTAGAGTAGTACATACTCCAACCGTACGAAGCCCTCCATGTGCCAAGTGCTGGAGGTGGTTCTGAAGGGCCACATCATCCGTGCTCAGGTGGTAGTAAGGAAGGATATTTTTCTCCCCCCAAGCCAAGGCGTCAAATCTCTTCAAATAAATGCTATCATTGTCATCCACCTTCTGCTTTTTGAAGGGAGGTTCAATGGATGTTGGTGATTGGGGAGAAGGCTCGGAAGGGATAAGCCTGGAGAGAGGAGTGGGAATGATGATATTTTGTTTAGATGGACCCGATCCCGACTTCCTGGGAGAAGATCGGACAGAAGATCCAGACCCAACCTCTTTTTGTTGTTGGAGATTCTTGGCAACAACTGTCTTTTTTGTGTTTCGAAGAAACTTCATAGCTGATTTCGGAGCCATACTTTATGAAAAACAAAACAAACATACTAAGAGACAACACTTATGAATAATAGAATTCAACAAGTAAAGGAAGAGAGAACTACCAAGATTAGACTTCAGATGGTTGGGATTTTCCAAATATCTTTTTGTGTCTAAATGGGGGAGCTTGGCCCCATGTATCCAACACAAAATCTACAACACTCCTCTTTAGGTCGTCTAACTCAGCTAGATCATACCTAACAATATTAAGGGTATCTTGCCGATATAGGAAAAAAGAGGGTTCTTGGTTCTCGGGCAAGAAGAAAGGTCAGACACCCACAGCACCCCTGACCTTAAAAAAGTGAATTTTGAAATCTTGGAAAGAATCGTCGAAGATAGAAAAAACCTTTCGACCTTGTACAACTCGGAATGATATCCTCCCCGACTTCTTAGTGGAACTATAGAGTTTCGTGGCAACAAAGAGGTAAAAGAAAATGTTTAAAGTAGGTCGGACATCCAACTCCCGACATAGGATCTGGTACATTTTCACAAAAGCCCAAGAGTTCGGGTGTAATTGAAAAGGGACAAGGATTGAAGACCGCAACACTTCCATTTCAAAAACTGTAAAGGAAAGTTGGACACCTAGCCTAGTAAAGAAATAATCATAGGTATAAAAGAAAGGTTGTTTAGACTCCTCTAAAGGGGGGAAATACACTTTCTCCTCTGGGTCGGGCGGTTCTAAAATATAGCTTCTCTCATCCTCCCTATTCTCACATATACTATGGTGCCTACGAAACTCATCACAGTACTCTTTATCGGTCACCGGAACACAACTAAGAACAGTATTATCTACCCAAATTCGAAGAGCAGGAGGGACCTTAGTCGACATATTCAAGATAACACGGCGAGACATAAACGCTACACCTACAAACGCAAAAATAAAGAAGGCCGTCACTAAAAGAAGTCGGAGCTTATCCAAGGCAAGTAAGGTAAAACATCAAAACCAAAAGAAAGCTACTCTTGTCAGAAATTTTTCATACAGAACAATCAAATGGTGACTCTCCTATGCAACACCGTCACATTAAAGCGACACCATTTGGGAGAACACAACACAAAAGGGTAACAGTCACTAGTCACAGTAATGCAGAAAAAAATCTTTTCAGGATCTTTTATTATTAAACGTTCTTAAACGTTTCAAGAATCAAACTGGCAAGAAAGTCATAATGCAAAAAAGGTCTTTTCTCAACAAAAGGGAAAAACGGCGATGACAATAAAGGTAAAAGCTCAATAGAACAACAAAGCAAATCCCAGGTAATCAGAAACGAGAGTTCGAGGGAAAGGGAAAACGAAAACCAACCTCCAAAAAAGAGTGTGAAAAAGAAAAAGCATGTCTAAAATAGCAGAAAACGCAGACGATCCCCTTCACGCCGTGAAATGTTTGACCCCGACCCATAAAAGGATCTGGACTCAAGCAGGGGTACTGTTCATACCCTAACCCAACAAATAAAAGTCAGGCCCAATAAGATAAAAGGTCCACTATTAAAGTGGCCCTTTACGATAAATTCCGACTTCTTAAAAAGGTCGGATATCAACAAAAAAGACTAGCTCTACTTGATCTAATGAGTAACTGGCTCTGGATATTTCTCCGCTACGTTTATAAGAGAGATCTTAATAAACTCCCAAGATAAAAGGATTAGTTATCTATCAGAAAAGATAGAACTACTCCAACAAAGGTGGTTAGCAACTCTATTATAAATACACTGGAGCCCCCAAGTATAACTCACGTTCTAATCTACACCTGCTTAAAGTTCTTGCTAACTTAAGCATTGGAGTCTCTTGCAGGTACCACCCCTGCCTCCTCATGAGGAATTTGGACAGGCGTCACCTCGGCACTAAAGAAATCGGACGCTGCCATACTAAGGGATCTGGACCTCACGTTCAGGCCCAAATCAACGTTTTAGGTAATTCTCTAAACAAGAACATTGTGTGAAAAGAGTGGTGGAGGGTCAGTACTCCCAACAGATGAAACATTACGTGAAAATAGTGGTAGAAGGTCAGTACTTTTAACAGATGGAACATTGTGTGAAAATGATAATGAAGGGCCATTATTTCCAACAAAAATAAAAATATTTTTCATAGAGCCATGAATAAAAATAACACAATGATCTCTTTTATTTTAAAGTTAACTTTTTTAAAATAAAAATGATAAAATAACTTTTGAGAAGGATATAAGTCATATTTTTTAAATTTTTTAAAAATTTTAAATTAATTTTTTGAAAAATTAAAAATATTTCTCAAAAATAATACCAAACATCTAATATAATTTTTTATAATTCAAAAAAAAAGTTTTTGCTACTTCCTAATCTCATATTACAATTAAAAGTTAAAACTCTTCAATAGAGCTATTATTATTGTCACCACCTTCGGCAATAATGTTTGCAGACTATCATGCATAGACCATATATACTTCATTTGTTCTCCCCAACATGTTTAAACCAACTAATAAAATAATAATATTAGTTTTGATGTTAGTATTTTAATAGATACTGTTTTATTTAATAAGTATGTGGAAAAATAATAAATATTAAACTAGTTAAGATAATAAATATTTTATATTTTTACAAAAAGATTGTTTAATTTTTAAAATAATAAAATATAATTTTTTGAATATATATGATAAAAAATTTAAAAAAAGAAAGTTATATATAAAATATTTTTCAATTTTCATTATATACAATAAATATACAGCAGATAAGAATATATTTTCTTTTGGTAATTATAGAAAAGGATAGATAATAAATAAATATTGCATAGTTTTTTTTTTTTTCATGAAATGTTTACATAATCTAACCCTAATAATATATCTCTAATAAACTAATTGGGCCATATAGTATTTTTGTACGGGCCTTAACCTTAATTATGCATTAGGGCGTTGCTTTATGGACATCATTTTGGAGTGTGAAAAACCTGTCGCCAACAAGAAGTTCAAGTTCTTACCATTTTCGACCAACCAAAAAGTCCATTTCAGCTTTTAAGATTGGGATTAGTTATGCCCAAAAAAAAAATCCTGATTGGCCGATTGGGGTATTCACAATTATAATTTTTTTTTTGTCGATTTTATTAATTAAAAATGGAGTTCCGTCTCCCATACACTTTAACTTGATATAAATAACACTCTTGTTTAGTCCAGATTGTATTCCTAGTTAATCTTTTTACTTTTCAGTAGACATATTCCAAGTTATTTCTTTTTCGGTACTTTATTTTTTAAAACTTTTTCGAGGAGTTTGGGCTTTATTTGTTATTGTTGTTTTAGGCAATGTGGCGTAACTTTAAGTTAGTTAGGTATTTAGGTTTTGTTGGGCTTCGGCCAATGTGTTTGTATATTCAGACATTTCAGACCCAATATGAAATAAAAGTGAAAAAAGTCGTGCTAGAGAGCCAATAGCTTATTTATACAATGTATACGAGTTACAAAAGTACTAGAGATCATCAAAAATCAAACTCTTAACCTTTCGGATCTAAAATTCTAAAACCATGTCATGATACCACTCATCCCAGAGACTTACACTGATAGAGAAAGATAACGCTAATTGTTATATCTCTAATACTTCCTAAACTTTTATTGTACGTATTATACAAATATTCTATTGATTCCATACTTTTCCATTAAACCCCTGTGTTTGGAGTTGCAACTTGGGCGGGTAGGCTGGGAGGATCCATTTTTCTGGACAAATCGGATTTTTGTAAGGTTAAGTCCATGACCCAAAAAAAAATTGACTTTATGTTGCTGAACAAAAATATTTTGACTTGATGGTAAATTATCGAATTACGCTTTTGCTCATTCAAAATTTTACCACCTTTTTTTTTATATTCTTAGTTAAGTTCAATTTGGGTAAATAATTTAATTAAACTCATTTTGATAAAATAGTTTAAATAATAAATAATTATATTAAAAATAATTTATAAATAAGTTATTTTGTATTTGAATTTTTAGTTTTAAAAGTGCTTATTTATAGAAATGTGATAAAAAATAATAGTATTATGAGAGAATTCATTTTTTTTAATTTCTCTATAAGCTCCTAAATAGCTTTTTAGAAAGCTGCAATTTAATTTTAAAAATTGCACCAAATATTAATACTATTACTTTTCATAAGTCAAAAACTCAAAAAATTACTTTTAAAACTTCTCAAACGGCCCTTAACTAGTGTTAAACTCATGCGATGCCCGGGCTTATATTTAAATTTGATAAGTTAAATTAAAATAATATTTTATAATCATATATTTTTTAAATTTAGTATAACACTATCATCATCGTTATATAATAAACGTGTTAAATATGTTGTTTTATCTTTATTCAAAGTAAAATATGAATAGAAGAGTTCGAAGTTTATAATATTCTTGAACCATAAGGAGGGAGATAAAAAAATAAGAACATATATAACTGTAATAATATCATGTTAATTTTACCCTAAATTTTATATCAAAAAGCTAATAAAAATTTATCGACAACCTAGTATCTTACTAACTTCATTAGAAAATCATTGGATGTTGTGCTCCTTGTTACACATTTCATTTCAAATTTGAAAAAAGAGTTATAGATAAATTAGTTATATTTATAATAAAGATTTGTACAAAAGTGTAAATCATAACATGCTATTAAAATGAAAATAATATTATTCTTACCTAAATATTATTAAAAACCTCTTTGAACACGACATTTGTTGTTGATGACTTTGGATTGCCGTCTTCGTTTAGAATTAAAACCCTGAGGCCACTGCGACTCTTAACTCTTGACAAAGCAACATAAAGTTGTCCATGGGTGAACACTAATTTTGGCAAATAAAGCCGTACATGTGATAATGATTGACCCTGACTCATGTTAATGGTCATTACAAAACATACTGTTAATGAAAATTGTCTCCATTGGAACTTAAATGGCAATCCTGAATCTGAAGGGATCAAGTTCATTCTTGGAATGTACACTTTATCTCCAATATTTCAACTGGTCACTACCGTCGCTCCAATTATGTTGCTGCCAAGTTTGTTAACTATTAATCTTGTCTCGTTGCATAAACCTGAAGTCTGATATATGTTTCGCAGTAGCATTACAGCGACTCCTGACTTCAAAGTCAACTTGTGATTGAGTAGTTCCGAACATTTGATGTCATTTAGAAACTCTGGTGTGAACCACTCTTGTTTTACATCTTCATTCTCATCAGCTTGACATGTTGTGTCAGAGCTCAAATACTCCTTTTCCATCCCTGGAAAGATTGTCAAGACAAAATCGTTTACCTTCTCGACACTCTTAAGTGTGGGTGCAAGAATTGCTCTACTCTGAAAATACTTGTAATCTGACATGTTTTGCAACAAATTTGGATATGCAAAGTCTACCAAATGAGAGAGAGGATCATCAGTAGTTGTAATCAATAGATCATCTGGAATTTCAACTTTTGATTCATCACCAACAACAGAGCCAATATTTCCATTTCCAACATCAAGTATCCAATTAGCAAATATCTTCATTTCACCTTCATCTTGATCCGAAGAAGACATTAGAAGCCTCATATTCGTATGCAGTTTCACCTTACAAAATGACCACAGATGGGATGAGTTAATATCGGATGCTAATATATCGTGTTTACTTCCTTTCGGAATCATCGGAAGTATCTGTCTGAAATCACCTCCTAGAACAACAATCTTACCACCAAATGGTTGATGTGTCTTATGTTGATCGGTAACTGACATAAGATTCCTGAGCGTCCGATCAAGTGCTTCAAAATGGCAGTTGTACCTTCCCTCGCATACAACATATTGAGAACTCAAAATTGGATCCTGTTTTGGACTTCTCTGATCTCTTCTCATACCACATCATAGCGTCGCAATGCCGACAAAAAATTCTGGGTCACCAATATCTATCACATCTAATAATTACAAAGATAATAAATTGTTTTAGTTATATCTGCAACAAATACTTTATATAAAAATATACATTTCTTTCACCATGTTAAGTATAAAAATAATATTTATAAAAGATTATCGAAGAATGTAATTTATGGATTAAAAAGATGAGATCATATAATACAATTTTATTGTGCCAACCTCAAGATTTAAGTTTTACAATAAATCAATGTAGAAATACAAAAATTATAATATATAACCATATCTTAGTTTGAATTTTAAACCTTGAACACTAAACTAAACGATAATTTTTTGTTTATAAAAAAGCATAACAATAGTAAATAATAAAGTGTTGATATTGCTACTTCTTAAATTACCTGTATTCTCAGCAATATCGAATATGGCCGGGTATTAAATTTGCACAGAATCATCTAAAATAGTCATATTTTCAGTAATATCTTCAACTTCTTGAAAATTTTTTGAAAGATTTGTAGTCAATTTCTTCAAAAATGTTTCTTTTTGTATCAAGTGTCTTTTTTTTTCAGCTATGCACACTTCTTCTAATTCTTTAGTATCTAAATTTGAATTAAATGTATTTGCTCCTGTAATCATTAGAGATAATACATCAAGTACTTTATATTATAAAAAAAGAAAAATAAATATATGTTAAATATTTGAATCAGCTGAATTATGAATATATATTATGAATATATATAAAAGAAGTAAAATTTTAGCTTTGTGATAATTACAATCTATCATACTTATCTTACCATGTCTCTTTTGAAGTAGCATAGTCTTCCTATCCAGTCTTACATCCCTTTGCAATCTAATTCGATTTGTGTACTCCAATGAATCTATAATAATTATTTAGCATATACCAATGATTGTTTTTAATAGACCAATTAAAAAGTTAAATGTTTGGTCTATTAAATGTTTGAGAGAACAAAAAAAAATATTTTTTGAACAAATACCTTAGTACCTTCTACTTTCTCCCATTCAATGATTGAGGATGTCTTTGAAATTGGAAACAAACCACCGGTGTAGTCAACATCCTAAAATTATAATTAATTATTATTTATAAATTAGATACTACTAATGACCAAGAAAGCAAAAAATAAATCAATTTTTAATAGAAGTATACTTATATATACTCACAATTTGAATAGAGTGAGCCTCTTTGAATTTATTTATGAGATCCACATTCTTAGTCATCTTCTTAACTTTATAAGAAGGTGAAAAATATGAAATATCATATATTTGAACTTCAACGATGAAGAGAAAGATCTTATCAATTAGGTTGAGTAAAAGTGTAGGTGTATCTGATAGATCTCCTTTCTGCAGGATATTACATAATATATTAATAATAAATAATATAAAAAGTACCAATAAAAATATCTTCACTAATGCTTTTAGAAATAAATATTGGTTAGATCTTACCAATAGGAGTGGATCAAGTATCTCTATACAGCTCTCTTCCAAAACTTGTTTTGGCTCATTGTCAAAGACTATATAACATGCACAGTCAGAATCATCAATGACACCAAGCTTTATTCGATACCTTCTTAAAAAAGAAAATAACATAAGAAAAAATTAAATATAGAATCATTTAATATCTAATCCAATGTACATAGACTTTAATTTAAATAAATAAATAAATAACCTTGGAGTCATGGATAAAAGGATATTAGTAGAAAACTCGCGTCTTCATCGAGTCAAACTATCTCAATTGAGTATGGCAATGGAGAATTTCCATAACTTGATAGTGTCCATAACCATATCACTCGTATACGTACACACAAATTGTTGATTGTAGGATTGATGTCAGCAATTTTGTGAATATCAGCCATTGGAATAAGTAGGGAGATTTTGGATATATGTAAAGAAAGGGATTGATGTACTTTAAATTGTGGTGCTTTACATCTCTCGTAACTTATCCTTTTATAGTTGCATCATAACTAAATTTTTTAAAATTTGGTTGACTTTAATTTAAAATTTAAAAAATAACAAACTAAGTAAAACAACCCAAATTTAAAATTTAAAAATAACAACTTAAATAAATAATAATTTAAAAATTCTAAACTAACGTAAATATTTATTTATTATAATATTAGTATGTAACAACCGAAGAATAATTAACGTAAATTTTTTTAAAACTCTAAATTTCTTTAAAAGAATTTATGTAGCTGCAATTTAAAAAAAATCAACAAAATTTTAAAAAATTATGCTAAAAAGAATTAACAGATTTTTAAAAAATAGTGTTAAAATATAAAAAAGAACAATCTAAATAAAATCTAAATAAAATTTAAAAAATAACAACTTAAATAAAATAATTTAAAATTTAAAAAATAACAACCTAAGTAAAATAATCCAAACAAATAAAACAATTTAAAATTTAAAAAATAACAACCTAAGTAAAACAACCCAAACTTAAAATTTGAAAATAACAACCTGAGCAAATAATAATTTATAATTTATAAATATAAATCTAAAAATTTTTAGTGACGACACGTAAGCAAATAAACTCTCAGATTCAACGTATGAGCGCCATATCAGCAAATGAGTTCCCCATTTGTATTACTATAAAGATAAAGATTACTATAAAGATAAAGATAAAGATATCCAAATATTAGTCGAGGCACGTTATAATCTTAGTTATATTTTTTGGACTTAAAAATATAATAACTCAATAATCTTAAGTTTTGAAACAAGGTTTAATATGGGAATGGATTCTCTCAAATTTTTTTAATAATTGAAAGAGTAAAATATGATCTCATATCATTAATTTTATAAGTAAAACCAAAAATAAATATAAAAAAATAAAAAATTAAAGATCATACTTTACCTTCTCAATTTTTTTTAACAGAGAATTCATTTCCGGATTTAATAATGTTGGCTTCAATGGCATTGCTGAACACAATGATAGTTGGGTATGTGGAACTTTGAGAGGGCCTTTAAATATGTCCGCAAACTGGTAAAATAGTTGTAAAATTACTCCAACATTCAGCTCAATAATTACTTAAAGTTAAAACTATTTAGTAAAAATATATGAGCGATTATAATGTATTTGTAATAACTCAGATTCCCTTTATATATATTCCTTAAATAATCGATATACCGTAATTAATCTTTGTCCATATTAGATCCAAGAGAGCCATTCAGATTTGTTGGTAACGAGTAAACATGTGTTTTTTGTTTCTTGCATAAAATTAATAAAAACTTATCCGACGTATTATAATACCCTGCATAAAATATAAAAGAAAAATTAATTTAAATTAAAGCAGCTTATAAATAAGTTATTTTGTATTTTGATTTTTAGTTATAAAAGTACTTATTTTAAAGTTGTAGCGTTTGAATAAATAACTCAAAAAAATAAACTTTTTTTATAAAAGAGAATGAATATTAAAATAACCATGATAACAAATACTTTCCAATATTGAATGTTGATTTTACATAACCTAATCACTAATATTGTGTATGATATGATAGGTGAAAATAAAAAATAAATATAAAATACGTGTCAATGTATATTTTATTGCAGTTTTTTATTTTTTATTTTTACTCCTATTAGAACTCTCTTCTCCTTTATTGAGGTCAAGAATTTGTTATAATTAACTATGAAAATAATAATAAACTATAAAATTACATATGAAAAAAATAAAATTAAAACTGAAATTTCATACCACACTTGAATACAAATTTAATAATAAAAAATAGTGATAAAAAGATAAAAAATTTAGAAGGAATATATGCAGTAAGTTGTTCAGATGTAATATTGTTGAAAATGTGGAGTATCAATACTTCCATCAGATGTTACGTAAAAATGGTGAGACTTAGAACATTGCGTGAGAATGATGGTGGAAGGCCAGTGCTTCTAGCAGATCTTGTGTGAAAATGGTGATGGTGATTTTTTTATTTTAAAATTAATTTTTTAAGTAAGTGGTAGAATGACTTCTCAAAAAGTAATAAGTCATATATTTTTATTTTTTTAAAAAACTGTAAATTAACTTTTTAAAAAATTAAAATTTATTTTAAAATAGTATCAAACACATAAATTATGATTTTTCATAATTCAAAAGTAAAAAAAAATAGCTTCTGCTATTTCTCAAACGAGGCTCTTAATCCTGAGTGAGGGGAGAGTAGAAAGTTAGAAGTTAGAACCCCCAAAAGGCGACGTCGTGAGCTATAAGACAAATCGAGCCGGGTTTTTTTTCTTTTTTTAATCCTTCTCCTGGCTACTCTGTGCTGTGTGTTCCAATCGCCATTTGACGGCTGAGATCCGATCGATCTGAAGAAGATGATGATGGATCCGGCCACCACGCCGCTGGGCCAGATGCTCCTCGAAGAGATCACTCCCGTCGTCATGGTCCTCTCCACTCCCTCCGTCGAAGACTCTTCCCTCAAGAACGGCCTCTCCTTCCTCCATCTCCTCACTCCTTTCTGCTCCTTCAACAACATCGACGGTATTATTCTCTCTCTCTCTCTCTCTCTCTCACACACACACACACACACACACACACACACAGCTGATACCAGCATTGCTCCATTCCGCTTCTTGCAGTGCCTGTTAGGACCGCCAGTGACCAGCCTTATCGCCTTCACAAGTTCAAATTGCGTTTGTTCTACGCTTCTGATGTCAGAAGGCCCGATTTGAAGGTACGCGATGCAGCTTTTGCTTCTTTAGGGCTTTGTTTCTTGTTGTTTTCAGAGTTTCTCTCATTCTGCGTTTCCTCGCCTTTTACTAGGTAGCTAAAGAGCGCTTGAAACAAGTTATTACGGAGGCAGGGGAGAAAGTGTTCTCTGAGTTGGATTCTAATGTGCCACATATTGATCATGAACTTGCAAGTAAGTCACATTCTCTGTATACAATTTGTATTCGGCTGTAATTCGTTTTATATGCAATCATCGATCCCACACAAATGAATTGATACGTACTATAGTTTTGTGAATTTGTAGTAATTTAGGCGGTAATATGCTTTTTTGTAGTTCTATTTCCTGTCCACGTTTTTAAAATGAAAAATTAATTTCATCAACAAATCGTATAAATACCTTTTTATGTGAATTGCTTGACTGTTTGAGTTCTGATATACAGTATGATCAAACCTGAGGCTTGGTATGTTCAAATTGAGCATGCCGATGATCTGAGAGGCTTCAATTTCTTACAGTTGTAGGATAAATTGTAAAATTTCCTTTAGTGTGACATCAAGTTAGTTGAAGTTTTGTCGTTGTCTAAGATTTGGTTTGATTAACAAATAATCTTTTAGGTTCTGAGTACAGAAACACACCATCCTGGTTTCAGTTTCTTAATAAAGAGCTTGTACGCGTGGCCTCCTTTTCAGACCATGAAGCTTTTGACCATCCTGTGGCATGTAAGATTTTACACACAGTTAGAACATTTCTTCTTCGTAGTCTCTTACTAATATAATAGTTCATACCTAGTTTTCCTTCTTTCATTCTTCAAAGCGTCATTTGGGGTTCAATATCATCAAATTTGTCTTTCCTCCTGAAAATTACTTGCAGGTATTCTAGCTGTCTCTTCAAATGATGAAGGGCCTATTAACCGATTTGTTGACCTTTATAACTCCAACAAGCTTCCGTCCCTTCTCAATGGTGGTGCAATGGATCCAAATATTTTGAAGCATTACTTGCTAGTACATGATAATCAAGATGGCCCTGCAGAGAGGTATGGACTTTCTTTTATTATTATTGCATTTGAGAAGCTATATACACATAGAAATGTATGACCGAGTACCAGTTGCAATTAGCACGTACACTACATTGTTAATTTTTGGTTTTGCTATTCTGTAAGCTGTATCTCATACATGATGCATGTTGAAGAGGTCTATATTTTGGTCTTTGTTAAGATGTCTTGGAGTGACATGGTTTTTAGGAAAAGGATAGGCATTTTCATTGGTGTCTATGTGGTGGATATTGAAACCTGAAAGTATAGTTGGAATATTCTTTGGTTGCTCTGGACAGGATTATTTTCTTGCCAGAGAATGTTTTTCATCTTTTGGCAGAGCTTAATACTGATGTAGATTTTGTATTTTCGTAATTTTGAACCTTGAAACTAGTTTCATTCCCTGATAGTTAAGAGTGAAAATGAAAATTGTTTTCACTAGAAAAGTAAAACAAAGTATATAACAAACATGACAGTTATTTTCTAGAAACTAATGCTTTCTCAGCTCAGGTGTTTCGATCCCTCGTTTTTCATTTTTTCTTCAGATAAATATTTTTATTAGTTGATGTAGTATTGTAGTGTTAGACTTGTGTGAGTTCCTTATGTATCTTCTTCAGCAGAGCAAGTAAAATTTTCACAGAAATGAGGAGTACTTTTGGTACAAGTGACTGTTCGTTGCTTTGCATTAATTCTTCAGTAGATACTCCTATCAAACATCAAGTGAATCCTTGGGCTTCACATGTAAGTTTGTTTGAAGAACTTGTAACTTCTTCCTTTTTGTTAGAAAAAATTAAATTAGAAAATCATTAGTTACTGTGTGAGCCTTATTCTTTTGTTGTTTTTTCTTGTGTTTTAGAACCTACGTTAAATATAAAATAATATGATATGATATTTTGGTTTCAATCATGCGAAAACATGCAACTTAGGCTATTGTCTGCTGAAATTTGTGACAGATGTCTGATGCATCACTTAGTCAAGGTCTTGGTTGCTTTCTTAACACCGATGATATCAATGAGGTAAGTTGCCCACCAGCACCAATTATTAAATTTTCCATGGAGGAGTTATGGTTAAGTAATAGACAAACTTTGAACTCTATTTTTATGACCCATTTACAGATCAAGAATCTCATGCAAAATTTATCATCGAAGTACATCATCCCGAACATGGAGCAAAAAATACGTGAACTCAATCAACAGGTCATTTAGTTTTAGCTTCTTTATTTTTGTTGGTGGATTGAATTCGTTATTTCAGCCCCCAATACTTCGATCCATATTCTGATCTTCCTTTGAAATTCGTTTCTGTAATGCTTCTTTTTTTTTAGGTTTCTGCAACAAGGAAAGGTTTTAGAAATCAAATAAAAAATTTGTGGTGGAGAAAAGGGAAAGAAGACGGTGCAGATTCTCCCAATGGTCCCATGTATGTTAATATGTTATAGATGTTTCTTCTTCTTTTTTATTTATTTTTAAAAACTGTAATGTTATACATGTCTGTGTGTATATATGTATAAGAAAATATAATTATCTTTGTGATAGAATATAGATGTATGCTATCTATGTTTCACATGATGTTGTGCATTTTTCTAATAAGGCTTTTGTTTTCATTGTTGAAGGTATAATTATAGCTCCATTGAGTCACAGATTAGAGTTTTGGGTGATTACGCTTTCATGCTGCGTGATTATGAGCTTGCATTGTCAAATTACCGCCTAATTTCCACGGATTACAAGATTGATAAAGCCTGGAAACGGTATGCTGGTGTGCAGGTAATTCATTTTTTTTCAATTCAAAGTCTAGAGGATGGTCAGATGCATGGTCCCATGGTTGTGACACCCGTTTAAGTTAGATTAGGATTTTCAATAAAGAAGTGGTGGAAGTATATTAACTTGGATTCTTCTTTTTTTTTTTCCCTCCCCCCAACTACCACAAAAAAAAAAAAGAGTAATAATTTCTGCTGCTGGTGATAATATATTTCAGGAAATGATGGGACTTACCTACTTCATGCTGGATCAATCTAGAAAGGAAGCAGAGTATTGCATGGAAAATGCTTTTAGCACATATGTAGTACGTATGGTTTATTTTGGAACATGAGAAGGATTAAGTAATAAGTTTTTCTACAAGGTGCTCACTATATTCCGTTTAATTATCTTTTTAATTAATAAACTTAATATGCGCAGAAACTTGGATCATTGGGTCAGCAAAATGCAACAAGATGTGGTCTGTGGTGGATAGAAATGTTGAAGGCACGAGATCAGTATAAAGAGGCAGCAACTGTTTATTTTCGCATTTGTGGTGAGGTAGTGCTTTTTTTATTCCTTGAAAAAAAAAAAGCGGTAATTTGTAAATGTTGTTTTCTTCTCTTGACAAATTCTTTGTTGTAGGATATCCTACATTCTGCGGTGATGCTTGAACAAGCATCGTATTGCTACATGTTGTGTAAACCCTCCATGTTGCGCAAATATGGATTTCATCTGGTGCTTTCTGGTGAGCAGTATAAAAAGTGTAATCAGGTATTGGGTTGTCAACAATACGTAGAATTACCCATATTTAACAGATTGGTTTTCACGCTGATTTTATTCTCTTTCTTAACATATTCAGATAAAACATGCAATTCGAACATATAGAAATGCTCTTTCTGTTCTCAAAGGATCTACTTGGAGCTACATCAATGATCATGTTCATTTTCATATAGGACAGTAAGTTTGACTTGCTTCAGTAATAGCATATTCTGGTTGTTTAATAATGTAGAACATATGCATCTAGATTCTTTAAACTTTCTTACTTTTCATTGTTATAGGTGGTATGCTTCACTTGGGATGTATGATGTGGCTGTCAAGCATATGATGGAAATCTTGGCCTGCAGTCACCAGTCCAAGGCAACACAGGAATTATTCCTTAGTGACTTTCTTCAAACTGTGAAGGTGATGGTGACTCTATTTCCTTTTCGGATCTCATGCTTAGAACCTGATTGTTAAAATACTGAACTGCCAATAGTTTGATTTAATGTAATTCCTGAAGTAGTGTGCTTTGTAGGACACTTGAAATTTTATTTTGCTTTATGTCTGTTGACAGAGTTGGACAGAAGCTAATTGGTTTGACAGCTGTCTTTATTTTCTAATTCTCTTGTATATCACAGAAAACAGGCCGGACATTTGAGGTAACAAAACTTCAATTGCCAGTAATCAACATTTCTTCAGTCAAGGTCATCTTTGAAGATTACCGAACTTTTGGATCTCCTTCAGCTGTAAGTTGACTCTAATCCAGCGCGCTCTCTCTCTCTCTCTCTGACACACACACATTGCATTTTAATTTCTAAAACATGTTTGGGATCCAATTTAACCAGGCCTTTTTACTGTTCAGTTAACTGATTATTTTAAATATTATAATTTTATGTTGAATGTGTATGGGTCTGTTTGTTTAGCATCTTATATATCATCTTAAAAGATTTTTCACTCTCACTCAATCAAGTCTGTTACACTTTTTGAGAGGTCTGTCACTCTAAATATGTAATTGACCTATAATGCATGTAAAACACCTTGAATTGTCATGGGCACTTGGGTCAAGATATAATATGATAAAGCAATTCACATGCCTTTATCAATGATATGAACCTCTTAATAAGTACATGATAAAATTTGGCTATCATAGTTGTATATTGTAGAATATAGAGCCTAAAGCCTTAATGTATGTGTTTGTATTTCAGATGTCACAGGAAGCATGTTTTGTTATTATATTGCACATAGGTTTAGAATGTTTATGGCTGTAGCCTCATAGTTTGAAGTATCTAAATTTTCAGGCTAATATTAGAGAAGCCTTGTGGAATTCTTTGGAGGAAGAAATGCTACCTTCATTCTCCGCTGCTAAGTCTAATTGGTTGGAATTGCAATCAAAGCTAATCCCAAAAAAGAATAGTCAATCAAATGTTTGTATTGCAGGAGGTATGTAAAATTTCATCAAAAGTTGATAATTGAATTTTTTTTTTTATCAATCTATCTTTTGTATTGGTGTTGAATGTATTTTCGTTTTTGTTCGGATAAAAAAAAGAAAGAATATTCTGTATATTCTTCAATCATGACTTTTGGAAACAAGAAATAATATTTTCTGGTGTGGAACAATAGGGACAGATTTTAACAGTCATTCATGGAATTCATTTTGGGAACTGTACATATTAATTTATAACTGAGGAGCTTTTACTGGAAATTAATTGGTAGAGTTTTAGATGACCTTGGGACTTCCTTGACAAAGTATTTTGTAACATGATATTTGTGAAAAGTGGATGAAAGATATTTTGCCATATCCTTCTGTGTGTGTGTCAGAATCAGTAAAGATTTAGAATATGACACTTACTATGTTTACCTTGTCTGCTGTTGGTGCAATGTTTATCCACACCACCCATCTGTAGAGGCTGTGAAGGTGAATATTGAATTCAAAAACCCTCTGCAAATCCCGATTCCTATATCTGGTGTTGCACTCATTTGCAAGCATTCTGGTAGTACTGATGAAACTAGATCAGGCAAGCTAGAGTTTCTGTCTATTTCGCCTTTCTTTGTTTTTTCGTTTCTTTCTTCCTTTTCTAAAAAATATTCATTTATATTCAACGTTGTGCTTCCCCGCGGCCGCGAGTAGTAAGACTAATAGGTCTCCGAAAATTTTTGTGATGGAGTTATAGATCCATAAGGGGAAAAAAAAAATACTGTCTTGAGAAAATTTTGCGATGGACTTATATAGGTCCTTGAGGGAAAAAAGGACCAAGTCCCCAAAGAATTGCAATGGTAGAATTAGCGTTCCTTAACGATATGGAATATTAATAAGGATGAATTGTGTCCAGTGTTGCAATTTGTTGGGGACCTGTAAGTCTAGCATTTAAATTCTTCAAGAGTTTAGTTGATACTTTTTTTTCTCCCCTTCATGGACCTATAAGTATATGACAATTTTTTTGGGAACTTATTTGGTACTTTATTTTCTTTCAAGATCTAAGTCAATTGAAAAATTCTTCAGGGTCCTACTTGTTCTATTATTCTTTTTTTTTTCATATTGATTATTGTTTATCAAGGATATTACAGATGAAAACCAGTCAAACATGGAGAAAAATAATGAGATTGATCACTTCAGGGAAATGAGTTCAGATAACACCTCATTTTCGGTATCAGAGGTTGATTTCTCACTAGGAGGTGGTGAAACAACCATGGTGCGTTTCTAGCATTTTGTATCAATCAAGTTATTCTTTTTATGTATCATCACCACAATTTACAGTTGCAATTCAGTAGAAGAGATCTTGTGACTAAAAATATGCAAATTGAGCTGCATTGTGGATAATCATGAATTTCGGCATCTTCTTAATTTTGACTAGATATATGCAAATTGAACTGCAATGTCAAATTCTAGATTACCTCATAATTTTGTGCACATCAAATTTTCTCATGATCATTTGTCTGGAAGTTAGGTTAGCAAGGTTGCCTTTTTTATTTTTTTTTTAAATAGAAAAAGCAATTTAACAAGGGAGGAAGAAGTTTTGCCTAATCAGCAGGCCACAATTTCCTGGACGGAAAGCTCATCCACACTCATTTGTATTATAACTTTTAACAATGCATGGTTCCCATTTGCATTTTGAATAAAGAAAAGATACTTTCAAGTTTCAATTAATGACTTGGTTTCCTTCTAAAAGAAGATTTCAGCAAAGCATTATTGCTTGATGCATATTTCCTGAGTTCTAAATTTGTTAGCATAGCTGGCAAATGTCTTGCTTCGTCCTATTTACTTTATCTTTATATACATTTTGATTTTTGAATGATTTTGGTTATTGGGTTTGTAATTGGATTTAAGAACTTTTGCATATCTGGTTTTTTGAGGTCCTGGAGGTTAATGTTGTACAATCATGTGTACACTCTGCTGGCCTGTGAAGCAGGTATGGGAGCCAATTGTGAGCCGTTTGGCTATTTTGGGGTTTTGAATAGAACAAAATAAAACAAAATCATCAAAATAAGATGATATTTCATCATAGATCTTTTAATTTAATTCACACAAATGATGTTACATCTTAGATATTTTAATTTAATTTACACATAAATGACATTCCATATGTAGTTCATGAAAGGTAAATGTATCTGGTTGCTCAATATTATTTTTGAATGTTTCTTCTTTTCCCCCTTAATTTTCCTTAAATATATTTTCATATCTTAAGTTGCGAAGTTTGTAAAATTGATATTTTTCAAAAACCTGTTTTCCAGGTTCAACTATCAGTTACTCCCAGTGTAGAAGGTACTCTTTCAATTCTTGGTGTTAGGTGGAAACTGTCTGGTACTATCATTGGCTTTCACAATTTTGAGTCAAGCCATCCCAAGAAGAATATTGTGAAAGGAAGAAGGAAATCAAATTACTCACCTAACAACATGTTTAAATTTATGGTGATTAAGGTGCATGCTGTTGTCCTATCCTTTTTCACTATTGAATTTTTTCCAATTTAATGTTGAATCCTCCTGTTCTATCTTCTTGTAGTCTTTACATTTAGACTGAACCAGCTTTGTTTCTCTCTTAAAATCCCAGAGCATTCCCAAGCTTCAGGGTTCTGTTCGCCATTTACCTGGAAAGGCATATGCTGGAGATTTACGGCAACTTGTATTAGAGTTGCGTAACCCATCAGATTTTCCTGTTAAGGTACTGTTACTGATTAGTGTGCTGTAATTTTTTGTTGGGGGGTTATTTATATTGTACCTATTATTCTTGCTTACAATTTCAATGGACGAATGATGTGACTTGATTGCAGAGTTAGCTTTATACTTTCCCTGCTCTTTCTCACATGCTATTTTTCTACATGCTTTATTCATTTGGGGTTTTGGCAGAATCTGAAGATGAAGATAAGTCATCCTAGATTTTTAACGATTGGGAATCCAGAACATATAAAGTCAGAATTTCCTGCTTGCTTAACAAAGAAAATAGATTCAGTGAATAATGATGCACAAGCTAATCCTGGTATCATGTCAGACACAGTTTTTATGTTTCCAGAGGTCAGTATTGAATCTTTTACATGCACATTATATAGTTGCACTTTTGAATTAGCATCATTCAACTCGGTCACATGTATTCACTTCATATCAGGACACTTCAATACAAGGTGAAAATCCCTTCTTGTGGCCTCTCTGGTTTAGGGCTGCTTTTCCAGGAGACATTTCTCTTTGCATGAGCATATATTATGAGATCGGAGATATATCAAGTGTCATCAGATATCGCACTCTTCGTTTGCATTACAATGTGCAGGTTAGTATAGAAATTTGTTTATATAACATTCTTGGGTTATGCTATATGGTCAACTGTTTTGTAGCCAACATAAGGAAAAACAAGGAAAACAACTAACCGAGTATGCTCTCCTTTTTGCAAAGGAGGAGAGTGAAACTGGGGTTGTTGGTTACATGTCTGCTAAAAAATTTGGTCATTTATACATTCTCAATATTCTTAGCACTATACGAATAACCAAATCCAGTTATGTTAAATAGCTCTATTTCAGATATACCATTTTTAGACCTAATGTATTCTGAACTGCCAAAATTTGTTAATCACAGATATTACCGTCGTTGGATGTCTCATTTCAAATCAGTCCTTCTCGGATGAGAATGCAAGAATTCCTTGTTCGATTGGATGTTGTTAACAAGACAAGCTCAGAAAGTTTCCAAGTTTACCAGTTGTCCTCTGTTGGGAAGCACTGGGAAATTTCTTTACTTCAACCTCCTGATACTATTTTTCCTTTGCAATCATTGATGGCTGGTCAAGCAATATCATGCTTTTTTACGCTAAAGGTTTGAGTTCTCATTTATGATATGTTTTACTTTGTAATTTTTTCCCACCAAGGCAGACATGTTTCATTTGAATGGTTATTGGGCTGTAAAGATAGATATTAATTACTTAGTGAACGTAAATATGTTTAGTTACTGATGGTGAAATACATAATACAGGTAACTAAGTCCAAGTAGAGGTGGGGTACTTGCTTGAAACTAAATGTTGCAGTATGAAATGCTTTATTGAAATAAAAGAATGATCGATAAGAAGCATTGAAGGATGGGTGCATGATAATATTATGAAATACTCTAATGTTTTCATATTCGAGCTTGAATGTTTTCTTGACCCGCTTTTATCTGATAAACCATTTAGTATCATTCTATTGTATACCCACTGTTTATTTCTTTTGTTTGAGATATGCTGGCTACTTAGTGTGTATGACACGCACAATATGACTATTGTTGACTGTATTAAGTTATTGTTTGCCATCAGAATTCAAGATTATTAACATCTGAGGCCAATGAACCTGCCATGCATGTCAGAAGTGATTTAAGTCTGGTTCCCCAAAGCAGTGACAATTTAGTTTTCAATATAAATACTGCACCTTTGATCAATTTCCACCATTTTGAAAGATTGCAGCAGGAATTTCCACACGAGGTAGACGTTTATTTTAGTGTCCACTATGCTGTGTATTTTATTGTTATTGGAATTTTATGTCACCATATCATTTAGGATTCAGTATTACGAAATCTTACACTGTTCAATAATTCTATCTTATAAGAACTTCACCTGTTTGTAGGATCAGGGTGACTTAAATACTGTTGATTTTGTATTGATCTCCCGGTCACTGAAGAGTGACCACAATAGTGGGCTTTCTGATCCTCCTTGTGTTATGTCTCACCATGCGTGTCACTTCAGGCATGTTTCATTTCAAACATGATGCTTCTGGTTTTGATTTTTACAATGCATTTTTTCCCTATTCGTATGTGTGTGTGTATTGGCGGGGTTTATCTTAATCTTTTCCCCCCATATCTCCTGATGACAGTACTGCTAGCACTGGCCCTATTTCATGGCTAGTGGATGGACCTCGAACGTTGCAACATGATTTCTCTGCGTCCTTTTGCGAAATAAATCTGAAGATGCATCTTTACAATTCGTCTCATGCTACTGCTATCGTGCGCATTGACACCTTAGATTCTGCAGGCAGTGGTGGTGTGGTTCAATCACCCACTTCGGATATCCAAGCAGGTTGGCATGATGTCACACCAACGACACCAACGAGTGAGCCCAAAGTCACATCAAATGCTTTTGAAACCCAACTCAAGAAGGCGCTATCGTTGGACAGTGTCTCACCATATATTTGGTCTGGATCAAGCTCTACCAATCTACACCTTGAGCCTATGTCCTCTGTGGAAACCCCTCTTCAGATCTGTGTATTCTCTCCTGGTACGTATGATTTGTCCAGTTATGTTTTGAATTGGAAACTTTCATCCAAAGGTCACGGAGGTGGTGATGAAACGAAACAGCAATCAGGCAAGTGCCAGGGGTATAAATACTATATTACTGTGCTCCAATCCAGTTGAGAAGCTGGTAAATTTTAGTTGTCCATTTACCATTTGCTAGAATTTTAGATCTCATTTTTAACGGTGGCTGTATATATATAAAAAAAAAGGTACACTTCCCTGTATTATTAAGCGTCAATAGGAACAAGGATGGATGTAAAGATTCAGAGGAAAAGGTCCAACACGTTCTTTTTGTCCAAACAATAATGAGTATGAAGAGAGTACATTACCATTTTTAGTTACAAAAGACTGAGACACTGACAAAATTATCCCAAAAGAAATTATATTTATTTTGTATTCGTAAAAAATGCACACCAGGTGATAAAAATATCTTAACGTTAAAATGTTATTGATATTATTAAAGTATTATCCTACCCCACTATTATCTATCATCCTTAATTTCTACGACTCTATAGCAATGACATTTTTAATTGAGCATAGTGTATACTATTCAATAATTATCGTAATGCTAAATGGATGAATTAAAAATTCCTACTTGCTGAAGATGTATAAGTACGTAATTACATTTATTTAATTGAGAAACAAGCATTTTATGGATCTTTTATTCTAATGTTAAAAAAAATATCCTTCAACTCAACCCGCTTCTAATGTTGAGGGTCTATTTGTGAACGCAAAAGAAAAACTGATACAGTTTATTCAGAAACATAACTTTTTGTGCAACCCCAACAACGTCCATATTTTAGTTTAAATTTTTTTTTTTTGGTGTCTTTAGTTTGATTTATTTTACTTACCAACTAAGTTCTTTAAAGATTTCTCGTAAATTAACTGAAACGCGCTGTGAAAATTTTCCCAAACGGATTGGATTGATCTCTTAAGTTTTTATTTTTCTTGTTTCCAAAACAACCAAACATGGTTGAGAAATTGATATAGACAAGCATAATCCCTCCCACTAAACCGTAACTACTAAAACAAAAGCAAACTTGCATTCATAAACAGACTATTCATGCAAGCACCACTAAGTATATATGTCCACATTATTAACACTAACAACATTAGGTTAATCCATTTATAAAACATTAAATCTTCTTATTAACTAATATTTTCCGCTTATTAGAATAAAGAAAACATGAATGACCTTTTGGCTAGCAAATCCTTCGTCTCACGCAATGGCTCGCCGGACGACCATGTCATCGAAATCAACCCCGGCGCGGTGGGAGCCACCCTAGACCAATTCTTCGCCGACGTGGAGGCGACGAAAGATGAAATGAAGAATCTAGAGAACATTTTCCAGAGCCTCAAAAGCCTCAACGAAGAGAGCAAAACCCTTTACGACGCCACCGCCGTGAAGGACCTCCGTTCACGTATGGACGCTGACGTGGCACTTGCCCTCAAGAAAGCCAAGTTCATCAAGCTCAAGCTGGAGACCCTCGATAGTTCCAACGCCTCCTCCCGCCGCGTCCCCACCTGTGGGCCTGGCTCCTCCTCCGACCGCACACGGATGTCCGTCGTGCATGGGCTGAAGATGAAGCTGAAGAACTCCATGGACGCCTTCAATGGGTTCAGGAACCAGATCTCGGCGGAGTATCGGGACACAGTACAGCGCCGGTATTTCACGATTACCGGCGAGAAACCCGATGAGAAGACCGTTGAGATATTGATCTCCACGGGTACATAATGCTTAATTGTTTGTGGCAACGTTCTGCATTTTAAAGCTCTGTTTGGTTTTGGATCACAAAATAATATTTTTTGCCACCGTTACATTGATTGATATCTTATAGTTATGTTTCACCCTACACTGTTATTCACTTATTCATTAATTTATACACATAGTTTTTTTTAATATAGTCTACGCACTTTAAATTAAAATTTATGAAAAAAATTAATTAATTTAGTAATTTTATATCAGTAAAATCCGATAAATATTTATTTTATTTTTTAATTTTTTCTATAATCATTTAAATTTTTATTATAAATTTTAGTTAGTTAATTGACTAACATTTGTTTTTTTTTAACATTTGAGTTAATATTAGTCAATTTTTCATTCTTATCATTATAAAAATATTGGCTTCTTATATAATTTTTATTATTTTCTATTTTATTAGTAGATATTTATAATATTACATATAAAAAATTACTTGCAAGTTGCAAGTGTGATTGAGAGGAGTATAAAAGATGCATGCATTCAAGCCACTAAGTTCAGAGCTTTTCATGATTCAGCACATAGCAACAAACCATAATTGTGTTTTGAGTAATAAACTAATAATGCAGGTGAGAGTGAGTCACTTGTACAAAAAGCCATAGAAAAACATGGAAGGGGAAGAATAGTGGAGACATTGAAGGAGATAGAGGAGAGGCACGATGCAGTGAAAGAGATAGAGAGGAGGCTGATGGAGTTGCAGCAAGTGTTCTTGGACATGTTAGTGTTGGTGCAATCTCAAGGGGAACAACTTAATGACATCGAAAGCTTTGTCATAAAAGCTAACTCCTTCGTGGAGAGCGGTACTCGGCAGGTGGAGGTGGCGGTGAAGACCCAGAAGAGTACCCGCAAATGGACATGCTATGCCATTATCCTTATTATTCTCATCATCTTCCTCCTCCTCTTTCTCCTCAAACCATGGCAACCTAATAAGGGACCTCAACTCACCCATGCTGCTCCTAAAACTTTATAGTGTTTAGATGATGTTGTTTGTTTATTACTATTTGATTACTGTGGATATTATTTCTCATCACTTATTTGCTTTAATGATTTCTTTACTTTTAGGTTTAGAAATGTTTAGAATGGATATGTATGTTAAATTAAATGCGTAAATACTAAAATCTAGTTACTACATAATGTCTTTTTTATTAGATAAAAATTTACATATAATTTCTTTTATATGATGATAATTAAAATCTATTATATCATAATTTAATTAAACATATTAAATAATAATATTATTTATAATAATATTATTTATACATTAAAATAAATTATTATATACTTGTATATAAATAAATATTAAATTTAATTAATTTTTAATGTGTATTTTATATTTTAATATATATTTTATATTAATAATTAATTTTAGTGTATATATAATATAGTTATATGTCAAATTATCTAATAAATTTTTATTATTAACTTTACACGAAGATAATTATATGTAAATTTTTATCATTTTATTATTATTTTTATATTTTATTATTAATTTTTTTATATCAATGTATATTATTTTAACATTAAATTAAAAAAATCGTACCACTATTAATATGTATAACAATTAATATTAACAAATAATTTGTTTCATAAAACTATTAAAATTAATAATTTTATCAAAACTTAAAAATAAATCGAGATAATAAATTCTAAATTTAAAAATTAACATCTTATTTCTTCATATTTTTATAGAATAAATTTTTTTAATAATTAAAAAATTATTAAAAAATATTTAAAAAAATAATTTAATTATTAAAAAGTGAAGATTCATAAATAAGTATTTATATGTGAAGTTAATAATTATAAATTATTAAATAATTTAATATATTTAATTGAATAATGTTAAATTCACGGAAGAGAATATAAAATGTCCACACTCCGAAGTTGAAAATGAACATGCCTTTGATAAGTGATAAGTAGAGAGACTTGTGTAACTTTTTCTCACATCTAACAAAGTCTGCATAGTAACGCACTCTCTCCATGGAAACCCTTGCCCACGGCAAACCCTACGCCGTCCACGACCCTCCGCAGCAGCGCTCCTTCTTCTCCACCTTCCTCTGGCGCTTCCTGATGGCCATGGTAGCGGCCTTCGCCCTCATGGCTATCATTTCTTTGACCGTCAAGCTCGTCTTCAAGCAACGTTACCCTGAAATTCTCGTGGTCTCAGGCTCCGGTACCTTAAGAACCAGCCGCTACGGCCTCACGGCCAAATGGGACGTCATGTGCGTCGTCAAGAACCCTAACAACAAGTTCACTATCCATTACGACGCTATTTCCGCCGGCATAACGTACGGCAAGTTCGGGATTCTGGACTCCATACACTACAAGCCCTTTGTACAGGGCTCGCGGGCCCAGAACGCCGTGGGCCTCGGGTTCGCGGCGAAGGACGTGTTTCTTGGGAAGGAGGAGATACTGAGAATTCGGGATGACATGTCACGTGGGGCTGTTCGATTTGGTCTGAGGTTGTCGGGATGGGTGAGGTTCAAGAATCATATTATCAAGTCAAGGTATCATTTTTGGGAGAGTGTGTGCGACCCTCTCATCTTTGATTTCTCAGCTACCAAAAACTTTTCCCTCACTTTGACAAACCCTGTAACATGCAAGTAACTCACCAACGCCACTAGTATACTCTTTTCGTCAACATTATAGACATTTTATACTATTTTATACTATTTTCTTTGACATGTATTTTATATCAATAACTGGTTTAATTATTAATTGTTTATTTGTTTAGATTATTGGTGGAATGTTAAGAACATGAGGAAGGAAACTCAACTTATTAACATTTTTACGGAATATTTCTCAAATTTTTCTCAATGTTATCCTCAAAATTTTCATTATATATTCTTTAAATGGAATAATAATACTTAGACAAATAAAGAATATTACACTCTTTATTAATTAAATAAATTATTTCATTATATATTTTTTAAATGGAATAATCCTTAAAAAGATAAAGAATATTACACTTTTTATTAATTAAATAAATTATTTAACTTTTTATTTATTATATTATTTTATATCAATAATTCAAATTTAAAATTTAAAATATTTTATTTTTTATTTTAACAACTACCAAGCGACGTATTTCTTAAATTTTTTTTAAACGTATTAGCATTTTCAGCACCTGCCGCTTAAATTTTTTATTGGAGATCACTTTTATAAAGATATTAAAAATGTCTTTTTTTAGAAAGACATTTACATCATTGCATGTGTTATAATATTATTAGATATTTTTATTAAATTAGTTAATAATTTATTTTTTAATAAATCAAAACAAAATCGATTTATTATAGCAATAATAATAAATTCAATTGCCCGCATTATAATTATTAAATCCGATTTAATCTGATCGATTTACATAATCTAAACTGAATCATGTTTAAATTTTTTTATAAAAAGACAAATATATCTCTGATTTTTGTTTTTAAAAACAAAAAAAAATCATAATTCAATGAATTATGTAAATTGGCTGGTTCGATCAGATTTAATAACAACTGAGTTTATTATTATTGTTATAAAAAAATCAATTTTATTTTAATTTATTAAAAAATTTAAAAATAGCTGATTCATTAATACGTCTAATAATAATACAATACATAAATATCTTTACAAAAAACGTTTTATACGTCTTTATAAAAGTATCCTCCTTAATTAATTAAGCTTTCCTTTCTATGTTCAATACAATACACGCACAAGTTCTTTAATTAAAATTCATTCGTATAAAAAAAATATTAAAAAAATATTAAATACTTTAATAAAAATTATATAATTATTTTTATATAAAAATATTTATTTTTAATTATTGAATAATAAATTATAAAATTTAATTTTAGTATGTTATAAAAATATTATTTTTATTTAAAATATAACTAAATAAATAAATTATATTTTAAAATAAATATCTTTATAGAAAGATGTTTTTATCATCTTCCCTAGTGTAGGTGGCTAATAGAATAGCATTCATGTATTTTTCTCCATCCACATGGCTGCCTTACAAGGGCATGAACTATGCTGTTTCTGCTACGCTAAAGGCAAATTACATGATTGAGACTTGGAGTTATAAAGGAATCTCACTTTAAGTTACACGAATGGACAAAACCATGATATTATTGTTGACTTTTTTATTTATTAAAAATTAATGTATTTAAATATAAAACTACTCTAAATATATTATTTTTCAATATATTAAAAATGTCAAATAAACGACAACTATTTTAAAACAGAAGAAATAAATAATATGTAGTTTGGTTATTGACTTATTGGTTACTTATTAACTTATAGTTTGCTTAATTTTGATATTTGAAATGTTATCTTCAAGGCTAAGCACATTGTATATATAGAGATCAGAGTAAATCAAATGATCAAGGGCCCTTCAATACTTAAAGAGTAGGGAAACCAAAAAAGTTATATAGACACAAACTTTATAATTAAAAAAATTATATGTATATATAATTTGTATGATTTTTTTTTTGACCCGGATAATTTGTATGATTTGATCTTCATGTAAAACTCAAATTGATAAAATAAATCTTAATTAATGTTAATAGTAAAATGATGGCTTATGTATATGTATATAATTTTTTGGCCCTTGGGTTGAAGTATGTAGGTTTTTTTTACTGGTTTCCCATGGTATCTCCTAACTTGACAGGTCAAGGACTAATCCGTCGTGGTACTGAGCTTCATTTAAGGGTTTGCTATTGGCCAATAGATTACTGCATGTACATGTACAAGGTGGGATTCGAACCCCAACACTTGCTTAAGCGGACTAGTGAGCTAACCATTAAACCAACCCAACTTAGTTAAGTACGTGGGTTTTAGTTTATGCCAAGTTTTGTTTCGGTCGAAGGTTAGGCCCAGTTGTTTTTGGTCGTGGAAGGTTTACGTTTTTTTTAAGGGTTTGGGCTCCTTAATGGGCCTAATGAAGGTTGATACTTAATAGTTGTTGCCCCACTCCGGTGTCTTCCCATGATGAAACGTGGCCGTATGTTCAGAAAGAAATTCATAACGCGGTGGCTTATTACAAAAGTGCCCATGAGTTCTGTAACGTTTTTTCCGAGTAAACGAAGATGTCTATTCTGACGTTGACAACTTGTAATACATGTGCTTCGTAAAAATGGGTATTATTATGAAGTTGCCATTGATATTATTAGTAATTTAGTATTGAATTGTTGAGATGAATAATGATCATATCGGTATGATAATCGTGTAATTAGTTGAAGATTATATTGTTATGAGTAGCAAATCATAAGATCAATGACAACATTATTATGAGTTAGTGTTGGTACCATATGGCTTTTGAAATTCGTGAAGACGGTGGTTATAATAAGCTGACGACGAATCAATCAAAAGACTTATGCTGTTAGGTATATATGGTTGGTAAAGTTGGTGCATATTATTTTGAAGGAAAATAATTAATGCTTTTGTTTTTTGAACATTCAAATAGTTTGAAGAAATGTGAGAGAATTATAAAAAATTATTGTTTTTTATTATCAATTAATTATTAATATTTATAAATATAAATTAAAAGTATATTATTAAATTATTAAATTAAAAAATAATAAATTTGGATGGTAACGAGTATTACAGAATAATATTATGCAGCTTGTTGGAAGCTAAACTACTGTACTGTTGTCAGTATTTGGCAGGTGCAGATTCTCTGAGGCGATTTGCCTATTCAGCATCATTCATTATTATGTCCAATTGAAGAAACCATTTGGCCTTTGCACAAGACAACCAAGAAACCAAGTATATGCATTGCATAACTTGATTCCTTTCCCTTATCCACTATACTAGCCGCTTCATTTTGCAATTATTGCCAAATAATAATTATAGGGGACAGTAACTGTTCACTGACTACTTGCCTGACAGAGACTTTTAGCCAATCATGATTCTTGAATCAGATGGAGGTGGAATCTGTAAATGACTTGTAACTCAAGTCAATATAAATAGGATATTTGAGACTCAATTGAGTAACAATGACCATTCTTCTTTTTTAACAGATGGATCAATATTTTTATTAAAATTTAGTTAGTATTTAATTAATAAAAAAATTAAATAATTTTATATTATTAGATGTAATTTTATATTATTAAAATATTAATAATGATTAATTAATAATTATAAATTATAAATTATTTAATTTTCTTTTAAATAGTGAGTATAGATTGATCATAATTACAATAGAAGAATTTATTTATTGAATTATATTATGTGAAAAGTGAAAAGTGGAGTTTGTTGTTTAAGAAGTACGTTTAGTTAGTAGTTCCAAGAAGATGGTGTAGAAAGCAGTGACCTTTATTTTGGGTTCAAAAAACTATATCACCTAAAAAGGTGTAGAGATCACCTTCAACTTGGGATCTGAATGTGAGTGCACCACCATCAACTTTTAATATGACCATTGGCTACTTAATTATATATTAATTAATTAGCCACTTGGCCCTATCACATGCAACATTCTTGGTTGACCCTCAAATATTCATACTCTACTCTCACATATTCATCATTCATGAACCCACATATACATGTGAAGACACATATACATGCAGCATTTCCGTTTGAACTAATTAATAGAGGTAAGATAGAATCTTCTATTGTCAATATTGTCTACCTGCCATGGAATAATATTTAAAAATTGAGAAACTAAATGGGAACAACCCTTTTTTTTTTAAACAACATAAATAATAAATGAAGAAAAAGTTAATTTTAATTTTAAAATTAAAATTTTGAATTAATTAAGTTTAATCATAATTTTAATTTTTTTTGTCATAACCGTTCTCTCGTAATCTGGTGTCACCGTTGCCGTTGCTATATCAAAATTTTAGTGCTTCCAAAATTGCTGTCTCGTTACTTGTTTCTTATCAACTAAGTTGGATGTTTATTTTACTAAGTATCCGTATGATTATTTTTATTCTAATGTAGATGTTTATTTGAGTATGTCATTAATATTTTACTTGATTTGTTTGAATTTGCACCCACATATTTTGCATGATGTTCATTTTACTATATATGCTGATAGTTCTTTTCATTATTTGGGTCATACTATTTGGGTGAATAAAGAAAAGTGACACGCGATAGAAATGGCAAAGACACGATGCAACGACGTAGAAGTAAAGGTAGAGGTGTAGCGTTGGAGTAGCGACAGAACAAGGCCTCTTGCTCAACGACAGTGCAACTCACAAAAAGGAGAAGAAGGCGTGCAACGGCATGCCCGCAGAACATGAACGAATATATACCGTGTTTAGATAATTAGAAAGCAATTAAGAAGCTTCCTTCCACCGAGAAAGGAGAGAGCTTCCAGCGCTATTGCCCCCAAAAAGGTTCATGGCTTGAATTTCTTGGTTCCTGCGTCCAAAAGGTACCGTACCCCCCTTCTATGGGAGAAGAAGGTGCAACGACAGTGTTAAAAGTAGATGGCACGACACAAGGAGGAAGGTGCAGCAGCATCATTAGTTATAGGGAGTCAGGGGCGGAGCTACATATATTGCAAGGGGGCAATGGCTCTTCTAATTTTAATTTTTTACATATAAATTATACGTAAATTTCAGTTTAATCCCCCTTAAAATTTTATTTTAGTTTTATTTTTTTGTGTAAATATTTTTTGCCTCCTTCTAATATTTCATCTAGCTCCGTCCCTGCAGGGAGCATAGAAACAGTACAATAAATGGGAGAAAAAGGTACAATAACAGTGCAGCATGATAAAAAAAAATGAAATAACTACATTAAAAAGAGAGAAAGATGGAGAATAACTATAAGAAACTAAAATTATAATGAATAAATAGAATAAATATTTTTTAATTTAATAAATTTAAAATACAACTCATTATTTACATCATTCGTATTTTTTATTATATACCTAGCAAAATTCATTACTAAAAATTTTATTCAATAAACAAAAGTTTAAACCAACACGCATATATTATAAACTTATAATAAATATTTGTTAGAAGACGGGAGCTATGTTAATAATTGGTGAAAGATGCCAAAATGAAGTGCAACTATTTGGGCCATTGATCGAAAATAATAAACTTATCTTATTGGGAACAATTATTGGACTCTATATGTAATAATATGATGGCTTATAATAAACAGTGAATGGGCAATTCTCTTATTCATCTTCATAAATGTTTCATATATAGTCATCACTCACAATATTTTTTTTATTTAGTATTTAATAATAATTAATAAATATTAAATAAAATAAATTTTAATTATTTGAACTATATTTTATCTTCTAAATAATATTATTATCATGATATGAATTTATAATTATTAGTATATATGTGTGTGTGTGTGGACGTGGTTAACATCTTTATTCAAATCCAAAATATGTAATGGGCAGATTGAGATTTGTGTTTTTGATGTTAAATTAGCATGATATATATAGTTAATTAATTAACTTAAATTTTAATATTTCTTACACCAAACGGCATCCATCTTTCTTTCAGATTTGAGCTGCTAACGACTAATTATTCACTATGTGAATGAAAGGGCACAAGCTAAGCGGCAAGTAACTAAAAGTGAGTCGGTCCAAAAGAAAAATGATATAAAGTTGACTATCAAACAAAGGTTGTTTTCCAAAGGATAAATAATATATTTTTGGAAAGTTGCTTCTCCATTAATCTAATGTTAAAAGGGAGAAAAGAACTCCATCGAGTAGGTGTGAGTTGTCAACTAATGCTGCTTACGTTATTATTTTTGGAAATTTTTTATTTTAATAAATAAAATAAATATAATAATTACTGAATTAAATAATTTTAAAATTTATTATCAAAATTTGAGACTCTTTCTTACCTCATTTATACTGTAAACGAGATAATCTTACACATATTTCGTTTATATTGTAAGCGAGATATACACGTATTCCGTTTATATATGTTATTATATTTACCCTATAAATAAAATAGGTGTAAAATTATTTTATTTACAGTATAAACGAAATAAGAGAAAATAACAAATTTTGATAATAAATTTTAAAATTATTTAATGCAATAATTATTACATTTGTTTTATTTATTAAAATAAAAAATTCGTATTTTTGGTCTATCATGTAAATTGCATTTAATTATCTCAATTGGAGGTGAAAATTAATTAAAGAGTAGCTCGGTTTCAACTAGTAATGAAAGCAGCCCAAGAAGCTGGCACGTAGTCTGTACCAGCAATAATGGGAATATATGTTTTTCTTTTTTTCTGGCTTCCTTTTAATTGTTAATAAAATTACATATAAAAGCCCAATCATGCGTTAAAACATAAAAAAAAGGGCTCTTATATATATATATATATATATATATATATATATATATATATATATATATGGGGGCTATAATTGGTTGCTCTTTACTCTTTAGTAACTTCGAATTTTTAATTAAAATAATAAGTGCTGATACAACCTTAGCTTTTTGAAGGGGTCGCAAAATTTATTCTTGTAAATTATAAAAAGAAAATGTCATTGTTGGGAACTTTTATTTCTGTTCTGTTTGTCTCGTAGATGTGACTTTGCACATGAATAATAAGAAAACAATTTTGTAAAATAAAGTCACCCAATGTTTAAAAGATCGTCGACTGTGTTTGTTTGTTGAGATATCAACATTAATCATTAAATATGATGATATATATTTATTGTTTCTTTATTGTGAGACTTGTGACACAAATTTGAATAAATACGATGATGCGTAGATACACATAATGTATATATATACTTTGTTTAAATGTAGAAAAGAAAAAAAAGAAAAAAATAAAAAAATAAAGTTATTTATATATTATTTGGATGAATAGAAAATAAATGAAAAGAAAATAAAAAAATTTTATTTAAATAAAAAAAAATTATAATGATATAAAATTACATTAATATTTTAATTATAAAATAAAATATAAATATTTTTATTTATTCATATTTTAATATATTTTATAAATATTATAAAATATTATAATTTTATATATTTGAGTTAAATTATTTATCTAATACATATAATGTTTAAATATGAATTTCTATTATAATAATATATTAAAATTAAATTTATATTAATAATTATTAATAATAATATAAATATATAAAGGTAGTATTGAAAATATAAAAAATATAGCATTTTTTTCTTATTTTCTTATTTATAATGGAAAGAAAATTTTTTTAGTGAGATCCACACAAAAAAAAATTTTCTTTCTATTTTCTTTGCAAATCAAATAAAAAAAATATTATTTTTTATTTTTTTATTATTTTTTTCCAATCAAATATAATATTAATGTTTTTTTAATTGAGACATAAAGACATAATAGAACACAAAATTTGATTTTTTTATTATTATTTTAAAATTATCAAAGTATTAGACACAGTACATAAGACATAACAGTTAAAATTAATATTTAATTCACTACAACAATATAAATTATTTTTTAGGGTTATATGTGTAAAAAAAGAATTAAAATTTGTCAAAAAAATAAATTTTGACACTATTTTAACTATGAAAATATGTTAATAAAAGTTTTGTTAAAAATAATTTTTTTAACATGTAAGTAATTGTGAAAAAAGTTTAAATCTTATTTTGATAAATATTGGCTGTCAAAAATAATTTGTTAGAAAAATTTAAGAATATATTTTTTGTGATACTTATTAACCGTAAAAAATGCTATTTATTTTGATACTTATTGGCTATAAAATATTCTCAACAAAATTTTTAACAAAAACTGAGATGAGATCTTAAAATTGAAGAATAAATTGAGATTTTGAAGATAAAGAATGAGCAGTATGATCCCAAACTGAGAGCAGTGTAATGTCAAAATTGACAAAGTCTAAAAAAAAGATAAATAGTTGAATAAATTGAAAATAAATAAGTGTCAAAATTGAAGAAATAATTTTCTACGGTCAAATTATTCATCAAAAAATATAAAAAATTTGACATTTATAATATTTGTTAAAAATATATATTAATTTTAATATTTAATTATAATGTTAAAAAATAAAATGTTAAAATAACTCTTTTTTTATAACGATTTATACATATATATCTTATATTATTATCAAATATATTATAAAATTTATATATTTATATGTATTTGTGTATATATTTGTGTCTCAAAGACACTAAATAACAAAACGAAATTAAAAGTGTTATTTCAAAAAAAAGGAAAAAAAAAAGAAGGGGCAGAAGTTATTGTGGGAGCATGGATAAAAAAAGGAAGTCATTTTTTTATATTATTTTTTTTTACCAAAAATAAAAATGAAATTTAACTCTATAACTTTTAAATAAGTATAAAAAGATTATGAGTTATAATTCTTTGAAATAATTTTTTTTGTTTTTAATTGTGGTTACTGGTTAGTCTTCATTATTTATTATTTACTTTTAGTCGCCAACCATTGAAAAAGGAACGGAAGGAATGGTCGGTGCAACTGGGCTGGAAGCTACTTCATCATTTAAGTGGGCCCTACATTGACCCCAAACGTTGAACGATGATCTTCCTTTTCTGATTAAGCCATCCAACGGTCACAAAGAAATACTTAACAAGCAATGAAAATTTCCTTAAATTATTAATTTTCTTTTTGGTAAATTACTAAATTTGAAAAAAAAAAAAAGGAGGGGAGGGGTTTCATACTTTCATCAGTTCTTGTATGTGGGTATCGCAATTCTTTTCATTTTATTTGTCATTTTGTCAATTTAACGAAGAATTTTAAATTTAATTTAAATATAAATAAGAACACGGTATCATAATGATCATATTTAATATACATGCAAGATTACGATTATTTGAAAACATGATAGTAAATTTACTGTTGTTTAATAATTTCACCCTACCATCGGATTGATTCATTGTTTTTTAGATAACTAATATTAACTAACTTTAGAATTTAACTTTATAACTTAGGATTAATTTAGAATCTATATTTAAGATAAATAAAAGAAATTTAATAAAATTCTTTACCATTGACAAAAAAAAAATTGATTTTCTAACATTATTCTTTTAAAATATGAATAAAATTTCTCTTAATAATATAACTTTTAAATGTTATAAAATTATTTATCTTTCTTTTACTCAAGTAAAGTTTCTTTGTTTGTTCTTACAAATGGTTAATGATACCTTTCGTTGACTTTCGCAAGCACAAAGTATCCCACATATCTTAATACAATCATACCAAATGTAAATTAAAATTAATTATTAGAATTAATTATTAGTATAAAATATATATATTAAAATATAAAATATATATTAAAGATAAATTAAATAATATATATTTATATATAATTACTTTTAATGTATAAATACTGTATTTGATCTCCACTCTATTATAACTTGGTGGCTTAGTATATAAATACTTTTCCTTAGTGAATATAGGAGAGGTTTCAACTGAGGATATATAGTTACGTTGTGGTATTTAGTTGCTGGAGTAAAGAAATTATAATAAGATATGATGCATTTTATTAAATGAATTAACTTAGAAATTAAATAAGGCAAAAGACGTGAAATAATAATTACGATGGTGGCACATGTGTGAAGTATTCATGATGTCACATTTAAATTGGCTTAATAATTTGAGTGGAGAAAGTTTTCCTCATTTGTTAAAATTTATATAACTAGCGTAAACAAGCTATAATTTTAACAATAATAATTCTGAGAATACTTTATAATTAAAAATAATTAAATAATAATTTAATTAAATTTATTAAATTATCTAATAATTTTTAAGATAAAAATTTATGTGAAGTCGACTTCATATAAAATTAATATCTAAAAATTGTTTGACGGAAATTTAATCAAATCAATTAAATTATATAACTACTCCTAAATATTAACTTCACGTGAAGTCAATTTCACCTAAGTTTTCACTAATTTTTAAATATCAATTTCACATACAAACAATTTCGCCAAATAAGGCTAATGAAGAAGTATATATATTGTTGAGTACGTAACATTGCACATTTTCGTCATCGATCACTTTCCCACAGGTTTGATCTGTTCTTGAAGAGCAAGCATGTCGGTGAAGGAGTGCGGGCACCACAAGAGCAAGAAGAAGAAGATCTTCACGAGAATATTCTGGTGGACAGCCATCATCTGCTTCATCATCCTCGTAACAATACTCATCATTTGGGCCATCCTCCAACCATCAAAACCCACCTTCATCCTCCAAGACGTAACCGTCTACGCCTTCAACGCCTCCGTCGCCAACTTCCTCACCTCCAACTTCCAGGTCACCCTCTCCTCCCGCAACCCCAACGACAAGATCGGAATCTACTACGACCGCCTCGACGCCTACATCTCCTACCGCAGCCAGCAGGTACTAACAGACACATGAATGAATATATTTGTAATAGTTATAACGGTTCCGCTACGTTACCAACAGCATATCTGCCAACTTCTGCCAACTCTTATTTATAATTGTGTTTCATGAAAGTGTGTTCGTAGATGTGTCTAATAAAAATGTCTTTTTTATAACGGTATTTAATAGAAGTGTCTTTATAGATATATTTTCTGGATGTATCTCTTTATATATGTATTTAAAATATATTAATTATTAGACACATCTACGAATATACTTCCATGAAACACAAATATAAATAAGAGTTGGCAGAAGTTGGTAGATAATATGTTGGTATCCTATAATTTTCCTAGTTATAAAAGATTCTAATTAGTAATTAGTAGTCAACTTTACGTAAAGTTAATAACTGACCATTATCAAGTCAATCGAATTATTTATTTTTCTTAACAAATAATTTGATGTGAAATTGACTGAACATGAATTTTTATTTTTGTTTTTATTATTATATACAGATCACCCTCCGGACTTCCATTCCTCCGTCGTACCAAGGCCACAAGGAGGTTGACGTCTGGTCCCCATTTGTCTCCGGCAACAATGTTCCGGTGGCTCCGTTTAACTTCCAAGGACTAAGCCAGGATCAGAACAACGGCAACGTTCTCGTCGTCGTTAAACTTGACGGCAAGGTCCGTTGGAAGGTCGGTGCCTTTGTCTCCGGCCATTACCACATCTATGTCCGTTGCCCTGCCTTCATCACTTTCGGACCCCGCAGTAACGGCATCGCCCTCGGAGATAGTGGCGCCGTTAAGTTTCAGCTTGTTCAGCGCTGCACAGTCGGTGTTTGACTCAACTCAACTCAACGCCGTTAGAAGAATGATCGTTGCTTGGTATATTACTATATTTACTGTTTTATAAATATAATTTTTTTCTTTTTATACGTATTCTTGTACGTAGTTTTCCAAATATATCTTCCGTATTAGTACGATGGATATACCTTTGCTATTGCGGTATTTGGAATTGTACATTTTGCTATAGAATAATATATTTGCACTTATTGGGACGAGATAGCAAAATTACAATTTGTAACAAAGGTAATTGAGCTAAACCATATAAAAACAGTAATAAATTTATTTTCATTTCGATAGTGGAGTGGTTAGCTTTAGCTTTAATCTTCTTATACAAATGATGATTCGCGTTTATTTGGCTTATTGGACTTTGTTTTTTCTTTTTCTTTTATCATTTAGTTTCACTTTTAATTATTTTGTTAGTTAGTTGGTTTATGAATTGGAATATGTACGTGTATTCTTTTGTCTGTTTTCTCGGTGGCCTCTGTTTCATTATTTAATCAATAATAAAAGTATATACTTATTATTTATTTATAGTATGAAAATTGAAGGTCCAACTAACACTTATATAATATCATCTGGATTCTAGCGAATTCCAGCCAACTAGGGTGAAAGTATATATATACCATCAAAATCAAACATATTCCATATTTCATATGTGCTTTGAAATTTTCTTTCTATTCGAATTGAGAGTTTTACTAACTACACTTAAAAAGGAAAAAATAGAAAAGGAACGGAACAAACAAGTGATTGGACAGAAAAAAATGTCTATTTGTAGGATTGACTCTAATTTGTAGAAATTTTCATGGTGAATTTTTTTAAAAATAATTAGGACGTGTTAGAGTATAATTACGATGAATTAGTATTATTTAGTATATATTTCAATATTTATTATAAGATATTATATCTTTATTATATTAATTTTTTTAGCACTTATAAATACTCTCTTATATTGTATTATTCTACACAACTTAAATATACACAAATCTTTTTCTCTATGGCTCTCTTACCTTTCTAACAGTTACCATCAATGATTTTGGAGTTTGTTTAATTCTCCATTTCTTGCGCATAAGGGCATGGTGGTGGTGGCGGATAGTAGTGCGTGGTCCTTATTGTAGTCACACTCAAATAACTTGCCTAATAATAATGCGGTGATAGGTAGAAACTAGAAAGAAGCTTTTCCTCACGTCATGCTTGCTTATATTAAAATGGATGCCCCTCATGTTCATGTATATGTGTATAATGTAATAATGTTAATAATGTAATATTTATAGTGTAACGAAAGAAAAGCTTGGTGTGGACAACCCAACAGAACACATGCAAGCACCGTCATGGAGTTAGGCAGATTAAAGGAACCTTCTTTTATTGTCAACACTAGTCTATAATAGGGCATGTGCAAGTGATGTGATAGGATAGAGGCATGTTATACTCACCTCATGAAGCAACCAATTATCTCAATTCAGCTCCCCAACTCATATACATTAGGCCTTATTAATGTAATATTATATTCTCTCATTTTCTTTGCTGTTATCTATCTAACAAGACGCAATCAATAATCAATCACATGCATGCTCTCTGTGTTACCCTAGTAGAATTGACTAAACGTCTCATGTCTCATAGTCGTAGCAACTTCTTTCTTTGTTTTTCACGTGACCGTATCTGATCTTACTCCGCTTTGGGAGGCTAAGATGGAGCCTATAATGAATTGGAATACGACATGTTATAAAATTGGTATCTAAATGACTTAATTGGATTATGGTTTACTGCATTTTAATTGAGCTCATTCAGATCTTTAAAGTTACAAAAAGTTGCAATTTTTTCTTGTTCATAAAAAGATAAGAAAATTTTTACGTGTTTCAATTGCTTTACTGATACATTGGTATGACAAGTACGGTTAGATAGCCAATTAAAATTTTGTGTTTAATATTGTGTAATGACAAATGTTTTTCTCATTTTTTCATATCCTTTCATCCTTATTGTTAGAAATAAGAGACTAAATTAGAGAAAAAATTTGTATATTATTGAATGTGAAAAGTACAATGTACAAGGAGTATATATAGCTGCTAACAGGATGATCAAAGTCATAAAAGTATAGAATCTTACAATTTATATATAAATACACTATATAAATACAAATGATACTAATTGGTCTAATTTGATTCTAATTATTCTCTTAACATCCTCCCTCAAACTCGAGTGGGAGCTAAGGATACCATCTTAAGTTTGGATAACAGAGTCCGAAAACGAGTCAGATGATGAGTCTTGGTAAAGATATCAGCCGTCTGATCCAGTGTGCCAACAGCGATGAGACGAATAGCACCAATAAGAATACGTTGCCAAACAAAGTGGCAATCAATCTCAATGTGTTTGGTGCATTCATGAAACATATCATTATAAGCAATCTGAATAGCACTACGGTTGTCATAAAAAACATCAGTTGGGGATGATTGAGGAGCACTCAAGTCTTCAAGAACCCAACGAATCGAGATAATTTTAGTAGTGGTGTCAGCGAAAACACGGTATTTAGCTTCTGTGCTTGATCGAGCAATGAATGTTTGCTTCTTAGCTCGCGAAGAAATGAGAGAGTCACCAAGAAATAAACAATAACCAGTAGTGGAACGACGATCAATGGGATCACCAGCCCAATCAGCATCTGAGTACGCCTGAAGAGATAAAGAAGAATGGGCAGAAAAATAAAGTCCATGGAATAGGGTGCCTTTGACATAACGAAGGATGTGAAGAACTGCCGCATAATGAGTAGTACGAGAAGCCGACAAGAACTGGCTAAGAACATGCATGAACCGGATAGGCGATGTCCGGTCGGGTGACAGTTAAGTAGACGAGTCCTCCAACTAGCTATCGATAAAGAGTAGGATTGTCCAAAACAGTGTCATCCAAAGGAGTAAACCGAATATTAGGCTCAAGAGGAGTAGACTCAGTGCGACTATCAGTAAGTCTGGCTCGAGTAAGAAGATCTGAAACATATTTAGCTTGAGAGAGATAGATGCTATTATCAGTGGATATGACCTCTAGACCAAGAAAGTAGCTGAGAGAACCAAGATCTTTCATCTCAAAAGTACGGTGAAGGGACGCCTTGAGATCAGAGATACCGTCAACATCATCTCCAATAATGATCATGTCATCGACATATAAAAGTAGAAGGACAACTCCACGTTCACTTTTACGAATGAAGAGAGAATTTTTATGAGGGATGCAAGTAAAACCAAGATTGTATATGGTAGTGCTGAACTTGTCAAACCATTTACGAGGAGCTTGCTTAAGACTATAAAGTGCCTTGCGAAGGAGACAGATCTTACTAGAAGGACAAGGATATCCCATAAGTGGCTTCATATAGACTTTCTTTTTCAAATTCCCATTAAGAAATGTATTTTTCACATCCATCTAATTGAGGGACCATTTCTTAACCGTAGCAATGGCAAGAAGAGCTCGAACAGATGTAAGACGAGCGACAGGAACAAAAGTCTCTTCATAGTCAATACTATATTTTTGTGTACAACCTTGAGCAACCAAACGTGCCTTATAACGATCAATGGAACTACTAGAGAAAGAATTTGTATATTATTGAGTATTGTAGAAAATACAATGTATAAAAAGTATATATAGTTACTAACAGAATCAAAGTCATAACAGTATAAAATCATACAATTAATATACAAATACGCTATATAAATACAATGATACTATTAATTGATCTAATTTAAATCTAATTATTCTCTTAACCCTTATTAAATTATTCTAATCCTAATTTTTTTAGAAATATTATAACCTATCATCTGTGCCTCTTGGTTCCTCTACCATATATATGGGATAAATGATTGAAGTATTTAGAATTGAACTTAATAAAAAAAAGAGTGAAAATAAAATATAGCATCTTATTTTTTAATATTTGTTTTGTATTTTTATTTTTTAATAATTTTTGACCTTCTAAGACCTTATAAAAAAATTAAAATGGTAATTACAATGATCCATTAAATAACATGTCCATCACCTATCACTCTTAATTGATTATCACAGTTAGTAACACAAAATTTGTTTAATTATCTATTAAAATTTGAAATAAATGACTCCATGGAAGAACTAAAATCATTTACTGTCCATAATTTTTCAATTTTTTATTAATAATGTGTTTTTTGTTATTGCGTCTCACGTCCTAAACATTCGGACCATATTCTGTGTGTGCACTTTTTTTAATTAACTAATTTTGTCTCATTACAATTATTTTGCTCCACTATATTATTTTTTCTTTTAGTTATTGCTTCCTTATTCATTATACAATACTAAATTCTAACTAATTAACTCTCAATTCTAAGTTTTAAACCTTATATCCTAAACTCAAAATCCTAACAATAAATTTTACGCCAAAAAAATCTCCATAAAAAATTCCCAACCATATAATATAAATTCTAAATCCAAAACCATCACCCTTTAATCTTAATCCCATTACTACATGTCTTTTCATTAATTTTATGATGCCAATGTCAGGATTAACCCAAAAAATTAATTACAACACCCTTACTTACATCCTTAATAACTCCACTCTAGGATATTATATAATGTGCTTATGTATATTCCTGCACACTTAACAAGCTCATTTCATATAGTAAGTTATCTCTATGATTTCATATTGACATAAACCATTTGGTCTTAAATTAACCACAATTATTCAACTCTATCGATTAAATCAATCAAATTTTGATTCTATTTATAACAAAAACTTTAATTCTCTATCATAAAATGTTAACCATAACTCGTCATACTAATCACTCACATTTAAGGTTTAATTTGGTAAAATTTTTATTTTTTAAAAATAGTTTATAAAAATTAATTTTTAAAAGTTGAAGTATTTATATTTAGTAAATTAAATTAAAAATAGCTTTCAATAAGTACAAGTAACAACAATTGCATTTAGTAAAATAATTTTAAAAATTTTAAAATACTATAATAAATATGAATGTATGAGTTAAATTTAAAATTAATTAATATCTGAAGTTATATTAGACTTTATAATTTGGATAAACTCTTCTTTAGATGCTTTTAAAAACGGATTTGGATCATTTAAAGTTTGAATTTCACTTTAGAGAGTAAAGTGTGATCTCTCACCATTGATTTCATAAGTGGGACCAAGAATAAATATGAAAGAGAAACTATTCAAGGGTAGAAGATCATACTTTACTCTCTAAAGTGAAATTCAAACTTTAGAGGATCCAAATCCTTTAAAAACATCCCTAACTTTTAAAAGCTATAAACATAAGCACATAAGTTTTTTTATTTACCAAACATAAAATGAGATACTTATGTTTTTAATAAAAAAATTTTACTAAACTAAGACTAAATACACTTTAGCATAATTGAAGTAATTTCACATTTTTACCGAAATCCGCCTGTTCAAAAAATTACAATTTTTTTTTGTTTAGAATTTAAATTAAAATTTTTAAACTCTGAAAATAAGTGGATCATCAATTATTATTTTTCAACCAATATTATGCACTCGAGATTTTAAAATTTTCACTTTAACACCAGTCCATCATTTTTTCTAATTCACATTATTCTACCAACTAGATGTTTCATGTCACGTCCCACTCAATTTTAAATATTTATGAGACACACTATCACTATACAAATGTCCTTAATTGAGAGGATTTAAGCTTAATTTTGCATGTTTTTACAATATCCTGGCAAATAAAAAATTATTTGTTTTTAAGTAGTCCTATTACCTCTCCCAAGACCTACCAACTTCTTTTTTTAAAGATCAGTACATAAACTCTTTAATTCTTGCCAAACAAATTTTTCTTCACACATTATAAAGTCCACAAAATCCAACAAAAATGCAGAGCCCAATTTTTGTATTGGCTACAACTGTCAGCTGACGGCTCCGCTTTAGCATTGACTTACCAAATGACAATATCCAATACAAGGACACACAACATATCATTAAATTGATCTGCCAAGGTTATAGATTCCACCGGTTAAAAGAGTACCCTGCACCATTTTTATTAGAGTCTACATCAACAACTTAACACAAAATTTACAACGTTCAAATTCTTTAATGTATATTTGAATAGCTCTACACACCGACATAGCATTATGTCAGTAAAGTGGCTTGTCATACCTGAAAACTTTTCCAGAAGATATGTCATTTGAATCTATCTAAATTTGCGACTTGTTAATGAGAATTTATAAGTAGTAGTACCATATTTATTAACCAAGCTAATTAATAATCTAAGGTTATTTAGACAATTGATATACAATCTACAATGAGAAGGACACACTAAAGTACTGAACACATGAATTATTTAAAGTTAGTTAAACAATTACTGAAATTTTATTACGGAGGAATTTGTAAGACCGTTAAAATGGACTAAATTTATTGGATCAGTTCATTTATTTATTTAAATGGGTAGGTTTTGCTTCTAAAATTAAGCCTGTTTAAATTTTGGGATAAACAGGCTAATTTCGATTAATCTAAAAAAATGACGGGTTAAACGAGCTAGCTCGCAGGCTAACGGGTGGCCCGTTTAAATTTTTTTACATTTAAAAAAAAAATTGCATTTTTAGCCAACATTTCTCTCGATCCAATCCGAAAACTAAAAAATATTGTTTGTTTAAGATTTTTAACTTAAAAGTGATATTTTTTTCAAAATATTTTTTAAAAAATAAAATAGAAAGATAAATAGGCTAGCCGTTTAACCCACTGAGCTACCATAAACGGTTCGGGTTAAAAAATTATGACGCACGAATAAAGTGAGTTTAAATGGTCCAACCTATTTAACCTATGAACTTAACGGGTCGGATTTAAATGGATTGGGCTAGTTCGTTTGAAAGCCCTAAAAATTTGAATTAAAAAAATTTATTTATCTTGTGCTCCAAGACCGCATATTAAGTTTATAAATTAAAAAAGTTTTTTATTGAAAATATAAAAAATTAAAATTTTAATATATTTATTTTATATTTATTAAATAAAAATATTTAAATTTTTTTATTAATAATAAACTTATCATGTATCCTTAAAATACATATTAACTAAGATGGAAATTCAGGTGCCGTTAACTTTATATGAAGTTGATATTTGAGAGTCGTTAGATAATTTGACTGATTTGATTAAATTTTCATCTAACGACTTTCAAATATCAACTTCACGTCAAATCAACTGTACGTGAGTTTTCACCGTTAACTAAATCCTTAAAAAAAGGGCCAATTCTCTTGTGTCTTTTAAAATCATATTGAAATTATGAAATCAGGTCTTGATATACAATTCGGGAAGAAGTTGTCAGCAATATGAGATTCACTAGCGTATGTATATGTTAGGTAATTAATTTTGAACATTATAAATAAAAGAAGAAAAAAAACACATACACACTTAGGGTTTGTTAATTTGTTTGAATATTGAAAAGAAAATGGAAGAAAAGAAAATAAGAAGAAAGAAAATAAGAGGAAAGAAAATAGAAAAAAATTGAATTATTTATGTGTTATTTAGATGAATAGAAAATAGATGAAAAGAAAATAAAGAGAAAATTCTTTTTTATTTGGATGAAAAGAAATGTAAAAAGAAAGAAAATCATAACAGTATAAAATTACATTAATACCCTTATCATAAAATAAAGTATAAATATTTTTATTTATTCATGTTTTATTATATTTTATAAATATTATAAAATATCATAATTTTATATATTTGATTTAAATTATTTATCTAATACATATAATATTTAAATATAAAATTTTATTATAATAATATATTAAAACTAAATTTATATTAATATTTGTTAATAATAATATAACTAAAGGTAGTATTGAAAATAGAAAAATATAGGACTTTTCTTCTTTTTTTTGTTTGTGATGGAAAAAATTTTTTTTAGTGAGACTCACACAAAAATTTTCTTTCCTTCTTATTTTTCTTCGTAATCAAACAAAGAAAAATATTATTCTCCATCTATTTTCCTTTCATCCAATTTTCTTTCCACCTATTTTATATCAAACCAAACATAGTGCTAGGGTCGGAAAACAAATCAGCACTAGAAATATAAACATTAAGTTTTTAATTTTTGATCTTTCTGGTTGAGGCTTGTACAATGGTTGAATACGGGCCTGGCTAACACAGACTTTGAGCTTCAGTAGGCCCAATTACTGAAATCAGTATTGTATGCTAGCCCAGAATACTGCAATTTCCCAATGCAAGGGGTAGCCACCAATGTTGAAAAGAATTACTAAATATGGAATGTTCTTGCCGCCTTGGTTGTTTGGGACCGCAGAGAGAGAGAGAGAGAGAGAATGAAGTCACCACTCAACAATCTACATCAAAGTCAATACAAACCACTTAAGCACACGCATTCGTAATCGCGTCAATCACTGTATATATACCAATCAATCTCCATTCAAGATAAGCATGGCTGAAAATAAGCAACCAACAAACTTGAACGGAGCCTACTATGGCCCCGCCATCCCCCCACGGCCGGCGGAACGAAGAAGAAGCTGCTGCTGCTGCTGCCTCTTCAGCGTCATCTGGAAGCTTCTACTTGTGCTCATCATTCTCGCTGTCATCGCAGTCTTGGTATTCTGGGTGATTGTTCAACCGCGCATATTCAAGTTTTACGTGAACCATGCAGAGATAACACAATTCGACTACAACACCAACACCACCCAACTCCGCTACAACATGGTCCTCAACTTCACCGCCCACAACCCCAACAAGAAACTCGGCATCTACTACGATCAAGTGCTGGCCAAAGCCTTCTACCAGGACACCCAGTTCGCCTCCGCCAACGTCATCACTTTCATGAACTCCTTCAGGCAAGACAAGAAGGGAACCAACCCTATGAGCGGTGTTTTCTCTGGTCAACAATTGATTTTCCTCGATTATAGCCAGTACTCGCAGGTCACTGATGATAAGAACCGTAGGAGTTTTGACATCTACGTCAAGCTCTACTTTCAGATCAGGTTCAGGCTTGGGGATCTCATTTCTGCCACCTACAAGCCCAGAGTCAAGTGTGATCTCAAGGTTCCATTTACAAACGCCACCAAAGCTTTCACTTTTTTTAAGACCACCAAATGCGATATTCATTTCTAGCCAGTAACTAATTAAACTTCAACCAAAAAATACTTATTTGGTCCTTGGAGTTATATGAATCTCAATTTAGCCCTTAAAATTTTAATTTAATTTTTTAAAATTTTAATTGCCTAAATTACTAAAACATGTATCTTTTGTCAAGCAATCGGAATTTGCCTCCCTAACCCATGTATACATTACTTTTAAAATGACCCATAATTATTATTAAGCACATGTTTTTCTATATGTCACCTTAATTAAGGAAAAGTTTAAAAATTAATAACTTTATTAAATTTTGACCAGTAAAAGAAAAATAAATAATTTTAAATTATTGGATAAAATCTTACATCATTAAAATCATTATTAATAACTACTTAATAGCTATAAATCATAAAAGTTATTCTAACACTCCTCCCTTAATTAATTATTTGAATTGGCTAAAGGTCTTCCATATCTCATAGCAACTTGCATTATATATGTCCTATGTTTTTGACATCATCCTGACGGTATCCGGATATCAAGCGTAAGATACTATATTAGAACAATAATGTTAGGAAACCAATTCTTTATAAGCCAAAAATCAGTCAAATGCCTTTAGATAAATCTAAAACCTCTACATAGATGGTATTTATGTTAGGCATTAGAATATTTATTCTACGTATTAGAATGTTTCTTTTTCATACTAAATAGATGTTCTTTTATATATTTTTTAAATAATTTACTGTAACCGTAGAGAGAAAGTGGATTCCGTAGAGATTTCACCGTGATTCTAGTCAATAATACTTCAACGTATCTCTTCACACTTCACTACTAGAAATACGGGTATTACCAACGGGAAAATACCCACTAATGAAAAATAGTGGCAAATTATATGATCGTGGTAATCACTTGCAACGTCTTGTATCTCCGTGACTAAATTTTGTGGATTTTTTTGACGGTTTTGTTTGTTCGTAGCTAACTTGAGATGACTTTCCTCATTTACCACAGACCTAATGATCACCGTAACGAATTCAAACGATTTTCACTTCAAAATTTCGCCTTTAATTTGGCGTTTTCCTCAGTTCCTTTCAAAATATTTTTATGCAGTTTATACTTTTTCTCAATTTTTATGCAGGCTTTTCTAATTCTCCAATTGTTGGTTTTTTCTCCATTCTTCCTTTCTAGTGCTGCCGCTGAAAAATTATACTCTGTCATATCTCCGAATTTTTTTTATTTACTACTAATTATGCGCTGATTTGGTTAAGATTTAAAAATAATTTTTTTGTGTGGTTGTATTATTCATTACTTTATAAAAATCATATTGTAATATAATAAAAAAAACTAATTCATATACATACAATTTTACTATTTATATTTTTTAGTTGTCACCTTTTTTTTATTCGTACTCTTTTTGGCCAAATATAGTTTCAGTGTTCAATTCTACATTATGCATTAATTTAGAGACTTTAGTAATGAAATAAAATAATTCAATTAAAAATAAATATTAAAATTATAAAAAGAGTATGAAAAGAGTACAAAAAAAGTACATATTTATCTTTAATAAAATAATTCTAGCTAATTCTAAAAAATAAAAAATATTAACTATGATTGATTGGAATAATAACTAATTTGATTACTCACTATTAATTTAGTGCAATATTAATGAACAAAGTTCTAACTCTTAAAATTCAGAATATTAGTTTTATAACTACATTTTATTATTCTATCTATTTATTAACATTTTATTAATTTAATAAAAAAATAAAATAAAATAAACTTTATGAAAATTCATTTTTTAACTATGTACAAAATTTTTATTCTTTTTTAATCCAAAGGTATCAAATTTTTAAGTTTTAAGTTTATTTATTTTAATTTTTATTGATGCCATTTTTTTAAATCTAACGGGTCAAAATTCTAAATTCTAATTTGTATGTAAAATTTTTAAAATATAATTTAAAGTTATAAAATTTACAATTTAATATTTTTATTAAAATTAAATTTTATTCTAAATTAAAAACGATAGTTACTTCACTAAACAAAATTCAAATTAACATTGATAATAAGATAAATAAAATTTTTAGCAGTAATGTTAAATGTAACTTTTATTTAGTAGCCCACTCACCCAGTTTTTACGATAACTTCCTCACACTATTCTTTTTTCCCAAATTCCCTATTGGTTAGCTCCTGTAATTGATTCAAGTTTGATAACATGCAGCCAACCCCTCTCGCTAATAATATTCTCTTCAGTTTTTTCAAATCCGTAATTTCTTAGCTCCTGCACTAAGCCAACTAACCTTCAGAGTAAATCCATTATGCTCAATCCGTTCCTGTTTAAGTTTTGAATACGATCGTATTAGACATTTTGTGAAAGAGAAGGGACCATAATTTACAGTTCGTACCGTCAGTTCGAGTCGCCGAATCGGCGGAATCCGATTCTACTGCAAATTGCGAAGAAGACTTGAAGGAACCCTAGGTTGCTTCATTGCACCTCCTTCACCGTCATTCTCTCTGGAGGTAGTGCTCTGAAATTTTGCCTCTCTAAAATACTGGTCGATTTAAATTTTCTCTTCTTATTGTTGGTGGAGATGAGTGCATTGTCTTGGATTTGCATGTTTTATTCATTTATCCTTTTGATGGTATAAAGAATAAATTTTTGGTATAAAGTATAATTTAAATGCATAAATATAATTATCTACTAATGTGATTAATTATATTCCTAATTAACTTTAGTTTTCTTTTATATGCTGAAATTCTTAAAATCAACATTATTTTGGTAATGCTCATAGCCATAGCAAGGTAGCAAACAAGAGTTATTATTTATATTTTTTATCATTTCTTGTGTTTCTTACTTTTGAGTCTAACTTTTTTTTTTACATGAGTGTTATTTTGTGATCATAACAATGTTAATCAGTGTAGATCAAACTATCTCAATGAGAGAGATTTTAGTTTGATGTATCAAGAAGAAGGAAGTTCCAAGAATGGTAAGAAGCATTCTATACGTTGATCAATAGAAATGAGGTGGCAGTAAAAAAAACCTTCTTAAAAAATTGTAAGAATACTTTATTTGATTTGCTTTCTTTCAACCTTTCTTTTATTATAGCACTAGACAGTAGTTGAGACTGTTGATTCTTTCAATTATTAAAGCGAAGTTGTTGTTGTGTGATTGAAATTTGAAATTATTTAATAGAGAATAAGAAAAGAGAATTTATAATTGAAGTGGAGGCTATAGATCATGTTAGACATAAACATCTTATGTGCCTGCTTGGAGGGAGTTAACAGGTATTTATTTTTAGCAAAGTAAATCATTTTAAGTTATTATCTATGCTCTCACAAGTCCTGAGTACATAGTATCTGTTTCTTTGTATTATCAATAGCATTTTTATTTGTTTTTGTTTCAATATTTAAGCTACTAATGGATGAATATGTGAACAATGGTAACTTAGAGTAATGGATGCATGTTGCCGTGTAATAAGGGGGGACACTTACCTGGTAGATCCGCATGTTCGATATGCTCGATAGTTACTTGGTAAGATCAACTTTCTACTCTAAAATATTGATCTTGATAATTGCTAACACATTTCTATTTTTATTTTTAAACTCTGTCTCTAAATGGTTTTGATTGCAATCTGATATTTTACTTACTTACATGAAGCAATTGAATTGAAAATTATTTACCAGGATATAAGTCTAGTAATATATAATATATTGATTGATGAGGAGTTTAATGATATGTTTTATGTTGTGAAAATGAAAACTCAGCTTTATTGGGTATGCATTTTTATTTTTTATTTTTTACATTAAACTATTATTTTAAATAATGTCTTGGAACATTTTTTTTCATGAATTAAGAGATAACACAATCTTATTTGAATGTTTTCGCAGGTACTCCAATGAAGACGTTAGATATCTAATAATGATGCATTCTGATACTTGATTTTGTAATAGTTTAAATTCATTTAGTTCAGGATATTTGCTTTTCAACATTATTACTTAAATTTCATATTTTTATTAATAAGAATTCTACTTATATGGATATGGCTAATTTTTTTTTATTTTATACGATATAATTTTGTACTAAGTAGCATCTTTATTATATATACTAGCGGCTCAACAGGCACTATCGTGCCTGTTCAGCCGCTTTTCTATTGTTTTTTTTTAAATTAAAATTTATTTTTTGCTAATATATTATTTATTTTTTAAATTTATTAGATAAATATTTTTTTATTATTTTAATATTAACATGACTTTATTTATATAATATTTTATTAAAATTAAAACTATTATAAAATTTTTTTAAAATATTAAATTATAAAAACACACAATAAAGAGGTATATATATATATATAGTTCAAAAAATAATGATAATAATATTATTCTGATTCAAAAAAATTATATATAAATCAAAATACATATTAGTTATTTACAAAAGATAATTTTTACTTAAATATCACAGATATTTATATTTGTGTTCATATTTTTTAAGTGGTAGGCCAAAATATGAATCTGAAGAGGTCTTCATTTACTTATAAGTAATGAAAAAAAAAGAAGAAATGAGAATGTTTATTTTTTTTATTTTTAAATATCAAACTATAAGAATAATTAATAACAAAATAGGAGAATATAAAAATTGTGTACTTGAAAAAAATCTTCGTAGTTCATCGTACATATCCTTATTAATAACTTTTTGAGTCTTGAACAACTATCAGATTTATTTACTACAAAAATAACTATATAAACACTTCAAGATTATTCAATTAAATTGATTCCTTAATATAGTAGGGACAAATTCAATTAATTCAATTAATTATAGATTTGATAAAATAATTTAAAAATTAAAAAATATATTTAAAAATAAATATAAAAATTTTATAAGTTATTTAACTTTTAGACGTTCAAAAATTATAAATTTAAATTAAATAAGATATTAAAAAATTTATTATGTTGTTATTATGTGTAATAAAATTAAGATAAATATTTATAAAGTAATTATTTATAAATATTATAAAGTTTATTTATTTATTTTTTTAACGGTATTTAATTTGAAGCAAATATAAAAATTTATATTTAAAGTATTTTTTTATTTTTATTAATAATTCTAATAAATAAAAAATATTTTATTTTTTAATTTTATATTCATAATTATAATAGATAAAAAATATTTTATTTTTTAAATTTTATATTCAATTTATTAAATTATCTTTAATTTTAAGATTTTTTTTTGAATTATTAATGTATACTTTTATTATATCTTCTTATTGTACCACACACTATTATTTTCTCTTACTATTATTTCTATTGCACACTATTATTGCTTTATTCTCCTTTCTCATTTTCTTCTTCTCCTCACACCTTCTCTTCACCCGATCGTAATTAATTATCACCAAGTACTATTATCGCAACTTTCAATCTTGTTTATCACTTTGATCTATAATCATTTATTATGTTAATTTTATGAGTCGTTGAAGTGTTGTTAAAAGAATTGATTTTTATGTCTTTTGAATATTTAAATGTATAAAAACAATAGTTTTTTCTTGATGTGAATTTTAAGTTGTCTTATTATTCTATTAAAAATATGTACCCACATAAAACATTCAAAATTTTTGCTCAAATTATCAAAATTTGATGTCAGTAATCCTTAAAAAATAATTTTAAAATATATTATTTTAACTAATATAATAAAAATAGTACATTATTGTAAGTTTTTAACTAATAATTATAAAATTAAGTTGTAATTTAATATAGGCCCTTAGAATAAAAGACTGTCATTACTTCTTACATTTGACTACTATTATATAAATTGTACGTTTGTTTTATTGTGTAAATTAATTAAACTATATTTTATTATTTTATTTTGCATGTTTTGAAATAATGCGATCCTACTATAAGGATGATATTAATTTTCATAATCTAATACGAACCTTCTTACTATTTTGTTTGTCACTTAAATACTATCCATAAAAAATAGTTAGTTAAAGTGAAACACTGTATAAAGAGAGTAAAAAAATTTTTTTTTTTGAATTAAAAGTTCTAATATATTTCTTAATCATCACTTGATATAACTCATATTTAATAGGTTAAAAAATTCTCTCTCTCTCTTATATTCTTAACTTCTTCTATAATAAATTTTTTACATTATCTAATACATAAAATGTCACATCCTTACATTTATCTTAAAAGTTAAAAGTAAATTATATTAGTATTTTTTAATAAAATTAAAATAAAAAGATAAAAAGCTACCGAAAAGAATAATATTAAGTTTGAGTTCATCACTTGATATAACTCATATTTAATAGGTTAAAAAATTCTCTCTCTCTCTCTTATATTCTTAACTTCTTCTATAATAAATTTTTTACATTATCTAATACATAAAATGTCACATCTTTACATTTATCTTAAAAGTTAAAAGTAAATTATATTAGTATTTTTTAATAAAATTAAAATAAAAAGATAAAAAGCTACCGAAAAGAATAATATTAAGTTTGAGTTATGCTATGTGTACACCAAAGTCCGCCACCAGTATAAAATACATGCTAGAATACAAATACACATTGAAAATAAATTAAACTACACATGTATTTATTATACACAAATACATTGGTGGCTGATTTTGGTGTACAAATAGTATTATTGATTAAATTTTATGTTCTTTTGTACCAGAATATTATAATTTATTAGATTATTATATTATCTTTGTACTACAAAACAAAAAATAAAATTCTATATCTTCTTGCTGTTACTTATTTTATTTTATTTTTATTATAATTTATTATATTATTATATTATTTTTGTACTATATAACAAAAAGTGAAATTCTATATCTTCATGTTGTTACTTATTTTACTTTATATTGGCTATCTAAATTAGCTTGTATAATATTGTAAAGGTTGAAATTGTTAAAAAATATATAACAAAAAATTTAGATATTTATTGTGTTATCAGGTTATTTAAAAAAACTAATTCATAGGTGTTATTATCCTACCATATCTTTAATGTTATATGTCAATCTAATATTTAATAAAAAAATAATATTAACCGACATAAAACTGATTAAAATTAAAAAAATAATTAGCAAAATATCTATGAGAATTTTTTCACTTTACTATTGATAGATACATATATATTTTTTTTTGCATCTTTTATATGCCAATCAAATAATCAATACTATATGCCAAACAAATAATATTTAATTAATTAATTTTTTTTGAAAAATAAATTATTTATTTTAATTGAATTATAAACAAATTTTCATGTACTTAAATGTCAGAACTCTACATCGTTAATAGTTTAAGAAATAAACATATCAATATTTTTACAAATCATTGATAGTTGCAATTTTTTTCCGTCTTTTTATGCTAATCAAATAAGAATTTAATTTTGATGTGCTATTAATGTAAAATAGTTTTACACGTGCATCTAATCACCATCAAAATTAAACTCATCAAATAATCAGGACTATATGCCAAATAAATAATATTGTGAAATACAAAATAGTTAAATTTCTTGCTGTATAATTTATTTAATTTAATTTAAAAATAAATATTTATGTACTCAAATTTTAATTCCAATACTCTATATAATTAATAATTTAAAAAATTAAAAAAATAACATCATTAAATACAAAGCAGTTTAAAAAAATTGATATTTAACTAAAGGGTAAATATTGATGCACTTAAAATTTAAAAAAATATTTTACATAATTAATACTTTAAAAAATTTTAAAAATAATTTTATCCTGTACAAAACCATTTAAAAAATAAAAAAAATTAACAAAATAATTTATGAGAGTTCTTCGGTTCATTATTGATAGGTATATACATGTCAAAAAAATTTAAAAACAAATATCAGATAAAAAAATAATAATTTTTTTAAAATTAAATTGATGAAATAAAACTTTGGATGTGAAAGATAGATTAAAAATATATAAGAATTAATACAGTTTGATAAGTAAACTGAAGAAAAAGGAAAATGAAGGTGAAAGTTATGCGTGAAATTAATAACTGCAGTAAAACGGTATAAAATTTGCAATTGTAGTGAATGGAAGCGAGGAAAAAATGGAGGCGATACAATCACGATATTAAAGGAAGGAGAATGATGACAACAGTAATAATACAGAAAAGTGCACCTAATGGTGAGAGGAGAAGTACTAAAAATTGAATAATGAGATCAACTATTGGTATAAAGTACTCACATAAAGAATATACCCAAAATAAAACGATAAAATCGATAAAAAATTATTTATCATCCCTAATTATTTTTTTTCTCCTTTCATACATGGCATCCAAAATCAACATTTAGCATAGTCACTATCTAGTTCAGAAAATCACAGAAACTCATCCAAATAATTGTTACATACAGAGAAGCACATTCAGAATTGGAAAGAGAAATAAGAAAAATTGAAAACGGATAAAATTAATAAAAGGATAAATTATTGGAATAAAGAATTGAAGAACTTGCTCTCCTGTGTTTGGGCTACTCCTGTGTTTGTGGTACCTCCACTTATGTAGTTGTATTAGTTGATATGGCAATTTGTTTTCTTGTTGAATTATCTCCCAATAAGTTACACGTCTTCTAGTTAGGTGTTGATGTCTTTGTTCTTCTGTCATTTTCTGTCTTCTTCGCCTAACAGATTCTGTCCAAGTAGTTGATGTTGACGTGATTGTTGATTTCGTGATAGCGAGATGCAGAGAAGAAAAATGTTTGCGAGACCAAAATTGAAAGTGAAAGAGTAATTTAATTCTCTTGGGAGTTAAGTACGACTGAAGGTGGATCAGTTTTTTATTGAAAGTGGGTCAGTTTTTAAATTGAGTACATAGTGGTAGCAGTTTTTTTATTGGAAGTAAATCAGTTTTAAAATATGTCGTGGGGTTGAAAGTGAATTAGTTTGATACTCTGTCAATTCTTTTTTTGATAAAAAATAAAAAAATAGAGGACGTAGTAACAGTTTTATTATATTGAATTCAGTGTTTAATGAACATAAAAAAATAGGGGTAAAATAGAGAGAAGAAATTAGATATCAAATTTTTCTATTCCATTATACATTGGTATAATCCATTATATATTGATATAGATTTGATTAAGGAGTACTCTTCTGTATGTAATTTTTTTTAAATATAAAAAATAGACATAAAAAAAAATATATAAACCGTGTATTGTAATTTAATTAATTGGTATAGATTTAATTAAGAATACACATTTATATGTAATTTTTTTAAGATAAACAATAGACATCAGAAAAATATTTAAACCGTGTATTGTAATTTAATTCATTTTGTTATAGAATATCAATAAATTATGTTATTACTTGAAATAAAATAAATTAGTTTTAAACTTTGTCATGGGTAAAAACAATTTTTTAAAAAAAAAATAAAAAATTAAATACGTAGTTACAGTTTTTTTTTTTTTAATTAAAAGTGAAGTGGGTAAACCCTTCTTTTGAAAAAAAGAAAGAGGGTAAAATGGGAAGAAGGAATTGGATACCAAACTCCCATATCCCCATTATATATTGGTATATATATATATTTTTTTTAATTTATCTTTTATGATTAGCCACGGAAAAAATCATGGCTAAATAACCCACTAACATTAGCCACGGACAAAATTGTGGCAAAAAAACCCAGCCCGCCAATATTAGTCACGGACAAAATTGTAGCAAAATTATACTTGTTGATTATATTGTTGTCACTTAGCCGCGGTTTAGAGCGTGGCTAAAATAGTGAAAATCGTGGCTATTTAAATGTCTCTACGGGTCACAAAACCGTGGCTAACAGGCCAAAAACCGTGGCTAACTGAAAATGCGTCGCCCTTATTAGCCACGGATATCAATTCGTTGCTAACGCTTCATCGCCACGATTTTTCTTGATTTTAGTCACGGCTTTTTCCGTGGCTAATCACCGTGTTTCTGGTAGTGCTTGAATTTGGCATTAAAACTAATTAATAACAAATATTTTAATATATAAATAAATAAAATTAATTAAAATTATTATAAACACCTCTTGGTTCCATATACTTTTCCATATTGGAATATGGCTATGAAATTGATAACTAGTATAATAAGAAAAGAAAGAAAGTTCCTAATTAGTATTTTTATTAAAATTTGGTCATTACTTAATTAATAAAAAGGGTAATGTTAGGTAGACAAAAAAAGCCAGAACTTGTCTTATTTAGCATTCATTAATTTTCGTGACAATTAATGAATGCTAAATAAGACAAATTATGACCGTTTTTGGCTGATTTTCTTTAATTACCAAATATTTTTATAATAAAAAATATAAATAATTTTATATTATTAAATATAATTTCATATCATTAAAAATATTAATAATAGTCAATTAATAGTTACAAATCACACAATCTGTTAGTTGCTAACACTCTTTCAAATTTAATGATAAAGACCTATGACACACCGGACAAAAAAAGGAAATATTATTTGGTAAGGAAGAATCATTCATACCACTTCTTAGTCACCAAAAAAAAAATTCATACCACTTCTTGTTCATCAAGAACATGCGCAATGGCACGGGGTTGAAAGAACGACAACAGGCAAAGAAGATGATATTAAAATAAAAATAGCTTATTATTAAGGGTATTGACGACCTAAAGTTTTATAAATACCATTCAAATTTCTTATAAGTAAAATATTCTTTTTCTAGATTCACTAGAACATATTTAATGGCTTAGACAATCGGTAGCTGCTTAAAGAAATATTTAAAAAATTATTATATGTGGACATATCCGTCGTATTTCTTCATTAATATTTATGGGTCTATTCATCAGTCCATATGATTAGTATATTACAATAACAAAAATGTTTTTAAAATATATTTATTGTATATTTATTAAAATAGAAATTTGACAACTTTTATCCATTAATAATAATTTTAACATGTGATCTAAGCTTTGTTCTTTTGTTTTCCGTGGTACCTCATAGCTCAAAAATGTATGATAACAAAAAAATTAATGGAATAATGAATGTTTTAAACAATGATTAATAAATATTAAATAAGATAAATTTTAACTATTTTTTTTACTAATATAAATGTATTTAGCCATTCTTAATACTTATTTAAACGGATTAATAATTAAACTAATCAGTACACAAACCTAATTTGCTTACATGTGCTCTAAGCTAAATTCCTGTTATAATTCAATACTTTGAACTTACTTTTTGCGGAGAGATAGAGTACTAATATACTATGACTTATCACTTATATAGAGAGATCAGAAATAACGTTGATGTTATGAAATTTTAGTTATTAAAATGACAATAATGACTACTTAATAAGATTATTGTTGTAAGCTATGAATAAGCCTACAATTAAGATCCAGTATTAATTTATCATAATTAAAAGAGTCGATTTATAACACACCTTAAATAATTTATTAAGTGGAGTTATAACTCACCTTAAGCAACACGCCGTCACCCTAATATTACTAATTTTCTTAAAAAGATTCTTTAAATATTATTTGAATGAATCCTTTTAATACGATACATTGAAGTACAATGTATGTGAGCATTGTAATACTACAGTAAGAACTAATTACTACTATTTTGTGTTCCAAAAAATAAAAGACTAAATTTGCTTAATTATAATACATGTAATCAACCAAGTAATTAAAAAAGGAAATAAATATTTGGAATTTGGGTACGCAGCGAGTCTCTGGACTTAGGCCTAATTGTGCATTCAAGCTTCGATAATAATTAGGATCATATCGACCGCTAATCGCCTCTGTTTACTTCCTCTTCGATTAGGCACCATGCCAACCTGTCTTAATTAAACTGCGAGCTGCACCAAAACAACAGTCCGAGTCTCCCATCCACCTTAAAAAAGAAAAAACAAGCAGTATATTAAAGTGAATATTTTAACAAAGATTAAATGATAAATTATAAAATTTAATTTTAATATATTATAAAAATATTATTTTTATTTTTAATATAACTAAACAAATAAATTACACCTTTAAATAAAAAATATTTATAAAAAGATATTTTTCATATAAATCATTCAATTCATTACCTGGCGTGGAATTTTCTTCTAGAGTTGGTTCGTGGCGATTTCGGGAGAGATAGAAGAAGATATAGAGAAAAGAGAGAGAAACTCATTCAATTCAACAATGCTACATCCAAACATGCACCGGGTCAATTCAATCGACTCTTGATCCATTCCATTCATACGGAACCGCGTTAATCCCTTGTACAATTCTACTATATATACTCATTAATTATTCTCATCTATCTACCTCATCGTGCTTCTAACATTCATCAATAATCACACTTGTTCATTTCTATTTCTATCTCTTAATCAATTAAGCATGGCTGATAATAAGCAACCAAACTTGAACGGAGCCTACTACGGACCAGCCATTCCACCGGCTGAGCCGCCACGGCGCTACCGCCCTGACCGAAGCAGAAGAAGCTGCTTCTGCTGCCTATTCAGCGTCTTCTGGAAGATTCTTCTTGCGCTCATCGTGCTGGTCGTGATAGCAGGAGTCATATTCTACCTGGTGGTTCAGCCTCGCATATTCAAGTTCTACGTCAACGACGCAGAAATAACACAATTCGATTACAACACCAACACCACCCAACTCCGCTACAACATGGTGCTCAATTTCACCGCCCACAACCCCAACAAGAAGCTCAGCATCTACTACGACAAGGTTTTAGCCAAAGCCTTCTTCATGGACACGCAATTCGCCAGCGCCGACGTCATCACTTTCATGAACTCCTTTAGGCAATACAAGAAGCAGAGCAACGCCATGAGCGGTGTTTTCTCCGGACAGCAGAACATTTTTCTTGATTATAGCCGCTACTCACAGATCAGCGATGACAAGAACAGTAGGTCTTTTGATATCTACGTGAAGCTCTACTTCAGGATGAGGTTTAGGCTGGGTGATTTGATTACTCGCACTTACAAGCCCAAAGTGAAGTGTGACCTCAAGGTTCCATTCATCAATGGCACCAATGCTTTCACCTCCTTTACGCCCACCAAGTGCGATATTGATTTCTGATTCTCACCTTCACAATTTCTTGTTATTTTATTCATTCTTTATTTCACTTTCTTTGTATAATAATTATGCCTCATTCCATTTAATAAATAATAAAGTATGTTTTCATACTGCAAATCTGTGTCTTCTGCTCTTCTTCATCTTTTATTCCTTTCTTTGTGGGTTGATCGTGGTTATGATGTGGGTTTCAGGATTTATCTGTTAATTTAAATGAATATGAATTGTGTTGTATACTTATGAAAGATTGAAAGCTATGTGATATTTTTCGAATGTTTATAATACGGTGAACTCTACTATACTCTATCTAAAATAAAGGATAAATTACCCCGTGTGATATATTCAGTAATTATTGATGAATTATTCTTTTATCAGAATTTCAAGATTTAAGTTATCTTCCTTTTTTTTTATATTTCTTTTAAAATTTAATAACATTGTCATTTTCATCATCTCTACCAAATACACCTCTTTTCGAATTTAAAAAAAAAACTAATGCATTGGTGGAAACATATTAAACTATTATATTGTCACCAAAAATATTAAATTATTATTCAGATAACAATAAGACAAAATGGAATAAATATTTTAATATTCACATTCGCCTCAAATATTAATTAATTATTTTATTATTCATGCCATTAATTACCTATAAAAATTTTATTTATGGTGCAAATTCATATCTGCCATACAAACCTATACCTTCTTGCTTCTCTCTGAACGTAATATCTTCTAATATAAAAAAAGTCTTAGAAAGAAGAGAGCTGAAAAATTGATAGTTGTGCTCATTGAAATTGGAGATTGAAAATATAAAAACAAGTTTAAAATCCTAACTTAATTGATTGGAAATGGTTATTCGATTTGAAAGGAATTAGAATTTTAAAATTGGAGAAGAAGTGTATTTGACGGGGATGATGAAAATGACACTGTTATCAAGTATCAAGAGAAACATAGCGTCAATTGAAAAGAAAAGAAAAGATAACGTGAATCTTGAAACTCTGATAGAAAGATAATTATCAATAATCACTGTATATATTACAAGGGGTAATTTACCCTTTATTTTAGAGAGGGTACGGTAGAATTCACCTTATAGTATTGGTTATATTACGTATACACTAAAATTAGCCATCAAAATTAGTCGTCAATATAAAATATATATTAAAATATAAATACATATTGAAAATAAATTAAATCACACATGCTACTAGCTGATTTTAATAACTGATTTTAGTGTACAAATAACATTTTTGTTATAATATACGTAATCATTTTATTGTATTGGTCCATTTGTTTTCCTAGTTATTGCATTGTAAATAAAATTTAATTTTCATGATGGTGAAAGTAAAAATATTTTTTAAATTCAGTAATTTTACGTCTATAAAACAATTTGTTTATTCTGAGAGTTAGCTGAAACGATAATTTGGGCCTGAACGTGATGTCAAAATTTTGTAGGAGGCTGCGTCAAACTTATTCTGGTGCTGAGGTGCCACCATCCGAGTTCTTTGTAAGGAGGTGGAGGTGGTACCCGCAAGAGACTCCGATACTTAAATTAGTAAGGATTTTAGGCAGATTTTTGGTAGATTAGAACGTGAATATACCTGAGTAGTGTCAGTGTATTTATAGTAAAGTATAGTAGTTATACCTTTGTTGGTCGATAACTATTCATTTTATCTTGAGAGTTAGTTAGAATTTATCATTTTTTTACTTTTATCTGTCTTTTTTGTCTTTCGATTGCTTTGAGTACTTGTATTTGGTTGTTTTAGATGATACCATGAATTAGTGTTTTTGAAAGTTTGGACAGAGACTTTTGGTTTTCTTTTAACAATTACTACTTGTTTATTGCTGAAGATACTTTTAAAACTGTTTATTGTCTGGGATTATTGTTGTGGACTTTGGTTGTGTCTTGAAATTTCTTGAAAAATTGTTGTTGGTTGTTGTTGTGGACTATAATCATATTGTCCCTGAATGGTATTGCTGTTGCTAAGTCGGCTACCCTAAAGACACTCCAAGCCACTAGAGAAAATGTTGTGGCTCGTGGTATTCAACAAAAGAAAATCGGGAATACTTCTACCCGATCTACTCCCAAGACATCGAATTCGGGTACATCATCTTCAAAAAAGATTATACCTATCCCAGCAACTCGGCTAATTATTCTTGACTCTCTTTCGAAAAGTGTTAGGAGCCGTCCTTTTCCTTCTTCCTCTAAACCACTTCCGAAAAGACAAAAGATTGCCAAAAGGGTAGTATTTACAATAAGAGATTTGACGAGCTGGCTTGAAGTGAGAAAAACATTCTCCCTTATAGCCATATTAGCATGAACGACGTGGTTATCCAGAACCACCTTCAAGTCCGGCCTGAAGTGGAATTCGGACGGCAGGTGTGTGTGTGCTGCCTTGGCCAGGGAGTTAGAGAAAACTCCTATCAGAGCCACTCACAGCTCTCTGGTGGCTGCTTGAGCTAAAGTGGAGAGGCTGAAAGTGTAACACCCTACCACACAGAATCTTATGCTTAAGTCATACAACAGAGGTGGTGATGTATTACGACCTCTAAAACTAAAATTATACACATATTATAGTTGAAAAATGTATATATATCTAGGAGACTTTGAAGGAAGTTAAAACAAACGCATTAAAACAGAAAAGCGCAACACTCACGACAATAATAGTAGTAAACGAAACAAAATAAGAGTAAGCTAACTTACAAGATACAAATAGCAAAGGTCAAGACTCGGCTCACGAAGAATCGAAGATAAACCGGCCACGTCTTGAAGAGTGATCGTGCACTCTCCGAACGGCATGTGGAAGGTGTGCGTTTTTAGGCGCCACTGCTCGACGAAGGCACTGATAAGGGGCTCATCTAGACGGAATCATCTATCGTTCAATCTCGTCAGATAGTATAATCCGGCCATCTGCAAGTATGGAACGTACCGGTCATCGAGTCGCATGCCCTGCTGCCGCCGCATGCTCGAGATGCGTCACTGGGGCTGCACGTTACACGGACCGCATAGTTAGAACCACTTTCAAAACCACAAACAAAAAAAACTTAACAACACAAACCACTTATCTAAACCACTAACAAAAACTACATGCAAAACCAACATAGTAAACCACTAGCAAACCACATGCTTACATCGCTAACGAAAACCACATACAAATCCACTAACAAAGACCACATGCAAAACCACTAACATAAACCATCAACAAAACCGCATACAAAAATCACTCAGATGAACCACTAACATAAACCGCCAACAAAACTGCATGCAAAACCTCTAAACTAAACCACTTGCAATACCACTATCATAAACCACGAACATAAACCATCAACAAAATCGCATACAAAAACTACTCAGATGAACCACTAATATAAACCGCCAACAATACCGCATGCAAAACCTCAAAAATAAACCACTTGCAATACCACTAGCATAAACGACTAACATAAACTGCCTACAAAATCACTAACTCAGATAAACCACTAACTCAAATTAACCACTAGAACAATATTTTCTATCTACTAACCTCGTCGTTGATGACTCCAGCTATATGACCAACCCCATCCAAACGATATAGCCTTTCCGGATCGTCCCCCATCGACTCAGTATTCTGCTCGAGCCTTTCTCGAACCGAATCACTCTCGTTTTCTCTGGAATTTGGTGGGATAGGAGAATGAAAAATTCATTCGAATGACCTTGGTTCGAACTCCTTATATAGCCTAATCACTTGTAATTCGAAGCAACCTCTTTCGAATTACTACTCGTTTGCTAATTGTGAGTAATTCGAATCAAATAGATTCAAACTCTATGGGAACTCGTGCACAAACGTAATTCGAAGCCACCTAATTTGAATTAGGTTTCTTGTAGTTCGAATCCTATTAATTCGAATTAGTAGGTCAGATTGGTTAGCTATAATTCGAAACAGCTAGCTTCGAATTATGTTCAAATAGGATTCGAATGAAGCTAATTTGAATTGTATTAAAATGTGATTTGGTTGATTGATGAAGTATTTTCGAAAATGGCTAATTTGTGTCAATAGTTTCTCATGTTGACTTATTTCAGTTTTTTGCCCTTAAAATTAAATTAATTTTTTAGTCAAATCAAATAAATACATATTTACGGCTATAATATAAAAGTATAATGTGATATTTTAGATTTGTAGTATTTCTATAAGAAAAATATAAGAAATTAATTTTTAGTTAGTTAATTAATATTAATTAATTTTTAATTTTTATTTTGTAGAAAATATAATTTTAGAATTTAGAATTAAAATAAAAAATTTATAATTTAAAATATATAAAATAATTTTATAAAAATTAACTTAACTTCCTAGTTTTAATTTTTTTAATTAATAATACATATATAAAAAAGTAATTTGGTTTAAAGTATAATTAGTGCACAGATTAAGTAACGAAATAAGAAGAATGATAAATATGATAAGAATTGAAAATAAATTTTTAAATTTTTTTTAATTATTGTTGTAAAATAAAATTTAATTTCTCACCATATATATTTTAAATAAAATTAAAAATAAAATATAACAAAAAATTATACTTAATAAAATAACTAAAAAAATTGAGAAAATTTATTCATACAATTATTGTGATGGTTTAACTAAAGATTCTAAGTTGAGTTTTGAAAATAGAGACAAGAAAGAAAAAAATGGAGGATTGAGTGGGACAGATGGGAGATACATAGAGGAGGTAAGTGTAACGAGTCTCGTCCTCACAGCGTGACAATGGATAAGACATTGTTGGAAATGGCGACCTCTCCATTCACTACCTCCTTACTCACACTCCGCGCTTCTTCTTCTTCTTCTTCTAAACTCTCCTTCATCAGAGCCTCATCAAGAAGAGATTTCTTCAAGGGCGTTGCATTGCAGGCTCTTCCACTGCTTCTTCTCAGACCGTCACTCGCCAGAGAGGTTGAAGTTGGCTCTTTCCTTCCTCCTTCCCCTTCCGACCCCTCTTTTGTTCTCTTCAAAGCTTCTCCCAAGGACACCCCTGCCCTTCGAGCAGGAAATGTGCAGCCATACCAATTCATCCTCCCACCCACCTGGAAACAGGCACGTGTGGCAAACATATTATCTGGAAATTACTGTCAGCCAAAATGCGCAGAGCCTTGGGTTGAGGTCAAATTTGAAGATGAAAAACAGGGTAAAGTGCAGGTTGTGGCGTCGCCGTTAATACGCCTAACCAACAAACCAAATGCCACAATTGAAGACATTGGAAGCCCTGAGAAAGTGATTGCTTCTCTTGGTCCATTTGTCACTGGAAACACCTATGATCCTGATGAGCTCCTAGAGACTGAGGTTGAAAAGCTTGGCGATCAAACGGTACATACATGAATCAACTTCTCTTTTAATCTCTTCTGCTGAGTGTTGTTGTTGCTAACATTGTGCCATCTGCAGTACTATAAATACTTGCTTGAAACTCCGTATGCTCTAACGGGTACGCACAACCTCGCCAAAGCAACGGCCAAGGGAAACACTCTTGTTCTCTTTGTGGCTAGTGCCAATGACAAGCAGTGGCAAGCTTCTCAGAAGACTTTGAAGGCCATGCTTGATTCCTTCCTCCTCTAGTTTTTTTTTTCTCTCTCAGGTTTTCCTTCTATAATAATCACTGAGTAAGAGTTGTGTTGGCTACCATTTGGAATTTTCTTTTCCAAGGTTCAAATCTCTCTGTTCTGATAGTGTTAGTTTATGCTATTCTTGTAACTATAAAGTTGATATAATCATTATTATACAAGGCCTCCAAATCATACATCTTATCTTATAAAATATAATAAGAGAGAGTAGGGTTCTTTGAACAGCAAGTGATGTGCTGAAAGGTGTAATACTTGATTAGATAATCCACTGCCATATCTCAGTCTTGGTACCTTGCGAGATTATTATTTCTTAGCTTAGGAGTAATGGAATCGGTTGCTTGTTCTTAACCAAAACAGAAGTTATTAAATTTTTTTCCAACACCTAATCTAACGTCTAATCATTATAGATTATTTCTTCTTCCATTTTATAACAGGTAAGTTACAAGCTACATGAATAATTAACAGTGTGAAGGAAGTTGTGGAGATGGTTAACATAATCAACGTTAGATCTTCTGTGCCAAAAGTCCAAGACTTTGAATTAGCCAGTCAAAGTTATATCATTAAAAGTTTTCTCACTTAATTTCTTTCATGAATTCCTTTGAGAATGTTGTAATTTAATCCATGTCTCTGTCAAATTAAGTTGGCATTTTATTTTTCACAATATGAATTATGCAATATGTAATTTGGTGTTCAATAATAAAACATTATAGACACTGAAAAATGAGATTCTTTTATAAATTTCAACAAATAAAATAATGCGAGATACCTTCCATAATTATTTTAAGCATCCTCTCATGATAGGGTAGGGTTACCGAATCCTTAGCCAAGTTAGAAAATAAAACAACGCTCGAATATGATCTCAATAAATAAAGAACGACACAAAATCAACTATATTCGCATCATATTATAGAAGTTATAAAAATCTCAACTCAGTACAGTTTGTTAATCCCACTTAAGGCATTGCAAATTAAGTTGCGTTGGTTATGTACAAAACTGAAACTATAACTTGTATTAGATGGTAGGTTCTGTGCTGTCAAAACGTTTTCTCAAGCAGTCACTAGATGCGGAGACAAACGAGGAAGACCACACGAGTATGTGACATACTTGACACTGTCCATGAGCACAACCACAAATATCCGAGAGATCGATTTTGGAGACATCACACCGTCGACATCACTATCTGCGGCCTCTTTGGGATCAACAAGCACTGAAACCACCATGGAAGATTTATTACCATGGAAGTGGTCACTCTCTGAATTCCTTACATGGTCTTCAGTTAGGTTCAGACTGGTTCCATCAAGGTGACCTGGGAGCCCATGGAGGATTCTTCTGTTCCTGGTCTTGTTAAGTGCTGTACCATTCTGGCGGCTCTCCCGAGAAACATTGGCAACTGATGTTGCCGGAACTATGGCGCCAGGTTTTGGAGAGGCATCAAACTGGAAGACTTCTGTGCACATGCCTGAACTTAACATTGGTCCTGCATCAGGGAATCAGAACAGTCAGTATACATAAATGCTTCGCAGGCACCAAAATAGGCAACCAAGCACATAATAGATTAGACAGAAATTGCAGCTTGCAAGGCAGCAAGAGACAACCAACAATATAGATGCGCTCAAGTAATTAAGTATGACCGAGTGGTAGGCAAAATGAAGAGATTGATTCAGCTCTTATATTCAACAGGCACACCTTGAAGCCTCACATATGCAAAAAGAACTGAAAATGCAACAATTGGTGGATGCCATGACATTGTCAAATTAAGCAGTGTTAAAACCAAGCTATCAAACTATTTTGAGACTTCCCAGTTCCCACTAACCAAACTCAATTACTGCATCTAACCAAGTTCTAAAGTCTTCTACAACAACCCATATTGGTAGCAGAAGACACAATCTTGTAATTACCAAACAGCATGATGATTTTTCATCCAGGACAACCAAGGAACAGTCAAGACCAGTACAACAAGCTACTAAATTTTAGCTTAGTTAGAATCTCCAACACACGATCATAGCCAAAATTGATGTTAGGTGGCAATCAATAAAATGTGATTCCAAATTCAGCCTTAAACAACAACCAACAAGACATATCACAAGTCAGAAGGAGACAATGTATCTTCATATTCAGCAATTTGAGAGTGAAAAATAAAAGCCAGTAACAGACACAAGTCAAACAGAAGATCACCTGCAAGGCCTTCACGGAACCACTGTTGCATTTTACCATCACTTGCAGAGGACTTCATGTGGTCCTTTAAAGTTTTGGTTGAACCAGAACCAAGAGCCTTCCTCTGCTCAGGTGGAACTGTATACACATGAGGATGCTGACCTCTATTTCTTCCAACTTCAGGAATTGCCAAAGCAGAATCCCAATCCTTAGTAATGACCAAACCAGTTTCTTTATTCTCCTTCTTTGCCTCATGAGTCTGAGAAGCCATAGCTTTCTCACCAGCCAGTATAGAATGGATTATCAAGTTTCCATCAATCTTCACCAGCTTATCATTCCTAGGGACATACAGCGAAGCAAGGAGGGGCTCACTGGCATTGCCACGATGGCCGAATTCATCGCATCGTGGGTCTTGCCGTTCATGAGATTCCTCTCCTAGTTTCCGACCCCTCTCATAATCTCTGTGGTCGGAAATACTAAACCTCCCATTGGAATACCCTATATCCTCGTCTCTTTCAGATCCATTCCTAGGACCATTCACAGGCCACACCTTCCCTCCACCTTGATGATTATACAACCTATCAGTAACATAGCTAGACCTACGAGGAACATACCCCACTAAGCCACCAAACTTGACATCCACGATAGGAACAAGCCCACCAAAAAGCAGTATAAAGAAAAACAGACCCAACAAACTAATGCTAGCAACCTTCTTAGTTTTCACCTCACTTTTCTTACCCTCAGACTTCTTACTCTTTGATGAAGAAGCAGGTTGCTGAGGCTTCAACTTTGGAATGGGGACCAAGGGAACCTGAGATCCTTGAGGCTTAACAACATATGGAGCACATGGCATCCATGTATAAGGCATGTGGGCCATGGGAGGAGCATGAGGATACATCCCAGGAACAGGTGGGGGAGGAGGGCACATCCCACCAACACCCAATTGCTGCCTTAAAGTGGCGTTCTCAGCCATCACAAACGAAATCTTGCTACTCAAATCAGCAATTGTTGAATGCATTGACCGCACCTTCTCCTCAAGCTCTTCCACATAGTGCTTCTTCCTCTGCCTCGAAAGCTGTGCACTTTCCCTGTTTCTCATCAATCTGGCCTTCCTCTTCTCGTCGTCGTCATCAACCACCACATTCTGTTGGGTCTTGTTCTCCACAGGCGCTGATGATCTTCTGAATTTGGTTGTTCTAGTCTCAGCACTCCCTTCACTCTGATCTTGCTTTCTCTTCAGATCACAACCTTTTCCATTATCCTCCAATTTCACGTTCCGATCCAAAATTGTATGTGCGTGTGTCGATGAAATTTCCCTCTCGTAACGGCAACAATCAGGTGAGGGAGAGTTCATGGTTTCGTATACACCCGACCCGCTACCGTTCCCCGAACCCCGCGAAGAAATCGCACCATTCGACGACTCTTCCCTTTCGCCGAACGAATCAGAATCATGCGACGGAAAGCTCGAGTCTTTCACAACAGCAGAGTCACGAGGATTCGGTGAAAGCTCGCGCTTGCAGCTGCCTGACTCCGAGGAGGACTGAGAATTCAAAAACCTAGAAACACCGGAGCTCCGATCGCCATAAACAGCACAGGATCCTGATTCCGGCGAGTCTGAATTAGCGGCGTCGCAATCGGAATTCTTACCAGAACAATCGCCTAGATCATCGTTCGTCGGCAAAATCAGGTCGCCATTAGGGTTGCATGCGTCGGGGAGGAGAAAATCGTCGGCATCGGAGGGGATGTAAAGGTTATCGAGGTCGTCGAAGGTGATTTCATAGTCACCGCCGTCGCCAAAATCCATGGGAAATTCGAGATCGGAAGCGAAGGCGTGAGTATTCAGTGTGCCAACACCATTTTCGACGAAAAGCGCGTCCATGGAGGGGATGGGTAATCCGTCGAATTGGGAGGAGAAATCATCGAATGCGAGGTCAGACGGCGCCTCGGCCGCCTCCGGTGCGCACTCGGCGGCGATAATGCCGGGGCCGGGCATGGACGGAGGAAGGATTTGGGAGAATTGAGGAATTTTCAGTAATTCAGCAGAAAAGTGTGATGAACGAAGACCAAGACTTTGGGTTTTGGGAAGATGGGAGAATGAGGGTTTTTCTCGTTGTTTTGAAGTGTCCTGCGCGTGGGATCACGTGCCATAAAACCAATTACAGGATCAGGATAATAACTGAGATCTCGTTTAGATACGCGCGCGTGGTTTCACCGCTTAACTGAATAGTGTAGATCCGGTTTTGAATTTTTTTATTTTTTATTTTTTTTTCTCTTTTAAAAAGATCACAAAAGAATTCGACTAAAAAATTTAGATATAAAAATAAAATGTATGATATATCTTAATATTATAATTTTGGATATTTTTTAAAATTGTAAGATGTATACAAATTGAATGGTTCGATTTGTGTTTAAAAAATTTTTTAAATTTGAAGTACACAAATCAGACCCACCAATTTGTGTTTAAAAAATTTTAAAAATTTGGAATACACAAATCGTATGTATCCCAAATTTTTTTAATTTTTTAAATACAAATCAGATGGTCCGATTTGTGTACCAAAAAATCGGACAGTCCAATTTTTATACCTTTTATAAATCGGACGGTCCAATTTTAATTTCTGACACCACATCTCCGTAAAGTACTTATACACTCCTTAACTGCGTCCTACACCATTCTCTCTTCCATGTCTAAATTGAAAAGAAAAAGAACTCTACTTTAAGGGTTTTTTATTTAAATTAAAAAAACATAATATTTACCGATTTAAATAGACGTATAAGTATTTACCAAATTACATTTAAAGTCATATCTCAAGTACAATGGGAAAAACAAGAAAACGAACGTATCTCGGATGCACTGATCCCGTTCTGTGATACAGAACGTGCTGGTCATGTCCCGGGTGCACCCGAGATATGAACAAGAGAGCATCTCGAATATACTGCATCTGAAATATGCTCATATTCTGACATGTAGCAGTGCATCCGAGATACGTGTAAATGCATCCGAGATACGTGTAAGAAAGCAAAACAGGGGCACTGCATCCGAAATATAGTCAAGATTATAATTAGGGTCTCAACACCCAAGATATATTGTACAATAAGTCTATTTATAGAAACCATCCCAATATCTCTCCTCTCACAATTCACAAACCATTCATTTTTTTTCTCTTCTTTCGATTTTGATCTGATGGAGAACAATCAATACTTTTTTGTGGTGGTTTATCCGAATGGGATAGTCAGACACGGTGATGGAGTGATTTTTTAGTTTGACAATACTGTGATGTTGCGCACTTACCGGGTTGATACCCTAGATGTGCTAAAGACGATCATGCTGAGCAATATGGGAGGAGTAGGAACAAAGGAGGTAGGGAGGATTGCATATAGATTTCTGTATGTGCTTCCGAACGGGAAATTTATGAACCAGTTATTCTGGATAAATGGGAATCAGCATGTGAGGGTAATGTTTGACGTACATGCGCGACTGATGTCCCAACATGTGATCGAGTTGTATGTTGTGGTCCGTGATGTAGTTGTTGGGGATGGGCTGTCTCCTCCAGGTCCTGAAGTCGTGCCGCTCGAGGCGACACCAATCCACTATGCCCAGCCTCATGATAGTGTCGACGATTCCGACAGTGAAGGCGATTCCATCTATGTTGCTGGGTTCGAGTCATCAAGTGATACAATGTCAGAGGATGAATTTGTGGTGGAGACTCCTCGACTGTCAGATGTTCCTAGCTATTACCAGATGTTGAACTTGGATGCAATGCACTCGGACGATATTTTCAATGCTGGGGACGGGGAGGATTACAACACGGATGGTGGGGTAGAATTTCGAATTGGGCATAGGTTCAACAACCGAGAAGCAGTCCTACTAGGAGTGAAGAACTACAGTATTCGACGGAATGTGGAGTACAAAGTGATAGATTCAGATAGGCTAAAATATCACTGCCAATACAAGAAATTCTCCAATGATTGTCCGTGGAGTCTTCGTGCGGCATTACGACAGAACTTGAATTATTGGTATATTTTGTATTATATTGTGGATGCATTAGACTCTATACGTTTGTTTTTTTTTTTTTTTTAGCATGTTGTTAACAATTGATCAATATTCACAGGAAGGTACGTCGGTTCGGTGTATCAAATACCTGTCTAGCACTAACCATGTCTCAAGACCATGCGCAACTAAATAGTGGGTTGATTTGCAAAGTTGTGTTACCTATGATAAAGACTGATCTTTCAGTGTATATCCCAGTGTTGCAAAGTACTGTCCATCAAAATTACCATTTTAAGCCCTCGTATCGGAAGGTGTGGATGGCAAAGTAAAAGACAATTGCAAAGATCTATGGCGACTAGGAAGAGTCATACAATAGGATTTTGGCGCTCTTACATGCCTTGCAGGAGTGCCTCCCAGGTACGATCCACGAATGCAATGCTGTCCCTTATTACAATGGGGATATGGTTGACGGAGAGTGGAGTCAATTTGATAAGGTTTTTTGGGCATTCCTCCATGTATTGAAGCGTTTAAGCATTGCAAGCCGCTTGTATCGGTGGATGAAACACATCTATACGGCAAGTACGGGGGCGTGCTTTTGATTGCTGTGACTCAAGATGGTACCAACAATATTCTTCCTATAGCTTTTTCATTTGTGGAGTCTGAGACAACAGAGTAATGGTCGTTTTCCTCTCAAATTTGAGACAGCATGTTACTCCACAGACAGGAATCCTGATCATATCAGATAGATCAAAGGCCATTCGCGCCGCTCTCAATGCACCTTACAGTGAATGGCATCCTTTGTCAGCATATCATGCTTACTACATATGACACATAGATTCAAACTTCAATTCCAGGTTCAAGTCGACCGAGGGTAAGAGGTACCTGATAAATGCGGCATACAGTCCAAGTAAGGAAGGATGCGATTGTTACTTGGATGCTTTAGGTACACTGTCCCGTGAGATGGTGGATTGGGCTCTTCGTTTCAGGAAGGAATTGTGGTAGTAGCATTGCGACGAAGGTCGTCGGTATGGTCACATAACTACAAACCTATCGGAGTGTATAAATGTCGTGTTGAAGGGAACAAGGAATCTTCCTGTGGCAGCAATTGTTCGGGCAACGTATGAGCGATTGCAACAGTTGTTTGTGCGCAGAGGATGCGAAGTACATGCTCAGTTACAGGGTGGACAGATCCACTCACAGCGGCTGTTGGCAGCTATAGATAAGAACAGAGAGAGCTTGTCGATGTTGCGAGTCACCCATTGTGATCGTAGGGCATCCGTTTTTAGCGTGGAAGAGGTGGAGCCAGTAGATGGTTGGTCATAGACTTCATATCGGGTTCGTCTGACCGAGCATACATGCGATTGTGGCCTGTTCCAGTCATTGCATTACCCATGTCGACACGCTTGGCGGCATGTGCAGCTGCGAGTATTGAGTGGGGTCATTTTGTAGACCCGTGTACACGATGGCCTCTGTATTCAAGGTATACGAGAGGGAGTTTTCACCGATACCAGACAAAAAGATGTAGCCTACATGGTACGGTGCACGCCTGAAACCCAACTCAGCCATGAGGAGAAAGGCATCGGGTAGGCCGGTATCCACTCGGATCCTAAATGAGATGGATGCCATTGAGCGTGCGGAGAAGAGATGTAGGCTCTGCCGTGGAGAGGGCCACACCAGACGTGGGTGTCTCAATGCGCCCCACCCGGATCCATGACGACGCATGCAGTTTAGAGTTTAGGTCTTTTTGTTCCAATGTTGTCACTTTGATGTACTGATTGTTATTAAACGTGTTTAATGTATAATAAAGCATAATTTTTATATAACTAGTTATCTTCGATTGTTATGGGACCATTTTTCATCTACAACATTATAATATTTTCATAAAATCGGATCTTAACTATATCTCGGATGTAGTGCCCCTATTTTGCTTCCTTTTACGTATTTCGAATGCACTGCTACATGTCAGAATATGAGCATATCTTAGATGCATCCGAGATATGACCAACTCGTTTTGTATCACAGAATAGAATTAGTGCATCCGAGATACGTTTGTTTTTTTGTTTCTTCCACCGTATCCGAGATATAATTTTAAATGTAATTTGATAGATACTTATATACGTTCATTAAATTGATAAATATTGTTTTTTTTTTAATTTAAATAAAAAATTCCCTACTTTAGGTGATAAGAGTCATTCACTTATGTACATTTGTTTTCCGGTGCGTAATTATCATTATTATTATTTAGTGGTATTGATGATAGTTTTGAATGCTAGAGTTTTGAAATTCAATGTGGTCTAAATAAAATTCAGTCATTCAAGTCAAACAGAAAATCATAGAATTTAATTTATTTTTTTCCTTATAACCTATTCCAAATATAATTTTTAAAATACATTTAAGCAAACTTGTAAAAAATTCGGGTGGCAGTGGCTGATTCGTGCGTTGTAAACAAAATGATGAGAGCGTGGAGTTTGTTCGAAGCAGGTGCGCTTGAGTCTTGACTCTTCTTGACACGCTTTCCTTGCGACTTGTGACTTAAGACAAGGTATTTTTATTGGTTTATTTTTAAAAGTTTATTTATCTGTTGGAAGTGTGTGTCTGGAAACTTCATCGATAGGAATTACGAATAGGAATATGCGCAATATACAGAGTCAGAAAGAGCAATAGTCTATTCCAAATTTCCAAATGCACGAGTTGCGTTTCCGCTACGTCCTGTTGTGTCACGTGAATGTCTTGTTTTTCTTTTATTTATATTTTCGGTCTAATGAATATGAATGTACTTTTGGGATTTATTATTTTGGTTTGAACAAAAACACACACTTTTTTTATTTTTTGGTATTAAAAACACACACACACTAACCTACCCACTAGGTTCGAACCTGATATGGATAAATTTGAGTCAAATACCTTTACCACTAGCCAACTACATCACATGCCTCAGCCACTACTTTTGGGTTTTGGGAAGATTGGACTACGTAGAATGCTGAGCCCAATAATAATTGAACTTGATAAGCCCACAGACATTGTTGACTGGGCCAACACACGGGTTCGCTGGTAGTTGACTCCAAAATTAGTTGAACAACTCAACAACTTTGGATGTGGCAAATTCGAGTGACAAATAACTAATTTGGGTTGGTTAGTGGTCAGCTGATTCGTTCGCTTAAGTAAGTATCGGGAGTTCGAATTTCGCCTTGTGCATGCAGCAACTTATTGGCCAATGACAGACTCTTAAATAGAGCTCAGATCCGCAACGAATTAACCTTTAACCTGTCAGGTTGAAGAATACCGTTTGGATAAAAAAAAAAATTCGAATGACAAATTATATGCTTTTTAATAAATATGCTTTACTTAGATTCAAAATTTCATGAAAATCAAATAATGGATAAAAACTCTTAAGTGGTGGGTGTGGGAGTGTGTAATATGAGTAAGTTTATGATATAATGTCTATAATTAGAAGTTGTTTGATTAATTTTATAATTTCTTGTAGTGTATTTTTTTTTTTTAGTGTTTTGTTCTCTCGTCCAATTTTATAGGTGGTGTAGTTATAATTTATTAATGAACAGATATATCGAGAATAATATTTTATTCATTAAATATTTTTAAATTAGAGAAGGATTCAGATTATTTAAAAAAAAAAAGAATATCTCACAATATTGCAATATTTTTTTATGTAATTTTAGAAACAAACAAGAATTTATCTCCATTTTTATATGTTAATATTCTATAAATTGAATGTTAGGCTCATTTTCCGGATTTAGTTCACCATACTGACCATAGAGAATATAGGAAATTGATCTTATTCTTCAATTTATATTATCAAGTGTAAATTTTTATTATTTTTTTAAGTAGGACAAAAAAAATATACGAGACAATATTAACTGGTAAAATATTATATTTGACAAAACAATTAAAGAATTTGAGAAAATCTATGTTTAAAAATATATGATTGTCTATTTTAGACTTAAATTTAATGCCTTTTACTTATTTATAAGTGTCCTATGATTATTTTATGAATAAAATGTTTGTTCTTATGTATAAAAAAATAATAATACTATATATATAAGTGTTTTTGTAATTCAGTCTAATTAAGTTGGTACAAGTTTAAAAAAAAAGTGCTATCGTGTGTCCCTTTTTTATATTTTTTTTAGTACATAAATATTTGTTTGATAACACAAAAATTTATTAATATAATTCATAAATATGTACATATAGCACCAAAAATTTTGCACATAGTAAAATTTTATTGATATAGCATAAAATTTTTTACACATAGTACATAAATTTTTGCTACGAATATATTTTGTTAGTTGAATAAGTCAATTTCGATCATTAAAAAATTTATATGTTGTGCATAAAAAAATTTGTGTTATATGCTGTGTACCAAAATTTTTGTGTTATATATATATATATATATATTTTGTTGATTGGGTGTCAATATTTTAAATATGTGATTCTTTAAAAATTTGTATTGTATATTAAAATTTTTATGCTTACATCAAAATTTTAGTGTTATAATTTTTTGAACATATATAAAAGAAAAAAATATGAAAATATTGACGACGATGATGATAATAAAAGAAGATGAGGAGAAAAAAGAAAAAGGAAAAGAAAAAATCAAACAAGAGAAGAAGACAATAAAAAAAGACGATGAGGACAATGACGATGATAATATTGTTGAGAAAAAACTTAAGAAGACAACACCAACCACTTTTAGAAATGAAATGCACATATCTCATTTAGTTGGAACTTAGTTAATAAAATTATTTAGGCGCATAACTTTATTGAAAAAAAAATTATAAATAAATTAGTTTATGAAACAAAGTTGAAATTCATTTGCTTATAGAAACATAAAATTAATTATTTATCTTTATCTTAGTGCTTGTTTGAGCGCCTTTAAATCGATAACAATTATATTTTTTATTAAGAAATATCTTTTTTTAGTGTGTTTGACAAATTTTTAATAGTAAAAATAAAAACACTAAAAAAATATCTTTTTTGAGAAGATATAATTTACATATTTTTTAAAAGATATTTTTTCCTAAACAAAGATGTTTTTACATAATAAATGAACAAAAAGTACTTTGATCTTATCTTATCCATACATAATTGATAAATAAAAAGATCTTTTTACACAAGACATCCAAACATAAAATCACTTTAACTTTTATAAAAAATATTTTAAAAAAGATCATTAAAAAAAGATCTTTTCTAAAAATGACGTCCAAACAAATCCTTAACTTGATTTTAACTTTTATAAAAGATATTTTAAAAAAGATCATTAAAAAAAATCTTTTCTAAAAATGACGTCCAAACAAATCCTTAACTTGGTTTTCTTTATATATTAAAATCAACAACTTTTTCATATATTTTCATAAAATTTTATAAAATAACACAAATTGGCTTTCAATTGAAATAAGTTTTAAAATTTTCAACTATGGAAAAAAACTAATTGTAAAATTACTTTTCTTTTAAAACTAAAAACAAATGCACCCTTAATAAACCCCGATAGTTCCGTTTTATAACCAATCTACTGGCTCACAATTTTAAGTTTTTAACCATGTAAAAGATAAAATAAAAAAAAGAATCATGTATAATGACTTAAAATATTAAAAGAATATTATTTGAATTGAACCTACAATCCAATTGTATTTTACTCTTTTATGCACATGTCATTTAAATCTAAAATCCCACATCTAACTCCAAATCTCTAATCTCATTCGTCGACTTACCTTGTTTGGTAAAACCAAATCCGAAAACCGTTTTTATTCTGTATACTATCCTACAATGGAAGTTGTAATTTGAAAATCCGGTCAAAAAATAAAAAAAGATAACGATAAAAATTGGTTCTTAAAAGATAAATAAAAACAATATAATAACAAAAGGATTTTAAATTTTTAATATATTGAATGGATTCCTAAAATCTCAAAATGGATCCGGATTAACAAGACCATAAATAAAAGAAGAAAAAACTCGTGGTTTTGAATTATAGAAAGCGAACCACGAAGAGGAGAAATGGCTTGCTAACCCCCTTTTTTTTTTTGTCTCTTCATATTCCAGGAAATAAATGCGTGAAAAGAAAAACAATTTGGGCCAACTGAATAATATAAAAGTGGGATTATAAAAAAGATAAAAATATGATCAATAATCAATAATAATGATAAATAATAAATATATATAAATATATATGCTATCAAGGATAGAGAGAGAAAGATAAGAAGAGGGAGGCTGTCGGGTTTTTCTATCGTCGTTCTAATTTTTCTTTTTTTCTTTTTTATTTTTTTTCTATGCTTAGAAGGCACAAATCCTTCTCCTCATCCTCTTCTTCATCTTCTTCTTCTTCCTCCTGACCCTTACTTTTGATTCTTTTCCCTCGTAGGGAGAAGGAGGAAAAACAAGAAGAAGAATCTTAACCCAATTTTTTTTTAAATAATAAAAGTTTCGAATTTTCCCCCTACATTAAATTCTATAGATTTTTTCTCCTTTTCTGAATCGAACGAACCTATGGATTCATCGTCTATTTCCAGCAACGACGTCGTTTCGAAGGAGTCAATGGTTGACCCCTTCTTGGTGGAGGCTCTGCAGAACCCTCGCCACCGTCTCACCAGTTAATCTTCTTCTTAATCCCTAATCTCCCACTCCGATTCCTCATTATTATTGTTGTTATTAATTGAATGGCTTAGTTTTGCTTGAGCTGGATTTAGCTTTTGACCAGTTTCGTTTAATGATTTTGAGTACATATTTTTTCCCCCTTTTTGTAGATTTTGCTGTTGGGTTTTAGAGGAGAATCCCAATTTTTCTTCGTGTTTTGTTTCTGTGTTATGTTTATGTTGGATTCTGTCAGATCTGGATTTGTTCTGGTAATTGCCTGTTGTATTGTGGTAATTTGCGGTTGATGCGATGGTATGAAATTTTTTGGGGTGTTGAGGTTCCAATTAAACCACAATTGTGTTTGTCATGTAATTTCTGTATGATCTTATTATCCTAAGTTTGTTGAAGATAAAATTATGGTTCAAGGGACTTGACTTAAGCCATGTGTTTCTTGTTTTTCAGTCTTTCAATTTTTTATTTCTTATTTTATTTTTATACAGACTTTCAAGTTATTGTTCTAATTTGAGGTAGGTGCTGAATTCTGAACCGCCAAATTCTTAAATAGGATTCTGATAGTTGGGAATAATTAATCATATAACAAGGTATCTTGGTTGATATATGTGGAGGTCATATCCCTGATGATCTGTCAAAATAAATGGAACTTGATTTTGATTTGCTTTCTAGTGTGTGTATATATATGTGCAACAATGTTAACCGATTCTTTCCCTTCTGGCTAAGGTACATGGGGTACTTTTTGTTGTTACTGGTTTTCTTTGGATTATAGATTGAGTAGCTGAAATGATGTTTTCTTGGATCAAAACTTTATCATCTTGTAAGCAGATAACTTAAAAGTAATAGGCGTTGGGTGGTTTGCTGCTGGATTTTGTGTTTTCTAGTAAATGAGCTATTATTTGATGGATTTTTTTTGTTCCTGTAATTTTTCCACATATCATTTCCTGAGTTTGGATATTTTCCCCCTTTTCAATTATACCCAAATGTTTTATAAATGATGATATTTATTTATCGTCAATTTTTTTCTATGTTTACATATTCAGTTTTGCGAATGGAGCTGGATATCCAGAGGTTTCTAAACAATGCTGATCAGCAGCATTTTGAGTTCCCACATTTCCCTTCGTCCTATCTCAGATTGGCTGCACACAGAGTTGCTCAACACTATGGTATGCAGACAATGGTTCAGGACACTGGCTTAGATGGCCAGGGAAGTAAAATTCTGGTGAGAAAGTTAGCAGAAAGCAAGTATCCTGTGGTTCGCTTATCTGAAATACCTGCTAAGCAGTTGGAAAATGATAAATCGGAGCACAAAAAAATTGTCATTAGACCTAGGCCTTCTAAAACTAGTTTAAATGAAGCCAGTGAAGCTGGGACAAAAGGAAACACACTGAGAAGTGTGGAAGAGAGAAAGGAGGAATATGATCGGGCTCGAGCACGTATTTTCAGTAGCTCTAGAAGCTTCGACTCGGGGGATACATCATCACCAGTCCCCACAGATGTAAAAAATTCTCTCATCATTAAGGATGAGAATGAAGCTAGCAAGATCCCAATGGCTGATCCAGAAAGATGCAACAGTGTCAGGGACATTAGTTCTACCCGAGTTGCCATTTTGCGAGATAGGGAAAAGGATCGTAGTGATCCAGATTATGATCGTAGCTATGGAAGGTCAGTTCTATCACTTCTCTTGGAATTCAGTTGAGAGCTTTCCCAAAATTGAATGCAATGGCTGCAATTGCTCTTAATTAGAAACTACCTGCCCTTGATGGCTCGCATTTTTGTTATTTGGCTGGTTTATTTGATGGCACTCGAAACTACCTGCCCTTGATGGCTCGCATTTTTGTTATTTGGCTGGTTTATTTGATGGCACTCTTGATTCAAGAATTTAGATAGCTTGTATTGTGATGTTTACACTTTCTGTGCGGTGTCAACTTTGACTGTAATAGTTTTGCCTTTTCTTTTGGTTATGTCATAATTTGCCTATTGTCGGATTGAAATGTGTTATTGATGCAGGTATGCTAGGAATATGCCGACATCTGCTGTTACATGGTGCCTTTCAATTTGCCAAAAGCTCAACCTTCATTTGCTCAATATGATGCTACTTTTAATCCGTTGGGCCAGATGCCACAAACTCAGGCTTCACTTGGCTACGGTCCTCCATCAAGCCCAATGATGAATCCTTTTGCTGCCAACGGATTAAATCAAACAGCTAGGGATGTTGCTTATGTACAATGGCCAAGTGCTGCAATGATGTATGCACATTCATATGACCAATTTAGGCATGCTGTTTTCCAGGTAAGCCACAGTTTAATTTACTCAATTCAATTACTTGGTTTACACAAATGTTTCTGTACTAGCTTTAAAATACCGATACATGTTAGAAATAAATTGAATCTTCTTTTAAAAAAGGAGGGAAAAAGTAAAGATCATAGGTTTAATTGGCTCTTGGTTGTTTAAATTAGCTTGTTGGATAGACTTGTTGGGTTTGCAATTTGCAATGTTCTCATGCATGGTATCCGGCTTTTGCAATTTGCAATTTTATGTATAACATACCACTCAAGGATTTGGACTTCAGGCCATTATGATTATCCAACTTCTTGTGTCGTTTATTCAAATTGTGTGGTGTATTGACATCTTTCCATCCCAAACAGTTGTGTTTATCTTCAAAATCTGTGGTTTTCATGATAATGCACTACTTCACTTTGATTGAATCCTGCTTCCCTGCCAAGTATTAAGGAATCTTGTTTTCTCTTTTATATTTTCACAATATATACTTCTATTAATTTCGTATAATGATTCATCTCATAAGGCTTTGTATCTGTATTGCAGGCTCCGTTTGGTCAACAGCCGTTGAGCTTTGACTATTCACAAAACTACTAGATGACATTTTAGGGGGAAAAGTAATGGAATTGGATGCAGAAGTTGTTACCTTAGTATGTTTAGTTGTTTCATGTTAGGTTTGTTCTTGAGTATTCTATCATAGACATTTGTTGCTGTTGTAGTATGTCTTTGACTTTCAGTTTTGATGGGTTATACTAGCATATATGATATCATATCTGGTACTTCTAGTTTGACAGTCTATATAAAATAGTGGATTTATTTCTAGACTTTAAATTTGTGATAAGGTTTCGGTGCTGTTTTTAAATACCTTGTTAAAGTTGTGGAGGCTAATAGAATAAACTAAAATTTAGCTAAAACAACATTTCATTATTTTATGCTTTTTATTCACAAAAATATTAGAGGGATGAGAATATTCAATTTAAATATTATAGTAATTTATCCCTTAAGGTTTAAACCTTTTCCCCATTTCTTTTAGATCAATCTTTCAATAATAGAAGAGCTTGGAAAAAGCTATTATATAAAAATTAAAAAACTTACTAGTAAAATTTAATGGAACATGAGTCTATTCTATAACACTAGATTTTTAGCAGTGTATCAATGCAACCTTGTTTTTGAAGCAGTTGTGCTGGAATCTTGGGTTGCAGATCATGGTGTCAGAAAAATAGAAAGCCCAAGTCTAAGGCCTAGGCTTTGTAATAAATTTTTATTTCAATGACAAGTCAAAAGTGGCAATATTTGGTTGGTCCACCTCATGTGAACTGTTCCAAATATGTATTTGTATCCAGTTGAAGAAGCAACATATATTTAACAGGATATCTGGTGGTCCTCTTCTAAATCTAAAAATAACGCTTGGTCCATTAACCATATAAGATATATATATTATTGTACTTCATGTTATATTGTCATTATCCATTTTATTTTTCATTTCAATTTTGGTCTAACCGTCCATTTCAATATTTATCTTCTTTTTTCTTTTAAACTATGTTAGGGTTCAATTAATGTTTATTTTAAATATTTAAATAATATTACTCGGTCGTATTGGTCAAATGTTCCGATGACTTTGTTTGTTGTGCAAGTGAGGTATTTATTTTTAGCTTCACCAAAAAAATATTGATTTTAGATTAATAAAATTCATTGTTCCAAAAAAAGATTGATAAAAATAATAGCATTCAAATCTCACTAACAAGTTTAACATTCAGTATTATCATTTTTTTTAAATTTACAGGTACTCATTCTATATGAGCTTTACTGGCGCATGTTTGCATATTTTATAATTTAATTAGATTCACTAATATGATTTTTTACAGTAATATAAAATATCTATACTTACAATGAACTAAAATTAAAATTTCATTTTTGTTTTACTATATTTTAAATAACATGAATAAAAAAGAAGTAGAAAACAATAAAGTATAAGCTAAATTAAAATGTTAAATTATACACTATTTGCGTTGGTTGATTCCCTACTTTTCTTATGAGGTAGCATAACGGAATAGGCCTATCTTTGCTTTTGAACTTGGTGTTCCTATATTCTATTCAGATCTTTTCCAAGATAAGGAACTAACACAATTAGTTGATTTATCATAGAAACATCTTTATTTATCTTTTTTTTAATTAAAAAAATGTATAAACTCTTTGGGTCTTGGCTCAGGATTAGCAATTTGATTGGTGATTAGTGCAGCATATAGATTCTTGATTATCCGCAAGTGGACAAATTCCAATCCGAATGGTCACCAACTGATATTATTAGGCTGTTTAGGTTTCTACCGAAAGCGACTTTACACTTTAACATGGGACTAAAATTAATATAAAATGTAATTCTGGGATAATTTACCTTCTAAACCCAATAATTATCAAGGAACAAGGGGACAAAAGCATATATTACTCATGGCATTTTTTATTCACTTCGGAGCAAAATTAAACTAGTAATTACTAAGCTGTTAATCTTGTATAAATAAGAAATGTTTGTTAATCTTGTATGAATGATTAGTAAAAGTATGGTCTATACAGAAGGACTTAAACTACAATGAAACTACAATGAAACATTATATTATCAAACTTTTGGAAGACCATTCAACCATAGAACTAATCTTTCAAGGATCCAAAATGGTGAAAATAGAAATGGATTCATCATTGAAAGGGGATGATTGGGGAAAAAAAAGTTTACTGCTCATTGTGCATCAAATTGAAGTTCAAGATTGGCATGAAAATACAATAATACATTGTTCATAAGTCTAAAGGTGAACTTGAGGGTACTATGACTACACTACTTGAGTGGAAAAAATCATTCTAACCCTGAAGGTTCAGCTTACCATTTCAATTCAAAAGTGAAACACCATGCGTAAGAACTAGTTCTAAGTTCATAGATATGAGTGAAAAGTGACATGGTCTTAAACAGTAATGCTAGTTGAAAGCTTAAACATTGCAGAGCAAAATTTATGGCAATCATCAAAATTCTTAGTGTAGTGTAGGCTACTTATCAAAATTCTGTAGTAATGAAGATGTATGCATATCGATGTCGACATTTATGTTGTCATTCAAAACTAGAAAAGAAAGCCAATGTATAGCTAAGATCATTATAGTGATCAAATAATAAGACTTGGTAAAAGAAATACAGAACTAAGTAAAAACATGAACTTATTGTTTTCATTTAAGCAGGGTAAACCTACAAACTCAAAGAAACTAGTTTTACTTGAGTTCATCTGGCATATAGAATTTAACGCCACAGAGTAAGATTAGAATTTTAAAAGATCGCCTTGCATCAGGCATTAAAGTCTTCTATATAGAATCAAACAATGTACAACTCACCTCTAAAGGACACATAACTTGACACGCAAGAAGATAAGTCTTCCGCATTAGAGGCTCCCAGATTCAGTTGAAGAATTCACAACCAAATGTACCAATAGATACGCTTCCAACTCGCAAGTTTATTGCCAACTGCAGGCTATAATTACTGAACTCGCCGCAATTCGCTCACTCCTGCCATGAATGCCAATAGAAAACTTCCCAAGAAGTAACAATGTGGTTTATACAGAGCTGCAGCCAATTCCCATAAAACTAATGATGGGATGAATCAACAGAGGACTAAGTCTCACCAACCACTGATTCAAACACGGAGCTATATAGACATTGTCGCAGCCCCAAAAGTGACATCACGATGAACTTCAGTCACCAGGAGCCGACACAGAACATATGGAATGCTACCACCAACAAGCAAGGTACTAATTACAGAACGGTCACAGGAAGAACACCATATTGGAACAAACCTATCCCAATTATCTCACAATGGCTACTCATGCTTCTAGATCCGAAGAAAATGCCTAGACTCCAATACCAATTAGTAACTCCAAGACACAAATTAACCCCACCTTAATACTAATTAACAACTAACACCTCCTTGCTTAACACCCCAAACATACCAAACGCGAAACTACACCACCAAACAACGTTGTCTCCAAACAGAGATAACTAAGTTGAGTACTATATATAATAATTTTGTTATATAGAGAACATAACAACCAAATTTCAAATGGTAAATTCAATCATCTCCAGTTGGAAAAAGAGTAAGAACCTTCCTTGCACCAGATGCATTAGCAGATTCCATATCCTCTGCATATCCAGCCACACCTCCACCCATTCTATTGAACTGCTGCTGCTGATTCTGCGGCGGCGGCTGCTGCCTTGACATGAAAGCATGCTCAAAGTGCCCGTTCGGCGGCGACCCAAAATGCCCGGATGCCTGCCTATGGAACTGCTGCTGCAGCTGGACGTGCTGCATCGCTGCAGCACCGGCAGCTGCGGCAGCCATCTGGTGGTGGTGTTGCTGGTGGTGCATTGCCGGTACCGACACGAACGGCAGGAAATGCTCTGAATTAGGCCTCCCGCCCGCGGCCGCGGCAGCCGGGTGGAGGAAATGCGCCGGCACAGGGGAGCTGGCGAAGAGGTGATCAGTAGCGGCATCGGATCCACCGCCACCCGCTCCGCCGCCGCCGGGTCCGGCGGCGGAGAGTCCCTGCATGCGCTTGAGGTAGAGGCGGTACTTCTGGAGGTGGCTGGCGACGTTCTCGCGGGTTAAGCCGTCAACGCTCATGAGCTGCATTATGGTCTTCGGAACCGCGTTCTTGATTCCGAGGTGTGCGACGGCGTCGACGAAGCGCTTGTGGAGCTGTGGGGTCCAAACGAGGCGGGGCCTCTTCAGGGTTCTGGCTGGCTCCTCACCGGCGGCGCCGGAGCCAAGATCGCCGGAGTCGGCGAAGTCGCCGCCGGAGGAGGGTTGTTGCTGATGCGAGGGGGAAGGGTTTGAAGGTGGTTGCGGTTGCTGTGGTTGTTGGTGGTGGTGGAGGTGGTGGTTCGGGGTGGTTGGGGTGGCGGTGGCGGCGGCGGTTGGGGTGTGAGGACTGGGGATGTCGAAGGCGATGGCAAGATCGGGTGTGATTAGGGTTTGCGATAAGGGCATGAGTTCCTCCGGCGGAGGTAGTTCGTCTTCCCATCTGGCAAACCAGTTTGAATCTTCTTCCCTCATTTTCTTTTTCTTGGTTTGGTTTTTGAGTGTGTTTCCGTTATGGGGTTCACTGATTTTGAGGAAAGGCGAGATTTTTGGATGCGGATTATGAGTTTAGCTCATGGGTCTTTGTTGTTTAAGATTAGATTAAGGGAATTAGAAAGAACAAAAAAAAAATGGGAATTTTATTTTTGTTTTTGTGTAATGAAGAAGAAAAAGGGAGTTGTGGTGGTGGTGAAGGTGGATACAGGGATTTGATTCTTTTTCTCTCTCTACAATTTGACACAGAAAGAGAGAGAAAGAATGGGGGAGATGGGAGACAGAAGTGGAGGGATGGTAGTGGTGGTGTGAGTGACGTTCTTGTTAGAGAGAGAGAGAGAGAGAGAAACAGAGAGAGAGAGAGAGGGGTTTTCGAGGTGGATCTTGTTTTTTTTTTTCACATTCTTTTTTATCAGCTTTTTATTGTGTTTTATAGGTACTGCTTTTCTCTAAGAATGAATTTTATGATGGTAGTTTTTTAATTTTTAATTTTTAATTTTTTGTTTCCGGGATTTGGGGGGTCTTCATCAACTTGAGAGTGAGTGTTGCGAGATCTTCTATTTTTTTGTTTTCCAGCAAGTTGTGGTGGCGCGTTTATCATACGCTCCTCCGTGCACTGCCGTGAGGTAGTGATCACATCGACTTTGACGTAGAATAGATTTTTTGTTGTATATTGCTTATTACAGATTCTCCATTGAATGTTTTAAGTGTGTAAAAGGTCAAGTAACCCATCTCAATCTTTAGAATGATTTATGAAGGAAATCTCATGCCTTAAATTCAGTGGTAAAAAGTTAATGAGATATCATTTATTATATCATTTAATTTTAAAAAGAAAATGTTGATTTTCTAAAATATTTAATATTTCACTGTAATAATAGTCTTAGATTAATGTTGAAAAAAATATTTTATATATATAAATTAGTTATTAAATTAATTATTATATATTATTAATTTATTTTTAATATATATTTATATGAATAATTAATTTAATAGTTAATTTTTTGTATATACTTAGAATAATTGAAAAAAAATTGATAATAAGAAGTTCGAAGTTATTAATTAAACGAAATAAATATATGATGCCTAATTTATATGTCGTGGTCAATTTATATGCTAGTCTATGAAAAGAAATGTTATAAATGCTATATTAATATAAAAAAATATAAATATAAAAAATAGGATAAATTGTCAAACAAAGAAATTAAGGAAGTGTAAAAAAAAAAGAGAAACTATTATCTGTTTGTTAAATGAGATATTTAAGTATTTAACTATTTAAATGTAATTTGATAATTTATCACCAAATTTTTTAATTAAGAAATCAGGAACTTATTTTAGTTATGAAAGATATTTTTGACCAATTATTTTAAATTAATTAAACAAGTTATAACAAATAGATTAGTCATTCATATTTTCCAATGTAAAAATTAATTTAATTTAGTTTAAACATTTTTAATCATAAAGTTTCCAAATTACATTTTGTTATTCAATTTAACATGTCAAAGATTGAATTGAATTATGAAATATAATCTGAAGAATTAAAGTAAGCATTTTGGAAAACTAAAAATGAAATGAAATCATATTCAAAGACAAAATTTAACATTTTTAATTATTTGTTTAAAAGAAGAGGCATAATAATAAGGAAATGAGTGTGTGAGAGTGATTGGGCCGGCATGTACTGTAGCGCGTGAATTACAAAGCCACATGAACGAGGTTGTGCAAAGTTTATTGTTTTGAGTACAATAAGGATGAAATTGTACGGGCCTGGGATAGAGTTGAGATCAGATCAGATCAGGAATGAATGAGGAGAGAGAGAGAGAGAGAGAGATGCAAAGATTCTTCACTTTGTGGGATTTCTTGTTTTGGTGTCTATATAGGGAATAATTTGAGCTGTTCATTGCCTCTGTTTGAGGTTGAGGATATCAACAGTTCCAAAGACAAATTTTGGATTTGACTCAATAATGTGAATTAGGTTATGTATCATGTATGTTTCTAATTCTATGCACCAATAAACCTGATAATTAATTATTATTAGTAGTAGTAGGATTAAGAATCACATGCAAGAGGGGTCTAAGTTGAAAAAATTGCACAAAAAGGACCAATTGGCAATTAGTGTAACTAATATTTAATGACAAAAGTTTACTATCAAAGCAAAGAGGAAATAAATATGGATAAGTGAAACTGAAATTTTTCACTTTTTATTTTTATTATTGAGATTGTGGTGGTATTTTTAAATAATGTGAAAAGTTTATGTAATTTTTTTTGTATGAATGATCACAAATCTGACTCTCAGATTTGGAATTTTAATTTTTTTAAAAAATTATAAATTTGACTTTTAGATTTGTGATTTAACATTAAAAAATTTTTGAAACATGCAAATCAGATCCACCGATTTGGGAGATTTTAAACTTTTTTTTGTTTTTTACTCAAAATTTACCCTCAATTTTTTATTCCATCCAAAACTGACATTCAATTTTTTACTCAACCCAAAATCTGACCCTCAATTTTTTATCCCTATCCAAATCTGAGCCTCCAATTTATAGTTTCTAATTTAAAAAAAAAATAATTATCTCCGTATTCATAAAAAATATACCAACTCTCTATAACTAATGTATAACACACCCCTCCCATCTATTACCAAAATAATTAGCCGAAATTTTCTTCTTCTTTAGATTGATTATTATATATGATTGATTTAATTTGAATACAATAGCATTCATAAAATTTTTCGTTCTATTTATGTATTGTCACATCATAGATCTAATTCTTATTTGTTAGAATATATGCTAACTGTCTAATGACATTTAGATTATATTTATATATAAATATATAATACTCAGATACTTGATTTAGTTCATGTTGATAATATGATAGGACAAAATATATTCATTTATGAACGTATTAAAAGAACTTATCAATATAAAGTAAAAAAAAAAAAGTATTTAGAAACTTTGATGTGACCTCTTGGCATATTAAATAAAAATATTAGTTTAAGTATGAGATATCAACATGTGCGGTAAGCATTAATTTTACATAATCTAAATAGTTGAGGCAAGAATAATGAGGAAAAATTAATAAACAAAAGGATGGATGAGAAAATGTGATGGGAAGTAATAATATTATTTTGGAAGTGGAACACAAAAGCAGGAAATACCCAGAAAGGAACTGAACTGTTGAAAGTGGGATACCTGTTGGACGCAGATATCGATTTTGTACCCTCAATCACACACTGCACTAAACAACACTAGAGTTTCAAACACTATAAAAAAGTTGATGAATATTATTTGATTAATTATTAGGTGTGTTATCAAATATTACGTTAATTTAATGGGATTTTTTATTTTAATATGGAAGAATAAATAGAGTTTTATGTTAATGTTACAGAAAATAAAATTTTACAGTGTTGTGGAGACGATATTTTGTGCAGCACAATAAGTAAAATACGTATTGTATTGACAATACGCAATCTGTGCACTTACAATATGCAGATTATGTATTATAATTTAATATTAAAATAATACAATACATAATCTGTATATTGTAATTTAATATTAAAATAATATAATACGCAATTTATGTATTATCTTTATAAATTAAAAAAAAAATTGATCTGACAATTTGCATAGCTCCCAAAATTTTGTAAAACACCATAACTTTCAATATTAAAGAATTACACCAATTCTTATCCAATATCCAAAAAAATTAATCTTAGAATTAATATAAGCATGACTTGTATTTCTAAATTCTAAAAGTAATATTTTAAATCAGTTTTCAAGATTTTTTAGTAAAACATTTTAATTTTCAATAAATCTTAATTATTAAACTAATTTCTAACTTTTTTTATTTAATAAATCAATTCTTATGTCAATTTCAAAAAAGGTTAGACAGATTAATTTTTGTTGTTATTTAAAAAAATATAAGTCTATAAAAGTATTTAAATTTTTTATTCAAAATGTAACTTGAACTCTTATCTTAAATAAAGTTTTTTATTACTAATTGTGAATATAATAGATAGAATAATGAATAGTTAGAATACTTTAAGTAGAGGCAGAATTATTATCCCTAGAAAGGGCATGTTTCCTCGTGCAGCATTGGCAACAGTAGTGATGGACCAATTGAATCAAAGTAATATGATAAGAAGGGTATCCCCCCATGTGATACCCATGTTTGAACCCTTCAATATACCCAATATCATGACAGGTGTATCTCTTCTATTATTAATGCATTGTGCTTTTATGACATAAATACCCTTTGTCTAGTGCTAACTAAGTACTAGCCACTAGCCTTTTTCTCCTATCCACCCCTCTTCTTTTCCTTCCCCCTCACCATTCATGAAAAATCCCCTTTCATTTGGAATCAAAATATGTATAAACTCTTAAAGTTAGACATTTATGGAGCACCCTGCCATCATGTTCATGTTGCCCTTTCCTCAATAGAAAAATTTGGACACTTCAACTATAGAAATGAATAATAGAAATGTGTTTTTAGGTACTCAAGCATTGAGCCTAATTCTATTGGTGGAATTGTCACATTTGAGGCTTTGACTTTGAAGATCAAATCACGTCAAAAAAATAAAAATATGGATATTTTGGCATGCACAGATCATTTATTTTTTAAAGAAGGAAATTTCCATAGTATCCTTATAAAGGAAAAAAATCAATACCCATTAGTAATTCATGATGAAAAATCATCATGTGAGGAAAACTAAAAAACTATGCCAATTGTCAATCAATAAGTAGTACTAGTAGTACTATTTAATAATAAAAAAAACGTGGCTAAGATTATGTTTGATAAAGGTTCATGTGACTAGACTAGAGGGAGAGAAGGAGATAAGTGTATGTGTATAGTTTATTAGTTTTAGTTAAGAACGTGGTCCGTCCATGTACTTTCAAGTTTTAACCACGATGCGACAAACAGTATCAACAAATAGTTACGAAACAAATACAACTGTCTATGGATAGGGCACGCTCCAGCTTTTCACTACTATTACTTTTATCGGAGTCCGGAATCTTTTTTTTTTGTTTTTTCTAATTAAAAAAAAATTTGTTCATTTATAATATCTTGATTCCTTTAACTAAAATAAAAAGTTTTGATTCTTTTAAAATATTATCAATATGCTCAGTCTATTTGGATGGACATTTTTTAATTTTAAATATTATAATGAACTTCTGTTTCAGAATATTGTTTGTATAAATAATTATGTCAATTATATTTCTGAAGAAGGTGCTTTTGGGAATTAAAATTTATTATTTTTAATAATCAAACTTTCTCTTTAAAAATCCTTGAATTTGCAATTTTTTCTAAATAAAACATCATTTTGCCATTAAAAATTTTAAATTCTCTAAAAAAAAAATATTCTCTCTCCTTTAATTGATCCAATCAAAACGCTCTCAATGTATTAAAAAACTTAAAAATTTATATTTTCTATTAAACATTCCTTATTTATGGTAGGACACTAATTAACAAAATCACTCAAACACCGTTATCCCAATGATTAGTCTTTCCTCCCACTTATTAATGTCAAGGATAAAATTATCAAAGATAATAACAACAGAAGTTTAACTACTTTTCTGTACTGATAGTCTGATAAATAGGTATTCGAATTGTGTATTGGACTATGGCGACAATTCAATTCTGGGTGAGAATGGTCAATATTCAACAACATTGACTAAACCCATTACCATATGATTAACCAAAAAAAAAAAAATCTACAATACACATATGCGTATGATCTGATGCTATGTCATGTTGCCAACAATGTTTAGCATACAATAAACTTCAATGCATAAATTGTGAATCTTTAGCTAAAAGAATGATTGAACTAGAAAAATATCATCATCACAGACCCAAAAATATAATTTTAAACAAAAAAAGAGAAAAAAATTGTCAAGTTTCATCTACATGATGTGACGATACCTGTAGCGGATACAAAATTCTCCAGCACAGCGGCATTGAGACTGGATAGCCAAAAAGAGCAATATGTACACTCATCTGTCAACTGAGTAGTTAGTTACAAACATTTAGGTGGCAATTTCCTCAGATAATAGCACCACCTCTCACATTTATAAAGTAACAAACATTGATGAAGCACAAATTCCAAATGAGACCATAATCAGTAATTATTCTCAAAATATTTTCATATTCATGCAGAAAGCCTGACCAATGATTCAGTCATGGGGTTTTGAGCACAAATGTATGACATCCCTATTCCTTTGACAAAAAGGGCAAAACTGGGACGCATTATATCAGGCATTGGAGTTGCTCTTATACTTGTCTTTTTTTTTTTTTACAATACCTGACGCCTTGGTGGTGCACATATGCCTCAACAAATGAACCCAGCAGCAGCCATATGAACACAGGCTTCATCTAGTCAGTTTGCAAAAGAGGATTCCCATGATTAAGATTGCACTATGGTTAACCACTTCGGGCTGTCCGCAAATAAAGAATGACTGCTGGAATAGGAAGGAGCAACGCGCAAGATTTTAAGACATTCCTGCTTATCAGAGTTTGTAGAGGGAGGGGAGGGGCAGAAGATAATTAGTCATGACATTCTTTTGGCTGAACACAGGCAAAACCCAAAAGAAACTAAGTATGATGATATAAACATTGTCAGAATACGAGGTTTACCGAACGTTGAACGAAGTATATCCACTTTTGTGCGGCATATGATCAAGTTCATTTGTATCACAGCTGCGAACAGCCCTTTGAAACTTTGCTGACAGCTTCTGGTAGGACTGTACTTCAGATGGCTGGACCTGATTGATTGCCTTCTTTAAATGCTTCATTGATATAACTGAAGCACCAAGGTTCTCCTGATAACATTACAGTAAATTTAACACATAAATAAGTTATAATGTTATATGAAGGCAAATCCATCGGAAATCATGTGGAGTACAAACCTCAATCGCTGCAACGGCTGCCTCTCGACATATTAGTGATATGTCAGCCCCAGTACAACCATCTGTGAGGTGAGCAAGTTCTTTAATACTTACATCAGAATCACATGGAATTTTACGCAAATGAATGCGAAATATATCTTCTCTGTCTGTCTCATTTGGAGGTCCAACATAAAGCAGGCGATCAAAGCGTCCTGAAAAATCTTCCTTCAGTTATTTGAACCTGACTAGAACCATTCAAGAAACTCACCCTCCTTCGTGGATGCTTGTGCACATATAAGATACAGAGTAAGAAAAGTAGTGCGTACCTGGTCTTAAAAGGGCAGGATCAATCTTATCTGGCCTATTTGTAGCAGCTATGACAGTGACATTAACTCTTTGATGCAGACCTGGCATAAATGATTGTCAAAATAAAACTATGAACCCCGCACAAAATCTAAAATATTCCTTAGAATGTCATTTCCTGCTATTTCAAAGGTTGAATATGAGCCCAAAAGTAATTTACTAGTTTATCCAGTGTTCAAGATTCATCACTAACCATCCAATTCAACAAGAAGTTGACTCATGACCCTATCTGACACTGAAACACCATCACTTTCCTTCCCACGGGTTACAGCAAGACTATCAATTTCATCAAAAAATACAATGGATGGGGCATTGGTCCTTGCTTTTGCAAACAATGATCTGACAGCCTTCTCTGATTCACCAACCCATTTGCTGAAGAGTTCAGGACCCTTGACAGCTAGGAAGTTCAGCCCAGCTTCAGATGCAACTGCTCGTGCCATGAGGGTTTTGCTACAACCTGGAGGCCCAAACATCAATACACCTGTAGGAGGGCGAGTCCCAATACGGTTGAACGCATCACGGTGCTTCTGGGGCCACTCTACAGCTTCCATTAACTGAGCTTTGACTTCATTTTGACCACCTACATCTTCCCAATTGACCTTTGGAACCTCAAGGATTACCTAAGCACAAAATTTGAAACCAATTTTATGCCTCACCTTACTTTTTTAAAATGATTTATTAGAAGGTGGGGATTGGTAATCCTACAATGTAGCAAATCGTGGTCTGTATCTATCCCAACATGCGGTTAACCATCAATTATAAAGAATAAAATAAAGATCAATAGAATAAAATCCTGGTCTATTTTGAGGCAGAATGCATGGTAAATTTGTGATTAATGAAAAATATGAAGAGAATTCATTTTATTTTTGTCAAAATTTCAACATACAGGACCTATATAAATTATAAACTATTCCAGTGACACCCAATAACAATTCATAGTCAAATGGATGCACTGATTAGAGATGACAAGCTGACAGCTCTTGTACACAGAAATTCAGAGGGGCAGAAAGTGCATTTCTCATTAGAGAGTAGACTTCAATGATCCAAATATTTACATTTCTATGTTTGAAAACCCAAATTTTCATTATATATGAAAATTAAGGATTACATTTTAGCAAATAAAAAAGGATGATCAGGGATAACTACCAGAGATATATATTTTATTAGAACCTGACTCCTGAAAGACAAACCATGGCATTAAGTTATGAATCATACCTCTCGCATGGCACTGGGTCTTATTTTCATTCTAGCCTTCTGAAAATCTTCAAAACTGACTTTCAAATTGTGGTCTTTATCACTATCAGAAATTATTTCCATAGATTCCGAAGTTGTGTCCATCATGCAGAGCTGTAATACAGCATTGGAGGCCACTGATGTATCAGATTCTGAAACAGATGAAGTTGCAATACCTGATTGATTTCTGGAGTTTGTTTCACCATTCATCAATGTGGGTTGCTCTGTTAGATCATTGGAAGAATCACCACAACTCTTCTTTAAATTAGCATAACGTCTTAGACAAATCAGCGCCGCCTCATTGCAAAGGGCAGCCAGATCAGCGCCCACAAAACCATGAGTGACAGTGGCAAGGTGTTCAACTTGTAAATCTGAGAGAGAATGATCCACTCCACAAAGAAGAGTGAACAAAATATCCAAGCGTTGTTTTGGGGACGGCACACCTGCATATAGATTTTTGCAGAGAAACTTGATAATGAATGAGTTCTTTAATGGATTCATTAAAGTAAATAAAAGGACCAATAGATTTCTATAGCATATGCTGCATTTATCACTTTTATCAAATATGAAGAGAACAATATACTATGCTGCAGCTTCATAATCAGTCACTACATACAAAATATCACAGCTACATTGTGAAGGCAGATATTGCTTAACTAAGTACCTTTGGGGTAAAAAGATAATGTGTCCAACATTCCAAATGAATAGTAGTTATATATCAGACTTGGATGTGGTTACAAGTAGCGTTGTTCATTTATCGCTGTGATTTTGATAAGGCCCCAACCATGTTAAAGTTATGATAGTGGGAAAGAAAATTTGTGAGGAAGCACCAATTCAACAGTTAGGCTCCCATCAATGTTCATATATATATATATATATACAGTGTCAGTAGGTTACACATAATGCAAGCTCTAATCTCAATAAACAGCTCATTGACATGTACCCAGTTACATTAAGGAGAAATTAGGCTCTGTATTTATTTTACGAAAGAAACACATTAGATGCTACTCGGAAACATTATCTTAATCTCTTACCAATTTCGATTTCTTTGTCAAATCTTCCAGGTCGTCGGAGAGCCGGCTCAATATGATCAGGCCTGTTGGTGGCAGCAATTACAAGCAACCCTTCGGTTCTACTAATTCCATCCATCAAATTCAATAATGTTGCAACCATTCTTTGAGATAGCTCTTCACCTCCATCTTTTCTTGCAGGGGCAATTGCATCTAATTCATCAATGAATACCTGTAACATAGATCCCATTATTCTATTTATGAGAATCATGAACATAATGATATCAGGTGAAATAAACAAAGATACGAGTTTATAAAGATCAAAACCTTGAAAATAATCAACAGATAGTGGAGTTCTATCCATACATTGAACTACACCATATTCATACATGCTAAGAATGGAAAGGGATCCTCCCTTTCAGCAATTTTCAGATTATTCCAAAATTGTCATTCGATAATTCAAATATGCTTAATCTCACCTCTCTTTTTTCTCTACTGAATTGTTCACAGCACAGAATATCCTTATGGAACCGAAAGTTCCTACATGAATTCCTTATGACCACCAGCCAACAATTTAACAAGAACAACAACAGAGAGCCTCATCCCACTAAATGGGATCCATTACATAGATCAAATAACAACATTACATCTTATATGTACTTAGCACATTTATCATAGCCCCGAAACTTAAGTGAAATTAGCGCTATAAGATTAATATTAAGACTTGAATGAATAACTTCAAAAACCATTTTTCCTGTGATATGTAGCTCAAAGATATGTGAAGCTCAAAACAATATCTAAAATTATTTCATAAAACACAATCTCTGAAATTAAGAAACTCTTTATTTGGGCAAAAGAAATCTAACCACAGCAGGTGCAGCTTGAATTGCTGAATCAAAAACTTCATGCAATGCTTGCTCACTTTCCCCAAAATACTGGGTAACAATTTCAGGTCCATTTATTTGGAAAAAATTTACCCCAACATCATGAGCACATAATTGAGCAAGGGAAGTCTTCCCTATACCAGGTGGACCATGTAGAAGGACTCCTCTTGTGATACGTAAACCAAAACTACATTTTCAAAAATGTGAAGGATAATAAGTTTGCTGAATTGCATTTACAAATGCATATAAGATATGAAGCACATAGCTAAGAGAATAGAGAAAAGTACTTTGAAGTTTGAACTTTAATAGAATCATTGACTTGAATACCAAAAATACAATTTTAGTAACTACCCATTCCTACCATTAGACAAGAAATTTACTAAATGATAAAAGGTTCAAAGGAAAAAGATAAAAAAATTTATGCTTAATGGAATTAAATAATAATAACATGCTAAAGGTGTGTAGACCAAATAAGGCAATCTTTGCTCCCATATATCTCACGTGGGATGCAAGCTGGGCATCAGTCCACATATTTCTTTACATTGTTTTGCTACTATTGATTTACAGATTTCATTCTTTTGCATTGTAGATACTGTTGCTTATTTTCAGAGGCGAAAATGAATCTTGGCAATTTGCTAAACATTTTTATCTGGTTAGCAATTTCCAAATATATCAAACAATATGCTGCCGGAACCTTGTAAAAAGTCAACATAACTTGAATACATTGAACGACAAATGTGATGCACAGAACCATACGAAATGTAGTGCAAGGAGGGAGGGAGAAAAGAAGAAGATTATCAATAATGCATTGTATACTCAACAATGAAAGAATGCACCATATAATACGTACCTTGATAAAGCATCCTTTACTGATGAAGAAATTATATCCTTTAAAACTGTATATTCTTTAGAGAGACCACCCAGTTTAGAAATATTATCATATATGCTAGGATTAGCAACCTCTGCTTTACGTTTTTCACTGGGCAAATCCCTTTGAATTGACTCTTTAGATGCTGCATTTGATTGCAAAGATAAAAATACCTTTGTTTCACAATTGACAACTATTGCCTCATTCACATTTTCTGCTACATCAGAATCCTCAAGACACAAATTATTGATCCCATTTGATGAATAATTATCAGCTCTATCAACTGGTGACTTTTTGGCTCCTATCACTTGGAAAATGCACACCTCTGAAAACATTGGTACAGAGACAAAATTACCTAGCAGTAAATAACGAGAATATAACCATGATGTTGCACATGCCTGTAGTAATTTTTTCGAACTTTCATCTCCTAATGCATCCATAATATTGAATGAAGCCATAGATTGATTATTCTGAATGGGTATAGTTGATGCTGAATCTTCAAATCTTGGAGAAGACAACACACTAGCATTAGAAAATTTTGATCCATTAGAAGGTGTGCTAGGAGATGCAAAAATATCACTGTCTGATTGGACTTGGGATTTCGTCACAGAGGCTGAGTTATTAATGTCCAATTGAAATCCATCCTTATGAGGAGCAAGCTGTAGATACAATTCCTTGCAATTATATATCGAGAGACAATTACTTTCTGTATAATGCAGTTCATTGCTCCCATTTGCAAGACCAGATAAGTACTGTTTCTGTACTGGGTAAACAAACACTATTGTACCCAAAGGAGGACATCCCATTGTACAAGAAATATTTGAGGACAGACGTACTCCATTCTTCAAAACCTATGTAGAATTGTAAGGGTCACAAAGTAAATCATTTGGCAAAGATAGATATACTGTTTATACATTATATGAACCCTATCATTATGGTGAAGCCATTGTCTTTTTGCATATAAGTCACTATCTGCCATAACTCAAAGGAGCAAAACACCATCTTTAGCATCCTATTTATGTTTTCCAAGATTTGTTAAGATATAATATACAAACAAATAAACCACATTAGGCAAATTACTAATTAATAATTTTAATAATTGTTTGATAGAGCATTCTGTGTTGTGGATATATGAAGTAATTTTCTTTTATGGTGTTCGCAATTCAGCAAGTTTATTCTACTATGGTTTTTCTAACTTCAGTCTCTTGATGAAATTGTAAAATCAGATATTTCTTAAGCAAGTTGAGTACATTGAGCATAATGTGTAGCTAAGAGAATTACTACAAAAAAAAAAAAAAAAAATCAATTTTAGCTTCTTTATTGTATGTATTCCTTTTCATGAAACAATCTACAAATAAAATGGTTGCAATTAGATACTAGGAAGACAAACCTTCGTAGAAGGGAAAACAGTTGCAAGCACAAAGTAATTCCCTGTGACATCATCGTTCAACGTCTTCCCAGTTTCCAAGCCGTAGCATCTAACACATTCATCAACTAATGACTTGAGAGGATTCAATTGCACACTTCTGTTCATTGATGAAGCAATTGACACCTACGATAATCGTTGCATCATGTATGATAAAACTTTTCTCAAACCATAGCATAACAACAACAACACATGATCACAGAAGGAAGGAAGAAGAAAGAAGAAGAGAAATGATTACCGAGACAAGAGTACCAGGGGCAAGAGAAGAGGAAACCATGGCAAGTTCGGAGAGCCAGATTCTGGAGTCCTTGGAATTAGGCGCATTATCAACGGCGGAGATTTGAGCTACAAAGGCAGATGCTCCGATGAAGGAAGGGTACCTTCGAGAAGCTTCTGGAAGGCAGAGAGAAGCGGCGAGGTCGGCCTCGTCGTCGGGGCGTGACGGCGTTCGAGGAGGAGTAACCGGTGGTGCAGAAGAAGCAGCTTCGTGCTTTGACTTGGAATGCTTCTTCTTATTCGAATTCGAAGAAGGCATTTTCTATCCTGAACAGCTAATTCCCTTAACCCTCTTTATTCTTTCAGGGTTTTAAGTTTTAACATGTTTGCCTCTTTTTTCCCCTGTCTAGTGTTGTTTTATTCAAATTAATTTAGGTAGCTTTTGGTGTAGAGACAGAGACGAAAAGAATGAGATTGAGAGACAGATAAGAGATAGAGATTGAAATAAATCTCAATATTCTGTTTGGTGCAAAATAAGAGACAGGAATTGAAACAATAATGAAACTCTAATTTAATTTGCATAAAGGGTAAAATTGGAATTAATTAGTTGAAATAAAAGTATTTTAGGTATAAAATGTTATTAAAGTTTTAATCTTCATCTCTAAAAATTTCAGTCTCCTGTCCCTCTATTTTTTGGAGGTACTGAAATACTGAAATTTAAAAAACAGAGACAGAAATTTTAGTACTCGTCGTCTTTGAACTAACAACACGAGACAGAGACAGAAATTTTAGTACTTGTCGTCTTTGAACTAACAAACACGATACTGAATCTCAGTCTCTCAGTCTCTGTCTTAGTACTTCAAACAAACGCGATCTTAGTTTAGTTTAGTTTATTATTTAATTAATAAAATTTGTGTTTTTTGGGGGGTGGGTTTTGCTTTTTTGCCTTGGGTTTGGGGGCTTCGTTAGTTTCCTTTTCTCATTTGGGCCTCGGCCCTCTTTCAGCCAAAACAAAAAAAAAATATGAGAAAGGTGGTTGCATTTGAGAACCGAGAAATGAAGGAAGGAGAGAATGAGAGAAATTTGCAACTCAATTACTCATATACTAATCAACTATTGTTTTCTTGAATCCAAACTCATATGGCTTCTAAAACAAAATATTCAAAAAGAAGAAAAAAAAATATAACAGATGGTTATTGCCCAGGTAACAACAATAACAAATGGTTATTGCCAAATCCCCCCCCTAACACTCTTCTCTTCTTTTTCTGCTGCTTCATTCAATGGTCAATGTGTAGAGCCAGAAGAGACAGAAGAAGCTTCCCGGAGAAGATATTTAGCTGGTGGAAGCACAGCTACAGCACCTTTCTGTGGATCTGAGTATTTTCTGTACAAAACCTTCAACTTCCCATTCCCAACATTCGAGTGAAAACTCACTAGTAGCTTAGCACAATCCCTGTGTAACAACAACAAACAAAACACAGTTAATTAAAGTAACAACAATCATAAACTCCTAAAGACAAATAATATTTTATGTACTTACATAAGTTGTTCTTGTGTGTAACCGGTGTGTAGCTTAAGTGTGTCACTCCAAAGAGGTGTCTTGTTAAGTGTGCATCTAGCTGCAAAAACTGCTGAGGCTGCAACCATTGATGGACAGTACATTAAGGTTGCATAATGCATCATTCCCAACTCAGATAGAAAGTGTGCCATGCTCTCCAGCTGTGGTAGAAGAATAATTATTAGACATTATTATTATTACTATGAAAAAAAAGAAGGAAAAAATGAATTAGGTGGAAGGCATATTGTTTCACACACACACCTGTTCATCCGGAACTGAAGCCTTGATGAAACGAACAAGGAAAACAAATGGAGTAGGCACAGTCAAAGTCCATTCCAGCTTGTCCAATATGACTTTCTCCATGACAAGAATCTGTTCATTTGTGTAAGCTCTATCTGAGAGGCACACAAAGTCATTCACCTCCGGGGGCCAGATTTCTTCATACTTGGATGCCATGAGCATGGCACTGATCCCAACCAATTGGAGTTCCTTTCTTGGCACAGTCTTCACTGCTAAGAATCTATCAATGATGTTGATGGTCAGATAAAGTGTCTCAGTAGAGAGGTCAAACTTGGTGTGCACATCTGTGAGCCAATCAACCAGTATGGCTCTCATCTTTTCATTGATCTCTGGCTGTGAGTTCATGTAATCATGTGGACGGCTCTCATTCTTCATCATCAATCACCAAACATGCATTATTAAACAATATTAGAATCCTATAAATCCTACAATATAAAAATCAAGTGAATATAGTAATCCAATCATGTTAGTACCTCAACTAGCTTATAGAACTTGTAGATGTCTTCAATGTATTCAACAGCAGCAAGCTCATCATTGACATCAGCTGCATCAATGTCAACAATCTGCTCCTTTGGTTTCTTAGCAAGATCACATGCTGCCTGTAATAATAATAAACAGAACTTTTAAATAAACAAAAACTTGATTCAGAAATTCAGATTCGTTTTGTTTTCTTTCCCACAATATACCTTGCTTCTGGCTGTGAGGACTGAAGTGAGAGTGTGTGATTTCTTCTTGGAGTTGCCATCTGCTTCCTTTTTATTCTTGTTCACAGGCTTGTCCTTTGGTGTCTCCTTTTCAGAGCTTATATCAATGACTTCCACTACTGCAGGCTTTGGTTTTGTAGTCACATTCTTGTTAGCAGCAGGCTTTGGTGCAACCCTCTTTGTAGCAACTGCAACTCCGTGAGGAGCAGGTCCACCCACATTAGCACATATCTGTTTCTGCATAACACAAAAAACATTAAATCAATCATTCTATCAACCATTGAAAACTAAACAACATTCAACCCATAGTGTGTAAAAGAGAAAGTTGCTTTTACCTTGTTGTTTTCAGCAGCTGCTTCTTTTTGCGCATTGGCAAGAAGTTGTGCACAGAAACTCCTAAAAGAATCACACAAAAAAAAAAATCACAAATAAGCATAGAAAACAAAAAAAGATAATCATGCTTTATAAGTAAGAGAAGAACAAAACAAGTCTTGATTTTTTTTTCAAATTCTCTGTGCACCTACCTTGTGATGGGGCGATTGGGCTTAACCTCTACACCTTTAACAGTGACCAAATTTCCGATCTCTCCGAGGGCTTTACGGTTTCCGGCACCATTCTTCTTCTGCTCCTGTTGCTGCTTCCCTCCTCTTACGATTGCATCACCTACCAAATTCATCCACCTTATCAACCAAAGTTTCAATCTAACCAAAGGAGTAAAACGGGAAAAAGACAAAAAAAAGGTCCTTTTGTTTGTGCATCCTTTAAAAAACAAATAACATTTGCAGATCCCAAAAATTTCGGATTCAATAAAAGCAGAACAAGATTTGAAAAAACGAAGGAACAGAAAGAAACACGCGGAGGAACAATCGACGAATAGAATCTTCCACACATAACTTAAAGGTACGTGATTTCAAAGAAGGAATGAAAGATCACACAGATACGCATACCTCTTGCTTGTTGAGGAACGATGGGTCTTGAAGCCATTTGGAATACACTTTTCTTTTGTCTTGGAACTGAAATGAATGTTTCTGAGAAGAAAATCAAAATCGAAGAAGAGAACGCATACACCGTTGTTGTTTCTGTGTTTTGCTTAGAAAACCAGTGCGCTCTCTCTCTCTTTCTCTCTCTCTCTCTCACTCTCTCTCTCTGAAAAATGGATGAGACGAGTAAGGCAGTGAAAAAACCCTTCTCTTATGAAGCTGCACGAAGCGCCGATTCCCGCTACAACGGTCGATTTTTTTTCGTGGCTCTTTACCGTTGGATCTCTTAAGATTGATCGGACGGTAGGAGCGTTGCTTTGGAGAATTGTAGCCGTTGGGTTTTCAAAAACAAAGGCATGTATATACGCTAAAATAATACTGGTAGTATCAGGGAAAAAAGTATATACTTTTTCAATGAAAATTAGGAAGGAAAAAGAAAAGTATTAAGAAGGATATATATAAATAATAAATCCATAATTTTTTATTTATCTTTAAAAAAAAATACATGTGACTCCAAAAGGGAAAACGATTTTTGCACTGGTGTATCTCCTGAATTAAAGGTTTTGTTAAGAAATTTAATTTTGATAACTATTTCTTTTGCTTGCCTTATTACATTGGAGATACGCTGTCTCACTTGTGACTTGCCTAATAAATCAGACAATGTAAAACCCTAAGCAGCAGCCATGTATTTATTCTGTCTCTTTCGGCCTTTAGAAGTCCATGACCAAAAAATTATCAGAAGAAAATAATACACATACATTAATAAAAAAAATGACTATGTTATATATATAACAACAACAATAAAGCTTTATCCCAGTAAATGGAGTCAGCTATATGAATCAAACGATATCATTGTGTTCTGTCATGTATTATGTTTACAGAAATATTATTTACATGTAAATTTCGTTTGACCACCTCATAAAACACACACACACACACACACATTATGTTTACAGAAATATTATTTACATGTAAATTTCGTTTGACCACCTCATAAAACACACACACACACACACACACACACACACACACACACACACACACACACACACACACACACACACACACACACACACACACACACACACACACACACACACACACACACACACACACACACACACACACACACACACACACACACACACACACACACACACACACACACACACACACACACACACACACACACACACACACACACACACACACACACACACACACACACACACACACACACACACACACACACACACACACACACACACACACACACACACACACACACACACACACACACACACACACACACACACACACACACACACACACACACACACACACACAAACCAGCTATCAAAATTTTAGTTACAAATAGTATTTTTGAATAAAAAATTATTATCCTTCTCTTCTTTTTTTAATTACTTTTCTACCTATTTCATTTTTTTTTTATCTTTCTTCCATCTAATATCACAACTTTACTCAAGTTTTAAATGTTCTTGATATTTTTAGTTTCGAATGTTTCTACTATCTCACATTCATTTCTTTTCAACTTTTCACTAATTTTTAAATTATTTTGCTAAACTAATATTGATTCCTATAGTTTTTCTTTTTATTTAGACATTATAACGTGATTTAAATTCGTTATCATTTGGTCTCCCAATTAGAGTATTTTTTGAAACCATAAAAAAATAAAATAAAAATGGCCTATATAATTAAAAAATTTGCTATATCATTTCAATTGCTTAACTTAAATTATTGGTCATATTGGCCTGCAGAGGATCCCATGCCTTATTCTTCAAAGCTCTCATTTCGATAGGGTCAAAATGTAAACGATGCCAATGTGCTTTTGATTTCTGTTATTTTGTTCCACACAATGCTTGATGTGGTGTCTCATCACTCATGAAATTTTATATATCGATCTTTGAACAAGATTCGTTATAGTTATCAATCCCATATTCTATTATTCGCATAGTCATGTGGTGTTTTTTTTCCCCTTACCAATGTTAGTCTCAATTCCACGTCCATTATTTGAACAGGGTTAAAAAAATAATAAAAAATAATAAAAAAATAAACTGGTACATGAAACGTTGGCACATACATGATTGAGGTGCGCTGAACATTACAACTGAACTAGAAGGAATAAGCAATTAGCCACAATGAACAAATGAACTAATAGAAAGAGTTGAGTTTGTTACAACATGATTAGGCAAACAAAAAAAACATGCCTAAAACAATGCAACCCCAATTAGTGGAAAAAAGAAAAAAAGAAAACCCCATTACAAAGCTGAAATCATATCTTTCACCAACAAAACAAAGCACACATGTATACTCACACCAAGAATATGATAATACTCACTTTGCTGAAAACTCTTCAAGTCAGTTAAACTTACTCCTACACTAGATCATCTGGACCAGCAAGCACAACCTGTTAAAAGAAATTTCATTCAATTTGTATGCAAGTCCACAAATGATGACAATAATGCAAACATATGAATCAATAGATAACCAGTAAGAGAAAAGATGCATACATTGCAATCAAGAGCATGTTTCCTAGCAACCATAATGGCTGCATTTCTGTCTCTCTCCGACTCGAAGGTTAACACAAATGAGAGCCCCTTTCTCGCTTGCCAAAAAAGTGTCTTTGCTGCATTACTGGCATCACCTCTAACTCCGCATAGCTTTAGGTAAATAATATGTTGGTTTAACATATAAACCAGATAAGGAGCTTAGAAGATGATGAATCTAAAACTATAGAGAGTAAAAAGATGGAACAATATGTGATACAAGAAAAATGGCCAATGCTAGAATAGTACCTGCATTGATGGAGAGTAAATCTCTCTAGCTTTTGTAATCCAACCTCTACATAGCTTTATCCGCATTCTCCCCACACCGAATGAATGAGTAGAATGTGATGAATGATCTTTTCCGTTCATCTGAGAAATAACTACCTGGATAATACAAAGAAAGATGTTATGTTGATAAAGACAAGTTTGAGCAGAAAACAGTTTTCAGTTTATAGCTTTAGTAATCTTTTCTGCTAGGAAGAGTTAAAATTACTGAATGTGAAAAGAGCAAAGATAACATACATTAAAATCGGTATTAGATTTTCGTAGAAGTGTATCCACATGGCTTCCAAGTCCTGAAACTGGTACACACAACATATGTCCATGTTAGCCTTTCTTTTCCAGATTTAGATGTATCCTGAAACCAAGAACAAAAGATAAGGCAATAACAAACCAACCTGTTTGAATGGGATTAGTTGATAGTGTGAGTTTCTTGCCATTTGAGACAACATCAACTTGTAAGATTCTCCCAACATCAGAGGGGTCTGGAGCATATATTGATCTGTTTGCACCTGACAAATAAAGAGGAAGATACGAAATTCAAATAAGATAGATATACAATATTAAACATGAATGTTACAAATATAAATAGTAATTCACCACCATAATGGGAGTTTGGCACTAATATCATGAAAGCATCATTGCATATTTTACTTCATCTGTACAAATATTACAACCTCTGAATCTTGAGACATGCTTGAAAATCAATTAAGGATGTGAGATACCTGAAATAACCTCCCTCCAGCTACCTTCGGATGACAAGCGATACCATTGAAATGAACATTTTGAAATTTGTGGTACTTCATCTGAGCAAGGCTGAACTCGCAAGTATGAGCCCAGAACTTCAGAACCACCTAACTTATATAACTGATATTTGTTCTCCTCACTCATCTTGGTCATTGTTAGCTGGAGTGGAAGAAATTAAGTTATTGCAAGAAAGGGAAGTGAGACTTAGGTTAATGGAAACAGTTAATTAAGCAAGTAAAAAATATATATTTACGAACCTCCTTCTGAAGCTTAATTGAAAATATAGATTTTTCTCGAATTTGATCCCTTAGAGCACGGAGTTCATATTCCATGGCCATCACCTGAAATCATCACAAAGTTAGTGTAAATTGAGTTTCATTCTCTCCACTTGAAACAATATTCAAATAGTGATAGACTGTAGTTTATTGGAGTTTAAAACCATAGCATAAGATTGTAAGAAGATTCATAGCCTATTAGTCTTAAATTTGATGTCCGATACAATTAGTTGCACTGTATCCAAAATGACTTGTAGATTTGGAAATTATGATAGACATAAGATACACGTCTGACACCATAGTAATATATCACTACACACAAGATATAACTTTAAAATGTAATAAATAATCAGATATGTTTTAGTCTATTTTACACAAAGCAAACAAAACTTCAGCATTTAAAAACATTTCTATGCATTTCAAGACATGTTGGCAACTTCGCGTGATATCAAATGTTTCAAAAATCAATTATAAAATTTTCAGTTGTGTACAGTTTGCAGCAAGAAAGGGGAAAAGGGGAGGGTGGGGGAGAATAGGTGGTTGCCAAACAGGACATATGTATGCGAATTAATACCCAGGTCAATGATATAATGCAGAGAGAAAATTATTTGTCAAGATATATAATTAATTGTTATTGCCATAGAATGGAGTATAATGAAATTAAGCAAAATAAAATATATAATAAAAAACTATCCACCCAAACAGTTGAGGAAGCAAAAGCAAATTAACCTTGAATGGCTGATGCAACAACTTGATTCTTCTAGCCTCTTGAACTTCTTCTACTAGTCCATCCACATCCTGGGAGTGAAGAAGAAAAGATAGTGTATATTTTCCATGCTCAAATATCAACGAGGAAACAATATTAACATGTATAATTGAATCTAAGATCTTCTATGGATAATAATACCTAGGCAGAATATTAACATGTATAATTGCATGCTCAAATAGCATCTTTTTCTCTCCTAATGGGGGAAACAAAGAATGTCTAACCTTTGGTTTAGAAGCTTGGGAAACTTTTTCTTGTTCCTCAAGGGCCTCCCCAATTCTCAGCACCACTGCCCTAGCACTCTCAATTTCAGCGCAAGCAAAAGACTTCTCTTGATTAACCAACTTTTTAGCATCTTCAGAAGCCTGTAGAACAAAGATGGATTCAGATTTTGAAAAAGAGTCAACATATTTTAATGGAAGAACGAGAAAGTTTTCACTTTCAAAATCCTTCAGAAAGAAAGAGTTCCAGTAAATCATAACCATAAGCTTGGATGGAGATTCTATAGATCTATAACCATATAAGAGAAGTGGTTAGATGCCAAAGCCGACCTGTTTGAGAAAGTTTGCAAGCTTCTTCACTTCAAACTTTTCTTGAATCAATTCTCCTTCATTTTGAGTTAATTTAACAGCCAAAGCTTCCACCTGTAGATTGTTAAGTAGGAGTACTAAGTATTAGTAGCATTCATTGAACAAGAAGAAATAAAGGGTTTTCTCATACACGCTGAAATAGTTCCAAAGAATATGTTACAAAATGGGAGGGAAGAATGGAGGTATGGTCCACAATAATAACCCAAAAAAAACTTTAAGAATCTGGAAGGCTCAAGTTCATGGATCCATCAGCAGATGATGAAATGTCATGTCAATATTTGAAGATTGCACACCTAAACCATAGAATAGTATGTTATCAAAAAACGAACCATTGCGATAGCTTTCTCCACATCCTCTTTATTTATTCCTGCAAAACGGCCTCTTAAAGATTCTAATGCATCTCTTAGCTTCTTCAAAAGAACATGTCCTTCCAGAGATGCCACCTCTCTTAGCTTTGCCTAAATTCCATGAAAAAGCCATGATCAAGTTGACAAAATATGGACGAAAGTGCATAAGATGAATGAACTATTCAAATTTGAATTGAAGTTGGTAGCTATGTTCATATCAACAAATGCAACCTCAACTCCTAAAACTGGTGCATTCCTTTTTTTGTCCGGTTATTTGTATTTGATCAAATAGATGCATGTTGGGAATAAAAGTTTTTTATACTAAGGAAAGTAAATGAGATATATAGTATAGGCCACAAGCAAGTGAAAAAGATGAACCTCATTAGACAACTTAGCAGCTGCAGCCAAGTTCTTGTCAAATTTACTCGCAAGGTCACGAACTGAGATACGCTTGTGTTGGTCATACAAATTGGAAGCTTCTTCATCAATGACATCTTTCAAGGAAGGTCCCTGGTTACCCTGAACTGGTTCTTCCACAACTTGATTATCAGCTCCCAGTTTATACTTTGGAAAACCGTTAGAAATAAAGCTCACGTCGGCAGAAACCGGTGGTACTGCTTCCATCGGCATCTTGATTTCAACTTCAGGACTAATCTTGGTCATGGTGAAAATGCCTGATCTGGTAACAGAATAGTTCTGAAATAGTATGAGAACTTCTGTTCAGAGTATCTCTGTAATTAGTCAAAAGCAAAACTAAGTTCAAGTAAGACTCCATTTCTTCCTATGACCTTATGCATAGTTATTCAATTAAAGATGCATCAAACACATTCGACCTGGTGCCAAGTGTACTTAACAACAACTTGGAAAAACACTTCAAATTCACCTCCACGCAACTAGCTTCGATCGAACCACAATCAAAGCCTAAGCAACAAGAGTTCATCAAGTTTTGTTGGCGATTCGGCCATCAAGTAGGATTATCATTGTAAATGCAACCATCCAAGATCTTTATATTATCAACCTTTAAGGAATAGCACTAGCAGTAGCAGAAGGTGGATAAAATCTTGAAGTCTTTTTATCAACCAAAGATTAGAGTTGGAATCTTGTTAGAAGAAAATAATGTGATGGTGGGTAGGAGTAGTAGTAATATTGAAAAACACTCAAAGGGAAAGTTGGAACAACACAGACCAATTACAATGTGGTTGATTTCTAAATTCATTTCTTTCCTACTTTTAGGGATCACAAGCTTAGTCACCATTTTCAACTAACATACACAGTACCAAACCACATTATCAAATCAATTGTGAAGTTAATTCAGCTATTTGCAATAAATGAAAAGAAAAAATGTAAATCAGATGAAGTAACTGAGGGAATGGTTTCTCCTGCCAAACAAACACACAAACGAACTCATGAAACCACAAAGATCTACAAACAAAAAGAAGAGAAAACATTTTGAAGACAACGACAGATGTTCACAGCTAATAGTATTAAATAAGTTCTTTTTTATAAAAAAAATATATTTATATATGAAAAGAAAAAGATAATTTGAGATCCAGCAAGAAGAGGATCATCTATTGACCATGGTACTGAAAACCATTAATTACCAACTTCAAAATTCAGAACCACATTCCTGAATATCATTATATTAACCTACATTCCAAACTGTATCCCATGCCTAAAAGAAAAAATAAATAAATAATTCAAAGAATCCAAAAGAATTCTTACTTAGAAGCAGTAGTAGTAGTACTTCAGAGAGATAAAGCAGCTGCAAATTCCATTGCATGCAGCCAATGCAAATAAAAAGTAGGAAAAAAAAACCTCCAAGATGCAAAAGAATATGGTAATGAAAGTGAGAAGAGAACTCACATAAGAATCTAGGAGGCAGCAGCAAAGTCGAAAATGGATTAAGTTACAAAAACATAGAGTCAGAAAGAGGTGAAGGAGCTGGCTCTGTGCAAAAAGAGAAAGACAGGATTGAAGAATGAGGATTGAAGAAGAAGAAGAATCTAAAGGATGTGCATTGCGTTGCTTTTGGAAAAGGTGAAAAGAAGAAAAAAAAATGAAGAGAAGAGAAAAAGGAGAAAAGCTTGTGCTTGTGCTTGTGCTTATGCACCTGACTCATTTGTCTCCCCTCTCAACGACTTCAAAATCAATCTCTTTTTTTTTTTTTTTCATTCGCTCCATCATTCTTAACCTTTTACCTGTTACCGCCCTTTTTAGTGGGCGCTACCGTGAATTGCTCCCACGCGCCGTCCCCACCTCCTCCGCGTGTGGGAGGCACACTTGTATAAGAAAGATTCTTATGCAATTTTAAGAGCATAATAAGGAGTATTTGACTGGTATTTATCAGTTTAGATAAATAATTTAATTAAATTTTTTAAAAAAATAATTTAAATAATAAATAATTATATTAAAAATAATTTATAAATAAATTATTTTATATTTGAGTTTTTAGTTCTAAAAGTACTTATTTTATAAAAATATAATAAAAAATAGTAATATTATAAGAGAAGTTATTTTTTTTAATTTCTCTGTAATTTCCTAAATATTTTTTTAGAAAACTACAATTTAATTTTAAAAATTACATCAGACATTAATATTACTATTTTTTATAAGTCAAAAACTCAAAAATTATTTTTAAAATTTTTCAAAACATACCTTAAAAAATGAATGCCAAAAAAAAATTATCATTATAGTGTAATTAAACTATTCTTTTTTTAAAAAAATTATATAAAAAATATATTATCTCTCACATATTTGTATCGTTATATATATTATATATTTTTTTATATTTTATATTTAAATATATATTTTATACGAATATTTAATTTAATAACTAACATTATTTTATGTATACATAATTTAATAATTACTAATAAAACTTATATAGTATGAGCAAACAATAAAATAAACTAAATCGTTATATCGAAACTCAATAAAAAAATAGTAGTGTGAGTGATAAAACATCTTGAAAATTAAAATAAAAACTAAAAGTGTTTATTAATAAGAACAAAAAAATCTGTTAAAATAAAATAATATATTAATTATGATTATTAAATTTATAATTTTTATTATACATAAATTTTGTTACATCAATTTAAAAATTAAAATATTGATTTATTATATTTTACTATGTTTTTCACTTTTAAAAAAATTTCATCCAATAAGAATCAGCCTAATCAGGATCAGGTAACTCAATTTCTAATTGAGCGAAGGAGCGTGCACACTCGCGCGTGCGGGTAGGCAATCATCCCAGTTACCCAGCTGTTTTCTTTATTTATTTATTATTTATTATTTATTATTTATTAGGTTCATTTTACTGCAGAGACTGGTGTGTTTGGCGGGTTGTCGTTCTTTTGACTCTCGTTTTTCCCACCATACCCCAACGCTTTTCCAATATTTACCTAAATGACACCAAATGGAACAGCATCCATTGTTTATTGTTGATACTATACTATAGTATACTACAAACAAATAATCTCGTATTTATATCATGCATGTCTATACGTATGTCCAATCAGTACAGTAGCTTGGATTTTAGGACAGAAACAATATGATAGGGACAGGGACAAAATGTTGGTTTTTCTAGTTAGGCCAAACATAATAATGGATGGGCACAAACAAAAATTATAATATAAAAACAAAAAAGGTTAGCTAAGCATAAAACTAATAAGGTAGATTAAGACTTTATCATCCTTATACAAATATTCTCTTTCGAGAATTCAATCAGAGATAGGAGAAAATAAAACTTTTCATGCATATATATGATTGTTATAAAATAAATGTAAAAAAGGAGTTTTCATGTGCCTTTATGGTAATATTAAGCCACTTCTATTATTTTCTAATTTAATAATTACCGTAAAAAAATTAACAACTGTTTTTTTATAATAAAAAAATAATTGAAAGTCTTGATTCATCTTTTTAATTATTCTTTTAATTTTTAAAGAAAAATGGTTTAAAGTTTTTTATCTTTTTAATGTTTAAAAAAATATTTTTATTAAATTTTACAAATTTAAATATTAAAAGACAATTAGGAGAATGAATTAAAAAAAAAATATTTCAATTTCCATATGACACAACTATGTTTGTAATGAATTTACTTTTTTCCAATTTTTTACATAACCATATTACTTGAAAAAGATGCACTAAAAGAATATAATATGATTAAATTTATACAGAATTCCGTCATGTGTCATTGATTGTATCTCACGTGGTATAAAAGAAGTATATATTTAATTCACTTTAAATAAAGGAAGAAAAAAATGGTAAACGTCCAATTTAGTAAAAAAATTGAGAGATATTTTGGTAAATTTATGTGATTGTATTTTTAATTTTGAAAAGTAAAGGATAGGGCTGTCAATGGGTAGGACCTACTTTAATTTTACTTGTTGGAAATTTTATTAAAATTTTACTCTATTTTATCTACGGGTTGAGAATCTTTCAATCCTAATTCTATCCGCATCCTAAAGTTCTAAACTCTATCCTACTTATAGAAATATCAAATTTTTTCAAAGCAAATATAAAATTCAATCATTCCAAATTTCATACATATTAATAAAATAAAAAATTAAATTAAAATTAAAAATAATAAAATCTTAAAGAAATTCATGTGTTTGCTCACTTATTGTACATCATTATATGAAAAAGGTTGTGGGAATGATCCTCTCAATTGTTAAAAAAAATTGAAGGAGTAAAGTGTGATCTCTAACCCTTCATTGGTTTCTCTCTCATATTTTTTTCTTGGTCCCACTTATAAAATTAATAGTGAGCGATCATACTTTACTCCCTCAATTGTTAAAAAAAATTTGAAAAAATCTATTCCCGAAGGTTGTGGGTTCAACTTTCACCTCCTTCACTATATACCTAATTTTTATAAAATATGTGTTATATATAGGATACGAGTAGGATAAAATAAGGTATAACCTAAATCCATACTCTACCCAACCCGCAAGCATACCCGAATCGATCTCTATCCTACCCGCAACGGATCGGATAGCCTATTCTATTAGAACGGATTAGGCCGGATTAAATACTCGCAGATAAAATATATATTGTCAACCCTAATTAAGAATGTTTTGAAAGTATATATGAAGATTTTTTTTAAAAGCCATTTTATATTTTAAAGTTAAAAAGACTAATACAATATTATATATTCTTACTATTTATTATACGTACATCTATCAAGATTATTTTAAATGTTAAAAATAATTTTTTGAAAATCACTTTTAATTTTATTTACTGGTATAATTTTTGAAAACTCATCTTTGAAAAACTAATTTTAATAAATTACTTTAAAAAAAATAAAAGTTTTACCAAATGAAATAGAAATGGATAACACACATAATATCCTAGTGTGGGGTGAAACTCTACTATTGGCATTCATATTCATAGAAATAAATCAAATAATTAAAAGCAACCATGTGACATGAATGAACTAGCTGTTTTATTGGTAAGATCACTATCAAGTTTGAGCCTATAACACTTTTAGTTGATCAGTCAATTCTTCACTATATTCCCTTAAATTTTGGGTTTAGAAGTTAGAATCGCTTCTTTAAATATATAATATATGATATGATATCATAAGTGGAAAGTTTCCTTTATCTGTGACTAATTTTGATAGTGAAAGAGCACCAACTGTAGTTGTAGGCATGGATGTAAAGATAAATGCAATAACCCAACTAATTATACTTATGACAACAAGGGATCATGCGTATTATTAATAATATAATTATTCCAGAATAAATATATATATATATAAATTAGAATATATATATATATATTAGAATATATAAATTAGAATATAAATTAGAATTAGAATATATATAAATTAGAATTTATATATATATATAATCGATATTATTATTATAATAAAAAATAAATTTGTCTCTTTTTAAGTAAATTATTATACATAAGGTACATACATGATTTTACAATTTAGACATAACCACAATTTAGTAGACATTTGTGTAATAAATCACTATCTTCTATCACAATTTAGTAAGAATTTTGGACACTATTAAATCGATATATTTTATCACAATTTACAAAAAAAAAATACTTATTAAATTGTGGTAGAGAGTATTAATTTACGTTCAAATTGAAAAATACCTGCAATAATTAATTTGCCTACAAAATTTTTGAAAAAAAAAAATAGTTTAGGACAATCTAATAATAAAAAATCAATTACATTTATAAAATCAATATATTTGTACACAATTTGTACTCGCACATAAATTATTTTATAAATTTGTTAAAAGATTTAAAACGTCTATAGATAAGAATTAATAAGAAACAAAATAAATTGTTACTTTAAAAAAATCTTAATTAAGATCAATATTTAATTAATAATAGTAATAATAATCAAATTCACATATCTAAGTCATAATCAAGTAAAAATTATCCTAAAGATTATGAAACTTATTAGAAATAAGAGAGTTATTTGAAAAGTGTATTATTTAATATGTAAAAAAAATATAATATATAAGAGCATATGTAGGTGCTAGAAGAATCAAAGTAATAAAAGCATACAATTATATAATTAATATAAATATATTCTATATAAATATAAATGATACTAATTGATCTAAATTGATTCTAATTATTTTCTAACATCCACTCTCAAACCCAATAAGAGCTAAAGATACCATCTTGAGTTTGGATACTAGAGTCCAAAAACGAGTAAGATGATGAGCTTTCGTGAAGATATCAGCAGTCTGATCCGGAGTCTCAACAGCGACGAGGTGAACAACATTAATAAGGAGACGTTGCTGGACAAAGTGATAATCAATGTCAATGTGTTTGGTGCGTTTATGAAACACATCATTATGTGCAATCTGAATAGCACTGCGATTGTCACAAAAAACATCGGTTGGGGATGACTAAGGAGCACCCAAATCTGCAAGAAGCCAATAAATCGAGACAACCTCAGCAATGGTGTTAGCGAGAGCATAGTATTCAGCTTCTGTGCTTGATCGAGCAGTGAATATTTGCTTCTTAGCTCGCCAAGAAATTAGAGTGTCGCCAAGAAATAAACAATAACCAGTAGTAGAACGATGATCAGTGGGATCACCAGCCCAATCAACATCTGAGTACGCCTAAAAGGATAAAGATGAATGGGAAGAAAAATAAAGATCATGAAATAGGGTGCCTTTGATGTAGCAAAGAATGCGAAAAATTGCCGCATAGTGAGTAGTACGAGGAGCTGACAAGAACTGGCTAAGAACATGAACTGGATAGGCGATGTCTGGTCAGGTGACAGTCAAGTAGACGAGATCTCCAACTAACTGTCGATAAAGAGTAGGATTATCCAAAACAGTGTCATCCATAGGGGTAAATCGAACATTAGGCTCAAGGGGAGTAGACTGAGTGCGACTATCTATAATCCCGACACGAGCAAAAAGATTTGAAGCATACTTAGCTTGAGAGAGATAGATACCATCATCTGTGGATATGACCTCGAGACCAAGAAAATAACTGAGAGAACCAAGATCTTTTATCTCAAAAGTATGGTGAAGGGATGCTTTGAGATCAGAGATACCATCAACATCATCTCCAGTAATGATCATGTCATCAACATACAAAAGCAGAAGAACAACTTCACATTCAATTTTATGAATAAAGAGAGCATTCTCATGAGGACTGCAAGTGAAACCGAGATTGCATATAGTGGTGTTGAACTTGTCAAACTATTCACGAGTAACTTGCTTAAGACCATAAAGTGCCTTGCGAAGGAGATAGACTTTGTTAGAAGGACAAGGATAACCCGGAGGTGGTTTCTTATAGACCTTCTTTTTCAAATTTCCATTAAGAAATGCATTATTCACGTCCATCTGACTGAGAGACCATTTTTTTCACCGCAGCAATGGTAAGAAGAGCTCGAACATATGTGAGACGAGCAACAGGAGCAAAAGTCTCTTCATAGTCAATGCCATACTCTTGCATACAACCTTGAGCAACCAATCGTGCCTTATAACGGTCAATAGAACCATCAGAGCGAGTCTTGATCTTGTATACCCATTTACTACCCATAACTTCTTGATCAAAAGGAGGATCAACTAAATCCCAAGTGTGTGCTTTTTCAAGTGCTTGGATTTCTTCCTGCATTACTTGCTGCCAATTTGGATTTGTGGAGGCTTCTCTGAATGACTTAGGTTCATGTTGATGAAGAATAGTATAAAAATAATGATAATCAACAAGATAAGGAGGTGGATTTATTACCCTAGAAGAACGAGTGGAAGGAGGAGGCATGACGGCAGGAGCAGGATCATCGTCTGGTCTGGAATTATTGGGAGATAGAAATGGCGGAAGAGTAGGAGGCTATAGAGGTTAACTCGAGATACAACCCGTAGAATCATCACTAGGAAAAAGATTAACATTGGGGTTAGTGAAAAAGGATTACTAAATAGGAGGAATAGACTCAAAGGAGGAGAACTGAGAAAACATGTGATGCTCCCAGAAGATAACATGACGAGATATACGAATATGTGTAGAGAGAAGATCCCAATAATGATAACCCTTGTGTTCAGTGTCATAACCAAGGAAACAGCACATGCGAACCCGAGGTTCAAGTTTACTATGTTCATGAGGCTGAAGAAAAATAAAACAAACACAACCGAAAACTCGATGAGAACTGTAATCTGGAAAGGTATGATAAAGACACTCAAAGGGAGTAACGTTACCAAGGATAGAAGAAGGAAGTCTATTGATCACATGAATAGTAGTAAGAACAGCTTCACCCCAAGTACGCTCAGGACACGAAGAAGAAAGAAGCATTGCACAAACAGAGTCAAAAATGTGATAGTGTTTGCGTTCAACTCGTCCATTTTGTTGAGACGTATCAGGACAAGAAAACTCAAATAAAGTAACATGTTTTGTAAGAAATATTAAAAATTTAAAATCATGGTATTCCATAGTATTATCACATCAAAAAACCTTAATGATATTAGAAAACTGAGTTCTAATCATAGTGACAAAGTTAATATAAATTTGAGGTAGCTCATGGCAATTAGTCATAAAATAAACCCAAGTAAGGCGTGAATAATCATCAATGAAAACGACAAAGTATCGAACTCCTCCCATAGAAGAGGTGGGAGCGAGCCCCAAACATCAGAGTAGATAAGATCAAAAGAAAATCAAGCAAGAGATGAATTATTGTGAAAATATAAAGCAGGTTGTTTGGTAGTTTGACAAGAAATGTAATAAAAAGACTCATTATTAACCTGACCCAAAACACTTGAGACACAAGAGGATGCAATTTTTCTAAGGAGCTGTTGGCAAGACGATGATGCCACAAGTGAAGGGTAAATGGAAAAGAAGTAGCACAGAGATTTGGCACAGGAGGAATATGAAGATTCTTGAGTTCAAACAACCTTCCAACCTTACGTCTAGTCCCGATGATTTGTCCCATCCGATGATCCTGTACACGACATCCAGAAATGAAAAAATTGACATTAAAACCGAGATCAACAAGTTGACTAACAAAAATAAGATTAAAGTTCAAATTCAGAATATAATAAGCATCAGGGAGATTAAGAGTTGACTAGAAAATAGAACCCTTGTGTGTCGCGTGTAAGAGGGAACCATTAGTAGTATTGACAGAAGGTACATTTGTAGTTGTAGACAAAGACGAGAAAAAATGATGTAAAAGAAACATATGATTAAAGCAACCGAAGTCAAAATACCATTTAGAATTACTTGGAGGAGTCAAAAAAGCAGTAGAAGCATTATCAAAAAGGGAGAGAAGATGCTTAAAAAAATGCAATATCAGATAGAGAGATAGAAGACGGGTTGAGAGGAGCAGAGGTGGTAGATTCAATAGTAGTGGCAACAACAAAAGCAGACACATTCTTGAAAAAGTTTGGATGAGAATGATACTTGATGTGATCAGGATGTGGTGGACGATTAAGACAGGTAGTAATAAAATGTCCCGAGAGTTTACAGTAATGGCAGAACAATTGTAGCTAATGTGGCGTTTCTGTTGGCATTTACAATATTTAACAGAATGACAGTCTTAGAAAAGGTGCCCAGAACGGTTACAGTTTCGATAGAATTTACCCTTTCTGTCTATGGCAGTAAAAACATCTGATTTTTTCATAAGTAGATATAAAAATTAAAGAAATGAGAGAAAACTGCAAAATCGGGACTGAAAACGAGAAAACAAACGACATAATCAGAAAGAACTCACCAAAAAAATCTTAGGGAGGGTCTCACTGTCTGCCATGTCAGATTATACGTCAGCATGGTAGGCCACGTGGCAACGCATGATATGCGAAGGAAGATGAGTCCGTGCTGGCGGGGAGAGGGAGGTGGCACACGGGTCGGGTTGGTGCGGGCTGAATTGGATCCGCGTGCGCGTTGGCGTTAACATGTGACGCTCTTGGTGCCGTTGATCCTGGGCATATATCCAACGGTGCTGGAGGCGGCGCATGAGGGCGCCTCTGGAGGCAGTTGGCGCCTTGGCGGCAAATTTGGAGGCGTCGGAATCCTGACGATGAGACGAACACACTGGTAGCGGCGGTGTCAAACCGAAACATCAGGAAATGACTGAAAAACGGAGACAAAAAATACTACCAAAAGATAAAAATAAAGAAGCTATAAATGAATTTTTATGAAAAAAAACCTACACTCTCGATACTATATTAGAAACAAAAGAGTTATCTAAAAAATATATTATTTAATTTGTAAAAAAATACAATACATAAAAATATATATAAATGTTAGAAAAATCAAAATAATAAAATATACAATTTTATAATTAATATACATATATTATATATAAATATAAATAATACTAATTGATCTAAATTAATTCTAATTATTTTCTATCAAAACTGAAGTACTATGAAATGGATTGGAAGTTTCTTAACTAATTAAAAAGCTCTAATTAGATGCGCAAGAAGCTAAGGAGGAAAAATCATTTTCGGCAGCAATTCCATTGGCAGACAAAACTACTACTGATTTAATTAATTATGATACGTAGTTTTTTCTTTTTTATTAATAAATGTATTTAGTGCACTGGTCAAGCTTATCACAAGTAGAATTATTTTTTTAATTTTTTTCTCTTAATAGTATAAATATATATAAAATTTCAATTAACTAATTTTAAAAACAGATAAAAAGTGTGTTAACATAATAATACAATAAATTTGTATTGAAAATTAAATATTAAGAATTTTCAATGTACCTATTGTATATTTAATAAAAAATAAAAATATTTTTAACAAATATTATTAGCAATTTTTTATTTTTTGATATATTTTTTCTATTTAATACCTTTAGCATGCTAAGTAAAAAATAATAATAATAATAGCTTAGGATCCAATACTCTCATCTCTAAATACATGTCATACATACCCCACATGCCATTTTGGCGTCAAAATCTCACACAACATCAAAAGTGATGATGATTGGTATAATATCGTTCCATCAATGTCTCAATACATGCCTCCAAGTGTTGCCAATTTATATACACATTTTCACTTCAACTTCTAACTATATCCATCACTATATAAGCATATTTTATATAGCCGAAGGAATCATTGAAATGATGACAGTCATATAATATAATTCACATGCTATTATAACAGCCATTTTGGACTTATGCTTTTACCAAAATTAAAAAAAGGAACCTTCTTAATATATTATCTTTTTTATTTAATTATTTTGTTAGTTTTTATAATTTTATCAAAATTTTAATTAAATTCTTACTAATTATTATTTTTCAGAAAAATATAATAATTTTAAAATATTTATTTTAGAATATTTTTAAAAAATTTATTGTTTAAAAAATAATTAAAAAGAACCTGATTAAAAATGTTTGTCTAATGCAAAAACCCAATTATAAATTTTTAAATTATAAAAACCTTATTAAAAGTTTGATAAAATAAAAAAAAAAACTATAGAATAATTAAAAATTAATTTTCTAACTCACCCTCTTTCAACTTCTATTAGTTGTGGTGGACTGGTGGGGGAGGATTAGGTAAGATACAATCAATTTACTTACTGGCACTAATGATTATTAGAGCCTTTTGCAACCCGCAACAAATGGCACTAATAACACATTAACCATATACTTTATTTCTTATTAGCCTTCTAGAGATACCACATACCACACACTACTCTATTACATGGTTTTTTTATTTAACGTCTATGTAAATAGCGATCAGTTTGATAAATAATTTAAATTAAAAATATGAGAATACTAATTTTTTATTTAGATATTAATTAGGTGTTTTAATTCATATGTACTCAATCTATAATGATTAATTTAATTGTAGATGTTGCATATTTTTACCTTTTTTATCCTCACCATCCTCAAATTTTGATAAATATAAAAAAATTAAATACCAAAATTTCTAGATGTGTTATTTTCTTAAAAATGAGTAAGATATTCAATATTTATTTAATATAGCCATATGTAACATCCTCATAGTTGACATGACACTTCTTTTATTTTATTTTAGTTTGTATTAATAATATATGTTGACTTAAGTTATGTGATAAAAGTCATAAAACAATCTGTGAACAATTTAATGAGCTAAGCACTTTCATCACTTCTATGATTGAGCAATATAATTTTCCTCTTAAATATGCGGCTTAGTTAATTTTGTCCTTTACAAATAATCATCCATTTAGTAAATTAATGTAGCATGAAAACCATATTCTCTTATAAATCGAAAGCGATTGGGTTTGATTTACCATGGATTCAATTTTGCCATGGTTTTTCTTTAGTAAATTAAATTATTCTATTTTGATTTATTAGGTTTCATGCTAAATCAAATTAGTGTAATTCGATTTACGTATAAATATATAAATAAATTTAATTTTAATATATTATTAGTATAAAATTATTTTATGTGTATCTAATAATACAATATTACATTATAAAAATAATTATATTTTATTTTGATTATATAAATAATCATTTAAAAAAATTATTATATATAATTGTACAGCTGCATAAAATATTTTATACTATTAATATATAAAAATTAAACTTTATATAAATATATTTAAGATGAATATATAACTAATTTTTATTCTATTTGTATAAATTAAAATTTTATTATTTTATTAAGATAAATTATCTTAATAATAATGTGAATATAGAAAAAAATTTAAATGTATAAGATAATATTAGTGTTCTAATTATTTTAACCGTTGATTTTAATTAATAAAAATATATTTTTTATAATTAAAATCAACGATTAAAACAATTAATAAAACATCAATATTTTCGGTACACTTAAAACTCTTCCGTAAATTCATGTTAACTTGCGCCGAATTGTGTTTATATCATAACATTACGTGCGTTAATTATAAAGAACCTAACAATAAAATAATAGGCATATATATATGGAGTAACATGAATTTATAAAAAATACCCAAAAACTAGCAGGCAAATATATAAAATTCCTTAATCTGATCTTATTTCTTTTCCCTTTTTTTTTCCTGCTTTTGAGTTGTAGGACTATATTATTAAATGCATGCGATAATGACATAGGTGCCTTTAATATTGTGGGAAAGCTACAGATATGCATGGAGGGAACCCTCCCTCGGGTCATAGTCTCATAGCATTCTTCATGACAACCACATGGTAGGGTCCAACAATCATCATCACATTCACATCACGATAATAATAGATACTACATAGATTTATAAAATTTTGAATAGGATATTTTTATTTTTCGTTAAATTTTTATTAATTTTTTTAAATAAAATTAGTTTTCTTATAATAAGTTTTAATTCATTAAAGAATTATTTTTTAAAATAATAAAATGAATAATTATTTTATAAGAATAATTTTCAATTTTTTTTTAAATATTTCCTACCAAATTTTGACTTTAGATATAGACATATTGTGAGGTAAAAGAAGTTAATTTTGTACATTTATATATTGACCATGTACATACATCTTTAAGAATGTCAACTAAACAAATTATTTTCTTTTTCTCAGAAAGAAAAATAAACATATAAGATGATAGTTGTAAATAAAGTATAATTTCGTTGGGAATAAGATACTATTTTTCTTTGAGAAAACACCTTTGACAGAGAAATAAAATAGACACAATCACAACACAAGAATTTAACGTGGAAACTCTAATTACCGGAGAAAAAACCACGGCCGTTGTCAAATGACAACCAGAGAATATCACTATGTGAAAATTGTTACAACACATAGATTTCTTTCTCTCTAACACCGGCACCCCAGTACACCCACACTCTCTCAAAGCAAATATCTAACTATACCTCACAACACTCTCTAATCAAAGAGTACAGAGAAAAAGAAAAATCAGATACAAGCTTAAAGTGTTTCCGACTGGTGCAAAAACAAATGGAGAACTTAGCCTCATATTTATAGCCTAGGCCACCCACTCCATTTGCTATCCTAAGCAATGTGGGACTAATTCAACCAAATTCTAACAATCTCCACCTCGATTGAAATTGTCAACACCGACAATTCTTTGCTGCCATTGTCTATACCGACAATCATAGTTCAGAGAACTATCATACTCCACCATGAAAGTATACTCACTTGGAATTAGACCACTCCAAGCATTTCGCCTTGGTACAGATCGAAACCTTGCTGAAAATTCATGGTGCAACTTCCAAATTGGCTTTTCCTGGAAGTTCTTCAGCCATCGACCTAACTCCGCCACACACCTTGCATCTCAACACCAACCAATGCCCGTGTGCAATTGTGGACCCGATTGCCACAACTTATCCTTATCCATGGCAATGCGGTAATACCATGAGAATTCTTCTTGTCTTCTAGAGAACATCATCTTTCATACCAGAGATCTTCTCCTTCAACGCCTTGTGCAAACCTGATTGTATCAACACATCCTTGACTTGTATTTGCCACAAGCCAAAATTGATTCTTCCATCAAATTTCTCTATTTCAAGCTTCACAGCACTTGAATATCCTAACATTGTTGCAACCGTATACTGAAATAGTATAACTCAACTGTAGACCATGCACTAGGAAGGGTCCCCAGGAAAGAGAGGTGGGTCACAATGGACACACTTAAATACCAGGTCTTTCCTTAGCCAGAACCTTTCCAAACTACACTCTCACAGTGTCACACTGCCTTCCAGCAACCAAAGATCAACCTCAAGCTACAGGACAAAATTCATTTCTGATGTAGAAGGTCAGACTAGGCTGCAACCACAGAGCATACTAAGAATAAATCCCACCGAACCGAAGCTCTGATACCACTTGTTGGGAATAAGATACCATTCCCCCTTGAGAAAACACCTTTGACAGAGAAATAAAATAGACACAATCACAACACAAGAATTTAACGTGGAAACTCCAATTACCGGAGAAAAAACCACGACCGTTGTCAAATGACAACCAGAGAATATCACTATGTGAAAATTGTTACAACACATAGACTTCTTTCTCTCTAACATCGGCACCCCAGTACACCCACACTCTCTCAAAGCAAATATCTAACTACACCTCACAACACTCTCTAATCAAAGAGTACAGAGGAAAAGAAAAATCAGATACAAGCTTAAAGTGTTTCCGACTGGTGCAAAAACAAATGGAGAACTTAGCCTCATATTTATAGCCTAGGTCACCCACTCCATTTGCTATCCTAAGCAATGTGGGACTAATTCAACCAAATTCTAACAAATTTAAATCATCCGAAGAAAAAAAGAGATAACGATAATCTAGATCATGTCTTGTTAATAATTTGAAGAGTGATAGGACTATCAAATTTTGTGATTTGTAACTATTAATTAGTCATTAATAGTATTTTTTGAGATATGTTTGATAACAAAAAAAAATCATCTAAAAACAATCCTAATTTATTTTATTTAACATTTATTAATTATTATAATAATTAATAAATACTAAATAAGACAAATTCTGACTATGTTTTTTTATCTCTCTAGTATTATTGGTATTTTTAATGGTATAAAATTTTATCCAATAATATAAAATTACTCATTTTTTTCACTCATTAAATACTAACCAAATTTTAATAAAAATACTAATCCCTTCAACTTTCTCTTAACAACTCTGTTCTAGTTTTCTATTTGATTTTCTTATACCTATTGTAATTTTCGTGATATTTACAATACATTCACTAATTAAATATCGGCAAGTTTATAATAAGGAAAATCTTATATGATATCCGGTGATAAAATACTAGAAAAATACTCGTTTAACTTTTTTTTTTTTTTTTTATAAAAGCTTTCTCTTAACAACTCTGTTCTAGTTTTCTATTTGATTTTCTTATACCTATTGTAATTTTCGTGATATTTACAATACATTCACTAATTAAATATCGGCAAGTTTATAATAAGGAAAATCTTATATGATATCCGGTGATAAAATACTAGAAAAATACTCGTTTAACTTTTTTTTTTTTTTTTATAAAAGCACAAATATAACAAGGTTAATTTTTTTGTTATAGAAATAGAAGTGGTGATATATTTTAACATTATAATTTTTAGTATTTTTTAAAATTGTGAAAAGTACACAAATTGGAGAGTCTAATTTCTGTACTTCAAATTTTTTAATAGTTTCGTAAAATTTTCAATTAGGTCCCTATACTTTTTTCTTTTTAATTGAGTCCCTACACTAAATTTTTTTTTCAATTAAGTCATTCTTAGTAGTAATTGGCTTAATTTTATAGGGACCCAATTAAAAAAAAAAGAATTGGTATAGGGACCTAAATAAAAGGAAAAAAAAGTATAGAGACCCAATTAAAAAAAAAAATTAGTACAAGGACTCAATTAAAAAGAAAAAAAGTATAGGGACCTAATTGAAAATTTCGTAAAACTATAGGGACCAATAGAGTAATTAAACCTTTTTTTTAACATAAATCGGACGGTCCGATTTGTGTACCTCTAAAAATCAGACAGTCCGATTTCTGTTTCTCTAATTAAATGATTCCACATTTAAGTATAATACTCCAACAATCCACATTTTAAAAAAACACCACTACCACTCTAATATTAAAAATAAAAAATTCATATAACAAGTCTAAATAAACTATCTGAGCTGTTAACAGTTTTATATTTATTATATAAACAAGCTAATAAGCTTCATTCTCTCGTATGTTTAGAACTAGTATGAGTAACTACTAGTAGTAATGTATCCATATAAAATAGGATAAAATATTATTTTGAGACATTTTTATTTAAATAAAAAAATTATCAGATTTTTTTAAATAAAATTTTAAAACGTGAATTCTTTAAATTTTATAATATATAAATCATCTAAGAGTAATGTGTGTTAGATAATATATTAAACATCACATTCCTCCTAAGATAATTGTACATAAAACTTCTTTAAAAAATGTACATAAATCATCTCAAGATAATATATTTTTTAAATTATATATAATTCGTCCTAAGATAGCATGAGTTACGTGTTTTTGACCTAAAGTACTAGGAGTAGCACAATTTATTTGCAAATGCATAAAACACATAATCCTAGCGCAATTTACGTACAAATACCCTAACCTCTAACACCCTTGCACAATTTACGTGCAAATACCTATCCCTCAACACTCTAGCATGATTTACGTGCATAAAATGAAGGTATAATAGCCTAGCATGAGTTATGTATAGAGTGATACCCTCAATAGCTTCCCACAAGTAATGTTCACAAAGGGAGTCCCCATTGACGGCAAGAAAGCTCTTGAAGATTAGGAGAGCTAAGGAAGAAGACGGTCAACAGCGAATGAAGAAGAAGATTCATCTTAGTCAATGGCGGAGCCACGGCTAAGTGGGGATTGTGCACGACATAAAGGGCTGTGGAGGGCGGTGATTGCAGCTGCTAATAGTGGCGGTTGAAGCTTCAGTGGGCGACAGAGGAGGTAGTGCACGGTGGGGCCAAGCAGTTTTGGTGAATGGTTGCAAATAACGAAGGAGACATGTACCAATTGAACGGTATTGCGCACGTTGCGGGATTTATCGACGAATAATTCAGTTGTCAAATTGGTTGCAAGACATGTGTGCGCCTGTTGTACTTTTGAACTTTCCAGTAGCCTTTCCTCTGCTGCACAGTCACACGTATCAGTCAATTACAGTCATTTTCAAACTGCACACACTTTCTGTGATACTTCAATTGATCGGATTCAAACACTTTATACTTAACACCTCGATGAATATTATAACTCTTCATTGTCAACACAACTTCCTCTTCACTTTGGAACCGCTGGCCTATTTGAAACTCTTCCATGCCAAGCATATTAGGCTCGTCTCCGTAAATACTAGGCAGTTGTTGATTTGAAAATATCGGTTGATTCATCGTCTCAAGATCCAAATTAGAGAAATGTGGAGAGTACTGTTGTGTATGAGAGCTTGGCTGTCCTTACAATCTCCCAATTCGTGTTGTGACTTCTTCGCTGTCGGTATCATCGCCAATAATGGGTGGTTCTGAATATGACCCATCATCACCTATAGCCTCAACAAGTGAATCCCTATCTCTGGTCTCCATGAATGTCGGTGCACTATCCAATACAGGTGTTGCTCTCATTGCAACTGCAAGCTCCCTGAAGGTACGCACATCACCCAAATCATCTGTATTATCGGCCTAAACAGGCATCGTGACCGATTGGAATGGCGCTAGAGCCCCTTTCTAGCACGTCGGTCGACGGATTCGGAGCAGATCCATCCGAGCTACTCTCCACATTAATCATTCTCACAAACAACTCCATAGCCCCCAAAATATGAAAATATAGATTAACTGTGAAATGTAACACGCATGTCGTCATCGCCTGGCGTCTCATACTTTTCAAACTTAACATAACCTTGCCTAAGTGAGATAGGAATCCAAAAAAATAATTGCTTCACACGTTTTTTACCGCATTTTTCTAACTTCTGTAATATACTATTTTGTAAATCTAATAAACTCGTTGAAGAATTTACGAACACTTCAACCCGCTTTTAACTAGTGAACATTACACCCTTACTTGTATTTTCATCTATTTTTTCTCAGTGATGAACTAACAAAAACATACTCTCAACCATCTTTCAAACCTCTCAATTCATCTATGACTCGTTATACATCATACTCGTTTATTTATAGTATCTTTAAGCACATAAATCGTTCAATGGTCTTGAGCTTTATATTTCTCAACCTAAATCGTCACAGCCTAATGTGTCTTAGGGTATTTGCACGTAAATCGTGCTAAGGTTATGTTATGCATTTGCACGTAAACTATAAAGTACGAACACTTTGCTGAATTGTCGTATCCGCGTGTCGGACATATTTCGGATACGACACTCACCGACACTCGTCTGATATGCGTGTCTGTTGTGTCTAACCCTATCTTAATAAAAAAATAAAAAATTATTCTCCAAATATGCTTGGACACACTTAAATACCCTCACGTGTCAGCGTGTTCAGTCTTATTCTTAACATATATTCTTGAAATAAATTTAGATATAGTATATATTATTTATTAAAACAAAAAATATTTTAAATATTTGATATAATTAAAATAAGACATTAAAAATAATTAAAAAATTAATTTATATTTTAATATCAATAAAATATCAAAATATCATTACAATTTATCTAAAAAATACTTTATATTTTATATGTATGTGTGTTCCCGTGTCTTATCAAATTTTAAAATTTATGTGTCGGCGTGTTCCGTGTCATGTCGTATCCTGTGTCCGTATCAATGTCCGTACATCATATCACGTAAATCATGCTACCCCTAGTGTTTTAAGTTAAAACCACGCAACTCATGCTACACTATGATGAATTATATACAACTTCAAAAGCACATTGCTCTAGGACTATTTATGTACATTTATTAAAGGAGTTCCATGCATATATCTTTTAGAGTGCGGTGTTTAATGTATTATCTAATATTTATCACCCTGAAACGATTTATATATTATAAGGTTTAGGGGATTCACGTTTTAAAATTTCATTTAGGAAAATCTGATAAATTTGATCTCTTTTTATTGTACTTAAATAAAAAAAATATTTTAATTTTCAATATTTGAGTCAAATATTAATTCGGTGTATAATAATTAAATGTTTTATTTTAGTATTCAAAAATTTCAAATGTTTTATTTTATTTTTTAAAAATTTTAAATAAATTTAATGATGTTTCAATATTAAATTTGACATGAATAATTAGTATATTTAAGAGTTAATAATATTTAATTTTAATATCTAAATAAAATTGACATACTAATAATTATTAACTTAAAAGTTTTTTTGAATTTAAAAATTGATGATTAATGGATAAGATTTAAAAAATTTTTACAAAAGAGATTGAGAAAAAAATATTTTAAAAAATTTTGATTATGTTTTTTTAATAGATTTAATAATAATATTATTAATGTCTATATTATTTATTCTGTTAACTAATTATACAAATTTAATAGTAAAATAATATTAATTTCGTTTTAAAAATTTTGAAAAAAATAAAATATTTAAAAATTAAAATTTAATCTAAATACTAAAAACTAAAATAATATTCTATAAAATAAATTCTTAATAATTAGGATGTCGCATATGGTTAAACTTAGACATAAGGACAGACAGCCTATTATTACTACGAATACTTCTTTCTTTCTTTATTTCTTTTGGTCTGAAGACAATTTTATTCATTCATATATATATTTGACAACATTGCTTATTTGCTTTCATAGTGCGTCTTCAGGAAACAATTTACATAACTTTTTTTTCACTTTTCTTTTTTAGTTTATTTTAGTACATTATGTTTTCACTCTTTTTATTGTGGTTGATATATTTAATTAAAGAAAGTACATGATATAATAAAAATATAAAATATAGTACAATATTTGCGTTGATGAAATTAAATATTTAACCAAATAAAATGTAGGATGTATGCATTTTTTTTTTTCTTGAACTAGTTTGTTTCGGGTATGGAGAGTTATCGTTGATAGTGGTTTTGGGTCACAACCCCAAAAAAATAACATAACAATTGTTGTGTACCTTATAGTTTGGATCTCAAACCACTTCATACTCATATCTGATGGAAAGAAAAACAGAAGACAAATCTGGCCCATGTAGCCCAACAATGTTTTGTTTGATCCGCTCCTTGGAATTTGAATACAAAAAAGAAATCATTGGAAACAAAATTGACAAAAATGGTGAACGACTGAGTGGTGATGAACAAAAACAAAAAAAGGCAGAAAAAGAGGATGAAGAAGAAAATATAGACGGATTGATAGAAAAACAGCAAAAAATCTAATTGAGTAGATACAGTTTAAACCCTAAAGTGGTATATGAAATTAATTAGTTGTTTGTATTGAGAAGATTTCTAAGATTTTAATTTAATTACATATTGTATTATAATGGTTTTTGAGATTAAAAAAAATTATGCCATGTTAGTTTTCACTCTTTTTTTTTTTTGTCGAATTAGTGATCAAATGGTGAAAAATTTGGTACATACTCTTTTTTTGTTAGACTAGATAACATGACATTTTTTAGTTTTCATGCTAAATACTTGATGAAGTAATATTATTTAACCTTAATAAATCATAAAATGTCTTATATTCCACAAAAAAATGCATTATCATTGATGTCGTTTCATCAAGTATTTAGTGTTAAAACTAAAGTAACGTCATTTCATCTAGTTTAATATGAAAATGTTGAGTTTAGAAATCTAAAATGGTTATCAAACATTATTAAAATATAAATTAAAAAATTATCAAAATATTATTAAGTGATCAAATTGCTTCCAATAGTTTGTTTGATATTTTCGTTAGTGTGCAGGAAGAAAAATAAAATTATTTCTTGGCTCAAGTGGTAAAAGTTTACTTTCGTTACTAAACAAGTTTAGCCCAATAATAATTGTTCACTTCAAGTGGCTAAACAATTAAAAGACAAAGAAATTTAAAGTGGTCCAAAGTCTTCTTAAACCATTCGGTGATCATAACGAAGCTTCCTTAAGTAACCAAAAGTCTAACACGTGACTTCATTTCTTGGTAATTGGAAGATAAAATTCAATTTAATTTAATTACATTGAAAGCTTCACAAGTTACTACACTCCTTGGTAATTGTAACTCCAAATTCAATTGAGTTTAATTTACATTGAAAACTTCCACCAAAGTTTCTCTCTTCTCTTTCTTCTCTCCTTCGGTCACATCTATCACTCAAGAAGATAGAAAAAAAAAAGAAGTCTCAAAACAAAAGCCTATGAAAAAAGATTAAGAAAGATCTCTACCACATAAGGAAATATTTGAAGAAAGGCTCGAAGATTTGTTGCCAATAAAAAAAAAGATCGGCCTCGGTTAGGAAGCAAATCTATCCTTGTAAAAAAAATTATTTTCGTTTTTGTTTCACCAAGAAGAAGATAGCCTCTGAGACTCAAGAAGGAAGAAGCAAAAATGAAAATCATGAAGCTGTCCTTGGTTAGATGTTCATCAACGCTCAGAATCAATTATTGGGGCCAAAGTCAAGATCAATAACCAAGATTGAAGAAGCATGAAAAAGGATGAGAGAGGTACATGCAAGCAGGTTCGGGTTCCCTCTCTCTCCTCTCTGTTCGAACCGCTGCTGCTCTAAGATTAGAGAAAAAGTTGCTGGGTTGGTTGAACCGATTTCAACCTTGAAAGCTTCCCCTTCTATATTAAGGGTGAACGGCTAAGAGTTGAAATCAAGGAGAGAAAGTGAAAAAGCACAGAGTTCTCATAGCTACCCTAAAGCTCTCTAAGTTATTCTCCTTCAATGGTGTTCATTTTGTTTTCTTTTTCTTAGTTTTGTCTGTCTGAGTCTCATAGTGAAAAAGGCAAACATGGTAAAATTTGTAAGAAAAAACTAGTGAGAGAAATTAGAGAAAAAATCATAGATGTCTAAGAGTTTCTTTGTACATCTTTCTATTGTGTGTCATGATCCTGTGAAAATTCTCTTGTAAGTGGGTTTAGCACTTTGTTGTTGAAAGCTTGGTATGAGTCTAAGTCAAATTCAGATTGGTGTTAAAATATGGATTTGTCCCAAATAGGATTGGGTAGATCCTAGGGAAGAATTGATGTTTGTAATCTTGAAAAAGATAGTGAAATTTCATCATTGTTGTGATAGAGACTGGATGCAGGCTACATTACACCTAATAGCTAAACCAGGATATATCTGGTGTCATCTCTTCTTCTCTGCTTCTTTTCTGTTTTTGGTACTTAGGTGACAAAATGAAAAATGTCTCTCAACTTGCTATATGATAAAATTGAAAATATCTCCTGAAGTCAGTTGAAAAAGTAAAAGTAATATTCTGTGAAAAGGAAGTTAAAATTCAACCCTCCTTCTCTTAGCCACTGATTACCATCAAAAAATTTTGTTAGGTCATGCACGATGTGAGGAGTAACTCAATCGAAAGAAAGTGAGAGAACTATGATGTAATTTTTTAATCTTAAAAACGTTTATGGTGTAATTGAAATCTCGAGAACTTTTTCAGAGCAGGCGGCCAATATCAGAAACCACTCTAACTAGTTACGTTACTATAAAATCATGGAAAGGTATCACAATATTATAGAATAAATAACTATTTTTTATCATGAAACATCTAGACGCTGACAAAACTGATCATCAAAAATTTAAACTAACTTAGTAACCATCAAAATTTAGTTTTGTTTGACAATTCTAACCAAACGTTAATTTTGAAGTAATGCCGTGAGTTAAGTATCATATATTCTAATACAAAAATAATTCATTTAATTAAAAAAAATTTATGAAATAAAATAAATAACTCATTCCCATTCTCAGCCGGTCACCCTCCACCATCACATAATTCCCTCCTTCCTCCGCCCCTCCCTCCGCTTCTGTCGCAGCCGGCAACCCTCCTCATGCCGCACGCTAATCCTCCTGTGGCTGACAAGTTCAACAAGCAGAAGTGGGTCCATAAGGGCCTCATCACTGAGTCCCTCCCCAGCAGCATATTTCGCGTTTGTCTTAACAACCAAAACATCATTCTTGGATATGATTTTAGAAAAATCCAAAAGAATTTCTTCAGAATATTACCCAAAAATCACGTCAAAATTGACATCAGTCGTTATGATTTTTCCAAGGGACATATTATTTATAGGTTTAATAGTAGTAGTTTGTGTTGATATTAACATGCACATTAATTGTTTGTGAAAATGTCTCAATGTAATTCAAAAAATTTGAATTCTTTAAATTTTAAATTTTACTATAGAAGGTAAATTATGATCTCTCATCATTTATTTCATAAGTGAGATAAAAAAAAATATAAAAAAAAAACCATTCAAAGATGAGAAATCACACTTTATCCTCTAAAGTAAAAATTTAAAATTTAGAAGATTTAATTAGGTTCTTAGTTTTTTGTGTGATTTGATAAGATAACGATGAATTTGTTAAACTAATACTTATTTTATTTCACAAAATTTTGTTAATTAAATAAATTATTTTCATATTAGAATATAATTAACGGTGTTATTCCAAAATTAACGGTTGGTTAAAATTATCAAACGAAGATAAATTTTAATGATTATAAAATTAGTTTAAATATTGGCCTATTGGGTGGTTAGTTTCGTCAGTATTCAGATTTTTCATGATGAGAAATAATTATTTACTTTAATATTATATATTATTATGTGATACATTTTTAATACTTTGTCTCAAACTTCATGAAGAACTCCATTATATGAACCCTTGTTGTTTCTGAACTTCGTTCGCAAAGGAACCGGACGTTTGACAGGCCAGCCCATTTTTATGGGCCGCATTATCCTGAAAGGAAATTGAGCTTTGCTCTTCTAGGTGCTATAAAGAAAGAGCTCTGTTTTTCTCTACAAGCATGAACATTAAAATAATGGCTAATTTATCAATGTCATTGTTTCTTTTAATTATTATTAAAATATTTTCGTTTTTAAACTATTCATTTATGTAGTATCTTTTTAAATATGTTATTTGTTTTATAAATGGTTATACTATTCTATATTTTTTATAATTAACAATTAAAAAGTATATTTTAATATGATTAGGAATGACTTTGATCTACTTGACAAAATTAAAGAGATGTTCCAATACAATTAGACAGTTATTTTAGTACTCATCTAGTACACAATAAACAGAGCGGTTGATTTAATGATTAAGTCTGTTGCTTTAAACAAACAGGTGTATCTAGAGTGATTACTACTCTCTAATAATTTAGATATTATTATTAGAGAAAAGTGCTACTCTTTTTCTTAGGTTTATTTTTTTATGTTATGTTCAATCACAAAAAAAATACCTTTTAACAATTAATTTGAAAATAATTGTATATTGATGAATTATCCTTAAAATAATTTTAAGAATTAGCCTTACTCTAGTAGCCTAGTATAAATAGGTGAAATAAGAGCTTTAGATCTTGAAACAAGTTCACAAATCTTAATTTTGATACGTGAATTGTATCTTATCTACCAATTGCCCCAAATGCATGCGTGTTGGACCAAAAATGGACAAAAAATAAAGACACGTCAGTGTAGCAATTGGGGTTATATACCCTTTAAACTAAGCTACTAATAATGTATTGCCTGGTGTCCTACGACAGTATCATAGTTTTGATGAATGATATGATAAGTGGTTGAGACTTGGACACACTTTGGTGCTTAAACCCCAACCCAAGCAACCATCCCAGCATAAGGGACATGCTAGCTGCTAAAAAGCCTGGAATAACTATTAACCATAATCCACATGCTCTGCTCTGTGACCATGGTTAATTATTAACACACATCAGTCCTCAAAGAGAGTTTATTTTTTAATTTGTTGGTAAATTTATAAATATCTATCTGCTGGGTATGGCTGGCAGGGTGGCAGGTTCAGTGAGGTCACATGTTAACGCACCTTATCTCATGTGCCTTGCTTCTGTTTCTTCCTCCATTTTTGTCCCCTTCCCCTTCCCCTCCAAAACACCAACCGCCACGCGCCTTTACGCTTCACTCCCTCTTTACACACTACATTTCCTGAACACTGTGTGTCACGCGCAACTGGATCGAATGGTTGTTTCAGGTTCATCTATATATAAATCTGGAAAATATTAATCTCTTGTGAAATGCCGATATCGTCCGCCCGCTTTATTTCCCGTTTTACCCCCATGCATGTCCGTAAAATATTGGAGCCAATAAAAATATAAAATAATATATTTTCGTCCGCCTGCTTTATTTCCCGTTTTGCCCTCGTGCATGTCCGTTGCTTGATGAGTGTATTCTTGACGAAATGACATTTCTAGCCCTTAGTATTACTTTGTGGGATCCTTCAAACGCTAAGCAATTGATGTGGTCTTTATTTTATAAGAAAGATTAATTATAATCATTTGTTATTTGCCGGCATAGACATATATTAAAAAATTATAGTTAGAACTTAAAACAATAAATATTAAAAATTATAATATTTATTAAATATTTGAATATATATTTTTAGAGAAAATTTAATTAAAAATTTAATAAAATATTAAATTTAATATATAAAAAATTATCCAATTTATTAAAGACTTGCAAATTTTTTATTAATTTATACAAATACAATTAAACTAATATTTATCTAAATAAATAAATTTGTAGTTGTATGAAAATAGTTGATAATAATAAAATTGTGTTAGTATCAAATATGAGTTTGTTAAGTCATCAAGTGCATTCCAATAATTGTCTATTATAGTCTAACATGCATGTTAAGTTTAAAATAAAAATATGTTGAATGAATGGTAAATATGAGAGTTGAACATAAGTCATTGTGGTTAGAAGAATATAATGTTAACCAATTGAGGTCATGCCCCCTATTATACTAAAGAAGTTCTGCCACTAATGAAGGGTGTTTACCGGTCAAGATTGGCTTTGGATTTAGGATAAAATGAGAATTGAACTAATTAAATTGTAATTGGTTCGGATTAATTTAATTATATATTTTTTGTATATATATTCGAACCAAATTAAACTAAATAAATTAATAATGAATTAGTTTGATTTGGATAAACTAAGTACCGATGAATTAAAAAATAAAAAAAATGAGAATTCTTCTAAAAAAAATATAAATATAATAAACATATAATATCAACTAATAATAATAATATTTTAACAATAAAAAAACCATAAATTTACAATTATAATAGAATTAGGTTAATTAGTGTAAAATTATATATATATTATTAGAATTTATATTTTTTATTTAATAAAAAGATAATCGGATTTTTAGATTGATTTAGATTTTGCTTCTCTAAAATTAATACCCAAACTAATTATAATCGAATATTATCAAATCGGCTTTAATTATACTCGATTATTCATTGATTCCAAATCAATTTAATTGATTTGGTTCGTATTCGAACGAGTGATCATATTATCTAAATCTGTGAACACTACTAAGCATAACTCAAACGCCATAGATGTTTATCGGTTAAATTTATGGTTTACTTTTTGCTTAAAGAAGATCCACCCTTATACAATTCCATTTCCACGTAAATAGTGTGAATGGATGGTATTTCTGTGGTTCATTTAACATGATCAATAAACTCTACTAAAAAAATTAGAATAAGACATTTAGTAGTGTTTCTGAATTAAAAAAGTAACAATTAGTTTAAGTTCATCTTAAATACCATTTAGTATTTACACTAAACTATTATAGGATTCTACATATGATATGATGAGTCTGGTCATGGTCCTTTCATGTAACTGATGCAAGCAACAAACTAACAAGTATAGTTATCAGAACTAAATCGGTAATTGATCTAGTCATACGATTGAGTTATTGAGTCATTGGTTCAACCGGTGAGTTACTGATTAATCTAGTTAATCCGGTCATAATTAAATAAAAATATAAAATTATAAAAATAAATTTAAAATTAAAAGTTAAATGCATATCTTTTAAAATATATTAATAACAATTAAATATCAATTCTTGAATATAATTTATACTGCAAAAAGAGATAATAAATTAGTTATTAATATAAAATATTTTTTTAACTTAAATGAATAAAAAAACAAAAGATAAATAATTAATATCAATATATTTATATACTATGTGTTGTTATTTGCTTGGTATTCATGTGAATTATCCTTTAAAAAGATAAAAAAAAATAAAAAATCATTGAGATTTGTTATATATATAATTTTTGTCATACATGTTACTGAGGAACAAGTTTGGCATAGTGGGAGAGGGAGAGGCCTTATGCTCACGTGGTCTCTAGTTCAAATCCCGCGTTCTACCATGGTCCGCCGACCCGCAGGTGCACAGTGGATCCACAGCGGTTCTAATGTGATCTGAGGTGGGTCGATTTTCAATGGGGTTGATCATTATTGACCGGTTTGCATGCATGTTCGGCCGGCTAGATTATCGATTTATTGGTTTTTTGGTCGAATCGGTCGGTCCGGTCCAATTCTGATAACTATGCTAACAAGTTTTGGTACAATTATTAGAGATAGAATATCAATTATTCCACATACACAATAATAATTATTGTTTCTACTTTTATCACCAGTCAAAAAGAAAGAAGGATATTCACATGTACATGTTATTAAAACCAAGCCAGCTGGCTTCGGTTCTATCCGCACCTTCCAACATACATTATTAAACCATATAATTACCGTAAATTAATCACGAATAACATTTTAACTTAATTATTTGACACGATTCATGTGTTAATATCAAATCCGCATCTATATATATTAATCATTGTTGGGAATGAAGGGAGATCCTACTATGGTTTGCCAACCCGCGGGTGTACTGTGGACCCACGGCGATTCTAATGTGATCTGAGGTGCGAACCGGCCGATTTTCAATGATTCTGATAACTATGATAATAAGTTTTGGTACAATTATTAGAGATAGAATATATATTATTCTACATACACAACAATAATTATTGTTTCTACGTATATTACCGGTCAAAAAGAAAGCAGGATATTCACATGTACATGTTATTAAAACTAAGCCAGCTAGCTTCGGTTCTACCCGCACCTTCCAACATACATTATTAAATACGGCGGTTCTAATGTGATCTGAGGTGTAAACTGGCTGGTTTTTAACGGTTCTGATAACTATGCTAACAAGTTTTGATACAATTATTAGAGATAGAATATCAATTATTCCACATACACAGAGAAAAATATTCACATGTACATGTTATTAAAACCAAGTTAGCTAACTTTGGTTCTATCCGCACCTTCTAACATACATTATTAAACCATATAATTACCGTAAATTAATCACGAATAATATTTTAATTTAATTATTTGACATAATTCATGTGTTAATGTCAAATCCGCATCTATATATATTAATCATTGCTGTTCTCAAATCCCGACAGAGACTTCATTTGAGCTATATAGTTATAGTTACATATCATCTTATCAAAGTTTACCCTCCATAATAATATGATTGCACATGAGACCTAATAATTATAGAAAAAAGGTTTTACAATAACAATGGAAATTAAGATGCTTGCTTCACCCCCTTGTAATCCATAATGAACTTGATTAGAAGCACTGAATTTGAATTGCTGGCTAACCTTCGTTAGGTACGTACCACACCTGAAAAGAAAATTTGAGGGATACATCACACTGTTTTCTAAAAGCTACGCTTCAACTGTCACCATATATATATATAAATATATATATAATAACTGATGGTGATGGTTTGTTCAATTCCAATATTATTTCTACTTTTTAGAGGAAAAAAGGCTAGCTACTTTACATGTATTTAGTAATATTTTTTTATATTTAGACTTTGTTTGGATATAAGAAAAAAAATAAAAGAAAAAAAAATAAAAAAAAGAATTATTTGTGTGTTGTTTAGATGAAGAGAGAAAATAGATAAAAAATAATTTTTTTTTTATGAAAAAGGAATAAAAAAATATAATAATATAAAATTATATTAATGCTCTTATATCTATATTATATGTAAATTATAATTTATTAACAATAAAAAATAAATGTGTAATTTTATTAATATTTATTTTTTTTATTTTCATCTCATTTTTGAAGTAAAAATATTTTAGTGAGACTACATTTTTTTTTCTTTTTATTTTTTTTTTCTCGTCCAAACAACAATAAAAATTCACTTATTTATTTATTTTTTTTCTTTTTCTTTAAATTCTTCCCATTCAAACAATGTATTAATTTTCTAGTATTATATTTTTAATCATTATCCCAATCGAAAATTAAGCAAACATGATCAAATACATTGTAAATGTTTCCTTATGTGTTGCTTCGCGATCACGATTACGATACCAAAAAGATAGGTTGTTGCAAACTACTCTCTAAAGATTCTCTGTGGATTGGAAAATTTATTTAAGAAGAGGGTTAAGAATCAGTAATGTTTGTATTTTATAATTATTAATTATTAATTATTAATAATATTTTTAATGGTGTGAAATTACATTCAATAATAAAAAATTATTCACCTTTTTTTATGATATTAGCCACAAAATACAAAAATTACTGACTCCTAAACTTTCTCCTTATTTAGTAATTTAAAGTTTAAACTTCAAACTTAATGGGAAGTTCTAAATTTCTAATTGTATCAACTATAAAGGTCACATTAAATAAATAAATTTAAAGTAAAACTAAGTACATTCTTTCAGGCTAAAGGCCATTGACCACTAGATTATTGATCCTATTTTTTAAATTTTTTAATGAATTTTATCTCGTTGTTGATATATATATTTTTAAAAGGAAAAAGGGGTAGTAACTCAAAGCAGTTGCGGAACTTAAAACAAAATTTTGGAGCTATATTTTACATAAAAATGTAATAATAATATTTATATTAAAATAAAATTAAAAAATACAATTATTTTTTAAATTTTATTACTAATAAGATAATAAATAAATAATTTTACAAATAAAAAATATAAAATAGTTTATAATAGTATTTTTTGAATTTTTAGTGATTTGAATAGAGAATGTTGTTTGTTGAATAGAGAGCTCCGAATAAAAAAGTAAAATAATGTATTTTTTTTTAAGAAGGTATTTTAAATTATAGTAAAGTATTTGAGTCAACTGAATTATTTTTCATTTTTTGAAAAATTATTACTAATTTTTTTATAAAAAATTTGAGAATTAATTACTTTTTTGAACAACATGAATAACCACCAATAAAATAAAAACATATTACATTTTTAAATTATTTACCTAAATTTTAATATTAAAATAATCATTTATATACCTAATAAAATAAACATCTAATATATTTATTGTTCATATTATTTAATATTTTCATTATTTATCTGTACTTTTTCTATAAGCTATAGCTCCATTGTGTCAGTTAAGTTCTGCCATTCTACAAAAGTAACATGTGAACTATCAAATAAAAATATCCAAAATAAAATTATTATTATTATTATTATTATTATTATTATTATTATTATTATGTGAATTGGTCCCAGCAACTTCAAGAAAGCAGGGTGCAATATAATAATATTATAGCTATAATTATTAAACTTCGCCTGCCAATCAACTCAATTAGGATATTGGATTACTAAGCAGTAGGTGACCACTTAGATAAAGATATTAATTTTATCTTTTGTTAAAGTTATTTTTATGTTGTATTTTAATTAATTTTTATATAATTTATTTAGTGTTTTTTATTACATATTATTAAATTTTAAAAAAAATTTTTTAAAAATAATAAAAAATATTTAATTTAGACTAAAACAAAAACAATAATAAATAAATTATTAAATTTTTTTAAAAATTATTTATATAAAAATATATTACATTAATAAAAATATATATATATATATATATATATATATATAACAAACTCTTAAAATGTTTACAAATAAAAAAATAATTAATTTATATTTGTAAAATATATAAAATAATTATTATATTATTATTATATTATAGATTAAAATTTACTAATTTAAATTTTGTTTTCATTTTTAATAGAAGCATTAGAAATAAATAAATTTTTTATAACAAGATGTAGTGTAACAAAATATATATAATATTAATTAATTTTTAAAAAATTCTGAAAATATAGTTTTTTTTTCTAATAAAGTGTTATTAGAAAATTAATATTATAAAAGTTAATTTCAACCAATATGATATAATAGGTTATTAAATATATTTAATACAAAACACATTGAATATAAATTTTTATTGAGTTTAAATTTTAAATAATTTTTAATTGAATTTCGAATATTTTTATTTTAACATCATCTTTTTCGTATCTTTTTAATTGAGTCTTTGATTTTTTAAATTATAAACCTTATTTATAATTAAGAGTAATGTTTTAACACTATCAATTAGTCACACATATAAAAATACCAGAACAATTCTATTATCATAATTATAATCTAACTTTATAAGCAATACAATAGAATGAAACTATATATAAATAATATAACTAAATTTTATCTACATCTATAGTCACATTTCATAAATAATATAATCAAATTATATTTATGTTTATAATTAAAATATGAATAAAAATACAAAAAATTATCATGATGGTTAATTTTTTTCGTTCATAATTTTTTTTATTATTCTTGTTGTGAAAGGTTTAATTATTTTAATAATTAATTATTTTTTAAAAAAGATAATTGAATAATACAGAAAAGTCTTATTAAGAATAATTTATTTATATATGATTAAAAAATAATTGAATAATTATATACGGTAAAAAATTTATATTATTAAAAAATAAAATTAAAATTTATTTTAAAATTAAAAATAAAGTTTATTTAAAAATAAAATTAAAAATCATGCTTTTTTTTCTAAAATTTATCTACGAGTAATTCTATAAATATTTTAAGATGAACAAAAATATTAAACCCGTACTAACATTTATTCTAATAAAATTTATTTTTATTCTACTAAACATTAAATAAACTATTGAAAAGAATTTTGTTTCCTCCATTAGAGAAGAATGATAAACTTCCATACTTCTATTATGTTATGGCAATAATTTGGCTTGTTATTTTTTAATGTACAAAATTATAATAATAATAAAAACAAGTATGTCACAGTAAAAAAGAAAGCACGTCACCAAATAATTTATCATCCGAATTATATATGAATCAAATTGATAATACGAGGACTAACACTACAAAAATCGATAACAAAGTTAGGGACTTACAAAACCTTTCTTAGACTCACAGAAAAAACGTTTATATTTGTGTGATATATAAAACAATTATCATATTATTATTATTATTATTATTACGTTTATATATATATATATATATATATATATATATATATTAGCAAAAAATATCCAACTGTTTTAAAGTAAAATTTTCTTTTAATATTTAATTAAATATTTTTGTATTTAGTACTTCCTCTTAGTTAAAAATATAATCATTATAATATTTTAGTTATTATTGTCAGGGGTGTTCAGAGATCGGATATGGCTGAAATTTTGATCAAATCCACACTAAACTCATTAGATCAAATTTGATATTCACTTTTTATGTTTGGATCAGATATCAAATATATCCATAAAATAAAAAATATTAAAAAATTTTATTTTTATAAAAAAAGTCAATATTTTTTATTTACTTTTTTAAATATATTTACTTCTATCTGATTAGAATGTAGATCCGATTCGATCCAATCCGATCATCTTACAGATCAGATACTGATAAATAATGTGGATTTATGAATATGATCTAATTTATGAACACTCTAACTACTACTATAGATTCATTGTTGCAAAATAATGTTTTTTTTTTATTATAAACCATTATTAGATCTTAATTACCATTAAAACAACTTAATTGTCAACAAAGAGATAATACTTATCGGTCTCTAAAATTATATTTGTATTTCAATCTAATTTCAAAAATTTTGATTTACTCAATTTAGTCTCCCAACTTAATAGTTATGACTCACATTGGTTCCTGATATTATTTTTGTCACTGTCTCACAAAATCGTTAATGACATGCTTAGATGGACTAACGACTGCTACATTATACGTTCTAGCGACTATTTGATGTGACAATTGAAATTTTTTTACCTTAATTTTTTTTTCAACTAAACACATAAAACCTTAATATGAGTCACGGATACCTAAGTTAAAAAATCAAACTAAGCAAATTGAAACTTTAAAAATCAGATTAAAACTCGAATATAATTTCAAAACAGAATTTTTAAATGAGAATCAAATAAATCAAAATTCAACATAATTTTTATCAATGTTTTCAAATTTAAAATTTCTATACCAAAATTAACTAGGATTTCTCTTTAAATTAAAAATTTAATAAAATAGTGACTTTAATTATCTTAACCAATGTCCTAATTAATTACTTTTATGTCTTAAAAAAACTGTATATGAGAAGAAAATAATTAATTTGTCTACTTTAATAAATAGTTATTTTACTAAATTGAAAGAAACTATTTTTTTAGAACTTTTTAAGAACTAATTAATATTATATATATTTTGTTACACTATATTTAGTTATAAAATTTTATTTATTTCTAATGCTTATATTAAAAATGAAAAAAAATTTAATTAGTAAATTTTAATCTATAATATAATAATAATAATAATAATAATAATAATAATAATAATATAGTAATTATTTTATATATTGTACGAATATAAATTAATTATTTTTTTATTTGTAAAAATTTTAAGAGACTTGAGCTCGTTATATATATATATATATATATATATATATATATATATATATATATTTTGATGAATGTGATATTTTTTTATATAAATAATTTAAAAAATCTAATAATTAATCTATTATTTTTTTGTTTTAGTCAAAATTAAATATTTTTTATTATTTTTGAAAAATAATATTTTAAAAAATTTAATAATATGTGATGAGGAACACTAAATAAATTATACAAAAACTAATTAAAATACAATATGAAAACATCTTTATCAAAAGATGAAATAGGCGTCTTTATCTGAGTGGTCACCTTAGTGGTAGAATTCTATGATTCAGTTATAATTAATTAAATATGTATTATTTTTCATAAAAAAATTGATAATGTAATAATAAAAGATATAAATTAATTTAAGAATATAAAAATTGAATTTATTTGACAAAATTCATATGTATAATAAAATAATTCCTGCTAAAATGAGTAATTAACATATAAAGCAAAATAATCCTTTTTTTTATAAAATATGTTATAGTTTAGCGAATAAGAATTATTATTTTGATTCTAAATTTATTGAATTAAAAAATAATACTCCACAGTTCACTCTTTCATTAATTTATTACTATATTTCATCACAAATTATGAAAAAAATAAAATTAATATATGTCTTAAAATATATATTAAGATTATTAATTTTTTTACAAAAATGATATAATTTAAAATTTTAAGATATTTATTAAAATAAAAATAAAAAATTTTGATTAATAATAATCTTAACATACCTCAACAATGTATTATCTAGATCTCGGTAAAAATGCTATTTTATGAAAAAAAATTTTGGTGGACACTAAGTTTTAGTATTTTTTTAGTTATTATTTAATTAGCATAAATATTAAATTATTTTTAATAAATAACTTTTAATAATTTATATATATAAATTTTAAAAAATATAAAATAAATTATATATACTAATTATATATATTAATTATATATTTTTTATAAATAATTTTTATAAATATAAATATAAATTATTAATATAAATAAAAAATATTACGATACCATTTACCATTTTTTAGTACTTTCTATCTGTCAAGTTATGTCAGTGATTTGCTGACGCTGCACACAAAAAACTTCAAACATTCTTTTTTCTCCCCTGCAGTTTCAAAATATTAGAAAGGACCAATCCGTCATTCAACGCAAAGGGCATTTCTGTCGGAAAAACAAGAGAGTGAAAAAGAATTCAAATAGAAAATTTAAATTACAAAGATCTCCAATCTCCATCGTTGAAAGCCTTCATCGAACGGCTCACGCCGCTTCTCAGCACAAAGCGAGGGAACACACCATCATCATCATCGTCGTCATTCCCTCTCTCCTTCACACACTCAGCAAATATATAAACACCGATAGGTCACTCCTTCGTTCGAACCATCTCACTCCTTATAAACCTCCGAAGCGCTTCTCTCTCGTCACTTTCTCTCTACTCCGTCTCCGTTACAGGTATCACAATTTCATTTTGCTGAGGAAATGAAATTTACTGCTCCGTGTTGTGAAATTCTTCTGTATATAACATCTGATTAGTAACATTCGTTGTAGATTCACTTCAATTTGATGCAGTTACATTTTCATGTTTTCTAATTCAGTTCTTTGTCGAGAAAATGAAGAAAATATATTCTCAATTTTGTGAGATTATTCTTTGTTTGCTCAATTTGATTTAGTTCAACAGTTTCCCGCGTGCTTATTCTATATCCTTATTATAGATTATAGATTAAACGTAATTGCGTTTGGAGTAGTCGATTGTTGACTGTTTTGAACTGAAAACAAGTTGATTCAATTTCAAAAGCAAATCGTTGTTGGTGAAGTTGAATTCCGTGGTTTCTGATCTTTGCAGGGAAGAAGAAGAAGAATGAGAGAGATCCTTCACGTTCAGGGAGGGCAATGCGGGAACCAGATCGGTTCCAAGTTCTGGGAGGTCGTGTGCGAGGAGCACGGCATAGATCCAACTGGTAGGTACGTTGGAAACACCGATCTGCAGCTGGAGCGCGTCAATGTGTACTACAACGAGGCCTCTTGTGGAAGGTTCGTTCCCCGCGCCGTCCTCATGGACCTTGAGCCCGGCACCATGGACAGTGTCCGGACCGGTCCTTATGGTCAGATTTTTCGCCCTGATAACTTTGTTTTCGGACAGTCTGGCGCCGGAAACAACTGGGCGAAGGGACACTACACTGAGGGCGCTGAGCTCATTGACTCTGTTCTTGATGTTGTTAGGAAGGAGGCTGAGAATTGTGATTGCCTTCAAGGTAAAGGCAACCTTGAGTCGGATCTTTGGTTTTTGTTGGATTGTGTAGATTGTTTTAGGGTTGACGTGTTGTATCGTTCCTTGTTTTTGCAGGGTTTCAGGTGTGCACTCGCTCGGTGGTGGAACAGGGTCTGGTATGGGAACCCTGTTGATCTCTAAGATCAGGGAGGAGTACCCTGATAGAATGATGTTGACCTTCTCGGTGTTCCCTTCGCCCAAAGTGTCAGATACTGTGGTGGAGCCTTACAACGCCACTCTCTCTGTTCATCAGTTGGTTGAGAACGCTGATGAATGTATGGTTCTGGATAATGAAGCCCTCTATGATATTTGCTTCAGGACCCTTAAGTTGACCACTCCTAGTTGTAAGTACCGAGTGCTAAGCCTTTCATAAGTGGTAATTTGTTTAGTATATTGTATGTGTGTGTCAGATTTTAGATGAATAATAACCGTTGTTACATGAATAATGAGAATTATTACGTTGGTTTTAATCCAGTACCCCTTGATGGTTTATTTTATGATTGATCTAAGTAAGATAGCTTGAGTTGTAAAATTTTAACATGTGTTGCTACATAATTAATGAATTTTATTTGCTCTATTGTTTATTGACTTTGTCCTTTTGTCAGCATTGGTACTTAGTGGTGATTACTAAAAATGTATAATTGTTTGTTGCAGTTGGTGACTTGAACCACCTGATCTCAGCAACCATGAGTGGAGTCACTTGCTGCCTTCGATTCCCCGGTCAACTCAACTCTGACCTCCGAAAATTGGCTGTAAATCTCATTCCATTCCCCCGACTGCACTTCTTCATGGTTGGCTTTGCACCCCTCACCTCCCGTGGCTCCCAGCAGTACCGTGCATTGACAGTCCCGGAACTCACTCAGCAAATGTGGGATGCCAAAAACATGATGTGTGCCGCTGATCCAAGGCATGGTCGTTACCTGACTGCTTCTGCAATGTTCAGGGGTAAGATGAGCACTAAAGAAGTGGACGAACAAATGATTAATGTTCAGAATAAGAATTCTTCCTACTTTGTTGAATGGATCCCGAACAATGTGAAGTCAAGTGTCTGTGACATTGCACCGAGGGGACTTTCTATGGCTTCGACTTTCATTGGTAACTCAACCTCCATTCAGGAGATGTTCAGGAGGGTGAGTGAACAATTCACTGCCATGTTTAGGAGGAAAGCTTTCTTGCACTGGTACACTGGTGAAGGCATGGATGAAATGGAATTCACAGAAGCAGAGAGCAACATGAATGATCTTGTCTCTGAATACCAGCAGTATCAGGATGCAACTGCCGATGAAGAAGGGGAGTATGAAGATGAGGAAGAGGATCTTGATAATCAGATGTGAAGGGTTTATATGAAATACTAAGCTGATATCTCCCTACTTATTGCATTATGCTATATGGTGCATAAGTGTGTTCTCCTACATTGAAGATTGTAATTAGTAGTATCTTTTGAGGGAAGCTGGTGATGAAAAGGCTTATTTTCTTGCTCTGGTCTTGGGATATAGAGGTTAAGTGGTAGTGGGACTTTGGGTACATGTTTTGTAGTAATGATGCGGCACTTATCTGTTTGTTCTATATTGGAGTTTGTTTCTTCTTTATATCTGGCACATTGGATTATGTTTCTGTAATATTTTGCTATTCATATGCATGACCTTTTCTCTGAATTGGATTCTTGAAATGTGCTTCATTATTGGGTAAAGCCTTTGTCTATTGGTAGCGTTTTAGCACATTCCTATCTTGTTGTATAGTTCAGAGGAGACAATTGATCGAATCCCAACGGTATAATGTAAATGATTCTCGTAGTTTAGGTAATAATTAATGTGAAAATAACTTTAGTGCGCCCTGAGGCTTGCTCTGTAGTCGGTTCCATTGAATGTTCAATAATTAAATATTCTCAACATCTCCAAACTGATCTTTTGGAGACGGTTCTTGTATTTATATTAACAATATGTGAATTTGCACAATTGCTAAAAAATATACATAGTTGTTGGTTATTGGAAATTTTGTGGTTATCAAATTAGTATGATTTCCCTTATATGATAACATAAATTGCACAAAAGTTGAAACCCTTTTGTAATACAATTATCTATTGTTGGTCATTCAAGTGTTAAATGGTTTAAGAGTAAAAATATATCACTTGAATTTAATCTTGTGTTTAGCAGAGTTTTTTTTCTTTTTTCTGACATGGTGGAAGCAGGTTCAAGCCACCTTTGAAGTAGAACACCAGGAATTGCGTTAGGCTTAGCCTCGAACTATTTGTTTTTTCTTTTGGGTTAGGACTTGGGGGGAGAGGGTTTTCATAGTATGTGGATCATGTCATATTGTTGTTTAATGATAGTTCCTTATCTATGGCCCAACATTTGGTCGAGGAGCTTGGAAGACAGCAGGTCCAAACAAATGGATAGCTATATGTCCTACATTGTAAAACATGTTGCAGATCCAAGAAAAAAAATTAATACATGTTGCTCTCTTTCGGATTTTTTTTTTTGGACTTGGCTCTCTTTCGGGTTATCCTTGTTGGGATTTCATAATTCTTGGCACAACTGAGTGTAAGTGGATTGGTAGTCAATACTCAATAGTCAATAGTGATGAGCGATTAGTTGACCATGGGTTTTTTTTGGTCGATGAATTGTAAAACTCACAATTATAGGTTACACACTCACGCACGCCACACATGAGGTTCGATTTTTTTTTTAAGTTTGCACTAGATGAGACTCGAGATCTCTTAGTACAAAAAAAAAAAACATATGCTACATGAGTTAAGGCTTATTGGCGGGAATAGGGGTTTGATAATGTGTAAAAGTCAAATTTCTTCTTTCTATTACTTATTAAGGCACAATTTTATTTTATTTGTTCATTATTCAATCTCATACGTTACCACCATTAATCTTAACCCTGATTTTCTCTTTTCAAAGTCATTTTATCAAGCTATCATCTCTTCATTCTTATGTTTTTTCCGATAAATATGTAAATCTACCTCTTTTGATATTTTTTGTTAGAATTTTTTACTTTTATTTATATGAAGTTAAAAAAATAGATAATGAGTAATTAGAAGTTTGAATTATTACTTTTTTGAAAAAAAAAAATTTGGTGACATTGACAAAAATGGATGATTTGACATTTTTAATATTTTTTTAGGCAATATAATTTGACCTTCTCCAACGAGACAAATATATACCCGTTTGTAATTACTGATTAATGGTAATACAAACATAATTATTAAGCATTATGTTATGAGAATTTCTTTTAATATAGAATAACATTAAGTAAAAAGTGGGTGTTGTAATTAAATTATAAAAGAATACGATTGTATATGGTATTTTAACTTCTTAAAATATTTTTTCTATTATAAAATACAATCTACACTACTTTTTAAAAGTATCCTGCATGACCCTTGTACTATTCCCATTGATAAACTTGATCCAACAACACTACCTATAGTGTTTTGTCAAAAGGGTTAGGGTTAGGGTACAAGTCAATATGATTCTAAAAAGCGAATTATATTTCTTTTTGATGAGAGGGCTTCATTGGCGTGTAGCTACTTACCTAGTCACTCAAAATCCTCTTTTACCTACGTTGTCCCATGCCCCGGAAAAAAGTATACACATTTCAAAGGAATGTAAAACTCTTTTAGGGCGTCTGTAGTCTAAATATTATTTTATTATTTAAATTCTATTTTTATGGAAATCAAATATATTTAGAAAGAGGTGAAAATTGAAATGATGGTATTTTGATTTCCTGAAATCAAACTTGTTTAGGAACAAACTTTAAACCAAACATAAAAAAATGACATTCTCCCAACCACACACACACTCTTCGTCTCTTCTCTATGACATGTCACATGTGATTGCTCTTTCATGACCAAAGTTTTTGAGACATACATGTACCTGATCAAATACCTTTATGTTTTTAATTATGTGGAATCTAAATCAGTTAGTGACCATCTTAATTGTTTTATTTGTATCCCTAGTTGCTTAACATAACAGAGAAATTTCAAGTTATCATATTGATTGTGCATGTGAACCTCTTACAAATTTTCATTTGCAAAGTTAATATGAAATGATAGAGACATATGCTAAAAGGAAATTATACTTTACCACTCAAGTTTTTGTATTTCATACTGATACCCATTTTATTATTTTAAATTTTACTACTATCTCATTTTAAATATAAAATTTGATATATATATTTTTTGGGAAGTTGATGTAGGGCTGGCAATTCATACTCTACCCGCAGATACTCAACTCGGTTCAACTATCATACTCCACCCACATCTCATATATAACACATATTTTATAAAAATTAAATATATAGTGAAGAAAGTGAGAATCAAACTCATAACTTCTTTTATGTAATAACTTATAATAAATAAACAACCACTAAACTAGTTAATTAATTTAGTAATTTAGAACATTAGTTTTTTAATTTTTATATTATTAATATGTATAATATTTGAAATGATTGAATTTTATATTTATTTTAAAAAAATTTGATATTTCTACTAGTAGAGTAGGATAGAGTAGGATTTAAAACTTTAGGATGTGAGTAGAATTAGGATTGAGAGATTCTCAATCTACGAGTAGAATATGATAAAATTTTAATAAAATTTGCAATTCGCAGGTGGAATTAATACAGGATTCAAATCATACCCTACCCTACCCTACCCATTGCCAACTCTGAATTCATGGACGAAATTTGATAACTAAAAACATACTTTAAATAATAAATATCGAGCAGCAAATCTAAAAGGGCTTGCCATACACGACAAAGTAATCACTGAATGATGGGCCTAGCCCATTATGGGCCCACCTAAGTGAGTCTCTTTACTAAATTTGTCTTGTCGGCACACTTGGTGGAGAGTAGGTGCTGAGGCCCACAATACTTTCTACAAGTCAATATTATTGGATTTGATTGTCTAACAATTAATATTGTTTTAGTTTGGTTTATTTGACATCCGTCACTATTTTATTTTTCTAATTAAGTTTCCCTTCCATTAGCTAAAAAGTTTGGATAAGAATTGAGATAAACATTAAGTGTATACGTGGCTAATGGAGTGCACATGTTTTTTTTTTTTTTAATAATGATCGAGGAGAGGTGCTTGAGAGACACTTATTGCTTCTTTAGAGTAATCAAGAAAGTGATGGAAATTCATATTTGATTCCCTGAGGAATAAGAAGAGCGAGTTTTATGAACTTTTTAGGTGCTTTTGAGACACAGATTGTAAGGGGAAGATTTTTCCTTTGTTGATGGGTAAAGACTAAAGATATAGGAAGATATTTTGCTTTTTCATCTTCTTCAACTTTCATTTAATATATATATATATGAAACAGCAATATTTTATGGAAGAGTGTCTTTTATATTTTTAAAGTATTATTAACCTCAAATATTTAGATACCATCCTATTGAAAAAACAAATAGCATAGCTTTTAATAATGACAACAAGGAAAATTCTGTGGTGCCTATAATTTTGGTGTCGAAATTATCGAATTCGTCTTTTATGGTAAGTTTTAAATATTAAAAAAATTATTTATTTTTATATTTTTTAATTTAAATATTAATTTTTTTCTCTTTTTAATAAGTTAGACAAGTATATATAGGTACCATAATATGCACCTGATAACAAATAAAACAGTTATATATATTGTAAATAAAATTTCAAGATTAAATAATAAATAGGTAATTAGAAAATGGACTAATGAAAATAATTGTGAACTGCTAGAAGTTTCAAGAAATAAAAAATTTTAGTAAAAAAATATTGAAATTTACTATTTTTACTTTATTTAAAACATTTTATAATAAATAAATATCAAATAAAATAAATTTAAGCTGTTTAATTTTTTTTTATCTTTCTAATATTATCAGTTTAGAAAATGAGCTAATGAAAATGATTGTGAACTGCATGAGCTAGCTATAAAGTAGTGCTTAATTTGTTACCAAGAAAAAGAAATGCTATTGGTCACTTAATTTAATTGTATTAACTATTCATCTTTGCATTATTGAACACATCAATGATATAAGTATATTTTACATTTTCTACTCATTACTTTTCTCTCTTTCAATTGCATGCATTCCAACTTTTATTTGCCTTTCTTTACATTTTAATTACTTTTCATCCTTCACATACATTTCTTGCAAAGCATGTTAATTATTCTTTTATTAGCTAACTAGATATCTCAGTTAATTTAATAATCACCTAACTAAATTGAAGCCAAAAACAATAAAATGTGTGATTCAAACACATGGAAATCTCTCAAGCATTCTATGGATTTTTTTTTCAGTATTCAGAGACAAAAGTAACAATGTCACTTTTACATATTTATCTTGTTCTAAATTTTTATAACACTTCCCATTTTCGTAGCATTGAAGTTTTCTTTCCCTACGTTATTAGCTTTCTAGTTGCAGGTGTAAAGTAGCAACATGCATGCTTTAATGAGGATATAGCTAACTTAATTATACAGAAATTGATTTTCTCTTTTCTTCTTCTTTTTTTTTTAACATGTTAAATGTAACTTTTTTTTAGCTTTTAGTTGTGTATTTTATTAATAGTAATAAAATTTCAAACTCTTTTACCTAAATAAGAATAACATAAAATTATTTACTGCACTACCAAATCCTAAAATTTAGGGTCGTCAAAATAGGTTAAATCCATCAAGTTGGTCCGTTTATTCATTTAAATGGGTAAATTTTGTTTCTAAAATTAAGTCCATTTAAATTTCGAGTTAAGCGGGCTGAACCCGATTAACCTGAAAAAAATTACGGGTTAAACGGGTGGTCCGTTTATTTTATTTTATTTTTGCTTTTTTTTAAAAAATAGCATTTTTAGTCGAAGTTCTCTCGATCCGACCCGAAAATTCAATCCATCAAAAAAAAATATTTTTTAAAGATTTTTTATCTAAAGGTGATATTTTTTGTCAAAATATTTTTTAAAAAACAAAATAAACAGACCGATCCGTTTAACCTATTGGATTGACCATAAATGGTCCGAATTGAAAAATTATGGCTCGCAAATAAAGCGGATTTAAATAATCCAGTTCATTTAATTTACGGATTAACGGATCGAGTCTAAATGGGTCGGACTAATCCGTTTGACAACCCTTCTAAAATAAAATTTAACCAAATATAGAAATCTTTACAATTTAATAAAACATTCATCCCTATTTAATTTTAATTTGTACAAAGATTCATGTGGCTATATATGCAAGTGTTATTGATGATATAACTGAATTCTACTAAACTCTTACTTAACAACCAACTACTAATATTTGACGTGTGGTAAAAGCACTAGTTTTAGGTATTGAATTAAACTAAACATGTGGCAGCAGATAAATCCATTATCCATGCCCCTTAACAAACTAAGTAGGTTAGTAATTTAATTACGTACGTACATTATAAATTTATAACAATACCAACTTTCTCTTTGTTGAAAATTAATCACTTCAATTCCTCTCATCATTGAACACGTATCTTGGCTACACACAACTGTATGTATTCCTTTTTAATGACCAAAAGTTTGGTATTGAATATGGCCAGTATATCTACTTACAATTTTATGAATTTAGTGATCATAAATCTACAAAACTATATAGAGAAATTAACTTATAATAATATACTTTTTCTTTCCCTTTTCTTTTATGTATATATCTTTGCAAGCACCGTAGTAGTACTATTCATCAAATGTTCTAATTTTTGCATTGTCCCACCAATAAAATATTGAATCATGGTTTATCTGGCAAGCATGCAAGGTAAACAGCTCATATAAGTCACAGGATTAAGATTTGGTTTAGTACAATTTTTTGGAGAGGAGTTTGTACTTTTTAAAAATATAAATATTTTGTTTTGTATTTAGTAAATTAAAAGTTTACATATTTATGTTTATAATTTTTAAAAGTTATAGATAATTTTAAAAGTATTAAAAAAAATTTTAAATTGGTTTGTGTTTATTAAAATTATTAAGTCTAATATAATCCTATATAATAATAAATATCTAAAATTATTCTTATTAATTACTAGGACTAAAAAAATAATTATTTTTTATTATATATATCTATTATGATATTTTTACTTTTAAAAATTATTTTATTAAATATAATTATAATTTTTGTGTTTACCAAAAGTTATTTTTTATTTAATTTTACTAAATGTAAGTAGTTTAGCTTTTAAAAAGTTAAGTTTTAAAAGATATATTTTATAAATTATTTTTAAAATTTTTTTTTTACCAAACCAAAATTAAGACGGCACAACCAAAATGAGAAGGCCCTATATTATGAATCTCGCAAGTGCTCAATAAATTCCCAATTAATTAGATGGGATGATCATATTAGCATTACATTGTGTTTTCTTTCTAACAACGTCAACTTTCACCTTTATTACTTGAATGAAGTTCTTTGTCCATATCATATTAAAAGGAAAATTTAAGTTTTGATTGATTTATATTTTTATTTATATTTTTTAAAAATGTTTTTGTGTTTAAGATTTTACGAAAAAAATAAAAAATAATGTTACTAAAAATAAAAATAGAAAAAAAAGAGGCCCTTAATGTTTGATATATCACATGAATGAGTTAATACATGCGTAAGGACTGTTGAAGATTTTTTTTTTTAATAATTTAATGAGAATGATTTAAACTTTTTAAGTTTTAATGCTCTCATTTTCTTTTTCACTTTGATGTTTTTATTTTTCAAAATTTAACAATTGACTTCAGAGAAACCTTTTAAATGTATACGTACTAGTAAACTTTCTTACATTGATCTATTTCTAGTGACTTTATTCAATTAATATTTTATATTTGTTGTGCTTAATTACTAGTTTTTCTATTCTATAATGCAAATTGGAAACCTTATCCTAATGCAATGTGGTGTGATCTTCATCCTCCTTCACTTGGCTGCCAAGTGTATGATTTGGAATACAAAGTGACTTTACATTTGTCCTTTTCATTCAAAGAACAGAGCTACACAGAAGATAAATGAGAAATGATCTATTCCTCTTAATTTATAGGATAATTTACACAATTAAAATTTTAATATTACACAAATTCAACAAATAAGAAATAGTTAAATTTGAGTCCTTTTTAATCTATAAAAAGTAAAAACCGCTATAATTTTGAGTTTTCAAAACTTTTTTTTTACTAAATATAAGAGACTCAATTATGCTATTTGAGCTATTACTCATCGATTTTGAATTTTCAAAACTTGTATGTAAAGATTGTAATCATTGTATAAATTAAAAATAGGATACGAAAACTCTAAATATTACCTACAATTTTTGAAAACTCTAAAGGTGGTAGTGGTTTCTATAAATTTAAAAGAAAATTTGAATATAACTTTTTTATTTGTGTATTTATGTAATACTAAATTTTAAATTATTTAGTTATGTAAATTATCCTAATTTATATTAGTCTCTATAAAAAATAAAAAAATATTGTAAGCATTTCAAATTAATTTACAAAATAAAATCTTTGTACTACTATTTTTAAGTGACCAATAATATGATAGAGGCAATATACTCTTAATATTTAATATTCCTTCTAAATATTAATTAAGTAAAAAAATTCATTGATTAACAAAAAAAATGAAGAGAATAAAAAAATTTAAATTCTATTTTATTTAATATTTTTTTTTAAATATTGCATGTAAAACATTTGTAAATTTAAGTGGGACTGGGGAGTGAGACAAGAGTCTGCGGTTTTTTTTTTTGTTTTTTGTTTTTAAATGTTGGGTCATTCCTACTTTTAAGAGAATAGACTTTGTGATGAGTCTTAGCTTCTTCCTTTGTGATGCTATATGCCTATGACACTCTCTAAAAAAATCCAATCAAGAATAAATCTGAAATGTCGGCTATAAAACAATAATGAAAATTAAAAAGATATATATATATATATATATATATATATATATATATATACTTATTTTTAATATATATTTTATATAAATAATTAATTTAATAGTTAATTTTTTCTTTACGTGTATCTAATATAGTTGTATAAATATGATATCTAATTAAGTGATTTAAAAATACTATAAAAGACATAAATTTAAGCGTTAAATTTAAAATTTAGTTAATATATGAGATTATATTAGACTTTTAAATTTTGAAAAATACAAGTTAATTTTAAAAAATTCTATTTTAATTTAAAAATATCCCAATTTTTAAAAAACTGTAACTACAAACACATAATCTTTTTATTTATTAAATACAAAATAAAAAATTTAAATATTTTTTTAAAAAAATTTATCAAACTAAGTCTAAATTAAAACAAAAATCTTGTAATTTAATTAGCTGTAACATTTAATACTCTCACTTTCATCTTCTAGGCACTATAGCAGAGCTCTTTTGGCCTGGGTATAAAAATCATAACTATTTATATTTAAATTAAATTAGTTTCATAAGCAACTTAACTATTGGATTTTCGTATAGAAATGAAATGTCATTCTTGTATACATAAAATGTTAGAATATTAATAAGCACGTGTCACATAAACATATTTATTACTTGTTTCACAAGAACTGTGTACCAACCAATAAACACATATTGCTTTAACTCCTTTTTTGAGATTCAGTACTGCGGTACTTCCATTGGGTTGTTGACCTTTACACTTACTTTAGATCTAGATTTACAGTTCAAATTAGATTATTTTGACTTTGTATTTTTTAAATAAAGTAGTGTTTTAATTTTTAGATTTTTGTTGTTGTTGAAATACCCTAAATCTATTATCCAAGATGTTATTGACTTATTTTATTTTGTTGTTGATTTTGGATGTTTGATAGTGAGATAAAAGATCTATAAAGTACGAATATTTCGTTAAGTTGTCGTGTCTGTGTGTTAAACACGATATTCATCGACATGCATGTTTGCTGTGTCCAACCGTATTTTAATAAAAAATAAAAAAATCATCTCCGGACATGTCTGAACACATCTAAATATTATCACGTGTCAGTATGTCCAGTCTTATTCTTAACATATATTTTTAAAATAAATTTAGATATAGTATATATCGTTATTTATTAAAACAAAAAAATATTTTAAATACTTGATATAATTAAAATAAGATATTAAAAATAATAAAAAATTAATTTATATTTTAATATTAATAAAATATTAAAATATCATTACAATTTTTATTTAAAAATATTTTATATTTTATATATATGCGTGTCTCAATGTCATGTAAAATTTTAAAATTTACGTGTGGTGAATCTCATGTAGTATTTTATTCTGTATCCGTGTCAATATCTGCATCAGTATCCGTGTATCATAGTAAAAGATTATAGTCAGTGCTAGTAGTGTTGAATTAAAGGAAAGTGGGAGTTGGGGTTTAGGGTTCGAGTTAAAATTGAGAGCCTCATCAAAATTAAATTTGATGAAAAAATTTTAGAAAGGGATCACTTTCAAAATTCATTACAAGTGTATATTTGTATTACTTATAGGATCTAGTATACTTTTCAAATAATCTCATTCATGAAAATGTTTTAACTTTTATAATTATAATCAAAATATTTTATATAATTTATTACATTAATGCTTATATATCTTTCAGTGGATAGTATAATTATTATGTCAAGATTATAACAATATTACAATAATGTCTAAATACATAATAATAACCACAAACACTAAACATATAATTTTTTAGAAGTTTAATGTAGTATTTTTTTTTTCAAAAAATGAGAAAAGTTTAATTGTCATTATTTAGTGATTGAATGAGATTGAGAATGAATTTTTTTTTTTTGCTTTTTTGAAAACGATTTAATAATTCAAAGTTGATTTAAGTCAAGGCAAATAGAGTTTCTCACAACTACTCTGTTTTACTTCTACGGCGATCTATGAAGATTTTGTATCTCTGGCTTTGTGCAATGAATCAAGCAGGGCCATATAAAAGCTCATAACAACATTCATTAAAGTATTCAAAACACAATTAAAATCAATTAAATATTGTTTATATTATGCAATTAATGGGATTCCAAATTGTGTAGCAAGTAGCAAATAATGGGTAAGAGCAACTCTAAATCCGTGTTTGTTTACAGAGATAGGGTACTAAGATAGAGACATTTAGACATAAAATTTTATTTGATAGAATAGATATAAACAAAAATAATGTGTTCAAAAACATTGAATTAGTGTATTTTATATTTATTCTAATAAAAAAGACATTAAGACATTAATAAAGAACACAATTTATTTTTTATTTTTTTTATTATTCTTCTTAATTTTTTATAATTATATTTTTTATTATTATATTTTTTCTCAAATTTTTTGAATGAAAAAAATAAAAATAAATTAGATTTTTATAATTTGTTCTAGTTTATTATCAAATAGGGTATAAAATCACAAAATTTTATATCTTTATTCTTTATATTTTGTTCTCAGTATCTTGTCTTGTCATATTCTCAGAAATAAACACAGCTTATAGAATACTTTTTGGGTATTATTTTTAATATATATAGTAATTGAATTGATTTAAAATTAAACTTTGTATTTGTATTTGTTACAATATTTAAAATAAGATATTAATAAAGAGAGATTATATCATTTTAAAAAAAGCTAATTAAACAATATTATTTGTATATTATATTAAATAAAATAAGTAAAATAATATAAAATTTAATTTGAATCAAGACTTAGAATTAAAATAAATTTTTTTATATTAAATTTTAAATCAAATTTTATAATATATAGTCTCTCAAATATTTATGTAGTATTTTATGAAATTCAAAACAAAATTAAATGCTTGAAAATGTTCTAAGAATAAAAAACTAATTAATAGTACTGACAATTTAAAATACAAAAACTTACTAACATATTAGTTAAAGCTGCTTATGTTAAAAAGTATGTATTATTTTAAAACTTTTATATATAATAAATATTTTAAAGCGTAAAATATTTTTATTTTTTGAAAAAAGGACAAATAGATCCCTGATCTTTTGTCCTGCATACATTTTTGTCTCTAACCATTAAAAAATACTTTTAAGTCTCTGACTTTCACAAAACTTTGACGGATCAGTTCTTGACAGAGATATTTGGACGGATCAGATCAGTTCCTGACGGAAGCATTTGGACGGAAGAATTGATCCGTCCAAATTTTGTGAAGGTCAAAAACTTAAAAGTATTTTTTAATGATCAAAAACAAAAATATCCGCAAGACAAAAGATCAAGACTTATTTGTGCTTTTCTCTTATTTTTTAAAATAAACTTTTTACATTTAGTACCTAAAAAGTTTCTCAAGAGATGAAAGAACAATATTAGAATAAAGAGTATGGTCCTACGCATGTTTATCTCTAGGTGCCTTTAATAATAAAATAGCATTAAATTAAAGTTAAAAACTTAAGTAAAGTCAATTTTATGTAAAGTTGATATTTGAGAACTGTTAAATGAAAATTTAGTCAAATAAATTAAATTATCTAACAGCTCTCAAGTATCAACTTCACGTGAAGTCGACTGCAGCTAAGTTTTCACCTTAAATTAATATTTATTATAAGTTTATAACTATGTATAAATGTCACTGAACTCTAAATTAATCCTAGCGGTCAATTTCGGAACATTTTTTTGCATCCCAAGTCCCAAGTGGACGTGGCGGCGTGACAGAAAAATCTAGCATAAACAAAGAAAGAATCTTCACCAAATTTACCATTAAATTTAAAGCAGAAAAAAAAAAGAAAACGGGAAAGAAATTGAAGGAAGAAAGAAAGAAGGAAAGAATTGAAAGGAAGATAGAAGGAAGAAGAGGTAGGTCAAAATGAACAGTTATTATTAATTTATTATCATTTTGTTATGGCAACAAACACTATCCATTTTGTTGTTTTGCGAAACCATCAAATCATGAACCATTTTTAAAAAGGAAAGTATAGGAAATAATATTTGTTCTAAATAATGTAAATAATAGATTAAAAAAATTAATTTTAAAATTTAAATTTTGAATTAATTAAATTTATTTATATTTAATAAATCTAAAATGTAATTTATTGTTCACAATTTCTAAAATATTGAATTAGTCCATAATTTGAACTTTGAAGCACGGTAAAAAAAATTAAAAATTAAAAAGAACAATAGAAACAAAGAATAAAGAAAGTCAAACCGACTAAAAAAAAAAGTTCCAACTTTTGCACGTGCTCTCTCTATCTGCCTGAGAGTCAGTCATGTTAGTCATATTCACATTCATACCATTCAATTCCTTTTATTTTAGGGAAAAAAAAAAAGATGGAATATTCAAACCATTGTTGCATCACTCAACAAATTGTCCTATGCATTTCATCAAGGGTCACCCCTTCAATCCTTCAATATTCATGTATTCCATTCATTCGGACCAAACCGCCAAAATAAATAAAAAGTGATTTGACTTTGACCACTTTGAGTTAGTTAAGATGGACGGATGAAATGAATAGAAAGTAATAGATTTTAATAGAACAATACTCATTAAAACTCTTGGTAATTAAATCAACAATTTATGCTATATTATATTCCAAAAGTGAAAAAGAAAAAGCACTGAAAAGTAATCCTATTGAATGTTATTGCAAATCGAAATTGTTCAAAGTTCTAAACATAATAGTCTATGTACTATGTTATATGACACCTTAGTCTAACTCTAATGTAATAAACTAAAGAAAATGGTGAAAACAATAGATAATTTTTCTTATAAACATACGTTATAATTCCCTCTTCTAAATCCAAATCATAGACTCAGCAAAAATTCCTATTTACTCAGATATGACGCAAAGTTGAGGAAAATAAACAGTCTTGAGAGTTTACTTCCCCTCTGACAAGAAAGAATGGTGAATTGGATTTGTTATTCTCTACACTGAAAGAGTGAGTGACAATGACCAATGTTGTTCCTCCAAGAATATGAACTACCCTCTACCTTCGACCGTTGGCCCAGTGCCGGTTAAGGTTTCCGGCTTTGAACTGAGGATTTCGCTGGCTGGCTCCTTGCTTTGGGAGATCATTCAATTCCATTACTTGTATAGTTCGTTGCCTCTTAGCTGCAAGCATCAGACAATACTTTCTTGAATCAGTTCACTGTGCTATGAATATCTCAAGTGTCTCAGTTCTAAACCAAATTCAACATAGAAATGACAAACCTTTTTCGGCTTCTTGATATCGAACCTGAAGTTTCCTCTTAGTGGCTTCTAGCTTCGCATCCACATCGTCCGAGCAATTCGATTTCTGAAGTACAGGAAACGGTTAGACATGTTAGACATGTTAGAGATGCCTAAGATCTAAGTTTTGCAAACTTTTGTAGAGATGTTTTACTTACATCTTGCTGGTCAACCGGAGGCTTCCTTGTGACTGTACCATTGTCTGTTCTTGGCTCGACATTGCTTTTTCGCTGCATGCTTGACTTTGGTGGTCTGCCAGGACCGGAATCAGCGGCTACCGGTCTACTTGGCTTCACTGTGGCCTCATTTTTCTTAACCAGCTGGCTCTTACTATCCTTGGCAGTGTCATTTGAAGCCTGTGGTTTCCTCTTTTCCATATGTTGGATGTCCATTGATGGCTTTCTGCCATTTTCTCGGTTCTTGACTTGCCCACTTTGTCGAGGATCTGAAAAACATCCTGATCAAGATATGGGGAATTCAGTCAGAACCAATGAGCAAATGCTAGATAGACTAAACATAAGAAATTGCGAAATCAACTCACTTCCGATATCATCCATGCCATCAAAGAACTTTACATCGTCCAGAAACGAGACATACAACAAAGGGAAGTAGAAAAAAAATCAGTTTCTACATAAATCTAAGTTCAAAAAAGGGAGGAAAAAAACATTAGGGACAGGTAAAATACCTGAGAGAGTTCAATTGAACCGGTTGAAGCTACCAAGAAAGCGCCTTCGTCCAAAGGAGGTGATGGAAGTCCTTCCTCTTCATCAACAACTGATGGATTTACAGAATCTGGAGTGCCTTCTGATCCTATAGACATTTAGTAAAACCAAATTCAAACATGAATCAAGATTTAGAATGCAAAAAAGAGAATCGGGTGTTCGGGATTGTCTTGATAGTTGTCACACAAAGCTAGATAAACGTTTGATACCTGTAATAGCTGTGGCCTTGACCCACTCATCTACCATTTCTTTCCAATCACTGTAAATCAAGAAAAGATTATTACATCAGATAGTTGTTCACTTGTTCGGTATGAAAGTGAATATTTTAAAACAGATTCTGCAATTCAACTAGTTCGCTAAGACGAATCAAAACAATAATTGCTAACTTCTAAGCATACAAGATGTGAAGTATGAGTCATTTGCCTATCTAAGCATCCCATCATAGATTGAAACATAGCATCAAAGTTGAGCATAAGGGACACATGATTACTTCACTAAGGAACAGGGTCAAATATATGATAACAATAATTTGTTTTTCATTCTCAGTTTCATACACCTACAATTCTAAACCACTGATTATTAAAATACATGGATGGCAAACAAAAATCTATCAGAAATAATCCATACTCAATAAGCTTTCGTGCGAGTTGACGGATATCCTTTGAAGCATGCTTTCTAAGAGGATTAACAGCCTTTCCAATCTCAGTTGCCTGGCAAAGGTAATTCCAAGAATTAGAGAACTCAGCCACAAAAATTAAAAGCCAGAACAGATTGCCAAAAAACCAAAGCAAAGAATGATTGAATTCACAAACCTTGAGACAATCAACAGTGAGTTCCATCAGTTGCAGCCTCCTCAGTGATTCAAACAATACTGCATCTGACTGTTTTTACAAGAAAAACAAGACCAGCATGAATCAGGGAACTCCATAGAACACAAAAAGAACCTTAAAACACTTCTTGATAATAAACAACATCACACCAAAAAGTCAAAGGACTTAAAAAATCTCCTCAAACATCAAAATCACAGCACAAAGGAGCAAGAACTGATAACTTAAGCAAGACACACCTCTTCTTGACGGTTATGGAGAATGTCTCTGATCCTCAAGACCTCAGCAACAAACTGAGACTGTTCTTCCATTTCATCAGTCAATGCCTCAGCTTCACCAAAGCTATAATTGCTAAGGACCCTATTCACATCCATGTCACCATGATCATCAATATCACCCCTTGAGCTATTCACCTTGCTCTCCTTGCTTGCCCCAGCTTCAAATTCAACAACACCATCCCGATTGTGATGAAAACCACTGCTCTTGTAGGCACCATCATCATCATCACCACCACCACGAGCTCCACCACCATCAGCACCATCAACAGGGACACAGAGCTCAACCCTGTCACAACCCACACACCTTGTTTGCTTGCAAGAGAAGAGCATCTCAGCAATATGGTCCCTTCTCAGCCTGAACTCCTTGGGGCAATCAGAAGCCGCCACCATGATCGCATGGTCAATTATTTCAAATATGTCAGATGAAGATGAACAAGACCTGAAGTAACTCCTCCAGTGATCCAATGACTTCATGATACTCATTCCCAATCAAACCCTCTGAAAGACTTCAATCCAGATCCCAGTAATTGGAACAGCTAAAAATTGGAATCACCCACCGATCAAAATTTGATTTTTTCTCAATGGGGTAGGTAAGTAGCACCAATGCCAACAATAATATACAGTTCTTTCCAATGCTTCCCAGAAACCACAAGAAGCTGTTCTTGTTGTTGCTGTTCTTTGATTCTTGATTCTTGAATCCTGTAAATGGTGAATTTTCTGGTGAGCGAGGATTTTGTTCAACAACAATGAACGCTCAAACTCTGTAAATTTATTATCTTAATGGCGGTGTGTGCCCTTTGGACTGGATTGGATTTTAATTATTGCACGAATATAGATAAATACAATATTTTTCGGGGAAGGAATTCGGCAATAACAAACAAGATAATCAAAAACCAGAAACCAACCCACACAGTTACACGGGCACACAACACACACGTTGTTTATACACATACATGGCTTAGACGATGCCAACTATAAAAACCAACGTCGTGTTCGTGTGTCTCTGTGTTGTTGTTTCAGGTTTTTCTGGTGCTACAGACCGAAACCTCAACAGAAGAAAATAAAATAAAACCTTTTTCTAATTAAAAAAAAAAAACAGCAGCTAGGAAAGAGAGCGAAAATTCTGGTACTAAAAATCTGGCTATGTTAATCTACCTATTGTAGTAGGAGTCTCCTTGGTTCAGACAATGTTCTTGTGCAACAATGAATAGTTAAGAAAAGAAGAAGAAGATGAAGAAGAAGAAAAGATGGTTTGCTTTGACTTGATCAAACACAAGAATGGCTCAGAAACAGAAGAGAGAGAGAGAGTGTTTGTGCGCTCTTTTCATCTTTGATAATATATTTGTTTTTTTCTTTGAGAGAAAAAAAAAAAAGTGGAGGGATGGAATTGTAAAAAGTAGGTAATGAATGTGGTGCGATATAGATAGGCCCAACGAAGCGGTTCTCGAGTTTTGGTGGGTCCCACTCACTCAACTCAACTCGCTCACTCACTCGGTTCTTTTCTGACTCGCTCACTCAGATTAACACAACAGTCCTTCTTTTTCAATTTCCTTCCCTCTTTTGGCCTATGGGTGTGAACATGGTAATAAATAATCAGGGATTTTTTTATTTATTAAACACACAAAAAATATCAAGAAAATATCCATTTCAATTAATTAGGTCAAAGATACATTCAATTTTTATAATCTATTCAAATCAGGATCAAATTTTCTAAAACGAAAAAACCGGTAAAGTTAAAAAAGTGAATGTTTAATTATCTTTAAATTTAAGATAGCAGACTTCACGCGTAATAATAAAGATTATAAATTAAATTTTTATTAAATTTTTATTTTATTGTTTTATATTTTTTCTCATTTTAAAAGATTTTTTTTTAATTAAGTGTGTATTCGGATAATATTTGCAAATTGATATTATATAATGTGAAATAATTTTATATATTTAAGTTTTTTTTGTTAACTAAATTAATTTAATATAATAAAAATAAGTTATAACTAGTATTATTTTAAATTTTATTATTTAATTTAGTTAGATTTGGTTTATAAAAAAATTTTGATATATAGCCTATGAAGTACGGACACTTCGCTGAATTGCCGTGTCTGCGCGTCGGACACATTTCGGACACGACATTTGTCGATACTCGTTTGATACGTGTGTCTGTTGTGTCCAACCGTGTCTTAATATAAAAAATTTCGGACACGTTTGGACACACCTAAATATCATTATGTGTCAGCGTATCTAGCCTTATTTTTAAAATAAATTTAGATATAGTATATATTATTATTTATTAAAACAAAAAAATATTTTAAATAGTTGATATAATTAAAATAAGACATTAAAAATAATTAAAAAAATTTAATTTATATTTTAATATCAATAAAATGTCAAAATATCATTATAATTTTTCTAAAAAATACTTTATATTTTATATATATACGTGTCTCCGTATCATATAAGATTTTAAAATTCGTATATCGGCGTGTCCCGTATCCGTATCAGTGTCCATGCATCATAATATATAACATTACTCATAAACTATAATACGGATATGAGCACGAGACAAAATATGATGATACACGAATTTTAGAATATTATAAGATACGAAGACACACACACACACACATATATATATATATATAAAATATTTTTTAGATATATCGTAATGATATGTTGATATTTTATTCATATTAAAATATAAAGTAATTTTTAATTATTATTAATGTTTTATTTTAATTATATAAAATATTTAAAATATTTTTTATTTTAATAAATAATAATATATTATTTTTAAATTTGTTTTAAAAATCAATGTTAAGAATAAGACTGGATAATCGATATGTAATAGTATTTAAATATATCTAAAAAATATTTTTTATTATCTATTAAGACATAATTAAATATAATAGACATACATATCGAACGAGTATTATATCCAAAATATTTCCGATATATAAACACGATAACTCCAAAAATGGCCATATTTCATAGCTCATAAATGTGCTTTCTGTATAATTAATCTTGATCAAAATTGGATTCACATCAATATACTTTGTATTTTGATATTTTTTTCAAATGAATTTTTAAAAAATGAATATTGTTTTAACGATGTTATTCAAAATTATGTTGGAATACAAAATTAATAAAAGGTAGAAATTCAAGTGAAGTGGACTTGACGTGAAGTTGATACATAAAAACCATTAGATGATTTGACTGATTTGATTAAATTTTCATCCAACGATTCTCAAGTATCAACTTCAAGTGAAGTTGACTTCACCTGAATTTTCACCTTAATAAAAAGATATATTTTACATTCATTTATAATATATTTTTATAATAAAAGATATGTTTAAAAAAATTAATATTTTACGATTTAAAAAATAAAAACTTATGTGTATAAAATTTTCAAAAGGAACAAAATGAATGAATATTGAGATTTATTTTAGATAAAAATATATTAATTTTGAAATAAGTGAGATTGAAACGAATGAATAAATTTTAACAACTAAAGTTTAACTAACAAATTTAAATGTATATAGACTATAGAAAATACAAGATAAACATGGTATTATATGTCGTGCGAATTGGTATTCTAACCCATTATTATTATTCTCATCTATAAATTGTTTAAACTCGGCATATTTGAGAGTTTTTTCTGATAAAATTATGTATTGCACTAATGGTAGAATTTTCTTACGGAAGTTATGTATATCTTTTCCTAAACAATTTGATAGAAGAATTTTCTTTAAAAAAAAGAAAGAAAAGAAAGTATGGTTGATTTAAAGTTAAATTGAGATGTATTTGGTGTGAGTGACAAAACATATAGTTTGTAGTTAGTTTTTTTATGATAATATAAAATAAAATTCACTACAAATCAAAGATATTTATTTTCCTATTTGGTCGAGACTTATATGAACGATCTAAAACGATTATTATAAATTTCCAACCATTTATAAATGAAATACAAAAGTAAATTCAATGATACTGTTAGATAATGTATGCTTGGAATAGATTCAACATTGATGAAAAGAAACAAACACATAAATATCGTTCAATAAAGTAGAATATAAATTTATATGATAAAAACATTAAACCAAAAATATACTATTGTTTGGATAAATTTTAATAATCTTTTTTAAAAATAATTTTTAAAAAAACAAAAATAATTTTATATTTAAATATCTCATATAAATTTTTTTATTTATCAACTATATTTAAGTTATAACAAGATAAAAAAATGGACAATTTACGAAAATAAAAAATTTAGCTTTTAAAATTACGAAAACACAATTTTTACAATTTGGATACAACAATACAACTTTCTACAAATCTATGTAAATCATAGAAGAGGTCTCACGGATTTAAAATATACGTAAACTGTTAGAGAGTTCCAGAGTTTACGTTGATGAAGCATTTATGAAGAAACTGTGGTAGAGATTCCACGGTTTCTATGAGAATGCAAAACATGCATAAACAATGGATAGGGTCCAACAGTTTATGCACGCACCGAATTTATTATGTATACCAATCTAGAGTGAATAGTGTGATAGTAGAGTATCATTTTTATTTCAATAATTTGTCCTTTTATTTGTTTTACACTTGAAAAATTGAAAAAATTCTAAAATAATAGTCTAAAATAAGAAGTAGATTTAAACTTAGTCAAAAGAAAAATTGAGTACAATAGATGGTTTAAAATTTAACTTAGTCAAAAGAAAAATTTGACTTCGAAATGCTTGTCTTAGAGATGTTATAGGTTTGCAACTTCTCTTTAAGATTTTTTTTTTATTTATATTGAATTTGTCCTTTTTAAGTCACCAAAAAATTATTAACAAATATATGAAATTATATATCATCCAAATAATAAGGTTTAAAATTTTAAAAATTTAAATTATATTTATATAAATTTTAAATATTTTAAAGTCAAATATGTTATTATTAATAAAAATTTGAGAGTATTATTTAAATAAATATATATAAATATATGTATTAAAAATTTAAAATATTATTTAAATATATGTACTAAAAATTTGAATGAGTTACTTAAACTAAAAAATTTAAATTTAAATATAATTTAATTCTATTTAATTTAATTTATATTAGATTATTAAATTAAAATAGTTTGAAAAATAAATTTAAATTAGCACGGTATAAATTAATCATTTGCATAAAATTAAATTAGATTGAAAAGTATAAATTAAATTAATATTATCCAAATCATTTAAAATTATATCATTTTTATAATTTGAATAAATTCAAATGTATTATAAAATATAGTCTTATTTCATTGACAATATAAATGATAGATGTAAATATATTACATTCACTCTAGGTTAGTATATATAGTGAAACTCGTTTATAGTTGGACCCCTTTTACGTTTTATGCATGTTTTGCATCTTCGGAGGAACCGTGGAACCCCTACCACAGTTTCTTCCCAAATGCTTTATCAACGTAAACCGTAAACTCCTCTGGCGGTTTACGTGTATTTTAAATCCGTGGGATCCTTCCATGGTTTACATAGATTTGTAGAAAGTTACATTTTCGTATCTAAACTGTAAAAATTATATTTCCGTAATTTTGAAAGCCAAATGTTTTATTTTCGTAAATTGCCAAAACAAAATTATTTAGTATTTAAAAAATATTATTTAAAAAATATAAATTGTAGTTTTTTAAAAAATATATTTTTTAAATCTTTTTAATGTTTTAATTTTTACTATTAAGAATTTGATAAATACATTAAAAAATATATTTTTAATTAAAAAAATATTTTTTATTAATTTAATGATGCCAAAATAAAAACATACATTAAATGTGTGTTTATATTAAAGTTTATAAACAAAAATTTGTATAAAATTAATTATAAAATTGATTTTGATTAAAAGTGAGTTAGTATTATTAAAAAAACCTAAATTTAAATAATTATTTTATATTATCTTATAATTTTATTTTTAATATTTAAATAAATTTGTACTATTCTATTTTATAGTGCTTTTAATCGTCTTTCGTATTCTAATAGAATTATAATATAAAACAAAAAAATATTCTATACGAAAAAGAAATAACAATAGCCGTAAAAAAATTTATATAAATAAAAATAATAAAAATTCTATGAGAGAGCATTAAAAAAATACTATAAAAAAAACAAAATTTATCATATGAACAATAAAGAATAAAATTGATATATAAATAATAAATTTTAATTTAACTAAAAAGAATAAATACAAAAGTTAATATTTTTAACTTTAGATAAATGTAAATTGGAGGATAAAATCGTTTATGGTTAGAAAAAAAAATAGCCACTAAAAGATTTCAAGAAAATTAAACATATATTTGATATTCTAAATGCTAAATTAAACACACATCTTAATAGCTTTTGGAATTAGACTTTCGATAATTATTTAAAAAAAATATAAATATTTTGTAAACATATTTAATTATGGTTTAAGACGAATTTGAGAAGGAATTGATTTTCTTTGTTTGTCCGGCATGGCTGGATGTAAACAATATAAAGAGTAAAAATAAATATATTTATGAGAGTTCTTTAACACACAAGTCAATAAATTCTGTAAAAGTTTGAGTGTTATTTTTCTATTTGAGAGTATTTAGTCCGTAATTAATTATAATAATTAATAAGAAATAGGGAAGCTGAAGTTGGTTAAAATTTTAATAAAGACAGCATCTAAAATTTTTGAAAGAATCAAGACTTGAGTTAAATTTGAATTTAAAAATTAAATTAAATAATTTGCGTGAAATGATAAATTATTTCTTTGTACTTTGGTAATAAAGGAGTGGATCATTTTTAATAGAAAAAAAATTGGATAGTATTTAGTAGAGAATTTTATTTTTTATTATTTTTTTTATTTAATTTTGATCTACTTATAAAATTAAAGTTGAGAGATCACACTTTATTTTTTCAAGTATTAAAAAAAATGAAGAGGATCAATTTTCGACAACAAGCAGCGGCTCATTAATGAGAGTAGTTTTGACTTTGTTATATTAAAATTGTATGGTCTAAAGTTCACAACTTTGACCTTGAAATTTACAATGGTGAAAAAAAATTAAGGTTTGCAATGTTATCTATAAAAAATTGGTATATCAATACAAGGTTTGAGTTAGGGATGGCAATGGGTATTCATAGGGTGGAAATATGTCTCTCACTTCTTGTCCCCGCCTTTAATATTTGTTCCCGTTCCTGTCTCATCCCCATGACAGGTAATGGAGACCTTGTATCCGTCGGAGACCTGGGTCTCTACGAATATCCATAGATTTTTGTAAAAATTAATAAAACTTAAAAAAAATAAAAAAATTAGAAAAAATAAAAAATAATCTTCAATTGCCATTACAAACATAATATCCATAGTCTTTAAAGACTTAAATAACAATAACAACAAACATAAACAACCAAATATTACATAAACAACTAACCATATTCATAAACAACCAAATAAAATTTATAACATCATAAAAACATAATTCCACCATCTCAATCTTCATTTCATCCCGTAATGGTAGTGATGGTAGATTCCGACTTACTTGAATCCTACATCGACAAGAAAATAATTTAAAGTTAAAATCATATAATAACTCAATAAGTCAATAATATAAAGACATAGTGTGTTATATGTAATTTAATAGTTTACTTACATCTACATCCCCTTCAATGTTATGAATTGTGTAGCACTCAAATCCTATATTAGTTGTGGTGCCAAGTTCATTCCAAAACCAATCTTGATTACACATTAGAGTCTCTAATGTATCCGGACGCAACCTACTACGATGTGGCGTAACAAATCGACCACCCATACTAAATGAAGATTCAGAGACAACGGTAGAGATAGGAATCGCCAAAAAATTCCTAGTAATAGCTTGCAAAGTAGGAAACTTCGCTCCATTTGACTTCCACCAATTTAAGATATCAAAATCATGTTCAGTTTGTGGTACCGGTCTCTCTTCAAGATAATAATCCAACTCACTCTTTGTATCAATAAATGCGGATTCCTCACTTACATGTGCAGCAAAATCAGCTTGCCAATCTTCATGACTGAACTTCCTCCCCTTTGAACTTGAAGAAATTGATGGTGGTGGTATATCTAATTGAGTAGTTTGGTCTCTCTCTCTTCCCTTTGTTGCATATTCTAAAACTAAATATTGCACTACTCTTTTCACTTGACCAATTACAACACATGCCTCCGTCTCACCATATATTTTACGAAAAAAAAATTCAATAAATACATCTTGTACCTAGGATCCAAAAGAGTCCCAATAGCCATAACTGTATTAATCACACCCGAATACTTTTCAAACTTAATTATCATACTAGTAGCCATCATTTCAATTATCTCATTTCCACAATTTTTTCACTCCATCAAAACCAACTTAATCACACAAACATTAAGAAAATAAAGATTTGATGTAGGATAAGTTGTTTCAGAAAATAATTCAGTCACATCAAAGAATATCCTCAATCTTTGAAAAATCTCATCCGTCATATCCCAATTCTTCTCACTAGGCAAAGATTTATATTGACTCTCACGCAATGACAATCTTTCAAACACATCTCTATACATAATTACAATTTCAAGCATAAAAAATGTTGAATTCCACCTAGTTTTACAATCAAGACAAAGATTTTTTGTGTATGATATATTAAGTTGCGCACATGTTTCTTTGAATTTTTCTTCTCTTTTAGGTGTTGCAGTCCAATAATGAACACTATCCCTCACCCTTTCAATATCATGTGAAATAAGTTGTAACCCATCCTTGACAATCAAATTTAATATATGCGCACAACATCACATGTGAAATAATTTACCACACAAGATAAAGTTTCTATGTGACATTTTAGTCAAAATATTCTCAATTATAATGTCATTAGTACTGCAGTTATCAACAGTCAAAGTGGATACCTTCCTATCAAGATTCCAATCCATCAAACAATCTACAAGAACCTTTGAAAGTACCTCAGCCGTGTGGGGAGCCGACACATATATAAACCTGTAATGATAATTTAGTACAATTATAAACAAGACAGCTTTGTAATTATATACAAGACAACTTTGCAATTGTATACAAGAACATATCGCAATTGTATAAACAAGACAGCTTTGCAATCATATAAATATTCAGAAGAACCTATAATGATAATATTATTACCTCACAAGACGGCTTTGTAATTTTCAAGAATCATCAATGTAATGAGCCGTGATAGCCATATAACCTTTGTTTTGGTTGCTTGCTGTCCACATATCAGTCGTAATTGCAACTCGACTTTTATTACGCTCAAGAATATTCATTGCCTTCGATCTCTCATCATTGTAGAGCTTCAAGAAATTAGAAATTCAGAATCAAAAACCAAATTACCCTAAATCAAAAATTCAGAATCAAATCAACTTTAAATGAGAATCATAATCAGAAAATTCAGAATGCTAAACCTAATTACCCTAAATCAGAAATCTAGAATCAAATCAATCCTAAATAAAACTCAAAAACATAAATTTCAAAGCCACAAGACTGACTTACCTGACGGAGAAAAGGGGTAGACGAGTGAAGAGCCGAAGACCAGCAACGAGGAGAGAACGATGTGGACGCCACAGTGAGATTGAGACCTGCAGTGAGCGACCTAGCCACTGAGGGGTTGGGAGGCGGCGCTGAGGAGAGGAGAGGAGACGGTCAGCGGTTGGCGGTCGACGATGTTCGAGAAGAAGATGAGAGGAGACGAGACGCGGCAGTCAGCGGTCGGCGGTCGGTGGTCGGCGATGTTCGAGGAGAGGAGAAGAGACGAGATTAATGGTTTCAACTTTCATAGTGAGGAGTGAAGAGGAGAGGAATTTTTTGTCTCTGAAGCAGCAGTAAAGCATGGGTAAGGCTGTGAGCAGTGAGTATAATGTGACGGCTAGGTTTTCTTTCTCCAATGAATCACATATTATATATATATTAAGGGCATTTTTGTCTTTTCATATACACAGGGATTAAATGGATCTCCACGGAGCGAGAGGACCTCTACCCCCGCCCCCGCCCCGATTATTATACGGGCCCCCGTCTCCCGTCTCCGCAGGTAAAAATTACCTCCCATACCTATCCCGACAGATAAATCTTTACGGGTACCCGTTCCGCCGAAAATTTTTGCCATCCCTAATTTGAGTTCATTTGTCCATAAGAAAGGCAAAATTGGTAGTGTCAACTGTCAAGCTTTAATTAGACTTTGTTGAATTTAACCCTGTTTCGTTCATGGATGGACATCCGCAATTTAACAATGTTAAGTGACATTACATGTGAATATGTGATGTTCATATCTCTTAGGATTAATTATATGTGCTTGAAAGTGGAATGGAATCCTTAGATAACTCTTCTAGATTTTCAACAGAAGAAGAAGATTAATTATATACACAATTTTATGTTAAGATTTATAAAAATGTTTTTGAATTTTATTATTTATAAAAATATTTTTAAATAATTCAAAATCATGCTTAAAAAATCCAGATATTACTAGAAACCTACTCTATTAACAAAAAAATATAATATGACTTATTTATCAAAATCTTACTTATTACATAAAAAAATTTATTTTTCACATCACTCTTTTCTTTTATTATAGAACCTTTTAATTCATAGATGAATATTTTTATTATGGTTTTAAATAATTTGATAGTATGTTTATTATTCATAATAAAACTTAAAAGTATTTTTACCAGCAACAAAATATTTTAAATATATTTTTTGTAATTTTTCCTTATAAAATATGATATTTTTCTTCTTTTGTATAAATATAATAGTATTTTGAAAAAATTGTGTTAGTACTACGAATCAGTGGTTATGTTGTCAAGCATAATTTGGCCACCAAAATAAATTAAGAACCATGTTAAATTAAGATGAAATTTTAAAGAGAAAATATAGAGAAATTATTTTTTTAAACAACGTAAATAATATGTTAAAAAAAGAAAATTAATTTTAATTGTAAAATAAATTTTTAGAGTAAAAGTAAAATTAAATAGTTAATAAATTTGAAATGCAACCTGTTATTTATGTTGTTCGTATTTTTTATTATTCACCTAGTGAAATTAAATTTTAAAATATCATTTAATGTTAAGTTAAAAAAGGAACTTTATAAAACACAACAACATGATGATAGTAGATTAGTAGTCATTTTAACTTGCACCAAGTATTATTCAACAATAAAGATTAAGGGTTTGTTTTCCTTTTAATTAATGGGTGATGTTTACACAAAAAAAGAAAAAAATCATTTGATTTTACGTGTGTAAGAGGTGAGATATGTGGGATATAGGATATATATTTTGTACCTCATGTAGAATATGATAGATTTGCATTATTAATTAGTAATTAGAGATATTTAAGTAATGTTTAGTTGAAATGAGATTTGTTATAGTGTTAGAGATAAGGAATTCCAATTAGATAATGGAATAGAAGCGGAGAAAGGTGGAAGGTGATGAAAATGGTGTTTGGGGGGACACGTCATCAGTTGCAGTAGAAATGGGTAGGTGGGGGTCATGGAAGTGGACGTATTCTTGTTTCTGCCCACATCCATCCTTCATTCTCTTAATCTCTTCTTTCAAATCATTTTATCTACGTCACTCACTACGTATACATATTATGGGGAGTGGATCGAACAGAAAAAAATTGAATCTGTTCAGTGTTTAATTTAATTTTTAATTATTTTTTTTATTTAATTTTAGTCTCATTTAAAAAATTAAAAAATAAAAAATAAAAAATCACACTTTATTCTTTTAAATATTTTTTTTTACGAGAGAGGATCTATTTCCCATATTATGTCTAATATTTTTATGGATTATACTACGTGTATACTAAAATTAGTTATTAAAATTAATTATTAATATAAATTACATTAAAAATAAATTAAATCACACATGTATTTATATACAAATTAGCTAATGTAGTATTAAAAATTTATATTTCTTTTGTATATTTTTTCTTTTAATATTATGTTTATAAGAAATATATTATAAAAATATAAAAAAGCGTAGTGTAAATATTATTTTTCTATTAAAACATATGATTGTCATTTAACTCAACCAAAAAAAATATTTAAATAAAAATTTTATTATTTACTTAGTTTAAACATGGATAAAATATATATTATTTTGTGTATTTAATTCTGCAAATATGACCTACAAAAACAAGGCTAAAATGTTTCTCACTAGCAGCGATACCTTTATGAGGAGAAGCACAATATGAGACATTGTATATTAAGCTAACATGCCTCAAGACGTGGTTGACGAAGATGCATAACCCCAAGTGTTGAGTTCAACTGTCCATATCCGGTGGACACCGTTGCACCTTCACTTAGGCAGGTGTCAGCCTTACTCATCATGACGATCGATTGTCTTTGCATGGATGCACCACTCCTTATGTTGTTGAGGATATATTATAGATTCTCGCTTTAGTGTCTCCTAACGGAGACATTGCAATTTGGAATTTTTTTTTAATACACAGATCAATCACATCGATAATTTCTTTTATTGATTATTAAAAGCAACAAGTTTGATAGTATCAAAATTATATATTTTTAATTTTATTTTCAAGCAATTATTATCGTATAATTTCATATAAAACCAATAAAAAAAAAGTTGTATGGGTTGAACTCTTGATGCCCGATTAGACAGTTTTCAATATGAAAAAGTCTAGGGACCAGCAGTTTTATTGAATTTTGGTCAGTATGTAACCAGCAAAGGAAGGTGAACCATTGTGTGAAATTCCATCAAATCATCATTGATGGCTAGTTGATGGCTAACAATCACAAAAATTGCTGGCCCCTAGGATTGCTCTTCCAATATTAATTAACATAATTTTTTATTTAAAATCGTCTTTAACATTTTATTTTGTATTAAAATCAGTCTTTTTAATAAATATTTTTATTTTATTATTAAATTATCCTTATTAATAAAAAAATTATAAAATAAAAAAAAACGACACGAGGGGACAAGAGAAGGAAAAGGGAAAAGGGAGAGGGGGAAAGGGAGAGGAGAAAGGGGAGACGGCGCCGGCGAAGCTTGGAGCCGCTGTTGCTGTTGCCGTCTTCTCCGGCATCCTCCACCACCACTACCACCTTTACCATCACCACCAAGAATAATAACATCAATGAAATCAACACAAATTCAACAAATCATAAAATCAGAAATTCAGCAAATCAACACAAATTTAACAACCAAATCAACACACAACAACAATAAAATCAGAAAACAACAAATCAAAATCAGAATTAGAAGTAGAAGTAAAAGCAGTCACAGAAACAGAAGCTGAAGCTCAAGCAGAAACTCAAGCAAAAGCAAAAAACAGAGGCCAAAGCAAGGAGCAGAAGCCGAAGCAAGAAGTAAAGCAAGAAGCAGAAGCAGAAGTCGAAGCAAGAAGCCGAAGCAGAAACAGGGAAGAGTAACAACGAGACCGCGAGGAACAAGGGCAAGGCCGCGAGGAGCAGCGATCAGAACGCGGCGGGGAGGAGCGGCGGTGCAGAAGCATAAGCTCTCTCCCTGGCTCGCGACGGCGGCTCCAAGCTTCAACGACGCTGTCCCCCTCCCCCTTCCCCTTCCCCTTCTCCCTTTCCCTTTTTCCTTACCCCCTCCCTTGCGTCCTTCTTCTTTTCCCTTCTCTCTGCCCCTCGTGTCAATTTTTTTTAATTTTATAATTTTTTTTATTAACAAAGGTAATTTAGTAATAAAATAAAAAATTATTAAAAATAACGATTTTAATACGAAATAAAACGTTAAAGTCGATTGTAAATAAAAAATTATGTTGGGAACAGTTTCGATTCTGATCCTAAACATTAGGGACCAAAACAATACTTATTATCCCTTTTATTTATTTAATTACTAGATTGGATCTTATGTTTGTGGGCTTAGAATTTTTTATATTTTGACCTAATAAGAGATTATGACTACCTTATAAATTAGAGTAGTCATAATATAAAATAATTTAAAGGTTTGAAGACCCTTTTTTTATTTGGTGATAAAATTATAGTGTGCACAATTGAACCTAAAAAGAGTTCCTCTCTTGTTGTATCAGGAAATTGAGTAAAAGATTGAGAAGTCTTTTCGATTCAATTTTTAGACTGTAATATTGATAAATTAGGTTGAGGAGTCAATTTTTTGTTGTGTCAATAAATTAAGTAAAGAGTAAAATAATTCTTTTTGTACTCAATTTTAATTTATTTTTTATTTTTATTTAATTTTAATGTGTCTTTTTATTCAGTTTGAATTTTTTTTTTATCTTTTATTTTTTTTATCATTTTTGCAGATTCAACACACATAATAAAGTTCGTTGAATTTTTTTAATTTTGTGGACTCTCCTTGCACGATCAGCTCAACCCAGCTATGTGTGCCAATCTAAAATTGTTCAGTTTATTTGATGGAATCAGATAATGTTTCAGTGCAGGTATATATTGATTGCCATTGCGAATCAATTCGGGTTTAACAGGTTATGTATGATGATGGGGTATGGAGTTTTTATCTTATGATTTAAATAAGTTATTTCAATTTTGCACATTTTTTCCATGTGACGTGGTCATTTTGTTATCATATTTATTTAATTTGCTATACATATAAGTCTTTTTGACTTACAAGTTATATAAATTGACTCAAGTCTAAGAAAAAAACACGCGTACCACTCCTTTAGAATCGAACGTCCAACACACGCGCTTTAATCACCCTTCCACAACACGTTCATTATGCCGCACTCTTCCTCTTCTTCCTCAATCAAAACGCAAACCGTCAAGATTCAAGCGGCATTCGAAACAAACTACGATTCTGCCGAAACGTTCAAACTCTTCGCGAAGAGTAGAAAAAATCAAGAAGAAAAGATACAAATCTCCATAAAAAATCACCAGAAAAAACGAAAAAATATTATTCAAGTTACTGTTTTACCGTTCTTCTAGGTTTTTTTTCTAGATTGTCTCTGTCATATGCCTCATCCTTAACTAGCACAACATTAAAAAATTTCAAGAAGAAATATACTGTCTCTCATGTTTTGGGTGTATTTCTGTAATCTTTTGGATGTATTTCTATAACCGTTTGGGTGTATTTCTGTAATTCTTTCTGTAACTGTTTAAGTGTATTTCTGTAATCATTTGGGTATATTTTTTTACTCGTTTAGGTATATTTCTGAAATTCCATTATTTTCAAAACGATTTCAAAACTTGATTTCAGAAATCATGAAAATCGAAAAAAAAAACGAAGCAATTGAATATAGAGAGAAAAAACGCACGTAAATGATGAAGAAGAACGCATGAAAGAGATCTAATAAATTTGGCAAAAAATTCGAGAAAAAAAAAACAAAATCTTTTGAAAAATAAAAATTATATATTTGATTTGAATTTATTTAAAAGTCTGTTAAAGAGGTACATAACATAAACATCACGTTTAGTGAATTTCGTTCTCTTTAAATTTATAAAGCTTGTAAACACACAATACTTGTAAGTAGAGAATAATCCTTCTCAATTTTGTGCATGCGTTGTTGTGTTGCGTCGTGAGTGAAGTCCTGTTTTGTTCTTCATAGATGGGAATGAGCATCTTAATTATCCAACATCGCCATCAACGATATTCTTTCTCAAAATCCTATATCTCGCGTAAATCAAAGGCATCAAATCTTTTTTTTTCCCCTCTTCTAGATTCATTCATATCCAACATGCATGAGGTATTACCAAGTTATATTCTCAGCCATATTTATAGGAGAATATCTTTTAAATTTTTGTAGCATTTTACTCTATAAATATTAATGTGTTCTAAAAAAATATAATGCTTTTTTAAAAAAAATAAAATAAAATATTATAAATTTTAAATTTTAAATTTTAACTATTAAATATAAATTATTAATATAAAATATAATAAATAAAAAAATAAATTTTGTTTAATTGAAAAAAAGAAACAATGATAAAAAGCATTTAAAGACATTTTACTGTTATTGTGAGCTCCAATTTCTTAAGAAGGAAGCATGTATATACATGTCCTTCTTAGATAATATTTTAAAAAAAATGAATAAAAGTATACACAGAATTTTATACAGTAGATAGATGTACATTTCAATTTTTTAATGAATTATTTATATACATTAGTATAAAATTCCATTGTTATTTTTAATTTTTTGTTGTTTGAGTAATTTTTTTAGCGATAATGAAGATCAGATAACACGTTATTATGTGATGTGGCTGTTTTAGATGACACAATAAAAAATAAAATTATTAAATCTCTACGACCTTGACTTCATACCCCTCTCTCCACATCCCTATCTCCGAATCTATTGCTCCATTCTTTTATTTTTCTGAATTTTGATGTCTTTCTTCTCTCAAACTTTTTTTATTATGAAAAAAAATTGAATATTGTTGTTATTGTTGGAATTAAAGTTTGTGATGGTACTAATAGAATTGTGGTGTCCGAAGTTGGAGATGACATAAGAATGGGATAGGATGGAGTTGATAAATTGAAAATTTGAAAAAGTAGGTGGCAACAGTGAGAGGTTGGAGGTTTGGGAGGGTGACATGGTTGGGGTGATTGTGGAAGGGTTTGGGTTGAGTTTTGAGGTGGTAGTCGTGAAAGATTGGTGGTGTTGATGCCATAGTTTTGGGTGTTTGCTCGAGAATGATGCCGTGTTGGCGGCAGCGGCGGCGGCAAAAAGCTGAGGATGAGACTGAAAATGGAAGAGTGGCAGTGAGAATAATTTTATTTTAACAAATATAATAATTTTATTTTCTATTGTGCCATCCAAAACGGTTACATCACACAATAACATGTCACTTGTTTTTCACCGTCGCCAGAAAAATTATTCGGGTGACGGAAGGTTAGAAGTGACAACGGAGTTTCAATTAGTGTGTACAAATGATTCATTCAAAAATTGAAGTGTACATCTGTCCACCATAAAAATTCGTGTGTACTTTTGTCTATTTTTCCTATTTTTAGTAGAGGTATTTATGGTCTATTTTAAATCGATTTTAAGCCCAAAATTCATCTAATTTGATATATTAATTTTATTTGCGATACGGTTTGAATTTGAGAATTTTTTTTAGAGAATCCAGTATAATTTCAAACAATTTGGATTAGATTAGATTTGTGATTTTGTAAACTAAAAAAAAATATAAATAACAAATATTAATATCAAAATTTAAATAACCAATAATGATATAACAAGTCTCAATTTTTTTTCCAAAGATATTAAATTTATTCATTATAAAAATGAGTAAATATATGTCCATAGGACAATAAAAAAAGAAAGTGGGGTTCTCCCAATAAACACTAATTGCCTCAATACATTAGCAATACTATTGAAAGGAAACTGCAATAAAAAAACAGAGAGAGAATAGAAAAGGAAAAGTAGAGATTGGGTCAAAGAGAGATGACAGATGGTCTTTGATTTTCACCAATTAATCTCAACGAAGCTGAGTAAATTTTCAGTGGATCTGAGCTCTGATTCTCGAAGATTAGTCTATTTCTTGCCTTCCAAATATTCCAACAAAGACAAGCAAGAATATCTACCTTTCTCCCACCTCCATGTCTATCTTGCAATGCTGACAGTGACACTTCCCATCATTGACGGAATCATGGGAAGTTGTGGTTGATGGTGTTGGCATTGAATGGGCTCTGCTCCCAGAAGATCCTTGATCTAGGGCATTGGGTAAGGTAGTGATTGATGGTTTCTTCTTCCATTTGACACATCGGACAGTTAGGGCTTGTGGAAGAAAATCGCTGGTGCAGAAGAGATAAGACGGGTATCCATTCGTGGAGGCATTTCCAAATGAAAATTTGGACTTTGTGAGAAAGTCTTCTCTTCCAGAGATCTTTCCAAACTAAAGTACTTAGATTCTCTCCAAGATCTATTTCTGGTTCTGCATGAAAAAATTGATATGCTATCTGATAGCCCGAAGCCACATCATACGATCTGAATTTATTAAGTGACCATTACAGAACATCGTCCCCATCTATTGGCTTAATTAATTGGATTCTGCTTCTTACTTCAGGTGAAAAGATTTCATTTAATATGTCCTGTTTTCATTCTCTGTTTTCTGTCAAAAGATCCCTAACCCATATGTGTTGACCAGAATTAGAATGTGTGATCATTTCAGGAGCAATGCTCATTGGATATGGAGGAAGTAGCCAAGGGTCAGCAAATATTCGAATTGTAGAGCCGAAACCTACTCTCTAATTGAGGCCTTTCTCAACAACTTTTCTGCCCTCCAACATACTCCACCATTCCCATGAAGGTGAGTTTCCTACTTCAGCATTCATTGAATTGCCATATCTATAATACTTTTTCCTGTATATCTAAGCTATAATAGATTGAGGTTTTGTTGTGATTCGTCAAAATTGTTTACCTAGTAAAGCTAGATTTTGGGCTCTAAGATCTTTAAACCAAAGACCTCCCTCCCTTTTTGGCCTTGTCATTTGGTTCCAACTGATCCAAGTCATACGTCTTTCGTTACCTCTCTGACCCCACCAAAAATTTGTCAAAATACTGTGGATTTCAAATAGTTGAGTGTCCGGTAATTTAAAACAAGAGAGTGTATAGATTGGCATTGCCTCACCAACTGCTCTTAACAAAACCTGCTTGCCTCCTGTTGATAATAAATTTCGCTGCCATTCATTAACCTTCTTCTTTACCTTCTCCTTAATTTCACTAAGGGTTTCTCTTTTGGACTTGTGAATAAGAGAAGGAAGCCCCAAATATTTGTCCTGAGCTCCAATATGGTGGATATTTAGTTTGCCTGTCACTTGAACTCGAATGTGGGGAGGAGTGTTATTACTAAAAAATATCGCTGATTTGCCCAAGTTGATTTTTTTACCACTATACCCTTCATATGAGTTCAGCAAATTAAGAATGTTGTGACAGTTATCCTCTGAAATTTTACATAAAATAATGGAATCAATCGCAAATAATAGGTGATTAATGGCAGGACACCGCCGATTAACTTAATACCTAGAACTTGTCTGTTTTGCTCTGCTTTGTGTAGTAAAAAGGAGAGTCCTTCTGCACAGAATAGGAAATGACAGGGGAAAAGAGGGCCACCCTGTCGGATACGTCTTTCTGGCTTAAAATAGCCAAGGAGTTGTCCTTCCACAATAACAGAATAAGAAACAGTTGATACAAGTTCACAAATCTAGTCAATCCACCTTGTTCCAAAACCAAGTTTGCCCCCAATGAACAACAAAAACCTCTATTCAACTCTGTCATATACTTTACTCATATCTAGTTTGATAGTCATTTCAGTCTCAAAACCATTCTTCTTAGTTTTTAGATAATGCATACATTCATGTGCTATAAGAATCAAACGTCCTTTAATAAAAGTACTTTGATTAAGACTCACTAAGGAATGCATATACCCTTGTAGTCTATGGACCAGAACTTTGGAGATAATCTTATACATAATTATAGACAAGCTAATCGGCCTTACTTGATTCATGTAGCTAGCATCAGTGGTCTTGGGGATCAGACAAATTTGAGTGTGATTAAACCTCTTCAGAATTCTTTCTCCTCCAAAAAAGCTACGAATAGCCCTATAAATGTCTGCCCCAACAATGTCCTAGTACCTCTGAAAAAAATTGGCTGTCATTCCATCATCTCCCGGAGCACTTTGAGGGTGAATGGTGCGGTATTTTATAACCCACACTTACTAACCGGCAAGTGCACCGGGTCGTACCAAGTAATACCTTACGTGAGTAAGGGTCGATCCCACGAGGATTGATGGATTAAGCAACAGTTATTGAGTGATAAGCTTAGTTAGGCAAGCAGAAATTGATTTTGATATTGAGATGTTTAAAAGGTTAAGTTGAAAGTATCATAAGGCAGGTACGCAAGTAATTAAGTTAAAAATAAAATATGGAAAAACAGTTAAGGCTTCAGAGTTATCTATTTTTCCGGATTAACTTTTCTTTCTAACTATTTTAATTATGTAGGATTTAATTTATGGCAAACTATATGTGACTAGACCCTAATTTCTTAGACCTTCCTAGTCTCCTCTAAAATTCATTAACTGCCAATTCCTTGGTCAATTAATTCCAATTAAAGGGTACATGATCAAATTCCAGTTTGCATACCACAAAAACTCTAATTACCCAAAGAATAAAAGGATTATATGTCACGTATCCCGTTAAATCCAGATAATTAGAATTTAAGAGAATATGTTTTCAAGCTGTTGTTCAAGTATAGAGCTTTTTCAAGTTATACAAGAACTCAAATAGAAAGAGGGTCATACTTCCGTTCCACCAAATTCATAAGATAAAGAACGAAAATAATTCTTAAATATAAATCCAAAACATAAATTAAAATAGAAAAAGTAATAAAATCAATCCATACAAATAGACAGAGCTCCTAACCTTAACAGTGGAGGTTTAGTTGCTCATGGAATGTGAGATGTAAATTTGTATAGAATTCCCTAATGGAATCCCTCTAATGTAATGTAATGTCGAAGAGAAGTCTCCCCTTTTTATAACTAATCCTAATTAATTTAAAATCTAATTATCTAAAAATAAAAATAATATCTTTTCCTAAAAGATAAGATTTGAATTTAAATTCGAATTAATTAACAGATTTTCAGTTGATGGGTGGGGACCACTTGCTTTGTCAATTCTGCAGCTTCTAATCTGTGTTTTCTGGGCTGGAAAGTGGGTCAAAACAGCCCAGAATTCGCCTCCAGCGTCATTTGTATTTTCGCAGATCGCGCATGTGACGCGTCCACGTCGTCCATGCGCTCGCGTCATTTGTGCATATTCCAGTCGACGCGTTCGCGTCAGTCACGCGATCGCGTCATTGCGATTTCTCCATTCTGCGCGGTCGCGTGAGCCATGCGTCTGCGTCGGTCTTCACTGGTCATCTCTTTGGTTTCTTCTTCTTCTCTGCAGAAACTTCATCAAATCCCTCTAAATGCTACCTAAAATAAATAAAATTGCACAAATTTGGGGTGATGCGATCGCGTGGGGCATGCGATCGCGTAAGTGGCTTCAGAAGGGAATGACGCGGACGCGTGATAGGGATTATGCGTCTAGCACCAAGTCAGCACCACTCCAGCACAATATTTGGTTGTGCACCTTTTTTACGTCGAAAATCAAGGCACACAGCCGCGTGGGTCACGCGGTTGCGTGGGAGGCTAATATTCCCACATGACGCGGACGCGTCGGCGATGCGGTCGCGTGGGGCGATTTGTGCCACTGGCACGCCTCCAGCCACGCTCCAGCGTGACTCTCTGTTCGTTTTTATTTTCTCCCCTCTCCTTGCGACGCGGACGCGTCGCTGATGCGGTCGCGTCGCGTGGTGTTTTTTTATATATAGTTTGAGGTGTTCGGTTCCTGAGAGAACATAGCTGCATGATCAGAAAATTAGTAAGAACTCAATAAAAATAAAATAAATGCGAAAACTACTACTACGAAGAACAACTAAGAATGAAAAGAAACGATCATACCACGGTGGGCTGTCTCCCACCAAGCACTTTTAGTTAATGTCCTTAAGTTGGACATGTGGTGATCTCCTTGTCATGGTGGCTTATGCTTGTACTAATCCAGGAATCCCCATCAATGTTTGTAATTCCAATGGCTACCGGGATCCCAAACCAGGCGTATAACGCCTTTGAGAAAATTGAAGCAAGTGACAAGGCCCCAAGAGAGTTGATTGTGGGAATAAATTCCAGGGTCCCAAATCTTGCTTTTACGTCCGTCTTCTTGTGGATCACCATTATTTCCACTTGGTGGCAAGCAATCTGAATTCTCATAGAAACATCCAAACAACCTTCTAAACCCATTCAAATTAGCTCTACACCAATCCTTGCACTTCAATGTGGAGCATGCAACCATATGGAACCTTGCTTGATAACTCTTATCATTAACCATCTTCCTCTTACTCTTAATGCCACAAAGAGCTCTAAGTTGACCATCTGTCTCTAGTAGCCCATATTCAAGTGGGAAAGTAAGGATTAAGGGTAGGAATTTTATCCACTTGAATGTTGTATTGGATGGTAATAGCTTTGGGAGAGGTCTTGCAAGTTTCACTTCCTTGTGTTCTTCCTTGAATTCTTCTACCTCTTTGCAAGCTTTCTCAATTTCAACCTCTTCCTCTTGGTAGCTTTCTTCTAATGCAATCTCTTCTTCATTACTTACCAAGGGCATTGGAGGTTGTGCATCTTCCTCTTCTTCTAATTGCTTGCTTATTTGGCTCATTTGCACTTCCAAGTTTCTTATTGAGGCTCTGGTTTCCTGCATAAAACTTTTCAAGATTGCTTCCAAATCATTGTTCTATTGGGACTGAGAAGACTGAAACTGGTGGTTATTAAAATTATTCTGTTGAAAATCACCCTGAGCACTCCCCATGTAATTGACCTCTTGAAGAAGATTTTGGGTGTTGATAGCTGGGACTTGCATGCCACCCATCTGTTGAGTAAGAAGATTTAATTGCTGAGACATAAGCTTGTTCTGAGTAAGAATAGCATTAAGAGTTTTTACTTCCATAACACCCTTCTTCTGAGAAGCCTCAATATCTGATGGTGGTTCTTGATATGGGTAGAAAGATGATGGTTCCTGATATGGATAGAAAGGTGGTGGTTCTTGGTACGAATATAGAGATGGTGGTTCGTGGTATGAATATGGAGGTGGTGACTCTTGATAGTTGGAACATGGAGCATTGAAGTTTCTTTGGTTTTGACTTTGCCAACTAAAATTTGGATAGTTCTTCCATTCACCATAATATGAATCACTACTTGGGTGTAAGTAGTAACCCATGTGATCTCTTTCCATTATTTTTCCTTAACACAAAACACCAAAAAGGATTAAACGCACCATGTGGTAAATAGAAAAGCAAAAAAGACAAAACAGAAATATTTTATTTTTTAGAGAAAAATTACTACGGAGACACCAAACTTAATTTCAAAAATTAAGAAAAATATTGGTACTATTTATTTATTTAAATTTTTTTATAAAATAATTCAAAAAAATTATAAAAATTTAAAATTTAATTAAAAAAATATTTTTTTTGAAAATCATGTAATAAAAAAAATTAAAATGAAACAAGGAAGGAATTCACGTAAAATAAGAGCAAAAAAATATTTTTATTTATTTATTTATTTATTTATTATTAATTTTTTTTAAACAAAATAAAAAAGGAAACGAGAAAGAACGAACAGGGGAGGGGGTTAAACGAAAAAGAAAAGAAAAAATAACGTAAATGATAGAAAAAAAAATTAACTTAAAAGAAGAAAGAAAAAAAATACCGTAAAATTTTGTTTTTTTCGAAAATTCAAAGCAAAATTTTTTTAAATAAAATTAAAACTAAAACGCCTAATCTAAGCAATCAAACAACTAACAGTTGTTAATCACTATTAATCCCTGGCAACGGCGCCAAAAATTTGGTGCGGTATTTTATAACCCACACTTACTAACCGGCAAGTGTACTGGGTCGTACCAAGTAATACCTTACGTGAGTAAGGGTTGATCCCACGAGAATTGATGGATTAAGCAACAGTTATTGAGTGATAAGTTTAGTTAGACAAGCAGAAATTGATTTTGATATTGAGATGTTTAAAAGGTTAAGTTGAAAATATCATAAGGCAGGTACGCAAGTAATTAAGTTAAAAATAAAATATGAAAAAACAGTTAAAACTTTAGAGTTATCTATTTTTTCGGATTAACTTTTCTTACTAACTATTTTAATATGTAAGATTTAATTTATGGCAAACTATATGTGACTAGACCCTAATTCTTTAGACCTTCCTAGTCTCCTCTAAAATTCATTAACTGCCAATTTCTTGGTCAATTAATTCCAATTAAAGGGTACATGATCAAATTCCAGTTTGCATGCCACTAAAACTCTAATTACCCAAAGAATAAAAGGATTATATGTCACGTATCCCGTTAAATCCAGATAATTAGAATTTAGAAGAATATGTTTTCAAACTGTTGTTCAAGTATAGAGCTTTTTCAAGTTATACAAGAACTCAAATAGAAAGAGGGTCATACTTCCGTTCCACCCAAATTCATAAGATAAAGAACGAAAACAATTCTTAAATATAAATCTAAAACATAAATTAAAATAGAAAAAGTAATAAAATCAATCCACACAAATAGATAGAGCTCCTAACCTTAATAGTGGAGGTTTAGTTGCTCATGGAATGTGAGATGTAAATTTGTATAGAATTCTCTAATGGAATCCCTCTAATGTAATGTAATGTCGAAGAGAAGTCTCCCCTTTTTATAACTAATCCTAATTAATTTAAAATCTAATTATCTAAAAATAAAAATAATATCTTTTCCTAAAAGATAATATTTGAATTTAAATTCGAATTAATTAACAGATTTTCAGTTGATGGGTGGGGACCACTTGCTTTGTCCATTCTGCAGCTTCTAATCTGTATTTTCTGGGCTGGAAAGTGGGTCAAAACAGCCCAGAATTCGCCTCCAGCGTCATTTGTATTTTCACAGATCGCGCATGTGACGCGTCCGCGTCGTCCATGCGCTCACGTCATTTGTGCATATTCCAGTCGACGCGTTCGCGTCAGTCACGCGATCGCGTCATTGCGATTTTTCCATTCCGCATGGTCGCGTGAGCCATGCGTTCGTGTCGGTCTTCGCTGATCATCTCTTTGGTTTCTTCTTCTTCTCTGCGGAAACTTCATCAAATCCCTCCGAATGCTACCTAAAATAAATAAAATTGCACAAAACTCAAAATAGCATTCATAGTGACTAAAATATAATTAATTCTTAATTAAACTCAACAAATTAGATGCAAATTCACTAGGAAAAGATAGACAAGATGCTTACGCATCAGTGAACACTAAAGGTGACACATTTCACCTCTTCAATAGATACAGGTCTTTGAAGCCTCCGGTTCATGAGAGCTGTAACCTTAGGCTCAAAGTCCTCAAAATAAGGTTCTGGGTCTGCCTGGTTTGAAGACGTGAAAATCCCTCGAAAATATTTCTCTACTATGTTTGCTATTCCTTGATGAGTGGAAGCTGCCTCTCCATTCGAGCCAATTAATTTCCATATCTTATTTCTTCTGGTTTGACATTTGAATTTTCGGTGAAGAAAGGTGGTATTTCTATCACCTTCCCTGAGCCATTTGATTTTGGCTTTTTTCTTTCCAGTAGCGTTCTTCATTAAGCACGACTTTCTCTAACTTCTATTCTAACTCAAGCAACTCAGTACCTCCTTGAACACCTCCTGCTCGAAGCTCTTCTAAAGCAGTAGTTAATTGGTCAATGGCTTTTTTTGAATTGGAGTTGCTGCTTTGTTACCATTTGGCAAGTTTGTGCCGAGATAATTTAATCTTTTCAGCCATTATATACATAGTTAAACCCTCAAAAGAGGTCTTCCAAGCATCTGCTATTAAGTGCCTAACTTTCTCCAAATAACACCACCGATCATGAAATTTAAATCTATGTTTTGATCTCTCAATCTGAGGATGGGAGTCCAGTAGTAAAAGAGCATGATCTGAGCCTGTTTCTGAGAGTCGAAGCACCATTGGGTTGGTATACAACTGCATCCATTCCTCTGATGCTAGGACTCTATCTAATCTCTCCTGAATTAGCTCCTCCCCCTCCTCCGATTACTCCAAGTGTACCGTCTACCAACCATTCCAAAATCCACCAGCATATTTTTTTCAATAAAACAATTAAAATTTGCAATAGATGTTGGAGATTTTTCACATTCTGCTTCCTTTTCATTAGGACTGATTATTGCATTGATGTCCCCAACAACAACAACTCTCCCACGATGTTGTTGGATCATTGCTGAAATAGTGTTGTATTGTACACTCCTAAGTTGATCATTGTGGCTCAAATGCACACCAACGAATAGCCAGCTCTCTTTCCTGTAATTATCTTTGATCCTTGCTGCTATATAGAATTCTTCTGCCTCCACAATATTAACGACAATTCCTTCCCTCCATGCTAAAATTAAGCCACCAGCCCTACCATTTGGTTCCATTATACGCTACTTTGTCAAACCACAGTCTCTCAACTTTGACTCTACTTGTCGAGATTGATTTTTGCTTTCACTTAAAAAAACAATCTCAGGGACGCAGAATTTATTAATCCCTTTAAGGTTATGGATTGTCAGGGGTCTCCCTAAACCTTGACAATTCCATATTAATAGTCTCATGGCTTTTTAGATGCCATTTGAAGGCTTCATTCTCCACTTTAGTGACATCTAGTTGATTCATCTCCACACATATTCTCTTTGGACCAGCATCATTTTTTTTTATCAACATTGGCACGTTTTGCACCAGTGATCTGAGCGTATTCATTGACTTTTCTTCTTGTCATTTTTTTCAAGTTTTGATTAGTGTTAAGACACTCCGACTGCACCTCTTTCATGCCCCTATTTATCTCCATGTTTATTGGCATGGTTATGTCAGTTAAGATCGTTTGAGAATCCGCTATCTCAGTTCTTGGATCGACTCCCCCTGCATTATTCTCCATTCTCATGCTCTCCGTTTTTTTTTTTTTGCTGCTTGTTTCCATGTTTTTTCTCTCTTTTATTTCTATTTTTAGTTACTGAGAGACTTGAGAAGCAATAATAACAAGTCTCAATAATATTTTAAAAAAGCAAAAATAATATAATAATAGAAATAAAATTATAAATTAATTAAAATAAATAAATAAATTTTATTTTAAATATAAAATATTTACTAAATAATAATAATATATGAATAATATAAAATGTATAATAAATTAAATATATTAATAAGTAAAGTTGTAAATATGATCGATAACGAAATAATAATATTACAATATATGATCCGATTTAGATAATTAATTTTAAAAAATTAATCCAAAATTCAATTCAATTTATGCAATTTGTGAAAAATAAATTCAATCAAATAGTACTGTTTTAATTATTTTTTTGTTTAGTTAGATTTAATGAGTGGTTTAATTTAAATTAATTTAGATTTGAACCTCTTAATTTTGAGAATAAAATTTGAGAAGAATAGGGAAAAATTATTTTTGGAGATAATATTTTTCTAAAAAATGTATTTAAGATAAATTTGCGTAAACTTTTAGTATTGAGTGATGTGCGACAAAAGCAACGTGGCATGGGCTTATCCGTTTATAAGGAATAGCCATATTCTATCGCTTCCAATTTCCAAAACAACCACAGCACCCTGCCCCACGAGGAACATGCCATTAATTGTTATCCATAAAATATTTGTTAGTACTCACCTCTCTATAGTCTATTCACAAAGATTACTTTCTTTGCTACTCTTTTCAGATTTAAGAATATTTCAATCCTTAATATTTCCCAAATTATTTTTGTTAGGACTAAAAGGAGAGATCAGAGTAAAAGAAATTTTTACGATAATATCATAGAGATGATAATTTAAAGTTATTATTTTAATTTAATATTTATAATAATGTATTTATTATATTTTATTTAATTATCTAAATAATAATTAAAGAATACAAAATAAAATAAATAGTAATTAAAAATATAAAATAAGCTAATTTTAAACTGCTTTGAATTATGATTTTTTTTATTATTTCTCAATTGTTTTTTTTTGTAATTTTTGTTGTGCATAACATTCACTAGGCAATTCAAAATTAATAAATATTATTATTTATATAATAATATATAAACCAACATAAGAGGCGACAGAAACGTGAGTCACAATGAAAACGTTCGCAAACAGCTTGTTTTCGTAATTGTTACGGTAAACAAACACCAAACACAATGAGGCTTGTAAGACGGTCGAAATGTATGTAGGGCTATTTTCACTTAAAATTAATAGTTAAAAAATATAAAATAATTTGATATATTTAATTAAATTTAAATTTAATAATATTTAATTATTAATTTTATAAAAAATAATTTTTTTATTTTATAAAAAGAACTCGGTGGATATGATTTAAATAATTTTTAGATATTTAACTAAATAACTTGATATAAAATGCACTAATATTTTACTTATTATTTGAGCATAAAATAATTTTAATGATTTTTTGTGTAAATATTATTCACCCTATTGTTACTTTTATTTTTGTATCCAATTTATCAATGTGGGACCTACACGGTGGTCACATGAAGACCAGACCGTGATTTCCTCTTTGCAAGTTTTTACGTTGTCAAATGTCAACTCAGCTGAATCCGACGGCGGAGCCACAAACGTGGGACCCATCTCCACAAAAAGTCAAACGCCTCCGATCAGTCAATAGTGAACCATGGCTACGCGTTCTCTATTTAAAGAGGCAAAAACTCATGTTCCCTAACTCCATACAAAAAAAATTACTAATTAAAAATTATTAAATAATTTAATAAATTTAATTAAATTAATATTTAATATTTTAATTATTAATTTTATATAAAATTAAAATTTGAAAATAATCATGCTTATTTTTCCCTTACATGCAAGAACAAGTCTTTTTACATTAACACCGGTAAAGTACATCTATTGACTGTATATATTACTCACATGTTAGAATCTATTTCCATGTATTAAAGTTTAAAATATTTCACTAGCTCATTAATTTAAATGATCTTTTAATTACGTAATGAGTAAAGAAAATTGGTACGCATATAGTATTTTGACGTTTATAGGTCATGAAAAGTTTAATTCATATGATTTTTTTTATTTATTTAAAATATTATACTATAAGCTTCTGATATGGGTTGTGAGATAAATTAGAGACTTACGAGTCGAGATGGTCATCAAATTATCTAATTGGAGCAATAATGTAGTACTTGCAAAGACACTCCAACACTCAAGTCAGAATGGATCTGAGAGGTATAAAATGTGTAGAATGAATGACGTACTTGAGGGGTCTCTAACTCCCTTTTATATAGCTAGTGGTAGTTATCTCATCTCATCTTATCTTACTAGAATAAATGAGGTATTCGAATTCGAATGTTGGTTAGAGATTGTAGGGTCGGTTTGAGCCGTCACCATCTTATCTTATTTGACTAAGATAAGGGAGGTATTTGAATTTGAATGTTGGGTCAGAATATTGGATGTTATTGATCCGTCTTTGGGTTGTGAGGATGGCCCAATCTTGGGATTGTCAAGTTTGGTGACCGTTCTGAGAAAAGACCCGGAGATCGGATCCGGAACAGTTGCCCCCGAAACACGAGAGCATGCTTGCTTGGTCACAATGTTTAGTTGTGGGAAAGCACGTTTCTCTGTAGTTCGGGAGACTGTGAGAGGTCTGAAAAGGAGGTGACGTCATCCCGCGCCAATTGGCGGGATGTTAGCGAGTTCTGCTTTTCGCGAGTTAGAAAGTCATTAGCTTAAATCTTAATGCCGCTTTTGTTGACGAGTTTGGTTTCTATTATCGAGATGCCGTGAGGGGACTGAAAAAGGCGTGACGCCATCCTGCACCGATTGGTGGGATGTTGGTGAGTTCGACTTTCCTTGAGTTGGAAGATCGCAGCTCATGCTTGTTTTGTGTGACCTTATTGGGCCGTTATTGTGAACTTATTATAGGCCTCTTGGTGGGCTGATTTCAATACTTTGCTTATTTAGTTTATTTAGATATCCATTTTGTTGGCCTCAGAGGTGATCGATTTCTGGTGATAGCCATTTATTTAACTTATTTGGATATCCGCTTTATTGGTTTTGTGGGTGATCGATCCTCGGGTCACTATTTTTTGTTATTTGGATATCCATTCTGTTGGCCTCGGGGTGACCGATCTCCGGGCTGCCCTTTTTTGTTATTTAGATATTCGTTCTGTTGGTCTCGGAGAGATCGATCCCCGGGTAGCATTTTACTTATTTGAATATCCGTTTTGTTATTTGGGTATCCGTTTCGTTGGCCTCGGGGTAATCGATCCCCGAGTAGCCGTTTACTTATTTGGATATCCATTTTGTTATTTGGATATTCGTTTTGTTGGCCTTGGGATAATCGATCCTCGGGTAGCTATTTACTTATTTGGATATCCGTTATGGATATTCGTTTCGTTGGCCTCGAGGTGATCGATCCCCAGGCAGCCGTTTACTTATTTGGATATCCGTTTAATTATTTGGATATCCGTTTTTGTTGGTTTCGTGGTGATCGATTTCCGAGTAGCTGTTTATTTATTTGGATATCCGTTTTGTTATTTGGATATCCATTTTATTGGCATCGGGGTGATTAATCCTCGGTGGTACCCGTATTTAGTTCGTGCCGTTCGACAGGACAATGCTTTTGAAAAAATGAATTTCATTTGAGGTTTGGGCCTCATAAAAACCTCTCGATGTGGGAAGGAAAGAGCGCCTGGTAAGAAAATATACGATTAAACAACTTAAGCAATAAATAAAAGTGAAAAAGACAAAAAATAAAAGGTAAAGAGATAGTCTTAAAAGACCTCGATCTTGTTGCTTTGGAAGGATGTCTTTACGTATAGTAGCGGCATAAGTTGGTGGCATTCCACGATCTCGGAAGCTCGATCCCGTCTAGTCTTTTGAGTCTGTATAAGCGCCTTTTTCGATTACCGTCTTGATTCGGTAGGGACCCTCCTAGTTGGGCGTGAGCTTCCCTTCTCCGAGAGTGGGGGATCGATGTCGTTTCGTCATAAGACGAGGTATCCTGGTTCGAAGTCTCATTGTACCGTGTTGCGATTGTACCTTAGGCTTATTTTATGTTTTAGGGCTAGCTCCCGTAAGTGTGCTATGCTACTGACCTCGTCTGCGAGGTTCCGCTCTGCTTCTTCGTCATTTTCTCCCACAGTTCTGTGCGGGCTGGGGTCTTGGCATGCAGCAAGGTCGGCGAGGAAGATGGTTGCCGCGTCTCAGAATCTCTTGCAAATGTCCATGCTGGTGTTGTTGCACTCTACCACAACTTCCCAGTCCCTGTGTATCGTTCTGATGGTGTCATTATTGGCCTGGAATTTCATTATTAGGAACTTGGCGACCATGACGATGGATAGGTCGTTGATTGTCTTTCTTCCGAGGATGTTATTGTAGGCAGTGGAGTCCTTGAGGGCCACGAAATTGGAGAGGATGGTCTTCCTCTGGCTTCTGGTTCCGATGGTTAGTGGTAACACTATGGAACCATCCAATTTGAGGAAGTTGTCTCCAAGTCCGGTCACCCTTTAACGGTAGGTTTGCAGATTTTTGTTTCGGAGATCCAGTTTGTCGAATTCTATTCTAAAGAGGATGTTTGAATCAACTCCGGTGTCGACCAGTATTCTTTTCACAAGTTCGATTCCGACTTTTGCCAAGATGACGAATAAGGCATCTTTCGCTGAGGTGCCGGTTGGCAGTCATTGGAAAAAATGTGATCGCCGCTGGAATCAAGGAGATTGCTGCTTAACTTTTCGGCACATCATTTCCGGTGATGACGTTTACGATTATGGTGGGGTCAGTTTTCGAACTTTCTTAGGGTACCTGTCGTATCATCCTCGAGTTGCGTCCTTCATGTTCTGGTGATCTTTCTCTTTGATTTCTCCTAGGCTCTCGAATGATTTTGGCGAACCCGGAGAGTTTTCCGTCTCGGATGGCTTGTTTGAGGGCGTCTTTTAAATCGAAGCAATCTTGGGTTTTATGCCTGTATCTTCGGTGATAGTCGCAATACAGGCTCTTGTTACCACCTGTCCATTCCTTTAGTTGTTGCGCCTTTGGGAGGATGCCTCATTCCACTATTTTGTGGTAAATCTCTGTGATGGGAGCAGGTAGGGAGTGCAGTTTGAGAACTTTCCCATCCTGTGTGGTCGGTTGGTGTTTACACATTTGGGATGTTGTTTCTAAGTCTCTTTTGGTAGTGGGTTGCTACGAGGTGCCGTATTGTCTTGCTGCCATTTGTTGGCAACCACGGCTTGACTTACCTTTTTGTCATTTATGTTTTCCCTCGCGATGCTTTGGATTTCATTCATGGGCCAAACTGGCTTGGTGGTGAGGTGCTTTCGAAAGTCTTCATCTAACAAGTTCATTGGTCAGACAGAGACTGGCTATCGAGTCCGTGAGTCCATCCGCTGTTAGGTACTTATCATTTAACCTGTCGAGGTGTTTTCTCGTGGATTTGTCTTATCTTTGGGTAATTCTATGTAGGCTGATCGGGTGCTTTGATTTGATGATCTTGGTAGTGAATTGGGCCATAAATTTTCTAGAGACATCATTGAAGTTGGCTATAGAATCGTTTGGGAGGCTGTTGAACCGTTTGATCGCAGGACCGGCTAAGGTTATCGGTAAGGCCCTGCATCGGACCGCAACGACGGCTCCTTCCAGGTTCATCCTGGCCTCAAAGGTCGTTAGGTGTTCCTGGAGATCCTTGGTGCCATCATATTTCATGTCGGTGGGTTTGTCAAAACCTTTAAGGAGTTTGGCCTTCAGAATTTTCTCGGTGAATGGGGTAGCTCCCATTATCACGTGCTCATTTCTTGTTCGCTTGGCCTCCTGAGGTGCCTTCAGTCATCCTCGTTGCGTCGGCACCCCGGATCTTTAGATTCGCTTCGGTTGCGTTGTTTTCCTTGTCGTTCTTTAGGTGACCGTTCGTGTCTGGCCTCTCGATGTGACCGGATTCTAGAGGTTGCTTGGCTTGTGTGTTCAGGATGGTATCATTCCTTGGAAGTAACTCGGCCCTTGAGGTTTTGAACTCTAAGGCATAACTCTTGGTTTATTTGAATTGCTTTCTATCCTAGGCCGTCGAGCGCTCGGGCTTTAGTGGGTCGTTGTTTGTCCTCCTTTGGTTGCTGTCGGATTGGGGTCGGCTGGCGGTGCATGGTGCTTGTTATCCTCCCGAAGGTGGGAGGAATGCTATCCTGGAGTTCGGGTGTTGGGGTTCGCGGGTTTGAGGAAGAGCTTGAAGAGTTCAGGAGAAGATGCGACCATGATGGGCATGGAGTCGAAGTAGAGAGAAAAGATGGGGCCATGGCGCTTGGAGAAACAGATGAGGGAGTGGTGGATGTGAGGGTCCCAAAGGTGGAGGTTTCCCACTAAAAGGAGACGGGCTTTGGATTTTGTCGTTCGAGTTGGACAAAGGTACATAAATATTGCAAGTTGAAAAAACATTGTTCTTTTTTCCTCTCTGTTACTAGCAAGAAATCAAGTGAGTGAGTTTGAGGGTTACTCCTCAAGGTTCTCCGTCATGCCGCCACGACTTGGCAGTTCCCACAGACAGCGCTATTGTACTAGAAGTCTCTGGTATGGGTTGTGAGATGAATAAGAAACTTGCAAGTCGAGACGGTTGCCGAATTATCTGACTGGAGCAATGGGGTGGTACCTGCAAAACACTCCGACGCTCAAGTCAGAATAAATCTAAAAGGTATAAGGTGTGTAGAATGAATGACGTACCTGAGGGGGGCTCTAGCTCCCCTTTATATAGCTAGTGGTAGTTATCTCATCTTATCTCGCTAAGATAAGGGAGGTGTTCGAATTTGAATGTTGGTAGAGATTGTAGGTCGATTTGGGCCTTCATCATCTTATCTTATTTGGCTAAGATAAGGAAGGTATTTGAATTCGAATATTGGATCAGGATATTGGAAGTTATTGATCCGTCTTTGGGTCGTGAGGATGGCCCAATCTTAAGATTGCCGAGTTCGGTGACCGTTCTGAGGAAAGACCCGAAAATTGGATCCAAAACAAATATCATACGATGAAATTTACATCAAACATGAACCATAAAAAATCTCTATAAAGCATTGAGTTGTCGTGTATAAAATATTTTATATAATTAAAAAACACATTAAAAATATTTTAAAAATATATAATTTATAATTTTATATTTATAAAATAAGAAATATTCATATTTAATAAAAATTTAAAAATAATATATACATATTACACAATTGATTTTATAAAATATTCATATTTTATAGAAAAATTTTTAAGTATACTAATACATAGGTATTTCAGTGATTTTTAATTGTTGATCTTAATTATAAAAAATATATATAATATATATATAATTAAAATCATTAATTAAAATGTACTAAAACACCAGTATATTAGTATACTTAAAAACTTTTTTAAATATCATTTGATTGCTATCACGACTCACCTGAATATATATGTTCTCGTCAAAAAAATAATTATAAACTAAAAAAATTTTTAAATGTACCTAAAATATCGGTATTTCAATCATTTCAATCGTTGATTTTAATTAATATATTATATACATTGTTTATAATTAAAATAGATGGTTAACATTATTATATCCATACTCTCTCTCTCTCCTCAGCTGATTGAGCGCAATTGATGCACATGCTTCTCGTTTTAATTTATACACCATAAACTATTTTCGGATGTCTAATTATACAAAAATTAAAATACTTAAACTTTTCAACGATACAAATTAGAATTCGTTGAAGTCTTTCATATATACTTTTAAAGTCGGTTGGTTATATATGATTAGACGATTTAGGTCGCATTAATTTTTTTTTTAACGAAAGAGAGTGATAAGCAAGTTTATCTGTTTTGCACTTTTGCCTAACAACCCTATAAATGAAAACGAAGATGTGGCCATTAATTAGCTGAGCATGTGTATCCCCATTTGTTAGTCCAAAACGATGGATTAAACATGATGATTAAGGTAATAATTGAACAGAACAAGTAATCATATGAGAGGTATGGTACAAAATCTTGATAATTAACTAGCTAGCTAGGGTCGTTTTCATTTTAATTTCTTAGTTACACTTTGTAACTTGCACTAACTTTAAGCCATTGTAAGCATTTTTTTAAATGTGATAATTATTTGGATAGTTTCTTTTTGAAAATGAAATTTATCAAATTTTGCATACAAGACGTGGGAATCAAACGCAATAAACTGAAAAGTTAACGTCCTAATTAAAAGTACTATTTCACTCCATGAATGAATGCAAAGTACCCGAACCAAAACTTTGAATTATAAAAGAAACGATGAGAATTGAGATAAGAATTTTGTCAGAGTTAATGGAATATTTGTATATTGTATACAACGAGTTATTTATTTAGTCTAATATAAATTAAAAAATAATATCCAAAATAAAATACTACTAATTTCTCAAAACATAAATATACAATACATCTATACTATTCAAAATAATTATTTGAGTACCAGAAATAATAAATATATGATATCCTACTGAATCGAACATCTCTAAACCCCTATTATATACATTGTATAAATAATCTATTGGCTATCTATAATTTCTCTTGAGATAAATTCCAATTTTTGTAAATATATAGAGATACCGCAAAACGAAGTTTCATGCAACTTCGTTATTTTCAAGGGTTCAAGGACATGTTTTGTTTTACTTAGTCCTATTGAATACTCCTGTGATCCTATTATTCCTATCTCCTGAATTTCTATTTTGAGCTGCACATTTTCATTTAACATAAAATTGTTGTTGCCAGTTTTTTCAGTGTTTTTTTTTTTTTTTGATAGGGGGTGTCTTCATTTTTGGCCCCACGTGGTGTTGTCACCTGTTTCCTTCGTAGAAATCTAAGCTCTACCCACTCTTTTCTTGTTTTGTTATGCATCCTAGATCCACTTATTTTTTTGTTTTATTTTATATATAAATATTCTACCCATTGTTTTTAGTTTGGCACAGCATACTTACTACATACCGTTGACAGGAAAGTTGGATTGTTGTTTTCTAAGTTCTTGTTCATAAATTTTAATCAGCTTATTAATCTTCCTTTACCACCGTTTTTTTGGTCTGCCTTCAATGACAGCTACTTTAGTATAATAAAGAAAGAAATTAGCAATTTATGAATGTCTTTTGTTTTATTTATTTTTAATTAATAAGTTCTCTTCGATTTTACTTTTGTAATGTGTTTTTCATATCCAAACTAATACTTAAACACATAAAAATACAACTGCATATGAGTATATTCAATTTTATTCTTAACTAATATACTTAAAATGAATTTAGAGATAATATACATTGTTAATACCAAAATTAAAGTAATATTACTAATACTTCACTCAAACGATGGCCTCCACAAACAATAAATTTGGTCAGATGCATGGCATGGGACTCTAATTTAATAACAATCAATTATTACATTGACTTATTGAGTGGTTTTTATGGAGCCAACCCTAAATTAATTACTCTTAAGATTAGGACAAAAACTCTGTCCACTTAATTAAGTCATTCAATCATTTTAGGGTTAACACATTCATTATTATTATTATGATGATCATGATGATACGATCTATATTCTGAAAATTTATTTGGATTCTAATTTTGCTAAGCAATTCCCCCTTTTTAACATTCTGTCCAAAATTTGTTGACCTGGTAGCTGTAACTTTTTTTGTTATAGAATGTCTATTGGGCCCTAGTTGGAGGCCCAAATAAATATGGGCCCCATCTCCTTTATTGGTAATATTACTCGATTCTTATTTTCTTATTACAAGTGTAATTTCACTCCTTATCGTAAAACGACAATACCATGATTATACATCAACATCTAGCAAGAAATAACTCAAGAATGAAATTTCTTACGCAGAAAAAAAAATTACAATAATTATTATTTTTTACTTAATTTAAGATTATTTGAAAATTGTGGAATTGAATGATTGTATACGTACGTAGGTGGCAAATTTTTTCCCTTTGTACCAAACGTTATTGGGGGATCCATATCATATCCATTGGTAGATAAACATTTTGTAGTAAGAAGACACGTGTTAATTTGATTGAAACATATCATGACTTTTGGCAACTGCGTTTCTAACAAAAAAAAAAAAAAAATCGTGTCGTATTCATGTGTGATTCCCCAATTGCATATGGTCATATGGAGAATTTAATTTAATTTTGAAGTATGTGTTGGACTGTAGCGTAAATTTATAGAATGTAGATAGAAATGCAGAATGGAGGGTGGTGAGTTATCGAAAATGGGGTTGGTGGTTGCATGCATAAGGCATGTTGCTATGTTAGACCGTTAGCGAGTAGCGACCCTTTTAATTGCCCTTGTCACTTAACTAGAAAATTATCAATAATCCCAAATAAATAATTTTTTATTTTTATTTTTTTATCGACTCAAATTCGCAACCTCTTAATTGAATATAAGAAGATTATATCATTTAAATTATAACTCATTAGCATTCCAAATAAATAATTAAGTTCAATAAGCCTTGTAGATAAAATTGTAATTTAGAATATATAAATTATAGCTGCACAAATAAAAAAAAAAAAACCTAAAATATTAGAGGTGGTAAATGGATAAGTCTTCTGTCTAGTGAGACGCTCTTAAATTCTTCCTCCGTTTTGTTTAATGGTGGGCTGACCTAATTTTTTTTATAAACTATTAAATATTAAACAATATATATAAGTTTACAACCATTTTAATAAATTTATAATTTTTAAAGACATTAAAAATTATAATTTCTAAATTTATAAATATTAAAGTCTTTATAATTATAAAAATATAATAAACATAATCATAAACAAAATTTTTTAAACAAAATAATAAAAGTAACATTGTCCAAAATAAAACAAACATTGTCCAAAATTAGGGGTGTACATGAGTCGAGTGAAGCCGGTTTCACCTTGACTCGGACCCGACCATAAATAATAATCGGATATATTTGTTAGACCCTTATCTTGCCATCGACCCGGTGAAATCTTACTACTTTCGGATCACATTAAAGTCGGGTTTAAAACCCGTGAAATTCAGGTCTTGATAAATTTTATGTCAAAAACATACTTGTTAGTGAGAAGTTGATATCCATATTTAAATTTAAATTTGCCTATAAATTTTAATTTCATACTTCTTTAATCTATTTTTTAATTTAACAAGTGTGATTAAAAATAAAATAATAAGCTTTTAATTAATATAACAAAATATTAGAATTAATTTAAAGCATATATACCTGTTTTAGTCCCCTTATGGTACACATGGGTCTAGTGAAGCCGAATTTACTTTGAAATAATGACTGAATCTATTTTTGAAACCCTAGATTCGGTTAAATCACACCAAATTAGGCCCCAAAATGTTCGAGTCCGGATGGGTCTTCGGCCTGGGTCGGGCCATATACACCCTTATCTAAAATATATAATTAAACATCTTTAAGTTTATAGTCAATCAAACATAAAACATAATCTAAAATATAACTTAAAACATCTTCAATTATCATCTTCATCGTCTTGTAGATCAATAACATTTTAGATATTTGTAAAAAAATGACCCTGAAAAAAAAGCATGGCCCCGTGCAAGCCCGCCCCACACCGCCGAAGCCCACGTATTTGATGGTGCGAGCTAGGCATGTTTTTTAAGTTTCGCGGTTTTAAATTTTCAATCTAACCTGCCATTTTTTGGCGGGTTATGCAGGCTTGCTCGGTAGGTTTGATCCGTTTGCCACCCCTATATAATGCATAGAATTTAATTTTGATACACTGTCTGTGTAAAATAATTTTACATATGTATTCGATTACATAATGTCACATCAATAAAAATAACTACTTTTCATATTAACCATATGAATAACCATTCAAAAGAAGAGATATAATTATATAAGTATATAAAATATTTTATATCAAAATTAAACTCATAACACATATGGTTCATTTTTAATAGAAAGTAAAAAAATGATATAATTGTCAGAATATAATATACATTATTAATTTTAGTACCTATTATTAAGAATATTAATTAGAATATATTTATAAATATAAAAACTACACTAGTCAAATATTGTAACAATGTTAAACTCTAAAATTAATGCTTACTATATTTATTTATTATACTCGTCCTGTTATGATGGTAATTAGTTGGAATTAATTGATCACTTATTTTACTTGTATCAAATTTTAACACATTTTTTTAGGCTAATCAATCATTAAAATAATTAATTTTTAAGAATAATGAAAGAATTTTAATTTGAATACATGAAGTTAAAATGGTAAAAAATTATTTTTTTAAATACTTAAAGTATTTTATTTTGTGACAAAAAGGAATAAAAGACAATATGTCATTTTACTTTAAAAAATTTGATTAAAAATCCAATTTTAGCGTGTAGTAAAGAGATTCTAAATGTGAAAGTTATTCACTTTTGTAAAATTTGTCTAATGCTTATTTTAAATCGAATAAGATTGTAATAATTTATTTAAAAGTGATCTAAAAGAATAAAGGGTTTAGGTAGTATATACCATAAGAATAAAGGTCAAAACTACAAATAATAAATGGTTTTAAATAATTTATTTTAATAAATATATTAAAAGTTTAAAATTTGTATCTTTTTTATTAAAAAAATAATTAATAATTTTATTATATGTCTTTATGGCTAAACTCAAATAATAAACTGTTTTTTCCAATACCCACTAATAATTTTTTTATCATTATTTTGAATTTAAATTAACATTAACGAATTTTTTATTTTTTACTAAAAATATGAATTCTTTAATATTCTTCTTTTTATTTTATTACCCAGAAAAGAGTATAGTTTATTATCAACCGCCCCTCTTCTACTTGATCTACTTACATTTAGTTACATGTATATATTAGTTTAATATATATTTTTTCCTGTATGAATATGATTATTATTTGGTACAAGTACAACAACCACTCCTATATTGCATGCCTATTAATTCCATTAGCATCATGTTGCAATCAGAGCCACATTTTCTCTCTTTTTGTTCTGGTCTTGAAGCCGAAGTCCTTATTGCTATAAAATGATGATCATCAAAAGACTATAATCTATATAGTGGTATATATTATTGCCCGTTATTTCTTATATTTGGTGTGAACAACATTATATTGCAACTACCCTTCTATTTGAGGTTGCGGCAATGGTACGGTCATTATCATCCAATGTCATTACCATATGGCTCTCATTCCTCCTATATTTTTTATAAAAAATATTTATTAACAAAAAAAATTTAACTAAAATCAGCTAGAATTTATCTTATTTAATATTTATTAATTATAACTAATAATAAATATTAAATAAAACAAGTTTTGATTTTTTTTTTTGTATACTTAACATTATCGATTTTTTTTTATCTTATCATCATCACTATATATTTTTGTTTTTTTATGTTCATTTTAATTCTGTATTTTTTTCAATTTTCTGCAAAATTCTTTCTGCTTAGTTTTATTTTTATTCAAGTTTGTTCTTTTCTGTTCTTGTTGTATTCCAAATTTCCATGGAGTTTTCTTGAACTTGCAAATCAAAGTTGTTTTCCTTTCCTTGTTTATTTGTGGACTATACAAAGTTTGTAGCTTCTTTTTTTTCATTGATAAAGTAAAAACTTTGATGCATGTAAAACTGATACTCGCAAGAGGAATATATTTCACTTCCAGATATTAAATTTAAAACCATTCTAGATGTTTGCAATTGTTAAAGTTGTCATTGATTTCAATATATGTTCAATCATCTATGTTGTTAATTTGTCATGTACATGTTCTTGAATCCTTAATTTGATCATATTTTATTTTTCATCATGCATGTAGAATAAAATAAAATATCAAATTTGGTATAAAAATAAATTCTAAATAAACAAAAATAAAATAATATTTGAACTTCAAACGAGTGTCTTTGTAAAACTTACTTAAGGTTATGAAAATCGAACCGATCATTAGTACGCAGATTACTATCTATCTAACAAAATTCTGGAAACTATCTTACTTTAGCATAAATATGTGCCTATCAAGAATTTAAAACGCTAACATATAAGTTTGTTAAGATCATATCATATCAAGCATAAATGGTAGATTAAGCTTCCTGATTCAGTTATGGAATCCCAAGAACTAGTTTTGCCTTAACCATCAGTTTTTTCAGTCTTTTTTAGAGCTTCTGCTTGCATCTCTAGGAATAGGTTGTATATCCGGAATGTACTTTATGATCCTTCTCCCTGTTGAAATTGAAATTCACAATAAGGTATGAGAAAGCAAGATTTTGTAGTCATTGCTGGTTTCCAACTTAGAAAACAAAAAGGGACCATAAAAAAGAGGCACAAACTCTTTTCATGTGCTTGGTATCTCTGATGGAGTTTCTTCTTTGAGATTTCAAGTTTCTCATCCAAGTCTGATGCCTGTGGAAAGAAAATGACACATGGCTTTATGTAACATTAAAATTCCGTTTTCTGTTTTCGCTTCTTGTATAAAGAAAAAGACATAGTTGTGTTCTTACTTGGCATTTTAGAGCAGAATTTGACCTATCATGAGCTTTCTTCTTGTCATTCTTGTTCTGAGTCTTGATGTCATTCTCAAGTGAATTTGTTTTCTCATTTGGTTCCTTCAATGCAGACTTTTGGTGCTTTATGATAGGGAATGACTCTGATAACTCTTGCCTCAGTGGCAACTCCACTTTTCTGTTGTTTTCTGTTGTTGTGGATTTCCTCTGCCTTCCATGAATCATATCAACACCACTGCTGTTGTGTGAAGGTCTAAAATCTCTTGAATTGTTTGCAATGGTGATTTGTTGTTGCTTTCTTTTTCGGAGTTTGTTGCGGCGGATTGATGCTGATCCTTCATTGGTAGGTTGTTGCACTTCCATTTTATTCTTCTCTTGTGTTGTTGGAATCCTTCTTTTCTTGCTTTCATGAGGCTTTTCAGTTTCATTGCTAACTTTAGGATCTGTTTTTGCATAAAGAGAAGCACACAACCTTGTTAATGGATTTCAATTCAACCAGAATGGAGGGAAACCAATACTCTTAGGATTGTTGACTCACTTCCATCTTCATCTAGTTCCTCAAAAAACTTCAACCAGGAAAGAAAGCGGATCGTCGCGCCATCAGGAGAATAGTAAGAACAAAAAACAGAATTTTATTGTTTTCGCTTTAATGCTGACAAGCTTAAATAATTGTGCAGATTAACGTACGGTTAGAAGTTCTGATGGAGGCATGGTACACACTAAAGCTCCTTCATCCATTGGAGGAATAGGCAATGCATTTTCATCCAAAAGGGTGGAAGATTCAGGGCATTCACTACTCCTTTCTGTGTAAATTTGTGTAAACAAGGTAATCTTATAATCTAGCTAGTATCTAATGCAATTTAAGTGAGCTACTATTAATACCACTAACCTGAAAGTGCAGCATAATCAGCATCACAGTCCTTTATAATCCTCTTAAATATGCTGCAATGATATTTTATCAGATATAGTTTCATTTGAAAGAAACTACATTTCAACTATACTAAGAAAATCTTAGATAAGTCTTCATATAAGTCCTAATCATAGTTATCAAAACTCAGATAATAAGGTTACAAGGATAAAGGTGACATGACTCATACTTAGTAGTCTTCAATGCTGCTTCAGTAACCTTCCTTGACCAGTGATATTGAAGAACATTCACTGTAGGTCTAATATTTGTAGCCTGAAGAACACAAATTTTGAGAAATATAATGTTTTTTATGGAGAAGGGAAGGAAGTGAGAGATAAATGAAGTCATTATCTATTGCCATCATTGTTGGATATGAAAAATTTAGTATTAAGTGCTTCATAATCTGTTAAGAAAACTATTTAGTAGTATTGAATTGGAATTACTTGTAGAAATTTGTGCAATTATAAAAGCTAAATCTATGCATACTTACATGTATCTCTCCAACTGATTGAACAATCAATGACAGCACCCTTAACAAATTTACTATCTCTGTCTCTGTCTGTCAAAACAAAATCCATTCAAAATTTAGGACAAATTTATGATTGAAAGTAGACAAGCTTTTTAGAAGAACACTTCAAATTGTGATCATTGCATATATTAGCTATCCCATTGCAAAGTTTCGTCTCAAAAAATTCTAGTACTACCTCAGTTATGTTTGTTGTGGTTTTTGAAATGTATCACACAACTAAAAAGGGATAACTGAAAATAGAGGAAAGGAGTTTACTACTTACAAAAATTGTATAAATTTGGCTGTATTAAAATCTTATTTTTATTTTCTGTTTTTATTTTTCGTGTCATTCATTACACGAATTTCGCAAAATACATAAATAATGAGAAGGAAAAAAAAACTTTTTATTGTTATACTTTTTAGTAGAATTTGAACTTAGAATATACAAAAAATGAAATCAGACACAAAATCCATTTTGAGCATAACAATTTTTATTAATCTCAGCGCAATAAGTTATAATCACTAACCTCTTTGTGATGGTTGTAAAGTCTCTCCTTAATCTCCAAAATATGCCTAATATTATGGTACTCATCCTCAATCCTATTACCCAATTCCTCAGTTTCCTCAATGGTGTAGTTGCTAGTATTTTGGTTAAATCCAATTACCTTTGTATCCCCAACCTTATCATTATTATTCCCTCCATCAAGAAGCTTATTACTATTAGCACATTCAATTTTGTCACCCTTAACATTATTATTTGAGTAATGGTAGGTTTCACAGACTTGAAGAACAGAATAAAGTTTCTCCATAATCTTACTCCTTCGGTGCCTGAACATTTTGGGATAATCTAAAGCAGCCACATCAATTGCATTGTGGATTACATCAAAGATGCTACATTCTGCACCCTCAAAATATTTCTTCCACTCTTGATGGCTATCAGAATTCATGGGGACTAAACAAAATTAAATCTTTTCCAAGAAATAAATAAAAAAGAATTCACCTTAGGGAGATTCTGCTTCTGGGGTACTACAGATTGACACAGACATATAGATCAAAATCTACCACTGATATAATCCAAGGCATAACAATAAGACTATACCACAAATTAATAAAAGTGCAATAAGAGAACTATGATTAGGAAAATAGAGATTCACCATTTGGTGATTTTCATCTGATAATGCTCTTTTGGTATGTCTGGAGTGGATTCTGTGCTATTAATGACATTAAAGAGTTTTTCAATTCATTGACACAGGACACCGTTTATGGAAAAGTTACCATGTAGTGTGGCTTAAGGATAATATGGGAAAGATGTTTTTGAAGAATTTGAAGCTACATTTTCCATCGAATGACTCTCTTCATTCTAATTTCTAAGAGTGATCCTTCTTGTTCTGTATGTTTCCAAAACAAATATCACACTCTTGAAAAGGCTTCAAAGTTCAAACTTAACACTCGTGCGAGGGAACTAATTTTTGTCATAAAAAAAGTTTCATGTATTAAATGGATTTTTTTCTAAAATAAAATAAAAAAGTTTGCCGCACCGGCGAACTCTATAATTTTTACGGAGTTTGTCTAACCCGGCGAGCTTCACTTCAAATTCTAAATAAAATTGCTAACTCAAATTCTTAAACTTCATGACGGACAATGACAACCATTATCATCGTCTCTGGAGTACATAGGAATATACAAGAAAACACAGGAATAAGTCATATTTTTATTGGAAAGATAATGATTTTTTTATAATATTTTTTTATTTTATTTCAAAAAAAATCTCTGTATTAAATATTTAGTTGACTTCTATTTATTGTAATACTCTTTTTAAAATTCTTGATAAGGTTATTCTGCTAGCCCCTCTCAGTAATTACTTTTTTAGCCTTTGCTTTCTTTTTAAAAGTTAGGTTGCTTATTATTATTACTAGTGCATTAATATTAATCCACAATTTTATAAATTAAATATGAATAATAATAAATTTTATTTTAGTTAAAATGATAAACATGTTACACTAAAACTAAAAGATTATGGGTTCAACTCTTGGTGTTAATTTTTTTTATATAATAAATTGTATATGATAAAGGGTATTAAAAAAATTGTGCACTAAATCCCCTCCAATCCTTATTATTATTTATGTAATAGATTATTATTATTATTAATTGGGAATATTTATTAATTACATTGATAATACATATAACTTGCTCCTTTGTAACTTTTTTTTTTCTTTTTTAGAATATTTAAATGATTTTCTTTTTATTCTGACTTGAAGAAAAATGAATTTTATGTTAATTTTTAATAGGAATGCAATTGAAGTGTTATCATTAACGAGTGGTCTTATATCGATAAAATATTGACGTAAATAATAATAGTTCCTTTTGGGCTTTTCCTTCAAGTATATAGATTAAAATGAAACCTACGAATTAATCTAATGGAGTAAATGCATTTGTCATGTGAAGGATACCTTTCCTTTTTTTGTCATTTGTCTACAAAATCTTATTTGTATTTAAAATAGCTAAAATATTATTTTTAGAAATTTATTTTCCAAAGCAATTCTCATATATCATAAATGGCAAAGTCATAGCATTTTCTTTTTCTCAATAGATCTATAACACCAACAACCAAAACAAAAAAATAACCAATTAAAGTGGATACAAAATTTAACACAATCCTGCAATTGAACAAACACCTAGCAACCATCATTAGTGCTTTGCTAACTCGGAAAAATCTTAAACAAGGGTTGTTAACTTATTATATTGAATATAACTTGAGAATCCAATTAACCAAAAAGAATAGAGATTGCATGAATAAAGCCATGCCAGTAAAATACACTACCCAAAAAAACCTGATTTGGCGAAGCAACTATTTTTTTTTTTCGGCAAATTATGCCCATAGATTTAACACAAAAGGACAGACTTCAAATTATATCAGAGTTCAATTCCATCATCCTATTTACTATTTAGTAAACCACCAGCATCACCAGCTGAGATTAATCCAACTCTTTAGTAATAGAAATTTTCCAACTCTTTAGTAATAGAAATTTGATAACTAAAAAAAATGGACCGACCGTTCTGCTTGCAGGGCCTTAGGGTTTCAGGTGCAGGTGTAAAACTCACGGTCGCCACCACGGTGTATTTCATGGAGCTATGATGGAATGCGGCTGTCGAGGAACAAGCATCGCGTCCATTGCATTAGACAGAAAGAGGCTGTGAGGATTGTTAGATTGGTTGTTCGGGACAGCATTGAAGAGAAGATGCTGATGTTGCAAGAGAAGAGGGAAAGTAATTTTGTAGCCTGAAGTATAAAGATCTAAATTTCCTTATGTCCATAGAATGACTTCCCCTCTTCTCCTCATGCAATATCAGCATCTTTTCCTCAATGCTGTCCCGAACAACCAATCTAACAATCTTCACAGCCTCTTTCTGTCTATGGACATAAGGAAATTTAGATCTTTATACTTCAGGCTACAAAATGACTTCCCCTCTTTTCCTCCTGCAACATCAGCATTTTTTCCTCAATGCTGTCCCGAACAACCAATCTAACAATCCTCACGGCCTCTTTCTGTCTAATGCAATGGACGCGATCCATTGCCTGTTCCTTGACAGCCACATTCCACCATGGCTCCATGAAATACACCATGGTGGCGGCCGTGAGATTTACACCTGCACCTGAAACCCTAAGGCGCCTGCAAGCAGAACAGTGGTCCATTTTCTTTAGTGTCTTGAAATTGATCAATAACACCAGCCCTCTGTTCAGCCGTCTTCAAGCCATCAATGCGCAAAGTCTTGAAACAAGCCTCCTTCAAAGGCACTTCCAATAAAACTAACACCTTGCGATATTGTTAAAACACAACCGATTTTGCTGTTGGCTTCTGTTCTCTTGATTCTTTGAGAAATTTTATCAACGCAGATGTTTTGGAAGATAACTCTTCATCCGATGATGAGGATGAAGAGGTACTATCAGCTCTAGAAGGCTCGATTGGGGCTGAGAACAAGTCAGATTCGGATAGAGCTCTACGGCAAAGAGGACGAGGGGATCCGCTGGATTGTATAATTCTCAGAATACAGACTCGGCAGAAGATGTGACTACAGCGGGTGATAACGATGTTTGCTGAAGGAGAAGAACAAATTGGGCACTCATAAGCTTCACATTCTTGCAGCGTTTCAACTAACCTTCGCAACAACCGTGGGTTATTGGAAACATCTTATCAAAAACAGTATGGTTAGTAGAATATACTAAACGTCATGTTTACCTCTTCTTCACAGTTATCACAGAAAATAGATATTTCTATCTGAATCAACATACCAAGACATCATTCATATTGTGAAACCAGGAGCCGAACAGAACTATGTATATTCTTTAAAATGTTTTAAGGGAAAATAAAACGAATTCATCCATATTCCAAGATTCAAAACACTGAGCACTCTGGAATTTGATAAAAAGAAATTAATTGTACATCAGACACTAAATTATGTTGAACGTTCTGATTCTAATGCTGCACTAATCCAGAGAAGTGCCAGTAATTTTCGGGAATTATGACTCAGTCTAAAGTGGTAAGTTTGGTGTCTCTTTAAATTAAGGATCAAAAGTTCAGCATCATGCGTTAAAATTTTGTGAAAATCCTGACCATTTCATGAGAAGGATGTAAATTTACTGTAATAAAGTATGCGACGACCTTGAAGCAGTCACATGGAATTATGGAATAGAAAGAGAAAACATGAAAAACATTGATAAATTGAATATAGGAATCTACTAAGTCCAGTTTAGATAAATAACTTAAATAAGTTTTTTTTTGGAAGAAGAGCTAAAAGGACAAGGACTTTTATTAATAGCAGCTTATAAATAAGTTATTTTGTGTTTAGATTTTTAGTTATAAAAGTACTTATTTTAAAGTTGTAAAGTTTGGATAAATAAATCAAAAAATACAATTTTTTTACACAAAAAAGTTGATATTAAAATAACGATGATAATAAATATTTTTTAATATTAAATTTTGATTTTACATAATCTAATCACTAAGATTACAATCGATTAGGCAATTGATTTTTTATTTGTTCTCTTATTATTTCCATTTTGCTAGGGCTTTCACATTCGATTCTTCTCACGTAATATCACTAGAAACTGGTTCTTCTACTTCACCTCACCCATAAATTATAATTCACAATAATCTTGATGGCAATGCCAAAGAAATTAGTGTGTAGTTAGTGTTTGCTGTTTTATTGTGTATGATATGGTACGTGAAAATAAAAAAACAAATATAAGATGTGTGTCAATATATATTTTGTTGCTGTTTTTTTTTTTTTACTCCTATTAGAACTCCCTCTTCCTTTATTGGGGTCAAGAACCTGCTATAACTAACTATAAAAATAATAACAAGCTATATAAAAATAAAATCACATGTGAAAAAATAAAATTAAAACTGAGATTTCATACCAGGCACAATGTTAAATACAAATTTAATAATAAAAATAGAGTGGCAACATGATAGAAAAAATACCTTAAAGAAATATATGCAGTAGGTGGATGGAACATTGTCTAAAAATAGTGGTAGAAGGCCAGTGCTTCTAGCAGATAGAACCTTGCACAAAAATGGTGGTAGAAGGCCAGTATTTACAGCAAAAACAGAAAACATTTTATACGGGATAGAATGACTTATGGAGCAAAAAGGTGTGAATTAACTTTTCGAGAAGTTAAAAGCTTTTCTTTAAAATAGTTCCAAACACGCGTATTATGACTTTTCATAATTAAAAAAAAAAATAGCTCTGCTACTTCCCAAACGGGCTCTAAGTAAATATCTACCATCTACTGTGTGACAAGGAGAGTATATACCTTCAAGAGTTAAACAGAATGTGTTTCCAAGATCACTGGGACACGATGCTACATCAGCACAGACTTGGCAAAGATGCAAAATGGTACTTAGTACAGCAGGAAACTTAACTCTTTTGGTATCCTTCCTCATTAAAAGCATCACTTCACCTTTTATCTAATTATACACTTTCCATTCTTCTTCATTAAGTTCAACATATAGAGTCTCAATAGTTTTTGGTAGCATCCCTAACAATTCATTGTCTTTTGTTTTTCTTAACAAAATTGCCTTCATCAATACCTGATGAAACAAGTTGGTAAAACAATCTGAAAGACTGAAACCACTTATACAAGAAACAAAAACCCAAAACACCTGAGAACAATCAATGAAGTTCATTCAGCCCAAAGCCAGAGAACATTCAACACAACTACACAAAGAAATAAGAAAAATGGAAGGCAATATTTCACAGATTTGACCAAATTCTTCACAGCAATACAATCTTAACTCTTCAGTCTCAAGTAATGTGTGGAACAGGCTTAAAATACATGTTATAAACAAATAATGTGCTGAATTCAGCTTAGGCTCATGACTAATGTAATGAAACACAATGCAATAGAAAGCTTTGATCACAACAATGCAACACAATTCAGTGGTATCTGAATTCCAAAATATAAGAATTAAAGAAAGATTCATACCTCGAGGCGCTCGTGGCCGCTGTCGAGGCCTTGATTTATGGGACGCTGAATGAACCGGTTCCAACTTTCTCTATTGGAGAATGGTTCAAAATCCAGGAAACTCATGAATGCAAATGCGTCCACGTAGCCATCCTTGATGGGTGTGACGGTGACAGCTCACCTCCTCTTGGAATTGCGGTTCATCACCATTTGCCTTCGCCCGGCTCCTGAAAGTTTTATGCCCTCAACCTGATCCAAAATAATCCTATTCCAAACAATTCTCTTTTACTGGCGACTCGGCCCTTTGTTCTCCAAAGTCAGTGTAGCGTAAGTAGTGAGCGCCAAATTCTTAGCTATCAACTCCTCTGCCCTTTTGTTACCATATTAACTCAAATAAGACAGTGAATTTGGAAAAATGTGATCTTCTAATTGTGAAATCCAAGTCGACACCACCGACACTAGACACACAATCAGAATTGGACCATTACTTTTATCAAGCGCCACAAGAGAGAGAGCAAAGTAAGAGTCTTTCCGAGCCCCATTTCAGCAGCCAAGATCCCTCCCTTCCAAGGTTCTGGCTTTGCAGACCTACTTTGCTCGTCACAAGACCTTGGAAGGGAGGGATTGGAACGGAGCTCGGAAAGACTCTTACTTTGCTCTCTCTTGTGGCGCTTGATAAAGGTAATGGTCCAACTCTGACTGTGTGTCCGTGGTGTCGACTTGAATTTCACAATTGGAGGATCACATTTTTCCAGATTCATTGTCTTATTTGAGGTACTATGATAATAAAAGCGCAAGGACTGAGGAGTTGATGGCTAAGGATTTGGTGCTCACTACTTACGCTACACTGGCTTTGGAGAATTGCCGAAATACTCTCCCCTCTCATGGACCTTGGACCCCACCCTCCTCGAAGCCGTCGTCCCGGCGCGCACAGACAAACCCGGCCACTTAAGTATCACCTGCAAGATATTAATTTTTACCAGTCTCAATCTTTCCTCAACTAATTACCCCACTTGACAACGAATTTATGGAGCCTGCAACTAAGAAAACCACTGCATTTCCAGAGATCTCGAGAAGAAGTTGGCTGCTGATCGTAAAGCACTGGAGCCTCCCGAAAGCATTGTGAGGACGAGGCTTCTGCAGCACCAGAAGGAAGGACATTGGTGGCCCCTTGAAAGAGAGGAAAGCGTGGAGCTTCTGCCGTTTTTGATGGAAAAAGCAGGGGGGGTTTTGAACCTCTTAACAAAAAAACAGTAGGTGTGCAAAGCCCTTAGAACGGAGGGATCTTGGCTGATGAAACGGCGCTCGAATGCTCTAGTCACTGAAACAGTAACACCAATACATTATTAAACACCAGCACATTATTGAACAGCAACACCATTCAGCAAAGCAGTGATGACACTAAATTAAACACTGAATTGAATTTTAGAAATTAAACAGAGCATTAGCCAGGCAGAAATTCAAAAGTTTAAAACAACACTAAATTAAATAGAGCATTAGCAAGGCAGAAGAAGAACATTAGCAACACCATTCAACAAGGCAGTGATGACACTAAATTAAACACTGGATTAAATTTCAGAAATTAAACTGAGCATTAGCAAGGCAGAAATTAACCAGAGCATTAGCAAGGCAGAAATTAAAAAGTTCAAAACAACACTAAATTAAACAGAGCATTAGCAAGGAAGAAGAAGAAGAAGAAGAACAATAGCAACATTAGCAAAATTATTTGAGCAAAAATTTCAGAAATTAAAAGGAAGAAGAAGAACCAAGCATTCAGTAACCAGAGCAAAGTTAAAAGGAAGAAGCAAAGCACGGCCACTCACCTTCGACAGAGACACGGACGGCAACCGGCGAGAGACGAGACAACGCGACAGATGAGACGAAGGCAAATGGCAAGTTGCTCCACCTCCAAGCCACGAAGAGAGAAGCCAGTGGACGACGTGCCGAGCTACCTGGGTTCTGGACCTGGGGAAGAGGAAGAAGCGGAGACGCCGAAAACCGAGAACCTGGGGACGACGGTGGCAAGGGTTTTGCTTCAAAGGGCTCGTTCACGAATGAGGGGGGAGGTGGGGAGGGTTCCACGAGGGGAGTGATCGTCTCTGGTGAATAAAAAATTGAATGGTGTGCAGTGTTTAATCTAATTATTCATTATTCTCTTTCTTATTTATTTCTGGTCCCACTATTAAAATTAAAGGTAAAAGATTGCACTGTATTTTGTTAAGTGTTAAAAAAACTAGAGAAGATCTATTTCCTTCCGCGAGTGAAATGGGCGAACGGCTTAGGCTTCAGCTCCTTGCCTGTTTTTTTTTTTTTTTAAACACAAAATGGTGTCGTTTTCATATAACCGGTCGATTATCGGTTTAATCCAACTGACCGGTTTCCATCTAATTCAGCGGTTTTTAAATAGTTTTTTAATTAACGGTTATTAGTAATGGATTGGACTGTTTTTATTATCAATTTTCAGTTTAACTGTAGTTAAATCTCAATTTGGTTTTTGAGATTTGGTCTGATACTAAGAATGATCTTCACAATTTCATTGGTCCCAATTAAAACTCCTAAATTTAGAATTGTGGCTCCAGTTTGCCCTGCGATCATCTCCGTCATCGGAATGCTGATCTAGCACAATTGCATGACATTAGGGGTGGCAAAGCGGGTCGGCCCGCCCATCCCCGCCTAGGCCTGCCCTATAAAGGGGGCGGATCGGTCCGCCCCACCAACTAAAATGGATTCAAAATGCTAGCCCGCCTCGCTTTATGGCGGATTGGTGGGCTAGCCCGCTTGACTTTTTTTTGAAAAATAAAATTCATTAAAATTAACTAAAAAATATATAAATAATAGTCAAATTATAATATAATTTTTTTATTTTTTTATTTTTAACTTCAATAAAATTGTTTAAAATAATATTTGCCAATAGAATTATCTTTATTTTAAAAAATAAGTCACATAATTTGAGTATATATACAAAATTGTAAAATAAAATAAATAAAGTTAATAACTAAAAGAATAATAAAAAAATGAAAAAAAGTGTTTAAAAATTCTATAATTATTAATTTTATAATAGTAATCACTCTCTTATTTAATTAAAAAAAAGAAAAATAAAAGTCTTCGGCCTGGCGGACCGGCCCGCCCCGCCCGGCTAAAACCCGCCAATATGGCGGTGCGGGTTTGGCGAATTTTTTTAATTTGGCGGGTTTCAAATCCTAACCCGACCCGTCTTTTAGCGAATCGGCCCGACGGGCTCGACCCGTTTTGCCATCCCTACATGACATGGTAGACACTATTTAAATAACGGCGCATTAGTTTCGCACGCAAATCCTTTGGAAATCACGTAGTGTAAGGATTTTCTTGATGTTTGGCAACTTATGATCGTCGTAGTGGAAAGAAAGAGAGTTTTAACCCACAAAAAACTGAAACGACGTGGTTTCCAAAGAGTTTGGACGTGAAACCAATGCGCCGTCGTTTAAGTAGTGTCCATCATGTCATGCAATTGCATCAAATCAGTATTCTGGTGACGAAGATGTTCGGAGCAAGTTGGAGCCACAATGGCAAATTTTGGGATTTTAATTGGGACCAATAAAATTGTAAGGGTCATTTTAAACATCGGATTAAATTTTAAGAGGCAAATTGAGATTTAACTCGTTGAACTGATTCAACCGACTAGTCTGATCCAATTTTTAGAATCATAGTTTTATGTCCTCACATCTCAGCCATATCAAATTCTACCATAGTATACCGCTGAGGTTTGAGGGCATAAAACTTCAAGGAGCCGAGTGAAAGCAAATGGTGATGCACCTCAATTTCAAGAGAAGGTGAGTTGTCATCGTCACACCCATCAAAGCATTTGCCATGTGGCAAGTTATTTTTAAATTTTTTTTATAAAATATAAGAAGATTTGAATTTACGATTTTTAGGTGAATATAAAAAAATTATGTCGTTTAAATTATAGTTCGTTGATATTTTAAAATAAATAATTATATAAAATTATAATTAATTAAATAATTATATTAAATAATAAAATCATAATTAATTAATTAAATTTAAAAATTAACACGTACCCTAAACGAGGATTATTATGTGTTGGTGGTCTTCACAAAGTATTTGACCCGATGAACAACAAGTGTCTATATTTTTTTCTTTTCTTATTTCTTATTGAGTTTAGTTAACATGTAGATGTTGATATTATTACTAAACCATTTGTTCTTATTTATATCTTATTAGATCCCATCTCCCATATTGGGTCCCCACAGAGTTATGGATTATTTATGTTTAGAAATTAAAAATTCCAACATCATACGATTCATCTAAACATGCAATTGCATTTTATTCAACAAAAGTAGGCAATATAAGTGTATAATAATATTCCAAGTGTATAAAAACCTTCCTCTAGGTTTGAACAGATTGGTACAACCAACACATTCTCAAATTATTATTCTACACTTTTTTTTCTTCGTATTATTGCTCGTATAGAACACTATGAAAATGCCAAATATTATATATATATGAACAATGTTTGGTGTATATTAAAATTAATTATTGTGTTTTTATATATATACAAATCCTGAAATAATCTAACTCAAATTCAATCTCATAGTATAATCAAATTATAATCAAATATGTATGTTCCAAAATTATATTACAATGCAAACTTCATTTATAATCAAATAAGTTAAAGGTAACAATAAACTCAATGATAAAATTACGAAAGAATAAGAAAAGAAAAGTTGAAAATATATTTTATATTTTTTGATTGATTGTTGATCGATTGAATTGTAAATTATGAAGATAAAATTAAATATATATATATATATATATATATATATATATATATATATATATTATTGACTTATCAAAGATAAAAGCAAATAAAAATAAGATAAGAATAAATAAAGATAAAATAAAATAAAATAATAAAGGCTAAAATTGTAATTGAATTTATATATTCTGTTGGATTGAATTTGTGGGCCGCGAGACTTCTTTATTGTTGTCATGGGTTAAGATAGAAGAGTGGTTTAATATGCTCGCAAGCTGGAGGATGAAAGATGTCAAGAACACCAAACTTATTGAGATTAAGATGTAAGGGTTGAGAAGACAAAGGTTTGGTGAAGATGTCAACTAGCTGCCCAGAGGATGGAATGGGGAGAAGTCACTTCACCTTGAACTTTGTGACAATCAACATCTAAATGTTTGGTCCCTTTATGAAAAATCGAGTTAGTAGCAATATGAAGAGCACTATGATTATCACAATATAAAACTGGTGGGCGGATAGAAGAGATGCATAAAAATGGTAACACATTTAGTGTCCATTGAAATTCACAAGTTGTGTTGGTAATTGCACGATATTCTACATCAGTGGATGAGCAGGCAACTGTAATTTATTTCTTGGTCTTCCAAGAGACTAAAGACTACCTAAGAAGAAACAATAGCCTGATAAAGATCGTTGAGTGCCAGGATATCCGATTCAATCAGAGTTACTAAAATCGAGAAGCTGAATTTCTAATTCTCTTGGAAAGAAAAGTTTTTTGGCTGGACTTAGTTTTCAGATATCATAACACATGCTTGGCAGCTTGAATATGAGATTCAATAGGAAATGTCATAAATTGACTTAATTGTTGAGTAGTATACATGATGTCTGGTCAAATAGTGGTGAGATAGATAAGACGCCAACCAAACGGTAGAAAAATTTTGTCAGGAATTTTGTCTTGATATAGTCTTGTGGTACTATCCATTGGAACAGAGGTAGATTTAGCACCTAATAAACCAGAATCCTCCAAAAGATTAAGACAATATAGTCCTCTTGAGATCCTAAAATCCCTTCAACCTCCCGTCCCACTATAAATAATCAACCTTCCAATTTAGGTCAAAGCGATCTTCTTCGAATTGTCGAGCTGTCTCCCTGCTCTATTCTAGGTCAAGGAGAAAGGGCATGCCAGCAACTTCATCAGGAACCTCTTTAGGATCAACACTTTTCTATCATGACACTTTCTTCCAATAAAGGCACTCGTCCTTCAAACCAACTTTGACTTTTATCAAGTCCAACTACTCATTATCTTTGTTCTTTCAGTACCTTTTTTATTGTTAACAAATTTTCAAATCGATATTCATTCTTGAACACTTGGATTATTGATTCTAGTACCACAAATCACATTGCATCAAATTTGTCTTAGGTTCACTTATTACACACAAATTTTTCTTATTATTGTTCATTTACCAAGTGGTTCTCAAATTACTATTTCTTATAAAGATATTGTTCAATTTTTACCATCCTTAGTTCTTCATGATTTTCTTTATTTACCTCATTTTAACTATAATCTTATCTCTATCTCAAAAATTATTTCAGCACTCAAATGTGTACTCACTTTTTCATCTTCTTCTTGTACTTTACAGAGCAACAATTCGAGGATGATTGATTTAGGCAGAATGGGAGAGGAATTATATGTCCTTAAATCCAATTTCGGTAAAAATTCATTCACTACATATTCCATAAATTTCATCCAATCCTCACCCATTACACCTTTAAATATATGATACAAAGATTTAATCACTTATATAAATATTTTCCTTTTATTTTTATGCATCATAACGAGGCTTGTGACGTTTGTCATTTTTCTAAGCAAAAGAAACTTTTATTTTCTCAAAGTTTTAATAAAGTCAATGCAAGTTTTAATTTATTACATTTTGATATTTGGGTTCTGTTTCGACAAAATTCTATTCATAATCATAAATATTTTTTTTATTATTGTTGATGATTTTAGTCGCTTTACTTAGGTTATTTTATTAAAATCAAAAGGAGAAGTGTAAAATCATGTAAATAATTTTATTACTTTAGTTGAAATACAATTCAACTCTAAAGTCAAAGCTATTTGTTCCGATAATGGACCAGAATTTATTTTACATAATTTTTATGTTTCAAAAGGCATTATTCATCAATATAGTTGTGTTAAAACTCTTCAACAAAATAAAAGGGCAGAACGCAAGCATCAACATATTTTAAATATAGTTCATGCTCTTATGTTTCAATCTAATTTACCATCATCTTTTTGGTCGTATGTTATTAAACATGCTGTTTATTTAGATAATAGAGTTTCATCATCCACAATTAATTTTAAAACATCATTTGAGATTTTATTTAATCATCCACCAAATTATCATGACTTTAAAATTTTTGGATGCTTATATTTTGTTTCTACGCTAATGACAAACATATCAAAATTTGATCCAAGAGTCAAAAAGACTATGTTTATTGATTTTTAACATGGTTTTAAAGGATATATTATTTATGTTTTAAAAGATAAAAGAGTTGAGATTTCTAAAAATGTGTTTTTTTTATAAAATAATCTTGCCCTTAGCCACAAAAAATATCCAATTCTATACACTTAACTCAATATTGTCAAACACGCCTTATCAAAAACAAGATTCGGTTAGTCTTCCAGTTGGACCCTTACCTATACCCATTGATCTACTTTCATCCAATTCTTTCTTTTCTTCAAAAATCTCTCTTTTTTTCTCACTGCCGCGTCCTAACCAACTTGAATCCATGATTCCTAAATCAAGTCGTACAATCTCTCCTTTTTCTGCAATAGACACTAACCCATCATCACCTCTTCATCTTACGTCACCTTCTTTGTCATTGAGCAACTCTATTTTCGTCATTTTGGCCGATCTCACCGACTTTTAGCATATTATTCTGATACTATGATAAAATTATGAAAGAATAAGAAAAAAAAAAAAGAAAAATTGTAGTTCTAATGAAACGGTTTAATTATAAATTTATTTTACTATGTTTGAATTTATTGTCAAAGCTATTATAACAAAAAATAAAATAAAAGGAGTGAGTAAAAAATGTATTTGAAGAGAACAAGTGATCAAAACAAGTGAATTAAAATGTATACATTCGAATTTCGAATTTATTGTATAAGGAAAAAAATAGAAAAATATACTGAAGATAAATGTGACGATGATAAAAGAAAAAGAAAATAAGATTCAAAGAAATTTAGTGAGAGCAGTGAGAAATTTGATGGAGGTAAGACAAAGAGATTGAATTAAATGAATGAAAGAAAAGATTAAAGGGTGAAGACCTAGTGCAATGATGATTGAGTAAGTTGCGTGCATAAAAAATTTAGTATATAACTAATTTGGCCTATAAAAATATATATGGTAGCGGATTCTTGTGATGTATACATTCTTTATATACATTAATTACATCATAATGCTTGATATCTCAAAGATAATAATTATTGGATTTAGTTAATATGTATCTTATAAATTTAAAAAAATTATTAAAAATAAAAAATATTAATTTTTAATATATTTATTTTATATTTATTAAATAAAAATATTAAAAAATTTTATTAATAGTAAATTTGTTCTTAAGACACATGTTAATCAAACTTATAACATTTTATAACTAGTATTTTTTACTCGTAATAACATTATGAGAATATAAATCTTTTAAAATTATGTCAGTTTTGTCCTGATATTATAGATTATAGCATAAAAATTTATATAATTAAACTATTTTTACAAAAATATCGTAAGAGACAAAAGTCACAGTCAACTAAAAATATTAGGTAGCGTTTGGTGGAGAGACAGATACTGAAAGACTGAGACTGAGAGACAGAGACTGAAATAAGTTTTAGTATTCTGTTTGGTGTCAAATAAGAGACAAAAATTGAAACAAGAATAAATTTCTAATTTAATTTGCACAAAGAATAAAATTGAAATTAATTAATTAAAATGAGAGTATTTTAGGTATAAAATGTTATTAAAGTTTCAGTCTCTGTTTCTAAAAATATCAGTCCCCTGTGTCCCTACATTTTGGAGGCACTGAAATACTGAAATTTTAGAGACAGAGACAAAAATTTTAGTACCAGTCTCTGAGCCAACAAACATGATAATGTGTCTCAGTCTCTTAGTCTCTGTCCCAGTACTGCAAAACAAACGCTACCTTAGAGTTTTCGTAGATAAAAAAAAATCAAATAATAAAATTTGTAGTTATTATCTTTATGTGAAAGGGTTTACTTTTTTTACTAATAATTAATTTTAATATTCGTTATCTAAAATTTAAAAGAATTTAACGTGTATATTTTTATATTTTATTAGGTGTTAAATGTGATTCACAAATAAAAATAATTAATTTTTATGCTTGCTATTTAAAATAATATTTTTCTTTATGTATATAAAAATATAATTAGATATTAATATAAAAAATTATATTAATATTTATAAAATTAACTCAAAATTATTTTTTTAATAAAATAATTGAATTTTGATTCTAACTTTAATCACAACATTAGTATTTTTTCTAAATTATATGTAATAAATATTTAAAAGAAGATAAGTAGAATATAGAATAAAAAAAATAAACAGTAAAATTTTAAAATTAAATAAAAAATATGTATATAATAATATTTTTTATTTGAATTATATTATGTTGTTAATTTTTTTTTGTATAACAGAAAAGTAGAAAAAAATAAAAAATGAGAGAAAAGAGAGAGAAAGATAAAAAAGAAGAATGAGAGAGAGAGTTTGTTAATTTTGGATAAAAAATTATTTTAATTATAATAAAAAAGTATTGGATGACATATTTTGCTTTGTCAAAATACTAATATAAAATATAAAGTATAAATTATATATAAAGTGGGAATGATAGAGAGAACTAGAAAAAGAGAGAGATATAAATAAGAGAATGTAAGGAGAAAATTTGCTAATTTTGGAAGAAAATATTTTTTTTTTCAATCTTAATAAGAGAGTGTCATGTGACACATTTTGGTTATTAAATTAGTTAGTAATATATGAATATAATATATAATATAGCTATAGCTAAAGTTTATTTTTAATTTAATTTGCATACAATTAGAGAATGTTATATTGTATATTTTGATTATCAAATTTATAATTAATTATTGATAATGATATACAAGAGGGATAGAGTGAGTGAAGAAATGAGAGAGAGATAAAAGGAGAGAGAGGAGGAAAAAAATTCTTTAATTTTAGAAGAAAATATTTGATTTCAATTACAATGAGAGAATGTCACGTAACATATTTTTGTTATAAAATTAGTAATACTAGTATATGTTCCCGTACCTTGTACGGAATAATTCATAAAATTATATAAAAAATTTTATTAAAAAAATAAATTAAATATATAATAATTATTATTATAAATATTTCACAAAGTCATAATTAAAAATCAAATTCTTGGAATTTTTTATATTAAAATATTAAAATAATTAGTATTTGTCTTAATCAATTTGAGTTTGTTGAGTGGTCATCTCATTTGTCCGCTTAAACAATTATTAGGAATTAGAATCTCGCTTTGTGTGTGTAGCAATTCATTAACTAGCAGTAGACCCTTAATAAATGGAGCATCAATACGTGATTAGACTTTGCAGGAATACCCGAATACGCGGGTATCTGACCCATCCATACCCAGTTGGGGGGGGGGATAATAGCTTGATACAAGTCGGGGTAGATTTTGCTCGGGACATGACATAGTCGAATTTAGGGTGTACCCCAGATATATACATAAAAATACTTTTTACGAATTAGAATTTGCATCACATCACAGATTTAGTGATTTACAGACCCAACCATCCAAATTCAAAGTCTTCTTCTTCTCGGCTTCACAAAAAATCTCATAGCTCTTATCAATGTGGTTGCTGAGCCCATCGCCATCTACCCCTTCACCCTTCACCCTTCACAACCCCATCTTTCTTCAACAGCTCATGTTGCTATCGCTGCTTATTCCGTTACCGTCGCTATTGAGTATGTCCTCTCTCTCTCTCTCTCTCTCTCTCTCTCTCTCTCACTCACTCTCTCTCTTTCTGTGTGTGTGAGTCTATTAGGTTCTTCTCTTCTTCTTCTTCTACAGACTCATCACTTAGTCATCGTCGCTATGAGTCCGGACATTGTCGTTGCAATTTTATGCAAGTCTGTCACTGAATAGAATATAATTTTTATTCAAGTTAGACCAATTGAAAATATGCATGCATGAGATCATTTTTGCATGTAATTTCTTAATTTTATCATCCAAATTTGATCTATGTGGTTGAGTATTTTAGTATAGCGATCATCATGGTTTCGTTACGACACTAATGTGATAAAAGTTACGATAATTTCATAACTAAATAATATACAAGACAAACCAGATTATTAAAATAACTAGGAAAATAACATTTAGATGTGCGCATAAAGTTTATAAGATGTGATTATCTCAGGAAAATATATATGTATAGTCCAAGTAGAAAATTATTATTTCTTAATATATTTATGGGCACTACATATATTAATTATTTAATTATAATTACAATTTAAATAATTTCACATTAAATAACTTATATAACAGTGATCTCATTTATTGTCATAAATGTTGAATTAAATAAGTCATTATTATTTTTTATTTAGATAAATGAGATTAAAACTACAGATTCTATTTTATTTGTATTTTAGGGTTTAATGAGTACCACATTCAAATATAAATAATAACTTCAAAATTTTGGTCCCCAACACATCAAACTTGCCTCTGTAGTTTTTTTTTTCCACAGTGGAGTTGCGATTCAGCCCTATCATGGATACAGAAGGTTTTCGTTGACGAAGATAAAAAAAACCACAAGAGCCAGGCTCTCTGATCTCAGTCATGCTCTCGAATGAAGGGACGCTTCCGCTCTCTCAGTTATATTTTTTAATGATTTAACATGGATGATCTCGAGGTTGAGAAATACTAAAATTTTCAGATAAAATAAAATTTTTATTCAATCAAATGATGATAAATAATTTTATTGAATTAAATTATATTAATGTGATTATTGAATGATAAAGAATGTTAGAAAAATAAATAAATAATATTTTAAGAGTATAAAAATATTAAATTGTCATTTCAATTTACTTTTTCAATCAACGAGAATAAATCTCTTGAATTAATTAATTTTTTTTAAAATATATACCTGAAATTATTTTATTTATTCAAAAATTTTTTAAATATATAATGGTTCAATTAGAGGTTGACTATTGAAAATTGAATATAATATTTTTAAATTTGTATTTTCAATAAAAAGATGTACTTAATTCTATCCATCATAAATAACTCTATATTCACTATTATTTATTTATCTAAATAATTCTAACATTGATATATAGAATATTGTTTTTAGATAGAAAAAATTTAAAATATATTTATTATATTTCAAAAATTAATATTCACATTTAACTTAGAATTTCAACAAATATGACAAAAAATATTATATTTTTTAGTTAAAAAAGCAAAGTATCTATAAATATATTTTTGTGCTTTATCTTGAGATTTTTTAAAAAAATTTGACAAGTTAATGAAATCAAATCATATTTTTATAACATATATAAGAATGTATATTACACATAAATAAAAAATATTAGGTGTAATAAGAACAATACATAAATTAAAGTAAAATTTAGAAAAATAAAAACCAATAAAATATTGAAAGAAAGAAATATAAATAGAAGAGAAACAAAATTATTAAACGGAAGAGAAATAATTTAATAAATTTTATGTGTATATAAAAGAGGAATAAAAAGTAGCACCTGTCATCGATGTCAGAATGGTTCTAAATACATTCTTCATTGTCTTCGGGAGTGTCCTAGTACCAAAGAGGTCTGGAACCTTTTAGACCTGTATTCAGATAACTCGAATTTACATGATTGGCTCTACAGAGGTGCAAAGAGTGGAGATGTTTTTCTTTTCTTTTCGACCATCTGGTAGATTTGGAGAAGCAGGAATCAGGACTTATTTAGTATAGATGATTCATGGAGTGCTAGTAAAGTAGTGAGTTTGATTCGTAGTTCAGTAACGGAGTTTCACACTATTTTTGCTATGCATCAATCTTTGTCTCCTCCTTCACTTTGTTTGCATTGGGTTCCACCTCCATTTCATTCTGTTAAATTGAGTTGTGATGCTAGTTGGCTTGCTCCTTTTGGCTATGCTGGTTTTAGTTGTATCATTCGCAATCCTGATGGATGTTGGTTGAAAGGTTGCATTGGAAAAGTCAAAGTGTGCAGTGTTCTTTTTGCTGAATTGTATGCAATTTGGAGAGGTTTACTTCTTGCTTGGGAGAGTGGATTTCGTGACATTATTTGTGAAACAGACTGTTTAAAAGCTCTTTTCTTGGTAAACCAAAGAATACTTGGTAAGGATATTTCGGAATGAGATTTGGCAAAGCATATACAAGAGGTTATGAATTGAAATTGGAGAGTCTCTATTCTTTTAGTTCAGAGGACTGCAAATAGTGTTGCAGATTGTATGGCTAAAGCAGTTGCTTCTAGCGCAGACATTCACTCGAATTGGAGCCAAGCATGGAGTGAGCTTCAACATCTAATAGATTTAGATATGACCCTAGCCAATTAATTTGGTTTTGTCTCTTTTTTTCTCTCTTTTCTATTTAGTCACAAAAAAAAGAGGAATAAAAAGAAAATATACGGTACCTTATTTAATTTAACAAGATTTATGAAAATAAATATATAGAATAAGAGAATAAAAAATAATAATAAAACTAAATATCTGAATTAATATCAAAAATAAAAATAATAAAATAATGATAATTCATCATAATCTTAATCTTTTAATATAATTAATTATAATTAAATAATCAAATAAATTGAATATAAATATGTCTAATCTAATCGTATAAAAAAATAGTAGATTTTTTACAATTAGACATATTATATATATATATATAATAAAATGTTATTTTAAAATAAAATTATTATTATTAATGGCATATGAATATTAAAATAATAAAATTATATTAATGCATTAATTGAAATGTATTATTAGAATAAAAAATTACAAGAATTAAAATAACTGAAATTTATTAACTTTAATTAGTTAAATTAGTATAAAATAAGAAAGAGATTAATCAGGTTAAATAAATTAAAAAATATTACTGAGCAAAGCAAATATTAAAATAATTATATTATTAATTAAAATATCTTAATTCAATCGATTCAAATTTTTATTTAAAATAGATAATCAAAGATTACCAATAAATAAAAATAAATGGAATATAATAAAAAATAATTTTAATAATATAAATAATTAAATTAAATTATTATATATAATTTTTACTTTTTACCTTATCATAATTGAAGTTAACGTTAATAGTAAAAAACTAATTTTAAATAATCTCAATTTGTATTTTACAACATAATTAAAGCACAATCTATAATTTTTTATTTTGTGATTAACCAATATTTTTTAAAGTTTTTGATTAAATCTACTGTATTTTATGATTGACAAATTTTCTCTATAAAACACAAATTTGTGATGAATTATTACGATCATAATTAATTAATAAAATCAAGAAAAATTATAAAAAAATCAAATAAAAGATAAAAAATAGAGTAAAAAATTATTTTGAAACTAAAAATTTGTTAATTATGCTAAAAATGTTAAATATTTGTATCTTATTATATAATCAATTTTATTACTCACTTCAATTTTATTATCTCTTTGTATCTAAAAAAAGTATATAATATCACACTTATTTAAAAAAAAAACTCTTTAAATATATGGTATAATATTTAATTTAAGAATAATAAGATAAAAAATATCTAGATTTTTATAATAATATTTAAAATTTTAAATGATGATAATACAAAGAGTTTAAATCTACCAAATAAATCTAGATTTCAATTTAATAATTGTCCTTTGCACATCTTATTTAAATTTAAATTTTAAAATTTAATTTGTATGTTTTTTTTCTCCTAATATATATTATTTTTGACAAAAAAAATCTATTAGACCAAAAAAATATTCTATCAAAGAATTATTATATGAAGATTTATAATTAGAGAAGAAAATAATAATAAAAGCATTAATAATAATAAAGAATAAGAAATGAAGCCACCATATGAAAGAATGTTAAAAAAAAAATAAAATTTATATTAATAATAATAATACTGAGAAATGATATTGTTGTTTTAGGTTTTTACCCTTTGTCTTTGGCTATCGGCTTTTTTTCTCTTTCTTTGCTTTTTTTTTTTAATTATCAAGTGATAAAAAATTAAAGAACAAATTCAAGAAAACAAAAATAGCAAAATCAATTGTAATTATACAAATCAAAATACATAAGAGAAAAATAGACTATTATATGATAAAATTAACATGAGTATATTTCATCATTAAATAAACAAAGTTAACGCAAAATAAAATTATACGTAAAGATTAAAAAAACAAAGAAAAAAGAATTAAAATATCCAAAATGATAAAAAAATTATTTTTATAATTTTATTCTGTCAAATTTATAAATATATAGAAGACTATAAAATAATGAAGTTTTAACTAAATTAATTTATATTTATTATATTCAATTAATTGATATATAAAATATTAAATTATGTGATACTTAAATATTTAATTAAATTAATTAATTGATATAATTAATTTATTATAATAAATTATATTTAATGAGTTAAAAAAATAAATTAAAAAATACTCTAAAAATATACTATGTCAATTTTATTATTAAGTATAAAAATTTAATTTTTATATAGATAAAATAGATATAATAGATAATAGATTCATACATAAACACACACCATTAATTAGAATAATATAACCTCATTCAAGCATATCTCAATATCTATTTACTTTTCACATAACATAATTCATATATACATTAAATAATTACACAGCAACATTGAATACATATGGTATAGAAATTGGGAGCAGTGAGCACATTTAATAATTGTGGGGCTGCCGCCGTTCAAGAAGATGGCAAGTCAGGCCAACCAACTTAAATAAGGAAGATGGATCTAAATTCTAAAATCACCAGCTAGTTTTATTTATTTTTTAATACGTGGCAATAAATTATTTATTTTATTATTCGCAGGAATTTTGATAACCACCTAAATTATGTGGACTTTTTAACCTGGTGCTAAGACATACACTAATTTACTCTCTTTTTCTTTGAGTCTTTGACCTGTAACCTCCTAATAAAATTCCTTAATTATATTCATCAAAAGTCTATTTCTCCTCACATGAGAAAAATATGGAGCCATGCACATAAAAAAATCTAATGCTGTCTAAATCACATGAATCCCATACCCTTTTTTTTCTTGGTAAGTACATATTAAAATTATTATTAATATAAATGTTTAATCTTTTTTATTTAATAAAAACATATTAAATACATTGAAAATATTTTTTATATAATTTTTTAATTTATAATTTTATTATATATTCTTAAGATACATATTAATTAAATCTTATTACATAGTTATTGAATCCGGTTTGATTCTCAGGTTAAAAATTCAGTCACCCGTAATTAATTTGGATTGAGTCATAATTTAAATCGACCAAATAATTAATTCAGTTAAATTTAGTAAAACCTGATAAAATCTGGTTAAACTAAAAAAAGATATTATTTTCTATACATAATATTTTTTATTAAATGTAATACATAAATAAAATTAAATTATATTTACTAGTTTACCAAATTAAAAAATAATATTTTATTAATTATACTATATTTTCTATTTCTAAATTATTATTTTTATTTTTTATAAATACTTAAAGAGTATAATAGATATAAAATTATAGATACTTACAAAGTATAATAAATATAAATTAATTGATAAGTTATTAACATTTAAAAATAATATTTAATTTAATGTAAAATAAACTAAAAAAAAAAGACATTTTTATGAAAATAAGAAAATAAAATAAAATTTATATAATTATTTAATTATGGGAGAATCAATCAATTTAATATATGATTTAACGGTTAAATTAATAATTCGACAATCCAATAGTGTGACCAGTTTCATTACGGAAATAGATTTTTTCGATGAAAAAAATACCTGAGAGAATAAAGTGTGATATTTTATCTTTAATTCTTTAAGTGGAATCAAAATTAAATAAAAAAACAATAAAAAATTAGATTAAATACTGAATAACATCCATTTTTTTTTTTACTAAAAAAAATCCACTCCCGTTTGATTACTAATTTGATTCGGACAACTATATATATATAGCTTCATAACGTATTTACCTATGTATGAATATATCGTTCCCCATCTTCAATAAATATTTTATGCGTAGATGACTAGATGTCTTTATAGTAAATAGTAGTAATTAATTAAATAAAGGATAATAAGACTTTGTAAATGCCTCAAGCAGTGTTGTCCTTAAGTAGCAAAACTTGATAGGGATCGTAAACAAGACCAGATCAAATTGTACGTTGCTACTCCAATTTAACCAATATTATTAGGCACAAAGGATAATTAATGCAGTAGTGGAAATTAAACTGGAAAACGTTGTTTTAATTGCATTGGAAACATCACACACAACAAAGCATTGTAATATTGGTCCCACGTCCTTTTCTGGTGAAACAAAGCAATAAATATTAGCCTTTTTTTAATAAAAAAATTAAAATTTATAAAATTATTACTACAAGTTGAGAGAGATTATAATAAGAATAGAATTAGTTAAAAAATAGATAATATTATGTTAAAACTCTAAAATAATAGCCTCTGAAAAAAATATTAAAATTTAAAACACTTATTTATAGATGAAGGGAATATTTAATGCATGTTTAAAAATATTTACAATTTTATTTTTAAATTTATAAAAAAGAAAATTTTGCTACTACTTGTTAAAATTATTTAAAATAAGCATTTAATTTTTTTTGAAAAAAATAAATGCACTACAAAAATGTTGTAAGCCTTAAAATTTTCAATTTTCAATAAGAAAACATTTTATATTTAACACCTTAGCAAGTGTCACTAAATCCTAAGAAAAATAAGCACAAAATGTTATCAATAAATTTAAAATGCGTATTGAATCTAGATGAAAACTCAGTTAACTTCACGCGAAGTTGATAGTTGAGAGCCGTTAAATAATTTGACTGATTTGACTAAATTTTTATCTAACGATTCTCAACTATCAACTTCACGTGGAGTTGACTGCACCTGAATTTCTACCTAATTCTGTTTTGGTGAGTTCTGAACCAATTTAGGACACAATTTTTGGTTCTTGAGTAATGAGTATGGAGTATGTGTGTGTGAGATAAATCAATAATAATTCATAGCTTTTTGAATACACATTGCATTGTTGGTGCTGTTTGAGTGAGTTTGGTGGAAGTTAGGCAAAGGAACAGGTACATCTTTTTAATGCCGTTGCAACCCCTTGTGACGTTAACACACCCAATTGTGTGTCATTCACTCATCTATCTTTTACATTTATAATATTCTACTTTTAATTTAATAATAACATAAACTTTTTAATTTAATTAAAATCCCCCATCATTCATTCATTTTTTTTTCTTTTTTCAGATAGTAGTCCCTTTCCTTTCTCTTCTTTTACACAATCACGCCACACATATTCACACACTAATGAGTTGTGATTAAAGTAATAGAAACTTTTAATTCAATTAAAAGGGGCCCCACTTTGTATTTAGTTATAACAACAACAACAACAATAATAATACTATATATTACATAAAATTACATACATCATCTTATCTTCTTATATATATATAGTTACATTTTAAACTCCATTGTCATATTTTAGTATTTGGATTTTGGAGTTAGGGTGATATGCATGTACCATAATTGGTGACCATATATTATTATTATTGTTGTTACCTAAGTTTTTTTGTTTTGGTTTAAATAGGTGTTTTTAGTATTTGCATTTAGTAGAGTGATTTTCAGCTTGTAATTCCCAGATATGATATGTAAAAAATTCACAGCAAATGAGTTCATTGATTTTGATTTTGAATTTAGATTTTTGATATGATCCAAAAGAACATCATGGGCATGTCTCTTTTGGGGGTCATGATTACAATCTAGTAATAACCAAACAAAGATCATAAGAACACCATCATCAATCAGTGCCAGCTGCCTCCCACTGGTGGTACATGTTGTTGTTGCCCCCTCTCTTTTCTATGTTGGAATTCACTTTGTGCATTCTAGGTGTTTGTTCCATGTCCTGTGCGAGAGAAGTGTTTGCTTTAACTAACAATCTTTTGTGAGAGAACAAAAAGCCTTGTCGGTTGTGTAGTCTACACAAGTCCTTCTCTGAAAGCATTGCATTAAGATTTTTAAGGCACTACTTTGGCCTAACCAATACTCACTCTTCTTCCAATGGTGGATCTTGTTTTTAAATATTTTCTTTGTAATAGTAGAAACACTTTTCCTTGTTTCTTTTTCTTCTGCTAAATATATAGACCCTTTTGAAATCCAATCTCCAAGTACAAATCACAATGCTTTACTTCCTTATATCTTTTGTGTCCTTTGTGATCCTTTCCAAGTCCTTCACCAGAAAACCACACTGTAGAGGAGATAGTAGTGGTGGGGAATCAAAACTAGTTTCAACTTGGTTCTTGGGGAATCTTCCAAGTGTGTTGATTTCTAGGGTCAAGAAAGGAAGCATTATTGGTCTTAGTTTTCTTCAATTCTCTCTTGGAATGCCGCTAAAGAAGAAGAGTTTGGTGTCTAATAAATTGAACAATAATGGGGAAAAGGAAAAAAACATGGTTTCTCTGTTGGATTTGCCTGATTTGCCATTAGAGATTGTCCTTGAGCACCTTTCACCTGCTGAATTATGCCGTGTGGGAGCAGTGTGCAAATCTCTCATGGACAGAAGCAGAAGTGATTATCTATGGCAGAAACAGATGGAGAGAAAATGGGGTAAAGTGATAGGTGATGTTGCTTATAGGCAATGGCAATGCCATGTAGCTTCAAGAACCAAAGAGAAGATGTTCAACCAAAGCAATCAAAGAGGAATATTTGCTTCTCTTCGTAGTTTTTCCCCATTCCTATGGCTCAAACCAAGAGCAGGAAAGGGTGATAATAAGTTAAGGAATTCATTGCCTGAAGATTCAACCATGGCTTTGTATCTTTCTCTTGAGAGTGGCATATTTTGGTTCCCTGCTCAAGTCTATAACCGTGAGGTAATTAATTAACCAATTGCTGATAATAATAACCTGTTTGTTGATTTTGGTAGGTTGCCAATATTGCACAGTGATTAAACTTCATTGGGATACTGTATTTCTTTGTAATTGATTTCCACTTTTCCTTTTTCAGAATGGTCATGCTGGGTTCATGCTTTCATGTTATGATGCTCTTTTGTGCTATGACTCTAGAACTGACACCTTTCAGGCAAGGTATGTTGAAAGATTTTACTCCTTCATAGTTGAGCTTAGTCCAATCTAATGTGGTTAATTAGACTTCCAAATTGTCTGAAATCTTTGCATTTAGACAATTTTCAGAGTTATAATGTTGAAGTGTGAAAACTCATAGCTCTCTTTAACATGAATAAGTTCATAATTTCTGGCAGGTACTCACCTAATGGAAGATGGACAACTGAAGAAAACATACAATGGGACAGGTTGAGAGTACCACCAATTGACAATTCTCCACATGTTCTTCATATCTCTGATTGTTTAGATGACTTAAGACCTGGTGATCATATTGAGATCCAGTGGAGGAGAAATAAAGAGTTTCCATATGGTATGTCTGATGAAATGTATCAAATCAATGGTTCTGATTCAATGGACTAGTTTCTAAATTATCCCATGTGAAGAATTGTATAACACTTTGGTTAACAACCATTGATGTTTTAATTTTTTTTTTTATTTATAAGTTTTGTGTCTGTGTGTTTGATTACCTACATTTACTAATTCTTTTGCTTTAATTGTATTGTTTTAGGTTGGTGGTATGGTGTCATTGGTCATTTGGAATCATGTCAAGGATATGCAAACCAGTGCCTTTGTCACAAAAATGGTAAGAGAATCCACTTTTTTACATTTTTCTCCCCCATTAAATTGAGCTTTCGTTTTGTTGCATCTCTGGTATGACAGGATTTTTCACATAATCATTTATAGAGTCTTATGTCATAAACCACTTTGAGTAATTAATTACACATATATATCATGGGTTTGTCCTTTCTGGCTTTGGTCATTGGTGAACAAAGTTTGAGTTGATTTATATGACAAAGTGGTAATTTGTGACAGATATGGTGATTTTGGAGTTCAACCAATACACCCCTGGTTCAAGGTGGAGGCAAACCATGATAAACAGGAAGCATCATAGAGAAGAAGGAAATGAAATAGATGGTTTTTATGGTGGAATTAGGAAGCTGCATAGCAATGAGGAGATTACAACGTGGAAAAGCCTCTGGCCAACCAAAACTGTAGAATGAATGAGTTGACTCATAGCTTAGATCTTTGTATATTTTAATTGTTACAAGGATGAATTTGTCATTGAATGATGTCATTTCTAACAAAAGGTATAGCATAGAAAAGAGTACTACATTGGATGAATTTTCACACACTCCTTAACACACTGTATTGCCAATTTATAGTAGTGTATATGTTATATATTTTCTTGCTAGCTATGCTCATTCTCTTTCTTAATCCACAATGTTGGTCCTAGTGTTCATCTCTAATACACTTTATGGAGTGATAACATTACATATTGTTAAAGAATTAAACTATTTAGTTATAAATTATGACATATATTTGTTAATGTGTTTGTGTTAAACACAATTATGTTTTATTGACTTGTTTCATATAGCAATGCCCTAATTTGCTCTTTTTAACTACCAATGTGAAAAGAAAATAAAATATTAGGAGACTTAAAAAATCTCCTTTGCAATCTGTATGAATTAATCAAAATTCTAAAAATGATACTTATTCAGCCGAATAAAAAATTTTGTTCTAATTTTTAATGCCCAAATTAATTCCTAAAATTTGAAATTTCAATGGGATAACTATTTGAATGTTTATCTATGGGTATCTAGATGATGGAGATTACTTAAATTAGCTCTTCAAATTTATGAAAATATAAAGGTTAAATTAATTAATCTCTGAACAGGTTTATAAACTCAAATAATGTTACTAATTTTGGTCTTAATTTAAATTGATTTTCTTAAAAAATAAAAAGTTAAATAACTCAAGTACTCATCAGGAATTTACCTAGCACATGCCTCATTCCAAGAAAGAGGTCGACAGACTATACATAGAATATTCCAAAGAACCAAAAGAAGTCAAATATCTTAAATTTTTTTATTTTCATCCTTCTCTTTTCCATCAACCAATTAATCAAATTCAATATCAATAAATAAATATTTTAGAGATTTAACATATACTATTTTTTCTTAAAGTTCGTTTTATTATATATAATTTATAATATTCACTTTTATTTTTACTATATAAAAGATATGAAAATTTGGTGTATAAAGTCCTTTTTATTAAATATCTTTTATCATATATAGCTTATAAAAATTATTTGAGTAAATGCCATTTTCGGTCCCTAACTATTTGTTCGATGGACTTCCTACTCTTAAGAAATTTAAAAATCCAAATTGGTCCCTATTTACTTTGAAATATGTACATTTCAATCCCTATCAAATTTGAGTAAATGCCTTTCAGGTCTTTGGTAATGTCCTTTTCGGTCCCTAACTCGGGACTGTCCTTTTCGGTCCCTAACTCAGGACTGAAACGTACATATATCAAAGTAGATAAGGACCGATTTGAGTTTTTAGATTTCTTAAGAGATGGAAAGTCCATCGAACAAATAATTAGGGACTGAAAATGATATTTATTCAAATTATTTTTCTCTTAGGATTTTTAAGACTTAAAATAAAACTTATTGATTAAATTATAAAATATTTACCATCTATGTTAACTTCTTGTATATTTTTTATTTTTCTTGTCTTAATTTTTAGACATTACATTTATTTTTTTTAGTGAATAAAATACCACTGTTATTGGGAAAAAAAAAAATTACGTCAAGAAGAGAAAAGGGAAAGAAGAAGAAAACAGAACAGGGGAGAAGGGAAGAACCCAGGTTGCGAGCGAGAGAGAGTAAAGAGAAGAACAACCCAGAAGAGCAACAAACACAAAAGATTACAACCACTGAAAAAGGTTGTTGCTTTCTGCTAACACTGCGAAGATGAACGGAGGCCCCTCTGGTTTTAGTGCGTCAATTCTCTCTCCCTACCCATTCAATCATCTGGGGTGTTGAATTTTTCACACCCCAATTTTCTTTTTAAGCTCAATTTCTCATTTATGTGACAAAGTTTGCGTCTTTTCGATTCGCATATTGATGATTTGTTTATGTTACAGCAAATGCTCCGGTCACAAGGGCTTTCATCATCGCCTCAGCGCTTTTCACAATCTTCTTTGGGATCCAGGGTCGTTTCAACTCTCTGGGGTTGTCTTATCAGGTGGCCCTTTTTACCTTTTTATTTTATTTATTTTTGAATTTGGGATTCTATTTGTATCATGTAATCAGGTTCATTGGGTTTCCTTTTAGGGATGTGTGTACAATTGGGTCTGGGTTTTAGTTTTCAAGTGTTTTAGGATTGAGTTGATTTTGATCTGCTGGGTTTATTCAGATTACTCTTTTCAATGCAATTATTTGGATTTTAATGTAGATTAGGTCATGATACTGTTTTAGTTTACTTCTACTTAAGGTGCCAGATTAGTTGTCATGGTATGTTAACCATGTGATAGAGGACTTATGGAGAGATGGAGGATTTGATATTAGTGGTTAGATTTCTATTGATGTGACTTTGAGATTCGGATTTATTTCATTGTTTTTCTTGGAATGTTAGTAAGGACACTGAGGGGTTATGCACTTCTGCTATCAGTGAACAAATCTAATGGAGAATATGTACTAAGATCTTCTGATACTTGTTCATGTTTTGCACTCTATAGTATATAATGAACACTTGAAAGGCTACAATTTTATAATCACTCAAACAAGACCATAACATCTCCCTTGTTCTTGTATTTCTGGCAGGATATTTTTGGAAAGCTTCGTCTCTGGAAATTGATTATGTCTGTATTTGCATTCTCATCAACACCAGAGATGATGTTTGGACTTTACCTGCTATACTACTTCAGGGTTTTTGAGAGACAGATAGGTTCCAACAAATATTCGGTAAGTAGTTTTATGTTTATGTTTATAAATTTCTCTAGAATTACTCTGAAACCAAGTTCAGTTAATGAAACGTTAGGCATAGAATAGTATGAGATTTTATATATCGTTGCAGATTTATGCATTTTCAATGTATTATACTATTATGTTCATTTTTCAACATATATACCCGCATCTCCCTTTTTCCCTCCATCTGCACTTTAGTATGCCGATCTTACATGACAAGAGGGAGAAGTGCTTTGTCTTAGATTACTATGTGTAGTTCTAAAATGTCTGTCTGTACCCTTCTGTGCAGGTATTTATCGTGTTCTCTGTATTAACTTCTCTACTGTTTGAGGTGATTTCTTTAGCACTCCTTAGAGGTATTATTCTCATTATTGATTGTTATAAATAACATGCCTTTCACTCAAACTTTGATTAATCTCTTTATGCTGCATCTTATTTCAATATATTTTGCTCCATCTTTCTTTGTTGTGCATGTCACTTCTATGGTGCTTAGTTTTCCTTCAATTTTTTTCTTCGTTGTCTTTCGACATTTTTGCTTTTGGTGGGCATTCTAAACAGAGTTAGTACTGAGCATATACAACAACATATATGGTTATCCATTGACAAGGAACTTCTCTTTATATGAGATTTTTATGTTGATACAACTTTGGGCTTCATTAACTTAAACATCTTTGGTGCCTTTGTTTTTTTTAATTTAGATAGAGCGGTTGTCTATTTATGGTGCTATTATTTGGTTGGTAATTGTATGTCACTTATTCGGATTTGATGTTTAAAGCTCTGTCCAAATAAAATATTTTAAGTAAGAATGTTTTAAAATTCTTGCATTTGAAGTTGTATGCTCACTCTTGCAGATCCTGCAGCGAAGCTAGTCACTCCTGGACCTTATGGTCTCATATTTGCTTCATATGTACCTTTTTTCTTAGACATTCCAGTTTCAACACGGATTCGTGTATTTGGTATCCCCTTCTCTGATAAGTCATTCATATATCTAGCTGGTTTGCAGGTAAATCATAACTGAACTATTTGTGCTTATATATTAATAACTATATGCATGTTCTGAACCATTCAGAGACGTAAAGGTAATTTATGTTATTTTAGCAGCTTGTGTTATCATCATGGAGAAGGTCCCTCTTACCAGGAATGTGTGGCATCCTTGCGGGATCCTTGTACCGTTTGAATGTCTTTTATATCCGAAAAGCAAAGGTAATTTTGAATCTACAATATAGGTTTGTTCTGTTATTTTAATTTTGAAAATTATGCGACAGTAATTCAGATGGCCTGTAATTTGTTTATCCATTATTATTAATGCAAGCTTCCATTAAGTAATGTGTGTATAAATTTATAGGAATAGGTTTAGTTGAAATTGGTTTGAGCCAAATCAATCTTTCACCTGAGTAACTTTTTGGGTAAATTATACCAATTTCCTTTGAGATTGGCAATATAACATACTTACCTCACGATTTACACACCACACACACACACACACACAAAACAAACAATTTTTATGTTCAGACCTTTTCCTTTCACACTTAATCCAATTATTTAAAATTTAAACCTTTTTCGATGACTATGCAGTATAGATTATTATACACCAAGTGATTACAGGGAACTTCTTGTTTTTACTCATTTGTGCTGATGTGTTGATGCTTTGCAGTTCCCAGATTTCATCTCATCATTCTTCTCACGATTTTCATTGCCATCCATGGGGAGTCCACGCGGCCCATCAACAAGGAATGTTGCGGGAAACGTACCATCCTATCCAACTCACCAAATGGAGGCAAGTTTTACTTTGTAGCTGTAACTAATATTGTTCGATTTCCATTACTATGGAGCTATCCATTTATGATTTTTAGTACTTGTTCAGATTTCTATGCCGCCATTATATTAGCATCTTATGTAATAAGAATGATTCCCTTTCCCCCCCTACTTGGATTGGTATATATGTGATGCATGAATATGTGATACAGCAGTTTCAAGTAACCCTTGTAGCTACGAACTACAACTGAGCATCATGTAGGAGATTCAGCTGAAAAGTTCGTTGTGCTTTGCAATTTGATGAAGTCATTTATAGCATTCCGTTCAATGCAAACATTTGTTGCATGAAAAATATATGGCTTTTTCTTCTTTTTCCTAACTAATTATCAGTATTTTTGTTGGCTGACCGAAGTATTATATATGGTGGTTGCAGAGAAACTACCCTGCTCCAGTACAATATGCAGTAGAACCATCAGAGGACTCGATCACTACACTTGTTTCGATGGGTTTTGACAGGAACTCTGCAAGACAAGCACTGGTGCAGGCCAGAAATGATGTCAATGTGGCCACAAACATCCTTCTAGAGGCGCAGTCCCATTAATTCCGTAAATGTTCCGTGTAACGAGAGCGACATTGTTCCGAATTGATACGCACAAATGATGAAGTATAAGGAATACACTAATCATGATGTGAGGATGTTTATGAACTTGAGGGATTCATGGTATTTATCATCCTCAGGGTTCCTCCTTTACGGTAATCATTTTTTTTCCACCTTAACTTGAATGTTTAGATATCCATCACAGGATTGTTAATTGATAGATGAATGAGAATTTAGAAGCCTGTACAAATAACTTGCACAATATGGAAATCATGCTTAATTGCTTATCCTTTGATGAGATGTTGAATCGGATATCTGAAGTGGCAGGTTCTTCTTTGTAGTACATTTTTATGCTGTTGTCTATGAAAGCAATTTTTTTATTTACTCTCCCCCTATATAAAATAGAAAGAGAAAAGGAAAGTATTTGGTTTTTGTTTCCGTTAACATAAAGGAAAAAGGAAAAAAATAAGGGAGAGATTTTATCATGGTTTCCGTTCCTTCCCAATTATAAAAAAGCAAAAAAGCAGAAACACTTGAAATTGAAACGGACTCCAAAATTTCATGTAATCCCATGATCACATCTCAAGATTAGTATGCCGATGTAGTATGGAAATATGATTCAGAAATTTTGTTAAATGAGATGATGGGCATAAAAAGTCGGTGCCTAATTGACTCCTATTAATGCATATATTTATTTATTGGGCGTTCTTAAAACGTTGATACAAATATTGGTTAGCGATGTGTCAAGTTCCAACAATAAGGAAGATATCAACTAGATAGTTTGAGCAAAGACGAAAGTATGCAGCTAGTAGATCCTGCAGGATTACACACACAAAAATCTTCCCAAGAACGAGGTGGTTCTGTGATTTAAATATATGGCAATGCTTTTACCACAGAAATTTGCATACAAAACTTGGTTAAGTATAAAACAATCAGAGTAATTCCTCTGTATGACCGCATGCTCTTAACGACATCCCCGCTACGCTAAAAAGAAAAATGTTTTATATTACAATACATCTTAATTAGTTCCATCTTTTGCTAAATACCTACATTCTAATTTAGCTATCTAATCCAAGCATTAAAAAAGAGAATGCAAGGGAAGGATCACAGACAATAAACGCCAGCCACGAAATGCATTGGTATTCAAGTAATCGATGATTCGTTCATTCATTGATTTCGACAGTACGGATCTCTTAACACCATGGAAAAGAAATAAAACTAAATGCAGATAAAGAATAGAAAAAGTGAAAAACACGATACAAGGGAGATCATTTTCTTCTCACAACCTTAATTTTCAAGGAAACAAACTCAAATATGGAAAACCCAACTCGTGCCTCATTATGTATTAGAAATGCATAATATCTCTTAAATCCATTCAGCAAGAAGCAAGAGAAGTGGAAGAAGACTAGAACCCTCCCCCTCACAATTGCATTGGTTGAGCCTGCAATAACTGAGCAGAATACAGCCAGGTCCATGGAAACAAGACTTTAATCCTCTCCCTCAACAACTTCATTGGCAATAGACCAGCTTGGAAAATTTGATGGGTCCAGGAGCAACAAAAAGAATATAGGTGGCATCCGTTATCAAGGAAAGAGGATATGCATAAAGTTTTACAACTAGGTTCATACAGGGCTTATATCTACACGGCCTTTGTGGAGTTGAAAAGCTGGGGTTATCCAGCTTCCGCAGCTGCACTGTATGCCTGCCCAGTTGAAGTATCCCAAACGGGCATCGCAATGAACGCATGACAGTTTTCCCTCCAACGCACCTTCCTCAACTGAGTGAAAGAGATATCAGTACAAAGAATTTGGCACTTTTTATGCATATATATGTCTCAACCAGTGTATATCACCAAAGAATCCAATATATGTACATCAGTCTATTTAATGAGATATGGTTAAGGGAACCACCCAGAAACGCTCCAAGATAGCAAAGCAAGAAAAGAATTGGATACACTTCAAAATGTTTAAGACCACTCATTTACAAAATTATTATAATACTCTGCACTAACATCATAGGTAATTGCCGAAACAGAGACACTATAGTATTGTAGTGAATGCTTTCTTACCAGCTTTCATCCACCGGAGAGGCTCAATAAATATGGACGAACACGATTCATTAGACTTGTTGAAAGGATTGCCACTTCTTCGCTTATGCCACTCAAAGGACGTCTCACCCTCACCAGGAATGTGAGCTACAACATGTTCTTGCAATGCGACAATTCGTCGGCACTTCTTACAGCGATATGTAGGACTCCTATTATTTTCTACTTTAGTAGCTCCTTCAACATCTGAAGAAATTTGGACAGGCATGCCAGGGTCTGCACCCAGTTTAGAACTGTCTATTCTCGACCCCGAGAAATGACTCTCACCTGAAAGAAAATGGACAAAGACAAATGTTACATAAGACGACATCAATTAAGGGTTGAGAACTTCAGTGTTCATAGTATAGTAGACTAATGGATTATATGCATACAATGTGTCATGCAACCAGAAAATCTATGACATGTAGCTTAGAAGCAACCAACAATTTTCCATACAAGTAGAACCAAAATTCTAAACAAACAGTACTTGTATTTATTCTCTATGCCACCTTGGAACATTAGCAAGAATGCGAGTTACCAGAAAAAACATAACAGGGAGATGGATCCATAGTTCCATACCAAGTATTTTCAGACGAAAGCGCTTATATATAGGACTGGAGTGATCAACCTTGAAGCCCATCTCCTCGAACATTCTCAACTAGAGCAGGAGAAAATAAATAAAAATAAATAATGCAATAGTTCTAATTGGTAGATAAAATAAGTTACAGAAGACTAAGATATCAGCAAGTCATACAAAGTTGACCCCATTCATATCACACCTGCTCAAGAAAGCCATCATTGGGGCAAACAAATTCATAGCTCTTCCTTAATGATTCAAGGGCATCTGCAGGGGGGAAGAAGATAACATCATATAAGATTGAGAAATGTCAATATTTCAATGATTCTACTTTCAGAAAATAAGCCCGAATTAGAGAAGACACTCATATTTACATAGATACTGATGATGATATTCACAGTGGCAGTAACAGAAGCTTTCAAAATCAAAATAGCTTGTAATTAAAGTTGAGCATTCTAAAAAGGGAAGTATCACACCTTCGAGAGAGAGATTTTCCGTTTTCATCAAATACGCCGTAATCACTGCCGCACTGCAGCAAAACAACCGGAGAAAAAACTAATAATAATAATCAAAACGCTTTCTTCTTCCTTCAAAAGTTAAAATATGAAAAATAAAAACGAAGGTAAAAAAGTTTTAACAAAATAAAGGAAGAGTGGTGGAACCTTCTAGAAACTCCGGCGAAGCAGTGAACCAAAACGGAACCTTCCTTCCTGCTACGATCAATGAAGTCGATGCAAACTTCGAGGTAATCAAGCAAGTCCTCGTTCTCCGTGTCCTTCAGAGGCACCGCCATCCTCACAAGCTTGAGGTCACGTCCGGCGTACTCGAGAGAGTAGAGGAGCTTCTCCGGCGACAAGGCACACTTGCCGGAGTCACCGCTGCCGGCGCCGGAGACGTAGACCTTGTTGATCTCCTTTACGGGGATGGAGACGGATGGGCGCCATTCGGAGAAGAAGGAAATGGAGGCGGAGCTGAGGACGGAGAGTATGTGTGTGAAGTCTCCTCCTCCGGCAGCACCGCCACCTCCACCGTTCTGGAGGATCTCCGCGGCGTCGCTGATGTTTCCGATGAAGAGATTCTCGCGGACAAGGTAAGGCATGACGCCCTAACCCTAATTACTTTCTGTGTGTGGATTTTATGATTTTTCTGGAAATTTATTTGATGACGCTGATCCAATTCAGAAGAAAATGGAGGGATTTCGAAACAGGTTTCTTTTTCTTCTGTTTTTATGCGCTCAACTCAATTCAATGACTCTATCACTACTTTCTTTTTTGTTTTTTCCCTTTTCAATTTTTAATTTCATAATTTTGAGTGTATCGTGTATGTTGGTCTTGACTTATAACTTAAAGAGGAATAAATAAATAAAATAATCACATTAATTTTAGAATGGAAAAGTATAAAGATCTAATGGCCTAAGTGTACAATGTGTACAATGGAGGTTTAGAAAGTATTAGAGATATGACTATTATTAGTGTTATATTGTCCTGTCAGGTTATGTTTTTTGGATAAGTAGATTCATGATATGGTATTAGATAGCACTACTATTTTAAAATTATTCTCTACGTCAAAGATACAAGTTTTTATAATTACAAATCATTTATATTTAGGCGCTGTATATTATTACTGAACGTTTTTTAATTATTGCACGTTCTTTTTTTATTTTTTTTTTATTATCGTCGTCGTTAACACCACTTCTTCCTTCTCCTTCTATTCTTCCTCTTTTTTTTTTCATTAGAATTTTTTTTCCTCCTTTTTTTTTTCTTTCACTTCCATTATTAGTTATCTCATTGTTGAAGATAATGAATAATTCAGGTTCAGATTATCAATTAAACTAGAACAAAATTGATTATTGTTTTGAATTCAATCAAATGGCTGAGGTATGGTTCAATTCAGAAGGAAAAAATGTAGCATTAGAGGAAACATTTTTCTGTATTTGCAGCAAATTTGGGTGTAACACGAAAATATTTGAGTATATTTTTATTCTGATAAGTTTTACATAATTCAAAACTCTTTTTCTTCCTCCTTCTCATCTTTTGCTATTTTTTTTCTTATTAAGCTTTTCCTTTTTATTTTACCTTCTCAAGTTTCTTCTTATTTTACTCTTTTAACAAGAATAAAAATAAAAAAAAAACAAACAAAGAAGAAGAAAAAATACATAATGTTGTAAAATTACTTGGAAGATGATGAACTTACATTTATTTAACTAAAAGAAAGAAAGAAATAAGAAAAAATGCAGCATTAGAATAAATATTTTTCTGTATTTGCAACAAATTTGGGTGTAATACAAAGATATTTGGGTGTAACACGAAGATATTTAGATGTATTTTAAGAATTTTGGGTGTACTTGTATTATGATAAGTTCTGCATAATTAAAAAATATTCTTCTTTCTCCTCCTCATCTTCTATTGCTTTTTCTTTTTTTTTTTCATCATCATCACTATCTTCTTCTTTTTTTTCTTATTCATATTTTCGTTTTTGTTTTACCTTCTTAAGTTTCTTATTCTTTTACTCTCTTAACAAGAATAAAAATAAAAAAATCAAACAAAGAAGAAGAAGAAATACCTACAAAATTACTTGGAAGAGAATAAACTTACATGCATTTAACTAAAAGAAAGAAAGAAATGAGAAAAAAAAAAGAAGAAAAAATGTAGCATTAGAGGAAACATTTTTTTTGTATTTGCAGCAAATTTGGGTGTAACACGAAAATATTTGGATGTATTTTTATTTTGATAAGTTTTGCATAATTCAAAACTTTTCCTCTTTCTTTTCCTCCTTTTTATCTTGTGGTGTCTCTTCTTTTTCATCTTTTTATTTCATATTCTCATAATTTTTTTTGTGAAAAAAAAATCAAATAAAAAAACAAAAAATACATAATATTGTAAAATCAATAGAAAGAGAATGAAAAAAAATACAACAATAATAATAATAATAAATGATGATAAAAATAAAACACGTAAAAAAAACAAAAAAACAAAAAAAGAGAAAGATGTTATATTAAACAATTTAGTTATTAATATTTAAAATATTTCACTAGATAGCAAATGAAGTATGAGACTCAAAGTCCCAAACGGAAGTAAAATTATATGCGGTAAACCTTAGCTTCCTAGTATGTCTTTTATAACTATATTCTTAAATATTTTATTTTTAAATTAGGAGTGAGATTCAAATCGTGATCTTGAAGTGAGTATAACTATATAAGAAAGCTATGTTATATGGATTATAGTCTATGGTTCTTTTTTTGTATATGAAAATAAAAGTAGTGATATATCTTAACATTGTAATTTTTGATATTTTTTAAAAGTGTGGAAGATACACAAATTGGAGGGTCCGATTTCTATATTTCAAATTTTTTAATTTTTTAACAGAAATTTCTCGATCTGATTTTTGTACTCTCACAAATCCCTCAATCCGATTTCACAAATCCCTCAGTCCGATTTCTGTATCTTCACAAATCGGACGGTCTAATTTCTATACTTCTCACAAATCGGACGGTTTAATTTTTGTTTATCTAATTAAACGGTTTCACATTTGAGAATAACACCCCATCAACTCATATTTTAAAAAAACACGGTTGCTACTCCAATATCAAAAACAAAATCTGATAATCCGTTGGTATCTTCTTAAATATTAATTGAAACAAGAAATTATTGTTGTTTGATTAAAATTAGGGTAAAAAACCCAAATGAGCCAAGGAGTGCTCAAAATTACCTAATTCAGCCAAATGAAAAATCAATACGTGAATCAACCAGGACGAATTATTATATAATTCGAATCAATATGATTCGAATTTTATTTGCATGTAATTCGAATTGATATGATTCGAATTACTAGGAAGCCAACAACTGAATGAAGTTCGAAACAACTTGTTTCGAATTACACCAACATAATTCGAATTTAGTTAATTCGAATTAGTATGAAGGCACATTGTTAAGTAATTCGAATCAATTTGTTTCGAATTACACTTAAATAATTCGAATCTAGTTAATTCGAATTACTATGTTAGGTTGTGACACTACATAATTCGAAACATATAGATTCGAATTATATATATATAGTGCGAACCAGGTCTGTATATATATGCTGTGAACTCATGTTGCTCTCAACAAAGAGGTGAGATGGCTAGTGAGGAGAGTTTCCTAGTTCTGGTACATTACAGAGGGTCGATTAAGAGAAAAACTCGGTCCGGCGTGAAGTTCACTGATAAGGATCCCCTATGTATTATCGTGACGCCGACAACCACCTACGATGCACTTGTTAGCTCTGTGCTGGAGAAGCTGGGTGTTGAAGGCGTTAAAAGGGTCAAGAAGTTTTTCTACCGCATTCCAACAGCGGTGCTCCATGACACCGTGAAGTTTGATTGTTTCACAATCGGTAGTGACGAGGACTTGCAGGTTATGTTTCTTTCTCGTAGGCAGTTTCCCGAGGTAAGGACACCAGAGCTGTTGGCAAAGTTGGTTGATGTGGTATCTAGCTCGGGTGGTTCGAACCGGAATGCCACTACGATAGCCGCGGTTGCCGGCTCGAGCTCGAGACCTGCTGTTGCTTCATCCTCTGCTCCTGTGTATGAGCCACCGATGCAGACTGTTGCGTCCCCTTCGTTTGCCGTTGATCTGAGCGGCAATGTTGGAGACGAGGTTCGGTATGGGGAACATATTCCCACCGAGGTACATTGTCCCACACCGGCTGGTGTTGGTGATGGTTTGTTTGATGATCCAGATGACGATGACGTGGAGCCGGATATGATCGCTGATGAAAGCGGCGATGATGTTGGAACTACTGTTCCGACAAGGGCTACAGGTGGATCTAGTTCTGGCACACAGCAGTATCCACCCCATTTTTCCTCATTGGACCTGGATGCCATGCGGCAGGACGACAATGCTCTGCAGGCCTCAGGATTTGGTGCTAGAGATACGGAGGGGTCTGCCGGTATGAACGAGTTCCAGGTTGGCCAACAATTTCAGGATAAAGATGAGGCGCTGTTGAGTGTGAAGACGTACAGTATCCGCCGAGGGGTCCAGTACAAGGTCGTTGAGTCTGACTACCGCAGGTATGTGGGAAAGTGTTCTGAGTTTGGGAATGGGTGCACATGGCTAATTCGGTTGAGTCTCCGACAGCGGAAGGGTATCTGGGAAGTGAAGCGATACAACGGACCGCATACATGTCTTGCCAGCTCCATCTCCAGCGACCATAGGAGTCTGGACTACCATGTCATATCCACCTTCGTTATGCCGATGGTTAGGGCTGATGCAGGTGTGAACATCAAGGTGCTCCAAAATGCCACGGCCGCACACTTTGGGTTCAGGCCTACGTACAGGAGGGTATGGATGGCGAAGCAGAAGGCCGTTGCCGTGATATATGGGGACTGGGACGAGTCGTACAATGAGCTCCCTAGGTGGGTTTTAGGAGTTCAGCTGACGATGCCTGGCACTGTAGCCGTCCTCAGGACTTGCCCTGTTCGAGTTGGGGGACAGGTTGACGATTCTCAGGTTTATTTTCATAGGCTATTCTGGACTTTCCCCCCTTGTATCCAGGCATTCCGTCATTGCAAGCCTTTGGTGAGTATTGATGGCACCCATTTATATGGGAAGTATGGGGGAACACTGCTAGTCGCCATTGCACAAGACGGAAACTCGAACATCCTCCCCGTGGCATTTGCACTAGTTGAGGGTGAGAATGCTGAGTCATGGTCTTTCTTTCTTTCCCACCTCCGTGAGCACGTGACACCTCAGCCGGGTCTGTTAGTTATTTCAGATAGGCATAACGGCATAAAGGCAGCCCTCGAGGCTCCGGATGGGGGATGGCTACCGCCTGCTGCGTACCGGGCGTTCTGCATTCGACACGTTGCAGCGAATTTTGCCTTGACGTTCAAGGGAAAAGATGCCCGGAGGCTTCTTGTTAACGCCGCATATGCCAAGACCGAGGTGGAGTTCGACTACTGGTTTGACATTCTGCGCTCTGAGAATCCGGCAATGTGTGACTGGGCGAACCGAATCGAGTATTCGTTGTGGACACAGCACTGTGATGAGGGTCGGAGATTCGGGCACATGACGACCAATATTTCGGAATGTGTCAACTCAATCCTGAAGGGGGTTAGAAACCTCCCTGTTTGCTCGCTGATGAAGGCCACATACGGAAGGCTAGCTGAGCTATTTGTCCGTAAGGGTAGGGAGGCCGAGGCTCAGATGGGTACTGGACAACAATTCAGTCAATACCTAGTAAAGTGTATCGAGGCCAACCTGAGAACAGCCAGGCATTTCACGGTGACTGTTTACGGCAGGGATAACTCGGAGTACACCGTTGCTGAGACGACTCCGACAGGCTCATTCTCTCTTGGTACGTACAGGGTCTCATTAGGGTCTAAGACTTGTGATTGTGGATACTTCCAAGCACTTCATTTTCCCTGTCCGCACGCACTGGCATGCTGTGCTTATTCACGGCTTACATGGCAGCCTTACGTCCACGAGGTATATCGCCTTAGCTCCGTTTTTGGTGTCTATCAGATGGGATTTGCCCCTCCCATTCCGGAGGGTTTCTGGCCACCTTATGCCGGGCCTACCGTTATACCGGATCCGAGTATGAGGCGTGCGAGGGAGGGTCGTCCTAGATCCACAAGAATTCGAACCAACATGGATGAAGCAGATCCGAACCGGCCAAAGAGATGTGGCCTCTGCAGGCAGCCAGGTCACACCAGGCGTAGTTGTCCACAAGCCGCAGGCCCCAGCGGGACTGCTAGAAATCAGTAGGCGATTTGCTATGTATGTGTTTGTTTGTTAATGTATTAGCAGTTGTCCTCTATTTGTTTATAACTTTTAATGTATTACAACTTGTCTGGAACAACTTTGTTTCGTATGTGTAATTAAACTTGTTATTTGTACCAAATATTTCTGTTGAATGTCTTTTAAATCATTGAAATTTATAACTAGAACAAACAACATTATATCATGGTATGACTGATAACGAATAACATAACATGAAACTATAAATCATAACATAACAAGTAGAATACATCGACGTAAATGAGACTACATAACATAAATTCAAATAACATAATAGGAAAGTACATACCATAACAACGATAACAAACCAACAAAGTACACAATATAAATATGACAACAAGACATACACCACTATCCATGAATCATCTAAACAGGTGCGATCCAGTGCCGCAACGGCGTGGCACCCGTGTCCGGTAGCCCCTACGAATAAGTGGCTCCTCATCCTCAATCGACTCGTCGCTGTCATCCGAAACTGGCTGTCTCGGGGTCATAGGCGGTACATGGACGGGTCTGGATGAGGACGGGCCGGCAACTGAGTGTGATCCAATACTCTGCGCCGATGCTGGGGTCCCACCCATGGCAAAAGGATGCGCAGGAGCTACCGTGGCAGGCTCATTCAGATCAACGTCCAGCGGTGTCTGTGTCCCTGTCGTATGAACCCGTCCGGCTGCAGCCTCATCCTCCTGCATGATGGTCCGGATATCCTCAAGGAAATGTGGTCCACCAAACTCGTGCACAATGCCATCACTAGCAAGTAAGTCTCCAAACATCGAGCCAGGACTCACCCATGGAGTACTATCCTGAAGGGTATGATCATCACCGGGAACACCTACGAAGTAATCTCCAAGACCTCCACCACCAAGCCCAGCATCAGTGTGACTCGTGGGATCTCCCATACCAGATCCAGGGGACCCACCATCATGCCCGCCCTGATGCGCCCTATCAACCCCCGCAACATCACCTCCCCCAGGCATCTGGGCACCCTGTCTAGCAGCACCCACCCTCCTCCTGCCTCCACGACCACGAACTCTCCCCCCACCCCTAACTGGGTCGTCCCCGGCATCCATAGCCTGATCTACCCAGTTCCACTCACGCTGGCTACGACGTGTCCCAACTCGTGCTCTCCTCTCAATGCGACGTCTGTCAGGAACATCTTCGACCCGGTCCATGTCTGGAAGTCGGCCTGCACCCCTCTGCGTCGCCTCATCTGGAATAGGAACACCTCTCGGATCCCCCAATAACATCTCCGGCGATAAAAACCTCTTCCCGTGCTGATACCACCATGTCAAGAACTCATGTGACGGTCCAGGGTCGGGCACGATGTCAAACTGTAGAATATAATCAGCACGCTCCTGCCAGTAAAGATGCCACTCAGGGTACTGTGCCGGGAACCAACGGTCACCTCCTCTCCCGTCCTTCGACATCAGGAAGTCGATGTTCAGGGCGGGAGACGGTATGGGCTGAACGCCGCCAAACTGAGGTAAAACTCTATCAACCTGATGCCACTCGACAACCGCAAAATAAATCAGGGACGTCCTGCATCGCCATAACATCGTATGCCGAGGCTCCAACACCTCAGGATGGACAACCTGGATGACGTCGACTGCGCTATAGGGCATCCATATGAACTGAAAAAATCAAAATCAAATCGTTTGTACTTTCAGTTAAGTGATATAAACTGAAACAATGACTTGATATACACAAAAGTTCTGCTTACTTACCTGCCGAGGCTGTAACAAGTCGATCTTCATGCGAGCCATCTGTACCCGAGGTCCCTTGTTGCTAATCCCAGGGTTGTAACCAGACCATCTGCGTACAAGAAAACAGAAGAATATAGGGCATAATTACAAAATAATAACAAGAAGAATATCTAGTACAAAACAATAACGGTACCTCGAGGCAAGGGGCCAGCTGATCTCATCATACCCAGATGGTCTGAGTGTGGGAAACCTCCAGAAGATCCACGACTGTAATAACTGTAATGGGGCAGCTAACTTCACAACATGTCTGTTGGCGACTCGGCACATGCACCTGTACAGCCATGCTAGTGCCGCCGACGCCCAACTGTAGCGACCCATCTCCTCAAGCCGAGCAACATATGGTAGCCATCTGATGTGTATACGATTGCCGGACTTGTCGGCAAACAGCTGCGTACCCAATAACATCATGATGTAGGCCCTGGCAAATCGCCTAACTGTCTCTTCATCTGCCCCATCTGGACACTCTGCGAATGTCTCCTGAAACCAGGTGCAGTTGACTGCGAATTTCTGCACCTGGTTCTCCGGAGGTAAAACACCAAGCAACTCATGGAACCACTGCCAAGCAGGTCTCCCACCCTCAATGTAAAGGTGGAAGTCCGTAAGGCAACCACTAACATAATCTCCGTCGACTGGCAACCCCAGCTGGTATGCGACGTCCTGAAGCGTGATAGTGCACTCTCCGAACGGCATGTGGAAGGTGTGCGTCTCAGGCCGCCACCTCTCGACGAATGCGCTGACTAGGGGCTCGTCTAGTCGGAACCATCTGTCGTTCAGTCTCGCAAGATGGTAAAGTCCCGCCATCTGCAAGTACGGGACATACCTCTCATCAAGACGCATCCCCTGTTGCCGCCTAACACTGGATATGCAACGACGAGGCTGGCCAGTACATAAACCGCATAATTAGAACAGATGCACAAACCACTAAATTAACAAAAACCATTAACAAAAACCATTAACAATAAACCGCTAAAACAAAACCATTAACAAAAACCATTAAGAAAAACCATCAACAATAAACCATTAACAAAAACCATTAACAAAAACCATTAACAATAAACCGCTAAAACAAAACCATTAACAAAAACCACTAACAAAAACCATCAACAAAAACCACTAGCCTACACTATTTTCCTAAACCAGTAACAAAAACCATTAACAATAAACCGCTAAAACAAAACCATTAACAAAAACCATTAACAAAAACCATCAACAAAAACCACTAGCCTACACTATTTTCCTAAACCATTAACAAAAACCATTAACAATAAACCGCTACAACAAAACCATTAACAAAAACCATTAACAAAAACAATCAACAAAAACCACTAGCCTACACTATTTTCCTAAACCATTAACAAAAACCATTAACAATAAACCGCTAAAACAAAACCATTAACAAAAACCATTACCAAAAACCATCAACAAAAACCACTACCCTACACTACTTTCCTAAACCACTATCCTAAACCACTAACAGTAACATAAACCATTATAAAAAACCATTAACAAATACCGTTATCATAAGCCGCTTACATAAACCACTAACCTCGTCGTTGATCACACCGGCGATATGAGCTACTCCATCCAAACGATAAAGCCTTCCCGGATCGTCCCCCATCGACAGAAACAGCCGCTCTGGTCGCACTCGAACTGAACGTTGGTCTTTTTCTCTGGGATTTGGTGGGGTTGGAGAATGAGAAAGTGATTCAAATGAAGTTGGCTCGAACTCCTTTTATAGCCGAATCCCTTGTAATTCGAATCAACTTGATTCGAATTACTATGCATCTCCAATTTCACCTAATTCGAATCAACTTGATTCGAACCCCTCTAATATCCACTTCTCCTAGTAATTCGAATTAACTAAATTCGAATTATGTTGGTGTAATTCGAAACAAGTTGTTTCGAACTTCATTCAGTTGTTGGCTTCCTAGTAATTCGAATCATATCAATTCGAATTACATGCAAATAAAATTCGAATCATATTGATTCGAATTATATAATAATTCGTCCTGGTTGATTCACGTATTGATTTTTCATTTGGCTTAATTAGGTAATTTTGAGCACTCCTTGGCTCATTTGGGTTTTTTACCTTTAAAATTATTTAAAAAAATTTATTACACGTATCTTTTAACTTATGGAGCATTTGAGCATTTAAGGTTAATTAAAATAAGTTTAATTATTTTGTTGATTTTTTAATTTTATTAAATTTTTAATTAAATTTTTGTATTTTTTTTAATTAGATCTCTATACCATATTAAAATAATAATAATAATAATAATAATAATTATTATTATTATTATTATTATTATTATTATTATTATCATGCAACCTGCTGTTTAAGCAACAATACAGCAGAAAATTGAGGTCCATTATTATGTGAAGATGGATGGCTTTGCCACTGAATGATGACAATGCTATATCGCCTTTTAATGAGGAGAAACAACTGAAAATGCTTAGATTCTCTCAAGAGTAGAGTGTTAATGAATTTTCTTTATTTTCTTCATGTTTCATTTAATTTATAACCACAGGTAAAACTCAGATTTATCATGTCATGATGGAGAAGATTCCAAGTTAAGCAGACACATGACAAATGGCATTTCAATTTTGAACCCTTCAGCCTCAGGTAGTGAGTGGCTTGATAAGTTGATATCCTACACCTAATCTGCATTCCTTTTTCAGGGTCAAATATGTGGAGCCCTAAGTTGCATGATGTGTCTTCCACCAAGTACTAGGATTAATGTAATCAAATTACTGTGACAAAGACATAACCGGTGTTGTTAATATAAAATGTACTCAAATATGTATAATCTAGAGATTAGATCACACAAGATCAGACTTCTGTAACACGTAGAAAGATATTAAAATTAAAGTAACAGAAGCTTTGTTGCTCTATCCAAGGGGGTTAATCAAAAATGGATTTACGTGCGTAATTATGGATTTGGATCCTCTAAATTTTAAATTTTATTTTAGATGATAAAGTATAATTTATCACCATTTATTTTATAGGTAAGACTAAAGCAAAATATGAGAAAAAAAGCATTCAATAATGAGAGATCTCATTTTATTCTCTAAAATAAAAATCTTAAATTAAAAAAATTTAAATTCTGTAATTATAATAAAATTGAAGATATAAGACAACGGAAAAAAATATGACAAGAAATTTAACTAATTTAAATTAGTTTAGTGATTAATTCATTAGTTTTCTTAAATAAATATTTAGAATTTGAATTCTGATATTATACATACAGAAACCTAATCTATTAACCAATAACGAACCAATAAATAAAACTCTGAATCGCGACGATAGAAAACAAAAGAATGAAATATGGTAGGGAATTTGATTCTGGACAATTAACAAAGTGTTGGCAACTTGGCATAGATGCTATTTGAAAGCAACAGAAAGTGCACACACATCACACACGGGAATGTAGGTTCCACTTGCGTCCATCCAAGTCATACAATGGAAGAAACACGGTTGACACCAATTTTGCTTCTCTGTCTCTTTTTTTAAGAGATATATTTGACTCAAATAAAAAAATTGACACTATTATTAAGTAAAATAAATATTATTTTATTTTTTGACAGGAAATCCCATAATTATGTGATATACACCACCAATTTGTAATTTGTATGCTTAGAAACTTAGCAGAACAACGGTAGGAAATCTGGCTAGCACATCACATGCACACGTATCATTTATACACTTCAGTCTTAGCTTGTGCTTAACCAATCAAAATCTGCCACTACTCTACACGGCTGTCTTGTCCAGGAGAGTTTAAGATGGCGTTTGGTTTATGTATTTTTTGAAATTGATACATAGAAACATAGACATTAAAAATATGGACACAAATTAATTATAAAAAATTGATAAGAAATAAAAGTGTAAAAATTAATTATATAAAAGTTAATAAGAGATAAAAGTATAAAAAATTGTGTCTAATTAATTGTGTATTTGTATCTTAACAAACACGGAATATATATATTTTGTGTGTATTTATATACTAAGGTATTTATTTAAAATTTGTGTCTTAACAAACAAAATAAACATATACTAACGTGTCTATATCTCTTTGTATGTGTCTTTGAAACTAAAACGTTGCCTAAAAGAAAGCCAACAATAAATACAAAACAGTTCAAGGAAGAAAGGGAGAGACAATAAGAAGACAGCTATAAACTAGTTTTGGGGTCACATACTCACATCACGCTTGTTTGAAATAATTTTTTTGGTTTAAGTGGGTATCAATTATCAAACCTACAAGGGAAAAGGAAAGAACACTATCTTAGAGTTCTATACAATTGAGCTAGCCTTATTCAACACTTGTTGGATATAATATAATTTAGTTCCTTTACCTTAACTTTTGATTAAATCTTTTGGCTTCCAAGACAGTTTTAAATATCAACTATATGTTAGGAAATCTTAGTTGCTTTTTATTTTTTATTTTTACCTCATATTTTTTTCATAAAATTTTAAAAACAAAAAATAGTAAAAATAAAAATAAAAACACAAAGAAAAAGTATAGAAAACCAATAGAATATTTGTACAATGTGTACAATGGGGGTTTAGAAATGTTCGATTCAGTATTAGAGATATAACCATTAGTATTACCTTTTCCTAGTTTCATGTCATGAGATGTTTATTATCCCAATACCTAGATAGTTATTTTGAATAGCATAGGTAATGTTCATTTTATTCATATTGGGCCAAAGATTTAACTCATTATACACATTGTACACTTAGACCATTAGCTCCCTAGCAGTACTCAAACACAAATCAAGCGAATCCTTAATTTTCAACCCAATTTCTTAATGCAAAAGAATTTGTGACTACTGACTAGTAACTGAATCTTGGATTGTCTATTTGGAACACTAAAATCATAGAGATGCTCTTTGGACATTCAAGAATAAAAACTGATTATTCTACTAATTTTACATATAATATTGTAATAATTCATCCATTATTGGATAACACATGTATATCCCATTAAAATTCAATTCTAAACTATTTAAATAGATCAACTCAGCATTCTATATAAAATAAAAAACACCAAACATAACTCTTCAAAACAAATGGACATCCCATAAATTACAGAAAGAAAAAAAAAATCCTTGATTGGAATAATTGAGAGAGAAATGCTAGAATACATAAAAGCAAACGATAATGAAACCAAAGAAGAAAGAAAAGAGGTGGCCTCGTCAGCTTCAGAGCGAAATAATACATGCATTTTAGTGAATGAATCTAATTTTAGTTCTAACTAACCTCAAAATTTACAACATGAACTAAGAAGACTCACATTTCCCCTTAGTCCCTTACTCAGCATTTCTTCCCAAAGATTTGGGGTTATGCAATGTTTCTACTTAATGTGGATTGATTACAAAGAAATTGTAGTGTACTATGTATGCATATAGGTGTTAGCATGGTTCATCTGCTGTGTGGACAGGTATTTGCCAAACTTTTGTGTTCTTTTTGGGATCATCGGTGAGGCTAAGATCCGTGTCATCTTCTTTGAATGTTCTAATAAACGTTTTTGCACCCATCATGATAAGCCTCTCCACCATGAATAACTCGTAATTGTTCTCAATCAAGGGATCCAGGAGATAACTGTAGTTTGAAGAATATGCCATTTTGTACCTGCAAATTTCAATTTGCATCATCATGAACATCAATATGACTGGGTAAAATCAAAGAACCAACCGCAATAGAATTGTGTTATATGTTCTTATGGGCCATGGAATGGAACACACTTGCACTCCATCCATTGGATAGGGTGTGGACTTAAGTGATGTCCAAACTGCATATGAACACAACATTTTCACCGCAATAAGTGAAACAATAGAAAGCAGATACAACATATGATATATCCCAACTTAAGAGAAAATACCTAGTCTCATGTCTCGATGAATGCACACAAAGAAACAAACACACATACACACAAACACAGAAACATGCATGCAGATGAAGTCTTCAGTTTCACAGCTATGCAGATTAGTATGATACAGCTGTTGCACCGTTTGATAACTCCAGATGTAATTCTAACCTAGAAAATGACACACATAAATCCAGTATGTAATGCACATCCTTTGATGGTTCCTGAGTGACAAGTATTTCATATTTATAACCATCAGAAAATTGAAAAGATCAACATCATCCAGTGATGAACACAAATACTCTAGATTATGCCATATAGAATCATATACTATAATACCTTTAACAGATTCAATTTTCTAGGAACCCATATGCGCAATAGAAAAGTTACCTGACAGCAAGTGGTGAAAAAAATCCAGGAGTCCTTTCATTTGAAGCAATAAATAAGGTTCTTCCAGGAGGGACCCACTTTGCGATTCTGCAGAGTATAAATTCCGCTCGTGTATCTCTGTCAAGGTGAGGATGCAGGCTCCTTGCTACTCCAAATCTGTCCTTCCTGGTTTTTATTTTATCCCCACGACGGACATGTATGGCATCATATTCACCAAGTTGTGCTTTGATCTGTGACCAGTAAACAGGTCAGAAATTGAACAGTGTCACATAAATGAAATATGCAAGCAGGGATTCAAGAAGAATCTAGACAATAACATCCAACCCTTTGCATGATTTGAAAATTTTCACAAACAAACTTCTCACTCACTCACCCTAAATCTTAAATTCTCATCTATAACCTCCCAAAAGGAAGAGAAAAGGTGTATTATAAAGCAATGAAGACTAGCATTACACTAATCTATTATAAGGGACTACCATTACAGTAATCTATTATTCAAGTAATAAACATCTTGCAAAATATGAAAATTCAACATATCTAGCATGAGAAGTTTACCAAACTTAAAAGAGAAACTTTAAAGAGATTGCGTGTCAGGTGGACCTTTTCTGCTGCATCTCTTAGTTTATGTGCTGCCATTGATGGCAGAAACGAGTATGGCAACATTATAGCACTACGGTTGTTTCGATCCTTGCATTCTATAAACCTGAAACACCATCATTACTCATATATCTCAGGAAAATTGGAAATTTTCAGAAGAATAATTTCTACTGGAAAGTACTAATTAAGTTCCCAGATAAGTGCCAAATATTAGGAGGAATCCTGTATGTACATGGTGTCATAACATAAATCCGTAGGCATGATTTTACAATCCCTACCAAGAAAGAGGGCTAGCGGTTCTGTTGATAAGCAAGAGAGTCGAATAGCGAGTATCTTGTTTAAGCTGGAGGCGGCTAACACCCTGGACATGTGCAACTCCCCTGGCTCCCAGCTTCATGGTGGTTTCCAGAACACGATACCACTCCTTTGAATTGTCCAAAATCACAGGAAGAGTCTCGGACATCCTGTCCACGTCATACAAAGAGTCCATGGCGCAAGAACTCCCTGCCCACCTGAGCAATGCAACATAAAAATGATAAGAAAATAACAAAAACACAATTGCAGATGCAACAGTTTCTATAACTGAATCATGATAGCAAGAGCAGCTGCATCAACGAGAAAGCAGATTTAAAACCATGACAAGCGGACACATGAATTGAGTAATGAGAAAGAACTCACATTTCCTCTGAAGTAGCATTGGCAAGCGAATGATGAAGGATCCCTTTCTTGTTGTGTATGGGGTTGATGCACATCCTAGACGGCATGACAAACGTTCTTTGGAGGAAGAAAGCTTCTTCGAGGGCGCAGCGGAGGCTTGATTCCTGGTGGCCCAAACCCTCGCAGGAATCGCAGTGTTTTCCGGGGCAATCGATTCTGTGTCCCCAGTATAGGTACTTTCGGTGTTGCGGAGAATTGGGAATTGAAGAAGTGGTGGAGAGGAGAGAGAAGATGAGGAAGATAATGGCAATGGCGGTGACTGTAGCTGCTAGCACCAGGATCGGGGATCTCGCTGATTTCGTAGCTTTCGATTTCGAGAACCCTCTCTGAATTGCCATCTTCACAAACAACTGTTTAACTCGAGTATTGTCATCAACGCTTTTGGATCTATCCTCAGCTTCTCAGAATCAATCTACGTGCTTATGAGTTTAAGATATGATTTAAAAAACATGTTTAGATTATATTATAATTAATAAAAAATACTATTTTTTATTTCAATAAATATATTAAAAATTTAATAAATAATAAATAATAATTTTATAAAGTAGACTAATATTTGTTGAGACAATGGATAATTTTAATGCATTGATAAAGTAGTAAAGCAAGAATACAAATAAACGATTGTGTAGTATAATACATGTAAATTAGTAACTAAATGTTATCTAACTTATTTTTATAATAAATTTTAAATTTTTAAAAATAATTTATTTTTATATTTTTTAAATTAAATATTAATTTTTAATATTTTTTAATAAATTAAATACCACCTTTTATCTACTATACCAAATTAGCAATCGACAAATTTTTTAATACCTATAATTTTAGTGTCAAATTTGTCGAACTTATTTTTTATGATAAATTTTAAATATTAAAAAATTATTTATTTTTATATTTTTTAATTTAAATACTAATTTTTTATCTCTTTTCAATAAATTACATAATTATATAGCAATCACCTAATAAATTATCTTCTTAATGATCAAAAGTGTTGCCATCAATCATCATCACCATAATTCATTATCCAATCATGTGAAATATATATATATGCAGTGAGGATGTATTTAGAATATTATAATATGAAAAAAATAAAATAATATTTTAGTCTCCAATATTTTAATTAAATTTTAGTTTAATCTCTAATATTTTAAACGTCTTATTTTTATTATAAAAATTTTAAATATATTTAATATTATTTTACTGACAAATTCGATACTAATAGTTAACGAAATAACATAGACATTAATGATATTACTAGTTAAGTCATATCTTTCTTCATTTGTTAAAAAAACATAACCAAAACTTTTTTTTAGTAATATTTTTTCTTCTCAATTTCCTATTATAAGAAATTCCAAATTCTAACGATTTTTAAAATAAAAAAATATATATCAATGATCGTTGATAGATTAATTTTAATTACGTATTAAAATTGAATGCTATTAATTCTTTAACATGCAATTTGTTTATATCAAATTTAATGGGGGATAATAATAAACTCACGAAACCTTTTTAGAATTAAAATATGATGTTCGAAAGTTTTTGAAACTAAAATAAAACATTTGAAATATTACGAATCAAATTAAAATTCGATCGACTAAAATAATACTCTATCCTATAAAAAAAAAAAAAAAAAACTTATCTGAGCTTCTCTGAGCTTTGCATCCACTAGTGGATGGCAATTCTCAACTTGATTTCTAAACAGTGGATTTCAAGGAACAATGAGTTTTTATGAAGAAGCCAAGTTCTCTTCAAGAATGTTGTAATTATGACCAATTTTCTCTAGAAAGAATTTTTTTCAACTTCTTAGCCATTCTTTTCTTTTTCTTTCTTTTTTTTTTAATCAATTTTTAGTTTTATTTTTTAATATTAATTCTCTTGCAAATTTAAACTTTGGGAAATTTCTTATGTGTAAAATAAAATTAAGTGAAGTATAAAGATTTACTTAAATTTATTAAAAATACTTACATTGTACATATTTTTCATTAAAAAATAATCTTCACTCTTTATTGTAACATTACTGTTCAAAATATACATATATTACTTAGTTGTGAAATACGTGTAAACGTTGAACTGTTTGTTGGTATGATGAAGCTGACACAACATAATTAAACAGAGTCCACTCACAAAGGAAGAAACTTTGCCATGCTTCTTTTGTGAAGAAACAAGGGACCATTGAAGCAACTACTTCTCTGTGCTCTCTGCCTTGACCCTACTCCTATTATGCTTCTTTGAAAATGAAAGGGATGTTCTAAACAAGCATGCACCAAACAATTAATGAGTATTCAATTCATACAGCTAAGGAATCTCATCATATTACTGGACTCGTTTAAAGATATCATGAAAGGGACGTTCTGTCATTTGTTGTTTTCTACTAACAAAATCACCATGAACAATGCTGCAAAAATATCATGTTTTAAAGCAACTCACTGAATTGGCAAGAGTTTATTGAAAAGTGGCAAGGGTACACAAGGGACAAACCCAAAAAACACTAACTCATTTTTTTTTTTTTTTGTAGAGTAGTTCCTCTAGTCTTTTAAGTACAATCAGTGCTCTACTTTCATCTGTACAACTTACAAGCTTCTGACTCCCAGCACCACCAACCACTGACCAGAATTAGAAATAGCATTGAGGAAAAAGGGTTTGTTTTTTATTGCACAACTCTGGACAGAAAGATGTTGCATATAATATCTTCAGCAGCAGCATCAAACTTTTAGGCATGAAGGATCCATCTTTTTTGCAGTCAAGATCAACACTATCATCTTCTGATGGTGTTTTTTCCCTCATGAGTCATGCATTCAAATCCCCTAAAAAGATTTATGGCCAATGATGGCAAGAAAAAAATAATAAAGACCATGTATTAATTCGTGTCAAGCTTTGTGAAACGTGCGAGAAGAAGCTCCGTGCAGAAGCCTGACGAACCCCAGGAAACTAAGCTTCCCATCCGAGTGTCGTATCCAATCTTGGAGTACAACATGGACAGGTACTGATGGACTAAGCCCAAGTTCCTGGAACAAATCAAATTACAAAGTTTGGTATTAGTACCATTATGCATCTTGTAGATAACTTGCTGATCAAGAATATGATCAGAGGTATCTAACTCATGAAAAAATTCAAAGCAAGGGAAAAAATCATCACAAGGACTTGTAGAGAGGAACAATTATAACCAGCAATTTGAAATCCAATTGTTTTATAAATCCCTCTTGGGAATAATTAACATTGCCAGGATCAAGAGATATTGGTAAATGATGACAATTGATATTGCACAAATGGAATAATACCGATGCTAGCTCTTCGATCATGATTGGCCTATTTCCATCCTTTTCGAACAGCTCATAGGCACGCCTTGCATGGTGTTCCCAGGTCTCCATTCCCTCTAGCTGATGCACACTTATAGCAGCAGCACAAAATTCCTCGAAATCTAATTTCCGATATTGGATTGAACTAACCTGAGAGATGACCAGTAACAATTCAGTATCTGGTAAAGCAGAATCAAAAATCAGTATGAGGAGCTAAAATTCTTCATAGACTTACCATGCTCACGTAATCTAAGACCCGAGAATCCTTTGAGGCATCAGTGGCACACCTTAAAACACCCTGCAAATATAAATGTTAGTGGCGGTGAAAGTTACTTGGAAAAGCAGTGCAAAACCTTACAATACATGCTCACCGTCTTGAAATTCTGCATAGAAATTGTCCCATTTTTGTTTGGTCCTAACTGAGTAAATTGTTCTCTGAGATAAGCTAGCTGCACTAATGTTAATGTCTTTGCAAGGGCCTGGAAAAATGACAAAACTTTAATCATGAGATGCATGTCTTCAAAAGGAATTGCTGAAGGTTATATCGATAAACTTGAATATTGCTTTTTCAAATAGTAAAAGAAAATTTATTAGATGAGACAAGAATAGTACAAGAGAATAATGATGATGATATGCACTAATGCACATAAAGAAAGCTCTACTACTTATACTCAATAATTATGTTACTTACAAATGCTCATTATGGCCCTAAAGTTACTAAATTAGCTAGATTAGATTTCTAAGATTCTCTCCATTTCATCATTACCTTAATTAATCTCAAATCAAGTTTACAGCACATTTAACAATGAAAGTAGGTAATCACCAGGTAAAGAAATCCAAACTCCACAATGAGATATAACAATGAATGAGAAAAACAAAAGCAACACTGAGTGATTGTACACATTACATACCCCTAACGCTGATTTACGTAAAGATGATGAGCATATATAAGCTTTAACTTGCTTGGGGATTATCATGTCAATAGGTATCTTCAAATCATCGCAATGATTCGCCAGCCACGGATGACCTAAGCATAAAATCAAGCTATAAGAAAGAGAATTCACAACACTAAAGAGGAAATCTGCCATCCATAGTGAATAGAAAACATACCGAGTGCCTGAGCTGCAGTTAGTCTTTTTCGATAATCCTTGTTCAACAGCCTCTTTACAAAATCTATTGCATCAGCAGATAAAGAAGGCCAAGGAGCTTCATCAAAACTTGGATCTGCCTTCAGGACAGCTCGAAATATGCCAGATTCCGTCCGTGCCCAAAATGGTCGACTTCCACATAAAAGAATATAGGCAATTACACCAATGCTCCACATATCTGCTTCTGTCCCGTAAGATCTATGCAAAACTTCAGGAGCTACATAATATGCGCTTCCAACAATATCATTCAACCTCTCATCTGCAAAAACTTCCACACTTAGTGCTCATTGCTTTATCTTTTGTTAATAAATCAGAGTACATAGGAAAAAGGCAACTGGCCTGACCTGGCTTCACATAGTCGGAGAGACCAAAATCAATCGCCTTCAGAGTGGAATTTTCTTCCTTAGAAGCAAAAAGAAAATTCTGTAGCAAGAGAAAAACAAGGCTTAATCATACCAATGAATAAGGACACTATTACACTAAAGAAAATGGCACATGGATAACCAGCAAAGTTAACACAACTAAAAATCATCATTCTGTGACCTTGGTCACTAGTTAATCCCAATGATAAAAAAAATTACAAAAGAAAATCTATTATGAGCAGTTATCCAAGCTAAAAATCAATTAGATATCAGTTAATCACCTCTGGCTTGAGATCACGGTGAACAACACCCTGCAGATGACAATAGGCTACAACACTCAATATCTGAATCATGACAACCCTGGCATCCTCTTCTGAGTACTTTCCACCTCTGTCGATCGGAATTTAATATGATATGGTTAACAGCAAGAGAAAAAATAAACAAACCAGAATGCCACTTTCTAGTTTCTTTCTGGTTTGTGGCACAGAAAAATGAAAATTGAAACATTGAGATTGTTTACCTGGAAAGAATCTTATCTAGCAGTTCCCCTCCTTTGCATAACCTGAACATCATGGGTTACAGTAGAATGTGAGCTCCAAATCAGTTGGGGGTTGATGCATATTTATGGAAGTTTTGCTTCCCTCATCACACTAGTTTATCTTGAGATTATATAATTGTGAGCTTAATTCATAACAGAAGTTAAAGCAACAGGTAATATGAACTTACTCCATAACTATATAAACATTGTCATCATCTTCATAGGCTTCATAGAATTGTACCAGGTTTTTATGCCCTGTTAAAGCTCGCAATATCTTTACTTCTCTCCTCACATCCTCAATAGCAATTGCAGTTGTCATCTGCCATACATGACCCCATTTTCATAAGAACAAAGAGCAGACTATTGAATATTTGAATTTCATTTACAACAAAATCAGACAACTGATAAAACCATAACCGTTGCATGATACTGGAATGAAAACAAATCAAACTTCAAAAGAAAAATGATGTCATTAATTAATATAAGAAAAGTGCTAGAGTAGTCCACTAAAAATATACAATCATACATATCTAAAATTCAGAATTTTGCCTAGTAAAAATTAATCCTGGAAAATCTTCAGAGAGAACAGAAAGCATGAAATTTTCATAAACAGTATCCATCGGCCATCACAGAACAGCTACACCGACAAACTCTACAAAAACAAACCATGTTCCTCAAATATCAACATCCCATCAATAATGCAGTGTCGGTATACCACAAATCAATTGGAAAAAAAAAAGTTGCATCCTTCAGTACTTCCATAACAATATGCACAAGGTAACTCATCATCGTGTAACTAACACACAACTCAAATTATAAAATAAAATAAACTTAGAAAAAGACAGTTAACAAAACTCTAAAAACATGAAACTCAAGAGAACCAACCAAAAACCAAAGCTTCAACAATAAAAATGAGACCTTTGCTTTTGGGATGACTTTGACAGCAACCTCATGGCCCTTGAAGGTTCCTTTTTTACCCTTGGCAGAGCAAGTGTACCCAAAATGGCCACGCCCCACTTCTTCCCCAAGCTCATAGTGAACCAAAAACTGCTTAGAGAACCCAAAGCTCTTGTCCAATCCAACCTCACACTCACTCCCTTCAGGAATTGATGCCTCATTGGGCTTCACAGAGCCATGCCTCCTTGCAAGCAAAGCCCTTATGTGCTTTGCCGGAGAAGGAGGAGGGAATGGCCTCTTGAAGATCCTCAAAGGTGTTGAACTCACACTCGAAGGATTTGAACCTGGTGCAGGTGAGTTCTTGAAGAAGCTTGGCAAAGGGCTTGGGCTGAAAAATGGGAACTTTGATGAGGGTTTTGTGGTTTGGGAACTTGGTGTTGGTGGTGGCAGTGAAACAACCACACCTTTCTCATCAATGAATGATGAAGGGTCTTCCCCTCTTCCTCCTACTCCTCTCTGTGAGGTTTCAATGGGTTTTCCATGGCAGAGTCCCATGAGGGGCTGAAAACCAGAAGCAAAATCCAAAATTGGTAGCTGAACAGTGAGAAAGTTTAGATTTTTTTAGATCAGTTGGAGAAGAAAATGAACTACTTAGAGTGAGGAACCCAACAAAAAAAAAATGAGAGCTTTTTTCTGAAGCTGTTAAAACACCTGGAAGAAGGAAAAAAAAAAGGTCTTTTCTTTCTTTCTGGGTTGATCAATGAAACCCAGAAAAGATCAGAAAACTTATCATTTCAATGGTAGTAAAGATGAGAGAAATTTAAGAAGCTAGGGATATTATTGATAATGTAAAATCATGTGAAGGAAAAAGGAACAGAACAAGGCCTTCTTGTGAGTAAGTAAAGAATAATAGAGAGGAAACACCACCAAGAATTCACCTAAAGAAGAAGCAATATCTGTGAGTAGAAGAGGCAAGGAATATGATGCTGCTAATAGAGTAATAGTAGAAGCAGCTTATACCAAATAGAACTTGGTTAAAAATAACAAATAAAATTAGAGAAGAATGCAGAAGTGGCAAGGAAGAACCCCAAAAAAAAGGGCAAAAAAAAAAGAAGGATGAAAAAAAGTGAGGCAAAGATGCTTAGCAGACTCTGCAAGAAAAAAGAAAAAGAAGACTGAAAAAAAAAATCCAATCTTTCTTTTGCTGCTTTATGTATTGTAAGCCTTCTTTTTTAAATTTTTAATTTAATTTTTTCTATGAACTTAGGAAGAGAAAAACACACTTTATTGGAGAGGGTAGTGTTGGTTTCTTCCTTCTAATAATAATAATACTAGTTAGTGGGGTTAGTTTTGGATCCTTCCAGCCTGTCCTTATTGATCCCAAAAAACAAACCAAGATGAATACTGTATACATTTCATTTCATACTCAGAACTTTGTAATATGATATGTTAAGGAACTAATAATCTATTTATTTATGTATTTAAGTTCTGAACATTGACCTCACTTTGTAAAGCTATGAAAAATTGTCTTTTACTGCTTTTAAAAATTAAAATAAAATAATTATTAATTTTTAATGGCAGATCTATTTTTTTTGTTAATTACCAATAAAGAACAAATTAAAGCTGAATGCATATGTTTATTTGATGAGTTATTTTTTCATATAGCAATTTTTTTTTCTCTATGATTATGTCGGAGACATATTGCAATCTTTATGAATATATATATATTTTTTTATTTTAGGACATCAAGTTTTGTGTTACTGTTACTACTACTAACATGCATGTAAGAAGTTGCAGATAGAATGTTCCAAGCAAAGAAAAATATAATAAACTTCATGTCAGAAAAAACCATGGACTACATTCCATATACCTGTAAACCAAGAACTGGATTTTATTTTATTTTATTTTATTTTTGTTTAAGAACTTTAAAAGGGGAAGCTTTCAAGGACTTACAATGATTACATAAATATATAATTTAGATTTAAAAAAAAAGTGCCTAATAAGCTACCAATGATATACTCCTGTAATCAATTGTGAATCAATGAGATATATGGATGAACTATCAAAACAATATTTGTTAGGAGTTTGAAGATTTTATATGAGTGATATTATATACAATACTTATTTAAGTTATAAAATGTAATATTTTTTTTTAAGTTTAAACAATTTTTAAAGTTTAGGTGATATCACATTTTCATATTTAACAATAGATTTTATAAAATAGTGTTCTAAAAATATTGGTTAAGAAAATTAAAATAAAAAGTTTTAACTCTTTCAATACATTTTCAACTTAACTAAAACTTGTAAAATTCATGTTTTTATTCAAATTTCCTATTTATAATATGTTTTAAAAGTTTTGGTAAATCACTTGTTAACAAAACTTCTATAGTTATTTGTCTATATATTTTGTCATATCTTTGTGTCTTTTATTTCTATTGTCACCTCCAGCGTTTAATCAAATCAACTAACCACATAAACTAAAATGGGCATCTTATAAATTTAACTAAACCAAAAAAAAAGAATTATAAATTTAATTTAAGAACAAAAAAATTATTTTAATCCTATATATTCTATAATATACTTTGCATCATTATTAATAATGTGCACAAATGATGCTAAGTATATTAGATTATGGTGGAAACTCAGGTATAGTCAACTTCACGTGAAGTTGATAACTAATGAAAGCCGTTAGATAATTTGACTAATTTGACTAAATCTTTATCTAACGACTCTCAACTATCAACTTTACGTGAACTCGACTGCATTTGAGTTTTCACTTTAAATTATATACTTGAATAATTGTAGAACGTGAGAAGTGAAAGGCATTAATTTTTGAAGTAGTTTTATTCATTCATTTGACATTTTGAAGCAGTGTTTGAAATGATAAATAAATTAATATAATTAATTTTGAGTTTTGCAGATTATATTGCTGGATGCAGGTGACCTAACTTCCAGAAAAGCACATACAATAACGTTGAATATTAAATCATATCATCGTCCAATAAGAGAAAATTTCAAGTTTCTTTAATTCTCTCACTGCATGTTTCCTTATCTCAAGCTCAACTTGTCAATCACTACTTTTCATATAATATATACTATATGTTTCGTTTAATTCTTTCATATGCATCAAAATTCCCACCAAAATATAATTTGAAGAAAGGTTTATTATAAATTTAACCTTGCTAGATTATTAATTTGAACTATGCAAATGAAGAACTAATTATATTATTAATCCCACATTAGTTTCTGGCTGTCAAAGGGGACAGTATCCGCTACATGAGCCGCATATTATTATTAGCAATTTATTAGCATTGTCAATACAATAAATCCGCCAGTATATATTAAGGAACCACTTAAAAGATAAAGGTATCAAAAATATTTTTTTTAAATATATTTTTTAAAAATTAAAATTTAATATATATAATTAATTAAATTATTTTTTTTTATTAAAATTAGACTAAACAAATTAGTTTAGCCAAAAAATTAATAAATTAAATTTTAAATTAGTTTAAATTAAAATTTTTTATGAAAAATAACTACAATATCTTTATTATAAAAAATAACTAAAATATTTTTATTATATATATATATATATATATATATAAATTTTGAAAATTTTAAATCCTAACCTTACGATGATAAAGAAGAAAAATGCTAAAATTTAGGATTCTCAAAAATAATATATATAATAAGAGTATTTTAGTTATTTTCTATAATAAGGATATTGTAGTCATTTTTTATAAAAAATAATAATAATTTAAATCGATTCAAATTTTGATTCACTATTTTTCGATTAAATTAATTTGTCTGGCCTAATTTTGACAAAAATAACACGATTTAATCGATGTGTTAAATTTTAATTATTAAAAAATATTTTAAAAAAATGACGTTTTAGACGTATTTATTAAAGCAGCTCTCATATATTAATTAACATAATTAAACTAGTACTTTTTAATATGAATAATTATATATATCAAATTAAAAATAAATAAAATTATTTTATTTAATATTTATTAATTATTATTTTTAACATTCATCATAAAATTAATAAATATTAAATAAAATAAATTTTTATTATTTTTATATTAAATATTTTTAGTTACCAAATATTTCCGTTGTCTAACTAAGGGAAAAACCCTATGACTTCAATAATGCAAGTAATTAAGTCAACATACATGTCCACTCAATTTATTTTGATTAATTGGACTTTTCATGTTATCTGATGATGAGTGCAACTATTAATAAATGTGTACTTCTTTTGAGTATGGTTATAATAATTTCACCATATGTATGTCTACATGTGTCACATGCATTTGATTACTATTTGAAAATAGTAATCTTGCTACAAAGTTGGTGCACCTACTTTTTAAGCTCCTACATAAAGACTTCATAAGTATAAGCTGACAAGCTAGATTAGGAAAAAGAAGAGATAGTAGAAAGAAAATTTAATTTTCAATCATAAAAACTACTTCCATGCAATAATTCCAATAATCCAATGTATGACTTAGATAATAAGCATTATATTGCATGTCCTTGATGATGAGTAGTATCACTTTATTCTTCCTAACTACAATTCTAGTAGTTTGTTAGGGGGTACTTTACCCTTAATATACCTTTTGAGTCCTTTATATCATGAATCTGATTCCCATATCATTGATTATAGTAATATTTAAAGAGAATTTAGAATTGTTATTTTGAATAGTTTATAACTATATATATAAATTACTATTATTTAGTTCTAGAAATGAGACAAAAATATAAAGACAAGAAATAAATAATATGATAATTTTTTGTTTTATTGTCTTGTTTTTTCTCTGTCTTCTTTAAAAAATATATAAAAAATCATTTTTATTTTATAACACTCTGGGTTGTTTCTATTTTTTTTTATCTATAAACTTTTTATATATTTTTAATTAAGGCCCATTTTAAATATTCAATTGGTACAACTCAAAGGCTTAAGAATCAGCTAATGCATAACCTTATTTGACATACTTTATACGTGAGATATATAATTATTTATGTATATTTTTGTCTTTTAATTTAACATTTTTAGAATTAAGAATTTTATAATATAATTTGAGAGTTTTTATAACTAAATTTAACGTTTAATCCTTATTATTTAAGAAAAATTCATATCATTGAATTAAAAAATTGATGTTTATCTATAATCACACTTCCAATTCATATAAAAGTTTTTGTATATAAAATATATAACTATTCATATATTTTTAACTATCAACTTAATCTTTTTTAGAATTAGTGATTTTATTATCGAAAAAAAAATTCTAAATGATTTCTAATAATTATTTCTTAAGATAACAAATTTTCTAACAAAAAAACAAAAATACATTTTTTTAAATTTTTTATTTTTGTGAAAATTGGTTAATCCTTCTATCAATTTTTGTTCTGGGTTAAAAAAATATGTCTATGTAGCACGTTAAACTGTTAATTTATTTGTTAAGTACAAACTAAAATTGATTAATTTTTTTGCTATTAAAAGTCTTATTCTCTTTTGAGAATAATTGTTAAAAGTCATTTAAGACTTTTTTTTCTATTTTTATTACCGTTTTCATATAAATTGCCTAAATTTACTGTATAAGAATTGAAAAATATTAATAATTTTTTAAATCTCTTTACTGTTGCTTAAAAAATTGTTAACATATTATATTATTATGATTATATTAAATTTTAGGTATACTCAATTTAAATTAACCATCATAATTTATATAAATTTCTTATTATTAAAAAATACATATTTTATTTTATAATAGACAATAAAAAAAATTGACACAATATTTTATTTAAAATATATAAAAAAAATATTTATATCAACTAATTAAATAAGTAAATATAACATCAAAGATTTAAAGTTTAACATTTTAGAATAATTAGTAACAAATAGATAAACTTAATAACAACAATTAGCAATATCATTCTTATTAATGTGTATATCTTTTATGCAATTTTCATAAGTAAAAAAATATTAATATTTATCAGTTTATATATATATATATATATATATATATTGTAAATTTGGCCAATGTAATTAAAAAAATAACAAAAAAAAAGAAATCACAAACGGCCTGATAATTACCCAAAAGAAGGACTTTCAATAAAAAATTTGTTAATTTTAACTGATACTTAATGAATAGAATAATTAATTAACATGTTACATAAATGCATTTTGTTAATTCAAAAAAAATAATAAAAAAATTAACCAATCTTACACCATTAAAAATTAAAAGCTAAAAAACATATTTTTTTTTATTAAAAACTTCATAATCTTTCAAAAAAATTATATAGAGTCGGAATGAATATTCACCCTTTATTATAAGATGGCTATATATCCAAATAAATTAATTAAACAAGCTTGGATGATGATGGCATTTAAACACCAATATCTTATATAAGCATGACTTATTTTGTAGGGCAGCTTTTCGGGTATATATCAAGCATCAAATGCACTTTTGTTTTTGTATATGTGAATGGCCCAAAGCTTTTATGACATTTAAATTCTGTGTTCGCCATTTCTTCCATTACAAATAATACACAAAAAGAAAGTCCATTTATCTTAATAAAGTTAATGAGAATAGTATATATTCCTTCAGCACCAAGCTTTTACTATATGCTCTTTCTTTTCTTTTTTTTCTTTTTTTCTTATTTTTCCCATTACTTAATTTGATATAACAAAAAAAATCTTTCAGGTATTATATATTATTTCTTTTTTCCGTTTGAAGAAAACGAAAAGTCTAAGGTTTGAAAATTTGAAGTACCTCAAAAACCATAGAGTCTTCGGGGCCTCGGTTAAGGAGATGTTGATTTTAATTATACAATACTATTATTATATTAACATATTTTAAGAATAATAAATTAAAATATTTGTGTCCAGTGAGGCTTAGCTTGGTGATAGCAAATTAATATTGCATCATTATGATTCAGTCAGGTTGTCATTTTGCAACCAACACATGATTGCTTTTGATTTAATTTGTATGGTAGTTAAGTCACCCTCAATAGATAATATAATAATGAGAACCTTCTCTCTATATATTTTTTTCTTGTCCATGATATTTACTAATTCGATAGGTTAAAAATAAATTTATGACAAATCTGAATTATATTTAAGAATTTATTATTAATTAATAAATTATTATATATATAAAATAAAATTTAAATTTTAATATTTATTTAAACAGAATTACTAAATTAATTTAAATTGGTCAAAAGCTTCTATATATTAATACATCAAATCATACAAAGTAGTTATTATTTTTCAAAAAAAATTAAAAATAAAAATTATGTACCAATAATATTAAAAAGACAAAAAAACAATCAACAATAATTAATAAATATTAAATAAAATAAATTTTGACTGTTTTAACTAATTTTTTTATTATTAAATATTTTCGATTATTAATTAGTTAATCATAAAATTATGGAATGGCTCAAGAAGAATGACAAGGTACTATTACATTGTCAGAGATATGTCTCAATTATTCCTTAATTTATATTTAATGAATGAATGAATGAATAAAGTATATTTGTGTATAAATGTCTCCAATGAAGTGAATGCTCCAATAGAAACTTTCATAAAACCAGGCAATGATGTATATTGCGAATTTAATAACTTTGATGCTCCAATTTCGATATGTTCAGCTTTGACCATCTTCCTTTTTACATGGTGTACTATATTATATCAAAGTTTTAAAATAATTTCTATCACGTATGATGATATGATATGCAGAATATATATTTTTAAAATAAATTAAATAATATAATATATACAATAAATAATTTATATATGTTTGAAGTATGTTATATTATTACATAAAAGGTGATATATTTTTTCCAAAAAAAAAAGTATTTTAAAAAGTTGAATGGTATTAAGGAAATAGTTTGTCTATATAAGTAGACTTCCTTTAATACTGTTGACTATTGCATTGCAAGATAAATTGATGTGAAAATTTTATAAAGATGGTATATATTTTATTAATTTTTTCTGCAAATATTGATGTAGGCCAAAAATTTTGATAAAAGATATAATTACTAATAATTACAGTTTTACTAAAAAAATTTGAAAATAATATATATTTTTTTTAATTGAACTATTTTTCTGATTTACTTTAGTTGAACGGATTAATACTAAAATTACAACCAATTGAGGAAATTAGAAATTATTAAACAAACTGAAGTTATATGTATTTCTGTAAAAAAGATGTTGAAATGATATAATATACATTTGTTAATTATTTGTAAATTATTTGATAGATATAGCATATTTGAATAGTTGATGTGGGATAATATTATACTACATACACCAAGAATTATAAAACAATACTTTGAGAATAAAAAAAAGTACTCAGTAAATAATTGATTGATTTTTTCTCTAATATTTAGAATATTTTGTTAAACATGAATGATAGTGTGTTCCATAACAAAACACAGAGACTACAAACACTATTAACAGGACTTTTAACAAATATAAATAATGGAACTATAGTGAATTCCTATTATTGTTAATGATAATATAGGAGTTTTAACATAAAAAAATAGTATTTTATTGTTTAGTTTCATATTTTATTTAATTATATGATCCACTTTATTTTAGGGTGTTTATGTCTCGGGTGAAACCGGGTTTGATGTAACTCACATTCGACCCGAAATATATATAGGGCATATTTGTTAGACCCGATGAAACCTACACATTTTCGGGCCACGATTATACCAGGTAAAAATCGGGCCATTAACATTACCTTTTTGTAAGTTAGCATGTAAAAATATTCAAATTTCTAAGATTCCAACCATTATTTGACATGGTAAAATTCACTTCAAAAAATATAACAAGAACCAACCCTTCCTTAAAATTAAAGTATAACCCCAATAAATACTAATATTATCTAATAACACTAAATATTTAAATCAATACAAATAACACAATATTATGGATTAGTCAAAAGTCTTATGCATTTTAAATATAAAATATTAACTTATAGTCTTATAATGACTAATAACACAAAATATTAAGATTTATAATACTTAATTTCCACATAAGAATAGCCCTCATCCATCACTAATAACACAAAATATTAATTGTGTATGATGACTGGGCCACCGGGTCGAGTTCGGTGACCCGAGCTATGGCCCAAATTCGACCCGAAACAATGACTAGGTCTATTTTTGAGACCCTTACCCGACCCTAAACCCGATGAAATCACACCAAATTAGCCCCTAAAAATTTTGGGACCGGGTCGGGTCTTCGGGGCGGGGCGGGGCATAAACACCCCTACCTTATTTGTATGTGTTTGGTTATTTTTTTTCTTTTTTTTTTAAGGCTCTTACTAATTGTTCATATTCTGACCCAATAGAACGAAAGTCAGGCCCAACAACGCAAAAGACCCACAAAAAGTGGATTTCATGATAAACCCGACCTCTTTAAAGAGGTCGGACAACGACGTGCAGGTCCAGCTGTACTTAACCTAACAAGTAATTGCCTCCTTAAATCTCTCCGCTAACTCTACCTCATCTAGAAGGTAGATCCTAACAAATTCTCAAAATAAAAGAAACGTTTATCTATCAGAAAAGATAGAAATACTCCAACAAATGTAGTTATTTATTTTATATAAATACATTAGAATCCCAAATATAACTTATGTTATAATCTACTAAAAATTTGTCTAAAATTTGAATCTAACATTCAGACCCAAATCAACGTTTCAGATAACCCTAAAAATACTAATGAATCTAAATAGTTTTACAATCCTAAAAATTAAATTAAAAATCATGCAAACTCTTATCTGATCTCCTAGCTAATTCATAGCACATAAATATGAGTCTCAATTATTTAAATAAACTTGATCATAGATTGCTATACTTATTACTATTGAGGTGTATTATACATCCCTCCCTGGCATTATATGCTCCACTCCATGAGATACACTAAACATGTGATGTTAATTCTGTGGTACAATCAATCTACTCACCATTATTTATTCATATTGCATGATTGACCAATTGAGAGTGTAATTATTGCACCGCACAACAGTCTCATAAAAAAAAAAAATAATAATAATAAAGCAAATGCTTTTGGATGTTCCTCTCTCCCTTTCTGGTTCTCAAATCTAAATCAAAGTTTGACTACCTTTCTTTGAGGACAAAACAAACAAACCAAGCTTGTGGAGACATATATTTACCCACCACGTCACATTCAAATACACTTTGTGGCCTTCATCTAACTCTAACTATAAATAACAATAATAATAATAATTTAATTTTGATACAGTATAAAATAATTTTATATGTATATTAAATTACGTAATATTATGTAAATAAAATAATTATTTTTTATATTAATTGTATATTATTAATACATTAAAATTAGACTCTAATAATAATGGTATCATATATATAATTGTGTTACATGTCACAACAAATATGAATGAAATTAAATAATATCTATATATCTTGAAAAGTTAGATATTCTCTGAACCACGTAGTGTGAGAATTTAATTGAGAATATATATTGCATTTGGGAAACTCTTTCCTGGCCACTAGATTTAACAAAAGCTGAAAAATACTCCAATAATTATTGGCCCTTTTAACTCATAGTGGATGCTTTTATTTATTAGTAATTTTTTAAAAGTTGGAAAAAAATTCTTATTCTTTGATGCTTTCCGATCTTAGCTTCCTACATTGTTCTCCAGTTTTTTTTGTTTTTTTTTTTCTCCATTCGATTTGGTGGTAATAGAATAAAGCTTGTGTTTGTAAAAGTGGGGAGAAGAAGGAGAATAAAAAAGGGAATATTTTCTTTTACATAGAGCATAGATATCCAATTTGATAGGTAATGACTAATCTAAAAGATTTAAATGGTCAAGACAAAAAAATGTTTTTTTTTTTCAAACGTTTAGATATTTATTTAGATAATTACATTTCGAACACTTAAAACTTAATTTGAATATTGACACAAAAAGAAGGAACTTAATTTGAATTAATGTCATTATTAGTGTTAAAAAGATTAATTTATTGCACAATAATTTTATTCTTATTTTCATATTTGAAAGCATTAAATAATCTTATTATTTTTAATACAATCATCAAATGTGTCCCTTTCAATTTATATTACAAAATAATTAATATTTAACTATTTATCTCCAAATATGATTAAAGACTGAGCCACTTTAAAATATTTATAGTAGAAAAGTTATTTATTTTGACATTATGTTTATTAATAAAATAATATATACTTTCATTATCACTGACCGTACTAATGATTTTTGAATATGCATTTATTTATTTATTAAAGAATATATCAGTCTTTAAATTAAATCATTACTGTATAAACTGGACAAAATATATTATCAAAATATGTGAACTAGTATTTATACGCATGAACAATTTTTGTCAAGTCATATAGTTATCAACTAATTATATACCTAGTGTTTATATTTATTTGAATAATAATCCCCAAATATTGTTGACACATACTTACACATAACAAAAAACTGTAAAACTTAGGTGCCATTTGTTTTTGGAAATTAAAATTGAGATAAAAAAAAATTGAGATTGAATATGATTAGAGACTAAAATTAAAATTTTAGTTTTTTCAGTATTTTTAAAAAATAAAAATACAAATAATTAAAATTTTTAAAAATATAAACTAAAATTTTAATAATATTTATTTTTGAAAATACTTTTTTTTTTCAATTAACAAGATATTTAAGTACTTTTACTTATTTCAGTTTTTATATTTATCTTATATTAAATAGTATATTGAGATATTAGTAGTGCTATATTATTAGTATTTTAAATAATGTGAGATTACATCTAATGATGTAGAATTATACACTTTTTTTAATAGTTAAATACTAGTTAAATTTTAATAAAAGTGGTGATCCTGAGACTTTCTCTTAAGACATAACATAATTCAGCTTCCTACACTTTATATAAAATATAATACAAAAAATTTAATTCAATATGTGTCTCTCAATCTCTTTTGGTCTCTATTTTTCATTCTCAATTTTTCTTCTAAACATAATTTTATAGAACTTATTTTCTGCGCATTCCAAGCAAATACAAAAGCATGTATACAAGATAAATAGGTTTAGTATGTAGTTATTTTATTGATCCCTGTAGTTTTACTAAATTTTTAATTAGATCTTCATACTTTATTTTTCTTTTTAATTGAGTTTCTACACTCTTTTTAGTTTTGTAATTAAGTCATTTTCATATAAAAAACGTTAAAAGTAACACAATATTTCTCCTAAAATACATATAATCAAAAATTTTGTTAGATTTTTAATTATTAATATTTTTAATTTGCAAAAAAATATTCAATTAACTTAATTTTTTTTAAATTAGGAAAAAATAAAGACCTAATTATAAAATTAAAAATAGTATAAGAATCAATTAAAAAGATAAAAATTTAATTAAAAGTTTGATAAAACTATCAAACTAACACAAACACAGTAATTAAATCAGATAAATATAAGAATAATATAATAGTTGTACATATTCAATTGCCATAATAACACGCAATACATACCAAATATATGCAAATAGTATACTATTGTCAGTGGATTAGATTAAGAGACACTAATTGTAATAAATATTAATTAATCAAGATAAACTTTAAACGTGGCAGAACATGGAATACAGTTGTGTCCTAATTAAGCGAGGGAGGGGAATAGAAGACAATGTTAACTGAAAATTGGGTCAAATGCTTGTTAAAATCACACCCATCATTCTTTTAAGAATCCAATGGCTCTAAGGGCCGCTAATCACGACATCTATTTGTATCTGCTCTCTCCTCATCACATTAATCATTTCTCTCTTTCTAAGTTGGCAAGCAAAAGTGTCTAATTAATTGGATTTTGACAAACTTTTCCATTTGAAGTTGTTGGGTAAAGGGACAAAGTTTTCATGGTGCCAACTGAGAATTGCCTTCGGACAAGCTATTAATTAATTAGGATTAATTTCATAGTTAATTAGGCTGTAGCACTACTACTAGGCTGCGTTTGTTTCTAAAAATTGGATAAGACAAGACACTTAAAACAAGATATAAAGAATAGAAATATAAAAATTTGTCTTTTTATATTTTATTTAATGATAAATTAGAACAAATTATGAAAATTAAATTTATTCTTATTTTTTTTATTCAAAAAATTTGAGACGAAAAATATAATAATAAAAAATATAATTATAAAAAATTAATTAGAATAATAAAAAAATAAAAAATAAGTTATGTTCTTTGATAGTGTCTCCGTGATCTTTTTGTTAGAATAGATCCAAAATACACTAATTTAGTGTCTTTAGAATTTAAACACATTGTTTCTGTCCATATTTCTTTTGTCAAACATGATTTTATATTTCTGTATCTCTGTCTCATAGTCCTATTTCTATAAACAAATGCAGCCTTAGTTCTACTATACTACTAATAATTGAAATAATTATTACTTAATTAATTAATGAATGTGTGCTTCTCTAAGTTGGATAGGAAGCTGCTAAATGGTGTGTGAAACGTTGGAAGCCCCTTTTTAAGAGGAAATTTAGGGTTATAATCTTATGGTTGGGGTTTTATTTAGGAGGAAGTAATCAAGTAATGCCTAGAGTATTACTAAATGGAGTAATGCTATAAAGTTCTTATGTATTGATTTGGATGTTGAAACTTGAAGCTACTTTCTAATTTCTTCTTCTTTTTTTTGAATAATAAAAAATAATATATATATATATTAAAATTAATTATTAAATCAATATAAAATATATATTAAAAATAAATTAAATTATATATATTTATATATAATAATTAATTTTAATATACATCTAATATAATTAATTTGACGGAAAAAATACCATGATTAGAGGACTTTGGTGGGAATGGCCCACTTCATGATGAAATTGGAATTGCTCCAAATGACCAGACCAAGGAGAAGAATGGAGGGAAATACAAGAAAGGGACAACCATTTGGGAGTTTTTGATCATTGAGCAACACCATGGTATTGGTGGCAGTTACTCAAATTTTAATTTATTTTATTTTCAAACTGTTTATTACTTTATTTCTTTTCATTATTTTTCTTGATAGTCCTTCAGAAAATAAATATTTACATAATTTAGAAGTGGGAGACTGGGAGTAATCATCGGCAAAAACATGTCAAAGACCGGTGGATGGAATCTCTGACAATTTCTTGGGCAAAAGATTATGCTTTGCAGAACTTTCTTAGGGATTAGAGAATCTCTGCCCAAATTCCCTCCCAAAGTTTAACTTTGATGCTCATTTTCATTCTATTTTTCTTTCATGTTTTGCTTTATGTTACGTAAAACTACTAATTTGGGCCTATGAGCGGATAAACCCATTTAGGGAGGCCCAGTATGGAACTCATAATTAGGCCCATATATTCAAGGCTTTTTTGGTCACGGTCCAACCCAGTTAGAGAAGCCCAACTGGACCGGGCCACAACACCCAATCAGAATCCGACCCGGACAACCCAGATCATCGTCTTCCATGGCTGCCGCTGCTGAGACGCCTTGTTTTTCGGGTTGCAGATCTTCATTCTTCCTCTGCTCCACTCGCATGAGATAGGTGCCACACCGCTGCGCTTCCAGGGCAGATGCTCGGAACGGACAACGAAGAGAGATAGACACGGCTTCGTTGCTGCTCGCTCTTCCTTCAACTAGCGGAGAAGCCCATGTAGCCCAAACAAAGAGGTTAAAGTTAAAGGCCCAAGCCCAAGTAGCCCAACTTAACAAGACGGCGAAACCAAGCTGCCACGGGATGGGAGGATCTTCTCTTACGTAGGAACGGAGTTCATAGCTGAGCCATCATCTTACGCAGAAGAATCTACTTAGTAAGTACCATCTACTGCTACTTCCCTCTGATCTAATCTCATTTATTATAATGTTTCTTTTATGACCATGTATATATATATAAGGAACTTAGTAATTGAGGGTTTGGTGCGTTTCAAGTTTTGCTCACCTTCAAGGTGTTTGATACAATGTCAGTGTCAGAGTCAGCTTGCTTTCTAGTAGCTTTTTTATTTGTTTATTTTATTGTGTGAATTTGCTTTTGGAATTTCCACTATTGGATCCTTGTTTTTGTTTTTGAATGTTGGATGATCTGTTTTGTTATGGTAAGAAATATGCATGCTGAGATAGAGATAGGAAGCCTGCGCGTTTTGTTAATAATGTTGCTGGTTTGATTTATGAGCTTATTGATTGTGTGCTCCTTCGGGTGATTTTGCACTTGAGCTGTTTGATGAAATGCGCAATAGGCTTATATATGTAAAGGCCAAAAAAACTTATATTTATTTTCAAAATACCTAATTCCAAAATGAAATCCAGTCTTTGCCTCTCCTCTTCCTCTCCCAGCCCAACTGCGAGTTCCATCGTTCTCTTCCAGCCAGCTGCTGTGAGTTCCCTTCTCACTCTCCCAGCTGTGCGAATTTCTCCAGCCTGATTCTCCTTCTCAGTTCTCATCGTCTTCTCCTTCCCGTCGCCATTGCCTTTTGCTGTCCTCACCTTCCAGTAGTTGTCCGGTCATTAGTGCTGCCGCCTTCCTGCAGTGCCCTCCGGTCGCTGTCATCACCTCAGTTCCGGTAGGTTCTCTACTCCTCTTTGATCCCTTGTTGAGTTGTTGGTTTATCTTCTTGGTGCTAAGTTGGTTTTTAATTTATTTGCTATGTTCATATTTCTGATGTGTTAGACTGTTAGTTGTTCTTGTAAAGCTAATTAATAATAGTGTGTTAGACTGACTCTGGACTAGCGACTATCATAACTGGTAAGTCCGTCTCTCGTTGATTGGTAGGACCTGGAAAAAGCATGCCATGAAGGACTCTTTCCCTCAGCTCACTGAACTACAGGGATTTCTATAAATATTAAATTAAAGCGGGTGTAAACTCCAACCTTACCCTATAACCAAGTAAAGCTTTTGCAGCTCTATATCCAATTCCTACTGCTAAGCAAGCCCACCGTCAAGCTAGTCAAACTAGAGCATGACTTTATTCTTTATTTAGGATTTCTCTGTTGAATTTTATTCTTTATTTTTTTTAACATACGATTCTTTTGGAGCCTGATATTCTGATCTACATTGTATGTTAAGAATGATGATTACATGATTATTCTCTGTTTTTCTAGCTTATCTCTAGGGTGAAAACAACCTCCTTTTCAGCCAGTTTTCCTTGTTTCCACTTTGATCAAGCATCTATTTTGATTTTTCATCTCATGTCTTGTTTCTTGTTTCTTGTTTCCCCTCTGAAGACAATATTTCTTTTATATTTTCTATGCCTACACTGATTTGTTTGCTAATAACAGTGGAAATAATTGTTGAATAGTAATAATGAATTTATTGAGACTTGAGCGTGTTACATTCAAACTAGGAATTTCTCATATTGGGAAATACAAGATATTATATGTTGTTAATTGGCAATCAAACTGTATTACTGTGAAATTACAAAAAGCTATATAAGGCAAGGCAACCACAAATGAGTATAGGATGCAAGACATGGCATGTTGTACCATGATATGAAATCAATTTCTAATTATATTACATTTCTTCTGCAGTGCTTGGGTTATTCAAATATGTTGGAATGTTGTACAAGATGCTGTGAAAACTTGCTTGCATATTGAGCCTGTTTGGATGCAAACTAGTTCTGCATTTTACATGTATACAGTTCTTGTTTTCTGTTCATAATTGTCTCTCCTTTTTCTTTGATTTTAGTGGTTGTTTGTAGAAAGTAGAGGAAAAGAATTATAGGTTGTGGTGAAATTGATGAAAACATACATTTTCCTTGTTGCTAATGTCTTGCAAGTATTATCATATTCCCATGGATTTCTTTTACATTGTTGTGTGCATATGGCTTTTAGTTGTAACAATGCTTATTGTCATTTTGTTCGTTCTTTACTTCATAGTTTCCTAGTTTATTAGCTGTAAGTTGTTGCATATGTTTTGATTTTGCTAATTTTTATCTAATTTCGTGAATGATCTCTTTCTACATTTTGATTTTTTTCTATTGTATGTTATTGAAGCATATCTTTTCAATGGTGCAATATAATCTTATTGGAAAAATCATTTTATAGATTTAAATCAGTGTTATCATGGTTAAAAAGGCTAAACTGGTTTTTTAAAGTATACAAATGGGTTTATAAGTTAAAATTGATTTTGCATAAAACTGGTTTTTAAATGAAAAAATCATTTATTTTTCAAAACCGATTCAAAACCAGTTTATTACTTTTGTAAGTGTTTAAGAATTGGTTTTCTCATTTAAAACCAGTTTGGTTTACTAATGTTAACCAAATTTTTGGTTAACTGGATTCTGGAATTATATTTGGTTTTTTGGTTAACCTTAACCATGAGCAGCCCTCTGCACAGTGTGAATGGAGCATCTCAGGTTGATTGGTTGTATGCTACTCGTTATGGAAAATGTGTCAATCATAATTAAAGTATGGCAAATTCCAAAGGAGTTACAAATCAAAAGTGAAACACTTAGCCTGTATTTGTGCAAAATGTTTTTTATCTTTTTTTTTAAAATCAAATCAGAATTTTGTTATTAGCTTTGGCATATTTCATTTGTCCTAATTTTACTACGTGTCATGTATTTTCTTTTATAGCCTTTTATTGTTTAAAGACAGTTACTTTCTATGTTTGTGATGTGATTACACCTTAAGATCTCTCTTTCTTTAGTGTTCAAAGATTCATGTCTTTTATGAGTGGATTAAGACACACAATTTCTTTGGTTGCTGCTATTGTTGCCCTTGATAATTAGCTGTTTGCACATCTTTTGCTCTAGGAATTATGAACAATACTGTTAAAAGACCACTTAATGGAGGGGTAGAAGATGATGATGAGGATGAAGCTGATGGTGCAGACCTTGAAGCCTGGGAGAGAACTTATGCAGAAGATAGATCATGGGAGTCTTTGCAAGAGGATGAATCTGGACTTCTTCGCCCCATAGATACTACAGCCATTCACCATGCCCAGTATCGCAGACGGCTTCGTGCCCTTGCTTCCACAGCAGCTACTGCTCGAATTCAGAAGGGTCTTATCCGTTACCTATACATTGTTGTTGACCTGTCCAAGGTATTTTAATTATTACTTTATAGTTTCTCCATGAACATCGTATTTGAGACTGGATTTTGATTTGAATTCCTTTGTAGTTTCTCCATGAACATCATGCCTGAAAGGACTTGAGAAGTATCTCATTCAGATTGTAATTGAAGTTGCAACTGTAGTAATAATAATAAAAGATATCGGAGAAATATGTAATAAAAGTTCTAAAAATAAATGTAAAACATTAAATTTATTTATGTGTCCTATTTAATTCCTCCTCTTTGTATTCATAACTTGGTTTCTGTCATTATTTGAAGGCAGCTTCAGAGACAGATTTAAAACCAAGTAGGATGGCTGTGATTGGAAGACAGGTTGAGGCATTTATCAGGGAGTTCTTTGATCAGAATCCACTTAGTCATATTGGTCTGGTGACCATAAAAGATGGGATTGCACATTGTTTAACAGAACTTGGAGGCAGTCCTGAGTCCCACATTAAAGCTTTGATGGGTAAACTGGAATGCTCAGGTGATGCTTCCCTGCAAAACGCGCTAGAGCTTGTTCTTGGCTATCTAAACCAAATTCCATCATATGGCCATCGAGAAGTTCTGATCTTATATTCAGCTCTTAGTACGTGTGATCCTGGTGACCTCATGGAAACCATCCAGAAATGCAAAAAGAGTAAAATAAGGTGTTCTGTCATTGGCCTTGCTGCTGAAATGTTCATATGCAAACATCTCAGCCAAGAAACTGGAGGAACTTACTCTGTTGCACTAGATGAGGTTAGTTATTATTACTGTTCATATACAAAAAATCCTCCTGTATCAAAGTGATTTAGTTAGTCAAGCAAACTTCCTGTAAATAAGAACTTGGAATATTGCTCATCACCTAAAATGTCGTAATGTTTTTCAAATTTTGGTTTCTATATACATGGATGATAGAGTGCAATGGTGTCATTTGATCTATGTAGCCAACTCTACTTAATGGGATAAGACTTTATTTTTTGTTGTAGTAGGCTTGGAGTTTGTATACATGGATGTTTGAATTCATATAGTTATATACTCTCATGCAGTCCCACCTGAAAGAGTTAGTTCTGGAGCATGCTCCACCACCTCCAGCAATAGCAGAGTATGCTACTGCTAATCTAATTAAGATGGGTTTTCCACAAAGAGCCGCCGAGAGTGCTGTTGCTATTTGTACATGTCATGAAGAGGCTAGGACAGGAGGAGGTTACACTTGTCCAAGATGCAAAGTTCGTGTTTGTGAGCTACCAACTGAATGTCGCATCTGTGGATTGACGCTTATCTCTTCACCCCATTTGGCAAGGTCATATCATCATCTTTTTCCAATAGTGCCATTTGATGAGGTCTCTCAAACATCTCAAAATGGTAGTAGTCACAATTTTTCCAGTGATTGTTTTGGCTGTCAACAAAGTCTTCTAAGTCAGGGTAAGCTTCTGCAGAAAGATAGTCAAGACCAAGATTTTGTTTCATTCTTTTTTTTTTTGTAAAAATAAAAAATTGTCTCCTTAGGTAGGTATTTGTGCTTTATTTAGTTAGTTTGTTGCTACATAAGCTAACCTGAAATGATTGTAGCATTAGTTAATGTTGTATTATCCTTGCGATTTCTCATTTCTTCCAAATAGTATTGCTTGTAAAGTATGCTGTTGCTCAATATTTTCTTAAAATCCCTCCCTTGACTTTTTGTGGCGCAGGAAACAAGCCAGGACTTTCTGTTACTTGCCCAAAATGCAAGCAACAATTTTGCCTCGATTGTGATATTTACATTCACGAGAGCTTACATAACTGCCCAGGCTGTGAGAGTTTCAGGCATTCTAATTCAGTAACCACTGCACAGTGATCGCCAAGCTTCAACCCTTGTGTTAAAACATCCACCTAGGTGTTCTATACTATGTCTCATTACCAGATTCAATCCACCTACTGGACTGATGATTTTTGTGTTTCAAGGCATATGACTAACATTACCGTATGCTCATGGATCAGAATGGTTTGATCTTGATGCAAGCCGTTGAACAGGAAATGCTTTGCAGGAGCCGAATGGAGATTATTTATACTGTGGTGAGATTTTTCTTTTCCATTTTAAACTGCAACAACAACTGATCCTTTTCCGCCTTTTATTCTTTGCTGGAAATTAAGGCACATGTAACGGTTGTCCCATTTGAATGAGGATCTCTATGTCAAGTTTAGAAGTAAGTGGTAAAATCTTGTAGATTTTTTTTTTAAAAAAATCTATGGGCTGACCCCACTGTTCATGCTTGCAGATAATATTTTATTAAATTATCACTGCTTTGCATAAAATATTTACATGATATTTACATTTGCCAATCATTGCTATGAACTTCTAACTGCAGCTAACATGATATTCTTATTATAGTTTATCATAGAAGATTTGTTCTCGTTATCATTCTTGTAATCTTGTGTGTGTGCCTTATAGAACTTCTACAATCAGTATCACTTACAGAATATATACTAGACACTTTTTTGTTTCTTATTCAGATTCAGATTTTCTCTTATTGTGTGGTTTTCTTCTTCTTTAACATAATCCACGCATTAATCTTCAACTTCTTACTAATCAAGAGGTAAAATAAGGTCATAATGCTAGTAGACCTATGAAATTTATTGTTTCTAAGGAACTAGAAAACAGTTAGGGGCAGGAGAGATTCAGATTTCAAGAGTTACCATTATTCACAGGTTTCGAACTGAACTAACTAAGGATAACAAAAGAATATTTAGATGCTAGATTTCTCAGCTGCAGATTCAACGGTGAGTACGAGGATGGAAAACTATTTGTTGATTAGATAGTCCAGGTAATTTGTAGACACGTGTTTGCTTTTGTATGGATGAAACAGAAGTTAGAGAATCATATATAGTGTACATTTACATAATTTTGGTCAAGAATGTGTCCTTTTTACCCATTTGACCTCTGAGCCCGATACAAACCTCTTCACAAACAAAGAATGTGTGTGGATTGTCGGCTTAGTACATGCTGTTAAACTGAAACAAACAAACATAAAGCTCTGATTTAGTTTGGATATTTATCTTAGATATAATAAATATGAAAATAGAGAGATAGAGATATAAAAATATAAAAAAAAATGTTTATATTTTTATTTTGTTTTAGTAAAAATAAGGATACATACATAAAAATTAAAAAAAGATAGTTTTGCTTTTATTATTTTATTCCATCCACATCAAATTACTATCTTCCTTCTTTCAACACTATTTTTGACCAACAAAAGCTTGTCTCTCCATTTGATGTGTCTTTCATTTCAGAGTGGATAGAAAATTTATAGAGACAAAATCCTTTTTCTGTATCTGTTCATGTCTCTTTTTTCAAATATTTTATTTCTGTATATATATTTCTATCTCAGAATAGAAACCAAACGGAGTCTGATTTTTACTTGGTTGCATGTAATCATATCATTCTACGATTAACCATGTAAAATGATTTAGCAGAAGATTTATTCTAGTTCTAGAGATAAAATGAAACTTGTAGTTTATGGGTCTGGATGGAGAAGAAAGGGGAAGGCAGAACAATGCTTATGAGGACAAAAAGGGAATCGAGTTCAAAAAAGTGTGTATACCAAGCTAAACACGTTCCCGACAAATCACTCTTTACACAATGCACTTTGTCTGCACTTTGAAAACTACTTCATCTTCTTTCTGAAGTTTAAAGTTTAACCCACTGTTTATTAGTACTGCCATCATTATGATAAGTAAAACCTTTTTTCATAGACTCCACATGAAGACAAACATTAGATTAAATTAGATTCACTCCTTCGGTTTCCCTATCTAACATAGAAAAATATTGAAACCTTATCTTACATTACAAAGTATAGAAAGTAAAGAAAAGGAGAACAGATTCAGAATTAATTAGTTCCTTGAACGAATAAATAGTTCATTTTATTTTATTACATATTTTTATGTGGTATTTAATAAAATTTCTACTATTGTTTTTTTTTATTAGGTAGCATTATTTTCTTATATGTACTATATATACTTGTGGAAAACTTTTAAGTGTATCAGTACACTAGTATTTCAGTAATAATACCAATGTATCAGTATACTTGAAAGCTTTCCTATACTTATAATTATATAGTTGTGTATCACCAATATAAAATAGTTTTGATTATTCTGATGTTTATGTTTGCATCATTTGGAGATACAAAGTTTTTTAATATTTAAAATTCCATATGCTCAAATTCAATTCTATATACCATGTATTTCTTTTTTCTTTCTCTATTCTACAGTGTTTTTTTTTTTTTTTTTTTTGGTTTCGGTCCCTAGTATATGAGTATATAGATTATAGTGTTACCTTTTGTCAGCTTCCTTTATGCACGCTTCTTTCTCGCGTGTTCTTTGGGGTTCACATTATTATTACATATAAATCTCAATACGTACACATTCATAATGCAGCAGCTATAATTCATGCCACCCATCTATATACATTATAATAGTCAGTTTTGCTTTTTCCTTTTTGTGATTGCTCTTCTTTAATTTCTCCTGCATTTTTCACAATTAATCCATTCATTCCCTAGTTTGTTGCTGAGTTTATAAAGCAATATTAAAAAAAAGGGATTTTTTTTAATTATTCTTCATGACACATGACAAAGATCGACAATTTTATCGTTGTGCTTTTTAATTGGTTTAACAAAAATATTTACTCGAGTTCAGATGAGGGCATGAATTCAAGCAATCCTGAGAATTAAACTTTAAGTTATAAGGAGGCATTAGTAGAATGATTGTGATGAGAACCGAACTGATTTTAATTGGCTACAACTAACCTTTTCTTATGTAACACTACTATATATTTTGTGTCACAATGAGTAATGACACATACAAACTAAAAGTTAATTTTGTTGTATACTTATATAACATTTTAAGGTGGAAACTCAGGTGCAGTTAACTTCACGTGAAGTTGATAGTTGAGAGCCGTTAAATGATTTGACTGATTTAACTAAATTTTAATCTAATGAATCTTAACTATCAACTTCAAGTAAAGTTCTCATTCCACATGAGTTTTCACCATATTTTAATTTTATTATTTGTTGATTAATGATGGCACTATGTTTAACTTCACATCGATATATACATCAAAATATTCATCACTAAAACCCTTATTATTATTATTTGATGACGATAGTAATTATTATTAGCCATAATTAGTATTATTATTACTATCATAATTGCACTACATTATTGTTGTTACTATATTGTTAGTGTTAAATGACAAAGCTAACTTTTAAGTTTTAATAATAATCGCACTCACGATATCAGATCAGTAGAGGTGGGTTTATATGTTTTATCAAAGATGATAGAGAAACAGTTACTAATAAGAAATAAGCTTGTATTTTATTTTATTTTTTTGTAAAAAAAAAAATCCAAGGTTTGATTATTCCCATAATTAAAGTTAGAACTATTTGAATGGATATTTTATAAATAGGCGTTTCTATATATGTATGTTTAAATAACTTTAATACATCTTCTAACTCTAATAAAATAATTAGATGCCATTTCTATCAAATTTTTCATTGCGAAAATTGTTAAAACCGGCTAATTATTTTTCTAATCATATTATGTATATACTAAAATTATTTATTAATATAAAATATATATTAAAAATAAATTAAATTACATATATATTTATACATAAATATATAATAATTAATTTTAATAGTAGATTTTAATATGAAAATAATATTTTTATTATTTTTTATATGCAATAATACTGCTATAGCTCGAATTTCAGCTAGAAATGGTATTTATATTTGGTGTGTCCAATAGTTTCTTTAGGAAAATTTTTAAATATTCTTAAAATACTGTGTTTCAGAAATTTTAATCGTTAATTTAAATTAATATATATTCTATATATTTTTTACAATTGAAATTAGTGATTAAAACACTTAAACACTGTTATTCCAAAAACATTTAAAATTCTTCCATTCCTTTAAGTAATACTGGTTTATTTACTAATATTTTAATGTAACTTAATTTAAAACTAAGAAAATTCAATAATTAAGAGGCGAGGACGGATTATAATGATTAAGAATCGATGGCAGTGAGACACAAATAATGAAGTAAAAAGCTTTTAACCTGCATGACTACCCTCACTAGTGCACTATGCTGGTCAACACTCAAGACATTCAAACCAATGATACAACATCTTACGTTGGATTCCAATAAAAATTGAACACTCCACTCTCCAGAGACTTCATCAAGGAAACAAAAATAGTAATAATTAAAGGTGAACTTCTCTATCTCCTAACACAGTTTTTCTGTTTAATAATTCATTTTAGGATTTGAACTCAAAATGATTAAAAAGATAAGATGATCAATTTATCTGTTATTAAGTATATCTCGTATTAAATTTATATTTAGTGTGATATTAGGTTAATTTTGTTATTATGATTAAATTGTATCAATTATGTTAGATGTATATATATTAAAATCAGAAGAGGTGGCTGACGAGTTCTTTGCAGTTATATGGAACGTCTGGTTGGAATCCAATAACAGGATTTTCAACAATAAAGAGGTATATGTTGATGTCATATAAAATAGGACGTTTTTGAGCTATAAAGAGTGGACTGGTATTGATCTTACTGATTATTAATAACAATGTCGGAGATGACATAGGATTGCTAACTTTGTATTTAGATTTATTTTGTTTCTGTCTATTTTATACTCCACTCTCGTGTCGAACTTCATTTGTTTAAAAAAAAATGTTTAAATATTATATTATCTTTTCAATCAAAGAATAAGAAAAATTAAAGTAAAAAAAAAAATTAGTGGCAACATATAATTATAATAATCCAATCCAATGCAACTATCCATTTCTCCTTTACAAAGAGCATATAGAAAGTGTAGATATAGATTGTGATTTGAATAATTTTTTGAGATAGAAGGCATACATAGACACCTTTTGATTCTAGCTAGGCTACAAGAGTAGTAGTGATCCCTTTAGTTCATTTCACCAGACACTACAAAACAACATTTTGGGAACACATTCTTCCACTTTGTCACTTCACTGTCACATACACTCACAACAACTGTACTGTGCTGTAACTGAAAACCTCAGCATTCTCATTAGAATCTAACCCTAAATATAAAACCCAGTTCCCAACATGTATGTATTTCTTCTCTTTTTCCTCCCAATTCTTAAGAATCAGTGTAATATATATAAGCTCATCAAAAGAAAGAGATACCGAATATGCCATTCTTTCTATACCTTGGAAACTCACACAAGCATTTGCTTTTTCCAGAGAATTCAGACTCCTTTCTATCAGAATTCAAATACATTATATTAATAAGCAAAAACTACATTTCTTTCTTCAATTACACTAATTCTCAGTAAGATTCTTTGCCTCCTGTTTTTTTCTACTTGCATGCAAGGATTCACATCATTCCAAACATCATCACATAAACCCTAAATGTATCATACCCATCTTAACATATTTAAACCCGTTAATTAACCACCTTAACTAATTGGTTACTCCTTTTGGACATAGCATAGTAAAAATTAAATTAATTTGACTGGACAAATAAACTTTCAAACTCTCCAATACTTTTGGACTATATTGATAAGACATTGGATGCTACATTTGAAAAACAAAATAAAAATCTGCATAATAACAAAATTCAAAGTACCTAACATAATTTCCCAATTAAAAAAAAGAAAAAACACCTAATAATATATCTTATATGGGCGGTTAGAATTTGAATTTCATGATGAAGCAGGCGTGAATCTTCGATCCATGGCACGGCGTCGTTTGGAGCGATCGGCGGAACCAGAGCGTTCAAGCAAGGACCTCAACGAGTTCTGAAGAAAATGAATGGACTCTATGCTGTTGTGTTCTTTGTCGGCGGCAACCACCAGAACGTTGCGGGTTCTTCCGCCTAGGGTTGCCATTTCTGCCCTCAGCGTCTTCAGGTGCAGAGATTTGAGGATCTCTATGAGCTCCGGGATGAGATCGGAGCGGTCCTCGCAGCACAGGGAGGCCTTGAATATCAGCCCTCCGTGGCCGCCGTCTGCGGTGGACAGGACGCTGATCTCGTCTGTTTCGGAGGGTAGGGTTTCGAATTCGGTGATTATTTCTGATGTTTGCTGTTTTAACTCTTTCACTCTCTGCACCACCTTTGCAAGAAGCGATGCTTTATCTGTCTGCACCATAACACAAATTATTATTATCTTCTCTAGAATTTTATTTCTTGAATTTATTAAAAATTCATATAGTTATCTTTGTACACAAGTGTGTTGATGACTCGACTAACCTACCTAAGTTGGATAGATGATAATGAGATTAATTAATGGTCGAAACTCAGGTGTAGTCGACTTCACCTGAAGTTAATAATCGAACGATTAATTAAATTTTTATCTAACAGTTCTCAACTATCAACTTGACTGCACTTGAGTTTCCATCTTAATTAATACTAACTTTAAGAAGAAGCTTGGAGGTAGAAATAAAGTAAGTGAAAAAGTGAAGAAGCTTTAAGAAGAGACCTTGGAGTTGCAAGGGAGAAGAGTGCGAAGACGAGCAAGGTGGGAATTGATTCTCTCCCTGCGTCTCTTCTCAGCTTCCTTGTGGTTTCTGAGGGCAGCGAGTGCTCTATCTTGTTGTTGATGATGATGAGAGGCTTCTGTCTCTATGGCGCTCATGTTATCATCAGAGGACACCTGATGCTGATGATGATGATCCATCATCAACATGGCAGCAGCCGGGTAATACCCACCGCCGGCACCGGAACCGGCACCAAGCAGTTGGAACAGGTCAGAGTTGTTATGGTCCATGTTGGTTGTTGAGTTTGACGAGTGAGTGTGTGTTTATGAATGAATGTATAGTGTGTTGCGTTGAATGTTGAAAATGAAGGATACAAAGTTGTGGTTATTATGATTACGCTTTTTGACTCACACCATTCCCACTTTGTCTTTCTTCAACATCATCTTCTCTTCTTCCTACTTAATCTTCCCATTGCCTTTCGGTGCCCATTTCCTTTTTTTTTAACAAAAATAAGAAGACTCTAATTCGCAACTCTAAATAAATATGAAAAAAAATATAGCATTTGAGTTATAGTTTATTCATTTTTTGGTGTCCATTTCATTCCTTATATTTTATTACATATTATTTTTGTGATAATAATAAAAATTTAATTTTAATAATGTCAATATTTTATACAATTACTTATTAAAATAGTCATATATAAAGACTATTAATTAAAAAATAAATATTTTTATTGAAATTGTATTACATTATTATATATATGTATAAAATTATTTTAAATTGATAATCTATCAAAATTAAATTCTAATAATAATATATATATCTCTACCAAAATTTGTTTTCTTGTATACATCAAATTAGTCTTGTATTGTGAACATGTTATATGTAATGAAAGATAAAATCTGCTTTAATTTTAAATTTTTTAAATTATCTTTAATGTGTAAATAAATTTAATTTTGTTCCTATGATTAGTTTTTACTTTTTAGAGAGCCAATAATTGATTAATTGGACAAATCACATGAGAATTATATTGATGTAACATTTAAAAACGGTTTACATCTCAATTCTATTATTATGTAAATCGCTATAACTTATGATGGATTATGAAGAATTTATATGTCAAAGCATAAAACGCTATATGCACAAAAATAAAGCTACACAAAACATTGCTATATGATACAGCGGATTATACACAAAATAATAAAATAAATTCGCAAAGAGGAGTAGTAGTTTATGAAGAGATAGTTTAAGATAATTCTGCGTAGCTTATAGCAGTTTATGAGCTCAATTTCATATTATATATATCCGTTGAAATTAAAATTTGGTTGATAAAATTTTGGAGGAAACATTTTTTTAAACCAAAATATGATGATATAGAATACTTTAAGTAGGAAGAGACGATAAACATTTAAAAAAAATCTTGCTAATGACAATGTTAAACATATGATTTAGTTTTCAAAAATTTTGCTAATGACAATGTTAAAGAGAACTTTAGAAAATTTTGTCTTGTTTTATTTTATTTTGTGGTTCTCGATTGAAATTTAAAGACGAACATTGTATTCTTATTTTCTATAATTATTAAGACGACCTTTTATAAAGAATATGCATGATTATCTCTTCATGTTTTATAAAGCTTCCTTGTATTATTATACTCGTATAATTAATTGTGTTTATATATTTGATTTTGAAAAATAAAATTAAGAATTTAAAGTTTTTAAGTTAAAAAATTAATAATTTAAAATTTTAAAATATTTAAAATATGTGCAAAACTAACTCAAAATTTATACCTTTTTAGATTGTATTGTATTGGTTTAATTATTTTTGTTTGTCTATTTCATTTAATTTTATTAAAATAATTTAAAATTACAAATTTTTTAATTTAAAATATTAATGATTTAATTAAATCTAATACAAATAATCATACTTATATTATTATACTCATATTTAAAAAAAATAAAAATTAGTTAAAAAATACTTCTCATTAACCATACAAATACAATAATATAAATATTATTTTTTAGTATTATTTGAATAAAATTGGATAGACAAAAAATATAAATCAAATTAGATTGTAATATACCTACTGTGCTGAATTTTTTTATTTTCTTTCGAATGTACAACACTCTACATATGTGCATCTATGAGATATATTCTGGATATACAAAAAAATATTTTATTTTTTAAGTGAGTTCATCTCGGGTGTACTCATTTTTGTACTTAATTTATCTTCTGTCCTTTGAAGTTGGGATGCTTAATAACAGTACACATATTGGTGAATAAAAGTATACATTTTATTTATAAATAAAAATTTATAAATTCAAAGAGTATCCATCAAACCAACATTAATTTTAATGTGTAAATGATATTTTTATCTTCCAAACTTTCTCTTTCAAGGAGCACAGTAATTTAAAAAAAAAAAATTCAAAAACATAAACATCATAACTCATGGATGCTGAAAAAGTTAAAACTTTAGCCTTTTACGGATATAAGTTTCTAAATTTCTATCTCTTTATTATTATTATTATTATTATTATTGTTATTATTCCAAAGTTAAGAATAATACACGAATCTACAACTTCTAAATGAGTATAGAAAGATTATGTCATTTGAATTATAACTCATTGGTATAATAATAATAATAATAATAATAATAATAATAATAAATAATATTATTATTAAACAATGACAATACAAGCAATTTAATTAGATTCAACCATGGATTCATTTATTAAGTGACTCATAAAAAATTTATTTGAATAGAAAAATATCCATAGGAAGAAAAGCTAAGTGGAATATGATGATAGAGTAGATGTTATTGGTTTGAATAGATAATGAGTTTGTCGAGTAAAAAGTTACTTTGGGTTTGTCTGGCTTGCCTTACTTTCAAATGGTTTTACTTTACATGCGTCTAAAGTACCCTCCTTTTATGAACACAAGTAATCATTAAACTGTCTCTTAATTTTAGGGTTGAACAAAAGAATATATCTTCCAGTTTCGGCCATCCTTTCCCATTCTCAAGAATTACCAAATGAGGTTCTCTAACTTGTTATATAATATAATAAACTTGGAAAAAAACAAGTCTAAGTATTACAAATGATGTTGAATAATTTGTGTCTTTCATTAATTTTGATATATTGTTAAGGGAAAATATTTTGCACACTCTATGTATGTATGAACTTGGAGACTCGTTTCAGCAATGATGGATAGAGTTTTTCAAATTTTAAAGAAGTAAAAATGCTTCAAGATTGTAAAAAAAAAAAAAAAAAAAATTATTAATATCCAAACAAAATACTTTTAATTAAAAGATTTAGGAAAAGTATACTCTTAAAAGATACCTTTTTATTCTTCTAAGTACTTTATCTAAACAGTAAACACATGCTTTTATGGAATGGAGGGAGTACTAAGTTAGTAACTCTTGAAGCCATAACCATGTTGGAATGGTACCATTTAATTATGTGTCCTAGTGGGTTTTATTGCCACTTCAAACAGAATGTTAATAAAGTTTGGGCTGGGTAATGATTGAAAGCACAGTGTAAACACAGCCCTTCAAACAATCCAGGCCCAACAAAGACGAGCTCTAACGTAAAAAAAAAAAGAGTTGTTCTCAAGAATTCACAATTATTATAGAGCTACATACATTGCAATTTTATAAGGGGATGTAGCTCAGATGGTAGAGCGCTCGCTTAGCATGCAAGAGGTACGGGGATCGATACCCCGCATCTCCAATCATGAACACGGATTTTAACTTTATTATTATTGGTAAAAATGCAAATTATATACCATATACAAATTATTTTAGTATACCATGATAATTCTTAGTATATCAATAGAAAATGCAACTCTTAATCTTCTTACTTATTTAGTTAAATTTAATTTCTTCTGAATTCATGATGCAATCTTTTTTCAAATAATAGTTTAAAGTATATTCCTAGAAAATGTGAACCTTAATTTATAATGTTATATACATCCAATTGCTTAAAAACTATTTGATATATAATAAGTATTCAACGGAAATTCTTAACAAGGTATGATTTCTGAGATCATCTTTCATAAGACTCGCTATTTTGTACATCAAATAATAATGATGTGTACGTTTGTATTAGATAGTAGTGCCCACTTAAAAATATTATCAAATTGTACGAATCAATTAATTAAATGACACCTTTAAGTTTACAAGAACCTAAAGTCATGTTTGTGTCCTGACCTACCAATAACTCGTGCATTTCATGTTTATGTCTGTATAATCCATTATTTTCTTGGTCACCCGTTAAATGTTATATTTATTTCGAATTGAAGAGTGGCCATACAACTTATAAGTTGTAATCAATTATTACTATAACAAACAATTATATCATGAAAATTTATGTAACGATAATGAATAAATGGTCAAATTAGTCTCTGAAAGATCATATAATTTTTAATTTAGTTTTTGAAAAAAATTTTTAATTAAATTCATTTCAAAAAATTTCAATTTAATCACGTTAGTCCTTCCGTCACTCTCCACATTAACGCTATTAATAAAAACTGACCTAACACGTTAAATTACTCCTCACCATATAAATTTTAAGTCAAGAAGAGATGATTCATCAAAATGGTATCGTATAGTTACTCTTCATTCTTCGAGCACACTTTCCTTCACTTTCAGCAAAAAAAATCATGTGCGTCTTCTCTGGTAAAAGTCGGTTCACGTTTTGCACACGGGATGGCAACAAAGGATGAGAGGTAGTGATTGAAACGGCGTAATCCTTGTTTCTCTCACAAAACTCTCTCTCTCGCCTTTTTTTTAAGAAGCCTTCATCATCGTCGCCGATTGAAGCATCTGGCGCAACGTCTCTATTTCTCTCACAAAACCTTCCCTCTCACTTTCTTTTCGACGTTGCTGAGGAGAAGACGAAGAAGCTTTCATCATCGTCGCCGATTGAAGCATCTGGCATAGCGTGTTCACGAGTTCGCCATTGAAGAGTAGTGATTGAAGACATGACCGACGGTCATTTTCATTGTTCTTTAAGGTTTTGTCTTTTTCCTGATTATTAAACTTGTTAAGATTGTGCTATTGATAAAAAAAAATTTTATTTGTGGTTTTTGTTGGAATTAAAAATTGTTTGTGGGGTACCGACGGTCATTTTCATTGTTGTTTAAGGTTTTTTTCTTAGTTACCAAACTTTTTGTTAGGATTTTACCATTGATAAAATTTGGTTTTTGTTGAAACTGAAAACTATTTGTGGAGTTAGGATTTTGCTCTTTTTTATCATGAAAGTTGATCAAAAATTTTATTTTTTTGAATATTAAAGATATCTACTGGCTATCAATTTTTCTGTTCATAATTTATATTTAGTATTTGTTTTGTTGCTTGGTTATAGTGTTTACATTTTCTTCATAAAATTTGATTTTGTGAAAGGAAATTTTTTTTTGTTACTGAACTTCTTTTTAGGATTGTGCCATTGTTAAATTATGTTTTTTTTGGTGATTTTTTACTAAAATTAAAAATCATTTTTGGAGTAAAGATTTCATTCTAATTGATTAAATATTTTGGAATTAAAATTTGTCACTTGAGACTAATTTGACCAAATTTCTTAAAGATATCATGATAGCTGTCGGTTAAAATATAGAGGAATGTGCTGACATATAATTTAATGTGGCACATCAACTTTTGTTTGTCTTTGTTAACGTTATCAACGTAAAAAATGACAGGAAGACTATAGTGACTAAACTAAAATTTTTTAGAGATAGATTTAATTAAAAAAAATTTCGAGAACAAAATTAGAGATCGCATAATCTTTTAGGGGCTAATTTGACTATTTACTCCAACAATAATTGATTAAAAATATGAGCAAAATTAAACATCATCTTCTTTCCACCATATTTTGTACTACATTATCTTTGATTCTTTTCAAGAGACACTACATCTTATTGTTCATGAATCATAATCAATTGCACTTCAACAAGGTATGCACATTATATTATCATGCCAGTTTATCCTTTAATTTGACTTTACAGCTCCTACAAAACATTTTTCTAATTAATCCCTATAATACCAATCACTCATGTCCATCAATATCTCAATAAAGTAATAAATTACATTATTATAAACAAAATATTTCAAAGTAGCATATATACTCATATAGTGCCTAAAGCCAAAGTGCAATTGCCTGGCTCAAGTGGCACACGCATGTGCTGCACATTCTTTGAATTAAATTACATATATCTCTCAAAATATAAACAAATAGGATAAAGTAATTTTTTGTACTTGAAACTTGTTAGAAATTTTGAATATATTCCTAAATTTTATTTTATTTTAAATTAATTATAAAATTTTTTTATTTGTATCAAATTTATTTTTGAAGGTTAATTTTTTAAAAAATTTATGACTAATTTAACAAAAATTTTACAAGAATAACTATAAACACAATAAATCAGAGATCATTATCATACATTATTGCTAGATTAATTCTAAATTTTTTAAAAATTTTAGTCATCAAAGATATATTTGATGCCAATTAAAAATTTTAAAATAAAATTAAAATAAAATAAAATTTAAAAATATTTTAAATAAATTTTAAAGATAAAAAATATACTTTATCTTCAATAAATACATATGAAAAACTAAACTGGTTTCATCGTTATATTCACAAATTTAATTATTTATTGAGCCTTTCTTTTTTCTCACTTGAGCTAATCAAAAGAGAATGGGAAAAAGCTTATGGCCCTTTTAATATTATAGCAACATGACAGACAATACTTGTCTCCTTTGATTGAGATTGGTGTCATACACATAAAAAAATTAAAGCACTTTTTAGATGATCACTTTCAGCTATCATTGACTACTAAATTTGCAGGTGTAGAGTACACAAATTCAATATCATAGTTTGATTTATTGATGTATGTGTTTGTTTTTAATATTGTTATATGTTGTTGATGTTTGATTATTTTTGTTTCATGAATTCGGCTTTGCTTTAACAGAAAATGCGGCCTTTTACACTCACTGAAATGATGCAACATCATTAAAGTAGCTTTAGCGATATTAATAATTTAATTTAATTGTATTATTCAATATTCAGCGAGGAACAAGCAATTAAGGCAAGACATTAGCATGTAAAACTATAAGAAAAACATTCAACTTGATGATATTCAATCTATCATTTATCATTATTTATAAAACTACACACTAATAGATTTTATTGGAATTAAATGAACACTTATTTTATGATATATAAAGAATATCAGTTAGAGTTTATTAAACCTAATAATAAAAATTATTGAAAAATACTAGAAAACTAGCACTTTAATAAGTAGAAACAAATAGAGTTAATTAGTATTAATTTAAATAAAAAAGTTGTTGTATATCTAAAAAAGGATAATTTTTTTTAATTTTCATTAGAAATATAATTACTTATGTATATTTTTTTTATTAATTTAAATTTTTTTAAAAAAAATAGTATTCTAATATAGTATCAAAATTTTAATGATTGAAAAGTTTAAAATGTAATCTAAAAAAATTTTATTTAAGGAGACGTGATAGGAATAATGGAATATAACTATTCATATGCTTTTTTTTATTCAACTACGTTAGGTATACACTAAAATTAGCTATATTAAAATTAACTATCAAAATAAAATATACATTAAAATATAAAATATATATTAAAAATAAATAAAATTATATATATTTATATACAAATACATATAAATTAATTTTAATAATTGATTTTAATATATAAATAATATTTTTACTTTAGAATAAATAATTTTATAATAGTTTTAAATTATAATTATAGTTATAACAAAGGGATTCACCTTTTTAGTTAACAATCATTACGGTTAAACTCTCGACATGATTTGAATCATAGAGATTCATTCGAATATGATCTTCTTTGAACATGAAATTATCCAAGTTGAATTTGTTAGACAAACCATGATAATAATTACTACTAACCGTATAAGCCTAACAGTGGTTTGTGGTTCCATTAATTGCACTATGAAACAGGTTAGGAAGTTTGTCGAAAATTGCCCCAACAAAAACCTTAAATAGCTTTGAAGACATTAATTAAATTTACCAACATTAAATTCATGGCGTGTCCAATAAGCCAAACACACCATTACTAAATCCATCTTTCATCGACCAAAAAAAAAAAATAACCACGACACAACCATGTGAAATGTATCATAATTCATAAACCAAACACAAATGTTAGTGTTTTTATTTATTATTTCGCTTCTTTGATTAGACAACGTACGCTCATTTATTATTGGAGACGATATAAATTTTATCCAAACTTTTTTAATAAATGTCGTATGAATATTTGTTAACAACGCATTAATTAATCCATACATTTTACATTTCACCGAATCCATAAAATTAACATGTACTGAACATAAACATGGTTCTTACAATGGCTATTGAGTTATGAAATGAACGTCTTCTCGAAAAATTAGTTTAATTTTTGGGTTCACCAAGGATCGAACTTTTGACCTTTCAGATCTAACACTTTAATACCATGTCATGATACCACTCATCCCAAAAGCTTCAGCTGATGGGAAAATGTAACACTAATAATTATATCTCTAATACTCCATAAACCTCCATTGTACACATTGTATAAATATTTCATTAGCTCCTCATACTTTCCCATCGAAAATTATTCATTTGATTAGTCTGATTCAAAGTAAAAACCAATTATTCATGAATCAGTAAAAAAATTGAAAACTTTCGTCAAAAATATAAATTAGTTTAATTGATTAGATTTTTTAGTAATTTATCCGTTTAAAATATAAAATAAAAAATTATTTTTAAAAATTTATATATTTTATATTTAATTATTATATATTCTAAAATTAAAAATTAAAATTATCAACAAAAAATATATAATTAACATTTCAATATATTTATTAAATAATTATTAATACAAAAAATTTAAAAGCTTTTATTAAAAATAATTTTAATATATATCTTTAAGATACATAATAATTTAATTTAATATTTAAATTTCTAATTCCATCTCTCAATTTACATAACCTTAATACTGAATGAGTAAAAATACAAATAGGGATTTAGCTAATATAATTTTTAAGAGTATATGATAAATTTATTATTAATAAAAAATTTTAATTTACTTTATTAATAAATATAAAATAAATACAGAAAAAATTTAACTTTTTTATATTTTTAATAATTTTTTTTAATTTATAATGTTTAAAATTTGTTAGAATAGAAAATAGATAAACCCTGCAAATAAAGGCAAGCACAGTCCTTAAAGGCTGAAAGGTATGGTGAGGGCTAGAATGGTAGCTAGCACCATAAATCAATCTAGATAGATAGATGATAGCCCTGCGCTGGCTTCAAGTCCCAACAATATTTTTATGGTGTGTGTGGAAGACAGCTTAGCCTTGTGAAATACTATACTAGATAGTAGAAAGTAGAAACATCAAGTAGACAAACCCCATCAAAAGTTTCTACTGGTTTCCCACTTTCTATTTTTCTACATAGAATCCACTTGTGTTTTCTGATCCATTATTATTAACTTTACTTTGCATATTGGATATAATAGAGATTCCCCTGTTCTTGGGGGCTAATAAAAAATAAAAGCAAGCTATTATATAGTAGTATAGTACAAGGGAAAAGAAAAGAGTGAAAAGGGTGTTGTGGACAAGAAAGAAAACAAGCTTCATTTTTCTCTCTTTTTTTTTCCATTAAACCAAGCAAAATATAACAAGAGTGGGGTTCCATAGTTAAAAGGCAAAAACATGCCCCAAGCACAAAGCTTTTCCTATTTAGTAGTAATTAAATTATAGCTATTAAGCTCTCTCTACAAACACACTTCATTCATTCCCAACTCTGACTAAGCTTCCAAATTCTACATTGTTAGAGGATGGTAAAAAAAAATTACCCTATAATAATATTAATATAACAAAAGGGTGTAAATGTAAATGTAACACCACTAGAATTAGTCATTCCTCCCCTGTCCTCAGCTTCTTCACAGCCCCAACAAAATATAATAAACTAGAGTAATAGGAAGAGCAATTAGCATCCCAAATATAACCCTGCAACAAATTAAACACAAAGGTTTCAGATTTTCAACACATTTTAAGATTACTAACAAGAACAAGATGATGATCAAAGTTCAAACCCCGTGCTTAATATATCAGGATGAACGTTGTATTCCTTAGCAAACACAAAGGGTACAATTCCTTGAGGCAGGGCAGCCTGAAAATATGCATATTACATTGAAGAATTAAATTGATTATATGACTATAAATTACAGAACAAAACATTCATAATCAAGTTTTTGTTTAAATTATTATTATTATTTACCTGTACAATGGCAATGTGTAACAAAACTCCCCTTAGTCCTACCACAATTGATGCTACAGCCATTACTGCAGGGCCGGTGAGGAAACGAACCGCCATGGCGAATGATGCGACCGTGTTTCCGCAGGCAATGATCTTTGGTTGCAATGCCATAAATAGCCCTGCAAATTCCACCAAGGAATTCAATTATCCAACAACTGAAAATCAAACAATGTCACGAGTTTAAAAGAAGAATCATACCAAGGCTAAACATGGCCATGCCAAGGCCTGCATCAGATAGAATTGATATTGATTTGGCAACAATGGCAGGCATAACAACATTCCACCTTCAAAACAACATTAAGAAAGCTAGTCATAGAGAAAGCTAACAATTTAGGTAAGATAACAAGAATTAAAATGAGTAAAGATTGCATACTTGAATGAGATCAAAGACCATGTGAGGCCAATTAGGCTAGAGTAAGTGTTGGGATTCCTAACCAGCTTCCTCGAAACCATGATCAAGATGAGTCTTGTCATAACACTAGTAGGTGGCATGTTGGTTGGTTTGGACTCACCTTGAGCTCCATTTTTGGGGTGAAGCTCAGCTGTGGAACTTGAACCAAGCTTTGAAAGCACTGGCCCTTCCTTGTCAACACCATTAGCAACTGTTCTGTTACCAAAGCTGAACTCATCGTGCCCAAACTCTTCATAATCTAACCAAAACAAAGTGGAAAATAAAATACACACTCCACTGAGAACACAAGAAAATGACACACAGTAGCATATAAGAGACTAATTACTACAATATTATTATTAAAGATTAAAGATACCAACCAAATAATAGGAAGAGAACCAAAAAAAAACATGAGAGCCCACAAGAATAGGAGATGTGAACATAGAAACAAAACAAAGACCTAACAAACCCCACACACTCCAACTTTGAACACCAACAACCATTTATCTTTATACAAGGGACAAAAGAAACATGCATGGCTGCAAAACAAAAACAGGAAAAGTTCCAAGGGGCAATAAATGACCATGTTCAAATGCAAAATTTAACGCTTAAATGGACATAAACAAAACCAACCAACCAACCAACAACCAAAGACCAAAAACAAGTCAAAAGGAGGGAGAATAGAGCATGAAAAACATTACCTTTCTGGTGAGCTACCCCACCAAGATGATCATTTCCATAATCTCCACCTCTGAAGACATGGATTCCACCTTCTGAGACAGGAGAAGCACTTGAACTCCAAACAAACATGTGAAGATCCTTTCCCCCACCATCAGCACCACCACCACCGCCACCTTTCTTCTTGGCCCCAGGACCTGTCACAGGTGAAAAGATCCCTGCACTTGTAGGACCAGGATACACCCCAGCACCAGCAGCATGAGAAGAATACACAGCTCTACCATTTTCCTCATCAAACCCCAAGTTGCCAAAATTTGACTGCCTTGGACTAACATTCCTCCCATTATTGACCATAGAATAAAAATCAGTGTGGTTGAAGCTAGAGCCTCTAGGTGTAGGGTTCCTAGAGGATTGAAGAGAGTATATCTCAGCATTGGTCAAGTTAGAAGCGCGTGGAGTCATTGAAACAGCACCATGTGAACGCCTAGAGAAAATCTCAGACCTTGAACTTGTGCTCTTTCTGACAGTGACGTGCAACTTGCCATCTTCACCAACCTCAGCCTCAGTGTGAAGAGGTTCCTTGCCATCAAGAGAAATAATATCAGAATCAACCTTGAATGAGATAATAGAGGCTGCAGTATCAGGGAACTGCTCCACTATGAGTAACCTGGCACCTCTATACTCAAACAAGAACAACATGAGAGTGTACCATATGATACACTGAAGCACCACAATCTGAACCATGAGGCTCCCTGATGAATCACCATACATACCCTTCAACAATGGAATCCCCATGACGAGTGTGTTAGGGAGAGTTGAGAGAGAGAAGAGTGTTATGGACCATTCCAAAGAACCCCTTGAGCTGATTCTAGACCATATTGCAAGCAGCACAAGAACAATGGCTTTTTGGAGTGAGTCTGCAGCAATGAACTTGTAATTCATGGCGTAAGGGTTGTTGGTGGAGATGAAGTGAAAAGAGAGAAGTGGAACCGCAAAGAGAGCAACGAAACGGTTTATGCCGGAGCATTGGTCGGGGCTGAAAATCTTCCACCATTTGACAGAGCCGTAAGCAAGGATCATGGCTACATAGAGTGGAACAACTGCAGTGAGAACATGGTACAAGTCTGAAAGGCTTATCATTTTTGTGGTTCTAAGAGCTCAAAGATGCAGACTTTGCTGAAAAGGAGAGAGGGGCATTGGTGGGTGGGTGGCCGGAGATCAGAGGAGAAGAAGGGAAAGGTGAAGACAAATGAAAAAGGTGAAGCCTTTTCTCCACCATTTTATAACTCCTTTCATGGACACAAAAAACCTTCTAACAATTTCTTTTTATTTATTTCTCTTTGTATACAAATTTATTTAATATATTTAATTATTATTTTTATATTTTTTATTATTATTTTTTTCTGTTTTCTTTTTTCTTCTAATAACATTTTTTTTATTTGGTTAAAATGTACGTATAATTATTTTTATATAAATAATTTATTATTTAATAATTTTTAATTATCAACTTTATAGAAAAATATTTTAGAAAAAATATAGGTAAACAATAAAAATACTAAACAATATGAATAATAGACATATCGAATGTTCATTTCACTAAGTGTGAAAATAGTTATTCTAATATTAAGATTTAGTTGGATAATTTAAAAGTGTAATATGTTTTTAAATGAATGCTATAATACCTTTGAAATTATGCCTAACTTGCTAAAAAAGACAAATAGATAAAAATTAATAAATTTTAAATATTTTACTTTTTTTTTAAATATTTTATTTTTTATCTTTAAGAAAAAGTTATACAATTTAAGCACCATAATAAAAAGCATCATAGAACTCACCATATTTTTATTTGATTAGTAATTGTTTATATTGTTCAAAAGAGTTGTTAGTTACTTAACATAACCTAATACTTTATTATATATGAATTTTGTTGTCTCTATTTTTTAGATAACAAATGGTTTTAATTTTTTGTTCTTATTAAATATGTGCATTGTTTACTTAGCGATTACTAATTAGTGATTACCAATCATAAATCAGCAGAAAAATTATCACTGAAATATAAATTAGTTAAAGACAAATATGATATTCAACAAAGTACCTAATCTAATAGGATTATTAAATTATAGTATTGTTGTAAGGATCAAAGCGTTTAAGTTATCCTAATACTAGAGAAAAAAAATTAAAAATTGTTTTATTTATTAATTATTATAATAATTAATAAAATATTAAATAAGATAAATTATAATTGTTTTTATTGATTTTTTTATTATTAAATATTTTTGTTTATTAAACTATTCTTTTCATTATTTAACGAAAAGTTTTATAAAGAGAGAGGGTCAATTCTAATATAAACTTCTTCCATTAAAAAAAATATTGTAATATTTTTTTTCGAAAAGCCATCTTTTCTTTGGCAAGTTGGCAACCTTTCTTACTAGAGAGTAGAGGCACACATTACTGTAAATAAAAAAAAAAAAAACAAAACAAAAAGGCAAGAAGCATATCGAGTGCAAATATTGAAATATATATGAGAAAGAGAATTTAATAATTTATAGAGTCCTTACCCGAATTTTGTTGGGAGCTTTAAAAATGTGTCTATTTTTTCCGATGGTTAGTTATAAACTTGACCTAAAGTGAGCAGAAAAGATACAAATAAAATATAACTTTTTGTTATATATATATATATATATACTACAAGACTCTATTATTTCTATTCTGTTTATTAACCATTTTTTATTTTTCTCCACAAAACATATTTACTATGTGTCTATATTTAATGTTTTATATTTTTTGTTACTTGGACTTGTTATCGTTATGATATGTGATACGGTATTTAGATCGTTTGACTCTGATTTTATTTAACTTCTAGAGTAGTAAAAAGCTCTCTATTATTACACTAAAAAAATTGAAAGACAAAACAGAGCATGGGTTTTTTTAAAATAATTTTAAATTTTAATCATTGTTGTATATTTTAAAAACTTAAAACGTGCTCCTTATGTCACGTACAAAAATAATCTCACTTTCATATACTATTAACATCTTTAACAGGTTAAAAATTGATATAATGCTTTTTCCCATAAACGAGTATTCACACGATTAAAATTAAAAAGATCAAGTCATAGATTATGAAGAGTTTTAACTTTTAATTGATCGCAATTTGCATGGCATTAATTTTTTTTTTTTTAAATCTTATCTTCCGACCCAATACGTGAGATAGTTACTCATAAATATGTTGTTACATACATTATACGAAATTCAAATTTTTTACATTTGTTTATTGGGTTATATTAGGTAATTAATAATTTTTTAAATAATATGAATAATAAATTTTAAAATTGACCCAATTCAAATAAAACACATTACATTTCAAATTACTCACCTGTTATAAAAAAAAATTACGCACCTAAATCTTAATATTAAAATAACCATTCGTATATTTAATGAATTGAACATTCAATATATCCATTATTCACGTTGTTTAATATTTTCATTACCTATCTATGTTTTTTTCCTTATTTAAATAGACTAATGAATTAATTATTAGACCATAATAACTTAATTATTAAAATATTTTATTTTGAACAGGATGAAATGTAATACTTTTTAAAAATACAAGATAATAAATTAGTAATAATAATTTCACTATAAATTCGTCTTTTGAATTGAATAATGTTACATGATTAATAAATATTATTATTTTTAGTTAACAATAATTTATATCTATATTACCAAATATTTTATATACAATAAACATATAATTTATACATATATTTATTAAAATTTTACACACATAAATTAATATAATTTATACTTAAATTTTTCAAAATTTATAAATATAAATTAATAAAATTTATTTATTAAAAATAATTTAATATTTATACTGATTAAATAATAACAAAAAATACTAAAAATAAAAATTTCTATAATATGATGACTTCTATTATTTCCAACCTATAATTTTGTAGCGGAAAAATTCGCATTTATCGCTTCAGCATGATAGAGTCAACGTTTAGGTGGAACTTTTGGACTTAGACTTGTGTACGCCAACCAATCAACGTCGAAAAAAGAAATAAAAAATAAAAAAGCTATACGTCAGGTTGTTTTATTTTTGTAATGGAATCCAGAAAATTCGGGGTACATGTTTTATGAAGAATAAGTGAATAACTTAAACGAAGTCACTTAAATCCAAATGCATCTAGATATATCCGTTTTGGATTGTATTATTATTAGTGGTTTGTTGAAAAATATTATTAACTAATAATTTTTCTTTATATTTGTTTATTTAAGTTAATATTAGTTAATATTTTATTTCTTTTCCTATAAATGTTAGATTATTCATCATAGAATTTCCGTATTATAATAATATATTAGTAGAGAGATACGTACCTATCAACTAATCTAATCAAAGGAGTTGTTTTTAAGTGTAACAAATTAAAGGGTTTTGCTACTTAATTATGCCTAAGGAGTAAGGACTTTGGTTAAAAAATTTTAAATGGAAATTTTATTAACAAATAAAATTGTTAAATTAGTAGTGATGTTGATTATATTAATATCTTAACTAATATCCCAAAATAGAAATCCTAAAGACATCAATAAAAAATATCTTATAATAAATGCCACTACGTTGATTAAATTTCATCTTACAGAAATTAACACTAGAGATGAGTTAAATGAGTTTAAAAAAGCGTGATGCAACAATATGATCATCATCGCATATTGCTTAAATTTTTACACATCGCAATTTAAGGAAAAGTAATCATATTAATGATTTGGCTCAGTTTGTAAGTGCATAATTGATTCATAATTTAATGGGTCGTCTTAGTATCATAATGTATTTAATTCATGGTGGCGATTGATTCCTATGACATGATATAAAAGGTGGTTATAACTTTATAATAATATTATAATAAAAGATAAATAAGTCCTTGACATGTTGATTTGTGAATATTTAAGTTTTTAAAAATTTAAAAATATATTTAAATTTTTAATTTTTTAAAAATTTAGACATATTAATTTTTTAGTCTAATTTATCTAATTTTAAAATATTTTTTACACGTGTATTTGTATATTGACTAAGTCAATATAACAAAAGTTACATTTAATTTTTTTGTTGGGTCTGACAGACTCAAGTAAACAGAAGAATTGATGTGTTTAGATTTTGAGAAAGCCATAAACTTAAATATATTTTTAAATTTTCAATAACTTAAATATCTATAGACTAAACGTTCAAAGACTTATTTATTTTTTTATCTAATATTATTCATAGCTTATGAGTTAGACTGCTACTAATTCAATTTGAAAATTGTAATAAGATGATAGGTTAATTAAGATTTTGATCTTTAAAGTATAGGTTGAAATTTTTTTTTTGTCTTTGACTTTTTTTGTATATAAAATCATTCATAAGGATTAACTTAATTTTAAAATCGTCCTTATCTTAAGGATCAAAATTGTACGGAGATGACAGCAAAAGTAGAGACAGAAGTAGATCGTTGATAATTTCGTCTTCTTCTTTTCTTCCCTCTTTTTCTTCTTTCATTCTCTTTTTACAAGAACAGAAATATTCTCTTTCTCTTATTTTTTTATAATTTTTTGTTATGCATAATTTAATTCAAAATTTTAAAATTTAAGTAAAAATGACGATTTTAAAACTTGATTTAAAATTTTAGAAATGATTTTGTATGCAAAAAAAAGTTGTGGACAAAAAAAATTTTCAACTTATACCTTAAAAACCAAAATTATACTTAACTCTACAATAATTATATTTCTTATTTTATGTAGAGTACATTAGCATTCAGTTTAATTATCTAACAAAATTGATTTAATCTTTAATTTATTGTTGATACAGAAATTTGTGGATGGCACATTAAAAAAAATAAGAGAAAAAATTGATAAGAGTCATGAAAGTGAAAATAGCAAGCTAGGGGGATTGGCCGCTTAGAAAGAACAGATAAAAATAGACTTTTGATTTTTTTTGTTAATTCAGTTGTAAATTTGTAATAGCTTTTTTGATATAACAATGTTAGTGTTTAGTCTTCATCTCTTTCTTCAAAAGCACCTTCCTGCTCTGCTTCTCATGAAGCATCTTTCAAAATATTGATAAAAAAATTATTATTTTTTAAATTATAGAAAAACTTTCAAATGTAAGTCATTTTAATTTATATTAGTCATCACTTTAAACTAATCGTTTAAATATCTTCGATTTAATAACTTAATATCTTATTTTTATTAATATTTTTAAATATTAGTGGTAAAAAATAATAAAAATGCTAGTCATTTAGTATTGTTCACTAATTATTATTTGAAATGAATTATATTTTCTAACTACTACAGTCGCTGAATGCCTTCAGATTTAGTGTCGGATTTATCTAAAAAATCAACCGATAATTTATTTATTGTCAGATTTAGCAGCGTAATAAATATTATGATATAAACTTCACTAATAAATAATTACTGACAGATTTTTTTTATCAAAATTAGCGACAGAATATAGATGGTAGAATAATACAATCCTATGAAAGTTACCGTCAAATTAATCCGATGATAACGTTGACGTCATGCTGTTACCGACAATTTTTTTTTTAGATTTAAAAAAAATGGGTTGTTACCATCAGTAAATTCTGACGGTAATATTTTTTACTTTTTTAAATAATCATTTTTTGTTTATTTATAGCGTACCCTTACAATAGCATAATTGAAATAGTGCTTTACATAATCATGTAAACTTGATGTCAGATATCAAATGTACAAGGTAAAAATGCAGAATGATGATAATTGATATATTTAAAACAGTGTTAATTATATTACATTCTTCTCAAAATTTGGTAAATAATTATACATATCATAGAACTATATTTACATTGACCTTATTCAGATTCATCATCTTCTGGTTCACCATCCTCCTCCTCTGAAGTAGTTTTCTGATCATCGAACTCGTCTAACTGTTCTTTGTCGCCGTCGACCCCGTCTTCTTCTTGAAGATCGTCGTCCTGTTGTGGTAGTGCGTCGTCATATATTCCAAGGTCAATGATATCATTATCGGTAACAGCGGAGCTAAGGGTAATCAGCTCATTGGTATTAATCACCGTTTTCGAAGGAGTTGGGTCATTAATCTAGTAAGGTTCCTGACCCTCTGTCCTATCATTAGACTCTATGCAGTCACTTGGCTTATTCTTAACCACAACCACCTAAATAGACTTGCATGAACCCAAATAAGACAAAAAGTACACATGTCGTGCATTTTGAAGTACAATAAAAGGGCCACAATGCCTCTATTTTCTGGTTACATTAACTTATGTGATATCGTAGTCTTTGTGTTTTTGTGTTCCTTATCATGAATTTGGATCATACCATTCATATTTAAACACACACCTTGTATGTAGTGAGACAAAAATATTCTAATTCAATTATATTGTATAACACACCAAACCAATAAGAATGATCACTACCTGAAACTCTACGAACCCAAACTCCGGTGTTATTTCTTTTCTTCCCAATCGATCACTATAAGGTATGGAACCCATATCTATTAACAATGTACATTGGGTAGCCATAAACTAGTTCAGAATATGTTGTGTCAGATAACACATTGACATATTTCCTGAACCAACGTGAAAAGTTGTTCGATGAGGTATTAAAATTTGCCTCTTAGAATAACCCATACGATAGAATAGGATAAATAAGTTTTGATTAGATTAAGAAGTTATATTGTTACTGATTGCAATATTTACGAGAACTTAAAAAACTCACATAAGGTACGGTGAAATTTGGTCACAATTAAGCAACACATGCAAATGGCGGCATCGATTTCCTTCTTCTCTAACCAGTAGTCACTGCCCACACCCATTGCAGCTCTTTCCGGAGCAAAGATTAGGTATGTTATTCCACCCGACGATGATTCTCTCCTCTCATTGTTCCTTACAATCGTTGTTCTACGTGACTCAATATGAGGCTAAAAATAGGATAAGCATAATGTGGATGTTTCCTTAGCTAGAAATGCTTCGCATATGCTGCCCTCAATCCAAGCCATGTTTTTTACGGTGCGATTGAATGAACCAACTTGAATGGGTACATCCACTGAAATTGGACCGGCTCACATAGTAGTGCTTCGAATGGTAAGTGAACTATTAAGTGTTCCATAAGTCAAAAAAGGATGAAGAGAATATCATCTCTAGCTTACTAAGTATGATGAAAATATTCTTGTCCTTGACTGTGAGCTCATTAATGCTAAGTTTGGTAGCACATAACTCCCTAAAGAACTCACTTATTTCTGTTAGGAATTTTCAGATGTTAGTTGGAAGTTCTCTGAACGCGACCGAAAGTAAAGTCTCCATGAATACGTGACAATCATGACTCTTCAATCTTGCAAGTCTTTCCTGTGACACAGTTGGCACACCTGCTTAAGTTAGAGGCGTAACCATCAGAAAACCCCAATCCCCTAATCCATCTACAAATATTTTACATCTGTTCTTTTGTTAGAGCGAACACCGCCTTTGGTTTAGCCCACCTCTCGTTATCTAGTCCATTTAAATTCAGATCTGGTCGCTAACAAATATCCATCAAGTCTGACCATATCTTATCGTTATCCTTTGTTCGCTCATCATTCATTAATGTATGCATGATATTATCGAACTAAATTGTCCCTCCAATAAGGCAAGTCACAAAATATATTCTGTTTAGTCCAATTATGCTCCCTGCCATATCCTAGAGGTCTCAAATCTGTCCCATTTTCAACGATCCTTGGAATTATACTGACACGATACTGACGGAGGAAAATCGTCGGTTTAGAATTTTCACAAAAATAGTCTCGTCGAAGTATCGATCCAAACCTACAATCAACCCTTAATAAAAGTTTAATTTTGTTTGTCACTTAAGTCAAACCAATAAAAACCGAGAGTATTTAAACCTCGGGTCCTCTCTTAAGGAATTGCAGAAAAATGTGCATATTATTGGTTATGAGATATTTTGGGATTTTTGGAATGATGAACAAGAAATATAAATTGCAAGAAAGTAAAACAAACAACTAAGATAATATAAATGCTAAAAGACAGTCATGGTAAGGATCAGGAATCAAGGCTTACTATCTAGATCATTGACCACACCATGGTAATTACAAATGGATAATTCAACTTAGTTTTCCCCTAATATGAGAGGGTTAAGCCAAGTGGACTTAATTAATTTTAAAATCAAGTAACAACCCTAAATTACCAATGATACTGGACATCAATGATATCAAGGCACCTAAGTCCTCAATCATAAGCCAAGATTATAAAAATCTACTATAAAATCCAGTCAAACATTTTATTAAACACTTGGAAGGTATAAAAGAAAATCATGGTAAAATAGTAAGAAATGTAAAATCTAAAGCTACCAAATGTAAGATAACAGTAATAACAACTCAATTAAACAATAAGAAACATAAAAGGCATCATTTGCATTAAAGAAAATGAAAATCAACAAGAGTTCAATAATATAAAGTAACCAAATACAAGAAATAACAAGTAAAACTAAGGAAGCAAGGATGTAGTAACGAGAAATTGCAATGAAAACTAATTAAATCAAGACAAGAAATAAAACCTAAACCTAAGAGGAATTTGATATAATCTACCGTAATTCGAGAGAGAAGAGAGAGCTTTTCTCTCTAAAATATGACCTAAAACATGTTCTAAACTAAAACCTAATTGCTCTTCCTTCATCCTTCTTGAATTTGGCCTCTAATAATTTCAGAAATGAGTTGGATTGAGCTTTGACAGGTTCAGAAATTGCCTCCAGCGTCTCCTCATTAATGAGTCACGTGATCGCATTTGTGCGTATGCATGTCTGACCTTGCGTACGCATGGCTGTAGAAAAATGTAATCATGCGTACGCATGGCTGTGACATTTGCAATTGTGTGTACGCATGAACGCTTATGCGCGTACGCATGGCTGTAAAACACTCCAAACTTCATTTCTTCATGAATTTTCCACTTTTGCATGCTTTCTCCTCAGTCCTTCAATCCATACTTGCCTTGAAAACCTGAAATCACTTCATCAAGGCATCGAATGGAATCAAAGTGAATTAAAATTAGCAAATTAAGGGCCTAAAAAGCATGTTTTCAATCTTAAGTGCAATTTAGGAAGAATTCACAAAATCGTGCTATTTTAGGGAATAAATATAGGAAAAGTTGATAAAATCCACTAAATTCAATACAAAATAAACCATAAAATTGTGGTCTATCAGATGCCAAACTTGCCTGCCATTCAACATTACGGGTGCTTCTTCGTGTTTAGTTGTATTCTTTTTTGACGAGTCCCTGTTGCGGAAAAAAGGATGATCAAAGTCGAGGAATATTTGATGGTAATCAAACGATGAATTCTTACCGCCATTCACCAACTAAAATGTCTTCGTATCCTTGATACAAATGGCCTGACAACATGCCATATGTAGGAAAGTCGTTAATGGTCCACATCAACGCAGCTTGCATTTGGAAGTTTGTCTTCGTCAAATTATCATACGTTTCTACACCATCAATCTACATCTCATTTAACTCATCCACTAAGGGCTACAAGAAGATATCTATTTTGGTCATTGGATTGTTGGGACCAGGCATGATGTAAGTTAGGAATATATATGGGTCCTTCATGCGCATTTCGGGACCCATGTTATATGGTGTTACGACTATAGGCCAACAAGAGTACGCATTACAGAAATTGAAATTCGATGCGAACCCGTTAGAGTACAAATCTAGTCTAACATTTTTCGGCTCATTAGCAAATGTAGGATGCACCTGATCAAAATTCTTCCAGGCTTTTTCATGTGACAGGTGCGTCATGATTCCATCATTTCTCTTGTTGTTACTATGCCAAATCATGTGAGGGGCCAAACTCACCGATTCATACAATCGTTTCAACCTAGGCATCAAGGGCAAGTAGTGCATCCGTTTCATTGGAACTCTCTTTAACAGGCATTTACCAATATGTTTTCTCTCGACTTGGAACCTCGGTGATTTACAGAATCTATATTCAGTTAGGTCTGCATCCTTCTTGTAATACAAGATACACTCATTCAAACAACAATCAATTTTCAATGAATTTATACCTAATTTTGAAACTAGCTTTTTTGCTTTGTAATGGTTTCGGGAATGTTAGTAATCCCGACAAGTACCAGTTCATTGCAAAGGGTGACCCACTTATTAAAAGACTTTTGGGTATGATTTGACTCCAATTTAATAGTCATCATTCTAACACATGCAGACAACTTCGAATGAACGCAACCCTCAAAAAATGGTCTAGCAGTAGATTCTAACAGATGATAAAATATCTTTGTCTCCTGGTTAGGCTCTTGTTCAGCCTGTTCCAATTTCACAACACCTATTGTATCAAACACCATGTCATTGTATCTCTCTTGGTTACCCTCCCAATTCATGTCTTCTATATTTAGTTCTCTTTCCACCTGAATCCTCGTTGATAGACAGTCAGGCCTATTCAAATTCGAGATAGACTTGTTAACTCTCTGTTCGTCCACTCCTCCGTACTTCGTCCACATCCGATACCCATCCTTAAATCCATTACGGTAAAGGTGAAGCATTATATCCACAAGTCCTAACGACTTAGTGAGCTGACACTTTTCACATGGACACCTAGATACTCCGTTGGACCTAAACGGTGCCATACTGAACACATGCGCAACAGACGCATCAACCCCCTCAAAGAATTCAGGTTTTAATCCCCCATCTACCATTATCCCTATCATACATCCATAGACGATGACTCGGAATCATTTTGAAATACACACCCTAGAATCAAACGAACAAAATAAAATTTTTTAAATTTTTTACAAAATCCAGTAGAACGTACGCTATAATTAGAATCTTTCGCTAAATACAATTATCATTTTCTACAAACCAAACAAGTTTTAAAATAAATTACACAAAATTTTGACAGAATTTTCTCTTAATTCAGAGATATCTTTCAAATAAATATAGCAATTTTCACCGTAGAAACAGCTCAAGCATAAATAAGAATAAACACAAATTCAATAACACATAAAATCTTAATGGTTTTAGTGCGCAACCCTTTGTAGCTCCACAATTTTTTCAGCAAATAAGGGTTTCAAGAAGGCTCCTTTACATCTTCTCCCACTTTCGTCCTAATACGCTATCCTAGGAAACGTAAGTCCAACATAAAACTTAAACAATTTATTATAGTTAGGAATAGAAAACCTACCTGAAACACGGATGCACAGAATATGGAAGAAGCAAAATCCAATTTATCTCAAAGAAATAGACCATCCTAATAAAAAAGAAAACTTATTAAACTCACAACGTGAAGCTAATTAATTCAACAACCTATACAAAGTCATCCAATAATGTCGAACGCTCTTAATTTCACCATTCTTAACCTATTTTAACTTAATTTTAATTACTATTTACGTTAAATTAACAAAATAAATCCTAATCACAAATTTTTTTATCCTATTTTAATCAATAATTTGATAATAAAATACATAAAAAAGCTTTAGACTTACAACAAAATCCGAAAAAACTAAAATTTCCAAACCAAACACAAACTCCATTACCTTAATTTAATCAATAATTTGGTAAACTATTTAATCACAAAAAATAGTACAAAAATTATAGCGAATCTTAATCACAAACTTTATTACACTAATTTAATGAATAATTTCATAAACTATTTAACAAAAAATTCTAAACTCACAGAAAAATTTTAATAAAATAAAAAAACTACTCCAAAATTATCTTTGATGGTGGTTGTAGAATGTTAGAGGCATGGTGGTACCGGTAATGACGGCGTTTCCGATGGCAGTGACTACGAAGAACAGCAACAACGTTCCCAACCTTTTCACAACTCTAATAGTGAGAACGTCCAACGGTGGCAGCACCAAAGGTTACAGCAGGTGGCGGCGGCACCAGCAGCACCTCTTCCGACGAGAGAATATGAGAGGAGAGAGAGAGAGAGTGAGAGGAGAAAGAAGAGAGAGAATGATCTCGGACAAGTGAGGGATGAGGGCTTCGCGTTTGAATTTGAAACCAACTTTACCGTCGGTAAAATTTTCGGTAAAATCGTCGGTAAAGTTGGCGCCAGCGAAATCATATTTTGCGTCACTAATCACCGTCAGATTTAGAGTTGGAATATGAAATTCGACAATAAACATTTTAAAAAATCCAAACTACTTTATATCCAACGTAAAAACTAACGCTAAATTCGACAGTAATCGATCTTGCTAAATCTAACTATAAATCCGTTTTTCTTATGATATTTTCGTTAGAATAATAGAGAAACAGACTAAACCTTTTTATAACATAATTAAACTTGCTCTATAGACTAACGCACTCTGCAATCTTTTCAATTCACTAACAACCTTAGTTTATTAGATATGAATTAGGGATTAGAACTCTAAATCATTGGTATATGATATCATTATAAAATTGCAATATCATCTCAATGAAGAAAAAAGCTTAACAACATACGGTACGTAATCAAATGCTAAAATTGTGGAATTGTATGCATGCTTGTTAGTTAGTTACTTATATATGATGCATGACTTCGAAACTACAATAGAGTTAAAAAAGCGATTATTATTATTATTATTGAGACAGTTGCCTGGTGTGAGCGAGAGAGGTGCATGGTATAGGGTGCTGCCATACAAACGCATAGGCTCGCTTATTAAGCTATATTTGGTTATAAAAATGACTAAGACAAGAGATTGACAAAATATAGAAATATATAAAAATTAATATTTTTATATTTTTTTATACATATTATAAAAAATTAATATAAATAATAAAAGAAAAAAAATTATATTTTTGTTAATATTTTTTGTCAAAAATAATATAAAATACATAAATTTAATATTTCTAAATATAATATTTTTGTCTATATTTTATCTACTAAATATAATTTTATATTTTTATATTTCTACCTTAGTATTTCGTATTTGTAAACAAACGCAACAAATAATTTGTCTAATTATATACACACACTAGTCTCTAAAATTGTAATTTAACGATACATGACTCAGTGGGTAGTACACGCTCTTTAGAGTTTAGATGTTTAGCCCCAGTATATGCTAATTAACAAGAAACAAAATATATTGTGTGTGTGAAGATAGGAAAAATTGAAGAATAAATAATTCAATACTATTTTTATATATACCTCAATTTAATAGATTTCGATAAGATCATTCTTGTGTAAAATATTTAAGAGTTATTATGACAGGCCACAGGCGGCGCCGCAGTAACTTTACCATACATACATAATACATTACTCCTTTTTAAATAAAATTGCAATAATTATTACGGTGGGTGTAATGGTCATTTTGAATGTTTTGAGGGCGAAAACGACTGCGTTTGTTTCAACGTTTGGATTTCAGTCACAGGGCCCTGTCCCTTTCGGTGTCTCCCATACCCTCAACACACGACAACTCACCTCTTCACACGTTATCTACAAAAAAGCCCAAATTCCCATCACAATTACTCTACCATTTCAATTAATACTAATATTAAACAATATTATTTAATTGTTTTCAAATGAAATGTATGAGTAGACAATTTTAATTTTCTTTGATTATACTTGAAATTAAAGGAGCAAAACCATGAAGAAAAGACATATGTATGGAATAATTTCTAAGGATAGGTAAGCAAGAAAGCGACCATGCAGCAACATTGTATTGAATGGAATGACAAGTAGTAAACCAATTATTAATCATACAATAATGTATGATATGATATAATGAGATGAGTGTGACGTATTTGTATTATGGGAACAAGCAACCGAATACTCCAGTCACAGTAGTACTGAATTACTGATACATAATTGAATACTCTGCAACCGTGGATCTATTAGGTATATAACCATAAAAGCCCAAATATGTGGAATTTTCACTTATTATATGGAGTGTTTTCTGAACAAACCTTCAAGATACTAATTTTAAGATCAAAAGCTTGTTAATTGTGGTGGATAGCTTAAATACTCCAATTTTATTATTAAAAAAAGCAAAGAAGAAGAGAATCCCAAAGATACACTTTTGTATCTTGTTTTCGTGCGGAAGAAGTGAATATTGCAGCGCTCTCTGCCCAAATATCAATAACTTTTCATTGTTGGGTCTTAATCAAAGAGGGACAACATAATTATGTCTAACAAAATGCGCCAACCATCTATATATCTATAACACTGCTTAAGAATATATATATAAAATTCTCAAGTAACTGTTTCAATTATTTTTAATAGTTGATTTTAATTATAAAAATATATAATATATATAATTAAGATCATTAATTAAAAATTACTGAAATATCAGTATATTGGTATATTTAAATTTTTATATATATATATATAGTTTTTTTTTTATGTATTGATATTGCATAGAAAAAACTAAAACTAGATACTTTTGTTCTCTTATCCGATGCCTATAGAAGAGCGACACCGAAGACTTTTTTGTTTTTCTTTTTATTTGTCAGAGCCTTTTTTATTTATCACACAAGTCACATACCCACAATATAAAAAAAAATAATATTAAGGGTTTTCAGCCACAATTAGCTTTAACTAAGTCTCAAATTCGGATGTATCTATTACAAAGGCAAAGAATTTCACCACTAAAGTAAACCTTGAGTGCGAGAAGAATTTAATTTGCCATCGGATCTAGGCTTCAGCTGAATTTTTTAGAGCCTTATAACATTCTCTTGAAAAAAATATTATCATGTGGGTTTTTTTTTGTTTTTAACGTAAAAAGATAATTAGTTATATTATGGAAAGCTTTTCATTGGGTATGTCATCTGTGGACACTGAAGAGTTTGGAGTGGCTTACTAAGTCACATATTCCAAGCCCAAAAGAAAAAGTCACATATTTAATGGGTCATGTCAACTGTAATAAATCTAACCCAGCTTCTAATCAAACTTTCATATAATTTTTGGACGTGAACTTCCCGCGCTTCCCTGTATTGTTTTACCAAAGAGAATGGTTTTTATTAGGTTTACAATTTGGGCTTTCATTCTGTCCCACTGTTTTAAATTATGGCCCAAATAGAGAGACTTGTAAAGAGGATACAAAGTCATGGGCTAAATGTCTCATAGAGAATAATAGAAATGATTGTGTCAAATCAAATGACAAAAACAAAAATGAATATATTAGAAACAAAATAAAGTCATTTAATATACAATCTAAATACTAATATTAATGGGTCCATAGCTCAGTGGTAGAGCATTTGACTGCAGATCAAGAGGTCACCGGTTCGAACCCGGTTGGGTCCTTAAGAAATGTTGTTATGATTTTTATGGTTAATGGTTAACAAATGTTCTAAAAATCGGATTGACAAATCGCTCTAAAACCGCTGAATCGGTCGGTTGGACCGGAGCGATAACCCGCCGGTTTTGATAAACGGCGGTGTTTTGATTTTTTGGAGGAAAAAAAGGCCTTCCCCCCCCCCCCCCCCCACCCCAAAACCCCTACCAATTCGTGAATCACTCTTCTCTGCCGTAGGTTCTCCCTGCAACATTTCTGCCGCAGTGCTGTGCTCCGTGGCTTCTCTGTTTTGTTGGCTTGGAGCAGCTCGCCGTGTCGTCGCTCGCTGTCGTCTCCCCGGTCGCCGTCCGTGTCTCCGTCGAAGGTTAGTGTCACTGCTTTCACTTCTTCAGTTCTTGTTCGTGTCTCAGTCTTCTCTCCTCAGAGCCTCTGTTTGCTGATTTTTAATGTGAAACTGTGAAATTGCTAATTTTTGCTGATTTTGTGCTGCTGCTCTTTCTTTACTTCCTGAAAATTTTGTTGAAATTTTCGTGTTGCTGCTAAAATTGAAAATCAAATCATTGTTGAAATTTTTGTTTAGCGATTAGGGATTACTTATTGCTGTTTTGTAATGTTTGTTGAAAATTCAGGTTTAGTGTGATTAGGGATTACTTGCTGTTGTTGAAATTTCAGGTTTCAGTGTGACTAGGGATTACTTGTTGCTGTTTTGTAATGTTTGTTGAAATTTCAGGTTTAGTGTGAATGTGTGATTAGGGATTACTTGCTGATGTTAAAATTTCAGGTTTTGTGTGATTAGGGATTACTTTTGCTGTATTTGCTGCCGTTGAAATTTCAGGTTCAGTGTGACTAGGGATTAGTTGTTGCTGTTTTGTAATGTTTGTTGAAATTTCAGGTTTAGTGTGACTAGGGATTACTTGCTGCTGTTGAAATTTCAGGTTTAGTGTGATTAGGGATTACTTGTTGCTGTTTCTTAATGTAATAATGTTTGTTGCTGAATGATAATTTGTACTGCTGCTGTTTTCAATTTTGTAAATGAATGATTTATTAATTTCAGTTATGGATGATGATAGTATTAATCAAGAAGCAATTGCTGCTAACAATGTATTTGTGAATAATAACTTGTCTACCAATCCTCCTATTTTGATTTTTGTTACTTTTAAATTTGCTCCAGTCCATTTACAGGTTCATAAACACGGATGAAGTTGCCTTTGTTAATAACTTCTACGTTTCTTTTGCTTTTCTAGGATTTTTAATTGATATATAGCTTCAATTCAGTCACTATTTTTCTTGCTGATCTGCTAATGGTTTGGTATGCTCTTACAATTGCTGCTTTTACAATTGCTGCAGCCACTGTTGAATAGTTCCTGCGCATATGTGTGGACCATTTATTTAACGTATATGACAACTTGAGAAAAACCAGAGCCATGCATTTGATATAAGGCTTGGCTTTTAGATTTGTATATTTAGTATTTACAACTTAAGCAATTTCTCTCTGCTATTATCATTATTATTGCTTACCGTATCTGTTTAGTAGTACTTTTTATGTTTCTTTCGTTTTCAATTTGTTATAAATTTCTTTTGTATTCCATAATGTAATATATACTAAGGGCATCTTCAAGTTGGCATTTAATATTTAAGTTTTTTTTATTTAACTTTTGAATTTGTATTTTCATAATATCATATAGATTTGGTTGATATTCTATGTAGTGTTTTAAATTTTGAAGATATTTTAAAATTTATCTTAGACTATAATTATATTTTAGGATGTTTATTTATAATTTATTTATTATTCTATTCATAAACGATTTTTTCGGTTGAATCACTGGTTGAACCGGTTAGACCAGTAAACTAATGAACCAATAACTAAAATGGTTTGATGATCGGTCCGGTCTCAGAACCTTGCTTATAACTATATTATATAGTTGAAAGTTGGAACCCATCCTGAAGAATGAAGATAATATTTAATATTGGAACAAAACCAAAAAAGTGAGGAGCATTGGAAGTAGAAGGATAAACACGTTTGTTAATTTCACTTCTACCTTCTTTCTAGATTCAAGTCCAAATTTTGCCTTCTCTTTTTGGACTCAGGTTTTGTTGCTCACTCAATGATTGCAATCAAGGGTATGCAAAGGGGGCGATTCTTGAATCCTGTACCCCAACTTGTTACTGGATTATCAAGCTCTGCTGCTGCAAGCTCTTGTGATGCCATGGATACAGCTAATCAACTGCAATCTCTTCATTCTCGGTAAATCAGAAACCTTTTAGTTAATTATTCAATTTCAATTGATTTCTTATTGAGCTGGAATTTTCTATTTACGTTGTGTTTGGATCGAACCTAATTAGTTGTGACTAAGAAGTTGGATTAAGGTTTATTTAGAGAGATATGTCTTGGGGATGCTGAACAGTACTTGTAAAAGTTGTTGCTGCAAGCATAAAATTTAATATCAGTTTGTTGCTCGTTCATATTCTCATATAAAGAATCAAAGATAATCCATGGTAGAATCAGCATTGTTTGAGCATAATGGAAGTTGCTCTGTATTGTGAGATATTTTGGTGATTACTTAACATAATATTTGGAGTCTATCTAAAGGTAGATGAGGCAGGGTAATTGGTTTTTGGAACTTTATCCATGCATGTTCTTTGGTTGTTGACATGAAGACATTAGAGCTCTGTCCATTAAGCTCTAATGGAGTTTCATTTTTAATGGTTTATTTTTTGGTACATAATTAATTTTAACATTATATCAACATTTTCAAGAAATCAATTGCCTTGATCTTAAATAATGTGTTCTGCTTTAGTTATCCTGAATACACAAGGGACAGTACAAAGGCCACAGAACATAGGAGTGCATTCAACAAATACAATATAAGGGGCCTATCTCAATGCCTGAATTGGCCTAAAAGGTTTAATGATAATTCTCATGCTGCCAGCTACTTGGTAAACCATCATTTTACATCTGATCGAAATACAGATGCAAAGGATTTCTCAAGTAAGGTGCAGTGGATCTTATGTTATGATACTCCCTATCCACCTTCTATTGTTATGTATTTAACCTCCGGTATAAAATATTAAGCTAGCAGCCATGTTGAATCTGTAAATTTCTTTCAATGAAAAACTCAAACTTCTCTGTTGTACATTTAATGCTGATGCGATATGATTTCTCCATAATTATGTCTAATTAAATATTTCTTTGCTTTATTAACATTTTTCATTCTATTTGTTGCATCATATTGGATCATTTGTGACTCATAATTTATACAATGCTTCAGCTTCTTAAAGGTATTCCAGACTTTGTAAAGATAGTGGAGGTTGGTCCAAGGGATGGATTGCAGAATGAGAAGTCTATCGTTCCAACTGATGTAAAAGTTGAGTTGATAAAGCTGCTGGTTTCTTCTGGGTTGTCTGTCATCGAGGCAACAAGTTTTGTATCACCAAAATGGGTTCCACAGGTAACTTATTCCTAGATAAAATTGATCTATTCACAATTTTCTAGTCAACACTATGATGAACTCCTGCAATGTTCTTCATCATAATTATGTGTTTTTGGTATGTTTTCTACCATGTTTACATAATTTATTTGTATTAGAACTTAAAGAAGCTGCTATTTGGCAAGTTATTGTATGCAGAGATTCTCTTCTTGATTATTGTTCCCATAATTCTTTTATATTTTGCTGGGTCCCCTTCCCCCCTCCTCTCTTCAATTCTTCACATGATCTATAGCCTGGATGGTAGAGTTAGTTATGATTTCTATTGTACTTTCAAAATTGTGTTGCAGCGATAAAAATTTTTCAGACTGCATGTTTCTTCAAAACACGTTATCTGACAAACTGATTTCACATCTTTGAAACCAAATTCAGTTGGCAGATGCAAAAGATGTATTGGAAGGCATTCAAGATGTGGAAGGTGTTAGCTTTCCTGTATTAACTCCAAACCTCAAAGTAAGATATATATGTTTTAAAAATTATTATTCATTAAGTATTTGCATATGCATTTAATTATCTAAACCTGTTTCTTTCAGGGCTTTGAGGCAGCTGTTGCTGCTGGGGCTAAGGAAGTGGCTGTTTTTCCTGCAGCTTCTGAATCATTCTCTAAAGCAAATCTCAACTCTGGCATTGAGGATAATCTTGCTCGTTGCCGAGACATTGCTTCAGCTTCTCGAAGCTACTCAATCCCCGTTCGTGGGTATAGTTTTCATTTTCAATTGTTACTTGTCAGAAAAGTTACAACATTTCTGAGGTTTTCTGTTTCTACTAGTTTATTCAAAATGAGTTTATTTACGTCTTTGAATTGTTGTTGTAATTGACACATCCTAATTCCTTTTTCATGATATATAGATGCTGATTTGTTTTTCAATGGCAACATTTGATGGTATGCCCACTATTAAAGTACTTTCAACCATAGTCTCTTCCTATTATATTTGCATAGAATATAGGTACTTTTCCTTCAAATTATTTGAAAATCACAAAAGGACCATGCTTACTCTTCACTTTAAATTTCAAAACCATCATAGTACATTATATAATCAGCCATGTGACGGGTTTTATACTTCAGATATATCATGTGTGTGGGATGTCCTTTTGAAGGACATGTTGCTCCAGCCAAAGTAGCATATGTGGCAAGGCACTTGATGAGATGGGTTGCTCAGAGATTTCACTAGGTGATACGATTGGTGTTGGTACCTGGTAATGTTTCTTCTGTTTGTTGTCATGTATGTTTTTTAGCTATATGGATTTGATTGCAGTGGTGTGTATGTATAGATATGTTAAAAGTTTTTAGCTCTTATTTGTGTTGATCTGGTTCCCTTCTTTAGTTATATTATAATGTTGTCTCGTCAGTGATGAATTGTATTGAGTCCTTGCATATTTTACAATAGTCTTACTTAAAATTCCCCTTCCATTTTCTACCCGGCTGTTTTAGTTTTAATTTCAAATTTTTTGATTGGACTCAATCTGCTTCATCTTCGCAGGCACTGTCGTTCCAATGCTGGAAGCTGTTCTTGATGTTGTTCCAGTTGACAAGCTTGCTGTCCACTTTCATGATACTTATGGTCAGGCGCTTTCAAATTCTCTAATTTCACTTCAGGTAAATGATTTCGTTTACTTTCTTTTTCGCTTATACTTCTCATTTTGTAGCCAGTTTGCGTTGGGATTTTTCTGGTGTTGAGTTGTGTCCCCATTCTCTCAAAGTAAACAATGAAAGAAACACTTGGAATTTCTCTAATCATAATGGATAACCTTGGTTCTGAACCTATCCTTTGTTATAACTATATGTGTAACGTTATGCAGATGGGGATCAGTGTAGTGGATTCATCTGTTTCCGGCCTTGGGGGTTGTCCGTATGCAAAGGGTGCAACTGGAAATGTTGCCACTGAGGATGTTGTTTACATGCTGGATGGAATTGGAGTGAAAACCAACGTGGACCTCGGAAAGCTCATGCAGGCCGGAGATTTCATCTGCAAGCATTTAGGACGCGCATCGAATTCAAGAGCCGCAACTGCGTTGAGTAAAGTTAAAGCTCATGCTTCCAAACTTTGAATATGTTAAAGCTACACAATGCAAGCCACATGATACATAGGTTAATGAATTTATCCACTGCATAACTTCTGTTCATGTGCTTTTATGACCATAGAGAAAGAGAAAGAGGAGAGTTGCATCGCTTTGATTATTGAAGCATCACATGTTCAGCATTGTGATCTTAAAGACAAATGTTTTAAATAATGAAATGATTAAAGACATTAATGATTTTCATGCTGTGATTACCTTGTACTCTAGTCCAATAATATGATGTGTCACACAAGGTTAACTAGGAAGAAATGCATGCTTTTCCATTCATAAAGATCCCTGGAATCCAATCCCATATATGAATAGGGAGTTGAATCCAAAATAGTCCAACAAAATCAAATGAAGAATCTAGATGACATCAATGCTGAGAACATTTAAATTTGATGTCATGGTTGTACAGTTTACTTGAGGAGCACATAAAGAATCCAAACACTAATAACACAAGAATCACTAATAATGAACAATGTTATGTATCAAGTAACAGAACTAGAAAGCTGAATGTGTATACCACTGTCACTGTGTGAAGTGAAGTGAAAAATCTTTATGTCCTTTTAACTGACACTGTTCTTGATTTTCTCCCTCCCAATTAGAGAGAGAATTGTGCATGCATGTGTATACATTATAACTGTGTGAGAGCAGAAAGAAATTTATAGTTATTGAAGGGAGTTGGTGGTGGCATCAACAAGGTAGTTATTGCACCTTCTTTTTAACGTGGACTTTCAACTCAATCTGTGCTGCTTCATTGTTTCAACATTTAATGTACTGAGGATTTTGTCTCCCTAGCTAGCCTTGTTTTTCACCCTCATAGGGGTACACAACTACACATAATCAAACTTACATATTCTGGTGAAACGCACAATATACAAAAATAATTCAAAAATACTAAAATGTGAAATTCCAAGTCCATGAAAATTTATGTTCAATTTAACTATAAAGGATCATTATCGTTATTTTGTGCCTAAAATATAAATATAGCTTTTAGCCTTTTGATTGAAGAAGGACTACTACTATGTTTTCATTCATTTCATGTGAACAATATGGGTTCAACATCTTTTACCCATTTCCAATTGTAAACAAAAGTCAACTTGTATGTATTCTCTATTTTTGAATTCTTAAGCAAAAGTTTGCTTAAATCACGTGATAATAAAACTCATTAGTCATTTGTCATAAATTAATAGACCCCATATTATATTGTCGCTTTCTCCCTAAATTCACCATATTGGAATTTCTCTTTTATCTATACATGCACTTATTATATTATTATATGGTCATATCATTGAGAAGAATTTGAGATCCATTTATATTATCATGTTATTTATTTCACATTCTAACTTATTTGAGCTCTCAACTGTCACACACATTGGTTTAAACATAATATCCAAAACAAAACGAGGAATTAATAAAGAATTTTCTCTTAAAAAAAAAATAATCATCATCATTGTGTTGTTGTCTTCTATATGAGCATATACATGAAGATGATGATGAATATGGATGCTGCTGATTGAATTTCATTAAAGATACTCAAATGGGGGTCTCTCACTTTAAATGCCAGAACCTTGTCGTCTTACATTTATGCATCCCTGTGACATTCTGTTGCCCTGAAAGTGACCTCACATTCACACTCAAACCTTAATTACCATAATCAAAATGTTACTCACGTAATTATATTAAATAATTTAGTCAAATAAAATAATTTAATTATTAGTTTATCATATGGTTCCGCATCCATTTTAGGATCCAGGTCCTATATGAATTGTTTCTATATTGTTTTGGTCATACTTATTTTGTATATACATAGATATAGCTATCATTGATGAATGTTGTCCTTCAACTTTAGATTGAAGAAGCAAGGACTTGAATTGTGTATACAAATGTAAGTGATGGTGCTGTGTGGCATTTAATTTTATTCATGCATGTTAAATTAAAAGTACTACTGCTACCATATATATAGACTCATCAATAAAAGAAAGTACTACTACTATTATATAGCTACCATATAGTTTTTTAAATCACCGTCCTCAATGATTTGCTCAATCTTTAAAGATATTATAATATTATATATCTTTTGAAGTGCATTAAATGTCAAATTTGGCCGTTTCTGAGGACTCTCTATAATTCTGATGCATTTTCAAAAACACTTTATAGTAATATCTGCTATCAAAATAATTCTATATGCTCCTTGCCAAAATATTAGAAAAGGGTAAGAAAATTAATCCCAGTTAAATTGTTATATTTTTTTTTCCCCCTTGCAAATGGGTAGAACATTATTATTATTATTATTATTATTATTATTATTATTTATGTGAAGCCCACTAAAGTGGATATATGGCTGGCAAATAATAAATAAAAAAGAATATATTAAAAAACAGAAAATGAAAATTGAAAGTTATTACAGTGGGACCTGGCTCATAATAACGAAAGAGAAATTAAGATGAGTGGACGGCTATGGACATTTGATTCTTTACTCAACTTCATGATTAAAAGTGTTAATGTAGGTTGAAAAATTTTATGTGGATCCATGCCTAAGAATTCATCTATCTCATTATATATTATCACACTGTGGATTCCCAAGAACAATATCACACAATATAATGTAAAAAAGTTTTTAAGTATATCAATATATCGGTGTTTCAGTAATTTTTACCGTTAATTACTGAAACACCGATATATATTTTTTATAATTAAAATTAACGATTAAAAATTATTGAAACACCGATATATTAGTATACTTAAAATTTTTTTATAATGTATGTGTAGGACACCCCCTTTAGTAGTTTTAACTCTCTATGAAATTAATTATATATTTTTTTCACCATACTCTGCTACCCTAGGCGGCCCCCATAATGCATCATGTTCATTATTCATAGATCCCCAACACTTTATGCAGATTTATTTAATTTCCATACAGTGAACTACAGACAAAAGCTTTCTCTCTTATATGTTATAGGAACTTGGACATACATTTGTGTTTTGTTTTAAATTAATTAAGGACAAAATAGAATATAATTTTGAATAATTACAATGTAAATAATGTAGTAGAAGTAATTAATTATTATTATTATTATTGTTGTTGGTGTGATATATATATATATATATATGGATACACAAGACTTTATTGTGTAAGGGAATGAGTGTTAACCAAATGTAGAAAACTTGATGATGTATGTGTATAGAGACAATAGATCAGAGAATCTTGAAATAAACCAAAGCAAGAGAGGACAAAGAGGGAAGAGAATTAGAAGCTTATAAGCATGCAAACAAACACCATCAATTACTTACTAAACCAAATTCATCATCAACATTATTCATTATATCTATATCTATATATCATAAAAAAAAATAATCTAAACTCATTCTTCATCATCATCATCATCACCAAAATATATATATATATTATATCTCATGAAACCTAAATTTATCATCATATACATCTCTGTAAACTTATATATGGTGGGAGCACCAAAAATGCTCTTTCAAAATGTAATATATAAATAATAAAAAAAAGAAGAAACTAGGATTGAGGACATGAATAGAAATATCCAACATGTGAATATATCTCTTTTGAGATATAAATAAAACAAACTTATCTGTTGTGGAGAGGATTAGGACCAGTGTATACTTTCCTCTTGTCTGCACCAAAAACTTGATCATCATTATTGTTCTTGCCATTGGTGGCACCACCTCCATGAAATGTTGTAGAAGATTTGAGTTGAGATAATGTTGGTCTCATCATCATCCTCCCATCATAAGCAGCTTCAATAGATGATGGAGAAGTAGTGGTCAATAGTAAGATCAACAAAATTAACACCATTTTTGGGTTTACACAAATCATGGCATGTGGGAAAAGCAAGGAGAAAAAAGAAGGGTTTTTGAGATGGATGAAAGTCAATGGAAGAAGAGAGATCCAAAAATATGCATAGAACTTGATGCCCACTAATTTTATATTTGGTCCCCCGGTAATACAAATTTCAGAGCCTGGTTTCTTGTTTTGTTTTTTGCTCTTACAATTACAAACAAATCAAAAGGCCTTAACTTCACTATAGTCTCTCTACTACTCTCTAGCTACTAGGCACCATTAGAGAGAGAAAGAGAGAAGAGAAGAGAGTGAGAGAATGAAGAAGCAAGTCATGAGTTTCTTTCTTACACTGAAAGCCTTTTACACCAAAGTCCCTTTCTCCTTATTCTTACCCTCTTCTCACACATCATTTCCATCATTTTCTTTATTCATCTCCTTTTTTTTTTGCTAAAAAATTTAGATATGAAAGTAGAAGGAGTGTTATATCTTTAACATTATAATTTTTGGTGTTTTTTAAAATTATAGGAGGTACACAAATGGGACTCTTCTATTTATGTTTAAAAAATTATAAAAATTTGGAATACACAAATCGAATTTTTTTAATTTTTTAAACACAAATCGGACAGTCCGAGTACAAAAATCGAACGGTCCAATTTTTGTACCTCTTAAAAATCGGACGGTTCGATTTTACTCCGTAAATTAAATCATCCTACATTTTAGAAAAATACAACATTAGATCACAATTCAAAAAAACATCATTGTTAATCCAATATTAAAAAAAATGTGCTTTTTTTTGTTCAAAAACAAATAAAAAATTAGGATCATTTTTGTTTTTGAAAAAAAAAACAATATAAGTTATTTTCCATTGTTATATCAACTTATGTATGCTGCTCTAAGAAATTAATAAGTGCATCTACACTAAAAAAAAACACTCATTGTGTTTTAGAAATTATTAGATGAAATGTGAATTTAATTTTAATTCATATTTTATCTTATAATAAATAAATTAAAAAATATATAAACTTTTTTTTCTTTCTCTAACTCTAGCTATTTGAGAATGCCTTTTAGTTGCTATTAATTGTCAAACGCCTAAAGGAAGATATGCCCAAAAAGGAAAAGTTGCTATCAGCCTTTACTCAATAGCATGCAATATCTAGATTGAAATAAATTGATGTTGTGCTCCCCAAACTGTTACATATAGTTTATTAGTTTAGTGATCTTTAATCTAGAGACGTATGTTAACGTTGTGTATAAATACAAATTTACAATTTTGATCCGATTTATTAAGACCTCTTATACCAAATGAATAATCATTAACTAATCTAATAGCTGTCACTAATTATGGAATAAAGATTTAATGACATCATTCATTTCACCTAAATGGAACTAACCTATAATTGTAGAAACATGCTGGTGGTCACAAGCACTTAATTATTAACTAATTCTCCATCATCACTTTAATTTCACATCTTCTTTCATGTAATTAACGATGTAAGCATGATGCTAATCCTACCTGGCATTGTCTTATATATATGTAGTAATTTGGGATTAATTAATTAATTAATTAATTGAGATTTGGTGGTATTCCCTTTGACTATTTGAGTCACTGTGGCCTTTGACTAGTACACTATTTTTGTAGTTTGGTCAATGATAGCACACATGATCAGATCCAATTGAAGCCAGCAACACAGTTAGAAAAACATTAAACTAAAATGCTGTACTTAATTAATATTATGTATGTATGTGTGTATGTGAACTGCATATAAATAGTACCAAAAAATCATGCATTTTAGATTAGTTTATTGGGGGTAATAAACTTCATCTGAATTTAACTTATATGATTCAAGACGAGATTTCGGATCTCTACAATTTCTATTGACTTGGGTTTCAGCTATACTCGTCGTTTTATTTTATTTTATTTTATTGTTTTTGTTAATTGCTAAAGTAGTACCAAGTACCAATACAACTTGGTTTTGCGGTTCCTATAATTAAATAATGGCCTTTCTAACATATAATTTTTAAACTGAATTGATGGGGGTTAAATTATTAATTTATTAATTTAATTAATAAATTATAAATTAAACGGTTAGAATTGATTTTATATAAATAAAAAATATAAAAATAATTAAAAATATTAAAAAAAATACAAATATCAAATTTGAAAATTGAACGGTAAATAGAACAATAAAATTATCTAAAGATCATTTTTATTTATGCTCATAGAATTTTTCATTTTAGTTACAATAAATTATATAAAAAATAAGTTGAAGACTCCTTTACCTTACACTTAATACAAAATTGAATTAATTGCTTGTATAATGAGAAAAGAAAACAGAGAGACGAAGGAAAAAAAGAATTATAAGCTGAGATAAAAATGAATCACTTATATCTATGGGTCTTAATCTTTTCTATTTAAGACCTACATTTTATATACAATACTACACCAAATATATCAAGCTGCAGCTAATATCAAGAAAACTAGTAAAAATCAAAAACTAATTTTTGCCGTCAGTTAGTTAAGTTCTTGTAAATTTTTTAATCTTACATTTTTGAACTTCTTGATCTGCCTTGATGACACTGAAAATTAAATGAAAGCACAGGGCATGGCATTTAGGTACAAATGTGGAAACTGATTACAGTGGAATATTTTTAAAAGTTACCATTTACAATCTAAGAGAAAAAGAAACATAGAACAAAATATAGCCTAAACACATTTATCATCAACTTCAACATAAAATGGCTGATGATTCACAGCAACAATATAGCACAACAACAAAACAACCATAAACACCAATAATCAGAAGAAATAAACATCAATCCATTATTAAACTTATATATATATTACACGGCCAAGAATCAATAACACCAATCAATTACTGAATAAATAGATTTATAATCAACAAGTTATAATCATTAACAAGTTATAATCAACATAATAAAAAATAAACAAATTCATAATCAACATCATTAATCAATTCTTCACTCACTTAATCAAATTATAAGTCAACTGAATAACTAAAAAAAACAGATAAAAAATTTTAAGTACGTAAAGAAGAGAAAAAATCAACTTGTCCAAGCATGGTAAGGCAAAGCAAACTCTGGCAAGGAGTGGTAGCAGCGACGGACAAGGACGCGACGATGAGAGATACACAGGAGCAAGGAGACGCGATGACACAAATGCGACGGCGCAATGTTGGAGACGCATTAGAACCAGCGAGACAAAACAGAAAAGCTGGTGATTGTGACTTTTGGATTCTGAAGTTCGGTCGTTCGAAACTTTAGAAGAGGCTGACTGATGAGGAAGAGGAGTTGAGTGACATTGAGAGAGAATGAGAGATTGGTGAAGAAGAGCGGCTCAGTGACATTGAGAGTAAACGAAGAAGAAGAATTTAGAATTAGCAGGACTAATCTTTTTGCTTTTATTTTCTTTTTCAAATGACCAAAACTAACTTATTATTCAAAATTGCCAGTTCAAATAGATTTCTATCGATTTTTTTTAAGCAGTCAGATATTTCAACCGAATTAACCTTGTGATAAATTTGCCAATTTTTCAATTCAACCGGTCAGTTCAATCTGATTCTTATAACTATGCTTTCTAATCTACTATATATTTATATATACACTACAAAAAAAAAAAAAAAAAAGTTGCCAATCTATATGGTTCACAAAAGAATGATCCTCCATCCTTATTATACATTAATTTACCACGCACTCTATTTAATGCATGTATGTGATCAACGTGGCCCTTGATTTCTTCTTGGGTAACCATATAATAAATTATATATATTCACCAAGTTCTTTGGTCTATACACCAGCCAAGCAATATGAATGAAGCACACCAGTTATTTTTAAATTGAGTATGGTTTGTCTAGGATGCTTTATTTGATAAATTAAATAAATAAAAAGTTTTCAGGCATACATTTATAGATTTTGCTAACTTATATTTTAAGAATATAGATTAAACATGTATACCATAAAAAAATATTTTATAAAAATTATTATAAAAATATTAAAAAATTATTATTATTATATTTTAAAAGTATATTCTTTTAAAACATAAATTAGTTAAATTCTTAATTCATAAAGGGGTCCGAGAGTGAGTTAATTATTAGTTGTCAATTAACACCAGCTACTTTTTCTACTTGTGAGAAGATTGTTAATTAGTATTAAATTCTGTGTACTCTACTATATTGTCCAATAATCTCTCCTTCATTAAGAACTTTGCTTGTGACAACAGTTGACTTAGTATAGATTCTATATATGGCTGCGCTAAAATAAAGAAGTAATTAGTGATTCACATGCCAAAATTTTGATTAGTAGTTAAGATTAAATTAGGAGAAGTAAAATGGACCGAATTTGTTGGACAACTTGCCAAATTAATAAAAAAAATGGACTAAGACTAATAATTTGAATTTGTCAAATTTGTCCTGCTTAATTCACAAAATTTGTTAAAAATAAGCCAGAATGATTAAAAAAACACACACACACATATATATATATTAAATTCGATTTTGTTTTATTAGAGATTCACTCTTGATTAGAACTCACCTCAATCGGATAAAGACGAAATAAGTACCTGCAAATTCGAGTACTACTAGCACGCCCTTATCGGTGGGCATACTCTTTCTTTATGAAATTATATAGGCCATTTTTATGAACTAGGTTAGGCACCTGTTCTAGCCTAGCCCAAAAGATGGTAGGTCCACCAAATGGACCTGTTTTCCGTCCGTACGACATAACGCCTCACATGTGTCCCGATCTTTTGAAGAGATTCTAACACCTGGTGAAAACTTTTAAAGAGCCGGGTCCTGCCAAAAAAGGGTCCACCCGGATAAGTTGAGATAAAAAAGAGGGACCTACCCCTCTTACTAAGTACGTCACCATAACCCTAACCAAGCTGTCTTATCGTACGGACAAATCGCACATCCTTGCAGGTGGCCCCATTCGCCGTCCAACCGACAAATCGCGCACACAGCTCCTTCCGTTGAAAGTTCACGTTTAGGTTTCCATCAACACCCCAAGTACCTCGTCACCAACTGACCATCCGAACCTATGAACAATAACGTCATCTATGGAGACTTTACGCAAGATGATGATGGAAGTCTTCCTCCACCTGGAGGACGAGCCAGAGAGGAGGCAAACAATGAGTGGCAGGGGGCCGCCTCATGAGTAGATTGAGTACGAGGACCTCCCAGAGGCGACCAACCCCTTCTGATCATGGCCACTCCTACGAGCACTCTCCTGAAATGTGTCCATTTGGTGATACATGCAGAGCGACAACTCCCGAATCATGAAAGAACTTAGGTACAGGGTTCAAAACCTCAAAAGAGAGTTGGCAGTGAGAGACCGCTACAACCCTAAGGTTAGCCGAAACACCCGCTTACGCGCAGAGGCTTAGCTGAGCCATTCTCTCACCCGGTCCCCATTGAGGAGATCGGGAGAAAGATGACATGAGGGAGAGGACGACAACGGGCGCGACCAAACCGACGGTCGTACCTAACCCTTGTACTCCCGAGACAAATCGAGAAGCCAGGAACGTAGGGAGGAGTGGAAAAGGAAACTCTAAGATCCCATGGTAATTGGCGGCACTCCCTTTCACTCTTCCATCCTCAAAGTTCACCTACCTCAGAACTTCGACAAGCCGACGTGCATGAGGCATGATGGTACCCAAGACCTACAAGAGCACATCACGACCTTCGAAGCCAGAATGAACCTGGTGGATGTGGGAGATGCGGTTAGGTGTCGGCATTTTCCGTGACCCTGAGCTAGTGATCCGTTGGTTCAATTCCCTCCTACAAGGTTCCATAACCACCTTCGTGAATATTTCTCTGAAGTTCCTAGCCCATTTCACCACTCGCATCGCCAAGGTAAAGCATTCGATCAACCTCTTGGGGATAACACAACGAGTTGACGAGCCCACGAAAAAGTACATGGATCATTTCAATGATGAGTGCTTAGAGATAGATGGCCTCATGAACTCTGTGGTCCACTTGTGCCCTACTAACGTCTTAGTGAATGAGGACTTTTGAAAATACTTAACCACCAAGCATGTCTAGACAATACAAGAGATATAATGCTTAGCAATAGAGTACATAAATGACGAGGAGGCTAGCCAGGTGGTAGCCGCCAACAGCAAGCTACCCCTTCCTCCCGTCAGGCTGGCAACCTGGAAAAGTAGAAGGACGCTCCAAGAGAGATGGCATCGAGGAGGCCATTTAAAACTTTTTACCAGGTAGGAAAATTTACGAATTACACCCCCTGACTGTCTCGATTGTGGAAATTTTCCAACAGACTGCGGACAGAGGCATCCTACCTAAACCGAGGCAATTGAAAGACCGGATCGGAGGGAACAAGAACCTCTATTATGATTATCATAAGGGTTTTGGACACAAGACACAAGATTGCTTTGACCTGAAGGACACACTAGAACAAGCTATCCGAGAAGGAAAGCTGAATGAATTTTCGCAGTTCATCCTGGAACCAAGAAAAAAAATAAAGGGAGCATTCTGAGAAGGACCGGGGACAGACTATCAAGTCGAAGCAAGACCCTTCGAAGAACCTGGACACAACCCCAACAGTGGTGGTGAATGTGGAGGTCAGCAGAAATGCCCCACCAAAGTCAAGGTCTGCAATAAAAAAAGATGCCAAGGTACTTATTGTGACAATGGGGGAGAAAATTTCTCTTAGAGAGCTACCCAAAATATCATTTGGCCCCGAAGACCGCCGGTGTGATGACCTCCCAGAGGACCTGCCAATGATGGTTACAGCGAGAATTGGGATAGGTTTGGTCAAGCGAAATTTAGTTGACACGGGGGTAGACTCAAGCATTATGTTTCAAAATCTGTTTGACGCCTTGGGATTAAAGGAAAGCGACCTCAAGGACCACTACCACGAAGTCGTGGGGTTAGACAACAATTTCATCAAGCTGGACGGCTTTGTTGCTCTGCCGATCTGTGTTGGTTCTGGGGCAAGTAGGAAATCCACAATGGCTGAATTCATAATCCTGAGAGACTTCATGGCGTACTATGTCATCCTTAGGAGGAGAACAATTAATGACATGCTAGCAGTCATTTGTACGAAGTTATTAACAATGAAGTTTGTGGCAGATGACGGGTCGGTAGGAACAATTCGGGGAGATCTGGAGATGGCTATCACTTGTGATAACGCCAGCTTATCCTTACGAAAGAGGTATAAGGAAGCACTTGGTGTGTTCTTGGCAGATCTGGACACTAAGATTGATGAGCACCTGAGGCCCAAACCCCAAGGTGACCTGGAAAAGTTTCGGGTAGGAAAAATAAAAGACAAATTCACATTTGTGAATCATAATCTACCCTACAAATTGAAAAGACATCTGATCGAAGCCATCCTAGCTAATGGAGACCTCTTTGACCAGACTCCAGCCGACATGCCCAGGATAGACCCAGATTTCATGTCCCACCGGTTGGTCATAAGACCGAAGGTGCAGCTCGTTGCACAGAAGAAGAGGAATATGTCCTCGAAAAAAGCAAACAAAGTAGCCAAGCAAACAAAGTAGCCAAGCAAACAACTAGTTTATTGGTAGTTGGTTTTATCAGGGAACTAGACTACTTCACATGGCTCTTGAATGTGGTTCTCTTAAAGAAGGCAAACGAAAAATAGAGAATGTGCGTGGACTACTCAGACCTTAACAAGGCCTGTCTATAGGACTCATTCTCCTCCCTAATATAGATGCCCTGGTGGATGCAGCGGCGGGATATAAGTTTTTAAGTTTCATGGATGCTTACTTGAGATACAATCAGATCCCGATGCACCAACCTGACCAGGAGAAGACGGCATTTATAACACTAGGGAGATTGTTACAAAGTCATGTTGTTCAACCTGAAAAATGTAGGGACAACATATAAAAGGTTGATGAATAAGGTCTTCAAGGACCATATAGGTAGGTTGGTAGAAGTCTACGTCGACAACATACTAGTCAAAATGGCCGAGCTAGACAGTCTGGTAGCCAACCTACAGGTCATCTTCAACTCCCTTCAAAAACACAATATGAGGCTGAATCCCTTGAAATGCGCTTTTGCCATGGAAGCAGGAAAGTTCATAGAATTCATGATCACTCAGAGGAGGGTAGAAGTTAACCCAGACAAATGCGAAGCTGTGCTTTGCATGGCAAGCCCAAGAGTGTGAATGATGTGTGATGCGTGAGCATCTTTCCTATCTTTTCCTAGTGAATTTGCACTTAAATTGTTGAGTTTAATCAAGAATTAATTATCTTTTAGCCACTATGGATGCTACTTTGAGTCTTGTGCAATTTTTGTTTATTTTAGGTAGCATTCAGCTGGATTTGATGGAGAAAACCAGCGAGGAGCGATGCGTGCGCGTGATTTGGCGATTTGCTCAGCGACGCGAGCGCGTACCTAACGCGTACATGTGACACGCGAAGAAGATCATCGACGCGTACGCGTGACTGACGCGTACGCTTGACTGACGCGTACGCGTGACATGCGTCACATGCAGAAAACGTAGAAAATACTGGGGGCAATTTCTGGGCTGTTTTTGACCCACTTTTCAGCCCAGAAAGCACAGATCAGAAGCTGTAGAGTGAACGAATCAAGTGGTCCCCATCCATTAATTGAAGACTTGCTGATTGCTATAATTAATTTTGATTTAAATTCAAATTTGATTTTAAAATAGAAAAAGATATTATTTTAATTTTAGAAATTATATTTTAAATTAATTAGGATTAGTTATAAAAAGAAGAGACTTTTCTTCTATTAGGGAGATTCCGGGGGATTCCATTAGGGAATTCTATACCAATTTACATTCGGTATTCCATCTCAGACAATTTACCTGAATCCTTATTTTCTCTCTCAATTATGAGCAACTAAACCTCCACTGTTAAGGTTAGGAGCTCTGTCTATCTTATGGATTGACATTATTACTTTTCTATCTTAATTCATGTTTTGATTTATATTCCAAGAATTATTTTCGTTATTGATTCTATGAATTTGGATGGAATGGAAGTATGACCCATGTTCTAATTGAGTTCTTGTATAACTTGGAAAAGCTTTTTACTTGAACAACAGCTTGAAAACATATTCTCATGAATTTCTAATTGTTTGTATTTAACGGGATACGTGACATATAATCTCCTTATATCTGGATAATTAGGATTCTTGTGGCATATAAACCAGAATTTGATCATCACCCTTTAATTGGAATTAATTGACCAAGGAATTGGCAGTTAATGAATTTTAGAGGAGACTAGGAAGGTCTAAGGGATTAGGGTCTAGTCACATATAGTTTGCCATGAATTAAATCTTGCATGATTAAAATAGTTAGTAAGAAAAGTCAATCCAGAAAATAGATAACCCAGAAGCCTTAACTGTTTTCTCCCATATTTTATTTTCAACTTGATTACTTGCGTGCTTGCCTTATGATATTTTGAAGTCACTTTTTAAACCTTTTGAACATCTCAAAACCATTTTCTGCTTGCCTAACTAAGTAAATCATTTAACCATTGTTGCTTAGTCCATCAATTTTCGTGGGATCGACTCTCACTCACCTGAGATATTACTTGGTACGATCCGGTGCACTTGCCGGTTAGTTTGTGGGTTATAAATTTCGCACCAATGTGTAGAGATTAGCAGACAGGTTAATAGCCTTATCCCGTTTCTACGGTGTGCCAACTGCCAAAGTATTGCCTTTCTTCAACTTAATGAAAAAGAGAATGGCCTTTGAATGAAGCCCATCTTGTGATGAGAATTTTAACCATTTTAAGAGAATTTTGTCGGAACCACCAATTCTCGGAAAGCCAAAAGAGGGAGATCCCTTATACCTGTATCTAGCAGTGACAGAAGAAGCTTTGGCTACCGCTCTAGTGCGAGAGAAAGGCAAACAGCAGTAGTCTATATACTTCATAAGTAAGGTGCTCCAGGGGACAGAGTTGAGGTACACGAGACTAAAAAAGATGGTTTTCTCCTTGTTGGTTTTCTCTCAGAGGCTAAGACAATATTTCTAGGGACACTCGATTACAGTGAGAACCAACCAAGCAATCAAGCAGATACTACAAAAACCCAACCTAGCAGGACAGATGATGGCCTGGGCGATAGAGTTGTCTCAATATGACATTCAATACGAGCCCCACCATGCCATCAAAGTCCAAGCAATGGTTGACTTCTTGGTAAAGGTGGTCGATGAACCGCCCGAGGCCTCAAATACACGTTGCAAGCTCCATGTTAATGGAGCATCCAACCAAGCGTTTAGTGGAGTAGGGATAATATTAGAAAGATCGAAGGGAGTGACTTACGAGCAATCCATCAAATTTGAGTTTTAGGTTTCCAATAATCAGATAGAGTATAAAGCCATGATTGGAGGCTTAATGCTAGCAAGAGAGATCGGAGTAGCAAGGCTCGAAGTCAACAGTGACTCCGAGATGGTAACGGCCCAAATAAATGGGACATAGCAAGCTCGGGACTCAGTACTACAAAAGTACTTAGAAGAAACCAAACAGTTATGCAAGGGTTTTGAGGAGGTGATAGTCCATCATGTACTCAAGAAAAGAAACACTAGAGCGGACCTCTTAGCAAAGTTGGCCAATACCAAGTACAGAGTGAAAAATCGGTCTCTCATCCAAGGTTTGGTGAAGGAGCCATCGGTGACTCTATGCTTGGTCCAGAGCTAAAAGGGACCACCTTCCTGGATTGATCCGATCCAATGGTTCCTTAAGGAAGGAGACTTGCCAAAAAATATGGAAGAAGCTAATTAAGGTCGTGAGAAGAGATGCCGCCAAATATACGGTGGTGCAAGGTCAACTGTACAAGAGAAGGCTTAATCAACCTTTGCTAAAATATTTACGGCCGCGGCAGATAGAGTATGTCTTGAAAGAAGTACACGAGGGGTGCTGTAGACACCACATTAGAAGAAAGTCATTGACCCGGAAACTGGTTAGAGTTGGTTATTATTTGCCTACTATGATGACCAATGCAAGCGAATACGTCAAGAAATGCCTCACATACCAAGAAAATACAATCTTTCATAAGGCACTGGCAAAGGAGCTGAGCTTCATCATGGCCTCCCGACCCTTCTTCCAGTGGGGAATTGATCTATTAGGCCCATCTCCGACGGTCCCATGACAAGTCAAATACCTAATCGTGGCCATTGACTACTATACCAAGTGGGTAGGAACAGAGTCATTGGCAAGTATATCGTCCGCAAATTGCAGGAAATTCTTGTGGAAGCAAGTGATCGCCAGATTTGGAATTTCTGAGATCGTGATATCGGATAACGAAACGCAGTTTTTCGATAAGAAGTTTAGAGAGTTTCTATCAAGCCTTGGTATCAAGCAAAAATTCTCCTCTGTGGAGCACCTTCAGAGTAACGGACAATTAGAGACCGCGAATAAGGTCATCTTGAAAGGACTAAAGAAGCGCTTGAAACAGAGAAAAGGCTCGTGGACAGACAAGTTAGCTTTGTTCTTATGGTCTTACAGGACAACGCCACAATCTGCTATCGGGGAGACACCTTTCCGGCTCATCTACGGTGTAGATGCCGTAATCCCTATCAAGATAGGAGGATCCATCCCAAGGTTGCTGTTAGGAGGAGATGATGAGGCGAGTGAAAAAGACCTGATAGATGAGACCAGGACAATGACTCATTTGTCGGAAGTAGTACTGAACCAGAGGTTGGCACTACGTTATAATCACAAGGTACGTAGTCAAAAATTTAAAGAGGGAGACCTGGTGCTGTAGCACAACGACATCGGTCCGCCGATCCCAAAGGAAGGGGAACTGTCTCCCAATTGGAAAGGACCTTACAGAATGAAAGAAGTACAAAATAAAGACGCATACAAGCTGAAAAAACTAGATGTGGAAAGAAGATACCTAGGACTTGGAACGCGGCGAACCTCAGGAGATTCTACTCCTAACACTCAGGCAGACTCCTAATCATGCTTTCATTATTTTTCTTTCTTATATCTTGTGCTTATTTTTTTTATTTTTTTTATTTTTCAAACCTACTTGTACTGTCGTGATATATAAAAGACGGGTACTCTTTTTCCTTGCCATCAGCACAAAATGGCGACAAGGAATTTCAGTTTATTAAAAATTAGTATATTTAGAAAAAGAGATTGTCCAAATAAATTAATTTTTTAATGAATCTAAAAAGCAAAAAGAGATATTTATTTAAAAACAAAAGAGTACAAATCTTTTATATTTAATGAGTAATATTATATAACTAATAAAATTTATTATTTTTAGTCCATATTTAATAAATTTTAAATATTAAAAATTAAATTTTAAATTTTAATAGTATAAAATTAAAATATTAGCCAAAAATATTGACTAATATTAATAAAAATTGTTGACCTCTAATATTTTTCATATTCAATTATGATTTATAGCAACAATCTTTTATGTTGGCTTTTAGATTTACTAAACTTTTTTTTAGGTTGATAATAAAAAAATAATTATACTATCTGTACACAAAATGTTAGAAATTAAATAAGTCATTCATATAAAATATATATTAAAATAAATAAAATATTCATATATACATAAATATATTTTGGTTGATTTGATAACTAATAGTTTTTGGTTTAATTATTTTATTAATTCTTATAGTTTTATCAAATTTTTAATTAGGTTTTTATATTTTTTTTCTTTTCAATTAGCTCTTTATACCATATTAGATTTTGTAATTAAGCCCCTATAGTGATAAAAACATTAGAATTAACAAAACATTTTGTTAAACTATACAGAATATTCAATTAAATATTAGGCATATTTATTTTGTTTAACAGAATATTTTGTTAATTCCAATGTTTTTGTCATAGCAAAGACTTAATTGCAAAATCTGATATCGTATAGAGATTCAATAAAAAAATATAGAGATTTAATTAAAAATTTAGTAAAACTAAAAAGACTGATATAATAATTAAACTATTTTTTATCAACAAAAAAGAAAATGTAACTAACTTGAGTTGGTATTCATTTAAGTAAATATTTAGAATTTAAATTTTATTTTATATATATTACAATCGATCAAAAATAAATTTTTAAATAAAATTCAAATCTTATTAGTTATTATCCCATCATAAGTGAGCTAATGCAAATGTAGAAATAAACTCAAGGAGAAAATTGTTCACTTAATTAAATATGCTGTTCGAGATTTTTCTAATGTTGTTATCAACCAAAAACATATTATTCCTTCTTCTCTAAAATATAACTGAGAACACCTCCAATGAATGTTTGTAAAGTGAACTGCGATGCAAGCGTTTTTTAAAATGAGCAATTAGCTGGCTTTGAATGTATTATTAGAGACAGCATGAGAATTTGGATAAAAGGTTGTTCTGCCAGTATACCTCTTTTTAGTGTTCTCTGTTGTGAGTTTCATGCTATTTGGAGAGGGCTTGTAATGGCTTGAAATTGCGAGTGTAAAGAGGTCATATGTGAAACTGATAATCTTGACGTGTTTCTTCTTGTTTCGCGAGGCACAACTAGCATGATTAGGAATGACTCTGATCTGCTTGACAAAATTAAAGAGATGCTCTATCACAATTGGACAGCTATTTTAGTGCTCATCCAACGAACAACAAACAAAGCGGCTGATTTAATTGCTAAAACTACTGTTTTAAATAAGCAAATGTATCTAAAGTGGTTATTGTCTCCTAATAATTTAGACATTATTATTAGAAAGGAGTACCACTTTTTTCTTAGGTCTTTTTTTTGTGTTATGTTCGTCAAAAAAAAAAAAAAGGCGTGTAAGCTAGAAAAATTATTGTAGTAATAATAATTTCTTTCAATGTCTTCCTTGACCTTTAATACTTTCACGTGTGTAATTGATTAATGTGACACTTTCCTTTTATTTTTATATTTTTTTTACAGAATTAATGTGATACTTTTTGGTGAATACCATTGGAAAATTTTCGGCCGTATATAAAATTAAATAGAATTTATCTAATTTGTATTTTAAAGATACATATTAAGATGATAAATTAAGAATTTTTTTTAAATATAAAAGATTTAAATTTTTAATATATTTATTTTTTATTTATTAAATAAAAATATTTAAAATATTTTATTAATAGTAATCTTATAATATATTTTTAAGGTATATATTAACTAAACCCAATTAAATATTAAGATCCAAGTCGATCGAAGAATATCAAAGAAGAAGACACATTTGAGTAAGAAGCTAATTAAGGAAATGAAAGAGAGAAAAAGAGTCGGCTGAGAACATTGATTAAGTCAAAAAGGATGAGATAAACTTGTTTTATAAACATTATAGTCAATAACATAATCACTCCTTTGGAGAGAAAAGTTGATCAAGGTAGCATAAATAATTAATAAATTCATATCCAATAATTACATCATAGTCGGGACCTAGCATGGATATGATTAAGTGGCCACGTACTTAATTACCCAAACACAGTATGATAAAGCACCGTAATAGCTTTAATTAAAGGTGGAAATTCAAGTGTAGTCGATTTCACGTTGATAAATGAGAGCTGTTAGATAAAAATTTAGTCAAATTAGTCAAATCATCTAACGGTTCTCAACTATCAATGCAACTTCACGTAAACTCGACTTAAAATTTCTATGAACGAATAATTAAACTGATTTATAATAATATAATAAATTTTTTTATTACGTATTTTTTAACATAAGGCGTGATTGAATTGTAATTATTTTATATAAGGATCAAATGAAACTTTTACTTGGAAAACAAGATAACGAAAAGTTTTGGCCATTAGCTGTAGAAGATTTGGGATTCAGTCCCTTTAATTGGCATCATAAGAGAATTAGAAAGAGGAAAAAGTAAATTAAACCTGAAGATAGAGAATGCTAGTAAATGAAAAAAGAAGAAATAAGAGCTTGTTGTGGGCCTGAAATTAAAGAGGGTAGGGGGTGAATTTCAGAGAATGCATGTAGTGGATACTTTCTTATTACAAATGATTATGTTTTTGGTCACTTTTTGATATATTTGGAAGATCAGTACATCAAAGTCATAGAAGACCTGATGATTTTTTTTTAAATAACCAATCAAGCTTCATTATCTGAAGTTGCTAAAATTATTAAGAGAGATTATGAATCCACATTTATAGTTTATTAATATTTTATAGAAAGATAATATAAATGCACAATAATGCATGGTTTCTCCTGCCTCTTTAATTCTTTATGAGTTGTAAATTTCAAATGTTATTGACCAAATCAATATATTATTCTTAAATTAATATAAGATCAAATACAATTTATTAAGGGTGTATATGTGTACCTATTTAGTATTGAGTTAATCATATCGCCTAGTCTTTCATTTTTTTTAAGTAATAAAAATTAAGTAAGCTTAATTAATTTATGCCAAAAAATAATTTTAAAGTGTTGTCTCATACTTATAATGATTATTGTGGTTAGAGACCCAATTCAAGTGACACATCATGTATTTCTCAAATAGCCACATGCATCCAGATTCGAAGTTGAAATTAGAAGTGGAATATGAATCTATTTAATGTGTATGAGTGTGCAGTGTAAATGTGTTATGTATTAATAAGATTAAAAAAAAGGATTATTAAATTTTTATGTTTAGAAAATGTGAATTTTATAATAAGCAAGCAACATTTATGTTGCGTTTGAAAAAAAATGAAAATTGAGAGATAAAAATTAAATTAAGTCTTTGTATTGTGTTTAGTATAAAATATATTAGATTGAGTTATGTTTTAGTATTATGTTTAATTTAAGATAAATATAAAAAATGAAATAGATTTAAAATTTAAAAAGTTAAATGAAAGTAATTTTTTAAAAAATATTATTAAAATTTCAACCTCTATCTTTAAAAAATTTAATTTTCTATATTTTCACTTTTTAAAAATAATGAAAGGACTAAAATTTTAGTTTTTATCACTTATTACTAAACATAATGCTAAATTTCAATTTCAGTCTCAGTCTCTAAAAATAAATGTTTCGCTAATATTTTATTCAATAGTTATAAGTAGATCTTGAATTAGTAGAGTATTATAAAAGGTATAGATAATTAATGGTGAGAGAGTAAGATGTGATTTATAATCTTTTAATGCACTCTTTTATATTTTTTTTGTTTTACTTATAACAATTAATAGTAAGAGATCATATTTTACTTTTTCAATTGTTAAAAAAAATTGAAAGGATTTATTTCTCAAAAAATTAAGGAGAGTGAAGAGTGCCTTATTTCAATTTTCCTTTTTATAATTTTCCTTATCACTTTTAACCACGTCTCATTAATTACGAAGGATCACTCAATAATAAGACCTAGAACTTGAAAAATAAATAAAATAAAGTCATAACTATCACTTCAAGATAGGTATAAACATACCTATACATATAGATGTACGATATATCCATAGCATTATATAGATATATACAAGTCAATGTAATGTATAGTAAGAAAGAAAAATGTGATCCAATTATTTTAGGTTATGTAGTAGTGTCAAATTATACACTATTTCTGCCTCACCCCGTGCACAGGGATTACTTTTGTTCTTGAAGAGGGCCCATCGATCATACTCACTAGAGCACTGTAAAATATGGTCCATAAAAAAATTAATTTGGATTGGTCGAGTGATCAGCTCACTTATCCGCTTAAGCAAGTATCGAAAGTTCGAATCCTACTTTGTGCATGCAACAATTTATTAGCCAATAACAAATTTTTAAATATAGTTCAGATCCGGACGAATTAATCCAAAAAAAGGGTAATTGTAAATATAAACTAAGATAAAGAATTTCACTTATGTATGTATGTCCACAATAATAATGTACCCCAATTTAATTTTTCATTTTGCCATCATCACAATATGCAAGCTTCCATTAGAAGTTAATTGATATGAGAAGACATGAATTATATAAAGTTGTGAGGGCGTACGTGGAACAAAACAAAGAGAAATCAATGCTTTCGTGTGGAGAGAATGAGATATGGGCTATATAAAAATAAAGCTAAGGTAATAGGGTTATGATAATATTACAAATAAAAAAGAACAAGACCTGCTCGTGTGTGAAAAATCAGAGCTAGGTTGATATAGAATAGAATAATGTGAAATCATAATGCGGATATATATGAAAAAGTATGAAAATGGATCCTCTCCAGTTTTTTTAACACTTGACAAAATACAGTGTAATCCCTCACTTTTGATTTTAATAGTGGGACCAGAAATAAATAAGAGAGAGTGTGGTGAATGGTTATGGTTAGATTAAACACTGCACATCATCCAGTTTTTTATTCACTGGAGAGGATTCACTCCCAAAAAGTACAGGTAGACAATGAAAATACTAAATAATGTGAATAATGGATATATTGGATATTCAATTTACCAGGTATATAGATGATTATCCAAATATTAAGATTTAGGTAGGTAATTTGGGAGTGTAATGTGTTTTTATTTTATTGGGCCCATTTTAAAACCTATTATTCACATTATTTAGAAAAACTATTGTCTATTTAATAAAATTATATATATATATATATATATATAAAATTGTAAATTACTATTTATTTCTACGAATAATCTATAACTCAAATGACATAATCTTCTGTCTTTATCTAAAGATTTCGAAAAAAGTTACCACTTGCTTTTGTTTGTCACAATTTAATTATTATTGTGTTTCTGATGACTTTCAAGGTCTAATATTGCTCCTCTCTCTCTCTTCTGAAGTGTTCAAACCAAGTAATTGGAATGTCAAAGACCATTCCTTGTATTATTATGCTAAAAAAAATTCAAGAAAGACTTAATATATATATAATTATGATATGGACCTATATTTTTAGACTTTGTATAATAATATACTTTGTCAAGACATAATAAGCAAAGAGATAATATATATATATATATATATATATATATATATATATATGTGGAGAAAAACATATTATTGACTCAAATCGAAGAAATAATGTGATATGAGCAAGCAAAGAAACATATATAAATATAAGTTTGAAAAAGTTAAATTTATATGTTAGCTGCCTATGCTTTATTTACTTTTAGTGTTTGTTTGTATTAAGTTTTAAGACCCACGTCCAGCATAGCACCTCATGAATTGAATTTGATGGGAAATAATGAGTGGCATCTGGTTTGGATTGCAACAAGAGCAAAAATGGGGAATGTCGTTATGAGTACAAGCGGCATGATTAGGGTAAAGAACCATTTCTCACTTTTTGGTGTAACCTTTCTTTTATGTTCCACATTTTACTTTAGCCTTGGGTCAAACCCCTCTTCCGAGCCAGGTAAACTACAAAAAATGCATGTGAATTATCTTATTGTCGACAAAATAAATTTTAAATTTTATTATCAACAAAAATATTTTTAAATTATTTAAAACATAACAAAAATACACATATATAAATTGAGACATTTTATGTTAAAAGAAAAAAAATAATGTCCAAACTGAATTTTTATATAGTAAATAAGACTCTAACATTTACAATGAGCTACTTCATACTCTTTTATTAATAGAGCAGATCTTTGATTACAGTTAGATATTTTTCGAACGTTTTTAAATTATTTAAAAATATTTTTTGTAAAATCCGATTAATTAACGGCTAATTAACCCATAAATGAGAATTTATTCTAGAAAGTCTAAAATGTGATTTTTATGGCTAAATGTGATAGAGGAGACTGAGACGAGAATTTTGGTACCAATTTTATAGAATTCGGACCAAGATTGGACCGAACGGGCCAAACCGGGCCAACCGGACCCAAAGTGGGCCCTTGGCCCAACATAACTTAACCAAAACCCTAGTTTTCAGCACTCTCTCTCCTCATTTGTTACACACACAAGCTGAAATTAGAGAGAAAGGGAGGAAGAACACTCTCTCAAGTTCTCTCCCTTGGTTGATCTTCAAACCATCATAACTTTTGATCTAGAGCTCCGATTGCCGCCCCGTTTGCGGCCACGCGTTCACCGCGGAGAGCTCTACAAAACCCATATAATCAATCTTGAGGTAAGCCACGTGTTGCTGTTCGAAATCTCAGCCCTTATTTTCGAGTTTCATGGGTGAAATGTTGAGATTTTGGGTTCTTTGATGTTATAGGACCAAACTCTCTTGAAGGAGAAGGTTAATCTTGTCTCCTTGGACCTTGGGTGTGGTAAGATTCTCAACCCTAGTGTATTTTGTTGTTTTATGATGCTTGGGTTTTGAGATGTTGTGTATGGGTATGATGGTTGTGGCTTAGGTTGTGTATGTGTGGATATTGGAGCTTGATTGGTGATTTTGAAAAGCTTGGAAAGGGTTTGGTGGTGAAAAATCTGTTCTTGGAGGTATTGAGGCCTTGAGAGCTTGTGGATATTTGGTTTGGAAGTGCTCCGATGGAGCTTGGGAAAATCGGCTAAGGTATGGTTTCGGTTTCCCGTATCTAATATGTAATGTGGTAGGAAATACTTAGGCTAGAGGCCCTAAGATAGGCATTGAATGGTTGATGTTGTTAAATGATTGAGATATATGATGTGGTCATATATGTGATGATGATTATTGATGCCTTGGTGGTGTGATGTATGAGAAATATGCATGTTGTGATATATGCTTGATGAATGGTTATGGTTGAATTGTGGGTTGAACCATGTTGATGGTGAATATGATGTTGATTGTGTGCAATAATAATTTATTGGAATTGGTGTTGTTGAGGATTGGCATGAGGAATAGTATATGATATGTCAATATGTTTGAGTTTGAGCCACTTGGGTGAAGTGGGCTAAAATGATGAGATAGTGATTTTGTATATTGTGGTAATGTGTCAATGTGTGAGTTGAGGAGGCTTGATGTTGAATTTGATACATTTTGATTGATTTCAAAGAAAAGGGATGAAATTGGCATGTTTTGATTGATTTTGAAAAGAGTTGAAAATGGTTTGTTTTGAAAATGGCATATTGTAGTTTTGTATGAAAATATGGTTTTTGGGCATACTTTGACGAGACATAACTTGGACTACGGATCCCCGTTTTGTACCAAATCTGTTTAGAAATGAAATTGGATCCGGGATGTCCATACCGTTCGAAGAACGGGTGAAAAACGATTTAAAATGAGGAAGTTATGTCCGTTGGAAGATTGGGGTTTAAATCTGTGAAATTCTGCAGCTTTTAACTTAGAAAATTTTAGCAGAATGACCCCTTGCGCGTGGGCGCACCTGGCGCGCACGCGCCGATCTTCCGAGAAGTGCCATCCACGCGTACGCGTGATGTGCGCGGGCGCGCCGATTGTGCTGCACCCAATGCCCAGCCATTTTCCAGAGAGTTATGCCAGAACTATGCCAGTGTTGTGCCTGGGGCACGAGAACACCCGCGCGTACGCGTGGTTGACGTGTGCGCGTCGATTGGCAAATTTGTAATCCACGCGTTAGCGTGCATGACGCTTGCGCGTCGATGAGTTTTTGAGGCCATCCACGCGTGCGCGTGGAGTGCGCGTACGCGTGGCCCTGTTTTCATCCCAAAGTTGATTTTTGAGTTTTAAAAGCCAAATCTCATACTTCTAAGCCTCCGATCTCACCATTTATGTCTTAAATCATTATGACATGCCTAGCTATTAGAAAGGGGCTAGTGAATGAGGTAACTTGCGAGTGAAGCAAGGGAAAAATGAATGATCAATGAGGATCAAGATGATTATGTGAGATGCGGAGGATGGTGGTGGAAGTGCTTGTTATGCCATGGGCCGAAAGGCTGTAATTGTTAATGAAATGGCTGGTTATGGATTTAACCGTGAGCCGGAATAGCTGTGTATACTATGAATATTGGCTGGTTCTGGACTGAACCGTGAGCCAGATGGCTGATATGGATGTTGATCCATGGATGAGGATTCATGCATGTTTATGCTGAATTATTGATAATTGTGATTTGCACTTCCACTATCTGAGATACGAGTTTCCCTGGGTAGTAGCAGTGGCTAGCCACCATGTGCTCCAGGTTGAGACTTGATACTCTGGTGACCCTATGTCGTAAGTGTGGCCGGGCACTGTGAAAGACCCGGATGAGCTCGCCCCCGAAATATTCACCAGTGAGGGTGATGGATATGGATCATGTTTATGATCAAGTTTATAACGAGTATGACTCGAGTTGGGGATGCGCGACAGAGGGACAGTCCAATGGTTAGCGACCAGGACTTGTCGGGTTGGCTCTATAACCGACAAGATGATATCATCAGCCACTAGGGACAGGCATTCATCATATGCATACTATGTGAATTGTTTGAGATTGCCTATTTGACTGCATATTACTTGCTAATTGTCTAAATGTCTTAACTGCTCCTATTTGTATATTCTTTGTCTGATATAACTGTGTTTGTTACATTATACTCCTGCTGGTGGTTGGGAGGTGAGAAGGAATTGGAAAGGGAAGTATTAGTTAGACTGAAGAATCTTTAGTCAGATGCCCTTATATGGTTTAGCTTGTTTATAAGCTTTGATATTATCTGGAGGAAGTTCTAGGATTGCCTTTGGCTTTCCTCTATTATTATGTATTATATATGTGAAAGCTGTTACCATGCTGGGGACCTCTGGTTCTCACCCATGCGGATTTTGTGGTTTTCAGATGCAGGACGTGATGTTTCCCGCTGAGGCATGCTGGAGATTTCTAGATTTGCGAAGATCCTTTGTTCTCGGGGCTATGTTTTGGTTTATATGTTTTGTTTAGATACCTTTATCTCCATTAAATAATACAAACTGTGATGACTCCTCTTATGGGAGATTTTGGAGAATAGGTTTATGTATTTGTGTCCCTTTGGGTTTCCTTTGGGGTTTTCATTATTCTATCATATGTATATATTGCTATGCTCGGACCGGTTATCTTCGCAGCCGGATCTTGAGTCTTGATATTCCTGTTTTTGACACTCTTTTGTATATATATAATCTCGCGTTGGTTTAGCCTTGTTCGTTACGTTATCGTTCGGAGTGATGCGCTTTTGAGTTGCGTTTTTTTTTTGTTTACCCCTTTTTCTACAAAGGCTCCTAGTTATAATCAATCATTCATACTACTATACGTACTAAACTTTTATTTTAGAGGTCGTAATACCTTGCCATCTCTAACTTATGACTTAAGCATAAGACTCTGTATGGTAGGGTGTTACATTTTTGTTAATAATAAAATTTGAAAATATTTTTGACAATCCTAAAATAATTCGATTGTATTTTTGATGGTCTACCCGAAAAAATGTTAATCTAATTAAGATGTGGTAGTCATCAACAATGCATATATACATGCTAACTTGAAATATTAATAGAACATGCTTAAGACTTTAGGTAAACTATTATTTTTATCCACGAAAGTTAAAAATACTGACATATTTACCCATAGAAAAAGAAAAATACTATTTGTACCCTTGAAAATCGCACAACAAAATTATCCAAACATTAAAAAATTACCTAAAATTTTTAAATTACCCTTATTTTCACCACCACTTTTCTAATCTCAAATCCCACCGCCACCCTCTTCACCCAGCCACCCTAAATGGAAGTTTCTAACCCTAACCCTCTTCACCCAGCCACCACCCCCTTTCTCTCCAAAACTCACACACGGAGACAATATACACACCCCCACCTAATTAAGGAAGAAGAAGAGAAGAAGAGAGAGAGGGAGACTGCACTGGCAACGTGAAAACTCGCCGCTGCTATCGCATAATCTCGCCGTTGTTGAGGGAGTCCGAAGAGGAGATGCTAGCCAGAACTAAGGAAGGGCCGGGGAGCTGTCGCCGCCATTGATTGAGTACGTCGCTGTCGTTGTTGGTGGTCTGGAAGGAAGAGAGCGCGTAAGAGATCGGAGAAGGAGGAAAGGGCAACGACGCTGGTGGGTGTTACTGCCACCGTCGTCGTCGATGCTGTTCAGTGAAGGAGGAAGAACTGTGGCGAGAAAGGAGAGCAGGAGTCCGTCGCTGTCACTGCCGAGCGAAGGTTTGGTTGGTTGGGGTGGCGGAAAAGTGTGATGCGTATTCGAAATTATTGGGTTTGTTCTCAAATGTTAAAACGGATTGGGACCTGTATCCTACGACTGTCACATCTGCTACCCCTTCAATGGCGTTACAACAAGACATGGTTGAAGTTTGTACTTGTCATGTGTTTGTACTTGAGTGATGGTGGTATTTAAGATTTCGGGTGGTGGTGAGGAAGAGTTTCGGTGGTAGTAAAGTTTGGAGTGGTGGTATGGAGTAAGATAGGAGAAGTTAGAGATGGGTTATCTTAGAGGATAATTTAGAAATTTTAAATAATTTTGTTGGATTTGGATAGTTTTATTAGTAAAAGTTTATGTTTTATTGGTACAAATAGTAATTTTTTTTTTTTATGGATAGATATATCAGTATTTTTAACTTTCGTGGATAAAAATAATAGTTTATTATAAAATTTTTTATGTATTACATATAACATATATACATTTTTTTTAAAGAACAAGAAAAATGTGTCATTCTAACAAGATTATATAATATGTGAAAGTTTTTAGAAATAGTAGTAGAGCAGTATATACTCGATCTAACTGCAAAATAATGCAACAACCATGCATTAATATATGAATCGATATGATTATTGAGAGCAGGACCAGGATGGTATGATGAGAACTGATACATTAACAAAAACTAGCTAGGTTTAGGGTGGTCAAATCAACAACCATTATCATAGCCAACCTGTCTGATTTATTCCACTTGCACTTTTTGTCCGACTTATACTTTTTGTTCACTTGTTGAAATTACGTAATCATTATTAACAGAATTTTAAGCATGTTTTCTTTTATTATTTAGGATGAACTTATAATTAACATCGTTCTACACATGGGGACATACATCTTGAGACTTTTTTTTTCCCTAATCTCTTTTTTTTTCTTTTTTTGTCCCATGCAGGTCCAAAGGCCTAGAACATAAAAAAAAACTACACCAAACGTGAAAAAAATCCCACTACAATTAGCAAGAACCTTCAAAAAAAAAAAATTAGGACTAGTATTAATAAGTGGCAGCCAAAGATTGTTCTGCTCTGAATCAATCAAAAAGGCTTTTTGGAAAGAAAAGCTTATTAGACCAGTGAGAACAAGGATGAAAAGAAATATAGCTTGGAGTCCTCCGCCTGAAAACCGGATTAAATTGAACACAGACGGTACTTCCATCGGAAATTCTGGACAGGCTGGATGCGGTGGTTTGCTTAGAAATAATTTGGGGAGATGGGTTGCGGGATTTGAGGTGAATTTGGATCTTTGCTCAGCTTTCCAGGCAGAGGCGTGAGGAATTTACCACGGGATGAGAGTGGCATGGGAGTTAGGGATAAGGCGTTTGATAGTGGAAACTGATTCTCAAGCTCTCTTTGATATATTAGCTACTAAAAGAAAAGTACAATGCCATCCAAACTCAGTGATTAGAAGTGTTGGTCTAATGATAGAAAGAGATTGGATTTTGACTTTTAAGCACACTTACAGGGAAGGAAATGTGTGTGCAAACTGGTTAGCCAAAAGAAGTGTTAGTAGAGAGTTAGGTTTCTATTTCATAGATAACTATCCTAGAGAAATCAAATATATACTAGATGATTATTGTAGAGGGCCTCCAGACCTCGTTTTATTCTTGATATGTAATCTTCTGTTGGGCTTTTAAGCCCCGTTTTAACTACAAAAAAAAAAAAAAATTGTTCTGCTCTTCTTTCCAAACACTTTCCTCATTTTTTAGGTTCAGAAATTTGTTTCTCCTTCTTCGAATAATAATTTTCATATGGTGTTTCTATCCCTGTCTCTATTCCAATTAGCTCTTGATTTCTGAAGCCACAGTCTCTTTTTCTCTCTTTAACACTATGATGTTTGATGGAAAATGAGAAAAAAGAAAATAGATAGAAAGAAAATGAAAGAAAAAGTAATTTTTTTTTATGTTATTTGGATGAAGAGAAAATGAAAAGAAAGAAAATGAGAAGAAAATTTTCTTTTATTTGAATATAAAAAAAATAAGAAAAGAAAAAATTATCATGGAGTAAAAAATTACTTTATTACCTTTACATATATTAATTCCACGTAGAAAGTGAGTTAGAGATTTTGTCTTTTTTTTTTTTTTTTGTTAGAAGGATAAATATAAAATTTTAACATTTTTTGGCCTTCTCTCTTCAGTTTTTTTCACAGCATTGAGAGGAAAAAAACTATATCGCCCCATGCCAACTTTTTTGTTTTTCACTCATTTTGTCCTCTGTTCCAAATAATGAAAAATGGGTTTTTTCACCCATTTTCTACTCTTTCATTTTCTTTCTTTTTAAAATTATTTAAACCAAACAATATGTAAAAAAAATCACGGATAGAATAACGGGCTTTTATTGGTGTTGGGATCACTGATTATAGGCTTTTATCTCTTTTGTTTTTGGACTTGAGGCTTTTATCTCTTATAACAAAACTTATTGGCGAGGTTTAAAAAAATGGGCCTTGATGGAACTTGTCTACTATTTTTTGCTTGTCTATTTTTTGCTTACTCATGTTGTGGTCTGGATCTCATTTGGGCTTATTTGGCATTTAACTAGGCCTAGTTTGATCTCTCATGGAAAAAAGTCCAGCCCAGTTTTCTTTCTTCTTTTTTTTCGATTCCAAATTTGATATAATATGTAAACATATTAAGACTTAAGTGGCTAAAAACGTTATCTTTTAATATGTTACATCCGGATTAACCAAACAATAGATAAAACCTTTATATATATATGTAAATGTGTGATATATGCTTAGGATTGGAGAGTATCCAATCTTACCTTTAGGAAAACCTTTTGAAATTAAAATACATAGACAACAAAATTATTCAATAAAATGAAACTTGAATTAAATATTAATTTGTAGAGAAAGGGAAATAGAAGAGACGAGATGTAAAGAGAAGATTCTAGAACCCGTTGTATTAAACCCTCTGTAAAACCCTAACATGGGAAATAAAACCCCAAACTGAGGCGAACAAAGAACCTGAGATTCAGAATTCTCTAGAAGGCGAGAGAGAGAGAGAGAGAAATGGCGAAGCGGCTGGTTCCGTTGTTGAATCGGGTTCTGGTGGAGAAGATCGTTCCCCCATCGAAAACGAACGCCGGCATCTTGTTGCCGGAGAAATCCACCAAGGTTAGTAGTTGAATTTGAGTTCCTTGTTTTCCGTCATGGTTTATTGATGTGGTTAGTAACTAAATGGCATGTGTGTGTTACTTTCATAGCTGAATTCTGGAAAAGTAGTTGCGATTGGGCCTGGAATTCGTAGCAAGGAAGGGAATCTAATTCCGGTTTCTGTTAAAGAAGGCGACACTGTGCTTTTGCCTGAATACGGTGGAACTGAGGTCAACCTTGCTGATAAACAGTACGTAATCGTAATCGTAATCGTAATCGTAATCATTTGTTTACATGTACATGTTCAATCTTATATGATAATGGCGTTTGTTTTGTGTAGGTATCATCTTTACAGAGATGAAGACATACTGGGGACGCTGCATGATTGATTTGTACCAATTCTTGTTCTGCTTAATTTGACCTGTTTCTTGTTGTTATCATCATTTTTAATGTATGTTGTCTGCTGTTGGAACAAACCATTTTTCTGCAACAAATGGGGAAACTCTTTTTGAATGCATTGTGCTCGCTTGCTTAAGCATTTTCCTTTCATTGTAACTCATATATTGGAATCAGACTTGATCAATTGGAAATGAAAATCATCGAGTTATATATATGGTGATTCAATGCATTATTCAATATTCCTCAAATCAAGTTCTGTAGTCCACTGTTTTATGTAGTCCGATTTCATTGGCTAATCCATCAACCATAATTCTTGACCCAGTTAGTGGGGTCACTGGATCTTCGCTCCATACAAATAGGTTGAGATTAGATCATACCCAATTGATTCTGAAGTGTGAGTAAAGAATCAGGCATATTGAATTCTATTATCATAGTATTGCTCATAGGATTTTCTTTACAATTTGGTTCGGTCTAGTGTTAACTTCATATTCAGAATTGGTACCCAGTAGTGCTCTTTCTGAGATATATTTTGATTGCAATGTATATTTTATTTTGTTATGAATCCTGATCATGATAGTCATAATTCTAACTCTGTAATACAAGGGTGACAAGCTAAATAAACACAAGAGTATATTTTATAGTCGCATGTAAATTCTTAAATTCTTAAGTTTGATGTGTAGAATTACAATTCAAGAAACACTTACTCGCTACAAGTTGATTATTCAGGGACACGACAACAAGCTTAGCATGGAGAGCTTCATGCACCTCCTTCCTATTTAAGTATATCCATTGTTTCGTCTTCAGCACAAATGTCTATCTTGTGTCTCCTTTCTTATTTTAGTATAGTTACAGACTGGTGTGGATTTCATATGCTGAACTTGGATCTGTCCATGACCATAAAACTCACAACTAGAGTTCAAGTCAGTTTTAAAGTCAAGGAGAGGATTTCCTATCTACAAAGTGCAAAATGTCACCATAGAACAGGGTTTCATGTATCTTGTTAATACCAGTTTTTTTCTCATCATGGTTTTCTTATTATTTTCTTTCTCACTTCTTACTTAGGGTTCAAATTCTAGATCACAAAGAAAGGATAATAACAGTTTTTTATCGTTAACCCAAAACTAAGTTCTTATACACGTTGTTATTAGCATTTTGTGAGTGGAAAAAAATGGTAAACTTAAATAAAAATAAGAAAATATGACCGTCCGGGAAAAAAGAAATAAAAATATGAAATAACCAATGTTTATCATGTTTGAATTAGCTTTGCGCTGCTATTTTAATGATCTTGTTGAGTTGAAAAGTGAAGTTCCAACAAAACTGTTGAGAGAATGGATTAAGCAACAAAACTATTATTTTTCTTTTCCAGAAATCGCCCATCTTTTTACGATATGAATTGAATTTAATTATGTATTTTCCCTTTCTCTCAGTATACCCTTTGTATTGGACCACTCTATTCTTAAGACTAGCACATAATTTATTTATGTTTTAAAAATATTATGTGCGTCAATGCGTATATATTTTATTTAATTTATTTTTCATATATATATTTTATTTAATTCATTTTTCATGTATAGTTTGTATTTTGACATGAGGTGCATAATTAAACATATAACATTATGACAATGGAAACAAAAGAAACCAAAACTAACTTTTATTTTGTTGAGATTTAATATTACAACCACGACCTAATGTGTAAGACGCAATTTCAGTTCTTTATGGAAGTTAGATTTTGAGATTACATACTTATGGTAATGGTAGATATGAAGCTCACCTAAAAGAAAAAAAGAGCATTATTTGAAGTATATATTATTCATCCATATCTAATTAAAAAAAAGAATAGTAAGGGGAGTGTTATTCATCTCTGCTCATATATTATTGGAAAGTGGTTTTCCTTGAAGAAATGCTTGAAGTAGCACTAAAGATCTGGCTGGTTGAGAGAATGGAGCTTCATGAGATGCTCCTCTAATAGTCGCATATGATAATATCTTGCCATATTCTTGTGTCCATCCCGCTACCTATAATTAATATAATACAAAGTTTCAGTGAAATTACATTCTTGTTGAATAATTAAAATATCATTATATTAATTAACCTGTTTTCCCTGAAACCAGACTCCATAGGGCACCGTTGTATTGAGTCCAATTTCTTTGGCTAATGCATTCACCAGAAATCTTGATCCAATTAATGGGATCACTGAATCTTGGTCTCCACTGCACAAAGCAAAGATTTATATACGTGAACCATGAGTCGTGTGATGAGCTACGTACTAAATAACAACGTATGTTACCTACCTGTATACGAGAACCCGAATACCCAACTCAACAAATGTACCTAGAAGAGGAAGTGTTGGTATTTCTAGATTATGATAGTCGTAATTCAGAACCCTGTAGCAGAAGCTCTATTGTGTTAGCCAAGTTTCATAAAATGCTCACAATTTATTGAATTTCAATTCACAAATATAAATAGCTAGTAATTCAAAAAAGAAATATTCGCTTTTCGCTCCGATCTAATCCAACATAGCTGGCTAGATTATATATTTGCAATGTAATTATATCTTTATATAATTGTTATTTAGATTATTTTTTATCAATAGTATATGTAGGTTTATTTGTTATAATTTTTTAGTGGAAGTATATATATAGTATATAAAGTGTAATAATTTAATAAATATTTTTGAAGAGATTTTTCATTTTCTTTAACAACCAAAAGAATTTATTTTTCTTTCTCTCTTAATCTTTTCTAGTTCATTAAACCATCAAGGCATCAACATTACAACTTGAACAGTTTAGGACATGAGATTTTCTTCGATAATCAAATTAGGAAAAGTATTCTAAAGATGTTGTAAGAAAGAATACTTACGTGCTGCAAGTTGACCATTTGGTAACTCCAACAAGTCTAGCATGGAGTGCTTGTTGCACATCTTTCCTATTTAAGTATACCACTAATTTATCTCCCACACAAACATCTACATTTTGTGTAGCATGCTGTATATAGTGGAACAACAAATTAAACAAACAAATTTAAATAAAACGATGAGAACATAATAGATTAAACCACGGTCAGAGAATTAATTAACTACCATTTGATTTGTGAGCATATAAACTTGTTGTTTGGCTGGTGACAAACAAACATCAAGAGTGACATCATATTGATCAACATAATCGGATATCTCGCTTGACGATACATTATTTACTCTTGCACAATCAGCACTAATCTTTCCATCTATAGATTCTCTCATATATTGAGAAGAGTTGCATATTGTATTGTATAGTTCGTATGTCGAATCAGATATTAGCCCATGAGACCATAAATAATCCGCTTCCGAATTCAGGTCAACATTAAAATCCAGTAGAGGATTCCCTAACTGCATATTCATCTAATCAGATTCATATCTTTAAATAATATATTTTAAAATTGGTGGAAACTCAGGTGTAGTCGACTTTACGTGAAGTTGATTTTTGAGAACCATTAGATGATTTGACTGATTTGACTAAATTTTCTTCTAACGACTCTCAAGCATCAACTTTAAGTAAAGTCGATTTTACCTGAGTTTTCACCTTTAAAATTAGTTATTTTTACTGACGTGACACTACGTGCTCACCGCTATTCCCTTAAGATTAACATTGAAGGTGGCGTTGGATTGAATAACAAGAAATGCAAGTTGTGGAACATAGTGACCTGCATAGCTCTCCCCAGTAATGAAAAAGTCGTTTTTTGCATACTCAGGAAACTTAGCAAACCAGCGCTCTAAGAATATAAGATTATCCCTTGCTGTACCAAAAAAATTTAAATTTATTAATTATTTTTGGCTAATCAGCAAAAATCTAGAACAGAACGCTATAATGCATAATGAAATTAAATGTGGTATCAAATTAATTAATGAACCTGTTATCTCATCTGTAACCAAGTCATAGAAAGATTTATTGCTAGAGTATGAGAAACCAACTCCAGCTGGTGATTCCAAATATAGCATGTTTGCCTCTGTAATATGATAATATAAAAAGAAAATAACATTATTAACATAATTAATATATAACCAATGTTACACATGACGACTAAATTGTTGTTTTTATGAATTTATGAATTACCTTTATTCCAACTATAATCATTTTTGAGAAGAATATTGTTGTCACCGGGTCTGAAAGGACCATTCTCCACAAAAGCTCCAACTCCAACCGAAGAACAACCAGGCCCTTTAAAATGTCAAAACAATAATAACTTATTAGTCCTCTTTAAATTTCATGTCCATATTATTAAAAAATCTGAATTCTCTAGTGTCTAAAAAGTGGTACTTACTTATTAAAAAAGGTTAAAAACTAATATTTAATTTAAAAAATATAAAAATAAATAATTTTAAAAAATTAAAATTTACTAAAAAATTAGATTAGACAAAATTTATACACTAACTTATAAGCACTATAAAATTGGCCATTAAAAAATTATTCATTCTTTTTTTTTTACGATTATATTGTGTGTACACCAAAATCAGTCACTAAAATCAATCATAAGTATAAAATACATATTGGAATATAAATACACGTTAAAAATAGATTAAACCACACATATATTTATACACAAATATATTAGAAGCTGATTTTAGTGTACGAATAGTATATTTTTGTTCTTTTTAATATACTAAATTAAATCACTGTTAATTAGATATATACCTCCATTCAACCAAAGAACTAGTGGCTTGGAAGCAGGGTTTGATTCAGCTTCAACAAAATAATAAAACAAAGCTCTATCATGGTTGTCATCGACAGTAATGTAGCCAGCATATTGCTGAAATGTGACACGTGGCTGGCCTGGCAAACTGCTTATCTTATCGCCTTCTGGATATGAATTCACTACTCCCACAATAAGTAGTAGTAGTAGTAGTGTTGAAACAAATGATGCAATCATAGTGTGTGATTTATGAATTAGTATAATCATGATAGGTTTAGTTTTGATGATGAGGCTTGAACCTCAAACTATATTATATATATAGTAATCAAAGGGTTAATTAATTGTGTTATTAGAGAATATATTAATATGTAAATCCGATCCAAAAATTTCAATTATTATTGTAGTCCATAGCCTGCAAATTCTACTTCCTGCCGACTTTGTTGTTTTTTTCTATACTTTTAATTAACAACATTGAATTTCACGACCTCATTACAAAAAAAATGAGTAATGTTAGAGAATAATTAAAATTTATTATTTTTTATTATCAGTATTTAAAAATATAAAATAAAATATGCTGTTAAATTACTAGACTAAAAAAATTGAATTGATGATTAAATAATAACGGAAAATAATAAATTCCGATGATGCCTAATATTTTTCAAAAATTCTATCTAATAAATAACAAGTTTAAAACTAGATTTATTATGACCATAATTATTATTGCTATTATTGTTGAATTCAATTTGCATGGACCCGCTAGCTAGCTTACTTGGAGAAATGAATGATTTGCATTGTATGTGTATGTTTCGTGCATGGAGCATATAGCGCAGGATATTATTTGCTTCAGTATACGAATCTTATATATCAGAAAAAAAGAGATACACTCCTCAAAAGTTTATGGTACATTAATTTGTCCCTATATTATAATGATGGGGTCCGTCATATATATGCCCTCAATCTTCTCCTTTGTACTTTTAACAACACCTATACCCATTAGCAACAATAATTATTAGTTTGATTATTAACATGAACATACATGTTAATTATTTTGATATATAAACACAACTACTACTTATAAATAGAATTGAAGACAGATTAGGCAACATTAATGAAGTAATACTCACACTTTTCAGTTATCGGTAGCATTCATCAATTTGACAGATCAAGAACTAATAGTCTGTTGTGTATTTAAATTTTATTTAAGAATTTACGGTTAGTCAATGAGTTACTGTATCCACAATACGGATAATACTTAGGCACACACATGCATACAACAGTTGGAAAGCAATATGCATGATCCATGTTCTTTGATCTCCCCTTCTCTATTCCATTCCCTTCAACTTTATTTGGAGATCAAGAAGCGACAAAAGCATATATAAGAGAATCAAAATCAAAAGGTCCAACATGGAATACCCACCCGGTAGCATCCTATGCAAAGATATTAATTAAGGTATATCTCTCTCCACTTTCTTTCTTCCTTACTAGCTTATATTATATAGGTGGTTATTAACTAGAAGTCGCGGTGTCTTTATATAGAGATAGTAATTAAAATATTGATGCATATTATATTAAGTAATTTAGGTAAATATATTAAAAAATTTAATAATTTTAAATTATTATTTTTATATAAAGATCTTTTTATCTAAATAATCATTTACATTGTATGCCTTGAAATCTAACTAACTTATAGTATTTACATTCAATTAGCCACATTTAATTATTTTATGCATTTTTGCAAAATTATTAGAGTACCGCTCACATACAGAATACATATGTACATAGGGTATATAGTATCGAGATATTTGGTAGTGAATTTTTTTTATTTAAAGAAATAATAGGATCCACATGTTTGATTTTATTTTTACGTTTATTCTATATTTTCTTTACAATTACAATCTGAATGAGAGTATGTATCTAATTATTAGGGTAAATGACTAAAATAAATTATTTAGGTCTTAAATTTATTTAAATACAATTTTGTAAATTGTATACGCAAATGTAATTTTTTATTATTTTATGTAAATTGCGAGAAGAGTTCTACGGATTTTAAATGAGTGTAAATCGTTACATCTCTTTAGCGATTTATGTTGAGACCTCAAATAACTAGAAATTACGACAAGGGTATCGCGGTTTCTGTATTGATGTGAAACATGCATAAACCGCGATAGGATCCAGCCATTTATGCTTTAATATAAACACGCGAAAGGGAAGTTAAGAATTATTCAAGTTGAGCCGTTTCCATCTTTTTAGAGAGAGAAAGAAACGTTCTAGAGAGAGGGTGAGAGGAAAGTGTGGTGAGAATTTTGCCATTCAAATTTTGTTGAGGCCAGGATCATGGTGGACAAACGCAGTATTTATTAGCTCAACGGCGTTGCGTATATTGCCGACAGCATCAACGAAGAGATAAATTTTTTTCCTTTTAATTATTCAATTTCATATAATATAAAATGTAATATTTGAGTACAGTAGTAATTAGAACACATAATTTAGGATTGGCTAGTTTAGGATTTCAAAGTTAAGAGTAAAATTTAAAAGTAGGATTAAATATAGAGTTTGTGTATAAAAACTAAGATTTAAAATTATAGCTTTTGAATATGTAAGTTTAACTTCTAATATTATAGTTTTAGTTGTTTAGGGTTTAGAATTTAAAGATTAAATTTGGTAAAAAAAATCTAGTGGTTGCTATTTTACCTTCTTAAATTTTAAAATGATAAATTTTGTAGTTTATTTTTAAAAATTTAAGATTTAATTTTTAAAATCATAGATTTAGTAATTGATTATTTTAAATTAAATATTTGAGTCTTATATTTAAGTTTTACTATTTTAAATTTATTATCATATAGTAGGACTAATGGATTTAAAAGTTGGACTTTTATCACTTGTTGTGTGATACATTTAGATACGTTTCAAACGAATGCTATAATCCTTAACATTCAACACAACTTTCTCCTTAATCTGGAAAGATTGGCCAATCTGAAATTCTTCTGAAAGATTTTCGTCGTATAGTCCTTGACCTCCAAAGGTGGGATCTATATCCGGTTGCTAGCCGACGGCTTCCAAGTTCAACATTGAAAAATATGGCGGGTGTTGGTGGGACCCAAAACTAAATGGCCCCTGACGTGCTCGTGGGTTTCTAAGAATATTCACGTCACTGTCCCCCAATATGTGATTTGGCTCATCGTGCGAATCATCTTCTCGCATCGCATTTTCAACCCGATCCGGTTTACCATCGCCTAAAAGACCGGAAATCAAACCGGTGACCAAGCTAACCTAGTTGGAATAGATAGAGGTTTAGCCAACAGATAACCAGGTGCAACAACAGGCATCGAGGTAGAAGCACCGCCCATCGTCGTCGACTGAGGATTCGGTGCTGATGCCCCCGAACTGTTGACACTGTCTTCCAACTTGGCATACAGCTCGTGTATTCTCACTTCTGAAAAACTACGTCGACAATGAAACAAAACCTACATGTCTTCGTCCGATTCTATCACAAATGTTTTATTCTGCACACCAGTTGACACAACTGCAATCGGAATCTTGTAGAACACATTCTTCACTCACTTGGCCCCACACAAACCTGCCTTTTGCAATATACTCGTCTTTAACTCTAACAAAGTCTTTGTTGACCGGATAAAAACACTCACCGATTCTTTATCAATGAACTTAACACCGTGTCTTTTGTTTTTTTTTTAAAAAATTTTTCTAAAGCAATAGACTAGAACCAAAAAAACTCTTCTCACTATCCATTTGTAAAGTGAAAATGACCCTCTACATTACATCACTCCCTCCTGGTTGGTATATATAGGCGTTTTTTGTTAAAGCATAAACCGTTGGACTCCTGTAGTAGTTTATACGTATTAACCTATTTACACAGAAACCGCTAGACTCCTATAACGATTTTTGGCTATTTACAACATCAACGTACACTGCGAGACTCCTATAGCAGTTTATGTTTATTTGAAAACCGTAAAATTCCTGTCACGATTTCTATAAATTGATAAAAATTGCATTCGCGTGCGTACATAATCGAGTAATTTTGGATCTTCATTGATTTATTTTAATCATTTGCCCTAATTATTATACAGATGTGTATGTAAAACAAAAACAAAATTTTAAAAATTCGTTGAAGATATATGTGTGTGTAAGTTTGATCATAAGAGAATCTGCAATCCCTATTGACCAAAATAAAATAAAATTCCATATGATTAGAGGTTTTCTTTATTTTCTCTTTATGCTCTGGACACAGATAACCAATTTAGGCCCAGACTAGATGCTAATTGCCGGGGAGCATTTCTTGTTCGACCCTAGCTAGCTACATTCCCTTGCATAATGTTACAATGGCCTAAACATTTTTGTATGTCAATAATTTTTCAAATAATTAATAATGAACGACCTAGCTAGGGACCATAAAGATAGGAATAGTGCAACAATATCAAGAACAAGCAAGACTAGTCTATATACACATTGGGAATGGGATATTTATAATGATAAGGATTCTGGATATAATAACGATGAGTCGTAGGGCAGATCTTCATTCTTCAACCATGCATCATGATTGCTACGTTGCAACTTGACACTACTCACATTAGATTCACTTCATCATTTTCTTTTTAAAACACTTATTATATATATATTTTAAACTTTTCAAATAAGTTGTTTTATAATAATATTTAGGGTGAAGCACACTAATAAATTATTTTAGTTTCAAAATTAAGTTAATATCTTATTTTGATTTTTGTTATAAATATGTCCTAAATTATTCTATATAAATCGAATTAATTAGATTTGATTCATATTCTTTTAATATAAATTAAATCAATTAGATTCGGTTTATACTACTAATACAATATATATATAATCATTTAAAACGTATTTGTAACGAAAATCAAAATAAAATATTGTCGTAATTTTGAGACTGAAATAATTTATTAGTGTATTTTACCCTAATTTTTACATGATATTTTAAGTTTAGTAATAAGTTTGATTTGTTTTTCTTATGGACTATTTCGACCATGTAGTTTCAATCTTATGCTAACTAAATCAAAGTGTATGTTTGAGGAGGTGATGCTACAAAAAGTGCACTAATTAAAACTAACCATTATTAAACCTTATCTTATATATGACTAAATAATAACATCGATGTAATTGTTACATACAATATAACTTCGTATAGGATATAAAATTTGAAAATTCAATATATAGCCATTAAATTACAGCAATTCCTATATTGATTATCCATTCCAAATTTTAACAAGGATTGTCCAAAAAAATTGTTAATTCGGTATAAAAGTATTTTAGATTAATATAAATTAAAAAAAGACCGAATCTAAATAATTCAACCATAAATCCAAAACTACTCTTCTTTTAACAAGAATCGATAAAGATAAAATTATAATTTAATAATGACACAATTTTTAATTTATTCTTAAAGACACGACTAGTTGAAAGAAGAAAATTCACATCTCTCTTATTATTATCAAAGTAAAAAATGCATGCATGCTTAACTAATATCCACAAGAATTGGAAAGATAAGTATGCTTGATTTGATGGGGTTGCATAAAGGCCTTATACTTTTAGAAGAGTCAAAATTCTTATAATTATTGTTACAAGTATCACATAATAATAAGATAAAGTTGTTGAATGAATTATGAGCTATATTGAGTTAAATAAAAATTTCCTAAATGAGCAACTACAGCCGGCAATTCCGAAATAAAATCAGGTTATTATTTGGAAAGAAAAAAAATGAATGAATATACCATGAGAGACTTGCTTGAAATTAAGCCTACTTGGTAGATAATGGGAATTGAAAGAAGAAAAGAAAAGAAAAGAAATTCCATTGATATAGGGAGGGGGCAATCTAAAACAAGTTGATACCTTATAGCCATGGTATCTCTCCACACCGACCTCTTAAAATATGATGCTTTTCTAAACTTTTTATTACTCTTATTCCAGAATCCAGATTTTGCTTCATTCAAATTAAAGCATATATATTTCCACGTACCTACAAGGATTTAGTACTAAATTAAAGTGGGGTAGCTCTGTAGGAAAGTAAGTCACTCTTCTCGAAGGCTTTTTTTTTAATTAAAAAAATCATATTAATTTCCGTTTTACACTAAACTATAAATATTTATTATTGTTTTACATAATATTTTTTAATTTTACAGACACTTAATTTCGCAGTTAATGTCTATAAAATAGAAAAAAAATTAAGTCTATAATTTTGCAGATAATACCAGCAAAATTATTTCAGCAGAAAACAGACTTTTAACATAATTAATTTTAAAACATAAATATAATAAAAAATTATTTATATTTGGATTTAAATAAAATATTCAAAAAATTAAAATAATATAAAAATTTAAAATTTGTGCTTTAGTTCAAAATTAAAAAAAATTGTGTTTTTACAAATTTATGAATTTAAAACGGAATGATAAATGATTTCTAAAATTTCATTAAAAATCATCATTTGACTCATTAGTATCTAAAGAATCATTATCGAAATTTTTTATATTGAAAAAATTAATATAAAGTATAGTTCTCTAAGGTGGTATAAGAACCACCCAAACATGAATTTTTAAGAGTTAGAAATAGTGTATATAGTTGGTCTTTTTATATTGTATAATTATCTATTACTTCTGATTTTAGAAGAATCCAAATTGTTAGTCATATGCCACTTTAGAGGGTTATACTTTATATTATTTTTTAACATAAAAAATTTTAGTAATAACTCTTTAGATGCTAATAAGTCAAAAGATAATTTTAATAAATGTTTAGAAATCATTTATCATTTTATTTTAAATTCAAAATTTTGTAAAAATGTATATTTTTAAAAGATGAACTAAAACACAAATTTTAAATTTTATTCTTATTTATTTTGATTTTTTTATATTTTATTTAAATTTAAATAAAAAATATTTTCTTATTAACATTGACTGCAAAATTGTAAATTTAAATTTTTAATTTCTTTTCTATTTTACTGGCATTGACTGTAAAATTGAGAAATACTACATAAAATAATAAATATTTATAAATTTAAAATCATGTATAATAAAAAAGTTGCATTGTTAAAATAAGATAACTATTGATATAAAATTATTTTTATACAAAAATAATAATTAAAAATTAACAAATAATAATTTAATTAAATTTATCGAATCATGTCTTGATATAAAAATAACTAAATTGAGTGAATGATCACCTTAAAATAAATAAATGGTTATACCCCACCACAAAATCTTAAGATATCCGTAAAATCAAACACATATATAGCACTAAGTGAAGGCAGGAGCCAGCTATAACTCATGATCATATATATCCCTATGTCAGCGTATGATTCTTTTCTTATCCTCTAAAAATAATGACAAAAACGTTCACTACTTTATTATGTTCCAGCAATGTATCCATGGTAGTAGACGTACAAATCAGATCCTTTCAAGAACAAGGTTTCTGCTTCAACAATCCTTACAAAATGCAATGCCCATAATTATAACCCTCTTCGGAAACCCAAAAGCTACCACACCTGGCGAATGGTTATGTCACCTTATACATGTTATATTCAAATGTTCAATGCTTTATTTATATAAATTAAATAATTCTATTAATTATCAATTTATATCATTTTTAGCGTTTTTATCAAAATGCATTGCATCTCATATTTCGTTTACGGTGTAAACAAAATACGAATATCTATAATTAAAAAATTTAATTTTTATAGGTGTAAAAAATTATTTATAAAAAAAACTCTCAATTCACCGTTTTTTTCTTTTCTAAAAGAAAACACAAACTCAGAGAACCATGTTATATCAATCTCAAACCTTATGAAATACACACCAATAAAACCCAGTACCAACAATTAATGAAATGAAAATCTTAAAGAATCACTTACCTCATAGTACAGCGCCGGTGCCGAGGAAAGACACACTGCACAGTGGGCTCGAACGCGAGACAAAGAACAACGCTGGGTGGGGATGCAGAGGCCGAACAACAGCGGGCTTGCTAGTGACTCCACAATGCCGGAAGAGTTCAGCCCTGGTGTATGTTGAGGCGGAGCAAGGAGGCGGCGTTGGGTTGGAGGCGGGACGACTGGATGCATCTTCAAGGAGGGGTCGACGGCGACATGGAGCAGAGGCGACGACGCCTGGACGTAGTGACGGACCTAGAAAATTTATGTTGAGGGGACAAAAATAATACATACTATTATCAAAAGATATATTAATTCAAATTTAATAAAATAAAAGTGTACATTAAATTATTCGAATACAAAAAAACAAAAAATTATATTAGTCACTAATTACTTCTTTTTCTTCAAATCTTAAAAATACTTCTCTTCTTGTTTTTATATTTTGAAAATTGTTTTCATATTTTGAAAATGTTAATAATTATTTCATTATCAACTTGATTGAATGTCTCTTTCTATATATGTAACCAAACAATTATTACTATTTTAAAATATTTTTTATTACTATTTTTAAAAATAAAAAAATATATTCTAAATTAATAAATAGATCAATTGATTTTAGAAATTTATATGCAATATAATTATATATAATAAAATAGAACGAAAGATAAATAAATAAATAATAAGGATCATAAAATTGAGAATAAAATAAAATATATAAATTCATGAAGAGAATAAAAAATTAGATTAATACTTAAACTATAATTGCTTAAATTAAAATTTGCAATTGAAAATATCAAAAAGAGAAACAATGAAATTAAAAGATACATAGAGTCATCAAGAGGTATAGAAAAAAAAAGAGGATTTAAAATTTACCTTTTAACGAAGAAAAGATAACCACTAAACAAAGAATAGAAAAAATTGAAAATATAAAACTGAGAAAGGGGTTTAAGAGAATAAAGAAGTGGTGACGGCTGGAATTTGAGAATGGGAGAAGATTAAATTTGATTAGGTTAACTAATAGTTAAAATGATAAAAAGATAAAGTAGGTTTGAGACTTTAAATAATTGGGCTTAATTTATTTGTAATGGAGTCATTTAAAATTTAAAATGAAAACATATTATATATGTTTTTTTTTTAAATAAATGAGAGTGAGGGCAATGCAAGTGCCCCCTTCCTGCTCTATGTAGGTCCGTCCCTGCTTGGACGAATGCAGAAAAGTACTCATGAGTAGTACTGTTTGGTGTTCCGGCGACATTAATTTTCGTTGACAGTAACGACCGTCAAAGACTGCAAAAAGAATGCGTTGTGCGGTGCTTAAAGTGGCGAATGAGTAGGAGTGGTTGTACGGTAACAAGATGTGGATAAAAAGTAAATTAGAATTAACTTAGATTAATTGAGAATGTCAATTTTGAATAAAATGAACTTAGGAATCCAACCTGATAAAAAAGGATAAGTATTTTTTTCATCTCTAAGGTTTGAGATCAAAATCAAAATCGTTCTCGACCTTTTTTTGTTATTAAAATCATCCTCAACGTTACAAAATGTTATAAAATCGTCCTTTTTTACTTCAATTATATTTTTTTTACCAAATTACCCTTCATTATTAATAAAAATAATATTAAAAAAAAAAACAAAACCCCACCCCACCCCACCCACTCCCCAACATCTCTTCGGTCTCTCCCCCCACCCCTCTCCCAATCCCCTTCCTTCTACTCTTCACCATCACCTTCTTCTTCTCACCTTCGCTATGGCAATTACCACTGCCGGAGGACACCGACCCCTCCTCCCCTTCCTCTTCTCACTCTTCTCCAATTCCCTTCCAGCTTCTCACTCTTCTTCATTTTACCAGGCAGACAAAACATAGCAGTAAGAAATTAAATTAACAGCAACATAGCCATCACCTCTTTTTCTTCGCACCTCTCCTCATTTTTCCTTTCCTCACCACCATCACCATTGCCACCATAGCCATTCATTACTCACAAGACTTTTTTTTCACCAACAACAATAGTCCCAAATAAATTAACAGCAACATTCACAAAATAAATCAATAAAAAATTCAGATTAAACAATAATTCAATAATCATCAACTACAATTTCAGTTTTCAGATCCAAAAACAGCAAAACAACAGAAATGAAAAAAGTTAAAAAATCACAAGCAGAAACATAAACTTAAGCAGAAGCAAAACTTCAAGCAGAAGTAGAAGAAGAAGAAGAAGAAGCAGAAAAAGAAGCAGAGACAGTCACAGAAGAAGAAGAAGCACCGGCGGGTCCCCTTTCCGATGATGACGCGACGGCGGCGGCGAACCCTAGAAACGAATAAGTAAGGCGACGAAAATGGAAAGAAGAAAAATTGAAGTTGGAATTGGGGTTGGAGTTTTGAGGGGATGAAGGATTACGGAAGTGGGGTGAGAAAGTGGGCGGTTATTTTTTGTTTTAATTTTTTAATTATTTTTATTATTTAATAAGGATAATTTGATAAAAAAAATTAAAATAGAAAATGACGATTTTATAACGTTTTATAATGTTGAGGATGATTTTAATAACAAAAAAAAGTCAGAAACGATTTTAATTTTGACCTCAAATCTTAAAGACAAAAAAAAGTACTTATCTCTAATAAAAATTAGCAGAAATTAACAGAATCTCTCTTAATAATGTAGTGGAATTGATATACTATATGTTTATTAATTTTATCAGAATTCTGTAACTAGTTCCTTACCGGATAAGAGGGGTACCCCTTATTCTTCTTATCATCATGATCTCATGGCACTTATGGCCAGATGTAACAGCATAAGACAATGGAATGCAACAGATTACAGAGAATCCATGTACTTTCTATCACATTGTTTTAATTTAGCGTAACAACAATATAACAATAATAAAGAATTTTGGGGGTTATTTTCCGTTTTATCAAATTTGTTATATGTAGCTTTCAATTTTGGCTTCTTCTCTCATCACATGTATGTTATGGGTTTTCGATAAATTTAAATTATGATTTAATTATTTTATTAGTTTTTATAATTTTGTAAAATTTTTAATTAGGTTCTTATACTTTTTTTTAATTGAATCTTTATACCAATTTTTTTTTCAATTAGGTTCCTTTTAATAGTAATTAGTTTAATTATATAAGGATCTAATTAAAAAAAAATTCGTGTAGGGACCCAAATAAAAAGAAAAAAAGAGTATAGAGACTTAATTAAAAATAAAATTTGGTACAAGAACTCAATTAAAAGGAAAAAAAAGTATACGGACCTAATTAAAAATTTTGCAAAATTATAGGGACCAACAGAGTAATTAAACCTTAAATTATTATTTAAGTTACTAATTCCGGCTATCTTACATATGCGGTACATAATCGGTCTCAATCCGGATAAATGAGGAGAGTTGTGTTAGACATTCGACAGCTAACATAAAAACTGTCTAATCTTCATGACATGGATAAAAGATATTATTGCGCTAAAACTAGATCGTTACCCGAAAGCAACGCGCTTGATGGTAATCAGTGACTAAGAGAATGGGGGGTTGAAACTTAACCACTTTTTTTGCTTGAGAACGCTTTCTACCTTTTACAAATGCTTCAGGAGTTCATGAGATTTTTCTTCTTTTTGTCTTGTAATTAGTCAATAAGAGACATTTTCTTTTTGTCTCGTAACCAGTCAAGAGATCTTTTGCAATTTTATCTCATAGGCAACAGAATCAGAAATGGAGTAAGAGAGAGAGAGAGAATCACACCAAAAAGTATTATAGTTCAGCTGCTAAGTGCAATACAGCCTACATCCAATCTTCATCACAACAATGATGATATTTTACTATAATCATACAGATTACAAACACCAATTCTCCCTAGGAACTACCCTTCCTATCCGGAACAAGTCCAAAATCTATCCCTAGTCCTGAACTTAACTTGGTTACCTACCAAGCTTTCAACTGCTAAGTGATAACCCAACTTGCAAGGAAATTTCTACAGAATCATGATACACAACACATAGATGTACAAAGAACCTCTAAGACACCTATGGCTTTTTCTTTAATTTTGTACACTCTACCTTTTTCCACTCACTGGCTTTTTCTTACAAACCTTGCTGTTTGCTGTTTTCACCATGAGACTCAAACAGACAAAACTTAAAGAAAATACAAAATAGAAAACATTGAAGGAGAAGAACTTCTGTGAGCTTGGATAGCTATGAGAACTCTGTGCTTACACTCCTTGTCTCAAGCCTTGGCCGTTCACCCTTATTATAGAAGGAAAAGCTTCCAAGGTTGAAAACGGTTCAACTGAACCAACTTATTCTTCTTCAACACCAAAATCGGTTCAGACAGAGAGAAGAGAGAGGGAACCGAAAGCTAAAACCAACATGCAATTACTTCTCTCTCATCTCTTTTCTTCAAGCTTCATCAATCTAACCCTTCCATCTTGACTTGGTCCCCAAGAAGGATTTCTGACTCTTGATGAACACTTGATCCTTGACAGCTCCATCTGCTCCACTTCTGCTTTCTCCTCCACGTAGCTACAGTAGCTACCTTCTGTGATGGATGAACAAAAAGTAGAGACGAGCCATACCACAGGGATCTTCTTCTCTGACCGAATTGGATTTCTACCCATTTTTAGGCATGGTGATCTTGAGGCTTCTTCACCACATCTTATCTTTAGTGGTAAAGATCTCAGCCACGCCATACCTTGAATCTTCTTTTTACTAAGGCTATCATCACCTTAGCCTCTTGCTTGTTCATAGCTTATCTGTTATTTTTTCTGATAGCTTGCTTCAATCCTCTTTTTCTGCTAGACATGACCGAAAGAGAGAGGAGAGAGAAGGAAAAAAAGTTTCCAATGTAATTGATGAATGAAATTAAAATGAGTTAATTTTTCACTCTCTATGCATAGTAATGTGTAACTCATTAAAAACAATCAAATCAATTTCAACTTTCTCTTTCCTGTTACCAATATAATTAAATCTATTTAATTAGATTTGAATTCCATTTAAAGAGGGGAGTGGATAACCGAGGTCTTCTTTTAATTTTCGGACCAAGCCTTTGTTAGTCTTGTAACAAGGATTAATTGTGCTTGCTCAATAAATTCTGACCCAACTAACATAATAATTCAACCACACATCATCTAATATTTTTGTACAAAACTGAATATTATCATCACATTGGATTTTGTTTAATTTTCGGCCCAATCACAAAATCTGCACGCAACAAAATTGTTAATCAACCAAATTATCATTACAATACAATTAAATTAACAATTTTGTATTTTAATCCCTTTTTAATTAATGTTTAATCATCATCATAATAATTTAGAATTTTTCAAAACAGTACTATATAACTCACGTACAGTGTCAAATAAAACAAAAACCACTGCATCAATAGCCAAATATAGTATTAAATGAACAAAAATTTCTACATTTTTGTAATACTTTAATTTCATTTCTTTTTGTACATATAAATATGTTCATCCTTTTTAAATCTCTGACTTCAAGTCAAATTTAAAATATAAAAAATTTGGCGTTGACAAAACCATATTTTATGTAGTTTTCAACTACTCAATTAGAGTATACTTCTTATACTTCAGAAATTTGGCAAGAAAATAAAACAAAATTATCCTCAAAAGATTTTCCATGATCATATATATAGGTTGTTAATGATAACTCTAGGTTTCTCTCTGACCGTAACTTTTTGTTAGTAGTGAAGAATTCAAAATTTTGCAGCACTATAATTATCTATATCCAAAAAACTTTCTAGATATTATTGGGATATCGAACATTAAAAACTAAAAATTTAAGTGGTCTTCTATTGAAAAATTATGAAGAACCATGTTTTAATAACTGTATTTTCAAATAAGTATTTAAAAGTAGAAAAATATAATAACATAACTGATGCATATGTATAAGTGTATAACCATGCATGTTCCTTCATCCTAAAGAAAAAAAAAATAAACTCAAACTAAAATCCTAACTCCCTGTATTAAAATTAAAATACCAAGACAAGTTATATTAGACCCTAAATAAAACCAAACTAAAGTATTATCATCACTCTCAGTTGGTATATATACCTCCCTTTCTTGAGCATCTGTGCACAGAATAATTGATAGGCACACCATGACGTCATAGCACCAGATAGATATATATATAGAAGGTTCTTATATATGATCAGTCATGTATGTTGTTTATTTACTCATTAAAATCAAATGCTTTATATAACATATTATTTATCTATTATATACTATTAATTAGACAAAAAAAATGTATTATATAACATATTTTTCTTTTATTTTAATTGAAACTTTCCTACCTAAATCTCCGTCAGCCGAACCTTGAACAACTTTGATCTACATGAACTTTTGGCCCTATGAATTTTTTTTTAGAAGCGACTCCTTGAATAATTGGCAGTTTGATACAAACTTCTTTGAATTAGTTTGAATAGTAAGTTTTTTCGTGAAAATAGTGAATTTTTTTTTTTCAAAAGTATGACTCGAAACTCGATAAGAAATTAGTTCTTTTTTATTTTATCGTTTAAAATACCTATAAGTTCTTCAAAAATATTATGTATATAAAAAATAGTATATATTAATGTGTAAATATATTATTTAATTTATTTTTATATATATTTTATATTTTAATGTATATTTTATATAAATGACTGATATTTAACATATGAGTTATACTAGGTGTATACTAAAATCAGTTACCAAAGTCAGTCATCAACCATCAGTATAAAATACATGTTGGAATACAAATATACATGAAAAATAAATTAAATCACACATGTATTTATAGATAAAATATATTGGTGGCTGATTTTAATAGCTGATTTTAGTGTACGAATAATATTTTCTTTAATATATATCTAAAAAAAATGTTATTCGTAAACTAAAATTAACTACTAATGTATTTGTGTATAAATATGTGTGGTTTAATTTATTTTCAATATATAATTATATTCTAATATATATTTTATACTAATGACTGATTTTTGTAGCTGATTTTAGTGTACACTTAACATAGTATATTCAAATTAGCAGAAGTTGGGAAGAATGCAAGTGATGTATTGAATTGAAGTAGTTAGTTTCTAGTGTGGGAAGAATAGATGAAGATAGATACCGATTCTCATACATAGAATAATGGATGGTGATTATATTGTTCCTTTCCGTGGCTCCTAAGGACACAAATCATGCAAATAGCGCTTTCATTTTTGGTGCAAAGCTGGCACTACCCCACACTACTACTCCCTATAAATAGCATCAAGCATTTCCCACCCTTTTCTCAACAATAACCATAACATATATACTTCTCTTCTTCTTCTATCTTTTCCTCTAGAAGAAGAATGGCATCAATGTCGGCCTCAGGTTCATGGAGTGCTAAGGACAACAAGGCCTTTGAGAGGGCACTGGCTGTCTATGACAAGGACACTCCTGACCGTTGGAATAACGTCGCCAACGCTGTTGGCGGCGGCAAGACCCCGGACGACGTCAAGACCCACTATGAGCTTCTTCTTCGAGATATTAAGTTCATTGAATCTGGCCAAGTTCCATTTCCGTACAACAAAAATCTTAATCCAACCTCTCAACAAGAACATGACAACAATAGGTAACAACATAATCTCCATATTCCATAAGCTTTAATTTCACAACTATTTAATTAATTGGATATGTGATTTTTGTTTCTTCCACAATTTAGATAAAAAAAAAAAAGATATTTTTACTATTTTTTTTCTTTACACTTCTTATATATTTTTATGGTATAAAAGATAAATTATTTATTTTTTTATATGTTTTTCATAAATTACTTTTTTTTTAAGAAAATTTCTTTATATTGACAACTTTGCATTTTCTATTTTTTTTTTTAAACAATGTATGCTCTAATTATTTACAAAAAAATGTAACTTAATTTTTATCTTTACTAGATCGTACTAAGGCTTTTAAATATTTAATTAACACTATTTTACTTAAAATGTCTATATTTGCATTCTATAAGAAAATGCCATGTGTGCACATATAAATAGTAAGGTCATTAAATTCAACCATAGCTAAGTTATTATATATACGTACCAACTCTGCATAGAGTAAGTATATTATTTGATCTTCCCGAATCTATGTAATTAATAATTTAATTTATACCTTTTCTTTTCTGATTGCAGGCTTAAGAATCTAAAGCTAAATTAATGCCCGAACACTATCATCATCAACCTCTAATTTCGGACCGATTTTCGTAACCAAATACCTTTTCCCATCATATAATCCGTAGTAATATTTTAATGTCAGGAAATGCTAATACAGTGGCATGAGAATATATATAGATATATATATATTACTTAGTTATCATAAGAATCATATATATTCTATGAATCCCTCTTTGTATTTTTATTTTTCTATTGTTCATGCTGCCAACAAAAAGAATGAATGACTGTTTCAATTTCCTATCCTAAATAAATTAAAGCTTTAATTTTACTATGAGCTTCAATTATCATTACAATGTATCATAAATAGAAATATATCAAGGTTAATAGCTGCTATATATAGAATCTTTAACATTTGAACTGACCTATCTTATATAAAAAGGTATATAATAATTTTATTTTTTTTAAATATTTACAAATAACATAAAACAATAATATAAAGGAACTTCTAAGATATTCATGGATCATATGGCAGAAGTATATAAATTCAGTGAACTGAAATCATTGCTTGTTGGACCCCGAAAGATTCACAACGTATAAAGAAGCGGGAAATTTGCTTTGAATGGTAAAAAAATATACAGAGAGAATCAGTTACTATTGATTCACAAAGAAAACATAATTACTATTTTGACCATTTACATTGACAGCACATCTATTTTGGCCCTTCGTTTTGCTTATTCTTGTTGTTTCCTTTTTTCTTACATTCTTTCTTTTTAAGCCAGTTATTCAGGGTAAGTGTTGCAATATCCCATCAACTATGATGGTGTAATAAAAACCCAAACAAAAAGTTAGGTTTGGAGATTGAAAAGGTGTTGAGAGTTTTATTATGATACATTAATTATTGCATTAACGATTAGTACGGGTTTTGCGAAATTTGAAGAACAATCTGGCTAAGTTACCAACAACATATCTATCAACTTTTGCCAATTTTTATTTATAATTGTGTTTAATAGAAGTATTTTTATGGATGTGTCTAATAAAAATATCTTTTTTTATGACTATGTTTAATAAAAATGTCTTTATAGATGTATTTTTTAGATATATTTTTTTATACATGTATTTAAAATATAATAATTAATTATTATTGACAATAAATTAACAATAGTATATTAGTATCCTATATTTTTCTTTTGAATAATGATAGTTTAAAAACCAAATTGAGTGAGATTTCTATATATAACACATGCATTTACCATTGTCAATTGGTATTTTTAATTGAGCATAGAATATCATGTTGTCTCTTCTCGGTCTTTCCAAAGTAAAATCGTATTTTACTTGAATAATGTCAATAATAATTAGAATAATACTACATATTTCGAGGATTATTTGAAACGTTGATTTGGACTTGAACGTGAGGTTCAAATCTCTTGAAGTGCGACCTTTTTAGTATTGAGGTACCGCCTATCCAAATTCTTTGTCAGATTCCAATGTTTAAGTACTTGGGAGTGCGAATGTATTTATAATAGAATAGATAACCACTTTGATTGGAATAGTTCTATCTTTTCTAATAAATAATTATTCCTTTTATCTTGGGAGTCTGCCCCTTCTAGACGTAGAGAAGAAATATATGGAGGCAGTTACTCGTCTAAATCAAGTAGAGCTGAACTTCTGCGTTGATATCCGACCTCCTTAAAGAGGTCGAATTTTTGGTGAAGTCCATCTTTACTGGTGGGCCTTTTTGTGTTATTGGGTATGGCTTTTATCTGTTGGGCTAGTGTATGAACAATACATATTTAAGTTTTTCTATTAATCAAATTCAACCAAGTTGATTTAATACAGCAAAAATCAATTATGACTAGTATTATTCAAAATTTTATTGTTTAACTTAATTAAATTTAATTTATAAAAAGATTTAGATGTGTAGTATTATTCTAATATGTATACGTGTACCCATAGTATCTTTATTAATTTGGTAATGTTAAAAAAAATAATATCTAAAATCAGTGACGGACCCAGAAAATTTTAGAAGTGGGGGCAAAAATATCTAACTAACTAACTTGTCATTTTAAATTTAAAATATCTTAATTAAATTTTAAATAACTTGTCATTCTATCTAACTTTACTTTTATTTATTTTTATACACATTCAATAAGAAAAAGAGTGAATTAATTGACACGTTAGCGCTTATTGATACGCTAGTATTTATAATTTGAAACTAGATTTATATATAAATAGTAAATAAAAAAAACGAATATATAAAAAGTATGTTTATATAAAATAATAGAAACTTAATTTATAATTATTTTTTTTAAATAATTACATTTTTTATACATTTTTAATTTAATTTTGATATGCTATCTTATTAAAGATTTTATGTATCTATTTAATTATGTATTATAATTAAAAAATATAATTTTTTACATTTATCACCTAAATAGTTATCTAAAAGAATAAATTTAATTAAATGACTATGTTAAAAAATATACATATTTTAACATATCAAAATTAACTTCTATATTTTTAAATAATTATTCTACTACTCATTATAATTTTTAAATATTAATTACCACCCATTGGATTAAAAAATTTATTTGTTATAATATTTATGACATAAAATACTTTTTAATCTAAAATAGTTGTTGCAAGCAAGATTATTTAAGAAAAAAATTAAAAATTATTATATAATTTTAAAATAAAAAATATTAATTAATAGATAAATATTATTTTTTCTTATTTCAACTAATTTTTGAAGAAAAAAATTAATAATTTTACTTATATTTAAAAAACTGAATTTTAGTTTGGTAATTAACTAATTAATAAGTTTTAAAAATTATATTAACATTATTCATTAATTTTTTATTGAGTTAATTTATTTACTTATTTTTTATTTTTATATTAAATTAAATTTAATAAAATAAATATTATTAAATATTTAATTTAATAAAAAATTATTTTTAACATAAATTTTAAGACAATTTTATAAATTTTTGTGAGGACAAAAAATATAATTATATTAAAAATATATATATATAGAATTATTTTTTTTTAGTGGGGGCAAGTGCCCCCTCCTGTATAGCCTGGGTCCGTTTCTGTCTAAAATTATTTTATATAACATAATATTTATAATTTTATACACATAATATTCAAGTTACATATATATTATATTTAAAATTATACCATTATTCTAACGATAATTAATAAATATTAAATAAAATCATTTTCATTATTTGAGCTAATTTTTGTTGCCTCCTAAACATTATTGTGATTAATTAGTTCCAATGTTTATGATGAGTTTGGTTTGCTGTTGAATACATATACTGCAACCCATTAATTTCATGCATATATATCGTGATCTTAACATTGAGTTTAGCTATTTATGCATATATATAGTAGTTTTCACCATGCCCCACCGAAAAAATAAATAAATAAATTAGTTGGGTTTTGCCTTAGAAATTTTATGTTCATGAGAAAAAAAACATTATGTTTGAAGGTTAAGAATATTTTAGGAAATAATTCTGGTAGATAATAACACGTGTTTTTGAACTGTATCTCATACTAATTAATGGTCATTAATTAGTGAATATTTAAATTTTATTTTTTTAGAAAATATAAATTAATAATTATTAATTATAATTATTTAAAATTGACTAGTTAAAAATTATTTATCTATACTTCTTTAAGAAATTAAAGTTTTAGTTATATAATTTTCACCATCTTACTTTATGAATCATGATAATGATGGCCATTATTATAGGGTTTAAATTTAGAGTAATGCTAGTATCAAAATTTTTTTATAAATAAAGTCTAATTAAATAAAGTAATAAGACTTAAAATAATATTAGTTATAATTGATTTTTATTATGTTAGACTAATTTAATCAAATTTAATTAATAAATAGATGTATAGCATTATTTTTAAATTTATTCTTCTCATTATTAAAAAATAAAAACTATTTTCCTCATTAGATACACAGTACCCTTTATAAAGTATATTTGGGATCTTAACACTATAATATCAATTACTTTAATTTGCACAAGTTTATACTCAAATTTATTTAATATTTATTCAGCCCAAGGGTGGTTATCATTGACTGATCTCTATATATATAATTGAAGTATCCAGCATCAAGCAGCTTGTATATATTATGCATTTCACTGCCCCCATATATGTTAGAAAAATCAATCACGTGATTATATATTATACTGTTGTGCCAATGGAACTTTTTTTTTTTCTTTTTAAATGGCAAACGAGATTTTGTCCCGTAGATTATGGTTTTTGCATATAATAAGTAGCAGAAACTAGAGAGTAGCATTTTGTTACCAATAGAAAGATGAGATGAGAATGGTCCAACCAATGTTGAAGCCTGAATTACACAATTCATCAGATACATATAGTAGATGCACATAAATATATATAGGTTTGTTTGTTCAACAACTTGGTGCCTCGGCATTCTTGATAATGTTAATGGTCCACTAAATAGTGAACAATTATCTTCATTTTCTAACTGTTATCACGTTTCCACAAAACAAACCCTTCCTCATTAGGAAACATTAACAAGAACTTTTTCTTTTTAATATTGTATTACTAGAGGGGAAATCCTTCATCATGAACCAAACTGTGTGTTAAACACAACTATGGTTATTTACAAAACGTCAGTGACATTTTGTGTTTTTTCAATTAAAATAATAATTTTTTTAACAAAACGTCAGTGACGTTTTGTGTTTTAATAATTAAAATAATATTTTTTATTACAAAACGTCAGTAATGTTTTGTTCTTTTATGATTAAAAATTTTTTTTTATTATAAAACGTCAGTGACGTTTTGTGCTACTACCACAACTGTGTAGAACACCAAAATGATCAAATATTTTTGTATTTCACATTAAAATTATTCATATATAAAAATTTTAGCCACATTAACAAACCTCTGGATCAAGAGAAATAGTAAAAAAGAATTTCAGAAAGAAAAAGATTAAAAAAATTGATTTTCACTTGGTTTGGTTTAGTATGAACAGTAGAAGAGAATAAAAAAATTATGATGGTCCCACACATAAAATTTTCTCTCCTCAATCAACTGGAAAACTCAAACAAAAAAGGATTGCAGTATGAAAATATTTCGAGAGTTACTTGAAACGTTGATTTGGGTTCTGAATGTGAGGTTTAGAATCCTTAATATGGCAGTGTCCGACCTCTTTGATTTCGAAGTGCTTTTTGATTTCGAGGTGTCGCTTGTCCGAGTTCCTCATGAGAAGTAGGGGTGGTACCTGCAAGAGACTCCGATACTTAAGTTAGTAAGGGCTTTTAGCAGGTTTTTAGTAGATTAGAACGTGAATTATACCTGAGGACTCCAGTGTATTATAGTAGAAAAAATAACTACATTTGTTGGAATAGTTCTATCTTTTCTGATAGATAAGCGTTTTTTTTATTTTGAGAGTTTGTTGGGATCTTCTTTCTAGAAAAGATAGAGATAGTAGAAGAATCTTAAGGAGACAGTTACTTGTTAGGCCAAGTAGAGTTGGGCCTCTAAGTGGTTGTCCGACCTCTTTAAAGAGGTGATCGGGCTTATCACGAAGTTCATCTTTATTGGTGGGCCTTTTTGCGTTATTGGACCTGGCTTTCGTTTTGCTGGACAGGGTATAAACAGAAAATATTTTAGTTACTCTTTTTTGTTTCAAAGGTAAAGTGGTATTTATTTATTAAAAGAAAATAAATAAAAGTTGTGGGTCCACATTGGACAACCATACGCAATGTAAGAAAGGAATTTTCAAACAATTAACATATCTTTAACGAAACATGACTAAACACACATATTAAGTTTCATTTCTCTTCTGGACCTCCTCCATGAATTCATGCGCTAAAGTGATAATCAAATCTGGTGAAGTGCTTTTGTTCTCAAAGACAAGAACATTTCTCGTAGTGCAAATTTTTCATAGAATAATTGCTGCCAATGCTGAATTTTTTCTCCAATGATGTCTTCGTCGTGCTTTTTCCATGAACCGGCTCCATCGCACACAAAATTTCTCTGAGCTATTTTGTATCAAGTAAGCTCCCACGTCTGACTGCTGCCAAATTTCTTGTGACTTTGGACAATCAATTAAGCAGTGATTTACGTTTTTTTCCCAAATTGTTACATCTAGGGCATATTTCTAGAATTGCTGGTAGCCTTTCATGATGTCGACGACGAACTGGGATGCTGTCATGAAAAGTTTTTCATAGGAATATCTTAATCTTCGGCGAACATTGGAGTTCCCACAACAAATTCCATAGTCTCTTTTTCCTGCACAGATCGGATAATTGGCTAATTGGAGAATGCACCATTCGAAAAACTGTTTTGTAGCCGGAAGCCACCATGAACCTGCCGTCCCTCTCACTTTTCTAGATAATCCAATCTTCTCCTACTTCCATAATAGCAGTTTGTAAGATTTCTTAATTTTTTGCTGTCGTTAAAATGATTTTTGCTTCCCCCACTCGTTCATTCCTTTCTTTTTGTTCGGCTTGAAACTCGAATCCATATAAACTTAGCCTATTTCAATCTTAACATATAAGTTATGTTTGAAATTGGACCTAACAAAATTGGCACAATAACGTAGAGCCCAATATAGGAGACTTAGTCTACATAGATCAAACTTGTTTGAATACGTGTCTCTAAGAGAAATTTCAATGGTAGAAAAACTTTGAACCTCATTTACTGTGTGTCAGTAAAAAGTGAGGATCTACCATTGGAGTAAATCAAAAGCGAGTTCCTTCACAAAGTTCGGAGCAATAGAAGCCCTGCTCAGAGGGACTCTCTCTCTCTCAAAAAAAAAATATTTTATTAATAAAATTAATACTTTATATACATATGTATTGAGCTGACCGTTATATATATAGTATACTTCATATACATAACACATTAACGTTATATATATAGTTTACTTTACATAATTAATTAATTATTAATAAATTAAATATGATTTAATTATTTAATATAATTAATTATATAACATAATTAAATCATATTTAATTTATTAATAATTATAATAATTAATTAATTAAATGATTAAATTTTATTTAATTAATAATTTATATTATCATATTAAATTAGCCGTTGCAAAACTAGCCGTTGTAAAATTAGCCGTTGGAAACTAGTTGTTACTATGTTACCGTTATTATTAATAAATTAATATTTTGTTATTTTATATATACCACTTAGATACACTTCTATTCTCACACTCTTTACTACTCTTCCTCATCTTCTTCCAAGTTTACGAAATCAAAGTTCTACTACTATTATTTTTTGTTCGAAAAAATGGATCCAAACCAACTCAATTCTTTCTTCAATTACTTACAAAACTTTCCTCAAATTCCAAATACCCAACAATCTCAAACCTCAAACTCTCAAGTTCCAAATCAAATGTTCACACTACCGAATACATTTCAAAATCCAAATCCACAAAATCTTTCTAATTTCAAATTTCAAGCTCCTTATAATAATCAATTTCCTATATTCCAACCGCAAAATCAAAATTCACAAACACCCATTTTTCATTTTCATCCATATTTAACCCCTCTATCAAAAATGTTACTCCAACTTCCTTGCCGTTTTCAACTCAATTCAGTGCATCAAGACATAACTCATTTCGTGTTGGTAGCTCTTCTAACCCATCCTCTCAAACTCCTATACAATCTAGTCCAAATTCACAATATTTTGATTTTTCTAACCCTCATGGATTAGATGCTATCGACCTCAATGATGATGATATCAAAGATCGGAGGCAAGATAGTATTCAACACTGGCATTGGAAAAAGGATGAGATGTTGATCAGTGCGTGGTTAAATATTTCAACTGACCCTGTAGTTGGTACTGATCAAAAGGGAGAAATATTTTGGAGTCGAATTCATAGCTACTGTGTAAAATTTTGTTTTGACATGACAAGGGGGTAGTTGCATGTAAGAAACGATGGTATAAGATCAACAAGGCTGTTGCACAATTTGCTGGTTGCTACGATCAAGTTAGTCAAAACATAAGGAGTGATTCGAACGCTGATGACATAAAGGAGTTGGCTTATAAACTTTATTCCACAAATTATGGTCAAAAATTCACTTTTGAGAGGCATTGGAACATGCTTTGGTTGGAGTAAAAATGGAGAAGCCAACTACCTACACAGAGTGGCGGCTCAAAGAAAACCAAGGTTAGTGCAACTGGAGCATACTCATCCTCATCAAACCCAGAAACACCATTGGCTGACGAACCCGGTGTGGACTCTCCCGTTCACCCACAAGGATCAAAGAAGAGCAAGCGAAAAGGTAAGGGAAAAGCACAGATGTCTGAAGATTTTAGCGAAAGAAAATAATCGGTTGTCAAAAAATTATCTCTCATGGAAGATATTAAGAATGTTAGAGAAAAGGAACTAATGGATAGAGAAAAAGAAAGAGAAGAGGAGAAGGAAAAAGAATTACAAACTCAGAGGTATATTAAAGAAATGGAGATAAAAGAATTACAAACTCAGAGGTATATTAAAGAAATGGAGATAAAAGTAAAAGAAAGGGAAATGGAAAGGATGGCCAAGGAAAGGGAAAGGGAGATGGATATGCAAATACTTAATGCTGACACGTCTACAATGAGTGAAAAACTACGAGCTCTTCATGAGATTGCATGTGAGAAAATAATCGCCAAGTGGTTTACTTAATGGTTCCTTGTATTCGTAGAGTTATGTAGTATGTTCTTATTTTTATTGCGTATTACTGGTTTATGATATAGTTTGTTTTATTTATTTATGATGTAAGTTTTTAAATTAGTCAATATTATTGTGCCCTTATTGTTCATGAAAGTGACCGTTGCAAAACTAGCTGTTGCAAAACTAGCCGTTGCAAAACTAGCTGTTGTAAAACTAGCCCTTATTATTGCAGACACACTTATAAATATCAACTATCAATGACTCTGTAATTCCACTTCAACTCTTGTTTCTCACCTCGAAAGAGAACTAAAAATTACATTTCTAAATATGGTTAGAAATTTTGATGATATGTTTAACGAGGTTTTGTATAGTAAAAGAAAACGGCAAGATAACACAGTCATAGATAATTGGATCAATGAGTGTTTACTCCAAGATTCAGAAGAAGAAGATATCGATAGAAGCTCTATCCCAATTACTCGTAGATGGATCAACAAAGATCGAGAAGCAGGACATGATCACCTTTTTCAAGATTACTTTGCAGATGAACCGGTGTATAATGCTGACATTTTTCGACGGAGATTTCGAATGAGAAGACATGTGTTCCTTCGGATAGCAGACGCTCTCTCAAACGTCTATCCGTATTTTCAACAGAGGGTTGATGCAACTGGAAAAAGAGGCTTGTCGCCACTCCAGAAATGTACCGCTGCGATACGGATGTTAGCATATGGCGTAGGAGCTGATGCTGTTGATGATTATGTGCGCATAGGTGAGAGCACTACAATTGAATGCTTGGAAAAATTTGTTGAAGGTGTCATTTCGGTGTTCGAGAATGAATACTTTTGAAAACCCAAACCAAATGACGTACAACGCCTGCTACAAATGGCGGAGGGTCATGGCTTCCCTGGCATGTTGGGTAGCATTGACTGCATGCATTGGCAATGGAAAAATTGTCCAAAGGCGTGGAAAGGTATGTACATGAGTGGTTATCGTGGGGTTGCAACCATAGTACTTGAGGTTGTAGCATCTTTAGACCTTTGGATATGGCATGCGTTTTTTGGAGTTTCTGGTTCAAATAACGATATCAACGTGTTAGATCGTTCTCCAATGTTTGATGATATTCTAAACGATCGTGCTCCGGAGGTAAATTATTCTAATGGTAATAATTATACTATGGGATACTATTTAGCATATGATATTTATCCTGAATGGGCCACATTTGTCAAATCAATCTCAAAGCCACAAGGGGAGAAACGCAAGTTATTTGCACAACACCAAGAAGGGCAAAGAAAAGATGTGGAGCGAGCATTCGGAGTGTTGCAAGCACGCTTTGCAATTATACGTGGTCCAGCTTGTTTTTGGGAAAAGAAGAAGCTTGCCAACATAATGAGAGCTTGTATTATATTGCATAATATTATTGTTGAGGATGAAAGAGACACTTATGCAAAAAATTTTGCTCAAGGCTTAGAGTATGATGATGTCGAAAATGGCTTATCACAACCTCAGCTGGGAGAAGAAGATTTTGTACCATACCATCAATTTCTCCAAATAAATGCCCAACTTCAAAATAGGCAGCATCATAGACAATTGAAAGAGGACTTGATTGAACACATATGGCAATTTCACAATGCTTGTCGTCAACTATAAAGCTTAATTATGTTTTTCTTTGTATTAAGTAATTTGACAAATTAGTGTAACCCCAAATTATATATTGTGTATTATTATTATATATGAGTTTATTTAAAATTAATATCTTTTAATAGTGAATTATTTTTAAATTTATAAATTTAAATTACATTATTGAAAAAAATTAATGACATTAATTTCAAGTATTTTAATTAATTAATTAAGTGGGATCACAACAGAGACTAAAGTTAGTTCCTCCTAATAGAGAAGAGAGAGATGTTTTGAGCTCCTATTTATATGACGCAGAAGCTAATGTAGAGTTACTTTTTATGACATGTGGACTATAAACAAGAACTTGGATGAATTTCCTACTAGAGATGATCTAAAACTTGTAACTGACTCGATTTGAGAAGCAAAACAAGCTAATATTGCTATTCTATAAATACCCTGACACATAAATAATGCTAAAATTCTTACTAATTTAGACATTAAAATCCTTTGTATGAGACAAGAACATCAGATAAAACACTATCTCAACGAATTGAAAATTTTTCCAAAAACATTTAATCCTCACCTCCAAATTTGAATCTATCTTAATTTTATGTAATACCTTGAAACAAATATATATATATATTATTTCGTATATATTCCAATTTTTTTCTCTCATTTTCTCTTCTATTTTTTTTATCTAAACAATAAAAAAATTTTCAATTTTCTATTTATGTAATTTGTCTTCATTTTCTTCACAACCTAAAAAATATAATTGTCTCCTTGACCTTGGCATCGAGCATGTTTATTAGTATAAAGTTGTCCGTATTATGAATAGAGAAAAATAGTGAAGTTTTCCCTTCTTTTTTTTTAGAGTATATACCCATTTTGGTCTTCAAAGAATTTCAGACTGGACACTTTAGTCCCCAACTAAAATTAATTACTCGATTGGTCCCTGTTCCGGGGCTTACCTAGAACCGGATGGTGGTTGGACTTGTTTGAAGCCCAAGCGCTGGAGGAGTGTGGTCTCCGACTTGGTTTACGTCTGGGAGCCGCCTCCGAGTTGTGTGTTCCAAGAGATGGGGGGTGGTACCTGCAAAGACACTCCGATGCCTAAGTCAGTATGGGGTTAATCAGGTTTAGAATGTATTGGAACTTAGAGATACCTGAGGGGTGTCAGGGTATTTATAATGGTGATCCAATAACCACCGTTGGAGTAGTGCCACTTTTAGGTGTATAACCGTCCCTTTATCTAGGGATTGTTGGGATATGGCTTCTAGAAGTGGTGGTTAGAGAGATTTTAGGGGCAGTTCTTATTTGAATAAGTGTGAATAACGAAGGCCAATCTTTGGATTGGGCCTTTTGGTGTATTTGGACCTGAGCCTTAGTGTTGGACCAGTGTATGAACAGTGCCCCTACTCAAGTTCAATCTCTTTTTCTTAAGAGTTGGATTCGAGTATTTAAACCCGGGCTTGTAGGCTCTGTATAATTGGTTTTAGCACATCTTACTTAACCAAAGAATATTTCTTGTCCTAGTTTCGTACAACTCGTTCAATTCGAGTTGTTTTGAGGATACATGACTTGTTTTAATACAAATCACCTTTCTGAAACTTATTCTGATTTCTTACGACTTGTTTTGATACAAATCGTTTATTTCAAAACTTGTATTTTTTAGTATAACCTCATCTAGCTCGTTCGATGCGAGTAGTTTTAAGGTCTTACGATTTGTTTCATTTCAAATCGTTTAATTAAAACGTGGCTATTTCTTGATCTAATTTCATACAACTCATTTAAATTCGAGCTGTTTTTTAGGACTTCACAACTTGTTTCAAGTACAAATTGTTTATTTTGAGTCCTTTTAAATTATCAGATCATCTTTATAACCATCAGACTTCGTTGCTTTATCCATTATGCCCCTGCTCGAGGTCGAGTTTTATGAAGTCGGACTCGAGCAATCAAGCAGAAAGGATTTTCGAATGAAGCCTTTTTTTGTTGAACTCATTCATTCTGAGTTTTCTAGATGACTTGTTTTTTATACAAGTCACTTTTTTGAAGCACAACTCGTTATATATCAAGTTGTTTTGCGCAATTTATTTTAATACAAATTACTTAGATCATATGGTTATTTTTTACTCGATTTTGTTCAACTCATGGGCTTGAGTTGTTTTAAATCATCAAGCCGTATTATAACCATTGGACACCAATTTATACCTCGTCGCTTTATCCGAGCGACCATTGAAAATGCCAGCTTGTGATTTTTGCGCTTTGTCGAGCATAAATTGGCGCTTAGGTGAAGGGATTATATGCTTATTCCCTCCCCTTTCTAGTTTTTACAAGGTTGTCGTCCTTGTGTATGATACAACTTGTTTTATCCAAGTTGTTTTGGAGGATAGTTTTTACGTTTCGATTTTGTTTAGAAACATTTACAATCCTTCCTTTTTAACTCGTTTCTATACGAGTCGTTTGGTTGAAGTGATTCATTTTGATACAAATCACTTTTAAAGCTTTGCTTTTAGATAGACACGACTTGTGCTTAACACAATTTCGTTGAAAATATGGTTGACTGGCATAACTCGTTTAATCCAAGTTATCCTTATGTTGTTGTGAATGCTAGAACGGGTTTTCTTGGAACAACTTGTTTTTATGAAAGTGTTCCATTTTATACGACTAGGTCGTTTATTTTTAGAACTTGTAGAGATGAGATTGTGGGCTTGAGATTTTGTACGATCCATTTGTTATCCGTGTGGATCGAGTTGTTAGATCGTATTTATGCCTTAAGGGGCATATTTAGTTAAGTTACTTTTGCGACTTGTTCTAAACACAACTTTTTCAACCCGTTTGGCCCGAGCTGTTTCGAGGTGTTTTCTTTCCAATTCGCATATGTAACTTCTTTCCACCAATTGGTTCCTCGTCGCTTCATCCAGGCGATTTCTATATGATCGGCCCGTGATTTTCGCGGTTTATCGAGCTTCAATTGGTGTGTGTTAATTGTAGAAAATCAATTTCATAAGGAATTGTTTTATCTCCTTATGTTGGAGGTGTGTTACGACCTGGGTAGTTTTTCACCCTCGAAGTTAGACACTTTGTAGTAGCCCTTTTCTAAGATTTCAGTAATCTTAGAAAAAACTTTTTTGATCTTTGTTTTGAAAAACCTTTTTCTTGGCTGACTGTCCCTTTCTTTAAGTTAAGTTTTCCTTAACAACTCGGGACAGCCTTTTGCCTTAGTGCTTTCAATAGGTTTCCTGATCTCTTTTTGGTATTCCTTATACTCAATTTTTGATTTATTGAGCTCTTATGATTTAGGTTATTTTTGTGATGCGTTTACTTTTTTCTTGGTTTTTCCGACTTGTAAGTCAGATAATTTCCGAGTTTATTACGATCGACTTTTATAACCTCTTTACACCGACTTGTACCTCGTCGTTTTATCCTGACGACCATCTAGGTCGGTTCATGGGATTTTCACGCTTTGTCGAGCTTAAGTCGGCGCGTTTCGTAGAAAGAAAGAAAAACGAGAAGGAATTTATAAGAGATAAAAGATCTTTATGTATTTGCGAAGGTACTTTTACTGCTACAAAGGGTTTTTCACTATCTATGATCCCTTAGTCTCTACTATGATGCCTCGTTAAAAACCCTTCTTCAGAAAAAATCCTTTAATTTTTGGGAAAAAATCATGAAGTTGGAAAAAGAGTACATCAGGGAGTAGAGTTCGCTTTTAGCTATAGTACCTTTTCATGTTACAAGCATGCCACGACCTTGGTAGCTCGGTGCTGTTTAAGTCGGTCACCTTGTAATAACCTTTTCCTAAGATCTCAGTAATCTTGTAGGGTCTTATCCTTTTTGTTGTTAGCTTTCATTCGCCCGAACTCAGTAGCCTGATATTTTTTTCTTATCAAGATGAGGTCTTTTGCGGCGAATCTCGTAGCCATCCTTTGTCTCAAGAGTTCTTTCCTTATCTGAGTTTGCTCTCAGGTTTCTGGAAGGGGGTCACGTTCTTCTTTCGTGCTCTAGCATCATTGTAGAATGTTGTCTTTAGTTTTTAATAATTTTGGACTTAGCTTTCATGATAAGCCAGTGCCCCTACTCGAGGTCGAGCTTCATAAAGTCGGACTCGAGTATTCAGTCATGCCATTCTTGAATCTTACTATTTGTTGCTATGTGACTTTTACAAGTTATTTTGGACTCTCTTTTTGGGAGGTCGGATAACTTGTTTTATACTTGTTGTGTCAACTTAGTAAGGTCGGATACTTATCTCTTGGCTTGAGGAGGCATTCTTATAAATCGCCATCCTTTCTCAATTTGTTTTAAACAAATTGTTGTGACGTCGGGTTTATATCCTCTTCATGTTGATGTTTGATTATGATCACGTTGTCCTTAAGTTATTTGTGCAATTCGTTTTAGGCTTTGCCCCTTGCCAGTTTGATTTAGTACAAGTGGCTTAATGAGGTCGGACCACAATTTGCATTTATAACTTCTTACGCCACTTTGGATCTCATCACTTCAAGTCAGAAAAAGTGTGCATTAAGGAGTAAGGTGCGCTTTCTAGCTGTAGTATCCCTTTTGTTGTAAACATGGCACAATCTAGGTAGATTGTTTTCGAGTAAGTTGAGTATGTTGTAGTAGTTCTTTTTCAAGTCTTAAGTGACTTTGTTGGATCTTTTCATTTTGGTGTTGGCTTTTCTTCGTCCGCTTTTGGTCCGATGTCATTTTGGATCAAGACGAGGTTGTCAGTTGAGAAATTTCTTCGTATGACCTTCTCATGGCCATTTATGCTTGGGATCTGGTTCTCGAAGTTGTACCTCAAGAAAGAAGTCGGACTTTTCTTTGTAAGCTCTTAAAGAAAGTCGGATTTTTATTTGTAGACTTGAATCCTCAGAGGAGGTCAAATTATCTTCATAAGCTTGGATCTTTAGAAGAGGTCGGATTTTTCTTTCTAAGCTTGGAAAGAGGTCGGATTTTCTTTCTAAGCTTGGAGGTTTTCGACCTCATTGTAGACTCTGATCTTTAAAAGAAGTCGGAATCTCTTTTTGATATTCTTCGAGGTTTTTGACCTCATTGTAGAGTTGATCGTGAAAGAGGTCAGATTTTTTACAGACTCCAAAACGAGGTCGGATTTTTTCCTTGTCGGATCTAAAGAGGTCGGATTCTTCTGAGCAATGAGGTTTTAGACCTCATTGTAGAGTCTAACCTTTAAAAGAGGTCGGACTTTCTTCGTGGGATCTAAAAGAGGTCGAAGTTTCTTTGTGAGCTCCCAGCTCATCCGACCTTGTTGTAAAGTCTAACCTAGAAAAGAGGTCGGACTTTTCTTCATGAGCTCTCTAAAAGAGGTCGGATTTTCTTTGGTGAGCTCCCAACTCATCCGACCTTATTGTAAAGTCTGACCTTTAAAAGAGGTCGGACTTTTCTTCACGAGCTCTCTAAAAGAGGTCGGATTTTCTTTGGGAGCTCCCGGCTCATCCGACCTTTGAAGAAAAGTCTAACCATCATTCCCTCCAATGAAGACTGGGCCTTTGTCACCCCGACTTTCTTTTTCCTTTGGATCGGATTCCAGTTTTCTTCCTGGAAGACATCCATCTTTATTGGTGTGCAAACAACATCAAATTCTACCACAGGAATATTTCTTTCCATATTCATTGGCAGTGATGTAATTTGTGAGCAACCAACGAAAGATGTACCATGAGAATTCTTTGTGTTATTCACTGTTGTAATTGACAGGTGAATCCACTGAGAAAAAAACTGGATTCATCACTCCGTTGTCGGATTGGGTTGTGTTCAAATTGGCTGATGCTGTGTATTTGGAACATGCAACTGTTCCATTTCATGAGTGGGTATCATGGATTTTTCCGAGATTGTAAGTTGGCACAGATGCCATTGTCCATCCTATTTCACGAAGAGGTTGGGATTAGTCACGTTCCCTTTTCCTCTTTATTTTTTTTCTTTCACGTAACTTCTTTTGCCAATTGAATTTTCTGAATTGAAAATTCTTTTATTCAATTGGCTTTCGAGTTCATCTTGGTTTGCTTTCTACAATGGCCTTGGGACGGTGCTTTCTTCTCTTTTAATCCAATTTAACTGTAGAAGTAGAATCATCATTCCTATTTGATATCCTCTGCCCATTGGGAGAAGTTTTTACGGGATTTCTGGTATCCATAGAAACTGTATTCCAGCTTCTTTTTAACATGCTTGCATCTTATTCATGTCGAGTGGTTGTCTGACTATGTTATTGATCATCCGCCATTATCAAGAGTTGAGCTCCAGGTCCCCGGCAACGGCGCCAATGTTCCGGGACTTACCTAGAACCGGATGGTGGTTGGACTTGTTTGAAGCCCAAGCGCTGGAGGAGTGTGGTCTCCGACTTGGTTTACGTCTGGGAGCCGCCTCCGAGTTGTGTGTTCCAAGAGATGGGGGGTGGTACCTACAAAGACACTCCGATGCCTAAGTCAGCATGGGGTTAATCAGGTTTAGAATGTATTGGAACTTAGAGATACCTGAGGGGTGTCAGGGTATTTATAGTGGTGATCCAATAACCACCGTTGGAGTAGTGCCACCTTTTTAGGTGTATAACCGTCCCTTTTATCTAGGGATTGTTGGGATATGGCTTCTAGAAGTGGTTAGAGAGATTTTAGGGGCAGTTACTTATTTGAATAAGTGTTATCTGCCAGCTATCTCTTGAGCCCGACTTCTTTGGAAAGAAGTCTGTGTTGAGTCCGACCTCTTCTAAAGAGGTCGGTGAATAACGAAGGCCAATCTTTGGATTGGGCCTTTTGGTGTATTTGGACCTGAGCCTTAGTGTTGGACCAGTGTATGAACAGTCCCTAACAATTAATTCCGTCAGTCACTTAGGTTCTTTACTCCGTTAACTTTAACGGAGGACAAAATAGTCCCTGACAACTCTAACAGGGGACAAAATGGTCCCTGATCTCCTCTGTTCGAAAATGACACTGTTCTCTCCCAATTTTTATCATATCTCGCATAACACTAGCAGTCTAACACTGTAACTTCAAACTACACCATGAACACTCTATACATTTAATGTTCACAAGAAAAAAATCCTCAACTTGTTCTCAACCAATTCATACTCGGAAAACTAATGCCTATATCTCTCAACTAGTTATCGTCTTCGACGAATCCCATGAATCTAGACAGCAAGTCCGATTTGTTAAGACCTGTCATCGTCGTTGTCATCTCCCTCCTCCTCTGCCCTATCATCTCCATGACCACATTGTCCACCACTCCGATCGCTTCCTTCCGCTTCTTCTCCAAACCAATGTTCAGTAATCGCTTCAGTTTCCATATGAGTGGCAATGGCGACATTGCTCGTTGTACTGATAGCTTGGATGCGAGGTCGAAGCTATCTGCCAACTTGAACTCTGGAAAAGAAGGAATGAAACACTCGATATCTATTTTAAATGAGAATTTGCATATGATGTCGAAGGAGAATCTTCTCATGATGTCCTAATGTCCAACAATTTATATTGTTTGTCGGATAGTGGAGAAAGACGTGCCCTTGGAGTAGTTGTGGAACTTGGTCTTGAGGATGTCGTGGACGTGTCGGGGTTGGAGGTGATGTTATCGAAGACGTGGAAGTGGATGCTTTTGGTGGGTGAAGTGCAGAGGAGGTGGATGTACCAGTCACAAGGATTTAGGATGTGTGTGGTCCATGACATGTTGAGGTAGGTGTGACAATTATACCATGGCTTAATCTTGGAGCTAAAGAGGATGAAGGAAAAGATGGAAAAGAAGACTGTGAAGGTGAAGAAGGAGAGTATGAATGTTAGGGTTATGCGAGAGATGATAAAAATTGGGGAAGAACAGTATCGTTTTCGAATAAAGGGGTCAGGAATTATTTTGTCCATTGTTAGAATTGTCAGGGACCATTTTGTCCCCTGTTAGAGTTGTCAGGGACTATTTTGTCCTCCGTTAGAGTTAACAGACTAAAGGACCTAAGTGACTAACGGAATTAATTGTTAGAGACCAATTGAGTAATTAATTTTAATTAGGGACTAAAGTGTCCAATCTAAAATTCTTTGAGAACCAAAATAGGTATATACTCTTTTTTTTATGTTCAAACACACACACCCCCACTCTGCCACTCACTCACACATTCATTCCCTTCTCTTCTTTCGGTCTGACATCCTTCTTTATCTTCCAAAATAATGGGCCTAACCTAAATGAAATGTCATTCGCTAAAGATGAGCATTTATCCATCTATCTTTGTTTCCAAAATGGGCTCCCTTAGAGAATCCAGTCCTTTGGGTTTGTTTGTTTTCAAAATGGGAGTTCAAAAACATGGCCTTCCAAATAAAATTAAATTGAAAAACCCGTCAAGTCTTTCTTTTTTAACAATGAACATCAAGACCAAAAAAAAAAGAAAATCACCAATGAACATAATTTCATTCATTAAAAAATGAAAAATTGAAAGCATAATTTATCGTTTTTATTTTTTTTTTTAAATCATGAAACCACTATTGATAGTTCACCAAAGTTAACCTATAAGTTGCCAATGAGCCTTGGTTCTAGTGACATCTATCCCCTTTTTCACATTAAAGGTCTAGGGTTCAAACCCTAGAGAAAGTAATTGAGGAAAAAATGTGTGATAAAATATGTGAAGAGTGTGTGGGTGTGTTGTGTACCTAAAATTGGGGGTTGTCCAATCCATCAACTAAAAAAAAAAAAAAAAACCGCATAGTTACAAACAAAAACCTCAAATACAATTCTATTTTAAGTAATTTATTACACTTGTTAAGAAAAATTCTCACTTTTAGATTTTGCTAATAAGTAATTTTTTAAATCAAATACATTAAAATTTAAATTTTATAAATATTATTTATACATCTAAACTTGTTAGTTATTAGAATACTTAGCGTATATTTGGATTAAAATTTGTAATAGAAGTTAGTATAAAATTAATTTTGTAAAATTTATTTTGATTATAAGTGAGTTATTGTAAACGTTAGTTTATGTTTAGTAATTTTTATATAAAATATATTGTAGTAAACTAAATATTATTTAAATTATATTACTCAAAATTAACTTTAGATGAAAAATTTATAAAAAAAAATGAATTTAAACAATTATTTTATATTATCTTATCATTTTATTTTAGATATTTAAACAAATTTTAATATTTTTAGTACTTTTTTAACTATAATTTTTTTTATCACTTATGAGTCTAATATTGTTTTTATATTAATTTTTTTATTTAATTTAGCCTTTCTCATGGAATTAGTAGAAACATTATACAAAATAAAAAAATTAAAGCTCCATACAAAAAAATTTCAAGAACGATAAAAAAACCCCTTATATAAACAATAAATAATAAGAATTTCATTAAAAATAAGCATGAGGGAGTATTAATGAAAAGATTATATATATATATATATAAACAACAAAATTTATTGTATGAATAAAAGAAAATAAAAGAAAATGGAAAATATATTTTTTTAATAAATGCTTTAGTTGAAGAAAATGGATGCAAAAGTTAAAATTTGTAGAGGAGTGGATTTTTTTTAATTTTTTTTTTCAATTGGTTGGTAACTATAAAGTACGAACACAGTTGTTGAATACACGTATCGGATACATTTTGGACATCGTACTCGTCTAACAAGCATATTGCTGTGTCCAACATTGTTTTAATAAAAAAAAAATTTAATCTGAATGCTTATACACACCTAAATATTATCATGCATAAGCATTTCTAATCATATTTTTAATATGTATTATTGAAATAAATTTAAAAATAGTATATATTATTATTTATTAAAACAAAAAATTATTTTAAATATTTTATGTAATTAAAATAAAATATTAAAAATAACTAAAAAATTAATTTACGTTTTAATACTAATAAAATAAAATATCATGACGATTTATTTAAAAAATACTTTATATATTATATATGTATATGCATATTCTCGTATTTTATAAGTTTTAAAATTCGTGTATAAGCATGTTTTATATCGTGTCGTATTCTATATAGTTGTAAGAGATGAACCGAATTGGTTAGTTCGACTAAAAAATTATTAAACCGAACTTTCAATTGGTCCAGTCTAATTTCTAAATCATTTAAGGATTATAATCGGTTAAAACCAATAAGAACCAATCAAAACATGCTCTCCTTGCCCTTTAGTTATGTTGTTTCTTATTATTTTAAATGCTAATTATTAATTATATCATAAAAACATTCAATAATTTTTTTAGATATTATTTTAATTTTATACTCACTTATATTTAAATTAATTATATTTTTTATTATTTATAATTATTAATATAAATATAATTAAATATATATAAATAAAAAGATCAAATATTTTTATTAATATAATATAATTATTTTTATAATTATATGATATTTAATAATATTATTTTTTAATAAATATATATAATATATAATAATATAATAAATATAAATTAACTAGTTATTAAAAAAATATTTACTTTAATATAAAAATAAAATTAAAAAAAATTATTATGAAAAATACTAAAATTTTATATATCTATTTAATAATAATCAAATTATAATTTATTTATTATAATTTATTAAAATTTAATTATTTTTAAAATATTAATAAATATATATACATATAGATATTTTTTAAATTTTAATTTTAAATTTTATATTATTTTATATTTTTTATTTATATAAACGATTTTACCAATTTAATTAATAACTCATTAACTAAATTAATGAACCAATAAATCAATAATCTAGCCGAGTTTTTTTTTTTTTTTGGGTGACTATAATCTAACCGGTTTAATTCCGACGACTATAATTCCGAAAATTTAAATACAAAACCAAACACACTTGTATATGGTAGAGGATAAAAAAAAAAAGACACACGTGGCGAAATCTTTAAAAGCAAACCTTTCAGTTTTGGTCTTTTGGAAATTTGAAGTTTGAAAATTGGATTGAGAGTGACAGAAGAAAAGAGAAGCCATGGACTTGGGAGATGAAACCGACATCTCTCAACCCTACACCCAAGAGGACGGCGACCCCCACCTCGTCGGCTTCATCAACGCCAACATCGTCGGCCTCCGCTACTACTCCGGCACCGTCAACGGCCGCGAAATGGTCGCCCTCCTCCGCGAACCCCTCAACCCTCACGACCCCAACGCCATCAAAGTCCTCAACACCCGCTCCATCCAGGTCGGTCACATCGATCGCACCGTAGCCGCCGCGCTTTCCCCTCTCATCGACTCTGAACTCATCACCGTCGAGGCCATTGTCCCCAACCGCCGCTCCAAGACCAACAGCTTCCGCCTCCTCTGCCAAATCCACATCTTCGCCCCTCTCCCTTCGTTCCCCACTGTCATTGAGCTCATCTCCGAGAGAGGACTCCACCTCATAACCCAAAACGACGCCTCCTTTACGTTATCGGAGTCCGTTGCCGTTAAAGAAACCCGCGCTGATTCGAGGTTCAAGAGTGTGGACGAGATTTTCAGGCTTGTTGATGAGAGCTTGACGGTCAAGGAGCGTGTGTCTCACGCGCTTGAGCCTCCCGAGAGCATTGTGAGGTCGAAGCTGATGGAGCACCAGAAGGAAGGGGTGTGGTGGCTACTCAACAGAGAGAAAAGCGAGGAGCTTCCACCGTTTTGGGAGGTGGGAGAAGGGGGCGAGTTTGTCAACGTGTTGACCAATTACAGCACGTGCGTTAAGCCAGAGCCTTTGAGGGGAGGGATCCTGGCCGATGCAATGGGGCTCGGGAAGACTCTCACTTTGCTCTCTCTTATTGCCCTTGATAAGGTTTCCGGTCAGAGGAAGGGAAAGAAGAGAAGAAAGATTGAGATTGGGGAGAGCAGTGCAACGCTTGTAGTGTGCCCTCCCTCTGTGTTTTCGACATGGATTTCGCAATTGGAAGAACACACTGTGCCTGGTTCACTGAGGACTTGCATGTATTATGGTGACAAGAGGGCTAAGAATGCTGAGGACCTCATGGATTATGATTTGGTCCTCACTACTTACTCTACACTCTCCGTGGAGGAGGATGACCCCGACTCGCCGGTGAAGAAAGTGGTGTGGAGGAGGATCATATTGGATGAGGCTCACACTATCAAGAATTCAAATGCCCGGCAGAGTAAGATGGTTATTAGTCTCAATGCCAAGAGGAGGTGGGCTGTCACCGGCACACCTATTCAGAATGGCTCCTTGGACTTGTTTTCTCTCATGGCTTTCCTGCATTTTGAGCCCTTCTCCATAAAGAGCTATTGGCGCAGCCTTGTGCAACGGCCTCTTAATCAGGGTCTTCAGAGCGGCCTCTCACGGCTGCAGGTATATTACAATAATAACTTGTTAGTTATCTTTATCATTGTCATCAAAGCTTTTGTTGCATTGTGTTACATTGCATACTAAGCTGCATTGTGGTACCTTACATTAGTCATTAGCCTAAGCTGAATTCAGCACATTATTTGTTTATAACATGTATTTTAAGCTTGTGTAGTTGTGTTGATTGTTCTCTTTCTTTGGGCTGAATGAACTTCATTGATTGTTCTTATGTCTTTTGGGATTTTGTTTCTTGTATAAGTGGTTTCGGTCTTTCTGATTGTTTTACCAACTTGTTTCATTAGGTTTTGATGGCGGCAATTTCGTTAAGAAGAACAAAAGATAATGGATTGTTAGGGGTGCCACCAAAAACTATTGAGACTCAATATGTTGAACTTAATTCAGAAGAACGTGAATTGTATGATCGGATGAAAGAGGAAGCGATGCTTTTAATGAGGAGTTTTACCAATGGAACTAACAATTTTCCTGTTGTACTAAGTATGCTTTTGCGTCTTCGCCAAATCTGTACTGATTCAGCATTGTGCCCCAGTGATCTCGCAACGACATTCCGTTCAACTAATCTTGAAGGTATATACTCTCTTTCAATTTACTTAGTAGATTCCTATATTCAATTTATAATTCCATGTGACTGCTTCAAGGTTGTCGCTTACTTTATTACAGTAAATTTACATCCTTCTCATGAAATGGAAGTGTAAACCTGAGAACAGGATTTTCACAAAATTTTAACGCATGATGCTGAACCTTTTGATCCTTAAATTCAAAGAGACACCAAACTTACCACTTGAGGCTGAGTCATAATTCCTGAACATTACTGGCACTCCTCTGGATTAGTGCAGTGTTAGAATCAGAATGTTCAATATAATTTCTTTTTATCAAATTCCAGAGTGCTCAGTGTTTTGAATCTTGGAATATGGATGAATTCATTTTAATCTCCCTTAGAACATTTTAAAGAATATACACAGTTCTTTTCGGCTCCTGGTTTCACAATATGAATGATGTCTTGTTATGTTGATTCAGATAGAAATATCTATTTTCTGTGATAACTGTGAAGAAGAGGTAAAAATGACATTTAGTATATTCTACTAACCATACTGTTTTTGAGCAGATGTTTCCAATAACCCAGAGTTGTTGCAAAAGTTAGTTGAGATGTTGCAAGAATGTGAAGATTACGAGTGCCCAATTTGCATTTCTCCTTCAGCGGACATTATTATCACCAGCTGTGCTCACATCTTCTGCCGACTCTGTATTCTGAAATCTCTACAATCCAGCAGATCCCGTTGTCCTCTTTGCCGTCAAGCTCTATCTGAATCTGACTTGTTCTCAGCCCCAATCGAGCCTTCTAAAGCTGATAGTACCTCTTCATCCTCATCATCGGATAAAAAGTTATCTTCCAAAACATCTGCTTTGATAAAATTTCTCAAAGAATCAAGAGAACAGAAGCCAACAGCAAAATCGGTAGTGTTTTCACAATTTCGCAAGTTGTTATTGTTATTGGAGGCGCCTTTGAAGGAGGCTGGTTTCAAGACTTTGCGCATTGATGGCTCGATGACAGTTAAACAGAGGGCTAATGTTATTGATCAATTTCAAGACAATAAAGAAAACGGACCGACCGTTCTGCTTGCAAGCCTTAGGGCTTCAGGTGCAGGTATAAATCTCACAGCCGCTACCACGGTGTATTTCATGGAGCCATGGTGGAATCCGGCTGTCGAGGAACAGGCAATGGATCGCATCCATCGTATTGGACAGAAAGAGGCGGTGAAGATTGTTAGATTGGTTGTTCTGGACAGCATTGAGGAAAAGATACTGCTGTTGCAGGAGAAGAAGAGGGAATTAGCAAGAGAAACATTTAACAAGAGGGGAAGTGATTCTGGTGGCATGAACTATAAAGATCTAAGTTTCCTTATGTCCATAGAATGATGGTTCGATTAGGACTTTCCTTGCTTTGGGAAGGGAGGAAATTATTTTGTTTTGCTATTTTTGTTTCTCCTAACCTCTTACTTTGGCACCCTAGTTCAGGTACTAATTAAACCAAAGCTATGTTTGGTGGTGACCTACTCTTTTTGGGGATAGAAAGTCTATTATACAGTTTGCTATGACCTTGCCATTCGTATGATATATTGATATGTGAGAATTGTGTTAGGAAAATAAACTTAAAAAAATAATTTTAGCTACTTTAAATATAAATAAGATTTTATAGAGAAATAAATTAAATAAATGGAAAAACTACCATTTGTACCCATGAACTTTACGAACGCGGACAAAAGTACCTATGGAAGAAGAAAAGTGACTTTTTACTCATGAAAGGCTGGATCCGTCTGTCGATAGTACCCGAACCTGGCTTTTAATTTTTAATTTGAATTTTTTTAATAACTTTCCAGGTGGATATAGAAGAGAGAGAGAGAGAAACGTTAGAGTTACTTCGCGCCATTTCATCTTCTTCCTCACCACCCTTATGCATGCCCTAGTAGAGAGAGAGACCTGAACCACGTACTGAACCCGACGTCACCAATCAATCCGCCCAACCGCCTCCGTCTGCCCAAAACACCCCCGGCGACCAGCATCGCCCAATTCTCCTTCCATTTTCTTATCCATTTCCCTATTTCTTCCTTCCTTTGTGCGTAGTCACTCTGTCTCAACGCGAACAGCCCCCTGCTTCGCATCTTCCAGTCCGGCGAGGAACCAAGGGCGGCGAACTTTTGTGCCGATGCGACCGCCGCTCCTCCGCCTCGCCCAATTTCTTCGTCCTTCCCTCTCATCAGCGCAGGTTCAATTCCCTTTTCCTGCTTCCCTGTCTTTCTTCTCTTTATTTTTATTTTTTTCATTCTGTTTTAGTGATCTAGGTAGGTTAAGTTACATGATTTCTGTGTTTTGGAGTGAATGTGTTTGCCGTGACTGAATTTTGTGGGTTATTTGATGCCAACATAGAACTAAACACGCTGTCTGAATTTGCTGCATACCAAATGCTCGATATATCGCCTGAATGAAGTTTTTTATTTAAACCTTATATCTGATCAGAATAGGGCTTAAGTTTTGTTTTCATTAGGCATTTTAATTCACAAATATGCAGTTTTCTAAACTTCATGATGATGATTGTGATTAAACTTTGGTTATGCGCTAGTTGAATGTCCTTGTTGAACACCAAGTTATCTATATGTTGTTGTCACTCAATGAATAGATACCTACCTAACAAAATGTAATTTGGTAAATTCTTCATATTTTACACAGTTGAAAACAATACCACTACCACCATAAGATAATTATAATTTTCAGGAGACATTTTTCTAAAAATATTCACTATTTTACACGGGTTGGTAGCAAGCATAGCCTATTACATATTTCTCACCAAACATCATAACATGTATATCTCAAATCATTATTCTATAAATCAATAATTGAAACCCCAATTTTTCATGTAATAAATAATGGAAAGGATTAAGGAATGTATTGGGCTTATAAATGCAGTTTAGCTAAAATTTCAAATAATGTATAACTAAAATTGTACTAATTCTGAATCATTCTAATAAATTTAAATCATATTTTTTTATTGTGTAATAAATTTATAGAAACAATAGTCATTTAATTATTGAGTGAATCATATTTTATAATTTAATAATTAGAAAAGTCATAAACATTGTCCAAATTTTTTCGTGAGTCAATTTTAGTGAAAATAGACAATTAAGTTTCCCATGAACCAGGATTTGTTCATTTAGTGGTAATAGACATACCTACATAATTAATAAGATTTACATGAATAATAATATTTTAAGAAACTAATTATCACGTTAATATTTTAAATTTTCATCTATTGCTAACTAAAATATTTTTATCTATTTTTTGTTAAATATTTTTATCTATTGCAGTTTAGCTTCTCTTATTGCTTGTCTCAAATAAAGTGCAACTGTTTTCTGAACTTTTTGATAATGATTGTGATTAAACTTTGGTTATGCGCTAGTTGAATGTCTTTGTTGAAATAGTAGGTGTATTGATATGGACTGTTCATTCTTTTTTTATTGACAGAAATGGCTACCACGACGCATATCACATTAATAATACACCATAGAGGTAGACTTGAAAGGGGATTGGATGGCAAGTTGTGTTATGCAGAAGGTGAAATTACTGAGGTGGAGAGAGTTAACGTGGATACTCTGAATGACTTCCTTATTAGTGACCTACTGAAAGACATTGGGTATCCAATCATCTCTGATTTCTACTGGCGACAGCCTGAAATGAAAATTGAGGGTGGTTTGAGGCTTCTGCGACTTGACATGGATGTCGTTAAGATGTACGAAGCTGTTGTGGAGAATGGGCATAAGATTGAATTATACATAGAGCACCCAATTAGCCAAGTAGATGTTGTAGATACGAATGAAGAAGCTGGTGTAGAAGCACCTGATCAGGTTAATGTAACTCCATCAAGGAGGAGGAAGAAAGTTTGTGTCAGGAGGACTCCCATAAGGAGGAGAAATATTAAGAGGCCACCACCGTCACAACCTTCTCCCCTCAGGCCTGCCCCACCACAACCTACTCCCATAACGCCTACCACACCCCAACCTTCTGTTGTTAGGCCTACATCACCAACTAACTAACCGCCTCCAAGAGTAACCAGAGAAACAATGCATGGTGCAAGTCGAGGGACAACTACACGATTTATGCGATTCATGCCAACTCCACCATCCACAATTCAAACACCAGGCAGATGGCTAGTACCTGGATTTCGTCCACCAACAGGAGCATCTTCAAGTGGCAACAACAATGGGGTTTCTAGTGGCAGCAACAACTTCACACCCAACAAATAGGATTTTCTAGTCTGAATTTGTTTTTGATGAAGTACTTGCTGTAATGAGAGCTCCATGAACTCTTATATTATGGTATTTTTTTAACTTATGCCTAGTAAAAACAGCATACAACTTGATGCTTTCATGTTCATGGTTTGTATTGGTTCTATTAGGTACATTTGATTTGCTACAGCTACATCAAACTCATACCCTCGTTTTGAGACTTTTGTTGATAACTGCATATGAGTAAATTACTTCAAGGTTTATTATAGCTTATGGAATGAATTACTAGTTCCATTTTCAGGTTACAACTTTGCTATTTATTTTACAATATCATGTTTCTGGCTAGATTAAGACAAATCACGACATCTATATTTCTTTTTTTTTTTTTGTCAAAATTGAGTTCACTCCAATCTAACAGATATCAAATACATTAACAATCATGGACATTAATGTCATAACACAACTTGACTTTTTCCACAACAAGTGAAGATAGTAATAGAGTTTCTAAGTTCATCATCATTGAGACCAACTAGCTTCTAAGTTCATCATCATTGAAACCAAAAAAGCTGCACAAAATGATCCCAGGACAACATACACCATAAGCACAGTTACATATTGATTAATTGGAATAGATTCAGCCCTACACAAATCAGTAAACTCAAAAAAATAATTATAATCCATGACCTAATAGTTCTAATTTCACCCTGGAGCTTCCCTATCTTTAACAAGATCTTCACACTATTCTCTTGAATCTCTCTTATTTGCCCAGTGAGATTGACCTCATGGTTACTACAGGAGCTATCTTGATTTTTTCTAACAAGGGCTCTTGCCAGTCCCTCCCATCCTCCGTCAATCTCATCCACCCATACAAAATACTTGCAATCCATCGTCTGTAGTGTGAAAGGGAGGAATAAGGAATCATTCACAATAAGTTAATATGATCAGAAGCACAAAAACAAAAAGGCTTACCTTTCATAGAGGACACCTTACGAACCATCTCCCAGCATTTGTTAAGGTTCCAGATTGTAGCAACACCAGATCCTGTCCACAAAAGCATCTCCCAGACAAAGTCTTCTCTTCACCCCTCTTGGAAGACGAAGTCCCTTCTTCGCTGATGCTTCCATTCGAAGAATATTGGTTACCTTTGCTTCTCCTAGACATTCTAGGATTTTGAAATTGAAATTAGGGAAACATTTGAGGATAAATTAGGGAAATGGGTGACGTTATAACGGTATATTTATGCTTGGACACGTTAGACTGTTGATTCAAAGCCAGGTAAGCAGTTAACGTGCCATGTTGGCTTTTAACCAATGTTCTCAAAATCGGTTCGAACCGGCTGGTCGAACCAGTCGAACCGTGAACCGGACACTGAAGCTGTTCGGGTAACAAGAAAAACCGCAGAATTTGAAAACCGGTGTTAAACCGACGAACCGGCCGATTACCGGTCAGTCAAACCGAACCGGGATCCGGCCGGTTTTTTAACCTTGCAGCAAAACGCCGCCATTTTGCATTTTGGGAACCCTAATTCCCTTTTCCCCTTCGCAGTTCGCACTTCGTCCAGCTGCTCATCACTCCACTCCAGCGTCCCACAGAAGACAGAGCAACACCCACGAGGCGACGACCTACCACACTTGAAGCCCTCAACGCACTCACCTCCGTCCCGCCTTCAGCACCGTCACGCCGTCAGCAGCGTCGCGCCGTCAGCTCCGTGGCGCCGTTGGGTCCGTCGCACCGTCAGATACCTCGCGCAGTCAGCACCGTCCCGCAGTCGAGCTCAGCTCCGTCGCGCACTCAGCTCCGTCGCGCCCTCAGCCACTTCGCATGTCACCTCCATCGAGCTCTGCCTCTGAGAGAAAGCAATAGAGAAGCGTTGAAGAAATTAAAGCCTGAAGTCCTTCGAGCTCTGAGAGAAAGCAATAGATTTGCTCATTTCCAGGTAATTTTTAATTTAGTTATGAACATGATTTTGTGATGAAATCTGATACTGATTCTGATGAACTGAACTCTGAGTCTCTGAAACATTTATGAACTGATATAGTGATATGTGAACTCTGTGAACTCTGATGAAATATGAACTGATTTTGTGACATGATTGTGTGAATTATGATTTTGTGAAATCTGATTGTGTGAACTTTGATTTTGTGACATGATTTTGTCATTGTGAACTCTGGTTTTGTATACTCTGATTTTGAGAGATGATTTTGTGAACAAAGAATTTTTTGAACCTGAGATGTTGTTTGTATACTCTGATTTTGGAATTTGGATGTTGTTTTTTCATTTGTTGTGAATTTGAAAGTTGAGATTATTGGATTGGATTGCTGGTAATATTTAGGTATGGAAGAAAGTATCAACCAAACATGGCAAACGAATTAAGATTCTAAAACATTGATATTTCAGAACCAATGGCAGCATCATTTAAGAAGTGCCAAAGTGGATATTTCATTTGTTAAAACTAAGACATTCAACTAATCTTAAAGATCTGTTCATGTGCAGCATTGTAACATAGTTTCAGTCCCCAACTAATACATGGTACAATAAATAGCAGTGACAAAATTTTAAGGGAAAATCTTTGTAAGAGTTTTTAATGTAAGTGCCATATGAATTCCAATTCTTCATCTTTGACCAAATTTAATTGGCGATCTCAATAATCATCCATTTAAAGATCTATTCATGCTCCAAACTGATCAACCGAAGTCTTCCCCTTTTGTTTTGTACTCCGAAGAATTGAAACCTGCAAGATATCACAACGGAAAAAAAAACCATCATTTTTCAAAAGGTTAGTTCAGAAGAGGATCAAGCTAGCAGAGCTAGATAAACGTTTTTTGCACTCATTCTAAATCGCATACTGAGCTAAACGTTTTTTGATTGGTTGTTTGTTTGTTGACTTTTGAACTTTGAATTTGTATTTGAATGAGATTATAACATTTGGTTTATGTAATACTTTTAATTTGAATGATATTTTAAAGTTTATATTAGACTATAATTATATTTTCATGTGCTTATTTATATTTTATTTATTATTTTATTATAAAGGGTTTTACGGTTCAACCACAGTCAAACCGGTTGAACCTATGAGCCAGTAAACCAGTGCTTAGAACGGTTCGATGACCGGTTCGGTTTTGAGAACCTTGCTTTTAACTTAACGGAGCTAACATTTTAATGACGTTCGAGTACTATCGACAGACGGATCTAGCCTTTCATGAGTAAAAAGTCACTTTTCTTCTTCCATGGATACTTTTGTCAGCGTTCGTAAAGTTCATGGGTACAAATGGTAGTTTTTCCTAAATAAATATTACAATAAGTTTAACATGAATCATGCTAGTCACCCTACCTTTAGGTGGAGTAGTTTTGACAGAAATCTTCTACGATTATTCATATAGTAATTATGAGAAATGGAGCATTACAATTTGTTGTATATATGTTTGTGTTTCTAACTTATCCCGACATGGAACCAAACTTTGAATCTTAAGCTTTTATATGGTAGAGTGTAGGGATGTCAATGGGGCAGAACGAGGGCGGGGATGTCTCCCTACTCCCATCTGCTTTCCGTCCTCATCTTTGTTCTTTGCTGTTGGAAAATATTACTCTCCATCTCCATTTCCTACAGGGCGCGTCTTGTGCTTTTGTGTGTAATCTATCAATTGTCCAGAAAATTTGTTAAAGTGTTGGCATATTACTAAAGTTTTAATTTTCTTAAATAAATACATTAAAATTTAAATTTTATAAATTTCTTTAATATAAACTTATTAGAGTAGTATTCGTTAGAAATGAAAAAATAAAAAAAATAGAGACACACATGAACTAAATTTTTAAAGGGTTTATTCAATTTATGTTCAAAACAAACATGTTAAGATGATAAATAAACATGTTAAGATGATAAATTATTTTTTTTATAAAAATATTAAAAATTTAAATTTTTAATGTATTTATTTTTTATTTATTATATAAAAATATTTAAAATATTTTATTAATAATAGTTTTATTATGTACTTTTAAGATACAAGGTAGATAAATCCATTTTTAAAAACAAAGATTTTAGTTTTGGAAATTTTGAAGTTTGAATTTTAGATTGAGAGTGAGAGAGACAGAAGAGAAGCCATGGACTTGGGAGATGAAACCAACATCTCTCAACCCTACACCCAAGAGGACGGCGACTCCCACCTCGTCGGCTTCATCAACGTCAACAATGTTTGTGCTAAGTTTATTGTTTTGCAGTTGAACACACCGAAACCCATTAATCTCATGCTATGTATCGTGATCTTAACATTGAGTTTTGCTATTTTATGTTGTCATCAATCATGCAAAGCAACTACTATTTTTCACCATGTCCCACCCCAAAAAAAAAAAAAAAAGGAAAACAATAACAACAAACAACTAGTTGTGTTTTTGCCTTAGAAGTTTTGTTTAGATTTTAGAAATATTTTAGAAAATTAAAGTTTTAATTATATCCAATGATTTTCACCATCATACTTCATGAATCATGATAATAGCCATTACTATACGGTTTAAATCTATTCTTGTCATTATAAAAAAACTGTTTTCCTCAATTCTCATTACACACACACACACACAAATATTTTATTTTATATTTATTAATTATTTTTAAAATAAATAGATAATATTAAATATAATAAATATATAACTTCAAATATTATATATATAAAATTATAAATATTAAATTAAATAAAATAATTTTAGATTATTGTGTCTCTACCATTATATATATATATATATATATATATATATATATATATATATATAACTCCAAGTAGTTTCTGGAGAGAAGTCAATAATAACTACTTTTTCAATCACAAATGATTTTTATCCCACGTTATAACATATCTTTTATATCTAAATAAATAGTTTTTTTTAATAAAATTAAATAAATGATTAATCTCTCTCACAAATTTACAAACCTTTTATTTTTTTTAACATTTTCAATTTAAATTTAAAAATTAGTATTCATAAGAGTACATACAAAATTTTGGTCTAAATTTTTAAATTTTTATATATACAAACCTTATACTTGGTCAAACTTTTTAAATTTTTTATGTATTCTTTTAAATATTAATTTTTAAAATTTTATGTATTCTTTGAAAAGGAGTATTAATTTTTTATCTAACATTTCTAAATTTTTAAATTTTTTTATGTATTCTCTTTAGTATTAATTTTTAAATTTAAATTATATATATTTTAAATTTCGTTTGTTGCATAATCATTTATCACATTGATAATGTAAAAAAACAAAAGATTTATAAGTTTTTAAGAATGATTAACTATTTAGGACAATGTAATTTTATAACATTAGGAGATAAAAATTACTCAAAAATGGAATTAGAGGAGTAGTTATGAATGACTTAACTAGATCTCGTAAATTGCAATAGTGTTAATTTACAACTAATTTTTAATTAAATTTATATTATATTTATATTTTACTTGTAAATTTATTTAATTTAATTTAAATAATAATAAATTTTATTGCTTTTTATTTTGTAAATCAATCTAAATCATACCATAAATATTATTTTAATCATAAATTTTTGTTTGTAATAATACACGAGCGACTCAACAGGTACTAAGCCGCTTTTGTATTATTTTTAAAAAATTAATTTACTTCCTTGTTAATATATTATTTATTTTTTAAATTTATTAAATAAGTATTTTTTATTTTAATATTGACGTGATCTTATTTATATCATATTTTGTTGAAATTAAAATTACTTTAAAAAACCTTTAAAAGACGTTAATATTAAAATAAAATAATAAAGACTACAAGAGTACCTTTAAAAGACGTCAATATCTTAAAAAATCTTTAAAATTACTTAACAATAATATTTTTTATCAATATTAATATTGATAAAAATTCTACCTTTAATCTCTTAATTCTACCATTATTTTTATTACTATAGAATTAATTAAAAAGATCCTTTATATCTTAATAGAAAAATGGCTGAATTAATAAACTACCATGCTACTTCAGCCACTTTTTTATTGTTTTTAAAGGATTAATTTTTATATTTTTATTTTTAAAATTATAAATTTTATAAAATAGTTCAAAAATTAAGAATAAAAAATATTTAAAAATAAATATAAAAATTTTAGAAATTATTTAAATTTCAGAAGGTATAAAATTTATAAATTTAAATTATATAAGATATTAAAAATTTTATTATATTATTATTATGTGTAATAAAATCAAGATAAATATTTATAAAGTAAATATTTATAACCATTATATAGGTTTATTCATTTAATTTTTTAACAGTATTTAATTTAAAGAAAAGATAAAATATTATATTCAAAGTATTGTGTATGTTTATGCATAGTTTTAAAATTTTATATTCAATTTATTAAATTATCTGTAATTTTATTATTTTTTAAAAATTATTAATTTATATTTTTAGTATATTTTTTATTGTATTACATACAATTATTTTCTTTTATTATTATTTTTTTTATTTTTTTCACCTCCCACCTTCTCTTTAATTATCACCAAATATTATTATCACAATTTTATATCTTTGTCTATAACTTTGATCTATAACCATTCGTTCTGTTAATTTTTATGAGTTGTTAAAGTGTTATTGAAGGCTATAGATGACAATTATGAATTTATTGTACGATTATAGATCAAACTATAAGTAAAAATGTAAAATAAACCTAAAGTAATTTCTGAATTGAGTAAAGTATCGTTTTTTACCCAACGTTTGGAGTAAGTTCTATTTGTGTCCCTAACGTTTAAATTGTCTTATTTGTATCTTTAACGTTTATAAAAGTGATTCAATGTTATCCTACTATCAATTATACTAACAAATCAGATTATATTTTTCAATTATTCTCACTTAGATGTATTCATTCTCAATTAGGTCTCACTTGGATGTGTTCGATTTTAATATTATACACACTATTTGTGTTTAGATTCAATTATGTCCTAGAAAAGTGAATTATGTAAATGTTGTAGGAATTAGTTTCAACTTTTGATGAGCTATTTTTCGGAGACATTTGTATTCTAACTTTAAAGAAGAGATTTTTAAAACTCAAACTAAAGCGTTCATGGTGTGTAATTGACGGAAGGATAACATTGAATCGCTTTTACAAACGTGGGATACAAATAGGACGTTTTAAACGTTAGGGACACAAATAGAATTTACCCCAAACGTTGAGAACAAAAACGATACTTTACTCTTTCTGAATTTGTACCGAGTAAAAATCTTTCGCAATTCCTCATACATCTCCTTATCAATAAATTCTTGAACTTTGAAGAACTACAAAATTTAGAAATCAATAAATATATCATATGCTAATACAAATTTCATTATATTTAAATTACAATTTAACAAAAATAAATAAAACCTGTAAAATTAAAATTTTTTGTTTGGCATTGGATTTCCTACATATACACCACAAAAGAAGCCATTAAACCATTTGTAGAGCATTCAAATCTATTTTTATCCGATATTATCTCTATTTTGTGCGGTTTCTTAATCTAATGATAGGTACGTGTAATTTTATTCTTTACTAACATGAGTTGGTTTTGCAATGGTGAGTTTGTTGCTGAAAAAAGAAAAAAAATAATTTATTGTCACTGGTATAAAATTATTTTTTGTAACCTTATTAAACATGAGAAACATAATCTCCATTACAATCAAGCAACCTTTTAACATTTTAGGCATAAATTTTTTCCTTTTTTAGATAGAAAAAGAAAATAGAAAGGGATAGATAATAGGCATATCTATGACACATTCTGATTACATGTTGCATTACCTTATATGTTTTTGGAATAGTATTACCTTGTATGTTTTAAAAAAAGTTTGAGTAATAGTGCTAGTGCAGGACAAGAAAAGCAAGACTTTGTTAGAATGAGTTACGGTATAAATAGAAAGTCATTGCTTTCAAAAGAATGAGGTGTACTACATATTTCTCATAATTTTAATTTTGCTTCACTGTATTTTCTTCTTTTCTAAGATGTCTTAAATTCTTTTTTGGTTTTTACTATCTAACTTATATACATCATCATCATGTCCCTGTTTTCTATTCATCTTTCTTCTTGAAAATTACATGTTTCATTTCTCTCTTGAGATAGACTGTATCATTTACATACTAATCAAATAACCAGTGTCACATGCCTGACAAATAATATTATAGAAGACAGTTAATATTCTTTTGCAAAAAGTTTTGCGTGAATTTTTTTTGTTATTATTAGTTAAATAAGTATCTACAAAATTAGTTTTGAATTATGTTAGTAGGGTTAAAATAATATAAAAAAAAAAATTAAAAAGTGAAAAAATACATAATAGCATATAGGTGTCACCATTTTGGAGTTCTTCTTATGCTTTCATGAGAATAACCTATTCATATTTTTTATTGTCACTTTTTTTTAACCAACTACTGCGCCTCATTATTTTTTAGATTGTTCATATAATTCGAATCATAAAAAAAGCAAATATATATATATATATATATATATATATATATATATATATATATATATAATGATTTATTAAACTATTCTCTCTAGCATTATCATAAAAAATAGGTAACATCCATTATCAACAAAATACTAAATACAATTATACAACTTAATAATATCATCCCAAAGTAACGCACAAATCTAATGACATCAATAATATACTACATGAGGCACAATAACATTAGTATCTCACCCGAACACTGTTTTTCGTCCAACCTTTCAGTAAGTTGCTGTCCACTTCTCTCTCTTATTTTGAAGTTGTCCATCTTTGCGACATTGCAAATGGGAGTACAATGGCCATTTTAACCCGAACTACATGACAAACTAATACCCGGAGCATTGAAATATCATTTTCATACTTTGCCTCACCTGAAAAGTTTCAATACAAGCTGCTTGATGCTATATATATATATATGAGAAAGTATTGAAAACCAATATTAATTGTGTATAATGTGTATAATGAATTAAAAAATTTTAAATTTTAAAATTTTAAAATTAATATTAGTATTTAAATCTATTCACAATATATACGGTTATTTCTAATTTTACCGTAACCTCCAATATAAGTCCAAAACTCACCGTCATCTTTTTCGGTTCTCACTTCACGTCATTGAATTTTTCGCTGGCCATACCGAAGCCGCCGCATCCTCCCACCGACATCGTTCTCACCTCCACCGGTCAGTCCGATGCGCCTCGCCCTCCGACACTCAGCCTAACGTTACTGCTGCTGTTTTCGTACCTCTCTTTTGAACCGGCTTCGCTTTCTCCCATTCCTTCAAGCCTCTTCTCACCGATGATACCACCATACTCTTCTTCGGATCCAAACATGGTTAGCTTCTTTCATGATTTGAGTCCTATTCTTCACAACAATGCTGCTTTTGTCATGACTAATCCTTTAAAATTATGTTTCACTACAATAATAGTTTCTTCTGTTTATTCATTTTCTTCTATTTTAATGGTCAATTTAGGATAATCATTTTAGTAGGTATGCAGATAGTTCTTTTATTTTTATATAGATGATTATTTTAATTGGATTGAATTTAGTTATATATAATTAAAATATGTTAGATGTTCAATTCATTAGGTATACGAATTATTATTTTTATCCTTAAGTGGATAGTTAAGTGGATAGTTATTTTCTTAGTTACCCTTTTCATTTTCCTTCTAACTTCATTTAGCCTTCTTTTTTTCGTTCTCTATTTTTATTATTATCTTTTTTCTTTTTTCATTCCAACTTTTCATATGCTGTCCCTTTTTTTTCTTCCTATTTTTCGTTATTACATTGCTTTGCTTTGCATTCACCATTTTTCGAAATAACTTCACATACATTTTTTATGCCTATATAACTCTTTTTTAATCTTTCATCATGCTTACTTTTTTAACCCTTGCTTTTGCTTTGCTTTGTATTCTTGTTTTTTTGTTTCAAACTTAATCTCATCACTTAGGAGATTTTAGGGACGATGTAAATAACTAAATATTTATATATTCGAGTATGATGTTTGTGGATAAAAGAAATTCAAGTGGATTAATGGACTCTTACACACACATGCATGATGCATGGGAGCAAATGCGTCTAAAGCAAAAAAGCTGGAGAATTAATTTATCTAAGAGCCATGCTCAATAATTTTTTAAGAATAGAAAAAATGGGTCAGGATATCGGGCCAACAACCTGGCCATATCTTAATACAGAAGTTTCATGCCCAATCCAACTCGGTTTGAAATAAAAATGCTTTAAAATGTATATGAATAAAGAACAAATAGGACTCTAACCTTTTTTTTGTGTGGATATTTTCGTCCCCAAAGATTGAAAAATATATTTATGTCCCTGATCCTTCCAAAATGCAGACAAATTTACCCCTCCGTTGAACTCAACGGAAAACGCTGACATGACTCCCGTGGAGCTGACGTGGCCGTTACGGGAGCACACGTGGCATGCAACTTTTTAAAACAGGATATATTAGTCCTCTCACACCAAAACGTGTAGCTTTTTAAAACAGGACATATTAGTTCTCCCACCCTAAAACAACGTCGTTTCACCCAAATCCCCAATCTTTCACATTTATGGCCCTAATCCTTCCACAGAAATGGTGAAGTGGGTCACCATCCTCAGCCACCTCCAACCCCAACCACCTCTTGCCCCTTGAGTCCCTCTTCCACCACCACCTACGCTGCCCCTCCTCTCCTTGCCCCATCCCCCTCCCTCTCCACTCCCTCGCTTACCCTAACCACTGTGAAGCGGTAAAACCTTCTCTTTTTCTCTTTTTCGCTTTATTTGTCATTCAAAGCCGAGTTCTTTATTTATTTAGTTATTTTCCTTCTCTGTGGCAGTGGAAGAAGGAGTGTTCGAAGCTTCAAGAATCACGAAATGCAAAGTAAGTAATAATTGAATTGTGAAAAGTTTTGCTATAATATATACAATCTTTTGAGAAACATTGGTATTCTGTACTAGGTACATTATTCTTGAGGCCACAATCACCAGCTAACTACTTAGATAGTGGTTCTGGTACTGATTTTGTGTATTCACCATCAGAGCCAGGTGCTGTAAGTAGTTTAAGATCATGGTTCACATACGAAGAACTTATCCAAGCTACAGATGGGTTTTCTCCAAAAAATCTACTGGGAGAAGGTGGATTTGGTGCGGTCTACAAAGGTATACTTTTTGATGGAAGAGTAGTGGCTGTGAAACAGCTTAAAGTTGGTGGTGGGCAAGGGGAACGCAAATTTAGAGCAGAAGTTGAGATTATTAGCCGTGTGCATCATTGCCATCTTGTTTTCCTGGTGGGCTATTGTATATCTGAGCATCAAAGATTGCTTGTCTATGACTATGTTGCTAACAACACACTTCATTACCATCTTCATGGTAAGTAAGATATCTCTGTGATTTAGTAATTCAAATAAATAAAAAAATGTAATACTTATTAACAACTTATTACAAATTTACAACTTCAAAAGATATATTTTATATCCACTTTGGTTGAACCATGTGAAAATGTCATATATGAAGTCCATTCTTTAGCATAAAAAGTTAAAAACTAATCATACTGTGCTACTCTTATTATTTATTTAAATGTTTTGGGGGGTGAACTCAAGAACTCTTGAAAAAATTATGCATTATATATTTAATGATTGTGCAGCTTGCAAGTAGATATACAAGATTCTTCCCCAAATGTATTCATTAATATTTACGTTAATAATGGGTACCCTCATATGTAAAAGTTTAATGAGTAATTTACAACTTTTACATGTGAAAACAGACCAATTTTGGATTGGCCTACCAGAGTCAAGGTTGGAGTTGGGACTGCTCGAGGAATAGCTTACCTACATGAAGACTGTAAGTTTCTTCATTGTTTTTCCTTTTTTTTTTCCATATTTCATCACTATCTACAGTAAATGGGATTTTCTTTGTACTAGGGGTGTCTTTTAGATGCGATTTGGCAGAAACCTGGTGGTGATGCAGAAACCTGATTTTCAAGCTTGTATAGCTAATAAGGAAAAGGAAATCAATAGGTTGAAGGAGCTCCTGGAGGCAGAGAAGAAAAAGGCGGATAAGGACTAATATGTCCTGTGTGAAACGACGTCGTTTTGGGGTGGGATGACTAATATGTCCTATTTTAAAAATTACACATTTTGGTGTGAGAGGACTAATATGTCCTATTTTAAAAAGTTACATGCCACGTGTGCTCCCGTAACGGCCAGGTCAGCGCCATGGGAGCCACGTCAACGTTTTTCATTGAGTCCAATAGAGTCACTTCAACGGAGGGGTAAATTTGTCAACGTTTTGAAAGGGTCAGGGACATGAATGTATTTTCCAATCCTTGGGGACGAAAATGTCCGCGAAAAAAAAGGTCAAGGACCAATTTGTCCTTTACTCAATGTATATTTATGATAAAACAACTCGTCTTATGTATTGGTAAAGGAAATCCTTCGAAGACAATGAGCTATAACTTAAATGACATAATATTTTCATATTATTTAGAAGTCTCACTATTAATTTTGTAAAAAAAAAATCCTTCGAAGCCCAACAACTTAAACTTTAAAGGAGTTGACCCTCTTGTATATAATGTGTGCTACCTAGTCCATTAATTACATCACCTTATAGTTAAAAGCCCATCCATAAGTATCCCTGACAAAAAAAAAGAGCCCATCCAATATCAAAGTTTAGGGTTAATTTTTTTTATATTGATTAAACATATGCGTAATACGTTATTATTGAAAGATTAGGTATTTTTTTTATATGGTATTTTTTTAATTGATAATATTTCAATTGGACGGTCCGATTTATTTGAAGAAAAAAATAAATTACAAATTAGAGGGTCTGATTTATACTTTTAAATTTTTTTATTTTTTAAAATAAAAATCGGACGGTTCAATTTTAACATTATTTTTTTTTTAATTTTCAAATATACAAATCGGACTATCCAATTTGTGATTGTTAATTTAAAAAACAAAACAATACAAACAAATTGGTACCTCCAATTTATATGACCCATAGCAATATAAAACACTTCTCTCCTTACAGCATCTTGTGATACATCACTCTCTCTCAAAGAAAAATAAAAAGCGAAAGTTTTGCACCTGTGTGTAGTAGATCCTCTGATCAAAGGGGAAAAAAAGTAGAGTGAGTGAAACACCTCTGATCTTACCACATTCCCATTGGGAGAAAATAATCATATCATAATGATCATTTTAAACTCTAGAATTGCGAATTTGTACCATTTTTCTTGTATTGAGTATTTATATACTACTAATTCCCATGATCAAATTCTGTGGATAGAAGTTCATAATAAAAAATAATGGAGTTAGTAGGCCTCAGCATTTATTCATATATTTCGTGAATTTGATAAAAAAATGAATAAATAAATAAATTAATCATTATTAAATTTATCATTTTTATTATATTAACTAGTGTATGTAATAGAGCAATTGTCACTATAAAAAATTTACAAAATTTAATTGTTATATTTGCAATTACTATCAATCAAGTAGATTAACAAAAAAAGTGATGTTTATAGTGTCTATCATCTTTATAAATTTTTCGGTTAGTATACCTATATTTTATGTTCCAAATCACAATTTTTTGTTGAGTATATCTTTTTTTTTTCTTAGTGAATTAACTTATTTATCTTCAACTATTTCTTGCTCATTTTGCACTATATTTAAATACCGTTTCGGCAGCTTTAACTTTATTCATTTGACATTTTATTTGACCCATACAACATATTATTTCTGGACAGCATTCTAATTTTAGTGCAATAACATTAATGTGTTTGGTCACCGAATCGTTTAAACGTTAATTTTCTGTTATTTTTGTGTTAAGGCAAAATGTTTGTAGAATATATTTTTTGCCATTTTCAAACTACATGGTTTATTAAGCAAATAAATTAAATTAATTATTGCATTCAAAGATTCGTTAAAAGAAAGAGAAAGAAAACCAATAAATGATTGATCGTTAAAAAAGCAGGGGGGTTGCATGTATGTCTAAGTTGACTTAGATTTTGTCACCAAATGACACATATTCTTTGCCGTGGAAGGCATTGAGAAATGACTTCGGCTGCTTCATCAATCATGGAGGCAAACATGTGGATTTAGGCCATTATTGCATGCAATATTTTAAAGTTTTTTACTCTCAATAACCTATTAGGCTAGAAATAAATTACAAAAATCAGCTATAATAAATGATTTAATAATAAAAGCATTTAATAATACATAACGAAGTAAACAAGTAGTTTCAACCAAATTCTTATTAATTAGGTGACTTAAAAAAAATTAAGATTTTGCATTGTTGCTACTCGTACTTTTTTCTTCTTCCTCTCTCCTTCGAGTCTTCTTCCCTCCTGCTTCTCTTTATTCCGTTGTTCCCCCTTTTTTCTTTTAATTCCTCTTCCTTTTTATGTATTTTTATCCTTTTCTTTTTGTCGTGTTTGATATAATTTGTGTTGTTTAATTTATATATTCATTCTCGATCACAATATATATGTATTCGTTAGTTTTAAAAAAGTTATATATTTTTCATAGAATTTAATTTTACGTAAAATAAATTAAGATTAAATAACTAATTTTTTTAAAAGGTTGGTGAAACAATTAAAAACATTATTCATTTAATATCATCTCTCAGTATGTGTAAAATTTTGAATTAAATTCTATTACAGTATGTTATAAGGTATATTAATAAAGGAAAGGTAATAACAAGTCGTTTTAATTACCTCAAAGTTGACCTGAACTGAGAAGTCATGGCAGACCAAGATTGACTCATAAGTTGTTTTTTTCCTTGTAATTTTCCAGAGCCTGCCACAGGACTAATTAATCATGTTGTCATAGAATGAGACAAAGATCCAGAGAAATTTCAAGTAGGAAGAAATCTCAATAGACCACGTATGCACGGTATGGTGTAACATACATTATTGGAAGACCAATAATTAACAATTAGAAATGAAGAAAGTTAATACTTTTTAATATTAGTTAATATTTTATTTTCATGATGTGAATGTAAATTAATCGAATTATTTATTTTTCAATTTATTAGTAAACTATCTCTTTGAAAATTGTAAAAACTGTTCTTTTACAAATGTTTTTATTATTGTTTCCACTCATATTATTTCAAAAGTGAATTCTGCTCTAATTAATAACTCTGAATAAATTAAATACATACGTTAAGATACGAAAATTTTTTATTCCCTAACAACTAAAGTATTTTTTATTCTTTCATATATTAGGAAATTTTACTTGAAAAAAAAATGTTTCATACTAATAAATTCAGATGTATAACCATAACTATAGATTTTAATGTATGAGATTTTGTAGCATTTTTGAATGAGATCCTACATTGATTAGTATTATACAAAAGAAGTCTATTATCATAAAAACTAATATAATTAGATTTATTCCTCGTAAACAAATTTATTGGAATTTACGATCTCATTATTTTTCTATAAAATAAAAAGAGCTATTTTAAAAAATATACTTTTAAGTAATTGTTCCATAAATTTTATATCTATCTATACGAAGAAAAATTCTTAATGAGAAATTTTTATTTGTATAAATAGTATTTTAAATTTGGAGCGATATGTAAAAATTAACAATACTTGTTTATTTTTGAGTTGTTCCGTCGAATTAGTCGTTCAAAATTTTTTATCTCTACCCAAACCTGATAAAAAATAAAATCACTTTTTATAGATTCGTTAAGAATAATTTTAATCTAATTCATAGCTTATTAGAAGTAGAAGACGTTATGATACTTAAAAATCAAAATATTAATTAAATATTAATAAAAAATAATAAATTTTATTTTTCATATACATATCTAAAAGTTCATTGTCTTTTCTCAATAAAGAGGTTAATTATGAGTTAGAGTTTTATTTTAGAGATGAAAAAAAATACATTTCGTGGTCGACAGCCCAACACTTTATTATTAAGTAAATAATTTAGAAAGAAGATTAGTTACTACGTTTTAAGTACAGTGAAAAAGTTTATACTTCTTGTTAGAAAATTATTTATCAGAAGCATCTTGTGAAATACTTTTTGGCGATAGTAAATTATTTTGTTTTTAATTTAAATAAATTATAATTATTAATTAACTGATATACCGAGGAAGAGAAAAGAAATGGCAGTTAGGTAATTTGATGAGGAGATACTGATGTGTTGGCTCTTTTAATATGATTTTTTTTAGCTACTGTAGAAAGTTTTTTAATTATTTTTTTATTGCAAGAAATCACAAAATGGATAAGATTAACACCCTAAAAATATAAAAGAAAAGAAAAAAAAAGGTTGCTATAATCCTATATATATAGGCTTATTGGTGGTATTCCCATGCAGAGACTTCTATAATGTGGACCATATATACATCACAAAAACACGTCGTTGGGTTTAGCGTGTACGTTGGAAAATGACTGATTCATAATGCGATTTTGACATCTCTAAAGATGTCTATATACTTTGCCAAATCCATATATTTAAATATATACAATAATGTATTAAAAAAAATGGAGTAGTATTTATACAAGAAAAATAGCTTCATTCATGTGTACTACTAGTAGATAACTAGACAGAAACGCGAAGGAACATGTGGAGGACTAGTTTGAACTTTGCTTTGTTAATTTTTCTAGTTCATGCAGTTGTGCTTCAAGCTCTGGATCAATCAGGTTTAATAATATAATTGACATCAAAATCTACATACATATATATACATTTTCAATTCAATATATGTTAAGTAATATGTTGTGTGATTTTTAGGGTTCATCAGCATAGATTGCGGAGCCTTGCCCAACTCTACTGATTGGAAAGACATACAATATATTTCAGATGCCGGTATCATTAGCAGTGGTGTAGCTAAATCAGTGAGTTCTGACTCCATACGTTACTTAAAACATAAACAACTGTGGACTCTGAGAAGCTTCCCGGAAGGAAGAAGAAACTGTTACAAGATAAACAACATCACAATAGGCTCCAAATATCTGATCCGCCTTGAGTTTGCGTACGGAAACTACGACGGGATTAAAACTTTTCCAGAGTTTGACGTGTATCTTGGAGTTAACAAGTGGGATACAGTTGGAGCATCCAACCTTAGCCCCGGCGGGTACAAGACCGATGAGATTATACATATAGCTTCACAGGAATACATAAATATCTGTTTGGTGAATACAGGCCATGGCACACCATTTATATCAACCATAGATTTGAGGCCTTTGAAAAATGATACCTATTCCATCACTCCTCCATCTGCTGTTGGATCACTGGTTAACTACTACCGTGACGATTTCGGTTATTCATTCAGCGACGACTACATCAGGTGAATTATCAAGTATCTTCCATCTGGTTAATTAAATTAAAGTGAAGAGTCAGGTGTAATTGTGATGTTTAGTCATCAATTAGTCATCATCAATATTTTTAATGGTGTGAGATGATATCTAATAGTGTAGGATTAATCATTTTTCTTTTGATAGTTAAATGTTGGCCAAATTTCAACAAAAGTACTGGTCCCTTAGATTTTCTCAATTAAAAATAGTTAAATAATTTGATATATTTGATTAAATTGTCAGATATGGGGATGATCCCTTTGATCGTCAATGGAGAACCTTCATGCAACCTGATTGGGTAAAATTGTTTGATTCAAGTATTATAACTGCTGGTGCCTTTAGCAAGAATGATTACCAGTTGCCAGCAGGTGTCATGAATACCGCGATCACACCGGCAAATGCAAGCGATCCATTAGTGATAAACTGGAGGCCAAAAATTCCAATAAGTGATGTATACTATATATACATGCATTTTATGGAGGTTGAGGCTGAGTCGAACAACAACGAAATAAGGGAATTTAACATCTTTGTGGGCGGTAAGCTATTCTCTGAAAAACCCGTGCAGCCGCCCTACCTCTCTACAAAAACAATCAGAGCCGTAGTCCCGAACTTGGTTGATATTTCACTCGAAAAAACGCCGCGTTCAACCCTGCCTCCCATCATCAACGCCATTGAAGTTTACGAATTAATTCAATTCCACCAATTGGACACATTCCAAGCAGATGGTATGTTGTATTTATATCCTAGTTTATTCAATACAGTATTGGGCTTCATGTTTGGATATCTCAAAAACTTTTTCATATGTTAATTTATTAGTTATTTTTTTGTTTATTATGTTAAAAAAATTAAAGATTTTTTTTAGAAAAGATGAGAATGGCAATTTTTTTAAAAGATATTTTTCATTATTTTTATTTTAAAATAAAACAATAATAATAAATAATAAATGCTACTACTAGTTGATGCCATCACAAGGATCCAGTCCGTCTATGGTTTGGCAATAAGAGAAGAGTGGCAAGGGGATCCATGCGGTCCCGCAGGCTACATGTGGGAGTGGGACGGTCTCAATTGTACTCGTCGTCTAAATGAATCCCCTAGGATTACTGCCTTGTAAGTCGCTCTAATTGTTGGATAATAATTTATTTAAATATATTAATTATTTTTTTATATAAAAAAATATACCAGACAATTTTATGTGAGTGGTTATGCAGGAATTTATCTTCCAGTGAATTAAGAGGAATTATAGATCCTTCCTTTTCAGATCTCACTATGTTGGAAAAGTTGTGAGTTCATCTCCATTTCATCTCATACTCTACTCGTCATAAAAGAAAACACATTGTCAAAATAACACACTGATAGAAGAAACTTGATTTCATTTAAATCATTTTCAGATATTTTTAGTTGTATTATGTGTTGTGGTCATGTCATTTATTGTTTTTCCAGGGATTTATCAAACAACAACTTAAATGGCCAAGTTCCAGATTTTCTCTCTCAATTACACAACTTAAAGATATTGTAAGTTATTTCATTATTCGAGCTCATCTAATAAATGACCAAAACAAAAAAGAAAAAAAAAATCTTATAGCAGTGTCACTATTTTGGCAGGAATTTGGCGGGCAATAACCTCAGTGGTTCAGTACCATCAATACTAGTTGAGAAATCTAACAAAGGTTTTTTGTTACTCAAGTATGGCTCTTGTTGAAACTTCTTTCTATACTCTATTCTTATATACATATATTTTAATGTACATCTTATAAGTAAAGTGTCCTTTTTTGTATTAAAAATAAACGATCATAAAAATTGAGAAAAGAAAAATCTATCACGGGTAATTGATCTAAATATATTATACTTTTATCGTGCAACTTGACATGTGCAGTAGGAAAAGCATAACAGATGTTGATATCTTTTTTTTTATTTTATTTAAAGATGTTGATATCTTTTTAAACATATCATTTACATCATATTATGGATCAAATAACTCATAAAAAAATGGAGAAAATCTTAAGGATCATTACTTTTATTAAAATTTGGTCAGCACTTAATTAGAAAAAAAAAAGTAATTTCATACTATTGGATATAATTTTATACTATTAAAAATACTAATGATAGTTAATTGATGGCTACAAATCACAAATACTGCTGCCCATAGCATTTTTCAAAAAAAAGTCAAATTAAAAAAATATCTTTTTTGTGGTCAAAATAAACTAAATTTCGTCTCTATATACCTAAACTTAACTCTGGAACTCTTAAAAATTATACTGGGTAAAATAACATGTGCTTATGAGATGTTGATATAAAAATTAAGTAAAGAGTTAATTAACATAATAATGTTTCTATAATAGTGTTGATCAAAATCCATATCTACTATGTGAATCTGGAGGATGCAAAGAAAAGAAGAAAAAGAAAACAATGCCATTATCAATAGCCGTAGCTATTGGGATTTCAGTAGCTCTAGTGGCTGTAGCCGCCGCAGCTCTAGTCTGGACCCTGAAAAAGAAAAAAATCAAAGGTGATAGATATCAATCTGACTGATTAACTGTAAAATCCAAATTCGTGCATGTTGATTACCCAAGATTATTTGTGCATAATCTTAATTGACATTGGTGGCAGTAGAAATGACTCCAAAGGAGATCAAGCAAGAGGATGATGTATTACTCCAGTTCAAGAATAAAATCTATTCATACTCTGATATCATTAAAATCACCAACAACTTCAGAAAAATTCTTGGGAAAGGTGGGTTTGGAACAGTTTATATGGGACATGTTGATGATGCTCCAGTTGCAGTGAAGATGCTTTCTCAATCCTCAGTTCAAGGTTATCAGCAATTCCAAGCAGAGGTAACTAAAATAATCATTATATATATATATATATATATATATATATCACAACAATGATAAACCCTGATGATTCTGGATTTGGTTATGTTAATTATTCCGTGCAGGTTAAGGTTCTAATGAGAGTTCATCATAGAAATTTGACCTCCCTAGTTGGATATTGTAATGAAGGAAGCAATAAGGCTCTCATATACGAATATATGGCTAATGGAAATCTACGTCAACATCTCTCATCAGTAGGCACCAAATTCCTGAGCTGGAAAGACAGGCTCTGTATAGCCGTAGATGCAGCCCAAGGTTGGAAACTAATCCTCAAACTATACTAGATTTTTTTTTCCCGCCTTTTAATACATTTTCAATGAATTTAACTGGTATCAGGGTTGGAATATTTACACAATGGTTGCAAGCCACCTATAATCCACAGGGACGTAAAAGCTACAAACATTTTGTTGACTGAAAACTTGCACGCTAAATTATCTGATTTCGGTTTGTCGAAAAGTATCCTAACGGATGGGAGCAGTCATGTTTCAACTGTTGTTGCTGGCACCGCTGGCTACTTGGACCCCAAGTAAGCATTCTAATTATTTTCGAGTAATACTAGGAGCCAACATTTTGAGTGTAGAAAACAGAAAAGTTAGTTAGTGTTGGTCTAAAACTAAGACAAAAATAAGAAAAAATTAGTTTTGACTTAAAATTTCTCATAATTTTACAAGAAAATAATATTAATCACAAAGTTTGGTGGAAATGCATTGAACTATTTACATTTGTACCTCTTTTTCCAAAAAATTTTGCAGTTACTACCAATCAAGCAGATTAACAGAGAAGAGTGATGTTTATAGCTTTGGAGTTGTTCTTTTGGAGTTAATCACAAGTCAAGCAGCAATAAGAATGGCAGAAGATGATGATGATGATAATGATGGGAAAACTCATCACTTAAGTCATTGGGTTAGTTCGAAGGTGGAGAGAGGGGATATCCATGGCATTGTTGACTCGAGGTTAGGAGAAGACTTTGACTGTAGCTCTGCCTGGAAAATTGTGGAAACAGCACTGACTTGTGTGTCTCAAAACTCTAATGAAAGGCCAATCATGAGTGAGGTGTTGATTGAACTCAAGAACGCTTTGGCCATGGAATTAAGTCGAACAAACTATGGTGGTGGTGTCAACAATAACAATGGAGATTCATCGGTTGAACTGGTCTTTGTGAATGCAAATGAATCCACTCCTCTGGCCAGGTAAATTAAGACACACAATTACAAGTGGAAACTGATGTATCAGCAACAATAAGTTTTCTATTTTGGTTTTTGGGTTCACAAAAGGAGCCCCAAGGTCCAGAAATAGGAAACTCAAAAACTAACAATAAGTTAATTAGAGTATGTGTCTTGGACTCTTGGGAGTGGTGTGACTGAAGTTTCTCAGGTCGCAGATGAGGCTTTATCTCATGTGGTAATCTATATGTTTCTTAATATGCTGCATTCGGGTTTGAACTTTGACAAATGTGTCAAGTATTGAAAAAGAATTCTTTTATTTTGTGCGAGTGAATGCGTAATATAAGTGTTATAATACTTAAGATTGGGGTTGTCTACTCTATCTTAAAAAAAAAAATTTCTCAGGTCTTGTTTCTTCTTCTTTACTGCATGCTTGGTGCTTCTATATAAGCTATTTTACCATACAAGTTTATATAGTCATTTTTTCTAAATCATCCTCACGCGCGTGTCTTATGCACGCACATTATGCGCGCCTCTTAATTTAATAGATTTCAATCAACGCGTGCACGTTCTTTTTCTTGCCATTACTGCACGTTCTTCTTCTTCGTTATCATCATCACCAACACCACCTCCTCCTCGTCCTCCTTCTTTCTTCATTGGAATTTCTTCTCCTCCTTCCTTTTCCTCCTTCTCCTCCTTATCTCGCTGTTAAAGATAATGAATAATTCAAGTTCAGATTGTCAATTGAACTAAAACGAAGTTGATTATTTTTTTTAATCCAATCAAGTAGCTAATGTGTGATTCAATTTCAAGTTAATTTTTTCATTAATAATTTATGATTATGTAGGTGAATAATGTTTCATCATTAATGGTTTAAAATGAATATAATGTAAAAGTTTTACATTAAAAAAATATTTTTTTTTGTATTTGTAGCAAATTTGGGTGTAACACGAAGATATTTGGGTGTAATACGAAGACATTTGAGTGTATTCTTTAAGAATTTTCAGCATATGTGTGCTGATAAATTCTGCATAATTCAAAACTCTTCTTCTCCCTCCTCATCTTCTATTGCTTCTTCTTCTTCGTTTTCATCATCGTCGTCATCATCATCATCTTCTTCTTTTTTTTTCTTATTCATCTTTTTTTTCTTGTTTTGTCTTTTCAAGTTTCTTCTTGTTTTACTCTTCTAACAAGAATAAAAAAAATCAAACAAAGAAGAAGAAGAAACATATAATGATACAAAATTACTTGAAAGAGGATGAACTTATATTCGTTCAACAAAAAGAAAGAAAGAAATAAAAAAAAGAAGAAGAAAAAAATACAGCATTAGAAGAAATATTTTTCTGTATTTGCAGCAAATTTGGGTATAACACAAAGATATTTGGGTGTATTGTTTAAGAATTTTCAGTTTATGTGCTAATAAGTTCTGTATAACTCAAAATTCTTCTTCCTCCCTATCTTCTGCTACTACTTCTTCTTCATCTTCTTATTTCATATTTTCATAATTCTTCTTGAGAGGAAAAAATCAAACAAAGAAAAAAAAATATAATATTACAAAATCAATAGAAAGAGAAGGAGAGAAAAAATGCAGCAACAACAACAGTAATAAAAAATGACGATGAAGATGAAACACGCGAAGAAAAATGAGGAGAAACGCAAAGAAGAAGGAGAGGAAGAAGGAAGAGGAGGAGGAGGAGAAACGCGAAGCACGCTATGGAAACCGTTGAGTAGCGCGCGTGTTAACATGCTTGTATGGGTGAGCGTCTTTTTTGTTAGATTTGACCCAACTTGTATGACTTGTAAACCAAAATGATTTGTAGCACTTCTGTAAGTTATAATAACTATTATTAATGATGTTTGTATTTAAACAAACTAAGTCAAAATTGCTCGTGTTCATTCATGTTAAGATAAAATGTATTAGCCTATAATAAAAAACAACCATATTTGACATGGTTGAGTTTAGAGAACTAAATTATGATTAAGATGATAACTAAATATTATTGGGTTATTTGTTTGTATGATTTTATTGTGTTTGTGTGTAAAAAATTAATTAATTCACATTGGTCCAAGAAGCATGAAAAATTAAGTCCACACTAATACTCCAAATCTTGATTCAAAATAGAAAACGGTTGAACCAAAAAGAAAAAAAACAAGCCATATGTTATGAGTAGAAAATCAAACTTGGCCGAAACCACTCCAAGCCTATTCGGTGATCTCAAAGCCAAGTCCTCACAAATCACTATGTCACCAACAGGGCAAACAAAATTCAAATTCACTTTATTTCTCTTTTAATTCCACTGAACACACTCTTTTTTTTTTTTTCTCTTTCTTCCTTTCACATCAAAGTTCGGAACCAAAGAAGAAGAAAATAGAAAGAGTCAAAGCTAGGTTGGGGTGAAGAACAAAAGGGTTGTTACCAATTTCAAGCAAGTTTTAAGACTACAACAAGAGAAAAAAATTCATTAGAAAAAAAAATTACAAAAAGGTGATTTTTCTATTTATGCTTCATCAATGATTATTGAAGAAATCAACTGGGTCACAAGCACCATTCTGAAAAATATGAAGAAGGTGAAGTCATTGGTGCTCTGTTTGGAATCTACAGTCAATAAATAAACTTGGAGTCAAAGCAAGAACGTACGGCTCAGATTCAAGATTTTTGAAGAAAAAGGTTGAAAGAGAAGATTAAAGGTATGGTTGTATGTCACTACTTCTACCCTCTCTCTCCTCTGTGAACGCTGTTGCTGCATCTGTGTATTGGGAGAAGAGAACCAACATGTGCTGATGAAGGTTTCAAACTCTGGAAGCTTCACTTCTCTATAATAGGAGCGAACAGCCAAGGATTTAGCAATGAGTGAGAGCACACGTTTGGTCCCCATAGCTCTTTGAACTGTTTATTCTTCTTCTTCATAATTTTTACTGAATATTTCTTTTTTTTTCAGTTTAGTCTGTCTGTGTTTCATTGGTAAAAGGCAAAATATGAGATTTTGTAAGCAAAAGCCAATGAGTGAAAAAATGCAGAGAGTTAAACTTGGAGAAAAAACCATAGTTATCTTAGAAATATTTTGTATGTATTTCTGTTTTGTTGTCATGATCCTGAGGGAATTCCCTTGCAAGTTGGGTTAACACTTGGCTGTCGAAAGCTAGGTTTGAATCCTAGTTAAGTTCATGTTGGGTTAGAATCTGGACTTGTCCTAGATAGGATTGGATAGATCTTAGGGAGAATTAGTAAATGTAATTCTGTTAAAAGATAGTGAAATTCCATCACTGTTGTGATGAAGATTGGATGTAGGCTATATTACACTAGATAGATGAACCAAGATACATCTGTGTGTTACTTCTTCTCCTCTACTTTACTTCTAGTTCTGTTACTCAGGAGATAAAAATTAAAGTGTCTTTCAACTCGTTACGAAACAAAAGTAAAAATATCTTCTAAGTTTCTTTGAGAAAGCAAAAGGCAATTTTCACAAGAAAATGAGCCTAAGATTCAACCCCCTTTCTCTTAGTCACTGATAACCATTAGACACTAATATAAAATGATGAATTCTATCATGTCTTTTCTAAAATAAAGAATAAATTATTCTTGTGACATATACAGTTATTATTGATAAATTATTTTTCTACTATAGTTTCAAGATTTACATTATTTTTTTAGAAAAGTATATGGAACCAAAAGGTTATCAGCCAAAAACTAAACAAAAACCACATTAATTTATATTAATAAATAATTAATTTTAAATTTTTTAAATTTAAAATTTAAAAAATTTAAAATTGATTAAGTAAGTCTAATTAAAACATATAAAAGTCTTCATCTTCTCTCTCACATTAATCTACTCACCTCCAATAATCACACACAGACTCCCCTCTTCCACCGCCAGATTAAGAAATATAGATATAGTTAATAAACGATTAGAACATCTTGCTTGCAAATTCATCAATGGAAATCTCTTCGACTCGACAAGAAGCTGATTTAGAAGCGAGTTCTCTGAGCTGAGACACACTTCTTCCCAATTGCAAAGCCACCTTCAATTCAAACACTTATCCATTCTCTCTCTTGTCAAACTCATTCTCTTCAAGCGTGGCTTCAACTATTTTTTCTAACTGCTTGAAGAACCCACCGCAGTTTCTGTACATCTCAAACACCATTCCTACCTGCCCATCATGCTCAAAAGCGTTGACTACAGCTGCCATTGACCCGGCCATGGCAAAAACCACACCTGCACCGTTATTTCCCGCCACAAACACAGATTTAAAAGCTATAATGGCAGTGAGCAAGGGGCCTGTAATGGCCAGAGTCTTATTTGCTTCCAGTGCCTTATTTCTAAGCCTCTCATAATTTTCAACATCTTTTCTCTTCACAACTTCAATAACCTCCCTAAGCTCCATTTCTAGTTCTTCACTCTATCCGTTCATATTCATCAGAGCCAAAAAGAGCCCTTGAACAATTACAGAAATATAAAAAAATATTCATTTAATATGAAAAAAAATCATAATACTTAACAAAAGAAATATTCAGTTATATTTTAGTAAAAATAATTAAATATCTATAAAATTTAAAAAAAATATGAAATTTTTAAAGAAATAGAGACCTTCACATTTGTAATATAAAAAAATTCAAAAAATATATAAAAGAACATCCATTTAGTATGAAAAAGAAATATTCTGATACTTAGCAGAAGAAACATTCAGATATATTAACTCATAGAGATTTTGGATTTATCCAGAGGTATTTGGCTAGTTTTTTGCTAATACCCTTTTAGTTCCCTAACATTGTTCTATTTTTTTTAATTGACGCTTTGTTTTTCTTGAAACTTTGATAACAGTGTCATTTATTTTCATCATCCCCATTAAAAACACATCTTCTTCTCCAATTTTAAAACCTTAATCCCTCTCAAATTCAATCACCATTTTCAATCAATTAGGTTAGGATTTGGAACTTGTTCTTTCGCTTTCAATCCCCCATATAAACGAGCACATCTATCAATTTTCAGCTCTCTTCTTCCTAAGATTTTCTTCCTAATATTTTTTAAAAAATTCAGCCAACAATGGTACTCCTTTTTAGGTAACCAATCCCCGTAACCTTGTATAACTATATAACAAAAACAAACTAAAATATTAGTTGATCATAAAAATAATGAGTCAATAATTATCCTTTTAGAATTTTTATTATCTGAATAATAATTAAAAGATAATTTACGGACAATTAAAGATAAAAAAAATCCCTCTTTTATGCACCAATTACCATCATTTTTAACTTATATATCATAAATTCCTATAAGTTTTTCAGCTCTTTCTTTCTTAGAATTTTCCGATGGTATTAAAGACAGCAATCAGATTTGACGATCTCGTTCGAACCTTAGAACTCTAGTTAAAAGATAATTTATAAAAAACGACGGTATATATTACAAAAGATAATTTATCCTTTATTTTATATATATATATATATATATATATATTACTATTTATTTTTACTTTTTCTTTTTATGTTTATTAAACATAATTTTAACATATATTTATCTATTTTTAATTTTTTTAAATAATAATTTTATAAATACTAATGAGTTAATTATAATAAAATTTAATAATTTTATTAGTTCGTTTGATTTTATTAAAAACAAATATATTTTTTTAAATTAAAATACATAATTTTTTATTCTAATAATAAATATTCAAGAGAATATTTAGAGAGTATTATATCTATAATTAATATATATTTTTTGATATAAAATTATATCAATTTTTTTTCTATATTAATATGCATAATTTATCCTAATAATGAATATACAAAAGACTATTCATAGAATACTATATCTATATTTATAATTAATTATAAAAATAAGGAAAGAACGAGGTAGTGATCTTTTGTTTTTCCTCAATGTCCCAAAACACTTTCTCGCCGAAACTCTGAGTAGCCAGGAGGAAGTGTTTCTGCATAGATTTCAACTACTGAACAAACAGGAGGGAACTCCTCCATTTCTCACATATGTATGAAGTATCCAGCATCAAGCAGCTTGTATTATACTATTGAAAATGTTTCAGGTGAGGCAAAGCATAAAAATAGCATTTCAATGTTCCCGGTAGGACTAGAATGCTAGGTATTAATTTGTCATGTAGTCTGGATTAAAATGGACCATTGTACTCCCATTTGCAATGTTGTAAAGATGAACAATTTTAAAATAAGAGAGAGAAGTGGACAGCAGTTTACTGAAAGGTTGGACGAAAAACAGTGCTCGACTCTAATGGTAAGATATATGTATTATTACAGAAAAAATTTATAATTAAAATAATATTTATAGTATGATTTACATCGATTTACAAAATAAAAAACGATACCATTTATTATTACTTAAATCAAATTAAATAAATTTACAAATAAAATATAAATATAATATAAATTTAATTAAAAAATTAGTTGTAAATTGACACTGTTGCAATTTACGAAATCTAGTTTAAGTCATTAATAATTACTTCTCTTATTCTATTTTTAAGTATTTTTTATCTTTCGATATTATAAAATTTCATGGTCCTAAATAGTTAATCACTCTTTACAAACTTATAAATCTTTTATTTTTTTACATTCACAATATGATAAATGATCATGCAACAAACAAAATTTAAGATATATATAATTTAAATTTAAAAGTTAATACTCAAGAGAATACATAAAAAAAATTTAAAAATTTAGAAATGTTAGATAAAAAATTAATACCTTTTTTAAAAGAATACAGAAAAATTTAAAAAATTAATATTTAAAAGAATACATAAAAAATTTAAAAATGGACCAAAGTAAAAAATTTGCATATATAAAAATTTAAAAATTAGACAAAAATTTTGTATGAACTCTTATAAATACTAATTTTTAAATTTAAATTAAAAATATTAGAAAAATAAAAAGTTTGTAGATTTGTGAAAGAGATTAATCATTTATTTAATTTTGTTAAAAAAATTAACTATTTAAATATAAAAAATATGTTATAACGTGGGATAAAAATTATTTGTAACTGAAAAAGTAGTTATTATTGACTTCTCTCGAGAAACTATTTGGAGTTATATTTTCTAAAAAAGAAAGTATTGGGAACTAATACTAGTTATGTACAATGTGTACAATGGATTAAAAAAAAAGAGAAAATTATAATTAAAAATTAGATCATTAATTAATTATTTAATTTCAAATTTTAAAATTTGAAATATTATGATTAGTATTTAAACTCATTTACATTACGTACGTAAAGTTATTTCTAATGTTATCGTAACCTCCAATACACATTTAAAATTCACCGTCATCTTCTCCGGTACTCACCTCACATCACTGAATTCCTTGTCGGCCATACCCACGCCGCCGCATTCTCCCATCGACACCGTCCTCACCTTTGCCGGTCAGCCCGATGCGCCTCGCCCTCCGACGCTCAGCTCTTAAGCTTTTTTGCGTGCCTCTCTTCTGAATCGGCTTCGCTTTCTTACATTCTTTCAAGTCTCTTCTCACCGATGATACTACTATGCTCTTCTTTTTTGGATCCAAACATGGTTAGCTTCTTTCAGATTTGAGCCTTGTACTTCACAACAGTGCCGCTTTCGTCATGCCTAGTCCTTCAAAACTATTTTTCACCACAATAGTTGTTTCTTCTGTTTATTCATCTTCTACTTCTATTTTAATGATCAATTTAGGATGGTCATTTTAGTAGGTATGCGGATGGTTATTTTAATTTTTATATAGATGATTATTTTGATTGGATTGGGCTTAGTTATATATAATTAAAATATGTTAGATGTTGAATTCATTAGGTATGCGAATGATTATTTTATCCTTAAGTGGATAATTATTTTTACCAAGGGTGAGTGACGTGTGGCAAGTCAAGTAACGATGGTGAAATGGGATGATTATTGATGAAGGTGGGGTGGCCGCTGGTGGAAAATGAAGAGAGTTTTAGAGTGAAATGTTTTAGTAAATTAGGATTTCAGATGGTTATTTTTTTTAAATAACTAACTATATTTTTTTAAAAAATTTAAAATTTGAAATTGGAGAATTTAAAATTTAAAATTTGACGTGAAATAACTGAATGAAAGTTTTTAAATTTATTATTTATTTTTATTGGACTAAATAACTAACTCATTGTGCATATTATCAAGATTTTTCATTGACTCCCTAGTGAAATTCTTTCTAAAAATTAGATCGTCACCGCAACGGTATCAATTTATTTCTAAATTTTATTTTGTTTAATTTAAATTATATTATATCTAAATTTTACTTATAAATCAATCTAATTTCATCTAAATAGTAATAAATTATATCTTTTTTTTTATACAGATTTTTTTATTAAATTAGATTAAATTAAATTGTTGAAAAATTAGATTATGTCTTTTTAAATTATATCTTTTTTTATACTTTGTCTTTTTTACATAAAATTCAACAAAATTAGATTTATGTAATTTTTTTCTAAATATTAATAAATTGTATCGTTTTTTATTTTATAAATCGATCTAAATCATATCATATATATTATTTTAATTGTAATTTTTTTTTGTAATTATACATATATCTTGTTATGTACTTTTTAAATTTTTATATATGTCATTTACACGGTAAACAAAATATATAAAAAAATAAAAAATAATAATATATTATAAATTATTTATATTCATAAATAAAATATTTAAATTATTTATTTATAAAAAAAATTTAACAAATTTAATAGACTTAATTTAAAAGCCCAGAAAATAAGGGAACTAAAACATCCTCTTAGTTCCTTTATTGGCTTAATGTCTTTCAAGCCAGTTAAAGAAAATACACCCTTTCTTTAGACAACCTTGGAATATTCAAATTCAATACCTTTTAATTCGGTCACAGATTTATTGTACACCTAATTACCTCTAAATTTACAATAGTACTCTATCCTTTAATCTAAGTCTTTGAACTATTGTATATTAAATCTCAATAGTATCAGCTAATGGTTTATTGATCTGCCAATAAAATATACTGACTCACCTAAAACGCTTCCAAATAAATTTAAATATTATATATATATATATATATATATATATATATATATATATCTTTAAATATTATATATATAAAATTATAAATATTAAATTAAATAAAATAATTTTAGATTATTGTGTTTCTATAATTATTCATATGGATAATGTTAGGTAACCAATAATTTTTTTGAATAACATAAATAATCACCAATTAAATTAAAACATACTACATCTTTAAATTATCTACTTAAATTTTAATATTAAAATAATTATTGGTATATCTACTGAAATAAACATTCAATATATTCATTATTCATATATTTTTCCTATTGGTATATATATATATATACATGACGTATAGCAGCTTGTATTATACTATTATGTATTTCATTTTCCCCATATGTTAGAAAAATCAGTCACGTGGTTAGTATACTGTTGTGTCAATGGAACATTTCACTATTGTTTTAAATTTGAAGGCAGCCAAGGTTTTCTCCCATAGATTAAGGTTTCTGCATATAATAAGTAGCAGAGACTAGGAAGTGGCGTCATGTTCTAAATTTGATTTGCAAAGATAAATTGCGATGAAATTAGAAATCACTCGTTAGCTCTTGGAGGATAAAATCCATTAAAAAAATAATAAAATAAAATAAATAGAGAGCATAGACGCCGAAATGGCTAATTGCCGGTACAGAAAGTTGTAGTAATTACCAATAGAAAGATGAGATGGGAATGACTCAACCAATGCTAAAGCTTGAATTAAACAATGACAAAGTTTAGGAATTAGTATTTTTATTAAAATTTGATAATATTTATTAAATATAATCTTAGATTATTAAAATATTAATAATAATTAATGGATGAAATCTGTTAGTCTTCTATCATTTTTTTTAAACAATTCAGATACATATAGTAGATGCACTCATGCACATAAATAGGTTTGTTTGTTTAACAACTTGGTGCTTTAATATTTTTGATAGGGTAATTTTAGAGAGACAAAAAAAATAGTCAGAACTTATTTAAATGTTAAATAAGATAAATTATAGTTATTTTTGATTGATTTTTTTTATTTATCAAATATTTTCGTAAAATAATGTTAATGGTACACTAAACAAGGAAAAATATTATTCTTTTTCGAACTGTTATCAAATTTTCACAAAACAAACCGCTCCCCGTTAGAAAACATTACTCTTTTGGATCAAGAGAAAATAAGAAAAAATTAAAAAAAAAAGTTTATTTTCACTTGGTTTGGTTTAGCATAAACAGTAGAAGAGAAGAAAAACATTTTTGATAGCGCCACCCGTAAAATGTTTTCTCCTCAGTAAACAAAAAAACTCGAACAAAGAGGGATTGCAGTATGAAAATATCTTAATTACTTGCGTGTGGTTTGGCAAGCTACAAATTAAATTGGATCTAAATTCTATTTAAAATTTTTGTTATTGACCAATCAATTATTTTAGGTATAAGACAAATTTTAAATTTTTAATACTTATTTAAGAAAATAAATGAGATAATCAATAAATCAACTTAAATTAATTGTTTTATTTTTTGTCATGAAATTGGTTGTTGGTAAGTATTTATTTCGGTCTGTCATAATAACTTTACCTTTATCTTCCAAATTAATGGGCCCAGATCAGTCGGTAAAGAGGACGATTCTTACTCATTTAATCTATCTTCATTATCAATGTAAATTAGTATAGATAGATGAGAGTTTGTATCTTTTAACTATTTTTTTCAGATTTAATATTTATTAAAAGATAAGAATAGAGCTTATTTGTCTAGAAAAATTACCCATTTTATCTTTGTAATACTCAAAAAATTAATCATTAAACTTTCAGCATAATGAATACCTGGTGCAAACTAAAAAAAAATCCATCTTTATTTATGACTAAAAACATTATGGGCTCCCTTATACAATTTAGCCCTTTCGATTTATTTAGTCACTCAAAACCTTGAAATCGAAAAATTTGAGTTGATTATTGAAGGTTTAAATTTTTTTTTTATATATGTAGTAATTTATTAATCAATAACAAATTCTTAAAGAGAACTCAGTATTTCATATTAGAGAATACAATAAAAAAATTTCTAAAATCTCTAAAATCTCTTTTGTGCTATCGTTTGGACCATTTGATTGGAAAGAAATAGAAAAGTTTTCTAGAATAAAAATAAATGTGTTAAAAAAATTATCAATATGACCTTGATTAACATTGATAATGGAAATGTATAAATTCTTTTTATTGTTGATGGTTATATTGAAGATGACATGCAAATTTTTTTTTATTATGTTGAACTTTAAATTAAAAAAAATCCCTAAAATCATGGCTGAAGCACGTGTAAGAGTGGCTAATGTATTGACCTCTTAAGCCACATAGGATTCGTTTGGTTTTATACATTTGAGGCGAACGGTATGTTTTTGAATTTGATATAATTTTTTTGTGTGACTTGAATTTGATATAATTTGATACGATTTGGATACTATGCGTATATTTTTATTTTTTTTAATTTGATACTAAATAAATTGGTTAAAATAATAGGGTGCATTTGGTTTTATATGCTATAAAAAAGTGCCTTTAAAACTTAAAGGTAAATTCTATTGTACCGCTATAAGACTAGCTATGTTTTATAGTACCGAGTGTTGGGCGGTCAAAGGGAGCATTAACATAAGTTGAGTATGGCAGAAATGAAAATGTTAAGATGAATGAATGGTCATATGTGATTAGGGCTGGCAATGGGTAGGGTAGGGTAGGGTTTGGACCCTGCCCTAACCCTATCCGCAGGTTGAAAATTCTATTAATACTCTACCCTACCCTACCCGCGGGTTGAGAATCTCTCAACCCTAACCCTACCCGCACCCTAAAGTTCTAAACCCTATCCTACCCTACCTTACCCGCAGATATATAAAAATTTTTCAAAGTAAATATAAAATTCAATCATGTCAAATTTTATACATATTAATGACATAAAAAATAACAAACTAGTACTCTAAATTACTAAATTAACTAACTAGTTTAGTGGTTGTTTACTTATTGTAAGTCATTACATAAGAAAGGTTGTAGGTTCAACTCTCACTTCTTTAACTATATACCTAATTTTTATAAAATATGTGTTATATATTTGAGGTGCGGGTAGGGTAGGGTAGGGTACACCTTAAACCCGTACCCTACCCTACCCGCAGGCATACCCGGACCATACCCTACCCTACCCGAACGGGTTGGACCGGGTTGGGTACCCGCGGGTAGGGTATGAATTGCCAGCCCTATATGCGATTGGATAAAATAAGGAACGAAGATATAAGGGAGAGAGTTGGAGTAGCACCTATTGTAAGATGGACAAAGGGCGAAAGGCAGATAAAGATCTAAAAAGACCATCCATCAGGTGGTCAAACGAGATCTACATGTAAACGATCTCTCTGTAAACATGATACATGACAGAACACAATAGCGTCATTTGATTCATGTAGCCGACCTCACCTAATAGGACAAGATTATTTTATTGTAATTTTATTCAAATAATTTAAAATTTTAAAGTTATAAATTTTAATTAAATTTAAATGGATATAATTTAAATTAACGAATAAATTTAATTTAGAGTAAAGTATTGTTTTTGTCTCCAACGTTTGGGGTAAATCTCAAAATTGTCCCTAACGTTTCAATCGTCCTATTTACGTCCCTAACGTTTTAAAATTGACTCAATGTTGTCCTACCATTAGGGATCCGTTAATAAAATTAACGGCGGGACAAAATTGAGACGATTTTAAAACGTTAGAGACGTAAATAGGACTAAAACGTTGGGGACAAAAAAGATACATAGAAATAAATTTTAATTTTATTCTTCAATAATATCAATTTTTACTGTACATAGTATTCAATTATTTTTAATCATATTTACACTTAATCACCTTATTTTTATTCTAAATAAATTTATTTTTTTAATTTTACACTTAAAGTAATGTATTTTTTTATAAATAAATAAATTTTACACTTTTATTCTAAATAAATAATGTAATGTGATTAGAATGAAAGTGTAAAACTATAAAAAAATATAAGTAATGTGATTAAGTAATGAAAGTAAAATTACATTATTTATTTAGAATGAAAGTATAAACTTTATTTATTTATAAAAAATTATATTACTTTAAGCGTAAAATTATAAAAAAATTAATTTATTTAGAATGAAAATAAGGTGATTAAGTGTAAATATGATTAAAAATAATTAATACTATGTATAGTAAAAAATTGATATTATTGAAAAATAAAATTAAAATTTATTTCTATGTATTGTTTTTGTCCTCAACGTTTTAGTCCTATTTACGTCCCTAACGTTTAAAAATCGTCTCAATTTTGTCCCGCCGTTAATTTTATTAACGGATCCCTAACGGCAGGACAACATTGAGTCAATTTAAAAACGTTAGGGACGTAAATAGGACGATTGAAACGTTAGGGACAATTTTGAGATTTACCCCAAACGTTGGGGACAAAAACAATACTTTACTCTTTAATTTAATAAAAATAAAGATACGCATATTATTATACTCGTATAATTAATTATATTTATTCATTTTAAAAAAATTTAACAGTTTCAAATTATTAATTTTAAATTAAAAGATAATTGTACTAGTATTATTTTTAAAGTAAAAATTTTAATTTAAAAAATTTTAAATAAATGTACTCATATTAAATTATTTAAATAAAATAAAATAAATTAAAAAAATAAAAACATATCAATAAAATCTAAAACTATATTAAATTATATTAAACTGGGCAGCAAAAACACAATTGGCTCAAAATTAGATTACTTATTAGCAAGCTATATGACGAAGTTGCTGTGAGATAAACTACATACGAAATAAAAAAAAATAGATCTCAATAAATAATGTCTTTTTTTAAAGTTTTTTTATGGAAATAACCAAATTTATTACACCTATTAAGAAAAATTCTTATTTTAAAATTTTGCTAATAAGTAATCTAATTTTTTTTTTGTGGTGAATCTAAAAATATTGGTTAAAGTGTTAGAATATTACTAAAAGTTTTATTTTTTTAAATAAGTACATTAAAATTTTAATTTTTTAATTTTTTTCATATAAACTTATTAGAGTATTTGTTAGAGAAAAAAAAACACATGGACAAAATCTTAAAAAAAAAAAGATTTCAATTTTAAAAATTTAGTTTTTGAAAACCGAATTGAGAGGTGAGACTTTGGTTTTAAAAATTAGATTAGATCAGCCGATCGAATTGGTTCAATTAGAATGGCGAAGAAAACAGTTTATTCTGTTGTATATCTATTCGCAAATTGTTTGAAAATTGTCGAACCAACTGGTTGGATCAGATCGAAAACTGGCCGGTTCCATATAAACGACACCGTTTTGAATTTTTTAAAACAAAAAAACCCCAACGCGTCATCTTCCCCCACACCCCCCTCATTCGTGACTCGTGAGTCTCACCCCCATCTGAAGCCCAAAATTCAAAATTACCGAACCAAAACCTTAGCTTCCTCCTCAACAATTCTGCCGCAGTCCCGTCGCTGTCTGTGTTGTCGGTGTCTCTGTGACTTCCTCGTTCCCCTATTCCGAACCCATCTAATATAGTGTAATAACCATACTATTTTTGAGCAGAAGTTTCCAATAACCCGCAGTTGTTACAAAGGTTAGTTGAGATGCTGCAAGACGGGGAAGATTATGAGTGTCCAATTTGCTGAGTCTATTTTTAAAATGTCTACGATCCAAAAAATTCTGTTGTCCTCTAATGTGACTGGCCATTTTAACTTGTCGGATTTTTCCATGGGCATATATATATATATATATATATATATATATATATATATATATATATATATATATATATTTGAGCTTGGAATTTTTTCATGGAATATTATTGAGTTTGGAGTTTGACTCCATGAAATATTATATTATTGAGTTTAAAGTTTGACCCCATGGAACATTATTGAGCTTGGAGTTTGAATCTATGGAATATTATATTTGAACTTGGACTTTGACTCCACATATATTATTTTTGAACTTGGGGATGCGCGCATAGAGGGACTGTCCAATGGTTATCTACCAAGACATGTCAGGTTGGCTATATAACTGACAGATGAGACTCATCAGCCATAGAACAGGCATACATCATGTGCATTTGTATGTTTTGCTTGAATATGCATTGTTTTTATTTGCTTAATTGCTTAATGATGCTTATCTGCTACTTGTTGTACTTGCTATAATTGCATCTCTATCTGCATTTTCCTTTCTTGAATTATATGTGTATGTTTGTTGAGAGACCCCTCTTGGCGGAGGTGTGAAGGGGTGTTCCACCGGTGATTCGAAGGATTGAAGGAGTTAGAAAGTGGAGTGTTAGGTTAAAGGTAGATTCAGAACTTGAAATACCTTAGATAACTTACTTAATTTCTGGTTTAATTGAATCTTTAAGTTGAATTCTGAGTGTTGGAGTTCTAGAAATGCCTCTGACTTTTTCGGGACCTTTTATATTAACTAAACGGGCACCTTTACCATGCTGAGAACCTCCGGTTCTCATTCCATACATATTTTTATTGTTTTCAGATGCAGGTCGAGAGGTACCTCGCTGAGCGTTTGGAGTTTCCTATACAAGAGAAGTTTCGTTTTTGTTTGGGATGCTGTATTTTGTATTTATATATATATATATATATATATATATATATATATATATATCTCCTCTGTATATATTTTATGTTTGTCCCTCCTAAAGGTTGAATTAGAGAAACATGTATTTATTCTGTAGTTTGAGTTATATTTTGGGTTGTATAAATATATATAATTACATACTCTGGCCGGCTTTAGTTTTGCAGATCGAGTCTAGAGTTTTGATATCTGTATTTTGGAATTCTGATCTGTATATTATGTTTTTAGCCTTCTTTTGATCTTACCTATCTGTTTTACGATTATCCATGCGAGTGTGATACGATTTTCTATTTTCGCTTTTGTTTAGCCTATTCTTCAAGTCTCCTAGATATGATTTTCTTTCAACTATATTTATGTATGTATTTTACTTTTAGTGGTCGTAATACCTCACCACTTCTGCTTTACGACTTAAGCGTAAGGCTCTGTGTAGTAGGGTGTTACATAAATTGGGAGACAGAGACTGTAATAAGAATAAAGCTCTAATTTAATTTGTACAAATAGTAAAATTTGAATTAATTAATTGAAATGGGATATTTTAGATATAAAATTTTATTAAAATTTCAGTCTCCGCCCCAAAAGTTTCAATTTCCTATGTCCATACTTTTTGAAAATACTGAAATACTGAAATTTTTGAGACAAAGACTGAAATTTTAGTACCAGTTTCTGGGTCAACAAACATGATACTGAGTCTCAATCTCCCAGTCTTTATTCCAATATCTTAAAACAAACGCTACCTGAGAGATTGAAAGGGGGTGGGGACAGAGGTTTTTTTGGGCTTTTGGGCTGAGGGTTTATTTGTTGGACATCAAAACGGTGCCGTATTATAGGGAGAGTAACGAACCAAAAGTTTAAAAAACCAGCCCGATTCATCGGTTAACTGTCGGATCGACTAATTTTTTAACCGATTTTTTGCAGGATAATTCTAAGCATCAACTGGACCGGCCAAAAGATTGGTTCTCGGTTAATCCAATCAAACCGATTGGTTCAGTTCGATTTTTAAAATATTGCAAAGAATACATTATTATTCTATGAAGTAGTTAAAGAAAAATAACAAATAAAAAAAACAAACAAAATACTTTGATTTTCAAACTTAGACTCATGAACTACAAAAGAAACACTATATATATAACTTTTAGTAGTACAAAATTAATAACAGAAATTAATTATTGATATTAATATTAATTTGTCACTAATAAATACACATACACGTGTATTATAGAGTATTTTAACAAAACTATTTACATTAGTATCATATTTATGACAATTAGAATCATAAATTTATATTTAATTTTTTATTATTGATATTAATATCAATTTATTATAGATTATATTTGATTAAAAATTATATTATAATGCTTAACAATTAGAATGATTGATAATTAATATAATTAGAATGATTGAAAATAATATTAATAATTGATAATTCGTCTAGTTATATATTAAATATTAATTTCATATATAATTATAAAAATATATTTTTTTTAAAATAAGTTGAGAAGAGAAAAATATGTATACTAATAGAGTAGTGCTAGGGAGTCAATGGCCTAAACGTACAATGTGTACAATGGACTAAATCTTTGGTTCTAATTTTGGGTTCATCAAGGTTCGAACTCTTGACCTTCTGAATCTGGAACTCTAATACCATGTCCTAAAACCACTCATCCCAAAAGCATAACCTGATAGGACAATGTAACACTAATAATCATATCTCTAATACTTTCTAAACCTTTATTGTAGACATTATACGCTTAGGTCATTGGCTCCCTATACTTTCTCATACTAATATCATAATGCTATCTATTATAGAATAATATAATAATAATAATGATAGACAAGCTAAACAACACGTGGTAATTGGTATTAGTGTTGCAAAGATAATAATGTAAGAAAGAGAGAATGGAGTCTGTAGTTGATGCGGTAAATTATAGGGTGGTTGTTTTAAATTTTATTCTATGAAGCACATATATTTTTTTTATGGAGGATGTTACAGTATAGATTCATAAAAATATCTATACTTATAAAAATAATGTGATTTAATTTTTAAGTGATAAGTAGTGATTTATATGCTGTTCTTGCTAAGTCTAAATCCAAAAATAGTCATACTTTTGATTGATTGAAATAATTTGTCTGCTTTAGAGTTATGTTTTTTTTTTTATACTGAACCAAACAAAAATTAGATTAATCATAAATTTTAGCTAAAAACATATAACAACTAAATGTTAGCTTTCTTCATTTTTTTGTTGTTATCTTTTTTTTTAACATTTTATTTTATCTTTTTACATTTAAATATAACAAAATGAAAATTTGTTTTTGTAACACCCTAAGTTAAATTCTACCTTCGAATGTCTTTAAATAGGGTGTCACACTTGATAAAAAATCAATGAACCCAATCGTTATGCAAGAAAGGAAAGAAACGTACGCGTGAAATTTTGAGTAGAAAATCAAAGAGCATTGAAACTCGAAATTGAATACACTCAAAGAGGTTCAAGCAAACATAATAAAATTCCCATGAGGACAGCTCTAAAGAAGATAGTGTTTAAAGATAACTATGACGAAAAAAGAAACTAATGCATCCTAACTGATTTCATCGAAGAAACTCACATCCTTGTGTCATGGCCTTTCCTTGGCCTAAATCCTTCATGTTTTCACAAATCGAGGTAATAGAAATCTTTCTCCAACACTTTTTTCGCGCAGTGAAGATCCGATTCCGTTGTGTGGGATGAACTAAGACTCGACGGGGTGCCGAAGTGGGAAAATAGGGTACGTATTCCACCCTTGGACTTCCGCAAAGATTCAACTCCTCCTCTGGATCTTCCTCCATGGTGTCTTCTTCCTGGCCAGGGTTGTTGGATTCCTCTTCCTCCGTCTCGAAATCTGATTCGAGATGCATCACCTCAGATGACCGTTTCTTGAATGTTGAAGCATTCTTATCTAGGAAGGTTACGACGGGCAGTTGGAGTTCTCTTTTCACGAACTCTCGACCTAAGTAGATAGTTTGGAGCACGGTAGTAGTAAACGTAACTACCCACGCATGCTTCGAGGGGTCATACTCAGAAGTTACCTTTGGGGCACTGCGTCGTCTCTATCCGCTGTACCATGTTCCTCTGGAGATAGTATAGGAAAAGAAAAGGAATGAGAACTTAAAGTCTCAGTAGGAGTGCTATGCAACACCTCCATATCTATCTCTAGCCCACGTGCGGGATTTTAAAGAAAAATGTTGTACGATATGGCATGTAATATGAATATTTCTTGTAAAGCATATAGGTAAAAAGGAAAGCACATAGGAAAAATAGAAGGATAGTAACATATGAAACGTCGACATGTTCATAAATAAATCTTAAAAAAAGAACATCATTATGATCAAACTTTGCCTTATACTTTCTCTTTCCTTAACTTGTAGCTTTTATGAACTCGATCGATCACCCTCCCTTACTGAGGGATCATCTCGATATCTTGTCTTTGGGGGTCACCTTCCCTTACCGAAGGATCATTCCCTCAGTTTAATTTACAATTAAGGTTGTTTAGGCATACATGAGAAGAGATTCATGCAAGAATAGATCATGCAAGAATAGATCATGCTAGAGGAGGGACATATACCATAATAAAATGAGCATGTTGAATAAGATGTTATAAGAAAATATGTACTCTCGACCTTAGAGGGATATTAATAATATAATGTATAAAATATCATATAAATGTTCATTATATAAAAAATAGAATATTTTAAATAGTTGAATAAAATAGTTATAAGAGGGCATGTACTCTTAACTCAAAGAAATATTATTAATCCAATGGTATAAAAGTTAATATAATTCCACGTAATAAAAGAGGAGATATTAATTAGTTGAATAAAATAATTATAAGGAAATATGTACTCTTGACCCTAAGAAGATATTAATAATATAATGTATAAAATATAATCTAAGTGCACATAGTAAGAATGGAGTATATTAAATACTTGAATAAAATATTACAAGAAAGCATGTACCCTTTACCTTAAATTAGAGGAGTAATAATAACACAATGATATAAGAGGTCATTTAGTTGCACATAATAGAATATGGTACATTGAACAAGACATAAAAAAAAGGCATGTACTCTCAACATTAAAGGAATAATAATATGATGGTATAAAATGTAAATGCACATAGAAAAATATGGGATATGAATCAAGAGGGCATGAATGATGGGGGTGGCGAAACGGGGCGAATCCGCTGGGTCAAACCGCCAAAAACGGCGGGTCGGGACGAGATTTTGAACCCGCCAAATTTTTAAAATCCACCAAAACTGCACCGCCAAAACCGCGGGCCAAGGTGGGGCGGGGCGGGCTGACATATTATTTTTTTAAGGGTAATTTCGTAAATTTACAAGTGATAAATAAATAGGAAAATTAGGTTTTCCTTCCTCTGCTTCCCAGTTCCCACTTCCCACAAACAATCGGCCTTAACCCTTCGTCCCTTACTCCCTTCCCTGACCCTGACTCCCTGAGAGGGTGAGACCCTCAGACCGACGGACCCTGACCCCCGGCTTCATCCTTCGACAGCTCAGCTCCCTCGTCTGTCCTCACTCCTTGTTCTCGCTGTGTTCAGGTGTTCCCTGAGCTACCTGCGTAGGCAGCATCACACCGTTGCGGTTCGTGGCGGCGCGCTCCAGTTCCACTTCTCTCTGAGTTGCCTCTCGTCGTCGGTCAGTCACGTCGCCGGTCGCTGTTTCATCTCGCCTGTCCTCACCAAACTGAAGTGCTGGCGACGCTATCTCGTGTTGCCTCTACGCTGTCTCGGTGGTTTTGTGTTCCAGCGGATCCCGGCGGCGCTACTCTCTCCTCCCCTGCCTCTTGACGGCTGTAAGCCAGTAAGTAAAGGTTTTTTATTTTTTTGTTTTTTTTAGTAAAGAACTATGAATCTGTGATTGTGGTTGTGGACAACTTCTTAGATGCTGTTGAAAATTATTGTGGATTTGTTTATGAAATTTGTTTTACTGGTGTTTGTTTTTGAAATTTGTTTATGAATTTTGAGAGTAGGCAAGTAACCCTCTCAGATATCAGCATTGTAGTACTTGTTATACAGGACATACACTGCTTCCATCCATATATGGAAGCATTATTTGTATTTAAATGGCCGTATATATATAACATAATTCTGCTACCATTTCATTGTTTTGCCTCCCTTGAAATTCCCCTATGAATTGAAAATGTAAGCATAGTAATTTGAAGGCCTATGTTCATTAATTTATGCAAAGCTTATGATCTACTAAAATAGTCTAGAAAAAAAGAAAAGAATTACATTAATTACACCAAAAATTATATCTCTGGCATGCTGCTATTACATATTTTCACCATCTTTATCTTCGTCCTTTTTTTCATTTTGTGGTGGTATGTACTGGGTGTGAGGTACTAATGAATATTCTAAAAGTTTGTAGTGTACTAGTGTGAATAATACATGCTATTCATCTTGTTTCTTGCCTATCTTTGTGTGGCTTCTATTAGAGTATTACTGTATTAGTATCATTTTAACTATGTAACTTTAGTTTGAACTCTTACTTCGTTGTTTTTCGTGATGCTAGCGTATGTGTTCTGACTTCTGATGCAACATTATTGATTTATTGCTAATTTAGATATTGTTATGTATTTGTGTTATTTAGGTTGAGTTGTTGATTCTGCAATGGATGATTCTATCTCTATGGAAGTTGATGGTGGGAATGTAACACAAAATTCTGAAAATATGAAAAGATCTGAAATGGAAGAAGATATTAAAAAGAAAAAGACAAAGGCTGTAACATCGGATGTTTGGAGATATTTCACAAAACTTGGACCTGGTGATGATGGAATAGATCGTGCTCAATGTGATGGATGCAAACAGAAGTTTAAGGCTGGTGGTAAACAATATGGGACATCGTCACTTAAGCGTCATTTGGACAGGTGCGTGAAAATAGATTTTGAGGATATTGGGCAAACTTTGATAGAAATGAAAAATAAAATGGGGGCTCTCAAGATAGATAATCATGTATTGCGTGAGATGTTTGGTGCCTTTGTGATTGATTGTGATGTTCCCTTTTCTATTGTTAATAATAAAAAATTTAGAAATTGGGTAAAATACATCAGTCCAACTCTAGGCCTAATTACTAGAAATACTCTTAAGGAGGATGTGTTAAAAATTTACTCAAGGAAAAAAAAAAGCTTAAAAGTAATTTATTAGCCATTCCTAATAGAGTTTGTTTGACTTTTGATTTGTGGACATCCATCACTACAGAGGATTATTTATGCCTAACTGCTCACTTTGTTGATCTGAATTGTCATATGCCTCCTCCTCACACGGGATTTGAATTGTCTTCTAAGATTTTTAAGCTTTTAAATGAATGGGGAATTAAAAAGAAGATTATGACTCATACACTAGATAATGCATCTGCTAATGATACATACCAAGATCATTTGAAAAGTATATTAAATATGCATGATTGGTTGTTGTGTGATGGAGAGTTCTTTCATATTCGTTGTTTTGCTCATATTTGAATCTTATTGTGCAAGATGGATTAAAAATTACTCATGATGCATTGGATAAGATTAGGAAAAGTGTGAAATATGTAAGTGGATCAAAAAGTAGAATGATATGGTTTAAAGAATGTGTTTCAGCGATTCAGGGTTTGAATTTTACAAGTGGGTTGCATCTAGATGTTACTACTCGATAGAATTCTACGTACATTATGCTCGAAAGTGCTATCAAGTATCGGAAAGCCTTTGAGTATTTGAAGGCAACCGATCATGCTTATAAGTATTGTCCTTCAGTTGATGAATGGGGGAGAGCTAAAAAGATATGTGAATTTTTATACCTCTTTTATGAAACCATTAATTTGATTTCTGGCACATCTTACCCTACTTCGAATTTGTATTTTATACAAGTCTATCATATTCAATGTGTTTTGATGGAAAGTTTGAGAAGTGAAGATGAGCTTCTAAGGAGCATGGGAGAAAAGATGATGAATAAATTTAAGAAGTATTGGAAAAAGTACAGTGTCATTCTTGCATTTGGTGCTATTCTTGATCCTAGACTTAAGATTTCTACTTTAGAGCTTATGTATGAAGAGATTGATGCTGAGACTGCAAAAGGGAAGGTGGAACATGTGAAAAAAAATTATACAAACTTTTTAAAAAATATGACAATAATTCTCTTCCAACTGTTCAAGCACAAGGACCTAGTATTCAATCTTCATCCATGGCGCATACCCCTGAAAGTGCAAGCAAGAAGCGACTCACAATTATTGGTGTAAGTAATGTTTAACATATTTAAATTCTCTTATTAATTGTCATTATTCTATACTAACAAGATGTGATTATTTCTATTTTGATAGAAATTGATAAAACGTAACCATCAAGCTGAGGTCTCTAGTGGAAAGAATCCACTTGATACATATTTGGAGGAGCCACTTTTGTCAAAGGATTGCTTTGAAAATTTAGATGTTTTGGAATGGTGAAAATTATATGAGAGTCGTTATCCGAAGTTATCAATCATGACACGTGACTTATTAAGTATTCCAATTACTACGGTTGCATTGGAATCTGCCTTTAGTATTGGAGCTCATGTCATTAACAAATATAGAAGTTGAATGTTGCCAAAAAATGTTGAGGTTGTGATTTGTACTCGCAATTGGAATAAAGGCTTTGTTGATGGTAATTACATTGTTAGTTACTAATTTAATATTTATATAACATTTAAGTCTTTATATCTTGTTCTAAATTTGGGTATTCTTCTAATTGTAGGTGAAGGCGAAGGTGAAGATGTGAATTCTCAAGGTGCTAGAGAGACGATGTTTCAACTTTTGGATCAGATTCAAATTTTATTGATTTAGAAGTAGATAATTAATTTATGTGTGTTAATTTAAGAAATTTTTTGGGTGTCTTGTTGATTTATGAATTATGTTGTGTTTTGTTTTAATTATGGTAGAATTTATGTGTGGATTATGTGTTTGTTTTGTTATTATTATGCACTTATGTTTGAGACTTTGAGACTTATTATTTGTTATGTTATTTTTATTATTGTTAATTTCAATAAAAAAGTTATTATGATTAATTATAATTTTTTTATGGATTAATAATTAATTTAAGATATTATTCTATATATTAAAAAACAAATTTGATGGAATAATTTTATTATAAAGTAAAATAATTGTTAGTCCTTACTACTTAGTATGTTAAATTGAATTTTATTAAATTTTATCATAAAAAAATTTGGTAAAAAAAAAAGGCGGGTCGACCCACCAATCCGCCGATCCGCCTTTTGGCAGAGTGGGATAGCAAGTTGAGCCCATATTAGTTTGGCGGGGCGGGCCGGCCTGGGCGGATCAGCCTGCTTTGTCACTCCTAATGAATGATATAATAGATAATCATGATCAATGTGGATGGAAGATAAGTAAAGAATAATTAATGTCATAAGACACATGAAGGATGGTAGCCATGCATGGATGGAAGGAAATAAAATAGATCATACTATATGTCAACATAAAAGTAAGAAAAACATAATTCTCTACTCTTTTCCTAACGCTTCTTTATTGCCAATGAACTTGCCTCTTGTGTTTGCATACAGAATATATTTTTGTAGAGAGAGAAGGGAGATGATTAGTATTTGAGAGAAGTGATTTTCTACCTTTAAGTGCACCCCTATTTATATACATTTGGTGATAGGGTGGTTGAAATAATTTTAAATTCAAACGAAAGGCGGTTACTAGATTCCTATCCATAATTCAAAATTCTAAACCCATTTTTTAACTGATTTTCAAATTTCAAATTTAATTTTGTTTCTAAAATGAGTGAAGGGAGGTTGTTACAGTTTTGATCAGAAAATAAAAATCTATCGTTGTCCACTTTTTAGACTAGACAATTTATTTCATTTCTCCGATCCTGTTTATCTTATTAAGATTATATCTATTCTAATTTTTAAGTAAAATAAAATTTATGTGATATAAAACAATCATTTCTGTTAAATAATTTGCTACAATTTTGAATAATTTGGTCTCATTTTTGTTAAATAATAAATCTTTTAATAATTATTTATTAGTATACTAAATACTGCTAATGTGATGAGCTAAAATGATATTGCACCAAAATAATTTTATCAGAAGACAAATAATATACTATTAAATTGGTTTTTATATTTATAAAAATAAATCATTTTTTTCTATACACATATAATATTACAATTTTTTTTTGTAGAATTAATTTAATTATGGTTTAATTATTTTATTAATTTCTATAGTTTCACCAAAATTGTAATTAGATCTATTTTTTAATTGAATTTTTATATTGCTTTTAATTTTATAATTAGATCCTTATTAATGTAAAAATATTAGAGTTAATAGAATATTTTTTTAAATTAAAAGTATTTAAAATTAAAATTTTAATTTAAATCTTTGACCAAATTTTTTTTTAAAAAAAAATTATTAATAGTGTATCAATCAATAGTTATTAAAAAAATCTATTATTTAACAAAAATGTGAACAAGTTATTTAACAGAAATTGATTATTTTATATAAAATAAATTTTATTTTACTTGAAAATTAGAATTCTTTTATAAATAACATTTAAAATTCTAATTCATTATAAGACATCATTTTAATAACATAAACAGGAGACATGAAATAAAAGGAGGAGGTTGTCTAGTTTAGGAAGAGGACGTCGATAATTCTTTATTTTTTGGTTAAAATAAATTTTCATTTTGTTATATTTAAATGTATAAAAATAAAATAAAATGTTAAAAAAAAAGAGATAACAACAAAAAAAAATAAAAAAAACTAAATGTTCATACCTGAGTTGAGGTATGCGATTCGGGTTGGCTGAAGACACAAGTGACCGACCTCTTCACAAAGAGTTCAAACCAGACGCTATAGGAGCCCAAAGTAAGTCCAAATGAAGGAACACAGCCCAATCTAAAGGTGGCAAAAGCCTAGAAGGATAAGGCGGTTCCTTAAAAGATAAGATGACTTCACCTAAAATGATAAGATAAGATAACTATCTAATCTCAAGGAAAGCCACTCAATAATACTATAAATACACTAGAGCACCCAGGTATAATTCATACTTTGATTCTACACAAAATCCTGCCTAAAGTACGTGCTAACTTAAGCATCGGAGTCTTTTGCAGGTACCACCACCCTCTGGTGACAAAGGATCAGCAACATCGGCAAGTCCAACAAGTCGGACACGTTAGCTCCGGCCACAACAGCAGATCTCACCCAAGATCGACCTTCAGTTTTAGGTAACCCTCGGAACATTGGCGCCGTTTCTGGGGAACCTGGAAGTCATTCCATTATCATGACGGACAACCTTGACAACGATCACAACTCTAACTTAGAAAATAGAACGCCGCTTAAAAACACGGATACCACATCTAAGGATGCACCTCAACCCAAGGGAGACAAATAGCCTCCGAATGAAGAAATTCTGGAGGCTCTACAAGCTCAGCAGGATTGCCTCAAGCAGCTCGAAAAAGAGGCTGAATATCAACAGGAAGCTGAAAGAGACCTCCATAGAGAAACAAGACGGCGTCGAGAGTTAGAGGACAAGCTCCTAAAGCTTGAGGCCGACCTTAAAACCCAAACCACTTGATCCAATCATGAAGACAGCTCCCACAAAGATCAAGATCCATTCACCAAAGAGATCATGAAGGCTAAAGTCCCAAAGAACTTTAAAGCTCTCGACATGACCCCCTACGACGGTACATCCGACCCAAGCCATCACCTTAGCAATTTTAAAAGCAGAATGTATCTCACAGACACCTTAGGCGCCATTCGATGCAAAGCTAAGCACGCCCCTATACTATTAGGGATTAAGCAAGGAGATCGGGAAAGCCTCCGCAACTACATGGAAAGATTCAACAAGGCATGTCTGGACATACAAAGTCTACAACCAGAAGCAGCTATCATGGGACTCATCAATGGTCTGCGAGAAGGACCTTTCAGCCACTCAATATCTAAAAAGCACCCAACATCCCTAAACGAGGTACAAGAACGGGCAGAAAAGTATATTAACATGGAGGAGAACTCTCGACTAGGAGAAAACTCAAAATCCGGATTCTCTTACCCTCCTCGTGACAAGGATAAAGAGTCCAGAAAAAAAGAAGACCAACCTATTGAGAAAACTAGAAAGTACCACAGCTACACTCCACTAAGAGTGTCCCTTGTGGATGTATACAAGAAGATATGCAACACTGAGAAGATCCCACCACCTCGCCCAATCAAACACAAAAGAGGAGGGGAAAATCAGACAGAGTACTGTGAATACTACTAGATCTACGGACACTCTACCAACGAGTGCTTCGACCTAAAGAACATCATAGAGAAATTGGCAAGAGAAGGGCGACTAGATCGGTACATAGCCAATAAAGCGGATGAACCAAGAAAAAGAAGAAGGGACGAAGAGATCAGACGGACTGAACGTCCAACTCACACACCTGAAAGGCATGTTCACATGATTAACGGAAGATTTGCCGGAGGAGGGATCTCTAAATCATCTCGCAAAAAGACACTGATGAGCGGATAATTTATACGCTTTTTGGCATTGTTTTTATATAGTTTTTAGTATGATTTAGTTTGTTTTTAGTATATGTTTATTAGTTTCTAAGCAAAATTCACATTTCTTGACTTTACTATGAGTTTGTATGTTTTTCTGTGATTTCAGGTAATTTCTGGCTGAAATTGAGGGACTTGAGCAAAAATCTGATTCAGAGGCTGACAAAGGACTGCTGATGCTATTGGATTCTGACCTCCCTGCACTCGAAGTGGATTTTCTGGAGCTACAGAACTCCAAATGGTGCGCTCTCAACTGTGTTGGAAAGTAGACATCCAGGGCTTTCCTGAAATGTATAATAACCATACTTTGCGCGAGTTTTGACGACGTAAAATGGCGTTCAAACGCCCCTTCTCTGCCCTATTATGAAGTCAAAATGCCAGAACTGGCATAAAAGTTGGAGTTAAACGCCCAAATTGGCACCAAAGCTGGCGTTTAACTCCAAGAGAAGCCTCTACACGTGTAAAGCTCAATGCTCAGCCCAAGCACACACCAAGTGGGCCTGGAAGTGGATTTCGGCATCATTTACCTATTTCTGTAAATCCTAGTAGCTAGTTTCATTATAAATAGAATATTTTACTATTGTATTTTCATCTTTTGATCATCTTTTGATCTCTTGATCACATTTTGGGGGCTGGCCTCACGGCCATGCATGGACCATTATCACTTATGTATTTTCAACGGTGGAGTTTCTACACACCATAAATTAAGGTGTGGAGCTCTGCTGTTCCTCGAGTATTAATGCAAAGTACTATTGTTCTTCTATTCAATTCATACTTATTCTTGTTCTAAGATATTCACTCACACTTCAACCTGATGAATGTGATGATCCGTGACACTCATCATCATTCTCACCTATGAACGCGTGCCTGACAACCACTTTCGTTCTACATAAGATTGAGCGTGTATCTCTTGGATTCCTGGTCCACGACGCATGGTTGCCTCACCTGACAACCGAGCCTTCCATTCCGTGAGATCAGAGTCTTCGTGGTATAAGCTAGAATTATTGGCGGCCATTCCTGAGATCCAAAAAGTCTAAACCTTGACTATGGTATTCTGAGTAGGATCTGGGAAGGGATGACTGTGACGAGCTTCAAACTCGCGACTGTAGGGCGTAGTGACAGACGCAAAAGGATAGTAAATCCTATTCCTACACGATCGAGAACCAACAGCTGATTAGCCATGCGGGAAACCGTAGAGGACCTTTTTCACTGAGAGGATGGAAGGTAGCCATTGATGCCGGTGAAACCCAACATACATCTTGCCATAGAAAGGAGTATGAAGGATTGGATGAAAGCAGTAGAAAAGCATAGACTCAATAGGAACAAAGTATCTCTATGCACTTATCTGAAATTCTCACCAATGAATTACATAAGTACCTCTATCTTTACTTATATTTTATTTATCTTTTTAATTATTAAAACTCCATAACCCATTTGAATCCGTTTGACTGAGATTTACAAGGTGACCATAGCTTGCTTCAAGCCGACAATCTTCGTGGGATCGACCCTTACTCACGTAAGGTATTACTTGGACGACCCAGTGCACTTGCTGGTTAGTTGTGTGGAATTGTGACAAAGTGTGATTCACGTTTGAGAGTACCAAGTCTTTGGCGCCACTGTTGATGATCACAATTTTGTGTACCAGACACCTTAAAGAGGTATATCATGTCAGAAAAGAAGACAGACCGCTCAACCCCCACTATTACCTTTACCCAAGAAGACGCAACAGGCATCATCCCAGGGCATGATGATCCCATGGTCATTACTATTATTCTAGCCAATGCTAATCTCCACCGAATATTGGTAGACCAAGGGATCTCCGCAGACATCTTGTTCAAAACCGCCTTCGACAAGCTCGGCCTATAAGAGAAAGAGCTGCGAGCGTATCGGAATAGCTTGTTCGGACTTGGGGACACCCCAATTCAACCACTAGGATACATTTCACTGCATACAACTTTTGGGAAAGGAACCCGGTCAAGGACACTAAATATAGATTACATTGTAGTCGACGTGAGCTCAGCATATAATGCCCTTATAGGTCGGACAACACTAAACCAGCTCACCGCAGTAGTCTCCACTCCGCATCTATGCATGAATTTTCTGACTCTAGAAGGGATCGCCACAGTAAAAAGAGACCAAAAGCTTGTGCGACGCTGTTACAACGAAAGTTTGAACCTTAAAGGCAACCCTAATGGAAAGAAAATCAACACCATTGAACTAGAGAGAGTTCGAGCTCGCGAAGAACTTCATCCACAACCTGAAGGTGAGTGTAAGACCCCTAAATTTTTAAAAGTTATTAATTAATTATTTATGATGCATTATGTTTATTTAAGACTATATTTTGGAGATTTTTATATAAGTTGAGTAAACTCCTATTTTTAATTTAGAGTTATAATAAAAAAATAGTGAATATTTTATATGCCTTAATTTTAAATATTTATATTTTTAACCTTATTTTATAAATAAAAGAGAATTAATTTATTTATCCCGAATTTTTATTTAATTAGCATTTAATTGAAACTAATTTACAAAATTGTAATTAAAAGGTATTCTAAAGATGGATATTTTATATTTAATTTGATTTTTAATTATTATCCCATCTTTTTATTTATTTTATAAAATTACACTATTATACCTAACATTTTAATAAAAATATCTAACCTAACCCTAATTTTATCTTAACCTAATTTTATACCCTTACCCACACTAACACACACTCCACACCCCACCCTCACCCACCGTAACCACACACACACTTAACACAACACACACACCTGAAAGAAGAAAGAAAAAGAATGAAGGAAAGAGAGAAGAAAAGAAAAGGAGAAGGGAAAAGACGGAGACCTGAGAGGGAGAGAACGCCGGGGATAGGTGAGCTGCAACGGGAGAGAAGGGAAGAGAGAAAAGAGGGGACCCGAGAGAGAGGGAAGGCGCTGGGGAAGAAGAAGCTCGCCGCCGCCATGGGTACTGCTGCTCGCGCTGCTGTTCGTCCTTGCTGCCGCCAACTGCGTCGTTGCGGAAGAGAGACTGACTCCGTCACCATCGCCGCGTCGTGCTACACGCTGTCGCCGCCACTATTTCGTCACGAGTGAAGAACGCGCGAGGGAGGAAACAGAACTGCGAGAGAGCTCAGCCACGGAGAGAGGAGACGCGCGTCAGATCTGTTGCTGCCGGACCGCCCAGCTGACCCGTTGCCAAACCACGCCACCGTCCGAGAAGCTATCTCTGCCGCCGCTGCCGAAGGTCACCATTGGAGCCGCCACTCCACTTCTGTCCTTCTTCTTACAGTGAGTTGTCCGTGCCTTGAAATTCTTTCTGTAATTATTCTAGCTATCTGTGGTTAAGGATTCTGATGTATAGATGTTGTAGAGTTAATTTTATGGGTTTGCATGGCAAAAATCAAGGTTGTTGCTGAGCCACTGAAGCTCTTGGCCGCTGTCGGAGCTGCTGCCAGTTAAGTTTGGGGTGGCTGGCGCGTCGTTCTTATATTCCAGAGTAATAACCGGGGTTGCATGTTGTGACTTAAAGATGTTTTTGCTGTGGTGAAAGTGTGTGGGCTATGAATTAAAGCTGCCGTTAACTTCAGGTCGAGAGGAAAGGAATTTCTTGAGTCATTTAGATTGTGGTTTGAACGTGTCGAGGTAGGGCGTTTTCTTAAATTCATTTTACTTTAAGAGTTGTTATAAGTCGATAATAGTATGAAAAATATAATTTTATAATTACATGAGTTTTATGAGTTGAATCGAACTATTTGGATGGCTGTGATTATTATTTGACTGGTTTGCTGAATAATTGAGGAAGCTAGTTATTTTGATTTGCTATTTTGGGTTGTTAAGTTGGTCGTTATTGAATTGATTTTCGTTGAATTACTGGAAGATGTTTAATGTTGGAATTTGGTTTGATTTTGGAAAGGATTTGATATTGAGAACTAGTTGAGAATGGGTTGAAAAATGTGGTTTTGATGGGACCTGCAAGGGTGGCATAGTCCGAATTTTAGAGGAGATGCTCCCCAAATTTTTATAAAAAAAAAATTGGAGACTTTGTTTAAAAATGGTTATTTAAAATGATTTAGATTTTCAAGGATTTTGTAATTTGACTTTTGAGAATTATGAAGAAAAAGTTTACGTTTGGTGCTTGATTTATTTAGAAAAGAATGAATTATATTTTGAATCTGTATTATTGAAGAAAGTAACAAGTGGTATGATGAGAATGAGTATGAGAGTGAAGATTGATTTTTGAGTATGATTTTTGAATAATTGAATGATAATAAAGATGAATGTGAAAATGAGATATGAATTAGTATCGGAAGTGAAAATAATAGTTATGAGAAATGATTGAATATATTGAGCTTGAGGGTGTTATCTCCCTCATGTCAACTTGGGGTGGGTGTTATCTCCCTCATGTCAGCTTGGGGTGTTGTCTCTTCTCCCCATGTCAGCTTGTGATTCGTCCCATGGATATTATTAAGCTTGGGGCGTTCCTTTCCCCTTGGTATATTTTTTAGCTTGAGAACATGTCGGGATGGCTACGTAACCGACAGTTGATATCAACAGCCATAGGATAGGCATTCATCATTGCATTTGTATGCTTTGCTTGTGTTTGAATTTGTTTGGGTTTGCCTAATTGCTAATCTGTTATTAACTGCTATTTGAGCTATTTGCTGTAACTGCTATCTATACCTGTATTTTCTTTGTATGTTTTGCCTGTATTTATTTCTGTTGTGGTACCTTCGAGTTTGGATATTGATGATGAGATGATGATTTGGTTGTGGAATTGTTTGAGTCGCTGAGTTGAAGGCTGTGGTTGATCATTCTTAGGAAACTTTTAATTTTCTTTTATAGTAAAGACTGAGTTTGGAATTTCTAAATACTTAATTACTGAGTTTGGAAAACAATTTACCTACTATATATCTTCTTATAATAAACTCTAAAAATCTGTGGTGAGAGCATGTGGTTAGGTTCTCACCCCCTACAGACTTTTCTTTTCAGGATATGGACAAAAAAGCTTATGAAGAGTAGTTGAGTTTGGCTTATGCGATAGAAGATGTTTCAGTTTAGTTATTATTATTCTTCCCTCGCCATTAATATTATAACTTTTGCAAGAGGGATAGGAGTTTTGATATGTGAAGTTTATATATTGTTATGATGTATAAATATATATTATTTGTAAGTATTATAAATTGTATTGAAAAGTATGGATGTATGTTTTGAAAATTCGGTTTAAGATTTAAACAGGCTTATATTTTAGTATTAAATATTTTAAGAGTCGTAATACCCGAGCTATCAGAGTGGCGTAGCAGGAAGCGTGACATTTTGATAGTTAGGGTGTTACAGTGAGACCGAAAAGTCCAGATCGGGGATGCTCAGGATAAAACAACAAATGTAGGGGCAACCTTGAAAGGAGATTTAAAAGAGCCACTGATACAACTCCTAAAGGATAATGCCGACCTCTTTTCATGGAAGGCAGCGAACATGCCCAGTATAGATCCCAAGCTAATGTGCCATAAGCTGGCAGTATACCCCGGATCTCGGCCCGTGCAATAGAAACGTAGGAAGCTCGGGCCAGAAAGATTCCAAGCTGTGGAAGAGCAAGTTCAAACCACTACTAGAGCCAGGGTTCATAAGGGAGGTCAAATACCCATTATGGCTAGCCAATGTTTTCTTGGTGAAGAAGTCAAATGGCAAGTGGAGAATGTGTACTGACTACACCGACCTCAATAAGACCTGCCCAAAAGATCCCTACCCGCTCCCAAACATAGATACTCTAGTGGATGCTTCTTCCAGCTCTTTCATGGATGCCTATTCAGGATACAACCAAATTCCAATATACCCACCTAATAAAGAGAAGGCCTCGTTCCTAACCCCAAAGGCAAACTATTGTTATATAGTTATACCCTTCGGACTCAAGAACGCAGGAGCTACCTACCAAAGGCTGATGAATAAAGTCTATGCTAACCATATCGGGAAACTCATGGAGGTTTATATAGATGACATGCTGGTAAAAACACAAAGTGAGGAATCACTGTTGTCCAATCTCACCAAAGTGTTCGGCACCATAAGAAAGCACGGTGTGCGACTCAATCCTGCGAAGTGTACCTTCGCGGTAGAAGCTGGCAAATTCTTAGGCTTCATGCTCACACAAAGAGGAATTGAGGCAAATCAACAACAACTCAATGGAAGATTGGTAGCCCTGTCCAGATTTCTAGCCAGATCAGCCATAAGATCTCTTCCCTTTTACGCAACACTAAGGAAGGGGAAGAGGTTTGAATGGACAACAGAGTACGAACAAGCCTTCCAAGATTTCAAAAAATTCTTAGGGCAGCCGCCCATTTTTACCCGACCACGGGAAGGAGAAACACTCATATTATACCTCGCAGTAGGAAATCGGGCAATAGCCTCAGCACTAGTCAGAGAAGACAAAAGTGGGCAACAACCCTTCTACTTCATCAGCAAGGCTCTACAAGGGGCCGAACTAAACTATCAAAAGATAGAAAAGTTCGCATACGCCCTCATACTCACTTCTTGACGATTTCGCCCATATTTCCAAATTCACCATCAAGGTTCGAACCAATCAGCCCATAAAAGGCATCCTGTAGAAAATAGACTTAGCTGGAAGAATCCTACAGTGGGCAGTCGAGTTGTCCGAATTCAACCTTAAATATAAAGCTCGGATGGCTATCAAATCACAGTATCTGGTCGACTTTATTGCCGAGTACACCGACACCCGAGAATTTCCACAAAGTGGAATCTCTACGTAGACGGTTCTTCAAACAAAACCGGGAGTGGCGCATGTGTAATTATAGAAAGTGATCAAGGAACTCAAATCGAGCTCTCGCTAAAGTTCGAATTCCCTGCTTCAAGTAATCAAGCTGAATATGAGGCACTACTATCTGGGTTGAAGCTGGCTAGGGATGTAGGAGTTCAAAAGCTTGTCATCTTCAGCGATTCGCAAGTAGTTACCTCACAAATAAAAGGGAGCTACCAAGCTATATAAAGATCCCACCATGAAAAAATATCTGGACAAGACCAAAGAACAGCTCGGGCAGATCGGGGAATATGAGGTCCAACATATACCTCAGAAACAGAATGCCTGAGTTGATGCACTTTTAAAACTAGCTAGCAGTAGCACCAAACCAGGGGCAACAACAGAAGCCTTATCCAAAAAATACTCCAACAAAATTATGTGCTTTCTTTCAATACTGTTGCTGCAAATAAAAATCAGGGTCGTAATGATCTTAATAAAGACATCATGATGAATAAAAAAGATTCTAATCTTTCTTTTAATTTTCCTCAATTTTTCGGCTTTACTTCTGATTCCTTGTCTGCTAAGCATGCTTCCTCTTCTACTGCTTTTAATCCTATTATTTCTAATGCTACATTATGTACTTATTTGCCTAAATATGTATCCTCGACTATGAATTGTGCACTTGAAACTCACAATCCTGGTAATGACAGTCTCATTCACACAAAAGAGACCTCTAGATATCTGCAAACTACTAACAATCCTATTGCATTTACCACTCAAATTAGGCATATTTTACCCACTGAACTTTGGCATAAGAGACTTGGACATAGCAATCTAGGCACTATTCAAAAAGTCATGTCCCAATGCAATCTTCCTTTCTCCAAGTCTGACTTACCATGCCAAGTCTGTGAATTTTGCACTATGGCCAAAATGCATCAGTTACCCTTTAAAGATTCTGATTCTGTTTACACTAGTCCTTTGGAGCTAGTTTACATTGATATTTGGGGGTCAGCTCCCTTTATCTCAAATTCTGGTTTTAGATATTATATATGCTTTGTCAATGCATGTACAAAATTCTCATCTATTTCTCTTCTTGTTAACAAATCACAGGCCCTTTTTGCTTTTTAAAATTACAAAACACTCATGGAAAATCAAACTAACATGAAACTAAAAAGCATTCAAAGTGATCATGGCATGGAATTTTTGTCAAAGTTCTTTACATCATTCCTTCAAGAGCATGGTGTATCTATCATGCCCCTACACTCACCAACAACAAGGGAGTGTCGAGAAGAAGCATAGACATATAACTGAGACTGGTTTATCTCTTTTGGCTACTGCATCCATGCCCCTAGAATATTGGGATGCTGCCTTCACTAGTGCATGTTTTCTTATCAATAGGTTACCTATAGCAAAGTTGAATTTTTGTAGTCCTTATGAAGCACTCTTTCATAAACCACCAGATTATATGTCCTTAAAAATTTTTGGCTGTGCTTACTATTCCTTGCTACAACCATACAACAATAGGAAGTTCAATTTTAAATCTGAAATGTGTGTGTTTTTAGGCTATGATTCAAATCATAAAGGCTACAAATGTCTCAGTCAGGATGGCAAGACTTTTATTTATCGAAATGTACTCTTTGATGAACTTATTTTTCCCTTTTAGCAATGGAAAAATTCACCCCCTCTAAACTGTCTTCACCCTATTCTCCTCATAATGCACCAGCTGGAGTCATTCCTTTGATCAATCACTCTGGCCTATCTGATTCTTCGTCTGCCTCTCTTAGCCAAACTCCTTCTTCACCTGCTACATACTCATCTCACATTGCCAGCCCTCCAACCCTTTCCACTCATCCCTTATTTTCCTTTCCCTCAACTACTGCTAAATCTACATCAACACTTGAGGTTTGTTCAGGTTCCCCCTTCTTTAGCCCACCTACAGCAACCAATACTCTTTCTATCTCTGGGATAGAGATTCAGCCCCCTCCTACTACACCTCCAACCTTTTCTACCAACACTCATCCCATGACTACTAGACTAAAATCAGGTGCTATATAGCCTAAAAATCTGGTAGCCATTGCCAAAACTCCTGATCTATTCACTAAAGTTTCAAAAAATGCGAAACAGGCTCTCACTTGTCCTCATTGGAAGCAGGCTATGGACAATGAATTTAAGCCCTGGCCAAATGTGGGACATGGTCCCTGGTTGATCCTCCACTCAATGCAACTATTGTTGGGTACAAGTGGGTATATACCATAAAAAAGAATGAAGAGGGTAAGATTCTGAAGTATAAAGCAAGATTAATTGCTAAAGGTTTTCATCAAGTGGAGGGGATTGACTTTGAAGAAATTTTTAGCCTTGTAGTAAGGTCAGTGTCAGTGCGAATCATCATCACTATTGGCCTCACCAATAATTGGTGCTTCAGGCAGTTTGACTTTGATAATGTGTTCTTAACTGGAGAATTATTTGAAAATGTATATATGCAACAGCCAGCCAGGTACAATGAGAGGCAGCCACTTAAAGTTTCCAAGTTGCACAAGGTCATCTATGGTCTTAAGCAAGCCCCAAGGGCTTGGTATCATACTCTTGCTTCTACTTTACGAACCCTTAGATTTCAGAATACAACTTCTGATGTGGCATCATTTATAAGAAATACAAATTCTGATGTCACTTACATGTTGATATATGTGGATGATATAATTGTTACAGGGTCCAATTCTGCTGCAATTGATACTTTAATTAAACAGTTAAACTGTATTTTTCCTTTAAAAGATCTTGGTTTATTTCACTTTTTTTTAGGCCTTGAAGCTCATTATTTGTCTGAGCAGAAATTGTTGCTTACTCAAACAAAGTATGCAAATGATCTGTTACATCGTGCAAGAATGCATAATTCCAATCATATGCCTACACCTATGATGACATCTTCGAAGCTGAGTAAAAATGACTCAGACCTTTATAAAGATCCTAAGGGTTACAGGTCCATTGTAGGAGCTATACAGTACCTCACAATTACAAGACCAGATCTAGCTTTTGCCGTGAACAAAGTTTTGCAGTTTATACACTCACTAACCGTTCAACATTGGAAAGTAGTCAAGAGGATCCTTCAATACCTTCAAGGTACACTTCAAGAGAGCTTAATTTTTTCCAAATGCACTGATTATCGTATTCTCTCCTTTGCAGATTCGGACTGGGCCTCAGACTTGGATGATCAAAGGTCAACTTATGGTTATTATATCTATCTCAGCATAAATTTAATAGCTTGGAAGAATGGTAAGCAGTCAAAGGTTAGCAGATCTAACACAGAGGTAGAATATAGGGCAATAGCCTCAGCTCAAATGGAGATCATGAGCATCCAGCAGCTGTTGAAAGAGTTGGGAGTCCACCAACAAATACCTCCAATAATTTACTGTGATAATCATACCACCTGTATGCTTGCTGCCAACCCTGTTGTGCACAGCAGGTGCAAGCATTTGGAGATGGATCTCCATTTTATTAGGGACTTGGTTAGTTCTAAAAAGCTTTATGTGGTTCATATCTCGGCTCTTGATCAAGTGGTGGACTTATTAACCAAACCACTCTCAATTACCCTCTTCACCAGGTTTAAAAGCAAACTTCGGATAGGGACTCATCCCTCCCTAAGTTTAAGGGGGGTGTTGAGAGTAAGCACACAAATTAAAAGCTAGTTGGTTAGAGTTGTTAGATTAGTTGTATCAGTTAGTTAGCCACAAAAGATGAACAGTTTGTTAATTCTGTTTTTTTCACCTTAGCAGCCTAACTAAACTCCTCTGCTTTAGTGAGTATATATATATATATATATATATACATCTACTCCATTGTAAGTGTGTGAATTCAATATCAATAAATAGAACTAGTTTTCTTCTTTACAGTGTGTGGTTAACAGTAAACTATTCCCTATTGATCTGAGCTCTTCTAGCTAGAGGTTCTGCTATTGTAAAACTCTAGTGTGTTCATACATTTTTCTTAACAGTGTTAAAGATTATTTTTGTGAAATTATTACTAAATTGGCCTTAAATTTTTTAAAAATTAGCAATTAAAAATATATTTAATACAATTTAAAAGTTTTTGAAATAAAATTAAAATAAAATAAAATTTAAGAATTTTGTTGATACTTTAAATAAATTTTAAAGATAAAAAATATATTTTATCCTAAATTATAACATGTTGAAAGTTAAATCCATTTTCTTTTAAAAGAAATACAAAATATACACAAAAGAGTATCCCTTTAAAGACACCTAGCCTTACTCCTTTTCAGATTTCTAAGGCCTGCTGCACATACAAGTTTTTTTGGTATACAAATTCATACAAATTGGTCCAAACCCAACAAAAACAACTCTCAATTTAGATTGCATGTAAACACGTGCTTCCCCAACTCTTGAATAGCGCAAACGGTTCTTCTCTCTCAATCAAAATCGCAACTCTCAAAATTCAAATAAGGGTCAAAATTTCTCAAAAATCTCTCAAAATCGTCGCGAAAAGTAAAGGAAGTTGCGAAGCTGAATTCGAAAAAAATTATGAGAAAATGAAATAAGAAGATGAAGAAGAAGTAGCAGCAGAAGATGAGGAGGAGGAAGAGGAAGAGTTTTAAATTATGTAGAACTTATTAGCACACATACATCAAAAATTCTTAAACAATACACTTAAATATCTTCATGTTACATCCAAATTTACTGTAAATACAGAAAAAAATATTTTCTCTAATGTTGTATTTTTTTGTCTTTTTTTTTTCTTTCTTTCTTTTAGTTGAATGAATGTAAATTCATCCTCTTCTAAATAAATTTGTAACATTATGTGTTTCTTCTTCTCCTTTGTTTGACTTTTTTGTTTTTATTTTTGAGAAGGTAAAACAAGAAAAAAAGATGAATAAGAAAAAAAAAGAGATGATGATGATGATGATGAAAAAGAAGAAGAAGAAGAAGAAGAAGAAGAAGAAGTAGAAGATGAGGAAGAGGGAGAAGAAGAGTTTTGAATTATGCAAAACTTATTAGCATACATATACTGAAAATTCTTAAACAATACACTTAAATATCTTCATGTTACACCTAAATTTGCTGCAAATACAGCAAAATATTTTTTCTAATACTGTATTTTTTTCTTCTTCTTCTATTTCTTATTTCTTTCTTTTTTTAGTTGAATGAATGTAAGTTAATCATCTTCTAAGTAAATTTGTAGCATTATGTGTTTATTCTTCTTATTGTTTGATTTTTTTGTTTTTATTCTTGTTAAGAGAGTAAAACAAAAAGAAACTTGAGAAGATAAAACAAAAAAAAAAAAGATGAATAAGAAAAAAAAAAGAAGAAGATGAGCAAGAGGGAGAGAAAGAATTTTGAATTATGCAAAACTTATCAACACACATACACCAAAAATTCTTGAACAATACACTTAAATATCTTCGTATTACACTTAAATTTACTGCAAATACAGAAAAATATTTCCTCTAATGCTGTATTTTTCTTCTTCTTCTTCTTCTTCTTCTTCTTCTTCTTCTTTTTTTGTATTTTTTAGTTGAATGAATGTAAGTTCATCATCTTTCAAGTAATTTTGAAGCATTATGTGTTTCTTCTTCTTCTTTGTTTAATTTTTTTGTTTTTATTATTTTTAAGAGAGTAAAACAAAAAGAAACTTGAGAAGGTAAAATAAGAAAAAAAAAAGATGAATAAGAAAAAAAAAGAAAATAATGATGATGAAAAAGAAGATGAAGCAACAGCAGAAAACGAGGAGGAGGAAGAAGAAGAGTTTTGAATTATACAAAACTTATCAGCACACATACATAAAAAATTCTTAAATAATACAATTAAATATCTTCATGTTACACTTAGATTTGCTACAAATACAGAAAAATTTTCTCTAATGTAGAATGCTTACATTATATTCAATTCAAACCATCAACGGTAAACAACAATTTTCACAAACAAAAATAATATTATTCACCTACAGAATCATAAACTATTAACAAAAATATTAACTCGAATCGAAGCACACCTCAACCACTTGATTGGATTCAAAACAATAATCAACTTTGTTCTGGTTCAATTGACAATCTGAACTTGAATTATTCATTATCTTTAACAACGAGATAACTATTCAAAACTTATTTTAGAGCTTGATTTCAAATCCGTAGAGAACGAACGAAGAGAAGTGCAGAGAACGTAGAAATAGAAGAGAACGTAGATCAAAAACAGAAACAAAATTCTTTTGAAAAAGGTAGTTATATATTCGCACGTTAATTGATAAGTTAGTTAAATTTAGAGGTGCGTGAGGTGAATTGAGGTAAAATGATTTGTATAGACTTATATAAAAAATGACTTATATGTGAAGAATAATTATTATCTTTATTAACGGTGAGGTTGATGAATTAAGTATAACCAATGTTTTGTAAATTTGTAATATATATTTTTTTTAAAGTAAAACGACAAATAAATTTTTAAATATTTATATTTATTAGTTTAAAAAAATATCAATAAATTTTTTTTTTGAAAGTAAGAGCTCAACACACAAGTGAAGTAAAATAAGGCTAAAACAATAACAAAAAAAGCCATAATAATTTTTATGTCATTTTCGGCATAATTATTAACAACATGAGTTATTTACAACATCATTCCATAGCACATGAAAAAGATTGCTCCATACAGTCTCCAATTCCTGTTGTCTTGCTGAAATATGGCATCATTTTGTGGTAACTAAATAGTTCACATAACTGAGAAAAATCCAAGTAGCCAATACTTACGTCTCTCTTTTTTCATCGACACGTTAATAAAATTTTATTTTAAGATAACAAAATAAATATATTATTTTTAAATTAGTCTATATAATTAAAATAAAAATTTTAATTTGAACTAATTTATTCACGGTAATCATTTAAAAGATTTTATTAATATTTTTTTAAAAATTAATCTACCTAAAATGTGAATCTTACTGTTTATTTGTCATTTTTCTATTTTTTTTAAATAATGAAAAGTAGCTAGTTATCCATCCTTACCTCCAATCACCAACTACCATAATTTTGCGAGACTCTGCTAAAAGTCTCTCTCTTCAAAGGGGAATGAAAAATGAATGAATAAAGAATGAAACGTCTTCATCCATTTTCTCTTCGGAAACAAAACTTGTTGGAAACCTTAAAAAATAAAAACCATGATTTTGTTCTTCGTAACTGGTAACTCGTAACACACACAACACAAACCTCATCCAAAGAAGAAGAAGAAGAAGAAGAAGAAGAAGAAGAAGAATAGTCACTGAATCTTAAACTCACACGACACGAAGAGCTATGGATAGGCATGATGAGCAAAACTCCAATCCCTTCGCAACCACCGATTCCGATTCCGATTCCGACTCGGTGAGTTGCTTCGTCACCGATCTCTTCGAAACTCGCTCTGAGCCTTCTCGTCATTGCTCCTGCGGTGACGTCAACATAAACCCCTTCTCCGGCGTCGTTTGCGACCTTCACGGGGAAGCATCGTTAGGGTTAGGGTTTGGAGCTGAAATTGGATCCCAAAACGACAATCACAGTGGTGTTTTCGATTTCTCGATAGGTGATAATAATGGTTTGGGTGGGCTTAGGGTTGTTGGATTCGGATCCGATTCGGATTCGGCTGGAGAGGAAGGTGAGCTTGATCGAGCTATGGAGGAGTTCGGTTCTTCTGGTGTGCGTGGTTTTAGTGATGATGATGATCATAGGGTTGATGGTGGAGGGTTTGATGATTTTGATGTTAGGTTGTGTTGGGATAGTCTCTGTTTGGAGGATCAGAGGACCTTGAATGAGAGTTTTGAATGGGAGGAGGTAGAGGAGAGGGTGAATGATAGGGAAGATTCGAGTTTGGTGATTGATGAGGTTGAGGTTGATGATCAATCAGTGGCGTCCGGGTTTTCGCACAGCGAGGATCCCGGCGAGGAGGCGTTGAGGTACCTGGAGTGGGAAATTCTCTTGGCTGTGAACAATTTGGAGAGGAATTCAATCTTGGAACATGAAGCCAATGTGGATTCTTATTTAGCAGTTGGGGATGGTTATATGTACACTGCTGAATATGATGTTCTGTTTGGGCAGTTTCTGGAGAATGAGAGTGCCTTGAAGGGTAGTCCCCCTGCGGCGAAGAGTGTCGTGGAGAATCTTCCGGTGGTTGAGTTGACAAAGGAGGAGTTGCAGGGGAAGAATGTGGCTTGTGCTATTTGTAAAGATGAGATATTGTTGGAGGAGAAGGTGACTAGGCTTCCTTGCTCGCACTGTTATCATGGGGATTGCATTATGCCTTGGTTGAGTATTCGTAACACTTGCCCTGTTTGTCGATTTGAGTTGCCTACCGATGATCCTGAATACGAGCAGAGGAAGAGCCGGATGGCTGCTTACGAGATGGTGGAGCTTGCAATGCAGAGGCAAGTTTGAATCGTCGCCTCAGGTTATAGTTGTCTTCTGTAAATAGCAGTTTGTTTTCTCTCATATCCAACTGATGGTGAGAACCAAAAATCTTTTGTAATTGGTTTTCATGTTGCGCGGTGGTTTTTGAATAAGTTTCGTGCCATATTATATGTTCTGAATAGTCAAGAAATGAATGTCTGTCAATATTTATTTTATGCAAAGACATAGTGTATCCCAAGAAGAATTATGTTTTTTAATAAACTTGTATATAAGTTGTCATTATTGGATTTAAGTATCTCTGTACACACAGAAGAAAGTGTTGGCTACCTGTACTTTGGCTTATGCATATACTCAAGAATTTTCACTTCTAGCATAAAGGGACAATGTGTTTTAATATCAGTTCTTAGTTTGACTCTGAATTCAGTGTGCTATTAGTTAAACAGGGTTCATGGTATTCCTTTATTTTTGTGTTGTATAAAGAAATAAGGAGTGAAGGTAATATAGGGAGAAACTTTGGGTAGTATTTATATTGAAAAACATGATAGAATCTCAGCTTTCAGATGGTTTGATAATTCATAGGTAGAGGTAGAGGAAACCTGCTTAGATGTTGCCATATTGGTGTATAAAGAATTGAAGAAAGATGTTACCCTAACTCTATCCTTATGCTTGTTGTTTGGAAGGGTAAATTACACCGATTTCCTTAAGTCTAGGCGATATTACACACAATATACTCTCTTCGTAAAAGTAGACATTAACCTCCCGAGATTTTTTATACTCGGCACCGATGCATTTTATAAATCTTTTTGACATTGGTATGATCTATAAATGTGAGACTGAATCACTGACTAGCATAACAGATTAACGGATGCCGTCTATATCACTTAACCTCGTGAAAGGTTAGTATAATATACCATATTTGGAAATTTGAGTATATTTGTGTGGTATGCAAAACCTTGAGGTTAATCATTATTGTTCTTCACCAGAAATCTGTAAGTAATGCATTCATATTATTGCAGCCATCTATATTTCTAAAGGCTTAAAAAATGGCAATATTTGTGTAAAATGTGTTGATGTTTAATTTGTGCTATGATTCTTCCAATTTCATGTTAGATTATGATCTATGCATAATAATTAACAAGAAGTTACATTAACAACATAGGAATGTTATTTGCTAAAATCTGTATGTGCACTACCATGTGGATTGTGCTACTTTGCTCTTTGTTTTCCTAAAGTTAACAGCAACAGGTGAAAAATCCTTTGCAGTTCCTGTGCATCCTTGAGCTTCCTGATCTCATGTGTCTTCTCATGGTTGAGGTATTGCTCATTGGTTGGTTATATTTTACTTGATGTATTCTAGCATTCTTCATGAGATGGCTATGCTTTTTACTCGTTTGCTTCAAGCATTAGCTCAATTTCATTTTCTTTTTTTTTTCTTTTTTTTGGTTGGCTAATTTGAATAGTATTTTGACTTTTTTCACCCTGTTTAAATGGAAAATAGTGATTTTGATTCTTTAGCAGAGTCAGGGTTTTTTTTTTTTTTTTTGACACGAGCAGAAAGGCTCATATTCACCAGTTACGAGACACTATTTTTTCTTTCCGTTTTATTTTGGACAAAGTACGACATACTGAGATTAGAGAGGCATTAAACGAAAAAAGATATCAGGAGAAGATAGAAATGCTGGAGAGTGGAGACCAAAGTTAAGGTTCAGATCCCGTTTCTGCTTCGACCATAAAGTACAAAAAAATATGAGCCCTTCTCACCAATGTTTCTTATTGATATGGGCCAAGGTTTGTTTTCCTTCTTCTATGTACATTTTTTTGGACCTTTCTGCTATTCCTTTTTTGTCAGGGGTCGGACATTTTTTACTTTTGACCAAAAACAGATATTATTACATACCAAACTTGATTATTTGATAAAGCTTCTACTTTTCAAAAACAGTTTATAAAAATTAATTTTTAAAAGATTATTTTTTTTAAATTATAGCATTTATATTTGATAAATCAAATTAAAAATAGCTTTTAATAAACACAAACAACATCCAATAGCTTTTAATAAACACAAACAACATTAATTGCGTTTGGTAAAATAGCTTTTAAAATTAAAAAATACTATAATAGACATAAATATAAATATTAAATTTAAAAATTAATTAACATATGAGGTTATATTAGACTTTTAAATTTTGAAAAATACAAGCTAACTTTAAAAAGCTCTATCTTAGATGCTTTCAAAAGTACTCCGATCTTTTAAGAGCTGCAAGTACAAGTATATGGTCTTTTTTTATTTACCAAACACAAAAATAAGGAACTCGAACTTTTAAAATGTACAAGTATCTCTTCAAAAAGTTTTAGTTTTACCAAACGAAGCCTCTATTTTAAGAAAAAGTATTGGGTATAGATTTATAAGTTAGGATTTAGCATTATGGGTTTATGATTCAGGTTTTAGAATTTAAAATAAATAAAATATTTTAACAAAGTTGGCTAATGTTAGTTGAAAAAATTGGTTCTTAAACATTATTCAAAAACTAAATTACAGAATTACCGAAAGGAAATAGAGTACCAACAAGTGATTATTACAGGCTGATATCTAATCTATAATGTACGAATATGGAATATGACACGACACAAAATATGTGGGTATACATATTTAAAATTCTTATAAGACACAGGGCTACGATATATAATATAAAATATAAAATATTTTAGATAGATTATAATGATATTTTAGTATTTTATTAATATTAAAATATAAATTATTTTTTAATTATTTTTAATAATTTATTTAATTATATAAAGTATTTAAAATATTTTGTTTTAATAATTAATAATATATACTATTTTTAAATTTATTTCAAGAATGCATGTTAAAAATAATTCTAGATACGTTGATATGTAATAGTATTTAAGTGTGTTCAAGTTCAGAAAAAAAAAATTTATTTTTTATTAAAACACAATTAGACACAGAAAATATTCGTATTGGACGAGGACCCGTAGACATGATAAATCAAAAAAGTATCTGTGTTTCATAATATCTAATCTAAGTGGCTTAGTCTTGCTAGCTACGAGTGTTAGACGAGGGATTATGAATGCTTTTGTTTTAATTTTGGCAATTAATTATAAGCGGAATGTTGTAATGAATGTTAGGAGGGTAACATTTTTAATGAAAAAAAATAGTTGGTTATTGTTGGCTCAAATATAAAGTAAATGTGACAAAAATGGTCATTTAAACATTTCTCTAAATAATAATAGTTAGTAAACCTGATTTTGGTATATACAAAATTAAATCATTTTGATCAGCAGCATATGCTATAGTCGTTTGCTCCTCAGAGTAATCAACACTTATAAAGCGAGTGGAAAAAGAGGATAACTTTTGCTACTTTTCCTTATTATTGAACTTTGGCCAGAAAAATTACTTCTTTTGATAGGGCTATTGAGATAGCAGTCGAAAGAGAACTAAAGAAATGGGCGTTAAACGAATTAGGGTACTACGCTTCACAGTTCACACTACTAGCAATAATTGTGTTTGCACCAATTAAGGAGGGTTAAGGTGATATTTAAATTACTCCCCTTAAACACAATTCTAATGCAACTTTATGAGAAAAAAAACCCTTAAAAATAAAATAATTTTTTTCTCATTATATCTCCTAAACGACAATGCCAAAAACTAATCAGTCGCATATCTGAACTTCATTTAAGAATTTATCGTTAGCTAATGGATTACTGTATACATAAGTCAGGATTTGAACTGTCGACACTTACTTAAGCAGACAAGTGAGTTGACCACTACTAAACCATTTCAAATTGGTTTAAAATAAAAATAAATTTTTTTCTTATTTTTCCACAGTCCGATAAGTTAAGGACTAATTCGTCACAAATTAAAATTTTATTTAAGAGTTTGTTGCTAGCCGATAAATAAAGTTATCATGATTATTTAAACTTTTGATCCGCAGTAAAGCATCGGAAAATGTTTTTTATTTAAATGGGGCCATGCATGCATATAAAAAGTGAATTTATAGACTAATAAATCTTTTTTATTTTGTGGAAGAAATCGTCAAAACTGGAATTGAAACTTGAATTGATAGCAACAATATCAACTACAAGTGTTTATAAGGAGTAGGTTACTGATGATGTTAAATATACACGAATGCATGCATCCACAAAAAGCTCAAAATTATTATTGCTTGAGGAAAAGAGTCTATCTTTTTCCCTTTTTCCTCTTTTCTTTCTTCTCTTTATTTTTTTCCCTTCTTGAAAATAGACTTAGTGTGATTGGATGGTCAAATTTATCATTTTCTGGGATGAGATCATGCAAAAGGGAAAGATGATATATATTACAAAGCAAGAAAGCATGGATACTGTGATATATATATATATAAAATAAAATAAAATAAAATAAAAATGAGGTGACAAAAAGGGCTTGAACTCACTAAGCTAAACCTCAGGGCCATAAAAGGAGATTTCACTCTTTGATGGTCAAAAGAACCTAAGCTATACGCACGACCAACCTTTTGATCTCATTCAACAATCGATAATTCAATAATATATATTCAAGTTGTCATACATAATTAAAAGAGATTTAATCATACTTTTTGGCATAAAATAACGATTATGGTTTAAATTAGTTGGTGGATATATATAGATAAGTAATTAATTTTATATCTATGTTTTCTTTAGAAAGATTTTTTTTTTAATATAGTCAATATAATGCACATGTTTATTTTAGAGAAATAGGGACAAACAAACAAAAATCGAAACTTATACATTTTGATTAAAAAGCTCTAATACCATAGTAAATCACATCTCCTAAAAGGTTATATACAATTTGAATAATACACACCATACAAATTTTAGTACAGAAAATAAAAAAATTTTCAACTGTATCAATAATTTTGTGTTATGTAAAAAATTTGTGTATTATATTCATAAGTTTATGTATTATTTGTAAAATTTGTCCTGTATATAAAAAAATTATGTGTTCGATAATAATTTTTGTATTTTGTAATAATTTATATGTTCTGTAACAACATTTTTTTTGTGATGGATGTGTGTGCTTTTTTTTTTGTCGAATTTTTACCAACTTAGTTGGACTTAGTATATAACGATACCGATTAAGAAATATACCATTTAATCAATTTGGGTTGGTCGAGTGGTCAGCTCACTCGTCCGCTTAAGTAAATATCAGGAGTTTGAATCTCGTCTTGTACATGCAGTAATCCGTTGGCCAACGACAAACTCTTAAATGGAGTTCAGATCTGCGACAGATTAATTTTTGACCTGTTAGATTAGAAAATACCGTGAAAAAAAAAAAAGAATATGTCATGGTCGAAAATGTCTCTCAGATGTTTATTTCCTTCCTAGATTCTATGATTGGTGAAGTTAATTAGGGTTATATATCCTTTAAGACAGCTAAGTGGGGAAAAAAAATCATTTACTATCTGCGAGATTTACTTGCTTTACCAATGCACTTTTTAAATTTATTTGTTTTCTTGACTAACAGTTAAGTCACTACCGAAAACACAAAATAAGCATGGAGGAAAGAAAGAGATCTAGAAGAGATAAGGTAAAATTTCTAATTTCCATTCTAAAAATTAGAAGCAATTAATTTTTAGTCAGTTAATATTAGTTAATTTTATAATTTAAAATTTAATATAAATAAAATAATTTTTAATAAAAATAATATATATTATTTTTATAATTTATTAATTAAAGAGTTGAAAAAAAATCAAACAACAACTTCAGTAAATAACTAATTATTGAATTTAGCTAAATAAATTCACTCATTAAGCTTTTTAAAATAATTTTTTTAACCCTTTTAATTTTTTTATAAATCATAAAATTTAAACCCAAAATTCTAAACTTTAAATAGATTTTACATTTTTTTTACTTGAGTTTTAGATATTTTTATTATTTTTAGTTTATGTTGGATTTTATTTGGTATTCAATTCTTTTTCAATTATTGGATAATTTTTAAATTAATTATTTAAATTAATGTTAACTTCTTATATTTTTTTCATATCCTTAAATTAAAAATAGTAAAAACAAACTTTAAGAATAAAAAATATTAAATTAATTAGTTATTATATACTTGTATATAAATATATATAAAATTTAATTTATTTTTAAAATATATTTTATATTTCAATATATATTCTACGTTCATAATTGATTTTAATAGTTGATTTATTTTAGCCTACACCTACCATACATAATTTTTATCTAATTATAAATACAAATTTTTTACCAGTTTTGAAAAGAGTTTTTATATTTTAATTGTTTTATTTATGTTTTTATTTATTGTTTTTTTACAAAGAAAAAAATATTTTTAAATTTTTTATTTTACTTTTTGGTAAATTACGAAAACATATTGTCTTTTACAACAACATATCAAATATATAGCCCCTTTTTTTTTTTTCTCAGATTGCAAAAATTATATATCAACTTTTTACAAACTACGAAAAACAAAATTAGCCCATATATATGTATATTATACCTCCATTAACCTATTTACAAGAATTACACAGCCGATACTTCATTTAAAAATTAATTTGCGTCTAACAAGACATAATGGACTATTTTCATTTATTTATTTATTTTTAAGGGTGAGTGGAGGAGTTGGAATCATTATTACTTCAATCACTCTACTGTGATTGAAAATTATATATTATGGAGTCTATATATCAAGCCAGTGCCCTCTTTTATTTTCGTTTGCTTTCTTGCTTTGCTTTCTCTCAACCCTCTCTTCTTCTCACTCTCCTTTTGTCGTATGCTAAAGAAGCACGCAAATCAAGTTTGCAATTACAATACATTTATTTATTATTTATTTATTTAATAAAAAATCACTAATATGAATTAAATATAGTTCATGATAATGGCAAAATGTCTAATAAAACTTATCTTAAAATTAGGGGGCTATATCTAATGCTTTTTATTATATGTTCACTTTTTGACCAAGCATATTTATTCTTAAAAAATCATTATTGATTGCCTCATCACTTCATCTTGGGTGCCACTCCACTTTTTCATATCTTGTACTTAAATATTGAGATGAAGGATCTAATCTAACTCTAAGCTCTCTCTCTCTATGTGAAACTTTTCATATCTTTAGGATGCACCAACTTATTATTAGTGAGTAATAAATTTTTTAATGAAGTTTACATCTTGGATTAATTCTTAATTTATTGAATTAAAAATATTATAATATATATAATAAAAAATATTTTAAATATTTTTAAAATATTAATATTTTAATATTTGTAGTTATTAATCTTTATGAAAAGATGAAATGAGAATATTAAGTAAATTTGATAAATATATTGTCATCAATATAATCAATTTTAAAAAATTTAACTCAGATAATAAATTAGGTCTTTCGTATAGGTCGTTTGGCTTAAAATTTTTATTTTTCAAGACTTTTTGCATAATTAATTAAATCCCTTTTAAATTAATAATATGAAGATTATAAAATAAATTAAGGATATTATTGTAGTATCCTATACAATTATAAAGTATTCGCATATACTTCTAGTGTGTGGCTAAAAAACTATTAGATATTTCATTAACTAAAATTAATTTAGCAAATCTTAGTCTATTGGTTAGATTAATAATTAAGAAGAAAGATAACAAATTTCATAAATTAAATATAGTATATAAGGTTATATTTATTTATAAATATGGGATACTGAGATAAGAATATAGAGATATAAAATCGTATTTGACAGATGAGATATAAACAGAATAAATATTATGTTTAGATATTAAATTAGTGTATTTTGTGTTTATCATGATATGAAAGGTACAGAAATACTAATAAAGATATAATTTATTTATTATTTTTTATTATTTTTATTAATTTTTTATAATTATATTTTTTAAAAATTTTTAAATAAAAAATAAAAATGAATTAAATTTTTATAATTTATTTTAATTTTTTATCAAATAAAATATAAAAACATTAATTTTTATATTTTTATTTTTTGTTAACTTTTGATAGATTATAAGTATATATGATTGTGGTGTACGCTATTTAATTTGTATCCAATACACACATGAATCTTTTCAAAGTAGATCGTACACTTTATTAAGAGCAGTTCCATCTGTGAAGCCTAGCTACAACAAACAGACTCGACTCATCATTAATATAATTGTGAGTTTGATTTGTGTTTTTATTTTTTAATTTTATTTTTAGTATTTTTTACTTTTAAATGTTTTTTTTTATAAAATTTAAAAAATAAAAAATGCTAAAAATAAAAACACAAATCAAAAGTATTCCAAAAATTTCAAGATATATTCCACATGAATCTTCACTCTGAGTAATCGAAAAGTTATAAAGCTTATCCTTTGATGAAACCCTCCACTCCAGAATCTTTGAAGAAAGCACTAATGGATTGTGAAACAGTTTGCTTGGTTGGTTTATTGCATTGCAAGGACATTACAATGATGACAAGGAATTGAGGAATGAAGAAGGGGACTGATAAGAAAGAAATAAAGATGACAAATCCCTCAAAGAGGGTGCATATCGCAGCATATCAAATACTAATAATAAGAAGTTAAGAAAGTATAAATAAATTTTTGTGAGTTATCATGATACCATTTACTTCACAATTCAACCATGTTTGGGTTCTACTTGCCAATTGCCAAAGACCAAGATGCTACGGGCCCTCCCCTACTTGAATCATGTCGAGTATATATTAAAATTAGTAATTAAAATCAGTTATTATAATAAAATAATATTAAAATATAAAATATATATAAAAAATAAGTTAATTTTAATATATATATATATATAATAAATAATTTTAATAATTAGTTTTAATGTGTATATAATATTTTTATAATTAAGGAATAAAAAAATAATTAATACTACTTATTTAATAATCTGAGTATAATTAATATTTAATTTGATTTTTAAATTTGTATACAAATTTTAATTTAATTTTTAAAATTTCAGTTACTTTTATTTGGTCTTTAAATTTTATAAATGTCATTTATATTAATCACTGTTAAAATAGGCTAAATTTATTGGACCAGTCTGATTACTCATTTAAATAGGTAAACTTTGTCTATAAAATTAAGCTCATTTAACTTTCGAGTCAAATGTAACTACCCTATTTTATGAGATCTGTGATTTCTCATTCTATACAACATTTGCTGACGCGCATAGGTTTAGATATATAAATATATAGCATAGATAACGAATTAGAATTAGAACACGTAGCACTAAAAAAGGGAGGGGAATATTTTGTGAAATATATAGCACTTCCGGGTGACGAACCTTTCCGATTTAATTATTTTGTGAAATAATTACTCCCAAAAAATTTTAATCATCTCTTCGGTTATTCTTGAAAAGAGCTCATGAATGAATTATTGGACCACACTATTTTAATAAGCCAAACTTTGAACCAAATTGATTTTTTCTTTTGGTCCAACCAAATCACCTCCCACCCAAATAAACCCAACCTTAGTTAACTCTTCTCTCAGCACCGCTTGGAACTTAGCCATAAACCATAATTTCACCTCCTCATATGTACGTTGCTACTGTGTTGAAGGTAGGGGAAGACACGAAGCCATCATCAACAGCTCAGCCTATCCTTCCTTCTGTATAAATGAAGGTAAGTAGCTTCAATTTATCCTCTTCCCAAAACACACATCAAGTAGAAGAAAGGAAGGGCCAGTGGCAAAAAAGAAGAGAGAGCAAGGAGGAGGACAGCCAAAGCTGAAGCAGGAGTTTCATCCCACTCACCCAATTAATTCCTCGAGCCTCTCTATAAAGTAAGAACCAGCAATTTCACCTTCTTCCCTTATTTTTCTAATTCGAACATCTGATCAACTCCTTGCTCCATTCCTTTAGTTTTTCCAATTTACGAAACAACAACCATCACAAGTGAGAAAAGGTAAATAATTTTCCCTTGCTTGTATTTGTTTTGGCCGAATGGCCTTGTGGGTGTAATAAAGAATGTTGGTTCTTATTGCGAATTAGGGTTCGGTGACAAAAAGGCAGTAGAAGCAAGTTTTGTGTGTTTGATCAACAAACAAGGTAAGGGTTAGGACAATTAGACTATTATTCTTGTGCTTTGTCTGTGATGAAAATAGATAAACTATTATATGCTTGATTGATGATAAATATGGCTCTAGTATGTGTTTGAATGATGGTTAGGTTATATGATTTGTTATGTTTAATATAGTGCTGAAAAGTGAAAGTTCGATTATGGTTAAGTAATTGAAATTGTGAAAATTAATTGAATTTGGGTTCTTAGACTATGTTGGCTGTGAAATCATCTCTGAATAGCCGGAGAAAGGTTAGAGTGATGGTTTTGGAAGGGTTATAGGTTTAAGCATGGAATATGATATATAAGATTGCTGAAAATGTCTAGATAGAATTTCTACATAATTGACAGTAGAATAGATCTGTTTATGGAAACATACCAAGCCCTATTTTTGAATGAAACTATTTTCCATAAAACTTCAATGTGTTTTGAGCATCTCATAAAAATTTCAGAATTTATTGATGAGTGGTTTGGGAGAAGTGATGTTTTAAAGGTTGATGGTTTCTGCAAAAAGTTCTATTTTTTTACTGCAGAAGCACCAACTTCCAATCTACTTAATTTACAATTATGATGAGTATTTGGGCTGAAACCAACGACAGTCTTAATCTTTACGTGTCTAAAATCTTTAGTTTAAATTTTGTGTCAAAACTTTTTTTAACCAATTAGTTATATTGTAAAGAGTGAGCGTAACTCGCTGGATTTTGAAAACAGAATTCTAAAAGACAGGGATGTGTTCCTAAACTCGTAACTTTTTCATGTGACATGGTAATAATCTAAAATTTAGTTTTCTGAAAATCTGGAAGAGTCTTGTTTAAGGACATGAATTTTGAAAGGCAATGGATGAAAATTAGATTTTTAGTAAATTTAACAAATCTACTGCCCCTTTTGTTTCTTGCTGTATTTTCTCAAAAATAATAACAGATTTTTTTAAAAGGGATAGTACAAGTTTAAACTATGACCAAATTACCTTAATACCAAGCCTCAGGTTCTAAAATAGTAGTATTAGGACAACCAAGGAAGGTTTAAAATTAATGGGTGATGCAGAGGTATGTATAATTAGGCAGTGGTGCAGAGGTATATATAGTTAGGCGGTGATGTGGAGGCATAATAAAGAGAAAAGAAATAATAAACCATGTATGAAAGAGATAATTGAAACGAATAATAAATTATGAAAAGTGTATGTTGAATGGGACTTGTGCCAAACTGCTAATACGAAAGTGTCCGCCTAATGGATAGCCTGAGATTGCTAATGCGGGAATGTTCGCCTAACTGATAGTACTGTTTCTTACTGTGATGCAAATTAAAATGTTATTATGATGAGGCCTAACTGACACGGATAACCGTGATGCTAAGATGTCTAAGTGACACAGTAAAGAAACCATATTCGAGGTTCACTTCGAGTAACGTCGGATTGCGGGTAGACAACTGATGCATGAACTCATGGCCTACACTAGGATCAGGCATGCATCATCTTGTTTGCGCATATGAATTTTCTATGAATTATTTATTGCCGTTTACTAACTGTCTATACTATTTACTTGCTATATGTATATTTGTACCCAATGTTTCTGTATTTGTTCTTTTTCCATTTCACGACAACTTAGAGACAAAGACCTCAAGCCCATTTTTACCTTACTAAGAACTCTTGGTTCTCACCCTTCTTTTCTTTCTTTCTCCCCCCTCCCTTGACGGGTCCGGCATAGGAGCTCTTTGAGTTTCGTTTTATCCTGAGCTATGAAAATCCGGCGCGGGGCGGAGTCTTCATATGGAGCACGCTTTGGACCATAGTTCTGAAAACCGAACCGGACCGGTCGGTTCAACCCGGTTAACTGAAAATTTATCAGCAAGCCGGTCTAGGTGAGCCTATAAACCGTCTGGCAGAATACCGGTTACAGAATCGGTCGAACCGGTAGTTTACCGGTGAATCGGTAGTACTGTCCAGTTTTTCGGAGGATTTTCGGTTCGAAAATAAACCCTCCAAACGGCGCTGCTTTATCCTTAAAAAAAAAAAGCAAAAAACGGCAAAACTGAAGTCCGAACCCTAAAGACCTAAATCAATCCCCGTAAGGCCATAACCATCTTCTTCACAAACTCATCTCTTCTCTCTTCTCTGAGAATCGCGCAGCCACCAATCGCGCCGCCACCGCAGTCCGCCACCACCGCATCCCGCAGCCACCACAGCGACGGGTTTGACAACCGCAGCCCCACCGCGTTGTTGCCATTGCGGAGCTCGCCTTCTCTGTGTTCACCGGTGTCACGTCCTCTGTCGTCGTCATTGCTCACCGCCGGTAAATAATACTCTGTTCCATGTTTCGCACTTCGCAGCCATCTCCTCGGCATTTGCTTCCTGCTATGTTCTATGTTTTTTTTGCTCTGATTTTCTGTTTAAGCATTCATGATTTTTTTTTTTGCTAAGGTTATTAATTTATTTTTTGTTGAGGTTATTGTTTGCTGAGGTTATTTTTTTCTGTTCTGATTTTCTGTTCAAGTGTTCATGATTTTTTTACTGGGTTAGTACTTGTTTGCTAAGGTTATTAATTTATTTGTTATTCTATTCATGATTTTGTTGCTGAGGTTATTGTTTGCTGAGGTTATTAATTTATTTGTTATTCTATTTATGATTTGGTTGCTGAGGTTATTGTTTGCTGGTTTAGTAATTGTTTGTGGAGGTTATTGATTGCTGGTTTAGTTTTATTGTGGGGTTGGTTGAGTTAATTTTGTTCATAATTTTCTGTGGGATTTGCTGATTTTACTAGGAAATTTGCTGATTTAAATTTTACTGTGGAGTTTGTGGAGTTTGCTGAGTTTTACTAGTGTAGACGAGGTTTCTATCAACTTTGAGAGGAACACAAGTAGGGTATTGATCAGAGTTTAGGCTTCTGAGTTTTTTGTTGAGATTCTGTGCAAAAGTTGAGTCATTTGTTACAGGAAGTTGAAGTTGAGGAAGAGAAAGGATCAGTGTTTGAGATGCCTTTGTATTGAAATATAGTTGTGGTGGTTTTGTTGTCAACTGAGATTGGAGCATCCATAAAGACCCTTTGCAGCCATGAAGTACTTGCTTGGAACAATATTGGCATGGACTATAACATGTGTTTGTCCTAGTCCAATTAGTATGAAACTTGTGGTGAATGGTTTTGTTAAATTTTGATGGATGATAGTTGATGGTGTTTTATTAAATTTTCTAAAATAATTTTATTGATGATTGATTATATTTTTTTTAAATATTTAAAATTATATATTTAATTTTTAATAATTTTATTTAATATTTAATTAAACCGGTTGAATTCCGGTCGAACCACTAAACCAGTGAACCAATCACTCTACCGGTTCATTGACCGGTTCGGTTCTCGCAACCTTGCTTTGGACCACTTTCTTGGACAATGTTCAGAGATCACTCCAGAGTTAGTCGCAATGGATCTTCCGCTCCTTTTTTATGATCTTAGTATTACTTTTTCCTCACTTTTTGTAGTACTTTTAGAGGGTAGGACCTCTTAGTAGTTTGATTCCGGTTTAGGAAATTCGTGTGAGGGTTGGGGCTGACTTCCTCTTTTGTGTCTGTACATATGTATATAATCTGTTGTAGTACTTGGTCTTTTGGTGGATGACATGTATTTTCAAGCTTAACTCATGTGTATGTTTGTTTATATGTATATATGTTATTTTCTGTTACCGTGTATTTATCTATGATATGACTTTTAAGTTTTAACCTTGCGAGCAACTAACGATTTTTTATGATAAATAAGTTAATTATGCTAAACCGTAAAGGCTTATAATAAAATTTGCTTATGAAATCCAAGTCTAGAGTCAAGTAGGTCCTTACGACAAGTAACACCTAAACAATTGACATTGGGCATGACATGTCGAAAGTTGGGGTGTTACATTAAACAAGATGAATCCGATTAACCCAAAAAAATAATGGATTAAACGGATGATTTTGTTTATTTTTTTATATTTTTCAAAGAAAAGTAGTATTTTTACCAATATTTTCTTCTTATCTGATTCGAAAATCCGACCAATCAACTTGAAAAATACTCATTTTTATGATATTTGACATAGAAATGATATTTTTTTGTCAAAATATATTTCAAAAAATAAAATAAAATGGTGAACAAATTAGCTCGTTTAACTCATCAGGCTGGCTTTAAACAGTTCAAGCAGAAAATTATGGCCTGTGACTAGAGTGACCCGAGCATAAACGGGCCGAGCTAGCTTATTTGATAGCCCTAGTCTCTGGGACAATTATTCAGCATATAGAATTAATGGCGCGCTAACATGGATAGTCAAATATCACATTAGATTTTTGTAAGACGACGTTATTATTTTTTTACCCTCAAATAGTTCAAAAAAGACACTTTATTACTTGTTTTAGGAGAAAATATTTCAATAAACATTTTTACCAATGTTATCAGTAGAAAATAAAAGCATATATATAAGCACCGAAAAAATTAGACTTATATATAAAAATTGAAAAGTATATTAATTTAAAATAATAAAAAAATTAATTAAAATAATTTTTTATTTTAAAATAATTAAATACTGTATTTAATATATTTTTAAATTTAATTTTAATATATTATCAATTTAAAAAATATTAATTAATAGGTAGATAACATTCTCTCTTATTTTAACCAATTTTTGAAAAAAAAAATTAATATTCACTTATGTTTAGAAAATTAAGTTTTAGCTTAATAATTAATCATTTTGTTAGTTTTGAAAAATATATTATTAATATTTATTGGTGTTAAATTTATTTATTTATTTTTAGTTTTGATACTTATAATAAAATAAATATTATTTTATGTTAAATTTAATAATATAAAATTTCTTTTAATATAAATTTTAATGAGACAAAGATACTGTAATAATGAGAACAAAATATATGAATCTATATATACTTATTAATTTGTTTTTAAACTTTCAGGGGGGACAAGTACCCCCTTCTTCTCATCTAGGTCCCTCCTTGATTCCAACTGCATGATTTTGTTAATAAAATATTCAAAATTTAGGTATTTATATGTACACATATAATTAAATTTTATAAATATCGTAATAATATAAATTCCTACTTTATGTTATGATTTTATTGGCAAACATAAATAGGCAGTTCTCTTATACAATATCGACATTGAACAAAACATGAGAAGGATAAAAACTTTCCATACTTGTTCCTTGCTTTTTTTTTTTGGCTTAATTTTCATTAATGATTACTTAAATAATTCAATAGGCTATAGCCCACTGCAAACCTCCATATGATTATATTAATTAGGACGTCATCACACTAATTAAGTAGAGGTTAAAAGGCGGCGGTGGGTCTTAAACCATTATATAAATTTAGCAATATGCAACATAACACACAACACAATAGCATGTGAATTATGGTCAGTAAATCATTGCAGCAACAATAAAATAATTAACAATCGCATATGCAATAACAATTAATTAATTAATTAATTAATTAATTAATTAATTAACTACTTGATGATGATAGGATGTGCATTTTGTGTTAGCCCCAATGGAAAATTAATCGATCATATATTCATATATAAATATATTACAATGCTACGTATACATTAAAATTAGTTATTAAATTTAATTATTAATATAAAGTATATATTAAAGTATAAAATATATATTAAAACTAAATTAAACAATATATATAATATTATAACTAATTTTAGTAATTAATTTTAATATATAAATTAATTCGTATCCACAATGTTAGACCGCCGTTATATTTTGGAAAAACCACGTTTAACAAACAGAGGATAGAATAATAGGTCAGATTCTCAAACGTTCATCCTTAAGATAAGAACACGTCATTAAACTCGGATACGGAGCCGAGAATCTCGAAGCCACTAAAGTACCCTCTCACCTCAAATACAGCTACACGGATAACTCCAAGGCATTCAGTACTCTCTACACACTACAAAACTCGTCCTCAATTCATAGAAACAGGAAGTTCACTATTTATTTTAACCGTTCCTAATTTATCTCCTAAGCAAACGCTGTCTTAAGTTTCGGAGTCCTTTTGCAGGTACCTCCCACTGCTCGGACGAGGCTCGCTCCAGGAATACGACACCTGGTGAGGAGGATCACGCAAGAATCCTTGTGGAGGGTTCCGACCAATTCTTCGGCTCGAGCATCAGGCAAGAACATTTGGCGCCCACCGTGGGGGCTGAAAGTTCACTCTCACACCCCACTGAATTTCTAACTTTTATTTATCTGTGCTCGTACCGTGTACTTTTCTCTCTATAGGAAAGCGAAACATGACTGATCATTCTGAGACTCAACAACACTCTCAAACCAACGCCGACCTCATGGCCGCCAACTCCGCCCTACAAGCAGAAAATCAGTGAATGGTCGAACTCCTAGCCGCACTGCAAAACAACGGAGATCGGAAGGTTGACAGCAAGAAAACAAACGCTTATCAACACGATGAACACCAGTCGGAATCCAACACAAAGATAGGGGAGACGAACCCAAAAGGTGGAAGGCAGCGGACTAACCCATTCTCCGAGGAGATAATGAGTTTCAAAATGCCACAGAATTTCACACTTCCTATGACATTAACGCCATACAAAGGGATCAGAGATCCCAAAGTTCACGTTACAAAGTTTGAAGCCATGATGTTCCTTAACAGTGACTCCGACCCCATCCTGTGCCGATCCTTTCTGACCTTCCTGGATGGAGCTGCTTTATTGTGGTTTTCCAATTTACCTGCAGGGTCCATAAACAGCTTCGATGAGTTCGCCAAGATGTTCATCAACCACTTCGCAGCATCCAAGATATATGTGAGGGACTCGGATTACGTCAGCACAATCAAACAAGGGCAGCATGAGAGCTTGTAGGACTACATAACACGCTACACAACAGCAGCGATGGAGATACCCGACCTTAATCCAGAAGTGCAATTACACGCCATTAAGAGCGGCCTTCGGCCCGAAAAATTCTAGGAAGCCATTGCCATAGCAAAACCAAAGACATTGGAAGAATTTTGAGAAAAAGTAACCGGGCAAATCAAGATAGAAGAGTTGCGGGAAACTCGGAGGAACGAAAGACCACCAGCTAGAGGAGAGGAGGATAGGCCTTACAGGTCCCAAAGTAGGGATCCCAAAAAATCCTTCAAACTTACGCCGAAGTATGACTCGTATACAAAGTTCAACACAAAGAGAGAGGACATAATCAAAGAAATCCTCCACAACAAGCTAATAAAGCCACCAAGCAGAGCAGGAACATACCAAGACCAAAGGTATGTTGAGAAAACAAAGCATTGTGCTTTTCACCAGAAGTTCGGCCACACCACCGACGAATGCGTCGTAGCCAAGGACACATTGGAAAGGCTAGCGAGACAAGGAATGCTCGACAAATACATTGGTAGACAAGCGCACAAGGATCCACCGACCTCAAGCGAGGCAGAACAGAACCTGCAAACGAATAGTGAAAAGCCTTAATGGCAGAATAGTCAACCACCAAGAAAAATCATCAATTATATTTCAGGAGGCTTCGCATGTGGCGGAGAAACAAACTCGGCCAGGAAAAGAAGCTACCGAACTATGTTGGCGATACAAGACGAAACACTTATCGAGGCACCTACACCAAAAATTCCTGACATAACATTCACAAGCAAAACTTTCGACACCAAGGCACCTAACCTTGATGACCCCGTCATCATCTCCGTGACAACTGGAGACCTTTTGGTTCGGAAATTCTTGTTAGACCAAGGAAGCAGCGCCGACGTTATGTTTCTATCAACCTTAAAAAAGATGCAACTAAACGAAAAGGCGTTACATCCGTTCTCCGGCGAACTAGTCGGATTCTCCAGGGAAAGGATTCCCGTGACAGGATATGTATGGGTGAGGACAACCTTAGGGGAACCTCTCCTCATTCGAAAACTTTAGACATTCAGTATTTAATTGTTGATTGCTTTAGTCCCTATAATAATATCATCTTAGGACGACCATCTTTAAATGCTTTCGGGGCTATAGTCTCCACTATTCACTTGTGTGTTAAGTATTGTTCAGAAGCAGGAACCATAGCAACAGTCCACTCAGACTGGAAAGAAGCAAGACAGTGCTATAACGCAGGACTCAAAGTCCAGCAGGCGCAGCAAAGGAGGATAAACTCAGTTTACAATGCTAGTGACATGACGGGCCTCTCCGAGTTGGATCCATGGATCGATCATAAACAAAGGCCCACAGCGACAGATGACTTAAGTAAAGTAATATATTAGTAGACGACGTAGATAAATGCACTAACATCGGATCCTCTTTACCTGCAGGATATGCGCAACAGGTAACAAACCTGCTTTGAGCAAACACTGATTTGTTCGCATGGACCCCGGCCGATATATCGGGGATATGCCCCGAAGTAATGTGCCACAAGCTAGCTTTAAACCCCAATGCTCGGCCAGCCAGGCGGAAGAAAAGGCAGCTCGGACAGAAGAAAACCGAGGCAGCAACAAAAGAAACACAAAAACTACTCAGCGCAGGCTTTATAAGGGAAATATAATTCACGTCGTGGCTCGCGAACATTGTCATGGTTAAGAAAAATTCGGAAAAATGGCGAATGTGTGTGGATTTTACTGACTTGAACCGAGCATGCCCAAAAGATTCATACCCCTTGTCATGCATCGACAAGCTAGTAGACAATACTTCCGGCTACCAAGTCTTAACCTTCATGGACGCATATTCGGGATACAACCAGATACTCATGGACCCAGCCGACGAAGAAAAAACAGCCTTCATAACCGACCAGGGAAACTTTTGGTATAAAGTCATCCCATTCGGTCTCAAAAATTTAGGTGCCACCTATCAATGATTAATGGACAAGGTATTTTGAAAACAGATCGGGAAAACATGGAGGTATACGTGGACGACATGGTGGTCAAATCAAACACAGAGAAAGAACATCTAGCCGACCTGAAAGAATTATTCGATCAACTGAGGAAGTACAATATGCGGCTCAACCCGGAAAAGTGCGCATTTGGAGTCCAAGGAGGCAAATTTTTAGGGTTCATGTTAACACACAGGGGTATAGAGGCAAACCCCGACAAGTGCAAGGCAATCCTGGACATCAAGTCGCCAACAACGATCAAGGAGGTACAGTAACTTACAGGACGGTTAGCCGCGCTTTCAAGATTCCTACCAACAATGGGCAGCAAGATCGGATCACTTTTTCAACACACTGCGAAAATAAAAAAAGCTCGAATGGACAGAGGAATGCGAAAAAGCATTCGCCGAGTTCAAGCAAATACTCTCAGCACCTCCGATATTGGCAAAGCCAAAGCCTGGTAACCCTTTACACCTATATCTTTCAGTGTCTACTAAATCGATTTCATATGTGCTTGTAACAGAAACAGGTCAGCAGTAATATCCAGTATACTTTGTCAGCAAGATTCTGCAAAATGCCAAAAAACGAAATCCGACCATCGAGAAACTGACGTACGCCCTAGTAATCACAGCAAGGCGACTAAGGCACTACTTTCAAAGCTACAAATCATAGTTCAAACAAACCAACCACTCAGGCAAGTGCTGAAAAAGCTTGATCTGGCTGGAAGGCTAACCAAATGGTCTATAGAACTATCAGAGTGTGACACAGAATATCAATCTCGGAGCTCATTGAATATGAAGCACTTCTAGCAGGCATGCGCCTAGCAAAAGACTGCGGGATCCAACACATAAAGGTCTATTGTGACTCTCTCCTAGTAGTCCAACAGGTAAACGATGTATTCCAGGTATGAGAACCTTCTTTAGAACAATATCATGCACAGGTAAAACGTTTAGCACGACATTTCAACCATTTTGAAATAATACATGTAAATAAAAATGACAATAACCGAGTAGATGTGCTATCCAAACTAGCTACATCTAGGAAAGTAGGAACACCACCAAATTTGTCACATATAACATTGAAACAACCTAGCATACACAACAATGTCATCATGAGCATGTCACAGGAACATGATTGGAGAACTCCCTATCTAGAATACATAAGGCACGGGAAAATACTAAAAGAAGAAGAGAACCCAAGGCTTTTCCAAAGATGAGCTAGTTTTTACACAATCATCGGAAACGACCTTTACAGAAGAGGCTTCTCCCTACCTCTAATCAAGTGTCTGGGGAATGAGAAAGCCGCACTGGCAATGGATGAAACCCACAAAGGCATCTGTGGTACACACATCGGCGGACGAAGCCTCGCAACAAAAATACTAAGGACAGGATACTACTGGCCAACACTGAAAAAGACTGCCTTAAAAAGGTCCGAAGATGTGACAGCTGCCAAAGATGCTCGCCTATCATTCATAACCAAGCCGAGGCTCTACATACCACAGATATCGGATGGCCATTCCACATGTGGGGGCTAGATATACTCGGCCCCTTCCCCAACCCAAAATACAATATCACACGATCGAAATCCCCAAACAAACCCCAACCGTCCTATCGTTAAAACCTTTCGGATGACTAAGACATCAATGCCTAGGAACTAGAACCCACTAACACTTATTCCTAAAAAGACATCATAAATGCAAACCTTTCGTTCCCCCACTCACCTCTCTCTTACAAAACAACACATTACTCTCAAGTGTCCAACGCGTTTCCAGAAACAAGAGGGCACCAAGTTAAGCTTGGGGGCTATGACATAGGTCAAAAAGGTATAACGACGGTCAAGGTTAAAACTTAACTTGCCATCGATCAAAGCAAGTCAAGCTTGGGGACTATGATCTGTACCCACAATGTCGATCCGCCGTTATACCTCGAAAAAACCACGTTTAACAAACAGAGCGCAGAATAACAGGTCAGACTCTCAAACGTTTATCCTTAAGATAAGAGCACGTCACTAAGCTCGGATATGGAGTCGAGAATTTCAAAGCCACTAAGGTACCCTCTTACCTTAAATACAGCTACACAGATAGCTCCAAGGCATTCAGTACTCTCTACACACCACAAAACTCGTCCCCAATTCCTAGAAATAGGAAGTTCACTATTTATTTTAACCGTTTCTAATTTATTTCCTGAGCAAAGGCTGACTTAAACTTCGAAGTCCTTTTGCAGGTACCTTCCACTGCTCAAACGAGGCTCGCTCCAAGAACACGACACTTGGTGAGGAGGATCACGCAAAAATCCTTGTGGAGGACTCCGACCAATACCTCAGCTCGAGCATCAGGCATGAACATAAATAATATTTTTGATAATATATTTCAGGTTCTATGGCCAATTTGCATTCAAAATAAGGAATTAACCACTATCTTTCTTATCCACAATATTATTTTAATGGTTCAAATTAAAACCTTCAAGAAGTACGTGAACCATTATATTATGGTACATGCAAGAAAATGCTGCCCTAATAAAATATCTAACTAATACAATAATAATAATGGCCGAGATGGTGGAGTATATACAGTGCAATAGTACATGGAGTTCTTTATCCAAACTTTTGTGTCTTGAATAATCAAGTTCTAATTTTAGACGGTGCACCACTTGACCCACCAAAAGTCAATAAAATTAGATACCCAAATTAAAATTAAGCGAAAAAGATATATATGGCTAACAAGAGATGAGATTTCTTTTTTTTTTAGTTATATTTCATCAGCTAAGATTTGAATAATTCAATGTACCATTTATCATAAAAAAGTTGGTTGTGACCTTATTCTTTTTCCCCATAAACATATGTTGTATTTAAAGTTATCGACTCTTGGTTTGAGCAAAAATAATGAAAGGTGCCAATTACATTGGGACATTGCAATATCCCTATTCAGGCATAGAAAATTAAAGAACATATGTTCATGCTATTGCTAAAGCATGTAATGCCACGGGAGATTCTTGCTGAAACATGTCGTATTCAAAAGCTTATAATAAAATAAAAGTCCTAAAGCCAAGTACAAGCATTCAATATCAAAGATTCTTGTGTCTTATTGATCTTCCTCTTGGCCTATTATACATTTTTATGAATTGTGAAAATAGGCTTTGTTTGATTTTGTATAGGCACAATGTGTGTCGTTTGATGCTCGAGTATTTTCGGTAGAATTATCAAACAAAAGAAAAGGAATTCTTTTAGTCTTCTCCTTCGAAAATATTTGTGTTCTGGTACTAGAAATTTGATAATAAATTGTCGCATATACAAACTAAAATTCGAACTCTAACACTCAAAGTTTTAAAAACCGAACTAATAGAATAAGAAATTTGAGAATTTAAAGATTTAATTGAAGTTTAACCGGAACTAAATTAAATATAATAAAATAATATATTTATGTACAAAATATATAATTTTATAAAAAATATTTTTTTTGTATTTTATTATTATTATAAATTCATTAATCGTTAAAAATTAAACCGATTCGACTAATTATTTGGTTGTTTGACCCGTTTACTGCTGATTAAAATTAGAAGTGAGTCAAGTCAGCTCATGAATCAACTTGATCTCGACTCGTTAATAGTTTGATAAGCTAAACTCGTGAACTGGTGAGCCAAACTTGAGCCTGTAATTGAGCTCATCTATTAAATGAGTCGAACTTAAACTTAGATAAATGTTACCTAGTTTATTTTTTTATCAATAATAGACTTACCATTGTAATTATTTTTTAGTGAGAATGCATAAAAAGTATATAGTATATAAGGTGTAATAACTCAACAAATATTTTTTAAGAAAATTTTTCATTCTCTTCAACAATGAGAAGAACTCGTTTTTATCCCTCTCTGAATCTCTTTTGATTTATCAAACCATCAACATCACATCTTGAACAGTTTAGGGTATGAGATTTTCTTCAATAAGCTCAGCTCATTAACTCGTGAGCTGACTCGATTATATATATAATATTAAAAGTATAGATTAAATACATATAAAATATGCATATTAATAATTTAATATATATATATATATAATAAATAGTAATATATAATTTTACATATTTTTTTGTGTCAATATAATTTTACATATATATTAATGTTCTTAATTATTTAAAATGTTATAGTAATTTTTTATATATAGTTTTAACGTAGGACATAAATAAAAAATTTATAATTGATAGATAGATAATATAAAAAATTTATCTTTTTTTAACATTTTAATATATATAAGATAATAACAATATATAAAATTTATCTTTTTTTAATATTTTAATATATATATATATATAAGATAATTTATTAAAATAGAATTATAGATTATGTTACTATTATTATTTGAATCAACTCGTGAGCTTGAGTTAGTTTGTAAGTTTTTGTTGAGTCGATCTTGAGTTTACGAAATAGACTCAATTGTTAATGAGTCGAGTAGTAAGTCAAACTTAATTTTCGTGAGTCAAACTTAAATTTAGTCTAACTAAATTAAGTTTGACTCACTTTTAATCTACCAATTTTTATCTTAAATCAGACTAATTTAATGATCGATTTCTAATTAACCTAATAATTTGGTCTAATTCTCAAATACTACTAACACTTAATTAAACAAATGAGTGAGACCAATCCAACTTGATTTTTAAAAAAATTATATTTTATTAGTCACGCGATAGTGAATTGATTGATTAAATGTGGGGGTGTATATTTGATGAAATCTCAACCTTTATTATTGTCATGCAAATTGCAAAATGCAGAAAAGAAATGTGGGTTTTGTCATAGGTAGTGGGGTGCACGCACGTGATTTCAAGTGACATGTGCGACCCATGCTTGCTCGCTCTTCCTACTACCCTCTCTAAGCCAAATCCTGAAAAAAAAAAGAAATAAAGAAGAAACATAGACCCCGCAATAATTATAACCCTAAAAAATATATGTACAAAAATATATAAGTGACAAAACTTTAATAAAGATTAATTAAACATTTGTTGACTTTTCCACAAAATGCATAAAGGATAACGAGAAATAAAGAATAAACCAATAAAATTTGTCTTTGAAAGATTTAAATGTTAACAAAATTATTTTAAAAAAATAAAACGATAAAAATATCTTTATTTAAAAATGTAATAATATTAATAAAAATATTTTTTTAATAACAAATAATTTTTATTTTTGATAAATTACTTACATATATGTATACCATCGATCCAACTTTTATATCATAGATTATTGAAAGTTGTCCCAGGCAAATAATAAAGAATGAAAAAAAAAAAACAGAAAAAATAAAAAAATAACAGCTGAGGTGATGGAGATATGATTTCCAGTTGACAATAACTTGTGTTGTGTCTCAGTTCTGGATAAGCTCCATTTCATACTATTTTGCATGATTTTTCTTAATTTTGTAACTTTGTGTTTTAGTTTCTATTAAATATTGTTGGAATCTTGAATCGGACTTTTGTAACTTGAGTTATGATACAATAATATTATCAAGAATGTTTTTGGCAACAATTTTTACCATAAAATTTGACTTAATAAATTTTTAAGAATAGGATAATCATTACAATAGAAGCGGAACTTAGCAGCAATAAATTTAGGACAATTTAAAAAAATGTCGCTATTTAGTGATTTTGGGGCAGTTTATGTAGTGGTGTAAATTCCCAGCCACTATTTCGTTTGATTTATGGCAGATTTGGAACAAACTACCAAAATTACTATTTATTCTAATATATTAGATAAAAAAAATTTTCCAATCTTCATTTTCATTTTCAGTTTTAAATATCAAGTTTTTCTTCCCAATAGTTTCGAATATCAAGTTTTTCTTCCTAATAGTTTTAATTTTGTTCGAATTCGATTATTATTGTAACCCTTTGTGATATATTTTACTTTAATTATGTGTGTATTTTAACACAACATTCAAACAAAAACATGTTTCACACCAACTGAATGACACAATAGAAAATTAAGTAAGATCACATGAAATGTGAAAAAATTACTTGACTTAAAATATAAGTAAATATATTCAATTATTACTCAATAATTTACATTCTATCGATTATTAAGAGTTAAGATCGTCGATACCAAAGCTAATTGTAGTAGTGATGATAGCCGAATCGAAGTAGGTAATTCGAAGTTGATTTCACTCTTTTACTAGGGAGAGGGTCAACTCCAAGCAGCTCTAAGACTTTGTTTGTTTATAAAGAGAAGACACAGACATATGAAGATATAAAATTATATTTATCAATAAGATATAGTAAAAGTATTATATTAAAATATTAAATTAGTGTATTTTATATATTTTTATTTATAAAAATAAAAAATACTAGATAGAGATACAATTTATTTTTTATATTATTATCATCATCTATTTATTATAATTACATTTTTTATAATTCTATTTTTTTAAATGAAGGTAAATTGAACTTTTTTATTATTTGTTATTTTATATTTAATTTATCACTAAACAAAATACAAAATATTAATCTTTTGTATATCTATATTTTATATTTTATTCTTAATATTTTATCCTTTTTTTATATAAGGAATTACCTACTACTAGTTTTAAAAAATTCAAGTTGAGTGTGTGTGTAGATTACTAATAATCATAATATTCCAAAAAATATGATGAATATTAGTAAAGTAGTTGAGTTACTTACCACCAATGCTGTTACTAATTCCGTTACTTAGCTTTTGTTATAACATAATATTTATAATTATTGTATATAAATACCATGCTTCTACAGTTCAATGAATACATCTCTTTTCTTGTTTTCTTGTTTTTCTAGGTTTTGAACTTTCACCTGGATCAATCACTTTTCTATTTTATGAATGTTTTGTTCTCATGAATTAAGCCTCTCTTGGCTATATGAGAATTCGCACTTAGCCTTATTATAGATGATATTACTCTTGAGTGGCCGTCATATCATTAATAGTTACTAGAGATAACATTTCTAATGGGGCTTGGGAAATAAATACCATACGGTATGCAAAAACCAGTCGGTAAACATAGTATCAATATAATTATTATGTATTTACGTATAGATATATATTATTTAATTTATTTTTAATATATATTTTATATTAGTAGTTAATTTAATGATTGATTTTTTATATACATTATATATTTAGTAAGTTTTTTTAGGTTTTATGAATCTTTTAATTTAATTTTTTGCTTAATATAGTTTATGATTTTATTGATTATTAAGAATTTATATTCAACATATTATCATCATATATATTAAACCACTCTTCCATCTTAGTCCATGATAACAATTCAATAGTTGATAGCAAAAAATTGGTGTGTGCGACTCTTGGATATATATAGCAACTTCCTATCTTTTTAGTCTATATTATCATGCACTAAAGTGAAAGAGTTGTTTAATAATACAGAAAAATAAAAAAATCATCCAAGTTAAATTTTTTCTAGAGAAAAAATTGAAAATAGAATTTATGTTGTACTGACTACAAAAAAAGTCAGTCATTTATCTGGTATTTTTTTTATTTTTTACGATATTTTTTGTTTCAGCAGGTCAAATATTAATTCATCGCAGAACTGAGTTCTGTTAAGTATAATTAGGTAAATTAAGTAAAAAGCATTACATGGCCGTGAACAAGCATGTACGTCCACATATGTAGCATTTCAAAGTTCAGTTGGGAAATTGTCACATACTATATTAATATTATTAGAAGGAGAAAGTATAGGTGAATACGTATATAGTAAACAACACAAATAATGAAAAATATTATTAATTAATTTCAATTCTAATTTGACGGAACTAGTAACAACTTTATATGCGATACCTAAAAGGTAGGTAAAATAAATAAATAAAATAATGGTGTATATGTATAATAGTAAGGAAAATTATAAGTAAATAATAAAAATATTAAATAATGTGAACAATATATATATCAAATATTTATTTTACTAGATGTATGAATGGTTATTTTAATATTAAAATTTAGATAATTAATTTAAAGATATAATATATTTTTATTTAATTAGTAGTTATTTATATTGTTCAAAATATTTATTATTTACCTAACACTCTTCATAGATTAATAGTAGAGGCATTTGTTATTCCTTTTCTAATAAGTTCGTTCATTCATCAACCAATCTAATTATTAATGGCAGACATAGTTGGATAGAAATTTCATATCATAATGATATATATGGTGTTGCTGCTGCAAATTAAATGTCTTGGTTCATAAATTAAAATATGGGTTGCTAATAATCAGGAGTGGAGTTTTATTTTGATTGGCAATAATGATTCGATTGATGAATATATATGATTTGCCACTTTTCAGGAGTAAATCACTCATCAATTAGCCGGGATATGTTTTTTTTTTCCCCTCTTTTGTTTAACTAGTTTAACTGATAAAATTATGAAAGAATAGGGAAAGCAAAGAAAGAATTTTTATTGATTATTGATTGATTGAATTGAACATGTGTTGTAAACTATGAGGGTAAAACTAAATATATATAGAGCATTGTCTAATGAAAGATAAAAGTAAAGATAAGATAAGAAGAGAAGATAACATAAAGATAAGATAAGATAAACTAATAAAGACTAAAATTAGAACTGAATTTATGTATTCTGTTGGGCTGAATTTGTGGGCCACAAGACTTCTTTATTGTTGTCATGGGCTAATATAGAAGAGTATTTTAATATGCCCCCGCAAGCTGGTGGATGGAAGATGTCAATAATCCACAGCTTGGATAAGTTCCAATGAAATGTTGAGGAAGACGCGTGACGTAGTGATGCGGAGGAAGATGCGTGCGGCGGAGCTTGAACTGCGGGTAGCAAAAATATAAAAGGAGATGCTGTACTTGAGCAGCGATCTTCAAAAAATGCGCGCAGCGGAGCTTGAGCTGCCGGCGGCAAAAATGCTGTACTTGAGCAGCGATCTTCAAAAAATGCGCGCAGCGGAGCTTGAGCTGCCGGCGGCAAAAATATAAAAGGAGATGCTGTACTTGAGCAGCGATCTTCAAAAAATGCGCGCAGCGGAGCTTGAGCTGCCGGCGGCAAAAATATAAAAGGAGATGCTGTACTTGAGCAGCGATCTTCAAAAAATGCACGCAGCGGAGCTTGAGCTGCCGGCGGCAAAAATATAAAAGGAGATGATGTGCTTGAGCATCGATCTTCAAAAAAATGCGTACGTATGACGCAATAACTTCAAATGGCGCATAGAGTGCGATAAAAAAAAGAGGGCGCATGGAGCGCAATAAGAGTGCAGTTGAAACTGCTAAAACATATGCAGATTAAACTGCTGAAACAAAATGCAGATATGACTGCTGAAACAGAATGCAGACGAAATTATCGAAAGAAAGGAGGCGCAGACGGAATTGCTGGTAAAGAACCGGGGTAACCAAACTGGGGTAGGATTTTCACTTGGATGCCTTTAACAAAGATTGGTTGCATCTTGAACTGAATTGGAAGATTGATTATTCATTGTGAGAGGAGGTTGAAAAAGATGTAGGGTGATTTCTCACCGAAAGATGATAGCTTATGTATCCTCTTCAAGGAGGATACCAAGGCTCTGATACCATGATAAAATTATGAAAGAATAGGGAAAGCAAAGAAAGAATTTTTATTGATTATTGATTGATTGAATTGAACATGTGTTGTAAACTATGAGGGTAAAACTAAATATATATAGAGCATTGTCTAATGAAAGATAAAAGTAAAGATAAGATAAGAAGAGAAGATAACATAAAGATAAGATAAGATAAACTAATAAAGACTAAAATTAGAACTGAATTTATGTATTCTGTTGGGCTGAATTTGTGGGCCACAAGACTTCTTTATTGTTGTCATGGGCTAATATAGAAGAGTATTTTAATAACTTGTTTATATTTTTATTGTTAGGATTATTGGGACTTATATTTTTATACAGAAATTATAATTTATTTAAATAAAAAATATAACAAATATAATCTAAATAGTTCTATTATTTGTAAGATTTAATTTTTATACACAGAAATATAAAAAATAAAAACTTATGATTATACTAAATTATTATGTATTGCAACAGAATTAAATTTTAAAGTAGTTTTTGAGATTAGTTATTGCTTGCAACAAAAAAATCTTTAAAATTGTAATTGTATTATAAATAAAGGTTTTTAAAATTAAAAAAATTGCATCACATTAATCCACATTCCCTTTTCGTTAAATTACTTGTCACGTCATGAGGAATTTAACATATATCATTTTATACTAGATTAGACGAAATAATATTACTTTAATTTTGATACTAAATATTAAAAAAAATGTCATTATTTAACTTTAATAAACTACAAAATATCTTATTTTCCATAAAAAAAAAACCATTAAAACGATGTCATTTCGTCTTATTCAGCACAGGAGAAATAATATGCCACGTCATTTATGGTATAACAAATAGCTAAACAAAAAAAGAGACAAATTAAATGTGACGTAATTTTTTTATGGTAATTAACGATGTTTATAATACAATTAAAATCTCATATTTCCAATACAAATAACAACTCTTAAAAATTATTTTAAAATTTAACTCTAATATAACATTAATAAAAATAATTATTTTTATTTTAGGTTCACCTCGCCTAAATGGTGATAAAAAAAAACTATGATATATTAAAAGGGTTCATCTACTGTACAGATGCATGTTTGTACATATTTACAAATTTTGATTTAAAAGCGTGTCATTAAAAGTGTTGCTTAAAGAAAAAGTGCTACCCTTAATCGTTAACTTGGCTCTGATACCAATTTTTAAAAATAAAACGACTTTAAAATTTTTCGAATAATTTGCCAATTCATAATCAAAAGTATTGACCATAATTCTGATTTTTATAGTTTTTCAATCTTGTTTAGTTATAATATTCTTTTTGCATGGATTATTGTATATAAAATCTTTATCTGTTTGTCTTTTCTTTAATATATTTCTTAAATCCTCAAAAACTTTTATTTCTACACTTTCTGTTGTTTCTAAATATCTTTTTAATTTTTAACTTCATTCTCCATTTTTCTTTTAATAGCTTTAATTTTTTTAAGTCATAATATGATTTTCCAGGCATTTTAAATTTTTTAAGTTTAACTCCAACTTGTTATATTTATTCTTATTTCTATCCTTTTTATTATAAGGTCATCAATTTCGATCTGAAGATTATTAATTCCCTTTTATACTCCTTTATTTACTTTTAATTTTTTCGCCCTTTTCCTTTTTATTTTATTTTTCGGCTCTCAATTTGTATGCTTCATTATTTATCTTAGAATTTCTGCAAATTCTATCATCGATTCATCATTATTTTCTAGAGATTCTATAATTTTTCTAGCTCTTCGACTTCTCTTTTTAACTTGTCATAGATTATTTTTAGAGCTTCAAATGCTCTTTGATTTATTTCAGAAAACTGTAAATAATTCAACCGATTTTCTCTTTCAAAGAGCTCTTGTTTCTTGTCTTGATAAGTTACATATTTTTTCTTTATTATGTCATAATTTAATGTTAAGGTTTCATTAATTTTTCGACCTTTTTGTTAATTTTTATTTCAGAATTTTCTTCTTTAATCTTTAACTTGGATAAACTTAAAGGGCTATTAATTTTAGATTCTCTTATTTGAAAATTCGATGAAACTAATTTTCCTGATGGTTCTTTTAATAATAGAACTGGATTTTCAATAGCTTTATATTTTGGTATTTCTGTTTTTACAATTTCTGAAATAATTCATCAACATAAATTCTTTCTCTGTTTTTAAATATTATACTATGATGGCTATTTGTTAAAGCATAATTTATTGCATATGTAATTGAAAATGGTTCATCGTCTTGTTCCATTAGATTCTTTCTGTGAAATTTATAAGCCATACTTATAGATCTTCCAAGATTTTCAGTTGATAAAGGTATAGCATATCCAAGATGGGCATTGAATTTAACATTTACGTTTGCCAAGTTTCCATGAACAATTCCAATTATTTGATCTATTGGGTCATCAGTAATTCTTTTGTCACAGATTGCTAAACTTATTGGTGAATTAATTCCTTTCATATATGTAGATTTGATTAAGACTTGTATAGTACTAATATGAATCCATCCAATTTTAGATCTTTTTTGTTGATCCTTAATTTTCTCAATCTGTTTATCAATTCTTCATCATTTACAAAGCTATTTCAAGTTCTCCATTGGCGGATTTATCTTTATAGGGGCTTCAAGTTGAATTTTTCCATAGTATATTATATTTTTTCTATTAAAAACTTCTTTTAAAAGATTTTGTTTATTAAAATTTTCATTTGATTTGAGATTTAATTCTGTTTTTAGAACAGCCTGTTTTTCATTATCTAATAAAGCAGATAATTTATAATAATCAGATTTTTCCATTAATTCTAAACTTTCTAAATAATTCATAACTAAGAGATTAGGATAAAGGCGTACCTTTCTGGAGAAAAACTTCTTTTATTTAGAATATTTTACATAAGATGTTTTTATCTCTAGAGGGGAGATTGTAGATACTAATTCCAGAGGGAGTTTAGAATTGGTTTTTCCTAAGGGAATTTCTTCAGACTATAGAATCGCCTCGACAGCTTCCTCCTTGCTCTCCTAGCATAGAGTACTCTTATCCTTCTGCTTTCTATTGTCTGATGCCTTCTATTGCCTAAGCAATCTATTATATTGGTTGGGTCTGATGGACAATTCCCATCCTTACCCTTCTTATGACGTCATTGCTTACGTCATGTTTATTCTTGCACCAGCTACATTGGTGCTCTATGACCTAAGCGCTTACGTCATTATGCAATAATGTCGAGAGATGCTTCAGATGCGCTGTCCTCTTCTTTTATGTGGGTGGATGAGCTGTCCTTTTTTTATCATGTGGGTGGATCCATTTCATTATTGCTTTCTTTAGATATTTCTGAGCACACAGCTGGCACTTGTGGTCTTCTTTGTTTTTATCAAATAGCAGAGATTCCTTTTTATCCCTTCAGGGAGTTTTTCTAAGAGTCCAGATAGATTGTAGAATGCAGATTCAAACTCTACCAAGAGTCTCATCTCTCTCTCTTCAATTTCATTTCTTTTACTGGACACAAGCAGAGTATTCTGCTTTATAATTGATTCTTGTGTGAGATTCCCTTGTTATCTTTTGAGTTCTTTCGAAGACCCTTGCTAGTGTGCTGGCTAGTCTACCTTCAAGACTGTAGATTGTTAAATCTTGAACTTGATCAATTGGTTCAAAATTTCCTGGGAAGACGGACATGAATATTACTTGATGTGCTGGAACCAAGCATTCTTCTTCTTCATTAAAATAGGTTGACTATTCGTAAATTTAGGGATATATCCCTTGGATTTACATTGTCAATCATATTTTTAAATCTCTTTACTGCATCAACGAATCCTGCAGAAAACTCACTAATAATTTTTAGATCATTAAAAATTAAAATTGTATCAATTAATCCATACTGGAAAAACTGATATGTGTCCGATGGGGAAGCATCTGAAAATATAACTAGCTTTGTTAGCTGTTCTTTGGCAATAGGATAATATCCCAAAATTGCCATTTTTCTTCAGTCCAATTTAGGACTATGTTGAGGGTTTCTCTGAGATTTGATCTACAGACCCTTTTCTTTTCCTTGATTTCAGCTCTTGTAGGAATATTTCTCATTATTCCTGTTCTCTGGGCTTGAATCGGAGCTTTATCTGCTCTTTTTAGAGTTTGTTCTGGATGAAGAGCTTCATATTCCCTGAAGGATTCCTTTGCCTCTTCTAGTGTTAAAAATCCTCCTTTATGAATTATCCTTGACTGGTGTGTGAATGGTGCTGCTTTTTCCTAGGCATCATATACTCCTTTCATGGGGCTATTATAAATTACATAATATTTTTTATCTTGAGTGGATTTTTAATGATTTCAGCAATTGTTTATTTTCCGAAATTTTTTCTTCACCTGATTTGTCCACCATGCTTAGCTGGCTGAACTCTGATGGTTTTGCTTGTGTTGATTTTATTGCTTCAATGGCCTTCTTGAGAGATTGGATCTGTGTCCTTAGTTGCTGGCAATGCTTGCATTTTTCGAGTTCTTGCTCATATTTTTGAATTTCTTGATCTAATGCGTTGTAGACGAACTCCATCTCTTGTTAATGTATCTGCAATAACATTTTTGTCACCCTTAATATATTCAATTTTTATTGGATATTGTAACAAAAATAATTGCCATCTTACCAATCGTCCATGATTATAATCAACTTTTAAATTATATCGTATGAAACCTGTTAGGTAACTTGAATCTGTCCTTAACGTAAACTCTCTGGGTAGTAAATCAATTTTTCATTTCTTAAGAGATTTAATTGCTGCTAGAGTTTCCTTTTCATGAGTGGTATATCTGTTCTGTTGGAGTAAAAGTCCCTGAAAATACCTGCAAAGTAATTCCTTTGGGGAATATTTAGAATCTAGTGATTCTTTTCTTGTTCCAAACTTTTTATAGCTTTCTTAGCTTTTAGACATCCTGACCAGATTATGTCTGAAGCATCTGTTTCTACTATTAAGTAGTCATTTTCTTCTGGAATATAAAGTTATGGAAGTTTTTCACATAATTCTTTAATCCTTTGAATTTGTATACTGTCTTTTTCATCCCATTTCCATTCTTTTTAGTACTTATTTTTGGAAATAAGCTTTAGTGTATTCTGTTATATTCTTTAAAATCCTTGATCAGAAATATAATTTATACACCCTAAAAATCTTTGTAATTATTTTCTATCTTCTATTTTATTAGGAAATAAATTTACCTTTTCTAGGACATTTGGCTGAAGTTTTAGCTTTTCTTGAGTGGATAGAATTAATCCAAGAAACTCTATTTCTTGTTTTGCTATTCTTGCTTTCTTTTTGCTAATAACTAATCCTTTTTCTTTACATCTTTATAAAACAATTAATAATTTTTGAAGATGATCTTCTTTATCCTGTTTTGTAAAATTAGTATATCATCAATGTATACTAAAACAAATTCATTTAACTCTTTTAGATTTTCTTCCATCATAATCTTTGATAAATACCTGGGGCTTGTTTTATCCGAATGGTAATACATTTCATTCATAGAGCAACACACTTGTTGATTCTTTGTTGGGCAAGTAAAAGCAGTTAATTTCTTTGTTTCTTTCTTCTCTAAACGAAGTTGCCAATATCCTGATTTTGCATCAAGAGATGAAAACCACGTTGCTCCTTTGATTTTTTCTAAAATAGAATCTTTTCTTGGAAGTTTATGAGCATCACCAATAGTTGCTTCATTCATTTTCTTATAGTTAATAATCATCCTTCGATTTTTCCTTTTAATTTCATTATTGTTTTCGACGTAAAAGGCTGGAACCGCATGAGGACTTTTACTTAATCTTATAATTCCTTTTTCCAAAAGATCTTTACATTCTAATGAAAACTCTTCTCTATCTCTTGCGGAATAAGAAATTTTATTTGGAACATTTATTTCTTTTGTAGGATCTTTTAATTTAATGCTTACTAATTTGTTATTTGTATTTTTAATATCTAAAGGATTTTCAGCACAAATTTTATCCAAAAGTTCTTCTATCTTTATTTCAAGATTATTTTTTGGAATATTTATCTGAAAGTATAAATTTAAATAACATGTCTCTATAGAAATATTTTAAATTTTAAGATCTTATCTATAGTAGTAGTCGGTATTTTTATACGTTTTGATTTTTGATTTATTTGAAGAATCGTGTGGAGCTTTTAAAACTATATATGTTAATTCTTGAATGAATGGATGATATCTTTAAAAAGTTATTTCCTATTATAAAATCCATTCCAGAATCTAACATATATATAGATGGAATAATGAACCTATAATTTTGAATAAATTTCAGCCATCTCTGCTGCTTTTGGTCAATTTTATGTATTGATTTGTCAGCTATTCTAACTCTTAATGGTTTCTTTAATTTTTTTCCAATCAAGTTTTATTTGAACTAGCAAAGCATTGTGTTGCTCCAGACTCTATGAAAGCATTTATAAACTTTTCTGTTATTTTTATAGTAATAAATGTAGCATTATTACTCAATCTCTGAGTCTGTTTCTGAGACATATTCAAAAATATAGTCTAAGTTATCAGATTCTTCTAATGGTTCCATGAAACAAGACTTAGCAATTTCTATTTGCTTAGTAAGATCTTTTTATCCTTCTTTTTGGGACATTTATTCGCATAGTGTCCTTCTTCTTGGCAATACCAACACTTGCAATTTTCTTTTTTTTCGGGCAATAGTCATTTTTTTTGTCTTTTGTTTTTATTGTTATCTCTTTTTCTAAAGTACCTCTTTTTTCTCCAGTTTGGATAGTATTTTCTTTTTCTAAATGATATTTTTTTTCTTTGAAAATTTTTATTAAGACCATATTTTTGGGGTATTTCTTCATTATCCTGACAGCAAATTCTAATTATATTTGCAAATCTTTTTTGAGTCGCTTCTTGCATACAACGTTCTTTTATTTCCTCTCTTATTGCAGAGGTTGCTCCCCCCAAAATTATTTTCAATTGTCCCTCTATTTATTTCTCTTATAAATCTTCCCATTATAAATTCATTAGCAGGATATGGAAGTTTTGTTATATACATACTAAGATAATGATTTTTATCTTCTTTTAATTTGTAAAATGTTTCTATATTCACATATATAAGACTCTACATTACATAGATCATATCTGAATATTAGCTAGATGGTTTTTTGCTTCTTGATATTCTTTATTATAGACTTCTTGTCTATGATAATATTTTTCCAAAAAATTCTTTATATAGAATCATCATTATATATATTTTATCATAAGCTGTTTTTTGTTGCTAATTCTTCTTATTTGGTTCTCTATTGATGTCATATAATCTCTTATAGTTCCTTTAGTATGAAACCCTATGTAATTCCAAATATCTCTTCCAGACAATTCACTAAGTTTGAATTAGTAAAGGCTTCTAATAAAAGGAATTCAACCAATTTTCGAAAATTTCCTTTTCATTCTTTTTACAGTCTAAGTCAAGCATTCTTTCTCCTTCCATTTTCTGATTTTAGGAACGTATTTTGATGGTATTTTTGTATTTTTTGAATCTTTATTTATAAACCCTTTTTTGAAAGCATAATTATCAAAACCTGTTTCCCATTTAAATTGAGATTGATTATCCTTAGATGTTCCAGCTTCATTTTTTACTTGTATGGAATTGCTGGTTCTTCGTCACTTGAATAATCTAGAATGTGTTCTTCATTTTCTATATTTTCAGAATTACTAACTCTTCTTCTATTTGAAAACCTGTTCCATAATATTATTTTTTGAGCCATTTTTAATTGTTTAAAAAGCATTGTAACTTCTTCTAATTTTTCTTCAATATTCATAATTTCAATGGTGGTTTTACTTTTAGATCTGTTATGTTGATTATATTTTGAATTTTTCTTCTTTGGGATTCTCTTTTTCCTTATCCCTTTGAAATTTTATGGATACTAATATTTCTTCAAGCATATCTACTATAGAATTTAATTGTGGGTTGAAGGTATGATAAAGATGTGGGGAATCATTTTCATGGTAACATTTTTTAGAAATTCCATGTGAAAAATAAGTTTTTTCAGGTTTTTGAAGTCCTTTAATAAAACTTATAGTAAAATAAAGATTTTGAGAAAAATCATTTTGTATTGATTTTAAGAATTCGGTGTCATTACAATTAATATTAGTTAAAATCATTAATTTTTGATCTATTAATTTTGATAACTTAATTATTTCTTCTCTTAAATCTTCTAATTTACTTTTTTCCATTAGGTGACACTTTTCTTTATGAAGAGTTACGGTTTTGAGTGAAAAATGTAGCTTTAGGATATGTGGTTTAGATTTTGCCACATCATTATATCTTTAAATCTGTACAGATTTAGATTTGTACCATATAATTAACTATATTAAAAACATAACTACAATATCATCTATTTTATAAAAATAATAGGTTGAACTGAACGCGCGTGCACTACTTATCAACTATGTAAGAGACAACTAGGTTAAAAAAGTAACCTTGGTTTATAGGTTTAGTATAGATGAGAAAAGAAATCAAGCAAGCAAAAGATAATGTATATGAGTAGTGTTTTTGTGTACGTAATCTAGACGTAACTCAATTTTTGAGGGTTGGCACCGAGTTATTTCCTTTAACGCCGAGCTATAGACTTGAAAGATCTAAGCTTTTGTTCAGAAAGATATTATGTCTTGAGTGAGTATGAATAAAAGGGGAGTGTACCTACAAAAGGTACTCCGATGTTTAAATTAGTATTGTGGATTCAGTATATTTCTTAAGGATAAAGTATTATACCTTTATAAATGAGATAAAATAGGTCCGTTACATTTCTATTGATCATCTGAATTGAAGAGCAGTTATTAAATTTTAATAAGTGATATTGTCTGGTCAGACGTTTTTATTCTAAGATGTAATTTGTTGAGTTTGATTGTATCATATAACACCGAATTATAACATAAAGTACCGAATTATGATGCATAATACCAAATTATGACATCAAATTTGTAATTACCGTATCAAGTAGTATATATGACATATCAATAAACATATATCACAGATTTGTATGTGACAACTATCAGAACGTTACATATCATAATAGTGATTTCCACAGATTTGACAAGGTGACAGGCACACACTCTTTCATGAAAATAGGAAATTAAGATTAAAATTTAATCTCGGCTCTTAACTATTTTAAGAACTCTCATTCGGCTCTTCATTCATTAAAAAATAATATTGCAGCTTTTAATTACTATTTCCGTCAAACCTTTTACTTTTTCTATTAATATCTTCATCAATATATAGTTAACAGATGTTATTTACATATACTGTTAATTTAGGTTTTGTCTGATTGGTGTCTTTTAAACACAGACACAAATACAAATACACAAATAGACATAAATACTGATATATATAAATTTGTGTGATATGTTTGGTGATAATACATAAGACATAGTTATTTAATTCAAATGTCTATTTTACTCCAAGTATAACCACTATCATCACCACTGTCATTATCACTGATTTCTCTAGCCACTACTAATTTTTCAATCTTCAATCAAAATTAATATCACCAATATAATTTAATTCATCCTTCAATCAAAATTAATATCACCAATAAAATTTAATCATCAGTTCCACAATTCAAATAAAAAAAATTGAAACAATAAAAGAGGATCAATTATTTTTTAAAAAATAAATACTTATGCAAAATAAAATAAAATAAAAATTTGAAAAATGGCAAAAGCAAAGAAGAAGATGAGAGGGATATGGTAAGGATTGAGCGAAAAATAAAAAAGCAAAGAAGAAAAAAAAGATGATGGAAAAAGAGTTAAAGTATATCTAGCAAAAAAAAGGGAGTTGGCGAAAATCTGGGCAAAATTTCCAAAAGAGAAAGGGGATGAGAAAGGAGAAGAGCCAATGCAACATCGTACCAGCGATATTAGTAGAATGACAGCAATGGCTCAGAGAGCAAAAGCGCAGAACAACAAAAACAAGTGCAGAATAGGTAAATAAGAAAGAAGACACTAGGAGGCGAACAAAAAAGCGTAAGCAACTAAAAAAAAAGGATAAGACAAAGAGATGAGGGTGTAGTGACAGCGATGGCAGTGGCAATGTTGTGGCATATGGAGCAGTGATGGATGGAGAAGAGCAGTGATAGAAGAAGAGAGAGTAGAAGATGAAGGGAGGAAGGAGAATGAAAGATGAAGAAGGGAGATCTGAAAAGAGTAAGAGAACATGTTATCAAGGGTAAAAATGAAAATAAAAAAGATAATAAGGAAAAAATGTATGTCCATGTCTAAGATTAATGTCTCAGCTAAGAAGAGAGACACCAAATACATGTATTTCATGTCTACTTGTGTACCAACGTGTTTATAAAAAATTGTGTCTCGTCAAACAAACAGTAAATTTGTGACACTATGTCTATGTCTCTAGTAAACATGGACACTAAATAAACTCTACGTCAACATGCAACCACTTAAAAGGGACAGATCGTCCCTTGACGACTCAACAAAATGCTGCGTTTTGAAAAGGTCAAGAATGCTTTACTTCTCTTCTTCCTTTCGTTGTTAAACTTCATTGTTTCACTTTTTATTCTCGCAAAAAATATTAGACATCTCAGGACCTGGATCAAACCTATCATTATCTAAAAAAAATCAACCAAGTCATTTGAGCCAAAAGCCACAAAGAAGTTTATAAGCAATGGATTCTTGTTCCGCGCTTCCAATTCCTGGTGATATTGCACACTCTTCACCACAAAATACTCATTCCTATTGCCATCACTGATGTTGCTTTCATAGTTATACATTGAATCTTCACCCTCTGAATGCTCAAAATCGAACAACCCTCCCTCCTCAACCCTTTCGTTCTCTCTTTTCTCTTTGTCTTCCAACTTCAATTGCAAACCAAAATTATCGAATTGATCCAATCCCCCACCCTCACCACACAATCCACCCTCCAATTTTACATCACTATTATTTATCATGCGCATTGAATCTTCTCCCTCCAAATTCGATAACCCATCACCCTCTGCTTTCTCCATATCATCCAAATGATCTTTCCACTTTCTGATTTTGCATCATTGTACCATCATCAACCCCACATTTCTAATTATCCTCAACCACAGCGTTGCCATTATTATCACAATTCCCAATCCTATCATTACTAAACTCTAACAACTCCAAGGAATCAAGTACAGTCGTAGCAAGCTCATCATTGCAATTTCTATACAATTCCAAACTGCTAGAATCGTATCGGAGGCATCGCGTTCAATCACCATCGTGATTCATCTCTACCCTACCTTCTTTGTCGAGTGTGAAATTATCAAAACCGTTAGTGAAATTAGCATCGAAAAGATCATTGAAGAGGGGGGAAACGCAATGTTCTTATTGAGTGATCAGGGGGTGATTTGTCCTTTAAATAGGTGTTTGACACGTGTTGAGTTAACAATATACGTAAGCAATATTCGTTAACTATAGACAAAGACATTAATAAAGAAGGTAAAAAGTCTGACGAAGACCGTAGTTAAAAATCGTAATGTCATTTTTCAATTGATGAGAGGTGGAATGAAAATTTGTAAAATGAATAACGATCGTGGTGAAATTTTACTCAAAAATTAAAGAGGACGAAATTAAATAAAGAGAGGCTATAAAACAAAACTAAAACCAAAATTTGACTGATACAAAAATTAAATAATTGAGGCCACTCCATCTAATAAAATGGGTTTCCCATGATATTTTTTACCACCAGACTAAAGACTAATTGATTTGCTATGTATTTTAGTTTTGTTCGGTTGGTCGGGTACCGGACGGTTCGGGTTGGTATCCCGGTTGATGAAGTAGGGGTCTTGCCTGGTCTTGAGCTTCCGGGCTGGCGAAGACAATGTTCTGAGTACTTCGTGCAAGGAGTGGGGGGTGTCGCCTGCAAAGACACTCCAACGCCCTAGTCAATAGAGTGTGCAGGCGAAAAAGGGTGAGTGATAGGTGACGTACCTTGGGGGAAGGGTATGTTCCTCCCCATTTATACCGTGTCAGAGGTGGGCCCTGTAAGGACAGGCCCACCCCCTTTGAGGCTTCCCTTGCACAGCTGTAGAGCAGCTGTCAGGGACGCGTGTCCGGGTCGGTGATCGAGGCGCCCCGCCCCCAACTGTTCGGGTTGGGTGGTGCCCGGGTCAGACCGGCCCATATTTAGTTTGGGCTATGCCGTAACAGTGCCCCCGACGCGCCAGCAACGATTGTAGGGATCGTTGGTGGCGTGTCATCTCTTCTTTCGTGCGTTGTCGCCAGGTCGGTCGTCCGTAGGGTAGACGTGCCTCTTGCGCGCATCTGTTCGTTGCTGGAATAGCCGTTTGTTGCCTCGTTTCTTGCGCAGATCATTAAATGTTCATTATGGGCTGAAAAATCATGTATGTAAAGACTATTTTGCCCCCAGGCCTTTCGCGCTTCCTGGGTTGCAGTTTTAAACAGTCTTTGCCTTGGTTTTCTTTTTTTCCTTTACACTCTTACTCCTACTTTCTCCCTACTATCTCCTTCCTTTTCACCCAGAAATCCCCAGAGCTTCGCTCTAGTTCCCTCGTGCATTTTTCCTTCTCCCTTCTCAGTTTTTGCAACTAATTCAGGTAATCTCTGATCCCTTTTCTCTTCCGCTTTGATTCTCTCTTGCATATCTATTGCGTGTTTTGCTGCATGTTCTTTGATTTTCGTAGGATAGACATCTTTGTAATGTCAAGCAGAGTGTGTTTAGGGGGTGTACCATTCTGGGATAGGTCTCACTTGTTATTGACTTTCTCCATGTTTAGTTCGGGTTGTAAGGTGGAGTGGTAGATGTAGTATCTGGGTTTCTTTCGGGTTCCCGACCTCATAGACTAACCGAGTGGTGCCCCCACTGTAGGTATGTCTCGTGTGGTCGCTCGGGCTTCCACCTCCGATGCGGGTTATGACCCGTACGCTTGGGTGGTTTCCGACCTCAAGGATTCCCCAAACCAAATGGGTGAGGAGGAGCTCATTGAGTTCCGTCAGGCCAATTACTTGTGTGGGGGTACCGATAAGGAGGCTAACTACGATGTGTACGTCCCTGCTCCTCATGAGCGGTTGTATGAGCTCAACTTCCATGCTCCCCGGGTCCCCGATTGGATCTGGTTCTATAAAGCCATGTTCACTCAAGTGGGGTTTCGCATTCCCCTCTCCGCCTTCCAAATGGGACTCTTAAGCCGGATTTCCGTGGCCCCGTCGCAGCTGCATCCGAATAGTTGGGCGTCGATTCACTGCTTCGAGATGGTATGCGAGTACCTAGAGCTGCTGGTGTCTGTTGACATCTTCCTTTTCTTCTTCAACCTGACGAACCCTTCCAAGGAGGGAAAAGCGAGGAAGGGGTTTATGTCCTTCCGATCTGCCCAGGGGCAGAGGATTTTTGGTGTGTTCGAGGACTCCTATCGTGGGTTCAAGGACAAATACTTCAAGGTTCGCCCGGTCAAGGGTCGTCACCCCTTTTGGTTATCGTTGGAGAAAGAACGCCTTATTCCGACCTATTGGAGTTTCGGGGTGGGCTCCAATACTTTCATAAAAGTTACCTACAAGGGGATGTCGGCTGTGGATCAGAAGATAGCCGACGTGCTATGGGTCGTTTTCGGGAGGAACCATGTAAATCCCCACCTCCTCATGGGTAGTCGGGAGGTCTCCCGGGATTATATTCGTGAGTCGTCCGTGTCGTGTTTGCATTTTGAATGGTTACTTGCTTTGTCTTAGTATGCTGGTTACTAATTTGTTCATTTTTTGTTTGTTGTGGGGATGTCTGTTGAAGTGACCGGCCTCGAGAATCTGTACAAGAATTTCTTGGTGAAGGATGATGGTGAAGAGGTCGGAGATTAATCAGCGGCGCCTCCTGAGGACGAGGGGACGCAGACGGCACCCACGCCTCCTGAGGTGGCCATGGCGGAAAAGGTTGCCACTCCACCTGCGTCCCCCATCCTCCAGGAGGTGGCTGTCCCCGGGCACTCCTCTTCCGTTCGTCGGGAGGAGGATGAGGAGTTGAGTGTCATCCCCGCTCCCAAGAGACAAAGGTCACAGTCTAGCCCTGAGGGGGGTCATTACCGTTATGGAAAGGAACTTTGATGCCGGGTCGTTCATAGATACCCAACTGCTTCCCGGCACGGAGGAACATTTCCATGGTACCGACCTCTCGGGGCAGGCACGATGGATGTACCACACCCTCCTTCGCGACGCGGCCATAGCTCGGAAGGCTGAGTTTGAGCTTTCGGGTATGGCCTCGCTTCGTCGGAAGCTCGAGACCGCCGCCACAGCCAACAATAAGCTCAAGGCTCAAGTTGAAACACTTCAGGAGTAGATGACCGAGGCGAGGAGTAAGCTTGATGCTGCTGAAGAAGACTGCGTCGGCCGAAGAGAAGCTGAAGACTGCCAATGCTTCTATGTCCCGTTTGACCGAGCAAGAAATGACTTTGAAGAGCCAGTTAAGTGCTGCACAAGGTCGAGTGGCCGTGTTGGAGAAAGAGCGGGACACAGCCATGGCAGCCGTCAAGACTGCTCAAGACGAGGCTGATGCGTTCAAGAGAAAGCACAAGGAGGTTAGAGAGTAGGGTAAGAATGCGATTTTCATGACCGAAGAGGCTCTCAAGGCTCAAGTGAAGGTTATTGCTCCCGACTTCGACATATCGGCAATCGGTGTCTTCAAGACCATTAAGGACGGGAAGGTTGTTGATATGCTGAAGAAGTGATTTCTTCTAACTTTTGTAGAACTTTCGTACCGGAACTTTCGCGCCCGTTAGTGGGTCAGTTGGTTTGTATATACGTTTGTTTGTTTATTATGTTGGTTGTTTTGTTTGCCAATTTACTCGCTTTACCGTTATGTTGGTAATTTACTCGCTTCACCGTTGTGTTGGTACTTCTTCGAAGTCAAGTTCTTTCTTTGCTACGGTTGTTTGTTATGTTCTTGGCCTAAGGGGCTCCTGGGGTGATCAGTCCCGGGGCCGTGTATCGTTGTGCTTTCTGGTTCGTAAGGCGCGGGACCCGTTTGCGCGATAGTCGTCCCAGGACAGTAAACAAAAGAGAGCAAAAATATGGACAAGTATAACTTAACCGGTAATCAAGCAAGTCTATAACCATGGCAAAGGTATTGTTACAAAGTAAACGACTTAGGAATAAAACCTTCTCAAGTTGTCTGCATTCCATGTTCCCGGGATCTCCTTGCCATCGAGCTTTTCCAACTTGTAGGCGCACTTGCCGATCACCTCTTTAACTCTGTAGGGTCCTTCCCATTTTGTCGCCAGTTTGCCTTCTCCCGGGGCCGGTAAGCCGATGTCGTTGCGTCTTAGGACGAGGTCGTTCTTTTCAAATTCTCTTTTGAGTATTTTGGCGTTGTATCGCACGGCCATCCTTTACTTGAGTGCTGTTTCCGACAAGTGGGCCATCTCCCTTGTTTCGTCCACAAGATCCTTTTTCACCGCTTCCTCTACTCCCTTCAGGAGCAGTCTCGGGCTTGGCTCACCGACTTCCACGGGTATTACCGCATTTATTCCGTATGTTAGTCGGAAAGGTGTTTCTCCGGTGGATGACTGCTCGGTTGTTCGGTAGGACCAGAGGACCGAGGCAAGTTCATCGGCCCAAGCACCTTTTTTTATTATCAAGACGCTTCTTCAGCCCCAGCAGGATGATCTTGTTTGCAGATTCGACTTGGATTTTTGTTTGAGGGTGCTCCACCGAGGAGAATTTCTGTTTTACGCCAAGGCCGGCAAGGAAATCTGTGAATTTTTTGTCGGTGAACTGCGTGCCGTTGTTCGAGATGACGGTTTTCAGGATACCGAATTGGGTTATTACTTGCCTCCACATGAACTTTCTGCAGTTAGAAGAGGATATGCTGGTGATGAGCGGATAATTTGTACGCTTTTTGGCATTGTTTTTAGTATGTTTTTAGTATCTTTTAGTTAGTTTTTAGCATATTTTTATTAGTTTTTAATTAAAATTCACTTTTTTGGACTTTACTATGAGTTTGTGTGTTTTTCTGTGATTTCAGGTATTTTCTGGCTGAAATTGAGGGTTCTGAGCAAAAATCTGATCCAGAGACTGAAAAGGACTGCAGATGCTGTTGAATTCTGACCTCCCTGCACTCGAAGTGGATTTTCTGGAGCTACAGAAGCCCAATTGGCGCGCTCTCGACGGCATTGGAAAGTAGACATCCTGGGCTTTCCAGCAATATATAATAGTCCATACTTTGCCCAAGATTTGATGGCCCAAACCGACGCTCAAAGTCACCTACAGAAATTCCAGCGTTAAACGCCGGAACTGGCATAAAATTTGGAGTTAAACGCCCAAACTGGCATGAAAGCTGGCGTTTAACTCCAGAAAAGGTCTCTACACGAAATTACTTCATTGATCAGCCCAAGCACACACCAAGTGGGCCCGGAAGTGGATTTTTCTGTCATTTACTCATTTCTGTAAACCTTAGGATACTAGTTTACTATTTATAGGATCTTTTGACATTGTATCCGTACCTTATGACCTCATAACATTTTTTACACGTTTCTTGTACCTTCCACAGCATGAGCCTCTAAACCCCATGGTTGGGGGTGAGGAGCTCTGCTGTGTCTTGATGGATTAATGCAATTACTATTGTTTCTTATTCAATCATGCTTGCTTCCATTCTAAGATATCACTTGCTCTTAACCCGGATGAATGTGATGATCCGTGACACTCATCATATTCTCAACTATGAACGTGTGACTGACAACCACCTCCGTTCTATCTTAGATTAAGTAGATATCTCTTGGGTTCTTTAATCGGAATCTTCGTGGTATAAGCTAGAACTGATGGCGGCATTCAAGAGAATCCGGAAGGTCTAAACCTTGTCTGTGGTATTCTGAGTAGGATTCAATGACTGGATGACTGTGACGTGCTTCAAACTCCTAAAGGCGGGGCGTTAGTGACAGACGCAAAAGAATCACTGGATTCTATTCCGGCCTGATTGAGAACCGACAGATGATTAGCCTATGCTGTGACAGAGCATCAGGGACGTATTTTCACTGAGAGGATGGGAGGTAGCCACTGACAATGGTGAAACCCTACATACAGCTTGCCATGGAAGGAGCCTTGCGTGTTTGATGAAGAAGACAGTAGGAAAGCAGAGATTCAGAAGATGGAGCATCTCAAAAGCCTCAGCCTATTCTCCATTACTGCAAAACAAGTACCTTTTTCATGTTCTTTTGCTTTTTACAATCAATCCTGATAATTTCTGATATCCTGACTAAGATTTACAAGATAACCATAGCTTGCTTCAAGCCGACAATCTCCGTGGGATCGACCCTTGCTCACGCAAGGTATTACTTGGACGACCCAGTGCACTTGCTGGTTAGTTGTGCGAGGTTGCAAAAGTGTGATTGCAATTTCGTGCACCAAGTTTTTGGCGCCGTTGCCGGGGATTGTTCGAGTTTGGACAACTGACGGCTTATCTTGTTGCTTAGATTAGGACTGTTTTATTTTTGTTGGTTTAGAGTCTTTTAGTTGAGTCTAGTTTCATATTCTAAGTTTGGTGTCAATTGCATGCTTTTGTTTTTCTCTTAATTTTCGAATTTTTCTTGTTCTTCGTCCCTTTTTGATTCATAAAAGTTCTAAGTTTGGTGTCCTCTTTGTGTTTTCCTCTCAAAATTTTCGAAAAAGTAGTATTAGATTTTCTAAAATTTTAAGTTTGGTGTCTTTTTGTGTTTTTCTCTTTCCTCTTTTCTAAAATCAAATCTTTTTCATAAAAAATTTTTCAATCATATCTTTTTAATTCCTGTTTTCAAAATCTTTTTTTTACTAATTGATTCAGTTCACAATTTACTTTGATCTTATTCTCTTTTGATTTTCGAATTTTCATTTTAATTTTCCTTTATTTTATTTTAATTTTTTCGGTTTTTTTTTCAAAAAAAAAATAATAAACAAAATTCACCTCTTTGCAATCATCATCATTTCCCTTTTGTCCATTATGGACTCAAGTGGAATTAATCAGTCCAAGAGGACTCTGGGGTCTTATGCTAACCCCATTACAGCTGCATATGGGAGTAGCATCTGTATACCTCCCATCAAAGCAAGCAGCTTTGAGCTGAATCCTCAACTCATTATCATAGTGCAGCAAAATTGCCAGTATTCCGGTCTTCCACAGGAAGAACCTACTGAGTTTCTGGCACAGTTCTTACAAATTGCTGACACAGTACATGATAAAGAGGTAGATCAGGATGTCTACAGACTATTACTGTTTCCATTTACTGTAAAAGATCAAGCAAAAAGGTGGTTAAATAACCAACCTACAGCAAGCATAAAGACATGGAAACAGTTATCAGACAAATTCCTGAATCATTTCTACCCTCCAAAGAGGATGACACAGCTAAGGCTGGACATCCAAGGCTTTAAACAAGAGGATAATGAACCCCTTTATAATGCCTGGGAGAGGTATAGAGGTATGCTTAGAAAATGCCCCTCTGAAATGTTTTCAGAGTGGGTACAGTTAGACATCTTCTACTATGGGCTTACGGAAAAAGCTCAGATGTCTTTAGACCACTCAGCTGGTGGATCCATACACATGAGGAAGACAATTGAAGAAGCTCAAGAGCTTATAGACACTGTTGCTAGAAACCAATACTTATATTCTAGCAATGAGTTCGTTCCAAAGGAGGAGGTCATGGCATTAGTCACTGATCCTAATCCTCAAGAACAGATGAATGAGCTTAATCAACAATTGCTCCTGATGACTGAACAGTTAGCAGAATTTAAAGAAATGCTCCATGATACTAAAGTTGCTAACAAGAACATAGAACTGCAGTTGAATCAAGCAAAACAGCAAACATCTAAACAGATAACAGAAGGATGTCAAGCAGTTCAACTGAGGAGTGGGAAAACACTGAATAACACTGCTCAAAAGAGCAAAAAGCCAAACAAGGAACAATTGACAGAGGATAACCAAACCACTGTTCAAAATCCCTCTGAAGACAGTAAGAGCCCAGAGAGGAATGTTATTGGCGTTCAAACGCCAAAAAAGGGGGAAAAGCTGGCGTTAAACGCCCATTTTCCTCCCAATCCTGGCGTTCAAACGCCAAGGGAGAATCAGACACCTGAGAGTGCTGATAATAATCCTTCTAACAAGGCCTCTTCAACCACTTCTGTAAGGAATAAACCTGCAGCATCTAAGGTTGAAGAATATCAAGCCAAGATGCCTTATCCTCAGAAACTCCGCAAAGCGGAACAGGATAAGCAATTTGCCCGCTTTGCAGACTATCTAAGGACTCTTGAAATAAAGATTCCATTTGCAGAGGCACTTGAGCAAATACCTTCTTATGCTAAGTTCATGAAAGAGATCTTAAGTCATAAGAAGGATTGGAGAGAAACTGAAAAAGTGTTTCTCACTGAAGAATGCAGTGCAGTCATTCTGAAGAGCTTACCAGAAAAGCTTCAAGATCCTGGAAGCTTTCTGATACCATGCACATTAGAAGGCATTTGCACCAAGACAGCTTTATGTGATCTTGGAGCAAGCATCAATCTAATACCTGCATCCACTATCAGAAAGCTTGGGTTGATTGGAGAAGTCAAACCAACCAGGATATGCCTCCAACTTGCTGATGGCTCCATTAAACACCCATCAGGCATAATAGAGGACATGATTGTCAAGGTTGGGCCATTTGCCTTTTCCACTGACTTTGTGGTGCTGGAAATGGAGGAGCACAAAAGTGCAACTCTCATTCTAGGAAGACCATTCCTAGCAACTGGACGAACTCTCATTGATGTACAAAAAGGGGAAGTAACCCTGAGAGTCAATGAGGATGAGTTCAAGTTGAATGCTGTAAAAGCTATGCAGCATCCAGACACACCAGATGATTGCATGGGCGCTGACATTATTGACTCTCTGGTAGAAGAGATCAATATGGCTGAAAGCCTAGAATCAGAGCTTGAGGACATCTTCAAAGATGCTCAACCTGATCAAGAAGCACTAGAGGAAGCAAAGGAATTTTCGAAAATTCCTCAGGAGGAGGATAAACCTCCCAAACCTGAACTCAAACCTCTACCACCATCTCTGAAATATGCATTTCTAGGAGAGGGTGACACTTTTCCAGTGATTATAAGCTCTGCTTTAGATCCACAGGAAGAGGAAGCACTGATTCAAGTGCTAAGGACGCACAAGACAGCTCTTGGGTGGTCCATAAGTGATCTTAAGGGCATTAGCCCAGCTAGATGCATGCACAAGATCTTATTGGAGGATAACGCCAAACCAGTGGTCCAACCACAGAGGCGGCTAAATCCAGCCATGAAGGAGGTGGTGCAGAAAGAGGTCACTAAATTATTAGAGGCTGGGATTATTTATCCTATTTCTGATAGCCCCTGGGTGAGCCCTGTCCAAGTTGTTCCCAAAAAGGGAGGCATGACAGTGGTTCATAATAAAAAAAATGAACTGGTTCCTACAAGGACAGTCACAGGGTGGCGTATGTGTATTGACTACAGAAGGCTCAATACAGCCACCAGAAAGGATCATTTTCCTTTACCATTCATAGACCAAATGCTAGAAAGACTAGCTGGTCATGACTATTACTGCTTTTTGGATGGCTATTCAGGCTACAACCAGATTGCAGTAGATCCCCAGGACCAAGAGAAAACAGCATTTACTTGCCCTTCTGGCGTGTTTGCCTATAGGAGAATGCCTTTTGGTCTGTGCAATGCACCTGCAACCTTTCAGAGGTGCATGCTCTCTATCTTCTCAGATATGGTAGAGAAATTTCTGGAAGTCTTCATGGATGACTTCTCAGTATATGGAGACTCATTCAGCTCCTGTCTTAACCACCTATCACTTGTCCTGAAAAGGTGCCAAGAGACTAACCTGGTTTTAAACTGGGAGAAATGTCACTTTATGGTGACTGAAGGAATTGTCCTTGGGCACAAAATTTCAAGCAGGGTAATAGAGGTGGATAAGGCAAAGGTAGAGGTAATTGAAAAATTGCCACCACCTGCCAATGTTAAGGCAATCAGAAGCTTTCTGGGGCATGCAGGATTCTACAGAAGGTTTATAAAGAATTTTTCAAAAATTGCCAAACCTTTGAGTAATCTGCTAGCTGCTGACACTCCATTTATCTTTGATAATGAGTGTCTGCAGGCATTTGAGACCCTGAAAGCTAAGCTGGTCACAGCACCAGTTATCTCTGCACCAGATTGGACATTGCCATTTGAATTAATGTGTGATGCCAGTGATCATGCCATTGGTGCAGTGTTGGGACAGAGGCATAACAAGCTTTTGCACGTCATTTATTATGCCAGCCGTGTTCTAAATGACGCACAAAAGCACTACACAACCACAGAGAAAGAGTTACTTGCAGTGGTTTATGCCATTGACAAGTTTAGATCCTACCTAGTGGGATCAAAGGTGATTGTGTACACTGACCATGCTGCTCTTAAATACTTACTCACAAAGCAGGATTCAAAACCCAGGCTTATCAGATGGGTGTTGCTTCTGCAAGAGTTTGATATAGAAATAAGAGACAGGAAAGGGACAGAGAATCAAGTAGCTGATCATCTGTCCAGAATAGAACCAGTAGCTGGGGCGTCCCTCCCTTCTACTGAGATCTCTGAGACCTTCCCAGATGAGCAACTCTTTGCCATTCAGGAAGCTCCATGGTTTGCAGATATGGCAAACTATAAAGCTGTGAGGTTCATACCCAAGGAGTACAGCAGTGTGCAAAGAAAGAAATTAATTTCAGACGCCAAGTACTACCTCTGGGATGAACCATATCTCTTTAAGAGATGTGCTGACGGAGTGATCCGCAGATGTGTACCCAGAGAAGAAGCACAAAGGATCCTATGGCACTGCCATGGATCACATTATGGGGGACATTTTGGAAGTGAGCGAACAGCCACTAAAGTCCTCCAGTGTGGCTTCTACTGGCCTACTCTCTATAAAGATTCCCGAGAGTTTGTGCGTAACTGTGACAGTTGCCAAAGAGCTGGTAACCTGCCTCACGGATATGCCATGCCTCAACAAGGGATATTAGAGATAGAATTGTTTGATGTATGGGGAATTGACTTCATGGGGCCATTCCCACCATCATACTCAAACACTTACATCCTGGTAGCAGTGGACTATGTATCTAAGTGGGTAGAAGCAATTGCTACACCCACTAATGATACCAAGACCGTGCTGAAATTCCTCCAGAAAAACATTTTCAGCAGGTTTGGCGTTCCCAGAGTGCTAATCAGTGACGGGGGCACTCATTTCTGCAATAAACAGCTATACTCTGCTATGGTTAGATATGGAATTAGCCATAAAGTGGCAACTCCGTATCATCCACAGACAAATGGGCAAGCTGAAGTCTCTAACAGAGAGCTAAAAAGAATCCTAGAACGGACTGTGATAGCCCGGAGAAAGGATTGGGCAAAGAGCTTGGATGATGCTCTGTGGGCATACAGAACAGCATTCAAGACTCCTATAGGAACCTCTCCATACCAACTGGTGTATGGGAAGGCCTGTCATTTGCCTGTGGAACTGGAACACAAAGCCTACTGGGCAACCAGATTCCTAAACATGGATGCACAGTTAGCTGGTGAGAAAAGACTGCTCCAGCTAAATGAGCTAGAGGAGTTCAGACTCAATGCCTTTGAAAATGCAAAAATTTATAAGGAAAAGGCAAAGAAGTGGCATGACAAGAGATTGTCAACCAGATTCTTTGAGCCAGGACAAAAAGTTCTGCTCTTCAACTCTAGGCTCAAATTGTTTCCAGGAAAACTCAAATTCCGGTGGAGGGGTCCGTATGTGATTACAGGAGTATCACCATATGGATATGTTGAGCTTCAGGATATTGATTCTGACAAGAAGTTCATTGTTAATGGACAGAGAATCAAGCACTATCTTGAAGGAAATTTTGAGCAGGAATGCTCAAAATTGAGGCTTGAGTGATTCTCAGTGAAAGTCCAGCTAAAGACAGTAAAGAAGCGCTTGCTGGGAGGCAACCCAGTCATTAGAAAGTTGTATGAATTGCTCTTACAGAGGCAAGTATCAAAAATGAAGGAATTCACAGAGTTACAGAAGGATTCAGCTCAAAAAGCAGAGAAAATGAGCTTACTGGCGAAAAAATGCCAGTAAGGGGCATTTTGGGCGTTAAACGCCAGAATGGGTACCATTCTGGGCGTTTAACGCCAGGAATGGTGCCATTTTGGGCGTTAAACGCCAGAATGGGCACCATTCTGGGCGTTTAACGCCAGGTGTGCAGCATCCTGGGCGTTTTGTAAAAACGCCCAGTGACAAAGGATTTCTGGCGTTTAACGCCAGCCAGGGCACCTGGCTGGGCGTTAAACGCCCAAAAGGGGTAGCAAATGGGCGTTAAACGCCAGAATGGGTGCCATTCTGGGCGTTTAACGCCAGAAAGGTGGGGGGACCACATTTTTGTTTTCAACTCAAATTTTTTCAAACTTTCCTCTTTTTAACCATACTCTTCTACATAAATGCACTTCAACCTTTCATCATTCACTTTCAAATCTTCACAAATCAAAACCATTCTTCAAATCTATTTCAAATTAATCCCAAATCTTCTTCAAAAACTCACCCTTTTCTCAATTTCTTTTCATATCTTCTCAAATCTCCTTTCAAATCCTTATTTTTTCGAAATCTCTTCTCCCCTCCCTTATAAATTAACGTTTGGAACCCCCTTTGCCCACACCATTCAAATTTCCTCTTCCTCTCTCTCTCTTCTTTCTTTTCTTTTGCTTGAGGACAAGCAAACCTCTAAGTTTGGTGTGCTTTTCCGTGATCACTAAGCCAAGATTCATCAATATCATGGCCCCTAAGGGAAAACAAACCAATTTAAGAGGCAAGAAAGAGAATAATCCAAAGAATCTTTGGAATCAAGAGAAGTTCTTAACTAAAGAACATGAAGACCATTATCACAAAATAATGGGTCTGAGGTCAGTGATCCCGGAAGTTAAATTTGATCTGAAAGAAGATGAATATCCGGGGATCCAAGAGCAAATTCGAAACAGAGGATGGGAAATTCTAACCAATCCTGAGACAAAGGTTGGAAGGAACATGGTTCAGGAATTCTACTCAAATCTGTGGCTAACAGATAAGCAGAGAATGACTGGAACCGCTTACCATACCTACAGAACTATGGTCAGAGGGAAAGTTATGTACTTTCATCTGGACAAAATAAGAGAAATCTTCAAGTTACCTCAACTGCAAGATGATCCTGACTCCTTTAATAGGAGGATGGTGAGAGTAGATAAAGGGTTGGATCAAATCCTAGAGGACATATGCCTCCCTGGGACTAAGTGGATAACCAATTCAAAGGGTGTCCCAAACCAACTCAAGAGGGGAGACCTCAAACCAATTGCAAGAGGTTGGCTAGACTTTATTGGGCGTTCCATATTGCCCACTAGCAACCGTTCTGAGGTCACCATCAAGAGAGCAGTGATGATTCATTGCATTATGCTTGGAAAAGAAGTGGAGGTGCATCATGTAATTGCTTGTGAGATCTACACAATTGCAAATAAGAATTCCACTAAAGCCAAATTGGCTTACCCAAGCTTGATCTCCTTGCTCTGTAAAGAGGCTGGGGTGAAGATGGGAGTAGATGAGTTCATACCCATTGAGCATCCAATCACCAAGAAGTCAATGGAAGGACAAGTGCAAGACAACTCTATCAAAAGGAGGGCGCATGAGTTCCTCCCTGAATTCCCTGAAATTGGCTACTGGGCCAACCTAGAAGCATCTATTAACAAGTTGCAAGAGACTATGGAGCAACTGAAGGAAGAACAGCAGAATCAGAACTGCATGCTCTGCAAATTGCTGAAGGAACAAGAGAAGCAGGGGCGTGAAATCCAAGAGATGAAACGCCAAAAGCTCTCCTCTCAAGCTGAGGGAGCATCCACTTCTCAAAATCAAGGTTGTTGAGTCCTAACTCTGTGAACACCTCTATCATTAGGAGCCTATTTTTTTCGTTTCTGTTCTTGTTTTTCTATTTCTAGTCTCATCTTATATCTATATTTGAGTCTTGTTCTTAATTAATAAAATTAATAAAATTTATGCCTTAAAGCTATGAATGTCCTATGAATCCATCACCTCTCTTAAAAGAAAAATGCTTTAATCACAAAAGAACAAGAAGTACAGGATTTCGAAATTTATCTCTGAAACTAGTTGAATTAGTTTGATGTGGTGACAATACTTTTTGTTTTCTGAATGAATGCTTGAACAGTGCATATGTCTTTTGAATTTGTTGTTTTAAGAATGTTAAAATCATTGGCTCTTGAAAGAATAAGGAGAAAGAGAACTGTTATTGGGGATCTGAAAAATCATCAATTTGATTCTTGAAGCAAGAAAAAGCAGTGAATACAAAAAAAAAAATTTTCGAAAAAAAAAGAGAGAAGAAAAAGAAAAAGAAAGAGCAAGAAATAAAGTTGTGAACCAAAGCAAAAAAAAAAAAAAAGAGTGTGCTTAAGAACCCTGGACACCTCTAATTGGGGACTTTAGCAAAGCTGAGTCACAATCTAAAAAGGTTCACCCAATTATGTGTCTGTGGCATGTATGTATCCGGTGGTAATACTGGAAGACAGAGTGCTTTGGGCCACAGCCAAGACTCATACACTGGCTATGTTCAAGAATCAATATACTTAACTAGGAGAATCAATAACACTATCTGAGTTCTGAGTTCTTATAGATGCCAATCATTCTGAACTTCAAAGGATAGAGTGAGATGCCAAAACTGTTCGGAGGCAAAAAGCTACTAGTCCCGCTCATCTAATTGGAGCTATGTTTCTTTGATATTTTGGAGTCTATAGTATATTCTCTTCTTTTTATCCTATTTTGATTTTCAGTTGCTTGGGGACAAGCAACAATTTAAGTTTGGTGTTGTGATGAGCGGATAATTTGTACGCTTTTTGGCATTGTTTTTAGTATGTTTTTAGTATCTTTTAGTTAGTTTTTAGCATATTTTTATTAGTTTTTAATTAAAATTCACTTTTCTGGACTTTACTATGAGTTTGTGTGTTTTTCTGTGATTTCAGGTATTTTCTGGCTGAAATTGAGGGTTCTGAGCAAAAATCTGATCCAGAGACTGATAAGGACTGCAGATGCTGTTGGATTCTGACCTCCCTGCACTCGAAGTAGATTTTCTGGAGCTACAGAAGCCCAATTGGCGCGCTCTCGACGGTATTGGAAAGTAGACATCCTGGGCTTTTCAGCAATATATAATAGTCCATACTTTGCCCAAGATTTGGTGGCCCAAACCGGCGCTCAAAGTCACCTACAGAAATTCCAGCGTTAAACGCCGGAACTGGCATAAAATTTGGAGTTAAACGCCCAAACTGGCATGAAAGCTGGCGTTTAACTCCAGAAAAGGTCTCTACACGAAATTACTTCATTGATCAGCCCAAGCACACACCAAGTGGGCCCGGAAGTGGATTTTTCTGTCATTTACTCATTTCTGTAAACCTTAGGATACTAGTTTACTATTTATAGGATCTTTTGACATTGTATCCGTACCTTATGACCTCATAACATTTTTTACACGTTTCTTGTACCTTCCACAGCATGAGCCTCTAAACCCCATGGTTGGGGGTGAGGAGCTCTGCTGTGTCTTGATGGATTAATGCAATTACTATTGTTTCTTATTCAATCATGCTTGCTTCCATTCTAAGATATCACTTGCTCTTAACCCGGATGAATGTGATGATCCGTGACACTCATCATATTCTCAACTATGAACGTGTGACTGACAACCACCTCCGTTCTATCTTAGATTAAGTAGATATCTCTTGGGTTCTTTAATCGGAATCTTCGTGGTATAAGCTAGAACTGATGGCGGCATTCAAGAGAATCCGGAAGGTCTAAACCTTGTCTGTGGTATTCTGAGTAGGATTCAATGACTGGATGACTGTGACGTGCTTCAAACTCCTGAAGGCGGGGCGTTAGTGACAGACGCAAAAGAATCACTGGATTCTATTCCGGCCTGATTGAGAACCGACAGATGATTAGCCTATGCTGTGACAGAGCATCAGGGATGTATTTTCACTGAGAGGATGGGAGGTAGCCACTGACAATGGTGAAACCCTACATACAGCTTGCCATGGAAGGAGCCTTGCGTGTTTGATGAAGAAGACAGTAGGAAAGCAGAGATTCAGAAGATGGAGCATCTCAAAAGCCTCAGCCTATTCTCCATTACTGCAAAACAAGTACCTTTTTCATGTTCTTTTGCTTTTTACAATCAATCCTGATAATTTCTGATATCCTGACTAAGATTTACAAGATAACCATAGCTTGCTTCAAGCCGACAATCTCCGTGGGATCGACCCTTGCTCACGCAAGGTATTACTTGGACGACCCAGTGCACTTGTTGGTTAGTTGTGCGAGGTTGCAAAAGTGTGATTGCAATTTCGTGCACCAGCTGGCCAGTGGCTCGGCCTCTATCCACTTGGTGTAGTAATCGATGGAGACTACGAGGTACTTGACCTGCCCTGGACCGAGTGGGAAAGCTCCCAAAAGGTCGATTCCCCATTTTGAGAAAGGTCGGGAGGTCGTTAACAGACTCAGCTCCGAAGCTGGTGCTTTGTGGAAGTTGGCATTCTCTTGACACTTAACGCACTTTCTCACGAATTCTTTAGAATCTGCCATCATCGAAGGCCAGTAGTATCCTGCTCGAATTAGCTTCTTGGCTAGGGATTTTCCCCCTATGTGGTGGCCACAGTATCCTCCGTGGACTTCTCTGAGCACGTAGTCCGTCTGATCGGGGTGTAGGCACTTCAGCAGGGGTTGACTGAGTCCTTTTTTGAATAGCTATCCCTGAATGATAGCGTACTTGGCCGCCTCCCTTCTCAACGCTTTGGCACCCTTTTCGTCGTCGGGAAGCTTGCCGCTTTCCAAGAAACTAGTGATGGGGTCTAGCCAGGAGGGACTCAGCCTTGATAGGTGCAGGGTGACCGCTGGCTCCTTCATCATGCCCTGTATGAGAGATCGGTTGCCTTCTCCCGGTTTCGTGTTGGCCAACTTGGATAGTAGGTCTGCTCGCGTGTTCCTTTCTCTCGGAATGTGTCGGATCGTGACTTCCTCGAATGTTTTACTCAGTTCCTTGACTTTTTCCAAGTATTTTTGTAATAGTGAGCCTCTAGCTTGATAACTTTCGTTTGCTTGCGAGGTAACGACTTGTGAATCGCTGCATACCTCCAGCCTCATCGCTCCGACTTCCTTTGCCAGGGCTAAGCCTCCTAGAAGGGCTTCATATTCTGCTTGATTGTTCGAAATGGAAAACTCGAATCTGATTGATTTCTCGTATACGACCCTAGCCGGGCTCTCGAGGATGATTCTGGCACCGCCGGACGTCTGGTTGGAGGCCCCGTCAACATGGAGCCTCCACCGTATGTCCGTCTCTTCGGTTGGGTCCCCCGTTACTTCTACCAGAAAGTCTGCCATTGCTTGTGCCTTAATCGCATGCCGAGGTTTGTACCGTATGTCATATTGGGACAACTCAATGGACCAAGTCATCATCCTTCCCGCTAAGTCGGGTTTTTGGAGCACTTGTCAGATTCCTTGATCCGTCCTGACGACGATCTGATGACCTTGGAAATATTGTTTTAATCTTCGAGAAGAGGTCAAGAGCGCCAGAGCTAACTTCTCCAGTTTGCTGTACCGCAGTTCCGCCCCTTGTAGGGCCCTGCTCACAAAATAGACTGGTTGTTGAGCCTTCTCCTCCTCTCGTACCAAAACCGTTGCCAGGGCTTCCCCCATTATGGCTAGGTAAAGTATAGTGGTTTTCCGGCTTTGGGCTTTCTGAGTACCGGGGGTGTCGCCAAGATTTCTTTGAAGTGTCTGAACGCTTTCTCGCACGCGGGAGTCCATTCAAATGCTATTCATTTCCTCATTAGGTTGAAGAAGGGTAGGGCTTTTGCTGCCGACGCTCTGAGGAAGTGGGATAACGAGGTGAGACGACCTGCTAGTCTCTGAACGTCTTTGACACATCCCGGGCTCTTCATTTGGAGTATTGCCTGGCATTTCTCGGGATTGGCTTCTACTCCTCTTTGGGTTATCATGAATCCCAGGAATTTTCCGGCCTCCATTGCAAAAGCACATTTGAGGGGGTTAAGCCTCATGCCATGCTATTGGAGAGATGCGAACACACTTCCCAGGTCGGTCAGGAGGTCGTCAGGCCGCGTAGTCTTTGCAAGGATGTCATCCACATAGAATTCCACTGTCTTGCCTATGAGGCTTCCGAATATTTTGTTCATCAGCCTTTGGTATGTTGCCCCTGCGTTTTTCAGTCCGAACGGCATCACCTTGTAGCAATAGGTTCCTCCAGGTGTTATGAATGCTGTTTTGTCCTCGTCGGGTCGGTGCATCGATATTTGGTTGTAGCTGGAATAGGCATCCATGAAGCTCAAGTACCGGTACCCTGCCGCCGCGTCGACGAGCGCATCTATGTTGGGAAGCGGAACGCAGTCCTTGGGGCATGCTTTGTTGAGGTCGGAATAGTCCACATACATTCTCCATTTGCCACTGTGCTTCTTTACCAGAACTACATTTGACAGCTAGGTCGAGTAGTCTAGTTCTCGTATGAAACCCGCTTCTAGAAGGCTGGCCGTCTGCTTGTCCACCTCCTCTGCTCTCTCCTGAGACATCATCCTCCTTCTTTGGGCCACTGGACAGGTGTCCGGCTTGATGGCCAGGTGGTGCGACATGACTCTAGGGTCTATGCCCGGCATATCGGCTGGCGTCCAAGCGAACAGATCTGCGTTGGCCCTAATCATTTCTACTAGGGGTTCTTTCAACTCGTGTGGGAGGTTTCTATTAATGAATGTGAACTTTTCTTCCGTGTCACTGATCTTGAACTTTTCCAAGTCCCCCTCAGGTTCTGGCCTTGGCTTGTCGTCGACTCTGGCGTCTAAGTCCGCCAGGAACACTCCGGATGCTTCTTTAGACTTCTTCCTCAAGAAGAGGCTGGCGTTGTCGCAAGCGACTGCCGTTTCCAGATCTCCTCTTATGGATCCTACAGATCCATCATCAGCCACGAACTTCATAACCAACAGCTTCGTGTTGCTTACCGCCTCAACATCGTTGATCGTTTTCCTCCCCAGGATGATGTTGTAGGCAGTGGAGTCCTGTAGGACCACGAACTCAGCCATTATTGACCTCCGCCCTTGTCTTTGTCCCACGGAGGTCGGGAGGGATATTATCCCGTCCGGCTTAATGAAGTGGTCACCCAACCCTATGACACCGTGTTTGTGAGTCATGAGGTCGGCGTCCCGTAAACCTAGCGCATCAAACACGTTGCAGAACATAATGTTCGAGTCTGCCCCCGTGTCCACAAGGATTCGTTTGACGACGCCGGTTCCCACCCTAGCTGTAATGACCATGGGTGGGTTCTCAGGGACCTCGTCGAACCAATGATCCTCTGGCCCAAAGGAAATAGTTGGGGACCTCTTGGAGCTTCGTGCCGGCGAGGAAGAAATTGCCAGGACTTTGGCGTCTTTCTTGTGCGCAGACCTCAACTTTGGCGCTGTGTTCTTTGTGGTCACCATGTTTATTATGGTGAGGCCGTGATCGTTGTCTTCTGGTTCTTGCTGCCGTTTCATCGATCGGGTCTTGCCGTCTTTATCGTGGTCGCGATGTCGTCTCCTCGGCTCCCTGATAAGGTGGGAGAATTCGGCCAGTTTACCATCCTTGATTGCCTGTTCTAGCGGATCCTTCAGGTCGAAACAGTCCTGTGTTTGGTGCCCGTAGCCTTTGTGGTAATCGCAGTAGATGCTCTTGTTCCCCCCTGTACGGTCTTTCAGAGGTCGGGGCTTCGTCAATATTCCCTTTTTCGGCGATTTGCTGGTAAACTTCCATGATGGGGAGAGTGAGTGGGGTGTAGTTGGTGAATTTTTCTATCCAGGGAGACGGTCTGGGTGCCTTGCTCGGCCCCCCGTCTCTGACCTGTTCCTTCTGCCTTTCCCCGTTACCATGGTGCCTGGGTTGATTGTAGGAGGGCTGTCGTTTGTTGGCAGCCACGACTCGGCTGACTTCCTCATCATTTATGTATTCCTTGGCTACGGTCTGGATCTCATGCATCGTCTAGACCGGTTTAGTGGTGAGGTGCTTTCGAAAATCCTCATTAAGAAGGCCATTCGTCAGACAAAGGCTGGCCACAGAGTCGGTTAGTCCTTCGATTTCCAAGCATTCGTCGTTGAACTGATCTAGATACTTCCTAGTCGTTTCCCCGGCACGTTGGGTCACGCCGAGAAGATTGATTGGGTGCTTTGTCTTCGCGATTCTAGTAGTGAATCGCGCCAAGAAGGCGCGGCTGATATCCGAGAAGGCGGCTACAGAACCCTGCGGGAGGCTATTGAACCACCGTATCGCCGGGCCTGCCAGGGTGACCGGGAAAGCGTGGCACCTCACCTCGTCTCCCACTCCTTCGAGGTTCATTCGGGCCTCGAAGGCCGTTAGGTGCTCTTGCGGGTCCTGTGTCCCGTCATACCTCATGTCTGTTGGTTTATCGAAGTGTCTCGGCAACCGGACCTCGAGGATGGAACGGTGGAATGGGGTGGCGCCCATGATGACGGGTTGCCGTGTTCTCTCGGACCTTCCTTCTCTGTTTTCGCGGTCCCCACGCATGACGCATGCCCGTTTGCCCCGCCCGTAGATGATTGTATCGTTTCGCCTCCTAGGGCGCTGCCAATGCTCCCGGCTACTCTTCGATTCTGATCTCGGTGTCGGGATGCATCGGGAGCGATTGCTTTGGTTTGAGGTTCTTCTCCGACTCTCAGAGGACTGAGAGTAGTCAAGGTCAGAGGTCCGCTGACGATGCTCCTGATCTGCTATTTGGCGCTCCAGATTCTGCACCCTGTGGTGCAGCTCCTGCATTATCCTGGCGTTGTCACTGCCTGTTCCGTCGAAGGGGCGCCTCTCCTGAGCTCTCGACTGGAACCCGGTTTGTCGGGGAGGGGATCTTAACCTCTCACGGGGCGAGGCAACGGAGGCCGCCCCCTCGGGGGCTGCTGCGCGCCCGTGGTCCCCTGGACCCGGCACGATCTCCATTTAGCTTCGTTCGATCCCCACAGACGGTGCCAATGTTTGGTAGGTCGGGTACCAGACGGTTCGGGTTGGTATCCCGGTTGATGAAGTGGGGGTCTTGCCTGGTCTTGAGCTTCCGGACTGGCGAAGACAATGTTCCGAGTATTTCGTGCAAGGAGTGGGGGGTGTCACCTGCAAAGACACTCCGACACCCTAGTCAATAGAGTGTGCAGGCGAAAAAGGGTGAGTGATAGGTAACGTACCTTGGGGGAAGGGTATGTTCCTCTCTATTTATACCGTGTCAGAGGTAGGCCCTGTAAGGACAAGCCCACCCCCTTTGAGGCCTCCCTTGCACAGCTGTAGAACAGCTGTCAGGGACGCGTGTCCGGGTCAGCGATCGAGGCGCCCCGCCCCTAACCGTTCGGGTCGGGTGGTGCCCGGTCGGGCCGGCCTATATTTAGTTTGGGCTAGGCCGTAACAAGTTTTATTTAAGAATTGTTACTAGTTAACGAATTATTGTATACATAATTCAAATTGGTTACCCATTTAACATAATAATTCTTAAAAGAATGTAAATGTTGTTGATACATATATAAGGATAAAAGGTTCTAAATGGCGAATCACATCATTTTATATACCTTGTAATTCTCTACATACTACAGTAGTTGTATTGTAGCAATTATCCATGTAACTAGATTATAATTATGGATAATGCTAGAAAGATAATAAAATTTATTATGCTTAATCAATAATTAATTAATAATGTTTAAAATATTAATTAAAATATATTATTAGATTGATCGGTTAAAGATATTGAACTATTAGTTAAAAATATTAAATAATATAAAATAAAATTATTGTTAAAAATATTAAATAATATAAAATAAAATTATTAACTTTTGAGTCTTTCTATATAATTAATGTAACCCCACAAATTAAACTAAACCGCATTATTCGGTATGTAATGGTCCGCATAATGTAATATCAAGACTACATACAATAGAGTTTTTTTTAATATCTATAGAAATTTAATTTTTAATTAGTTAATATTAATTAATTTTTTATTCTAAAATTATTTTTTATTTTTTTAAAAATTTAAAATTTAAAATTTAAAATTAAAAAAAATAACTGATAATTAATTAGAAAAATTAGCTCACTAATTGAATTTTTTTTCAATAAGTAAAATATCAAGTTCAAAATAAAAAAGAATATGATACAAAGTTTAAATAAGACCAAAGTGAATATATAATCACTTTATAATGAGTTAAATTTTAAAATAGTCTCTAAAGTTGCACTCGAGATTTAAAGTGGTCATTGAAATTAATAATTATTTAATTTTGTCCTTGAATTTGCACTTCGAAACTCATACTAGTCCTTGAGGCGCTTTTTATTCATCGGAACACTAAAAATAACGTCGTTTTGTATTTATTTAAAAAAAAAAGAAAACCCGAACATTCCCTTCCCCAACCCGAGTCCCTTCCCCTTTTTCTTCTCCTTCCCCTTCCCCTTCCCCTCTGTTGCCGTTTTTCGCCGGCCTCGTTCACGGTGTCGTGCCGTGCCGCACGCTTTCCCTTTTTCAACCTAATCTCTTACATTCTGGTCTCCTCTTTATCTCTCTCTGCCTGTCCCTTTTCTCTTGTCTCCTCTCAGTTTTTCTCTGCCTCCCTAATCCTAAAATTAATTCCTCTATTACCACATTTTGTTTTTTTTCATAGACAACCAACTATCAATTTTTACAGATGAATTAATTAAATCATTATTCATCAATTTTCAGTTAATAAAAGTTAAAAATTAAAAAATTAAAAAAAAGAAAGAAAACTTGTTGTGCTCCTGAAAAAATGATCACTGAAATCGAACTTGTGGTTTGACATTGGAAGGTTGAGAATAACGAACTCTACTGCTACTATTGTCACTACTGCGTCGGTCGAGTTCGAGAACAATTTTGACAACAGAACGACGACATAGCGGCGCAGTTAGTCTAGAAAGAAAAGCAAAGAGGCGGTGACGGTGACGCACTGACTTGTTGGAATTGAGAGTCGCGAATTGGAATAGAAAACGCGAGTTGGTTCCGGCAACTAAGATCGACGATAGTAACGACTCTCGGTGTAGTTGAAAAACAGAAGACATCAAGTGCGGTGCCATAATAATAATAATAACGAAAAATCAACAGAACAGTAGAGGTTGGAGAAGGAGAAGGAGAAGGAAAAGAAAAAGGGAAAGAAAAAGGGCCTTAAGTTGGGAAAGAGGAAGAAGAAGGAAAAAGGAAAGAGTCTCAGATTGGGAAAGAAGAAGAGTAAGAGAAAGAGAAAGGGGAACTGGGGATGGATTGGAGAGCATAGAAGGAAAAGGAAAAGGGGATTTGGGGAATGGTTGGGAAAAGGGAGCGTGTTTTTTTTTTTTTAATAAATATAAAACGAAATCGTTTTTAGTGCTTCGATAAACGAAAAGCGCCTTAAGAACTTATATGAGTTTCAATATACAAGTTCGATGATAAAATTGAATAACTATTAACTTTAATGACTATTTTAAGATTCGAGTGCAACTTCAGAAATTAATTTGGGACTTAACTCCTTTAATAACTCAATACATAGACAATAGAAAATGATATATGCAATATAAATTCAAAGTAATTTGCAATTAATCATATAAAATAATAATTTACATCATAAAAAAATTTCAATGTTCAAAATTACAATAATTTCAATTAGGCAGTTGTATCTCAGTGTAATCATAATTAAATAGAAATGTTAGATAATCAATTTTTTAAATTGAATTCAACTAAACTAAATTTATATATGCACATTTATATTTATTTTTTGTTTTTGTTCTTACTTTTCTTTTTCTTTCTCCTCCTCTTTTATTTTTATTATCATCATTATCATTATATTTTTTTATTATCTCATCTTTCTCTTTTTTTTGTCTTTCTCCTTTTCTTTCTTTATCATTTTCTTTTTTTTATTTAATTTATTCTCTTCTTTTTTTTTTCTTCTTTTATTATCACCATCATCATTATCATCATCATTATCATTATCTTCTTATTCTTCTTAATTTAATATCATATAATTAGTTTAACAATAACAAAAATGACACAATAATTTTTTATTAATAATACAAAAAATCCGTTAAAAATGACACCAATATTTTTATAAATGACATAAATTTTTTTTAAAGAAATATAGATCCAAAATCTTAACTCACTTGATCAACAGAATATATTTAAATAATATGTTTTGGAATAAAAAAATACAATAATTTATTATAAATGACACAGAAATAGCTAGACCTCTTACATATGAGTTCAATACCACTTAATTAGTTCAATGATAAGAAAAAATTTTTATTTCATGGTTAAAAAAATTTGATATTAAAATAAAAAATTCCTTGATCACAATTAAAAACTTTCTATTCTATTTTTTTAATGAATTCTATACAATTCAAAATCTTCCTCTTCCTCTTCTTCATCATTATATCTTTTTCTTCTTTTACTTCTTGTTTTATATTTTTATAATTCATCTTGTTTCACTCCCTTAAGAAGAATCTGTGTCACAGTTAAAAAATTTCGGTGTCAAATTAAAAAATAAACTTTCTATGTATGTTATGTTTAAAATATTTTGGTGCTACTTCTAATTATTTTTCTTTTATTTCTTGTTTCACATTTTCATAATTCTTCTTGATTTCACCCTCTTAATAAAAACTGTGTCATGGTAAAAGAATTTTCGTGTCAAAACTAAAAAAATTTTTGTGTTATGGATAAAAATTTTGGTGCTATTTCTAATCAATTTTGCACAATTTAAAAATTTTTAATAATTTTTTCTAGTTATTTTTTATAATTTTTTTATTTCACTTTCTTAAAAATAACCTGTCTCACGGTTAACAAATTTTGATGTCAAAAATAAGTAATTTTTTGTATTATAGTTAAAAAATTTTCAGTGTTACTTTTTTGGATAAATTCTGCATAATTTAAATTTTTTTATCTTTCTCCTCTTTTTCTTCTTTATCATCATCTTCTTCTTCTTCTTTTCTTCTTCATTTTCTCTTTCTTGTTTCACCTATTCATAATTCTTCTTGTTTCATCTCCTTAACAAGAATAAAAATAAAAAAAGAAAAAATAAATAAAAATAAAAAATACTGAAGTAACCATGAGGAGGAGAAAGAGGAGAAGAAATAAAAAAATAAAACAACAACAGCAACAATAAAAGAATGACGACAAAGAAAAAACATACAAAAAAAAAAGAAAGAATGCAAAGAAGAAGAAGTGTGTGATTCATGTGCAGGTTATATTAATGATTTTTGTTGAGTTTGAACTAATTTAATTAAATTTAATTAACAAAAATGATTGTATGTATAGTAAAACTGGTAATTGAAAACCATGAGGAGAATCAGATCTCACAAATCAGTTGCACTTAAACAATGATTAACTTGACCAAAACAAGTTAGGTTAGAAGTTAATGACACATACATAACTTGTTCTTTCTTGCATGTAAAACAAAGTGAGTGGTTCATGTTAGCTGATAAAGCAAGGCTTACAAATATTCCAATGTTTTAAGTCAAAAGTGAAAATGAGTAATTTATGTATAAAAGTTAGATAATGTCCCTATTTTAATAAGTTGAATTTTTTTTACAGTTTTCTATATAAATAAAAGAGAGACACTCTCACCTACTATGTCTATATTCATATATTCATCCATGTTTCCTAATAAATTAAATCTTAAATGAGGTAATTCATAGAACAATATTATAATATTTTTAATCAAATGGAAAAGTCAATTTGCTGAGGCTGTCCACTTTGTCTTAGTGGCTCATGTAGCATTTTGATTTGACAAAACTAATGTGTATAGTATGTACATGTATATATTGTAGAGTACTATATAGTACAAATTAGTTGGTCAATAATGAGAGACATATACTAATGGTCAAAGTCTCCTCCTATATAATACAAAGAAGGATATTAATCTAGCTATGTGACTATTTCTAGAGTATAAATTTAATACGATTTGTTAATAAAATATTTATTATTTTAACTATTTTCACTATAACAATATAAATTATTTTTGAGGGTTATATGTGTAAAAAAAATAAAATTTATCAAAAAAATAAAATTTTGAAACTATTTTAACTATGAAAATATGTTAATAAAAATTTTGTTAAAAATAGTATTTTTAATATATAAGTAATTGTGAAAAAAGTTTAAATTTTATTTTGATAAATATTAACTGTCAAAAATAATTTATTAAAAAAATTTGAAAATATATTTTTTGTGATACTTATTAACTGTCAAAAATACTATTTATTTTGATATTTATTGACCATAAAATATTCTCAACAAAAAATTTTAACAAAGAATGATATGCGATCTTAAAACTGAAGAATAAATTGAGATTTTGAAGATAAAGAATGAGTAGTATGATCCCAAATTGGAAGCAGTGTGATGTCAAAATTGACAGAGCCTAGAGAAGAAGAGAAATAATGGAGTAAATTAAAAACAAATGAGTGTCAAAATTGAGAAGTAATTTTCTATGGTCAAATTATTCATCAAGAAAGTATAGAAAATTTGACATTTATAATATTTGTCAAAAATATATATTAATTTTGATATTTAATTATAGTGTTAAAAAATAAAATGTTAAAATAGCTCTCTTTTCTTGTAGTATTTTATATTTTGTTGTTATATATATTTAATTAATAAAAAAGTATATATTAATTCATTATTTTACAAACTACCTTTATGATTGATGCAAGTTCCCACAGGTTATAAAGAAAAATAGAGTGAAAGTGACGAGAGATAAAGTAAAGAACAATAGAAAGACAAGAAAAGAAAAGAGTCCAACACTGTCTAATGACATTGTTGACCATTCAGTCCACTCAATGGGACTCACACGAAATTGAAGTGAAGGTAGAAAGCATTTTCTTCTTCTCTAACCAAAGATTTTGATTCTCATTTAATTTCTTGTGAATGAATTTTTAGATTTTTGGTTTAGTGGAGGATGCAATAGAAATTCCATTATTGTTATTATTATTATTATTACTCTCATTAATTTCCACCATATGTTTTGTTCACTCTCCACTCTTTTATGAGTGGTTAAGATCAATTCCCACTCCAATTATCTGGTGGTAGTATGGATTCCTTTGGTGGGAAAAGAAAACCCAACTCAGAATGTACATTAATTTTGGATATGCTATTTAAGCCTTTAAGGTTAGTATATGCCACTTCTTAGTTTCTTACCATCAAAACTTTGAGTCACCCTAGAGTCAAGAAATTTAGCCAAATTAATTATTGTCAAATGCTGAGCATAATTTTTTATTTAAAATTAACTAATTTAGGTTGGTCGAGTGATCGTGATCGTCGTTTAAGCAAATGTCGAGAGTTCGTATCTCTTTTTGTGCATATAACAACTTATTGACTAACAACAGATCCTTAAATGCACTCAAATTCATAACGGATTAATTCTTTGTCAGTCAAATTAAAAAATACTATAGACAAAAAAATTATTATTTAAAGTTGACCTAACACTGCCTCGAAGACAGTATATGGAAGAAAGAAAATGAATGATGCATGAACTCACAAAAGAAAATGTTAGACAAGATAGGTTTAATTTGTGTTTAGATATACAAAATATGTTTCTTTTATTCAAATTAAATAAATATAAAAATAAGTTAATTTTCAAAATATGCGGAAAAAATACTTTCAAAAATATTTATGGGTCATTTTGTAGCTACCGCATTTACTAAATGGATTTGCACTCCGCTCTAAGCATGCTGAACACAAATTAAACTGAGACTATATATTGTTTCTGATTGTAAAAGGAGTACACTAGTGCAGCTAAACAAGTTCTAACAATATAACTTAACAAGTAATAATTCGACAATTAATTTATATAAATATAAATAAAGGAATATTTATGTTTAGATAAAATAAAATAAAAAATTCAAATTTTGGAGTTTTAGTAAAATTTATAAATGCCAGTGACTTCTTAAAATTAATTAAAAATAATATTTTAATTTATTGATATTCAAGGAATTCATCAATGATTTTTTAAAATAATTATTTAAAAAAAATTTCTTATTGTTAGAGATATAATAAGAACAGCTATACATACAAGCCTTTTTAGCATATACAAGTTCATACAAGTTGGTTCAAATCCAACAAACACAATATTTAGTTTAGATTGCGTATAAACACGTGTTTTCTCAACTCTTGAATAGCGCAAAAACCATTATGACAAAGGGTTCTTCTTCCTCAATTAAAATTGCAACACTCAAAATTCAAACAATAATTAAAATCTCTCAAAAATCTCTCAAAATCGCCACGAAAAGTGAAGGAAGTTTTGAAGCTGAATTCGAAAAGAATTATGAAAAAATAAAATGAGAAGATGAAGAAAAAGAAGAATTTTAAATTATATAGAATTTATCAGTACAAAAATATCGAAAATTCTTAAATAATACATATAAATATCTTAGTTTTACACTGGAATTTTTTGCTGCAAATACACAAAAATATTTTCTTTAATTTAATGCTACATTTTTTCTCTTCTTCTTTTTTTTCTTTATTTCTTTCTTTCTTTTGGTTGAATAAATGTAAATTCATCATCTTCCAAGTAATTTTGCAGCATTATGTGTTTTTTCTTTTTTTTGTTTGATTTTTTTTTTGCTTTTATTCTTGTTAAGAGAGTGAAACAAAAAAAAATTTGAAAAGGTAAAACAAGAAGGAAAAAATTAAAAAAAAAAAAGAAGAAGAAGAAGATGGTGATGATGATGGAAAAAAAAGAAGAAGAAGCAGTAGATGAGGAGGAAGAAAAGGAAGAATTTTAAATTGTGCATAACTTATCAGTATAAAAATAACGAAAATTCTTAAATAATACACATAAATATCTTAGTTTTACACCAAAATTGGCTGCAAATACACAAAAATATTTTCTTTAATACTGTATTTTTTTCCTTATTTCTTTCTTTCTTTTAGTTGAATGCATGAATGTAAGTTCATCATTTTTCAAGTAATTTTACAGCATTATGTGTTTCTTCTTCTTCTTTGTTTGATTTTTTTTTGTTTTTATTCTTGTTAAGAGAGTAAAACAAGAATAAACTTGAGAAAATAAAATAAGAAGAAAAATATGAATAAGAAAAGAAGAAGAAGAAGAAGAAGATAGTAGGTGATGATGATGAAAAAAAGAAGAAGCAGCAGAAGATGAGAAAGATTTTTAAATTATGCAGAACTTATCAGTACACATACACCGAAAATTTTTAACAATACACATAAATATCTTATTTTTATACCGAAATTTGCTGCAAATATACAAAAACGTTTCCTTTAATGCTATATTTTTTCTTATTTCTTTCTTTCTTTTAGTTGAATGAATGTATGTTCATCATCTTCCAAGTAATTTTGTAGCATTATATGTTTCTTCTTCTTTTTCTTTGTTTATTTTTTATTTTATTTTTATTCTTATTAAGAGAGAAAAATAAGAAGAAACTTGAGAAGGTAAAATAAGAAGAAAAAGATGAATAAAAAAAAATGATGATGATGATAATGAAAAAAAAAAAGAAAAAGCAACAAACGAGTAGGGGAGAGAGAATAAGAATTTTGAATTATGTAAAACTTATCATACTATGGTATCATAGAGAGTGTCTATGATAAAAAAATTTAGAGTTCGATCATTATTATTCTTAAAAAAAATAGCATAAGATAAATAAAAAAAAAATTATGCAAAAATTTAAATAAATTTAAAAGAATTTATTATTTAAAGGAGTGTGTTAAAAGATAAAATCATTAATCAAAGGACGTTGACATAGAATTTTTAAGAATTTAAATAATATATTGCTGTAATGCTCAAGTAGTCTTGAGTGTTAAGTCTTGAGTTATACATACATCAAAGATCAAATAAACAAAAGCTAAGGACAACCCTTTCTTTTTTTTTCCTCTGCTTTGCTTTAGTGTAAAAAGACTTGTCCACATTCAAATTTTTTACATTTAGACGGATCCAGAAATTTGAAGGGACTAAAAATTAAAATATTATGTAATTAAATATAATATTATATATTTAATAATATATATAATCATAATTATTTATTTTTTAATAAAAAATACTTGTTATATAAAAAGTTATCTTAATTTTTATAATTTTTTTTTATTTTGGATTCGATAAAATATAAAAATTATTTATTTTTTAACTAGTTTACTTTGTTGAGTATTATTATGACAGTAAATTATATTTTTATATTTCATATCATAAAGATATGTTATAAAATAATATAAATAAGTTCTAATAATTTTATTATATGTATTTAAAATATATTCATGAATAAAATATATAAAATATAATCGTTTTAATAAATCACTTAATATGTTATAATTTTAATATCATGAAAAAAAAATAAATTTTAAAATAATTTACTTTTATATATGTACTATAATATATATATATAAAGATTTTTTAGTTATTATAAATATTAAATTATTTTTATATGATAATAAATATAAAAATAAAGAAAAAATATTTTAAAAATGTTTAAATTTAAAAAATTTAAAAATCTGTTTAATCAAAAGTTGATTAATAATAATATCTTTTTCAATTTAAGAATTATTATTTGTTTTTTAATTTAATAATTTAATTATTTATATAAAATAATTATTTATTTTATTTTTAAATAAAAAATAAAATTATATTATATATAATAATTTTATATACTTAAAATTATTATTTTTTGTTTAAAAAAATTGAAAGACCAAAACCTATACTTGTCCCCTTAAATTCGTCTTGTAGACTACCGCCACCAATTTAATTAAAAGAGAGTGATATTACCACTCTTATAATTATTACAATGCTATTTTCTTTTTGTTTGATTTTTTTAAAATTAACTTTTATCATTATTATTTTATTTTTCATAATGAAGAGATTGCGAGAGTAATTTAGGAATAACATATAATAAACAAAAAACAAGTGACAATATCACACTCCTAATTAAAAGATTTTTAAAAAATAACGATATTCATTAGGATGAGCCAAATTGAAGAGGAAATTATAGATTTTGAAAATTCGTGCAATTTAATCATTTGGAGGTGATGAGGTGACTCTTTTGTTGTTTGAAGAGGCGTTACTGTCAAAATATTTTACAAATTATTACAACAATCATACACATAATCACAGTAATAAATCATAATCATGCCTCTATTTTATTTGTTCATTTAGATGACAAATATGTCACGAAAACAAAAACAGAAGCTAATAGCGATATCACCATCCATGAGAAGTAACAGCCACAAATATATTATTTCTCTTTGTTGATTGAATAATAATTTCAAATTTAAATTTTGGGTATGAAAAAATGATACGGAAAGAATCAAATTACGTAACAATCTCAAATGTTGGAATAGTATTATCTAAAGTATTAGGCGAAAATTTTTTTATGTTCCCAACTTTTTTTTCATATAAAATATTTGTAAGGTTTAATTTAATTTTAAAATCGTCTTTATTTTAGAGACAAAAATTGTATAGAAATGGCGGTAAAAACGGAGGCAGAGGTGGATTGTGAACAATTTCTTCTTTTCTTCTCCTTTTTTTTTATTTTTTTTCTTTGCAAGAGCAAAAATACTTTTTCTCATATTTTTTTATTTTATATTTTTTATTATGGATAATTTAGTCCAAAATTTTAATATTCAATAAGAAAGATAATTTTGTATGCAAAAAAATATTAAAAATAAAAATAATTTTCAGTCTATACTTTAAATACCAAAATCGTACTTAGCCTTATATATATATATATATATATATATATATATATATATATAACATAAGAATTCTCTTCTAAAAGGAAAATCGTACCACTAACTTATTTTCGAAACACCTAATTTTTTTCTTTTTTCTTTTTTTAAAAAAAAGCTATATCACAATTTACCATCTTTTCAGTCATAACTTATTGTATAGTTTTATTAATAATAATCAATAAAGGTCAATTTTTATTTGTCTGGAACCATACCATAGAGGATGATGAAACAATGCAATTAATCAGGTGATGTTCTAATGAACATTATATAATTATTTTTATATAAAAATATTTTTTTAATTATTAGATAGTAAATTATAGTTATAAAACTTGGACTGGACTAGTCGGTTCGATTGAAAAATCGGTGAACCAAATTCTATATTAGTTCGGTCTAATATTTAAACCGTACAAGGAATCGAACCGGTCAAATTCGATATAAATCGATGCGAACTGTGAAATTCGATGAGACGGTTCAACCGAACCGCTTGGAAATAAAAATATTTCCAAAATGCTTAAGGTAGGGTTCGAATCCTGCCCTAAAAAAAACAAAACACTACATAACCACAAAATTATTATGTTTTCTATTAAAATTTTTACAAATTATAATACATATAGATATCTTCCATCAATTAGTTTATTTTTATGTAATTTATTTTAATTTTAATTATAAACTCACTTATTTTTTTATAATTATATAATATCTATTAATATTATTTTTTAATAAATACTTGTAGTATATACTAGTATAAAAGATATAAACTAATTAATAAATTATTAAAATTAAAAAATAATAGTTATTTTAATATAAAAACAAAATAAAAATATTTATGATAGAATAAAAATAATAAAATATTTATTGTTCATGTTTTATATTGTTTTAAAATAACTTAATATTTTTAAAATGTTAGTAAAAATATGTATTTTAAATTTTAATTTTAAACTTTTGACTATTTTTTATTTTTTATTTACATAAGATCGAGTCAACCAGTTCAACCAGCAACTCAGCAGTTGAACTAGTGACTCAATAATCTGACCGATTCAATCACCAATTCGATTCTGATAACTATGTAATAAATTATAAAATTTAATTTTAATATATCATAAAAATATTATTTTATTTAAAATACGATTAAATAAATAAATTATATTTTAAATAAATATTTTTATAAAAAAATATTTTTGACATCTTTATTAAAATATATATCATTAATTAAACCTATTTCACTTTTCAGCATATCTGTAAAATAAACACACAGTACATTGCTTGAAGCATTAAGCATTTCTGACACATACATGATTGGCCTGACATGGAGACTAATTAAATATTTAATTAATTAATTTAGATGTTTATTTTTTTTCCCACACTAAAAGCAGTCATTCCCACATCCTAAACAGACTCTGATTAGTACTCAAGTACCTAACCCTTCAAAAAGGGAACCCCAAAAAAAAAAAAAAAAAACCTAAGAAGTGATTGCTGATGAAAGATTTGTCTTCTCTATTTTTAACCCCTTATATACATATTATTATTATTAGTAGTAGTAATATTATTATTGTATTTTTGGAGGTCCCATAACAAGTGACCCTTGAGTCATCAAATTCTTAACCTTTCTTTATTTTTCTCTCTTAAATTATGAATTTACAAATGACAATTCCCTTTCACATCCTGCTATTTTTCTTCCTCCAATTTCTTATGTCATTGAAATAATGAATACTGTCCAAAAGATAATCATTTTGGACATACAAAGTGAGGAATTTAAAAAATTTTGACACTAAAATCAAAATGTATATAATATAATAATAAAATATTTTTTATAATAATTTAATATAATGAATCTAATTTAATAACATAACTGAGATAAATAAATAAAATGATCGTGTACTGTTAAAAAAATTTTCAAATTCTAGTGGAGTACTTATCCCATTAACATAACACAGATGGATTTCTCCATGGAGACTAAACATCCTTTCAATTTAATAATGTAATGAAAAAAAAAACTTGTTGAACTCCAAATTATTTTTTTTCTTGTGCTTGCTTTCAAAGAAACAGTCCTACAATAGTTTTATTAATTATTATATGCTCTCCATGATATGAAATGCCTTTGTATATCTCTAAATGATGTAAGCATAATTTTCTCCAAAATGATTATCCACAAACCCAAGTTGCTCTCCACCTTTGTGTCACTCACTCACTCACTTGTGTGCTATCATCATGTCATTCACACATGACATGTTACATCATAAAGCATGTATGTTATATGTGCACATGCATGCATGGGGAACTATATGTCTTTTGATCTTTATTATTAATTTTTTTAAAATAATTATTAGGTGATCAATATTTGTTTTTATATTTGATATTGTTCATTCTACTAAAAATATTGTTCTTAGCGTTCTCCATTTTTTTAAGGACATGTATTTTTTTGTATATATTTTTTTAATGATATAAACTATCTTTTTCGATTTTTAACTCTCACTTCTTGTTATTGTTTAATTTTATCACTAAAAATATATAAAAAAAAATGTAATGAAAAGTGTCACCTAAACATTGCTTTTTTTTACTAGACACCATACACTACACATTACACTTTATTTCTCCTTTTAGTGTTTATAACTTGGTACCCCACGAAAAAAATGAGTTCAATAAAAAAAACATTTTTAAAAGATATTCTTACACAAATATTAATTTATACCGTAAATATAAATTCCACCAACTTTATTCAACACATTCTTATTTAATTTATTTATAGGATCTAATTAATAAATTTAATTTTGATGCACTATTAGTATGAAGTAATATTACATATGTATCTAATTACGTAATATCATATCAATAAAAATAACTATTTTTTACATTGATTATGTAAATAATCATAAAAAAATGAATATAATTGCATGACGATTGATTGACTATTATACTGTGAGTGCATCAAAATTAACCTTCTTATTAATTATACCTACTTTATTCAACAATATTTTCCGGCATATAAAATTGTAAATATCATCATCATCATCATCTGCATGGCATCCAATCAATAATTATAATCTAAATAATAATAAATAATAACCTTTTAATAACATACAAAACACCAACAATTTGTTACAACACAGTAGAGCTAAGTAGGTCCAATGTACCACATTTTCTCTCCCTATATAATACCTAACCTTCCCACTCTTTCTTTCTCCACAAATTAAATCCCTTCCTTGTTTTCTTCCAAATAAATCCCTTTCATTTTCTCTCATTGCTAAAACTACTCATTATTCAAATCCCTAAATTAAAACCATGCAAGAAGAACCGAGAGAAGTTGTTACAAGCTTCAATTATTTACTCCCAAATAATAATATTAATAACACAAACCCATCTCCATACCCTCTTAACTACACTGCAATTCAAAACAATAACAACTACACTCCCACAACAAGATTTTGCAACCAAATATACGCGAATTTCCCAAATTACCCTCACCACCACCAGCAAATGTTCTCCTCCGACTTCAGTCCTCAGTCTTCCTACTCATACATAAGCATGAGTAGTAATTCGACTTCGGACGAAGCGGAGGAGCAACAACTGAGCCTCATCAACGAGAGGAAGCACCGGAGGATGATATCGAACCGCGAATCGGCACGAAGATCGAGGATGAGAAAACAAAGGCACCTTGATGAGCTGTGGTCACAAGTGGTTTGGCTGAGGAACGAGAACCACCAGCTGATGGAGAAGCTCAACCATGTCTCGGAGTGCCATGAACAAGTTCTTCAAGAGAATGCTCAGCTCAAAGAAGAAGCTTCCGAGCTTCGACAGATGCTTAGTGACATGAAGATTCATAGCCCTAATCATCTTCCTCCTCCTCCATTATTGGAAGAAGATGTTCCTAATTCTTGCGCCTCAAACCAATCCCTTTCAAGTTCTATGGACCTTGTTGCTTGATTTGATTCACTACCTTCCAATTTGTGACTTCTATAATATCATAGTCACATTGCGATTGTTAATTACTCCTTCGCTCTCATAATCCTAGTTTATAATTAATTTATTTTGCTTTAATTAGATCTTGTATCCAAAATTAAAGTAACTCTCCTTGTGAAATAATAGAGATAATGCTTGTTTTGCAAAAAATTGCAACACAAATTATACTCCTCCAATTTTAAAATAAGTGCCTTTTTATTTAGATATATTAATTTTTTAACGAACTCTAGAAAGTTAAATTGTCATTAAATCATTATATTAAAAGTTTAATATTTTTCAGATGTAGAGTTTTAATATTATATATTTTATAAAATTATTCACCTCAAAAATTTAAATTAATAAAAAAATATTATAAATAATTATATCTCTACCTGTATCGTCATAGACTTATTTTAGAAAGTACCAATAATATTGTAGTCTCCATGGTAGATTTTTTTTTGATTTTCTTCTTTGATTAAACTTCTTGTGGACAGCATGGTATTGAGTTTGAGTATTTAGTAATTTCCAAAAATGGTGTAATCCATAAACATGCTGGTTTAATGGTTAGCAGTACTAAGTTGTTGGTCACTAATAATAATCAGAGTCAGAAACAGCATCATGATTCTCTGGCCCGGAAAACAATGTACAAAGCTCTCATGACCTCATCTTCCAGTAATTAACAGAGAATTGAGGGAAAAATAAATAAATTAAATAAAGGAAAGAGAGAGAGAAAGGAAAAAGAAAAAGGATTGCATAAAGATGATAATAATATCATGTTATAAAGAAAAGGAAAATTATTGTTGTTGAATTGATGTGGCTTTCATTTCAATATCTTCTACACATTTTTTCTCACTCTTTTAAATTTTGTTATATATTAAATTTTCCACTTGTAAATTAATAATCCTTAATGTTGTTTACATATTTAAATAATATTCTTACATTTAAACACCTCATTTAGAATTGATTAAACTCTCCATGATGACCTTTCAAATACTTTCTTTTCTACTTTTTTTTCTTTTAGTGGAGAAGTTCTCATCAAATTCTAATTTAATTTGTCTTTTTATCCAAATAAATTATTATAAGAGAAAGTTTAGAGGGCAGCAATTCTATTAAATTTTGGCCAGCATGTAACCAGTAGAGAAATGTGAGTCATTGGATGAAATCTCACACCAGTCTCACACCATCAAATCATCATTGATGGCTAGTTGATGGCTAACAATCACAAAAGTTGTTGTCCCCCTACCATTGCTCTTATTATAATACTGTTACAAAATATACTCATTCTAATAACTTATTTAAAACATAATAAAATAGTAAAAAAAAAAAAACAGAATTAACTACCAATTTGATATTTAAAAGATTCAATAGCTGATAAAAAGATACTTAAAAAGATATTATTAACAATAATATTCTGGATGATTTAAAAATACAATAAAAATAATAAAAAATTATTATATTTTTGAATATGGCAAAAAAAACTTTTTTATTAACAAACGACTTATTTATTTGATCTGAATTTTGGTGGCAACATTTGAATACATAATTAAAAGGGTACACAAAAAATTCAGAGCAAAATTTGATCTTTAGTTTTTTTTCTTTTTATCTTCAAAAAATATGGTCATTAAAAAAATTTTAAAAAAAAATTATTTGACATATTATCAAATTTTAAAGATAAAAAAATTTATTTTTCTAATAATTATTGCAAAAATTTGCAAAAAAATCTTATCTCTAAAATCATTTTTTAGATATGATATTTAATATCTAATTCTTTTTGTCGCATTTTTAAATCATTTGAGGGATTTATTTATCGTTAATATTTTTTAAATTTTTTTTTTGTTAACAATATAAATTTTTGGGTATCATTTTAATAATTTACTCAAAAAAATATATGATAAAACTTTTCATTATATTGATCTCCTTCTCATCTATTTTAAATGTATGAATAAAAAAATTACACACCATGCCTTAGTGAAAATATCATGCCAAAAGAAATGTATGTGACTGTGAGGAGGAAATAATAAACTCTTTCGTTTCAATAAACTAATAATATTTAAGTAGTAATTACTTATTCTAGTGGAATTGCATTGTGGGGAGAATTGGACAAGACATAGAGTGATAAAATAAAAGGGAGTCTATAGTGGTCATTGGTTGATGATAGAAAAGTTTCCACAAAAAGAAAAACATTTAGACAAGCCATCCCCTAGAATTCTTAGTACTAATTTATCTTTATACCCCTTTTATTTTAGGAGCTACCTTGACTACATATTATTGGAAAATAACTGCATATTGAGTAATGTTACGGAACCAAAAGGATATTAGCCAAAAATCAATCAAATATGTTTGGGTGAATTTAAAATCTCTATAAGTTAATATATATAGATGTTTCTTCTATTAAGTATCAGAATGTTTCTTTTTCATATTAAATGGATGTTCTTTTATATATTTTTCGAATTTTTTTGTATTACAAATGTGAATGTCTCTATTTCTTTAAAATTTCATAATTTTTTTTAAATTATAACGGGATATTTCTTTTGTTAAGTATTAGGATATTTTTTTTTATATTAAATAAATATTTTTTTATATTTATGTAATTGTTTAAAAATTCCTTTTGACTAAGATCAAGTGTGTAATTTGCAGTCAACACCTTCTCTTCAACCACCCATTCATCCTTTTAAAACCACATCCGAAACTAAATTCCCACCCAAACCGAGAGCCCCCTCCTCTGTCCGTCCACCTCCCTTCATCTCTTATACTTCTTCTTTTGTTTAGTCCAGCTAAAAAAAAAAAACAAAAAAAAGAAAAATTTAGCATTACTTTTTATTTTCTTTTATTTAAATTTTTGCATCTCTTTCTTGGTTGCTGGCGGTGCCCGGGGGCACACAGTTGCAGTGCTGGCAGCAAGTTCTATAGGCTCTTCGGTAGAGATTTAGACGAGATGATAACTGGCACCTTGTAACACATACTTCGTTATAGAAGAGTGGGTTCCGGTGAGGAGGTAGAGAGAGCCTGAGAAAGAGAGAGATTTGTGTGTGTGATTGTTGGAGGTGAATAGGTTAATATGAGAGAGAATATGAAAGTTTTTATAGTTTTAATTAGGTTTTAATTAAGTTTTAAATTTTGAATTTAAAAAATTTAAAATTAATTAATTATTAATATCAATTAATTTGGTTTTGTTTAATTTTTGGCTGATAACTTTTTAGTTCCATATACTTTTTCTTAAAATAATTGGTTTAATTAGAAAATACAAAATTAACTGTACACAAAAGTATTTTGTTAACTAAATTGGTGAAAAAAGTCCATCTTAATTTACAGTTATAAAGCACATGAATCATAATAAACATAATTAAAAGTTAAATAGTAAAAACTTATCAATCAAATTGAGCCTTAATTACCTCTTTTGAAAATTATATGTAAAAATTACATAATAATAACAACAACAATAACTACTGTGTATTTTAAATTTATTATATATATAAAAAATAATATTGTCATTTCTATCTTTAATAATATAATGTTACTCTTTTTTTATAAATTCATACAAATATATAATATAAAAGAATTATGTGTAAAATATCATTATAAAAAATAAAAATGACAATGTCATTTTTCATATATAATCCATAATATTTGAACCGACACATTTTATATACTATTTCCCACATACTAGCTATAGCAAATGCAAAGGTTCATATTTAGGCGAATAAACTATCACTTTTTATTATGAAAATTTTGAGCATTGACGATTCTAATTATAAAATATATAAATTAATTCAATACTTATCAAAGGTTTGATTGGTTAGATAAAATTGTTCAAAATATTTGATAAAGTATCAAATAAGTTACATAATTCTTTTATTGTTTTATTGAATTAATCCCATCTTTGAAGGATATTGAATTAGTTTATATATATATAATATAATTAAAATTATCAGCCTTAATATCCTCCATAATTATGCGTCCAAAATTCAGATTCTATGTTCTTTATTTGTTTTTCTCCATCTAGACAAAAACATGCTCTGTGGCATTGCATTATATTATAATATCGTTTAACTCCTTCAGATGACCTCCCCTTGAAACTAAACTTGGTGTTATTGTTGTGGTCATCACCAATTCACCGTATTATTATTATTATTATTATTATTATTATTATTATTATTATTATTATTATTATTATTATTATTATTATTATTATTATTATTCAAATTTGTCCATAAAAAATAGTCTGTTATTTAAATTAATCTAAAAAATTTTGTTAATTATATTAATTTTTAATAAATACAACTATAAATCAATTGATTTTTTGTTATTTAAATGATGATATGTTATATTAAGTATTAGGTGTTACGTGGCACAAAGATATAATATATTAATGCCATGTATTACAAAATAATTGATTGTTACCGTGATATATCAACCCAGTTGAGTATCAACTCCTATTATTTTTTTTTCCTGGTCTGGGGTACCAACTCTTATTGGTCATTATGTACTTGGACCAGGAGAGAGAGTAGGGTTTTTTACCCAATAGGCTGCAATTTTGGTCCGCACATAGTCACATCCAATGTTGCCATATGTTTTTTTTGTCATGTTTTTATATTTTTTGGTCATTATGTTGCCAATTGCATTCCGTTGTTGTTTTGGAGTAGTAACCCATTGGGCTCTAGCCCACGTCTGCAAACATAATTATCAAGTCCCAAAGTCCAAGCTTGGGACTATTGAAGTCCAAAAAAACAAGATTGGAACTATTGAAGTTGAAAAGGGCCGAAAATATCGACTTGGAAATGTTGAGCGCAATATCAGTTGCTTACAACTTACAATGGATCAATTTAATGCTCCCGTGCCAAAAAAGATATAGTAATACTTCTTTTTAACAAAAGCCTAAAAAAGACCCAAAAAAAAAAAACTAAAAGGTGTATAATCAAATTGATTTAGTTGAGTGATTAGTTTGATTTGTGGGATCGTGAGATATTGGAAGGAAAAAGAAAAATAGATTTGAGTTCTATTTAAAGATCTGTCACTGATTTATGAATTGTTGCATGTAGCAAGTGGGATTCGAATTTCTGACATTTACTTAAGTAGATAAGTGAGCTGATCACTCGATTAACCCAAGTTGGTTAACCTAAAAGGTATTTAACCAAGAACAAAAAGTGTCTAGATTCTAAACCCAACTAATCTTCCGTTCTTATGGCACTCACTCAGCGCCATCAAATCTACGGAACCAAATTGATTTTGAAAAATAATTGATTATTATTATCACCGACACGGATGAATCAACGTCAAAGGTTTATTGTTCGGGATCAACGCACCAAAAGCAATTTACATAACTAAATAAACTATACTAGATGTATATATGCATAATATATAAATAATAATAATAATAATAATAATAATAAATGATTTTTTGTAATAGCACTAACTAAAGAAATATGGAAGCAATAAACCCCAAAGCTAAGTCCCAAATAAATAAACAGGAAAGTCAAAATTCGGAAATAATCCATGATCTCTAACAAGGTATGTGGTTGAGCCAGGATAAATATTAAATAAAATAAATTTATTTGTTTTTGATTAATTTTTTTTATTATGAAACATTTTGGAAGTGAAATACCCAGTTTTTGGAAGTAGCACTCAGAACACACATTCACATTCAGAATCATTACTAACTCCACAAAATCACATAACACACTTCCATTCCCCGCAATTAATTTTGCTACCAAAATTCAACAGAAATAGTTGAGAAGAATTCATCTAACACACTCACGCAGATTCTTCTTCTTCTTCTTCTTTGGATCTGACACTGACAGTGAAATTAACAAATTTTTCTGCGGCATAAGAAGCCTCTTTTCCTTCGATTGATAAAACCTCAAGATCCAAAGAGGGCTCTGTTCCTGATCCAATGGCGGTTGCGGTGAGAGGAACCAGAGGTGGATCTAGCTTCCGAAGCTTCTTCTCCTTCCGGATCTTCATCTCTGCAATGTTCTTTCTCCTCTTCGTTGCAACTCTTTCAGTTCTCTTCACCACCAATCCCTCCACAACACCTGATGAATCTGTAAGTTCCTCTTATGCTTTCTTCATTGGATTTTATGTGTACCAAAAAAAAAAAGGATTTTGATCATATAAAAGCATAATCGGCATTTTATGATGTACAAATACTGTATTTGCTTCATATAGTTCTGTCTGAAAGTTCTTATATATGTGACTGATTTTTTTTTTAATCATGAAATTGCCGTATTTGTGTGTTGTATTGAATACTCGAATTGGTATCTGTGCAGCGTAGTTGAATTGGTAAGTTAATTACATGATGTAAGGATTTAAAATTTGTGTTCCTTTTGTTTATTTTTGTGTTACAGACTCTTCCCACGACTGGTAATGCATATGTGCATAGAACGTTTTTGGCATTGAAATCTGACCCTCTTAGGACCAGAGTGGATTTGATACACCAGCAAGCTAGAGATCACATAACCCTAGTGAATGCCTATGCTGCTTATGCAAGGAAGCTCAAGCTTGACATTTCTAGGCAGTTGAAGATGTTTGATGAATTGGCGCAGAATTTCTCGGATATTTCTTTGAGGCCGACGTATCGAGCTTCGCTGTTTGATACGGATGGTCCTATTGATGAGGATGTGTTGAGGCAGTTTGAGAAAGAGGTTAAGGATAGAGTGAAGATTGCACGGATGATGATTGTTGAGGCGAAGGAGAATTATGATAATCAGTTGAAGATTCAGAAGTTGAAGGATACTATATTTGCGGTTCACGAGTCGCTTAACAAGGCCAAGAAGAATGGGGCCTTGGCCAGCTTGATATCTGCCAGATCGGTTCCCAAGAGTTTGCATTGTTTGGCAATGAGACTAATGGGAGAGCAGATTTCAAATCCGGAGAAATATCGGGATGAGGGTCCTAAACCGGAGTTTGAAGATCCCAGTTTGTATCATTATGCAATATTTTCAGATAATGTGATAGCTGTCTCAGTAGTGGTGAGATCGGTGGTGAAGAATGCAGCAGAGCCATGGAAGCATGTTTTTCATGTAGTATCGAACAGGATGAATGTTGCGGCTATGAAGGTTTGGTTTAAGATGAGGCCAGTAGAAGGAGGAGCATATTTGGAGGTGAAAGCCGTAGAAGAATTCACTTTCTTAAATTCATCATATGTCCCTGTGTTGAAGCAGCGAGACTTAGCAAACTTGCAGAAGTCTAATCAACCTGAAAACACAACAAATGACATGAAAACTAGCAATAAGTACCTGTCTATGTTGGATTACCTTCGGTTTTATTTGCCGGAGATGTACCCTAAATTGCATAAAATCTTACTTTTGGATGATGATGTTGTGGTTCAAAAAGACTTGACAGGTTTGTGGAAGATCGATTTGGATGGGAAAGTGAATGGTGCCGTAGAGATCTGTTTTGGCTCTTTCCACCGATTCTCTCATTACTTAAATTTCTCTCATCCTTCAATCAAGGATAACTTCAATCCAAAAGCTTGTGCTTGGTCCTATGGTGTGAATATATTCAATCTTGATGCTTGGAGGCGTGAAAAATGCACGGATAATTACCATTACTGGCAAAGCATGGTAAATTTCTTCTGCCTTTAGTTATCTGTGCAACTTTTAACTTCTCTAATATGTGCTATTACTTTTTGCTGCTATAGGATTCTATGTCAATACTTTGACAAATACATGGGTTAATGTTTTCAGCTGAAAAAATTCCCCGAACAATGCTTGAGCTCCCCTTTATACAATACATGTGATGCACAAATACTTCACTTTTAGTCACATATGCATGCCATATGTATATCGTATACGTATATGTAATCTTGTATCAAATGCTGCTGCCTTAAATTTCTTTAACTTGTGACTAATTTTTTTCTTTTATAAAATTTCCGTATTTTTCGGTGTATCATTTAATACTTGTATTCGTATTTGTCCAACATTGTACAATACTAATAGGTTACTATAACTGTGGTGCTGACTATTGTATTTAACTTTTTGGTCTAAATCTGTCATCAGAATGAGGACCAAACTTTATGGAAATCAGGGACCCTTGCGCCTGGTTTGATCACCTTCTACTCCACAACCAAGTCATTGGACAAATCCTGGCATGTGCTAGGGCTAGGATACAATCCTAGTATCAGCATGGACGAGATCAACAATGCGGCTGTCATCCATTACAATGGAAACATGAAACCATGGCTTGACATTGCTTTGAATCAATACAAGAATCTCTGGACTAAATATGTTGACAATGACATGGAGTTTGTGCAGATGTGTAATTTTGGCCTGTAATTGAGATCAACACTGCAACAGTGCATTGGTGCTGTTATTATATGATATACTTGAAACCAAGTGTTCATTGTATTGGGGTTATCAAGTTAAATATACCCTTTTCACAGAGAAGTTCTGTGTTGTCATCAAGTTTATATTCTAATGGGAATTCTGTCTCAGAATTTGTTGATAGTTTTCAGACGGTAACCAATAATTTTGAATTGGAAAATGTACACGTAGTCACACTCCCTTTCTCTCTTTTCTTCTATAGTTTGGAGCATATTTAGTATTTGTTCAATTGCTGATGGTAATGTAATGACTATGATTAACTAGAAGATATTACTGTTTTATCCATTAATATACCACTGTATTCTGTTCTTTTTCATGTTTCTGGGCATATATTCTTTTTTTGGCGAAAATTGTATAATGTTTTTTTTTTTTGGCTTGGAATTTAGATATTGTTATCAACCATCTCATGACAGAAATAAAAAGATAGTACAGAGCATAACAGAATACTTACTATTGTTTGTGTGTTGATAATATCCGATCGATGTATAGCTCATTCCAAACGAAGTTAAAAGGGACTTTTCTACTACTTAACTGGATGAGGAATCTGTAAGAGGCTTTGTAATATTCAAGTCAATATGAGAAATGTATTATACCAGTAAAGTAATTAAAATAATTTAGAGTTTATCATTTGCTGAGAGATAAAAGATTATTTGTATAGCAATTAGATTATAGATTATAAATGCCATTGATATTATTTCTATTTAGTTATTAAGATTCTCAATTATCGTGAGTAATATCAATAAACTATACCTCAAATGATATAATCTTTTCATTCTAATCTAGAAATCTTGAGTTCAAGTCTCACTCCTAATTTTAGAAAAAAGTTACCGTGAGTAATCAAACAGTTATACCTCAGTTAATGTAACCGATCCCACACATACCATGGCAATGAAGAAATTTTCAATGCAGCAAACAAACTCCAACGGCATATCCATCTCAAACCGGACCTTCTGGTCAAACCAGAAACCAAAGCTCGGTCGGTTCAATCAGATGGCAGGACCCTTCAAAGTTCAAACTGAAAACTAGAGTTAGACCGGAGAAACGGTTCAGTAAAACCGGAACCCTAGCCCTCCAAGCTCTCCAGTCTCCACTTCTTCTCCTCACCCCTCTCTCCCACTCCTCTTCTCAGTCTCCCGCCGCCGCCGTTCTTCCCTTCCTCCTCCAGCCGCCGTTCTTCCCTTCCTCCTCCAGCCGCCGCGCCCCTATACTTCGCCCTCCGTCGCACTCGTCACTCCGCCATACGTCGCTTCTCTTTCTTCAGCTGGCGCCGTCCCTTCACTGGTTAGTATTCTTCTTGTTTTTTTTTTCTGCTGTTTTTCCCACCGAATCTAGTTGCTTCTGGAAATTTTTGTCCCCTCCTTGCGAATTTTGGATTCCATCGTCACTTCCTTCAAATGTTTCTGTAATTTTTTCTTATGTTGCCTCTGTAGTTCTGTTAATTTAATTTGTTGTTTCTGCTGTGGCTTATGATATTCTTGATTTGGTATGTTAAACTTTTGTTGTTGTTGTTGTTGATGATGATAATGATGATGATGTTATGTTATGAGCTTATTGATTTGATTTGGTATGGTATGGTTGCTGTTGCTAGTTTGAATGGTCCAGTTTCAGAACCTTGGTTTAAACAAGGGTGAATTGAATGAAGAAGATGAACTTTCTGATATTTGCATGAAGGATCAACTCATTACTTCCAATTGAAATAGGATCCATATAGGGAAAAACTCATGCCGTTTGTCAGTAAATGAGAGGCATCTCGAAACATCTCGGGTCAAAATATGGCTTTATAAAAGTGAATTGCAAAGCTCAATATGCTAGCAGTAGTGAATTGCAACTATTTAACACACTAAGTAGATGGGATATGGTTACTAAGTTTTAACGGATTTTGCAGCTGCATTTTCACATTAATATTACTAGCTTTGTCGGGTAGCTTTGAATGGCGAGTGAGGAGGATCCGGTGAAGAAGAACCAAATAGTAGAGGCGAGAGCAAGAAACATCAGTCACAATGTAAGGTGTACAGAGTGTGGGAGTCAATCCATTGAAGAATCTCAAGCAGACGTTGCAATTCTGCTCAGAAAGGTACCTCTACTCTATTGTTTCTTCTAAGTCCCTTACCATTTCAACTTTTTTCTTTGAAAAAAGAAAAGAATATTTGATTTGAATGTCCTTTTATAGTCTAAACAGTTTATTTTGAACTTGGTTCAAAAGATACCGTTTATTGATGAACGCAGAATGAATGAATTACAACAATAGAATTAGACACACATCATGATGCAGGAGCAGATATGAGTTGTGTTTGCATTGTTTGTTATGTGTAATAGAATAAGTTGGTTTTTCTATCTATTATAAGAAGTTCCACGTTATCTAGTTTACAAAGATTCTCCCTCCCCAGCTCCCCTACCAGTATAAATAAACCCGTGTACTCTTTTGCTTGACAAACTTAATTGAAATGTGATCCTAACAAACTGCTAAGTTCTAAAAGTCTCCAAAGTTGAAATAATTAGAAAAAGGGAACATGCATTATTAGGATTGAGATGATTTTTTGGTTTCAGCAGACTAAAAATATGTCTCTAAACAAGCCTAATGGCCAAACTTTGTTAATTGTTATGATATTATCTCATCTGATGAGTCATCAATGCTCAATTTGACTATATTGCTTATGAATGCACTATTTCTGAGTTATGGATATAGTTAATCTTTTTAATTCTTATTTCGGCTTTGTTTCTAATTTTAAAAAAATTTTCCTATGCATGTATGCCTAATAGTGTCTTTAAGCAAATAAACAATTTTGAAACTTCGTATCGAAATACATAAGAGCCTTTCATCCCCCTTAATTTTGTTTCCTTCCTTGCCAATTACTCAAACTACTGTCTAAGGGAAGTTAAGGAAATCAAACAGCGTATACCAGGCTGCTTCCTATGAGATTTCTCGTGTTTGAAATAACTGTTTCTGTAACATGTTTCGGAAGATCATTGTCCTTCCATCCATTTATGCTGTATAATATAAAATAAACATGCTTGCTAGAAGCCTTAGGAAACAAATTGTTGTGCTATGATGTAAACACCGGAACTATTTTGTAGTTAATTCGAGATGAAATTCGGTCCGGAAAGTCTGACAAGGAGATCTACAAGAAACTCGAGGATGATTTTGGCGAGACTGTACTTTATGCACCAAAGTTTGATATGCAAACAGCAGCTTTGTGGTTATCACCGGTAAGAAAAATATTTTCAGATGATGAAAAACACTTGAACTTCTTGATTTAATTTTTAGTTTTTCACGATAATGTAGTTGAATTTGTGCTGAGTCCAGAAATGTTTGCTTTCAAATAGGTGCTATTTGCAGGTGCAGCTGCTGGAGTATGGGCTTACAGTAAGCATAGACAAAAGACTAATGTTCATATCATGGCTTTGAATCTTGTTAGAGGCATTCCATTGACTCCAAGAGAGAAGGAAACCATGCTTGATGTTCTTACACCGCCTCCTTCTCAGGTAGCAAGAACTTCTTTGTGGTGGCGGAGATGGCGAGGTCAATGATCCCGTTGATTATATCATCCTGTAATGGCTCTAATCCTTGCTTGGGTAACTTGGTGAATTTTATGGATAGAAAGAAATAAAATATCAAGTTGAAGAGAAAATTTGATGTAATTTATTAAGGTAGAATCAGTAATTCATTTCCAAGACAATGTTATTAGTGGCATTTACATAGACTATGATGTATTGTCAAATATTTTAATAGTGTTTTACTATTAAAAAAGTTATAAGGGGAATTGTATCACTTTTTTTTTGTTCTTTGCTTTTTATGTTTTTAATAATATTGAAATAAAATCAGGTAAAAGTATCAGACATTATATTCTGAAAAATAAATAACTTTGTGTAACAGATCTATAGCAAATTAGAAATAGAGAAGAGTAAAAGAGGAAATGGAGAAGAAAGGTGTTGAGAATGAAAATATTTTTTAGAAATATATAGAATGAAAAAAATTAATTATTTTGTTAGTGATTATATTTTTATCAAATTTATAATTAGTTTTTTATCTATTTTTTTAATTAAATTTTTATACTGTTTTTAATTTTATAATGATGTCTTTTTTTAGGGTAAAAAATATTAGAATTAAATGAATATTTTTCTGTAAATCAAAAGTATCTACAATTTAAGAATCCAATTAAATCTTTGTCTACATGTTTTTTTAAAAAAAATATTTTATTAATTTTAATGTTTTTAATATAAAAAAATCTAATTATAAAATTAAAAAATATAAAAATTTAATTATAAATTTAATAAAATTATAAAGAATAACAGGATAATAATAATAATAATAATAATAATAATAATAATAATAATAATAATAAGAGTAATAGTTATTGTTGACAATTTGACATGTTGAAAAATGGGGACCAGTACATGTGAATGGTATAGAAAAGGACAGTAAGGGCAGAGGATCCAATCCAATGTCACGAGTGGCGACATCAAAACGCAACCTCATTCCTTAATTCCATAATATGATCTAAATTCTAATCCACACTTCCCACGTCACTTACTTCCACTTTCTCTCTTATCTACTTTCATTTTGTTCAAAGCACTCTTGATGATGATGATTATATTTTGTGTTCTTTCTTCAAAATAGAAAATTTAAATTTAATTGACAAAACTTAAAGAGAGTTAAGGATGAGAAAATTCAACACACAATCTTTACTGATTTGGCTTATATTGGTTTAGATCCAATACTTAATAACCTTTAAAATTTTTCATTTTACTTTTACCAACTGCAAGATGTTTTTAGTCAAATTTCTTTATTTGTTAGTTGTTACCATATTGTCACTTAGACCTTAGCATTCTCAAATATTATTTTCTTAACGTAGCTGATGTACAAAGTGAGTCAGTCCAGTTTTTTTTTTTTTTTTAATTTACGTTAGTTGACTTTAACAGTTTTAGTTTTAGTTTTTAAGTTTCTAAAATTGATTTCTTTTTTATTTTTTCCAAACGTAAGTATATTATTTTAAGAAATAAATCGAATGTCTTTTAGTTTTAAGGTGAGTTTCATAAATTTATAGACTTTTTTTAAATAATTGAAAGAAGAATGCTATATGACCAGTAAATATTATTAATTTTGACCAACAATAATTTATGTTTATATTTATAAATATTTTGTACACAATAAATATATAATTTATACTTATATTTATCAAAATTTTATACACATAAATTAATATAATTTATATCTAAATTTTTTAAAATTTATACACATAAATTAATAAATTTTATTTGTTAAAGATAATTTAATATTTATACTGACTAAATAATAACTAAAAACATTAAAAATTATTTATCGTCAAAAGTTTCTCTAATTGAAAAATAAGATATTGTTTGCTCAATAATTTTATTAATTTTGCAACACTTAGCAAAACATTAAATAACACTCAGTGAAATATTTGATGTATTATTTTCTATATTATCATAAAAACTTATATCCAAAAAGTTGTTTAACAATACCAATGTGATTATTATTTCACTAGTGTAAAATAATGCCAATAAAGAAACATAATTAGGAAATTAGTTGGTATGTACTCCGGACTGGTCTCTGGGTCTCTCTTCGAATATCAACAAATTCGGAAACTCGAAATGAGGTCATTTATACGATTAAAATGGACTGATAACTTCCAATATTACGGTCTAACATTCAAATTTAAATATCTTATTTATCTTAGTCAAATAAAAGAGTAATGTTAGGGGTCTGTAATTTTTGTGATTGGTAGTTAATAAATAACCATCAATGATAATTTAATGATGTGAAATTTTATCCAATGATTCACATTTCTCTGCTAGTTACATGCTGGCTAAAATTCAACAAAACTACTGACCCCTTAAACTTTTTCCAAATAAAATAAGATAAGATAACTATTACCGACTATATAAAAGAGATATAGTAGTATTTTTTTAGGTATCCACTTCCATTACTCCAATCAGATCATCCAACTATCGTCTCGTCTCACAAGTCTCTGATATACATAGCATAATTCATATCAAAGATTTCGTAAGTTTCTAATCCATCACACAACTCATACCAAAAACATATAGTACAGTATATAAAAAATATTTATAAAAAATGTAATTTTTCCTTGTATGTCTCATTTAAATTTAAAATTTTTATGTTGATTCCATCCTTTTTTTTTCGATACCGTCTATAGTTAGAAAAAAAATAAAGAAAAAGAGAACATATTTATACTTTAAAATATATATGTCATTATTTTTTTAATAAATATGATGGATACTCCAACATAAATATTTTACGTTTCAATGTCAAAATAATCATCTAAAAACATTTTAAAGTACACCAAAATTAATTATTATTAATAATAATTAATTCACAATCTTCGTCATTGTTGTATGCGGTCCTTCCGAAGCTCCAATCTTCCATCGAAGAACAGAGCTCAGTCTCTTTCTCTCTGTTTCTTACTTTGTGGAACACAACCCACACTAACAACACAAAAATCTTCCTCACCCTTTTAATCTGCACTCTCTTTCACACGGTAATAATTCATCTCGAGCCATTCTCTTTTTTCTATTAATATATTTAATGTGTATTTTTTTGGTTTAATTTTCTGTTTATTGGAATTTTGATCAGTTACCATGCAAGCATCAAGTTTTGCCTTTAAAGGAACCAGTGCCACTATAAGGGTTCAAAAGCAGAATTCTTTGGTGGATTTTGGAAGCTTGAGAAATGGGAGTGGTGTGAGATTTAGAAGAGTATGCATGCCTAATAGTAGTAATTGCTTTGGCTTAAGGCTTGGTTCTGTTACTGTGGAAACTCACCTGGATAGAGCTTCACTTGGTTTTAATCACATGCTTGGGTATCCTGCTAAGACTAGATCACTCAGGGTTCATGCTTCTGGTTTGTATGCTGTTTCTAGTGGCTTTAATTTGTTGGATTTATTGATTATTGTGATTTTTTTATTAACTACATTTACCAAAGCTTTGAAATATGATTGAGTCATGTATGGAGCCATGATTTATTTGCTTGATGCCTGCTTTCATGGTGAGATTGTTTGTTTATCATTTTATTGTTGTTTTGTATTGAACATTTGAACTGCAATGTTGTTCTCTGATAATTCTCTGCTTGTCTCTGTGTACATGTTATCCGTGTTAGTCTCTCTCTCTCTCTCTCTCTCTCTGTGTGTGTATGTGTGTGTGTGTGTGTGTGTGTGTGTGGGAATGAAATTCTTTTGATAAGTGGTAGGGGGTCATAATGTATGAAGTAAAGCATTGATTTGTCAAATAGGTGGTGAATTTCAATGTGGTTGTAAATTTTTGTAGCTACACAAGTCTATACTCTTTTTTTGGTTAAGGCTGGATACAGGTTATGTGTGTGTGTGGCTGTAGAGTTTCCTTGTCAAGATCTTGGATGACCTCTTAATGAGATTGTGGCGTAGGAGATGGAGTGGGAGATAGGTGATGTTAAATTGGGATGGGCACCATTTGTGAGGCTTGAAATCTGCCATGCTTTTTGCTTGTCTCAAACACGGATCAACTGGTCTGTTAGGAACATTGGTTTTGAAGAATTAATCTTCTTTTGAAAAATCTAGGTTTTGAAAGTGTATATTATAGTATCCATTCATCCTTATTATTGTTTTTAGCTCTTGGTGGCTCTCAAAGTCCTGGTGTCATCTCATGATTCATGAATGTGTATCATTTGAATATGCTTACATTGCCCAATGTGCAGTTTCATAGGCATTAATTAATTGAGTTAATTCTGAAAACACTCCTTTTAGTGTTGGAAGTTTCTTTTACATGTCTAATATTTTCAAAGTCTTAGGCCGCTTTCCAAGGTTCAGCAGCTTTCTGTGTGAATCTGGCGCTTCTGGCTTTCTGATATATTAATATGCTCATAATAGTAAGTAAAATTGAGTTGCAGATGGAGGTGTCGAGGATGTTGTCCCCACCGTTCCTCAGGGGAAATCTTCTGGAACTGTTCTGCCCTATGTTGGTGTTGCTTGCCTCGGAGCCATTTTATTTGGTTATCATCTTGGGTATGGATTGCCTCTTAACAGTATCTGTTCATGTTTATAACCATCTAAGTTATGTCAACAATGTTGTGCCTGCAATACTTGTTGGATTCTATTGTTATATCACTGTTTTTCATTAGATAGTATCTTTATGTTGCAAACTTCTAACAATGCCTTGTTTGGGTAGGGTGGTGAATGGTGCTCTAGAATACATGGCAAAGGATCTTGGAATAGTTGAAAATACTGTTTTACAAGGTACATTTTAGTTCTTCTTATATATAGTTTTAAACTACTTTGAAATGTTTATTTTATGAGCAATGAAAAGGGAGTGGATCTTGCAACTTACAGTGTCACTCCCAATTTGGGAGATACTACTCTCAATGCAAAGTACATCTATACCTAAAACTTATCAAATTGGAGTGATATTATCAATTTGGGAGTGGTTTTATCCACTCCCCAATGAAAACTGTACATTTCTATGAAAATACCATATATTTACATAAAAGAAAGGAGAATAGTTTCTCCTATTTTTTAACTCTGCTCTTATATTTTTATGTTAGTGTGTGTAGCCAACAAAGTTCTCAGATTACTTTCTGTCCATGTTATGACCTTGTTATACAAACAAAATGAAAGGGTGCAGAAAACATAAGTAAAAAAAAGGTTTATTATTTTTGTTAGCATGTGAATTTGTATGCCTTATGTTTACATCTTCTGATTATAAAGTATATTAGCTTTGATTGTATTATTGTATAGGCCCGATAGTAGTTTTCTCTTGATTTTCATGGGTGGAAAATCCTTGAGCAGGTTGGATTGTCAGCACTCTCCTAGCTGGTGCAACTGTTGGTTCCTTTACCGGTGGAACATTGGCTGACAAATTTGGTAGAACTAGGACTTTTCAGTTAGATGCAATCCCACTAGCAATTGGAGCATTTCTTTGGTATGTTAATTGTTCTTTAGGACAAGGTTTTATCTTTTGTATAATGTGCTATATATCTGATGTTTTGAGCTATGCTATACTTACAGTGCTACAGCCCAAAGTGTTCAGACAATGATCATTGGTCGGTTGCTTGCTGGTATTGGAATTGGGGTCACATCTGCTATTGTACCACTATACATATCTGAGGTTGTGACCTTTGAATTACTCTTACATTTGTCAACATTTTTAAATCTTTATGTATTTATGTGAGCCTTGTGACAATGTTTACATATATATATATATAATGGGCAGATTTCACCAACAGAAATTCGTGGAGCTCTTGGATCTGTTAATCAACTTTTTATTTGTATTGGGATTCTTCTGGCTCTGGTGGCTGGGTTACCTCTGGCAGGAAACCCTATATGGTATTGAATTGTTTCATCATAAAGCTTTTTATTTATTTATTTGGGAATTTTTCACCACTACCATTTTGTGAGCTATTTATTTCTCCTGATGAATCATATCATTCAGATATTGTAGCATGTATGTTGGAGATGCAAATTAATGTATTCAGTGTAAATAACTTTGTAAGCAAAATTCTTAGTTCTATTATTTTCTTGTATTCCATGTGACAGTGGGAAAACTTGTGTCTTTTTTAGAATTGAGAAACAAATAGATTAACAAGACCCTCTTTCCTTTGTGATTTTCCTACTGTTCTTTTCCTTTTCAAAGAGAAATCTTCGAGGATGTTTTCAATTTATTATTTTCAACTTGAGTTAATAGTCAAACTTTTATACACAGTCACTTATTGGCAAGTTTTTCTACCTTCTCCAACTGACTCAATTTTATTGGTGTTTTTTTTTTTTTTTTTCCAGGTGGAGGACTATGTTTGGAATTGCAATTGTTCCATCAGTTCTGTTAGCACTTGGAATGGCAATTTCTCCAGAGAGTCCCCGATGGCTTTTTCAGGTTGTCCTGCAATTAAGTGTTATCTTATGTCGTGGCCTCGTGGGAGTAATAAGTTTATCTGACAAATAGCCATTGAAAAAAAAAAAAAACAGAAGCTGCTGCTTTTGGATCCATCAATGAGTTTTGTCAAGTATTCTACTCGTGAACCTTCCATATAGTTGTTTTAAATATACTAAAGACATTATCAATTGCTTTTTATTATAAAACTGGGTTGGAAAAGTAAGAATTTTGATACTTGTGTTTGGTAATTTTAATTCATCAGAACACGAATATTTTACTCTTTATGATATTTGTTAGTTAAGATTTGATGCAATGAATTTTATGGTAGTTTTTTTGAGAAAATTCCATTTATTATTTTACAGCAAGGAAAAATAGCTGAAGCTGAAAAGGCTATTAAAACACTATATGGGAAAGAAAGAGTTGGTGCAGTTATGCGTGATTTAACAGCAGCAACTCAAGGTTCTTCTGAACCTGAAGCAGGGTGGTTTGATCTGTTTAGTAGCAGATATTGGAAAGGTACCAAAAAACTTATGTTGATGACTAATCTAGTTTTAATAATCCCATTAAAAAAATTCTTTCAATGTCATATAAAGAATTTCAATGTCATCCCTACTTCAGTTAATTTTATCTGCTTGTTATCATTTGTGCTAAAGCTTCATCATTTGAAGGCTTTGTCAAAAATATTCCTTATTTCAAGGGGGTCCATCTAGTCCTATATACATAAACATAATTATTGTGATTTGTGATAATTTTATCTTGAATATGTTTTTTGAAAGCCAATTCTCTTGTTTCGATATAAACCCATAGCATTGTCAGATTTTATAACCCAAGAGACTACCTTTAATGTTCTGACTTCACTGAGGCATGCCCGTTGTACGTAAAATATTTGTGTGAAGTGTGAACTGTGAAGTGTTATATCTTAAGTGATAATCATCCAACAGTTTATGTTTTTTCTTTCACTGCTGAATTTCCTTTGGTTTACTCTGGAGTCTGGTGTTGATGAATGCTTTCTTACATAAAATGGTGTTGTAATTCCCTAAAATGTCTTATCTCAGTTGTGAGCGTTGGGGCTGCACTTTTCTTGTTCCAGCAGATGGCTGGAATAAATGCTGTCGTCTATTATTCAACTTCTGTGTTTCGCAGTGCCGGAATCGCTTCTGATGTTGCAGCAAGTGCCCTAGTTGGTGCATCAAATGTTTTTGGTTAGTATTTTTAATATTAGTTAGCTTTGTGCAATATGCATGGCATGATACTTTTTATGATTGATGTTTATTTTGTTGCAGGAACTGCTATTGCTTCCTCCTTGATGGACAAACAAGGAAGGAAAAGTCTCCTTATCACAAGTTTTACTGGGATGGTACTAGTTATTTTCTGCATGCATCCAGACCTAAAGCATAAAAACATAATATATTAACTATAGATTGGTGATATGCTGGAATATCACAAGCTTGAATGTAAAATGTGATTTTTGTGGCCCTAATGCTCTCTGGCTAAACTTCCTTGGGTTAAAAGACATTTCTTGCACTTTTATTGTGTGTGACAATAGGGCTTATATACTTTACACTTTAAATTACCATGATTAGTTAAAACCCATCTTCTTTTGGCTTTCAACTCAGCCATGATATCCCAAAGGCCTGCATGCCAAATTATGGATGTAAGTATCACTGGGTACATCAGTGTTTCCATAATACTTTAAATTATTTGAATGCCAATTTTCCGTTTTCTATATATGAATAGTTTTTCCCTAGTCTTCGTCTACATTAGCATGCCGATACTTTTGGGTTTAAACTATAGGTATCCTCCTATTGGAGGCAATCCTATTTGAGCATTTGGTATCCCATAGGGGGAATGGTTCTCCCAGCACCGATTTTTTTATACCCAAGAGCACTGGTTAAGGGGAAGGTGTATCTTCTATTCCAATTAACCATGTGTCCATTACTACTGGCTTTACTAATTAACCAATTTTTCTTTCTCACAGGCTGCTTCTATGTTGCTTCTTTCCCTGTCATTTACTTGGAAGGTCCTTGCGCCATACTCAGGCACACTTGCAGTCCTTGGGACTGTTCTGTAAGTCATTTGAACATCTGAAAAGATTTAAACCTTAATTAACATATGGCTATGTCCTATTGTTCTCTCTATAATTTAGTCTTTCCATTTCTGTTGACTCTGCGATCTATGAATTTAACCAGCTATGTCCTATCCTTCTCCCTTGGTGCTGGTCCTGTGCCTGCCTTGCTTCTACCAGAGATATTTGCTTCTAGAATCAGAGCCAAAGCAGTTTCTTTGTCATTAGGCACACACTGGGTGAGTGATTTTGCATAGCAGTCTAAACTCTAATGTTTTATGTGTAACTACTGTATACATCTTGCTATCATTTTATGTCTGTACATATTCATATTGATTTGCCTGATACAATAATTGAAGAAACTTACTTAGGAAATAGGTTGATTATTCTACCTCAAAACTTTTGGATCTATTTCTTTCTATGTGATACCCAGATTGGTATGACTTATTTTGCATTGAATTTTATTGCTATACAGCCTTTCTTGGTTGCCTAAATATTTTTCTGATAACGAAACTTGGATTATTTTCTTGTCCTATCAGATCTCCAACTTTGTCATCGGCCTCTACTTTTTGAGTGTGGTGAACAAGGTTGGCATCAGCTCTGTTTACTTGGGGTTCTCGGGCGTTTGCATTCTCGCCGTCTTGTACATAGCAGGTAACGTGGTGGAAACAAAGGGTCGATCTTTGGAGGAAATAGAACGTGCCCTCAGTCCGACGAATTGAAAATCTTCCATAAGGTGCATGTGGTCATAATTACAATGCTGCTCATGGAATTGTTTTGCCTTTAGAACTGATGCTAGCTTTCTTTACTCAATGGTCATCATCTTGCCTGGCGAGCCGGTCAGCAGCTAGTAGTTTATTGTTGCCAAGTTTCAGTCGTGAAAATATGGGAATGATATGTGTGAGCTATGGTCAAGCGTCTGTACTTTGTATCTATTTTGGAACTGACAAATTTTGTCTAGAATGTATGTTTGGTAGATATTGTCAAGAACATTCTCAGTTTCTCGCTTCAATTTATCAGGGTTGAATAAGATTCCTCTAGCCTTTAGAGTTTCCTTTGATGTAATAAACCATGATGTTGGCACTAATTGTAAACTTCTGTTTCTGGAAGCAATAAGTTTAGAGGTTTCTTGGATTTCCAAGTTTATCAAACTCTCAAGTTCAGACCCTGAATCAAGTTTACGTGTTAAATTCAATAATTCAAATTTACCTAAAATCCATAAATTTAGTTAAACTTTCAAGTTAGATAAGAAACTACTCCTCCCTTCCCTTTGCATTTGAATGAGTATATTTTCAAATAGGTCCCTAAGGAATTTCGTATCGGATGATTTTGTCACTTAGAAAATTTTATTACGTCGAGGTCTTTAAGCTTTATAAAAATAAGACATATAAGTCCCTACCTTAGTCAATTCTGTTGTTTTCACTTAGACAAATAGGTCCTTAAAAATGTGACAAAAGGACCTTTATGTCTTACTTTTATAAAGTTCCGGAACCCCAATGTAATAAATTTTTTTTGGAAATGAAAACGTCTTATTTAAAATTTCTTAAAGACCTATTTGAGTATATACTCCATTTGAATATATTGATATAAGAATGTACACAAAATAATAGTAACAGATCAAAGAAATAAAAGTGATATGCCAAAAGATTGTAGTGTTTGAACTTTGATCAATCAAATAAACCTAAAGTTGCCAAATAGCAATTTAATCTGTAGTCTGAGATCCACTCCACTTGATAAAGGGATTCAGTTAACTAGCTTATACTACTGTTTACCAAGATTTAGCCATCAAGGTATTTTCAAGGTTTACAATTTCTCATTTCAGATTAATCATAAAGCATCTGAATCTGTAGGGGTTGTTAGATTCATCATTCAAGTATCTGAATTTTTGGAGGTAAAAAATTTGCACTACAAGTTTTCTCTTCCGGTATCCTTTCATCAAAATTCATCTGACAAATAATCCCTTAGTGGACAATGCTCCTGCACAATGATAATCTAGTAATACGGATTTTGGAGTAAACAGGTTATGTAAGATTAGCATAGAGACACAGTGAATTCTTGTATAATTTTTTACAGAACTTCAGCATGACATTGATGTGTTTCATGGCTACATTATACAATGTCTGATCATATGCTAATATAACTAGTTATAATTCCTTATAAGGTAATTAGCTCTGTCATCTATCTTCTTTACAAGCTATAATGAATCCAGCTTTGTTAACTTGTCAAGCCATTTTCCCTTTATCCTACTATTCTGCATGCGCAACATGAGCACTTACAGGTCTTTTTACCAAATATCAACCCATGTTTAAATATTTTGAAGAAATTCCATGAATCCTCCTCACAGCAGTTCCATGGTGATATCTACATGTTGGACTTCCTCTCCCACCTTTCCTTGGTGTCAAGCCTACAAATATCAATAACAGACATCAACTAAGATTCTGCACTGTTCACATGAAGTATCACAAATAAAACTACATGTTCTGAACACAATTATAGCAGTTTTTTTGGTTTGAAACAACCCATAAACACAAACAAAAAAATTTCCTTTAACGTTTTGTTTGAAATGAGAAACAAAGGCAGAGATAGTGTGTCACTAGACAAAAAATTCTTGTACTTTCTGTATCTCCAAAAAAGAAGAGGTGATGAAGAGTTGAAGACAAAACACTATGACAAAAATTTCTTGTGTTTTCTGACACTGTCCCACGCTACTACGGAACAAAATACAAACGTAATTTGTGTCTCTTTCTCTTAAATCTGATGCTTCTGAAGATTGTTTTACAGAAATTAACAGTCACTCAATAACCTGATTTGATTAATATTAGACTACATGAATCTGTTATCTTAATTTGATATGACAGATTTTTAAGAGTATCAATAATAGAATTATTCCCTAGATTACAGTTAATGCTCACTTTGGTCCTTGTAGGTACACATGTGAATCATTTTGGTCTTTGTAGATTTTGATAGGTCAAAACAGTCCTTATGAGTAACACAAGTTAATCCCTCAAGAGACTCCCTCAAAGGACTGATTTGACCCACATTTGCTACCTACAGAAACTATTTGGATTTATCAAAATTCAAAAGACCAAAATAACTAGTGGGTGTACCTATTACTAAGTACTAACTCTTAAGGATAAAAAGGGGCAAATTGAAACCAAAGAACTGAATGAGTATTACTAAGTACCAATTAAGCTCAATTAACCAAAGTGGAGTTAGAGTTATACCCCCAATGCAACTTTTGTTTCTTTGGTGCAGAAACCAGAGAGGTATTACTATTATCTTTCGAGTCCTTATCATTTTTTCTGGTAGCAAAAGCATCACATTTCAAGGGGCATGATGATTCTTTGACATCAACTTGTAAATCTTCAGTTCCACTTTTTTGGCTTCTTGAATGATCATTGCCTTGAGAAGTCTTAGCATCATCTACAAAACCCAAAGGTGAAGTTAAAAATAACAGAAAATTCAAAATAAGAGAGTGAAGGATTAACTATTTTTCGCAAGTTACTAACTAAAATTAATTACTCATAAGTCCCTCTCAATTGAAAATAACTAAAACAACAGCACAACACCATGCACATGAAAAATTACAATAGGAACCTTTCAGTTTCGTTTTGAACTTTGATTTGGACTTCAATTGTAAACGCTTCTTGTGCAGTTCCTATACCATTTGAAAGCAAATACACTGTTAATACCAATGCAAAGGGAATTTTGAAAAACGTCAAATTTTCGCAATGGTTTTCGAATGTTGAAAAACCTAATAAAAGGAATCGAACAGAAAATTAAAGTGAATACCGACACGAAACTTGGATAGCTGATCTTGGGTGACACCTTTGGCGCTGAAATTGGGTCGCAGGCATGGTGATGATGCGATTGCTGCTTCTCTTCTTCGCTCCTCTTCTTCTTTTTCCATGGCTGCCTCTCTTTGCTCTACACGTCTCTATTTGATTTTTCGGTCATGCAGGGTCAAGATTAATATTTTTTACCGTGGAAAAAATAAATAAAACAAAATAAATACATTATGAGATTTCCTTTATTTTTTGGTCAATGACACAAAATAAAAGATTTAAACACAAAAAATATAATATAAACCTTATTTTTCTTTTTTTTGGTTTTTAAAATGATTAAAAATACATAATTAATTAACGGTGAAAACTTGGGTGCAGTCGAAATCACGTGAAGTTGATACTTGAGAGTCGTTAGATGAGTTGATTGATTTGACTAAATTTTCATCTAACCCCTCTCAGATATCAACTTCATGTAAAGTCAACTTTTCATAAGTTTTCACTTTAATTAACAATATCTGCAGGTTTTATACGGATGTAATGGTAATTTGGTGTAAAAATAGTTTTATGCGAAGATTTACGTTAAGTTGTTTTTTATGAAACTTTTTTATACTATAGATAGAGAAATTTAAATTCGTAATCTTTTAAGTGAATATGAAAAGATTATGTCATTTAAGTCAAACAGATTAAATTATCAACTTTTAACTATTAATTTTATATAAAAATAACTGCATGTGAGTTTTTACCATAATTTTATCATAAAATTATTTTAGTTTTGGTTAAAATTATATATTTGTTATTTAGTTTTTAATCAAAATTAACTTTTAAATCACTACATCTATTATTATGATCACTGTAATTACAATTTTTACTATTACGTATTTCCGGAAAGACAATCATAATGGCAAAAAGCTATTTTTAACCAAATGTTAAAATTAAAATAATTTTATTAAAAAAAAGGGTAAAAATATAAAACACAACCATCTTAAATTCTTAATACAGGTTAAATCTTTCAACATTTTGTAACACATGATCATTTTGAATGGAATCAAATGATCATGTTATTCATTTGAGCATCTCCACCAACCAACCCCAACTTGTTGATTGGTCGGACAATTTTGACCCCAGCTTATATAAAAAATTCATAATAATTCATATTATTCTTCAATCATAATTCATAACTAAGAAAGTGGTTGTTCTTTTCTTTCTTTTTTCCAAAAACGTTGCTTGGTGTAGTTGGTACTCACTCACCTCTTTGTCTTGGCATACCAAATTCACCTCTATTTAATATCTTTCTACTTTCTCATTTTCTCCCACATACACCACACCTTAGATTTTCTCTGATTCTATTCGAATTTCAACAAAACCAGGTTTGCATTAAACCTACTCTTTTTTCTTTCTTTTTTTTGTTTTTGTTTTTGTATTTTATGTGCACTTTAGTTAGTGTATGATTGATTGATGGTACAAGTGAGTGATCATGATTCATGAACCTATCTTCTTTAGTTTGTGTTGTGGTTTTCTGAGAAATCTATAAGATAGTGTTGTTGATGATCTGGGTTTTACTTCTAGTTTCTCGCTGATCATGCCATTATTATTAATGATGTTGGATCATTTTTTTTTGTGGTACTAGTTTTCATTTTTGCATGCAGCTCTTTCAACTTGGTTGCTGAATAATTTTTGTAAAGAACTAGAAATATTTGAGAAACAAAAAAAAAATTGCAGGACTGTTATTCACATATATGTACAAATTTAAGGAAACAAGTACCTTTTCTGGGGATAAAGTAATCTGTTGTGATTCTTGGAACTAGAAGATTCCTCTTTCTCCATACATATTTATTCTTGGAATATGCCTAATCTGTTTACACTTTACAGCTCATGTTCTTCAGAAATAAGAAGAACCTCATGCTGTTTTCTTTCTTCTTTTATGATTCTTTTCTGGAGTGAATTATTAACCATCATTGAACAGGAAACAAAAAATGGCTCCACCGAAGACGAGAATAGGGCTTGCAGGGCTTGCTGTAATGGGGCAAAATCTTGCTCTCAACATAGCTGAGAAGGGCTTTCCCATTTCAGTATACAACAGAACCACATCCAAGGTTGATGAGACTGTGGAACGAGCGAAGCAGGAAGGAAATCTTCCTGTTTACGGCTACCATGACCCCGAATCCTTTGTTCAGTCCATTCAGAAGCCTAGGGTCATAATAGTGCTGGTTAAGGCCGGTGCACCCGTGGACCAAACCATTAAGACCCTTTCAGGATACTTGGAGAAAGGGGACTGCATCATTGATGGTGGTAATGAATGGTATGAGAACACTGAGAGAAGAGAGAAAGCTATGGCTGAATTAGGCCTTCTCTACCTTGGGATGGGAGTTTCGGGTGGCGAGGAGGGTGCTCGCAATGGTCCGTCTTTGATGCCTGGTGGTTCCTTTGAGGCCTACAAATACATAGAAGACATTCTTCTCAAAGTGGCAGCTCAAGTTCCCGACAGCGGCCCATGTGTGACATATGTTGGTAAAGGTGGATCCGGTAACTTTGTTAAGATGATCCATAATGGAATTGAATATGGTGATATGCAACTAATTGCCGAGGCTTATGATGTGCTAAAATCCGTCGGGAAGTTATCAAATGAGGAACTACAAAATGTCTTTGCAGAATGGAACAGGGGAGAACTCCTGAGCTTCCTGATTGAAATCACTGCAGATATATTTGGAATTAAGGATGATAAAGGAGATGGATATCTGGTCGACAAGGTTCTCGACAAAACCGGCATGAAAGGTACCGGTAAGTGGACTGTCCAGCAAGCTGCTGAGTTATCTGTTGCTGCACCCACGATTGAAGCTTCTTTGGATGCTAGGTTCCTTAGCGGATTGAAGGAGGAAAGAGTTGAAGCTGCAAAGGTGTTCAAATCCGGTGGTTTTGGCGATATCTTGAGTGATCAACCAGTAGACAAGCAGAAGCTGATTGATGATGTTAGGAAGGCTCTTTATGCTGCAAAAATCTGTAGTTATGCACAGGGAATGAATCTGATCCGTGCCAAGAGTATCGAAAAGGGTTGGGATTTGAAGTTGGGTGAACTTGCCAGGATCTGGAAAGGTGGTTGCATCATAAGAGCCATATTCTTGGATAGAATAAAAAAGGCATATGACAGGAATGCTAACCTCGCTAACCTCCTTGTGGATCCGGAGTTTGCGAAGGAGATCATCGATCGCCAATCGGCCTGGCGCAGAGTCGTGAGTCTTGCTATCAACTCGGGCATCAGCACGCCCGGTATGTCTGCTAGTCTTGCTTATTTCGACTCCTACAGAAGAGAGAGATTGCCTGCTAATTTAGTGCAAGCTCAGAGGGACTATTTTGGTGCGCATACATACGAAAGGACTGACATTGAGGGATCTTTCCATACTGAGTGGTTCAAGCTTGCCAAACAGTCAAGAAGCTAGATTTCTGGTGCTTGTAATGTAATGTAATGCAATGCTTTGTGCTGAGTTCATCATGAATAATTGAATTGAATTGAATTGAAGAAGCACTTCAATTTCACTTTGTCTATGTTAATTGCTTGGGTGTTGTATGATTTGGTGATCCTTCTTCTGAAAGTTTATGATTTGTCCCCGTTGGCTAAAGTCTTTTTAGTTTTCAGGAAATAATTATCTTTTTTCTAATTGATGTTTTTCACCCCTCCATTAGTGATAATTAGCTAGGTGCAAACTGTTTGGGGTAACAAAAACTTGTAGAGAAAATGACAAATTTGAATTTCTGTTTGGCTTGTGATTTGATTCTCAGCTGTCAACATTCAGAGTTCAAATAGTGAATCTCCTTTGAAATATAATCTGTCATTTCCAAGTTGAAATGATGCTGCATCCCTCCACTTTCAAGTTGTTCATCCCTGACAAATCTAAACACTACTCTTCCTATACAAATATACTTCAACAACTTTCCAAAACAAACGGGTTGAAGGGTCTCCACCACCAAATCTTAGATAGGATTGTTAGTATGTAATCTGTGAAAAGAGAAATTCTTCCATATTTCTAGGAAATTTTTTAATCCCAAAACATTATTAGGACACTGAATACTCTAAACCTCATAAAAAAATAATAGCTATTAATTAATTGTATATTTAAATTATTTTTTTGATTAACAAAATACAGAGATAACCCGTGTTATTTTGTTAACAAAATATTAATGTTTAAATGGTTGTGTATTAAATTATTCTAATCGTACTCCTATCCCATCTCCTACACAAATATTTGTATTTATGTATAAATACATGTATTATTTAACTTATTTTAATGTATATTTTGTATTTCAATATGTATTCTATATAAGTAATAATTTGGTGGCTGAAAATTTGTGTGTATACGTAATATGGTTGTATTCACATCAAGCATGGAAAATTGACTAAAATTGTGGCTAACCATAGAGAAGCAATACCAATTTTCTATTTTATTTATTTTTCTTAAACAATCTGAACATCATTATTCGTTTGAATTTAAGAGAGAGAGGAAAATAATCAGTATAAATTAACAAGAGGAGGACTATGTACGTTTTGAAGAGTGGTCATCAAGCCAAGAAATGATGTCACCAAAGACCTGATTTATTAGTTCATCAGGCTCTCCCTCAAGAAGAGAATGGTAAGCATCCTTGTAAAGTTTAAGTGTCTTGTCTGAACTTTTTGCTTTCTCAAACAGAGCTTTGCTCACTGATGGATCAGTCACAGTATCATTCTCCCCATGAAGGATTAATATTGGCAAAGAGACCTGTAAATTACAGTCAATAAAGGTGAAGATGAATTAATTTCATTGCAGTGCTCTCAACATGAGTAATTCCCGCATGCTCGTGAAGCACATTTAATGCATGCTTCTGGAGTAATAACAACCATGCATTCTTATTTTTAAAATAACTTTTAACTAATATAAATGATAATGAGTGGTTATGGTTACTCCTGAAGAACAAATTAAATGTGCTCGAGGAGCATGCAAGTCTTTAATGCTCAAAATAGTATACAGAAAAGAGGAGGGAGAGAATGAAATTTCATATCTAAGCAGAGATTCAGTGGATCTAAGATCATTCTCAGTAATATAGTCTTGATGATCAAATATTAGGATAATAAGGCCCTGTTTGGTAATTGTCTTATAAAAGAACACTGGGAGGCATACCAGTTTGAAAAAGAATACAGATACAAAATCAGATAGAATGTATATGTCTTGAGACAAAATTTGCCTAATATTTTATTCACCCAAAACTAGAAAAGGTAAAATCAGGGACAAATACACAATTTTTCAATCTTATATTTAAATTTTATATACTGAGACACTAACCAAACAGGAAAGAAAATGTTGTAATCAAGCTTATCGACTCATGTGAGGCTGCTAGCTACAGAGTAAGGGGATTTCATTATTGACTCGTGGACCGATGTAATGGTTAAAAAATTTACATGCAAAAGTACAGTTGGCTCTTATCTAGTGAGACGAAGGATTAAAAAGGAGATTGTTGAGTTGTAAGAAACATGGAAATGAATTCATTTGTCATCTTTCCTTTGACTTTTAGAGCAATTTAAACATGTGATAAGAGTAAATAACCCAAGAAACTAAAGTTTCCTTAGAAGAACCTATATCTATATTCAGCTACTCTAAGAAATCAAAGGGTGTTTTGAATACCTAGTTTAGAATTGCTTCACATTTGTTTCAACCATCTAAGTTTCTTAAATATGATTTTTTGCTACTCGCTACATCTCACTGCCACAAATGCTCAAACTTCTGTTTTTGGTATATCAAGGAAAAATAATCCTACTTTGGACAATTATCTTAAAGCATATTCAAAATGAAACCACCAGATAGAGCATAAATTTCTGTTATGAAATAAAAAAAAAGGCAAAGAAGAACAAGAGATAAACTAAGTCAAAATATACAGCAAGAAACTGAGATCAATTGCCATGACTGTTAAACGTAAAAAATTAATATCAAGATCGTTAGGTAGAACATAGTGAAGAGGATATGAATTGGAGTTAAAAAGACAATACAAATTCAAGTAAAATAAAAAAGCTTGCTTTCTACAGAGTAACTATTGCTTTTAGAAAACAGGTATCAGAGCCTGGCAGCAATTTCCATTGCCATAGATAATAAAAGTCATATTAGAAATAGAAACATTTTTATTTGATTATATAACAAGACTCCTAGGTCAACATTACTCCAACAAAGTAGGGTTCAAGCATGTCATTTATTTTCAACACTAAATAATTTTTTTCCAAATAGTCTACAAGCTAAGGATAGATTTGTTGAGACACTTAAACAACAAAGGCTAGACTGGTTTGAAAGTTGAAACTTACTTCTTCCAAACGATCGTCTATTTCTTGAGTAGTTCTGAGCATTTCTAAAGCAGTCCACAAACGTGGTTTATCCTTGTATGCAATAACATTATACGCTGTCTGTAGTGACATTAAAAAGGTGTCAAGAGATATTAACACATGTATTATGAAGAGAATTGGACAATAATGGAGTCAAAACTAGGAGCAGAAGGAAAGATGACACTAATAAATTATGCTGAATTGCAACATACAAACCTGTTCTTTCTTTTTCAACTCTCTGAAAGCTGCTTCTGCTAAATCCTTTTGTGGAACTAACTTCCTCTTCGGAAAAACATTGGCCATAGCAATCAACATCTGAGTGACCAACTTTGATGGAACCATGTCGTCTGCAATCTACACAGAGCTTCTGGTCAAAGAGAGATCATAACAAAGAGCACCAGAGCTCACCTAGTTGATTAAGCACTCAATAATAATAATAATAATAATAATAATAAAAATTACTTTACACATAGGTGCAACAAGAACAGCACCATCCCAAGCCTTAGGTTGTTTCAGGTGCATCTTTAGTGCAACAGCACCACCCATTGATTGTCCAAATATGAAGGTACGAAGAGAATGAAACTCTGGATTTTCTGCAAAATAATAAATCAAATCTTTTGAATCAAAACTCTCAGTCTCAATGTTTTTAACTTGTTTCCAGCGTAAAATACATATAACAATAAATTTGCAATTTCATAAATAATGAACTCTCATTATTTCCATAGTAAGGCAAACTGTTTCCAGCAAGACATATTTGAAAAAGTTACATACATGCCTTTGAACTGAAAATGAAACTATTGAAGAGGCTTATAAGTTTTCTAATTAGAAACACAAATCAAAGTTTACCAGTTCACTATTAATTCCTAGTGATTCACTTTAGACAACTTCAAACTGACAAATACACTTAAGCTACCGCATGAATTGGAAGACATGGTATAGAAGCTTCAGTCAACTAATAAAGATGAATGAAAAACTTCAACCTGATGAATTCGTTTTCACGAAGCTCAAGAATTTTTCTTGGTCCACTTCAAACACAGGTGAGACTCCAGAACTAGCTCCTCCTTCTCAGACCCTCAATTATAGAAAAAAAGAATCTAAAGTTCCGGGACTCTAAATTTTTATATTCACTTTGGATTGTTTGATGCTTTAATTCTAGTTATGCTATTGCCTAAGACCGCTGCATGAAATGAACCATTAGTTGACACTCATTCCTTCTGATATCCTCTTTGAACTTTCTACTATTAAGCATTACTTCATACAGACTAATTTATAATGATAGAACAGAAGTAAATATTATGCCATTCTAATCACTTTACTCTATCCAAAGTACAAAAACCACCAACCAGGAGACAATGATATCATATTTGATCTACTTTCTGAGGAGAAACTAGTGGCATCTCAACAGATTTATGACAGCAAAATTAACACCGACTGAAATTCGAGACAGAGCAGATGGTGAGAATTTAATTACCTTTGATTTTGGTGTAATGTTCAATGACATCGTCAACAAGACCATCAAAACTAGGGATATAGCCATGGAGGCCTTGTGAAAGGCCAAATCCAGGATAATCCATAGCAAAGACTCCATATCCAGCTAATGCTATCTTCCTAGCTATGCCTGAAAATAATTCCATGACACATTTGAGTTGCTACTTCACAGCATTACTGCTCTAGTTAATCGCAGATACATGTTATAATACCAGGAACATGCCTTCAAAGAAAAAAGTGCAGGTGTCTCCATATCCATGACAGAAAAACACTGTTGCTTTTGGCTTGGATGCCTCAGGAAGCCAACTCTTACAGAATATTTCAATGCCCCTTGAATTTACCTTGTATGACTGTTAGATTGCATATCAGATAACCATCAATCATCGGATGACAACAACTAAACACGATAAAGACAACAAGCAATGAATTATTGAATTGTATAAAGCCGTTTTTCTCACCTCTTTCATTTTTAGTCCATCACATGGAGTCTGCAAAATAGAAAATAAAGGAATTAGATTATGGTTTTGATAACTAGTTTAAAAATTTTTTCTAAAAAAAAATTCATACAATAAATAAACTCAAAACTTTTAGGCTTTCAAAACAAAAATATATATATTCTACATTTAACACCTAAACGAGGGCCTTTAGCGCAATTGGAAGTAAAATTTAACTAACTTTCGCATGACATGGCACTTTGGATGAGGTGATCACTTCACAAAGATGTTCATACCAAAAGCCAAGATTATGTAAATGTCAAAAAGAAAACAAAAATGAAAAAAAAAAGGATAGATTTGAAAGGTTATGAAGAAGAAAACTGGACAAAATTTCACTATAGATAATTCCTGTAGTCAGTGTGATGCAAAAAGAGTAACGAAAAAAATAAGCAGGCCAAAATACTAGAGCTCCATTAGAGTTACATATATTTATATGTATATGAATGAATATCTAACTACCTAGTACTTCCACTGTCTTAATCATCACAAGTTCATTATAGGGGACACCACAGTTTCTCTCAAATACCTAAAAAAGTTAGACCTTGGCTAATTCCTTCTCACACTTCAAATCATTAATGGAGTGGCCAAACTGCCACATGATACTGTTACTAGTACCAATCACAAAGTCAATGTTTTTATATCCACCTCAACCAAAACTGTTAAATTGAAGCAGATCCCAACTACTCCTGTGCCACCCCCAATTAATACCCTCTCAATAAAAACAAACACACATACACACACAAGATTTATTACAAATACCTAACAAGAAACAATTTTTTTTTTTAACAAAGAAATGATTGGATTCATAAGAAAACAAAAGATAGGGGTACCTTAAAGAGTATATGGTCAATATTAAGCTGAATATCTTTGAAGGCTTCACGGGCACGTCTTCTAGCGGGTGCTTCATCCATGTTAGAATCTGCAATCTTCTGCAATTTAGCATCAACGCCAGGTAGCTGCTGCTTCATGCTGCAAAATAATAACTTATCCTCTTTCCTCTTCTTTCTCTTCCTCTGGATACCAATTACTTCCTTCAATTCTACACCGTTCCAATCACTTCCGATAAATAAATCGTTAACAGAAAGGGGAAAAAACAAATTAAATCAAATTTGACTCACGGCCTAAAAACGGAAATAAAGTTTTCGGGAATGGAATATTATGGTAATTTATTAATTAAATTTTGCTTTTTCTTAATTTTCAAAGTACCTACCATTCAATTCCGGAGGGTGGCGAAGCTTCGTGGGAGTGAGAGCCATTTGAATTTAAAAATATTTTTATTTATTTTTCTTATTGGTGACAACATGGAAGGAGATTCCAAAAAGGAAGGGAAATCTGAGTGACACGGGAAAAAGAAAATGACAGCCAGAATAATAAAAGAGAAAAAGATCAAAACAATAGTACAAATTTCATTTACGTATTTACCACCCCTGAGTTCTTTCATATCTACATTTTGGCCCCTCTAGTTTGAAGAATCACATTTCGTACCCTTGCTTTGCGAAAATAGAATGAAACCCCAAACTCGTATACATTAGTATTTAAATAAAAAAAGTTTGATAAATTGACTTTTTAATCTTTTAAGAATTTTAAATAAATAATTTAATTTCTTACTTATATTATTTTTAGAAATTTGAGATTAATTTGTTTTTATTAGAGATTAATTTGTATAATATTCTAAAAAATTAAAAATTAATTTATTAATATTCTTTTTAAAGAATAATTTATCTAATACAATTATCATTGGATACCCATTTGTGATATGAAAATAAAAAACAAAATATTAATTACTATTAAATTTATAATTTTAAGAGTAAAGTAAAAATCAGATTTTCAAAGATATTGATTTTGGACTAATTTGTCTTTGAAGAAAAAAATATCAATTAGGTCCTCCAAGATAGCAAACAATGGACATGTACATGTCCGTTATTATCACATGAGTAGAAAAACGATATAATTTTGGACAATAAAACATTTATTATTTTGAGTTTTCATATATCATTTATCAACAGCTCTCTATTTATCACAATCCTATCAAAATAAGTAAAGTTTCACTCCAAAAATTATTATCTACATAACTATCTTTTATAGATAGACATGTCAAAATAATTACCCGTACATATAAGCATTAATGTTAGATTTTAGTTGCTGAATTAATAGAAGAACATCATGTGTCCACTCTTTGCTATGTTTAAGGATCAAATTAGTACTTTTTTCTTTAAAAACTAATTTGTCCAAAATCAAAATCTTCAAGAACCTCATTGTTATTTACTCTAATTTTAATGATAGTAGTCTTTGATTCTAAATTTAGGAATAATTAAATTTTAACTTTCTCACCTCCCTAACTTATTCAAACAATTTGACTATCTGATGTTTGAATTAAGGTCCTACTTAGAGGACATTTGTACACAAAAACAAACAACAAAACAGATAGTGCACTTTTTCCCTTTGCACAAGAGCACATTCCATATATGATGCATTATTCATTGCCAAAGTTCATATACAGATATGTTTCAGATAGACTTAGGCCTCAACATGTTCTAAATTTCTAATAAATTTAAGTGCACATGTTCCAATAAATATAAATTTGTTCTTCCACATGTTCCATAAACCATGCTTCAGCATGTAACATACTTTGAATGCAAATCAAAGTTAATTACAACATAGGTAGCATTCATAGCCATGTTTGCATTCAGAACAATGAAAACCAAGCAAAACCAATGCTCTATATTCAGAAAATGATATCCATGTCTTTCTGAGCTGCCGCAAACAAAATGTTTTGAGCATTATTCAGCAAAATGTTTTCAGGGGACCTTAAAACCACTCAAATATGAAAGGGGAAGAAGAAGCACCATAACAAAAATCATTGTTTCTCTGTTATTTTTCCATTGATTAAACTTGATGAAGGTGTTGTTGGATTAGCTTCACAATCACAAGTGCAACGATTCAAAGAAGCAATTGGTTCAGCAAAGTAGGAAGGGTTTTCATCCCCTGCCATAATCACAAGAATCTTGGGCTCATTATTATCAATAACTACCTTACTAGGCATTATTGTTCCTTTCATTCCTTCTTCACCCTCAGATGATGAATGTAAAGAAGAAGCCACATGCTTTCTGTGGTAGCAAATAAGGATCACCAATGCCACAGAAATAAGAACAAAAAGAAAAGCTATGCCTCCAAAGAGGTACGGAATTGGAGACCTCCATATATTAATTTCACTTGCTAATGATGCATTTTTTATGTGCTTCATTTTCTTTAATTTGTATGAGTGAGTTGTGTACTTTGGTTGGTGCAATTATGAAGTGAGGTCGTGGGAGCTGCAATTTATAGCAAAACTTGAACATGTTTATTTACATAAGTACCCTTTGGCCATTGACGGAAGATTCCTTTTATGCTTGCGCAGATGCTGCATGCGCATGTCAAAAGTATTAATGATTTCTGTATCAAAAGTTGTAAGATGATATAGGTACTAAGAACCTGTATTGTACTATTGTTGCTACATTTCTTTTTAACAAAATAATAAAGTAAAATTTTAAAAATACTTTTAAATTTTATTTTGTTTTAAATATATCTCTGCTAACAACTAAATTTTCAAAAAATTTACTTGACAATTACGAGCTAGTGATAAAATTTTGTATTTGACTTGTGTTGAAGGTTGTTTTTGTAGAATTATTGAATTGGTTTTAAGTTTTTTAAAAAATTAAGTGTGAAGAATACATTTGATATAAATTAAAAATGTTAGAGACAAAATTAAAATAAAATAAAATTTATGAATATTTTTAAAATTTTTAACAAATTTTAAAATAAAAAATTTACTTTACCTAGTAAAATTAAAAGAATGCTAAATTTATGCCACAGTGTTTATTGGGCATCAAACATAGAAGGTCTTATGACAAATACTTTTTAATGTTATGTGAAAACAAAAAATAAATCACTAAATTATTCATTAGGTATCTATATATAAATATATATTATTTAATATTTTAATTTATATTTTATATCAATAACTAATTTAGTAGTTGGTTTTATACTGGTAACATGGTTAGAATATTCCATCAATTTAGCAAACATGAAATCCAACGGTATTTGACTATTTGGTTAAAACTAGATGCTATGCATAAAGCAACAGTTTCCCTAACCAAAATATTTGCATATGAATTAACAGAATAAGGAAAATGTCATCTGATGAACAGGAGTAAGGTGATAGGAAATAATAGATATCAACCTTTCTCAGTAACTTGTGCAGTTTGTAATTTTCCACGAGGAATTAATAATCTCTTGAGAAGTTGAGAGACGAAACTAAAATATCTTTCGGTTATGTTATGCAACAGAATTGAGAATTACAAGTTGAGGTAGCTTGCAAAATCTCTTTCACCATGTGATCCATGTACCACTTATGCACCCACCATAAGTGGTAGACTGTTCTAATGTTCAGAAACTCTGCTTATGGAATCATATTGTTTAATACCTTGGAGAGGTGTGATTTGCGAGTCATTTTTACATTTCTATTACTTTGATCTTACCATGGAACATGTAGTTAAGGCATGGGAGTTTATTTTGTGAACAGAACAATTTTTTTCCTTTGCGTACGATGTGAATATTTTATTCAAACTATTTAAAGTAACGTTACATAATTTACATTGTTTGTTAAAATTTTTGCTAGAATTTCTGAATGATAGAAAATGAATTTTATTTTATTTAGGAAGAAAAAAAATATAGTGATAACGTGTTCCAAAGAGTTATATATGGTAAAAGAAAAAGTAGAGATAGACAATGAAAATACTAAACAATGTGAACAATAGATATATCGGATATTCATTTCACTAGGTGTATGGATAGTTATTCTAATATTAAGATTTAGGTGAGTAATTTAGAAGTGTAGTGTATTTAAAAAAAAAGGTCATTGATTACCTAGTATAACCATCCTAAGATGAGTTAAAACCATTTATCTAAGCAAATTATTTTGTCGGGCAAAACTGAATAACTGATGCTATGAAATGCCAATTTTTTAATTAAAGAATCAAATGATATACAAGGAAATCTTTATTTAAAAGAATAAAGAATCTATAATAAAATGAAATAAATAAATAGATATAATGATTTAGTTCTTCTTCATTTCTTGATACTCAGGAAATCAAGAAATGGCTTTTCTGGAACTGGAATCATCTTGACAACCCAACCAATTGGCCAAGAAGCAGCACCAAGAAGAATGCAAAGACCCCATTGCCCCCAATTCAGCCTCTCAGTATCAGCAAACTTCTTCAAAAACTCAACCATCACAACTTGGAGTACCACTGTCACACCAATAATCCCCAAGAACAACTTGCTCCTATGTAACCCCTTAAAAACATTCCTCTTCTCCAATTTCCTTGCATTGAACTCATTGAACACTTGGCACATAACAAAAGTGTTGAAAATCAGAGTGTCATTAACCCCTTTAGTAACACCAAAGATAGACTCACCTCTGAACTGAAGAGTCAACAAAACCGCAATTTGGTACAAAGCTTGTGCCATAAGATTCCTCCACATCACGTTTGTTATGAGAGGTTTTGTTCTCCCAACCGGCGGATTCTCCATTAACTCCAAAGTAGGCTTTTCCGTTGCAAGTGCCAATGCTCCCAACGTGTCCATGATCAAATTCACCCATAAAAGTTGCACTGCCGTGAGAGGAACCTCGCCGGCCGACACCGCCGCCACGAAGTTTATTGCAAGTGCAGCAACATTCACGGTCAATTGGAACTGTATGAACTTCTGAATGTTGTTATAAACACACCTTCCCCACCTCAAAACCGTTACGACGGAGGCGAAATTGTCGTCTAAAATCACAATATCAGAGCTCTCTTTCGCCACCTCTGTGCCTTGGATCCCCATGGAGAGTCCAATGTCAGCTTCCTTCAGTGCCGGCGCGTCGTTCGTGCCGTCCCCTGTCACGGCAACCACGTGACCTTTCTGTTTTAGGCACTCTACCATCAGGAGCTTGTCGAACGGCGAGGATCTCGCCATCACGCATATTTTGTCCACTTTCTCTAACCTTTCCTCCGGCGTGTAGTTGCGAAACTCCTCGCCTTCCACCACCGCGCCAGCCATGTCTTGATTTTGTCTCAGTATGCCGCATTCTGTTGCTATTGCTCTTGCAGTGAAAACATTGTCCCCTGTGATCATCTTCACATTTACTCCGGCGTTCTGGCAAGACTCCACCGCCGCCTTCACCCCCGGCCGGCACGGATCCTTGATTCCGACTAGTCCTAGTAGAGTCAATCCATTTTCTTTCACCATAGCTTTCCCCTCTCCGTCTTCAAGCTCTATCTCTGAATCTGAAACCTCCGTTTGCGCAAAAGCGATACAGCGAAGACTACTAGCTGCCATTCCTTGAATGATGTTCTCGAATTTCCTCATGATTTCGCTGTCAAGATCTTTCAAAATTCCAGAAGCATCGTAGTACTTTGAACACATTTTCAGTACCATTTCAGCAGCGCCTTTCCAGTGCACATTCACCGTGTTGTCCGATTTCCTTCGCAACAAAACTCCGCTCCGTTTCTTCTTCGAGTTGAAGGTCTCAACCTGAATTATGGAGCATCCTTTCGTCAATTCATCCATCTTCATATCCAACTGCATAACCGCCCAAGAGAGGATCGCTTTCTCGGTAGGACTACCGGAAAACTCGAAATCGGATTCGGATTTCGACTTGTGAACGCTACCAGTTGTGTTCAAAGCCACTCCTTCCTGGATCAATTGAAGAACAAAAGGCGCAACCGATGAATACGCATTCTCCAACACAGGTTCTAATCCCATCCAAAACTTTGTGACTCTCATTTCGTTGAGTGTGAGTGTTCCTGTTTTATCTGTGCAAATAGTTGTAGCAGAACCCATAGTCTCACACGCTGAGAGCTTCCTCACCATAGCTTGATCCGCCATCATTTTCTTCATGGAATAAGCCAAAGTCAACGTAACCGCCAACGGCAACCCTTCAGGGATTGCAACAACCACAATGGTGACTGCATCCGCCACAATTCCGACGACAGAGTTCATTATATCACTGAACTTAGTCTTGCTCCCGTTGAACTCTTTCACTCCATTTTCATCTTTTGTGTTCCCCGTGAAGTAACGGATAAGAAGAACAACAAGAACAAGAAAAGCAACTGCCAAACCAACCTTCCCAATTGATGAAGTTAGTTTGTTAAGGCGAGCTTGTAACGGCGTTTCCTCGTTAACGTCGCGGCTAATCGAGCTCATCATTTGACCCCATGTAGTCTTCATTCCAACGGAAGTAACCATCATTTTCGCGTAACCTTCAACCACTTTCGTTCCGGAGAACAAGAACGGATTATGAACCTTTCCAACTTCCACATGGTCGCTCTCCCCAGTCATGCTTGATTCGTCGATTCGCAGCGAGTGTCCGTCGACGAATAGCCCGTCGGCGGGGACTTGATCGCCGATCTTCAAGCAAACAACGTCGCCGACGACAATATCATAGATCGAAACCTGTTGCCGCCTTCCGAGTCTCACCACATCGATTTGTATATCGTTGCTGAGCTGAGACAATTTGTCAAACTGTCTATTCTGTCTGAAATTGCTTATGGAAGAGAGAGAAATGACAATGAACACAGCAAGGAAGATGCTTCCACCGTCGTACCAACCTTCTTTGAGTCCATGCTGCTTGATTCCGAAGCCGAGAGAAAGCGCTGCGCAGCACAAAAGGATGAGAATGGTGACATCTTTGAAAGCTTCCAATACGAAATGAACGAAGCTTTTAGAACGTGGCTTTGGGTAAGTGTTGGAGCCGAATATATGGCGTCTGCGTGACATGTCTTCTGCATGTTCATCGCCTTTGATGCCATGTTCTGTGTCGGTTTCAAGGGATTTAGCTATGCCTTCAATGCCGCCGTGTTTCTTGAGGGTAGCATGGTCTTTTTCTTTGACGATGGTGGTTAGGGTGGTTTGATCAATTGTGAAGGGTTGTTGCGGATTCAAATCAATGACGGTGAATGATGGAGAAGGATTGATTTTCCTTTGTTTGGTTTTGTTGTTGAGAGTGAAGTGTGACGCCAGGGCTCGAGAACAATATATGACTAAGAAAGCAGAGTGCCATTTTTTCTTGGTGTTTGGTGCGTTGAATAATGACTCAATGCGCTCCATGTTTGTGAGTAAACTCATTCAAATCCTTAAAATTCAAGAACAAAGAGAGATCGAAAGAACAAAGGCTATATAGTATATACTAGAAGGCAAGGAATTAATTGAAGAATGAAACTATTGTTTCCAATGCTTACTTGTTTAGTGTGTGATGGCTAATGAAATTTGGATCATAAACAATTGGGTTTTATAGATTGATAGTAGGACTAAGTTACGAAACGCGTTTCCGCTTTACACTCAATTCATGCACTTGTCGTGAATCTCACAGGGTATTAACCGACGTTTATAACTCATTCATTGATGATTGAGATCGAGGACACAAGTAAGAATTCGATTCTTGTTTAGTTACAACAACAATAACTGCCTGAGCGAGAATGCTGACGAAAACAAACACCTCCTGATGACTCATTTCCAAGCAGATGCAATGGCGTGTTCTTTCTGTGTTTGACCATCTACCGTCACGTACACGTCTTCTTTAAACGAAGATTATGTTTTATATTTTCTTAACCATTAAGCGATTATGAAAAACGAACTATATAGCCGAAGCTTAATCTGTTGCTATGATGTTTATATTACTATGAATTATGAAATACATGTGTGTATATATAATTATATATGCTCTCGGGTTTCTGTTCGACTAAGAATTCCTCTTTAGACTGAACTTGTTGCAACTTGCAAGGCAAATTAGATACCATATAAGGATTACACTCTAAACTAAACGCTTAATTTGTAATATTTGACTACTCTTCTATATGTATTATATTTATATGGGGGACAATGGCTTTGTTGAATTAACGTATTTTTTCTATTTATATTTATCACTTCTGTGGATATTAATAACTGTACTCCTTCTTTCACAATAATAATTATTAAAATAATATTTTTAATGTGACTAGCTATTTTTCTTGTTATTTTCTTCGAGGGGAATTTCCAATCAATCCGAAAATTCTAAATAAATTAATGAATTAACGTAGCTACTTTCGGAAGAATATGAATACATGCAAAACTAGATAGAAAATCCATAGAAAATTGACCACATTGTTTTGTTTAAAGGAAAAGTATTTTTTTTTGTCTTAAAATTTGTCAAAAATTTTAAAAAATTTTAAGTTTTATTTTATTTTAATTTTATCTTAAACTTTTTTTATTTATATTAAATATATTCTCAATAGCTAAATGTTTAAAAATTAAAACTAATCTAATAATAATACATAAAAATTATATTTAATTTACTTGTATTAAGAGTTGTTCTTATAAAATTATGATTGAATTAGTCTTAAATTTTTTAAAAAATTAATCGTCAGGATATATTTAATATAAATAAAAAAATTTTAGAATAAAATTAAAATAAAATAAATTTTTATAGATATTTTTAAAATTTTTATCAAACTTTAATCGGGTACTTTGGATAGATATGTAAATTTATTCCTTTTACTTTCCTAGTCTTTTCACTGTTTCTATAAAAAAAATTGTACGACAAATTTTTAAAGAGAATTGACAAGTACAAGTGATAAAGACTCAAAACTCAAAACTCAAAACGTATTTAAAAGGTACATGAGCTAATCCTTCTTGTCGCTGCTATGGTTCTTTTGGGAGGCTATTATTGGTGTAGAACCCAACCAAAACTTTAATAATAATAATAATAATAATAATAATAATAATAATAATAATAATAATAAGAGTAAAGTATATTTTTTATTCTTAAAATTTGACAAAAATTTTAAAAATATTTCTAAATTTTATTTTATTTTAATTTTATTTCAAAAATTTTTTATTTGCATAAGATATATCTCTAACGGTTAATTTTTCAAAAATTTTAAGATCAATTCAATAATAATTTTATAAAAAAACTATCAATACAAGTAAATCAAGTATAATTTTCATATATTATTGTTAAATTGGTCTTAAATTTTTTAAAAATTTAGCCATCAAAATTATATTTGATGCAAATCAAAAAATTTTGAGACAAAATTAAAACAAAATAAAATTTAAAAATATTTTTTAAAATTTTTATCAAATTTTAAAAACAAAAAATATATTTCACCCTAATAATAATAATAATGATGATGATGTCCCAAAAAAATTATTATTAGCCAGATCATCACATAAAATTATCCATGGCAGTTAGTTGAAGGTTGGAAACAAGTAGTCTCAAGAGAGATCCAACATTCAATTATCTTGACCATATTATGTTATATGTAGGTAAAAAATAAGTAATTTAATTAATTATTTGAATATATTTAAAATATATAATATATATTAAAAAATTGAAAAATATATATTTATATATAAATATATAATTATTTATTTAATAATTAATTTTTTGTAATATATATACCATTTGTTTATATTGACGGGAATAATTTTGACACAGATAGTTAGATAGTCTCAATCGAGTGTTAAATTAATTGATGATACTTTTTATATTGTAATTTAAGAACAAATTCCTTTCAAGTAGTTTGATTCGAAGAATCCATTTGAATTAGTGAAGTGGTGAATTCATTTGTTTATTTAAATAAGTGTTAAAAATTTAAATATTATTTTTTATAAGTAATAATTTATTAAGTAAAGATAAATTTTTAATAAAACTTAGATCTATAACGGATAATCTTTTATTTGTCAGACTCAAAAATACCGTAAACAAAGAAAAAATGTTTGGATTCCAGGTACGGTATGGTACATGGTTACATGGTGAGTGCTAGGGAAACTTCGTAGTAATTAACTAATTATTGATTAAGAAGGAAGGAACGTCGATGGAAAATGAGAATATGAATGCTGGTTGTTAAGTTGCTTTTGTTTTTTCTTTCTTTTTGCTGCTTACTTGCCTTAGCCTTCTTCGGAAAGTAGAGGCGGCAAGAGATGATGATGTTACGAAGAAGGAGACTCTGCTTTGTTGTGTTGCTGATTCCGCGTATGTCTTTACTTCTGTTCTAATGTCTTCTATTTCTTTTTTTAGTTTAAAGGGGAAAAACAAGAAATGGAGAATAACTTTTCTTTAAATATGCTTTTCATATACACCTAAAAGGCTAAAACTTAAGGGCAAAGGTCAAAACAGAGAAATATTGGGTCAACAAATATTTCTATAAAGAAATTTAAACTAATTCTTTTAAAAGTTATTATCTTTTCGTTCTTTTAAATAATAGATGTTTTCTGGAAATATATAGAAAGTTTTGGATGATAAGTATAGAAATTATGTATAAATAACAAAAACTGGAAACCTGCTCAAAAGGGGGGAAAAAAACAAGAAGAATGCAAATGAGAGAAAGTAAATAAGAAGAAAATTTCTGATCTTTTTTGGGTTTTTGGAATACTTGGTTTAGACGTTTTTTTTTTGTCAGGGTTAAGAAGGTAGGTGTTTTGGGTTAATGTAGTTGAATATGGTTTGTTCGGGCTTTAGTTTGGGCCTATCTACAAGAAGGCAACAGCAAAAAAACCACAACAAAAAATATTTATATATTATAGTATAATTAAATTAGGTTGGAGCTTGCTTGCTTGGGAGGATCGCCTACTTTGTTTGTCTCTGCAGTACCCGAGGGATTAGTTATTGGGCTTTCGGCCTGATGGATACCCTGGTGCAAAAAAAAAAAAAAATAGATTGATCTAGTAGTTAGCTCATTAGTCTGCTTAAACAAGTGTCTGAAGTTTGAATTATGCTTTGTACATGTAGTAACCTATTGAACAACCGCAAACCTTTAAATGGGGTTCAATACCGCGACGGATTAATTTTTGGCCTACTGAACTGAAGAATACTATGAAAAAAATATATATATTTACTTATAATAAAAATTTAATTATAAATATTATAGTATAAAACTATAAATTTTAAATTAAATAAAATAATCTTGAGATATTTTTTCATAATATCTATTTAACTTTTTTTAAAAATAATGAATAAAGTATCTTGTATGAAATGTCTTAGAATCATTAAAAAAAGTTAGTTTGCTTATCATGTCTTGAGAAAGACTTCGTTGAAAATTACATCAAGTTTTTTATACTCTTCACTTTTTCGTGTTCAAAGCATCAAAAGAACATGAATAAAATGAAATTGAAATTGAAATGAAAATAAAATGCAAATCCAACAAAATTTATATATAATTGCCTAAGCATTAGTCTCTCCAGCAAGTCCAATCAGTTTGGCAAGATCAGCGTGCAAAGTGTAAAGTATCATCATATAATAGAATAAATGAAACGAAATTACATGAAATGAAATGAGAGCGAATTAGAAAATAAATTAAACTTCCTTGTTAACAAAAGAGCAGAGGAACATGCAACCAATAACAATGTGATGAGTAAGATGGTGAAGTCACCGCGCGATTCAGAGTGTTCTGATTGTTTGTCCAGCACGAACCATGTTATGGTCGTGAGGTCCGTATGCTGTGCATCTGCGTTACGGTTCATTCTCTTCAAGCGTAATGAGTGAGATTTTGCAAGGTTCTGAAAACCGGACCGGACCGGCCGGTTCGACCGGTTTAACCGCGAACCGGCAATACAAACGGTCCGGTCCTCTTCTAAAAACCGTCTAAAAAAAAACCGTTGAAAAACCGGCCGGTTGGGCCGGACCGGTGACCGGCCGGTTCCTCTAAACGACGCCATTTTTTAATTGTTTAAAAAAAAAACAAAATAAAAACCTACCCGACCCGATCGTGAAGCACCCCCCTTCTTCCTCCAACCCCTATTCATTCATCTCAGTCAGTGAACCCTAGCCCTCTGAAGTTCCTCTCCATCGTCGCCCAGTAACCCTCCATCGTCGCCGCGGTCTCAGGTCGTCAGCGCCACCGCCACCGCCGTCGCCTGGTCCTCAGCACCAGTAGCCCTCCATCGTCGCCTGGTTCCCAGCTCAGTAGCCCTCCATCGTCTTCATCTTCTCAACACCAATAGCCCTCTCATCGTCTCCATCGTCGCCTGGTCCTCAACACCAGTAGCCCTCCATCGAACCCAGGTGAGTGACTCGTCGTCTTCATCTTCTCTGAACTTCCTCTGCTCATCTTCTTCGTTCTTAGCCTCTTCGGTCTTCTTCGGTCTTCAATTTCTGTTTGTTGTTTAGTATAAGAAAAAAATAATCTTAAAATTAAATTAATTCCAATTTCTATTTTATTGTATTCCAAATTCACCCTAGGAGTTTTTTTTCAATAATGGATTTTCTGCTGCTGGTTCAGTGAATTGAGGCCTAATAAGCAGATAAGGGTTGATGGGGTTGTTGCTGGCGGTGGTGGGTTGGGTGTGAAGCACCACCAGCAGGTTGGTCAGGAAAATTTGAAGAAGGCGTTTCTTCATTTCGTTAGGTTGATTAACGAGAACCCCAGCCAGAAGAAGTCTTACTTGGAAGATGGAAAGCAAGGGCGAATTCAGTGCATTGCTTGTGGCAGGTTTCGTAGAAATGATTTAGCTGAGATTTTGCTTGTTACTTTTATACTTTTATGCTTGCAATTTGTTTATAGCATTAAAAGCAAATTAAGATAGCTTCGAGGCCAAAGGCCAAAGACTCTGATGCTAAGATGCAAAAAGTATGTTAAATGTCTTTTTCTTTTTCAATAATTTTTTTAGCATGCTTAGCAAGTTAGAAAATTGATCAGCATATGGGTTGTTTTGGTAGATTATATTACCAAGGCTCCAATGGTATGCCTTGCCTGAAGTAGAAAGGCATGCCTTTAAGCTAGCAAAAGATTCTGACCCCTTTTGATGCCTCACCTCTATGTCTTAAGCCAACTTTGACTACCCTTTTAGCTTAGGCATAGGAGAAAACAAAGGAAGTATTGATTTTTTGGGATGTCATTAGTTCTAAGTTCTAACTTCTTAAGAAATGAATCACCTTTAGTTGTAGAAAAAGCAGCTTTGCTTGCTCTGTAACATTTTTCAGCTCAGTCCGCTTAGCTATGTAGTGGGATTTAATTGCCTTTCTTCAGGTTAACAGCATTTCAGTTTTGTTGTTTAATCTTTATAGGGAGTTATTTCCATAAGTAAGCAGTAGCATCCATGTTGAACTAGAGCTTATATTTTTCTGCTGTTACTATAGCCTCTGCATTAAAAATATTGGGTTTTGTCAGGCAAGCAGTGTTTGCATTAAATTACTTTTGATTTATACTATAATTATATTTTAGGGTGTTTAATTATAATTTATTTATTATTTTATTTTAAAACGGTTTTTTCGGTTGAACCACCGGTTAGACCGGTTGGACCAATAAACCAGTGAACCAGTGACTAGAGCGGTTCAATGACCGGTCCGGTTCTCAAAACCTTGAGATTTTGATGTTCCGGTTGGATTAAGTTTGAGTAATTTAAGTTAATCATTATAAGTTAATCTATTTCATCTAATAATAATGTGATATGTCACAAGAATAATTTACTCTTTAGAAAATAAAAAAGGTTGAATAGAATTAGCTCAACAGAAATATTTGATAACTAAAAAAAATTAGTTAAAAGTAGTCATAACTTGACTTATTTAGTATTTATTAATTGTTGTAACAATTAAATAAGGAAAAGTTTAGGGGGCTAGCAATTTTATTAAATTTTGGCCAGCATATAATCAGTAGAGAAAGGTGAGCCATTGGATGAAATCTCACACCATTAAATCATCATTGATGGCTATTTGATGGCTACCAATCACAAAAGTTGCTGACCCCCTAGCATTGTTCATTAAATAATGTTAAATAAGATAAGTCCTGACCGTTTTTTTTTTTTTTTGTCTTCCTAGCATTACCGCCTAATTTAATATATCAAAAATCAAGTTAACTATTTACTTTGAAGGAAAAAATCTCTTCTTTCACTCATCCTGGTTTATCTTTAGGGTTAAATACGATTTTAGTCTTTAGGCTAGGGGCTGAAAAGTTTTTTCATTCTCAACCTTTTTTTACTTACAAAATCGTCCCTAAGATTTAACTTAATTTGTCATTCGGATAAAAATGTCCTTCCTCCTTCTTTCCTAAACAATCAAAAACAAAAAACAGAAGCAGAACCACAAGCGAAAGCAACAACAATGAAACAACAACAACCAGAAGCAGAAGAACAAGAATAATGGATAATGAAATAAGAAGAACAATAACAACAAAAGCAACCAGAAACAGAAGAAGAAAAACAACAACAACCATGAATAATGGAATCAGAACAATAACAACAACAAAAGATCCAGAAGCAGAAGCAACTAGAAGCATAAACAAAACCACAAATAAAAAAAATCCAACCATATAATTAACAGAAAAAACAAAAGAATGGGAACTCTAAGAAGCACAGCGACGAGTGACTGGCGACCGAACGAGGAAGAGGAGTAGAAACAGCAAGCGATATCCTTTTTTTAGTTAGGGATATTTTCGAAATAAAAATTAAAAAATTGTTAAAAAATACGATTTTAAAATTAAATTAAATCTTAAAAACGATTTTGTAAGTAAAAAAAGATTGAGAATAAAAAAAATGTTCAACCTCAATCTTAAAAACCAAAATTATACTTAACCCTTCGTCTTTATCAATACCACTATCACAATAATAACTCACATCACCATCATTGACACTTCCACAAACGACTCCGATGTTTTTTTTTTTTTAAGTAGTAAATCAAATTGTTACTATTTTATTTTGTAATATACCAATTATGTTTTACACCATATCTAGCATAACCAAAACATCTAAAGACTATTATTTCTAGGAATGACAATGAGTTTTTATAGAGGTGGAATTTTTCTTCATTTATGTTTTCGTTTAGTAAAATGTCTTTTATTTATCTTTGCACGAGAGTAGGATACATACGAATATTCATGGATATTAAATTTTAAGTTTTTTAAAATAAAATTAATACAACCATAATAAAATTTAATACAATTTAAATAAATATATCAAATCAAGCACAAATTAACATAATAACTACACATAAAAATTTCAATATATAAATTAAAATGAAATACATTAGAATTACTAATATAACTTATTTATATATATAAAAATATTTCAGTAAATTTTCTTTTATGAAAATTTTGTTGGTCTCTGTAGGATGGATACTTCAATATCTACCTCGTCCGATTTTTTTGCAGGACAAATTTTTATTTGTGAGAATTTTACGATCCTGTTAATATTTTTATTGCAGATAATCTTTGCAGATATTTACAAATATAAATTTCTTTCGCCATCCCTAATTATTTCATTCTTTAATTTACATGTGTGTACGAAAATCACATTGACTTTATAATACAAATTACAAAATCACAATTTAAATTAAAAAAAAAAGAAATTTACATAAAAAATAATATATGTCCAATACAATTTTTCCACCTTTTGTATTCTACTTCTTTAGCCGTGTGTTAGACAATTTTTGTCATCGGTATATTTTAAAATAAAATGTGATCAATTTACCCGTTCACCTAAATAAATACGAAGATTCGAATTCGTCTTTGTACATACAATAATTCATTATTTATACTATAAAAAAGTTTAAAAAACTAACTAGTAGAGTGTAGCCAATTTAAAATCAACTAATTTAAAAAAAATTAATTTTAAATTTTAAAATTCAAAAAATCAAAATAATTTTTTTATAATGAACTTATTTTTCAATTAATTGACTCTAAGTTAACTACACCTAGTTAATTTCCTAAGAGAATCATTGTACTACAGCAATGATGTATAAAGACATCTTCATGTAGCCACGAACCACGATACTGTAATTTGTGCAATTTTCGCATCGGATTATCGCACACAGGGACAATCTAAATTGCAATCCATGAAAACCTGTTGCTCTAAACGGATTCTTGATTGTGGCATGTGGACGATGACATAGGCTTGGCCAAGTATGTAGGGTTGCTATCTCCAGCCATTATAACAACAATCTTAGGCTCCGAATCTTCCACTTCCATTCCCGTTGTCTTTGCCGGCGAGGTATTATCGGTAGATGATGAAGAATGTTGTTGATTGTGATAAGAACAAGCTAGAAGCATCAATGCCATTGCAATGAGTCCAAACATAAATGCTAAGCCACCAAACAGGTACGGAGTTGGAGATGAAACGTTTCTCAAACTTGTCGCACCTCCTCCTGCTGCATCCATTATGAAGTACTTTAATTTCTTGCAAATTGCAATTAAAGACCTCAATTATATGAATTTATTTCATTAAAGAGCATATAATTTTAGTGCTCTGTTACTTTGCTTTGAGGATGGGTTTTAGTTACTTGTAGCCGTGTTATTGGGATATGGCATAGAAGGAGAAGGGATTTATTTATTTATATATGAATTATTGAATTATAAGGTGACTCACATTCACATTAATGGACCCACTCATGTTGAAATTGTGATGAATGGAATTTTTGTTGTTGTTATTCGTTTCTTTGGATAACATAGGCTAATGCTTGAACTCGTCCATAAATAATATATTCTTTCGTGTGTTTTGAAGCATCATATCCCGGGCATCCTCCTCGCCTCTCTTGGAAGTTTCTTCATCATTAGGAGTTATCTCTGTATATATATTAAAATCAATCATCAATATAAAATATACGTTAAAAATTAGAATATAAATATATATTAAAAATAAATTAAATTATATATAAATATATTAGTAACTGATTTTAGTAACTAATTTTAATATATAAATAATTTTTTATGTATATATTTAAATATATATTAAAAAAATTAACAATTTTAGTTTATATTGATTATTAACTTATTACTATTTTTGTGGTTAACATTTCAATACCTTTAACTAAATAGTCCAGTATTATATTTTTAGGTAATATTTTTAAATATTAATAATTAATTATTAATTAAAAAAATTAAACTGGTCTGATCTTAGAGCATTGATATATATATTATTTTTGTTCTCTCCTTTTTGCTTTTAATGAAAGTTCTATGTGGCTATCTGTTATTTCATCTTTCACACATGCATTGCATCCCAAAGTCAAAGAAGGCCCCAATCTTGAAACGATTATATAATTTTTATTTTAAGAAAATTGAGAACTATTATAGACTTCTTTGGGAAATAACGTAAATTTGAAATTAGTTATTTTTATTAAAAAATAATTTATAAAAATAAAAAAAATTAATTATTATATGTTTATGTATATATTATACATATTTATATATTTTCTAATAACATAATCAACTACCAATAATCAAACTTTTTCTATAATAGAATGATCAAATATTTTGCCACAAAATATTAAAAAAATCAATTTTTTTTCTGGAACATTGAAAATAGTCACAAATAATCATTATTCTATTTTTCTATTTATATATATTATAAATGTAAATAAATCAAGTTTAGTTATAAATATTTTCTTCATCAAAGTGTCTATAAGTCAACGAAAATTAGCAATCATGATATACCAATATCATGTATGCATAGTTAATGCATGGTTAAAACTTTTAAAAAATATTACATGTTTACTTAAAAGAATTACATAATATACAGTTGCGGAGTTTGAAACAAAATTTTGAGGGCCAGATAGAAGATAATTGTTAAGATATTTTTTATATGGACTCATTTAAGATAAGTTCGTCTAACATCATCTCTCTAATTTGAGTGATATTGCCAAATTTGAAGCCGTTTTCTAGAGTCTCATTCCAAAAAATTAAGGTCAAACTCATCAGATGCAACTCTTTGAACTTTTAAAAGTTGTATTTCACTTTTTTGTAATTCATTAAAGTAGAAAAACTATTTACATGTGTTGATATTGTAAAAGTTATATATTTTTTTATCAATTTATACAAATACAATAATATCAATACTTATTGAATATTCTAATAATTTTTATCGTATAAAAAATTAAATTAAATAAATAGTAAAATATAAAATAATATTAAATTACATAAATAAAAAATACCTAATTTTTTGTATTTAAACTCAAAGGTAGAGAGAATGTTACTTATTGAGTAGAGAATTGCGAAATATGAATACACTTAGTTCAGTCCAAATCCAACAAAATTTGAATATTTAGAACTAAAATTTATTGTGTAATAAAAGTAAAAAATGAAAATTAAACTTTGATATTTTAAATTATAGTAAAATATTTGAATTAATTAAATTATTTTTTATTTTTTAAAAAAATACTACTAATTTTTTAATAAAAATTTAGAAAGCCATAGTCCCTTATCTTAACTAAGCTCTGTCCGTGATAATATGCATGTTAATGTTATGATGTTATGTTCAGTTGTTCACTTATCCTTTGTGTATTTATCTTTAAGCTGGGCATACAAAGACAGATATATAATACTATATCCGCTACAAGATGGATCAGTATATGTATTAATACTGAGGAAATCGTTGAATATCTTCGGTATGCGACTACAATAGGAACTTCGTCCCTTAATTAGTTGCTTGTATAATAAGCTCGATCTCTCTAGCAGATGCTGATCCAAGTCTTTTGCCAACACAAGAAATGTATTTGATATCGTAATATTTGTGTTCTTAAATGATCCATTGCATCATCCACGTAACAACCAACGCCATGCTGGATGTGGAAAGTGGAAACTAAAGAAGGAAATAAATATTTGTTGTATTTTTAAATTATTCAAAAATTATTTTATCGATAATATTTTTTAGTTCATGTTTAAAAAAGAGATTAAAATTGAGAGACAAAAATTGAAAAGTCTTAGTATTGTGTTTAATTTAAAATAAAAGTAGAAATAAAAATATTTAAAATTACATAAATATTTTTAAATTTAAAATACAACTCTAATCCAAATCTAATTTTATTTTTGTCACTAATCAAATGCAATTGTAACCCAATCCAGTCCCTTTTTCCTCTCTTCTAAAATTTTAACCGAAAAGGGAAGGAATCCTCCAGTCTTTTCTGCTGTCAATAGCACCGCCAAAAATTCCGAACGAACAAGGTGCATCTGCAAGTTTCCAACGGTTCACAATCGCACTACCATGTACTTCTCAAGGTTCGTGTTGTTGCCGCCATTTGCGCGCCTCTAGGTCTACGTAGCCACCATCACTACCGTCTCGGAGCTGTCTCTTTGGTCTCTTCTGTTTTTCTCTGGTCTCCTCTATTTACGGATGCTGTGCAAGTCTGGTAGGTACAAAACGTTGTCATTTTACCTTATTTGAGAAGATGAGAACACAAGGAATAAGAGATGAACTTCGATGGCGACTCACCTACCTAGCGGCGGCTACGACGGCGGCAACGAAGTGGCTATCCTAGCATTAGCGATGCATAGGCTGCAACTGGAGGTCTTTGAAGAAAGAATGAGAAGATGAAAGAATGAGGGGCTAATAAGAATGAAGTCCTAATTTGATTTGTACAAAGGGTAAAGATAGAATTTCAGTCTCCATCTCCAAAAATTTCAGTCTCCTATGTCTCCACTTTTTGAAAGTACTGAAATACTGGAATTTCGGAAACGGAGACTGAAATTTTAGTACCAGTCTCTGGACCAACAACCATAATATTAAGTCTCAATCCCCCAATTTCCGTCCCAATACTTCAAAACAAACGCATTCTGACAGATTTTTTTTTTTTTTTTGCAACTAAACTTTTTAGATACTGAATTGGTAATTAACTCTTATTTTTCTGTCCAAATCTAAGGTGGTAAACGATTTGCATCGTTAAAATATGCCAATAAATAAGGTGAATTTGCTTGCTCTACCAAACATGTGGTTGAAAAATTTTACCCCACCTTACAAAATAAAGGTAGGTCTAGGTCAAACAGGATAAATATAGTGGGTAGTGTAAGAATTGGAGATTAACAACCGTTTAAAAATAAAATGAAATAACAATTTATTTGCTCGGAACAAATTTAAAATTTTAAAGGTGAGATTTGAATTCAGTGAATTTTTTTGAGTGAAAAAATATAATTTTTTGAAAAAAATTGCGTAAAAACGCGTACCGGTAAATTAGCCGGCAGTACCGGCTTAAGTCTGTTCGGTACTGCATGAGAGTGATAAAACTGTAGAAAAACTTAAGAAAGTATTTAAAATAAAAAATCGGACACTAATCTTAAAAGTTTTGGTCCAAAATTGAACAAAACGAATCTAAAATGCTACGCGGTTGGACCGGGCCCAAGTCCAACGTATATAACACACTAAATGAACCCATTTCAGCCACATTAACACTTAGAGAGTGAGGGTTGCAGGTGAGTGAGTTGAGAGGAGAAGAAGAAGAAAAATACTATTCACTCTTCTCTTTAATTGCTCATAACTTGAGTTACGGTGCTTCGATTTGCATGTCATTTGCAGCCACGCATAGTTCTCGCTGAGCCTGTCATTTTTATCTAACAATTGCTGGTAAGAACTCGAATTTCACACTTCTTTCTTCAGCCCTAAAAGTTTCAAAAATTTGGCTTTACTTATTGAATAGATTTTGTGATTTTGGTTGTTTATGGGTGATCTAGCATTGGATTATTATTGGATTTTGTCCCAATACCGTCGGATAAGGTAAATTACTTCGAAACTCTTGTGGTTTGGTGTATTTTGAGCCCTATGATTAATGTATGGTAAATTGTATATATGTAGCTTGAATTATTGTATTTGGGGTGAAGTTGGTGGAATTGGAGTTGGACTTTTGGTGGTGGAGCTTGTCAAACTTATTTGGAGATCGTTTTTCAGTGTTTTGAGTTGCGTGAGAATCGACCAAAGTATGGTTTCGATTTTCTTTATTTAATATGTAATATTTTATGAAACTTAGGCTAGTGGATCCTAGGATAGGATTGAATTGAATGAATGGTTGAATAAATTGTGTTTGTGGTATATGTATTTTGACGAAGATTGAACGGATTGTATGTTTTGGAGCTTGCTTATGATGGTATATTGATAAATAATTATTGTAACGGATTAGAATGGTATGACTGAGGTATGATTGAGGTTTGGATTGGAATTGTTGAGGTTGATGGTTTTAAAGAAGAATTGTTGAAAGAATTGAGAGTATATTTATGGTTTAGATAGTCATATAATTAAGGAATGGTTGAAGAAGGTTTATTATGGCTTTTGGGTTGAATTGAGGTTGTTTGGGCTGTGGAAAACTTGATTTGGCATTGAGAGTTTTAAAAGTTAGAGGTTTTGCAAATTTTTGTATAAACTAATTTTTTTAACTAATTTTGATCAGCTATAATTTGGTCCCAGATCCTCAATTTTGATGAAATTTGATTTAAATGAAAGTTGGGTCCGAGAGTTTCGAAGAACAGATGAAAACTATTTTAAACGAAAAAGTTATGCGCGTTCAAAGTTCGGTACAGAAATTTGAATTCCGTAGCATTTAAAATTTTTCAAGATTTTATGGCATACGTATGCGAACTGTTGCACGCGATGCGGGGACTGGCTGCTGCCAAGCACCCTTATGTATGCGGCACAGGCATGCATATGCGAAAATGACACTCTTACAAGTATGCGTACGCAGCATGTTGCACTCGACCTGAGTCTCCCTTGCTGTTTTGAGGACTCGCGTATGCAAATGAAGTGTGCGTACGCATGACCCCTGTTTTACTAAAAATTTATCTTCTTGCAATTTCAACTGGTTCTCTAGCTTTCTAAACTTCTTTAAATATTGTTTAAGACTCCTAACTAGTAATTAGACTTTGAGGCTAGTGAGGATGGATTGGTAACTTAGACTAGATAATTTCTGTTTGAATTTAGAAGACGAAGACTTAGGGTTGCAAAGTTCTGTGGATGGAATGACTTGAGTGGATTGGCATAGAGTTGAGATGATAATATATTGAGAACTGATGATGAGTTTGAGACTTGGACATGAATGATTGTGATGAGATGAGTAATAATGAACTTGTGCTATGAGCAGTGATCACTGAGATTTATTCTATACTATTGATATATTGAAATTGATGAGTCGTTATGCGCTTGGCAACGACAGTGGTTAATCCTGGTTGTCGAGGTCGCGGCGCTGCTGTAAGGAGTAAGGACGATGGTTAATCTTGCTTACGTTGAGATGTGAGGTTTTAGGCTGAGTATTCCGCTCGTATCCTTTCGGGTTTCAAGAGTGTGTCGAGCATTATATCCCTGGATAGTGTGCCGGGCACTATATCCCTGGGGTACCAATTATTCGTGACTGTAAGGCTACATCTCGAGGGGATGTGTCGGGTTAGCAGTTAAAAATCGACAAGTGATATCACGACCAATAGGACAGGCATTTATCATGTGCATCTTCTATATGTTTATTTGTTTTGCTTAATGCTTACTTGCATCCTGTGCCTAAATGTATAATATACTTACTTGCTTCTTGAATACTTGCTATAAATGTATACTACTTGTGTTTTACTTGCGTGCATTATTTGTATTTTTTCCGCTGAGATTGAGGAGACTTGGTAGGCGGTGGCGATAGGATCGCATGGATGATAGGTTGGTGAAGGCTGTGGGACAGCGGTGTTTATGTTAGTTAGAAATTCCTTAAGTTAGTTTGCCCTATTATTGGTTTAAGTTATATATTTCTTTAAGTTTGAATCTTGTATCGGTGTGAAGTTCTAGGATTGTCTTTGGCATCCCGAAACCTTATATCTTTTCTGTTGGGTACTGTTACCATACTGAGAACCCCCAGTTTTCATACCATATGTTGTTGTTTTTCAAATGCAGGTCGCAACCCATCTCGGTGAGTTTGCTGAGCGGTGATGGGGCAGATGATCTCTTTTATCTGTTGGTCTTTTGGTTATTTTGATGTAGTTACAGTCTCTCTTTTGTATATTGCATTAATTGCGTTAGAGGCTTACTTTGAGAGTTAGGATGTTGCTATTTTATTTCAAAAATTCTATTATATTTTTATTTGAGCTAGCTGGCCTAAATTTTGTAGACTGTGACTAGTTTTCTTTTGTATATCATATATATACTTATCTTGATTTCTATATGTATTATGTTATCTCTTGCACCTTTACGCCTATAGTTAGTTCGTATGAACATTACGTGCTTTGTATCTCTATTTTTGAGCTTTATTTTTTTATCGGGATTCTAGTATTATTATTTTCTTCTATACATATTAATATATAAGCTTTAGAACTGTCGTAGTACTTTGTTATCATTTGCTTTACGGCTAGAGATAAAGATTAGAGTGATAGAGTGGTACAGGTAGAGTGATGCTACATGTACACTTGATTTTGGTAACTAAGTCCAACCAAGTTAACCCAACTACAATAAAAACCACTCTCAAAATGAAACGTGTGACACGTGCTTCAATGCTCTATAAGCGCACAATTCAAAGAGCTTGCACTACATATACGAGTATTTCTACACTTTCTGCAGCACACAAATTTTTGAAGTATAACACACACAAATTAGAAAGTAATATAAACTTAACAATATAACACACAAATTTTTGCACATAAGACACAAATTTTCGAATCATAACACACAAATTTTTGAAGCACAGCACACAAATTTTGCGACAACAAAATTTATGTGTATATTCTTTTATTGAGTTATATTACACCGTACCACATCACATGTGTAAATCAAATAAAATGAAATAACACACTTTTTCATTTTCACAGCACACAAGTAATCAAAGCTAATAGCTTGGTAGCTTACACTAATTGACAGATATCATTAAACAAATTCTTGTTTATTAAAGCACATAAATATTTAAGCGTATCACATATTTTTGTTTAGCATAGCACACAAATTCACATATATAGCACAAAAATCAGAATCATAGAATAACACTAATTTTTCAAACAACTCAATTAAGAAAACTAAGAACTTTATAAATAACCATAATTAAGAAAAAAACAAAAAAATATACAATAGCACACAAATATCTGAGTATAAAAAAACAATACAAGATAATCGAAATTCGAAGCTAATAGCCTGGTAACTCACACTATTTTGTCAGAAATCATTAAACAAATTCTAGTTCATTACAACACAAATATTTAAACATAGCACATATTTTTGTTCAACATAACATGCAAATTCATACAGATAGCACACAAATATTGAGTATAGAAAAATAATATAAAAGAGCATTTGTACTTTTTCAATTTCACTCAATAAAAAAGATACATTCAATGCACAAAGAAAAAGAAATTAAATAACAACAACAACAAGACGTTGAAAAAGAAAGAAGAAAGAAGGAACGTATGGAGGAGGAGAAGGAGGAGGAAAAAGAAGAAGAAGAAGAAGATGGTGGCAGCGACAGCAGCAACGACGACGATAGTGGTAGTGGCGACGGACAAAGACGAATCCAGAAATCTAAGAGTGGAGAGGTCGAAAATTAAAATTTTATATAATCATATATAATGTCATATATTTGATAATAAATATAATTATAATTAGATTTTTAATTAAAAAATTAATAAATACTTTTAAATAAAAAAATTATCTCAATTTTTATAATTTTTCATATTTTTTTATAATTTTATGTCTAATAAAATATAAAATTATCTATTTTTAAATATTTTGTTAATTAATTTATTTTATTGAATATTTATGTGACAGTGAATTATATTTTTATGTTTTATATTATTAAAAAATATGATATAAAATAATATAAATTAATTACACTAACAATTTTATTATGTGAATTTAAAATATATTAAAATATTTGTATATAACAATAGAAATAAAAATTAATTAAAAAATAATAAAAAAATAACTAAATAAAATTAGAAAAAAATAATATTATTATAAATAATATTAAATTATTTTTTATATGATTATAGATGTTAAAATTAATTTAAAAAAATATAAAAAAATTTTAAATCAAATAAAAATATATAAATAATATAAATACATGTAGAAAAATTTAAATTCTTAATTTATAAATAATATTAAGTAATTTTTTAACATTATTCGTTAATAATATAATAAACTAATAAAGATTTAGGTTTGGTGAAATTCTCGTATTATTTAAATAAAAATAAAATATATTTTTTATTTTTAAAGTTTGTCTTTTTTTTTAAATTTTATTTTATTTTAATTTTATCGTAAAAATTTATGATTTGTATATAGTATATTCATGGCGGTTAAATTTTTAAAAAATTTAAAATTAATTCAATAATATTGTTTAATAATTAGAGTCAAAATTTTGTATTTGTTCTACTTATTTATATTGAAGAATATCCTTTTTTTTGGTGATATTAAAAAAGGTTTGTATATTGTTAAATTAGTCATTAATTTTTAAAAAAGTTAATTATTAAAAATATATTTAATACAAATAAAAAAATTTAAATAAAATATAAAACTCACAAATATTTTTAAATTTTTTTAGCAAACTTCATGGTCAAAATTAATACTTTAGCCTTTAAATAAATAAAACTTAAAACGACGTTGTTTTAGTGACAGTAATATTTTCTTTTTGGTTTTTACCAAAAGCCCCTTTTTTCTCCTAATCCCCTCTCTCACACAGTCGCACTCTATTCCTAAACTCTCAGAAAAACTCTCCGGCCTCCGCTCTTTCTGTGCTCGGCGCCGCCGCTGCTGCTTCTGCTCCTTCCCCTCACGTTCGACGTCGTGTTTGCTAAGTTACTGGTCGGTGGCGATCAGTCTTCGCCTGTGCTTCTCCGCCATTCGCCTCTGCTTCTGCTCCGCCGTTTCTGCCGCTTCCTCTCTCTTTCCTTCGGGTACATTTTCACTCTCCAGCTCCATTATATCTCTTTCAGAATTAGAAATAGCATTTGGTTGTGGCTGTTAGTTTGTTACATGTTTGTCGCTTAGTCTGTTACTCTGTTAGTGTTAGTAATTTGATAATTGATTCTCTGCTATGGCTGTTACTCTGTTGATGATTGTAGGTTGTGGCTACCGAATGATTCTGAGTTGGTTTGAGTGTTGGACATTTTTCAGGATGTCTGAGAATGCACCAGGAAATAGAACTTTTAATTGTTATATCAGAATCTGAACTTAGATTGCTTAATCATGAATTGTTGTAATCTAATTGTGAAGGATTTGAATGCACTGCAGCACAAGAGAACTTCTGTTTTGACTATGTGCTTTGTGTTAACATTGTTAACTTAGACGGCTTATATTTGTGTAAAATTTCTATATGAAATGTTTCTTTCGTAGTACTAATATATATATTTATTTACTTTTTTGTATTTTATAAATATTTAAAACAGGAGGTAAACTCTTACGTTCTACAAGTTGACTCAAGGTGATCTCCGCTAATTTACTTAGACTTGCAAGTTTGACATCCTTGGGTAGAATGTCTAGTGAGGCAAGCTTAAGGCTTAAGCTCAAGAAAAAGGCTAAGCTAGTTGGAAAAACTTCAAGAAATTCTGGGAGAACTAAAAGAAATGAGGGTTCTTTTGAAGCTAAAAATGGAAATGGTGGATTTACTGGGAAATTGAAGGAAAGGGTGAAGTTCAAAGGAGGTGAAGAAGGATTTGGTGTGAGAAGAAATGTGAGAACTTTGGATTATAGTGGGAAGGACGGTGGAAGGAAGAAGAGAATTTATGGTAAGGAAGAAGAGAAATTAAAAACTAAGGACAGTGGAAGGAAGAAGAGAATTTATGGTAAGGAAGAAGAGAAATTTAAAACTAAGGATAGTGAGGTAGTGGTTGAGAATGGGAAGGTTTTGAATGGCGTAGCAGCATCGAAGAAGAAAGGCTCGTTGAAGAGAGGGAGTGATCGGAAGTTGAAAGATGAAGTTGTTGGACTGAGGAGTTCGACCAATGGGGGGAGGATGTGGGTTCAAGGTAAACAAAGGGACAGTGCCGGGTCTGAAGCAAAGAATTTGAGTCGAAAGGCTATGGGCAAGGAGAGTGTTGTATTGGCTACGAAACTGAAAGGGAATGTGAAGGAGGATGATTATGGTAGTGGTTTATTGAAGAAAAATAGAGAAAAGAAATCTGAAGTGAGCAAGGAGAAAAGCCTAAAGGTTGCATCTCCTCTGAGTTCTGGCAAGAAGAAAGCCCAAGATAAAGCAGGGTTGGAGGGTGATGATGATGCCGAGACACAAGACATTAAGCCAAAGAAGAAGAAAAGGATAATCAAGATTGACCCGAATGATATCTCAAACAAGAGACTAGATGATGGCATTGGTATTGATGGTAGGTAACTTATATTCCTCTCTTTGTATAATATATGCTGTTTGCCTGTTGTTCTTTGTTTTATTTAGATTGCATATTTGCATTAGGATCTCTAAAATTTCCAGTAATATACTGGTGATTAATAAAGGTTTGATAATGATTTTATGTTTCCCTAATGATTTTATGCAACCTCTCCTTTTCCATGAGCATAAATGTCAAACCCAGATTTCCACTACACCCACTTTGTTTTTTTTTATAGTTTGTACAGTCTTAGTTTTTTTGAAGAACGTGGACATCTATGCCTTCTCCATTGAGGAAAATATTAGGTTTATTACATTTAAACTAAGTATATCCGAGGACTTACACCTGAACTAAGAACAACATGCTAGGAATTCAGCGGTGCCAATGAATCAATTATATGTTTTTCCTGAATGAGGTTGAAGGTTGAGACTCCATGCTTAACATCTGCTTTGTGTAGACTGTCTTTGTTTTTGTGTTTCAATCTAGAAGCTACAAAGGAATGATCAAGAAGGTGGAGTTCTATGTTTCTGTTTGGGGCTCAGACCAACTTCCTGTAATATTTGTCTGTGGAACACCCATAATTACTTATTGTTTTTCTCGAATGTGTTTCTATGATTTACATGAGTGCTTTGAGGACTTCCCTTTTGATACCCAAAGTAATTTCAGGAAGTAAAGAAGTGAAGAAAAAAGAATGTGAGGAAGAACATCAGATGTCCAAGAATGCCCAATTCCGTGCGATACAGCCTACCCCTGAAATACTTTCTTTTGTGGAACAAAATGTAATTTGTATGAGTAGGGATATGGTTGTGTTGATTATGTTGTTCATTCATTGTTGCTATGAATGTATTTTGATTGCTTGAACAATGGTTATTATTTGCAGCTTTTGGGGAGGAGACGTTTGATTGACTTAAAAAGGGCAGGCTATAACATAGATCTTTCTGCGCCATTAGACAATATTCCCTTCTCCAGCAGTTCGGAAAGAGAGAGAATTGAAGAAAATGTATGCGACTGCTTAATGCATTTGACATAATATACTTGTAGAATTATTAAAGACACTCATAAGTAGTTTGTTCAATGCTGACATTCGATGCTGATTACCTGCAACAGGCTTTTAGGAATAAATTGGAATTTTTTGCTGCCGCAAAAGCCTCATCATCATTTCCGGCTCCTAATCTGCCAGAGATTGCATTTGCTGGTAGGATTGAGCAAACATCAATTCATCTCTATTTATTTGTCTCTTTGTTTTTCTTGGTTCACTTCTATTATTTTATTGCACTGTTGCATTCAATTGGTTACTAGGTAACTTTTATCTTGTTTCTAGTTCCTTTTCTTATCTGTTTTTATCTTTGCTGTATCTTTGATAAAAAAAACCTTCGACTTTGTAAAGTTGTTTGATGTGCTTATTATTATGTAATTAACTAATTAACTAATTATTATAATAACAACAAAAATTTAACTAAAAGTAATTTGGTTATTCTTATTGAGTGTTGGTGCAATAATAACAAATATTTCAGGGTAGTTCTTAACATAGATGTCTCAAGAGACAAGTACAATGATATTATTTTGATTTATGTTCTTGTTACCAGGAAGGTCAAATGTTGGGAAGTCATCACTTCTTAATGCACTCACTAGACAGTGGGGGGTTGTACGAACGTCAGACAAGCCTGGCCTTACCCAGGTGACTATGCTCTTAAAAGTTGTCATGTATGGCAATTCAAAAGATAGGTATCAAAATTTTGAATATTTTGTTGATCTAATAATGAATTTTATGCAGACAATTAACTTCTTCCAATTGGGAAAGAAGCTTTGTTTAGTTGATTTGCCAGGATATGGATTTGCATATGCAAAAGAAGAAGTCAAAGAAGCTTGGGAAGAGCTTGTAAGTTCACAGATTTTATTTTATCTTTTAGTGTTCATGTCTTAAATCCTCACAAGTGCAATCATACCACACATGCTTGTCTGTTTAGGTCATGGCAGCTGGCATGAGAAATTGATAGAACACTGTTAAGGCAAAACAGAAACAACTCAACAACGAATAGAACTAGAGTAATTTTCTTATTTTAATACTCTGAAGAGATGATCAAAAGCTCCTCAATTCAGGGAAATAAAGAAGAAATGACAAATAGAGATATAGCTGGAATTAGGTAACAAGCTAGAGTATAAAGAAGCTCTAAGCAGTCCAGAACTCAATCCTTTCATAAAACTTAAAATTAAAGTGTACTACCATAAAGGTAACTAGGTACGTCAGATCTGCCCCCTTCTATCTGGGCAATCTGTCCTACTAAGACTCAATTCTTGTTATTTACGGTCGTGACCTCCTATTTTCTCTTTTTTCTGTCTGTTTTCCTCCAATAAACTTTGTTAAATCCCTTAATTGGCCTTCCTACCATTGGGGTCTTATCAGTGGCCTACCAGTTCATAACTGTTATATTAGTAGGATAAGTAAAATAGACTTATGCGACTGATTTTTTGTGCTCTAAATCTAAACTATAAATGTCTTGCATTCATATGCTGCTTTCAGCTTTACAGTTAAGTGCACCAAGCAGGGTATTGAAATCATGTTTGTCTTTTCCTTGTTATATTAAAAGCACTGGTTAATTGTAGGTGAAGGAGTATGTTTCCACAAGAGTTGGACTCAAACGCGTGTGCCTTTTGATTGACACGAAATGGGGTATGAAGGCAAGAGATTATGAACTGATTGAATTAATGGAAAGGTACAACACACTTGTTCAATTCGTGCCTCACACATAGAAGCATGGCTTAATATGTGTTCATATAACACCAAATGGTACATGTCCATATGCTTAAATTTATTTGATGAGTGATATCAACCCAGATCAAAAACTAAATACCAGATAGTATTAACCAAGACAGACACAGTTTTCCCAATCGATGTGGCACGCCGGGCCACACAAATTGAAGAGGTAATATTCAAAACTATCATTCAGTCTGAAAGTCAATGTTATCCTTTTTGGAGATTGAAAGTTTCTTTTTGGCTTGTCCACAGAGCCTCCTGCAGAACAAGTCTGTAGTTCAGCCTCTGGTAAACTTCTTTCTGCAGATTTCTTCATACTTCTCTCCCCCTTTTTTTTTTTTCATATAATATCGTTGGAACTTGGAGGTAAGTTATCTCTTCACTGTCTTTTGTCTATTGCAGATGATGGTAAGCTCAAAATCTGGAGCAGGTATCCGAAGCTTAAGAACAGTTCTTGCCAATATAGCTAGATTTGTCAAAGTATAATACATACCACAAGGTGAATATTTTTATTCTACACACATCATGTTAGGAGAAATTAACGGTTTCTTTTTATTGTTAATGGTTTTCTTAACATGTAGGGCATATGTTAAAATTACAATTAAAAAAGTTTTTATAAAAAAATAAAAATATATAAAGTTTAAGTTTCTAATATATTTATTATGCATTTATTAAAGCAAAAATGTTTAAAAATTTCTACTATATTAATCTTAAGTTAGCTAATGGAAAAATAGAAATTATAGTCCTAAGTGATTAAGAACTTCCTTTAGTGACTTTGGACATTATTATCAGGGGTAAAAGTTAATAATTAAAGCTAGTTGCTCTAATTTGCCATCAATAACATCTAATTTTGCTTGCAGGCCATGATCTTCTGCTGATGCAGATATTTTAGTCCGAGACTGAGGGGAACCACAAAGGAACAGTTGATTTTTTTTTACTTTATTTTTTTTTTAGTCTAAGGTGCTGATTTGATTTTCTTCTGATCTCTGGCTAAACCTAATCTTTGTTTTCTGTCGAATGAATTTGTCCAGTCACCTGTCAGAGAATGGTGAGGATGAATTTATCATTTTCAAATTCTGAGAAACGTTTTTGTTCCATAATGTGCATGATTAGAGATTTCAAACTTAGAGAAACAAAATTGTCCAATTCAGATATTGTTGGTGATTAATTTAAAATTTTACTCTTAATCAAAATAACTTCACTAAGCAAAATAGTAATTTACTGCATATGACTAATATGTAAATCACTCCTTTAATTTGAAAATTTAGTTGTTTAAATTTTACATTAATATTCGTGTTTCGCTTTTGCCCTTGTTTTCTCCGTGAACTTTGTTTCTTTTTTCCCCTTATTTTCTTTCCTCTGTAAACCATGCCATCTAGCTTGCACTGTGGTCCTTAAAAATAAATTGCTGCATATTTTTTTTTTATCACTTTGTTGAAAGGAATTTGGTACATGTGAAACAGCGTTCGTAGACACGGAAGGTAGGATAATGTAACGTATCTATAAGGATTGATACGCAACCTTTCGTTATTTCGAGGTCACTTAATATTCACCAACAGTCCAACACAACGTCTGGAGTTTCCGACAACTGCTTGCACCAAAATAATATTGATTCTATTGAGGAAATGTACTTTTATTCCCTTTACGATGGCCTTCACAAAGTTCCCTTTAGAAGGAGAACTTTAAGTGTTTCCCCTGAAGTTTGAAAATATTATAAATGACAGGAGCAAGTTTTATATCGCATGGAAATTACAATATTGGACAATCTAGTTAACAAGGAAATCAAAAGAAATCATCTGAATATATCGAAGAAAATTGAAAATGTAGTAAAATAAAAAGAGAAACGAGTCCTTGATATGGAAGGTGAAAATGGTGAAATAGAGAAGAGGAAGATGAAGTCATGAAACTAAACCCTCAGAAAGAGAAGGGACTTGGTTTATATTAAGGAGGTCCACTAATTGACTTGGTTTACAAGAAAGGTTCCTTGCGTTGCTTTTCTTGCCCTTCTCTTAGCTTAGCATTGATAAATCATGACCCAGAGCTAGGAATAAAGATGGCAAGAATTCTCGAGACGCCAAGATCTATAATGAGAAATACTGGTTCTTCTAATAAACTAGGCAACTGCAACGGGAGGACAAGAGGCAAGCTTGGTAACAGATTATGTACTAACTACTAAAGGTAATAACATTAGAAATAAGTGAAGCAAGGACACCCGATTCGCCGAGGGCAACAATATTTTGTTTTGGCGGTGCGAAGAGTTTTCGAAGCAGCCGCAAGAGACAAACAGAAGGAATCATGACAAGTCACAAACCAATGTAAGGGATAACAAAAGTAAGATCCGAAATGGCCCAATCCAGAGTATTGCCAGAGTCGGATGTATGTTTCAAAAAAGAGGAAGGCTCTTAGATACTCGATTTTTATTTATGGTTTATCTGTCATAAAAAAGTAACTTCACTTTAACTTTTGTGTCATAAATAATAAATAAAAACTCAAAGCATCTCTCTATTCTCTATAAGGAGAAACTAACTTTAGTCCCTGTTATAGTCCCACTTAATTAATTAATTAAAATATTTAAAATTAATATAATTAATTTTTTTCAATAATATAATTTAAATTTATAAATTTAAAGATAATTCACTATTAAAAGATATTAATATTAAATAAATTCATATATAACAATAATACACAATATATAATTCGGGATTACAATAATTTGTAAAATTACTTAATATAAAGAAAAACATAATTAAACTCTATAGTTGACGACAAGCATTGTGAAATTGCCATATGTGTTCAATCAAGTCATCTTTCAATTGTCTATGCTGCTGCCTATTTCGAAGTTGGACATTTCTTTGGAGAAATTGATGGTATGGTGCAAAATCTTCTTCTCCCAGTTGATGTTATGATAAGCCATTTTCGACATCATCGTACTCTAAGTCTTTAGCAAAATTTCCTACAAAAGTGTCTCTTTCATCCTCAACAATCATATTATGCAATATAATACAAGCTCTCATTATGTTGGCAAGCTTCTTCTTTTCCCAAAAGCGAGTTGGACCACGTATAATTGCAAAGTGTGCTTGCAACACTCCGAATGCTCACTCCACATATTTTCTTTACCCTTCTTGGTATTGTGTAAATAACTTGCGTTTCTCTCCTTGTGGCTTTGAGATTGATTTGACAAATGTGGCCTATTCAAGATAAATACCATCTGTTAAATAGTATCACATAGTATAATTATTATCATTAATAGTATAATTTACCTTCGAAACACAGTCATTTAGAATATCATCGAACACTGGAGAACGATCTAACACGTTGATATCGTTATTTGAACCAGAAACTCCAAAGAATACATGCCATATCCAAAGGTCTAAAGATGCTACAACCTCAAGTACTATGGTTGCAACCCCACGATAACCACTCATGTACATACCTTTCCACGCATTTGGACAATTTTTTCATTGCCAATGCATGCAGTCAATGCTACCCAACATGCCAGGAAAGCCACGACCCTCTGCCATTTATAGTAGTCATTTGGATTTGGTTTTCGCAAGTATTCATCCTCGAACACCGAAATGACACATTCAACAAATTTTTCCAAGCATTCAATTGTAGTGTTCTCGCCTATGCGCACATAATCATCAACAGCATCAGCGGCTACGCCATATGCTAACATCCGTATCGCAGCGGTACATTTTTCGAGTGGTGACAAGCCTCTTCTTCCAGTTGCATCAACCCTCTGTTGGAAATACGGATACACGTTTAAGAGCATGTCTACTATCCGAAGGAACACATGTCTTCTCATTCGAAATCTCCGTCGAAAAATGTCAGCATTATACATCGGTTCATCTGCAAAGTAATATTGGAAAAGACGATCATGTCCTGCTTCTCGATTTCTGTTGATCCATCTACGAGGAGTTGGGATAGAGCTTCTATCGATATCTTCTTCTTCTGAATCTTCGAGTAAACACTCATCGATCCAATTATCTATGAGTGTGTTATCTTGCCGTCTTCTTTTGCCATACAAAGCCTCATTAAACATATCATCAAAATTTCTAGCCATATCTAGAAATGTAATTTTTAGTTCTCTTTCGAGGTGAGAAACAAGAGTTGAAGTGGAATTGCAGAGTCATTGATAGTTGATATTTATAAGTGTGTCTGCAATAAGTACCTACTCCTCAACGACTAGTTTTACAACGGCTACTTAACGGCTAGTTTTGCAATGGTTGGTTTTGCAATGGCTCGTTTCACAATGGCTACTTAACGGCTAGTTTTGCAACGGTTAGTTTTGCAACGGCTAGTTTTGTAACGGCTAGTTTTGCAATGGATAGTTTTGAATGGCTAGTTTTGCAACGGTCACTTTTATGAACAATAACGGCACAATAATATAGACTAATTTAAAAAATTACATCAGAAATAAATAAAACAAACTTCATCACATACCAGTAATACGCAATAAAAATAAGAACATACTACATAACTCTACGAATACAAGGAACCATTAAGTAAACCAGTTGGCGATTATTTTCTCACATGCAATTTCATGAAGAGCTCATAGTTTTTTCACTCATTGTAGACGTGTCAGCATTAAGTATTTGCATATCCATTTCCCTTTCCCTTTCCTTGGCCATCCTTTCCAATCTCCTTCCTTTTGCATTTATCTCCATTTCTTTAATATACCTCTGAGTTTATAATTCTTGTTCTTTTATTGCCGCTTGAGCTTGTAATTCTTGTTCTTTCATTGCCGCGTGAATTTGTAACTCCTTCTCTTTGATTGCCATAATCTTTGCTCTATGTTTCCTCTCTTTTTCTCTTTCTCTTTCCTTATCCATTAGTTCCTTTTCTCTAACATTCTTAATATCTTCCATGAGAGATAATTTTTTAACAACCGATAATTTCTTTTCGCTAAAATCTTCAGATATTTGTACTTTTTTCTTACCTTTTCGCTTGCTCTTCTTTGATCCTTGTGGGCAAACGGGAGAGTCCACACCAGGTTCGTCAGCCAATGGTGTTTTTGGATTTGATGAGGATGAGTATACTCCAGTTGCACTAACCTTGGTTCTCTTTGAGCCGCCACTCTGTGTAGGTAGTTGGCTTCTCCATTTTTGCTCCAACCTAAGCATGTTCCAATGCCTCTCAAAAGTGAATTTTTTACCATAATTTGTGGAATAAAGTTTATAAGCCAACTCCTTTATATCATCAGCGTTCGAACCACTCTTTATGTTTCGACTAGCTTGATCGTAGCAACCAGCAAATTGTGCAACAGCCTTGTTGATCTTATATCATCGTTTCTTACATGCAACTATCCCCTTGTCATGTCGAAGCAAAATTCTACACAGTAGCTATGAATTTAACTCCAAAATATTTTTTCCTTTTGATCGGTACCAACTATAGGGTCAGTTAAAACATTTAACCATGCCCTGATCAACATCTCATCCTCTTTCTAATGCCAGTGTTGAATACTATCTTGCTTCTGATCTTCAATATCATCATCATTGAGGTCGATAACATCTAATCCACGAGAATTGGCAAAATCTGAATATTACGAATTTGGACTAGATTGTATAGGAGTCTGAGAGGATGGGTTAGAAGAGCCACCAACACCAGATGAGTTATGTATTGATGCACTGAATTGAGTTGGAAACGGAAAGGAAGTTGGAGTAAAATTTTCGATAGAGGGGTTAAATATGGATGAAAATGAAAAATGTGGTGTTTGTGAATTTTAATTTTGCGGTTGGAATATAGGAAATTGATTATTATAAGGAGTTTGAAAATTGAAATTAGAAAGATTTTGTGGATTTGGATTTTGAAATGTATTCGGTAGTGTGAAGTTTTGATTTAGAACTTGAGAGTTTGTGGTTTGAGATTGTTGGGTATTTGGAATTTGAGAAAAAATTTTGTAAATAATTGAAGAAAGAGTTGAGTTGGTTTGGATCCATTTTTCCGAACAAAAAATAATATTAGTATAACTTTGATTTTGTAAACTTGGAAGAAGATGAAGAAGAGTAGTAGAAAGTGTGAGAATAGAAGTATATCTAAGTGGTATATATAGAGTAATAAAATATTAATTTATTAATAATAACGGTAATATAGTAACGACTAGTTTTCAACGGCTAATTTTGTAACGACTAGTTTTACAATGGCTAATTTAATATAATAATATCAATAATATTCAACATTAATTATGACATAAATAATTAATATAAATAATTAATTAAATAAAAATTTAATTATTTAATCTAATTAATTATTTTAATTATTAATAAATTAATTACGATTTAATTATTATTTAAATAATTAATATAAATTATTAATTAAATAAAAATATAATTATTTAATATAATTAATTATTATAATTATTGTTAAATTAATTATTATTTAATTATTTAATATAATTATTTATTTAAATAATAACTTACCATTTAACAAGTTATTATTGGCCATTTCAAAGTTCTCATTCAGAGGGCCTGGTTTCCCTTAAAAATCGTGTGGGACGTTCTCCTTTTTTTCTCCAACAGTTGGGACCTCTCTCTCAAAAAAAAGTGAAATTAGCACTCATGTATTGGAGTTGCTCTTAGATGAAAAGCTGCTTTGGGTCTCATTCCAATTGTTTTTCATAACTAAGAAAACAAAAGGCTATATAAGTATAACATTTTAGATTATGAACACCTTTTGGCCTTTATTTTGGCGCCTCAAAGTAGCCTTTAATGCTTCTTTGTGACAAGCCTCCAACGCTTCTTTGTGACAAGCCAAAGGGAAGTTCAAGATGAAATTGCAACATAACCTCCTCATATTTTAACAAGAATAACTTGAATTATAAAGTTTTAAATGAGATGATTTTAGTGTTATTAGAAAGTAGATTTTTAAAACTTTTCAACTATAGGTACAATCCTTTTTAATTAAAAAATGGATAAATTTATATGCTTATTACAATAGCTAACGCCTTAGACTAAGATAAAAAAATGAATTAAAGAATTAAGTGATGAGTATGTTTTCTAGACTAGTGGTATTTTTCTTTATTTGAAAAAACTTTTTACATTGACTCCAAAACTAAAAACGGCCTTAATCGAGGTGAAAAGTTCAGAGAACCTTAAATCAATACATTTATGAAATTACAAAGTGAAGTTAAATAGTACATGCCAAGTATCTAAACACTCTTTTCACTGCAAGCAAGTGCTCTTGACATGGTTGAGACATGAACCGACGTAGCTTATTCATCGAAAAGCTAATATCAGGTCGTAAAATGGTTGCATACTGCAACCCCCCTAATGGAGTGAGATGGGGTTGGATTTTCAAAGGGGGTGCCAGCATTCGGTTCCCTCCTTCTCCGTTCTTCCTTTTCTTTTCCTATATGCACGTGTTGTATTTAGATTTTAGAAAGTGAATGGCAGTTAGGATAAAAGGGTTAGGGTTAAGACACTCATTACTTAATTAATAAATCCTAGCTTCACGAGTTTTATAGTGTGTGTAAAATAATAACATATATTAACATTAATATATAAGAAGAATCACATCACTGATCATTCTGTGCATCGCACCAATTTTACCCTAGTTGATGATAATTACTAAACAACTATACATTGATTGCAAGTTGTTTAAGGTGAATCCAAGGTGATTTTCGTGTACTCCTCACCTCATTAAGTCCGTGTTTAGTTTTGGAGTCCATACAAAAAATATTTTTCAAGTAAAGAAAAATACCGTAAGTCTAGAAAGCACACTCATTACAATGAGATGGTGTGTAATGCAACAAGTATTACGGAATTGAAAGAGGTCGAAGAAGAGCCTAACCCGAAAGCGAAGAGATTTTATCATCTGTTAAAAGTTGCTGCGAAATTTTTGTACATCCAAGAAGTGATCTCAAAGTCAGCATTTATATCTTCTTGAGACAAATTTAAAGCTTGGCCAATATTTTTCTCATTTTGATTTGTATAACAGTATTACTTGGTCCATCATTATTTAAAATCAATTAATTCCACCTCTCCTAATAAATTTGTTACAGTATTATTTTTTTTATTTTTCACAAATGATGGTGGTTCGATATCTAGTGATCTGGGAGCGAAACCTATTCCTCTGTGCGAGTACCAATTTTCTAGAAGTGCATCAAAGCGTCTCCGATTAGACAAGTTTCGACAATGAAAATCAAATGAATTTGTAAAATGTTAAATAATATTTAAAAATCAAAGTTTTCAATAAATAAAGACATGGTAAATGAAAAGACTTATGCCAAAATCAAAAGGAAACAATAAAAAGTGCCTTTAATTAAATCAAAGAACTTCAAAGTAAGTCAAAGAATGCTAGAAAATAAACTAAACAGAGAAAATAAAGAATATAAATAACACTTAGCGAATAAGATTAAATGAAATTGTTTTACAAACAGAATTGAATTTAAAAGAAAGAAGAAGGAGGTGGAAGGAACCCTACAGAAAAAGTAAACTCAATCGCAAACTCAGGGATTCGCTGGGATGTGAGAGTGCTATAGTGTTTTTCTGAGTAAAAGTTCCAACCCTTATTCCCTAACACTTCACAGTATTTATAGACTATCCTACATAACGGTTAACTTGATTACAATTAAATGAAGAATTACAAATTTAAAATACAATCACTCGTGGTAACCGTTCCCACTATGTGATTGTAGGTATTTCCAATATTTTCTTCGTGTGATAAAAGCCACGAACTTCCCCGCTTCCACCAATACTCTAACGGTCCTTCGAAAAGTTTTATCTGATTTCTCGAATCGAGACTCCTGCTCGATTTAACTTATTCGATTAACAACATAATCGAGACCCAAACTAGTGCCGATTACTTTCAAATCCATCTCGTACATGTATCTTTTCAAAAAATTATATTTAACTCACTTCGAATCAACTTACTTGTATCAAAAATATTTTTTGATCAACCCACACACACACACATATTTATATTGTTAACGGTTACCGGGTGGTTCGGGTGGAGTTTGTGAACTGGGCGGTTCGGGTGGAGTTTGTGAACTGGGAACGCTTCGATCACGGTCGTGCTGGGATCCGGTCGGCCGGGTAGCCAAGCTCTCGCTGTGGGAGGAGGGGGTGTCACCTGCAAAGACACTCCGACGCTCTAGTCAGTTATTGTGCTGGTGAGAAATGGGTTAGGTGAAATGTGTGACGTACCTTGGGGGAGGGGTAGGACCCTCCCCTTATATACTGTGTCAGATGTGGGTCCCACAGGGGCAGACCCCGCCTTCTTCGAAGTTTCCTTGTACAGCTGTGGCGGCCAGCTGTCCCGGACGCGTGTTCGGGTCGGATATGAGCGCATCACCCGACCGTTCTGGTAGGGTGGTTAGTGGGTCGAGTCGGCCCAAGTTCCCTTTGGTCCAGGCCACAACAGTGCCCCCAATGTGCCAGCAATAGTCGCGTGGGCTGTTGGTGGCGTGTTATTTCTGACTCCATGTGTTCTCGTTAGGTCGGCCGCCTGTGAGAGGGGCGTGCCTTTTGTGCGCGTGTCTGTTTGTTGTTGGGGTGGTCACTTATCGCCTCGTTCTTCGCATCAAGCATTAAATGCTCATAATGGGTTTAAAATCCTTCGTGCAAAGACTAATATGCCCCTCGACTTTCGCACTCCTTTTGGTGGTGGTTTTAAAACAGTTTTGTGGTGCCTCTGGTATTCATTTGGCGTTCATCTCTTTGCTTCCAAACCTGCTATCCCACCTTCTTCTCCCTCAGCACTCCGTCGTCGTTGTTTTCCTTTCGGTCATTTGCTATCATTGCAGGTAATTGTGCATCTTTCTCATCCTCTTTCGTTGTTCTTTTGCTTCTGCCATTGCTTCCCTTTGTGCATGCCATTTGTTTAGCTTTAATTTGCATGATGGTTGATCTTAGGCCCTAAGTAGGTGTGTCAGGGGGGTTGCCATTCTAGGGTAGATTTTGTTTGGGTCTTATCGTTTTTAATCGTGTTTAGTCTTAGTTGCGGAATAGACTGAGTGTAGCTTCTGTATTCACTCCGAGCAACCGACCTCTTAGACTGACTGGATGGTCCCCCCGTGTAGGTATGGCTCGCATCGCCTCCCGGGCTTCCCCTTCTCCCGCGGCATACGATCCCTATGCCTAGGTTGTTTCTGATCTAAGGGACTCCCCCAATCAGATGGGCGAGGAGGAGCTCACCGAGTTTCGCCAAAACGAGTATCTATGCGGAGGAACCGACGAGGAGTCCAACTACGACGTCTTCGTCCCGGCTCATCACGAATGCTTGTATGAGCTCAACTTCCACGCTCTCCGAGTTGCCGATTGGATTTGGTTCTATAAATTCATGTTTACTCAAGTGGGGGTTCGTATTCTGTTCTCCGCCTTCCAAATGGCGCTTCTGAGCCGGGTTTTCGTGGCACCGTCACAGCTGTATCCAAACAGTTGGGCTTCTATCTGTTGTTTCGAGATGGTTTGTGAATATCTCGAGCTGCCGATGTCCGTAGATGTTTTTCTTTTCTTTTTCAACTTTACAAACCCTTCGAAGGAAGGGAAACATAAGAAGGGGTTCATGTCCTTCCGGTCTGCCCAAGGTCGGAGGATTTTTAGTTTGTGTGAGGACACCTACCACGGGTTCAAAGATAAATATTTCAAGGTCCGCCCCGTCAAAGGTCGTCATCCTTTTTGGCTGTCGTTAGAGGGGGCACGCCTCATCCCGACCTATTGGAGCTTCGGGGCGGGGTCCAATGCCTTCATTAAAGTATCCTACAAGGGTATGTCTGCGGTGGATAGGAAGATTGCCGATGTGTTACTGGCAATCTTTGGGAGGAATCATGTGAATCCTCACCTCCTCATGGGTGACCAGGAAGTCGGTCGGAACTATATTTGTGAGAAGTCTTAACTTGCTTTGCCTTTAGTTTCTTGCTTTTCCTCATATTTTATCACGACTAAAGAATTTTCTTTTCTTGTTACAGTGGGAATGTATGCCGAGATAACGGGTCTCCCTAACTTGTTCCAAACCATTTTATGTGCAAGTGACGATGAGGCGGCCAATGAGAAGTCGACTGCTGCCTCGGAGGACAAGAACAAGGCCACTTCCGAGCAAGGGGCGGTGGCCGATGAGACCGGTACTTCGGCTCAGGGTGCCTTGGCTCAAAGTGACAAGGAAGTGCGCGTTTCCCCCTTTTGTGAAGTGGTCGATACTGGGGGTTCGCCGTCCAACCCTGCAGCCGACGATGAGGTGGAGGAGGTGCCCGCCTCAAAAGGAGGAGGACGTCCAGTATTCCCGAGGGGGTTCTCACTGTGATGGAGAAAAATTTTGACGCCGGGAATTTTATAGATTCTCAATTGATTCCCGGCACTGAGGAGCACTTCCACGAGTCATCTCTTGCCGGGCAAGCGAGGTGGATGTATCGTACCCTCTTGCGCGGCGCAGTGATAGCTCGGAAGGCCGAGTTTGAGTTGTCCAGGATGGAATCTCTCCGCAGGAGGTTGGAGTCTGCTAGGAAGGCCAATAATGAACTTAAGCGCGAAGTTGAAACTCTTCGGGAACAACTGACCTAATCCAATGAGAAGCTCGATGCTGCCAAGAAGAAAGCTTCCACTGCCAAGAAGAAAGCCTCTACCGCCGAGAAAAAATTAGAAGAATCGGATGCCACGGTTTCCCGGCTTGTCGAGCGGGAAATGACTTTAGAGAGTCAGGTTGGCGTGGCTCAAGGGCGGGTGTCCGTGTTGGAGAAAGAGAAAGAGGCTGTCGAAAATGAGCTTGCAGGGTTGAAGACGAAGTATAAAGATGTCATTAAGCAGGGGAAGGGCGCGATCCTGGCGACCAAGGAAGCCCTTAAAGCTCAGGTTAAAATTGTCGCTCCTGATTTCGACACATCGGCAATCGGCGTCTTCAAGGTGATCAAGGACGGCAAGATTGTTGACGTTCCTAAGAAATGATTTCTCTTGTTCTGTATGAAACTTTTGGTTAGCCGTCATGTTTTGGCTTTTGTGAACAGTTGGTTTCTTTGATCGTTTGCCCGTTTTATCATAGTTAATACTTTTTTATTTGCTTGGTTGTGTTGTTGTTTATATTCACCGTTATTGGTTTGTAGTTGCCGTTCGTTCTACCATATTGATGATATTCCGGCTGAGCCAACTGAGCCAGGTCGTGGCTTTTCAGTGTAGCCGTTTGCTATTGTGGTAGTTGATGGGCTCCCGGGGTGATCAGTCCCGGGGCCGTGTATCGTTGTTGCGTGGAATTCGTTTGCGCAATGGGTTGTCCAGGAAAGGTGAACAAAACAAAAGAAACAAAACTTTGCACAAGTATATCTTAGTCGATAATTGCACGAAAGGTCTATAGACCATAGCAAAAAGTACAATTCCATGAATTAAATACTTAGCTCGATTGGTCGGCATGTCGCCTCATGTGCTAGGAGTAAAATCTTCTCAAGTTACTTGTGTTCCACGTTCTTGGAACTTCTTTGCCATCCAGCCTTTCCAACTTGAAAGTGCCTTTGTCCATCGCTTCTTTAACTTTGTAGGGACCTTCCCAATTTGCCGCCAGCTTGCCCTCCCCCGGGATCGGTAAGCCGATGTCGTTGCGCTTCAGGACGAGGTCGTTTGGCCCAAACTCTCTTTTGAGCACTTTGGTGTTGTAGCGTAGGGCCATTCTTTGCTTCAGCGCTGTTTCCGTCAAGTGGGCCATTTCTCTGGCTTCATCTATCAGGTCCTTCTCCATGGCTTCCCCTACTCCCTTCAAAAGTAGTCGTGGGCTTGGTTCCCCGATTTCCACAGGTATTACCGCATCTAGCCCGTATGTTAGTCGGAAGGGGGTCTCCCCGGTGGATGATTGCTCGATTGTACGGTAAGACCAGAGGACCGAGGCGAGCTCGTCGGCCCAAGCACCTTTTTTATTATCGAGCTGCTTCTTAGGCCCTAACAGGATGATCTTGTTTACGGACTCAACCTGTCCGTTTGTTTGGGGGTGTTCCACCGAGGAAAACTTCTGTCTTATGCCCAGGCCGGTGAGGAACTCCGTGAACTTCCTGTCGGTAAATTATGTCCCGTTATCCGAGATGACGATTTCTGGGATGCCGAACCGTGTTATCACTTGCCTCCACATGAACTTCCTGCAATTGGATGAGGATATGCTGCCCAGTGGCTCGGCCTCTATCCATTTGGTGTAGTAGTCAATGACGACTATGAGGTACTTGACTTGTCCAGGACCAATCGGGAAGGGCCCCAAGAGGTCGACTCCCCACTGTGAGAATGGCCGGGAAGACGTTAACAAGTTTAGCTCGGAGGCCGGTGCCTGTGGAAATTGACGTTCTCTTGACACTTGACGCACTTTCTAACAAATTCTTTGGAGTCTGCCATCATTGATGGCCAATAGTATCCAGCACGGATTAATTTTCTTGCTAGGGCCTTACCCCCTATGTGATGTCCGCAACACCCTTCATGGACTTCCCTGAGGACGTAGTCCGTTTGGTCGGGGTGTAGACATTTCAATAGTGGCTGGCTGAGTCCTTTTCTGAACAGCTGACCCTAGATGATCGCGTACTTGGCCGCTTCCCTTCTCAGCTTCTTGGCGTCTTTTTCGTCGTCGGGGAGCTTGCCGTTTTCTAAGAAGCTGGTGATGGGGTCCAACCATGAGGGGCTTATCCTTGACAGGTGCAAAGTGACCGCCGGCTCCCTCATCATACCTTGGATGAGAGACCGGTTACCTTCTCCCGGTTTGGTGCTAGCCAATTTTGATAAGAGACCCGCCCGTGTGTTCCTTTCTCTTGGAACGTGGTGGATCGTGACCTCCTCAAACTTCTGGCTCAAATCCTTGACTTTCTCCAAGTACTTTTGTAATAGTGAGTCTCTGGCTTGGTAACTCCTGTTTACTTGGGAGGTGACGACTTGTGAATCGCTGCATATTTCCAACCTTGTCGCGCCAACTTCCGTTGCTAGGGCTAAGCCCCCTATGAGGGCTTCGTATTCTGCTTGGTTGTTCGAGACGGGAAATTCGAACTTAATCGACTGTTCGTATACGACCCCGGCTGGGCTTTCCAGGATGATCCCGGCGCCCCCGGACGTCTGATTGGAGGCTCCATCCACGTGGAGCATCCACTGTGTGCGCGTCTCTTCGGTTGGATCCCCCGTCACTTCTACCAGGAAGTCATCCATCGCTTGTGCCTTGATCGCTTGCCGGGGTTCGTACCGTATGTCGTATTGGAAAAGTTCAATGGACCAAGTCATCATCCTTTCCGTCAAATCGGGTTTTTGGAGTACTTGTCGGATTTCTTGGTCCGTCCTTACGAGAATCCGGTGACCTTGGAAATATTGTTTTAACCTCCGTGAAGAGGTCAAGAGTGCTAAAGCTAGCTTTTCCAGTTTGCTGTACCTTAGTTCTGCCCCTTGTAGGGCTCTGCTCATGAAGTAGACTGGCTGTTGGGCCCTTCCTTCTTCTCGTACCAACACCACGGCCAGAGCTTCTCCTGTTATGGCGAGGTATAGGTATAATGGCTCTCCGTTCTTTGGCTTTCCGAGCACAGGGGGTGCCGCCAGGATTTCCTTGAAGTGTCTAAAAGCTTCCTCGCATGCGAGCGTCCATTCAAACACTATCCCTTTCCTCATGAGGTTAAAGAAGGGTAGGGCTTTTGTTGCCGAAGCTCCGAGAAAACGGGATAACGAGGTCAGTCGCCCTGCTAATCTCTGAATGTCCTTGATACAACCCGGGCTCTTCATCTGGAGTATCGCTTGGCATTTCTCAGGGTTAGCTTCTACCCCCCTTTGGGTTATCATGAACCCTAGGAACTTTTCAGCTTCCATGGCAAAGGCACATTTGAGGGGATTGAGCCTCATGCCGTGTTGTCGGAGAGACGCGAATACATTTGCCAGGTCATTCAGGAGGTCGTCGGGTCGCGTAGTTTTCGCGAGGATGTCGTCTACATAGACTTCCACCGTCCTGCCTATAAGGTCACGGAATATTTTGTTCATCAGCCTTTGGTATGTTATCCCCGCGTTTTTTAGGCCGAACGGCATCACCTTATAACAGAAGGTTCCCCCAGGCGTTATAAATGCTGTCTTGTCCTCGTCGGGTCGGTGCATCGGTATCTGATTGTAGCCGGAGTAGGCATCCATAAAGCTCAGATACCGGTAGCCCGCCGCCGCGTCGACGAGTGCATCTATGTTGGGGAGGGGGAAACAATCTTTAGGGCATGCCTTGTTAAGGTCGGAGTGGTCTACGCACATTCTCCATTTGCCATTGTGCTTCTTTACCAGAACTAAATTCGGAGCCAGGTCGAGTAGTCTAGTTCTCGTATGAAACCTGCTTCTAGGAGGCTGGCCGTCTGCCTGGCCACCTCCTCCGCCCTCTCCCGCGACATCTTTCTCCTCCGTTGGGCTATCGGGCGTGCTTCCGTCTTGACGGCCAGGTGGTGTGACATGACTTCGGGGTCTATACCCGGCATGTTGACCGGTGTCCAGGCGAACAAATCCCCATTGGTCCTGATCATTTCTACCAGAGGCTCCTTCAATTCATGTGGGAGGTTTCTATTGACAAACGTGAACTTTTCCTCCGTGTCGCCGACCCTGAACTTTTCCAGGTCCCCCTCTGGTTCTGGGCTTGTCGTCTACCCTAGCGTCTAGGTCAGCCAGGAACACCCCCGACGCCTCTTTAGACTTCTTCCTTAGGGAGAGGCTGGCGTTGTCGCAAGCGACCGCCGTTTCTAGGTCTCCCCTTATGGACCCTATAGATCCGTCGTCGGTAACAAACTTCATGACTAGTAGCTTTGTGTTGATTATTGCTTCAACATCGTTAATCGTCTTCCTCCCCAAGATGATGTTCTAGGCCATGAAAGCTCGGAGAACCACGAACTCAGCCATTGCCGATCTTCGGCCTTGGGCCTGTCCCACGGAAATCGGCAGGGATATTACTCCATCTGGCTTGATGAAGTGGTAGCCTAACCCGATGACCCCGTGCTGATGAGTCGATAGGTCGGCGTCCCTTAATCCCAGTGCATCGAACACGTTGCGGAACATGATGTTCGAGTCTGCCCCCGTGTCAACAAGGATTCGTTTTACGAGGCCTGTTCCCACCCTGGCCGTGATGACCATGGGTGGATTTTCAGGGGCCTCGTCGAACCACTGATCTTCCAGGCTGAAGGAGATAGATGGGGGCTTCTTAGAGCTTCGCATCCGCGTAGAGCTTCGCATCCGCGTGGAGGAGATCGCCAGGATCTTGGCGTCTTTCTTATGCGCCGATCTCGACCTTGGTGCGGTGTTTTTGGCGGTTACTACGTTTATCACGGTGAGACCGTGGTCTTTGTCTTCTGGCTCTTGTCGTCGCTTTGCCGACCGGGTCTTGCCTTCCTCGTCTTGGTCGCGATGTCGCCTCCTCGGCTCCCTTATGAGATGGGAGAATTGTGAGAGTTTACCGTCCCTTATGGCTTGCTCTAGTGCATCCCTCAGGCAAAGCAGTCTTGTGTTTAGTGCCCATAGCCCTTGTGGTAGTCACAGTAGAGGCTATTGTTTTCCCCCGTACGGTCCTTGAGTGGTCGGGGCTTCGACAAGATTTCTTTTTCGGCTATTTGCTGGTAAACTTCCATGATGGGGAGAGTGAGTGGAGTGTAGTTGGTGAATTTCCCGATCCGGGAAAACGGTCTAGGTGCCTTGCTCGGCCCTCCCTCTTTGGCTTGTTCTTTCTGTCTTTCTCCGTTACCTTGTTGCCTAGGTTGATTGTAGCCGGAGTGCCGTTTATTGGCAGCCACGACCTGGCTGACTTCCTCGTCATTTATGTATTCCTTAGCTACCGTTTAGATTTCGTGCATCGTCCAAACCGGTTTGGTGGTGAGGTGTTTTCAGAAGTCCTTGTTCAGGAGACCGTTCGTCAGACAGAGGCTGGCCACCGAGTCGGTTAGGCCGTCAATTTCCAAGCATTCGTCGTTGAAGCGGTCCAGGTATTTTTTGGTCGGCTCCCCGGGCCTTTGGGTTATCCCGAGCAGGTTGATCGGGTGTTTTGCCTTTGCTATTCGTGTTGTGAATTGAGCCAAGAAGGCACGACTGATGTCCGGGAACCCATAGATGGATCCCTGTGGGAAGTCGTTAAACCATCAGATCGCAGGTCCAGCTAGGGTGACTGGGAAGGCCCGGCACCTCACATCGTCTCCTACTCCCTCCAGATTCATTCTAGCCTCGAAGGCCGTGAGGTGTTCCAGAGGGTCTTGGGTTCCATCGTACCTCATGTCCGTTGGTTTGTCGAAGTGCTTCGGCAACCGGACCTCAAGAATGGACCGATGGAACGGGGTGGCACCCATTATCACGGGTTGTCGTGTCCTCACAGGCCTCCCTTCTCCGTCTTCGCGATCCCGTCCCGTGTGGCGCGTTTCCTTGCCTCGGGAGTAGATAATTGTGTCGTTTCGTCTTCTCGGGATGGGCAAATCTTCTCGGGTGCTCTCCGCTTCCATTCTGGAGGCGGAGGCGTGTCGGGGGTGACTCCGGTGGGAACCTCTCTCCCGGCTTTCAGGGGATGGGGAGTAGCTAGGATCGGTGGTTTGTCGATCATGCTCTTGGTCGGCTAGTTGTCGTTCCAGGTTCTGGACCCTATGGCGTAGCTCCTACATTATTCTGGTGCTGTCACCACCAGTTCCTCCGAAGGGTCGCGTCTCTCGCGACCTTGTGCGTGGTTCGGTGCGTTGTCGGGGGGACCTGCGTCGCCCTCCCGGGGAGGCGACAGAGGCTGCCCCCTCTGCGCCGACTGGTCGGCCTTGGTCTCCAAAGCCCGACAAGACTTTCATTTAGACGGTCCCCACAGACGGCGCCAATGTTCTGTTGAACGGTTATCGGGCGGTTTGGGTGGAGTTTGTGAACTGGGAACGCTTCGATCACGGTCGTGCTGGGATCCGGTCGGCCGGGTAGCCGAGCTCTCGTTGTGGGAGGAGGGGGTGTCACCTGCAAAGACACTCCGACGCTCTAGTCAGTTAGTGTGCAGGTGAGAAATGGGTTAGGTGAAATGTGTGACGTACCTTGGGGGAGGGGTAGGACCCTCCCCTTATATACTGTGTCAGATGTGGGTCCCACAGGGGCAGACCCCGCCTTCTTCGAAGTTTCCTTGTACAGCTGTGGCGGCCAGCTGTCCCGGACGCGTGTTCAGGTCGGATATGAGCGCATCACCCGACCGTTCTGGTCGAGTGGTTAGCGGGTCGGGTCGGCCCAGGTTCCCTTTGGGCCAGGCCGCAACATATATATATATATCATAGTGATTTTCCTGATTTTTTAACAATTTTTTTTCGATGCCCAAGCAAGATTAACCATTCCTCTATTATTATAAACTCTTTTAGTTAAAACATCAAGAATTGATGAGCTTATTCTTGAGATGATAGATTTTCTGATAATGGTGTCTGTGATGAGTTTGGTTTCAACCATCCTTGTCTTTTATGTTTTCGCTCCTTTGCACTCCCAAAGTAAGTTAAAATTTGGAAAGCAGGGCACCATTTCAGAAATCCAGTCTCCCAGTTAAGCATCACACTAGTTGGCACCACGATTAAATGTGGACCCCATATTCCCTTTTCATAAGCAAGATAAGCAAGCAAAGCTATAGTCATAATTGTTTTGCCAAGCCCCATTTCATCGGCCAAAATTCCATTCAGTCTCTGCATTTTCAAATCTTTTACTCTTGTTCTTTGCATTCTCAATTTTTTTGTTTTTTTCTGTGTTTTCGTTTTCTAAAATCAAACATTAAGAGAAATAATTGTTGATTTTTTTCATTTATTTTCATAAAATAATCACTAATGCAAGAACATATCATCAGAGCAAGGTTCGAGAGGGAGCACAAGTGCTTTGTGGGTATGGCCTCTAGTATTACCATGGAGCATGTTGAGTCTCAAAGGGGAAGGAATGCTATTCCTTCTTAATGGGAGGCAAGAAAACCTATTCTTCAAGTGAGCCTAGAAGTAAGGACTTTAACTTCTTAAAAGAGAGAGTTTCTATGTTGGCGAACGTTCTATCCTCTATGGATGAGCGCTTCCAAAGAATAGAACATGACAATGAGACCCTCGAGACTCACGTGTTGGAAGAACTAGACGCTTTTAAAGAAAACATGCTCCAAATCAAAGAGAAGCTTGAGAATTTCTTGAAGCTATTTGAGAAAGTTCGAGGAGGCAAAATCTTGACCAACTATTATAAGGGAAACGACAAAGATTGATCTCTCAACGGCAAAGGAGTTCAAGGGCATGAGGGACGCTCGAGAGGTGGAGAACTTCCTATGACAAATGGAGAGGTATTTTGAAGGCTAAGGGGTGGTCGAAGAAGCAATAAAGGTACGCACTACAGTTCTTTACCTTTCTGATAATGCTACTTTGTGGTGGAGGAGAAAGTATGTAGATATGGAAAAGGGTACTTACAACATAGCCACGTGGAAAGATTTCAAATGAAAGTTGAAAAGACAATTTTTTTTTCCGAGAATGTGGTCTATGAAGCAAGAAAGAAGTTGAGGGAGTTGAAGTATAAGAGTACGATTAGCTACTATGTAAAGGAGTTCACTACTCTCACGCTTTAAATCATCAACTTAGCATCAGAGGATGCATTGTTCTTCTTCATTGATGGACTCCAACCTTGGACAAAGCAAGAACTACAAAGAAGGAATGTTAAGGATGTCGATGAGGCCATCGTGGTGGCCGAATCACTCCCTGAGTATCATAGGGGAGACTCTAAACCCAAATCTTCCTCCAAACCTAGTTCTACTAAAGGTGGGGGAGACAAGGGGAAGAGTTTCTAAACCAAGAAAGAAGGAAAATACTCTTCAAAGAAAGAGTACGATGAAAAGAAGAAAGCTTTTGTGCCCAAAGGAGGATGCTTCATGTGCAAGGGACCACACCAAATGAAGGACTGTCCCAAGTTAGGAACTCTGGTATCTATCATCGAGGAACAAGAGGCCCAAACTCAAGTAAATGAGTGTGTTTGATCTATCCAACTCATGAATGCTGTGAAGGGCAAAGAGGCAAGCACTTAACAATGTAACCATCAATAAGAAATACACCCATTCCTTTGATAGTCGATTTGTTTTATCAACTTGGTAGAGTCAAGTGGTTCTCAAAATTGGATTTAAGGTCAGGATATCACTAAGTGAGAATTGCTGATGGTGATGATCCTCAGACCACGTGTGTTACGATGTATGGATCGTATGAGTGGTTGGAGATGCCTTTTGGCTTGACCAATGCTCCTGCGAGCTTTTGTACCTTGATGAACGAGATCTTTCGACCTTACCTTGATCAATTTGTAGTGGTCTACTTAGATGATATTGTTGTCTAGAGCAATACTTTGGAAGAATATGTAGAACACTTACGAACCGTGTTAAAGATCTTGTGAGAGAATAACCTATATGTGAAGAAGGAAAAGTGTTCCTTTGCAAGGGACAAAGTCCACTTCTTGGGACACATAATTAAAGATGGAACTCTTTGTATGAATCAAGGAAAGGTGAAAGCTATCAAAGAATGGGAGCTGCCAAATAAGGTATCTGAATTGAGGTCATTTCTTAGGTTAGCTAATTACTATCGGAGGTTTATCAAGGGATACTCCGCCAAGGCTGCACCATTAACTGATCTTCTCAAGAAGAATCACTCTTGGAAATGGTCAAAGAAGTGTCAAAAGGCCTTTGATAAGTTGAAGGCTGCTATCACAAAAGGACCAGTACTAGCACTGCCTAACTACTCAAAGGTGTTTGAAGTCCACACCGATGCTTCTAACTACGCCATTGAAGGGGTTCTGATATAAGAAGGACATCCTATTGCCTTTGAGAGTTGCAAGTTGAATGATAAAAAGAGGTGATACACCATTCAAGAGAAGGAGATGACCATAGTGGTGCATTGTCTAAGAACTTGGCGTCACTACTTGCTTTGTTCATACTTCATCGTCAAGACAGACAATGTGGCTACAAGCTACTTCCAAACTCGAAAGAAATTAAGCCCCAAACAAGCTAGGTGGCAAGATTTCATAGCTGAGTTTGATTTTGAATTTGAATACAAGTCAGGCAAGACTAATGTAGTAGCAGATGCGCTCAGCCGCAAGGTTGAGTTGGTAGCCATTTCCATGGTCGAAGGAGATATTGTGCATACCATCAAGGAAGGGTTGCATCATCCATTAGCCTAGAAGTTGGTGGAGTTGTCCAGAGAAGATAAGAGCAAAAGATTTTGGCTAGAAGACGACATTCTCTACACTAAAGGGAGAAGACTATACGTCCCTAAATGGAAAAATCTAAGAAAAAATCAGTGAGAGAATACCACGACACCAGGTGGGCTGGTCACCAAGGTCAGCGAAGGACCTTGACTCTCATTGAATCTTCTTATTATTGGCCTCAAATGAGAGATGAAGTTGAGAGCTATGTGAAGACTTGTCATGTGTGCCAAATGGATGAGATTGAAAGCAAGATACTAAGTGGACTGTTGGAACCTCTGCCTCCATCAAAGCGACCGTGGGAAAGTATCTCTCTAAATTTTATCTCTGCCTTACCGAAGTCCGAGGGGTTTTGATTTATTCTCGTGGTAGTGGATCGATTTTCAAAGTATGCTATTTTTATACATGCTCCTACTGACTACACTGCAGAGGAAGCAGCATGACTATTCTTCAAGAATGTGGTGAAATACTAGGGATTGCCTAAGAGCATCATTAGTGATCGAGATCCACTATTCATAGGACGACTACGGACAGAGCTGTTCAAATTCCTTGGGTTGGAGCTTCATTTTTCAACAAGCTTCCATCCTCAAACTGATGGGCAGACTGAGAGAGTTAATGCCTTACTCAAGTGTTACTTTAAGCATTTTGTAAGCGCTAATCAGAAGGATTGGACAAAACTCCTCGACATTGCTCAATTCTCATACAATTTGCAAAGGAGAGAGTCCACGGGGAAAAGTCCATTTGAGATTGTGACTGGACAACAGCCGCTTATACCACACTCTCTTTTTTCCTCTTACTCAGGGAAGAGCCTTGGAGCTTATCTTATGATTAAGTCATGGAAAGAACAAGAAAATGTCACTCGTTCTTACCTCGACAAAGCTGCAAAGAGGATGAAGAAATGGGCAGATAAGAAGCATGCAAGCTATCAAGTGGGAGACAAGATAATGATTAAGCTTCTTCCACAACAATTCAAAACCTTTTGCAAGGTTCATAAGGGCTTAATCTGCAAATACGAAGGGCCATTTGAGATCATTGGATGTGTTGGAGAGGTTGCTTACAAAGTACAACTCCCTCCCTCTATAAAGATCCACCCGGTCTTCCTTGTGAGTATGCTTAAACCATATCATGAAGACCAAGATGAACCGAGTAGAGGTGACTCAAGTTGTGCTCTGCTTGTGATGATTAGATCCTTTAATAAAGAAATCGAAGAGATCTTAGCCAATCGTGTCATGCGACGAAGAGCAGTACCACCAAGTATCCAATACTTGATCAAGTGGAAAGGACTCTCGATAACCGAAGCTAGCTAGGAAGCTCATGAAGATCTGTGACAATTCCAAGAACACCTAGAACGCTATCATGAACAGAATACGACGAGGACGTCTACGCATCTGGTGGGGGAGAATGTCACGATAAATTTTAGAAAGTTAAATTTAACAGTGTTTGTATAGTTTTCTGTAGTTTTGAGAATGCTCTAAATGGTTCCGAAACATTCTAAAATATCTTAGAAGGTCCCGGAATATCCTAGAAGGTTTTAGAAGACTCTGGAAGGTCATAGAGTATTTTAGAAGAGTGTACATGTATATGGAATAATCTAGAAGTATTTAGAAGGTTCTAGAATACCCTATGAAGAGTAATCTGAAATAATCTAGAAGTATTTAGAAAGTTGTGATATGATGGATATTTGTAATGAAGGTTCTAGATGATTAATCTAGACAATTGATTAGATTTAATCCTAACCATCCATTGATTAAGATCACGACACTAAAGAATGATGAAGGGGTCTGGATTGAGAACGCATAGATGTTAAAAAAATATGGGATGGAATACTTCAAAATCCTATATGCAGCGGACTCTAATAATGAAATTTACCCAAAAAACTTTCTTGAAAGGAAGGTTAATATCCGATAATATTCTAATAGCTCACGAATGTATGCACATGATCTTAAGTAAAAAAGATCAGGTTCGGTGAATGAAATGGCGTGCTGGGGCTCTTGGGGTGGTCAGTTCCAGGAAGCCGCACTCGTAATTTGTTAATAGTTTTCAAACAAAAAAATTTAACACAAAGTACAAGTAGTTTGAAAAAAAATGATCTCAGTCAAAATCCTTTGCTGTTGTTCCGTGTTGACGGTAAGAAGAAAGAGTACCCCTTTTTTCATATATCATGATAGTACAAGTAGGCTTACAAGATTAAAATAAAGTAAATAAAAATGAACACAAAGTGCATTCTACACTAGAACTTATATAATTTAAAATTTTCGATGAAAATGAAAATAAAATATATTTTTTTGTATACTTCTCACCTCGATTCATCGTGAAAATAGAGACTTTCGCTTACGTCAAAGATAAGATCTCAAAAAAACTGCTTCATTGAAAGAAGTCTTTTCTCTGGACCAGTGGACACACAAGTTAAAATTTATTTTTTAAGACATGTGATTTTTTATGAAATAGATTTTTCAATATTTCTGCCTTTGACAATAAAATTATAGCTGCAGATACGGCCATTTCTAATGATCTATCCACTCTCACTTTTAACATTTTACCACCACCTCAGAACTCTCTATGCAGCACTGTAGAAAGGAGTTGGCGGTGGTTGGCTGGCGATAGCATTGTTGGCGATGGTGATTTGACGGTGGCAGAAGCGAAGTGGGAGAAAGTGGTGTTAAACTAATCGTTATTTTTATACTTTTATTGATGGATAATTTATATATATTCGTGTATAAAAATTAAAAGTTAAATTATTTTGTTACAAGTTATTACAGGTTTTGATGATTGATAATTTTTAGATTGATAATTATATTTAATTTTTTTTATTTAACTTTTGAATTTGTATTTTGATAAGATCACATAGATTTAGTTGATGATATTTCCAGTATTTTAGATAGTTTCCTCGCCCCTCCAAAAGATAACTAATTGTGGTGGCTGTACAACCTGAACATCTACAGATGAGTCAGTTTAATGCTTTAAATCAATCTTAGTTCAAAGTAGAGGAACTTTCTCAAATAATAAGCACTTAATAACCAAGATGAAAAAAAAAATCTTAGAGAAATTAAATAGTGATCCAATTAAGACTAACACAAAGTATGTGTGTATATATACATAGATAAAGAGACAAAAAGAAAAGTTCTTGAACTTGAAGATGGTGATCCTCCAAAGAAATGGTTCCAAAGATAGGTTGCAAGATTTGTGGCTTCATCATCTGAATTGAGAGAGTAACCTGAAAGTGAAATACCTTAATTACTCGTTACTATTTATTTCTATTATTACCTTCTTTATGATTCCACATTTGTATGTGTATGTATATGCAATCCTAATTCTAGTTTCATAATTTCTTTTCTTAATGCACTCACTCAGCTATCTCTCCCCCTCAATCGGATATTTGCACAAACAACTCAATACTCACAGTGTCTCACTGCACATTTTTTATCCACTCATTCACACCTGTGCTACTCTTTAGTTTTCTGTTGGCTGTTTTATCGTGACATTCTTCATTACTCCATTGATTTTTAAATTAGTTGGTTTTTTAAAAAATTTAATGCTTCAACTTGGCTTCTTAAAAAAATCAACACGAGTCAAATTGATCATTCTTGTAACTATTTGATAATATTACGACAAAGTTGGAAGTTCGGTAAAAAATAAAGATTGCATTCTTTATGATAAAAAAAATAAAAAAGGATTAAAGTTATCATATGCAATGCATACTCTTTTTTTTTTTTTTCAAAATATAATTATAATTTTCACTCTTCTCCAAACATCACCCTTCACTAATCTTTAGAATGGACAAAAACAAACATTGTGAAGAGAACATACTTGACTTCTCATACTAGATCATGATGGATATATTTTAAATTTATCTAGGAGAAACAAAAATTTGCTGTTGGAAGATATCTACTTCATGATAATTATAAAATAGTGCTTTTATTATATGAATTTGTATGTACAGGATCTAAATTAATGGCAGTAGTGGATGGACTGAAAATTATAGTTCATGGCAATGGTAAATGGGCTGAAAATTATAGTTCAGTGCGTATTAGAGGAAGCACTAGGACCACTGGAGTCCTTGATTTTTAAAACAACAGAACAACAATTCTTTAAGTGACAATTAGATCATCACAAGTTTACTGGAAACTCAACTTTGAGAAAAATAAATTCTAACAATTTTATCCAATAGATTAGATACATTTGAAAAAACTAATCCAAAAAAGACTTCACTTTCATCTAAAGATCGGAAAATATTGCAAATTCAGATAATCATACTAGAAGTATTAGAAGTGAATAAGAGTGTTTTTTTTTTGTATGTGGTGCATAGTAATAAAATTTTTATTTACAATAATCTTGATATTAATGTCAAAAAAATTATTATATAGTTAGTATTTGATGTTTTAATGTATATGATAAAATAGGTAAAAATAGAAAATCAATAAAAATGTGAGTCATGTATGTTTTATTTTTATTTTTGCTATTCTTATTAAAACTCCCTCTTTTCTTATTGAGGTTGAGGACTTACGGTAAAAAAAAAAAAAAAAAAAAAAAAACTAAAAAAATTCCCTAACTATTTATGTGCAGTCTTCAATCTTCATGTGACACATCAAGAATGTGATACTAAAAATTTTCTCATATGTCAACTAATGTTAATGGAACGAACAACTTAACTGACGCAAGTATGTTTTAGAGACTAAATTAAATCATTGAAATTTTTTAAAGATTAAATTAACTTTTAAAATTAAACATTTTAAAAAAATTAAACACCAAGAAAAAGGAATTTCTATTATATAAGGTTAGCAACATACTCTTCACTCAAAGTTGGCATTCCACTTTATATATAACATAGTACATTTAAGAATATTTAATTATGATAAGATTACGTATAAAATTATCAAGCATGAAAAATAAGAAAAAAAGAAAAGCTAGGCGTACGATCATTTTTAATCAAATTTTAAACTAAGTGACAAAAAAAAATTAGAAACTTTATTTTTTGTTTTTATTATTTTTCTTTGTTTAATATAGAAATTAACAAAATAACACAAACTATTACAAAAATAAAGTAAAAACTATACAAAAAATAATGCAAAAATTTAGTCGAAACAACACAAAAACTTCAACAAAAATTTATGTATTTGATTTTTTATTTTATTTTCTGTTAAACAAACTACCTTTTGGATAAATGTTATGTGACTTTTTCACTAAAGATATTGGTTTTTTAGCATCTCTATTTCCAAATATTTCTTAAATATTTTTTTTTTCTCAATTTCTTTCTCTTATTCATATGTCTATAACCTTGATTGTCACCTCTACTATTACTTAATTCAAATTCAAAAATCAAATCTATCAAAAGTTCTAATTTTCAATTTTGCCAAGTTCAAGAAAAAAAAGAAAACAATATGCTGGAAAAAGAAAAGGGAGAAGGAAGAAGTAGTGGTGCCCCTAACTTTTTTGTGACTTAGCTAGTATTTACTATTTAGCCATGTAGCACAACTCATCAAACAATACCTTAATTCGCATGGGATCTAACCGTAGCAGGAGTGAAAAGAAATTTTACGAGTTTAAGAGCCATTTTTGTCATTTCAATATAAGGGGGAGTAAAGAGAATTTTCAATTTTGTCAACCCTATTGCATTCAAATTTTTGGTTTTCTTAAATTCCAAACCTAATATAACGTAATTTTTCAAAGAATAAGACCTTTGGACTTCATAAGATTCTCATTTTGATTTTTAATATTGAAATTACACAAATACTTCTCAAAAATCATATATATAAACTATCATTTTATTTAGTGTATGTAGTCTACTTTTAAATATATTATATATGTTTTATTTTTAAATATTTAATTAATTAATTTTAATTGAAGTGGTTCCATTGTGATTTACTAGTTGAATAATTAACCCAATGCTATGATATCTTACCGGTGAAACGAACTTTTGAATTGGTATGTCAATATAACGAAAAAGTTAAAGTATATAGTAGTGATAGGAGAATATAGATCTTCTCAATTTTCTTTAACATTTAAAAAAATAAAATGTAATTTTTTATTATTAATTTTATAAATAAAATAAAAAATAAATATGAAAAAAATAATAAAAAATTAAATTAAACAATTAATACTATCTATTTTTTTCTCTAAAGAAGAGAATCCGTTTCCGTAATTAGATCAAATCTTTATATGTATAATAAAAAATAATCATTAAATCATATTGTATATATTTTATATGGGAAGTTGATTTAATTATATATATATGTAATATGATTAGTCACAAAAAAAAATATGTAATATGATTATAACAATTAATAATATGTAGAGAAGATATACATGAACGTTAATATGGAGGAAATGAAATTTCTTTACTTTTTAGTTGATAATGTTATTTTTTATTATATATTATTTTTATTATCATTATCGATTATAAAAATTACAATATCAATATCTTATCATTATTAGGATCGATAAGATTTATATTTTATTTTAATTTTGTTTGTGAATTTTTTTTTTAAATTAAACTCTATTTTATTTGCAGTCATGTTATACATACAAGTCTTTTTTATTTACAAGTCTTACAAGTTGGGTCAAACTCAACAAAAGCTACACTCACCTATAAAAGCGTTTTAACAAGCGCACTACATTTTCAAAGCGCTCCCTCACCATTAAGAACGATTCTTCTTCTTCTGCCTCGATGAAAATTATAACTGTCATTTTTTCTTCGCGTTTCTCCTCCTCCTCTTCTTCCTTCCTCTTCTCCTTTTTCTTTATATTTCTCCTCCTTTTTCTTCGCGTGTTTCATCTTTATCATCGTATTTCTCCTCCTTCTTCTTTTGATTTTGCAACATTATTTATTTTTTTCTTTTTAGTTTGATTTTTTCCTCCTAAAAAAAATTATGAGAATATGAAATAAGAAGATGAAGAAGAACAACAGAAGATGAGGAGGAAGATGAAGAGTTCTGAATTATACAGAACATATCAGAATAAAAATACACCCAAATATCTTCGTTTTACACCCAAATATCTTCGTGTTACTCCTAAATATCTTCGTTTTACATCTAAATTTGCTACAAATACAAAAATGAGTTATGTTACATGTACACTAAAATCAACCACCAAAGTTAGCCACCAGTATAAAATACATACTGGAATACAAATAATACAATGAAAATAAATTAAAGTACACATATTTATACACAAATACATTGGTGGTTGATTTTAGTGGCTAATTTTAGTGTACAAATAGCATTTTTGTACAGAAAAATATTTTCTCTAATGCTGCATTTTCTTCTTCTTCTTTTCCTTATTTCTTTCTTTTTTTTAGTTAAATGAATGTAAGTTCATCCTCTTTCAAGTAATTTTGCAGCATTATGTGTTTTTTTTCTTCTTTGTTTGATTTTTTTGTTTTTATTCTTGTTAAAAGAGTAAAACAAGAAGAAACTTGAGAAGGTAAAAGAAAAAGAAAAAGATGAATAAAAAAAAGAAGAAGACGGTGATAATGATGAAAAAAAAGAACCAGCAGAAGATGAGGAGGAGGAAGAAGAAGAGTTCTGAATTATGCAGAACTTATCAGAATAAAAATACACACAAAATTCTTTAAAATATACCCAAATATCTTTGTGTTACACTCAAATATCTTAGTTTTACACCCAAATTTGCTGCAGATACATAAATGAGTTATGCTATTTGTACACTAAAATCAGCCACCAAAGTCAGCCATCAGTATAAAATACATATTGGAATACAAATATACATTGAAAATAAATTAAACCACACATGTATTTATACACAAATACATTGTTGGTTGATTTTAGTATACAAATAGCATTTTTGTATAAAAAAATATTTCCTCTAATGCTGTATCTTTTTCTTCTTTTCCTTATTTCTTTCTTTCTTTTAGTTAAATGAATGTAAATTCATCCTTTTCCAAGTAATTTTAGAGCATTATGTGTTTCTTCTTTTTCTTTGTTTGATTTTTTGTTTTTATTCTTGTTAAGAGAGTAAAACAAGAAGAAACTTGAGAATGTAAAACAAAAAGGAAAAGATGAATAAGAAAAGAAGAAGAAGATGATGATGATGATGATAAAAAAAAAGTAGCAGCAGAATATGAGGAAGAAGAGAAAGAGTTCTAAATTATGCAGAACTTATCAGCATAAAACTACACCCAAAATTCCTTAAAATACATTCAAATATCTTCGTATTACACCTAAATATCTTCGTTTTACACCCAAATTTGCTGCAAATACAGAAATGAGTTATGCTACGTGTACACTAAAATTAGCCACCAAAGTCAGCCACTAGTATAAAATACATACTGGAATACAAATATACATTGAAAATAAATTAAACCACACATGTATTTATACACAAATACATTGGTAGCTGATTTTAGTGTACAAATAGCATTTTTGTACAGAAAATGCTACATTTTTTTCTTCTGAATTGAATCACACCTCAGCCAATTGATTGGATTCAAAACAAATAAAATGATGAGAAGACTTGTAAAGACTTGTATGAGAAAAACGCTTGTATGTGTAAAACAAACTGCTCATCAATACTATAGAGGGGCTGCAAAATACACTCAAAATACACCATATTAAAACAAACATAAACTATAAAATGCAAATAGAACTATAAAACCATCATAAAAAATAACAAAAATCAGATTCATGTATCATCATTAAACAAAAACTAAAACAATTCAACTAAAAGAATAAGACAATTAGAGATAAAAAAGTCATAAACTGTAAATACACCCAAACTTTCCTAAAATACACCCAAATATTCCTGATTTACACCCGAACATCTGATATAAAATGCAAAAAATTCATCAAAACTAGTACATTAGATTCAATTCAAACAAGGAATAATGAACAGCAAATTTCACAGACAAGGTTCATGCATTATTCAACTACACAATTATAAACTACTAATTGGATTCAAATTCAAATTCAATTATTAACTAGAATTAAACCACACCTCATGAACTTCATTGGATTCAAATTCAAAATCCACTTTGCTTTGATTCAGTTGATAATCTGAAGTTGAATCATCAATTATCTTCAAAACGATTTAAGAGCTTAATTTCAAAAACAATGAAAAACGAGAAAAATGAAGAAAGAGAACAGAGAGAGAAACTTACGTAAACGACAAAGGAGAATGAAGAGAGAAACGCACGAAAGAGATCGAAGAGAGAAGACAAGAAAACGTAGAAGGAATTCAAAAAAGAAAACGAAATCCTTTCAAAAAAGGAAGTTATATATTTGCGCGTTGATTGATTGAAAAATTTGTTAAGAAGGCGCGTGAAACATACATGCCATAAGAGGCGCGTTTTAGGGATTAGGGATTTTTAGGACTTGTATGACTTATATAGTTAAAAGGCTTATATGTGAAGATTAATCCTTTTATTTGTAGGTTGAGAATCTCTCAACTTTAATCTTATCTGCATTTTAAAATTATATACTTGACTTGACTTACAATAATTTTTTTAACTAAACACAATATTTAATCATTTTATATAGTTTATAAATATACTAATAAAATAAAAGAATAACAAAATCATAAAAAAAAATATATGAGTTTTATTTTCAATAACTTTATTTTATATGACTTTATATAGTAATTTTTAATTACATAATAAAATACGTCAAGAGTGCAAATTAATGGGATAGAATTAGGCCTAAATCCGTAACTTAATTTGCTCTACTTTTAAAGTAGGGTTGGAAGTGAGTCGAGTTGAGTTGAGTTAGACCAAACTCAAGTTCAAGCTTGGCTTACAAATATTGAGCTTGGTTCACAATTCGACACACCAAAAGCTCACGAGCTGACTCGAGCTCACGAGTTGACTCAAATAATAAGAACATAATCTATAATTTTATATCAATAAATTATCTTATATATTTTAAAAAATATTTAAAAAGATCAATTTTATATATTGTTTATCTATCAATAAAGTATTAATTTTTTATTTATGTCCTACATCAAAATTATATAAAAAAATAAATATAAAATTTTAAATAATTAAAATGATTAATATATATATATATATATATATATATATATATTATATATATATATATATATAATTGAGCCAGTTCACGAACTAATGAGTTGATCTTATCCAAGTTCAAACTCGCCTCATTTAATTTATGAGCTCAATTTCAGGTTCAAACTTGACTCACTAACTCACGAATTTAGCTTGTCGAACTCGAGCTGGTTCATGAGCTGGCTTTACTCACTTCTAACCCTACTTTCAACCCTATCCTACCTAACGAATTGAATTGAATACTCGCATATAGAGTTAGTATTATCATCCCTAAGGATGAAGGTGAATCAAGCCAGCTCGAAGTCGACTCATTAATAGCTTGATAAGCTGATGAATTCGTGAGCTGGTGAGCCAAGTTTGAACTTGAATTTGAGCTAATAAATTAAATGAGTTGAGCTTGAGTTTGGATAAGCTCAACTCATTAGTTCGTGAGCTAGCTCGATTATATATAATATTAAAAGTATAGATTAAATGTATATAGGATATGCGTATTAATAATTTAATATATATATATATATATATATATATATATATATATATATAATAGTAATATATAATTTTACATATATATTAATATTTTTAATTATTTAAAATTTTAAAATAATTTTTTATATATAGTTTTGATGTAAGACATAAATAAAAAATTTATAATTGATAGATAAATAATATATTAAATTTATTTTTTAAATATTTTTTAATATATATAAATTATAATTTATTGATATAAAATTATAGATTATGTTCTTATTATTTAAGTCAGCTCGCTAATTCGTGAGGTTTTATTGAATCGAACTTGAGTTTATAAAATAAGATGTAAACCAAGTTTAATTTTGGTGCGTCAAACTTAAACTTTATCTAATTTGACTGGCTTGGAACCCTCTCGTCCCTAATCATCCCGCTGAGCCGTATGTAAGTTGTAACGAATCAACGGCTGTGGAGCCTAAGTGACACATGGCTCCAAAATGTGTAATCAATATATTATGAACAAAAGGGTTTCACACTTTCCCATCTCTTTAATGATTCCAAAAGCCGAGGAGGAACAAGCTTGGCCCTACCAAGAAGATACTCTTATTAGTTATTATACTACACTAGTAGTAGAAATTAGGAAGAAGTTGAATTTTGAATAAAATAAACTGATAATTTAAAAAAATAACACTTAATTAAATTGGTCTAAAAAAATTAGATTGGATACTTGGATTTCATTATACTTTTATTTTTTAAAAGTATATAAAAATTATTCTTGTTGAACAAATTAATTACTCTATCTCTTTTGATTAAAATTTTAACATGCGTGTTAAAAAAATAAACTGTTAATAAATTTTATTATTACAATTAAATCTTAAAAAAAAATACTCTAAGATAAATTAAATAATTCTCTTTTAAAATATGTCGAAATTAATTTGTTTAATAATAATTTTAATTTTTTTAAAATAAAAATTTTAAAATTAAAATATTTGATCTAAAATTTTTTATATTAATTTATTAAAATTAATTCTAATATTTTTGGTACGACAATATCTTAATTATAAAATTTAAAATAGTGCATGAATTTAATTAAAATTTTTTTAATTATAAATTTAGTAAAATAATAAAAATTAATAGAATAATTTAACTTTAATTATTTTGATATAAAAAATTTGAATAAATAAAGTGAAAAAAAAAACTCAACTTGTGAAAAGCGGAAACACTTAATAAAACTGATAAATTGGTTTTCATTAAATTTGTGATAAATAATTTGTCAATTTATTACTTCAGTTCATATATGCCTGGAACATTGGTAAAGAAGTTAATTTTCTTACAAAAGAAAATTTTGTGGAATAAAGAGGATGGCAATTATGGGTTATCATTAGTAAAAAATGATATTGTCAAAGTCCTAAAAAAGTTAGGAGGTCTGGAAATGGATGATGCAATAATTTGGAATACAGTTCTTTTGTTCAAGTGGTGGTGGAGATTTTTGAAAAAAAAAATTATCCATTATAAAAGAAAATTGTGTGCTCTTGTAACGATTTGAATCTAAATATTGTTCTTTTTTGTCAACTCGTGCCAAAAGAATGAGGCTCATAGAAGGATATATGTTAATTACAGATAAAAGAAATACATGTGAGAGACAATATGATTAGAGGATTATCTTTGGAAGTAGAAAATAGTAGAAGAATTCACTTTTGGAAAGATAATTGGCTATCATGTATTCATGTGGTATGTTGAAATTAGTCTTTCTAAGACTTTTTTCGGTTTCAAATCAAAGCAGATCCGTAATAAGAGATTGTAGATTTTGGGATAGATTAGAGTAGATATGTCATTTTCAATAGAAAAGACAATTATTTCAATGGGAGTTGGAGTTAGTTAATCAACTTCATAGGGTCCTTCAGTCAATCATATTAACACATGGAAGAGAGAACCGATTAGTTTTGTAGGCTGAACTATTACCGAAGGATATTTTAAGTTACAGTTTTACTAGTTCTATTTAGAAGAATTTGGTCCCACTACGAATTGAGTTATTCACCTGATTTGTGTTAGTGGGCAAGAGTCAATACTAAAGAGAGATTATGTAAATTTGGTCATTGATCAAAATGATAGTATTTGTATTTTATGTAAATAGAATACCAAGAATGATTACCATTTATTTATTGGTTGTGAGTTTACTTGACAAGTGTGGTATGCTTAGTTGTGTGCCAATAATAAACCATAGTGTATTCTAGGTTCAATTAAGTAACATTTTGAGAGTTAGGATATGTGTATCTATAAGAAAAGGAAAAACATAACATGTGGTTGATTGGTTTTTTTTTTTTTTTGTTATTATTTAGAGTACTTAGTTGAAAAGAAATGACAAAATTTTCAGAAATAAAAAAATATGTATTGCTGTGTTGTGAAAATAGTCAATAGGTCAATTAGGAATTATAAAAATAGAGTGATATTTAATCTTTTGAGTTATTGATGATATTATTGAAAATAATTAAAAATTAATTTATTTTATCTATCTAATATTTTTGCATTGATACTCCACCTTAATGTGTTGAGTTTTTTTGTTTCAAAAAAATATTTTATTAAAAATATACAAAAACAACCTGTATAAATATATAAATAATAATGTGCGGGCTAATTTCTAATTTCCACGGACATTTGTTGGCATTCTAGTTCGAGCAAAGCTTACATTATTGATTCTATTAATTTATTTTACACAACTCAAACTTCAAATATTAGCAAATAAGCACAACTCCACAAGATAGTGCGAAGAACTTTTGTGGACCAATAAGCACCCGCCACGTGGCCACCCGGATTCTTCCTCACCACTATTTGGTTCACTACTCCCCTCACTCATCACTCGTCACTCAACACTCAACTCAACTTCCTTTCCCCAAAAACTCTCTCCTTTCCCTACCTTCCTTCAAATTTCTAGCAACCCAAAAAACCAAAGACAACGCGCTCCGTAACTAACTAACTTGCTGAAAACGCACACAAAAACAGTTACAACAGAAAACATGCTGAGGGAAGGAACAAACATCAATATTGGCGGGAGCTGCAGCTCCACCAACAACTGGTCACGTGCCTGCGACACGTGCCGCTCTGCACCCTGCGTGGTGTACTGCCGCGCGGACTCTGCCTATCTCTGCTCCGCATGCGACGACAGAGTCCACGCCGCAAACAGGGTGGCGTCGAGGCACGAGCGCGTGTGGGTCTGCGAGGCCTGCGAGCGTGCCCCGGCAGCCTTCCTCTGCAGAGCCGACGCCGCCTCCCTCTGCTCCTCCTGCGACTCCGACATCCACTCCGCCAACCCCCTTGCCGGCCGCCACCACCGCGTCCCCATTCTCCCCATCTCAGGCTGCTCCTCGCTCATCCGAGAAGAAGAACAAAGAGAAGGAGAACCAGAAAGAGAAAATGATCACGTGTTTGAAATTGAAGGTACAATTAATAATCAGAATTATAACCATGGATGTGAAATGGAGGATGAGGAGTGTGAGGGTGATGATGAGGCTGAAGCTGCTTCGTGGTTGTTGCCGCATCCTGTGAGGATGGGTGGTAACGATGAGAGTGATGGGTTCTTGTTTTGTGGTGGCGACGGTGACGGCGATGGTGATGAGTACTTGGAGTTTGTGGATTGTGATGATGATAATAATAATAATAACCAGTTTAGTTGTCTTGATCATGATCAAGATCAAGATATGCTGCATAACTATGGCGGCGATCATAATCAGGGAAACAACCATGACAGCGTGGTTCCGGTTCAGATGCAACAGTGTTTCGAGTTTGACTCCTCTAAAGTCGGTGCTGGATTCAGTTACAATGGTTCTCTTAGTCAAAGTGTAAGTATATTTATCATTTCTTTTCTTTTGCTTTTGCTTTAAGAAAAGTTTTCAATTTGAATTAGGTAATTAACATTAAATATCTATTCAACCATTAGATAATACCAAAATTAGTATACGTAAAAATATAAAATATATATTAAAAATAAATATAACTGATTTTAAATTTTTGATATTTAATTTTAGTATATAAATAATATTTTACTGTATTACATAAATTTTTCTAACTTTTTTAGATAAAATTCGTTACTTTACCTTTTCAAACAATGAGTGTCTAAAAGGTGTAATGTCTAATTTTTCACTTAAAACTATTTAGTTCAAATATAGTTCTATTCTTATTTTTGTAGTAGTCTTAGCAATTTTTACTTGATTGATTAAATAAACTTTTAACTTCAAAGTTTAAACAAATATATACTATATACATGTATGATTAAATTGAATTCAGGTTTATTATCTAACAAGCTTTCATTCTTTTTCACTCTTACACAAGGATTGAGATTATTTTCAAAGTTGTACAACGCTTCACTAAAGGGATGAAGCTTGCGGATTTAAATTTTCTAAAGTTTAAAAATTATTTTAAAGAGTAAATTGTGATCTTTCACCTTTGATTAGTTTTTCTTTCATATTTATTTTTGGTCCCACCTATGTAATAAATGGTGAGAAATCACACTTTACTCTCTAAAGTGAAATTCAAACTTTAAAGGATCCAAATCCAAAGTTTACTAGCTAGAATGTGCAATTTAGTATTTTTCCTCTTTCAGATATGGAAATTAAATGATAATATATAATTATATATGTTCATGTCCTTGATAGTTGTACTTTGATTTTGCCTTTGTAGAGATAAAATACTTTATTTCCGTTTCTGGAAACACAAAAGGGCAACTTAACTATTTTTGTTTACTTGGTTTACCCCCTCTATCTTATAAAAAAAAAAAATAAAAAGTAAGAATAAATTCTTTCACCAAGTTTTGTTTTGTACAAAATTCCTCAGCCTCACTATATATTGGAGTATGGGAATTGGGAAAGTTAACTAGGAATCCAAAATAAGGGTTATCCAAATATTGTAAAATCTAGATGTGGCTACCATAAAAGAATGCTACCCAAAAAAGGATAAGTTTTTATCTATTTTATTTGGACATAAATTTTTTCGTTTAAAAAAAAATCCAATTTTTAAATTTGTATACTATCTGAATCATGTTCTTAAAATTATAAAAAATATTGTATATATACAAAAATCAACTACCATATATTTATGTATAAAGACAATATTTATAAATTTTTAATGTGTATTTTAACATGTGTTTTTATTGAAGTGAGTGATTTAGTGGGTAATTTTATTGAATTGTGATCTCATAAACTTATTAAAAAATTTCAGGTTTCAATGTCATCCATGGAAGTTGGAGTTGTACCAGAATCAACATTGAGTGATGTGTCAATCTCACATTCAAAGGCACAAATAGGAACAAGTGAGCAATTTCCTCCAATGCCTATGCCTTCAACACTTCTAACTCCAATGGACAGAGTAGCTAGAGTTCTAAGATACAAAGAGAAAAAGAAAACAAGAAAGTTTGAGAAGAAAATAAGATATGAATCAAGAAAGGCCTATGCAGAAACCAGGCCACGTATTAAGGGTCGTTTTGCAAAGAGAACAGATGTAGAAGCTGAAGTTGATCAAATGTTATCTTCAACCCTAATGTCAGAAGCTGGATATGGCATTGTTCCTTCCTTCTGAAGAAATCTGCTATGTTGGATATTGTTTTTGAGATAGTAGACGCGAAAATTAGTTTGATCTTAGAGACAGAGATACAGAAATATAAAATTTGGTATTTTCTGTATTTTTTAAAAGTGAAAATAGAAAATATTTATCTTTAACTTTTTGTCTCTGTATATCTATCTCAAAAAAATATCTTAAAGAAAAAGAATAGAAGGCACAATTAATCTATTTTTATGTAGTCCAAATAAATTCGGACAAATTATATTTTTCAGTTCTATACTCATGTTTATAAATGTGATATCCTTATCTTAATTTTGTTAACACTTCTGAAAAAATTTTCATGTTCTTTTGCTCTATATATAGAAAAATAATAGAGTAAATACCCAATTCGGTCCCTGTCCATTTTCAATTAGGACAACGCGATCCCTCACCAAAAAATTAACCTACACCGGTTCCTGTCTATGCAAAAAATCACTCATCGCGCCCCCTCCCGTGTATCCCCCGTCCATAGATGACGGAAAAAGCTTATGTGTCAGTTACCGGCGCTGATCTGTCAGTTAACCCAGTGTGAAGTGCCAAGGTGGATAAGTGGGAATGGACAGGGGTCGATTTGTCCCCCTGTCACATTAAAAAACGACGTCGTTGCTAGGTTAATAAGAAGCAAACGTTTCCTTCATCATTTCATTCCTCAACCTCTGCACAAAGTATTCATAGTCTAAACAAGAAACCCTAGGGGACCATGGTTGAAAGTGGAGAACGTTGTGTATCCTCCAACCTGCGAGCTGGTGATAGTTGGAGTTATAGCATGAACTCTAATGAGAGTATTGTAGGTAGAAGGAAGAAGAGATGGGTCTCCCCAAAATGCTGTTGCGGGTCTGATGCTGTTCTATTCATGTCTGGGACCAAAAGTAATCCGAATAAGTTATTCTTACGGTGCCCTAAATTCAAGGTATGTTCATGTAAAATTTTGTGTTGAATATACAAAAATTCTATATTTAGTTCCAGGTCTGTTCATGGTTTTAACATTTTTGTATCTGTCTATATGTAAACTGCAGAAGGATGTTGCTCATTTTTTGTATGGCTAGATGATTATGTCTCTTCCTTTAATGAACATTTTTCGAAGACAACATCAAAAGGGGTATTGCAGAAGAACCAGCAACGATTTGAAGGCCTTAGTGATGCGGTGGATGACAAAGTAGAAGAGTTAGAAATGAGGTTGATTGGATTAGAAAATTAATTGGGAAAGAGCAAGAAAAAAATGGGTGAAAGTAGATGCTCGGAGTTAGGTTGTAGTATTTTTGCATTTTTGATTGGTGTTATGGTTGCCTGTTTATTTAGGACAACTATGTATGCAACCTAATGAATAACTTTAGGGTATCTAAGAACTGTGTGGCAAGATGAGATTGGAAATGTAAACATTTTGGATGTAAGTTATATGAAGATGAATTATTATGATGAGTGTTTAAAGTTTGTTACCTGATCTTAATGCAAATTAGAGCAGCAAATATTTGTGCATGTAACATAGATTGAAGTAAACCTTGTAAAGCATAGCAAAAAGTACTATTATATTCATATTGTCAAGAAAGATGTAACTCATATGTTCATAGTGATATATCATTGCAGAGGCAACATGATCCTATCAAACTTAGACATTTGTAAATACCAAAATATCAACAGAGGCAACATGATCCTAATCAAACTTAGACATTTGTAAATACCAAAATATCAAAATAACAGCAAAACATTTGCTGACATAATTGTATCCTTCAACTAAAGTCTCAAAATACCAAATAACAGTATCACAATCTCAGTATCACATATCTAAACTCCTATTATAAGTGTCACCCCTACTTAGGAGGCCTAAGTCCTGGAGGCCGGTAGCCGGGTGTTGGCACAAATTTCAGAAGTCGTGATGCTGTAGTTTGAATTTGCACTGCCATCGTCTCTTCAGAATCGCATCATGACTGGTTCCTGGAGTAGTCTTCCCAGCTATTGAGTCATTTGATTGGAGCTGTGAGCTGTGGGCATCAGGTTTGGGGCTTGGAAGGTTGAGATTTGAACCATAAGGTTGGCCCCGGTGCTGGTATGGGTGGAGGCACGAAAGATGGAGCTGGAGGCCTAACAATCTGCTGCTTCTCCCTAACTGTTGGAGGGTTGTCGTTGGAGTTTTTTTTCTTGCAGCCTGTAACAATTTAGGTTTAGCAGTTATATGAATGAAACTTTAAGGGATTGAGATGTAATAATTTGTTGGATGAAACAGGTTTTATTTTTTAAACAATAGGAAAAAAAGTACCTCCTCAGCTGGTGGTGCAGATTGCGAAACTGAAATTTCTTCTCTCTGATTTTTGGGTAGTTTTCTTCTAGCTTTTCTGGCTTTGCTCTGTGACAAATTCAATATCATAGAAAGCAAGCAACAAAAGACAATTCTCAACTCAGCCATTGTACATAACACAACCATTCTCAATCAAGCAACATATAAACCTAATCAGTACATAACACAGTCTTTCTCAAGCAAGCAACATATAACTCTAATCAGTACATAACACAGCCATACTTAAGCAAGCAATATAAACTTAATCAGTACATAACACATCCATTGTACCTCAATTCTCAAACATAGAGTAAAGAAGTTATTGTTTAGGATAAGTCAATTGTTAAAGCTAAGACATTGTACATGATCAGTGTTTGTGGCTGGAGCAGTATTTGTTGCTGGATCAGTTGATGATTTGTGAGTTGTTGTCTTCTTCTGTGCTCGTCTCTCCATTTTAGTCATAGGCTTCCAGTTGGGATCTTGTGCTGCATTCGGACATGTCTTGTAGTAATGGCCTGTTTGGCCACACTTAGAGCAAGTAACAACGAATGTCTTCTTCGCCTTGGTGGTGCTCATCTCTCTATCAACTGGATCGGCTCTTCTCTTCATCTTAGGTCTATGAGCAGCTCTCTTGATAGAGGGAGGCAGTGGCCTTGGTGCATTAGTAGGTGTCCAGTACTCTTCACTGTTGACTGGTTTAATGCAATGTGAATAAGTTGCTCTGATGGCTTCCATAGTTAGCCACTTATGCACGAAATCCTCAGCCTTAAGACCCATTTTAGCTAGTGCTGCAACTGCATGTCTACAAGGCATTCCTATGTACAATAACAAATTGATGTAGAATCAGAAAAAGGCAATGAAAATATAATGATAAACCAAAAATTAAAACAACAAAATAATTATCCATAACTATATAACCAGACTTACCATCAACTGCCATACATTGCATGTACATGTCCTCTTGTGAAGATTGACACCCACTTATGGTTTTGAGAATGAACCTCAAAGAGGACTCTTTCCGAATCACCAGCCATATAGCTCTCCATTTTGACTCTTAGGCTTAATAAATTGATCCAACTTCTTATGTTGGACTGGTGCAAGTGGTCCAATGTGAGCCTCCAACTTCTTGTGCGTTGCCATCTTTCTATTATGTAGCACCGCAGCCTTCACACATGCTTAGAATAGCTTTTCCCTATGCTCCACAATCTTCGCATTCCATACTTCACTATTATATTAGTTTGTCCACTTTCGGCCCATGACTAAAGTACGCCTTACACCACACAGCCGGATCAAATTTTGCATATACTACCCATGCTGGTGCACTTACTCACTTTAATTTCTCCATCGAAGCAGCTAATTCAGTGTGTGTGGTGCACCTTGCACATTCCCAAACCAATTGTTTCGTCTCTTCATCTTTGAAGTGCTTGTGAAGTTCTTCCAGATATAGTACACAATTCCTGTGGTGAGGCTCTCGGAATATCTCCTTCAAGGCCAATGCCAACCCCTATATCAGTCCAAGGACATGATATGATTAGAAAATTCTAATTAGCAATGATGAAAAATATTAAAATTGTAATGCTTCATTCATTTCATTTAAGATCTATTGTGGCATGCAGCATCGCTAAGTGTTTCTACAGTCTAACCAGTTATGTGAGCAATTTAAAGATAATTAACATAAAATTATATGTTCGATGATGCCATGCCATGAAGCATTTTGAGATGTGATAATAAGAAATCACATATTAGATTTCAGCAACTTAACTAGTTATGATTCCCAAGATTTTTATTTTTTTAAAAGATATCTTGGAATAAAGAATCATATCTTTACTCATAAGTAATTCAAGTTAAAATGTTTTTCTGTCTTTTAGCATCATGCTAAAACTAGAAATCTTAGTATTATATACAAAATTATAATATATTATTTCTATCAATCTCACAAGATGATTCAACTAAGTGATATTATACTCTTGCATAATAATAGCAATAACAATAACAACAATAATATTATGCTGATTTATGTTTTGTGCATGGAAGGCCATCCCTCTACATGGTTGTCATTTAAAACATGAGTATAGTGCTATTTCAAAAATGTAGAATAAACATGAACTTAACAGCATGTTCAATGTATTGCATTAGACCAAACGCTATTGAAAAGTTAGTAGGTAAAAAATAGAAATAAAAAAAGAAAGGTTAGGTAGCAACCATAAGTTTGTGATCTCCAAGTCCTATTTTTACAAAAAAAAAGTCACAAAGGAACACACAATATAAAAATCCCCACAAATGATTATTACACTTACAAAAACTCTTCACATTTGATATTTGCAAACAGAACTCCAAGCCTAAGTAAGGCCAAAAAGAAAACTCAAAAACTTACAACCAATAGATTCCAAACACCACACAACACTGATAGCACCCCAAAATAGAGATAGCTTATCTTCAATCTCCAAACACCACTAATGGATTCCAACCACCAAATGCCACAACCACACAAACTGACCAAACTAATGAAAACCAAAACCAAAGCATAGTTCTTTCCGAAGAACACAACACCCCAAAATTTGTTTTGTAATGATGGTTCCATTTTAGTCACATGCCCAGGAAGAACAAATCTCATAATCACTCAGATTTTTAATTGAACCATTCATGTAGATATAGCCAAGCAGCTTCACTCCGTTTTCATGACACATGTATCATATTGAAAATTTTTTAAGGTTTCATTTGATCTCATTGAGGTCTTCTCAGAGACTTATCACATGTAAAAACTGAAGACAAACCAATCAATCACCATTTTCTTATCTATCACAGTGGTGTGCTAAATTTAATACACAATCAAATTTGTTTAAGAAAAAAATCTGGTGTGAACCCCTTTAGACAGTGCTAACGAATTGCAAAGGCCAATAATAACCAGTAGATTTCTTTGATGGAAACAATTAACCTTTTCTGGAAAAAATAAGAGTAGCTTCTAATTAAAATTATTTCCAGTTTCTGAAATCAAGTTGTCACAACAATTTTTTGAGAATCAGCAACAAACACACCCATAACTTTCCTTCTTATTTTAAAGTGGTTTCAAAGTACATAAAAATTAATTCCTCAACTAATAAACTAAAAAATAAAAAAAGTTTTATCTCAATGAAACAGAGATTACCAACCAAATCAAAGCGTAGAACATACATAATCATTCAACACAAGTAACTAATTAGCAGGGTTTAGAGCTGACCTTTTGTTGATCGGAGATAAAATTCAGTCCCAACTCAGTGCAATCCCCCAGATCCTGCTTCAATACTGACAAAAACCAGCCCCAGGTGTCTTTGCATTCGTTCGGAACCACAGCATACGCAATTACAAAAAAGTGGTTGTTGGCATCTTGCCCCACTGCAGATAATAGCTGTCCACCATAGTAACCTTTGAGAAAGCACCCGTCCAACCCGATTAGAGGCCTGCACCCAGCTATAAAACCCCTTTTACATGCATCCAAACTTATATACAGTTTGTCGAACAGTGGCAGCGACTCTGGCTGAGGTATGACATCAATCATAGCTGTGCTCCCTGGATTACTCCTGTGTAGTTCCATCAGATAGTCACGAAGCTTTTCATACTGAACTTGTTCGTTGCCTATAACTATCTCTCTGGCAACCTTCAGTCCCCTGCTTATCATTTTCTCACTAAGATGTACATTGTACTCCTCAATCATATACTCCCTTGCCTGTTTAGGCTTTAACTCAGGCTGAGTCAGTAGCCTTTTCACTAACTTTGATGTCACCCACTCTCTGCTAGCTAGATTACTGCCAAAATCTCTAGCACAGTTGTGCTCATTAACCAGTGTCTTCACCTGATAACACCCCCCAGCACTGTTCCAAGAGGTTAGAATCAACCAAGGACAATTCTCTCCTGCACATGCAGCCCTCACCCTCTTCTTTTCATTCTTTAGATACATCACATCCTTCCCTTCATACACAAAGTAGTCCTTTAGTGCATTCTTAAAAGTTTTCATTGTGATGAATGTTTGCCCCACCTTAAATTCAACTTCCCCATATTCTGTCTCCTCATTGAAAGCATCAAATGCAGTCCTATTTTTATCATCATCAGACACCGGACTGTTAAATGCTTCACTCTCATATTCATAAGGCTTTTCATAATCTGAGTCTAGCTCTTCCCCAACAATATCAAAACTTGATGCCATTGTATTCCCAACAAATCCATGTCCAGCCTCCACACCACCACCTGCTTCAGGCCCATCAACTACTGCACCTTCTGTCCCAGTTTTTTCATCCCTTAGAATATGTTTCCTCCTCCTACCAGAATACCTCTTGGAAGCCCGTTTCTTGGCTGTCTTTGGAGAATAACATGGACCACCTTTACTTGGTCCAGGCTTATCCCTATTCTTTTTTTTTTCTTCAATCTCTCCTTCCTTTTCTGTACCTCACTACATCACTGCTATGAGTCTCTTCATATTCTGGAGAGGTGGCTTATATGGCTCGTCCTCAGTTGTTTCATACCCCACCTGAGGAAGATGGGTCACTCATAATAACCTCCTCAGCTTGCATTCCTCATCCCAACATCTGGCACACTAACGGGTGATCAAAGTATATGAATCTCGTTTGTCTCCTTGTTTTTAATCTTGTTAGACCTCATGTCATTTATCTCAGTATCACCCTCATTACATGTAAGCCGGATTCCAAATCAGGTGCCATGCAATCAAACCAAAACTAGTCTTGTACTCCCTATAACCCAACTCCTTCAGTAACGTTACAAAATCAAAGAAGTTCACCAAATCAATGTCTAAAGGTGGCCACTTCTTGACTTTTTCATCAACATATTCTAATTTGCCCTTTGCATTCCTCTTAAAATTCCTCCATGATGAAAAACAGGAACTATTCAAGCTCATCCTCTGGAAATTATTTTACTAATCAAATCCAATTCATGACAGTTTAACATCACTGAGCCAATCATCTAAACTACTGACAATTAACATCAATTATTTAACAAATTAACTAAAGAAGTTCAAAATCTATCAGCATCACACATTTATAAAAATAACAACCAGGCAACCCATTTCAACCCACTAAACACTAAGCACCAACATGCAATTTAGGAACACAAATTGATTAATACTGTTTTAGATGCCCAAATTCATTACTAACCTGAATGCCGACACAAGCTGCCTCCTCCACTACACGGCGTCAGTGACTCCGTCAAGTGTGGCGTTAGAGCTCACCTTCGAGTCCTTCCTGGCGGCCTTGTCAGCACCCTTGTCAGCACCAACACTTGCTACTTTCACCACTCTCTTTCCTATCATGCGGAGAAGGTTGAGGGGTTTTGGTTCTCTGTAAATTTGAGTTGGGCTTGGGGGTTATGAGGGTGAGAATGACGTTTGCTTCTTATTAACCTAGCAACGACGTCGTTTTTTAATGTGACAGGGGGACAAATCGACCCTTGTCCATTCCCACTTATCCACCTTGGCACTTCACACTGGGTTAACTGACAGATCAGCGCCGGTAACTGACACATAAGCTTTTTTCGTCATCTATGGATGGGGGATACACAGGAGGGGGCGCGATGAGTGATTTTTTGCATAGACAGGGACCGGTGTGGGTTAGTTTTTTGGTGAGGAATCGCGTTGTCCTAATTGAAAATGGATAGGGACCGAATTGAGTGTTTACTCAAAATAATAGGACTTCATCCAATTTTTCCCTGTTATTTTTACATTTTTCAATTTTCATTGTATTTTTTGAAATAAAATATTCTACATTTGATCATCTTTTATTATTAATCTACTTTATGGTTGAATTGAGTTTCTTTGATCAATTTTAGTTCACACTTTGAGTTCCACTTGAAGTTGAAGGACAATTTCTTTTTTCTTTTTTCTTTTTTTCCTTTAGTGTAGAAGCACAATAGTAGTTTTGTCTAAAATAGGACAACAGAGGCTTTAGTAGGAAAATGTGATTCAATAGATTAGGTTATTATATATTTTTGTTCTTATTAAGTGTTTAGAGTTTATTAATACTCGTCTTAGGTATGGAAGAATTCTAAAATTGTGAATTAGATATCTTGCCCATCAAGTGCCTATAAATTAAAGAATTAGTCACTATAAAAAAAATTACAACAATGGCTTTTATTTTGTATGCTTAATTCAGCATTCTCAATTATGAATAGATATAGAAAGTAATATTACATCCATTACAACATTAACATATTATTATTATTTTGATTGGCTTCTTTATCTACTTGCATCATTCTCCCTTCTTTGGTGTGGTATATTATAGGAGTATACATTAAAATAATTAAATAGTGGTTAATTCATTAAAAAATTATAACCACATTTTAGTTAACTAATTTAATAAAATAATTTAAAAAATTATATCTATATTATTAAAAAATAGTTAATTAAAATTAAATTTAAAAAATCATTTTTAACCGATTAATTAAAATCAAAATTGTTCGATATCTTGAGATTCTGGACGAGCTGGTGAAGTGTCCCGGATGAGGTAGTACGGATCAGCCCGACTCTGAGCTCGTGTGCGAGATGCGGGGGTTGGCGATCTCCCGAACTCTATGTGAGGTGAAGGGGGTGTCACATCCGACACTCAAGTCAAAAGGTACCCAGGTGAATTGAGTGTAAGGTGATGATGACGAATCTTGGGAGAGGAGTAGGACCCTCCCCATATATATCTTATGAGTAGGGCGGGCCTCATAGAAAAGGTCTCTTTCTAGAAAACTTCCTCTTCCACAGCTGTCATGTAGCTAGCAGCAAGGATGCTTTTGTCCGGGTTGTAAACCGGACGGGTTATGCCCACCAATCCGACCATGCGGGTCGGGTCGTCCATGGATCGGGTTGGCCAACAGGCCAGTTGGATTGGATCGTAACAAAAACTAAATTTTATGTAATTCTTGTGTTTAAATTGGTTAACAGGTTTTTTTTTTGTAAAAATCGATTTTTGTTTTTTTTTTTTGAAAAATCTAATTTTTGTGTGTAAAAAATCGGTTATTTTTTTAATTGGTTTTTATTTTATAACTAATTAAAAATCCATTTTTGAATTTTTTTAATTGATTAATAACTAATTTTATCATATAAAACCAATTTGATTAACTAATCAAATTATAAGACACCAAAAAAAACTTAACCAAATTATATACAGCCCTAATATATTACCTAGTAATTTAGATTATTCTATATTGGCAATAATCTAGAATCAACTTCATTAGGTTAGAAAACAAATTTATTCACTCACTATTTTGTTAATTTTTTTACTCATTTTACCTTTTTTTTTCTCTCTCAACATCATAATCCACAGCCACCCACCAGTCCACCACCACTGTACCAATTGTCGTTGTTGTTGATGAGTTTGAAAAGCTCTTGTTTAATTCTGATGATGAACAAACATTATTAAATATTTAATTACAAAATTATTAATTTGATCTCAACTCATATTTGCTTAATTAATAATTTTGTTGTGCAGATTTTGTGTTGGGCCGAAAATGAAATTCTGGATTAAGCCCAACTAGCCTTACTACATGCTTCTCATGCTATAAAGCTGAATTATTATTTGGGCCGAACAAAACAAAAGAAATGTTGCAAAGCCCAAGTGAAATTTTTTCAGCTTTGATTTTAAAGATTATAATCAACAAAGTGAAGCTGAATTATGATTGGGCCAAATGAAACCTATTGCTACCAAGCCCATGTTGATGAATGTTTCCATGCCTTATTCGAATCCATGAAGCAATGAAATGCCTAAATGCTTCCAACGGATTCCACTTCATTATTGAAAGATTCAAATTAATTAATGCATTGAAATATAAGAAAGAGAGAGAAGATTGATTTGATAGCTATTATGACACTACACCCTACTCAACAAAGGGAAGTGGGAAACTTGAATTCACTTTTACTCTCTCTCTCTTTGTTCATTGATTATTGTTCAAATCCATTGATATTTTCTCTCTTCTCTCTCATCCTCCCTTTCTCTTCTTTCTTCGGTCATTAACCAGAAGCCATGGACTACTGGAGCTACCAAAGGAAAGAAAAGCAAGGCTAAAGACCATCGAGTTGATGGCACAAAAAAGAAAAAGAAAAGTATGCTGTGGCTGAGATTATCACCTAATCTGGTAAGATTTGGTGAGGTAATCTCGGATCCTTCATACTCAAAAAGAAGGATGAAGATTCGGCCAGTAGGGAAGATCCTTGGAGGCATGGCTTGTCTTTGATTCTGCTCAACCACCACAGGGAGTAGCTAGAGTGGCGAAGTGATAGTTGAAGGCAGAAATCAAAGCAGATGAAGTCATTATCATCATGAAGCATCAAGGGCCAGAAATCCATCTTGGAGAGGAAGCCAAGGATGGAGCGCTCGGATTGATGAAGAGTGATGACCAAGGAAGGACTAGAGGTATTTGCATGTTGGTTTCTGCATTAGTTACCTCTTCTCACTGAGTGGCCGAACCGGTTTTGTTGAAGGAAAAGAAGCTGAGCTCGGGTTTGTGTTTCAACTGTGAAGGCTTCACTTCTCTATAAAAGAGGTGAACAGTCATGGTTTGATTCAAGGAGTAAGATTTGAGAGTGCAAGGCACAGAGTTCTCAGAGCTACCTAAGCTAGCAGTTCTCTTCTCCTTCAATGTTTTCTGTTTTGTATTTTTCTGTTTAATTTTGTCATGTCTTGAGTCTCATGGAAAAAGGCAAACAGTGAGGTTTGTATGAAAAAGCCATAGAGCGAAAAAAGGCATAGAGTGCAAAATTAAAAGAAAAAGCCATAGATGTCTTAGAGTTCCTTTGTACATCTGTGTTGTGTTTTATGATTCTGTGGGAATCCCCTTGTAAGTTGGGTTATCACTTTACAAGTTGTAATCTGGATGATTATAGTAAAATTCCGTCATTGTTGTGATGGAGACTGGATGTAGGCTGCACTGCACTTAGCAGCTGAACCAGGATATATCTGGGTGTTATCTTCTCTCTCTTCCTACTTCAATTCTGTTTTTACTGTTCAAGATGAAAAATCAAAAATGTCTCGTGTCAAATGACGAGACAAAATGAAAATGTCTCGTAACTAGGGACGAGCTAAAATCAGAAAAGCTTTCTCTAAGTCCAGCAAGTGTCAGCAAGCAAAAAGGGGCTAAGATTCAACTCCCCCTTCTCTTAGCCACTGAAACCATCAGTTGTTGATTAATCACTTGCTGCCGATGATACTAAATACTAAACTTTAAATTCTAAATCTTAAATCTTAAATAATATTATAAATCTTTTAAAAGTTAGAGTGAAAGTTAAAAAGATAATTTTATAATAAAAAATTAATTAATATTCACTACTTATTTTCCAAAGATATATTTGGATGTGGACGATACATTTTAAAATCTGAGAAAATTTAAAATTTTGGACCATCTAAATACTTTAGTTTACTCAACATAGAATTCAATAATATAGTTACATCAAGCAATGGAGAAGAGGGAGAAGTGCAGAGATAAAATACTTGATAATAAAAATATGGATCCTGCTAGGGAGACAATGAACTATTTGTATAATGTGTATAATTGGCTATTGAGTTACAAAATGAACATCCTCCATACTATTTAGAATGGACTATTTGTACAATGTGTATAATAATGGGCTATTGAGTTACAAAATGAACATTCTCAATATTATCTAGAATAACCATCCGAGTATTAGGGATAATAAATTTTTTCATCCGAGTACTAGGGATAATAAACATCTTCCCAAAAGTTTAAACTGATTTTGGAGTTCACCAAGGATCAAATTCTTAACATTTTAGATCTAGCGCTCTAATACCATGTCATGATACTACTCATCCCAAAAGTTTCAGTTGATAAAAAAGTGTAATACTAATGATTATATCTCTAATACTCCATAAACTTCCATTGTACACATTGTACAAATATTCCATTAATTTCTCATACTTCCATAAAACCCTAATAATTAAACTTCAGTTAGTTAGCCTTTGCTAGAGACTATGTTAATTAGGTCAAAGCTTTTCATATTTCACTGAAGTGAATAAATGGGCATGCCCTTATTGATGATGAGGAATATAATATGTCACGCATAAAATGAGTAAGCAAACTACAAGGAATTATTATTTAGGCATCTTCATTATTAGTACTACTGGATGGTGGAATACATGATTGATGAGTTTGACAAAAAAGAATCAATTGAACCTCCACAACATGATAAGAAAGTTATATGAACTAAATGGTATATGCCATGGATATGGTTGAAAATGCCAAAGGAAAAAAAAAAAGATTTCTATGAACTTTTGTCTTTGTGGAATTGAATATTATTTCACAAAAAAGAGTACAATTTCTAGTGGAAGGTAGATGAAGCTGTAGAGAGAAGTCAAACATGTCATGCTTTGTACATACATATATGATGATATGATACATGTTGTAATGTTAGAGTTGACCCTGTTTTGTTTCTTGAGATTGACGAGTTATATCGATTTAGTCTTGAGAATTCAATTACTTTAATTTAGTCTCTAAATTTAAAAAAATGTACCACGTTAGTCTTCAGCATATTTTTCATCACCGAAGTTTAATATCGTGAGTGACGTGGCTTAGTAGGAGGTGAAAACAGGTCAGGTCAAGCTACCTGGCCTGACCTAAAGCCCGTTAAAAGGTCTGTTAAATTTTTTATAAAAATAAAAATATTATTTAAAAAATTTATTTTTTAATTATATATTTAATTTATAAAAAATTTTAAACTTTTAATGTATTTAAAATATACAAAAATATTTATAATAAAATATAATAGATTTAAAATATCTTATAATTTTGTTATAATAAATAATTATTTATATATTTAATTATATTTTAACATATCCAGACAAGTCTAACAGGCTAATTAAGACTAATTAGTGAGTATGGACCTGGCTTATTAACATATCAAGACTTTTAAAAGAGTCTGAGTTTATGCCTATTTTATAACAGACCAAACCAGACCAAACACAAACTAAGCTGCAGACTTCTAGTAGGCCACCTAATCTTTTTCCACTCTTATGACTTAGTCCTTATCTCAATCTAGAGAACTAAATTAGAACAATTGATAATGTGATGTATATGGTGAAGATGCAAAGAAATTCATTATTAGCACTTTTAATTTGTCACTTTAGATTTATGGTAGGCATGGCATGGGAATATTAGAATGATCTATATCTGAAGTGCAATTCGTTACAAGTTTATTGGCAGTGACCATTTTTCTCCCACTCGGCACAAGATTCATATTTCATGGTTGCAAATTAGGTACCAAGCACAGCTAATTAAGGAGTTGGAACTTGGAATATTCTTACTTATTTTTCTTTGTATATACATATTGTGCACTTATTTACTACAAATTATGACTCTGTCGAATTTAAATAGTTACTATATTTAACAATAAATATCTTAGTCTTAGAGAGAGAAAAAAATCATTCGATTTTAAGGATTTTTTTTTTTATCAAAGTCGTTAAGAACAAGACTGGAATCCATAATCTCTAAATGAATATGAAAAAACTATGTTATTTGAGATATAGTTCGTTGGCTTCGATTTTAACTCGTTAGGAATAGAAGAAGTGAACAATAAAATATTCTAAAAGGATATTAAATTTCATAAGAGTAGTGAATTTTGTAATTAATGAGGCCTTTTAATAGTATAATAATGCTCTAGAGTCTTTTTAAGAGTTCATATCCTGCGTTTTATAGAACATAAAAAATTAATCGAACGTTTTATAGCAGAATAATAAAATCGATTATAAATTTAATTTTGATGTTTATCAGTGTAAAACAGCATTAAATGTATATCTAATTATATAATCTTAATTTAATAAAAAAATTAATCGAACGTTTTATAGTAGAATAATAAAATCGATTATAAATTTAATTTTGATGTTAAACAGCATTAAATGTATATCTAATTATATAAGTTTAATTTAATAAAAATAATTATTTTTATATTAATTACATAAATAATTATTTAAAAAATAGATACAATTGGATAATGTATATTTTTATATTATTCAATGCATCAAAATTAAATTCATTTATTATAATAAAATTATAGAGTTCTTTAAGGTATTTAGTTTATATTGCTAACAGGGACGGATCCAGGAATGTTATCATGGGGGGGCCAATAATATATATAATATAAAAAAATATATGCAAATAAATTATAATGTAAGATGCATTACAAAAATATACTGATAGAGAATATATATTTAAAATGCAAAAAAGGTGTACTTTTTACTAACGAAGTGGTACACGTCGATTCTTCATATCATAAAATTCATCGATAATAGAATCTGTGTCAAATCTTTCAGCAATCTTCTTCTCAATGTAAATCAAAAGACAATTAGCAAGCAATTCATCTTCCATTTTGTTTCTGAGTCTATTCTTCACAATATTCATAGCTGAAAAAGATCTCTCAGTTGTAGCAGTTGAAACAGGGAGAGTTAATACCAAGCGAATCAAACGATCAATCAAAGGATATGTTAAAGACTTTCCTGTCTTCGTTAATCCTTGACATAACTCTGAAATTGTGCACAAGTTAGTTAATTCAACATGATTAGGAACATCAAGTTCATAATGTTGAGCTTGCATTCTAATGTGAAATTTCTCTTGGTCACTGAAGTCACCTGGATAAAACCGTTCTACTAATTCACATACTTTGTTGACACTGAAGAACTTATAATTATCTCTGGGATCTAAAGTTGAACTTAAAGTAAGCAATTCCACCATATTATCATTGAATCTTCCATTAAGCTCTTGCAATTGTGTATCAATTACAGCCAGAAATAAATTAACACGGTAATGATGCTCTACTGAAATTTGATCAACAATTTTGCGAGTCCGGCCTCTTCTAGGAATATGCAATGCATTCATATCAGGAACTTCAACTTCATGTTTCTCACAAAATAATATAACTTCTTTAATGAAAGCCTCCCAACTTAATTCTCTCATTCTTTGGATTAAAGTCTTCGTAGTAGAAACCAGAGTTAAAGCATTCAATATGTCTTGATTTTTTCGTTGCAAAGCTTGACAAAGATCATGACTAACTTCCAAAATATTTCTCATCAAATGCAAAACAAAGACAAAATTCAAAGGATGTGATAGCATCATAAGCAGCACTAGCATCACCACGAGTGGAGAAATTACCTTCTTCCGTGCTTTTTTTCAAGAACTTCACAAGTAGCATCAAACATGCATAACAAGCTACGTACAGAATTCAAATGAGACCCCCATCTAGTATCTCCAGCTCTTTGCAAAGTACCAATTTGATTAAGTCCACTACCTGTCACAATTTGATCATTGGCAATTAAGTTTGCAACATTATTTGCTTGAGCAACCCTTAACTGATCATGACGTTTAGGAGAAACAGTCACAACATTCACAATTAGTGTAAGTTTTGAAAAGAATTGATGAACATAACAAACTTCTTTGGCTGCAGAAACAAGTGCTAATTGTAATCGATGAGCAAGACAATGAATGTAATAAGCAAAAGGGCAATCTTTCAAAAATAGAGCTTGCAATCCATTCCATTCACCACGCATATTACTAGCTCCATCGTACCCTTGTCCCCTAAGATTTTGGATATCAAGATTATGACGAGAAAGAACTGATGAAATTTCTGTTTTCAATGTCAAAGAACATGTATCAGAAACATGTATAAGATCAAAAAATCTTTCTTGAACACAACCGTGCTTGTCTACAAATCTCAAAACCACAGACATTTGTTCTCGCTTTGACTCATCTCTTGCTTCATCAATAATTATACAAAATTTAGAATCACCAATTTCTTCTCGAATTGTTGCACGCACTTTTCTAGCAAAGATATGCAATATATCTTTTGAACACTGGGAGATATATTGAGCATTTCCTCGCCTCTAAATGCACATGCTTGAAATGCAAGCCATCGAATAGCATTAATAGATGTCTTCAACCTTAACGGTTATTTGCAATAGTTTCATCACTATGCCTATCAAGAACTTTGTATATGCTTAGATTGAGCCATCAAATCATCACAAGATTTCACACATAAATTATGGGGAGAATTAGGAATAGAACCCTCATGACACAAATGCACAATTTACCCCTTGTTTACTTTCTTCCAGTTACTAAATCCTAACTCTGAAAATGCATTTTTCCATCATTGCGAGCACCATAATGTTACCAAACAAGTAGCAAGGCAAACAATAAGCAGCATCTTTTTCTGGTGAATATTCTAACCAACTTGAAAATTTCTTAAACCAAGAAGATTGAAAATATCGACGGTGATTGTTATTACCAGAAGCTGGATAGCTAATATTTGTTGGTTGGTATGGCCCAGCTATTATGTATGCTCTACGAATCTTATCACGTTCATTGACATTATACTGCCAATTGGACGTCGCTTTCCTGGATCCCTTTCTAGTAAAGAGATATCAACATCTCTTTCTAATCTTGGTACTTTAGTTTCATGTTGATATGTATTTTGAGTAAGATTAGAGAGCTCACTTACTTGACCTTCTTGTGAAATAGGATTAGAGAGTTGGCTTGTTTGAACTCCAACATTATCAGTAGCTTTTCTCTTAAAAATTGCATCAATTTTACTTTGCTTTTTCATTATAAAATGTTCTAATTTCTTTTTACCTGAAAAAAAAGAATTCAAATAATTAGATACTTACATGAATAAACAAAGTCTAAATATATTTTATTAATTAAATATCAATAATAATAATTTTTTCACTAAATCACTATCAATTTTATTAAAAAATAAAATAAAAAATAAGAAAGAATAAATCTTAAAAATAGATCAATAATTTGTCTATGTAAATACAAAAGAATAAAATTAAATTATTCCATAATAAAATAATGTACTTTATTAATTAATAATTTTATGTAATTATATAAAAGAATTGAAAAATAAAATAAATACCTTTTTCACTGGCAATGGCAGTATGACCAAGTGAAGACTGAGGACACTGTCGCCGCGTGTTAGGAGACAAAAGGATTAGAAAAGAATAGGAAAGGTGAAGATACAGCATTAGTTTTAGGGATTTTTTTAAATTTTAATGTTTTATTTGTATTAGGTTGGGCTTTTAACTAGTGACTATTATTTTTTTTTTAAAAAAGCTGGGGGGGCCCAGGCCTCTACTTGCCCCCCATGTATCCGTCCCTAATTGCTAATCAAATGAGAGAATATAAGATAAGAAGAAACCACATCAAACTCAAAATCTTAAGGCAATAAATTAATGAGTCTCTTATCTTATAAACTCCTCACTCTTTTTTATTTTTTTTGATGTGGGACTAACTTCAACACTCCTCACACTTGCAACACTAATAAAGATATTCAACCTTAGTATCCTATCAAATTCAATTAGGATATGATATAAATTTCTCTCCAATCTATATAAGTACATTATAAATACAAGGATCAGATGTAAATTCCTTCCAAATCCATCTAGATATACTATAAGTGCAAAGTGAAATATCTACTGAGATAATGATAAAAAAATAAAAAAATAGTCAAAATTTATCTTATTTAATATTTATTAATTATTATAATAATTAATAAATAACAAATAAAATAAATTCTAACAATTTTTTGTATGATATTTTTTTTAATCTTTATACTGATTTGATCGTCAAAGATCCTTAGGACTTGTAAGTTATGGTTGATTGGAAGTCTCTAACCTCTCAAAAAAAAAAATTTCTCGTTTTAACCCAAGTAGCTACATGCTAATTATTTTTCTTAAGACAGCGTTGAAACCATGAATATTATTAGAATTTGAAACTAAAATAGTAGAGATATGCACTGCAACTTTGTATGTATATCCCTAGAAATATGAAATCCTTGGCAAAGATATTCGAAAAGTGTAAAGTGTGGGTCATATAGTGGTCCTAAAAGGTAAAAAGCGATGCACTTTTTTCTTTATGGAAGGCATGAGATACAACTAAGTAGAACAAATCATTCATGAGGTTATTGCTTTATACCCATTGTGTGAATGTGATAGAGAGAATGGTATTTTTAAATCTGGAAAAGTGTGGAAGAAAAACACTCTAGCTTGCACTTTTCGCTTTGAATTTCAGGTTTGTAGTGGTTACGAATATTGTGATGATCTATATCTGTAACGTTATTTGCTACATTTTAATGCTTGGAGTAACCATTATCCCTCCCCCACAAAGACCAACATTCTTATCTCTTGGCTCCAAAGTTTGCTTATTAAACACCCATATTAACTTCAATTTTCTACTAAGATTGAATCATCAGATTTGATGCAATAATGCAAACTCTTTTGATGCCATGTGTTTTTTTTTTTTTCTTTACCCATCATTCACTCATCTTATATATGTCATCTAACCAACTTGGACTAGTCGCAATTGATTAGCTCACTCGTCTGCTTAAATAAGTGTCGGATGTTCGAATTAAGGGTGGCAACGGAACGGGTTTTTGCTCTACCCGACCCTACTCTGCCGTACAGCAACCCGCATAGAGCCCGGCCCGTTTCTACCCGCAGGTAGTAAAATGTTGAACACTAACCCGCCTTTATAATTATTAAAATTTAATAAATAAAATTAAATTTCAAAATTTATATAACCATCATCACATACATAATATAAATTAAAGTAAAAATTTAAATATGAAACAATTTTATATATTAAAATTATATATATTATATATATAGCGGGGCGGGTAGGAGCGGGTATTACCTAAACCCGCTCCCGCCCCACCCCTCCTAATAATCTGTCCCGCTAAAAATCCGTTCCGGTGCGGGGCGGGGTGGGTACCCGCAGGTTCGGGTGATATTGCCATCCCTAATTCGAATTTTGCCTTTAAATGGAGATCATATCCGCAACGAATTAATTCTTAACTTGTTGAGTTAAGAGATACCGTGGACAATAAAAATAAAATCTTATATATATCATCTTAAATTCTAACATACATAACTTTGGTTATTACATGTGAATATTGTTTTCTAGTGAAATTTGAATTACATCTTTCTTTAGTACGTTGTAGAATATACAACAATAACAACAACAACAAATAAAATTTTATCTCATAAAGTAGAATAAGTTACTGAATCAAATGATACCATTAAATTAAATTTTATTATGCATATATCATGTCTACCATAAGATTGAATTGTCTATATCTAAATTTTTTTTAATCACTATATATATAATTTTTTAGGTTTTTTTTTTTACTTTTAATCCGTGTCTACTTTTTATCTCTCTATTTTTTTAACAAGATAGTTTGTCGATTTTCTTCTTGCATAACTAAATTATCTAAACAATTTCACTATCTTTTTAACAATAGACCATACTCTAACTTTCTGGCTTATGTCTATATAAATATCTCCTCAAGTAAGATATGGGTTGCAAAAAAATCCTGGCATAGAACATGCTCTAGCAAATGTACTGTGCTTAATATATGTAGTGAATATGGATTTTAGGAGAATGTGCTATAAATTAGGAGAGAATTTAGTCTTTAATTTAGGGAGAATCCTTTGCTGTGATTCCTTCCTGATTTTATCTTCAAAATCCTATGCGGGTGTAATATCTAATATGCTTAATTAAACGAAATATTTGCACTATTTTGTGATTCAACATAAGCAGAATTAAATGGTTAATTTTTTTATATATCAAAAAAATTTGGGTGTAATACTTAATCATTGGATTTTATGGTGTTTTTTGAAATTATGAGAACAGTACAATACGTCCCCCTTGTATTGACAATACGCCCATAAGACAGTATAGTACAAGGGGGGCGTATTGTCAATACAAGGGGGGCGTATTGTACTGTTCCCACAATTTCGAAAAACACCATAAAATCCAATGATTAAGTATTACACCAAGATTATACCAATATGTAAAAAAAAAAATCGAATTAAATAGCTTTCCTTTGAGGTTGAAAATACAAAAGAATATAAAATAACTTCAAGTTTGTTTGTTCGGAAAGAACAAAAAAGGTACAGGGTGGGGTCCTCAAAAGCGCTTGCAATAAGAACAAATAAGAAAGAAAAGTGGTTCACTTGCATGCACTTTCCACTTTAAATTTCTGGTTGTGATAATGGTCTAGGAACATTAGAATAATCATAATCTGCAATGCCATTGGTTACATGTGTTGCTGTGGAACATTCACATTTCATGGCTGCAAAATAAGTGTACGGATATCCACAAAAGGGTTTTTGAATATGTTCTTTCTTCATGTCTTTATATTGCTAAACTGCATAGATACTTCCATAGTTGAGTAACTCATATGATCACTATTTTAGAATTGTGATATACAAATAACTTATGAGAGACCAAAAAAGAAAAAAAATTACCTACTAATTAATAATTATGATCTAATATATTATTATATGATAAAACTGAATCATTTTCCTAAGTATTAAGAATTTATATATACAGAATTTATTGACTAACCGTATCTCTTAAACAGAATTTAGATTTACAGAGATTAATCTTGAGTGAATATCTTACCTGACTCTCGACAATTATCTCAAAAGGATAACGAGACATTTGATAAAAAAAAAACATAACTCGACCTCTGACCTTTGTTTTTTGGGATTGATTAGCCCTTTTGTCAAAAAAATACAACATTAACTTTTTTTGGCACAAGGGCTAATCAATCCCATAAAAGTAAAATTCAGGAGTCGGATTGAATTTTTTTTTTGTCAATTGCCTCATTGTCTTTTGAGATAATTATCAGAAGCTGTTTAAAATTTTTTCTTATTAATCTTTAATAACATGTCGTATTTGAAATTTTTTTATAATATAAACTTCTATTATAATCTAATTACAATTATCTATGGATTATTAATAATTTAATTCTATCGGTTGATGTTAATGTTTAATAGATACATTAAATTAAAAGAAAAGATACATACAAATATAACTTTTTCTTTGTGTGTTTTATACAGTTTGTTATTAATTAACAAAATTATATAAAAAAAAAAAACTCTATCCTGATGAATGTCTAAAAGAAGAAAAAATGGAGAAAAATCGTGCTTAAAATCTAACTCTATTAAAATCAAAGATAATTACGATGAAAATCATAGTATTTAAAATTTTGTTTAACGTTCCACCTAAGTTAATTTTAACATGTCAGACAGAAAAAAAAAGTATAAAAAACCAAAAAAGAGGTTATATTTTGTCTAAAATTGAAACACAATTTCTAATTGAGAGATAATATTCTCCATATTAATATTGTGTTTGAGTATTGAGTAAAAAACTGTGGTGAGTCAGAGTGGTCCAAAAAAGTGGGTGCACTTTTAACTTTTATGAAAGGTGAGATACTAGTTGATCATGGTTAAGTTTCGACAGAAACTATTTTAGTGGAATTTCCTGTCGCATTATCCGGTTGATACCCTTCGACAGTTACTTGCACTCTCACAAAATAAACTATATATATCTTTTTCTTCAATTTTTTTTGTTATTTCAAATGATAAATAAGGAGTTCGTTAAATAAAGGACAACTAATATACTTTAATATAATAAGATCTGATTTTTTAAAGTAAAGATTATTTTTTAAAATCATAGTAATTATATTTGATAAATTAAAATAAAACTGATTTTTAATAAATACAAGTTATAAAAATTGTGTTTGATAAAATTATTTTTAACATTAAAATAACTTTAATAGAACTAAATATAATAAAGTGAAAATGAATGATATAGATATGTATTAACATAAAATTATATTAAATTTTTTAACATAAAAAAAGTACAAACTAACTTTTTAAAGCTAAATGCGAATTAAATTTCAATTTGTCCCCTAAAATTTAGCTTGATATTCAGAATGACTCCTATAATTTCGTTGGTTCTAATTAGAATCCCAAAATTTGTAATTGTGGTTCCAACTTGCCCCTGCAATCAACTCCGTCACCAGAATGCTGATTTGATGCAATTGCATGATACGGTGGACACTACTTAAATGATGGCGCATTGGTTTCACACCCAAACTCTTTGAAAACCACGTCGTTTCAGTTTTTTGTGGGTTAAAACTCTCTTTCTTTCCACTACGACGATCATAAGTTGCCAAACATCAAGAAAACTCATACACTACGTGATTTTCAAAGGGTTTGCGCGCGAAACCAATGCACCGTTGTTTAAGTAGTATCCACCATGTCATGCATTTGCGCTAGATCATAATTCCGGTGACGGAGATGATCGCAGGGACAAGGTGGAGCTACAATTATAAATTTGGGGGTTCTAATTAGTGCTAACAAAATTGTGGAGTCATTTTGAGTATCAGGCCAAATTTCAGAGCCAAATTAAGATTTAACTCATTAAATACACAAACATATTATCGATTTAATTTATCAAATACAAAGTGAGATATTTTCTATATTTTAAAAGAACATTTATCTATCCAAAATATTTTATTAAATTAGCTAGGTTTAGGAGAAGTGCTAAGAAACTAGTAGACACATAATAAATTTGAGAAATGTTAGAACACCAAATCATTTTTTTTCCAAAAAAAAAATATCAGATTCTAGCATTCTCAATAAATTTGCTTGTACCCACTACCCACCAGCCATCCCACATTTTATTGGTTTGAACAATATCTAACATTGATAGAAAATTTTATTAGAGTTTAGCAAAGATATACCTTAAGAAAAAATTATTAATTCAAAAAATATAAAAATATAAATTTTCAACGTATTTATTAAAATAATAAATTTTAAAACTTTTATTGATGGTAATCTTAAGTACTCTAACTAAATCCTTGAAATATATTTGCTGTATTGACTTAGTTTTTACATTTTCTGTTATCCATATTAGTACTTAGTAAAAAAATTAAAAAGTGAGAAATTAATTAATGTTACTTTTTTTTTATTTTCATCATGTATAAGCCTGTTATCTTGATTAAAAAATTATTAAACTTTTATTTTTTATTTTATTAATTTTTTCACTCAAAAAAATCAATCCAAATAAATAACAACCCCTCCTATTACCCATATGCTCGTCATTAATACATGTTAAATTCAATTAATAGATTTAATTACAACATCAAATATGTTGATAACTTGAAAGTAGTTCATTAATCAATCAATCAATTAAAATTACAACATCAAGCTTTACTGAATGCCTAGTAATACAAAATTTGCACTGCAATTAACATGCAACAATCTTCACTGTACAATTTCTCTAAAATAACAAAGAAAAAAAAAGAGTCATTTCCAAGTTTAAACACTTCTATCATACATCTAATGTTAGGGGGGATTTTAAACAAAGTCAACTAACTATCATATCACCTCCAACTTCATATGATTTCTTTATAAAAAAAAAAGGAAAACATTAAACAGAAAAAATTCTCATCTTGGGCCAGAAAGCTCCATAGCTTGGGCCAACAAAGAAGAGTCATCAGTGAGATCAGAGTAACGATCTGAATAAGAGAACTCATGGGCTTTGTTGGGCTTTGTTGTGTCATGGGCACTTAGTGAGGCTTCCCATTTCTCTGCAAGCCCATCACCTTCAAGCATGCGCACAACTTCAGACATCTTGGGCCTGTGGGCCGGAAGATATTGTGTGCACAATAGAGCTACCTTTACAATTTCCTCAAGCTCAATCCTGTCATAGTTGTTCTTTAGATCCTTGTCTACAAGTAATTCAAGCTTCTTCTCCTTGTGAATTTTGCTTACCTGAATCAATGTCAACAATATATATATATATATATATATATATATATATATATATATATATATATATAAGGGATTTTTTTATTTACAAAGAGTAGTTTTGGTGTGTTATTATTGATAACAATCTTTTTACTAAAGAAGAAATATCAAAGATTTTAAAAAATAGGTAAAGGTAGTATTTTTTGCCCTTGATCTTATAGTGATAAATTTATATTTAAATGAGTACATAAAATATAGAGTAAAGTGACAAATAAATTTATGAGAACTTATATTTTAAACAGATTAGTCTAAAAAAAATACCAATTAAGTCTTCTAGGATAACAAACGTGAACAAGTTAGTTTGAATTAAGACTTTTTACTCTAATCATAGGAGCTAATTTGAAGGTAGTGTGTTTACATCTGTTAGTACCTTTTTTTAGGCACTAATTTGTTCGAAGTATAAATTTTTAAGGGTTTATTTGTCACTTTACTCAAAAATATAATTACAAGTATTTTTTGCGAATATAATAATAAATTTTTGAACACAATAATGTTATACATCCAAGTCTTTTTGTTAACCAAGTCCAACCAAGTTGATCTAACATAACAAAAATCAGTTATAGTTAACATTATTCCAAGTCTTATTGTTTAATTTGATTGAACTTGATTCATTAAAGTATCATTTGGTGGAGAGACAAAGACGGAAAGACTGAGACTGAGACAAAGATTGAGGGACAGAGATTGAAATAAATCTCAGTATTCTGTTTGGTACAAAATGAGAGACATAAATTAAAACAAGAATAAAACTGTAATTTAATTTGCACAAATGGTAAAATTGGAATTAATTAATTGAAATAAGGATATTTTAGGTATAAATGTTATTAAAGTTTCAGTCACCATCTCTAAAAGGTTTAGTCACCTGTATCCTTACTTTTTGGAGGTACTAAAATACTAAAATTTTGAAGATAGAGACAAAAATTTTAGTACCAATCTCTGAATCAACAAACATGATACTGAGTCTCAGTCTCTCGATCTCTGTCTCAGTACTTCTGTAGCATTACTCAAAAAAAAGAAAGAAAGAAAGAAAGAAAGAAAGAAACTCACCCAATCAAGCATAGCACCTTTTTGGTTAGCAGCCTTGCCAAACTCCAAAGCCCTCAAGCCAGTGATCAATTCAAGAAGGAGAATGCCAAATCCAAAGACATCAGTTTTGTCAGAGGACTGGCCTGTGGAGAGATATTCCGGTGCAATGTGGCCCACAGTACCCCTGACAGCAGTTGTGACATGTGTGTCTTTGTGATCCAAAAGCTTTGCCAACCCAAAATCACCAACAACTGCCTCACAATACTCATCAAGTAATATGTTTGCAGCTTTCACATCCCTGTGGATTATTTTTGGATCACACTGCTCATGAAGGTACAGCAGTCCTCTTCCTGCTCCTAATGCTATTTGCTTCCTTGTTCCCCACTCCAATGTTGGCTTTCCTTTCAGACGTGAAGCAACACTCCCATTGCACATGTAGGGATACACCAAAAGCCTTTCTGTTGCTGTAACACAGAATCCATAAAGTTTAAGGAGGTTTCTGTGCACTGCCAAGCTGATCATTTCAACTTCTGTCTGAAACTGAATCTCCCCTCCAATTGCATTCCCATCTTTCAGCCTCTTCACAGCTACAACACTCCCATCTTGAAGTCTTCCTTTGTACACATTTCCAAAACCACCCTTTCCCAATATGTTCTTGTTGCTGAAGTTGTTTGTAGCAATCTCAAGTTCTCTTAATTGGAACCTCTTCAGGTTTCCAAGGTACACTTCTTCATGGTGCCGGTCTGTGACATCAAATAATCACATCAAGGGGCAAGTATATTTGGACCAAATTCGTTAATCCGTGTTGTTAGATATATAATTATTCATATACTTCTAACTAGCACTTTATATCTAGTATTAGAATTATGCATAATTCATGCTTCAAGTCCATAACAATAGACTCTTGTCTGAGATTATGAGATAGCATGTTTAGATATGTATCTGTATCAGATACAAATTTACGATTTAATTTCAATGCACTATCAATGCGAAGCTTTCTTATACTGATATCCAATCAGATATTGCTCTACCACCTAAACAAAAGTAGTTAACTTCAACTAAAAAATTTCTTATGGCATGTACCTTTGACATCAAAGAATGCCTGCTTGTTGTGCTTGCGCCTCCACCATATAACAAGTCCAAAGACAAGAGCTATAAAGGAGAGGCATCCAAGACTTAAGCCGAAAGCGATGGCGATTTTGTGAGTTTTATGTGTGCCTGATGGTGAAGCACCTATGGAAGCAAAGTCATTGCTGTTAACATGAATGCAAAGACTATGCAAAGGGTATGGCCAAAGCATTCAACTTTAATTTCCAAGAATCAAATAAGCAATTCTAAAAGGATCTTACTCTGAGTAGTGTTTAAGTCCATGGACATAGGCATCAGTGTCATTCCATGGCAGTTTGTTTCTTTTCCTGTTGTGCATACAAGGGGGTTTCCAACAATGCTGAAACAACATAAAGAGCCGAAGAATTAGAAGTTAACAACTATGTTACGTGTACACCAAAATAGAAATTTAATAAATTTGTTTTGGTGCATGCTAGAGAAAGAAACAAAGATTCATATACCTGAATGATTTGGCCAAAATTCTTGGTACAGATCCACTTAGATTATTGTAGGACAAGTCACTGAATTGATTATCACAAAAACAATAACTCAACTTAAGAAGAAAAGGAAAAAAGAATGTACCATTTAATGAAGTAAAAAAATATATACTAATAATAATAATAAAAGGTTCATGGAAATTACAGAAAAGAAAGCTGAGCCATGTTAGCCACTGACACAGGACATTCTCCAGAAAAACTGTTATTATTAAGCCTCCTGAAACCATTTTAATAATTATTATTTAGACAAATCAGCTAATTTTGTAACTTGAAAAAAAAATAAAGAAAATAAAATAAAGCATTTAAAGCCTGAAATAATGATAGGTCTCATAAATGCTTACAAGTACTGAAGTGTTCTGAGATGACCAAGAGATTGAGGAATTTCCCCATTAAAGAAGTTATTGGAGAGATCAAGTGTTTGAAGCATGGAAAGTTTGCCTAGCTCTGAAGGGATTGGTCCAGTTATGTTATTATTTTGCAGCACACTGAAAAAGACCCAACTTTGCATTAAATAGCAGTAATAAATAAATAAATAATAAACACAAGAATCATCAAAATCACACATTTTGAAGAGTATAGTTTTTTTTTTTTTTTAACTTACACACTCTGAAGGTTTGTTAGGTTTCCAATGCTTGGTGATAGAGTACCAGATAAATTCTGACTTGGAATTCCTCTGCACCAAAACCAAACCAAGTAAACATACCCCATTTTTGAAGTTCAAATATAGTGAGTAAAAATGGAGTCTTTTTATGAAGAAACTCACAAGCTAATGACAAAGCTCTGAGGAGAACATGTGACCATGTTCCAGCTACATGGATCAACTGCATCTCCATCCCAATTGTCCAAAATGCCATGAGGGTCCACTAGAGAAGCTTTTATGGCCATTAAAGCTTGCACTACATTAAAGAGAGTTTAGAGTTATTTTGAAAGCTTGAAAAGCAAACCATATTTGATTATTGTTTATGCTTTATACCTTCAAAGTTGATTCCTTTGGGAGAAAGTAAAGCATGTGCAGATCTCAGAAGACAGAAGAATGCCACAAGAAGAAGTGCAGATTGTGCAGTTCTTGAGAACCCCATTGATCTCAAAAGTAAAGTGAGTTGTTTCAAAATGAGAAAGAAGAAGAATTGAAGAGTTGAAGGGAGAATGAGAATCCCATTGATGAACAATCTTGTGTCAGGTGAGGCCCAAGAGGAAAAAGACATACATGCTTTTGAATAATATAAAGGTAACTTAGCAACATGCCTGTGTCATTGAATCAGTTTTCTTTTTTTTTATATATATATTATTATTATCAGGATAATACGTTCATGGCCTTAAAAACCAACCAATTATAACTAAGATTTTAAGAAAATAATAGCTTCTTCAATATCTATATAGCTTTTTTTTTTTGAATAATATTCTACATGACACGTAAATATTATCATTTTTTATCACCATTTAATTAGTAATAATTTGCACCTATATTTATAGACATTTTGCATACAAAAAATATATAATTTACATTTATATTTATTAAAATTTTATGAGCAATGTTAGGGGCCAACAATTTTTGTGATTTTTAACCATTAACTAGCCATCAATGATGATTTGATAGTGTAAGATTGGTATGAGATTTCATTCAATGGCTCACATTTTTCTGCTGGTTATATGCTGGCCAAAATTCAATAAAACTGTTGGCTCTCTAGACTTTTCCAAATTTTACATATAAGACAATTTGTACTTATGTTTTTCAAAATTTATATACATAAATTAGTAAAATTTATTTGATAAATATAATTTTGTATTTGTATTGATCAAATGATGGTCAAAATTACTAAAAATTGTTGACTCTAAAAAATTTCTCCTTTTTTTTGAAAGTTGAGTTTGATATTTATTGTTAGCAAATATTAATACATAAATGTAGTGTGTTAACTTGGGATTTGTCGGTATTTAACATGTCATGTTATTAAAAATAAAGATCTTATGAAGACTTTCACTTTATCACCCTTAAATTTTGACTTTTTTTTTCTATCTTACGATTATATTCGCTATGTTATTTACCCTCAAACCCTGTAATTTTTTAAATATGGAAATAATAGTATCCAATAATGCAAGGAGATAATGGGAAATTGAGTGGTTAATGAATAATGATTCACATGAGGAGAAAGAAAAAGAGGTACTTGACAATAATTTACGCATACCACAGCAAAACAAAACCGAAAGAAACAAAAATATATGAAGAAAAGGTCACTAAAGCACGGGAGATATCATTTGATTTTACTACCCAATACATACTATTAAAAATACATGCACATAACTTAAGTTAGATTGTTAACGGATTATAATTCAAATGATATAGTTTTTTCATATTTATTTAGAAGTCGTAGATTTGAATCTTTCTATTTTTTTAAGAAATAACTAAGTTGGGTTGGTCTAACGGTTAGTTTATTAATCACTAATCTGGTTAAATAAGTATCAAAAATTATGTCTTATACATATAGTAATTTATTAGCCAATAACAAATTCTTAAATAAAATTATTCACGATGAATTAATTTTTTACTGAACAAATTAAAAGAGACCGTGAAAAACAAAAAAATACGTACATGTTATGTTGTTTATGGTCATGGCGGACATGGTAATTATATAATTTTAGTAATATTAAAAAAACCCGTTCAAATTAAATTATCATTTTTATTATGTAAAAATAATTTTTAAAGTGATAAATAAAAATAAAAAATTATTGAAATATAAAAATGTAGAATTTTAATTTTAATAATGTTTTTAAATATAGTTAACTATTAGATTACGTTTGTTTTTGAGAACATAACAAGATAAAACACTAAAAATAAAATATAAAGGATAAAAATACAAAATTTAGTATTCTTATATTATGTTTGCTAATAAAGTAGAATAAATTATAAAAATCTAATTTATTCTTTTTTTTTTTAAAATTGAGAAGAAAAATATAATAATAAAAAATATAATTATGAAAAATTAACAAAAATAATAAAATAAAAAATAAAAAATAAATTGTGTCATTTGTTAGTGTCTCTAAACACAATGTCTTTATTCATGTCTCATCACGATTTTATATTTTAATATTCTTATCTCAGTATCCCGTCCTTGTAAACAAACACAACCTTAGAGTCACAGTAATCACATGCATTGTAGACTTTATCTTAAAAAGACATACGAATCATATTATAATAAAAGATGTTTTTCAATTAAAAAAAAACAAAGATGTCATATGTAATGTATTTTTTATTAAAAAATTTAATTATAATTTTTATTTTTCGCCCTACTTTATTTTTAAAAAATAGTAATAACAAGGTACACTGTAATTTAGTATAAACCAGCATGCTTTTATTTACTCCAAAACCCTTTCTGATATTTTATTCGGTTTTGTTGAAAAACTCAAAAAGCTTAAGCCATAAGTTGGTGAGTTTATGCATGAGATGGATTATGCTCTCAAGCTTGGAATTGTGAAGAATCCAACATTCCCTGAGTTTGGCCATTCGGTAAAATTCCAAACCACAATATTTTTTTAGTACAAAGTATTAAGAATGTCAGAATCTCAAGAAGGAGGTGTGGAGATTGATGATGGATTTGGTCACCCACTAATCCATTATAACATGCATATGAGCTGCTCCATTATTGGAATTATAAGACTTAGTTCTAACTAGTATATAAAATAATATTTGCAACGTTTTGTGCCTAAAATCTAGAGTTAAGATTTTGTTTATTGTTTCTTTTTAATTTGCAAGTGTATTTAGACTTATTTAATAATAATTTTGCCAAGCTTAATTTTAATATACTGTTAGTGTAAAATATTTTATATAGTCGTGCAATCACATTCGTTTTTTTATGATTATTCACATGGTCAATATAAAAAGATAGTTGCATTACGTAATTGGATGCACGTATAAAACTATTTTACATATCAAAATTAAATTCTAATTTTTCCTTCCTCAAAGATTAAAACAAAAAATTGACATAATAGGGATAGAGAGATGAAAATATTATATTTTTATGGGTAAAATATATTTTTTGTCTCTAAAATTTGGTAAATATTTCAAAAATATCTTTTAAGTTTTTGATTGGCATCAATTATTAGATTGGTCTTAAATTTTTTGAAAATTTAGCTGTAATGGATATATTGGATGCAAATCAAAAATTTTTGTAACGAAATTGAAACAAAATAAAATTTAGAGATATTTTTTAAATTTTTACCAAATTTTAGAGACAAAAAATATACTTTACCACACCTTTATTATTAAAAACATTTTATCATGGAAATTAAAACGGTAAAAATGCCTTAAAATGGATACATTACTGGAAATTTTTTAAAAAATGGCAGTAAAAGTTTTTTCAGACTCCGTGAAGTCTTTTTATCTTTTTTTTTATCTTTTATTTTTTTTTAATGGTGAAAAGCATTTTATTTTTTATCATTTCATAATGCAAAATGCCTTTCTCTTTTTCCTATTTTTTTTTTGTTCTTTTTGTAGGATGTGAAAAGCAGGCCTTTTAGATTGAAATTACATAACCAATTTTTTCATGAGGAGCAAAATGCAAATGAAAAATAGTTTTCAAAACAAAACTAAGCTATATTAAGAGAAAAAAAATAGAAAAACAAAACACAATTATCTCTAAATATGGTTTGGAGAATGAACTTTTCTAAGGAAGACAATCTTTTTACAATGCAAAGAAGAAAGAATAAATGAAAGGAAATGTTAGTGTATGGGTGCACTATAATGATAACATCAAATAACATACACATAAAGGTGTAATATTTATGTATGATAAATAATCGAGTTTTATTGTCATTCTTTGTAATTTTTAGTTTTACTATGTCTTTTGTATTTTGTAGTTTGTAGAGTTCCAAAGCAAACTTTGCCATACAAAATTACACAAAAAATTTTAATTTTTAAACTCATTTTTAAAAGATTGTTTATTTTTTAAATTGATTCTCAAAAATTTTTATTATTTATATTAGTCTCTGATAATACATTTACCAACTCAACAATTAAATATGTACATCTCAAAACTCTACTACATTTTGATTAAAAGAATTATCTTTTATTTTAAAATAATTATCGTTTTATTTTTTGGATTCATCGAAAAATTAATATATGTAAATGACTTTTAAATATATTATTTTTTCAATAAATTCAAAAAGTGAAAATGACATTTATTTTAAAGGATAAAGTATATTTTTTATTCTTAAAGTTTGGCAAAAATTTTAAAAAATATCTCTAAATTTTATTTTGATTCATTTTTGTCTCAAAAGTTTTTAATTTACATCAAATATATTCTTGACGGCTAAATTTTCAAAAATTTTAAAACAAATCTAACAATAATGCATGAAAATTATGCTTGATCTGCTTATATTAATGGTTGTTCTTATGAAATTGTTATTGAATTGATCTTAAATTTTTTGAAAAATTAGCCGTCAAGGGTATATTTGATACAAATCGAAAACTTTTAGGACAAAATTAAAACAAAATAAAATTTAAGGATATGTTTAAAACTTTTATCAAATTTCAAGGACAAAAATAATACTTTATCCTATTTTAAAATAGAGAGAATAATTTGATTGTTTTTTTTTTTTTTTGGGTAAATGAATAATTTGATTGTTATAACCGAATAATTGACATGATGATAATACATCATGTGTGTGTTTTTTTCAGATTTCAAAAAACACTATAGGCTAGACAACCAACACTATGGGGCCATTTTGGTTTAATCCTCAGCAGACAGTCATACCCTAAATTTTGTTCAAAAAGGGTAACAAATTTTTAAAAGCAAAAGCTGCCACTCCTCTTCTTCTTAGACCCACAACTAGTTTTCACTCAATCATGTTTCCTTCTTTTTGCTACTGATTATAACTTAATTCATTTATAATCAAATTCCCCTTATTAACAAGAGATTCTAAGCCATTAGTGCTAATTATTTTTGTTAATTATGACCGAATATTTGGTATATTACTTCTATATGGGATGAGAAGGGTGAATTATTCAATAGTGATTGTAATTGTAGGTAAAGAGATATTGTTAGTCATAATTTTATGACGGTACAATGCAATAAAAAATCGTTACTTACGATTTGTTTAAAATAATAAAAAAAATTACTAAATAAAATTGCTAATCATAATTTTTACTTAAAAAGAAATTATAAAATATTTCTCACAATTTTTTTTTCTATTATTTCTATATTGACCAAGCAATTAGTATTTTATTAGAAGTTCATTTAAAACTCAATAAAAGACGCATGCTCAATTATAAGAGAGGTAAATTTAGGCTGCTTTGATTCTTCAAAACCAAAAAAGAATACATAGTTTTTGAGTCTGAAATATATCAATAATAATTAATTTGTTTAAAAAAAACTCAATACAAAAATGTGAAGTATAAACTAAATGAAAAATAAACAAAATAAAATAAGATAACCCTATAAATACAAAATCCAATTTTAACCGCCAGAACAAACACAAACCAAATAAAATAAATACCTTAAAAAATTTTCAACTACATTGACATTTTTGTCATTCCCACGCATAACCTAGAGAGACATTGCTTTAATCATGATAATTATAAGGAAAAGTATAAGGAGCTAATAGAATATTTGTATAATGTGTACAATTGAAGTTTATGGAGTATTAGAGATATAATCATTAGTGTTATCTTTTTCTATCAGTTGAAACTTTTAGAATGAGTGGTATCATGACATGATATTAAAATGCTAGATCTAAAAAATCAATAATTTAATTCTTGGTGAACCCAAAAATCAGTTTAAACTTTTGAGAAGAAAGACTTGATATGAATGTAGGAGTGCCAATTAATATATGATGTGTCATTTTTAAATATTATTAGATTTGTGGTATGCTTTAACAATATAATTAACATACATATATATGGATATATAAGAAGAGGAAAGAGTTTTCATCTCCCGTTAATTTTCTTTGAAGTGTTCTCTCATTAAATATTTGTTTAAGAAAAGAGAGACATATAAAAATAAATTTTGGCATCATCTTTTTTCTTCTTATACTTATCCTTTGTTTATGAAACTTAAGAACATATCTTCTTTAAGTAATTATTTTTTCCAATTAAATTGGATAGAAGAAAACTTAAGAATGAGAACTTATAATAATGTTTACTATATCAAAAATTGTTATCCATAATAAAGATACAAGTAGAAAGAAAAAAATTAAATCATTAACATAAAATAAAATATAAAATTACATTACACCACATTCGGTAGATAGCAGCGGTTATGTACAGAATTAGCAGCGGTTTTTAACCGTTGTCAAATGGAGAGCAGCGGTTGATAAATTCGCTGAAAGATAGTGTGTGGCTAAATCCTTAGCAGCAGTTATTAGTAACCGCTGGTATAACCGCTGCTAGATAGTATTTTACAGCGATATAATTTTGCAGCGGTTTCATCCGCTACTAAATCATGAAAATATGATTTAAGGGAGATTGCAGCGGTTGTCAACTGCTGCAAAATGCCATACGTTTACTAATCCTGTTATGAATATAGCAGCGAATTTAAAACTGCTGCCAAATGTCGAGTAACACTTTTTAAAAAAAAAACCTGAATTTATAATAAAATATGACAACTCTTTTATTCTTTATATGTTCATCCACTCAATTGCATTAATTTATTAAAATAACCAACAGCCAATCCAAAAACAACACACGAAACGAAACATAATTAATTTTGCAAAGGTGAATCATTATAATGATAATTTGCATTCAGTGCATCCATTACTGTAAACTACAAATAAAGTCAACAAGATCAAAAACTACAAATAAATATCTCAAAAGTCATAGTGAAAGCAAACAATAAAAGAGTATTCCGATTCCAACACTGATAAGTCAAATCATTAGTGCCCACACATCATCTTGCATGGGATGAGATTGGTGCACTTCTCAAAGAATTTAAATCCGCAGCTATTTCAGGTGGCAAATTACCTCCTTGTTGCTGGATTACGTATGTCAACAAATTTCCTATTGTCTGTATTTTTGCCTTCCCTTCAGCTGCCTCTGTCTCCATTATCTGTCTCTTTGCCTTTTCCTCTGCTGCCTCTACCTCCATTCTCTGTCTTTTTGCCTTTTCATCTGCTACTGCTGCCTTGAGTTATGCTGCCTCCACCTTAAGTTTCACAATCTCCATTTGATACTCCTCAATCTGTACACCGTAGTCCGAATGCTCTGGAATGTTACGAAAATACCGACTCAGACATGTACCAATACCGAGTCTACGAACTCTTCCTGGGTGCTCTTTTCCAAGCACTTGTGCAAGAGAATCATTCTGTGAAAATTCCTTGCTAGAGGAGTCTTGGCTCTCAACAAGTTCAATTGCTTCTTGCAAACATGTGAGGACCGGATTTACACTAATCTAAATTCAATGGTCGTAATTACAAAGAGAGATTTGAAAAAGTGAAGATCATGATTTACCCCAACCAAACGCGCATCTTCATTCATATACGAACCATTCCTTTTTTATGACTCATGGTCCATCCCTCTCCTCTACCAATAGGCCTTCCCTGTCGTTGCTCCTATAACAATGATCAACACACAATTAAATAACAGACAACACTATATTACCAGAAACACGTCAACATTCTGGAATTGGAGTTAAATTAGTTACTTCTTCGTGTCTCTTTCTTGCCATCGTTTTAGAACCTCCTGTATGTGTGTACAGTTGCTTTGAACGATTAACGGCATTTTTTCTACACATATCCTACACACAAAACGAAGAAAATTAAATGTTATCTGGATAAATTACTACATTGTCAATGGTTTTATAAGTCAGCCTTGTACGTACAACTTCAGGAAACAGAAAAAAGGATAAGGTGATGAACTTTTGGGTAGTAGTTTTTCCAGTATCACAATAAATTCAGCATACTTAGTAGTGATTCATTAAGAATTAAATTCGAATACAATGAAATTTCAACTAAATATTTGTTACCTTTGTGTCCTCGTCCAACCGATATTGAAGAAACTTTTTCCACTGATCTGCCTCTATTCCTGCTGGCTTACACTTGATATTTTCCTCAAAAGTTAGCTCTTCGTCATAAACCTTATGGAACAAATGATTTCTTGCGTTCCTCCAGCAGCTTCCTATTCTTTGTACAATTTTCCGCTTTATCCACCCTCTTTTATCGTCCTCATAGTGGAAGACTCGCTACAAGTAGTTCAGATAAAAAGACAACATATAATAATTAACCACCTCAAATAGACTTAAATATGATCAAAAGACACATCATTAGACATGAGCAATTCTCGACAATAAAATTTACAGAAGTCAACTACAAAAAACCCAACATGCACTATCATTCTCTAATTTACCAGACTAAAATAAAATAGAAAATCGAAGAAATCCACCTACTAACAGAGAGTTGCAGCAAAAAAAGACAGCATCCCCATAGTTAGGAAACAATGAAATAATCTCTCAACAAAAAATTAAAACCACATAAACATTCAAAGTTTCAAAGTTACGAATATAACAGAATCAACTTTTGCAAATGTGTTCCAAATTTATTTTCTTCAGACATTTTCATTTAACTGAAAGTCATAAATAATAGCTAGTCATTCTCTAATTAATAACAATAGGAGCAGCTTTAACATTCTCATGAGGTTTATAAGTTCTATTATTATTATTATTATTATTATCACTACAATTATTAGTTACATTGCTATACACGAACGACCGGATTAATTGGGGATTACGCTATATAATTACCTAGTGTAATTTACACTATACAAAAAATTCCTTAGAAATTTATCGATATTCTATAAAAATCTGTAGGGTCGATATCATGTGTATGCATCTTAATCTTTCCTTGTTTTGTTCATTTAATAGATAAAAAAAAAATCATTTTACAATGAGCATTGGTAGCGCCTTACTTTATCAAACAAAAAAATAAACATTACCTTAACTGTTGAAAATCAGACCCCAATGTCCCCAAGAACCCGCTCAATAAGCCCGCTGTCTGACCAACTTGTTGCAACTCTCTGTTATGATGTAGTACGATCTTCTTTCCAGGAGGAAGTGTTAATGCCTCCTTAACAGTCAGCTCCATAGAAGAGATCACAACATTCGCTAACGAAATGGCTATGGCCTCTCTATTCTCTTCATTGGAACATGCAATTACGGTTGCCAAAGACATATGGTCCCGTAAGTTGAATGTTAGGTCTTGGTTGGAGGCTATATCAGGACGATCTTGTTCTAATGAATACTTGAAAACGGGGAACGAAACTACTGTGCAGGTTTGTTCATTAGCCGTACCCTTGAACACTTGAGTTAATAATTATTTGAATAATAAGTATTTTAAGTTGCTATATGTTACAACATTTAACCAGTGATAGTTGTTACGTGCATGCTAAAATTTTTTAGGAACTTCATGAATGGGGATTAAGGTACGAGGAGAAATTTGGCTATGTTTTTGTGACATTTGTAGCTAGTAGGACATCTGAAGACATACTTGCTGAATTAAAGGTTGGAAATAAATTTCTAGCACAGAAAGCGAATTACAGAGACACAATATGCTTTACAAAATAAACCAACAACTATACATTTTATTATGGTGCAGATGCGCTTTAATAACTCGCATGGTGTTGAGTTGGAGATTGCTTCAAAAGAGGAATTGAAGTATATAGAACGTGCTATTAGAGAGCTTCTTTCCAAGAAATCTGTCCAAACTACCGACGAAGGAGACGGTAATAGTTAATTTTGTATTTGTTAATTTTGAAAGTCCTCTTTCCATAATACTGCAATTTTTTTCTTAATAACTAGAATGACTTGGAAGTTATCATTATCTTTTAAGTAGATTTATATGTTGTTGGTTGCATGTTCATAATTCAGTGTCAGCTGAATATTCAGGTGAAATAGTTGCTGACACTCTAGATGGAGCAGACACTGATTCAGAAGACGATTTAGATGCTATCTCCTCCGGTGAATATGACATCTCCAGGGATGTTGAGCTTAATAAAGTTCCAGAAGAAGACAATGAAATTTTAAACACCCAACATAGAGAAAATGCCGTACATGTTGCAAAAAAGAGTTTCGATCTGAACAAGTTGCCATGGTTTGGAGATAACTTATCAGATCTGTTATCACGTCACTGTAGCACTTTTTTGACAGAGTATTTCTTGCCAGGTCAATACGATGTTGATGAGAAATTTTGACTCAAAACTTGTTTGTCTACTTTAGTAATTCTGATTTTTATGCTCTATTGAACTTTGTTTTGAGTATATGAATTCGGACGTTCACTTGATTTTTATTTTACCAGTAATGGTTAAATACAAACTCAAAATGGCTGATAATCTGATACAACAAGAGAGAACATCTGATTCGTAAATTCATTTTTAGTTATTCATGTATAAATATTTTTTTAATAACTGAATTATTTTTTATGTAACACAAAGTCGAAAATTTATTTAATGTATAAATTAAGTTGCAGTATTTGAAACATATTTTTTCGTTAAAAATATAGCGAGGACTAGAATAGTTATAAGAAGGCGATAATGTTTATAGAAAAAAATTCAAGTTAAAAATAATATTGCAGCGGTTGGAAAAAAATCGCTGCAAAACGAGTATCAATGTATTCAACAACTGGACATTTAGCAGGGGTTATAGAAAAACCGCTGCAAAATGAGATTATTTAGCAGCGTCCCCAAAACCCGCCACAAGAACCACTGCAAAACGGGTTCATCTTGCAGCAGTTATCGAAAAACCGCTGCAAAATAAACTCATTTGGTAGCGTCTCCTAAAACCGCTACAAGAATCGCTGGCAGAATCTATTTAGCAGCGATTTTATAAAACGACTGCTAAATAACTGCCGCTATCTACCGAATTTCTTGTAGTGATTAATTAATATTATGTGACACCTAATTATAATTTTTTTAATAACTAGAAAAAAAATTTTCGACTTATCTTTTTCCTTTATGGTGCTAGTTTTGAGACAAAATCAAATTGATTATATATCGAGATGCTATTTAAAATATTAAAAATAAATCATAAATAGACAAATAAAAAAAGTGTAAATAGTTCCGCTCATCAAATTAATTAAGGACATTAACATATTTTCATTAGTTTATTTTATATATATATATATATATATATATATATATATATATATATATTTGTGACATTCAAATTCATATATACGTTTATAAAATTATTTTTATGTAAAGCATACATATTAGACATATTAGACATTAGACTGTGTTTGATTATTGTCTCACAAAAAATAAAGATATAGACAAAAAACACAAAAATATAGAAATACACGAATATATAAATATACATAAATTTTACAGTATATTTGGTGATAATAATTATAATACACAAGATATATTTATTTAATTCAAAAGTTAATTTTACTCTAAAATCAGAACAACCTCAACAATATTATTATTATTATCATTACCATCGTTACCAATTTCTATCACCATTATTATTGCTACTGATTTTTTTATTTTATTTCAAATAAATAAAAAATTAACAATTCCAATTCAAATATCACTTAAACAATTTAAATTGAAAAATAAAAAATTAAAAAAAAGACACAAACAGATCTAATATGAGGAATGGTGAAAGTTTGTTGACGCATTGGATGTGAGACAAATGATGGAAAAAATGACGATGATAACGAAGGGAGACGTGGAGGCAAAAGACAGTGTTGGACGACCTTTTTTGTGCTCAGGGTTACGGCAGCGTTCGACACAGGCAACTTTTTTTTCGTGTTTGCGATTATAGCGATATTAATTAAATCTACGATGGTAGCCGAACACTCCAGTCACCAACACTATTTCTCATTACTAGACGAAGATAGAGATGAAAGAGATACGTCGTTGGAGACGGTGGTTGATAAACTCCGTTTTTAGGGTTTATCTTGTGTTAAATTTAGAGTATTTTGCTAACATTTTCTCACATTTAGCCAATGAATTAGCATAGTTTTGTAATCTCTCCCGTATTTGTGCTTGAATGTAAAAACATGCTTTTTAAGCCTTTAATTTGGTAATTTTAATTCATCCTTGATTCCATAAGATGCCTTGATGTATTTGCTAGTAATCTGAGGTTAAAATAGGCTAGGCATGGATCAAAGGAGCAAGGAAGGAAGCATGCAAGTGGAGAGAAGCACAAAAAGCCAAAGAATTGATCTCGGCTAAGGACGCGCACGCGCACAAGGCGCTCGCACGCACATTGCGAATTTGGCCAGTGACGCGTACGCGTACCGTGCGCGTCCCCGCCAAAGGCCGCACGTGATTTTTAAATAGAACTCGTGCCCAGTGATTTTTGGGAAGCTATGGGGCCAGTTACAACCAATTTTGGCGCCAAAGTACTTTAAAGGACCAAGGATTGAAGGGGAAGGCATCATTCTACCATTCTAGCAATTTTTAGTTCATTCATTCACATTAGGATTAGTTTAGAGGTAGTTTCTAGAGAGAGAAGCTCTCACTTCTCTCTAGAATTAGGATTAGGTTTAGGTTAATCTCTCCCCTTAGATCTAGGTTTAATTCATGCTTTGATTTACTATTCCCTTATCAATTCTTACTCCTCTCTTCCTCCTCTTTCTAGTTTTGTACTTTAATCCTTGTAATTCTTCACTTTGTTGTGGATCTATTTTTGTTCTTTTGTTTTCTTTCAATAATGCAATTTGAGATAATTCATGATAATTGTGATTTCCTTGATTGTTGTTGTTAATTCTTTGTATTCAATTGTAGTTAGAATTCACTCTTGTTGTGATTTACTATACTTTTCTTTTGTACCTTCCAAGTGTTTGATGAAATGCTTGGGAGGATGATAAAGTAGAATTTTATGTTCTTGGCTTGGGAAGATAACTTAAGAACTCTTGAATTGCTAATATCCAAGTGATTGATAGTTGATAGCCATTGACTCTAGCCTTCATTAATTCTATTAGTGGAAAGCTAGGATTTATGGATTTGGATTGATACAACTCGCTTGACTTTCCTTTACTACTAGTTAGAGGATGACTTAGTGAGATTGGTCCTTGCAACTATCATAATTGTGGTTAGTGATAATGATAAAGATCATTGATCATCAAGCCTTGCCAAGACCATTTTGTTAATAAAATTTTGTTTCCATTTACTTTTCATGTTTCCCATCTAAAACCCAAAATATACAAGTTCATAACTAATAACAAGAACACTACCCTGCAAGTCCTTTAAGAGATGACCCGAGGTTTAAATACTTCAATTTATAGATTTTAGGGGTTTGTACTTGTGACAAACAAATTTTTGTATGAAAGGATTATTGTTGGTTTAGAGACTATACTTTACAACGAGATTTCATTAGTAAAATTCTAAACCGTAAAAAGTCTAATCATCAGTGGTGCCAGAGAGAGAGAGTTGAGATATAGTAGCAATGGAGGTTAGAGGAGGAAGAAAAGAGAAGAGAAAAAAGAACGTTAATATGAGTTAGGTAATTTTGGAATTTTAAAAAATTAATAAAACTAAAATTGTCCAAAAATATATTTTAATCTGTGTCTCAAGTCAAATTTGTGTGTCTCTTTATTTTGGCAAAATACAAAATATATATTCTTTATAGATAATTATATGTAACCGTATCTATCTTCAATTTGTGTCTCACGAAACAAATAATATCATCATTCTAAAAATCGAACCGGACCGGCCAGTTCAACCGGATTAACCAGGAACCGGTCACCTAGCCGGTCCGTAGAAACCGCTTGGCAAAAAACTGGTGAAAAAATCGGTCGAACCAGTGAATCGACAGAACCGTCCAATTTTTTAGCGGGTTTTTGGTTTGAAAGTAAAACATCTAAACGGCGTCGTTTTGTCTCTTTAAAAAAAAAGAAAAGAAAAAAGAAAATAAAGGCTAAACGAAGCTGAACCCTAATCACCCAAAAGAGGAATCAGCAGCAACAGCAACTCACCTCTCCTCTCTTCTCTGCGAAGTGTGAACCATTGCAGCAACTCATCTCCCATCTCTTTGCAGTCGCATAGCCACCACCACCAATTGAGCAGCCCACCACCATCGCCACCGCATCCTGCAGCAACCGCATCCCGTAGCCACAGCAGCGACGGGTTTGACCACCGCAGTCGCCACCGCGTCCTTGTCATCGCCGAGCTCGCCTCCCCTTTCGTCACCGAGCTCGCCTCCTCTTTCGTCGCCGTTACTCGCTGTCGGTAAGTAATACTCTGTTATTCACTTATTCCTCCTCGTTGCCTTCTGATTTTCTGTGCATGATTTTCTAATTTATTTGTTTGCTGGATTCAAGATTTTGATTTATTTGTTATCTGTTCATGATTTATTTGTTTGCTAGATTCATGATTTTGATTTTTTATTTTCTAAGGTTATTTGTTCATGATTTATTTGTTTGCTGCTTCATGATTCTGGTTGCTGAATTCATAGTTTTCTGAGGTTATTTTGGATTCATGATTTTTTATTTTCTGAGGTTATTTATTTGTTCATGGTTTTCTGAGGTTGTTTTTTGTTTTTTATTTTCTGATTGTTACAGTTGGAACAATCACAAAGTAACACACAACCACAAGATAATATTGTTCAAGATATTGGTGAAAGGTATCATAAGCTTGTGATTCAGGCAAGGAGCTGGTGCTGTAAGTGTGAGTGAGACCAGAGAGGAGAAGAACAAGGAAAGACTGTGATTCTTGTGTATTATTTCAATATAATACATGGGTTGGTTTATATACAGGGAAGTGCAGGGGAGTGTGGTTAGTCAGTTGCTAACAAAATTTACAGCTCAGCATAACATAAATAACAGAAGGAGAAAGGAAAACATGCTGCATAACAAACTTCACCATCTTGCTGATTGAAGTTCTAACTGAAGCTACTGGATTTTCGCGTGTCTTTATCACCATTCCTTGTGTCAATTGGAACACTTAATGATTTATTTGTTATCTGTTCATGATTTATTTGTTTGCTAGATTCATGATTTTGATTTTTGATTTTCTGAGGTTATTTGTTCATGATTTATTTGTTTGCTGCTTCATGATTTTGGTTGCTGAATTCATAGTTTTCTGAGGTTATTTTGGATTCATGATTTTTTATTTTCTGAGGTTATTTATTTGTTCATGGTTTTCTGAGGTTGTTTTTGTTTTTTGTTTTTTGTTTTTTGAATTACCTGTTTATGATGGAGATATTGGAACACTTAATGATGATTATGATTTTTGATGAGTTGCACCTTTGATTAGTTGAAAACTTGCTAGTAATTGTTTCTTTTGAATGTAGAACATTGTGGGTTTCTTTTGTTTAGTTATAAACTTTGATGTTTGAAGTTGTTTGTGAACCTCTAATATTAAGTTATGGATAATTTATTATGTGAAGTTTTAAATTTTATTAAGTTAGAAATTATTAAATTTATATATTTAAAATTATTTTTAGATTTTTTAATAATTTTAGTTAATATTTAATTAAACCGATTGAATCCCAGTTGAATTACGGTCGAACCAATAAACCATTGAACTAGTGACCTTACCGGTTCATTGACTGGTCCGGTTCTCGCAACCTTGAATAATATACATGTGTTGTTTTATGTGTCTTTAAAAGAGGTAATGCCTAAAATGGTCCCTGAAATTCTCAACTCGCTTCAGATTAGTCCCTCACTTTTTAAAATGACCAAATAAGTCCCTTACTCTTAGAATTGTGAATCTTCGTTAGTCCAAAAGTTACTAGATGTTTTAACGGTGCTGAGGTGTACAGTTAAGTACCAAGTTGGCAGTTAACTGCACGCTGATGTGGACAGACAATGAATTCAACTCAAACTGGTGTTCCAAATTTGATTAAAATGCCTAAATTGATCCAATTTTCACTTATAAAACCCTAACCCCCAAATGTTCATCTTTGTTCTTCATGTTCATCTTTATTCTTCATCTCCACTCATCTCCTCCTCGTTGTTGTTGTTGTTCTAGCCATAACAAACTTTTCACATCAGAATCATAAGCAACAAAACACTCATATTCCAATCAACGCAATAATGGATCCAAAAGTAGCATCACCCTTTGGTTGATCCTAACCACCATCTTACTCTATATTCCATATTCTTCCAACCTTCTCTTCTTCAACAACAATGACCAACAAGATTGCCCCCCATCACCACTACCACCAGACTCGACGACACCGCAACACAACAAATCCTCCAAATTAGTACTGACAACAACACATCCATAACCACATCAACTGAAGAATAAGCTTCCAATCAGAATAAAAAGAAACAACAACACAAAGCTTCCAATGACAAAAAAAACGAAGATGAAGAAGAAGCGATTATGTCGTCAGAAGAAGAAGTGGAAAATAACTACCCCGTGGTGGTTCGATTAACCTCGGAATAAACAGCACAAACAATCAAAACAGAATTGAAGCACGTTATTTTTGGGATTGTCGCATCATCAAACTTATGGGAACAAAGAAAAGAATACACAAGGTATGGTGGAGATCAAAAGAAACTAAAGGCGTTGTTTGGTTGGATCAGAAAGTAATTACAACAAAAAACGAAAGGTTACCGGAGATTGAATATTCTTTAGATTAGTGCCAAGATCAACAACATCAATAAGAATGAGGGGAGTGAAGACGAAGAACAAAGACGAACATTTGGGGGTTAAGGTTTTATAAGTGAAAATTGGATCAATTTGGACATTTTAATCAAATTTAAAATACCAATTTAAGTTGAATTCATTGTCTGTCCATATCAACGTGCAGTTAACTGCCAACTTGGCACTTAACTGTACACCTCAGTGCCATTAAAATGTCTAGTAACTTTTGGACTAACGGAGATTCACGATTCTGAGAGTGAAGAACTTATTTGGTCATTTTAAAAAATGAAGGACTAATCTGAAACGAGTTAAAAATTTCAAGAACCATTTTAGGCATTACCTCGTCTTTAATATATACAGACACCAACCACACGTAGTGTTATTACACTAGCTTTAACCGAATAATGGACGATTATTATGCTTAGCAAAAGGGTTAGATCCCCACAGATCACACCTTTCCATATTAAATGAGTCACTAATTAAAAATTTGTATGAGATTGTCGATTTGCTCAATTATAAAAGGCTTCTTCTCCTCTTTGTATTTTACTTTCTAGTTTCTCTCTCTAAGATTTTCTCAATTTTCTCTTTCAACTCTCTTAATTTCCTCTCATCTTTGAAGTTAGTTTTCTTGTCTTTGTTATTGTTTTTGTTTAATATTTATGTTATATTTATTTATTTATTCAGTGTATATAATGTATTATTTGAATAATTAGATTAGTATTATGTAAAAATAATAATAATTAATTGTTATAAAATAAATATTTAGACATAGTTAAATTATGTAAATAGTTAAATTAGTGTTATGTGAATTGTTAGACTAGTATTATATAGAAATAGTTATTAGTTATTATAGGAATAAATATTTTAAAATTGATAATAATATATAGAATAATTTTTAATTATTATAGAAATAAATATTTTTAGTGTAGGTTACAATATATAGAAATAAATATTTACAATAGAATTATTTGTGATTTGGAGCAGGATTTGCATATTATTAGCATTTAAATAATGTTATAATAATATTATTTGAATAATTAGATTAGTATTATGTAAAATTAATTATTAATTATTATAGAAATGAACACTTATGAATAGTTAGATTAGTATTATGTGAATAATTACACTAATGTTATGTAAAAATAGTTATTAACTGTTATAGCTATATCTATATCTATATATTGTAGAATACCTTATAAGTTTAGAGTTAATAGTAATATATAGAGTAATTTTCAATTATTGTAGAAGTAAATATTTTTAAAATATATCACAATATATAGATATAGATATTTACAATAGAATTGTTTGTGATTTTATTTTAAATTTAAAGGATATTTAGAGTAATATTTGCATATTATTAGCATTAGAATTATGTGTTCTTTATTAAGTATAGTAATAAATTATTAATTTTGACGTAATAGATTTGGATATGTATAAATAAATTATGTATTGACGAGGTTATTTTTTATATTTTTTAAGTTTTATATAGATGGTACGGATGGAGCAAAACTTGCCGAGAGGTTATGAACAGAACATGTATAAATTAGATAGAGATAATTATATTGTTAAAGGATTTTGACACATGGTATAAAATTTAAATTATGCATTAAATGTGTATAAAATTTATATTTTTAGTAGTTAGGGTTTTATATAATTTTGTTTGTCTGTTTAGGGTAGTAGGATCTTACATACTAGAAAAAATATACTAACACGCCCCAACAAGTTAGCAAGGCCATTCTTCACATAAGCTAGCTTCAGTCATATACCTACATGCTTGACTAGGATCATGACTGGTGCAAGTGTCTGCTTTGATTGAGAGGTGGCGTTCGGAGTCGCATACTTTTCATTTGTCCTGTGGGAGATGACGATCACCTTGGAGGATGTGACTTACCAGTTAGGATTTTGGATGGAAGGAGATCCTATTAGTGGCTATATGATAGGATGGAAGATATTCTCTAGTGAACATAGCATATAAAATTTATGTATGGAGTTGCTAGGAGCTATACCGAAACTTGCTGACAGACAGAATTAGAGTAAGTAGGTCGTTAATCTATCATGATTTCGGGTGAAAGTGTACCATGATTTGGAGAGGATTCCATAGAAGAGCGATGTATGCAGTACACTCAAGCGTATATCATGCAGATTATAGGAGGTATGCTGTTTTCGGATGCGTCAGACTGAGTCCATATAAGGTGGCTCCCACTTTTAGAGAATCTTAATCAGTGTGGCTAGATGTCTTAGGATTCTGCTGTTCTAGCCGTTCTCTACCACCAAATGTGTCAAGCCACACATAGTAGGCAGCGAAACTTGGGTAACTGTGATGCTTTGTTCCTTTTTTAGGCATATCATTGTATTATTCTATGTCGACCCCAAGGATTTGATGAGTGGAAGTTTTCCTTGGCTCAAAGGTATTTAGTCTTTATTATTTATTTTGTCGTTCTCAACTCTTCCGACTAAGAATGCGTAATTTATGAGAACTAATAGGATTTGCAAAAGGTTAGGATACAAGCCTGTTAGGGATCGTAAGGAGACTAGGCTGAGGACCTGGAGATAGGTTCTCAATAGTATTAGGATGACCGACATAAGTAATCTATATATTTGGACTTAAGTACAAATGTGTTCGTAAGTAATTGTCATGTTATGTATTTTACAATGTGTAGAACTTGTACATGTCGAGTGGATTCTTTATGATGACCCACTCATTCAGCACATTGTTCCGGATAGCGTACTACAGGCCGAGGGTACATGGAATGTTGTGTACCCTCTACTATGCTTTTAATTGTCGAGTAGCACCAGGTGGACCATGTAGTTAAACAGTTCGATTCAGATCAGCATATCCCTACATCACCACTCAACATCAATGTGATGCACGGTCATGATAGTAGCTGGCGCAGAGGGGAGTGGTACCCAGAGTTCTTGCAGGACTTCCTTCGTCTCTCCCTTTACTACTACAAATACAATAGACAATATATTTAAATTTTTATCTTGGGTGACAGTCATAAGCAAGGTGCCTCCATATTTACCATGCAAGTGAGTACCATCAATAGAGATAAGCAGTTTGCAATGCTTGAAAGTCTCAACACGTAATGAAAATGTCCAAAAAATCCGATGAAATATAATACTATCTTCAACACTACGGTATGGTTGAGTTATAAGTTGAACCCATGTGCCTACATCATAATAGCTGTTAGAACATAAGTTCGTTTAATACTGCATATATAACTAAATGCAACATAATGACACATGCATACATGGTAAGTACAACTACATTGAAAATAGCCACCTAGAAAGCTCATTGTACGAATCCTTCCAATCTCCATATATTCTAGCGATTACCTTCTACTTTGTAAGCCAAATTTTTCTATAGGATGCTTTATAGTTAAAGTGGGTTTTAACAAATCCTTGCAAAACCGTTATGCTAATGGTTGGATCGGCTTTTATCATTAAGAAGATCACTTGAGCTATTATTTTCGAGTCCAACCTTTGATGATCTTGTCTCATTGATGTTTGCATGCAAGAATGCGGACCATTGTATTTTCTCACCTCCCATTTTTCCTACATTTAATGATAGAAAATGCGTATGCTCCATTGACAACCCATTTCAAACTGAGTGCACTAAACTGAATACTTCACATGGCCACTCGCTAATATTTTATATCTACGGTTCTCTTGATGCTATACATCTTTATTCCCATAAGAACTTTCTCTTTATTCTCAAACTATTGCCCAACTACGAACTCATTAATTGGATCATCATCGAGACCTCCCTGATCAGTAGACCAATCTTGGTTCATTGCATCCAGATTCAACGTGGTAAAGTGAGGGAGATGATCATATGGTTGGAAAATAGCAGGCTAAGTCAATGCGAGTTGCGAGTTTGTAAAGTAGTTTCTCAACATCCTCCTCCTCCTCATCATCATTAGGTATATCAATCGGTTCAACTTCTACCTTCTCACCATTGGATACAGGTTAATTAGATATAGATTGATCATTGGGCCTCCAACTGCAAAGCTCTCATGGCTTTCAACATCTGCTTGCCACATGTCCTCTGGCGGTATATTCAAATCTTCATGCTTCAACCCATCATTACTGCCCTCAGGTGGCATGTTTAGATCAACCATCAATCTTCTAATATTTTTTCTCACAACCCCACCTGACTGGGTGTAGTTGTCAGAATGAACCGATCAAGTTACTGGTTTACTGGTTTAACTGGTAAGTTACTGGTTAAACCGGTTGACTCGGTTCCACGTAAATATAAAAATATAAAATAATTAAAAACTTAAAATTAAAATTTGAAATACATATTTTCACTAATATTTAAGAATAATCATGTCTCAAATTCTAAAAATAACTAATATAAAAATAAACATAAAATTTGTCAGTACGACTATAATAATATCTTAATTTTGACACAATAAGAGTAACAAACATATTAGTACATCACATAATTAATTCACAAAGCCTATCATCTAACCATAATATTAGTATATTTCAACACTAGCATTAAAATAGATAACCTTAATCACAATACTAGCGTTGAAATAGATCAAGCAGATTAATAAATATTTAATAAATTTATATTTATATTAATAATGATACATATTAAAATATAATTAATTCAAAAAATAGAAAATACAAAATTAAATTAAATTAGATATCTATAAAATTATTTAATTGAATGTTTACTATGTAATTAGGTTTTGTCATATATAATAATAACAAACATCATCGCTGCAACCATGAGGTTTCAAGTTCAAACCTTATCCTTATCATTTTGGAAAAAATTCCGGTGTTACTAGACCGGTCTGTTGGGTCAATTTTTGCCAATTCTCATCGATTTTAACTGATATTTGTTAGTTTTTATTGATTCGCATTAGTTTTTATCCTTAAACGGTCTAAAGAATAAACTAAACCGGTCTAAATTTCAATTCACAGATTTTTTGATTGGACCGAAAGATCCGATTTGATTTATACAACTATGATCATCACTAATGTATGAAAAATTCTCCTCACACATATCACGCAGATAAATAGATAATTCCAAAATATAGATTCTGAAAAAATGATTGTGCCAATTCTTGATTAATTTTGTTCAGCACAACCTATAATGCATGGATACTGAAAAAAATATTATTCTAATTTTAGCAATATTTTTTAAAATTTTAAAGTTACATAACTACAGTAATATAGTTATACTAAAATTACATAAATATATAATCAGTTTTTATATTTTATGTACAAATTAAAAAAGAACAAAAGATCATTTTCAAGAGTTAGAACTTACAAAGTGAACAAAGAATGTACAGAAACTGAGGACCCAATATGAAGTGATAACAGCTAAGATGGTTAAATGAAACTGAAGGAACTCAAGGAAGGGACACAACAACAGTTACATTTGTTGTAGTGTTTCTTAGCACTCAGTTTGTGTGTATTATTTCCCTTTGTCTCTTCTTGTACAAAGGCCACCCTACTTTTGCCGTGGCCACTCTCGGACAAAAGTTGCCCTGTGCGAGAAGGCACTTGCAATTCACACGTGGCATGGCATATTGTAATTGGAAACTTGATAAATTTTTTAAGTTTGGCACATGATGCAACTCTGAACTCCCTTTAGTTTTAGCAAGGCTCTCAATTAGCCACTTAGGTCCATTAGGTAGCATTTGATTTAAAGTAAAAAAACCGAAGTTGGAACTAAAATTTAGTATTATAATTAAAATTTTAATATAGAGACACAGATCATTAAAACTTTTTGAGAGCTTTTCTCCTCCACGATGCGCTATTTGTTGGGCTGCCGTTGGGAGAAGTTTTGATTACGGACAAAATTTCGAAGAAAAATCAAGTGAGAGAACATAAGATGAAAAAATACCACATTCAACTCAAAATCTTAAGATAATAAGTTAATAAGTCTCTCATCTTATAAACTCATCACTCATCCTTGCTTTCTTTGGTGTAAGATTAACTTCATACACTCCTCACACTTACAACATTAACACTACCGACTAAGAGTCCCTCGCAGTGCACTGCATTCGTCCAATATTTCACCTTCCAAACAAATCTCATCACCGACACCACCATCCCACCAATGTAGACTCGCTCGCCTCCACAAACAGCCAGAAGCATAGGGAAAGGGGTTCAATAGCACATAGAACGACAACACAGGGGTGGGCTCTGAAGGATTATCATGAGTTTATAACACGCAATGGAAGAAAATAATGTAATTTTAAAAATTTATTTTGTGCTTAAACTTTATTTCAATAATAATTTATATGTATAGATCAGATCTAAATACTTGAGTACGCTAGTAAAAATCTTTTTCTCCTTCAACCTTTGCTGTCAACTCTTTGACCAATGGATATCTAATCTAAATTGAAAAACCTCTTACAATTCTTTGCACGCCATAAAATTCTTCTCCGAGAATCAGGCTCACATACGTTTATGTATGTAGAGGTAAAGGAATAAAACCCTTATGTTTTTTTCTCGTTATTTTCCTATACTCTTGACGTACATATATATAATGAGATTTGTTATTGATTTTAAATTTGAATCTCAATTCAAATTTAAATCATATCTTGAAATTCTAAATCTGAATCCTTCAAATTTATGAATCATATCATAACTCAATTTGAAACAGAATCAGTTAGGATCTCATCCAAATTTAGAAATAGAATAACTAATTATTCTCAAATCTCATTTATTATTCTCAATTATCATACTATTATAATATTCTTGGTGCTAGCAAAGAATATAATAATATTCCATTTGAATTAATATAATTATTTATTTGATCAAATCAAATTAATAATTAAATAATTCTACAGCAAAGATTAGAACACTCGTTAGTGTGTGACCCCATAGGTTCAATACTAAGCGGGTAGTAAATTAGCCATACTAAATTTACTAATCAAGGTTGGCGTCTAGCAATACTCCTCAACGACCCGATAGTATGAAGTAATATATTTTTACTAAGAACCTTAGAAAAACAAAGTATAATTCCTTCCATCTTTCCAGCTCTTGGTTAACTCTTAGAGTATGGTTTGATTGTCAAACTCTAATTTGTTACCATTATTATAATGAACTGTGAATGACTTAAGAAACTCATTTCTTCATTCATTCAATTTCCTTGGCCAATGTTTTATTCGTCTCAGTCATTATAATCATAGAGCTCAAACTTTTTACCCAGAGTTGACGGATTCCTTATTGACTAATCATTAATTCTACAAGTATTTAAATTATACCCAATATCCATTCAACTAGCACCCTAGGGTATCAGGTGTCCAGAATTAAAGTATAATAAATACATTGTTAATTACTATGACAGTCGCAGGTCAAAAGAAACTCTATTACTATGTTCATCTTGAAAATATCCTATTGACAAATACACGGTAATTATAACCATTAGAAATTTTCAAACCGAGTCAGTTCAATTGTCATATTTCTATATGCACAATCTATATATATATATATATATATATATATATATATATATATTCTATATTAATGTCCTTTTTAATAATTCTATGATCAAGAATAGTTTAGATTAAATTATAAAAGATTTATCTCTCAATATTATGATCACTATCACAATGATAAATCTCTAAATTTAATCATGGACTTTATTATATTAACATTTTAATATAATAACAATAACAAATTATTTGACACGCGATTGATTGGATTGTGGTCATACTACTTATTCCCAATAGACTCGACGGCGTAGAGAACGACGACACAGGGGCAAAGCTGCCGAAAGCCCAAAACAGACTAAGACAACTTTAGCGTTGGAGGGGCCGAAAACTAGGAGTTCAAAGTAAGTGTCGCGGTAGGAGAAAGAGCTTCGCCGAAAGGAGTGTTAGGAGGAGACGATAGTGAATAGAGGAAGGTGGAAGAGGATGTGAATAGAGGGAGGTGGAAGAGGATGAGAGAGTCGGAGGGTGCTAGAAGAGGAGGGAGAGTTTATTTTATTTTTTAATTTTTATTTAATAAGGGTAATTAAATAATTTTATTTGTTTAATTAAATCAAACATAATACTAAAATAGAGTTAAACCCCAAAATGGTCCCTGAGATTGGCGTTTTGCACTGAAATCGTCCCTGAGATTCCAATTGCACCAATTACGTCCCTGAGATTGAAAAAAATGCACCATAGTAGTCCCTGACCCATTTTCCATTAACGACGTGATGACATGGCATGATGACGTGGACTGTAAGTGACACGTGTCACTTTATGATTTGGCCACGTGTAATGGTAGGATGATGTTGTGACCAGTGACACGTGGCATGCTGATGTGGATAGTTGTGCCACGTGTCACAATGTTATTTGGCCACGTGTTTGGTTGTGCCACGTGTCGCAACAGTATTCGTCCACGTGTCATGCATTATGCCATCGTTGTATATGCACCAAATTAGTCCCTCACTTTGCATTAATTGACTCATTTTAGTCCCTGAAATTGAATGTCGTGCACCAAACTAGTCCCTTCACCAATTTTTTCTCATTTTTTTTAAATTTAAAATTTTAATATCTTGGATACACTAATTTCAATTCTATTTTTTCATATATCGTTTAAATACAAGAGCTTTTATAAAAAATTTTAAGATTTTAGTTTTAATTATATAATTTTTTTAATAATTTAATATTGGTAAATTTTGTAATATATAAGTATGTTATTATAAAAAATAATTATATGATTGATTATACACATTTTTTTCATAAAAAAAATATGTGTTTTTAACAAGAAATTAATAATTAAAATAAATATTTTTTTCTTATGAAATACACGTTTTCGTTATGTATAAATGAGCTAGATTGAAGGCACTTCAACCACCCTCACTACCACTTTTGATCTCTGCAATCTAGACGAAAGAGGTCGGAGATGATAATGAGGGAAGCTTGAAATGCCTTCACGTCAACTCCAAGACGGTGGCTATTAGAGGTATCCGCAAGAAAAAAAATATTTTATAAAAGTACTGAAAGAGGTTGGAGATGGTAGTGAAGGTGCTTGAAAAGCCTTCACTTTAACTCCAAGTCCGCGAATAGGGTATTCGCAAGAGAAAAAATATTTGATAAAAACACTTTTATTTGAAAAACGTGTGAAAAAATAGAATTGAAATTAATGCATTCAAAAATATTGAGAATTTTGAATTTATGGAAAAAATGAGAAAAAATTGATGAAGGAACTAGTTTGGTGCACGACATTCAATTTCAGGGACTAAAATGAGTCACTTAATGCAAAGTGAGGGACTAATTTGGTGCATATACAACGATGGCATAATGCATGACACGTGGACGAATACTGTTGCGACACGTGGCACAATTGGACACGTGGCCAAATAACATTGTGACACGTGGCACAACTATCCACATCAGCATGCCACGTGTCACTGGTCACCACATCATCCTAACATTACACGTGGCCAAATCATAAAGTGACACGTGTCACTTACAGTCCATGTCATCATGCCATGTCATCACGTCGTTAATGGAAAATGGGTCAGGGACTACTATGGTGCATTTTTTTCAATCTCAGGGACGTAATTGGTGCAATTGGAATCTCAGGGACAATTTCAATGCAATACGCCAATCTCAAGGACCATTTTGGAGTTTAACTCTACTAAAATATAATTTTATTCTTTACACTTTACACCAAACATAATACTTAAGTCTTTATCTTTGAGTTTCAATCTCTTTCCAAACGTTACCTTAAAATCTAAGTAGTTTAAAGGTTAAACATATTATTAAAAATCTGCTAAATAGGAAATAAATTTTTAGAATTAAAAAAAAAATTGTTAAACATGACTCGATTATTTTAATTGATAAAACTCATTTAATATCTCACTTTATCGACTTAACTTTACCTGTTTATTTAACATAATTTAATGAATCAATTCGATATATTTAACCCATTTTGACGCCTTGTTTTTACTATCATGTTCCAAAATGAATATTTCCTATGAACATGCAATTTTTTTTGTTGTTTTTTGGCGTTATTCCATGAAATACAATATATTATATGTTGATCCCATAACCTTGAAATTATAAACTTTTTTTCCCCTTCTACCCAATTCGTTTTGTTGGCTCCTCAAGTATATGATGCAGCAATAAAGAGATGAAGGACTGTTTCAAAATGGCCTTTTTTTTTTTCAATTTTAACTCCTTATCATTCGAGAAAGACGAGAAGAGTTTAAGATGGTAAACATTTTCTAAAATTTTGTTTAAATTCAAATTCATAGCTGTTAATAGAACAAAAATAGATATTCTATATTTCTTATTAACGTGAGCCTATTTTTTATTTATTTTTTCTTTCTATCAATAAAATTCCAATCTTTCTCAAACTATTTAACCAACTAAAAAATACAGAACAGGCGAAAAAAGATACGTCTAACTTGCACCATTTGACCCGCAGATTTTGGTGAGACAAATTTGGCAAGACCGACACTGTACCTATATTATATTTTCTTTAAGGATTAATGGGTAGCCCAACCCAATACTCCAGTTTCTAAAATAACCCTAAAATTGTAGCTTCCGTGTTTTTAAGGATTAATTATTTTGTTGGTTTTTATAATTTTATAAAATTTTTAATTAAATTTTTATATTTTTTTTAATTAAGTCTCTGTATTAAATTTTTTTAATTAAATTTTTTTTAGTAGTAATTAGTTTAATTTTATAAAGATTTAATTAAAAAAAATTTAGTACAAAAATTCAAATAAAAAAATATAAAAATCTAATTAAAAAAAATTTAGTACAAAAATTCAATTAAAAAAAAATATATAAAAAATTAAGTAGAAATTTTATGAAATTATAAAATCAACAGAATAATTAAACATATTTTTAAATGTGTATTACTATTGCTTGATGTGGCCCCTCCCTTCGTATTTCTTCAGAGTTTAGAGGTTGAGGCTCCCTAAACCCTAGCATAGCCGCACCACTGCTATCTGTGCACCAGCATCTCAGGAACTTGGTGTCAGCGACTCCGTCTATCCTAGGTCCACTAGCCAATCTCGCCGCCTAGCTACCTCACCCCGCAACTCATCATTTCTGTCTTTCGAGCGATGAACAATGATTCAGTAACCAACACCATGCTATCTTGTGTGCTTCGGTCCCTTTATGCATGAACTATTAAGGGTAACCGCCAAAAATGCACTTAAATTATTTTGTTATTAATAAAAATATTCTCAAATTTTGTTATTAACAAAAATAACTTCAAATTATTAATAATTTGACAAAAATATATATTCACAAATTAAAATATCCTACATTAAAAGAAAAGAAATGATGTGATAAATTTTTTTTATGTAGAAAGTGAAATTTTGACATTAGTAAGACATTTTTTTTAATGGAACAAATATTTGATTACAATTAGACAGTATATTTTTAAATTATTTAAAAATATTTTTATCGATAAAAAAATTTAAAAATATTTTTTTATAAGCGCAAAGATGAATCTACTTTATTGCTTTAATTCTTTATATTTTTTTAGTAAATATAAGGATAAGATTATTTTTAAAAAAAATATAATAAAGTTAATCTGTAAAAGTACATGTGAAAAATTATTATTAAATATTGTTATCTTATTTTAAACTCTTAATTAAATACAAATAAATTATTATATTAAAAAGATCTAAAATATAAAATTAAAAATTTAATTATTCTGTTTGTCTTTATAATTTTATTAAATTTGTAATGAGGTCTTTATATTTTTTTTTAATTAAATTTTTTTTATTGTTTTTAATTTTATAATTGCATCAAAAACGTTTAATAGTGTGAGATTATATTTAATGGTGAGAGATCATTCACTTTTGTTTTGATAGTTAAATACTGGCCACAAGACACAAAAGTTATTGGCCCTTAGACTTTTCTAAAATTTAATTATGTTCCTAATTGTGATATTTTCAATTTATAAAGCCTTAACTCTAATATTTCTTATATTAACAAAAATTTAATTATAAAATTAAAAATAATATAAAAATTTAATTAAAATAAATATATAAGAATTTAATTAAAAATTCAATAAAATAATAAAGACTAATAAAATAATTAAATCAATTAAAAAAAGTCAAAGCAAAACTAAATAAAACTTTGGTCCAAAGATTTTGAAGGGGCCAGTGTCTCCTTGGCTACTATGTATCTCTGTCCCCTGAAAATGATGAATCGCTCTATAACTCCATGTTTCCATCGATGCTATAATTCTGGCTTCTACCCATCGTCTAGGCATTAAGTTTGATTATAATATGTTATAAAGTTTGAAAAATCAAAACATAAACAGAACAAAGGTTTATATGGTAACAACGCTGTAATTTGTATTAGTAATTTTTTTATTTATTAATCAAGGTAATCAATCAAATTACAACTCAGAGCATCTGCCCTAGTCCATGCACTAATAAAGTATGCATTAGCTAACTTTTTTTTTTTTTTGAAAATCACAAAAAAAAATTGCAATGCAATATAACTTTTTGAAATTGTGATTTGTTATCAATCTATAGTGTAGTGATTTACAAAAGAACGGTAATTTTATTTTTTTCCAACATGTTAAAAGAATAAGCTCAAAATCCTTAGTCATTTCTTAGAAACTACATCAACTATAGGGTTAACACCAATTTAATAGTTGCTCTCTTTTTTTTTTATTTTGTTATGTTATTCTATTTCTAATTTGTTGTAAAATGTCACTTTTGTTGATTATTGGGCCGTACAACTAACTCATAGAATGGCGCCGGCAGAACAGAGAAGAGGTAGGCAAGTTGGAAGCAAAACGGTGGCGACAGAGGAGGAGAAGCAGCAGCACGCGGCAGAGGAAACACCGGTGGCTCCAACGGCGTCCTCATCCTTCTCTTTAAATTTATTAAATTATTTAACAATTTTTATTATATTAAGTTATTTAAGAATTTTAAATTTTACACGATTCTTATTTTTACAAAAATGTATTCAGGTTAAAATAATAATTAAAAATTGTTAAATAATTAATTATATTAGATATATAAAAAAATAAATTATTAAAATCATTCACTAAAATAAAATACATATTAAAATAAATTAAATTATATATTTATTTATACATAAATAGATAATGATTAATTTAATATAAAAATAATATTTATGTTAAGTAAATTTAGAACTTGTTAAGACGAGTCATTAAATAAATTTTTTTTAAATAATTTTTAATTTTTTTAAAAAAATAAAAAATGTTATATTTATATATTTTATATAAAATTAATTTTTTATTTGTCAATTATACTTGGGAGCAATTATATAAAATTTTTTATTTATTATGTTTTAAAAAAATATTTTTTACCCCTTAATAACATCGAGCACACATTTAATACATTTAACTAGAAATTCTATAATGCATATAAACATTTGAATGGAGTTTTTACGAAGAAATGAGATAGTAGATAAGGACATAAGGTGGTAGATGAATTATTTTTAAACGATAAATAAATTTTTGATATTTTAATTTAAAGACAAATACAAATTTTTTTCATTATTTAAAATATGAGATATCTAAATCTTTTCGAAAAATTTATTTATTTTCATATATTTAAAAGAAAAACTTATTTGTCTTTAAATTAAGAAATTAAAAAATTTTTTTTCTCATTTTTAATTTTTTTTAGTTTCTAGTATTTTTTATTCGCTTAAATAAACGAGTAATTAACGGTAATTAATTCGTGATTTTATCACTTTACCTATTGCTTTACGTTACTTATATTCATAGACATTGTATCTAATTATCTATTAGCTATGTATGTATCATTTTCAAGTAGCCCCTTTTCCCACACCCTAAAGTTTGGTTAAAAAAACTAACCCTACTCTCGTTACTCACTCACTCACTCACACACACTCACTCACTCACAGCTTTGTCACTCTCACCTCACGCCATTGTCACTCCTCGCACCTCGCCGTCGCCGTTTGCGTATGGTTCGCCACTTTGGCCTCTCGTCACCTCTGTTCGCCTGTGATCACAGGTAATGTGTTCACCAAACCCTCTATTGCTCCCACCAACGTTAGTTCCGTCTTTGATATAGATCAAACAACAACCGCTGTGCCAATTCCGAACACGATGATCGTCGCTTCCGCCTCCTCTGCTTGGAGATATTCTCACTACCGGTGATCACTCTGAGTTCGGCATTCCTCCCTCTGCATCATTTCTTTCAGCTCGACGTGCCTTCCAACACAGCCGGTAAATTTTTTCATGAACTCTTACGGTTTCCGAAGTTTTTTGAATTTTAATTAATCTATTTTTTGGTAATTTTTATTTAGGGTTTGCAATGTTCCCTAATTTTAATTTGAGTTACAGTTTTGTCCTAATTTTAAATTTATGATCAAAGTAATACTTCGTTTGTGTTGAGTCTTGTTTGAGTTGGTTACTTGGTTGAGTCATTGCATTGTGTTTTGAATTTTGTCAAACATTGGTAAGGAATGTTGGTGACGAGTTGTATTCTGAGTTCTGGAAGTTTTGATATTTTCAATTGTTCATTTCTTTGTAACTGTTTGTTGTTTGTTGTCTTTTCTGTTCTTTAGTGAATTTCTGAACTCAATTTTTTTTTCGGTTCATATATTCAGTGCGTGGTTAGTTTCTAGAGATAGTACATTCTGGAGAACTCAGCAATGCAAATATATCACTGAGACTTTATTGTATATATTTTATAGTTTCTTTAAATTTATTTTCCCATCATTCGAACTTGCAAATAGTTTTTTTCTTATTATTGTTATTATTATTATTATTGTTGTTGTTGTTGTTGTGCCTTCTATTTTCATAGATATATAATGTGAAGATATTTGATATTGTTGTTGTTGTTGTTGTGCCTCTTTTATTTTCATAGATATATAATGTGAAGATATTTGATATTCCTGTCTTACTTTTATTTCTTTATATTTCTTTCAAATTTTTTTTCTTTTGGGCTTAATTATTTGGGTATGGTAGTTCCTTCTGCAGTGCATTTGAATTATCTTAATCTTAATGATATATGTTGATTGTTAATAGGGTGCAATCCTTTGATCCATGTAGCCGATCCTATCTAAGTGGGATAAGGCTTTCTTGTTGTTATTGATTGAAACTTTCATATGCATTAGTCATGCTCTTTTTCATTTTCTCTCTTACCCCCCCCCCCCCCCCCCCTTCCGTATGCATCTTTGTTTAATGTGATTGATTTAGTCTAGAATTTTGAATGTTAACTCAGTGGAGGCTATACTGCTTGGTTCCCAACAGTCAACACTATCTGGGGATGCTTGGCACAAACTTTTCTAATACAAACCTCTCTTGTTAGTTGTCACTCATATGGGAGGAGGAAATTTAAGTCTTCAAGATGAGAATAATAAACAAAGAAGTAAGGAATAATTTGATTCTCAATTTTGTTGTGATGTTCTTATTATTTCTTATCAAAGATATACATTATGCTTTCTGTAGGATGTGAAAGCAAGAGTGACTCAAATTTTGTTGTTTTTGGTCGGCATAAACTCTTATATCCAATCTGCATTGTGATTATGTATCTTGGCATTAGTGCATGTCTTTGCAAGCTAAAATTTATAATTTTATTTCACTATCTATGAAAATCTTGCTAAAAGTCCCCCAACCCCTCTCTTTGTTGGCCGAATACAACATGAGCTATATATTAAATCTGTTTTTGACTGCAAAATCTTTTTTTATGATGAAAAGCTTATGTTTTCATGCAGGGAAACACAGAACTGGGTTTCGTTCTTGTTCTTTTTTTTCCCCTTGCCGTTTTGTACCCGTTTTATTTATCTTTCTTTTGTGATTTTTTTTTTGTGTTCTTGGCTTATTGCCAAAATGTTCTTTTTATGTCATACGAGACTCTGAATAGCAACAACATTGTATGATCAGTCTCCAACAATGGCGGTTGATGTCGTGAAGTGTAATTACATCAGAAAACGCAAAAGAGCATCATTGAAGCAAAAACTTCTTCTTAATGAGAGAGTTGAGGTAATTATGATGAATTCCTTTTTTCCCCAATAAAAACATAATCTTTTCTGTATTTGAGTACCTGATGTCATGATGTTCTCTATTGTCTGTTTTTCCTTTTTTCCCTCTTAATGGAATTGCACTTTTTTTTTTCGGTATATATGTTTCTGGTATTTTGTTATGTTAGTTTCACACTTTTCTGTTTCTTTTTCTTTGTATTATGTGTTTAATGATTTTGTATCCAGTTTCTTAGTTTGATTTCCATGAGGGTTTATCACAGAACGTTTTACTTATACCTTGGATTTGTTTGTTTGGTTTCAATGTAACTGAATATATCCATTCTGCATTCTGTTGAAATCTTAGTCATTCGTGCAAGTACAAAATTTTGGCACTGTTCATGGTTGACTCACCTTATTGGAGTCAAGTCATCACATTCATTCCCTTATTATCACTTATTCATTTTCCTTTTCAAAAATCATTTTGTGATGATAAATTTTGAAAATTTGGCTTCTGAAACTCTGTCCAAAATATTCAAAATCTTAATTAATTAATCATTCTAATTTCTTTTGATTTTATTATCTTTTTTCAGGTAAGGAGTGTGGAAGATGGGTTTATGGGGTCATGGCACCCAGGTACAGTTATACATTGTGGCAAACAAAAGCGTCATGTGAGGTATGACAATGTATTGGAAGATGATGGATCAAGCCATGTTGTTGATGTGGTTGCTGTTTCACCTGTTGTGGATGGTGTTAGTGTTTCAGATTCTAATGTTGAGCGTGGCTACATTAGGCCAATGCCTCCGATGTTTGAATTTGGTGGATGGGACCTCCCATTTGGACTTTGTGTCGACGTAAGTTACCAAGAAGCATGGTGGGAAGGTGTTATCTTTGATCACTGCAATGGAATGGATGAGAGGAGGGTGTTCTTCCCTGATTTGGGTGATGAGATGAAAATTGGGATCCATCATTTGAGGATGACTCATGATTGGGATGAATTTGCCGATGATTGGAAGCCAAGGGGGAACTGGGTTTTTCTTGAATTGGTAGAGGAGTGTGAGAGGTTGTCCTATGTTGCTGTCTCAGTGAAGCAGATTTGGTATGATGTGAGGGTTAGGAAGGAGTTTGAGAACCTTATTAGGGATTGGACTTGTGATGAGAAGGAATTGTGGAGAGATCTTGTTCTGGAGGTAGCTGGTGACTACTATGCTCTCACATTGCAAGACATTTTGCCCGCATTAAAAATTGATTTCTTGGAAGAAACTCCAAGAACTGAGTTAGTTGAGACTACTGCTATTGCTGATAGTGATGATGTTCCCGCTATTGCATTTGGTTCTTGCACAGGAATAACTGATGTCTCTGAGAAGAAAGGTGACTCTGCGAATCTAATGGATTGTGATCAAAACACTGGTAGCATCGATCATATTCAAGAGGAAAACAATATAGATACTTTGAATACTGGGGCCTTTGACGAGCAAAATATGGCAGAGTTAAATGTGAATGTACCTGAGGAGGAAGATGTGAGGTCAAGAGAACCGATATCTTCAATTCAGCAAATATTTCCTGAAGATCAAAAGGAAACTTCCAGCCATAGACATGTTCGTTCATCTGTGCTTTGGAAACCTTTGGTGCTGTCAGAAGTTGAATTCTGTCCTGAGGTTATTAAGCAATACACACTTGGATGTGAGAGCAAGAGGGTTAGGGAACTCTTGAAGACAAAAGTGAGAAAACATCTTGCTTATATTGGATGGACAATTGAGGTGACTGAAGACAGGTATTTTGCTGGGCGATACAGATACAGATACAAGCCACCTGGTGAACAAGGCACAAAAGTTTACACTTCAATTGCCAAAGCTTGTAGATATATTAAGCAAAATGAACCTCTGGTGTCCCAAAATGACCCGGGTAGGATGCCTGATATGGTTGATAGTAGCATTCTACATCTTCTTTCTGATCAATCGCGTAGCAATCGGGTTGATAATGCTTATAATTCTATGGTGGCGTCTTCCTCTTCTGCGAAAGTTGTAGTTGAACCTGAATTTTGTCCAGAAGCTGTTGTGAAATATTACTTGCATGCATTAGAGAATCGCCATGCTGAGAAAAGGAAATGGAACTTGAAAGCAAAACAACATCTGTTAGCAGAAGGATGGGTTTTTGACTATCCAACTGAGAAACGGAGGAGAACATTGTACAAGTCTCCGAAAAATCAGACTTTGGGAACACTTCAAGGTGCTTGTAGGCTATACATTAAAGAAAGTATTCCCAAATGGACAATTTCCAGCATGAGACCTATGCATCTCTCTGTTGGTAACGAAGAAAGTGTTCATAGTGATGATCTATTATGTTGTGTCTCACAATTGGTTCAAAGGGAACCTGAATTACACAATGGTTTGCCAGTGAGTACTTCAAAAGGGAATGGGAATGAAAACAATCCTCGCTCGAAGAATTCAAAGAATAGCTCCCGAAAGCGCCATAGGAATGGAGTACCTACACGGGTGCTAAGATCAAGCAAAAGGGTGCAGAAAGTGCTTGCCCCTGGATTCTTACACCAAAAACCTCAAAATATTTTGTCTTGGTTAATAGATAACAACATCTTTTCGGCAAAGTGTAAGGTCTATTTCAGGGAAAAACGTGGCAAGAATTCAATCAAGGCTGAGGGGCGCATAGGTCGTGATGGAATCAAGTGTTGCTGTTGTCAAGAGATGTACAGTCTTTGTGGCTTTGCTAATCATGCTGGTTCCAATAGTAACCACAGACCTTCTGCTAGTATCTTCTTGAAAGACGGTCGCTCGCTACTGGATTGCCAGATTCAAGTAATGCATGAAAAAACGAAGGAGGAGAAAACGGAGAAACAATCAAATGATCTTTGTCGAGGCGAAAACGACAACATTTGTTCTGTGTGTCAATATGGGGGTGACCTTATCTTGTGTGATCAATGTCCTTCTGCATTTCATATTAGTTGTCTAGGTTTAGAGGTAAGTTACCGTTTTTCATTCTCAAGCATGCAAATATCTAGTGCTATCTTGTTGCTGTATTCCTTTCCCATCTTTTTTCTTGTGATTATTTAGTTCGGTACTTCTATACCAATAAGCTGGCTTCATTCTGCATGTATAGGTAATTCCTGGTGGTGACTGGTTTTGTCCATCATGTCGATGTGGAATTTGCAGCCAAATGAAGGGGGATGAGGGCAAACAATTTCTTAATTGCATTCAATGTGAACGTAAATGTGAGCTTATATGTTTATTTACTTCAATGTTCCACACATACTTGTATGTCTTTTTTTTTTACTTTGTTAGTGTGCAAACAACATAATTTTTTATCTTATTGTGTTTGTTATTCCTTTACAGATCATCTTGAGTGCTTGAGAAATAGAACAGTAGATAAATTAAGACGTATGGCAAAATGGTTCTGTGGAAACAAATGTGAACAGGTATATTTTATGCTCCCCCTTCTCTTTTCTTCCCTTTATTAAGCAAAAAAATTAATTGTATTTTGCTTGAAGTATTGGTAGTTCTGCTTTGTCTATCGCCAAATTGATTGTTCTTTCTGTTTTCTTGTATTTATTATGATTCAACATTTCCAGGGAGCATTGCTTTACCATTTTATGTTGATACTAACTTACAGTATTATCAAAAACAATTCCACATGAGATTTTATGGAGTTAATGCTTCCTTCTAATATGGGGATCAGATCTTATTTTCTTATGCACTAATTCAGGTCATGCCTGCTTTCATATATGGATCAATAGATCTAGCTAGTCAACAATGGATGCTTTTATAGATGATAGTCAAGTTAAAGACGCAAGTAATTTTTAATGTTAGATTATATTCTGCAAGATATTCTTTTCAGACATTGGTTTCACTATACACTTTCTTCTGTCTATTTTTTCACAGATATACACCAGCCTGCATAAACTATTAGGAAAACCAATTTCAGTGGATGCAGACAATCTAACTTGGACATTGATCAAGTCTGTTGACTCTGAGAATTGTGATGTTGGTTCTGCTAAAGACAAATACATGGCAGAGAATTACAGCAAACTCAATATTGCACTTTCTGTGATGCATGAATGCTTTGAGCCCCTACAGAACCCTTCCTCTAGCAGAGATCTCATGGAAGATGTCATATTCAGCAGATGGTCAGAAAAAAAATCTTTTCCAATTCCTGTTCATCCTAATTTATTAGGATTCCTTGCACATGGATGTTTGTGTTGAATCAGAAAATTTGCTAATATGTGTAACCTTCCGTAAATCATAACAAAAGATGTAGCTCCTTTTCGTAAATTTGATATATTATAAGCTTTTTCTCATTCATATATAATTAGTGCAAAATATGCAGGTCTAGATTTACCATTCAGGATAAGTTCACTGTATTTTCATTAATACATTTATACATATATCCTAAATAACAATTATCCTGGGGTAACTTAAAAGTTCTAAAATGTTGAAAGTTTTTGGTCTTCCTGATTTCAGCAATCCTTATGTTCTATCTTATTGTGGAAAATTACAACTATGGATGGCATAATGAATACGAGTTAATTCTTGAAGAGTTTTGAACTGCAAGTATTTGTGTAATGGTTGTCAGGGAATTGATATTAGATAATCTCGATAGGAGATTCCTAATTATTACATTGTTTTTTGTTTCTTCATTTAGAATGAGGGGTTAACATGAATATTTCAGTTCCTTGCATTCATCCCTTTTCGCACTGACAAATTTGTTCAGAAGTTAATGTTTATATCTGTTTCTTAAGTTTTGCCACAATTTATTCATGTATTCTCTTGAAAAATGCCTGATGTAAGCGCTTTGAAAATTTTCAGGTCTCAGCTTAATAGAACGAATTTCCAGGGTTTCTACACTGTACTTCTTGAAAGAAATGAAGAACTGATAAGCGTGGCAACTTTTAGGTGATCATAGGATGCGCTTTTTCTAATTTTCAAGTAATATAGGGTGTGTTTTTGCTTCATTTTTTTAATCATTTTACCTTGCATTTTAATTGTTAGGGTGTATGGAGAGAAGGTCGCAGAAGTACCACTTGTAGGTACCAGATTTCAGTACCGTCGACTTGGAATGTGTCGCATTTTAATGAATGAACTTGAAAAGGTAACCTCATATATATGAATTTACTCTTTTCCTTATTTTCCATAAAGTATGCAAGCAAAACTATTACCAAGTTTGATCCAATTTTATTAATTTTCACATATACGGTATATTAGCTTGTCATCATTACAGATTCCACCCTGCTTCATTAGCATGAATAGGGTACATAAAGAGGAAGAATAACAATCTACAAGAAGTCACAACCGTACAAAATTTTATTCTTTTCTATAATCAACTTCAACTTATCCTACCCTTTGTTTCCAAGATAAGTTTTTTTTTCTCTTTCAATATTTCAGTTCATTCGTAATAGAAATTAATGTAAAACCAAGTCTGTCATAGATTGTGAGTTATGTAAAATAGAAAGAATTATTTGCATCTATTATCTGTATTATTTAAAGTCATTAACTCTATTTTTCTCAATTTTTTTCTATTATGATAATAATCATTTTATTTCAGATTCCATATTTTGGTCATCTTTTGCTTCTTTTTTTTCCCCTCCAGTTTTTTACCTTAAGTTTTCTTCCCTCAGATGCTCACACAGCTAGGGGTGGAGAGGCTAGTTTTGCCTGCTGTTCCTGGTGTGCTCGAGACATGGACGAAATCTTTTGGCTTTGACCAGATGACAGAATTCCAAAGATCAGAGTTTCTGGACTACACTTTCCTAGATTTTCAAGGAGCCATCATGTGCCAAAAGCTATTGGGAAAGGAGAGTCAATCTCCGGATTCAGTTATAACAAGAGGTTTGTAACTCGTTACAATATCTTGTTACTGTAAATGAGATGACTATGTACATTTCTCAACAACTGAATTATAACTTTGGTGATTCATATTACAGAGATCCAGCCAGCATCAGTCTCTGTTAAATGTAAAATTGATTTTGAAAAGTTCAGTTCTGGATCTGATGAAGTATACCAAGGAGAGGAAACTGATGAAAGTAGAATGACAGATGTACAAATGGTGGAGTATGTCTCGCCGTTGTCGACGATTAAACAAGAAAACAAATCTTAATAAAGGGGTTGTGAGAAGTTGTAGTGATAGAAGATTTGATGGGGATGGGTGGAATGGGGAAATAAATAAGTAGCATTTTGCAATTAGCATGCATGTTTTATAGAGTTGTAGCTGCACAATTCTTTTTGAGGTCTTCAACTGAAGTTCATCATGTGTTTTTGGGATTCTTTTTCAGGGGAGAAATAAATACATTTAGTTTTCACTTTTCATAACATGTTTACAAATTATTGAAAGTTTAGTTAGTTAGGCCTGGACACAGTTACTAGTTTATTGTTTGATTTTGTCATGAGACTTTGGAAAATGGTTGTAATTTTGAGGCATGAGTAATTTGGTATTAGAATCCAAAGATAATTGTGTTCATTTGTGTGACGACAATTTTGAGAATTTCACCTATAGCAAATGATTCTAAGACTGAGGAGAAATATGAAGCCTTGTGATTTTATCAGCATTGCTTTTAAAAAAATTAGAGTAAAGTACCATTTATACCCATAGAAGTTGAAAATCCTGACAAATGTACCCACGAGAGAAGGAAACTACCAAATGTAACCATCAATCGTAACATCCGTGGGATGAAACTAACCGAGCCTTATTCCGGCGTTGACTCTGTTAGTAACGCATCTTCTGTGGCACTTTCTGGCGTGACATGGCTTGGGGGGCCTGTTACGTGGATTGCTGAGCTGTGTGACTGTTATAATGTATCTTCAACCTCAAAATTTTCCAAATTCAAACCTTGTTCCATCCCCAATAAGAACCCTAACCCTAGATTCACAAAAATCTTCGAAATTATACCAATGTCGAGGCGAAGACTGTTTACTCCAACTTCGAATGGCAGTGGTAGTGTGTTTGGAAACTCAAATTCAGGAAGGGTGCATGATAGGAAGTTCAATGGGAGATGTTTCTGTGGGTTGGTGGTGACGCTGTTACAGTCAGAGACGGCGATGAATCCTGGGAAGTGGTTCGTACGTTGTCCCAATTGGAAGGTAACCCGTTTTACACCCTGTTCTGTGTGAGTTGAATCAGTATCTGATTTTAGTTTTTCTGCCATGGATAGAATTCGGACTGCAACTTCTTTGCATGGGTAGATGAAATCGAAGGGCAATGGGAGGGTTTGAGGAGAGCACTGTCAGAAAGAAAGATGCAGGAAGACGCTGATGATGCTAAGGCTGAACTGAAGATGCTCATGATGTTAGGGAGGTGTGAAGTTGAAGTTAGTAAAGTTAGGTTTTGGCTTGTGATTATGTCAATGGTGGTGGTATGTAATGTTGTCTGCACTTTGTATCTGATTCTCAATGGGTTTTGAGCCCAAGCAGTTTGCAGTGTTAGGGTTTGACAATAATACCCATGTTCGATTATGTATCTGTCATTTGTAGACATGTGGAAACCAAAAAATGTCAAAAAGAGTCTTATAAGACTTGTAAATTTGCAGAAGTTATCTATTACTAATACTAATTTCAAGTCATTTTTACTTTCTGCTCCAAAATAACATGAAAGACAGGCAAAATAAGCTCATAAGTAGAAATTGAGCAACTGAAGTGTTCAAGTTATACTAGTTATAGGTATGAGTTTTCAACAACGACCATGCACAAACACCAAAAACCAAAACATAAGCAATTGTAGGTATAGTATGTGACATATCCAACAATTGTAATATAAACTGCCATGGCACAGTACCAAGAAAAAAACATAATATAAAGAGTCTTGCTTCAAGGAATTGGAGTGGAGTTGCTGCTGCCGCTTGATCCTTCCTTCAAGTGTGTAGTTGCTGACCTCTTTTTTGGTGGTGGACGGAAGGCATGCTGAGGCCATCGAGTTGAGCTTGATCCTCTCCCTGTTGGAGTAGGCATGAATTCCATGAATCTGGAAGTAGTTCCCTGGGAGGCAGCTAGCATGGTTTGAGCTGTCACAATGGGTGGCACATTAGAGGCCGTGGGTGATGGAGTAGTAGTAGCTGGTGTTGCTGGAGCAGACTGTGGTTGGTGAGTAGTTGGTGGTGGTCTTCGCAGATTCTTCTTCTTCCTTGGTGGCTTTTTTGTAGTTGTTGGCCTAGTTGAAGGAGACCTCACTGGATTAGGAATAGGTTGAGGAACTGAGGTGGTCTCCTACAGCAGTAGACACATATGATTGATTTGTTTAAGAACTTTTAGAATGAAGTTGTAAAATACAGCATTAGACTTACATTTGGTGGCTGAGATGCTGCTGCTTCAGCTGCTTCAACAGCTTCCAAAGTCTCTTCCCAGAATATCTCCTCTAGTCTTGCAGCCTTATTCCCATCATCCTCAGCAGCTGGGTGTGGATTTGAATTTTGTCCCCCAGCACTCCCAGCCATGACTTCCTTCTTCTTGGAACAGCTACGACTGTTGTGTCCAGTCTGCAATACATGTAACATGAACTTTCATTTTGTGGACATTCAAAGCACAAGTAATGGGAGAATATGAATTATGGTTTACCTTTAGGCAGTACTTGCAGGTGATGGGGCCTACTTTCTGGGGGCCCTATGAGGATCTGGGGGGGGGGGGTTCCTTTGAGGCGTCGTTCTTTTTGTCTCTTTTCAACTTTGGCCTCCCAATCTGCTTCTTGTATACTGGGGGCAATATAGGAGGTAGATCAACATGCTACCAGTATTTTTGACTAGGGATAGGCTGGATGACGTACTGATATGTGCTATTATATGCCCCCATGGAAAGCCAGTCAGCACATGCATGCCTGCACGGCAAGCCAGTCAGTTGCCAAAACCTACAGGAACAAGTCCTCTTTCCTATATCCACCATAATCTTATGAGGCAGGCACTGTACTTCATACACATTTCCAGGATCATCTCGGGTGGAAAACGACCGCCACTTGTTGCTCTCCCTTTTCTCTTTTTCAAGCCTACTCTGTTGCGCAGGAGTGATAACTCCGTTATAACCCACCAATGCCTTCTTGTTTCTTGCAATTATACTCATCATATAACACCGCACCTCTTCCAGCATAGTTATGATAGGCTTCCCTCTCGTTTTCTTGATCCTAGAATTGAAGGATTCGCAGTTGTTGTTCATGTAATTGTCAGATTTTGGGTACTCACTAAAACTACTCCTACTCCATTGACTTGGAGGGATCCTATTCAGATACTCCCAAGCATGGGATTAACCCTTTTGATTCTATCCAGGATAGCATTGAACTCTTGAGGGGTTGTGGCCTTGGCACATCTCCACATTGCCATTTTCAATTCTGTGTCACCCCACTGCTTTCTAAAGTTCTGCCATATGTGCATAGCACAAAATCTATGATGTGCTCCTGGATTCACTTCACGCATAGCTGGGATGAGGCCCTGGTTGACATAAGTAAAGCGACTAAATCATTATATTCTATGATGGACAATAACTATGACAGCAGCAGGCAAGCAAAATACATTGTAACAAACTAAAATAACAATGAAGACATACACAGGGGATAGGAATTCAGATATTACCTTCTGCATGTCTGACATGAAGTTGACACCATTGATTGCAGCGTCACCTATGTCTTCTTTGAGGAGTTCCAGAAACCATTTCTAGCTATCCTTGCATTCGCACTCCACAACAGCGTACGATATCGGATAGATATGGTTATTGGCATCATGGCCGATTGCAGTCAACAACTGCCCAGGGTAGTATCCCTTTAAAAAAGTTCCATCTAACCCTATAAAAGGCCTACAGCCAATCGAAAAACCCTTCTTACACCCTTCCAAGCATATATATATATATATATATATATATATATATATATATATATATATATATATATATATATATATATCCTTTTGAATTTATGCCCAGTCCCTTCAACATAATCAGTACTAATCCTCACAGTGGAGCCAGGGTTGGTCCTCATAATTTCATTAGCATAGTCCCTAAGAACAGCATACTGAGCTATTTCACTCCATTCTATTAGTTGTTTCGCCTTCACCATAGCCTTGTAAATCTTCCTTTCGTTCACAATCACGTCATACTCCTACTTGAAAAAAATTTGTGCCTGCCTTTGAGTCAAGTCTGGATGATCACGGATCTTGTCCTCAAGCTCCTCTACAACCCATTTACCATTGCAGATTTATTCTTGTTAACTCTGCTGCAGGTATGTTCATTCACAAACGTTTTTACCTGAAAGCTTAATGGAAACGACCGTTTTGCACAGTATATCTGCCACGAACAACTCTCATCATAACATATGGCCTTGCACCTAGTTGAATCCACCCTTGGAAAGAATATGCTTCTCCCTAAGCTGATGTTGAACTTTCTAACTGCCTTCTTGAAATGGTCCAGATTTTCAAACTCCATGCCAACCTCCAACCTTACTTCCCTCACTGGAGCATCTGGATTCGCTTCAGGAAATGCTGCCTGCTCACTGTCTTCATCATCACTTGCAACAGAATCAAGCTCCTCTGACTCGTAACAATGCATCCCTGCACTTACCTCTGACATATTTTCACCATCCACAGGTATATAGAATGAAGGATGCTTGTTTGGATCCTGGTTGGGTATGAATGTTTGCCCTGAAGGTGGAGGCCTGACTGTTGATCGTCTCTTGGACTTCTGTTGACTACCACCACCCACATCTGGATTTATATCTGGTTCGGGCTGTGAACTACTGAGTTGACTACCACTACCGGTTTCTTAACAAGGCTGTGAGATGTACTGTGTGAAAACCTCGACATATTCGGCAGACCCTTTATCCACAGTGGGAGCCACTGACTCCGCAGAAACTGGAATTTGGTTTCCAGTTTCTTTTCTTGCAGCTGACACATTTGGTTATTCAGGGTGTGGAAGAGTCTTCTCCAGAAGTTGATATGGTGGTAAGTTGGGTTCAGTGGGTGGATTTGGTAGCTGAATGATCCTTGGTGCCTCATCGAAGGTTACCTTTAGTGAATGGGTAGGTATATTTGGTTGATCATTGCTGAATTCTGGTTGTTGTATGTTTCTTGGGGTATAATGGACTTCTTTCTCTCCCGCAGCATCCTTTGTTTGAGCATCCGGTCCAAGCACACCTCCTACAGTCTCACTCAATTTCATCACTCTCTTTCTCTTCTTCTTTGGGGTTGGGGGTCTCCTAACACACAATTTGGTTCTATGCTTCACTGGGGTCCTACTAACAGTTAATATCTCAGGCTCTGGTTCGGGTTCATTGTTCTCTTCTGCGATCTTAGGAACGTCAACTGGATGCTCGGTGAACACTCAACTCTCCTCCCATTAGCAATGACTGCTTCATACATACTCACCACATCCATGTCTAGTATAAGCAATCTCAACCCACCATCCAACTCCTTCCCAAGTTCAAGCCAGTAAAGTTCGCTCACATCATTGTACCCTATGTCCTTTACTAAGTCATTCATGAAGAACTTATTAAGCGTGTCCATATTCACTCTTTCAATCTCTGTTTTCTCACCACCAACATATGCCAGTTTTTCATTATCAACCTTTTCAAATTTTCCTCTGTGACTAATGACTAGCGTAATGTGGATGGTTGCCATCTGCAAACATACATGTATACACAAAAGAAAACGAAGTCACAACCAGATCATAGCCACTACAAAGACACCCTAATAAAAACCTCATATCCACAACCATGCACCAAAAATCCAGAAAACTATGACAGAGAAATCGAAGCTTAGTACTTATCTATGGATGACACCACGCAACTCCAACAGCTGACACGATCCACACCAACAAGCACCCTCTCTTGAACACGGAGATTATCGTCGGCATTGAAGATTTTCTGTGAGTGGAGAAGATGAACAGTTTAGTCTTAGAGCTCTACCCTTTGTTCTGTGAAACGCGCGAAGAGGTTTACCTTTGATAACTGTTCAATTCTAATTTTCCTTTTTTTTAAAAAAATTTAATTTTGAAATCCAATTATATTTTTAGGTAATTGTATTTATAATTTCCACGTGTGAAGCCCCCCAAGTCATGTCATGCTGGGAAGTGCCACGGAGGATGCGCTACTAACGAAGTCAACGCCGGAATAAGGCTTGGTTAGTTTCGTCCCACGGATGTTACGATTGATGGTTACATTTGGTAGTTTCCTTCTCTCGTGGGTACATTTGTCAGCGTTTTCAACTTCCATGGGTACAAACGATACTTTACTCAAAAAATTATATCACTCTAGAAAAGGATTTATTTCTTTTATAAATTCATCCAAATAACCTCTATATATATTGAAATGCTTTTTATTTTTACTAAAAAAGTTATCCAAACATACTAAAAATGAATGAAAAAGAAATTGTTTTAAGAGTAATACCTCAAAATTAGTCTCTAAGAAATTTTTTGTCGGATATTTTAGCACTCGGTAAATTTTAATTATCAAATTTGTCTCTAAAATTTTAGTTTGATAGATAAAACATTAGATTGTTTGTCTATATAAATAGAGTGATATGAAAATTTTAAATATCATTAAAAATTATTATATATTTTATTAAATAATGACATATACTAATTTGTCTATTTTTTTTAATCAAAATTAGACGTAAGGATTAGTATATCTAACAAAAAAAGGTTTAACAATTGATTTGATGATTAAAATTTATTTAAAATTAAATTATTGGATTAAAATTTTTTTATGATTGACTAAATTGTCTTCAAAAAATATATTTTACTAATTCATTTATATATATAAACTCTGAAAAATATAAATACAAACTGTATTAATTTATATATGTAAATTCTAGTTTATAAATATAAATTACATATTTTTTGCATATAAATTCTTATAAATATGAATACAAATTATTGGTGACAAAATACTTATCCAAAAATGATAATATTTGATGGTAGTACAACATTACTATTAGGATATTACTCTGTTTCTGTTTCAGAAAAATAAAAAAAAAAAAAACTTTTTTAACATATCAATGGCACACTCCCAAAGTCCCGAACGGAAGACACACTTGTTTGCGTACTGCTTCTGCCTCAGTTCCTTCCTCTGCAACCACCTCTCCACTCCTCTCTCTCTTTCTCTCTCACTCTGCTTCACGTCTCCCTGCCACCAGCACCTCTTGTCCGCTGTCACCGTCGCCATCTTCCTGCAGGTAGGCCGTCGGATTATATAAAACATGATCTTTTTTAATTTGTTGATTTTAATTGTCATAATTTCCTAAATGGTTTAGCTAGGGAATCAAGATAAATTTACAGGAAAGATGAATTTTGGCCCAAACAACAAAGAAAATTTGATTTCCTATCTTTTTTCACTCCTCGAGTATAATAATGGTGTATATATATATATATATATATATATATATATATATATATGCTAGCAGCTGCAGAATTAGTATGGTGATTCCTCTGCTATTATGCTTTGGTTGTTCCAAGTATCTGTACTGGATTGCATAGTAATGTCTATATAGTTTTTATGGTTTTGGCCTTAGTGTGTGATTATAAAATGTGAATATGTGAACTTTGAATTCTTTTGATTCTTTATTTTATGGTTTTGGTGTAGGATTCATACTACAAGGACAGTTTAAGTTCTACACTGGATACCAATATCTTGATAAATTATAATTATCCTAATTTTTTTTAGGTATATCATGAAATGTCAAGGTTTCAGGGTTGAGTAAAATATAGGGCCCTGGTTCGCCTGGCCATGAACACCCCTAGCTCACACATACACACACGACTTTGTAATTTGCAATTTGATATAGAAAAGAAACAGATTTGGTTTCTGGAATTTTTAGGCTTTGCTGTAAGAAAGAAGGGAAGAAACAATTAATCATGGGTTGGGGTCACATTGGAAGAAATGGCAGTGATGAAGCTGGTCCTAGCAGCACCGTCCCCACAACCACCGAGCCACGGCGGTTCCCGCTGGCTGCTCAGCCGGAGATGATGCGTGCTGCTGAGAAGGATGAGCAGTATGCCTCTTTCGTCTATGAAGCCTGCCGCGACGCCTTCCGGCACCTCTTTGGTCTCTCTCTCTCTCTCTCTCTCTCTCTCTCTCTCTCTCTCTCTCTATATATATATATATATATATATATATATATATATATATATATATATATATCCAATTATTCTTTCTTCTTGTATTCTTTAACTTTTATATATATAACTTTCAATTGTAATGAAGTTTTACTTAATATATCATATTATAGGTACAAGGGTTGCTGTTGCTTATCAAAACGAGGTTTGTTCATTGCTATACTTCTGTAATGGTTTTGTGATTTTTGTTTTTGAGAGAATTTGCTTATTAAAACTACATAATGTAAGAAGTACTCTCACGTTCAAAGTGTGACAAAGAAATACACTTCAATTTGTTGAGTTCAATGCCATAGCTTTAATGCAGTGTGATGCTTTTGTGGAGGCTACTGAATTATTGGCCATTTCTATGTGGATTATTAAGGAGGAGTTTAATTCCTATGCATGCATGTAACTATTTTACACTGAAGATATTTGATGCAGAAGTTTATTGTGGTGACACTTGATTGGATGTCTGTTTTAAAAGTTCTTTTACATTGAAACTGCAGAGAAGCTGGACACGATTGAGTTGTTCTTATCAGAGTGTGATTGTTTTGCAGACAAAACTCTTGGGACAAATGTTGTATTATGTTCTCACAACAGGATCAGGGCAGCAGACACTTGGGGAGGAGTACTGTGACATCACTCAGGTTTCACTATATTTCATCTTCATTCTTTATGCTCACTTTTATTTTTTCTTTAAATGTGTCTTTTCCATTAAGAGTGTGGCTCTCTTACACACAGATCACAATAGTTTTATTTTAAAAAATCTATTTTGATGCAATGTCACTCCAATACTTTTTTATATCATAATAATAAGCGATAGTCATATCATCGGAAAATAATTTAACCTTAAGAATTACATCAATTAAGTCGTATAGAATGGAAATATGATTTATTTTTAGTGTATATCACTTTGTGTATTGAAGTCAAACGCTTTTTGTATTCTATTTTATTATTACAACACTATATTTGGTTCAGATTGGAAGAGAATTTAGAATATCATCATGTGTTGGAGGACCATGACTTTAGGAATAGGCAGACACCTAGTTCGGAATTGGAAGTGTCTTTGTGGTGCACTTTTTTTTTTGTTTTATTGGATTGGAAGTATTTTTTTTTCTCCTAGTTGTTTGTTTGTTTTGGGGCTGAATTTTATAGCTGTTTTGGTGAACTTCCTCACTGTTCTGAATTTGGAGAGTTGTTTGTTTTTTCAGGTTGCTGGTCCTTATGGGCTGCCTCCTACCCCTGCAAGGCGTACTCTTTTCATTGTATACCAGACAGCGATTCCTTATATTGCAGATCGTATTAGGTTGGTTATTGTCCGTTTCTCCTAATTTTGGATTAACCCATCGAGTTCTTTGATTATCAACCGTGAAAGAGCCATCTGTGTCTCAAGTTTTGTGATGACTTGACTGTTTATTTGACAGTTCACGAATTGCTTCCCGTGGCATTGCCCTCGCTGATTCAGAGTTTGCGGAGAGTTATGGTGATAGTGCTATCAGGAGCAGTAATTCACAGGAGTCTGTGGCTAGTCCTTTAACATCAGGACAACATAGTACAACTCTTTCAAGATTGAAGCAAAAACTGAGTGGTTTTTGGTTGCATGTGGTTCAGCAATGGCCTGCGGTATATTTATCCTCAGACAATAATTTTTGTAAAACTGTTACAGTTGTATACTGTTCTACTATTTGTTCTCCCTTCAAAATTGCATGAGAAGTCAGAACTCACAATTTAAATTATATTTGGCTGATCCTTGTATGAAACCCTCATTATTCTCTTCTTTTTTTGGAGCTGTATATTTGCATAATCTCACAAAGTTTGAACTGGCTTTGTCTAAAAGAGTATTTTGCTTTTAATGAGTCAAGTTTTTATACCTTGCCACCAGATGCTCCCTTTTGTGCGTGAATTGATACAGCTGGTTCTTCGTGCTAATCTAATGCTGTTCTACTTTGAAGGTGATCCTTTGCTCAATAGCCTAATTGAGGTGATAAAGTTTCTAAAAGGAACTTCTCTACATTTATTCCATTTTCCCCTATTTTTTGCAGGCCTTTATTATCATATATCCAAGCGTGCTGCAGGCATTCGTTATGTCTTCATTGGAAAACCATCAAATCAAAGACCCAGGTATTGGTCTTTTGAAATTCCAAATTTTGAAAAATGTGTCGACAATGGGGGATTTGCTCTCAAAATTCTCCATATTATCTTTTCCTATCGTTTTAGCTTTTTATTTAGACTTTTTTTTTTCTTTTTTTTGGGATTGATGGAGAGTGATGCAATGGAATTGTATAAGATGAAGTCCATTCCATCCATACTCCCCCCCCCCCCCCCCCCCACCCTTCCTCCTCACCCAAATAATTTTTAGCAGCAATGAGATTGAATACAATGGACTGAGGGCATATAATGTAAAATCTAATGTTCCTTTTATTTCCATTGAATTTCTATGCAATAGGATGAAAGTTCCATGTTGATCTTTAGACGGTGGAACAGAACATTATATTTTTTCATTCCCCTCCATATCATTCAATCAGTAATTCGTTGGTTAGGTGACCTCCTGAAATTGCTTTGTAAAAGGTGTTTATGCATATTATAATTATTATTGTTCTTCCTGATATGCTTTCTTGCAAAAAATAGATGTTGCCCAAGTTTATCTATTATTTCCTATCAATCATTGTAGTAAGCAAAGTATGTTTCTTCCATAGAGGATTTATTTTGAGCACCTGTCTTTTCTTTGATTGCACTTTGGTGCAGATACCAAATACTAGGAGTATTTCTGCTGATTCAACTTTGTGTAATAGCTGTGGAACGGCTACGTCGAAGAAATTTATCTTCAATTGCTGGCTCAGTTCATCAGGCATCCTTTGCAACCCAACAGAGATCAGCAGGTCATAGTTTTTTCTTGATTAATTTTTTCCTTCGATTTTTCATTCTCTCTCTTTTTTTTTTCCCCTTCTCTTAATTTTCTATTTCTACTGACGCTCTTATGCGTTACAACAATTTTTTGCTATTTCAATTTATTGCTATTTCTGTCCAAAAATTAAAAGAACTTTTGTTATTTGTTCTTATCATAACTTGACCCCCTTTATTGTATAATAGGACATGGTTTGCCTGTTCTGAATGAAGAAGGTAATCTGGCATCTCTAGATACTGACGAAGGAGGTTGGGTCTTTGATTCTTCATCTTCGGAGGTACAATTCTCACATCAAGTTATCCTATATATATTCCTTGTAATATACACTTCTAAAATATACAAAGGGAAAATAGGGTGTAAGGTAATAAAATGTGACCTTTCTTGGTACAATTAAGGTAAACGAAGAGAATAAAAGGGGAAGCTATCTAGTGCAACCCTTGCAGCATCAACTAGGATTTTGATATTCCGAGCTGCTAGAAATATCGCTCCGCACCATGTAGTGAACATGTAGGTCCATGCCAGGTTTCATAATTAGTCAGCACAGAACTCTCTTAAAGAACACGCTTTGCATAATACTCCCAGTCGTTGCCATAGCAAACTCTGAATATGGTTAGTAACAAACCTCTATATAGATGGCATTGATACAGGTCACCATTAGCAAGTTTAATCACTTCCATGGAACAATCAACAGAGTGCCGATTTTACATCCTGTCATCAAAAATAACTTCGAGCCAAATTTAATAGCAAAAGGAAATACCGGGAAACCACCTATATCTGAGCTCTATGCCAAGACCACATGGATATGCTTTTACTGGTTTTGTTCCTTAAAGAACTAGAACATGTACAATATGATTAGCGTGGTTATAATGCAGTCAATGATGGTTTGTTGTCACTGGTGTAACTTTTGTGGATCCTATTTTGGTTTAGTATTGTTAATAGGGAACTCACAGAAAGCCTATTTTCTATTAAGAAAGATATGATCTACTAGAGTGAACTTAATAAGACACTGACCTTCTGAGATTTGGAAATAAAAAATTCTATATGTACATAAAAATTCAGTTACCAAATCAGCCATTATGTATTTGTATATAAATGCATCTGTTGTTTCATACACTTTTAGTGTGTATTTTGTATTCTAATATGTATTTTATATAAGTGGCCGGTTTGGTGGCTAATTTTTGGCATATACGTAACATGATTAGAGTGAAATTCATCATGATTTCCCTCTATATCCATGTTACATTTACCTTCTAAATCGGCATCAATTGTATTTTGATGAATCCTCATCTGTTTTACAGTATGGAACTAGCAAATGCACTCTCTGCCTAAGTAATCGTCAACATCCAACAGCTACATCCTGTGGCCATGTATTTTGCTGGTATTGTGTCATCTTGCATTATTTTTTCTCTTCACATTCCCCCCATTTCCTTTCACTGAATTTCCTCGTGTTTTGATGTGATCTCATTCATGTAGGAACTGTATCACAGAATGGTGCAATGAAAAGCCAGAATGTCCTCTTTGCCGCACCCCAATAACACATTCAAGTCTAGTTTGTGTGTATCATTCAGACTTCTAGAGTATGCATTTCTTCAGCTGCAATCTCTTGTATAAAAGAGAGAGGATATATCATGAAAGGCAACATTTTTCTTGTCTTGAATCTTGCAAGGATTTTATTTTTTTATTTATTTATAATGATGTCATTACAAGGGATACTTGGATGTTCCTGGAGTATGTTTATGTTTAATTAATTGAAACATTTACAACCACTCAATTTATGTGGTTTTTGTATAACTACTAACATTAAAATGAAAATATATGGTGGTTTATGTTTGTAGAGAATTTATTACGTGCGGGAGTCATACAAATATATTTCTGAGTTATCTGGTTACTAAGGATGCGTTTGGAAGAGAGACAGAAATAGAAATTGAGAGACAGAGACTAAATTAAATTTTTGAATTGTGTTTGGTGTAAAATATACTAGACTAAGTTATGTCTCAGTGTTATGTTTGGTTTAAGATAAATATGAAAACTAAAGGATATATTTGAAATTTGAAAAGTTAAATGAGAATATTTAAAAAAAAATGTTATTAAAGTTTTAGTTTACTGTCTCTAAAAATTTTAGTCTTTTTTTACTTTTTTGAGGTACTGAAGGGGTTGAAATTTTGTATTTTAGAACTAGAATTTTGTGTTTCAAAATTAAAATTTTAGCTTGTCTTTAGTTGTCAAACATAATATTTAATTCTAATCTCCTACTTTCATTTCCAATCCTTAAAAACAAAGGCAGTCTTTATGGACATTGATAACTCATTTTTTTGTAAATGTTATGCTTTTTTCTCTATTGATTATAGATTAATATTGAGTAAATGTCTAAAATGGTCCCTAAATTTCAAATCGCTACTCAATTTAGTCCCTAACTTTTAAAAATGACCAACTATATCCCTGAAATTTTCAAAAGTGCATCACCGTTAGTCCACCATCTAAACGTTAATGATGTGGAGTGTGAAGTGCCATATGGACATTCCAGCTGTATGCTGATGTGTACCAAACTTGAATTTGATTCAAATTTGTATCTGAAATTGCTTAATAATACCTAAATTAATCCATTTTCAATTATAAAGCCCTAATTTTCAAAATATTGTCTTCTCTTTTCCGACCTCTCTGTTGTCTTCTTCTCTTCTTCGATCTCTTCGCTATCTTCCAATTCATCTTGTTTTCTCGTTTGCGTGAGTGATGATGGGTGGTGGGGAGAGAAGACAAATTAAAGTAGCTTAAGTAGGAACAACTCTGTAGCGAGGCCTTATAGCAACAAAGGAATGCGTAATAGGGGAGGTAAGAACGCTGTTTTCTACAACTGCAGACTTCAGATGATGATGAAGTACTCAATGACAGCAGAGAATCTTGGTAGACCATTTTATGGTTGCCCAAACTATGAGGTAAGGTTATGGCTCTGAAAAAAATATTAAGATGGTTTCCCTTTGAGTTTGGATTCGCTTGCGTTTTTTACTTTGCAGTATGGAATTCATTGTAATTTCTTCCGCTGGACTGATGGATGTGAAGAACCAGTTTGTGCAATACCCATTTCACAAAAAGTTTAGTTTAATTGGAGGATGATAAGCTTAAAGAGTGATATTAAAACCTTAAAGATGATGATAATGGTGTTGCTAGCTTTTGTAGTTACCTTTGGTGTGTGTTTAGGTTTAGCTTGTTGGATTTTATTGTCAATAAATGATGAATGTGTTATGAAATTTTAAATTTCTTAAGTGGTATGTAATGTCTTGATGAAGATGCAATAAAATAAAATACTAATTTTGCACGAGTTTAACTCTTGATTCTCATTGAATTTCTAGATAGTCATTCATCTTCTTTATTGATTGCATATGGCCATTAAATTTCTGGACAGTCATTGCTTTAACACACTATCAAAACAAGCTCTTTTAAGTGTGAGTTCTTCCATTGTTTCTAGAAGTTTTGTTACAGGGCCACACACAAAAGTGGTGATGCATGCTTGGTATAACCTCACGCAATGTTAGGATCAGACCCTGCAAGGTAACAAATTAGTCATTCAATATATGTTACCGTTAAATTGTGTTTATTAATTTAATTTAGAATAGTCTTTTAATTTTTTGTTATTAATGCAAAATAGTCCTTTAAATTGTGTTTATTAATTTAAAATTATCCTTAAAATCATATATCGTATTTCTAATTTAACCTTATAACCTATAGGTTACCATAGTTGTTAACTAGCTCCTATACTCCAACTTTTTCTTTCCAAATTATATATAATGATCACTCACGTTATGATGTCATAAAAATAATAGTTAACCATTATTAAATGGTTTGATATGCTTGACGAAACTACTTCACATATGATTGCATTATATCTTTTTCACATTCAGATTTTTGCAGATGAATAATTACCAAATATATATGCCTTCACTCCTCATAGCTTTGAGATCGAATATTCTTTTTCCAAATTTCTAATTTACAGCGGCATATATTTCAACTCCATTTGTGTTACCTATTCATAAATTTCGTTCATTTCAGGGCTCATATCCTTTGGAACCTTCGATCTTGTTAATGGCAATAAGATATGCGCTTATCCTACTAATTAACATCACGTTGGACCTTTTTGCTTTATCTGGAGAAGTTTTTTAATACTGATGTTAATGGTATTAGTTAGTTATCAATATTTAAAAGTATATAATAAAATATGTTTTTGGATCAATTTAATTTCTATGCATGCATGTAACTCTTTTACACCAAAGATGTTGGATGCAGAATTTTATTGTGATAATATCTGATTAGATGTTAATTTTAAAATTATTTATACTGACAGTACAAAAAAAGTATACTATGTTGTGCGACATCACTTAGGTTTCACTAAAATTCAAGATAATTCATTAATAATGAAAAGTGAGAACTACATGAGTAGAGAGAGTTCTCTACTTCTCTTGTTGTGTGACAAAGATCAAAAGAGTGTTAAACATAAAATTCCTAAAACAACTAAAAAGAAAAGAAAAAATAAAATCATAAACCAATAATAAATAGCATCTGAATTTATTTGTTCATCCCAGTTGCATCCTTCACAGCTTCAGCAGCTCCTTGGGCCTTTGCCTTCATCTGCTGACCAGCCTTCAAAAAATAAAAGAGCATATTTACTCCCAACAAGAAAAAAAAAAAAAAAACAGAAAAATGTTTTGGAAAAGTATAGGGTAGCCAACTTCTGCCAACTCTTATTTATATTTGTGTTTTATGGAAGTGTGTTCGTAGATGTGTCTAGTAATTAATATATTTTAAATACATATATAAAGAGACATATCTAGAAAATATATTTATAAAGACACTTCTATTAAACACAGTTATTAGACACATCCACGAACAATACAATTATAAATAAGAGTTGGCAGAAGTTGGCAGATATGTTGTTGGTAACGTAGCGGAACCGAAATGTTTTTATTGTTTTAACTATTTTCAAATAAAATTTTGAAAAGAAAAAAAATAAAAATTTAAAAATCGTTTCTCAAACCAAACAAATATTAAATCAATGATGATAATCACTAATTTAAAAAAAAATTTAATTTTACCATTCTTTTAAATAACCATTCACGCAATCAATATAAAAAGTAGTTATTTTTGTTAATATGATATGATGTGATTGGATATATGTATAAAACGGTTTTACGGTCAAAATTAAATTGTTAAAAAATAGTGACCATCTTTCATCCATGTATATATATTTCAACTCTTATATATTGTCAAATTTAAAATGAGTAGAACCTCTTGCATGGATTCCTTAGCAGACTGAGCAGAATCGGAAGCCCTGTCTATCATGTTCTCACACTTTTCCTGTATGTAATACAAAAGATCTAAGAGTGAAAAACAATAATTTTCATAGAATTAGTACTAGTGGTCCAACACAAAGTTTAGTAATTTTTCAAGAATATGTATATATATAAAATCAATTTGATAAATAATACAATCAATTCTATAAATAATATAATATAATTAGATTTATATTTATAATTAAAATACAAATAAAAGTATAAAAATACAGTGGTAGAAAGATTTGTATTTATAAAAAATTGATTATACTATTATAAAAATATTTCATTATTATTCTGTGAAAATTTTGGTTATTTTACTAGTTAATTACTTTATTAAAAAATGTAAAATATATAAATATTTATCCATACACAACAATAATATGTGTGTGACAAGTGATTTGGATTTGGATAATTTCACTTTAAAGAGTAAAGTGTGATTTCTCACCATTGATTTTATAGGTGTGACCAAAAATAAATATGAAAGAGAAACTATTCAAAGATAGAAGATCACACTTTACTCTCTAAAGTGAAATTCAAATTTTAGAGGATCCAAATCCTTTAGTTTTTATAAGATTTTTTTGTTGCCTACGGCATACTCCAGTTCGCCCAGACAAAAATTAATCCATCGTAGATCTGAGTTCTATTTAAAGATTTGTCGTTCGCCAATAGATTGCTGTATGCACGAGTTGCCGGGATTCAAATTCTCGACACTTGTTTAAACAGACAAATAACATTACCACTCGACTAACCCAAATTAATTTTTTATAAGATTAATTAAAAGGGAAAAATAAAATAACCTGAGCTTGGCCCTTGGCCTGTCCAGCATTGAAAGCTGCCCTGTTGGAGTCCATAATTCCTTCAACAATATATAAATTAATTAACAATCAAGTGAAATTGGAAAGCAAGACTTGTATGGGTTGAGATGAAGGTAATAATATTCTGCATTTGGTTGATATTTATAGAGGGTTTTCATTGGCTTTCAAGGGTACACGTGGCATCATACCATTTTCTTTTAGAGACTCTTGTATTTGTTCATATGGCTAGATCGGTTGACCAGGATGTATGTGAAGGAGAACCTGCTATTTTAAGGATACATGATTTTCTAGCCACAAACAAAACTAGTATTCATTATTCACCAATATATTACAACCATTGTTTTGTATTACTAACTCCATAGTATGCTCATCTAATATATCTTTCATAGATTAATTGATGGTAACAATAATAATTCATCACACATTAATTGATGTGGTGTTTGTTGACTTTTTCAACCCAATATTTCAACCATAACATCAGATTTTATAAATAACTCATATTTGAAGATATTCACGGTTAAAATAAATAGGTTTCATTAGTTTTAGGAAAAAAAAAGATAAATAGGCCTTTGACCTTTTGATTTATAAACATTTAAATTTCTCAGAATTTGAAAATATATTTAAATCATTGGCCTTCTCAAAATCTGGATATATCGATTCTTGGGTCTAATTTGTCTCATTTTAAAAACTCTTTCACGTGTACATCGGTATATCAACCAGGTCAGTACAATGGAAGCCACGTTTGATTTTTCCGTTGGGTCTGATAGATCCAAATGAACAGAGGGATCGATTTGTCTAGATTTTGAGAATGTCAAAGATTTAAATATATTTTCAAATCTTTGAAGACTTAAATGTCTTTGGATCAAAAAATAAAAATTTATTTGTCCATTTCTCTTAATTTTATTTACCAGAGACTTACTTATTTTATTTAATTATGGATATACAATTTTTTTTCTGAATATATGTATAAATATGAATTGTTTTGTTTTGTTGGATTTGTATTAATCTAAAAACTTTTCTTTAAGTCTTACTTTATTAATAGACAATAGGGAACGAAAATAAACTAGAAAATAGATAAACATAAATGAAAGCAATGATGATATCATTAAAGTTTTACATTGCATCACATCATTTATTCAAGGTGAACACAAAAACAGTCTAATAATATCTTTTGAGGAAGCTTTTGAACCATTTTGCAGAAAGCTTATTATATCTCTTCTGACCATTTTTGTAATCCACATAATTTAGTCCAAATCTCACAGTGTAACCTGCACTCCATTCAAAGTTGTCCAGCAATGACCATGCAAAGTATCCTTTCACATTTGCACCATCCCTTACAAATCAAAATGGTAAAGTTTAACAGATACTTCAAAAAGATTGAATAAATATATAATTATATATAATGAGAAGCAATAATAACTTACTTAATAGCATGTTGAAGATAAAAGAGATGACGATAATAAAAATCAACCCTGAAGGTATCTAAAAGTGCCTCCTCAAGTGAAAGTGTTGGATCATTGTACTCATCAATACCTACAATTTCAACTCTGCTATGATTCATAGAACAAATTAAAACATGTAATGCAATAATGTTATAATGTAACTTTATTTTTACCATTTTCTGTGATATAAATCAAGGGGTTGTTGTACTTTTTCTTGGTGTGAATCAATAGTTCTCGAATTCCTTTTGGATAAACATATAACCAAGTTGAAGCAGCCTGCACATAAATATGATCATGTCAATCTTATGTTACAGAAAACAAAACATATAATAAGTTACAAATTAAATTTGATTTTGCTACACATATACATACCCTTGGACCTATAGGAACACCATTGCGTTCAGCTGCCATTATTATAAAAAAAATTAACACCCCATTAGGAAAGTCTAACATATATATATTGAGATTAATTGAAAGATAAAGAAAAGTGTCTTTACTTGCAAAATTGACATGAGAATCAGTGGCATAATTTGGTTTTGCAGACAATAGTTTAGGTGCATTGGAAGCATAGTTGGTGGTGTAATAGTTCAATCCAATGAAATCATATGAATGTATGAGTTGCTTAGATTGCTCTTTAGAGAACTTAGGCAATCTACTTCCAACTATAGATTTCATGCTTTCTGGATAATCTCCTCTTGTCAAAGGTTCCATAAACCTATATAAAATTACAAATAACTCTTTTACTTAGATTCTAAGAAAAAAATCAATAATTTAAAAGCAGGGGTATTAGTATTAGTATTAGTATTAGAATTAGGATTAGTACTTACCATCCATACATAAAGTCAAGTGATCTTTCAGCAGCAGTTATATCAAGTGGACTATTTGAAAATGGCATAAACCAATGAGACACCAAGGTTATGCCTATGGAGCCTTTTTGAGATGCCTGCATTTGTCAAACAGAATATATCTTTCAAATATGGCAAAAATTTGATAATTGTTTCAAACTTGTAAGGCTAAAAATGAACCTGATATTTGGTCTTGTAGAGTTTCACAGCAGCTGCATGAGCAAGAAGTTGATGGTGTGCAACCACATAAGGTTCTGTTCCTGAATCGCCACCGGTGCAGTTTTGGTTCAACCATTTGGAACATCTACCTGGTGCCTTCACACCAGTTGCATAGCCACCTTGGCTATAAGTATATGGTTGATTAAAAGTTATCCAATGTTTCACTTTGTCTCCAAATGCTTTGAAGCAAACATCCACATAATCTTGATAATCATTTCTAGAATAATAATGATAATTAGTCACATTATGAGTCAAATAAATCTGCATAGTATATAGTATCTTTGATTCTTTGTGAATGTTGAAACTTTACAGTACTCACACAATGCGAGGACTTAAGAAGCCACCATACTCATCCTCCAAAGCTTGTGGAAGATCCCAATGGAAAAGAGTAACAAATGGTTTTATGCCTGCAAAACAGAAAGAAAATTGTTAGGGAAAATTAAAAAGAAGTTGGATGGAATTATTTTGATGATGACCTTTAGAGAGTAGCTCATTGAAGAGGCTGTTGTAATGATCAATTCCTTCTTGGTTTATGCCTCCACTAAGCTTTCCTTCTGTTTGTGGCAAATGTGAAATGGTTAATCAATGCAAAAGAGTAATTAATTACTAATTACTAATTAATTAACTAACTAACTAAATGTAAGGTATTTATTAATCGATGGAAATTCAGGTGCAGTTAATTTCATGTAAAGTTAAAGTTAACTGATTTGACAGGTTTGACTAAATTGTCATCTAACGACTCTGAACTATCAACTTCACATGAAGTTAACTACGATGACTCACTTGGGAGTATCCTAGGCCAAGAAATGGATAATCTGTAAGCATCTAGATTCAAATCCTTCATGATCCCAACATCTTCCTTATAGTGGTGATATTGATCATTTGCAACATCTCCATTGCTTCTATCTTCTATCTTTTCTGCATGTTGTTTCCACAGTAAATTAATTATATACTTAGTAAAGTAATTAAGTATGTAAAATTACAGACTAACAATATATATCTTCAACATACACAAGAAGATTATTATACATATAACCTTGTCCTTTTTCATTGAATAGGAAAGAAAAAAATCTAGTAATGAACAGAGAGAGAAACAGAGTTGTTAAATTACCTGGGTATTTATGGGTGAAGGTATCCCAAATACTTAAGCCTTTACCACCTTCAAAAGCAGCACCTTCATACTGTAAAATATAACGTTATTATTATTATTATTATTATGAGTAACTTAATTGGACAACATTACTTGTAATTTAGAACATTTTAGACTATTGTTTTTGGAGGAATTTAATTACTTGTTGGAAAAAGGCATAATATATAGATAGTTTAACTATTGAACCATAGCTACACATTTCAATAAATTACAAAAATGATCTGAGTTGGCATTATTTGAGTTAACTAAATATGAATTTTGATCCCATAAGAACCTGGTAGGATGCAGATGAAGCTCCAAAGATGAAACCTGGTGGGAAGCTGCTTCTGTTGAGTGAAGAAACATCAAGAATGGGGGAAACCGGTGGAGCTACTTTTGCAGTAGAAGATGAAGTGGTTAAAAGAGCAAAGAAGACAACAAGTAAAACGTTGTCCAATTCCATAACTATGTATGTGTGTGATTATTAAGGTTCTACCTTTATATAATCAATAATGGAAGTGGTGGATCACCCTCGTCACTAGCCTGGAAGTGAGTCAAGTCGACTCATGAACTAGTTCGAGTTCGTTAATAGCTTGATAAATTGAACTCGTAAATTAATGAGATGAGCTTAACTTGAAATTGAGTTCATAAATTAAATGAGCCGAGAAACTCAGTTCATTAATTTGTAAGTAGACTCGATTATATATATATATATATATATATATATATATATGTTTTTAATTATTTAAAATTTTATAGTCATTTTTTATACATAATTTTGATGTAAGAATAAATAAAAAATTTATAATTGATATATAAATAATATATAAAATCAATATTTTTTATTAATATTTTTAATATATATAAGTTATAATTTAGTGATATAAAATTATAGATTATGTTCCTATTATTTAAGTTAATTCATGAGTTTGAACCAACTCTTAAATTTTCCGTGAATCAAATTTAAGTTTGGTCTAACTCAGCTTAATTCTGAACTTACTCGTCACATTCACACCATCTTGGTGACGTCAAAACTAAAAACAGGTCTTATCAAGGGAAAAAAAAACAATATATAGAAAAGTGAAAAATATAATAATCCACTTTTATACTTCAATTCCATACACAAAGAGATTTATATAATTTACATTAAACTATATTTAATCCATCTATTATCAAGTGAGAAAAGCCTTAAGACAATGTAGTATAACTAATTGAATTAGTTCATGATTATAATTGAATTAGCTCATGTTGTTAAGGATTAGTGCCCCACGTTATCATAAAAAATCCTTAAAAAGCCAAACAAATTGCTCCAGCTGTTCGTTCAGCTTGATCACATTTATGGAACTTGGAAGAGCACCAGGGTCTATATATATATATATATATATATATATATATATATCAGCTTTTCTTTTTAATAATTTATGTGATTCACGCTGCTTGGAGAATCCTTTCTTAATTATTATAATACTGTATTAGATGTCAGACTTTATGTGATTCACGTTTACTTTCATTTGATGCACTTTTATATATTATGTTTTTTAGTGAAGTTGAAATTATTCATTCATAACCAAAGGAGAATGGAGATGTTCTTCCATGAATACAATTTTAACACTTCTACACTTTTAGATACTTACGTTAAAAAATATGAAACTTATCAAATTTATTTAAGATATACTTTAATATTATTATTTTTGTGAGTATATATGTATATAAATACTAAATAGTTAGAATTTCATTCATGTGGTGATGGACTGGTGGTAACCCACATCTACATAATGTTGGAAAATATCAATCTACATATGCTCACCATGTATATTCAAAATCGGCTTTAAATTAGAATAAACATTAAAATATAAATATATATTAAAAATAAGGTTAAATACGATTTTAATCTCTAAGATATAGATCGAAAATTTTTTTTTAACTTCTTTTTACGTATAAAATTATCTCTAAGGTTTAAAAAAATTTTAAAATCTTTTTTTTTACTTAAATATTAAAATTTTATATCAAATTACTCATAACAAAAAAATTATAAAAAAAAGAGAATGTTTCTACTCTTATGAAAAAAGAAGGGAAGAAGAAGAAGAAACTGTTCAAAATCTACTTCTGTCTTTGCTTCACCTCCACCTCCGTACAATTTTAGTCTGAAGGTAAAGACGATTTCAAAATCAAGTTAAACTTTAGAGATAATTTTGTATGCAAAAAAAAAATTAAAGATGAAATAAACTTTTAGACTATATCTTAAAGACTAAATCATGATTAATCCTTATAATATATATATATATATATATTAATTGATTTAGTAGATAATTTTGAGTGTGTTATGGTATTTTTTATTATATCCATATATATAAATTCATGGTTAAAATTTCTTCCTCCGTTTTTGTGAACTAAAAATCAAAATTATTTATTTTTACCGATTGAATGAAGAGTGATATAGTTATATAGTTTCAATATATATATATAGCTATAGGAGGATCTTAATGGATTATCGTACTAATAATTGCTTTACTTTGTAGGCTTTGAAGTTTTACTTTTCTATGTGTATCGTTAGTTTGTACCCATATGTCTTTTATATGTCTATTTTAATTTAATCTTTTTTGAATTAAAAGTTTAATTCCGTCTATATACACTACTGTTATTAGAATGTTAGTTTATTGGAATATCATAATAATTGCGTTACAACAACAACAATAATATAATAAATAAACAAATTGAAAAGATACATCTACATATCACTAGAATTATGATATATAGTCATTCAAGGTTTACATAATATTGTTTATTGGAATCACTAGAATTGTAATGTTAATGTAAGTCTATTATTATATTTTGTGAGAAAGTTCTTGAACCATTTTGCAGACATTTTATAATGTCTTTTCGAACCATTGTTATAATCCACAAAAATTGATCCAAATCTTGATGTGTATCCTGAATTCCATTCAAAGTTGTCCAATAATGACCATGCAAAATATCCTTTTACATTTACGCCATCCCTAAAAAAAAAATTGAAAACAAAATTAGAGAATTTTAAAAGGAAATTAATGAACTATATGTATAAGAAATTACTAACCTTATTGCAGAGTTGACATAAAATAGATGATCACGATAATAATTAATTCTAAAAGTATCATTAAGAGCTTCTTCAAGTGATAGTGTTGGATCATTGAACTCATCTACTCCTATAAATTAATTAAGTGACCAAAACAATTAAGAATAAAAAAAGGATAATTTTTTAAAGTAACAAAAATATTAAGTTTTTTTTATCTTACCATTTTCAGTGATATAAATCAAAGGGTTGTTATATTTTTCCTTGGTGTAAAGTAATAGTTGTTGAATTCCTTTTGGATATACATATAACCATTTGGAAGCAGCCTACAAAAATTATAAATATATATAATGCTAGGTATAATAATAAAATATAATAAATAATATGTAGCTTTTTTCAATTATTTGATGCAACTGTAACTATATATAATACACACCCTTGGCCCTATGGGAACTCCATTGCGTTCAGCTGCCATTAAAAAAAAATTAAAGAAAAAAAATAAGTAGTGACATTAATAACGATAATGATGATAGGAAAACAAAAAAAAATTAAAATTTCTTTTATTTAATTTTTATTAATTATTATAATAATTAATAATAAATAAATAAATAAATAAATAAATAATAAAAACTAAATAAAATAAATTTTAATTATTTTTGGATAATTTATTTTTGTTATAAAATATTTTGGCATTAGTAAACTGCACATATATGGTAAGCTATGATGTATAGATACTGACACACTAGACAAGACAAGACACGAGACACGCTGATACGTGAATTTTAAATATATCTGGAGAAGAATTTTTTATTTTTTATTAAGATACGGTTGGACACGACAGATACGCGTGTCAGATGAGTGTCGGTAAATGTCGTGTTCAAAATGTGTCTGACACACAGACACGACAACTCAGCAAAGTGTCCGTACTTCATAGATAGTAAATAATTAGATATGAAAAAAATGTTTGCTTACTTGTAAGATTGGCATGAGAATCAGTGATGAAATTGGGTTTGGCATTTGTGAGGTCAAGTGAGTACGCAGCATAGTAAGTGGTATAATAATTTATCCCAATAAAATCATATGAACCTTTGACTATTTTAACTTCCTCTGCTGAGAATTTAGGCAATCTACTCCCAACTAAGGATTTCATGCTTTCAGGATAATCCCCTTTTGTTAATGGTTCTATAAACCTGTAGTATATAGTAGGGGTGGGCATTAAAAAAAAAAATTAAAATGTGGTTAATCAATTAAAAAATCATCACCATATTTTAATTAACTAATTTAATAAAATAATTTTAAAAATTATATCTATATTTTTTAAAATTGGTTAACCAAAATTAAATGTAAAAAAAATCAATTTTTAACTGATTAACTAAAACTAAAATCAAATTTAAAAAAAATTAATTTCAATTTTTTATATTAAATAAAAATTCAATTTTAATTTTTTTTTTAGAAAATTGGTTTTTTTTATCCAAAATCCAGTTTTATTTTCTAAAACCAATTTTTTTATTCAAAAACTAGTTATTTTTTTAAAAATTGGTTTTTATTTTTATAACTAGTTTTTAAATTTTATAACCAGTTAATAACTAATTTTATCATATAAAACTAATTTAATTAATTAATCTAGATTAAATCTTTAGTTAACTAAAAAACAAATTTAATTTTTGGATTACCCAAATTATATACAGTCCTAGTATATAACAATATTTGCCTAAGAACAACCTAAGATAGAGGAATAAAAAGCACCCATATTTGTTTATTTATTCAGAACCCACCCTCTTTTTAGAGGCTTAGTAGGGACAAACAGGCTTGGTAATAAATTCATGAACTAATTAATAAGTATATTTACTTAATTAAACCAATAAATGAACTAATCACTAAATACATGATAGTAATTACTAAATTCAATTCAATTCAAATAATTATTGGCTCTAGAAAACGATTCAATTTTCCATGTAAAGTTGATTAATGAGTATATTTACCATCCGAACATAAAATCAATTGCTCTCTGGGCAGCAACTTGGTCAAGTGTGCTATTTGAAGTTGGCAGAAACCAATTAGACACCAAAGTTATGCCTATCACACCCTTTTGAGATTCCTGCTAATAATAATACCATACAATTATTTATTTTGAAAATTTAGACTAATAAAACGATATAATTAAATTTCTAACACGTTCTTTTATAAAAGGGCCTATTTCTTTTAATTTATATCAATTTTTTGGATAATTTTTTTTATTTGTCTTATATTATAAAATTTTTTAGACAAACAAAAACCAAACTTACAAATATTTTGATGATAGAAACATTGATATCGTATTATAAAATTAGGGTGATATATAAATAGTTATAATTATAACAAATAATTATTATTCCATCTTAACTGGTTGAATAATAAATCAGCGGTGATGATATATAATCAAATTATTTTAGTAACCAAGTTGGCCCGTTTGAAAATTTTAGAATTAACTTTTTTTAACTTTTAACTTATGAAAAGTAGTAGTATTAATGTCGAGTGTAATTTTTAAAATCAAATTACAACTTTTTAAGAAATTATTTAGGAGCTTATAGAGAAGTTAAAAAAATGACTTTTTTCATAATACTTCTACTTTTCATTATATTTATATAAAATAAGCACTTTTAGAGTTAAAAATCTAAACACAAAATAACTTATTTATAAGTTACTTTTAATAGAATCATTTATTGTTTAATTTATTTTATCAAAAAAAATTTAATTAAGTTGGTTATCCAAACTAGATTAGTCTAATAAGTTATTACCATAATAATAAAAATCTATCGAAGAAAAGAAGGAGACGCATAAGAAGAAGGAGAAAAACAACTTAGTTAAATTTGTTTATAAAAATAACTTGTTCATATATGATTTTTTTAAGATATTTTTTAATAATTAAAATTTAATACATATAATCAATTAAATTGTTTTTTTTTTGTTAAAATTAGATTAGATAAATTGATTTAGTTGAAAAATTGATAAATCAAACATTGAACTGGTCTAAATTAATATTTTGTTTTATAAAAAATGACTACAATAATTTTATTATAAAAAATGACTAAAATACTCCTATTATATATGTATGTATGTATTAATTTTAAGAATCCTAAATCCTAATTTTATGACGACACAGAAAGAAGAGAAGTGTTAAGATTTAAGGTTCTCAAAATTATATAATAATAATAATATTATTATTATTATTTTAGTCATTTTTTATAATAAAAATATTATACTTATTTTTTATAAAAAAAATATTAATTTAAATTAGTTTAAGGTGTAATTTACTGATTTTTTAGCCAAATCAATTTGTTTGATTTAATTTTGACAAAAATAACACTATTTAATTATTATATATATTAAATTTTATTTACTAAACAATATTTAAAAAAAAAATACGTTTTAAGCGTCCTTATATAAATAACTCCGAGTTAAATTTGTTTACAAAAATAACTTGTTCACCTATGGTTTCTGTATATAATGGAGTACCTGATATTTTGTCTTGTAGAGTTGCACAACAGAAGCATGAGAAAGAAGTTGATAATGTGAAACCAAATAGGGTTCAGTAGCAGAATCACCAGCACCACAATTTGGATTCACCCATTTTGAACATCTACCAGGTGCATACATACCCCTTGCATATCCACCTTGGCTATATGACCATGGTTCATTCAATGTTATCCAATGTTTCACTCTATCTCCAAATTCCTTAAAGCAAACCTCCGCATAATCTCGAAAATCATCTCTAAAAACAAATTATAATAATTATATCATAGCTTAATTGCTTTATTATTTTGGGTGAAAATTATTTTATTTTTTAATTATAGCACTTACACAATGTTAGGACGTAAGAAGCCACCATACTCTTCTTCCAATGTCTGGGGAAGATCCCAATGAAAAAGAGTTATAAATGGTTTTAGACCTGCACAAATATAATTTCATTGAGATTATTATTCATAGATATATATAGATCGTTACAAAAATAAAAAGTGTAAGGATGCATGTGTAAAACTTTGGGTATAATAATTAAAACAGTTAAAAAAATCAAATATTTGTTAATTTTGTCTTTAAAAAATGGTTTGATTACTCTGTCAGTCCCTACAGTTTTATCGAATTTTTAATTAGGTTTCTATACTTTTTTTCTTTTTAATTAGGTTCTTATACCATATCAGATTTTGTAACTAAGTCTTTATCGTGACAAAAACGTTGAAATTAATAGAATATTTTGTTAAACTATATAGAATATTCAGTCAAGTATTAGACATATTCGTTTTGCTTAACAGAATATTCTGTTAATTGCAGCGTTTTTATCACGGTAAAGATTTAATTACAAAATCTGATATGGTATAGAGACTCAATAAAAAAAAGTATAAAGACCTAATTGAAAATTCAATAAAATTATAGAGACTACAGAGTAATTAAATCTTAAAAAATTAGATGTGATAAATTAATTCCTAAAAAATATAATGATGAATCAAATTAGTTCTTCTACTAGTTAAATGATAGTATATTATGAAATAACTATTTCACCAATTATTATGTAAGTGATGAAAAAATTAATTTAATTCATAATTGTATTTTTTAAACACCAATTAAAAATATTTAATATTTTAAAAACTAAATTAATACACATTATTTAATCTTTGAGTAAAGGACTATTTTGATATTAACCCTAAAACTATGCTTATTCTAACCATTTGATAGCAACTCATCAATGAGATTGTTGTAATATTTGATTCCTTCTTGATTTATGCCTCCACTAAGCTTTCCTTCTGTTCACAACAAATTTATTTAAAATAGTTAATAACATGAAAGATCTAATGAAGCCAAATGAAACTAGCTAACCATTTATTATGACTTACTTGGGAGTATTCTCGACCAAGAGATAGAGAATCTATAAGCATCTAAATTCATATCCTTCATTATCCCAACATCTTCCTGTGTATATATGGACAATAATCAATTTTTTTAATGAAATAATAATAATCAAGGAAAAAATAAACCTATATATATATATATATATATATATATATATATATGTAGGAATTAATAATGTGAAGATTTTCTTTTTACTCTATATTTATATCATAGTGTTTTACTTTATATATATGTTGCAATCGATTCATCACTATTATTTTAATGTGGATTTTTATTTTTTTTTATTTTCTTGAATATTCTCCTTAATTTTGCTGTCATTTGGAATTTAATATATTATATATCATACCTTGTAGTGGTGATATTCATCAATTGCAACATCTCCATTGCTTCTATCTTTTATCCTTTCTGTGTGTTGCATGTAATAATTGTCAGATATGATCTTATAATTAAGGGTCCTACTCCACTATACTATAATAATAATCAAGACACTAGGAAACAGTTGACTAATTATATAAACAAATTAAATATTTTTAATTACGAGATGAGTTATTATTATAAATCTAAAAAAATTATTTTTCAAAAATTTTTAATATTATTAGTATATTTTTTACCACAATATTTCCTAATTTAATAGAACTAATTTATCATAAATTTATACCTATTTAAAAATTTGTGACTAATCAATAAATTATTTAGTTATTTAAGTGAACTAACGAGTTAACCAACCAATCCAAACCAAGTTTGTTGAAACGCTGTTTCTTGTGTCAATTTTAAAAGTAAACATAATTTTTCATATTAAAGTAAAGATCAAATTGAAAACAATGGTGTCTGGTCTTTTTTTCTTTTAAAAAAAGAAATGATTTCCCCATTAAAAAAGATGAAACGGCATATTGAAAGTGTTGGCCATTAAGACGACATGCATAAAAAATAGATCTTTTCAATTTTTTTTAACAATTGAAAAAATAAAGTGTAATTTTTTATTATTAATTTTATAAGTAAAATTCAGAATAAATATAAAAAAAATAATAAAAAATTAAAGATCATACTTTATCCTCTTAATTTTTTTTAACAATTAAAAGATCCATTCTCGACATGCATATGGTAGTATGGTAGTTACCTGGATATTTGTGGGTGTAGGTATCCCATATGCTCTCTCCTCTTCCTCCTTCCTTTGCTGCACCTTCATACTGTATTTCTTATATGCATAATTAGCTACCATACCCTTCTTTAAACAAATAGCTAGAGAAATAATTATTTATATTTCTTTTATAAAATTTAAATTTTTGAAATAAGTAATTTTTATAAAGTATAATAAAAATTATTCTTAAAAGAAAAAAAATAAGACACTAAAAAATTGAATAAAATAATTTATGCATAATTAAGATTCAAATCTAGTTAAAAAAATATATTAAAATATAATTATAAATTTAAAACAATTTACTCTCTCTCACACACACATATATATAATATTTCAGCTAATATTTTTATATGAAAATAACTATTATAACAATTGTCGTGTGAATAATCAGATCAGCTAGCTCTCAACTTTTGTTAGAAAGTAGTTTAGAGAAGTAATTAATAAGTTAATTAACTAAGTGAAAGGTAGTTACACACATGTACGGTATATTAATAATGTTTGAGAAACAATAAAAAATTAGTCTAAATAATTTAAAATGATCTTAATTATTGTTAAAATAATTAAATAATTTAAATATAATAAATATATAATTACGAATGTTACATATACGAAATTATAGATGTTATGTTATATAAAATAACTTTAAATATTTTCTTCTTAATATTATTATACATATATATATGCATTATGCATGGTAATGGGTAGATTTATACCTGGTAGGATGAGGAAGCAGTTCCAAAGATGAAGTCTTTTGGAAAAGAGGATCGGTTCAGAGAAGAAACATCAAGAATTGGGGAAGCTTCTTTATTTGCAGAAGAAGAAGTGATAATAAGAGCAAAGAAGAAGATAGACACAAGTACCAAAATGCCCTTCTTATTGTTGGATTCCATAATTTCTTAGCTTCGAATATTGTATTGCGAATTTGTCACCCTTTTTATAACAAAAAACATGTAACCTTTATTAGGCTTTTAGTTTTTTTTTTTGCTTATTATTAGTCATCCTTATTGATCCACCTGTTATAACTTAGTCATAGCTGTTATATTATTATATAACTAATAATTTGGATATCAAAGCTGCTATGTAATTTAATATCATAACCAATAAAAGAACTTTATATCTGTTTTTACTAAATATCATAACCGATAAATGGTTTTAAGACATGTTTAACTTATAAAATAACATGAACAAAAAAAAAAGTATGTTCTAAATCCATTTCTTAACCTTGTACTACCTACTTCAAACACTAATTTGAATATTGGATTGGAGTGTCTTTTATAAATATACATACACTTTTTATTATGCTTTATCTAAAATATAACTCATAGCGTCCAAAAATTACAAGTAATTATTTAGAAATGGGCGAAATATATAAAAAAGTTATTTCTCCACACAAGAATAATTATATTTCTTATAACTACTAAAATTAGAAAAATGACTAAAACCTCAAAATACTTAGGTTAATTTATATTAAGAAGAAAGATAATAAATTTTTTTATAATGCTTAAAATTATATCCATAAAAATTACTACAATTAAGGTTTATTATAATTCATTTATAATGTTATATTACATTTTATAAAGAATATGCAAAGTTATTTTAAAATTTGCTTTCATGCTTTGTGTGCTTTGAAGTTTTATACTATGTGTATAGTTGGTTTGTACCCAATTGTATATATGTCTAATTAATTGTTTAATTGTGTATATTACTTTAATCTTTTGTGCATTAAAAGTTTAATTCCGTCTATATACATTATCATAATGTAACTCAATATCCATTTGTATAGGGAGACTTTCCGGTGTAGAAAATAACCTCATGGCACTGTTTTATCTCTATAGCTATAGTCTCTAGATATATAGTATAGAAGGATCTTAATCTTATTTGATTATCATATTAATTGCATTTCAACAACAAAAGTAATTAATTAATTAAATAGATATATATACATATATAGTGACACGATAACGTAAAACAATTTTAAAAGAAAATTACATGCAAGCAATTATGATATATAATCATTCAAGGTTTATATAATATTATTTATTGGAATCACTAGAATTGTAATATAAATTTAATATAGTAAAAAGTCAAATATAATTAATTTAATGTAAAATTAATAACTAAAAGTCGTTAAATAATAATTTAATTAAATTTATTAAATTATTTAATAATTTTAAACTATCCCTTTCACACCAAATTAAGTGCACATGAATTTCTATTTCCACAAAATTTATTTTAAATCTCACTGTATATCCTGAAGCCCATTCGAAGTTCGTTCCAATGATGACCATGCAAAGTATCTTTTCACATTTACGCCGTCCCTTATTATTATAATGCCAACAAATTAAATTGAAAATTAAATTAGAATTTTAAAAGGGAATTAAATTAATGATGGTCGAATAACTATATATATGAAGCCACTAACTTTATTACGGAGTGGAGATAATGAAATTATTTGGATGAATTTCTAAAAAAAGATTTTTTTGAGTTATTTTTTTAAAAGATTTTATAAAAATATAAAAATAATTTTATATTTGAATATTTTATGTAAAAAGATTTTTTTATTTATCAATTATATTTGGATATAATAATATACAAATATTTTTTATTTATTTATTATGTAAAAAATATCTTTTTTTTAAATCTTTTAAAAAAAGATATAAATTATGATTTTTTAAAAAATATTTATTTTTTTATTTTTTTAGTATTTTTACTTTTATTACTAAAAATTTGTCAACATACTAAAAAATAAAAAAAATTATTAAAAAAGATTTTTTTTATAAAAATAATGGTACTCAAACAAACCCAATATAGATAACGATAATAATAATAATAATAATCAATTCTAAAAATATTTATAAGAGTTTCTTCAAGTGATAGTATTAGATCATTGAACTCATTATTCCTACAAATTAAGGCAAGTAAATATACAAAAAAATAATTAAGAATAAAAATGATAACTAAAAAAATATACGTAACCTTTATTAGGCTTTTAGTTACCTAGTTTGTCACCCACCAATAATTTTATGCTTATTATTAATATTAATCATCATTGTATTTCTTATAACTGCCAAAGTCAGACAAAATGTCAAGAGCCTTAAATAATTTTTGTTAAAATTTTGGACATTTTTTATTTAAATTTTATTGCATAATTCTTAAGTTATTATAAATAAATAAAATTTAGGTATGAACTCCTAATATTATAAAAAATTCACTATATAAAATATCATATTAACGAATTATACAATGCATAACTATGCACATTGTAACAGTAAATAATACATCTCCAGTTCCTCTTCATTCTCTTACCTTCCTCCCATAACTAAGATCTGAATTACATAATTTTTGAAACTGCAACGGTACCCTAACTTTTTTAATGTTAATGTTTGATCATAATTATATGTTGAGCAACATTAATGTGCTCCAGAAAGCATTTTTATAGTACATCAAACATTGCACGACAAATTTATATGTTACCATTTTGACAAACATCATGAAAAAAAAAAGAAAAGAATTTCATAAATATTAAATTCCAACTTCACACTATCAACATCAGAATCCATCTCTTTTTACAACTGAGACACAACTACTATTACAATTTCAACTTTGTAGGGCTGAAACAAAACTAGGAAAGCGATTCATCTCAGTGAAAAGATAGACAATAGACTTCCATATTGGAAGCTCCATAACACCAACACTGAACACTGAAAATGATAAACATCTGATACACATATATATGTACATAGTATGTAACATATGGTTACAATATAGAATGATTCTTGTCATTCGCTTAGTTCCCAGAATGCAAGGGAAACCTCATGAGCAGTATTACCTTCCAAATAATTTTCAGTTCAATTCTATCCCTTCCACTTATATTCTCGCATCGGTTGCTCTATAGGCGTTGAACCGTTTGCTCTTCTGTAAGTTCTTGGGATTGAGTAATCTTTCCATTCTTCTTCTCATACTCTTGTCTCAGTTCCTCTAAACGCCTCGATATCTGATTGAAAAAAAAAAGGAAAGAAGCTTGAAGTCAAGACATTATGCATCATGGTGTCAATCAAGATACTGAAATTTCTCGATATATTACTAGGTTGACATGGAAACTGCCAAATTAAGAATGTATTCAAAGCAAACTCTATCTTAGTATCTTTGCGCTGCATTTTAGACATTGGCAAACATTTTCCCAATTCTGAACTAAGGAACATCACAAAAATGTTAGTCAAGAAAAACTAGGTTTCATATGGTAAAATCTTCTGTGCTTGGAATGTTTCAAGAACTATGTGGAGACAATAATTTTGACGTATACATTGAACCTAGTTTGTTACTTTTGAGCTTGTATCAATATTATGATTTTGATGTGAGAAATAAAACCAGTATATAAGAAATTTAACAGAAACAAACAGTGTAATGTGCAACTTTAAAGTAACTTTGACAAATGCATGTAGAAATTGACAAGTGAAGGAATTGATTATCTCCTGCTATAAGTCCAAGATAATGAAAGAAAACATGCATATTTGAGTCAGAACAGCAGGACAAGTGAACAAACCAAAATGCAAAGAAGGAATGAGAACCTTTATTGAATAAGCCAGAGGCAATAATATATCTGGATTCATTGCATCCTGAGGGAAGTTCTTCAAGGCATGTATCAGTTTCTCAAAAGGCAATTTAACCTGACAAACGGATTAACTGAACTATGAGCTGAAATTTGCTTTGATTCATAAAAACACAAATCACAAGTTCGTGTGACACTCACCAAGTCGTCATGGCAGTACTTTAATAGGGCCAACCCAACTTTGAAAACAATTTTAACACCCTGGATGGATCGGATTTCCGTCAGTGTAGATCATTTTTCTTGTCAATAAATAGTTCTTGTAAAGGCAAGTGCTGCATACCTCAAAGAGAAAAACATCCCAAATTCGAAGAGCCAAATGAAATGGAAAAGAATATGAAAATACGGTTATGAACCACTGGCTAGCATACATGCTAGGATTTATCATTTCTTGGGCAAAATGTTCTCCCAACTTCGGTAGATGCTCTTGGACCAAGTGTTCAAACTGGAAAAGGTATTGTTGTACCAGAGGCAATCCTGTCTGCATTTAAAATAACAGCAACCATGTTGATTAGAGACATCTTGTCAAAGAGTTCATGGTAACAACCACGTAAATATACATCTAGTACTTTCCTTATGGCTTATAGAAAACTTCATAAAGACTGTGAGCAAGACACACATTCAGAACAAAATATTTACCAGATACAACCCCTCCATTGGGGCATGAACAGCTCCTTTCAGCAATGCCACCAACAACCAAAACGCATCCTCCTCGCTCATATAGAGAAGTAAAAGACCTGCTAAAAACCCCATCCCCTGGATTTTTTAAGATGATCAATATTATGAATTTAATTTTGGAACAAGCAGAAAATGAGCAATGGGTTAATATTTAATACCTGAACATATCCTACATCTCTGTCAAAGACAGAATAAGCTTTTAGAACATTGTAAAGTGAACGTTGCCCAGGTCCATGCCTTTGTTGGAAGAATACATGTGAGGGGAAGGTCCGAGAAATGTCTCGAATTATATCCAGTTCTGAGGCGGATGTCTCATATATGACTAGTTGCTGCAATAAGCATACTGTCATGCTAACATGATTTCAAAAAGAAAAAGAGTAAATCTCATTATATAAAGGATCAGTCTCCATTTTTAATTCCTTTATTTCATACTTCAGGTAGATAACTATTAGAATATCTCTGAATAAATTAGCTAGGATACTACAGGATCAGTACGGTTTTGTTTTCTTTGTGTGACCTTAAGATTACGACTTAAAGCAATGGAACCAACCATTAATGCATGAATTAGGTTAGGTTAGGTTACCTACACTACACCCTTTAGCCGGACCCTGTATAACACAAGATGCTTAGCACCAGACTGCCTTTTATTATAGGATCAGTTACAATATCATAGAATCTGGTATGTACGTTAGTTAATTGTGTATATCGTGTACTTGTGTATAGATTCTCTTTTCATGCTATATAAACTGCTTTGTGGCCAAGACAGGCAGAATTCTTATGTCTTTCTCTCCTTCTCTCACATTCAACAGTAACCTATATATACTAGCAAAATATACAAAGTCACCATTTCTTCCTATGATAAAATAAAAATGAAAATAGGTTGGGCAGGTTTAGGGTTTAGGCAGGTTGGTGGGATAAATGACTATAAGTTCAGCTTCATTAGAAATGTGATATAATTAGGATTCAAAATTATAAAAAGAAGCATCTGAAGAATATTCCAAACATACTTCACTGAATTATGAATCTTCAACTCTATTGAAAACTATATATAGAATCACATTTTGTAAACTCAATATTCATATTAAATTGCCTGGAGTTCCTAGGTGGCTTCTTCACAATGGCTTTCCCATAGAAAACCTGCCATATCCAAAGGGTGATGGTGGTCGAAGTGTAACAACAAACGGAGAAACAATGGAGGCACTCTTCAATTCATATTAACTGGATTAATAGAGAAATCTAACAAGACAACATTTTGACAAGCAGAGATGGTACTGCACAATACAGTACAACAACTTTTCCTTGAATAAATTAACTCGATTACCTCATAAACTCCAGGATTCATGAGCAACAGGTCTCTACTTCCAGATATCAACTGCCAAACAAGGCCCCTTAAGCAATCAGGAATTCCTTTTCTTATACGCCTTTTAACAACATGAGGCTTTTTTCTAAGATAATGTTTCCAGTCGCTTCCACCAACCCCAATCATCTTCCTCCATTTTCTAACTCTTCTGTCCTCCCTAATTCTGATGAAAGATAAATGACAGCAAAGGTAAAATCCTTAGCCATGTTGATGCTGATTCATGCTTACATTAAAACCAAAAAGAAAGAACATAAGTAAAAAGGATTATGGGAAAAAAACAAGCTACCTTTCAAATTGAGCTGATCTACTCTTCACTAAACCATCAGAAGTACTCGCATCTGGCCTTACAAGAAACCCGAATCTATCCAATGACCTGGGCGAAGATATTGTTGCTGCCTCATGGTCATCTAATCTTTTCTTTTCCATTCAAAAACAATAAATGTGCTCTCTCAAATGAAAAGTAAAACGATATCACTCGCTTAACTAAACATTGTGACGAAGAAAACCTGAAAATAAAGGCAAAAAACATTATGCCATTTTTTTTCACCAAATATATTGGCAGACAAAATAATCAACTTGCACGCAAATCCATTTTCCTGTATTTTCTTTTAAAGTACATAACTTAAACTTCACATATGGAATAATCAGAATAAAACCTAAGCTTTGAAATTCATGGTAACAGAGTAAAGGAAAAAAATTCCAAGTAAATGAGTGAAAAGCAGGCTTGGAATTTGCCGATAATAAGAAGGTACCAAACAAGTTAGATACACCCTAATTAGCTAGCTATTCCAATAGTATCTCTAATAGTACTTAGTAGCATACAATATTATAATTTACTTTTTTTTTTCATGTCAAGAAAACATTACAGTTTGCTAAGTTCCCACATTAGAAAGATAGCAACCATTGGAACTGTACGTCTAAAAACTAATACCTAACAAGAAAGAAAATGTAGCTAAAAAACAACAAAAACAATATGACTGAACTGAAAATTTCTTTTCTTTTCTTTTCTTTTCTTTTTCCTTTATTTATTTTATCATTCATTCTTCATTCAATTATAAGCATAAGAATTAATCTCCCAATTTCCAACATTGAGTAACATGATGTGTTCCCGGAGACTTTTAATTTCCTCTCATGATATAAACTTCAGTTTTCCAATTCAACTTCAAACATAAGCACTAAAAGCACTAAAAAAATAGGGAAACTAACAATTACATTTGTTCATACTTTTAGCTCAAACGATTTCATTCACCACACAATTACATTTATTCTACACCAAGTCAGAAAGCTAATTGCTTTAAATCAGGCAGAAAAGAACAAAAATTCTGCGGCAATTCAGTCCAATGAGAAAAACCATCAAAGCTAGGGCACGAAAACGAGAAGACAAATGAGGCACCCAAATCCTAAAGCATTGTGAATAAATAATACACAGAATCAATACAAATAAAAGATTCGAAAAGAAGAAGAAAAACAAACCGTTGTAATGCTTCGAATTACTGGAAAGATTGAAGTTTTGCAGAGAAAAGGGAAATGTGAAAGAGAGAAGTAAAAAAAAAGGAAGATGAAAAGCAACAACTTTCAGAAATAGGAAATGGTTATGTGCGTTGGTTTCGATCAACTGACTCTATCATCATTTCTCAGTGTCCCTTTATAAATAAATAAATAAAACACTGTTATTACAGCTTTCATTCTTTTCAATATAAATGGATTTCGCTAGGGAGGATAGGCTATTGAATTACAAAATAAATATCTTTTATACTATTTAGAATAATCATTCCAATACTAGGGATAATAAATATTTTTTTAAAAAATTAAATTAATTTTGGGGTTTACCAAAGATTGAAATTTTAATCTTTCGGATTTAACGTTCTAATATCATGTTATGATACCACTCATCCTAAAAATTTTAACTGATAAAAATGATAACACTAATGATTATATTCTTAATACTCTATAAATTTTCATTGTATACATTGTACAAATATTCTATTAGCTTCTCACACTTTTCCAATTTTTACATTTTTATTCTATTTTAGGGCAAATACTCGAGCATTTATTTTCACGTAAAATTTATAATTAAAAATAGTTAGATAATAATTTAATTAAATTTATTAAATATTTTGTATAAATAATAAACATTTTTTTATATGAAATTTGTAAGAATTTTTTGTTAGGGTTCTAGTATTGGTTTCTAATATTTATAAAGTATTTTTTAATTTTATTAATATTACAAAAAATCAAATACTAATTTATTAAATCATTTTAGTAAAAACTATTATATCGTTAGATACTAATTTAAAATATTATTCTTACTTTTATTATTTTATATATACATTGCAGGCTTCTAAACGCGCAAAACCAAAAAATTTCTGAGATAAGTCAGTGATAATACGGACAACTAACAATATTACTAATTAAAAATCATTAAATGTTTAAATGATTAATGATATGAACTTTTTTAATTAAAAAAGTTGCTCTATTTATTGGTGTAAATAAAATAAATTAATTATTTATTCAAATAAATCGATCTGCAAAATTTTATATATTTTTTGTTTTCGCTATCAGTGATAGTATCAACATAATTTTTTTTGTGTGAGCAAAATTGTAACTAAATATTTAAAAAAATTATAAATTAATTTATTTAAGTAAATAATTAATTTATTTTATTTAAATAAAAAAAAACTGATTTTAGTTTACCCAAATACTAAGCTGGTAAGTAGTTTCTTTCATCTTCCAGTTGGAAATTTTATTTGTTTTAAATTATCATATGCAGTTACTTACACGTCGTGCAAGCAGCTCATTTTTCCTTAGTTCAAAAATCTAAAATCAAACATGTATTTTTTTTGTGACCGAAATAAATTAAATAAAAAAAAAACAAAATAAATAAAATAAGGAATTGCTTAAATAGGGGACAGTTTCGTTTAAAACTATTTTTAAACTTTTTTCAATGTGAAAGAAGCTCCACATGCGAAAGTTGTAACTTCATTGCCATCTTTGTCATAGCATGTTTGCATCTCTCATAATCAAACGAAAGTCAACATGCTAATTCCAATGCATGATATCTCTTATTTTAAGTACCAATAGATCACTAAACCCAAAACCATCTTGTGTAACAAGATTAAATGCTTCCACACAATCCGTCTCACAAATAACATTTCGTTAACCCACATCCCAAGCTAAGATATATCCTCTCCAAATAGCAAACAATTCTCCTTGAAGAATACTATTACTCTCAATCATTACCAAACACCCCCTTTGCCAGCTCCATTACAATATCTAATAACACAAGCAAAACCAACACTATCACCTGAACCAAAATAACTAGCATCACAATTAATCTTAAAAGTACTAATAGATGGGGGATTCCAAAAATCATTTAGAGTAGAGGGAAGGGACATACGTTGTAATTCAAAAATATTCCTAAGCTCCTTTTCTGAAATTAATGCCAGACAAATCACTTTTTCCGGAGGCCAAATTTCATGGGGATTAAAGATGTCATTATTCCTTACTCGCCATATCCACCAAAGTCCCGAAAAGAACTTGAACGGATGCTCTCTACTATGATACAAGAACCAGTTCTTCAAATCCAAAGGATGACAAGAAATATTCAACCTATGCCAGACAAGCTGAGCTTTTGGACAATCTCGAATACAATGTAAAACCGATTCCTCGCTAGAAAGACATCTTGGACACCTATCCGATGACGACATCCCTCTTCTAAAGCGAAAACTTGCAGTAGGAAGAGCCTCCTTAAGACACAACCAAGCCAAAAACTTATGCTTTTCCAGAACAAGCTGACGCCAAAGCTAAAGCCAGTTCTCCCGCTCCTCCAACCAAACAGTTTCTTACACAACCACAAGTAACCATTGCATGAGTCATAGACTTTGGCAGCAGACCCACTCCAATACCAACCCACTTCAGAACCTACTTGTTCATCTGCATTGTAATAGAGAATATTACCTCTCAGATTTTGAGGTAAAGGAGAATAAAGAGTATCCAAATGCCACCTACCAACTGACCAAATATCATGTATCCGAATATTCGAATCAGAAATGTGAACATAATCCATCTCATTAGATAACCGTCCTTCTCTCCTCCAACTAGAAAACTAAAAATTCTTGTTTAAATCTCCAATACACCAAACAAATCCATCCTTCAACACTTCCCAAGCCTTGCAAAGACACCTCCAAATGGGAGAGTCCTTGTTCTTAGAATAATTAAAATAGTCATATAGAGATAATCGGTATTTGGCATCCAACAATTGAACCCATAGCTTGTTTGGCTGCTGGAAAAAAGTCCAAACTAGCTTCTCAAGAAGAGCAATATTTACACAATAAGGATCTCTAATCCCCAAACCTCCATATTTTTTGGAGTAACCAGTACCTTCCAACTAACAAGATTCAATCCTCTTCCATCAACTTGTCCTTTCCAAAGAAAATTTCTCATCATAGACTCTAATTTACTAATGATTCCTTTGGGAAAAATAGAGACCTGCATCTGGTACGTGGGAATAGCGGCGGCAACAAAATTAACCAAGCAGAGTCTACCAGACCGATTGAGTAAACTTCCTTTCCAGCTTGCTAGCCTAATCCGAATCTTATCCAGGACACCATTGAAAGCTGAACGAGTCATCCTAGAATGGCTAAGGGTAACTCCAAGATACTTGTCCAAGTCCTGGACAAATCTGATAGAGGATACCCCAGTAAAAATCTCTTTCCTTGTTGCAGAGACATTCTTGGAGCAAAGCGCTTTAGACTTCTCCACATTAATCTTCATCCCAGATGCTTTGCAAAAAGTCTCTAAAACTAACATCACATTTTGCACTTATCTCTTTTTAGCTTTACAGAATAGAAACAAATCATCCGCAAACATTAACTGGGATATTCTTGGTCCCCCTCTAGAAATAGCAACCGACTCCCACAAGTCCAAATCAACCTGATGACTAATAAAGCATGCCAATCGCTCCATACACAACACAAAAAGATAGGGTGACATAGGGTCCCCTTGTCTAAGACCTCGGCTAGGAGTAAAGCCATTCAGACGACTCATGTTCCAAAGAATAGATAAGGAAGAAGCTGTGACACAATTCATAATCAAATTAAGTGTAGGAATAGGAAAACCAAAGCTTTTAAGGGTATGAGCTAAAAACCTCCAGTGAACTCTGTCATAGCTTTCTCCAAATCAATCTTAAAGGCTAGTGTGCCTTTCTTTGATTTAGTCTTCTTCATAAAGTGGAGGACTGCTTGTGCAATAATGATATTGTTAGGAGTTCCTCGTCCCGGAATAAATCCTCCTTGAAGCGGGCCAACAATCTCCGCAAGATGAGAACGAAGCCTATTAATAAGGACCTTCGTGATGATCTTGTAAACTACATTGCAGAGACTAATCGGCCTGAAATCTTTCATAGATACCGGTGATTCAACATTTGGAATGAGAACCAATAAAGTCTCCAACATTCTCGGATCAAGAGTAACACCGGAGAAAATCTGCTTAACCATCTTCCAAACATTAAGACTAATGATCTCCCAATATTCTTTAAAGAAGAAAGCTTGAAACCCATCAGGACTCGGAGCTTTAAAAGGGAGCTTTAAAAGAGTTAATGTGAAAAACAGCTATTCTAACTTCCTCCATAGTAACTGGTGCCATAAGATTATTGCAAGCTTCCTCATTTAGAGAAGGAAGAGGCACATCACCAAGACAACCCAAATCAACATCATCCAAAATAAATATATTAAATAAATGATTAAATAAAAAAATCTAATTTTTTTTAATAGCTTTGCTTTTGCGTATCAATGAAATAGAGATGTTTATGGTACTGGAAAAATTAATATATGTCAAAAGCCTTCATTAAAATTGAAGTTGACTGTTTAAAAAATTGATTTTTTTTCTGCAAGTTATTAAAATTGAAGTTACCATGTCATTTATATATATTTTTTTTAGTAAATAGTTTATGATTAAATTTAAAACAAGTTAAAGTAAGCTATATGTTATCCATTCTTAAAGTAGTAGATATCCAAATCCACCTACATAGTGAAATGCATCCCCCAAGTCTTCAACCCGTTCCTTAAAGTATATGCTAGATCAAATTTTACTCTTAGGATTCACATATTTTTTTTTTTTGTAAATTTTATATTTTATATAAGATTTGTAGAGGAATAAGCAGAGAAGAAGTAAAACAAAGGGAAAACAAAATAATAGCTTGTATTAGTGTGTGTCTTTTACTACAAAGTACTGATATGTATATATATATATATCTTCATTACTCTTATGTTGAAGAGTAAATTGGTAACTTAATTCATGATGGATGTTTTCCATTTTAATAGAATAAACTGGTAATTTAGAGTTTTTTTTTTTTTTCTTTTTAGGTCTTACACTACACACTTTAAGAAAAGTTTTATTGTTCCTCTTTTGGGATTTGAACTCTAATGCAGTTTGATAATAGACTTACAAATGTTTCATCTGCTCCAAATTTGAATTGTCTCGTAATTTAGAACTACATTCTTATTCTTATTTTTGTATTTTGATTCTCTTTTGGGCTTCGACCCTTTACTTTACCAAAAAAAAAAGTACTATTTTAATTTTTTAAATTTGGATCAAGCACTTGAGGTCTTAGTTGAATAGGTAAATTAAATGCTTCTTAATATATTGAATTGGAATTTTGTTTTTAACGTTTTAAATGCTCTTATATTCTATTTCTGTTTTAAAAAATTTTAAATAGAATTAATATTGTCTCACAATTAAATTTAAATAAATAATTAACTGAGTGACATCAATGTTAACGACGTTATTAGTTAAATCATATTTTATTTCTTTCGTGTATTAGATAAAGTGCATAAAGGATAAGGATAGAAATGTGTTGGCTCAAGAGGAGAAAATTAATGAAAGGTGGAAGAGCTACTTCTACGAGTTATTTAATGAAGCACAGAAGACTCTTTCGAGTCTTGGTCGGTTATGCATAAGGGAAGAAGATCAAAACTTTGACTACTATCGAAGGATTCGAGACTTCGAGGTAAAAGAGGCTCTAAAGCAGATGAAAAATGGCAGAGCAGTAGAACTTGATAATATCCTGATTGAGGTTTGGAAGAGTCTTAGAGAAAAAGGCATCAACTGGTTAACCAAACTTTTTAATGAGATTTTAAGGTCAAAAAATATGCATGATGAGTAGAGAAAAAGTACCTTAGTACTTATCTACAAGAATAAGGGGAATATACAAAGTTGCAAAAATTATAGAGGGATCAAGTTCATGAGCCATACCATGAAGTTATGGGAAAGGGTGATAGAACGGAAGTTGAGAAAAGAGACACAAGTAACAGAGAACCAATTTGGATTTATGTCAAGTAGATCTACAACCGAAGCGATATACCTGTTAAGAAGGATGATGGAGAGATATCGTAGTAATAAAAGGGATCTACATATGATGTTTATTGATTTGGAAAAAGCGTATGATAGGGTGCCAAGGGAGGTCTTATGGAAGGTTTTAGAAAAGAGGAGAGTAAGGATCACATATATTCGTGCAATTAAAGACATGTATGATGGGGTCACAACTAGTGTGAAGACTCAACGTGGTGTGACAAAGGAATTTTCTATTGGTATATGATTACACCAGAGGTCATCCTTAAACCCATATCTTTTTACATTAGTCTTGGAAGTACATACAAAGCACATCCAAGAGCCTGTGCCATGGTGTATGCTTTTTGCCGATGATATCGCCTTTATGGGAAAGTCAAGGAAAGACCTAAATAAGAAGTTGGACTTATGGAGGGAAGCTTTAGAAGTGTATGGTCTGCGCATAAATCGTAGCAAAACGGAATATATAGAATTTAAGTTCAGTCTGAGAAGGAAAAATCCTAATATAGAGGTGAAAATTGGAGAAAACATCCTACCAAAAGTTAAAAATTTTAAGTATCTTGGGTGCATCATACAGGATAATGGAGAGATTGAACAGGGTGTAAATCATAGGATCCAGGTAGGATGGTCAAAATGGCGGAGTGCATCTGGTTTTATATACGACAAAAAATTGCCTTTAAAACTTAAAGGTAAATTCACACTGCTATAAGACCGGCTATGCTTTATGGTACGGAGTGTTGGGTAGTCAAAGGGGAGCATGAACATAAGCTGAGTGCGGCAGAGATGAAGATGTTGAGATGGATGAGTGGTCGTACGTGATTGGATAAAATAAGGGACGAAGATATAACGGAGAGAATTGGAGTAGCACCCATTGTGGAAAAGATGGTTGAATCGCGTCTCAAGTGGTTCGGACATATGAGAAGAAGACCGACAGAACACCTAGTCAAGAGGGTGGATGAGATGGAAGATGGACAAGGGGTATAAGGCAGAGGAAGACCTAAGAAGACTATCCATGATGTGGTCAAACAAGATCTACATGTAAACAGTCTCTTTGTAGATATGATACATGACAGAGAACAATGATGTCGTTTGATTCATGTAGCTGACCTATCTAGTGGGACAAGCCTATGCTGTTGTTATTATTGTTGTTGTTATATTAGATAAGTTTCTTATAGTATTTTCTCTTCTTATTTTTTTATGAAATTTTAAATTCTAATAATTAATTATCAACATTCTAAAATTAAAAAAACTTTTTATATTAGTAATTATTAGTACATATTAAAATATAATGTTATTTACTTTTGAATATACTAATTATTCGTATTAAATTTAATAATAAAATAATATTAAATTTATTTAAATTTTTTTGAAATTAAAATAAAATGTTTAAAATTTTAAAAACTAAATTAAAACTTTTTTAAAAATAATTTACCCAAAGATGGAAAATATGGGAAGTTACGGGCAGCAAAATATTTTACATTGTTTCAACAACAAATACATCTTTAGAAATGTCAAAGAAAGCAACACTGCCTAAAAGTGTTCTCTATTGATGTGGCTAGAGACAATTTCTCATAGCATTAAAGTTCTGACCAACATTGACACCACCTTTCTCTTTTAAATTAAACATACAAAATCAAAAAATAAATATCAAACTTGAATAAAATAAAAAAATAAATTAAACTTATAAAAGTCTCTTAATTAAGAGCATGCATCAACTCACTTGTTACAATCTTTTTTTGAATAAAAAGATATTCTATTCAAGAAGAACTCAAAACATCTAAATGGGCCAAATTAGTTACATGTTCAGGAGCTTCTTCCAACCATATAACATTTGGTTGGGTTAGAGCTAATTTGGCCAAAGCATGGGCTACCCTATTTCCCTCCCTTTTTACATGAGAAATGTGAACAAATCTAAATTTACCTAAAGCCTGTTTACAATTTGACACTAAAATTCCAAAATAATTCCTGTGAGTGTCATTCCCTTTTAAAGCTCTAATAACATCAATGTTATCTCCTTCTAAGGCTAAATCAAAAAAACAGCAATCCAAAGCCAAGTTAAGGCCCAAAAGACATGCTGTGGCTTCTGCTTCAATTATAGATGTGGTTGAAAATGACCAAGTAGCTGCAACCATAATTTCTCCTTCTGAATTCCTAATAACTGCACCTCCTCCATTCGCTCCTTCATTTGAAATTGCTGCATCCACATTCAATTTGAAGATATTTGGCTCCGGCGGCACCCAACACATTAAACTTCGACTCCCTGGAGGTGGCTCTGCTGTGAAGTTCTCTGTCGGCCTTGACATGACTATGAATTCATGGTATCTAAGAGTTGCTCTGTTCACTAATTCTTGTATGTCTATTTCCTTATCTTCAAAAATTAATTTGTTTCTTCCCCACCATATTACATGTAGGCATTCAAGAAAAAGGCCTCTTTCCCCCTTCCCGATTTGGTTTAGCGATTCTTCAATCCAAGCTCCAATTGGGTGATTCTGAGCTCTCTCTGTTCGGAGGTTGAAAGGGCTAGCAAACCAAAATCGATGTGTCCAGGTACAGTCTCTGAATATGTGTTCTTCTGTCTCTTCCTTTCTCCAACATCTTGGGCAAAGTGATGTGCATGTGATACCTCTTTTTTGAATATTGATTCTAGTTGGCAGAGATAATGTTAGCAGTCTCCATGTGAAATTAAGAGTGCGGTTCAGCGCTTTTGTGTTCCAAAGAAGTTTCCAAGGGAATCTGTTCCGGTGCTCCTGATTGCTGGACTGAGCATGGTTTTGTGGCTGAGAACAGATGAGGTGGTAAGCTTTCTTGACCTCATATTCGCCATTCTTTGATTCTTTCCAGTAGTAGCAGTCTTCTTGTTGGTTTTGGTCTAGAGGAATGTTAAGTATCTGTTCTGCTTCAAAATGAAAGAAATTCTGTTTGATGATGTCCTCTCTCCATCGAATAGTTTCCTGGTCAATAAGTTGTTCCACCCTGGTTTCTGAATTAAAACTTGAGCAGGTACTCCAAATTCTGAACCCGTTTTGATTTGAAAGCCATGGGTCTTCCTTTATTCTAATTGATCTGCCATTACCGATCCTCCATAAGCCTCCTAGATTTAGAACCCATTTAGCATTCCAAATACTTCTCCAAGTGTAGCTTGGCAAGTTTCCTATACCTGACTTGAGAAAAGATTTTTTGTTGTAGTATTTGGCTTTCAATGTCCTTGCTGCTAGTGAATTAGGAAATTTGATCAATCTCCATCCTTGTTTGGCCAAAAGTGCTTGATTAAAAGCTTCAAATCTTCTAAATCCTAGCCCCCCTTCTTGCTTTGCCAAGCTTAATTTTGACCATCTAACCCAATGCACATTCCTTTCTCCATTTTTGTTCCCCCAGTAAAATTTACTAATCATGCTCTCTATGTGTTGACATAAGCTTTTGGGCATTTGGAAACATCCCATAATGTATGAGGGTATTGCTTGAGCGACTGATTTTATAAGAACTTCTTTCCCCACCTTGGAAAGGCTATTCTCCTTCCATCCCTTCAGCTTCTTCCAAACTCTATCTTGGACAAAGTCAAAGATTTGTTTCTTAGATCTTCCAACAAAAGTTGGAATCCCCAAGTACTTTGAATGGTTCTCCACTGCCTTAATCTGTAACCAGTCTTGGATAAGCATCTGTCTGAGAGGAGGCACGTTTCGGCTAAAAGAGATTTTCGATTTATCCAAATTGATCCTTTGGCCTGAAGCTAATTGGTATGTCTGTAGAATTTCCTTCACTTCAATTATGTCTTGATCTGCTGCTCTTATGAAGAGAATGCTGTCATCCGCAAAAAAAAGGTGTGATATTTCGGGTGCATTCCTAGCTATCTTTATTCCTTGAATCGCTTTCCTTTCCTGAGCCTTGATAAGGAGACCTGAGAAAACTTCCGCGCATAATATAAATAGGTATGGAGAAAGGGGATCCCCTTGCCTTATGCCTCTAGTGGGTTTGAAACCCTTGGAGGGACAGCCATTAATAAGTACTGAGAAAGACACCGAGCTTATGCATTTTAGTCTTTGTTAATTGTAAATTTTTTTGTCTCTCCATAAGAGTTAATCTAGCTCTGCCCTGTTTCATTTGAATCTGCTTGAAAAACTTACAGATAAACACATAAATTAAAAAAGAAATTAATTTATAACATTTAAAGATTAATAATACTAGCACTTACAAAAGCTTCAATTTTGGAAAATTTTGGTTATTTGGTTCAAACTGGGTCATTTCGGTTCGCTTTTTTGTCCGATCAAAAAGCTCGCCCGGATCGATTCTATCACTGGTTCACCAGTTTTACAATCCAACTGGACGGTTCGATCCGGTTCTGACAACACTAGTTATTCCTTTGCAACAAGCTTCAATTTTGGGGCATTCTTTGATAATTATGTCATGGCAGGATGGCAACTCAAAATGATAAGAACTTGAACAAAAACACCCAAGGCTTGGAAGTTGATAAAGAGTTAACCATTGCAATGATGGGAATTCAATAATCTTCACATTGTGGATTGATTCTTCATCGCTGATTATTTTCTCCAACTCCTCACATTCATGTACTGAAAACTCTTGGAGTTGAGAAAGGCCTCTAGCTATGGAAGGAGAAAGCAGGCTTTTCAAACCGCCACAAAATCCAATCTTTAGCTTTCTAAGATTTCCAAAGGTTAAGATTCTTCCATGGTTTTCTCTCCATATGTGCATCAACTTGGGAAGAGCATAAAGATGTAGCTCTTGCATGTTGTAATTGTAAAATGTTTTGGGGTAACAATAACCTTCATCATCATCATCACCATTTGATTTTGATTCAAAGATCTCAACAATTGAACCACATTCTCGTACCTTTAGTTGTTTTATGTGTTGGAACCTATGAAACATGTTGAATGGAACACAATGCAACAGTGTTTCACTATCTTCCACAAACAGCTCTGTTTGACTTCTTAAGTAATCAAGGAGATGATGATCTTGCTCTATGAATCTGCTTCTCTCTAAGGTTTGTTGTGGAACCTATCAAATATATGCTTCTTATTAGTATAAGCTCAATCAATATTATTAGTATTATTTTAAGGTGAAAATTTAGATACAGTCAGTTTCATGTGAAGTTGATAGGTGAGAATTATTAAATAATTTAATTTATCAACTTCATGTGAAGTTCACTGCGCCTAAATTTTCACCTATTTTTAATTATAACATTACTTCTTATTTTCAGTTATGATTAAAAAAGTTCAAAAATACTAAATAACTATTTTTATCAGTTATTTTTTTAAAAATTATTTTATTTATCTTAAATTTTAAACTCTAAATCATGAAATTTTAATTCTAAACCTAAATTATCAACTTAAACACTAAAGTTGACTAATTAAAAGTTAATTTTCATAATTTTTTAAAATAAAAATATCCTAACATATGCATTTTTTGATTCAAATAGAAAATAAATAAAAAAACTATGTTTTTACTTTTTAGTATAGAAAACATGCTGCTAGCTTAAAAAAAAAAAAATAATTCTTTGCTTTGTCTTAATAAAGAAATACCATTTTACCTAAATAAACTTCCACAATGAAAATGCAAGTACCTACCTTGGAGTTGTTATTAGCATAATGGATGGTGACATTAAGGTCAACCATCAAGTCAACATACTCATATGAACCTTTATATATCTGAAGAAGCTTTGGTGTTTTAACATCTCCATAGCAAAAGCTTGTCATATTTGGACATTTTTCAATCACCATTTCTTCACAAGAAGGAAGCTCAATATCTAAGGTTCTTTGGGAGGAAAAACACTTGAAGTTGGTAAGATGACGAAGCTCCAACTTATTCAACAATGGAAATACAATAATCTTGTCCTCATTTGATGATGATGATGATTCTTCAATTATCTCCTCCATCATGTGGCAATTATGTACTCTTAGGTGCCAAAGTTGCACTAGGCTTTTGGCCATGGATGGAGAAAACAAGCTACACAAACTGCCACAATGTTCAACTTTGAGTACTCTTAGCTTTTTGAATCCCAAAACACCACCATGAATTTTCCATATGTGGGTCAACTTTGGAAGATGTTGCAAGCTCATTGATTGTAACTCATAGTTTGTGACTTCTTTTTTGTTCATCATTATTATTCCTTGTGATTCAAACACCTCTACTAGTGAATCACAATCTTTAATTGTGAGTTGATTTAGGTTTTGAAATAGGTGCATCACATTGGAGGGAACAAGATTTAGAAGCCTTTGAAAACCTTCAATAGTTAACTCCTTTTCTTTGGTCAAGTATCTTAGTGCCCATGAATGTTGCTTGATCCATCTAAGTGTTTCTGAAGTTTGAAATGTCAACTGAAACCATAAATAATACACTTGAGTAAATTAAACTATATATATCATGATAAAAAAAAAATGTGAAAACTCAGGTGAAGTCGACTTCTTGAGAGCCGTTAGATGATTTGACTGATTTAACTAAATTTTCATCCAACAACTCTCAGGTATCAACTTCACGTGAAGTCGACTTCCCTTGAGTTTTCACCTAAAAAAAATTAGAATATATCATCATATAACCAATTAATAAACATAACTTGAATGTTTATTCTAACCAAGAGATTATTATGTGAATAATCATGTACATTTGTTATATGTACATAAAAAGAAAATTAAATTGATCTAGATTCTATATGCATGCAAATGATATATTTAAACAAGAATTTCTCCTCCTTTTTTTTGTTGGAATACTTCTCATATTATTTGAATAAATTCATTTGGAAAAAGCTTTTCATTTTATTATTATTTTTTATTTTTTAAATTTTGTGAAAATCAAAGTAAAAATTAAAAAACTATATTTTTATCTTTTACTGTCCTGCTTTATTTTTTTCATTTCTAAAACTGTGAAAATAGAAAACATTAAAAATAAAAATAAAAATAGAAATCCAATGGACTCTTAGAATATATAGCTTTAGTGTTTTAAATTTTAAAAAGAATTTATGTTGCACACAAGATCATATGTGAATTATAAGAACAATTATACTTACCATTTCTTTACATAGTGGCATAGTAGCATTTAGATCTCCCATCCATATGTTCTTGGCAACATTTCCAATTTCCATGGTTACTTTATCCAACTTTGGAGTGTATGAAGACCCAAATGAAAATATCTCCATCATGTGGCAATTTTTTAAGAATACTTCATGTAATAATGGAAAATCAAAGTCATATGAACCCTTGCAAAAGGCCTTGAGCTTTGGTAGATTTTCAAGTTTTAGATGCTGCAAGTTGTGAAACACAATCTTACTACTTATTACACTCATCACTTTATTAGTGTCTTCAAAAGATACTATTTCTTCTATGTCTCCACAGCCACATATCTCTAGAACTTGCAAATGAACAAGGCTTTTTGAAGTTGAAGGAGAGAATAAGCAACTCATTTTGTTGCATCCCATTATTGCTATGTGTCTTAGGTTTGGAAATTGGAACCCATTTATGAGTGGAGCATCAAGCCTTGTGTTTCTTTCTTCCTCACTACTACTTGCTCTCTACAAAACAAATTATATATTTTATCTTTTTAAAATCAAGCAAATAAATGGTAATATAATTCAAGTATTTTAAAATAATTGAATGTAAAAAATATATTATTTTCAATTAGTTATTTTTTGTTATTATTATATGAAAAATACTAAAAAGCCAATATTTTTATCAATATTAATAATATGGGGAGTGCTAGGTAAATAATGATCATCCTGAATAATATTAATAACCACCAATCAAATAAAAACACACTACACCTCTAAATTAACTATCTAAATTTTAATATCAAAATAACCATTCATACACCTAGTGAAATAAACATCCGATATATCTATTATTCACATTGTTTAATATTTTCATTGTTTATCTATACTTTTCCTAATAATATTTGTAGTCATAATAAATTTTATTAATCATATAACATTACTCTTATTATATTACTAAGAGTTTGTTGGCTTTTCACTTAAGTAGTAGAGTAAGATAATCAACTACATGCATCATCTCAAAGTTATTTTTTATGATAAAAAATTAAATTAAAAAAATTAGTTTGAAGCTATTAACCACACAAATATGAGTAATGATTTTATCAAAACAAGACAAAAAAAAAGGCTATATACAATGGACTCAATTTTTTAATAATTAAATAAATAATTGAGTTTTACAAAGAAAGCATATAAAATAATTTAATTAAGTGGATTAATTAATTACTTGTTACATAAAGTTGGTAAATAGTTACCTCATGATCTTGTTTGAAATACTCATTCCCATGGCCATTCTCCAAAAAGGTATTATTGCAAAAGCTTATAACATTTGGTAAATGGGTCAGTGTAAGAGACTGTAATTGAGCAAATGAGGTGATGATGAAACTATTTATCTTCCCTTCTTCCACTTTACTAATCACAACTTCAAGCATGCTACAATTGATGACGCTAATTCTCTTCAATGATGGCCATTCTAAATAATCAACACAAATCTCATGCTCTTCACTTTGGAATAATTGCTCAACCACCTTACAGTTTGATACTTTTATTTCTTGTAACTTGACAAGAAACTTTGCTATGGAATATGAGCATATATATCTCAATCTATGACAACCTTCTAAACTTAAGAGAGTGATGTTATTGAATGCAATGACACCTAAAGGGCTTGATGGTAATTGCATTGTCATAAGTTTCACCAAACAATTGACAACAATGGTATTATTAGAATCTTCACTTTGTTTAAGGTGAAATAAGACATCTAGGGAATCCCATCCTTTTATTATAACATGTTCCAAAATTGGCATTGGAGATCCTCCCATTTCATTGAAGAAATTGATTTCCTTAGCATCAACAACACCTTCCTCCATTTTCAAGTCCTGCAAACAAAGCTGTGAATTAGGGATATTATTATGTAACTAATAATACATCTTATTAGGAGCCTAGAATGGTATTTTTCAGACCGACGGGATAAAGACTAATCCATCTTGAATCAGAACTCCATCTAAAGGTCTATACTGCATATTGAAGACCCGATTTGAACCCCCTAACATTTGCTTAAGCAGACGAGTGTACTGACTACTAGACCAACTCAAATCGGTTAGGAGGTTAGAATATATAAAACAAAGGATAATGGGAGAATAGGTGGACAAAATTATCAGGATGGATAAATAATATTGAGTTTTAATAATATAAGTTGTCATCACTAATTTTTCTACTATTTTATTTTTCAAGTCAGAAAAAATATTGGCAATATATAACTAAAGTAAGGAATTGATGATGATTACAGTGAGCATAAAAGAAAATTACTTATAGTACCTTTGCCTTTGAATTGGAAACTAACAATTCCTTTGTGCCTCCAAAACAACATTGAAGAAACCTCAGACTAGGAGAATCTTCCATAGAAGTAGTAGTTCCAACATCATGGGATGTTATTGAATTGGATATGACATTGAAATTCTCTTCTTGTACACATACATTAGATGCCTTGAGCAAGGGGCAACCATCAATGCATAAAGACTTCATAGCTGGCCACAATATCATGTAAGAATTTGGACCAAAATTCACAAGCTGTGGAAGATCCTTAAGTGTTAAAGATTCCAATTGAACAAACACAAGGGTTTCCACATGTTGGCCTTGTTCATTCCCAACAAATTTCTCTAGGGACATGCAACTTTGTATCACCAATTTCTCAAGTTGAGTAAGAGCTCTTACAATGCTGGGAGTAAATATATATTCCAAAGAATCACAGTTTGCAACTTTGATTGATTTCAGTTTATGAAAGCCTTGAATGTTGCTTGGAACAGAACCCCAAATGTGGTTTAGATTATTAAGCCATGATAACTCTAGCTCTTTTAGTTGAGCAAAAAATGCAGCATTATCCACATGTTGATCTTCTGATTGTGATGGTTTCATATCAAAAACTATGTTTAATGATGAACATGCCCGTAGCAAAATTTTCTCTAACTTTGGAAACAATTGCAATGAATTAGATTCAAAAAGTGCAGAACCAATGAACATATCTTCACCCAAAAACTCTTGATCATGTTCAATAAAGTTTTCAAGTAATGTATTGGATTCTTGAACCTGCTAAAATATTATTTGGATTAGAAGGTGCATGAAATATGTTAATTAAAAAGGACAAAAATAAAACATACACTAACCTTATAAGGTGAATGGTGCTGATGCATAATACTAGTTTTGATGAATGCAGTCAAATTTGGAAGTTCTTGCAGCTTCAATTCCACCAAATTAGAAAACACAATAATTGAGTCATCAACTTTGGTTGTATTGATTGAAACAATGCATTCTATTCCATGGCTTTCAACCACATGCAAGCATTGAAGTTTGGCCAAACTAGTAGTTCTCCTTGGAGACAATAATGTGAAGATGGTCTTCAAACTTTTACAATATTCTATTTTAAGAACTTGTAGGCTTCCAAAGCATTGGCATGCACTAAAGTCAACCTTTTGACTCAAATGATGGGCCACATGACATATTATTGCTTTTAAATTCTCCAAATTCCTCAAAGAAATTGATTGAACTTGTGGAAAAACACAATGATCATCACATGAATCTGCAGCATACTCTAAATTGTTGCAGGACTCAATGATCAGATTTTTCAGAAGTGGAAATCCCTCTTCATCTAAATCTGATATGACACATTTTAAGTTCTTGATATCATCTAAGCTGAGAATTTCAACTCTTTGAAGAAAATGTTGAATGGTCACACTCTTCTTGATGTAACTGTAATATGTGTTATTTAATGTCAGCACATTTGGGTGTAGGTATCCCCTAGGAACAAGACCATGGGAAATGGTAGATGAATCTCCCACATAGACCCAAAATCTTACAATGCTTTTGAAGATTAAGTCTTTGGGAAGAAATTCATCTACCATAATAAATGCAAACTCAAGAACTTTTAGCTGATGAGATAAGCATTGCAACTCAAAGAGGATATGATTAGATTCCTTTGAAGGAAAATTTCTTACTCTAAGATAGAGTTCCTCTAGCCTAGATAAGCTTGCCAAAACAGTAGCAGAAATTTGAATAAGATGATTGCATTCAGTTAAATCCAACAATCTTAGCAAAGTTAGTTGCCCAATTTCTAATGGCAATACCTTGATACTTGATTTAGCAAAGCTTAGAATCTCCAATTTCATGAGTTTCTGGCCAATTATGGATATGTCTCCAACATTGCAAGCTTCTAATCTTAGAGTGTGGATGTTGTCCAAAGCTGAAAGTGTAGAAGGCATAGATTGAATCAACACATTTTGCAGACTTAGTACCATGAGTTTGTTCATGCCTTGGAAGAAATTCTCTGGAACAGATTCCTTTCCCTTTGATGATACTTGTAAAAGCTTCAGCTTTTGACAATTTGAAACATGAGGAAGTTCTGTTTTCTTCTCAAAGATTAGTGAGATTGCACTGCTATAACACTCCAAATGATGATGATATTTTGCTGCTATAGAGGCGATAGTATCGCGAACAACATCATGCATTTTAACACACTCTTCCACATTGCTATCCAACAGCATGAAGCATTCTTTCAGTCTATCGACGATTGTATGCACCCGGTTTCTAACTTTCCACAAAGCATCAATGCCTTTGAACATTCCTAATCCCACACCATGTCTGAATAGGACTTCAATGGGAATGTCAAAGTCTTCTGGTAATAAGGAACAGAGGAAAAGGAAGAACTTTTCTTCACCACCAAGAAAGTTGTAACTTAGCTCAATGCAAGAAAAGACACTAGTCTGCATTTCAGGAAAAGATTCTACTGATGAATTCCTCAGTTGCTCCAATGCATCCTCCCAAGCATGCTTCTCTTTATTCGCCAATGCTTTCGCTATTGTTACAATCGCAATAGGCAATCCCCTGCATTGGTTTGCAATTTCTTTTGCTATGTCATGGATGTCAGGTTTCTCTGCAAGATTAACTCCAATAGTCTCATTGAAAAGATCCCAGCTTTCGTCTCGGGACAAGACAGAAATTGTGAAATTCCTTTGACTCTTCATCTTGATGCACACATCTTGGATTCTTGAAGTGAATAAGATCTTGCAACTTGTGGAAGGAATGCCAATGGATTCAAAATCAAGGTCTGTCCAAACATCATCTAGCACTATCAGAACACTATCAATATTCTTCAATCGATCATGCAGTTGAAGTGCTCTTCCTTGATCAGTTTCCTTGTCAAGCTTCAATCCAATGGCATCAGCAATCTGACCTTGGATCTTCCTGCAATCTGGAGTTTGAGACACCACTGCCATGACAACCTCATCAAAAGACTTATCTGCCTCTAAAATCTTGATCACTTCTTTCACAAAAGTTGTTTTTCCAACACCCCCCATTCCACATATGCTAATTCTATTCACATCTTCATCTTTCAATTTATCTATGACATCACACATGATTGATTCTCTTGTTTGGAAGCTCTTAATAGTAGTACCATTCAAGAATCTTGATCCAAGTCTTGGTGGGGGTTTAGGGTAAGATATGATTTCAAATTTCTCTTCCTTGAGCCTTATAATATCATTGGATAATTTTTTGGCTCTCTTGCTCAATGAATAACATGACACCAAATTCAGATACTTGTTTTTCACTTGTTCATCATCTTCATAGAATCCTTGTAATTCATTCTCAATTGTGTCTACCTTGCAAAGCCAATCTTCAACATTAGATGCAATTTGATGTGAATTCCTTTTATCTGCATCCACAGTTGCTTGCACTCCAAGTTTCTTGCCTTCCAATTCCTTCCTCTGGCTCTCCAAATTCTTCACATTTCTTTTGTAGCGGATTATGTATGCAAATTGGTTTGTGATTGGTGCTACTAATGACTCCCCAAGTTTTGTCACAACTCCAGTTGCTAATGCCACAAGAAATTCCATTGTCTCTTTTTTCAGAAGAAAACCAAAATGGTAGTAATATATTAGTGTTAGATTGAAAATAAAACTAGAAATATATGGCATGTGATATGATGAATTATGAATACCATTGTTATTGTAGAGTTTAATTTTACACAGTCGTACATCCACATTCGTTCTTTTGGATAACCATTTACGCAGATAAAAAATAGTTATTTTTAGTGATGTGGCATTACGTAATTAGATGCATATGTAAAATTACTTTACATTAACAGGGCATTAAAATTAAATTTTTTTATTATTATCATCAAGTTAAAAAAATATATGAAATGATACCATTTGTATGAGTTATCTTAGTTGGGGAATTCATCATGTATCATTTCAACTTGGTTAATTAATTTTTTTTTTGTTGGTTACCTAACTTGGTTAATTAATTTTGTTAGGCTAAAATTAAACACACACCTAAGCTCTTTAGGAGTGGATTGTTTTGTGGAAATATAAATAATTTTCATTTTCACATTTTTGTATTTTTAAAAACATGATAAGTTTGTCAAAGAAAATTTTGTTTTCAATTACAAAAAAACAATGAAAATATGTTTAGTTGGTCAATTTTTAAAATTATCACAAGAAAGAAAAATAAAAGTGTTGCGAATAAAATATAGGCCAATGCCCAATTAGAATAGTTTTATTAGTAATTGATTTACTATTATAAATAAAGATAGTAAAAATATAATAGAGAAAAAGAATTAAGTAATTTGTATCTTTTTCTTTTCTGGAATTCCATCAATGGAATTATCTCTCTCTTAATTCTCTCTAAATTCCCCCTGTTTGATTAATTCTTTTCCTATTCAATTTTTTCCACAACAAAAAGCAGTGATTTTTTAGATGGTATTTTCAACACTTAAAACAATTGGTTGGAAACAAGAAAATATGATTCTAGTTTCGTGCAGTTTTTGCTAGAAATATTTTCACCAAAGACAATTTTGGAGTTTTTTATATCATTTTATTGAAAATGAAAATAAAAATACCCCAACCCAACAGCCTTGAAGATTAATAGGACCCTTTCTTTACTTCTTACATATTTTTGTCAATTAAGAATAAAATATTTGTCCTTAGTATTTTGATTATGTATTTAGATTTTAGTATTAACCTTAAGTATTGAGTAAAAAATAATCCTTATATCTATAATAAAATATAAAATAAAAATGTTGCTTAAATTTCCAGGTGAAATATTTTAATCATTCTCCAAAAGAAATGTTGTATAAAGTTATAAGTAAAGAGAATGGAAATCAATTGGTATAAATTAATTAGTGTATATACAAAAAAATCATTTTTAAAATTAAATTTATAAATTAAATAAATTATTTTCAATAATTATAATATTAGTTAAGAATGGAAATCAAGTCAAATTATTTTATGGTACAAGTTGAAGGCTTTGGAGTTTGGACCTTATTTGGGGAGTAGATCTTTTTCAATAAATAAAAAATTGGATGGTCTAATTATTTATTATTATTTTTTTTATTTATTTTTAGTCTTACTTATAGAATTAAAAGTGAGATATCACACTGTATTTTATCAATTGTTAAAAAAACTGGAGATGATTCATTTTCCGGTTTGTTAGTTGAAGGCTTAGTTATTCATTTCATTTATGGTACAAGTTGGAGGGTTGTTCAAAGTTCAATTCTTCAAACCCAAGGTTTGAACTAAAATAATTAAGAAAATTATGTGGACCAATATTTATTTTAAAACTTTTTTATCAGTTTGTTCTGAGGATATAATTTTTGCGTCTTATGCTCATCATATAATTTCTTACCAAACTAATATGGCTAAATAAGTGAAATAAATTTCATGTTTATTATTGAAAATTTGGAAACTAATCTGATAATAAGTATACTGTAATTAAATACCAACTCAAAAAGTATTGTCATAAGACATCTATTTAAATAAAAAATATTTTTTTTATAAAAATTTTTGTATTAAAAATATATTTTATTTGCTTAGTCATACTTTAAAAAAAATATCTTTATAAAAATAATTATAAAATTTTCGTAATAATATCTACCTCATCACAATTGCCTAGATAGTATATATTATCCGGGGCTTCAATAAGATTTTATTATTTAATTGTTATTCATTTTTTAATGATAACATTATCGCTATAATATAGTAATGTTACATTGTTATATGTTCCAAAAAGATATGCTAACTAGCTTGAGTGAGAAGTGTTTCCAGTACGATTTGGATTAGACTTTTTTTTTAATTAAATCTAATTTAAATTAATTTTAAATGATTTGGATTAAATTGAATTTACGATTTTATAAATTAAAAAAATTAAATATATTTAATAAGTTTTAACATTAAATTTTAAATAACTAACAATAACATAACAAATATTAATAATATATTAAAAATTAATAATAGTATAATAATAGAAATAAAATTATAAATTAATTAAAATAAATAAATAAATTTCATTTTAAATATAAAATATTTATTAAATAATAATAATATATAAATAATATAAAAATTTATAACAAATTAAATATATTATAAATAAAATTATAAATATAATAATAAAATAATAATAATATAGCACATGGTGCAATTTGGATTGAATTGAATTGGTTATGAGAAGTATATTCAAAATCCAATTTAAACCATAAAATTTATAAAAATAGAATCCAATCAAATCTAAATTAATGTAATTTTAATAGATGTTTGATTTAAATTAGAGTGGATGAACAATTTAATTTAAAACGGTTTGAATTTAAACACCTTATTTGTGATAGTTCAGTGCAAAATAAAGTTTATGAATATAGTAACAATCAATCATGATTTTAAGGTTAATGCTAGCTCATACTGTGATATAGTCGTAATTTTCATGAGCAACTAGTTCGTATAATTGTTCAAGCAATATTATTTATATACTATTATTGTTCGGCTACATCATAGATCATAGTAGGGTAGCTTAGGGTAGGTATATAGCATGCTCCAAACTTTTGAAGATATTATAGGGCAGAGTAGGGTAGGTATATTAATATTCTACAATAATAAAGTAACATAAAATTAAAGAAGATAAACATGGAATTATCAAATGAATGTTTCTTACCAATAGTTATTAAGAAACTGCAGCCCGCAACCAAAACGCTTCTCTGATATGTTCAATAATCTCAACGCCTTTAAGACTATAAACTGGAAATTAAAGATCACACAATATAATACACAATTATTATAAGATATGAACAATAATTAGTGATAGATATAAAAATAATTATGATCATACCGAAGACAAGTAGAGTTATACGCCGATTGCTTGCACTATGTGTAGATGGAGAAATGCAGCCATCAATGAATATAGAAGAGTGTTCTATGTAGAAAGAGCCAATAATAATAATAATAATAATAAAATAATTCAGGATTTCTTGTACGGTTAGCAAAGCGAGTATTTTGTCAACTTATCGTATCTAATAATTATTATATGTATCTTCTTTTAATTTTCTGAGGCGAGAATAATGAAGTCAAAATAGGAAGGAAATTACTGAGCAAGATCCAGGAATGAATAACGAAACCAAAGAGAAGACCAAAACGACAAAATGACGTTAGGAATGAAGAAGAAAGGCAGTTAGTTATACATCGATTATATTACGTGTACATTAAAATCAATTATTAATATAAAATATATGTTAAAATATATATTAAAAATAAATTAAATAATACATATATTTATACACAAATATATAATGGTTAATTTTAGATATTAATTTTAATGTATAATAATATTTTTAAATAACTAAATTATAAAGTTTAGTTATCGATGTGAATATGTAATAACCAATGCAATAAATCTACTGATTAAGCATATATGATATACAATTACTGTTAAAATATATTTTTTATTTTTATTTTGTAAAGTAAAAAATAATAACCAAACTAATAATTTTTTTAAAAATTTTCACTTAGCTTGTACTATTTTCATTAGCAAAGTTTTAAAACACAGAAAATATTAAAAATTAAAATACAAATTAAAGAGGGTGTTTTTTAGTACTTTATTATTCAACGCAATCAAGTCTACCCTAAATTTTCGGGCTGGTTGGGTTTTTGAGCACCGCTAGGGAGACAATGAGATATGTATACAATGTATACAATGGGCTGTTTATTAGGCCCAATTAATATTAATAGAAAGAATTAATCAATTAATAACCCTAATCCTATTTTAGCTGTTTAGTTTAACATACCACCTAATTTCTTATATTCACAGTTTTTCCCCAAATCAATCAACCCCTTTGTTTTGCCATTTTCCCTCCTCCCCCCACCCAAACCCTTGCTATTTCTGAACATTGCAGTAACGTGACAAAACCCAAACCCTCTCAATCCTTGCTCACACACAATTCCTGTTGCAACCAAGGAAGGTCACCCATCAACCCATCAACCCTCACAATTTGTATCAATAACGGCGCCGTCTAAGTCTTGTTAATCCTTGGATGGTTACTTTAACAGTGTCTTGGATGGTCACTTTAATAGTATTTTAGATGTTCACTTTAAACATCTAACTATTATATAAATAAGCATCCATGGTGAACAATTCATCGAACTATTCTCACCTTATTAGGCTGCTGACCGTCGGCAACAAAATGTTCGGGAACTTCTTCCGGTGGTTTCAATGGAACCATTCTCACCTTATGATGCGGTGCCGCTGGAAGGAGCCACACGCTGGGAGAAGGGCGTTCACCAATAAGGACCTCGACGTCTCTGGGAGCGACTTCCGGTGAACACGAGCCAGTGAGAAAAAGAGATAGTAACGTCGGTGAGAGGGGTTGCGTTGTTGGTTGTGTCGGCGACGCCGTTCATAGAGAATAGGTCATGGTTTGTGTTTTGGCTTTACTGAATCCTAATTTTTTGAACCATTCAAATTAACAAATCTTTATAATTAATGATTATAATTCAGTATTAATTTCAATTAAACCCCCGATATCCAAAATCTAATTTTAATTTCAATTAAACCCTATTGTATGCATTGTATAATAAGAGCATTGGTTACTCATACTTTTCCTTTTTTAATTAAGATACACACTTCTTAAGGTTTACATCTTAAGCCACGTTTTAGTGTGAAAGAGGACACCATATATTATTCTAATATTTTTTCAACATCCAATATATTACATGTATTGCACATATATATTGTGTATTTCGAATTTTAACGTATATTTTTGTACGAAAAATATTATCATAAAAATTTTATAATTGTCTTTATATAAAAATATTTTTTTATTATTATATAATAAATTAAAAAATTTAATTTAATATGATATAAAGATATTTTTTTAAAGTGTAGTTAAATAAATAAAATATATTTTTAATATAAGATTTTTTATTAAAAAATATTTTTCACATCTTCATTTAAATAAGTGTTTTTTGTATTGGGACATAACTGGTTAATAGCGAGCAATTTGGATTGGGTATTAAAACTTATATTCTTGCATGCATGTCTGATTAAATTTGGCAAAGAAAGTTAATCTAAGTGTGCGAGGACTCACCAAATTTGTCCAAGTCACATGCATGTTTCATGGCAAATTTTGAAAAACGAGTAAATTACCAATTTTGCTTCTCTATTTTTTTTACGACAAAATTTTCATTTAAATATTAATAAATAATATTATAAAAATATCTGACCATAAAAAAAGAGTAATATTATCTCTAACGTTTAAATTATTTTAATTGACTTAATATTATTCTATTGTTAGAGATTTGTTAACAAATTAACGACGGAACAAAATTGAAATGCTTTTAAAACGTTAGAGACTTAAATAGAATGAATATATTGGGGACAAAAACAATACATAAAAATAAATTTTAATTTAATTGAATAATTATGTACCATAAAAAATTGATCTTATTGAAGGATAGAATTAAAATTTAATTTTATGTATCGTTTTTGTTCCCAACGTTTTCGTCCTATTTAAGTCCCTAACGTTTTAAAATCGTCTCAATTTTGTCTCGCCGTCAATTTTGTCAATAGATCCCTAATGGCAGGACAACATTGAGTCAATTTTGAAACGTTATGGACTTAAATAGGACAATTTAAACGTTAGAGATAACTTTAGAACTTACCCCAAACGTTGAGGACAAAAACGATACTTTACTCTAAAAAAAATTATTCTATTAACAAAATTAGCAATTTTCTTGTTGAATTGATGATTAATCTTAACACTTTTTTTTTCATCTAAAATAGAAAATTTTATTGAAATGAAAATATTAGGTCCAAATATGAGCCTTAAACAGAAACAACTTTTCTCTTACCTTCTCCTTACCTTTTCCTTCTTCGAAAATCTTTTTGATGAGTTTGGAAAACTCTAAACTAATATTTGTGATGACTAAACATTATTACTTTGATAAAATAGTAAAAATATTAATTCACATATGTTAATAAATTAATTTTTGCTATGCAAGTATGTTTGGGCCGAAAATAAAAAAATTTTGGTGCAAGCTAAGCCCAATTGTATAAAAAATATTCAGCTTTGGTATTAAGATATTGTGATTATGGTGGCTGAAAACATGGTTATGATATTTGGGCCAGGAATTTTTATTAAGCCCAATTAGTTAAATACATCAGCATTGATGCAAGAATATATGATGAGTATGGCTGAATTGATTATTATGTTACTTGGACCAAATTGATCCATTATTGCTACAAGCCCAGGTTAATCATGTTTTGCTATACAACTCAATGCATGATCCGAAAATAATTAATCAAGAAAACAAATGTTGTTATTGCCTTATGCCTTCAACGGATCTCACACTTTACCATATGATGGAATTCAAATTTCATTAAAGTGAAGTTAATATATGCATTGGAAACATAAGAGAGAGTTGGTCATTGATTTGATGGGCATCATTAAGCTACACGTTGCTCAGTAAAAGGGAAGTGGACATTTATTTTGCTTTATCAAAATCCATTAGTTAATGTTCAAATTTCTCTTTCTTCTCTCTTAACTTTCTTCATCTCTTTCGGTCATTACACAGCAGCCATGGAAGCTACATTGAGCTACCGAAAAGAAGGAAAGACACGTCTGAAGACCATCACAATGATGGCAAGAAAACATAAAAAATGTAGTGGCTGAGATTCTTATCACTTATGGTAAGATTTTGTGATGAGATCTTGGCTTCTCCATACCAAAAATGGTAGAAGAAGATTCGGCCAGCAAGGAGGAGATTCTTGGAGAGATGACTTGTCTCTGATTCTACTCACCACCACATGAAGTAGCTAGGGTGGCTACGTGATGAAAGAGGCAGAGATTGGAGCAGATGAAGCCATCATCATCATGAAGTATCAAGGGCCAGAAATTCATCTTGGAGAGCAAGCCAAGGATGGAGCGCTCGGATTGATGAAGAGTGATGACCAAGGAAGGACTAGAGGTAATTGCATATTGGATTTTGCATGGGTTATCTCTTCTCTCTCTCTCTCTGGCCGAACCAGTTTTGTTCTTGGAGAAGAAGAAGTTGGCTTAGTTTTTGGCTTCAAAGGTGGAGGCTTCCCTCTTCTATAAAAAGAGAGAACAGCCACGGGTTGAAGCAAGGAGAAAGTGTGAGAGTGCAAGGCACAGAGTTCTCAGAGCTACCTGAGCTAACAGATTTTTCTTCTCTTTCAATGTATTTTGTTTTGTATTTTTCTGTTTAATTTTGTCATGTCTTGAGTCTCATGGAAAAAGGCAAACAGTGAGGTTTGTATAAAAAAGCCATAGAGCGAAAAAAGACAGAGAGTACAAAATTAAAAGAAAAAGTCATAGATGTCTTTAGAGTTCCTTTGTACATCTGTGTTGTGTTTCTTGATTCTGTGGGAATCCCCTTGTAAGTTGGGTTAGCACTTTACAGTCTGTAATCAAGAAGACTATAGTGAAATTCTATCATTGTTGTGATGGAGACTGGATGTAGGCTGCACTGCACTTAGCAGCTGAACCAGGATATATCTGGGTGTAATTTTCTCTCTCTTCTACTCCATTTCTGTTTCTACTGCACATGAGCTAAAACTGAAAAATATCTCGTGCCAAGTGACGAGACAAAAATAAAAGTCTCGTGTCTAGGGATGAGACAAAAATCAAACAGTCTTCTCAAAGACCAGCAAGTATAACCAAGCGAAAAGGGGGCTAAGATTCAACCCCCCTTCTCTTAGCCACTGAAAACCATCAATTGGTATCAGAGCTTGGTCTCAAAGAGATCAAGCTTTGCAGCTTGGAGAAAAGATCCATATGGCAGAAAGCAGTGGCTCAAATTTGGTGTCCTACAACTTTACAGAAGGACAGTCAAGCAACAGACCACCTCTTTCCAATGGGAAAAACTATACGTATTGGAAGGAGAGAATGAAAATCTTTGTGCAAGCAGTAGACTACAGACTTTGGAAGATCATCCTAGAGGGTCCTCAGTTTCCAACTAACACAAGTGCTGAAGGAGTAGTCACTCTTAAACCAGAAGCAAGCTGGACCGAGGAAGATAGAAAGAAGGTGGAGCTAAATGCCAAGGCTGTAAATCTACTCAATTGTGCTATCAGCTTCGAGGAATACCGACGGGTATCATGATGCACAACGGCAAAGGAGATCTGGAACAAATTGCAAATCACTCATGAAGGAACCACCATTGTGAAGAAGACTCGAATAGACATGTTAAACAGAGAGTATGAAATATTTGCAATGAAGGAAGGAGAATCTATTGATGAACTGTTCGAACAGTTCAACACCATCGTCGTTGGCTTGGATGCTATGGAAATAACACATTCTAATTCTGTGCTTGTGAGAAGAGTGTTGAGATATCTCACTAAAGAGTGGAAAACAAAAACTTTAATCATTTCTGAGAGCAATAGCCTTAATTCCATGACATGTGATGATTTGAGAGGAAATCTTCTTACTTTTGAAAACACTTATTTGAAAAAAAAGTCAAAAAAGAAAGGAATTGCTTTTTCCTCTGTAACTAACCCCCTGGATGATGAATCCAGTGATAACTCCTATGAAAATAAATTTGTGTTGTTTGCCAAAAAATTCAGGAAAATGGTGAAATTCAAAGGCAAAGGCGCAGTTCAAGGAAAATGAAGAAAGACCTAGCAAAGTAACTTGTCATAACTGCAAGGAAATGGGGGCACTTCAAATCTGATTGTCCTAAGTTAAAGAAGGAGGAGAAACCAAAAAGAGGAAAGAAGAAGGGACTGATGGCTTCATGGAAAGATTTGGAAAATGACTAGATGATGATGAGGAGGAATTCGAGACCAAGTCACAACCATGTCTCATGGCAGATCACATAGATCAGGTAGTCTTTCACAACCCTAACACTGAAGATCTTCATCTTATGATAGACCACCTTTTTGAAAAAATAAGATGTTTTTTGCTTGATAACCAAGATCTTGAACAATAAATCACCATCCTTAAAGCTGAAAATGATTTTCTCAAAGAGAAGCCAAGGGAGGCCGAAACTGCTACTGAACTTGTTGAAGAAAATAAGCAGTTAAAAATCCAACTTAAAAGCTGTGAAAGTAACCATTCTATTGTTGCATATGTAAATTGTTTTAGGGAGAATGAAGAGTTGCTGAAAAAGATTAAAAATCTGGAAAATGACTTAGCCAAGTTTACTCAAAGTTCTAAAAATTTAAATCAAATTTTGGCTAGTCAAAAACCACTCTTTGATAAATCTGGTTTGGGGTTTTACAAATCTGATAAGAAACCTTCTTTTGAAAATAGAGCTTCATCCTCTAATGACACAATGTTTCAAGATCCCATCTACTTTAACAAATCAGCAACTCCAAGGTTTTGTAGACTATGCAACCGAAATGGACACTTTTCTATTCAATATTTTTTTGGTGAAATAATGATTGGTGATAAAGTTTACAAAGTTATTTTTTATTACAATGGTTTGGGTCATAGGAGATGGTTTAACGTGAAAGGATCCAAGAAAATTTGGATACCTAAGGTCATTTGAGCTTATTTTGTAGGTATGCCTAGCATCCAAACAGAAAGAAAATATGTGGTACATGGACAGCGGATGCTCTAGGCACATGACCGAAAAGACAACCTTCTTCATAAAACATGATGAATATGATGGAGGACTTGTCACTTTCGGTGATGATGGTAAAGGAAAGATAGTGGCCGTTGGAAAAGTTGGTAAAAGCTTTTCATCTTGTATAAATGATGTTCTTCTTGTAAATGGTTTGAAACATAATTTACTTAGTGTAAGCCAATTGTGTGATTTATGATTTGAAGTTATTTTTAGAAAGTTTGTGTATTTGGTTGTTTGTGAAAAACTGGATATATTCTTTTTGAAGATAAAAGATGCAACAATGTGTATGGATTAACTCTTGAAGACTTGAAAGATCAAAATGCAACATGCTTTACCTCTTTTGAATCTGAAAAATGGCTATGGCATAGAAAGTTGGGTCATGCTAGCATGTACCAAATTTCTAAGCTAGTAAAGAAAAATCTGGTTAGAGGAATTCCTAAAATCAAATTTGATAAGGATCTTACTTGTGATGCTTGTCAACTAGGTAAACAAGTTAAATCCTCCTTTAAACCAAAAGATGGAATTTCAACCAAAAGGCCATTAGAGATGTTACACATTGATCTTTTTGGTCCAACAAGAACTCAAAGTCTAGGAGGTAAATATTATGGTTTAATAGTGGTAGATGATTACTCTAGATTTGGTTGGGTACTTTTTCTTGCTCATAAAAATGATGCTTTTCATGCTTTTTCAACCCTTTACAAGAAAATTCAAAATGAAAAAGATTTGAAAGTGGCCCATTTGAGAAGTGATCACAGAAAAGAATTTGAAAAATAAGACATTGAAAAATTCTGTGATGACTTTGGAATTACTCATAATTTTTCATGCCCTAGAACACCTCAACAAAATGGGGTTGTTGGAAGAAGGAATAGAAGTCTTCAAGAGATGACTAGGGCTATATTATGTGAGAATGAGGTTCCAAAGTTTCTATGGGCTGAAGCTATAAATACAGTATGTTATATTTTGAATAGGACCATTATTAGAAAAGGGTTAAAGAAAACTCCTTATGAGTTATGGAAAGGAACCCCTCCAAATCTTAAGTATTTCCATGTTTTTGGATGCAAGTGTTTTGTGCTTAATAACAAAGAAAATCTTGGCAAATTTGATCCAAAATCATATGAGGGAATGTTTGTTGGATACTCCACTACTAGCAAAGCCTATAGAATTTACCTCAAAGATCATAGAACTATAGAGGAATCCATACATGTTACTTTTTGTGATTCTAATTTAATTCCCAGCACTGTGATAGATAATAATTCAAATTGTGAAAAAGCTGGAACAAGCAAAGAAAATCCCAAGTCTGCTCAAAATAAAGAATCTGCCAGTCCAGTTTTGTCTCGTCAGAATGGAGGAGACATTTTCATTTTGTCTCATGAGCCAGCAAGAGAAACTGAAACAGTGAGACCCACAGAAGTTCATCAAAGCTCAACACCACAAAGGAAGCCTAGATAATGGAAGTCTATGAGGGGTTACCCTCATGACTTTATCATTGGAGATCCTTCTCAAGGTGTGACCACAAGATCCTTAACCAAAAGGCAATCCGAACCAAGCAATTTTGCACTTTTGTCACAGTTGGAGCCCAACAATGTCAAACAAGCTCTTAATGATCCATCATGGGTGAAAGCCATGCAAGAGGAGCTTGCTCAATTTGACAAGAATGAGGTTTGGACACTATTACCTCATTCGGATGGTAAGAAAGTTACAGGTACTAAGTGGGTGTTTAAAAATAAACTTGGTGAGGATGGACAAGTTGTTCGTAACAAGGCTAGATTAGTGGCCCAGGGTTACGATCAAGAAGAGGGTATAGATTTTAATGAATCTTTTGCTCCGGTAGCTAGAATGAAAGCAATTAGGTTGCTTCTTGCCTATGCTGCCCATAAGGGTTTTAAAATATTTCAAATGGATGTTAAATGTGCTTTCCTTAATGGCTTTATTGATAGAGAAGTGTATGTGGCTCACCCCCCCGGTTTTGAACATAAAGATTTTCCAAATCATGTTTTCAAAATCTCTAAGGCTCTTTATGGTCTTAGACAAGCTCCAAGAGCTTGGTATGAAAGGCTTAGTGCCTTCCTATTAGAAAATCAATTTCAAAGGGGTGCCACGGACACAACTTTATTCATTAAAGCATCTAATGATGATATTCTCCTAGTTCAAGTTTATGTGGATGACATTGTGTTTGGATCGGCCAATGAGTCCTTGTGTGAAGAGTTTGGAAAACTCATGACTAGTGAGTTTGAGATGAGTTTAATGGGAGAGCTTACTTTCTTTCTTGGCCTCCAAATTAAACAAACTCCTAGTGGTACTTTTATTCACCAAGGAAAGTATGCAAAAGAACTTATCAAAAAATTTGGCCTAGAAAACTCTAAACCAATGGGAACACCAATGCATCCAAACACTAAACTTGAAAAGGATGATGATGGCAAAGATGAGGATGAAATACGGTATAGAGGAATGATTGGTTCACTAATGTATCTTACCTCCTCTAGACCGGATATTGTTCAAAGTGTGGGTGTATGTTCAAGGTTTCAATATCACCCAAAGGAATCCCACCTTTCGGCTGTTAAGCACATTATTAGATACATTAAGGGAACTAGTGATTATGGGTTGTGGTATCCAAAATCTGATGATTTTTGTGCAGTAGGGTTTTGTGATGCAGATTATGCGGGAGATAGAGTGGATAGACGAAGTACATCCGGCATGTGTTGCTTCCTTGGAAACTCACTCAACATGTGGTCAAGCAAAAAACAAGCCACAGTAGCTCTATCCACAGGTGAAGCTGAATATATATCCGCATCTGCATGTTGCTCACAATTAATTTGGTTAAAAACGCAGTTGGAAGATTACAAATTAAAGATCAATAGTATACCATTATTTTGTGATAACATGAGTGCTATAAATATTTCAAAAGATTCTATTTTTCACTCAAGAACTAAGCACATTGAGATCAAATATCATTTTATTAGAGAACATGTGCAAAAGGGTACTATTGATATTCAATTTGTGAAATCTGAAGACCAACTTGCTGACATTTTTACAAAACTCCTCTGTGAAGACAGATTTTGTTCACTAAGAAAAAGTTTGGGAATGATTAATCTTGTTTTTGTTGATAATTTGTGAAATTTTGATTCTATTAAGTTTTGTCTCGTAGGAATGGACGAGATAAAAATAAAAGTGTTGGAAGGGATGTGATCAAGGGGGAGGCTGCGCAGAATTTAATTTTCATGGGCCCTACCAAATATTTGTGACCCCACCATGACCGTTTTGTTAGTTTCTCATTTTTTGAAAATTACAATCTCTTTGTGGTCTTATCAAATCTTGTTGAAAGAAGCATAGTGTCAAATCAAATTTTTCCTTTCAACTAATCCCTTGATTCAAGGAAATCACTTTTTCAAATTCTTGGAAACCACCCTGGTTAATAACCGCACCCTTGATGGTCATTAACTTCCTCCACTATCTCTTTCTAATCAGCATTTAATGCCTCTCTAACCTCCCCCTACTCACCTCACCCTTCGGCCTTCTCTTCAACCTCCATCTCTATTCATCTTCTTCACATAATGAAAAAGAAAACTACACCTAGAAAGAGTGAAAGAATTCGTCTCTCTCAAAAACCTTCCACTCCCCAAACTCACACCCACATACATATTCATTCCACTTCTTCATCTTCTCCCTCACCTCCCACCAAGCAAACCGAATCAATGAGGCGCAAAGTAATAGCCCAGAAATCCTCTGGAAGGAGGAAAAGTGAAAAGAACAAGGAACCCAGCATTGAAAAAAAAGGAAGAATCACACACCTCACCAATTCTATCACCACCACCTTCTCCACCGAAGAAAGCCACTTCTGGAAGGAGTTCTCAGAAGACCAAAGGTTTCGTGTTGCACGAGACCAGAGAACCCATAAATCTTGAATTATTGGAATTCAAGAACAGATTTCACAAGCCACATTCTCACTATGCTCCTTCAAGGTTCTCTACATGTGTATTCTATGAATTTCACCAGGAGGTATTGAATAAAAGGCATCTGTGTCTCTCATACTTGGTTGTGAGGTATCAGAACTCTTCAGAGAAGAGAATGAGAGAAACACCAGCGGAAAGGGAGAGAGGGAGAGAGAGAGAGAGAGAGAGAGAGAGAGAGAGATCTAGAAAACTCTTTTCATAGTGTGTGAATCAGAGAAAATGATTTCATTCACTAATTGTTACATTGACTCTTAGTCTTATATAGTAGCTCTTATAGTGACTACTAACAACCACTAATTGTTCTCAATATTAGCTAACTAACTCTGCCAGCTCAGCTTACTGACTCAATTGCTATTTATCCCTAACATCTCCCCTCAAACTGAGGAAGGTTGTGAAACCAATCTCAGTTTGGACCTGAGACGTATAAATGCATCATGAGATAAAGGTTTTGTAAGGACATCGGCAACTTGATCAAAGGAGGGAATATGCACAACATATGCCTGCTGTTGAACAACCCTATCCCGAACAAAATGCAGGTTAATTTCAAAGTGCTTTGACCTGCTGTGAAGTATTGGATTTCTACTCATTAGTACGGTACTCTGATTGTCACAGTACAGTGTAGGTGCTAGGCCTTGAGGAAGGTGCATTTCAGAGAGCAATTTCTGCAACCACATAGTATTCGTCATAGCATCAGCTAGCGCCCTGAACTCCGCTTCAGTGCTGGACCTGGACACTGAGACTTGTTTTCTGCTAGACCAAGAGATGATGTTCGATCCTAGGAACACACAGTAACCCGTAGTCGATTTGCGATCAACGGGATCAGCGGCCCAATCCGAGTCACAAAATGCTAAAATCCTGAAGTCCTCACTCTTATGGAACTCAAGCCCCATGTCTGTCGTGCCTGCCAGATAGCGCAGGATGTGCTTCACCGCTTTCCAATGTTGTTCTAAGGGAGAGTGTAGAAACTGTGAGACTTTGTTCACAGTGTATGCAATGTCTGGCCTTGTTATGGTGGCGTATTGCAAGCCACCAACCACCGACCGATACAGAGTTGGCCTATCAAACACTGCTCCTGAAGCATCAAGCCGAAGACCACTCATCATAGGGGTAGGCATAGCGCGAGCATCAGCCATATCAGCCTTTTTGAGCAAGTCCTTCACATATTTCGTTTGTTTCAGCACTATGGAACCAGCAGCTGTTCTCTCAACCTCAATACCCAAAAAGAAGCTCATTTCTCCCAAGTCCTTGAGCGTAAAGACCTCATTCAAATCAGTAATAAGCTTGTTTACCTCACTTGCAGCAGTGCCGGTCACTAGAATATCATCGACATACGCCAAAAGATAGATAGTGGAGAGGGAACTGTGCTTGACAAACAAGCAGGGGTCAGAGGTAGTACTGATAAACCCAAAACTCTCAAGGGTACTCTTTAGTTTGAGGAACCATGCACGTGGAGCCTGCTTGAGGCCGTATAGCGCTTTCTCTAGCTTACACACTAAATTAGTGCCAAAATTGTAGCCGTCAGGTTGCACCATATAGACATTTTCAGACAAATCACCGTTGAGAAAGGCATTGTTAAAGTCAAACTGATAAATTCGCCACTGTCTTGACAAAGCAACTACCAAGACAGCACGGACTGTTGCAGGTTTTGCCATAGGACTAAATACTTCCCCATAATCAAAGCCTTCCCTTTGATGAAAGCCTTTCACCACCAGCCACGCCTTGTACTTCTGGATACTTCCATCTGGCTGTCTTTTAATGCGGAATATCCATCGACATCCAATTGGGTCTGCTGCTGTTGAGGGGTCTACAAGCTTCCAAGTTTTGCAGTTCATTAGGGCAGCATACTCTTCATCCATAGCTGCCTTCCACTGTGGTGAGGTAAGAGCCTGAGCAACTGAAGAGGGCTCCACTTGTGTGAGATCAGGTGAGGAGGAGCAAAGCTGGGAAGAGTATGTCTTGGGCTTGAAAATACCCACCTGACTTCTGGTTATCATAGGATGAGTGCGCCCAATCTTTGCTTCAGGCGCAGGAACAGCACATGATGATTGTTCAGTTAACCCTGCATTACTTAAGGGAAACTCAAAAGTAGAGTTAGAGATACAAGTGTCAGCAGTGAATGGGCAAGAATCAGTACAAATAGGACTGACAAATGACTCAATTATGGTTGATGGAGAGGTTGAGGTAGGCTCGGATGGAACTGGAATTGGAGGAGGAGATATAACAGTGGCTGACTCTGGAACTCTCCCTTGATGAGTGGACGAATTAGATTGAAGAGGTGAGGACTCACGGGAACTTGATGAGGGTACTGCTGTGGCTGGGGAATCTGTTGAGGGTACTAATGTTGTGGGTGCTGGTGTACTAGGGGGTGACTCATGAGGAATTTCGAGAGGGACTGGTGGATGGCGCACATGAATAGGAATAGTGATAAGTTTGGTTGTATGAGGAACTGACGCCTTTAGATTTGAGTCCTTATTAAAAAATAGCAACTGATAAGGAAATTCAGATTCATCAAAAACTACATGCCTTGCTACATAGAGTTTTCCAGATGGACAAAGGCACTTGTATCCTTTGTGGTGTGGTGAGTAACCTAAAAACAGACACTTGTGAGTCTTAAAGTCAAATTTGTGTGGTTGGTAAGGTCGGAGCTGAGGAAAGCATGAGCATCCAAAGATTTTAAGGAACCTATAGTCTGGAGCTCTATTGTTCAAAAGTTCATAGGGTGATATGTATTGTGTGGTGGCAGAGGGCAGCAAGTTAATGAGGTGAGTTGCAGTGAGGCAGGCTTTATCCCAGAATTTTAGAGGCATGGATGCTTGAGAGAGAAGGGTTAGAGCAGTTTCAATGACATGCCGATGCTTCCTCTTGGCTTTCCCATTCTGTTCATGGGTGTATGGGCAGCTAAGTCTATGTGCAATCCCATTCTCAATCAGAAATTTGGTAAAAGCTTGTGAGGTATACTCTTTGCCATTGTCAGTTTGAAGTGTTTTAATCTTATGCCCAGTTTTATTTTCAATCAACAACTTGTATTGGACAAATGCTTGCAGGGCTTGGCTCTTGTTTTGGAGAAGATACAAACAGGTATATCTGGTTTTGGCATCAATAAAAACAATGTAGTATCGAAATCCCAAAACACTGGTAATAGGAGAAGGACCCCATATATTTGAAAAGATTAACTCTAGAGGATGGCTATAGATTGTTTGAGAATCAGAAAAAGGAAGATTATGAAGCTTTCCTTGGCAGCACGCATTACACAAGTAGTCTTTGGTTAAAAATTTGCTTTTATTCATATAGCCAATATTACAACTTTGTAATACTTTTTCAACAATTCGTGCACTTGGATGACCTAACCTCTTGTGCCACATATCAAACTCATACACTGACTTAGCATTACAAACAGTGCCTACATTATTAGTGTTACTTGCTACTGTAGAACTAGATGTAAAGGAACTGAGGTTACAAACTCTATGAGTGGATGACAGATGAGGGTTCTTAGACCCCGAATTGCCTGATTTATTGCTTGACGGTGCTGCTCGTGCAAGCACTCTAACATGCTCAAACTGGTATAACCCTCCTCTAAGAGACCCCTTTAATAGAGTTTCCTTGGTCTCCTAACATTTTACAAAACAATCAACAGGATGGAATTCAAAAAACACATGATTGTCAAGAGCAAACTTGGCGACACTTATTAGATTTTTGGTGATGGAAGGTACATGAAGCAGATTTAATAGTTTAAAGTAGTGAGGGTTGGTCTCATTGAACAGTATAGTTTTGCCAATACTATTTATACTCATACCTTGGCCATTACCTGTTAACACTTGATCTGTTCTTGCATACTCTGAGCCTGTAATCAAGTTGTTTGCATCAAAGGTCAAATGATGTGAAGCTCCGGTGTCCAGGTACCAGGCTTTGTCAGTGAGAGGTGTTGCTGCAGGTGTAGTGGCTAAGAGAGCTTGAGCTTGCTGGTCTTGTTGTGGCTGGTGGAAGGAAGAGGGAGGTGGTGCTGGTGCATTACCAGTAGTCTGATGTGGATTCTGAAAATTGTGATTGAAGCGGTGGAAGCATTCCCACACAGTGTGCCCAAATCGATTGCAGAGTTGACACTGTGGCCTGGAGTTACCATAGAAACCTGATCTGCCACCTCTAAAGCCACCTCTTCCCCGGAATCTTTCTCTAAAATTCTGACCTCTACCTTGAAATTGTTGTTGCTGCTGTTGAAAATTAGGTTGATACATTTGATAGCTAGGTTGCTGACTTTGTGACCTTAGATCTACATTTTGTGCTAAATTCACCTGCATTGTGCCTAAAACAGTCCTTTTAAAATGCTCTACTAGTTCTTCCTGGCCCACTAGTAGCGATTCTACTTCACTCTCAGTTATTTCATCAGCTCTAGCATTAATCATGGTTATAAACGCACTATAATCCTCATTCAAACCTTGAGTCACAGCTTCTACAAATTCCTCACTTGAAAGAGGTGCACCTAGGGCAGAGAGAGCATTTGTTACCTTCTTGAGCTTAGACATGTACTCCGTTACAGAACCTTGTAGCTTGATGCCTTTGATCTGTGTTTTGAGTTGCTTCACCTTTGATTTCAGCCGTTTTGCAAAGTATTCCTCTAATTTGTACCAAATCTCACATGCAAATTCACAATTCGCTACCTGACTTGTGAAGCTCGGATCTATTGAAGCAAACAGCCACGACACCAAGAATTGATCGTCCTGCTCCCAATCGAGGAACTCCTGAGTCTCGAACTCTGCTTGGCGATCTCCTCGGTCCTGAATCGCTTCGGTATCTTCATCGGATTGAGGTGTTCCTTGAGTCTGTTGGATTTGATGAACGCCAGTGCTTGCCGTCTCCAAGGTATGAAATTATCTTCATCCAGCTTGAATGAAACTGTGTTTATTGCTCGCGCACTTGAGATTGCGGAAGCTTGAGGCTCGCTCGGAGTAGCCATGGATCAGAACCTGAATGCTCTGATACCATGTGAGGTATCAGAACTCTTCAGAGAAGAGAATGAGAGAAACACCAGCGGAGAGAGAGAGAGAGAGAGAGAGAGATCTAGAAAACTCTTTTTATAGTGTGTGAATCAGAGAAAATGATTTCATTCACTAATTGTTACATTGACTCTTAGTCTTATATAGTAGCTCTTATAGTGACTACTAACAACCACTAATTGTTCTCAATATTAGCTAACTAACTCTGCCAGCTCAGCTTACTGACTCAATTGCTATTTATCCCTAACATTGGTGAATCTTGATTCTCTCGCTGCCAAAGGGATCAACTTACATCCTCTGTTTGACAATCTCAAATGGTCTCCATTGCTCCTCATTCACGAAATGGTTTATCCAGATGAAGGATCGAGGGTATATATAACTGATAAATGGGATGCACACGTTGGGGTTACATACAAGCAAGCTCTTCCACATATTTGTGAAAATCTGTCTGGATTAGACGGCACTGTTCCTACTCACAAAGCTCTTGGACCAACCAACTCACTGCTGTACCGTATCATAACTCACATTTTGACCCCACAGAGTGATTCTCATAACAGGGTAACAGTATCTGATTCTCTCATAATATTTGCTCTTGTTACTTCATCTCCTATTTCCTTTAGTTATCTCATGATTAGACATATGTGGGAGTCTGTAAAAAGTACCAAAAAGGCTAATTTACCTTATGGAATATTTCTCACGTGTATTTTTGAGTACTTTAAGGTAGATTTAACAAATGAAGATGTAGAAAACAAAGTCTCTATGATCAAAGGAGGCGGAGCTGTTAAAGGAACCAAGGGTAAGAAATCCATGCCTTCGGATAGCGACTTTGAGAGTCAGCCTGAATCCTCCAAAGCAACTGAATCAATAAAGGAAATTTTCACTGAATTCTCAAATATGTCTGAGATAATGGTGCAATCTCATAGGACGGCTCGCAAATTAGCCTATGAAAATGAAAGGGCTTGGGTGAGATGCAAAGATAGAGTGGGTCTGATGCTGGAAAACTTGGAGAAGGAGCTGGGAGTTAATAGTGAAGAAGGCACTAAAGAATCTGATTTTAATCTCTTTGATGATTAATTATTGTTTTCTTTCTTTGATATTGGCACTCTTAGGCTCAATTTGATACTCTGTTTTGTTAGGTTGGATACTGTTAGTACTATAACTCTGTGATACTTTGTGGATACTTTTGGGTTATATTTTGCATACTCTGTTTCTTCTGTCGAAATTTTTTTGCAGGTGCCCCTTGGATGACAAAAGGGGGAGAATAAATGTTGAAAATTGAAACTGGAAAACATGGGAATTGAAACTGGAAAACAAGGGATGGAATTCTCTTTTGAGAATTCATGATCACCCGTGTTAAAAGGATTCAGCTAATGCTTGATAATGCATACTAATAATGCTTGGTTGATTATAATTGTAATGCATTTATTTTGATATTATGGATGCCTGGTTGTTAATTGGTTGTTAACATATATTCTTGTGATAGTTTTATCTTGATGAATATGCTTGCTACTAGTGGAATAGGAATATTCTGATTCATCTTGGTAAATATGTTTGCTGAATACTTTATTTTTGGCAGTTCCTTTAAGCATTGGGTATGAAAATAAATGTTGAAAATTGCTGTGGTCATGCTATGATTGAAAATATTTTCTTACCATAAGTATGTTGCTCTGATTTGAATGAAAAATATTTTAAATAGCAATTTATTTTCAAAAGGTTTTTTGGTTGATCATTGATTGAGCAAAAAATCAAATTATTGATAACAAATGAGTTTTGATTATCATCCAATTCTACTCATAAATCAAGAATTCAACATTTCAAAAATTTTATATGTTGAATAACATAGTTGCCTCAAACTTGATTTTAAAAGTTACAGGTATAAAGCTTCCCTTGATAAAATAGCATATATAAAGGGGGAGCCATGTAACAATTTGAAAGGGGGAGAAATACAAATCTTCAAAGGGAGTATTCTTTACTCAATCTTAAATTTCTTTCCATTTCAATTTTAATAATGTTTGTCATCAAGGGGGAGATTGATGAGTTTGGAAAACTCTAAACTAATATTTGTGATGACTAAACATTATTACTTTGATAAAATAGCAAAAATATTAATTCACATATGTTAATAAATTAATTTTTGCTATGCAAGTATGTTTGAGTTGAAAATAAAAGAATTCTGGTGCAACCCCAATTGTATCAAAAATATTCAGCCTTGGTATTAAGATATTGTGATTATGGTGGCTGAAAACATGGTTATGATATTTGGGCTAGAAATTTTTTATTAAGCCCAATTGGTTAAATACATCAGCATTGATGCAAGAATATATGATGAGTATGGTTGAATTGATTATTATGTTACTTGGGCCAAATTGATCCATTATTGCTACAAGTCCAAGTTAATCATGTTTTGCTATACAACCCAACACATGATCCAAAAATAATTAATCAGAAAAGCAAATGTTGTTATTGCCTTATGCCTTCAATGGATCTCACACTTTACCATATGATGGAATTCAAATTTCATTAAAGTGAAGTTAATATATGCATTAGAAACATAAGAGAGAGTTGGTCATTGATTTGATGGGCATCATTAAGCTACACGTTGCTCAGTAAAAGGGAAGTGGACATTTATTTTGCTTTATCAAAATCCATTAGTTAATGTTCAAATTTCTCTTTCTTCTCTCTTAACTTTTTTCATCTCTTTCGGTCATTACACAGCAGCCATGGAAGCTACATTGAGCTACCGAAAAGAAGGAAAGGCATGTCTGAAGACCATCACAATGATGGCAAGAAAACATAAAAGATATAGTGGCTGAGATTCTTATCACTTATGGTAAGATTTTGTGATGAGATCTTGGCTTCTCCATACCAAAAATGGTAGAAGGAGATTCGGCCAGCAAGGAGGAGATTCTTGTCTGATTCTGCTCACCACCACAGGAAGTAGCTAGGGTAGCTACGTGATGGAAGAGGCGGAGATTGGAGCAGATGAAGCCATCATCATCATGAAGCATCAAGGGTCAGAAATTCATCTTGGAGAGCAAGCCAAGGATGGAGCGCTCGGATTGATGAAGAGTGATGACCAAGGAAGGACTAGAGATAATTGCATGTTAGGTTTTGCATGGGTTATCTCTTCTCTCTCTCTGGCCGAACCGGTTTTGTTCTTGGAGAAGAAGAAGTTGGCTTGGTTTTTGGCTTCAAAGGTGGAGGCTTCCCTCTTCTATAAAAAGAGAGAACAACCACGGGTTGAAGCAAGGAGAAAGTGTGAGAGGGCAAGGCACAGAGTTCTCAAAGTTACATGAGCTAACAGATTTTTTTTCTCCTTCAATGTATTATGTTTTGTATTTTTCTGTTTAATTTTGTCATGTCTTGAGTCTCATGGAAAAAGGCAAATAGTGAGATTTGTATGAAAAATCCATAGAGCGGAAAAAGGCAGAGAGTGCAAAATTAAAAGAAAAAACCATAGATGTCCTTAGAGTTCCTTTATACATCTGTGTTGTGTTTCATGATTCTGTGGGAATCCCCTTGTAAGTTGGGTTAGCACTTTACAGTCTGTAATCAAGAAGATTATAGTGAAATTCCATCATTGTTGTGATGGAGACTGGATGTAGGCTGCACTACACTTAGCAGCTGAACCAGGATATATCTGGGTGTAATTTTCTCTCTCTTCTACTCCATTTCTGTTTCTACTGCACAGGAGCTAAAACTGAAAAATATCTCGTTCCAAGTGACGAGACAAAAATAAAAGTCTCGTGGCTAGGGACGAGACAAAAATCAAACAGTCTCCTCAAAGACCAGCAAGTATAACCAAGCGAAAAGGGGGCTAAGATTCAACCCCCCTTCTCTTAGCCACTGAAAACCATCACTTCTTTTAGCTTCCATGCTTCCTCAGCGATATGCACAGGGAGCTCCACCTTGCCTTCAAAAATATGAACATTTTTAGTTTTCTATATGTGCCATAAAAAGTAGGCTACTTGCAAAAGCTTTTTTTCCATATCTCTAAAGTCCAAAATTTTTAATTAGGGCCAACCATCATTTTCATGGGTCATTGTCTTGGTTCAAGTTGGGAATTGTGAGTCCAGAGTGCTATTAAATCATTGAGGACTGAGGATAATTGATCAAACAGTGTAAGCTATTTTTGTCATTTTGAGAGTATCAACTGCATATGGGTGAGATCGAAGAGATTTTTTGGTTCAATCTCTGTCTAACTGAAATTCTTTCATGCATCATTTTTCATAAAAAAATTTTTACTTTAGCTTGGCATTTCAATTTCCAAATGAAAGACCATAATTTCTTTTGGTAACATCGTTCCAGAAGTAGTTTTATTGGGGAGTGAAGAAAATGAAAAGCTAGAGCATATTCGGAAGAGACTAAGTACTAACTGTGTTTCTCCTTTCTCCAAATAGGTATATTTTCATCTTCATCTATCTGTGTCTGCATGATTGTTTGATATTGTTATATGCTGAAATTATTTGAAAGTAGTTATTGATTCCACTGTCCATTAGCTATAAACAATTGAGAGACCTAAATTAATTTCGAGTTATAATTGGGGTTGCTAAAAGTGATTGGTGGGTAGTAATATTTAATCCAATGATCTTCTTTTATTCTAATTCGGTGTCCTCTGCCAATCTTTCAAAAGATCCTTTTTTCTAGTATCTTTTGCCCTTCCAACAAACTTCTCCAATCCTAGGAGGGGATTCTGTCTGTCTCTGCATTTAAGAAACTTGAGTGCCTGTAGTATTTGGTCTTGTAAACTTTGAACATCAGAGGATTAGGTTTAATTAGCGATCGCCATCCTTGTTTTTCCAACATATTTAAATTGAAAATTTTTAAGACTTTGAAGTTTAGGCCTCCTTGATTTTTCGGTCTGCAAATAATGCTCCAACTCACCTAGTGCATCCTTCTCTTCGCATCCTTTTGTCCCCCACTAAAATTGCATAAACATTCTCTGGATTTTTTTCACAAGGGTCTCTGGTAGCTTGAAACAACTTAAAGTGTAGATAGAAACTTCCGTAGCTACAGCCTTAATAAGTACTTCTCTTTCACTAGCCGAAAAATAGAGATCTTTTCCAATGTTATAACTTCTTTACCACCTTATCTTTGATAAAATTAAAAGTTGACTTTTTTAATTTGTGAATAACTGCTGAAAGATCCAAATATTTGTCTTGCTTCCTAACATGAGAAATCTACAAAATGCCAGATAGATATTCTCTAGTAACCATTGGTGTGTTATGGCTAAAGAAAACTCAAGATTTATCCAAATTCACCACCTATGCACTTAGTTGACTATAATTATTCAGCATATTAAGTAGATTAACATAATCCTTCTGCGAAGTCTTGCTAAATAAAATAGAATCATCAGCAAAAAAATAAATGACCAATAGTAAGACACTTGCAATTGAGTTTCAAACCCACAATTTTGCGTCTCTGTTCTCCTCTAGTAGATATGAGAGTTTTTCTAAGCAAAGCAAAAATAGATAAGGGGAGAGGAGATAATCTTGGCAAAGCCCTCTACATGATTTGAAAAAATTATGTGCCTTTAGTGGGCCTAGTATTTCCAGCACTTGCAAAATCAAAATGATTCAAAACAATGAGTAAAAAAATCTAACGATTTACAAATCAAATACTCGAATAAACTCTATTAATTGGATAAAATTTTTATTGACCTTCCACATGAATAGAGTATAAGACTATTATCACATATTCCTTCATTCAGTCTATTTATTTTTTACTAAATCTTATTTTTTTTATTATAATTTACACAAAATTTCATTCCACCTTATCATATGTTTTACTCATATTCAACTTTAATGTTAAGTCTTGATCATCATAATGTTTATTCTTAATCTTTAACACTTGGTGATTTGGGAATCTAAGAAAAAAAAATAAGATTTTTAAAGTTAGGAATGAAATAAAAACCAAATAAAATTACATATAATGAATACTACGTTGGCAAATTTATTTGCCATCTCAGCCAATTTAATTAAGAGAATAGACTTTTTTTTTTGGTACACAGTTGAGTATTTTTATAAGGTTTATCAATATTTAAGTGATATTTTATTGTTAACAAAAGTGAATATCATTTTTGTTAGCATTTTGATCATTCATAAGTAAAATTGATATTTTACTCTTTGAAAAACTATATAAGAATTAATGAATTATGCTTCCCGATTAATTTATGCTATAGCTAACCTGAAGCATGTGTGAGAAAATTTTGTTCTAATTAAAGGGGTTGAGTTAAATTTTGGAATTCCACATAAATTCATTTCTAAAATGTTAAAACAGAAATTCATATGAAAAATAACAATTATAACTATAACTATAAAATATAAGTTATACAAGTGTTTTACTCAAATTTTTGTTCCATTGTTAACAACAAATAAATCAATAATTTTCGAGTTTTGTTTCACAATCTCAATTTAAGGAGCGGAAACGACTCCTTTTGTGGATGTTTCAAGGTCTCAATTGTAGTTTCAAAAGTAAAATTAAAAATGAAAAGAAAACATGCAAGGTGCTGGAGGTAAAGTAAAATGCAGAAATTAAAACAAATAGAAAATTAAAAAGAAAATGAAGGAAGAAACATGAACGTAAAAGAGAAAAAGACGTAAAAGTAGAGAAATTTTATTAATAAAAAACTGAAAGAAAGCAAAGTACAAGTGTTTGAGTTCAGATGAATTACTTAAGATTCCCAAATTTACTCTGTGATGCCAAGGGGCTGAGAGCGTTTTTGGGTTTCTAAGTGTTTTCCAAGAGGAACTGAACTGATTACAATATTTTCCTAAAGCTCTATTTATAGACTAGCCTAATATTAGTTAATAGTTACCATTTGTACACCACTTGCAGAAAATTTGAATTTCTTGTAACTGTTCCCGCACTTCTTACTTGATGTTAATTTCAAAATTTAAATAAATAACCAACTATCAAATGATCTAATTTAATTTAAAATAGATATAAATATTATATATAGGAACATTACCAAATAACTAATTATTTCTTTTTATAATTCTCTTATAAAAATAATATTTCGTCTAACATAATGCCCCCAAAATTTTCACTTGAAGTTATACAGGGATTGAAAGTGAAAAATTTTGTTGTTTATAATAATAAGAGAAGTATATACAAACGTATGTTTATTTATTTATTTATTTTTAAATTGGCTAAACAAAAGTAAAATAACTCAATACTCTTATCTTCTTGTAATACCTGTGAGAGAGAGAATACGTTAGTGTTAAGCTTCTTCTTCAACTCTGTGCCTCTCACTCTCCCCAATTTCATCTACTATGATGGGCTTCCTCTGTTTACAAAGATTTGATTATACTTAATTCTTCTAATATTTTGGGCAAGAACTTCTTTCACTCCTCCATCTTCATTCCAGAAAATCAATTTTTGATGTAAAGTGGATGGAATAGCACCCATTCCATGAATCCAGTCACGTCCCAAAAGCAAGTTAAAACCAGCCTTTGAAGAAACCACAACAAATAAAGTTGGCCTATTGACAGAACCGACCTCAATTGACAGCAGAACCACACCCCTAACAGAAGAAGTCTTTCCATTAAAATATGTTACCCCACTGTTACTTTTAATCAGATATTTTTCAGTTTTTCCAAGCCTTCCCATCATTCTTTCAGGCATGAGATTAACAGCAGCTCCCCTGTCAACCAAAATCTTATTGACTATCCTTCCATCAACACGAGCCTTGATATGCAGTGGACGCAAGTGTTCCTTATCATTTTCAGTAGGCTTCTCAAATAATCCCCCACCACAAATATTGTCATCTAGCAATAAGCATTCGCTTCCAGGGAAGACATCATAACAATCATCTTCTAATGACTCTACTTCCTGGACTTGACTATACTCCTCAGGCAGTATTGACACCACAGCTATAGGTTGCTTAACACCAAATATTACTTCTAAGCTGTCATCAAAACCAATGTCAAAATTATCAGTAATTAAATCTTCATCCTTTTCTTCCTTGTTTTCAACCATTACCCTCTTCCCAGCAAGATTCTTCTTGACATTTTTATTGCATTTAGGGTGATTAGAAGAATTGCCTATTTCTGCAGACTTGGCCATGGTTGGCAAAGGAGGAAAATCTACTCTGTGTCCCTTGTATAGATCCAAAGGAACATACTCAGGTATATTCTCCTTCTGCTCAAAAGTTATAAAAGGAGAATATTTTGGAATATTTGGACAATTTGGCCAAGGAGAATAATTAGGAACCTGTTGCATGTTAGGATTATAACAAGACTAAATTGGCTTTGAGGGAATAGGCACATTTTTTGGAATATATATACTACCTCCGTCTTGTGCATGATTCATGTTCCATAACTGAGACTCATAGTACCTGGGCTTGAAAGGTCTAGACTTCACCCATTTGTTTTTTCCTCTTGCAAAAGCAGTAGGTTGATTCTGCACATTCCTCACATTCTAGACCCATTTATTGTTTGAAATTTTGGTGGGAGGAAGTCTTGTCTTTTGAGAAAATCCATCAGGTTTTCCATCAATCATGACCACAGTCTTCATCTTCTGGTTGATGGGTTGTACCCCAGCATTGTTGATGTACTTGTTCAAAGGAGTTTGACCACCCAACTTTTGTTTTCCCTCGGCTATTTTCCGCTTTAGCTCGTTAGTTTCATTTTCTTTTTCAGCAATCTTCTTTCTCAACTCAGCCTTTTCTTTCTCTTCAACTTTATACTTTTTAAACTCTTTTGCAGCTTCCTTGTCAAAAAGCAGCATTGCACTTTGGGCACATGGCGATGGTGCTGTCAGATTCTTTAATTCTCAACAAAAAGTCCGAGGATAAACTAGCTTCTTATCTTGTTCAAAGACTCTCAGGTCTTTATTTTCATCTTTAGCACTAACCATTGTGGCATCAACTTCTACCATGTTGATTGACAAATTGAATGGCTCAACATAATTTGAGTCAGCAGCAAATGGTTCAGTGTCCACCTTCATAGTAATTTTATCCTCAAACTTCAATCTTCCCTCCTCAATTGCTTTTTGTATCAAGTCCCTGAAACGGACGCAATTGTTAGGGGTATGCAAAAATACCTGATGAAACTTACAAAATTTGTTATTCTTTATTTCATCAGTTGTAGGCATCTTTTTTCCTTCAGGTAAAATAAGCTGCTTATCTTTTAATAAAACCTCAAATATTTGATCTGCCTTAGAAATATCAAAAGAATAAGTCTTATTTTCAACTTTAGAATAAGAAGAAACTTTTTCTTTTCCTTTAACAGGCTTCAAAGATTTGCATACATAAGGAGGACCCCACGTAATTCGACAATATAAATCTCTTTCTCATCTGAATCACTACTATCAGAAAAATAATCAACATATGCAACCTTTTTTTAACCCTTTTTAAAATTTTCTTTTTCTTTCTATCTGTCTTACTCTCACAGCTAATTGGGAAAGATCTAAAGTATGTTGATTAACAAGCTTCTTCCTAACTCCAAATTCTAGCCCATTAGTAGCCATTTTGACAACTTCAGATTCTGGAATCGGAGTAAAACATTTATTCTTCATGTTTCTAAACCGCACCAAATAAGTATCAATGGATTCTCCTTCTGCACGTTTGGCAGAAAATAAATCTGTAAGACTAACTTTCAATTCACCTCGGAAAAACTGGTCATGAAAATTTCTTTCTAACTGCGCCCAAGAATGAATAAAATTTGGTCTCAAGTTGGAGAACCATGTAAATGCATTTTTTGTTAAAGAAGAAGGAAAGTATCTCATCTTGAGATATTCATTAGAAACTGCTTCCCCAATTTCAATAGTATATCGAGCAATATGCTCTACTGTAGACTCATTTTCTTCTCCAGAAAATTTTGTAAAGGATTTTGGAAATTTCCAACCCCTTGGGAGCTCTACTTGTTGGACATATTCAGGAAAAGTAGACACAAAATATGGCCTATTTAAGCAACCAACATTAAATTCCAAACGGTTTAACACTTGTTCAACATTTCTTGCTAGATTATAATGCCCCCTAAGTTGTTTTGCCTAAGTCTTTCTAACATATCATCAGTATTTTGACCATGTCTAGGCATATGGACATCATAATTAGGAATTGCTCCACCATTTTGATTGATATTATCAAATCTTAAACCCTGGTTATTATTTTTTTCTAAATTTACCACAGTAGCAATCCTATTGACTTGCCTATTTAATTGTTCAATTCTGGTGTTTGTGTTTTCTAAAAGAGGATTTAAAACTGTCACCATTTGATGAGTTAACATGTTTACTAGACCATGGTAGCTTTCATCCATCTGTTGCCTAATATTTGCTAAAGATCCCACAGTTTGACTAGGTTGATTAACATGCATTGCTCTTGACTTGTCAGGAAATACAGGTCTAGAATTTTCTACCCTAGTGACCGTGGATGTAGTAGAATTAGATGCACTGTTATTTCCTATATTAATAGAATGTGAAAAATTTTGTTGTGATACATGTGAACCTGACGCCCCAGAAACAGGTATATTTGACATGCCATATGAATTTTGGTAAATAGAATTTTGAAAAGTTGAGTAAAGAGGCACAAGCAATCCTTGTGTCACCATGGAGGGGACATACCCCAGTGGCAAGCCATATGGCGGCCACCCCATAGTATTTATGTGAGTTGCATTTAACCCTGTATGGGCATGGCCAACGCCATCATGCCTCACTGACAACAAGGTAGACTCTGCGTTTGAAATTACAGGAGAATTTCCGGATTCATTTCCTCTAATCTCATCACTAGAAGTAGAAGAAGATGCTGTAGAAGTATTTGACATGTCAACTGACGTTGATTTCCTTGGCTCTGGACGCACGAACTTACCACTGCGCAACCACATGCAAATTCAAAACTCTTGATTTTTCTTTTGACAAACTACAATCTATTGACAATGTCTCACTTGGCGTGCCAATTTGTTTTACTCAAATTTTTGTTCCATTGTTAACAACAAATAAATCAACAATTTTCGAGTTTTGTTTTACAATCTCAATTTAAGGAGCGGAAACGACTCCTTTTGTGGGTGTCTCAAGGTCTCAATTGTAGTTTCGAAAGTAAAATTAAAAATGAAAAGAAAACATGCAAGGTGCCGGAGGCAAAGTAAAATGCAGAAATTAAAACAAACAGGAAATTAAAAAGAAGATGAAGGAAGAAACATGAACGTAAAAGAGAAAAAGACGTAAAAGTAGAAGAATTTTATTAATAAAAAACTGAAAGAAAGTAAAGTACAAGTGTTTGAGTTCAGAGGAATTACTTAAGATTCCCAATTTTACTCTGTGATGCCAAGGGGCTAAGAGCGTTTTTGGGTTTCTAAGTGTTTTTCAAGAAGAACTGAACTGATTACACTATTTTCTTAAAGCCCTATTTATAGACTAGCCTAATATCAGTTAACAGTTACTATTTGTACACCACTTGCAGAAAATTTAAATTTCTTGTAACTGTTCCTGCACTTCTTGCTTGATGTTAATTTCAAAATTTAAATAAATAACCAACTATCAAATGATCTAATTTAATTTAAAATAGATATAAATATTATATATGAGAACATTACCAAATAACTAATTATTTCTTTTTATAATTCTCTTATAAAAATAATATTTCTTCCAACAACAAGTAACAAGTTTTAATAGAAATCAATAACCTAATATTAACATTACAAGGTATTGATATGTTTAAAAGTATCATTGATATAAAAAAATTACCTAGCTAGAAGTAATTATTCACATCAATATAATAATTAATGTGATATTTGCCAAAAAATTGAGTGTCAAATAAATTTAGGACTGCCAGTGATCAAGCATATCATTGTGGAAGGCGTAACTCATGTAGTGGAGTATGAAAGTTTAAATTTAATTTGTAACTCTTGTGCACGTTATGGTCACGATATGGCACAGTGCTTGGGTAGAGACTCTAGGAAAGGAAAGAGTGCTGATTCCGATGCCACCAAGCCACGAGACGGTACAAAGGCAATGCCACATCCTCAGAAAAAAATTCACAATTCAAATGAAGTAGAACCTGATGTGGTAGGTGGCGTTACTGACGAGAATCCTGCACCGAGTTTACAAAAGGATTTAGAGGCTAATAATTTGGAAGGAAATAATGTTGACGAGGCTTGCATGCATGATGAACCAGGCTGGGAGCAAGTTGTGAGGAAAGGTAAAACCAAGCTGGGCCAGAAGCAATCTAACAAGGTCCAAAGAGGCACTCAATCCAGAACCGATTCGGATAGAGTAATCAGGCCCACCATCCACTTCTCTCACACGAGTGGATCCAACTCTTATCGCGCCAGGGTCGGGTCACGAGTCAAGGTCGGACACAGTGCTTTCCGTGTTGGTGAGACGTCGATCTCCTCAACCCGACACACCCCAGTGCCTTGTGGGTCCTCTCTCCAGAAACGACCAAGGCCGGGGTCCCTACAGAGCTCGTCAGTTGAGAAGAATGGAGGCACGATGGTGGAAGCATCGTCATGTCTTCCTGCAACCGTGAAGGAGGATGTTACCGTGGCGGTTTCATTGGTGAAGAAAGGCGCGTTGCCGGCTGTTATTGCGTCGGTATGCGAGAATAAGGAGATATTCCATGGAGATCCGGAAAACCTGAAGGTCACGGGAGTCACTTCTGCTGGGCAAGCCTCAGTTTGAGGTTGGTGAAGCACTTTGATTTTCTTGTTTTATAATTTTATATTTTATATTATGGATAGCTTAAATATAATAGTTTGGAATATTAGGGGTGCTTCTAATAAGTTAACCCGGGTGAATTGTAAAGAGCTGGTTAGGAAATTTAAACCTGTAATTTGTATTGTGGTTGAAACTCATTGTCATTTTCAACACTTGAAACTGTTATGGGAAAGACTTGGTTATCACCCTATTGGTATAGTGGAGGCGTCAGGACATAAGGGGGGTATCTGGTTCCTTTTTGCAATACAGGGTGTTCACTGCAAATGGGTTGATGCTTTCGATCAGTGTGTTACAGTTGAGGTTCAGGTAAATAACGTGATTTGGAGGTGCAGTGGTATATATGGTAGTCCTCAATTTAATACCAGAGTTCTGCTATGGGATTATCTTGTTACTCAGTCTTCGTCTTTCTGCGGGCCATGGATTATTCTTGGTGATTTTAATGAAGTACTATTCTCTCATGAATCTAAGGGTTGCTTCTTCTCGAGTCGTCATGCAGATCGGCTTGCTACATCTCTAGGGGATAGTAATCTGTTTGACTTGAAGACTATTGGAAGATGGTTTTCTTGGTACAGAAGGGTTAAAAATGGTGTTGAGGTGGCAAAAAAACTTGACCGGGTCTGTATCAATAGTGGCTGGCTATCTCTCTTTCCAAAGGCTTATGCAAAAATTTTAAATAGGCTTCAGTCTGATCATTGTCCTATCCTAGTGCGCTGTGCAGGTCGTCCCCAACCGAAAAAGAATAGACCTTTTCGGTTTATTTCGGCTTGGGCAACTCATCCGGAGTACAGAAATATTGTGAACCAGTCATGGCAGGCTGGCTACAGAGAGATGCATGGCAAGCTTTTAGAAGTGCAGAAGAACTCTTTGGAGTTTAATTCTAAAGTGTTCGGCAATATTTTCGTTAGGAAATGCAAATTGGAGAGACAGATTAATTTCCTTCAGAAGCGACTTGAAGTAATGGAGGATTTGTCTATGCGGCAAAAAGAAAAACAACTGATTGAGGAATTTAATAACACGCTTGTGCAGGAGGAACTTCTATGGTTTCAAAAATCCAGAGAGCAATGGGTAAAATTTGGGGATAGAAATACCAAATTCTTTCATGTCCAGACTCTTGTGCGGAGAAAATATAATAAGATTCATGGTCTCTTTCTTCAAGATTAGGTATGGAAAACGGACCCGGATGTCCTTAGAAGGGAAGCTGAATCCTTTTATAAACACCTATTCTGCCAGTCGGAGGATGTAGACTTAGGTTGTCTTGGTGATGTGCCGCTACCTTCCCTGAATGATGAAGCCTGTTGTAGCCTCATAGCGCCAGTTACTCTGGAAGAAGTTAAGTCGGCCATTTTCAGTATGCATTCTTTTAAGGCGCCGGGCCCTGATGAGTTTCAAGCTTTATTCTTTAAAGAATACTGGGAGATTGTTGGTTTTGATGTTTGGACTATGGTTCGTCATGCGTTCTCTGGTTTGGATATGGATCCAAGGATGATGGAAACTCTTGTGGTTCTTATTCCGAAGGTAGAAAACCCGGTTTCCATGAAGGATTTCTGACCATTAGTCTCTGTAATGTGGTTTACAAAGTTATAACGAAGGTCCTGGTCAATAGACTTCGTTCCCATCTCAAAGAGATTATTGGGCCCCTTCAAGGAGGGTTTATCCCGGGGAGAGGAACCCCAGACAACATCATTGTAGCACAAGAGGTTCTCCATTTCATGAAGAAGACAAAGTCAAAGAAAGGCACCTTGGCCTTTAAGATTGATCTGGAGAAAGCGTACGATAGAGTGGATTGGGGATTCCTGAAACAAACCCTGGTAAGTTTTAGCTTTTCTCCTCCGACAGTCAATCTGATTATGCGTTGTGTCACTGCTTCCTCACTGTCTATCCTCTGGAATGGGGATAGATTAAATAGCTTCACTCCGAGCAGGGGTCTTAGGCAAGGAGATCCTATATCACCGTATCTGTTTGTGTTGTGTATGGAGAGATTGTCTTGTTCTATTAATCAGCAAGTTGATAAGGGCTTGTGGAAGCCGGTTGCGGTTTCTAGAGGGGGTCCAAGAATTTCTCATTTGATGTTTACCGATGATTTGCTTCTTTTCTGTAAAGCTGAAAAATAGCAAGTTCAAACTATAATGGTAGCTTTGGAAAATTTCTGCAGAGCCTCTGGGATGAAGGTTAATGTGGAGAAATCTAAAGTGCTATGCTCTAGGAATGTTTCAGCAACAAGAAAAGAGATTTTCACTGGAGTCTCCTCCATCAGATTTGTCCAGAACTTGGGCAAGTATTTAGGGGTGAACCTTAATCACTCTCGGGTGACACGCGCAACTTTCAATGATGTTCTGGACAAGATTCGGGGAAGGCTAGCCAGCTGGAAAGGGAGATTGCTTAATAAGGCAGGTAGACTCTGTTTGCTCAACTCGGTAGTGACTGCGATTCCTACTTATCGTATGCAAGTATCTCTCTTCCCTAAAGGGGTAACTAATAAGATAGAATCCATGATGCGAAACTTTCTATGGAAGGGTCAAGCTGATGGTAGAGGCCTGAATCTAGTTAACTGGAAAGTGTTGGTCACCCCTAAGAAGTTTGGATGTCTGGGAATTAGAGATCCTTTTTATGCCAATATTGCTCTTCTTGGAAAACTAGTTTGGCAACTTTTTCACCATCCCGATAAGCTATGGGTTCAACTGTTGACGGAGAAATACCATTCTTCTAAGGATGATTGTCTTAGTCGATCTCGGGAAAGGGGATCTTATGTTTGGAAGAGTATATGTCGAGCTTGGGATATCCTGAAGGAAGGTTTTATTTGGTGTATTGGGGATTTGGAACAGAACTTTTGGTTTTCTAAATGGAGAAGAGAGGGGCGACTGTGTCAGGAGATGGATTATGTTCACATTTCTGATTCGGATCTCAGGATCTTGGACCTTTGGTCATCTGGACAGTGGAACCTTGAGAATATCTATTCTCCTCTGAATCAGTCTCTGCAGAGCAACATTAACTCTTACAACCCAGATGTTCAAGCTGGTTCAGAGGTCGGTTGGTGTTGGACTGGTGTGGTTTCAAAGGTTTATGATGCTCATAGTGGTTATTTGTGGCTCAGTAAGAAGATGTTTAGTTGGGAGGATAGGGGTAATTGGCTTTAGCTTTGGCGTCAACATGTTACGGAAAAGCACAAATTTTTAGCCTGGCTATGTCTTCGGGAGGCTCTTCCTACTGCTGCATTTTGTTTTAGGAAGGGCATTTCGCACACGGATAGCTGTCCACGATGTTTCACAGGTCAGGAATCGGTATTACATTGTATTCGAGATTGTCCAAAAGCCCAACTTGTTTGGCAAGCTTTAGGGATCTCCGATCAACCAGTGGATTTGATGAGTTGGTTCTTACATAATAGCAAACAACGCCCCTTTAGATTCTTTTCTGGTCTCTGGTGGATTTGGCGTTCGAGGAATAATGAGATCTTTCATCCTCACGACCATTGGACCACAGACAAGGTGATTGGTATGGCTTTGTCCTTGGAAAAGGAGCTCCGAAATATTTTTGAGTTGCAACGACTGTCTATCCTCTCAACCATTAGTGGCTCTTGGATTCCCCCCTCAGTGGGTACCTTTAAGATTAATTGTGATGCTAGCTATCCTGGCAGTGGTGCTCGAGTTGGTTTTGCTTGTATTAGCAGAGATTGGAAGGGAAGGTGGCAACGAGGCTGTCTGGGAACAATTGAGAGTCGTAGCATTTTGCAAGGAGAGTTGTTTGCTATTTGGAGAGGCTTTCTTTTAGCATGGGACTCGGGACAAAGAGACATTATATGTGAGACAGATTGTGTGGAGGCTTTTACTATTGTCAATAATTTACAAGATTGCTCTGGGTTTATTGATATCATGTCTTGGAAATGGCGTGCTGATCTTCGGTTGATCTTGAGAGATGCAAATACAGTAGCAGACATCATGGCAAAGACCGCAATGAGGACCCTTTCTCCCCAAGTGGAGCTTCCGTTGCCTTGGAAAGAATTTGAGAGTAGTATTCAGCGGGACTGCCTTTCTTAAGCAGTTTCTTTTTTTTTCTCGTTCTTAGTTTTTGTTTATTTCTTTTAAGTCACCAAAAAATCTCAAATTATGTATATAAAAAATAGTATAAAAGATCAATTATTATTTTATTCACAAATATTTAAAAATGGATAAATTTATGAAAAATAAAATTAACGTTATACTTGTTAAAAATAGGTTCTGATTCATAGAATCTATAGTTCTTTTTTTTTTTAAATAACTTTTATTCATTAAAACGCAATACAGTACTTATAAATTGCGATAAAAGCATTAGATCTACATCTAAAGTAGAAGATAAATATCTTATATGTTTGATGGAAGCAGAAATCTGAGAATGGTGAATTGATTTTTAGATTAGTATCGCAGGAGGCAGCAACACAGCTAAGAAAAAGGAACTGACAATGAATCTTACTTGACAGAACTGAAAGGTTAGAAACAAGTTGATATTCGAGTAGTGAAGAAAGACTCCATAAATGTGCTTTAAAGAAGCTCAAAGGGCAGTAAATGAGAGACTACGAACTAATAGATCCCTAAATTTGTGTAAGGTGTATTAGATAGAACATGCTTTCTGTCTTTTGGTGGAACTTTTCTCTTTTTTATTTTTCTTTTGTGTGTAGTTTAATTGGATATTTTTTATTATTAATGAAAATTTAACTACTTTTAAAAAAAATATCCTATATGTTGAGCTATAAACGGAGATGAGGGATAACATTCGATTACAAAGAGTCTTAATAAATAAAAATAGAGCTAAAATTGAATTTCTTTCGTTTTCAAATTCACACAAATGTGTTATAATACAATAAGAAAATTCTTCCTCGACTGCAAATATATCTGATCCCTTTTTAGATTTGCAAAGAGTTTTATAGTTAATTTACGAGTAAATGGTCAAATTGGTCCTTAAAAAATCACGCGATCTCCAATTTGCTCTTCGAATTTTTTTTTAATAAAATTCATTCCCAAAAGATTCCAGTTTAGTCATGTTAGTCATTCCATTACTTTCTACTTTAATAGCGTTAACAGAAACTGACGTGTCACGTTAAGAATTAAAACGACGTCGGTGAAGGGCAATGATTGAAACTATGTCATTTTGATCTCTCTCACTTTCATTCATTTACAGTCACACACAAGACCCTGTTTCTCTTACAAGAGTCTCCCTTTCACTCCCTTTTTCACGTTGCTGAGAATATGAAGAAGTCTTCATCCTTGTCGTCGATTGAAGCATCTAGCGCGGCGTCTCTGTTTCTCTCACAAGACGAAGAGAAACGAAGAAGTCTTCATCATCATCGCCAATTGAAGCATCCAGTGCGACGTCTCTATTTCACTTCATTTTCGACGTCGTTGAGGAGAAGACAAACAAACCTTCATCATCGTCACTGATTGAAGTATCCGACACAACGTGTTTGCGAGTTCGCCATTGAGGAGTGGCTTCAGCGTAGTGATTGAAGACATGATCGACGACCATTTTTGTCGTTGTTTAAGGTTTTATTTTGCTCTAATTATTAACTTTGTTAGAATTGTGCTATTGATAAAATTTGTTTCTTGTTAGTATTTTTTGTTGGAATTAAAACTGGTTATGGGGTTGGAATTTTGCTCTTTGTTAATTTATGAAAGTTGATTAAGGTTCTTTTTTTTTTTAATATTAAAGGAGTACTGGTTACCAATTTCTCTTATCATTGTTTATGTTTAGTGTTTATTTTGTTGTTTGGTCTTGGGATTCACATTTTCTTTGTGAAATTCGATTTTGTGGAAATGAAATTTTTTTATTTGTTTTTTTTTTGTTACTAAACTTCTTTTTAGGATTGTACTATTGTTAAATTCTGTTTTTTATTGGTGTTTTTAGGCTGAAATTGAAAATTATTTTTGGAATTAGAGATTTATTCTAGTTGATTAAATATTTTCAATAGCTCAAAGTTGATTAGTTCCACCACCGCAACCTCTATCTTCACCAACCATCATGCCGGTGACATCAAATATTGCCGTTTGAACCACTGTCACTACACTCCATAGAAAGGGGATATATATAAATATTTTGGGATTAGAGTTTGTTATTTAGAGATTAATTTGATCAATTTTATAAAAATATTATGCTGGCTACCAATTAGGATGTAGAGGGATGTGCCAACATGTAATTTAATGTGCTACGTCTGCTTCCCTTAACGCCGTCAACGTAGAAAGTGACGAAAGAACTAACGGGACTAAATTAAAATCTTTCGAAAATAAATTTGATTAAAAAAAATTTTAAGAATTAAATTAGAGATTGCGTAATTTTTAAGTGACTAATATGATCATTTACTCGTTAATTTACTCTATTTTATATTTTTTTTTATGGAAGTACGAAACGACGTCGTTGGTGTTGTGTCCACCTAGCTTCAAAGTTGGAAGATGAGATTGACGATGGAGAAAGCAAGGGTTTGGATTCGCAGAAGAGAATAATAATAATAATTGATGATCAGAAACAGGTTGATAATGAAAGCATTAGCATCATTATCATCATCAACACTCTCACTACGTTGCTGCAGCTACAATAACAAGCCTTCACTCAATCTCAACTCTCTCTTCGTCACTCGCCGCAGATTCCACTCTTCACCGCCGATTTCAATGGCTTCTGCTTCCGTCAACAACGAACGTGCCCGTGCTCCACCCGCCATTCCCTTCCCCCCTCCCCCTCTCTCCAAGGCAACTTCACTCTCTCTCTCTCTCTCTCTCTCTCTCTCTCTCTCTCTCTCTCTCTCTCTCTCTCTCTCACTTGTTTCTCCTTTCAGTTCAAGATCGGGCTGTGCCAGCTGTCTGTAACCGCCGACAAGGAGAAGAACATCGCCCACGCCCGCCAAGCCATTCAAGACGCCGCCTCTAAGGGTGCTCAGCTTGTTCTCCTCCCAGTCAGTTCCTCCTTCCCGGATACGGATTATCTTGTTTCAATTGAACTCTAAATAATTAACTTATCGCATTATTTCTACTCTTATAGAACAATAAAGTTCCAGAAATACTTGTATAATCTTACTATCTTAGTTATATTTAAGGTGAATTTCAAAAACTTATTTATGTCTAAAATTTAATGTATTCATTATTAGGCCTATCACTCGATAATGCATGACAGAGGAAGTTTACCCTCCAGTTTTTGAGTAATTGCCTTTCGAATTTTATTCTCTTCCTTCAATTTTGCTCAGTCATTTTGTGTGTTTGTTGTGGTGTTGTCTCAGGAAATTTGGAACAGTCCTTATTCCAATGACAGTTTCCCTGTGTATGCTGAGGATATTGACGCCGGTGGCGATGCCTCTCCTTCTACTGCCATGCTCTCTGATCTCGCCCGTCTCCTCAAGATCACCATTATTGGTGGTTCTATACCTGAACGTTCTGGGGGAAACTTGTATAATACATGTTGCGTATTCGGCACTGATGGAAAGCTTAAAGCCAAGCACCGCAAGGTTGGGTCATCTACAATGTTGGAATGTGCATAGGGATCTTGTTCTTAATGCTTGGTTCACATGAATTTGTGCTTTGGATGTTTGATGTTCTTGTGCCTCCCAAAATAATTCAATCCTTTTTTTTCTTGGATATTTGACTTTCATAATTGATCTTGATGGTGGTGGTACTTGAACTATTTTCTTGCATTTGCTTTGTTGTGCAAATTTTGACATGCTGGCATCAATGCAGATACACCTTTTCGACATGGACATTCCCGGGAAGATTACCTTTATGGAGTCAAAAACTCTTACTGCTGGGGAGACTCCAACAATTGTAGACACAGGTCTAATATATCCTCTGGTTACATATCTAAGCACATTTTCTCTGGTTCTACCTCCATCATAACGTCGCAGTCTTTATTGCTATTTTGTTTGTCATTATGTAGATAAGAAATTCATGTTCAGAGCCTGAACCTTATAATAATATTGACTATGGTGGAGAAGTATAGTTGTTAACTCGTTAACTTGGTTCTGTTCAATTAACCTCTAGGATGTTTCCTTGCAATGAAATTTGTCCACAAAGCTGTAACAAAGTTACTTGATTCGTGCAGAGGTTGGGCGCATTGGCATAGGCATCTGTTATGATATACGTTTTCCTGAACTAGCAATGATATATGCAGCAAGAGGTCTGTCATTTCCATTATTTTGCTTGATACCAATTATTTCTTCTTGACTTGCAATTGGTTGTCAATGATTTGACTTCTCCAAGAGTTTTTTTTTTTCAATGCTTTCTAAGGCTTATTAGCATATCGAATTGTCAATTTTGTTTGCTTGGGGAAGAGAGCGAGTGGAAATTTCTTCTCTTGTTCCTAAGTTTGCGGATATTTTTACAGTATCAACTTTTGATTTTAGGAGCTCACTTGCTATGCTATCCTGGGGCATTTAATATGACAACTGGGCCGTTGCATTGGGAGCTATTGCAAAGGGCAAGGTAGGTGGCTCTTTTATTTAACTTTTACTTTATAGTTGCTGTAACTATCTAGCATGTTATTCATTAGTGAAAAATGTGTAATCCAGTTACTGTCTTGAAGCAACTTCCTCAATAAACATGACTGTTCAATGTTATTTTTAACTCTGGCTAATTTTATTAGATTGGACTAATATTTTAATGAACCATATATATCATTTGTAATTGAAATCATAGACAACCATCACCTTTGACCCCGGTAAGAACTAGAAAATACTTAATAGTTAGGAATTTTATGCAAGAGGCATGCCTCTCACATTATTTTTTGTCTTCAAACTCTTCCTTGTCTGCGGCACTGCAAACATTCTTAACTCATTTATTAATTAAGTAGTGTCTTATTTTTATTCTGTTGTTAATCTATGATTTTTTTTTTCTCAGGGCTACAGATAATCAGGTAATGACCCCTTATTTGAAACTTCGGCAGAGTTTTACTTCAAGTATATTTTAAGTTAAAGTATGTTAAATATGAAAATCATCAATTGTTTTGATAGCTGCACCAAATAAGGATCTTAGTAGCTTTAAGTTGGGAGAAATTCACACTATGAGTAAGTAATCAGTCAAATTCTTCTAATAAGAAAAACTACAAGATCCTTAACCTCTATACGAGGATGAATGTGTGATGAGTTTTAGAAAGCTGATGCTGCTTTACATTGCTAATCCGATATTGCTACCTAGATTGATTGTCTAGAGATGAGCAATGTGTCGGGGAAACTTCAACATCCTTTTGCATCTCAAAAGGAAGTAACAGAATAATATAGGATTTGAGTGAAATGATTTGTCTCACCTTTTCAATTTTGTTTGTGTGTGTGTGTGTGTGTGTGTAGATTGGTGTTACTATTTTATTGTTGCAATTGGTGGATTGATGCCTGTTGATTGTACTATTAAACCAGGTTACAGGTTTTTTTTTTTGTATTTATGCCTATCACATTTTGAATGACCCCCCTCCTCCTCTTTTCCCTCTTCTTCCTTCTTCTTCTCCTCCTCCTCCTCCAAAGATCAAGTTCCTTATATCCATTCCTTTGGACTTTAAGACTTATAGACCTATTTATTTATTAGTATTTTGGAAGGAAAAAAAATGTCCATGATCTGAGAATTGAAAAAAAAAAAAAATGATTTGGAAGTTGTTAAGCTGTGAGTTTGAGGAGACTAGTGAATCCTTAACTTCAAATTCGTTACATACAGTTATATGTGGCAACCTGTTCACCTGCTCGGGATACTGGATCTGGTTATGTAGCTTGGGGCCACTCCACTCTTATTGGACCAGTAAGTGGATCTTTTATGTTAAGCTTTCTTTGGATAGGGCCAAAAAACATGTTCTGATTTCATTTGGAAGCTGGTATTAGCATATTTTAAGAGAAAAACTACATTTTTGTCCCTGAAACATGGAAGGTGTAATAAATTCTTCCCTAAATTAGAAAATCAATACAATTTACAGCTTCATTGATCAAAGAACCTACAGTTCTGATGTATATCTAGCTTTATTTGATCTTTGAGTTTCAAATACCAGCGGAAATATCTTTCCTTAAAAATTATCAACAAAGATTCTAAACCATATTTGAGTGTATATTATTATTGTACTTACATGGAACATGTAAATGTGACAGTGGGGGGAAGTTCTGGCTACTACAGAACATGAGGAAGCAATCATCATAGGAGAAATTGATTATTCAATATTAGAGCAGAGAAGGTTTTCTTTTCTTCACACTACACACGTGTCTTGCACAAGTTGCAGTCATAATCATGATTAATATGTCTGATGTTGTGATTTAATTATTCAGGACACATCTTCCTGTGACTAAGCAGCGACGAGGTGATCTATACCAATTGGTGGATTTTCAAAGGCTGAATAGCCATTAATGGCGCAGGACTTTGTATGATTGGGAGATATACATGTCTTATTTGAAGCTTTTATGTAGCATCCAACAACCATCTCTCTTGTTTTGGTTTATCATACCCTATTTATTGCTAAGTGTGAATGCTCAAACCTTAAAGAGAAGGGATGAAATAAAGGAATGTAATAAACAACTGTGAGGCGTTGATAGAAACAAGAGGGTAAACTGCAGAAAAGGCACAAAGGATATATTATATGTCATTAATGAAAATAAATCACCACCAGAATCCATCTCATATAAAAAAATTTCAGGTTAATATATGATCTGATTTAAAACAGATATATGAAAGGAGAGAATCAAGCAAGTAATCAAAGGCTTGAGATTTTATTTCCAAATATAATCCATACCGATTGATTACTGCACTCTCTCTCTCACATTCTATTGTTATAGCAAAACAACCATAAACATTATTCTGTCACCATATCCGGCACACTTTTCGAGAAGTCCTCACCCATTCCTTACAGAGTCTCCGTTGTTACTGTCGAAATCTGCCATTCTACCAGTTCCTTCAACTGGTCCTTCACTGTCTCCGGCAACAACACCTTCAGCGCTTTCTCCGACGGTTCATCCTCCAGCTCCTACTCCCAGCCATCAGAACCATACTTTAACACTGGCTCCGGTGGCTCATTCTCTGTCTCTAAAGAGTTGTCGCGCCAGGTGCAGAATAGAATGTTCCAGCACCTGCACCAGTTGCAGCGCCACATGCAGAAGAGGGTAGAGTTTCAGGATGTTTGGGTGCTTATTGTTGTGAAAGTTTGTGATTTGAAAAAGAAGTGATGGTGGTGGAGTTGAGGTTAAAGATATGAAAATAATTTGTTGAGGTTAAAGATATGGTGAAAATAATTTGAAAATTTTATTAAAAGTCAACAAAAAAATTAGGATTTAGGTATTTTTGGCACATTAAACTTCTTTTTCATGAGTATAACATTAGTTTTCTTGTTTGATAAGTTTTTTTTGTCGGCGTTTATAAAATTAATGGATAGAAATAGTTGTTTTACCTTTATTATATTTTAGGAACAGGTTGTCCGAAAATGGATCTTTTCCAATTTTTTTAACACTTAAGGAAATAAAGTGTGATCTTTCACACTTAATTCTATAAGTGGAACGAAAAATAAATATGAAAGAGATAATAATAAAGAGTTAAATTTAATATTAGATACCATCGAGTTTTTTTCCACGGGAGAGGATCCACTCCCGTGTAGCCCCTGCCCATCTGCTTCTAGCCTTAGGTAATCTACAACTAGAACTCCAGAAGGGGGAGTTGTGGTTGGCGTATTACTTCTTTTCTTAATGGTTCTTTTTTTCAGTGACTGTGCCCACTAGTTTTTGACAATGATCAGAACATCACACGGGCCTACAGATAGGCCTAAAACAACCAAACACTATATTCAGAAAAAAATGATGTGACAATGTTTTTCCCAGACCGAAAAATGAAGGAAAAGAGAAAAAAAGGCCCCTGAGGGATTGTATTTCTTAAATTATTGGCAATTCCCAAGTCTAAAAAACAAAAATATTGGCAATTCCGTCTCAAATATAATAATAAAAAAATTATATTAAATATATATTAAAATCAATTATTAATATAAAATATATATTAAAATATAAAATATATATTAAAAATTTATTAAATTATATATATTTATATATAAATATATTATGATTAATTTTAATAATTGATTTTAATGTATAAATAATATTTTTTTAATAAAAATTTGAGAGGCTTATTTTTTCTTTGAGCTGGAATTATAATTCCGATAGTTGTCTTATGTTGTTATTTCTTGCTTATCTTTTTTGTATTAAATAAGATCAATGTGAGTAAATGTAAGGTATCCGGTTTGAAAGTACGGTGTCTGCAAACTTGCTTGATCTATATGTACAAATTTTTATCTTATTATTATTATTATTATTTTCTTAATGTTCTTGTCATTTGTACTTTTTTATCTTTGATCAATGAATTCAGCTCTTTAGTCCGAAACAAGTCTTTTTCAAAGGAAAATATTAAATAAATAATTTTTATGAAATTTATTTTAATAAATAATATAAAGAAGTATTATATGTGCATTTAATTATATGAATTTAATTTTGGTGCATTGTTAGTGTAAAATAGTTTTACATATGCATCTAATTATATAACGTTACATCAATAAAAATAATTACCTTTCACATTGACTGCTTAAATGGTTATTTAGAAAAACAAATATAATTGTACGACTGTATAAAATATTTTACACTGTTAGTGCATCAAAATTAAACTCTAATTATATACCGTTATATAAACAAAAATAGTCATTTTTTTACCGTCAATATGTGAATAGTCATCTAAAAATAGATATGACTAAACAACTCTATAAAATAATTTCAAAAATATTATGTGTATAAAAATCACTCACCAAATTAGTTACCATGTTATTTCATCAATAAATCTCCAAATCATAAATAAAATTAAGCATATAAATAATATAATATAAATATTATTAAGAAGACTTAACATATAAAATGTTATGATAAATTAATTTGTATAGAATAAAAATAATAAAATTTATAATAAAAAATTATAAAAACTTAAATAAATAAAAATAAAATAAAAAATAGAAGAGATAGAGTACAATAATAAATACTAGTATTTTATAATTTATAAAAAAAAAGTAGAAAAATATTACGGAATAGAAGAGTAAGTGATAAAAAAATAATAAAATTATCTTTTAACATATATGATTTTTTTACAATAAATTAAATAAGTTATAAAATAAAAAATAAGTAAAATAAAAAAAAGGAATGACATTGTGTTTTTTTTCAATAAGTTAGAAAAATATCCACGACCATATGATAATGAACATATAACTATTAGATAATATATTCCAAAAAAATACAAATAGAAATATTTGATTTGATATTAAAATAAAAATATAAACCATGATAAAAACCTAAAATTTAAAATCAGGGCAATTCACCTAAATAAATGGTTTCATCTTTAAAATTACGCAAATGCATTGTTTTCAAAACGAAAACGTAAATACATTGTTTCACATATCTATGGAAACCGCTACTGACAATAGCGGTTTACAGAAACACAGAATCCGCTACTGCCAACTGCGGATTATGTTGAGTTGTGGCAGTATAGAAACCGCTGTTGTCTGTCGCAGTTTCTGCATAATTATGATTGGTCATAAACCGCTACTACCAGTAGCGGTTTATGTGCATTGGGCACGTGTGTAAATCGCTAGAGGCAGCAGCGGTTTACATTGAGTATGAAAACAAATAGTAAAACTAATCTTTATCTAAAAAATAATTACAAAACAAATAATTAATGGTATATACTATTTAAAAAATAATTACAAAACAAATAATTAATGGTATATACCATTAATTATTTGTTTTGTAATTATTTTTAAGATAAAGATTAGTTTTACTATTTGTTTTCATACTCAATGTAAACCGCTGCTGCCTCTAGCGGTTTACATACGTGTCTCACTGGTAGTAGCGGTTTATGACTAATCATAATCATGCAGAAATCGCAACAGCAGTTTTCATGCTGCTACAACTCAACGTAATCCACGGCTGGCAGCAGCTGATTCTGTATTTCTGAAAATCGCTACTGCCAGTAACGATTTCCATAGATATGTGAAACAATGTATTTGCGTCTTTGTTTTAAAAACAATGCATTTACGTAATTTTAAAGGTAAAACAATTTATTTAGGTGAATTGCCCTTAAAATCAAGAGAAAAATATTTTGCAACTATTCAAATATTAACATGACGGATAAGTCAAACCAAATAACATATATTATATAATAAATTAATTATAATTATTTGACTCAATAAAATATGTTAGATACTTAAAAATATCTTATAAATATCTCATATAACAATCATAATATTTTAAAAAATCATTAATTAAAATATATAAGACCAAAAAATTAGTACAAATTAAAATAAAATTAATTTATTTATTGCAGTCAAATCAACTAATCAATATACTTGGTTAGATAGAGTTAATGTGATCAAATAAATTATTAATTAATTAACACATTTAAATAAAACCAAATAAAATAAATCAAAATATACTTTAAAAACATGTCATATCAACTTCACAAAAAGAAAGGGCTAATAAATAGTACTAACCAACGAAATAATCATATTTATTACAAGGTGAAATATATGGTAAAGATGTTGTTTTAAAGATGTGATATGTGGCAAAATCTGAACCACTCATTCTAAAACCACACTTTTAATTGAAAACCGTTGCCCTTTTCAAAGAAAAGCGTCACCTTATGGAAAAAACTAGTAAATTAGAAGATTTAAGAGAAGAAATAATTAATCTATCAAAATTAATAGATCAAAAACTAATGATTTTAACTAATGTCAATTGAAATGACACCGAATTCTTAAAATCAATACAAAATGATTTTTCTCAAAATCTTTATTTTACTATAAGTTTTATTGAAGGACTTCAAAAGCCCGAAAAAACTTATATTTCACATGGAGTCTCTAAAAAATGTTATCAGGGAGATAATTATCCCCACCTCCATCATACTTTTAATCCACAATTAAATTCTATAATAGATATGCTTGAAGAAATATTAGTTTCTCTAAAATTTCAGAAAAATAAAGAAAAGGAAGAACCTAATATGATAAATAAAATTGAACAGATACTTGATAAACATTTCCAAAAAGAAATTCCTAAAAAAGAAGAAGTCCAAAATAAAATCGATACAACAAATCTAAAGATTAGACCACCTCTAAAATTATGAATATTGATGAAAAATTAGAAGAAGTTACAATGCTTTTTAAACAATTAAAAATGGCTCAAGAAGATAATCTTATGGAACAAGGTTTTCAGATTAAAGAAGAACCAGATTTTTCTGAAAGAGAAGAATATGTTTTAGACTATTCTAGTGATGAAGAACCAGTACATCCAGTACAAGTAAAGGATGAAGCTGGAACATCTGGGAATAATAATCAAACCCAATTTAAATGGGAAACAGGTTTTGAAAATTATGCTTTCAAAAAAGGTTTTATAAGCAAAAATTCGAAATATACTAAAATACCATCAAATACATTCCTAAAATTCAAGAGCTAGAAGGAGAAAAAATGCTTGACCTAGATTGCAAAAAGAACGAAAAAGAAATTTTCGAAGATTGGATGAACTCTTTTCTGTTAGAAGCTTATACAAACCCAAAATTAAATGAATTATCTGAAATGGATATTTGGAACTTCATAGGTTTCCACACTAAAGGAACCATAAGAAATTATATGTTATCAATAGATAATAAAATAATAGAAGAATTAGCTGAAAAAACAACAGCTTATGATAAAATAGCACACATAATGAGGGTTCTATACAAAGAATTTTTTGGAAAAAATGTCATAAATTATAGAACCGAAATTTCTGAAAAAGAGTATTTAGAAGCAAAAAATCACTTGGCCAATATTCAAATATTCGATCTATGCTATATAGAATCCTATATTTGTGAATATAGAATACATTATTATAAATTAAAAGAAGAAGATAAAAATCATTATCTTAACATGTATATCACAAAACTTCCATATCCTGCTAATGAAATTATTATGGGAAGATTTATAAGAGAAATAAATAATAAAACAATTGAAAATAATTTCGGTGGAGCAACATCTGCAATAAGAGAGGAAATAAAAGAACGCTGTATGCAGGAAGCTACTCAGAAAAGATTTAATAATATAATTAGAATTTGTTGTCAAGATAACGAAGAAATTCCTCAAAAATATGGTTCCAATAAAAATATTCGGAAATACCATCCTTATAAAAATATCCAAAGAAAAAGAAAATATCATTTTAGAAAAAGAAAATATTATCCAAATTGGAGAAAAAAGAGATATTTTAGGGAAAGAAGTATCAATAAAAAATAAAAGAACTATTGCCCAAATAAAAAAGAAAACTGTAAATGTTGGTATTGTCAAGAAGAAGGACATTATGCAAATGAATGTCCAAAAAAGAAGGATAAAAAAGACCTAACTAAACAACTAGAAGTCGCAAAAACTTGTTTTATGGAACCTTTAGAAGAATCTGATGATGAACTAAAATATATTTTTGAATATGTCTCAGAAACAGACTCAGAGACAAACTCAGGAACTGAGTAATAGCGCTACATTTATTACTGTAAAAATTACAGAAAAATTTATTAATGCCTTCATAGACACAGGGGCAACAAAATGTTTTGCAAGTTCAAATATAAAACTTAACTGGAAAAAATTAAAAAATCCACTAAGAATTAGAATAGCCGATAAATCTATACACAAAATTAATTTTAAAGCAGAAATGATTGAAGTCTTCATTCAAAATTACAGATTCATCATTCCAGCTATATATAAATTAGAATCTGGAATAGATTTAATTATAGGAAATAATTTCCTTAAACTTTATCACCCTTTTATCCAAGAATTAACATATATAGTTCTAAAAGCCCCATATGATTCCTCTCTAAATCAAAGGGCAAAATTAATAAAAATCCCAACTACTACTATAAACGAAATTCTAAAATTTAAAATATTTTCTATTCTAGAAGAATGTTATTTGAACCTATATTTTCAGATAAAAACTCCAAAAAATGACCTTGAAATTAAAATAGAAGAACTTTTAAATAAAGTTTGTGCTGAAAATCCTTTAGATATTAAAAATACAAACAAAGAATTAATAAGTATTAAGCTAAAAGTTCCTACAAGGGAAATAAATGTTCCAAATAGAATCCCCTATTCAGCTCGAGATAAGGAAGAATTTTCATCCGAATGTAAGGATCTTTTGGATAAAGGAATTATAAGACTAAGTAAAAGCCCTCATGCGGCCCCAGCCTTCTATGTTGAAAACAATAACGAAATTAAAAGAGGAAAACGAAGAATGGTTATTAATTATAAAAAAATGAATGAAGCAACCATAGGAGATGCTCATAAGCTCCCAAGAAAGGATTCTATTCTAGAAAAAATCAAAGGAGCAACTTGGTTTTCATCGCTCGATGCAAAATCAGGATATTGGCAACTTCGTTTAGACGAAGAAACAAAGAAATTAACTGCCTTTACTTGTCCAACAAAAGAATCAACAGGAGTTTTACTCTACGAATGGAATGTCCTACCATTTGGACTAAAACAAGCTCCAGGTATTTATCAGAGATTTATGGAAGAAAATTTAAAAGATTTAAATGATTTTGTTCTAGTTTACATTGATGATATACTAATCTTTACAAAATAAGATAAAGAAGATCATCTTCAAAAATTACTAATTGTCTTAGAAAGATGTAAGGAAAAAGGTTTAGTCCTCAGTAAAAAGAAAGCTAAGATAGCAAAACAAGAAATAGAATTTCTTGGATTAATTCTATCTACTGAAGGGAAGTTAAAACTTCAACCAAATGTATTAGAAAAAGTAGATTTATTTCCTGATAAAATGAAAGATAGAAAACAATTACAAAGATTTTTAGGATGCATAAATTATATTTCTGATCAAGGATTTTTAAAGAATATAACAGACTATACTAAAAACTTATTTTCAAAAATAAGTATAAAAAAGAGTTGGAAATGGGAAGAAAAGGATAGCCTGCAGATTCAAAAAATTAAAGAACTTTGTAAAAATCTTCCAGAACTTTATATTCCGGAAGAAGATGACTATTTAATAGTAGAAACAGATGCTTCAGACAAGACCTGGTCAGGCTGTCTAAAAGCTAAAAAAGCTGAAAAAAGCTTGAACAAAGAAAAAGAATCACTAGATTCTAAACATTCCTCAAAGGAATTACTATGCAGATATATTTCTGGAACATTTACACCAACAGAACAGAGGTATACTACCCATGAAAAAGAAACTCTAGCAGCAATAAAAACTATTAAGAAATGGAGGATTGATCTACTTCCAAGGGAATTTACATTACGAACAGACTCAAGTTATTTAACAGGTTTTATTAGATATAATTTACAATCCGACTATAATCAGGGTTGTCTAGTAAGATGGCAAATGTTTCTATTACAATATCCGATAAAAATCGAGTATATTAAAGGAAATAAAAATATTATTGCAGATACATTGACAAGAGAATGGAGTTCATTGTCAACACAATGAATCAAGAAATCCAGAAGCTTGAACAAGAGCTTGAAAGGTGCAATCATTGCCACCAGCTAAGAACTAAAATTCAATCTATCAAGAAGGTCATGGAAGCCATGAAAGTTCCCCAGCAAGCAACATTACCTGCTCCAATACCAATGCTCGCAACACCATCAGAGTTCAGCCAGCTAAGCGTGGTGGACCAGCCACAAAACCCAAAACCAATTTTTTCTGAAAAAATCCCTGAAAATAAAACTCTGGCAGAAATAGTTAAAAAATCAACTCAGAATAAAAAATATTATGTCATATATAATGGCCCAATGAAAGGAGTTTACGATGATTGGGCTAAAGCAGCCCCATTCACCCATCAGCCCAAAACTATTCACAAAGGAGGATTCTTGACAATAGAAGAGGCAAAAGAATCCCTCAGAGAATATGAAGTGCTCCATCCAGAGCAAATTCTAAAAAGAGCAGAAAAAGCTCCAGTACAAATCCAAAGAACAGCCCAAACCCAAAGGACTGGACTAATGAAAAATATTCCCACAAGAGCCGAAATAAATGACAAGAAAAGGGTCTGTAGATCAAACTGTAGAGAAACCTTAAATCTGGTTCTAAATTGGACTCTAGACAAAAGAGCAATATTGGGATATTATCCCATTAACAAAGAACAGCTAACAAAGCTGGTAATCTTCCCAGAGGCTTCACCCTCTGATACATATCAGTTTTTCCAATACGGATTAATTGATACAATCCTAATTTTTGACAATTTAAATATCATTAAAGAATTTCCTGCAGGTTTTATAGATGCAGTGAAAAAATTCAAAAATATGATTGATGCAAGAGAACCAAGAGATATATCCCTAAAATTTACAAGTAGTCAGCCAATCTTCAATGAAGAAGGAGAATGTTTGATCCCAGCATTTCAAGTAATTTTCATGTCAGTCTTCCCAGGAGATTTTCAACCAATAGAACAAGTTCAAGATCTATCAATTTATAGCGACGAAGGAAGATTGGCCAGTACATTGGCAAGAGTCTTCGAGAGAGCCCAAAAATAAACAAAGAATCCAGAACAAGAATAAACTACAAAAGTAGAAACACTCTAATTGTTTCTAGTAAGAAAAACCAAATTGAATCAAGAGAGATGAGACTTCTAGTGGATTTTGAATCAGCATTTTACAACTTTTCTGGATTACTGGAAAAACTTCCTGACGGGATAAGGAGGAATCTATGCCATTTACTAAAAGACAAAGAAGACCATAGGTGCCAGCTGTGCGCCTCAGAAATGTCTGAAGAAAGCAACAATGCTGAAGACCCCACCCACATGGGAAAAGAAGAGGATGAGACATCTGAGTCATCCATCAACATTATTGTTGAATGATGTAAGAGCTTTCGTCACAAGGCACTAATAATGTAGTTGGTGCGAATTATTGCTCAATGACGTAAGCAATGACGTCATAAGAAGGGTAAGGATGGGATTTGTCCATCAAACCCAACCATTATAAATAGAGTGCTAAGTTATTTGATAGAGATATCAGAAATCAGAAAGCAGGAAGCTTAGAGTACTCACAGGCCAGGAGGGCAAAGAGGAAGTAGCTGAGGCGATTCTGGAGTCTGATCCATTAGAAAAATAATTCTAAGATATTCCCCTCTGGAATTAGTTTGTAAAATCTCCCCTCTGGAGAACAAAACACATATTGTAAAATAGCAATAAATAAAGAAGTTTATTCTCCAGAAAGGTACATCTTTATCCCAATCTTTTTAAGTTATGAATTACTTAGAAGATATAGAAATAACTGAAGAATCTGATTACTATAAGCTAACTGCTTTACTTGATAATGAAAAACAAGCTATTTTAAAAACGGAATTAGATCTTAAACCTAACGATAATTTTAATAAACAAAATCCTCTAAAAGAAATCTTTAATAGAAAAAATATAATATATTATGGAAAAATTCAGATCGAAACTCCAATAAAAATACAATCCGCAAATGGAGAACTTGAAATAGCTCTGATAAATGAACAAGATGTAAATAAACAAATTGGAAAAATTAAAGATCAACAAAAAAGATCTAAAATTGGATGGATTCATATTAGTACCATTCAAGTTTTAGTTAAATCCACATACATGAAAGGAATCAATTCTCCAATAAGTCTGGCAATCTGTGATAAAAGAATCACTAATCCTAGAGATCAAATAATTGGAATAATCCATGGTAACTTGGCAAATGTAAATGTTAAATTCAATGCTCATATTGGATACGCTATTCCTCTATCAACCGAAAATCTCGGCAGATCCTTAAGTCTGGCTTATAAATTCCATAAGATAGATTTAATGGAACAAAATGATGAACCTTTTTCTATCACATATGCAATTAATTATGCGCTGACAAATAGTCATCATAGTATAGACTTCAAAGATAAAGAAAGAATTTATGTTGATGAACTATTTCAAAAGTTTGTAAAAACAGAAATTCCAAGAAATAAGGCTATTGAAAGCCCAGTTTTGTTATTAAAACAACCGTCAAGAAATTTATTTTCATCATCTAGTTTTAGAATAAGAGAATCTAAAATTAACAGCCCTCTAAGTCTATCTCATTTAAAAATTGAAGAAAAAGATTCTGAAATAAAGGAATTAACAAAAAGAATTGAAAAGTTGAATGAAACTTTAAATAATAAATTATGACGATAAATAAAGAAGAAATATACGTGTCTTATCAAGATAAGAAACAAGAACTCTTTGAAAGAGAAAATCATTTGAAATATTTAAAGTTTTCTGAAATAAACCAAAGAGCTTTCAAAACTTTAGTATTATCTTATAACAATCTGAAAAAAGAAGTCGAAGAATTAGAAAAAATAATAGAATCTTTAGAAAATAACAATGAAGCTATGGCAGAAGATGCAGAAATTCTAATATGAAAGATTTTCAAAAAAGTCTTATTTCTTTAAAAACAATTAAAAGGAATATGAAAACAAGAATAATGGCTATATCTATAAAAATAAGAAATTTGACAACTGAATCTTCAGATTTAGAAACAGAAATCAAGAAGGTAAACAAAAAGATATTTAGAACAAGAAAATTAATACAACGTTTTAAAACTAAAAAATCAGTCAAAAATTTAAAAGAAAATATTAAGAATAAACAAATTTATCGTGCTCGAAGATTGCATTATCTTCACATACAAAATATGATTGCATTACAAGTTTTTGAATCAAGAATACATGTTCAAAATATTCAAGTAATACAACCTCTACAGGATGAACCCCTAGAACAAGTACAAATTGAATCTGAACAAGAATTACAAGTATAAAATGCCTGGTTTAGCAAATCAAACGATATAAGAATTAAAAAAAGATTTAGATTTTCAGAAAAGTCAAAAAAGATATTATGAAGTAAGATTACAGAATAGTAACATTTACACAAGAAATAGAGAAGAAGTGGAACAATTCTGTAAAAATTGTATAGAAAGCATATCAAGAGAAATAGAAAATTTGTTAAAAGAAATAGAAAATTTTAATAATGCAAATCCAACCCAAGAAAAATATTTCAAAAATATGCATGAAAATTGGTATCAGAGCCAAGTTAACGATTAAGGATAACATTTTTTTCTTTAAAGCAACGCTTTTTAGTGACACGCTTTTTTGCCATACAGTAGTAGGCACCTTATTACAACCATAAAAAAGGTAATTAAAACAAATTATACTAAGCTAAATATAATTAAAAAGAAACTATCTCATCATGAATGACTCCATCTAAAACTGTTATTTTCCAGCTCAAAAGTTCAAAAAAGAGTTTGACATTTTGCATAGACCCAGAATCTCAGAGATTCTATTGACCGTACCATTCAAATTAACTTGAACAAAACCATTCAGAATCTTGTCTTTCTATTTATAGCTTACAATAACACATAACCGATAACGATAACTATTAACTAATAGTCTAAAACTCACAATCTAGTTGTAATTATTTTAATTATTTATTTTTCTTGGTGGATCTTGTTTCTTTGAATTCAAATAAAAAAACATGTCATAATAAGATAGAAGCCGGGCTTAGGTGACGGCAAGAATCACGATCCATCTCGAAATAAAGAATTTAAAGACTTTTATGGTTGTAACGTAGAAGGTTACGTGGATCCACGCATGCATTCATAGCCTTGAATTCTTGAATTGGATCCCACCGACCCAAGTATCCAACTCATGTATGCGTGGAATTGGACAACACACGTTACATAATTGATAATTGGTAAAAATGGTGGTCTTCTTGTAATTAAAACACACTGCCTCAGATTCAAGACTCATCCCCACGCGTCAACGTAGCACCTACCACTAATTCTTATCTAATCCCCCAAAATTTCTCCATGTCTCAACACATTTTTTGCTTCCTTTTACCCATTCCCATTCCCATTCCTTAACACTTAACTACACGTTTTTACACCTCAATGCATACTCATTACTCAACATCACTCCCTTTTTCATACTTTACTTAATATGGTTATGACGGTTATGATGCAACAATTTAAGGTGTGTTTCCAAAATAATACTACATCCTTCATAACTTTAGTATAATTATTTAAGTAAGTCCCTAAAATACCATGAGTTTAATTTTAGGCCTAATTTAGTAAATTTTTTATTTTTTAAAAGTAGCGTGTAAATCCTAACTTTTAAAAAATATTTTTTTTAAAATTATAATATGTATGTTCAATAAATTAAATTAAATTAAAAATAATTTTTAATAAGTACAATTAATAATAAATGTATTTAGTAAATGACTTTTAACATTTTTAAATACTATAAAATATAAGAATTAAATTTAGATATTAATTAATATATTTTTTTGGTGACAGATATTAATTAATATATGAGGTTATATTAAATTTTTTAATTTTGATAAATATAAATTAATTTTAAAAAGTTCTCGTTTAAGTATTTTTAAAAATACCATTAATTTTTAAAAATTGTAAGCATAATCATATAAACTTTTTAATTTACTAAACATAAAACAAAATACTTATCTTTTAAAAAACACAAACATCTATTCGAAAAACTTTACTAAATTAAATTTTATATATTAAAAATGTCTTATAAAATGTTCATTGTTTGTTATAGCTATTTATATGATAATATAAAAAGTTATTATTTTTACTAATGTAATATTATATAATTGAATATATGTAGAACATTATTTTATATTAATAATACAATAAAATTAAATTAAAAAATAAACTGATTTATTATACACCAAACATGATTGATTAAAAAAAATATTTGCAAAAAAGTAAGTTTTACATACACTATTGCCGAATTACACATACAGTTTTGAAATTAGAAAGCGACCCGTTTAAAAGTATAGAATTAGAAAAGAGTCCAATGAATAAAAGAAAAACTAAGAGAAAGGACTTACCCAAAATTAAAAAAAGAGAATTAAAACAAATTGACCACTCTAATCTCTAATCTAATCTAATCTTATCCCACACCAGCATGCACAACACTTGCCCAATGTTGTGCTGTACTTTTCCTTCCTTGACCTAACAATTGGCGCCTATAAATCCCCCTCTTACTTCACTCACAAAAACATCACATTTACATTCACATAGAGAAAGAGAAAAAAAAAAAAAACTACCAAGAACTCACACTGTCTGTCACATAGACGTGTTCAGTTCTTGGAAAAGAAACGAAGAAAGAAACAAAGAATTTATTTAACCGTTTGATGGCAACTAGGGTTATCCCATCAAGGATCCTAAGGAAAATCCGTTACAACAGAGCCACAACCACAACGGCCACAGCCACAAAACCGCTCGCCGCAACGCCAGTTTTCGAAAGGACCGAGCACAAGCCGCCGTCTTCAGCTGCCTCCGCCGCAACTATCGCGGCTCCCTCGTCGGTCGACACCGATTACATACCGAGGAGGACGTTGGATTTGGAGGACACAGAGAAGCTCTTCTCGTCGGTGTCTACATGGCGGCTGCTGCGTTCGTCGGCGGTTTTACACGCGACGGCGGTGGGGCCCATGGTTGACGTGGGAATGCGGGTGATGCGATCGAGGTTTGTTGAGAGGGAAGGGTTGGTTAAGGATGCGGTTATGGGAGCGGTTAGGACCACGTTCTTTGAGCACTTCTGCGCCGGCGAAGATGCCGCCGAGGCTGGGAGGAAGATAAGGTCGCTGAATGAGGCGGGTTTAAGAGGGATGCTTGTTTATGGTGTTGAAGATGCGCACGATAACCATGGCTGTAACCGTAACCTTAACGGCTTCCTTCACACCGTTGATGTTAGCAGATCCCTTCCTATGTCTTCTGTAAGTTATTTTCTCTTTCTTTTTATTTTATTTTCTCGCTTTGAATTTTCGTTACGATTTTCTTATCTTAAATAAATAATAATTAATTCGTTTTTGACGAGGAAACAAATAGTTTGATTTCGATACTTAACAGTTATTTGTTACTTTGTTATTTTATTCAAAATATTGTTTGGCTTTTATAATGGAGTCATGTCAATAGAGTTTTCTTAATTATTAGAATTTGTTTAAAATATAAAAATAAAATTATTTTTACAAAGAAATTTATATACTCTGTTTTCATTGATTATATATATTTTAAATGAATTAAATACTGGTAGTAACAAAAGTTGAAAATTAAAGGTGGAATACATGGATAGTAAATTGTAACAATTATGTTAAGTATATATTAAAAATAAGAGTAAATTATCGTTTTTGTCCTTAACGTTTGGGGTAAGTCCCAAAGTTATCCCTAACGTTTCAATCGTCCTATTTAAGTCCCTAACGTTTCAAAATTGACTCAATGTTGTCCTGCCGTTAGGGATCCGTTAATAGAATTAACGGCGGGACAAAATTGAGACAATTTTAAAACGTTGGGGACAAAAACAATACATAGAAATAAATTTTAATTTTATCCTTCAATAATATTAATTTTTACTGTACATAATATTCAATCATTTTTTAAATTACAGTTAATCACATTACTTTTATTTTAAATAAATTAATTTTGTTATAATTTTATTCTTAAAGTAATGTAATTTTTTTATAAATAAATAAATTTTACACTTTCATTCTAAATAATGTAATTTTACTTTCATTATTTAATCACATTACTTATAATTTTTTTAATAATTTTACACTTTCATTCTAAATAAATTAATTTTTTTATAATTTTACATTTAAAGTAATGTAATTTTTTTTATAAATAAATAATTTTTACACTTTCATTCTAAATAATATAATTTTACTTTCATTACTTAATCACATTACTTATATTTTTTTTTAATTTTACACTTTCATTCTAAATAAATAAATTTTTTATAATTTTATGCTTAAGTATTGTAATTCTTTTATAAATAAATAAATTTTATACTTTCATTCTAAATAATGTAATTTTACTTTCATTACTTAATCACATTACTTATATTTTTTTTATAATTTTACACTTTCATTCAAAATAAATTAATTTTTTTATACTTTTACTCTTTCATTCTAAATAATGTAATTTTACTTTCATTACTCAATCACATTACTTATATTTTTTTTTTATAATTTTACACTTTCATTCTATTCATATTACATTATTTATTTAGAATAAAAGTGTAAAATTTATTTATTTATAAAAAAAATACATTACTTTAAGTATAAAATAAAAAAAAATTATTTAGAATAAAAGTGATGTGATTAAGTGTAAATGTGATTAAAAATAATTGAATACTATGTATAGTAAAAAATTATTATTATTGAAGAATAAAATTAAAATTTATTTCTATGTATCATTTTTGTCCCCAACGTTTTCGTCCTATTTAAGTCCCTAACGTTTCAAAATCGTTTCAATTTTGTCCCGCCGTCAATTTTATTAACGGATCCTTAATGGTAGGACAACATTGAGTCAATTTTGAAACGTTGGGGACTTAAATATGACGATTGAAACGTTAGGGACAACTTTGAGACTTACCCCAAACGTTGGGGACAAAAACGATACTTTACTCTAAAAATAAATTAATTTTTTTAGCTAATTTTAGTAGATATAAATAATATTTTTGAAATTGTGAATCATATTAATTTTAGCATTTAATGTACCTAAGAAATTTAAAGCACTAACTTCACGCATGGAAATTTGCGTTTTTAATTACTAACTGGAAACTTTGAAATTTTAATTTTAATTTTAATTTGGATTTATAGATCTCTTTGAATTCATTTCGGTTTCAGTTTGCATGTTAAGTTGTTAACTATCGTGTGACACTTAGCACTGTGGATCCCTCATCATGCGATGTGGATCCATGCAAATTTTCCAATAGGACATGTGGAGCACGGGTTTGGTATTCTGTATTCGGGTCGGGAGTCCGGATTTTGGTCCCGGGTTGGGGGTAGTTACGGTGCGGCGTGGCTTGTTTGGTTGTGTGTCAGCAAATGAAATTGCAAGTGGGTGTGATTGTGACACCATGCAATGGTACACAACAATTTTGGAAAATGCCAGTTAAGGGTTAAGGTTAATGCTAGCTAGCTTCTTGTCTTGTTTCTTCATCCGTGAGTGGTACTGTCCTTTTGCTTGGTCCCACCCAACACAAGGACATTGAGCTCTGCCAATTTGGCACTATTCAAATTGGAATCTGTTCTAATTTGATTTGATTCTGTCATGTCACCTTGCTACAAATGTATATATTGCATTCTTAAAATTATTTCTTAATTGATCGTTTTTTATTTTAATAGGTGAGTTTTGTGATTGTGAAAATCACTGCAATTTGTCCCATGAGCCTGCTAGAGAGAATCAGTGACCTTCTAAGATGGCAACAGAAAGATCCTTCATTCAATTTGCCATGGAAGCGAGATTCCTTGCCAATTTTCGCTGAATCAAGCCCTTTGTACCACACCCAGAAGAAACCAGAGCCACTTACCCTTGAAGAGGAGCGTGATCTTGAACTTGCAACCCAGAGACTTGTTGAACTCTGCCAGAAATGTGTGCAGGCCAATATTCCTCTCTTGGTTGATGCCGAACACACCACGGTTCAGCCGGCGATCGATTACTTCACGTATTCCTCTGCCATTGTTCATAACAAGGATGACAATCCCATCGTGTTTGGAACAATTCAGACTTACTTGAAAGACTCCAAGGAGAGGCTCTTGCTGGCATTGAAGGCAGCAGACAAAATGGGAGTCCCAATGGGGTTCAAATTGGTGAGGGGTGCTTACATGTCCATGGAGAGCAAGATAGCTGAATCTTTCGGCTTCGAATCGCCCATTCATGACACCATTGAGGACACACACAAGTGTTTCAATGATTGCTCCTCTTTTCTTCTGGAGAAGGTTGCTGATGGTCCTGGATCACTTGTTCTTGCAACACATAATGTCGAATCAGGTACTTGAATTGAATGTTTTAACTTTTAAATAAGTCTTTACTCGTAAGAAAAGATACATAAATGGTTATATCTCTAACGCATTATTTGCAATGTTATTAGGCAAATTGGCTGCCGCGAAAGCGCACGAATTAGGGATGGGAAAAGTGCACCACAAGCTGGAATTCGCGCAGCTGTGTGGAATGTCGGAGTCGCTTTCATTTGGTTTGAGCAATGCAGGGTTTCAGGTTAGCAAGTACTTGCCATTCGGGCCGGTGGACAAGGTCATGCCTTACCTCTTGAGAAGGGCTGAAGAAAATAGAGGGCTCTTGGCTGCTTCAGGATTTGATAGGCAACTCATGAGGTACATTGAAATTTTCAATTATAGATACTTATCATTCGAAAAGTTGTCTTCTGATAAACACGATAGTTAAGAACAGTTAGATGATATTAATTTTTTAAGTGACAATAATCATTGTTTTTTTGTGTAACAGAAAGGAGATTGGTAGGAGGCTAAAAGCTGCTGTTTTTTAGAGACGTTTAGTGGCATTCAATTCTGTGGGATGAGAACGGAATTCGCTAAACATTGTACAAATTAGAGAGTTCTGTTTTTCTGAGAGAATTGTATTTACACATTCACTGCCTATGGTTTCGCTTCACAAGTTGAAATTTCAAATAATATCATCACTGTTTAATATACTACTGTTCCTTACATTTTTTCTCTTCTTTCATTTTTAAGATAATAAAAGTCATAGATGAATGATAAAATTGATGGGGACATGTATGTAACATTATGCGGATATTGCGCTATCAGAAAATGCAAGTGGGTTAATGTTTAAGGCCTATCACAGAACAAATATTAGGTGATGAATGATCTCTTTTCTAACTAATATTAAAATTTAATATAACAAATATGTTTATGATGATGAAACCTAACTTGTTCTTAACTGAAAACGTTTAAAATGTTTGAAAATATCCTGTGACTTTAATTGTAAAAATTATAATTGGTGTAATGTCAAATAAAGTAGAATAATATATCTGTTAGAATATAAAATATCAATTTTGCTATGGAAGTGTTTTTGTGGATGTGTCTAATAAAAATGTTTTTTTTATAACTGTGCCTAATAAAAGTGTCTTTATATATATTTTCTGGATATCTTTTTATACATGTGTTTAAAATATAATAATTAATTATTATTAACAATAAATTAGTAAATAATATATTGGCATCCTATATTTTTCATAAAATATATTTATACATAAATTTATAATAATTAATCTAATAGTTAATTTTTAACATACACCTCATATTTTTAAAAACAAAACCAAACATGATTAATTTCGAATAGAAAGATTAGCAAGTCTGCCACAAGCTCTGATTTTTGTTTGCTTTTAACGATGGTTTTTTTTTTATGAAAATGAGATGACTGATATACTAAATATTATAATTTTTTATATTTTTTAATATTATAAAAGGTATATTTTTGGAGACTGTATTATAAAAGGTATATAAATTAGAGAGTCTAATTTTTGTATCTTAAATTTTTTAATTCTTTTAAAATAGAAATTAGATGATCTGATTTTAGAAATTAAAAGATCCGATTTTTGTATCATAAAAATTGGATAGTCTAATTTTTGTATCTCTTAAAAATAAAAAAAAAATCGAAAAATTTGCAATTTCTTTATCCCAAATTAAAAAACGGTGTCACATTTAAAATTAATACTTTAACCATCCATAATCTAACAAAATTTAACAAAATACTATTGTCAACCCATATCAAAAATAAAAATATTTATTTAATGATAAGCACTGAATAAATCTCTCACAAATTAGCAATACATGTAGGTTTCAGTGTTTCACTACTATACTAGAATGAATTGAACTATAGCCAATCAATTTTAGCATGAAAAACAAGTCGCACATTATTCTGTTAGAATTTATTTCTGATTTGAGCAAATTAAACATATCTTAAATTTGGTAATGTTGGTGGTCCCAATATATAATGTGGTAGCTAGCTTTCTTCCATAAATTCTCAAATGGGAGTAAAATATTTGAATAGGTGGGGCGTGAACACTGAACACGAATCTCCATACCATGAAGCTTCCAGATTTCATGCATAGTCAGTGCTGATGAAGCAACTCTATTATTTTCTTCACAAAATCTTTACAAACGTTTTCTTTTTCTTAAAAGAATAAATAAATTAAAATAAAGCAAAAGGATAGGACAAATAAACGTGACAAATCCACAGGTTCAAAGTAATGCAGTCATTGTTAATTACATATAACATTTCTATAAGGGAAAAAAATAGATGTAATAAGTATTTTTTTTAGTTAATAATCAAATCGTTCTTAAAAATATTTCGATTTCTATTTTTGTTCTCAAAAAAATAAATTACTCAATTTATCCCTGAAAGATAACGAACTTAGTCGTGTTAATTCTTCCATCATCTCCTTCTGCTTTTATAGGAAAATTTCTTATGAGATATTCTATCAGACATCTTATATGCATCATGCTTAACTCATTAGACCTTATCTTATGGTGAAATCCTAAGACTTTAGACAAAGAATTTTTTTTTGCATATTCTTTTAGCATGGTATGATAAAGTATACCGAACTTGTTATGATCGTCGACGGTGTCAAAGACATATGAGACTTTAGAGATGCTGTTGCGCTTGCAGAACAAGTGCTAGTGGTAGAAGTCGTTCTTGAGGACAAGGAAAAAGAATTGGCAGAGTTCGGTGAGAGAGTTGCAGATCCCTAAGAGTCGAAAAAATCGCCTAGCCACAAGCGATGAGAAGAGCAAGCATCTGAATAAATGGCGCAGAGTGTGGCACGATATCCAATAAAAAAAGAGCAAGCATCAGAATGGAATCTTGAGCGCTGTGGTGATGAAGGCCAGTGGGACGGTGCTGCGGTGGTTATGGAGTTTCAGAGAAGAATGACATCCGATCCCTGGTTATTCAACTGCACATTCACCTTCATCACACGCCTAATAATATAAAGGAATTACAACGCGTAGAAGTGAAGCGAAGACGGGACAACTTTGAAGGTCACACCAGCGTCATCGCCGACAGTAGCAGAGTCATCGGTGGCAGAAGCAGAGTCAATAGCAGCGGGAACAGAGGCTCAAGAAACTCTGTTCGGTTGCAGAGTGTGATGGTGAGGCAGAGGAGTTGCTCCACACAAGAGAGGGAAACTCAGAAAATGTGAGATAATAAAGAGAGGCAAAAAGTGTGATTTCATTATTTTAAATTGATATATATACACTCAATGTGAGCCATACATTTGATAATTGCCTTACTGAATTCCTTACACTACTCTAACTAATTCTGATGTTAATTTACTAAATGGGACAGCTTGTTATACATGCTGCCAAACTATCGATCTACTCTACTATAATCTGGCTACATCCCCCTGCAAGTTGGGGGTGTAAAAATTAATCAGACCCAACTTGACTTCACAAGACAAGAAAGGATTAGGTGCTAGAGGCTTAGTCAAAATATCAGCAACCTGATTTGCTAATGAAACAGGGAGCAGTTTCAAAGTGCCTTTTTGGACCTTCTCTCTCACAGTGTGGCAGTCAATCTCGATGTGTTTTGTTCATTTGTGAAACACAGGATTGGCTGCGATATGTAGTGCAGACTGGTTGTCACAGTACAGGGTAATTGGCTTCAGAGGTGTTGCGCAAAAATCTCGACGAAGGAAAGAAAGCCAGATACCTTCACATATGGCGAGCGCCATTGGTCGATACCCCGCTTCCGCAGAGGAGCGCGCAACAGTTTGTTGTTTCTTGCATCGCCATGACACCAGGGACTTGCCAAGAAAAAAACAAAATCCAGACACAGACCGGTGAGTATCGGGACAAGCTCCCCAATATGAGTCAGAGAATGCTATCAAGTTGAGGTGGTCTGAAGCTAAGAATAGAACACCTTTGACTGGAGCACCTTTGAGATACCTCAAGACATGGAGTGCTGCCTTGAAGTGGGTATCAGTTGCACAATCCAGGTATTGACTTAGCTTACTTATTGCAAAACATATGTTCGGACGAGTATTTGTCAAATAGATCAGCCGCCCAATCAGTCTTCTGTATGCAGAAACATTCTGCAATTGATTCCCTAACAACTTTGACAATTTTGTGGTGTAATCCATAGGTGTGGTGACTGATTTTGCATCTTGTAGTCCAAATTTCTCAAGGAAGTCCAATGTGTATTTTCTTTGATACATTGCTATGTCTCTGTGGCTTCTAGCGAACTCGAGCCCTAAGAAGAATTTTAATTCCCCAAGATCCTTGATTTTAAACTTGTCATCAAGCAAGTATTTCACTCTCTCAATATCTCTAAGATCATTCCCGCCTAAAATCAAGTCGTCCACGTACACAAGGATGCAAGTGAATGATGCAGCTGTGGACTTAGTAAACAAACAACTATCGACCTTGGACTGAGAGTAACCAAACTGAATGAGCACGCAACATAATTTCTGGTGCCATTGGTGGTTGGTTTGTTTGAGGCCGTACAAAGGGCATTTTAGTTTGCAGATAGAACCAGGTGGGACTTAAAGACCTAAGGGTGGCTTCATGTACACTTCTTCGAGCAAGTCACCGTGTAAGAACGCAGTATTGACATCGAGCTAATGCACAAATTAGTTTCTAGTTGAAACAATGGTGAGCAAGACTCTCAAAGTAGTTAGCTTAATCACAAGACTAAACATATCGAAAAAATTGAACCCAGCAATTTAGGTGAATCCCTTTGCCACCAATCTGGCTTTATATCGCTCAACTTCACCATTAGACTTAAATTTAGCCTTAAAGACCTATTTATAACTAATCGCTTGGACAAACTATCAATCTACTCTACTATAATCTGGTTACAGAGTCATCGACAGTCAACGGAAGTAGAGTCGTCGGCAACGACAGAACCGACTGTAACCAAGATAATAACGACAGAGCCGTTGTTAGGAAAGAAAAATTCGTACAATGTTTCACCATGAAAGAGTAAGAGAAGACGATCATCAATCTGATAGAGAACTATTTTTTCGAATTTGGACTTGACTTGATTCCATGCTTTGACCCAAAAAATATGTAATTTAACATAATCAATTTATTTTTAATATATATTTATATTTTAATTTGTATTTTATATTAATTACTTATTTTAGTAACTGATTTTGATATATACATAAGATAATCGATTATATAATAATAATTAGTCATGTCCCCGTCAGTACAGTAAAATGGTTACCTCTTAATTAATAAATTAAATGGTTAAACTTCACATCATCATCATTCGCATGAAAATGCAATTTATCTCTTTTCACGTGTCTACTTCACTCTTTTCACATTGATTAATAAATGGTGAGAATATTCTTATCATTATTTTCATGCATTTGTTGTGACCTTCATTTTGGGAAATGATTGTTCCCCCACTTGATATATATTAACCAATAATAATTCTTCATTTTAAAAAAACATGTCACGTCCACTTCCCCCTTCAATTGCATGTAGGGATGGCAACGGGTCCCATGGGGGCGGGGACATGTCCCCGCCCCCCGCCCCCGCCTCCATTATCCGTCCCCGTCCCCGCCCCATCTCCGTGACGGGTAACGGGAGCCCCATATCCGCTGGAGACCCAGATATCCGCGGATTTTTATAAAAAAGTAATAAAAATTGAAAAAAATTAAAAAATTTAAAAAATAGTGTATTGTATATAATTTAGTATTTTACTTACATCAATATCTACTTCAATATTATGAATTACATGTATAGCACTCAAATGCTTAACCAAAAATTCAAAATCAGTAAAATGATAAAAATTTTAGAATAATTATAACAAATGCTTATCCAAATCACAGTAATTATAATAGAAAAAGCAAACAAAGATAATGAAGATGATAACAAATGCTTAATTATAATCATATAAATTATATTTAACTTAATTCAATAATTATAACAAATGCTTAACAAAATCATAGTACACACAAATGGGGTATTCTAGTCTTTTTACATAAACGGAGTTTAAACGGGTCTCCACGGGGCGGGGACTTCTATCCCCGCCCCCGCCCCGTTTAATATACGGGGCCCCGTCCCCCGTCCCCGCAGGTACAAAATCGTCCCCATATCCGTCCTGTGACGGGTAAATCCCCGCGGATACCTGCCCCGCTGGGAATTTTTGCCATCCCTAATTGCATGCTTATCACACATTGAACTTTCAGAATAGAAAAATAATATAAGGGATGCACCAAAATATAATAAATTATTAAAAATGTTATTATAAAAGCTGTTTTGTTTGTATGTTATATGTGAAACAATGTATTTATTTACTATCGAACAAGATTAAAAAAAGAGATTTAGATTAACAAAAAAGTTTTTAAGATTTGTTTGGGTTAATTTTAAAAAAAAAATTTATTTAATAATTATATTTAAATATAATAACATAAAAATATTTTTTATTTATTTAATATGTTAAAAATATCTTTTTAGTAAAAAATATCTTTTATAAAAATATATAAAATATAACTTTTAAAAAAGATATTTTTTAGTATTTTTTTATTATTAAAATTTTGTTAAACATAATCAATAATAAAAAATTTATTAAAAAATATTTTTTCAAATAACTTAATAACACCTAAACAAGTTTTTATACATATCATATATTTTTATTAAATTAAAAAAAAAAGAAAATAAATATATCTTTACAAAAAATATGGACTTTAGACTTTGGAAATTTCATGAAAACTAAGGTAAGAAGAATTTTATTGTTAAAAGATTAAAATTTTCAACGTTGACTGTTCTTAGCTTGAAAAAAGATGTTCTAATAAATCAGACATCAATTTAGTAAAATCAAAGGTGATAAGGCAACAAATATAATTGTCACAAAAAGTCTAAGTCGAAAGTGATTCCACGCCGAAAAGTATAAAAATAAATAAATAAAACACCTCACATACACTCAAAATGAATATGTCAAAAAAAAATATATTTGCATTATTCGATTCCATCCACAAAAATATAAAACACCGTTGTAATAATTCAACGGAGAAAATTAAGGGTGGGACTAAGTCCAAGGTTCAGATTCCATCGCCCACAATTTCTGAATAGATTCCGTTGATTGAGATTCCCACAACTCCAACATCAATGCACATCCACACAACCCTATGAAATTACTGCAATGAAAACATGTGGTACGGTGATTCTCATGGTCATGGGAATCCAAGATTCTTGGAAAATTTCAATTTAAGTGTTTAGTGTCAGAGTATTCTAATTATGCCTAAATATATATAATAAAAATATGTATTTTTTATGGTGCATGTTATGGTGTCTATATATATATGTCTAATTTATTAAAATAAGATAAAATTTAATATTTAAATTAAAAAATATAAAAGTAAATTATTTTTTAATATTTAAAACTTATCATAAAAGATAATTTCGTCAATTTCGACACCAAAATTACAGGCACTAGAGAATTGGCCATTTTTTATATTAATCGCATGATAATCATTTTAAAAAATAAATGTAATTAGACACCGTAAAATATTTTATAATATTAATATATTAAAATAAATTCTAAATAAATATATCTTATTTCATTATGTTATTCTCTTATTGAAATATATTGTTTATGGGATTTATATACAGTTATACACACACATGTTTAACGAGATAATGTATAAAAAAGAGTAGGAACATAAACAATAATATCACTTTAAACTTCTATTTTGAACAAAAGGTCTCATAAGGTCAGAGGCGGCATTGGTTCATGCCTTTCTCATATCCAAGCTTCCTGGCATGACCTGCTTTATTAATATATAATAACAATTTATTGTTTTTAATATTGGTATTTATTATTAGTTTATGTTATCGTCTAAATATAATTAATGTGAGTTTGGTTTATTAATTTTATAATCAATGGTTTTTTTGGTTGTAAGTTTAACTTATTATTTCCAGAAAGAGAAAATAAAAATCAAATCAAGTACCACAACTGACAATTCTAATTATTAATTACTTCCAGAAAACGAAGGCTTAAACATCGTGTAAGTATAAAAAGTTATTGTGTAAAAAAAAAATCAACCACTAAATTGTTTATTATGTATTTATATATAAATTTATATATTATTTAATTTATTTTTAAAATGTATTTTATTTAACTATTTTGTTTTTCGACAGTTTGATATTAGTTTTTGTTTTATTAATATTTTTAAAATTTAAATTAAAAATAATAATACTTATAATACTGATGTGAAATACAATTAATTGATTAGAACAATTGCACTAACTTGCTTTTGAAACACCTGAGAATTTCTCATGGGTTAAAGGTATTTTTCATGACACATATTAGATTTTTTGAATTATTTTGTATTTAATTTGTTTTGAAAATAAAATCATTAAATAATTTTATTAAAGAAAAATTGCTAATGATTCTTTTAGATGTATCCGAATAACAATAATAAAAAAAATCCAAGATGATGTAATAGTTGATAGTGCATGAAGATCCAACGACGGGTTCTTTTAGAAGTTTATTCTATCTATGTGCATAAACAAATCATTAATTAAATAAATTATTATATATATTATTAAATTTATTTTTAATATATATTTTATATTTTAAAATATGTTTTTTACAAATAATTGAACAAAATCTCATGCCTTAAGTTGTTCAAACTATGATATTGATAGTTTGATGAAGTAGAAGAGATTAAGAGAGAAAAAAAAAGTTATTCTTATTATTGAAGAGAATGAAAAATCTCCTTAAGAATATATGTTGAGTTATTACACTTTATATATTATGTACTTCTTATATACTCTCACAACAAAATTATAACAAACAAGCTTAAATTTAATATTGATAAAAAAATAATCTAAGTAACACCCTACTACAAGCCTGAATTGTATAAATCTAACAAGCATAGCTTGAAAACATTAATAAGAAAAGGACCAGGTGGCAGAGTTTTGGTAAGAAAATCAACAAGTTGACAGACAAATGCTTTTAGGGGCGGCAAACAGGTCTAAACCCGCTGGACCAGCCCGCGTAACATGTCGGATTGGCCCGCGCAACCTGTCAAAAAGACGGGCCGTGCTGAAAAATTGGGATAGCCAAAGAACTAAAGCCCGTCTAATCCGCACTGCTTAAATCGCGGGTTTTGGCGGGGCAGAATGGGCTTCTTCGCCGGGATTAGTTCTTTTGTAAGGGGTGTTTTTGTAATTTGTTTTGCCAAAATCCAACTTCTCCCAACCTAACTTACAAGAGTATAAAGATGAAAATTGAGTATTTTGAATTATATTGATGTTGTTTTGGAGACAATATTTATAATTATGTTTTAGATGAAAATTTAGTTTATAATTATGTTTATTAGATATTTATAATTACAAAAACTTTCATATTTGTGAATATAAAAAATATAATTTTTTTATACCTTTAGAAACTATAAAATTAATATGGTTGTGAAATTATATATATATTATTTAGTGGTTAATAGTTAAAAAAAAGGAGTTTTAGCGGGTTTAGTCCGCCATCCCGCAAGCCTGTAGTCAGGTGGGGCGGGGTGGGATTCTAAGACCGCCTCACTAGGCGAGGCAGGGTGGGCCAGCCCACCAAAAGGCGGGCTTCTGCCGGAGCGGGCTTCCCCGATTGCTACCCTAGTAGTCTATTTCAATGTGTTTAGTTCTTTCATGAAATATGAGATTATTGGCAATGTGAATGGCTGACTCGTTATCACATTATAGAGTGATAGACTTTTGAAATGGCAAACCAATGAAATCTTTTAAAAAAGATAACCAACTAGCTTCACAAGCGGTAACAGCAAGAGACTTATATTCAGCTTCTGCAGAGGACTTGGCAACTACAGTTTGCTTCTTATTCTTCCAGCTAACGAGAGAGTCCCCAAGCATGAAGCAATAACCGAAAACAGAACGATGAGTATCGGTACAGGTAGTCCAGTCAACATCAATAAATCCTGTGAGATGCAAATTAGAAGTAAAGAAGAAGAATAGACCAGTTGCATGTCTGCCCTTTAAATATCGGAATACGCAGAAATGATTGCACAGTCCAAAAACTGACTCAAAGGTCCCACACCATAAGAGATATCGGGTCTGGTGTTTGTGAGGTAAAGGAGTCGGCCGATGAGCTGTGTGTAAAATGGTATTGGATTCCTTCAAAAGTTTCTGACTATAATCAAAAGGAGTGGAGCAATGTAGGTAACAAAAATTCTTGAGAAGGTCCAAGAGGTATTGATAAATGTGAATTCCAGAATTAGACCGTGCTATTTCCATTTTCAAGAAGTACTTGAGATCACTAAGATCCTTTATTTTGAATTTGTCATCCAAAATTTGCTTGGTGGTATTAATTTCGCCAATGTCATTCCCGATTAAAACCAAGCCATCAACATGTACTATAATGACAGTGAAGCTTTCGGATTGTTTTGAATGAATGATTATAAAAAGACTGCTTATAACTAGCATTCACAAGAGTCTGAGTGAGATTAATGTTCCATTGTTTGCTTTGCTTGCTTAAGCCCATATAGACGCTTTTGCAATTTACAAACTAAACCTGACACGGTCAAATCAGGTGATATCTTCATATAATTTTTTTTGTCCAAATCTCCGTGAAGGAAGACGTTCAGCTGTTTCAAATGCCATTTCCTTACCACTGCTAATGCTAACATTACTTATAGGTTAGTCATTTTGACAACTGTACTAAAAGTAGGGGTGTAATCGGTTCGGTTTGATTCGGTTTTGGATCGAAAACAAACCGAACCGACCTGATCGGTTGAATGCTGATATCAACCATTCGGTTGGTAACTCTCTGGACAACCGAACCGAACCGAACCAACAGCGGTTTGGTTCGGTCGGTTTTTTCGGTTTTTTTATACCTAATAAACAGAATTTAAAATATCATAAAATAAAATTTAAAACCTTCAATAAACCAGAATAACAAGAGTATATCACATCCAAATCCAGTACAAATTCAACTTAATTAAATATAAAACAAAGGCAATTAAAAATGTCCAGCAAAACAACAAAAATAAACACACTTTAAACCACAACAGTCACTTTAAAACAAATAAAAACCAAACAGCCAATCAACCAGCATGCTTAATCTGAATCCACACCAGACTCATCCTCATCTTCTCCGGTTGGTGCAATTTCTACAAAAATAAAACAAGAAAATCAAGCTAAATGATTCGTCAGTTTTCAAAATAACTAGACAGGTAGGTAATATTGAAGATTAATATTGAGCAACACAAACAACAAAACTCTGTTTTGTTCCAACAACAAAAACTGTGGCAGAGAGAGAGACACACACAAATCACCAGGTATTAAGAGTAGCTGGTTAGGAAACCAAGCTTCCAAAACTGGACTAGACACTAGACATCAGACATGGCAAGAAGAAATAAATATCAAATTGCACACTGCAAGTTAAAGATATTCTGGTATGTAGTATTAGTTCTAATTAAGCAATCTAACAGCAAAACTTGATCATACTCAATTGCCATAACACCATCTATAGAATGAATCAAAATTTTGTACAACTTTTTGGCTTTACACCAGAAAACGTGCTTCAACGATAATCATACAATACAAAAACTTATGCTGACACTAGCTAGTGCAAATAATCCAATGATTTTTTGTTTCTTTTCTTGCCTAATGTTCCAAATATACTACTTCTTGGCTCTATTATCAATGCATAATCCAATTTTCTTTAACAAGCATACATAGTTTAACCTTTAGAACAAGTTCAGATTCATAGGAATTGGTATAAATAAAATTATCAGCAGCAGCAACAACAATAAATAGCTAAATTAGAAGCAACAACAACACTTATAGCAGCTACAATTCAATAATGCACTGCAAAGATTCACTTATAGCAGAAGCAACAACAAATTTATTATCAGCTAAAAGCTAAGAAGCAAAAAAGAGGAAGCAAAATTCAGAATTTCTAAAAAAACATATCCACAAAGGCACAAACAGAATTTCTAAAAATCATAACCACAAACAGAATTTGTAAAAACAATTGTTCAGGTTAAATCAAGCACAATATCACTAAACAGAATCTCTAAAAATAATTGTTCAGAATTTCTAACCTCCGAAGAAGACATTGTGGAGTTGCTTTCTGCAGGAGATGGCTTGGTGACAGGAGTGCTGCTCGGCGCTCGAGTTGGACTGCGACGGCCACTGGAGTCTTTTTTGGCGACTGGACTGCTGCTCGGTGACAGGACTGCTTCTCGGTGAATGGATTGCTCCTCGGCGACGGCGACCCAGCGAGGCAGTGACGGCGACCCAGCGACGGCGACCCTGCGACGGCGATGACTGAAGAGAAGAAGAGAGGAAGAGAAGCTAGGGTTCTCCTTCAGGGTCTCCTTCTCTCGAGCATGGTGGAATCGAAGGTGGAAGTGTGGAACCGTGGAAGAGAAGAACAGCAACAGAGGAAGAAAGCTAGGGCTCCGGATTGTAATTTCGCGTAAAAGAGAGGAAGAAGGCTAGGGTTGTGTGTGAAGTTGCCCTTTTATACCTAGGTTAAAGGGCAACTTAGTAAAAACACACCATTGAACCCTCATTTTTCGGTTCGGTCCGGTTCGGTTTGGTTTCTTCCGAGTCAACCGAAAACCGAACCAAACCGATCGGTTTACTTCGGAAAAAACAAAAAAAAAACCGGTTTTTTCGGTTTTCTGATCGGTTGTTGTAAAGTTCGGTTCGGTTCTGCGGTAATTTTCGGTCCGGTTCAGTAATTTTCACCCCTAACTAAAAGTATCACCATAATCTACTCTAATTGCACTTGAGTGAATTCTTTTGCGACTAGCCTCGCTTTGTGTCTCTCTATGGTGCCATCGAGATTGAATTTTATCCGAAAAATCCATTTGCAACCCACAGCCTTCTTTTCTTTTGGAAATTGAGTGAGACACTAAGTTCTGTCCTGATCTAAAGCTGTCAATTTATCTTATATTACTTTTCTCCAACATTCATGTGTAGCCACTTTCACATAAGTGTTAGATTCTGAATTTGAGGTGATGGCTAGAGAAAGTGACTTATATTTTGGGTTTAGTTAATCATATGACAAGTGTTGTGAGATAGGATATAAAGAATTAGAGTTAGCAAAGTTGATAAAGTGAGCTGCGTGGGTTATAGAGATCGTTGCTGATTTGGTTACAGTGAGAGAATCCGATGGTATGAGCTTCGGGAAATGCCACCATTTCTTCAACGGAGAATTCTCTCTTTGCGAAGATCTCGATGATTTGAGACATTGGCATTGTTGGCTTAGGGAGGTTGCCGTCGACGTTGGAGGATCTGGACATGCGGCCGGTCGCGACGGCCGAGGTAGACGGGGTAGTAAGGGCCGCCGGCCATGGTGATGAGGTCGCAGGTGGCGACGCGAGGATGTTGGCGCAGGAGACTGTGTTTGGACAGGCAAGGTCGAAAGCGGTTTTGGCCCGGACGATGGCATCGATGCTGTCGGTGGGAGGAAGAGGTTGATTTCGTTGTCGTGCTCGGCTTTGTTGAAGGAGGTGGATGAAATGAGGACGGAGGCATCGCAGCCGTTAGGGAGGCAGCCGTGGAGGAAAAGGCGGATGGTGGCACCGACGGTGGTGGGACTGGCGATCTGCTTGTTGCTCTACACGCTCACCGCACCATGAAAAAATTTAATGCTTAAAATTGTTTAAGTTGTAATGTTATGATTTGATGAAGCAGAAGAGATTAAAAGAGAAAAAAAAAGTTATTCTTACTATTGAAAAAAAGTGAAAAATCTCCTTATAAATATCTGTTGAGTTATTACACTTTATATACTATATATTCTTGATGTATTCTTACTAAAAAAAATTATAATAAATAAGTCTATATCTATTATTAATAAAAAATAATTTAAATAAGAATAATTAATTTAATAATTAATTTTTAATATACACTAAATATTTGTTTCTTAATGAGTGTTTGAGCATCCACTAATCAACCATGAATTAACATTTACCGTAAACACATAATACTGCATTGTATATAATGGAGTTTTGTTCCAAATGGTTATGTAATTAATTTCATTTGTTATTATACATCTATATCAATATATCATATCTTGTAAGATAGTATATATAATATATATATAGAGAGAGAAAGTTTTTTGGTGGCTAAAATTATAATGACTAAAAATGATTAAAATTTAACTGTCTTATAAATAAATGACATATGAAAAAGAGCATGCAAATTTTGATGGGACTGATTGTTATAAATGCTAGTAATTATTGCAGAACAAAGAAGAAAATATCATAACCAAAATTATGTGTACATTCTATGGCTTTTTGTGTAAAAAAAAAAAGTCCTATTAATCAAATAATACCCAAAATTAAAAATCCATTATAATGATAGGTCAACAAAATCTCCTGAATTATTAATAAATAATGGTAATTTAAAAAAAAAAGAAAAATAACAAAATTATGGGATATTTATATAAATTCTTATTATTAATGTATTTATAGCATGAATTATATGAGAGAATAAATTTATAAAGTGTTTAAATTTTATAATAAAATATTATTTTAATAAAAATAACTATTAAACATTATATAATGAAGAAGGGTACTGACGAATATTGTTCACGGTGGCATTGTATTTTTATGTTTTTGGTAAAAGGCATTGTATTCTTTAAATGAAGAAGGATACAGATGAATATATATTAAAAAAGGTGAGCAAGTGATACACGAGAGTAATCCTCAACAAAAACAAAAAGAAGTACTCGATCAGAATATAATGTTTAATTTCAGGTAGTTTTCTCTTATCAATTCAATTTTTGGTCCTTTGTGAAGGAATAATTATAGAGAATTAGTAGTTCTGAGCTGTCACGCATGCCTTTCCCTATGTTTCAAGGAAGTCACAAATTTCATTTTTGCAACATATATACATTCTGCTTGCTTAGAAATAGATAACATTTGAGAGTATTTTAACCAGGATTCTTAGATGCAATTGTGATAATATGCAAAATTTTTTTCTTTTGATTTAATTTTCTACGGTGGCAGGCCAAGAATTAGTTGCGGATCTAATGAATTATTTTATATTTATACAAAATGAAATTTAAATTTTAACATTTATTTATACGAATAAGTAAAATTAACAAGTTGACCAATTTAAATTAATTAATTATATGCAAATTAACCGAAAAATAAAGAATGCAGAAGTATGAGATAAGGTAATTAAGAGTAACGCCTATTACCAAAAAAATGTGTAATCTCGTCTTAATAAGTTATTTGGACATACGAAAAGAATATACACTCAACAATAGTTACGTTTCATTGAGTTGTTGTATTTGTGTGCCAAATGTATTTTGGATACAATATTTGTTTATACTCATTTACATTTATTTGATACGTGTGTGTCTATTTGTATCTTAATAAAAAATAAAAAAAAATAGACATATTTAAACACATTTAAATAATATCATATATCAGTGTGTTCAACCTTATTTTTAACATATATTCTTAAAATAAATTTAAAAATAATACATATTATTTATTAATTTTTTTAAATACTTTATATAATTAAAATAAGATATTAAAAATAATTAAAAAATTAATTTATATTTTTATATTAATAACATATTAAAGTATCATTATTATTTTTCTAAAAAATAGATCATACATGGTAATACATGAAACATTTTTGTTTTAGTGAGAAACAGGTGCCGACATTACTTTAAGATTTATTTGATTGTTTCTTAAGTTCATGATCAATATTCATCCAAACTAATCTAAATTTGTTTGATAGTTAATTCACTAATTTACTTAAATAAAGGTTATTGATTCGAATATAGAATAATCTATTAGTCAATGTGCATCCTACGCAACAATATATTTAATCCAAAATAAAATAGCATACTTGAATTTCTAACAAATTGACTTGTCATTAATTGGAAAATTGGTTTAATTAAGTCCAAATTTTTCTACTTAGCCTTTCTTATAAACAACTAAAAGTGAAATCAGTGAAATAAATCAATCGTAAGTTAAGTTCGAAAATTTCTTATAAATCTTTTGTTGTTTTCTTTTGTATTAATTGATCATTACACTTTGACTGTCCAATTTAAAATTAGTGTTACAATTTTGCATTATCTTTTATTTTTGGAAGATTATGCACAACACTAGTGAGGGCATAGTTTGCACCAAATTTATTTTTTTTTGTGTCTATAGTTTGCACCAAATTCGTGTCGGAACTTAGGTATGTGTCATAAAATCCTAGTCCTATATAATCGAATTTGTGAAATCCTTTAATTATTCTTTTAATTATGTTGTTGTAAAATATTTGATTATTCTAGTATAGCTGATTACTTGATTGAGATAATGTGTCAGGTAATATATCTAAATGATTAAATGGTCAAATTCATCTTTAAGAAATTACTCATTTTTTAAATTGGTTTTCGAAAGATTTTTTTAATTAAATTTATTATTCAAAAATTTTAAATTAGTTACATTAGTCCTGTCATCATTTCTATTAATGATGGCGTCAAAATTTGTTAATATGATATATTAAGTGACACCATAGCACACACTTAGCACTTGACATTTTTAATTAGCTAATAACTTAATAAGTTCACGAACTTGAATAAAAAAATCTTTCAAAGACTAATTTAGAAAACGAGTAATTATTTAGAGACGAATTTGACTATTTACTCATATTTAAATACACAATTATATTATATATATGATGACTAATTTTTTCTATTTATAAAGCATTTTTATATTTAATGTGTGTCCATTGTCACATAAAATATGGACTCTACAATTTCCTTTCACAAATTTTACTCAACTTGGCCAAAACACTACCGATGTGGGTAAAGAGGAAGGAAAGGTTTCAGAACATACAAAAACAACAAATTGGACAATATAGCATCAGTCACTCGTTAATAGAAGATTTATTTATAAACTCATGATTGATTGTGATTTTTAAACCCCAAAGAAGAGTCACCTTTTCGGCTCACATATTTCATATTTGTATATTTTTTTAAAATATCTCATTAATCAAATAAAAGGTTTAAATCATAAATCACCATTTTTTTTTAGAATTAAACAGGCTACCTTGTTTTTTTTTTACCCGTACCATGAGAATTCAAACCAATACATGATTATTGACAGCTAGCTTGAAATAACTTGTAGTGCTTTGTAGCTTGATAAGCACATGACAGATAAGAGTAGTGATATACCCTTCTTAATTATAATTTGTTAATTACTTCTTTTGGTCCCAAATTGTTGTCACTAAAAAATAAATTAGGATCATATATGGGCTAACAAAAAGCAGCTACACCACGGCATTTTACATTAATGAAGTTGGGTCTAGAAAAGAATTAGCAAAGTTAGGTTATAAAAGGAGAAAGGTGGTGTCAATGTTGGCCAAAACTTTAATGCTATGAGAAATTGTCTCTAGCCACAAAAATAGGGTACAATTTTAGGCAATTGATGCTTTAATTTCTGTTGTTGTTGTAGTAGGTAGAAGATAAATTAAAGTGCATTTGAGAGGTAAAGATAACATTATTCATGAGCTCAATGATTGATAACCTAGTGGTCCTTGTAGGTCATCCTGTCTCTTATCACTTCTTCCCATCAATGATGGCATCCAAGGGAAGAGCTTAACCAACTCCTTGCTTAGTTTATTTGACCTAAGTTGCTTATCATTGATTCCAAACTTTGCTCTTTCAATTGCTTCCATTATATCCTCCCTTGCCACACCTTCACTACCTGCAAAGTGCAAAACGTGTAACTTATGAATTATTGAGACACCTTTGAAGCATGGATACCACCATGGACATGGACCCTTTCAAGATTTCTATGATGGTATTCAAGCATTTACAAATGACAAACGACCAATATCACTACCATCAATATTCAAGCACAAATATTGGTGTTTCTGAACCCATTGACACCATGTCTAAGTCATGTTTCAAGTGTCTATGAAGTAGAAACAGAAAACATAATTGTTAAATGCAGGTACATATATGACATGTGTTGTAGTTGCCTTTGAGTATCAAACACTAACATGTGCTGGACACACAGAGACCTCGTTTTGGTGTATCTGCACTTCATGGCTGGTCATTGACCTGATGACCTAAGCCTTCATACTTATGCACCACGGAGTGGATTGGATTGAGTCAATTCGGGTCGGCTAAATTTTTTTGTAAGCAAAGACAACCCAACTTGAAGTAATTTGACTGGATTTTATTTTAACCCAAACCCGACACAACCCGAACAGGCCAACCACCAAGACTTAGCCCTCTTTCTTGAAAGTAATTAAATATATTTGACGTGAGGGCAGAAAGAATACTCGAGGATGAGGACAACCAATGCAGAGGGAGATAGAGTGGATATTTTGGCTGGAAGATAGTGTGCAACTAAAACTAATTTATACAGAATTAGGTGGGAAAATACATTATATCCCACTGTATACTTTAAATATAAAAAAAAGAGAGATACAATTTAGTGAGGCATTGTGATGGTAACTTGTGAATGCAATATCGACTTGAATGTAAAACCACAAATTGATCTTTACCTCTACGGGCAGCAAGCAAAGCAGCTTCATTGACGATGTTTGCCAGGTCAGCACCTACAAAGCCAGCAGTAAGAGAAGCGATTAAATGACAAATGATGTTTGTGTCCTCCTCTAAGGGAACACCTCTTAGATGTACAGCCAATATCTTTCTCCTTCCTTCCTCATCAGGCTCCCCAACATATACTTTTCGCGAGAAACGACCAGGGCGACATAGGGCTGGATCCAAAGCTTCCGGGCGATTAGTTGCTGCAATGACAACCACTCTCATCTCGGATTCAAATCCATCCATTTCTGTGAGCAACTATATATACAGAAAACAAGAAAGGTTAGCTTAGAGAACATAATAAACTCTTCACAGTGATAATTATGCTAATTGTCTAACCGAAATTCCAATTAACATATGAAATCCTTGTATTTCTAGTATCGACTATAAATTAATACTATGAAATAATTGATGAAGCAGTTGGACTGGAACATTTTTAAAGTGAGCTGTTCGTTTAACAAAAAAAGGCAATCTTGAAAAATAATTGATAACAATTCACCTGCAGAAATCCTACTTTCCTAATATATATGACACAGTAACTCTGTAAGTCAGAACCACTTTTGAATTGTTTGTTGCCACAAAATAAGTGTAGTAAACTTACTTGGTTTAGTGTTTGGTCACGTTCATCGTTGAAACTTCTTCCGCGCCTGCCTCCAACGGCATCAAGCTCATCTATGAATATGATTGATGGTGCAAATTTCCTTGCTGCATTAAAAAGGTCTCTGATTCTAGCTGCTCCTCTCCCAACAAACAATTCCACAAACTCACTGGCAGATACGGTGAAAAAGGGTACACCTGCTTCCCCCGCCACAGCACGTGCAAGTAATGTTTTCCCTGTTCCAGGGGGGCCTACCAGCAACACACCTCGAGGTAATTTTGCCCCTACCTTTTGGTAGTTTATATCCCCTTGCAGACATGAAACTATCTACAAACAAGGGAATGCATTAATAAATGGAAAACTACAAAGTTGATTAACATTGGGATGCAAAGAGGATTACTTTCATGGAGGATGTGTAATGAAAAGACAGACATCATATGCTTACAAAGTTGATCAACATTAGCCATTATTTATCTGATTTTTAAAGAATTTGTGTCAACCTGTGGTCACAACCAGAATACTGTCACAACACACAACTTGTGTATCATAAACCATAATGTTAGTGGCACTTTCTTAGCTCCTTATACTAAAACGTTATGCTCTTGTACCATGTTGTAGTTAAAAATTCTAATAATACTATACAGTTTATACTGCCAAATCAGTTAGCTTGTGTGAGATCCTCCAACATAATGATTAGTGTTTCTTCTTGGTATGTTATCAACAGAGAAGAATATTTCAGGCAATAGAAAATTAAAATTGGAAAACTAATAACAAAAAGAAAACAGATTATGATTGACTCTTGTATTACTCGCATAAATGCATCTAATGACCAATTAGGTACACTAGAAACTAGAAAATAAAAGATAAGCGACTGATAAATGTACAACCGATATAGGGGGAAAAGTGACGTCATCAGCTACACTTATTTGTCAACCAAACTAGCAAGACAGCAAAATATAATTTTATAATGCTAACCGATAAATGCATAATGATTGTAAACATTATAGTATGAGATAATTACCTCCATGAGCTCTACTTTTGCAGAATCAACTCCTTCAACATCATCAAATCCAACTGTCTGGCCGTTAGGTTTCTGCTTCCTAGCTGGACTATTAGCAGCAGAAAGCTGACGGTATAGAAGCCACATCATTGGAATCAACGGTATCCACAGTGTAATCACGGTTATCAAAGTATTCCTCATTGACATTAACACAGATTGAGGGGCAGAACTATATGAAACTCCTTTTTCTCTCATTAAACTAAGAAGGAATTTTTCATCACGGTCAATTTTTCTTGTGGAATACTGCCACTCAGGAACTGAAGCCCGGGCCTTCGAAAATTTCCCTAATATATTCAATGCTGGGGTTTTGCCAGCGCTTGAAGCTCCCTCACTTGGAGGCTTATCTACATACCTGTCAACTGAAACATCAGCAACTTGCAATTCATTTCCAGAAACCTGATCATTTTCAACAACTGGATTGTTCATGTTGTAATATATGCGCCGGGACCCCTCTTCCAGCAACACTTTCGCAACATAGCCACTTTGAAGGCTTGTAATCAAGTCAGAATACGGTACGGTTTTCACCGGAGGAAGCGCAGTCAACTTCAAAAACAGGAAACAAAGGCTGAAAACAATAGAAACCGAGGCAGAAAATGCCACGGTTCTAATATTCTTACGGACAAAGATTCCCACCTCATTCAAAAAGGACTTAATGGATGCCCTCCTCAATCTCATAGCCAATAACCATAACCTCGGCCGCAACCTCAACGAAAATCTCTTCTTCAACCTATTACTATCTCCTTTACCATAGTGTGACTTTCTCTCAACCCTGCTTCTACTACTCACAAGTGGCTCAATTTTATTATTACCGGAAAAACCATGTTGAGAATTGCAACAATAAGGAAACCTCAGTGAGGCATTTCTACATCTTCTATCATCATAATAATACTTCAATTTCGGGTTCCAAACCAAATTATGTTGAAATTTGTATGACTGATTAAATCTAAACCCCGGAGAAGGAAAAACAAATGAACTAGTGCACAAACCTCCACAAACCCCAAAATATCTTCTTTGAGCTATATCAACAAATGATCCAGTATTGAAAGAAGAAAAGGAAAAAGAAGCCATGCTCTCTTTCACAATTGATGCTCTACACAGCCATATAATCAATCTTCAAGTTCCCGACAAACTGCATTACTCCAAAAAATTTTTGAGCTTGAAAAACACTAGGAGGCAGAGAATTTCATGGGAATTTTAGTACCTGATCTCATATCATGTTATGCGTCAAACGAGAAATTGAATTGTAAGTTGTGAATTGCAAGGTACTGTAAACCGGACCGGATATTAAACCGCTCAGGCTACCGGACAGCGCCGGAGACGGCGGCGTACAAGGACGTCACTTACGGAGAGGGGTTTCCGCTTGAGGGACGTGCAGGTTGCCGAAGAAAACAGAAACGGCGCGAGCAGGGAAAACAGAGGAGAAAGTGGTGAAGCAGTGAGGGGCTTCCGCTTCAGGCTAAGGTTTCGTTTTTTTTTTTCTCTTTTCTTTTTTGGATGTGGACTGGAGTGTTTTCGATTGGGATTGGATGTGATCAAAATTTCGATCTAATTCACACTAAGATTTTGTTTGGATAGAGGAAAGAAAATGAGAGAAAAAAAAATAAGAGGAAAAAAATAATTGAAAAGAAAATAGAAAGAAAAGTAGAGTTATTTGTACGTTGTTTGGATTAAGAGAAAATGGATGGAAAGAAAATACAGAGAAAATTTTCTTTTGTTTAGATAGAAAAAAAAAGTGAGAAGAAAAAAAATCATAAAGTATAAAATTACATTAATACTCTTATAACAAAATAAAGTATAAATATTTTTATTTATTTATATTTTATCGCATTTTATAAATATTTAAAATATTATAATTTTATATATTTAATTTAAATTATTTATTTAATACACATATAATATTTAAATATAAATTTTTATTATAATAATATATTAAAACTATTAAAATTAAATTTATATTGATAATTATTAATAATAATATAACTATGGGCAATATTATAAATATACAAAAATAATATTTTTCTTGTTTGTTATGGATGGAAAATTTTTTTAGTGGAATCCACAAAAAAATTTTTCTTCCTTTCCATTTCTTTTAACATCCAAACAAAGAAAAATAATATTTTCCATTCATTTTCCTTCCATCCTTTTTCTTTCTTCTTATTTTCCTTTAAAACAAACAGAGTGTAAATTTATTGCATTGAATCTAATATCACATTTTTTATATTTGGATTTAATTGACATATTAATTAGATCGAATATTAATTGTATCCACAAAATAAAAATATATTAAAAAATTTATTTCTATTAAAAAATTAATAAAATCTATTTTTCAATATAATAAAACTCTTTTTCATTTTTTAAATATGATTACTTATACAGTGTAAGTGTTATACAATATTAAATAAACCAACTTTTTTAAACAACAAAAATAAAATAATACAAGAGATATAAATAATAATTACCAATTGAAATAAAACATAAATACAACATATATTATTTATTTATGAGATAAATACTAAATCGATATTTAAAATATTCTAACGCCGAACAAAACTGACTTTGTAATTAACAAAATAATACTTAAATAATTTTAAAATTTAAAGTGAAAATGATGTTGAGCTAATCACCATTTTTTGTTGATATGACAACCTTCTTAAACTAATTACTTACCTATAATTAGTAATTAAATTAAATAAATTCATAAGTAGAAAATTTTTAATTTGCACTAAGTTTATCCTAATTTTATAGGACTAATCTACACTTATTACTATTTATTGTGATTAATTATCCTATTTTTTACTCAAGAGTTAAACTTAAAGATCACATAAAATGAGAGACGTTGCTCTTAAAATCAGTCTAGACACCAAGGTTAACAAATCAACGTGAGAACCATTGTTGATTGGAGAGCTTCGAGTAAAAAGCCTTGCAAAGAGCATCATCGCGACACCGTTGATGATGCCATTGACGAGATAAGTTTCGCTTCTTTTCATTGTTGTAGCTTGTAATAGTGACTGAGTAATGGTTATTGAGAGCAATGGTTACTTCGCCCTTAAACTTACTATAAGATTGATGAATTAAGTTTTTGTGTTTGTTGTGTTAAGGAACCAACGCTTTACCTTTGATTTATTCTTTTTATGTTTCTTTTGTCAATTTTCAGATAGATCGTTTTGTCTCGTTTATATATCATCACATGGGTTTTTGGCAAAAGAATAGAGAGGGTAATATGAGATATAATAGGTTTTAGTAACTGAAATACATAAGGTGAACATCGAAACATGTAATTTATTTTTTGTTGAGGGCTTATTTGGTTTTGATGCATAAACATCTTTAGTTGTTTTCTTTATTATTCTTTTAAATAAAGTTAGTGAGTTTTTTATTTTAATTGAAATGTTTTATGCTTTAATCAATGATTCTTGGAGTTGCTTTGTGCTTTGATATGTTTAGGAAGTTGTTGAAAGATTTTAGGCAAAACCAAAGGAGGAAAACAAAGGAAGAGAAGGACAACCAAAAAGTCAGTGGGAGAACCAAGGAAGGTGCCATGCAAAAGGAAGCAACTTCCCAGGGAACCAAGAATTGAAGACAAGTGCAGAGAGAATTTGTGGATGCTGTCATCCTGACCTCTTCATACTCGAGTGACTATTACTTGAGTTATAAAGGTCCAAATGAAGCGGTTTTAACGGCGTTGAAAAGCCAACTTCCAGAACTTTCTAAAAATATATAATTGTCTATATTGGACGTTCCGTTTGAGCTGCGAACGACCTTCATCTTTGAGTTCGAAACTTCAGCACGAAGAAGCCTAGCATGGGACGGACCCACGCGGGCCACGCCCTCCATGCACCAAAACACCCGCTGGAAGTACTCCACGAAGGTGTCGGATGTCTCTACACACCCAGCCATTCTTACCACGCCTAAAACACGTCCAAACCCCCCCCCCCCCCCCCAAAACACTCCTATACACCATACAACACTCCAAACTCCATACAAGCATGGTGTGCCACATCCCCCACACCTATGCATGCCTTGCCACACTTGCCTCACCACCTTCACTCTCCCTTCATCACTAACGTGAAACGTCCCTCACGCCATTTTTCACTCTCTTCACCAATGTGAAACGTGGATTACGCCCCCTCTCCACACCCAAGCTTCCAGGTACGAAGACGTCAAACATGCCTTTACCAACGTGGGATGTTCCCACGCCACCTCCATGTATGAAGCTCGACGTCCCAAGTTGAAGACCCACGTCTCGCATTAGACCAAAGGCCAGCAGCCCCATCTCCCTCTCCATGCGAAGACGTCGCACGTGGCCTTCCTCACGTCCCACGTTGGGCCAAAGGCCAGCAGTTCCATCCTCCATGCTTGCGAAGACGTCACACGTGACCTTCCCACGTCCCACGTCCCACGTTGGGCCAAGCTCTAGTAGCCCCACCCTCCAAGTCCTCGAGCACGTGGGACGTTGCACATGCCAGGGATACACCTAGCCTCCTATCTTCAAGGGCGTGGGACTTCCCTCACTTGACCCACATCTTTGAGAGCAACACTAACTCTTGGAAGGTGCCCATCAAGTAGGACACAAGCCCATGATTTCAATAAAGCGACACATCAAGTTCTGAATTTTAATTATAAGGAAGATCACTAATTAATTAAGAGTCATTAGAAAAGATTTGATTAGGATTTGATTTTATTTTTTTTATTTAATTTGAATTTGAATTTTAAGTTTTAAATAAGGACTTTGTCCACGAACAGGGACATTACGTAACACATTACACCATATTTTAAAATCCTGTTTTTAATTCCATCGTGAGCAACTAATCTCCTTTATGAAGGTTAGGAGCTTTATTCATCTTTTTTTGAATTATTAATCTAAGTGTTTTACTTTATTTGAGGTTTGTACTTTGATCTATTCATGACTGAGTCTTTACTTCATATGCACAAAATATTGATTTTTACCTTTCACATAAGACATTGCAAAAACCATCTATCAGGTTGCTAGTTGTCTTTGACTTCAACAGAACCGCTGGGAGGCGACAAAAGCACGTTCCATCGTAGGTTTTACTCACAAGCTCTGATATACCATCCACTTCGAAAGCTTCTATTGATGGGTTGTTTTTCCCCATACCAGATTTCCCATGACCTGTGGATGAATTCATGTTTCAATCTGCAAAATTTGGACAAAGCAAGCTCGAAAGTCTCAATTTAGGGTTCAAGACAATGTTAGTGTGAATTAGGAATTTTTCACCTATGAATTGATTTAATTGGTAATTACAGGTAAGTAATTAGTTTAAGTAGGTTGCCATATCAGCAAAAAACGGTGGCCAGTTCAATATCATTCTCACCGGAGATTTGTTCCGACAAATACGAGGACACGTTTGTCGAATTTTAAAATCATTCAGGTATCATTTTGTTAATAACAAAAGTCAGATACTATTTTGCCAGCGCTAGAATCTTTCGAATACAATTTGATATTTATCTCTTTATTTATTATTTGGCGCAGATCTACAAATATATAGATCGGATCTACATATATTGAATATATTGATGTGATATCTATGATCCGATCCGATAAGAGTGCGAATCGAATACAGATAAATACCACGAATTTACAGATACGATTAATTCATGAATACTCCTAGTATAAAGTTGAATGTCATTATTCTCTCTGTCTTCCTTCATTCCTTTACCCACTGCCCACTATGTTTAAATTTCTCTCAAAATTCAAATCAATGTTATTGTCCACTATAGATTTTCACTTCCAAAGCTTTTGACTTCAACGCTCCAAATTAATTATCTTCTACTATATCTTACGGTAAGATATTTCATTATCATCACTATAAAATCACTTTTATATTACTGATGAATAGCAAGAATGAGGATTAGTCTCACATTGGAGACCTCCATAGCTTATGTCTTACTGTTTTGAGTTGCATTTGGCGTCTTTTCACCTTAATAAATGAATATATACAACATATTGAAAGTTTAAAAAAGACGAATGTTTTATATAGGACTAGAAATATAAATAATAAAGAGTAAATACCCTATTCGGCTCTTAACCTTTTTCCCGTGAGACATAGTGCACCTTAATCATTCTTCAACCTCAAACAGACCTACACCCATTAAAAAAAATTGACAAATCGACCTTTACTATCGGACGGCAAAAGGTTGCCGCTGATGTATCAGGTAACACTGCTACGTGTCACCTCCAAATAGTTACAGGGACTAAAAACCCCTCCTCAAATTTCCAACCTTGCGCCTTTGTTTTTTTCTTTGGATAATGCACCCCTTTGTTTCTTTTCTTCAAAGTCTTCCTTCATTCACTCACTCATTTTCAATTTCTTTTACACAAACACCACTGAGCTTCTATTTCTTTATTAATGGCGGACACCATTGAGCTTTGATTCTTTCATTAATTGCGGATTTCACTGTCACCCCTTTCACAACCACTAAACCTCATTCTCCATTCACTTCAAGGATCCACCATTCAAAACCTTCTACCACCATCACAAGAAAAAATAAATCTAAAATATCTAATAATCCATAGAAGTTTCAAGCAGATAAAATTTAGAAACCATCTATATAATATATCACATCATACGCATAAAAATTCAAATTTCCATTTGTTGAATAACAAAAAATAATCTAAAAATTGGAAATGAAGAAGCTAAGGGCTTCGGGTTTTCCGATGAGATTGGCGTCGGTGGAGGTGGATTTGAAGAGGATTGGAGGAGGTGTTGACGCCGTTGAGGGAGACATTGGTGGAGATGTTGAGGCATGACATCGTTTCTCTTTTTGTTCTCTACTGCTTACCAGTTCAGAGATGAACAAGAAAGAAGGAAGAAGGAAGAAGAAGAAAAAAGGGTAGGGAGAGTGGTTTTTAGTCGCTGCGACCATTTAGATGTGACATGTGGCACTATTATCTAACACGTCAGCAGTAACCTTTTGTCATTCGATAACAGGAGTCGATTTGTCAATTTTTCTCAAGGGGTGAAGATCGGTTGGGGTTTAAGAATGATTGAGATGCACTATATCTCACAAAAAAAAATGATCAAGACCAAATAGGGTATTTACCCAATAAAAAACATATAACCACCGTACTCATTTTTCGCTCGTATCTCTCTATTTCTGTTCACAAACTAAATCACATTGCACCTTTTGCTGTTTTTTATGGTAAAGTTGCTTAGACACATGGAAAGCTCTAAGCCAAACAGAACAGAACAATGTATGATATTGGCTGATTAGATGAAAAGTGAAAAAGGTTTACAACTACAAAATCAAACTTCATAGTGGTTTCACAATGACATACATAATAATTTTATAAAAGAATGATGTTTCAAATTTCTATTGATAAGTACCAAAAAGAATAAGCATAAATGTGGAGAAGAGAAGGCATGTAATTATGCATTTCTGTTAAGGTTTAATCCCCAACCAAAACAAACAATGGGGAAACAAAAAAGCCCATATATTACAATTCTCCAGCATCGACAACCAAAGAATATTATCACTAAGAATTGCTTCTAAGTACAGTGAATCTATTCCCACTACAAAAGCCAGTTGATTGTAATGTTGCCAAGCCATGTGAACAATGGAAACTGGACCAAAGCAATAAACAGCAAGAGATAGTGGTGTCTGCTTGAATCATAACTTCTCACCTCTGCGAAAAGGACTCTCTTCATTGTTTTCACCAAGAATACTCCCATGCATAAGCAGGTCCATGGCATCAAAAAGTAGTAAGAGTAACCCAATATTATTCTTCCAAGAACGGCCAAACATATACCAGTGAAAGTATAACCAGCATATGCTATAATGTCTAGCAGTGGCGCTTCCCCACTACCCAACGAAAGTAATGTTACTTTTAGCAGTGACGCTTGCATAAACCAACCAAGCAATCCCTTGATGAATAACAAGTTCAAAGCTTCTGGACTAAACCTGGACATAAATATTATACAATACCATTAAGAAACTTTGAGAAAACATGGAGAGAAGCTAGAGAGTGAACAAAAATGAGTTATACAGACTAAACTAAATTCTCAGTGTAACAAATCAGAGCACAATCGTGAAAAAATTCTAAATAAAAATCATGAAAATAGAATTCACAATCTCTGTAACATCTAAGAAGCTCAAAACTTCTAATGCTTCCAATTAAGTTCTTACAGAATGTTAGACTGAAACATATTAATAAATTTTCGACTTTGGAAAAAAACAATTTTAGTACTTCAAACATAACTGGAAGAAGGGAAAAAAGAGTCATGACACCTGGAAACTACAACACATTATACACTGATATACCGAAGTTATTTGCAATGAAGAAATTTTCTAATGTTAAGCACTTTCAATATAACTTAGAGCATCATCTGTTTCATTGCACCACCACATAAGAGGTATTGCAATTCCTTACCCGCCACATTATACCACACAACACACAGATCCTTTTCACATAATCATTTACCAACACTTTAAAATAGAGCAATTCTGTTTCATAATACATGGTTGAGACATTAAAGCCTAAAGGAGGGAAGTAGATTGATCATTTAAAATTATCCCTATCTACAATAGCACATCAGACATTAGCTGATATTTTGGAAAAATTGGTTCTGAAAATGCAACCTCCGGAACTGCTGTCATAGCATAACCACGAAAGTTTAATGTAAAAACAATGCATCTTAAGCTATGCTTGCACTTTTCTTCCCAGGAGTACTATTTATTATGCAACATAGAGAAAATAATTGCAATATAAAAGACATGATATTTTACACAATCAGGTAATATAGCATCATAGTTAATCCAAACTTGACACTAATAGAGCATGCCATTACCGAATACTCTAGCATGAAAATGAAAGCAAGGAAGAGAAGATTCACGTACTTTCCATGAAGACCCAATGAGAGGCCCGCGAGAACAACATAGGTACCGAATGCCATTAATGGAATGTATAGATCTGGTGCGTTTATGTCATAAATTGGTGGTTTATAGGACAGCCTGCCACCAACTGGTTCAGTAATTCTAGTCCAATGACCCTGAACAAGGAAAAGAAAACAACAGTATAACCAACATGTACATGAAATAGGATAATAAAATGGAAACCAAAGGAAAGATGCAGGAGGGAGTAACATTACTGCTTACCCGATGCAGGAATGGAAACAAAACCACCTTCAATTTGTTCTTGACATAATGGTCATTAACTTGAAAGTAGTATTGAGGGTCAGAAAAATATCGACTTATCTGCCATTTAATAAAGAAGATTAATCAAAATACATAAACATTGAATCCACATCTTTAGAGAATATCTATACTTAAAGTAAGCAGAGATAGAAAATCAAGGTATATAATGCTATTTATTTATTTATTTTTGGTTTATCCTTTAAATCTGAAAGTGAGAAAATAAGCCACATATGAAATAGATTGTAAAAGCAAATAAAAAAGAATCTCAAACTTTCATTAAAGTATGAAACTAAACTGAGAACTCTACACACTAAAGTGCCAATTACACATCAACTCTGAAAATCAACAGATAAGCACTACAGACATTAGATCAACCACTTAGAGATGATACATGATCAAATGATTAAGCTTCAACAACATCATGTTTAGCTAAATGTAGTTTCTTCCCATCATAATGTTGAAATCATGTCCACAAACATCTAGTAAAATAAATTCTTTGCAAAGAACAATGGTAGAAGAATGAAACTTACATTGCTCTGGACATACTCAGAACTTGATCCTAATATTTTCCCTCCATAAGCACCCAATCCACCTCGAATGAGTCCTGAGCCAGCAACATTGAATGCACTCCCAAAAGGATTAGGTTGCGAACTCGCCGGAGGCTGCGGTATTCCGGGTTGCGGTCCAACATTATTGTACATTCTTGCTGCAATTACCACAACAAAACAATAAGCACCATAAATCATTTCCACATATTTCATATTGCATAGTAATAGACATTCTTACAAAAACCGATCACAAGGGTTCAAAAAATAACATTACATGCAACTAATTGATTCGGTTACAGAGAACGATAAGTACGAAGGACTCAACAGAACCAAAGCTCATAAAACCCTATTTCACCAAAAATAAAGAGCGAAATGAACGTAGATTCGAGATCCATCAGAGAAGCAATAGAAATTTATGGATCGCATGTAAATTAGAAAACAACGTAATCTGTCATTCGAAGAGTTGTGAAGAAGGAGGAGGAGGAACCTGGTAGTAGATTGGTGAGATGGAAAAAATGGCGCCGGAAACAACGAGAAGAAGAAGAAGAAGAAGAAGAAAGAGTGTGAGTTGGGCGAAGCAGATCGGATCTGAGATATGGGAACTGAGAGAGATGAGCCTTCTTTGTAACTGCTACTCACACCATACGCAAATTCAATGTTTTTTCTTTTTCTTTTTCTTTTTCAAATAATATCACAAATTGGTCGGTAACAGTTTTTTTTATTAAATAAATTAGATTGTAATAAAAATTTCGGATAAATTAATCTTTAACTAAGTATTTTTATCGGTAATAAAATTATAGAAATATAAATTTTTTTAAATTTTATCGATTTTGTCCTGATATTATAGATTATGACAAAAAATTTTAGAATTAAATTACTTTTACAAAAAAGTTATAGAAGACAAAAGTTTTTATCGACTAAGAAAATCAGAGTCTCTGTAGATTAAAAAAATTAACTAATATAATTTTTAATTATTTTTATGGGAAATAATTTAATTTTTTATTAATAATTAATTTTAATATTCATTTCTAAAATTTAAAAGAATTTAACATATATACTTTTATATTTGATTAGGTGTTAAGTTTATTGCACAAATTGAAATAATTAAATTTTATGTTTAATATTTAAAAATAATTTTTTTATCACTATGTGTATAAAAATATAATTAGATATTAGCACCAAAAAAATTATATTAATAGTTATAAAATTAATTCAAATTATTCTTTTTAAAAATAATTAAATCTTGATTCTAACTTTTAATCATAATATTAGTATTATCTTCAAATTATATGTAATAAATATTTGAAGAAAAAAATTAAAATATATATTAAAAAGATAAGCAGTAATATGCATATAATAATATTATTATTATTTTTATTTGAATTATATCATTTTGTTAATTTTATTTTTTTTAGAATATAAAAGTAGAGAAAAATAGAGAATGAGAAAAAAGAGAGAGAAAGATAAAGAAAAAGAATGAGAAGAGTTTGTTAATTTTGGAAAGAAAAATTTTATTTTAATTGTAATAAAAAATATCTGATGATATATTTTAATTTATCAAATTATTATTATAAATTATAAATTATATATAGAACGAAGAAAAAGGTAGAGAGAAGTAAAAAAAAGAGAGAGATAGATAAGAGAACGTTTAAAGGGAGTTTATTAATTTTAAAAAAAATATTTTTTTCAATTTTAATAAAAAATTGTTATGTGACATATTTTAGTTATTAAATTAGTTAGTAATATGTAATATATAATATATAATATAGTTATATTTGAATTTCAATTTTAATATTTTAATTTAATTTGAATATAATTAGAGAATGTCACATTACATATTTTAATTATTAATTTTATAATTAGTCATTGATAATAATATATAAGAAAGATAGAGTGAGTGAATGGATGAGAGAAATAAAGAAAAAAAAGAGGAAAGAATGAAAAATTCTTTAATTTTAGATGAAAAGATTTTATTTTAATTGAAATAAAAGAGTGATATGTGGTATATTTTGATTGTAAAATTAGTAATATATAATAGATAATAAATTTTTTAAATATTAGATAAATTAATTTTAAATAAAATAAAAAGCATACTAATTCTTAATATTTTAAGCAAACTAATTATGTGTAAGCAAAAATATGTAGTTACTTTATATTTTTGTTTCCAATATTTGTGTTTTAAAGGTGAGAGACAATTTCTTTTAAACAAAATTATTATGTATACACTAATATCAATCATTAAAATCGAACAATGAGTTAGATAAATTTTGATAAATTTTTTAAAAATTCAATCCAATAATATTGTGGAGTTATTTGGAGGTTCAAAGGTACATTCTACCGTTTAGATCAATGTTAAATTTAAAGTCCACCCATAACCCATTATCTTCTTGATGAACGCAAAGAGTATGTATGTGGTGCTCTTCAAATTTAATAGACTCGTAAAGTGGTAGAAAATACAACGTTCCCTTCGAAGAAAGAAAAAAACTATACAAATTGGGCTCTTATATTGATGAACGGGGATGGTTATTTCCAAAGATGATTTGTTCATATCATCAAAATGTGGCTCTAATTATATAGCAAAGAAAGGAGTTCGATATCTCTATGATAAGTTTTAAATTGAAAATATCATTAGACACAGGATTCTTGTGTATTATTCAACAAATTCTTGGAATTATTAAAGAGGGGAAAGGGAAGAGAAGATGATTTGGAAAGTTGACAGTCCACTAAAATTCATGAAGCTTCACTAAATAGAGTAGACAGTGGTGCTGCTTTATCTTTTTTGGCAATCCAAATCATGCTACTTTCACTATCTATTTTAAATTTCTAATAAGATAACAACTAAATAATTTAACAAATAATTACATATTCTTATGTTTGCATCTGGGTAATTATCCTCAAACTTCAAGGATTTAAGCAATTTTTGTTGCATTCGATATTATATTGTGGAAATTACATTTTTTAAATAATAGTAACATGAAAATATTAGATAAACAAATCATTTTTTAACTAAATCAAACAAAGTATTTTTAGATATATTTTTTTTTTATCTACAGCATACACGCGTTCAATTTCAATTTCAGCATCTTCTACGCTTTCTTTTAAATTAGTTGGATTTGATTATCAGAAGTATTTGTACACGTAGTGTCACCGATATCGATAATGATAATGATAATAATAATAATTTATATAAAGTTGTTAGTAGATAATTGTGAGATGATTTAATATGTTTGATTAAAGAAAAAGTATATGGAACCAAGAGGTTATTAGTAAAAAAACTAAACAAAATCACATTAATTTATATTAATAATTAATTTTAAGTTTTTTAAATTTAAAATTTAAAAAATTTAAAATCAATTAAGTAAACTTAATTAAAATCTATAAAAGTTTTCTTATTTTCTCTCACATTAACTTACCCATCTCCAACAATCACACAGACATCTTTTTCACGGTCAGACTTCTTCCGCCTCCCCACTGCGATCCACTCCTCTTCTATCACCAACATCTGACTCGTTGGATTCGCCATCGTCAATAAAAACCGCTTCCCTTTCACGAACCAGATCGAATTTAAGGTTATACTCATATTTCTTTTGGTTCTTTATGTTTTTCTGGGAGTTTCTTGAGTGTTATGATCTAGTTCCCTAATGCATCCTTTTTGTGTTTGGACACACTCTTTTCTTATTTAAAAAAAACATCTGTAATTATTAATCTCTTTGGAGATTTGAAATGAAGGAAGAAGAGAGTTTTATTTCCTTTATCTTTTCCTTCTAATCCAGAAAAATAGACAAAAATTTTCAAGTGGCATTTTACTTGATTTTTGTCATGTGCTAATTGGTATTTATTATTTGCTGCATTGTTGAAACACAGGAGTTAAACACTATTGAGTGCCGAGGATTTCATCACATTGTATGAAGAGATTCTACCTTGTACACAATCGTTTTGGAATATTAGGTGTCGTTTTGATGATTAAAAAGACTGCAAATTATACACTTGCTCTTAATTAAAAGGAGTCCTTGAACAATTACAGAAATATATAAAAAAACATTCATTTAATATGAAAAAAATATCATAATACTTAATAAAAGAAATATCCAGTTATATTTTAGCAAAAATAATTAAATATCTATAAAATTTAAAAAAATATATGAAATTCTTAAAGAAATAGAGACATTCACATTTGCAATACAAAAAAATTCGAAAAATATATAAAAGAACATCCATTTAGTATGCGAAAGAAACATTCTAATACTTAGTAGAAGAAACATCCATATATATTAACTTGTAAAGATTTTGGATTCACCCAAAGATATTTGGCTGGTTTTTGGCTAATATCTTTTTAGTTCTCTAGCATTGCTCTTGATTAAATTATTATCTAAGTACAATTGCATGTGAATTTTTTTAAAAAAATATTAATAATAATAAGTAACGAAAATAAAGTGGACAGAAACAATTGAAAGTAAAAGCAGAGTAGTGCTTTTTTCCTTTAAATTCTCTTTAATCCTTTACCAATTAAAGCGTATAGAGTGTAGTATTTCCATTAGCACCATGAAAGTGTGGCTCGTTTCTACTTTAATTTAATACGTCCTCTCATTTTCACATAACTTCATTAAGAAGCAACTGAATCTGATAAATCCCAAACATATTTTTGTTCTTTCTAGCACACTGAATAAAGATGTATGTGACTAGACCTTTGTCTATGTACAGAAGATCACCAAGTACTCTTGAAGTGGCAACACCGGATGCTCCATATTCCGGTTATTTAGTGATCACCGACGAGGAAGCGGAGGCGGAGGACGCGTGTTGTTGGCGGCTATGCCGGCGGAAGAATGTTAAGAGACTGCCCTTCCCTCAGGACAAGATCTTCAGAGTGAGCCACTCATCAGAGTATCAGCAAACTTCAGACACTAAGGTTTGGTTTGTGCCTGTGCCTAATCACCCTCTTTCTTCCAACCGTTACTATATCATTAGAGCTAGAGGAAGATACAAAGGGTACGTTTTATCATCTTGTTTTCTTCAATCTTCATATGAACCCTTAATAAATCTCATGCTTATAGTTATACCTATATATTTAGGGTCTTTCTAGTTTCTAATTTGGCTATACATGCTTAAAAAATGAAATCATTTGTACAGAAACTTTAAAGTAGCTTTTGGTGAGAGACCTACGAAAAGACTAAAACTGAAAGACAGAGACTAAGAGATAAAGATTGAAATAAATCTTAGTATTCTGTTTGGTACAAAATGGGAGACAGAAATTAAAACAAGAATGACTCTAATTTAATTTGCACAAAGAATAAAATTGAAATTAATTAATTGGAATGAGAGTATTTTAGGTATAAAATGTTATTAAAATTTCAGTCTCTATCTCTAAAAATTTTAGTCCCTTGTATCAAAATCAACAAATATGATATTGAGTTTCAGTATCTTTCAATCCCTGTCTCATTACCTCAAAACAAACGCTACCTAAGTTCACAAGAGAATATTTGTTCGGTTATAATTTTATATAATTGTATACAATGATAAAACTTAACTCCAGTCAACTTTATATAAAATTAATAGTTAAAAGTCGTTAAATAATTTGACTGATTTGACGGAAAATTAACTACACTCGAGATTCCACTGTTTTAAATTATTTGTTCAGCGGAAACTTATAAGAAGAAACAATTATATATCTAACATGGTTGTAATATATGGTTGAATTTTATAGTGATAATGCTGGAAAAATGTTATGATATTGTAGGAAAGCTTGTAAATGCTCAAGAGAGGGTGACACTATCCGTTGCTGCTTCAGTGATCTATTGAATGACCAAAAACCAAAGCCTTTCAACTTAAAAGACTTGTATCAAATCTTCAAGATTCATAGTCACCACACCGGCGGATTCTTTGCTAAGTCGATCACGCCGGACGGCATACCTCCCACATTCCTAAGAAAGAAAGGTTGGAGACTCCGAATCTCCGGCTCATACCGATCTTGCCGACTAAGCGAAGCGCTAGGCGTCGACGCCCCCCTCAGAGAACAGCTTCCTGATTTTAACTTTACAGTTTCAAGAAAACGCTCGCCTCCGGTGATAGTTGGAAAATGGTACTGTCCATTTATATTTGTAAGAGAAGGGAAGAGAGTGAAGAAACAAATGAACAAGTCCTTGTTTTATGTGGTCACGTTGGAGCAAAAATGGGAAGAGATTTACTCTTGTGGAAGTGATGAAATAAGTGAAGAGGGTAATTTGGTAATTGTGAATGCATATGTGGAAAGAGAGGTTGCTTTAGTTTCAGGAATGGAAGCTACAAAGCATTCAAGAAGTGATTGTAACAGCATGTTTTGGTTTAGAGCGGTTAATCCATATAATAGGAGAAGGGTGAGTGTGGGGTTGAGTTCAGCAATAATTGAGAACATGAGGTGGGTTCAAGAGGCTGGAGGGTGGGTTAATGGGAATGGGAGAGAGAGGGTTGTGAGAGTGAGAGAAGAAGTGAAGAGTGAAAGTGATGAATGGCAAAGGTTTGCTTGTTATGTTTTGGTGGAGAGTTTTTGTCTTAGGACATTAGAAGGGAGGTTAGTCATTAGATATGATTTTAGGCATACACATAAGATCAAATATAAATGGGAATAAACCAACTTAAGCTGGTCGAATCTTCAACTTATTAATCTGTTTAAGTAAATATTAGAATTTTGAATTTTGTATTGTATATATAGCAATCCATTAATTAAAAATGAACTTCTAAATGAAACTCAAACTCACAACAAATTATTTCTTAATCTATCAAGTTAAAAAATAATAAATAACAAAAAAATATAAATGAGAATAAGAATGGCCAAAACAATATTATGTTGTACCCAATAAAAAAACTAAAGATTTTAAATTTATCTTTAATTGGATTCAAATTGTGATTTTTAGTTGAGTATTTAAATGGAAATATTTTCATATAAAAAATAATTTAATATATTTGTTAAAGCAATTTTATATAACACATTTACATATTAACTCCATATAAACTATAATCTTTTTGAAAAACATGTTTTTATTTGAATAACTATTATTTTTTATTGTTATAAAAATGTTTTTAATAAAGGATTTAAGTGAGGAGATATGTCTCAATCTAAATAAATTATGAAAAACATCTAAACAAGTTCAAAACTCTTAAGTGTAGAATAAAATAGAGTGATACTGCACATTTAAGTTTTTTGGCAATTAAATTTAATTAAATTGATTTAAGTCTAATAAAAACTAGCTTTATTATTAGCGCGTGTGAACACGCTATCTTTTCATATCTTTCACTTCTTTTTTGTATTTTTCTTCTTTTTCTTTGTGTTTTTTTTCTTTTTTTATTCTTTTATTATTTTGCTATTGCTGCATTTGTTTTGTTTTCCTCCTCCTTTTTTGGTGATTTTTGCAGCATTATGTATGTTTTTTTTATTTGATTTTCTTTTTTTATTTTTATTCTTGTTACGATAATAAAACAAAAGAATTATGAGAAGTTGAAAAAAAAAAGGTGATGGTGATAACAAAAAAGAAGGCAAAAATGGGTTTTGAGTTACGTATAATTTATCAAAAAATAACGCCGAAACTTTTTTACCATGACATAGAAGTTTCTTAATTTTAACACCGAAATTTTTTAATTATGACACTAAGAGTGTGAAATAAAAATAATAAAAATGTAAAAGAAGAAGAGGTAGAGAAGGAGAAGTTTTGAAATGTTGTTTAATTGAATGAATGTATGTTTACTCTTATTGAAATGAATTGTTGCCATAAATAAAACTAATACTAAAATTTTATAATTTTAACATTGAAATTTTGTTACAAAATATAGAAATCTCTTCTTTAATACTACATTTTTTGCATCTTATTCTTCTTTCTTTTAAGAGTATTGCTTCTCTTGAATGAACATGTTTGTACTATATTACAATTTTATTTAGTTGAATGAATGTAGATTTACACTTATTGGATTGAATTTTTGCCATAAACAAAAATAGTACCTGAATTTTTTAATTTTAACACCGAAATTTTCCTTCAAAAATATAGATTAATCTCGTCTTTAATGTTACATTTTTTTGTTCTTATTCTTCTTTCTTTTTTTCTTCTTTTGTTCTTACTTATTTTTTTAGGATTATTGCTTCTTATATTAGACTTGAATGCACGTTTATTGGATTAAAATCTTATACGTACAATAAAAAAGAATAAAAGAGAAAAAAGAATATTGTAACGATAATGATGATGACGATGATAAAGAAGATAAAAAAAAAAAGAGGAAAACAAATTCAAATAAAAAGAAAGAATGAGGAAGAAGAAGAAGTGACTAGCAGAATAGATAACAACAACAACAATAATAAAAAAAAATGAAAAAAAGTACGCGTGAATATAAAAAAAGTTATACAATTTTATTTGATTTAGTCTGATAAACAACTTAATTGTAAAGTATTTTTAAATAAAATATATTACGAATTATGGTTAATAAAAATATTTTTATTTATAAAAATTTCTAAATGTGTGCTAATTTTTTTTTTTTTGGACAAATGTTTACTAAAATTTAAATATTACGAAAAATGAGAATTTGAGCATGGACTACGAAATCCTTCCCAGAAGAAAAATGGCCCATTGGGCTGAAATTTATGAAAGTGGCCATGCGCTCTCTTTAATGTGTTTGTTGGGTTGTCTACTAATACAAATTTACAATCTGGCTGGTACCCTCTCTTTAGGGTGTATGTCATTCGGTCTAGTTTGAAAATTTGATTTGGATTCAAACATTTTAGAAGTTAATTTGATGTAATTTTATTAAATTTAAAGTTGGATAAATAATTTAGAAGTAGACTCTCTTATTATTTAAAATTAAATTCGAATCAAAACAAACACAGTTTCACTTAATTTCATATGCATCTAAAAGAGACAAAAAAATAATATATATTTTAAATTAATTTTAATATTATATTAGATTAATTATAAGTTTATTATTTTATTTTTAATCATACTTATCGAATTAAAAAATAGATCAAAAAAGTATGAAATTAGAATTTATGAACAAATTTAAGTTTAAATATGGATATTAATTTTTCAATAATAAATATGATTTTTTCTTCTCTATAAATAAGTGCATCATAATTTTTTGACATAAAATTTATAAAAACTCCAATTTTATTGGTCTAGATCCAGTTTTGGTGTGACTTGAAAGTAATGTAATTTTATCGGATCTAGAGACAAGTAAAGATTTAAAAAATAGACACGGTTACTACTTAAGGTCGGATCTGAATTAAAATGAACCCATCTTTATCAGACTCTATGTACACCCCTAGTTAGTAAATGGTTAGGTGTGAGTGATATTCGCTATAAAAAAATCATAATTTAATAATTAAAATAAAGTTTTAAAAAATAGTATTATATTATATAAATACAAATATTAAAATATTTTTTGATGGAGTCTTAATAAAGAGTAGATTTTCTTTTTTTTAATTGTTTAATAAAATGTAATCTTTTATAATTAAATATTTTTTTTACATTTTTTTGTGGTATTTAAATAATGTAAAGTAAAAGATTATACTTTATCAAATAATTGAAAAAAAAAATTGAGATGATCTATTTTTATCTTAACTCTTAACTTTTGCCATAAAAAATATTTTAGATTAATATTTTATTTTTATACTATTAAAATTTAAAATTTAATATTTAATATTTAAAATTATTTAAATATTAATAAAAAATAATAAATTTTATTAATTAGATAATATTATCAGTGACACAATAACTCATAAGACAATTTTGTGAAGCCGATTTTATTCGTAAATTATTTTGAATTTTATTTATTTTGAGAATAAAATTTTCATATATAAGAAAGAAAATTTTCCGCCACTACTCAAGTGTAAACTACTTAACTCCGCGAGAATGGCAGTTATTTTTAAAGGAATTTTGCAGCAGTAGTTTTATCACAGAAGAATAGAAAGAGATAGGGGTGGAGCCACATATAACAAAAGAGGGGCAATGGCCCCTCCCAAACTTCAAATATTCTTTATAAATTGTGTACAAATTTTATTTTAGCCTTCCTTAAAAATTTTATTTTACTCTTTTTCTATTATAAGATTAATTTTTGACCCCTTTCTCAACTTCAACCTAGCTTCGCCCCTGAAAGAGAGAAAGGGAAATCGAAAAGTTAAAGAATAGAAATCTTGAATTTAGTTTACAGTAGAACAAAAATGAGTCATGTCAACAATAGAGTTTTCCTTCCCTACTTATATAGCACTCTTCAAATCAGGATTAGTTCTCTAATCATAATTAATCATCCTTAATCTCAACATCCCTCCTCAAACTCGAGCTTGGCCTTGGGACAACTCACAGTTTGAACCTCAGGCTGTCAAAGGTTTCGTAAGAAGATCAGCAACCTGGTCTGTCCCTGGAATATGCATAACATGTAACTGTTTTTTATTTATCTTGTCTCTGATTAATTGTACTTCAAGCTGGAAATGTTTAGTCTTGTCATGTAACACAGGATTTGCCATTAACAAAACAGTGCTTAAGTTGTCACAATATATCATTGAAGCAGTTTGAAGCTTGACATCTAGTTCTTCTAACAAATGCTTGAGCCATTGTACCTCAGCTTCACAAATTGCTACACTCCTAAATTATGCTTTTGCAGAGGAACGATTTATAGTTGGTTGTTTCCTGCACATCAAAGAAATTAAGTTAGCCCAAAATACACACAATACCCTGACACTGACTTTCTATATTCTAGATATGCAGCCCAATCTGAGTCTGCAAATCTATATAATCTCATATCATCGCTTCGGTGCAGGACTAAACCATAATGTTGTGTGCCTCTCAAATATCTTAACACCCGCTTTGCTGCCTTCCAATGAGCCAAGAGGGGAGAATGCATAAATTGACTAATTTTTGCCATAGTAAAAGAGATATCTGGTCTTGTGATGCATAAATATTGTAGAGATCCTACAACAATTCGATAAAGCTTTGGATCTTCAAAACTTTCTGAACCTACCGACAACAATTGTAACGAAGAAACTATAGGGGTTGGCATAGAACTAGCTTGCGCTATCCCTAATTTTGACAATAAATCTGTAATATATTTTGTTTGTGAGAGATGCAAAATTTCATTTTCAGTTTTGTGAATTTCAATCCCCAAAAATAGCTTAAGTCACCTAAATCTTTTAATGAAAAAATAGTGTCCAACTTCTTAATCATGTCAGCCACACAATGTGAATTATTGCCAGTAATTATAATGTCATCCACATAGCAAAGAATATAAATAATTGAATTGGTATGTTTCTTGATAAACAAAGAATTATCAGACTTGATATTCAAAAGAGTGCAAAGTGGTGCTTAACTTAATGAACCACTCTCTAGGAGCTTGTTTCAAGCTGTAGAGAGATTTATTCAACCTACAAACATGTGTGTCATACTTTTCTTTAAAATCAATCGGCTGCGACATGTAGATTATTTGATGTAAATCCACATTCAAAAAGGCATTGTTAAAATTAAATTGCCTTATCACTCAATTTCGAGAAAGAGGTAAGCTTAAGATCAGTCTAATTATTGTAGGTCTAATTACCGGACTAAAAATTTGTTCAAAGTCAAAACCTTCTTTTTGGTGAAAGCCTTGAGCCACTAACCTAGATTTATACTTGTGAATGGATCCATTAGGGTGTCTTTTAATGGTAAAAAGCCATTTGCAACCTATAATTTTTGCATTTTTTGGCTTAGGCACTAAAGACCAAGTATTGGTTCTTTGTAAAGCTTGAAACTCTTCTACCATTGTCTCTTTTCAACAAGGAATACTGAGGACAATATGAACTATTTTAGGAGGTTGTTCATCACTAGTTTTGAACCGAATAGAAGAAAAAAATACTTTTAGTTTAGATGAACTTGTTTTAGACCTTGTCATCATAGCATGAGTATTGTGAGGAGTAATTGGTTGTGAATAGTGTGATGTTGTAGAGGGTTGAGTATTAGAGGATTCTATAGGTAGAAGAACAATGTCTATGCTAGAAGTGGATTGTATTAGGCCTTGTGGCTGTGTTGGAGTAAGATTGTGGCTAGGACCAAAAGCATCCTCTAATTGATGGCTTGGATAGTCATTAGTTGTGACAAAAGAAATACCTTTAATTATATGTGAACTAAGTAGAGTGTCTTGTTCATTTAAGGTGCATGTATTTTGATGAGTGGCTGAAGTGGCATGTGGAACAATAATAGAAACAGGATACTTTGAAAAATAAAAGGAACTATCTGCATCCTTCTTAGTTAAGTCAAGCTCATTAGTAACAGATTTAGAGAGAAATAAGTCAGAATAAAGAAATTGAGATTCATCAAATTTAACATTCCTAGTGATATATATTCGTCCATTGGGTGATAGACATTTATAGCCTTTGTAATTAGGGGCATATCCAAGAAACACACACTTATGTGATCTATAGTCTAATTTATTCTTATTAAAAGGTGTAAGAAGAGAAAAACATGTGCTACCAAAGATTTTGAGAGATTGATAATCAGGTTTCTGTTTAAATAAGACCTCAAAAGGTAATTTTTGTGACAAAATAGGAGTTAGTAACCTATTTATCAAATAAGTAGCTGTAATAACAGCTTCATCCCAAAAAATCTTTGGCATTTGAGCAGTGAATAACATGGCTAAACTCATTTCTATTAAGTGCCGATGTTTCCTCTCAACTCTTCCATTTTGTTGGGGGATATATGGACATGAAAAATGATGTTGAATACCTTCTTGTGCAAGATATGTAGAGAAAGTTTTGGAAGTGTACTCACTTCCATTATCTGACTGTAAAGTCTTTAATTTGCAATCAGTTTGGTTTTCTATAAAATTTTTATATTGAATGAAAGTTGTAAAAACTTGAGATTTGTGAGATAGTAAAAAAGTACATGTATATCTGAAAAATGCATCAATAAATGTAACATAATACTTGTAACCAAGATAAGAAATAATGGGAGAGGATCCCCAAACATCCGTATAAACCAATTGCAATGGTGAAGTGTAAACAGTTAAAGAATCACTATATGAAATAGAATGCATTTTAGCTTGAACACAATTTTCACAAAGACTAAGCTTCTTATTATCAACACTATTATCAAAAAGAATGTTACATTGTGATAGAACTAGATGTACAGTTTTAGTGGCAGTGTGTTCTAATCTCTTATGCCACAAATCAAAAGAAGAAAGAAAGATAGAGAAAGTTTTAGGACATGAATCTGTTTGTGAATGAGAAGGGACAACAATATTAGAAAGCTGATATAAGCCTCCTTGCCTAAAACCTTGTAGTAGAACCTTCTTGATGAACTGACATTTAACAAGACAATAAAAGGCATGAAATTCAAAATAAACAAAGTTATCCTCAGCAAATTTAGTTACAGAGATCAGATTCTTGGTTATATGAGGACAGTGAATTAGCTTTTGTAGAGAGACCCATCTTCTAGAAGATAAAGAATACAAAAAGGAGTGTCCAACATTAGATATAGAAATACTTGTTCCATTACCTATCTGCACTTGTTCTGGCCCTGTGTATTTAGATTATGCAATCAAGTTAGATTGAGAAGAGGTTACATGATGAGATGCACCTGTATTAGGATACCAAGCTGGGTCAAAGACAGTAGATGGCGCAGCAAGGAATGCAGCAGGGTTCTGAAAGGTATTTGTAGGTGGAGGAGGAGTAGTTGCAATAGAATTCACTTGGGATGGAGTGGAAGCAGTCGATGAAAGAGAATTATAGTTGTTCATTCGAGTGTCTTGATTTTGTGATGGTGGGGGAATCTGTTGATCAAATCTATGAAAACAGTGTCAAACAATGTGTCCAAATCGACCACATACTTGGCATTGAGGTCGTGGTTGTTGATAAAAGGATCTGCCACCTCTAAAAGGTCGACCTCTACCTCTCTCCCTTCCTCTCATCGGATTTCCTCTCACAGTATTTGACATAGAAGGAAAATAGCTTTGAGCGAAATTAGCTTGTATAAGAACATTATCTGGCTTTCTGAACTTATTCATCATGTCATCATGAGTCAAAACCAGTGTTTGCACTTCACAAAGACTATACATTTCAGGTTTCGCATTGATTGTGATTAAAAGACTTTGATAGTCTTCATTTAAACCCTCAAGAATAGCTTTTACATGTTTCTCTATCGAAAGAGGGTAATCTAAGGCTGCCAAAGAATCAGCAAGACTTTTAATTTTTTAGATATAATCTTGAGCAGACATACCGTGTTTCTTGACTAATTTGAGTTGTGCTTTGAGTTGTTTAACCCTATACTTGATGGATTTCTCGAAATATTCTTCAATCTTTTCCCAAATTTCATAAGCAAAGATGCACCCAACCATTTTACTTTTGAAATCAGAATTCATAGATGTGAGCATCCATGAGCCAAGATTATAGTCGTCCTGCCTCCATTATTTGAATTGTTGAGATTCAATCCCAACTTGCTGATTTGCCGTAGAATCAAATTGAGGAGGAATTCGTGTTGGATGGAGATGATCTTCAAGATCTTGTTCTCGAATGGCAAAGAGAGCTTGTTGTTGCCAAGTCTTGTGATTATTCTCACAAAGTTTGTCACTAATCGATATTTGAGGAAAAATTGTTGATAACAGAAAAGGAGAGAGGATTGTTGTTGGACTTGGAATTGGAATTGGCAGAATCTTCATTGGGGGAAGCCATGAATCAAACACCTGCAGCTCTTGATACCATGAAAGGAATTTTGCAGCATTAATTCTATCGTAGAAGAATAGAAAGAGAGAAAGGGAAATCGAAAAGCTAAAGAATAGAAATCTTGAATTAGTTTACAGTAGAACAAAAATGAGTCATGTCAACAATAGAGTTTTCCTTCTCTACTTATATAGCGCTCTTCAAATCAGGATTAGTTCTCTAATCATAATTAATCATCCTTAGTCTCAACAATTTTATTCTACTTATTCCTTTACTCGTATTAATAGGGTTGGCAATGGGTAGGGTAGGGTTTAGATTCTACCCTAACTCTACCCGCGGGTTGAAAACTTTTTTAAAATTCTACCTTATCCTACCCGCGGGTTGAGAATCTCTCAACCCTAACCCTACTCGCACTCTAAAGTTCTAAACCCTACCTTACTCAATCCTACCGCAGAAACAAAAAAATTTCAAATAATTATAAAATTTAATCATTCCAAATTTCATACATATTAATAAAATAGAAAACAAAAACTAAGTTCAAATTAAAATTAAAAACAATAAAATCTTAAAAAAATTTAACATAAAATTACTAATAATATGATCATCAACTAATTTAGTGATTATTTTAAGTTTTTATAAGAAGAAGATTGTGAGTACAATACTCACTTTTTTCAATACATACATAACTTTTACATATATATTATATAATATAGAAAGAGTTTCAGGTATACTGGAAATACCGATGTTCCAGTTGTTTTAACAGTTTATCTGAATTATAAAAAATATGTATAATATATATTAATTAAAATCAATGGTTAAAACAACTGGAACACCGGTATTCTCGGGTATACCTAATAACTTTCCTATAATATATTAAGAATCCAGGTATGGTAGAATATGGTATACTCTAAACCCATACTCTATCCTACTCGCAGACAAATTTACACCCTACTCTACTTTACCCGCAACGAATAGAATAAACAACCCTTCAAATAAATTAGTTCGAATTGAGTACCTGCAGGTAGGTATATATCGCCAGCCAGTAGCGAAACTTGAAACAAATTTTGGGGGGGGGGGGGCATGATAGAAAATAATTGTCAAAAATTTTTTGATATGAACTCCATTTAAGATAAACTCGTCTAATTTCATCTCTCTGATTTGGATGATATTGCCAAATTTAAAGCCGTTTTCAAGGTATCGTTCCAAAAAATTAAGGTCAAATTCATCAGATGTAACTTTTGAACTTTTGAAAGTTGTATCTCACTTTCTTCGTAATTCATTAAAGTAGAAGAACTATCTACAGGTGTTGATATTGTAAAAGTTATATGTTCTCCTTTTTAAATATTAGCCTTCTTCTTAAAAAATGTATTAATTCTTTGATTTTTTGTTATTATTTTATATAAAAATTGGAATATATATCCTATAGAATATGTAAAGAAGAAGTTAGAAGGACAAATATTAAAATTTATAATATTTATTGAATTTTTTTATCAATTTATACAAATACAATAATATTAATACTTATTGAATATTCTATTATTTTTTATCATATAAAAAATTAAATTAAATAAATAATAAAATATAAAATAATATTAAATTAAATAAATAAAAATATCTAATTTTTTATATTTGAACTTAAAGGTAGAGAGAGTGTTGCTTATTGAATTTATTGGGTACTTTAAGTCATAGTAAAGTATGTAAACTAATTGAACTATTTTTTATCTTTTAAAAAAGTATTACTAATTTTTTTATAAAAAATTTAGGGGGACCATGACTCCGTTGTCTGAACTAAGCTCCACCACTATCGCCAGTCCTACCGATTTGTTTAAAGACGAAAAATATGTGCTTTGCTGCCTTTGCAACTTGCAAGGCTTTTCTTAATTTAAATAAAAAACCATTATTTACAATTTTATTTAACTATATATTTATATAAAATTAAATTATCTAAACTAGCCAAATATGTTCAAAATTTTTACCCATATTAGTTTACACATCAGCAAAATATAAATAAATCGGTTGCATAGTATTTCCTACCGTTTATTAACATTTTGGCTCATTATTAATTTTAAAATATAAGTCTTAGTAAGAAAATGAATGTAAAAAAAATAATATTAATAAAGATAAGCATCCAAATTTTAAATGCTAATTCATATTTAGAAGAAAAAGAATGTGTTTTTAGAAACTTATAAATTTAAAACAAAAAGTTAACAATTTTCTAAAATTCATTAAAAAATAGTATTTAAAAAATTAATAATCATGTTCTATATACATAAAAAATCAACCATTAAAATAATAAATTAGTCATTTATATAAAATATATATTAATATATAAAATACATATTAAAAGAAATAAAATAATATATATTTGTACACACAAATAAATAATAGTTGATTTAGCTAACGTTTTTTTTTATATTTTTTTAGACACATTTTTGAAAGTCATAGTGAAGATTTTAATTTTAAAAAAATTAACTATCTTGTATTTTAAGAGGACAATAACAAAAATTTTAAAATATTTAACTATCTTGTGTTTTAAGAGTACAATAATAAAAACTTTCTAAATTTTCGATGCATATAATGTATTAAAAATATAAAAATATTTATTTTTTAATAAATTTTAATAAATAAATTTTTATAATATTTTTAAAATATACTCTTAAATCACATGTTAACAAGACTTGACATACAAACTCAAAATTGTTCAGAACCAAAATTTTAACATGTATTTATGAATCATTATTAAATATTCTGAAAATAAAATAAAATAAAATAAGTTATTCTTTTCAATCAATTTATATTATATATACTAAAATAATTTTATTATAAATATTTATTTAATAAATTATTATAATATACACCAACAGCACTTAATAATTTTTCTGAATTTTGACAGAAGGGCGTCTTTTCTTCAAATAGAAAAAAAACGTGCTTGACTCATTGACTGGTTGCAAACTTGCAATTATACAAAGGCTAATACACATTAAATAGGTTGTATACCCAATACCCAATAAGGCAATAAATATGATTTGACACCTTTTTCCACACCGGGAGTGGATCTATCCAAAAAAAAAAATTGTCACTACTGTCCGGTATTTAATCTCATTATTCATTATTTTCTTTCTCTTATTTATTTTTGATCCTAATTATAGAATTAAAGTTAAAAGAGATCATATTTTACTCTCTCGACTAAAAGAAAATGGGGAGAATTCATTTCCCTATCCTACAACTTTTTGTATCCTCCAACGTTGAAAATTTTTCTACGGCACAATTCATAGTCTTCAACTTTTTCATTTTAATTCATAGCACCGCAACTTGTCTTGTGTGCACTGAACTCTTCCTTGATCTGAAGTTCCAAACTGAATCAACAAAAACATAAAAATGATTACTCACACTATCTTCTCTGCTTATAATCCTCTTCCTACTTCACCATTCTTCCACTCTAAAGGTATTTTCTACTTTTTCTTATTTCATCACCAAACTTACTTATCCTTAATTTTTCATCTCCAAAAATGTAGATTCATCCGAGGACTGCAGGAAGAATAAACCATTTCTAGAAAAACTGATGCATAGGAATATCAAAAGTCATGTTCTTAATTACTTTGTTTCAAAAGTCAAACATATTGCACCTATGTATGTTCATTTTAAGCCAAACATGAGATGTCTTGGAACTTTTTTTTGTCTTTTTTTCCTTTCAGCCTTCGGATTATCATACTTATGAGTAATTTGTATGAAGTCAAACAGTACTAAAATCAATGTTTAGATTAATTTTGGACCGTTGAGTCTTAGTTCTTCAGATTTGTGATTTTTTTTAATTTTTTTTTAAATTTGTGCATCTAATTAATTGTTTTGCTTACCTGTTACCTACTTTTTCAGTTGAAAAGCAATGGCTTCTTCAGTGTTTTGCTTTGAAAGCAAAGCCAATTCAGTTGAGAGTTTCAAATGGCTGCAGAGTAAGAGCATGTTTGGGTTCTGATAGATCAATTGAAATCCCTCACCAATGGTAGAGTTAGAATATATTTTGATAAAATCAAGTTTATTCTTGAGTTATAAACATCAAATCAATACGAAATATACCTAATATTATATCTATTCAGGTATAATCTAATTGCGGATCTTCCGGTTAAGCCTCCTCCCCCGTTGCATCCCAAGACTTATGAACCAATCAAACCGGAAGACTTGTCACCTCTTTTTCCAGATGAATTAATCAAACAGGAAGTTACCGGTGACAGATTCATCCATATACCGGATGAAGTCCGCGATATCTACGGCCTTTGGCGCCCTACGCCTCTTATCAGGTTGATCTAAACAACATATTGTGAGATATATTTTTAAAATATGTGAAAAGCTATCTTTGAAAAGTTATATCTGTTCATGGAGTTGTGACTTATTCAAAAGTTATGCCTGTTGATTTGTGATGGGAATAGAAGGTTCTAGAATCTTTTAGTGCTATATATTAGAGTCAGTTACTTAGCTGTCACAGTTAGTTACACAGTTAGTTATTTGCTTAGCTGTCATAGTTGGTTACACAGTTAAATAGTTAGTTAGTTATTGGTGCTCTTCTTACTGTAATCATGGGAATCTTACATGTATTGGCTTGTGGATTTTAGAGCTAAGAGGCTGGAGAAGCTTCTAGAAACACCTGCTAGGATATACTACAAGTATGAAGGCGTAAGCCCGGCCGGATCGCACAAACCGAACTCTGCTGTTCCACAAGCCTGGTATAATGTGCAAGAAGGTGTCAAGAATGTTGTGACAGAAACTGGTGCTGGACAATGGGGAAGTGCATTAGCCTTCGCTTGCAGTCTATTTGGCCTTGGCTGTGAGGTATGGGGCTTATGCAGATTTGAATTCCAATTTCCTTCAAGAATTTAGCCGATTAATCTTATGAATTCTCTTCAATTTTAGATTTTCTTGAATATTTACTTACCACTTTTCTCGTTTCAACTATTTGTCTAGTTTTTTAGCTAAACCAGAACTCACAGTTGTTTTCATGTAAAGTTAATAGTCGGTCGAGTTCTGTTAGGGAGACAATGACATATTTGTACAATGTGTACAATGGGTTATATGAGTTACAAAATGAACATCTTCTATACTATCTAGAATAACAATAGGAGTACTAGAGATAATAAACATCTTTCCAAAAGTTTAAACTAATTTTCGGGTTCACCAAGGATAACTCTTGACCTTTCGGATCTAGAGCTCTAATACTATGTTATGATACCACTCATGCCAAAAGCTTCAGCTGATGGAAAAATGTAACACTAATAATTATATCTCTAATACTCATTAAACCTCCATTGTACACATTGTACAAATATTCCATTGACTCCTCCTACTTTTCCTAGTCGAGAATTACTGTTATGTTTAATTAAATAACTTGGTTAGGTGTGGCAAGTGCGCGCATCTTATGATCAAAAACCATACCGGAGACTGATGATGCAAACATGGGGAGCAAAGGTCCACCCGTCTCCATCAATGATCACTGAGGCAGGTCAAAGCATGCTTCAAAAGGATCCATCAAGCCCAGGGAGTTTAGGCATAGCCATATCAGAAGCTGTGGAAGTTGCAGCGAAAAATGCTGATACAAAGTATTGTTTAGGGAGTGTTCTGAATCATGTTCTGCTCCACCAGAGTGTTATAGGAGAAGAGTGCCTTAAACAAATGGAAGCCATTGGAGAAACCCCTGACATCATCATAGGGTGTACCGGCGGCGGATCCAACTTCGCAGGACTTAGTTTTCCATTCATTCGCGAGAAGCTTAACAAGAAGATCAACCCTGTCATTAGAGCAGTTGAGCCTGCAGCATGTCCTTCATTGACAAAAGGAGTGTATACTTATGATTATGGTGATACGGCGGGGATGACTCCATTGATGAAAATGCACACACTTGGACACGACTTTGTTCCTGATCCAATTCATGCTGGTATGAAAAGTTAACTAATTCAAATGCAAGAAAAAGAAAAAGAAAAGAAAAGTGTTGATCGCCTTAACAGTTCTGTATTGTGTTACTTGTTGTAAGGGGGTTTGCGCTACCATGGGATGGCACCATTGATCTCACATGTTTATGAGTTGGGATTAATGGAAGCAATTTCAATTCCACAAACTGAGTGCTTTCAAGGTAATGTTAATTCCAACCATTATGACAAAGGTTTGGATAAGGTCACATAGGATGTTCTTTTGTTATAGGTGCCATACAATTTGCAAGGAGTGAAGGGTTGATACCAGCACCTGAACCAACTCATGCCATAGCTGCAACCATTAGGGAAGCCCTTCATTGCAAAGTGACCGGTGAAGCAAAGGTTATTCTGACAGCAATGTGTGGACATGGGCATTTCGATCTTCCAGCTTATGAGAAGTACTTGCAGGGTAACATGGTTGATCTCTCATTCTCAGAGGAAAAGATGAAGGCTTCATTGGCCAATGTTCCTCATATCACACAGCTTAAGAGGCAGTACCAACAGTGATTAACTATTTGGAAGCTTTGATAGTTGAGAGAAGATACAAGTACACACAGAGATAAATCATTCATCTTTTATCTGTGTAGAAGATATATATATTTTTTATTTGTGTATTTATGTTTTGTCCTAAATGTTAAATGCAATTTGTAGACATTAAGAAATAAAGATTTATTTTCTTACCTATGCCAATTGATTTATTTACGAAGATGTTCAATTAATACAACAACAACAAAGTCTTGTCCCATTAGGTGGGGTCGGCTACATAAATCAAACGCCATTGAAATCATTTACATGTAAATCTCGTTTGACCATCTAATGGATGATCTTCTTAGGTTTTTCTCTGCCTTCACCCCTTGTCCCTCTTTCATCTCATCCACCCTCCTAACTGGGTGTTCTGTCGGTTTTCTTTTTACATGTATAAACTACTTGAGACGCGATTCTACCATCTTTTCTACAATGGGTGCTACTCCAACTCTCTCCCTTGTATCTTCATTCCTTATTTTATCTAATTGCGTATGACCACTCATCCATCTCAACATCTTCATATCCGTCACACTTAGCTTATGTTCGTGCTTCCCTTTAGCCGCTTAACACTCCGTACCATAAAGCATAGCCGGTCTTATAGCAGTGCGATAGAATTTACCTTTAAGTTTTAAATGCACTTTTTTGTTACATATAAAACTAGATGCACTCCGCCATTTTGACCAACCTGTTTGGATCTTATGATTTATATCATGTTCAATTTCTTCATTATCCTGTATGATGCACCTAAGATATTTAAAATTTTTAACTTTTCGTAGGATGTTTTCTCCAACATTCACCTTTATATTAGGGTTTTTCCTTCTCAAACCGAACTTACATTCCATATATTCCGTCTTACTACGGTTTATGCGCAGACTATACACTTTTAGAACTTCTCTCCATAAGTCCAACTTCTTATTTAGGTCTTCCCTTGACTTTCCTATAAGGACGATATTATCGGCAAAATGTTATGCTCATAAAAAAATCACTAAATCAGTCATTATATAATTGTGTATATATTTATATATTATTTAATTTATTTTTAATTTATATTTTATATTTTAATATTATTCTATAGGAATAATTATTTTATTTGGTGTCTTGAAAAAAATTAAATACGATACAAAGGTAAAAAAAAAAACAAAAATTATTTTAGATATGAAGAAAAAAATGTTGTTTTGTTTAAATATGGATAGTTGGAGTGTTTTAAAAAGTTGTGGAGGTATCACAAAAGCAATCCAACACATTACCTGTGTATTGAATGAATGTGCGTCACGTGGTAATACGTTACTTGCTTGTTATGTGCGATTGTGTCACGTGTTGAATGGATGTGCGCCACGTGGCCGTTACCTGTTATGTGCGATTGTGCCATATGTCTAACACGTTAGTTGCGTGTACATTACCTGCCCGCAACATCAACCTACATGGCTACATGTATATACACAAAAAACCTTCATTTTCAGGTAAAACACACCTCTAAAATTCATATTAAAATTTTTTAGCCAAATAAAAATAGCAATCAACATAGTTTTTAAAGTCACGGAAGAGAGCTACATGTAGCTCCTTCGAAGGCTGCAACCATTCAACAAAATCAGCACCAATCCCAAGCTCCTTTCTTAGCCAACAGATCAACCACTATTGATTTTTCTTCTAATAAAATTAAATTGAACCTCCCAATTAAGACTCATTAACTTTCACAAGTAAATCACTGTTAATGCAAGATATCTATTGAAAATCAAATTGAAGTAGCAAAAAAGTATCAATGGAGTCAATTTCAATAACAACTACTTTATAACCACACTCCCAAACAAGAATCAATCCCCCCCCCCCCCCCCCCCCTTTCTCTCACGGTAAAAAGCTCACAACACAAGATACTCCAGATAGGAAGGGAACTAGAACAACCTTTCTTCCAAGAACCATCATCGGACCTAATCACACAACCAAAACCAGCAAGGTTGTTCTCGAAAAAAATGTTGGCATCGCAATTCACTTTCACTATGCTCGTTGGAGGAGGAGACCAGTTAACATCAACTCCTTGCACCTACAAAAAGCTATTTGAGATCCTAAAATTATGGAATTCTTGAGCAAGTTTCTGAGCAGTAAACACAACTTTTTCGTCAAACCAATCGTCTTTAGGATGGAAATTTTTCTTGTTGCGATGGCGCCAAATCCCCCACAGACCAGCATAAAAGATGAATTCCTCTTTTACAAGCTTTCGCCAAAAGTATCTCAACATAGTAGTGGGATCTATGAAAGAACTGTCGCTGCCCAACCAAGACACATCCAAGATGGACCAGACATTACGAGCTCTATAACATTCAAAGAGACACTGAAAATTTGTCTCCCTCTATATATTGCACCACGGGCAAGAATCTGAAAAAGTCAGACCAGCATAAAAGTAACACAAAAAATATAATTCTTAAGAATAGGGGTTAAAGGAGTCACTAAACCCTCTAATTGTCAAGTAAAATTAACACAAAGATCTTTAAGATGGAGATATAAGTCAAAAATATGAATATAGGATAAAAAGTCACCAATCTTACCAATAGGACTCCAAGAGTCATGCCAAACTGATTCGTTAAGGAAACCAAGACACCAAATTTTTTTTTTTTAAATGGTTAAGAGCGCCACAATACTGCGCTAACAGTTAGAAGCATTTTTCGGAATTTTAAAATCCAAATTGTAGTTACGCCCCAAATATTTACCCACTAAAAGTTGAACCCAAAGTTTATCTTTGTAGTTAAGAATTTACCAAACTAATTTACCAATCAAAGCCACATTCACACAATGAGCATCTCTAAAGTCAAGATCCTGAGCTTTTTCAGGAACAATTAAAGTTTTTCATTTCACAAGAGAAATGACCTCTTTCATTGCTTTGCTCCTTCCATAAGAATTGACAAATAATGGAGTTAATTTTCTCACAAGCATAAGCAAAAAATAGAAAAACTTGCATCTAATCGATGAGAATAGACGAAATGACCGACTTGATCAAACAAATTCTTCCTGCTTTATTTAATAATCTATCCTTCTAACTTGCTAACTGCCTTTGAATCTTTTCAATAACATCTTGAGCTCCTCTTCTAAAGATATGAGAGTGACTCAAATCCACAGTTTCATACTAAAATACTTTTTCATATTCTGAGTGAAACGAATACTAGACATACCGATAAATATTTGCTTATGAATAGAAGAAGCATTTTTAGAGCAAAGTGCCTTAGATTTTTTAAGGTTTACCTTCATCCTAGAGGTTTTACAAAAAGTGCTGAGAACATTCATCACCAACTCAACTTGAGACTTTCTTGCCTTATAGAAGAGAAGCAAATTGTCTGCAAACATGAGATGTGATATTCTTGGACTGTCTCTAGACACAGAAATAGGAGTCCAATTTTCTTTAGACATTTTGTGAGCAATCAAGTAAACTAATCTCTGTATGCATAAAACAAAAAGGTAGGGAGACATGGGATTGTCTTGTCTCAAACTCCACTTGAGACGAAAATTGGATAATCTACTACCATTTCAGAGGAGAGACAGAGAAGACGAACATATTTATTTCATAATAAGATTAACAGTGATAAGAGAAAAACCAAAGTTCCGCAGCGAATGTTCTAAAAATCACCTATCAATTCTATCATAAGCCTTTTTTAAATCAATCTTAAATACCAAGACACCCTTCTTAGATTTTATCCTCTCTAAAAGTGCAATTTTTTTCGAACAATAATAATATTCTGTTGTTCCTCTTTTTGAAATAATTTTTCTTACAAGAGACCAACTACATCCTCAAGAAAGGAACAAAAGCGATTAATAAGCACCTTGGTGATAATTTTATGAAGATCATTGCACAAATTTTCTATTTTTTGAAATATTTGACAAAAATAATTTATTAGTTTTTTACTGTTAATATTTTTAAAATAATATGATTAAGATAAGTTCATAAGTGACTTTTTTATAAATTTTTAATTTATAAAAAGTTAAAGTGTTAATATGTGATACAATTTTTAAAATTAATTTTTGACTTTCTAAAAAATTATATAAAATACTAATAAAAAATTAGAACAAATGACTCTCCTATAATAAAACTTCTATTTTAAAATAACCATTTTTTTTATTAAGAAATTAAACACAAAAAATAAAAAAAATTTATGTATAAAATATTTTTAACATAAATTATTATATTTTAATTTTTTAAAGAATTTAATTAAGTTACTTATTTAAAGTGAGTAAGTGACCCTAAAAGAACATAAATTGTATAGAATTCTGAAAAATAATTAACAAATTCATCTATTCATTTTATTTGGTACCAATTAAGGGACAATTCATCAAACTTTTTAATTAGAGACAATGTGCAACAATTTGGGGTTTCACTTTAATTGTAAATTTCATTGGTTTGGGTATTGACCTATTGGCATATTCCACCATTCCCAACATTAAAAAAGGTTACTTTGCTGAGCTGCATTTGCATTGCACAAAACTAATTAAGCTTGCAATTAATTGCATACTATCACCACCTACACTTGAATTGAATCTCTCCGCAGCTTCATATACGGTACCATATCCTTCTTCTTCTCCATCACTCCTCTATTATTATTATTATTAGACAAAATAAACAAAAAATTTGTTTTTGTTAGGTTTTGCTTTAATATCTTTATTTTTCTGCATTCGTTTCAAAAATACGCTTTTTTCTTGATGCTGCGGTATTGAAAATCTTATGGATAGTTCTTCTGGGTTCATGTCATGGAAACACCGAGTGATTGATTCTGGCCCCAATGAGGCCAGGGTGTTGTTTTTACTGGACTCTGCTTAATGATTTTATTGTCTAACTTTTTCAATTCAATTCGAATGTTGAACTTGCACTCTTTCCCGGATGATAGATGCAATGATTTTGATTTTCTGTTGGTTAATTGGTTCATGCTTTCTTCAAATTTAGGTCATAGTTAGGTACATTACGGCATGGGGAGCAAGGATAGAATATCATTGCACCCACCATATGTGAGGGGTTCTCCCCCTTCAGGTCCTGGTTTGTTGCATTCTGAGCCACTCACTATGCACCATCCGCCTGTTCGGCATGCGCCATATGATATGTTGCCACGCTCCGAAGTTATGGAGCGCAGGATTGCTGACCAGCAGCTGCAGATGCAGAGGTTAGACTATGGAAACCGGAGGCTCTCTGACCAGCACACGGAGATGCAAAGGCTGGACTATGAAAACCAAAGGCTTGCAGCTTCCCATGGGACATTGAGGCAGGAGCTCATTGCAGCACAGCGTGAAATGCAAGTGTTGCAATCACAAATTGGCACTGCAGAGGCCAAGAGGGAGCAGCAGATTCGGGGTGTCGTAGATGAAATTGCTAGGATGGAGTCTGAGCTGCAGGCTGCAGAGCCTCTCAAGCATGAACTGCAACGAGCACAGGGTGAGGCTCAGAGCCTGGTTGTTTCTAGGGAGGAGCTTGTTTCTAATGCGCAGAAGCTGTCTCAAGAGCTTCAGAGAACCTTCACAGATGTGCAGCAGATTCCAGCTCTGATGTCGGAATTTGAGGGTCTCAGACAAGAATATCAGCATTGCAGGTGATTTTCTTTTCTTTTGTATGGTTTCGGTGAATTTCAAGAAGTGTTCATTTTTCACTATCCCTAAGTATGGATTTGTAGGTGTACATGCATTATGGCAGAACTCAAAATATAATTATAATTAATTTAGGTGTCCATTTGACTAGTAACCATGATAGCCGTCGCATTTCGTGTCCTAGTAAACTACTATTATAACCCTCAAAGGATTAGTTTACTAATAAAATGGTTCCCTTAAGATTGATAATTATCATGTAGTACCAGAAATGTTATGTTTCATTTTACTTGAGTAAACCATCATCTTGGCCCTTAAAATATGTTTTCTAAAAATATGGTTCTCACTTTGTGTAGATTTGTCCACGAAACCAATTTTTCGGATACCATGTGATGGTAATTAATCTTTTAAGGGACGATTTTGTTAACAATCCAATATTTTGGCAGGTCAGAATGGTTGTTCACTTGTTCTTTTACTGTAAAATTTGGAAATGGATTTCTGTACCATTCAGCTACCAAAAGAGGTTTAAATAAATGAGGAGTATTTGAGAAGGTGAATTCTGCATAATGTAGAGTAGTTAGGAAGAATTGTGATAATATCGAGAGCTTATAGTTGTCAATTGCACCCCTATTGCAAAAGTGCATGGTGATTCAGCTAGTAAACACTACATTGCTGATGTCACATCACACTTCAGCATTGCAGCAGATCATGGGTGCTATCGTGTGGAGCTACACACTTGACGCATATGTGCCTGTTTATCTATTGAGTGTATCTTTGGTTGGAGGGCCTGAATAGGGTGTAACAGATGAGCTCTATATGTAAATTCACACACCAAACTCATCCAGGGAAAACTTCACCCTGTTTTTACCCCACAACGTAACAGACCCTGAAATTTCTATTTTACTTCCACTTATATTGATGGGTTTTCTATTTTGCCCTCACTTAAAACTTATTTTCCCTGTTCTGGTGTTCCCTCAACAAATCTTCTGGTCTTCTTGCAGCACCTTCATGATTCCAAAACAGAGTAATCTATGTTCTCTAATACGCAACCCATCAGACAAAGTTTCCATCCTTTCCTTTTTGCTCTGTCTCAGCTGGTTTCAACTTTTCCCACCAAGCCCATCTATGTTTTGCAGCTTCTCCAGCCTCTAGTAATCATGTTATCAACATATCATTATTATTATTGACTTATTAGCGATGATTATGCCTTTTGTGCTGTAACTTCGAATTATCATTGGTTAATGTATCTAAAATATAATATTTGAGACTTTGAGTAACTTTTTAACACCTATCAGATATGCTAGAACTTATTTATATTCCCTTTACTATCTTTGATATAGCAGCCATCCCACCATCTGCTATGCTGCTACAACGATTTATTTATTTCCCTAGTTTCCACATCTTTCACATTTGCATAATTCACTGTCCAACATTTTGATTGTTGTTTTGCACTTATTCCTGATATTTCCATTTTCCATGGGTCCTATATGATGTAGACTTTTAATATAAATCTCACTGTCTCTTGGCTTGTTTCTTAAGTCATCCATTCTGGATAGAAGGAAGAGGTTGGTCCTGTGATCCCACTAGAGGGGCTTCTTAGATAGAAAGAAATGCCATTAGTAAGGGTTCTCCCAAAGATAACAGCAGTAAGCATAACAATGCACCAGTCCAAACCACTCCAATGCTTCTCCCTTTTTATTTTATATCCCCCCCCCCCCCCCCCCCCCAACAAACACACCTTTTCTGCTTCCCTTTAAATCCATTAGATAACTTCTAAATCACCTTCATCTTTAGGTCACACAATGAACCTTGATTGGACCTATGGATCCTCCTAGAAAACTCACAAAATCTAGTTTACCCCAATCTTGTATACTGTTCTATAACATGCTAACATTGTGTCAGTCTACCTTGTTGAATGTCCCTGATTAACGTTATTCTGACTTGTGGCCAATGCAGGGCCACTTTTGAATGTGAAAAAAAATTATACAATGATCACCTTAAGTCACTTCAAGAGATGGAAAATAACTATGCTTCTATGTCTAAAGAAGTGGAAAAACTCCGAGCAGAGCTTACAAACACTGTTAATGTTAATCAAAGAAGTAGTATGTATCTCTTTCTGTTATAGTTTTCTCCATTGGAGCTATCTGTCTCAAATCTTTCATTCTTTTGGAGGTGGTCGTGACATGCAATAAAATGCAGGTGGTTCTTACGGAGGCTCCTCTACTACTATGGACAATGAGGCTTATGGCCTTTCTAAGAGACAAAATGCACATGAAGATGGTTATGTTGTTTCCCAGGTGTGTTTGCTGTTGCTCCTCATATTCTTTTAAATTGCTTCTGGGAGTGCAGCATTGTAGCCACTGAGTTGATAATCTCTTATGCTTTTCTTCCTGTTCCAACTTGATTTGTTTATAGAACTAAGTGCTTAGCAGTATTTTTATTTTGTCCCGTGAAATCTGGAGAATACCTCTATCGGACATACTTTGATTTGATTTCTGTAAGATATCATGATTCATTAGATTTTCTAGTAGTGTCAATTTGAATAAGACAGAATGTTATTTAATTTGAGAAGTGATAATATTAACACGTTAGAAGTGTCATGGTTGTTTGTTTGGCAATTGCATGGTTTTGTTGATAAGCATATGGACAACTATACATGTACCTGTGAGGTTTGGGCTACTCAAGAAAATAATAGTTGGGACATAGATGTATGCACCGTGTATCATCTGAAATATATTCTAGGAATACTATTATGGTAACTATAATGTTTGCGTGATTTTAGGGCACAGCTGATAAACTAAGGTTTGTTTTGAAGAGCGAAATGCTCTTCGGCGAACTCTGATTATCGGGACGTCCTAATAGGTTTCCCAATTTCAATATGTTATGTAACCTGTCCCACATCAATTTGTTTCCAGGTAATAAATGTTCTGTCCTTTATGTTGTTTGCAGGGATATGGTACCCTCCCCACAGCCAGTGTTGGTGGCACTACTGCAACTACTACTGGAGCTAAACCTGGTCCGGCTTCTGCAAACAATGGGTTTAATGCTCCCAGATGGTCAAATTATGATTCATCTGCTGGTCCTGCTTATGATCCACAGAGGTCTGTTGCTTACGATGCACAGAGGGTGACTGGTGTTGATTCGGTTACACAATCTGGCTATGATTCACAGAGAGAAGCAAATTTGAATGCTCAATATGATCCACATAGAGGTACAGGTTATGGCATGCAGGGAGGTCCAGGTTATGATATGCAGAGACGGCCTGCTTATAATGCATCCGGAGCTATTGGCTATGAACCGCAGTCAATAGCTGCTGGTGGTCTTCATGGACATGCTCTGCCAGTGGAGACTATGCTGCCTTATGGATCTACAACACCGCCGGCTCATAATAGTGGTGGATATGAGACTTTGCATCAAGCGGTAAACCGATGACCATCTCTTTAATGTACTCGTTATAATATTCTAGGCCGGCATGCCACCATCCACGATTAAATCGGGTGTGAATCTGAAATTCTGAATATAAACGGAGTTCACATCTCTTATAGTTGATCTGCATAGAATATGATGGGTCAATGATAGCTATATTCAATTCACACTAATTGATAATTCTCAAACCTAATATGTTTCTTTGAAATCTAAATTGATGGAGTCTCAAAAATGTTTGTGGAACCCCATATTCAGAAAATTCTTTCTGCACAATGCTGCCTAGAGGTGCATCAATGATGATCACATCCCTTGTTTTGTGATGTTCATGCTCAGAGTGTAGACAAGGAGTAACTTGCCATTGCGGAAAGCTCCTTAGTTTCTTACAGCTGTGTGTTTTGTAACATTAGTCCATTGACATCGAATTAAATTATGTCCTTATGTTCTCATGTATGTTTTAGTTTTAAGGTGTCTCACTTGAAAATTTAGACATATTTTGATCATACTTTGTCACTTGATGTATTGAGATATCAAATAGGTTGTAAAGAAAATATATGCATTTTCATAAAGGAAACAGAGATGTTGAACTTCATTTGGAAATATCAAATATCATCTTTTTTCATTTCCTTTTCTTTGTTAAAAAACAAAACGCAATAGACGTAATTATATTAATTTTCATACTTCTCAATAATGTTATTAATTTGAATTATTCATTAATAGTAGTGCATATGTATACAAGAGTAAAATCACTCTTACAATCTCCAAGCAAAAGAACAAAGAACATTTAATTATGCATATATTAATTCGTAGTATAAATTAATTTACAGTATTAAGGTAAACAAAATTGTTTAAATAAAATTAAATAAAAATTATTACTTTATTTCTATATGACAATTAATTCGAAAAATACTTTTTGATATTAAATTTCAATGTTATGATTAAGGTAACATTTTTATTATAATACAAAATTGACTATGTGACTTATATGCTGCAAATGAATTTTTATCTTTTATTTTACTAACATGCTCTTTCGTTTATATTTATGAAATAACAAAACATTTCACATAACACTGATTATTTTGAATGTGTATATCAACTTTCTTTAAAAATTTTGTCATCTCATCATATGTTACATGTGTATATAAACTCTCTTGATAATTGATAATTTACCGAAATGTTACCTTTCTTCAACTAGCCTAATGCCTTTTTACAAAATGTAAATTAAGATATTATACTATATAATGCATTAAAATTGTTTAAAAATTATAAAACTATTGTTTTATGAAATTTCAAATTAATCTTAGTGGGGGAGAGAATATCTAAGAGAGTATGTCATGAAATGATTGTTAATAATCATGTAACTAATTTACGTTCTAACTCAAAAGTTAAGATTTTGTTCTTCTAATTAAGAATTACATAGGTTTCATCTTTTTTTTTTTTTGAAAGGAAGAGCTCAACACAACAAGTGGAGCATAGAACCAAAGTCACAATATAAAAGAGAATGTTATAAAAAAGAATACTAAAAGATGCCCCCTGTTATTTTCGGCATTGCCATCAACAACAGAAGGGATCCACACCTATCTATTCCTTATAGTTCATGGAGGACTGATAGATGATATCGTCAATCCCTTTTCCTGTATTCTAGAAGATCCGCCTATTCTAAACTGATTAAAACATTTTTTATACTATATCAACTTGTTTAATTGCATATTACGTGACAATTAAAACTTTTTGTTATATATTATTAGAGGTTAATTTTAAAGCATAACAGTATAAAATATTTTATACAATTATTTAATTATATTTATTTTGGTAGTAATAATTTACGCAATTAATATAAATAATAGTTTTTTTTATGACAAATTATATATTATTATTTATTTGTATTTTCATATAAAATTATTAAATAATTTGATATATTTAATTAAATCGCCATCTAAAAATTTTCAATAATTAACTATATACCAGTTACACCTTATTTGATATTTAATATGAGTTTATAATTTTAGGCACATAAAGAACAAAGAGTTAACTGTTAAAATTGTAAATTGAAAAAGTTTTTATTGAGAATAAAAAAATTTAAATTTTTAATACATTTGTTTTATACTTATCCAAAAAACATTTAAAAATTTCTACCAATAATAGTTTCAATACATGTTGCTGGAAACTCAAGTATAGTACACTTCACGTAAAATTGATATCTGAGAGCTGTTAGATGATTTGACTGATTTGACTAAATTTTTATTTAACAGCTCTCAAATATCAATTTCACATGAGGTCGACTTCACTTGAATTTTCGCTACACATGTTTTATATTTAAATTTTTTTTTTTAGTCTCGCAAGTCTTGGTGGCTTACTAGCTTGACAGCCTTGACAAGTTGGCATTGCTATGTTTTCATCTTTTCATATAAATTCAAATTTGAAATATTTTCATTTCCCGGCAGAACACGCACTCTCTCTGTCTCTCTCTCCGAATTCTGCAGTGCCATGGAAGCACAAGCGACTCACCACCAATCTCACGGTCTCTCTCTCTCTCTCTCTCTCTCTCTCTCTCTCTCGTTTCAGATGCCTGGCTTCCGAGAAAAGCTTTAGGTCATCAACGAAATCATAATTTTTTTTTCCTTCAAATTTCTGATAAAATTTTTGAATCCAATTGTCCATGGAAATTCTCCGTATGTAGCTTGCTGATGCAGTTATCTCACTGAATTCTGCAGCTTCTCCTGTTCGAGGAATGGATCGTGTGGTGGCAACGGTGAGCGGCTACCATGGCTCCGAGCGGTTCAATCTCATCAGGCTGATTTCACATGCCGGTGCCAATTACGTTGGGTCAATGTCGAAATCGATCACGCATCTGGTCAGTTTTATTTTATTTCCTTATTTTTCTGAACGAATTAGGTCAAAAGTACGTTATGTGAGGAAAGCAAAGCAAGTGAGAAGGTGAATTAAAACTAAAGTAGTATAAGTGTAGCTTTGATCCTGTTCGATGTTTTATTTTTTTAATTTATTTTTTATTTATAAACTTGAGTGATCAGATTTGTTGGAAGTTTGAGGGAAGAAAGTATGAGATTGCCCAAAAGTTTGATATAATTATAGTCAATCATCGATGGATTGAAGACTGCATTAAAGAAGGAAGGCGTGTGCCAGAAGAGTCATATATCTTGCAAAGGTTCTTTTCTCTTTAGCTGCCTTTATTTGGTACCTGTTGGATGATTATACTGGAGTGGCTTTGGATATTATTAAATTATGGCATTCTTATTATGTAGTGATAGATTATATTTGATGGCATCCAATGGCAAGCTTGAAAAGAGTTAAATCAGCCGTTGAAATTGCATAAACGGATCAACTATTTCGATTTTAACTAAGCCATAGTTTAAAATTTCATCTTACTTCTAGAGAAAGATGGTAATCAGGGTACAACTTTTCAAAGCTAGTCCTTGAGATGTTTGTATATAGGGTAGAATTTGTTTTATACGATGATATGATGAAGAGGAGGAGGAGTTGCTTTATTTTTTAATACCGATTTTGCTGAAGTTTCTTTTGTAGTTTCTCATGTTAGGCTTAGGGAGTATTGATCTTAAATTGTTTTCAGCAGGTGTGATTATTATTATGTTTGAAAAGTTGCAGATACAGTTAGTTACTTGTCTTTGTAGGAATTCATGTTATTGGAATTTTTATTTTCACATTGTATAAAGCCGGCATGCAGTGAACCTTCACACACTTGTTTTTAAGCTACCTTTCTTCTGCAGTGGACATGAAGTTGGGCCATTGTTACTGGAAGTTCCAATCAGTGTTCCAGCAACTAGATTGACAAAAAATGAAGTTATAACTGATCAAATATATGATATTGACTCTGGAGAGCAAACAACTGAGATCAGTTTTGGAGCTTCTGAAAATTCTGTTTGGGAAGATTTAAATACAAAGGTAGCAATAGCCTTTGCTCTTTCTGTTGATTGTTGTTTTTTTGCTCTTGTACATTCTACGCATTTGCCATCATGTATTCATGTCTGTTTCACAAATATGTCACTCCATTTTTTGAGTGGGCCTCAACTTTCATCAAATGTTATTATGAATTGTAAAGGCTCAACCATGGATGCATAACTATCAACTCAAACTTTTAATCAGTATTTATATGCAGTACGTAGTTACATACTCCATCTAGATTTACTGTAATTTTGTTTGGTATCAGTTTCTATTAATAGTTATTGGTAGTGCTTTTAAGGTTTTCTAAATTACTTTGATACCTTATACCCTTGAATACAGCATTATGGTTAATTGCACTTTTTAAGGTGCAATTGTAGAATGAAATTGAAAAATGTTAAATATTTTGGAACTTTGTCCTTTTCATACAGTAAACAAGTGAATGACTATGAATTACTTTTCTATTGTTTTGTGAGGCCTGCTAATCTTGTTTCAACTGCATTTTAAGCATGACAAGTCCAGTGCTTATCCTTCTAAACGGTCAAGGAAAGGAAAAAGAAGTACCTGTGCTGGTAATGGAGGTTGTACTGTGGCTGAACCTTCTCGTAAAGGCAGAAGGACTGTAAACAATATTGTTGATGAAGTGGTGTTGGACCCTTTATTGGATGTGGTCCCGGACAACCGCCATAATAGATGGGATGGACGAAACCATGATGCTGCAGCTACCACTAGCCTTTGTAGTGGTGTCAATAAGGGAAATACACTTGATAATGGAGAAACACCAGATGCTGGATTGTCTACTCAAAACGAAACTATCAATGGAACTTCAGATAGCATTGAAGAGATCAATCATTCGAACAATGTATCAGCTCTTAGAAGTTCAACTTTCTCTGTAGAGTATCACCTACCTATGACGCAAATGTCAACAGATACATGTTCTTCTGCTGAAAAGTTCACAGATGATTGTCAGCATGAACATGTTGCTGGCTTACCGACATCCAGTGAGTTATCCTGTGTTATCTGTCACGCAGATTTCAGCGCAACAAGGGGAATTCTTCCATGTGGACATCGATTTTGTTTTGAATGCATTCATAGTTGGGCTAATCATAGGGTATGCCTTTTCTTTAATTTTTAATTTCTCTCCTATTCTTATAACAATCTTCTCTTGTATATTCCCTTTTCTTTTGAAATTATTTATTTATTTATTTTTAGAAATGCACTCTTTACGTGGTTTCTGATATCTTATCGGAAGCTTAGGGTGCCATGCTACTATCTAATGAACAAGTTGTGTATGTATATTTGGGTGTTATTCAGCTGGGTGCTAAAGCTGTTTAAAATTTCTTTAAAAGTTGAGTCAAATAGTATTTTGACTCGAGTTTTTTAAAATTTAAATGTCAACTTTGACATGAAGTTTACTGTCCTAATATTCATGTCACTTTTTCCTATTTAGGTCAGATTCTTTGTTAATACCGTCTCTAATTCTGTTTAAAGAAACAGTATGTCTTAATTAGATTTGTGAAGAACTGAAAATTGTGTTGACATGGGTAATGAATAAAATGGTAAACAGATACAATAATAGAAGTTGTGATAAATGTTATAGCTCTTTAGCTTTATGTTATGTTTATCTCCCCACCAAGTCACAAAAAGACTTGTTGCTGCAGCTGTTGTAATATTTTGTGCTTTAGTTATTGTCATTCTATAGATTGGGTTCTTTTACAGAGCAATATTGACTGGATTATTTAGAACTTGTTATCATGTACAGCTTCAGTCTAATATCATTTGAATGTTTCTTTCATGGTCATAATCGGTTTATCACTATTTATAGACTTCAACGAGGAAAAATGCAACCTGTCCTTTGTGCAAGGCAAGTTTTCAGTCGATCAAGAAGGTTGAGCATGCAGATAGAATTGATCAAAAAATATACACCCAGACAGTCCCGTGTCACAATTCAGCTGAAGATGTTTTTATCGCTCCACATCAAGGATTGCCCGATTACCCTTTTGAGGTATGCTTATCCATTAAACTAGATACTATTGCGTCAATCAGTTCTCATTTTTTCAAAGTAGTTGAATTCAATATTAGCATCTTGCTTGGGCCTTAGCGTTATATGTAGAGGGAATTATGCTTGAAAATTGATGTTATTATAAAGAAACATCAAGAGAAATAAATTATGGAAAAGAGTAACAGGTGGCTGGAAAGAAACATGGCGCAAATTATGATGCATCATGAATAGTCGTTTAAATGAACACTGAACATTTTCTGGCTTGGAGATTTTCATAATATATAGAATAGTACTACTAAAAATAAGATATATAGTAGACTTGCCTGGATTTTATACCCGACAATTTAAAAAGCTTGAGTTGTATATCATTGTGCTTTCAAACTAGTGAATGCCTTTTTATGTAAATAGAGTGATTAGGAAGAATTTACATGAGTACATGACTCTCATTCTCTTTTGCCTAAGCTGGGTTATCTGGCATTTCATATGTATTTTATGTTATGATGTTTGATTAACTTCTAGTTGTGCTTCTCCTAACCATTACTTTGTCTAGATTAGAGGGAAAAACAAGGGAACTAGAAATATATAGATACAAAGAAACTAGAATCAGTTAGGCAGTTACAACACCTAGAAAAACTGAACATGGTTGATGGTTTGGCATGCAAGACTTCACCTAAGTGTTAAATTTTTAGCCTTTTTAACTAACTAACTAGGTAGGCTATTTTTCCTATCTCTTACGTAATACTGAAATTAATAGGTTATTAGCGTAATTAAGTATGTTGAAAATGCACGTATAAAATTAAAAACCCAGAAGACTAATCTGAAATCCTAATTTCCTTTTCGTTTTTTTGGTCATGTTTATAAACGGCCATTCTTTTGTGATAATTCTCCTGCATCCATAATTTTATGTCTTATGCTTATACAGTCCTCAGAGGCAAACTCTTGTGTAGTTTGTGGTGGTTTGGAACCAGAGGATCTCCTTGACAGGTGTGATATTTGCCAAACTCGAAGAATCCATATCTATTGCCTGGACCCTCCTATAACTCCATGGATATGCAATCCCTGCAACCAACTACGGAGAAGTTACTATGATCGCTCGTATTAATTTGCATCATTTCTTCAGTTTATCCAGAGTAAGTGCCATTCTTGGTACATCACTGTTGCTGAGCTTCTTGTAATTTTAAAGAAAAAAAATTGTAGGTGGCATTTTCTAAGCGATTTCATTTTCTACATCTATTGCACCAATTTAATTTGCCTTTTCATATTGAACTTAATCTAATTGTGAGATTTAGCAATAGTATGCAAGGGTTCAATTGATTTTGCTTGTGAATTTCTGTAAGGATTGTTCAACTGCACGTTCATGAGTATCAAACAAGCACCTGAGTACATGTAAAATGTAAAATGTAAAATGTAATTTAACGTTACTGTCTAATATTGAATCTAGCTATGCTTGTTATTATCAGTATGGATGAGATTTTCATGAAAGTAGCATAAAGTGGGAATACTATTAATTAAATATTTTGATTCAAATTACATTGTATGATTTAGCTATAATTGTCTCTCAATTTGATTTGTTTTCACTACTGCAGCATGAAGTCACATCAATATGAAGTTAGGTCTATTTATTAAACGAAAAATCCTTTGTTTTTCGGGGAGATCTTTTACAAACAAGAATTTAGTTTCTGGAAGCATTACTTTATACATATATCAGTTAGGATCAAATGACATTGGTATTAATTTAAATAAAGTTATACCATTTATAATTTTTTATAGGATGTGTTTTTTTATTGATTCAAGCATGCATGAATCAGAAGTGCTTGAATCACAATGGCATATAATAAAGATTATCTATATCAAGTTTTATTGAAACTCGACATTAATAAGCATGTATTTGAAGAACCTTTTGCTTAGATGTATTTTGAACAACTATATTAAGTTGATTTTCAACTATATAAAATAGCATAGTAAATGATTTTAGATTGAAATAAATTTTTGTAAAAATGACTTATATATTTAAGCTTCTAATTCAATTGTATAATATTAAATTAATAGTAGTATCAATTTATAAATTATTTAATCACGTCTATATTTTTAAATGACTATTTATGTGATGGTTGTAAAAAAATAATTAATGTTTTATAATATGACGTTATATAATTAATTATAGAATTTTTTTTATAATATATCAAAATTAAATAAAGGGATTCCACTTAAAAAGTATTCTTTTGTGCTTCTTTTAAAAGTATATATGATAGTAATTTTTTATTTTTTTAATATATTTAAATTTTACAATAATTTTTTTTTTATATTAGATACCTTATTAGTGCTAAACAAACAAATTACTTTCTTTTATTATTTTATTACTAAACCAAAAAGTAACTCCTCCCAAGAAGATATATACTTAATCTCTTGTGGTATTGATGCATTATGCATGCAGCCATATCTATTATCTAGTGTGTTTTTTTCTTGAGTTGTGATGTCACAATCGAGCACACTGCTCTTATGGGCTCACATCCTCGTGCGGCCCCTACTTTGAAGTAAACCTATCAACAAACAAGTTTCCTTTTGATGCCTCTCCCATCCAAATTCTCACCCCTTTCCTATAACATTCTTGTTTTTATCCAACCGACTTATCGTTTTCCTTTTCGTTTGTTGTGTGTTTATGTCCATATTCTCGGCACTTTCCTCTACATTCTTCTCTAAATTCATACGTTTTTCCCCCTCTTGAATTTATGCATTTTCTCATGTTACAGAATAAGTATTGTAGGTTGATATATATTATCTTGTCCATTAATTAGATGTGTTAATTTGTTGATATAGTTTTTTTTGTTACCCACAGTATCCGTTAATCCGACAGATCAAGGACTAATCTGTCGTGGATCTGAATTTCATTTAAAGGTGTGCTAGTACTGGCCAATAAATTACTATATGTATGTGTAACAGTGTAAGACAAAATTCACACTTCTCACCGCTGCTTAATTTGTTGATATATTATGCCTATTTTCAGGATATCAAAATAATCGGTTACATTTTCCTTTTCTTTTTTTTTTTTAATTACTTAAAAAAAGAGATAGTTTGATGCATAAGTATCCTGTAGTAATATAGGATCCGAAAAAAAAAATCTTATTTAAATACTGTAATTTAAAACAACTTAATCTGATAATGAATTCTATGATTTGAATTATTGACTTTAAACTCACACGAAGACAACTCAATTGATATTATATCATTATATTTATTTATCTATTGTTCTAATTGAGTCACCAATATAAACGATCTCGATTCAATGCCATTAAAGTTTCGTAAAGGAATAACAATTAGTGTAATTTTTTTCATTTCTAATATTTAAACTTGAAACTACTTGTTTACCTACCACTTTATAACGGCGTTATACTACTCTAATCTATACATATCGTAGCATATGAGTAGTACTTCCTTTCATATCCATTCTACTCTTAGGTAAAACATTCTTTTGTTTCTTATGTAACAGTTGTGCACCAGAAATAACTTGTTGACATTGAAATGTAAAAATTATATTCACACAAATTTATTTTTATTTAAAATTAATTTTATAAAATTAAATTTATTTAAATTTTAGTTTAACAAATATCAATCTAAATACACATAATAATTGTACAAGTAAAACACAAATGATAATGACTTTTTATTCATTTAGTATAGGGAAGAATTTTAAATATTTTTATAATATTGATATTCTAAAAGTTTTAATTATTAATTTTAATTATAATAATATATAATATATATTAATTAAAATTAACGGTTAAAAATACTGGAATTCTAGTAATATTTGAAAAAAAATTTATGGTACACAAACACGAAAAATGTTTAATGCACGATTATTTTTCCGAACATATTCTATATTATAATTCATAAAAGATAATTATCTTATTCTTTTAAATAATATTTATTATTTCTACACATATTTAATAAATAGAATGATGGGACATGAAAAAAGACAATTTCCGTAATGTTGTCTTTTCCATTCGAAAGTATCATTTGAAGGTTCACTTTCGTGTGGAAGAAAATCGTCGAAATTGGAAGCAACTATTTCGTGGTCTTAAAATGTCTTTTTGTTATACAGTGAAAATTTTATGGTGTTTATAATTTAGTGTCTAATTTTTATTTAATTTATTTTTTATATTAAAATTTGAATATTTAATAATTATTTATTTTTATAATTTTAAAATTAAATATTAATTTTTAATTTGTTTAATAAATTAAATAAATACTTATAAACATCATAGTAATAACTTTATTACTGTGATACACAAATATGGAATACCACACCATACAGAACAGAGGAATATATGAGTTTAAAATTCATATATAACACGAGGATACGATATATATTTAAAATATAAAGTATTTTTTAGATATATTATAATTATATTTTAATATTTTATTGATATTAAAATATAAATTAATTTTTTAATAATTTTTTAATTATATAAAGTATTTAAAATATATTTGTTTTAATAATTAATAATATATATTATTTTTAAATTTATTTTAAAAATATATGTTAAGAATAAAGTTGGACACATTTACACGTAATGATATTTAAGTGTGTCCAAATATGTTCGGAGAAAATTTTTTTTATAAATATATATCAATGAGTGTGTTGTATCTAAAATATATCTACCTAAATCCAGCAAATAAGAAAAAATGTCTGTACTTTAGAGTAACTCCAATATAATTATCCCAAGTTTCTCCTCTGACATAAGAGCACTTTTGCCTGTTGGAGTATGAACTCAAATGAGTTCCTTCACATGGATCGATGAGGAGAGTTCCAGCTTTCAACAAAAATTTGATACGTAGAATACATGTCAATAAATAAAATTAAATTAAAACCTATATATAAAATAATAATTGTATTGTATACATATATATTATAACTGTTCCATATATACATATAAATGAATTAAAAATATTATATATAAATAAATTAAAATATATATTACATACCTATTATATGTATGTTAATTAATTTTGTAAATTAGTTTAATTATATTTTTTATATTAAGTAATTTTATAAATTAGTTTAAATTAATTAATAATTATAATAATTAAATAGACAGTAGTATAAATAGTTAAAAGAGAATTTAATTGAACATATATGACAATTTCACAATGTTTATTGTAAACTATAAAATTTAACTATGTTTTTTTGGGTATTAAGTAACTTTATAAATTAATATAATTTCGAATTATATATGGTGTATTATTGTTATATATGATTTTTTTAATATTAATATCTTTTAATAGTGAATTATTTTTGAATTTATAAATTTAAATGATATTATTAAAAAAATAATTATTATATTAATTTTAATTATTTTAATTAATTAATTAAGTAGGACCACAATAGAGACTAAAGTTAATTTCTCCTAATTGATAAGAGAGAGATGTTTTGAATTCTTATTTACTGTTTATGAATTATGACGTAAAAATTGATGTGGAGTTATTTTTTATGACAGGTGGATTGAAATGTTATAGCTTTGTTGGTTTCACGTGCAAAGTCACTGCATCTTAACCGTATTCTGTGACTGCTCTGACTAGGATAACTACTGCACTAACTGCTTCTTCTCTTATTTAAATTCTTTGCCTTAAATTGCATTTAATTATTGCAAAAGCCACTTAAAGAGTTTAAAAGTGGATATATTGTAAGAGGAATTTTATTATGACTTTCTATACGGAAATACGATGGTTATAAACTTTTGATAATATTCAAAAAAAATATCTGAAATTAATATTATATTTTTTATCATTTGATTTAGATGAGATTGGACAAGTAGTGTGCATATTAAGCTATCTAGTTAAACATTTTTTCAATTTGAACAAACAATAATGGAATATTTTTTTATTTAGTTCTTATTAATTGTTTGTTTTTATTTTTTTGTTTCTATCATCTTAATGTATTGAGTTTTTTTTCAAATAAAAAAAAGAATCGTCTCCATAATAAGTATTTTAAGTGTAATTAAAAAATTTTAGCTTTTTATTTTAAATTCAATTCTAATACACTGTTTATATAAAATAATTATATATATAATTACATATAATATTATATTAAAAAAATAATTATTTTTTATATTGATTGCTTAAATAGTCATTAAAAAAAAACAGATAAAATTAGACATAACTGTATATCAAACTATTTTATACTGTGTATCAAAATGAAATTCTTATATTTTTGCATTAAATGCATTGATAATATATTGAAAAAATTAAATTTTGTATTTTAACTTTGTAACAAATATCCTTAAACACTCTTTAACTAAATCCTTTTTTAAATTATATCATTCTTATAATTAATATTTTAACAGAGAATGTCATAAGGAAGAAGCACATAATTCTTTTTCTATATCATATTAATCATTATTTTGAATTTAGCTTTAGCGGTAAAAGCTGATGTGGTATTGACTATTGATAGAAAAAATTGAAATTTTAAATTAAAAGAATAAGTTAAAGACTTAAAACATAAAATCGTAATAAAATTAAAATGGTTTGATTTAATATATGTGTGTTTGTAACGTAGCATATACTTGTGTATTGCTTTGTTTAATTTGTTTTATACTACAATATTTATGTTAAAAAAAATCTCGAAAGCCAACATTCAACACAAAAAAAGAGAATATCTGAAACTCTTAGAAATAAAAATATTTAAAATTCAACTAAAAAAAATCCAAAACTTTTAAAAACGAAAACACTCGAAACTCAATAAAATTTATTTTTAATGAGTTTTTTTTTTTTACAACCTACTATAATATTAGCTGAAATTGACTGCTATAATATTAGCAAGTAGTATTATTACTATGTTTATAACCATCTAGTTTATAACCAATTGGTTTAGCCACTTCAAAGAATAATCCAGCATCTTATAGGATTTAACTTTAGCCTATAATGTCGTTTCTACCTTTCAAGCTTTATATACTTTATTAATAAGAAAAAACAAGTGAGGTGACTCAGCAATTTCATCATGCAATAAACTTTACATTAGGTTCATGTGCATGGTAAGGTGCGAATTTAAAATTCATTTAAAAAAAGCATTTTACTTTAACAGAGTTTATAAATTTCTCTTTTGGTTTACATTTTTTTTTTTGTCTCAGAAATAGAATTCAGAATGTTTAATTATTCTATTAGTTTTTATAATTTATTAAATTTTTAATTAAATGTTTATATTTTTTTAACTGAATTCTTATGTTCTTTTTAATTTTATAATTAGATTATTTTTAGTATAAAAAATATTAAAATTAATTGAATATTTTTTTACAAAATATTCTATTAATTTTAATATTTTTGACATAAAAATAATTTAATTATAAAATTAAAAGCAGTATAAAAATCTAATTAAAAAAAATATAAAAATTTAATTATAAATTTGATGAAACTATAAAGATCAACAGAATAATTAAACCAATTCAAAACAAGCGAAACAAAATTGTTGGATGAATTTATCATTGAAGCATTACAAAATGAAGAACAGAAATGAAGAATGAAACACTGAATATCAAGCAATAATTAAGCATAAATGCATAATCAAAAAGCAAAGGTTTTGGAGGTGGGTGAATCAGCAATCTTAAGAGTCTCTTCAATAAGCTTTCTAGCTTTTCTGCTCCTTATCTCCATTCTCATGCTCTCACTCTTCTCCACCTTATCATAATAATAAGAATGCTTGTTATTTTTATTATTATTATTATTCTTCAAACACCTTATTATTTTGGATCTAAGAGTGAGCACCAACCTTCTCAAACCCATCATCTCTGATTCTGTTCAAAGTTCAAACACTGAAACCCATCTTTAATTCATTAAAAAAATAGAAAATAATAAAAAGGACACAATTGGTGATTAAGGAATAGAACCAAAACCTGTGAAGGATTACTCTCTGAATGTAAAAGACACTGTTCTGTTCTGCTTCAATCTTGGGCTCTGTGTTCTTCCTGTGTATTTATTTATATTTACAAGAGGAGAGAGCATGAGTTATCAATGTGTTCAACTTCAACTATATATATATATATATATATATATATATATATATATATATATATTTTCCTTTTTCATTAATCAGTTTTGTTAAAAAGGTAAGAGAGAATGATAGAGAAAAGTTTTGAATGTAGTCAAATTATGTAGAATTATATAATATAAAATAGTATTTATACGTGCTAAGATAATTAAAATAATAAAAACGTAATATCTTATAATAAATATTTAGATATGTTAAATAATTTTAATCAATAATAATTTATCCTAATATATTCTAACAAATTTAATGCCAAAAGTAGAAAAAAATAATTTTTATGTATAAATAGTTTTATAAAGTCATCCAATTAGATTTATACATTTAAATTATTTTTTAAATAATTAATTTAAAAATTAATTATTTTTATTGATATGATAATATATAATTAATTATTATTAATATAAAACAAAAATTAAATTTATTTTATATTTAAGTTTAATTTTTTTAAGACTACAGAAGATTAATTGAATCCAAAATATAATTTATGTAATTAAATTAATCACGAATTCAATGTATAGATATGATTATTCTTTTTGATAAATGTTACAGTCGTTTCTTAACATTTATTCACTTTTTTTTCAAGATATATAATTATTAGTATTTTTTAAATGTTAAGAGTATCTCCAATTATAGTTTTAATTTTAATTTTATTTTGAATATTATAAGATGACACATAAATATTTATGGAATCATTTATTATAAATAGTAATTTGAAATTAAAAGTAAAATTTGTTCTTTCAATATTTAGAATTTGTTTGGGTGAGTTTTAAAAAAAAGATCTTTTTTCGAGTTATCTTCTTTTTAAAGATCTTATGAAAAAGTAAAACTAATTTTATGTTTGGATATCTATCAATTATGTTTGGGTATAATAATATAAAAGTACTTTTTTGTTTATTTATTATATAAAAAATATCTTTTTTTAAGAAAAAATATATTTTAAAAAAATAAATAAAATAATTTTTTAAAAAAGATGTTTTTTATTTTATTTTTTTTGTATTTTTACTTTTATTTTTATTATTAGAAATTTTTTAAACATACTAAAAAATAAAAAAAAATATTTTTTTATTAAATTTTTTTTATTAAAATAATGACATCCAAACAAGCACTTAATTTTAATTCAATTAAAATTTTATATTATTTTTAATTATTCTATCAATATAATTATAAGAATAACAAACTTTTCTTAATTTTCTATCAAAGTAATACTGATTTTATTTTATAAATAAATTTTAATATAAATTTTAATTCTAAATTAATGTATTTATTAAAAATATTAAAAATAATATTCTAAAAATATTGTATTGGAGATGATCTAAAGTTTTTGTCGTTAGGTGTTTTTTTTAATTTTTGGTCAGTTCTGTTGGATAGTTTTGAATTATAACTCTCAAACGAATCTAAAGCAACATTAACAGTTATAGAACCTTAGCCCACTAAGAAGCCTAAATGGGAATTTGGCTACAAAACGAGTATGGTTTCCTCTAAAAACCGGGGAAATCCAGGCCCAACAGGAACCATACATGTTTCTCATTAGTCATTACTTATATAAAATAGTTGATATAAAATGAGGTAAAATTGGATTGGTACCATGGTTAGTTTATTATTCTGGTTAAACAAGTGTCAGGATTTAAATCTTATTTTATTTATGCAATAATTTATTATAAAAAAACAAAACATATAAACATATTATAGAGTTAAATATATAATTTTGGTCCTATAAATAATGGATTATTATTTGTCTACTTAATAAAAACTAGAGTTTAATTTTAATACATTAATAATGTAAAGTATTTCACTCAGTCGTATAATCACAATTATTTTTTTTGGATAATCATTCACGCAGTCAATATAAAAAGTAGTTATTTTTAGAAATATAACATTACGTAATTGAATGATGCACGTGTAAAACTACTTTACACTGATATTACATTAAAATTAAATTCATTAATAATATAATAAATATTTTATTTACTAAAGAATATTTAACAACAAAAAGAGATATAATATATTTATATATGTATATAGTTTATATAGTAATTGTTACGGTGGGAAACCGGAGATTAATGGATTAGATGGTGTTGGTTGGCCCAATTGCTTGAAAGAGGAAGCCTTCGAGTGGGACTGCACCTCGGGGGCCTCCGTCCAACTTGTTCGTATGAGGAGAAGGGGGTGGTACCTGCAAAGACACTCCGATGCCTAAGTTAGCAAGGGTGTGAGCATGTCTAGAGAGTATTGGGACTTATAGATACCTGAGGGGTGTCAGCGTATTTATAGTGGTGAACCAATAACCACCGTTGGAGTAGTGCCGTATCTTTTGGGTGTTAACCGTCCCATTATCTTAGGGAGGTTAGGATATGGCTCGTGGAAGTGGTTAGAGAGATTCTAGGGGCAGTTACTCATTTGAATGAGTGTTTATCTGCCAGCTAACCCTCGTACCCGACTTCTTTAGAGCAAGTCGTGGTGAGAACCGACTTCATAGCACGAAGGTTGGTATTGGGTGAGGCTTAATCCTTTGGATTAGACCTTTTGCTTGATCCTGGGCCTTTATTATTGGGCCAGGGTATCAACAGTGCCCCTACTCGAGCCCAATTTCTTTTCAAGATTTGGGTTCGAGTATTCTACTCGGGGTCGTAGTCGACTTGTAGGACGTGATGGTCTGAAACCGACGTGACTTTTCGTAGCCTTTTGGCTCTGACAGTTACGTCTAATCAAGCGTCGTGTCCATTAGGGATGTGCATAGGGATTGATGGCCTTGGTAACGGTGCATTCTCATTAATGACTGCCTGCTTTTACCATTATGCCCCTAACGTGCTTATAAATACTTTCTCTCTCTTTCATTGTTTCGTTTCTTCGATTTTTCAAAATTTCCCATTCATCCGTTCGTGAAGTATTTTCATATCGGTTTGTGGGACTTCTTTCGCTGAAGGCTTTCATCTTCTCCTACCTTTTTCCAGCAAAGGTTGGTTCTTTTTTCTCCCCCTTTGTTAATCGCTTTTGCTTGCATGCTTTTTTATTTTCTTCGGAGAGGGGGAAGTGCTGTTGTAGGCTTATGTTAGTTCCGTGTCCCCTTAGGGATTCTCGTTTTTTATTCTTTTTCTTTTTCTTTTGTAGGTTTTCGTCGTATTTTAGAAAAAATGTCTTTTGTAGAAGTTCTTGTTCAATGGGTTGATGTTACGGTCCTGGGGGAGGAACCCTTGGCTGATGCCGAGTTCATCACCCATCTTCGCACTCATCACTGCATTTGTACTTTTGAGGAGGATGAGCCCAAGTATGAGTTGGTTGCCCCGGGTCTGGAAGACCGGGTTTGTTTTGGGAGGGATTCCGAGGAGGTCCCTCATTTTTTCTATATGTATGAGAGCATGATTACCCGTTTGGGTGTTTTTCTTCCGTTTTCTGAATTTGAGATGGCTGTTTTACGCCACTGTCGAGTTGCCCCTACCCAACTTCACTCCAATTCTTGGGGTTTTTTCTGAAAATTTACCAATTTATTAGTCACGCTTTGGACTTTCCAACCTCTTTGAGGATTTTCTTCTATCTTTTCCACACGACTAAGCCCTTTAGTGGGCTAAATAACAAGCAGCAATGGGTGTCTTTCCGAGCCATACAAGGTCGGAGGATTTTCACCATTTTTGACGAATCCTTCCACGACTTCAAAAATTATTTTTTCAAAGTTCAAGCTGTAGAAGGTCACCGCCCCTTTTTCTTGGATGAGAATTCTTCCCCTCGTTTTCCCCTGTATTGGTTGGAGGCCTCCCCCTGTGAGAAATACGGTCTGGACGACCTAGACGAGGTGGAGGCGGCCATTGTGGGGTTTCTCTAAGAAGTGTGGGGGAGGGCCCCATACTTGGATACTAGAAAATTTCTCCAGGGATCGCCGAATTTTGTTCAGTCGCAACTAGGTAGCTTATATATATATATATGTATATATATTTCTTATTTCCGACTTGTATCTGCCAACTTGAGGTTTGACGACTTGTTGTTTCTGCTAATTGTGTCTTTTGCAGATATGGCAAGGAAGAATGCTCAGGAGTCTTACCAAAGAGTCCAAGAGGCTAAGGCAAGGTCCCGGGCCAGGACTGGTGGCACCAGGGCGATCATCTCTCCTCCTCCTCCTCCTCCCCAGAACACGGGGACTCCTTCCCAACCCATTGTGATTTCTTCTTCAGCTTTGTCTCGGCCACTCCCCTCCGCCCGACTTCTTCCTGAGCCGGAGAAGAAGAAGCACAAGATTTTAGAGTCTGGCTCTTTTTTTGATGGTGGGGTTAAGGCGGATGCTCTTGCATTTGTCCGAAAGAACATCTATCCTCATATAAGTATGGATGATGTCTCTGTTCGGAACCACCTTACCACTCTGGCTGAGGAGAGCTTTAGGGCGGCGGGTGTTTATGGCAAACTCTTGGATATTTTTGAGAAGACTTCTCTCAGCTCCTTGGGGTTAACCTCGAAGGTTGAGGAGCTGGAAGGAAGGCTTCTTACTTATCAAGAGCATGAGAGGGAGTTGAAGGAGGAGGTCGCTAAGTTGAGGGAGGAGAGAGATAGCCTTCGGGAGAAGGAGAGTAAGTTGCAGGCCCAATGCAACATGGAGGCGGGTTTGAGGAAAGCAGCATAGGAGAGTTACCAGAGTTTATTTCAAGATCTTGTGTCTATGAGGAAGGATTTGCTGAATTCTCGGAACGCATATGCTGAATTGGAGGACTCTATTGCTGATGGCGCCGAGGAGGCTTGGAGGATTTTCAAGGAGCAGGTCGGAGTCATTGCTCCTGACTTGGACCTTTCTCCTTTAGATCCGAACAAAGTCGTCATTGATGGTGCCATTGTGGATCCTTCTGCCCCCGTAATCGTTTTCGAGTCAGAATTGAAGACTCGGGGGCAGAGGATTATTGAGTCCCCTCCTCGTCCTAAGGATGCTCCGAGCTCTTCTATCGTTCCTCCGACTTCCTCTTCATCTCCTATGGATGCCTCTCTTCCCCGTCCTGGTGGTGCTCCTCCTGACTCTGGTGGTGGTGATCCGTCTACTCCTCTGCAGAAATAACTTTATATGGCTATATGGGGGCTCGGCCTGTGGGTCCCCCTTTTTTTAAACTCTTTATATCTGTTTGTTGGTGGTGACGTTTGTTGAACAATTTCTTTTGGCCTTTTAAGGCCGTAAACAAAACAAAAAATACCCTTTCTTAATAAGGGTTTAAATTAACAAAATAAATACCCTTTTTTGGATAAGGGTTTAGGTTACCTTATGCGTGCATGCTTTTCTGGTTTCGGAAGTTTCCTTAATCTTTTTCTGAAAACTCTTGGCTTGTCTGTCTTTTTAAACCTTTTTGTTTTCAAGGATTTTTAGGACAACTTTTAAGCTTTTCTTGGATTTTTCGATCTCTTTTGTTATTCCTAGTACTCAATTTTGACTTATTGAGTTTTCATGACTTAGGCTACTTTCGTGATTCATTTTCGTTTTACTCGGTTTTTTTCATTTCGACTTATGAGTCGGAATGTTTCCGAGTTTCTCATGATCAACTTCTATAACCTCTTTATACTGACTTGTACCTCGTCGTTTTATCCTGACGACCATCTAGGTCGGTTCATGGGATTTTCACGTTTTGTCGAGCTTAACTCGGTGCGTTTCGTCGAAAGAAAGAGAAAACAACAAAAAAGGAATTTAAGAGATATTTGTAAGATGAAAAAGATCTTTATTAATTGGGGAGATATTTTTATTGCTACTAAAGGTTTTTGACAGCCTATTTCCCTTATCCTCTACTGTGATGCCTCGTTAAAAACCCTCCTCCAGAAAAAACCCTTTATTTTTGGGAAAAAATCATGAAGTTGGGAAAAGAGTACATCAGGGAGTAGAGTTCGCTTTTAACTATAGTACCTTTTCATATTGCAAGCATGCCACGACCTTGGTAACTCGGTGCCGTTCAGGTCGGTCACTTTATAATAACTTTTTCCTAAGATCTCGTTGACTTTGTATGGTCCCTTCCAATTAGCAGCGAGTTTTCCTTCCCCTGACTTGTTGACTCCAATGTCGTTTCTGATCAAGACCAAGTCATTCGGGGCAAATGTTCTTCGAATGACTTTTTTGTTGTACCTTGTAGTCATCCTTTGTTTTAGCGCTGCTTCTCTTATCTGGGCTTGTTCTCGTACTTCGGGAAGTAAGTCGAGCTCCTCTTTGTGCCCCCGTATGTTCCCGATCTCGTCATGGAGAATTACCCTTGGGCTTTGTTCATTGATTTCTATTGGTATCATTGCTTCTACGCCATAGACTAGTCGGAAGGGCGTTTCTCCAGTGGCAGATTGGGGCGTTGTTCTATAAGCCCATAGCACTTGTGGGAGCTCTTCAGCCCAGGCTCCTTTTGCCTCTTGTAATCTTTTCTTTAGCCCTGCCAGTATGACTTTGTTGGCTGCCTCGGCTTGCCCATTGGCTTGCGGGTGCTCCACCGAGGTGAACTGGTGTTTTATTTTCATACTGGCTACTAGGCTTCTGAAGGTAGAATCGGTGAATTGGGTTCCATTGTCTGTAGTAATAGAATAAGGTATCCCATATCTTGTGATGATATTTTTGTAGAGGAACCTTCGACTTCTTTGAGCAGTGATGGTGGCCAATGGTTCTGCTTCTATCCACTTTGTGAAGTAATCTATTCCCACGATCAGGTATTTGACTTGTCCTGGCACTTGGGAAAAAGGACCTAACAAATCTATTCCCCATTTTGCAATGGGCCATGGAGAAGTGATACTGATGAGCTCCTCTGGGGGAGCCACATGGAAATTTGCATGCATCTGATATGGTTGGCACTTTTTCACAAATTCTGTGGCATCTTTCTGCAAGGTCGGCCAGTAGAATCCAGCTCGGATTACTTTCCTGGCTAGTGACCTTGCTCCGAGATAATTTCCGCAGATTCCACTGTGGATTTCCTCTAACACCTTGGTGGTTCTTGAGGTCGGTACGCACTTTAACAATGGTGTTGATATCCCCCTTCTGTAGAGAATATTTCTCACCAAAGTGTAATGTTGTGCTTCCCTCCGGATTTTCCTGGCCTCTTTTTCCTCTTTTGGAAGGATGTCAAAATTTATGTATTCGACCAAGGGGTTCATCCATCCGAGGTTTAAACCGACTACCTCAAGGACTTCTTGTTTGTCTTCTATTTTTACCACTGAGGGTTCTTGGAGGGTTTCTTGGATCAGGCTTCTGTTGTTCCCTCCTGGCTTGGTGCTTGCTAACTTGGATAGGGCGTCCGCTCTGCTGTTTAGATCCCGAGTTATGTGTTTAATCTTGGTTTCTGCAAAGCGCCCAAGGTGCTCCAGAGTTTTCTCCAAGTACCTCTTCATATTTGGGTCCTTTGCCTGATACTCTCCGCTTATTTAGGAGGTCACCACTTGTGAGTCGCTGTATATCATCACCTTTGTAGCACCGACTTCTTCTGCCAGCTTCAATCCAGCAATCAAGGCTTCATACTCTGCCTGATTATTGGAAGCTGGGAATTCAAATTTTAGGAAAACCTCTATCTGGGTTCCTCTTTCATCTACCAATATTATGCCTGCACCGCTTCCTGTTTTGTTGGAGGATCCATCTACATAGAGTTCCCATGTAGTTGATTTTTCCTCCTGATCCCTTGCGTATTCTGCAACGAAGTCGGCGAGGCATTGGGCTTTAATCGCCGTCCGAGTTTCATATCTTAAGTCGAACTCGGAGAGCTCTATTGCCCATTGAACCATTCTCCCCGCAACATCCGTCTTTTGGAGGATTTGCTTCATGGGTTGGTTCGTACGGACTCTTATTGTGTGAGCTTGAAAGTAAGGCCGTAGCCTTCGTGAGGCTACCACTAAGGAGTAGGAAAATTTCTCTAGTTTGTGGTACCTTAGCTCAGGGCCTTGTAGAACTTTACTGATGAAATATACTGGATGTTGTCCGACCTCGTCTTCTCTTATCAGGACTGATGAGATAGCCTTGTCTGCTACAGATAAGTATAGGACGAGGTCTTTTCCGGCTACGGGTCGGGTCAGAATAGGAGGTTGGCTTAAGAATTTTTTGAACTCCTAGAACGCCTCCTCGCATTCAGGGGTCCATTCAAACTGACATCCCTTTCTCAATAAGGAGAACAGTGGAAGGGATTTTAGTGCTGATCCTGCCAAAAATCTGGAGAGGGCTGCAAGTTGGCCATTCAGCTGCTGGACCTCTCTCAAACAAGTCGGGCTTTTCATTTCCAGGATAGCTCTACACTTATCGGGATTGGCTTCGATCCCTCTTTGTGTTAGCATAAACCCTAGAATTTTTCCTGCTTCCACCGCGAAGGCGCACTTTGCGGGATTTAGTCTCATCCCGTGCAGCCTTATGGTGTCAAAGACTTGTGAAAGGTCTGACAAGAGGTCGACTTCCTTCTTGGTCTTTATCAACATGTCGTCGACGTATACTTCCATTAGGCTCCCAAGGTGAGAGGCGAACACCTTATTCATCAACCTTTGATATGTGGCCCCTGCATTTTTCAATCCAAATGGCATGACCACGTAGCAGAAATTAGCTCTGGGTGTGATGAATGATGTCTTCTCCTGGTCTGGCTCATACATTGGGATTTGATTATATCCCGAGTAGGCGTCCATGAATGATAAGTATTAATACCCCGAGCTGGAGTCTACTAGGGTATCGATGCTTGGCAGCGGATAAGGGTCCTTGGGACATGTCTTATTTAGGTCGGTATAGTCGACGCACATTCTCCATTTGCATTTTGTTTTTTGACTAGCACTACATTGGCTAGCCATGTTGGGTACTTGACTTCTCTGATGAAGTCGGCCTCCAGGAGCGCCTGTACTTGCTCCTCTACTACTAGGGCTCGTTTTGGGCCGAACTTGCGTCTTCTTTGTTGTACAGGTCGGGATCCCGGATAAACCGAGAGTTTGTGGGACATGAGCCGGGGTCTATCCCGGGCATGTCGGAGGCCTTCCAGGAAAAGAGATCGGAGTTATCTCTTAGGAGCTTAGTCAACCCTTGTTTTAGGGTTTCCCCTAGGTTGGCTCCTATGTGAGTATTTTTTTCTTCCTCTTCGCCGACCTGTATCTCCTCGGTTTTTCCTCCCGGTTGTGGCCGCAGCTCTTCTCTAGCCCTAACACCACCGAGCTCTATTGTGTGAACCTCGCTGCCTTTTCTTCTCAGGTTTAGGCTTTCATTGTAGCATTTCCTTGCCAACTTTTGGTCTCCCCTTACCGTTGCTATCCCCACTAAAGTCGGGAATTTCATGCAAAGGTGGGGAGTGGATACCACTGCTCCGAGTTAATTAAGGGTAGCTCTGCCGATTAAAGCGTTATATGCTGACCCCACCTCGATGACTATGAAGTCTATACTCAGAGTCTTTGATTTTTCCCCTTTTCCAAAAGTGGTGTGGAGGGGCAAAAATCCCAGTGGTTTTATTGGCGTGTCACCTAATCCATACAAGGTGTCGGGGTAGGCTCTTAATTCTTTCTCATCCAACCCTAGTTTGTCAAAAGCGGGCTTAAAAAGGATGTCCGCTGAGCTTCCTTGGTCTACTAGGGTTCTATGGAGATGGGCGTTTGCTAGGATCATAGTTATTACTACTGGATCATCGTGTCCAGGGATTATTCCTTGCCCATCCTCTTTTGTGAATGAAATGGTAGGGAGGTCGGATGATTCTCCTCCGACCTGGTAGACTCTTTTGAGATGTCTTTTGCGAGAGGATTTGGTGAGTCCCCCTCCCGCGAACCCCCCTGAGATCATATGGATATGTCTCTCCGGAGTCTGCGGTGGTGGGTCTCATCTATCCATATCATCTCGCTTTCTCTTTCCATGACTGTCTGACCTTTCTATGAGATACCTGTCAAGCCGACCTTCTCTAGCCAGCTTTTCTATCACATTTTTAAGGTCGTAGCAGTCGTTTGTGGAGTGACCATATATTTTATGGTACTCACAGTAGTCGCTGCGGCTCCCCCCTTTTTTATTTTTAATGGGTCTAGGGGGTGGCAGCCTTTCAGTATTACAAATCTCTCTGTATACATCCACTATAGAAACTTTCAGAGGAGTATAAGAGTGGTATTTTCTTGGCCTCTCGAGACCGAGTTCTTCCTTTTTCTTGGTTTCCCTCTCCCTCTCTTTTGCTGAGGGAGGGTGCCCAGGTCGCCAACTCAGGTCTCTCAGCTTAGCATTTTCCTCCATATTGATGTACTTTTTAGCTCTTTCCTGTACATCACTTAGAGAGACGGGGTGTCTTTTAGATATGGACTGTGAGAAGGGACCTTCTCTAAGTCCATTGACTAACCCCATTATGACTGCCTCTGTAGGCAGGTTCTGAATCTCTAAACATGCTTTGTTGAACCTTTCCATATAGGCTCGTAAGGATTCTCCGACCTCCTGTTTTATTCCCAGGAGGCTCGGTGCATGTTTCACTTTGTCTTTCTGGATAGAGAACCTCATCAGAAACTTCCTTGAGAGGTCTTCAAAACTGGTGATCGACCTCGGGGGGAGGCTGTCGAACCACTTCATCGCTGCTTTCGATAGATTGGTCGGGAAAGCTTTGCATCGCGTAGCGTCGGAAGCATCAGCTAGGTACATCCGACTTTTGAAGTTGCTTAAGTGATGCTTCGGATCCATGGTTCCATCGTAGAGGTCCATATCGAGGCTTTTAAAGTTCTTCGGAACTTTTGCCCTCATTATGTCCTCACTGAAAGGATCCTCCCCTCCTAGGGGCGGTTCTTCTTGCTCGTCACGGGAGTTCCGACCTTTGAGGGAGGATTCTAACTTTAAGAGTTTTCTTTCTAACTCTTTTCGTCGTTCCATCTCCCCTTTTAGGTTCTTTTCGGTCTCCTTTTGTCACTCCCCTTCTTGTTCTAACTGTTCCAGGCGACTGTGGACTAATCCCATGAGTTCAGTTGCATGGGATGGTCCCTCTTTTTCTGATTCGCGCCCTTCTGAAGAGTTTACCTTCGGATTTTTTACTCCGGAGGTACCTTCCCTGTGCTGATCATTAGTTCCCTGGTGGAGGGTCAAGTCTGCATCATTATTACCTGTGTTCAGATTCTCTTGTTCAGAATCTGACTCCACATGACCCTCTTCGGGGGATCTGTCCGCCATCACTGGTTGATCTCTCGGTTCCCCGACAACGGCGCCAATGTTACGGTGGGTAACCGGAGATTAATGGATTGGATGGTGTTGGTTGGCCCAATTGCTTGAAAGAGGAAGCCTTCGAGTGGGACTGCACCTCGGGGGCCTCCGTTCGACTTGTTCGTATGAGGAGAAGGGGGTGGTACCTGCAAAGACACTCCGATGCCTAAGTTAGCAAGGGTGTGAGCAGGTCTAGAGAGTATTGGGACTTATAGATACCTGAGGGGTGTCAGCGTATTTATAGTGGTGAACCAATAACCACCGTTGGAGTAGTGCCGTATCTTTTGGGTGTTAACCGTTCCATTATCTTAGGGAGGTTAGGATATGGCTCGTGGAAGTGGTTAGAGAGATTCTAGGGGCAGTTACTCATTTGAATGAGTGTTTATCTGCCAGCTAACCCTCGTACCCGACTTTTTTAGAGCAAGTCGTGGTGAGAACCGACTTCATAGCACGAAGGTTGGTATTGGGTGAGGCTTAATCCTTTGGATTAGACCTTTTGCTTGATCCTGGACCTTTATTATTGGGTCAGGATATCAACAGTAATCAACTTAAGTTACTCTAGTGAGTAACTCATTAGTCCGTTTTAATAAGTGTTGAGGGTTTGATTGGTGTGGATACACAGTAACCTATATTGGCCAACGAAAAACCTTGAATAAAGCTGATAAAAGAAAAACTATAGTTTATAAAGTGCAATACTAGTTCCAATTTGTGTCCACCTTTAGCGGCTCCATTCTCTTGTTTCCTCTCTTTGTTCTATTCTTCATCAATTCATTCTCTAAAAATATGAAGTTCCAAGACACCGAGCTTCTCTCTTGGAAACAATTAATAACCCCCAAACTAACTTTCCTAATATCATTGCTAATCCTTAGCATACTCATATTAATCACTCTCTCCCCAATTTCTTATTATCCTCTCTTTGGTTACTCATCACTATTGAACATAGAATCCAAATCACATGCACATGAATATGATGAATCACAAGCATCATCATCTTCATCAGAATATAACAATAAATGTGACATATTCAGAGGGGAATGGGTGCCGAATCCAGAGGCACCATATTACACAAATGAAACATGTTGGGCCATTCATGAACACCAGAATTGCATCAAGTATGGAAGGCCTGATTCTCAGTTCATGAAATGGAGGTGGAAGCCTTATCAATGTGAACTTCCTTTATTCAATCCTTGGCACTTTCTTGACATTGTTAAGGGAAAATCCATGGCTTTTGTTGGTGACTCTGTTGGAAGAAATCAGATGCAATCTATGATCTGCCTCCTATCAAGGGTATGTTTCATTTCTTTTAATAAAACTATACTCTAGTTAAAATAATGGATTCAAATGATATGAATTTAATTTTGATATAATCTAAAAGATTTTTAAAGAATTTTAATTCTAATATATTAATAAATTTTATACGCATATTTAATTATATATTGTTATGTCAGTATAAATTATTATTTTTTATAATTAGTATGTGAATTGTTATTAAAAAATAATATAATTTAAATAATTATGCAAAATAATTTATATTATAAGTATATTAAAATTAAACTTTTATTTTATTAACCAAAATATATAGTAAAATAACTTTAGAAAAGTAACAAATTTATCTACTATGATGTCTTACCCTCTTAAATTTTTATTGGGAGCATAAAATTACTAGTTATTAGCATTGTTGATTGTTTGTTTAAAATTGAAACTCTTAAATCTACAAAAATCATTTTGAAGTAATAAATGAAGTGAATAATCATAACAACACTTCTACTATTTAGACTTATTAAAAATCTAGGTTCCTGCATTAATTTTTTTTTCTTATCATAAAATAAAAATATATCACATCCAATTTAAAATTTTAAGATAATAAATTAATAGGATTTTTATCTTATAAACTCGTTATTCTTTTTTATTTTATTCGATATGAGACTAATTTCATATACTTTAAACTTATAACATTAACAATTTCGCACACACGAAGACCAAATCAAACACTCGATCAATTTGATCTTATTTGATTTTATATTGATTCGAATTGTGATGTGGATTATATATGCTTTGATGCTACGTAATTTGGTAATCTGATCACATAACAAGCCTTCACCTTTACCCTACTAACTTTTATAAAGCTGAATTGAGCTTCAATTCATTGGATTAATGATGATACCCTCTTCTCTCCCTCTTTCTAAGATTAGGCAGATCTGAATTTAGAGATTTCATACATTTTGGCACTTGAAAGCCATCATTATCCTTCTCAATTAAGTTTTAAAGACTTGAGAGAAAAAATGAGTCATCAAGAAGTTCAATCCCCATGTATTAATCCTTATATTACACTCAGGTGTCATATTTTATAGTTATTAATTATGAGTAAATGCATTTTTGTTTGTATCCTATTAATTAGTACATAGATTAGGTGAATGGTCACTTTGATGAAGTTTCTGTTTTTGTCTCTCTCATAAAATAATCACTCTCATAGTCTCATACACGTTGAAAGATAACATAAGAAAATTCGATTGGGATGAAAATATCACTTATATTTTTAACATGGAATGCAACAAAAAATCAGTTAAAAAATTCAAAATTATTTTATTTTATATCATTTTAATTATTATTTATTTTATTTTATATTTTTTAATTACTGTTGAAATAACTGAATAATATTATATATATATAATAAATATTTAATTATAAATATTACATTGTTACATATCAAGTAATAATGTCAAATTGTATTTCACAGTTTAATTAGTAATTTGTTTGCATTGTTACGTGTGTACCTATGCGTGCGCATACTTTTTGTCTTTTTAATATAATTGCATATAGACACACAACACATTAAAATTTAAAATGTAATTTTTCTGTAATTCTAAAAATTTTAAAATAATTTATAATATTTAATTTAATTCTCAACATTTAAGACTAATTTCAATTATATTTTTATTATATAACTCTGTTTAGTTACTAATTAATAGTGTAATATTATTTTCTTTTTCAATTTTATCCCTTTACTCTTCTTCCTCTTCATTTCCTCTTCCATATCATCACTCTTTCCCATTATTAACATTATGATCATAATCATCATCAATGACTATCACTATCACCACTACCTTCACTCTAAACCCCACCATCACAATCAAAATATGAGGAGTGGTAGTGGTGGTTATTGTTAAGAGAAAAGATGAGGAAGGAAATGGGTGATAATTTAAGTGGCTTTGATAGTCTAAAATTGAGATAATAATGCGAAAATAAAATTGAAAGAAAGAAAAAAAAAAGCTAATTGTTAAGTGTTTAATGATTGTAAAAAATAAAATTAATAATATAAATGAGAATTAAAGTTATTTCAAATATTAAAAATAATTTTAAATAAAATTATATATAAAAAATAATTCTAAATTAAAATTTTCAAAAATATAAGAATAAAAAACAATATTTATTAAAATACTTTAGTTTGCATTACTTGTTCTCATAATAATGTTGAATAGCCAATTTAACTCTAATCCATTACTAGATGCTTTATTTGATCAACTTCCACATACTATTTACCTTGCTTTTTATTGATCTATTCTCTTACAAAAAATGATTGTTGAAAGAGTAGAAATTTAACATGTCATTTTATTTTTAAACATGTTCATAGTAAAAATAGAAAAGAGATTATTGTTATTTCAAAATTGATGATATCATTTCCACTCAAAAAATTTTTTTTTTGAATTTTTCTAAAATACCTTAATTCCTAATCTCTTAACCTCTGGTGTTCAAGAAGGACATTTTATTTAAAAAAAATTAAATATTTAAAGAGTGTTTATGAATATAGAACAATGATACATGACGATTTTCAACTATTTTATTTTATTTTCTAAATATTTTTAGTTGAAATTCACATTTTTTTCAAAAATAAAAAACCATATTCATGGACCCTAAAGTTCACAGTTTTTTAAGGTTTTTTATTTTCTTGTTTTTTTAAGGGTTTTTTGTTTTTTTTTTTTTATTTCCAGGTGGAATGGCCCATAGATGTGTCAGAAAAATCAGATTTCAATTTCATGAGGTGGAAATATCCAAGCTACAATTTCACATTGGCAACTTTTTGGTCACCCCATCTCATCAAAGCCCAAGAAAGAGATTCAAATGGCCCAACAAACACTGGGCTCTTCAACCTTTACCTTGATGAGTTTGATGACAATTGGTCAACCCAAATTCAAGACTTTGACTTTGTCATCCTAAATGGTGGTCAATGGTTCTTTAGGCCAATGGTTTTCTATGAGAAGCAACAAGTTGTTGGGTGCCATTATTGCCTCTTAGAAAATGTCACTGACTTGAACATGACCTATGGCTATAGGATGGCATTTAGGGCAGCATTTAGATCCATCAATAGATTAGAGAATTTTAAGGGTGTAACATTTCTTAGAACATTTGCACCCTCACATTTTGAGAATGGGTTGTGGAATCAAGGTGGTAATTGTTTGAGAACAAGGCCATTTAGGAGCAATGAGACACAATTAGAAGGTTCCTTTTTGGAGTTGTATAGGATCCAATTAGAAGAGTTCAAAATTGCTGAGGAGGAAGGAAGGGACAAGGGTTTAAGGTTTAGGTTGTTTGATATTACACAATCAATGTTGTTGAGACCTGATGGCCATCCAAGTAGATATGGCCATTGGCCCAATGAAAATGTGACATTGTACAATGATTGTGTTCATTGGTGCTTGCCGGGTCCCATCGACACGTGGAGCGATTTCCTATTACACTTACTTAAGATGGAGGGTGTGAGATCTAACCATGGACAGAGTCCTTATTTGCAGAGAGATTGACTATAGTGTATCTTATTAATCTCTTGAGTATACTATTTTTGAAACATTTTTTGTGATTTATTTTATATGTTATACATTAATTATACCAAAAGACTAATAGTGTCTTTTGAATTACATAAAAGTAGATATGATTCAATTAATTTAAATTGGTTGAATAATCAATTAACTTGTATATTTAAGTAAATACTAAAAATTCGAAGTTTGTCTTATATATGTATCAATCTGTTTTTTTTATGATATATTCGGAGTTTAGATTCTTGATGAATTAGTGTTTATTATGCTGAGGACTAAGTTGAAGAATATTGTGAAAAATTATAAAAGAAAAAAAAATTGAAATGATTTAATTTATGAATCACTTATATTGTAATTATTGAATTTTAATTCATATATGCCTCTGTTAAATACATTTCATGTAATTATTTCCAACACTTCTCCTATAACTTGAGAATGAAAAAGAGGGTTTTCGAGAATCCAACTAATAAGCTTGCTTCATTCTCTTTTGTCAGGTAATTAGAACTAGACTCATTAAATTCCTTTTTTCCACGCTATAAGAAAAGAGAGTTGTTTTAATATTTTGCTTTTTAAAATTATAATTAAATGTCAAAATTAATATATATTTTTGACAAATATCACAAATGTTAAATTTTTTATGTTTTTTTGATGAATAATTTGACCGTAAAAAATTACTTTTTAATTTTGACATTCATTTGTTTTCAATTTACTCCACTATTTCTCTTTTTCTCTGGACTTCGTCAATTTTGACATCACACTGCTCTCAGTTTGGGATCATACTACTCATTCTTTATCTTCAAAATCTCAATTTATTCTTCAGTTTCAAGATCTCATCTCATTCTTTGTTAAAAATTTTTGTTGAGAATATTTTATAGTCAATAAGTATCAAATTAAATAGTATTTTTACGGTTAATAAGTATCACAGAAAATATATTCTCAAATTTTTCTAATAAATTATTTTTGACAGCCAATATTTATCAAAATAAGATTTAAACTTTTTTCACAATTACTTATATGTTAAAAATACTATTTTTGACAAAACTTTTATTAACATAAAGTATCAAAATTTTGTTTTTTTGACAAATTTTAATTTTTTTTATACATATAACCTTAAAAAATAATCTATATTGTTGTAGTGCCACCTAAAAGTTAAAAAGTAAGAGTTAAGGTCCAATTTGAATAAACAAATTAATTAATTTTTTTTGACAAAATAGTTTAAACAATAAATGATTATATTAAAAGTAAATTATAAATAAATTATTTTTTATTTGAATTTTTAACTTTAAAAGTGCTTATTTTATAAAAATGTGATAAAAAATAGTAGTATTATAAGATAAATTATTTTTTTAATTTCTTTATAAGCTTCTAAATAATTTCTTAGAAAATTATAATTTAATTTTAAAAATTGTACTAGACATTAATAATTTAATACTACTACTTTTTATAAGTTAAAAATTAAAAAAAAAATACTTTTAAAGCTTCCAAACGAGCCTTTAGTCCAGATAAATTATCAAAACTCCAAGTATTTATCAGAATTGGATCAAAGCTATAATACACTCATGACAAACAATTTTATATATTAAGCTTAGGATATTCAAAAAATAAAAGGGGTACCAAGCATATGAGATAAAAATGGAGTAAGTATTGGCTCTGTCGAAAATTCGAATTTTGTATTATATATACATTAATTTATTAATTAATAATATTTTTTAAATAGAATTTAGATTTATAATAAATTAATTTTTAACTTATCAAATGGAAGAATATTGTGTATATAAGATACATTGGAGATAGGTTGGCGCTGGACCCATCCAGCATCCCATATTTCCATGAATAAATGAAACAAAAAAGAATAAAATACAAAGTTGCTCCAACTAGTTTAATTATAAAGCGTTGTCATATAAACATTCTATTACAAGTATGGACATTTTTTTAGTTTTATATTAAAAGGAAATTATTTTATTAAAATTAATATGTATTAATAATTTTCTTGTTAAATTTGATCTAAAATGTGTCGCATTTTGAGCCTATATTATTAGCTCAATAATTGGTGTACATTACTGAAAGATTATTATTAGTTAGGGACAAGGGGGAGCCGCAAATATGGTTCATTTTCCCTATTATTACAGTTAATAGAGAAAAATAGACCAATTTTAAGATATGATAATGGGTACTTACAAAATATTTTTAGAAAAATCTTTTACGAATAATATTATTGGTTAATAAACATTCTTATTTTTTGTTAGTATTTAATCAATACTAATATATCTATATTTATAAGAGTTTTATACATAAAAAATATATAATTTATATATATATTTATCAAAATTTATATATATGAATGAATATAATTTATATTTATATTTTTTAAAATTTATATATATAAATTAATAAAATTTATTTATTAAAAATAGTTTAATATTTATACTGATCAAATGGTAACTAAAATTACTAAAAATTAATTTGATTTTTTTTTAAATTAAAAGTGAGACTCGAATCTGAGACCATTAAATAAAAATGAAAAGATTATGCTATTTGAATTATAATTAATTGGATAATTAGACAATTAGGTATTAGGTATTCTTAATTATTATGTGGTTAAATACAATGTTTCTTGGCTTGAAAAATCAATACCTGTAGGCATTTAAAGCTACTTTTGGTAAGTCTTCATAATAATAAGTTAAACAAAAAAGAATATTCAATGCCACACTTTAAACCGTGACTTCAGTCATAATCTAATAATAGAATTTATCATCACAGTTCGTAAATGTAATATTTGATTTTCCTTTTATAAAAAGCCAAATACACTCGTCCTTTTCAACATGTTCTTATTGAATGTGATTTTTGTTTAAAGAATGACATATTTTTCAATAAAATGGTCAAGATTAGCAAACATGACTATAAGTATCTATTGTCACGTTTCACCATCTAAAATTTTATATGGATTATTCCATAAAAAATTATATATGGATTATTAGAAGGTTTAATTATTCTTTAAATTTTCAATTAGGTCTTTAATTTTTTTTTCGATTGAGTTTTTATACTATATTAAATTTTGTAATTAAATCTCTATCGTGACAAAAATATTGAAATTAACAAAATATTCTATTAAATAAAACGAATATGCCTAATATTTGACTGAATCTTCTATATAGTTTAACAGAATTATTTTGTCGATTTTTAACAAATAAATAGTGGTTCGATTCTAATGGTTTAAGAGTGAAACCTACTCCTCTTTTGCAGGTACCAGTTCTATAAGTGCATCAAAATTTCTCGAATTAGACGAGTATTACAACCGAAAATAAGCTCAAAAAGTGCCAAAAAAAAAGAAGTGTAAAAGAAACAATTCGAAAAGTAAATTGATTGAAATCGAAATAATTTGCATTGAAATTAAACAAAGCGGTAAAATACCTTCGATTGAATCAAAGGACTTTTAACATAGAATTAAAGATGAAATGTAAATTGGGCAAAGAAATTAAATATTGTTTGAAAGATAAATTAGACAGGAAAAGTAAAGTTTTATAGAAAGTGTAAATGGAATTTTAAAGATAATGGAAGGAACCTCACAGAAATCGAACTCGAATGCAGACTTAGAAATTTGCTGTGGATGTGAGTGTGTTTGGGTGTATTTCTGAAGAAAAATTTTAACTTTTATTTCCTAAAATTTGCTAATATTTATAATCTACTTCTGTAACCAACCATTAATTGCATGGTGCTGTCTTGTATGTGCATTCCTTGGTAACCGTTCTCGCTCTTTCGCCAATGAACGTTACCAATAAATTCCCAACTCAAAGAAAATCCTTCAACTTCCTTCTCTGTATAACCGCTCAATTCTCCATTTCGAAAGCGCCATTCGATCCTCTATTCGAATTATCTTCCCGATTCGCTAAGGAATCAAAATCGAGTACACGCCAGATAACTTCCATTTAACACTGGTACATGTGTCTTCGATTTCTGCTCTCTTCTTAATATCTCTCCAACATTTCAAATTAGCTTATCATCTCGAAAGTATTTATCGACCAACAAGAATATTTCGTTAATTTCAATCTTTTGTTACAGTAAAAGCTTAATTACAAAATCTATTATGGTATACGGACCTAATTGAAAAGAAAAAAAAGTATAAAAACTCAATTATAAATTCGGTGAAATTATAGAAACTGACAGAATAATTAAACCTTATTGAAATTTGGAATATAAAAGAGCCTGAAATAGTAGTACATGTAGCAAGCCATCAAACACGAATATTTGACTGAGTTGTCATATTTGCATATTAGACACATTTTAGATACGATACTCATTTGATATTTGTTCGACAGGTGTATTTTTTATGTTTAATTGTATCTTAATTAAAAAAAATGAAAGATTATGTTTCTCCAAACATGCTTGAACACATTTAAATACCATCACATATCAACATGTCTAACTTTATTTTTAATATATATTCTTAAAATAAATTTTAAAATAATAAATATTATTATTTATTAAAATAAAAGATTATTCATTTTAAATATTTTATATAATTAAAAAACATTAAAAATACTTAAAATATTAATTTATATTTTAATATTACTAAAATATTTAAATATTATTATAATTTATCTAAAAATATATTATATTATTTATATAAACCGTATCTTCATATCCTGTAAAAAAATAAAATTAGTGTATCTATGACATAATATATCTTGTATTCGTATCAAAGAAAATTAGTGTATCTATGACATAAGTAGCAAGCGATCGTTAAGAATAGAAGAGAATAACATGTGTCAAAGAAAAACAACATGACGTGAAAAAAAAAAAAGGGAATTGTTTAAAAAATGACTTGACTGGGAAGTGAAGGGAAGTGTGGCAACTGCTAAGGCAATGGCAGATAGAGTTTGTTGGATGTTTCGTTAGATTCAGTTGAATATCAATCATTTCATCACAAATTATCACAAACAATTGACATATATAGATGTTTATGCATCGGAGCCTAATGATCGCTGAAAGTTCTTGAGACATTTCTCCAACGAATGAACTAACTATAAAATTTATAATACTATGTGTAACAAAAAGTTATTTACTAAATTAGTCATATTTGTATATTTTTATATATTTTTACATATTGTATGATGGCGTAGATAATTAATTTGCAATGGATTAATTTTAGCATATTGATCAGAAAATTTATATGAATCCAATGTTAACCTCAAACTTCAACCAATATATGACTAAAGTTATGTAAAATTTTCACATTCCTATTCTCTATAATACTTCATTCAGTAACACTATGATCGTTATTATTCAATTATCTGATAGAAACGAATTTGAATTGGTAGAGTGGTTAATTCATTTGTTTGTCAAGGATTTAAATATTATTTTATGTATATAGTAATTTATTAGACAACAATAAATTATTAAGTAAAGTTCAAATTCGCAATAGATTAATTTTTTATTTGTTGAATTAGGATTATTATAGAAAACAAAACAAAAAATATATTTTGATAGGAGTGGTCAAATCAATAATTATATCTGTAGATAAAATTCAAGCTTCGCTTGATTGCTTATCTTGAAATAAATGAAAAATGTATACCCAACAACCATTGAACACTGTTTCAGCCTGCCATTGATGGCATGAGAACCCCACCATATACACCCAACGCCAAACTTCATCCAAAAACAATAATGTTGAAAATTATTTAAATAAATATATAGGAAGAATTTATTATCGGTCGTAGTTTTTTGGATCATAAAGAATGAATTTATTATTATAAATTTGGGTAAATTACAAAAATGTACCCAAATAATTTTATTGTTGACAAAAATATACTTGAATTTTGTTACGACAAAAATATCTTCAAATAATTTTAAAATGCACAAAAAAATGTCCAACATTAAATATATATTTTTAAAAAATAATTTAGAGATTGAATTTCGATATGATTTTTTGCAAGCATTAATAGAAAAATGAGATATTTTTATCCTTAAAATTTGGTGATTTTTTACTATGTATATATATATTTTTTGTAGTTTTTTTTGTCAACAACCAATAATAATTTAAAAAAATCACAAAAAAAACACCAAATTTTAAGAATAATAATATCTCATTTTTTTAATTATGCTTGTAAAAAATTGTATCAAAATTCAATCTCTAAAGTATTTTTTGAAAAATACATATTAACGTTGGATATTTTTGTCGCGCTTTTAAATTATTTAAGAACATTTTTGTCGATAGCAAAATTCGAGTGTATTTTTCTCCGAGAAAAATTATTTAAGCTCATATTTGGTAGTTTACTCTATAAATTTTGAAAGATTATTTTGTTTCATAATTTTTTTATTAGAGTTTTCGAGTGAAAATAAAAAAGAAGCTAAAACTGAAACTGCCATCTAAAATAAACTGTTAAGAATATATTTGATGTTGAAAAAGTTTGATTATTCTTTTATAAAAATATTTGATTATTTCGTTATTACAAGTTTAATTATTTTGTAATAACAGATTTAATTATTCTAATAATTATTATTTAAAAAATTATATATAAATATATAATAGCTAATTGAGTAATTAATTTTTTATATTCATAAAATATTTTTAATATATTAAATGTATTAACAACTATAATTGAATTTATAATAACGATTTATTTTTTGTTGCAAACTAGCTAGAGATTTTCAACACATACATGCTTTAGAGATACTACTTCAATTAAGAAGCGCCTCTTCTATACTCTCCAATAATAAAAGTATTCCATATTATGAAAAGAAATTGGACCAACTGATTTAATTTATTGGTTTTGGATTTGATACAAATACACAATGAAATAAACATAGACAAATAAAAGAATGCTTTTATGCATTCAATAAAAAGACAATAACAACAGCCAATAATCATGGTTGTTGGCTTGTTTCATTCTTATCAGCTTGTATATATTTTAATAATTTCCTTCACTTCCTTCCAAACCATGCCAACATATATAAGGTAACATTCTCCCCAACACACCATTTGGTCACACTGGAAAAAAACAAACAAATAAAGTCAACTTACACATATATAGGAATGAGTTAGAATGAAATGAAATGCTATTGATATAATAAGTTTAAGTAAAGATTATACCGTACTATTATGTAACTTTTCATTCTTATAATTTTTTTATGAAATTTATTGTTCAATCAGAAGTTTGTGTCTTACATTTTTTTTATAAAAGTTTATGATAATCTAAGATTATTTTTCACATTTTTTTTTAATTTATAAATAAAAAATGACTGTAATAAAAAATTCAAAAAATACATCAATATGAATTGTTAGATTATAATTTTATAGATACTTATTTTTACAAAATTTAATACAACTAATCTGTATAATAAATAATTATAATTTAAATTTAGTTATTCTGTTGATCCTTATAATTTTATCAAATTTTTAATTAGATTTTTGTAATTTAAAATTTTATAAATGAGTCCTTATATTAGATTAAACCTTTTAATTAAGTTCTTTCTAGCTATTTTTTAAAAGATACAATTTTTCTAAAAATATTCGTCTTTATATTTGATATACAATGAATTATGAAATATTTTAAAAATAAATATTTTAAATTTAGTGTATTTTTCTAATGAAAAATAACAATTAATAATGTTTTAATTATAAATTTTTACTTATTAATATAAAAATTCAATTATAAATTCAAACCGTAAAAAATTAAAAAATTAGTAAAATTATAAAGACTAACAAAATAATTAAATTTTGTAATTTAATATATAGTTGAACCGATAAAAATTAAATTTTATAAAGAGATATGAATGGTGCAACTTTGCTGAAAATGATATTATTGGTGTCGTTATTTGATCATAACTCATACATAATATTTAATTAAAGTATTGACAAATTATTTCTACTCTAAACCTTTAGAGTTTAGGTCTCTCCTCTAACTAAAATCAACCACCTCCTTCTTATTTTGTTAAAGTTTAGAATAGGAATGTAAATCTACTATGTAACTTCGATTTACTTTTTTCCAAAAGTATATATATAAAAGAAAATTTGGACATTAATTTGTTGCAAAATCAATTTTTTAGAAAATAAATTAAAATATGTATGTTACAAGGAACAAAAAATATCCTTGGAAAACTACTTTGCCAGTATTTGCATGATTTTGAGGACCAAATTGATATTTTTCCATTATTAGTTTTTTTTTCCAAATATATTTTTGCCTAAATATAATCACAAGACTGAAAATCATTGAGTATTTTGTGTCGGCAATATTCTAAATGCACCGAACCACCACATTTATTCTTGTAAACTCTATAAACATAGATCTCTCTCATGTGCTTTTAATTTGCTTTGCTGTGAAACAATGATGGGGTCACCTCATTGGAGGGATACAAAGGACAAATCATCTTCATGGCTTTCATTTCATAAGTGAAATATTTAGGACAATAATTAGTTGTTTTTTGTAACTATGTTCAAAAGTAACTAGATTATATACTCAAATCTTCACTCATTGTTTCACAATAATTAGCATCTCATATAGCATAAAATCATTGGACAAATAATAAGTAACTAATAATCCAACTAAGTACCTAAGCTAGCCAACAATATTTTTTGTTTTTATTGCAGTGTTGTCACTCTATGATTACTCCATAATAATTGCATTTTATATAATACTACAAATTCATGAAAATTAAACAAATAATTGTTAAGAGTTGGAAAAAAAACTTTGGATAATTTTTTTAACATGCTTATATAAATTTTATAAAATAACCACAATTTCTTTTTTTTCCCCAAAAAAGCTAAACAAAAATAGTCTCTAATTAAAATCAATTTTAAACTTTAAGTTTTCAAAATATAAAAAAAAAAACAAAAATATTATATATACATAAAAAATAATTATCATATATTTATGTGTAAATATATGTGTTATAATTTATATTTTATATTTTAATATATAATCTATACGAATCACCGAGTGAAAGGAATCTGATATACATGGTAAAAAAAATTATGAAATCACTTCGTAAAAGTTTCAGAAACAAAGATATCCTTATATTTGTGGCGGTTTCCATTACAACTACTTGCAATGAAATCAGATTTCTTTTTCATTGATAAGGAACATCTACAAAGTTGAGTCAACTTTATTTACTGACTTACCAACCAGCATATTCAAATCCCAAAACCAAGAAAAAAGCAGTTCATAAAATAATGGGTAAACTATATATTTTTATTTTGACAAAAATTTTAAAAATATCTCTATATTTTATTTTATTTTAATTTTGTTCTAAAAATTTTTGATTTGCATCAAACATATTCCTAATGATTAATTTTGTTAAAAAATTTAAGATCAATTTAACAACAATTTCATAAGAATAATCCCTCAACACAAGCAAATTAAGCATAATTTTCATGCATTATTATTATATTAGTCTTAAATTTTTTGAAAATTTAGCTGTCGAGAATATATTTAATGTAAATAAAAAATTTCTGAAACAAAGTAGAACCTAGAGATATTTTTAAAATTTTTGTCAAATTTCAAAGACACAAATACTTTACCCTTGTTGGGTATATGAAGATGGTAAGATGACAAAATCTTATATTTGTGTAGTGGTTTCAAGGCACGATTAGATCGCTTTCTTTAGAGAGATATTTGTCCCTACACTTAGTTGCTATAGGGTTGATGACAATACTCTCCCAGGATACAATGAAACCTAAGAATTTCTTAATTAGCAATAGTAAAAAATTCTCAACTTTCTTGAACAAAGAAAATCTCTTAATAGTAGTGTAAATTGTACGCTTAGTACTTCATATCTGAAATAGTGGACAAGGACTTATTTGTACATATTGCACGTAGCAATTATGATTAGTTACGTATACAAATGGTTGTGTCATTTCTATTGCCAATAGATACAATGTTTTGAACATATACAACTCTTAAAGAGTTGTGTCCCTTTATCTAATAGATACAATGTTTTAAACATACACAATCCTTAAAAGGTTGTGTCCCTTCAACCAAATAGTACAAAACGGTTAGTAACCGTTTATTAATATTAATAATATTAATAATAATATGAATAATATTAATTAATCAAATTTGTAAATACCCTTCAACCCTAAAATAATAGTAGCAACAATAATAATAATAACAAAATATAAAAGAAGAAAAAGAAGTACAAGAGATCTACCTAACATACATCAACTGATCAACATCACATGTTTGCTTACTTAAGAAATACATTTAACAATTCTTACTTCTATTTTGATCCTTTCAAGTTTTCACTTCCACATAGAACATGCAAACACTACTACTAAGTACTAAAGTACCAATGAGTGAAAAAGGAACTCTTAAAGCTTCCACATAGGATTCCAAATCTTCATGTTTTTTTCTGTTTGGATAATTCTTTAACATGTTTTATTCATCAGACTTGGTTGTTCTTGACCAACAACAGATGCATATAAAAAACATGTGCAGCTTCAGGCATAGGGAACATTGTTTATGCAAAACCAGAAGCAAAGAAGAAGTCATTGTTTATTGGTTTAGAAAAGAGACAGTTGTCCCTTTTCCAAGAGAAAGATTTAGTTAATGAATTTGGTGGAGTTTCTATTTCTATCCAACAGCTTAAGCTTTAAGAGAGGAAAGTACCAAAAGAGAACGGAAATAAAGAAAGAGAGATATTCTAGAATAAATACTTAAATTAGTCTTCAACAAATTTTAGATTGGATATTTTAGTGTTTATAAATTTTTATTCTCTAAAAGTTCTTAAAAATTACTTTTAGATTGGCCCTTCTGTCACATTGAAAGAGACTAGTTTATCTTATAGTAATATATTTTTGAAATTTAACGTGTACATGATCGAGTTATGTCTCCGTATCCTGTTGAAAAAGAAAAGATGAGTGTAGATTTAAAATTTGAAAAATTGAATAAGGATAATTTCAAAAATAAATGTTATTAAAATTTTAGTCTACGTCTCTAGAAATTTCACTTCTCTTATGTTTCTATTTTTTGGAGATACTAAAAAGATTAAAATTTTATATTTTGAATTTAAAATTTTAATTCTAATATCTGATTAATAAATATAATATTGAGTCTCAATCCTCTGTTTTTTATTCCAATTTTTACTTTCAAATACTACATAATTATCTTATAATAAAATTTTTAAAGACTCATTTGCTTTATATGTATGTTAAAAATTTGATTGAAAGCAATGAAAAAACCAAAGAGTCCCATCTAGAATTTATTAAGGATTAATTTAAGTATTTACTCTGTATTCCATAACAAGACTTTTCTTTTTTTTTTTAATAAATTGCTTTTATCCCGCTTTTTATTTTTAATATGGAGGAAGGCGTGGAGTGATACAGCGTTATGGAAAATAGAGGTGCTTTTTCTACATGTGATGTCAAGGGGCTGAAATCGGATCGAGGGATTTAGAGTAAGAACTCGGACGGTCCGATTAGAGAGAATCTACGAAAAATATTTTTTTAATAAAACTCGGAGGATCCGTTTTGATTTTAAAAAAAAGAAAAATCTAAAAACGGAGGTCCGTTTTCATTTAAAGGAAAAATTAAAAAAAAATTGTAAACGGATGGTCCATTTTTAGTTTAAGAAAAAAAAAAGTGTAAACGGATGGTCCAATTTGATTTTAAATAAAAACAAAAAAACAAAAACTAATCGGACGGTTCGATTTGTAGTCAACAAATTTTTTAACAAAGAACTCAGACGGTCCGATTTCTCTCTATCCCACACCTGTGTCTAACACCTGTATACACCATAACCAAGCACAACTCACACACTCCTCCAATATAAAAAAAAAATTAGCCCTTTTATCCCCTGTATATATGTCATGTGAGAATACAATGACATTTTAACAAGACAAGACATATCATGAATACATGATGGTATTGGAGTATCCATAATTTGCTAGAGTTATGATAAAGTTCAGCTATAAACTCAATTAAAGCATGAAAGCTTGATCTAACCAGAACATTGGAACAAAAAGTACTTTATACATTTTATATATGTTGTCAATTAAAGCTCTTGGTTCAGAATTCATCTCACACAGCCATGAAGTCTAGGATCAATGAAATCCTCAATGGGACAACAAGAAAAACTTCCAAAAGTGTTCTCCTCATACCATTCACTCTGTTACTCATCATTCTCCCTCTCTCTCTCATGACAAACTCCCATGAATCACCACCTGTGATATCTGCTGTCAGAAGCAGAAGCAGTTTGAATAGCACAACAGAATCAGAATCAGAAGATGGGTGTGACATATTTTCTGGAACATGGGTTCCTTACCCTGAAGGTCCATATTACAACCATGAAACTTGTCCATGGATACTGGATCAGCAGAACTGCATCAAGTTTGGGAGGCCTGACACAGATTTCATGCATTGGAGGTGGAAACCAGATCAATGTGAGCTTCCTCTCTTTGATGCAGATCAGTTCTTGAAACTTGTCAAGGGAAAGAAGATGGTCTTTGTTGGTGATTCTGTGGGGAAAAACCAAATGTGGTCTCTTTTGTGCCTCCTAAATCATGTAAGTAAAAAAATTCTGCTTTTTTCTTTTCTTTTTAGGATATTGGAAGTTACATAATTCTTCGAGTTAAGTAACAGAATTATCCACGAAAGATTGACATAATCTTTCGTCGGTAATTTTGTTACTTGATGAACACTTAATGAACTAATTTTGCATGATCAAGTTACAAAACATGCTTATGTGATCATGTGATTTTGATCTCTCTTTCAGGTATCTGAAGCTGAGGACCTTTCTGAGAGATATTCATCAAATCCAATGTATTTCAAGAGGTACTATTTCGAAGATTACAATTTCACATTGGCAAATCTATGGTCTCCATACTTTGTGAAAGCCAGGGATGATGATCCTGATCAACACACTTACAACAACATAATGAGACTCTACCTGGATGAGGCAGATGAAGCTTGGACTAATCAGGTTGCAGATTTTGACATTGTCATTTTCTCAGCAGGGCATTGGTTCTTTAGGCCTCTTCTGTTCTTCGAAAACAATAAACTAGTTGGATGCAACCAATGCGATAAGGAGAATGTAACAGATCTTACATACTACTACGGTTACAGGAAGGCATTTCGAACTGCGTTCAAAGCAATCACAAACCTTAAAAGGTACTATTTGAATATTTATCATGATATCACTCCTCCCAAAAGATTAAGCGGATAGAAAGAGGCATATGAATAGTTACATCTCTAACATGCTCCTTCATACAAGAACTTCTTTTGCATTTGCGTAAATTTTTGCATAGGTTTTCATTCTGTTTTTGCTTAGTTTTATACTGAAATTTTTTCTTTTTGAGTCAATAAGGATCAAATTCTAAACCTTTAGATAATAGAAGCTGTGATATCATATTATGAAACCACTTCTTTTAAAAGCTTAAACTGATAGGAGAAGACATATGAATGGTTATATCTCTAACACGCTCTTTTATGCAAGAATCTCTTTTAGATTTGTATAAATTTTTGCGTAGGTTTTTTCTAAATCTTTAAGTCATATAGAAGCTGTGATATCATATCATAAAACCACTTTTCCTAAAAACTTAAGTTGATAGGAGGAGACATATAAATGGTTATATCTATGACAATGTTAAAAATATACAATATAAGTCAATTTGAATGTCTCTAATTTTTTTTGGCTCAATAGGTACAATGGAATGACATTTTTGAGGACATTCTCTCCATCACACTTTGAGAATGGGGATTGGAACAAAGGAGGAAACTGTAAAAGGACAAAGCCATTCACCAAGGAAGAGATCAAGTTAGATGGTTTCATGCTTGAGACATATCTGACTCAAGTGGATGAATTCAAAGCAGCACAAAAGGAAGCAAGAAAGAAAGGCTTGAAGTTTATGATGCTTGATACAACTGAGATCATGCTGCTAAGGCCTGATGGCCATCCAAACAACTATGGACATTCAAAGGATAAGAACACGACGCTAAACGACTGCGTTCATTGGTGCTTGCCTGGTCCTGTTGACACATGGAATGAGTTATTACAGTATATGATGAACCTGGAAAATCAAGATTCCTCTGACTCAATTATACAGAGAATTTTTTGAACATCTGGTTTACCATGTACTATTTTTTACTTGTATTTACACAAGGTTTTGGGAAGGAAAGTGAAGAGAGATCATAGAATGTATTTATGTACTCTTTATACTTTGAATATAGAATGTATATGAAAAGCAATTTGTGAAAATTAGATTTTTACTTTGGGTGGAGAATAAGTTGATCCACTTGATGTTATGAACCATTTGCTGATCCATTTTCTCTGACCTTCAAATATTGTTCCAAAGGTCTAAATTTAAAGTGTTACATAGGTAAAAGTATACTTTTTATCCCTAACATTTGTGATATTTTTTAAAAATACTCTTAATGTTTAAATTTATTTAATTTTGCATCTAACGCTTTCGATTCATTCAATTTTGTTCCTAACATTTTACATGGAGTTAACGTCTAGAGATAATTTTAACAAAAATCGCAAATCGTATACTTTACCCTATGCAGAATGTTGGAAACAATAATGAATTTCAGAGTAACAAGATTAACTTATTATAAGGTAGAGTTTAGATTTTGTCATTGAAACAGAATTTTCTATCACACCTTCATGGCTCCATCTTTACAAGTTTCAACCTTCTCCTTTTGGAACCCCAAAACCACCATTTTCTGAGGTGCTACCACTACTGCCACGCCATTACTTTCACCGGGCCACCACCTATGTCTAGGCTGCACAGTTATTAACTTATTATTGTCCCTGTGATCAGGTGTAGGGTACAATGATAGAATGGTAAAAACATTGTGAAATTATTGAGTAGTATTATTGTTGTTGTTGTTGTTTGGATCTTTGATTGGATTAGCTTCAAATTTTCCAGCTCATAATTCCACTCTTTTTTAGTTGATATGACTGAACAATAATGTCCTCTCTTCATTAAAGCTGTCATTCAGTATGCTTTAGGAATCCAAAGTTTGGGGTGTTATCATCATAATAATTCATGAGCTCATTCCACCAAAACAGAGTGTTATGATAACATGAGGTGAAAACATGGCTGAAAGGAACGGTTGAATATGATATGTGCTAAAGAAAAATAGCTTGATTATTCATTAGTAGCATTTGAAGGGAAGTCTTAGAGCAACGGTTGAATTGTTTCTGTGTAACCTCAAAGTTACAGGTTCAAGACTTGTAATTATCAGGTTAAACTGTCTATATTACATCCTTTGAGTGCGGTTCTTCTCCAAATCCTGTATTAACGCGAGATTCTTGTGCATTCAACTACCTTTTATTCATTCAGTAGCATTTATACATTCTATGGGAAGTTTTTTCTTATTGAGAATCTTTTTCAATAGAAATATAGAATTAGTTGACGATATATTGCATTATGTAAAGCAGGATACTTGTACACGAGACTATCACTTTGGTTATAAATGAAAAGCATCAGAAAGCTAAAAGGACCCCCCTAAAGCACCATGATCACTACTCAGAACCAAGTCAACCAACAACCGAACCGACAAAAGACAGATTTCATTAATTTTTTTCGGTAGCCGACAAAAGACAGAAATTTCTTCTTTTTTTTTTCCCGGTTATGGGTTATTTCCTATGATTTTCTACTTGATTGATTGGTTTTAAATTTTTAACTTTTAAGTCAGTCTGGTACTCTGGTACGTTTTTTGAACACCCTAGCTCCAGCAATAGGAAAGAGACCAAACGTAGATCATCTGTCCCACAAACCCTGTCCTCTCCCTTCAAATCAAAATTTGACATGTGGATGGTTTATTGATTTGAATTTTATTATATTAAAAAAAAAATTGATCATCTTCCCCAAAATGATTGACAGGTTGCGTATAAAAAAAATATAATAATAGGCTTCGGATTAAACTAATGAATTCATGAATATGTAAATTTCGATATTATACGTGCCAATGCACTCACTACCAATAACTAGTGTTCGTAAGTTGCATGTAAGGAAGAATATGAGCAAATTTGGACTTTGAAGGAACCTAAAGAATATTATTTGACGGAACAAATAATGGAGCCTAGAGAAACATAAAAAATGATTTAACACAGTTCAGCAAAGATCAACAACCCCTGTTATTTTATTTGAAAGAGAACAGGATAATTGATGCATCTAATAACTTGGTGTAGAAAATTTGAAGCAACTATCTTCGATCTCACAAATTCATGAATATCAAGAGATTAAGTATTTTACAAAGTCATAAGACTATGCTGATATTATATCTAAATTAATCTCTGAATATTATGAAATCCTGATTACATTAGCCATTTCAATAAAAATGACAATCACTTGGTGTTTCTTTTTCAGATGCCACGTTTTTGAAACAGTGAAACCAAACTAACTCAATTACCACAGCTATACCATATCATATTGCAGAATTTGAATCCTAGAAAGTGAGTATCCTTGTAATGAGCTCTATTTTCCTATACTCTCATGTCTCATCTTTCAGTTACAACCATAACATAATCTGATCAAAACTTCAAAGAATGAATATAAGTTAAATTCTGCACAACATTTCTTTTTTATAGACAACATATTTGATGAGTACAAAGAAGGGTTCAATCGTGCTGTGTAAAAGTAATAATAACTCTTGTCAAAACGATATCCGGATAAATACAACAATGTGTAAAATAAAAATATAAAGCACAAATGCCGACCTGAGTAGCATAAGCCTTTGCAGGCTTTCAGTTCTGCCAGCAGAATGGTAAGGAAGCCTCTGGCTACCATCGTAATCCGACAAACTATGTCCCTTCTCGGAGTAGCTTTTACTAAAACGATTCCGGGCAGCATTAGCCTCTGAATTGCTGCTCTCAGTTTGTCGCCATAGTCCATTTAATCTTTCCAGCTCCATCTCTTTCAGATGAATTTCACCAAGCAGGCCCTCAGCTTGTGCCTGAGGGAAACAGAGGAAGAAAGTTTATTAGACTTTCCTTCAAAAGGTAACCACATATGAAGAATTCACATGCAAATATCCAAATATTCTTGACCTCTTCTCCGAAGAACAAAATCCAAAATGAAATTTTAACATAGAATTTGGTAGACACCAAATATCTATATCTATATCTATATCTCTCATTTCTCCCATGTTTTTCTATTATCTTTTTCTTTTGTTCTTTGTATTTATTTTCTCTTTTTCACAGCTGTCTATCTAGGTGTTCAGTATGTCCACCATTAATTTGTTCAAATAACAAGTTTTTATAGAAATTTCCTTGCACAAACTTATTTGGAAATCTAAAGCTGCCTCCATGTTAAAGCTTTTGTTTTGTACTGCAGTTTTTAATCAGATTAACACTAATGACATGCTCTAGAAGTACAAACCATTCAGTGCTGTGTCACCGAACATGAGCATAAAGTGAGTTGAATTCAGAATTAGTGGTCCATCTCTTTTTACATTTCCCAATGGCAAGATCTCTGTCGAATATGCCTTCTGGTATCTTTGAAGAATCATGGGCTTGCCCTATGAACTTACACCAGTTTCTGCTTACTAATTTCGGAGGTTGTGGCTCATGTAAAAGGCAAAGATTCTATGGCTGTCCACAGATTTTGCAGCGCTCTCGTGCATTTGGCTGGAAAGGAATTCAAGGATTTTCAATGGTTCATTTCATACTATTGATTTCATTCGGGATAGGATTATCTTTTCGGCTTCCCTTTGGTGCTCAACACATAGTCTGTTTAACGGGGGCTTCTTTAAATGACATTCAAAGGGATTGGCATGCGTTGGTAAACAACTAAGCTTTTTATGCCATATCCACACCTTTTGTATCTATGAGAGGACAGATCATCCTCTGTTGTGTATACTCATATTCTAAAAAAAAAAAATCGTTTTCTATCAAAAGACTTGACACATGCAAATAATCAATCAAACAGTTAATAAATGGTAAAATAGTTAAAATCTTTTGCCAAACACAATTAAACAGTTAAAATATGCTGCTGCATGTTGAGCAAAGATTAGGAAGTATAAAGGACCTGTTTAACAGCAAGTTGCTCTATTAGACCATGAAGCTGCTTATCCAAAGCCTTCTCTCTTTGAGCTGCAGAACAAGAATGCCTTAAATCACAAAATGGTACACAAGCAACATCAAAAGAGTACAAAATTACTGATAGAATAACATAATTAAACAATAATTACGTTTACACCCTAATTAAACAGCATGGATTTCCACATGCATAAGAATAGTATCCAATATTCAGGAATATAAGAGGATTAAATTCTAGCCAGAAATACATGCTTTATTATTTTTTTTTGTCAAACTTTTTTCTAAAAGAATAATTCATTCACAAAGAAGAGTTATACAGGAGCATCAGGAACACTCCAAAAGCTACAATTTAAGACAATAATGGAAATAAATAAAATGAAACTAATATCAATTATCAACCAAAAAGGGAACCTACTCCCCTTGCAAACTGGAGCAACAAACAATCTTGTTAAAAGCCCGGCCACAATCAGCTTTTTGAAATCCGCATTAGTTATTTTACTGCAAACAGTATTAATCATTATGTTTGTTCACGCGAAATCAGAAATAAACAGTTTAGCCAAAATGGTTATACTAAGTTTCCAAATTTGTATTCAAACACACAGAGGCTTGAAGATAATCCAACTTACAAGAGATCACATATGCTAGTAGTTTTACATTGAACTTCCTATAATATCAACAATGTAAACATTTAAACGTCTCAAGTAGTTTGTACTTTGTACCTTGTAGAACCATGTCCTACTCTGTGTGTTTAAGTTACATTCGCAACAGTGCCTTATGATCTATTTTCTCATGTACAACAATATGTACCAGCAAAAGCAAGGAAGCAACACAAAAGAACAAAGGGGAATAACAACAAATTAGTCAGTTACATTTAATATAATAATAAAAATATAATACCTGGGGAAGGTTGCTTAAGTGCATATTCCTGCATTTCAGCCCATTTGTTCTCCAACTCTTGTACAGTAACCTCCATTGAACTCTGGATCAAAAGAAAGGTTATTAATTTGGAAGTGATATTCCAATAAATAGCAAGGTGATGAGAATATGAGAAGATTTTTGTGATTAGAAATACAATGAACCAGTTCTTTCTTCTTGTTTTCCAATTTTTCTTGTATAGCTGATTTTGATGCATCTGCATCGTCTGCTTTAGGATTCATCTCTTCCTTCAATCCATCAGATCTCCATGATTTGTTGGCATCAACTGAAGCCTGCACTTGCATATGTTCCAGTTCAGCTTTCAGTGTCTTCTCTATTTCATCCATCTCCTGCAATATAAAGTGGAAGAATAAATGTTATCAAGTGTAAGAGTACAATTCTGAAAACATATGTAATGTAAATAGAACCTCTGTTGATAGTACACCATGGAATCTTGCATACACAAGTCAAGATGGGAAATAAAACAGAGCACACAGGAAAATGCCACAAAACAAAGAGCGTCTCACAAAATATAAAGATGTATCGAGTGTCATCCTTTGATCTGGACAGATTGTTCGCATATCCAACAGATAACTCCTTAAAGATGGAAGGCATTATCATCTTTGGAAAACAAACTATGCCACCAATTTGGATAACAATACAATATTTGTGAAAGATGCATTCAACAATAAACTAAATCATAGTCCTGACCTCTAATTTCATACGTAATGAATCTGCCTCTTGAATTTTCTCCTTTATTTTATTTTCGCAATTTAATATAGCCTTCTCGTAAGCAGCATTTTCTTCCTTTAGTGTCACCTCTCTAAGTTGGGCCTGTTCATAGCATAAAAAACTCACAAGTCAGCACCATAGGTAATAATAACATATAAGTCAAATATAACTAACAACAAAACTGGCAGTGATGCTTCTCCATTCTCCCATATAAAACATATCACATCATATTATTTATTGATCTACTGAGAATGGGGATATAAACCAAACAAGACAAAGTCTTTTGGGATTAAATTATCATTATATGTTTCTCAAAAATGTTTTTGATCTAATAGCTCCAGTCTTACAATTTTCCCCCACAAAATTCGGACTCATTCTCCTATATTTAACAATAATAGTTTCTTTTCCAATTTGGATTTATAGCACAACCCGGAAACATTCACAATCCCCTTTTCGGACAGTTGTAGAAGCTAGAACTAATGAATTTCACTCACACAAATGTGCGTAACCATAATCCATAAACAGAACACAGCAATTTGCATTACCAAATTTATTGTATCACAATAATCTCAACCACAAAATAGGTGGAAGAAAGACAGGTCCGATATAAAATTCAAGTAATCCCCACTATAAACAAGATTCATATCTATTACCAACATAGATAATTCTTCTCCATTTTTAACCAACTCTCTGAAGTCACCTCAGAGTAAACTCTAGTAGCATGTTGGAGATCCATTGGCAAGCTTAGAAATTTAGAATTGATTTTTGTCAATTTCGATTAAACCTATCACATTTCGAGACATACGAATTATACATCACTTTATATCATAATCAATTATAAGTTTATAACCAAATCAATTTCACTATACCTAATTCTACTTAGCTACAGTTAATCAGACAAATTAGTCTTCAAAAGCTACGATATCACCAAACTAAGCCCCTCCAAGATCTAATGCGATAATAGACGAACCAATACACGGATAATTCAAGTGATTAAGCACTTGTTCCCTTCACAATGTGAAAACAATCGGCGAATGAGATTGATTAGTTGAGAGTGCAGTAACCTGTTGGCGGGTGGCAGAGTGGGAGTTCAACTGGAGGGCAAGGGCGGCGTTGGAGGCGAGGGAGTGAGCGTGGAGGTGAGGGAGGCTCTGAGATATGTCCTGAGGCGGCAGTCTTTGCCGGAGATCTTGAATCGAACGGCGTAGGGAGGTTGCTTTGTGGTCGAGCTCCTGAACGTACTTGCTCTGCTGTTCCGACAGCACCAAAGGGATCGACTCCTCCTCTCCTCCTGATCCTCCTCCGCCGCCCACCACGTCCGCTGCCCATGCTAGTAACCCCGCCATGGCCTTCTCTGTGTGATTCAGAGATGAGATGAGTCTCCGGGATCTCAATTTGGATCGAGAACTCGGAGAGTGTTGCTAATTACCGTCACCGAAATCAGAGTGATCTCGACATTTTGTTAGTATTTTATTACGAATTTAAACAACGTAAAATTTTTAAGCAGTGTAATATGAAAAATAGATATTTTTTTAAGTGAAAACTCAGGTGAAGTTGACTTAAGGTGAAGTTGATATTTTAGAATCATTAAATAAAAATTTAGTCAAATCATCTAATGACTTTTGAGTATCAACTTCAAGTGAAGTCGACTATTCTTAAATTTATGTAATTAAATATACTATAAAATTATTTTAAACATAGTATATTAAAATTAATTTTTTATTATTTTAGAATTATAGATAATCAACACTTTTTTTTATTCTGTCTTATATTTAAATAATATTATTTAATTTTTCTTTTTTAATAATAAAAGTAGTATTTATTATTCCTGAATATATTTATTTAATTGGTTTCTTATATGCTGAATTTTTATCGTTATTTTAAAAAATAGTTTAGTTATAAAATTGATGATCCTATGTTTATGAATTATCTTTTATTTTGTCTCAATAATATGTTATGAATTATCTGGTAAAATTGTAGCAGTTAGATTTAAGTTAATATAAATAATTATACAATAAACTTTAGATGTTAATAATTTTTTATTAATATTAATCAATATTTTAATTAATATTTTATTGAATAATGTCAGAAAGTTATTTAATATTAGCCAATTTTTTTTATAAATTTATATATTTATACTAATTTTTAAATTTTAAGTCATAAATTCTTAATTTAGACCTTTAATTACAAACCTTAAAATAAAATTAACTAAAATTTGATTATTTATATTTTTTACTTTATTTTATATTACTAAAATTTAATATTTAGTACAAAAATATTTTTATTAACTAAATATTAACTAAAAATAATAAATTTTATTAGTAACGTAACTTTATTTTTTTAATTAATAGTAGTAATCCAACATGAGTTGAAAACTCAAATACATGACATTATTTTAAAGTAGAAACTCAGGTAAAATCGACTTCACATGAAGTTGATACTAAGAGCCGTTAGATAATTTTACTGATTTGACTAAATTTTCATTTAACAGCTTTCAGATATCAAGTTAAGGTAAAATCGAATTTTTACCTTATTCTAATTTGATTTTTATTTCCCACAGTGTGACTAATGATTCACGTTCACCACATTATTCTTCCAATTCTCAAGATCAGCTTCATCCTCTACTATGAATCCACCATAAAAGATTAGTCAAAGAGTTACCATCATCAAAACCTTTCAAGTTTCTTATATTCTCCAATGCACCTTCATTATCATAAACCCCTTGAAGACCATAAACAAACCCCTTCCATCCTTCTCCAACACCATCCCTCTTCAAAGCAGGCAAACTCCACTCCACAAGCTCCTTCACATACCCAACATCTGAAAACAAAGCTTCAGAAATTGGCAACAATGGCAGCACCTGAATCCCAACCCTGCATTCTTTCCACTCAGCAGGTGCAAACCATAATCCACTGTCTCTCTTGTTAGACCACAGTACTCCCATCACCCTGTTTTCCTTTGTAAACTCACCCTCATACATTCCACTTCCTTCTTTCACATGCCACCATGTTTGTGTTCCAAGAATCTCCAATGCCGTTAGCGTTGATCCAACGGCATAAAGCCTTGCATCGCCATACGCCATACCCAACAACGCTGCAGAGTAATAAGCACTCACTGCTTCGCTTGTGCTCTCTTGGTTTCTTCCGTCGGCGAATTCGGTTAGTCCTCCGGCCCAAGAATGCAATGTGTAAAGATCAAAACACCTCAAACGAGTGTAATTTGGATTTGATTTCAAATCCAAGTTCATAAAATCCGAGACAAGAGAATAAGATTGATATTTGTATTTACTACCCCATGCTGGATCAATCTTAACAAGCGTTGCAATTGCATAGATAAAGTATCCCAAATGATAATGATGATCGTTGTAAATTCCAAACCCAAAATCTTTACCAGAATCTGTAGATCCTAACTTTGTAACAATTCCACCCCATTTTTTATCATGAAGAAATCCATTCCCATTGAAAGTTCCTTCAAGCCAAGGCTCAATGGTTTCTTTAAGAAAGTTTCTAACCTTGGCAATCGCATCAAATGAATAAACCTCTTCAGCTATCAATGCAAGTCTTGCAGCTCTTGCAATTAACTTGCCATAGAAGTAAGACGAGGTTTGTAACAATGTTGAAGATGAGTTAAGAGATTCAACGTCTTTCGAAAGTGCCGAAACGATTTCGTTGTATGAATCTTGCCTTACACCGTTTGAAGAATGCCATGTTACGAAAACTGGATCAGTTTGCAGAATCCATGAATCACCAACAACGCCAACAAGCTCCCCATCGATGCTATTGTACTTGAAATCATCAAGAACGGTTACATTAACATCATTCTTGTTGTTCTTATCTATAAGCCGAAGATGAAGAGGGTGCGCTAACATCAACAAGTCACCGGAGCCTTTCTTGTTCCAATTATACCTAACGCGAAACGGTTCTCCGACGATGGCTTCGCCGGAGACAGGATAACAGGTGCTGAACTTGTCAAGAATAGCCTCTTGTTTCGTGTCGGAATCCGGCAACAAAGCTATCCGAATTATGCCGGAGAAAGGAGTAGAACTGATCTCAGAGAGAGTGTGAGTCAGGGTAATCGGTGAGGAAGAGTATAAGAGCCATGTTTGGCCATTGTTGAACTGAAAGGTGAACTTGGTGAGAGAATCATTGGAGGAGAAAGAGAGAATGGCGTGGATGGTGGTTATTGAAAGAGGGGTTGGTTGTGTAACAGAAACGGTTACAAAGGGGGCGCCTTTAACGAGAAAGCATTGAAGGTTGGAAGAAGGGATATCCAACGTGACACCAAGGTCACTGTAGGAGGAAATGACGTGTTTGCCCTCGGGTTTGTTGTTATTGTTAGAGGAAGTGATGGTGAGGTTGTTGATGAAGACTTGGGATATGAATGAAGAGTTTGAGTTGTGGAAAGGGTAGCAGAGAGTGAGTGAGGAGTTTGAGGAGTTGATGAGGTAAGGGTGGAAGTATTCTGGTTGGTCACCGTTTTTGAGAACAAAGTTTTGGAAGAAAGAGTTTGTTGGGAGTGGGTTTGAGAGAAGGTTTTGGGAGAAGAAATTGGAAGGGTCTGGGAGGACAGTGGAATTGGTCTCTGGGAAAACAAAAGAAGACATTGTTGATGTGAATATGTGATTTTGATTATGATGGTAATGGTGGTGGTTTTGGTGATGGGGTTTTAGTGGAATTTATAATGTTCAGAAAGGAGGTTTCTTCAAATTGTGATGATATGAGGGGTTCTATTTTCAGCATTGGCAACTTCTCAACACTACAACTTGTCCCTATTATCAGTATTATTAAAATGCTATAGGCAATAATAGTATTATTAAAATAATATAGTATATTGGGGATTATTGGGTTGGTGACTTAGATTTTAGATTGGTTTAGCGTAAGTTGAGAAAATAATGGATTTCTTGATGGGGACGTTAAATAGGAAGGGTGGGAGTAAAGGAGACTGAAATTATTGATTGAAGTTTAAGATGGGAAATGACAAATGAAGGTGTTCCGTCCTATCACTGCCGAGTTATGACAATCCTTCCTCCTTGTGGCTGTGCTCTGACGGGAGAATAAGACTTCGGCTGAGGAATAACATCGCGGTGGGAGTACCTGCAAAAAGCACTCCAACGTTTAAGTAAGTAAATGAGATTATGAGAGAATAAATGAAATAATTGAGAGTGTGTTCTATAACCTGTTTTTCTCCGTAGTTACTTATCCGTTTATATAGGCGTTTAAGAGCTGTTTAGTTAGAGTTTGTTTAGGAATTTTCCGTGTTTGCCGAGGTTATTCAGATGACGTTATTTCTTGTTAGTTGAGATTCTGAATTCTGTTTTGGTCCTCAAATTTGGTGGTGTTTGTTATTTATTTGATTTTACTTGATGAGTTACGCTTTATTGTCCGAGGTTTGTGGGACGAGGTATGCTTAGTTGACCGAGGACTTAAGCTACGTATCATAGCCCCCAAGATCGCCCTGTGTCCTTTAAGGGGACATGGGCGAGCTTTTGCACCTTCGGCCTTGGATTTGTTGTCTGGCTTTGCGTTCCGTGCTTATCTTGGTGTTCTTAGGAAAGAGGAAAGTGGGCATTTAATTGCCATTTCGTTTTCCGCGCTGAAATGATTGATGTGAGTTCCTGGCTCAGTTTTTGTGCAATCCTGGTCGTTGATTTTTATTGTGGTTTTTGAACGGCTAAGATTGGGGCGGTTTTGGGTTATAGTATTGGAACCGTTTTGGTATCCCATGTTTTATTATTGGGATTGCTATAGGTAACTCCTGTTTCTAGGTTTTCAATATTTGCATTTTCTCTCAGAGGAAAAAAAAAAGAATGAGTATCAAAGGTTTGTTCTGAAGGATCTCGGTTTTCTCCTTTATCTTTTTCCCATTTTTGTTTGTTCTGTTGTTATAGAGAAGGGTAAGGTTGTTGTGTCAGATGATGATCCTTGCAACTGGGTTAGTGAACAGGTGAAGCAGTGTGTGTCAAGGTTTAATGATCTCGAATCCGTGAAGGTGTTAGGTTCTAATGTATGGGTCAGGGAGGGATATGGGATTAGGATAGAGCTTTTATCTTATGGGGAGGGGGATCGTGTGTGTGAGCGAAGTGATGATTGGTCGTATTTCTACATTTACTCTTGCCTGTTGACTGAGCTTGGTGTCTGGCTCCCTTTTACAGACTTCGAATGTGGTGTATTGTTTTGGTTGAATTGTGCTCCTTCCCAGCTGCACCTAACTCCTGTGGCTTTGTCCGTGCTTTTGAAATCTTGATGAGTATTCTGGAACGTCCTCCTTCCTTGAGGGTGTTCTTCTCCTTGTTTCAGTCTAAGGGGGTCAGGCGGGGTTTGTGGGTGAATCTTAATAGCCATCCCCATCGTTCAGTGTTTTCTCTGTATAAATTGTCATATAAGGATTTTAAAACGATGTTTGTCAAGGTCAGGAGTGTTGAAAATGAATTTCCTTTCTATTTGAACGAGTTTTTAGAGGAAAGATTTCCCCTTTCTTGGTCTCCCGAACCTGTCCAGGTGCTTGATGTTGATGATAGGTTTTTTATGACAATGTTGTATTGGACTTTTTATTAGAGGAGTCGGTAGAGTTGTTGTCTGTTGCGGATTTGTTGAAGTGGGATTCAGATAAGGAGGCCGTTTTGGATTATCTAGGTAACTAGTTTTATCATTGTGTCCTGGTATGGTTGTGTGGTTGTTATTAATGTTTTGAATTGCGTTTTTCTTTTGCAGCCGAGAAAGCCCCCACTATCACCACTGTCGGACTGAAATCGTTTTTCAGTCAGAGAAAAAAATGAAAAAGAAGGGTCGACGACAACATAAGTAAGGGTGGTGACACTGTTGCGGCCAATCCTCGCTTGAAAAGGAAAAGGGTGAAGACTCGTGCCGAGAAGGCTGAGAGTAGGGAAGAGGATTCCCCTGTTCTGCCTATTGTGGAAGCTGTGTATGAATCTCAAAAAAGGCTCCATGCTTATCGTGAGGATGATAACATGAGGTCCTTATGGTCAAGGTTCTTTCCCTTCGCCACGCTTGCTGATGAGGTGTGTCGATTTCCTGATGACTTCAAGATGATTGAGGAGGTTGGTCGTGCTGGGATGAGTCGTTTTCTCCAGGTACCTTTATCCTTTTGTTTGTTTTCCAATGTATTATGTATTTGTGGTTTGATTTTTTATGGCTTTTTGTCGATGGTCATCGGGGCCCGACTTGTTGCTATTGGAAGAGTTCAAGAACTTGCTGTTGAATCCAAGGTCAAGGATTCTGTTGAGATTTCTGAGTTGTCTGCTGCTGTGCAGGAGAAGGAAAGGATGATTGTTGAACTTTCCACATCTCTAAAGGGAAAAGAAGACGAACTTGCTGAGGAAAAGCGCCTTCATGGTTTGGCTATTGAAGATAACAAAGTTTTGGAATCTGAGAACAGTCGATTGGCGGCTCGGGTGAAGGAGTTAGAAAATGAGGTTTATGAGGGTTTTGCACAGGGCTTTGAGCGAGCTACTGACCAAGTCCAAGCTTTGTTCCCTGAGGTTGATGCTGCTAAGCTTAATGCGACTAAAATCATTGTGAATGGCGAGCTGATTGATGATGAAGTTGGCAAGCAAAGTGATAGTTCGAGTATCGGGGACAAGATAGAATGAAACTTGTCTTTTATTTGAACTTTAAATGTCTCCTAATGTTTTAAAACTTTGTTTGGTTATACTTTGTTAGTTATGTATTTTGACTGTTATGGCTTTTGCCGAGTATGAAGCTCGGTTATTAGATACATATTTTGAATGGACGCGGCTTTGTGAATTGCATTATAGCTAGAGTAGGATATATTTGTCGTTTTAGATTTGAATTCATATCATTTGTATTGATTGAATAAGGTGTCTGGCCTCATTAAAACCCTTTTGAGTAAAACCCTATTATGTTGGGATAAAACCTCAAAACGGGAAAAGGAATACCTTCATCCGCTTTAGTATACACTATGATTGGTATTTTCACAAAGAGGATACATTCCAGTTTCCTGGTACTGGATTACCTAGTAATGTTTCTAGTTGATAGGCTCCTCTGTCGAGCACTTTAGAAATTCGGAACGGGCCCTTCCAATTTGCTGCTAACTTTCCATGTGTTTGGGGCTTCCTTGCTTCCTCTGTTTTTCTGAGGACGAGCTCCCCACTTTCGAACGTTCTTGGGTTGACCTTTTTGTTGTGTCGCCTTTGTATGAACTGCTTCATTGCTAGCTGTTTTATTGTTGCTATCTCCCTTTCTTCATCAATTAGATCTAAGTCTGTTAGTCGTTCGTTGTTGTTTTTACTTGGATCATATAGCTCGGCTCTCAAGCTAGTCGTTCTAACTTCTACGGGTATGAGGGCCTCAACTCCGTATACTAGTTTGAACGGGGTTTCTCTTGTTGCTGACTGGATAGTTGTGTTGTACCCCCATAGGACTTCTGGTACTAGGTCTGCCCATTCGCTTTTTACGTCATCCAATTTCTTTTTTAAAGCCTGCAACATAACTCTGTTAGCTGATTCTACATGACCATTTGTTTGAGGATGCTTGACCGAGTTAAAGTGGTGTTTTATATTGAAGTTTTGTAAAAAGGTGGCGAGGTTATGGTCAATGAACTGCCTTCCATTGTTAGAGATTATTTCCCTTGGTATGCCGTAGCGGCATATGATGTTCTTCCAAAGGAAGGACTTTACTTTTTCTGCTGTGATTCATGCTAGGGGTCGTGCTTCAATCCATTTGGAGAAGTAATATATTGCTACTAAAAGAAACTTTACCTGTCCTGGCGCTTTCAGGAAGGGTCCTAGGATGTCTAGTCCCCATCGGTCGAAAGGCCAACTTACCTCCAAGGTGTGTAATTTCTCGACGGGTGTTGTTGAGGTATTGGCGTGCTTCTGACAATTGTCGCATGTCCTTACTTTGGTCATGCAATCTCTCTTGATTGTTGGCCAGTAGTATCCTGTTCGCAATATCTTGGCTGACAGAGCTCGTCCGCCAATGTGATTTCTGCATACTCCTTCATGTGTTTCTGCCATTACTACTTTGGCGTCGTCGTTACTGAGGCATTTTAAGAGAGGTTATGAGAATCCTCGCCTGTATAGGCTGTCTCTTACTGCTGTGTAGTAGCTTGCTTTTCTTCGGAAGAGTTGTGGATTTTGTTCCTCTCTTGGGATAGTTCCTGTTTTGATATATTGAAGAAAAAGTGTCCTCCAATCTTTTACCTGTGTAATGCTTAATATGTTTTTTAGTTCGAAACTTGGTTTTTCAAGTTTTAATTGTGAAAGTGTGGGTGTGTGTGACTGTGGTCTTGTTGTTGCTAATTTGGATAAACATCGGCTCTTGTATTTTGTTCCTTGTACACATGTACTATTTCAAACTTATGAAATTTTGAAATAAGATCCTTTGTTATGAGCCAGTACTTTTCTAACAAAGGATCTTTTACCTAGAATTCGCCTTTAATCTGTTCGATGATGAGTAGTGAGTCACAATATACAGTGAGGAGAGGTATTTGCAAGTCTTGGGCGAGCTTTAGTCCGGCTAGAAAGGCTTCGTACTCTGCCTGGTTATTGCTTGCTGCAAAGGAGAATTGTAGTGATTGCTCGGCTATGACCTGTTCGCCTTTTTTAAGTGTTATGCCCGCTCCACTTTTGTCTTTGTTTGCTGCGCCATCTACATCAAGTTTCCAGTTGTTTTCTGTTTGCTTGTCTTCGGTTGTTAGCTCAGAGATAAAGTCGGCTAGTATTTGCATCCTTGGAGTATTCTGAGGTTGATATTGCACGTCGTATTCAGAGTGTTCTACGGACCATTTTGTTAGATGTCCAGCCAGCTCGGGTTTGGTTAGAATCTGTCACAGCGGTTGATTTGTTCTTACTATTATAATATGGCTTTGAAATATTGCCTCAGTCTTCTTGCTGTTGTGACTAAGGCTAATGCGAGCTGTTCGATCTTCGAATATATGGTTTCTGTCGGTTGTAGAACTCTGCTGACGAAGTATACCGAGTTTTGTGTTTTCCCTGTTTTAGAGACTAGCACCGAACTTATGGCATGGTTAGAAACTGATAAGTACAAAAATAATGGTTTATCAGGCTCTGGTTTTTGAAGGATTGGGGGTGATGACAATATTTGTTTAAGCTCTGTGAAAGATTGCTCGCATTCTTCTGTCCAGTTGAACTTTTTGTTCTTGGAGATTGTTTTGAAAAAATGGTATGGTCGATTTGCTACTGCAGGTAGGAATCATGATAGCGCGACAACTCTTCCTGCTAGTTGTTGTACTTCTTTTATTGTGTTCGGGCTGTTCATTTTGAGAATGGCTTCACATTTTTCTGGGTTTGCCTCGATTCCTCGTGAGGTCAACATGAATCCGAGGAACTTCCCCGCTTGAACTCCGAATGCGCATTTTTCTGGGTCGAGTCTCATGTTATATGCTCGGAGCTGTTGGAAGACTTCTTTCAGGTCATCGCAGTGTGATCCCTGTGCCGAGGTTTTCGCTACCATGTCATCTACATAGATCTCCATGTTTCGTTCTATTTGGTGTTGGAAGACTTTGTCCATAAGTCGCTGGTATGTTGCTCATGCATTCTTAAGGCCAAATGGCATAACTTTGTAGCAAAAATTTCCGTGTTCTGTTATGAATGCCCTTTTGCTTTAGTCTTCTGGATGCATAAGGATCTGGTTATACCCAGAATATGCATCCATGGAGCTTAGACTTTTAAAACCAGAAGCATTATCTACTAGTTTATCAATGCAAGGTAGATGATAGACATCTTTTGGGCAAGCCTTATTTAAATTTGTGAAGTCGATGCACATGCGCCATTTACCTGAGTGTTTCCTTACCATTACCACATTTGAGAGCCACGTGGTGAAGCAATGCTCTTTGATAAAGCCGACGTTGAGGAGCTTCTTTGTCTCTTCAAGGGCTGCCTTCATTTTTTCAATTCCGAGGTTCCTCTTTTTCTGGGCGATCGGTCTGGCTGTTTTGTTTATGGCGAGCTTGTGGCAAATTATACTCGGATCTATTCCTGGCATGTCTGCTGGTGTCCATGCGAATAAGTCGGTGTTGTCTTGGAGCACTCTAATTAGCTTTGTTCTCTCTTCCCCTTCTAATGCTCGGCCGATATAAGTGAACTGCTCGGCCTTTGTTGTCAGAGGAATCTTCTGGAGTTCGTCTATTGGTTGGGGCCTTTCCTGGAAGTCCTCCCTTGGATCCAACTCGGCGAGTGTCAACACCTCGGATACGGTGTGACTTATCTTCGTCCCTTGGTTAGCTCTTGTTTGTATGCTGGTTTTCTTCAGACTGGCATTGTAGCATTGTCGAGCTTGTTGACGGTCTGAATGTACTGTTGCTATTTTGTTGTTTTGTACCTGAAACTTAACACACAAGTGTAATGTAGATACTACCGCTCTGAAGTTATTCAGGGCGGGCCTTCCAAGAATAATGTTATAAGGACTAAGACAGTCAACTATGAGATATTGAATGTCAACATAACTTGCTAATGGGGGGGTTGCCCATTGTTGTTTTTAGCCATATGTGTCCTTTTATTGGGAACCTTTCTCCAGAGAACCCGACCAGTTCTCCGGATGACGGTTGCATGGCTCTTTCAAACAGTTACATTTTTACAAAGGTTGAACAGAAAAGTACATCAGCACTACTACCTGGGTCTAGAAGGACTTTTCTTACCAATAATTCTCCAGTTTGGATGGTGATCACCACGGGGTTGTCGAGGTTTGGACCTGTTGAAGCTATGTCCTCTTGACTAAAGGTTATCTCCGGGTCCTTTGTGTTGTGATTTGTCGTAGGTATTGTTCCTTCGATTGCCAACATTGCTCGGTAACTCCTTTTTCTGGCCGAGCTTGTTTCGCCTCCTCTTGCGTATCCTCCCGATATGCAGTTTATTATCCCCCTAGGAGGGTCCGTTGTCGCCCATTTTCCTTTCTCCTTCTCGGTCGGTCGTTCTTATGGCTCCTTTTTGTTTCTCTGCTTTTCTGTCCTTCGACATATTTGTCTAAGAGCCCTTACCGAGCTAACCTTTCCAGCAGATCCTTGGCTATCACGCATTCGTCTGTGGTATGTCTGTACTTCTAATGAAAGGCACAGTACTTGCTTCTGTCTACAAATCGTTGATCTTGATAACTACCTGCTCTAGCAAAAGGTTTGACTATCTTGGCGTTGAGGATTTCTTTGATTATGTTCTCCCTTTTTGTGTTGAACCTGGTGTAGGTATCGAATTTCGGAGTGATTTTGAAAGGTTTCTTTTGTTCTTTCTTGCTCGGCGACTTGAATGTTCTCTCTTCCTCTTTTCTGATCGGCTGCTTGTCCGCCTTTTGTACCTCTCGCAGTTCCTCAATCTCCATCTGGCCTGCCGCTCTCTCACGGAATTCCTCCAGCGACTTGGGTTTGGCAATTGCAATTGTTTCTCTGAACTTCCCGGGCCTGAGTCCGGTCTTAAGCGCGTGTAAGTGGACCTTGGGATCCAAGTCTGGAATCTCCATGGTGGCTTCGGCAAATCAGGTTAGGTAATCTTTGAGGCTTTCATGTAGTTCTTGCTTAATTGTCCCGAGGTAATCTGATTCGTAGACGTATATCCTCGAGGCGGCGAAGTAGTCGATAAAAGGACCTCGCCAAGTCCTCAAAGGATGAAATTGATCCTGCAGATAATTTAGAGAACCACAGTAAAGCAGCACCATTAAGATAAGTGGGAAAAGAACGACAAAGTATAGGTTCATTATTAGCGCCGTTAAAGAACACCATAGATTGAAATTTTTTAACGTGAGCTCGGGGGTCACCAATTCCCTTATAAGGTTCCAGGGAGTTAAGCAACATGAAATTCTTCGGCATCTTGAAGTTTGTGATTTCTTCAGAGAAGGGATTGTCTAGCGTTAGCTTTTCCTTTGGAGGGGTGATGCTCAAGGGATCTGAATTTCCCAGGGCCGAGCTTTTGGAGCTGCTCTCCTCATGCTTTCTTGCGTTATTCTGAGTGGAGAGCTCGGCAAGTCTTCGAACTTCTGTCTGGAGCTCGGCCATCTGTGCTAGGAGCTCGACTTGATTGAAGGGCTGAGCTCCGTTTTCAGCCATATCCTGGAAGGTCAGAATCCCTGCACAAAAGAAAAGAGAACAAGGCAATCTATGGGAGCCAATGTTCCGTCCTATCACTGCCGAGGTATGACAATCCTTCTTCCTTGTGGTTGTGCTCGGATGGGAGGATAAGACCTCGGCTGAGGAATGACACTGCAGCGGGAGTACCTACAAAAAGCACTCCAACGCTCAAGTAAGTAAATAAGATTATGAGAGAATAAATAAAATAATTGAGAGTGTATTCTGTAACCTATTGTTTTCCGTAGTTACTTATCTGTTTATATAGGCGTTTATGAGCTGTTTAGTTAAAGTTTGTTTAAGAATTTTTCGTGTTTACTGAGGTTATCCAAATGACGTTATTCCTTGTCAGTTGAGATTCTAAATTCTGTTTTAGTCCTCGGATTTAGTAGTGTTTGTTATTTATTTGATTTTACTTAATAAGTTACGCTTTATTGTCCGAGATTTGTGGGACAAGGTATGTTTAGTTGACCGAGGACTTAGGCTACATATAGAAGGAATATGGAACTAGGCTATAGATGTAGATTTAAAAAAAGGAGTTGATAGAAATGGTAGAAATTAAATTGTATCATGATACTAAAATTTGAGGAATTAATATGCATCAGCAAACATTTTTAAAATCAGTCAACAATTATGTGAAGCTACAATGTTTTTCTTTTTCGCTTTATACTCTCCTACTTCTGCTTCTTCGCTAGCAGTTCTGCTTTTGTCTTTTGCTCTTTGCTGTCACATCGGGTCTCTCTTTTTTTTTTCTTAGATTTTAAATATTCATTTGGATATTTTTTAGTTTTCATTTTTATGTACGCTACCTTTATGATATTTTAATTTTGGATATTTGACATGTAAGATGATGTTACATTACTAAGTTATTTTAGTAATTAAATTTAATTAAATTAATCTAATAACTTAAAGATTAATAACTAAAATTTTTTGTCAAAAAAAAAGGAAAAAAATAATAAGCATAAGAAAAAAAAGACTTAATTAAATTTATTACAAAAATAATTTATTTATTAAGTAATAATATCCTAGTAAACTCGTTAATATCAAATTCAAATAAACTTTTATTCATTAAAATAACAGGAAAAAAGTTTGGGCCATCAAGTATCATGCATCTGGTCATTTCTTTCTAGAAAGAAACCAATATTCATCAATGAAAACACCAATCCAATAATTGACGAAGACCCAGAACCAAGTATTATATATCAGAAAAACAAAATTGTTAGGAAAAAGTGAAAAACGCGTCAACGTGATGAACACAAGTAACCGACACATACATAGGGATCATATCTTGATAAGGGAAGTCATCAAAATTTGGAAACAAGCAAAACATGCATATGATTTTTGACATGAACTGATGAGTTAGCACCTAGTACCAAACAAGTTTGATTTATTCTAGTTAATTAGTTGATATCTTATTATGATTATTGATTGGTTTGGTTAATTGTTAAACCGAGCAAGTAATTGATCAAATCAAACGTGATAAAAGTTCGCTAAAAATTGGTTGGTTCGCATGATGTTGCTCCTTTGACTCAATCCGAGTCGTTGACCTCAAGGCAATGACAAGGCAAGAAATGAAGCTAAGCAAATTGACAACTGACACGTGTCAAGCAAAGAAGCCATGGAGGGAATACTGTAACAGAAGCTTTGGAGAAAAAATACAGGGGCATGTGAAGCAAAACCTTAGCTAAAAAGAATTTGAGCATCATTGTAAGTGATCTCAACACATGCCAAGTGTTTAACTGCATGGATAATCTTGATACTTTGTGTGCATATCTATGTTTGATTAAGCAGTCGTATATTAGCAGAGAATTAAGAAATTCACTGTTTTTAGGGATTTAAATTTTTTTCTTCCTTCATAATATATATAAAGCATAATATATTTTTGGGCAAATCATTTATTTAAATCAAGGGGATAAAAAAATTACATGAATCAGCTAAATCAAAAATTGGTTCATCAATCAATCAAAGGATATTTTTATGTAATTCGAACCAATTTGATTCGAACTCAATTTCCATGTAATTCGAACCAATTAAGTTCGAATTACACCTTGTAAATGTTTGCCAAATAATTCGAACCAATTAGGTTCGAACTCCAACCATATAATTTGAACCAATTAGGTTCGAATTACACACATTAAGTAATTCGAACTAGTTTAGTTCGATTTACACCTACTATGGTGGTTCGAATTAGTGAAGACCAGACCTGTATATATATGGTGTGAACGTGAGTTGCTATCATTAGAGGGGAGGTAAGATGGCTAGTGAGGAGAGTTTCGTAGTGTTGGTTCACCACAGAGGATCCATTAAGAGGAAAACTCGTTCCGGTGTGAAGTTCACTGATAAGGATCCTCTCTGTATTATCGTAAGGCCTATGACGAGGTATGAGGACCTTGTTAGCTCTGTACTGCTGAAACTTGGTCTAGAAGGTGTGAAACGGGTTAAGAAGTTTTTTTTATCGAATTCCAATCACGGTGCTCCAAGAAACCGTAAAGTACGATTGTTTCACAATCGGGAGTGATGATGACTTGCAAGTCATGTTTCATTATCGCCGGCAGTTTCCAGAGGTGAGGACACCATAACTGTTGCCTGTTGGCAAAGTTGGTTGACGCGGTGTCCAGCTCGGGGGGTTCGAACCGGAATACCACCACTTTAGCCACGGTAGCCGGTTCTAGCTCCAGACCAGCCGTTGCATCTTCCTCCGTCCCTGCGTACGAGCCACCCGTCCAACCTGTCGCCTCCCTTTCGTTCGCTGTTAATCTCAACGGGAGTGTAGGCGACGAGGTCGGAGAAGGGGAATATCCGCGGACCTCTTTACAGTGTGTTGTACCGGATGGGGTTGGAGATGGATTCTTGGATGATCCAGAGGACGATGATGTCGAGCCGGATATGATTGCTGATGACAGTGGCGATGGTGCTGGAGCAAGTGAGCATGTTGGGGCGGGCGGTGGTTCTAGCTCTGGAACGCAGCAGTACCCTCCACATTTTTCCTCTTTGGACTTGGATGCCATGAGGCAGGAGGGGGTACCTGGGCAGCCGGCTGGATTTGGCGCTAGAGATGCTGAAGGGTCTGCAGGTCTGACAAAGTTTCAGGTTGGTCAGCAATTTCCGGATAAAGAAGAGGCCCTCTTAAGTGTCAAGACTTACAGCATCCGTCGAGGGGTACAGTACAAGGTCGTGGAGTCTGACTATCGCCGGTATGTGGGCAAGTGTTTTGAGTTCGGCAATGGGTGCACATGGTTGATTCGGCTTAGTCTCCGACAACGAAAGGGAGTTTGGGAGGTCAAACGTTACAACGGACCGCATACTTGTCTCGCCCCCTCGATTTTCAGCGACCACAGGAGTTTGGATTACCATGTGATATCGGCATTCATTATGCCAATGGTTAGGGCTGATGCATCTGTCAGCATCAAGGTGCTCCTAAATGCCACCGCCACACACTTTGGGTTTAGGCCGACTTACAGGAGGGTCTGGTTGGCGAAGCAGAAGGCTGTTGCCCTCATCTATGGTGACTGGGATGAGTCGTACAACGAGCTCCCAAGGTGGGTGTTAGGAGTCCAGTTGACGATGGCTGGTACTGTTGCAGTCCTAAAGACGATCCCTGTTCGTGTCGGTGGACAGTTGGACGAGTCTCGAGCTTATTTTCACAGACTATTCTAGACGTTTCCACCGTGTATCGAGACATTCCGTCATTGCAAGCCCCTAATTAGTATTGACGGCACCCATCTGTATGGCAAGTATGGGGGAACGTTGCTTGTCGCAATTGCACAGGACGGGAACTCCAACATACTCCCTGTTGCATTCGCATTAGTCGAGGGTGAGAATGTTGAGTCGTGGTCCTTCTTTCTCTCCCACCTGCGTGAGCATGTGACACCGCAGCCGGGTCTGCTGGTTATCTCGGACAGGCATAACGGCATCAAGGCCGCGCTTGAGGCTCCTGACGGAGGCTGGTTACCTCCGTTTGCATACCAGGCATTCTGCATTCGACATGTTGCGGCAAATTTTGCCCTCACCTTCAAGGGCAAAGACGCAAGGAGGCTACTTGTGAATGTGGCGTACGCTAAGACCGAGGTCGAGTTCCATTACTGGTTTGATATTCTTAGGTCCGAAGACCCGGCGATGTGTGACTGGGCGAACCGGATTGAGTATTCATTGTGGACACAGCATTGTGATGAGAAGCGTAGATTCGGACACATGACGACGAATATATCTGAGTGTGTGAACTCGATCCTCAAGGGTGTACGAAACCTTCCTGTGTGCTCGCTAGTGAAGGCAACATACGGAAGGTTGGCCGAATTATTTGTTCGCAAAGGGAGAGGCTGAGGCGCAGATGGGAACCGGGCAACAATTTAGTCAGCACTTGGTGAAGTGTATAGAGGCCAACTTGAAGACGGCTAGGTGCTTCACGGTTACTGTGTACGACAGAGACAACTCCGAGTTCACCGTCGCAGAGACAACTCCGACTGGTTCTTTCTCACTAGGTAGCTACAGAGTCTCGCTTGCATCTCAGACATGTGACTGCGGATACTTCCAGGCACTTCATTTCCTGTGTCACCACGCACTGGCATGCTGTGCCTACTCACGGCTTACATGGGAGCCTTACGTCCACCAGGTGTATCGTCTTAGTTCGGTCTTCAGTGTTTATCGGATGGGTTTCACACCTCCCATTCCGGAGGGTTTCTGGCCACCATATGACGGGCCGACTGTCATCCCTGACCCCAATAAGAGGCATGCGAGAGAGGGTCGTCCGAGGTCCACTAGGATATGGACCAATATGGACGAGGCAGATCCGAACCGGCCAAAGAGATGTGGGCTTTGTCGGCAGCCAGGCCACACACGTCGGAGTTGCCCACAGCTCGGAGGAGCAGAGCACACACGGGGGCATGATTAGGTGTTTTGGTGGATTTGGTACTTTTGTTGTTTCAATTTCGCGTTTAGATTTCACTATTATCGGTTTTCTTACTTGTAGTTGGTGACTGATAGAATTTGTTAACGTCAGTGTGATGTACTTTGAATGAGATTTTAGTTAATGAATACTAGCGGCTCAACAGGCACTGACGTGCCTGTTCAGCCGCTTTTCTATTGTTTTTAAAAAATTAATTTTATTTTTTTGTTAATATATTATTTACTTTTCAAATTTATTAGATAAATATTTTTTATTTTAATATTGACGTGATCTTATTTATATCATATTTTGTTGAAATTAAAATTACTATAAAACACTTTAAAATGTTAAATTATAAAACCACACAATAAAGAGGTAATATAAAATCGTCATAGTTTAAAGTTCTAGGTAATATATGAGGTGAAATATTCGATAGAGTAAATTTTTATTCTCAACTATTCTAAAACATACAAAAAGTATTTTCAGAATGATAATGCTTCTATTGTATTTCTTTAAAAGTTTTGAATGTCGTCTATTAATTTATAATATTTTTAATTTAATTTTTTAAATTTATTATGACAAAATAATGATATAAGAAAATATATAGTTACAAAAAATAAAAAATAATTATTCTCTATTAAAAATAATGTCGTCATGTTAATAATTTAATTTTTCATCTATTATCTATTGTATTGTCTTAATAGTTTGACAATAAGAATAATTTATCTATCCATATTTATTATCATTTGGTATATTACTTGAATCAATTTTGCTTTTATTATGAGTATCTAAATATTTAAAAATTTTATTATTAACATGAAAATAATGTATGTTAACAATTTAAGAGTACATTCGGTAGATAAATTACAAATAAATAGTACTAAGAGTACATTAACATAGAGATATTGTAGAAATAATTTAAATTAAATGACAAATTAAATTGTAGAAAAAAATAAAAAAATATACCAGAATTATCTATTAAAATTTAATAATAAATATATTATTATACATTGAACATATATATTTTTCTTATAATAATACAGCTATAAAAATTGTTTGGCAATATAATATTATATTAAAAAATTATTAAACTATTTAATAATCGAGATTATAATTATATATAGTACATTAAGACAATATAATAATATCTATAATAATATTATTTAGGCCAATAATAAAAGATTTATGGAATCAAAATTTAAGAAAAAAATAAATTATTATTAATTAAATAAATATAAATATAAATATATAGGATTACTTCCCATATTTGGACTGTTTGGGAACGACAATAATATATTTTAAATGATTATATTTTACAGTGTATAATTTTTCTTTAGAGATAAATAATTCGTGAATATAAAAATTATATTAAACTGGTAGCATAATAATAATTATATTGAAATAGTAAATTTATCAATTTAAATTTATGTAGTGAAAAAATAATCACTTCTGATATATTTATTTTTTAGAAGGAAAAGTATAAAAAAATATTGAAATTATCAACTAATTTTTTTTGTTATATAGTGAAAAAATTTAAGCTACAATTATATTATTAAACATATATTTAATATAATTTTTTTTATAATGATACGGCACAAGAACATTTTAGGACAATAATGGAAGATCTATTGAATCAAAATTTATGAAAAAATAAATTACTACTAATTAAATAAATATACAGGAGTTCTACCCATATTTATTACCATTCGGTCTATTACTTGAATCGGTTTCGCTTTTATTATGAGTATCTAAATATTTAAAAAATTTATTCTTAACATGAAAATAATGTAGGCTGAGAATTTAAGAGTACATTCGATAGAGTACAATAACATAGAGATATTGTAGAAATAATTCAAATTAAATGACAAACTAAATTGTAAAAAAAAAGTTAAAAAAATATCCTAGAATTATCTATTAAGTTTTTTTTGTTACAGAATAAGAAAATTTAATAACAAATATATTATTAAACAGTGAATATATATTTTTTTCTTATAATAATACAGTTATAAAAATTTTATATTTGTATGATATTATATTAAAAAATTATTAAACTATTTAATAATTGAGATTATAATGATGTAAAGTACATTTAAGATAATATAATAATAATATTATTTAGGCCAATAAATATAGGATTCCTACCCATATTTGGATCGTTTGGTATATTACTTGAACCAGCTCCGGTGTTATTGTGAGTATCTGTATATGTAAAAAATTCATTATTAAGATGAAAATAATGTAATTTGATAATTTAAGGGTACACTCGAGAAATAAATTATACATAATTGGTACGTACTAAGAGACTAGTAACATAGATATATCGTAAAATGGATAATTCATATTAAATAATAAACTAACAATATAAATTTATTAATGAGAAGTATAATTTAGAGTACCTGATATAGAGTATTGTTGAGGAGGTATATTTGTGATATCTTGTAATGGTGTTGCCATGTTAGTTGGTCCACTTGATGTATCGATTTGTTTTCCTCGTCTAATACTCTCTCGGTAACTGGCACGCCTTCTGGCAAGGTGTTGCTGCCTCTGTTCTTCACTCATATTTTATCTTCATTGTCTGGCATAGTCTTGCCAAGTTCGTCGACCACTTCCACGTGAATCTTCCATTGGTATGTCAACTATAATTAATCAAAGAAACATATAAAAACAGCTATACACTTTTATTTAATGACGAAAATAAATTACAATAAAATTTACATTATATTTAGGCGAAGTGAGAAGAATGCAGGAGAAGACAGAGGAGAAATGAAGAAAATTTTTTTTTTATTATGGAGAGATATGGAGTAACCAGTGAAGTGAGAGAGATTAAAAGAAAAAATTGGGAATAATACAATTGACGCAGTAATTGATGTGAGAGGAACTAATTGATGCAGTAGTGGAGAATTAAGTAGTAGAATTCTGTAACTGAAACGTGATTTGAGAGAAATTAACGTGGAGAAGTTATATTGTGGTGAACGTGGATGGAAATGAAGTAGTAGATGTAACTGGAGGTAGGTTACTAAAAAGGATAAAAATGGAAAGAAAAATTGGACACCAAAAATGAGTTTTCCCATTATATATTGGTATAGATGTTCTTTCTCCGCAGTTTTAAACGAAATGTATGTCTAATGCACACCGGAATAAATAACTGTGCGACTTTTATTAAACCATGATGTAGAAACTATGTTCGTAACTTAAATTGCTGAGTGGAACGAATTCTTAGTAATTCAAACTAAGAGGTTCGAATTACTTGCTGGCTATTTCTTCACTCTAATTCGAACCTAATTGGTTCGAATTATATGGTTGGAGTTCGAACCTAATTGGTTCGAATTATTTGGCAAACGTTTACAAGGTGTAATTCGAATCTAATTGGTTTGAATTACATGGAAATTTGGTTCGAACTACATAGAAATGTGCTTTGGTTGATTGATGAATCAGATTTTGGTTTGGCTTATTTGTGTCAAATTCTTCTCTCCTTGGCTTGTTTACGTTTTTTGCCCTATATTTTTCTATTATGAAAAGCAAAAAGATAACGAGAAAAACTATTTTATTATAAAGACTAGCGGCTCAACAGGCACTATAGTATCTGTGCAGCTGCTTTCTATTATTTTTTAAAAAATTAATTTTTTTTGTTAATATATTATTCATTTTTTAAATTTATTAGATAAATATTTTTGTCATTATTTTAATATTGAAGTGATCTTATTTTTATCATATTTTTTATCTTAAAATTACTATAAAAAATTTTAGAATGTTAAATTATAAAAGCACCAATTAAAGAGATATATATATTATTAGAAAAAATATAGTTAAAAAATAATGATAATAATATTATCCTGATTCAAAAAGAGTATATATAAATCAAAATATATGTTAGTTATTTACAAAAGATAATTTTGTTTAAATATTATTGATATTTATATTTGTCTTCATTTTTTTAAGTGGTATGCTAAAATATGAATTTGGATCTGAAGAGGCTTCATTTTCCTATAAATAGTGAAAAAACAAAAGAAATGAGAATGCTTGTCTTTTTTGTTTTTGAATATCAAAATATAAGAATAATTAATAAACAAAATAGGAGAATATAAAAATTATGTATCTGAAAAAAAAATTCATAATTCATCATACATCTTCTTATTAATAATTTCTTAAGTCTTGAAATTTCGTCACATTTTTTACCATAAAAATAATTATATAAACGATTTAAGATTATTCAATTAAATTGATTCTTTATTATAGGGACGAATTCAATTAATTCAATTAAAATCTGTATAATTGAGATATCTAGTTTTGCACTAAATTTTTTAAAAAGACAAAAAAAAAATGACATTAGTCTTAGTTTATGTATAACAAAATGTAAATTAAATGACATTACATCTTATTTATTAGAAATTTATATTATTGTTTATCACCAAAATAAACTAGTTGTGGTCTTCTGAGTTTATGGTTGAAAAAAAAAGTTAAATTTTTAACATAATTAGTATATACATCTAAATAGACAGTTTATTATTATATAATAAAAATTTATTTTATTACTTTTTATTCTTTTGATCTAATATTTCTTTTTTTATTATCTTTCTGAGTTTTGTTTGCTTTAACTGTATCTCTCCAACTAATCGAATAAATTTTGAGTGGACGAACCTGATTTAATATAACATTTAATTATTAATATTAAAATAAAAATATGTATCATCAATACAATTGTAACTGTCGTTAATATAGTAATATTTAATTTATTGTTTATTAGTCTCATTGATACAATGAATTGATCATCTTTTCATATACTTTATAACGGTTAGAATTTTTTTTTTCTATAATTCATTGTATACATGTATCACAATATATCTTAATAGTATTTTATATATTACTTTAGCATTAAATAATAATACATCCCAACTAAAATATACTTTTATCTTTTATTAGTTTTGAAAATTTTAATTTTATAATAGACGTCCATATCAATATAAATAGAAAAAAATCAGAAAAGAGTGATAATAAAAATGAAAAATAAATAACGATAATAATATAATAAAAGAGTACGAAACAATATATATGAGATAGTACGAACAAACTGCTCTTATGATAATAAAAATAATGATAATTACGTATCGATTATTTTGGACTGCTCTTATGATGGTAGAAATAATGTTAACGGTATCAGTTGTTTTGAGTTATAGTAATAGGAATAAAATAAAAAAATAATTGGATATCAAATTTTTATATCTCTTTTAATTTATCGGGTAACCAATGAAATAAAATATTACTATTTACAGTATAAATTAAATTAACAAAAATCTAACCTGTAACCTTATAGAAGGAAAAAATAGTTATTATGACAAAAATTAAAATTGTCAATGGTACAATAGTATTATTTCAATTCAACTTTGTGAAAAAAAATTCGAATATAAACTTATTAGGTATTAAATAAAATAAAATAAAATATTATTAACACTATAAATTAAATAAAAAAATATCAATACTTTTAGAATTAAAAAAATTATATATTTAAAAATAACAAAGCATAACTCATTTTAAAATTTTAGTGTCCAAATTTAAGTTTTAATATGTTTCATGATAGAATTTTTTCCTTACATTACATAAAGAAACCACTTTTAGAACAAGACAATTCATCTTTTCTGTCTCATTTTCATCTCTATTTCAATAACGATTATACAAAAATCATATGTAGGGTGGCAAGCGAAGAAACCTGCCCTGCCCCGCCCCGCTTAGTGAGGCGGTCCTAGAATTCTAGCCCGCCCCGCCTAACTGCGGGCTGGCGGGCTAAATCCGCCAAAACTCCTCTTTTTTTTTACTATTAACTACTAAGTAATATATATAATTTCACAACCATATTAATAAATTTATAATTTCTAATGGCATAAAAAATTATATTTTTTATATTCACAAATATTAAATTCTTTGTAATTATAAATATCTAATAAATATAATTATAAACCAAATTTTCATTTAAAATATAAGTATAAATATTCACTTCAAAGCAAAATAAACATAATACAAAACATAATTATAAATATTGTCTCTAAAATAACATAAACATAATTCAAAACACTCCATCTTTATCTTCGTACTTTTGTAAGTTAGGTTGGAGGAAGTTAGGTTTTGGCGAAAAAATTGCAAAAATACTCCCTCACCGAAAAAAACCTTAGCCCGGCGGAAAAGTCCGTCCCGCCCCGCCAAAACCCGCGATTTAAGCGGTGCGGGTTAGACGGACTTTTGCTATTTGATAGTTCCTATTTTTCAGTCCGACCCGCCTTTTTTGGCAGGATACGCGGGTCGGCCCGACGAGTTTAGACCCGTTTGCCACCCTATATGTAGCTTCTTCTTCGATTCTTTTACTCTATTAGTTTACCTTTTAATTTGTTTAATTTTTTTTCTAATTTTTCTTATATTTCCAAGTCAGGATGCACTTCTCTGGATGGAACAATTATTATTATAGAATAAAAAAATAGTTATTATGACAAAAATAAAAAAAAAATAAAAAAAATAAAAAAATAAAATAATAAAAAAAATAATTATTATGATAGAAATTAAAGTTGTCAATCATGCAATGGGACTATTTCAATTGGATAAGAATAAAAGAAAATCCAAATTTAAATTTATTAGATATTAAACAAAATAAAATTATATAAAACGTTATTATTTATCGTATAAATTAAATAAAAAATTACCAATATTTTTAAATAAATATTTTATATAATAACTGCTAGAGAAAAAAATTAAACATCAAACTCCCATATTTTTTTTGTATATTGTTATTTTGTTATAGTATAAATAATAATTTTAGAATTATCTAAATATTTTAATATAAATTATTTAATATTATCGGAGCTAAAATAATTAAGAGATAAAATTAATATTTCTTCTAAGAATGATTCTTTTTAAAATTATAAATATATAATAAAAAATTTGAGTACATTGAAATAGTACCATAATAAAAAATAATTCAAAAAATAAAATTAACAAACTAATGGAATATATATACACAACTAACCAATTTATCATCATTCAATATATTATTTGGACCAATTCTAATACTTGAATATTTAAAAATAAATTTTTAACATATAAATAATATTTTTTGAAGAGAAAGTCTAGGGAGCCAATAGTCTAAGCGTACAATGTGTACAATGGATGTTTAGAAAGTATTAGAGATATGATCATTAGTGTTACATTGTTCTGTCAAGTTATGCTTTTGGGATGAGTGGTTTCAGATATGGTATTAGTGTTTTGGATCCGAAAGGTCAAGAGTTCGATTCTTGGTAAACTCCAAAAATAGTTTAATTTTTTATTGAGATGTTTATTATCCTTGGTATCCAGATGGTTATCTTTGGTTATTCTAGATAGTATGGTGATGTTCATTTTATTCATGGATCAAAGATTTAGTCCATTGTACACTGTATATTTAGTCCATTGGCTCCCTAGCACTACTCTTTTTTGAATTATGTAAATTTTTTAATATAAATAATTTAATATTGGCTGAACAAAAAAAATTAAAAAATGAAATTAATTTTTTTTAATAATGACTTTTATCAAAATTATAAATACATAATAAAAATTTAGAGTACATTTAAATAGTACCACAATAAGAAAAATTCAAATATTAAATTAATAGTATAAATTTTTTAAGTGAACAATTAACAATCATAATACACTGTATTATAAATTTATGTAACATAGTATATTAGAAATAATTGAAAGTTTAATAAGTATGAATTAAAGCTTTTAAAAATGATAATTTATATCCACTAATATTATCATCGTGCTATCTATTACTTGGATTTGGATCAATTTTATTATTATTATTATTATGAATATCTGAATGTTTAAAAGCAAATCTAATATTGACATGAGATTTATGTATTTTTAAAATTTATTAATGTATTCAATAATATTAATAAGAAATGAAATGAGAAGAGAAGAATGAGTAAAAGGTGAAAGATAACAGGTGAAAGTTATATCAAGAGATGGCCAAGTGGAATAATGGAAGTTTTTCAGAGATGAATAACTGACATTAAGTAGAGAAGTTAATTAGAAACGGTAATACTGTAAAGAAATCTTGGACACCAAACTCATGTATTACCATTATATATTGTTATAGATATATTGCCATTATATATTGGTATAGATGTTTAAAAGCAAATCTAATATTAACATGTGATTAATGTATTTAATAATATTAGTAAGAGATGAAATGAGAAGAGAAAAATTAGTAAATGGTGAAAGATAACAGGTGAAAGTTACGTCAAGGTGGCCAAGTAGAGTAATTAGAGTTTTTTAGAGATGAATAACTGACATTAAGTGAAGAAGTTAATTAGAAAGGGTAATACTATAAAGAAATCTTAGACACCAAATTCATATATTGCTATTATATATTGTTATAGATGATATCATAATATATAAAACATGATAAAGATTTTTAATTAGTTATTTTTTTATTAATTATTTTGTCTTATTATATTTTTTTATTCGTTATCAATAAAATGATGTAAAATAATTTATAAAATTTTTTAATAATTTTTAAAATGTTTATTGATTTAAAATTTTTTAAAAAAGTACTTAATTTTTTGAAGCAATTCTTAATTTTTATTTTTTGTATTTATTTTAAAAAAGTTTATTAATAAATTCTTTTTTTCGAAAGAAAAAAATTTTCTCTCTTCTTTAATTTTGTGTCAATACTTATAAATTTTGTAATAAAATCCAATGTATGTGTGAATTATTAAATATGTCAAGTACATACATAAAATTTTCATCCGCTATTTTTTTTGGATTTAAAGAATTTTATAAACATACATACTCATCAAATAAAAATAAATTATAAATATAAATATTAAATTATAATCTTTATTTATTTAATATATTCACATAATTATTAGGGCTGCACACGGATCGGATCGGATCGGATCGGATATGGCCTAAAATTCTATCCGATCCGCACTGCATTCATCGGATCGGATCGGATACGATATCCGCAATTTTTTAGGCCGGATCCGATCCGATCCGATCCGCATACTTGCGGATCGGATCGGATCGGATATCAGGTATATCCGCATAATTAAAAAAATTTTATTTTAAGATTTTGTTTAGCTTTTTTACAAAAAAAATATCCAGAAAATTCATTTTTTATCTATTTAAGCCTATTTACTCCTAGAATATTATCAATAATAGTTCTTTTGAATAACAAAAACAAAATAATAACACAAGATTTAAGTTTAATTATTCTAAGTTGAAGTACAACATAAAAAATTAAAAACAAAATATCATAAAATTCATAAAATAATATACTAAAATTCATATCACATTAGGGTCTACTGTCTTAAACTATGCTATTTATATGTGATGTGCGGATATGCGGATTTGCGGATCGGATCTGCGGATATCACTGCCGAATCCGCAATCCGATCCGACCATAGTGCGGATCGGATCCAATCCGATCCGATGACTCTGCGGATCGTATAATATCCGTAAAATTCGGATCGGATGCGGATAATTACCGCGGATATGCGGATATTATCCGATCCATGTGCAGCCCTAATAATTATTCTAATTTTTGTCTTGTCTTATTTTTTTATTGTTTTTGTTGGACTATCTTATCTTATTTAAATAGCGTAAAATTTAAGTTTGGATAAAATATTTCACTTGCTATTTTTTTGTTAAAATAAAAAAATTACATTTTATGTATTATTAATTAATTTATATGCAGTACAATTTTACAGGCACAAACTACAGAATTAAGAAATAAAGATTTATTTAACATATTAATTATAAAATAAATATTAAATAAACTAACGAAATTCTTAATTATTAATATACTTTTTTATCTAATGATAAAATATGTGATGATGATGATTCTCCTCCATTTTAATCTTTTTATGTTTTAAATTCATATGTTTATCTTTATCACGTAGATTTAATATTAGATTATAATATTATAAAATTCTAATAAAATTAAAAGATATTTGTGTAAATTACAAGATATGACCCTCAATATACATTTCAAATACTATAAATGATCTAAACTAAATTTTTATTTCATTCAATTTCTCAAATCACATTTCACATCCACTCTCTCTTTCTTTCATCGCCTGCGCTTGTTAAGCTAAAGCACGAAAGCATATAAGTGGGATTCACTTCTGATTAGTGTCATTCATTCTTTCTCGGAAAGAGGCAAGATAGCCTTCGAAAAGACGAAAAGAAAGTGTTGAAGCCAGTCATTTCGATTCACATTCTTGATCTTGGAGTCTTCCACTTCTGTATGCTTTCTATTCCCTTATCGCTTACGTTTTCCTTTCATCTTGTTTACATTGCCGCTGTTATGATCCACACAATTCGCCAAAACGAATGGGGAAAAGGCTGGGATTTGGATTCATCTTTAGTTCTTGCTTCTCTATTGGCCTTTCCATTGCTTGTACTTGTAGATTCCGATCATTGATTCATTATATGCATTCTAGGGTTCATTGAATTAACAAGTTTCAATTTTCAACCGTTTTGGTTTAATAATGTGTTTTTTGGAGGGGAAACAAAAAAATCTTGAATTTTGGTGGTTAGATAGTTTGAATAATATCGTAAAAAAATTTTAAGTTTTTGAGAGATTGATTGAAGTTCTAGCTTTGATTTTGTGTGCTCAAACATTTATGTAAAAATTAGGATTTGAGGAATGGGAAAGAGGAAATCATCAGCAAAGCCAGCTCCAAAGAAGCGGATGGATAAGCTTGACACTGTCTTCAACTGCCCTTTCTGCAATCACGGCGCCAGTGTCGAATGCCGAATGTAAGCTATTTCGTTTAGCGTTTGTAGGGGATTCCATGCTTAATTTGTATTTCCTTGGAGGATTAATGGTTGGGATTCTTTTGAACAGTGATATGAAGAACTTGATAGGGGAAGCTTCTTGCAGGATTTGCCAAGAGAGCTTTAGCACTACTGTCACAGGTTTGTTTCTGAAAACGATCGTCTGAACTCATATTCAAGTTTGTTTTTTAAATCTGCTGATGATCCTGGAATGTTTGTTGTCTTTTGCAGCTTTATCTGAACCAATAGACATGTAAGTTAAATATTTCTATAGAAAACCTCTCCCTTTCCCATTCTTTCTTCGCTTTGTCTTACAAACACAACTACTTGATTGAACAATGCAGATACAGTGACTGGATTGATGAATGTGAACGGGTGAACAACCCGGAAGTTGATGGTGCTTAGTAGTGCGATTATAAGAATCCATTTCGAGCTGTAGCGGATGGAAAATTCTGTATTTGTGTCAGCTCCTACTGCTGCAACTATACATGTTTTGTTCCTATATTACTCTCTAATAGAGTTTGTAAAACTACATGTACGCTAAAACAATGAGAATATGTGTGTTTGTCTAGTGTCAATTTTCAATGCCCAAATAGCTAATTATCTTTTCCATCAAGGAAAGACAAGGTCTTATTGTTTAATAAAACGTAGTTTTGAAAGTGTAGCTATATAAATTAAATGCTATTATTGTATTCTACAATATTTATGTCCAAAATAAATACAGTTATACTTAATTATCTTTTAATTATATCATAAATTTTTTTTAGATTTATTTTTGTTCATGATTATTGATCTATCGTCATGACCAAATTTTCTACAATCTCTTGTGATTCATTGATTTAAAATTTTTCTTAAAAATCACTTAATTTTTTGAAGTAATTCTAAATTTTTATTAGGGTAAAGTATATTTTTTATCCCTTCAGTTTGGTCAAAATTTTAAAAAATACCCCCTAAGTTTTAAAAAATACTAAACATTTTATATATATGTATCTTGATGATTTGTGTCCTCTACCTTCTTGCTCCTGTACATTTGGGAAAAAAAATAGATAGATGAAAATAAAAGAAATTAACCAAATTAAAAGATTCAAATTCAGGTTGTGATAACAATTATGTAACTTAAAAAACATAGTTAAAAAAATAATGATAATAATATTATCCTAATTTAAAAAGAGTATATATAAATCAAAATATATGTTAGTTATTTACAAAAGATAATTTTATTTAAATGTTATGGATATTTATATTTGTCTTCATTTTTTTAAGTAGTATGCTAAAATATGAATTTAGATTTGAAGAAGCTTCATTTTCCTATAAATAGTGAAAAAACAAAAGAAATGAGAATCCTTGTTTTTTTTGTTTTTGAATATCAAAATATAAGAATAATTAATAAACAAAATAGGAGAATATAAAAATTGGGTATCTGACAAAAAATTAATAATTCATCATACATCTTTTTATTAATAATTTCTTAAGTCTTAAAATTTTGTCACATTTTTTACCATAAAAATAATTATATAAACGATTTAAAATTATTCAATTAAATTGATTCTTTATTATAGGGACGAATTCAATTAATTCAATTAAAATCTGTATAATTGAGATATTTAGTTTTGCACTAAATTTTTTGAAAAGACAAAAAAAAAATGACATTAGTCTGAGTTTATGTATAACAAAATGTAAATTAAATGACATTACATCTTATTTATTAAAAATTTATATTATTGTTTATCACCAAAATAAACTAGTTGTGCTGAGTTTATGGCTAAAAAAAAGTTAAATTTTTAACATAATTAGTATATACATCTAAATAGACAGTATTATTATTATATAATAAAAATTTATTTTATTACTTTTTATTCTTTTGATCTAATATTCCTTTTTTTTATTATCTTTCTGAGTTTTGTTTGCTTTAACTGTATTTCTCCAATTAATATAATAAATTTTGAGTGGACGAACTTGATTTAATATAACATTTAATTATTAATATTAAAATAAAAATATGTATCATCAATACAATTGTAACTGTCGTTAATATAGTAATACTTAATTTATTGTTTATTGGTCTCATTGATACAATAAATTGATCATTCTTTCATATACTTTATAACGGTTAGAATCCTTTTTCCTATAATTCATTGTATACATGTATCACAATCTATCATAATAGTATTTTGTATATTACTTTAGTATTAAATAATAATACATTCCAACTAAGATATACTTTTACCTTTTATTAGTTTTGAAAATTTTATTTTTATAATAAACTTCCATATCAATATAAATAGAAAAAAAATCATAAAAGAGTGATAATAAAAATGAAAAATAAATAACGATAATAATATAATAAAAGAGTACGAAATAATATATATGAGATAGTACGAACAAACTGTTCTTATGATAATAAAAATAATGATAATTACGTATGGGTTATTTTGTACTGCTCTTATAATCGTAGAAATAATGATAACGGTATCAGTTGTTTTGGGTTATAGTAATAGAAATAAAATGAAAAAAATAATTGGATATCAAACTTTTATATCTCTTTTAATTCATCGGTAACCAATGAAATAAAATATTACTATTTACAGTATAAATTAAATTAAGAAAATTTAACCTGTAGCCTTATAGAAGGAAAAAATAGTTATCATGACAAAAATTAAAATTGTCAATGGTACAATAGTACTATTTCAATTCAACTTTGTGAAAAAAAAATTCGAATATAAATTTATTAGGTATTAAATAAAATAAAATAAAATATTATTAACACTATAAATTAAATAAAAAAATATCAATACTTTTAGAATTAAAAAAATTAGATGTTTAAAAATAACAAAGCATAACTCACTTCAAAATTTTAGTGTCCAAATTTAAGTTTTAATATGTTTTATGGTAGAATTTTTTTGTTACATTACATAAAGAAACCACTTTCAGAACAAGACAATTCATCCTCTTTGTCTCATTTTCATCTCTATTTCAATAACGGTTATAAAAAAATCATATGTAGGGTGGCAAGCGAGGAAGCCTGCCCCCACCTCGCCCCGCCTAGTGAGGCGGTCATAGAATTCTAGCCCGTCCCGCCTAACTGCGGGCTGGCGGGCTAAACCTACCAAAACTCCTCCTTTTTTTTTTACTATTAACTACTAAGTAATATATATATTTTCACAACCATATTAATAAATTTATAATTTCTAATGGCATAAAAAATTATATTTTTTATATTCACAAACATTAAATTCTTTGTAATTATAAAAATCTAATAAATATAATTATAAACCAAATTTTCATTTAAAATATAAGTATAAATATTCTCTCCAAAGCAAAATAAACATAATCCAAAACATAATTATAAATATTGTCTCTAAAATAACATAAACATAATTCAAAACACTCAATTTTTATCTTCGTACTTTTGTAAGTTAGGTTGGGGAAGTTAGGTTTTGGCGAAAAAATTGCAAAAATAGCCCTCACTGAAAAAAACCTTAGCCCGGCGGGGAAGCCCGTCCCGCCCCGCCAAAGCCCGCGGTTAAAGCGGCGCGGGTTAGACGGGCTTTTGCTATTTGACGGTTCCTATTTTTCAGCCCGACCCGCCTTTTTTGGCGGGATACGCGGGTCGGCCCGGCGGGTTTAGGCCCGTTTACCACCCTATATCTAGCTTCTTCTTCAGTTCTTTTACTCTATTAATTTACCTTTTAATTTGTTTCATTTTTTTTTTCTAATTTTTCTTACTTCTATTTCCAAGTCTAGATGCACTTCTCTGGATGGAACAATTATTATTAGAATAAAAAATAGTTATTAGGACAAAAATAAAAAAAATAAAAAAAAGAAAATAGTAGAAAAAATAATTATTATGATAGAAATTAAAGTTGTCAATTATGCAATGGGACTATTTCAATTGAAAAAGAATAAAATAAAATCCAAATTTAAATTTATTAGATATTAAACAAAATAAAATTATATAAAACGTTATTATTTATCGTATAAATTAAATAAAAATTACCAATATTTTTAAATAAATATTTTATATAATAACTGCTAAGCAGAGAAAAAAATTAAACATCAAACTCCCATATTTTTTTTGGTATATTGTTATTTTGTTATAATATAAATAATAATTTTAGAATTATCTAAATATTTTAATATAAATTATTTAATATTATCGAAGCTAAAACAATTAAGAGATAAAATTAATATTTCTTCTAAGAATGATTCTTTTTAAAATTATAAATATACAATAAAAAATTTGAGTATGTTAAAATAGTACCATAATAAAAAAATAATTCAAAAAATAAAATTAACAAACTAATAGAATATATATACACAACTAACCAATCTATCATCATTCAATATATTATTTGGACCAATTCTAATACTTGAATATTTAAAAATAAATTTTTAAATATAAATAATATTTTTTGAATTATGTAAATTTTTTAATATAAATAATTTAATATTGGCTGAACAAAAAAAAATTAAAAAAAATTAATATTTTTTTAATAATGACTTTTATCAAAATTATAAATATATAATAAAAATTTAGAGTACATTCAAATAGTACCACAATAAAAAAATTCAAATATTAAATTAATAGTATAAATTTTTTAAGTGAACAATTAACTAATCATAATACATTGTATTATAAATATATGTAACATAGTATATTAGAAATAATTGAAAGTTTACTAAGTATGAATTAAAGCTTTTAAAAATGATAATTTATACCCACTAATATTATCATTGTACTATGTATTACTTGGATTTGGATCAATTTTATTATTATTATTATGAGTATCTGAATGTTTAAAAGCAAATCTAATATTGACATGAGATTTATGTATTTTTAAAATCTATGAATGTATAAAATAATATTAATAAGAGATGAAATGAGAAGAGAAAAATGAGTAAGAGGTAACAGATAACATGTGAAAGTTATATCAAGGTGGCCAAGTGAAGTAATGAAAATTTTTCAGAGATGAATAACTGACATTAAGTGGAGAAATTAATTAGAAAGGGTAATACTGTAAAGAAATCTTGGACACCAAACTCATATATTGCCATTATATATTGTTATAGATACATTGCCATTATATATTGGTATAGATGTTTAAAAGCAAATCTAATATTGACATGTGATTAACATGTTTAATAATATTAATAAGAGATGAAATGAGAAAAAGGGTGACAAAATAAAAAGAGAAATTAACAATATTCTAAGGAATAATAAGCAAAACTTGAAGAATTTTTTCTCAATGAGCTCTGACTCTCTCCTTCCAGATCTCGACAAACGTTCGCCGGAAGAAGATTTAGTCTTAAGAAGTACAAAAAAAGTAAAGATGAATGAAAATAACATAGAAGAACAGGTTATGGATGACATGAAAAAAGGAGGAGGCGCCCCAGAACAGAAAAAGGAGACTGAAAGTAAAAATCAAACCGACAACAAAGGTGATTCAGAGAAATTCATGAAGCCTAAGATATCCTACCGTGACATGGTAGTGGAGAATGGCTTCGGAAAACTGAATCCACAAGAGATTGTAGAAATGGTTTCAGAAGACTATAACTCAGAAGATTTAATCATGGACTCTTCTATGGACGATGAAGCTCCCTTCGATCCTAAGTCCAACATTGAGGTCTCTCTAGAAGAGTATGACGAGTGGTGTCGACCTTGGAAACTATCGCTGATTGTTAAGCCACTTGGAAAAACCTTTAACCTTCAAGCTCTTGATAGATGGGTACAGAGGAGATGGATGAAAAAAGGAGTGATACGAGTCATGGATCTAGCTGGTAACTTTTTCTTGGTCAAGTTCACGGATCAAGATGACTATGCACATGCACTCTTTGAAGGCCCTTGGATGATAGCTGATCATTATCTCTTGGTGCAAAGGTGGAGACCACTCTTCTTGTCACAGGAGATGGATATTCAGAAAGTAGCAGTATGAGTTAGGATCCCCAACCTACCTGCGGAATTATATAATAAATTCTTTCTCTGGAAAGTTGGGAAAGCTCTCGGAACAATGCTCAAAGTGGATGAACTCACCTCCATACACTCTCGAGGGAAATTCGCAAGGATATGCGTGGAAATTGATCTGCGAAAGAAGATGGTTCCGACTATCACAGCCCTTGACAAAGAGTTCAACATTGTCTATGAAGGACTACACCAAATCTGTTTCAACTGCGGTAAGTATGGGCACAGAATGGAGTATTGTAATGAGAGGACGATCGGAACAGCCACTGAAGCTGCCGCCGGGATGACGGAGAACACCCGCTCTGGCCATCGAAAATCCCCTAACGGTCAAGAGACAAATCAGGACACACAGAATCAGGAATCGAATATAGAAAGGAAAGAAAATCTTGCAACAATTATTACGAATGATCCACCAATCACACCTGAAGTTAGGCACCAAAACAAGCAAGTTTCTCAAAATATGGCCACCAATCAGGAAAGCATTAATAAGGAGCAAAATGGTAACCCCTTTGGGCTATGGATGATTGTGAAGAGATATCAAAGAAGGAATAAAACCAAAGCTGATTCTACTGAGAAGGAAAGGAAGGAAAGTTTCCTAAATTCAAGGTTCCACATCCTTGCAGAGGCAAATCAAGAAGATAAGCATTCCATTGAAGAGCTACCCTCGAATGAGATCCAAGCTATTAATTCAGGAGATGACAAGGACACATGTCCAGCAGGACCTAGCAAAAAAATAGCAACAGATCAGAATCTCAGAAGCGAAAATACTCACCATATACAAAAAAATCAACAGAGGCAAAAAAGTTCCATTCCTATCATTAGAGGAAAGCATACAGCAATAAATAAGAGAATAACACCCGCCGCTAAGCAAATCAAGCAGTTCAGTTAAAAGACCAAGATCATCCAAAGCATCCCCATAAATCAAGAGAAAAATAAAATTATAGAAGCACACCAAAGCAGCCATGAAACTTCCCAAAAGAATTAGAAAGACAAGGAAAAAAATACATGATGAATATTGGAGGCAATTTTCTTACCTAAACAAGGAGATTGCTAAAGCTGAGTATGTGCAACCAACTCTTCTAAGGGGCTCTTTAGATCATACAACTAAAGCGCTCATCACTAGTATCATGGGAGGTGGGTATAATAATGAGATCAGTAAGGAAGAAGGGAACAAACCTCCAGACCCAAGCGAATCCAGCTCCAAACCAAAGAAGGACAAAAACATGAATGAACTTGATCTCCAAAAGAGAGAAGTCGCTTACCAGAATGTAGAGATGGACGCTCAAGCCATCAACAGCATGCCAAATGAGGCTCAGTGAATTCTTTTCTTTAAGGGAGTTTTTTTTTCAAAACTATTTCCATCGTAATTTTTCTCATGAATATTTTAATTTGGAATTGTAGAGGGGTATCTGCTAAGGGATTCCCCATTATTATTAAAGATTTAACCTATCGGTATAATTTGAATTTGTGTGTCCTCCTTGAAACTCATGTTTCAGGATCTAAAGCTGAGGTGATTATCCGCAAGCTAGGTTTTGATTCTTGGTGTAGAAGCGAAGCTGAAGGTTTTGCAGGAGGCATTTGGTGCCTTTGGAACAAAAAAGAGTGGAATATCGAACCTCTAAAAGTCCATAAGCAATTTATCCACTTGAATATCAAAGACAACGAAAATCGAAATTGGTACTGCACTTGTGTCTACGGCAGCCCACAACCTGGGACCCGGAGTAGCCTCTGTGAGGAGTTAGAAACTTTCGCAGCGACTATCCAAGGACCTTGGTGCGTTGGCGGGGATTTTAATTCTATCATTTCCCTTGAAGAAACAGGGGGCAGTTTCAATCTTTCTCAAGACTCAAGAAGATTCCAAGATTGTATTCAGAATTGTGGCCTAAAGAACCTAGGCTTTTCAGGACCCCCCTTTACCTGGCAGAGGAATAGAGTCAAACGAAGACTGGACCGGTTTCTTTGCAATTTGGGTTTCAACGATCTCTTCCCATCAGCCGGAGTTAAACATCTCCCTAAGTTGAAGTCTGACCATATTCCCATCCTTTTAGACTTCAATAACTTAGAAACGAGAAGAAGAGATAAACCTTTCAGGCTTCTTGCGCCTTGGCTCCTTCATGAAGACTACCAAAGATTAGTCAAAAACAGTTGGATCAAAAAGCTAAGGTTTGGAATAAAGAGGTTTTCGGTCACATCTTTAGAAAGAAGCAAAGAATCCTCCTCAGACTTGATGGAATCAATCAAAGTCTCTCTTTTAACAATAACCCTTTTCTAGAGAAACTCCATAACGACCTTTGAAGGGAATACGAAAGGATTGTTGTTCAAGAAGAAATCTATTGGATGCAGATGTCTAGGTGCAATATCATTAATTTTGGAGACAAGAACTCTAAATATTTTCATCAAAAAGCAAATGGGAGAAGAAGAAGGAACTATGTCACATCGCTCAAGAACAATGAAGGAGAATGGATTGATGATGTGGAAGAACTCAAACACATGGGTGTATCCTTTTTTAAATCTTTATATGCCCCTGATAATTACTCTTTGGTGTTTCCTAACTTTTCTATTGCAGGTAAATTTCCTAGAATGGCAGAAGATAACCTTGTCCACCTAAACAAGAACATCACTTTCGAGGAAGTCAAGCACGCAGTTTTCAATATGGGTAGCTGGAAGGCTCCCGGGAGTGATGGACTCCCAGCAAAGTTCTTTCAGCATTCCTGGGATACTCTGGCAGATTCCCTAGTAAGTTGGGTTCAAATGATTTTTAGAAACCCAGAAAACATTGCTAGAGTGAACCAAACTCTTATCTCTATCATTCCTAAAGTTCCTTCGCCTGAGAACTTTGCCCAATTCAGACCGATCAGCCTATGTAACGTTTGCTATAAGATCGTTACCAAGGTGATATCTGAAAGGATTAAGCCGACCCTAGGGGCTATCATGTCTAATACTCAAGCAAGCTTCATACCAGGAAGGGTCAGTGCAGACAATATCTTAGTCGCGCAAGAGGTAATACATACGATGAGGACCAGGAATGGAGGAAAAGGTCTTATGGCGATTAAGATAGACTTGGAGAAGGCGTATGATCGACTCAATTGGGGTTTCGTCATTGAGACTCTTAAAGACATTGTTATCCCAGATAATATTGTAAATGTTATTTATCATTGCATCTCCTCTCCAACTATGAATTTGCTTTGGAATGGGTCTCATTCAGAAACTTTCATCCCAACCAGAGGCATAAGACAGGGAGATCCCTTATTCCCTTACCTTTTTGTCTTGTGTATTGAAAGACTTTCCCATTTAATTAACTCATTGGTGGAAAAGAAAAGTTGAAAACCTATTACTCTATCTAGAAATGGACCTCAATTATCTCATCTCTATTTTGCAGATAATCTCGTTCTCTTTGCTCAAGCAAACAAAGATTAAGTCCAGATCATCAAGAAAGCTTTGAGTATTTTTTGTGAAGCTTCCGGTCAAAAAGTCAGTCTTAGCAAGTCTTGCGTGTTCTTCTCTAAGAATGTCAACCACAATATTAGAGCAGAGCTCAGCAGAGACCTTGGCATTCCCCTAACCAACAACCTAGGAAAGTATCTCGGAGTACCCCTTATTCACGAAAAATGTGGGAAGCAACACTTTTAGCCGATCATTGACAAGATGCACGCCAAGCTGTCCAGTTGGAATATGAAGACTCTCTCGTTAGCAGGAAGGAGCACTCTTGTTCAATCCGTACTCTCAACGATACCAAGCTATACTATGCAGACTACGAAGATGCCTAAGGAAGTCTGTAATCAAATTGACAAGATTTGCAAAGACTTTCTTTGGGGGTCAGACTCAGGAGATAAAAAGATCCATCTTATCAATTGGGACTCTATTTGCAAGCTTAAAGAGTTGGGAGGCCTAGGTTTGCGTAAGGCTCAAGAAACAAACAACCTTTATCTCATGAAATTGGCATGGGGTTTAGTCCATAATGACCAAGCACTTTGGGTAAAGGTTATGAAGACTAAGTATGGCTGTGGTGATAGCCCTATCCCAAGGTGACTAAGAGATTAAATTGCTCGAACGCGTGGAGAGGGATTGCTAAAGTTTGGGACGACTTTCAACGCAATCTTGTTTGGCGTATTGGCGATGGTAAGAGCATCAAGATCTGGAAAAGCCACTGGATCCCTGGTATTGAAAATCTTAGCGAGCTATTGCCCAATCAAATTAGCGATGATAGGGATAACGAAACTCTAGAGGCCTATGCTACGGATGATGGCTGCTGGGATTTGGAAAAATTATCTCATGCCCTCCCAAATGAGGTTGTTGACATGATACGTACTCTGAAAGCTCCAAACCACTCCCTAGGTCGAGACTCTATCAGTTGGCTACCGGAACCACATGGAAGTTTTTCTATTAATTTAGCTTATAAGGCTTATTATGTGGAAGACATAAATCCTGATGAGATTTACAGATTATGTTGGAAAGCAAGAGTGCCTCAGAGACTAAAGACCTTTTCTTGGTTATTAAGCCACAACGCTCTATTAACTAATGCCAAGAGAAGGAATCGAGGACTTACTGATAATGGGTGCTGTCCCAGATGCCCAGATCAAGATGAGAGTCTGCTCCATGTTCTGAGGGATTGTCCTTTTGCCCGAAGTATTTGGTTTAGCAGCTCAAACAGAGACCCACGTGACCCGTTCTTTAGCCAGCCTCTTCATGAATGGCTTACGGATAATCTGAATAAGGTCTCTCGCACTGACAGTGGGACTTCATGGCCCACCTTCTTCCTCACCGCATGTAATGTCATCTGGAGAAAGAGAAACGCTTTAATTTTTCAACAGGAAAACAACCCATACCAACAAGTCATTCCCGAAATCAAAGGAGTAGCTAGGAATTATGATGAAGTTCTAGAACTTACTGAGATAAGTAGAATGACTCTGAGAACAACGGCGTCGGTTTTGGTTGGGTGGAAACCTCCGGAAAATGGTTGCAGTAAAGTTAATGTTGATGGATCAATCCTCCAAGCTTCTAGTTCAGGGGCTTGCGGTGGAATTATTAGGAATTCCAATGGTCTGGTGTTAGCTGGTTTTATGATGAACATTGGCAAGGTTACCATTACAGAAGCAGAATTGTGGGCAATTTATATGGGCCTTAAGATTGCAATTGATATGGGATTTAACAAGATTAAGGTAGAATCTGACTCTACCTGCGCAATTAGGTTGATTCAGAATAGCTCAACCTCCCTCCATGGAAGCACGACCCTCATCCGTGCCATCAATGAGCTTCAAACCAAGGCAGGAGAGTTTGAAATTGTTCATATTCTGAGAGAAGCTAATTTTAGTGCAGACGAGCTTGCTAAACACGCCCATAACCTACCGGTGGGTCTTCATCAATTTGTTGCTCCACCCCCTTTCATTACTCATACGCTGGATGCATTTAGAAGGGGCATGGAATTTGCTAGAGTGATGAGTGTTTAAGTTTTCCTTTATTTTTCTTGGGCCTTATGCCCCCTTTTCCCATAAAAAAAAAATAAGCGATGAAATGAGAAGAGAAAAATCAGTAAAAGGTGAAAGATAACAGGTGAAAGTTACGTCAAGGTGGCCAAGTAGAATAATTGGAGTTTTTTAGAGATGAATAACTGACCTTAAGTGAAGAAGTTAATTAGAAAGGGTAACAGTGTAAAGAAATCTTAGACACCAAATTTATGTATTGCTATTATATATTGTTATAGATGATATCATAATATATAAAGCATGATAAAGATTTTTAATTAGTTATTTTTTTATTAATTATTTTGTCTTATTATATTTTTTTATTCGTTATCAATAAAATGATGTAAAATAATTTATAAATTTTTTAAATAATTTTTAAAATGTTTATTGATTTAAAATTCTTTAAAAAAGTACTTAATTTTTTGAAGCAATTCTTAATTTTTATTTTTTGTATTTAGTTTAAAAAAGTTTATTAATAAATTATTTTTTTCGAAAGAAAAAATTTTCTCTCTTCTTTTTTAATTTTGTGTGAGTACTTATAAATTTTGTAATAAAATGTGAATTATTAAATATGTCAAGTACATATATAAATTTTTCATCCAATATTTTTTTGGATTTAAAAAATTTTATAAACATACGTACTCATCAAATAAAAATAAATTATAAATATAAATATTAAATTATAATCTTTATTTATTTAATATATTTACATAATTATTCTAATTTTTGTCTTGTCTTATTTTTTTAATTTTTTTTGTTAGACTATCTTATCTTATTTAAATAGCGTGAAATTTAAGTTTAGATGAAATATTTTATTTGATATTTTTTGTTTAAATAAAAAAAGTTACATTTTATGTATTATTAATTAATTTTATATGCAGTACAATTTTACAGGCACAAACTACAGAATTAAGAAATAAAGATTTATTTAACATATTAATTATAAAATAAATATTAAATAAACTAACGAAATTCTTAATTATTAATATACTTTTTTATCTAATGATAAAATATGTGATGATGATGATTCTCCTCCATTTTAATCTTTTTATGTTTTAAATTCATATGTTTATCTTTATCACGTAGATTTAATATTAGATTATAATATTATAAAATTCTAATAAAATTAAAAGATATTTGTGTAAATTACAAGATATGACCCTCAATATACATTTCAAATACTATAAATGATCTAAACTAAATTTTATTTCATTCAATTTCTCAAATCACATTTCACATCCACTCTCTCTTTCTTTCATCGCCTGCGCTTGTTAAGCTAAAGCACGAAAGCATATAAGTGGGATTCACTTCTGATTAGTGTCATTCATTCTTTCTCGGAAAGAGGCAAGATAGCCTTCGAAAAGACGAAAAGAAAGTGTTGAAGCCAGTCATTTCGATTCACATTCTTGATCTTGGAGTCTTCCACTTCTGTATGCTTTCTATTCCCTTATCGCTTACGTTTTCCTTTCATCTTGTTTACATTGCCGCTGTTATGATCCACACAATTCGCCAAAACGAATGGGGAAAAGGCTGGGATTTGGATTCATCTTTAGTTCTTGCTTCTCTATTGGCCTTTCCATTGCTTGTACTTGTAGATTCCGATCATTGATTCATTATATGCATTCTAGGGTTCATTGAATTAACAAGTTTCAATTTTCAACCGTTTTGGTTTAATAATGTGTTTTTTGGAGGGGAAACAAAAAAATCTTGAATTTTGGTGGTTAGATAGTTTGAATAATATCGTAAAAAAATTTTAAGTTTTTGAGAGATTGATTGAAGTTCTAGCTTTGATTTTGTGTGCTCAAACATTTATGTAAAAATTAGGATTTGAGGAATGGGAAAGAGGAAATCATCAGCAAAGCCAGCTCCAAAGAAGCGGATGGATAAGCTTGACACTGTCTTCAACTGCCCTTTCTGCAATCACGGCGCCAGTGTCGAATGCCGAATGTAAGCTATTTCGTTTAGCGTTTGTAGGGGATTCCATGCTTAATTTGTATTTCCTTGGAGGATTAATGGTTGGGATTCTTTTGAACAGTGATATGAAGAACTTGATAGGGGAAGCTTCTTGCAGGATTTGCCAAGAGAGCTTTAGCACTACTGTCACAGGTTTGTTTCTGAAAACGATCGTCTGAACTCATATTCAAGTTTGTTTTTTAAATCTGCTGATGATCCTGGAATGTTTGTTGTCTTTTGCAGCTTTATCTGAACCAATAGACATGTAAGTTAAATATTTCTATAGAAAACCTCTCCCTTTCCCATTCTTTCTTCGCTTTGTCTTACAAACACAACTACTTGATTGAACAATGCAGATACAGTGACTGGATTGATGAATGTGAACGGGTGAACAACCCGGAAGTTGATGGTGCTTAGTAGTGCGATTATAAGAATCCATTTCGAGCTGTAGCGGATGGAAAATTCTGTATTTGTGTCAGCTCCTACTGCTGCAACTATACATGTTTTGTTCCTATATTACTCTCTAATAGAGTTTGTAAAACTACATGTACGCTAAAACAATGAGAATATGTGTGTTTGTCTAGTGTCAATTTTCAATGCCCAAATAGCTAATTATCTTTTCCATCAAGGAAAGACAAGGTCTTATTGTTTAATAAAACGTAGTTTTGAAAGTGTAGCTATATAAATTAAATGCTATTATTGTATTCTACAATATTTATGTCCAAAATAAATACAGTTATACTTAATTATCTTTTAATTATATCATAAATTTTTTTTAGATTTATTTTTGTTCATGATTATTGATCTATCGTCATGACCAAATTTTCTACAATCTCTTGTGATTCATTGATTTAAAATTTTTCTTAAAAATCACTTAATTTTTTGAAGTAATTCTAAATTTTTATTAGGATAAAGTATATTTTTTATTCCTATAGTTTGGTCAAAATTTTAAAAATATCCCCTAAGTTTTATTTTGTTTCAATTTTGTCTAAAAAATTTTTGATTTGTATTAAATATATCATCTACGGTTAAATTTTCAAGAAATTTAAGACTAATCTAACAATAATGCATGAAAATTATGCTTGATTTGCTTGAATTGAAGATTGTTCTTATAAAATTGTTGTTGAATTGGTCTTAAATTTTTTGAAAAATTAACTGTCAGGAGTATATTTAATGCAAATAAAAAACTTTTGAGACAAAATTGAAACAAAATAAAATTTAACAGTATTTTTAAAATTTTAATTAAATTTTAAGGACAAAAAATATACTTTACTTTTTTTATTATTTGTATTTATTTAAAAAAATTATTAATACATTTTTTTTTACGAAAGCAAAAATTTCCTCTCCTCTTTAATTGTGTCAATACTTATAAATTTTGTAATCCAATGTATGTGTGAATTATTAAATAGGTCAAATACATACATAAATTTTTCATCCGCTATTTTTTTGGATTTAAAGAATTTTATAAACATACCACATACATTCTCATCAAATAAAAATAAATTATAAATATAAATAGTAAATTTTAATCTTTATTTATTTAACATATTCGCAGGATTATCCTATTTTTTGTCTTATCTTATTTTTCTGGTTTTTTTGGATTATCTTATCTTATTTAATTAGTGTTAGATTTAGGCTTAGATAACTCTCTTTAATATTTCATTTGATATTTTTTTGTTTAAATAAAGAAATTTATATTTTTATGTATTATTAATTAGTTTTATATGCAGAACAATAAATTAAACAATAATAAAAATTATAATTTTAAAAACTTTAAAAAATTTAAATTTTTAAAAAATTACTATATTATTTAATGAGATTTAAAATATTAAATTTTTACTATTAAAAAATTGTAATTTAAAAATATAAAATTTTAACATACAAATGACAAAATAGCTTTACAATAATTTAATTATTTTTATTATTTTATATAAAGAGAATTTTGTTTATTAAGATCTAAAAAATAATATTAAAATTAGTACCATAAAAAAATTAAATTTAATATTATGAAAAAATAAAAAAATTATAAAATGACTAATTTGATTAGTTTTTAAAATTTTAGGAATGAAAGTGGCCTATATCTGGACTTTTAAGAATAATTTTGATTATAAATAACTTTTTTTATATGTCAAGTGATACATTGCATTAACCTACCATGTCATCATGACACGTGACATTTAACGTGAACCTAACTAACAGAAGGATCAATTTGACTTATATTTTATCTTTCAAAGACTAATATAACTAAAAAATTTATTTAAAGACTAATTTAAAAAATGTTTAATTATTCTGTTGGTCCCTATAGTTTCACAAAACTTTCAATTAGGTCCCTATACTTTTTTTTCTTTTAATTGAGTCCTTGCACCAAATTTTTTTTAATTGGATCCCTATATTTTTTTTCTTTTTATTTACGTTCCTATACTAATTCTTTTTTTTAGTTGGGTCGCTATAAAATTAAGCCAATTACTACTAAGAGGGACTTAATTGAAAAAAAAAATTAATGCAGGAATCCAATTAAAAAAAAAAGTATAGGGACCTAATTGAAAATTTTACAAAATTATAAAGACCAACAGAATAATTAAACCTTTAAAAAATAAATGATCTTTCAAAAACAAATTTAACTATTAACCTTTAAATTACATGTGGTAAAAAAAAGGAAAAGGCTTAGGAAAAACTAAAAGGCTATCTTACTAAGATTTGAGCCAAAGCATTTCTCCAAAATCAAAAGTAGAAATAGAATTAGGAACAACAGTGGAAAATACATTTTATATTTGACTAGTTGAGCACGTACCAGGTCATGCTACTGTGATGAAGGGAAAATTTTTTCTGGCGTTGCTACCCCACTCATAGACAGGCTCTGTCTCTAAGCAGTGTGTATAATTATGTCCAATTGTCAACACCATGAATGTTAATTACGTTGGATTAACTTGTTTTTTTACACGGATTAACTTGCTTAGTTGCTTTTAATGATGATAGTTTATTTGTTGGGCTTTATTGGTGTGTTACGGCCACTTTTTAAAAAGTGTTGGCAGTTTTGCGGTTTTTTGTGAATATTATCCGATAAATAAGAATTGGTCTATGAAATAATAAACTAAAACAATAATAATAAGGCCTAATAACAAAAAAGAGTTAAGGTATCACCGTCCAACTCTCTCTTTTTCCACCAAGGCCTAATAATAATAATAATAAGAAAACTACTTAGATAGAAATGTCAAAAATATTTTTTTTAAAGATATTTTTTTAAAAATTAAAATTTAACACATATAATCAATTAAATTGTATTATTTTATTGAAATTAGACTGGATAAATCAATTTAACCGAAAAATTAATAAATTAAATTTTGAATCGATATAAATTAATATTTTTTTATAAAAAACGACTATAATATCTCTATTATAAAAAAGCTAAAATATTCATATTATATATATTTTTTTTTTGAAAATTCTAAACTCTAATCATAGACATTAACATCTTTTATTTATTTTTTATTATTTTTATTTTTATTATTAAAAATTTATTAAATATACTAAAAAATATAGTTTTTAGTAAAAAAAAATTCTGCTAATTGAGTGATACCCAAATAAGGACGTAACTTCAAAAGAAAATTAAAAAAAAAATATGAATTGACCTGGACCATGACCCGGTGAAGCGAATCATGGATCTCATGTTAGGATACCATGAGCGTATTTAGCGTCGGATTCATATATATATATTTTCCAGGAATTCTGTAATAAAAATTATTCATCTATTATTTTTATTAATAATAAAAATTAAAAATAACAACGAAATAAATTTTTTATCAATAATAATTTTTATAAATATTTTGACAATAAAAATTAACGAATCTTTTTTATATATTATATCTGTAAATACTAAAAAATACTGAAAATCATGTTTTTTGATAATTCAATCAATTGAATTGTACTATAAAATATGCCAATGAGTTATTGTGTGACATAATTTTCTCGTATTCAATTAAAAGATCACGGGTTCGAATTTTTCTATTTTCAGTAAAAAAATTACACTATAAAATATAAATTTTTTCTTATTCAATAAATTGGCATGGTAAACACAATCGATTAAATTGTATACATGATTAAGAGTATTTTTGTATTCAATTTATTAATGTGATAATATATTCGATTAAAATTTATATGTGATAAAAATTTTTATAATTTTTTTATATATGTATCTTAATTTAAAATATTCATAATTTTATGATGAAGTAATGTAATTTCTATTTATTATTTCAACAACTATATCATATAAATATTATGTCTTATTAATTATATTTTATTTTGTATAATTAATTTGTTTATAAAAAATATTTTTTTATTTTTTGTATTCTATTTATATGTTTATATATATTAATGTTATTTTTATTTTTTAGATGTTTGTAACATAAATTAATATTTTTTTATTTTATACGCTTCTTTAAAGTAATGTGTTTTACATTCATTAATACTTGAAATATAATTCTTTAGAGAATTGGAATTCTATTTCATGTTTTGGTATAAAAAAATAGCACTTATTTCAATTCTGATGTTAAGACTTATTAACCTAAAAATACATAAATTAAATGAATCCAAAATCCTTACATATTTATTCCATCTCAGATGACAAAGTCACAAAATAGTTAATTTAATCCAAAATTAAATTAAATGAATATGAATTCAGATGATCAATTAAATTGGGAGGCTAAAACTTTTGATGTTTTTAGAAACAAACATGTGACAGTAGTGCTACTCTCTTGGCAAATCCTGCAAGAAGCTTCACTATTAAGTTTTTCATATTACTGTTTGAAAGAATCCCAACAATTAATCCTCTAAGAAAATACGAAGCATGGAATCCTTTACAAACGCTAAACGAAATAGCTTACATTCGGCATTTGACATTGGTGGTGCCGTGATTGCAGAAAGGGCAGCTGAAGACAGTGTCAAACTTATTCATTCGTTTCTTTGGAGGTGGCTTTGCTGATGATTTTCTTTTTTCCATTGCTCAAATCCTGATTTTTACATAAATGTTTGAGCACACAAAATCAAAGCTAGAAACTTCAATCAATCTCTCAAAAACTTGAATTTCTTTCACAACATTATTCAAACTATCTAACCAATAAAATTCAAAATCCTTTTTATTTTTCCTCAAAAAACACATTATTAAACCAAAAAGGTTGAAAATTGAAACATGTTAATTCAATGAACCATAGAAAACACATAATGAATCAATGATCTGAATCTACAAGTGCAAGCAATGGAAAAGCTAATAGAGAAGCAAAAACTACTTCATTTGACTTCTTATTTACACAAGTTTTTAAGTGAAAAAAACCAAAAAAAAGAAATAAGGGAGTAAGGAAAGAGATAACGTACACAGATCGGAACAAGGAACATCGCAAAGAGAGAATGCAGCAATTGGGAGTGAAGAGTGAAACGCGTGGCTCGCTTTATTTACACTTGTGAATACAGGACGTAAGAATTTACCGTCAATAGAGTGTCTGCATTTTTGCTTTTCCAGTGAAATAGTTACTGGTACCCATGTTTGGTGTACAATTTCGTGGGATGAGTTTTTGGAGGAATGAAATTTGGACTTTTGATGTAAACTTCCAAAAGATAGAAATTCACGTGGGGTCTACTAAAAATTTCAACACTCAAAATTGAAAATAAAAATAAGATACATTTCTATTATTAGTATAAAGGGTTATTAAGTGTGACATTTTTAAATCGTGTTGTTAAGTTGGAATGACTTTCAAAAAAAAATTTATTAGTAGAATCATAATATCATAATTATAAAGTAAAACTAAATAACTAATACCAATCTACAAATATATTTTTTTCAATTTTTTAATGAATAACTAGAAAAATATGCCTTTTAGAATAAAGTTATAACACCTAATATAATTTAGTAATTTGGACGGACAAAAACATTTTTACATCCCATTTTAGTGATTTTATATTATTTAATTATTTGTATGTATCTTTTATCAGGATTTTTTATTTAAATGAATATAAAAAAAATAAAATTTCATTTTAACAATTTAATTATGACTATTAATATAATTGCAATTTGCTTATGTTTGTAATTGAATGATTTATTTACAGTTTTTTTTCAAATCATTATTTCACAAAATGGAAAGTCTTGTTATCTGAAAAATTTTTTGGTGATTAATATCTAGGTCTGTGAATCTAAATATCTCGTGGGCCTATTATTTTTTTAAGAAAAATTTTTGTGAATGAATTTCGCCGTTGTTGTATACCAAAAAAATATTTGTTTTTGTTTGATATTGTTTTTCATTTTTTTAGTTTGCACTAGAATATTCATCAGGTCGGAAGTCTAATGACTAATGTTACGGTAGGTAACTGGAGATTAGTCTAATGGATGGCGTTTGGCGGCCCAAGTGAGTGATGGAGGAGGACTCCAGGTAGGTCCGCAACTCGGGAGGCTCCGCCCGACTTGTGCTCGCGTGTGAATGGGGGGTGGTACCTGCAAAGACACTCCGATGCCTAAGTTAGCAAGGGTGTAAGCAGGTCTTAGAGAGTATTGGACTTAGGGATACCTGAGGGGATGTCAGTGTATTTATAGAGGTGAGCCAATAACCACCGTTGGTGTAGTGCCGTATCTTTAGGGTGGTAACCGTCCCCATTATCTTGGGGAGGTTAAGATATGGCTTCACGAGGCGGTTAGAGAGATTTTAGGGGCGGTTACTCATTTGAATGAGTATTTATCTGCCAGCGGATCTCACATCCGGCCTCTTCATACCAAGTCGTGGTTGACACCGACTTCTTATGTGAAAGTCGGTATTTTGTAAGGCTTATCCTGTTGGATTAGGCTTATCCTTGGGGACTTCCTCAAAGGTTGAGGAGCTAGAGGAGAGGCTTCTTTTATTTGAAAAACATCAAAAGGAGTTGAAGGAGGAGATGGATAAGTTGAGGAAGGAGAGAGATGACCTCCGGGGGAAGGAGAGCCAGCTGCGAGCCCAATGCACTATGGAGGTAAACCTAAGGAAGGCAGCCCAGGAGAGTTACCAAAGCCTATTTAAAGATATGGTGGAGGTGAAGAAGGATTTGTTGAACTCTCGGAATGCCTATGCTGACTTGGAGGACTCCATCGCCGATGCCGCCGAGGAGTCTTGGAGAATTTTCCTGGAGCAGGTCAGGGTTATAGCCCCCGACTTGGATCTTTCTCCATTACATCCTGACAAAGTGGTGATTGATGGCGCCATCGTTGATCCTCCTGCTCCCGAGGTCCTTTCCGAGTCAGACCTAAAGACTCGGGGGCAGAGGATTATAGAGTCTCCTCCTCATTCCGCAGATCCACCGAGTTCTTCAACCCTTGCTCCGACTTCCTCTTTGGCTCCTCCTCCCGGTCCTGGTGATGTTCCTCCTGGTGGTGGTGATTCCTCTACTCCGTCCAAGAAGTGACTTTTTTATTTTTGTGGCTATATGGGGGCCCGGCCTGTGGGTCCCCCCTTTTTTAAACTTCTATTTATTTGCTGGTGGTTGTGAACAATTTGCTTCTGGCCTTTCAAGGCCGTAAACAAATATTCTGTTTGTTGCCCTTTTTTGGATAAGGGTTTTAAACAAAATAAATGCCCTTTTTGGATAAGGGTTTTCTAATCGAAGTAGGTGCCCTTTTTTGGATAAGGGTTTAAGTTACTTTGCGCGTGCACATGCTTTTCTATTTTGAAATATGTTTGATCTTTTCGAAAAACCTTCTGCTAGCTTGCATTATTTTTTCGAGCCTTTTTCGTGGAAAGGCTTGTATGCAAGCTTTAAACTCTTCAGGTTGTCATATCTCTTTTGTTATCCTTTATACTCGACTTTGCTTTAGTGAGTTTTTATGACTTAGGTTATTTTTGCGATGCGTTTTTCTTCTACTCGGTGTTATACTCCGATCTGTGGATCAAAGTTTTCCAAGTTTCCCTACTCGGGATCTCTTTCCGACTTATGAGTCGGGTTGGTTCCCGAGCTTTTACGACCGACTTGTATAACCTCTTTACACCGACTTGTACCTCGTCGTTTTATCCTGACGACCATCTAGGTCGGTTCATGGGATTTTCACGCTTTGTCGAGCTTAAGTCGGCGCGTTTCGTAGAAAGACTTAGAAAAATAAAGGAGGATATTATAAGAGATATTATGAATGAAAAAAGATCTTTATTAATCGGGAAGGTACCTTTTTGCTACTAAGGGTCTTGACAGTATATTTTCCCTTAGCCTCTACTATGATGCCTCGTTAAAAACCCCTCTCCAGAAAAAAACCCTTTTTGGGAAAAAATCATGAAGCTGGGAAAAGAGTACATCAGGGAGTAGGGTTCGCTTCTAACTGTAGTACCTTTTCATATTACAAGCATGCCACGACCTTGGTAACTCAGTGCCATCCAGGTCGGTTACTTTATAATAACCTTTCCCTAATACTTCTTTGATTTTGTATGGCCCTTTCCAATTTGCGGCGAGCTTTCCATCTCCTGATTTGTTGACCCCAATGTCGTTTCTAATTAGGACCAGGTCATCTACGGCGAATGTTCTTCGAATGACTTTCTTATTGTATCTGGTAGTCATCCTTTGCTTTAATGCCGCTTCTCTTATCTGGGCGTTCTCTCGGACTTCGGGGAGCAAGTCGAGCTCCTCTTTGTGCCCCTGTACATTTCCGACCTCATCATGGAGAATTACCCTTGGGCTTTGCTCACTGATTTCTATAGGAATCATGGCTTCTACGCCGTAGACTAGCCGGAAGGGTGTTTCTCCTGTGGCGGATTGGGGGGTCGTCCTATAAGCCCATAGCACTTGGGGGAGCTCGTCAGCCCAAGCTCCCTTTGCTTCCTGTAATCTCTTCTTTAGTCCTGCCAGTATGACTTTGTTGGCTGCCTCGGCTTGCCCGTTGGCTTGTGGGTGTTCTACCGAGGTGAATTGATGTTTGATTTTCATACTGGCTACAAAACTTCTGAAGGAGGCGTCGGTGAACTGGGTCCCATTATCTGTGGTGATGGAATAAGGTATTCCATACCTTGTGATAATGTTTTTGTAGAGGAACCTGCGACTTCTTTGAGCGGTGATAGTAGCTAGTGGTTCTGCTTCTATCCACTTTGTGAAGTAATCTATTCCCACGATCAAGTATTTGACTTGCCCTGGTGCTTGGGGAAAAGGACCTAACAAATCCATTCCCCATTTTGCGAAAGGCCAAGGGAAAGTTATACTGATAAGCTCTTCTGGGGGAGCCACGTGGAAATTTGCATGCATCTGACATGGTTGGCATTTTTTCACAAAGTCGGTTGCATCTTTCTGCAAGGTCGGCCAATAGAATCCTGCTCGGATCACTTTTCTGGCCAGTGACCTTGCTCCGAGGTGATTTCCGCAGATTCCACTATGTACTTCCTCCAACACCTCGGTGGTTCTTGAGGTCGGTACACACTTCAGCAATGGTGTTGATATCCCTCTTCTGTAAAGGACATTTCTCACCAATGTATAATGTTGTGCTTCCCTTCGGATCTTTTTAGCCTCTTTCTCCTCTTTGGGGAGGATGTCGAATTTTAGGTATTCGACTAGGGGATTCATCCATCCGAGATTTAGGCCGACTACCTCAAGTACCTTTTGTTGATCCTCTGTTTTTGATACCGAGGGCTCTTGGAGGGTTTCCTGGATCAGGCTTCTATTGTTCCCTCCGGGTTTGGTACTTGCTAACTTGGATAGGGCGTCAGCTCTGCTATTTAGATCCCGAGTTATGTGCTTGACCTCGGTTTCCGCAAAGCGCCCGAGGTGTTCCAAGGTTTTTTCCAAGTATTTCTTCATATTGGGGTCTTTTGCCTGATACTCTCCACTTATTTGGGAAGTCACCACTTGTGAGTCGCTGTAGATCATCACCTTTGTAGCGCCAACTTCTTCTGCTAACTTTAATCCGGCAATCAAGGCTTCATATTCTGCCTGATTGTTTGAAGCCGGAAATTCAAATTTTAAGGAGACCTCTATCTGGGTCCCTTTTTCATCTACCAATATTATGCCTGCGCCGCTCCCTGTCTTGTTGGAGGATCCGTCTACATAGAGTTCCCATGTGGTCGGTTTTTCCTCTTGTTCACCTGCGTATTCCGCGATGAAGTCGGCGAGGCATTGGGCTTTAATTGCAGTCCGAGTTTCGTATCTCAAATCGAACTCGGAGAGTTCTATCGCCCATTGAACCATTCTCCCTGCAACATCCGTCTTTTGGAGGATTTGCTTCATGGGTTGGTTTGTACGGACTCTTATTGTATGAGCCTGAAAGTAAGGTCGTAGCCTTCGTGAGGCTATCACTAAGGAATAAGCAAACTTCTCTAGTTTGTGGTACCTTAGCTCAGGGCCTTGTAGAACCTTACTGGTAAAGTAGACCGGGTGTTGACCGACCTCGTCTTTTGTGATCAGGGCTGATGAGACAGCCCTGTTTGCGACGGATAGGTATAGGACGAGGTCTTTTCCCGGTATTGGTCGGGTCAAGATTGGAGGTTGGCTTAAGAAATTTTTGAACTCTTGGAACGCCTCCTCACATTCCGGAGTCCATTCAAACTGGCATTCCTTCCTTAACAGGGAGAATAATGGAAGGGATTTTAGTGCCGATCCTGCCATAAATCTGGAGAGGGCTGCAAGTCGGCCATTGAGCTGTTGAACCTCTCTTAAACAAGTCGGGCTCTTCATTTCTAGGATGGCTCTGCACTTGTCGGGATTGGCCTCAATCCCTCTTTGTGTTAGCATGAAGCCTAGAAATTTCCCTGCTTCTACTGCAAAGGCGCATTTTGCGGGATTTAATCTCATCCCATGCAACCTTATAGTGTCGAAAACTTGTGAGAGGTCGGTTAAGAGGTCGACTTCTTGCTTGGTTTTTACTAACATGTCGTCGACGTATACCTCCATTAGGCTCCCTAGGTGGGGGGAAAACACTTTGTTCATCAGCCTTTGGTACGTAGCTCCTGCATTCTTCAATCCGAATGGCATGACCACGTAGCAGTAGTTGGCTTTTGGTGTGATGAACGATGTTTTCTCTTGGTCGGGTTCATGCATCGGGATTTGGTTATATCCCGAGTAGGCGTCCATGAATGATAGGTATTGGTACCCTGAGCTGGAGTCTACCAGGGTATCAATACTTGGTAAGGGATAAGGGTCCTTAGGACAGGCCTTATTCAGGTCGGTATAGTCGACGCACATCCTCCATTTACCGTTTTGTTTTTTGACTAGCACTACATTGGCTAGCCATGTTGGGTATTTGACCTCTCTGATAAAGCCGGCTTCCAGGAGCGCCTGTACTTGCTCTTCTACTATGGAGGCCCTCTCTGGGCCGAGCTTGCGTCTTCTTTGCTGTACAGGTCGAGACCCTGGGTAAACCGAGAGCCTGTGAGACATGAGCTCGGGATCAATCCCGGGCATGTCGGAAGCCTTCCAGGCGAAGAGGTCGGAATTAGCTTTTAGGAGTTCACCCAACCTTTGTTTCAGGGTTTCCCCTAGGTTGGCTCCTATGTAAGTCGTTTTTCCTTCCTCTTTACCGATTTGTATCTCCTCGGTTTTTCCACCCGGCTGGGGTCGTAGCTCTTCTCTTGTCCTTGTGCCGCCCAGCTCTATGGTGTGGACTTCTTTGCCCTTTTCTCTCAGATTTAGGCTTTCGTTATAGCACTTCCTTGCCAATTTTTGATCTCCTCTCACCGTTGCTATTCCTCCTGGAGTCGGGAATTTCATGCAGAGGTGAGGAGTTGATACCACTGCTCCGAGTCGATTAAGGGTAGTCCTGCCAATTAAGGCATTGTAGGCTGACCCTTCATCGATGACTATGAAATCTATGTTCAAAGTCCTCGATTTTTCCCCTTTTCCGAAAGTTGTGTGAAGGGGCAAAAATCCCAGTGGTTTTATTGGCGTATCCCCCAACCCGTATATGGTGTCGGGGTAAGCTCTCAACTCTTTTTCATCTAACCCTAGTTTGTCGAAGGCGGGCTTGAAAAGGATGTCCGCCGAGCTTCCTTGGTCTACTAGGATTCTGTGGAGATGGGCGTTGGCTAGGATCATAGTTATCACCACGGGGTCATCATGCCCGGGGATTATCCCTTGCCCATCTTCTTTCGTGAATGAGATAGTGGGGAGGTCGGGTGTCTCATCCCCGACCTGATAGACTCTTTTGAGATGTCTTTTGCGAGAAGATTTGGTGATCCCACCTCCCGCAAATCCTCCTGAGATCATGTGGATATGTCTCTCTGGGGTTTGTGGTGGCGGATCTCTCCTGTCCATGTCATCCCGCTTTCTCTTTCCGTGGATGTCCGACCTCTCCATGAGATATCTGTCAAGCCGGCCTTCTCTAGCCAGCTTTTCTATCACATTTTTGAGGTCGTAACAGTCGTTGGTGGAGTGACCATATATTTTATGGTACTCACAATACTCGCTGCGGCTTCCCCCTTTTTTGTTTTTAATAGGTCTTGGGGGTGGCAGCTTTTCAGTGTTGCAGATCTCTCTGTATACATCCACTATAGAAGTCTTTAGAGGAGTATAAGAGTGATACTTTCTGGGCCTTTCGAGACCGGGTTCTTCCTTCTTCCTGACTTCCCTTTCCCTCTCCCTAGAGGAGGAAGTAGGTCCAGGTCGTGAACTTAGGTCTCTTAATTTGGCATTCTCTTCCATGTTGATGTACTTCTCGGCCCTTTCTTGTACATCACTTAGAGAAACGGGGTGTCTTTTAGATATGGACTGTGAGAAGGGATCTTCTCTAAGTCCATTGACTAACCCCATTATTACTGCCTCCGTGGGCAGGTCTTGGATTTCTAAACATGCTTTATTGAACCTTTCCATATAGGCTCGTAGAGCTTCTCCGACCTCCTGTTTTATCCCCAGGAGGCTCGGTGCATGTTTTACCTTATCTTTTTGGATTGAGAACCTCATCAAGAATTTTCTTGAGAGGTCTTCAAAACTGGTGATGGATCTTGGGGGAAGGCTATCGAACCACTTCATCGCTGCTTTCGACAAAGTGGTCGGGAAAGCCTTGCATCTCGTAGCGTCGGAGGCGTCAGCTAGATACATCCGACTTTTGAAGTTGCTAAGATGATGCTTTGGATCCGTAGTTCCATCATAGAGGTCCATATCAGGGCTTTTGAAGTTCGTTGGAACTTTTGCCCTCATTATGTCCTCGCTGAAAGGATCTTCTCCGCCTGGGAGTTGATCTTCTCCTTCGTCGCGGGAGTTCTTGAGAGAGGATTCTAGCTGCAAGAGTTTTCTTTCTAACTCTTTTCGCCGTTCCATCTCTTCCTTAAGGTACCTTTCGGTTTCCTTTTGCCTCTCCCGCTCTTGTTCCAATTGCTCCAGGCGGCTATGGACTAGTCCCATCAATTCAGTTACGTGGGATGGTCCACCCTTTTCTGATTCACGACCATCTGAGGAGTTTACCTTTGGATTCTTCATTCCAGAGGTACCCTCTCTGTGTTGGTCGTTATCTTGATGTTGGGCTGTGTCTTCATTGTCATTGCCCATGCCTAGATTCTCTTGCTCAGAATCTGTTTCGACATGGCCTTCTTCATGGGATCTTTCTGCCATCGAGGGATGATCTCTCGGGTCCCCGGCAACGGCGCCAATGTTACGGTAGGTAACCGGAGATTAGTCCAATGGATGGCGTTTGGCGGCCCAAGTGAGTGATGGAGGAGGACTCCAGGTAGGTCCGCAACTCGGGAGGCTCCGCCCGACTTGTGCTCGCGTGTGAATGGGGGGTGGTACCTGCAAAGACACTCCGATGCCTAAGTTAGCAAGGGTGTAAGCAGGTCTTAGAGAGTATTGGACTTAGGGATACCTGAGGGGATGTCAGTGTATTTATAGAGGTGAGCCAATAACCACCGTTGGTGTAGTGCCGTATCTTTAGGGTGGTAACCGTCCCCATTATCTTGGGGAGGTTAAGATATGGCTTCACGAGGCGGTTAGAGAGATTTTAGGGGCGGTTACTCATTTGAATGAGTATTTATCTGCCAGCGGATCTCACATCCGGCCTCTTCATACCAAGTCGTGGTTGACACCGACTTCTTATGTGAAAGTCGGTATTTTGTAAGGCTTATCCTGTTGGATTAGGCCTTTCGGTTGGACCTGGGCCCTTATCATTGGGCCAGGGTATGAACAACTAATTTTTCGGATACTGAGATAAAGTGAGCAACTCTCCCAAGCAAACAAATTCTATTGCCATCCTCGAATGAATATCGAACTCGGAAGAGATAATTAAAAAGAACAAATCTTCATTCCATTTATACCAATTTGCATTGGTCAATATTTTTTTTATTTATAACTTAACCAGCATTCAAGCAATGTTTTAACCCATCACTTAATTAGTTGTGTGGACCTTTTATCATCCTTGTCTTTTTTATTTGTTTGTTCCCAGCTTCAAAAGCAATGCATGGAACGAATTAGCCCATCAACACAAAAAAGGGGAAGAAATGAAATTCATCTCACTTGAAAGACTACTACATCATATTTAACATTAGATAGGGTCAAAATAAAATTTTGAAGAAAATCCACTAACAAAGGAGCAACCTGTATCAAAGAGCAGGCTAATGCAGCGCCTCATTATTCGAGGCTCAGGCTAAAACTCTCCAATTAAATATCCTTTAATTATTAGGGTATGTTTGGTTTATGGATATTAGTAGAGTTTATTTTACACTAACCAAATATACGTTAGTTCTATTAGACTGTATTTGTTTACCAATATAAAATACTGTTATAAAGATATAAAATTATATTTAATAAATAAGATATAAATAAAAATATTATATCTAAAAATATTGAATTAATTCTAATAAAAATAATATAATAATATTAATAAAAGATTTAATTTATTTTTTATTTTTTTTATTTTTATTAATTTTATTAATTTTTATAAATTTAATTTTTATTATTATATATTTTTTTAAATTTTTTGAATAAAAAATGAGAATAAATTAAACTTTTATAATTAGTTTATCACTAAATAAAATATAAAATATAAAATCTTATATTTTTATCTTTTATGTCTTGTTCTTAGTATTTTTTTTATAATCAAACACAATCTCATTGTTTAGTGAACCTAAACCTTTAATACTTTATTAAGGTGTGTCTGAAATACTTCAAAATTATAATTATTTGACTATTTTTTAATTATATAATGATTTTTTAAAATAATATAGAGGTAAATATTAAATTGGTAACTAAAAAATTCTGGCACTCACAATTATACAATTAAAAATTATTGAAATAAATATTTGCCATGGCGGAAGGGACGCAAGGCATGTTGAAGAAAAAGAAGCAGCGAACACCAGAATACGGCGAGATACTATCATGGTAGAAGGGAACGCAGCGACGTGTTGAAGAAGAAGAAGCGACGAACACGAAGAACACAGTGAGGCCATGGCGGAAGGAGACACAGTGGCGTGTTGAAGAAGAAGAATCAGCGAACACGAAAAAGAAAAAAGAGATTACCATAAACGTCGCCGGAGCTCACTGTCATCATCGGAGTTCTTTTTCAACGGTCATATTAGCATTTTCTATTTACTGTTATTTTGTCAAATTAAAAATTTTTCAAAAATTAATTTGTTAATAATAAAAGTCAAATACTATTTTATCAATATCAAAATCTTTTAAATACCAATTTGATATTTATCTTAATAATATATTATCAAATAATTATTTTATGTTCGAATGTTTTAAATAAAAATTTATTTTAGATAATTTATTATATTTGAAATGTATTGAGAGTCATATGTTATAATTTAGACAAATATCTTTTAGTTTAATTAGAATTTTATAATATCATAATCTAATGTTAAATCTCGATGATAAAGATAAATATATGAATGCGAAAACATAAAAAGATCAAAATTGAGGAGAATCATTATCATCACATATTTTATCATTAGATAGAAAATTATATTAATAATTAAGAATTTTGTTAGTATTGAACAACTGATTCTGGTTAGACTTAAATTTTATTTAATATTTATTTTATAATTAATATGTTAAATAAACTTTTATTTCTTAATTTTGTAGTTTGTATCTGTGAAATTATTCTGCATATAAAACTAATTAATAATACATAAAAATATAAATTTTTTTATTCAAACAAAAAAATATCAAATGAAATATTAAAGGGAGTTATCTAAGTCTAAATCTAACACTAATTAAATAAGATAAGATAATCCAAAAAAAAATCAGAAAAATAAGATAAGACAAAATTTAGGATAATTCTGTGAATATGTTAAATAAATAAAGATTAAAATTTACTATTTATATTTATAATTTATTTTTATTTGATGAGTATGTATGTGGCATGTTTATAAAATTCTTTAAATTCAAAAAAAAAATAGCGGATGAAAGATTTATGTATGTATTTGACCTATTTAATAATTTACACATACATTGGATTACAAAATTTATAAGTATTGACACAATTAAAGAGGAGAGGAAATTTTTGCTTTCGTAAAAAAAATGTATTAATAAATTTTTTTAAATAATACAAATAATAAAAAAGGTAAAATATATTTTTTGTTCTTAAAATTTAATAAAAATTTTAAAAATACTGTTAAATTTTATTTTGTTTTAATTTTGTTTCAAAGTTTTCAATTTCCATCAAATATACTCTTGACGGCTAATTTTTCAAAAAATTTAAGACTAATTCAACAACAATTATATAAGAACAATCTTCAATTCAAACAAATCAAGCATAATTTTCATGTATTATTGTTAGATTGGTCTTAAATTTTTTGAAAATTTAACCATGGATGGTATATTTGATACAAATCTAAAATTTTTTGGGACAAAATTAAAACAAAATAAAACTTAAGGGGTATTTTTAAAATTTTGACCAAACTGTAAGGACAAAAAATATATTTTATCCTAATAAAAATATAGAATTACTTAAAAAAATTAAATTTTTTTTAAGGAAAATTTTAAATCAATGAACCACAAGAGATTATAGAAAATTTGGTTACGACCATAGATCAGTAATCATGAACAAAAAAAACCTAAAAAAATTTTATGAGATAATCAGAAGATAATTAAGTATAACTGTATTTATTTTAGACATAAACATTGTTGAATACAATAATATCGTTTAATTTATATAGCTACACTTTCAAAACTACGTTTTATTAAACAATAAGACCTTGTCTTTCCTTGATGGAAAAGATAATTAGCTATTTGGGCATTGAAAATTGACACTAGACAAACACACATATTCTCATTGTTTTAGCGTACATGTAGTTTTACAAACTCTATTAGAGAGTAATATAGGAACAAAACATGTATAGTTGCAGCAGTAGGAGCTGACACAAATACAGAATTTTCCATCCGCTACAGCTCGAAATGGATTCTTATAATCGCACTACTAAGCACCATCAACTTCCGGGTTGTTCACCCGTTCACATTCATCAATCCAGTCACTGTATCTGCATTGTTCAATCAAGTAGTTGTGTTTGTAAGACAAAGCGAAGAAAGAATGGGAAAGGGAGAGGTTTTCTATAGAAATGTTTAACTTACATGTCTATTGGTTCAGATAAAGCTGCAAAAGACAACAAACATTCCAGGATCATCAGCAGATTTAAAAAACAAACTTGAATATGAGTTCAGACGATCGTTTTCAGAAACAAACCTGTGACAGTAGTGCTAAAGCTCTCTTGGCAAATCCTGCAAGAAGCTTCCCCTATCAAGTTCTTCATATCACTGTTCAAAAGAATCCCAACCATTAATCCTCCAAGGAAATACAAATTAAGCATGGAATCCCCTACAAACGCTAAACGAAATAGCTTACATTCGGCATTCGACACTGGCGCCGTGATTGCAGAAAGGGCAGTTGAAGACAGTGTCAAGCTTATCCATCCGCTTCTTTGGAGCTGGCTTTGCTGATGATTTCCTCTTTCCCATTCCTCAAATCCTAATTTTTACATAAATGTTTGAGCACACAAAATCAAAGCTAGAACTTCAATCAATCTCTCAAAAACTTAAAATTTTTTACGATATTATTCAAACTATCTAACCACCAAAATTCAAGATTTTTTTGTTTCCCCTCCAAAAAACACATTATTAAACCAAAACGGTTGAAAATTGAAACTTGTTAATTCAATGAACCCTAGAATGCATATAATGAATCAATGATCGGAATCTACAAGTACAAGCAATGGAAAGGCCAATAGAGAAGCAAGAACTAAAGATGAATCCAAATCCCAGCCTTTTCCCCATTCGTTTTGGCGAATTGTGTGGATCATAACAGCGGCAATGTAAACAAGATGAAAGGAAAACGTAAGCGATAAGGGAATAGAAAGCATACAGAAGTGGAAGACTCCAAGATCAAGAATGTGAATCGAAATGACTGGCTTCAACACTTTCTTTTCGTCTTTTCGAAGGCTATCTTGCCTCTTTCCGAGAAAGAATGAATGACACTAATCAGAAGTGAATCCCACTTATATGCTTTCGTGCTTTAGCTTAACAAGCGCAGGCGATGAAAGAAAGAGAGAGTGGATGTGAAATGTGATTTGAGAAATTGAATGAAATAAAAATTTAGTTTAGATCATTTATAGTATTTGAAATGTATATTGAGGGTCATATCTTGTAATTTACACAAATATCTTTTAATTTTATTAGAATTTTATAATATTATAATCTAATATTAAATCTACGTGATAAAGATAAACATATGAATTTAAAACATAAAAAGATTAAAATGGAGGAGAATCATCATCATCACATATTTTATCATTAGATAAAAAAGTATATTAATAATTAAGAATTTCGTTAGTTTATTTAATATTTATTTTATAATTAATATGTTAAATAAATCTTTATTTCTTAATTCTGTAGTTTGTGCCTGTAAAATTGTACTGCATATAAAATTAATTAATAATACATAAAATGTAACTTTTTTTATTTAAACAAAAAATATCAAATGAAATATTTCATCTAAACTTAAATTTTACGCTATTTAAATAAGATAAGATAGTCTAACAAAAAAAATTAAAAAAATAAGACAAGACAAAAATTAGAATAATTATGTAAATATATTTAATAAATAAAGATTATAATTTAATATTTATATTTATAATTTATTTTTATTTGATGAGTACGTATGTTTATAAAATTTTTTAAATCCAAAAAAATATTGGATGAAAAATTTATATATGTACTTGACATATTTAATAATTCACATTTTATTACAAAATTTATAAGTACTGACACAAAATTAAAGAAGAGAGAAAATTTTTTCTTTCGAAAAAAAGAATTTATTAATAAACTTTTTTAAACTAAATACAAAAAATAAAAATTAAGAATTGTTTCAAAAAATTAAGTACTTTTTTAAAAAATTTTAAATCAATAAACATTTTAAAAATTATTAAAAAAATTTATAAATTATTTTACATCATTTTATTGATAACGAATAAAAAAATATAATAAGACAAAATAATTAATAAAAAAATAACTAATTAAAAATCTTTATCATGCTTTATATATTATGATATCATCTATAACAATATATAATAGGAATACATGAATTTGGTGTCTAAGATTTCTTTACACCGTTACCCTTTCTAATTAATTTCTTCACTTAAGGTCAGTTATTCATCTCTAAAAAACTCCAATTACTCTACTTGGCCACCTTGACGTAACTTTCACCTGTTATCTTTCACCTTTTACTGATTTTTCTCTTCTCATTTCATCGCTTATTTTTTTTATGGGAAAAGGGGGCATAAGGCCCAAGAAAAATAAAGGAAAACTTAAACACTCATCACTCTAGCAAATTCCATGCCCCTTCTATCTGCATCCAGCGTATGAGTAATGAAAGGGGGTGGAGCAACAAATTGATGAAGACCCACCGGTAGGTTATGGGCGTGTTTAGCAAGCTCGTCTGCACTAAAATTAGCTTCTCTCAGAATATGATCAATTTCAAACTCTCCTGCCTTGGTTTGAAGCTCATTGATGGCACGGATGAGGGTCGTGCTTCCATGGAGGGAGGTTGAGCTATTCTGAATCAACCTAACTGCGTAGGTAGAGTCAGATTCTACCTTAATCTTGTTAAATCCCATATCAATTGCAATCTTAAGGCCCATATAAATTGCCCACAATTCTGCTTCTGTAATGGTAATCTTGCCAATGTTCATCATAAAACCAGCTAACACCAGACCATTGGAATTCCTAATAATTCCACCGCAAGCCCCTGAACTAGAAGCTTGGAGGATTGATCCATCAACATTAACTTTACTCCAACCATTTTCCGGAGGTTTCCACCCAACCAAAACCGACGCCGTTGTTCTCAGAGTCATTCTACTTATCTCAGTAAGTTCTAGAACTTCATCATAATTCCTAGCTACTCCTTTGATTTCGGGAATGACTTGTTGGTATGGGTTGTTTTCCTGTTGAAAAATTAAAGCGTTTCTCTTTCTCCAGATGACATTACATGCGGTGAGGAAGAAGGTGGGCCATGAAGTCCCACTGTCAGTGCGAGAGACCTTATTCAGATTATCCGTAAGCCATTCATGAAGAGACTGGCTAAAGAACGGGTCACGTGGGTCTCTGTTTGAGCTGCTAAACCAAATACTTCGGGCAAAAGGACAATCCCTCAGAACATGGAGCAGACTCTCATCTTGATCTGGGCATCTGGGACAGCACCCATTATCAGTAAGTCCTCGATTCCTTCTCTTGGCATTAGTTAATAGAGCGTTGTGGCTTAATAACCAAGAAAAGGTCTTTAGTCTCTGAGGCACTCTTGCTTTCCAACATAATCTGTAAATCTCATCAGGATTTATGTCTTCCACATAATAAGCCTTATAAGCTGAATTAATAGAAAAACTTCCATGTGGTTCCGGTAGCCAACTGATAGAGTCTCGACCTAGGGAGTGGTTTGGAGCTTTCAGAGTACGTATCATGTCAACAACCTCATTTGGGAGGGCATGAGATAATTTTTCCAAATCCCAGCAGCCATCATCCGTAGCATAGGCCTCTAGAGTTTCGTTATCCCTATCATCGCTAATTTGATTGGGCAATAGCTCGCTAAGATTTTCAATACCAGGGATCCAGTGGCTTTTCCAGATCTTGATGCTCTTACCATCGCCAATACGCCAAACAAGATTGCGTTGAAAGTCGTCCCAAACTTTAGCAATCCCTCTCCACGCGTTCGAGCAATTTAATCTCTTAGTCACCTTGGGGATAGGGCTATCACCACAGCCATACTTAGTCTTCATAACCTTTACCCAAAGTGCTTGGTCATTATGGACTAAACCCCATGCCAATTTCATGAGATAAAGGTTGTTTGTTTCTTGAGCCTTATGCAAACCTAGGCCTCCCAACTCTTTAAGCTTGCAAATAGAGTCCCAATTGATAAGATGGATCTTTTTATCTCCTGAGTCTGACCCCCAAAGAAAGTCTCTGCAAATCTTGTCAATTTGATTACAGACTTCCTTAGGCATCTTCGTAGTCTGCATAGTATAGCTTGGTATCGTTGAGAGTACGGATTGAACAAGAGTGCTCCTTCCTGCTAACGAGAGAGTCTTCATATTCCAACTGGACAGCTTGGCGTGCATCTTGTCAATGATCGGCTGAAAGTGTTGCTTCCCACATTTTTCGTGAATAAGGGGTACTCCGAGATACTTTCCTAGGTTGTTGGTTAGGGGAATGCCAAGGTCTCTGCTGAGCTCTGCTCTAATATTGTGGTTGACATTCTTAGAGAAGAACACGCAAGACTTGCTAAGACTGACTTTTTGACCGGAAGCTTCACAAAAAATACTCAAAGCTTTCTTGATGATCTGGACTTAATCTTTGTTTGCTCGAGCAAAGAGAACGAGATCATCTGCAAAATAGAGATGAGATAATTGAGGTCCATTTCTAGATAGAGTAATAGGTTTCCAACTTTTCTTTTCCACCAAGGAGTTAATTAAATGGGAAAGTCTTTCAATACACAAGACAAAAAGGTAAGGGGATAAGGGATCTCCCTGTCTTATGCCTCTGGTTGGGATGAAAGTTTCCGAATGAGACCCATTCCAAAGCAAATTCATAGTTGGAGAGGAGATGCAATGATAAATAACATTTACAATATTATCTGGGATGACAATGTCTTTAAGAGTCTCAATGACGAAACCCCAATTGAGTCGATCATACGCCTTCTCCAAGTCTATCTTAATCGCCATAAGACCTTTTCCTCCATTCCTGGTCCTCATCGTATGTATTACCTCTTGCGCGACTAAGATATTGTCTGCACTGACCCTTCCTGGTATGAAGCTTGCTTGAGTATTAGACATGATAGCCCCTAGGGTCGGCTTAATCCTTTCAGATATCACCTTGGTAACGATCTTATAGCAAACGTTACATAGGCTGATCGGTCTGAATTGGGCAAAGTTCTCAGGCGAAGGAACTTTAGGAATGATAGAGATAAGAGTTTGGTTCACTCTAGCAATGTTTTCTGGGTTCCTAAAAATCATTTGAACCCAACTTACTAGGGAATCTGCCACAGTATTCCAGGAATGCTGAAAGAACTTTGCTGGGAGTCCATCACTCCCGGGAGCCTTCCAGCTACCCATATTGAAAACTGCGTGCTTGACTTCCTCGAAAGTGATGTTCTTGTTTAGGTGGACAAGGTTATCTTCTGCCATTCTAGGAAATTTACCTGCAATAGAAAAGTTAGGAAACACCAAAGAGTAATTATCAGGGGCATATAAAGATTTAAAAAAGGATACACCCATGTGTTTGAGTTCTTCCACATCATCAATCCATTCTCCTTCATTGTTCTTGAGCGATGTGACATAGTTCTTTCTTCTTCTCCCATTTGCTTTTTGATGAAAATATTTAGAGTTCTTGTCTCCAAAATTGATGATATTGTACCTAGACATCTGCATCCAATAGCTTTCTTCTTGAACAACAATCCTTTCGTATTCCCTTCAAAGGTCGTTATGGAGTTTCTCTAGAAAAGGGTTATTGTTAAAAGAGAGACTTTGATTGATTCCATCAAGTCTGAGGAGGATTCTTTGCTTCTTTCTAAAGATGTGACCGAAAACCTCTTTATTCCAAACCTTAGCTTTTGATCCAACTGTTTTTGACTAATCTTTGGTAGTCTTCATGAAGGAGCCAAGGCGCAAGAAGCCTGAAAGGTTTATCTCTTCTTCTCGTTTCTAAGTTATTGAAGTCTAAAAGGATGGGAATATGGTCAGACTTCAACTTAGGGAGATGTTTAACTCCGGCTGATGGGAAGAGATCGTTGAAACCCAAATTGCAAAGAAACCGGTCCAGTCTTCGTTTGACTCTATTCCTCTGCCAGGTAAAGGGGGGTCCTGAAAAGCCTAGGTCCTTTAGGCCACAATTCTGAATACAATCTTGGAATCTTCTTGAGTCTTGAGAAAGATTGAAACTGCCCCCTGTTTCTTCAAGGGAAATGATAGAATTAAAATCTCCGCCAATGCACCAAGGTCCTTGGATAGTCGCTGCGAAATTTTCTAACTCCTCCCAAAGGCTACTCCGGGTCCCAGGTTGTGGGCTGCCGTAGACACAAGTGCAGTACCAATTTCGATTTTCATTGTCTTTGATATTCAAGTGGATAAATTGCTTATGGACTTTTAGAGGTTCGATATTCCACTCTTTTTTGTTCCAAAGGCACCAAATGCCTCCTGCAAAACCTTCAGCTTCGCTTCTACACCAAGAATCAAAACCTAGCTTGCGGATAATCACCTCAGCTTTAGATCCTGAAACATGAGTTTCAAGGAGGACACACAAATTCAAATTATACCGATAGGTTAAATCTTTAATAATAATGGGGAATCCCTTAGCAGATACCCCTCTACAATTCCAAATTAAAATATTCATGAGAAAAATTACGATGGAAATAGTTTTGAAAAAAAACTCCCTTAAAGAAAAGAATTCACTGAGCCTCATTTGGCATGCTGTTGATGGCTTGAGCATCCATCTCTACATTCTGGTAAGCGACTTCTCTCTTTTGGAGATCAAGTTCATTCATGTTTTTGTCCTTCTTTGGTTTGGAGCTGGATTCGCTTGGGTCTGGAGGTTTGTTCCCTTCTTCCTTACTGATCTCATTATTATACCCACCTCCCATGATACTAGTGATAAGCGCTTTAGTTGTATGATCTAAAGAGCCCCTTAGAAGAGTTGGTTGCACATACTCAGCTTTAGCAATCTCCTTGTTTAGGTAAGAAAATTGCCTCCAATATTCATCATGTATTTTTTTCCTTGTCTTTCTGATTCTTTTGGGAAGTTTCATGGCTGCTTTGGTGTGCTTCTATAATTTTATTTTTCTCCTGATTTATGGGGATGCTTTGGATGATCTTGGTCTTTTGACTGAACTGCTTGATTTGCTTAGCGGCGGGTGTTATTCTCTTATTTATTGCTGTATGCTTTCCTCTAATGATAGGAATGGAACTTTTTTGCCTCTGTTGATTTTTTTGTATATGGTGAGTATTTTCGCTTCTGAGATTCTGATCTGTTGCTATTTTTTTGCTAGGTCCTGCTGGACATGCGTCCTTGTCATCTCCTGAATTAATAGCTTGGATCTCATTCGAGGGTAGCTTTTCAATGGAATGATTATCTTCTTGATTTGCCTCTGCAAGGATGTGGAACCTTGAATTTAGGAAACTTTCCTTCCTTTCCTTCTCAGTAGAATCAGCTTTGGTTTTATTCCTTCTTTGATATCTCTTCACAATCATCCATAGCCCAAAGGGGTTACCATTTTGCTCCTCATTAATGCTTTCCTGATTGGTGGCCATATTTTGAGAAACTTGCTTGTTTTGGTGCCTAACTTCAGGTGTGATTGGTGGATCATTCGTAATAATTGTTGCAAGATTTTCTTTCCTTTCTATATTTGATTCCTAATTCTGTGTGTCCTGATTTGTCTCTTGACCGTTAGGGGATTTTCGATGGCCAGAGCGGGTGTTCTCCGTCATCCCGGCGGCAGCTTCAGTGGCTGTTCCGATCGTCCTCTCATTACAATATTCCATTCTGTGCCCATACTTACCGCAGTTGAAACAGATTTGGTGTAGTCCTTCATAGACAATGTTGAACTCTTTGCCAAGGGCTGTGATAGTCGGAACCATCTTCTTTCGCAGATCAATTTCCACGCATATCCTTGCGAATTTCCCTCGAGAGTGTATGGAGGTGAGTTCATCCACTTTGAGCATTGTTCCGAGAGCTTTCCCAACTTTTCAGAGAAAGAATTTATTATATAATTCTGTAGGTAGGTTGGGGATCCTAACCCATACTGCTACTTTCTGAATATCCGTCTCTTGTGACAAGAAGAGTGGTCTCCACCTTTGCACCAAGAGATAATGATCAGCTATCATTCAAGGGCCTTCAAAGAGTGCATGTGCATAGTCATCTTGATCCGTGAACTTGACCAAGAAAAAGTTACCAGCTAGATCCATGACTCGTATCACTCTTTTTTTCATCCATCTCCTCTGTACCCATCTATCAAGAGCTTGAAGGTTAAAGGTTTTTCCAAGTGGCTTAACAATCAGCGATAGTTTCCAAGGTCGACACCACTCGTCATACTCTTCTATAGAGACCTCAATGTTGGACTTAGGATCGAAGGGAGCTTCATCGTCCATAGAAGAGTCCATGATTAAATCTTATGAGTTATAGTCTTCTGAAACCATTTCTACAATCTCTTGTGGATTCAGTTTTTCGAAGCCATTCTCCACTACCATGTCACGGTAGGATATCTTAGGCTTCATGAATTTCTCTGAATCACCTTTGTTGTCGGTTTGATTTTTACTTTCAGTCTCCTTTTTCTGTTCTGGGGCGCCTCCTCCTTTTTTCATGTCATCCATAACCTGTTCTTCTATGTTATTTTCATTCATCTTTACTTTTTTTGTACTTCTTGAGACTAAATCTTCTTCTTCCGGCGAACGTTTGTCGAGATCTGGAAGGAGAGAGTCAGAGCTCATTGAGAAAAAATTCTTCAAGTTTTGCTTATTATTCCTTAGAATATTGTTAATTTCTCTTTTTATTTTGTCACCCGTTTTCTCATTTCATCTCTTATTAATATTATTAAATATGTTAATCACATGTCAATATTAGATTTGCTTTTAAACATCTATACCAATATATAATGGCAATGTATCTATAACAATATATAATGGCAATATATGAGTTTGGTGTCCAAGATTTCTTTACAGTATTACCCTTTCTAATTAATTTCTCCACTTAATGTCAGTTATTCATCTCTGAAAAATTTCCATTACTTCACTTGGCCACCTTGATATAACTTTCACATGTTATCTGTTACTTCTTACTCATTTTTCTCTTCTCATTTCATCTCTTATTAATATTATTTTATACATTCATAGATTTTAAAAATACATAAATCTCATGTCAATATTAGATTTGCTTTTAAACATTCAGATACTCATAATAATAATAATAAAATTGATCCAAATCCAAGTAATACATAGTACAATGATAATATTAGTGGGTATAAATTATCATTTTTAAAAGCTTTAATTCATACTTAGTAAACTTTCAATTATTTCTAATATACTATGTTACATGTATTTATAATACAGTGTATTATGATTAGTTAATTGTTCACTTAAAAAATTTATACTATTAATTTAATATTTGAATTTTTTTTATTGTGATACTATTTGAATGTACTCTAAATTTTTATTATATATTTATAATTTTGATAAAAGTCATTATTAAAAAAATATTTTTTTTAATTTTTTTTTTGTTCAGTCAATATTAAATTATTTATATTAAAAAATTTACATAATTCAAAAAATATAATTTATATTTAAAAATTTATTTTTAAATATTCAAGTATTAGAATTGGTCCAAATAATATATTGAATGATGATAGATTGGTTAGTTGTGTATATATATTCTATTAGTTTGTTAATTTTATTTTTTGAATTATTTTTTTATTATGGTACTATTTTAACGTACTCAAATTTTTTATTGTATATTTATAATTTTAAAAAGAATCATTCTTAAAAAAAATATTAATTTTATCTCTTAATTGTTTTAGCTTCGATAATATTAAATAATTTATATTAAAATATTTAGATAATTCTAAAATTATTATTTATATTATAACAAAATAACAATGTACCAAAAAAATATGGGAGTTTGATGTTTAATTTTTTTCTCTGCTTAGCAGTTATTATATAAAATATTTATTTAAGAATATTGGTAATTTTTTATTTAATTTATACGATAAATAATAACGTTTTATATAATTTTATTTTGTTTAATATCTAATAAATTTAAATTTGGATTTTCTTTTATTCTTTTTCAATTGAAATAGTCCCATTACATAATTGACAATTTTAAATTTCTATCATAATAATTATTTTTTCTACTATTTTCTTTTTTTTATTTTTTTTATTTTTGTCATAATAACTATTTTTTTATTCTAATAATAATTGTTCCATCCAGAGAAGTGCATCCAGACTTGGAAATAGAAGTAAGAAAAATTAGAAAAAAAAAATGAAACAAATTAAAAGGTAAATTAATAGAGTAAAAGAATTGAAGAAGAAGCTAGATATAGGGTGGTAAACGGGCCTAAACCCGCCGGGCCGACCCGCGTATCCCGCCAAAAAAGGCACTGAAAAATAGGAACCGTCAAATAGCAAAAGCTCGTCTAACCCGCGTCGCTTAAACTGCGGGCTTTGGCGGGGCGGGACGGGCTTCCCCGCCGGGCTAAGGTTTTTGATATTTTTGCAATTTTTTCGCCAAAACCTAACTTCCCCCAACCTAACTTACAAAAGTACGAAGATAAAAATTGAGTGTTTTGAATTATGTTTATGTTATTTTAGAGACAATATTTATAATTATGTTTTGGATTATGTTTATTTTGCTTTGGAGAGAATATTTATACTTATATTTTAAATGAAAATTTAGTTTATAATTATATTTATTAGATATTTATAATTACAAAGAATTTAATGTTTGTGAATATAAAAAATATAATTTTTTATGCCATTAGAAATTATAAATTTATTAATATGGTTGTGAAATTATATATATTATTTAGTAGTTAATAGTAAAAAAAAGGAGGAGTTTTGGCAGGTTTAGCCCGCCAGCCCGCAGTTAGGCGGGACGGGCTAGAATTCTATGACCGCCTCACTAGGCGGGGCGAGGTGGGGGCAGGCTTCCTCGCTTGCCAACCTACATATGATTTTTTTATAACCGTTATTGAAATAGAGATGAAAATGAGAAAGAGACGATGAATTGTCTTGTTCTGAGAGTGGTTTCTTTATGTAATATAACAAAAAAATTCTACCATAAAACATATTAAAACTTAAATTTGGACACTAAAATTTTGAAGTGAGTTATGCTTTGTTATTTTTAAACATCTAATTTTTTTAATTCTAAAAGTATTGATATTTTTTTATTTAATTTATAGTGTTAATAATATTTTATTTTATTTTATTTAATACCTAATAAATTTATATTCAAATTTTTTTTTTCACAAAGTTGAATTGAAATAGTACTATTGTACCATTGACAATTTTAATTTTTGTCATAATAACTATTTTTTCCTTCTATAAGGTTACAGGTTAAATTTTCTTAATTTAATTTATACTGTAAATAGTAATATTTTATTTCATTGGTTACCCGATAAATTAAAAGAGATATAAAAGTTTGATATCCAATTATTTTTTTCATTTTATTCCTATTACTATAACCCAAAACAACTGATACCGTTATCATTATTTCTACGATTATAAGAGCAGTACAAAATAACCCATATGTAATTATCATTATTTTTATTATCATAAGAACAGTTTGTTCGTACTATCTATTTCGTTCATTATTATACTCTTTTGATTTTTTTTCTATTTATGATATGGAATTTTATTATAAAAATAAAATTTTCAAAACTAATAAAAGGTAAAAGTATATCTTAGTTGGAATGTATTATTATTTAATGCTAAAGTAATATACAAAATACTATTATGATATATTGTGATACATGTATACAATGAATTATAGAAAAAAGGATTCTAACCGTTATAAAGTATATGAAAGAATGATCAATTTATTGTATCAATGAGACCAATAAACAATAAATTAAGTATTACTATATTAACGACAGTTACAATTGTATTGATGATACATATTTTTATTTTAATATTAATAATTAAATGTTATATTAAATCAAGTTCGTCCACTCAAAATTTATTATATTAATTGGAGAAATACAGTTAAAGCAAACAAAACTCAGAAAGATAATAAAAAAAGGAATATTAGATCAAAAGAATAAAAAGTAATAAAATAATTTTTTATTATATAATAATAATACTGTCTATTTAGACGTATATACTAATTATGTTAAAAATTTAACTTTTTTTAGCCATAAACTCAGAAGAGCACAACTAGTTTATTTTGGTGATAAACAATAATATAAATTTTTAATAAATAAGATGTAATGTCATTTAATTTACATTTTGTTATACATAAACTCATACTAATGTCATTTTTTCTGTCTTTTCAAAAAATTTAGTGCAAAACTAAATATCTCAATTATACAGATTTTAATTGAATTAATTGAATTCGTCCCTATAATAAAGAATCAATTTAATTGAATAATTTTAAATCGTTTATATAATTATTTTTATGGTAAAAAATGTGACAAAATTTTAAGACTTAAGAAATTATTAATAAAAAGATGTATGATGAATTATGAATTTTTTGTCAGATACCCAATTTTTATATTCTCCTATTTTGTTTATTAATTATTCTTATATTTTGATATTCAAAAACAAAAAAAACAAGGATTCTCATTTCTTTTGTTTTTTCACTATTTATAGGAAAATGAAGCTTCTTCAAATCTAAATTCATATTTTAGCATACCACTTAAAAAAATGAAGACAAATATAAATATCCATAACATTTAAATAAAATTATCTTTTGTAAATAACTAACATATATTTTGATTTATATATCTTTTTAAATTAGGATAATATTATTATCATTATTTTTTAACTATGTTTTTAAGTTACATAATTGTTATCACAACCTGAATTTGAATCTTTTAATTTGGTTAATTTCTTTTATTTTCATCTATCTATTTTTTTTTCCCAAATGTACAGGAGCAAGAAGGTAGAGGACACAAATCATCAAGATACATATATATAAAATGTTTAGTATTTTTTAAAACTTAGGGGGTATTTTTTAAAATTTTGACCAAACTGAAGGGACAAAAAATATACTTTACCCTAATAAAAATTTAGAATTACTTCAAAAAATTAAGTGATTTTTAAGAAAAATTTTAAATCAATGAATCACAAGAGATTGTAGAAAATTTGGTCATGACAATAGATCAATAATCATGAACAAAAATAAATCTAAAAAAAAATTATGATATAATTAAAAGATAATTAAGTATAACTGTATTTATTTTGGACATAAATATTGTAGAATACAATAATAACATTTAATTTATATAGCTACACTTTCAAAACTACGTTTTATTAAACAATAAGACCTTGTCTTTCCTTGATGGAAAAGATAATTAGCTATTTGGGCATTGAAAATTGACACTAGACAAACACACATATTCTCATTGTTTTAGCGTACATGTAGTTTTACAAACTCTATTAGAGAGTAATATAGGAACAAAACATGTATAGTTGCAGCAGTAGGAGCTGACACAAATACAGAATTTTCCATCCGCTACAGCTCGAAATGGATTCTTATAATCGCACTACTAAGCACCATCAACTTCCGGGTTTGTTCACCCGTTCACATTCATCAATCCAGTCACTGTATCTGCATTGTTCAATCAAGTAGTGTTTGTAAGACAAAGCGAAGAAAGAATGGGAAAGGGAGAGGTTTTCTATAGAAATGTTTAATACATGTCTATTGGTTCAGATAAAGCTGCAAAGACAACAAACATTCCAGGATCATCAGCAGATTTAAAAAACAAACTTGAATATGAGTTCAGATGATCGTTTTCAGAAACAAACCTGTGACAGTAGTGCTAAAGCTCTCTTGGCAAATCCTGCAAGAAGCTTCCCCTATCAAGTTCTTCATATCACTGTTCAAAAGAATCCCAACCATTAATCCTCCAAGGAAATACAAATTAAGCATGGAATCCCCTACAAACGCTAAACGAAATAGCTTACATTCGGCATTCGACACTGGCGCCGTGATTGCAGAAAGGGCAGTTGAAGACAGTGTCAAGCTTATCCATCCGCTTCTTTGGAGCTGGCTTTGCTGATGATTTCCTCTTTCCCATTCCTCAAATCCTAATTTTTACATAAATGTTTGAGCACACAAAATCAAAGCTAGAACTTCAATCAATCTCTCAAAAACTTAAAATTTTTTTACGATATTATTCAAACTATCTAACCACCAAAATTCAAGATTTTTTTGTTTCCCCTCCAAAAAACACATTATTAAACCAAAACGGTTGAAAATTGAAACTTGTTAATTCAATGAACCCTAGAATGCATATAATGAATCAATGATCGGAATCTACAAGTACAAGCAATGGAAAGGCCAATAGAGAAGCAAGAACTAAAGATGAATCCAAATCCCAGCCTTTTCCCCATTCGTTTTGGCGAATTGTGTGGATCATAACAGCGGCAATGTAAACAAGATGAAAGGAAAACGTAAGCGATAAGGGAATAGAAAGCATACAGAAGTGGAAGACTCCAAGATCAAGAATGTGAATCGAAATGACTGGCTTCAACACTTTCTTTTCGTCTTTTCGAAGGCTATCTTGCCTCTTTCCGAGAAAGAATGAATGACACTAATCAGAAGTGAATCCCACTTATATGCTTTCGTGCTTTAGCTTAACAAGCGCAGGCGATGAAAGAAAGAGAGAGTGGATGTGAAATGTGATTTGAGAAATTGAATGAAATAAAAATTTAGTTTAGATCATTTATAGTATTTGAAATGTATATTGAGGGTCATATCTTGTAATTTAGATAAATATCTTTTAATTTTATTAGAATTTTATAAAGATATTAGATCTTAAAGAAAAAATATTTTTATCATGTATTTACCTAAATCACTAGAATATTACAAAATTTTTATAGTCTTCATAACATTTTTTAAGCTATTTCTTAAAAAAATTTTGTATTAGAATAAAATATATTTTTTAATTATTTTGTATGGAATAAAATATTTTCTTTCATTTCTAAATTATTATTGACTATGTAGAATATTTTATTTAAAATTTGAGTACATGAATGTATTTACCTAAGTTATTAGAACATTACAAATTTTTATAGTACTTCTAACATTTTTTAAACTATTTTTTTTAAATTGTTTTGCATAGGATAAAATATTTTTTGTAGTATAATTTAAATAAATTTATTAAAAAATATTCATGAACTATTAAAAATGGACAAAAGAGTATTGTATGAAATTCGAATTGATAGATCACAAATATTTTAAAGAAGTCTCGTAATTAAATATTTTGTTAGCTTTTTTTAATGTATGAAATAAAATATATATTTTTTTTAATTTTTAAATTATTAAATTTCTTAATAAATTTTTTTTAATAAATTAATTTTTTAACAGCATAGAAATTATTATGTGTGTAATTCGAACTAAACTGGTTCGAATTAGTGTGTGCGTGTGTTTGTGTATAATTCGAACCTACTTGGTTCGAATTATGTAGAAATGGAGTTCGAATTTAGTTGGTTCGAACTACATATAAGCGTGCATCAGTAGATTCATGAAGCAATTTTCGTTTTGGTTGATTCGTGTAAAATTTTGGTCCCCTTGGTTTATTATTGTGATTTACCCTTATTTTTATGTATCATTTTTGTCCCTAACGTTTTCATCCTATTTAAGTCTCTAACGTTTTAAAATCGTCTCAATTTTGTCCTCGCGGTCAATTCTGTTAACGAATCTCTAATGGTAAAACAACATTAAATTAATTTTGAAATTAAATAGAACGATTAAAACGTTAGGAATAACTTTAGAACTTACCCCATAAAAACGATACTTTACTCTTACTTTTATAAGGATTTAGTAAGTATGAGAATAATATCTTAGTAATTTCGTTAATATCAAATTCAAATAAATTTGTGTTCATTAAAATAACAGGAAAAAGTTTGGGCCTTGTATCATGCATCGGGTCATTTTTTTCTAGAAAGAAACCAATATTCATCAATGTAAACACCAATCCAATAATTGACGAAGACCCAAGACCAAGTATTATATGAGAAAAACAAAATTATTAGGAAAAAGTGAAAAACGCGTCAACGTGATGAAGACAAGTAACCGACACATACATAGGGATCATATCTTGATAAGGGAAGTCATCAAAATTTGGAAACAAGCAAAACATGCATATGATTTCTGACATGAACTGATGAGTTAGCACCTAGTACCAAACAAGTTTCATTTATTCTAGTTAATTATTCCTAGTTGATATCTTATTACGATTATTGATTGGTTTGGTTAAGTGTTAAACCGAGCAGATAAGTAATTGATCAAATCAACGTGATAAAAATTCGCTAAAAATTGGTTGGTTCGCATGATGTTGCTCCTTTGACTCAATCCGAGTCGTTGACCTCAAGGTAATGACAAGGCAAGAAATGAAGCTAAGCAAATTGATGACTGACACGTGTCAAGTAAAGATGCCATGGAGGGAATACTGTAACAGAAGCTCTGGAGAAAAAATACAGGGGCATGTGAAGCAAAACAAAGGCTAAAAAGAATTTGAGCATCATTGTAATCAAACTACTAACTACTAAGTTATCTCAACAAATGCCAAGTGTTTAACTGCATGGATAATCTTGATAATTTGTGTGCATATCTAAGTTTGATTATGCAGCAGAGAATTAAGAAATGGGACCACTCAAATAAAAAATTTTAAAATATATTTTTTAATAATTAAAATTTAACACGTATAATTAATTAAAATGTATTAAATTTTATTAAAATTAGGTTAAATAAATTAATTTGATCGAAAAATAATAAATTAAATTTTGAATTGGTCTAAATTAATATTATTTTTATAGAAAATGACTACAATATCTCTATTATAAAAAATGACTAAAATATTTCTATTATATATATTAATTTTAAAAATTTTAAATTCTAGCTCATTTTTTCTCAGTCTTCATGGGTTAGGATTTAGAGTTTTTTAAAATTAATATATATACACATATATAATAGAGGTATTTTAATTATTTTTTATTATATAGATATTGTAATTATTTTTTATAAAAAAATATTAATTTAGATCGGTTCAAAATTAATTTATTAATTTTTTGGCTAAATTTATTTGTCCTGTCTAATTTTAATAAAAATAATACAATTTAATCGATTATATGAGTTAAATTTTAATGATTTAAAAATATCTTTAAAAAAAACGTTTTTGACATCTTTATTTGAGTGACTCTCTTAAAAAATTCACTATTTTTAGGAATTTTAATTTTTTTCTTCCTTCACTTTTTGGTTTAATTATTTACATAATTTCATTCAATTTTTAATTAAATTTTTTTAATTTTTTAAATTGATTATTATATCATGTAACTTTTTTTAATTTAGTTTCTATCAACGTAAACATCTAAAAAACATTAATAAATTATAAATTTATTTATCTATCCATACTTTTTATTATAATATTCATATAAATTGAAATTCCTCCCATTCTCTTTTTTTCTTTTCCTTATAACTTTTTTATTCCTCTTGCAAGATCTTTTTTATTATCATGTCGATTATATGAAAGTCACAAAAATACTAAAATTAAATAAACCTAAAGCCCTTATATGCTTATTTAGTCACAGATAATAAAGTCACAAAATAATTAATTTAATCTAAAATTTCTTATCAAATCATTTCAGTATTCAAAAAAAATTAAACTTTCTTTTTTTTTTAACTAAAACAGTAATATATTTTTATTTGTATAAATTTTTTTTTAAAGAAATCAAAACTAAAGTCAATTATACACAAGATAATGATACATATCTGCTATGTCATCAATTTATTTTTTTCAAGTTATAATAATGATATATATCCGAAGAGATCACACAAACAATTAAAATCAATATATGAATAAAAATTAAAATTCCACCTCAAATTTTAAACATCATATGAAAAAATTTCTAAACTTAAAATAAAAAAAACTAAATAAAAAATACAAAGAAATAAAATGTGTACAAAAGAGAGTTAAAACGATAAAGACGAAAATCCTGAAATAATCTCAAGTTTCTCTTTATAAAAAATGAAACATTAAGTTGAGAGATCACCATTAAAGTCATTATTTTTCGTTGTCAAAAAAAAAAAAAAAAGAGCAAGACACAAATTAAAAAAGTACATAACCTAATCTCATTTACTAATCTATTATCAATTATTGAACCTTTTTAGTGCACATATACATTTATAGTTTTCCTCACAATGAAACAATAAAAAACTATAAACTTATGAAAAGCAAAAAGATAATATATAAAAAAATATTTTTATTACAAAGATGACATCATAATATATAAAGCATGATGAAGAGTTTCAATTACTTATTTTTCTATAATTATCTCGTTTTTTTATCTTTTTTTTATTCGTTATCGATAAAATAATAATAATTTATAATTTTTTTAATAATTTTTAAAATGTTCATTAATTTAAAATTTTTCTTTAAAAGTACTTAATTTTTTGAAGCAATTATTAATTTTTATTATTTGTATTTATTTTTAAAAAGTTTATTAATAAATTCTATTTTTCGAAAGAAAAAATTCCTCTCCTCTCTAATTTTGTAATAAAATCTAAGCTATGCGTGAATTATTAAATATGTCAAGTACATAAGTTAACGTGTCTCTCATGTTATAAATTTCTCACTTTTTTTTGTTTTTTTTTACGTGGGATTAACTTTAACACTCCTTACACTTATAATATTAACAATGAGTAAATACCCATAGTAATCCATGAGATTCATGCAATTACTCATAGTAATCCCTAAGATCCCGATTTTTCTATTGTAGTCCTCCAGATAGAGCTCCGAGCACTCAAACTAGTCCCCGGCCATATTTCAGGTGATGACTCATCACCGGAGCGCTGACATGGCCTCAGATTGCCACGTGGGACGTGTCCAAAACGACGTCGTTTTGGGTTTGGCGCCTTTGAAAGCCAAAAACGACGCCGTATAGTTGTTACTTAGTATGAAAAACAATTTTCTCCCCCAACACAAACACTTCGTCTCTTCTTCTTCCACCCTCTGAATTCTTCTTCATCTCCCCATCAATGGCGTAGCCGTATGGTTGTATTTGCTAGGTTTACGAAAATTTGAGAGAAGAAGTCATCTGATCAGAAGTTGCTATCGCTCTTCCCTTCCCTTCCTTCACCACAAACAGGAGGTTCTGACGTTGTGATCGGACTCAAGGTAACCTTCATTTTTTTTTACTTTGCATTTTGAATACAGTGTTGGTTGATCATAGCATTGGTCAGTGTAGTTGAGGTTCTGGAGTTTTGGTGTCATTGTAGTGACTAGGGTTTGAATCTTGGCTGGGGTTTGTGGGGTTGCTGTAATACTCGAATGAAACAGGGATGAAACAGGGAGATGTATGGAGGTTTGGAAAAATCTGTTTTCTTGTGGTGATTATTTTTTCTTTTGAATGCATGATATATTAGGCTTTCAAAGGCCTTTTTGGTATGTCTTGGCCTTGCTTTTGATGAAACTACAGATAGCAGCATAATGATTTCTAGGCCGCCTTTTACAATCAACTTTTGTTGTTTTTTGATAAACAATGAAATTTATGTTAATATACTATGCTATGTGGTTTACCATTCAAGAAGCAGTTTCTTTATTTTTTTCATAAACCATAGAATTTATCTTAACAACAATTTCATAGTTAACAACACTTTTCATTCCATCAAGAAGCAGATTTTTACAACTGTTGATAACAAGGAATCCAAAACCACCAATTCATTCATCATTTACAACACAGGATCACCAACAACACTGTCAACACACACACAGCTAACATTAACAATTGGGTAATCACTTTTTGCATCTGGACATCCTCCTCCAACCTTCGAAGCCTTCAATCAAAGTTGATCTTCACTTCATCACCACACGATTCTGACTTTTCAATCTATTCTTCATTCATAGAATCTGCCCACACAAAAAGTCCGCACCATCTCTTCCCACTTGTTTGTAACCAATAAAAGATCAAAGTTTAGAGATGAACAACACAAGAACAGTTAGGGGAGGAAAATCATAACAACACAAGAACAGTAAGGGGAGAAAAATCATAACAACACAAGAACAGTCATGGGAGGAGAATCATAACAACACAAGTAATTATTCTAACCTACATTATAATTGGGGCAGCCATAGAACGGTTTATTCGGATTCAAATCTGTGTCAGACCATCTGAGAACTGGCCTACAGCCACAGCCGCACCATTCTGGCGGGGTCAATCTTCTGCTCTTCGTTTGCGTTCTAGTCCGGTTCCAGCTAGATGGGGAACGAACAGAGCTTCCACCTGCAGTGCTACCTCCACCCATCATCGACGTGATTAGCAGCCCCGAATGAGAGTGTATGAACAGGAAGAACTGTATGAAAGAAGAAGAAGATGTGAACAAGACGAAGAGGGAGAGTGTATGAGAATTTGGGGATTTAGGGTTACATATACTAGAAGGGACCAATCTGGGTAAAAATTGGAACTTAGCCAGCTCAGCTACCCGTTGGGAACCCTCCAGCATGGCAATCCGAGGCCATGTCAGCGCTCTGGTGATGAGTCATCACCTGAAATATAGCCAGGGACTAGTTTGAGTACTCGGAGCTCTATCTGGGGGACTACAATAAGGAAATCGGGATCTTAGGGATTACTATGAGTAATTGCATGAATCTCAGGGACTACTATGGGTATTTACTCTATTAACAATCTCTTCTTCAAGTGTGAGTCTTTACATCAAGCATCAACTTCTCCTCTTTCTAACTCCTTCACTACGAGTATTCGTCCATCACACCGCCGCAAAACACTACAGGACACGCCGCCCAAACCACTTTTGCCAAAAAAACTTTCGATACTTTACCTTAAATACTCCTTAAATAATCAAATATTATTATATTAACAAAAATAACAAAATTTTATACACATTTCTAGAAAAATTATCAAATACATGAATCTCATCAATAATTATGTAAAACTTTTTATATGGTTAAACTCATACAGCAATTACCAAAACTTTATAGAGCCAAAGAATGTTGATTTTCCTGGTTGCTTTCGTCCCCTTTGAATAAAACATATTCATAAGTCATAATTTCTTAATCACGAAGAGTTGTATATAATTTCCCCGCAGTTACTTACTTCCATTCTCATTTGCACACGCACAGATCACACGTCTTACAAATTCTTGATACGCATGATGATGCCATCTCTTCCTTGCACCTCTTACCTCCCTTTCTTCCTTCACATGCCAACACATATTCATATACCTTCCCAACTGCCGCCGTCAACTTCAATCCAAATAATAAAAACACCCACTCTTCACTCTCCTCTCTCCACCTGCTTCCATAAAATCCATCTCAACAAACTTAACCAACTCCTTCAAGAAAATGCAATCATAGTCAAACCCCTCCATCATAATCCCAACCTCCACACAATAAAAAAAAAAGTGAAAAATAAAAATAAAAAAAAATGCTGAAGAAACTGCGACGCAAGGTGAGCATTGCATTCACACAAGGCCTCAAAAAACGCCCTAAACCCTATAAAACCCCAAAACCAGAATCAGAATCAGAATCAGAATCACAACCACCATCACAATCACCAGAGTTTTCAGTTCCAACAACAATGCCACGCACCAATAAGCAGCGTTTTCCATTCATATTCCCAGAGACTGATTCCAGTGTGCTTCCAGAACCTTCCAATTTCTTCTCCCAAAACCTTCTCTCAAACCCACTCCCAACAAACTCGTTCTTCCAAAACTTCGTTCTCAAAAACGGTGACGTTCCAGAATACTTTCATCCTTACCTAATCAAACCCTCAAATTCCTCTCTTTCCCTCTCATACCCTTCGCGAATCTCAAACACCGCATTCACCTACCAAGCCTTCAACTCCGATCTCACAATCACTAATTCAAACGAAAAAACCTTTCATTCCAATCACAAAATCTCCTCCTACAGTGATCTGAGTGTAACGTTGGAGATTCCTTCTTCTAATCTCAGATTCTTCCTTGTTAGGGGAAGCCCCTTTGTCACTTTCTCTGTTACTCAACCAACTCCTCTTTCAATCTCAACCATCCACGCGATCCTCTCTTTCTCTTCTTCCAATGAATCGCAAACCAAGTTCACTTTTCAGTTCAATAACGGCCAAACGTGGCTCCTCTATGCTTCTTCACCGATCAGGCTTAACCACACTCTCTCTGAGATCACTTCTGATCCGTTTTGTGGTGTGATTCGGGTAGCTCTTTTGCCGGGTTCCGATTCGCGGCAGGTGGCGGTTCTTGATAGGTTCAGTTCTTGTTACCCTGTGAGTGGTGATGCTGTGTTTTCAAAGCCTTATAGTGTTGAGTATAAGTGGGAGAAGAAAGGGTGGGGTGATTTGTTGATATTAGCACACCCTCTTCATCTTCAGCTTTTGTCTAATGTTGGTTCTGGTGTTGTTGTTTTAGAGGATTTGAAGTATAAGAGCATTGATGGTGATCTTGTTGGTGTTGTTGGGGATTCATGGATATTGGAAACAAATCATGTTTCTGTAACTTGGCATTCTATTAGAGGTATTAGGGATGGATCTTATGATGAAATTGTTTCGGCTCTTGTGAGGGATGTTGAGGGACTGAATTCGGCTGGGATATCGACGAATTCGTCCTATTTCTATGGCAAATTGGTTGCCAGGGCGGCGAGGTTGGCGTTGATAGCCGAAGAAGTGTGTTTTCCTGATGTGATTCCTGCTGTTAGGAAGTATTTGAAGGAGACCATCGAGCCGTGGCTCGACGGAAGTTTTAATGGGAATGGATTTCTGTATGATAAGAAATGGGGAGGCATTGTTACAAAGCAAGGGTCTAATGATTCCGGTGCTGATTTTGGGTTTGGAATTTACAATGATCACCATTATCATTTGGGATATTTTCTATATGGAATTGCAGTGCTTGCTAAGATTGATCCTGCTTGGGGAAGGAAGTATAAGCCTCAAGCATATTCGCTTATGGCTGATTTTATGACATTGAGCAGAGGATCGAATTCTAGTTTTACGCGTCTGAGGTGTTTTGATCTGTATAAATTGCATTCTTGGGCTGGAGGGTTAACTGAGTTTGCAGATGGAAGGAATCAAGAGAGTACTAGTGAAGCTGTGAATGCATATTATTCGGCAGCATTGATGGGTCTGGCTTATGGGGATCCCCACCTTGTTGCGATGGGATCGACGCTTACAGCGTTGGAAATTCACGCAGCGCAAATGTGGTGGCAAGTTAAAGAGGGAGGGAATGTATATGAGGAAGATTTCACAAGAGAGAACAGGGTAGTTGGGGTTCTATGGGCTAACAAAAGAGACAGTGCACTATGGTTTGCACCTCCTGAGTGGAGAGAATGTAGGCTTGGGATTCAGCTCTTACCAATACTGCCAATTTCTGAAGTCCTTTTCTCGGATGTTGATTTTGTGAAGCAGCTTGTAGAGTGGACATTGCCTGTCTTGAACAGGGAAGGGGTTGGAGAAGGATGGAAGGGATTTGTCTATGCCCTGCAAGGAATCTATGATAATGAAAGTGCGCTGCAAAAGATACGAAGCTTGAATGGTTTCGATGATGGTAACACGTTGACTAACCTCTTATGGTGGATTCACAGCAGAGGTGATGAGGATGACTCATTTGCGCATGGGAAACACTGTTGGTTTGGTCATTACTGCCACTAGGTATTGTTAATGATTTCAAATACTTGAAAAGATAATAAGTTACATAGTTTCTGGCATTGTACCTATTTATGTATTTGGTGTATGTTTCTTACAATTCCTCTGTAAGTATAAAGTCTTTGGCGGTTCGCATTCATTCTGAGTCTTTAATGTTATGTTCACATCATAAATTTTGGCATTTTGAGTTAGTGAAGTTAAGGTGGCTAAAACTGATGGATACCCTTTAATAAAGGAAACAACACTATACAAATATTGGTAATGTAACTATGATGGTAATTTCCTTTTGAATGATTTGTTAGCAGCAGAAACTTGAAAGAGTAAAATATGTGAATTCGTTTTACCAGTATGTTGTCCCTTCAATTTTGTATCTGGGGTCAAATACCTATGAAAGTTATTTATTCACAAGGCTTGTGATTTTCCAACTTAACCACAAGAATCCTGAAGGATATAAAGTATGAACTCATCTCCCATTCAGATAACTTTTCATATTAGCAAGACCCTTTTTTATTCTTTCCTTTCTAAACACCCGAAATTGTTTCTTATGTATTCTTACTAGCCACGCATGGCATCATCCTTTCATTTTTCATCAAACAATTCCTTTCTTCATACAATTCCCATTCCCCAATTCCTTTCTTCTTTGGTTCTCCGTTCTCTCCCCTCCAACTATATAAAAAATTACAACCCATTCCCTCCAACTAACTTAAACCCCTACCAAATCCAAATCTCATTCATAAATCAAACAATATAATTACTTAGCAGTGCCAAATTAAAATTCACAATGCTAAAAAGATTAATTAAAGGTAAAAAACGAAGACCACCACCACCACTTCCTCCTCCTCCTCCTCCTCCTCCTCCTCCTCCTTCGCCACCACCACCACCTCCTCCTCCACCAGCATCACCACCTCCTCCTCCTCCTCCTCCTCCTATGCCATCATCATCACCATCACCATCACCATCCTCATTACTGCCACCGCCCCCACCACCTCCACCTCCATCACCACCAAAGCAACCAAACACACCATTCCTCTTCCCTAAAACAGATTCCAGAATCCTCCCAGATCCTTCAAACTTCTTCTCCCAAAACCTTCTATCAAATCCACTTCCCACAAACTCATTCTTCCAAAACTTTGTCATAAAAAACGGTGATCAACCCGAATACATTCACCCTTACCTCATCAAATCCTCCAACTCCTCCCTCTCATTCTCTTACCCTTCTCACTTGGCCACCCCCACTTTCATATCCCAAGTCTTCAACCCTGACATAACCATCTCCTCCATAACCAAACCCGATCATGATCACTCTCACTTGAAGCATGTAATCACTTCCTACAGCGAGCTGAGTGTAACTTTAGACATTCCCTCTTGCAACTTGCGGTTCTTCCTTGTTAGAGGAAGCCCTTTTGTTACATCATTAGTAACCAATAATTCGCCACTTCTTATCACAACCATTCATGCCATCACTTCATTCTCCTCGAACAGCACTCTGACTAAGCACACCATGCAACTCAACAATGGTCAGACATGGCTCATATATACTACAGCAGCAGTTACCATGACTAATAGTCGCCTTTCCGAAGTTACCTCTGATGGGTTCTCTGGCATTATTAGAATAGCATTGTTGCCTGATTCAGACACCAAATACGAGTCATTTCTTGATAGGTTCAGCACTTGTTTCGCCATCTCTGGTGATGCTTCGTTCGGGAAAGCTTTTTGTGTCGAATACAAATGGGAAAAGAAAGGATGGGGTGAGTTGTTAATGCTAGCTCACCCTCTTCACCTTCAGCTTCTGTCAACTAACGATTGTGATGTAACGATTCTGAATGATTTCAAGTATAGAAGCATTGATGGGGACCTTGTTGGCATTGTTGGAGACTCATGGGTTTTGAAAAGTTACCCTGTTTCTGTTACTTGGCATTCCGCTAGAGGAATCAAAGAATCTTCATATGATGAAATTTCTGCAGCACTTTCTGAAGATGTAAATTCTTTGAACAACTCAGGAATAATCACAACAACATCTTGCTATTACTATGGGAAATCCATAACAAGAGCAGCGAGATTGGCTTTGATAGCTGAAGAGGTTTCATTTCATGATGTCATCCCGGTGATTAGGAAGTTTTTGAAGGATGCAATTGAGCCATGGTTAGATGGAACTTTCGAAGGAAACGGTTTTCTCTATGATTCAAAATGGGGAGGAATTGTTACTTCACAAGGATCTAAAGATTCGAGTGCAGATTTCGGATTTAGTATTTACAATGATCATCATTATCATTTGGGATATTTTCTATATGCAATTGCAGTGCTTGCAAAGATTGATCCAGCATGGGGAAGAAAGTATAAGCCTCAAGCATATTCGCTTATGGCGGATTTCATGAACTTGGGAAGAAGATCAAACTCTAGTTACACCCGTTTGAGATGTTTTGATCTTTACAAATTGCATTCTTGGGCTGGAGGTCTAACCGAATTCGCAGATGGAAGAAACCAAGAGAGCACAAGTGAAGCTGTGAATGCATATTACTCTGCAGCGTTGATGGGTCTCGCTTATGGCGACACCCATCTTATTGCAACAGGATCAACTCTTGTAGCATTGGAAATGCATGCAGCTCAAATGTGGTGGCATGTAAGAGAAGGAGAAAACTTGTATGATGAAGATTTTGTGAAAGAGAATAGAATAATGGGTGTTCTTTGGGCTAATAAAAGAGACAGTGGTCTTTGGTTTGCTCCACCAGAATGGAGAGAATGTAGGCTTGGAATTCAGGTTCTGCCATTGTTGCCTATAACAGAGACATTGTTCTCTGATGTTGGTTATGTGAAGGAGCTTGTGGAATGGACAAAGGCAAATTTGAATAGGAAAGGTGTTGGTGAAGGGTGGAAAGGTTTTATCCATGCCATGGAAGGGACTTATGATAGAGAAAGTGCATTGCAGAAGATTAGAAGCTTGAAGGCTTTTGATGATGGAAACTCTCTAAGCAATTTGCTGTGGTGGATTCATAGTAGAGGTGATGTTGTTGAGGAAGAGTTTGATCATGGAAAACATTATTGTTGGTTTGACCATTATTGCCATTAGGTGCTGTTCTTTATGTTTTCATGTTTCTATAATGTAAATTTAAGAGGCTAAAGTTAAGAGTAACTAGTTATTTAACCCTTGTCTGTCTTTCATATTGATGTTTGTAAATTTGTCATTGAAAAGGTAGCGTTGAATTGAATGAGATGTTTGCCGAGTGTTATATATGTTGAATACCTCAACCTTTTATATTATAACCAATTGACTATCTAATTTGTTTCTTCATCTATTTATAATCTACAAAAGTAATTTTTTATACAATAAGTTTTAGCCATCTTACTTTTTTAATGATACCATATCAACACTTCTAAATGCATAGTAATATATAAGAATCAGCCAATCATCTTTAGAAAAAAAAATTTAAATTCTTATCTATTATTATTCAACTGAAACATAAATAACTAATTAAATACAATAAATATATACAAATAAAGTGTCATAATAATTATAATTATAAGAAGTTTCAATTACAAATATTCAAATCTCACATTATTTGACTTATTTATATATATTATATAAGATTTACTACTACACTATTTGATTTATTTACAAATAATGTTGCATACAACTCTTATTACTATACAAATTGTTAAAAACGACTCCAAATAAGTTTAAATTTGACACAACATCTTATTAGGTATATTTAAATATATTATTTTATATTATATTTTGGTGTTTTCATTCGAATAATTTTTTTTTAACTTTTTCTGATAATTATTTGCAAATAATGAAAACAACAAATTTTGAATTAATTAGGTTTATTCATATTTAATAAGTCTGGGATATAGTTAATTGTTCACATCTCTATTGTCTACCTAGCAAAATTGTGATAGTTTATATTATCAATGCAAGAAAATTATAATATTTTTATCAAGATGAATGAAGAATTACAGCAATATCACTAAATGTAAATTACTGAACAAATGAAAAAGTACTTCGCCACATAAACGTGGGGGCATATGCAGAGATGCAAATATTGTTGGTTGAAACAAAGAAAGATAAATATCATATAGTATATCGTCATATATAAAAAAAAAGGAGAGTATCGGACTCTATTAACGGTTGATTTAAAAATCTTGATAATAAACAAAACATGTGACTGCACTACAGTATAGAACCTGGTGCGTTGATGTTCTTCGACGTTGAAATCTTGAAAATAAGTTTACAATCAAATAGCAACATATAACTAGTTTGGAGTAGGAAGGTCTTTCTCCTGTTGTACTCTGACCACTTTGCATTTGAGTTCTTCCATGAAGAATTCTTCTAAATTTATTATTGATGGGAGTGTGTGGCACTGGTATCAATTTCCCAAAACAACCAAGAGGCCAACTGAAAACGTGGAGAAAAATCTATTATATATTCCTATGATTTGAACTATATATGTATATGAGAAATTTTTGGAGAATAGCAATCTTTAGTATTTTTTGTTATTATTTGGACAGCACAAATACTAAATTGTCTTTAATAAATATAAATTTTATTAATTCATGTGTGCAAATTCTGAAAAAATGTAAGTATAAACTGTATTGATTCATGCATATAAAATTTTGATAAATATAACTACAAATTATATGCTTATTGTGTGTAAAATGTCTGTAAATATAGGTACAAATTATTGCTGGCTAAATATTGACAAAAAATAATAATATTTACCCATAATGTAATATCGTTATATATATATACCTAATGTAATAATACTTACATTAGTGAATAGTATTCTATAGATTATTAGTATCATTAATCTTACCACTTAATTGAATTGGAAATTTCATTCATATTCCAGCTACCATTTAATGTTGACGGCATCTATTAGATTAATATTTTTGAAAATACAAATAAAAATATAAAGATACCTTTAGTTTTTTTTTTTTTTTTTTTTTTTGGTGACAAAGATACCTTTAGTTTGTGTTTTCGTTTTTTATTTTTATTTTCAGTGTTTTTTTTTTCAAAATTTTGTGAAAAAAAATGAGATAAAAAATAGAAAATATAATTTTATTGTTTTTTATTTTTTTTAACAAAATTTTAAAAATAGAAAACACTAAAAATGAAGAAGGAAAAAAACGAATGTTATTTGAAATTCGATAAGCATTCAAAGATTATCTTAGCGTTCAAATGCCAATGATTTTCTTACCTAATAAAGCCAATAATGACACAGATGAACCACTGCTTCCAATTAAGCCTGACTGTGGAAGTGAATTTTCCGAGGAATTCAACGATGATAAACTGGAAGAACAAAAAAAAATAGCGATTTTATTGTTTTCTTAAAATGTTCTCAAACAGAAAAAAAAAAAAGCCAAAATATAGAGAAAAGTTCAAAGAGCGCTAACCTGAAGTACAACTGTCAAGCCTATTATTCCCATAAAGAGGTAGATCTCGTGACTCCTTTAAATATGTTGAATTCATCTAGCTTCCTTGCATTAAATTCATTGAAGATCTGCACTTTTGAAAATAGAATTCTTAAGAATTTAACGTCAATGTCGAATTTAACATCAATGTCCATAAGACGGAGTAGCAAGAAATCTGGTACAATGTGATCATGTTGATTAAGTGTTAACTCCTTGCTAGAAGCTAAGGAGCAGAATATTCATGATATTTATGTGCTTGCTTAGTTGCATTATATCAATTCTTCTGTATTACCGTTCAATTTCACTAATTTTATGCTTTGTTCCTCTAATTGCATAATTGATTAAATATTAGATTTCTACTTTGTTAGATGAGTTAAATTTATATGAGGATCACTTAAACTATAATGCACATATGCAAAGCAGGATACCAGGATCTATCATAAGGAGCCAAAATTGATAAATCCAGGCCTCTTCTCACTAATCGAACCATAATTCAAGCTACAAGAGTCCGATTGATCAGCACCATGTCAAAGATAGCCGGATCACTGCCTACGCCCTGTTGATGTCTCAATAGCGCAACTCTGGCAAAATCAACCAGACAATGAGACAATGCAAGTACTACCAGGCTATTGAATTTTTTAATCTACCAAATACAAAATGAGGTAAAAAACACAAACACTTCTTGAAAAAACTTTACCAATCCAGTCTTATCAAACATAAATACTATAATTTTTGAAAAGCTATTTTTTAAAAGTTTAATTTTCATAAACTATTTTAAAAAATAAAAATTTTACCAACTAGAAAGTAGACATAAATGAAATTAGCCTATGAAAATTAACTTTTAAAAGATGGCTTTTTACTAGAAAGTAGACAATGTGCACCTTATCCAACTAGCGTCGTTGAGTCCAGAATTACCAGAACCCTGCAACTCAGCGTAAAACCCTCTTTTCTCTTCCACTCTTAGCACTCATAAAGTTTTTCCTTCTAACAGTAATCTAACAAACAAACCGTCTCAATGCTCAATCGATAACTTCCCTCATCTTCTCAAATGGAACTCACTTCCTCTTTCATACTCTCCCGCAATTACTCCTTCTCATCCTCCCTCTCCCCATTCCAAACCAACAACCCCAAAGTACCCCTCATCACTACCACCACCACCACCGGTAGTCCCCATTCCCTCCGCATTATCGCCGTCGCCAACGCCGTAAATGACCCGCCCCCACAGAATCCGCAACCTCTTCCTGAAAACAGCCCCCAGCGGCTCCTGAAGGAGCTCGCGGAGCGCAGGAAGATAACATCCCCAAAGAAAAAATCTCCGCCAAGAAGGTTCATCCTGCGTCCCCCACTAGACGACAAAAAACTCGCAGAGAGATTCCTCAACAGCCCCCAACTAACTCTCAAATCATTCCCCTTACTCAGCTCCTGCCTTCCTTCCAGGTGCCTCAACGCCGCCGACAACACGTGGATCGACGACTGCCTTCTAGAAGCCAAGCAAGCCTTGGGGTATCCTCTAGAACCTTCAGCTTCATTGGATGATGATAACCCCGCGAAGCAGCTCGACTCTCTGCTGTACCTTGCGTTTCAGCACCAGGGGTTCGAGAGGTCCCGTGCGAGGCACGTGAGGTGCGGGCACTCGAGGCTGTTCTTTCTTGGGCAGTACGTGCTGGAGCTTGCCTTTGCTGAGTTTTTTCTTCAGAGATATCCGAGGGAGGGGCCGGGTCCGATGCGTGAGAGGGTGTTTGGCTTGATTGGGAAGTCGATGATGCCGCGGTGGATTAAGGAGGCGAGTTTGCACAATTTGGTGTTCCCTTTTGATGATATGGATAAGCTTGTTAGGAAGGAAAGAGAGCCACCCGTCAAGTAAGCTCTCTCTCTCTCTCTCTCTCTCTCTCTCTCTCTCTCTCTCTCTGAGTCTTGGTTATACTACATTGTCCCTTTCTATGCTATTGTGCTACTATTTAACTATCATCACTCGCTTTGCACTATGTTTGGGAGTTTCGAATAGAGGAATAGAAAAGTGTGATGTAGAGCCAGTTGCTTGTTTGGGAGTTTAAGACGGTAAGGGAAAGAAAATTAGATTCATTGTCTGGGAGTTATGTAATTGGTGAACGGAATGAAAATCACAAAATCATTTGAACCCTTGCTAACTTGCTTACTGCAATAGCTTTTTACCCCTCCTACTCCGACTGGCACCTTATGAGAAATCAAAGTCTTTGGGTTCCAAAAATCCCCAGAGGAGTATGGCCGCAATGATGAAATTTAAAGGAATTGACAGACAGGCATTAGGGAGTGTCAGGGCAGTCTGACCGTCTTCCTGGTTGTGTCTGGCTGGCTAGGACAGGCCCCTGGTCGAGTTTGACCAGCCAAATTGGCCTTGGCACCCATGGTTGTGTCTAGCCCTGACCGAGTTTGGCTGACCAGACTAGCCCTGACCAGCACGCAACGACCCACTCTCGCCACTAGAGCAATTTACGACAGCCAACAGCCAGCCAAGGAGAACATAGTGGAATGCAGTACTAGAGGGCTAGGCCCCCAACTGCTATTCGGCAAATGAGTGGTGGGCACACACATCGCTTCATCCGGTGTACACCAGTCCCTTCAGTCCGCAATGATCCTTGAATATCCGGGGGACTGTGTGCCTTAAACTTGGTCGTACTCATAACCGCATTAGGTCTCCGAGGTGAACAGCCTCTGGTCAATGGAATTGTTAGATAAATTAGTCAATTGGAAGTAATAACAGTAGCAATGAGATTTGAAGCATAACTTTGTACATGCAACTCAAGCCTCATATCGCTGGACTTGTCCAAGTTACTTATCTGGTTAATTTTCTCAAATGCAAGACTTCTACGACAGATGTTTTCATTTAGAAATGAAGTGAAGCAGAATGCAGTTTCAACAGTGAAATTGTGTTTATGCAAAGTGGTATTTTGACTTGCTGGTCAATAGATTAGTATCCTTTTTGGTTAATGATACAAAATTACATGATGGACCTTATGTAAACAATGATGACTATGTGATAGTAGTATAGTTGCTTTTTATCGTTTATTTATCCCATGAGAGTGCCTTGTCTGCTTTTGTCTTTTATTTCTCCCATGGGAGTGCCTTGCCTGTGAATGTACTCTGTATTTTGAAGTTGCCGCAGTTTTGCTGATGGAATAATTATTTTGATTGATGTAGAGGACTTTAGTCTAACCAGCACACTAGAATTCTACTAAGAGGATATGCCCTTATTCAAGTTTAAGAACATCCCTGCATTCTCACATGGGGAATGCTTCTTGATTGGTACCCATGACTGATGAAATTGAATTGATTAATTAGGGTAACCTAATAATTTCTTCTCATGAATGAAGCTTGTGTTTTTAGGTGCTTGGAGGATGCTAAATATCTTTTCTCTTTTATTTTCTGTTTTGGTGTTTCTTTTTTATTATTTATTTATTAGCGTCAAAATAGAAGCTACCTGTGTAATCCAAAGCTAGATCCTTGTAATCTTGGATAACTAATGTAAATAGATGTTATTATTTGTAATGTTACCCATGACTTTGTGGCATCGGCATGAGACCATGACTTTGTATGTCTATCTGTTGCCATCTTCCTTTCAAGACCATGGTGTTACAGCTCATGGTTTGTAAATTATAGACATATGAGTCTTACAATCAAAATGATAGTATGGTGAAAAGAGAAACCATGCTGAGTGACAACTCCAGAACCCCCAGTTTTCTTTTTAATTTTTTTTTTAAATTTCTCTTTTTGGACCCATCTTAATCAATGGAATTGATCTTTAACATAATATGTTCCTGAAGTGTATTGTTCACAGATTTTCTGCATTTCTTATTCCATTTTGTAGGTCTGTCTTTTGGGCTCTATTTGGGGCAATCTATTTGTGCTTCGGTATGCCGGAAGTATACCGTGTTCTTTTTGAAGTCTTTGGAATGGATCCAGATGCTGACTATTGCCAGCCCAAACTGCGTAGACAACTCGAAGATGTAGATTATGTGTCTACTGAATTTGAAGCCAAGATAAGCTGGCAAGACATGGTTGCCTATAAGGCAAGCTCTACAAACCTTTCTTTCTTAGCGTTATTTGTTTTAACAGTTAGCATGCAAAAACCTAGAGATATTATGTAGATATCATAGCTGTTAAAACTTGGACTAGCCGAATTATAAATTCAATTCTGTTTCTACGCACTACTGTGCTGCCAAATATACTAGCAAATTTCTTGGCTTATTATATAAATCGCATCTGTTACTATTAGGAGACAAAGCAATGGTGTTAACTGTTCTGCGTTCAGCCTCCTGCAGATGCCCTGTTTGCACATCCGCGGTTGTTCAGATCCTGTGTTCCCCCAGGCATGCATCGGTTCAGAGGGAATATATGGGATTATGATTGCAAACCAAAGGTTATGCAGACCCTTGGATATCCACAGGAAATGAATGATATGACTCCAGATATTACCGAAGCCCGGAACATAGAGCTCGAACTTGGATTGCAGGTAGAGCTATATTGTTGCATCTAATGCCTTCCCTTTATCCCGACTGGGGTTACTGCACTCACGTTATGAGGTCTGACCTTATTGAATTCGTTGTCGAACTGCAGCTATGTTTCTTGCATCCATCAAAGTACAAACTTGAGCATCCTCGATTTTGCTATGAAAGATTAGAATACCTTGGCCAAAAGATACAGGTATTTCATTTGACCACACTCTGGTTTCACTATTGAAATATATAACTAAAACTTTTTGTTGTCTTCAATGCTTATGATATAATCTTTTTCCATTTTTATTCTTGAATATTGTACAGGATTTGGTGATGGCTGAACGACTGCTGATGAAGCATTTAGATGCTCCTGGGCTGTGGCTACAAAATAGGCACCGCCGCCTTCTTATGAACAAGTATTGTGGAAGATATTTGAGGGCTAAACATCTTCACCATTATATTATATATGGTGAAAGTGTTCAAGATAAGTACGAGCACAATCGGCGACTGAGAAACCCAGCCAACACAGCAGTTCAACAAGCTCTTCATGGACTTTCATATGCTGTTTATGGGAAACGTGATGTGAGACGTCTGATGTTTGAGGTTTTTGACTTTGAGCAAGTCCAACCTCAAGAAGTCTAAAAAATGAAGAGATAGTAGTGAAACGAGGATAAAAGAACCTTCTCCTTTTCCTCATCCTTCGCCATTTCCTTCTTCCTTTACATTTTCTCTCGTTTTATTCTTTTACACTTCATTTAGGCCATACCCTGATATTTTATAATTCACCTCCTAGTCCTAGTGATTTCTGAGTTATTTTGAAGTTTCCTTGGTGTATATAATAGTTGTATATTTTCTTTTAATCAATTTTGATGGTGCGGCCTATACAATGAAAAAATGCATTGAGATGAGGATACATGTGACTATTGTTCCGTTGCATAATGTCTGGTTGGTGGAGTAAGGCTGCCCTTGGTTGTTGTATACTCGTAAGACATTAGAGATATGGATACAAATTACTAGTGTGTATATATATTGTATTTGATAAAATATAGAATTAAGACACAATAAAATTGTGAAAAGTCTATATTGTCCTTCATAATAATATTTCTTTTGGGAAAAATAAGATATTCACCGTTGCTATCCCCATCTCTACCATCATAGATTCATCCGGTACACATTTAGCCAGAAATCAATAACCGAAAATTAAGTAATGGAAGAATACCACTTATTTTTCAAAAAAAGGAAAACAAAAAGGAAGAACACAACATAGGAGAAAAACGACAAAGATGGGAGGCGGCAGAGCCGGAGCCAAAGACGGAGGAAGAGGCGACCAAGGGGGGAGGAAGATGAACACAGATATGAGGAAGAGGCGAGGTAGAGAGAGAAGGCATTGGAGGATTGCTAGAGGCCATGAGGAGGAAAGGAGAGAAGAGCACAAAGGGGAGGTGAAAGCACACGAGCAGACCACAACAACGGCGACAAGGTGAGAAGAAAGGAGGGAGGGAGGAAGAAAGGGTAAAATTGAAAATAAAAGAAATGAGGATAAAATTGTAAAAATTATCTGTGTCTATATCAAATGTTGTGCCTCAACTTATTGGAGGTACACTAAATATATGTTATTTGTATCAATTTATGTACTATTGTGTCTTTTAAAATTTAGAGTAATTACTCAAATTAGTCTTCGAAGATTTTAGAATTGGACATTTTAGTCTAAAAAAAATTAATACACAGATCAATCCTCAAAGTTTTATTCCGACAGACAAATTAGTTTCCAATTCATTTTTCAGCAAAGTAATTACCCAAATCAGTCCTCAAAAATTTTAAAAACGGACATTTTAGTCTAAAAAAAATTAATGTACAAATCAATCCCAATGTTTCTCTATTAGACATAATAGTCCGCTGTCCAAAAATAAAATAAAATAAAATTATTATTATTATTAATTATACAATAATATTGTATTATATTTTTTGTATTTTTTGAAAAAAATAATAATAAATTTATTTATTAAATTCTTATAATAATAATAATAATAATAATAATAATAATAATAATAATAATAATAATAATAATAATTGAAAAAGTCAGTTAAAAGCAACGCACTATCAATTATTTTGGAGGAATGTTAATATTATTTGTATTTAATTTGATATACTGATATTATAAAATAATTTTATGTGTATTTTTAATTACGTAATATTATATTAATAAAATAAAATAATTATTTTTTATATTGATGGTGTAAATAATTAAAAAAAAATGTAACTGCATAATTATATTAAACACTTTATATTATCAGTTGATCAAAATTTAACTAATATTATTTTGCAAAACCTTTATTTCAATTGAGAAGAATGATGAGAAATAAAGTTGTAAAAGGTAGTATCATCATCTTTGGAGCATTGTGGCTCCATTATTATAGTAGTCCTGGGACCTGGCCATCATATCAATTACATACAAATTGCTAAATAACGGTGAAGTTGCATGACATCAATAATATAAATATGCTTTAATTATTAAATAGATTTTGCTACGAACTTATTTAAAACTTATTTGAATTGAAAAAAAAATTCTATTTTTTAAAAAATTAATATAATTTATTTTTATTTGAGACTCAATTTAATTATTTAAAATAAATTTAATTCTTTAATTTAAAATAATTTTTATATGAGTTATAATTTTTCTTTTATAATTTTGTTTTTAACAAAATTATTTTATTAAATATTCACTTATTATTAAAATATATAAATAAAATTATTTTTTATATTTAACATATTGAGTTTGTTTAATATGAAAATTAATTTTAAATTTTTTTACTTCATTTATAAAAAAAGTTAAAATTAAAATTTTCAAAAAAAAAATAAATAATTTTTTTGTTTATTCTCAAATAAGAAAATTTAATTTTTAAATAAATTCTAATTCATAGATTTCCAAACTATACGATTATTCTACCCTTTTATACGTCAATTGATCAATGCGCTTGACTGAACCCTGAACCTTTATAAAATTTGATTTTTGTATTCGATTGCTGATGGTAGATTGTACATATTTAATAGTTATTTAATTAACTTATAATAAGTTGTGTTTATTTGTATGCGTTCAAGAATAATTTGTTTTGTATGTATTAGTAATCATTATGATGTGATACTTTTTCAATTATTATTATTATTATTATTATTATTGAGTGACTATATATATATAAATTTAATGAATAAATTTATTATTATTTTTGTTCAAAAAATATAAAAAATATAGTACAATATTATTGTGTAATTAATAATAATTATTTTATTTTATTTTATTTTTGCACGGAGAACTATTATATCTAACAGAGAGAAACCTTGGAGATTTATTTGTACATTAATTTTTCTTGGGAACTAAAATGTTCGTTTTTAAAATCTTTGAGGATTGATCTGGGTAATTATTCTGCCAGAAAATGAACTGGGGACTGATTTGTCTGCCGGAGTAAAACCTTGGAGATTAATCTGGGTATTAATTTTCCTTGGGGAATAAAATGTCCAATTCTAAAATCCTCGGGGACTGATTTGGATAATTACTCTAAAATTTATGTCTCAATAACCAAACAATGAATATGTGTCACAGTATCTATGTTTTGGGTAGACACATCCACTAACCAAATGAATGCTAAGTGAATAATGAAAACATTGGTGTAATCTACTAGAATGGTGAGCTAGGAGAATTTATGTAAGTATGAGAAGTAGAACTAGTTTGTTAACAACTTATTAATTATACTACACATTTATGGGAGAATGGTGAGCTAGGAGAATTTATGTAATTATGAGAAGTACAACTAGTTTGTTAACAACTTATTAATTATACTACACATTTATGGGATTCTCTAGAATTTTCATGATCTTATTTGATAAAAGTAAATATCTAGGTATTATGATGGAGAAGTATAGAAATAAAATAAATAATTCAAGTACTATAAATATCTAGGATAATATCTAAAAAAATCTAAGATAATATGTAATACCTATAATGATTTATAATTTATGATCTAGCAACTTGTGAGCCCTATAAATAGGTCATCATACAATCCATTATAATCAACTAACAAACACATCAAGTCTCATTAGTCTTTGTATTCTCTCATTATTCTATCAATAGTATAATTATCAAATTTCTCTAACTATTCATCTAAACTATTCCTTCATCAAAATTATCCTTGCTATTCTTGCTACAACATTCAAGTCCATAATAACCTATACTAACTTCAAACTATTTCATAAAACTAACAATGGTATCAGAGCTACATTTAGCTATTTACTAGGCATAGAATCTTTCTTCCTATCTATCAACTACACATATCCATCACATTGTAACCCACTCAAATAAATTTCTTCATAACCATGACTATCTCATATAAATATTCCCGTGCCCTTATTATCAGAAGATAATTATGAGGATTGTCATTCTCAAATAAAAACCTACAAGCACAAGATTTGTGGGAGTTTTTCACAGAGGGTCACCATGCCAGAGAATCAAGAAGCACTTTTCGCTGCAGAAAAGAAGAAATTAAAGGAAGATAAAAAAAGAAATTACATTACTTTATGCTTCCTCCAACAAGCTGTGACGAAGATAATCTTCTCAAGGATACAAAGAAAATTGCCAGCTAAGAAAGTATGAAAAAATTTGGAGTAAAATTTCAAAAGTGACATAAAGTGCTGCAATTATAAAAGGTTCGGACATATGGAGAAAGGCTACAAGATGAAGATCAATCATCGCACTAACTTTTTTGAAGCAAAGGAAGGAGAAAAATGTCTCTTCTATGCTTCCTCACAAGAAGAATGCAAGAAGAAAGATGACATATGATATCTCGAGAGTGACTCTAGTAATCACATGATAGGTGATCAAAGCCTATTTAATGATATCAACAAAACTGTTCGATCAGGCATTAGATTTGGAGATGGAACAATCGTGTAGGCAAATGACAAAAGTACAATCAGCGTTAACACCAAGATAAGAACTAAGAATATTCATGACGTTCTGTTAGTTTCTAAACTTGCTCAAAATCTACTTAATATTGGACAAATGATGGAGAAAGGATATTGTTGAGTTTAAAGACCTAATAACAATTGATAGATGATAACTGAATATTATTATTGTGTTAAAAGTCCAATTGTGTGTGATTAGTTTGTTAATTGTTCAGGAAATTAAAGTAATTAAAATTGATCCAATAAATAAGTTAACACAGCCAAAGAAGTGACAAGTTAGTGTGCAGAAATTATATATAGATCAAAAGAAGGTATAAGGCCAAACCCAATAAGGTAGAACAACAAGCAAAGACCCAACTGGTGATCCAAAACCATTCATTCTTATGGATGCTAACTAAAGAAATAAAACTTCATTTTCATCTGAACCAAATTGAAGCCAACGAACCATTCTTTCTCTTCTCTTCGTCTCTCTTCTCTCTCACCCATGTGAAGCATTCCAAAAGTATAGCAAGAAAAGGAAACTATGCTTAGGATTCAAATCAAGGATGAAAAAGTAGGTTACCAAAATCAAGAAAGAAGAAGAAAGTCAAAGAAGCTAGGGCTTCAAGCAAAGATTACATCCAAAGGCTACATCAGAGAAATCTTTTCTTCTTTGTGCTTCATTGAAGATTATTAAAGAAACCTCTTCTCTGCATGCACTGAACTGGAAATATCAAGAAGTTAAAGATTATGGAGCTTTGCTACATATCAACGGTCAAGAAAAAAACTTGGAGCCAAAGCACAAATGAATGGCTCAAATCCTTGAAAAATTTTGAAAAAGGATGAAAGAGAAGATGGTAGGTATGGATGCATGTATGGTTCAATCACTACTGCTACTCTATCTCTCTTCTGCGCCGCTGCTGCTGCTAATATTGGGAGAGAAGAAATCAAAGTTGTTGAAGCTAAGTTTCAAACTTTGGAAGCTTTACTCCTCTATTAAAGGGGTAAACGGCCAGAGGTTGATTCAAGGAGCGAGAGTACAAAGTTTGAGTTTTCATAACTTACAAAGTATACCTTCTTCTCCTTCATGGTTCTTTATTGAATATTCAGCTTTCTCAGTTTATCTTTCTTTGTTTCAATGAAAAAAAGGCATTAATGTGAGGAATTAAGAAAAAAGTCACTGAGAGAAAAGACAAAGAGAGTTAGACTTGGAGAAAATTCAAATATTTATTTCAGAAATTCTTTATACATTTTTTGTTTTGTTTTCATGATCCTGAGAGAATTTTCTTACTAAGTTGGGTGAGCACTTAGCGGTTGAAAATCTAGGGAGTGTACCTAGTCAAATCTAGCTTGGATAGAAGCTGGGTTTCTCCCAGATAGAATTGGATTAAATACTACAAAAATTGGTATTTGTAATTATTAAAAGATAGTGAAAATCCCCCCATTATTGTGAGGGAGACTAGATGTAGGTCATATTGCATATGGTGGCTAAATAAGGATATATGGCTGTGTCACTGATGATTGGATTTTTGACGGTTTAGAATTTTTCAAATGAAATCTCGTTGTAAAGTATAGTTTCTAAACCAAACAATAATCCTTTCATACAAAAGATTGTTTGTCACAAGTAACAAACCCCTAAATTTATAAACCGAAGTATTGAAACCTCGGGTCGTTCTCCCTAGGAATTACAATAGAGTGTCTTGTTATTGGTTGTGAGTTATTTTGGGGTTTTGATATGAAGCATGAAAGATAAATGGCAAGAAAGTAAACTAACAACTATAAAAGGCTCTTGGCAAGGTATGAAAATTAGAAGTTCTATCCTAGTTATCCTTCTCAATTGTGATGAGAATTGTTCATTGCTACCACTTAGTTAACCCTTACTAAAGAAAGGAAAGTCAAGTGGATGAATGACTTGAGCCACAAGTCCTAGCCAACTCCCAAGGAAGACTAGCTTTAGTGCACTCCAAACCAATTAGCAATCTCTCCAATTATCAATCAACAAAGGAATTAGATAACTCAAGTGTCACTAATTACTCTACCTAGGCCAAGAGGAACAAAATCTACACTAAAACTAAAAGAGACATTTTAACAAACACATAAAGTGCAATAGAAGTAAACAACATAAATTGCAAGAATTAAAGAGAGATCTAACTACAAAGGCAAGAGATTAACAATGGAAAAGCAAAGAAGAACAATTATTATGAATTACCTCTTATTGGATTGAAAGAATGTAGAGGGAACAATACTAGATCTACAACAAAATGTAAGAACAGCATAAAGGAAATTACAACAAAAGAGTAGAAGAAGATGAATCTAACAACAAAGAATTGAAATGTAGAAGTAGAAGAAAGCAAAGATTAAAACCTAGATCTAAGAACTAATCCTAATCCTAATCCTAATTCTAGAGAGAAGTGAGAGCTTCTCTCTCTAGAAACTACTTCTAAACTAATCCTAATGTGTGTATAATGAACTAATGAGTTGGAATCCCCCTTTCTCTTCAATCCTTGGCTTTAAATAGCATCTTTGGCGCCAAAGTTGGTTGGGATTGGGCCCCACAACCCTTCAGAATTCGTTGGCCACGTTTTCATTAAAAAATCATAAACCAACACCGACGCGTACGCGCATAGCACGCGTACGCGTCCATGGGATGATTCGCAGGTGCGCGCAAGCGCCAGGTGCGCGTGCGCGTCCATGGACGATTTCAACTTCTTTGACTTTTCATGATTTCTCCACTTTGCATGCTTTCCTTTTCACTCCTTTGATCCATTCCTAGCCTTTTCAATCTGAAATCACTAGCAAACATATCAAGGCATCTAGTGGAATCAAAAGAAGATAAAAATCATCAAATTAAAGGCCTAAAAAGCATGTTTTCACATCTAAGCACAGATAAGGAGACAATCACAAAACCATGCTATTTCATTGAATAAATGTGGGTAAAAGGTGATAAAATCTCTTAAAATCAATACAAGATAAACCGTCAAAACGGGGTTTGTCAACCTCCCCACACTTAAACCAAGCATGTCCTCATGCTTAAACCAAGAATGAAGTAAAGGGTATGGTACTTATTCAATGGAACTAACTAAATGCAATCTACCTATATGCAACTATCTAAATGAATGCAATTGCTTGGTCAAAATAAATTAATTCCCAAGAAGCATATATAAGCACAAGGGCAAAAGGTATTAACAACCATGCCAAACCACAATTGAATTGAGCTATTAAATATTTTTACAAACTTGCATGAAAGGAGATGATCATTGGTGGAAACATGTAATTGAGCATCAAACCCTCACCGGATGTGTTTGCACTCTATTCGCTCAAGTGTTTAGGGTTGACTCTCTCAATTCTCCTCTATTTCATGCTTTCTAAGATTTGTTCTTCTTCTAACAATCAACACATATTTCATGCATGCATACATTTATCATGAGGTCTTTTCTTTAGGTTGTAATGGGGCTAGGGTCAAGGTAGGATGCATATTTGGTTAAGTGGACTTGATATTTGAATCTTTGATAAGTTTAGACTTTCCACTTAACCTATATAATACCCTATATAATTAAATTCTACGCTAACTACCCATTTTCTCACTTTTTCACATACTCATGCATTTTCTTTTCTTGATTCGTAACACTTATGCATTGATTCCCTTTTATTGAGCTTCACTTTGGGGGCGTTTTGTCCCCTTTTTTTTATTTCTTTCTCTTTTTTTTCTTTCTTTTTCTATTTTTTTCTTTTTCATATTATTTTTTTCTTTTCTTTTTCTTTCATTTTTTTCTCATGTTTTTTTTTCTATATACAAGAACCTTAATGCATAAGGTTTTACATTTGATCAATACATGAGCATATACCCGATTCCCAATATTTCCAATAATAATACAAAACTACCCTTTTATTCCCCAAATGTCCCAAGGTTCCCACACTTGAAGGGTACTCACACACACTAGCCTAAGCTAATCAAAGATCCACATAAGGACATTTATTGTTTTTTTCGCTTTAAGGCTTGTAATGTGCTAAAATAAGAACAAGTGGGTTAATCGTAGGCTCAAAGTTGGCTAACAATGAAAAATAAAAGGTAAGGCTATTTGGGTAAGTGAGCTAATGAAATGATGGCCTCAATCATATAAATGCATGAATACACAAAATAATGGACATAAAGAATCAAACAAATCAAAGATCACAATCATAGAAAGAGAATAATGCACACAAGAAGGAAAATAAGTGGTTATAAGATGTAACCACACCATTAGGCTCAAATCTCACTTGCTTGTGTTCTTAGCTCAAAAACATGATCCACAATATATATATATTTCAAGCAAGTTCTATGAAAAGTTTTCACTCAAATCAATTGGTGTGCCCTATAGATAGAAATCTTGAAAATTCATTATTTTGACTAAACTTATTATGTATACATATGCAAAAATAAGAAAATGCAAGTAAAAATCCTAAAATCCTAGAATGAAATGCAAAAGTGTTGGGATTAGAAATTTGTCACCCAAAATCGCCGATCGGTCGGACGACCTCCCCACACTTAAAAGTTTGCACTGTCCTCGGTGCATTCGAAGATGAGTAAGGGGGACGGGTTGCTACAATTGATGAGCTCCTTCAAAAGGTTGTGCGGATGACTTGTTTGTTGCCCCGTTTAGAAACTTTCCTTTCCTTCCGTATTGGTGCCCAACCCAAAAGGAAAGAAAGAAAGAAAATTAAGCCTATAACAAAGATATCAAGGCAATTAGAACATAGGCGGGGGCTAATGCCAAATAAGAGTATGATTCCCGACTACATGTTAGCTAAGCATGTGAGTGAGAAAACAATGTAAGCTAAGGCATATCATTAAGCTCGATGCAAGAGTAAAGTTAAAGCATGAAGAGCATATGGCACATCAAGTTCACATAAGAAGAAGTGGGTCATGAAAGACAATATGAGGTCATATCAATGCACAAAGACATAAGAGTCATACAAGATGAAGCATTGATTTAAAAGTTTCATCACCCAACAATATCAAACAAGTCAAGAAGCACCAAAATAATGCAAGAATTTCTCAACAATTGAGTGTAAGAATCCAACACCATTATTGAAATGACACTTAAAAAAAACTGAAAACATGCTATAGAAACAAAATGAAAATGGAAAGAGTAGAAGGATGCGAATGAAGTGAACAAAAGAAAATGGAAGATGAAAAAAAAAACTCTTTTTGTTTTTTTTACCGACGCGTGCGCGTCATGCACGTTTATGCGTCGATGGGTATATTGGTCGAAGGACGCGTACGCAACAAGTGCGCGCACGCGTGCGTCGAGTTAGGCCGGAGGCATAGTGTCGGCCCAAGTCTGGCACAACTCTCGGGTAAAAGTACCGGGGGTGCAGATTGTGCAATTGACGCGCGCGCGCACAGTGTGCGTGCGCGTGCATTGCGATTTTAAGGTCATGTGCGCGTACGCGCCAAGTGCGCGCACGCGTGCATAGACTTGTGCCTTAGGCCCAATGTTCGCACAGTGCAGGCCTAACTCTCGGGTTTTTGGTTGGGGTCGAATTTTTGCATCCACGCGTACGCGTACAGTGCGCGTCCGCGTGGATGGTCGAAAAATGCTCAGGTGCGCGTACGCGTCATGTGCGCGCACGCGTGGATGGTGTTCTGTTTTTCAAAAAAATATTTTTCTAAGTTCTTACACCAATCCAAGCCTTTCAATCCTCCAAACAGCTACCAAAACGCCCCAAAACCTTATGTATCATATTATACTACCAATCAAACTCAACTATCTAAACAAAACATGAAATTAAACTAATTCTATCAATATGTACAAAAAGGGAAAATGAAAAGAATTTACCATGGTGGGTTGTCTCCCACCTAGCACTTTTGTTTATTGTCCTTAAGTTGGACTTATGGGGGGCTTCTCTCAAGGTGGCTTGTGCTTGTACTCATCTTGGAACTTCCACCAATGCTTGGTTCTCCATTGTGCCCCAAGATTCTTCATGGATTGAGCCAAGTGTTGATGGAGTTCTTCACAAGCTTGGGGCTCCCAAAGTTGATCCTCTTCTTGTAATCCGGGATCCCACACTTTGTTTTCACACCCGTCTTGAGGTTGATCATCATTATTAGTCCAACCGGGTGGTGAGTAAGGTGAATTCTCTATATAGTGGCCAAAAATCCTCCTAGACCCATCTATTTGAGCACTACTCCAACCTTTATATCTCATGTTTGATGCATCAACCATAATGAGCCTTGATTTGCAACGCCCACCACAAAACCTTTTTCGCTTACGCTTCATCCCACAAACTTCCCTAAGTTGGCCATTCCGTTTCAAGCAAACCATATTCAAGTGGGATAATAAACTAATAGAAATGAATTTCACCCACTCAATGAAGTGTATGGCAACCTAGGCAAAGATGCTTCCAAAGATCTTGACAAGCATAACCAACCATCGTTCTTCTATTTCTAGGGACTTCCACCTCTTCACAAGATCTCTTAATCTCAATCCTTTGTTCAACAATTTTATCAAGACCTTTTTCTTTACTCAAATCATAATAGGGAGGGTGAGAAAAATTTACCTCCTCAATGCTTTCAAATCCAACCGGAGAAGGTTCTTCATGCTCAAGGATTCTTCACACTAAGACTTGATGCTTGATCTTCATCACCAAGGGAACTCAATTCTTTCTTTATCCCATCCAAGTCTTCATATGGAATATACCTTGGAAGGTGCACTTTCCTCCCTAGCATCAATTTCAATAATCTTGGAGGGATTTTCTTCAACTCTATGCTCCCAGGCTCCGCATCTCCTAAGTCTTCTACCACTTCTTCCTTGTCTTCAACAATTAAAGCTTCCTCCAATTGTTCCAATACAAAGCAACTTCCCTCATTTCCCACCGGAGTTTCCAATCTCTCCTTCATGCTATGTTCTTCATTGATTCTCCACATGTACCGTGGGAGTTCCTTGAGTGTTCAAGCATTGGGAGGCTAATTGATTTGTTACCGCATCCAAGGCGGCCATGAAATTTGCACATCCCTTTTCATCTCTTCTTGCCCTTGAACAAGAACACCAAGGGTTTCATCCATTAGAGATTGGGGTGGTTGGAAGGATTCATCATTTTGGGGGAAGGGTTCATAGTAGGAAGGTGGTTCTTCTTGGTAGAGTTGTGGTGGTTCTATGTTTTCCACTCTTTCCACTTGTTGCACAACACACTCCATGGTTGCTTGAAATTGATCCAATGCTTCCTTGAGACGATCCCTTGACTCTTGTTCCTCTTGGATAATATTAGGATCATGTGGCTCTTGGATCAATGGATATGAGTATTCTTCCATGGGAGGTTGTGGTGGAAAGTAGTATTCATCTTGTGGTTGAAAATTTTCATATATTGGAGGTGGTTCTTGAAAGTGTTGATGTTGGAATGGTGGTGGCTCTATATGTGGCTCATATGGCTCATATGGTTGTTGGTAGGATGGATATAGGTTAGGGTCATATGAAGATGTTTGGTGAAAAGAGGCTTGTGAGTATGGTTGAGGCTCATGTTGAGGAGATGGTTCATAGGCATATGGTGGTGGTTCTTGAAAGTCACAAGGTGATTCACCATAGCCATTGGATTGATATGCATCATAGAATGGCTCTTCTTCATAGTGCATTGGTGGGGGTTGTTGCCATGAGGATTGATCATAAGCGTATGGCTCCTCCCACCTTTTGTTATCCCATCATTGATACATTTCTTCATTGTAATCTCCACTTCCTACAACATAATTGTAACTACACTCATAGCCAAAGTGAGAATTCATAATAGCAAGAGAGGGTAAGGAACAAGAACTAATAAGAAATAATGAAACAAAATACTAAGACTAGCAAAAACTAGCAAGCAATCCAAAAATCAAGCTATTCACAATATTCACATATATACAATAACCAATAACACAACACCATTGCAACTCCCCGGCAACGGCGCCATTTTGATGATTGGATTTTTTACGGTTTAGAATTTTTCAAATGAAATCTCGTTGTAAAGTATAGTTTCTAAACCAAACAATAATCCTTTCATACAAAAGATTGTTTGTCACAAGTAACAAACCCCTAAATTTATAAACCGAAGTATTGAAACCTCGGGTCGTTCTCCCTAGGAATTACAATAGAGTGTCTTGTTATTGGTTGTGAGTTATTTTGGGGTTTTGATATGAAGCATGAAAGATAAATGGCAAGAAAGTAAACTAACAACTATAAAAGGCTCTTGGCAAGGTATGAAAATTAGAAGTTCTATCCTAGTTATCCTTCTCAATTGTGATGAGAATTGTTCATTGCTACCACTTAGTTAACCCTTACTAAAGAAAGGAAAGTCAAGTGGATGAATTGACTTGACCACAAGTCCTAGCCAACTCCCAAGGAAAGACTAGCTTTAGTGCACTCCAAACCAATTAGCAATCTCTCCAATTATCAATCAACAAAGGAATTAGATAACTCAAGTGTCACTAATTACTCTACCTAGGCCAAGAGGAACAAAATCTACACTAAAACTAAAAGAGACATTTTAACAAACACATAAAGTGCAATAGAAGTAAACAACATAAATTGCAAGAATTAAAGAGAGATCTAACTACAAAGGCAAGAGATTAACAATGGAAAAGCAAAGAAGAACATTATTATTAATTACCTCTTATTGAATTGAAAGAATGTAGAGGGAACAATACTAGATCTACAACAATGTAAGAACAGCATAAAGGAAATTACAACAAAAGAGTAAAGAAGATGAATCTAACAACAAAGAATTGAAATGTAGAAGTAGAAGAAAGCAAAAGATTAAACCTAGATCTAACTAATCCTAATCCTAATCCTAATTCTAGAGAGAAGTGAGCTTCTCTCTCTAGAAACTACTTCTAAACTAATCCTAATGTGTGTATAATGAACTAATGAGTTGGAATCCCCCTTTCTCTTCAATCCTTGGCTTTAAATAGCATCTTTGGCGCCAAAGTTGGTTGGGATTGGGCCCCACAACCCTTCAGAATTCGTTGGCCACGTTTTCATTAAAAAATCATAAACCAACACCGACGCGTACGCGCATAGCACGCGTACGCGTCCATGGGATGATTCGCAGGTGCGCGCAAGCGCCAGGTGCGCGTGCGCGTCCATGGACGATTTCAACTTCTTTGACTTTTCATGATTTCTCCACTTTGCATGCTTTCCTTTTCACTCCTTTGATCCAGTCCTAGCCTTTTCAATCTGAAATCACTAGCAAACATATCAAGGCATCTAGTGGAATCAAAGGAAGATAAAAATCATTAAATTAAAGGCCTAAAAAGCATGTTTTCACATCTAAGCACAGATAAGGAGACAATCACAAAACCATGCTATTTCATTGAATAAATGTGGGTAAAAGGTGATAAAATCTCTTAAAATCAATACAAGATAAACCGTCAAAACGGGGTTTGTCAGTCACTCTTCTTTCTTTATTCTGATTCTGGTTTTATTCTCTATGAGACAAAATAAAATTGTCTCCTGCTTATACTATCCAGCAAGACGTCACAGAAACTCTGCTCCCATACACTTTTGTTTGGGCTCCTCAATCGACAAGAGGCAAAATAAAAGTGTCTCCTGAGTTCTCAACAAAAGAAGACTTAACAGATTCCTTAAGTTCCATCTAGTTTGAAGTAAAAGCAAACAAAATAAAAAGAGGCATAGATTCAACCCTCCTTCTCTAGGCCACTGATAACTGAAGGGCAATCCAACAACAGACCTCCATTCTTTAATGTCAAAAATTACAACTAATGGAAAGGAAGAATGAATGAATATCTTTATGCAGTCTGTAGATTACAACATTTGGAAGATCATCTTGAATGGACCACAAATTCCAACGAAAACTAATGTTGAAGGAGTTGTCACTCCTAAATAAGAAGCAAAATGGAATGACGAAGACAAGAAGAAGGTGGAGTTAAATGGCAAAGCTATCAACATGCTAAACTGCGCCATCAGCTTGTGAAATACCGGAAGGTATCTACATGCAAAACAGCAAAGAAAATCTAGGATTGACAAGGATTGATAAGCTGAAGAAGAAAAAGAGACAAGGATTGACAAGTTGAATAAAGAATATTAAATGTTTGCTATGAAGAAAGGAGAAACCATAGATGATATGTTCAAAAAATTATTTGTCATCATAAATAGCTTGGATGCTATGGGAATAATTCATTCTGAACAGATGCTTGTGAGAAAAATTTTGAGAAGCCTAACCAAAGAGTGAGAAACCAAGGATACTATCATCTCCGAAAGTAGTAACCTGAACAAAATAACTTATGATGAGCTGAGAAGAAAGTTACTTGCTTATGAAACTACACACATAAAAAATGACACAAAAAAGAAAGGAGTGGCACTGAAATCTTCTGTTGAGTCATTTGAAGATGATTCTAGCAACAGTTTATCAGATGACGAAATTGTATTTTTTGCTAGGAAGCTAAGGAGACTAATGAGACAAAAAAGGAGCAGAGGAGGTATCTTGAAGGAATCAAAGAGAGACATTAGCAAAGTCATCTTCCATCATTGTAAGGAGGCTAGAAATTTCAAGTACGATTGTTCCAAGTTTAAGAGAGAAAACAAGACAAGGAAGGATAAGAAAAAAGGTAATTACACCATCATGGAAAGATTTGAAAAATGACTCTGAAAAAGATGAAAAATCTTACCACAACTCTCAAACTTGTCTAATGGCTGATCACAATCAAGATGATGAGGTAACCATTTTGAACCCACTAATGATGAACTCCATCAAATAATTGATGATCTAACAGAAAAAATTAGAAAATTTCTGAATCAATGATATGAACTTGAATTTGAAAATGATATTTTGAAAGCTGAAAATTCTTACCTTAAAAAATTTGAAAGAAGCCAAAAACTCTATTAATCTCATTGAAGAAAACAAACGGCTTAAAACTAAAATTAAAAGTCTTAAAGAAAAATAATGTCACTGTCTTTTTGGATAGCATTGAAGAAAATGAAAGGTTGCACAAAGTGATTAAGGGTTTAAATCAAGATATAGCTAAATTTGCTCAAAGTTCCGAAAGCTTAGACAAATTATTAGCTAGTCAAAGACCTCTTTTTGAAAAAGTTGTCTTGGGGTATTGATGAGCGGATAACTTATACGCTTTTTGGCATTGTTTTTACATAGTTTCTAGTATGAATTAGTTAGTTTTTAGTATATTTTTATTAGTTTTTAAATAAAAATCACAATTCTGAATTTTACTTTGAGTTTGTGTGTTTTTCTGTGATTTCAGGTATTTTCTGGCTGAAATTGAGGGACTTGAGCAAAAATCTGATTCAGAGGCTGAAGAAGGACTGCAGATGCTGTTGGATTCTGACCTCCCTGCACTGGAAATGGATTTTCTGGAGCTACGGAAACTCAAATGGCGCGCTCTCAATTGCGTTGGAAAGTAGACATCCAGGGCTTTCCAGCAATATATAATAATTCATACTTTGCTCGAGTTTGGATGACGCAAAATGGCGTTCAACGCCAGCTTTCTGCCCTATTCTAGCGTTAAACGCCAGAAACAAGTTGCAAATCAGAGTTAAACGCCAGAAATAGGTTACAACCTGGCGTTTAACTCCAAAAGAAGTATCTACACATGAAAACTCAATGCTCAGCCCAAGCACACACCATGTGGGCTCGGAAGTAGATTTCTGCATCATTTACTTATTTCTGTAACCCTTGCTACTAGTTTAGTATAAAAACTACTGTTAGTGATTTATTTTAGATCTTTGATATATCTGTTGATCATCTCTGGACATTTAGAATGGCCAGCCTGGACCATTATCACTTATGTATTTTCAACGGTGGAGTTTCTATACCCTATAGATTAAGGTGTGGAGCTCTGCTGTTTCTCATGAATTAATGCAAAGTACTATTGTTTTTCTATTCAACTCAAGCCTATTTCTTCTCTAAGATATTCATTCGCACACAAGAACATGATGAATGTGATGATTATGTGACGCTCATCACCATTCTCACTTATGAACGCATGCCTGATAAACACTTCCGTTCTACATGAAAACAAGTTTGAATGCATATCTCTTAGCCTCCTGATTCACGATCAGAGTCTTCGTGGTATAGGCTAGAATTATTGGCGGCCATTCTTGAGATCCGGAAAGTCTAAACCTTGTCTGTGGTATTTCGAGTAGGATCTGGGAAGGGATGGCTGTGACGAGCTTCAAACTCGCGAGTGCTGGGCGTAGTGACAGACGCAAAAGGATTACTAGATCCTATTCCAGCATGATCGAGAACCGACAGATGATTAGCCGTGCGGTGATAGCGCAATTGGACCATTTTCACTGAGAGGACGGGATGTAGCCATTGACAACGATGATGCCTAACATACAACTTGCCATGGAAATGAGTATGAATGATTGGATGAAGACAGTAGGAAAGCAGAGGTTCAGAAGGAACAAAAGCATCTCCATACTCTTATCTGAAATTCTCACTAATGGATTGCATAAGTATTTCTATCCTATTTTATATTTTATATTTTAATTATCAAATATCCCATAACCATTTGAATCCACCTGACTGAGATTTACAAGGATGACCATAGCTTGCTTCAAGCCGACAATCTCCGTGGGATCGACCCTTACTCACGTAAGGTTTATTACTTGGACGACCCAGCGCACTTGCTAGTTAGTTGTGCGAAGTTGTGAAGAAGAACTAAGATTATGAACGTGCGTATTAAGTTTTTTTAGCGCCGTTACCAAGGAATGAACAATCATGATTTCGTGCACCAAGTTTTTGGCGCCGTTACCGGAGATTGTTTGAGTTTGGACAACTGACGGTTCATCTTGTTGCTCAGATTAGGTAATTTTATTTTAATTTTAATCTTTTTGTTTTTATTATTTTTATTCTCGAAAAATTTTCAAAAAAAATAAATTATTCTATGGTTTCAGAATTTTTAAGAATGAATTCTAGAGTTTCATGATGATCTGTTGAAGTCTGGCTGGCTGTGAAGCCATGTCTAACCTTTTGGACCGAGGTTTCAACTCATCATCACAAGAGCTTTTTGATTCTCATCAATTCAGCTGTTGTATGCCTGGTTTGTATCTTAAAGCTTGGCTGGCCATTGGCCATGTCTAGTGTTTTGGACCGGAACTTTCACTGAAAGTTTGGCTGGCTAGTAAGCCATGTCTAATTCCTGGACCGGAGCTTTAGACTGACATTGCATGATTCCTGGAATTCTCATTAAAAATTTTGAAATCCTTATTTTTCTTTTCTAAATAATTTTCGAAAAATACCAAAAAATTTTATAAAATCATAAAACCAAAAATAATTTTTTATGTTTCTTGTTTGAGTTTGGTGTCAATTTTTAAGTTTGGTGTCAATTGCATGTCTTTATTCTTCTTGCAATTTTCGAAACTCATGCATGGTGTTCTTCATAATCTTCAAGTTGTTCTTGATGATCTTCTTTGTTTGATCTTTGCATTTTCATGTTTTGTGTCTTTTCTTGTTTTTCATATACATTTTCAATTTGTTAGTGTCTAAACATTGAAAATTTCTAAGTTTGGTATCTTGCATGTGTGTCTTTTCTTAAAAATTTTCAAAAATAAATTCTTGGTGTTCATCTTGACATTCAAAGTGTTCTTGGTGTTCATCTTGACATTCAAAGTGTTCTTGCATGCATCATGTGTTTTGATCTTAAATTTTCATGTTTTGAGTCTTTTTATTGTTTTTCTCTTTCTTCATTAAAATTCAAAAATAAAAATATCTTTCCCTTTTTATCTCATAAATTTTCAAAAATTTGAGTTGACTTTTTCAAAACTTTTTAAAATTTAGTTGTTTCTTATGAGTCAAGTCAAATTTTCAATTTAAAAATCTTATCTTTTTCAATTCCTTTTCAAAAATCAAATCTTTTTCATTTTTCTTTTATAATTCTCGAAAATTTTAAAATGATTTTCAAAATCTTTTTCTTAATTTCATTTCATAATTTCAAAATCTTTGCTAACAATTAATGTGATTGATTCAAAATTTTAAAGTTTGTTACTTGCCTATTAAGAAAGGTTCAATCTTTAAATTTTAGAATCATATCTTTTAGTTTCTTGTTAGTCAAGTAATCAACTTTAATTTTCAAAATCAAATCTTTTTAATTTCCTTTTCAAATATTTTTCAATTTGATTTTCAATCATATCTTTCAATCATATCTTTTTCAAAACTTAATTTCAAAATCTTTTCTAACTTCTTATCTTTTCAAAATTGATTTTCAAATCTTTTTCAATTAATCTTATTTTTTTGTTTGATTCTTATCTTTTTCAAAACTACCTAACTAATTTTCTCTCTCTAATTTTCGAAAATCACTAATTTTTTTTCAAAATTTCATTTCATTAACTAATTGTTTTAAATTTCAATTTAATTTTATTCCCCTTCTTAAATTTCGAATTACAACTAATATTTAAAATAAAAACAAAAATATTTTTAATTTATTTTAATTAAATTCGAATTCTTCTCTCTCTCATCTCCTTCTATTTATTTATTCATCTACTAACACTTCTCTTCCACCCAAAATTCGAACCCCATCTTCCTCTCTGTGTTCGAGTTTTTCTCTTCCCTTTCTTCTATTTCTCCTCTTCTCCTACTTACATAAGGAATCTCTATACTGTGACATAGAGGATTCCATATTTTCTTTGTTCTCTTCTTTTTCATATGAGCAGGAACAAGGATAAGAATATTCTTGTTGAAGCTGATCCGGAACCTGAAAGGACTCTGAAGAGGAAGCTAAGGGAAGCTAAAGCACAACTCTTTGGAGAAAACTTGACAGAAATTTTTGAAAAAGAAGGAGACATGGCCGAGAATAATAACAATGGTGGAGATGCAAGGAAGATGCTTGGTGACTTTATTGCACCATCTTCTAACTTCTACAAAAGAAGCATATCACTTTCTACAATTAAAGCAAACAATTTTGAGCTTAAGCCTCAATTAGTTTCTCTAATGCAGCAGAATTGCAAGTTTCATGGACTTCCAATGGAAGATCCTCATCAGTTTTTAGCTGAATTCTTACAAATCTGTGACACTGTCAAGACCAATGGAGTTGATCCCAAGGTCTACAGGCTCATGCTTTTTCCTTTAGCTGTAAGAGACAGAGCTAGAACATGGTTGGATTCACAACCTAAGGATAGCCTGAACTCTTGGGATAAGCTCGTCAGTGCTTTCCTGGCCAAATTCTTTCCTCCTCAAAAGATGAGCAAGCTTAGAGTGGAAATCCAAACCTTCAGACAGAAGGAAGGAGAATCCCTCTATGAAGCTTGAGAAAGATATAAGCAACTGATCAAAAGGTGTCCTACTGACATGCTTCCAGAATGGAGCATCATATGTATATTCTATGATGGTCTGTCTGAGTTGTCAAAAATGTCATTGGACCATTCTGCAGGAGGATCTCTTCACGTGAAAACCCCTGCAGAAGCTCAGGAACTCATTGAAATGGTTGCAAATAACTAGTTAATGTACACCTCAGAGAGGAATCATGTGAACAATGGGACGCCTCATAAGAAGGGAGTTCTTGAAATTGATACTCTGAATGCCATATTGGCTCAGAAAAAAATATTGACTCAGCAAGTCAATATAATTTCTCAGAGTCTGAATGGATTGCAAGCTGCATCCAACAGTACTAAAGAAGCATCTTCTGAAGAAGAAGCTTATGATCCTGAGAACCCTGCAATGGCAGAGGTGAATTACATGGGAGAACCCTATGGAAACACCTATAATCCTTCATGGATAAATCATCCAAATTTCTCATGGAAGGACCAACAGAAGCCTCAACAAGGCTTCAACGATAATGGTGGAAGAAATAGGTTTAGCAATAGCAAGCCTTTTCCATCATCTTCTCAGCAACAGACAGAGAATTCTGAACAGAGCCATTCTGGCCTGGCAACCATAGTCTCTGAGTGATGATTGGATTTTTGACGGTTTAAAATTTCACAAATAAAATCTCGTCGAAGTATAGTCTCTAAACCAAACAATAATCCTATCATACAAAAAGTTGTTTGTCACTAGTACAAACCCCTAAAATTTATAAACCGAAGTATTTAAACCTCAGATCGTTCTCCCTAGGATTTATAATAAAGTGTTTTGTTATTGGTTGTGAATTATTTTGGGGTTTTGATAAGAAGCATGAAAGATAAATGGCAAGAAAGTAAACTAACAACTACAAAAGGCTCTTGGTAAGGTGTGAGAACTAGAAATCCTATCCTAGTTACCTTTCTCAATTGTGATGAGAATTGTTCATTGCTATCACTTAGTTAACCTCTAACCATGGAGGAAAGTCAAGTGGATGAATCAATTTGATTCCTCAAGTCCTAATCAACTCCTAAAGGAATGACTAGCTTTAGAGGCATTCAAATTAATTAGCAACTTCTAATTATCAATCAACAAAAGAATTAGATAACTCAAGAGTCACTAATTATTCTACCTAGGCCAAGAGGAACAAAACCTACACTAAAATCCAACCAAGCATTTCATCAAACACTTGGAAGGCATAAAAGGAAAACATAGTAAATCAACAACAAGAATGAAATCTAGCAACAATTATTGCAAAGAATTAACAACAACAATCAAAAGAAACACATTTATTATGAATTACCTTTATTGAATTGAAAGAGAGTAAAAGGAACAATACTAGATCTATAACAAAATACAAGAACAACATAAGAGAGATTATAACAAAAGAATAGAAGAAGAATGAATGTAACTACAAGGAATTGATGTGTAGAAGTAGAAGAAAGCAAAGATTAAAATCTAGATCTAAGCACTAAACCTAATCCTAATTCTAGAGAGAAGTGAGAGCTTCTCTCTCTAGAAACTCTAAACTAATCCTAAGTGATTATTGATGGTTATTCTTGATGATGATAATGCCTTCCCCTTAATCCTTCATCCTTTTATTCCTTTTCCTTAGCAATTGGCGCCGAAAATGGGTTCAGAAACCCTCTCAAATCGCCAGGCACGTGTTGCATTAGTGAGGTCATGTGCTGTCATCGACGCGTGCGCGCACGGTACGCATGCGCGTCCCTGGCTTGTTTCGCAATGTGCGCGCGAGCGCCTTGTGCGCGTGCGCGTGCATGGCCTAGATCAATTCTTTGACTTTTTGTGCTTCTCTCCACTTGCATGCTTCCTTCCTTGCTCCTTTGATCCATGCCTAGCCTATTTCAATCCTGGAATTACTAGCAAACATATCAAGGCATCTTATGGAATCAAAGAAGAACTAGAATTCATCAAAATAAGGCTTAAAAAGCATGTTTTTACACTTAGGCACAAATACGGGAGAGATTACAAAACCATGCCAATTCATAGGTTAAATGCGAGAAAAGGTTATCAAAATACCCTAAATTCAATACAAGATAAACCTTCAAAATGGGGTTTATCAAACTCCCCACACTTAAAGCTTAGCATGTCCTCATGCTTAAACCAAGAATGAAGCAAGGGTATGACATTTATTCAATGGAAACTAACTAAACGCAATCTACCTATATGCAACTATCTAAATGAATGCAATTGCTTGGTCAAAATAAATCAATTCCCAAGAAGCATATATGCACAAGGGCTAGGGACTAACAAGTCTAATCCACAATTGAATTGAGTTATTATATATTTTTACAAACTTGCATGAAAATTATGATCATAGATGAAAACATGTAATTGAGCATCAAACCCTCACCGGTAGTGTTTGCACTCTATTCACTCAAGTGTTTAGGGTTGATTCTCTCAATTCTCCCCTAATCATGCTTTCCAAGATTTGTCCTTCTTCTAACAATCAACATATATTTCATGCATGCATACAAGTATCATGAGGTCTTTTCTTTGGTTGTAATGGGGCTAGGGTCAAGGTAGGATGCATATATGGTTAAGTGAGCTTGAAATTTGAATCTTTGATAAGCTTAAACTTCCCACCTAACCTATGACATCCTATACAATTAAGTTCTAACATAACTACCCATTTCTCACTTTTTCACATGCTCATGTATCCCTTTTCGTTTCACAACACATATGCATTGATTTTATTAAGCTACACTTTGCTTTGGGGCATTTTGTCCCCTTTTTCATTTCTTTCTCTTTTTTTTCTTTTTCATTCTTTTTCTATATTTTTTTCTTTTTCATATTATTTTTTTTCTTTTCTTTTTCTTTTGTTTTTCTCATTTTTTTTTCTTTCTATATACAAGAGTATCAATGCATAAGGTTTTACATTTGATCAATACATGAGTATGTACCCAATTCCCAATACTTTCAATAACAATACAAAATTACCCTTTTATTCACCCAATGTCCCAAGGTTCCCACACTTGAATGATACTCACACACTCTAGCCTAAGCTAATCAAAGATCCAAATAAGGACATTTATTATTTTTCACTTTAAGGCTTGTAATGTGCTAAAATTAAGAACAAGTGGGTTAATCGTAGGCTCAAATTTGGCTAACAAAGAAAGATAAAAGGGTTGGCTATTTGGATAAGTGAGCTAATAAAATTATGGCCTCAATCATATAAATGCATGAATACACAAAATAATGGACATAAAGAATCGAACAAATCAAAGATTACAATCATAGGAAGAGAATAATGCACACAAGAAGGAAAAATAAGTGGTTATAAGATATAACCACACCATTAGGCTCAAATCTCACTTTCTTGTGTTCTTAGCTCAAAAACATGATCCACAATATATATATTTCAAGCAAGTTCTATGAAAAGTTTTCACTCAAATTAATTAAGGTGCCCTATAGATAGAAATCTTGAAAATTTTCGTTATTTTGACTAAGCTTATTGTGTATATATATGCAAAAACTAAGAAAATGCGAGTAAAAATCCTAAAATCCTAGAATGAAATGCAAAAGTGTTGGAATTAAAAATTTGTCACCCAAAATCGCCGACCGGTCGGACGACCTCCCCACACTTAAAAGTTTGCACCGTCCTCGGTGCATTCAAAGATGAGCAAGGGTGTACGACGACTCTCCGGATTGCTACGTGTTCCTAGTCTTGCTTCCGTTATTGCTTGTGGTGCATTCATCATGAAAAACAAAAATATAACACCATAAGATGAAAAGATATAGAAGCAAGGAAGCATACATTGTTGGAATGAGGTAAATCACTAGAATTGAGTGAGTGAATTAGTGTGACATTAAGAAATATTAGGTGTGTGAATTCTAAATTGCGCGGTTTAGAACACACATTAGCATAAAAAGCTATGTCACCAAAGAAGCATGCACTTTACTCATTCTAGTATGCTTGAGATGCTTTAAGTAAACTTGTAAGGTAAAACAAGCATTAAAGAAGCATGAAAGCATTCAAGTCAAACACATATGGATGCATATAATCATGAAATACAATGCATTAAGGTAAATGCACAACATCATCCATCAAGAGGTTGCCTAATCATAAAATAAGGCTCAAATCACATGGTGGCCAAATCATGTAATTCAAGAAGAGTTATAAGCTCGAAGGCAATTCTCATCACTTGGTATTTTTCAAAAGATAAGCATGAAAAACTCAAGACCAAGTAGCAAAATATAACCTCAATCATAGGATCCAACAAGGATTATCTAAAAATATTAATGCTAAATTAGCATTTAGGCAATAAGGGGGAAGCAATGCATAATAAACAAAGTCAATAATCCAACACTTATGATGAAGAGAGAGAAAATAAAATGAAAACTAAACTAAAACTAACTAACAAACTAACCGACTAACTAATTAACTAACTAAAATAAATGGTTATCCATGGTGTTTGGAAGTGTTGGATGAGGGGTAGGAGGAGGGAAAAAGAAAGGAGGAGGAAAGAAATAGAAAGAGGAGAAGAAAAGAAATGTGGTGAAGGAAGGAAATCCACGCGTACGCGCGCATGCCGCGCGCGTGCGGATGGTTTATTTCGAGAGTGGCGCGTACGCGTCATGTGCGCATGCGCGCAAGTGGGGTTGTGCCAAAGGCACAACGTTGGCGTGGCGTAGGCATAACTCTCTGAAAAATGTATGGAATGTGGAACTTCTCAATCCACGCATACGCACGCATGGCGCGCGCGCGTGGGTGGTCGAAAATGCTTGATGCACGCGTGCGCGTGAAGTGCGCGTACGCGTGGATGGTGCTCTGTTTTTCAAAAAAAATTTTGCTATGTTTTTGCACCAATCCAAGCATTCTAAACCTCCAAGCATCTACCAAAATACCATAAAACCTTATTTAACATGATAAAATACTAATTAAACTCAACCAACTAATCTAAACATGAAATTAAACTAGTTCTACCAATATGTACAAAAAAAGAAAATGAAAGGATTTTACCATGGTGGGTTGTCTCCCACCTAGCACTTTTGTTTATTGTCCTTAAGTTGGACTTATGGGGAGCTCCTCTCAAGGTGGCTTGTGCTTGTATTCATCTTGGAACTTCCACCAATACTTGGACTTCCAATAAGCTTCATTATTCAAGATTAATATCTCCAAGCTTTGATGGAGTTCTTCACAAACCATAGGCTCCCAATGATCCTCATGTGTTCCCGGATCCCATATTTTGTCTTCACACCCATCTCCAAGTTGATTATCATTAATCCATGTGGGTGGTGAGCAAGGTGAATTCTCAACAAAGTGACCAAACATTCTTCTAGGCCCATGTATTCTAGTTATACACCAACCTTTACAATTAAGCTTTGAGTATGCAACCATAATGAACCAAGAATGATATTTCAAACCACTAACCATCTCCTTTTTACTCTTAAAGCCATAAATATGTCTTAGTTGACCATCCATCTTAAGCAAACCATATTCAAGGGGAATAATAAAGCTTGAGCATAAGGAATTTACCCACTTGAATGAGAGAATGGATGGTGGTGGCTTGGGGAGAGGTATCTCCAATGTGCTTGCAAGCTCTACTCCCTTGTTTGCTTCCTTGTCAATCACCACCTCTTCATAAACTTCTTCATTCTCAATCCTTTGTTCATCAACTTCATCTAACTCCTCTCCATCACTCAAGTCATAATTGGGAGGTTGAGAGAAATCTACTTCCACATCACTTTCAAATTCATTGGGAGAAGGTTCTTCAAGTTCAAAGGATTCACCACCAAGAAGATTGGATGCATGATCTTCATCACCACGGGAACTCAACTCTTGCTCCATTCCTTCCAAGTCTTCATATGGAATATGCCTTGGAGGTTGTGCACATTCCTCCTCAACATCAACCTCAATCTTCTTGGAGGGATTTTGTTCAACTCTAGGTTCCCATGGAGGTTCCGCATCTCCTAAGTCTTCAACCACTTCTTCCTTTTCTTCAATAGTCATAGGCTTCTCCAATTATTCTAATACAAAGTGGTATTCCTCATTTTTCACCGGAGTTTCCAATCTCTCCTTCATGCTATGCTCTTTAATTAATTCTCCACATGTGACCATGGGAGTGCTTTGAGTGCTCAAGCATTGGGAGGCTAAAGTGCTTATTACCTTGGCTAAGGTAGCCATAAATTCTAGTGTCTCCCTTTGCATTTCTCCTTGCCCTTGAAGTATAAGGCTAAGGATTTCATCCATTGAGGATTGGGGTGGATAAGAAGGTTCATTGTCTTGGAAAAAGGGTTCATTATAGGAAGGTGGTTCTTCTTGGTAAGGTGGTGGTGTGTATTGAGGTGGTTCTTGGGAGTAGTAATCTTGGAATTGTGGTTCCATGTATGGCTCATATGGTTCAAAAGGAGGTTGGTATGGTGGGTAAGGATCATGGTCATATGGAGGTGTTTGTTGAAAATAGGCTTGTGAGTGTGGTTGAGGCTCATGTTGAGGATATGACTCATAGGCATATGGTGGTGGTTCTTGAAAGTCACAAGGAGATTCACCATAGCCATTTGATTGGTATGCATCATAGAATGGCTCTTCTTCATAGTGCATTGGTGGAGGTTGTTGCCAAGAGGATTGATCATATGCATATGGCTTCTCCCACCTTTGGTTGTCCCATCCTTGATGCATGTTGTCATTGAAATTCACATCTCCTACAACATAGTTGTAATCATACTCATAGCCAAAATGAGAATTCATGGTAGCAAGAGAGGGCAAAAACAAAAAAAATAGTAACAAATAAAGAGAACAAACTAAAAACTAACAAAGATGCAAAAAGTAAACATATTCACAATATTTACATATATACAATAACCAATAACACAACACCATTGCAATTCCCCGGCAACGGCGCCATTTTGATGATTGGATTTTTGACGGTTTAGAATTTCACAAATAAAATCTCATCGAAGTATAGTCTCTAAACCAAACAATAATCCTTTCATACAAAAAGTTGTTTGTCACTAGTACAAACCCCTAAAATTTATAAACCGAAGTATTTAAACCTCGGGTCGTTCTCCCTAGGATTTACAATAAAGTGTTTTGTTATTGGTTGTGAATTATTTTGGGGTTTTGATAAGAAGCATGAAAGATAAATGGCAAGAAAGTAAACTAACAACTACAAAAGGCTCTTGGTAAGGTGTGAGAACTAGAAATCCTATCCTAGTTACCTTTCTCAATTGTGATGAGAATTGTTCATTGCTATCACTTAGTTAACCTCTAACCATGGAGGAAAGTCAAGTGGATGAATCAATTTGATTCCTCAAGTCCTAATCAACTCCTAAAAGAATGACTAGCTTTAGAGGCATTCAAATTAATTAGCAACTTCTAATTATCAATCAACAAAAGAATTAGATAACTCAAGAGTCACTAATTATTCTACCTAGGCCAAGAGGAACAAAACCTACACTAAAATCCAACCAAGCATTTCATCAAACACTTGGAAGGCATAAAAGGAAAACATAGTAAATCAACAACAAGAATGAAATCTAGCAACAATTATTGCAAAGAATTAACAACAACAATCAAAAGAAACACATTTATTATGAATTACCTTTATTGAATTGAAAGAGAGTAAAAGGAACAATACTAGATCTATAACAAAATACAAGAACAACATAAGAGAGATTATAACAAAAGAATAGAAGAAGAATGAATGTAACTACAAGGAATTGATGTGTAGAAGTAGAAGAAAGCAAAGATTAAAACCTAGATCTAAGCACTAAACCTAATCCTAATTCTAGAGAGAAGTGAGAGCTTCTCTCTCTAGAAACTCTAAACTAATCCTAAGTGATTATTGATGGTTATTCTTGATGATGATAATGCCTTCCCCTTAATCCTTCATCCTTTTATTCCTTTTCCTTAGCAATTGGCGCCGAAAATGGGTTCAGAAACCCTCTCAAATCGCCAGGCACGTGTTGCATTAGTGAGGTCATGTGCTGTCATCGACGCGTGCGCGCACGGTACGCATGCGTGTCCTTGGCTTGTTTCGCAATGTGCGCGCGAGCGCCTTGTGCGCGTGCGCGTGCATGGCCTAGATCAATTCTTTGACTTTTTGTGCTTCTCTCCACTTGCATGCTTCCTTCCTTGCTCCTTTGATCCATGCCTAGCCTATTTCAATCCTGAAATTACTAGCAAACATATCAAGGCATCTTATGGAATCAAAGAAGAACTAGAATTCATCAAAATAAGGCTTAAAAAGCATGTTTTTACACTTAGGCACAAATACGGGAGAGATTACAAAACCATGCCAATTCATAGGTTAAATACGAGAAAAGGTTATCAAAATACCCTAAATTCAATACAAGATAAACCTTCAAAATGGGGTTTATCACTGATCTATCTAAGACCACACTAAGTTTCATGAATGAAACAAGGTCCTCCATTAGAAATTTGGAGGCACAGGTGGGTCAGCTGAGTAAGAAGATTACTGAAACTCCTCCTAGTACTCTCCCAAGCAATACAGAAAAAAATCCTAAGAGAGAGTGCAAGGCCATAACTATGACCAACATGGCCGAACCTAGAGAGAGTGAGGAGGACGTGAGTCCCAGTGAGAAAAGCCTCATGGGACATCCTCTGGACAGAAAGGAGTTTCCCTTTGAGGAACCAAAGGAATCTGAGGCTCATACAGAGACCCTAGAGATTCCATTGAACCTCCTTCTGCCATTCATGAGCTCAGATGAATATTCTTCCTCTGAAGAGGATGAAGACACCATTGCAGAGCAAGTTTCTAAGTATCTAGGAGCAATCATGAAGTTGAATGCTAGTTTATTTGGTAATGAAACTTGGGAGGATGAACCCCCTTGTTCACAAATGAACTAAGTGCATTGATGAGGCAGACATTGCCTCAGAAGAAACCGGATTCCGAAAAGTTCTTCATACCTTGTACCATAGGCACCAGGACTTTTGAGAAGGCTCTGTGTGACCTTGGGTCAGAGATAAACCTCATGCCACTCTCTGTAATGGAGAAACTGGGAATCTTTGAGGTACAACCTGCAAGAATCTCATTAGAGATGACAGAAAAATCCATGAAAAAGGCTTATGGACAGGTAAAGGACGTGTTAGTAAAGGTTGAAGGCCTTTACATCCCTGTTGATTTCATAATCCTAGACACTGGAAAGGATGAGGATGAATCCATCATCCTTGGTAGACCCTTCCTAACCACAACAAAGGCTGTAATTGATGTTGACAGAGGAGAGTTGATCCTTCAGTTGAATGAAGACTACCTTGTATTTAAGACTCAAGGTTCTCCTTCTATAACCATGGAGAGGAAGCATGTGAAGCTTCTCTCAGAACAGAGCCAAACAAAACCCCCACATTCAAACTCTAAGTTTGATATTGGGAGGCCACAACCAAACTCTAAGTTTGGTGTTGAGAGGCTCCAACATTGCTCTGATTATCTGTGAGGCTCCATGAGAGCTCATTGTCAAGCTATTGACATTAAAGAAGCGATTGTTGGGAGGCAACCCAATGTTATTTAATTATATCTATTTATTTTCCATTGCTATTTTATATTTTCTTTAGGTTGATGATCATGTGAAGTCACAAAAACAACTGAAAAATCAAAAACAGAATGAAAAATAGCATTAAAAATAGCTCACCCTAGAGGAAGAGCTTACTGGCATTTAAACGCCAGTAAGAAGCATCAAACTGGCATTTAACGCCAGAAAGAAGCATCAAGCTGGCGTTAAACGCCAGAAACAAACACCAGACTGGCGTTTAACGCCAGAACAGAGCATGGAAGTGGCGTTTAACGCCAAGAATAGGAGAAAAGTTGGCGTTAAACGCCAGAAACAAGCAGCAAGCTGGCGTTTAACGCCAGACATGCATTCTAAGGGCGTTTTGCACGCCTAATTGGAGTAGGGATGCTAAGTCCTTGACCCCTCTGGATCTGTGGACCCCACAGGATCCCCACCTACCCCACCTCTTCTTCTCTCCTCTTCACACCTTTTCATAACACTCTTTCCCAAATACCCTTCACCAATCACCTTATTACCTCTTCCCCATAAACCCCACCTACCTCTAATTTCAAATTCTTTTCCCTCCCAAACCCAACCCTAATGGCCGAAAACTAACCTCCCCCCACCCCTATATAAACCCCTCAACACTACTCCATTTTCACACATTACAACCACTACTTCTCCCCCTTGGCCGAATACACTCTCTAACTCCATCTCCTCCATTTTCTTCTTCTTCTACTACTTTTTTTCTTCTTTTGCTCGAGGACGAGCAAACCTTTTAAGTTTGGTGTGGTAAAAGCATTGCTTTTTGTTTTCCATAACCATCAATGGCACCTAAGGCCAGAGAAACCTCAAGAAAGAGGAAAGAGAAGGCAATTGCTTCCACCTCTGAGTCATGGGAGATGGAGATATTCATCTCAAAGGTCCATCAAGACCACTTCTATGAAGTTGTGGCCAAGAAAAAGGTGATCCCTGAGGTCCCTTTTAAGCTCAAAAAGAGCGAGTATCCGGAGATCCAACAAGAGATTAGAAGAAAAGGATGGAAAGTTCTCTCTAATCCTATTCAACAAGTCAGAATCTTAATGGTTCAAGAGTTCTATGCAAACGCATGGATCACTAGGAACCATGATCAAAGTATAAACCCAAACCCAAAGAATTGGCTTACAATGGTTCGGGGGAAATACTTAGATTTTAGTCCGAAAAATGTAAGGTTGGCGTTCAACTTGCCAAAGATGCAAGAAAACGCACGCCCCTACACTAGAAGGGTCAACTTTGATCAAAGGTTAGACCATGTCCTCATGGACATATGTGTGGAAGGAGCTCAATGAAAAGTTGACTCAAGAGGCAAGCCAGTTCAATTGAGAAGACCGGACCTTAAGCCTGTGGCTAGAGGATAGTTGGAGTTCATCCAACGCTCTATCATTCCTACTAGCAACCAATCTGAAGTAACTATGGATCGGGCCATCATGATCCATAGTATCATGATTGGGGAGGAAGTGGAAGTTCATGAGATTATACCTCAAGAACTCTACAAGCTGGCTGACAAGTCCTCCAATTTGGCAAGGTTAGCCTTTTCTCACCTCATTTGCCACCTCTGCAATTTGACTGGGATTGACATAGAGGGAGACATTCTCATTGATGAGGACAAGCCCATTACTAAGAAAAGGATGGAGCAAACAAGAGATCATGGACCTCAACAAGAGCATGAGGAAATTCCTCATCATGAAATCTCTGAGATGCCTCAAGGGATGCACTTTTCTCCACAAAACTATTGGGAGCAAATTAACACCTCCTTAGGAGAATTAAGTTCCAACATGGGACAACTAAGGATGGAGCACCAAGAGCACTTCATCATTCTCCATGAGATTAGAGAAGATCAAAGAGCTATGAGGGAGGAGCAACAAAGACAAGGAAGAGACATAGAGGAGCTCAAGAACACCATTGGTTCTTCAAGAGGAAGAAGACGCCACCCTCACTAAGGTGGACCCGTTCCTTAATCTCTTTGTCTATCTATTTTTTCTCTATTTTTCGTCTACTATGCTTTATGTTTATTTATGTTTGTGTCTTATTACATGATCACTAGTGTCTAAGTGTCTATGTCTTAAAGCTATGAATGTCCTATGAATCCATCACCTTTCTTAAATGAAAAATGTTTTTAATCACAAAAGAACAAGAAGTACATGATTTTGAATTCATCCTTGAAACTAGTTTAATTATTTTGATGTGGTGACAATACTTTTTGTTTTCTGAATGAATGCTTGAACAGTGCATATGTCTTTTGAATTTGTTGTTTATGAATGTTAAAATTGTTGGTTCTTGAAAGAACGATGAAAAAGGAGAAATGTTATCTGATGATTTGAAAAATAAAAAAAATTGATTCTTGAAGCAAGAAAAAGCAGTGAATAGAGAAAAGCTTGCGAAAAAATAAGAAAAAATGGCAAAAATAAAAGAAAAAGAAAGCAAGCAGAAAAAGCCAAAAGCTCTTTAAACCAAAAGGCAAGAGCAAAAAAAGCCAATAGCGCTTAAAACCAAAAGGCAAGGGTAAGGATCCAAGGCTTTGAGCATCAGTGGATAAGAGGGCCCAAAGGAATAGAATCTTGGCCTAAGCGGCTAAACCAAGCTATCCCTAACCATGTGCTTGTGGCGTGAAGGTGTCAAGTGAAAACTTGAGACTGAGCGGTTAAAGTCGAGGTCCAAAGCAAAAAAAAAAGAGTGTGCTTAAGAACCCTGGACACCTCTAATTGGGGACTTTAGCAAAGCTGTGTCACAATCTGAAAAGGTTCACCCAGTTATGTGTCTATGGCATTTATGTATCCGGTGGTAATACTAGAAAACAAAGTGCTTAGGGCCATGGCCAAGACTCATAAAGTAGCTGTGTTTAAGAGTCTACATACTGAACTAGGAGAATCAATAACACTATCTGAATTCTAAGTTCTTATAGATGCCAATCATTCTGAACTTCAAAAGATAAAGTGAGATGCCAAAACTGTTCAGAGGCAAAAAGCTACTAGTTCCGCTCATCTGATTGGAGCTAATTTTCATTGATATTTTAGAATTTATAGTATATTCTCTTCTTTTTATCCTATTTGATTTTCAGTTGCTTGGGGAGAAGCAACAATTTAAGTTTGGTGTTGTGATGAGCGGATAATTCATACGCTTTTTGGCATTGTTTTTACACAGTTTCTAGTATGAATTAGTTAGTTTTTAGTATATTTTTATTAGTTTTTAAATAAAAATCACAATTCTGGACTTTACTATGAGTTTGTATATTTTTCTGTGATTTCAGGTATTTTTCTGGCTGAAATTGAGGGACTTGAGCAAAAATCTGATTCAGAGGCTGAAGAAGGACTGCAGATGCTGTTGGATTCTGACCTCCCTGCACTCGAAATGGATTTTATGGAGCTACAGAAACCCAAATGGCGCGCTCTCAATCGCGTTGGAAAGTAGACATCCAGGGCTTTTTAACGGTGGAGTTTCTACACCCCATAGATTAAGGTGTGGAGCTCTGCTATTCCTCATGAATTAATGCAAAGTACTATTATTTTTCTATTCAACTCGAGCCTATTTCTTCTCTAAGATATTCATTCGCACACAAGAACATGATGAATGTGATGATTATGTGACGCTCATCACCATTCTCACTTATGAACGTGTGTCTGACAAACACTTCCGTTCTACATGAAAACAAGCTTGAATGCATATCTCTTAGCCTCCTGATTCACGATCAGAGTCTTCATGATATAGGATAGAATTATTGGCGGCCATTCTTGAGATCCAGAAAGTCTAAACCTTGTCTGTGGTATTCCTAGTAGGATCTGGGAAGGGATGGTTGTGACGAGCTTCAAACTCGTGAGTGCTGGGCGTAGTGACAGACGCAAAAGGATTACTGGATCCTATTCCAGCATGATCGAGAACCGATAGATGATTAGCCATGCGGTGACAGCGCAATTGGACCATTTTCACTGAGGGGACGGGATGTAGCCATTGACAACGGTGATGCCCAACATACAGCTTGCCATGGAAAGGAGTATGAATGATTGGATGAAGACAGTAGGAAAGCAGAGGTTCAGAAGGAACAAAAGCATCTCCATACGCTTATCTGAAATTCTCACCAATGGATTGCATACGTATCTCTATCCTATTTTATATTTTATATTTTAATTATCAAATATCCCATAACCATTTGAATCCGCCTGACTGAGATTTACAAAGATGACCATAGCTTGCTTCAAGCCGACAATCTCCATGGGATCGACCCTTACTCACGTAAGGTTTATTACTTGGACGACCCAGCGCACTTGCTGGTTAGTTGTGCGAAGTTGTGAAGAAGAACTAAGATTATGAACGTGCGTATTAAGTTTTTTTTAGCGCTGTTACCAAGGAATGAACAATCACGATTTCGTGCACCAGGTATGATGACAAATCTAAAATTGTTTTTGAAAAACCATGTTTAAAAAATGAAGCCTCAACGTCGAAAAAAATAAAATATTTCAAATCTCAAATCACTTTAAAAATTCTGCAAATAAAAAATTTTGTCATACATGCAATAAATTTGGCCATTCATCAATTCAATGCTTCATCTTTGAAAGAAAGATTGGGAATAAAGTTTATAAAGTGATTAGCAAATATAATGCTTTTGGACAATATAATCAAGACGGTTTAACATCAAAGGATCCAAAATGATTTGGATACCTAAAGTCACTTAAAAGTGTTATGTAGATTTTCCTTGCATCTAAGAAGAAGAAGGACTTGTGGTACTTGGATAGTGGATGCTCAAGGCACATGAACGAAAAGTCCACATTCTTCATCAAGCTCAACAAATACGATGGAGGCTTTGTGATATTCGGTGATGGTGGAAAAGGGAAGATAGTGGTTGTAGGTAAGGTTGGTAAGAGTTTTTCTACCTTCATTGATAATGTATTCTTGATTGGTGGACTGAAACATAATCTTCTAAGCATTAGTCAACTATGTGATTTAGGATATTAGGTTATTTTCAAAAAGTTGGAATGCTTAGTTGTTTGTAAACAGTCGGGTAAAACTTTGTTCATTGCTAAAAGATGTAATAATGTGTATGGTCTCACCTTAAAGGAACTTAAGGAACAAAATGTAGCTTGCTTTACTTCTATGGAATTCAAGAAATGGTTGTGGAATAAGAAATTGGGACATGCTAGCATGTTTCAAATTTCTAAGCTTGTGAAAAAGAATCTGGTTAGAGGTCTTCCTAAGATCCAATTTGACAAATATATCACTTGTGATGCTTATCAAATGAGTAAACAAACTAAAAACTCTTTTAAATCCAAGGATGACATCTCAACTAAAAGACCATTGGAGTTGCTACATATTGATCTTTTTGGTCCTACTAGGACCCAAAGCCTAGGTGGTAAACACTATGGCTTAGTAGTAGTTGATGATTATACAAAATTTGGATGGGTTCTTTTTTTAACTCACAAAAATGATGCTTTTTCAACTTTCATTATTTTATGCAAAAAGATTCAAAATGAATTGAAAACTGCTTCTATTAGAAGTGATCATGAAAAGAAATTTAAAAACCAAGATTTTGAAACTTTTTGTGATGAGTTTGCTATATCACACAATTTCTCTTATCCTAGAACACCTCAACAAAGTGATGTTGTGGAAAGAAGGAATAGAAGTCTTCAAGAAATGGCAAGAGCCATGCTATATGAATGTGACATTCCAAAATTTTTATGGGCTAAAGCTGTAAATACAACATGCTATATTCTAAATAGAACCATCGTTCGAAAGTTTCTAAAGAAAACTCTATACTTAACCTTAAATACTTTTATATTTTTGGATTTAAATGCTTTGTTTTAAACACAAGAGACAATCTTGGTAAATTTTATCCAAAATCTGATGAAGGTATCTTTGTAGGGTACTTAACTACTAGTAAAGCCTATAGAGTTTTTCTCAAGAAACATAGAATCATTGAAGAGACCATACATATTACTTTTGGTAAATCTAACTCAATTTCAAGTGCTGTAGAAGGAAACGATGCAGGAAATTAAATTGAACAGAATCAAAGTGGAACCAAAGATCAAGAAAAATCAAAATCCTTGCAAGAAGTCCCTGATCCTGATTCTACAGATCAAAATACAGAAGACAATTCTATTTTGTCTCCTTTCAATTTGAATAACTTTTATTACAAAACTCCAATTAAGCTAAATTTTGGTTTGAAAACTCCTAGCTCATCCAGAAACAAGTGTGTCTTGGTTGCAATCCAATTTTCGTTCAATTCTAAGAGTTACAAGTATTGGAAGTTGATGCATAGCTTGCTGAAATCTGTTTCTTTCCAGCTTTGACCACCAATATTCAAAAATTCACAACTCCCAATCCTTAACTCCTAAAATTCTGAAATTTTAGAGCAACAAATCAAGTTAATCAAATTTTATAACAAAATTGGTTTTACTCCAAAACTCAGCTCGTAGAAATTGCAGCAAGACAAACAAGTTGCTGCCCTGTTTGACCTTTTCTGCTGCAGGACAGATTTAACAACCTAACTTTAAAAATTTTTCATAAATTGTATATTTAATAAAAAGGTCTCAAATTTTCCAGTTTAGTTTCTTATATTTCCAAGGTTAACCCAGACTTGGTCTCATGCAATTCCGATCATTACATAATTAGTTATAGCTTTTCAAAGTTTCTAACTCCATTTGAAAGTAATGCAGAAAATCAGATTTTACTATTCAACTTTGAAAAATCATAACTAACTCTCTAGTTAATACGAAATCTTCAAAATTGAATATTAATAACTATACTTGTTGTAGTTCACTTAGCTTTTAGTCTCATATTATTCCAATCTCTATTAAGTTGCTGGTGCACTTTCAAAGTTGCCGTTTTATTTTAAAACTCTGATTTTCAACATAAAGTTTAGCATTTCAAGTTTAACTTTCAATATTTCTCAAAATCAATTTCAAAACAATCACCAAACAATTCTACCACGATCCCAACATATTTAATAACCAGCCCAACAATAATCAACCAATACAATCCATCGAGATTCAGCATTCAATCACTCATCAACAATTCGTAATTCACACGCAATCAATCAATTTCACAAAAACCACAAGCTCAATCACATTTCCAGCCACAATTCAATATCCACATAACCAATCAATTACTCATAAAAATTAAACCTATTTGCAGTCATTCAATAAACTTTATGGGTATTCTCCCCTACCTCGATGTCGCCTTAATAATGAACTCGACAACAGCAGTAGGATTTCCAATGACTCTTCACTCTCCTAGCAGTAGCAGTGGTAGTGACACTAGAACTAGAATGGCAACCCTGACAGCCCTCTCCGACAGCAACAATAATAATTCGAAATTTCGGTAACTAACAAAGAATAGAATGGAGATAAGGTAGCAAAAATAAGATGACCATAAAGTAAAAGTGGAAGTAGAACAAGTTAAAGGAGTGAAGGACCTAAACCGAAATAGAGTCTGCAACAACACCTCCATCACTGGCCCCAACGGCAGTAACATATAGCTCCAGTAGCAACCACCATGGCATCGTGGCTTCAGCAATGGTTTCCGATGGCAACAGCGGCGTGCAGATCGACGGGAACCTCCGTCTCCAGCAACGGTAGCAGCGATACAAGCCCCTATTTTTCTCGTCACGTCTCTCTTCTCTGCGAACTCCTATCTCTCTCTTCGGGCTCGTCGGCGTTGGCAGAGATGGCGGCAACAAACCCAAGCAGTAGCAGCGGCGGATTGGTCGCGATGGAGGTAGCAGCGCAGACAATATCTCCTTTTCTCTCTCGAACGCGGGCTCTCTTTCTCTCGTGCAATAACGACGGTGACGGTGGCAAGGATACCCACCAGCACCATCTCCCTCTTCTCCTCTTCCCTCTGCGTCCCGTTCTCCCTCAATCTCTCATCCTCTGTTTCTCTAGTTCTCTCAAAAACTCCCTTTCCTTCCTTCTCCGTTTTTCCCCTTTCTTTTTGAAAGTATGTGTGTGTGCGTTGTGTTTTAATTTAGGGATTTAGGGTATAAATTTAGGAATTTAGTGAAATTAGGATTTTATTTGGTAATTTTAGAATTAGGATAAAACATATACGAGTAATATAATAATTTTATAAAAATAATCAATTATAAAATTTGCACAAGAATAACTAATTATAAAATTTTTTAAATTAAATTGTATAATATTTTTATTGTTGAATTTTAATTTTAAATAACCAATTATAAAATTTGCACAAAAATATTAATTAATGAAACTCTAAATATTAATAAAACTAATTTAATTACTCTTAATAGATTAGTTTATAAAATAAGAAGTTTAAGTTAATAATAAGTCATAACTTTTTTATGATAAAAGTTACTTAAATTAAGCTATACAATTCTTTCTTATTTTTTAATTACTAAAATTATGCAAAATATTCAATTATAATAAAATTACTTAAGAATCTTAATTGATTTATAATAAAATTATCTCCGAATCTATTTAATTATTTCTAATAAAATAATTTCTAAAATTATAAAGTTTAAACTTAATAAGTTAAAATTACAATTTATTTATATTTAGATTTTCAAAAATGCAGGATGTTATAAAATAAAATTATTTTGAAAAAAATATATACATAATTTTTTTTACTCTTAAAGTGTTTAACATTTTGAAAAAAAAATTGTTATAAAATATATTTATATTTTGTGACAAATAATTAACTTGTTACAAACAATATTAAATTATGTGACAAATTAATTTTTTGTTACAAAATAATTGGAGTTTTTGAAAAAAAAAAAGCAAAATTTGTTACAAAATATTTTGAATTTTTGCAACTTATTTTTTTTATACAAAATATTGCAATATTTTGTAACAAAATACCATCTCGTTACAAAATCTAACATAATTTGTTACAAAATAAAACAGGTTGTTACAAAATATTATCATGTTTTGCAACAATTTGTAATGTTGTTACAAAATATTTTTCTTTTGTAACAATCACATATTATTATTACAAAATACTATTTTTTGTAACAATTTTAAATTTGATACAAATTTTTTGTTAGAAATGTTCCATTTTCTTATAGTGAACGCCACTCTGCTGCCCATTTCTGGCGTTAAACGCCAGCCAGATGCCCATATATGGCGTTAACCAGATGCCAGACAGCTCTTTCTGGTGTTAAACGCCCATAGTGCTGCCCATTCTGGTGTTTAACACCCAGAATGCTGCCAGGCTGGGCGTTAAACGCCCATTCTGCTATCCTTACTGGCGTTTAAACGCCAGTAAGTCTGTCCTCCAGGGTGTGCTATTTTTGATACTGTTTTTCATTCTGTTTTTTATTTTTCAGTTGTTTTTGTGACTTCACATGATCATCAATCTAAAGAAAACATAAAATAGCAATGAAAAATAAATAAATATAATTAAATAACATTGGGTTGCCTCCCAATAAGCGCTTTTTTAATGTCAATAGCTTGACAGTGAGCTCTTAGAGAGCCTCACAGAGATTCAGAGCTTAGTGATGGCCTCCCAACACCAAACTTAGAAGTTGAGTGTAGGGGCTTTGTTTGAGTCTGTATTGAGAGAAGTTTTTCATGCTTCCTCTCCATGGTTACAGAAGAAGATCCTTAAGCCTTAAACATAAGGTAGTCCTCATTCAATTGAAGGACTAGCTCTCCTCTGTCCACATTAATCACAGCTTTTACTGTGGCTAGGAAGGGTCTTCCAAGGATGATGGAATCATCTTCATCTCTTCCAGTGTCTAGGATTATGAAATTAGAAGGGATGTAATAGCCTTCAACCTTCACTAAGACATCCTCTACAAGTCCATAAGCCTGTTTCCTTGAATTGTCTACCATCTATAGTGAGATTTTAGCAGCTTATACCTCAAAAATCCCTAGTTTCTCCATTACAGAGAGGGGCGTGAGGTTTATTCCTGACCCCAGATCACACAGAGCCTTCTCAAAGGTCATGGTGCCTATGGTACAAGGTATTAAGAACTTTCCAGGATCTTGTTTCTTCTGAGGTAATTTCAGTTGAACCAGATCATTCAGTTCCTTGATGAGCAATGAAGGTTCATCCTCCCAAGTCTCATTACCAAATAACTTGGTATTCAGCTTCATGATTGCTCCTAGATATTGGGCAACTTGCTCTTCAATAATATCTTCATCCTTTTCAGAGGAAGAATACTCATCAGAGCTCATGAATGGCAACAGTAAGTTCAGTGGAATCTCTATGGTATCTATATGAGCCTCAGATTCCTCTGATTCCTTATTAGGGAACTCCTTAGTGGCTAGTGGACGTCCATTGAGGTCTTCCTCAGTGGAAATCACTGCCTTTCCCTCCTCTACAGGTTTGGCCATGTTGGACGTGTAGATGGCCTTGCACTCTCTTTTTGGATTCTCTTCTGTATTGCTTGGGAGAGTACTAGGAGGGAGTTCAGTAATTTTCTTACTCAGCTGACCCACTTGTGCCTCTAAATTTCTAATGGAGGACCTTGCTTCAGTCATGAAACTGAGAGTGGTCTTAGATAGATCAGAGACTATAGTTGCTAAGTCAGAGTGGCTCTGCTTAGAATTCTCTATCTGTTGCTGAGAAGATGATGGAAAAGGTTTGTTATTGCCAAACCTGTTTCTTCCACCATTATTATTATTGAAGCCTTGATTAGGCTTCTGTTGATCCTTCCATGAGAGGTTAGGATGATTCCTCCGTGAAGGATTGTAAGTGTTTCCATAGGAATCTCTCATGTAATTCACTTCTTCCATTCCAGGATTCTCAGGATCATAAGCTTTTTCTTCAGAGGAAGCTTCTTTAGTATTGCAGGAAGCAGCTTGCATTCCAGTCAGACTCTGAGAAATCATATTGACTTGCTGAGTCAATATTTTGTTCTGAGCCAATATGGCATTCAGAGTATCAATCTCAAGAACTCCTTTCTTCTGAGTTGTCCCATTATTCACAGGATTCCTTTCAGAAGTGTACATGAACTGGTTATTTGCAACCATTTCAATGAGTTCCTGGGCTTCTTCAGGCGTCTTCTTTAGATGAAGAGATCCACCAGCAGAGTTGTCCAATGACATCTTGGACAATTCAGACAGACCATCATAGAATATGCATATGATGCTCCATTCTGAAAGCATGCCAGAAGGACACCTTCTGATCAATTGCTTGTATCTTTCCCAAGCTTCATAGAGGGATTCACCTTCCTTCTGTCTGAAGGTTTGGACTTCCACTCTAAGCTTGCTCAATTTTTGAGGTGGAAAGAATTTGGCCAAGAAGGCATTGACCAACTTTTTCCAAGAGTTCAGGCTATCTTTAGGTTGTGAGTCCAACCATGTCCTAGCTCTGTCTCTTACAGCAAAGGGGAAAAGCATAAGTCTGTAGACCTCAGGATTAACCCCATTGGTCTTAACAGTGTCACAGATTTGTAAGAATTCAGCTAAAAACTGATGAGGATCTTCCAATGGAAGTCCATGAAACTTGCAATTCTGCTGCATCAGAGAAACTAATTGAGGCTTAAGCTCAAAGTTGTTTGCTCCAATTGCAGGAATTGAGATGCTTCTTCCACAGAAGTCAGAAGAGGGTGCAATAAAGTCACCAAGCATCTTCCTTGCATCTCCACCATTGTTGTTGGGTTCGGCCATCTCTTCTTCTTTTTCGAAAAATTCTGTCAGGTCCTCTCCAGAGTGTTGTGCTTTAGCTTCTCTTAGCTTCCTCTTTAGAGTCCTTTCAGGTTCCGGATCAGCTTCAACAAGAATGTTCTTATCCTTGCTTCTGCTCATATGAAAAAGAAGAGAACAGAGAAGAAGAGGAATCCTCTATGTCACAGTATAAAGATTCCTTTATGTGAGTAGAAGAAGAGAAGAGTAGAAGAATGAGAAGAGAGAAATTCGAACACAGAGAGAGAAAGAGGGTTCGAATTATAAGGAGAAGAGAAGTGTTAGCAATCAATTAAATAAATAGAAAGAGATCAGAGAGAGAAGAATTCGAATTTAATTAAAAATAAAAGAAATTATTTTTTTTTATTTTAATTATTAGTTAGAATTCGAAAATTATAAAAAGGAATAAATTTAAAATAATTAGTTAATTAAAAAGAATTTTGAAAAAGAGGTTAATTATTTTCGAAAATTGGAGAGAGAGAAAAGTAGTTAGATGATTTTGAAAAAGATAAGAATTAGTAAGATAAACAAGTAGTCAAGTAGTTAATTGAAAAATATTTGAAAATCAATTTTGAAAAGATAAGAAGTTAGAAAAGATTTTGAAATTAAGTTTTGAAAAAGATATTATTGAAATTTATTTTGAAAAAGATTTGAAAAAGAAATTTAAAAAAGAATTGATTTTGAAAATTAAAGTTGATTACTTGACTAACAAGAAACTAAAAGATATGATTTTAAAATTTAAAGATTGAGTAACAACTTGAGATTTTTGAATCAAAATATTAAATGTTAGCAATGAATTCAAAAATATGAAATGAAAATAAGAAAAAGATTTTGAAAATCATTTTGAAATTTTCGAAATACATGATAGAAAAATGAAAAAGATTTGATTTTTCAAAAAAGTTTTGAAAAGATAGAATTTTTAAATTGAAAATTTGACTTGACTAATAAGAAACAACTAAATTTTAAAAATTTTTGACTAAGTCAACTCAAAATTTTCGAAATTTATGAGAAGAATAAGGGAAAGATATTATTTTTTTATTTTTGAATTTTAATGAGGAAAGAGAAAAACACAAAAATGACACAAAACATAAAAATTATGAATCAAAACAAGAAAAATATGCAAGAACACTTTGAATGTCAAGATGAACACCAAGAACACTTTGAAGATCATGATGAACATCAAGAACATGTTTGAAAATTTTTAAGAAAAGAAAAACATGCAAGACACCAAACTTAGAAATTTTCAAACTTTAGACACTAATAATTCAAAAATGTATATGAAAAACAAGAAAATACACAAAATAAGAAAATGCAAAGATCAAACAAAGAAAATCATCAAGAACAACTTGAAGATCATGAAGAACACATGCATGAATTTTCGAAATTTTTTAGAAAAATTAAAAATATGCGATTGACACCAAACTTAAAATTTGACACTAGACTCAAACAAGAAACATAAAATTTTTGGTTTTTTATGGTTTTATAAATTTTTTTTGGATTTTTCGAAAATTATTTTGGAAAAGAAAATAAAGAAATTCAAAATTTTTAATAAGAATTCCAGGAATCATGCAATGTTAGTCTAATGTTTCGGTCCAAAATTTTAGACATGGCTCAATAGCCAGCCAAGCTTTATGTGAAAGCTTCGGTCCAAAAGATTAGACATGGCCAATGGCCAGCCAAGCTTCAGCAGAGCATTACATACAACAGCCAAATTGATGGGAATCAAAAGGCTCCTGCAATGATAAGTGGAAGCCTCGGTCCAAAGGATTAGACATGGCTTGAAAGCCAGCCAGGTTTCAATAGATCATGATGAAACTCTAGAAATCATTCTTAAAAATTCTGAAGAACAAAATAAAATATATTTTTTTTGAATTTTTCGAAAACCATAAAATTTTTTTCTTTTTTTTCGAAAATAAATAAAAATTAAAAAGCTTCAACATAAAATAAAAGTACCTAATCTGAGCAACAAGATGAACCGTCAGTTGTCCAAACTCGAACAATCCCCGGCAACGGCACCAAAAACTTGGTGCACGAAATTGTGATCTCTGACGTCGGCGCTAAAAACTTGGCACGCACGATCGTAATCTCAACACTTCTTCACAACTCCGCACAACTAACCAGCAAGTGCACTGGGTCGTCCAAGTGCATATGGTCACGTGAGTAAGGGTCGATCCCACGGAGATTGTCGGCTTGAAGTAAGCTATGGTCATCTTGTAAATCTCAGTCAGGCGGATTCAAATGGTTATGAGGTTTTGATAATTAAAAACATAAATAAAATATAAAATAAAATAAAGTTACTTATGTAATTCATTAGTGGAAATTTTAGATAAGTGTCTGGAGATGCTTTGTTGCTTCTGAACTTCTGCTTTCCCACTGCCTTCTTCCAACCATGCGTTACCTCATTCCATGGCAAGCTGTAAGATCCTCTCGGATGAAAACAAATCCATATGCGCTGTCACCACACGGCTAATCATCTGTCGGTTCCCGCTAGCGTCGGAATAGGACCATTGTCCCTTTGCACACTGTCACTGCGCCAAACATTTGCAGATCCTACTCGGAATACCACAGACAAGGTTTAGACTTTCTAGATCCCAAGAATGCTGCCAATGATTCTAGCCTATACCACGAAGGTTCTAATCTCAGATTCAGATGCTCTGTTGTCAGAAGAGACAATATGAATCATGGATTAGAGGCCCAAGAGAATATACTCTGGCTGTCGTTCAATGACTACGTTGAACATCATGTAGACCGCTTTGTGGTTGTCAGGCACGCGATCTTGGCTAAGCGAGTAACGAAGATTGGGTGATTGTCACGGGTCACCCCTTCATTCTGACTTAACTGAATTAAGAACAAGAGTATATCTTGGAGAAGAAGTAGGTGTGAATTGAAGGAAAAATAATAGTACTTGCATTAATTCATGAAGAACAGCAGAGCTCCACACCTTAATCTATGGGGTGTAGAAACTCCACCGTAGAAAATACATAAGTGAAAAGAGGTCTAGGCATGGCCGTGAGGCCAGCCTCCAAACGTGTACAATATCAAAATAGGAACTTTTGTTCGAAAAGTCCAAAAGAAAAAACTCTCGATAATCAATAAATCTTTAAAAGTAGTTTTTATACTAAACTAATAACTAGGGTTTACAGAAAATGAATAACTAAGTGCAGATAGTGCAGAAATCCACTTCTGGGTCCCACTTGGTGTGTGCTTGGGCTGAGCATTGAATCTTTTTCATGCTTAGGCTATTCCTGGAGTTAAACGCCAGCTTTGGTGCCAGTTTGGGCGTTTAACTCCAATTCTGGTGCCAGTTTGGGCGTTTTACGCCAAGATATTTTAGGCTGACTTTGAACACCAGTTTGGGCCATCAAATCTCGGACAAAGTATGAACTATTATATATTGCTAGAAATCCCAGAATGTCTACTTTCCAACGCAATTGAGAGCACGTCAATTGAGCTTCTGTAGCTCCATTAAATCCACTTCGAGTGCAGGGAGGTCAGAATCCAACAGCATCTGCAGTCCTTTTTCAGCCTCTGAATCAGATTTTTGTTCAGGTCCCTCAATTTCAGCTAGAAAATACCTGAAATCACAGAAAAACATACAAACTCATAGTAAAGTCCAAAAATGTGATTTTTGAATAAAAACTAATAAAAATTAACTAAATCATACTAAAAACTATGTAAAAACAATGCCAAAAAGGGTATAAATTATCCGCTCATCAACCACTTATAGTTTCATGGCAGAAACTAGGTCCTTTATTAGAAACTTGGAGATTCAGGTAGGTCAGCTGAGCAAGAGGATCCCAGAGATCCCCTCCAACACTCTTTCCAGCAACACTGAGGTGAATCCAAAGGAAGAGTGCAAGGCTCTCACTATAGAGGCTAAAACCGAACCCAAAGAGAAGCTTGCTACTGAGGAACTGAAGGAAATTAGGACTCAAGTGGAGACTAGGAGTGTCCCCATGAATGCCCCTATGAAGATGGAGGAACCTGAAGAGCACCCCCATCCGGACGTGCAAGGGGAATCTAAGGAAGAGCAACTTGCTCGGTTCTTACATTGGCAATCCTCAGGAAGCTGCAAGTCAATATCTTTTACAGAGGCATTAGAGATGAAACCCCCCTATATGGCCTATTTAAAAAATACCATCTCTGAGAAGACGGCCCTGAAGGGAGATGAGATGGTGATACTAACCAAGGAGTGCAGTGCCTTGGTCCAGAAGAAGCTGCCTCCGAAGATGCCAGACCCTAGAAGCTTTTTTATTCCCTGTGCTATAGGAACCATCACTTTTGAGAAGGCATTGTGCGACCTAGGATCAAGCATCAACCTCATGCCTCTCTCTGTGATGAAGAAGCTAGGGATCCAAGAGGTGCTGCCAACCAGAATCTCATTGGGGATGGCAGATATCTCCATGAAATGGGCAGATGGCGTGGTGGAAGACATTCTTGTAAAGGTTGAAGACCTTTATCTCCCTGCAAACTTTGTGATACTAGACATTGGGGAGGACAAGGACGACTCCATCATCCTTGGAAGGCCTTTTCTTGCTACTGCAAAGGCCTTGATCGATGTGGAAAAAGGAGAGTTAGTCCTGAGGTTGAATGAGGATCATATTCTATTTAAGATCCCAAATCCTTACTCTTCCTTAGATAAAGGAGGTACTCTGTGCAACACTTAGTGTTCCAACCTTCTCTCTCAGTAGAGAGCATTACAGAGCACCCTGACATCAGACCTAAATTTGGTATTAAGCAGCCATCACCATCTACTGAAGAAAGAGGTACGAAGAAGAAAGTACCCAAGGGCTGGAGGAACAAGAAGATTCCAACTAAAGACTTCTCACCTAGCATGAGAGTTGTCTTCACTAAGAGCCCAGTCATTCCACACACAGTGAGCCAGATCCTATTTCTGGAACATGTTGAGTTAATCCATGAGAGCATAGGAAGAAAGTTCACCATAAGGGATGAAGATCTGATCCCCTACCAACCTCCATAAAGGAGCTGTCTGTCAAGCTATTGACGGTAAAGAAGTGCTTGTTGGGGGGCAACCCAACCATATGTTTAGTATTTTCTTTCTTTTGTTTAATTTAGTTTGATTTTGTATCATTTTCTTTTCTAGTATTTTTCATGGTTTTCCCTTGCTTTTTAATGTTTGTGATCATGTGTAGCACCTAGAACAGAGCAACAATGCTTAGGATGAAAATAGAACACCCTGGGGAGAGCCCCTTACAGGCGTTGAATGCCCTTTAAGGAGCTTCACTAGCGTTCAACGCTAATTGTGGAGAGAGCATGGGCGTTCAATGCCCTACAGGAGCAACTCTGGGCTATTTCTTTGGCCCCCAATAGGCGTTCAACGCCCATTCTTGGCGTTGAACACCCCACTAAGACGACAAAAAAAAGTATCCCTTCCTGGTGTTCAACGCCCAGAACTGGTGTTGAACGCCCAGGCAGGGGCAAGGGCACTCGAGCTTTGAAGCTTCCTAAACCAGTGGGTCTCACCGAATCTCCACCTACTCCACCTTTCCTTCTCTTTCCTACTTTTTCAACCTTGATTCCAACACCCTACTTTTCTTCTTCCCAATACACATTCATCAATCCCATCCCTATCACCTTTCACTCTTCCCAAAACCATTCATAAATCCCATCAACACATTTTCCCACCAACCTCACCCACTTCAAATTCAAACTTCCCCCCCCCCCATATTTCTCTCCCATATGATCGAACCCCAACCCTCCTACCCCTATAAATACCCCTTAATTCCTTCATTCATACTCACACCTTCACAATACTCTTCTCTTCCTCCATATTACTCTTCATATACTTCCCTTCTTCTTTTGCCCACCCCACTTGGCCGAAGCCTTCTTACTCTTCTCTCTCTATATTTTCTTCTTACTTCTTCTATTTTCCTTTCCTTTTGTTTTTATTTGCTTGAGGACGAGCAAAGTTCTTAAGTTTGATGTTAGAAAAGCTCCGCTTTTTGCCTCTACTCTTCCTCCATGGCACCAAAAGCCAGCGAATCTTCAAGAATGAGAAAAGGAAAAGCCCCGCTTCCGCTTCTGAACCTTGGAAAACATGGAGATTCCTCACCAAAGCTCACCAAGACCACTTGTATAATGTGGTGAGGCAGAAAAGGGTGATTTCTGAGGTCATCTTTAGGCTCAAAGAAGATGAATACCTGGAGACCCAACAAGAAATCTAGAGAAGAGATTGGAAAATTCTAGCCAATCCTATCTCAAAAGTTGGAACCTTAATGGTGCAAGAATTCTTTGCCAATGCTTGGGTCACCAAGAAGCACGACACTAGTGTGAACCTAATGCCTAAAAACTAGCGCACCATGGTTAGAGAACAAATCTTGGATTTCAGCCCAGAAAGTGTGAGACTAGCGCTGCCGTTGCCTCAAATGCAAGGGGACCCATATTTTTACACTAGAAGGGTCAACTTTGACCAAAGGCTAGAGTAAGTGTTTGCTGACATCTGTGTGAAAGGAGCTCAATGGAGGAGGGACGCACATGGCAAGTCTTACCAACTGGGTGGGCCTGACCTCAAGCCCATGGCTAGAGGATGGTTGGAGTAGGTCCAACGCTCTATCATCCCCACAAGTAACCAATCTGAGGTTACTATTGACCGAGCAATAATGGTTCATTGCATCATACTCAGGAATGAGGTGGAAGTGCACAAGGTCATTCCTCAAGAGATCTACAAGATAGCGGAAAAGGCTTCCACCCAAGCACGGCTAGCGTTCCCTCACCTCATATATCACCTATGCAACTCAGCTGGAGTTCGTATAGCAGGAGACACCCTCATTGACATGGACAAACCCATCACAAAGAAGAGGATGGAGAGCGTCAGGGAGCCAGCACACGGACAACAGCACGAGCCTATTTAGCCACATCCACCAGAGGTCCCGGAGATGCCTCAGGGAATGTACTTCCCTCCCTGAGACTATTGGGACCAACTGAATATATCTCTAGGGGAGCTGACTTCATCCGTGGACTAGCTGAGGATAGAGCATCAAGATCACTCTGTCATCCTCCATCAGATAAAGGAGGATCAGAGGATCATGAGAGAAGAGCAGCAAAGACAGGGGCGCAATATTAAGGAGCTCAAACGCTCCAAAGGATTCACCGGAGGGAGCAGTAGCCACCGTCACGGAGTTGGTCACGTTTTATTCTTCTTTTCTTTTCTTTATCCTTCTGTTTTCATTGTACTTTATTTTATCATCTGTTTTCTATTCTAATGCATGATCATATTTAGTATTTTGTTCTTTTTCAGTACTATTTTCTTTTCTTTATTTTGCTATAAGATATCTTATGTATCCCTCATCAATGCTTAAAAGAAAAATTTATTGAAAAGAAAATAGTAGAAAGCATAAGGTTTTAAGATATATCATGAGTTATTCTAAATACTTAAGATGTGGTGGTCCTATCTTTATTTTCTGGATGTATGAATTAACAGTGCATATTTGATATTGAAGTTAAGTATGTTGGCTCTTGAAGAACAGTGAATTTAGAGAAGTATTATTGGCTATCTGAAAAATAAAAAATATTGATTCTTGAAGCAAGAAAAAGCAGCAAAAAGAAAAAAAATAAAAAGAGAAGAAAAAAAAAGAAAGCTCAAAAGAAAATTCAAAAGAGAAAGGATCCAAGGCTTTGAGCATCAATGGTTAGGAGGGTCAAAATTGGCCTAAAAAGCTCAAATGAGTTGCTATCCCTAACTAAATGCTTGTGGTGTGAAGGTGTCAAGTAAAAAGCTTGAGACTAAGCAGTTAAAGTCGTGATCCAAAGCTAAAGAGTACGCTTAAGAACTCTGGGCACCACTATTTAGGAATTTAAGCAAAGCTAAATTTGAATCCAAAGGGTTCCCTCAGTTAAGTGCCTGTATCGTTTATGTATCAGGTGGTAATAATTGAAAACAAAACGCTTAGAGTCACGGCTGGGCTCAAAGGTGCAAATCACCAAAAAGAAGTTGTGTTCGAGAATCAAGAAAAACTAAAAGAAGAGAACCAATAATATCATCCGGATTCTAGTTCCAAGGGATGTCAATATTTCTGAGTTTCAATGGAAAATGAGATTCCAAAGCTGTTTAGAAATAAAGTGTTAACAACCCCATTCAGTAATTAGAACTGAGCTTCACTGACAACTCTGAGACCTTATGTATTTTACTCTTCTTTAAGTCCTTACTTATTTTTAGTTGCTTGAGGGCAAGCAACAGTTTAAGTTTGGTGTTGTGATAAGTGGATTTCTTAAACACTTTTTCATTGCATTTTCATATTTTTTTAGTTAGATTTTATTAATTTTAGTAAGTTTTAGTGCAAATTTCACTTTTTGGATGCTACTTTGAGTTTTTGTATTTTTCCTATGATTTTAGGCGAGTTTTCGGCAAAATTAGCAAGATTGGCAAAGTCTTGTTCAGAGCTGAAGAAAGGATAGCAGATGTTGTCAAGTCTTGACCTCCGTGAATTCCAACAAGCATTTCTTGAGCTACAGAGTTTTAATTGATGCGTTCTTAATAGCTTGGAAAGCTAACTTCCAGAGCTTTCCAGAAATATATAATAGTCTATACTTCTCTTCCATATTACTGCCCATAATTGGCGTTGAACGTCCATATCTGGAGTTCAATGCCCCAAAGGGAGCAAGCCCAGCATTGAACGCCCAAAGCTGGCGTTCAATGCCACCAAGGGACCAAGGGATCACGAGTTCACTCCCCTAGCTGGCTTTAAATGCCCAAACTCCGAGTTGAATGCCAGGCTTGGACAAAGCACAAGACCAAAGTGGGTCCAAAGTGAATTTTTAGCACTCCTTAGTTTATGCAGTCTTATCTTTGTACTTTTAAATTTAAATTAACATCTTTTAGGGTTAACATCTCCTATATATAGAGGAGATCACTTAGGTTTATATATCAACTTGTATCATACTTTACATCTAAGTTTTCTCTGTAAATTATGAGCAACTAAACTTCCTAGGTTAAGGTTAGGAGCTCTGCTGATTCCTATGGATTAATATGATTACTTTTCTATTTTAATATATGTTTAATTCTATTCTATGATGCGTTATTCGTTCTTCATCTAATGAATATGGGGTGGAACGAGAGTATGACCCCTTATTCTACATGAGCTCTTGCCAATCCTAACCCGGATAGTATTGAGCTATAAGCTTGAAGGTGCATCACCTAGACCAATAACTCATCTGGGCTAATTGGGATAAGTGACATATAATCTTGTTAGTACTGGGTGATGAGGTTTCTGTGGTGGTAAGACTAGAACATTGAGCTTCATTCTTCGATCCGGAAGATTTGACCTTGTCTGTGGCATTTTGAATAGGATCATCAGAGATTGAATTGCATGAGCTTCACCCTCGTTCAAATTGAATGACCATTAGCACTGGCGTTTGATATGGATTAGAGAAGATTAATGACTATTAGCCCTGGCTTTAATCACTTACAGCCTTGCCATGGAATGAATAATTCATTGTTAAAGTAGTCAGTAAGAAGTACTAATCCGGAAGGATAAGCATCTCCGAGGCCTTAACTGATTCCTCACCATTATTTCTACACCAATTCAGTACTACTTTCGTTATTATTCTGTTTTATGCATTTACAATAACAACTCTCTTTTCTATTCGTCTGACTAAGATCTGCAGGATAACCATTGCTTGCTCAATCCAACAATCCTCGTGGGATCGACCCTCACTCACCTGAGGTATTACTTGGACGACCTGGTGCACTTGCCAGTTTAGTTTTGCGAATTCTAATTTTGCGCACCACACTCCTATAGCCTCATTCATTGCTCTTTCATAAAAATGAGAAAGAAAGTTGTTACTCAAAGAAGCATTAGTTCTTATCATGCTCCATGAAATCCTCCTCCAAAAGGCCAATCACACACTCATATCCACATACACTCTCATTCCTCCTCACACTCCTCTCCAGTTCCAGAACCCATGGTACGGATGAAGACCACTTTGCGAAGGGGATCAACGGCGCCACTAGAAGGCACTTCTAGTGCAAACTTCGCCAAAGGAAAGAAGCCCATGAACGAAGAAAAACCTCTATTGTCTCTTCCTTCTCGCTCCTCATTTCGTCCTCAGGGACATTCTGCATTGTCTAGTTGCCCTTCAAAAGATAACCAAAAACCTTTTCTTAACTTTGTAAAAGAACCTGCAAATCCTGACCCTATAGGTTTCAAATCCCATTTCAATAACCTTCCACATTCTCACTATGACGTACTTCATTTTTCTTCAAGCATGAACTTTGAATCTCATAGAGAAATTGTTTCAAAAAGATATATGTGTTCTTCATATGTGGCTGATTTGAAGGCTTTAGCCAAAGGAATGGACTTTGTTGAAAATATTGTCTATTTGGACTGAAATAAATTGTTTGAAATTAGAAAACCTATTTATCCTAATTTGGTTAAATAATTCTATACTAATATATACTATCATGAGGAATCTATTCACTCGTATGTAAAAGGCCAAGAAATTCATTTAAATAAAGAATCCATTGATGAAGTCCTTGATTATTATGATGTTGGCATCAATGCCTACATCTCTAGAAAGTGGGATAATGATCTGGGCATTTCACATAAGGATGTGTTGGCAAACATATGTGAAAATATTTCTCTCATGGATGGTGTCACCCCCAACCATCGAGCCCTAGGTCCTGTCAAAATCCAACTACACCGTATTATTACCCACATTCTCTTGCCTCAAAGTGGTTTTTATCAGCAAGTGACTTGATGAGTCCATATTTGATGGTAAATTTTACTTTGAATTGAGTGAATTTCATCAAATAAACTCACATTTATCCACTTAAATAGCATACTTTGTGACTTCTCTCTAAATTTCACCTAAATGTGAAAACATGCTTTTTTGTGCCTTAATTGATCAATTTAATTCCACTTTTATTCCATTCGATGCCTTGATATTTTTATTGAGTGATTTCAGGTCAAATAGGCAGGAATGGCTTGGTAGAAGTGGAAGAAAAGCATGCAAAATGAAAGAACACAAGAAGAAACAAAGGAGAAGAGCACACTAATTTGTGCGTACGCACAAGTCTTGACGTGTGATTCACTTAAAAATTCATGTGGCTCACGAATTTGGGGGCCCTTTTGCCCAATTTTGGAAGATCTAAAGCTGAAATTGAAGGGGTATCAAGGGGCAACATACCATAACATACATACACCATAATAGATAGTTTTAGGAAGTTTTAGTTTAGTTTTTCTTAGGATTTTCTCTCAATTCTCTTAGGGTTTAATTAGGGTTTATATTAGAAGTTTACTTTTTCCATTTTGATCTTGGATTCTAGCTTGCCTCCATTGTAAGTAATACTCAATTTTCTCTTTAATTATATTACTTTTGTTACACTTTCTTATAGTTAAAATTACACTTTTAATATATATATACCTTTTGAATCTTTAAGTTCTTGTTGATGAAATTGATGTTTATTGGTTATTACATGTTTGTTTGAGTTACCATTGTTGATTTTATTTATTGATTGGTTATAGTTTCATGTATTTTTACAATTTCACTATATTTTGTTATTATATCCACCAAGTGTTTGTGAAAATGTCAATTTTGAATATGGAGTAGATTTCCACTCCTTGGCTTGGAAAATGGATACATAGGATACTAGAGTCATAATGTCCAACATTTAGTGGTGATTTTGGGTTGTTAGTTGCTCTTGTTTCCATTAACGTTAGCTTTTTACTAAGTTAATTAGTAAGTTAGCTAGGATTTGTTAATTAAGGACAATTATGCTCACTTGATTTACTCTCGATGTTAAGGATTGACTAAGTGAGATTAACTCATTGTAATGCCATAGTTGTGGTTATGACAAGGAAATGATTCCTTAATCCCCAACCCCAAGCCAAGGTCCTGTTTATGCATTGAACCACATTTTCACTAGTTTTGATCTTGTTTTCTCCTATTTAGCATTAAATTGTTCTTTGATTCATTATTATTAGTTCATTATTTGCGCTATTATTGCTTAGTTACTATTATTCACTTTCTTGCTTGTTATTATTGGTTCCTATTAATTTATTGTTTGAGCTATTGACCCTTTAATTCCTTTAATTCCTGTTCTATCCTTGGAAAGCCCCACTTTCACAACCAAACTTGTGTGCTCGTAATTGCTAGTTCCATGAGAAGACAACCTGGGAAGTAAAACTCCCAGCTATTTGAATCGAATTGTGACACTCTTTACTTTAAACTTTGAACGGAAGTCACTTTGTCAGTTGGGGCTATACGTGCAATACGATTTTTATTCCTAAGAAATTCCTAACCGACGATACGGCTCCCGTCAAGTTTTTGGCACCGTTGCCGAGGAACTTATGCAATTGAGTGCCATTTTTTTTGTTATTGTGAATATGTGAATAGTGTGAATATTTGCTTTTTGTTTGTCACTTGACACTAATTGGTAGCTAGTTCCCTTGTTTTGGTAAGTTTTTGGTGGTTGTTAATTGTTAGCTTGCTTTTTGGTTACTTCCTTTCTCTTGTTTGGTTTTGATAATTGCATGATTTCTATGATTTCCCAGTTGAATAACACGGTCACTTCCAGACCGAGCTTGGCCCCTTTTGATCCTGAGATAGAAAGGACTTTAACTTATCTTAGGCAAACTCGGTGCCGGTTAGCATTTGTGCATAGTGAATCGGATTCTCTTAAAGAGCAACCCGATTCACCATCACTTTCTAACTGTGATTCTCATTCTCCATTTAATGAGAGAACCTTGTATTCTTCTGTTGGAAGTACTGAAATCCCTGTGAGTGAATTAGGTGATGAGAACATGGTGGCACCACCTCGGAGAGTCACTCTTAAGGAAGCGGGAGCTCCGGACATCACCTTGCAACCATTATAAGTTCGTTACCCAGATCTATATGCTAACTTTGAACTTAAGACGGGGTTGATCAACTTGCTTCCAAAATATCATGGTTTACCGGGTGATGATCCTCTCAAGCACTTGAAAGACTTTCAAGTTGTATGCTCGATTTCTAGGAGACATGGCTCGGATGAGATAGCTGTGATGGTCTTTGCTTTTTCTTTCTCTCTAGAGGAAAAAGCAAAGGAGTGGTTCTACACCCAACTGGATGAGGTAATAACTAATTGAGAATTGTTAAGAAAAGAATTCCTTGAAAAATTCTTTCCACCTCAAAAGATGAATCGTTTGAGGAAAAAAATTTCATGCATTATGCAAAGAGATGGAGAGACACTTTAGGAGTATTGTAAAAGATTTAAGAAGTTATTGGAGTCTTGTCCTTACCACCACATAGATGATTTAGTGCACATTAGCTACTTTTGTCAGGGTTTAATCCCTCAAGATAAGCTTCTTATTGATGCCTCAAGTGGAGGATCTCTCATAAAGCACAAGACTGCAGAAGAAGCATGGGAAGTCATTACGGATTTGGCATATTCAACTCAACATTTAAGGGCAAGAAACACCCAACCAAAGTCTTTAAGTGAAGTTTCTCCCTCCAGTGATGCTATCTTGACCAAGACACTCAGTGAAATGACCGTTTTGTTTAGACAAATCTCCCAAAGTCAACAAATTCCACCAATGTTACTTGCTTAACCTCAACCTCCTAGGATTGAAGGACCTCCTAGACCTTGTGATATTTGTGCTTGCAATAGCCACTACACCAATGAGTGTCCCCAAATTCAAGAAGATAACACATTGGCGGTGGCAAATCCTTATCCACAAAGGTCCAATTTCAATCAAAGCAATCAATGGTCATACCAATATGGAGGCAACCAAGGTTAAGGGTGGAGAGACAACTCCAATCAAAGATGGTAATAACCTTCTCAAAATCACCCTTTCCAACCTCAACAAGCTTATTATTATCAACCATCCCAAAGCCAACAAGCCTACCATCAACCACCTCAACCCCACCATCAATCATACCAACCACAAAGCCTACCTAACTCACAATCAAACCAACAATCACACCCCTAAATAACATATCAATTTCCACCTCAATTAAGATATCAACCACCACACACTAGACTTATCTTTCACCAAAATAGCCAATTCTCTTCTTCAAACCAATCCCATATGAATGATACACTTTAAACTTTCATCCAAGAGCAATGAGAGTTCCACAAGAAACAAGAAACCTATATGTCAACTATTGCTAAAGCCTTGTCCTGTTTGACTCTACCTCCTTCCAACAATCACAACACCTCTTAACCATCTACCTCTAGTGACCTACCCTCTCAACCTCAACCAAACTCCAAGAAAAGCATTAATGTAATCACCCTAAGGAGTGGTACAATGTTGGAGAAGGTTGGTCCTAAGCCTATACTTGTGAGGGAGGAGGTACAAAATGAAGAAGTTAAGGAGGAGGTGGAGTTGGGTGAAGATGAGACGAAAGATATTGCAAGAGGAGAAGAGGATTTATTGAAGTCCAAGGAACCGAAGAGGAAAAATCCCCTAGAGGAGCCCACACCAATACCTTTTCCATCGGTGGTCAAGAAAGCTAAGAAGCATGAGGAACTTGATTCTAAGGTGGTACAAATTTTTAAGAATGTGGAGGTCACTGTTTCCCTTTTTCAAGCCATCCAACAAATTCCGAAATATGCCAAATTTCTCAAGGATATTTGTACTCACAAAGAGAAAATTGCCGAGCTAGGGAAGAGTCTGGTGAGCAATTCTATCTCTTTTCTCATTCCAAAAAAGTATAGTGATCCCGGTCCTTGTTTGGTAACTTGTGTGATTGGGATAATGAAATTCATGGATTGTATGTGTGACTTGGGAGCATGTGTGAGTATTATGCCACTTTTCATTTATGAAAAGTTGAACTTTGCACCATTGAGGCAGTTCGGAGCTAGATTCGTGTTGGCGGATAAGAGCATAGTGTCGGTTGTGGGTATTGCAGAAAATGTGTTGGTGAACATTCAAGAATTGTTATTTCCAGTGGACTTCCATATTTTGGAAATACCTCCAATTGACTCGGATAGGCCATCTTACATCTTACTTGAAAGACTGCTCTTGAAGACATCCCGGTTCAAGTTAGATGCATTTTTGGGAGCTTATTCGTTTGAAGCCAAAGAAAAAGTGGTGAAGCTTACATTGGAAGGAACCATGAAACAACCACATGAGGTATATTCTATTTTTGGTTGTGATCTTATTGAAGAGAAGGTGATCGAGGCTCATTCCAGAAAAGATGCGGAAGTGATTGTCAATAAGAGCTTGAACATTAAAGGATTGAGCAAAGAAGATGAAGAAGCTCAACCATTGCCTACCAATAAAAAAGACAAGGAGCATATCTCCCCATTGAAGGAGGAAAAAGCTAAGCATACCAAGGAGTTGGAGATTTTCCTCCTTGGAGATGGCCCAAGAGTGGATCATTGAAATCATGCTCGTCCAACTTGAGAACGTTAAACCAAAGTGCTAGGTGGGAGACACCCCACCATGGTAACATCTTTCTAACTTCTCTTTGCTTGTACTTTTTGTTCATTGAATTTTTCTTCTCTTAGCTAGCTTAGGTTTAGTTTGATTTTAAGCTTAGTTTGATTGAATTTTAGTTTTATGTTTTGGAATTCAAAAATTATGTTGGATGTCTTGTTTGATGGCCTTAGAGCCTTTAAAATTTTGTGAAAACAGAGTTTTGTGCGTACACACACATACCCCAATTCCATTGATCTTCGCGTTATGCATATACGGTTGTGTACGCGACCCCCTCTGCAGCCTCCCTGCCACGTCTGTGCACACGGACATATGACCTTTTTCCCATAAAAAAAACTCCTCAATGCCCTGCCGGGTGCATGGGCACACCCTGTGTTTTCCCCCTAGCTTGCATACGGACGGACCTGTGTGCGTACGCACACGCATTAAATTAGGCATGAATTCGAGAAAAAAAAACCTATCGTGCCATATACCGCCTTACCCTTCTTCTTTCTTCTTCAACCCTTATCACCAAATCCACACCACCATTCACCACCCCTTTCAACTATATCTGATCGGCGACCCCACTGCTGCTGGCGATCACTGGACCACCGTCGCTCTCTCTCTCTCTCTCTCTCTCTCTCTCTCTCTCTCTCTCTCTCTCCGTTTTCTCTCACCTTCAAGCTCTGCTCCTAGCCTCAACAACTAAATTTGCTTTGCTCTTTTCCGGCAAAGCCCATCTCGCCGTGACTCTGGCAGTGGCAGTATCCAAGTGCCACTTCATCTCTTAATTATTGAGGTTCTTATTCTTGTTCAGTTTTTTTTTTCTTAGTTTAAGTTGCATCTTAGTATTTGATTTTAGTAAGTATATTAGGTTTAGATTGGTTGATTGTACGTTACTTGAATTGCGAGTGTTGTTTGCTGATTATTGGGTTGTATGTTACATGAATTTGGCTCAAATTTGTTGAATATGCACACTGCACGCCAAGTTTTTGTCATATTGCCTGGGTAAAATTTATGTTTGATTCATATGTTGTGGCCACCATATGTCTTAAACTTTATTCTTATTTGGCAAATTTTTAGTGAATTGTGCAATTTTGAGGTGATATTGATGATGTTTGAAATTGAGTTTGGCAATGCATTTATTCAATGGTTTAACTTGCAAACACCCAAAGGATTGAACATTCATGCGTTGTTGCATAGTGGATGAATTTCTTAATAAGTGCATTGAACTTAATGAATTGAACTGACTTCTTTGTTCATCATGATTTTTAAATCATTACAATCACATAATAAAGTGCTTGTTCTTTGATGTTTTGAAGTTGTTGAATCAAATTGACATGGTGTTAACAAAAAAATTATCTTGCTTCAAACCAAGTACTTTGCTCATGTGATTAATTTATTGTTTAGGATGAATAAATGGTCTCTTCCTTGATTGAATTGGTTATTGTTTGTTGTGCTACCTTATAAAACCTTGCGTACTCATTTGCACAACTTCAATATCCATTTTCTCAAAGAATTCAATTCCCTTTTTGTTGTGTTTGCTTAAGCTTGCTTGGTGGGTGAAATTAGAACTCGCACAACTGAACTGGCAAATGCACCGGGTCATCCAAGTAATACCTTAGGTGAGTGAGGGTCGATCCCACGAAGATTGTTGGATTGAGCAAGCACTAGTTATCCTGCAGATCTTAGTCAGATGAATAGAAAAGAGAGTTGTTGTTGTTGTAAATGCATAAAACAGAATAATAACGAAAGGAGTACTTAATTGGTATAGAAACAATGGTGAAGAATTAGTTAAGGCCTCGGAGATGCTTATCCTTCCGGATTAGTACTTCTTACTAACTACTTTAACAATGAATGATTCATTCCATGGCAAGACTATAAGTGATTAAAGTCAAGGCTAATGGTCATTAATCTCCTCTAATCCACATTAAACGCTAGTGCTAATGGTCATTCGATCTGAATGAGGGTGAAGCTCACGCAATTCAATCTCTGATGATCCTACTCAAAACGCCACATACAAGGCCAGATCTTCCTGATCAAAGAATGAAGCTCAATATTCTAGCCTTACTGCCACAGAAACCTCATCACCCAGTACTAACGAGATTATATGTCACTTATCTCAATTAGCCCAGATGAGTTATTGGTTTATGTGATGCACCTTCCAGCTTATAGCTCAATACTATTCGGGTCAGGACTCGCAAGAGCTCATGTAGAATAAGGGGTCATACTCTCGTTCCATCCCAGATTCGTTAGATGAAGAACGAATAATGCATGATAGAATAGAATCAAACATATATTAAAATAGAGAAGTAATCATATTAATCCATAGGAATCAGCAGAGCTCCTAACCTTAACCTAAAAGGTTTAGTTGCTTATAATTTACAGAGAAAACTTAAATGTAAAGTATGATACAAGTTGATATATAAACCCAAGTGATCTCCTTTATATATAGGAGATGCTAACCCTAAAAGATATTAATTTAAATTTAAAATTACAAAGATAAGACTGCATAAACCAAGGAGTGCTAAAAATCCACTTTGGGCCCACTTTGGTATTGTGCTTCATCCAAGCCTGGCATTCAACTTGGAGTTTGGCCGTTGAACGCCAGCTAGGGGGGTGAACTCATGCTCCCTTGGTCCCTTGGTGGCGCTGGGCGTTCAACGTTAGGCTTGCTCCCTTTGGGGTGTTGAACTCCAGATGTGAACGTTTAATGCCAGTTATGGGCAGTGATCTGGAAAAGAAATTGGACCTCTGTAGCTCAAGAAATACTTGTTGGAATGCATTGAGGTCAAGACTTGACAACATCTGCTATCCTTTCTTCATATCTGAACAAGACTTTGCCAATCTTGCTAATTTTGCACAAAAATCACCTAAAATCATAGAAAAAACACAAAAACTCAAAGTAGCATTCAAAAAGTGAAATTTGCACTAAAACTTACTGAAATTAATAAAATCTAACTAAAAATAATATGCAAATGCAATGAAAAAACATATAAGAAATCCACTAATCATTGCTTGTGCTTAAATCTTTGCTTATCATGTAACTTGCAACTGAAGCCACTTAATTAAGAAACTTGGGCTTTAGTTTCTGATTATGTGGTTACCATTTTAACCGATCAATGTGTGTGTTCTAATTGCGCGCTATTTAGAATACATACATTGTCTTTTATTAAAACACACTCTTATGCACATTTCCTCAATTAAGTGTTTGTTATTTGTTTAAATTGTATTTGTTCCTCTTATGTCTTCTTATGCCACTTACCTTATGATTTTGAATTCTATTCTTTTGCTCCTTTTTCAGGATGTGCCGCAAAGACAAAGAACCGGCTACATCATCCTCGATCCCTCGAGGCATCATTCCTTGTCCTTTAGATCACCGAAGCGATAAGCTGGATACTTTCACCAATGAGAAGGCCCAACTTCAGTATATAAAGCTTGAGCAAAAAGCCATACATTGGGAGCAAAAGCTTAATATACCAGAAAAGTATGTAGATGCCATCCATGAGAGATTTGCCTTCTTTCAGTGGGGATTTCTTGAGCAAGATCCAATGGAGATCAATGAATAAACGGTGAGAGAATTCTATAAAAAAATCTCTTGGCTTGGGAAGTAGAGACGATATTCCTCCGAGGGAAGCGATTGGATACTTCTAATCAAGCCTTTGAAGCTCTCCTGAAGATTCCTCACATTTTGCCTAGCCGAGATGCCTATCAGAAGATTAAGGCTGATGTGATTAAGGGCAAGATCCCTTTGGATCCTATTTTAAAAAGAAGATTAGATGGCAGCTGATAGTAGTTGATTATCTGTTGCCTAGCACATACTCCACCCACATCCGAGTCCGTGTTGCTGTGCTTCTTTGGGCTATTCTGGAGGGTAAGAAGATAGCTATCTTGCCTTTGATTCGTGAGTCAATGTGGAAGGTGAACCAGAAATAGAACTTTAACATTTCCTTTCCATTGCTGGTTATGGATTTTCCACAATAGCTGGAGTAGAGAGGAGGCCAAACGATGTTATGTTCAGGATCTCGAGTGGCCACCGATTTCTCTCATTTTGGGAATGGGAGGAGTCAGCAAAGAAGACAACCAGGAAGGGAAAGACATCCGAGTCAGCATCATCATCAGGACCACCATCCTCATCAGCACCTATATCTTTTGCTCGGTCTCTATATGAGATGGTCCAGGAGCTCCTACAAGAAGTCTGCTGTAATGAGTGCCTCAATGCAAGGCGTTTCGACTGGTTGGCGGTGAAGCTCGAGGGAAGAAATTCTGGCCTAGTTCCTGCTGCTTCACCTTAGTCGGTAGTAAAGGAGGAGGATGATGAGGACAAAGAGGCCGAGCCTATTTTGGACATGATTGTATACCAGTAGCCCGAGCCCCCGCATCCACCAACTGAAGGTAGAGCTTCTTAGCTTCCTGCCCCCTGGATTGCGTGCATGCACGGAGGACCGTACAACGATTAAGTGTGGGGGAGGATTCACAATTTTGGGGTGTAAATCTTTCTTTCTGAACACTTTGCACTATATTTTGTTTTTAGCTACTATGTTTTGTGGATATTTTGTTTTTAGCTACTATGTTTTGTGGAGCATAGAAAAGAGATAGAACAAACAACCTTGTGAGTTGTTGGGCTTTTAATGTGTGGTTGCACATTCTAACCACAATCTTTATTCATTGTGTGCTATGCTCCTTCTATGATTGTGATCTTAGATTTGCTTAATTCTTTATTTCCGATATTTGCTGTTTGAATGCATTTAGAATTATTGAGGTCATTTTTGAATTAAAGCTTACTAACCCATATAGCCATACCCTTGTATCTACAGTTGTGAATCACTTTTGATCTTTTTAATCTCCTTTTGTTTTAATTGTTACCACATCACTAATCCTAAGCAAAAAACCATAAATGACCTTGAATTACGTCTTTGATTAGCTTATGTTGAGGTGTGTGTGTGTCATTCAAGTGTGGAGGTAGGAATTGTGAAAAAACATTAGTAGTGAATAAAAAGTTTATTTCGGGTAGTCATTGAAAAATTTGAATGCACATTCATGTGTCAATTTGCTTTAACCATATGCATTTGTCATAGAAAAAAAAAAGAAATAGAAAAAAATAAAATAATATGAAAAAATAATAACAAAAAGGGGACAAAAATTTCTCCAAAGAAAAGAAAACATGAATAAGGAATGCATATGTAGATTAGATGAGAACCAATGCATGAATGTGTGTAAAAAGAAAGTGATGGGTAGTTAGAATGCATTTTTAGTGAGTAGGTTGATATAGGTTGGGTGGGATACTTAGCTAATTAAAGATTCAATATATTAGTCCACTTGACCATATTTATCCTACCTTAACCATAACCACATTACAACCCTCTAAAGACCTCATGATATCTGCATACATGCATCAAGTACTTGTTGATTGTTAGATGAATAGCAAATCATAGAAAGCATGATTAGAGGAGAATTGAATGATTAAACCCTAAACACTGAGGGATTAGAGTGTATACACATCCGGTGAGGGGTTCGATTGCTCAATTATATGTCTTCTTCACCTCTTATTTTGTGATTTGTTGCAAGTTGCTTCATCACTTTCGAAAAATCCAAATTGATTCTTTGGATTGCAATTGCATTGTAATATTCTCTCGTTTTAGCTCTAATTGTCTGTTTTGCTTGATTGGAAATTGTTTGCTTATTTTGCCAAATCAATAAAAAATCATAGTATAGATAGAAGTAGATAGCATTTAGCATAGTTGCATGCATATAGGTAGGTTCATTCAATAAGTTGCTTGCCCATGTATCTTTCTCCTTTGATTGTGATTAGCATAAGGACATGCTTTTGTTTAAGTGTGGGAGAATTGATGAGTCCATATTTGATGGTAAATTTTAGCTTGAATTGAGTGGATTTCATCATATAAACTCGCATTTATCCACTTAAATAGCATACTTTTGTGACTTCTCTCTAAATTATACCTAAATGTGAAAACATGCTTTTTTGTACCTTAATTGATCAATTTAATTCCACTTTTATTCCATTCGATGTTCTGATATATTTTGTTGAGTGATTTAAAGTCAAATAGGCAGGAATGACTTAGTAGAAGTGGAAGAAAAGCATGTAAAATGAGAGAACACAAGAAGAAATAAAGGAGAAGAGCACACTAATGTGTGCATATGCACAACTTCCTATACGTACGCACAAGTCCTGACGCGTGACTCACTTAAAAAATCACATGGCTCACAAATTTGGGGGCCTTTTGGCCCAATTTTGGAAGATCTAAAGTTGAAATTGAAGGGGTATCAAGGGGGCAACATACCATACCGTACATACACCATATTAGATAGTTTTAGGAAGTTGTAGTTTAGTTTTTTTTTTAGATTTTCTCTCAACTCCCTTAGGGTTTAATTAGGGTTTATATTAGAAGTTTATATTTTTTCATTTTGATCTTGGATTCTAACTTGCCTCCATTGTAAATAATACTCAATTTTCTCTTTGATTATATTACTTTTGTTACACTTTCTTATAGTTAAAGTTACACTTTTAATATATATATATATACCTTTTAAATCTTTGAGTTCTTGTTAACGAAATTGATGTTTATTGGTTATTACATGTTTGTTTGAGTTACCATTGTTGATTTTATTCATTAATTGGTTATAGTTTCAAGTATTTTTACAATTTCACTATATTTTGTTATTATGCCCATCAAGTGTTTGAGAAAATATCAATTTTGAATATAGAGTAGATTTTCACTCCTTGGCTTGAAAAATAGATACATAGGATACTAGAGTCATAATGTCTGACACTTAGTGGTGATTTTGGGCTGTTAGTTGCTCTTGTTTCTACTAACGCTAGCTTTTTACGAAGTTAATTAGTTAGTTAGCTAGGATTTGTGGATTAAGGACAATTATGCTCACTTGACTTACTCTCGATATTAAGGGTTGACTAAGTGAGATTAACTCATTGTAATTGCCATAGTTGTGGTTATGACAAGGAAATGACTTCTTAATCCCCCAACCCCAAGTCAAGGTCCCGTTTATGCATTGAACCATATTTTCACTAGTTTTGATCTTGTTTTCTCCTATTTAGTATTAAATTGTTCTTTGATTCATTATTAGTTCATTATTTACGCTATTATTGCTTAGTTACTATCAGTGACGGACCCAGAAAATTTTAGGAGTGGGGGCAAATATATATATATATTAAATAAATTTTGTTAAATATTATTAATTATATGGAGATATAAAAATTAAAAAGAGTTAACGAACACTTTTATTCTTAAAATACTATTTATTATATATAATTTATAAAAAATATTTTTTTATTTCTAAAATTTAAAATTAAAATTTTTTAATTAAATTATAGATAACTTATTATCCTAACTAATCTTTTTATACACATTTAATGATAAAAGACTGAATTAACTGGCATATTAGCGCATAATAATACATTAGTATTTATAATTTGAAATTAGAATTATATATAAATACTAGAAAAATTAAATCTTTTTATGAAAAGTATATTTATATAAAATAATAAAAACATAATTTTTATAATTTTTTATTTTTTAAAATAATTAAATTTGTTATATATTTTTTAATTTAATTTTGATATAATATTAGATAAAATATTTTATGTATCTGTTTAATTATATATATAATTAAATATTTTTATCATTATTTTTAAAAATAAAAATATATTCTAAATTAGTAAATTAATCAGTTCATTTTAAAATTTATATGCAACATAGGTACATATATTAGAACAAAGATAAAAAATAAGTATAAGGATGAATAAATCGAGAAAAAATAAATATATAAAGTCACGAAAAAAAAAAATATTAGATTGATACTTAACTATAATTGTTTGAATTAAAAAATGCAATTGAAAATATCAAAAAGAAAAATAATGAAATTGAAAGATACATAAAGTTATGGAGAGCTATATAAAAAAATTGGAGAATTTAAAATTTACTTTTTGATGAAGAGAAGATGACCATTAGACAAGGAATAGAAAAAGAAGGTTGAAAATATAAAAATAAGAAGAGGGTTTAAGAAAATAAAGAACTGACGGTACAATAATTAAATTTGATTAGGTTAAATAATAGTCAAAATGATAAAAAAAAATTAAAAAATAAATTTAAAACTTTAGCTAATTAAATTTATTTTATTTGTAGTGGAGTCATTTAAAATTTGAAGTGAGGACATATTATATATAACTATATCTTTTAAAACAAAAATTAAAAAATCATGGGGGCAAGTGCCCCCTCATTTGTATGCTTGGGTCTGTCCCTGGTTACTATTATTCACTTGCTTGCTTGTTATTATTGGTTCCTATTAATTCATTGTTTGAGCTATTGACCCTTAATTCCTTTAACTTCCGTTCTATGCTTGGAAACCCCCACTTTCGCAACCAAAATTGTGTGCTCGTAATTGCTAGTTCTGTGGGAAGACAACTCAAGAAGTAACACTCCCGACTATTTAAATTGAATTGTGACACTCTTTACTTTAAACTTTGACCGGAAGTCGCTTTGTCGGTTGGAGCTATACTTGCAACGCAATTTTTATTCCTAAGAAATTCCTAACCGACGATATGACTCCTGTCATGACTCTTTGTGACACCTTAGTTCTCTACGTCATCATCAATAAAACTGAAATTTCTTTTGCATATTTGATGATGCACCATATGTATGATTGTATCAAAAGTGACAAAAACGTTTCTCTACCATATGGCATGTTTTTAATTTGCATCTTTGAGTACTTTGGTGTTGATCTAAACAATGAGACCCAAGAGAACAGAATTTTATCTCTTAAGGACGGTGGTACAGTCAAGCAATGAAAAGAAAAAGGTACTAAGGCTACCAAGAATACGGTTATGGAGGAAGAAGACAAAAGTATCCCTCCTTCATCAGCTACCATGACATCATCCTCCCACAAATACTTGGTGAATGACATCGTGAAGAATGTCTTACAGGAATTTGTGAACCTTACCAAATACATGATCAACTCAAGCCAACAAGCTAGGAAACATGCTATATAAAATGAGAATTTTTTTAGAAAGTCTCAAAGCCGAATTGAAGTGCTTTTAAAGTACATAGATTCCTTGGAAGATGAACAAGTAATGTCTGAGCAAGAAGAAAATTTTCTGAGAACCAAGGATGAGGGATCTGATGTCTAGCTCCTTGTTGATGCTGCTGCTTTCTAAGAAACAATTTTTCTGATTCTGGTCTTTGAACAATTTTAATTTTTGGATAACTGTAATAGTTGTAGACACTTAACTCTGAACTATCTGAATTGCTACATTGCTTTCGTGGCCTAGCAAAACTTTTGTGCAGGTGACACTACTTTTTCTTAATAACAAAATGGGGAGTAAGTTATAAAAATGAATTGATAAATTATGAATTGTTAGGTTGTTTAATTCATTTGTTGGTTCTACTATATGTTTTTATTGCCTTTTTTGCTGCTGATACCATTTGACGGATGCAAATCATTAATTATTTGGTTTGATCTGTTTGACTGAAGTTGATATTTTGTGCTCCAAAAATAGTGTTTATAGCTCTGATTTTAAACTTTTGATCAAATTGTTGAAGATATGGAACTATGATTAGAGTTCAAATCAAGGATAAAAAAGTGGGTTACCAAAATCAAGCAAGAAGAAGAAAGTCAAAGAAGCTAGGGCTTCTAGCAAAGATCACATCCGAAGGCTATATCAGGAAAATCTTTCCTTCTTTGTGCTTCATTGAAAATTGTTGAAGAAACCTCCTCTTTACATGCACCAAACTGGAAAGATAAAGAAGTTAAAGATTATGGAGCTTTGCTACATATCAACGGTTAAGAAAGAAACTTGGAGCCAAAGCACAAATGAATAGCTCAGATCCTTGAAGAAATTTGAAAAAGGATGAAAGGGAAGATGATAGGTATGGATTCATGTATGGTTCAATCACTGCTACTACTCTATCTCTCTTCGACACCGCTGCTGTTGCTAATATTGGGAGAGAACGAAATCAAAGTTGTTGAAGCCAAGTTTCAAGTTCTGAAAATTTTACTCCTCTATTAAATGGGTAAATGGCCAAAGGTTGATTCAAGGAATGAGAGCACAAAGTTTGGGTTTCCATAGCTTACAAAGCTATACCTTCTTCTCCTTCATGTTTCTTTATTGAATATTCAGTTTTTCTATTTTATCTTTCTTTGTTTCAATAGAAAAAGACATTAATATGAGAAATTAAGAAAAAGCCATTGAGAGAAAAGGTAAAGAGAGTTAGACTTGAAGAAAAGCCAAATATTTATTTTAGAAATCCTTTGTACTTTTTTCTGTTTTTGTTTTCATGATCCTGAGAGGATTCCCTTACTAAGTTGGGTGAGCACTTAGCGGTTGAAAATCTAAGGAGTGAACCTAGTCAAATCTAGCTTGGGTAGAAGCTGGGTTTGTCCCAGATAGGATTGAGTTGAATCATAAGAAAATTGGTGTTTGTAATCATTGAAAGATAGTGAAAATTCCTCCATTGTTGTGGGAGAGACTGGATGTAGGTCATATTGCACATGGTGGCTGAACCAGGATATATAGCTGTGTCACTCTTACTTCTCTGTTCTGATTCTAGTATTATTCTCTAAGAGACAAAATAAAATTGTCTCATACTTATACTATCCAACAAGACGTCACTGCAATTCTACTCCCATACACTTTTATTTTGGCTTCTCAATTGACAAGAAACAAAATAAAAATGTCTCCTGAGTTCTTAACAAAAGCATACTTAACATATTTTCTAAGTTCCATCCAATTTGAAGTAAAAGCAAGCAAAGTAAAAAGAGGCCTAGATTCGATCCCTCTTTTCTAAACCACTGATAACCATCAGAGATATATATATATATATATATTATACTTTAAAGAAGACTCATGCACCATAAGTGAAAAGAAAACTCAAAGGCTTTTAGTAATAGTAAAGATGAAAAACATAAGTTTTTTATTCAAATGAAGTTATATCATGAAAACTGCCTTAAAGGCATAAAAAGATAATTCATGGATGTGGCATGGAAGATTTGGCTATTTCTACTTTCACGGGTTAAAACTGTTATACTAAAAGCAATTAATGAGAGATCTACTAAGCATCACAAAGATTAAGCATCCTCGTGAACAATGCTTACTTTGAGCCACCTTAATACCAAGGAAGTATTTGAATTTTCCAAAATCCTTAGTCTGAAAGTGATGAAATAGATGTTTCTTCAACTGAGTTATGCTTTCATGATTATTACCAGTTATGACTATATCATCTACATAAACAACCAAATATATGCATTGCCCATATAAGTTGTGTTGATAAAACATGGAGTGATCATATTCTCTCCTTTCATACCCAATCCTCGAACAACAGAGCTGACTTTGTTTAACCACTCAAGGGATTATTTTAGCTCAGAAAGAGAGCATTTCAACTTGCAAACCAATCCTCACTCCTTATGAGCAACAAACCCAGGTGATTGCTCCATGTATACTTTCTCATCACGGTCTCCATGAAGAAAGGCATTCTTGATATCCAATTGATACAGCAGCCAATGATTTTGATAGTAGATGACTAAGAACCCTAGGCTCTTATGTACAAGAAGCAATCAGTATGTCTGTATGTGAATGCTCGAGTCTTAGTTTGTGTTTTTTATATACATTATTGAAGTAAAAATTTAATTAAAAATCAATCATTAAATCAGTCACTATATATCTCTCTGTATCTATCTGTGTATATATAATCATTCTTCATCATTACAATGTCTAATAAGGAAGAAACTAATTATTCCTAATTGATGCGTGAAGGAACTATAATATGTAACATCAACAACTAGAATACCACAGATGTCATTGTCATAAGAAAAAAGACAGAATCAGAAAAATGAAATTTCTAACCTTCGGCCTACTGGAGGTAGATTCATCAGGAGATTCGTTGGTTGTTCAGTTGCCAATGCTAGCGCTCCTAGAGTATCCATGATAAGATTTACCCATAGAAGCTTTAGAGAGAAGCAACAAGATGTATAAAGATATTGGCATAATAAATTGATAGTCCAACCCAAAAAAAGAAAAAGTCATAGTAAGACTGCAGCAAACCTACACAGCATTTAGTGGGATATCACCAGAAGAGAGTGTAGCAACAACATTTATAAGAAGAGCTGTCACACTTATTGTAAGATTAAATTGGATAAATTTCCGTAGGTTAGCATATATACATCGACCCCATTTCACAACCTACGTAATAAAAACAATTCAAAATTTGTTTATCAGTTATGCTCTAAATATCAATTCTTTGTTAGCTTACGTAAATAATTGAAAACTATACAATGCTCCTTCCTTATACTAGTGTTTAATATAAACCTCCAACTAATCGGTTTGGACTAAATCTCTGTAGTGGTTCTTCAAATTCACAATTTTCACTAATTTGGTCCCTGAGATCTCAATTGCACTATTGTGATATCTGAGATTGAACTCCTGGGCACCATAATGGTTCCCTATGAAGCACGGATTCTCTCATGGTGCCAGCGTATCCATGTCGGACACGAATCCAACACCGACACTCTGTGGATACTTCAAATGAGCGTATCGGCGCGTGTTTTCTTGCAGTGCAAAATTTTAGTGGAGCGGTCACGAATCTGAACGAGTCCGACCCGAATCTTGGTGGAGCGGTCACGAATCCGAACGAGTCCAACCCGATTCAGATGTTCATGAGACGGATCTTTTCTGCTGGCTGTAAATCTTCAATTGATTTTGTGATTTTATGGTCCGATTAACCAATTTTTTCTTTATAATTGATTCAGATGGACTTGGAGGAGAAAAATTGATATATTTTCTGTTAGCGAGATGGCAAGAGTAGATTAAAATTTTTTATTTTTTGAGTAATACCCCAAATAGGTCCCCAAGAAATTTACCATCCGACAGTTTTGTCCCCCACAAAATTTAACTAAGATTTTGAGCCTGAGGTTCTCAGATATCCCCCAAATACGTCCCCAAAACCGTTTGATCCGGTTAAAGTGGTGACGTGTCAGGTTAATTGTGACATGTCACTTTTAGGACATTTTGGTCCCCATCCACGCTGGACAAAACGACGTCGTATTGGAACCAGTGGCAAAACGACGTCGTTTCGGGAAGGACAAATTCGTCCCCACTTAGACAGAGAATGCAAACGGCGTCGTTTTCATGTTGGGGACCTATTTGTCTTATAATAGTATCTTAGGGGACCTATTTGACTATAATTCGTGATGTTAAAAAAAGTTATATTTACTTCAATGCAAACCCCTTAAAAACACATTGACATTGGTCTGTCATTATCGAAATAGTAACATAAACCTGAGAACTCAAACATGTTAACCACACAAATATTGGCTTCAATAGCAACAAACCAAATCAAGTTAAAAGAAGGTTTATTTTCTTCAACACAAACTAAACGAAACCATTTTAAATAACAACGTCTTTTCCTCCAACATAACAAAAGGTGGTAACATAACTAAGACAACAACTTTCACACTAATTCTTAGAAGCATTGTAAGGTCCCATATCGGTTGGGGAGGGGAACGAAGCATGCCTTATAGGGTGTGGATACCTCTCCCTAGCATGACGCGTTTTGACGAGTGGTGTGGGGCCCTTGGCTAGCATCCCTATCGTCAAAGGCAAAATCGTGAGGCCTTGTGTGCCAAAGCGGACAATATCGTGCTAGCGAGTGGTTTGGGCTGTTACAGATGGTATCAGAGCCAGAGCCCGAATCGATGTGCCAGCGAGGGCGCTGGGCTCCCTTAGGGGGGTGGATTGTAAGGTCCCACATCGGTTGGGGAGGGAATGAAGCATGCCTTATAAGGATGCGGATACCTCTCCCTAGCATGACGCGTTTGACGATGAGTGTGGGGGGTTTCGACTAGCATCCCTATCGTCAAAGGTAAAATCGTGAGGCCTTGTGCGAAAGCGGACAATATCGTGCTAGCGGGTGGTCTGGGCTGTTACAAGCATCATTTCTTGAAAGACTGGTTCAACCCTCGTATGGAATGAATTTGAACAACTTAGATACTGTGCCACTTGTTGCATACGAGGGTTGAACCAGTCTTTCAAGAAATGATACTTCTAAGAATTAGTGTGAAAGTTGTTGTCTTAGTTATGTTACCACCTTTTGTATTTGGAGGAAGAAGACGTTGTGTTATTAGAATGGTTTTGTTTTTTGTGTTAAAGAAAATAAACCTTCTTTGACTTGATTTGGTTGTTGCTATTGAAGCAATATTTGTGTGGTTAACATGTTTGAGTTCTCAGGTTTATGTTACCATTTTGATAAATGAACAATGTCAATGTGTGTTTTTAAAGTTTGCGTTGAAGTAAATATAGCTTCTTTTAACATCACAAATTATAGGTCAAATAGGTCCCCTAAGATACTATTATAAGACAAATAGGTCCCCAATATGAAAATGACGCCGTTTGCATTCTCTGTCTAAGTGGGGACGAATTTGTCCTCCCCGAAACGACGTCGTTTTGCCACTGGTTCCAATACGACGTCGTTTTGTCCAGCGCGGATGGGGACCAAAATGTCCTAAAGGTGACATGTCACAATTGACCTGACACGTCACTTTTAACCGGATCAAACGGTTTTGGGGACGTATTTGAACCTCAGGGTCAAAATCTTAGTTAAATTTTGTGGGGGACAAAACTGTCGGATGGTAAACTTCTTGGGGACCTATTTGGGGTATTACTCTTATTTTTTTTTAATAATTACATAATTTTAAGAATTTTTTATGCAATTATATTTACTTTTATATTTACAATATGATATTTTATTAATTTAATATATTATTTAAATTTAATTCACAAAGTATCCTAAACGTGTCGTATCCAATTTTTTATAAAAAGAACGTGTTGGCGTATCCGTATCGTGTCGTGTCCGTATCGCGTGTCGTATCGGTGCTTTCTAGATGGTTTCTCGACCCCTTTCCGGCACTGACAGTGCTAGCTCATCACTGAGTCAGTGCTGGAAAGGAAGGACCACTGCGTTGTCCAAAGCTCAATCTCGAGAATCATAACAGTGCAATTGGGATCTCAAAGACCAAATTGGTATTGAAAAATGTTACCTACATTCACATCTACTAATTCCACAAATAGCCTTTCAAGAAGTAAATGATAAATATGTTTAATTCATTGAAAACAAAATTCTGCGAAACAAAAAGTTAGATAAATAAGCAAGCATGCCTAACCTTCAAAATTGAAGCGAAGTTGTCATCCATAAGTATGATATCAGAGCTTTCTTTTGCAATTTGTGAGCCCTGTATACCCATGGCAAGACCTACATTGGCCTATGTTCCACATGGTATATAAATAAAATAAATACAAGATAAAGACTAGTTTGATATCTTCAAATTAAATATTTAATAATTAAGAATTTTGTTAGTATTGAACAACTGATTCTGGTTAGATTTAAATTTTATTTAATATTTATTTTATAATTAATATAGTAAATAAAATTTTATTTCTTAATTTTGTAGTTTGTATCTGTGAAATTGTTCTGCATATAAAACTAATTAATAATACATAAAAATATAAATTTTTTTATTTAAACAAAAAATATCAATTGAAATATTAAAGGGAGTTATCTAAGCCTAAATCTAACACTAATTAAATAAGATAAGAAAAAACCAGAAAAATAAGATAAGATAAAATTAGGATAATCCTGTGAATATGTTAAATAAATAAAGATTAAAATTTACTATTTATATTTATAATTTATTTTTATTTGATGAGTATGTATGTGGTATGTTTATAAAATTCTTTAAATCCAAAAAAAAAAAATAGCGGATGAAAAATTTATGTATGTATTTGACCTATTTAATAATTCATACATACATTGGATTACAAAATTTATAAGTATTGACACAATTAAAGAGGAGAGGAAATTTTTGCTTTCGTAAAAAAAATGTATTAATAATTTTTTTTAAATAATACAAATAATAAAAAAGATAAAGTATATTTTTTGTTCTTAAAATTTAATAAAAATTTTAAAAATACTGTTAAATTTTATTTTGTTTCAATTTTGTCTCAAAGTTTTCAATTTGCATCAAATATACTTCTGACGGTTAATTTTTCAAAAAATTTAAGACCAATTCAACAACAATTTTATAAGAACAATCTTCAATTCAAGCAAATCAAGCATAATTTTCATGTATTATTGTTAGATTGGTCTTAAATTTTTTTAAAATTTAATCGTGGATGGTATATTTGATACAAATCAAAAATTTTTTGGGACAAAATTGAAACAAAATAAAACTTAGGGGGTATTTTTAAAATTTTGACCAAACTGTAAGGACAAAAAATATACTTTATCCTAATAAAAATATAGAATTACTTAAAAAAATTAAGTTTTTTTTAAGAAAAATTTTAAATCAATGAACCACAAGAGATTGTAGAAAATTTGGTCACGACCATAGATTAGTAATCATGAACAAAAAAAACCTAAAATAATTTTATGAGATATTCAGATAATTAAGTATAACTGTATTTATTTTAGACATAAACATTGTAGAATACAATAATATCGTTTAATTTATATAGCTACACTTTCAAAACTACGTTTTATTAAACAATAAGACCTTGTCTTTCCTTGATGGAAAAGATAATTAGCTATTTGCGCATTGAAAATTAACACGAGACAAACACACATATTCTCATTGTTTTAGCGTACATGTATGTAGTTTTACAAACTCTATTAGAGAGTAATATAGGAACAAAACATGTATAGTTGCAGCAGTAGGAGCTGACACAAATATAGAATTTTCCATCCGCTACAGCTCGAAATGGATTCTTATAATCGCACTACTAAGCACCATCATCTTCCGGCGGGTTGTTCACCCGTTCACATTCATCAATCCAGTCACTGTATCTGCATTGTTCAATCAAGTGGTTGTGTTTGTAAGACAAAGCGAAGAAAGAATGGGAAAGGGAGAGGTTTTCTATAGAAATATTTAACTTACATGTCTATTGGTTCAGATAAAGCTGCAAAAGACAACAAACATTCTAGGATCATCAGCAGATTTAAAAAACAAACTTGAATATGAGTTCAGACGATCGTTTTCAGAAACAAACCTGTGACAGTAGTGCTAAAGCTCTCTTGGCAAATCCTGCAAGAAGCTTCCCCTATCAAGTTCTTCATATCACTGTTCAAAAGAATCCCAACCATTAATCCTCCAAGGAAATACAAATCATGGAATCCCCTACAAACGCAATAATAGTATTATTAAAATAATATAGTATATTGGAAATTATTGGGTTGGTAACTTAGATTTTAAATTGGTTTAGCACAAGTTGAGAAAATAATGGATTTCTTGATGGAGACGTTAAATAGGAAGGGTGGGAGTAAAGAAGACTGAAATTATTGATTGAAGTTTAAGATGGGAAATGAAAAATGAAGGAATATATGGAACTAGGTTATACATGTAGATTAAAAAAGAGTTGATAGAAATGGTAGAAATTAAATTGTATCATGATACTAAAATTTGGGGAATTAATATACATCAGCAAACATTTTTAAAATCAGTCAACAATTATGTGAACATACAATGTTTTTCTTTTTTTCTTTATCCTCTCCTACTCTTGCTTCTTCGCTCGCAGCCCTGCTTTAGTCTTTTGCTCTCTGTTGTCACATCGTTTCTCTTTCTCTCTTTTTTAGATTTTAAATATTCATTTGGATATTTTAAGTTAAGTTTTTTTTTTATGTATGCTACGTTTATGGAGTTAATACTCAAATTGGCCCCTGAAATTTGACCTTTGACTCAATTTAGCCATCAAAATTTCAATTGACTCTAAATGTACCCTGAATTTTTGCCTCGAGCCTCAATTTGGCCCTTCTGGCGTTTTCTGTCACCGAAGAGCTGACCTGGCAAATTTAAATGACACCTGGCAGTCTCAAAACGACGCCGTTTTACTGTTGGCGCCGAAATTGTTAGAAACGACGTCGTATCCCTTAGGAAGGGGTTAAATGAAAATCTAAACACTAACCACTCCAAAGGTGAGACTGAGTTGACCCTTTCTCTTCCTCCACTTCCTCTCGTTTTCCTTCCCGTCAGAGAAGCATCATGGATGTCACAGTAATGGAGCTTTGAAGCTTTTCTTACTTCTTTCTACCCCGATTGTGAAGATTAATTACCTGGGAGTCATCTTTTGAAAAACAGGTTAGTAACAAAATTGATGCTCTCAACTATCGTGCTATGTTTTTATGAAAATGTTGGTTGTGTGGTGTTTTTCATTTTTTTCACCCTATTTGATCAGTGAAACTTTGGGAGAATGTGGTTGATTATGATTGTTGATGATGATAAAATTTCTGTATGTTAGGGTTTAATTTTTTTGCATGTGTGTGACTGTGATCAACCGAAGCGTTCAATCCTTTATCCGTTTGAGCAGTCTTTAATTCTTCATATTCCATTTTAAAATAATAATTATACTCCTTCATATCCCATTTTAATTTAATTGTTGATTGGATAATTTCTTGTAAAAATAAAATATTTTTTGTACTAAACATTGTATGCATCAATGACCACCATGAATGTTTAAGTGATAATCATGAACTGAGGATTTTATATTTTGGCCAGTCATTGCAGTGTATTTAACTTTTGATTATTGTTTCGTTAACAGAGTTTATGCTAATTTTTTTCATTATGTTCGTCTTGTTCTAGATATTCTTTTTTTCCCTTATCCTGGCATAGTTTTCTACGGATCCTTATCACATTAAAAAAGGAGCTTGTTTCCATATTTTCATCTAATGTAGCAGAACACATAAATTGCTAATATAGGACAATTCTTAAAACATTTGTACAATACAGGGACTTAATTAGAAATGTTTAAGCTGCAAGTATCTAATTGAAAATTTTGATTTAAGAACTTGATTACGAACTTTTAAACCATAGAAAATTAATTAAAATTTAGTGAAACTATAGAAATTTCTAGAATAATTATACCTTTTCCATTTCTGTGATTCTAAATATCATTCTTTTTAGCTTTATGATGATTATGCTATGTTAAGTATCAATAGTCTAACATATTAGACTAATTCTAATGCATACTATTTTGTACAACAGGTTTCAGGATCAATTTTCCCCCTAGGGGATTATTTTGCAATAAATCTAGCAACTGTTCCTACTTGTAGAGTGAACGAATGATCATAAGAGGCAGGCTCTCATAAAACTCGAGTGGTTCTTCCACTTACACAATTTGATCTGAAATTGGGTTTCAGTTTTACATAAAAATTTCTACAAAGATTATCAATCTGGAGTGGAGATGAAGATTATCAAAGATTTGAGATCCATGGTTGGCCTACCAACATGGCTGTTGACTTGGGAAAGAGCATATGCACTTGTAGGTTTTGGCAAATAACAGGTACTGAGGTAGCCAATAATTGCTTAAACATAGTTTGGATTAGATAGTGAGTGGTTTGTATTCATTTAATTAAACATAGTTTAGATTAGATAGTGACTGGTTTGTATTCATTTAGGTGTTCTTATTTGTTTCACTATGTTTTATGTCTCTGGTGATTAGTCTCTATTTAAATAGATTGTTGGATACTGTTTCATAACATCTGTCCTTGTAGGAATGCCGTGTGTCCATGCATGTGCAGCCATCTCCAAGATAAATCGAAATCCTGAGGATTTTTGTCATCATTAGCTGACCATGGAAGCTTATAGAGATACCTACAAGCACTCTCTCAATCCAATACCCGGACAAGATATTTGGGAGAGAAGTGAACAAAATAGGCCTCATGCACCTAAAATGAAGCGAAAGCCAGGGCCAATAACCCAAAAAAGACGGAAGGATGCTGATGAAGAGTCATCTAGCGTTAAGAAGTCAAAAACTGAAACCAAGTTGAAGAGGAAATACAAAGAATTCACATGTACTTACTGTGGTACGAGAGGGCATACAAAGAGGAGTTGTGCTCATAGGAAAGCTGATGACCTTGCTAGTGCCCTTGTTAATGCAGCAGCGGCTGTTGTTGCAAAAGAAAAATGTTCTAAGGCTGGAGAGGGTACAGATCCAGCAAACGCTGCTGCTACTAACACCCAAGCTGCTGAGATTAATGAAAATGCTTCATTAGCACCACGTCCAGCTATTGCTGATGCAAATGCTTCAGAGATTGTACTTTGGTTTTTGTTGGGTTGTATTGGTCACTATTTCTGTTCACAATTTTACTAGGTCCCTCCATCAGACCCATCTCCACCTCCACAACAGGTGACAAGGCCTCAAAAGTTGCAATCTAAGAGAAAAACAATTTTTAATGTGGACCCAATGCAAGGAGCAAGTTCTGGGACAGCTGCACGCTTGGCAGAGTTTATGACATTCGTCCCCACCCCAGGCTTCAAACCACCAACAACAAAATAGAAACCGCTTTGCAATGTTGACTAGAAGTTGTGTAGAACATATTTTGTAGAGAGCATTTGATCAAACTATGCTCTTTTGATATTTTATTACTATGTTATGTAGAGTAATCTGTTTTGGTTTAGGATATTTGAAACTATGTTATCTAGGGTATCTAAGGTATGATATAGATACTGCTGTTGATAATGCTGTGATATTGACAATGATTAATGACTATGAATTACTTAATGAATTACTTATTTCTGGGTCTTATGTCAAGTGCAAGAACCACACAAGGTTCTATTAGATTTTCTATTGTCATAACATCTCATCTATTTATATCTTTTTCACAATGAACTATACACTTAAATTTATTCACTAAGGAAGTGCATACATATATAGTTATTAGAGCCAGCTCCTGATCTGTCTTCATATACAGACTCATAGCAGCTTCATATATAATCTCAGTTTTAAAGAATTTTACAGGATATATCATTAGCAAAGAGAACATAAAATTTCATTTCTATTTTCTCATTAAATACATAACAATGCTTCATTCAAATAACTGATATACAGTTACATATATTTGATCACACCTAATCCACAAGCTACAATCACAATTCCAAAAATAATAACAAACACAGACAACATAATATTTCACATTTTAATATTAATTTCAGCTTCAACTGCACTAATTTTCCATCCCATAGATATTTTCAATGGTCTTCACTAACTGAATTTCATTTCTGCCAACTATGGCTTCTTCTTTTTCAACATCTGCCCATTTAAAAAAGCCACACCATCTCTTACCGGTAGTCTACAACACAAAAAATCCAAAAAAAATTGAGAGAAAGAACAGCTACAAAATCAACAAGCATTTGAGAAATAAGACACACAATTAACTTGCAATAATTCAACCAACTCACATTATAGTTAGAGCATCCATATAATGGTCTTTCTGGATTGGAATCCGTCCCAGACTACCGAAGAATAGGACGCAACCCACAACCGCACCAATGCGGAACCTTCCCACCTCTGTCACCGTGTGCGTTCTTCACCCAGCCACTATGCGAACAAGCTCTACCAGAACTACCTGAGCTTTGACTGCTGCTTCGCAACATTCTTCTCACCTCTTTGAGACACTCTTCGATTTGGGAAAGTTGAAAGTTCTAGGTTTTATTTGAAATTTTTAGGGGTTAAATTGAAGCCTTCAAACATTTTGCTATGTCATCTAACTGCTAGGGTGGCAAGTGTCTACCAAATTTGCCAGGTCAGCTCTCCGGTGACGAAAAACGCCGGAAGGGCCAAATTGAGGCTCGAGGCAAAATTTCAGGGTACAATTAGAGTCAATTGAAACCTTGAGGGCTAAATTGATGCGGAGGTCAAATTTTAGGGGCCAATTTGAGTATTAACTCACGTTTATGATCTTTTAATTTTGGACATTTGACATGTAAGATGATGTTATATTACTAAGCTATTTTAGTAATTAAATTTAACTAAATTAATCTAATAACTTAAAAATTGATAACTATAATTTTTTGTTGAAAAAAAATAAAAAATAAAAAATAAAAAAAATAAGGAAAAAAAAAGACTTAGTTAAACTTAATTACAAAAATAATTTATAGGTAAAGTATATTTTTTGTCCCTAAAATTTGATAAAAATTTCAAAAAATATTCTTAAATTTTATTTTATTTCAATATTATCCCAAAAGTTTTCGATTTGCATCAAATATATACTCGATGACTTATTTTTCAAAAAATTTAAGACCAATCTAACAATAATACATGAAAATTATGCTTGATTTGCTTGTGTTGAGGGTTGTTCTTATGAAATTGTTGTTGAATTGGTCTTAAATTTATTAAAAAATTAGCCGTCAGGGTATATTTGATGCAAATCAAAATCTTTTGGGACAAATTTAAAACAAAATAAAACTTAGGGGTATTTTTGAAATGGGCTTGCTACACATACAAGCCTACAAGCATACAAGTTGGCCCAGCCCAAAGAGAAATCACGCGCACCAAAAGAGATAACATGGCACGTCAAAGTCATGCGCTCAACACTCAAACGGTTACGTATGGCAGACTCTTCCACTTCTTCCATTTCTCAAGGCACTTCGAAAACAAGGAAACCCTCCCATTTTCGAGCGAAAATCAAAGTTCAAAATATACAAATCGTTCTTCAAAACCTCCATCAAAACACCATCAAACTCTCCGTGAAGAATCTGAACAGAAAACAAAGCAACAATACTCAACGTAAGTTCATTAAGATTCCTGTATATTTTACTTTTCTTCTACGTCGTTCTTCTAGGGTTTACTATTATTCTTGCTTCTTTGTTACAATGTTCTAAGTTCTACGTCGTTCTTCTAAGTTCTACGTTGTTCTACGTTGTTGTTCTAAGTTCTCATGTTATTGTTGTTGATTTTTGGGGGTTTATTCCGTAGATTCGGGGGTGTATACTTCTTAACCTTGTAATGTGGCTTGATATTGAAGCATGGTTGAGTGATCTGACTAATATCTATACGCATGTATCTGAATAATATCTATGGGTGTATCTCACTGTTATCAATGGGTGTATCTTGCTGATATCTTTGGGTGTATCTGAATCATATATATGGGTGTATCTTACTGTTATCAATGGGTGTATCTTATTGTTATTAATGGGTGTATCTGACTCATATATATATGGGTGTATCTTACTGTTATCTTTGGGTGTATTGTTCGTTTCAGAGAAAATGGCAGCAAAAAACCAAACAAAAGACCTTAAGTGTGCCACACATCTCCTGAGTGATAAGTTCAGAAACATGACTGAGGAGAAGAAGGCAATTGTGAGGGATCTTGGATTCGGTGGGTTGATGCACATCCCACCACTAAGGGTGGATCACCAACTCTTAAGGGAGCTGGCAAACAACTTCAAACTTGGGGAGAACAAACTGAAGACAGGATATGGTTCTTTCCAAATAACACCAAGAAAAATAGGTCATGCACTTGGCATCAATGCAACAGGTAACTAGCTTAAAATTATAGGTGTATATTAAGTTGTTGCTTGGGTGTTTTTGAACCGACTTGGATACTTTGTTGTCTTCCTTTTTGTAGGAGATCTATTTCCTGAGAAAGTTGAGTATAAGAAACTTTCTGATGATGACAAAATAATTTATAGAAGATTCCAGGGTAAGACCCTCAAAAGTCTTACTGATGAAATGATGAAAATCGGCGTTGGCAACGAAGAGGAACGCCTGATGTTCAAGAGAATATTCATCCTCTACATACAGATGGCGTTCCTTTTGCCAACGACGATAAACAAAATATCGCCCGTGCACCTGGCCCCAATTTTTAAGATGGACGGCATATCAGAGAGAAACTGGGGGGGCATGTTTTGACCTTCATGGTCAAGGGCATCACAGACTACTAGGAGAAGAAGAAATCAATTAATGGCTGCCTCTTCGCCCTCATGATAATCTACTTTCATCTTTCAAAAAACAAAGGCAAAAACAGGACTCAAAGACCACCAAAGCCCTGGATTGCCAACTGGACTAAGGAGCAGTTGGTGGAAAGAATGTCTGCAGAAAGATAGGAAATTTTGGTAAGTAAACATAATAAGTTGGGTGTATTTTATTTACCTGAATGCTGCTAACTAAAATATCTCATGTTTCAGGGGATTCTGAAGATCGCAGAGACAAGAGAAAAAATGAAAAAAAAAAGAAATAAAATAAGAAATAAAAAAAACAAAAAAAAGGAAGGCGAGTCCAACTTCGTCTTCGGAGACAGAAACTACTGACAGTGACACTTCTACCTCTGAGTCTGAGGCTCAAGAAGACTCAGAGGATTCAGGAAGAAAACACCCCAGCAAAAAGGGGAAAAAGTAAGAACCATACTTGGGTGTAATTTCTTTTTCGAGTTGGGTGTATTTTGTTTGATCACGTTGGGTGTATGTAGTTTATTAAGCAGCGTGTGTTTCGTTTGCTGCGTTGGGTGTATATTTAATATTCAGTTGGGTGTATCTTGTGAATTCATTTGGGTGTGTTTTTAGTATGTTCTAAATGATGATTGTTTGCCTTCCAGAATGGACTCCAGAAAAAGAAAGCAGAGGCAAGAGGAGTCAGATTCTGATTCAGAATCTGAATCTGAACCAAGTGATGAGTAATGTCCTGAAATTATTACTCCTTTCTTTTGGCTTCATTATAAAGATTTCGTGTATTAATTGAAGTGTCTATTATTAACTTATAGGAGTGAAGAATCATCACCTGCGGAGAAGGAGAAGAAAAAGAAAAAACCAAAAACAACACCAAAAGAGTAAGCACTTCTTTCATTAATATTCTGTGATAAAATTAATTTTTATTTCTGATTGGTATTCTTTTTTTTCCACCCAGAACACAACAAGAAAAGAAAAAAGTTGTTGTGGAGGATTCACCTCCTGAAGAAGATCAATACTTTGACGGGTACAGTACCTCGTAAGCTATATTACGGTCTATCATCGTAATTATTTTGTTAACATCTTATTTTATGAATGTAGTGAGAGATATGAAATATCAAGTGACGAAATCGATGAATGGCTAAGGGGAAACGTTGATAAATCTGCTGCGGAGGGGTATGTCTTGCGGGGCTGTGTATTTGAGATTTTTGTCTGTTTTGTTTGCTAATAATTGTATCTTGTTTCGCAGGGAGAACCTAGCTGACCTGCAATCGACAGAAGGTCGCTATGTGTCCTCTGAAACGTAAGAACCTTTATTATTTAATAAAATCTTGTTATCATGATTTGGATGTATTTTCTGGAAACATTTGGGTTTATTTTGTGGATCAAGTTGGGTGTATGTTGTTTACTAGGGATATTTCGTTTGTTTTGTTGGGTGTATATTGTCCATTCGGTTGGTTGTATCTTGTGCATTCATTTGGGTGTATTTTATACCTGTATCTTATTTTGTCTGAATAACATGAAATCTGTTTAGACTACCGGCTGTGAACTTGGGAAGTGATGATCCTTCCTCTCAAGGACGCACAGAACAGAGTAGCGTAAACCAGCCATCGCAGAGCTTGTAATTTCTCTTTCAAATAACTGTTACTTTTGTTCTTCTATTACCTTCCACTTCTAATTCTGTATATATTTTTTTAGAAAAAAAAGCCCTTTATTATTTTATTCAAGAAAAAAAAGGCAGCAAAAAAAAGCAAAAACTGCAACTATGTAAGTTCTCAAAAAACAAAGCATGTCTTCTTTTTGAATTGTTCGGGTGTATTTTTTACCTTTTTTGGGTTATTTTAGGTTGAGTCCGACTGACTCGAATATGATGGTTGTGAGGGAATAAACACCGTCGGAAGCGCTTGCAATGTGAGTTTTCCAAGAATATTTCAACCTTATAACCTTATTATTTTCAAAGGCGTTGTTAACCTTTCATTTTTCTTCTTGTTTAGAGTCCCGATCCAGGTTTTTGTGCTGGCATCCCAAACAACCCCTGAGACAGATTTCGAACCAACCCCTATGCTACGAATTGAAGGGACTACAGAAAAGTAAGAAATAGTATTGGGTGTATATTTTTTTAGGGTTTGGGTGTATATTTGCATACAGTTTGGGTGTATATTGTTCCTGATCAATTTTTTCTTTACGCCATGATTAATTTTGTGTTACTGTGCAGCACTCCTGAATCCCCCAAGAAACTTCAAGAAACCACACCCACGCTTCCCCCAGCTCCAACTAAAATGTAAGTTCATCAGACTAAAATCAATCTTTGCTTATCATCCGTATATTATTATTCTTACTCTTATTCTTATACATCATGACACAGTCATCCAGCCGCAGAAGACGCTGCTGCCCTGTTGATGATGGCACAGACAGCAACCTATGTTCCTAAAACAGATTCAGGGATGCCATCATTCATCCTTGGACTGACTGATTCAAGCCAGGAGGGGGCGTCAACGCAGGAGACAGAAAGGGAAAAATCTCCAGAAACTGCAAGTATGCTAGAACAATTAGACACTTTGGTCCAAAAATTAGCAAGCAATGCGGCGAAGGGAACAAACGAAAGTCCACAAATTCAGAGGGAGACTGGGGGAGAAAGTTCTGCAAAGTTTGAAACTCCAGGGGGAATAAATCAAATTACAGATGATATGAAACAAAAGTGCTACATCTGGGGGACGAGACTGAAGAAAGACGCAAATGGCAATACTGACGAGTATGAGGAGATTTGCAATCTGATTGGCAAAGGAGAATACATTTTGATCAGATCGCACCTTGCATCCCTCCAGGCAAAAAGTGATATAGAATCTCAGGTAATATTAGACTAACATTAATGTTTTTACACCAAAGTAAACTGCAATGTTTATTAATGTAAAATTGATTTCGGCATATATTTCTAGATTGTATCTGCCATCTGCCTCATCCTAAACCAGAAAAATGAAAAGAGGTTTCAGGAACAAATATACTGTCTCCCCCCCGATATTGTGGTAAGTGTTACTTCTACGAACTTTGGGTGTATTTTCTGCAATGATTTGGGTGTATTTTTTGGGTTCGATTGGGTGTAAGTTGTGTATTTTCAGTATTTCATTTCTTGTTTCGCAATTCTTGCAGAGCATGGCACTTTCGGATCACCCAAAGGGGGAATTCATATCCCCGAAAACGGAAAAGGAATTCAGGGTGGAAGCCTACCCGAGTTTCATTCACTTCATAGATAGAAAAAATTAAGTTCGCATCCATATGTAAGTTTTCGTTTGCTAAATTTGGTAGTACGCTTATTTATTTAATTATATGCCAAATAAAATAACACACTGTTGAAATGTGGCAATCCTTCAGATTTTTGCTCCTGTTTGCCACTCGGGACATTGGTGGTTATGGCTAATAAATACAACAAAGCGGAAATGTCAAATACTTGACCCGCTACACAAAAAAGCTCCAAGCGATGAGAGAAAGGACATTAATAAATTCACTGTAAGTTGCCTCTGTCTTCTTTACTTTAATAGATAGGTCTATTTCGAAGGTTGTGTTGGGTGTATATTTCATATTCAGTTGGGTGTATCCTGTGCATTCATTCGGGTGTATTACTGATTTGTTTTGGTATTTAAGGGATATGTATTTTCAAGATTGATAACATATGCCGGCGGGAAACCTCTGGAGAAAGGCGAGAAGGAAAAGGAAATTAAAGCATCATATGTTAAAATATCAGGGCAAAAAACAAGGTATAAATTTGTGAGTCTGAACATTAAACTTTCCTAATGAGATTTGTAATTTATTTTCTTCGTTTTCAGCTATGACTGCGCTATCTACGTTATGAAGTGGCTTGAGTTAATTGAGCCGGAAAACATCAAAAAGGGGAAGTATGAATGGGATAATTGGCCACAGGTAACTGTCTTTAGAACTATATAACTCTGTATTACTTTACTGAATTAATATTGCTGTTTAAAGAGAATATACTTTTTAATTGTAGGAGGAGGTGGACCACTATAGAGTGGAGTATGCTTCCCGGATACTATTCAGTGAGATGAATAAACAGAGAGATCGGGCAATTAGAGAGTAGTGCTATAAGGCTGTCGAAGCCATCCTCTGTATTATTGAGTCCGTTTTGTCAGATTAATTCTGCTGATATAGAAACTGGGTAATCCAACTGCTGCGTAGTTTGTAATTTAAACAAATGATGTAAATATTTGCCAATTATCAACAACTTCTATTCCATGTATATTTTTTTCCCATAGTTAAACTATCTGTGCTGGTAAACTGTCTGTGATGTATTTAAAAACTGTATTACAGGTGGTGAACGCAAATTATAAACTGTTACACCCAACGCAAGTCTAATAATACACCCAAGATTGCGTAAACTATACACCCAACTGTCTGCGCTGTACTCAAAATGTATGAATTACATGTACTAAAATATGAAGAAAAACATCAAATGAAATATACACCCATAACCTGCGAATTTTTACAGCTTTTGTTCTATATGTATCTATATATGTGTCTATATGTAAATTGTGAATTAACAAAAATACACCCAAAAAAAACAGAGCTTTTACACCCATATTCTATAAAACTATACACCCAAAGAATTATCCCCTGCCACTGGTACCCTGAGCTGATAATTCATAACGTGTCCTTGATATTGGTTGGAATTTGAATGCGCCGCTGATGCAGCATCAAACACGTTTATCTGAATATAACACTCACACATTAGCTAAACTATTAACGACAAAAATAAACTCAATTGCCACAAATTTAAAGAACATTTCCTTGTACCTCGCTTAAAACTTTCGTCTTCTTCTTCTTTGTGGCATTTGCAATCTGTTTCTCTAGCTTTGAACCTAGCCTGTTTTTTGGACGTCCTCTTGTTCGAATCCTTGGCGGGCTTTGAAGCTCGTTAACGGATTCCAAGTTGGCATCTTCGTGGGATAAAGAAGATCTCCCCTTCCTTTTGGCTTTTAATGCTTCCATCTCGGCCATGACGTTATCGTACGTACGGTGTAGAATTGCAGTCAGCTCCTCTGATTCGGAGGCAAATTCGCAAATATTTTGCGAACGAAAAACCAATTGGTCAAACCTCTTGCTTCTTGGCTCCATTAGTGGCTCGTCGTGGCTGCTCTTGATGTGTGTGTGTCGCCTCTTTACCTTCTTGCTCCATCATTCCAGTATATATCTAGGGGACACTTGGCTTACTTGTTCGAAGCTTAACACGCTTAGTGCGTGACGGCACAGTATCCCTCTTGACTCGAATAATAAGCATTGGCATTTTACCTCGGCTGCGACTGAGTCGTAGGTAACAGCGAACTTGTTGAATATTGAGCTGGAAACTTGTTCTCCGACTTCGTATATTGAATAGCCTAGAGCGGAATTCTTTAATCTGGTGATGCAATTCGCCTTTCCTCTGAATTGCGCTTGGACTTCGCTAAACTTTGCATGAGTGTACGCATCTTGAAACTGAGCTTCAATGGAGGATTTGGTTGCACACGGTATGACCGTATGAAAATCTGCAACGTCTGATTCTCTCTCTGCTTGCTCCCTGCTTCCGAGGCAATTATTGTATTGTTTGACGAACTGAATAAGCGAGCTGTTCCGGGTGATGTACTTGTTAAAAAATGAATGCATGCTCTCGCTCCTTTGTGTGCTTCTCATCCCTGCCCAGAAGTGGTGATCCAGATAGATAGGAACCCATATGTGACGGTCTTCGTACAGATCTGCATAAAACACCCAAACACAAACTGTAAAATACACCCGAGAGAACATACAATTTACACCTCTGCTGCAGATTTTAAAAACACATTACCTGAAAGTCACTTGTTGTCCGCAAGACCAAAATTTAGCAGAAAATCGTTCCAATTCCTATCGAATGAGTCTTTGCTATGAGAGTTCCAAACAACATGGCTCATTTCTTGTTCGATATCCGCATGTCCCTTGTACCCGTTTAATTTGCTTGGAATCTTCTTCATGATGTGCCAAATACACCAGCGGTGAACTGTTGTTGGCATACAGGCCTCTAAAGCCCTTTTCATTGATGCGCACTGATCGGTGAGAAACCCTTTCGGAGCGTTTCCTCCCATGCAACGAAGCCAGCATTGAAATAACCATTTGAATGATTCAATTTCTTCGTTCTTCATCAAAGAGCATCCGAGAAGTGTTGACTGACCGTGGTGATTCACCCCGACAAAAGAACCACAGACCAAATTATACCTGAAACAAATTACCATGGTCCAGAATGCAAAATCATTAGGTACACCCTAACAAATGCTTCGAATACACCCAATGAAACAGCCAATATACACCTCTGCTGCGGATTCGTAAAAATAAATTAATTTAGCATCATAAACAGGGACAGTTTGTTACCTGTTTGTATTGTAGGTGGTGTCGAATGAAATGACGTCTCCGAAATACTCAAAGGCGGCTCTGCTTCTGGCATCGGCCCAAAAAGCCAGCTTAATCGATTGATCCTCCTCAAGTTCGAGCTCAAAAAAGAAATTCGGATTCTTCTCTTTCATTCTTAAGAAATATTTCCCAAATTCCTTTGCATCTTCTTGTTCAGAAACATTCCGCACTTCCCTGGTAATGTAATTCCTCACGTCCTTTTCGATAAAGTTTAACTCGCGGTGACCCCCGGCAGCAGCAACAAATGATTGGTAGGTTTTGCTTGGTCTGATACCAGCCTCCTCGTTATTCTCTATCGTACGACGAATGGACATGCTTAGTTCCCTGTGCTGTTTGAGCATCTCTGCTTTGCTTGGACAGCAGGGGTGTGAATGATCCAGCACAACCTTTGAAATGATCCAAGCACCGACATCCTTCAATGTGTGTATATAAATTCTTGCAGGACAGTTTAGACCGGCTGTCGGATTGGTCTTCTCGGTCGGAGATATTTTAGATTTCCATTTTTCCTCTCTGCTACATGTAATCAGTTGATTCTTAATCTCGTTTCCCTTCCTATTTGTGCACCGAACTCTTGTAGAGAAACCTGCAGCCTTGGCGTAGTCCCTGTAAAATTTTCCAGCATCTTCAAGGGTGGTAAAGGTCATTCCGACCTTCGGAACAAGCTCGTCATCAACAACCGAGAGAGGCTGCACAATACACCGTGTCAGACTGTAAATACACCCATAGATATGATTCAAATACACCCAATTATGTCTAATATGATACACCCGAGCCGCAACAACTCAACTACAGAATGACCTTTAAAGCCATAAACTGTAAATACTCAGGCTGCAGAATACACCATGTCAAAAACTAAAAACACACCCAATCGTGTCTGATATAATACACCTGAACAACAACAACTCAATTAAAATAACAAAAAACCAGTAAAGTGTAGATACACCCACACTTCTAGCTAAAATACACCCAAAGAAGAATTGATCTACACCCGAGCGTCTGCTATAAATTCCAGGTAATTAGTCACAACTAATACATTGAATGGACAGATTCATGTTAACGTGTTACTTTCACAGTCAATGTTCAGCAATTTTTCAACTACACAATGCTATACCAATTACTGAAAGAAAAATCATACTAATCTTATGTAAATCAAACCTCAGGAAATTCGTTAAATTCAAACTCATAATCCACTTCGCCTGGATTCAGCTGACAATCAGAGGTTGAATGATCCATTATCTTCAAAACGAGTTCAAACTTTGATTTCAGAAAACAACAAATCAAAATAGAAAACGAAGGTCGAGTTGCAGAGAGAGAAAAAGGTAACGTAAACGAAGAACATACCAGTGAGAAAATGACATCAAAAGAACGATGGAGAAGAAGGAGGGAAGACGCGCGAGAAGAAGAACAACAAAATCTCAAAATATCGAAAACGAAGAAGGAAACAAATATTTTAAATTTGGTAGTTAGATATACGCGGGATGTTATATAGCGCGTGTAATCAACGTACGTGGAGCAGCGCGTATTTGTTTAATGTACTTGTAGAGCATATTCCGTTTTTGAAATTTTTGTCAAACTTCACCGACAAAAAGTATATTTTACGTATAATTTATTTATTAAGCATTTTTTTTATTACACTTTTGGATATTTTTAGTAAGATTTTAAAATTTTTATATATAATTTTAGATGTTCATTTGAATGTTATTGTAAATAAAAATTAAGAAAATAAAACTGTTATTAACTTATACATAATTAGTTCTTTAGTTAGCCTCATTTTTATTTTATAAATTATTTTTATAAGTATTTATTGAGTTTGAGAATAATATCTTAGTAAACTCGTTAATATCAAATTCAAGTATGCAAATAAACTTTTATTCATTAAAATAACAAGAAAAAAGTTTGGGCCATCAAGTAAAATGAATCTGGTCATTTTCTTTCTAGAAAAAAAACCAATATTCATCAATGTAAACACCAATCCAATAATTGACGAAGACCCAGAACCAAGTATTATATATCAGAAAAACAAAATTATTAGGAAAAAAGTGAAAAACGCGTCAACGTGATGAACACAAGTAACCGACACATACATCGGGATCATATCTTGAATTCTTGATAAGGGAAGTCATCAAAATTTTGGAGACAAGCAAAACATGCATATGATTTTTGACATGAACTGATGAGTTAGCACCTAGCTAGTACCAAAACAAGTTTCATTTATTCTAGTTAATTAGTTGATTGGTTTGGTTAAGTGTTAAACCGAGCAAGTAATTGATCAAATCAACGTGACAAAAATTCGCTAAAAATTGGTTGGTTCGCATGATGTTGCTCCTTTGACTCAATCCGAGTCGTTGACCTCAAGGCAATGACAAGGCAAGAAATGAAGCTAAGCAAATTGACGACTGACACGTGTCAAATAAAGATGCCATGGAGGGAATACTGTAACAGAAGCTCTGGAGAAAAAATACAGGGGCATGTGAAGCAAAACAAAGGCTAAAAAGAATTTGAGCATCATTGTAATCAAACTACTAAGTTATCTCAACAAATGGCAAGTGTTTAACTGCATGGATAATCTTGATAATTTGTGTGCATATCTAAGTTTGATTATGCAGTCGTATAAATAGTAGAGAATTAAGATATGAGAGCGACTTAAATAAAAATTTTTAAAATATATTTTTTTAAAATATTTTTAATAATTAAAATTTATCATATATAATTAATTAAATTGTATTAATTTTTATTAAAATTAGGTTAAATAAATTAATTTGATCAAAAAAATAATAAATTAAATTTTAAATTAGTCTAAATTAATATTATTTTTTATAGAAAATAACTACAATATTTTTATTATAGAAAATGATTAAAATATTTTTATTATATATATTAATTTTAAAAATTTTAAATTCTAGTTATTTTTTCTCAGTCTCATGAGGTTAAGATTTAGAATTTTTTAAAATTAATATACATACATATATATAATAGAGGTATTTTAATTATTTTTTATAATATGAATATTGTAATTATTTTTTATTAAAAAATATTAATTTAGATCAGTTCAAAATTAATTTATTAATTTTTTGGCTAAATTTATTTATCGTGTCTAATTTTAATAAAAATAATATAATTTAAGCGATTATATATGTTAAATTTTAATTATTTAAAAATATCTTTAAAAAAAGACGTTTTTGACATCTTTATCTGAGTGATTTTCTTAAGAAATTCACTGTTTTTAGGGATTTAAATTTTTTTTCTTCCTTCACTTTTTGGTTTAATTATTTACATAATTTCATTCGGTTTTTAATTAAATTTTTATATTTTTTTAAATTGATTTTTATATCATGTAACTTTTTTTAATTTAGTTTCTACAAATGTTAAACATCTAAAAAAACGTTAACAAATTATAAATTTATTTATCTATCCATATTTTTTATTATAATATTCATATAAATTGAAATTCCTCTCATTCTCTTTTTTTTTTCTTTTCCTTATAATTTTTTTATTCTTGCAAGATCTTTTCCATTTTTTTATTATCATGTCGATTATATGAAAGTCACAAAAATACTGAAATTAAATGAACTTAAAACCCTTATATGCTTATTTAGTCACAGATAATAAAGTCACAAAATAATTAATTTAATCTAAAATTTCTTATCAAATCATTTCAGTATTCAAAAAAATTAAACTTTCTTTTTTTAACTAAAACAGTAATATATTTTTATTTGTGTTTATATCATGACCCAATGATAAGGCCCAGGACCCAACGAGAGGCCCAATCAAAAGGATTGGGCCTTGCCCTATACCGACCTTCTCCCTACGAAGTCGGTTCTCACTACGACTTACCCCAAAGAAGTCGGGGACGAAGATTAGCTGGCCAATAAACACTCATTCAAATGAGTAACTGCCCCTAAAATCTCGCTATCCACTTCCTGAAGCCATATCGTAACCTCCCTAAGATAAAGGGACGATAATACACCCTAAAAAGTGGAACTACTCCAACGGTGGTTATTGGTTCACCACTATAAATACACTAACATCCCTCAGGCATCTCTAAGTCCCAATACTCTCTAGACCTGCTTGCACCCTTGCTGACTTAAGCGTCGGAGTGTCTTTGCAGGTACCACCCCCATTCGCTCGTACTCACAAGTCGGACGGAACTCCAGAAGCACGATTTTCTTCGAAGGTTTCTCTCCACTAACGATTGGGCCAACCTAACGAGTTAAGCCCATTACCTCCGGTTACCCAACGTAACATTGGCGCCATTGCTGGAGAACTGAGAGATCAACCAGTAATGGCGGACAACTCACCAGAAGATGGACATACAGCGTCTGATTCCGAGCAAGAAAATCCAGATACCAAAAACAATGACGCAGACCTGACCTTTCATCAAGGAACCAGCGACCAGCATAAAGAAGGCACCTCTGGGCTCAAAAACCCAAAGGCAAATTCCTCGGAAGGACGAGAGTCCGGAAAGGAAGGGCCACCCCATGCAACCGAGCTAATGGGGCTGGTCCACGGCCACCAAGGTCATCTGGAGCAACTGGAACAAGAACTAGAACGACAACGAGAGGCAGAGCGAAACCTCAGGGAGGAAATAGAACGACAAAAAGAGTTGGAAGAAAAACTCACAAAGCTTGAATCCTCCCTTAAAGGCCGAAACTCCCGCGACAACCGAGAAGAGTCGCCCTTGGGAGGAGAGGACCCGTTCAGCGAGGACATAATAAGGGCGAAGGTTCCAAGAAACTTCAAAAGCCCTGATATAAACCTCTATGACGGAACCACAGACCCAAAGCATCATTTAAGCAATTTCAAAAGTCGGATGTATCTGGCTGATGCTTTTGATGCAACACGTTGCAAGCCTTTTTCGACCACCCTGTCAAAAGCGGCGACGAAGTGGTTCGATAGCCTCCCTCCAAGGTCGGTTACCAGCTTTGAGGACCTCTCAAGAAAATTTCTGATGCAATTCTCCATCCAGAAGGATAAAGTAAAACACGCACCGAGCCTCCTGGGAGTTAAACAGGAGGTCGGGGAACCTCTGCGTGATTACATGGAAAGGTTCAACAAAGCGTGTTTGGAAATTCAAGATCTGCCCACAGAGGCAGTTATCATGGGATTAGTAAATGGACTTAGGGAAGGACCCTTCTCACAGTCCATATCAAAAAGGCACCCGACCTCTTTGAGTGATGTACAGGAGAGAGCGGAAAAGTACATTAACATAGAAAAAAATGCCAGACTGAGAGAGTCGAGTTGGCGACCTGGGCACCCTCACTCGATAAAAGAGAGGGAGAGGGAGCCCAAAAAGAAAGAAGACCTCGGTCTCGACAGACCTAGGAAATATCACTCTTATACTCCTCTAAAGGTTTCTATAGTGGACGTATACAGAGAAATTTGCAATACTGAAAGGTTGCCGCCTCCCAGGCCCATTAAAAATAAAAAGGGAGGAGTCGCAGTGATTACTGCGAGTACCATAAAATATATGGTCACTCAACAAACGACTGTTACGACCTCAAAAATGTGATAGAAAAGCTGGCCAGAGAAGGCCGACTTGACAGATATCTCATGGAAAGGTCGGACAATCATGGGAAGAGAAAGCGAGATGACGCAGATAGAAGAGACCCACCACCGCAGACTCCGGAGAGACATATACATATGATCTCAGGTGGATTCGCGGGAGGGGGACTCACCAAGTCCTCTCGCAGGAGACACCTCAAGCGAGTCTACCAGGTCGGGAGCGAATCGCCCGACCTTCCCACCATCTCATTTACAAAGGAGCATGGGCAAGGAGTAATCCCTGGACACGACGATCCAGTTGTGATAACCATGATCCTAGCTAATGCCCATCTCCACAGAATTCTAGTAGATCAAGGAAGCTCGGCGAACATCCTTTTCAAACCCGCGTTTGACAAGCAAGGGTTGGATGAAAGGGAGCTAAGAGCCTACACCGACACCTTATACGGGCTAGGCGACACGCCAATAAAGCCACTGGGATTTTTACCCCTTCATACTACCTTTGGAAAGGGGAAAAAATCTAAAACTTTGAGTATAGACTTCATTGTCATCGACGTGGGGTCAGCATATAATGCCCTAATCGGAAGAGCTACCCTAAATCGACTCAGAGCGGTGGTATCCACCCCCCATCTCTGCATGAAGTTCCCGACAACAGCGGGGGTAGCAACGATACGGGGAGACCAGAAATTGGCAAGAATGTGCTACAATGAAAGCCTGAACCTGAGGGAAAAAGGCAAAGAGGTTCACACCATAGAGCTCGGCGATGCAAGGGCCAAAGAAGAGTTGCGACCATAGCCAGGAGGAAAAACTGAGGAAATACAGGTCGACAAAGAGGAGGGGAAAAATACCAATATAGAAGCCAACCTAGGGGAAACTCTGAAGAAAGGGTTGACTAAGCTCCTAAGAGACAATTCTGACCTCTTTGCCTGGAAAGCCTCCAACATGCCTGGGATAGATCCCGAGCTTATGTCCCACAAGCTCTCGGTGTATCCAGGATCCCGACCTGTACAACAGCGAAGGCGCAAGCTCGGCCCGGAACGAGCCCTAGTGGTGGAGGAGCAAGTACAAGCACTCCTAGAAGCCGACTTCATCAGAGAAGTTAAATATCCAACATGGCTAGCAAACATAGTGCTAGTCAAGAAGCAAAATGGCCAATGGAGGATGTGCGTCGACTACACCGACTTAAATAAGGCGTGTCCCAAGGACCCTTATCCACTCCCAAGTATTGATACTCTAGTAGACTCTAGCTCGGGGTATCAATACTTGTCGTTCATGGATGCCTACTCGGGATATAATCAAATCCCTATGTATGAGCCAAACCAAGAGAAAACATCGTTCATCACGCCCCGAGCAAATTTCTGCTACGTGGTCATGCCATTTGGATTAAAAAATGCAGGGGACACATACCAAAAGCTGATGAACAAGGTGTTCGCCCCCCACCTCGGAAGCTTAATGGAAGTCTACGTAGATGACATGCTAGTAAAAACTAAGGAAGAAGCTGATCTCTTGACATACCTCTCGCAAGTCTTCGACACCATAAGGTTACACGGGATGAGGCTAAATCCCGCAAAGTGTACCTTCGCAGTGGAGGCCGAAAAATTCCTAGGATTTATGCTGATGCAAAGAGGAATTGAAGCAAATCTCGATAAATGTCAAGCTATACTGGAAATGAAGAGCCCGACTTGCTTAAGGGAGGTTCAACAACTAAATGGCCGACTTGCAGCCTTCTCCAGGTTCTTGGCACGATCAGCATTAAAATCCCTTCCACTGTTCTCTTTATTAAGAAAGGGATGCCAGTTTGAATGGACTCCAGAATGCGAAGGAGCGTTCCAGGAGTTCAAAAGGTTCTTGAGCCAACCTTCAATCCTAACCCGACCTCTAGTTGGGGAAGATCTCGTCCTATATCTGTCCGTAGTAGACAAAGCTGTCGCATCAGCCCTGATAAGGGAGGACGAGGTCGGACAACATCCAGTGTACTTCATCAACAAAGTTCTACAAGGCCTCGAACTAAGGTACCACAAACTGGAGAAATTTGCTTACTCCTTAGTAATAGCCTCACGAAGGCTACGGCCTTAATTTCAAGCTCATACGATAAGAGTCCGAACGAACCAACCCATGAAGCAAATCCTCCAAAAGACGGATGTTGCAGGGAGAATGGTTCAATGGGCAATAGAGCTCTCTGAGTTCGACTTGAAGTATGAAACCTGGACAGCAATCAAAGCCCAATGCCTCACCGACTTCATACCAGAATATGCGGGATATCAAGAGGAAAAGCCAACTGCATGGGAACTTTATGTAGATGGATCCTCAAACAAGACAGGAAGCGGTTCAGGCATAATACTGGCTGACGAAAGGGGAACCCAAATAGAGGTATCCCTCAAATTTGAATTCCCAGCTTCAAATAATCAGGCAGAATATGAAGCCCTGATTGCAGGATTGAAGCTGGCAGAAGAAGTCGGTGCAACAAAAGTGATGATATACAGTGACTCTCAAGTGGTGACCTCCCAGATAAATGGAGAGTATCAGGCTAAAGACCCGAACATGAAAAGATACTTGGAAAGAACTCTAGAGTACCTCGGGCACTTTGCAAAAACCGAGGTTAAGCACATAACCCGAGATCTCAATAGCAGAGCAGACGCCCTCTCCAAGTTAGCAAGTACCAAGCCAGGAGGGAATAATAGAAGCTTGATCTAGGAAACTCTCCAAGAACCCTCTGTGGTAAAAGTAGAGGACAAACGAGATGTCCTTGAGGTAACTGGGCTAAACCTCGGATGGATGAATCCCTTGGTCGAATACCTAAAATTTGACATCCTCCCCAAAGAGGAAAAAGAGATTAAGAAAATCCGGAGGGAAGCACAACATTACACTCTGGTGAAAAATATCCTTTATAAAAGAGGAATATCAACGCCATTGTTGAAGTGCGTACCGACCTCAAGGACCACTGAAGTACTAAAGGAGGTTCATAATGGGATCTGCGGAAACCATCTCGGAGCCAGGTCGCTAGCTAGGAAAGTAATCCGAGCTGGATTCTACTGACCGACCTTGCAGAAAGATGCCACAGAATTTGTGAAAAAGTGCCAACCATGCCAAATGCATGCAAATTTCCACGTGGCTCCCCCCGAGGAGCTCATTAGTATAACTTCTCCATGGCCCTTCGCAAAGTGGGGAATGGATTTGTTAGGTCCTTTTCCCCAGGCGCCAGGACAAGTCAAATACTTAATCGTGGGAATAGATTACTTCACAAAGTGGAAAGAAGCAGAATCATTAGCCACCATCACAGCCCAAAGAACTCGAAGGTTTCTTGATGAGCGGATAATTTGTACGCTTTTTGGCATTGTTTTTAGTATGTTTGTAGTATGTTTTAGTTAGTTTTTATTATATTTTTATTAGTTTTTAGTTAAAATTCACTTTTCTGGACTTTACTATGAGTTTGTATGTTTTTCTGTGATTTCAGGTATTTTTTGGCTGAAATTGAGGGACTTGAGCAAAAATCTGATTCAGAGGCTGAAAAGGACTGCAGATGCTGTTGGATTCTGACCTCCCTGCACTCGAAGTAGATTTTCTGGAGCTACAGAAGCCCAATTGGCACGCTCTCAACGACTTTGGAAAGTAGACATCCTGGGATTTCCAGCAATATATAATAGTCCATACTTTGCCCGAGATTTGATGGCCCAAACCGGCGTTCCAAATCAGCTCAAAACTGTCCGGCGTTAAACGCCGGAACTGGCACAACAATGGGAGTTAAACGCCCAAACTGGCATAGAAGCTGGCGTTTAACTCCAAGAAAAGTCTCTACACATGAAAGCTTCAATGCTCAGCCCAAGCACACACCAAGTGGGCCCGGAAGTGGATTTTTATGTCATTTACTCGTCTTTGTAAACCCTAGGCTACTAGTTCTTTATAAATAAGACCTTTTGCTATTGTATTTTCATCTTGGTTCTTCTGGTTCCCTCTCTGAGGACCAAAACCAATGATCATTACTATCACTTATGTATTTTCAACGGTGGAGTTTCTACACACCATAGATTAAGGTGTGGAGCTCTGTTGTACCTCGAGTATTAATGCAATTACTATTGTTCTTCTATTCAATTCAACTTATTCTTATTCCAAGATATTCATTCGCACTCAAGAACTTGATGAATGTGATGATTATGTGACGCTCATCATCATTCTCACTTATGAACGCGTGCCTGACAACCACTCCCGTTCTACAAGCAAACAAGGCTTGAATATTTATCTCTTGGATCCCTTAATCGGAATCTTCGTGGTATAAGCTAGAATTGATGGCAGCATTCAAGAGAATCCGGAAGGTCTAAACCTTGTCTGTGGTATTCTGAGTAGGATTCAATGATTAAATGACTATGACGAGCTTCAAACTCCTGAAGGCTGGGCGTTAGTGACAGACGCAAAAGAATCAATGGATTCTATTCCAACCTGATTGAGAACCGACAGATAATTAACCGTGCCGTGACAGGGTGCGTTGAACATTTTCACTGAGAGGACGGGATTGTAGCCACTGACAACAGTGATGCCCAACATACAGCTTGCCATGGAAAGGAGTAAGAAGGATTGGATGAAGACAGTAGGAAAGCAGAGAGACGGAAGGGACAAAGCATCTCCATACGCTTATCTGAAATTCTCACCAATGAATTACATAAGTATCTCTATCTTTATGCTTTATTCATATATCATCCATAACCATTTGAATCTGCCTGACTAAGATTTACAAGATGACCATAGCTTGCTTCATACCAACAATCTCCGTGGGATCGACCCTTACTCGCGTAAGGTTTATTACTTGGACGACCCAGTGCACTTCCTGGTTAGTTGTGCGAAGTTGTGATAAAGAGTTGAGATTGCAATGAGCGTACCATGTTGATGGCGCCATTGATGATCACAATTTCGTGCACCAAGTTTTTGGCGCCGTTGCCGGGGATTGTTGAGTTTGGACAACTGACGGTTCATCTTGTTGCTTAGATTAGGTATTTTTCAGAGTTCTTAAGAATGAATTCTAGTGTTTCAAGGTGATATTCTTATCATCACCAAAGCTGATTGATCCTCATCAATTTAGCTCTTGAATGCAATGTCCTGCTGAAGCTTGGCTAGCCATGTCTAATTCCTTTAGACTGAAGCTTTAGACTAACATTGCATGATTCCTGGAATTCTCATTAAGAATTTTGATACCTTTATTTTCTTTTCCACTTAATTTTCGAAAAATCCAAAAAAAAATTACAAAATCATAAAATCTAAAAATATTTCTTGATTGAGTCTAGTGTCTCATGTTAAGTTTGGTGTCAATTGCATGTTTCTGTTCTTCTTGCATTCATTCATGGGTCTTAAGTGATCTTCAAGATGTTCTTGATGATTTCCTTGCTCTGATATTTGAATTCTCTTGACTTGAGTGTTTTGTTAGATGCATTCTCATTTTGTTAGTGTCAATAGTATACAAACTTTTAAGTTTGGTGTCTTGCATGCATTGTTATTTGATTTTAGTTGCATTTTGATTATTCCTCATTATTAAAAATCCAAAAAAAAATTTAATTTGTGTCTTTTCAAGTCAATAATACAGAGAATTGAAGATTCAGAACATACAACAGAAGAATTACACAGAAAAAGCTGGACGTTTAAAACGCCCAGTGAAGAAGGAAAACTGGCGTTTAACGCCCAAAAGGGTAGTGCTTTGGGCGTTAAACGCCAGAATGTGCACCATTCTGGGCGTTTAATGCCAGGATGGCACAAGAGGGAAGATTTTGTTTTCAATTCAAATTTTTTTTTTCAAGTTTTCAAAATCTTTTCAAAATCAAATCTCTTTCAAAATCAATTTCTTTCCATTTTCAAAAATACTTGCTATCAATTAATGATTTGATTCAACATTTCAAATATGTTGCCTTTTCTGTTGAGAAAGGTTTAATGTCTGAATCATATCTTTTCTTGTTAGCCAAGTCATTAATTTTTAAAATCAAATCTTTTTAAATTGTTTTTCAAATCATATCTTCTCAATCACATCTTTTTAAAACCATAACTTTTCAATCATATCTTTTTAATCACATCTTTTTCAAAATAGTTTTCAATCATATCTTTTTTATTTCTAATTTCAAAATCTTTTTCAAAAATCACTTGATTTCTTTTCCACTCTTATTTTTTGAAAATCAATTAGTATTTTTCAAAATGTTTTTAAATCTTTTTAATTTATTTTCAAAAATTTCTTCCCCTCTTCTCACATCCTTCTATTTATGGACTAACACTATTCCTCAATGAACAATTCGAACTCCATCTCTCTTGATAAGTTCGAATTCTTCTACTTCTTCCTTCTATTTTTCTTTTCCTCTGACACCTCAAGGAGTCTCTATACTGTGACATAGAGAATTCCATACTTTCTTGTTCTCTTCTCTTTCATATGAGTAGGAGCAAAGACAAAAGCATTCTTGTTGAGGCTGATCCTGAACCTGAAAGGACCTTGAAGCAAAAGCTAAGAGAAGCTAAGGCACAACTCTCTGTAGAGGACCTAACAGAAATCTTCAAAGAAGAAGAGCCCATGGCAGCCGAAAACAACAACAATGCCAACAATGCAAGGAAGGTGCTGGATGACTTTACTGCACCTACTCCCGACTTCTATGGGAGAAGCATCTCTATCCCTGCCATTGGAGCAAACAACTTTGAGCTTAAGCCTCAATTAGTTTCTCTAATGCAACAGAATTGCAAGTTCCATGGACTTCCATTGGAAGATCCTCATCAGTTTTTAGCTGAATTCTTGCAAATCTGTGACACTGTCAAGACCAATGGGGTTGACCCTGAAGTCTACAGACTTATGCTATTCCCTTTTGCTGTAAGAGACAGAGCTAGGATATGGTTGGACTCACAACCTAAAGAAAGCCTGAACTCTTGGGGAAAGCTAGTCAATGCCTTCTTGGCAAAGTTCTTTCCACCTCAAAAATTGAGTAAGCTTAGAGTGGAAGTCCAAACCTTCAGACAGAAGGAAGGAGAATCCCTCTATGAAGCTTGAGAAAGATACAAACAATTGATCAGAAAGTGTCCCTCTGATATGCTTTCTGAATGGAGCATCATAGGTATTTTCTATGATGGTCTGTCTGAACTGTCCAAGATGTCATTGGATAGCTCTGCTGGAGGATCTCTTCATCTGAAGAAGACGCCTGCAGAAGCTCAAGAACTAATTGAAATGGTTGCAAATAACCAATTCATGTACACTTCTGAAAGGAATCCTGTGAACAATGGGACAAATCAGAAGAAAGGAGTTCTTGAGATTGATACTCTGAATACCATATTAGCTCAGAACAAGATATTGACTCAGCAAGTCAATTTGATTTCTCAAAGTCTGTCTGGAATGCAAAATGCATCAGGTAGTACTAAGGATGCTTCATCTGAAGAAGAAGCTTATGATTCTGAGAACCCTTCAATGGAAGAGGTGAATTACATGGGAGAACCCTATGGAAACACCTATAATTCTTCATGGAGAAATTATCCAAATCTCTCATGGAAGGATCAACAGAGACCTCAACAAGGTTTCAACAATAATAATGGTGGAAGAAACAGGTTTAGCAATGGCAAGCCTTTTCCATCATCTTCTCATCAACAGACAGAGAATTCTAAGCAGAACCACTCTAACTTAGCAACCATGGTCTCTGATCTAATCAAAACCACTCAAAGTTTCATGACTGAAACAAGGTCCTCCATTAGGAATTTGGAGGCACAAGTGGGTCAGCTGAGCAAGAAAATTACTGAACTCCCTCCTAGTACTCTTCCAAGCAATACATAAGAGAACCCAAAAGGAGAATGCAAGGTCATTAACCAGACCTACATGGCCGAACTAGGAGAGGAAGAAGAGGCAGTGAACGCCACTGAGGAAGACCTCAATGGACGTCCACTGGCCTCCAATGAGTTCCCTAATGAGGAACCATGGGAATCTGAGACTCACACTGAGACCATAGAGATTTCATTGGATTTACTTCTACCATTCATGAGCTCTGATGAGTATTCTTCCTCTGAAGAGGATGAGTATGTCACTGAAGAGCAAGTTGCTAAATACCTTGGAGCAATCATGAAGCTAAATGACAAGTTATTTGGTAATGAGACTTGGGAGAACGAACCTCCTTTGCTCACCAAAGAACTGGATGACTTGTCTAGGCAGAGATTACCTCAAAAGAGACAGGATCCTGGGAAGTTTTCAATACATTGTACCATAGGCACCATGACCTTCAAGAAGGCCTTGTGTGACCTAGGGTCAAGCATAAACCTCATGCCTCTCTCTGTAATGGAGAAGCTAGGGATCTTTGAGGTACAAGCTGCAAGAATCTCACTAGAGATGGCAGACAATTCAAGAAAACAAGCTTATGGACTTGTAGAGGATGTTTTGGTGAAAGTTGAAAACCATTACATCCCTGCTGATTTCATAGTCCTAGAGACTGGGAAGTGCATGGATGAATCCATCATCCTTGGCAGACCCTTCCTAGCCACAGCAAGGGCTGTGACTGATGTTGACAGAGGAGAATTGATCATTCAAGTGAATGAAGAATCCCTTGTGTTTAAGGCACAAGGATATCCCTCTGTTACCATGGAGAAGAAGCATGAAGAGCTTCTCTCAAAACAGAGTCAAACAGAGCCCCCCAGTCAAACTCTAAGTTTGGTGTTGGGAGGCCACAACCAACTTCTAAGTTTGGTGTTGAACCCCCACATTCAAACTCTAAGTTTGGTGTTGGGAGGTTCCAACATTGCTCTGAGCATTTGTGAGGCTCCATGAGAGCCCACTGTCAAAGCTACTGACATTAAAGAAGCGCTTGTTGGGAGGCAACCCAATGTTATATTTATCTATTTTCCTTTGTTATTTTATGTTTTTTATAGGTTGATGATCATGAGAAGTCACAAAATCAATTGAAAAAGCAAAAACAGAATGAAAAACAGAAAGAAAAACAGCACACCCTGGAGGAAGACCTTGCTGGCGTTTAAACGCCAGTAAGGGCAGCAAATGGGTGTTTAACGCCCAGTCTGGCACTATTCTGGGCGTTTAACGCCAGAAAGGGGCCCCAGACTGGCGTTAAACGTCAGAAAAGGGCAAGAAGTTGGCGTTAAACGCCAGAAATGGGCACCAGCCCGGCGTTTAACGCCAGAATTGGCACAGAGAGCATTTTTGCTCGCCACTTGGTGCAGGGATGACTTTTCCTTGACACCTCAGGATCTGTGGACCCCACAGGATCCCCACCTACCCCACCACCCTCTCTCTTCTTCTTCACCCATTCACCAATCACCTCAACCACTCTTCCCCAAAAACCCCTCACCTATCAAATCCCACTATTCTCTTCACCACTCACATCCATCTTTCATAAAACCTCACCTACCTCACCATTCAAATTCAAACCACTTTCCCTCCCAAACCCACCCATTCATAACCGAACCATGCCCCCCTCTCCACCCCTATATAAACCCATCTTCACTCTTTCATTTTCACACAATCTAAACACTACTTCTCCCCCTTTGGCCGAACCACAAAGCCATCTCCATCTCCTCTATTTCTTCTTCTTCTTCTCTCTTCGTTCTTCTTTTGCTCGAGGACGAGCAAAACTTTTAAGTTTGGTGTGGTAAAAGCATTGCTTTTTGTTTTTCCATAACCATTTATGGCATCCAAGGCCGGAGAAACCTCTAGAAAGAGGAAAGGGAAGGCAAAAGCTTCCACCTCCGAGTCATGGGAGATGGAGAGATTCATCTCAAAGGTGCATCAAGACCACTTCCATGAAGTTGTGGCCATGAAGAAGGTGATCCCTGAGGTCCCTTTCAAATTCAAAAAGGGTCAACTTTAATCAAAGGTTGGACCAAGTCCTCATGGATACCACTAAGAAAAGGATGGAACAAACAAGAGATCCCACTCATCATGAAATCCCTGAGATACCTCAAGGGATGCACTTTCCTCCACAAAACTATTAGGAGCAAATCAACACCTCCCTAGGAGAATTGAGTTCCAACATGGGACAACTAAGGGTGGAGCACCAAGAACATTCCATTCTCCTCCATGAAATTAGAGAAGATCAAAGAATCATGAGAGAGGAGCAACAAAGGCAAGGAAGAGACATTGAGAAGCTCAAGCACTCCATAAGATCTTCAAGAGGAAGAACAAGCCGCCATCACTAAGGTGGACCCATTCTTTAATCTCCTTGTTCTTTATTTTTCTGTTTTTTCGAAAATTATGCTTATGTTTATCTATGTTTGTGTCTCATGATCATTAGTGTCTTAGTGTCTATGCATTAAAGTTATGAATGTCCTATGAATCCATCACCTTTCTTGAAATGAAAAATGCTCTTAATTGAAAAAGAGAAGAATTGCATGAATTTTGAATTTTATAACATATTAATTATTTTGATGTGGTGGCAATACTTTGACTTCTGAATGTATGCTTGAACAGTGCATATGTCTTTTGAATTTGTTGTTCATGAATGTTGGCTCTTGAAAGAATGATGAAAAAGGAGACATGTTACTGAGGATCTGAAAAATCATAAAAATGATTCTTGAAGCAAGAAAAAGCAGTGAATTCAAAAAAAAAAAGAAGAAGAAGGAGAAAAACGAAAAAAAAGGAAAAGAAAAGAAAAAAATAATGAAGTTGTGATCCAAGGCAAAAAGAGTGTGCTTAAGAACCTTGGACACCTCTAATTGGGGACTCTAGCAAAGCTGAGTCACAATCTGAAAAGGTTCACCCAATCATGTCTCTGTGGCATGTATGTATCAGGTGGTAATACTGGAAGACAGAGTGCTTTGGGCCACGGCCAAGACTCATAAAGTAGCTGTGTTCAAGAATCATCATACTTAACTAGGAGAATCAATAACACTATCTGGATTCTGAGTTCCTATAGAAGTCAATCATTCTGAATTTCAAAGGATAAAGTGAGATGCCAAAACTGTTCAAAGGCAAAAAGCTAAAAGCCCTGCTCATCTAATTAATACTGATCTTCATAGATGTTTTTGGAATTCATTGTATATTCTTTTCTTTTTATCTTATTTGATTTTCAGTTGCTTGAGGACAAGCAACAATTTAAGTTTGGTGTTGTGATGAGCGGATAATTTGTACGCTTTTTGGCATTATTTTTAGTATGTTTGTAGTATGTTTTAGTTAGTTTTTGTTATATTTTTATTAGTTTTTAGTTAAAATTCACTTTTCTGGACTTTACTATGAGTTTGTGTGTTTTTCTGTGATTTCAGGTATTTTCTGGCTGAAATTGAGGGACATGAGCAAAAATCTGATTCAGAGGCTAAAAAGGACTGCAGATGCTGTTGGATTCTGACCTCCCTGCACTCTAAGTGGATTTTCTGGAGCTATAAAAGCCTAATTGGCGCGCTCTCAACGGCTTTGGAAAGTAGACATCCTGGGCTTTCCAGCAATGTATAATAGTTCATACTTTGCCCGAGATTTGATGGCCCAAACCGGCGTTCCAAATCAGCTCAAAACTGCCCGGCGTTAAACGCCGGAACTGGCACAACAATGGGAGTTAAACGCCCAAACTGGCATAGAAGCTGGCGTTTAACTCCAAGAAAAGTCTCTACACATGAAAGCTTCAATGCTCAGCCCAAGCACACACCAAGTGGGCCCGGAAGTGGATTTTTATGTCATTTACTCATCTTTGTAAACCCTAGGCTACTAGTTCTTTATAAATAAGACCTTTTGCTATTGTATTTTCATCTTGGTTCTTCTGGTTCCCTCTCTGAGGACCGAAACCAATGATCATTACTATCACTTATGTATTTTCAACGGTGGAGTTTTTACACACCATAGATTAAGGTGTGGAGCTCTGCTGTACCTCGACTATTAATGCAATTACTATTGTTCTTCTATTCAATTCAGCTTATTCTTATTCCAAGATATTCATTCGCACTCAAGAACTTGATGAATGTGATGATTATGTGACGCTCATCATCATTCTCACTTATGAACGCGTGCCTGACAACCACTCCCGTTCTACAAGCAAACAAGGCTTGAATGTTTATCTCTTGGATCTCTTAATTGGAATCTTCATGGTATAAGCTAGAATTGATGGCGGCATTCAAGAGAATCCGAAAGGTCTAAACCTTGTCTATGGTATTCTGAGTAGGATTCAATGATTGAATGACTGTGACGAGCTTCAAACTCCTGAAGGATGGGCGTTAGTGACAGACGCAAAAGAATCAATGGATTCTATTCCAACCTGATTGAGAACCGACAGATGATTAGTCGTGCCGTGACAGGGTGCGTTGAACATTTTCACTGAGAGGACGAGATTGTAGCCACTGACAACGGTGATGCCCAACATACAGCTTGCCATGGAAAGGAGTAAGAAGGATTGGATGAAGATAGTAGGAAAGCAGAGAGACGGAAGGGACAAAGCATCTCCATACGCTTATCTGAAATTCTCACCAATGAATTACATAAGTATCTCTATCTTTATGCTTTATTCATATATCATCCATAACCATTTGAATCTGCCTGACTAAGATTTACAAGATGACCATAGCTTGCTTCATACCAACAATCTCCGTGGGATCGACCCTTACTCGCGTAAGGTTTATTACTTGGACGACCCAGTGCACTTGCTGGTTAGTTGTGCGAAGTTGTGATAAAGAGTTGAGATTGCAATGAGCGTACCATGTTGATGGCGCCATTGATGATCACAATTTCGTGCACCATTCCTCTACAAAAATATCATCACAAGGTATGGAATACCTTATTCCATTACTGCAGATAACAGAACCCTGTTCACCAACTCCACCTTTAGAAACCTAGTGGCCAGTATGAAGATCAAACACCAATTCACCTCGGTGGAACATCTCCAAGCAAATGGACAAGCCGAGGCAGCCAACAAAGTCATATTGGCAGGGCTAAAGAAAAGACTACAAGATGCAAAAGGAGCCTAGACAGAAGAGCTCCCCCAAGTGTTGTGGGCTTACCGGACGACACCACAATCTGCTACTGGAGAAACGCCCTTCCGACTTGTCTATGGTGTAGAAGCTATGATACCAGTGGAAATCAGTGAACAAAGCCCAAGGGTGATCCTCCATGATGAAATCGGGAACATACAGGAGCACAAAGAGGAACTTGATTTGCTCCCCGAATTCCGAGAGCAAGCCCAGATAAGAGAAGCAGCATTGAAACAAAGGATGACTATCAGGTACAACAAAAAAGTCATTCGAAGGAGCTTCACCCCAAACGACTTGGTCTTAATCAGAAATGACATAGGAATCAACAAGTCTGGGAAAGGAAAGCTCGCCGCTAATTGGAAGGGACCATACAAGATTAGGGAAGTCCTAGGAAAAAGGCTATTATAAGGTGACCGACCTAAACGGCACCGAGTTACCAAGGTCGTGGCATGCTTGTAACATGAAAAGGTACTATATTTAAATGCGAATTCTACTCCCTGATGTACTCTTTTCCTAACTTCACGATTTTTTCCCAAAAATCAAAGGGTTTTTTCTGAAGAAGGGTTTTTAAGGAGGCATCACAATAGAGACTAAGGGGGAATAGATTATTAAAAACCCTTAGTAGCAGTAAGGTACCTTTCCAAATAAATAAAGATCTTTTACAATATCTCTTATAAATTCCTTCTCGTCTGTTTTTCTTTCTACGAAACGCGCCGACTTAAGCTCGACAAAGCGTGAAAATCCCATGAACCGACCTAGATGGTCGTCAGGATAAAACGACGAGGTACAAGTCGGTGTAAAGAGGTTATAAAGGTTGATCGTGAGAAACTCGGAGACACTCCGACTCATAAGTCGAGATGAAAAATCGAGTAGAAGAAAAAATGCATCGCAAAAATAACCTAAGTCATAGGAACTCAATGAATCAAAAAATTGAGTATAAGGAATACCAAAAAGAGATCGAAAAAACCTATTAAAAAGCCAAAGCTAAAGGCTGTCCTAAGCCCTTAAAACAAAAAGGCTCAAAAGGGAGAGACAGCCTAGAAAAAGGTTTTCAAAAGATCAAAGGGGTTTTTCAAAAATGCCAAAATCAAAAAAGCATGCACACCAAAAGGTAACTAAAACCTTTATCCAAAAAAGGGTATTTTTTGTTAAACTTAAACCCTTATCCAAAAAGAGTATTTCTAAGTATTTTTTGTTTACGGCCTTAGGAGGCCAAGAAAAATGTCAACCAAGTCACCACCACAAACATAAAAAAAGAGTTTAAAAAAGAGGGGACCCACAGGCCGGGTCCCATATAGCCAACAAATTTTTTAGATAACATCACCACCAGAGTCGGAAAGAGTAGTGTGAGGCGCCATCAGGACCAGGGAGAGAAGTGTCCGTAGGAGACGGAGAGGAGGTTCTGTGAGACCTTGAGGAACTCGGAGCATCCTTTGGACGAGGAAGGGACTCAATGATTCTCTGTCCCCGAGTCTTCAAATCTGACTCAGAGACAACCTCGGGAGCAGGAGGAGAAACTATGGCACCATCAATGACGACCTTGTCAGGATCCAAATGAGAGAGATCCAGGTCGGGAGCAAGGACTTCGACTTGCTCCTTAAAAATCCTCCAGGCCTCCTCGGCTCCTTCAGCAATAGAGTCCTCCAACTCGGCGTAAGCATTCCGAGAATTCAACAAGTCCTTCTTCACCTCCACGAGGTCCTCGAACAAGCTCGAATAACTCTCCTGCGCCTTCTTCCTCAAGCCCTCCTCCATATTGCATTGGGCTTGTAACTTGCTCTCCTTCTCCCGAAGGCTATTCCTCTCCTCCTTCAACTTAGCGACCTCCTCCTTCAACTCCTTCTCATGTTTTTGATATATGAGAAGCCTTTCCTACACCTCTTCAACACTCGAGGTTGAACCCAGAGAGCTAAAAGAAGTCTTCTAAAAAATATCAAGAAACTTTGTGCACACCGCCGCCGCCCTGATATTCTCCTGAGCCAGAATAGTGAGGTGGTTCCAGATAGAAACATCATCCATACCTATACGGGTATGGGGATAGATGTATTTTCGGATAAATGCAGGAGCATCCACCTTAGCCTCACCTTCAAAAGAAGAGCTAGACTATAAAGTCTTACGCTTCTTCTTCTCTGGCTCAAGAGAAGGTCGAGGGGGAGGGGCGGCTGAGAAGAAGCCGAGGAGAAAATGACGATGGGTTAAGAAGGAGTCCCTAAACTTTGGGAAGAAGGGGGAGGAGGAGGAAGAGGAGAGCTAGTTACCCTGGCGCCACCAGCCTTGGCACGGGACCTCGCCTTGGCCTCCTGGACTCTCTGGTAAGATTCACTGGAATTCTTCTTCGCCATCTCTGTAAAAAAACAATTAGTAGCCAAAAAAGTCAGACAAATCGACAAAAACAAGTCGCAAGTTGGAAACAAAGCAGAAAAATAAAAACTACCTAGTTGTGTCTGGACAAAGGTCGGCGACCCCTGGATAAATTTTTTGGTATCCAGATATGGGGCCCTCCCCCACACTTCTCGGAGGAACCCCACAATGGCTGCCTCCACTTCATCTAGATCGTCCAAACCATATTTCTCACAGGGGGAGGCCTCTAGCCAGTACAGAGGAAAGCGAGGGGAAGAACTCTCATCTAAGAAGAAGGGGTGGTGACCCTCTACGCCTTGAACTTTGAAAAAATAATTTTTGAAGTCATGGAAGGAACCAAGAGAGCACAAGTGAAGCTGTGAATGCATATTACTCTGCAGCGTTGATGGGTCTCGCTTATGGCGACACCCATCTTATTGCAACAGGATCAACTCTTGTAGCATTGGAAATGCATGCAGCTCAAATGTGGTGGCATGTAAGAGAAGGAGAAAACTTGTATGATGAAGATTTTTGTGAAAGAGAATAGAATAATGGGTGTTCTTTGGGCTAATAAAAGAGACAGTGGTCTTTGGTTTGCTCCACCAGAATGGAGAGAATGTAGGCTTGGAATTCAGGTTCTGCCATTGTTGCCTATAACAGAGACATTGTTCTCTGATGTTGGTTATGTGAAGGAGCTTGTGGAATGGACAAAGGCAAATTTGAATAGGAAAGGTGTTGGTGAAGGGTGGAAAGGCTTTATCCATGCCATGGAAGGAACTTATGATAGAGAAAGTGCATTGCAGAAGATAAGAAGCTTGAAGGCTTTTGATGATGGAAACTCTCTAAGCAATTTGCTGTGGCGGATTCATAGTAGAGGTGATGTTGTTGAGGAAGAGTTTGATCATGGAAAACATTATTGTTGGTTTGACCATTATTGCCATTAGGTGCTGTTCTTTATGTTTTCATGTTTCTATAATGTAAATTTAAGAGGCTAAAGTTAAGAGTAACTAGCTATTTAACCCTTGTCTGTCTTTCATGTTGATGTTTGTAAATTTGTGTCATTGAAAAGGTAGCATTGAATTGAATGAGATGTTTGCCGAGTGTTATATATGTTGAATACCTCAACCTTTTATATTATAAACAATTGGCTATCTAATTTGTTTCTTTATCTATTTATAATCTATAGAAGTTGATACCAATTTTTTATACAATAAGTTTTAGCCATTTTACTTTTTCTAATGATACCACATCAACACTTCTAAATGCATAGCAATATATAAGAATAAGCCAATCATCTTTTAAAAAAATTTAAATTCTTACCTATTATTATTCAACTGAAACATAAATAACTAATTAAATACAATAAATATATACAAATAAAGTGTTATAATAATCATAATTATAAAAAATTTTAATTACAAATATTCAAATCTCACATTATTTGACTTATTTATATATATTATATAAGATTTACTACTATACTATTTGATCTATTTACAAATAATGTTACATACAACTCTTATTACTATACAAATTATTAAAAACTGCTCCAAATAAATTCAAATTCGACACATCTTACTAGATACATTTAAATATATTATTATTTTATATTATATTTTGGTGTTTTCATTCGAATAATTTTTTTCTAACTTTTTCTTATAATTATTTGCAAACAATGAAAACAACAAATTATAGATTAATTAGATTTATTCATGTTTAGTAAACCTGGGATATAGTTGATTGTTCATAATCTCTATTGTTTACCTAGTAGAATTGTGATAGTTTATATTATCAATGCAAGAAAATTATAATATTTTTATCAAGATGAATGAAGAATTACAGCAATATCACTAAATGTAAATTACTGAACAAATGAAAAAGTACTTCGCCACATAAACGTGGGGGCATATTGCAGAGACGCAAATATTGTTGGTTGAAACAAAGAAAGATAAATATCATATAGTATATCGTCATATATAAAAAAAATGGGGAGTATCGGACTCTATTAACGGTTGATTTGAAAATCTTGATAATAAACAAAACATGTGACTGCACTACAGTATAGAACCTGGTGCGTTGATGTTCTTCGACGTTGAAATCTTGAAAATAAGTTTACAATCAAATAGCAACATATAACTAGTTTGGAGTAGGAAGGTCTTTCTCCTGTTGTACTCTGACCACTTTGCATTTGAGTTCTTCCATGAAGAATTCTTCTAAATTTATTATTGATGGGAGTGTCTGGCACTGGTATCAATTTCCCCAAACAACCAAGAGGCCAGCTGAAAACGTGGAGAAAAATCAATTATATATTCCTATGATTTGAACTATATATATATATATATATATGAAACATTTTTTAGACCAGCAATTTTTAGAAGCTTTTGCCATCATTTGGCCGGCGCAAACACTAAATTGTTTTTAACAAATATAAATTTTACTAATTCATATGTGCAACTTCTGAAAAATGTGGGTGTAAACTGTATTGATTCATGTGTGTAAAATTCTGGTAAATATAAATACAAACTATATGCTTATTGTATGCAAAATGTCTGTAAATATAAGTGCCTAAATACTGACAAAAAATAATAATATTTACTAGTCATGTAATATCGTTATATATATAAAATAGTATTCTATAGATTATTAGTATCATTAATCTTACCACTTAATTGAATTGGAAATTTCATTCATATTCCAGCTACCATTTAATGTTGAGGCATCTATTAGATTAATATTTTTGAAAAATACAAATAAAAATATAAAGATACCTTTAGTTTGTGTTTTCGTTTTTTTATTTTTATTCAGTGTTTTTTTTTCCAAAATTTTGTGGAAAAAAAAAAAGAGATAAAAAATAGGAAAATATAATTTTATTGTTTTTTATTTTTTTTTAACAAAATTTTAAAAATAGAAAACACTAAAAATGAAGAAGAAAAAAAACGAATGTCATTGAAATTCGATAAGCATTCAAAGATTCTCTTAGCGTTCAAATGCCAATGATTTTCTTACCTAATAAAGCCAATAATGACACAGATGAACCACTGCTTCCAATTAAGCCTGACTGTGGAAGTGAATTTTCCGAGGAATTCAATGATGATAAACTGGAAGAACAAAAAAAAAAATAGCGATTTTATTGTTTTCTTAAAATGTTCTCAAACAGAAAAAAGAAGCCAAAATATAGAGAAAAGTTCAAAGAGCGCTAACCTGAAGCACAACTGTCAAGCCTATTATTCCCATAAAGAGGTAGTTTCTCGTGACTCCTTTAAATATGTTGAATTCATCTAGCTTCCTTGCATTAAATTCATTGAGGATCTGCACTTTTGAAAATAGAATTCTTAAGAATTAAAGACGGAGTAGCAAGAAATCTGGTAGAATGTGATCATGCTAAGGAGCAGAATTATTCATGATATTTATGTGCTTGCTTAGTTGCATTATGTCAATTCTTCTGTATTTACCGTTCAATTTCACTAATTTTATGCTTTGTTCCTCTAATTGCATAATTGATTAAATATTAGATTTCTACTTTGTTATATAAGTTAAATTTATATGAGGATCACTTAAACTATAATGCACATATGCAAAGCAGGATACCAGGATCTATCATAAGGAGCCAAAATTGATAAATCCAGGCCTCTTCTCACTAATCGAACCATAATTCAAGCTACAAGAGTCCAATTGATCAGCACCATGTCAAAGATGCCGGATCACTGCCTACGCCCTGTTGACGTCTCAATAGCGCAACTCTGGCAAAATCAACCAGACAATGCAAGTACTACCAGGCTAATAGTCATGTGTTAGGGACTTGGATAATATGGGGTGTCCAAAATTGCACGTCGAGTATTATAGGATGTTTAATGTTGTATTTAAAGAGTGTGGTTTTTTCTCATTAACAGCTAGCTTTTAAGATATTGTTTTCCACTTTCTTTAGAAATTGAGCATACTATGTAGGGCTGGCCCATTTAGGCCCGACACGCCTAAGCCTACGGGTTATACGGGTTAGCCCGTTTAAGCATGCTTTGTTCATAGGCCATAATTTTTCAGCTTGGACCGTTTATGGCCAGCTCGACAGGCCAAATAGGGCTGCCTATTTACTTTTATTTTTATTTTTTGAAAAATACTTTTAGCAAAAGAGGCCACTTTTTGTCAAAAACCTTAAACGAACAATTTTTTAGTTGGTGAGTCAGATTTTCGAGTTGGATCATGGAGAATATTAACAAAAAAAAGTACTAGTTTTTTAGAAATGCAAAAAAATTAAATGGCAGCCCGTTTAGCCTGTGAGTTGGCCTATTTAACCCGACATGTAGACAGACCTAATTCTAGAGACAAAAATCCATCCGTTTAAACGGGTAAACAGATTGACCTAATGAGTTTGACCCATTTTGACAGCCCTATACTCTGGCCAATAGGCCTTTCAGATTGATGAGTACTCAATAGCAATGGGAACTAGTTTCAAATTTCTTTGTCATTATATAAACTTTAGTATGAGTATGACATGCCAGCCATTTGAATTATGATTAGTTGCTATGTAAGAATAATAAGAGAATTAATTAGAGATCAAAGTACATGAAGCAAAAGCAAAAGTAAGGCCTAGAATATTAGAATATTAGATATATAGAATTAACATCCTTTATAATATCTTCTTCATATTAGATTTAACAAAATGAACACTTAGAACCTTTTGATGCATAAATCTAATGAATTATGATAATGAAATCTTTTAAGGCAGTACTTAGTATAAGATTCGAGAAATTAATGTGAAAAATTATGATATATATGCAAGATTTGGTTATATAAATCTTATTTTCTACGTTATTATAAATGTGATTACTTAGATAGGTGTTATTCTCTATATTGTTAGATAATAGATTAGTGTTGTCATATAAAAGTTATAGCAATTTTAGGTGTCATTAGCTCATTATAAGAGGACTTTGATATCTTTTGTGATATATCATAAATAGATAGATTACTGAAGACGAGTACTTACCTGACATAGTACAAATGCATCGAAGATCAATGTTTTCTTCAATTTAATCCCATGATCAGTTGCATCATGTGTGAAACCCGGAATGCTACCTTGAAAGTTTAGAGCGAGCAAGACAGACACCTGATATACTACCTGAAGAGTCATACTCATAATTATCAATTAAATAAGAAAATATAAAATAGTATAGAAGAATTGCAAGTAACATGTAACAGATAAGCAAGAGATTGTGGTTTCAAATTTCCTTAAGTTGATTGGCTATAGGTAAATAAATGGCTAAATAATCCTACTAGCATAAAATGTCATGACAGCTATCAAAATGCAAAATAAAATTTACCTGTATCAATATGTTCCTCCACATGGTATTTGAGATTAGCGGTTCTCTGAAAAGGATACAAGTTATTATCAGTTCCATGTTGACCATCCAAGCACACAGATATTATATGTTATACTTCTTTTCTTATAGCCTAAACGAAATCAGCCCATTCTTCATAACGAAAAAGGTAAATGCAAACACAAATAATGATTTAGCTGCCTTAAAGTTTACAAGATAGACAAGTACAAATGTAAGGAGTTCAGAATAATTAGATTTATAACTTCAATTGTGTATAAGAACAACTAAATCATCAAATGTTGCTTACATCTTCATTTTTGTACATTACTATCTTATGCACTTTAGAGAAGTAAAAATGAGCAATTATATACATCAAATAAAGCCATTAGTTCCATGTCTTAAAACTGCTTTCTTAGGAGGGAGTTGCAAATAGATTATTATTTTTAGAGTAATACCCCTTATCAATATAATATTCTCCTTGATCAGGCAATAATTTTCTACTAGGATCCATTGAGCTGTTAATAGGTTTGCGATTCATCGTACCCACTTTTTAGGTTGAGCCACCTTAATACCAAGGAAGTATTTGAATTTTCAAAAATCCTTAGTCTGAAAGTGATGAAATAGATGTTTTCTTCAACTGAGTTATGCTTTCATGATTATTACCAGTTATGACTATATCATCTACATAAACAACCAAATATATGCATAGCCCATATAAGTTGTGTTGATAAAACATGGAGTGATCATATTCACTCCTTTCATACCCAATCCTGGAACAACACAGCTGACTTTGTTTAACCGCTCATGGGATTATTTTAGCTCAGAAAGAGAGCGTTTCAACTTGCAAACCAATCCTGACTCCTTATGAGCAAAAAACCCAGGTGAATAGGTGATTGCTCCAGGTATACTTTCTCATCAAGGTCTCCATGAAGAAAGGCATTCTTGATATCCAATTGATACAGCGGCCAATGATTTTGATAGTAGATGACTAAGAACCCTAGGCTCTTATGTACAAGAAGCAATCGGTATGTCTGTATGTCAATGCTTGAGTCTTAGTTTGCGTTTTTTATATACATTATTGAAGTAAAAATTTAACCAAAGATCAATCATTAAATCAGTCACTATATATCTCTCTGTATCTATCTGTGTATATATAATCATTCTTCGACATTACAATGTCTAATAAGGAAGAAACTAATTATTCCTAATTGATTCTAATGGACCTTAACTGATCCTAATGGATGCATGAACGAACTACAATATATAATATCAACAACCAGAATACCACAGATGTCATTGTCATAAGAAAAAAGACAGAATCAGAAAAATGAAATTTCTAACCTTCGGCCTACTGGAGGTAGATTCATCAGGAGATTCGTTGGTTGTTCAGTTGCCAATGCTAGTGCTCCTAGAGTATCCATGATAAGATTTACCCACAGAAGCTTTAGAGAGAAGCAACAAGATGTATAAAGATATTGGCATAATAAATTGATAGTCCAACCCAAAAACAGAAAGAGTCATAGTAAGACTGCAGCAAACCTGCACAGCATTTAGTGGGATATCACCAGAAGAGAGTGTAGCAACAACATTTATAAGAAGAGCTGTCACACTTATTGTAAGATTAAATTGGATAAATTTCCGTAGGTTAGCATATATACATCGACCCCATTTCACAACCTACATAATAAAAACAATTCAAAATTTGTTTATCAATTATGCTCTAAATATCAATTCTTTGTTAGCTTACGTAAATAATTGAAAACTATACAATGCTCCTTCCTTATACTAGTGTTTAATATAAACCTCCAACTAATCGGTTTGGACTAAATCCCTGTAGTGGTTCTTCAAATTCACGACTTTCACTAATTTGGTCCCTGAGATCTCAATTGCACTATTGTGATACTTGAGATTGAGCTCCTGGGCACCATAATGATTCCTTGACCCCTTTCCGGCACTGACAGTGCTAGCTCATCACTGAGTCAGTGCTGGAAAGGGGTCGAGGGGCCACTGCGGTGCCCAAAGCTCAATCTCGAGAACCATAACAGTGCAATTGGGATTTCAAGGACCAAATTGGCTAAAACTATGAATCCGAGGGACCATTATAGGGATTTAATCAATTGTTTTCTATTGAAAAATATTACCTACATTCACATCTACTAAGTCCACAAATAGCCTTTCAAGAAGTAAATGATAAATATGTGTAATTCATTGAAAACAAAATTCTGCGAAATAAAAGGTTAGATAAATAAGCAAGCATGCCTAACCTTCAAAATTGAAGCAAAGTTGTCATCCATAAGTATGATATCAGAGCTTTCTTTTGCAATTTGTGAGCCCTGTATACCCATTGCAAGACCTACATCGGCCTATGTTCCACACGGTATATAAATAAAACAAATACAAGATAAAGACTAGTTTGATATCTTCAAATTAAATATCTGTAAAATATCATGACAGTAGCTTACACACAGAAATAACCCAACAGAATTTTCTCTCGTTGATTAACATAGAGGTACAGGAAGCAGAGATTTCATTCACTAGAAGACTAAAACATAATCACAAGATCTATTATTCTAACATAAACTCAAAGCACAAAATACAAAATAAAGTGGTAGTGAAGCATCTAAATTTAAGCAGCCCTATAAAGCGTGACCTGCTGATGTGTTAGGGGTCGCTTAGACCAATAACAGGGGACGCTTAGACTAATTACTTGGATGGTTAGGAACTGATTAGGGATTTTCGAATTGTGGAGGGATACTTTGTCCTTCGAGCAAATGGTAAGTGGCCGGAAGGGGTATTTACTCTTTATCTTAGCAATACTATTATTCTGAATCTAGCATCTTATCTTTATCATGTTAAGCAGACTATGACTCATGAAAGAGAAAGGACAAGTCTGATTTAACTACAAATACAAGTGCAAACACAAAGAAACATGCTATACCATTCACACCTCATATAGTGCCGGAGCATCATTTGTTCCATCCCCAATTACAGCGATAATATGTCCTCTCTTTCTGAGTGCTTCCACAAGTAATAACTTGTCATTAGGACTTGATCGTCCCATAACCTAGTGCAGCATATCATATTACCACGAAAAGTCATTGCCCAATAGAAATACATCGCTATGAAAAGAAAAAAAACAAGGTTTGTCATAGCTAAATCATTACAACTATTTTTTCAGCTATCTCTTTTCTTTGTTCATCTGTTAAGGCACGGAATTCTCTTCCCTCAATGACACATGGTTCTATAGCATTATCAAAGGAAGATAGTATTCCACATTCCAAAGCAATTGCTTTGGCAGTATTGATGTTGTCACCAGTGAACATTATCACCTACAATTAATTTTAAAATAAGTGAATAAATAAAAGATAAACCAAAAAAGAATATGAAGGGAAGAGAAAACAAAAAGGATTACATTGGAAATAAAAAAGAAGTCCATAGGACAATCGCAACTTCTTGTCACCATATGCGTATCTTTTGCCTTATAAGATCATTTTAACTAGAAAATGATAACTAAACATTTAATAACTGAATGGAAAGGTTAAATAAAATTTAGTATCTTAACATACACCAAACATGTTCCAAATTGTAAGGTATGCAATACCTTAACCCCAGCATTTCGGCAAAGCTGCACTGTAGTTTTTATTCCAGGTCGACAAGGATCCTGCATTTCAAACACAAATATGATTAAGGATTGAAACAAATGCCATCAAACTACAATAATTGATTGATTAAATTCTTTGTTAAGTCTGTACACATAACGTTTCTACGAGTTATTTGTCAAATAAGCTAAATAGATGACCAACAAAATTTATCATTTTTCGTCAATATTTGACAAACTCTAAACATTGAAGAGTAAATTAGTAAATTCTAAACTCTATACTCTATTAATATAAAAATAAAATATTAGCCCAAACTTGAAGTGTCTGAATATTATGTATATTCAAATGTACAAGAAATCATCTCTTTATAGAGGAATTACAGAAATAGAAATAACTAGAAAATGGAAAAATACTAGCCTAAAATAAGGAAAAATTTCTAATCATAAAATCCCTAAAAATAAGCTAAACTAAAACTGGAAAGGATATTATAATTAATTCTATTTACAGAAAAGATTCATGAAATAAATTAGGAATCTGATTTTGATTTGATCTAGTCAACACTCCCCCTCAAGCTGGCTTGAAGATATCCTTCATTGACAGCTTGCTTATTATGCTATCAAAGGTCTTCTTGGGTAATCCTTTAGTTAGAACATCTGCCAATTGTTCCGTGGTCGAAACATATGGGATACAAATCTGTCCTCTCTCAATCTTTTCCTTTATAAAATGCTTGTCAACTTCAACATGTTTAGTTCTATCATGCAGAACTGGATTATGGGCAATAGAAATTGCAGATTTGTTGTCACAATACAACCTTATTGGTGGAGAAATGGGAACCTTTAGTTCTTGTAGGATTTTCTCTACCCATAGTGCTTCACATATTCCATGAGCCACTGCTCTAAACTCAGCTTCTGCACTACTTCGTGCCACAACACTCTTTTTACTCCTCCAACTAACCAGGTTTCCTCCAACAAAGGTGCAATACCCAGATGTTGACCTTCTATCCATGACATTCCCAGCCCAATCTGCATCCGTATAGATTTCTACTTGAAGATGTCCATAGTTTTTGTAGAGTAACCCTTTCCCAGGCGACCCCTTCAAGTACCTTAGGATTCTAAAGACAGCATCCATGTGTTCTCGGCCAGGTGAATGCATAAACTGGCTTACCATGCTCACAGCAAAGGCTATATCCGGGCGTGTATGGGATAAATAGATTAGCCTCCCCACTAAGCGCTGATATCTCCCTTTGTCCATTACATTTTCTGGTTCAGCTGGCTTCAATTTTAAGTTAGGCTCTATAGGTGTTTCAGCAGCTTTACAACCAAGTAATCCCGTCTCTTTTAAAAGATCTAGGATGTACTTTCGTTGGTTCATAAAAATGCCTTCCTTAGACCTTGCAAATTCAATTCCAAGGAAGTATTTTAATGAGCCAAGCTCTTTGATTTCAAAAGCTTTGGCAAGCTTTTCTTTCAAGTCTTTTAGCTCCAAGCTATCATCACCTGTCAGAATAATGTCATCCACATATACAATTAAGATGGCAGTTTTATTAACTGCCGAGTGTTTATAGAAAAGTGTATGGTCAGCTTGGCTTTGAGTATAACCAAGTCCCTTCACCACCGTTCCAAGTCGTTCAAACCAAGCTCTTGGGGATTGTTTCAATCCATAGAGAGATTTCTTTAGTTTGCACACTTTATTCCTCCCTAATTCAGCCTCAAATCCAGGTGGAAGTTTCATGACACCTCTTCCTCTAGCTCCCCATTCAAAAAGCATTCTTTACATCCAATTGATGTAAAGGCCAATTGTAATTCGCAGCAAGAGATAAGAGAATCCGCACAGAGTTGAGTTTAGCAACTGGAGCAAAGGTCTCTCGATAATCTACTCCATAGGTTTGTGTAAATCCCCTAGCTACTAACCTAGCCTTATACCTCTCTATGCTTCCATCAGCATTGCACTTGATGTTGAAAACCCACCTGCAGCCAACCAATTTTGCATTCTGGCAGATCTACAATCTCCCAAGTTTCATTCTTCTTGAGTGCATGCCACTATTCCATCACTGCTAATTTCCAATTGGGATCATCTAGTGCTTCCTCTATTCCTAGGCTCAAACAGATTTGTAATTTTAGAAGTAAAAGCTCGATGTTTTTGAGAGAGATTTTGGTAAGAGACATAATTGGAAATAGGATGGTTGGTGCTGGTTTTAAGTACCTTTTTGGTGCAGGTTCTGGTTTCTTTCCTAAGGGCTATTGGCAAATTATTATTAGAAGTGACAATTTCAGATTTACCTGGAAGATCTTCAGGTACTACAGTTGGGCCGTCTTCCGGGTTTTCAGATTGGGTTGGTACAGAGATGATGGGCTGGTCTCTATTCTTCTTGGGATATTTCCGAACATAACATCGAAGCTTTTCTGATTGTGGTATTTCTTTTTCTTTGTATTCCAACTAGTTCTGGCACAATTTCAGAATTGATTTCCACATCTTTTTTTGCAATTATTTCAGAATTTGTTTGATCAGTGAAAGTTGTATCCTCAATATGTAAGATAGGAGTGGGTAAAGGTTCATGCAAAAAATTTTCTCCCCTTAAACTCTCCCCCTGAAGAAATTTTTTCTGAAAAAATGTTTCATGTTCCAAAAAGTAACATCCATGCTTACATGACATTTTTTGTGTGTGGATTGAAACATTTATAACCCTTTGACTTGGGGAATAGCCAATAAAAATGCATTTTTCTGCCCTTGGATCAAGTTTACTTCGGGGTGAAGGTGTATGCAAAAATACAGTACAACCAAATACTTTTAAAGGTAAATCAGAATACAATCTACATGTTGGAAAATTCTTTTTGAAAGTATCCAACGGTGTGCAGTAATTTAACACACGCGTAGGCATTCGATTTATGAGATAGGCTGCTGTTAGGACAGCATCCCCCCATAAATATACCATTATCACTTCTTAAGATTGAAATTTTTGTGTCAATTGAGTTTCTACCATTTTTGAAAAATATTTGAAAAATTTTAGAAACCTCAGATTTTTCATGCATGAGATAGATCCAACATAGTCGTGTGGTCATCGATAAAAGTCACAAACCATTTCTTTCCAAATTGGGTTTTATTTTCGATGGACCCCATACATCACTATGAATCAACTGGAAAGGTTTAGATGCATGATAAGGTTGAGAGTAATAAGGAACTCTATGACTCTTTGCACGAATACAACTTTCACATTTAAGTAAGGTAGAATCAATATTTTAAACAAACTTGGAAACAATGTTTGAGATATGGAAATTAGGGTGTCCTAGTCTATTGTGCCAGAGCATTATTTGGTCCTTTATAGACATAGAACTATTACCACTAATCCTTGAGCTACTTTATCTTCCGAAATATCCTCAAATGATAGAGCCCGTCCATCATCTTAGCACTGCCAATCATCTTCCCCGAAGTTCGGTCCTGAAAAATACCATGAGTATCAAAGAATGTCACAGCACAATTGGAATCCTTGCAGATTTACTAATAGAGAGGAGATTACAAGACACTTTGGTACATGTAGGACATTTTTTAGGTCAATGTTTTTGGACAATTTAATGGTACCTTTTCCAGCAATGGATGAAAAACTACCATCAGCACTCTAATTTTCCTCATTTTCAAAGAAGGAGAATAAGTTTAAATAAAGGAGAGAGGCTGGTCATATGGTCAGATGCCCTGAATCGACAATCCATGGTGCATTCAAGTTTGAGGTGCAGTTAAGGGACATAGGAATCTAAAATTACCTGTTTGAGCCAAAGAACCACTAGGAGTACTAGATAAAGAACTAGAATTTAACAGCCTCATGAGCTGCTCAACCTGTTCAGCCTCATGATTAATGACTGAGGAACTGTCAGCCATATCTATAAATCAGAGGCACAGTGCAGAGATTCTGCTCTGATACCAACTTGAAGTGTCTGAATATTATGTATATTCAAATGTACAAGAAATCATCTCTTTATAGAGGAATTACAGAAATAGAAATAACTAGAAAATGGAAAATACTAGCCTAAAATAAGGAGATTTCTAATCATAAAATCCCTAAAATAAGCTAAACTAAAACTGGAAAGGATATTATAATTAATTCTATTTACAGAAAAGATTCATGAAATAAATTAGGAATCTGATTTTGATTTGATCTAGTCAACAGTATTGACTAATATTAATAAAAAGTGTTGGCCCCTAACATTTTTTATAGATGAAATAACTATTCCCGATAGCTTCCTAAGTACTAACTATATGATGCATTACATGTATAGATTCTTAAGTTTTATGTGTATTTCCTATTACTTATATATTTTATTTAGAAGTCCAACATCCAACATAATTTATGTTTTTAAACCTAAAACTATATAACCTAGAACTCCCACATCAGAAAGTCTAAGAAGGGTTTATAATTTGAAGGTTTTATATAAGCTAGGGTTGTATACTTTAGAATTTAATTTCAGAACATTAAACTCACTTATCTTTTGAGACCATGTCTCTTAATACATCTCGAGGATTCAACTTCTTTTTATCGGACATTCATTAAAGGCTTTATTTCTATTGTGTCTCCTCTTTCTCCTTTCTCCTGTTGCTAAAGCTTTTGAAAAGATTAAAAATTGAATATCCGAAGCACCAGTTTTGAAACTTTCCTTTCCTCTAAAATTTTTGAAGTCTCTTGTGATTCCTCAGGTGTAGGTAGTGGCAAAATGACAATGTTCTTAGCTAAGATAGTCATCAAGTTGCTTTTTTAGTGAAAATCTCAGTGAAATTAAACAAAAGTATTCTACTTATATTCTACTTTATGATAAGGAGTTTTATGCACTTGTTAGGATTTTGGCAATATTTGCTTCCGCATGAGTTTATTTTGATCAATAAAAGAAGTCAAATAATCCTAGATATATATGCTAAATTGCTTGAATTTCTTCAACAATTTAAATTTGTTGTTAAACATAATTCTGGAGTAAAAAATAAGGTTGCCAATTCTCTTACGTACAAGGGCTTTTTGTAGTAATTTCAAGCAATTTCAGAAATTATGCTTAAGTCGTCGTATTTGTACGACTTATGTATAGTTAATGGGGACTGCTCTAAAGCAACTTAAATTACTTGTGATACTAAATTTCCTATCGGATTTAGATAATAATTTAAAAATTAACAACCATATGGTGTATCTCAAAATTAGCCACCAGTATAAAATACATATTGAAATACAAAATACACATTAAAAATTAGTTAAACGAAACATATATTTGTACACAAATACATGGTGGTTGATTTTGACGTGCACATAGCAATTTTGTAAAACTAATAACTTAAACCAATTATCTCATATCTCTTAAATCATTAAAACAATTACATACAAATCAACTAGGATTTTTAAATCTCAATTAGCGTACGTCGTATCCTATATTTTCACTTATATGTCCACAAAATTAATTATAATTAGTTGTAAAGTATAAGAAATATAACAATTAGGATTAATTCATAAAAATTTTAATTTTAATTATTATCATTAACACAGAGATAAAATATAATTATCCCTAATTTAATTAAATCAATCATAGATTAAATAAAATCAAATTTCTAAAATTTTTTAAGGTACAATTTGAAATTGAATAGAAGCAAAACCATGAGAAAATAATATTTGAAGATAAACAAAAGAACGAACATTACAATGGCATATAAGTGATTGGAGCATATACATACCTTCAAACCAACAATAGCAAGCAAAATAAGATCATCTTCTAGTATAGACAGGTGAGCCCATTGTTCTTCATTGACTGGAATGTCCTCCTTTTTCCATGGTCGATATGCAATAGCAACACAACGAAGACTTTTAGCAGCCATGTCTTCAATAATTTGATTGAAAAATGCCATCTGCAAAACAGAAAAAAAGAAATCACTATGGTGACTTTGTCTATATTAATCAAATGAGTTGTTAATGGTTGAGTTATTCAAATAATCCACACTATTGTCTGGTTTACTTCAGAAATCAATTTGCTGAATTATATCCATTGGATATGGGAGAAGATTATACATTTGGCTAAGATTATTTCTACTGAAAAAGAGTGTCGAGATAGATAAATAAACATTCAACTCCTTTCTTATATGAATAACTCATCAATTTTTTCTCTCTCAAATTTTTAACCTTGAATACATAGCTACATAGAATTACTTTCCTATTGCTTGTATAACATTCATTGCAAGTTTCCCAATCCCTAGCAATGGATATAAAACATATACACTATAATTTAATGGTATTATAATATCATACCTTTTATACCAATGATCTTATATGTAACAACTTTAGCATACCTTCTCTTCATTCATCTCCATCAAATGGTCATTTGTATCCAAGTACCATGTACAACGAGCAAGAATTATCTCAGCAGCACCTTTCCAATGTATGTGGATTTCATGGTCAGCCTATAAATAAGAATAAGATTAGTAGAGATGTCTTGAGACATTCTACAAATCACATATTCACCCTTAGTATTACAATACTTTTTTTTCTTTATAATATTTTTGATAATATCTAGGTTTAATTACTTTGCTAGTCCCTATAATTTTACCAAATTTGTAATTAAGTCCCTATACTTTTAAAACTTTCAATTGGGTCCCTACACTGTTTTTAATTTTGTAATCAGATCCTTTTAGTGTAAAAAATGTTAAGCTAACAGAATATTCCTTCTCAAAAATATGTGGTCAAAGATCTAATTAGGTCTTTAATTGTGAGTATTTTTAATTTGGAGATTCCTTTAACTCTAATGTGTTTTACACGAAAAGGACCTAATTACAAAATCAAAAACGGTATAGGGACTCAGTTGAAAGGTTTTAAAATATAGGAACTTAATTTATAAATTTGGTAAAATCATAAAAACTGAAAAAATAATTAAACCTAATATCTATTATCTAATTCTATCTCTAATAATTAAACTCAACCCAGTTATACTCATTACATCAATTCTTATCTCTATTTATACTATTATTTTTTTAGTATCTATTATCTAATTCTTTTTTTATTCATTTGGCTAAATCTAATTATACTCATTATATATCATAAGTGAAAATACATCATTACATGATACTAGCATAATGATACCCATTAACATATTAATCAGCGTGCATGATAGATCATTTCATAACATTTCTTTCTGATAATTGGTTCATGTCTCAAACACTTCATAAAAGAGAAGATTGTTACCTAAATAGACTCAAAAGCCATATACTTTCGCAAATTAAAGACTAAGTGCTTGTTTGGGCGTCATTAAATCGATAAAAAAAGATATTTTTTATTTTTTAGTGTGTGGTAAATTTTTAATAGTAAAAGTAAAAGTACTAGAAAAAAAAAATCTTTTTTGAGAAGCTATAATTTACATCTTTTTTTTAAAAGATCTTTTTTTCCTTAAAAAGAATATGTTTTTTACATAATAAATGAATAAAAAAGTACTTTTATCTTATTTTACCCAAATATAATTGATAAATAAAAAGATCTTTTAACATAAGATATCTATATATAAAATCACTTTTACTTTTGTAAAAGATCTTTAAAAAAAAAATATCATTTAAAAAATATCTTTTTCGAGAATGGTGCCCAAACAAGTCCTAAGAAGTACAAAGAAAAATAACTCTTATAACGTGACATAAAATGGAGAAAAAGATGATTAATTTAATGTTGAGTTTCCAGTTATTAATATGTTATGGAGTTACGTTTAAGTTCTGCTGGGAGTAAAACAATATGGACAATACATACTAAGAGATGTTAAAATAGGAGTAGTTAATTACAATCTCAAATCCATATATACACAGTATAGGAATGAATTATATAATAATGCATTGCCATTTAACAACAAAATATCTATATAACGGAATTAAAATATCAATGAGAACATACCTTCTGTATTGCAACTCCACCACGTTTTTTCTCTGCATTGAAAGGAAACATGTGAATAATTGAAGACTCTGATCTGGCAGCCTCGAAATCCATCCCAATCTAATATTTGCGTTTAAGAAATAAGAACATTAACAAATATTTATATAATGATTCTCTGGCAACTTTTAAAAATATAAGTTATTGGATTAATTGCCTTGCATGAACCTTTTTTTTTGGGTGTGTGCAAGAATGCACATATCTAGTTTATTGAGTTCTAAATAAATTAAAAGAAAAAAACAAATGTAAATTACTTTCATATGCTTCATCTAAAGTTCTTTTAAACCTTCCTTAAGGCATCATGGCAACTTCGATACTGCCTTTATTTTGCTATACTTCATCATAGGCTAGAAAGACCAAGCTTTTCTCCTAGGCTGAAATTCCAACTGTGAGATAACCTCTTGCCGTTCGTCGCTTTCTCAATATTTACCGTACAAACAAAACAACAAACAACAACAAAGCCTTGTCCCACTAAGTGGGGTCGGCTACATGAATCAAACGACGCCATTGTACTCTGTCATGTATCATGTCTACAGAGAGATCGTTTACCGTACAACCTACTAATTAAATATTGCATTGCTATTGTGTTCAAATACCTGTTGATTAGGATATTCCCAAACCGTGAAGGCATTCTAATCATCATCCAAATTTAACATCACTAAAATCACCAGTTCTATTCATTCCTAAGGCCTTTCAACTAGAAACTGATCAATTCTCCTATGTACATACAAAACTGAACATCTATAAGTGATAGATGCTGCTTATTAACGGCTAAGTTTTTTTCCTATATTCTTAAACTATCGAAAACAACCAAAAAATTAAATCTAGTGTGAAAAACATTATATAGTGTGAATACACAATTTAACATGCTCAAGTTTGTCTATAGTTAAGCCACAACTGGAACTCACATTTTCATGTGTCAAAACAAAACAAGTTCCATACATTCGTATTCAAACATAGACTTGGAAGAAAACTTATTATACTTTTGTGTATGTTGATGACATTAATTACTGCATCAGGTGATAGCTCAATTGAGAAACAACTGCTAAAGGAGACACTAGCAACTGAATTTGAAATACAAGAACTTGGGAAACTAAAGCACTTTTCTTTTTTCCCTTGGGATGGAAATTACCACTCAAATTTGGGTATCACTCAAAATGTTGTCTTTCACTACCAAGGAAATCTAAAAGAATCATGCATGCCCTTCTCCTCCAAATAGCTTTACTACAAAGTACAAACTTCTTGACACCTATTTTGAACTACCATTATCATCCATTTTCAAGTCTAGAAACGTTCATGGGGCACTTGATCATCCAGGATGCAAATAAACCATTTTTCAACTATTGGACTTCTTGGGAATATGCTATTAACATTTGACCCCATGGTCAAATTGATTATCTTAAGACTCGTTTGGTTTCTAAAGAATATACACAAATTTGTAGTCTTAATAACTATATATTCTAATACTTTCTCCCTAAGGCCAAAAGTTTCAATTTTTCATTGTCTTTATATTGTTGCCTTCCATCATGGCCTTGATATTATACATGCATTTTACAAGAACTATACGAGGTTTACATGGTATTTGAGTTTGAAGAAGAGTAAGTTCTTGATGTAAGAAAGGAAGAAGTAGAAGGAGAGGAGAGAAAGCAAGAGATGAAATCTGTGATGAATATTGATTGTAAGTTGTGAAACCTCAATTGTTACTTCTCAGTGTTACATATGCAGCATATATACTAAGAGTTAGTTATAAGACCAATACAGCTTGCATGTTACGGAACTAACTGAATCTGTTAAATCAGTTTTAATACCAAAACGAAATTGCTTGTTTGTACGCTAAGTAACTTCTTTATATGCTATGCTTGATGGTGTGCTCAATGCCATTCTGTGCTTGGCTTCATAACATGGAATTTTTGCTTAAGGGAAGTTTTGATTACTTAGCACAATACAACATACTTATTCTAATGGACTTAAATAATTTGCTTTGTGGGAAAGTTTAGCAGTATTATTCAAGCTTGTAGGATGACCATCTAACCATCATATCGCTCCTAATAAATGTGCTTGTTGGCTTATTTAGGCTATGCAATCATTATAGGTAATGAAGATAGGCAAGTTTCTCATCTCAATCATTATCAACAGATGCGAGTGTTATATTCATGAAGAAGTTGGAGTTTAAACCCATAGATAATCCCATGGTTTCTAATAAATTGTTTTTTAATAATCTACTAATTTGAATTATTAACTAGCAGATGCTTTTATGAAATATCCATGAGAACATTATACTTAACATATTTTTTTCATAATCTTGGAGCATTATTGTTGTTATATGCTCTAGGTTGAAAGATTGCATGAAACAAAGAAAATAATATTGATATAGTTGTACCCTATTAGTTGCAAGTTATTGCCGGAGTTATTTCTCAACCTCATCTTTATTCTATATATAAACCTATAAGTTATGGTTAAGATTTATGGTAACTTAATGGAAATAATAGAATAATTAGCCAAAGAAAAAAAGATTATAACTGATTCGTGTGAATTGTTGTGTGTTACAAGAGAGATGAACAAACATATAAAGAGAGGAGAGTAATAAACGTAGAGTACCTGCTTAACTACTATTATCTAGCAATAATATCTCTTCTCATATTTCAACATTTATAAAGAACTCGTTTCCTAAATAAATATACCTACGGCAATATTCTCATACGTTCTTAAACCTTCCATACCTACTTACTTGAGTAACATTTACGAGTATTTGCAAGCACATCAGTTTCCAACAAAAAGGGTAATACGATGGTGAAGATGAACTTTACTCTTCACCCAACTTTACTCTTCACCAAAGAAATTCCCCAACAAAAAATAAACATTCAACGTAAAGATGAACTTTAGGAAATAAGAATAGACCTGTACTCCCCAATGTAAAATTGCCTTTTCTGTTGGTGATCCAGAAATCTCAATACCAGTGCAACCCTATTAAGGATAAAATTATTCAAAATGAATTTTACGTTAAACCCCATCTACTTTTACCCATATGCAAGGGGGCAGAACAAAATGTTAAATAAATAATTCAAGCATACCTCAGGTAAGTAAACATTGCCATTAGTGTTTTGTGCAACACCTTCAATGAGCAACGATTGGAGCTTGGGAGAGATTCTTAACCCGTTGCTAGGAGGATCAATTTTTCTACCACCAGCATATGCCTCAACCACAATCATCTATTAAAAAGTTAGGTAATAGAATAATTTTTTTTTATAAAGATTTTCATATTTAATTTTTACTTTTTTTTTTTAGATAACAAGAAAAAAATTATTAACATTGAATATAAGGATTCTTAAAGAACGTGTAGAACAAGAGATCCTTAATAAAAACAGATTAGCATGTCAAAGCGCCTTCCAAAACTTGACATGTTCCATCTAAATACAACAACAACAATTGCGTAAAAGGCACAGTGCCATAGAGACATGGTTTTGTAACACCCCCCCCCCCCTCCCCCTCTCTCAAAGCTCTAATACACCATCAAAGTTAACGACGGCATCATATATGCACCTACATACTCAACCATTAAAATTGAAAAACATTTCAGGAAGTGCTCTCCAACATATTTGTGTGTGTGAGAGAGAGAGAGAGAACTCAATTCAAAGGTTCAAAGATTGCATGACATGCCTGATTCATAGTCAATGTACCAGTCTTGTCACTACAAATAACTGTGGCAGAGCCCATCATCTCGCAAGCAAAAAGCTTCCTCACCTACAAGCAAATGTTCTAGATTAATATATTTTCACAAATGGAAAGGGAAAAATCCAGTTGAAGCCCAAAGACTAACATACCAAAATCTTAGATGCCATCAGTTTCCTTAATGAGAAGGCTAACCTAAAATAAAGTTAAGAAATAAGTGAATAAATGAAATCAAATGAGAGAAACATGAAGAGCTATAGATCCAAAAGCACATACAAATAAAAACACAATACATTATAGATCCAAATGCACAGTTCTTAAAGCTAAGTGAGCCTAACTCATAAGATGAGGCATGCGCAATCTCTTAGTAAGGCTATCAATCAAGGCACTCGTTAGTTTTATAAAATAGTTTGAAATTGGTTTAATGTGTTATAGACTTGAATTATTTATCAAGGATGGAGAATAAAAGTAATGATAGTTTGATGAATGGATTAGAGAAATTAAATATAGTCTATTATTGACAAGGAGATGCAAATGCTTTAATGACCCAAGAGTGATTTGTATTGTTGTAACTTGAACAAATGAGTTATGGGATGACTCATTTAACTAGATTTTTCTAATCTAACATTTGTTCTATTAATTTCCAGATAATTTTTCCTAAATAATATCTTAGATATTTCTAGTTCTTGATTTATTTATTTAGTTTCTAGACTTCTCTATAGTAATATCTAGATATTTATTTTTTCCAAACAAACTCATTAGAAATCTAGAGATTTCTACAAATTTGGGTAGTGTCTTGGTGAAAATATCAGCTAATTACTCATTTGTGTTGCAATACTTAATTCTTGTTTGATATAGCTTCTAGTATGAAATGATACTTGATAGTTATGTGTTTTCTTCTGATGAACTGGATTGTTTGCCATTGCTATTATTGATTTACAATCGCACAACATAGTTGTTGGATCTTGCATGTCTTCAAATATTTTCCTTAACCATATTGCTTGACTTCGAGCATTTGCTATGGCAACATACTCAATTTCAGCAGATGATTGAGTCACAGTATCTTGTTTCTTTTATGCCCAAGAGATCACTCCGGATTCTAATATGAATGCCTTTCTAGAAGTACTCTTCATGTCGTCAATTGATCCTACCTAACCAATGCCGATGTATCCAAGTAGATTTGAGTATTCATTAGATCTATAGAAAATGCCATAGAACCTCCATAGTGCTTCTGACTTGGCTTTTGCATGAATATTGACAATAAATTTAATGCGTACATAATGTCTGGTCGTGTGACAATTAGATATAGAAGGCTTCCAATAAGACTTCTACACAGTGAAGCATTTACCTCTCCAAATCCATCTTTTTTAATTTCTCGTTATGAACTAGAGGAGTAGCCATTGGTTTGCAATTCCTCGTCTTGAATCTTTGCAGCAAATTTTGGATGCATTCCCTTGCATTCTTAATCTTAGCACCTTGTGTTTTCTTCAATCTTAGCACCTTGCGTTCCCTTCTTCAAAAAACCATTGTGATTGGTCTACATATACTTCTTTCAAGTCTCCATTTATTAGAAATGTTGATTTCACATCAAGCCGATATATCTTCTTGCTGCTAGTGCAATAAGTGCCTCATTGTATCTAGGTGAGCTATCAGAGCAAATGTCCCTGTATAATTTATCCTAGGAATGTGTGTATATCCTTTTGCTACGAGCCATATCTTATGCTTGTGAATAGCTCCATTTAGGTTGTGCTTGGTTTTATACACCTTGACTTCAATGACATTTTATTTAGAGGGCAATCAACCAGCTCTCATATGTTATTCTTCTCAATCATCTTGATTTTTTCTTCCATTGCATTTCTCCATACTTCTTGCTTTGCTCCTTCCTCAAAGCTTTCAAACTCAATCTTGGCGAAATTACATATTTGTATATGTCTTGTGGCTAGTTTTGGAGGATGATCAGTGGTTGCTACTAGTGTTAAAATAGTTATGTTTGCTTCTTCTTGTTCTTGTTCTTCTAGGCTCGTAGGTTATTGAAGGAAAAAAAATGTTAATTCAATTATATACAAAGTTACATTATACATAGTTTTATTTATAGGCACAATTTAGGGACAAAAACAGCTCATTACAACTCATAGAGTTGTTTAAGAGGTACACTGTATTCTGTTAGTTGTGCAAGTGGATGAGGTAAATTCACTAAATTGTGATTTACTTGTTCTTTGTATATGCAAGTGGATGTGGTGCATGTAAGTGAAGTATGAACTGTTTTACAACTCATTAATCCTTATGTTACAACACTCCCCCACAAGCTAGTGAATGGATATCAATCATTCCCAGCTTGCATGTAAGATCTTAGAATCGTGCTGAGCCAATAGCAGCAGTTGCGACCACCAATCACGACGAGACAAAATGATTGTCGGGGTGCTTGGGGGAAGAAGACAAAAAAAATAGACTATTTTATTTTTGTATCGTTCAGACCAGTGAATCATAACAATGATACAGAATCGGACAAATTCAAACTATTAGTTTGCGATTCATTGACGTCCAATTCAATCTTGTTTCTGTATCGTCAAGATATCAAATTGGATCAATTCGTGGCATTCGTATTGAGAATCAGATGATACTAACAACTACGCTAGCAACACCATATTACCAATAATAATAATCCATATCCCAGTTATAATTTTTTGATTTTCTGATTGTGTTATCCTACTCAGTACTCATTATGCTTTTGTTTTCTTGCTTATTAAGTTATCTCTATCCCTAAAACTATATAGAATTGCCTATCAAGGATGGCAACAAAACAGGAAAACATAGACTCTTTCACCTTCAATAACGTACTATAAAATATCAAATCTATCAATCAAACTATTATCATATAGATTATTTATACATAATTTTGTTTTAAAAAAAAAAAGTATATATATATATATATATATATATATATATATATATAAAGTTTATTAAACAATATCGGATTAAAATAAATATTATATATTATAGATGTGATCTATAATATATATATATACTTTTCAATCAATGGTAAGTTTTGAAATAGGGAAAAAAAAAGAAGAAAGTTTGAGTAAAAAGCTTTTGATAGTGAATATAGAGAGTAAACTTACGTGAAGTTGACTGTTAATGGGAGGCTGTCAGGTACTGCAACCACTATACTGGTGACCTAAATATTCATTGGCATAGAATCACTAATATAGAGATACGCAAAATGTAACTCCATAAGCAGGCCATCACACTAATTCGAGGCACATACCGCAATTGTTACTATGCTAACTGCTCCATGTATAGCATCAACAGCTCTAGTCTTGCCCGCTATAAATTGAACATTCCCATCTAAGTTTCTGGTATGGCCAGTGAAGTATCTGCTAAAAAATTACCATTTCAGAAGGCAAGCATAATAAAAGGTATAATTTTATCCCACAAAACCATAAACCATAAAACTAATAGGTAATGACCTGGCCAGCAGTACCGTCAGAATAACAGCTGTGACAGAGAGACCAACAATACCAAAAAAGGTGGCTACACCATTTAGACGAGCCTATATTGGGAAAAGACGAAAGAAAATATATAATGTACAATATTAAGAAACAAAATAACTCAAAAATCATCTCTAAAACGAAACTGAGAAATCACAGCAAAGAAGACCTGCAAAGGTGTTTCTTCAATTGGGTCATCTGAAGAAATAGCCATTTGTAACCCCCACTCAGTATTAATGCCAACACCTATTACCTAAAAGAACAGAAAAGAGAGATAGCAAATTACTGCATTTGATCAATAAATACAAAATAAATAAAAAATCAAATAACAATTTGATACGAATAAAGTTGGGAAACACTTCCCCAACAATTGTGCATTTTCTAGTCTTGTGGAACTTGTACAAATTGTGATTTAGCCCCAAGAATCATGTGAAAAGTGAAAACTACTGTATGTATTCATCAAAACCATGGCAATAAAACTAAAAAATGAAAGTCAAGAGAACATCTATTATTCAAATCGACCATGTGTTTCGTAGAACAAGACTAAATAATTACCAGCATAGTGCCACTACCATCTTGAACTTTACATCCAGACATCAAGAAAGGGGCCCTAGAATCTTTATGAACCTTGAGATAAAAGAAACACCAAAAAGTGGTTAAATGAGAATAAAATAAATAATTTGGTATCCACAAGAGATAGCACTGAATTTAAATAGTTACAATTATGCTCTCCCCATGAATGCTTGATTCATCAATTGCAAGAGGGTGAGGACTGATTAGAATTCCATCAGCTGGGACCTAAAATTAAATAGCACACCCAGCAATCATCAACATTTTGGCAAGCAAAAATTATAAAAGAAAAGAGTTGTTGTACCTGGTCACCAATATTAAGGGGTATAACATCGCCAACGACAATATCATAAATTGAGATCTTAATCCTTCTCCCGCCTCTAATCACCTTCTCAAACCCAAATACAAGTTTAAAAGGTTGGAAACATGATGGGAAGAATATGCATGTATATATATACAAAAATGCTATTTGTACAGCAAAATCAGCCACCAATGTATTTGTGTATAAATACATGTGGTTTAATTTATTTTCAATGTGTATTTGTATTTCAACATGAATTTTATACTAATGGCTGATTTTGGTGGCTAATTTTAGTGTACACGTAGCATTGTTGATATATATAATACAAAAATAATAAATTTAACAAAGCCACATTTGACATATAAATTAGTTAAACCTCTAGGTGTATATTTCTCTTCTTTTCATTTGTGTCGTGAAATTGAACATACTGCCTGTATTCACTCATGGCTGCAATGGAAGGCAAATGAAACAAATTGACAAGCACAAGTACTACAAAGCAAAAATAACTAAATTTATAATTATTAATTACAATAGCCTCAACAAGTATAGACAAAGTGGATAGAACTTGTGATACTGTCTGCTTCATATCAAATGGTAAATTGTGAATCAAAAGTGTAAACAACTAAACCAAATCTATATCCATTGTGCACCTTTACAAAGACAAAATAAAATACCTGTAACTACAATGACAATAAAAGCAGCAAAAGCTATGCTTCCCCCATCGTACCATCCTTCCTTGACACCCTGCAATAGCAAATTAATGCGAATCGACTTCCGATTACTAAAGGTCTAGATTCACAAACAAAGAATAAGAAAGACGAAAATCAAAGCCACTAGGATTGGTTCAGTGGTGAAGGATTTGGGTAATATGTACGAGATCCTAGGTTCGAACTTCATTGCTAAAAAGAAAGAGAAAATGGGAAGAATTGATTGATGGTACAAATTAATGAATACAATTAAAATATGCAACAATCAGATATTTTAGATAACAATAGGACCAAGTTCGGAATCTTTTTCTATGTGCACACCAAAAGTCAATTATCAAATCACTCTTTAAGCTTTGGATAAAAAATTTCATGGTCTTCAATATCTAAAGAAAAAGTTTGCAAAGATGAAATGAAAGATTTTGAGATTAACAAAGCTATTATACAAGATTAATATACAAAATTAATATACTTTTTCAAATAGCAAGGTCAGAAAAGACATTGATCAGTCTACTAAAAAATTTTGATGTTAAATAAAGTTTCTACCATAGAAGACATGAAAGGTTTAAGAACATTTAAGTATCTAAAGTCATAAGCTTATTTCATGCATTTCAACAAAGATTAGCAAGTCATGATGATAACTAAGTTTCCAAGGAAAATGCTTTCCAATCGAAAAATTAATTTAAGGTATCAAAATCAAGGAGGAATAATAAACTGAAGAAAATCATGTCAGTTATGCAAGAAGAATAGACAATTAGGCAGGCAATAGAAAATGTTACTCCAAATGCACAATGAGCACAAAACATTCTCATTTCAAGAATAATTGCAAACATCATATATACAAGAATAATGAGCAAACTTTAATAAGGAGAAATGATACATGAATTATTCTACTTAACATGTCTCACTAATTTAAATTGTCAGAATATTTGGTACCGAGTGATGCTTAAATGTTAAATCATGTGACATGTAACCAAAAAAATGTTTAAGACTTGAACGATTTGCAATTTCCTTTGTAAACATTGTGAAACCAGGGGATGGGTGTTCTTCATGAAGCGCCAACCTTGTTCAGCGAGCAAGGGCAAGTTCATAGCTCTCAGCCCCTCCCCTTTGGATTTGCCTTTACCCAACCAAAATTGGCGGGGCATTCGATGTAATTCATCGAACAACGAGCTCGAAAGCTTGAAGCAATAGAATCTCTTTTGAACAGAGAAGGAAGAGGTGTGACTGAGAGTGAGGGAACAGAGAAGGTGAAGTTTTTCAAACACCGTTTTTGATATCCACTTAGTATTTCTCATTCTCTACAGCATTGTCGCAATTCTAATTATTTTATAAAACCAAACGTAATCCCTTTTTCATCGAATGTCGCTCACCTTAGACTTTATCCCCAGTGCCAATAAAATCGCTGCAGATACCAGTAAAATAAGCAAGGTAGGATCTTTGCAAGCTTCCCATACAAATATCTGTTAAAAAACAAAAAAAAAAAAAACAATTAGCTGAATATTTATTCCGACTCCCGATAATTCTTTTAAATGAATACAGAATTTTTAATAAAAAAATATTCTTTTCAATTTTTAATATTTAATTTTATAAGATTAATTAAATTTTTATTAATAATTTTTTTAAAAATATACTTACGTGACACATTTATTATTAATATATTATTTATTTAATTTTTATAAATATAAATAATTTAAAAATTACTAATATTTTTTTATAAGACTTTTAACAAAAAAAATCTGTCATTTTTAATATATCATATAGACTTATTTTAATAATACAAAAAAATTAATCACATAAATACAAATTAAAGATAAAAAAATGATATTTTTTAATATTTCATTGTGTTTCCAAATAATTTTCAAGAATGTTTAAGAATTTTTCAAAAAAAAAAAATCTGTGACATCACTCGACCAACGAAATATTAAGGCTTGAATGATTGAAGGTTGGCAAAATTTACCAGAAAACCTTTTCGTCTCCTTCGAGGATAATTGTTAGAACCGAAAGCCCTTCTTCGTCTTAATAAATCAGCCTCATCACCATGAATTCCTTTCGCTAAACTGGTATTCAGCAAATTCGATATTCCTACAACCTGGTTGAGAAATTTATATGATTATCAATACCATTACTAGTTTAAGAAAAACAAAGAGGAAGGGGTTCTAATAAATAATCAAACTACCTACCCCTCCGTAGAGCTCGAGAGCAGCAGTACTTTGCTCTGTTGATAACGAACACAGTTGTTCTTGTCCAATTCCAAATTCACTATTGGTGGGAGGAGGAGTTGTGGTTTCTATCGGTTAAAAAGCATTAATCATCGTCAATAAAAACGGTAATACTAATATGAAGAGTGTTAGAAAGTCAGCAACTTTTGTAATTTATAGTTATTAAATAGTCATTAATAATGATTTTAATGGTGTAAGATTAGCGTGAAATTTTATCTAATAATTTTTTTTTTTTTACTGATTATATACTGATCAAAATTTAATAAAATTACTGTCCCTAAACTTTTCCTACTAGTATCACAATGTATTGGACTCTTTTAACTGTGTAAATTCATGTACAGTTATAAATTCATACTTAATAATTATTTGATAATTTGACATGTTAATTATCCTCCAACCACTTTTAACTATAAATTTTGTAGGAAGCCAACTCAGTGGTCGCTAATGACCGCCTCTTCTCCTTTACAATAATGTCCCGGTGGTTGTCTCCTTTTTCAGTCCATTCATTTTTATTTTTATTACAAATCAATGTTAAACTACATTGTTAATCATTATAATTTTGTGATTACAAGTTATATTTCGAATATTAGGCCACGATCTTAAAATTTTTATGATTCACAAATTATCAACACATAATTCGATTATTATATCTATTTATCTACAATTCGATCGTTATACTTTAAATTCGATTACAATTTAATTTATTTCGTATTATTTAATAACTACCATCTATTACTCAAAAAATAAATATCGATCCATTATTTATAATTCGGCCTATAAAACTTAGGCCACCTCAACTCAGATTACTATACAAAAACACCATCTATGCCGTAACACAAAGATTAACTTTGTTTAATGCATTTGTAAATAGATTTATAATAATGACTTTTGTCATTTGAACCATGCTATTGAATTTGTAATTAAAAATTAGTTTTTAAAAAAATTGTAATTAAATTTATCTTTTAAAAATGGTTTACATTAATTTTTTTGTTATTTTCGTTACTTATGATGTTAAAATTTATTGATATAGTATGTAATATTGCAATACACACCTAATAATTTTAAATAGTTATTAATATGATAATTATTAAATTATATCAAATTAACTTAAAATTAAAAAAATTTAATGTCTCAAGATCTCTCTCATTTTAAAATTAATTTGATCTAATTGTATAAATATATCATAATAATAGCTAATTATGATTATTAAATATGTATTATAATTAGTGGAGTATCACTTAACATGTCACACTAATAAATTTTAATATATGAAAGTGACACAACAATCAATGTGACTAACTTAAAATTTTAAAAAAATAAATTTGATTTAAAAAAAAATTTAAAAAACTAATTTCAAAAACGAATAATCTTTTAAAAATAATTTTAACCATTTATTCTATAAAAAAATATTAAAAAATATTAACAGTTATATCTACTGAGTACTGACTATCAGATCAAACAGCCTTTTGTAAAGTTTGATTTTCATGCTACACTCTTTAAAGTAAAAAAAAAAACACGTAAAAAATATTAAATAATAAAAAATTATACTTTATAAAATTAATTATTAAATAATTTAAAAAATTCATGTAGTTATTTATCATTATATTAATTATAAATCAATCACTATATAATCTTAATATATATAATATATTAAAAATAAATTAAAAAATATATAATATATTTATATATAAATATATAATAATTTATTTTTTATGTGCATATATATAACATTTTTCAGTTATTTAATATTATCTTTATCAACAAGTAAAGTAGTATAGATAAATAGATAGATATTAGATACATTTTAGAGTGAATATACTATAGTAGTTATAATAGTTATGATATTTAAAAAATATTATTAAATTAAAATAATATTTTTTGTTATTTTACAATATTTTTAATTTAAAAATAAAAAACATTATTAAAATATATAAAAAATATATTCTTAATATCAATAATATTTATATAATTTTAATATATATTTTATATTAAAATATCGTAGATATTAAATATAAATTCTTCGGCTTCATAGGAATAGGCAATACTTATGACAAAGCCAATTAATTGGTGAAAACTCATGTGTAGTCGACTTCACGTGAAGTTGATAACTGATAGTCGCTATATGAAAATTTAGTCAAATCAATCAAATTATTTAACGGCTCCCAAGTGAAGTCAACTATGCCTAAATTTCCACCCAATTAATTACATCCATATGGCTATGGGAAAAATTAGTGAAAATGAAGATGATATGAATTATAATTAGGGAAAGTCTTGGGGCCAGCAGTTTTTTAAAAACTTGGACAGCATTTAATCATCAAGAGAAAATTGAATGATCCCACACCATTGGATTTAATCTCACACCATTAAAAACACTCTTGATGGCTACTTGATAGTTAAAAAACACAAAAAATGCTGACCCCTAGCATTCCTCAAAAAACTCACCACTCATTATTCGACCGCCTCCTGCTGCTTTAAAGTGTGATTTGGTGCCTACAAATAGAGCAGACATGAAACTTGATATGGAAATTCTGATTGAAACATACACAACTTACTTTAAGAAACATACTTAGGTTTTGTTTAATAAAATTTTTACTTTATAAAATAGCTTATCAAAATTAACTTTTAAAAAATTTAGTGCTTATCTTTAGTAAATTAAATTTAAAAAATTAACCTGTACACATAATAATTATATTTAATAAAATATTTTAAAATTTAAAAATATTACAACAAATATAAAAAGAATTAAATTTAAAAATTTATTAATATATAAAATTATATTACATCTTTTCACTTTAATAAGTACATATTAATTTAGCCAATGAGTAATAACTCAAATGGTATAGTCTCTCCATACTCAATTAAAAAGTTGCGAATTCGAGTCTTCTATCTTTGGTAAAAAAAAACATATTAATTTAAAAAAATTATATTTTAAATTAAATGCTTTCAAAAACGTTTTCGTTGTTTAAAAGTTACAACACAAATATATAGTATTTTTAATTTATCAAACACAAAATAAAAATTTATATTTTTTAACGCTATATTTGATATGGAATACTGAGACTGAAACTAAAGGACTGAGACTAAGTGTTGTATTTATAACTAGAGACTAAAAGTAAAATTTTTATTTAAGATGTAAAATTTCAATCTTTTTAATACCTTCAAAAAATAAAAATATAATAAACTAAGATATTTAAAGATAAAGACTAAAATTTTAATATTTTTTTTAAATATCCTTATTTAAAATTTTATATTTCAAGTCTACTATTCACGATTCTTCCACGGTCAACACTTTCACAGTCTCACCTCTTATTCTCAACCCCACCCTTCACCTCACCACCCCAAACAACAACAATAATACAAAAAAAAAACAACAGTTTCATTATCAACATATATCAAAATCAGATTTAACAATTTAAAGAATTTCAAACTCAAAATAGAATAGAGAAAAATAGTGAGAGAGATTGAGGCAACATAAAACTGAAACTAAGATGGTGCGGTGAACATAGCAGAAAATAAAGGCGGTATGGTGGATCCAAACACGACGGCAACGCAGAACTGTAACTCGATAGAGGGAGAACCAGGGAAGTAGGAATATGGCCAAGTATTTTAATAAGGGTACTTTAGTTATTTCACTTATTTAAATTTTTATTTTTATTTTAAAATAAATAAAATTTTAAGACATAATTCAATCATATACACTTTACATTAAATATAATATAGAGATTTAGTTTAGTATCTGTCCACAGAAATAAAAAAATATTTGTGAAAGAAAAATACGATAATTTTATGAAAAAAAAGATAATATATGCTCTTGAAAAAAATATTATAATTCTCATATGATATTAGAATTCAAGAGAAGAGACTAAATAAATAGATTTATGTATTAAAATTATGTATCATATGTTACAAGATCACACATATATGATGGAACTACTATAAATAAGAATACCAACTAAACAACCACAACAATAATAATACTATCTAATGTGGTGCAATGCTGCATGTCCGTCTTCCCACTAGAACGAAAGATTAAACAACTCCCGTTCGTTGTTATATATAGTTCGATTAACTCTCACTACTGAATACTGATGATATATCCAAAACTGAAAAAAGAATAATGGCAGCATATATATACTTACCTCTACAAAAGTGTGCTTCCCTCTAGATGAATTATTGGTTGCAAATTAACTGCCAATAAGAGAATGCATCCTTAGATGTTAGATTTAGCTTAGATGCAATGACTTGCCGTTTAAACAGAGGAAGGGCAAGTATACTTTAGTCATAGATACCTTGGCCTTTCTTAAAGAATTAAAGTGCACCCATTCCGACAACATAAAAAGCAGGAAACTATCATGAAGTTTCTCATACAATTGAATAAATTATTCTTTACTATTTTTTTATTTTACAATGTTGTGATAAGATTAAGACTTAAGAAAGAACAAACAAGAAGTAAAAAGTAGGAAACTATCATGAAGTTTCTTATACGATTAAATAAATTATGTTTTACTATTTTTTTATTTTACAATGTTGTGATAAGATTAAGACTTAACAGAGAACAAATAAGAAGTAATTTTATTGCTTTTACTTTGATGTGTCTGATTGCAATATATTAATAAAAAGCTCCAAAAAGCCCTAATATAAGGCTTTTGCTTTATGCTTTATAAAAAGAGAAGAGAATAAATTTTATATCTTTTAATGATAAAATTTTTAAATAGTTTATAAATATAAAATATTTTTTATTTCATAAACTAATTTTTTGAGTTGATTTAAATTTACTCAATATTAATTTTAATTTGGTATTAAATTCATAAACTAATTTTTAAAATTAAATTAGACCTACTCAATTTTGATTTTAATACTTATTTTAATTTTTTAAAAGATTAAAATAACATTTTAACAAAAAAGATTAAAATAACATATATATTTTTTATTTTACCAAATATCAATCTATAACTATTATAATTATATATATATATATATATATATATATATATATATATTAGTATAATTATTTGGTTGACTCAAATAACAATAATAATATGTTTATTATTATTGTAAGAATTTTTTCGTTAATGTTTTATCGTATAATATACAATGTTTTAACTTATTAAAAAGACATTTATAATTTTTTATATATTCTGATTAATGATAAAATATTAAAAATAAGAAAAAGTTATCATATTAATAATCATGAAAATACAAAATTTTAAATTAAATAATTTTGTAAAAAATTAAATATTTTAAATTGTATAATAAAATATTAAAATAATAATAATTATGTACATTATATTATTATTATTATTATTATTATTATTATTATTATTATTATTACTATTATCAATAAATTTATATATAATTATAATAATATTGATCAGTATTTTGATTAAATAGGCTACCGTATATGTTATTTTAATCTTATGAAAAAATATGCTAGAAATTAAGTTATAAATAAGAAAAGAGGCATGTTACGAATACAAGTCTTTTTGGTTTACAAGCTATACAAGTTGCTCAAAATTTAAGAAAAAAACACGCGTCTTTTTTTCACAACACGTTCACTCTTCCTCTTCTTTCTCAATCAAAACGTAAATCATCAAGATTCAAGGGAGAAACGTTAAAACTCAGAAGAAATCAAGATGAAAAGATACAAATCTCCATAAAAAAATCACCAAAAAAAGAAAGAAACATTATTCAAGGTGCTGTTTTACTGTTCTTCTAATTTTTCTTTTAAATTGTCTCGTGCATCATCCTTAACCAGCAAAACATTAAAAAATTTCAAGAAAAAATATATTGTCCCCTGTTTTTGGTATATTTCTTAAATCCTTTGGGTGTATTTCTGTAATCCTTTAGGTGTATTTTTGTAATCCTTTCTGTAATCGTTTGGGTGTATTTCTGAAATTTCATTATCTTCAAAACGATTTCAAAGCCTGATTTCAGAAACCATGAAAATCGAAGAAAATGAAGCAAAGAGAGAACACACGAAAGAGATCAAACAAATTTGGTAAGAAACTCGAAAAAAGAAACGAAATCTTTTAAAAAATGGAAGTTATATATTTGTGCGTTAATTGATTTGAATTGATTTAAAATTCTGTTAAAAAGACACATAACATAAGTAGCGCGTTTAATGGGTGGATTTTGTTCAGACTTGTAAAACTTGTAAATGCAAAACACTTGTATGTAGAGATTAATCCATAAAAAAATGGTGTAACTCAATAATATTGATATAGAAAAACGCAATCACCTACCCTATTCGCATCTCATATGTAGCGTTTGTTTTGAGATATTGAAATAGATACTAAAAGATTAAAACTCAATATCATATTTGTTGGTTCAGAGATTCGTACTAAAATTTTTATCTCTGTCTTTAAAATTTTAATACCTCCAAAAAGTAGAAACACAGATGACTAAATTTTTTAGAGATACTGAAACTTTAATGACATTTTATACCTAAAATATCCTCATTTTAATTAATTAATTCCAATTTTACCTTTTGTATAAATTAAATTAGAGTTTCATTCTTGTTTCAATTTCTATTTCCCACTTTACACCAAACAGAGTACTGAAATTTATTTCAATTTCTGTCTCTTAGTTAGCGTTTGGTGGAGAGATAGAGACTAAAAGACAGACTGAGAGACGGAAACTAAGAGATAGAGACAAAAATAAATTTTAGTATTCTGTTTGTTTGGTGCAAAGTGAAAGACAGAAATTAAAACAAGAATGAAACTCTAATTTAATTTGTATAAAATGTCAAATTGAAATTAATTAATTGAAATGATGGTATTTTAGGTATAAAATGTTATTAAAGTTTCAGTCTCTATTTCTAAAAATTTTAGTCCCTTGTGTCCTCACTTTTTGGAGGTACTGAAATATTGAAATTTTAAGGACAGAGACAGAAATTTAAGTACCAGTCTCTAAACCAACAAACATAATACTAAATCTCAGTCTCTCAGTCTCTGTCCCAATACCTCAAAACAAACACTACCTTAGTCTCTGTCTCTCAGTTTCAGTCTTTCTGTCTCTATCTCTCCACCAAACGTTACCATATATAACACATATTTTATAAAAATTAGATATATAGTGAAAGAAGTGAAAATTGAAGTCACAATCTCTCTCATGTAATGATTTACAATAAGTGAGCAACCACTAAACTAGTTAGTTAATTTAATAATTTAGAGTATTAATTTTGTAACTTTATGTTATTAATATGTATGAAATTCATAATGATTGAATTTTATATTTATTTTAAAAAAATATGATATTTTTATAGGTAGAGTAAAATAATGTAAGGTTTAAAATTTTAGGGTGTAGGTAAAGTTATGACTGAGAGATTTTCAACTTACAAATAAAATAGGATAAAATTTTAATAAATTTTTTAACTTACATATAGAATTAAAGTAGGTATAAACCCTACTCTAATCTACCCATTACCAATCCTAAATTACATAATGAAGTACAACCTGCATTTTGCCTAGTGTATATGCGGTAAATTGAGCACTTTTTTAACATAAACATATTAATCCATAATAAAATAACACAATAATTAATTATTTGTATTTTCAAATTTGAGACGATTTAATTTACTTAGGAAATTACTTTTTGTAAGATTTGAAAGACTAATTTATTTTTTAAAAATCAATTTAAAATGTCACTCAAATTTGTTGCGCAGGAAGATTTGCATTTGCAGCATTGAGCTTCCTTAATTCGCTTTTCGCATGTGACCGTTTTTTCCTTTGGAAACTCTTTCTTTCATACTCTTACCGATTGTCCACTTCATTATTTGTTTCTTTAGATTAAAATATTACTCAAATTCTCTTTCGCATAGAATTACGAGTTATAGTGTTTAATTTCTTTTCCGTTTCCAACCCTGATTTTCTTCGTAGTTGCGCTTTCACCAGGTAAGTTCTCAACACCACCTTCTTAGCTTGGCCTTTTTATTTCACTGGTAACTTGAGAATATAATTCGAGACAGATCAGATTTAAACGCATCCTTGGATGTGAAGGATTCTCACCTTGGTGGAGTGCGTTAAGTTTATACCACTAGAGTCATACAGGTGAGTTCTTCATTTCTGTCACTGCATTCATATGCTGCACGTAATTTAGCTCTCAATATTATAATGTTCATAATTTAGTGAAAACTCGCGTGTAGTTATCTTTACCTAGAATTGTTAGTTGAGAATTATTAGATGATTTAACATATTCGACTAAATTGTTATTTATTATTTTTAATTATTAATTTCACATAAAGATAACTACAATCAATCTCTTAAAAAACACATGATAATCTAGAAATATAAACAAATAAATCCCATGATTATTGGATAAAGAGTAAGTTATCATGTATTTATTATATCTAGAAATATAAACAAATAAGTCCTATGATTATTATTAGTCAATTCTTTTAAATTTTAAGTTTTTAGCATACTTTATGAAAAATGTTCACTTATATATTATTTAGAAATTATTATATTTAAGAAATTTTTAATCATGAACTGATATTATTATGTTCACTTGATTGATATTCATGTTTTTCGTATGCCATTAAGTTTATTTTGGTGGTACAATGATTCTAGGGGCTGGGAAATTTCTTAGTAAACAAGAAAAAGAAAAAGAAATTAGAGAGAGCAAAGGAAAGCAACTTCAACAATGGCTGAGATATTACATACCCCTGTGGATGAAAGGCTTACCGAGCTCCTACATCAAACATTTGAAGTTCATAATCAAATTTCCAGTTCCAAGACCAAGATCCAAAGAGTTCCTACCTTTTTGCGTCAGAATCCTGATTTTGCTAAGTACTGCATACCCAAAATGATATCATTTGGTCCCATTCATTACCAGAATGATGATTTGAAGCAAGGCCAACAATTCAAACTTCAATGGACATCCCTCTATATAGATGAGTACAGTGAGGAAACTAATGGAAGCACTAATAAGGAAGCAGCAGCCAAGCTTTTGTATAAAATTATACAAGATAACATTGGGAGATTGAAGTTGTTGTTTAGCGTGGATGTGATCGAATGCTATGTTGACAAGGAACTTATTTGGATGTTGTTTGTGGACGGATGTTCTTTGCTCTATTACATGGACAAGGTCGAAGATCACCGGCCGGAAAAACTAAGGCTAAAGCTTGATCAGTTGATGTATACTTACAGAGATATTATGTTGCTCGAAAATCAACTTCCAATGGAATTGCTAGAGTTACTAAGCAAGAAAAAGGGTGCTGATTTGGGGTTTCTAATGCACAATTTTTTGTCTGGTGGAAATGCTAAGCAACTTGGAATGTACGCAATCAAACTCAAGCAGAATCCAACTCATATACTTGATTATTATCGCTCGAATTTCGTTGATGCAGAGAATGGAAAGTATGTCATGAAGCAAGATGATAGTAAAGGTGATGATGAAGATATTCAAGTCTCTCTCCCTCCCGAAGATCTAGATGCACCTCCGGTGGACAGAGATGCATCACGTTTTTGGGAAAGGTACAAGAACATTCGAGATCTTAAGTCGGCAGGGATTCGAGTTAAGCCAAACAAGTCAAATGTGTTAAAATGGGATAACATCTCTTTCACCTCCAAATGGTTTGGTGGAGAATTAAGACTTCCTATGTTCTTGTTCAATGATAACTCACCTTATTATTTCCGGAACATGATTGCATATGAGATGTGTCCAGATTTTAATAACAATTTCGGATGTAGCTCATTCTTTTCATTCATGGATTCTCTGATTGATGATGCCGAAGATGTAAAAGAGCTCAGATTAGCTGGTGTGTTCCAGAACTTGCTAGGGAGCGATGAAGAATTGGCGAAGTTCTTCAATGAATTGGGCCATGACTTGCCAACTAAATTGTTTCATTATATCAGAACTGATGCTGTGGCCTATAGCAAAAAGTATATCCAAGTCAAGTTTCAAATTCAAAAGCATTATAGAAAAAGATGGAATAAGTGGCTCGCTGAAGCACGCAGTACTTACTTCAATACCCCATGGTCTCTGCTTGCCTTTCTTGCTGCATTACTAGCATTACTTCTCACTTTTATTCAAGCTTGGTATGCTATACATCCAAAGCATTAGTTCTCACTTTTATTCAAGCTTTGTATGGGCTAGGATTTAGGAACACTTCATTTTACTAAAACGTCTTTAACAGTGTATAATTTTACAGCATTTACCCCAAAAGTGACTAAAGATATTTTTGTACATCAGCCATTGAATTTGGCATTACTTATTATTTACTGATTTGGTGGCTGATTTTTTATGTACACGTAGCATAGTTGATAGAAATGTTATTTCTATCGTCTATCATTGTCCTCAGTTATTACTAGACAATATGCGTGAGCAATAGATAGTTAGTTCCTGTTAGTTACTTTAACTTAAATCACCAGGTTAGTTAGTTAATTGTATCAATTAGTTAGTTATAAGTGAAATCAATAATATCATCTCATTTCTACACCACTTTGTGTTCATCTAAACAACTATTGCTACTAAAATTGCACTTGGATTTTATTTCTCTAAGAGATGAAGGTTGAGAAACAAATACAAATAGTTTTTATCTCCATTTTTAGAATGCATTACAATTACTTTCTAAGACAAAATTATAAAGACGGAAAACAAAGACAAATAGACGAAAGCAAATATTTCCTAATCCAAATTTAGAAAATATAAAAAAATACTAATTTTTTTTTCTAAAGTTAGGAGTGAGACTCGAATCTAAGACTCTAACGTAGTATTTGGTGGAGAGACAGAGATGGAAAAATTGAGACTGAGAGACAAAGACTAAGAGACAGAGATAAATCTCAGTATTGTGTTTGGTGCAAAATGAGAGAAAAATTGAAACAAGAATGAAACTCTAATTTAATTTGCACAAAGAGTAAAATTAGAATTAATTAATTGAAATGAGGGTATTTTAGGTATAAAATGTTATTAAAGTTTTCGTCTCTATCTCTAAAAATTTTAGTCCCCAGTGTCTCTATTTTTTGGAGGTACTGAAATATTGAAATTTTAGAGACAAAGACAAAAATTTTAGTACCAATTTCTGAACCAACAAATATAATACTGAGTTTCAGTCTCTCTAAGTCTCTGTTTCAGCACCTCAAAACAAATACTACCTAAATGAGGATAAGAAAACTATGCTATTTGAGTTATAAACTTATAGTTCCTTGGCCCAAAAAAAAAAATATTACTAACCTTGGGAGAGAAAAATTACCTTTATTATTTTGTATTTCCCAGAGTAATGTTACAAATGAAATGCTGTATTCTTTTATCTGATATGCACGATGAAAAAAGAGGAAATAATTTGTTGACCAAGTAGTAAACGACACCTGGTAGACTGCGTTTAAGGTCATAATGACGTGCACCTCCTAATACTATATATTCGGGAGGAGGAAGAAGAAGAAGAAGAAGAAGAGTGGAAAATATGGGTGAAGAGAGAGAAGATCCACAGAAGATTAAGCGAATAGCGGCGGATTCATACGACTACGACAACGACCCCAGATGGCAAGATTACTGGTCCAACGTCCTCATCCCTCCTCACATGGCCTCTCGAAACGACGTCGTTTCGCATTACAAGCGCAAGTTCTACCAGCGCTACCTTGTATTCTTCTTCTTCTTACTTCTTCCCTCTATTCAACTCACAATTATTTATTGGAAGTCCTTTTTTTCTTTTAGTGATCTTAGTAGTGCGTTTTTGTGGGGAATATTGGGAGTAATTTTTTTTTTCATTGAATAACTAACACTTCTGGAGAATTCGTTGTTTTTGATTTTGCGTGTAGAAGAATTTGTTTCTGATTTTGATTAGTTCAATTGATTGTTGCTGTTGGGTTATTTATGTAGTTGTAAATTAGTATCTATTATAGGGATTTCATTGTTTTGCTTATAACTTCTCATTTGTGATTTCTTTACTTTTGTTGTTTTTGTGTGCTACAATGTAGTCAAATATATACAATTTTCATATCTTGGAACGTGGTGTATACTTATTTATTTTTAAGGAATTGGTAAATTGATTCTTCTAGGTTTTTAACTAATGGTATTTGTGAATTAATAAATTAACAAGCTGCATGGACTATCTTCATGTAACAAGAATTGTCCCATTTCCACTACATTTTTTAGTTGATTGTGAGTGCTGAATGCTGAACAGGATCCTGATCTGGTTGTGGAACCAATGTCGGCTTCTGGTTCATCCCAGCCAGCACGAACCTCAACAGCATCAACATCGCCATCCGGAGCAAATGAACCAACCCGCAGAAGAAGCTCTGGTGTTTAGTCCTTTCTGCTAATCTAATAGTATAACTGATTGAAAATAAAGAACTAAAATGAAGAACATATTCGGTCATCATCTTTTCAAGTGCTTTGTTTAGTCTTACTCTGTGTTGAATTTTCCTGCAGGATCAACTGATAGAACTTCAGGGACATCCACAACTGCAGGTTCCAGTCCAACTTCTCTGCAATGGGATCGACAGATGATTCTGTTTTCTGTTAATGCTTGGGTACAGTCTTTCACATTGAACACCAATTCATGACTGCATCGTTTCTGGTTAATATATACCCCATTTGCGTATAACTGTTTTCATGACCGTGTTTGACTGATCGTTTTGTGCTGTTCATTTCTTACTTTGCCTCTACGTGGTTGATATAATGTTTACATTCTAACAATTGGGTATTCATAAGAATTCTAGGGTGCTTCTGGTTTGCGTTTTCATTTTTAGTATTTTTTGTTTTTTTGGATTTTGTGAAGGAAAAAGAGAAAACAGTAAAAACTAAAAACAATAAAATTTTGTTTTCACCTCCTGTTTTCTCTTTTTTGTCCTTGCAAAATTCTGTAAACAGAAAACACTAAAAATGAAAACAGAGAATGGAAATGCAAATCAAATGCACCCCTATCTTTTCAAATTTCCATCTTCACTTGCTAAGGAAAGAGAGGAGGATATGAGAATATGGAAGGGGACGAATTGGAATTGTGAATATATACATGAGGTTATATAATACATGGTCTTCTGGGGCCTTGTACTGTTTGCTTGTTGATATGAATCTCTTACGTTGTCAATTCTGTCATTTAATCTTAACATCTATTTTTAGGTATTTGTTGTGGCTGTTGTTGCAGCCATCCCATTGGTACCTACTTATCTTTCTCATAGGGCTTATCGACTTTCTTTTATGGGTACTACTTGCTCTGCTCTGTTCTCATTGTACTCGCAACATGGGGTAAGAGCTTCTATTTTAATGTTTCAATATTTTGACTCTTCTATCTATAATGATTTTTATTGATTTATTTATTATACATTATATGCCATTGCAGAAACCAAGAGCATGGAATATGCAGGCCTTGCAAGTTTACTTTCAATCCATAATTGCTTCAAAGAATTTTATATACTTCCTCTACTCCGTTACATTCGTTACATCACAACTTTGTCTAAAATGTAAGTAGTCCTCAGATAATCCTGTTATATTGTTTGTGGTTTCTTTCTGAAAGGCAGTAAACATTATCATTCCTATCAATTACATCTGTATAACGTTCCATAATTATGTTGCAGTTGCTTTGATCCCCATCATATGTTGGGCATTTGAACATGTAGCAAAGTTCCTTAGGCGTAATTTCAGCCGCTCCACCTTGTACAGGTGAGTAACCTTTACTAAAAGATGCAGCATTTATCTCATTAAGCATAGCATTGGTACCATCACTTGTCTCATTTTAGATTAGATTTACTATTGATACTAGAATTCCATTGCCTTCCTAACACTGCTCTAAGACTTCTATCCTGTTTTCTTGTCTTTTTCTTTCCTGATTATTTCTTATTATTTTGTCAATCTCATTCTTTAGTATGTGGTTTCCTAAGTGTACAACGGATTGAGAGAACAACTTAGCCTGTGGCATAGTGTAATCTTATTTATTTATTTATTTTGATAAAGAAGAAATATCATTAACAAGGAGAGAAAGGATATTACAAAAGACATGGAGGACAAGAGATCCTAAAGTTACAAAGATTTGGAAGGACAAAATGTACTTCAATAGCACATACACTCCAATACCCCCTCTGAAAATTTCATGCACCTTGCACCCGGTAGAAGCAAGGTGTCTTAACCCTATACCTCAATTCTTGATTGTCCTGATGTGTGTCATTAAATATGTGGGAATCTTGCTCCAGCTAGATGCCCCCAAACAGTAGCATAAAGCCATAAATCGCTCAATGGCACTAATATCTGGTTCCCTTCCTCCTCACAAAATAGTGTAACCTTTGCGAAGTTCAGTCTTGCATTATTATAATATAATCTCTAAAGCCAAGCATTGTATTCCTTACATAACTTTAATATATTTGGTGGTTTCTCTGCTGAACTATGTGGATAATTTGTCTAGTATTAAGCTAAGTAAGCAACTTTTAGTCTGAAATATTATCTTCAAGTTTGTAACCATTAATGCTTTTGTAACTCTTCGCTTTTCTCGACAACTGTCATCAGGAGCTGAATTTAGAAAATGTGTAAGAAATGGATCCTCATTAGTTTATAGCATCACAATGGAAAATAAATAAATAATTCAAATATTGAATTTTGGGCAACAGGATCCCCCCCTCTTTTCGTGGGTGGATGGGGGTCAAAAGTCATCTCCACTTCCTAGGCAACAACACCTACACTGGATTTGGATACTGACACAAGTGTACATAATGCATTGGACACCATTTTGTTTGAGACTATTCATATTTATTTGCATAAAACCTCAATAATATTTTTGTTATTATTTTGTTAGGAAGTACTTGGAAGAGCCCTGTGTTTGGGTAGAGTCAAACAGTACTACTCTCAATATACTAACATCACATGTTGAGATTGGACTTGGATTCTTGCTGATTTTCTCACTATTCTCGTCAGTTTCTCAGGCTCTTCCCTTTTGTTTTTCCCTAATGTTGTTTTGCTACAATTTCCCTCATATGTGGAGGATGTTGTTTGCCTCATGAATCCCCCATTTTTTTTACCACACATGCAGGTCACAGCGTAATGTAATACAGACATTCATGTACTGGCAGGTGTGTTTCATTGCTGTCTAATCTAAATTACATACAGTAGAAGCATTGGTCTCCCTTTTTCTTTTTGGAGTTATGTTAGTTGGAGAAAATAAGATTATTATCACCGAGATGAAAATGCTCCAATGGACTAGTAATAAGTGTGGACCTAGGAGATTGGGTTAGGAACAGTTTATTAGGGTAAGAGTTGGGGTAGCACCTACAATATGGAAGATGATAAAACATATCCTTAAGTGGTTGGAACTTTTGTGGAGAAAAGACCTATAGAGGCCCTAGTGGAGTGGATTAGGTGGAAGTTCCATAAACCATAGTTAGAGGAAGACCAAGAGAACCATGAGTGTAAAGATTTAAATATAACAACAGATTGAAATGTAAATATGTTTTATGATTTAGGATAGAAGGCATTGCTTAATCTAGGCAGCTTCCCACCTCGAGAATTACTCTTGTTGAACATATTGGTCCCACCATCGCTTTCATTCAAATTTCTAGTATGTGTATTGGGTACATAAATCTGTATCAAATTTTGTTATAAGACAGTTACAGTTCAGAAAAATTTCAATCAGATGAATTAGTCCCCCTTCAAAACGACGGAGAAACCAATCTGTGTAACAGAAGTAATTCTCGAGGACTTCTAGAGAATATAAATTTGTTAGAGACTAAAGTTTCGATTTGGAATTTCTTGAGAATTAATTTGGGTGTTCATTCTTTTTCTTTTTAAGGGTGTTAGTTGGAGATGATAAACAACTTCGCCTTTCATCTCATTCATGCATCCACAAGAGTTATGCTTATCCAATTTTTACTAGGAAATATTGCACTGAAATTCAGACATAATTTTCTTTCACCCTGTTTTGCCGTCTTTTCTTGCAGCTGTTAAAGCTCATGTATCATGTTCCAGTTACTGCCGCATATCATCAGAGTGTTTGGGCTCAAATCGGGCGGTCGATCAATCCATACATCCATCGTTATGCACCATTCTTGAAGACTCCAATATCTGCAGCCCAAAGATGGTGGTTAAGGTAGAAAAGGCTTGGAGTTTGGAGATTGGAGAACCACCAAGACAAATATAAACCACGTGAATATCTTCATTTAGATAATCAAATATAAAGTGATTGCATCATATGAACACCCTCGCCATGTAGACATTTTAGGATTCATCATCTTCAAATAGAAACTGATTTCTCATTTCTCACATGAATGGCACCGAGAACTGGAATAGATTTTGGGTTCAATATTACTGATCTAAATCGTCAACGTCTATTTGATTCCTGAGTTTCACATTAATGAAAATGCTCCCATCTCCCCTTTCTAGACCCTGAAAATTGGACAAAATTTTCTTTAAAAAAAAAAAAAAGACATTCATTCATTGTGATAATAAAATATTAGTCATTATGTATTTATTCGTGCTTCATATTTTTTTTAACAAAATATTCAATTTAAATAATTAAATTAGTAATAGTCGGATAATTGAAACCTTTTCACAGTAGCATAATAAAATTATTTCATGAATAGTAAATACATATTTTTATACAGTGAATTGGATTTTTCATACATGTAGCATAATTATTAGAATTTATATTAGAATGTTTTTAAATTATGTATAATTATTAACATAAATATTATATTTTATTAAATATTTATAACTTAAAGAATAAGACAAAAATATGTTGATGGATTTTTTAATAGAGAATCTTGTTATTTATTCTTAATATTAAAAATTACATTAAAAATGTGTTATTTATTGTTAGTCTGTTGTGAATAGATTGAATATTCTTTTTCTAATTCTTAAATTTTTTATTTTCACATTAAAAAAATATTCAATCTATTAATAACAGTAGATAAAACACTATATTTTTCTATTTCGAAAAAAGTAGTCTGTATAGATTCAATTAAAAAAAATTATAAAAATCTAATTGTAAATTTGATGAAGTTATACTAATAAAATATTAAGGAATGATAATATAAAAAGAAAAATTATAATTTAATCTCTTTAAATTATTTTAACGGTAAATTTGATCTCCAATTCTATTTAATATTAAACTATTGCAGTCACCAAAAAAAAAATATTGCATTTCATAAGAAACCAATTTAATTAATTAAAAAAATTTATCAAATGAGTTTTTTCTATTAATTGATCAGATAAATCATAACACAATTGAAGGAAAAAATAAGGAGTGTTTGTGGCTGGGTGCTAGTAACCACTCACCACCATGGGATGTCCTCGACAAAATGACTCTTCTACACACCTTTATAGATAAGAACCAAATTTGGATAGGGATACATAAGAGACACGTATAATAATACCAATTATAGTTAACTACTAAATGCTAAATGGCTTGCTCAATGAAATCTATGTAGCTACATTTCCTCGATGAAATCTGAATAACTTAAAAGATGTAAAGGACATATATTTCCAAATTTATTTTTGAACAGATCATTAATTCAAAAATGAAAAAGTATATGAACCAATTCTAAATCAGTCAAGAACAACTTAATTAATTATGAATATAATAATTAATTCTATTTATTTATGATTTAAAATATTAGTTATTAAATATTTTACCACATTTAAATTAAAAGGAGATACGTTCAGTATCATTACAATGTAAATCGCAAAAACTAATTCAATTAGTTTCTGTCTCTTCACCATTTAGAGACATTTGACTAATTTTTGACTAAAAAATCATCTTAATTCTCTAACATTATTGTTAAAAAATATATTGAAATCTTAGCTCATTTTTAAACGTGTTTTATTAAATAAAAAATATTGTATTTATTAAATTAAATAACTTATAACTCTTCATTATTTATTTATTATATTTTATATTAATAATTTATATTTAAAATTTATAATTTAAAATTTATGAATTAAAATTAAAATTTTGAGTAAATTTAAAATTTAGAATTTAAAATTTAAAATTTAGTAAACATTATATTCTTTATTTTTTTCAAAACAAATTAGCATTCATCTAAAATTTCTGTTTATAGAATATATAATAATAATATTATAATAACTACTTTTAAAATAAAACTTTCACTTCCTAAAGATTGTAAAAATATGATAACCATAAACAATTAGACACTATCAAAAGCATTGACATAAGAGTTTTTCCCCTTATGTGAATTATCCGAAGTTGGAGTGTTGGAATGCGTTTTGGCAACACAACATCCACTGAATCTAAATCCAACCAAATCCCACGTCTTTGAGCATCAGTTTGAAAAGCTTTAAAAACTATTCTTTAAAATTTTTAACTTATAAAAAACAGAAATTATTTTAGATATATATAAAAAAATAGTGTTTTATTTAAATACGGATATTTGGAGTATTTTACAGCGTTATGAAGATATTAAAAAAGTAATTCTACACGTTATTTACGTGTTGCAACACATTATTTAGTGTCAACACGTTATCTGCATATTGAACAGATGTGCATTACGTAACAACACATCGTATCCAACACGTTAATTGCGTATTGACTCAGTACCTTACATGCCTATAACGTCTACTTACATGTATATACACTAAAAACTGCTATTTTTAGGTAAAACACACCTTTAAAATTTATATTAAAATTTTTTAGCCTATAAAAAATCACATTAACATTATTTAATATGTTTTTTAAATATATTTTAACTTTTTAAAAAATTGTATAAAAATTTTTAAAAAATAAAAAAATTTAACTTCTCTAATTTTTTAAAACTATTTTATTATTTTTATTTATTATAAATTTTAAAATAAATTCTTCTATGATAATTTTTTAAATATAAAATAATTTATTTATAAATTATTTTTAATATAAATTTTTATGTTTTAATATTTTTAAAAAAAATTAATTAAATTATTTACCCAAACGTCATTGAGTGCCGTCTTTAAAAGCAAATCTTACCTGTCTCCATCCACTATCCACTCGCCACTTTCTTGGTTTCGCAGCCAACAACACTTCACTGCTATTATTTTATTCTCCTTTGTGTAAACAAGAATCACGCAACTCTGTTTCTGTCAATAAGGGAGATTGTCACAAACACAAGCCTAGTCAAGAAAGGACCAAACATTACAAGAATAATTCCATCAAGACAGCTAATAAGCTTAATAATTGTAATCTCATCCCATGACCCACAACAACATAAATCATAATGCCACCACGTCAAATTTTGCATACTCATTTCCTAATATTTCCCATGTTAAGAATATTTTAATTTTGATGTATTAATAATATAAATTTTTTTATATAATTATTTAATTTATTTATTTTTTAAATAATTATTCACATGGTAAAAATAATAATTTTGTTAGAATGATATTATATAATTAAATACATATGTAAAATTATTTTACATTAGCGGTGTATTAAAATTACCAATGAGTTATAATTCAAATAGTATAGTCTTTTCAGACTCAATTAAGAGGTCGCGGATTTGAGTTTTCTATCTTTGATAAAAAAAAAATAACGGTGTATCAAAATTAAATTTTTTAAAAAATATAAAATTAACTCAGTAACAATATAATTTGCTTTGGTTCCGTACTTTGAATAGTTTAATGGTTATATGTGTAAGGAAGGAATAACACTCTGTTAATTTTCTCATTTACTTAGATAGATAAATACATTTGCATGATTTTTAATATAATAGAGGTTATGTCAATCATTTTTATTTTGTTTAGTTTTAAAAACTAAAATATGCAAAAATTATAGAAAAATGTTAGGAGACTAATTTTTTTTATCATAATTAGTCAATATTTTATTTTTATATTATTATAATTAGAATTTAGAGTATAAATTAAAAATAAAAAAATTTATTTATTATATAACATTGTTCAAAATTATATTCATATTTTATCATAATACGAATTGAAAAACTAAAAATAAGCGTTAAACAGAAAATAAACTAAATCAAACAACTATCCTTGATACATGCATTTATTATAACAAGAAATTTTTTCTCATGAAAATTGACATTTTTACAATAAAAATTCATAGATTAATCTTAAGAATTTGCAAATTCATATATAAGAAACTAGTCAATAAGTCTCTTGTTTTTACTCTATTTTTTGAAAAATTTAATTTTTTTGTAAAAACATGTCACACATATAAATTTATGTATTTTTATATCATAAAAAAATGCTTTTTAATTTATTATTTAATGATTATCTAAATAAGCTTTAGTAGAATTATTATATCAAATATTTTATATTATCATTATATTAAATATATACTTTTTTAATATATTTATATAAAAATAATAATTAATATTTTTAAATTTTAAATATCAATCAACAAGTAAACAAACACACAGAAAATTTTTAATGTAAGGCATTATTCGATTCATTACTAATTTATTATATAAATTTAGGTAAAAATTTACATATATTTATTTTTTATATAAAATTAATAAATAAAAATAATTAAATAATTTAATATATTTGATTAAATTATCGTCTAATAATTTTTAACTATTAATTTTAGTTAAATATACTGCACGTGAGTCGCTAACATAAATTTATGGGAAAATACGTCATACGCGGTATGATTCCCTCCCAAACTCCACCACTCAAATCTAGCAAGCGAAGCAGCCATTCCGTTCCATGCAATAACAACCTCATCCGATTCATTCGACCGGCGATGCCTTCCCTCACCGATCGCCGCCGTGTGTCCCCGGACCTCGACCTCGACTCCTTCGAGCCGCTGAACTCCCAGCCGGAAACTGACACAGCTCCAACCAACAAAACCCGCCGCCTCGCCGGAAAAAACGGCCTCCGCCACCGCCCTACTCGCCAACGATCTCTCACCAGAGACATCGGTCACGTCGCCGCCGAGACCTACTTGGTCACTAGCCTCACATTCACGCTTCTTCAGTATCTCGGGTACCTTCTCCTTCTACTTCATAACTTCATTTTTGTTTCTTAATTTGTGGCTTTTAAATTGGTAGTGAAATGCTTACTTGTTCGTAACTAGAATAACAGTTAAACTTTGTTTGTTTACTCAATTCAAAATTTAAATAATTATGACAAAGGATTGGCTAAGTGTATTGTGATGTGAATTTTTGTTACTCGTGTGTAATTTTGTGGTGTGTAGGCGATTTTCAATTTTTAATTTTTGATTTTTTCATTCAGGATTGGTTACCGCTGGATTAAGCAATTTCTTGCCCTTGGATGTTACGCCATGCTTCTTATGCCTGGATTTCTACAAGGTTTGTTTTAATCTTAGGATTCATTTGTGATGTACTTTGACCCTAAAGATCTAATAATTAATCTCTTTTTTTATGTATATTTATTTATTTATTTATTTATTTAGTTACTTTGTAGGGTGTACTTGTAATTATTGAATGAATTTAGTTCAACATTATATGGTTTTATACTTTTGCAGTTCTTTCTTATCTTCGATAGTGTTATTGTGGTAATAATTTAGTATATCTTAAGCTTTCTAATTTTACTTAGGCAGCTTGAGCTTCTTAGATATTATCTTGCTCATTCTGTTTTAAGTAAAATATATATCCCCCAAGGATAATCTTGCTTTATCATGTTTTGATTCCATTGTTGATAATGTTGAAACTCGATTCTTCCTGTGCTATATGCTGCCATCTATCATGCCGTGCTAGGTGGAAATCTACACAGGACATTTTGTTTGCAGTAATATTGATCATGGAAAATGGATCTACTGTTTATTGGTTTGTTTGCTTGTTTGTTTGTTTTGTTTGTTTACTTTCTTTTATTTTCTTCTTACTGTTGACTTGATGCAGTTGCATACTATTATTACTTCACGAGCAAGGTAAAGCGTAGCATTGTTTATGGGGATCAACCAAGAAACAGGTAATTTGAAATGCTTGTAAATCTATAAATCTATCTTGTGATGTTGGTAATTCCATGTATTGTGTTTTCTGCTCAATATTCTTTCTAAATTTGGATTTTTTTTCAGGTTGGATTTGTATCTACCGGCTGATATTGATAAGCCCAAGCCAGTTTTGATATTTGTAACCGGAGGAGCATGGATTATTGGGTGAGTGGTTTGAAATATCTGCATAATTTTCTTTAGTTGATGTGTCAATTTTATTTTATGGGGCACTCTTTTCTTTAATCCTTTTTATGTTAAGCATTTCTGTCTCTGCAATGGCACACTGCTATTACTTCAATTAAGTAGTATATCAGGTCATTGTAATTGAATCTTAAAATCATAAAATAATGCGTATTACTTTGTTGGTATAACAGTCAGTCAGAAATCTTCTTCACTTATGACCAAACTAATTGGTCTCCATGAGACGCAAACAATTTAGTTGTGGTTATGATATGACACATTAGTGTCGTCCAAATGGTATTGCCTCCTAGGTAAAGGCTTTGTTGTTTCATCTATCTATATCTTTGAAGATTAAGTGATGTCTGTTGGATTTTGATTTAGGTATAAAGCGTGGGGATCCCTTTTAGGACTACAGTTGGCAGAAAGAGACATTATAGTGGCATGCATTGATTACAGGTACCTGGTCTCAGTTCCAGCAGTGCAAGATTGAATCTACAATTTTCCTTTGCTCCGACTTGCTCTATGTTTGAGGTATTCTAATGGAGTAATGGACAAGTTGGGCGCTTTTTGTAATCTACATTTAAAGGAATTTAGTCAAAGCTATTTATAACAACATTGATTTTTCTTAGAGGCTATAGCTTTTTCTTTCCTAAACATAAAATGTTGTTCAGAGGTGCATGCATATCTTAAGTTGAGTTGTTTGTTGTTTCATAAAATGTTGGAGTAAAACAGCATCACACTTAAGATAAGCATAGTCATTGTTGTCTGTTGACATCTTAAACAATTTAATAGCTTTGACTTTTATAGATTTGTTGCACTGTAGAACTCAGCTTTCTATTAGATACATTGTCACATTTAACTTGCAATGTTTATTCTATGTTTTTTACTTAATATATCTTAATTTACATGTGATGCAGAAATTTTCCTCAAGGAACAATCAGTGACATGGTAAATGATGCTTCTCAAGGATTCTCTTTTGTCATCAATAACATAGCTAATTATGGAGGCGATCCTAATAGGTGACATGCTACCATATAAGATACCTTTTCCATACTTTAAACATTCAACTTACAGATTGATATGTTTTTCCTTTGTTAAACTTTTAATAGGATATATTTGATGGGGCAATCTGCTGGTGCTCATATTTCTTCTTGTGCTTTACTGGATCAAGCAATCAAAGAAGTTGGAAAAGGAAATAAAGTTTCTTGGAGCATTTCCCAGCTAAAAGCTTATTTTGGTTTATCTGGAGGGTAAGTGATGTTATTAGTATTTTATGAGCATAGATTGATTTTTGAGCAATTTTTCAAAATTCAATAATATGATTTTTTCTAGATTGTCTACAAAACGTGGATGGAGTTAATAGGATTTGTTATAGCTGAGATTTTACCCATGTGGTCACATTTTCTCATTGTTTCATTGAAGAACAAATGTTTTCTTGCTTCTGTTCCTAGATAAAGAATCATGGAAATATCCAAAACTCTTCTTGCAATGGAAAGCACTAGTGGTAACTGGTGATTCTTAATGATTGAATATAAGGAGCACACCCTTCTATTTCGTGATAGCTGGTTTGACTGTTAAATCAACCTGTTGAACTATTCTGTCAAAGCATATAGCATCTCTGCTGCACCTACCTAGATTTGCTAGGGTAGACTTTTGAGTTTGATGCAGCATTGACCATCAATTTTCCATAGTGACTGATTAATGCCACAGAAATAACATCGAAGGGATTAGGGAATGATCTCTATGGACACTACCTGTGAAATATATGCACCATTTATCCTGTTAAAACCAATAGCATGCTATTCATTTCATTGTATACTATAATTTTGAGGCTGTCAAGCTGGCTCCGCTGAGTGATACTGCTTTTTAAAAATGCTTATTATAGAAAAACAACAGATTTCACATTTGTAGAAGGATATTAAATTTGAATATGGGTGATGCTTTGTGGAAAGTGATTGTATTCAGGGTAGGGAATGGCCATTTCACAAATCATCCTTCAAGATCTTATCCTTTGCTAAATATCAAGATTGGTGTCCTTTGTAAGGAACCTGGTCATTAGGGCTAAGAGAAGTAGATATTCCGGTGTATTTAACCAAAAAACGAAGAAATTCTGGTGTATTGATGGTACCTAAGCTGATATCAGTGTGGTATTAGCGAGGCCCGTATGAAAATGTAACCATGAAAATAAAAGATAGAGAGTATTTGAGCCAATGGCCTAAACTTTTCCCCTAAGCCTCTCTCACACTCCCCCTCCCATATGTAACCATATTCCTCTTCTCAACATTTCCTGAAACTTCTTTTACTCTAAACAGACTGCTGAATCAGAATTAGTTACCAAAGGGTGCTCATCAATATCTCTCATCTAACATTATCTACATGTACAATTAAGATAAGGGCCGAATTTGTGATTGACTAGTACTTAACATCCCTAAAGCCTAGTTTGGCAAATGGCACCCTCTGACTGCAAAGGCATCAATCTATGAAATATATGATTAGTGACGAAAAATTATTCAGTTTATACAGCTAGCGATAAAGGGGGGTGTAGGAAAACCATGGGAAACTATTAATAGGATAACCATAGAGATTTAAATGTTTAAGTAGGGTTCAAAGTTCAAACATAAAGATGATTTATGATAGAACACTATGACATCATTTGATCAATGTAGCCTAGCTCAACTAGTGGAAAAAGGATGTTTCATTGTGTTTCATGTTGTAAAGTGATAGAAAATTGGTGGAGTCTCTTCATTTGAAAATTGGACTATTGTTCCATAAGCCTTTTCATGATATTATCAAGGCAACTTGATTCTGAGAAAGAATAAGAACACAACAAAAGGGTTGTTTCAGGCTTGTTTGGTGTTAAGAAACTGTGTTTGTTAATTATGTTCACTGACCAGTTGTTATGTAATATGTACATGTCAAAGGATCATCTGCTAACCCTTTCAATACATGTCTGCAGATATAACCTACTGGAATTAGTTGATCACTTCCACAATCGTGGCTTGTATCGTTCTATTTTTCTAAGGTGTGTCCCAAATAACTGAGTTCCACTATAGCTGGAATTTAAAGATTTTTTTCCTCCTTAACAACTTTGACTTGTTTTATAGTATCATGGAAGGTGAAGAATCTTTGAAGATATTTTCTCCTGAAATCAAAATTCAAGATCCACACATCAAAGAATCTATTCCTCTCTTGCCTCCTATATATCTGTACCATGGAACTGCTGACTATTCCATACCATCATTTGCAAGGTTAGTGTATAGACTTGAAATTCAGTTGTCTTTTAATGCATTGCAACTTTCTTCGATATACTTATGTATTTTCATAAAAAAATGCTGGTGGCTGTTGGTTGTGTCCTAATGGATTTAATTAAGTTTCATTATAGATACATAAAGTTATAAACTGCCTAATGCGACCCTCTTCAGTTTTCCTAACCTGGGAGTGAGTATATAAAATTTGCAATAAAGCATGGGAGAGGTAGAGTTTGATGACTGTTTTTATTGCGAAAATAGATAAATTTCATGCTATTACCCGCCCTTTCATTTATACATAATCTTATGTTATTTCTATGGACGGAATACCATAATGGGAATGTTATACTTTATAAATGAAAATTTCAATTTGATGGAAAACAAGCACATGATTGATTGTAGTAGTAAATATCCTTCCACTTAACCAATGGTCTGGGTAGAGGCATGACCCCCCCCCCCCCCCCCCACACACACACAAAAAAAAAAGCAAAAAAAAAAAGGAAACTCCAATGCCCAAACAGGATTACTTCCAGTAGTTTGCTAATTTTTGTTCCCTGAATTTTGACAAATATTTACGTCGAAGAGTCTTTTTTTTTTTTTTGGTTGAAATATTTGTACTAATAAGTTATTGTTTGCAGTGAACGGTTTGCCGAGGCTCTTAAGAAGGCAGGAGCAAGTGTTGAGCTGATTCTCTATGATGGGAAAACTCATACAGATTTGTTCCTCCAAGTAAGTGAAAAGATATAACAAATCAGATTCTCTTGTATTTTATTTAAAATTTTTTGACTTAATACAAACTCAAATACTCGGTATACTTTTTGAACATTTCATTATGTAAACTCAATCTTCCTTTTGCTTTATAGTGCCAGATACTAACAATGAACTTATTTCTCAACCATGCTGTGTTCAGGATCCGTTACGAGGTGGCAAAGACGACCTATTTGATCATGTAGTTTCTGTGATACATTCCAATGACAAAGATGCTGTTGCAAAGGGTACAACTGCAGCACCAAGAAGAAGATTTGTTCCTGAGATTTTATTACAGATGGCTCGCAAGATCAGTCCCTTCTAAGCTTTAGTACCTTTCAGGGTCCTCATCATCTATTGGCCTTTCTCTCATTCATCTTGTACTTGATCGAAAGTAGGGAGTTTAAAAGATCATCAAGAACTTAATCCAAACCAGAAATTAAACCATGCCCACCCTTATTTGTTATAGTGCTTTTTCATGAAATTCTCGTCTGCGTTTGTTGTATTGTATGTAACTATGTATATACCTCAATATTTCATTGATTAACCATACTTCTAGTGAGAAATAGTTCGAGATACCTTATAAGTTTACTTCCATATTTCTTCATGTTACAGTTGTATTTACATGTATTTATCACCATATGTTATATTTATGTACTCTTCCTTGCTAGCAGATTAATTTAGTATGAGTGGTACTTAAAATGGCCCTGAAATTTGACCACCGATTCACTTTAATCATGGAATTTTCAATTGACCTAAATTGTATTCTGAAATTTTAACGTGTGTCTCAAGTTGGCCCTTCTGTCCATTTTCGTCACCAGAAAGCTGACGTGGCGAAAACGACGTCGTTCTTCAAAAACTCAATTCCCTATTCCTTCATCACTGAAAGGGGATGGAAATAGACGGAAGGGTCAACTTGAGGCACACGTTAAAATTTTAGAATATAATTTGAGTCAATTGAAAATTTGAGGGTTAAATTGAATTGGAGGTCAAATTTTAGAGACTATTTTGAATATTAACTCGAGTGGCGTATACTTCACCTAAAAATAATCTTTTCGCTCTCTTTACATCCATCACATTAAAAAAATAAAAATATAGAAAAGAATATATTGTCTATTTTTTAGTGCTTTTGTTTGTTAAAAACTGGTCATATTTTCTTAATACAAATACTATGTGTGATAATATATTTAAAAATAAGTCATTTATATGCTAACATCCTACTCATTTTGTAACTAAATTTTTTTTAAATTTCATTCTCCTTATTTACCTCTAAAAATATTGTAAAACATTCTTATAAACAAATATTATCAAATATAGACATTTTTATTTCTGTTCATTTTTTTTATGGGATGTTTGTCGGTATTAAATTTGTTTTGAGTCGATCAATTCTAGTAACTCATATAATTGGCAAATAGCTAAATAGTTAAATTTGTTATAAAGATTATTTGTTCTCTAAATTAATTTTTAAAAGATTTTTTTAATTAAATTCATCTTTTAAGATTTTAAATAAATTGTATTAGTCTTTTTATCTTCTTTTTTTTGTTAACGGCGTCAAAATTTGTTAATGTAACACGTTAAGTGATACTATAATACACACATAAGAGTCTTAATTGACTATTAACACGATATTCTTTTAATTAGGTTTTAATTTGATCTAATTTCATAAACTTATCATGTTAATCGTAAATTAGAACTATTAACTATGTGTTGTGGTGTCACTTAACGTGCCACATTAATAAATTTTGATGTCATTAAGACGTTAACTAACAGGAGTGACCAAAAAACTCTAACTTAAAATTTTTAAATGATGAATTTAATTAAATCTTTTGAATATTAATTTAAAAAATAAGTAATCTTTTAGAAATTAATTTGATCATTTATTCTATTAAATAATTATAAATAACAATTAAGAAGGGCTAAAACCCCAAAGTGGTTCCTGAGATTGGGCGAGTTACCCATAGTTGTCCCTGATTTTCAAAATTACCTAAAAATGTCCCTCACATTAAGCTCCGGGACCCATAGTTGCCCTGCAACCCTTTCCGGCGCACAGTCAGCAAACGGAGGGATGAGCTGGCACCTCCCTTGCCATGCTGGAGCCAGCAACAGCTAGCTGATGTGGCAAATTGTAATTTTGTACCCAATGTGGTCCTGATGCCATTAAAACTCTAAAAGCTAAGAATCATTATTATAATTAGTATCTCTTCTTCCCCTCTCCTTCGTCCCATAGTTCTGGTCCACCATTGTCATGTAACGGAGATTCTACTGAAGCTCTGAAGCAATGTTTGGAGGTGAAGGGCAAGCTAGTAGGAGCTCGATACGGTCAACAAGCAATGGATATAGGGCGACGACCCAAAATCGTAGCAGGCCTACGCGTGTACCAGAATGGTGTGGTTGCGGCTGCTGACCTGTGCTCCGGTGGTGTGGGACAAATTCCAACCCAAATAAGCCTTTTTTTGGGTGTCCAAATTATAATGTTAGTTGTAATTGTTGATTTTTCCTAGTTTTTCATTCGTTTCCCAACTTCTAATTTGGTTATTGAAACATTCGTTGATTGCAGACAAATGGTAATAGATGGTGTGGTTTGTTTGTTTGGGCAGATGTTGGGCAAGAAGCTGTGCCTGCAAAATCAGAAAGTGTTAACTATAATGATGAACAGAAGATGACAGAAGATTGGAAGCTGGAAAAATCAGAATCGGATGTTAGGAGTCAAAAGTTTATGATCAAATTATTGTTTCTGGTTGTTTCTGTAATGCTGTTGTAGTTAGTAGTGGTATTTTGGAAACTTTGTTCTCAATGTTGAGTGATGATGTGATTGAGTTCATATGTGTAATATTTGCATGAATGAAAAAAAGTTGCTGAACATCTAACTGTGTTAGTCAACCTGTTGGAGATATTAACTACTTTTTATACCACTAAATGTAATCTGGATGTTTAGCAATAGCAAAATATAGCAATAGCAAAATATATTCATCATTTTAAATCAACAAAGTCATGAGTCATAAGTTTTGACTGCCTTACAAAGCCATAAGCAAGGTGCTGCTAACAAAATAAATATAACCATATGTCTGGTAACAAAATACTCATGAAACATAAAGTGAACCTAACCGAACAACATGCTAAACCAAATTACTTTCACATTGTCTTATACAAAATAACTCCCAATACAAGAAGCATGTTATAGAAAAGTCTTCACTCTTTCTTCCTAGGTGCCTTGAATCCTGGAGTGGGAATGAACTTTAGGATACTGCCAAGTCTTGTAGCTGTTCCTGAGCTAGCACCTTGCATGGGATTAATTGGCGCATTGGCAGAAGTTGGTGAAATAGATGATTTTCTCTTTGGTGGCAGCTTATCCGGTCTTGAGTTAGTGATAGTACATACTTCAGCAGCCTACAAGAATTGTAGTATATGAGAGGATGCCTTATAATTACATAAGACTAAACGGTTTACTAGTTGTCATTAGGCGAAAGATAAATTGATTACCTGCTGAGACTCCTCTGATTCAGAGTAAATTGATTGAGAAAGCTCAACTTCAACTGGTTGGACATTAGTGTTTATAGAGTCAGTTGGAGCATCTTTACCAACATTGGCGTCATCAGCAGCATTCCGATCATGTTTAAATCTGATGTCTTTTTTAACAGTCTTAGCCTTACAAACATCATTATCATAATAACCATCATCATCAGAAGAACTTTCTTCGGCCCTTGGCTTATACAAACTATCTTCGTCACTATCATATGAATCAGAGGATAGTGCATCACCTCCCTCTTGTCGTGCTTGCAACACTGCCTTACCCTTAGCAACACTCCTCGTACAAGGCCTTGAATTAGTAGGAGGTTTTGGATTTTGATTGGTAGGAGGCTTCGGCTGTGGATTAGTGGGAGGTTTTGGCTTTTGATTAGTGGGAGGCTTCAGTTGTGGATTAGTGGGGGGTTTTGCCTTTTGATTAGTGCGAGGCTTCGGCTGTGGATTAGTAGAAGGTTTTGGCTTTTGATTAGTAGGAGGCTTTGCCTGAGATTGATCATTTGGATTGGCAAGAGGTATCTCCTGACTTGGAGAGTTTGGATTCGTGAGAGATTCTGGCATAGTTGGAGGTGTTGGATTAATAGGAGAGTTGGATGAATCGGAGGGTTCGGAATGTCAACTGTGTTGACAGGTATTGGCTTGTTTTGGGGGGATTCAGTGCTGAGGTTCCTCTTTTTGTCATTAGGCACAGCACCTTCTTCTTCTGCAAGAACCACTCCTGTATTGTCCATGCCCGTCTTTTTCTGCTGATCTTCTAAATAATATGGAGATGACACCCCATGTTTGAAATACACATCCACCAGACCATTATTCTTCTGAGCAAGGAAACACATCTCCCTAAGCTCGTCGTCACTCTTTAGATTCCTTAATCCAGTTTCTAACTTCCTCTCGGGGACTAGCCACCAACACTAAAGGATCTTGTCATAGCCTAACTCCTTGTAATAATTCCTTATAAAGAAAACGTCCAAGGTATCCTCATCTAGATCACCTAGGCAAGTTACGTGGTATACCTCAAATTTCCTTCATCATCTTTCTCAAAGTTTCCTCCATGATGAAACATGATATCCAATAACACATCTATCTGCACCAACAAATCAATATCATTGAATCACCACCATGCATTAATCCAATATTAAATAAATCTCTGTTTCATTGCCAAAAAACAGAGCATACACACACCAAACCCTTTGCCCTAACAAAAATTATTCAATATAATCCTTTAAGGTAATGCAACCATAAAATCCTAGAACAACCCAACACAGTAACAACGGAATCATACACCTTGATCATTTATCGATTGATGAAATAAATTCGAAAATTATTTCAACCAACACATACCTTCAACGACGAAGAAGACAGAGAAACCAATTGCCTCCAAAGGAACACCAAACTCTTCAAACGACCTGTGGAGGAGATGGGGAAGACGAACCTAACTCGCTGCCATTGATGAGAGAATGGGAAGATGAAAACTGAGCGTGAAGGAGAGGAGACAAGGTGTGATAGTGTTCAAACAAATATGCTGAAGGCAAACCGTTTTCAAGGGCTCCTCCTGTATGAACGACGTCGTTTACTACTTCATTAGGCGCTAAATTCATACTACGTCGTTTCAGTTGGCTCCAGCATGGCAAAGGAGGTGCCAGCTCATCCTTCCGTTTGCTGACTGTGCGCCGGAAAGGATTGTAGGGCAACTATAGGTCCCGGAGCTTAATGTGATGGATATTTTTAGATAATTTTAAAAGTTAGGGATAACTATGGGTAACTCGTCCAATCTCAGAGACCACTTTAAAATTTTAGTCATTAAGAAGACATAAATCCTTTTCCAAGCACTACATAAATTATCAAAAGGTAACACAAATACAAACACACAAATTTCTGGGAACATTTCAACTAAATAGATAAAATTCAACTTTCAAAGTAAAAATCTGGCAACGTTTCAATTTTATTATTTATTTATAGCAAAAAATAATTTTAACGATAAGCGTAGCGAGTAGGGAACTAGTGACTAGTGAGTGTATACTGTATAGTTTTTATATATATATAAAATATTTTTAATGAAAAATTTAAAAAATATATATTAACACACTAGAATTCCCTAACCCTAACGCTGCCATATTATTCACTTCTCCTCTTTCTCCTCACACCCTCTCGGTCGCCACTCTGCCGCCCTCTCCCGCGAGCGGCGTTGCTGGTCTTCTCCTCTTCAATCTGCTCCAGTGATCTCACTGGAACTCTTCCTCGAGCTTTGCCGTCTTCGGTCGTCGATCTCTCCTCCTGGTACTGGTCTCTGCCGTTGTTTACTGGCTATTGCATTGTTTTTGTTGCTGCTATTTAAAGTTTAACACTTGTTGTTACTGTGGATTATATTTTGAACCCTAATTTATTACATTGTTATTGTTGCTGCTGTTTCTTACTTAGTACCGCTAGTTTTGCTGCTGCTGTTTTTTTAAACTGCCATTGTTGTTGCTGATGCTTTTTTTTTTAATGTTTTTACTTGCAAAGTTTGGATATAATTTTAACACTGAAAATGATGAAAGTTCAACTGAAATTTCCTGAAAGTTTTGTAACATTAAGGGCAGTTTTGCTCCCGAACTTGATGGGAAGTCTTACTTAGATGTCTTGAGATTATAGTATGAAGACTGATGTTAATGAAAATTTAAATGCTTGTGGTGAAGATTGTAATTAAGGAATGTAATTAACGTATAAGGCTCAGGTAGACCTGTTACATTCTCTAATTTAATTTGTTTTGTGAAGTATGTTTATTTGTTATAGCACTTTGGATTACTGTTCTAGCTTGATGGTATGAGCAATATATTGGAAATAGGAAATCATTCTTTGCTCCTGTCTTTAGCTTGTCAAAGAATTAATTAGGCAAAGTAGGTGTTATATTATTAGAGTTTGTGGATGTTAAGAGTTTGGTGGGGGGTCTTTAGAACTGAGAAGACTAATAAAGTGATGAAGTTTTCATTTTACAGATCCAAACTCCGTTGACAAAGGTGAATTAATTTGTTCTTCGTTCTTTGCAGTTTCTCTTGCTAATTGCCAACTATGGTGAAGGCCGTGAAGCACTACAGACCTCCAGTAAGTACTTCATACACTTTGTTTAATTCTACCTCGGTGTTTTAATCCGGTGGTGTGTGTGTTGTTGTTCGTATTGGTATTTCCCTGTGCACAGTAATTAATGTCTATACTGAAAGAAGAGGAAATAGATTTTGACTTTTTTATTTCTTGTGGCAGGGGAAGAAAAAGGAGGGAAATGCAGCCAAGTTTGTTACTAGGTCACAAGCACTCAAACAACTGCAGATCAATCTACCCCTTTTCAGGTATCTTCCACATATATGAATCAGTCTAAGGTGCCCTTGTAGGAATTATCTAAGGTTCAACTGTATCCTTATGTACTGTACAGAACTGTACACCTATTCTTACATTGAATTTTGTGAATATTAGGAAACTATGCATTTTGAAGGGTGTAACTCCTAGAGAGCCAAAGAAGAAGTTCAAAGGAACACATCAGACTTATTACCATGTGAAGGATGTTGCCTTTCTTCATCACGAACCTTTGCTTGAAATACATAGAGAGATAAGAGTACATGAGAGGAAAATAAAGAAAGCAGAGGCAAAAAAGAACCTTGAACGTGCAAAAAGGCTGCGGGAGAAGACACCTAAACCCAAGATAGATAGGATTATTCGTCAGAGGTTTGTTTGTTTTGGTGGTCTGGATATTCTATCCTGTAGCTGGTGATGAATTTCCAGTTTATTAGATTTTCCTATGAATTATAGGTACCCAAGATTTGTGGATGCACTTGGGGAACTAGATGACTGTCTTTCAATGGTGCATCTTTTTGCAGCATTACCTGCTGCTGAGAGCAAAAAAATTGATATAGAATGTGTCCATAAATGTAGAAGGTATATAATCTGAATTTGAGAAATTTGAGTTAGTTTATGAGAAATATTTTTTAGGCCTTTGTGTCTAATTCTTTCATTTCCTAAGTATTTTTTTTCCATACATTTCCTTGCCCCAAAAAAGGTACAATATTATAGGGCTGTGATATTTTTATTGATTTCTCTTATTCTTGTGGCTTACATATGTTAGATTGGCACACGAATGGCAAGCATTCATATCTCGCACTCACAAACTGAGAAAAGCATTTGTATCTGTCAAAGGCATATACTATCAGGTACCAATTGCGGTAAATATAATGTTCATTAATTAATCCGGTGAGCATCATTTGCCTTATGTAAGAGGTTTTTGCAGGCAGAGGTTGAGGGTCAGAAGATAACGTGGTTGACTCCTCATTCACTACAACAGGTTGTGTCTGATGATGTTGACGTTATCACCATGCTAAATTTTCTGCAATTGTATGAGGTTAGTTTCATATTAATGTTTATATTTGTTCTTCATAATATTAAACTATTGATAACCTTGTTACCTGAATTAATAGGATTATATTTCTGTATATTCTAATGTTGTGAATATTTCATTGAAATAGTTATTAGTATTGTGTAAGGATCATGTAATGCCAAAGTTAGTTGCCTACACCTGTGGTGTGTCTGTCTATTGTATCGGTTGTGCATATTGTAATCCATTGGTGATGGAATACATCTCTATTTTGGTTTGGTTGTGATGTTGAGTTCATTAATTTATAATCTGCCATGATGAATTTTGCTGTAGCCTCTTCTTGGTTTTGTGAATTTCCGGCTCTATCATTCCATAAATTTGAAGTATCCCCCTATACTAGATCCTCGGTTGGAAGCTTTGGCAGCAGGTAGTGTTTTCTCTAACTTATGTGAAACTCTAAACTTCAATTGCTGCAGGTATTTTATGAATAATGGTATGTATAATTTTCTTTTCAAATTATGCAGATCTTTATGCTTTGTCAAGATATGCCAATGCCAATGTCAATGCTGTACCCTCTGTAGTCAATTCTGAAGCATCCCAGGTAGCTGAGTCTGAGCAAGGTGATGCCAAGCCAAAAAGGGATGATATTGAACATGAAAAATCTGAACTAAGACTTGCTCAACTTCAGCATCAACTTCCTACAAATGAACCTGGTGCACTAATGCAACTTGTTGAAGAAGCTGCTTCTGAGGAAGAAGAGGATCAAGATACAAGAGAATGTAAAAATCTCTTTAAAGATCTGAAATTCTTCTTGAGCAGAGAAGTGAGTTACTGTTTCCAAGAGATTCCGGATACATAGTATTTGCTAAGTTATGTTTTGTGTTATCTAACAATTATATAGAAAAAAGGTTTCAGTGAGGATGTTGATAATTAAAATATTGAATAATTCAAATAAGAACTTATAGAGTATACCAACAATTCATTTTCCATATTATCTAGTTATGTATTGTTTGAATGTGTCAGGTTTTGTAAGGAACTTGTTTTCAAATTTCTGCTAGATTCTATTAGATAGCATTAGATTTGTTGGAGGGTTGGTTCAACCTGTAAAGATTGTAAGAATTTATGAAATAATCTTGTCTTGGGTTATTACATAGATTCTTTAATGCTTTGCTGGTGGACTTCTGTTGGCAGGTTATCTGCAATTACCATTGTAAGACCTTTTTGAAACTCATGCCATGCCAAACCTTGGAACAGGACAACCTTGTATTTGTTTGTAGCATAAGAAAAGATTGCCTAAAGATAATCACCATATTTTGAATTGGAAAAATGAGATTTTTTTTATATAATCCTAGCATGGTTAACCTATTCTTTTTCAATTTTTTGGAAAATGTGAACATGTGTTGTGACTTTATGACATGATTTTGTATGCTTCAGTGTTACAACATGACTACTGTTGAAATTGTTAATCAATAATGGATGCCATTTTATATAATACAATCCATCATACCAAACTATCTTTGAAGTTTTTCTTGAGGTTGTATCCCCTTCTGAAATTAATTTTGCAACCATTATTAAGGTGTTCCAAAATTTTAATACTAATCATGTTTAATTTGGCTTAATCTTTTAGGTACCAAGGGAATCATTGCTTTTTGTCATTCCTGCTTTTGGTGGTATAGTTTCCTGGGAAGGAGAGGGAGCACCTTTTCAGGAATCTGACCAGAGCATCACACATCAGGTTTGTTTTTCTTACTATCTTCTAGGATTAGGTGACTTATTATACCTTATGATGTCAACTCACGTAGCTATTGGTTTCAATTTTAAGATTGTTGACAGGGATTCACAAGGACATAAGTTCCTCTCAAGAGAATATGTTCAACCACAGTGGGTATTTGACTCTGTAAATGCGCGGATTATTTTGCCAACAGTGGATTATATGGTTGGAAGGTAATTTCATAGTTTTGATTTTACTGAGTTGTCTCGGATGTGCTGTGTTTTAGCTATTTATTTGCAACATCTATCTTCTATATTGTCTAGATGTACATGTACTTTTTTACATGGGCTTGTTTAGTTTGTGTAAGCATTTTTTGTTTGCATTTTACATTTCTTTATTGTGTTATATAGAACACCAATTCAACTTCTTTATTGTCCTTACCGAGTCATTAACATATAGTGGTGTTCAAGATCCAATCCAATCCTGACCTGTAGCATGTTTTTAGGCTCAGGTTTCTTGTTTTTACCTGGTGCCATTTTTGGGTTGGGTTTGGGTCATGCTTTGGGTAAACCCAATCCAACCCAAAGGCTAATGTTACACCTAAATATTTTTTATATCATATAATATTATATTTTCTATAAAATAATTTATTCTGGTTAAATGTTCTGTTAAATTTTATTAATGTTATATATAATTAAATGTCGAGTTGACCCAGTCTAATTTGGTCCTTTCTGGTTAGGGTCAGGTCCGGGTCTAGCTAAACCTGGCCCTGACCCATGTACACTATTAACATGAAGGAACTGCTCTGGTATCTAATCCATGTAAACTACCAAAATGACACTTGGAAGGTATGAACTACAAAAAGGTTTGACAGGTTTAAAAATGTGACGAATATAACAAAGAAAAATGTTTTGGCAAGTGTCAAATGGCTTTTGTATTTGATTAAGGGCTTGGGCATTTGATCTATATATTCAACATTTGGATAACTATTTACATTGTGCATGTGAGAATACGGAGCAAAATTTGATCTCAATACCTTTTTCTTCAATTTTCTAGGGAACTTTTTGGTCATTTACAAAAAAGATCGCAAAAAAAGAAATTCACTTGGCATAAACTCTCTAGATTTTAATGATGGAGGGTCTTATTTTTCTAATCATAATTGCAAAAAGTCATATCAAAATTCAATATTCTAAAGCTCTTGTTGAGAATATATAGCTAATCTAGCTATTTTTGGCACATTTTAAACTCTTTAAATGGCTTATTTGTCATATCTTTCAGGGTTAGTTTTTTCAGTGGCATGAATTTTTGGGTACATTTGCGTTAGTTTTTACTTTACCCTGTAATGTCAATGTATGTGTACTTCCATCTTAACAATAATTTTTCATTTTGGTCAATAGGATACCTCCTCCACACTTGTCGCCTTTTATTGATTACGAGGAAGAAGGAGCATATATTCCTGACTATGCGAAGACCATTAAACAATTGCAAGCTGCCGCCAGAAAAGAAGTCCTTCCACTCCCAGGTGTTGGAAAAGAAGATCTGGAAGACCCTCAAAATATTCTGGTTGAAGGTATTATGGATCGGGCAGAGGCCAACCAAGCAGCTCAAAGAAAGCAAAAGGTATGCATATTCTTGGATCGGTGTACAGTTACGATACAATGAGTGGATCCCTGAAGTCGATATTTTTAGATTTATTCGGGTACTAAAGTATTTCAATTCCAATGGTTGCATTGCAGATGATGATGCTAGAGCAGCAATACCATAATGATTTGAAGAAAGAACTTCAAGGTGTTACGTATGGTAAAATGGATTCCAATGTTGATAAACAAACGTCAACTGGAGAGATACAAACTGGAGAAGAATCCACTGACAATGCTCAGCAGAAGGATGATGCTGATGACATGGGTACACTTATGATGTCTCGTAAAAAGCGGAAGCTATTGGAAGCCATGAAGGTAAAGCTTTCTATCCCTTGTTTTGTATACCGAGTTGCTTAGGCTTTTCTTCTAGCACTGCATAAGTTTTGGTACTATCTTGTGTCAGACACACTAGCGTATGTATCCCATAACTACAAAACCTATATAGAAAGTGGTAAGAATTTAATCTGCAATATAGTGTTAAGATAATATGGTATGACCTGGTACTGTCAAAATAATTCAAGGAAACAAGTAGTGTCTTAATTCATGGCAATGGTATTGCTTGTGTATTATTTCTTTTTTCCCCAATCAATTAATTATGTGCCTGAACTTATGGTTGCAAAGTTGCAGGTTTACTTTAAATTCTAACGTTATTCCTCTAACTCTATTTTTATTTTAATGTCATTCAGATATCTAATGAACGGAAGCAGGCTAAAAATGATCTCATTAAGCAACGGAAAAAGAAAATAGACGAAGCTCATAAAAAGAGCTGAAGGGATCTGCATTCTGGTGCAGGATACAATTTTGACTTCATTATGCAATGTATTTGCTAATTTAAATGAATGCTTTGTTTGTTATAGGAACTTGACGATAATTTTAGTACTGCTCTTTTTGTAGTCAGTAAGGTAACTGCATTTTCTGATTTGTTTAAATATTAGTTTTCTAGGTATTGGAGCCCTATCTAATTTTCCCCCTTCCCCGCTTTGCGTTTTTGTTGCTATGCATTATTTTTTGGTTCCTAGCGGTTGTGCCAAAAATTAAAATTGTCTAAAACTTTTATTTCATCTTGCCCCCCTAATGTTTTCAAACTATTGACATAACTTTTGTTAAATTTATTACTTGAAAATGCGAAGATTTGCAACTGAACGAAAACGAAAACCAATTACTTACCGCTACTATATTATTCTGAGAAGTTCCTAACCTTTAAAAGCGCAAATATTGATACGCCTCCAACAACAAGGAATGGACATACCTGAAACAAAAATAGAAATGCTTAAACATGGACTAATTTGATCCGAAATCATAAACATATCTTGTCACCTAATGTTTCGTTACCAGACCTGTTATCCCTTGACAGAAGAACAGATGCGATTAATTTTAAATTTTTGAGGAATTAAGGGTTAATTTGGATAGGTGGTAAATAATTTTTTTTATTTTTACCTTATAAAAAATTAAAGAATTAATGTTTAGTATAATTTTTTAAGAAGTTATTTAAAGTATTTATGAAAAAATTGAGAAAAAGTGACTTCTCCTATAATAATTTTTTTAATCATTTTTTTAAAATAAATATTTTTATAACTAAAAAATCAAATATAAAATAATTTTGTTTTTTTATGTTTTAAGTTTATTTTAAAAAAGTTTAATTAAGTTATTTATTTAAATTGATTCTAATTTGATTGATAAAATTATTTGGTGATGAATTTGACAAAAGACTTATTTTAATTGGCTATTAACCCATATTAACGTTTCATGAATTTTGGTGATTTTAGAGAATATCAGAATAGGATAGGAATACCCTGTGACTTCTGAACACGTAGTGGTGGAGTTTGAAACAAAATTTTGGAGGGGCCAAAATTTACATAAAAATTTGATAATAATATTTGTATTAAAATAAAATTTATAAATATAATTATTCTTTAAGTTTGTTACTTATAAAATAATAAATAAATAATTCTGTAGATAAAAAATAGAAAATAATTTATAATAGTACTCTCCTTTTTAAATATTAGTCTTCTTCTTAAAAATGCATCAATTTTTTAATTTTTTATTATTAATTTATATAAAAATTTGAATATATATCCTGTAAAATATGTAAAAAGAATTAGAAGAATAAATATTAAAATTTATAATATTTATTGAATTTTTTTATCAATTTATATAAATAAAATAATATCAATACTTATTGAATATTCTAAATATTTTTTATCATATAAAAAATTAAATCAAATAAACAGTAAAATATAAAATAATATTAAATTAATTAAATAAAAATATCTAATTTTTTATATTTGAACTCAAAGGTAGAAGAAGTATTGCTTGTTAAATAAAGAGCTGAGAATATAGAAGCTACTAGCAAAGTAGAGTATTTTTTATAATGATGATTTTTATCTTTTATTTTGTTAAATGATCTTTTTTTATTCTTATCTTTTTTGTTAAATAACTTTTTTATTTGATTTGATTGTTAGACGATTTTTTTTTTATGTTTATGCTTTTTGTTAGATAACTTTTTTATTTAATTTGATTTTATTTTTTAATTTTGATGTGTTATGAAAGCCAACAAATCACAATCCAACATGTTTTTAATGTCTAAAACTATAAATTATTGTGTAATAAAAATAAAATATTTAAACCGGTTAAACTATTTTTTATTTTTCAAAAATGTATTATTAATTTTTTAATAAAAAATTTGGGAGAGGCCATGACCCCTGTTGGAACTTGGAAGAACTGTTATTCCCATTTCCATCTCCTGATACTATTATTCTCCACCTTTAAAAGTTAAAGTAATTCGTAGTTGAGCTTTAAACCCATGATCTATTCGGACATTTTCCATGGGGCCGGTTTGGTTATCAAAACATGCTTAATATAGTTGTATAATATACAATTAAATTAGATTGGTCTAATAATTAATTTAGTGTTTATTTTGAAAAAAGATTTTTTTTATTTTTTAGCGTGTTTAGTAAATTTTTAGTAGTAAAAATAAAAGTATTAAAAAAATAAATTTTTTTTTAGAAAAATTATAATTTATATCTTTTTTTAAAAGATCTTTTTTTTTAATTTTTTTATATAATAAATAAATAAAAAATACTTTTATATTGTTATACCCAAACATAATTGATAGATAAAAAGATCTTTTTACATAAGATACCTAAACATAAAATTACTTTTATTTTTCTATAAGATATTTTTAAAAAAAATAACTAAAAAAAGATATTTTTTTAGAAATTCACCCAAACAAGTTTTTAGGGTTTGTTTGGACGTCATTCTTTAAAAAAGATCTTTTTTAAATGATATTTTTTTAAAAAATCTCTCACAAAAATAAAAGTAATTTTATATTTAGATATCTTATATAAAAAAAATTTTAATATTAATATATTTAAGTAAAATAAAATAAAAATATTTTTTTATTAATTTATTATGTAAAAATAATTTTTTAAAAAAATCTTTAAAAAAGATGTAAATTTTAATTTTTTTAAAAAATATTTTATTTATTTTTTTAATATCTTAATATTTATTATTAAAAATTTATCAAACATATTAAAATAAAAATTCATTAAAATTTTTTTTTTATTAATTTAATGTCGTTCAAATAAGTACTGTATAATATACTAGCAGTCACATGGATCTTCCGGGGCAAGTGGCAACTAGTTATAGACCAAAACGCAGCGTCTGTTCATAGGGCAGCGTTTGGATTTTGGATCCACCATCAAATTTCAGTTGAGGGACGCTTTAACTTCCCAGCTCTAGGGTTCCTCCAATTTTACCTCCCTTGCTCAGCTTCTTCCCCATTCGCGTCCTTCGCTCCTCCACCTCGCCACGCCAATACGCCGTCGTTTACCGCAACTCAGCTTCTTGTCTCTTCTTACCTTTCTCTTAATCGGTAACGTTTCTTCCCCAATTCTCTCTCTGTTCATGTTTTAACACTCGCACTTCACTCACTTCCCTCTCTCATTTTGAACTCTTAACCCAACACGCAATGCTAGCAATATGTACATGTTTGCGGGTGCATATATTCACATTTTCAGTGTAATTCTCTTATGAAAATTTAAATTTATTATTTATCCTCTGCAATTAGGAGAAAAGGGGTTTCGTTGGATATGGATAGTCATGAACAGTTGAACGAGGAAATGGAGATGGATATGGAGATGGATTCGGGTTCCGAAGATGAAAAGAGCAGAGCTAGAAACTGTGTAAGTGGCTCTTTGGAAGATGAGAAGCCGCCATGCCAAGCTGAGGATCCTGCCGACCCTGCCGCCACCATGTGCGGTGCCCCTACCTTGCAAGTGGGTTTTGAAGTAACCAAAACTGTCGTGATCTCCGAGGAAGTTAAAGGAGCAAATGGCGAGAATGGCAGCCTCTCGTCTTCTTTGAAGGGCGAAGGGAGTCCCACCAGAAACTGTGTGTTGGATGGAAGATGTATCCTTGTGTGTGTTTGTCTTTTCTCCTATGTGCTAGTGATTTGTAGCTTGGAGAGGCAATTGAAGTTTCTGCTTGTGTCTGGGTTTTATTTTCGAAGGGGGAGGAGGGAAGGGAAGGAAAGGGCTTTAAAGAAGGAAAATAAGCTCACAGCTACTGTTGAAACCCCTTCCCTTCTCTCTCATTGCTTCTAGAATAAAACAACCAAACACATTTATCAGGGGTCATCCAAAATGTTGCATATATAATTCTTTGTTGAAGAAAGTTGATTTCCTTGAATGAAAATTAATTAGTCTCTCTTGTGCTTCTTAAGTTCTGTATGCTGTAATTGCAGTAAATCCTTTCTGTAACAATGTATGTGATTTTTCATATCAGACCAAGAGTATGTAGTATCAATTAGGTGATGATGGTTTGCTTCTTATTATTTTCAAAGGACTTGTAGTTCCGTAATATGTGTAATAGCTATTTTAGGTGCTAAACGAGCCCGGATTGCTGTTGATGAACATCAACCATCAGTTCATTTCGTATATAATTCCCTAACAAGGTATGCGATATTACAACAGGATATGATCTTTATACGAAAATGGAAAGGGAAAAAAATTGAAAAACCAAGTTTTATATCTTTTTAATTGTAAAATATCTGATCTTGCCTTTAAGTTTAATTGAATGATAGGTTTCGGTGATTAACTTTTTATGTGTTGACCCTTTCCAGAGCTAGTAGACAGAAGCTTGAAGAGCTACTACAGCAGTGGTCAGAGTGGCATGCTAAACATGTTTCTTCATCCAATGTAAGGCCTGCTGTTTTAAAATTCTTTTGTTGAAAGCTTATTTTTCTTTAAAGTTTAAAGTGATTAAATGAGTAATTAGAGAATAAAATATGATCAAAATAAAACATGTAAACAGACAAAAATGTGAATATCTTTATTAGCATGGGGTTGGAATGAGAATTGTAGTTTTTATATTTATAATTGTGGAGCTACAGTCCATGTAGTGTCAGTGATTGGTAAACATATGCAAATATATATATATATATATATATATATATATATATATATATATATATATACTTATAAATATGATGAGTTCTAAGTTTCTTGGTCTTCAGATGAAACCTCCATACTAAAATGTGGTGATATGATAGGTATTTATTTTGTGGGATGAATGAGGTACAAAGTTTTATTATTTTCAAAAGTTGTCTTCTGTGATGATTCATGAGAAAAAAAAAAATCATAATTTGTCTATGATTGACAGAAGTCTTGTAGGAACTGACCTGTAGACAATTCGAGTGATCTTGAGAACTTGAATTGGAAGGATCCTCAGATTAGATCATTGATGTGTTGGCAAACAAATGATGCCAATTCTTTTAATACTATTGCTAATTCTATTTTGCTTTTTTAGCTTCCCAAACGATGATATGAATTAGTTAGCTATGTTTGTCTCTCCAGGATCCTAGCGATGTGTTGGAATCTGGCGAGGAGACATTTTTTCCTGCTCTGAACGTTGGCCTTGAAAAGACCTCGGCTGTGGTGAGTTAGTATTTTTATGACAACCTCCTTAACTGTGGGCCTGTATGCTTTCAATTCCACTGCTAGGAAACTAGTCCAGTCACTCTCATGGTGGTAATCTGATTTATCCCGGAATAGATGTTTTAGTTGTGTTTCGCATAGTCGCAGTGATAAGTTACAGTAGCCATTGCAGTGTGCATTCATTGCATCTTGTTATAACTGCCTTGTCCATTTTTATTTTTCTATTGCTTTTAATTTGTTAGTCCATTTTTGTTATTAGTTACTAATTTTAATGCACTATATTACTATTTATTATATCAATGTGGATTGTGGAAACCCATCTCTAGTTACGGTTACACCATAAATTATTAGGATAATTAGCATGTTATCATATTGGCTAGTATATGCACTTGTTAACAGTATTCACCTTAGAAAACTGGAAAATATTATATTTTTTTATGCCAGTTTTTTTATCCAATTTCTTTATATTGCAGTCATTCTGGATGGATAAACAGACAAGAAATGATAAGAATAAAGATTTTGTACCTGTAGATGATAATTCTGTACCTCTATATGATCGTGGATATGCTTTGGGATTGACTTCAGCTGATGGTTCAAGTAACTTGGATGGGTATATGCTGTCACTTACTATTATTTTAGATGAAAACTGGATGCATCTAATTTTCTAGTTCTTGGTGGTTCATGTGCTTGTGTGATGTTTGAAATATAAATAATATGAAATATGACTAGTGGAAGTATCTTCTTTTTATTAATACCATATTTATTATGACATGTGCAACTGTGCAGTGCATATCAAACAATTGCTTGCTAGTGCAATAATTGATCATTGTGGCTACAGTGTTTCTTCTTTCTTCTAGAAAAGAATCATAATTAAACAGTTGGCTTGCAAAAAATTGATTCTTATTTAATTGTGATGTTGCACTGCTCATAAAGCCTTGGCTTGATGGCTCAACAATTGATCACTGTGGCTACTGGCCAGAGTTTCGTCTTTTGTGGTTCTAGAAAAGAATCATAACTAAAATGCTGCCTTGAAAATTTTATTCTTATTTTAAATTTCTAATTTTATTACCTTCATACTTTTAAGTGTGTTAGGTTTCCCCTATTTTAGATTCCCTTAATGGTTTAGAGAATGATCTGAGAAAGAAAGTCTGTTTCCTTTTAGAAGTATCTTTTTAGTTTTATAAAATTTGCCTTCTTGGTTCTATGGGGGCTCGCATTGAGCAGACTAGCAATTGGTAGAACTCTTCTGTACAGTGTATTTGACACTATCTTTTTTGTTTTATCGTGTCACTTACTCTGCAATGAGGAGTTTCAATACTTCTCTTTAAAGATCATTTTGTCCATATTTTCAAGTTAGCAACTGTATTCCCAGTATCTTCTATTTAAAGCTGGACATATTCCTTTAAGTGGTAGAAACTGGCGCTCGGCAACAATAATTGGTATTACAGCAGCATCTAAGACTGAGATGTGGGAAAAATGCTCTGTATTTGATCAAATTATTGGAAAATATTGGCACCTGGAAACAATATTTTTACCAAAGGTGTTGTAATTTGAAAATTAATTGGGACAAGACTTTCTGTTGGTCATACCCGCTTTGAAATCTTTATTGGGATATGCTGATTTAAGAACAGTTGAGTGGTAATGTATTATATAATTTCAGGGTAAATTACGCTTACCTCTCGAGATTTGTCTGAACTACACTTGGCTCTTCTCTAGCTGTCCAATATAAACCAACTTCCCCTACTTTACAATCGTCTCATATGAAATGCCCTTACCCATCTCTCTCTCTCTCTCTCTCTCTCTCTCTCTCTCTCTCTCTCTCTCACACACACACACACACACACTCCCATCTTCTGCCTCCCCTACCAAACTCTAACCCAAACTCCATCTGACACCACTCCCCCTTAATAGAGTACATTTGTTTTGTGTTTAAGATGAATGAGAACAATTGGTTTTAGTGTTTCAGCAAAGACACTTCTGTCTAGGATCTATAATAAAGTTTTGCAAATTTTCGCAGGACAATTTTCAGCTTAGATTCATGGTTACTGTATCCCATAGTTGAGGCTTAAAAAATCTTGTTCATAACTGTGTCACACTGTAGGAGATCCCAACAAGCATTCACCACTTCTTTGGCAATGGTTGAGACATTCACTGCCCACTATTGTGAAGTTTAAGTGGTGTTTAATGCAAAGTTACAATATTGATTTATTTATATCCTCTGACATTCCTTTCATTTGCAATGAATGCCGCAATACAACTTCCATTTGTAATGAATACCATAAAGTTCTCTGATGTTAGGTTATATGCCGGAATTAGTTATCTAGTAGTGAGTATTTTTCGGTCTACATGATTTAAGAGAATATCTTGTTGCTCATTCATGTCCTTACTATCATGGGAAATTGTAAGCTTCCATCCTTCCATTTTTAGCTTCATGACCCATCATTGAGGCAGGTAAAGACTTTTGGAATAGACAAATTTATGTCATCAAAGGTACAAATAAAGCTTACAAAATTTTTAGTGATTTGAAACACCCTTATTGATCTCTGAAGTATTCACACTGTGTTCGTGGCTAGAAGGCTAAGGGAGTACATGTGTTTAGGAAAGAACCGGAAGTTTAGGCTCAAGGACCATGCTGACATTCAAGCAAAGCCTTACTTGGCCAGTTACAGTAATTTTTATCACACATTATATGGTATGGCAGATGATTCTAGCTGACTATGGCATATTGTTTTGGTGGTAGGATTTATCAGTTAAGCTGTCTATGGTAAATACCTTGCAGAATAGCCCATATTTTCTGTACTGCTTCTGTTTCTCTGCAATGATTTGCCTTAACATTAGAGTTCGTATTAAGGTGGCAAGATTTTGGGTAGACATTTGGTGGATAATGTATGTACCTTGTAGGATTCTTTTGCTTGAGGTTTTGGAAAGATTTGCTGATATCGGTGTTTAAGGGAGGGGTTTTACCATGTGTGGCTCTCAAACCTGTACAAGTGCTGCTGCTTGATGCTTTGAACACACCATTTATTTTACTGTGTTATCCTGGGATATTGGGGCATAGACAACCAGCTTGAACCAGGGGATGCTCCTAATTATTTTACTTGGAAAGTTCATTTACAAACTGAAGTTCACTGAGATTCGGGTGTTTTTGTTCAATTTTTATTGGGAGCAGCATATGGGGAAATATTTTGACTGACTGTTACGACAATGTAATCAAGGATATGGATATTGTCAGTCTCAGTTGAATTTCGCTTACATTATCACAATGGTTAAGAAAAAGAATATATCAGTTGCTTATATATTTTTCCTGTTGCTTCCACAATTCTGGCATCTTGTATTTTTGTAGTGCTGTGCCTTGTGCCTAATGATGTGAAGGAGCTGCTTTTCCTTCTGGTTGGGCTCACAGTTGTGGATGATCATTTAAATAGAGAAATCAAAGCAGTTCCAGGTTTTTTCTCTTTTTCACACCAATGTTAGGAAAAAGGGGAGAAACATTTTATTGGGTTAAGATCAACCATTGTGGGGTTATGGGAGCATCTCTGGATTCTTCATAATGCATAGAGGTTTCTTAGGCCAATTACATTGCTTTCACATCTGATATGTTCTATATTTTTTCAGCATTTTGAACTTACATGTTTGTCATTAATTCCTGATGAAGCATCCAGTTATTTGATTGTACTTGATAAATTTCCATTAGAAGCTGCTGTACTTAACTTCCTTTTTCATATTGTAGTGGTTTGGAGATTGTGGATGATGCTGCCCGGTGTTTCAACTGTGGTTCCTACAGCCATTCCTTGAGAGATTGTACAAGGCCTCGTGACAGTGCTGCTGTCAATATTGCTCGCAAGCAGCACAAGACCCGTCGAAACCAGAATGCGAGTTCTCGAAATCCAACTCGATATTATCAGGATTCTCCAACTGGAAAGTATGCTGGTTTGAGGCCAGGTGCTCTTGATGATGTAACACGTCAACTCTTGGGCTTGGGGGTAAGAGTTTTTGCTCATTTTAGTCAATGAAATCTTCAATTCCCCCCACCACCCCAAAAAGAAGAAGTTATATCAAGAGAAATTAGGGAAATTTTAACTAGGGGAGGACAGGATATATTCCAAATTGGGAAAAACAAAACGGTCGTATCCTTCGGGTATGCAAAAAAGGATTCAAGGAATCCATACAAACTTTGACAGAATCTATTCAAGGAATTTATATTGCGCTTCTGTTGACAGTATAGTGAAACACATGACTTGGGATGGTTACATTCCTCTAGTCCCTCGGAAGTATGGAAAGGTGAAAAGAGGAGATGAAAGAAAAATGTTAATTAGATAGTTAGTGACTCAAAAGTTGAGTGTCTTGACCCTGTATGAATAACTAAATGACACTTGTGCACTTTAGTTTAGATGCCATTTCAGATATATTGCTTAAGTTTCCCAAAAAATTTATATTTATTTGGTCCTTAACAATATAGATAGAGTGTACCTTTAACGATGAACTGAACTTTGGGGTATCATGAGTTTCTCCTTTTTCTTTAACCAACAAAATGTGACTTGTTTCTACTAGTAACACAATCCCCCAAGGAATAGATTTATTTATGGTATGCCATGTGAAGTAGCTTATAATATTTTGCTTGTTCAACTACTTGTTTGTACTGTATTTTTTAGTGTAAGTATTGGCAAAATGATTGTACTGATAGGTTGCATAACTATACAATGGAGAGTAATAAGACATCATAATTTTTATTTTATATTTTCATAAAATTATACAATGTTTTCTTGTGCAGGAACTTGATCCACCCCCTTGGCTTAACAGAATGCGGGAATTAGGGTACCCACCTGGATATCTTGGTAAAGTACATTTCTTTGACCTTAATTACCCTTTTTTATAGGACCAAAGTTGTAAAATTATTTTCACGATCACTTTGTTGAACCTCTGATATAAACCCAATTAAAAACAAGTGAAATTGTTCATATAACAACCCAAGGGATGAACTCTTTTGGCAACTTCAAGATCAAGACAGCATGAAATATTTGCATTTTGCTCACATACCTCTTAATACAGAATTTTATTTATTTATTTAGAAAAATGCGCTTTTCATATAATAGTGGTGTGAAGTCATGTGTGAGGATTTCACAAGTGCATTTCATTTTTAGATGTAAGTTACTGTCTGCATGACACGAGACTACTAAGTGGTGTATAATATATTGTATTGGATTCGATACTTATTAATGTTTTAAATTTTTATATATGATAGTATTTTTTTAGACAATTTAATGCTGCACATGCTGTTATCTCTTATTTGCAAGTCTCTTTTAGTCTTTTATTTGGCAAAGTTTGCTCCATGTACTGTATTCTATCTTTTTCCTTTTTCTTATTTTGTATATCAAATTAATTAATTATTCCAATAACATGGTATGGAATTTAGATGTGGATGATGAGGATGAACCTTCTGGTATTACAATCTACACTGATAGGGAGATTGCAGAGCAAGAGGATGGAGAAATTGTGGAAGTTGATTATTCAAAACCAAAACGAAAGATGACCATTGAATTCCCAGGAATAAATGCTCCTATTCCAAAAAATGCTGATGATAAATTGTGGGCGGCCGGACCTGCGCCCTCGGGTTCAGATACATCAAATAGTTCAAGGACACACCACAGATCAAATCATAGCTCAGACTATGGCAGCAGAGGATACTTTCGTGAGCAAAGATCTTCTGGGGATTTCCGGGATGATGGTCCCCCTGGGGACCCAGGATACGGTTCCTATACGCATAGTTTTCATCCTAGGTATGGTGGGCATGATTCTTTGGCAAGGAGTCCTTCAATGTCGAGGTCCTATTCAGACGGTAGGAGAAGTCCTTTGCATGAAGAAGAACCCCCCAGGCCTTTTTCCTTTCATTCTCTTCATTACTCAAGTTCAGAGAGGCTTTCTTCGTCCTTTGACCGAGATTTTGGTAGATTTGGAAGCTCAACCTCTGGAAGCCTACCCGACAGAGATTACGATCGAACATCTCGAATGCACTCAGATGATCGTTACTCTCGTAGTTGGAGATGAAACTAAATTATGTATCCAAAAAACAAAAGAAAAATACAAGGTTAGGGAATGTACAAAGTGCTAGGGAAGTTGGCATATATTTAGCCGTTTCTGGTAGCTTTTTGTATGCATACTCCTTTTGTTATTAGGTTTCCGACCTCAACTATTTTGTAACTCTGGTTTGCTTGCAGAAAGGATTGTAAAATAATCTACTGTTGGCTCATTTATATATATAAATCATTGTCTAAGTTTTTAAAATGTAATAATCGTTGCAATGGTATTATAAATTAATAAGAAAAACAACTATTTGTACTCATAAATTTTACGAACGCTGACAAAAGTACTCATTAAAAAAGGAAACTAATGTTGTATCCATTAAAGATGGATTCCGTACGACATAAGTATTTAACTCTTAAATTTATATTGACTTTTTAATAAAATTCCAAAATTACCCCATCATTATCTTCAACTTCTCTTCTCTTCTTTCTAAAATCTCCAACACCTCCATTGCATAAAAACTTTAATCTCAATACTTAAAAACTCCAAATTACCCCTTTTAGCAAATTTCAATCTTCTCTTTATTCTTTCTTATCTTCATCAGATGCTGGAGGAGATAATGCAAAGGTACACGGACAGAGTGATGGTAAAGGTGCTTCAGGTGATGGTAATAACTCTTTACCCGATTCATTGTTGAAGGAGAATAATGGTGGAAAGAAAAGCTTGTTCTCTAGGAGTAAGTAATCACTTGGTAGAGTTATTCGCCAAGCCACTAGGATTGGTGGATTTCGCTATCAGGGGAGGAAGGATAATAATTCCGAAATGAATTCTGATTGTCTAAATGGTTCTGGATTGAATGGTGTTGAGATGAATCATCTTGTAACTGTGAAAGGGAAAGAATCAGAGTCTGTGTCTTTGGTTGACATGTCGGAAAGAATCTTGTTGTTGTTTATGGCTGTGACAGTGGAGAAGGAGGAAGATGAGGCTGACGGTTGGTGACGGTAGGGGTGATGATGGTGTTGGTGAAGGAGGTGGTAAAATTGATGAAAAGAATAAAGAGAAGATTGAAATTTGCTAAAAGGGGTATTGAGATTAGGGTTAAGAAAATGGTAATTTGGGGTTTTTAGGTATTGAGATTAAGGTTTTTAGGCAATAGAGGTGTTTGAGATTTGAAAAAGAAGAGAGGAAGGGTTGAAGATAATGGTGGGGGTAATTTTGTAATTTTATTAAAAAGTCAATATAAATTTAGGATTTGAGTACTTTTGTCGTACGGAATCCATCTTTGATGGATACAACATTAGTTTTCTTTTTTAATAGGTATTTTTGTCAGCGTTCGTAAAATTCATGGGTACAAATGGTTGTTTTTCCAAATTAATATTAAGATCCATTGTTTGGACTTTCGAGCATGACCTTTCGTTTTGGAGGAGTTGAAACAATTGTTATGGAGTTAATATTCAAAATAACTTCTGAAATTTGATTTCTGACTCAATTTAGTCCTTCAATTTTTAATTGACCCAAATTATATTTTAAAATTTTTAAGGTGTGATTCATGTTAGCACTTTCGTCTATTTTTATTACCAGAGAGATGATGTGACACGATTAAATGATATTATGTTGCTGTTTGTGTCTAAACAACATCAGTTTACTCTTTTCTTCTTGCTTTTCAATGTCTGAAACTCCCACCACCTCATTGGAATGTATGGTTGAGGGTGGTGACAATAGGAGTGGTGAGAGGTTCGGACATTGGAGAGGAGAAACAAGAATGAGGGAGTAGTAAAACAACGTCGTTTAAGTGCAAATAGCAAAACGATATCATTTAATCATGCCACGTCATCTATTTAGCGACGAAAATAGACAAAGAAATTAACTTAAATTACGCCTTAAAATTTTATGATACAATTTAGATCAATTAAAAATTGAAAGACTAAATTGAGTTAGTGGTTATATTTTAGGGCTATTTTAAGTATTAATTCAATTGTGATGTTTTTCCAATTTTACTTTTTATGACAATTTTTGACAAAATTGATGAAATCATATGCACATGCAATGACATCTTAGCCGATAAGATATTCACTTTTTAAAAGTAGCTTTTGATATTTAAAATGATTCTAATAGACATACATATAAGAAAAAATATAAAGATAAATGTAATATTTATTGATATATAAGGTTATACTAAAGTTTTTAATTTTAAAAAATTTATTTAAAGGTGTTTTTTAATTGAATTAGATAAATATACGACAATGCTATATGTATAATATGTATAGGTATGATTATGCCACTTTATATTCGATGGTTAATTTTTTGTATTTATAAAATATTTTTGATAAACATATTCATTTCCACATCCCAATATTTCATAACATTAAGTACGTTATAATTGGATACTGGATATTACTGGTAATAAAATAAAAAAAATTAACATTTTTTGAATCAATTTTTTCACTCTTTTAGATTTGTTTATTTTCAAAATATCATTAAATTTTTTTAATAATATATTTTATCTGTTTATAATATTTTTATTATTTAATTAAATTTATAAATCAAATATGCAGATATATAGACACACAAAAAAATGCATATATATTTCTAAAATTCTTTATGTGATCTCACGGATCGATTTGATAAACTTACGAATTAGATTATATCTATAAAATTCAGATCGAATACAAATAGAATGCTATGAATTGGATTTGGATTTGGATTTGTTCACCTTTAGTGACAAGTGCTCCTAATAATCGTTTTCCTGGTTGTCTTATTGGTGTATTCTAGAGTTGTAACTTGTAATGGATATAATAGAAAAAAATGAAGGATTTGGAGGCTAGAGAAGTGAAAGATGGGTTTAAATTTTTTAAATTTCTTCTTATTCACTAATTTAAAGTAAGAATTAGAATTTCAAAGGCTAATAATATATTTTATAATTGAGAGATTTCAGGTAGTCAATATTTTTTTTTATTATTTTTGTTTTATTTTTGAACTAATACTGGCTAATTATTCTTTTTCTAAAGGTGCTAGGTTTCTAGTATTTTTTAAATATGATCCTTTATAATAATATCAGGAATAAAAAGATAAATTGATAATAAACAGTAATATAATAATTTATTAGAAATAAATAAATAAATATATGACAAAATTCTCTAATTTAGAAAAATTTGAGGATAAAATATTAAATTAGTCCTTCAAATTTGGATCTAGTCCTGTTTTGGTTCCTAAGATTTAAAATGTTCAAAAAATTTTGTTTTTTTTTACCAAATATAGGGAGATTCGAACCCACGATCTCTTAAGTGAGTATAGAAAGATTATGCCATTTGTAAAAAAAAAAATCGTTTAACTTTAATGTAATCTTTTCATGAAATTAATGTTAAATAATTATCAAAACTCAGTTTTATTTAGATTCATTTTGAATGACTTAAATTTTTTTTATTAAACTCTGTTAATTTAGTAATAGTAAATTTTTTATTTTTAAAAATAGTTACATGCTTTTATTTTTTCATGAATATTTTGTCTTTTTAATCTTTTTCGGATTAATTATGTCTAACTATTTCATTACATATATTGCATAATTTCATCCAAAAACAAAAATAAAATAACACATTAAAATATCGCGGTAACAAAAAACACTATATAAGAAGAGGGTTGATGAGGAGTGGTGGATTGAACCAACCTGATTTGTCTCTTCATGGTTCCAAGCTCCTTTGGTGTTGCTTTGGTGTATAGATGGTAGTAGATACCTAAGAGTGGAAGAAGAAGCATTGCATTTGCAACGAGATTTTACTGAAATGGGGAGTGACTGCAAAAAGCATATTGCGATGAATGAATTCAATAGAAAAGAAAAGGGGGGTGTGTTGGTAAAGTAATTTTTTTTATATGGAAAAAGTGTTGGTATTTTTGTTCAAAATAAAATTATTTTGTGTAATTATATATGGGTGAATTTATTTTTGTTCAAAAAGACAAATTATTTTGTATAATATTTGAGGTTGTGGAGGACTGCAAGATTATAAAAAATGAATTTAATTAATACAATCAAATAAAATGTACCTCAATTTACATGAAATACAATGAAATACGAACTAAATATATTGCTATTTAAAAAGATATGCAACTCAATAAAACATGCATAAAATGGCACTAGAAGCACTATAACAAATTTCTATGAGTTAATTACAACAAATGCATCAACAAAGTCTCTCAAAATGGACAAAAAGAAGACAACAACACTAAGTACACCTCAAATTAAAAATAATATATCAAAAGACAAATTAAATACACCAAAAATATTAGAAAAAGATTTAAGTAATACTTACGATTAATAGTTTCTTCTTCTATATCTTCCTGTTTGAAAGATTTTGCAGCAGTTTGTTGAGTTTAGGAAGGGTTTGAGATTGAAAGAGGAGCAAATATTTGAAGTAGAATTCTTAAAAAATAAAAAATAAAAAAGTTAATATGAAATAAACATTTAGGTACAAATGATTAACTCAATAAATAGAACATTGAAAGTGAATTGAAAAACTCACATGTCCACTAATTCTGATTGAGAATGAGTCTATTTCGAAAGAACAGTAATTTGTCCTTTTGAATTATTATATATTATTTCTTCTTGAATAGGAGCTTGTTTATTTAATGATTTTTCTTGTTTCTTGAACTTTAAATACACCAAAATCATCTCACAATTACACCTCAAACATTCAATAAAAACAAAACTTTTGCTGTATAAGAACTTACATAGTTGTAATTTTGTCTTTTTTTTTCTTGCCTTTTTTTTGCATAAAATCTTAAATATATATATTTAAATATAAAATCAGAAGCAGAATATAGTAGCACAAGAGTTAAAAAAATGATAAGAAAAATATGAATTACATGTTATCACTTGATTGATTTACACTGCTCTGATAATTTGTCTGTATTTAAAATACATGATCATTTTTACTTGCTAAATTTATATGTAGCATTCTAAGAATAAAATAAACATTATTAAGTAAAACTAGAGTAATTACATCATATTTTAAAAAATTTTAGCAAAAATAGAATTTTAGATATTGAATCTTACGTTTGCAAAGAATTATAGTGAGATTCTGTGGAGTGGAGCCAGTTTCTGAAATATCAGTAATTTTTTCTTGCATTCTAAAAAAGTAAACGATCATAAAAAAAAATAATAAAATTAGAAAAATACACTGAAAAGCACTATATATTTTTGTGCAGGCTTATCATTTGTTTTCTTCTTTTTCTTATTTCTTACACATTTCTTCAATTTTGAATGATTAGTGAACAGTATTTTTAATAATCTTTTGTGTTCTCTTTTTATGTTTCTTGGTGATAATTTCGGATTTAGCTTTAAAAATTTCTTGACTTTTCGCGACAATTTTGAGAGATTTTGAGCTTGATTTGAATTTTAAGCGTCGTAATTTTGATTGAAGGAGAAGAACCTTTTTTTTATAATGACGTTCGTACTATTTAACAGTTAGAAGAGTGCAAATATGCACTCTAATCTGAAATTGATTTTTGTTAAATTTGAACCAATTTAGTTGAATTTGGTTGCCACAAAAATTTGTATATATAACAAGACTATTTACATTATCACAATTAACAGATTATACTCTATCTTATTTTTTGCTAATCTAATTTTATTTTTTTATTTTTTATCAAGTAATCTAATCTTATCTTTATACTTTATTTATACATGAGTTTATTTTAGTTGCGTTTTTATTTAATTTAATTATAAAAAATAAAATAATTTTGTAATTAATGTTAAAAAGATAAAAATATCAAAGATAAAAGTTATTTGATTATTTTAAAGACTTAAAATTTATATTTAAATTTATAAAATTATCTTTTTTGAAGATTATTTAAAATTAAAAAGATAAAAATAAACCCTATAGCCTCATAAATTTATAGAGCGAGTGAAAAAGAAAAATACCTTGGTCACCACTATCTTTATTGTTGTTGTTCTTTAATCTTTATTATTGCTAATCTAATTTAATTTTTTTACTTTTTTATAGACTAATCTAATCTTATCTTTATACTTTATTTATATACGAATTTATTTTAGTTACATTTTCATTTAATTTAATTATAAAAAACTAAAATGACTTTGTAATTAATGTTAAAAAGATAAAAATATCAAAGATAAGAGTTATTTGATTGTTTTAAAGACTTAAAATTTATATTTAAATTTATAAAATTATCCTTTCTGAAGATTATTTAAAATTAAAAAAGATAAAAATAAACCGTGTAACTTCGTAAATTTATAGAGTGAGTGAAAAAGAAAAACACGTTGGTCACCACCACCTTTATTGTTATTGTTGTTCTTTAATCTTTATTATTGCTAATCTAATTTATCTTTTTTTTTATAGGCTAATCTAATCTTATCTTTATACTTTATTAATATACGAGTTTATTTTAGTTGCGTTTTTATTTAGGTTAATTAAAAAATAAAATAATTTTGTAATTAATGTTAAAAAGATAAAAATATCAAAGATAAGAGTTATTTGATTGTTTTAAAGACTTAAAATTTATATTTAAATTTATAAGATTATCCTTTCTAAAGATTATTTAAAATTGAAAATATAAAAATATATCCTGTAGCCTCATAAATTTATAGAGTGAGTGAAAAAGAAAAATACGTTAGTCACCACTCACCACCACTTTTATTGCTGTTGTTCTTTAATCTTTATTATTGTTAATCTAATTTAATTTTTTTATTTTTTACAGACTAATATAATCTTATCTTTATACTTTATTTATATACGAGTTTATTTTAGTTGCGTTTTTATTTAGTTTAATTATAAAAACTAAAATAATTTTGTAATTAGTGTTTAAAAGATAAAAATATGAAAGAAAAGAGTTATTTGATTGTTTTAAAGACTTAAAATTTATATTTAAATTTATAAAATTATCCTTTTTGAAGATTATTTAAAATTAAAAAGATAAAATAAACCCTGTAGCCTCATAAATTTATAGAGTGAGTAAAAAAGAAAAACACGTTGGTCACCACCATCTTTGTTGTTGTTGTTCTTTAATCTTTATTATTGCTAATCTAATTTAATTTTTTTATTTTTTATGGACTAATCTAATCTTATCTTTATACTTTATTTATATACGGATTTATTTTAGTTGTATTTTTATTTAATTTAATTATAAAAAACTAAAATAATTTTGTAATTAATGTTAAAAAGATAAAAATATCAAAGATAATAGTTATTTGGTTGTTTTAAAGACTTAAAATTTATATTTAAATTTATAAAATTATTCTTTCTAAAGATTGTTTAAAATTAAAAAGATAAAAATAAACTCTGTAGCCTCATAAATTTATAGAGTGAGTGAAAAAAAAAAACACATTGGTCACCACTATCTTTATTACTGTTGTTCTTTAATCTTTATTATTGCTAATCTAATTTAATTTTTTTATTTTTTTATGTTTTATAGACTAATCTAATCTTATCTTTATACTTTATTTATATACGGGTTTATTTTAGTTGTGTTTTTATTTAGTTTAATTATAAAAAAATAAAATAATTTTGTAATTAATGTTAAAAAGATAAAAATATCAAAGATAAGAGTTATTTGATTGTTTTAAAGACTTAAAATTTATATTTAAATTTATAAAATTATCCTTTCTAAAGATGATTTAAAATTAAAAAGATAAAAATAAACCCTGCAGCCTCATAAATTTATAGAGTGAGTGAAAAAAAAAACACATTGGTCACCACCACCTTTATTGGTGTTGTTCTTTAATCTTTATTATTGCTAATCTAATTTAATTTTTTTTATTTTTATAGACTAATCTAATCTTACCTTTATACTTTATTTATATACGGGTTTATTTTATATGCGTTTTTATTTAGTTTAATTTAAAAAAAATAAAATGATTCTGTAATTAATGTTAAAAAGATACAAATATCAAAGATAAGAGTTATTTGATTGTTTTAAAGACTTAAAATTTATATTTAAATTTATAAAATTATCCTTTCTAAAGATTATTTAAAATTAAAAAAGATAAAAATAAACCCTATAGCCTCATAAATTTATAGAGTGAATGAAAAAGAAAAAGACGTTGATCACCACCAGTTTTATTATTGTTGTTCTTTAATTTTTATTATTTCTAATCTAATTTAATTTTTTTATTTTTTATAGACTAATCTAATCTTATCTTTATACTTTATTTATATAGAATTTATTTTAGTTGCGTTTTTATTTAGTTTAAATATAAAAAAATGAAATGATTTTGTGATTAATGGTAAAAAGATAAAAATATCAAAGATAAGAGTTATTATTTTTTATAAATTAATCTAATCTTATCTTTATACTCTATTTATACACGGATTTTTTTAGTTACATTTTTATTTAATTTAATTATAAAAAAATAAAATAATTTTATAATTAATATTAAAAAAATAAAAATATTAAGAATAAGAATTATTTGATTGTTTTAAAAACTTAAAATTTATATTAAATTTATAAAATTATCTTTTTTAAAGATTATTTAAAATTAAAAAAGATAAAAATAAACCGCATAGCCTCTTATAAATTTAGGAAGCGAGTGAAAAAGAAAAACACGTCGGTCACTCCACCTTTTATAAGGATTGTTCTTTAATCCTTATATTGTGTTGCGTAATTCGAGACATTGACAAAGAAAAAGACGCAAAACGACCTCGTTTCACAGGTTCGATGACGCTTTTCCTTTTCCTTTCTCTTTCTTTCTTTCTCTCTCTCTCTCTTACTGTTACTGGGTTTTCTTTCTTTATTATTATTTTTTCAACGTAGCTCGGCGATTCTGGACTTAATTAATTGTTTAATCGTAAAACCCTAATTCTGAGCTCGATAAATTTCAATGCTGGCAATTTATATTGGCTTCGCCGTTAATTAATTAATTGACGGTGTTCTTGGCTGGGAAAGATGGTAAAAGATTGAATCTCTCTGCCGACGTCTCGTTTCAATTTAGTTTCATATATTGTTATTCGATTCTTGAACATTAAGTAGAAGAATTCATCAATTCTTGGACATTGATTAATCGATTCTTGATTGTGTTTCTGTTCTTATGTTCGTAAATGCGAGGTATTAGGGTAGATGAATTCGTTAAATTAGTGAATTTACTTTGATACCAATTTGCATGCTTCCATTAGGGTCTGTTCTTTTTTCTAAAAAACATAAGATATAAAAAAGAAAGAAAAGAAATTTATTGAGGCATAGATTTTGAAGCAATGAAGCTCATGTGGTGTTTTATCAGTGGCTCATTTTTTTTTTGGATATGAGAAGCATGTGTGTGTTGTGCATTATTGTGGAAAATGTGGGTGCTAGAGGGACTGTCCGATTACTGTGGAAGAGGAAATTTAAATTTTGGTGAAGGTAATCGAACCCTCCGATTTGTGTATTCCAAATTTATTTAATTTTTTAAATACAAATCGGAGGGTCCGATTTGTGTACTCAAAAATTGGGCGGTCCGATTTTTGCTTCTGACACCATAGTTGCGTAAAGTGTCTATACATTCCATATCTGCGTTTTATACCATTCCCCCTCCCACATCTAAATTAAAAAATGTTTATCAGTGGACCTTCTAAGACAAAAGAATGTTTGAACAATAGTGATGTAATATCAGTGGGTCAACCCTTGTTTTACTAGAGCTTTTACTTAACATATACATCAATTCGAAGAATGGAGTTAATTTTGATCTATTGTCAATATAAAAAGTTTACACAAATATATAAATAATGTATTGTTCTATTAGAGAAAGTTTTTGGTTCAACTTCTCATTATTTAAAGAAAACATCATGTGATAAAATAAATGCTGTTGAACTTGTCTAAGAGTGAATCAAAAGTAAACTCAAGGAGATAGTGCCCACCGGAACGAAAGAGAATCGTCTTCACTAAATGCTAATGGATAAGTTTTCAATATCTTCCTAGTTAGCAAGCATTCAAATTTCTGTTATGAACACTTGATAGCAGAATGAGGACATTTAAATCAATGTTAGATGTTATTATTTGCTGCAGCTGAATTGAATCTATGGGTTGTAATGTAATTTATTTCCATATTATGATTCTTAAACTATTTTTTTGTCATTATTCTTATCAATTATAAGATTGTTTAAGTTTCTGATAATCCTGTTTGTTGTCGACTCTGTTATTCTGATATGATATGACAAAAATTCATGGGATTTCATAAAACTAATATTTGTTAATTTTTTTTTAGTGGATGGTGTAGCAAGATGAACCCAAGGGGTTTTAATCTTGGGAGCACCTGCAGACAAATGCCAAGACATTCGCCATCATTTGCACCAATCCTGCCTCAGGATGGGGGTTTTCACTTGAGCCAGCAGTATGTAAGGAATCAAGTAGGTTTCTCGACAGATTGGAAGGAGCATCCCAGAATTCACCACTGCCGTAATTTTATTACAAGTAGAATGTAAGTGATATAAATTTTAAGTTAACCTCAACTTATTTTGCTTAATCCATGTATTGAGACTAACGGAATTTGAAATTCAGCAAGACAATGTTCTGCTTGGAAGGATTTCATGATGAGTCAGCATTACAGATGGTAGATATTATCGAATACTGGCTATTTCAATATGCTACTTCAGAGGTTTGGTCCTTGAGTTTCTCATTTTTGGTTAATAAAACTATAAAAGGATGAAACACAAACCCATATGCATCACAGATATTTATTGACCTTTTTTACTTGTGTGTCTGGCAGGAGGAGTATATGAACCAGGAGACATTAGGACAGCGAATGCAAACTGTGATTCAGAGGTTGCACGAGAAAGATTGCAATAGCACTATCAATCCCACTTCACTGCATGCCATGTCTAATGTTTGTCTAGCCGAACCTACTTTCCAAAATTTAGCTAGTCCTAATATTGTTCATGAGCCAGTATGCATTGATAATAGAGACTGTTTGGGGACTATCCAGAAAAGTGAACCTACGATTTTTCTAACAACCATGGGAAAGTCCCCTCTTACTGAATCTTTAAATTTGTTCTCCAATCCGCATGTCTCAAGAGAAACACCAGAAGTCCCCAATCCTTTCCCTGGCATGAGGTCTAGCTGTGAGCATTTAAGCCTAAGGGAATATCACCACCAGAAGTTGGATTTTCATCAGAATTCAGAACATTTTATGCAGCCGTATGAGCTTTGTAGTAATGCTTCTATCCCTCAGACAAGTTCATGTTTTGTTGATCAAGACCAGCAATGCTATCCGATGTTAGGAAATAAAACATTGAACGAGCCTCAGATTCCTACAACACTTCTTACTGGGGTTGATCAGTTCGCTTCAGCAAGCGCGGCTGGTCATTTCTGTTTGGATGGATCCACTGTAAATTCAGACAGTGGTTTGAAAGCTTCAGTTGAACAGAGGATCATGCTTGAATATTTTCAGTACAAGAACTTAAACAATGTCTCAGGAGATAGTCCAATTCCGTTTACTAATTATCTACATTTAAGGGTTTGTAGCAATGGGAGGTGTATCTGTGACCAGTCTATCAAGCTGTCTTTTCATTTGAAATACTGTCAGAGTGTTCAATGTCAAATATGTTCCCAATGGAGATTACTATGTGTCAGTGGAATTCCTGAGTCTCACTTGGAACATACAAATTGCATGATTTTGGATTCTGTTGAAACAGATATCAATGCTCCATCTGGTATCTCTGACGTCGTGCCACCACCTACCAAGAGACTAAAAGTGGATCCTGCCAATATAGTTTCTGATCCATTGACTCAAAAGATGGGTGAACCTTTTTTTAAGCCTGTAGGATTTCCACAGTTGCAGCAACAACCAGAGTCTCCCCCCTCTTCTATCCATTCTGAAGTTACATCATGCAGTATGGAACAGTATACAAATCCGAATCTTGATTCTGTAATTAGCGAGATAAAGATCAGTACAATTGATGGCACCTCTGGACATACTTTCAAGAGTAACAATATTTCCTCCGAAGGCTTAGAAGGTGATCACATATCAAAGGAGTCAAAAGCAAAAGATCGTGATGTTACAGCATGCAGTAATTTAAAGGAAAATGTCATTAATGAGACAAAGAACATTTCAACTGATGACATAGTCGGGCAGACTTTCAATAGGGAAAATATTCCCTCCGAAGGGTTAGAAGCTGATCACATACCAGACGGGTTTAAACCAAATGATGCTGCTGTTACAACCAGAAGTAACATAAATGAAAATCTTGTTACTGAGATAAAGAACAGTGTGGCTGATGATAGAGATGGGCACACTTTAAAGAAACCAATAGATCATGATGTGACAGCCAGAAATAACCTAAAAGAAAGTGTTGTTGAAGATATAGAGGAGGTACAAGCTGGAATTGAGTTCAACCAGGGTGCGAAAAATTCTAAGAAAGTCATTGAGCTGAAAGCCCATCAACAAAAGGAAATAAGGTCTTCAAATAGTGTCTCCTTAACTGAGTTTTTCACTAGCGATCAGATAAAGCAGCACATTATGAGTCTCAGAATGCAATTTGGTCATGTAAGTTCTCCATCTTCAAGTGTTTGGTGTTAGTTGAATTGTTGTCCAATTCTTCCCTGCTGAAACTACACAAAAATTATTTTGCAAATTAATGCTGATAAAAATCTGTTCACCTTTATCAATCAGTTTGAAATCATTCTTGTGTGATGATAAAATTTATTCAGTTTTTCTGTTCATTTTATGTTTATATTTGTTTATCTTCCTCTTTTTCTTATCTTTTTTTTTTTCTTTTTTTAACGTGAACCTTACCATGCATTTGTTCTATGCATGATCTGCTTGATCAGCTTTATTGGGATTATACACGTATTTGGTTAAATCTCTTGAAACTTACATCCATAAATTTACTATCAGATAACTGTGACATTAAAGTTTTCCTTTTTTAGGTGATTTAATTTCTTCAAATTAATCCTTAAGGTTAAATTCTTGTTTTAATAATTTGATGATAATTCCTTATAACGATTTCTTATTGGTTGGAACTTCCCAATATCTAGGGAGATTAGTTTGTCTTGTGTCAATAATAAACTGAAATTACTGAGCTCAGTAGAGGCCACATCTTCTTTTCTAAGGATTTCTTCAGCTATAAGAAAGTCTATTCTTTAGGAAATAAAAACACAAGGTTTTGGAAAAGTTGGTGGTTCATACTTGATCGTTAATATGTTATGGAGGCCTCCTTAACTAAGTGGTTTGAAGTTTGACACTTGTTGATTTCATTTTTCATGATTCAATTGAATTTAAAAATCTTCAAGTATCAACTTGGGAAGCATGTGATGTGTTATACTTGTACCTTTTAGATTTCTTTTGAACTTTATAAACCATAAACAAGCTGATGCTGCTTTTTTAACAGGGTTCAACTGAGGAAGAAAGCAGAATTGCTGCTAATACATGCCAATTATGTGAAATGCAAAAGCTTTTCTTTTCACCAGTGCCAATTTATTGCTTATGTTGTGGCCTTCGCATCAAGCGAAATAAATACTATTACTACAGAAAAACAGACGAAGTTGTTTCGCAACATTGCTTCTGCACTGCATGCCATAATATATCTCGAGGTGGATCCATCACTTACAATGGGATATCTGTTTCCAAGGAACTTCTTGATAAGAAGAGAAATGATGAAGTACTGGAAGAATCAGTAAGTTTCGTCTTCATGTACACTAATTCTTCTATGTTTATAGACGATTGAAACTCACTTGTATAATTTTTTCCCTTCTCTTTTAGTGGGTCCAATGTGATAAATGCAAAGGATGGCAGCATCAAGTGTGTGCACTTTATAACAATAAGAGTGATTTGGACTCCAGTGCTGAGTATATATGTCCCAGATGCCGCATAAAGGATATCGAAAATGGAACCCATGTACCCTCACCGGAGTCTGCATTTTTTGGCGCTAAGGATTTGCCAAGCACTATGCTTAGTGACCACCTAGAGAAAAGACTTCTCAAGCGTCTCATGCAAGAGAGAGAACACTGGGCAAAAGAAAAAGGGATTACAGCTCTTGATGAGGTAAGACAATACTATGCAATTACAGTAGTTGAATACCTATGTGGTGTTGCTATGTTTCAGCTAAACATGTTGTTCTTATGCAGCCAATCAATTAAATTGGAAATTGTAGCGTACTAGTTCTGATACTAATTACGTAGAGTCTGTTAAAATAGCTGTCAATCAATAGGCTGCAATGTAGATATTTTCAGATGTAGCATCATATTCTTCTCATAATATTATTCTTGATCTATATCAGTTGCTTTTTCATTATCCTTATTCTTTTGAGAAAAGATGTTTGGGTATTTATTCTAAAAGGCTGCATTTTCTGACTTTTTCCATGTATCACTCCAAATTACCAGGTTCTTGCAGTAGAAGATCTTTCTGTTCGAGTCGTATTATCTGTTGACAAACAATTGAGAGTGAATAAGCAGTTTCTGGACATTTTCCCAGAGGAGAATTATCCTGTCGAGTTCCCCTATAGACTGCAAGTAAGCAGTTACTTCCAATTGGTCATGTATTTACTTCCAATTACTTCTTCAAGACTAAAACTATCTTGATATCACCAATTCACTACCATTTCGTCCATATTGTTCTGAAGAAATGATAGCAGTTACTTCTGTATCAGGTTATTCTTTTATTTCAGAAGATTGAAGGAGTAGATGTATGCCTCTTTGGAATGTATGTCCAGGAGTTTGGCTCGGATTGTGGCTATCCTAATCAGCGTTCAGTATATATTTCATATCTGGATTCTGTTAAGTATTTTAGGCCTGAAAGAGAGACTGTGACTGGAGAAGCTCTTCGTACCTTTGTTTACCATGAAATATTGGTAGGTTGCTTATAGAATAAAATGTTCTTTCTTTATTATTATTTATTTAAACTACATTTCACCTTGGTTTCATTTACCAAGTTATTACATCAGTCACACCTACCTATCCATTCATTCTATTTATTATTTTCCTTTTCACTTTTTCTGTCATCAAACAGATTGGATATCTTGACTATTGCAAGAAACGAGGCTTCACAACTTGCTATATATGGGCCTGTCCTCCTTTGAAGGGGGAAGATTATGTATTGTATTGCCATCCTGATACTCAAAAGACTCCAAAGAATGATAAACTGCGGCGCTGGTCTGTCTTTCTTTTCCCCCTTATGTGTTTATGTATTTTGAATTATCATGTTATTCTTTGTATACTTTCATGTTATAGACTATAGAGAGTATATCACTGTACATAATCTATGGGTGTTATCTTTTGTATTATTTTTTCAGGTATCATTCAATGCTAAGAAAGGCTGCTGAAGAAAATATCGTCGTTGGTGTAACTAACGTATACGAACATTTCTTTGTACCTTCTGGAAAATTTGACTCCAAGGTGACTGCTGCTCGGTTGCCATACTTCGATGGAGACTTCTGGTCTGGTAATGCTATGGATCTTGCTAGGAAAATTGAGCAAGAGAGTGGAGGAGATTATGAGAAGACCTTGAAGGAACAAGTAACAAAAAGAACTTTGAAGACCATGGGATATGTAAATCCTTCAAAGGGGAGTGCCAAGGACATTCTAGTGATGATAAAGGTATGCAGTAGCGTTCACTCTTCATAGTTGATATTCTTAGATGGCTCCATCTCATTATTTCTGGCCTTCTGGGACTTTGAAGTGGTTACCAAATGAGATGCTGAATGACTCTTCATTTTTGAATATCATAATCATTCCTCTATATGTTGTATCTTATGTAATCCTTTTTTATTCCATTCTACTCCCAATTTTCGTATCTTTCTGATGGCAGATTTAGGGTTTTAGTAGCAGAAGAGAGGATAAGGATCTGATTTGTCTGTGTTTTCATTTTCTGTTCTTGTTTTTAATGTCTTCTGTTTTTAGGATTTTGTGAAGGAGAAAGCGAAAATAGGAAATGAAAACAAAAAATATAATTTTATTGTCTTCACTTCTTTTATACATAAAATCCTGAAAATAGAAAATGTTTTCAAACCAAACAGACCCTACTTTTTTATAATTACAAGAAGCTTCACTTTATCAAAATAAAAATTACCTTGTTAGCAACATAAACCATATATCCGTGTTTCTTTTTGTGTTGGGACAACAGTTACCTATTCCATAGTCAAGTGCAAAACCTGTTCACAAGAGCAGAACCTGTTCGATTCATATCAGTTTATATTTGTTCTCTTAGTTCATTAGAACAAAGATAGGTAGTAATGCAATGCAGCAAACTGAATTACCCATGACATTATCAGTCTACAACTTCTATGGATATATCATCTGCAATACAACCTTCACTACTGTTTCCCTGACAATTCTGTAGAGCTGTGGATTTTTAACTGTCTATTCCTTTACTGTAGTGTTCTGCATTCACACAAGGATATATCCTTTCATGCATAAGCATAATTGAATGTTGTATTGTTCTTCTCTATGAGTAAAGTTATATAAACTGATACTTCATATTTTGAAAGTGTAATCTGATCTTCCTTTATTTTCCTCTCTCATTAGTTGGGCCAAACTATGTTATCTTTCAAGGAAGACTTCATACTAGTTCACTTGCAGTATGAATGCATGCACTGTCACGAAGTGATGGTATCTGGAAGGCGATGGTTTTGCACTGAATGCAAGAATTTCCAAGAGTGTGAAAGGTAATGTTAACCTAAAAACATCTCATTTTTTCGAAAATAATTTTCCCTTCTATTTTCTTTTTTTTTTCTCTATTTTTTGCTTTCCTTCTTTTTCCTACACTTAAATGAGGGTTGAAGACCAGTGGGTCTAGTCATTTTTCATCTTCGTTGGATAAATTCACTTCTAACTTTTCCAAACAGATACTGGAAGAAATCGTTCATTTATGTAAATTATATATATATTGCACTCCTTGATTTGTCTTTACCCAGCCACTCCTATTAGCAGAATAAACACTCATATAAATAGATAATATCCTATTTATATGCAGAATTTAGAATGAAAAAGTAAGCTTTAATTGTATGGATAGGACATAAAAGGACCGATCCTCATTTAACATGTATCAATGTTTCAGATGCCACACCGCTGACTCGCACACTTCAGTTAGTGGGGAGAAGCATACATTATGTCAGGTGACTGCCTAAACATGAAGCGAAGTTCATACGATTTTTGTTGTTTTTATTGATTTAATTCAAAAAACTAAAAATATTCATATTTGTTCTCATTTCAGGTTCTCATGGATGATGCCACTTTGGATACCAAGGAGAACGACACCATCCTTGATAATGAGTTATTTGAGAATAGGCCTAACTTTCTAATCTTCTGCCAGAAGAATCAGCTTCAGTTTGACACACTCCGCCGTGCCAAGTATTCCTCCATGATGATCCTCTACCATCTAAGGGCTCCTACTCTTCCATCTGTTGCCCAAACATGTAGCATTTGCTCTAAACACAATGTATTCCAACACAGCTGGAAATGTGATATTTGCCCAGAATTCACTACCTGTACAGCATGCTATAAGGAGAGTGGTGCTAATTGCCATCCACATAAGTTGAGTCGAACCTCTTCAACAACACTTTCTCGGTCAAGGAATCTAGAATTGATGGAGAACTCAGTAATGGTATGAAACTATCTCATTGCTCACACCTACACAGTTATTTATTACTACTAGTTGATTTTCTTCAATTATATATTCTTAATCTGCACACTTGCTGACTTGTCATGTAATTGTTCAAGCAGATTCAGAAACTGATGAAAATTTTACAGCATGCTTCTCGATGTCGCTCGAGTAAAACCCAACCCTGCTCTTACCCAAACTGTCTTCAAATCAAAATGTTGTTCTATCATGCCAGTAAGTGCACTGTTCGAGTTGCTGGGGGATGCCAAATCTGTAAGAAGGCATGGCTGGCGTTAACTATGCACTCGAGGAATTGTAGAGATTCGTCATGTCACGTCCCGCGTTGCATGTGTGTTACACTATGTTTTTTTCCCTTTTTTCCCCTTCACAACCTAGAATCTAGCTTCCATACTTTATTGCATTAAATATTTACTTCATGATGTTCATCTCAATCTTACAGGGATCTGAAGAAGCATGCAGAATGGATAGCTATGCAATTCGAATCTCGGCGGAGAGCTGCAGTTGTGGAAACCATCAGAGGTCAATGATGATATAAGCTTTTTGTGCCTTCTATTAAATTTAACTGGAATGTCATCAACAGCAAGCAAGTGTACACAGTCTTTCAGATTTTTAGTTAATTTGTAAATTTAATACATAGTCTTTCAGATTTCTAGTTAATTTGTAAAGTTAATACATAGGTTTTGAGGAAGTGAAGAAAATTTTGTCCAAGAGCTTCTATAGAAAAAAGAATGGAATAAGAGCTTAAGATAAGCTAGAGCTGGCATAGTAGTATAGTGTTTCCTGCTTAAACAGAGCTGGTTACATCATAATTCTTTTGTAAATATTTGTGGTTATGAAAAACCACCTGAGTCTCCTTATTACTAGTTCGTTCTTAGGGATTTTATAACCTTATTTCTATGTAAAATAAGTCCTATTCTTTCCTTATATTAATTGAATTGTTGAAGGTTTAATTTAAGCTTTTTATACCTCTCTTATCTTGACTCTTCATTCATATTTCGGTTTTACATTCACATTTTGAATTTACTTCATTAGGTTCTTTTGCCATTGTTACAAAGTTATTTTTTTTTAGTTTTGAATTATGAAAAAGTCTGTGTTTAGTATTATTTTAAAAAAATTTTTTGACTTATCCAAAAGTTAATTTATAGAAATTGACTTACGGAAAAGTTAATTTATAACTTTTTGAAAAAGTAGAAATATATGACTTCTCTTTCTCAATATTGGCCTTCCACTGCCATTTTCATCCAAGGTTTCATCTGCTAAAAACATTGACCTTCGACCATCATTTTCACGTAATGATTTATCTGCTGAAAATGTCGATCTTTCACTGTTATTTTAAAACAATGTTCTATCTGAACTACCTATTACATATATTTCTTTCATTTTTTTAATCATTTTACCACTCTATTTTCATTATTATATTTGTATTTAACATGGTGTGTGGTATAAAATTTCAGTTTTAATTTTATTTTTTTTTCATATGATTTTTTTTATATAGCTGTTATTATTTTTATAGTTAGTTATAGCAAGTTCTTGACCCCAACAAAATATACATTGATACACATTTTACGTTTATTTTTTATTTTTATCTACCATATCATATACAATAAACCAACAAACACTAACTACACAATAATTTTTTTTAGCATTGTCATTAAAATTATTGTGAATTAAAAGTTTATTACTGTTTACCACATATAAGAACACCGTTATAGGTGAAGATAAAGAAGAACCAGTTTTTACCTAAAAAATGGAATTAATAAGAGAACAAATAAAGAATTAATTGCCTAAATAATTGTAATCTTAGTGATTAGGTTATAAAAAATTAACATTCAATATTAAAAAGAATTTATTATCATCCTTGTTTTAATATCTATTTTTTATAAAAAAAAATTATATTTTTTGAGTTATTTATCTAAACGCTACAACTTTAAATTAAGTATTTTTATAACTAAAAATTTAAATATAAAATAACTTATTTATAAGCTACTATTAATAAAAATTCTCATATTTTAATATTTTTTAAAAAAAATTTATTTAAATTATTTAACCAAACTGATGTTTATTTCTCTTTTGATTTCTTCAATTTCCGTTTCTTTATAAAATAATATACTTTGCTCGTTGCCGTGGGATGAAGGGATTATCGTTAAGGAATGAGGAGGTATGCAATTATGCATTTATAACAAAACAAAAATAAAACAGTTTCAATTTAAAATAATAGTGAGAATCCAATGCGAGTATAGAATAATATACATTTTTTTTGATTGGAAAGCAAAGCACATCTGCTATTGGAAGACGAATAATATATGCATAGAATCACAAAATTATTTTTTTAATCATTGTAGAGTTATGGATAAAATTTAATTTAGGAGTTGATGTGACTTAATAACATATGTTAAGATTATAAATTAAAAAAATTATAAATTTAAATTTTTAATATATTTATTATGTATTAAAATAAAAAATATAAAAATTTATATGAATAGTAATTTTAATATGTATAATCAAAATACAAGTTAATTAAACTTTTAAATTTTTATGCATATTATATAGCATAATAAACGATTAGAAGTCAAGAGGACATCAAATATACATATGTGAATGCCCCAAGTCTTTTTAAAAAATTAAAAAATAAAATTTGTCTCTCTTTTACGTGTATTTTTTAAATAATTATTTAAATTTATTAAATTATCTAAAAAATAATTGCATCTGACCGTCCAACTAAATTTAATTAACATTTTGTAAAAATAAAATTAAAAAAATGACAAAAGTATACATAAATTTTTATATGATGGACAAATATATATTTTAATTTTTTAATAAGTTATCTGTCCATACCAATATCAAGTATCATTGTTATTTCTATTTTTTTGTAGTCTGAACAATTTTTTCAGTCGACAGTGACTACTAAATGACTTTGTATATTGTGTGATGTAATTCTTTTGATGACTGACACATTAAAAACTAAATGATAAATGATTGAATTTGTTAAATTTAAATTAAAAAAAATTTACAAGTGATTTATAATTTTTGTTCTTTTCTTTTCTTCTTCAAAAAGTGGATGTGGATCAAGGGATGGAACTTAGAAAAAACTACTAGGACTATATTCAAAATAAATTTTAGAGAAGGAAAAAAGAAAATGAAAATTCTAAATCACTTACACATCTTTTTTTATTATTAGTAAAATTTAATAATTTATCATTTAATTTTTACTATGTCATCAAAAGAGTCATGCCACACTATATATAAATAAAGCCATTTGGTAGCCACTATAGCCAAAAAGATTACTCAGATGACAAAAAAAGTAAAAATGTCGAGTTAAACCCCAAAATGGTCTCTGAGATTAGCCTCGTGCACTGAAATCGTCTCTGAAATTCCAATTACACTAATTACGTCACTGAGATTAAGAAAAGTGCACAATATTAGTCCCTAACCCATTTTTCATTAACGACGTGATGACTGTAGCTTGATGACGTGGACGGTAAGTGACACGTGTCATTCCATGATTTAGCCATGTGTAATGATATGATGATGTGGTGATAAATGACACGTGACATGCTGATGTGGATAGTTGTGCCACGTGTCAAATGTTATTTGGGCACGTGTCGCAACAGTATTCGTCCATATGTCATCCATTATGTCATCGTTGTAGATGCACCAAATTAGTCCTACACTTTGCATTAAGTAACTATTTTAGTCCTTGAAATTGAATGTCGTGCACCAAACGTAAATTATATAGAAAAAGTTTAGGAGACCAGCAACTCTATTAAATTCTGACCAGCATGTAACAACAACAAAAAATGAGTAATTCCACACTATTAGATAAAATCTCACACCATTAAAAACATCATTGATGAATATTTGATGGCTACAAATCACAAAAATTGGTGGCTTAACATTCCTCAATTATATATATATTGCTCTCCTTGATTTGTCTTTACCCAGCCACACCTATTAGCAGAATAAACACTCTCATGTAAATAGATCATATCTGTTGTGAAATAAATAAATAAGGAAGAGGTAACAAACATAAAGTAAATAAATATAATTAGATAACAATATTAACCACAATTACTATCTCAATATAAAAGAGATGATATATATATATATATATATATATATATATATATATATATATATATAACGAGAGAGAGAATTTTGTATATAGACAATATAAATAAAGAGAGAGAATTCTTATTGATTGTAGTGTGTCATCAAGGGAAGCTTAACCTCTTATTTATACATGTACAAGAGTCCTCTTTTTCCTCTTTCATTAAATGTAATTTCCTTGGTAATATGGCACTTCACTATAGGAAAGTTAAGCCATCCAAGTCATACATGGTTAATGGTCATCCACTTTACACTTATCACAATACTTCCCCTTGGATGACTATTTAGGATTATTGCCTCATTAAAACCTTATTAAAGAAAAACCTAGTGGGAAAAAACCTTAGTGAAGGAAAAAGAGTACAATATCCTTTAGTGATGGGGACTGCCTCATTAAAAATCTTGTCAAGAAAAACCCAATGGAAAAAAACCTGACCAAGGAAAAAAGAGTACAGTCTCCCCCTCTTGTCGACATCAGTTGATGTCTCGAAATCGGTGCATCACAATCTCATGTACCAATCTTTCAAAAGAAGATTTTAGGAATGACTTTGTGAATAAATCTGACAGATTATCATTTGAGCGAATCTGTTGGACATCAATTGTTCCTTGATTTTGAAGATCATGAGTGAAGAAGAATTTGGGAGTAATATGCTTTGTTTTATCGCCTTTGATATATCCGCCCTTAAGTTGAGCAATGCATGCTGTATTATCTTCAAACAGGACAGTTGGAGCTATTTTATGATCAGTCAGTCCACATAATAACAGAATATATTGAATCAGGCTCCTCAACAAAAAACACTCGCGACTAGTTTCATGAATTGCTAGTATTTTAGCATGATTAAAAGAGGTTATTGCTATCATCTGTTTCGTGGACCTCCATGATATAGCTGTACCACCATATATGAACAGGTATCTTGTTTGAGATCTCCCTTTGTGTGGATTAGACAAGTACCCAGCATCTGCATAGTCAACTAATAGTGACTTAGATCCATAAGGATAAAATAATTCCATATCAACCGTTTCATGAAGATATCGAAAGATTTGTTTGATTCCACTCCAATGTCTTCTGGTTGGAGAAGAACTATACCTTGCTAGTAAATTCACCGCGAATGATATGTCAGGTTGCGTATTATTAGCAAGATACATTATTAAGATATGGTACTTCAAGACCAAGGATATCTTCATTCTCTTCTTTAGGACGGAATTGATCCTTCTCCACATCCAAAGATCTTAGGATCATTGGGGTACTCAAGGGATGTGACTTATCCATATAAAATCTTTTCAAGATCTTCTCTATGTATGTTGTTTGATGAATAAAGATCCTATTTTTTATATGCTCGATCTGCAGGCCGAGACAAAATTTAGTCCTTCCAAGATCTTTCATCTCAAACTCTTCTTTTAGAATTTTTATAATTGTTGGAATCTCTTCAAGAGTCCTAATGATATTTAAATCATCAACGTACACAGCAATTATAATGAACTCAGATGCAGATTTCTTTATGAAAACACATGGGCAGATATCATCATTTTTGAATCCGTTTTTTGGCCAGATACTCAGTAAGACGATTATACCACATTCGTTCAGATTGCTTTAGACCATATAAAGATCTTTGCAATTTGACTGAGTATAACCCTTGCGAATATTCATTGGATGGTTTAGATATCTTTAATCCTTTAGGGACTTTCATATAGATATCACGATCTAATGAGCCGTACAAATCGGCTGTTACCACATCCATTAAATATATATGCAGTTTATGATATGTAGATAAACTAACCAAATAACGCAATGTTATTACATCCACTACAGGGGAATACGTTTCTTCATAATCTATACCGAGCCTTTGTAAAAAACCTTGTGCCATAAGTCGGGCTTTATAGCGCACAACTTCATTTTTCTCATTTCGTTTTCTCACAAATACCCATCGGTATCCAACAGGTTTTACATCTTCAGGTGTACGGACTACAGGTCCAAAGATTTCACGTTTTGCAAGTGAGTCTAATTCAGCCTTCATGGCTTCTTTCCATTTTGGCCAATCATTCCTTTGTCGACATTCTTCGACTGATCTTGGCTCAAGATCCTTACTTTCATGCATGATATTTAATGCCACATTATATACAAATATTTCGTTGACAATTGTCTTATTTCGGTCTCATTTCTTTCCTGTAAAGACATAATTTATCGAGATCTCATAATTTTCACAATTTTCAGGTACCTGAACGTCTTCTAGCGTTAAAACTATATCAGAATTTTGGACAACTGCATGTGTCTCTACTATATCTTTTTCAACAGGAATAGTATTTACCTCTTTTCTCTTTCGAGGATTTTTGTCTTTGAAATCGACAGGCCTGCCACGCTTCTGGCGTGAATTTGCTTCAGTGGCTACTTGTCCTACTAGGACATCAATTCGAATGGGACATTTTTCGCTGGTATATAAGATTTAGTTATCCTCTTTGTATCGGAAAATGCATCAGGCAATTCATTTACTATTCTTTGCAAATGTATAATCTTTTGAATTTCTAGTTCACATTGCCCTGATCGAGGATCTAAATGCATCAACAATGATGCATTCCAATTAAGTTCCTTTTCAGGAAGCTTATTCTCTCTCCCTAATATTGGAAATTTTGATTCATCAAAATGACAATTTGCAAACCGGACTTTAAATACATCTCCCGTTTATATCTCAAGATACCTCACTATAGAGGGAGAATCATATCCAACATATATCCCCAATTTTCTTTGGGGTCCCATTTTTGTGCGATTAAGTGGTGCAATGGGAACATATATCGCACACCCGAATATTCTTAAATGGAAAATATTTGGCTGCTGGCCAAAAGCTAATTGCATAGGAGAGAATCGATGGTAACTCGTTGGTCTCAAACGAATAAGTGTTGCAGCATGTAAAATAGTATGCCCCAAACCGAAGTTGGGAGATTTGTTCGCATAAGTAAGGGTCTAGCAATTAATTGGAAGTGTTTAATAAGTGATTCTGCTAATTCATTTTGTGTGTGAACATAAGCTATTGGATGTTCAACACTTATTCCATTAGCCATACAATAAACATCAAAAGCTTGGGAAGTAAATTCACCAGCATTATCAAGATAAATTGTTTTGATTGGATTTTCTGAAAATTGTGCTTTTAATCGAATAATTTGAGCCAGTAATCTCGCAAACGCCAGGTTGCGAGAAGATAATAAGCACACATGTGACCATCTCGAAGATGCGTCTATTAGGACCATAAAATATCTAAAAGATCCACATGGTGGATGAATATGTCCACATATATCACCTTAAATTCTTTTTAGGAATTCAGGAGACTCAAATCCAATCTTTACTGGTGATGGCCTTAAAATTAACTTTCCTTGAGAATATGCAGCAATCTTCTGGTTCTTTAGTAAATGTCCATGAGAGTTTTCAATAATTCTCTGATCATGGTTATTCCCGGATGACCCAATCTATCATGCCAAGTTATAAATTCATTTGGACTAGTAAACTTCTGGTTTACAATGGCATGTGATTCAATTGCACTAATCTTGGTATAATACAACCCAAATGAAAGTGAGGGTAACTTTTCTAATATAACATTTTTATTTAAATCATGAGTTGTGATACATAAATACTCATGATTTCCCTCATTCATTGTTTTAATATGATATCCATTTCGACGAATATCTTTGAAACTCAACAAGTTTCTCAAAGACTTGGTAGATAATAGTGCAGTATTTATTATAAATTTTGTTCCTCCGGGAAACAAAATTATAGCTCTTCCGGAACCTTCTATCACATTGCTTGAGTCAATAATAGTATTAACATATTCTTCTTTTGGCACAAGATGGGTAAAATATATAGTACTTTTAAGAATAGTGTACGAACTTGTACTATTCGCAAGGCAAATATTTTCAGAATATGTCCTTACCATTTTTCTTAAAAAACAAATGATAATAATAATAATAAAATGAGTAGAAGTACAGTAAAATTATTCACATGAATACTTAACAAACACATACATATATCAAACTATTTCATCATTGATCAAATAGCCAATATTTTCTTTAGAATCTTTAAAGAAATTAGATACATCATAATGAGTGGTGGAATTTTCATCATTTAAAACAAAATTTGTTTCCTTTCTTTTGTCATTCTTTTTCAAGGATGCTTGATAAAGATCAACTAGATGCCTTGGGGTACGACAAGTACGTGACCAATGGCCATTTCTCCCACAATGGAAGCATTTATCCTCAATTGATATACTTTACTCATTGTTTCTTTCTTTATCCCACTTCTGGTGAGATCCTTTATGAACATAATTTATTTTCCTTCCATAATTTTTTTCGTTACCAAAACTTTGCCATTTACCTCTTCTGGGGTAATGATTTACCGCATTTACTTCAGGAAATAGGGCGGCACCAGCTGGACGCGCTTCATGATTTCTCAAAAGTAACTAATTGTTGCGTTCAGCAACAAGAAAGTAAGAAATTAACTCAGAATATTTTTTAAATTCTTTTTCTCGATACTGCTGCTGCAGGAGCACATTCGAGACATGAAAAGTCGAGAAAATTTTCTCTAACATATCGAGCTTAAGAAAGTATCACCGTCTTTTGATGATTGTACCTTTTTTCAAGGTCTTTCCACAGATCTGCAAGATCTTTTAATGTGGGATATTCATTTTTTCAATCATATGTCAAGATGACGACGAAGAAAAATTATGGCTTTGGCTTTATCCTTCTCGGATGTATTATTTCAGCCTCAATGGTATCTCTAAGATCCATTGAATCAAGATGGATTTTAGCATCTAGTATCCTTGATAAATAATTGTTTCCAAATATATCAAAAGTATTATATTCAAGATAAAAAAGCTTTGACATAATGAAAATTTATTACCTGAAGTCTTTCTAAAATTTCGTTAGAGCTTTGTGTTGATAACGTGTTGTGAAATAAATAAATAAGGAAGAGGTAACAAACATAAAGTAAAGAAATATAATTAGATAACAATATTAAGCACAATTATTATCTCAATATAAAAGAGATGAATATATATGTATTAAGGTACGAAGAAAGAAAGAGAGAGAGAATTTTATATATAGACAATATAAATAAAAAGAGAGAATTTTTATTAATTGTAGTGTGTCATCTACGGAAGCTTAACCTCTTATTTATACATGTATAAGAGTCATTTTTTTTCTCTTTTTTTTAAATATAATTTCCTTGGTAATATGACACTTCACTTTAAGAAAGTGAAGTCATTTAAATGATACATGGTCAATCATCATTCACTTTATACTTATAACAATAATATCCTATTTATATGCAGAATTTAGAATGAAAAGGTAAGCTTTGATTGTATGAATAAGACATAAAAGGACCGATCCTCATTTAACATGTATCAATGTTTCAATGCCACACCGCTGACTCGCAACTTCAGTTAGTGGGGAGAAGCATACATTATGTCAGGTGACTGCCTAAACATGAAGCGAAGTTCATACGATTTTTGTTGTTTTTAATGATTTAATGCAAAAAAAAATAAAAATATTCCTATTTGTCAGGTTCTCATGGATGATGCCACTTTGGATACCAAGGAGAACGACACCATCCTTGATAATAAGTTATTTGAGAACAGGCCTAACTTTCTGATCTTCTGCCAGAAGAATCAGCTTCAGTTTGACACACTCCGCCGTGCCAAGTATTCCTCCATGATGATCCTCTACCATTTAAGGGCTCCTACTCTTCCATCTATTGCCGAAACATGTAGCATTTGCTCTAAACACAATGTATTCCAACACAGCTGGAAATGTGATATTTGCCCAGAATTCACTACCTGCGCAGCATGCTATAAGGAGAGAAGTGCTAATTGCCATCCACATAAGTTGAGTCGAACCTCTTCAATAACACTTTCTCGGTCAAGGAATCTAGAATTGATGGAGAACTAAAATTTTTCAGCATGCTTCTCGGAGTAAAACTCAACCCTGCTCTTACCAAACTGTCTTCAAATCAAAATGTTGTTCTATCATGCAAGTAAGTGCACTGTTCGAGTTGCTGGGGGATGCCAAATCTGTAAGAAGGCATGGCTGGCGTTAACTATGCACTCGAGGAATTGTAGAGATTCGCCATGTCACGTCCCGCGTTGCATGTGTGTTACACTATTTTTTTTTTCCTTTTTTCCCCTTCACAACCTAGAATCTAGCTTCCATACTTTATTGCATTAAATATTTACTTCATGATGTTCATCTCAATCTTGCAGGGATCTGAAGAAGCATGCAGAATGGATAGCTATGCAATTCGAATCTTGGCGGAGAGCAGTAGTTGTGGAAAGCATCAAAGGTCAATGATGATATAAGCTTTTTGTGCCTTCTATTAAATTTAACAGGAATGTCATCAACAGCAAGCAAGTGTACATAGTCTTTCAGATTTCTAATTAATTTGTAAAGTTAATACATAGTTTTTCAGATTTCTAGTTAATTTGTAAAGTTAATACATAGGCTTAGAGGAAGTGAAGAAAATTTTGTCCAAGAGCTTCTATAGAAAAAAGAATGGAATAAGAGGTTAAGCTAAGCTAAAGTTGGCATAGTAGTATAGTGTTTCCTGCTTAAACAGAGCTAGTTACATTATAATTCTTTTGTAAATATTTGTGGTTATGAGGGTTTTAATTCATTACCTCATGAAAACCACTGAGTCCCCTTATTACTAGCTCACTCTTAGGGATTTTACAACCTTATTTCTATGATGTAAAATAAGTCATATTCTTTCTTTATAGTAATACAATTGTTAAAGGTTTAATTTAGGCGTTTTATACCACTCTTATCTTGACTGTTCATTTATATTTTGATTTTGCATTCACATTTTGGGTTTACTTTGTCAGATCTTTTTACCATTATTACAATTTCATTTAGAGACAGTTTGAGAAATAGAAGTTATTTTTGAAATATGAAAAAATTCATTTTGTACTATTTTAAAAAAAATTTTGACTTACTGAAAAGTTAATTCATAACTTTTTGAAAAAGTTGAAATATATGATTTCTCTTCTTTAATACTGGCCTCCCACTACCATTTTCACCCAAGCTTCATCTGCCAGAAACATTGATCTTCCACCATCATTTTCACGTAATGATTTATCTGTAAAAAAATGTCCATCATTCACCACCATTTTAAGACAATGTTCTATCTGAACCACTTATTGCATATATTTCTTTCATTTTTGTTTTATTATTTTACCTCTCTATTTTTATTATTAAATTTGTATTTAACATTGTGTGTGGTATAAAATCTCATTTTTAATTTTATTTTTTTCCATATGATTTTATTTTTATATAGCTGCTATTATTTTTATAGTTAGTTATAGCAAGTTCTTGACCCCAACAAAATATACATTGACACACATTTTACATTTATTTTTTATTTTTATCTACCATATTATACACAATAAACCAACAAACATTAACTACACAATAATTTATTTAGCATTGCCATTAAGATTATTGTGAATTAAAATTTTATTACTATTTATCACATACAAGAACACCGTTATGGGTGAAGATAAAGTAGAAGAACCAATTTCTACCTAAAAGATGGAATTCATAAGAGAGCAAATAAGAATTAATTGCCTAAATAATTGTAATCTTAGTGATTAGGTTATAGAAAATTAACATTCAATATTGAAAAGTATTTGTTATCATCATTGTTTTAATATTCATTTTTTGTGAAAAAAAATATTTTTTGAGTTATTTATCTAAACGCTACAATTTTAAAATTAGTACTTTTATTACTAAAAATTCAAATACAAAATAACTTATTCATAAGCTGCTATTATTAATAAAAGTCCTCATACTTTAGTCTCTTTTTTCAAAAGAATTTATTTAAGTTATTTAGACAAACTGAACCTTATTTTTCTCTTTTGTTTCTTCCGTTCCCATTTCTTTATAAATTATAAAATAATATACTTTGCTTGTTGCCATGGGATGAAGGGATTATCATTAAGGAACGAGGAGATATGCAATTATGTATTTATAACAAAATAAAAATAAAATAATTTGAATTTAAAATAATATTGAGAATCCAATTAATGCGAGTATAGAATAATGGATTTGGATCCTCTAAATTTTAAATTTTTACTTTAGAGGATAAAGTATGATCTGCTACCTTTGAATGGTTTCTCTATCATATTTACTCTTGGTCCCACTTACAAAATAAATGGTGAGAGATCATACTTTATTATCTAGAGTGAAATTCAAACTTTAGAAAATCCAAATCCTAGAATAATATACATTTTTTTTGTGGATTGGAAAGCAAAGCACATCTACTATGGGAAGACGAATAATCTATGCATAGAATCACAAAATTATTTTCTTAATCATTAAAGAGTTATGGATAAAATTTAATTTAGGAGTTGATGTGATTAAATAACATATATTAAGATTATAAATTAAAAAAATTATAAATTTAAATTTTTAATATATTTATTATATATTTATTAAAATAAAAAATATAAAAATTTATATAAATAATAACTTTAATATGTATCATCAAAATACAAGTTAATTAAATTTTTACATTTTTATGCCTATTATATAGTATAATAAACGATACGAAGTCAAGAGGACATTAAATATACACATGTGAATGGCCCCAAGTCTTTTTAAAAAAATAAAAAATAAAATTTGCCTCTCTTTTATGTGTATTTTTTAAATAATTATTTAAATTTATTAAATTATCTAAAAATAAATTGCATCTGAACCATCCAACTAAATTTAATTAACATTTTGTAAAAATAAAATAGAAAAAATGGATAAAAGTATACATAAATTTTTACATAATGAACAAATGTACATTCTAATTTTTTAATAAGTCATCTGTACACACCAATATCAAATATCATTGTCATTTTACTTTTTTGTAATCTAAACAACCTTTTCAGCGATAATAACTGCTAAATGACTTTGTGTATTGTGTGATGTGATTCTTTTGATGACGACACATTAAAAATTAAATGATAAATTATTAAATTTGTTAAATTTGAATAAAAAAAATTTACAAGTGAATTACAATTTTTGTTCTTTTTCTTCCTTTTTCAAAAAGTAGATGTGGATCAAGGGATGGAACTGAGAAAAAACTACTAGGACTATATTAGAAATAAATTTTAGAAAAGGAAAATAGAGAATGAAAATTCTAAATCACTTATAAATCTTCTTTTATTATTAGTAAAATTTAATAATTTATCATTTAGTTTTTACTATGTCATCAAAAGAGTCATATCACAGCATATATAAATAAAGCTATTTGGTAGCCACTATAGCAAAAAAGATTGGTTAGATGACAAAAAAGATAAAAATGTCGAGTTAAATCCTAAAATGGTCTCTGAGATTGGCCTCGTATACTAAATTTGTCCCTGAGATTCTAATTGCACTAATTACGTCCCTGAGATTGAGAGAAAGTGCACCATATTATTCTCTGACCCATTTTCATTAACGACGTGATGACGTGGCTTGATGACGTGAACGGTAAGTGACACGTGTCACTCCATGATTTAGCCATGTATAATGATATGATGATGTGGTGATCAGTGACACGTGGCATGCTGATGTGGATAGTTGTGCCACATGTCACAATGTTATTTGGCCGCGTGTCCGTTTGTGCCACATGTCGCAACAGTATTCGTTCACGTGTCATCCATTATGTCATCGTTGTAGATGCACCAAATTAGTCTCTCACTTTGCATTAAGTGACTCATTTTAGTCTCTGAAATTGAATGTCGCACCAAATTAGTCCATTCACCAATTTTAGTCCCTGAAATCGTTCATCTATGTAAATTATATAGGAAAAGTCTAGGGGACCAGCAACTTTATTAAATTCTGACCAGTAAAAAAAAGTGAGTAATTCCATATCATTAGGGTGTGTGTGGTTCAAGAATTACTTTGTTACAAAGATTCTATTCCCAAAGGAATTAAATATACCCAAAGAGAAGGTGGAAATTGAAATGATGGTATTTTGATTTTCTGGAATCAAATTTGCTTGGAAATAGTTTTTCAAACTTTGAACCAAACATGAGCATATGATATTCCCATTTTAAAATTTTTAGAAATTATTTATAATTCTCCCAACTACACATACCCTTAAAAACATCATTGATGACTACTTAATGACTACAAATCACAAATATTGCTCGTCCTAACATTCTTCAATTATATATATATTGCACTCCGTGATTTATCTTTACCCAGCCACTCCTATTAGCAGAATAAACACTCTCATGTAAATAGATAATATCCTATTTATATGCAGAATTTAGAATGAAAAAGTAAAGCTTTGATTGTATGGATAAGACATAAAAGGACCGATCCTCATTTAACATGTGTCAATGTTTGAGATGCCACACCGCTGACTTGCACACTTCAGTTAGTGGGGAGAAGCATATATTATGTCAGGTGACTGCCTAAACATGAAGCGAAGTTTATACGATTTTTGTTGTTTTTATTGATTTAATGCAAAAAACTAAAAATATTCCTATTTGTTCTCAATTCAGGTTCTCATGGATGATGCCACTTTGGATACCAAGGAGAATGACACCATCCTTGATAATGAGTTATTTGAGAATAGGCCTATCTTCTGCCAGAAGAATCAGCTTCAGTTTGACACACTCCCCGGTGCCAAGTATTCCTCCATGAAGATCCTCTACCATCTAAGGGCTCCTACTCCTCCATCTATTGCCGAAACATGTAGCATTTGCTCTAAACACAATGTATTCCAACATAGCTGGAAATGTGATATTTGCCCAGAATTCACTACCTGCGCAGCATGCTATAAGGAGAGAAGTGCTAATTGCCATCCACATAAGTTGAGTCGAACCTCTTCAATAACACTTTCTCGGTCAAGGAATCTAGAATTGATGGAGAACTAAAATTTTACAGCATGCTTCTCGATGTCGCTCGAGTAAAACTCAACCCTGCTCTTACCAAACTGTCTTCAAATCAAAATGTTGTTCTATCATGCAAGTAAGTGCACTGTTCGAGTTGCTGGGGGATGCCAAATCTGTAAGAAGGCATGGCTGGCGTTAACTATGCACTCGAGGAATTGTAGAGATTCGCCATGTCACGTCCCGCGTTGCATGTGTGTTACACTATTTTTTTTTTCCTTCTTTCCCCTTCACAACCTAGAATCTAGCTTCCATACTTTATTGCATTAAATATTTACTTCATGATGTTCATCTCAATCTTGCAGGGATCTGAAGAAGCATGCAGAATGGATAACTATGCAATTCGAATCTTGGCGGAGAGCAGTAGTTGTGGAAAGCATCAGAGGTCAATGATGATATAAGCTTTTTGTGCCTTATATTAAATTTAACAGGAATGTCATCAACAACAAGCAAATGTACACAATCTTTCAGATTTCTAGTTAATTTGTAAAGTTAATACATAGTCTTTCAGATTTCTAGTTAATTTGTAAAGTTAATACATAGGCTTTGAGGAAATAAAGAAAATTTTGTCCAAGAACTTCTATAGAAAAAAAAAAAAAGAAGAATAAGAAGTTAAGATAAGCTAGAGCTGGCACAGTAGTATAATGTTTCCTTCTTAAACAGAGCTGGTTACATCATAATTCTTTTGTAAATATTTGTGGTTATGAGGGTTTTAATTCATTACCTCATGAAAACCGTCTGAGTCCCCTTATTACTAGCTCACTCTCAGGGATTTTACAACCTTATTTCTATGATGTAAAATAAGTCCTATTCTTTTTTTATATTAATACAATTGTTGAATGTTTAATTTAGGCTTTTTATACCACTCTTATCTTGACTGTTCATTCATATTTTGGTTTTGCATCATTTTGGATTTACTTCGTCAGATCCTTTTGCCATTGTTACAATCTCATTTCTTTCTCTTTTGGTTTCTTCAGTTTCCATTTTTTTATAAAATAATATACTTTACTTGTTGCCATGGGATGAAGGGATTACATTAAAGAATGAGGAGGTATGCAATTATGCATTTATAACAAATTAAAAATAAAACAATTTCAATTTAAAATAATAATGAGAATCCAATGCGAGTATAGAATTATATACATTTTTTTGGATTGGAAAGCACACGTCTGCTATGGGAAGCGACTTGGATCTGTAAGCCATTCCTTGTGAAGAAGTATAATCTATGCATAGAATCACAAAATTTTTTTTTTAATCATTGAAGAGTTATGGATAAAATTTAATTTAGGATTTGATGTGTCTTAATAACATATGTTAAGATTATAAATTAAAAAAATCATAAATTTAAATTTTTAAAATTTTATTTTTTTCATTTGATTTTATTTTTATATAATTGCTATTATTTTTATAGTTAGTTATAATAAGTTCTTTACTCCAATAAAATATATATTGACACACATTTCACATTTATTTTTTATTTTTATCTACCATATCATACACAATAAACCAACAAATTTTAACTACACAATAATTTATTTAGCATTGCCATCAAAATTATTGTGAATTAAAATTTTATTACTATTTACCATATACAAGAACACCGTTATAGGTGAAGATAAAGTAAAAGAACCAGTTTTTATCTAAAAAATGAACTAATAAGAGAGTAAATAAAGAATTAATTGCCTAAATAATTATAATCTTAGTGATTAGGTTATAGAAAATCAACATTTAATATTAAAAAGTATTTGTTATCATCGTTTGCTTTAATATTCATTTTTTGTGAAAAAAAAATTATATTTTTGAATTGTTTATTCAAACGCTACAATTTTAAAATAAGTACTTTTATAAATAAAAATCTAAATACAAAATAACTTATTTATAAGTTGCTATTAATAAAAATCCTCATATTTTAATCTCTTTATTTAAAAAAAATTATTTAAATTATTTAGCCAAACTGACTCTTATTTCTTTTCTGGTTTCTTCAGTTTTCGTTTTTTTATAAAATAATACACTTTGCTTGTTTCCAAAGGATGAAGGGATTATCATTAAAGAATGAGGAGGTATGCAATTATGTATTTATAACAAAATAAAAATAAAACAATTTCAATTTAAAATAACAGTGAGAATCCAATGGGAGGATAGAATAATATACATTTTTTTGGATTGGAAAGCAAAGCACATCTGCTATGGGAAGACGAATAATCTATGCATAGAATCACAAAATTATTTTCTTAGTCATTGAAGAGTTATGGATAAAATTTAATTTAGGAGTTGATGTGACTTAATAACATATATTAAGATTATAAATTAAAAAATTATAAATTTAAATTTTTAATATATTTATTATGTATTTATTAAAATAAAAAATATAAAAATTTATATAAATAATAACTTTAATATGTATCATCAAAATACAAGTTAATTAAACTTTTAAATTTAATAGAAGGCACAAAAAGCTTATATCATCATTGACCTCTGATGGTTTCCACAACTGCAGCTCTCCGCCTAGATTCGAATTGCATAGCTATCCATTCTGCATGCTTCTAGTTAATTTGTAAAGTTAATACATAGGTTTTGAGGAAGTGGAAAAAATTTTGTCCAAGAGCTTCTATAGAAAAAAGAATGGAATAAGTGCTTAAGATAAGCTAGAGCTGGCATAGTAGTATAGTGTTTCCTGCTTAAACAGAACTGGTTACATCATAATTCTTTTGTAAATATTTGTGGTTACGAGGGTTTTAATTCATTACCTCATGAAAACCACCTGAGTCCCCTTATTATTAGCTCACTCTTAGGGATTTTACAACTTTATTTCTATAATGTAAAATAAGTCCTATTATTTCTTTATATTTATACAATTGTTGAAGGTTTAATTTAGACTTTTTTACTACTCTTATCTTAAGAGTTTATTCATATTTTGGTTTTGCATTCACATTTTGGGTTTACTTCGTCATATCCTTTTGCCTTTTACAATCTCATTTATTTCTCTTTTGGTTTCTTCACTTCCGCCGTATTCTTTAATGATTTCTTACATGACAAATAGACAGTTATTTCTGAGTTGGCTCTAAAAGTTAAAGATCTAATTACTGTGGAAATAGGAATTGGAATCAGAATTTCATTCGAGAATTATTTTCCCAAGATGTTGCAAACATGATTTTGTCGGTTAAAATTCAGCAGAGTAGGGACAAATTGCAATAAAATTTGAACATACAAATTTGGCTATTTATTTTACCATCCGCCTTTGGAGCTTTGGCCTAATTATATGCAACATAAAAAGCCGTGGATTGATCTAAAGCTATTTATCTGGAAAACTCTCCATGGTCGACTTTCGGTACTTGCTCAGATTCATCATCGCATCCCATCTATATCACCAATATGCCTCTGCTGTCATGAAGCAACGGAAACAGTCACTCATTGTTTGATTGATTGCTCTAGAATTAAAGACGTATTATCCTCGTGACTGTCTTCCCCTCAGAGTTCTAACAACTTTTGGACATGGTGGACTGCATCAACAGAGATACTTAACCCGTTGAAGAATGCTGACCGTAATCCTCAATTGCTTGTCATCATTTGCTGGAATTATTGGAAAGCTCGCAACCAGTTGATTTTTGAAAGTTCTACATCTATGCCGTCTGCCATTCTAATAAGCTCTGTCAAGTTGCTCTGTGAAATTCAAAGAACTTCCAGTTTAAGTCGTCATCTCCATGAGGCAAGCTCTTAGTTGCGTTTAATTTGATTTATCATTTTTTTCTTTAAGATTTTTCTTTATTTTTCGACCATACACGGTTGAATGAATACCTTCAGTGTAGTGTTTTTAGAAAATTTCCACATTTTATTATAATGTCCTATTTTTAGATATCTTTGTATTTTATTTTTTAATAATTAATGAAATATAACATACTATCTTAAAAAAAACAAAATAAAAATAAAACAATTTCAATTTAAAATAATAGTGAGAATCCAATGCGAGTATAGAATAATATACATTTTTTTTGGATTGGAAAGCAAAGCACATCTGCTATGGGAAGCGACTTGGATCTGTAAGCCATTCCATGTGAAGAAGTATAACCTATGCATAGAATCACAAATTTTTTTTTTTAATCATTGAAGAGTTATGAATAAAATTTAATTTAGGATTTGATATTTCTTAATAACATAACATATGTTAAGATTATAAATTAAAAAAATTATTTAAATTTTTAATATATTTATTAAAATAAAAATATAAAAATTTATATGAATAGTAACTTTAATACGTATCATCAAAATACATGTTAATTAAACTTTTAAATTTTTATGTCTATTATATAAATAATAAACAATAAAACAATACAAATCAATAATAAAATATAATTCAAATGACATAATCTATTTATATTCACTTAGAGATGTCGAATTTAAATCTCATTCTTAATTAAAAAAAAAAAGTCAATAAGACATTAAATATACACATGTGAATGGCCACAAAGTCTTTTCAAAAAATTTGCCTATCTTTTACGTGTATTTTTTAAATAATTATTTAAATTTGTCCCAATTATCTAACCATCCTAAAAATAATTGCATCTGACCCTCCAACTAAATTTAATTAACATTTTGTAAAAGTAAAATAATATGTATATGCGTTGCTTTGCTTCATCAAGATTCAACACTCCCTCCTTTCTTCTTTCTTCAAACCTCAAAAACCAGACGAAAATTTTCCAAAACCCTCTCTCTCTCTCTCTCTCTCTCTCTCTCTCTCTCTCTCTCTCTCTCTAGAAATGGCGGCTCCACCGGTGGTGAGGTTCCCGATCTTCACGACTGTGAGAGCGTTTGGCGTCGCCGTCACCGTTCTTCTTCTCATTTGGACGCTTCATTTCAGAGGAGGCCTCGCTCTCATCTCTGACAACAAAGATCTCATCTTCAATATCTTCTGAGCCTTATTTACTGCTTTTGAAAGAGTTGCTGAAAATTTCAGGAATCGGGAAGGTGAATGAGAAGGGTAATGTAACCTTAATTTTGACTGTCATGGAAAACTTTTGCTATGTGATTATGCAATTATCCTTCGTTTTTGGTCATTAATATCTATATTTTCTTGTTTTCTTTGCTGTTTGGTGAAAATATCTTCTGAGCCTTATTTACTGCTTTTGAAAGAGTTGCTGAAAATTTCAGGAATCGGGAAGGTGAATGAGAAGGGTAATGTAACCTTAATTTTGACTGTCATGGAAAACTTTTGCTATGTGATTATGCAATTATCCTTCGTTTTTGGACCATTTTATTACTTATTATTAATTTAGCTCCATTTTCTTTGATGTAAGCTTGTTATGCATTTTCAACATTATGTGAGAATTGCTATTATGTATGGTTTTATACTTTTATTAAACTCGCTTTTCTTTTGTGTTCTGCAGGTCCATCCAGTGTTGATGGTGATTGGGCTTGTTCTGATCAATGGTGAAGGTAACTGGATTTTCTTTTCTATTCTCTGAGATAGGACATATATGCTTAATTGTTTAGTATGTGCATATTAACCTCTTTTCAAAAACTTTGTAGGATCATATCACGATAATTATTTGCAGTAATCTCAATTAATGGAAAGATAAATGAAATTTGCGGGTTTAGATTAACTGGTTCGAGTAATCTAATTGCTTGTTTCCTTTATTTGTTTAATGCAATAAATGATCACGTTCGCCTTTGACGTTTGGTGCTAATATTTAAGAATTATTGATTCGCGAGCATTGTTCAATACCCATTTGGCATTTGACTTAGTGGTCATAATCTTTGATCCATGATATTTTCATTGTTTGATTGTCAGTTGCCCTTGGTTTTGACATTTGAAGATGATGAACTTTTGGTTCTTTTAGCCTTTCTCATTTTAACAAACAAGTGTCATGTTTGTACGAAATTGCTCTGGAACAAACATGATGCTCAATTAACACTTTACATGTTTTGTATTCATTTATGAATCCTGTCCTTTAAGAAATACTACTTCAGTGCCTAGTTTTTAACTTGTAAAAAATGAATGAAAAATATCAATACGGATTGATTTTAATCATTGTCATAGTAATTTGACATTTACAACTTGGATTAAACATTTTCGTATCTTATGAGTCATCCCCTGTCATATGCTTGTAGACCTGAGAACTGCACTTTGTTTCGTAGAATATTCTGTTTCATGGAAATGGCAGAGCAAGACTAGAACAAATGTTTCAGAGGCCTCAAAATGGGCAATAACCATGCCGAATGAACTTGTTGGTTTAAATTCCAAGCATTTCCTTACTAATTTGATTGTTGTGAATTGTGAGTTCTATATGTTTGTTCCTAATTTGAACTTTTTATTTTATTTTATGTTTATTATTGCATTTTGCAGGGATGCTTGCATACAAGACATTATCTGGAACAAAAAGCTTCAGAAAAACAGTGCATCTCACATTGCAGTTTCTGTCTTTAATTTTGAGTTTAATTGGTGTCTGGGCTGCTTGGAAGTTTCACATTGACAAGGGCATTGACAATTTCTACAGCCTGCATTCCTGGTTGGGCCTTGCATGCCTTTTCCTATTCTCCATCCAGGTATCTTTATTACTTGTTATATAACTAGATCAATTAGGAGAATCCAATGCACGAGACTCCCACTTGGTGGGATTTTGTGAGGATAATATACTCACCGGCTATTCTCAAACTCATTTAACTCATAAAAATCTTACAAGATTACAAGTTTAGGTTCTCAAAATCAAGTGTATGACTTTACCAGCATAATTTTACATGTCTATGAATTAAGCTTTACGATTCAAGTTTACCTAAACTCGGCTCCAGGGGTTTAGGTGAACTCTCAAGTTTAATTGTCTTGTTTATCCCTGTTAGAGATGAGGCTATTTCTTGAATTTTAACTTCTCACAAGACCCAGATATTTTGTTCTACTTCAGAACACAGATTCAGATATTTGACTTCTTGCTATATTTGTTTATCAGTGGGCTGCCGGATTTGTGACATTTTGGTATCCTGGAGGTTCAAGGAATAGCAGAGCTGCGCTTTTGCCATGGCATGTGTTCTTTGGGATCTATATCTATGGTTTGGCTATAGCTACTGCTGCTACTGGTATTTTGGAAAAGGCGACATTCCTTCAGACAAACAATGTTATATCGCGCTATTCCAGCGAAGCACTGCTGGTCAATACTTTAGGCATCTTGATTGTCATTTTAGGCGGCTTTGTTATTCTTGGAATCGTTGCTCCATCTGGTGGTAAATCAGAAACCACAAGAGGAAATGAATAACTATACTGAGTGTATATGATTGAAAAAAAACAAAAGAAACATAAACATGTGTATTCTGTCTAATACAACATTACATGGATGTATGAACAAACTCTTTAAACATGTATACAGGCTTTATTTTCTGTTCAATTTACCTAGCTATTTTACCTTGGACAAATGAGTGTCTGGATGCTTTGTGCATAGGAATCACCCAAGTCAGACATAAAGTTTGATATAGTTACTCTTATTTTGATAGCATGTTTTTATTTTTAACATGTTCATGTAAACATATGATGAAAGAAAACAAGAATGAATTTGATATTATTAAAATGGAAGTAAAAATATTGATTTCTTATGATTAAAGTTATAAAGTGAATGAAAAATGAATAAAAGTCTTAATTCATCTTTTTCTTTATTTTTATAATTTTTAAATAAAAAATTTCTATTTTGCTTTTGGTTTTTCAAAAAATAGCATATATTTAAATTTTATTTATTTAAGTATTAAGACAATAAGGAAAAAGATGAATTATGATTCTCTAATCCCTATCATTGCTCAAAGTGAATTATCATAAGATGAAAATAAGTAAATAATTTGAAAGTAAATACTAAAGAGATATGTATCCACTTTCGGATCGCATTTTCATCGGATCATTTTTTTTTAAATAGATTATATTTTTCTTTCTTTAAGATTTTTTAAAAGATATTTTAATGAATATGTGGGTTTAGTAACGTAATGTTTCAATTAAGGAACCACTCAGATAAAGACGCTGAAAACGTCTTTTTATAAAGACGTTTTTTAATAATTAAAATTTAACACATATAATCGATTAAATCGTGTTATTTTTGTCAAAATTAGTCTAGACAAATTGATTTAACCAAAAAATGGTGAATCAAATTTTGAACTGGTCTAAATTAATATTATTTTTTTATAGAAAATGACTACAATACCTTATTATAGAAAATGACTAAAATACTTCTATTATATATATTAATTTTGAAAATCCTAAATTTTAGTCTTTTATTTTTCTATCGTTGATTTAGGATTTAGAATTTTTAAAATTAATATATATATATATAATAAGAGTATTTTAATCATTCTCTATAATAAGAGTATTGTAGTCATTTTTTATAAAAAAAATAATATTAATTTAGACCAGTTCAAGATTTGATTCATCATTTTTTCGGTTAAATCAATTTGTCTAGCATAATTTAGACAAAAATAACATAATTTAATCGATTATATATGTTAAATTTTAATTACTGAAAAATATCTTTAAAAAAAGACGTTTTAAGCGTCTTTATGTGACTAGCTTCCTTCAATTAATGATAGAAAATGAGCAAAACTATAATTTGCTAGAGCACCTAACAATTTCGCTCTTTCCGACTATTGCATGAAGTATGACATATATACAATTAATATCTTCAAAATTTTGAAGTACAATTATGTTTTTATATCTTTGTAATTTTCTTTGGTGACATCTTAGTAATTAGGAAAATATTTTAAGTTTAGAGTGGATTAACATTGAAACTAAGTCAATTTTTAAATTTAACTATGTATGATGAGCGTCTCTTAGATTCTCATTTCTAGCTTTGTTCTATCTTTGACCGTAAAAACTATACTGTCCATTTATATTTAAGATATTTAAACGACTAACTATTTTAAATAAAGGTAGATGGGTCCGTATTTTCAATATATCGTATACCTTTTTGTGGCTCTTGTCCTTTTTTAATTTAGTCAACTTGTACTTTAGCAATTGAAAAATGACGATCTATTCCTATCTTTTCTCTTCGTTAGACGCACGAATTCTTCTAGAGATTTTCATAAAAAAGTGACCGAAAATGTTTACGCGTAACGATAGCTTGTATGATCTGATATTCACTGGTACTACATAGATGATAATCATTTCATTGAAATTGTTTATCGTCTATACAATCATCAAAACAACATTATAGAGAGATGATAATTATTTGATTATATAGGATCTAGATAGTCCTAATCAAATATTATCATTTACGTAAGACTAACGGGTCATATAAGTTATGTCACACACGTAAGTATTTTTTGTCATCTCTTACTGAAAATTTTCATAAAAAGACTCATGCGTTTAATAAAAAGAAAGAATAGATAAGAGGCAGATTATCATTTTTTAACTATTAAGATGTGATTGTCTAAATTAAAAAAGGACAAAAACTGAAAAAGAATTTGATTCTATCATATATATCATAAAATAATGAGTGGCTACAAGGGAAAAGGAACAAATCGGGAAGAAGAAGTAATGTTTATGGAGTGCTTCTTAGCCACTTTATGTTTTAATGTTTTATGAAGCACTGTATATTAATTATGGATATGGAAGGTTGAGAATTTGGACCTAGATTAAGGATTCAAAGGATTTATAAGGATTTATTTTGAGATTCATGTTCTTTAAGTTAATATACATTATGGTTGTTATTTTTTTTCTCTCTCTTTATCTTTCTAACCCATGCATGTTGTATATATTTATGTCCACTAATGTAAATATATGAATTGAGTGACCTAATTATATGAAAGGAATGTATGATTGATTGTCAAGTGTGTGATAATGAAGATGACACTCTACCTATTTGACAAAATGTGTCTATGATAGAAAATATTTGAATCTAAGAATCTCTCTTAAATTAGGTTGGTTTTTCTTTAGATTTTCAAATCGGCAATTGTTCACATAACAAAAAAAATCCACCCCCAAAACCCTTGATTAATTAGCCAGCGACAAACTCTTAAATAAAACTCCAATCCGCAACGAATAAGTCCTTAACTTGTCGGATTGAAAAATACCGTAAAAAACAAAAAAAAAACTATAATACACAGTTTTTTTAGAGATGACCCAAATTACAATCCACAATTACATCTTAGTGTAAATGGTCATATCAATTCCAATTCAACAACTAGTGTGACCACCTAAAAAAACACATATATATAAAATAAGTCTTACTGAACAAATTTAACATGCACATTTAATTCACATGAATAAAAATAATTATTTTTAACAATTAACTCGTGAACGATCATCTAAACTAAGGACGTAATTGAATAACGGTCTAAAATAGTTTAGACTATAAATATATCAAAATTAAAGGCATTTGTATTGTATCACGTGTAGATGGCAAATTAATTGTTCATGTGAATAGTAATTATTGTCTAGGCTTTCATTTGCATTGAAATAGTGTGTACAAACCAACATAAAAACATCCAAACAAGTATTCCCCACACGTATGTACTTGAAACATCACATGAGCCAAATCACTTGAAAGTAGTATCATCAATTAACATCTTTATTATAATGTTTGCAGCTGCAGCAGGAGAGAGTGATCATGAGGCTAGGGGGTCCATATGATAAGTTTGATGAAGAAACTTCCATATATAGATTTTGATGCATGCCCTTATGTTCTCTTTCGTGTTTCTTCAGCTTTCACAAAAGCTGGACCAGAAACCACTCATTCAATTCGTCGCAACATAGCTCTCTCTTCAAATTAAATGGCCTTGTCCATCAATTTAAATATACAAAACAATTTCATCATACATATGTAACTAGAATGGTGCCTTTTCATGCTCTAGTTTCATTGATTATTCCATACAATATAAGAGCCTTGATCATCACTTACAATTTTTTCCTGAATATAAGAAAAATATTTAAAAGAATTTAATTTCATACATTAAAAAAGGTTTACACACATAGTATATTGTTATATTAATAAAAATAATTAATTTTTAAATTTATTATTTTAAAATTTATTTAAACGCATCAATCTAATTAAATAATTATGTAAAATTATTTACATCGTCATAAAAATTAAAATATATTGCATACTAAAACTGATTTAGAAAAAGGTTTTTTTTTTAATGGATATATATGTCACAACTTACATTTCAAATTTCTTTCATAGGACCATTTAATTGCTCACATATATGCTCCACATTATTTATAGCATAATTGATAGGAAAAAAAAACTATTCACCTCAATTACAAGTAGCATCTTCCTGTATATATGTGCATTAAAAATTAGCATAAGAGATACTAAGGGTGAGCTATTATTGGTGCTCATCATATATATTGCCCTATCTATTTTTTTTATTATTTCTTTTTCATAATATCTCTAAACTTTATTGTATATATAAGGTGAGATTTAAATTTTTTATATTTATTTAAACGAACTAATAAATTAATTACTAGGCCAACCCAAATTAATTCTAAACTTTTTATTATGAGTTTATAACATTATTTGTCTTAGTTACTATTCTTAAATAGATATTACTTTTATTCTTTTAGTATATTAAAAATATTTAAATATAAAATATTTGTAACTATGTCGATTATTTACGATATCCAACAATGTAAAAATTAACAAATCTTAAGTTGTTAGAGTTAATACTCAAAAAACCCTAAAATTTGATCTTCCACTCAATTTGTACCCTAAAACTTTTTTAAGGCGTAATTCAAGTTGGCCCTTCCATCAAACTTCTGTTACCAAAAAAATGACATGACACCCAAACCTCACCACACATCTCTCTTTCTTTCCAGGATAACGACTCTACCTCCTCCATTTTTAACTCTTCAACTTTTTCTCTTTTAACTCGTAACTCCCTTTCTCAACCTGTAACTCCCTCTCTCCCAACAACATCACCGTCTTCTTCCTCAACACGTCACAGCACTTCTGTCCAACCTTCCTTCATCGTTGCTCATTCCTCACGCCGTCATCTACGTCTTTGAACTTGTCGTGTCGTTGTATTCATCTTTGGATTCATCGGTGGTCTGGACTGTTACAGATGGTATCAGAGCCGGAGTCCAGATCGATGTGCTAGCGAGTGTACTGGGTTCCCTTAGGGTGGTTTGGATTGTAAAGGTTCCACATCGGTTGGGGAGGAGAATGAAGCATGCCTTATAAGGGTGTGGATACCTCTCCCTAGCATGATGCGTTTTGACGAGTGAGTGTGGGGGACTTCGGCTATCATCCCTATCGTCAAAGACAAAATTGGGAGGCTTTGTGTGCCAAAACGGACAATATCGTGCTAGCAGATGGTCTGGACTGTTACACGTTGCTGTCTCTCTTTCTGTCAGTAATCGCGCCATCATCTCCCTCTCTCAATCCTCCTCCTCGCCACCCTCATCATTCAACACAGTGGTACTTTGTCCTCTACTCACCTTAATTTTTGTTGATTGATATTGATGATTTGATTTAATTGTTTAAAGTTTTTAATTTTTGGTTTTTATTTGCTTTATTGTTCCTCTTCTAGGGATAATGATCTGGAGGTCAGCAAAAGGTGCGACGATAATAACGAGCGTGCATTGGCAATAAACGGAGGTGGGTCGAGCCGCTAAGGTTAGCTTTGATGGTGTGGTGGTATTTGGGAATGCACAGTAGCAATTTGTGAGAGACTGAACGTGAAAGAGATTGGAGTGTGGGGGATGTGCTTGGACGACGCAGAGGGATAGAGACGATTGAGGAGAATGACTCGATGGTGGGTTCACGATGAAGGGAGGAGAAAGGATCGTGAGAAAAACGGTGGTGGGGTGAATGGAAGAAAAACAAAGAGGGACGGTGGTGGTATGAAAGTGGTGGTTCGAGTGAATGCTGGTAGTGAAGGAGATACCAGGTGTCAATTAAAATTATTACGTCATCTTTTTGGTCATGAAAATTGATGGAAGGGCCAATTTGAATCACGCTCAAAATTTCAGAGTATAAATTGGATCAATTAAAAATTTAAAAGCCAAATTAATTTATAAGTCAAATTTTAGAAACTATTTTAAATATTAATTATTCTAATATTAATATTGAGAGAGTAAATTTTATTATTATTAGTTTATATATATATATAGAGTAAGATATAGAAAGTCAATAATGTTTACTGAAAAAGGAAAGAGAAGAAAGTAGCTGATAGACATTGAATGAAAAGACCGAGGCTCCCCACTACTTGTCACACAAAGATAGAATTAAATAAGAAGGAAGCATGTGAAAGGGAAACAAGTCACAGAGACTTGACCCTCCTCTATGCTCAAAGTACCAAACTGTCTCCTGGGCAGTGAGTATAGCTTGGCTGTGCACATGATCAGTTTTATATCTGTGGGTCCTAGTTGCATATGCCTTGGCCCCAGACACTCATCATCATTCAGTGACATTGATCTTCTCACTTTAAGAGGTGGTTATGGACGCCAATATAAATCACCAGCAGCATGTCAATGGACTGGACTGGGATACTCCCATTTTGGTATGAAATGGAGCCCTTCTGAATAAATGAAGACGGAAACAACGACGTTTATAAGTTCAGTTTGGTCTCCATCCAACTACGTCATCAATTCGTTGTCGTAAAATATCTCAAAGATGATAAGGGATAAATTTAAAATAGTTTTAAGTTTAAGGATGAATTCAAGAGTCAAGACTTAAATTATAAGTTTAAGGACTACTTTGAGATTTAACTCAACTAAAATTTAGGGTTAATATCTTAATTCTTACCTCCAATTTGAATATCTCTTCTTTCTTTTAGACTTTCACTAGAGTGGAAACTCAGATGCAATCGATTTTACGTGAAGTTGATAGCTAAGAGCTGTTAGATAAAAATTTAGTCAAATCAATCAAATCATCTAACCGCTTTAAGTTATCAACTTCACATGAAGTCGACTGCACCTGAGTTTCCACCTTTCGCTAATCTTCGACCTCTATTTTCTCCTTTCTTTCCCGTACTAATTTTTTGTTGTCTTTTAAGTCTGTGATTATCTTTTTCAATTTCTCAAAAACTATATTTTTATTATGTCAAAATATATTTTTATGTCATTTTATTTTAAATTATTATTTTTTTATAATAAATATATTATGAATTGTGTTAGATTATATTTAATTGTATTGAATTATGTTAGAATGATTTATTTTATTATTATTATTTTTTTAAAGTAGAAAATATATATTTATTATAGAGAGGAGAGGGAATATATATGTGTAATTTATAAAAGTACTTTTATTGTATTTACTTTTAGTTATTTAATAACTTTGGCATATTTATTTTTCTAGACGATGAATAGTTACATTTTAATCTATTTAAGTTTCATTTATTTTTTATAAGGATATTTACTTTTTTTTATCTATAAAATAGTTCATTAATAATGTGAACATAAAGTGTATAGAAAAAGATCCCATATGTAATGTTTTGATTATTAAAATATTATATTTAATAGATTAAAATTTAAATTTAAATTTAAATGCACCTTATCTTGCTTTCTTAAGATTTTGTTGTTCGATTGTAACTATATCTCTTCTATGTAATAAACTCGATAGAAGAACAATGCATGTGTTTAACTAACCTTTACATTCAAAATATACTTTGTGTTGACAAAATTGGCATTTCAAAATAATGAGGAGTGGCACAATTGGTTTCACAAGGACATGAACTCGAATTCGTCCTATTAATATTGTTTTGAGAATTTTTTCAGTAGACAATTTGCAACTATTCAAGTAAACATTCATTGAGTCTACAGTAGTTATATATGTTGTTTTGTTATTAGTAGATTAATTGTCGCTGACTAACTAAATTTTTCACGGAAAAAAAATAGAAAAAAGAAAAAGAAAAAGAAAGGTTGAGGACCACCTATATATCTCTAAAACACGTTGGATATTTATTAAAAATATCTTTCTTCTTTTCTATATATAAAACTATGTGACTTTTCAAAAAAAGAAATATGATTATTTTTCGTAAGTTATCTAAAATATTGAGATTTATAGTTCTTCGAACTGATAAGTTTTACGGTCTCCAGTCTAATAAATAGTGGGAGATGATCTGTAAAAATACTCCAACGTTTAAATCAGAATAGATCTTAAAAATAAAATTTTTTTATTTTAAAGATGTGTATATATATGTAAAGTACCTAGGAATATATAGGTTTGGTCATGTTATCTTATATTTCATTTGATTTGGATATGGTTGGTATTTAAATTCGAATATCGATTAGGCGATTAGTAATTTGTGTTGACTTGATGGATGTCAAAATCTTAGAACATCTTAGAACTGAAAAGAAAAATTAAGAATGGTCCAATTCACTTGACCATATATATATATAATATATATATATATATATATATATAAAATAATTTAGTTAAATATGTTCAATTATCTTTAATGATTTGCAATCAATCGTTATAGCTAAAATAAATAAATTATTATCGAACTAATTGCTCAAATAAAAAATCAGTTTGAAAATTAAGGGGACCGTTGATTTGTGTTTTTTTAAATATTTTTCTTTTAAAATTTAGTAAAACAAGAGAAAATATTTATTTTTTATTTTCATATCTTTTTTTAAAAAAATTTAAAAACAAAAATATTGAAAATAAAAATCCAACCCTAAATTTTCCTTTTCTATTCCAATTGATACCCATAATTTTTTTTAAAAAAAATTGTAATTGGATGGATTTATTGTAGTGTCACATTGGTGTATGATTTCCTTTCCAGCTATAAATTTCAATCATAAACAAACAAAGTACAAGCCTCCTAGTTATGCATAGCACATCTTCTCAGCACTTTGAGTTGGATCTCTTTTTTTTTTTTTTTCAAAGGCAGAGTTGAAAAGAACCTAGCTATGTCGTTATTCATGTTCTTGGCTGAGATATTTATTTCACAATGTCTCTCTTTCGTTGTTTCTCTAAATTCAAGTATTATTCCTTTTCTTTTCTGTTAAACTTTCTTTATCAACAAACCATCACAGCTTAGCTTGAAAGAGATTTAACACTGATATCTTAGCTTCTATTGGATGATTACAATTTCCATTCACAGACAAGTGTTTGTCAACAACATATACTACTCGATCTTCCAAGATCATAAATTCATCATGAGATTCCAAGATATATACAAATGAAGTCTTGATCTAGCTGCATTAATTATAACTATTTATTTGTCGGTCGCATAGATTTTCAACCATTTTTATATAATTTATATGTAGATAATATATTCTTATGAAAACAAATTAAACAACAACAACAACAAAGGCTTATTTCGTAATTCACTAAGCCCTGATAATCAACTTAATTAAACTCTTTTTGATAAAATAACTTAAACAATAAATGACTCTGTTAAAAATAGTTTATAAATAAGTTATTTTGTGTTTGGATTTTTAACTCTAAAAGTGCTTATCTTATAGAAATGTGATGAAAAGTAGAAGTATTATGAGAGAACTCATTTTTTTAACTTCTCTATAAACTCCTAAATAGCTTCTTAGAAAGTTACAATTTGGTTTTGAAAATTGCATCAGACATTAATATTACTACTTTTCATAAGTCAAAAGTTAAAAAAAGTTACTTCTAAAGTTTTTCGATCAGACCCTAAATATGATAAATTGATTAGATGGATCAAATAGTATCATTGAATCTTATTGTCTATAATAAAATTGGTTATAATGTAAATCTCTTTAGTTCAGTTTTAACTATCTCATCTCATATACAGTTTTATCAAATTTTTCTCTAATTTTCACCTCATATTTATCTTCCTTCTCATCTATTCTCGTAATTAGATATTTTACCAATTTTTTTCACGTATCTAAATTATTTGAGACGAATTTCTATTATATTTTTAACAATAAATACTACTCAAACTCTCTCAATTATATATCTTCCTTTTTTTATTTTATTCATATTCATCTTTTATTTGTCATTCAACACTTTATTCTATATGACATAATTGGTCAATTAGACATGAATGATGTTTTCTCAAATATCAATAATTACGTTTAAGATCAAATGACATCCGTGTCAATTTAAGTAAGTAAATGTTCCACTAATAAATATTTGTCTATTCATGCAATTTTTCGAAAATCACTTTTAAAAAATTACATATCAATCCAAAATCACTTGTTATATTTTTTTATATAATCAACTTAATATATTTGTTTAAAATATACGAAAGCAAATTATTTTTCTATTACATGCTTATTAATATCCCATTTCAATAAAAATTAGTATAAATGATCTTCAATATATTATATATATAATAATGGTTGAATCTATAAATTGTATATCTGTAAGGTGTGTGTGGCGGTGAACAAAATTTGGCCCTGGAAAAAGACACAACTTATTGAGTTTGGCATGTACCATGATCCTAACTTACACAAGGTCAAGTTCTTTTCATGGGAGCTAACAATCATTAATTATTTTTTTTCAGGAGGGATGCATATTATTGGATTCTAGCTAAGCGACAAAACTATGAACACCTTACATGTTAAGTTAGGCTTTGAGACGAGCAGTGGATTACTTGGCATCCAATTTTAATTAGGAGTGTACATGCAATTTCAATTCAAACCATCTACTCAATTCAATTAAAATCGAATAGCAGCCAAAATTGGAAATATTTTTATTGGATCGGAACTAGTTTAAATCCCATGAATTGGATCGAATTTTGAATATAAATTTATTAAAAAATATTTGTGATAGAAAAAATATTAAAATTATACTATAAAAAATATTTTATTCTATATAAAATAATTTAAAAAATGGCTTAAAAAATATTAGGAATATTATAAAAATTTGTAATGTCCTAATGATTTAGGACATTAAAGAAATACTCTACATAGTCAATAATAATTTAAAAATTAAAGAAAATATATTTTTATCATGTATTTACCTAAATCACTAGAATATTACAAACTTTTATAGTACTCATAACATCTTTTAAGCCATTTTTTTAAAATTATATTGTATAGAATAAAATATATTTTTTACTTATTTTGTATGGAATAAAATATTTTCTTTCATTTCTAAATTATTATTGACTATGTAGAGTATTTTATTTAAAATTTGAATACATGCATGTATTTACCTAAGTCATTAGAACATTACAAATTTTTATAGTACTCCTAACATTTTTAAGCCATTTTTTTAAAATTATTTTGCATAGGATAAAATATTTTTTGTAGTATAATTTTATTAAAAAATTTTATTAAAAAATATTCATGAGCTATTAAAAATGGACAAAAAAATATTGTATGAAATTCGAATTGATAGCTCATTAATATTTTAAAAAAGTCTCGTAATTAAATATTTTGTTTGCTTTTTTTAATGTATGAAATAAAATATATATATTTTTTAATTTTTAAATTATTAATTTTTTTAATAAATTTTTTAATAAATTATTAATTTTTTAACAGCATAATTCAAATTATACCATGAATAATTCGAATAAATCAAATTCGAATTACTTGAAAACGCGTGCGTAAGTGTAGTTCGAATCACCCTTATTCGAATTACTGTGTGTAATTCGAATCAGGTTGATTCGAATTAGTGTGTGCATGCTTTTGTGTATAATTCGAACCCAGCTGATTCGAATTATGTAGAAATGGAGTTCGAATTTAGCTGATTTGAACTACATATAAACATGCATTGATAGATTCATGAAGTAATTTTAGGTTTGGCTGATTCCTGTAATATTTGGCTCCCCTTAGTTTATTATTGTCATTTGCCATAATATTTAAAATTAATCCAATCTAATATAAATCATGCATAATATTAAAATAGTAATGTTATATAATCAATAAATATTATTATTTTATATCAGTATTTAAATAATAATAATTTATACTCACATTTATATATAATATATAATTTGTACTTATATTTATTAGAATTTACACATATAAATTAACACAACTTGTATTTATATTAATCAAAGTTTACACATACAAATTAATAGAATTTATTTATTGAAATTAATTTGATATTTGTGCTAGTCAAATACTAGCTAAAATTGTTAAAAATTGTTAGCCTCTAAGATTTTTCTGATATTAAAAAATACCATTTTATTTTGTTAGAGAATCATTAGCATCAATTAGGATCAATTAGTATCGTCTATATTTATATAGTATATCTGTATATTAATTATAGGATTCTATGCCTTTATTACTCTGATTCATTTAGCACCTATAAATACCTCTTGTATATTGTACCTTCTATCACACTGAATAATACACTTTTCAGATTGCTCTCTCAGTCTCTTGTTTCTAATATGGTATCAAGAGCTTAGGCCTTTTTTTTTTCAATGAATATTAGTTCATAACCCCATTGTTTTTTCCTTTCCGGCAGTGTTCTTTGGCCTCTTTTTTCGTTCTCTTTTCAACGCTTTGGTTCGTCACCCTCATAACCATCTTGTTCGTCTTGTCGCCGGGATTCCAACGCAACCAGAACCGCCGCCATACGCCGCCAGACGCGCCTCCACGCGCCGCTGAAAGACACTGCCACGACCAGGTTGCTCTTCCTTCCAGCTTCCACCTGTGCCTCTTTGCTCGCCTTTTTCGATCTGTTTCCGACGCTTTGGTTCGTCACCTCCGGCAACATTGTGATCCTCTCGTCGTCAGCTTTCCAACGCCGTCGAGATCGCCGCCAGACGCCCCAGGACGTGCCGCCACGCGCCGCTGGAAGCTCGCTGTCCACCTCCATTGATCCTCCCCCGAGATGCTTCAGTAGCCGTTGGATCTTGCTGTTGATCCTACGATCCTGAAGCCGCGTCTTGCCCACACCTCCTTAAGAAAACTGCGTCCTCTTGTGTCTCAGGGTGTTTTAGGTCAGGTTTCGAATGAATCTTTTGACTGCATTTCTTGCCAAACTGCCAAACAACCTGCTTTATCTTTTCACAATAATTCATCTCTTGCTTGCTCTCCTTTTGATATCATTCACTCTGATGTTTGGGGCCCCGCTCCCACTGCCTCTATGGGCGGAGCTCGATACTTTGTCATTTTCATTGATGATTATTCTCGTTTTACTTGGGTTTATTTGATGACTAATCGCCATGAGTTACCTCAGATCTATATCAACTTTGCTACTATGATTAAAACTCAGTTTTCCAAGGTCATTAAGGTTTTCCGACGTGATAATGCTATGGAATACCGTGATTCCAAACTCTTAGCCTTTCTTGCAGAACAGGGTACTCTGTCTGAGTTTTCTTGTCCTGGTACGTCTCAACAAAATGGTAGAGCTGAACGCAAACACCGTCATATTCTTGACTCTGTCCGTGCAATGCTCCTTTCTTCTTCGTGTCCTGAGCGTACCTGGGGTGAAGCTGTTCTTACTGCTGTTCATGTTATCAATAGACTTCCTTCTTCTGTTCTTGGTAATATTACTCCCTTTGAGCGTCTTTATCATACCCCCCAGATTACAGTTCTCTTCGAGTTTTCGGTTGTGTATGTTTTGTTCTTCTTCAGCCTCATGAACATAGTAAACTTGAACCTCGGGCTCGTATGTGTTGTTTTCTTGGTTATAGCACTGAACACAGGGGTTATCGTTGTTGGGATCCTCTCTCTAAACGTATTCGTATATCTCGTCATGTTGTCTTCTGGGAGCATCACATGTTTTCTCGGTTCTCATCCTTTGAGTCGATTCCTACTACTCAGTCACCTTTGTTTACTAACCCCAATGTTGATCTTTTTCCTAGTGATGATTCTACAGGTCCTATCTCGAGTGACCCTCCACAGCCTCCTGTTCCTCTGCCTTCTCCATCTCCCGATGATTCCAGACCGGACGATGATCCTGCTCCTACCGTCATGCCTCCTCCTCCCGCTCGTTCTTCTAGGGTAAGGAATCCACCTCCTCATCTTCTTGATTACCATTGCTTTTCTACTATTATTCATCAACATGAACCTAAGACATTCAGAGAAGCCTCCTCAAACCCAAATTGGCAACAAGCAATGCAAGAAGAATTACAGGCACTTGAAAAAGCACACACTTGGGATCTGGTTGATCCTCCTTCTGATCAGGAAGTTGTGGGCAGTAGATGGGTATACAAGATCAAGACTCACTCTGATGGCTCTATTGACCGTTATAAGGCCCACTTGGTTGCTCAAGGTTGTACGCAAGAGTATGGTATTGATTATGAAGAGACTTTTGCCCCTGTCGCTCGTCTTACGTCTGTTAGAGCTCTTCTTGCCATTGCCGCGGTTAAAAAATGGTCTCTCAGTCAGATGGATGTGAAGAATGCATTTCTTAATGGGGATTTGAAAAAGACAGTCTATATGAAACCACCTCCGGGATATCTTTGTCCTTCTAATAAGGTTTGTCTCCTTCGCAAGGTACTTTATGGACTTAAGCAAGCTCCTCGTGAATGGTTTGACAAGTTCAGCACTACCATATGCAGTCTTGGTTTTACTTCTAGCCCTCATGAGAATGCGCTCTTCATTCGTAAAAGCAAACGTGGAGTTGTTCTTCTACTTTTGTATGTTGATGACATGATAATTAATGGGGATGATGTTGATGGTATTTCTGATCTCAAGGCCTTACTTCACCGTACCTTTGAGATGAAAGATCTTGGTTCTCTCAGCTATTTTCTTGGTCTCGAGGTCATCTCCACCGATGATGGCATCTATCTCTCTCAGACTAAGTATGCTTCAGATCTTCTTGCTCGTGCTGGGATTACAGATAGTCGCACTGAGTCTACTCCTCTTAAGCCTAATGTTCGATTTACCCCTATGGATGGCACTGTTTTGGATAATCCGACTCTCTATCGACAGTTAGTTGGCGGTCTCATCTACTTGACTGTCACCCGATCAGACATCGCCTATCCGGTTCATGTACTTAGCCAGTTCTTGTCAGCTCCTTGTACTACTCACTATGCGGCAGTTCTACGCATTCTTCGCTACATCAAAGGCACTCTCTTTCATGGTCTTTATTTTTCTGCCCATTCCTCTTTGTCTCTTCAGGCTTACTCCGATGCTGATTGGGCTGGTGATCCCACTGATCGTCGTTCTACTACTGGTTACTGTTTGTTTCTTGGCGACGCTCTCATTTCTTGGCGTGCTAAGAAGCAAACGTTCACTGCTCACTCAAGCACAGAAGCTGAGTACTGTGCCCTCGCTGACACCACTGCTGAAGTTGTCTTGGTTCGTTGGCTTCTCGAAGATTTGGGTGCTCCTCAGTCGTCCCCTACTGATGTTTTTTGTGATAACCGCAGTGCTATTCAGATCGCTCATAATGATGTCTTTCATGAACGCACCAAACACATTGAGCTTGATTGTCACTTTGTTCGGCAACGTATCCTTATTGATGCTATTCGTCTCATTGATGTTGGAACACTAGATCAGACTGCTGATATTGTCACATAAGGATCACCCGACTCGTTTTCGGACTTTGTTATCCAAACTCAAGTTGGTATCCTTAGCTCCCACTTGAGTTTGAGGGGGGATGTTAGAGAATCATTAGCATCAATTAGGATCAATTAGTATCGTCTATATTTATATAGTATATCTGTATATTAATTATAGGATTCTATGCTTTTATTACTCTGATTCATTTAGCACCTATAAATACCTCTTGTATATTGTACCTTTCATCACACTGAATAATACACTTTTCAAATTGCTCTCTCAGTCTCTTGTTTCTAACATATTTGTTGGTAGTTTATAATGTTTTATAAATATTAAATGTATTATTTTATTAACTAATGTTGTTTTTATTTGTTCAATGTTTTAAAATTTAACATTTTATTTTATCATAACTGAACAAATTAAAGGGATCTAATCAAAACTACTAAGAATCAAATCAAAACGATCTAACCGAACCCAAATTAGTAGGGTCTATTTTTCATAACCCCTTTCAATTTCCTTTTAAAATTACTAATTATTTTATGCTTAATTAAAATTTTTAAAATCATAAAGGAAAGCATACATCAACAACTATATGTATATACAACAAGTAATTAATTTTCTTATTCTTGATTACTAATAATATCATATTAATATTATTTTACTCGATTTTTTGTTTCATTCTTAATAATAAATAAATTAACAACTTTTGAGTTTTGTTTCACAATTTTAATTAATTTAAGGAGCAAAAAAAACTCCTCTTATAAATGTCTTAAGGTTTTCATTGTAGTTTTAAAAATTAAAATTAAAGATAAAAAATATACAAATTACCAGAAGTAAAATAAAATGCAAAAATTAAAAGAAAAAAAAGATGAAGTAAAATAAATAAAAATAAAAAACTTTAATTAAAAATAAAAAGTAGAGTATAAATTTAAGTTCAGATTTCAGAAAAAATTACTTAGAATTTTCATTTTTCTAATGCCAGAAAGGCTGAGAGCGTATTTAGATTTTTAAGTGTTTTTCAAGAAGAGTTGAACTGATTACAACGTTTGTCCAAAATTTTATTTATAGACTAACCTAATGTCAATTGATAGTTACTTTACAATATCTTTCCCATTTTCAAATTTGATTTAATAATTGACCCGCACTTATTTCCTTGACGTTTTGCATTGATATCTCTGTCAATTATGCTTTTGACCAAGTATGCCCAATAATAATATCGTGTCAGACTGTCAGTTACAACCTCCTTTGCATTATTCAAATTTTTTTCTTAGCTAATATATTTTTTACCTAACATAATGCCCGAAGATTTCTCACTTGAAGACATGCAATGATTGAAAGTGTGAAAATTTAGTTGTTTATTAATAGCTTCTATTAACATTTATCTTACTTTTGACAAGTTGAGGGTATCTTTTGATCAATTAATATTAAGAGCGTCAAATGCTTTTAAGTTGATACTTCTAGCTCATATTTACTTGAACAATAATGCTAGAGAATCAAGATGATTTCAACCAAAAATCAGCCAAATGTCTCTGGGTGAATCCAAAATCTCTACTTGGATGGTGCTTATGCTAGACGTTAGGATGTTTCTTTTCTTTGTAAATTGGATGGTTTTGAATCTGTTTCCTGATTTATTATGTTTTAGGCGTTTGGAGAGAGAAGGGTGAAGAGACGGAAGCTAATTGAATCAGTTTTGGTAATTCACGTTGCAATGATAGTGAGCGTATCTCCTCCTAATTTGAATGTGGTGAAACATTTAATAACCAATATTTTAAATTATAAATAAATAAAACTAATTACTATATTTATAATTAATTAAGTTGTTCTATTCTTGAATGATTTGGAGTTGGTTCCATATACTTTTCCTTACTTAAAAAATTAAATGCTAACTATTAATAAACATAACAGAATTTCTAAGTCTATAAAAGTATTTATATTGATAGTTGAATACCTGTCTATTAATAATGGACTTTATTTTTTTTGTGTGAAGATTATAAGCATATCTCAAATGGTAGCTGTTCTAATTATTCCTTTGTGATAACATTAAATATATGTTAATTAACCTTTGTCTTAACCTTTGACATTTCAATTGAGAGTTTTTGACAAGTACCTTTTTATCATTCTAATTGACATTGTTAATTAACACAATTTTTCTAATTTCAGAAGTCACAGAATCTTAACTTTGTGAAGTCAATTCTTTTATATGTTAAGCTCTAGGTGTTAATTAGATTTGATAAATTTCTAATTCTATAAAATCTTCACACTGATATTCTAATAGTTTTGACTCAAAGCACCAATAGACTCAGCAGAATTTCTAAGTCAATTAGACTTTTGTACTTATAAATTACATACTCAAATGTGAATGAGAGATTTTTTTTCATGATTTTAAACTTAATGCATTTTTTTTAAATAAAACTATAACAACATAAATAAAATAGTAAGAACTAAAAGACAAGAAAGAAATAGAAATTTAAAAGATAAAAAAATAAAAAAGACAAAGAAAAGAAGATATGAATTGAATAAGAAAAAGAAAAGAGAGAAACAGAGAAAGAAGAGAGAAAAACAAAAAAAAAATTATAGTAAATATAAAAGCGAAAAGAGATAGCGAAATAGAGAAAAGAGAAAAAATAAAAAATAAAAATAAGAATGAGAAAAAGATTAAAAAAAGATAGAAAAAAGAAGAAGAGACCATTTTTTGTTATAAAATTATATCGTATTTGCAGAAAAATTATTTATCTTGTACTTTAAAAATTTCTTTCGGATCATTTTCTGCATGGCTTATATATTCAATGAGATGTAGACATTTAATGATCATTTAATCTTTCTTTTATCATTTCTTTATACTTTTTTTCTTTTTCAATTTTTAACTGTTTAATTTGTCTAAAATTTTCAGCAAATTGAGTTATGTTATGATATTACTGATTTACAAGCTTCTTCCTAATTCTAAATTCTAATCCATTTATGACCATTTTGACGACTTCAAATTTTAAAACTGGAGTAAAGCATCTATTTCTCATGTTTCTGAATATAGCCAAATACTTATCAATTGATTCTTCTGCATTGCATTTGATCGAGAACAAATCACTTAAATTGATTCTTAGTTCACTATGAAAAACATGTTTATGAAAATCTCTTTCTAACTGCATTTAAGAGTGAATTGAATTTCGCTTTAGGTTAGAAAATCATGTAATGGCATTTTTTATCAATGAGGAGGGAAAGAATTTTATCTTTAAATACTCATTTGACACCACCTCATTGATTTCAACAATATAGCGAACAATGTGCTCTACTGACGATTTTTCATCTTCTCTAAAAAATGTAGTTAATGACTTAGAAAACTTCCATCCCTCAAACAATTCAGTTTATTAGATAAATTCAGGAAAATGAGACATAAACTGAGTTTGATTTGCTAATTCAATATCAATTTTTTATTTTTTCAGAATTTGTTCAACCATTTAATTGACCTCTTGTTCTCCAATGTCATTTTGTTCAACAACTTGATTAATATTTTGTTGTAATTCAATGTCATCTTTTATTACATTACCATTATTTTAATTTTCTTTACCCAAATGCGTATTATGTTCAGGAAGATTTTGTTCTACATTTACCTCTTGTACTTTAATAAAATCATTTTGATTTTTTTTTTCGTACTAACTATCTTAACAATTTGATTTACTTTACATATTAATTGTTTATATTTGGTGTGGTTTACTCAATAGAAGAATTAAACATTTTTATCATATGATGAGTTAATATATTAACCAAATTATAATAACTTTTATTTATCTGTTGATGACATTCTGCCAATATATCAATAGTAATCATAAGACTTTTTGACGGTAATATTTTTGACATATTAAAAAAAAATTTGGACTTGTATTTTGTGTAATAGAAGAATAATTATCCCTTATTATGCTCACATTTGAAGAAGTAATTAATATACCAAGTGAAGTTTAAAGCACAAAAGTTGAAAATTTTTCTATGGTAGCACTGACATAGGGGTTATGGCAAACATGATTTTGAATTGGTAAGTAGAGAGGATTAATCAAATTTTGTATCGTTATGGAGGCAGGGACGGATCCAGGCATAACAATGAGGGAGCATTTGCTCCCATGGTGTTTTTAATTTTTGTTTTAAAAAATATAGTTATATATAATATGTTCCTACTTTAAATTTTAAATGACCCCACTATAAATAAAATAAATTTAATTAGCTAAAGTTTTAAGTTTATTTTTTTATTTTTCTATCATTTTGACTATTATTTAACCTAATCAAATTTAATTATTGTACCGTCACTCTTTTATTCTCTTAAACTCTCTTCTTATTTTTATATTTTTAACATTTTTTTTATTCCTTATCTAGTGGTTATCTTCTCTTCATCAAAAAGTAAATTTTAAATTCTCCAACTCTTCTTATTTTTATATTTTTAACATTTTTTTTTATTCCTTATCTAGTGGTTATCTTCTCTTCATCAAAAAGTAAATTTTAAATTCTCCAATTTTTTTATATAACTCTTCATGACTCTATGTATCTTTTAATTTCATTGTTTTTCTTTTTGATATTTTCAATTGCAATTTTTAATTCAAACAATTATAGTTTAGGTATTAATCTAATATTTTATTTTTTTGTGACTTTATATATTTTATTTTATTCTCAATTTATTCATCTTTATTATTTATTTTTTATCTTTTATTCTATTATATGTACCTATATTGCATATAAAATTTTAAAATGAACTGATTAATTTACTAATTTAGAATATATTTTTTATTTTTAAAAATAATAATAAAAAATATTTTAATTACAATATATAATTAAACAGATGCATAAAATCTTTTATCTAATATTATATTAAAATTAAATTAAAAAAATATATAACAAATTTAATTATTTAAAAAAAAGAAAGAAAAAAATTGTAAATTATGTTTCTATTATTTTATATAAAAATATTTTTCATATAAAGATTTAATTTTTCTAGTATTTACATATAATTCTAATTTCAAATTATAAATACTAATGTATTATTAGGCGTTAATGTGCCAGTTAATTCAGTCTTTTATTATTAAATGTCTATAAAAAATTAGTTAGGATAATAAGTTATCTATAATTTAATTAAAATATTTTAATTTCAAGTTTTAGAAATAAAAAATATTTTGTTATAAATTATATATAATGAATAGCATTTTAAGAATAAAAGTGTTTACTAACTCTTTTTAATTTTTATATCTCCATATAATTAATAATATTTAACAAAATTTATTTAGTATATATATTTTTGCCCCACTCCTAAAATTTTCTGGGTCCGTCACTGTATAGAGGGGACAAATCCCGGTAGCAGGTCATTAAGCAGCTACCCCATAATGTTTGTATAAGATGTACTTAACCTATATTGGCATGGTTAACGCCATTATGTTTAGCCGATAGCCTCTGTGATATGAGGTTTGAAAATATTTTCAATTTTTTTTCTCTTTCATCATTGGAAGTAAAAAAAGATGGTGTAGATAAATTTGACATGTCAATTGACGCTATTTTTTTCAGTATCAAACAATTTTGTTACTGTGTAATTTCCTGTAAATTTGGTTTTTTTTTTTTTTTACAAAACTACAATTTATTGACAATGTCCTACTCGACGTGCCAATTTATTTTATTCGATTTTTTGTTCTATTATTAACAACAAATAAATTAACTGACTTTCGAATTTTGTTTCACAATCTTAATTCAAGGAACGAAAACGACTTCTCTTGTGGGTGTCTCAAGGTCTCAATTGTAGTTTCAAAAATAAAAAAGATAAAAAAAAATATGCAAGATGTCGGAGACAAAATAAAATATAAAAATTAAAAGAAAAAGGAAGAAGAAAATAAAAGAAGAACAAATAAAAATAAAGAACTTTAATTAAAAATAAAAAATAGAGTACGAATTTGAGTTCAAACTTCAAAAGAATTATTTAAGATTTTCAGTTTTATTCTCTAATACTAAGGAGGCTGAGCATTTTTTGATTTTCAAGTGTTTTTCAAAAAGAATTGAACTAATTACAATATTTGTCCAAAATTCTATTTATAAATTAACCTAATGTCAATTGACAGTTATTTCTATAATATCTTTTTCAATTTTTAAATTTAAATTAATAACCGTCCTGTATTTATTTTTTTGATGCTTTACATTACTACTTCTGTCAGTTATACCTTTAACCAAATATACTAAATAATATCGTATCATTTATAATCTCTTTTGTATTATTCAAATTTTTTTCTTAAATAATATCTTTCTTTTGCCTAACACATATATACAAAATTATGAAATAATAACACATAGAATCTATTTATTACTGTAAAAAAATATATATATATTTTTTTAATTACCAAACTAATTCTCATATAATTTCCTAGACAAATATATATATATATATATATATATATATATATATCTTAAATACAGAATTTCTTGAAAATATAATTTAACATTAAATATACTTTTTTTTTTAAATTCAGAAAATTGTACCGATAACTTAAAAATAAAATGATCATATTTGCATTATATTTGTAAGGAGTAATGATTGTGTAGCCCTGAAGTGGCCAGTTTATTAGTGTGAGACGCACTTGAATATTTGAAGTATCTAAGTAGTAGAGTTAATGATATTTCGGGGGCGGTAGAGCGGAGCTAATGTCAAAGTTAGTTGTTCTTTGATATTAGAAAGGACGATGTTAAAAATGAGTTTTAATATGGAATAAACTATTATTTTTACTTACAAAAATTTTAAACGTTAAAAGATTTATTTATAAAAAAATTTATTATTTATATTACAAAAAGTAAATTTTTATTCAAAAATTGAAAAATTACTTAAAATCTTTAAAGAGAAAAATCTAAAACAGTTTCTGACAATTATCTCAAAAGACAATGAGGTTCTTGATAAAAAAAATATCAACTTAGTTCCTAAACTTTATTTTTATGGGACGGATTAGTTCCTGTGCCAAAAAAAAAGTCAATGTTATTTTTTTTTGCACATAGACTAATCAGTCCTAAAAAAATATCAGGGACCGAATTTAGTGTTTTTTTTCTTGAGGGTCTCGTTGTCCTTTCGAAATAATTGTCAAGAGTAGAGTGGAGTATTCACTCATTTTTAAATTATCCTCTTTTTAATTCTAATCTCAACACCTTTTTCTCAAATCTCAACTCTCTTTTTATGAATTTTACCACTTTTTTTACTAACACCACCATTACCACCAACCGTAAGTCCTATCTTTGGACACAAAAATATTTTGGCGGCACACCACCTGCCGTCAGGGACTGAATCCCGTCCTCCACGTCTTCTTGCGTCACCTTTTGGTAGAAAGCAAGCGTCCTACGTGCACCACTCAAAGAAATCCACAATTCTTTACGGCCTTGAATGTGTCGTGGATGGTGCCGAAGAGGCCAGTGCAAACACATGGCTAAATTTAACATCCTAATTACTTTAAACCTTACCTCATACCATAAAACAAAAGTTAATCAGAGGTTACAACAATTCTAAGACTTATACATAAATATATATAGAAACAAATAATAATTCTAAAGCCCGATGAACAAGTAAGCTCAAAACAGAGTTTCAAAAATCGCAAAGCGTTCACACGAAGCTACAAACTTAAAGCACGATATATAGATATAAGATAACAAAATATAAGTATATAAGAGAGTATAATAGTCATAGGAACTAGCCGCAACCCGCGGAGTTTAGGCTGACTAGTTATATACAAACATATAAAATTTTGAAGGTTAAAGCAGCTTATACAATATCTCTCTCAAGATTAATCTCTAAGGCAAAAATATAAATACAAAAGTGAGAGAAACTAAATCAAAATAACCAAAATACTCCAAAACATGATAAAGGTCTTCTGCTCTGTCACCATCAAGCAACTCACCGAGGTGGGTTGCAATCTGCATCTGAAAAATAACAACAAAGTATGGAATGAGAATCGGAGGTTCTCAGTATGGTAAGAGTGTCCAGTAATGTAAGATATAAGACTCATGAATGATAGAGGCAATCCTAGAGGTTCATACATGAGATTCAAGCTTAAAACATAAGTAATTTTAAAACCATCACTTTAGATACCATAATAAAATAGGGTAATCTAACTTAGGGAATTTCTAAACTATTAGTTCACTGCTGTCCCACAGCCTTCACCAGCCTAACCTCCATGTGATCTCATCGCCACCGCCTACCGAGCCTCCTCAATCCCAGTAGAAAACACAAATAATTCATACAAGTAAAATACAAGTAATTATCAATTATATCAAATAATTCAAGAAGCAATTAATAAGCATGTCATACAAATAGGCAAACAACCATATAGAAGATGCACATGATGCATGCCTGTCCTATTGGCTGTGATATCATATTGTCGGTTCAACTACCAACCCGACACATCCCCCTAGGATGTTGCCTTTCAGTCATGAATAAAATAGGTACCCCCAGAGATATCGTGCCCGGTACACGGTCTAAGGATATAATGCCTGGCACCCTCTTGTGACTCCGAAAGGATGCGAGCAGGATACTCAGTCACAGACCTCACATCTCAACGTAAGCGGGACTAGCCACTTCCCCTACGCTATCACCGCAACCTCGACAAGCGGGATTAACCTACCGTCCCTGTCAGGCGCATAACGCCTCAATAATCTCAGCAATAAAATAGTGTAATCAGTGGCTTTTAGAAATTATTTTAAGCATTTAGCCCACTCCGAGTCCTCGACTCATTTCAACATCATCAATCCAAAATTCACAATTCATCATTTCAATTGTCACCACAACACTCCGCAATCTTACTCGACTAATTCACCCTCAATACTCTAAAAACCTAAGTCTCCATCTTCTAAATTCATATAAAAATTCTCTAAAATAATTTACTAACTCATCTTTAACAATATTAGGACCCAAATATTAGATACTACTCTTAATCAGCCTTGAAGGAACTTTAGAAAGTAGGAGAACCTTTGAAAAATAAGAGAAACTCATATTTAAGCAAAACAGGGGTCTCGCGTATGCATGCTGTTGAAAAAGAGGAGGTCGCGTATGCAACCCCCTGCTCGCGTACGCGAGTTGTCCAACCCGAATGGGTTGCTCGCGTCGCGTGTTATAGTTCGCGTACGCATGCAGTGTTTCGCGTACGCGAGATGCCCAACCCGAATGGTTTGCTCGCGTCGCGTGCACTGTGACGCATACGCGACCCTCACCAGACTCAAGAATTTCAAAGTTGCAAAATTCAGTTTTTGGTACCAAATTTTAAATAGTTATAACTTCCTCTACAAAAATTCAGTTTCAATAATCTTTATATCAAATTAAAGATCTTTAAAAGAACTTTTATTTAAGATAAATTTCAACAAATTTTAAAAACTGAGACTCAAGTTATGATCCGTCAAAGTTCACAAAAGATTGGTTTTTACCAAAGTTAACAAGGTTCTCAAATTTCCAAAATTCACCATCAAAGCAAATCCTAAACCACATCAAAATTCAATTCACATCAGAGCTTACCCTCTTTGTCTCAATTTATCATTATTATCAAATTTTCCACTCACATCATACAATCCTTAACCTTAAATGATCAACTTATCATATTAAAACCATTTCTCAACCAACACACTCATCAACCATCATTCTATCACTACTAGTCATCACAATTAACATTGTTTCACCCCAATATATCAATATCAATAACACAATTTGTCAAAATAATCAAAGTCATCAAATCATCATACATCCTCATTCAACAAGTTCAACAACCAATTCAATTTAAATCTATCCTATGAGTCACTAACCTAAATGTCCAGAAATATTACATATTACATAGAGAAAATCGAAACCATACCTTGACTGATTCTCAATATGTGCAACACACCAAGTTGACCCCAATCTAAACTTCCACAAGCTTCCCAAACTTAATCAAGCCACCAATCAACTCCAACAAGCATCAACAATCAATATTCCAAACTATACACATTTAATTCATCATAATTAATACCTAGGGTTTACCAAAATATAAATTCATAAGGGTTTAAGATATTTTTACCTTAATTACCTAATAGTTTTTGGGGCAAAACTCAATAATAACCAAGTGCTAGAGTGTATCTAAACACCCAAAATCACAAAAATCTCACAAAATCCAAACCTATAATGTGAAAACTGTTAGGACTGAAAAAGAGAGTGTGAAATGTGATTTCTTACCAAAAATACTTAGATAGAAATTACGGGCTCGGCAAGAATTTCGCGTAATCACAAACGGCACACAAATCGGAGCTCTGTAGCTCAAATTATGGCCAATTGAAGAGAGGAGTGAATAGTGTTTCTTCTCCTTTCTCTCTTTCAATTCCAGCTGTGTGTTTGTGTTTTTGTGAAATGAATGAGCTGAACAACTCATTAAGTGTGCCTTTATATGTTGGGCTTGGACCTAGTCCAATCCGTGGTTTTAGCCTATTTGGCCCAACTTTGAGCTAAACCTTTGAAATTAATGCTCGGTTTTCAATTATAAATGTTTTCCTAAAGTTTTCTATTGTTTTTATTATTCTCTCACAGTACTGAACAGATTTAAGCCAGTACTGCCGATTAATTTACCGGTCCGCGTTTTTATGCAATTTTTCGAAAAAAATTATATACATTTTTCAACCTAAAAAAATCTACTGAATCCAAATATCATATTTATATTTTCTAATTAATATTCTAAATATTTGAAACTTATTTTGGGTCATTAATTTATTATTATTTTATGTTAATTATTCGGTTAATTATTTCCGATTCTTACACTAAACGATGACACCTTTATATTGGAATCGCCCTCTAGATGCAAAGCTCGAGTTCATCGCAGTCGTTACTTGAAAAAATGCTCTGAAGCTTCGTTCAATGAGAGGGAAGAAGATAGTGTAGATGGTTGAGTTTGAAGAATTAACAACACATTAAAGATAATGACTAAACATTATTGTTGGGGTAAAAATCCAATTAGATATGTAATTAGTTTGTTTAGTGTGTAAAAAATTAAACTAATCAACATTGGCCCAAGAAGCAAGAAAACATGTTCACACACATACACTCAAAGAATTGTTGATTATTACAACAACAAATTCCTATATGGAACAAAGAAATGTTTCAGACCTCAAATTGATGAAATAAGCCCATATTCATAAACAAGTCTAATTAATAGTCTAAATTCAATCATTCAATTTAGTTGTTAACTAGAAAATTCAATTTCATTTGCATCTGAACCAATACCACACTACCGAACCAAAACTAAACTCTCTCCTCTTTCTTCTCTCTTTTTCATCACCCACGTGATTTCTCATAAAAAAAAAAAAAGAAAAAACTCTGAACTAGAACATGACAAAGTCAATCAACACTGATAAATTTAAAGGGTGCAGATCGTTCTATGGTCTATTGAACATATGAGCAAAATGAAATAATGAGACTTGTAATACCAAAATTCGCTTTAAGTAAAAAATTATAAAAATTAGTAAAGCTAATTTAAAAAATAAATAAATAATAGCTAAATAAAATGAAAAGTAATAAACAATTCTAGTTTATAACCATAGAAATTTAATGGTTGAAAAAGAGAAGAATTATATACCTCTAATTAAAGGATGATTCATATTGAAAAGACTCACCTATAAATTGAGTTTTTCCTTAATTCATTTCAATCAATTCATCCAACAAGAATAATAGTGACATTGAGTCACATAGAGAATTTTTTCTGAGAGATTTTCTCCTATATTTAAAGAGAATTGTATTCTCCTTTTGTTAAGAGAGAATATTATTGTAATCTTCTTGTGATAGGAAGAAGTTGTATTTTTCAAAAAAAGTTATTTTATACAAAATTTTTATTTTTTATCTCTATATTTTACTGTATTATTTGTCTGGTATTTAATATTTAAATAATTTTATTGTATAGAACTATTTTTTAAGGATAGAAATGATAATTTTTTGTTTTATGGATAATTTATTAGTATTTAAAATTTTTGTGAGTAAAAATGATCATTTACTCTTTAATATGTGAATTTGTATTTTTGAGATTAATAAAGAATACACAATTTTATGTAAAACTTGGCTTATAGTGTGGTTTTGGGTATGAAACTATAAGGTTGGTAGGTCTTCGCTTAGTACGGATGGTCTATCCTTTTGAGAACATATAAACTAGCTACATATTTTTTTTTAAGAGGCTTAATCATTTGTAAGAGGCTTCTTGTTAAATGTTATTTTTTTTTATTTTGGGTTATTCAAAACTCTAAGCGTGATTGTTTAATTTGTCGACTATGGCAGTGTGGCTTTCTTAAAAAGTTGTTCTATCTTGCCATTTATATGGAGTTGGTGAAGTCTAAAGTGGGTTGAAATTAAATCAAGCCTTGCATTATCAAAGGATAATGCCTCTAGATATTTTCATTGTGTGCAACTTAAAAAGATACGTTGTTTTACATATTTTTTAATAAAATAAAGAAATTTAATATTATTATAATTAAAATTTAGTAGACTTAATTCAATTTTAAACTTGAGCTCGAATGAAAGATTACTCGCACATAACACTTTCTTTTATGTTTATAAATAATCATATAGAACGTAAACGTTTGTAAGTGAATGACTCAATAATATTAAATTGAATAGTTTTTGATATCATATTAAAATTGAAATTGAGTAGGTTTAACTCAATATTTTACATTTATAAATTATTTAAAGATTTTATCCTTGAGTAATGTGAAATTTGTAATACATTTTTTTTTATGTCCATAAATGATAAAGTAATTATTAACATTAATAAATGAGTGTTCCAATAATATTAGATCTAATAAATTCTAATATATAATATATTAAAATTGAGATTAAATAAGTCTATTTTTTTTAAATAAAAGTTCAACACAACAAAATAGAATAATTAAAGAATGCAGAATTGAGTTATTCATTTAGTTTGTATTAGTTGGTAGGGTCAATACTAAAGTAAGATTAAATATATTTGACATTTTTTATTAAAAAGATAATTTTTGTATTTTATATAAAAAAGATACTGAGAATGATTATCACTTATTTATTAAGTGTGAGTTTATTTGGCAGGTGTGGTGTACATATGCTTGGTTGGACATTTATAAGAAATTATAGTTGATACCAGAAATAATCAAACAACACTGAGAGTTGGACATGGACACCTGTAAAAAAGAAAGAACGTACTATGTGGTTGATGGGTTTAATTTTTTTGCTATTATTTAAAATACGTGGTTAAAAAAATAACAGAATATTCAAAAATCAAGAAACAGGTGTATCAAAAATTATCAACAAATTAATTAAAAACTACAAAGAGTGAACTGATTTTGATATTTTAATTGTTAACGATAATATAAAAAATGACTACAAATTAATCTATATTTGTTTGTCAAATAAGTCTAATTTATGGAATTGAATTATGTCCACTTAATCTAAATTTTAAGAAATATAATAAAATAATTAAATCTATTTTAATAGAATAATCAAATTTTTCATATATGTATGTCCATATTAGTTAATAAAATCTAATGAAATAAGCACCATGTAAAAGAATCTCCACTTCAGCTAATCACATTTTGGATAATATTTATTAAGTCACATTTCAATTGTATTCAAAAATCCAAAGTCATTAACGAATTACCGTGTAAAGTTGGCATCCATAAGCAATATACCAATACCATTAACCATTATTCTTGGATGCCATTGGATAAATTATCTTTATCTTGAGGAAAGGGGAAAAACAAAGGGAAAGAAAAAAGTGTACAACCTATTAACAGCCCTATGAATAAAAAAGTAAATATAATAAAAGTATTTACTGTATAATGTATATATTGAAGATATCAGAGAAGTTTACTACATATTAATTTTTTTGAAAAAATGTGTTTCATCACCAAATATAATGCATAAAAAGTGTTATTTGTAAAACTTGAATTTCATATCTCTTAATTATAATATAAAATATTTATCATCTTAATTAACTTCATATTTATTATTATTATATATAAAAATAAATTATTAAATTAATTGTTTATATTAAAATATAATAAATATATTAAAAATAAATTAAATAATATTTATATATAATGACTGATTTAGTAATTGATTTTTTTTTACGCATGATATTTTTGAATAATCTATTACTTGTAAAGCATGAAAAAACAATTAGTGATCCGCAATTTGTACATTGAATTATTGTAATAATGGTGTGAATACTAGTTTATTACAAAGGAAATAGGCGAAGAGACAGATATATTCCCTTTTTGGATGGCATTGGAAAACCATCATGACCTCAAATATTTCAAACATACCCTTCATTTCAGTAGGTTAGGCTGGATTAGGTATACTACCCTCACACAAGTGTTCACTCACAAACAAACATGTTAAGAGCAATGCCAGCATATTAACACCCTCTTATATATCCTCTTTTTACAAATTACCTTCTTAATTATGTTCGATGTTCTGAAAACTGAATCGATTATTAAATCAGTAAATTAAAAATTGAATGGTTTAAATTAATGGATATAATAATATAATATTTTTTAATTGAAAAATGTATTGGACTAATTAATCATTTTATTAATTTTTTGTCTAAACCAAACAACTAGATGACCACATGATCATATGTTAAGGTAGTTGAACCAGTTCATTCTGTCTGATTCTGATTCTCAAAATCATGATTGTGCTGAATTTTATATTAATGGAACCGCTAATTTAATTTTTATTGGCACATAAAAGTTTATTTAAATCAATTCGGCGTAGTCACCAAAAAAAAAAAAATCAATTCGGCGTTTGTTTATAATAATGACCAGAATAGAATATGTTTGCAAGCTTGGCTTAACGAACACTTATTACATGAATATTTAAAGACAGATTACTAAAAACAGTAAAAAGATTTATAATATACTAGGTGTATATTAAAAATCAGATATATCGAATAATTAATTATCTCTATAAAATATATGTTAAAATATATATTTATATTTATAAAGTCACCAAAAAATATTTATATTTATAAATATAAAATGACTAATTTAATAATTATTTTTAGATGAATTTTACGGTATTTTTTTAGGGATCAATTACTATCATTTTTAACTAATATATCACAATTTTTTATCAGTTTTTTAGCTCTCTCCTTTTCAGAATTTTCTTCTGATTATATTAGAGATAGCGATTAGATTTGACGATCCCATTCAAATCTTGGAACTCTAATTGAAAGATAATTTATCAATAATCACTGTATATGTTACAAGGAGTAATTTATCATTTATTTTAGAGAAAATATAAAAGAATTTACCTTATTTTTAACGTGAATATAATATTTTTGAAAAAGAATTTAAATATGTATGTATAAGAAATAAAAATACAAAAGTTCCTTTTTTAAAACAAGAAAAAGGTTGTCTTTATTCATATTTCTATAACGATATAAGCAACTAAGTCTTTAAATCGAGTGAATTTCAGTCAGAAAACATAATTGAAACAATAATAAAAGAATTAATGGTGACAGGGCATGGGAGTATATAGAAAACCAAGAAGCTAGGTAGGGTTTGTGAGAGAGAGAAGTAAGAAGCTAACTCCATATATGACTTTGTGAAAACAGCAGCAACTACAGCTTCTTGATTCACAAAACTGCAGGGACGACCCCCCCTTCCCCCACACCTCTAAAAGGTTGAAGCAGAGAAAATTGGTGTCAGAGTTTGAATGAGTTTTCCAGATTGAAAATGACTGTTGGTGGTACGGGCCACACTAAAGGAACCCTAATTTTTGTAATTACCATTTTGTCTTTTATATGCTGAGATGATTTCTTTCATTCAGTTTTGAACTTAGTGTACATCTCTTTATACACAATTTCTATCTATCTATCTGTTTTTAAAATTGGTATTTGCACGTTAAAATCAGTCATTATATATTTACGTATAAATATATATAATTTAATTTATGTTAATATATATTTTATTTTAATAATTAATTTTAATGATTAATTTTAATATATATTTGATATGATTGATAAAAATTATGATTTTAACTAAACAAATTAACTAAAGCATTAATAATTACGTTAAGTGTACATTAAAATCAGCTATGAATATAAAATTTATATTAAAATATAATAAAAAACAAAAAAGTGTAATTATCATTATTAAAAAAGTAATTAATGATTGAATATTGTGTGATTAAATGAAATATATATATATATGTGGATGGTTTTATTTATAATAGTTATATTTGATGATTTTTTTAACATAAAATTTAATTAAGGAATTATTACATATTAAAATTGATAGTTTTCCTAAAAATTAGTACCATTATATCACTTGCTAATAAGAATAAAAAATTTGAAAGTTTTCATATAAGAAAATTGATTTTGAAGTTTTAAACAACATTAAATGTATAAATACTCGCCTTTTAATTTCAAACTGTTTTCTACTTTGATATTCTTGCAATGCATAAGTAAACCCTAAAATTAAACATAAGTATATTTTTTAAAACCATTATATAAATTTCTATACATGAGTTAAATTTGTAATGAAAGAGAGAGATAAAAGTATTATGAAACTTTATTTTATTTTAATTTCTATATATTGTCAATTTTAAACTACTGTTTTACTTTGAAATCAACCAATTGCTGTCACTGTTAACTTTACATTCAATATCTTCAAGGGTGGTTGAATAAAATATTTTATAGATATGGTATGTATAGATATTTGAGTAAATCTTTTTTATTTTGGAAGTTATACAAACAATTTATTATGTAAAAATTAATTTTTCAAGGAAAAAAAATACAGTTATCCCCTCTAAGATCTGTTATTATTTGACCCAGCTTCTTTATATTTCTATAAAAATATAATGTGATCCCTCCTAAATTTGGATAATTATAGACTTGGTATTGTTCTATTTTCTATAATTTAATCATACATACTTATTGTATAAATATACAAAAACTCCTGTTATTATTAGAATAAACAATATCTTTTTAGATACAAGACTAACTTTTCTAAATAAAAATAAATATACATCACACACACACACACACACACACACACATATATATATATATGTGTTAAGATCTAATAATATATCAATTTAATTTTCACATTTCTCAATGCATGGTAAGTTACAATATGCAATATGCATCTTACTCTTCAAAAGAAGTGTTAAGATTTCGAGTCAAATTCTTTGATTCCCTTTCCTCATCTTTACCTAAGAACGGTAATTTTTTTCACCGAGTTATCATATAGTTTACATGAAAAGGGAGAAAAAAATAATAAAAAAGACTCAAACAAGATATAAAAGATTTTAAATCCAAGATTTTAATCTTTGTCTACACTTTTTGCACCGTTTAACCTACTAAAGCTTCATGGCCCTTGGGTTAAATAGTTGTGGCCTCAAACAATAGCCATCTCTCAAATCTCAATAGCCATTAATTTCTACTGCAAAATACCAACTTTCTCCGCCACTCCCCTTTACACCATCACCATTTACAAATCATAATTAAGATTTAATTATATATATATATATATATATATATACATAACGGATTGATTTGATGATTACTTTTTTATGTGTACTTAACATTTTTTAAAAAATAACTATGGTTCAATACCAAAAATCAATCATTAACTTAGCTAAGAATACAAAATGATTTTACATACAATCATATTTATAATCGAATTTCATAAATAATAAAAATAAATCAAGTTCATGTTTATAATAAAATATATAAAAAAATATAAAGATACAATGGCAGATAATTTTCAAGTCCACGAAATGTTTAATTATTTAGTTGTAAAAATGTTTGATTACTTTGTTATATACAGATTTTTTTTTCACTAGAAAAACATATTATATATAGATATATATATATATATATATAATTGATTTATGAAACTTATAAAGTATTTTAAAAAATATTTACATTTTCACTAGAAAAACATATTTTATATATATATAATTGATTTATGAAATTTATAAAGTATTTAAAAAAAATATTTACAAAAATATATAAATTATGTTATATTACCTTAGCTTATTAACAAAAAAATGTTGGATATGAAGATTTAATTTCTACCCAATGAGTACAAACTTGTATTATCAAGTCAGAATGGCCAAAACTAAAAATTAATTAATTAATTTTTAAAATTGATCAAAACAATGTAATTATTAGTTAATTAAAAATATTATATATGTATAAAAAATCAACTATTAAAATTAATTATTATATATTTATGTATAAATATATGTATAATTTAATTAATTTTTAATATATATTATTTTTTATTTTAATATATATTTTATATTAATAATTAATTTTAATTTGTGATTTTAATGTATACATATAATATAATTATTAACTAAATAATTTTATAAAATATTTTACATTATTAATACATGGAACCGAAATTTTTGCTCATAAAGTTGGAACAAGACACAACCCACTTTAACTGAAGTAACATCCATTGGATAATACTGTTTTTATAATCTCAATAAAGCGCAGATTAAAGTTTAAACACATGGATTTTGTGTAAGCATGTACACGCATCACGTATGTATTGCGTAAACATGGTTTTATTAATCCCTGATTTTGTTAAAATTCTCTGCAAACTAATCATCAGAACCCTAACCCTAAACGGAACCAGACAACAATGAACATTCACAATGGTAAAGACACACACACATTAACGGGCTAAAAAAGTTTTGAATGATTTGACACTCTCTCACCACCACCACCCTCTGCTTACGTTGCTTCCACATTATGAGGCAAAAAACCCACAAATCATGTGTGTCTTGTCCTCTATCTGTTACTCTCACTATTACTATCTCCTTTTTTAACTTTCTAAATTCTAAATTTATCATCAAATTATATTAACAATATATCATCAAATAATTCATATATTTATATATAATAATAATTAATTTAGTGATTATTTTTAACATGTACATAATATACATTAAAATTATACGAAATAACATATATTTATATATAAATATATAATGATTAATTTAACAATTGATTTTTAGGATTGACATATTATTTTTATATTAGGATAAAATATATTTTTTATTTTTAAAAATATCTCTAAATTTTATTTTAATTTCGTCTCAAATTTTTTATTTGCATTAAATATACCTTTAACAGTTAAATTTTTAAAAAATTTAAGACCAATTTAATAAAAATATATGAAAATAATGTTTGATTTGCTTGTATTGAAGGTTGTTCTTGTACAATTGTTATTGAATTAATCCTAAATTTTTTAAGAAATTAGTCGCCAAAATATATTTAATGCAAATAAAATTTTTTTGAAATAAATTAAAATTAAAATAAAATAAAATTTAAAAATATTTTAAAAAATTTTGTCAAACTTCAAAAAAAACTTTACCTTTTATATTAAATGGATACTCCAAGAAAACTTTTATAATTATTTTTATATAAAAATTCTTTTTTAAATCTTTGGATAATAAATTGAAGGATTAGATTTTGATATGTTATAAAAATATTGTTTTTATTTAAAATGTAGCCAAATAAATAAATTATATTTTTATACAAAGTATTTTTATAAAAAAATATTTTTAATATTTTTATTTGAGTAGGTCTCTTATATTATATAGAGGTCGAGTGAGGTGAGGTGTGGTCCATTCAAATCATAATTATAATAGAAAAGTAAGGAAGAAAAACAAAAGGAAATTGAAATTGCATCATTGGCCTAAACAAAAAATCCCTTCTCTTTCTCTCTGATCCATTCCCCTCATGAAGCACAACTTTCTCTTCCTTCTGGCAAGTGTGTAGTAGTTAGTACAAACTCATTTGTAGTTTTCACTTTCACACATTATTTTTATTTTTAAATTTTCTTTGGTTATATAAAAAGGGTACCTTGGGGCCTCCTGGGGTTATCACTTTGGACCGTTAAGTTGGAGAGCTCCTACAAACCTTATTCTTCATTGCTCAGAAGATAAATTGATAGATACATACTTACATACATCTATCTATCTGCTGCAGTGTGTCTTGTGTAAGCTCCAGTGGTCCTGCTTCTCCTCTTCAGATCATCTCACAAAATCTAGGGTTTCTTAGCCTTTTTCTTTTTTTTTATATTTTTATTTTTTTTTATATATTTTTGGAATCAATTGGAAATTTTTTCAGATGTTTCCTTCCACTACTTACAGTTACAGCACTGGCCCTTACCCTTGCTTCCCTTCATCTTCTTCTTCATATCCTCTTTTTCCTTTTCTCAACCCTGAGAACAATGCTTCTTCTTCTTCTGCAACAACCGCCACTAACAACAACAACAATAATCTCCTTCATGATCCATCGCTCTGCGTTCCTTACATTCCAATCCCTGAAGCACTAACCAATTTGGCAACAGTTGTAGATAACACTACTAATCTTGCTGCATCTTCATCAATGCCCAAACAACAGGACCTCAACGGTGGCGGCGGTGCTCATCATCACTTCGGCATATCCAGTTTGCTCGCGAAGAAACCGGCGGTGGCGAAGAAAGATAGGCACAGCAAGATTTACACCGCTCAGGGGCTGAGGGACCGAAGGGTGAGGCTGTCGATCGAGATCGCGCGCAAGTTCTTCGATCTCCAAGACATGCTAGGGTTTGATAAGGCCAGCAACACGCTCGACTGGCTCTTCACCAAGTCCAAGAAAGCCATTAAGGAGCTTGCCAGGAGCAAGAACCACAGCGCCAGTGACGAAGCCGAAGCCGGTGCCGGCGCCGGTGCCAATAACAAGAGTTTCGCCTCGTCTTCTGACTGCGACGAAGATGACTTTGAAGTACTTTCTAGAAACAACCACCACCGCCACCAACAAGGGTTAGTTCGGTCTTTATTATCAGCAAATATTTAATTTAAATTATTCATCTATATAAAATACATATTAAAATATAAAAATATATATGAGCTAATTTTAATTTTTTAGAGTGAAAACTTAGGTGCAGTCGATTTTACGTGAAGTTGATAACTAAGAGCGGTTAGATAATTTGACACGACTTTCAACTATTAACTTCACGTGAAGTTATCTGACTTTTTACTATTTTTTATATGTGAATAAATTTTTTGTTAATTAAAATATCCGCTAATAATATTTGTTTGAATTTAAAATTATGTTTCTTAATTAATATTATTGGTGTTTGGACAACTTAGGTCAGATGCGAGGGAGAGGAAGCTGAAAAATGCACAACAGAAAGAAGCAAGTGCTTGTAATGTGAGGGCAAAGATGAAGGAGTCAAGGGAGAAAGCAAGAGCAAGAGCAAGAGAAAGGACTAGTAACAAGATGTGTAACAGCATAATGGGAAATTCTTCTTCTTCTTCCGGGAAGGTTCTAGAATTGAAGAAAAGATGCCCTGCACCTAGTGAAAACCCTCACCACCTTGGTGGTGCTGAAGTTTCACAAACTAGAGATGACTTCAACGTTATTGAGGAATCCATTGTGATCAAGAGGAAGTTGAAGCAGCCATCTATGATGTCATCCTCACATCACCATCACCATCACCACCACCAATTAAACCTTCCCATCCCTAACAATAATAAGGAAGCAAGTTTCAACAACAACAGCGATAATTACCATCCAGGAAACTACACCAATTTGTCACCAAATTGGGATAATGCTAATGGACCAGCCTCAACGGCTAATAACCGCTCCAACTTCTGTGCAATAGCCAGCATGAATCTCTCTACAGGTATGCATGTTTTTTGTAATCCGTAACCGAAATTGCGGATGTTAAAACTGTAATAACAATAATCTTCTACAGCTGTCAATTACGGTTATTACGGTTTCTAAATATTTATTTCTTTTTTTTTTTAGGGCTACAAATCTTTGGAAAGTCATGGGAGGAATGCACCAATCCATCACGTCTGCACTAGCCATGAAAGGTTTCTTAGTTTTCTTTTTTCTTTTATATTTTTAATTTTCTTTTCGGTATTATATGTTATCTGATTATCCGAAATGAACTCGATCTCTCTTAAGTCCCTTGTATTATCTCTTCCTCATGATTCCGCCATTGGCGTGTGTGACAGTTGCAAACAAAGGTTGCAGTGTGGCTTCGTATTATTATAATATATTTCACCATTTATATATTATTATTATCATTATTATTGTGATTATATATTTGGTTAATTAGTATATAACTATATATATTGCATGGATGAAATCATTTTCAACTTGGTGGTACAGAAGAATATTCTTGATCTTTCCAGATTTTTTTTGCAGTAGTTGTGGTTCGATCTGTTATATGCATGTGTTGGGAATGTATATCTTGCCATGATTTCTCAAACAAAAATGTTATTCCTATACTAAAATTATACTAAAATCAGCCATTAAAATCAGTCACTAATATATTTATGTATAAATATATGTGTGGTTTAATTTATTTTCAATGTATATTTATATTTCAATATATATTTTATACTGGTAGCTGACTTTGATGGCTGATTTTGGTATATATGTAATATTACTCATTTTCAAATTATGAGATAAAAAAAATTAAAATAAGTATTAAAAATTAATTTTTAATTAATTAATATTAGTCAATTTTTTTAATTGTAGTATTTTTTTAAAAAAGATTAAAGATTTACTATTTAAAATTTTAAACGTGTTTAAGATTTAAGATTTTAAAATTTAAAAAAATAATTGATTAAAAGGTTAATTCCTTGCTTTAACTCATAAATATGGATGAACATAATATTAAAATTTTAAAAATGAAAAACCAAGCAAATAAGGTATTCTTTATTTTCCTCTCTCATATTTTAGCCTTTAGCAAATTCAAGTTAAATTAGCCTAATTCTTCTTGTGTGAAGTAAATTTATCTTCTTTTTTTTTTTGGGTTTTGCTCATAATAAGAAAATTCGGATATATAATTTTGATTTACTTAACTTCCATTTATCTCCACGGGTCAAGTATTTACAATTATTAAAAAATAAAAAGAAAACTCAAATATAGGAAGTTGGTCTTCAAAATATGCACTTGTATATATATGTCAACATGTGCATGTAGCCGCTAGCAATATAAGCATGCAAACTGAATTAGATATTTTTGGATATAGTATCTTTCCATTTCTATGGTAAGTTAAGTTTTCAATAATGGAGGGAAGAGTACAATGGTTATTGACAATTTGATATTTCAGTTCCAACTTGAAAGATGCTTAATTAAACGATTAAGGTTAGAAAACTAACTTTCTTTTTAATTAACAATAGTCATGTCTTTTAAAATTATTTTATCTTTAATTCTAAATCTTAAATTATAAATTCTTCACCTTATGCCTGAAATCATAAACTTTAAACACTATAATTAATTAGTATTGATTAACTACAAATTAATTCTTTATACTTTCTCTTAAGATATGTACTTTTCAATATTGGACAAATTTCAATTTATGAGTAGCTCAGTATTCATTTTAAATTAAAGAGTTCTTAATACGTGTGTATTTTAGTTAAAGTGAGAAATCTATCATTTAAACTTGATATTTTTTTATGTATGGAAAATTGGAAACCATACCTGCTTTGCTATCTCCTCTTTGTTTCATCTTTTTCTTCCTACAAAAACATAATTTGAAAATTAAAACAAAAAACATAAAAAAAATAAAAGGCTAATTTGGTACGATGTGTATGTCAAGATAGAAATTAAATCAACAAAAACATGAGTGGTACTGACTTTGATTGAGCATTCCTAGTTAATAATGTTGTCAGGAAAATAATTGTCTTACAGTTACGTAGGTGGGCTTCTTTAATTGCTGAGGTAGTTTTTGTAATCTTCAAGCTATGACTTTCTTGATTTCCTCTGTTATACTCCTATGTGTTTATTAATGTTATGTACTATATGGTACTTTTACTTTTCCATAAATTTTAGGATTCGCACAAAACATATGTTTTTGTGACTAAGGACATATGGTTTACGAAAATGTTGGATAATAAAAAAAAATTAACAAAAAATAATCAGAATTTATTTTATTTAATATTTAATAATTTTAATAATAATTAATAAATATTAAATAAAATATTTTTTTGTCTTAGTATTATTGTATTGCTTATTATTAACATTTATTAAAAAAAATATGCAAATTATTTTCTGGTGTTTAACTGAAAAATGGTGTATTTTGATGTTTTATGAAGTGTGCATGTATGTTGTCTCCAGCGATTTCATTTTTTTTATTTTTTTTTATTTTTAAAAATCAGAAATTGTGCTTATTATTTTCAGTTTTAAATTTTTTTCATTTTAAAAATCAGAAATCGTTTCTACTATTTTATTTCTAATTTTTTTCTTTTTAAAAATAAAAACTTTTCCCTTTGTCTTCACTTGTTTATTCTTTTTCTTTTGAAAAAATCAGAAATCATCCATCGTTTTCACTTTTTTATTTTTATATTTAAAAAAAAAATCGTTCCCACTATGATCACTTTTTTATTAAAAAAGTTACAAATCATTCGTGCAATTTTGTTTCCTGCATTTGTTTTCATATTCTGGATTTTACAAAAAATCCCCCTTGTATAAAAAAATAGCCAAAAAATTACGTTATCAAATTTTCTGATTTTTTTTTTCAATTTTCTTTTCAATATGTGGTCTTGAAATTTCATCTTTACAAGTTGTATCAAAAAAAAAAAAAAAATTCGGTCAATGCCTTTATATTATAATAATATTATAATATTATAGATGGGGAGATTGACACAAAAGCCTTCCCTGGCCTCTTCGACTTTTAATCTTCAATGAATGTCTAATGAGCATAGATCAGATTTCAGAGAAACGGATATAATATAAGATGAAATTCAAGATCATATAAAATTTCTATAGCTATATCCTTAAAGCTCTAGCTACCAAGGTTTGTACTGTACCAATGTGAAGCATGCTTCTGTCATTAACTCACACATAAATAAATAAATAAGAAATTAAGAGAAATTGGCTGGAAAGTTTTTTATATTTATTTTTTTTTGTTTAATTTATGCTTAAATTTATTATTAAAAATATCAATTTATAGTTGAACTTTTATTGTATATATAGAAATTTATTTCCTAAGAGATGAAAATTAAAATAAATTCTAAAAAAATGATAAAGTTTTTAAAGATAATTTTACTGTGGTTTAATTATTATGTTGGTCTCTATAATTTTACCAAATTTTTAATTAGATCCCTATACTTTTTTCTTTTTAATTGAGTCCCTACATTGTTTTTAATTTTATAATTAGGTCATTTTTATGTTAAAAAATTTTAAATTAATAAAATATTTCTTCCAAAAAATATGCAGTAAAAAATTTAATTAAATTTTTAATTATAAATACTTTCAATATGTAAAATAGTATTCAGTTAACTCTAACATTTTTTACACTAAAATAATCTAATTATAAAATTAAAAGCAGTATAGAAACTTAATTGAAAAAAAAATATAAGAATCTAATTACAAATTAAAAAAAAGTATAAAAATTAATAGAATAATTAAATTTTTTACTTTTAATAAACAATTAATAAATAAAGTGGGAAAAATTCCCAACCTTGCTATTTATATTCTAAATAATAAACTTTCAACTTTTCCTTCCTTTTGTTGGCTCATGGTTAATAATTATACATAAACTATATAATGCTATACGAATAATGCTATACGAATAATTAAAATGGATAAATATATAAGAGAATTACTAAAAAATAAAAAATAAGACATAAAAAATTATTTTTTTCGCTAATATATTTACTAGCAATTACACATTAATTGTCTTATGATTTGTGTTAAAAAATTTTAGCGAATTGTTAATAAAGACTTTTTTTAATATCCACAGAAGTATATAATTATTATTAGAGTAAAGTATTATTTTTGTCCCCAATATTTGGGGTAAGCTCTAAAGTTGTCCCTAATATTTCAATCGTCCTATTTAAGTCCCCAATATTTTAAAATTGACTCAATGTTGTCTTACCGTTAGGAATCTGTTAACAGAATTGACGGCGAGATAAAATTGACACGATTTTGAAATGTTAGAGACTTAAATAAAACGAAAACATTGGGACAAAAATAATACATAGAAATAAATTTTAATTTTATCCTTCAATAATATCAATTTGTTATTACTGTATATAATATTCAATTATTTTTTAATCACATATAAGTAAATTACACTTAATCACACTACTTTTATTTTAAATAAAATTTTTTTATATTTTCATATTAACTTATAACTTTAAGCGTAAAATTATAAAAAAATAAATTTATTTAGAGTGAAAGTAATGTAATTAAATGTAATTTATTTAGATATGATTAAAAAATAATTGAATACTGTGTACAGTAAAAAATTGATATTATTGAAGGATAAAACTAAAATTTATTTCTATGTATCGTTTTTGTTCCCAACGTTTTCGTCCTATTTAAGTCCCTAACGTTTTAAAATCGTGTCAATTTTGTCCAGCTGTCAATTCTGTTAACGGATCTCTAATGACAGGACAACATTAAGTCAATTTTAAAACGTTAGGGACAACTTTAAAACTTATCCCAAACGTTAGAGACAAAAACAATATTTTACTCTTATTATTATTATAACATACAATAATAATAATAAATATATAATTATCATAAAAATATAAATTAAATAAAATATATATAATAATTATTATATTATTATCACTAATATTTGTTATAGTGAACTCCCAATCTATTAGTCCGAAGATTTGACTCAAACAATCCAATCAGATATAAAGTGCAAGAAATTTACCAGCAGTTAATTACTCAACCAGTAGATTAAGCCAAAAATTTAAGGATGCATCTTGTTTGTGTTTTTATTTTTGTTTTTATTTTTAATATTTTTTATTTTTTGAATTTTATAAAAAAATAAAAATTAAAAAACAAATCAAACGCATCCCATCAAATTACCTAAATTCGACCCCATTGAAAAAATAAGTGAGGGATTATGTTGAATTTATTGGTTTAGGAACATCCTCATACCATTCATCGTCCTCTTTTTCGTCATTGCCTCTCCTTTACATAACCTTTATGGCGACAGTCTCTGTAAGTGTTGTGTCTCCACCGAATCTTCTTCGTCACAAGTTCATGGGAGGAGGAGAGCTTAGTTATATTTGTTAGGAAATTATAATATTTTAATTTATTTATGAACAATACATATAATTAATTATAATTACATTAATTATTATACGTGATTTTATTTATTGTTATAAATATTAAATAAAATAAATTATTATTATTTTTAATTTAGATTTAAACAAGAATAAAACTAAATATTCTATTTATTTTGACCTTCAAGTTTTAATGAAACCAATAACCAAATATAAATAGAATTCCAAGGTTTTGATTTTTAATATATATATATATATATATATATATATATATATATCAAAATCACTTTACAATCCTTCTCCCATTAGAAAGTTGTTCTTTAATCTTTAGCCTCAAATAAAATTTTTATAGATTTTGATTGAAAAAAATAAAAAACTACAAAAGAGTTACATTTTTTCAATTATACTCAAAGTTTAGGTATGTTTTTACACTTTTATTTTTTTGTAATGATTTAACATAGATTATTTTGATGGAATTAAAAAATTTAAAATTTTAACAAATAGTATCAAATTCTATGACTGAATCGTTAAAAGGGATCAATTTTGTTACTTTAATCGTTTTTTTTGGGGAATAAAATAATCAGATTTTTTTTTCTATTCATATTTTGAATAAAAAAAATCATGAAATTTGAACAATTCTATTAACATTTATATTTTTTATTGCTGTGTAGAATGTTTAAAAAAAATAGTATTGATAGTATATGGACAAAAATTTCTTTGGAATCAGTGCACTAATAAAGATCTAAAAACTTCCATCAAAACTATAAGATTTATTTTGAATAAAATTATGTTTGTCTGGTTGATTGTCATAAATTTATACTTTTGGATTGTGAGTAATGACGTAAACTGAAGTTCAAAGTTTCATATTTTGTTAATTTAGACTTTTTTTAATTTTTATCAATTCAAAGATTTTTTTTAATTGTTTCCTAATTCTAAATACAGATGGAACACATGAGAATTTGAATTGAAATAGTACAATATGACTTATACATAAAGGTTGTGTTTTATGTTTTGACCCTTTTTTGTTTTTGTTTTTTTTTTTTAAATCATGGATTAAGTATTCTTTTTACATGATATAAAAATTTAATTAAATCATATTTTTTGGTGTGTGTAAAAATTCATTGAAGGTCCTTTTTGCATATGAATATAGATTCAATAATAAGAAAAGTTTAGGGAACTAGCATTTTTATTAATTAAAATTTGGTTAGTACTTAACTAGCAAAAAAAAAAGTAATCCTACATTATTAGATATAATTTTACACTATTAAAAATACTAATAATGACTAATTGATACTTATAAATTACAAAGGCTACTAGACTCTTAGCACTTTTTATAAATAAATTTTACTTTAGACACAATATATAGCATAAATATTAATTTATGATTAATTTTTTATATAAGAAAATTGTTGTAATTTTTTGTTATTTGAATCATTTTGTTATAGAGTCAATTTGAGATTAAACAAAATAAAAAAATTGACAATTGACGGTATGGATATCTATATATAGTTGTTATATATATATATATATATATATATATATATATATATATATGTATTTATTGTGACTTGTTATTTTACTTCATATATATATGTATTTATTGTGACTTGTTATTTTACTTCATTTTTTATGCTATTGCATTTTAGTTTTTTTAAATAAAGAAATCGGTAATCATTTGGATTATATTATATCCATAAATTTTAAAAGGTTTAGTTTTAAAATAAATTGATGATATATAATGCTGTCAAAATAGTTTTTTTTAATTGATTTATTTTAGAATATTAAGAATATGGTAGTATATAATTTATGTGTCGGTCGATCCAAAAAATATTTATATTTAGTAGAATTTTATATACATATTAATGGTAAATATATGCTTGGATAAATAGTTAAGAATAAATCCATATTTGTTTTTAGGCGAATAATAATCAGTTAAAAAAAATTATTGTTTGGTCAAATAATAAATACTAAATTTTGTATTTATTTTATATTTAATTATGCAACCACTAATCAGTCCAAAAGAAGGTTAGTATTTAGTCAATTGATAGAAAATATATGCGATAATTTTCAAGTTTTCATATAAACAATGAGTCGATCTAAAAATAAACTTATTGTTTGACAGAATTTTGTTAAAAATATTTAATAAGGTACACTAAATAAATCTATTTATATGTAATTTATGCGGGCACATATCGATAAGTTTTATAGTTTGCCAAATTATATGCACATTTGTGATAGTAAACACGTGATAATTATTTGATTCTATGTAAATAATAATTTCGTCTAAAAATAAATTTATTGTTTGACATATATGATTTATTATCGATATTTGATTATTGTCACTACAAAAAAAAGGTTAAAATGGCGGATTTTTATGGAAGTTACGGCAGTTACAACCGCCATTATTACCAAAAATGCGCTAAAAAATGTCGAAATTCTGGACGCTATTTTGGTTATTACGACTGTTTTTTTGCGGTTAAAACTATCATTATTTTCGCATAAAATGGTGATTTTTTAATTATTTAAAATAATGGCGGCTATAACCACCGTTTTTACCATTATAACCGCCATTTTTACCAGGATATAATAGCATCTTTTGTGTTTAAAATAGTGGTTTTTAACCGCTGTTTTTACCATTATAACCGCCATTTTTACTAGGATATAATGACATCTTTTATGTTTAAAATGACAGTTTTTAACTGCCATTTTCACCAAAATTAATGGCATCATTTTCGTTTAAAATGACAGTTTTTAACCGCCATTTCTACCAGCGTATAATAACATCGTTTTCATTTAAAATAGAAATGTCTACCCGCCGTTTGTACCTAATTATGATAACAATTTTATACTTTTTAAAATAGAATTGAAACCACCAATTTAAAGTGATATTTAAACTTTTCACGTTTCAGTTGCATTTTTCTTGTAAATGTAAAAGTTGGAGGAAGGGGTTTTATGGAAATACAACGTTTTAAAAGTAATTGAAACGTTACTTTCCATGCAAACGACGTCGTTTTTGAGGTGAAGGGGGTAGACAAATTAGCTCCTGTTCATTTCAATTTGTCCATTTCAATATTGAATGAACACGTCATCCAGCTCATATGACAGATCACGCACCAAACGAGTCAGCTCAGCATTTTCCGTCAAGTCTCACTGAAAAAAAAACGCACGAGAATCGCTTTGTGTGATGGAAATCGGAGACATAAATCAAAACGGATCGATTTTATTTTGAGGAATCGCATTATTGTCATTCTTAAAAATTGACAAGGGTCGAATTGGCAGTTCACTCTATGAATTTCTTATATGGAATAAGTGTTTTATAATTATGAATATTCTCGGTGCATATTTCTATATATAAGCACTTTGAACCTCCTAAATGCTTTCTTTTGGACCTTTTTTGTTGCCACTATTTTTGGTATCATGATAATTATTGTTAATATTAAATTGGTTGAATAATAAATAAATTTATTTTCTTCTGCAGGTCTCCCGAGTAGCTTGATGGTAAGGAGCAATAACTCAAATTTATTTTCTTCTCAATAGTTTTAAGCAAGTCTGAGCCTAAAATACAAAATAAATAACTTTGAAAATACGTTATTTATGTTCATTACATATTTTTAGTGTTCGAGTTTTGTGTACCCATTCTTATATAAGATCAAGTTATATTTTTTATATTGATTCCATTTTATTTTTGTTTTTTTATATATTACTGAGGATGATAATGAAATTTAAATTTATATCATATATGCTATTTAAACACATCATCATCATCACAATACCAATTTAAGTTACTCTGCTAGCTAGTTCTATTCTATTAGGCAGTTTTGGTTAAGAGAGATGTATGAATACAAATACCAAAAGAATTAGGTATACAAATATACAAATTTTTAGTATATATATATATTTGAAAACGATATTCAAGACACAACAATTTAATTCTAAGTTAAAAAATTACATGCAGTTATTTTTATATAAAATTTATAATAAAAAATTATTAAATAATAATTTAATTAATTAAATTTATTAAATTATATATTTAATAATGATCAAATATTAACGTCATATGATGAAAACAATTCTAGGTAAATTTCTACTTCAAATATTAATTTTATTCTTATTATTAGTTCTCCATTATCACCCACTATCAATACTAACAATAATATTAACAATGCCATCATTATTATTTTTTACCACCATTATAATTGATTTTTAATCGATTTACAAAATACTATCATAAACTTTTATTCAATTTTCATTTCAATTAAATTTTTTAAAATAAATGAAAAAAAATGAAGGTCAAAGAGGTAACAAAGCCAAAGGTAGAATCTAAATTTAAAAAATGAGACAATAATGAAGAATACGACAGTAGAGACGATACAAATCTGAATGAAGACGTTGACTAATAATAGTAATAGAGAAGAAAAAAAAAAGGATGAAATGGAAAATCAAAGGCAATGAGTGATATAAAATGAAGAAAAGAGAAGAGGAGGAGAAAAGAGAAAGGGTAATATGATAACGACGATAATATAATAGAAAAATAAGATTGAAAAAAGAGAAAGATAAAGAAATAAGAAGAAAGAAGATGAACACTAAAAAGTCAAAAAATGGAGATAGAAAAAGATGAGAAGGAATAAAAAGATTAGGATTAGGATTAATATAAAGAACAAAATTAAAATTAAAAAAAAAGGACAAAGGTAAAAAAACACTCATGTCTTATATACTGTGTTTCCAATATCTTTTAACTACATTAAAGATATATATTTCGTATGCACTTTGTGTGCTCCTGTATTCATAAAAATTTATCTCGTCAAGTAAATAGACGTGCCATTATTTTTATATCTCGAAAAACTAAGAAATATCAACTTTAGATAAATTGATTAGTTAGCGAATTTATTTCTAATAATTTTAAATTAGAACTAACTTTAAATTAAAAGAAAAAAAATAAAAAATTATCAGAATTTATTATTTTTATTTATTATTTAGTCATTAATCTAATTTTATTAATTATTAGTAATCTAACAATATATTACTAAAAATAATAAATTTTAATAAATTCAATTATTTTTTAAACTAATTTAAAAGAAAAAAAAAACAACTAACTATCTATTCTTTAATTATTGAAAGACAATAATTGAGAGGGTGTACTAATATCCATCCAATCAAAATAAAAAAATATGTATCTGTTGTGTTCATGCATGCCATGTGACATTGAATCATACGTACTCCTGATGATCCTGAAGTGCTGTTATTCCATCACTTTCTTAATCATTGCAAGACTTTCCTATGAGAAATTTCTGCGCTTCTCTATTCCCCATGGTCTTTTATCTTCTCCATTGTTGTTTTTGGTATACCTCCATTTTCCATTTTCAGATTTTCTGTTTTTTATTCTTTTAATTTCTTCCTTCCAATACTCTACAGTCTTAAAATTATTTTAAATTAAAATGTTACCGTAGTTTGATTTACATGTAAACTTTTTTTTATTAATTATTTGTGTTAGTTGAAAATTCAGGTGCACTTAATTTCACCTAAAAATGATAATTAAGAACTATTAAATGATTTGATTAATTTGACTAAATTTTCATCTAACAGTTTTTAGTTATCAATTTTACATAAAGTTGACTACACCTGAATTTTTTCTTACGTGTTATTCTATTTTTAATTTTTTATTAATCACTTGGGATGATGCGTTTGGATGAATATTTTGAAATTTTAAGTTGTAATTAATTTCTTAGTTTTAATTTTTTTTATATGAGGTAATTATAACTTGTATCTTTATTAAAATATTTTATTTAAGAAAATGACCTTTATTCATAAAATATGTAGTTGAGTTTATTATTTATTAATAAAATGAGGGAATTTGAAATTTCAGAAATTGAAATTCTCTATTTTTAGTAGTTAAAATTTCTTTTAAATTTTCTTAAAATACAAAATTACTTCCAATTAAATTACAAATATATTTTGTCTTAACAATTTTAAATTCTCTAAACAAGTATATTACTTCCTTAAAATATTCCATCCAAACATATTCAGATGAGTATTCTTAACTCTTAGTAGTGTATTTTAAATATAAGAGATTTAAATATTATAATTAAATTTCTTCAATTTTAAAAATTTTTGTTTGATTGAGGTCATTATATTAACTGTGTATTTTTAAAATACTTTGTTTAGAAAAGATAGTTAAATTATCCTCATTAATAAAATATGTAGTTGTTGGTTTAATGTTATCATTTATTAGTTAATTATAAGTGTTAATTAGTGAATATAAATGTACTTTGAAATGAGATCGAGGAAAGGAGAAATTCAAATTTGAAATTCCTTCTCTTCTAAGGGGAATTAAAATTTCTCATTTTAAATAAACAAAATTTCTCATTATTTAAATCTCTTAATTTTAACATTCTCTCTAAAAATCATCCAAACACTTTATTTTGTTATTAAAATTACTTTCCCTCCTTTAACTATCCCTCACAAACACACTCTTAATGATATCAATTAGTTGTTTATCTGTTTTGAAAACAAAATATGTTGTCCATAAAAAAATAATTACTAAGTTTTTTTTTTTTTTAAAAAAAAAACTGTATAAGCAAGTGTACCTAAAATTATGAAACAATTGCTTGTCATTTGTAAAAGAATTTAATTTTAATATATCGACAGAATAAAACGTTTTATACAATCATTCAATTATATTCATTCTTTTGGATGACTATTTATATGACTAATGTAAAAAATAGTCATTTTTACTAACATGTAAATTAAAATTGCTTTATACGAACAGTGCAAAAAGTGTAACAAAATTAAATTATTTATAAATACCATTAAAATAGCTGTTAATTGTTTTTTCTTTCATTTTCTCTCTTCTATCATTTCATAAGTATTTCTCATATGGTCAATTTTAATTTTGTGAAGAAGAAATATGTTTATATTTATCATTTCAATAAGCTGCATTTCTTTTAAAAAGTAAGTTTATTAGGTAACTAAGGCTTTTTATTTGTTGGTCTTTCTTGAGTTGTTTTTGTATTTGTTTTGTTTTTCTATTTCCCCTTCTTTATGTTGTGAGGTGTGACTGTATACTAGTTACAAAATCGTTGCCTTGTAACATTAGTTTTAAATAATAAATAAATTCTAATATAATATAAATAATCATTTATGTACATTTATGATTTAACTAATGTGAAACTTTGAGAAATAAAGAAAAGGGTTAAGTACAATTTTGATTCTTAACGTAAAGGTAAAAAATTTATTTTGTCTTTAGTCCTTTTTTCGCTACAAAATAATCACAAAGGTTTCAATTTTTTTTAAAATCGTCTTTTTTTTTTATTAAAATTTTAATTTTTATTCCAAAAATACCGCTAACCTAAAAAAAACAACGTTGAATAGGGGGCAACAAGAAAGGGGAAAAAGGGAGAAGGGATTTATACGAGGAAGTTGGGGGGAAGGGGGAATGGCCACTGCTGTTGCTCCAATCCGCTACTGTTGCTCGTCGTCGTTCGGTGGCTAGATCTCGCCGCTGCTTCTTTGGACTCGGCGGAGGTGCTCGATGGCGGTGGGTTCTAGTTCGAGACAAGAACAGGGGAAGGCTTCGGTGATGAGCCGAGGGAGGAGAAGAGGTCACACGCTGTGACGGTGGTGCTAGGGTAGCGTGAACAGAGAAGAAGAAGAAGAAGAAAAGGGTTGCGGCGCAGTGATGGCAGTTTCAAGTGGCTCGCCGGCTTTTGCTTCTGCTTCTGCTTCCATTCTTCTTCTGTTTCTGTTTATATTATGTTGTTGTTTTCTGATTATTGTCACTTCTGGTTGCTTCTGCTTCTACTTGATTACATTGTTGATTCATTGTTATTGTTGTTGTTGTCCTGTTCCTGCTTCTGCTTGATTACATTATTGATTCATTGTTGTTGTTGCTTCTGGTTCTGATTTTGTTTCTGCTTTTGCTTCTGCTTTTGCTTAATTTTGGAGAAAAAGGAGAAGAGGCATTTTGGTTCGAAGGACAATTTTAAAATTAAGTTAAACTTTTGGGACTATTTTGTAGCGAAAAAGGGCTAAAGATAAAATAAATTTTCGACCTCTACTTTAGGACAAAAATCATACTTAATCCTAAAGAAACAAACAAACAGAGATGAAGATATTGGCTCAACTCCGATCCTAAAGCTTCTTCAACTAACTCAAATGGACAAAAAAATTGTGGCCAAACCGCTAAAGTGATTCAATTTGTAATATCAATTTGCTAATTTCCTCTTCTAGTAATAATACAAAACCTATTATTAAAATTGTCATTTGTCAATTATTGACTTATTGTAGCAATTACTACAAGTCTACAAATATCTATAATTAAGTAATAATAATAATAATAATAATAATAATAATGTTTCAAATGATGAAAATAAAGAGTAATGCTTAGAGGTCAAAGTAACTTACCTCTCATTGCTTTTGCGTCTCAGATCACCAGCAATCTACTAGCTATATTTTCAATATTAAAAAAAGTAATCTATCAGAAAAAAAAAAAAAAAAAAAACAAAAAATAGAAACAAAAATTCAATAGGTAATGATTGCTATGCAGTGAGCTTTTTACAGAAACATATATATGGCTTGATTCCACCTGCTTCATTCCATTGTTTAAAAAGTCAAATGTGCAATATCTTCACACTGAAAAGTGACGAAAGAAAAGATATGTAAATTGACAAGCTGTTCTTGAGAGTAAGACAAAAAAATCATATCAATAATAAATATAAAAAATAAATAGAATTATTACATCAATAATCATCACATATATAAAATAAATTTAAATTAAATATTTTCGTAAAAAATAAAATATTTTATATTATGTCATTAAATATTTATTATAAAAAATATATATATATTTTATATGATTATTATTATTTGAATCAACTAAATAATTGTCACTTATTTATATATATAATTATAATAATTATTGATTGATATTTTTATTAATCTTACAAAGAAGAGGGTAAATTTTATAAATAACTAAAAAAAAAGCATCAGTGTCATTTAATAAAATACATGTGTATGTATAATCTTCAAAAGAATGGACAATATTTAACAAAGTACCCATAAAATAAATCAAAGAAAAAAAAAGAGCGCAGCATAAACGTTATTCATTTTTTAGGAACCAAGAATTTTGGTTCCATGGTTAAACTGTTAATTTTACAATCTTTCAGGAACATAGTGATGTTTCCTGAAAACTGAAATAGTGTGAATTAGTATAATATAAGATAAAGGGTCACATATAATTATTTTCATATGAAATTAATAATTAAGAATTATTTGACAATAATTTAATCAAATTAATTAAATTATCTAATAATTTTTAAATATAAATTTGATATGAACACAACTACAACTACACGTGAATTTTGACCTAATATAATATAATGCTGCCTTCTTCTATTAGAACGTGACATGAAACAAATCAAGAAAAGTGCAAATACACAAATACTCATGAAAAAGGAAAGATGCATCGAAATAAAGAGCCAATAAAAGTACCAAAAATGAAATTAGAATATATACCTGAAAAGAGAACTTCATTGTTGACTGAATAATGCTGTGTATAATCTAAGTTATAATGAACTGAATATGAGAATGCATGTGTTTGTGATAGTTAGAGAAAACAAGTAACCTTAGCTGAACTAGTTGAAAGAATAACATGGTAGAAGAAGAACCATGATATATAGAGAGGAATTAACATGATGAGGTAGGATGAGTTGAAAGTGGTTGAAACACAAAATGCAAAGCCGCTACACACTCTGCATGTTTGGTAATTATTTGCAGAAAGTGGGTAAAAGCTAAGCTACTTTCCATAGACTCTCTCACTCTTGAGGAAAGTTTTTTTTATTACATTAAGAAAATTTTTAAATATACTGGTAGATTAATATTTTAGTAAATTTTAATTATTAATTTTAATTATATATATTATATATATATTTTATAATTAATATTAACGATTAAAAATAATTAAAATATCAGTTTATTTACATATTTTAAACAAAATTTATACATTAAAAAAAACTACCCAATTAATATAATAATATTTATATGTAGTTATTTTTATATAAATGTAATAATTAAATAATAATTTAATTAAATAAATTAAATTATTTAGTAATTTTTAATTAATAATTTTATATAAAGATAAATGCAGATGAGTTTTTATTATGTGGTATACTTGCTATTTGTTACCATTTAAGATTCAGAGTCAGATACAGTGAGAGAATGTTAATTCTTAGTGTGTTTACAGCTTGAATGAATAATAATGCATGATGACATACATGCACAGATTTAAAGTGGTACACGTCACTCTCTTTTTCTCCTTGTTTTTAGGAGCTCATATATATAATACGGAAAAGCTCTGTATACAAGTCATTAGGGCTTGTATGCTTTACAAGTTCATTAAACAATAAAATCAAAATACGCGCTGCTCCACGTACGTTGATTACACGCGTTATATAACATTCCGCATATATCTAACTACCAAATTTAAAATATTTGTTTCCTTCTTCGTTTTCGTTATTTTGAGATTTTGTTGTTCTTCTTCTTGCGCGTCTTCCCTTCTTCTTCTCCATCGTTCTTTTCCTCTCCTTTTCTCACTGGTATGTTCTTCGTTTACGTTACCCTTTTCTCTCTCTGCAACTCGAGCTTCGTTTTCTATTTTGATTTGTTGTTTTCTGAAATCAAAATTTGAACTCGTTTTGAAGATAATGGATCATTCAACCTCAGATTGTTAGCTGAATCCAGGCGAAGTGGATTATGAATTTGAATCTAACGAAGTTCCTGAGGTTTGATTTACATAGGATTAGTATGAATTTTCTTTCAGTAATTTGTATAGCATTGTGTAGTTGAAAAATTGCTGAACATTGACTGTGAAAGTAACACGTTAACATGAATCTGTCGATTCAATGTATTAGTTGTGATTAATTACCTGGAATTTATAGCAGACGCTCGGGTGTAGATCAATTCTTCTTTTGGTGTATTTTAGCTAGAAGTGTGGGTGTATCTACATTTTACTGGTTTTTTGTTATTTTAATTGAGTTGTTGTTGTTCAGGTGTATTATATCAGACATGATTGGGTGTGTTTATAGTTTTTGACATGGTGTATTCTGCAGCCTGTGTATTTACAGTTTATGGCTTTAAAGGTCATTCTGTAGTTGAGTTGTTGCGGTTAGGGTGTATCATATTAGACATGATTGGGTGTATTTGAATCATATCTATGGGTGTATTCACAGTTCTGACACGGTGTATTGTGCAGCCTCTCTCGGTTGTTGATGACGAGCTTGTTCCGAAGGTCGGAATGACCTTTACCACCCTTGAAGATGCTGAAAAATTTTACAAGAACTACGCCAAGGCTGCAGGTTTCTCTACAAGAGTTCGGTGCACAAATAGGAAGGGAAACGAGATTAAGAATCAACTGACATGTAGCAGAGAGGCCGGTTTAAACTGTCCTGCAAGAATTTATACACACATTGAAGGATGTTGGTGCTTGGATCATTTCAAAGGTTGTGTGGATCATTCACCCCTGTTGTCCAAGCAAAGCAGAGATGCTCAAACAGCACAGGGACTAAGCATGTCCATTCGTCGTACGATAGAAATAACGAGGAGGCCGATATCAGACCAAGCAAACCTACCAATCATTTGTTGCGGCTGCCGGGGTCACCGCGAGTTAAATTTTATCGAAAAGGACGTGAGAAATTACATTACCAGGGAAGTGCGGAATGTTTCCGAATAAGAAGATGCAAAGTAATTCGGAAAATATTTCTTAAGAATGAAAGAGAAGAATCCGAATTTCTTTTTTGAGCTCGAACTCGAGGAGGATCAATCGATTAAGCTGGCTTTTTGGGCCGATGCAAGAAGCAGAGCCGCCTTTGAGTATTTCAGAGACGTCATTTCGTTCGACACCACCTACAATACAAACAGGTAACAAACTGTCCCTGTTTATGATGCTAAATTAATTTATTTTTTCGAATCCGCAGCAGAGGTGTATATTGGCTGTTTCATTGGGTGTATTCGAAGCATTTGTTAGGGTGTACCTAATGATTTTGCATTCTGGACCATGGTAATTTGTTTCAGGTATAATTTGGTCTGTGGTTCTTTTGTCGGGGTGAATCACCACGGTCAGTCAACACTTCTCGGATGCTCTTTGATGAAGAACGAAGAAATGAATCATTCAATGGTTATTTCAATGCTGGCTTCGTTGCATGGGAGGAAACGCTCCGAAAGGGTTTCTCACCGATCAGTGCGCATCAATGAAAAGGGCTTTAGAGGCCTGTATGCCAACAACAGTTCACCGCTGGTGTATTTGTCACATCATGAAGAAGATTCCAAGCAAATTAAACGGGTACAAGGGACATGCCGATATTGAACAAGAAATGAGCCATGTTGTTTGGAACTCTCATAGCAAAGACTCATCGATAGGAATTGGAACGATTTTCTGCTGAATTTTGGTCTTGCGGACAACAAGTGGCTTTCAGGTAATGTGTTTTAAAATATGCATCAGAGGTAAGTATGTTCTGTCGGGTGTATTTTACAGTCTGTGTTTGGGTGTATTATACAGATCTGTACAAAGACCGTCACATATGGGTTCCTATCTATCTGGATCACCACTTCTGGGCAGGGATGAGAAGCACACAAAGGAGCGAGAGCATGCATTCATTTTTTAACAAGTACATCACCCGGAACAGCTCGCTTATTCAGTTCGTCAAACAATACGATAATTGCCTCGGAAGCAGGGAGCAAGCAGAGAGAATCAGATGCTGCAGATTTTCATACGGTCATACCGTGTGCAACCAAATCCTCCATTGAAGCTCAGTTTCAAGATGCGTACACTCAAGCAAAGTTTAGGGAAGTCCAAGCGCAATTCAGAGGAAAGGCGAATTGCATCACCAGATTAAAGAATTCCGCTCTAGGCTATTCAATATACGAAGTCGGAGAACAAGTTTCCAGCTCAATATTCAACAAGTTCGCAGTTACCTACGACTCAGTTGCAGCCAAGGTAAAATGTCAATGCTTATTATTCGAGTTGAGAGGGATACTGTGCCGTCACGCACTAAGCGTGTTAAGCTTCGAACAAGTAAGCCAAGTGTCCCCTAGATATACTGAACGATGGAGCAAGAAGGTAAAGAGGCGACACACACATCAAGAGCAGCCACGACGAGCCACTAATGGAGCCAAGAAGCAAGAGGTTCGACCAATTGGTTTTTCGTTCCCAAATATTTGCAAATTTGCCTCTGATCGGAGGAGCTGACTGCAATTCTACACCGCGTACGATAACGTCATGGCCGAGATGGAAGCATTAAAAGCCAAAAGGAAGGGGAGATCTTCTTTATCCCACGAAGACGCCAACTTGGAATCCGTTAACGAGCTTCAAAGCCCGCCAAGGATTTGAACAAGAGGACGTCCAAAAAACAGGCTAGGTTCAAAGCTGGAGAAACAGATTGTAAATGCCACAAAGAAGAAGAAGACGAAAGTTTTAAGCGAGGTACAAGGAAATGTTCTTTAAATTTGTGGCGATTGAGTTTATTTTTCTCGTTAATAGTTTAGCTAATGTGTGAGTGTTATATTCAGATAAACGTGTTTGATGCTGCATCAGCGGCGCATTCAAATTCCGACCAATATCAAGGACACGTTATGAATTATCAGCTCAGGGTACCAGCAGTAGGGGATAACTCGTTTGGTGTATAGTTTTATAGAATATAGGTGTAAAAGCACTGTTTCTTTTGGGTGTATTTTTGTTAATTCACAATTTACATATAGACATATATAGATACATATAGAACAAACTGTAAAAATTCACAGGTTATGGGTGTATATTTCATTTGATGTTTTTCTTCATATTTTAGTACATGTAATTCATACATTTTGAATACAGCACAGATAGTTGGGTGTATATTTTATGCAATCTTGGGTGTATTATTAGACTTGCGTTGGGTGTAACATTTTATAATTTGCGTTTATATATGCCTTGATTTTTTGCTTCATATTTACCACCTGTAATACAGTTTTTGAATACATCACAGACAGTTTACCAGCACAGATAGTTTAACTATGGGTAAAAATATACATGGAATAGAAGTTGTTGATAAATGGCAAATATTTACATTTGTTCAATTTACATACTACCCAGCAGTTTCTATATCAGCAGAATTAATCTGACAAAACGGACTCAATAATACAGAGGATGGCTTCGACAGCCTTATAGCACTACTCTCTCTAATTGCCCGATCTCTCTGTTTATTCATCTCACTGAATAGTATCCGGGAAGCATACTCCACTCTATAGTGGTCCACCTCCTCCTACAATTAAAAAGTATATTCTGTTTAAACAGCAATATTAATTCAGTAAAGTAATACAGAGTTATATAGTTCTAAAGACAGTTACCTGTGGCCAATTATTCCATTCATACTTCCCCTTTTTGATGTTTTCTGGCTCAATTAACTCAAGCCACTTCATAACGTAGATAGCGCAGTCATAGCTGAAACGAAGAAATAAATTACAAATCTCATTTAGGAAAGTTTAATGTTCAGAGTCACAAATTTATACCTTATTTTTGGCCTGATATTTTAACATATGATGCTTTAATTTTCTTCTCGTTCTCCCTTTCTGCAGAGGTTCTCCGCCGGCATATGTTATCAATCTTGAAAATACATATCCCTTAAATACCAAAACAAATCAGAAAATAAACCCGAATGAATGGACAAGATGCACCCAACTGAATGGACAATATACACCCAACACAACTAACGAAATAGACCTATCTATTAAAGTAAAGAAGACAGAGGCAACTTACAGTGAATTTATTAATGTCCTTTCTCTCATCGCTTGGAGCTTTTTTGTGTAGCGGGTCAAGTATTTGACATTTCTGCTTTGTTGTATTTATCAGCCATAACTACCAATGTCCCGAGTGGCAAACAGGAGCAAAAATCTGAAGGATTGCCACATTTCAACAGTGTGTTATTTTATTTGGCATATAAGTAAATAAGCGTACTAACAAATTTAGCAAACGAAAACTTACATATGGATGTGAAGTTAATTTTTTTCTATCTATGAAGGGAATGAAACTCGAGTAGGCTTCCACCCTGAATTCCTTTTTCGTTTTCGTTGATATGAATTTCCCCCTTGGGTGATCCGAAAGTGCCATGCTCTGCAAGAATTGCGAAACAAGAAATGAAATACTGAAAATACACAACTTACACCCAATCGAACCTAAAAAATACACCCAAATCAATGCAGAAAATACACCCAAAGTTCGTAGAAGTAACACTTACCACAATATCGGGGGGGGGGGGGAGATAGTATATTTGTTCCTGAAACCTCTTTTCATTTTTCTGGTTTAGGATGAGGCAGATGGCAGATACAATCTAGAAATATATATGCCGAAATCAATTTTACATTAATAAACATTGCAGTTGACTTTGGTGTAAAAACATTAATGTTATTCTAATATTACCTGAGATTCTATATCACTTTTTACCTGCAGGGATGCAAGGTGTATCCTGATCAAAATGTATTCTCCTTGGCCAATCAGAGTGCACATCTCCTCATACTCGTTAGTATTGCCATCTGCGTCTTCCTTCAATCTCGTCCCCCAGATGTAGCACTTTTGTTTCATATCATCTGGAATTTGATTTATTCCCCCAGGAGTTTCAAACTTTGCAGAACTTTCTCCCCCAGTCTCCCTCTGAATTTGTGGACTTCCGTTTTTTCCCTTCGCCGCATTGCTTGCTAATTTTTGGACCAAATTGTCTAATTGTTCTAGCATACTTGCAGTTTCTGGAGATTTTTTCCTTTCTGTCTCCTGCGTTGACGCCCCCTCCTGGCTTGAATCAGTCAATCCAAGGCTGAATGATGGCATCCCTGAATCTATTTTAGGAATATAGGTTGCTGTCCGTGCCATCATCAACAGGGCAGCAGCGTCTTCTGCGGCTGGATGACTGCGTCATGATGTATAAGAATAAGAGTAAGAATAATAATATATGGATGATAAGCAAAGATTGATTTTAGTCTGATGAACTTACATTTTAGTTGGAGCTGGGGGAAGCGTGGGTGTGGTTTTTTGAAGTTGTTTGGGGGATTCAGGAGTGCTGCACAGTTACACAAAATTAATCATGGCGTAATAAAAAATTGATCAGGAACAATATACACCCAAACTGTTAGCAAATATACACCCAAACCCTAAACAAATATACACCCAATATTATTTCTTACGTTTCTCTAGTCCCTTCAATCCGTAGCATAGGGGTTGGTTGAAATCTGTCAGTGGTTGTTTGGGATGCCGGCACAAAAACCTGGATCGGGACTCTAAACAAGAAGAAAATGAAAAATTAACACGTATTTGAAAATAAGGTTATAAGGTTGAAATATTCTTGGGAAAACTCACATTGCAAGCGCTTCGGACGGTGTTGTTCCCTCACAACCATCATATTTGAATCAGTCGGACTCAACCTAAAATACACCCAAAGAAGGTCAAAAATACCCGAACAATTCAAAAAGAAGCCAGGCTTTGTTTTTTGAGAACTTACATACTTGCAGTTTTTGCTTTTTTTGCTGCTTTTTTTCTTGAATAAAATAATAAAGGGCTTTTTTCTAAAAAAAATATATACAGAATTAGAAGTAGAAGGTATTAAAGAATAAAAGTAACGGTTATTTGAAAGAGAAATTACATGCTCTGTGATGGGGTTTACACTACTCTGTTCTGTGCGTCCTTGAGAGGAAGGATCATCACTTCCCAAGTTCACAGCCGGTAGTCTAAACAGATTTCATGTTATTCAGAAAAATAAGATACAAGTTTAAAATACACCCAATTTATGCACAAGATACAACTAACCGAATGGACATATACACCAACCAAAACAAACGAAATATCCCAACTTAGTAAACAACATACACCCAACTTGATCCACAAATACACCCAAATTGTTTCACAAAATACATCTAAATCATGATAACAAGATTTTATTAATAATAAAGCTTCTTACGTTTCAGAGGACACATAGCGACCTTCTGTCGATCGCAGGTCAGCTTGGTTCTCCCTGCGAAACAAGATACAATTATTAGCAAACAAAGACACCAAAATCTCAATATACAGCCCAGCAAGACATACCCCTCTGCAGCAGATTTATCAACGTTTTCCCTTAGCCGTTCATCGAGTTCGTCACTTGATATTTCATATCTCTCACTACATTCATAAAATAGATGTTAACAAAATAATTACGATGATAGACCATAGTATAGCATACGAGGTACTGTACCCGTCAAAGTATTGATCTTCTTCAGGAGGTGAATCCTCCACAAATTTTTATTTTTTGTTGTGTTCTGGGTGGAAAAAAAATAGTACCAATCAGAAATAAAAATTAATTTTATCACAGAATTTTATCCAAAGAATTGCTTACTTTTTTGGAGTTGTTTTTGTTTTTTCTTTTTCTCCTTCTCCGCAGGTGATGATTCTTCGCTCCTATAAGTTAATAATAGACACTTCAGTTAATACACGAAATCTTTATATGAAGCCAAAAGAAAGAGTAATAATTTCAGGACATTACTCATCACTTGGTTCAGATTCAGATTCTGAATCAGAATCTGACTCCTCTTGCCTCTGCTTTCTTTTTGGATCCATTTGGAAGGCAAACATCATTCAGAACATACTAATAATACACCCAAATGAATTCACGAGATACACCCAATTGAATATACAATATACACCCAACGCAGTAAACGAAACACACCCTGCTTAATAAACTACATACACCCAACGTGATCAAACAAAATACACCTAACTCAAAAAAGAAATTACACCCAAGTATGTTACTTACTTTTTCCCCTTTTTGCCGGGGTGTTTTCTTCCCGAATCCTCTGAGTCTTCTTGAGCCTCAGACTTAGAGGTAGAAGTGTCACTGTCAGTAGTTTCTGTCTCCGAAGACGATGTTGGACTCGCCTTCCTTTTTTTTGTTTTTTTTATTTCTTGTTTTTTTCTTTTTTTTCTTTTTTTTTTCATTTTTTCTCTTGTCTCTGCCATCTTCACAATCCCCTGAAACATGAGATATTTTAGTTAGCAGCATTCAGGTAAATAAAATACACCAACTTATTATGATTACTTACCAAAATTTCCTCTCTTTCTGCAGTCATTCTTTCCACCAACTGCTCCTTAGTCCAGTTGGCAATCCAGGGTTTTGGTGGTCTTTCAGCCCTGTTCTTGCCTTTGTTTTTTGAAAGATGAAAATAGATTATCATCAGGGCGAAGAGGCAGCCATTAATTGCCTTCTTCTTCTTCTCCTAGTAGTCTGTGATGCCCTTTACCATGAAGGTCAAAACATGCCCCCCCAGTTTCTTTCCGATATGCCGTCCATCTTAAAAATTGGGGCCAGGTGCACGGGCGATATTTTGTTTATCGTCGTTGGCAAAAGAAACGCCATCTGTATGTAGAGGATGAATATCCTCTTGAACATCAGGCATTCCTCTTCGTTGCCAACGCCGATTTCCATCATTTCATCGGTAAGACTTTTGAGGGTCTTACCCTGGAATCTTCTATAAATTATTTTGTCATCATCAGAAAGTTTCTTATACTCAAATTTCTCAGGAAATAGATCTCCTACAAAAAGGAAGACAACAAAGTATCCAAGTCGGTTCAGATACACCCAAGCATCAACTTAAATTCACCCAAGCAACAACTTAATATACACCTATAATTTTAAGCTAGTTACCTGTTGCATTGATGCCAAGCGCATGACCTATTTTTTTTGGGGGTTATTTGGAAAGAACCATATCCTGTCTTCAGTTTGTTCTCCCCAAGTTTGAAGTTGTTTGCCAGCTCCCTTAAGAGTTGGTGATCCACCCTTAGTGGTGGGATGTGCATCAAGCCACCAAATCTGAGATCCCTCACAATCGCCTTCTTCTCCTTAGTCATGTTTCTGAACTTATCACTCAGGAGATGTGTGGCACACTTAAGGTCTTTTGTTTAGTTTCTTGCTGCCATTTTCTCTGAAACGAACAATACACCCAAAGATATCAGTAAGATACACCCATATATATGAGTCAGATACACCCATTAATAACAATAAGATACACCCATATATATGAGTCAGATACACCCAAAGATATCAGCAAGATACACCCATTGATAACAGTGAGATACACCCATAGATATTATTCAGATACACCCAAAGATATCAGCAAGATACACCCATTGATAACAGTGAGATACACCCATAAATATTATTCAGATGCATGCGTATAGATATTAGTCAGATATCACTCAACCATGCTTCAATATCAAGCCACATTACATGGTTAAGCAGTATACACCCCCAATCTACGGAATAAACCCCCAAAAATCAACAACAATAGCAGGAGAACTTAGAACAACAACGTAGAACGACGTAGAACTTAGAAGAACGACATAGAACTTAGAACATTGTAACAAAGAAGCAAGAATAATAGTAAACCCTAGAAGAACGCGTAGAAGAAAGTAAATATACAGGAATCTTAATGGACTTACGTTGAGTATTGTTGCTTTGTTTTCTCTTCAGATTCTTCACGGAGAGTTTGATGGTGTTTTGATGGAGGTTTTGAACAACGATTTGTATATTTTGAACTTTGATTTTCGCTCGAAAATGGGAAGGTTTTCTTGTTTTCAAAGCGCCTTGAGAAGTGGAAGAAGTGGAAGAGTCTGCCATACGTAACCGTTTGAGTGTTGAGCGCGTGATTTTGACGCGCCATGTTATCTCTCTTCATGCGCGCGAGTTCTATTTGGGCTGGGCCAACTTGTAAGCTTATAAACTTGTATGTGTAGCAGGCCCGTATATAATATTAATAACAAAAATATTATGCATAAATAAAAAATTAATTATTAAATAAATTATTATATATTTATGTATTAATATATATAACTTAATTTATTTTTAATATGTATTTTATATTTAATTTATTTTAATAATTAATTTTTATATATTTAATATGATTAAATAAAAACCACACAAAATATTATTCATATCAAATGTACAAAATTAATGGTTCTACTTAATGATCGTCTTTGTGTTAATATTACAAATGTGAGGTATATAAAATTAGTCCCGCATTAAAGAAAGCATGGAAGAGTGAAGAGTTTATAAAATGAGAGACTCATTAATTTACTATTTTAAGGTTTTGAGTTAGATGTGGTGTCTTTTTACTACAACAAAAGCGGCAATTAGCGCGATTTCTGGAGCCGTTTAGCGGCGATTTAATGAAACGCCAAAGCTTTAACAATGTCATGTTACCACCAAGCCAAATGTCTCTTTGATGTATATAGCGCTAATAATTATATATATCATATGAACACATTTGATTGCCACACAATTTTTTGTTGTATACTTTATATATAATCATAGTTATTATAGGCACCTTATATATTGGGTAAAATGCACAATTAAATCAAATGGAGGACCAAATTACACAATTCTATCAAATTGAAAAAGCACATTCTTATGTAATTCGAATCAATCTCATTCGAATTAGACAAACTGATAAACCACTATTTTATGGTTTATCTTGTACTCAATTGAGTGGATTTTATCAACTTTTTACCCACTTATTCATACTATTTGCATGGTTTTACATTTGCCTTCCTAATTATGTGCTTTGATTGAAAAACATGTTTCTTTGGCCTTAAGTTCCCTATGTTTAATCCTCTCTTATTACCATTAGATGCCTTGATATGTGTGTTAAGTATTTTCAGATATTATAGGGTAGGAATGGCTCAGAGGATGGAAAGGAAGAATGCAAAAATGGAAGGAATACAAGAAGTTGGAGAAACTGCTAAGCTGTCCAACCTGACCTCTTCGCACTCAAACGGCTATAACTTTAGCTATAGAGATCCAAATGACGCGGTTCCAGCTGCGTTGGAAAGCTAACGTTCGGGGCTTCGATTTGATATATAATATGTCATAGTTGCCCTGATGCTAGGCGACGCGAACGCGTGATCCACGCGGATGCGTAGCATCTGCAAAATTCAATCAACGCGGTCGCGTGAGCGACGCCTCTGCGTCACTTGTCCGCCACCTGAACGTACCAGAATACGCAGGGGGCAATTTCTGGGCTATTTTTGACCCAGTTTTCGGCCCAAAAAACACAGATTAAAGGCTATAAAGTGGGGGAATGCATCCATTCATCATGAGGCTTTCATAATTCACTTTTCATAGTTTTAGATGTAGTTTTTAGAGAGAGAGGTTCTCTCCTCTCTCTTAGGATTAGGATTAGGATTCCTCTTAAAGGATTTAGGATTTCTTTTAATCACTTTAGGATTATTTCATCTTCATAATCAGGTTCAATGTTCCTTTTATTTATTTTCTCAATTTGATTTATGGACTCCATGTTAGGATTGATTTTCTTATTTAATATACATTATTGAGATATTTTCAGATATATGATTTTAATTCAGCTTTCTACATTCCTGGCTTTGGTTGATTAATTGGTGACTCTTGAGTTATCAAATTCATTGTTGATTGAAAATTGGAATTCTTCAAGAATTGATTCGAGATCCAATAACTCTAACTTTTTCCAAGGAAAGACTGGGACTTGAGGATTCGAATTAATTCATCCACTTAACTTACCTTCATAGTTAGAGGTTAACAAAGTGGGAGAAAAATCAAATTCTCATCACAATTGATAAGGATAACTAGGATAGGACTTCCAGCTCTTATACCTTGCCAAGAGATTTTATTATTGTTAATTTATTTTACTTGCCATTTAAATATACCTGTGCCCATTGCCTAAACTTCAAAATCCCGATTTACAATCTTCATAACCAATAATAAGAACATACCTCCCTGCAATTCCTTGAAAAGACGACCCGAGGTTTAAATACTCGGTTATCAATTTTAAAGGGGTTTGTTACTTGTGACAACCAGTTTGCACGAAGAGATTTCTGTTGGTTTAGAATCTATATCTACAACGCGACTATTTTTATAAAATTCTTTACTAGCAAAAATCCTAACGTCAAAATGGCGCCGTTGCTGGGGAATTGCGAACGTGTGCCTTACTATTGGTTATTGTAAATATTTTTCAAAAAAAATATTTTTTTTTACTTGTTTATTTGTTTTCTCTCTTCCCTCTTATTTCTGATAGCTATTATGAATTCTCACCCCTCTCGCTTTGAGTTTGGTTCTAATTTTGTTGCAAGGAATGGAAGCTATAACAGGACTATGCATCAAGGTCTCAGCAATCAAAGATGGATGAAGCCAAGAGGATCTGATCAACCCTTTAGGCAACAACATCCTCTTAAATATCATGGACAGAGACCATTTTACAATGCATGCCCAACTGATAGATTTGGTGGACCGCTTTATAACCACCAACAAGCCCCACCCTGTGCTCAGAGACCATCCTCTCGACATAATTTCGAACCACCACACTCACAAGCTTCCTTTCACCATTCGCCACCATATGATCCTTATCCGCTCCAACGCCAATCCAATTACTCCCAAGAACCACCGCTCTCCTATGCACCATGTCCATATCCATCAAGCCAAAAATCACAGGTTCGCTTCGAGGAATCAGTAAACCAGTTCAATGCAACCCTTCATCAACTGGAGCAAGCAATAAATCAGTTATCTTTCAGATGTTCAGACACTCAGCAGACTCTCATGGCTTCATGTGGAGAATCTAATGAAGAACGCAGCACGAAGAAGACACTAGAGACTCCAGTGGACAGCATAGAGCATAACTTCGTACTGGAACAAGTAGAGGACGTTGTCATTGTAGAAGAAGAAGAGTTAGTTGAAGATTTAGGAGATGTTGAACCTCCTAGGAAATACAGAGTCATGGAAGACTCTGTTAAGGATGTTACAATTGATGCTAAAGAGGATGTTGCACAGCTTCCAATACAGATATCTTATGAAGAACTGGACGGAATAACCCAAGACGCATGTTCCCTTGACGATGATAGTCACCAGTCAAGTCTTCCTAGTGATGAACTTGCACCCGCAAGTGAATTTTTTGAGACAGAAGAATCTTTCTCAAGTGAATATGAAGATGATGCAGAGGTCAACTTTTCTCAACCTCCTAATTATGACTCAAGTGATGAGGAAGATATGGAAGACTTTGACCAGGACATGGCTGGAATGGAAAAGGTTTGCATAGAAGTGGAAGAATTCACTGAAGAACATAAGGGAGTAGAGCTTGCAGAATCACTAAAAACATCGATCCCAAGGCCACTGCCAACCAACACAGACTTCAAGTGGGTAAAATTCTTGACTCTTATCTTTACTTTTCCACTTGAATATGGTTTGCTTGAAACAGATGGCCAGCTTAGAGCTCTTTGCGGCTTTAAGAGAAAAAGGGAAATGACTCGCACTCAGAGATGATATGCAAGATTCAATGAGGTTTCGCACTTCAATTTGAGGTGCAAGGATTGGTGTCAAGCTCAATTGAAAGGATCTCGGAAGCTGTTGGGTCACTGCAGTGAGAATTCAGACTGCTTGTCACCCGGATGGAACAATATTGCTCAACAAGAAGACGGGTGCAAAAGCAAGGTTTGGGACCCCGGAATTCATTCTGGCAATCAACACTCTTGGGGCCTTGTTACTTACTTTAACTTACTTGAAGGCTTTCTGTGCCTAGTTTGGGATCCCGGAGGCTACTGGCATTCCAAGCACTGGTGGAGATTCCTAGATTAGTACAAGCACAAGCTACCATAACAAGGAGCTCACCATAATGTCCAACTTAAGGACTTTAACTAAAAGTGCTAGGTGGGAGACAACCCACCATGGTATGATCGTCCCTTTTCAGTTTAAATTCTAGTATGTTTTGTTTGTTTTTGAATTTTTACTGAACCTGGAATCATGCATAGCATTCATATTAAGCATTGCACTCTGCATACTGCATAATAAAAAAAAAAAATTTTTACGCACGCGACGCGGCAGCGTCGCTGACACGTCCGCGTCACCAGTGCGTTATGAAGAAAAGAAAGTTGAACAGAGAGTCACACTGGAGCGTGGCTGGAGGCATGCCAGTGGCACAAATTGACCCACGCGATCGCGTCGCCGAAGCGTCCGCGTCACATGGGAATAATGGCCTCCCACGCGACCGCGTGACCCACGCGGCCTCGTGCCGTGATTTTCGACGTAAAAAGGGTGCACAACAAATTATTGTGCGAGAGTGGTGCTGGATTGATACTGAACGCACAATTCTACCCACGCGGACGCATGGCTCACGCGTCCGCGTCATTCCCTTCTAAAGCCCACTCACGCGATCGCATGCCCCACGCGATCGCATCACCCCAAATTTGGCAAATAAAATAATTCGAACAGAGAGTTGTGCAGGCGCGAGGCTGCACTCGCGCCAGAAGCATAACATGTGTCACACGACCGCGTGACCGACGCAACCGCGTCGATTAACTTAAAGCGCAAGTCACGCGACCACGTGCCCCACGCATCCGCGTCGCTTGCGCCGTACAACTTATCCTAATTTGCCAAATATCTTATCTTTTCTCCCCAATCCTAATTTTTCCCTCCCTCCTTTCTTACTCACTTCTTTCCCTTCTCATTCTTCTTATCTTTTATTTTATTTTACTTAATTTATTTGCATATTTCATTCATTGCATTTTAATTTAGTGCATATTTTTCTTTTCTTTTCTAAATTTATTATTTTTCCTTTGGTGTTGATTTTCTTATTTAACTGTTGCATCTTTTCTGGTGTCATTTTGATGCTTAGTGACTTGTTTTACAATGTTGGGTAATGTTAATTTTCTGTCAATGTCAATCTTTTATACCTGTATTCCTTTTGCATTGGCATGAACTTACATTGTCTTTCATTACCCACTCTCTTCCCCATTGTTGTACATTTTGTCCCACTAGCATGCCATGGCTTCTATTGTTTTCTCACATACATGTTGAAGCTTCCATATAAATGAGACCCTTATCATTTGGCATTAACCCAACCATACTTCATTTATTTTCTTATCTTTATTTTTGGGTTACTTTTCTTCCCTATTTTCTTTCAGGATGGCCACTCGGAAGGGAAGCGGAAGATGTTTACATGGGAAGAGAAGACTAGTCCATCTGCACAATCTTTGGAGAAAAGCATCAGTTGGAACAACCCGTCCACCTGCACATCTTAGCATGCACCGAGGACGGTGCAATCTTTAAGTGTGGTGAGGTCGATACCGATCTCCATGGGTTAGTTATTTCCTATTTCAACACCAATGTTTTATTTTATTTGATAGTTCATTGTTGCATTTGCATATTTGTTTGATTTTTACATATTTTACCACTTGGTTAAAGTAATAATTTCTTTTGCAAGAAACTTTTTATAGCATTTCACTAATTTGAATAAAATTTTTTGTTACACTTGTTTGAAGTTGTATTTAGAACATGGTTTTTGAGCCAAAGAACACACAACCTGTGAGATTTGAGCTTAATTGTATGGTTACATTATTTAACCATAAAATTTTATTCTTGTGTGTTTTTCTTCTCTATGATTGCAATCTTTATTTTGTTTCATTCTATATGTATGTCCAATATTTAGTGTATTTACATGTTTGCATATGATTGAGGCCATTATTTGATTTTAGCTCACTTATCCCAAATAAGCCTACCCTTTACATCACCCTTGTTAGCCACCTTGAGCCTTTTAACTCCCTTCTGTTCTATAACCACATCACTAGCCTTAAGCAGAAAAACAAAAGTAAAAATCCCAAATTGAATTTTTGGTTAACTTAAGATAGAGATTATGTATCAACTAAGTGTGGGAAAACTGTGGGAACATGGGTTAATAAGGGAATGTATCATGTGCATTGATAAGTTATGTTTCAGACAAAAAAAAAAAAATCAATAAATAAGTAAGTGAATAAGGGGATAAAATTACCCCAATGTTAAGCTTTAATAAAGATCAATGCACATGTGATAAAAGTAAAGAAATATAAAAAAATTTTGGTACATGAGTATGGGAATTATACAAAAGTGGGAATTATGGGTAGCTAGGCATGATTTTAGAAGTTATATAAAATGTATGTATGTTAGGTGATAGCTCAGGTTACTCAAAGATTCAACTTATAGATCACTTAGCCATACATATATCATCACCCTTGTCTTGGCCCCATTACAACCTTGAAAAGACCTCATGATGTGTGCATTGGTACATTAAATATTTGTTGATTGGTTAGATAAAGGACAATGTTTAGAAAGCATGACTAGGGAAGAGTAGAGTGATTACCCTATACACTAGAGAGATTATAGTGATATACACTACCAGCGAGGGTTCAGTGCTTAATTCTATGTTCCCTGCTTTCATGTGCTATCTTCTTACAAGTTTACTTGTCTTTATTTTATATGATTTGAATTAGTGAAATCTGATTTATGTTTGTCTTGGAGAACTTATTTATTTTTAACCAAGTAGGTAGAAACATTTTTGCATGTAGTTGCATTCATATAGATAGGTTGCATTTCATACATCCTACCATTCCTCTTCATCTTTATAGTTTCTCTTGAGCTTAGCATGAGGACATGATATTGTTTAAGTGTGGGGAGGTTGATAAACCACTATTTTATGGTTTATCTTGTGCTCAATTGAGTGGATTTTATCAACTCTTTATCCACTTATTCATACTATTTGCATGGTTTTACATTTGCCTTCCTAATTATGTGCTTTGATTGAAAACATGCTTCTTTGGCCTTAAGTTCCCTATGTTTAATCCTCTCTTATTACCATTAGATGTCTTGATATGTGTGTTAAGTGTTTTCATATATTATAGGGCAGGAATGACCCAGAGGATGGAAAGGAAGAATGCAAAAATGGAAGGAATACAATAAGTTGGAGAAACTGCTAAGCTGTCCAGCCTGACCTCTTCGCACTCAAACGGCTATAACTTTAGCTACAGAGATCCAAACGACGCAGTTCTAGTTGCGTTGGAAAGCTAACGTCCGAGGCTTCGATTTGATATATAATATGTTATAGTTGCCCTAACGCTAGGCAACGCGAACGCATGATCTACGCGGACGCGTCACATATGCGAACTTCAATCCTCGCGGCCGCGTGGGCGACGCCTCCGCATCACTTGCCCGCGACCTGAATGTATTAGAATATGCAAGGGGCGATTTTTGGGCTATTTTTGACCCAGTTTTTGGCCCAGAAAACACAGATTAGAGGCTATAAAGTGGGGGAATGCATCCATTCATCATGAGACTTTCATAATTCACTTTTCATAGTTTTAGATGTAGTTTTTAGAGAGATGTTCTCTCCTCTCTCTTAGGATTAGGATTATGATTAGGATTCCTCTTAAAGGATTTATGATTTCTTTTAATCACTTCAGGATTATTTCATCTTCATAATCAGGTTCAATGTTCCTTTTATTTATTTTCTCAATTTGATTTATGGACTCCATGTTAGAATTGATTTTCTTATTTAATATACATTATTGAGATGTTTTCAGATATATGATTTTAATTCAGCTTTCTACATTCCTGGCTTTGGTTGATTAATTGGTGACTCTTGAGTTATCAAACTCATTGTTAATTGAAAATTGGAATTCTTCAAGAATTGATTCGAGATCCAATAACTCTAACTTTTCCCAAGGAAAGACTGGGACTTGAGGATTCGAATTAATTCATCCACTTAACTTACCTTCATAGTTAGAGGTTAACAAAATGGGAGAAAAATCCAATTCTCATCACAATTGATAAAGATAACTAGGATAGAACTTTCAGCTCTTATACCTTGCCAAGAGATTTTATTATTGTTAATTTATTTTACTTGCCATTTAAATATACCTGTGCCCATTGCCTAAACTTCAAAACCCCGATTTACAATCTTCATAACCAATAATAAGAACATACCTCCCTCCAATTCCTTGAGAATACGACCCGAGGTTTAAATACTCGGTTATCAATTTTAAAGTGGTTTGTTACTTGTGACAACCAAAACGTTTGCACGAAGGGATTTCTGTTGGTTTAGAATCTATATCTACAACGCGACTATTTTTATAAAATTCTTTACTAGCAAAAATCCTAACGTCACAAACCAACACTAATTCGAATTAATAGTAATGCTTGTAATTCGAATTTGTCCAATTTAAATTATGCTTGCATGTAGTCTTAGGTTAGTTCGAATCAGGGTGATTTGAATTATGCATGCTAGGACGTCCCTAGTAATTCGAATGGGTCAGTTTCGAATTAATTTTTTACTATAGTAGATCGAATTAATTTACATCTATTTATTTATGATCCAAGCGTATATAAAGAGTACAATAAATAATATATTTAATAATATCCATAATGAATTCAATAAAGAGTACATTCAATCATAAATAAAAATAATAATAAATATAAATATTTTTTATAAATTATTAAAAATAAAATATTTTCTAAAAATATTTATTAAGATTTAAAATTTAGTCTTTAATATTTAAAATTAGTGAAATATTTGCCAAAAATATTATATTTTGTTGGTCAGTTAGTATTATTAAATCTATTAACCATGATAATATGCAGATGATTGATTGTTTTCATATAAAAATATTTTTATTCTATTTAGAATTTAATTTTGATAAAATATTAATTAATTTTAAATTTAGTTATTATGAATTCTTATATTTAATTAAGTATACACGTTAAGATTGTTATTTAAAAAAAGTTTAAATTTTTTATTTTAATAAATACTCAACAAATCATTAAAATAAAAAAAATTATAATTTAAAATTATAATTTTGATAAAATTATAAAGTTTTAAATTTTTAATGATTTGTAGAAAATATTTTTAATTATTATTTTTAATATTTTATAAAAAATATTTATAATTATTATTTTTAGAAAATATTTGATTTTTAATTAGTTCAGAGTATGATTTTATTTTCTTTTTTTACATCCATATTTGAATACAAATTTAAATGCCAATAAAGTAAACAAGAAAATCTTATTGGTAAATTTGTTCACATGAGTTAACATATATAGCTTATTTAACTTGTGAATTTTTTTACGTAAAACGAATGTAGAAAAAGTGTTACGAGTTTAATTAACAATGATTTAAACATATGTAGCTTAAGATAGTAGTGTTTACTTAACTAGATTATACCTAGATGATTATTATTAAAGAAAACATTGGAATATATGGTAATACGCATTTTGTGGCGGTTTAAACAAAACCACCGCAAAATGTAAAACAATAACTCACCCGATGGTATATATAGCGGCGGTTTTCGAAAAGACGCCGTTAAATGCAAGCCTGATTGAAATATAGCGACAATTTGAAAAAAACCGCCGCTAAATGTAGTCTTGATTGCAGCCCCAATCAATAACCGCCGCTATATGTGCCGCAGGTTGCCGTTTTGTGGCAGTTTTATAAAACCGCCGCAAAATTTCTATCGCTAACTGCCAGAATTATTATTGTGTCTCATCTTATATTATCTCATTTGATTTCTTTACTGTACAATTAAATTAAATAATGTTCTAAAGAGAAACTTTTAGAAATCAATATTGCACCGTTAATATTATAGCTAATATTTTGATATAAAAAATCTAAAATTTTTAAAAATAAAAACATTTAAAATTCAAATAATAAAATACTTGAAATTTAAATTTAACAAAAATTTATTTTTAATGTTTTATAGTAAATTTGTTTAACAACTTACTATAATGTTAATTAAAATTAATTGTTATAGTGTTGGATTCTAGCATTAATTTTTTGATAAAAATAATATAATAAAATTAATGAAAATTAATAAAATATTTTCTTAACTTCATCTTGGAGTAAAAATAAACATAATTGCGATTTAGTGTTGTCACCACATGTTCGAAGTAGACTACAATGCAACGAGAATGCGAAAAAAAAAAAGTGAAAATACGAACAATGCACTCTTAACACAACTGTATAAATTGGATCATTTGTAAAAATTAGCTTTTTCAAGATATCTTGAATTTAGAAGTCTAATTATACGTAAAGAAATATGAAACTTAATTCCAATGCACTCTTAACACAACTGTATAAAACGGTAACCATTAAATGTATTATGCGGATCATTGTAACTTAAATAATATTTGTATACATTCAAAGTTTATAGACACATATACATTCAAAAATTAGAAAATATTTTTTTTACAAAAAATTTGTTGAGATACAGACAATAAACATGCTTAGAACAAGAACAAGATCAATAACGTATTTTTTTTTTTTAAATTGTTTGAACAAGATAAACTCTCAATATATATTATAATCTCTTTTACAATTTTCTTTCGATGTGTTTTTTATATTTTCGAACGTCTAGCTTAAAGACATAAAAAAAAAGGTGCTTATGTGGAGAGAACCCAATATGGACAAGGTAACATTTTAAGTTAGAGTTTTAATAATTATCTAATAAAACATGTTTTTACATGCATTTGCATATAATTTAAGAACCAATTCATGTGTTTCGTATGATTTTATTTAGAATTTTGATTTTGAGTTTAAATTAAAAGAATATTTTTTAGCAATAACATGCATTGTTTTGACCGTAATTCTCTTATACGAAGTGATATTGATGTGACTTTAATTGAAAATGAAACTTATTATTCAGAAATTTAATTGGATACTAAAATTATATAAATATTTCATCAGATAAGATAGAACCAACACTTTTAATATGGGCTATAGACACTAATTCAAAGCTACATGCATCTAGTGTAATTTTGAATGATTATTTAATTCTCCCTTAATATAACGCTAATATTGATGATTCAAAAGGCTAAATTAAATCCCAAAACGTTTACTTTTTAATTTATCTAAGTTGTAAGTATTCATGCAGTTTGAAAAGTAAAAGACATGACAAGAGAAGTAGGGTGTCACAAACATTATTCAACATCCTATTTTATGAAAGTGGAAAACAAATTGATCGAAGGGATAAGTACGATTTTGGTTTTAAAGTAGAGGTCGAAAATTGATTTTGTTTTTGGTATTTTTTTTGCTACAAAATGATTTTCAAAGTTTTATTTTGTTTTAAAATTGTCCTTCGGACGAAAATACCACTCCCTCTCCATCTTATTCCTCAACATTAACAAGAAGCAGAAGCAGATGCACAAATGCAGAAACAAAAACATGTAACAATGGATAACAACAAGTTCAACTAGAAGTGGAAGAACAGCAGAAGTAAAAAATAATGAAACAACAACAACCAGATGCAGAAGAACAACAACAACCATAGATCTTGTATACAATTAACCATTAACAGAAATTCAATAACCTAAGTTAATTCTATCAAATCTAAGCTAATTCAACAACAACAACAACAATTCAGCAGCAACTTTCAATAATTCAATAACCTAAAATTAACTAACAGAAAATTAAAATCCAGCTAAACTAACTTAGAATCAAATCAAGGAACTAACACTAACCAAAAACAGAAATTGAAGGCAAAATGATAACCTGGATTATGAAAATAGAAAACAGAAAATAGGGGACAGAACAGGCAATGGTGAAGCGCCGACGGTCTGGGCATGACGGAAAGGGGCTGGAGGAAGGATAGCAGACAGTAGTGGCTCTGATTCCTTCTACGACAGGGACTGAGAGAGGGAAAGCAGTGAGGCTCGCTGGCGGTGGTGAAGCAGATGAGGCTCCACGTTGTTGCGTGGTGGTGAAGCAGGGGAGGCTCTACATTGCTGTCCCATAGTGAAGCAGGAGAGGCTCACCGGCGGTGAGCTCTGATTCAAGGAGATCCAAGACAGGGAAAAAGAGAAGGAGGGGAGAGAGTCGCAGTTGCTCTGGAGAAGAGAGAGGCAGCGGCAACGGGACGGTGGTTTTCCTTCCCCCTTCTTCCCTTTCCTCCCCCCTCCCCCCTCCCCCCTCCCCCTCCCCTTTCTTGCGCCCCCACGCCTCCTTCTTCCTTTTCCCCGGTTTTGTATCCTTTTCTTTCTTTTTTATTTATTTTATATTTATTTTATTTTATAATTTTTTTAATGAAAAGTAATTTGGTAATAACAAAAATTGGTAAAAAGGATAATTTTAAAACAAACTGAAATTTGAAGACCATTTTGTAGCAAAAAAAGGGCTGGAGACGAAATCGATTTTCGACCTCTATGTTGGGGACCAAAATCATACTTATTCCTTGATCAAATCTTAAAAACTTTAATTATTTAAAAGCAACTTGTTCTATCTTATACAAGATTCTAACCCCTATAAAAAGACACATTTGACATAGAATTAGGATGTACACACATTAAAGAAAAAAACACATCAGAGTTGAATATTGGAAATTAAAGTTTAGCTAGTAAAAAAATCTGAGTATTATTCATATTTTTTGATGTTCTTGTAATTTTTAAAGTCTATCACTTCTCCTCATCAAATCTTATTTAATTTCTTGATGTATTTCATGTTAAGATCCAACACAAAACAATCCTTTTTTATTTAGTCCATTCTCATGTGTCATAAAAACAAACATATGAAGGTAATTTTCTATATTTCTAACTTTCTAACATTACTGACACTCTAACATTTAATTTCTTGCTCATTTTATTTTATTTTTATATCTTTTTGATTGGTGGTTAAACCCTCCATAAAATTGATTTATTTAATTTTTTTATTCATCCAATTTATTCTATTTTTTTAAACTCTAACATTATTAATATTCTAACATTAATTTTTTGCTCATTTTATTTTTTTATGTCTTTCTTAATGAGTGGTTGAATTCTCTATGAAATTGTCTATTTAATTTTTTTGTCAATTTAAATTTATGTCATTTATACCATGCTATTATTAAAATTATTCTTATATTTTCTCATTCCCATTTAAGTTGTTTTGTTTGAATTTAGCGTTGCTCCTCTTCTTTTCTCTCTTCCATATATAATTGTATCATTGATAATTTCTCTTCTCTTCTCAATTTATGTCATGAAATAAAGATAACAATAAAAATAACAAGCAAAAACATGACCTACTGTATCTCACTATTTTATTATGTATAATTCTTATCTTTATTTTTTTTGTGTCATTAAGTATAGTATAATAAAGTTAGAGGCAGAGTCGGTTAAATATATAATTATTAATGTTACATTTTTTTATTAATTTAAATTTTTAGAATGAATAATTTATAATGACCTTTGTTTTAAATATAAAATTATTTTTTTTACCCCTCCCTCACATTGAGACTAGTTTCGTCCCTGGTAAAAGTCCTATCAAAAAATAAATATATGTATTATTAATGAAATAAAACTTTATAAATATTTATTGTCATTATTTTTTAATTTTGTTCTTTTTTATCCAACACAATAAATACAAATTTAATTCTTAATTGGTATAATTTTTTTAAATATATTATTAGATATGAAAAAATACGACATTCACAAGTGTTCTATGACATACTTTAGACCGATATTTTAATTATTTTAACCGTTGATTTAAATTATAAAAAAATATATAATATATATTAATTAAAATTAATAATTAAAATAACTGAAATATTAATATTATCGGTATACTTAAAACTTTTCCAATACTTTATACGCAGTTCATATCCCAACCTAAAAGAGGGGTATACATAGTACATACATCATCTTTTGTATGCGAAGACTTTGAAGAACAAAGGTAGCTTACGTTGGATTCGGGTAACATAATAAGTGCAGATCTTTTATCTTTTTTGGGTGTTGCAAGAACAAATCATTACTTATAGTCTGAGTCTCCTTTGTACGCAAGGGAAACTATTTTGACCTACCTAGCATACATTATGTAAGTTTCTGAGTGTATGATGTTATATGCGGTGGCTAGCTAGCTAGGTTAAGCTATGCCATACACCATGAAATCCACTTTCAACATTATTATCCCACCAAAACCAAATAAAAATTTCACCAATAATCTCACCTTGTTTCTGTCTTTGGATTATTCTTTTATAACAATATTATATGTAGACCAAAAATTAACCATTAAATTAATTATTATATATTTATGTATAACAAAAATATTATTTATATATTAAAATCAATCGCTAAAATTAATAAAAACGAGACATGACAATTGATCCGTGCCTATTTATTTAGACCGATGTTAATACTCCAGTAATGTGCATCAACTGCTCGGTCAAAACGGATAACACCAAAATAGAGAGCAATCAGTCACGCACCTCGGAATAGGCAGCAAGAATCTCAGATGAACAATTGACGTACCCTTCAAACATAAATACCACTGCACAAGCAAACCTAAAACACACAATCAGAGAACATAAAAAGTCAAACAAGAGTTCGAATTAGTTTTTCTTTCGCGTTATTATCATAAACTGACTTAGGCATCGAAGTCTCTTTTGCAGGTTCTTCACACTGTTCGGACGAAGAAGGAATCTTGGTGCAACATTCAGGAGAAAGATGCCCTTAGGGCTCTTCTGGTTGTCGCAGGCCCATACCTCGAAGCCTAGTTTCAAACAAGAACAACAACCATAAAAAACAATAAATACCTTTAAAAGAAGGGAAAAATGCGACAACGATAGAAGCGCGAAATAAGCAATAACCAGCGAAAGTAATGAATGACTTTGATGGATGATTTGTTTTATATTTATATACATATAAAAATACATAAATATATTGTGACTAATTTTAGTCTATAAAAAGTATTTTGTAGTTTAATTTTTTTAATATATTTTATATTTTAATGTATATTTATATTAATGACTGGTTTTGATAAATAATATTAATTAATGATTGATTTTGATAAATAATGTTAATGTACATTTGACATTAATAATTTTTTTTACTTTTTTTTTCTATAGACAAATTAAAATTTTATGCTGAGTCGAAAGTAATTAAAAATTTTATATGATTGTGTGAAAAATAGTATTATTAAGATTATTTCAATAAATTTTTATGTACTTGAATACAGTGTTATGCGTAATTAATATAATTTCATATTTTCATTAGAATAACTTATGTTTAGTTACTTTAATTTATGTAGTAAAAAAGATATTGTAATAATTTTTTTAATTAATTTGAATTAAAAAATATTACTTTAATTTTTATGGTGTAATTGCCCTAAAAGAATATGGTGTGAATGTAATTATTTTCGTGTAAAATTGATAGTTGAAAATTATTAAATGATAATTTAGTCAAATGTGTCAAATTATCTAACGATTGTTAGTTATCAATTTTACATAAAGATAACTGTATGTGAATTTTCATAAAAGAATATAAAATAACTATTCCGGTCCAACTCAACAAGAATTGGAGGTTCATCTGACAGACCCACTACTTGACAGGTCAACGACCCGCTTAAACGACAGTGTCCCTCACATGATAATTTCCTTAGTAGAGGTCTGGACATCTGGCAGAAGCTTCCAGCAAGTGGGCCAAAACGGAAAGACTCACTTGAGGAAAAGGAATAAAGGGAAGGGACCTACCCCCTCCCCAGTTACGTTACTATTACCCTGATTAGCCATCTCATCGTATGGACGTTTACTTTAGTATTAGAGTGTCCTTGCAGGTGGTCCCACCCACCGACCCGACGACGATTGTAGATACCACAACTTAGCTCTTGCACTCAGGTTCTGATTTTCACTCCCAACGACCTCTCTCCAACTGACACAACGAGCTACCGAACAATAACTATTTAGCTATATTATTTGACAAACATTTGGCACGAGTTGGCCGAATAAGAGTAAAAGTATTGAAGCGTATAATATGACCTGTTATTTTTTCGGGTTAATCGGGTTCAACTCGTTTAGCCCGAATTTTAGAGACAAAATTTATCTATTTAAACTGGTAAATGGGTTGTAATATGATGGATTTAGTCCATTTTAATGGTTTTACTCATGATTTTTTTTGTTTTACTCTCTTAATATGAATAAAAATAAGAAAAAAAAAACAAAAGAGAAGAAGAAACACATAGTACTGTACAATTATTAGGAAGAAGAGGAGAAAAAGAAAAAAATGTAACAATAACTAAAAAAATGATGATAAATAGAAAACACGCGAAAAAGAAGAAGGAATCAATGAATACCAAAAAAAGAAGGAAGAATGCAAAAAAAAATGAGAAAAAAGAATATAAAAATATTTACGTAAATGAAATATTTAAAGGTGTATTCATATTCTTATTAATAAAATTGATTTTTATTAGGTTTAGATGAACTTAATTTTGGACTTAAATTGTTAAAAAAAAATTTAGATGTGTAATAAGAGTATAAGACTATCCTATTAGGGTGGAAAGCAATGCATGCAACTTCCACTCAATTTTGAAGTGGCATGAAATATCTGCAAACATTTGGGTCAGATTGTAAATATTTTGAAATCTAAGGAGTGTTTTGGTATTAACCAAAACAAATCCGCAAAATCTGATTCTGATCGAAGTGGTGTGCAACATCTGCACAAATTTGACTGCGCAGCGGAACTTAACATACGCTAAGAATCGGATTCTCAAGTCTCAACTCAGAGCTCACCAAGCGAGAATCCAAATTCCCCAGGGAAAAAAAAGGAAGAAAAAGAATCCCCATTTTTTTTTCATTTTATCTACATCTTATATTATAAATTATTCAGAGAAAATATCACAAGGAAAAATAAAGATACCATCCTTTTTTCTTTAAACTCTGTTGACTCGTTTAGAAAACTTTTTCCCTGCCACCCAAACCCAAAACCCTAATCTCATTCTTCTCTATGGATCCCTCTCGCCGAGCACCGCGCTCAGCGATCGACCCCGTCCCCAAGTTCCGCCAAGTCGGGTTCTTCACTCCTGGAGCCCCGCCCGAACGCTCTCAATCGGGTCCACCCGACCCGACACACTCTACTCCCGTTTCCGACGTCTCACAATCCGCCAACTCGCTCTCTCCGGTCATGATCCCTCCGCCGCGCCACCTCTCCGACAATCTCGTCATCAACGCCCGCCCCACGCTTGCGTCCCCTCTCCGCGCAGATTCCCTCGCCGGTGGCGGAGTTAGTAGCTTCGGCGATTTCTTCCCCGCACCGATGTCGCCGGCGACTCCAGCTTCTTCTTCGTACTCCAGCAGGATGGCCGCCGGCGAAGGGAGCTTCTTTGAGCGCCATGGTGGCGGAGGCGATAAGGGGAACAATGCCGGCAAAGTGGCGTCGTCATTTCCCCGCGGAGGATTCGACCTGACGGCGATGAAGAAGGTTAGTGGCATTGGCGGTGGCGGTGGCGGTGGTAGTGGCGTTGGTGTTCCGGCAAGTGAGCTGACCACCGTGTCCGTGGTGAATGATTCGCTAGCGGTTCATGGTGAGCTTGCTTCGAATTCTTGTTTCTAAATTATATGTTTGTTAGATTGTTAATTTGATCTCAAATTGTCATTATGAATATGCATTAGATTTAAAACTCTTAAGTGGTGTGGTGCGAGAGTAGAAATCTGAGTCTGAGTCGGTATATGCTATGTTGAAATAGTGAGAGTAAAGAAACTGAGTGATATAAAAACTTTATTCGTTGTAGATTGAGAAGAACCCATAAGTAAGTTTTGTAAAGGGAGAAGGAGTGTCTCTGGGTCTTGTGAAAACAGTTAGTGCTGGATTCTGGAGGCACAAAATAAGGCATAAGTTAGGATACTGTTTGAATCCTGTCAATATATCAAATCTAGTGTTCACCAAAAATGGAACTGAAATTAGTATTTGTCTTAATTTGACCATAGAGTTTGTGGCATGCTGTTTCAAACCTCTAATCTTCTTTTATTTATTTATTTTTTGGGAGCATCTTTGGCAACAGGTGGTTTCAAATTCAATAAACTAATCTTTTTGTTAGAATTTTTTTTTTTTGAATTTTGGACATGAAATAATCTTTTCTTGCAAGTTTGGAATTTTGATGGAATTGTTGCCTCCATTTATGATCTGTTATAGCTTGGTTTTTGTTTCATTTCTTATTTTTGTTCCTCTATCTCCCTTAGAAAAAGAGAAAGCAAACAGAGGAGGAGGGTCAGCTGTGGAAGCAAAAGACCAATCTACTGGTTCAAAACAACAAAAACCAAAGACCACAAAAGCTGAAAGGCGAGCTCTTCAAGAATCTCAACGTGCCGCAAAGGCTGCTGCAAAAGGTGTGTTATCATGCTCTAGTTTAGTTAGATATGTTAATTTGCCTGCCTGTGGCTCCACCTTAAGCTAGCTTATTGAAAACTCTTTTACCATGGACATATTATGCAATTCTATGTTTATTTTTTTTCATATATGGCTGTATGACTAGTAATAGGACTTGGTTCATTTAGAATAGACACATTCCTCAGGATTCACTGGACTTGTATTGTGTTTTGTAATGATTTTAATTTTAACCATGCCTAAAATTGGATGCGTAGATCAACAAGGGTTGGTTGAAGTAGTAGACAACTTTGTTCCCTTGAAGGGAATGCAAATTCAAGTCATACGGATATTGAGAAGTGCTATAGAGCAACCATGGGGGATTGTAGAAGATTAGTGGTGTAATTAGGCAAAGGGAATTTAGGCCTGTCAATGGGCCCACAGCTCCTTAATAGACCGGATGAGCTGTCCTTCTCTGGTTGGTATTGAGTATCCCATTTGATTCCCTCTCTTTGTTTGAGATTTTTTTTTTCCCCGGGAGGGTTGCTGGGTGGAAGTTTAAGGGAGCTCATTCTACAATTGGTAAACTTGGAATTGGACATTGAGAGAGATGAAAAACCCACGAGAGTGGGTCAAATAGAGACAGCCTGATGATAGGCAGAGGTAGAGGGAGAGAGACTGCGGAAAATTTTGGAAGATAAAAGAGATCCAAGTAGAAATAGATGAGTTAGACACTGATATACACAATGACAGGACATTATGGTTCTATGTGGTCCATCTAACCAACTCTACCTAACCAAGTTGGGTTGGTCTAGTGGTTAGCTCACTAGTCCGCTTAAGCAAGTGTCAGGGTTCGAATCCCGCCTTGTGCATGCAGCAACCCATTGGCCAACGGCAAACTCTTAGATGGAGCTCAGTATTGCGACGGATTAGTCCTTGACCTGTCGGGTTGGGGGATACTGTGGAAAAAAAAAAAAAAAAAAAAACTCTACCTAGTGGAATAAAGTTTTGTTGTCATTATACGGCTACTTCTTGTTATTTTTTACCTTCATCAACAGAGTCCATATTGGATACCTTTTGAGAGTATTAATATTATGTAAAATTTCCCTTTCTTTTCTCTCCCTATACCGATTATTTATCATGATGATGCTAATAAGCTAGTTTTAAAAATGTGTCATTAGCTGAAGGCAACAAGGCATCTGGAGCTGCAACTTCAGTGAATGCAAAACCAGCTAAAGCTGCCAAGCCCACACCAAAAGTTGATAATGCTGCAGTTGCAGCATCTGAGAAGAAGGGTGGTGATTGTCCTCCAGAAAAGGATAGAAAGAAGGATGTTCCTCAACCACGAATGCAATATGATGACAAGAGTCGAGTGGAGAAAGCTAAGCGACGAGCTGTGGTGAAACAAACTGAAGCTAGGAACAGAGTTGAGTTGTTCAGGCATTTACCACAATATGAACACGGAAGTCAGCTTCCAGATCTAGAGTCAAAGTTTTTTCATCTGGATCCTGTACATCCAGCTGTTTATAAGGTATTTGCGGTTTTCTGTTATCCATTATCCATTATTTCGTCTATGTTACACTTCATGTTCATATAAGGTCCTCCCATGTTTAGGACCACTGTTAGTTTTTTTTATTGTTATATGTAATGATTATGATAAATAATTAACTGGTCATATGAAAGAAATAAATATAGATAATTAAAACCGAGTCCAACAACTTTTTAGAATTGCAAGTTAATCCTTGTGTACTCTTCCTGAGTTGTCTCTTTGCGTGCCATATCTAGTTTCAGTGGCTCAACATTGTGAGTAAGAATATATTAACTTTAGCACTCACAGTTGTTTCTCAGTTTGTCATAAAAAATACAATATTGATGGCATGACTAAAGGAAACCCATAACCCATAAGCCCAAGTTTCTTTGTTTCCCTTGTTCAGTCCACCGAACCCAAGTTTATGTAACTGCTGATACGGGTACTGAAACCAAGGTTGCAATAGCTCCAAATTCAGTATAAACCGAGGTTCCAGTAACTCCAAATTCAGTATATCTAAGTTTATTCAACAAATTTTAACATCAATAAATTGTTGGGATGTTAATATTTAGAAAACAATGGTTAAATGGTTAATGTGGCCACATGGAATAAAGAATAGTGCTTGTCCCTCAAGGCCTCCATGGGATGATTAGAAGGACAAGAGAGTAGGACATGTTTCCCGTTCAAGCTTTTCCCTCAAGGCACATTGATGTTGGCCTATAGTGATATATTCAATATAATCTGTTCTGGTCTTGCATTTTAATGCACAACAGTGTCTTGAACTCTCCTCCAAATTGCATTTGCAATAAAAATCTTAATGATCTTCATTGTGGTTTGTTAGGTGGGTTTGCAGTATCTGTCTGGCGATATATGTGGTGCTAATGCTCGTTGTATTGCAATGTTTCAAGCATTTCAAGAAGCCATAAAAGACTATAGAGTTCCACCTGAGAAGACTCTTGTGAGAGACTTAACAGCAAAAATAGGTAGTTATGTTTCATTTCTAAATGAGTGTAGGCCTATTTCAATCAGCATGGGAAATGCAATTAGATTTCTCAAAAGTCGGATAGCCAAGCTACCTTTGACCCTGTCCGAGTCAGAAGCCAAAGTTTCTCTCCAGTCAGATATTGAGCGTTTTATAAGTGAGAAGATTGTACTTGCCAACAAGGTGATAGTCAAGCATGCTGTCACCAAAATAAGAGATGGTGATGTTCTTCTAACTTATGGATCATCATCGGCAGTTGAAATGATACTGTTACATGCACATGAATTGGGAAAACAGTTTCGTGTTGTTGTAGTTGATTCTCGTCCAAAGCTTAGAGGACAGCTTTTACTTCGGAGGCTTCTGGAGAAGGGTCTTAGCTGTGAATACACTCATATAAATGCTGTTTCATACATAATGCATGAAGTTACCCGAGTTTTTCTGGGTGCTTCGTCAGTGTTGTCTAATGGAACCGTATATTCAAGGGTTGGGACTGCATGTGTTGCAATGGTTGCTCATGCGTTCCGTGTACCTGTCATAGTATGTTGTGAGGCCTATAAATTTCATGACAGGGTACAGCTGGATTCGATATGCTCAAATGAACTTGGTATGTATAATGATAATTTTAGATGATGAGAAGATCCTCTTTATGATTTATAATTTGACCTTTTGCCTTGTGACTGTAAGATGTTGATGTTCCTATGATGTTTTTACAGGTGATCCAGATATAATTTCAAATGTTCGGGGTAGAGAGGATGTCAACTACTTGGATGGTTGGGCCAATGTTGAAAATCTACAACTTTTAAATCTGATGTAAGCATTTTAAATTGTCCAAATACGATGCGAATTTGTCATTTGCTCACTCTAACCTTCTGGTTTCTCCTTATACATTATTGGCAGTTATGATGCAACACCTTCAGATTATGTTTCAATGATAGTCACAGATTATGGCATGGTAAGTTCTGGAGTTATAAAGATGTTGACATTCTCAACATGCATTATCACTTCATTTCATATCTTCACACTTGGATCATATGATAATTCAATTTTTGATTGACATTTTTATTATGGCAGGTGCCCCCCACAAGTGTTCCTGTAATTGTAAGAGAATATGGGAGAGAGCAGGTCTGGATTTAAATTATGCAATTGTGGATCGGCTCAATTTGGTTGGCTTCCAAAATCTATTTGAAATCATGGTAACAATAAATTTAAAGATTTTAGTTGTTGTATTATTCCCCCATCTTGGAATAATGTGATGTAGTGTACCTTTCTCTTCTGAAGTTACTTACAATTCTGTATTTGCCTGTCCAAGCGAAGAGTGCAAAATTTTGCCTCTCCAGGCAGATTTAGTATGCATTCTCATTCCAAAATTATGTATTCAAGTTTTGCATAATTATGCTACAGTTTTGGGTTTTTGCCAAGTTTTAGTTTTGACCGGCTGTAACCGTAGCTTGTTCCCCTGCAGAGTGCTTACATTTTATCTTATACAGGGTGAGGAGTCCAGAAGGCCAAAATAGAAAAAAGAGTACGGGGGGCAATGATTGTTTCAAACCATTCAAAAATATTCTTGTTCCTTTCATGTTTCAACTTTTATTTTCAAACAATAACTATTTAAAAAAGAGGTGTTTGACGTAAGAAAACAATTATATAACAAAGGTTTTTTTATATGTAACGATCACAACCACAAATTTTATTCCATTAGTTTAGGATCAGTTAAATGGATCAAACGATACTATATATCATTACATTCTGCTACTTTTTCCTTCAAAGAGTTAACCATTTATCGTTGCAATATATTTGATGTCATAGGCTTGATTGAGTTGATGCCGTTGCTTTTTTGTTCTTGTTTGGTGTGTATTTATTAAAAAATTGAATTACACAAAGGAAATCGCTAGCATAATTTATGAAGTAAGAAATTTTTATGATACATTTATTAACTTCAAAATAACATTTTTAGATTCAAATTATTTTTGAAAGATTATAAAAAGAAATTTGAAAAGATGATTTTTTTTTTAATTTTTTAAGTTTCAATGTAATTTTTCCAAAATTCAGCCATATGCACCCTAATATTATGTTAGCTTTATTTATTTAACTATCAACTCACATCTAGATAATAAAGCTTTCGTTTATTTAATAACAATAACAGTAATTAGGAATTAGTCGAGCGATTAACACACTCAATCACTTAAGCAAATATGGAGATTGATTATCATATGATGTACCTATTTAAAAAAGTGATTATTTAAAATGAGGAAGTATAGGGAGCTAATGGAATATTTGTACAATATGTACAATAGAGGTTTAGGAATATTCAATTCAATAGAAGATCAAATATTTATTATCCCTGATACCCGGATAGTTATTCTGGATAGTATGGATGTATTGTATTTGAAAAATTAGTAGTATTTTATCCTTCATTTTTTAACTCATATTTGGTCAAATAAATAGTCTATTGTATACGTTGTACAAATACTCCATTAACTCCATAGCGGGATTCATTTAAAATTATTTTATATTTAAAATTATTAAATAATTTAATATAAGATTTAGCTAATATGTATTTTTAGGATATATAATAAGATTATTATTAATAGAATATTTTAAATATTTTTATTTAATAAATATAAAATAAATATATTTAAAACTTTTTGTATTTTTTTAAAAAAATTATTTATTATTTTAACATATATTTTTAAGACATAAGTTAGATAAATTCTTTAATATATTTGTCTGAATTATTTATCATAACATTTATGGTAACATCTTATATATTCTTTGCCACCCATTCTAGTTCAAATTTTTAACAAGGAAGAGAGAGCTTGGATGGAATTTGGACGGAAAGGATGCCCTTATTTTTCAGCAACGCAACCTGAATATAAGTCAAGAAATAAAACACAATCCAGTTTTACAGAGTGTTGCGAATTTCACGAAATCGATGCCGACTTCACTCTGCTATGGTAATTCCTAAATTGTTCAACACCGTTAGGTTTTTCTTCTTCTTCTCACTTCCTCACTCTCCTCCTTCTTATTCTTCCACCTTTCTCTTCTCCAATATCACTTCTTCACCTTCCGCAATTTTCTTCCGCCTTTTCCACTCCCCAAGATCCTTCCTTTTCTCTACTCCGACCTCTTCTTCTACTATGCACTCTGATATTCATAACTATGCCACCACATGCTCCAGCGCTGCTCTTCACTTGCATTCACCTTCCACTCATAGGTATTTATATTTGAATTCGTATTCGTATTCGTATTCGTATTCGAACTCTTATTCTTCTTACCGTGGTAGACTATCTGGTGAAGTTTCTGATATTGTTGCCTTGATTCGTGAGGATGCGAATGATTTAGGGATTAGGTTAAATAGGATGAACTTGCGTTTGTCTAATGCTTTGGTTGTTGAGGTTTTGAAGGCCTTGGCAATTGAGAGAGTTTCAGCATTGAGGTTCTTTGATTGGCTGAAAAACAACCATGCTGAGATTTGTGGCGATCCGGAGATAGGTTTCTTGGTTGTTAATAACTGTGGTCTCTTGGGAAATTATGAAGCTATGGTTCCAATTTTGAATGAATTTAACCTTAAAAGGGTCCCCTTGAGACGAAATGCTTTTGGATTCTTGCTGTTTTTGTGTTTGGACAAGGCTTCTGCAGTCGAATGTGTAACGAAAATGATTGGTGTGCTAAATGAGGTTGGTGGGGTATGTCAAAGTTCTGGTTTTCGGTTATTGATAGAGATGTTGGGTGTTTTGGGGTTTGTTGATATAGCTAAATTTGTTTTAGGAACAATGAGAAGGAAGGTGAATCACTATAATATCTTAATAAGTATAATGTGCAAGAGAGATGATTGCAAAGGAGCAGAGGATTTGTTAAACGAGATGAAGAGAAGTGGTTGTGATCCAAACAGACTTACTTATAATTTGTTGATTAGTTGTCTATGCAAGAATGGTAAATTTGCAGAAGCTTTTGAAATGGTTAAAACTATGGAAAAAGAGTGTGGTAGACCTGATGCAAGCACCTTTGATATTCTTATTAACTTATCATGTAAACATCACCAGTTTGATTTAGTTTCAAAACTTCTTGATGAAATGACGCTGAAGGGTATTGAACCTTGTGTTTCAACTCATGCTGCGGTAATAAAGTGTTATTTTGCTTCAGGAAAATATGCGGAAGCGCATGAATACGTGGTTGGTACTACCATTAAGCGGAGTTTTTCCAGCAATGCAAACTACAGCTTACTTGCTGACCTTCATTTGAAGACAGGAAATGTTCTACTTGCGCAGAAGATTCTCTTTGAGATGATGGATAAGGGTCTTAAACCAAATTTTCCAGTGTACATGAAGATAAGGAAGCGTCTTCAAAAGAAAAATGAAATGGATTTGTCTATGGAATTATCAAGAAGATACTTGAACTTGATTGAAAAATGAAGAACTATTGTGACATTCATGTCATGTGATGCTTTAGTGTCATTCAACATTGGCTCAGTATTGACTTTGCATTCAGAGAGGATGGCTGAAGATTGTTGCTTCATCAATATTTTCCTTGCATTCTGGTACGCGTGATTTCAATTCAGGTACCTGTCAAACAAGGAATGGCTGGATCTACTATTGCATCCACCAGGTACTCATCAAGGATCCCTAGATTATGTTTTCGGATATTTAATTGACACTAAACCTGACTTAATGACCTTTTCCTCACCACCAATGATGACTATCTGGGTCTGCTGTAATCTGTGAATCACCGGGTTTCTTGAGTATATCTTATGGAGCATGAATTTTTTATATATCCAGTTATCCTTAAATTTTTTAATCAATTTTTTTCCCTCTTGCTTGAAAGTAACTATAAGATTGAAATTGGGGGCAAAAATAATTTTATGTGTACCTGTGTTGCTCGGATTGTATCAGTAAGAATAAATTGCTCTTGTTATTAAAGAGAGAGAATAAAATGAAATAGCATAAGAAAAAGAACAAAATCATGTATAGTTCTCTAGATAGGGTCTTTTTAGATTCTTCAACAAGTAAAACAAAGGTAGATGATAACATCAGTAGGGCGATATCTTAACTACTATACGCTTCTTGTGTGTTTTAAGATTGATTAGTTTTTTCCTGTCCTTATTTATCAACTATTTCCACTTTCTGATAGAAAGATTCTTATATATTGGTGATGATAAGTAGATACGCATGCAATATATGGGGAATCTGTGTAAGCAGCTTTGTTTAATCACTGGAAACTTTGATCATAACGTGCTTAAACTCAGAATCAGAATCAGAACCAAAACCTCTGCATCATAAAAGAATTCTGTTTCCATCAAAATTCCTGATGAAGCTCAAGTAGAGTCATATAGGGTTAGCAAATCTTTAAGGAAATGAATAAGACTAGAAAATAAAAAATCAGTTGAATTATAAATTGTTAGTGTAGATGACAGGTCTCTATAAATTTTTCTATTGCTATATTTGGTAGCATTTATTTATGGAGAAAGGGTATATAGAGGGAGACAGGGAGTCAACCTTTGGAAGAGTGTTTGAAATGAGAGATAGGACTTAAACAGCTGGTCTTGGGATACAAAATTCATGTATTTTGGATACTTCCAAGAAGTGGGGGACATTGGAAACGCAATATTGACCTCATTGCCCTGCTAGACCACCGCCGTTGCCGGTGGCCTTTCGGCAGCATTCAACAATGGTTTGGTCCTGTCTCATGTCACTCCCAAAGTAGATATAAGGACATTTTTTTGTACATCTATCTCCACTATACTGATATCTCTATCCCTGAAATTCATATGCCACCTTTTCTGATCCATTTATATTTGTCCAATTGTCTCGTTTTGTCAAAATCTTTCACCTTTTTCTTTTTTTGCCTCATGTAGAACAGCTTTAAAAGCTCTAGTAAGGAGTAGATTAGGTAGAGGATAGCCTAGACATGGTAAAGGGAAGTCTGAGAACAAAACTATAGGCAAATCCATTCAGAATGAGCCATTGACATGGTCTCCAGTAGAATGAACCAACGTATCTGATTTATGTAATCACCTTCACTTAGTGAAAAAGGCTTTATTGTTTATCATTTTTCAAAGAATGACATCATTGACGCATTTCTTATTCATCTGGGGTTGTTGGCGACTTGGCGTTGTAAATGAGCCCGGCTGTTGATTTTAAAAGTGGATTCCCACTTCTTCCTCTTTCTGTGGCTGTAGTTGCATGTGAGATTATGCAGTGGCCTGTTGATTAGTACCTTGCTTCTTCTTTGTTTACGCGTGTTATATTGCAACAACGATAAGGTGGCTTGGTTTGCCTTGGCCAAGAGGTTTTTTTTTTTTTTAATGCTTGCCCACGGTATCCTCTAGCTCGACAAGTCAATGACTAATATGAGCTTCATTTAAAAGTTTATCGCTGGCCAAAAAATTACTCCATGCACAAGGTAAGTTTCGAACTTTTGACACTTATTTAGGCGGACGAGTGAGTTGACCACTCGATCAACCCAAGTTGGTTAAAGAGGAGATACCAGGTAAATACGGGCATAATTAGGACTTCGCAAGGTAACAAAAACAAAAAGGGCATCGGAAACCAAATTTGCACCATATATGAACATGATTTGGTTCATAGATACAATTTTGCTTTGTGGTCATGTCAAACAATAAACGTCCCCCCCCCCCCCCCCCCCCCGGGTCTCTTTTCTTTTCAGTCCATTGACTTTGTGAATTGTTAGCTTTCCGTTTTCAATTATAATGCCAACCTTCTTCTTTCACCGTGTCGGTTTGTGACCAATGTTTAAAAAACGAGTAATATTAAGAAACTAATTTTTTTATTTTTTTATTTTTTTAAATTTTTAAATTTTAACTTATAAATTTTAATTAAACCCTCTAACAAAATAAGAATTTTTAAAATTAAAAAAATTTACTAATATCAACTAATTTCTATACTTTTTCTTAAGAAAAGTATTAGCATTTTGCATTTTCATTCCCTTTAGCATATCTTTGACAAGCACTCACGTGGAAAATATTTAGAAAGTCAATCATTAGGCTCCAGACTTGCGTATTGAAAGGTTGTTCTTTTCTAAAGGTTTGAAAGTCAACTGAAATTACAATTGGTTCACCTAATTCAAACTTTCCAATATGCATGATTATAAGTTGAGTTAAAGTTTTAGAAAAAAATGTATATATTCTAAAATAAAAAAATGAATAAAGTGAAAAAGTAATGATATGATTATTATTATTATTGATTTTATAATTTACATTATGCGTAAATTTTATTATCTTGATTTAAAGATAATTAGTCTCATTTTTTACTTTGTTAGTGTTCTGACTTTAGAAAAAATTGATTTCAAATTTTAGGTGTATATATTTATTGGATTGACGAATAACAACAACCACCCTAATAAAGTCAACTAACGTGTGTGTGTTGTATCAAAGACAGTCTGTACTTCTGATTTGATTTAAATTTCTTGGTAACAAAAAACTCAAGGAGTAATTGGGGAAAATAAATTTCTATTCTCTTAATTAAATATTGTGTGCTTAGTTTTTGCATTGGACATAAAAAGTCTTTAAAATTTAGGATCACTTACACAATCTATCTAGTTAATTACTATTTTCGTCATTTCGTGGGAGAAAAAAATTCTTTAGTTAAATAATCTTAAGATATGACCTTGGCTATTTGCTTTCTGCTAGGAGCGTTCATGAATCGGATTGAATCTGCAAATTTGTGGTAAATATCCGCATCCAATTCGAAAATTGCGGATACAATCCGATCCGTAGGCTGATCGGATCGGATATAATCCGATCTGCACCCTTTAAGAATCGGATCGCGGATATCTGCTCTACATCCGCAGATTTGCACAATAATAATTAATATATATATATATATATATATATATATATATATATATATGTTTAGTATTATATTTACTTGTTTGTATACTTTAGTTAGTAGTTATTATTCATATATTGTATTATTTTATTTTTGTTATTCAGAAAAAGTTTGATTAAAAGTATTTTAGGAATAAATAGGTTTAAAAGTGTGAAAAAATAATTTTATTGAACTTTTTACATACAAATATGATTAAAAAGAGAATGTTCAATTATGTGGATATACTCGATATCCAATCCGAACCGCAAATGTGCGAATCGGATTGGATCCGACACAAAAAAATTGCAGATATCATATCCGATGGAGATTGTGCAGATCGAATCGTATTTTCGACTATACCCAATCCGATTCATGTACACTCCTACTTTTTACTGATTGAATTTGATACGGGTTTCAGATTCCAAGTCTTATAAAACAATTTATATGCAAAATGTATTCAAATATTTTTTTAATAGTCAATATAAAAGAACCCAGAGAATATAAAATGTCTGCATTAGTTTTTTACTTCTTCACAAAGAATTTTTCAATTTTATTGAGTATTGTCATCTTTAAATGGCTAATTTTTTTTTATATGAGGATCACATATGAGTTACGCTGAGTTATGAAACTTTGGGGGGATATACAATGTTGTGACAGTGTTGCTTTTTTTAATTTAGGCGGAAGAAACTGGATCGTCCAATTTCTTTGCAGAGAGAGAGGGACACAAATCGAACCGTCTGATTTGTGTGAAGCAAAATTTATGGGGAACCGAAATTGGACCCACCGATTTCTAAACTAAAAAAATTGTTTAACTTGAGAGAACACTAATCGGACGGTCCGATTTATTTTCTGTAAAAAATTGAAATGGCAACAAACGGTCAAACCGTCCGATTTATTTGTTTATATATATAAGCCAATTTTCCATAGCTCCCCACTTCTTCTTCTTTTTCATCGTCTATTTCAAATATCAGGAAGTCATTTTCTTCCTCTTCTCTCATTCTTCTTCTCCATTCTTTCAAAAAAAAAAATAGTGAGATTGAGAGTGTTTTATATACGTATATTATCATGGATGATAAAGTTATGTTAAAAATATATTGTTATGGACATATTTTATTACAAACATATGAAGGAATTCAATTTGTATGTGAAAATCCATTAGATGTTGTTATTCCATTCATATTGTCATTTGAGGAATTAAAAGGTGTGATTTGTGAGAAAATAGATTCTCAAATATCTATGAGAGTATCGTGTATTTTGTACATGTATCCTTTATCTGTATTTGGTGGGTTCGTTAAATTTCAAACCAAATATGTGACAGATGAAGCGAGCATACATGAAATGTTTTCAATGTATATTGAAAATCGCCACCGAGTATCATGCATCAAGCTGTATATTGAGTTCGAGTAATTTGAAGCGGACCGAAATATTGAATTGGAAAATTATAATAGTGATAGCGAGGAGAAATTCGAAAGTAACTATAAGATTGTTGGTCCAGGTGAAGACGAAGATGAAGCTGACGGCACTATGAACGCAGATGTGGCAGGTGTTGCAAATGCACTAGCAAACCAGCATCCGTTTCTGGAGCATTCTTTCATGTGGTCATTGAATTTGAAGGCTATGCATGCACCAGAGTTTTCTCAATATATGAATGCAGGTATGTAAAGAAAGATAGCTATGTGATAGTTTGAAGTAAGAGATCAAATAGGTCAGATGAGTAACATATGTGATCTGTAGATTATAATTTGTTACATAGCATTTTATTACTTTATTGTTCTTTATTTAGATAAAATAGCTAAAATATAGACTATAATTATATCTGTTAAAGTTTATTAATTATTTATGTGTATTTTTTTAATTGATTAAATCGTATCTTTGTATAGTTATTTATTTATTAAGCAGCATTTTTTTGCTTTTTTATATTTAATTTATTGTATAGATAATAAACAATATTTAATTTATTGTATAGATAATAAACAATTTATTATTTATAATGTATAGAGAAATTTTAACCGTTAAGATATATATTTAATGATTATTTATGAAAATATATATCTTGCAGTGTGATTGTAGCAGAGCTTTCTATTGTGGTGGATGGTGAATTCACGGTGGGAATGAAATTCAGTTCGAGGGAGGCAATAATCAAGGCAATGAAAGATTATACCATCTGTATAGATGTAGATTATCAGGTGTATGAGTCGGAACTGACGACATTCTATACTAAATGTACATAATATGGCGCAGGTTATGATTGGCTGATCAGGGTTACCAAAATGCAGAAGAAGTACTGCTGGGAGATAAGGAGGTACAATGATAGTCACACTTGTACCAAATATACTATTTCTTAAGACCATTCGAAGTTAGATTCCAAGACAATTGCAAAAGTAATTAAGTCGTTGGTAGAGGTTGACCCATCTATAAAGGTGAAATCAGTCATTGTGGAAGTACAGTTGAAGTTTAACTACACCATGAGTTATCGCAAAGCATGGTTATCAAAGCAGAAGGTAGTGGAGTCGATTTTCGGAGGTTGGAAAGTTTCGTACGAAACTTTGCCTATATGGTTTGAGGCCATGTGTAACAAAGAGCCATCAACAGTGGTTCATTTAAAAACAATGCCTGCGTGCCAAGGGGATGATTTGGTTTCTGATATCCATGTACTACATCGAGTCTTCTAGAGTTATTATCCTTGTATTAGAGTATTCAAACATTGCAAGTCGGTAGTGCAGGTGGACGAGACTCATTTGTATGGAAAATACAAGGGTTGTTTGTTGGTTGCAGTTTCACAAGATGGTAATAACAATATTATGCCTATTGCATTTGCCATAGTGAAGTGAGAGACTTCTGAGGTATGGTACTTTTTTCTTAGTAACTTGCGACAACATGTGGTGACAGTGATGATGTAGGACTTATCTCGGATCAACACGAATCTATCAGGTCAGCTATTACTCGTAGTAATGGGGCTTGGTCTCCTGTATGTTTTGTATTAGGCATATTGAGTCGAACTTCTTAAGAAGTTCAAGGCACCTTACCTGCAGAAGCTTATCGTCAATATCGGTAAGATTGAATAAAAGTAACTTTGTTATTAATATAAGTACATTTGAAAAGAATGTTGTTCGTAGTTGACTTTTTTTTATCATAGGATATTCGAAGACGATTCGGAAGTACCTGATGCGCTATCAACGATTACGCGAAAGGGGTGAGGCCTACACCAACTGACTTGACGGGATTCCACGTGAGCAGTATGCTTTGGCATTTGATGGTGGATACCAATGGAGTCATATGACCACCAATCTTGTGGAGTGCATCAACTTTGTCTTGAAGGGGGCACACAATCTCCCAGTCACTGCGCTTATTAAGGCAATATTTTACAGACTGAATGAGTTGTTCACTAGGAAAAGAGCCGAGGCTGAGGCTCGGATTAATGCTGGACATGTATTCTCTGAGCTTGTGACCTCCAAGTTGCATGCAAATCAACAAGCATTGGAAATCATCCAGGTTAGTTTCTTTGTCAGAGAAAATGAAGTCTTTGAAGTACGTGAGATGCCAGTGGGATGGAGTATGCAGTTGACATACGCCGACAACGTTGCGACTGTAGTGAATTCTAGGTTGACCAAATTTTGTGTTGACATGTATTTACTTGTTATGCAAATCAGTGGTTGGATTGGCAAGTGTACGTTCATGACGTATATAAGATGGACCAAGTTCGAAGAGTATACAGAGATAGGTTTAGACCACTGAAAAATCCTACAACATGGCCTGCTTATCATGGACTTCGATTCGTTGGCAATCCGTTCCTTAGACGGGTAGCCAAATATCGGCCTAAGATGACTCGCTTCTTGAATGAGATGGACACTCGAATGTTGCATGGTCCTAGACGATGCAAGCAATGCGATGTCAAGAGCCATAGCCGTAGTAGATGTCGTCAAAGTGGTGGTCCAAGTGCGGATCCGTGGCACTCCAAATAACCGAATGATGACTGATGTCTAAAGGAATTATGTCTGGCTCAATGTGTTTAATGCCATAAGCCTAACAAACAAACTGGACACATCGAAAGTATAAGATGATTACACAACAAATAATTCATTGACCAAGCAAAATTAGGTACTAGTTTTTTACAACATACTTGTTCTTCTTACAAATCATCCAACAACCTCCTATAGTGAGCAAGAGAATGATATCTGTAAGGCCAGTTTTTACGGTCCCAGTTACGCCACCTGCCGTTAGACAATCTCTTAGTTAACTTATATTGTAAAAAATAAAATACAATTTCCTACACTTATTCAAGAAATACAGTAATTCATTTTACCTGTTTGCAATTGAAAACACTCGAGGATTGACAGGAATTGGCGTAAGAAATTGTAGACGGATCCAAACCCAAGTAAGCAAAAGTATCAGTGGACCATCCATCTCCTTGCAGTCGACATGAGTTACCCTACACAATGATCTATGCAAGTGTGCAAGGCATGTCGATCCCAACTAAATTGTATGATCAAACCGAAGTTACAGAGCAAATGCAGAAATTTCCAGTATACAGCTGCACCCGACTTGTCTCCAAACTGAATTGTCCCAAATAATAACATTACCTGACACTTTACATACCTCTAAATGTGAATATCATCAGTCAAGACTATGCGATCTTTCAAACCCCTAAACCACGTCAACTTTATGAAGCTTCCTCTATAATCTATCTTCCTTGGTGCAACCCCAAACTGGTGCAAGCATTCGGTCTCTAAGGCCTCAAAACTACTCATGGTCGGTCCTATAATAAGAAGACTATTTGTCGGCAGACCAAGGATTATCGTCACATCCTCCAATATCACAGCACACTCACCAACTAGAAAATAAAATGTGTGAGTCTCAAGCCGCCATCTCTCGATTAGAACATTAATCATTGCTGACTGATATTGGATAACTTAAATCTGGGAAACATGATAAAAACCAGTCTCCCATAAATGCCCCTCAACAATTTGGTTATACCTATCCGGCGGTATTAAGTAGTCACATATCAACATCCGTAAACCCTACAATATTATATTTTCATTATAACTACGAGTATAATTGTATTTCAAACATACATACTAAATCTGTTATACAAAAATCCTACATTCATATTTATTAGCTTATAACAAAAATTAATTAACCTAAAATATAAATCTAATTATTGTTTTTACATACATTAAAAATATATTTTTTAATGTCTAAAATCTATTTATTTTATAATAACAACTATTATTTATAAAATTCATATATGTGTTTTGTACAACAGGACAAACCTCTAAAATCTATTTATTTTGCAATAATAATTATTATTCATTATATAACCAGAATAATTTTAATAATAATAAATTATTTATAAAACTGATCAATTATTCATTATTTATAAATTATTATTCATTTTATAACCAGAATAATCTTACAATAATTTTAATATATATTTTTTATTTATGTAACCTCTAACATTATTATTATTATTATTATTATTATTTTATATATATAAAGACCAACGTTATTATTAATAATCATAAAACAATCTATTAAATTTATGTTTTAAATTTATTATCTAAATTACACTAAATTATGTTAAATTCAATTATTAATAATCATAAATAATTTATTAAATTCATTATTTTTAACTTAACTTAAACTATCATATTAATTAAAATTACAAAATAACATAATAATAATAATAATAATAATAATAATAATAATAATAATAATAATAATAATAGTATACATATAGATTTTATAAACTAATTTCATTTCAAAACATATTAATCAATAATTGTTCACGGATTTTATAAATTAATTCTATTTTATTCACTATTTCTAGCACTTAATAATAATAATAATATCATATATACATATCTAATCTCTAATTAGTACTACTATAATATTTTTACTAAAATCTAATTTTATCACTATTATTTTTATTAAATAAAAATGTTGAATAATAAAATTTACATAATTTGGATGCTCAAGATAATTAACAATGTGAAACTCTAGCTGATTCACTTCTTTCATTTTTGTTTTTCTTGGCATTGTATTTATTTTTTTTTCTGCTACTTTGTGGTCCAATAATAGCTAAAAATAAAGATAGTTGTAGGGTTGGAGGGCAAGCCATTCGAAAGTGTATGAGAATAAAAATGATGGATGCTGGGAGGGGGTAACATTTGAATGTGTATAGAAAGCAACGAAGCTAACCTGGAACCCCTGCATGCGAGACACGTGGACGTTAGTATGCAAATCGAATAGTTCAATTTGTGTACCATTCAATTACTGTAATTGGACTGTCCAATTACACTCCTTTCATCAAATCGTTCGATTTGCTTGGCACAACCATTACAACTCGGTAAAATACCATGTACCTCCATAACCATGCCATACACCAATACTTACTTCATATCAAAATTAAAAAACTCTCTTTAAATCATATGTTTAACAACATAAGTTCTTCTATGTTCTTATGTAATAATGATACTTGAAGATAAAATTTTATATTTAATATATAGATATCATAATTTTAGTCAATAATTTTATATTTTATATTTGAGGCTTATAAATTCAATTTTTATACAAAATCAATGATTAATATTAAATGTGATGTTTATATATGTTTTCATTTTACCAAAAGCTACAAGGAAAAAGGGAATGAGAGTTGAATATTAGATCTCAAAGTAGGTGACATAATTGCTAAGTTGTGTTAACTCAACTGCTGTGGTTTGAATGTAAAGTTTTAATTCAAGTATCATTATTGTCTATTGATATAATACAATAATTTTACAAATTGAAAATAAATTTTTTATTTGATAGTATGCTATTTTATGCACTTGAAAAGTTATATTTGGGTATATACTCACATGCAATTGTTTTTATGTAAAGTTAATTATTGAAAATTATTAGATAATTTAACAAATTTAACTAAATTATTGTCTACTTATTCTTAAGTAAATTTCATAGAAAAATAATTACACATAAATTTTCACTTTATGTTTATTTCTTACATCCTAACAACAAAAAATCATATAAATAATACATATGCATGAGTTGTATTTTTTTAAAATAAAAAAAATTAAAGGTAAAGTATATTTTTTGTTCTTAAAGTTTATTAAAAGTTTTAAAAATGTCCCTAAATTTTGATTTGTTTCAATTTTGTCTCTCAAGTTTTCGATTTGCATCAATTTTACCTTTGTTGTTAATTTTTTGATAATTAATAATTTTCTTTCCAAATATACCCCTCCTTTATACCTATCATCATCATCATCATCATCATCATCATCATCATCATCATCACAATCCTCTCTCTCTTTCTCTTTCTCTCTTTTCATCCTCACCGTCATCTCTACTACCATCATCATTATTGAGCAACCACGGTCAACTTCCTCCTTCATCATTGCCGGCCAAACTCCTCTTTCTCCTTCTTTCTCCGACTCTCTATCTCCATCACCACCATCTCCATTGAGCTCTATTCTCGATGACCACTATTCTTTTTCTTCTTCTTCTTCGCGCAAACCCAGCATCATCGAAGCCATCGCTCTTCCTCCTTCTCTGTTAGCAAAGTCAACTTCCTATCTTTTGTACTTTTTCCAAAACACACCATGACTACATTCTGATTCACAGTATCAAGAATCTCATACAAATTGTCTTCAGAAACCACAAATATCCAACAAAATTACTCCTAATTATTTGAATCATAGTGTGTGCACTTCTTTCCGGTTAGAAGGCGAAAACCTAGACTCAAAAACAGGTTCAAGGATCATCAAGAGAACCTCCCGAACCACTCGGTCCTGAAAATAGGGCTCAGATGAGTTCACAAACTTTTCAAGTTTGCGTTTGAGGGAGGTTTTAAGAAGGACTTGTCGTTGAGAGCAAGGAGGAGCTGCTAGGTCTTGTCATTCCATCTAAAACGACCACAAACCGCATTTTGGAGAGAGGGAGAAGGTTTTGGAAATAGTGGGAGTGGATGACATTACGGGAAGGAAGGTGCCAATGGCATAGGCACACGAACGTTAATAGGCAAAGACCCAAAGATCAAATTTGGAGAGGAAACCAATGAGGTTGGAGAAGTTGTAGTGGTTTGGAGAGGAGAAAGATTTGACCCACAAAAATAATGGTAGAGATTATTTTCAGAAGGAAGAGATAGAAGGGGAGATTTGTGATGATAATGATAGGTATAAAGAATGGGGTATATTTGGGAAGAAAAATATTAATTATAAAAAAATTAGTAATAAAGATAAATTTGATGCAAATAAAAAATTTGTAGGACAAAATTAAAACAAATCAAAACTTAGAAATATTTTTGAATTTTTAGCAAACTTTAAAGACAAAAAATATACTTTACTCAAAAATTAATTAATCATTTTAAAAATCAGACTTAAATTAATTCATTCGAATTTTGAGACCAAAATAAGGGAAAGATGATGTTTGTAAGTTTAAATTATATTATATATTTTTTTAAATATGTAAGTCTTATTTGGGTTTATTTAAATTTATATAGTTTTTTTTATTTGTCTTATACTTATTTTTTTTATTTTAGAGTTTGTCAATGACCGAATTTTAAATTTTTTTGGACACAGAATTTTGATATTATATAATAAAATTACCCATTTTAAAAATTTAAGTCGATGGGAGAAATCAATATAAATGACTACCAACAGGACACTCGTGTATAATGAGATGAAGTTAATGCGTATTTAGTTTTTTAGTTGGTATTGACAATTAAAGAGCATCGTTATGATTTATAAAACTATATATAAATTGTAAAGTACGTAGAACCATTTTATGTGAAAAAAAAGAGATGGACGAAAAAGTTGATATTAATTATTCTTTTATTTATGAGAAATATTTTGATAATACGAAGAATAGAATAAAATAGATGACATATATATTGATGATTGTCACTGAGTGACCACTGAGTGAGGTTTGTTTTGTAGAAAATATCAATATAGAAGAATGAATTTTGTAATACAGTTGAATCTTAGAAATTAAATGATAATTTTGTATGATAAACGTGAATACATTTGACTGGAGTCTCTAGTCTCTAGTCTCTACAGACATGGACTGTGTTCTTCCGCGTTCTCCACATTGTCACACGTTAACCACGTTTCACTCTCTCCGTCCACGCTCACTTTTTGGAAGAACTTGCAATATGATGTTAATTTTATCTCACTGGTCGGTAATATGACTAGTAATCTAGTATCCCTTTCTTTGAATGATCATATTTTTATTTTTTATTTTTTCAATTATATATAGTAGTTGATTCTTTTCCGATCCTTTTAAAATGCATATGAGAAAGTTTAAAATGCATATGAGAAAGTGAATTCGAAGACATATATGCCACAATACATCATGGATTAAACTCTTTTAAAATAAAAAATAGAATTTAATTATTTTAAATTAAAATAATAAGATTTACATAAAATAAAAATTATAAATTTAATAATAATTAATTTATTATTTATAATTCTCTTTCCCTTGAATATTTTTTTTTTCAGTTATATCTTTTATAATTTTCTTTCTCTAAATAAAATATAATTGATTATAACTATATTAAATGTATATTAAAATCAGTCACTAAATTAAATTATAAAATATACATGTATTATATAAATAAATAATGACTAATTTTGATAGTTGGTTTTAGTATATACATAATATTTTTTATTATATTTTTTATTGGATTTTTATTTTTTATATTGTAATATAGGTAGTATTTTTCAATAATATAAAAACTTAGTGTATTTTCATATTATAAATTTGAGGGTCGTAGGTTTATTTTTAAAATTTACAAATCTGAGGATCATGTTCGTATTCCAACATTAAAAAATTTTTTGAACATACAAATCGAATCTTTTAATTTAGATTTTTTAATTTTTCTTTTTTGTTTTTCAACCGACCCTTAGATTTGTAGTTTTCAATTTAAACAAAAAAATTGTCTTCATATTCATAAAAAACACATTAACTTTTCATAACTATGCATAACACTCTCCTCTAATCCATTACCAAAAAAATTAGTCTTTTTTATTTGTTTGGTATAATAATAATAATATAGAAGATAATTTTTTTGTTAGTAAATACTTTAAATACCCTTATTAAAAAGCATAAAAACAGAAAAAGAATATATTTTTTTATATTCTCAACAAATCTTAGAATTTATTATTACCAAAAAAAAATGAAATAAGATTATCCCCATTCACCAAAAAAAGTAGAATAAATAAGAGTTGAATGATGTGACAGCCATTCCTTATTTGTTCTCTTTTCCCAATATATAAACCACCATTGCCACCCTCACTCTCCACACACACACCCCAATAACCTTCCACCTTTTTTTTTATATTTTCTTTCTTTCTCATTCACATTCCAATTTCCAAACTCTTCTCACTTCTCAGATCTTCATCAACCATGGCTTCCTCATCAACTACTTTTGCTCTCAAAACACTCTCTTCTTTCTCTCTCAAAGCTTCCAACTTTCACCCAACAACAACAATCTTACCCTTCACTGCTTCATACCCATCATCATCTCTCTCTAAAACACTGAAACTAAACATCACCACTTCACCACACTACTCATCAATTCCTAAAAGGTCCTTTACTTTAAGAAGCCAAGCTCAATCATCATCTGACTCAGGTAACTCAACGCTTTTGTGTTTTGGCAACACTTTTTATTGTGTTGCTCTGAAACTGTGGTTTAATTTCTTTCTGCTTGAATATATGCGTTGACTCTCTGATTATTTTATTTTTTTTTGTGGTTGATGATGATGATGCATGTTGCAGTGAAAGTTCAAGAACTGAGTGTGTATGAGATCAATGAGAGAGATCGTGGAAGCCCTGCATATCTTCGATTAAGTCAAAAGAGTGTCAATTCTCTTGGAGATCTAGTCCCTTTCAGCAACAAGGTTAGAACAGCTCTTTTGATTTCTTCTAAAATAAAATACTTAATTACTTGCAATTTTACCTTTTTTTCATTTTTGGTATATGATCTATCAATTTATTTCGGCACCAAAACAAAATGGTAAAAACTCATATATAGTTGACCATTGAGAGTCCTTAAATATAAAATCTAAGGTGGAAACTGAAATACAGTCGATTTACGAGAAGTCGATTTTCATCTTAACGTTTCTCAGCTATCAACTGTACTTAAAGTCGTCGACTGCACCTGAGTTTTCACCAAAATCTAAACTTATAAAACTAACAAATTAACTCAAATATGAAACTTAGATAACTTAATCTCTAACAATTTCAACCTACAATGCATATTAGGTAGGTGACAACTCACATTAAGAAATTTTCATGTGAAAATGATAACTCATATCTTGATATATATTATGTTAAATAGATTGGTCATAGTTACCAATTATTTCCATGATCTCTGCTAATTCGAACGGTAATACTAGGAAAACAAAACAAAAAAAAATGTCAGAACTTGTCTTATTTAGGATTCATAAGGAATACTAAATAAAACAAGGCAAGTTCTGATTGTTTTTTGTTATCAAACATTTCCGTTCGATGAATTGTTCAATTTTGTGTATCTTAAGTTAATTTACAGCACTTGAAATTCCAACATGCAATCCATGATTAAATAAGTTGAATTTTGCAGTAGAAACTTATGTTATGGTGATTTGATTGATGCAGTTGTACACAGGGTGCCTTCAAAAGCGAGTGGGAATAACAGCAGGAATATGTGTTCTAATCCAAAACAAATCAGAGAAGAAAGGGGACAGGTATGAAGCCATATACAGCTTCTACTTTGGAGACTATGGCCACATTTCAGTGCAAGGATCATACCTCACTTATGAGGACACCTACCTCGCCGTCACCGGCGGCTCCGGCATCTTTGAAGGTGCCTATGGACAAGTCAAGCTTCACCAGATTATCTTCCCTTTTAAGCTCTTCTACACTTTTTACCTCAAAGGTATCAAGGACTTGCCTCAAGAGCTTCTCTCCAAGCCCGTTGACCCAAGCCCGTCTGTTGAGCCCACCCCAGATGCTAAGGCCTGTCACCCTCATGCTGTTATTTCTGGTTTCACTGACTGAGAGGAAGAAGGAACAAAATTTAATGTCTTTGTTAGTTGGTTTCATGTTGTTTACTTTTTCTTCTTCCTTCATAAACTAGACAAGCCGAATTTAATTCCTTTGTTGTAATGACTTTTCTGGATTCTGCTACGTTGACATGATTGTTGTTACTGACATGCATAGGATCCAATTCATCTTAGTTGTGTGTTTAGAGATGACGGAAAAAAATAGACATTTATTATTTAGAGGAATAATTAGATAATGTTATTAAAAGTAATTGAATTGATTTATTTTGATAAGGCATCCTCATACATGTTTGTTTCACACTACGATAAATATTTATTTATTTTTCGTATAAAAATATGTTTTACTATGAAACGAATATAAGGTGAAAATTAAAAGAGAGGTGCTGAATTGTTATGTAGTTATCATTCTGGTTATTGGAGATGTTCTTTATTAATATGTTTGCTGTATTGACAAATATTTTTTTTAATGCTACATTTTTTTTTGTTTATTTCTTTTTTTTAGTTAAATGAATGTACCTTAATGCTCTTCTAAGTAATTTTGCAGTATTATGTATTTTTTCTCTTTCTTTGTTTGTTTTTTTTGTTTTTATTCTTGTTAAGAGAGTAAAACAAGAAGAAACTTGAGAAGGTAAAACAAAAAAAAGATGAATAAGAAAAAAAGAAAAAGAAGATGGTGATGATGATAAAAAAAAAAGAAACGGTAGAAGATAAGAAGGAGGAAGAGAAAGAATTTTGAATTATGCAGAATTTATCAGAATAATAATACACCCAAATATCTTCGTGCTACACCCAAATTTGCTGCAAATACAAAAAAAATATTTTCTCTAATGCTACATTTTCTTTTTCTTCTTTTTTTATTTTTTTTCTTTTAGTTAAATGAATGTAAGTTCATCATCTTTCAAGTAATTTTGTAACATTATGTGTTTCTTTTTCATTGTTTGATTTTTTTTTGTTTTTATTCGTAAAATAAGAAGAAACTTGAGAAGGTAAAACAAAAAGGAAAAGATGAATAAGAAAAAAAAAAGAAGCAGTAGAAGATGAGGTGGAGAAAGAAGAAGAGTTTTGAATTATGCAGAATTTATCAGAAATCTAAATATCTTCGTGTTACATCCAAATATCTATGTGTTATACCCAAATTTGCTGCAAATACCAAAAAAAAATATTTTTTTTAATACTATATTTTTTTCTTCTGAATTAAACCACATCTTAGCCACTTGATTGGATTCAAAATAATAAAAGAAAAAAAAAATTCAATGAAAAAATAAGGAGGAAGAGGAAGAGGTGGTGTTGATGATGACGATAACAAAAAAAATAAAGAAGAATAAGAAGAAGAACATGCAGTAACAAAAAGAAAAAGAAAAAACGTACAGTAACAACAATGAAGTGCGTAAATATAAATGACTTGTAAAGACTTGTATAAAAAAAATATTTATATATGAAAAATAATTCATTGCCTCTAACTATTCTATATTTTATAAACATATTAATAAAATAAAAAATATAAAACTAAATATATATTAAAATTAGAAACAGCAAATCATAATATAATTCATATTAAAATTACAAAAAACAGAGAATATGGGTTTAATTTTATTATACATATATAATACATTTTAACTATGTACTATTATATATAAAAGTACTAATAAATTTAATAGGATTAGGTTTAAACTCACATTCGATTCTATTTATAAGTTAACTCGTTCTATTCTCAAATCGATTTATTGTAAGTTCGATTATCAATTCTATTTAAACAAATTAGATCGAATTGAATATCTGTAATAGCGTGAATATTAACAAGCTGAAATTATTATGTATTAAAACGGTAAATTTATTTGTCTATTCAAAGGAGGACAAGGACTCTAAGAAATAAAAAAAAAAGAAAAATTTCAAATAGATAATTCATAATTGTATAAAATTGGATTAGATCTAGGTTGACCAAGCATGAAGTGGGAAGTAAATTGAAGCGAAGTAGGAAACTAAACAAAAGGACTTGCTCCCCTGTTTTTCCAAGTTTTTCTTCCAAGTCTCTGAGCATCACCATCTTCTTTCTTTCTCTTGTAAGTTCTAAATGGTTGTTGTACAAGCTTCCAAGATTACCCTCCCAAATCCATGCACCTCCCTCTCTTCAATCCTCTTTGAACCAACCTCTCTCTCTCTCGCACTAACCCACTCTGACTCCTCTCTTTCCCTTTACCCTTCTCTCTCCCTTCTTTCTCTCTCTTCACTCCCTTCCCCGCAAACCCTAATTCCTTCCCCTTCTTCCTCCTCCACCTTCCTCCTCCTCCAAACTGCCCCTCACAATAATAATCATTGTAATTCCAAATCTGCCCCTCGCGTCCTCTTCCTAGTCTCTGCACCCCACCGCGCCGGATCCCAAATCCTCCTCCGCTTCTACCTCTTGAACCACAAAACCAACGCTTTCTTTAGGCCACGTGTTATTTGTTCCCAGAAGGACCTGCGCTTCGAGCACCAGCTGGGCGTTTTGGTAAATTCCAAGCATGGGGTTTCCATCAAGCTTTCTGGTTCCGTTAATTACTTTGCAATGTACTCCGTTTCCGCCGCAAAGGTTTGGGTTTTTGCCGCAAAATTGGATTGCAGCGACGATGGCGATGCGGTGAAACTGATGAGGTGTGCGGTGATTGAGTGCTCCAGGCCTGTGTGGTCTGTTACCTTGTCGTTTGGGTTCTTGCTTCTTGGAGAAGAAAATGGAGTTAGGGTTTTTAGTCTCAGGCGAATCGCGAAAGGAAGGGTCAAGAAGGGGAAGAATGTGTATTCGAAGCCAACGAATGGCGGCGATCTGGTGAAGAGAGGAGGGAGACGAATTAGCAGTGGTGGTGGTGAAGGGCTGGTGGATTTAGCTTGCAATGGTGATTTGGAAGGGAGAATTGAGAAACATGGTGTTGCTGGTAGGTGTATATATAAATATATATAGTATAATTTTAACTTCTGGTTATAGGATTTTAAGCAAGGTTCAATCTTAGTTGCTTATACTATATACCCTTAGCAGAATTCTTGCCTGTCACTTACTACTTGCTAGCACTGTGTTTTGGTTTAATTTTTTTATTTACTTGTTTTTGGGTTTATATATATATGATATAAAGCTTAATCTTGGATTTAATTTTTTATTCTGGGTTCACATTAATGAAGTATTGCCACTACTTTTAATAAGTTAGATAACTCGTGGTTTATAATTCACTAAATGTGTTCTCAACATAAGATTAGTATATCTGTTTGAGAATGTTTTCTATTGTCAGTTCTTCAAAACTGAAGTTTCTTCGGTACCTTTTTCTTTTATAAAAGAAAGATTAAATTTCTTTTCCTTGGTTATTATTACAAGTCCTGTATCTACAAGCATATGATCTCTAGATTGTTTATAAATGTGGGGCATCTCTCACCTCTTGAGCTAGCTTTTGGGATGAGTTAGACCTACTCAATTCTAATAGTTATTGTTTTCCTTGTCAAATTGTGATCTTCCTGAAGATTAAGTTAGACTGTACTTAAAATAAAAAATAAAATTGCAGCCTAAACGTGGCAGTCCTTTTGTCATACCTTTGTCATTGTGAGAGAATTCATACTTTTAGTCTCAATTTTACATGGGATTTTGTTGACAATTAAGCATCACTGTTCGGTAACCTCCAAGGTCACTTTAGTGGAGTGTAGTGTGTACTAGTTGATAGTTGTGATGTCATGTCTCAGCGAGGGACACTGCTTTTGGAAACTAGTATGTGACGTGTGTGCACATCAATGCCTAACCTGTTATGGGTGGGTGGTAGTTCGTTAATTCAGCCATCATTGTCTGGTGACTTGATCTTCAAAGGAAGGAGATGAATCTTATCTCTACACTAGTTAATTTTTTCATGTTCATCTGTTATCCGTTACATCTCATCTCCCAGCATACACAACAATGAGCATCTTTACATGCATACTTCAAAACGTCCGAGTTTGATACAGTTTTTAGTGATCGGTTGATCTGATTTAGTTTCAAAATAATGAATAACCATGGGCATGTGATGTGTTCCTGAAGATACATTATTTACAACTACTTGCTTCGATTGTTAATTTGAACCTTTGGGTCATCATACGTTTGCACTTCACGTATTATGAATCAAAATGTTACCGATGGCTGATAACCTTGGCTAATCACTGTGTTATTATCTAAAAGAAGAATGATTGTTAGAGAAAAGAACAAAAATAATTACAAGAGAAGCCAATAAGATTTCATCTTGGAAGAAAGTAGAAACCAGTGTCTACAAATTCTAGGTCCAAAAAGATAAGTGCATCAGTTCTATCATATACAGTCCTCATTGAGTCTTGCTCTGCGTTCAAATGGAGTGCTCCCCCCTTATGAGGTCTAAAACTTATTAGAGCCCAAAATATAAGATCCAAAGTATTTGGTTATCTCTATTTGTCCAAAATGGTAACCCCTCTAGATGAGTTATTGAGCAACATCAGCAGGCTAAGATGGCTAACTCCTTTGTTACACGAGTGTGACTTTCACACACCACATATTTTTTTTTTTAATTTTTAGCATCTGGTTAGCCAAAAATAGAGATTGTATTTTATACTATAGAAAACTCTAAATGTACCCTCTGCAAACCAGCTTGAGACCATTTAAAAGTACCTTTTAGTTTATCGTTACACTAATGAATAACTTACTGCAAACTGCAATGCTTTTATCAGTGACTCGATTGGACTTTGACATGTTTACAACCATCTGATCCTGAGGGTATTGATCTCTGTTCTCTTACCGATTCTTGTTGTTGCCTAACAGTAATTAACACATTGTGATGGTTGATATGATCAGTCTACATATCATAGCATGGTCTTTTTGGTATTCTGAAGTTTGTGGCTGTAGTCAAGGATCTTACTGAGGTCATATGTGATAAGTTACATATTTATACGTAATTTCTGCTAACAAGTTTAGGTATTTGTCATTGACCAGGGTATGGGTGCAATGCAAGGTGCTGCCCTTTGTTTAATCTCGAGATATTTTAGATGGTAATTAATTAAATATTAAGAACAGAAGTTTAACTGTGGGATGCATTTTGAATCTCATCTCAAAAATTGAATTCTAACATCAGATTGGAAATATTTGCTACATGGTAGATGTAGTGATTTAATGACCTGATTACTGTAATCCCCCCCCCCCCCCCCCCCCAAAACAAATGTTCTTCAGTATTGTATCTTATCCATGTATTTTTTTTTTTTTTTTACTTTTAGTGAAGCAGACAAATGTTAAATTAAAACATGATGACAGAGATGGAGGCGCATATTTTGTGGCATTGAAGCAAAATGATGTTGAAACAAAATCCATGACAAGAGCAGCAATGCCTGTGAAAGCAATTTCCATTCAGGCCCTTTCGCAGAGAATGTTTCTGATTTTGGACTCGGGCGGAGATGTACACCTGCTATCCCTGTCAAATTCTGGCATAGGTGTTGATATCACTGGTCGTGTTAGGCAACTGCCTCATGTCATGAAAGTGCAAAATCTGGCAGTTCTTCCTGATATTTCTACAAGTATGTGTCTCTTTCTTTGTTTATTTTCTAAGTTCAACTATTTTAATTTGTGGATTCTTTATCAGTGAAAGAATTTATGTGACAGCGATAAAAGACAATAAACATTTTGGCGTGGATTGAAATTTTCTGTTTGAAATTATTCTCTTGACCACAAATTATGGTTGACAATAATCATGTCTACTGAAACTTCAAATATTGTTAGTTACAAACAATCACAACTATAGGTCATGGTGCTAATAACTTTTAGAGAAAAAGACAAATAAGTCCTATATTTTTTAACACAACTAATTGAAAATACAAAAATATCCCCACCTTTTAAAACGCGAGAATCTAAGTCCCTCCGTCCAAAATATAGGAGGACAAATAGGTCCCCTGGAAGGACTTGGATGTTTTGCATTTTTGAAAGTTAAGGACATTTTTGTATTTTTAATTAGTCAAGGACTTATTTGTCGTTTTCTCGAATTTTTATTGTTGTACTGATTAGCTCCTAATTGGTTCGGCAATTGATTGCAATGTCATAAATTAAGGGTTAATATGCAGCCTAGAGGCACACTTTCTGCAATATATCTCTGTTTCAACTTAAGCATCTAGAAGGGATGAATCCTGCAGTAGGATGGGGAAGGTAAGGGTTTTCTTCATTTTTGGGGGATTTTATTAGGCATCAGATTGAGAGATGACTTACATTTGGAGGGCTGTGCAGTCCTACAATCAATATTGACACTCTTCATTGGCAAACGTACTGTGATTGAATCTGGACAAAGTACAAGATGTCTTGCCTGTTTGACAGTAAGATTGGAATCGTGTTACTCCGTATATCAAGAGTTATCCACCAAAAAAAAAAATTTAAAATTCAAGAGGCATTGATTCCATTTTTCCTTATAAGAAATTTAAAGCTAGAAAGTTTAAAACTGTTTGGTGTGGTTGTAAGTATCTATCAAGTTATAACATTAGCATTCCTTAGCCTGGGTTAATTGTTAATACCTACCTTTGGGCTTTTATACTATAAAGTGAACAAGGCTGTACCAACTTTGAGTTGATTTGAATTCTATGAAACATATTTGTTAAACCAAGTTTGTTATTGTAGACTTGATAATGATACGAGTTTGAGTGCCGTAATGCTTGACAATTAGTGAAAGGATTATACCTTTTTTCCCCGTTATGTAACCATCATATGAGTGGAGTACTGGTTTCTTGTCTGCGCTTCATGTTTTCATTTCATATCGATGTTTGCTAGATGTGTTGATAGCAACTGATTTGCGTAGTTTCTACCATGGGATCAAGAATTTTGCTTCAAAAGCAAAAGGAGTTGAACAGTTTACTTGTGTGGTGGGAAAGGTTAACCTTAATTTTCATTAAAGGAGAAATCTTATCTTGCAGTATCACAGACTGTCTGGATATCAGATGGAAGCCACTCTGTGCATATGTTCAGTGCAGTTGACATGGAAAATGCTTTAAATGAAATCGATGGAAATGATGAGGACGAAAAGCAGATTCATCTCCCAGGTTCACAAAATACATTGTCAATTAAAATTTTTATTGAAGTAGAAAATTTTAAGTTGCGGTTCTTGTTTATGGATATTTGAAATAAGATTTGTTTTTCATGTATTTTTAGTGTAACAATTGCTGCATCAACAAAATTAACTATTTTTTAAACTCATTAGTAATCTAAATGCATGAATCTCATTAGATAAACTGTCAATACATCAAATTGGACTCTTGAAAAAACCTAACTGACAAACATTGATAAATATTTCTTTTTTATTGAATAGTGGTTCAGCTTGTAACGATTGTTGGATTGGCCGAAATAAATAATTTTTTGCAAGTTTTTAATCTAATACTTTGTAATTGTATCACATTCATGCTGAAAAGAAATTCTATAAAGCTTTCTAAAATATACTTTGGAATATGAGGTTATATAGACATGGGATAGGCAATGTTCTCTTGGCAAAAATTTCCCGTTTCAATCCATTCCCTTCTTAATTAGCATGTCACACTTTATATAATTGGAAAACTTTGCGAATTTTTCCCTGAAATTTCCCTTTATTGCCAAGATAAGATTTCTCCTTTCAATGAAAATTAAGTATCCTAGAAGCCTTTCATTTTTCTTTTTTTTCTCTTTTTAACTTTTTTTGTTCAGATTCCTGCATAATCTTAGGAATTTCTTCCCTTTGTTTCAGTTGTTCGAGTTCTTTTCTGTAGTGAGAAGGTCCAAGATGTCACTTCTGTTGCTTCAAATTCTGTTATGATTCTTGGACAAGGTATAATTTATATTTATATTCCTGTCTGCCATTTTGTTCATTTATAGTCTCAGGACATTCTTGGATAGTGGGATCTCACCTTGTTTCAAGCATGTGGGAAGATTATTTTTAGAGCCCAGTCAAGAGGGTGGACCAATGGGGGACAAAATCAAATATGTAGTAGTGGAGGACCTAAAAAAACTATCGTGGAATTTTTTAGAATGCATAGCTGATCGCACCTAGTTGGAAAAAGGCTTTGGTTTTTGTCATTGACAATCCAAGAACATTCATGCAGCTTTTCTTCCACATCCTTCTTTTGACAAATCAACTAAATAAAAATGAAATTGATGATAAAATAATTTATTATTTGTGGAATTTCACCATAAACTCTTAAGAATGATGTTATGATTTCGTATTTCTGTCTATTACTTAACCACCGCCTAAGATTTTTTCCTGCTCAACAGGAGGCTTATATGCATATGCGATTTCCTGAAGTTGCTTTCTAGTTATCCTTTTATCTTTTCCAGTGGTAAGCATATGTGTTCTTATGTGCTGTCACTGACCTATAATTTCTATTTTCTACAACGTTCTAATGTAATCTTGTTTGCAGGAAATCAATGTTCCTGGCTCCCTTGATGTTCTAATGTGTTTCATGGAGTAAATGCTATCTTTCTTAGTAAGTATTTTAGTACGGTAAATTCATTTTTCCCCCAAACACTGAATCGTTCTCAAATGTGATCTAACTATTAGTTGGATTGTCCTCAAGGTCTGCTCCCCATTATAATGTGTTTGTTTTAACATGGCTGGTACGTCATTATTTCTTGAGTCAGGTGCTCTGGCTGCCTCACCAGATGTTGCATCCTCAAGATACTCGAGCTCTTGAAAGGTATGTATATTATATGTAGTAAAACTTTCCCGAACTCGCATCTTTGAAACTCTCAAGTGTAACTTACGTGGTTGCCAGGGATAGATATACCAGTTCTTGACATCTAAAGTCATTCATTAATGATATAGCACGACCTGCTTACATGATATGTATGATGAGATTTGTTACCACAAATGATAATTTGACAGTTATCTTATCTCTTACCCCTTGTGTTCGATTTTTATTGAAGATACAATTGACTGATTTTACGATTTTAGGTCATGGAAAGTTGCATTTTTCCTCGCATGTAATGAGTGCAATTAATACTTGCTTATTGTTGTTTTAGATAGACAAGATCATGGGACTGATTAAACATCTGTGGGGTTCTAAATTCTGAAGTGGAGTTTCCCAACAGCTTTAAAGCCGTCTGTCCTGTGAGACATATCACAGAAACCTGAAAGATTGAGGACTGAGCTGGTTTGAATGAATCCCGTCTTTTGGAGCTTGACCGAAATCATGATTTTCTGCCGGAGAACTGAGCAGGCTTCAATAGGAAAAAGGGGTACAGTCTTTGCAATTGGATTGTTCTGCATGATGAAATATTAGCTTCTCTCTAGCTATGTCTGTAGTCCTTTTATGGAAGATATTTTTGGTGGAGTTGAGTTATCTTTTTTAATTTTTTTTTATGTAAGGGTTAATAATATATGTTTGTCACCCCGTTGGTTATGTTTCTTTGATGATCATTATGCCTTGTACGGTACGTGTTTGTGATGGATTTATTCTTACTTCGATGGCTGTATGAAATCCTTATGTTGAGGCCAGCGTCATAGTTCGTTCATACTTCATAAGTGTATGACAGTTGAATGATGGTGAGAGCTTTGGCATATTAAGAGAGTAGAAAAAGGACATATGGGCATAAGCAATAAGCATAGGTTCCTAACTGTTATTTGAAAAAAGTCCTCATTCTAGTAAACTATCATCACATATTAAATGTCATTTTGGAGTAAGAGAAGCAATGATAAACGAGTGGTGCTCATTTCTCATGTAGTGGTAGGTGTTCTTACTTACCACCCATTAGAGACCTAGAATGCTTAATAATCTCTCATGGTTGTAAATATCTTGATATATGGATAGACTAGTCCTTGGGCATGGGAGATGATAGGACAATTCGGTGGGAATTAACCTCAATAAATCATCCATGTGTAAACCAACTTGGGTTAATCGAGTTGTCAGCTTATTCCTTCGCTTAAACAAGTGTCGAGTGTTCGAATTCTGCCTTGTGCATGTAACAATCCATTTGTCAGCAGCACATTCTTAAATGGAGTTTAGATCTGTGACGGATTAGTTTTTGACCTGACGGGTTGGGAGATACCACGTGTATCATAATGCCAGAAACAATTTTAGAACCTCTTCTCGATACCTACGTCGCATAAAGTATCAGACAAAATTGACAACTAAAGTTGAGATCCAGAGGGTGGGACCCTTCTTCCATAATGTGATGACCCTTGGACAGTGTTTGGTTTACCAGTCAAATTGATGCATCAAATTTTTATTGCATCAATTGATCTCTCAAATTATATATCTTCCTCTTGATATCGTTTGACCTATACTAATGTGGATGTACAGGTTTGTAACAAAATAATGTCATTTGAGTAATAGCTGTAAATGATAAAGAAACTTCAGGCGGGAAATGAACTAGGGGTTAACATAATGCACGTTGTTTAATTTAGGTGCCATTTATGATTCAATGCAAATTGAAGTAACGTGACTAAACATTTAAAAGTCTAATTTGAGTATCTACTATTATTGTTGTCATCCACCATTGCACGAAAAATGAACCAATCCCAACGGTTAGCGGTAGTGGTTTGGAGGGAATGGGATAGTGTAGTTAAGTGTTGCCGTGACAAATCCGAAACACCGATGTAGTAAGGCATATTACATCAGTATTTAACCTGTTTTCTAAATGTTACTAGATTAAAATTAGTAAAAAAAAAGAAACTCTATATGAATCAAAATAAAAAAAAAATGAATCTTTTATAAGAGCAAACAATTTATTTCCCAGTGTCTCAGTTGTCCGTCCTTGTTGGGGTTAAAAATTTTAGTTTTAATGTTTGTCTTCGTAGTCAAACTTGTTTTTGTCTTCCATGTCCCGTGCATTTTTTCTCTTTAGACTAAACCAAACACGTGTGCAACAACAAAAACATTGTGATTCCAACACTTTCTTCACCAGTTATTCATTCCTACCCTTCTGACAAGCGACATCCACTCAATTTTAGTCTCCACTTGACGCCCAGCTCACACAGAAAAGTGAAAACAACCTAGCATCACCAGCCACTACGTTGCTATTTTGCACATTTTCCAATCCTAGATTTGATAGAACCTTATCCTGGAAAAGCAACAGTAACAATCCAGATCAATTTACCCTCAACTGGGATTTTATTTCACTATCTTACAAATTTACAATGAGACTCAATAGATCAAATTTGGAAAGTTCGAAAGAAACTTTACTACAGTTGAATTAGAGAGGCTATTGTCATACCTATTGTATATTTGTATTTGTAGCTGTTGTCATATCTTTCTTAAATCTTATTTTCTTTTCCAAAATACTTTTTAAAAATATATAATATATATACAAATACAAAATACATGCAAAAAATATATATTTAAGAGTAAAATATCGTTTTTGTCCCCAACGTTTGGGTAAGTCCTATCCCTAACGTTTAAATCGTCCTATTTGTATCCCTAACATTTATAAAAGTGATTCAATGTTATTCTACTATCAATTATACTAACAAATCAGATTATATTTTTTAATTATTCTCACTTGGATACATTCATTCTCAATTAGGTCTCACTTGAATGTGTTCGATTTTAATATTATACCCACTATTTGTGTTTAGATTCAATTATGTCCCTAGAAAAGTAAATTATGTAAATGTTGTAGGAATTAGTTTCAACTTTTGATGAGCTATTTTTCGGAGTGGATCATCGATTCTATCCTAAACATTTGTATTCTAACTTCAAGAAGAGATTTTTAAAACTCAAACTAAAGCGTTCATGATGTGTAATTGACGGCAGGATAACATTGAATCACTTTTACAAACGTTAGGATACAAATAAGACGATTTAAATGTTAGGGACACAAATAGAATTTACCCCAAATGTTAAGAACAAAAATGATACCTTACTCTATATTAAAATATAAATGCATAATAAAAATAACTTAAACAATACATAAATTTATATATAAATATATAATAGCTAATTTGATGACCAATTTTTGACATGGATATAGCATTTTTGTATCCAATCGTTTCTTCTTTCTTCAATATGATTTAGTGACTTACAAGAAGCTGGCGTGTGTCGGTAGATTAATGGACATCCCATAGTTAATTGACACAGGTTCCTTTGTGTTATCCGTAATGATTACCTCCATATTTACCTCGTTCTTCTACGTTTTCTCTATGAATATCTTTATTCCTCAAGAAAAAGGCTATGTTAACGAACCACATAAACAACGAATAAAAAAAACTTTTAATTTTGTACTACAGTCTAGAGTAGGTGTTATTAACAACCTAATATAGCATTGTTGATTCTTCAAAACATAGTATTATTTTATCTATACTTTTGTCATAACATAAGCCTTTAATTTTTGTGCTTTTTTTGCTTACGTTTACTCAAACTAATATCTAATGAGCATTTAACAAGTTTAAAAGGTAAGAAACAAAAGCTTGAGTATTACAATAGAGAACACGAGTATTCCCTCTTCATTATTATATTCCAATCCAAATAGTAAATATCACTTAAGACAGTGATTCTGAGTGGCATGCAGTACACTTGGGATCAAGCTCAAAGTTGTTGGGATGAGTCAAAATTCTGGTACCTGGCTCCTAAAATAGTTTTACCACTTCCAAATAAAAAATGGAAAATGAAAAAAAAAAGTATGTTGATTATATAGTAAATAATCAGCGTTTACATGATTATTTACTACAAAGAAGGAGATAGAAAGAGCAGAACAACAGAGCTTTCCTCTCACCTTTTTACAGTCTAGAATTCAAGATGCAGGGCACCATTAATGGATCTCACCCTCGAACAGTATACATTACACTTAATATACAGAGAGATATACATTCGGTAGATTCTTTCTTCAACTTACTACAAGGAAATTTCAAGACTAAGAAAGTACCCGACTTATTGGGGATGGTCAAAAGAACGCTAATGCTAATGCTACTACTCACTCAATCTGCACATCCTGTCTCTTTAGTCCAGCGAAAAAGTTCCATCACAATATCTACAAGAAGTAACATAAAATATATTACTTACAATTACATTTTTTCGGTCAGTTCAGTAAAAGTCAATAAAAGTTCAAGTATGTAGCTTTGAATGTTAAAAGAACTAATTACGGAAATGTTGAAATACCTTTTGAGTAAGTATGCATTTCTAGATAAATATAAGTTCTTGACTTGAAATCTGATCAACTTTAACTTATAGTTATGTTTTACCCTTTTGTTGTGATATTTTCATTATAATGATGATGATATTGAATAATAATTTAAACAGAGGAATGCACTAATAAGAATATGTAAGAAAATATACTTGTTGCTAAACTTCTCAACAGCATCTGTAGCATATAGAAGGGTTTCATTGGCTTTTTCTAGAACCATGTAAAGCTCCCTCCCTCTAGTGATTCGAGAGATAACCCAAGCGTTGTTTTTTGCTCTAATGCACACCTCCATATCTTTTTCACAACCAACATTATCTAGCTTTGCTCTACTCTTCTCCAACTCAACCTCTTTCCTAAGCTTATTCATAGCAAGTAAGGATTCCTGAACCAAGTGCGTAAACGAAACAAGTTTTACATTTTCTAAGTTAATGAGTTTGCTGGCAAATGTATAAAATGCATATCAAATACATAACACATCTTGATGCCAGTATCATACCTTAGTTAAGGTTGCAACTTTTGTTGGTGGAGTAGCCCTGGACACGTTTCTATCACCATCCACTAATAAATATCGGTACCCACTGACATGATATGCATTCTCACCACCCCATCCTTTCGATAGTTTCTCTTCAACTTTCAATATCTTAAGTGATGCCTGATGTATTCAACAAAGAAAAAGATGAGGCTTGCATTAGACCTCCTAAAGATCCACCTTTCATAAAGTATAACTTGTTGATGGATAAAACTTAACCTCATTTGTTTCTTTAAAGCACTAATTCTTATTAAACAATGTGACATATTTTAAAGGTTTCCTCAGAATTTATTAGGAAACAAGATATTCAATATAATAGAAAAAGTACTAACCTGTTCAAGAACTTGCTGCTTCACCGCTGACACTCCTTGTTCCCCATTGGCTATAGAGGATACAGGAATAAGAAGCAACAACGTAAGGTTTCTATGCTGATAAGCACACAGATACATTCTCTCACCAGTCTGTCGAAGCCAAACTGTTGGTGTGGCAAACACCCATGTACCAACCTCTGCGCCCCATAAATCCGTGACAAGATAACCATCTTTTCCTTTGGACCACTTTTCACTTTGTAAGGGCCTCACCACATGATACTGGCTATCTTCGGTAGGGGATACTTCAGATGAACCATAGAAACTTTCAGATGCAGAGCTTGGAATGGCTATGTTAGACTCAATGGCAACACTGGATGCAGTATTGCCTTTTCGTAGGTAGGACCAGGAACTTACACCAACAGATAGAGCTTGTGGAGTCAACCTTAGCACAGCATATGTAAACAAATTGATGGTGTCATCCTGACAAATGAGTCAATAGTCAGGGTTAATCAGAAACTTCATGAAGGACCACTAATTTGCCCAAAACTATTCCATCATTGAAAAACAGTATTGTACTTGATGATTAAAACCATACAGGTGATAGTGTTGTCGACACCAGCAGGTCCTGAAATAAAATGAGAGAGTAGCAGGGCATGTTTCCAGCGGAAGATTCAAGCACCCTGACAAGAGACTGGCAAAAAAGGATGACATCAATAAAACAGCGTGAACAACTGCAATATAGTCACCATCTTATGTGGATATGATCCGAAGCATGGGATTAAAATATGCTAACACATATACCAAATGTAAATTATCAAAATCAACAACGCCCTCACAGAACAAAAGGGGAACATCTAACAGAAGCAGTAAGGATAATCACAAGAAAATAAATTTATGACAATGCAGAATAATAAAATTTATCAAACCATGTGTTGCATTCATTTCAAGAGCTACACTTGCATTTGGAAGAAAGAACAAAGGAATGCGCAAAAAAAGGATCAGATAACCACATCATCTTTTGCACAAACAATTTTGTTCATTGTAACAAATCACTCGTATTGTATGGACTTGATGAAACCCAAAGACAGCATTGCAAAGTCAACTTAGAGAAATCAGACTGGGCTACAGTCTACTTTGTATATAAAACTTAGAATCGACCAAAGAGATAATCCGAGGATCTATCATCATATCATACTTTTACATAAATTTCCTAGACCTTCTCACGTCACAATTCGCAACTTAAAACTTACCTGAACCTCAATTGCAGCCTCACGGCCTATTGTCAACATCTGCACAGTTCCTTGTTCCTTTAGGCAATCACGGAACGACGGTAAAAGCAGCTTTTTCCCCACAAGATAATCTGCCTCACAAGAGAAAATTGATAAATAAGGTATGAGAGACAGCTACTTCAGCATGTGTCAGGCAGCACAGATCCAAATGAAATCATTTGATACAGCAACTTCACCATTACCGCAGCAGCAATTATTCCATGGAGGCCGCTTTTTACATGCTGACAATTATGAGTTATGACTTACAATGAAATATTTTGAATCTCAACTCAAACTAAAGGATAATCATGATATATCGATTTTGCACTAATATGATGACTCATACCCCTTAGATAATCCATGACAAAGGAATACAGATGACGCCTTATTAGTCCTCCACCAGGTTCTTTCTCCAGCAGTGCCCTTATAGTTCCATGAAACATCACAAAAAGTGAGTGGATTTCTTTAAGAACTTTCCTCAACGCATCATCTCTCCATATAGGTTCTGAATCATTGCTTTTCTCAACCACCTACAAGGCAAAAACTTCACATCACAAGAAATTGCAAACACTTAATGCATGCTCTAAGAACATTTATATCACTCATCTTTTATTTAAAAATGCCTAAAAATTAAACAAAATTCAAGATCAGAGTAAACGCGGCGTGATCATGCATTAACTGTGCTCAGAAAACATGTAAATATTTCTAAGATAGCGCTTAGAACTCAAATCAACAAGCTCTCCCAAACCTTCTAATGGAAGTTACGAGGACGTACAAAATTATTTCTCAAACAATAATACGGTAAGTTCTCGTCCTAACATGAACAAAGGAAAAGGTAGAAACAGAAAATTAGGGTTAAGGAAAAACAGACCATAACCATCCATATATCGGGTTCGGCCTCGTAGAAGATGTGAGAATGTCGTTCAGCTTCAATGACCTCGCACGCAGCCTCAGGAGAGAAAATCCTAGAAGAAATCATGGAATCAGAATCGAGAAGGTTCTAAATCAAAGAGTAATAAGAAGAAATCGAGGATGAACCTGGTGAAAGTGATGAGGCCTTCGCTGAGGCCAACGACGGAGAGTTGCTTGGAGAAGGGGAGGCCAGCGGGGAAGAAGAAGAGGATCTTGTCGAGTTCTTGGCCTTCGTGTTGGCCTCTCCGCAAATCGAAAATGCATAGCTCTACACATTCATTTTCTGTAGCTGCAGAAGACAGCCCCATTCTCATTATGATTATTACTCGCTCTTTGATTTCCTTCTTATTTATATGCTTTTCTACTTTGCTTCCTTCATCATTATGCTAATCCACATTCCATTTTACTCTAAACCCTATCATTTACCAATGCAATTGCTCATTTCAATTCTATATACTAAAAATTTCATAAAGCTACTAATCTTTGCTACAATTCTTCTCCAAATTCTTAAATGAAATTCATATTTGTGACGAATTAAGCTTTAATTTATCAAATTGAAAAATATTATAGACAATCAAAAATTTCTCACGACAAAGTGTCAGATAAATCACAGTTGCTGATAAAAGTTTTAATAATCATTCAACAATTTAATTTAAAGTTTTAAACACGTTTACATAGATGCGCACGAATAAAAGAGAAAGACAGTAAGTGAAAGCTTCCAATAGTTTAAAAATTAAATGAATATCTAATCGGTTCCAATAATTATTTTGAAAGTACTACAATTATTTCTGATTTTTTTTATAATTGATTAGTCCTTATGTTAATAAAAATTAACATTAATTTTTTTTTGGCATAAGACTAATTAATCCCACAAAAGTAAAATTCAGGAATTGAGTTGAGTTTTTTTTATTAAAAGTTTCGTTGTCTTTTGAAATAATTGTCAGACGCTGTTTATGATTTTTTTCTTTAAAAATTAGTAATTAAATTTTTATATTAGATAAAAATTTTAATTTAAATTATGTTAACTATTTTTTGTTTGAAAATCAAACTGTTCTTGAAATATTCAATTTTTATATTTAATATATGATTAATTATAAAATACTTGATAAGCAACTATTTTAACTGCTTTTTTTTCTAAAATTAACTACTAAAAAATTTAATTAAAAATTTTATTCAATAGAAAAAATAAATTATCATTTTTAAATTATAATAAGAATTTAATTTTGATGCACTAATAATATAAAATGTCTTATACAGTCGTACAATTATAATTATTTTCTTGAATGATCATTCACACGGTTAATATAAAAATTAATTATTTTTACTAATATAACGTTATATCACTAAATACACATTAACACTGCATCAAAGTTAAATTCTTATAATAAATTCTGTAAGACTACATGAACCAAATAATTAATCCTTTCCTGGATTAGTTACCAAGAGTAAGTATTTCATAGCAAAAAATCAATGATTTGGTGAGCTGGTGTGACTTCCGTTTGAACAAGTGAAATAAATTTCACAACTCACATAATATGATAGTAAGGTAAGACCACTACCAAATTTTGTCCCTTAGTTTAAATAAATAAAGAATTATATTAAGGGTAAAAAAAAAAGATAAGAGAGGGTATGTTCATAATCCACATAAATGTCAGCCTCTCATTTTCATCTTGCCACAAATTCTAACGACAATCCTTGCTTGATACAAGCAATTGGAGCATAAGTCTATAAATGTACGCCTATATAATATAATTTTTAAACTAAAATAAATTAGCACACTATTTGTTATTTGATCAATAAAGAGATTTTATTAAAAGAATTATTGATAAACGAAAAAATATACCAAATAAAACATTTGTTTTTATAATTTTGCCAACTTATTAACTATTATATTTGTCATTCTAAGTTCTTAGACAACTTAAAAACTTTAAATCGAGTCGGTTTCAACTTTTAACTCTAAAAGTAAAGAACTTTGCTAGATAGAAAATGGTTTTTGTAAACAATAAGTTTTAAAATTGACTCAATAAAGTAAAAACGCACTACACTCCCAAATTATCCATCTAAATCTTAATATTAGGATAATCATCCGCACACGGGAAATGCTAGAGAGACAATGACTTTGTTAAACAATATGAACAACCACCAATCAAATAAAAACACATTACACTTTCAAATTAACCTTCTAAATTTTAATATTAAAATAACCATCCGTACACTAGTAAAATGAACATCCCATATACTTTTCCTTCCTTAAATAAAACCAACAACCGAATCTTCATTAGATAATGAAATTTTATTAACAACTACTCTCAGCAATTTTTTTAAGGTACATTATTGTTTTGTAAACTCATCCATGCGTATCAATTAAAAAGTCATATCTGAGGTACATTATTTTTTTAAATCATTACATCAAAATTAAATTCTATTTGTAAGAATAAGATCTTTACTGTAAACAACAAAAATAGTTGTAGACAGAGGCATATCTGAGGTGAAAAAGACCAATATATCTACTTAGGCACTCTTAGCCTTAATAACACATACCACCTATTTATTATTCTTCCCCTGAAATAATTAAAGCCTCTATATTCATCGAAGTATCAAACCTCTGCAAATAAAACCATACACAACCTTAGAACAAAAATTCAATTCAATTCTACACAGTTGAAATGCAAGCCTCACCCTACAGTTCCAGAAAACAAGATGATTCTGAGTTCAATAACACCAACCCTAGAAGGTACTCAGCATCATATATAAGAAACATTAGAGAAGACATAACAACAACAACAACAACAAGGTCTTTTAGATCAAACACAACCATTTCTAGCACTGCTTCCTCACCTGGATACTCATTTAAAGGTAGTATTTAGAACCATCCTTTGATTTATTTTAATTCAATTCAAGTTCCTAATCTTTATTACTTCCAAATATGTTGTTTCAGATGAAATAGATCCTTCAATTTATTCTTTCAATACCGCTCTTAAAGGTGATTCCACGACTTGAACCCGTGACCTTCAGGTTTAGTATTTTACAATATTTTGTTGAAAATTCTTCCAAAAAAATAAATTGCATAATGGTGGTCCCTCATTGCAGCATTGCAAACAAGGTACTGTAGAAGTAGCTGGGAATGCTTATCCCCAGATGGGTTTGCATTGAATTCAAAGTGGAGTGAAGCAGAGAAATATATATGCAACCCAATTTCAGGGGAGGTACCAATGGAATGCTTATCAGCAAAATCTCTTAGTGGAAGATCATTCAGAAAACCATCATCAACAATAAACACTACTATTAGAGTAGTGTCTGATCCTCTAGTTTATTCTTCAAGACAAATCCAAACAAAGCCTTCAATCTACAGTAATATACAAGAAGAAGAAGATGATGATGATGTAGCTCTTCAGTTTCCAAATCCAGGTTCACATATATACATTTATTGGAAACAAGTTCTTTATAGTATTTTTACTTTTACTTGGTGACACTGACACAGTTCAAAACAAGTCATTTCTTTAAAATCTTTATTCAACATCATTTATCATTTCACAGCTTTTAATATAATTCTTTTCTTTCTAGAATTGTATCATTTTAGTAAAAAATGTTTTGTGTACACCAAAATAACTATTTGTATATGGGTGACTGATTTTTTGTATACACATAATACGGTTAATTTTAGTAATATCTTTTAAAAAAATACTAGTTGTAAACAAAGTGAAAATTAGATTTTTTTTTTGTTGAGTATATTAATTTTACACTGGAAGTAATTTGAAGAGATCTTCATGTAAATAATTTCATATAATACAGATAAGGTTAACTCATGTAACTGATCTTAGATAATGAAACAAGACTTTCTCGTCGTTGTTTGTTGTTATTTTTATTGTTTAGTAATTTTATGTTAAAAATCTATTAAAAAAAATGTTTTTAATGTAAATTTTCTAAGAATGTGATAATATTTTCCTATTACCATAACGTGGCTCTTCTATGTGACCTATATTTTTAGGTACATGATCCATCCATTATAATTTGGTTATAATCGAAGACTAATCAGATAAAAAAAAATAACAATTTATCCATTATAATTCAGTAATAGTAGAATAATTTACTTTATTATGATTATTTATTATTTATACAGAAATTAAGAAAGAGGAAATGACAATAGAGGCTGATGGTACTCAAAATACAACTCCTTATCTTAGTACAAGCAGTGGCAATAGTGCTCTAACATCATGCATTCCAGAGAGATCAACAAAGCCATACTATGAAGATTCACCTAATTCAATTGCCATAAACAAATCTAAAGAAGAGGTATGTGTTATTTTGGTTTCAAATAAGTTAGTCGAATCTATTTTTATATATCAATTAAGATTACCAATCTAGTGTGGTAGGCATAGATTTCATTCTTCTTTTCATTATTAATGAACTCCATCAAGTGAAGGGACAAGTGGTCCAAAACATTGTGGTGTCTTATGTCCACTACTTTTGTCCTTAAATAATATTCATACTTTCAGATTAATATATATATAAAAAAAAGAAAAATCAGGTTTGATTTTAAATAAGTGTTTGTTTGAAAAGTTAGGTAATATTATTTTCTTATTAGTAATCTTATTAAATGAGCAATCATGATATATATATATATATATAATCAGCTACTAAATAAAAAATTAGTCATTCATATAAAATATGTATTAAAAAAAATTAAAATAATACATGTATTTAAACACAAAAATATAGTATTTGATTTGAATACATATATATTTTTGTTAAACAAAAAAAGTCATCTAAAAAAAGATTTATTTAATAAAAATAGTAATATATAATTAATTTAATTCACCTAAAATAAAATGATTTAATATTTTTTTTTTTGAAAATGTATGTACATAGTTAAAATAAGACCCTCTTGACATCAAAAGTAGTAGTACTAAAGTTTGATAGCGATAAGTTGACTCATCCTTCATTCTTTTGGTAGCAAAAATAATTAAGATTTTATGCATGATGGTTTCAGTGGCTAAGAGAAGGGGGGTTGAATCTTAGCCCCCTTTTTGAAGCTACCACTTGCTGACCTTCAGAAGAGATCTTTCTGTTTTTGCTCGTCATTGGACACGAGCAACTTGGTTTTGTCTCGTCCCTTGCCACGAGACTTTTTGTTTTGTCTCGTCACTTGGCACGAGATAATTCTGGCTTTTTCTCCTGTGTAGTTGAAAACAGAAATGGAGTAGAAAGAGAAGAAGATTGCACCAAGATGTATCCTGGTTCGGCTGCTAAGTGCAGTGCAGCCTACATCCAGTCTCCATCACAAACATGATGGAATTTCACTATAATCAATCTGATTACAACTTGTAAAGTGCTAACCCAACTTACAAGGGGATTCCCACAGAATCATGATACACAACATAGATGAACAAAGGAACTCTAAGACATCTATGGCTTTTTCTTTTAATTTTGCACTCTCTGCCTTTTTCCGCTCTTATGGCTTTTTCATTACAAACCTCACTGTTTGCCTTTTACCATGAGACTCAAGACATGACAAAATTAAACAGAAAAATACTAAACAGAAAACATTGAAGGAGAAGAGAAATCTGTTAGCTCAGGTAGCTCTGAGAACTCTGTGCCTTGCACTCTCAAATTTTCTCCTTGCTTCAAACAGTGGTTGTTCCCCCTTTTTAAAGAAGAGGAAAGCCTCCACACTTGAAGCCAAAACCGAACCAACTTTCTTCCTCCTTCAACAAACACAGAACCGGTTCGGCCACTCAGAGAGATAAGAGATAACCATGCATTAACCAACATGCAATTACCTCTAGTCCTTTCTTGATCATCACCCTTCATCAATCCGGGCTCTCCATCCTTGGCTTCCTCTCCAAGATGGATTTCTGGCCCTTGATGCCTCATGATGATAATGACTTCATCTGCTTCAATCTCTGCCTTCAACCATCACTTCGCCACTCTAGCTACTCCCTGTGGTGGTTGATCAGAATCGAAGACAAGCCATGCTTCAAGAATCTCCCTCTTGGCCGAATCTTCAACTTCCCTTTTTGAGCATGAAAGGCTCAAGATTACCTCACCAAATCTAACCACATTTGGTAGTAATCTCAGCCACAGCTCATCTTTCTTTTGGTATGTTTTCTTGCCATCATTAGCTTGATGGTCTTAGGCGCATGCAACATCTTCCTTTCGGTGTTGAAGAACATTTGTTCCATTGTTTCCTGGACAAGGACCGAATAGAGAAGAAGAAAGAGATGAGAGAGAATGAAAAGAATCTGAAGAAAAGCAATGCAAAGAGGTTAAACAAATTAATTAGGCATAGCTTGCTTTTACTTCCCTAACATAGAGTGGCGTGTAAGTCATAATAACCATCAATCACTTCAGCTGAATTTTTCTCTCTCATGTTCCCCATGCATTAATTAACAATGTAATAGATTTTGAAATCCATCACATGGTTAATACTTGGTTCCGTTGGAAGCATTCACCACTTGTGAGACTTGGGCTTGTAGTGTTGAGATTAAAGCTGGCCCAATTGGTTAACATTTACTTTCCTGATGAGTTGTGTAGCGGATCAAGCATAGGAAGCAAACAAGAAAGCATTTGGTTGGGCTTGCAACATTAATATTTATTCTGGCCCATTAATATAAAATTTCAGCCTCATAGTATAAAGCATGCAACAAGGCTAATTATTGGGCTTAAGTCAGAAACACATTTTTCGGCCCATCATAAAATCTGCACAACAAAATTATTAATTAAACATATATGAATTAGGATTAAATTAATAATTTTGTATTTGAATATTTCAATAATGTTTGTTCATCATCAAAATTAAATAAGAGTTTTCCAAACTCATCAATGCAGGATTCAGAAAGGTAATACTAAAAACATAAAACACGCAAGATTGTACCTCAGATTATAGGATCCCACAAAACCATATAATGATATAAGTACTTAATAACATCCATATAAATTATACGTGTCACATAACTAAAATGATATGAAAAAGTAAGTTAATATAAAATAAAGTTAAAATACGTCACATAACATAATAATCGATGACTTATATATTATTTTGTAAAATATTATTTTGTAAAATATAATTGTAAAATGATAAATAAATTAAAAATGTGACTCATAAAGACAGAGAAACGATTTTGGAGTATGTAAATCTTTTGTGTTCAGTACATTCACTTATTTTATCAATATTAGATCTTAGTTTGGTCCGTCTAACAATGGAATTTTAATTGGAAGTTAGAGGTTTATAAACATTTTATTAATTACAATTTACAAATAATATAACTATAAAGTACTATTGCATATAATAACTTGAATCAAACTATCAAACTTATTATATACCAAAATAATACTTGATTCAAAAAGGTTGATTAAATGATGACAAAGAATACCAAATATATATAGAGAGAGACCTGATACCAAACCTGTAATTAATGTGTATAATACAACTGCACGTGCAGGTAGAAATGCAAGGTAAAGAAACATGGGAAGCAATAAAAGAATCAGAAAGAAGAAAGAATGAGTATATGAAGAGAGATGTGCAACTTTGCAGGCGAAGTGGGTGTTTTTCATGGATGAAGCATAATAAGAGGCATAGAGAGAATAATGAAAGACGCAGAAAGAATACTACATCTTTCATACATTTTAAAGGTTGCTAAAGAAAGAGTTTGAAAATATCTTAAAAGAATAAGTGGCAACTACATTAGGATGATGAGATGCCAATAATTTCTTTGTTCTCTCACTTTCTTCCGCAATTTTCGCAACTTATTACCATGGTGGTATATTTTTTCAGGATTTTCTGTGCGAATGCAAACAAGTGATGATTTGTATATTTTGAAGTCTGTTAGTATCTTCTTTTACCCCACTCCTTCTACTTAATAAGAAGTTTATATAGATTGACTTTACTCTGTTGTGAACAGGGTTAAAAAACTAAATCTAAATCAATAAAATATTAATATATTCTAAAATAATCATATATTTATAAACATATTTTTTAAATTCATCATATTTCATTAAATCTAAATATAATGTCGAAGATGAACTAGACAATTAGTAAGATTTTATTCTTGAACAAAAATAAGATAGACTACTTGCTTGAGGAACAGTCCAACTGATGTGCAACTAGTAGGAATTGAACCAAAAAATTTGCGGTTGTTGGTGGATTAGTTTGGTTTCACATAAAAGTAAATGTAACTAACTCTAACTAATCACATGGCTAGCTATAACATGGAGACAGCTGTCACTGACTATTATAACTAACCACTTCTAACTAACTATCTATAAATAGCAGGCCTAATAAGATTTTTCATTTCAAAATTAATAATCTATCACATGGGCTATGCTCATCTTTGAATTGCAATTCTTTTCTTATGAATATATGTTAAAATAATTTACAATGATTGAATACATTTGAATCTAATACTTTTACACCATTCAAAGGACCAAGTCTTGTGACTTATCTAAAACAAATAAGATAGAAGAGTAGAATAAAGATCAAGATCTTCATGAAGATGATTTGGGGTCTGTATTGGAGATAAGACGAACCTCGTATAAATCTTTTTCACCCTTACCTGCATCCAGAAATTATGTCAGAATGTACTCATTCATGTTCCTTGATTTTTAATTAGTAAATATTGGCAAATAAACTTAGTTTTCTGAACTATAATACTCACCAACTTCAGCTGTAATTCCTGGCCCAAAAAATGATGCAAATTTAGCCTAAACAAATGTTGGAAGAATTAGCACATGTACTCAGTATTAAAAATCCAGATTTTATAATATCTTAGAACTGTAGACAATAAGAAATGCACATTACATTTGAAAAGAGATTCAGTCAATTTTTTATACCTGTCTCTGTTCAAAATCTGACAACTGTAGAGCCTTGGCCTCAAAAACCAACACCAAACTGTATTTACCATCATCAGTGACCTATAAGTCATAAAAAAAAAAGAATGAATGACATGTGGAAAAGATAGCACAATACCAATCATCTTTAAATCAAAATTGAGTTGTATTAAGGAGTTACAATCAACTCATATAGACGTGGAGTGAAATAGACTTTTCTATAGGCCAATCTTAATACACTTAGAGTTAACTCAGGAATGAATTGCAAAGAGCCTACAAAGATTGAGGCAAGAAAAATGGTGTTAGGTGCATCTCAAAGTGCTCAAAGACAACACAGGTATTGAGCACGTTTGTAATTCAGATGGTTACAAGCAAGATATTGCAACTCCCAGGAAAACTGAATAAATTGTATCATGCGAATAAAACATTCTAATTAGCATTATTTTAATTATTAACAAGTTGTCTACGAAATATTTTTATCTTAATATATATACATATTGGATTTATATGAGAAACAAAATAATATAATATATGATGGTGAATAATAAACCCAACTAGATGTAAAATATAGAAGAATCTTTTAAAACATTCGTTTTAACATTTTCAATACGTTTAGTTCTCATTTGTATGTAATTATTAATCTTGTTCTTGTTCTTGAGACCGAAGGTTTTGTCATCTACGATCTTCTGCTTCTTCGCTAAATCAGCTTTAGATTGCTACTTAGGCGGCATCTCTGATCGGCATCAAAGAAATGAAAATAAACTATTTCCTTTCAATTTTAAATGGGGAGGGGGATATTAGGGTTTTGTTTGGTGAGAAGTGAGAAATTTCGCAGGGAAGAGTATTTTACTCTGAGCCTCACACCATATATATATATATATATATATATATATATATATATATATAAAGGAAATAGCTTCTCCTTGATCTTCTTAGGTGTGTGAAGATTAGAAAAACAACAGAATAATAAGAATATGACAAAAGATGCAAAGACAACAATATATAGCATGCATGTTCATCAAATCACAATTCATTCACAAATGCACTTGCCTCAAATTAAAGAACCACATACTTTTTTTCTCTATTTTATTCTTTTTCCTTTTATCTTTTTTTCTTTTCTTTCTTTCCTACCTGGCTTCCTTCAATACTCTGATATCCGATTAATGTTATAACTTAAATTGTGGTCAGAGTCCATGACATTGAAAGCATTCAAATAATATATAATCTTAAAATTATATAAATAGTAATAGAACGAGAACATAACAGAAAAATCAGAATATTTAAAGCAGTTCAATGAGACCTGCATTGTTATTTCCTCTTTTGAAATTTTTGCACCATTTAATAAGTCAGACGAGAAAAATGCAGAAGTAAACTTAAATGATAGTACTGATATTGCATTAACGAAAATTGAAATGCATACTTCTTCACGGATCATTTGTAGAACGGGTGCGCTCCTTCTTGGTATTCCGCCTCCCTGATAAATAAAACAAATAAAATTATCTCAAAACTGAACAAAAATACATCAGGTTGCACAAGCAGAAAGAGAAATGGGTGAAAAAGCTCATTATTAGCTAATGATGTCAAAAGTTTTCCTAGATCAAGTGTTGATTTATGTCCATTTCAAATACATGGAAGAAAAGTAAAAATCTACTTTCTATTCTGTCAAATATGAAATCGAAGAAAAGATTATGTACAAAAAGATAACACACTAATTAAAATAACATACTTGACCATATTGGAATATCCGTTTCAATGCCTCGTCCAAATGTTGTTCATCCCCATAACGAAATCTAGTGACATCGCTCTTTACCTAAGACGGCACAAGAAGGTTAGCAGCACATTAATATAATATTTTAAATCATCTAGATTGTGATATACTTGCAATGAGTACGTATGAATGAATAGAGAAACATTGAGTATACGAGTAAATTACTTAATAGATGAAAATGAAATGACAATATTAATTTGAAAACAATGTAAGATTTGATCATGATTTCTTAAAATTTACGATTTCTTTAATAACCTGAATTTCCTTAACAGATGCACAATATTTGTGTAGGTATTATCAAATTTTTGACATGTATCACGGATGTAAGTTAATCAACTCTGTATTACAAAGATTGGGTTTCCCATATGAATTCTGGTTAAATATAAAAACAATGTGAAACCTAACAGGCACAATTAATAAACAAGTTGACTTGAGTTAAATCATAAATCCTCAAATTGATCATTTTGCTAGCTGATGCTTGTAAATGTGTTCTCTATGTTAGCTAATTAACATGATGATAACCGTTGACAATTTAAATTGAAATGAAAGTACCTAAAGAATTACAGAATTTAATAAAGAAAGAATTCCAAATTAGAAATTTAAACTGTGATATATAAATGATCAAAACTTAAATATCAATTTATTTGCTTTCTTCAATCACATAATCTTGATTGCTCTCGGGTAAATCAGTTGCGAGGGGAGAGTTAGGAATACAAAAATTAAATGGAATCAATGTAATGGTTAGTCTATAATCATTTACAATAGGACACTATAGCTAGTCGTCCGTTATAGTGGGACACGGAAAATTATTGTTGTTGTATTAATGGAATCAGCAGACAATCACATGAATCAGAAATATAAAGAGTATATTTTCCCAGTTACAACAACCTGAAAAGAATAGAAACATATATGACAAGGAAGATTACATAGCAATAAAGAATATTGAGATTACCTGTTTAAGAATTGGAGTTGCACATTTTTCACTCAAGCTTTGAGCATCAGAATATGTGAGGCATGGAACTGGCTTGAGTTCTGCATACTGTAGCAAATATGCAAAAAAAGGTCCAATTGTAAAAGTAAGAAGAAAATAAATAATGTTCAAAGAGCATTAGGATGTGGGACTCTCAGCATGATTATCTTTTATACAGCTTAGTTATTATGAATGTCCATCATACAACACTAATCACATTTATAAGACTTTTATCACCTTAAGTGCCATGCCAATAATTGCAAGTGGGAAGCCATACGTTAACATTATAGCAGACCATTCAGATCCAGGTAGAACATTAAAATATGCTCCAAAACCATAGCTGTAAAATTCAAAACCAAAAGGCTAATATAAGAATCAAAGCACTTCATACATGTTGCAATTTCAAACGAAGAATTTGAGAAAGTAAAATTAAAATAGAACTCACGACAAGAGGGAGAGTCCAACACCTAGACCAACCACTCCAAATGAAACCTGCAACCATTAAACTACATAAATAACGCCAGTAATTGCAAAATACTGGTTAGTTAGCCCGTACTATAGGATTTCTATTCCCAAATTAGTGCTAGATTTCCATGAACTAATAATGACTCAAATTGCATCAACAATCACTGAAATAATAAATAATAAATAAACAAACTTAAATAACACCTTAGGTTTTTTTCCTATTTGCAGTATTTTATGTTTTCATATGCTATTTTCTTTACAAAATCACAAAAGCAAAATATCAAAATAAAAATAGAAAATAAAAATATAAACCAAACTCACTAATTATTTTCACTATTTCCACACCATTTTCTTAGTAGAATTATAAAAACAAAAATTCCTGAAACTAAAACAGAAAATAAAAGCACAGACCGACTTGTATTCTAAATTAGTGCTTAAATTTGCATAAACTTCTGATAGCGAATAGAAAGAGACCTTAGAAAGGGAGAAGCCATCATCCGAAATGAGGGTTTTATTGTAATTGTTATTGGGAATTTCAACTGACAAAGCGGTTTGTGTGGTCGAAGAATCCGATTCAGCAGCTCTGAGAGGACTCAGCAACACTAACTTTCTCTCGTTGGCTTTCAAAAAAACCTTAGCACTTCCATTGGTGTGACTACTATTTCTCCTATGCCATATGAGTTGCGATTGAGTCGAAGCCGGTCGTGACCGAGTTGAGTACGGAAGTGAGGGGTAGCGGTGTCCGGAGCACACCGTGGCTCCACCTGCTATTCTCATTTTCGGATTTGTTTGTGAATTTTGAGCGCCCTACGGAATCTTAGCGAAAGAGTGGTCGTTGCTCCTCAACCGCCAAAATTTGGATCACGTGTCCTCATTATCTTTCAGAAAATAATAATAATATATTTTTTTTGGATATATATAAATTTAATTTTAAATTGTCCCTTTCAAAAATTTTAAAATGTATATTTAATTATAAGTTATTATATAAATAAAAATAATTATTTTTTATAATTACTGTACGAATAAAAACGAATGAGTGATAATATTATATGAATGGGTATTTTTGTAATTTTTAGTCATTGTTTTTTTTTGTGCTTTTTTAGTATAGAAATTTTTGTTTGAAGAGTACACAAATTTTTACATTAATACAAATTTATTGATATAGTATAAATTTTCTGTGCTATGTTATTTTTGTTAACTCAATATCAATGTACTCAACACCAAAATATTTGTGTTGTGCATTAAAATTGTCGTGTTTAATAATTTTACTTTATATATATATATATATAGGAGAATGAGAAGATGATGATAAAAGAAGATGAAGAGCAAAAAGAAGAGAGAAAACAAATAAAAAAAATATATTAAAAAAGAAGAGGATGATGATGAAAAAAAAAATACCATAAGTGAGACTTATTTAAAAAAAAAAGATTTAATCACCTAATTTTATTAAATAAAAAAAGTTGTATAAAATGATAAGAAGAAGACACTTTTAATAAATGAAATTGACATTATAAAATATAAATCAATTTTAGGAAATCATCACTTTATACAATTATTCAATAAACAAATAAATAAAAACAAGTGAATAGAAAATTTTTTTTTTATTTCTTACTCCCAAGACAGAGTGTGTTCAGTAGGGAGAATGAGAAGAAGATGATGATAAAAGAAGATGAAGAGCAAAAAGAAGAGGGAGAACAAATAAAAAAAATATATTAAAAAAAAAGAGGATGATGATGAAAAAAAAAATACCATAAGTGAGACTTATTTAAAAAAAAAGATTTAATCACCTAATTTTATTAAATAAAAAAAAGTTATATAAAATGATAAGAAAAAGACACTTTTAATAAATGAAATTGACATTATAAAATATAAATCAATTTTAGGAAATCATCACTTTATACAATTATTCAATAAACAAATAAATAAAAACAAGTGAATAGAAAATCTTTTTTTTTTATTTCTTACCCTCAAGACAATGTGTTCAGTAGAAACAATATTTTCTTTTCTAGGAGTAATGTGTTTGGCTTTGGTTAAAAATAGAATACAGATTTTTCATTTGTAAATTTATCTATTATCATCATCGATTGGGTAATAAATAACTTCATGTTTTTTGGGTATTACTTTCTTTTTTTTTCGATTAAATCAAGTAGAAATCATAGTCACCGAAAATAAAGGTAAAACTCGTTAACTTTTAAAAGTACTGATACAATCCATAAAAACTCTTATTAAAAACTAAATTATCTTCTGTTTTATCAGATTAAATATTGAATTAAGGATCAAGTTTAATTTTCCCCACCAAGGATTCCACATCCATCTTTTGAATATCATCCTCAAAACATGCATTAAGATATGAGATTCTATGAAAACACCACGAACTAGATTCAACTATTTTAAAATGTTGATTGTTGGAGACAATTCACTTTCCAATAAAGTGTATCTGCATTTGCCCCAGTGATCCCTACAGAATACATAGATAAGGCCACAAGGGTTATGGTCCTATAGACACTAACCCTACCTCAAATTAATCTATTAAATTGTAATTACAATGAAACATTTTTAGTCGCTCAATTCATTACAAAAATACGGACCCAGCTACGGAAGAAACCTTCGTTATCCTCTTAGCTTCCTGCTTCAATGAATACAAGAAATTGGTATTAATTTCTAACATCAACTATCACCAACTTTTAAGAGTCTTAAAGTATCTAAACACTATTAACATATACGTACTAAAAATTAACTATCAACTAACTATTATGTATTTGTATATATATACTGCATTACAAATTTTGAATATAAAAAAGTATAAGTGAACAATATAAATGTTAAACAATATAAACAACGTTTAGTCACAAAAAAATATATATATATAAACAACGATCTAAACAAAAGGTTAAATTAATTATTAAAATTAAATTTTCAATTAATTAAAATAATCAATTTTTAAATTTAAATTATTAAAATTAGACAAAGCTCATTACCCGTTTTTGGTGTTAAAGACATGATATTGGGACCATTGATGGAGTCATCAATGGATGGAAGATATGCAGTGAAAGTTTTATACGCATACAGATGTTTATTTTTCATGCAAATGAAGGTTAGTTCTTCATGTTAATGAAATGTTTGCTCTTATGCATTTTATTATTAAGAACTCGAATAGTTACATTATTTGAGCATCAATATTAGGGTAGATAATATTGCAATATTACTAAAAAAAACTTGTTGCATTCATAAACATGTTCACTAATATAAGGTGCAGATAATTCTTCAATGTGAAGTATCAAAACAAAAAGCACAAGAACAACCTATCTGGATCAATAAAAAAGTGTTCACCTTGAGGTAATGTACTTATCAATCTCATCCTTCTTCTCGAGACCATAGACAAACCATCTTTCATCGGATGTCGCACCAGTTTCGTTGTCCATTTTGATATCTGTGTTTTTGCTTTCTTTTAGAAAACTTGCTAGAGCAGTAGAGCTCAACTCATAATGGAATTCACCACAATAAAGAATGAAAAAAAGGGCTGATTCATTGCATTACCTTGTAACAAAAGAGCATAGTCACCATTATAACTTTCTAGTTTCCAAAATGTCTGATTACCATCTGAAAACACAGGCTCTATTCTCATTGCATCAGAATGTTGTTTGCCTGTTAAAAAATGAAAAGGTTATTAAAGAAAAAAATCAACCACTACAACAAGAACTAACAAAAAAAAAATAAAAAAAAGAAAGGTAATCACAGTTGAGTAAATTATTATTTTGACCCATGTACTAAATATAGAGAAACATACTCTAAATGCCATTATGTATAGAAAAATAAGATATTTTTTCACTTTTTATATTGTGATTTTACACTACATGCACTTTTTTTGCAATACTTTTAAACAATGACCAAAAATTCAAAATAAAAATGAAAAAGGAGTATAGAGGTTGAATTTCACTTTTTTTATATATCGATTAAATTATTATCCAAATATTCTCACAAAAAGTGAATTGAATGCATCAGTTGTTTGTCATTTATATTAAAAAAAGTGCATTTTGTAGACTCAGATAATATTTAAGGGGCTAAGCTTCATTTCTGTTTTCGTAGGCCATTACATCAATACTAAATCTTTGAGGCCAAAATTGTAGCTTGTGCTATATAGTTTGATGAGTGTGAACTCTAATATGTAAGAACAAACCTTTCGGAATTAGGCCCATTGCCTCAATCACTTCAGCATGAGCTTCAGCTGCTTGACTTTTTATCTTTGACATAATAGCTTGATGCTCAGCAATTGAAAGGAGAGCACCGTCTTTCACAATAGCATTAGCCAGCTTATCTTGTAACTTCTGCTTTAGTCCTTTTTCCTGTTGAAGCATATATTAATTCGTATACACAAAGTAACAGAAGCACTCATCCAGATACAAAGAACATATAACAATCAAGTTTCAAGTAGTTAGTTACCTTTTCCTTAGCTGCAGCAATCTTAGATTTTGCTTCTTTCTTTTCTTCAGCAAATCTTACATTTTGCTCATCAATATAACTCCTCAGTTTCCTGCACATTATGTTTCAAACCACTTTAAGCAAAATGAAGACTAGAAACAAAGCGAGTAAAAGTAGAAAACTATTAAGAGAATGAACCATAAGGATCATTAGGCTCTTTGAAAAAATTTCCAATTAAACTGAGTTGCTTACTCTGTGCATAAAGCTTCATCACACAGAAAATTCAATAAACTGAGCTTTTTGGATAAATCTAATTCATGATATCCACCAATTCCTTCCTTGAAGCAATCCAATGGAAACCCTTCAAGCGCAAGTTTGGATTCAGAGATTAAATCCTCCAGAGCTTTCAACCATGAATTATTTCCACTGGCAGTAGTTAAGGGCGGAGAACTGCAGAGAAGTGATCCCAGAAGGAAAAATCAAATTAAGAGATCTTCAAACCTAAGGAAAAAAAAAGGGGGGGGGGGGGGGGGGGGGGGGAAGGGGAGAAGCTAAATGATAGCATCATACTTGACTCCTGAATCAACAAGTATCAGAGTCAGCAATCTAATATGGAACTGAACAACCAAGGTGTTCTGTGTCCGCCGCAGATTTTGCTTTCGCACTAATTCTCGTAATATTGCTTCAGCTTCTCCTTTCTTGACATCAAGGACCTAATAATAAACAAGAAGAAATATGAAAAACAGCTGAAACTCAAAAAGCAACATTGAATGAGTGCAGCTACACTGTAAAAATAAGTGTTATTTCTGCAATGGTAACACCATTGTATGTAGAATTTAAAGTATTACAAGGAAGGAAAATGTGATCACTAATTAAATGATCAACTTAAAAGTAAATATCACATTTGATTTTTGAATTGCATGATATTAATTAACAGAAAATATTTCTCAAAGTTGGACTATGATATAAAGCATTAAAACAATTTACCAGTAATACATTTTCAGCTAGCCAACTACATCAGGCAACAGTAACAAAGATTTAAGAGAAACTCGACATAAAAACCACATGCTTTGTCTTTAGTCTTTACTGACATATAACATAATAGTATACCTTTCGAAATGATCGACAAAACTCTAAAAACTGCAAGGCATTGCCAACATCTTCAGGTTGGAACTCAACGTCTGATATATCCTTTAACTCGTCACCAGCTGGCAAAAGAACTTCAACCTGAATCTTTTCTATCTTCTTGTTGAAAGGATATGCTCCATCCTTTGGAGTCTTTGCTATCCCTTCAGCTTGGGAATTGACAGCATTATGATCATAGGCAGTCACTGCAGCTCCTTTCAAGACTTTTGCATGCATATCTTCTTTTGCTTTAGGTTGATTATGATTGAAGGACACATTATTTGAAGCCAAAGTGCTAGGAGGGAAGAAATCATGTGCACCCCTCACCTCAGGGCAATTCTTCTCTCCACAACTTAAGCTGTGATTGATATCTACCTTCATTTCCTTTTTAGATTCATGTTTTTTCTCTTTCACATCTTTTTTGTCATGAATGATGCCTTTATTCGCATTTACTTTGATTTCCTTTGCAGACACATCATTGAAACCCTTGATGCCACCGTTAGCTTCATGACAGACTTTAAGCCTTTTTGAGCTCCTTTTTTTGCCAGCATCATCAATGGTTTTGCCATTAGATATTTCCTTTAATCCTTCACGCTTCATCTTCCTAGACTTCTCAGGTGATGTCTTCTGAGCTTTGAGAGAGTTGAGCTTTGAAGCTTTGTTTCCATCCAATGAATTTTCCTTTTCAGGTTCACCTGATATATCAATTACAAGCTCCTGCAAGAAGTAACAAACACAAACACCAAGCAAATTCAAAAGGTAAAACCTATCTGCCAAGAGATATGCGTTTGTACTCATTTGTCATACGACACATCCCGAAGCACAACGCATCCACCATTAAGCAAGATCTTAATAGAGCGCATACTCATTAAAATCTTGTATAATGGTGAATAACTTGCGAGTCAACACATTATCTTATGTCAAATTGATACACATAACATAACTCATCTGCTAACCTTGTCTGATGCAATTGCCTTTGTATTAGTAACAACATTGCTTACAAGTACCCCATTAATCACAGCATCCTGTCATATCATCAACCAGCACAAATACGTGACTTTAGTTCTCTCTATTTTTTTGCCAAATATATGATAGGTGGTATAAAGGGCAGAAAGAAAAATGATTAAACCTTTTTCAAAGCAGAATTCTTTTTAGGAGAAACATTAGTTTTGAGCTTGAGGACTTCCAAAGTTTCAGGAGTATTCACTCTAAGCATATCAGATACAGAATTATAGCCAGATGCCTTGGCCACCTTCACCATCTGGCCGGTGGGTTGTTCGCCACGCTTTTTCCTACAAGATCACTCCTCATTCAATATCAGTGAAACAGTAAAAACACAAAAACAGAAGGAAAACTTGAAGACAAAAACTACTTGCCTGCAGAGACTGCAATTGCAAGAACCCTTGCACTTGGGACAGATCCATTCTTCTTGTTGCATCACATCTTCTGCCTTCTCTCCATATCTAATTTAACACAACCAAAGATATCCATTACTCTACCTCTCTATTTGTACTCCTAATTTATGTGTTTTTTTGGTTCACTGAACCTAACCTGTTTAAGAGGCACTTGTGGCAAAATTTGATGACACAAGGCTTTCCCTTTCTCAAATTCTTGCACATAGCAGCAAAGTCCCTTGTCTTTTGCCGGCACTATCAACATTGCAAAATTAACATTAAATAACCAAAAAACAAGTCAACAGACAATTTCTTCTTCTTCTTCTTCTTATGTATTTATTTATTACTTTTATTGTAATTATTTTGGAGTTCTGAGTGAACCACCAACATCTAACTCCCATTATAAGACATTGAAAAAGACTAGCAAGTAGCATCTAAGATCTGTTATCTTTATTTATTTATTTTAAATCTTACAAATTAAACGATTAAATCCCAGCTAATAAAATAAAGCACTTCGCAAAGTTTCAGTAACACAAATTCTCTAACACATTACACAGTATACACCTTCAGATTTGAGCTTCTTCGCTGTTGAGGGATGAAAAATTATAGCTAGAAAAGATGTACCTGATGGCAAGTTATGCCATTTGCAGAGTCGTAGATTCTGCTCCCAACAACACGAATTCCCGGCGCCTTTGTACGCTTCGCTTTCTGTGAAGTTGCGTTGACCTTGGTACCGGCACCGTGGTTCAGCTCTTGATGAGAATCAAGCTCAATTGCCATGGTTGGTGTGTGTTTGGAAGTTGAACTTAGCACTCTGAAAAATGGAGTGTGTGAGTGTGTGTGTGGAGTTTGAAGTTCTTGGGGTTTGTGTTGTTATTACAGCATGCGAAGAAAGTGGAGAATGGAGAATATTAAAAGATGAAAAGAAAATTGAAGCATGTTTGGAACTCCATCTTTTCCCTCCTTCAATGGTGGGGTGGCGGGAGGGGAGGTTTTGAAAATGAATTCGGAGATTTTAGGGACGAATGTGGAATTTTCAACTTTCGTGAAGGTCCCATCTCAAGGGATCACGCTATTCAGATGGGAAGGAATTGGTAAAGTGATAAAAGGAAAAATTTGAAGAGAACGAAGCTTTCTATTGATTTTATAACATTATGTATTTTTTTTTTAATTTTGTCTTTTTAAAAAAAATTATGATAATATGAAACAAGAAAGTAAAAAAAAAAAAGTAGCAGAATATGAAGAGAAGGAAGAAAAAGAGTTTTGAATAATGCAGAACTTATCTGTATACATATATAAAAAATTCTTAAATAATATATTCGAATATTTTTGTGTTACACCTAAATATCTTCCTGTTATACTAAAATTTGCTGCAAATATAGAAAAATGTTTCTTTTAATGCTACATTTTTTTCTTCTTTTTTTCATTTTTTTTTTTTTAGTTGAATGAATACAAATTCTTTTTTTCAAGTAATTTTGCAGCATTATGTCTTCTTTTTCTTTATTTGATTTTTTTGTTTTTATTCTTGTTAAAAGAATAAAACAAGAAGAAACTTGAGAAGGTAAAATAAAAAGAAAAAGGTATATAAAAAAAAAGGAAGAAAATAGTGATGATGATGAAAAAAAGAAGAAGCAGTAGAAGATGAGGAAGAGAAAGAGGAAGAGTTTTGAATTATGCAGAACTTATCAGCGCACATACACCGAAAATTCTTAAATAATACACTCAAATATCTTCGTGTTACATCCAAATATCTTCATGTTACACTCATTTAATGCAAATACAAAAAAATGTTTCATCTAATGCTGTATTTTTCTTCTTCTTTTTTTTTTCTTATTTCTTTCTTTCTTTTAGTTGAATGAATGTAAGTTCATCCTCTTTCAAATAATTTTGCAGCATTATATGTTTTTTCTTCTTCTTTGTTTGATTTTTTTTATTCTTGTTAAAAGAGTAAAATAAGAAAAAAAAGAAGATGATGATGATGAAAAAGAATGAGAAGAAGCAGCAGAAGATGAGGAGAAGGGAGAAGAAGAGTTTTGAATTATGCAGAACTTATCAGCATATATATACCAAAAATTTTTAAATAATACACTCAAATACTTTGTGTTACACCCAAATTTAATACTAATAATTGCGCGACGTGAGATAACTTTCAACGCAACAAGAGAAGAAACCACACATTCACTTTAGACAAGATCATCAATTCAAATAACTAAGTTATAATCTCTTCCTATAAAAATTTCAAGAAATTCAAGTATTTTCTCAACTCAATCCTCACATAAATTAACTTAAATTTTTGCTGGCATAGGTATCAGTGTCCCTTACAAGTACCTCAAACTGTCATTTTGGAGTTAACGTGAAAGCACTTTAAATACTCTCATTGTCATCTCCAACATATTTCATCAAGTTTATTTATACACAACCGGTTTCAATTATACCTTGTAATATTGATAATGTTATTTAATAAAAAAAATTATACGATTAAGAAACATATTTTTTTAGTCTACAAAACATGTATTTCATAAAAACCCGAAAATAAAAAAATGTGTGTTTTGATTCTTGATTTCTTGATTTCTTGTTAAAAATATACGTATTTTTTGACAAACAAAATATATGTTTAATCAATCATACAATTTTTTAAATAACATATTTATATATTACAAAATTTATTAATGTTAAATTATTATAGAAAAAAAGTATATAATAAAAACTAAAATATTAAAAATATTTTACAAAAGTACTTATATTTAAACGGCATGTGAAAAAATAGAATTGAAATTAGTGCATTCATAAGAAATAAGATGGGACCGAAAAGATGAATGGCTATTAAAATAGATTTAGAAAAAACGTATGGCAAAATGATGTGAAGTTTTGTGTACGAGACTCTTGATGATGCTGGTCTCCCTATGCATGTTACCAATCTTATTACATCTTGTATTTCTATGACAAGGATGCAAGTCCTATAGAATGGGGAGGAATTTGATGAATTTACTCCTTTTAGGGATATTCGTCAAGAAGACTCTATCTCGCCATATATCTTTGTTTTATGTATCAAAAGCCTTTTGTTGCGGATCGATCCTTGGATACCCCAAACCCAAAATGCCTCCGAAGCCGAACTCCTGGGTGGGATCATTTTCCTCTTCTAGAAGGCCCAAAAATCGGTCTGTTGGATCTCCTAACCAACATTCAAATTCGAATACTTCCCTTATCTTACTCAAACAAGATAAGATAAGATAAGCTACCTTCACCTATAAAAGGGGGCCTCAGACTTCCTCAGGTACGTAATTCACTCTACACACCTTATACCTCTTAGATTCATTCTGACTTGAGCGTTTGAGTGTCTTTGCAGGTATCACCCCCCATTGCTCCAATCAGATAATCTGGCATCCGTCACGACCCGCAAGTTTCCGATCCATCTCTTAACCCGTACCGGAGCCCTCTAGTATATTGGTGCTGTCTGTGGAGACTTGCAATATCACGACGGAATGGCGGATAACCCTGAAGAGCAACCCCCAAGCCCTCGTAACTCACGCACACAAAATCCCGAATGTCGGGAGGCTACCCCACCCAATCATCGCAAAGTAACCAGCGCCATTTGCCAACCAAGCCCACCCCAGCAACGACCAAACCACCGCCGACAGCCCAAAGTCCGAACCCCCGATGGCCTAGGGAAAAAGCGGTCTAGATAATCCAAGACCTCTACCTCTGAATGCAGGACCTCGAAGGCTGAGTCGCAACTTCCAAAAACTGATTCCATTGCGATACTAGACACGACAGGTCACCTGAGCGGCGACACAGCAAAAGGCATGATCGCAGCGTCTCTCGCGACCCAGGACACCGACACGACACAGATGACGACCAACGCCACCGGGAAGCCAAACGCACAAGAAACGAGCACGTGATAATAGGAGCCACCCCCTTCACGGAAAGAATCCTAAGAGCAAAACTACCCAAGGGCTTCGACAAGCCCACGGATATGAAGTACGACGGAACCAAGGATCTTCAGGAACACCTCACGGCCTTTGACGCCAGGATGAACCTGGAAGGGGCCGAAGACGAGGTCCGATGCAGAGCCTTCCCAATAACTCTGGCGGGACTGGCGATCAAATGGTTCAACGCCCTCCCAAATGGGTCCATAACCAACTTCCACGATATCTCGAGGAAATTTATGGCCCAATTCACCACTAGAATTACCTAAGCCAAACATCCCATCAGCTTGTTAGGAGTTACCCAAAGACAAGACGAATCTACAAGGAAATACCTGGACAGATTCAATGACGAATGCCTAACAGTCGACGGACTCACGGACTCAATCGCGAGCCTCTGCCTGACTAATGGACTTATGAACGAGGACTTCTGGAAGCACCTCACCACCAAGGCAGTTTAGACCATGCACGAGATTCAAAGCGTCGGCAAGGAATACATAAATGACAAAGAGGTAAGCTAATTCGTGGTCGCCAATAAACGGCAGAACGGCAACACAGCACCTCGACACAATTCTGCACCAAGAAAAAACCAAAAGGAACATCCCAAACCGGCAAGTGTGAACCGACCCCCAGAGTTGGAAAATTCTCAACTTACACTCATTTGCCAGCACCCATCACCGAAATCTACCACCAAATAGTAGACCAGGGTATCCTTCCAAAGGTTCGATAGCTTAAAGAAAGAGCAAGCAGCAATAAGAGCCTGTATTGCGACTACCACCGAGGATACGGGTACAGAACACAAGACTGCTTCGAATTAAAGGACGCCCTGGAGCAAGCTATACGAGATGGCAAGCTCCCCGAGTTCGCCAAGATCATCAGAGAACCGAAACACACCAAAAGAGACAGATCACCAGAGCGCAAAGGACGCAAAGACAAGCCCCCCGGAAAAGCCCAGAAACAGACCCGACCATAGTCGTGAACATCATCACGGGCAATGATACACCAGGGAAGTCAAAATCAGTGCTAAAAAAGGACCTTAAAGTTCTGATGGTCAAAAACCAAGCCCCGGCCATCATCACCACCGATGCAATAACGTTCTCCCCCAAGGATTGCTAACACGGCAGCTCGGCGAAAAACGCCCTGTTTGTCATCTCAGCAAAAATTGGAACAAGACTAGTTAGAAGAATACTCGTCGACATCGGGGCAGACTCTAACATCCTCTTCAGAGGAGCCTTCGACAAGTTTGGGCTCAAGAATGAAAACTTACAAACACACCGCAACGGGATAACCGGACTCGGGTACAACTTCCTCAAACCGGACGGTTCCATCGTCCTCTCGCTCACCATAGGAATCGGAAGCCAGAGGAAGACAGTCCTATCCGAGTTTGTAGTCCTCAAAGATTCCACGGCCTATAACGTTACCCTCGGAAGAAAAACAATTAATGACCTATCCACCGTCATCTTTACCAAATTCTTACTCATAAAGTTCATAGCCGAAGACGGCTTCGTCAGAACAATCCACGGGGACCGAGAAATCACAGTAGAATGCAACAACACCAGCTTAGCCCTCTGAAAAAGATCCCGCGATGCAGCTGGCATCTTCCTGGCCAACCTGGACGCCCGACAAGACGGTCAGCCTAGACCGGAGTCGGAGGGGGACATGGAGAAAATGCAATTAGAGCAAACTAACAAGGAGTACACCGTCATCAACAGAAACCTTCCATGCGACCTCAAGGAGGATCTCATAAGTCTCTTAAAGCGGAGTAGAGATTTGTTCGCATTCATTTCCGCCGATATGTCGGGCATAAATGTCGACCTAATGTCTCATCGACTAGCTGTGGACCCCAAAGCCAAGCCCGTGACCCAAAGAAGACGAAAAATGTCACCAGACCGAGCAGCTGAGGTCAAGAAACAGGTTAAATCCCTTTTCGAAGCGAGCTTTATCTGGGAACTACCCTACACGACCTGGCTGGCCAACGTCATGTTAGTCAAGAAAGCAAACGGGAAATGGCGGATGTGCATCGATTACACGGACTTGAACAAAGCTTGTCTAAAAGACGCCCTTCCCCTACCAAACATCAACGGGCTCGTCGACGCCGCGTTCGGCCACCAGTACCTCGGCTTCATGGATGACTACTCCGGGTATAACCAAATACCCATGCATCAACTTGACAAAGACAAGATGGCTTTCATCACTCTCAACAGCACGCACTATTACACGGTCATGCCCTTTGGCCTTAAAAATGCTGGAGCCACTTACTAGAGGCTCGTCAACAAAATATTCCAGGGTCTATCCGGAACCAAGCTAGAAGTTTACATAGATGGCATGCTCGCCAATACCCAATCCGGCGAACAATTCATCGGTGACCTCAAACTCGTGATGAACATTTTGAGGAGACACCAAATGCGCCTTAATCCGACAAAGTGCGACTTCGGAATGAAAGCTGGGAAATTCCTAGGGTTCATGATCACCCAGCGCGGGGTGGAGGCGAACCCCGAAAAATGCAGAGCCGTCCTTGGGATGGACAGTCCCAAAAACCTTAAAGACATCCAAAAAACTAACCGGCCGACTAACCGCCCTCTCCCTCTTCCTCGGTGCGTCGGCCCAAAAGGCAATCCCCTTCTTAAGCTCATGAAAAAAGGGACCCCATTCAAATGGGAAAAGGAATGCGAAGAAGCGTTCCAACACTTTAAAAGAGTGCTGGTGGAACCCCCTATCCTCTCCAAACCCCAAACAGGGAAAGTCCTCTACCTATACCTATCCATCACAGAAGAAGCCTTGGCAGTAGCACTCGTCCGAGAAGATGAACATAAGGCCCAACGACCCATCTACTTTATAAGCAAAGTCCTCCAAGACACGGAGGCACGCTACTCTCGATTTGAGAAACTCGCTTTCGCACTCCTCATGGCCTCCCAACGCCTGCGGCAGTATTTCTAGGCCCACACCATCACAGTCCGAATCGACCAGGTGGTCAGGCAGGTCCTGCAAAAGCCTAACCTAGCGAGAAGAATGCAGGCATGGTCTGTAGAGTTATCCCAATTTCAGATCGAGTTCGAACCTCTAAATGCAATCAAAGTGCAAGCGATGACAAACTTCGTCATTGAGATGACTCCGGGCAACCCCACCACAGAAACTTGGAAATTACACATGGACGGCTCGTCCAATACCAACTCCGAAGGAGCAGGAGTAATACTTGAAAATCAGAACGAAATGGTCATCGAACAATCCGTCCGATACGTGATCCCAATTTCCAACAACCAAGCCGAATACGAAACCCTCCTGGTCAGACTAATGCTAGCCAAGGAGGTCAGTGCAAAGGTCCTGGACGTTTGTAGCGACTCCCAGGTAGTTAACTCCCAAGTTAACGGAGACTACTAGACAAGGGATCCCCTATTGCAACAATATTTAACAAAGGTAAAGAAGTTAACAAAAGAATTTGATCACGTAACCATCCAACACGTCCCCAGGGAATGAAACGTAAGGGCGGATCTACTCTCAAAGCTAGCCAGCACCAAACCAGGCAAAGGGAACCGGTCACTAATCCAGGAGATCGTCAGGACACCTTCCGTGTCAGCCACAACCGATGTCAACCTCCCGATCTCCAACCATAACTCATGGACCTCCCCTATCCTCTAATACCTCCTCATCGGAGTCTTGCCCGAAGACCCTAAAGAAGCAAAACAGATAAAACGAGAAGCCGCTAACTACACAACAATAGCGGGACAATTATACAAACGCGGACTCTCGCAACCCCTACTCAAGTGCGTCGAGCCCGAGAACACATAATACATACTTTGCGAAGTCCACGATGGCTGTTGTGGCCACCACATCGGAGGCAAAGCCCTGGCCCAGAAAGTTATCGGAGCCGAATACTTCTGTCCCTCGATCATCAAGGACTTCATGCAATTGATCAAAAGCTGTAATAAATGCCAGATACACTCCGACTTCCACCGAGCCACACCACACCAGCTTAGCACTATAACGGCAGACCGACCCTTCGGGACATGGGGCATCGACCTCGTCATCCCCTTTCCCATGGTTTCTGGCCAGCTTCGGTACCTCATCGTCGCCATTGACTACTACATCAAATGGATAGAGAGTGAACCCTTGGCCTCCATCACGACAACCCAGTGCCGAAAGTTCTTCTGGAAACACATAGTAATCTGGTTCGGGATACCCGAGGTCGTAATCTCAGATAACGGAACCCAATTCACTGACAAGCAATTCAGAGAATTCCTTGAGAGACTCCATATATCCCATCGCTTCAGCTCGGTAGAACACCCTCAAACAAACGGACAGGTAGAATCGGCTAACAAGGTAATCGTAAAGGGACTTAAGAAACGGCTCACGAAGCCAAAGGACTCTAGATCGACAAACTAGGATCCGTCCTTTGGTCATACCGAACTACCCCCCCAATCTTCTACGGGAGAAACCCCATTCTGGCTAACTTACAGCCTAGAAGCTATCATTCCAGTAGAGCTTGGGGACCCTAGTCCAAGGAGAACCATCGGGGGCAACGACGAAGAAGCAGAGTGAGATCTCACAGACGAAATACGGAATGTAGCCCACCTGCGGGAGCTAGCGTTGAGGCAAATAATCAGCCTAAGGTACAACCGCAGCATAATCCGACGGAGAATTCATACCTGATGATCTCGTCCTACGACGAAACGACATTGACGCTCCCACTCCTGGAGAAAGAAAGCTCACCCCTAATTGGGAAGGCCCGTACAGAATCAAGGCGGTAGTTGGGAAAGGAGCCTACAAGCTGGAACAACTTAATGGAACCGAGATCTCGAGAACCTGAAATGCCGCCAACTTACGACGATACTATGCGTAGGCCCACCCCATACCTCTAAAAACATGTCTCTTTATTTTATTTCATTTAGGTGTTAGTGTCGGGCACTCTTCCCCCCTCCACGTCGGAGGGTTTTAACGAGGCCCAATCTCTTAAGAAAGTTTCATTTTCATTTTCAATGCTTTTTCGTTTAAGTGTTTTTTCTTTTATCTTTTTTACCCTATTGCCCTTCCTAAAACGGCAAAAACGCATGGCCACCACCGGGGACCGATCACCCCCGAGGCCCAAACACACGGATATCTACGAGTATACGATTGTACAACCTAAACAAGGAACCTTAACAGTCCACGTACAGACCTCAAATGACTAACGGTCCAAACAACTTGAACATTAAACAAAGCCAAAACAAACGACTTAAAAATAAAAAGGCCCGGACGGCACAAACACAAATCCTTAATTAGTATCAACACCCGAGTCGACCAAACGGCTTAAAAGGGTAAACGGCTCGAACGGCCCAAAACACAATCATTCAAAACCTTAAGTATCTAAGTCACAAAACATGGCCAAACGGCCAAAATTCTAAACAAAGAAAAAATTACAAGTCTTCAAACCGGCACAACAAACCAAAATACAACTAGAGAGAAGCAGCAAGGTCGACGATGAGGCCATCTCGGACCGTCTTGAACGCCCCCATCACGAACACATCAGCTTCCGGTGCAAGAACCTGAGCCTGAGCCTTCATGGTCTCCTCGATCGCCGAGATCACATCTTTCACATCAGCCAACAGCTCCACCCTCTCCTTCCTCAGTCCCTCAACCTCGACCTTCAAGGCCTCCACCTCGGCCTTTAGGGTGCCAACCTCGGCAAGGAGCACGGCAGCCTGAGACTCAGCATCCGAGGCCTTCCTTCGCTCCCCTCCTAACTGGGACAAAAGTGAAGTTTGAACTAGAGCTGGCTGGTATTGTTGAAGATTGATGATTCCGATTTGAACCTCCTGAACTACAGACCACATCAACAAGCTTGGTCAATAGCTCAAGGGTCCTCACCTCGAAAAACTGACAACGACAATAAAACATAACTTGCATATCTTCGCCACTGTCTATGACAAAAGAATCGTACTTCACACCATCTCGCAACATAGAATCGGAATTCTATAGAATAACTTGTCCACACATTTCATGCAATGCAGCCTAGTTTTTGGATTATAGTATTATGAAACTTGATGAAACTCGTAGAAGGCTTGAAGAAAACATTCAACAGATCCTTATAAGTAAATTTTATCCCAGATCGCATTTTTTTCTTAATCAACCCTCTATACTGAACCAAAACTAAAAAGCTGTCATCACTAGTCATTATGAGTCCCACTTTGATGAAGAATACACGTTCAGCTCCCTTTTATATATGTTAAGGTCATAGTAAATCGAATTAATTTAGTTAGATATATATATATATATATATATATATATATATATATATATATATATATATATATATATATATATACGTGAATGCATGCTAAATCGACCCTATTGGCTTTGATTTACTACTAGTAATAATTCTTTATAAATCAATTTTATTAAAATTAATTTACTAGGGAACTCTAAATCGAATTGTTTTAATTCAATTTATTAGGTTACGAACACAACAAGGCTAAATCTAAACTGATAGCGTCGATTTACTTAAAAGTCAAATTTCACCTCTACGTAAATTCGATTTATAAGGTTTCGTACTAATTCGAATCATCTTCATTCGATTTAGTACTAGAATTTGTAAATCGATAAATTTGATTTATATAAAAATATGGTTAGAGACATGCACGTAATTTTTTTTTTGACTTTAGTGTAATATTGTGTTGCCTTTGGTTTATGAATTTATCTTAAAAATAACGAGTCAAACTACAGTAAAAACTTATGTATCTTACTTTTATAAAATTCAAGAACTTGAATATAATAAAAAAAATTTTAAAGACAAAAACATTCAACGCAAAATTTCTTAGAAGCTATTTGAGTATATACTCTAACTTCAATGTCACAAGAATGTATCTCCATCCCAATGCAAGAACCAAGATTAATAAGATATATATAAAATGGTAATAACAAATAAGCATGATAACAATGTAACATAAACAGACATTACTTCATGTTTCTACATTGTTTTTCATTCTTCCTTCCATGCTATGCCAGAGCTGCTAGGGAGTGATAGTAGACTCTCCAAATACATCCAGAAATGATACTCATAATTCCAATTTTCCATACACTCTCTTAGCTCTCCTTTCTCATCATATTTTGCTAACCCTCCAAGGCTAGGGAATCCAATAATTTCATCACTTTTAGTAAAGTATAAAGGATCAAAGTTGCTTTCAGGGATCCTATACACCGTCCATGACGATGCCACTCCATATTCCTTCATCACCCATATCTCAGTTTTCTTGCTCTCTCTCCAAACACACAAGCACAGAAATCCTCCCAGTAACTCCAAACAACAAGACATGAATTCTTTTCCCAATGGTTCCGGCAACGGAATCTCGAAAAACTCTCTTTCAATCATATCAAAGGCCAGAATGGAATCGCTTGAAGTGTCCCAGTGAATAGCACCATTTAAGTAGTATCCAGGTGATGATAATGATGCAGCAGCATCCATGCTAGGCCGCGGCAGCGCAATCTCAACTCTCTCCCATTTATTGATTCTCATGGAGAAATACTCCAAGAATCTTCTCCCATTAACATCACACCACACAATAATTGCCAAGTAGTCATCTCTCCTAGCATCGTATCCGAAACCAAACATAAATGAATCTAATATTATTCCAGATTCAAGATTACCTGGCGATAAGTGATCATATGAAATTCTTTTGTTTACGCCTGTTGATGGATTCCATATGACGAGATCAGGAAATTCCTGCAGCATTATGAAACCTCTGCAAGAACCTTGAATTCTGACATAAGCGGATAAGGAATACGGAATAGAGAGCTTGATTGTATGAGGATCTTTATGGAACAACAGATCTGGATCAATGGATCTAAGTTCACCGTCTCCATGGCAGAGAATTCTGTGGCTTGACGAAGCAGAGCGTTCGAAGTGTGATTTCGCAAAGCTGTCATTGGAGATTATGGCAAACCATGACTTAGACACGCACTTGAATCGCATGAGAGATTTAACAGGAAGCCTCGTAAGGATTTCCATTATCAACTCATTTGGAAGGTCATTTTTGTAATTGATTCTCTTCGTCATCTCGATGGCACCGTTCTGAATTGAAGCTACATTCACGAAAATACACAAAATCATGTTCTATACACTAAAATTAATTACCAGAAGCAGTTAACAGTTTAAATATATGTTAACTGATTTTGGTGTGCAAATAGTAATTTTGTATTTTTGTTGTCCACGGTGTTTTTCAGCTCAAGAAGCCAACGACTAATCCATTGCAGATCTGAGCTCCATTTAGATCTGAACTCCATTTAAAAGTCTACTAGCTAATGGATTGTTAGATGCACAAGGATTCGAACCCCCCAACCCTTTATTAAGCCGAATGAGCTGACTATTCGAAACAAAAGACAAGTTTATTTTAAGATCTTTTCACGAAATGATACAAATTACAGACACGATCAAAGCCCCCTATAGCAATTTGCTAAAAAGACACTAAGCTTAAGCTCAATTACAAAGAGAAAGGCACTAATTATGCTAAATTACAGAAGAAGGAAGAAACGAACCTGCTACTACACAGAAGTGTGTGTATGTATGTGGAAACGCAGTTTGAGAGTAATGAGAAAATTGAGAGCTGAACTTTTGGATTTATAGAGTGAAGAAAGATGAGATTTTTGAAGGGAAGTGAGTGTGAAGAGCTGCCAAAATTTATGAGGTTTGGTTTTGCGTTTGGCCGTTTGGAAGCGGGTGTGACGTTTGGTTGTACTTGCAAGCTTCAAAAAAGTACACAAAACAACAAACCTGTCACTGTTTTATTAGATAAATTTTAATCTAATATTGGTATCAATCTTCGTTTTTTATAAATTATTTCTTAAGGAGGAAAATATTACTATTCTCTAATTGGTAATATTATTTTCTTTTATATGTTTGTTTTCCCAAATTATTCTCAACTTCTATATATCCTCTTCCATATAAAGATATTTCTCCACCAAAAGAAATATATGACAATAGTGTTATATAAAAATCTTTCGTAAAATCAAAAAGTCATTTACCATGTATTTATATATATTATTTTATATATTTTTCGGTAAAATAATCAATTATTAGAATAATAAAATATTTTATAATATAATAATCAAACCTATAACAGAATTATAATTACCATATTAATATCTCCTTTCTACTGGTGTTAAAACACAACATAATTTCCTCTTATACATAATATTTAAAACAAGGAAACATAAAATGAGTTAGTACTCAAATTTACTCCTAAAATTTGAGGTTAAGACTTAAATTGTTTTTGAAATTTTAATTAATCTAAATTAGACTCTTAAATTTATAATCGTAACTAATATTAATCTCTAATATAATATCTGTTAACAGTATATCAATTCGGTGATCAAGATTTATTAGAACTCCTAAAAACTTGTCTGCTGTTCCCAGATCTCCAAATTGAAATTAAATTATTATTATCGTCTTCACATAAATGTTGAGAAACTAGTCAAGTTTTTAAGAGCTCTAATAAATCTCAGTTACATGGAACTTATGCAAGTTCACGCGCAAATTTAGCACGTCGTTAACAAAGATCAGATTAGGAACTAATGCAAATTACTATTGTAAATTTTTGAGTCTAAATTGAGTCAATTATAATTTTAGATGTCAATTTAAATTCGACCTCAAATTTCAGAGTCAAATTGAATATTAACTCATTTAAAAATTTCAACTTAAATTTTGCTCCCAAAGTTGGAATTTCTAGATCCACTTCTGTCCATAAAGATGCCAAGATACGAATTCAAGTCTTTCATGCTGTTGTAAAGACTCCTTTCAAACTATGGTGAGCTTACCCACAAAAACTTTGTTTACAAAATATATATATATATATATATATATATATATATATATATATATTCGTTTCTTCTTCTCAAAGTTTCAAAACTTTAGACTATTGAAATATAATTTCTGTTCTCACTCACTGTTTTTTACAATGTACATGTCTAGCAGTTTCAAATGGATTTCTAGAGTGTGAACATGATGGAGTATAGAAAGCTGCATCAACTACATGCATTCCAAGTCTTCAGCTGCAAGTGCATTGAGTGGGGGCTCCATAAAGAAAAGGAGAGAGCTTAATGCAATGATGAATATGGTGAATACAATCAGTGACTTGCAAGAATCACCATGTTTTCTAACAAGTTTGAGCCCTTCCTCTTGTCCTCCACTTCCTCCTGATGATGCATCATTAAGCTCAACACTTGGGCTTGTTAGAAACCCAAATGCCATGCCTGTCAAAGCTGCTCCAAGGTGTGTCCTACAAACCAATCAAACCCATTGAATACTAAACTCATGTTATCAAGAGGAGGGTAGTGTTAGAATTATAAATTTTCTATAAGGACAAAGTTGGAAAATTTGTCTCACTTATGAAGCCTTTAAGTAAAAAAGAGAATCAATTATAGTTTATAATGTATGCATTTTGCAAGTATAATCTCATTTTGCCTCAATATACTTCTTCCATTCAATATTTTTGAGTTTGTATGCATATTCTTGAGTTATCAAAACTTTATTTCCTTATAATTCACATGACCTATATTCCCTAAGAGAAAGTACAGGAACAAACTTTTAGTTAGTTAACATCAGTTAATTTTAGTATTTAAGTTTATAATTTAGGATTAAGAATTAAAAATTTATGATTTAAAATCTAAAAATTTAAGATAAGTAAAATACCGTAAGTCTAGGAGGTCAACTACAATATAGTGAAAAGTTGTTTGTTATTTTTGTAACAGACCTGTTTTTCAACTAGTTGGTTGAAGTTGGCTTCACTCTTAGTTAATTTCTTAACGAAACTGAATAAAATAATTTTAAAAAAATTAACTCGTGTTGGCTGAAAAAAGTTGGTCTCCTAGCATTACTGTTTCTCTATATAATATAAACCATACCATTCATCAATTGGACCAAGGTTGCATAATATGAAACCAAGAGTAGTCACAATTATTGCCTTCCGGAACATGTTGTCTGAAGCATCATTTGCAATGACATCTCTGTTTTGAATTTGATACATGAGCCAAGCACCAATTATTGCAAATACAGGTCCCTGAGTACAAGTTGAAGATGAAGATAAGTTGAAAACACCAAAAGAGAAACAAAAAAATGAAACAAATATGCATATCATAAGTTTAGTTCAACAACACAAAATCATATGCAGAAGCACAAGACTACATTTTAAGAAACCCATTTTACATTAACTCATATTTCCTTCTATGTTTGAACAAGTTTTATGTTGGAAGTTGTGTCTGCGACGGTGAAGACTCGCATGCAGATGTATTCATGTGAATTTGATAATTGAGAGTCGTTAGACGATGACTTAGTCATACTTGTCAAATCATCTAACGGTTCTCAAATATCAACTTCACATGTAGACAACTGCACGTGAGTTTAACACAAACATAGAGGCAATAAGTAGCAAGTACATAAACTTACTTGGTAGCTAAGAAAGATAAAACTCTAACTTAGCCAAAGTTGTGGAACAAAAAATGACAATGGCTTAGATTTGTCAATCATAGAATGATACTTACTGTGCCACCAACTGTTGGATCCGCAGTATGAAGAAAGCTTATCATGTTGCCAGATATTCCACCAAGTATGTAGATCAAGAAAAAAGTAAATGAACCGTATCCTTTGCATACTTGCGGTCCGAAAGTTACAATGGCCCAGCAACTGAGAGTCATGTGAAATATTCCTGCATGCTGCATTTTGATGAAGATTACAAAGAATAGGGTATAAGAAACACATTCACAATGAAGGATAATTTAGCAAAATCTTTCTTGATTTTTTTATCAAGTTCTTGTTATGATGCATTTTGTTAACCCCCATACAGTTCATAATCTTTTCATGATAATCATAAAGCAATGAGTAAATGACTCATTTCTTATTTTCTTTCCATGTAGGAATCTTTTCATTAACTTTGTTGTCCTAAGCTAAACAAAAATAGTTGCATTTTAGTTAACAATTACAACTTGGAAACAAAGACATATTCCAAATGTTGTGATTATCCTAAATGATGATGAATGAATGAGTGTGATGTATTGATGCATATATGTGGAATGGAAACACAGACCCAATTCTCAATCTTGTACCAGAAACATTGGTGTTACAAGCCTCCACCATTCTCCAATCATGATCAAATGGTTTATCTTTGCTCCGTATAGCAGCGGAAGCGAAAACAGCTCGAAATCTGGTTTTCTTATAGGACTTGCTATTTCAAACAGAAACACTGCAATGTTTACAGAAACCAATATACCACTGCATCCAAGAAAACAAAAAACATAAGAACAAAAGATTGTTATAGAGAAAAGTAACCATGTAAACTTGAATTATGACTCTATGAAACTTACATTAGGTAAAGACTAGAGGTTTCATCATTCTGCAGTGGATCCATAGTAGACCTTGAATCACCTATGCCTTTGATTCTTCTTATATCCACATAAGTATTTGGTTTCCTAAACTTTGGTTTCTGAACTAAATTCTCTTCACCAAGATTCTCATCATAACTTGATGGTAAGAGAAATTCTTGGTTTACTTCTGCAGATGACAATTTTGCAGTAACTAATCAAATGCAACAATAACATATATCATGTTTTCAAACTTTGAAACTTATTTCAAACTTGATGGTTTCTAAATTGACAAAAAATTTAACCATTTACATGACCAAGAAGAGTTACCATTGTTCAATTTGCTAAGATACTCATCAAGAGACTCTAGTCCATTTTTAGGTCTGGTTTCGCTATCTCTATTATGAACCGGCGCCACTTTATTCAACGAATCAAAAGTATGCAACTTTGTTTGCTCATGGAGTTTTCCAAAGTAAGAATCCAATGATCTTAGTTGTTTCTCAATGGAGCCAGACTCTGCTGAAAACAGAACTTTGAAAAGGTTTCTTCTCTTCAAATTCGAATGACATCTCTGAATGATGCTTAGGTGACAATCTAGACTACCACCGGCCGCGAGTATTTCTTCCGTGGCGGCCCTATGCAAAGCTCCTCTGCCATGAGCAATGCATTTTGTATAGACATTGCTAACTTGACCAGGAATTGAAGAGGATCTTAGCATATTGACATGGTGATTCATGAACCTTTTGTCATTGTGTTTTATTGCCCTTTGCCTCAATAGGTTTTGGTCCTTGTATGGTGTTTTATAACCTATAGGAAATGCAGCCATGAAAACCTGAAAGGTAAAAGAAAAATCTGTTAAGAAAAGTATAAGAAACATATAAAGACATGATCATCACAACATTAGAAAACAGCAAAACAAAAGAAAAAATCTAAGTTAAAGAAGAATCCAAGTTATTCATATTAATTCCAAAAGAAAACTGTGCCTTAAAGTACCGGAAAATTTTCAGGTATTCCAAAAATGCCGAAAATTCATATATAAATAAGATCAACACTGGGAATATCTGAAACTCTTCCTAAAGTATATATACTCTTCACCAAAGGGAGTTTCCAACAGAAGCAGCAGAATATAATCAAATATATCATGCTTTTATTACTTGTAAACCAGAAAACTAAAATGGTGAGTGATAAAAAACTAAATTAAAATATTAAAAAAAGAAAAAATGTAGCTTCTCACTTTAGGAAACATGAAATTCAAAAATTGAAATCCAAATCAATAGGTTGATCCACTCAGTGAATCTTTATGGAAGTTTGGTTACACAAAGAAGCTGAAAGAAACAAATGAATGAAATATTGGACCTACCAGCTACCTGAGTCTAAGGTGTTGAGGAGAGGCTCTAACCTTTGCTCTATATATACAAGGTTGTAATTTGTAAATGAAAAATGCAACTTGGTACTTGCATTAATTGCAAATGAATCCCTGATGATCATGATGTTTGATTGACAAAGGAAAATGAACAAAAGAGAGATTGACTTTGTATAGATTAGTAGTGTATGTAGGTGCAACCTTATCTCTGGTTAGCCATTCATGTGGTACAAGCTGAGATATGTAGAATGTGTGGACCAATAAATGCATGCAATGGGATTCGGTTGGACCCACTCTAATCAATCTTAACACGTTGCATGCTCTTCTGCCTCATTCTCCTCTGGCTTTCGCTTTCAAAATAAACAACAAACAAAAAACCACTAATGTATAACTCACAATCACATAGGGATGTGGGCGGTGCGGTTTGGATTGATTTTGAGTAAAAAAACTCATCCGATTCGAACACTATGTTTTACTTATGATATAATTTGAATTGGATAATTTTTTTAAAATAATCTGATCCGATTCAATTTTAAACGGTTTGGATTGAATGGATTTGCAGTTTTGTAAATTAAAAAGTATAAAAAAATAAATACATATAACAAGTCTCAACATCAAATTTTAAATAATCAATAATGATATAACAAATCTCAATAATATCTTAAAAAGACAATAATAACATAACAATAGAAATAAAATTATAAGTTAGTTAAAATAAATAAATAAATAACATTTTGAATATAAAATATTTATTAAATAATAATAATACATGAATAATATAAAAATATATAACAAATTGAATATGTTATAAGTATAATTGTAAATATAATAATAAAATAATAATACTATAACACATTCTGCAGTTTGGATTAGATCGGATCGATCATGAAAAGTAAATCCGAAATCTAATCCGATCCAACGGTTTGAAAAAAATAGAATCTAATCAAATCTGAATTAGTCGGTTTTAATTGATTTTCAGTTTAGATCTGAATTAGTCGGTTTTAATTGATTTTCAGTTTAGATTAGATTGGATAAGCAGTTTAATTTAGACCAGTTTGAATTTGAACACCCCTACCTACACACATGCAGCTATCTTTATGTAAATTTGTTATTTGAGAATTGTTAAATGATAATTTAATTAAATATGTTAAATTATAAAATAATTTTTAACTAACAACTTCGTGTAAAGATAACTACATATAAACCTTCACTTATTTTTGTAAAATAAATATTATGTAAACACAAAATCAACTACCATTTACTATATTTATATATAAATATATATTATTTAATTTATTTTTAATATGTATTCTATATAGATAATAGTTTGAAAGCTAATTTTTATGTATATATAACATTAAAATAAAAACGATTGGTTTACATAAAGCGTAAGTTATGCATAACTTTTTTTTAATGTATATATAACATTAAAATAAAAACGATTGGTTTACATAAAGCGTAAGTTATGCATAACTTTTTATGCACTATTAGTTTTATCACGCTAAATATTTTAGGAAAGTTTTCAAATATACCAACCAATACACTAGTGTTTTAGTAATTTTTAATTGTTGATCTTAATTATATATATTGTATATATTTTTTATAGTTAAAATCAACAATTAAAAATTACTGAAATACCAGTGTACCAATACACTTAAAAATTTTCCAATACTTTAACAGATAGGTTTTTTATTAAATTTTTTTCAATCCAATTCTCTGTGGGCGGCATCTACAATCATAACTAACTACATCGTTAGTCCGAGTTTGAATTCCGCCTTATGCATACAACAACATTTGGCTAATAACAAACTCTTAAATAGAACTCAGATACACGACAAATTAGTCATTAGCCACCTACCAGTAATTAGTCATTGGCCACCTACCGAACTGGAGAATACCGAATACCGTAAAAATCCAAAAAAAAAATTACTCACCAAACATGTTGAGCACCACCATATCCCTATTATGAGGATGTGATACTTGCATTGCGCCCATCTCTCTCTCTCCCATTCTTTTAAGTGTCAATACACTAAAAAACCCCATTTTTCACAAACGCAACAACAAAAATAAGCGGACACAACAATGGGTACAATTTATTGACCACCATACTAAAACTCGTAGAAACTAACATTTGTATCCAAACTTATATATGGGCATAAAAATGTTTTGAATGTCATACTTCTTGCTATCCACATGATTCACTATTGATGTGGCTCCACTTTTGCAATAAACTTAGGATTCCTTTGTATGTCTTAAACAGAAAACAATGGGTGAAGTACTCTTTTTCCCTTAAAGTTTGAGACAAATGTCAATTTTGTCCTGAACTTTGAAGAAAACTCTCCAAAATTTAATAATAAAACATGAATCCACTTAAAACTTTTTGAGAAGAAATTGACACTCGACCCAAACATTAGAGACTAAATCGGTACTTAAGCCTTGAAACATTTTATTTGCAGCATTAGAGTGAGGAAACAGCGATTGCATAGGGTGCCAAACTTAGTTCAATTAGCTTATGCCAAGACTTCCCATTTGTTCATTGTGTGTGTATGAAAACCAAAGCCTGAATTCCAAATCAGCCAGTAGCCTAACCTTTTTTCCATTTTATTTATAAATCAGTCTCTAGATTCATCTACTTCCCAATCCACTATTGCCAAAGTATGGCGGCCACCACAAGCAACGAGTTTCGCAATCCATTGTCCCTCAGTCACATTGTCATTGGAACTATGAGGAGGAGGGATGTTGATAGGTACCTCCATTGGCTGACCGGTAGTAACTTTCCTCCCATATCCAAGGCGGCCGTGGTCACCTCTACCAAACTGCCAATAGGTTTAAATCCCATTAACATTAGGACTTAAGCTTTCGAATGTAGCATAATTATCTTCCAGTGAAATTGAATTTCGACAGAAATAAGGTTTACAATCAAGGTAGTGAAGCCGTGATTTGGGTACACTATCAATTTGTCAAATCATGGAAAGACAATTAAGATGGTATTAAAAGAATACTTACCGAAAATATGCGTCCATCCCGAGTTAATGCAACCGAATGAGTACCTCCACAGGACACCTGACCAAAACCAAGAAACTTCTAAAACTAATTATTTAATTTGATTAATCCTTTTTATCAAAATTTTAAAAGCTGCTTCTATCATTCCATTTTGTTCTTTTTGTTTCCTATTCACATGGCAGAAATCATGTTGTAAGAGAGAACATATTCATTTTCCAAAAGGTTTATATATTACAAACAAAATAAAAAATTTACAGCCTCAAAATTCAAACAGATGGACAAATACACAAAAATCAAATTATGTAGGTAATCGACTCCTGGTGTACAGGATTAAATTATGTTCCTGGATTTGATCCTCTTTGATTTCTACAAATTAGAATAGCCTTTCTTTCCTGGTTATAGCGATTTAATACTATGTCAGATTTCAAGAGGAGTTTATTTTCCTTCTATTGTTAAAAAATAGATTATTTACAACTGTAGACCTATCTCTATATATGCTATTGTTCATAGTTTATGATGACAATGTCATCATAAGTCTAAAGAAGCTGCTTTCTAAGGATTTGAAGTTACGGACCTAGGAAAACTCAAGTACTTCTTAGGTATAAGTAGCCCCACTGAAGTAATGGAATCCAAGTACTTATTGAACGAAACAGGAATCTAGGGTGTAATTGTGTAAACCAGCTAACAACCAAATGACGGCTACAAGGAAAACAGAAGTGCGGGAACGAAGTAGAAAACTGAAGGAAGTGTGGCAAGTCATCATATTACAAAGTCCACTAAAAAAGCCACGAGGTCAGTCAATCAAATTCTTTATTACCAGAAAGGAACAAAGAGATCCCTATTTTGCAAATAATAATAATATTATCAGATAAATAAATAAACAAATAAGAATATATACACACATATACACATACATACAGAACAGGTGGGGTCTGTGACTGATTAAAAGTTTGTTACTAGATATTGCTCTAAGGGGAGTTCTAGTAATACAGTTCGGAATTAATGGAGTAAATTGTATTCCGTGATTTGATCCAATTTGAATTTTATGGGTTGGGGTAGGCTTTCTCTCCTAGTTTATAGAGATTTTACACCGAGTTAGCATCCACCAGGTGGTTACTTTCCGCCTATTGTAAAGGAATAAGATGTATCATGTATGACTATAGACTATCTTTATACATACAGAATCAATGAGTAATTGTGACCGTTTGACTATTGTTGTTAGTTTTGTTTCCTAGACACCATCAGTTCCCCATCCTTCAGAAAAAGAAATCCAAAGAAAACATGGTATACAGATTGCATAGATAGTACCTGAATTATATCTTCCCCGGCTAAAAGTTGAACCTTCTGGGGTAGCATTTTACTGCTCTTGTCACTATCACCAAATCCAAGCCTGCCATGTTCCCCCCTTCCCCAGCCATATACCTGGAATGGAAAGAGGAATACATACAACTTTTTAGCTAACTCTGAAAAATCTAGCTAGTTCAAAACAATGATACAAAATCTTTGGCATTTCTGATCCCATGCATACTCTAAGAAATACAGTTATACAGTTATCTTCATCGACTGCTTACAACCCATTCTTTTATGAGACTATTTATGTTTTATCAAGACTGGATAAACTAATACAGTACCACACAACATGATTTATCAATAGTTTGGTAATATTGCAATTAAGATATTCTATAAGCTTGTCAAATAAACGTTCCTTTGACAAATGTCAGATAAGTAACTCAGGTTTCAAGATGAAGGATTACCCCTTATTAGCCTTAGAAAAATAGTGTATTTTTTATTCCTACTATAGCTACTATTTTTAGAAAAAGAAAGAGGAACATCAAACAAATTAAAAAAGTGTTAAACAGGTATAAATATTTTATGAAGGATTTACTGATATTCAAATATTAGAACTCAGATAAACTGTAATGTCTACCTCTCCCTCATCTGTCAATGCAGTAGAATGCCATCCACCAGCTGCAATATCTACCTACAATTCCAAACAGATTAAGAAAAAAATCAAATTAAGTTGAAGTTATTTCTCCTTAAAAAGAAAAATAAGAACTATGACACTCATATTCATCAAACCATTCAATCATTACAACATTATACTTTGATTGCTTTAAGAGTCCAGGCCTATATATATATATATATATACATATATCAAAATAGACCAGAAGCCACTAAAAAGGGGGATGTAAAGTCCAGTTATTAATGTGGAGAGAGCTATTTCTATGATGGGCTTGTCCCCAAAATTCCAAACACTAGATTGGCAATCAATTTTGGCCGTCATTAACAAGATACATCTAATTATTTTACTTTTCACAGCTATGTCTCTATATTTTGACTTTTCTTTAAAGCATTCTGTTCAAATTTTCAACAACTAATCCTTAAACAAAGTCGTCATACCACTGGCATTTAACCATTCAAATGAACTTGGATATCTAAGATTAAAATGAAGTTATTTGTAAACAAAGCTAGTGCTCAATAGATCTACTGATATGTCATATGTTTTACTTGTTTATAACCATGAAATCCTCATTTCCCTCTTTAATCTTGACCTCAGCTAATTATTCATAACCATATGGTATTGGTGAGCTGTCATTTGTTCCTATATTACTATGTTTGATGCCATATTGGTTAATTCTTGGTCATATTTTGTCCATAGTAAACAGCTGAAAAATAATAAACCACAAAAGAACCTCTTTTTTTTTCATACATCTTGTCATAGCAGAAAAAAAAGATCTTCAAATGGAATTTACTGTCATGAACATATAATACCAACACAAAAGAAGACATGTATCAAAATAACCAAACAGAATGAGCAGGCTATCGGATGATATAACAGTTTCTGAGAATACAACCCTCTAAAGATTAGTTTATTATCTTCTGCTCAGACATTACAAGAATGCATTCTAGTGTCTCTTACTTCAAAAATTAATAGAACAATTCCATAAACCATCTTGGATTTTTAAATTCAAGTTCAAGCATAAACTCTGTCGGGTAGTAACAGAAAAAATTATTATCCAGCCTTAAGATATAAAAGAAACTGGAATAAACAACATAGTCTCACAGAATGATACCAACCAGATTAAGTCCAGAAAGCCCCTGGACAGGAATAGGTTGTGACCTTGGCTGGGTATCTCCAGTTCCAAGTTGTCCATATTCATTATTACCCCATGCCCATAAAGTTCCATCCTCTTGAAGAGCTAGATTATGAAATGCCCCGACCGCAATGTGCCTCACATTTTCTAGACCTTGTACCCGAACAGGGACTGAGATCTGTTTTCTATAGGACGAATACAAATATTTAGAAGGTAGCAGTCATTAGAAAGTATTTGATTATCTAAGAGAAACATTGAGTTTAATATGTAAATCAGTTTCATACTTAAAACAAAATATAAAAGTAGTCATTCAAGCTCAACTAGTTTTTACATGTCACCAGGAGGCCATGGTTGACCCCATGTCCAAACATGACCTTCACGTGTAAGTACCACTGAGTGAGTTCCTCCTGCAGCAACCTACATCTCATACAATTAGAAAACACGAAATAGCGATATAACATAAGTTGAAATGCCAAATACACAGATTATTTGGTTGTTCTCATTAAGATAGTAATGTGGAAATTCCAACACAATCAACAATTTGAGGACTATATCGACACACAACAGAAAACAATCAGATGCGCTAGGGTGGTATTTTGATCACCTATGCTAAAATTGAGTGATAGCGCACAATGTATAGAATAAACAAATTAATAACGAGATTTTTCATATTTCTAGAGATAAAACCCATCATACCATCGAAAATAAGGTGAGCTGATAGGCTATAAACCACTTGTTCTAGCACTGCATATCAACATAATGAGTTACCTGGCGAACAACAAGCTTATGAGCACAACGTTGGGGGATCACTATATCTCTCCTCAAAGGTCTACCAGTGTCATCCTTGCGCTCAGGTTCTTCACCACACTGTCCATATTCATTTCCACCTGAAAACAATTGGATTTGCTCTTTACATTTATCCCATGCTTTAAACTATTTACGCACCTTAATTTTGTCTGAAAATCCGTCCAAGTCACAAACAGACAAGAACAAACAATAAAAACAAGAAATAAAATGCAAAATATAATGCAGAGAGAAACAGAGGTATGCTATCCAAGTACACCCTACAACCATTTAAACAACATTTCCTCTTTCTGCAATTCAAAATCTGAGATAATCGCCATAATCACAATCCACTATACATTTCTTGTATGAAGCAAGTATGAAAAACCAAAAGATCAAATGCAAAGATCAAAACTTAGTAAGAAATACCCCATGCATAAGCTCTGCCTTGATCATCAACAGCCAAACAGTGCCATCCACCAATAGCAGCCTACAAAGAAAGAAAACAAATTTAAACCAAAACGCCATATCTTGGTCATCAATTCATGGTGACTACTCTCCGAAGATGTTAGTAGAGAACGTCAGACAGCAATTTAGTCAAACATGCCAAACCATCTATCCATTCTCACCTATCATCTCAATTCATACATGGCAAATACAAAAACAACTCAGCAAAACAAAATTACAGAAGCATCAATACTAACTAAAGCTATCATCATTTCACTAGAAGCAGAATCAGCAGGGTACCTGAACAATTTTAACATTGGCGAGTGCCTTGACCTGGCTAGGAATGTTCTCGGTCTTGGTCTCAGGAGGGTGTCCAAGTGTTCCCCTTTGGTTCCAACCCCATGTGAACAACTACAAATCCCAAAAGAATAAATAACAATGATTCAATGCCAGAAAAGGAAAGAGCGTTAGTAAGAGAAATGCGGAAACCTTGCCGTCGTCGCAGATGGCGAGGGAGTTTCTGCTGCCGGCGACGACGGAGCGGACTCGTTGGTGGTCGAGGGCTTTGACGACGCAGACCCACTCCTTCTCCTCGTTGTTGCCGATTCCTAATTGACCGTCTTCTCCAGAGCCCCAAGCAATGATGTGGGAATTGGAATCCATTGGAATGCTTGATGTTGAAGCACTCTTCAGTCTTCAGTGCTGAGTAACGAGTAGTAGTAGGGTTTAATCCAACATTTGCACAAATTAGCAGAAATTGCAAAATGAGGGTTTGCATTCTAGAAAATTGCGCATATGATCTTATCATGGTTTAAGGGTGTGTTTAGATTAGAGTTTCCAAACATATTTTGGATAAAAATAATTCTTAATTTTTGGGTTTTTTTAATGTACTTTTAGCTATTTATCTACCAACTTTATCGTTGTATACATGTTATTATATTATTTATGGAATTCTTATGATTTCTATTTATATAAGTTCTTTTTCTATTATTTTTATTTTTATTTTTTTGTTAACTATTTGTTTGATATTATACACTTTTATAATTATAATTTTTGTGTATTATTTTTGTTATTTATTTTTTTATAATATAATTTATTGATCCTATTAGGTAAAGTAAATTAAACAAAAAATTATAAGTAAATAATAATAATAGTAAAAAATTACAACGTAAAGTACTAAAACTATACTATATAAAAAATCAGAAAAGCTCTACAACCATGTAATTTTTTCATCCAAACTATTCAAGTAACTTCCTCGACACGCGCATTCCCCCCTCCTTATTATACACGCGTGTCATATAACGTAAACCTTGTTTTCTTCTCGCGTTTTCGTTCTTCTTCTTCTTCTTTTCTACTCGTGTTCTTCTTCTTCTTCAACCTAATAAGCTTCGTCATTCTCTTCTGTTCGCGTTTTCTTCTTTTTCGTCTTTCTTCTTCTTCGTTTTCTTCTTCGATTTACACTTCTGAATGGAATCAATGAATGATTCAACTTTAAATCAGTTGAATGAGAACGATATGGTTTATTCTTCTGAAACGAATAATGCTGATGAGGTTTGGATTATTCAATTTTGAATTGAATTGAATAGAATGTGATTGTTAATTTTATTTAAATTGAATTCAATGGACATAGGTGTTTTTGACTTTGAATTGAATTGAATTGAATTGATAATATATAAATTGTAGACAAATGTGTTTCGAATTTGCTTTTGTATAATGCATTATGTTTCGTTCACTAAGTAGTATATAATTCTTTCATTGTGAATAACTGTTCGGTTCGGTAAACATAAAGGAGTTTGAATTTATTTTAACACACTGGATTATGTTTCGTTCATTCAGTACTCGTTCACTCAGTACTATAGAGTTGTTTCACCATGAGTACGTGTTCGGCTTGGTATGTAGAAAGGAGTTTATAAAAAAGATTAGAAGACTATATATAATGTATTATGTTTTGTTTATTGAGTAATAAATAATTGTTTCACCGTAATGACATTTTCGGTTCACCATGCAGACCAACTGTGTTGTGGACGAAAAATTTGTCCCAAAGGTGAGGATGATTTTCAAGACACTAGAAGAAACTTGAATGTTCTACAAAGATTATTTCAAATTTGCTAATTTTTCTACCAAAATAAAGAACACGACTCGGGACGGAGACAGGATTAAGAATCAACTAATCATATGCACCAGAGAGGGGAGGTGGAAATCCAAGATATCTCCAACTTTGAAGACAAATCCTTCAACCGAGTTGAACTGTCCAGCCAGGATTTACGTACACATAATAAAGGACATTGGTCTTTGGACAATTTCCAAAGTTGTTCTGAATCACTCACATCTTTGCTGTCCAGACCGGGCAGAGATGCTCAAATAACACAGGGAGTTTAGCATTTTTGTTCGTCGCACCATTGAAACCAATGAGGAAGCTGGAATCAGACTGAGCAAAACTTACCAATCATTTGTGGCAGTAGCTGGCAGCCACCGTGAACTAAGTTTTATAGAAAAAGACGAGAGGAATTACATCACAAGGGAAGTTTGGAATATTTCTGAAGAAGATGATACCAAAGAATTTGGGAAGTACTTTATAAGAATGAAAGAAAAGAACCAAAATTTCTTCTTTGAACTCAACCTTGAAGGCAATCACTGCATTAAACATGCATTCTGGGCCGTTGTAAGAAGCAGAGATGCATTTGAGTAGTTCGGAGACGTGGTTTCATTCGACACCACCTATAACACAAACAGGTGTTCCGTTCAGTCACATATATTTTCATGGTTAGTGCATGTACAACTTTCGGTTCATCACGGTCTGGGTGCGCTTATTTATGCAGGTATAATCTGGTTTTAGGTTCCTTTGTGGGCGTGAATCACCACAGCCAATCGACACTTCTCGGATGCGCACTGATGAAAAATGAGGACATCCAATCATTCAAATGGCTATTCGAGTATTGGCTACGTTGCATGGGAGGAAAGACACCAAAAGGCATTCTTACCGATCAATGCACATCGATTCAAAGGGCAATTGAGTTGTGCATGCCAACAACAATTCACCGGTGGTGCATTTGGCACATCATGAAGAAGATCCCACACAAACTAAACGGCTACAAGCGACACGACGAAATTGAACAAGAGATGAGCTATATTGTTTGGAACTCGTACACAAAAGACGCATTTGACAGAAACTGGAACGATTTCCTCACAAAGTACGACCTCGGAGGGAACAAGTGGCTTTCAGGTAATCGAGGTTTTAATTCGAATTATTTTCATGCCCATACCTTTTTTTTTTCAAAACATGCACTGGTTTCGGTTCACCACACCTTATCGGTTCGGTTTATTATGCAGAGCTGTACGAGGATCGGTATATATAGATTCCAGTTTACTTGGATCATCACTTCTGGGTCGGAATGAGAAGCACATAAAAGAGTAAGAGCATACATTCATTTTTCAACAAGTTCATCACATGCAATAGCTCCCTGAGACAATTCGTGAAGCAATACAACAATTGCCTAGCAAGCAGAGAGCAAAGAGAGAGAGAATTTGATGCTGCAGATTTTCACACCATGATATCGTGTGCAACAAAATCAGCAATAGAGGCCCAATTTTAACACGTGTATACCCACAAGAAGTTCAAGAAAGTTCAAGCACAATTCAAAGGAAAAGTGAACTGCATCACAAGATCAATGCATTCCATCCTAGGTTTCACAACATACGAAGTAGTAGAGCAGGTTGCCAACTCAACATTCAACAAATTTTTGGTCACGTACGATGCGGTATCACGAGAGGTAAAGTGCCAATGCTTGTTATTTGAGTCAAGGGGCATATTGTGCCACTATTCCCTGAGCGCCCTAAGCTTCGAGCGAGTGGATAACGTGGCACCGAAATACATACTAGAACGCTGGAGCTAGAATATAAAAAGGAGGTACACACACATCAAGAGCAGCCAAGATGAGTCTCTACTAGAGCCGAAAAGTAAGAGATTCGACGAATTGGTGTTTCGATCACACAATATATGTGAATTTGCATCCGAGTTCGAGGAGTTGACCAGAATTATGCACCGGGTGTTTGACAAGGTCACCGTTGAGATGCAAGAATATCAAGAGAAAAGCAAAGAAAAAAGTTCGTTATCCCACGAAGAAGTGACGTTGAGCGACGTGAACAACCTTCAAATCCCGCCACGCGTCAAAACAAGAGGGCGGTTTAAAAACAGACTTGGATCAAATATGGAAAAAAAATCTCAAATGCCATGAAGAAAAAGAAAAAGACAGCTGCAAGTGAGGTGAAATTGACTTGCTTTCGATTAGAAAAAAATACATTTGTGCATTTTGCTAATATACAATTAATTGTGTCTTTTGTAGTTGAACCTTTTAGACGACGGATCATCAATTCATTCAAGCTCCAGCCTTTACAATGCACCAGATATGAATTATCCAAGAGAGGATTATACGAGTTTTAGTTTTTATTAATATAAATTTCTTTTCACCCATGAACAAATTTCGATTCACCGAGGTTATAGGAGGGTTAATTTCTGATGTTGTTACTCTTTAATGAATAGTCATTTTATTTGTGAAATTCTTTATTCCAAAAGTCATTTTTTTCTTTATTGAATAGTGAATTTATTGTGCTATGTTAGAGAGTTCAGGTGTTTTTGAAAACTGAATACTGATAGAAATATTTTTTATAATTAGCTCTCTGTATTTGTGTACTGTCTTTGCAACTTTCGGTTTGGCCGGTGTATTAATTTCATTTCACTGTGTTTTTGGTGTTCCTAATGTATTGGTAAATACACTGATTACAATCACTGAAAACCTGGAACAAAACAGCAGCCAGATAGTTCCAACAGATATAAATATTAACATTAAATATATACATTGATATTAAGATTAGATATATACATTAACATTTGAGATATATACATTAGATATTAAGATTAGATATATACATTGACATATATACATTGAAAGAAGCATTGTTTGCTTTTTTAAACAAGTTAAATAAAATATTGTTAATTACAACTAGTCAATCATAATATATGCTATTTACTATCTAAATTCTCATATGAGAATTTACAATAAGGGCTGGAGAGGGCAGCAGATGACTTTGAGAGTCTTATTACTTCAGATGTCTGAATCACTTAGTCTCTGATTTTATTCATTTCATGCAACAGAATATTCAGACAATATTGGTACCTGAAGTCATCAATCTCTTCCTACATTTCAATTGACAGGAATTAGTTACATAAGAAATGAACCTAACTGAAATAAGAAATGAAAGAACTTTATTAATTTAGAAAGTACTTACTTGTATCCAAGCTTTATATTTATATCTTTTTCCGCTTTTGATCTTTTGTGGATCAATTGTTTCGAGCCATTTCATTATGTATATGCCACAATCATAGCTAAGCAATAATTGAGTATAATACCATTAATAGTATACAAAATAAAACACATTAAAAATAGCACTATAGAAGAGAAAGATTCTTACTTTGTACATTGACCATTCAGCATGATATACTCTACTTCTTTTCCCTCTCCGTCCTCCATTAAGGGATCCGCCCCAACGTACACCCTCTTCTGGAAAATTATTAACCCCTGAAAGGGACACAAAAAGTAAATAAAGAGAAGCAACAATAGTGAACCGAACTCCTCTCATGTACTGAATAATTTGAATCATTTACAACAAAATAACTTACAATAAATTTGTTTAGTTTTACTCTCAATTCAGGTATATATTTTTTTTCTCCTTATTGATAGGGTCAAGGACATAGAATGCCTTTTTCTTGACATTGGCAATCCACAACCACCAATGCCATCCGTTAAAAACCGGCACAAACAGCTGAAGTTTGGGAAAATGATAGAATATTTCAGTTGAAATAATAGCAAACGAGAAAATTATCAAAGATTTTTTAGAAATGAATACTTACAAATGGATGTGATGCCAGTTTTCCTTTGTCAAGGAAATGGTGTTGGTGGGCATATTGTTCGATATCGAACCGGTAAGCCTTATTTGTCCTTTTATTAGTGTATTCCACGCCATGGTTTCCCAATATAAACATCTGCAAAACGAACATCAGTTAAATCAGAAGTGACCAGACTAGTGAATCAATATGAACATTCCCACCGAACCGAACATGAATCATGTGCAGAATCAACATCAACAAGTCCGCTGAACAGAACTCCATTTATGATTTGAATAAGACGTGATAAACACCAATCAATAGTGAATAAGATATTTAGCTTACCACAATATCCTGTAGCACAATGTATATTTGTTCCTGATACCAGCAACATTATCTCGTTAAGAATCATGCTATATAGGGTCACCACCTGTAGCAAGAAAATTTATGAGATATAATGTATAAGAGTCTTTAGAAAAATCATTAATATTAATGCAATTGGCAAAGAATTTACCGTGCTTTCCACTTGTTTTTTGGGCATTAGAGACATGAAATGTTCTCTAACCCCCTCGTAAAGTGTGTCATGCTTCAAGACAAATATGGCATCATATTCGTTGCTACTATCTTTGGTCCGTTTAACAAGTGTCATCCAATGATAACACTTTTCGATCTACTCCTTTGTGATTTTCTTTTTCTCCAGAGTTTTGAAAGCTTCAGCAGTTATGAAGGTTGGCTCGGCAGTTGTTGCTTTAGCAAACTTCAATGCTGGCGTTACCCCATCATCTACCACCGCCTCTTCCAGGATTTCCAGTTGTGAAACAGTCAACTCAGAGGGCTGAGTTGGTTGAGAGGGGGAGTTACTTGAGATGCTAGGGGACTTATCCCGAGGCTAAAGGAAGGCATGTTATCCTTTGTTGCCTAGGATGAGCAACACTGAAAGATGATATACATATTAAACAATGATATTAAACAAAAAAGATGTCAAACAACTCAATGAACCAAAATGATACAATGTGGTGAACAATGGTAAAACTTGCAATTCAGGCTGTGCTTCTTCTTCTAATTGTCGTGCCACTGGAGGTTCTTGTTGCTGTTGTTGGTTGGGAAGGCTGCTGCATTAAACAGAAAAGATTTCAATAATGATACAGATTTTTCTAATAAAAAGAATTCTAATTACCAGCTAGACCAGGAGATTATAAAAAATGATATTAATTAAAACTTACACATTCATTGGAGGTTTTGGCTCCGTATTCCGTGGTGAAGATTCCTCAACATCCTGCTTTTGTTATTCTGATTGTTGTGCGGTGCTTTTTCATAGGGCTTATGTTGCGGTTTTAAAGGGCTGCTGCATAAAATAGGAAGCAGTTCAATAATGATCCCAAACTATTATTATATTCCATTAAAAATAATAAAAAGTATTTTATGAGCCCACCAAACCGAACTCTATTGATGCACTGAATAAAACATGATAAATAATAAAACAGCTAGAAAAGCATTACTGCATGCAATCAGAATAACCCTAAACCCTGAACATACTAGCTATCAAGTGATTTAAAATTACCGAGCCCACCGAACCGAAATGATACAATGTGGTGAACAATGATAAAACTCACAATTCAGGCTCTGCTTCTTCTTCTAATTGTCGTGCCACCGGAGCTTCTTGTTGTTGTTATTATTTGGGAGGGTTGCTGCATTAAACAGAAAAGATTTCAATAATGATGTAGATTTTTCTAATAAAAAGAATTCTAATTACCAGCTAGACCATAAGATTATAAAAAATGATATTAATTAAAACTTACACATTCATTGGAAGTTTTGGATCCGTATTTCTTGCTGAAGATTCCTCAGTAGCCTGCTTTTGTTGTTCGGATTGTTGTGCCAGTGCTTCTTCACTGGGCTGCTGTTGCGGTTCCCAAAGGTTGCTGTATTAAACAGGAAGCAGTTCAATAATGATCCCAAACTATGATAATATTCCATTAAAAATAATAAAAATTATTTTTTGAGCCCACCGAACCGAACCCCATTGATGCACTGAATAAAACATAATAAATAATAAAACAGCTAGTAAAGCATTGTTGCATGCAATCCGAATAACCCTAAACCCTAAACACACTAGCTATCAAGTGATTTAAAATTACCAAGCCCACCGAACCAAACAAAATTTATGTGGTGAATAAATATTTATAAACTTACTCATTATCAGAAGTTTGTTGTGTTTGACTTCTGGAGGGACATAGATAAAGTCATCTTTGATCAACTCTTCCTGAAGAGAACTTGGAAGAGACAACGCAAGAGGATTTCTAAGAAATGTAAACAAGGAAGAAGTTAATGTTGAATAATTAGAATTTGTTCTGAGAAACGGAAATCTGAACATTGAAAAACTCACATTTCCAAAGGTTCAAACCGAGTTTCTTCCCGAACGTCAATGACTTGTAGCTCAGAATCAGGTGTAGCGCTAGTGACATTTAAACACGTTTTTCGTGTGATTAATTAAATAAAAATTAATTACCTATATCTAAAAGAGTAACATAAATATTTTTAACTTACATTGGTGGACTTTTAAAAGTCTTTATTGGATGGATTTTTTTTTCTAAAATATTTTACTGGGGTTTTCGGGGTATTTTTCATAAAAAAAGATAACAAATTAAAATTAGAAACCAAGATTAAAAGCATATGTCTAGAAACACATTAAATTCACGTTTGGAAACCACCGAACCAAAAGTAAAGAGTGCAACGAATCAATTTATGTGGTATTGTCTAGGGCATTTACAGACAATGTGGAGCTTTCCTGAGTCTGCAAGAGAGGTTCGCTTCCGAGATGTACAGTCAGCAGTCTAAGCAAGATAAATAAATATTAGTAATTGAATCCAGAGAAATTAGAAAAGGTTCTAGCAATAGTTAGCAAAGAAAGAAAAATAACTCGGTATAAGAAGCCGAATCTTACATCTCAGACAAATCATTTTAAGGCTCCGTCAAGTCAAACTCATCTGGAGCAACGTTTGCTATTTGAGCTCCATCATTTCTCTTCTTTGATATCTTTTCTCTTATTGTCTCCAACGCTTGTCTTCTTCTTTCTGTAGCGTTGTCTTTTATTTGTTCAGATTTGAAAGTTCATAAAATAAGTTTGAAGGAACCTAAAACGAAAGCATCAATAAAGTAAAAGAAAATATGATTCGAGAAACTTACTCCTTTTCAGATTTGGTTTGTTTTTGTCACCCTTTGCGGTTGTTTTCTTTTTACTATAGGTGTTTCGTCAATTTCTTTTTCTCTGCAACATAGACAAACACATTGAATTTATACCAGAGAAAAATATAAGCAAGAAAAAGACACTAACAATCAAGTGAACAAAACTGACAGATTCCACTGAATCGAAAGAAATTCATATGCCGAACAAAACGTGATACTCATTCAATCATAAAGAAAAATATTTCCGGATTAAAAAGAACTCAACTTGAGCAACTCCACTGAATAATATCACATTTGTAATTTACTTAACAAGCATACATAAACAATTTTCAGCAAGGAAATGCAAAACTAAACCAGATGAATATCATACAATCATATAAATGAACATCACCCAATACTTATTGGCTTTCAGATTTGCTTGTGCCCTCTGAATCTGTCAGCACATGCTTTCTCTTTTTTCTTTATTTTTTAACCACCTTCTATGGTTGTTTTCTTTTCTTTGTGCCAATTTTTCAAATTTTTTTTCTCTGCAATACATAAGAACAAGCGCATAAGAACAACTTTAAGCAAATACAATCTTTCATCTTCCGAAGAAGAATCCAGATCAACAATTTTCTTTTTTTTTCTTTCTCTCCTTTTTCTTTCTTATCTAACTTCTTTATTTTTGTTTCTTCCTTCTTTATTTTCTTTCTTCACAGAAGTCCCTAAAAAATAAATTTATTTAATGAGAAATATAGTAACAAGCAGCTAAATCAACATTAGCAACCCACTGAATCGAACGATAGTAATGTGTTGAATAAAATACCATAAAACGTGATAATTATTTAATGATCAAAAACATATTTTTGCATGCAGAAGAACTCAATTGAACACGCTAACAATCTGGTTAACTAAAGGGAGCAGACCCACCGAACCGAATAAGATTCATATGGTGAATAAAACGTGACAAACATTTAATCATCAAGAAAAATGTTTCTGAATGAACAAATATTCAAATGAACACACTAACAATTGCAAGTAGGAGAAATAAATTAATTATAACCTAAAATACAAGTTTATTTAGTTAGCAGAGTATTTTAGAAGCATTTGAAATGAAATTTTAGGGGAAATTTTTTGTTTAATTTACCAACGGGTCACTTGCTTCCTTCGAAATTCGGTCAAGCATCATTTGCTTTGTCCAATGGGCCACCCACGATGATGGGGGAGTATCAAGTCCGAACAGAAGAAGGAACTTAGTTTTATGGATGTATATCAGCATCAAAACAAAAACACAGCCATCAACAAACAGTTTTGTTCCCTTTCTCTTGTTTTCAATTCCTTTCATCAAGATGTTGAGCACGTGTTTCACCCAATTCTACTCTTGGATGTTGTCCACATGAAAGATAGGTGGCTTATGGATCGGGGAGGCCACGCTTACCATGGTCAGCAGCATGAAGCACTTTTGTATGAAGACGATAAAAGTCCTTTTGAATTTTTGCCGGTTCTCCTCTCCTTCAACACTCATCTCCATAACAGACCTTGTCTTCTAGATTCAGTTTGGTATAATCAACCTTGTCATCAAAATGATTCCTTACAATATTTTAATAGCAAAAAATCAGTAAAAAAGGCTCAGTTTAATTTTCTATACACCAATGAACGAAAAATAAGCAAGAAGCAGAAAGTGTATTACCGCCGTTGTTTATGCCTAGTGCAGCTGCTACCTTGCAAGGAGTTATTTTAATGTTCCCCTGGAGAGTTTTCAAGCATCCCTTGTAGTCATCAAAGCAATCAATCAATTCTCTCAACGGGGCGTGAGAGACATTCATTTCTGGGACATGTTTCAAGACACCAAATCCCATTTGTTCAAATATATCTCTCTTTTCTTAATTCATATTCCTAAACACTGTTGCTATTGCCTTTGTTTGGTATCTGCAATCAATAATCATGAGTTTTCTGCAAGTTTTGAAACAGAATGTGAGGATATATTTATAATACAAAAGAGATATTATTTGAATGAAACCGGATAAATATATTTAATGTGCTTACGTTATAGTGTGGCTTCTCTTTTTTTGTCACCGTTGTCTTGTTGTGTTTTGCTATAATAAAAAAATTTGGTCAATACTTCACTCAATACACTGAAAAGCACAAGCATGCATATCTTAATCAAATCAATTAAAATGTCCCATTCCACCGAACCGAACCCGCTTTATGCACTGAATAAAACATGATAAATAATGAATCAGCTAGACTAGTTACACTATCCACTATCTACTCACATGCATTATCCACTAAACTGAATTAAAATAAGAACAAATTTTATTCAAAACCCTAGTTATATTGTAAAAATGCAATCAGAATAAAGCCTAAACCCTAAACACACTAAATATCAAGTGAATGAGAATCACTAAGCCTACCTAATCGAACACAAATCATGTGGTGAATAAATCATTATAAGCTTTCAATTATGAAGAATAGTATTTCTTCATGAAATAGAAGCTAACTGAATAGAGTAACAATCAAGTTCAAAGACCTAGTTACACTATCCACTGAACTAAATGAATAAAAGAACAAATTTGATTAAAAGCCCTAGTTATACAGTAAAAATGCAATAAGAATAAAGCCTAAACCTTGAACACACTAAATATAAAGTGAATGAGAATCACCAAGCCCACCGAACCGAACACGATCCATGTGGTAAATAAATCATTATAAACTTTCAATTGTTATGAATAGTATTTCTTCATGCAATAGAAGTTAATTAAATAGACTAATAATCAAGTTCAAAGACCTAGTTACACTATCCACTTAACTGAATGAATATACGAACAAATTTGATTCAAAGTCTTAGTTATACTGTAAAAATACAATCAGAATAACCCCTAAACCCTGAACACACTAAATATCAAGTGAATGAGAATCACCAAGCGCACCAAACTGAACACAATCCATGTGGTGAATAAATCATTTTAAACTTTCAATTATTATGAATAGTATTTCTTCAAGTTCAAAGACCTAGTTACACTATTCACTAAAGTGAATAAAAATAAGAACAAATTTGATTTAAAGCCCTAATGATACTGTAAAAATGCAGTCAGAATAAAGTCTAAACCATAAACACACTAAATATCAAGTGAATGAGAATCACCAAGCCCACCGAACCGAACACAATCCATGTGGTGAATAAATCATTATAAGCTTTAAATTATCAAGAATAGTATATCTTCATGCAATAGAAGTTAACTGAATAGACTAACAATCAAGTTCAAAGACCTAGTTACACTATCCACTGAACTAAATGAATATAAGAACAAATTTGATTCAAAACCCTAGTTATACTGTAAAAATGCAATCAGAATAACCCATAAACCCTGAACACACTAAATATCAAGTGAATGAGAATCACTAAGCCCACCGAACCAAACACAATCCACGTGGTGAATAAGCTTTTAATTATTAAGAATAGTATTTCTTCATGGAATAGAAGTTAACTGAATATACTAACAATTAAGTTCAAAGACCTAGTTACACTATCCACTGGATTGAATGAAAATAAGAACAAATGTAATTCAAAATCCTAGTTATATTGTAAAAAAGTAATCAGAATAAAGCCTAAACCCTAAACACACTAAATATCAAGTGAATGAGAATCACCAAGCCAACCGAACCAAACACAATCCATGTGGTGAATAAATTATTATAAGCTTTCAATTATTAAGAATAGTATTTCATAAAATTTCAATCATCAAGAATAGTATTTCTCCATGCAAAAGAAGAACTGAACAGAGTAACAATCAAGTTCAAAACTCTAGTTACACTATCCACTGAACTGAATAAAAATAAGAAAAAATTTATTCAAAGCTCTAGTTATATTGTAAAAATGCAATCAGAATATATTGATCTACTGAACGAAAAAAATCAATACAGTAAAATTAAAAATGCAACTAAGAGAGACGCTACATTACAAGATTTCAAATGAACATTGATTTTTTTATTGTAATAAATAATAATATATTATTTATAAATATGGTTCATTGAGAAACTTTAAACCACCAGACAAGATCGGATAAGTTTTGAAAACAATAATGAATTATTGCCACCTGTTTGCATGTGAAACTAATAAGTTATGAGTTTAACTGTTAGATAAAAAATATTATTTTTATTTTAGAGACTATTTCAATTGGCCTTGAGACAAATATTCTTATATTTGAAAAAGTATATGTAAAATTTAGAATCTCTTAAAGAATAATTTTATCTAGTGTATTGGAATTTAAATTAGAATTTTTTTATTTTCAAATTAGGAAAAAAGAGGGACAGTTTTATCATGAGATGGATTATATTTATATATCTTATTTGAATCTCTGAACTTAGATCTTTGATCATCTGGACAGTAGCACCTTTAGAATATTCTCCTATAAACCAGTTTTTGCAAGACAATATTTTTTTCTATAATTCAGACGAGCAAACAGGTTCAGTGGGAAGATGGTTTTAGTCTGGTGCGACGTTTAAGGTTTATGACTCTCACTCTCGTAGTAGTTACTTGTAGTTTAGTAAGAAGAAGTTTGGTTGAGAGTACCAGGAGAACCGCCAGCTTGTTTCAGAAAAATATAAATTCTTGGCTTGACTTTATCTTAGGAAGGTTCTGTTCATTGCTGCTTTTCATTTCAGGAGGGACATCTCACTGACGGATAGCTGTTCACGGTGGTTTTTTGGTTAGGAATCAGTTGTTCATTGTATTCGAAATTGTTCGAAAGCTCATCAGCTAGTTTGGCAAACTTTAGAGATTTATGATCAACCTCTGAATTTGATGAACTAATTCTTACTTCATAGCAAAGAGTGCCCTTTTAAATTCTTTTATGGTCTTTGATGGATTTGGCGTTTCAAGAATAATGAGATCTTTCATCCACACGAGTTTTGGCCCCTGAATAAGATAACTAGTATGGCTTTGTCCTTGGAAAATGAGTTTCGGAATATTTTTGTGTTGCAATGAGTTTCTATTCCCTCTATTATTAGTGGCTCATGAATTTTTCTTTCGGTTGGTACTTTTAAGATTAATTATGATAAAAGTTATCCCGATATTGGTGATCGTGTTGGTTTTGCCTATGTTAGTAGAGATTGTAATAGAAGTTGACAACGGAGTTGTTTGGAAACGATTGAGAGTCGTAATATTCTGTAAGGAGAGTTGTTTGTTATTTGGAGAGGATATCTTCTAGCTTGAAATTTGGGACAAATAGATGTTATTTGTGAAACAAATTGTGTGAATATCTTTACTCTTGTCAATAATTTTTAGGATAACTCTATTTTTGTTAATTTTTTCATGTTAAAAATCTAGAACATCATGTCTTAAATATGGTGTGTTGATCTCCAATTAATCTTAAAATATATATATAAATAAAACGGTAGACATTATGATAAAGACGACAATAAAGACTTATACTCATCAAATAAAATTCTTATTGACTTAAAAAAATTCAAAAACAGTATTAAGCGGAATTACTTTGCTCTTAAGCAGTTTTTTATTTTTATTTTTTTGTTTATTTTGTTATTATTTTTCAGTCAATAAAAAAACGTGTTCAAAAAGTATTTTGTGTTGATAAACTAATGTTATTCATGTTTTTAATTATCTTTTCCATTTTTAGTAACAACGCAACCTTTTTTTCTTCAGTAGACCGATTACTTTCTCATTATGCAATAAGCCAAAAGCGCGCTCTGAAGAGTATAACTACTCCAAGCACCAAGACAACATCTAGTACCAGAGACATTAAGACAGCTACAAAAAACCGCGCGTATAATAAATAAATAAATAAATAAATAAAATACCTGAAGGTGTGACAGCTCTATTAGTTTCTAATGATGGATTTAATTAAGAGAGAGACGAGTGTGTATCATAATCTCATCATTAAATATCCAATTCAGTTATTGTCTATTTTTACCAAAGATAAAATGATTTTTGTTTAAAAAAAAAGACACTTTAGCTTTTAATTTTTTTATTTTGGAATAATACAATTTTTTTATTTTTTTAAATAATAACAAAAATTAATTTTGTGAGGATTTTATTTATATTTATTGGAGGATTTTAAACTTTTACAAATTTTTTTCAACAATATAACTAATTATTATCACTAGTTTTTTCATCCTCATTATTATCACTCTTACCTCTATTATTTTTATTACTTTATCATCATCATTATCTCCTGTACTGTCATCATCACCAATATCAATATTATCAACATTAAAGTTTTTTTCTTTCATTTTTTACTCGATGTTATTTTTTTTCTTTAAAAGGTATTTGTACTACAATTACTTTTTTACGGCATCATTTTCATCAATGATTTTTCTTCACTTAATTATCATTGGTAAAGAAATTTTTTAAAACAAACTAGAGGTTTAAAACCCCACAAAATACAAATAAAACCTCCCACAAAACTAACTTTTGTTATTATTTAACGAATTTTTTAACAGAAAGATTGTATTGTCCCAAAATAAAAAGGTTGAGGATCGAAGTGTTCTTTTTGTTGGACAAGGATTGCTTTGTCCTTCGTAAAAATAGACAAGGACTGGGTTGGGTGTTTACTCTAATCTCGTTGCAAAAATCGTTATAAATTAAACTTTTTTTATGATATTCTCTAATCCGACAGGTAAAAGACTAATCCGTCGTGGATTGAAATTCCATTTAAAGATTTACGGTTGGTCAATAAATTGCTGCATACACAAGATAATATTCAAACTTCGGATCCTTACTTACACGAATTAGTGAACTAATTATTAAACCAATCCAACTTGATTAGAAATTAAACTACTTTAATTAGGAGTATTGTGACTTGTGTGATATTTATATTGTATTCTATGGTTATTATGATTATGATAAGGTGGAAATTCATCGGCAGTTAATTTCATATATGAAGTTATTTTTAAATTACTGATATGTGTTATTATTTGGTTATTTTGATAAAAAAAATTGGTTTATTTTAAATAAATTATTATTTTTAAATCGATTTAGATAAATCAAATAACCATCTTTTAAAGATTTTTTTTATTCTTTCTGTCTATTATCCTAAATGATAAATTTAGTACATTCTTTATTTTTATTTTTTTAATCAAATTTATTTTTAACTTTTATTTATTTAATTCTCGTGAAATATATGTATACAAATTATTTGAAAAAGTAAAGTTTGGTATTCTAAAAAAATAAAATTCATGTCTTTTTGTTTGTATAAGAACGCGAAAGAAGGAAAATTAGAAATCGACTAAAAAGGAAAAAAATTAGGATTCACATGAAAGGAGGAATAAAAACAAAAATTAAGGAATACATTTGAAATAAAAAATTTGATTAAGAAATACGAATAAGAAGAATATACTCGATTAAAAATTTAAAAAAGAATAAATATCATGAGCGTAACAAAGAATAAGAGAATAAAAGTAACTGTTTAGTCCAACTTAAATTGTTTATTTTTAATTAAACCATTTGTATGCAATAAATTAAGTAATTTTTTTCAAACAAAAAATAACACATGTCAACAATTTAAAAATAACTTCATATAAAATTGACTGCAAATAAATTTTCCGCCTTATGATCATTATACTCACTATAAAATTTTGGCAATACTTGAAAATGTAGTTAATTTAATTTTTTTTATCATGACGATATTTTTTAATTAAAAAAGTAAAATTAAAAGGTGCAATTAAATTAAAAAGTATTATAAAATAATAAAATATGTGATCTTAATTTTAATTGGAGAAATGTTATACATGTAAAATTATTTGTTAATTAAGTCTAATTAAGTTAAACAATAAAATTTGAGCAAACGAAGAAAATGAGAATAATTTTTGTTAGTATATATATAGTAGGGTTGTGTTTGATTTTAAAAATAAGATAAAATAAGATAAGATATTGAATATAAGACATAAATAACAGAGACATAATATTAATATTTTTTTATTTTGTTTGGTGATAAACTAAAATAAATTATAGAATTTTAATTTATTATCATGTTTTTAATTTAAAAATTTAAAAATATATATATAATAATAAAAATTATAATTATAAAAAATTAATAAAAATAATAAAAAATAAAAAATATTACTTATTAATATTTTTATTATTTTTGATATAAAATATATTAATTTAATATCTGTAAACACAATTTATTCATGATTTTTTTTTTATTAATAGTATTGATATGGGACCCTGGTGATGGATAGGTAGAGAAGGTCATAGCTGTGTGAATGCGAGCATTAATTAGAGTCCACCAAACAAACCGGAGAATTAATAAATGTCAACCATTCTCTTTTCTAGCTTCTAATATTCTTTATTTATATGTAGCCATTTTCATGAACTGAACACCACAATCTGAATAATACAATACTATAATCTATAGCTACACTAGCTAATAGGCAGTTACAAAAATACAGAGGAACAAGTATGAAAAATGATTTTGATGAGGAAGAAATTCCAGCAGAGCCTGTGAGTCCAACTGGGCAATACTTGAACAGCACTTCATTGTGTGTTTACATTCTCGGTGTCTTGGAATCTGATGTTCCAATCGATGATAGCCACACTCTTTCACTGCTTCAACATGTTTTTCTCCCCATCAACACACGCTTCTCTTCCATCATGGTATATAATAATATATATTTGTTTTAATTTCTTAATTTTGCTACCATCTCCCTCCTCTGAGTTATAATACAATCCCGCTACGTTATCAACAGTATTTCTGTCAACTTCTGCTAACTCTTATTTATAACTGTATTTAATAAAAGTGTCTTTATAGATGTATCTAATAAAAATATTTTTTTATAGCTGTATTTAATAAAAGTATCTTTATAGATATATTTTTTGGATATGTCTTTTTATATATATGTTTAAAATATAATAATTAATTATTATTGATAATAAATTGACAAATAATATATTGGTATTTTATATTTTTTATTTATAATATATGTTTTTTTATTTTATTTTTTCTTATTAATATTGAAAATTTAATATCAGAGTGCACGGTATATTAATAATACGAAGAACCAAAATATTATATATACACTACAATTAATTATTAAAATTAATTATTATATATTTATATATAAATATGTGTGTTGTTTAACTTATTTTTAATATATATTTTATATTTTAATATATATTTTATATTAACAACTTATTTTAGTTGCTAATTTTAGTATATATTATTTAACTATAATTGTATTGAGAATTGAAAATGCATGTGTGCTATATCGGGAATTTTTAAGTAACGGCCACATATGTTGTGTTTAAATATAAGTCATCAAAGTTAGAATGTAGATACTATTAATGAGATAGAAGTAGCCAACAAAAAAGTTAGAAATTTAGATTATTGAAAAAAAAGGTAGTTTTTTATTTTCATTAGACAACCATATTTTAAACTTTTAATACATTTTTTTCTGGTAAGCATTTAGTTTATACAGATTATAGAAGAATTTCAGAAGACTATATATCAGAATTTATTATTTTTTATTATGAATTAGTTATTAATATTTTAAAATATAAAATAAAATATATTTTTAGATTATTAGATTAAGGAGCTGAATAAAAAAATTAAATTGATAGTTAAATTATAGTAAAAAACAATAAATTTCAACGTAAAAAATAAGTTATTAAATTAATTATTTGTATAAAATAAATATTAAAATGTGTGAAACACAATGATTGATAGTGTTAGTAATTTTAGAAGATTTTCAAGTGTACCGTTATATCGGTGTATCAATAATTTTTAACCGTTAATCTTATTAATTATATTATATATATATATTTTATAATTAAGATTAACAGTAAAAAATTACTGAAATACCGGTACGACGAGACACTCGAAAATTTTTCAGTAATTTTATACCTACATTCATTTAAATGATTTTTAATTGGGTGTGAAGATGCATGCATAGTCCTGCCATAAATATGCATGACTATTATGTTATTGTACTATTGAATGCAATGGTCCTTACAAATCTCCTATTATGGATGATGGATCTCTTCTCATTAATAGGCCGGTTCTTAATAGTTCTAACTCTTCAAATAGGTCTCAACCACACATCTTTAGACCCCATTTCTATGATCAACTATTTACATATATATAATTAATTTATGATTTTGTTTAAAAAATTATTTTTGGTACACTAGACATATGCATCTAATTAAATAGCGACACATTTAATTACCTAAATAGTCATCTAAAAAATAAATATAATTTAATTACTGTATAAAATCTTTTACATTATTAATGCATCAAAATTAAATTCTTTAATTTAAAGATATTTTTCTTGTATGAATTCTTCTAAAACAATACACAAAATATTTTTAAGGTGAAATTTTATTTTTATTTAGAAAATGGGGCCAAAACGTGTATTACATTTCAAAATCTAGACTTTTTTTATTATTAAACTTAGCTAAATATATTTAATATTTTTAACATTTAAACTAATCATGAATGAAATTGTGAAAATGATGAACAGACAAGGGACAAAAATGGAGAGAAAAAATGGATGAAGGTTGAAGTGAAGCTAGAGGATCACATAAAGGTACCCAAATTTCCCAATGAAAAATCATCATCATCATTATTATTATATGATGAAGATGTTGATGAATATATGTCCAAAATAGCAATGGAATATTTACCACAGAATAGGCCACTTTGGGAAATTCACATAATCAAATACCCAACAAGAAATGCAGCTGGCACATTGGTGTTCAAACTTCACCATGCACTTGGTGATGGTTACTCTCTAATGGGTGCTCTTCTTTCATGCTTGCAAAGACTTGATAACCCTAATCTTCCATTCACACTCCCTTCAAGTAATAAAAAATTATTACCCAAATCTTCAACAATTTTCAAAAATAATATTTTCTCCTCTGCATTCCACTCTATGTCTGATTTTGGATGGAGCATATTAAAAAGTAGTTTGGTTGAAGATGATCACACACCAATTAGGTCTTGTGGTGAAGACAACAAGCTTAGGCAAGTTACCATCTCAAGTGTCACTTTTTCATTTGACCACATCAAAGAAGTCAAATCTCTACTTGGAGTGGTATGTATGTCAAATTAATATATATATATCCTCAATATACTTTTAATTTATAGTTCATAATATTTTTAATGATAGAAACTCAGGTAAAATTAACTTTACGTAAAGATGATAGTTGAAAACCGTTAGATTATTTTACTAATTTGACTAAATTTTTATTTAACGGCTCTCAACTATTAACTTTATATAAAATCGACTGTACCTGAGTTTTCATCATTTTCAATAATGCTACTACAAGGCTATAATATCTTAGTGTGCATTTTAATTTGTTTGTATTTTTATTTTTCTTTTATTTTTAATAGTTTCTGTTTTTTAAATTAGTGAAAAAATAGAACCAATAAAATTATGTTTTTCCTTTCCAAATAATTTTTCTTTCATAAAATTCTAAAAAAAAACTAAAAGTGAAAATACAAATTAAACACATTTTTTGTGTGCTTTTTTATAAATTATTATTTTATATTATTTTAAAAAATTATTATCAATATATATGCTACTATTTTGTTAAGATGAAGTAAAAATTTAATTAAAAATAATTTTTTCTATCAAAATCAGTCAATTTTATATTTTTATATAATTGAGTGATGTATAGGAGTTTCTAATATCCATATATAACATAATTATTTTTTATATAAATTTTTATAAAATCACTTTACAATATAATTTATAGGAGCAGATTCTAATTATAAAATCACTTTTTTTTTTAAAGAGAATTGAAATATGGGCACATTTACATATATTCTCATTGGACTGACAATATAATCAAAAATATTATTTATACATTAAAATTAGTCACTAAAATTAACCATTATGTATTTGTATATAAATATATATATTATTTAACTTATTTCTAATGTATTCTATATTTTAACATAAATTTTATATCCGTGATTGATTTTGGTGGTTAATTTTAATGTACACTTACCAAAATTACAATATAATTGTTTTTTGTTTAATCAAATTATAGAGCATAAACGACGTGCTAGCTGGCTTAATTTTCTTGGGCATTCGACTGTACATGCAAGACATTGATCTGAAATCAAGAAATTCTCAGTCCACAGCACTTGTTTTGTTCAATACAAGAAACATAAGAGGATACAAATCTGTTAAGGAAATGGTTGAAAAGAGTAACAACAATGGTGCTTCGTGGGGGAACAGATTTGCATTCTTGCATGTTCCAATTCCAGAATTAAGTGATTCCAAATATGCAAACCCACTTGAGTTCATATGGGACGCTCAGAAAGAGATTACTAGAAAGAAAAGTTCTTGGGCTACTCCTCTTACTGCCATGTTCTTAAATATGGTCAAGAGACTCAGGGGCTCTGAGGTCAGTAACAACAATTCATCTTCTTCTTTAAAAAGAATAAATAACCAATTGTACTTATGAAAGATGAAATCGTTGACATATATATCATACTAAATCGAAATTAAATTTATACTCACACAAAATATTTTTGTGTGATAAAAACACTCTGTCTTTAGAAAATTAGAGTGCTACGTAAGGTATTTTTATCACATAGAAAACATCTTATATAAATACAAGTTTAATTTTGATCTAATATATATGGATATATATGTGATATGTCAATATTTTCATTATTTTATATGACTATTCATTATTACTGTTTAACTGTTTTAGTTTTTTTTTTTTAATATTTTATGATATCTGAATTATTTTGATAAAACGATTAGAATTTGTTCTTAATTTTTAAAAAAATCAATAAACAGAAAAAATATATGTAAAATTTGTTTCTAACTTCAAAAAAAATATTATAATAACTGATTTTAATATATATTTTAGTATATATTTAGTATCAGTGTAGTGTAAAACTGTAAAGGGAAAGTATAGAAAGCTAATGGCTTAAACGTATAATGCGTACAATGGAGGTTTATAAAGTATTACAAATATAATCATTAGTGTTAGGAGTTTTCCTTAGTGAACCCCAAAATCAGCTTAAGTTTTTGGGATTAGTGGTTTTATGACATGAGATGTTTATTTATCCTGGTATCCGGTTGGTTATTTTGGATAGTATGAATGATATTCATTTTATTTATAGACTAAAGATTTAGCCAATTATACACATTGTACACTTAAATCATTGGCTCTCTAACACTATCCAACTGTAAATTGATAATCAAGCCAAAAAAAATTATGGAGTCACGTGACTTGTACAAAATTAAACAGAGAATTACGGTACGTATTGTTCGAGAGACTTTATTAAACTGAACTGTTTAAACAGTAGAATTAATAAATTCATACACATCTCATGAGAAGTATTTCTATATACAAGTTGAATAAGACCACCGTTTGTAGCACAAAAAAAATACAATTAGATAATTATTACTGATAGATTAATATAATACATATAATTTAATCTATTGGCAAAAAAATTGATTATCACAACAAAAATTGTTGCTGACATAAACTTTTATTCACTTGCAATTATTTAAAATTAATATTTAATTTAATAAATTTCACTAAATAATTATATAATAATTTGTTATTTTTAATTTGTCTTCACCTGCTCTTTGTCACAACATGCCGCAATACTTTTTTGGTTGGATAAATTTGTTTGGCAGTAACAAAATGTTTCCAACATGAAAAGATATTGAAGGGAAAAAAATTTATTTCCATTATTGGATTGGGGTTATTATTTCAGGCTGCGGCTAGATACGTGCATAGCACACTGAGGAACTCAAGCACCACTGTTTCAAGCATCATTGGGCCAGTGGAACAAATGGCTTTGGCTAATCATCCAATCAAAGGTTTATATTTTATGGTAGTTGGTCCACCAGAGGTATGTCATAAATGTAGTATTTATTAATAGAAAATATCTTTCACCTTTCTTTTTCTCCGCTGGAAAATAAATTAAAAAAGGACGCAATGTTTATATATAAATGTGATGTGACAAGGACCATCACGTTCACTTTATTGTTATTGGCTTTTCCCCCTATCATAAGTTCTTCCCAATTAATTATGACCCCCCTCAATTTAGTTGCCACCGAATTGTACATCATAGTTGGTGGTATCCATCAATGTCTCTGTAACTATTTTATTTAAGTTTTTTTTTTTTTTTGGGGCATGGGGCATGGGGGACGGGAGGTTGTGGAATTTATTGGTTTACCTACAAAGTCTATATTGATAATTAAAAGAGTTTAGTTTCAATATACTAATTTTACACCATCATTTAATTATATGTATATTTTTTAGATAATTATTTACTTAATTAATATTTAAAATAATTATTTTTTTAAATATAATATTACGTAATTAAATACACATATAAATTTATTTTTATATTAATAATATATTAAAATTAAATTTTATTAAAAATAAATAAATACTAATGCGCTTTAAAAAAATAGATAGTGTAATACTTTTTGAATATAAAACTTAAATTATAAATTATAAATTATAAATTCTGAATTTTAGATCCTAAATCATAAATTCTAAATTCAAAATTTTAAATTCTAAATTATAAATTTTAGATCTTTAATCATAAATCTTAAATCTTAAATTCTAAATCTAAATTGTGATATAAAACATGATAAATGAAAAATTAAGATTTATTTAATTAACAAAGAGTACAACACTCTTTAATCCTTATGTAATAACAAATGTTTAAAGATGAGCCATAAAAAATTAATTACCAAATTAGTTATTATGCATTTGTAAATAAATACATGTACCATAACACATTTTAATTTGTAATAACATATATTTTATACATATAACCGATTTTTGAATATACCATGATAAGTTTATTAAATTAGCTTATTTTTAATGTACATTTATGTTTGATTATAATATTGGACATGGACTTGCAGAGTCTCACCATAACTATCATGAGCTACATCGGAAAGCTAAGAATTGCATTTGGATTGGAAAAGGGGTTTATGGACAAGGAAAAATTCAAATTGTGTATGGAAAAATCTCTTGAGATGATAATTTCAGCAGCAAGAAATATTTCTACGTAAAATCGGAGAAAGACATGCATGACGAAGCTCCGGTCCACAATATTCCTATATTGATATGCAATTTATTATTATTTTTTTCAATTAAAATTGGTTGTAATTCTTGATTTGTATGTGAAATGCATATCTATTAGAGAAGAATAAGTAAATATATATTACATTATATGCAACAAAGAATGTGGCTCCTCAAGTCCAACCAATTTCTCTTATTGAAAGATCTTCCATGCAGTAATATGCGTATATCTTCATCAGAAACCAACCATTAGCTTTTCTACATTCAATTTTTGAAGAGAAATATATCTCAAATTTTAATTAAATAATCAATGGTATATTAAAGATACTAGCTAAGTTTTAAGTAAAGCATGTTTTTTTACCCTAAAAATTTTTAAAATTGTAGAAATAATAGATATTGAGTAAGATGTTCAGTAAAGTTAGGATAATCATGAGAAATTTAAAAAAAATAAAATTTTATTTCTCATGTCACATAAATAATTTTTTAATTAAAAATAATATGAGATGCTCTTTTTTAGTTGTTTTAAGCATTATAAATTACATTGTATATTTTGTATAAAAAATTTAATATTCACATCATATTAGAGAGTCTATATAATCAATCTTGCATATTGATTTTGTCTTTACAAAATATATAGCAAGTGCATTATTGTGGATAGTGATTAATTTCATATTACTCTGTATCTATTAGAAGTTCAATTTTCACTGCAGACTCAACAATTAGTATCGGAGCCAATATTATATTATTCATTATTTGAGTGGTAAATTTCAACTTTGAATACAATGACTTCTGCTAGTGAAAATGTCAAAATAGGCAAATATAAAATTGAGAAGTGTTTAATAAAAAAAATAATTTTTTCTATTGAAGGATGCAGATGAAAAATTTACTTATATCACAGAAATTGCACAAAGTACTGGCAGGAAAAGAGAAAAAGTAAGAGGATATGAAGAATGAGGATTGGGAAGAATTAGATCTTGAAGCGAGGGCTGCAATAATCTTATGCCTTGAGAGGGATGTTGCTTTCTTGGTGAATGAATAAGCAACTACAGGAGGCGTCTAGTTAAAGTTAGAGAGTAACTTTATGATAAAGACTCTAACTAACATGATCTACTTAAAATCCAAATTGTATACATACAAGATGGAGGAAGGCACCTCAATCCGATAATATATCAATAAGTTTGATAGGATCATATCAAACTCTAAGGATATAGATGTGAAGATTGATAATGAGGATCAAACACTCACATTATTACTTTCATTACCGAAGTCCTATGAAAATCTGGTGCAAACCTTAATGCTGGTGGGTGACATTCTGACCATAGATGAGACAAAGACATCAATTTTAACGGATGATCTACATAAGGTTGCTACAAGTGTAATGTCGTCTTCAAATGGAAGAGAGTATAATGATCAAGCACAAGGATTGTTTGCAGCTAGAGGGAGGAGTAATGAAACAGGAAAAGGTAAGCGTGAAAATTAAGTCTAGGCTAAAATCTAGACCTCACGCAGAGATAACATGCTTTAAATGTGGTGAGTCTGGACATTTTAAAGCAAATTGCCTAAATAAAAAGATAAATTTTAAGAAACAGAACAATGACAACTTAAAAGAAAAACAAGAAGCAAGTTATATCTCAAATGGTGAGAAGATTGTTACTGTGTAATAGATTATTCTTACGAGATATCCGGTAATTGGATGCTTGATTCTAGAGCTTCTCACTATATGTGTCCAAATAGGAAGTGGTTTACTACCTATCAAAGCACTAATGGCGGCACAGTTTTGATCGGTAACAATCATGCTTGCAAAACTGTAGGGGTAGGTATTATATAAGAATCAATATGCATGATGGAGTTATAAGAACCTTGAAGGATGTGAAACATATTTTTGACTTGCAGAAAAATATGATCTCTATGGGTTTGTTAGAGAAAAATGGTTGCAAAATTGTTATTGAAAATGGAATTTTAAAAGTTGTTCGTGGTTCTTTGATAATGATAAAGGAGATTTATCATGGTAATCTTTATCCTCTTTTGGAAACAATTGTTACAGGTGATCTAGCAGTTAGAATTAGTGGAAATAAAGACCAAACAGACTGCACGAGAATTTGGCACATATGGCTTGGGCATATGTCGAAAAAAGGTCTATTATTGTTTAGTGAAAAAGGTTTGCTGAAAAATATATGAAGAAACCACAAATTGAGTTTTGTGAACACTGTATATATGAAAAGACACACAAGATGAGATTTTCTACAAGCAAACACAAAAGTAGAGGGTTGTTAGACTACGTGTATACTGATGTTTGGGGTCTGGCTAAAGTTACTTCTAAGGGTGGTTTCAGCTACTTTGTTACCTTTGTTGATGATTATTTAAGGTATGCTTAGGTTTACTTCCTCAAGCATAAGAATGAGATATTCGACACTTTTAAGCAGTGGAGACCAATGATTGAAAACAAAACCGGTGAAAAACTAAAAACTTTGTGATCTGATAATCACACATAGTATATAGATAGAGCTTTTATGGAGTTCTATGATTAGAAAAGCATTGTGATATACTGGACAGTTAGAGACACACCACAACAAAATGGAGTCGCGAAAAGAATGGATCGTACACTAATTGAGAAGTCAAGGTGTATGCGCTCTAATTATGGGTTAGGCAGAGAAGTGAATCAATCTCCACGTTCTTCTTTAGATGGAGACACACCTTATAAGGTGTAGTCAAGAAAACATGCAGATTACGGAAAATTCAGTTTTTGGATGCACGGCTTATTATCATGTCAAAGATAATAAACTTGATGAAAGAGCTAAGAAGGTAATCTTTTTGGGGTATCCAAGAGGGATTTAAGGCTATCATCTCTGGAGTGTAAGTAATTCTAAGTTTGTAATCAGCAAGGATGTGACATTTAATAAAAAATTCATGGTAGCTTTGTCTAAAGTTAGATGCCAGATGATGATGATGTTGGAAAAACTATAAACACTCAAATGGTAGAGATAGAGTCTAAAAATCAACTAATAGACTCTAGTCATGTTCATGTAGAGTATCTTAATGCTACTCACGAAGATGAGGAGGACAATGAACTTAATTGATCATGAAGAGATTCAGCAAAAAAATACACATGTATTACAACAGCAACAATAGGATTCTTTGGCATCCACTAGGCCAAAGAGAAATTATAAACTCGTACAAAAGTTTGGGTCAGACAAGCCTCTGAGGTATTATGGACAGTTAAATTTGGTAGAGTATGCACTCTTGATGGAGGATGATGAGTCAGACACCTTCCAACAAGCTATCAAGGACAAGGATAGTGAGAGTTGGTTGGTTGCTATGGAAGAAGAGATGCACTCTCTTCATGAAAACAAGACACGGGAGGTGGTCCCATTGTCCGTGAAAAAGACTGCTATTGGTTGTAAGTAGGTATATAAAAGAAAAAGAATATCCTAGTAAATTGGATGGTACAAGATTCAAGGCTAGGTTAGTGGCCAAGAAATTCGCATATAAAGAAGGAGTTGATTATAATGAGATATTTTCTCCTGTGGTGAAACACACTTTTATTCGGATGCTTTTAAGTCTTGTAGCTCATGACAATCTTGAGTTAGAACAACTAGATGTGAAGATAGCATTCTTACACGGTGATTTAGAGGAAGAAATTTGTATGTATCAACCTGAGGGTTTCAAGGTTGAGGGTAAAGAAGGTCAGGTTTATCGCTTGAAAAAATCGCTTTATGGATTGAAACAATCTCCTCAGCAGTGGTACAAGCGATTTGATTCCTTTATTTTAAAATAAAATTTATTTAGAAGTAATTATGATTGTTGTGTATACATTCGTAAGCTTCCTAAAGGTGATTATATCTATCTTTTATTGTATGTGGATGACATGCTCATTGCTTCTAAAAGTAAGGTGGAGATAGATAGATTAAAGTTTTAACTTGGTGAAGAGTTTGAAACAAAAAATTTGGGTACTGCGAGAAAAATTTTAGGCATGGAGATTAGAAGAGAGAGATCAAGTCAAAAATTATTCTTGACTAAAAAAGGCTACATTGAACGAGTTATCGAAAGGTTTGGGATGAAAAATGCTAAGCCGGTGGTGACTCCATTAACTCTACATTTTAGGTTCTCAAGTAAATAATCTCCAACAATAGTAGAAGATAAGGCATACATGGACAGTGTACCTTACGCAAGTGCTGTAGACAGCCTAATGTACGCTATGGTATGCACACGCCCAGACATTTCACAAGCAGTCAGTGTTGTTAGCATGTTTATGGCAAATCTAGGGAAGACACAATGGGAAGCAGTCAAGTAAATATTAAGGTACTTGAAGGGTACTATTGGCACAGATTTATGCTTTGGTGGTAAATCATCATATCAAATTAGCGGTTTTGTTGATTCTAATTATGCTGGTGATCTAGACAGACGGCAATCTACAACTAGTTATGTATATAAAATATATGGTGTTCTAATTAGTTGGCGATCGATGTTATAGGATACAGTAGGACTATTCATCAAACATTGTGTTTAGAGGTCTCCAAAATGACACTGTTTTATAAGAACTATTTTGTCTTGTTTACACACGTAGACAATTGATTGCCATGTCCGCTAGTTTTAACCTTCATGTCATCATTTTTTATTTTATTAACGGAGAAACTAGACTAGGAACTAATTTATCTGCTAAAGTTAAACGTAAAAATTTTTTGTGTATTTCAAAAGTTAGGAAACTAAAATATTTGATCTTAAAAATGTAATAGACTGATTTAAATAATTACTTAAAATAAAATTATTAAGATACTTTTTAATATTCTTTTAAGTTGTTTAATTTAAAAGATAATATCTTAACTGTGATAGTGTTTTACTAATATAATTTAAAAAAGATTTGTAATAATTTTTTAATTTATTTTGTTCTCAGGTATAAAGTAATACTATTCTAATTAAAAGTCAACGGATTATAAATCAAAGGACATAATATTTTTATACTATCCTAGAGATCATGAATTCGAATTCTTCTATCTTTAAAAAATATTATTCTAATTAAAATATGGTGTCCAAAGTAACATATGCCTTGAAACGAGTTAATGTAATATTTCTTCTAGTTTAGTTACAGCTTTATTTGTTGTCAATATAAATATTAAAAATTAAAATACATATGACTATATATATTTAAATGTAGTTTCTTATGACCAATAACCCATAATATCAAAATAGGAAGACAAATATTCATAAAAAATTGCCAATGACTTCATAAAATCCGTAGCATTGGTTATTTTAAAAATTTTATTTTCTAAAATCAATGTTGAATTACTAATCAATTTATTTTATTGAAAATAACTTAAAGAATATTAAAAAATATCATAATAACTTTATTTCAAAAATTTTATATTAGTAACACCAAGTAACTAAAAATAAATTTAGAGTAAAGGACAAATATGTCCTTAACTTTTTTTTTGCAGACATTTTTGTCCTCAAAGAAGGGAAAATACATTTAAATTCCTCACCCCTGAAAAACGTGGACATTTATGTCCTTCCGTTGAATTCAGGTGTTTGGATGGGACGGAAAAGTCTGACCTAACAGAGATGGCGCTGACCTGGCCGTTACGGAGGCCACGTGATAGGGAGCATTTCGAAACAAGACATATAAGTCCTTGGAGACAAAAACGACGCCGTTTTTATAACCTCCCCCAATCTTTCAAATTTCTCTACCATTTTCTTCTTCCTTCGTCCTTTTTTCCTTCCATTCTTCTTCCTCGGCCCCTGCCTCCATCACCGCCGTACAGCCGCACCTCCGTCAGCCACCATCAACGCCGGCGACCTCCTCCTTCCTCTCTTTTGAGTAGCTGTTGGCCTTGTGAGCAATCTTCAGGAGTATCCATCTCATCCAGCATGTCATCCTATCCTCTGTCTTGGCCCTTGATGTTCCTGTAACATCGATCCATACGACGCTCCAACTGGTCTAGTCGGGCCATAAGATTGAGCCCTAGCTCTTGAGTCGTGAGGCCCTGAAAATCGGAAGGGGGTGCAGCTGGTAGTGAGGTAGGAGGCTGTGGTGCTGTGGTGGTAGGCTACCCCTCAGATGTCGGGAAGTTAGATGTGTCCTCTGTCGGGACTCCCATGTCGGGATTAGAGAAGAGACCAGTACTCTCTTTAGTTGGTTGTTTCCTTTTTCCAGTTGATTTTTTTCCTTTAGCAGGTCACAAGAAGCTCACAAGCAGGACCTCTACACAATTCACACTCATACAATGCAACCATTCAAAACTATACAGTGGTGAAATTGAATGAAGAATGAGCGATGCACATTGACAGAAAAATTGAAGTTGATAAACCTCAAGTAAAAATTTGAATATACATGTGGCCATTCATGTAATTCACATTGCAAAAAGAGGTTGAATGGAGAAGTACACATCAAACATCAAAGCATCACACAAACACTCTTCAAAGATGAGTGGAAATAAGGAATATGAAGCAGCTTAGTGAAATATAAGAATGGAAAATCTCAACTAAACAGAGAAATGACAAGCCAAGGTAGTGATTAATTGGCCTTGACAACATTCAAAGCGAAAAGCGTGCATACCATGTCAATTAATCAAAGTGAAGATTGAGTTTTGAAAACAAAACTTTTCTAAAATTCGACAGCATCTTAGTAGTACATAGTACATTTTCCAAAGTCAAACAAATAATGAATTCAACAGTCAATTATAGCTAGAGAGTGTAGATCAAATAATCAAGTCTCACTGAATCAAAATTGAAGTTCAATATGCATTAAGAACTCAACATCACTAAGCAAGAACAAAAACAAGTAACATGAACCATAATCAAGCATAGTGAAACCCAAGTAGCACAATGGCTTGAAATACAACACAGAGAACAAAAGCACCAGATTCAAGCAGCAATTCTCATCGAGTTCAACAATTATATCAAAAGTAAGCTACATGACACCTAACAAAAGTGCATCATTGAATCAAAGGAATTAGCTCATTTTAAAACAGAGATGTGGCATCAGACAGCAAAATGAGCACATAAGAGTTCATTGTTAACCAAAACAAGCAATAAGAATTTACACAGCAGCAGTGTAAAACATCAGTCTCAGCAATTTCTATTAACCAACCCTAATCCTAACAACTCAAGAACAATTAAACAAACTAAATATAATGAACTACAAATAGTGATTGCACAGACAGCAGCATTAAGCTAGCAAGACCTAATCCACTATCCACGCCAGATACTCTAACAACCTAATGTAACTAACTAATCTAACCTAATTGCAATAACAGAGTGAATTAAACAGAGAGAAAGAAGACCTGGGAAGCACAGGGGTGGTAATGAGAGAGAGAGAGAGAGAGAAAATGATGGTTGGGCCCTAGTAGCGACGGTGGTACGCCGGTAGAGAGGCGGCGGCGCGGCGGCAGTGGGTCGCCGAGAAGGTTGTCGCAGACGAACGGTGGGTGGAAAGAGGGTGAGAAGAGAGAGAGACTAATAGGAGTAAGGGAGTGAGAAAGGGAAGAAGACGTGAAAAGAGAGGAAGGAGAAGGTCGCCGACGTTGATGGTGGCTGACGGAGGCGCGGCTGTGTGGCGATGATGGAGGCAGGGGTCGAGGAAGAAGAATGAAAGGGAAAAAAGATGAAGGAAGAAGAAAATGGCAGAGAAATTTGAAAGATTGGGGGAGGTTACAAAAACGACGTCGTTTTTGTCTCCAGGGACTTATATATCCTGTTTCGAAATGCTCCCTACCACGTGGCCTCCGTAACGGCCAGGTCAGCGCCACCTCTGCCAGGTCAGACTTTTCCGTCCCGTCCAAACGCATGAATTCAACGGAAGGACATAAATGTCCACATTTTTCGGGGGTGAGGGACTTGAATGTATTTTTTCTTCCTTGAGGACGAAAATGTCTGCGAAGAAAAAAGTCAAAGACATATTTGTCCTTTACTCATAAATTTATTCAAATTAAAATTATTCAAGAGACCATTAGAAACGAAATGTTCTTTTCAACTTAGTTGTTCTCTATGTTCTCTTTTTTCAGTTACCAAGAAAAATTATTCGTTGTTGCTATTGGCTAATAGATTAATGCATGCACAAGATAAGATTTAAATCCTAATACTGCAGATTAATAAATTAATTACTAACTAACTAATCTAGAGATTGGTTTTTCAAAATTCTCTCTCTCTCTTTTTTTTTTAGTAAAAAGCTCTTTCCTTTTTGGTGTAGGTCAAAACTCTTTTTATTTTGGATGTCTTTTTTTTTGGACGTGATTTTGGATGTCCGATTACTGAAAAAAAAAGATTGATGGGCCTAGCCCAGTTGCATTTATAAATAAAATTCACGTTTGTGTAGTTTTTGTTAAGTAGAATTTTATTTTGTGAGTACAATAAAATTTGGGGTTCCAATAAAATTATAGATACACCACTCCTTATTTAGTTTAAGGGAAGAGTACTAAATTGGTTCTCTATGTTTGGGCGTAATTGTATTTTGGTCTAAAAAAGTTTTATTTAGCTTTAATTTAGTCTTACAATGAGGTCAAAGTTAAATAATTAACGGAATGTCTTACATAACAATAGTACAAGAACAAAATTGATAATATGAAAAATAAGTACCATATCTAAAAATACAAAATCAATCGTGGATGCATTAATATATTTATTTATTATTTTTATAATTTAAATGAAATATTTTTTATAGAACTAAGGAGAATGATAAATAAATGTATTGATGCTGTGTCTTTGGAGCTTGTACTTGTTCTCCAAATTATCGACTTTGTTCTTGTACTGTTATTATGTAGGAGATTTCGTTAATTATTTAATTTTGACTTTGCGATAGGACTACATTAAAGTTAAATGATTTTTTTTAATTTAAATAGAACACTTTAAACTTTAAAAATTAAAACAGAATTACATCCAAATATAAAAGATCAATTTAGTACTTTAGGCTTAGTTTAAACTTTGGACTTACACTCAATTAAAGCTTGTCAATTTTCAAGTAGGTACATTTGTTGTAACTTGTAACAAAGATTAACGAGCACAATGAGAGGCTATTGGTTAGTAATTTTATACTATCTGCAAACTAATAAAGAGGACACAATAAGAATTTAAAATTAGTATAAAGAAATTATCTAAAAGTTATCCAACCTTTGACTGATATGGACTTTAGATAAATAAATTGATATAACAAATATACTAGATAAGTTGATAGACATCTATGAATGATGCATGAATACTCAATCAATCAAAAATAAGATAGACACATAATAAATACATTAATTAAAAATTTTTGCTATGCATAAAAATACAATATATATATATATATATATATATATATAATATAAATTATATTTTAAATAAATTATAATAAATTTTTAATATTTTATCGATATTAAAATATAAATATAAATTTAAAATATTTTAAAAATTTAAAATACTGCACATACATTCAATCATATAAGACATATAAGCAAAAAAAACTATTTTATTGATTATGGGAATAGCCATCCAAAAATTCGATTGTAATAGCACAAATTTTATAATGTTAGTGTACAAAAATTAAACTCATATTTTAATATATTTTAATTTATAAAGTATTTTAAATAACAAATAATGATTCTAAAATTGTACATTTGTACAAATTAAAACCCTAAACCGCAACCCTCATCCCTCCTATGTCTACCTTTACAGTTTCTCTGCACCGGAGACACTGCTGAGGCCACCGATCGTTGTGCCTCTGTCGCCGCCACGCCGTTCTTCATACCTCCGTCGCCGCTCTTCTCTCTCGTCGGGCATTGCCTTTCCTAGCTACTCCCGTCTCGTGTAGGTTTCCTTTTTTCTCTTCAACGGTAATTGTTTTTGTTTTAAAAATTTTCAATTGTTTGATATGCATAAGAATGAATGTGAAGCTACTTGTAGTTAGTGGTTCTGATTTTTTTAATGATTACTTTCAAAATTATTAAAATTAGTTCTGAATTGAGCTTTGGTGTTGATGTTTGTTACCTGTTGCTATTGTTGATGCTGTTTGTTGCAGATTTTCTTTTTCGTTTTTTATTTTCTCATGTTGATGCTGCTGCTGATTTTGCTCCAATCTTCTTATATGATTGGCTAATTTTTCTTATATGATTTAGGTTGATTCATAAAAGAGAATGGCTGAAGTAATGCAATTGCGAGAGTCTGGAGGACTTTTAAGAAAGAGGAAGCTTGGTAAAAAACAAGGACATAAGAAAAAGCCAAAATTGATGCCACCACCACATGGGCAGAAGAAAGTTAAAGTAGACAAGAAAATGAAGAAACTCTTCCGCAAGCGTGCACGCGAGTATAATTCTGATGATGATGATGAAGATGAAGAAGAAAATGAGGCCAGTGTACCTACTATCACCAACAAACACAATGGGGACGAGATAGATAGTGAAGAGCCATCTGAAGACGAGGGCAAAACAGAAGGAGGACGAAAAGGGTGGAATAAGAATGCAACTGATGAGGATAATGAATTTTCTGAGGATGAAGGAGGAGAAGACGATGGTGTAGTTCAGCCAGGAATTATGAAATTCACCGAGGGGGTTAGGGCATTTAAGATGGCTTTCAGGAATATTATAAATAAGAGTGTTTCCGAGGACTTGTTGGTAAGTTAGAACCAAGGTGATCAAAGAACATGTTTATATTTACATAAACCATTACAAATGTGGTTTTCTAAGACTTTGATAACTCTGTAGGGTCCAATATTATCTGGGCACAAGAAGCTTATTGCCGACAAGCTTGCAGAGGAAGAAGCAGAGAGAGAGACCAAGGGGGAGGCAAAAAAGGAAAAGCAGAAGGTAATTTTAAAGTTCAAGTCGACCATGATCTTATTGTCATGTAACCTCGGTTTAAAATTTATATACATATTAAGTGTGTTGCTTCAAATTTTCCCTATTTGGTAATTAATCTTCTTATTGCTGGTTACAGTTAGCAGAAAAGGGGCATGTCACACCTGCTAACTATTTGGTTCCACATGAAAAGTTTTTAATAAGTGTTGCTACCAAAGGAGGTAACCATATTGGTTGTTCTTTTAAATTCAGGGTTATGGCTTCTTTTTTATTTTGATGACTTTCATTTTCCTCATACTGATTCATAACTTTTGATAACGGATGACCTGGTGTTGCTTTCAGTGGTCAAGTTGTTCAATGCTGTAAGTTTTCACTTCACAAACTTTGGTTTTGTTTATTATGTTTCTATCTCTTTCATGCACTGTATCTTTATCATTATTTAACCAGAGATTCGATGCATGCCTGTTTAGGTCAACAAGGCACAGTCTGCTCAAAAAGGGTTAGACCCCTCGAGGACTAAAGATGCAAAAGGTAATCTTTTTATTGCCATAAGAGTGTACAAAGAAGACTTAAAAAATGACAATTCATGTGTAGTTCTGATAATTGAATCATGGAAATAAATAAAAATCTTTTCTTTTCTTTTTGTTGGGGGCGGAGATAATTGTTTTATTTTTATATTATCTAGGGAAATTGTGACTCCCATCTTATTAACTCATTTGCAATTGTGTTTTCATTTTTTTTTAATTTTTGATAATTACAGTTTTTTGTTTTTATATATTTGTATCTGATTAGGTTATTCCAGTCTCGATCATGACTTCATGCTTTAACATGAGCATTTATCGCAAATTCTTACTCTGCTCGAGTATCATTATCGTAGGAGGAATAATTAAAACATTTGACAATCTTTCCCTGTTTTCTAATGATAAAATGTTTACGACCAATAAACTGTAAGCGTTAATTTGCAGAGTGGCAAAACTCACAGATGGGAGTCCATCTTTATGTGATTTCTTACTATAATAAGCAACCAGACATGTAGTTATGGTTAGAATTGAGCATAAAACTGAAAGAGAAAGCATAAAATCATAAAGCTTTATAATTTTGTGATTCTCTTGTTCTTAGTGACCACCTGGTATGCATCATTTTTCGATTCCAATGATACAAATATATATCCAGCTATGTATGTTACAATGTTCATTAACAACTATTTTGCTTGATAGTAGTTTTTATGCTAACCGTTCATTTCTGGGACAGATTTACATAACTAATCGATGGTGGTTACTTCCATGAAGGCATCTTCATGGAAGTAGCCACCTTAATAGATATATACATTGGAGTGCTTGTACTGTCTTGAAACTGTCACTCTATTCCCAGTAAATTCCTCAGTTTTGAATAAGTCAAAATGTAAAGAAATATGATTAATCACATGCTTATTGTTTTCAGTGAATTTAGTCATCATGTAGACAATGATTTTTTTTATGACATGTCCAATTATAACTATCTAATGTGTGTATGCTGCCAGAGATAAAAAAGCGGACCAAAGCAGCCTTCTTTTCAGAGCTAGGGAAGCCATCGTTTACAGCAACTGGCACCTCAGCAAAGGTGACATCTTATGCCCTTTTCTCCTTTAGGTTATACTTTCAATCGTAAGCTCATTTTTATGATAAATAACTTCATGGTATTATTAAGCAGCCTATGTTCTATTTTTTTCCAGCCTTAATAACATGGAAAAACGGGTAATAACCATCGAAAACTGCATTTGGTGGATTAAACCATCAACTATGACAAACCGGAAAAAATAAGTTATTATTATTATTATTATTATTATTATTATTATTATTATTATTATTATTATTTGTCCTCTTTATGGGATGTAATATAGTTCAATTTTGAAAAGGAAGGAAAACACATTCCTATGACAAGCAAATCGGGAAAGGGGATAGGGTTCATTCAGCTTAAGTAAATACTGAATTGGTAACAAATGAGTGGGAAGGAGAGAGATCTTGGAAGATCTGTAATGGGGAAAGGAAATGGAATATTAGGCAGAATATTGAATGGACTTGGAAGATAGTGGCCTACTTGTATTCCCTATTCTTCTTTTTCTTGTATACATAATGCTGAGCTGATTTACCACCTACTGGAATTTTGCTTGAAACAATAATATGCATAAGAATTTCCATGTTTTGGTGCTAGTATCTAGGCTGTTGAAGTCCTGTCCCTATTGCTGCTCCTCCCAAAACCATGAAAAATAGTATTATAGCGAAGAGGATGAAAATAATTGAGAGGGGAGGACAATGGAATTTGGTTAAGTGACATGGTGTTCATGTGGTTTGCTACCATCATGATAAGTGAAGTTTTATTATTGTATTTTGTTCTAGGTGTTGCTATTAAGGTTATGAAATACAATCAACGGAATGATGCCTTAAAGGATGAATTTGATTAAGTTGCAATCATGAAGCTGGGGAATCATAAAGATACTGTTTGTTTCATCAGTATATGTACAAATCTACATGTATGTATGGTAATTGGGCATATGCCTGGAGGAAGTCTGATTATTTGCACGATAGTCATAATATCTCTGGAGCTATCTCTGTTGCTGAAGTTTGCAAGAGGCATGCGGTACTTGCCCAAAAAACTGCATCATTCATGGGTTTCTGAAGATGATCGCTGTTAGATAGATACAATGGTGTGGAGCTAGGTGTTTTTTTAGTTACTTGAGGAGTAGAAAAATATTTAGAGGGCTAGAGGCCGAGGTTTCCTGTATGCCCAGAACATTTATCTTTTCTTCGTTGCCATTGTTATAAAATCTTTGTTTTCTGTTACGGAAATTAAAAAAAAAAAGGAAGAAACGTAATAGATTCTACAGAGTTTCGTACAGCTCAATGACAGCATTATTCATACATTAGCTCTTTTATATTCCCTCTTGATGCTTGTTCCAACACTTAGCTCAATGACAGCATTATTCATACATTAGCTCTTTTATATTCCCTCTTGATGCTTGTTCCAACACTTAGCATAGCCTCCAATGAGAAGGAAAAACGTGAGCCTGTGATAGAAGTTGATAGGTTAACAGGTTGTGTCCCACTCTACATAACTAATTACTGGGTTGGCAGAGAATGGCTGTGTAAGACAGGAAAATCTTGGAAAATATGAATTTTGGGGGATATTTGTACTGGGAAAAGGCAGTGGAACGTTAAGCAGAATACTGAGTGGACAATGGAAGTAGAGGGCTCCTATAATTTCCTTGGTCTATCCTTTTCTTCCTTCTAGACATGCCTCAAACTTGATTAATATATAGATGAATTTCTATATTTTCTTCGTTGATGGATGTATGCAAGATAAACCTTTGTATATATGCTATTAAATGCTTTCATGTTTTCTGAAGAGGAATGACAAAGGCTTGTTAGATCTATACAACCATATTTAGGGTTGTTAAACATGTTTGTACTAGGTGGCTTTCTTCCTTCTGTTGGTTATTATCGAACTTCCTGGTTCTTGTTATTTTCAGGCGAATGCACGTACAGGCAAGGTAGAAGATGAACAGCCTGCTTGGGCTCCGTTACAAGACAATTATATGCTCACAAGTGCAAAACTAAAGAATTGGGATAAAATGCCAGTAAGAATCTTTTGTAACTAAGTTAATTGTGTATTCTTTTGTTATGCATTTATGCACTCATTTTTGAACATTTCCTGCAGGATAAAAGTGTCTCAGATGAGGTTGAAAGGGCATCTGAAGATAGTAGTTCAGATGAAGATTAAGGTTGTAGAAGATGATAAAGGCCCTCATTAAGATATATGTATCATTATGGGGACTAAAGTTTTGAAATTTTAAAATTGGTATTGGCGGAGGAAGTTCTTATTTTGTTCATTATTATAGATCCATCTGCCTGTGTACTAATATTTTTGTTTTTTATTATAATGTTATCATGATGTATTTTTTTTGGATAATCAAGCATGATAATTGATAAGTTTTCGAGAGATTAATTTAATAATTGCCTATTTATATTTGTGGAGGTCTATGGTGTATTGGTGTGAATCCTGAAAAACACCCACAGGTGTATGACCACTGGCTTCTGCTGAAATGTTCAGACAGTAGATTGTTAGGTGTTGCTCATCTAAGTCATGTTCTTCTCTCGCTTGTTATTTTTTATGTGGGAGAGAGAGAAGTGTATAACAAGAAGCTGTGAACAGAAGTGTGTTTCACATTGGAATGGGATGTACAAATCGGATGCACCGATTTGTTTGTTTTATTTTTTTTTTTCAAACAAACAATCACAAATTGGACGGTCCGATTTGTGAATTCGAAAAAAAAAAATTTTAATGTTGAAATCGGATCGTCCGATTTTTATTTTAAAAAATAAATAAAAAATAAAAAATACAAAACGGACCCTCCGATTTGTAGTTTATTTTTTTCTCCAAACAAATCGGACCCTCCGATTTGAATAAAACACCATATAAAAAGAAAAACATCCAATCTTCCAATAATAATGTATTACACATATATTTAAACAATATAAAAAAAATTAGCCTTTTTCTCTAACTATACCGTAGATTTTTTCTTATGTTTTTAGTTTTCTAATAGATAATTTCTGGGCATTGGATTATCACAATTAATTAGAAAATAGCATTTCAGATATGGTAGTTGCAAACTTGCAATCAAATTATATGAATGTATGATCATTCAAAATCATTATTTTGTGTTCCAAAGCAATAAAAGCTATAATTACAAAACAAAATGATGACAAAATGCACAATCTAAACTAGCTCCCTCGAGATTGATATTTCAAGTTTTCAACCTCCTAACACTCATCATTTCCTTTCTGATAGCACAACTTCTTGGTAAATCACTGGCCAAGCTACTGGTTTTTGGGAGGAGACAGGCGACTGTAGGGGTTGTACTGTTGTTGAGCAGTGGAAAGATAGATTGTAATTCATTTCTTAACAATTAAAAGTTAATCCTAATTAAATTGGAATTAGATTTTCAAATTTTCAAAATGTTATATTTAATCCTTGCAAATAATTTTTTAATCTTTTTACCCTTATAATATCACAATTCACAACTACATGTTAAATCTAAGAGAATAGAAGACTAAAAACTTTGTAGTAAAAAATGAGAAACGAAAACCAAATAAAATTTCAAGAATCAAAATCAAAATTATGCATATTTATGTGGAACTACAACCTTCTGAGACCATTGTGAGCTAGTTGCCTGTCATTGTTCACAGAGAGTCACTTTAAGGCTAGCTCACCCGTTTAACACGTCACGTCACGTCACGTCACCAGCTAACGTTGAAGTTCAACTACATCATGGAAGAAACCTTGGCCAATTTTTATTTTGATATTTCATAGCAAACACATATATTGGACAGAACGGTATTTAACAGAAATTAAGAATTGACATACTTTCTATGGATGGTATTTTTTACAATACACTTCTACGAATTGACATGTCATTGGAGATTATAGTTTTATAAATAAAAAAACATTTTCTATCTCAATATACCCTGACAAATTGTTTGTGTTGAACACCAAAGCACCAAATATTTGAGTGATTCACCAAAACTAAAACAATATATTAAAAAAAACTCAGTCTGTCCTTTGAAACTTGGGCAATGGAAGAAACCGGTTGTTTTAGATAAGTAAAAAACTCATATAAAATTTAAAGATCAACTTCCTTCTCTTTATACATTTGGACTACCTTTATACTGCATTTCATACACAAAAAACACTAACCCATATCCTTTAAAAGAACTAAGAAAAATTAAACCATAGTAACAAGGGCTGTGAAAACTTTTTTTTTCTTTTATCCCTAATTCTACAATTCACATTGGAACTGAAGCTGATCAATCAAGTCAAAACTGAACCGTTGAAAGCCTGGAACTGAAGTCCCAACTCCATCTTGCACGAACCATTATCACTACTTACCCCGCCACAAAAATCCTTCAAATCAATTCTCCTCTTCTTCATTGGCACCACAACGTCATGCTCACGTGACACCGTTTCAAACCCCAGCGTCAGCTCCAACCCAACCTCGTTCCCGCAGACTTCGGCCGAACCACCCCTCCCCTTTGCATCAGAATCCGGTTCGTCATGGAACCGAACCGTAGTCGTAATCGTAGTCGTCTCCACCGACACGTCACTTTCGATCTCCTTGCTCTCTCCTTCCGCCGCCGTAGCAACCGCCTCCACCCGTTCGTGGCTCAGCGATGACTCGTGACTCGACGCGCGCTTCGCAACCTCGGCCACCTTGGGCTTCTTGATTCGGGAGCGAGTCTTGACTCGCTTAGTTTCGTGAGACGCGACGGTTACGGTGTTTTTATGAGGCTTGGACACGTGGCGTATGTCATGAGCCTTGAAAGTTGGACCCCGGCCGCTCTCCGCCAGCTCCGAATTTATCGGCGTGATCGGCATCCCCTTCAAAACCGCTTCGACGGCGGCTTGGCAGAGCTGCCAGCTCCCCGACCACAACAAACCCACCGATCCATATATCGGGTTCACTATTCTCCCGCATGCCTCGTATAATAACGAACGAAAAACCGCTGCAAAACGAAAACAAGAATCGTTATAAAACTGAATATTCAATTCAAAAAACATGAAAGCTATAGTGTGAAACTAACCAGGACGAAGATGATTGGGGCCAGCGTTGATGAGGTTGATGAGACCAGCGCGGCCATAGAACTTAGCAAGGAAGAGAGTAGCATTGGCTTGAGACTCTGCACTCTTGATCCACTCCAAACACGGTCTTATGCTACAATCCTCGCTGCACCCTTTCCTCAACACTCTGCATCCGTTACAACTCATCCTCATTTTTTATGTGAGAAAAGATTGATTGGAATTATTGGTCTGCGGGAGGAGGCTATATACATCAACCGCTGCTGGGTTTTACAGCTTTCTAGGGGGGACGCAGCTGTTTTTTAATATTTGTTTTTTAATGGATCCAATATCATTTTATTACTAATCAACATATTTTTATTTTCTAATTTTTTTAAAAAGATATTGATTTTGAATCACTTTCTACTTTTCTAGTCCTAATAAGCGAAGCTTAACCACTTCGTTTTCTTCCATTTTTGTTGGGGGAACAAATCCCACTCTTCGTTATAGCGCGTCTCCACTCTCAAATTGTCTGAATTATGAGACATTATATCACGCTAAAAATTCAGGTCTGAAGTTTAAATTTTAGATGATTTTATAAATTTGATTAAATTATTATTTAATAATTTTTAATTATTAATTTTAAATAAGAATTCTGTATGTGAGTTCTTATCTTATATCACATTAGGTCTTATGAGTCTAAATTACTTTCAATCTTTTTTATAAGTTAAGTTTATTTTTATTTAAAAAAAAGTTATTAATTATTTTAATTTTTAAAATATTATGCAAATTACAAGTTAATTTCTAAAATGATGAATAGATAAATTAATTTTTTTAATTTAGAAAATTTAGTTCATATTTTATGTTAATTCATTTAAAAAAATTTATTAAAAAAAATTTACATTTTATCGGCACTAATGACTAATTTATCCTTTTATTTATTTAATTTTTATTTAAATTAAAAACTTAACATATTATAATGAAACAACAACCGAACCAAACACAATAAAAAATAAACTAAAATACAAAGATTATCAATCTATTATCATTTTCACTATTATCATCAATAACTAAAAAGATCAATATCAATCTACTCTTTATAGTTTAAAAACGTCTTTCTTTTTATGATTTTAATACCTGTTTTTTTATTATTAAAAATTTTATTATTAAGTTCTAACTAGATGTTCTAAATGACTGTAAAAAATTCCCTTCAACCATATTTTATGTTCTTTTTTTTAGACATGCTAGTTCAACTTTCAAACAATTTTTTAATAAGTTTTAAAATAGCTCAAAGTCTATCAAAATACCTCAACCTCAGTCATACATATCACATCTATTACGTAAACTCAATAAAAAATAAATAATAAATAAATTTTATCTCTTTTTTATACAGAATACATTATTATTTTGATAAAAAAATTATTTAATCTACTCGACCTCTTTTTAGTATTTATTTTATAAACTAAAATAAATTATCTAAAAAACTCAATTCTTGAAAGTACCGACTCACTCCAAAAAAAAAAAATTGTTAGAATAATTGAGTGATACATGGTAGCCAGGTAGAATTTCGGTATCAGTAGGTCATAAATTATGGAATATTTGCTCGTGAAAGAGAGGGTAAAAGTGTCAGTAAAAAATGATCGTGTCAGGTGCATGCAGATGAGAACAAAGGAGGCGCGTGGGAGCACGCAAAGATGTCAGGGGTGCGGTCGAATCGCCACATATCGTGGAGCAGAGGGTCCACGGGCACTGGTTTTTGAATCAAAAAAGAAATCAGAAAATGGAAACTCCTGGTTTTTGGGAGGGAAAGGTGGTTTCGGAAAAAAAGAAAAAAAAGGAAAAAACAGAGACTGGTTTCTGGGTTTGGTGATGGGACTGTGGGCGCAGCTGAAGAAACTAGAAGGAGACAGACACACATGTAAGCCAATGGTTTTTGGATTTAGATTTGATTAATTAATTAATTAATTACTATTAATAAAGTGTAATAATATATTAATACCACTACTAAGAAATATTAATCAAGACTGTTTTTCAAAAGAAAATTGTATTGAAAAAATAAAAATGCTCAAAATGACTTCTTTTTAATTTTTAAAAATAAAAGTAATAATTTTAAAAATTATTTTATTTTTAAGAATTAATTAGTATTTTTCTCTGAAAAGGACAATAATTTATTGTAGCGATTTATATAAAATAAATATAAATATATAATTGAAATGTAACCAATATATAATTATTGTATTTGAGCAATTTTAAAACTTTATTTAATTATGTAATTTATTTTTAAGTTTATTATTTTTAATAGAATATTCTTATGACCAAAATAAAAATTATAGCAAAAAAATATAATTCTTTTTTATATCTTAAAAAATTAAATTTAGAATATTTATTTACAAGTTTTAATTATAAAATAAATCTATCCTATTAAATTTTTTTATATGTCAATGTATCCATGTAAAATTAAAAATCACAAAAAATTAGTGTATAAGACGAAATTTGAATTAAGACACATAAATGGTGTTAATATTTTGGTTTTGGTCATTATAGTAGTCGTTTTTTTTCTTTTGTAATATTTTTTTAATTTTATTATAAATTAAAGCTTCATTTAAATATTTATTATTTGACCAATAAATTATTACACATATGAAATCAAATTTAAATTTTTAACAATTACTTAAATAAATTAGTAAATAAACTACTAAATTCACTCAAATTAATTAGTAGTGTTACTTTTAAATAGTCTTAATTTTAAAATATTTGGAAGGCTTTAGTTGCTAAGTTTTATTGAGTGCATTAAAATAGCATCTACTGTTTTTGCACAAGTGTGATAGGACGATAAAGTGTGTTAATTTTGCTGGCGAATTAAAAATTTCTAATTAGATGGATATATATTGATGCTTTTTCCTCTGTTCTCACTTTCTCAGCGATAAAAGGACCAATTTTACGACGTTGATATATTATTTGAGTAGATTACAATGTTTTTTTTAAGTAAAAACTCAACACAATAAGATAGAATACGTAAATATAGAATAAATAAATATAATTCTAAATTTTAGTCATTTATGTTATAGCCATCAATAATTATTGGAGTCAATATCTTACTATTCTTGGTAGCTGTTTACGATTTTGTTAATAATATTCTCTATACCTAAGTGTGTGTTTTTAAAAATTCTGTCATTTCTTTCGAGCCAAATATTTTAGATAACAACAAAAAAACAAAGCAACCATCGTTTGTGTTCTTTCTTCCCTTTTAGAGCTTCAGTCCAACTATTAAAGTATTGCTTAATACTTCCTGGAGGCGACCATAGTCTACCTGATGCAAACAATCAAGCACACTACACCTTCCACGAATACTCACAACTAATAAATAAGTGAAACATGTATTCTTATTCTTTTTTACACAATACACAAAGAATATCTTCCTGTCCAATAGCATTTAGTGGAGACAATCTCTCTTTAGTGTTTACCCTACCTATCAATTCAAACCAAACAAATAATTCTACTCTTGGTGGAGCATAACGTGTCCAGATAGTGCTAATAAAACTATAACTGGTGATATCCTCCGAGAGCATTTCTACCTGCATAACCTACACAAAGTTGTTAGTAGAATAAATACCTTTTTTTTTTTTATCAAACTTCCATATAACTCGATCCTCTCTCACAGTAGTTAGCTCGACCAACCGTAACGCTTCGTGGAGCTAATTAAGTAACTCCAGCTCCTATTAGAACAACTCCCTCCTCCAGTGAAAACTCCAAATCCATTCTAACCCATCCCAGAAACCACAATCCCTTATAACAGAACCTCGTTGGTTTGAAACCGAAAAAAGTCTAAAAGAATATCTTTCAAGGCACCGCTTTGTAGCCAGCTGTCCCCCCAAAACCGAACTCTCCTTCCATCACCTAACTCCCAACTCAATCCCCGAATCAGCTTCTCCCTTACACGTTGATAAGGAATTTGTAGCCGACAAATATCATTCCAAAGGCCACCCTGTTTAAGAATAAGTTGGTTACTAAGCATCTCTGACGGATCCAAATTATTACACGAACACACAATCTTCTTTCATAGCAGACAGTCTTCTTTTGAAAATCGCCACCACCATTTAAACAAGAGGGTTGTATTGCATACGGCGTACCACTGCATCACCCACTCCCAGACCACTTTGTTTTTTCGAAACTTGCACTATGTCCCATTTACCAGCGGCATCCCAGCCTTCCCATCTTCCGCACTCCAAAAAAATCTACTTTGTAGGGAAATCAACTTTTTCGCCACAGACTTTGACATTTTATAAAGGCTAAGATAATACACAGACAGGCTATTAAGGACAGACTTAATCAGAACCAGCTTACCATCCTTATCGAGTGTTTTTGCTTTCCACACATTGAGTTTTGCTTCCACTTTGTCAATCACTGATTTTCAAGTCTTGACAAGTCTTGGATTTGCACCTAGAGAAATTCCAAGATACTTTACTAGTAGAGAATCCTCTTTGCACCCCAACAAACTGCACATCCTCCACGTCCAGCCTTGCTCACAATTGATCGAAATCAAACTTGACTTTTCAAAATTGATGCTTATCCCAGACATTAGCTCAAAACACCTTAACAGCCTCTTATAGTTCTTGATAGTATCTTCCTCTTGATGACAGAATAGAATAGTATCGTTTGCAAACTACAGATGAGACAATTCAATACTATCCCGACCAACCAAAAGGGGCCTAATCCACTCATTCTGTACTGTCTCTCCAACCATTCGATGCAAGACATCAACAACCAACACAAAAAGAAAAGGAGAGATAGGATCACCCTGCCTCAGGCCCCGTTCCATCTGAAAAGGCTTAGACGGGAAACCATTTATGAGAATCGACATAGATGCTGTACCAACACATTCGTTTACCCATTCCCTCCACCTAGGTCCAAACCCCATCTTCAGCATAACAATATCCATAAAACACTATTTGACCCTGTCATACGCTTTCTGAAAATCCAATTTAGTTATAGCCGCACACATGTTTCGCACCTTTAGCCACTGGACAGTCTCGCACGCTATCAGGTCCCCATCATAAATTTTTCTTCTCTTTACAAAAGCACTATGTGTCTCCTCTACTAGACCCTCCGCATCCTCCGAGACAACACCTTTGAAACAACTTTATACACACACTCTACCATACTTATCAGGCGTAGGTCCTTTATCTCGGTAGCTCCAATAAACTTAGGTGCTAAAGCCGCCCAGGCAACATTAGAGTCTCTGGGTAGCTTGGCTGACTGGAAGAAGCTCAAAACAGTAGTAGTAAAATCCTCTCCAATCTCGTCCCAACACTTCTTGATGAAGTTCATATGGTACCCGTCACTCCTCGGAGCCCTAGTCGACTCACAATCCCAAACTGCCTCTTTGATCTCTACACAGGAAGGTATTCTTTCCAACTCTGCAAACTCATCCTCAGTTATTCTATTCATCAGTATGTCACGAAACCCGATAAGAGGAGAATCTTTCTGATGGTATAATTTCTTGTAAAAGGATCTTATGGCTATCTTAATTCTTGTCTGATTCCTCACTAATCTTCCATTGATCATCAAGGCTTCAATCCAATTGTTCCTCTGTATTGCCGAAGCTACACTGTGAAAATACCTAGTATTCTTATCCATATCCGTCGCATATCGAGATCGTGACATATGTTTCCAATGAATCTCCTTTCTCACATACGACTTCTCACAGGAACTAACTAAAGCCTTTCGTCGTGCTTTCACTATTCCATCATATTCTCCATTGCTGACCATATCATCTATCTTTCTGATTTCATCTTCAAACCTTTTTATCCTCACATTCATAGCACTAAAAGTCTTCTTGTGCCATTTACCTAGCGAAACATACATCTAATAAAACAATTAATATATCATGTAGATTGTTTGAAATTTGTAATTTGAGAAAGAAAATATGTTTGGATTTAATTTTTCGTTAACACTAAGTTTCATTGTCTACACTTAATTAAAAGCTTAATTAAACTTGTCATCTTTTATATAGATATATAAACGGCTTGATTTTTAAAAAGAGAAAAATATAAAGTCACAATACTTAAGGATTCATTTGAAAAGTTTTAAAAATTATTTTTTTAATTTTTTTATTTATAAAAAGTAATAGTATTAATGTTTAGTGTAATTTTTAAAATTAAATTTTAGCTTTTTAAAAAGCTATTTAAGTACTTATACAAAAATTAAAAAAATGACTTTTGTAATAAATTTTTTTATCATATTTTTTTAAAAATAAACACTTTTAGAACTAAAAAACCAAAAACAAAATAACTTATTTATAAATTACTTTTAATATAAGTAATTATTGTTTAAGTTATTTTTTCAAAAGAAACTTAATTAAATTGTTTATTCAAACTGGACCTAAATAAGAAAATACCCAAAATATATAATTACGACAAAAAAATCTCCATAAATAAATCAAACTACATTTAGGACTAGAAGTGAGTCGAGCTGAGTTAGACCAAATTCAAGTTCAACTCACAAAAATTGCGCTTAGTTCATGGCTCGACTCAGTTAACAATTAAGTCTATTTCTTAAACTCAAGTTCAACTCACAAAAAATTCACGAAGAGGTTCGAGTTCATGAACTGGTTCGAGCTCACGAGCTGGCTCAAATAATAGGAATATAGTCTATAATTCTATGTTAATAAATTATAACTTATATACTAAAAAATATTAAAAAAATTAATTTTATATATTAAAAACCTAAATGAGTAAACCACATCAGTTAATTATATTTTTTATTGACTAGAAAATAAGAATTATTAGGATTAAAACTTGATAAGGATTCACGTTAGAAACGCACAATTTTTGTTCTATTGACTAACGCACAAATCAAAATATATATGTGAAATTATATATTATTATTTTATATGTGTATATATAATATTAAAAATATAGATTAAATACATATAAAATATGTGTATATATAATCGAATTAGTTCACGAGTTAATGAGTTGAACTTATTAAAATTTAAATTTGACTTATTTAATTTATGAGCTCAATTTCAAGTTTAAGCTCAACTCACCAACTCAATTTATCGAGTTATTAATGAGTCAAACTCGAACTAGCTAGCTCATGAGTTGACTTAACTCACTTATAGTTCTAATGACAAATATCAACTCTCACAGCCCATGCATTATTTTTTATATAAATTTTGTGTTAAAATTAATTAATAAAAATTAAAAAAATTATCTTTATACCACAAAAATATTCAAAAAATAAAAAATGATATAATTAAAAAATAACACAAATATTATTTCTCGAATTAAATTCTATGGACGCCAAAACATATCACCTCAAATAAAACGCAGATTTAAGTATGTAACAAGACAATAAAGTTGATCCATAACAACTTAAAAAAAAAAAAGCATTTTTTTTTTCTTTTGAGAAAAATCCAAACCCCAATGTCATTTCTAATTTCTTAATGTTTGTCAGGTCTTAATAAGGTCCCATATAAAAATGATGTTCCGCATCGTGATGATAAAATTAAGATATTGATTAGTTGGTAATCACACATGTTAAGAGAATATACATTGCCATTTTAAATGTTTATACAGATATTTAAATGCTTAACAGTTAACAATACTAAATCAGTTTTAATTAATTGTAGAAATTCTCACATGATATAATGAGGACCTATCATAAATTCATAATTAAAAATTTAAAAGTTTGTTACAGGTTCATGAATCTATCTCACTTAGCAAAATTTCAACTCCTCCTACAGACACTGAATTTTAAATTACCATTTGTGATGGCCTAGCTAATTACATAAACAAATTGTTTGCATATGACTTGGTCCATATCTTCAACTTAAAGAGAAATATGTCATTATTATAAAGAAATTGTTCATATAAAATGTACTAAGTATTTGGAGGTCAAGTACTAGAATTGGAAGAAAAAGCCTCATTTGGGAGATTCTTATTTCTTTTATAATTGTGGGATTTTAATGGGGTCAAGTTAGGTTAATCAAATTTTATATTGTTAATAATTAAACTTGGACGCTGATGGCTGGATTATACTTGAAAGGAAAAAAAAAGGAATAATTAGTTCTAAGAAATTTAAAACTTTTGGTGTGATATAATTTATAATACCATATCATAAAATCATCTTTCTTAAATTTATTCTATATTATTGTGATATAGTGATAACATATAGTAATACCTAGAACAAAAAGTATAGTTTTCTTCTCTATACAAATAGGCTGGGTGATGAAAGAAACTGACGAACCAACTTGGGTTGGTCGAGTGGTCAGCTCACTCGTCCGCTTAAGCAAGTGTCGGGGATTCGAAAAGAAACTGATTAGTATGGTTGTTATTGCCAACAAAATATGCCAAAATGTGGCACAAAATAACATTTCATCCTTTATGTAATATTTATTATATTAAGGGCTTTTTTTAAAATTCATAATTTGTTGTATTAAATATCTATATAGAATAAATGATGAATGTGCTACTAAATTTTTATAATGATAAGAATTGTGAAATAGAATAATACCTTAATTTTTACAACTTAGATTTTGACGTATTTTATCAAATATTATTTATATCTAAAGGTTGATATAGAGATGTTTATCTCTTAACTTTTAAAGACTAAATTAAGTATATTGTCATTATCATAACCTCTCAAAAGTTAATTTTATGGATTCCCCTTCAAGAAAACTGAAAAAACTTAATAGGTGGTGGCAAAGATCCAATGGTATGGGATTTGGAGCTACACAAGTTAACAATTTTTACTTTCTCGATGAATTAACTGCATGCTAGTCTTTTTTTTTTTTTTTTGATAAAATATATATATTTTTTAAATTTGTCAAAAATTTTAAAAATATTTTTAAATTTTATTAAATTTATCTAACAATAATATATGATAACTATATATAATTTGTTTATATTAAAAATTATTTTTATAAAATTATTACTAAATTGGTTATAAATTTTTTAAAAATTTAGCTGTTAGAAATATATCAAAAATTTTTGAAATTAAATTAAAATAAAATAAAATTTAAAAATATTTTAAAATTTTTGATAAATTTTAGAAAAAAAATATAATTTCTTATTTTTCTTTTTTTAGTGTAAATTATTTGAAGCATCGTTGGTTACATTGAACATACCCATATTATTTCTTCAAGCTAGTAAGGCTCTCCAAACTTGATGGGGTCCAGGTTTACAAATCGAATATAACCATGTAATTAACTATTTCTGTAAACATGGTTGTTGAAAATAAACTATATCAATTTATGTCTCAACATACGTATCATAAATCATAAGAGTAGGGATTATTGGCATTGTATTTATTTTGATAAAGACTCATATAGTTGTTTTTCTATATAAAATTTATAGTTAAAAAATATTAGATAATTTGATATATTTAACTAAATTATTATTTAATATTTTTTAATTATCAATTTCATAGGTAAATTTTCTTTTAAGGATAAATCTCCATAATCCAACTTTTCTTTTGCTGAACCATCAAGAAACCGGTCCAACAACCGATACTAATTCGGTTCGACCTTCAATAAAACCACCCAATTTACAAACCGGAATTGAAGTAGAAAATTGGATAAAAACCAGCAAATTAGACAGAACGGGCCATACTATACTCTTGGATTTTTTTTTTGTTAAAAAGAGCCTATCCAATTTAAAAAATGAACATAGTTTTATAGTGTTCTTAATATAAGTTTTCATAAAAAAATCAGAACCAGAGTGAAAGTGTGTAGCAGCCAGTGAGGAAGAGACCCAGACCAGTAGGTTCTGATAGGTGTGGTTTGTGGTGGGCCTTGGCCCAGTTTCCTAGCTCATAGGCAAAAACAAATTAAAAAAAGTAAAGTATCGTTTTTGTCCTCAACATTTGGAGGTAAATCTCAAAATTATTCCTAACGTTTTAATCATTATATTTAAGTCCCTAACGTTTTAAAATTCACTCGATATTGTCCTGCTGTTAGGGATCCGTTAACAGAATTAATGGCGGGACAAAATTGAGACAATTTTAAAACGTTAGGGACTTAAATAGGACGAAAACGTTAGGACAAAAACGATACATAAAAATAAATTTTAATTTTAATTTTATCTTTCAATAATATTAATTTTTTACTGTACATAGTATTCAATTATTTTTTAATTACACTTAATCACATTACTTTTATTTTAAATAATTTATTTTTTTATAATTTTAAAAATTTTTGATACATTAGAGACAAAAGGTATAATTTATATTTTATCGTATATATATTATTTTTTCTTTTCTGCAAGTTTATATACTGGTCATTCTACAAACATTTCATGATAACTAAAAATCTTTAAGACTAAAATTATAAAAAAAATAATTTATTTAAAATGAAAGTAATATGATTAAGTGTAATTTATTTAGATGTGATTAAAAATAATTAAATACTATGTATAGTAAAAAATTGATATTATTAAAGAATAAAATTAAAATTTATTTCTATGTATCATTTTTGTCCCCAATATTTTCCGTCCTATTTAAATCTCTAACGTTTCAAAATCGTCTTAATTTTGTCCCGCCGTCAATTTTGTCAATGGATTCCTAACGGCAGGACAACATTGAGTCAGTTTTGAAACGTGAGGGATTTAAATAGGACGATTGAAACGTTAGGGACAAAAATGATACTTTACTCTAAAAAAAATCATTGAAATATATTAAAAAGTATTTACAAAATATTTATAAACATTTATATGATATAATATGATAAGAATATAATTTAAGCATTTGTGTTTATTTTATGATTTTATAATTTTTTATTTTGACTGAATTTTTTAATTTTTTAATCAATATCCTGATTTGATATCTCATTTGATATTTAAAACATTAATAATTAGAGAATAAAGGATAAAAATATAAAATATTAAACTTGAATCAATTCAATTTTCATTAATTTACCATCTAAACGTTAAAACTGATTTCCAAATCAATTCAATTCAATTCTCATTTTATATCATTTATCCCAAATAAAATATTGGGTAAAGTATTAAATTGGTCTCTTGTATAATCCTGTTTTGGTCTTTAAGGTTTAAAATATTCTATTTCAATCTAAAAAAGTCTCATTTAGCTTCAATATAGTCACACCGTGAGGTTAAAGTTAAATAATTAACGAAATATCCTACATACAGCAATACAAGAACAAGGTCGATAATCTGGTGAATAAGTACAAGTTCTAGAAGTTAAAAAATCAATCGTGGATGTATCAATATATTTATTTATGATTCTACTTAGTTTTATAGAAAATATTTCATTTAAATTGTAAAAAAATGATAAATAAATGTATTGATGCATGTTGATTTTATACCTCACTTATTCTCTAGATCATCACCTTATTCTTATATTACTGTCATGTAGAATATTTCATTAATTATTTAACATTGATCTCATTGTAAAATTACGTTAAAACTAAATATTTTTTTTTGAATTTAAATATGACACTTTAAATTTTAAGGACCAAAAAAGGATTACGCCTTAATGTACGGGACCAATTTAATACTTTCTCCTACAATATATTACTTAAATTCAATTAATTTCAATTGAGCAAATATTTTTTTTCATGTTTTCAAACTTCTTCAGGAAATTTTTGTTGTTTTAATCTTTCACACATTATTATGTCTGTTAAACTTTAAATTAAGAGTATTTCTAACCTTTATAATTTTACCAAGTCTGTTAAATCAAATAATTCATTTTCTTGTTACACGAAAATTTATGAAAATAGATTTTCTTAATTTTTCTCAATTAAAATTGTTAAATGTATTTTTTATTATAAATTCTTTATATATTATTAAAAAAAATATAACAAACATATTGTAGAGTATGAAATCACATTTCACAAAATTTGAGAAGATCTATTTTTAAAATAGTAAAAACTCATACAAATATTTTTATATAAAATTAACAGCTAAAAATTATTAAATAATAATTTAATCGGACACATTAAATCATTAAATAATTTTTAATTATCAAACTTTACATAAAATTACGAAAGTCTTCCCCTTTCAAATTACCCGTTACATATAGCAAAGGGACAAAAGGCGATAAGCAAACCCATACATGAGAAATGGTGGTCACATATTCACAATTAATCAATTATGCTTCAGGCCAAACATGGAATGGGGCTACAGCTTCAAGCTTGTGTGGAAATGACTCAAACAAAAGAAAAGAGAAAAAATATCAATTCCACTGCCATCACACATTTACGTTCTTCCAGGAAAAAAAAGGATAAGATTATGGTCTCTTCCTCCACGTGGCACTCCCACAGTGGTTGCTAACGATAAGGCTAGCATTCAAATTTTTTCCACTCTCGTGTGGCTAATATCCCATAATGCTATCACTCACCCAATCCAATGGCTCAAATTCTCCACCAACCAATCCCTTCTACTTGAGGCCATTGGATTTCAATCCATCCCACTGTACCATTATATAAACAGAGTTAGAGAAGCAGCTTTGCAGTTCAAGCAAGTTAGAAAAACAAAAGAGGAAAACATGGCTTCCTCCATGATCTCCGCCCCTGCTTTCACCGCCGTTAACCGTGCCTCCCCGGCACAGGCTAACATGGTGGCTCCATTCAGTGGCCTGAAATCCTTGGGTGGCTTCCCAGTCACCAGAAAGACCAACGACATCACCTCCGTCGCTAACAACGGTGGAAGAGTCCAATGCATGCAGGTATGGCCACCACTTGGGAAGAAGAAGTTCGAGACTCTTTCATACTTGCCAGACCTGAACGAAGAGCAATTGAGAAAGGAAGTAGACTACCTTCTAAGGAAGGGATGGGTTCCTTGCTTGGAATTCGAAGTCGGGTACGGATTCCCGTACCGTGAGAACCACAGGTCACCGGGATACTACGACGGAAGGTACTGGACAATGTGGAAGCTTCCCATGTTTGGATGCACCGACTCAGGTCAGGTCATCAAGGAACTTCAGGAGGCTAAGGCTGCATACCCCAAGGCATTCGTCCGTATTATCGGATTCGACAACGTTCGCCAAGTGCAGTGCATCAGTTTCATCGCTTACAAGCCAGAGGGCTACTAAATCTTATAAAACCAACAAATCATTCGTAGACTTCTCTTTTGTGTGTACTCAACCATTGTAACAGCCTTTTGTTTTTTTACTTGTTCTTTATTTTTCGCTTTTGTGCGATTTCATCCTATGTATTTTTGGTTTCTGTTTTCGGATTACCATATGAAAGGATGAGAACTGTTTAATAATAAACTATTATCTTTTGTGAAAATTCAGCTGCTATTAACTTTAGATTTTATGAGATATACAAAGATTTTTTGTGAATAACGTGAATAATAGGTTTTAGAATTGGCCTAATAAAATTAAAAAATACTCCACTTTTAAATTATTAATCATTCGTACACCTAATGAATGGAATATTCACCTATTATTAATTATGCATAAGTAAATTAAATTAAAAGAAATAACCATTTAATTAAAAATAATGAACATAATCATCTGCATACTTAAATTTTACATCTGATATATCCATTATTTACATTGTTTAGTATTCTTTTTATCTACTTATACTTTTTCATTAACTTTAGGCGAAATTGATAATTAATTAGCGGTTGTCAAATAATTTAACAGATTTAATTTTGTTGTCAAATGATTTGAAAAATTTAGTAATGTACCTCAAATTTCAAACTTTTTTTTAATAATAAAAGTGATTATTATATTTAGATAATTTAGTTACAACTCTATAAAGTTAATACAATTATAATTGCTTGAATAATAAAATATAAAATATAAATTTAATTATCTAACCAAATTAAATAAAACAATTTAAATTTATTAAAAACGTACTAATTATATATTCTCTAACACCAAGGATCCTTTGTTGGATTTCCCCATACGGGGTCGAAAATGAAATCTACACTGAATTGAAGTCAGATAGTGTTATTGCTAGATAAGTGATGGATCACACAAAGGAAAAATTGATGTATATAATAAGTACAGTTCATATTCTTTGGTCCCCTCCCTCCAGTAAAATGATGATTCTGAAAGCAAATTGTTTCAAAATATGAATCGCAATGGAACAATATAATGTTGCCAGGAAGCCACTGATCTTCCAAAAAAAATAAAACAATTAATATGAGTTGCTTAATTCTTGGTATCTAAATCTCAAGATACTGTATATAATCTATTGGAGCAACCATAAATGCTTTAACAATCATCAATTTGCATATCCTTGATGGGACAATTTCTCAAGAATCTTTTAGGGCAAAAATTAAACATTATTCTTAAAACACAAATGAGTGTTGCATGCAATAAGTTTTTCGGGCCACATATAGTTTACATAATGATTTTACATTTCTGACAGGTTTACACTAAAAATTTTAATTTGAAATGTTTTTTCATTAAAAGATTCAAAAATATCAAAGCATTATGTATGATTATTTGAAGAATATTTTATTTTTATTTTTCATTAACAAATTAAAGTAGGGTATTATTCTACAGCAATGAGATGGCATTATTAGATAATAGATAGTACAATTTTTCTAATGTACTAACTAATTATTAGTATTATTATGACAGCGGCTACACATCTAAATTTTTTTGGCAATTAAATTTAATTAAGTTGGTCAAAATTTAACATTTTATATTTTTTTCTCCTTCTCTTTCTTTTTCTACTTCTTCGCATTTCTCCTCTTACTTCTTTGCATTCCTCTTTTTTTTTTAGTGTTCCTCCTCCTTCTTTTTCACGTTCTTTTTTTTGGTTTTATTCCTTTTAAGAGAGTAAATTAAAAAGAATTTTCAGAAAATGAAACAAGAAAGAGAAGATGAAGAAAAAAAAAGATGAAAAAAAGAAGACAAAGTGTGAAAGATGAGGAGGAGAAATTCAAGTGAAACAAAACTAAATGAACTTAAATTAAACTAAGAAATGAACCAAAATTTTTTAAGGAATAAAAAATTTGGTCAATACTTAACAACAACATCAAGTAAACTTTAATTAATTCACAAATGAACCGAAATTAGCTCAAATTTGAACAAAAACTAAGTAAACAACCACACATGAACAAATTCAGTAAATTCATTCGAAACGAAATTAAATGAACCTAAATTAAACTAAGAAATGAAACGAAATTTCTTAAGAAATAAAAAATTTGGTCAATACTTAACAATAACATCAAGTGAACCTCAGTTAATTCACAGATGAACCGAAATTAGTTCAGATTTGAACAAAAACTAACTAAACAATCATACATAAACAAGTCCAGCAAATTCAAGTGAGACGAAACCAAATAAACTTAAATTAAACTAAGAAATTAACCTAAATTTCTTAAGGAATAAAAAATGTGGTCAATACTTAATAGCAGCATCAAGTGAACCTCAGTTAATTCACAAATGAACTAAAATTAGTTCAGATTTGAACAAATAGTAAAAAAATTCAATCATTAACAAAAACACATTGAATTCATTTTTAGTTCCAAATGAATCTCAAATAAACTAAGAAATGAACCAAAATTATTTAATAATGACACCAGAAAAAATCAAAACCAATAAAGATGTTAGCAAAATATTGGTATTATTGGTGATGACGATAACAAATGAGAAAGATAACAAAAAAGGAGGAGGAGGTGGAAGAAGAAGAGAAAGAGAAGAAAAAGAAGCGACAATAATAAATATGCACATAAATTTAAAATATTTAGTTGAACTTAGTTAGAGTTATGACTTAGATATAAAAATTTATTCTATTATTATTAATCATGGGTCCGATGTTTTGAATATCTCACATCAAAATAAATAAATAAACAAACAATAATAAAAGTTGTGAATAAAAATAACTTATATTGCATTAATATCCTTATTGGACCAGGACCTTTAGATAGCTACACTTGTGGACAACGCAAACTTAAGATAAAGAAACAGATAACAATAAGTTTCATCACCTCCTTTACCAATACTACCACATCATATATGTTTATGAAACATTGACATAATACGATTGATGGAGTAGTGCCGTATGAGACAGCATGTAATCTTGATATTAAAATGGGAAATTTCGAAGGACTCACATTATGATGCACTTTGCTTTCATCGCTATATTGATCGAGCATTCTTGTGGTGAAGATCGTAGGAAAATTAATAGTACATTCATTTCAAGCAAAATCAAAATATAATAGTGCAAAAGTTATAAAAACAAAATAGAAATTGGAAAAGCAAAATCTTATCAAAACTAAAGCTAATTAATCTAAAAGAAGTAAAGAACTAATTCTAATTGTATTAATTGTATCACCAAAAATTTTATATATATATATTACTAAAATTAGTTACTAAAATCATATTGCATATATTTTATATTATTTTTAATGTATATTTTATATTTTATATTATTAATTAATTTTAATAATTGATTTTAATCTACATCTATCATAATTATTGTATCACGAATTCTTTTATTCCTAAGTTATAGGCTTGGATAATAAAATTTAAAATTTTGCAGTCTGTATTAGCTCCGTATAATATAAAAGCTAACTCAATTTTAATGCACATTTTTCTCAATTTAAATAAAAAAAATAAGTAAATTACATGATACATAGAAAAAAATTGATATTAATACAACCTTAAAATTAAAAAATAAATAAATATAAAAATATGTATTTTATCACTATCACCCTTATCCTAATTACCAAATCATTTCTCTTTAGCCTTTACAAATTCTTTATTGCACATTTGCACTATAGTGCAAACTCAGGTGCAGTTAACTTTACGTGAAGTTGATAATTAAAAGCGGTAAGATGATTTGACTGATTTGACTAAATTTCTATCAAGTTCATGTGAAGTCGACTGCACCTAAATTTCCATCTTGCACTATACTCTCAAATGTTTTTACAGGTACTACTAGTAAGTACCACAACATTTAAATATAACGTGTTCTCTCTCATCTCTGAGTTCCTCACCTTTCTCACCTTCATAACAGAATCCTCAATATAATCATGGAAGCATGCGAAATACATAATGCGTGTCCTTTATATAATTTTCCATTTTCAAAACATTACATGTTTTCTTCATAAGACACACTACTATGAATCTTAGGATTGTTATCTATTTCTTTATCTCAAGTTAGCATTGTCCACAAATGTAGCTATCCAAAGGGTCCAGTCACAACTCACAACATTAACGCCAACAATATAAAACCAAAAAGGCGTTGCAACGTATAGCATATGCTTTATTTTATGTTTATTCCGTAATATAACCATAAATTGAAAGAAATGTAACAAGGACAAAGGATCTTAAAAAAACAGTTTATTATTCCACAACGGAAATCAAAGTGCAGAGGATGAAATATCAAAAAGAGAAAAAAATAGAAAAGAAAGCAAAAGCAGGGTTGTTACAAACGGTTAAGCACAAAGCCACCAACAAAAGAGAGATCTACGAATGATTCGTTCGTTTTATAAGATTTAGTAGCCCTCTGGCTTGTAAGCGATGAAGCTGATGCACTGCACTTGGCGAACGTTGTCGAATCCGATGATACGGACGAATGCCTTGGGGTATGCAGCCTTAGCCTCCTGAAGTTCCTTGATGACCTGACCTGAGTCGGTGCATCCAAACATGGGAAGCTTCCACATTGTCCAGTACCTTCCGTCATAGTATCCCGGTGACCTGTGGTTCTCACGGTATGGAAATCCGTACCCGACTTCGAATTCCAAGCACGGAACCCATCCCTTCCTTAGAAGGTAGTCTACTTCCTTTCTCAATTGCTCTTCGTTCAGGTCTGGCAAGTATGAAAGAGTCTCGAACTTCTTCTTCCCAAGTGGTGGCCATACCTGCATGCATTGGACTCTTCCGCCGTTGTTAGCGACAGAGGTGATGTCGTTGGTCTTTCTGGTGACTGGGAAGCCACCCAAGGATTTCAGGCCACTGAATGGAGCCACCATGTTCGCCTGTGCTGGGGAGGCACGGTTAACGGTGGTGAAAGCAGGGGCGGAGATCATGGAGGAAGCCATGTTTTCTTCTCCCTAGCTTCTTCTGCTAAGGAGTTATATAATATATATATGTGTTTCTTTCTTGTTTGCTTGATCTGCCAAGCTTCTTCTCAAACTTGGTTTATATAATGGTGTTGGGGCTTGTAATCCAATGGCCTAAAAAGTTGAGGTGATTGGTTGGTGCAGAATTATTTGATAGTTATCTATTCTATCTTGGCTTGCAGTCACAAAATGGAATACAAACAACCAAAACATATCATGGTTGTGTTATGGCAATGAATTGTTTTGGCTTCACATAAATTTGTTTTACACACAGTGGACCGCACAATTTACAAACAATTATCCTGCCCAAAAATGAAAATCTGTAAACAATTTTTCGTATGGATTTTGAATTTTATAGAATTTTCTTAATTAAAATAAAACAAATTAAGGACAAAAAAAAAGACAATCTACCATCATAGACAAGTAATTTGTTTTCATTTTAAAATATAATGATTCAATTAACTCGACACAACTGTTAAGAAATATTGAGTCTCTTGATTTTTTAGATATGATATTGGTGGTTACAAAATACACAATAGGAAGAAAGAAGATTTGTTCGATTCCCGTGAGAGCTTCGAACTCAGGCTATGTTTAGTTTAATCTTAATTAACTCCTAATCCCAGAAGAAATACAAATTAAACAATAAGGAGAAGAGAACTACAAGTCTTTACAATTGAATAGTGATATAAGCATGTGTCTTTCAACTTCTTCATATCCATTTCAGTCCCATAAGTATTTAGAAATAACATGGATATGCAAAACTACAGAGGTTAGAATTCATAGAAACAAATCTCTTTTAGAATCACTTGTAATTAGTGTGTGTATATGAGATTGTAGGCTCTAAATAAAAGGGAATTAGCTTAGTTGACTTGTATTATAGTTGGCTCCCTAGGCTTTTTCTTTCATATAACTTATCACTTCCTTAATCCATAATTAACTCTCTCCCTCCCTCACTCTCAAACTTCTCAAACTCTCTCCCCTTCTCATGTATTCACAACACAAACATATTCTCTCAACACTCTCTTCCCCACGTTCTCTCTTTCTCCATCACCCATCAACCTAACACCATTCACCACCCTCTTCATTTCTCTTCTCACTTTAAGCTCCATACTAGAATAGAAGGGAGTAAAACTGATTTGGACTTGAAGGGGACAACTTCATCCTCACCAAAGAATATGAACCTTAGGAGTTTATGATAGGAAGCTTATCTGATTTTTGAATGGTGAATTTGTGATATATTAGAATTTGGTAAATGTGTTTTCATATATAGAGAAAGATATGATGTTATTTATGTTATGAGTTGCAAGGCAAAATAGATAAGTTGGAAATGAGAACAAGATAATGGAAAATCAAAATAGTAATAGCAATTTAATTTAATTCAAAAAATATTAAATATGATAGACATTGCATGGTTATTAGCTAAAAATATATTTACAAGGATCATATGCAAAATCATTAAATCAGCAACCCTATATATACATGAGACTCTTGAGGTGATCACCTAAAAATATTAGAAGACACTCAGATCTAACTGCCTTATATTACAAGGGACAAAAAAGAGCATGCTCTACACTTCAAACCTTCTCAAGAACACAAGGTTAGGCTTCCTCAGCATTTCTCCCTTAAACTACTCAAAAGATATTTTCTTTCTAATTAAGTCATTTTCTTTTTAAGATAGGTCACACTTGGCTCCTTCTATGTACACTTCCTGAATGGAGTTTTTAAGCAAAAGCAGGTATCCTGGAATTCTGGCGATCCCTGTTGAGGCAATCAAATCCTTCTACTCTAACCTCGGCTGGTTTAAGTCCAAAACTCATCCTAACACATCCTCCTTTTCGAGATGCCGAAGATGGAGATGGTAAGCCTGACGGCGATGAGATTACTGATATTGGGTTGTTCCTTTCGTCTCCAAATCGTGCATCCTGGATCAAGGGGTTAGCCGCCCGAACCGGGGGAGATCCACAAAAATATGGAGGAGATGATGCTACTTGATTAAAAAATTCCTCCCCATGATTCTCCTATAGCAATTAAATAAATCAAAGATCAAAGTCAGAGAAAATCTACTACATCAAGATTTCATCTCTTTGAACCCTAAACCATTGACATATCCGAGAACTTTCTTCCTAAAGAACAAACAACCATCTACAAAAACCACAAGCTCAACACATTACAAAGATGTAAAATAATTCTAAGACAAACCCTACAACATGTAACGAAGGCTTAGGAATATATAATATAACATACCCTCTTGAATATAATGTCTAGTAGCTCTGCTCCCGCTTTCGAATCAGACCCCTCGGCTTGTTGACTACTAAAAAAGTGAGCCACAAACATAAATACAATTAAAGGCACAAACATTGTCATCAAAACTCAGTAAAATGCATAAGAATCAATGGAGTTAATTACTTGAAATGCCATCTTAAGGGCCTCATAGGCATGTTACATAAAACGCCAACTCGTCGAGGCTTGGGGCAAACGACAGGCTCCTTCTGATCAGCAAGGTTAATAGAGCCTCTCCTCTCTTCACATGCTGCAAAGGCGTTCTGCTGAAGGCTATAACAGTTCATCTTCAAAATTGGTGTTATTCCACAGTAGAACGCCTAAAAGCACAGAAAAAATAACAAAAATTGAAGATAATAGCCAGAAGAAAAATAAACATATAAACGAAAAGCTAACACTACTGATTCAAGTTTCAAATAATTCAAAAAAAAATTGTAACGGAATTTACTAGCATATCCACTTAGCTGCATCAATTCAAATGACTAAAGTAAGAAACTATATTATTTTATAAGAAATTCAGCAACCTATTTCCTATTTTCCCCAAATTTCCAAACCCTATATAGTCTTCTCCCACAAATCAAATCATAGCAGATCTGAATTCAAATATTCATAAATCTTCAAACTCTTTTCCGGATTATGAAATAAAAATAATTAAAAAAAAAATTTGGTGCCAGGAAACCCTCCGAAAATCAAAGTCTCCAAACAGCACCAATAAAAGGTTTTCAAAATAGATATTTACTTAAGAAAACAAAAACACAAACACAAAACAAAACAAAAAACGAAAACAAAAGAAGCAAATCATTATTCAAAAATTAAAAAAATAAATAAACAAATCAACGGAGAAGAAAGAAAGAAATGCCTTAAGAAACACAACTTGTTAGACATGGCATAGCAGTTGTAACATCTAAGCAGATCTATCTTAAGAAGCATGTTAGAATTTTTTTTTTTTTTAATAAACAAACAATATTAGAAAGCTAGGTCAGATCTAGAACAAAAAATAAAAAATAAAAAATAAAAAAGAAGAAGAGAAGGAGAGAGAAACCTTTAAATTGAAGGAAGCCTTTGAAAGAAGAAAGTGAATGGAGCTGGCAACAAGAGAAGGAGAGGAAGTCAGCTACTGCTGCTTCAATTTATTTTTATAGTGAAAAAAGAAATGAGAGTTTTTTTTTGTGGTTTGGGAAAAAAATTTTACAGAAAAAGTTAACTTCGTTAAACGACAGCGTTTCAGTGACGCAATAGATTTTCTGTTCGACTTGGACAACTCGTTTGGCAGTTGAGGAAATTGTAGTTATTATTCAACCACAACCACTATTGTTGTAAACTATAGTTACAGAGTGCTATTTTCTTTCCAAAATTGCAGTTATAAATCGTAATTTGAAAAAAAAAATTATATATGATAAAAACTCAGATATAATAATTATTTTATATGAGTTTAATAATTTAAAATTATTAAATAATAATTTAATCAAAACTTTTAAATTATTTAATAATTCCCAGTCATCATTCATATGAAAATAACTACATATAAATATCCATTACTAAAAAATTATAACAATATGTATAAAAAGAGAGATTATCATATGCAATCGAAACAAAATATTTTTCACTCAAAATATACCATTGTATGAAATTTAATATACGTTTATTTAAAAAAAAATTGACTTAGAAGAAAATTTTAAAATATTTTATTTAGAAAAGATAATTATAAGAGACTGTTGCGGTGTTTTGAGTTGATGTCGGGGTTGAGCATCAATTTTGATAAGTCGAATCCGATATCCGTGAACTGTGAGTAGAAATGGGTAGATCAGGCGTGTGGCCTACTGGGGTGCAAGCAAGTTGTCTTACCAGTTAGGTACCTTGGAATTTCTTTAGGCGCAAATCCGAGGCTGGTGAAGACTTGGAAACCAATTATAGATAAGGTGGAAGAGAAGCTCAGCCTATGAAAAGCGAAGGTTTTAAACAAAGCAGGCAAGCTTGTCCTCATTAAATCGGTGCTGAATAGCCTGTCGGTGTATTACTTAAGTATGTACAAGATGCCAAAGGCGGTTGCGGACAAGCTGATTGCTTTGCAAAGGAGATTTATGTGGTGTAAGGGAGATGGTAATGATGGTATCCCACTAGTTAAGTGGGAGCTGGTTCAGGCACCAAAAAAGGCTGGCGGTTTGGGGGTTGGGGATGCAGTACTTCGAAACACAGCGCTCTTATTTAAGTGGTGGTAGCGGTTTTCAAAAGAGGATTGCCCCTTATGAAAGAAGATTATTTGCTCCTGTAACAATTTGAACCCGAGTGTCATGTTGGTAAATCAGAAATTTCCGGTTAAAGGAGGACCTTGGAAGGATATATGCCAATTAAACATAAAGGAGCAGCGGATCAGGGATAAATTGGTTACTGGCCTGGCGATGGAAGTAGGGAATGGAAGGAGCACCCAGTTTTGGGAAGATAACTGGTTGCAAGGTGTGCCGCTGAAAGGGACTTTTCTGAGACTCTTCTCTGTTTCAAATCAACAAGGTGTTATGATAGGGGATTGTGGGTCTTTGGATGGTTTGTGCTTGTTGGTAGGGTAAATATCAAAGAGAGGTTGAGTAGGTTAGGCGTTTTTACTCACAGTGATACTATTTGTGTACTCTGTAAGAAGGAGGTAGAATCTGTACAACATCTATTTCTTGTGTGCGAAATGACATGGCAGGTGTGGTGCACGTGGTTGCGATTGTTGGTAGAGATTGGGCGATTTCGGGAATCATCAGAGGGCTGTTTGAGAGTTGAAATGGCTGGCACAAGAGAAAACAAGAGCAGAAAATGTGGCTGGCTGGGTTCTTTGCAGTGATTTGAAACATCTGGTTGGAACGTAATACTAGAATTTTCAATAATAAGGAAGCAGGTGTTGAGGTCATCCAACAGAGAATGCTTTTGAGTTATAAAGAATGGATTGACAGTGATCCTTTTGGTGGTGGTTGATGGCAATGCTGGAAATGACAGGAGATTTATGCTTTTGTTTCTTTTACTGTAATACCTAACTTGTTGTTCCACTCTATTGTGTTGAGCTTTTTTTGCTTCAAAAAAAAAAAAGAAAAGATAATTATATTAGTTGTATGTACTTTAAAAATATGAATTTAATTAAAATTTTTTTAATGATATATATTAAGAGTATAATAATAAATTTTTTATAACTTTTTTATATATTTACTATATTAAAAATGTAAAAAACCTTTTCTTTTTCAATAATTTTTAGTCAAATATTTTTTATAATATTTTAAAATATACTTTTAGGATATATATTAAATAAGATTCATAAAATATTTTGTAAAACTATGAAAGAGATTACGTGTGAAATAAGTTATTTAAATTTTTTCTAAAACACAGAAATTAGAATTTCCTATTTTGAGATGTTCATAGCGGTTGAATATGTTAATCTATCAGACTATCACTAATGAGCACTACAAATTTAAATCTAAAAAAAAAAAAATTATAAATAGCTTTAATAAATCACAAAATTTTGGAGGTTAGTAAATTTGACAAGCACAAATATTAAATTATACTCAATAATAATTTTTATTAATTTATATATATAAATTCTAATAAATATGAATATAAATTATATTGATTTATATATATAAATTTTAATAAATATAAATATAAATTATATTTTTTTATAAATTTTTATAAATATAAATATAAATTCTTACTAATTAAATACTAATCAAAATTATAATATTTGCTTATTATGTAATGTTATTGGTAATAAATTTACAAAATTGAATAGTAGTTTAATATTGGAGATACTCATTAAGGGGATACTAGTGGCATGATATTGTCCTTGACAAGACATAAGGCCTCACCAAATTCATGAATTTTTAGAATAAAGATTAAATTTGATTTTTGTCTATTTTTATGAAGGATAAAATTTTTTTTTTCAAAAAGAAGAGATATTTTGGTTTTTATTTTTTTTATTTTAGGATAATATAATATTTTTGTTAAAAAATTTATTATATAGTAACAAAAATTAGTTGTATGAAAATTTTATTTATAATTTGTAGGAATTTAAAATTTTACTAAAATTTTTTTTAACAATATAACTAACTATGACTACTATTATTGCTATTTTCTTCATTTTCATTTTTATTACTTCTACCTTTATTATTTATATTGTGTAATCATACTTTATCATCATTATTGTTATCTTCTCTACTATTATCATTATCAATATAAATATCATCAATATTAATGTTATTTAATTTAATTTATTGTTCGATGTTATTTTTTTAAAAAAGATTTTATACTGCAATTATTTTTTTCTACGATATCATTTTTAACAATAATCTTTTTTTATTTAACCACCACTGGTAAAAAAAATTTTTAAAAATAAACTTATTAATAATTTATGAGAATTTAAAATTTTTATGAATTACAAATAAAATTTTTTACAAAATTAATTTTCGTTATTATTTAATAAATTTTTTAACACAACTAGAAAATGGATTAATACAGACAGATTTACAGACAGATTTAGTCTTTATTACAGACGGATTTTTGGTTACCGACGAAATTACCGACAGATTTTGTCCCTCTGTAAAAGCCCCGTCGGAAATTATTTACCGACGGATTTTTTTTCCGTCGGAAAATTACCGACGGATTTTTACCAATTACCGACAGATTTTCCCTCTGTAATTACAGACGGATTTTTAGACGGATTTTTCGTCTGTAATTACAGACAGATTTTTAGACGAATTTTCTCTCTGTAATTACAGACGAATTTTCAGGCAGATTTTCCGTCTGTAACTACAGACGAATTTTCAGACGGATTTTTCGTCTGTAATTACAGACGGATTTTTCGTCTGTAATTACAGACGGATTTTCCGACAAATTTTTCGTCTGTAATTTGAACTTTGGAAAATCATCTCACTCTCTAATTACAGACAGAAAATCCGTCTGTAAATCCGTCAGTAAGGTAAAATAGAATTTTTTTTATTTTTTTAATTACAAAATAAACTTGTTTTCATACAAAATAAATATAAATTTAATACAAATTTTTTATCTAATTTGTATTTGAATATTTATAATATTTCAAAAAATAAACAATTTCATCGTATTATCAAACTAAAAAAAAAGTACTATAAACAAACAAGTCAATATAATTCAAAATATAAACAAAATGTATTGATACATCAACTATAATCCTCAATGTATTGTTCAACCGTACTAAATTTATCAGCTATAATTCATAACATTGTATTATATGAGAAACATTACATTATGCAAATCTCTACAAACCAATCAACCAGTAGCCCATGCATACTTTGAGTAATATCGTGTTGTTTTATATCTCTTAATGCAATTAGAAAAGGGCTACACTTCTTGCCTGAAAATATTTCAAAATACTGCATGTCAGTAAAAATACACAACAGAGAAAAATACATGAAAAAATGTCAATAATGAAAGTTATTCACTTTGTTATGGCACAAAAAACTCATTACTCAACATCCTAATGAAAATTATGTCAATTAAATGCATAAGGAGCCACCCCTGACACTCCATTCAATCTGCACAGAAGTAATTTCAGGTGCTCATGCTTCTTGCCACCAGTTGTGGGGTGCTTCCAGCAGCTTAAAGGGACAATATGAATTAACTAATTTTCCATGAAATGAAACTAGTAAAATAGTTCTCAATTCAAAAGTTGAAAATACAAAAATGGCCTTCTATATATTTTAATTCATGGGCTTCCAACAAAAATTAACTAATTTTTATGTTACAATGATGCTGTCAAATATCTATGCAACTCAATTTCTGCAACTCAGTTTCTGCCAACTAGTCAGTACTCAATGAATTCATGGTCATGGATCCACTCTAGCCTATATAGACTTAGTTTAGATTATATCAAACTGAAGGCAATTACAGCATAAAAAAATATAAAAAGACTATTAACATTGACCATTAATGCATTACTTACAACTTTCCCTATCTTCAGTGCATCCAAAGATCCCAGTCGTCCAAGGTTCATCTGCCGGAGGCGAATAGCTTTCGGGTAGTGGCTGTCTACATTCAGGGCACTTGCGAACAGCCAACTGCACAATACCGAAAATCCATGACCAAAATATATATCTACATATTAGCAAACACACTCAAAGCGCCCAAAGAAACACCAACACAAGTTCTCAAATAGTTTCTTGCAGAAAAATTGGCTTTCTTATACAGTATTTTGGCAAAATAAGCTGAAGAAAAGCACCCTTATCTGTGAATAAGAGACATGCCAACAAACAAGCAACAAGCATAAACAAAAACATAGACTGATAAACTAATAAAATAGAACACCTTGTAGCCTCTTCGAAGAAATTCTAGAGAGCTTTCCTCCCCTTCTTGAAGTCCCAAGACTCTCAACAACTCTTCTTTGGCCTACATCAGTTTAAAAGTTAATACCAGTGTTTTTACAGTTTAAAAAGTGAAAAGAGTTAAAGATTATGTATTTACTTCACCAAGGGTGAAGCGGGTTGCGCTTTCTGCTATGCAAGCGTAAGAACTATCTGCTTGCTTAAGCATCACCTGCCAAGGACCTGAACAACAAACCATGAAGTAACAATCTAGTGCACCAGTTATATGCTAAGATCAAAATACCATATACCCATACCCATACCTGGATACTGGCAGAAACACTTCAATGGTGAAAAAGAACAATCAAGTGTACTGGCATTATACCATTCTCGTCATTTATAAATTATAGAAGGAATTCCGAAAATAAACAATGTAATCCAAGTGTCCAGTTATTTAATAATTGCTTCCAAACAACTGCAATTCTAGATCCAATGAATTGAATATTCAAAGCATGCCTATACCTGGAAACTTTTATTCAGTTCTACGTTAATGTAATTGAAACAAGAAATCAAGCCATATAAAAATTGATCATTGAATAAATGAAACTCCAAATATATTGTAAAAACAGAATTTAATAAAAAAAGCTAAAACAATAAAGTTTTCCTCTATATATTGTATCCAGCATGTCGTTGCATGATAATAGATGCTTTTTAATAATATAATTGAATGATTACATTGAATAATGATATTTTATCATTCATTGTTGGCAAGATGCTTCAATATATTATTAGACTAACAATTGAAACGGCCAAGAATGGAATATTTTTTTTATAATTCTTAAATCAATCAAATAATAATTTGACGACTCAACAATAACACCTCATGCGACACACAATTTTCTGAATTCAAATAAAAATGGCATGTATATTTCCTAATGGACCACCACGTTACAGGTACAAGAAAGGAATAAGCGACAACAAAAGTTCCCCAACTGAGAAATGAAAGGAGAGACCGCCACCTACAACACCACGCTGTCCTCTTCTCTCAGACAAATTAATCTTCTAGTTGTCTTTTCAATCAACTACTTCTACTTGTTTCTCTTATCATTTTCAAATTCATTTCAATTAATGACTTCATTCAATTAATGACTTATTTTCAATCAACTACTCTCTCTATTCCAGTGGTGGCAAGGACCAGAGGGACAAAGACACAACATCACCAAATTATTTAAAAAGGATTCATCCAATTGAAGAAAATGGACACTTACAGCCGAGGAACCTTCCAAGTGAGGGAGAGTTAACAGCTTCAACAAGTGCAGAAGACAACCTCGAGAACCGGATGGTTGATCTTACAAGCTATATAGTGGAATCTTCTACTAATATTAGTGGCTCAAAAGATGGATCAACAACATCAGAAACAACTTGTGACTATGTCAACCCTGCCAAAAATATATATATATAGGCACATCAGCGTTGAGAGACACAAAGCCGTGGCTCATTCTTTGAATCCAAAGCAAGCTCAACCTATAGAGACCCCAAATCACAGAATAAGTTCTAATCTAGCATACACTTAAAAATTAGACTTTGGAGAAGGACACAAAGTCAATAACTTAAAATTTATACAAAGATAGTATCTACTTGATTTTGTTTGTGTACATACATGTGTGTCCCTGCTGGACTAAAAATTGGAATGAAGAAACTGGAAAATAAAATGTAGGTATCCTAAAGAGGGAAATAAGTCATAACAACAATGAATGAAGAATCCACACCGTATAACATTTCTTATTCTTTTGGAGATGACACATTCAAAGTCTTTCTTTTGGAGATGACCTATAATTTATAGGCCACAGAAATCAAAGGTATAATGAAGTTATCTCTATGAATAAAATTATTTCTTATTCTTGAATAAAATTCTACTATCATGAAATATAAAGAATTAAAATAAATTCGTCACACTCACACCAATCACAAAACTTCCTAGTGATTGACCTTCTCATTCTTTAACAAGACTTGAGTATTAGTGTATTGAGATTTGCTTACCTCCTATTCCTCATACAAGTTCTAATTCACACTCTATTATCACAAGAACAGAATCTGGAAACCAAAAACCAAGAATATTGTCTATTTTCACAAGAACAGAATCTAGGATTCACACTCTATTTTCATTTCTTTCATAGATTTTCTACTATGAAGATTGTTTAAATCATATGCACACATATATGATTAGGTTATTCACATCAAGATGAAGATGGTTAGAATAGTGGCAAGCAATTTTAGTGAGAAAGGATATCTAATCACCATACAGAAGTTACTAAACTAAAGCTAAAAAAGACCAAGAAAACAGAAACACAAACTTTCGCTCACCATCACCGTAGGAAAGGCATCCAAAAGAGAAGAATCAGCACATTCTATGAAAAATACATCATTGGGGTCTTGAGCAGTAGGATTGGGGATTTGTTGGGCCATTGAACCAAGCATGGAAGAGATTAGGGATGAAGTTGAGAGAGGGAATTCCAGATCAACAAGGATGTGAGTCCACGTTCAGCAAAACGATGAATTCGTTCATTTCATGGAAGGAAAAAGTTGAAAACACGTTTGCCGGTATGATCTTGCTTGACTTGGATTAAAAAATAGAGTAAACGAAGAAAAATCACATCATCTCTGATTAAAAAATAAGAGGAATTAGAACACAAACCATGGAAGTAATTGACTCAGATTAAAAAATTGAGTAAATGGAGAAATATCACATCATCATCTGACAAAAAATAAGAGAAATTAGATCACAAACCATGGAAGTAACCGCGTTTGGGGTCGGGACCTTTTACCTCAACCCCCATTGATTCGGTCTTTTCTAATATCTTCCATAGCACACTCCACAGTTTTTCAGTTTTTCAGATTGATGATAATGAAATCTGTGCAGCTGGAATCCTACACCAAATGGTACAAATAACATAACATAAATAAATACAAACGAATAGAAAAGTTAGGGTTTGCGATCTACCAGCTGCGCGAAGGGAATCTGACAAAGAAAGCGCTGATCTGGAACGAAAAGAAGCTCAGAATCCGTCGGCGACGGATCTTCTACAGTGGCGGTGGAGGCTGTGTCTGTGTAGGGGCTGCGGTGGCTGCGCCGTTGAGGGGCTGCGAGGCTGTGGGGGTTGCGGGGAGCTGCGAGGGCTGATGCGGGAGCTGCGTGGCTGTAGTGGCGGCAAAGAGTGCGGTGGCTGTGGGCGGCGAGGTGCAGGGCGGAGTGAATGGCGAGTGAATGGAGTGAATGGCGTGAATGGCGAGTGAATGGGTTAATCTTCAACTAGGGTTTTTAATATTTTTGACGGATTTCATTTAAATTACAGACGGATTTTCCGTCTGTAATAATTTAATAAAACGCGCATTTTGTCTGCTTAATTACAGACGGAAAATTCGTCTGTAATTATTCCGCGAAAAAAAAAATTAATTTTTCCAACAGAATTATAGACGGATTTTCTTTTCCGTCTGTAATTTATGCTAATCTATTTTTTTTGTTTTCCGACAAAAAAATCCCTCTGAAATTCCGTCTGTATTTCAGTGGGATAAAATCTGTCGGAAATATCCGTCTGTAATAACTAATTTTCTAGTAGTGTAATATAATAGTTATATTATTCTAAAATAAAAAGAATGAGGGTTAAAATGTCCATTTTCTTTTTGAAAAAAAAAAGGATTATCTTTTATAAAAATAAACAAAAATCGAATTGGATTTTTACTTGAAGTTCTATCAAAATAATAAGATAGTTTTTTTAACTAAATGAATAGATAAGATAGTTATTCACAAATGATCCTAATTGATGCAGCTGACCCTTTAAAACAACTTTCGTCATGACAATGATGACAAAGAAAAATAAATGGTAAAATATTATTTTCTCCTTTATTAAAACAACTTCATGAAATTATACTAAGAATATTACTTATAAAATATATATCTAGTTTATTTATAAAGTTACATTTGAAAAGAAAATTGAGATTAGAAGATAAAAATTAAATTAAATTTCTGTATCTATTTAGTGCAGATGGTATAGGATTAAATTTTGTTTTAATTTTTTACACTCAGTTTAAAATAAATGTAAAAATTGAAATAAATAAAAATACTTAAATATCTTTGCTGATTAAAAAATAAAAACAAAATAAATCCTAGTTCTTTTTTTTTTCATCATCATCAATTTCAATATTAGTTAGACTATGAAATACGAATATTTTTTTAATTTATCGTGTTTATATGTCGGACATATTATAAATACGACATTCATCAATATTTGTCCGACACACATAGTGTCTTTTGTGTCTAACCGTATCTTAATAAAAAATAAAAAATTCTTTTCCAAACGCATTTGGACACACATAAATACCATCACATATCCAACCTTATTCTTAGTATATATTTTTTAAATGAGTTTAGAAATAGTATATATTATTAATTATTAAAAAAATATTTTAAATACTTTATATAATTAAAAAATTTATTAAAAATAATTAAAATATTAATTTATATTTTAATATCAATAAAATACTAAAATATCATTATAATTTATCTAAAAAAATACTTTATATTTTATATATAAGTCATATCCCTGTATTTTATAAAAATTTTAAATTTATATATCCACGTATTTCGTATTATATATATTGTATCCCATATCTGTATCAGTGTCCATATATTATAAGGACTATTTGACCAATAAACACATTATGTGAAAACATAGTAGTGTGGAGGAATTAGATCGCTCGATCTTGCAGGATCAGAAAGAGAAAATGAGCGTACTGTTCGTGTGGTGACAAAGAGAGGACATCATGAACAGAGAAAGAGGACGTCATGGTTAGAGAAAGGAGGAGAAGAAGAAGACGACAACATCGTCAATGAGAGAAGAGGTGGCGTGTTTGCCGCCGTTGCCATTGTGCTCGCCAGAAAAAAATGACGTTGGAAGAAGGAGAAGGTTACAAAACTTACAATAGAGAAGATGAAGGGAATAGGTGCAAGATGAGGTGAGTGAATGTTAGAGGTGAAGATAGTAAAAAGAATAGAATGTGATTATTTGAAAATTTAAGCAGAAATATCTTCAAAAAGTGATTAAATTTTATTAAAATGTTTGTTTTTGTTTTTAAATATTTTAGTTTTCTGTATCTTTAGTTATTTTTTAAAAATGTTGAAAGGACTAAAATTTTAGTTTTATTTTAATACAATATTAGATCTCAAATTTTCAATCCCAATGTCAATATTGGAAAAAAAAAAGTTTAGGGTATCAATATATTATCTGTCAACTTATTGCTTATAATAATTAATTATTATATTTTAAACGGGAGACACATCCAGAAGATACATCTATAAAGACACTTCTATTAAATATAACCATAAAAAAGACATTTTTATTAGACACATTTACAAATACACTAGGCATGGCAATTTCCTCCGGCGGGACGGATATCCGCGGAGATTTACCGTCGGGGGACAGATTTGGGGAGCTTTTTTAACCTGCGGAGAGTGGGGACAGGGACCCGCGAAATAAACGGGAGCTCCCTGCCCCCCCTTAGAGATCTGTATAATACCCGCATATGTAAATGTCAAAAATACCCTTAATATATATATATGTGTTGTTAACAAACCGTAACTCTCCTAACCCTTATTCAGTTTCTTTGCCGTCACTCCTCTCAGACTCTCTGACTTTCCTTCTCACTCTTCTTCTCTCCGCCACCCTCCTCTAATCTCACCACCATATGCCAGACCGCCACCCTCGTTTCTTCTCATGGCTTCTACCTCTCACTCTCAACGTCACTTCAGAAGGTAGAGTTGACATTGCGCGCCTGACACCGACGCACCCCGAGGAGAACCGTCGTCGCCAGCGTTGCGAGGAGTTTGAAGCATCTTCGTCTTCGGCCTCACGTCGTCATCTTTGGAAGAAGTGTTCTTTGTCGTCGCCGTCTTCGTCTTTGGCAAGGCAGTCCGATCTCCATCGCGTCGCTGCCTCTGTCTTTGGTAAAGGTATTTCTATTTTTTTTTCTCAAAACAGAATTTATTTTATTTTATTTTTCTTCTTTTTAGATTAATTTATTTTCTCAACAAATACAGTTTTAATTTTTTTTAAACCTGCTTCTGTTTTTTATGAAGGTTTAAAGTGGGTTTGTAGAAAGATTTCGTAGTTTTTATGGTTGATGCAATTTGTATAACTGTACAAGACAATGTGGTATTTGGTAAACAGTTTTACTATTTTAGGTTTGGTTTAATTTTCTTGGACTAGTGATGGCTGCCTGGATGAATGTAAACTCGCGTATTTGATGTATCTGGTTGATTAATTTGGTATGTGGTTGTGTTTGACAGAAGTAGATTTGAAATTGGATGAATGCATCTTAAAGTTTTTATGGTTTGGGTGTTTTATGGTTTGGATTGATTTGGTTAGGTATGAATTGTGAATTTTTTAGTTAATGTTATTGGTGATGGAGATTATTGTAATGTTAATTGAGGATTGTTTATGTTTACAATTTTTTTTTTCGATTTTTTAAAAGTTCGCGAATATCTGTGAAAACCCCAATTTTCAGTAGATACGGGATTTCCGTTATCTGTCGCGAAAATGGGACGGAGACGGAAACAGATATAAATTATGGGTGACAAGACGGGGGGCATATTCCCGCTCCCATAGAAATCTATTATCATTCTTAAAAAGTATTTTCATTAAATACAATTATAAATAAAAATTGACAAAAATTAATAAAATCCTTATTGATAATGTAGTGAAATTGATCTGAAAATAAACTCTCCCAAACTTCCATTACATACATGAATGCTTTTATTAAAGACCGAACTACAAAATGATAATCACAATTAGCAAGAGAACATCATTATTGAACAAGAATAAGAATAAAATCTTAAATATTCCACATGTTCACGAAACATGGCACTTGCTGAAGCAAAATAATTGTTGCGCATAAAATCCTTGTAGTATATATATGTATATGTGTATATCTATGCATTTGGTTAGGGGCATATGCGAATGAGAATGAAATCTCATATATTTGTGGGGTGCGTGAAGGGATCGTCTTTAATTTACAATCCATATATATATCTTTGCAAATTGCATCTAACCATAAAACCTGAAAAATCACAAAAAAAGTTATATTACATGGGCAATTGGGGTGCATGGATTCATTGTTCCTTTGGTGTTATGTCTTCTCATGTTCCTATCATGTGGAAGTGGAGCCCCCTCTTATGAATTATTATTGTTATTGTTTTAAGAGTAGTAATAAAATCACTGTACTAATTTAAAGACAAATAAAGACTCTCAATCTGATTGATTGTCTTTTAGTCTATATCAAATTTTAAATCAAATATTTTAATTTCTAACTAATTTTTATTTGTTAAAAATTTTTTAAAATTATTTTTACCAAACAAATTAATTCCTCCTCGTTTTCAGTCAAATATATATATATATATATATATATATATATATATTAAATAAATAAATTATTAATAAATTTTATTGTAAAATAATTAAATATAAAAAGATCATTATATCATTATATGAATATTTTTTAAAGATCGGTTTGAGTGTTCATTCTAAATATTTGTATTTTTTAAGATTTTAAATATTTGTCACATTTATAATGTTTATTAGATAGAATTAATTTTCAAATTTAAAACAATTACCTCTAACAATGATGTAGTTTGAAGAAAGATAATAAGTATTGTATTAATTGAAATTTATCGCCCTATATGAAAATAAGCTAGTAGCGTTTAATCACATAACGTTCAAGTTTTCCTTAGTTTATATATGTAACGAATGAAGAGAATATAGTCAATGTAATTGTTATTAAGTTTTTTTCTCAAAAGCTTGGGTGGCAAACAAGAATAAAACTAACTGCCCCCTCTCAAATAGAAGGTTAAATACTTTTACTATGTTATGTATATAATAAAATTAATTATTAATATAAAATATATATTAAAATATAAAATATATATTAAAATTAAATAAAATTATATATATTTATAAATAAATACATAATGACTAATTATAATAGTTTATTTTAGTGTAGACATAGATTTTTTTAAAAACTTATTAAATTATAACAGATAAATAACACACAAAGAAATTGCCTTAGGATTTAAAATTTAGAGCTCATTATTAACTTGAAATGTCGGTATGTATTGTCCTATTTTAGAATCCAAAGCAGGTAGCAGGTGCATCCCCTTATAAACATAACACGTGAATATCGGTTATGATATTATGGACTAACAAAAACTTTAAAAGTTTTCATTTTCAAATGAATTTAATGTGATGTTGATTCTTGCTCCTTTTTTTTCTTTTAATTACCATAAAAAGGAAAATAAACGCATTTTACTGCTATATTTTTGTAATTTTATTATATTATTTATGAAGTATAATTACAAATATAAATTGTTTAATTAAGGACTTAAGGTATCATAATTAATTTTAGAGAGCTGAGTCTTCAGTTAGAGCTTATCGAAAAAAATCCTATTGGATAATGATTGTTATTAGTTATTACTAACAACCTCTGACACCGTTTATAATATTATATAATTTTAGAAAAAGTATATAGAACCAAAAGTTACTAGTAAAAAATTAAACAAAATCATATTAATTTATATTAATAATTAATTAATTTTAAATTTTAAAAAATTTAAAATTGATTAAGTAAACATAATTAAAACCTATAAAAAATTTTCTCTTCTCTTTCATATTAACCTACCCACCTCTAATTATCACACATACAGACCCTCTCTCTCACCGTCAGGCCCTCTTCGTCTCCTCACCGCGACCCACTCTATCACTAACATCTGACTCGTCGGATTCGCCACTGTCGACAAGACCCGCTTCCTCTTCTATCACACTCCGCGCGCTATTCCTACCCCCTCATGAAAACCTCTACACTTCTATCTTCTACGTCTCTTTCTACTTATCAAGCTGTTCGTTTCACTCCACAGCAAGCCACCTCGCAGATCTGAAGCTCTTGAACTTTGAGCTTGGTCGTTTAGCCGTTTCTTCCTCCATGATTTCTGGAACAATCTATACTGTTTGGATAACTTCAGTTTTCTCACACCATGGTTTGAAAAAAGGGCTCTAGGTCGTCGCAGATGGCGTCGCTTTCATTCCTTTTCTTGGCGGCTGTCATAGTTTTTGTTTGTGGTCTATCATAATGTGGATGATAAGGTGAACCCCGGAAGAAAAGTCCATTAAGAAAACAACAAAAAGGAGGATATTAAACGTGGTTGCTGCTGTCGGAGTTTTGAAGAAGATGGTTGGTGCGGATGCGCGTACGTTTGACGCGCTTGTGTTGGGCACGTGTAAGGTTAAAAAGGTGGATGGTGCTATGATGTTAGTGAGAAGGATGGTGGATGATGGAGTTCCTATTTTTGTATTCAACACACATGTTTGTAATTAGAAATTTGTTGCAGATATTGCTCTCTACATTTTGGAATATTAGGTGTCGTTTTGATGATTAAAGAGACTGCAAACTACATAATTACATAATTATAAAAAACATTCATTTAATATGAAAAAAACATCATAATACTTAACAAAAGAAACATCCAACTATATTTTAGCAAAAATAATTAAATATCTATCAAATTTAAAAAATATATATAATTCTTAAAGAAATAGAGGCATTCACATTTGCAATACAAAAAAATTCGAAAAATATATAAAAGAACATCCATTTAGTATGAAAAGAAACATTCTGATACTTAACATAAGAAACATCTATATATATTAACTCGTAGAGATTTTGGATTCACCCAAAAGTATTTGGCTGATTTTTGCCTAATACCCTTTTGGTTCCCTAGTCTTGCTCATAATTTTATCGACGGTATTATTGTAGATTTGTCAAAAATTAATTTATGAATGGAAGTAAAAATGATGATGTGCAATTATATTGAGGTATGGCATGTATTCCACAAATATAAATCTGCTAAAGTCAGTAACTTGTAGAACGCAGATTATGTTTTGACTGAACCAAAAATAAAAAACATGCATCAAGCTGCAACACGCAGCTTCCGATTGGCAGAAAAAGAGAAGGAAGGAACGAAACGTGTCCCTGTCCCCTGCATGCCGACAGGACCTGCTTTATTGACCGTCTGAAATTTCTAAAAACGGAAGTTACGTTTGGCAGCTACCCGAACTAAAACGCAGGTTGCGTTTGACAGTCTCTCCGGTTGCATGAATACCACGTGTTAAAAGAGAGTGTTGAGTGGGTCTTTAAAACGCAAAACACAGGTAGTTAGAGGAAAGAAAGAGTTGATAGTTATTGCAGAGTCTTGTGTGAGGATTGTGGAGAGAGGAATTTGCAAGGGTTTGAGGAAGTTTGCGGGAGGAAGAAGAAAAGTAGAAGGCTTAGAGTCATTTAGTTCATTAACAAAAAATGGTTCGTAATTTTACTAGACTTAAAGAACACATTATTAAATACTTTGGTCATTTTTAATGGGTAAGTAATTTTTTTTTAAATTTTATGATAGATAAATATATTTATTTGAATTTTATTTATTTATATTTTAGCAAGTAATTTATTATTATTTTTGTAATTATTAATAATATTATTACTGTTATTATTATTATTACTGTTAGGGTTGTTATTATTGTTATATTATTATTATTATTATTATTATTATTATTATTATTATTATTATTATTATTAATGACGTTATTATTATTATTATTATTATTATTATTATTATTATTATTATTATTATTATTATTATTATTATTATTACATGTTTATAATAATGTCTATCATATCAATAATAGTTTTTTTATCATGAACTGTTATTATTAGGGATAAGTACAATTTTGATCCCTAAAATTTAGTGCCAGAATCGAAATCGTTCCTCTTGTATTTTTGGATTTAAAATCGTCTTTATCGTTTTTTTCGTATTAAAATCGTCTTTTTTTTGACAAAAATACCCTTCTCCTTTCCCCTTTTCCCCTCCCCCTCCCGCTCCCGCTCCCGTCCCGTCCCTTCCCCTCACCCCCACCTCCACCCCGTTCCCCTTCCCCCTCCCCCTCCCCCACCCCAACCCCGTCTCCCCCTCCCCCTCCCCCTCCCTGACCCCGTCTCCCCTTCCCCCCAGTTTAAATTATTAACTGATATTATTTAGAATTTAAATAATTATCATTTTTCTTTTTGCAGGCTATTAGAAATTTGTTGTCCAGAAAATTTGATCTGTCAGATACCTTTAACGAGGTAACTGCAGTGTCACTAGTATTTATTGGGTTTCAACACGTTTCATGAATAGACGAAATGAGAGGTCATTCTGCACTGTTGAGTGCATTGGTGGAACGGTGGAGGCCGGAAACTCACACGTTCCACCTTCCAGTTAGGGAAGTGACGGTGACGCTGGAAGACATTACATATATACTTGGCCTCCCGGTTAATGGGGGATCCCGTCACGGGTAGAACAGATAGCAGTCACCAATTTCTGGTGGAGAACTGTATTGCTTGTTTTGGTCAGAAACCAGGTCCGCAGGATCACATCTTGAGTAAGGTGAATCTTGCATGGGTTCGGGGGTACAGAGACACCGAACCGTGTGACACGCAGGAGTCCATTGAGCGGTATGTCCGAGCTCACATTTTCTGCGTTCTTGGAACGGTTGTGTTTCCGGATAAGTCTACCACTTCATTGAACTCAAAGTTTCTGCCTCTGCATGGGAGCGTTTTTATTTGAACACGAAACCTTGGCATTTTCGCAGTCATCACTTTCAACCACACTGACAGAGTCTGATAAGATACTTCCCAATCACCGAAAATCTTTGCCACAACTTTCTCCTTTGCCAACCAAGCCATGCGGTAACTTATAGTATAGTTGAACCTGGACTGAACTTCTACGATACATACTTCACTTTTATCGACGAGTCTGCTTCAACCAACGGCCTAATGGCATATGCAATAGTGTCTGAGTCCAACTTGGCATGATCTTGTGAAATCGTCCCCATGGTGCACGTCTGTTTGCCATTGTATCTCCTGATCTCCCAATAACCCTTCTTTCGAATCAAACTAACTCGGATAAGCCAATCACACCTTGCACCATAACTCTTGCATTTCGCATAGAATGTCTGCGACTCAGACTCATATACAGTGTAATCAACTCCTTTAAAGATAGTGTAGCTTTTGATTGTAGATATCACCGACTCCCTGGAACCAAATTCCATTCCGACACTAAACTCGCCATCTTTCGCCGCAACATTGCCTCCACCTATGACGAACGAACCACTGTTAGTACAAGGCAAATAGAATTAATGGTAGTGGTAACTTTAATTAATAACCATAAGATAACATACCGATATTCGCATACTCAGAAAATTCCGTGACATGCATGGCTTCGAAATCCAGAGTCCGCATAAAACACGGAACGCCAAAGGGGTGCCGGCTTACAATCGCATCAGCATCATTTTGTACCGCTGGATTGCCTGCCAAGTCTCCATCATCATTTTCATCATCGACTTTATAGTTGGCTTCAAACTCCTCTTCACTATCATTATCTTCTTCCCAATCTATATCCTTGAGTTCATCAACATTGAGATCGTCGCCAACCGCATCCATCCCCATATGTTGTTCAAACTCAACGCAGAGCTCTATCATCGGCACGTGAAATCAGATTTGTTGATAAATATAGAACATCCGCTGCATGCATGCGTCGTCAGTGATGGACATTAGTTGAAACTATATCATTCCACCAAATACTTGTATAGGATTTCTGTACAAAATAATGTTCACCCTTTTCGAAATGTGACTTTGTATATTCTCACAAAAAATATTTTGTAACTCTACAAAACTCATAGTACATGAAATAGTAAATGAAAACGGACATTTATATACAAAAGTCACTCCTTCGTGTGTGTTTGGTATAATCTCACCGTTAAAATACACTCGCATATTTGCAATATCTTCCATAATCTCAACCTCAACTAATATGACTTTTTTGACACTATTAAATGCCAAAAAACTCACTAAGTATGACATATATGGAAGAAAGAGTGATAGGAGTAGAAGTGAAGTGAGGATACTAGTATGAGACTCGATTCGTATTTATAAGCAAGATTCTCGATTAAAATATTATTTTTTATACAAATCGCAGGTTGTGTTTTGCAGCTTTTAAAAAAAAAATTTTGACCCACAAAAAACACAACCTACGTTTTGGGATTTCCAAACACAACGTACATTTTGGATTTAAAAAAACAAAAAATTTTGAATTTTAAAACTTGCTAAACGTTGCCTATGTTTTGCTTGCAAAAAAAAAATAAAAAATTTATAAAGACAAAACGTAGATAACGTAGCCTACGTTTTGACTGTTAACCATAACAATGTAAATACTTAAATTAAATCCATTTTAATGTATTACACTATAATCATTTTCATTTTCAGAAAAATCAGCCTAGATTTGTAGGTAATGATAAAAAACTTCTTGTCAATAATTACAACAAAAGATTATTTTTCACTTTTTTCAGCAGTTTATTGTTCATAATATACAAAATAGCTTTTTTAGTAGATGGCCAACATAAATTAAAAGAATAATCTTTTTTATTTTTAATCTTCACACGCATAATTGTCGATAAGGATTTCTTTTACTTGCTAAATTAAATTATAAACATCAGTCTTATTGTAATCTAATTATTTTTGTAATTGAGTCTAATTAAATTGATTTAAATTTAATAAAAATTATCCATACACATATGCATAAATTACACTACTCTTCGATAATCTTTTTTACATAAAAAATAATACTAAAATTTGTTAGGGGTGACATAAAAAATTATTAATTTTTACACTCAAATTTTTTAATTCTAACACTAAAATGTTAAATATTAAAGTTCTGGACTTGATGCTACCGTTTTTCTTTTTTTTTTTTTACTTCTTATTTCATGTAGAATTTTTGTATTTTTATTTATAAAATTATATATATATATATTTTTAAAATTTTTGTATTTATTACTAAAAAAAGTTACATAATTATTTTATTTTATTTTTTTGTTATTTTTTTTAGAAAATAAAATAAAAAATTATGAAAATGTGAAAAAAATGAGTTGTTTAAAAAAATATAAAATAAAAAATAAAATCAAAATTTTACTGTAACACATAAATTTTTTAATTTTAATACTAAAATCTTTTAATCATGATATAAAATGTTTTGTTGAGTGAAAGCCAAGGCCCCTGATCCGAATCCTGCAACCGATTCATTATTAATATCAAGTCGGCTGATCTATATGTTAATTCAACTATCAGATATATATTAAGTATGAATAAAACTATCTTATTTAAATAGTCTTAAAATATTTTTATTTGAACTGTAACGATATAACATCAACTTCTCATTAGCCAAAGTATTGGAGATGTTAAAAGAACATGTTATAGCATGTCCTTTTGTGTGTGTATATATATATATATATATATATATATATACGGATAAGAGATGTATTTTTCTTTTGCACACTTTATTCTTTAATTATATTAATACTAGCTCCCATGTTCTCTTGATAAAATAACTATTATTTTTAGCTTTAAGCAAAGAGAAGAAGAAGAACGTTAATATATAATTGAGGTGGCCAACAATCTTTTAGTTATATGTAGTTAATAATCTTATTTTTATTCTTTCTTTTTAACAAAACAAAGAGGACATATACACTTGATTAATTAAGTTTTTTATTCTTTTTCATATTAACTATATATTGATTATATATGTGATTATAAAACTATTAGTAATCATGTAATATCTTGTAGTTATTAATTAAGATAAAAGGAAAAGACAAGAACGAAGAGAATATAAAGTTTCTTTGGATTTAGATTTTTTAAAGTTTGAATTTCATTTTAAAGAATAAAATACGATCTTTTATTATTAATTTTATAGGTGAGACAAAAAATAAATATAAAAAAAAAACTATTGAAGGGTGAAATAGAGTGGGAGATTTGAATGTTAACTTAACTTCCACCAATTATGTTTATCATTAGTTTACACCTCTCCACATAAGAGTTTGTTTTCATAGCTTTGACACAAATTTAAAAGACAAGTAAATAAAGATACGATATTTAGTGTCTAACTGCCCATATATTGTTTACAATTGTCACTGTTGGCTTATTATCTTACACTTAATTGTATACCAAAAAATAGAGTAAAGAAAAAGGATAATATGATCTTTCTTGTTTTTTAATTTTTTAAATTATGCCCTTTTTTAGAAGTTAACTTCTAATAATTATGTAGTCCAACGTATTTGTTGCCTGAATATTTGCTATATTTTTGTTGGTTAATAGTTAAGGTTTCTTAATCTCCATAATTTTACTTTTTTTTCTTCTAATTAATTTACCCTATATTAAGAAATTTTATCAACTTATAATAATTACTTTACAATTTATTAAGTAAGGAATTTCTATTAAAACTACCATCTGAATTTTTTTTATATTCGCAATTAGAGTATAATAGTCAAACACTAAAATTAGAGTAAACAAGAGTTAACTCTAAAATAATCTTTGAAATTAAAATTGTGCACTAAAATTGTCTTTGAGATTCTAATCGTACCAAATTACGTTTTTGAAATTAACAAAAGTATACCACGTTAGTTTTGAGTCCATTCTTCATTAATAGCATGATGACATGACTTGATGACGTAAACTGTTAGTGACACACTGACACGTATCATTTCATAGTTTGTCCAAGTGTAATAGTATGCTGATGGGTTGACCAATGACACGTGTCGCAACAGTATTCGTTTATATGTCATCTGCTTTGTCATTATTGTAGATGCACTAAATTAGTCACACACTTTGCATTAAATGACTCATTTTAATCCCGAAAATTGAATGTCGTGCATCAAACTAGTCTATTCACCATTTTTTTCTTATTTTTTTAAATTTAAAATTCTAAATATCTTTAGATGCACTAATTTAATTCTATTTTTTTATATATTATTTAAATATAAGTACTTTTATAAAATTTTTTAAGATTTTAGTTTTAATTATATAATTTTTTCGATAATAATTTAACATTGATAAATTTTATAATATAAATATGTTATTATAAAAAAATGATATGATTAATTAGATACATTTTTTAATCCAAAAATAAGTTTTTTTTTTACAAGAAATCAAGAATCAAAATACACATTTTTTTTCAATTCTTATGAAATACATGTTTTCAATTGTGTGTAAATGGGCTACTATCTCCTATCTCTTTTGTCTAGGCTAGACGAAAGAGGTCGAAGATGGTAATGAGGATGCTTGAAATGTCTTCGCGTCAGTTCCAAGATTACGGTTAGGGGTACCTATAAGAGAAAAAATCTTTTATAAAAACACTTGTATTTAAACATATAAAAAATTAAAATTAAAATTAATGCATTTAAAGATATTGAAAATTTTGAATTTATAAAAAAAAAAAGAAAAAACTAGTGAAGAGACTAGTTTGATGCACGACATTCAATTTCAACATCTAAAATGAATAACTTAATGTAAAGTCCGAGATCGACTAATTTGGTGCATCTACGATGATGACATAATGGATAACATATGGACGAATACTGTTGTGATACGTGGCACAAACTGACACATGGCCAAATAGCATTATGACACGTGCCACAATTGTCCATGTCAGCATATCATGTGTCACTGGTCAACACATCATCAAACTATTACACATGGTCAAACTATGGAGTGACACACGTCACTAATAGTCTACGTCATCAAGTCATGTCATTACGTTATTAACGAAAAATGGATCAAAGACTAATGTGGTGCTTTTTTGTCAATCTCATAATGTAATTGATGCGATTAGAATCTAAAAACGATTTTGATGCACGATGTCAATCTCAAACACCATTTTAAGGTTTAACTCGAGTAAGCACAAACTAATTTCTGTCATTTTTTGTTTCAAATTAAATTAACATATTTAACAATAATTAATTTATAGCTATTATATATTTTAAATATTTATTAGAAAATATTAATAGAGATCATAATCATAGGAATAAAAATTGTTGTCATTAATAAAGGCTAGTAGTGTAGCCTTTTTTCTTTTCTTTTAAATTATAAATGTTTAATAAAATTAAATAATTGTCTTAATAATTATATATAACTTAAAAAAGATAATTAATTTAAAGATTTTGATAACTTGTGTCATAAGAACATATATTAAGTATATCATAAAAGAAATTGTTTTATAAAAGTAATTTCAAAAAATAATTTTTTTTATATATTTTCAACGTATTAAATACATTAAAAATATTAAAAATTTTATTATTATATTTTAAAAATGACAAAACGAGAACCAATTTAGAGACTTATTATTGAAATTAATTAAAAATAATGATAGTTGGTTTTCAATTTAGAAGACCAACCGACCTATATACATATAATTGATTTTGATTCCAAATAGTGATTAGGCCCGTTAATCATGGAAGCTTGTTGTTAATATAAAGCACCACCCACTCCCCCCATGTGCCTCACTTCTCACAAAATCAACATAAAAGACAAACCCCCATATTATCTTCCATGTGTTCTTAACCCATTCTCACATTTTCTTCTATTATATAAACTCCCCACACCTTCTTCTTCTTCTTCACTTTAATTATTTGATCCTCACTTAGTGTATGACACATACAAGAATATGATGATCAAGTTTAGGACAAAGAGGTTTTATAGAAGCAGCTCCAAGGTTGGGAAAGAGAACACTACTACCCAAGAATGCAAAACCAACAATAATAATGTTGGTGAGATCAAATGGGAACTTAGGCCTGGTGGCATGCTTGTTCAGAAAAGGGAGTTTAACAACAAAAGTAGTGATGATGGAGAAGGCATAATCACAATTAGAGTTTCAACTGTCTCACAATGCTATGACATTTCTGTTGAAGCCACTTCAACTTTTGGTATGTATTATGTTCTCTCAAAATCATCAAATTTTTTTTTTTTCAAGTTTGGGGGTTAAGAAATGTAGAAATGTTTTTTGTACTTTGAAGTTCTTAAGCACTCTTCTTATGAGAGTGGACCTTCTGTTCAGTGACAAAAAAAAATTGGATACTGTTAAGTGTTTAATCTAATCCTTCGTTACTTTCTCTCTCTTATTTAATTTTGGTTCCACTTAAAAAATTAAAGATAAAAGATCACACTTTATTCTCTCAAGTGTTTTTTTTACTGGAGAGGATCCATTTTTCTCTTCTTATTGTACAGAACAAAAGAAAAATTAAGAGTATATTTGATTTGCCATTTTTTATTTTCAATGTCTTCTTCAAATTCTTAAAATTTGTGTACTTGTTATTGTTTATTTTCTGTTTTTTTAACAGTTTTTTCCTTAAAAATATATAAGTTGAAACTATTAAAAATAAATATAAAAACCAAATGCATTTTAAATTTTCAAAATATAAATTAAGGGTTGTTGGTCCATTGTGTTTTAATTTATTTTTCACATAAAAAATTAATTAAAAATACTTTTTTTTTTTTAAATAAAAGCTATCAAAATTGAGAACTGAGATCTTCCTCAAGTGGTTGTTTGACAAAATTGCAATAATAACTTGCAGGGGAATTAAAAGTGATTCTTTCACTTATGACAAGTTTGGAGCCAAGAGAACAGAGGCTTCTCTTCAGAGGAAAAGAAAGAGATGACAATGAATTTCTACACATGGTTGGTGTTAGAGACAAGGACAAAGTTCTATTGTTTGAGGATCCAGCTATTAAGGAGAAGAAGATGAAGCTTCTTGGATTGAAAAATAATACTTGTTGTACCATCACTGCATGATGATGATACATGATCATCACTCTAATTGAAAGAAATCCATAATTATTAGTTTAATTTAGTACTAACCTGAAAATGAAATGAAAAGAGAAATGGAGGGAGTTTTAATTTTAATGTCTTTATTAGCTTTTGTTTGTCTTAGAATAGAAACTTGATTAATTAATATGTACTTATCTGGTGGTTGGAGCCTTCCTTGAATTAAGAATGGTGGAAGGTGATAAAATCCCATGTCATTATGTAAAGTAATTTGCAACTCTATGATCAATAGAAGTGTGATTCCCTTTGTATTGTATTATACTATTATTGGTTTTTTTTTCTTTTTCTTTCTCTTTCTCTTTCTTTTTTTCTCTTACAAGTGTCGTTATTAATTTTTTCTTTTGTTTAGTAGTAATGTGTAACAAAGACAGAAATCATGAAATTAAATTCGGTTAGTCTAACAAACTCTTAAATAAACTTCATTAACTTATAGAACTGGAGAATACCATGAGAAATACAAAAAACCAGAAATCATGACAAATTTTTTTCTTATTTTTCTTATCTTGAGACTCAAATGTTTTGATTAAAAAAATGTCTCTTAAATTTTAATTTTACCATAAACGTCTTTAAAATTAAAATAATTACACCACGTTAATTCACTGATTTTTTTTTTTTTTTTGTCAAGTTGGTTTTCACTCCATAAATAATCTGTCACATTTTTTTTCATGTTGGATTAGACAAAGAGTTATTTTAGTTTTGAAATTAAATACTTAATGAAATAATGTCATTTAACTTTTTTGTTGTAACAGATTAATTTAGAGATCACTTTAGGATTTAACTTTTTAAAATATTTTTAAAAATTTAAATATTTTAATATACTTAATACATGCTTAGAAAGTTAATGGTTTTAACTTTAAAAAAATCATAATTAATATGCTTGTTGACAGAAACCTTTTTAAGGTTAATGTAATTAATTCAATAATGTAAGACTACTTTATTTTCACAACAAAAAAAAAAAATGAAAGGAAAGTAGGAAACACAATAATAAGCAGCAGTATTTTAATACTCCAGTTGTATCATTATCTTTATTCAATTATATAAACCCATGCGTGCACCCCGACACAAATTAACAATAATGCCAAAAGTGAAGTCGAAGCTTTGCTTAGTTGCGACAATCTGACCAGAAAAGATGGCAGTTATTTGGGGGTAAACCAGAGTTCAATCAATTGGTTATAGTTTGTTCAGGTCATAATGTTAATCAAATGTTCTCTGAATTATCGACTTTTTTTTGTACTGCTGATTGATTTTATGATAAGATTATATTGAAATTAAATGAATTTTTTTTAGTTTTAAATAGAACGCTTTAAATCTTAAGAATCAAAACAGGATTATATCAAAATTTAAGAAACCAATTTAATACTTTATTATTGATTTAAAATAAAAAAAATTTATATCTAAAAAATATAACTTTTTATAAAACTCATTTTTTGTTTTTATCCATTCCACTAGCATTGACATTTTTACAGTATCTACTCAACTCATTTCTTATCTAAAAAAATAACTTTTGAAATTCATTTTTTATTTTCACCCATTTTCCTAACATTGTCATTTTTGCAGTATCTATTCGTACTCCATAATGCATTAATATTTTTGAATATGGTACACCATTCACACATTATTTATAATCGCTCATATATATTACACTCACATATTTAAATTAACATTTTTTAAACTTCCGTAAAGATTATCAACTCAAAAAATTTTAGTCCTGGTTATATATCTCAGATAATTCACGAACAGATTTTAAATTAGTTAATGTAATTAGAAATTAGATCATGAAGTACTTAGCAAGCAATTTCATCCACAAAGTAATCATGTACAGCAAATATTCTTCCAATCTTGTTTGTTGTGTCGTGTGTGTTGTTGTTGTTTATTTTTCAAAATGGAAAATATTCTTCCAATCTTGTTTGTTGAAGAGAGAGTGAAAACTGAAGAGGGATGATTTATGATTTAATGGTGCAACTTGTACATCCCAATTTCAATTTTTTATTTTTTCCCTTTGTGAAAAGGTGAACCTGCTGAACGTGTGTTGGAAGATGAAACAATTGGGTTTGGATTGAAGCACCACATAAATTAGTTGCACTTTCCAAGCGAGGGTAGTTTGGTAGGTTTGAACTTGAGTGACCCAAGAGTCTTCTTCATAAATATAAATTTGGATTTAACTAACATGTTTGAATACATGATAAGAGTTATCACATTAACCTCCAGGCTCCATCCAACATGTTAATAAAATAGTAAAATAATATTTTAATTATTCTTGAATTTTTTTTGTGTCTAATTATTTTTGAATTAAGATAATAAAGTTTAAAAATAATAAACATTTTAAATTTAAAAGTGATTATAATATTATTTTATTACTTTACTAATATTTTTATTTTAAAATATTTTTTCAAAAAAATTATACAAAAAATGTAGGAAATTTTAATTTTTAAATATATTTATTATAGATTTATTAAATTAAAAAAAATTAAAAAGCTTATGAATAATAACAGTAACATCTAAGGTTAGGTAATTCTATATAAAATTTAAAAAAAAAAACTTTTAAAAGTACCGGTACATTAATATTTCAGTAACTTTTAACCGTTGATTTTTTTTTTTAATTAAAGACAGAGAGACTCGAATTTACGACATGAATATAAAAAAACTATGTCATTTAAATTTTAAATTATAACTCATTAGCTTTAACAGTTGATTTTAATTATAAAAAATATACATAATATATATAATTAAAATTAATGATTAAAGTTCACCAAAATACTAATATACTAATATACTTACAAACTTTTGTAAAATTTAAGAGATAGAGACCTAAAACCCACCCAACTTTAATTCTCACGCTCATGTTTTGTTTGTTAGTTGGGAGTTTTCAGACAAAATCAGAATAATTATATTAAAATATTTAAAATCTTTCCGAAAAATAGTTCAATAGTGTGATATCGAGTAAAATTGTTATTAGCGATTTTGAGTTTTAAAATCACAAATAATGTTTTATGAAATTGTTATTATTTTATTTTAACAAACTTTAAACTTACATATGTTAGATTGTGAAGATATGTTGTAATGTAATTGTGTAGTTCTGGCTTAGTATTATCCTCAACAAACTCTCTCTTCTAAATTTAAATATACAATTAACACTTTATTCTATTAATTTTTCTCCTCAAAATGACCAACACTATAATAAGTGATCATCATCATATCATCATATCATCAAATTAAACAAATTTATAATCGAAACATTATAATTTTTTTCTTTAGTTTCTTCTACGTGGAATTTTTTCTTACACTTGTTACTTATTAATTAATAATTATGTCTAAACATTATTTTTATATTTGTATAATCTATAACAATAGATAAGATAATGCTAGACTTGGTATAAATAACTTCCATTGCCATTGAGAAAGTACAAATTTCAATCCAGCAGTTACTAAACAAACTATTCTTTTTTATTTATTCAAAGTAAACAAATTATTCTCAACTACTATACATGTATATAGATGAAAACACAGTCATAAAATTGATACCTAAAAATTATAAGATAATTTAATAAATTTATCTAAATTATTTAATTATTTTTAATTATCAATTTTATAAACGAATTTATATACATTATTTTTTGTTCTCACAATTCCCTCATCACTAAAATGTAATATGTAGTTGAAAATTCATTATTTATTTAAAAATATTATTCCTACACTAAATTCAACTATTATTTTTAAGAGACACTACAACATTTTTAGGTTGAGGCAACATTTAAAAAGTGTTGCTTAAAGACTGATAAAAAGTTGCTTTTGATCTATGGCAACACTTTTGGACCTAAGGCAATGTTTTTGGGCGGCGTTGCATATGCAGCCGTTGCCTTAGATCAAGGCAACACTTTTTTGTTTCAAAAGCAACGCTTTTAAAAGCAACACTTGGTAAGTGTTACCTTTGGTTGAAAAACAACAACACTTCAAAGGTGTGTTTGAGACAACACTTTTGCAGTGTTGTCTCTTCTCTCATATTTTAGTCACTACTAAAAAGTGTTGCCTATTTACAATAAAATGCAACTCTTTTACGTGTTGCTTATAAATTGAAATTTGCAATCGCTTGAAGTGTTGCCTATTAGTTTTGAATATGCAACCCTTTAAAGTATTGCTTTTTCTTTTAGATATGCAACCTATACAAGTGTTGCCTTTTCTTTTGGATATGCAACCTATACAAGTGTTGCTTTTTCTTTTGGATATGCAACTATACAAATGTTGTCTAATATTCAAAATATGCAACTAATAAAAAGGTTGCCTTTTGATAAAAAATAAAAATTATTTTTGTAATAAAAATAAAAAAATAAAATTTACAATAAAATTTTTTGTTCATACATATGTAATTATTTTAATTAATAAATAAATTTGTGCACAATAGAAAAAAATTATAAAAGAGACAAAATAACTAATAATAAAATTCTAATTAAAATAAATATTAAAAAGTTCAATTAGTATTTCAAATACATGTTTATCAATAATTCTCAACAAAATAATAAAATTCTTGTCTAACAATAACTGTCATAACAAAATACTAATTAATATTTATAAAAAAGATGTCAATCTACTTGTATATTTTATATCCATGCTTAACTTGTCTCATATACTAAATCTGCAAATAATACACAACAAAAAATAAGCAACTTATTATTAAAACTGAAAAATTAGAATAAATTTTTTTTTATGATATTAAATACTATAGATATAAAAGCAATAAATAGGTCTAACAAACTCCTAATGTGGCCAAGGTGATTCCGTTGAAACAAAAGAGATATATTCAGAGACACAATCAATACAAAAAATGAAAGCTTAGTTAATGTCATCAGGCCAAAGTCTAAAATTTAATCAATTTAGCAACAAATTTCACATCTAGCTACATATATATGTTCACTAAGATCTAACGAACACATACTAAAAGTCTTCTCATTAATGATTTTATTAAATTTAAATTCATCTTAGAGTAGAGTTAAACGCCTTGAATTTTAGCTCAAGCATTTTGGCTATACCTTCAAACAAAGGAATTTTTTTTCTAGCATTTAAATAAATAGAGGATTCATTTTTCTAGCATTTTGGCTCTACATTTTCTGTTTTATCAGAAGTGGGAAAGAAAAAGACACTTAATAAGTAAGAATTTCATATAAGGAAAAAAAATCCACTTCCCGAAAGAGACTTCAAAGGCCTAAATTGTAAAGCAGAGTAAGGTGGGTGGGTTAATTCTGATGAGTTTAGAAAATGCTGTTTGTCGGACCCATAACCTATTACCGTGTATATAAATGTTTGAAAAAAGCAAAAGCAAAATAAATCAAATAATTCTCGGCAGCCAAGCAACAAATTTAAGGCAGTTCTACTTCAAGATTGTGATAAAAGCATACTTATCAGAGCAGTTCTACTTTAACTCATTATGACTTACAATAACAGCTTGTGTTCCTGAATCAAGCTCTTTTCCTTTTCATCCAGTTCGAGTTGCAACAAACATATCAACTTGTGACGGGTCTTCTTTGTTCTCATTCATCTCACACTACAAGTAAGGGAGAAGAGTATTAAAAATGGCCAAAAATAATATTTATCTTGTTTTAAGATGGTCATTATACAAGATAAAATCAGAAATGGAGGCCTAATTTAAGGTGTTGAGATTACAAGAACCAAATTGCGGTGTGTTTGTCCATGTGTATAGCTTCAAGTTTTGTTCGTTCTTCTGATGGACATACATAATGGCATTGAGACACATATAGAGTAGTAGTAAAAATAGCACTAACCTATTGCCAAAAGAAGCATGCAACTCAGTGATGATGGTTTCCTCTTCAATAGAGATGTTTCCTCTTTTGAGATAAGCTCTCCAATAGTTGATCCATTTCAATCTAAAACTCTTGCCATATCTTAGTAACCCTTCATGATGAAGAAGAAGAAGAATAAGAGGCTGATAATGAAAGAAATGAAAAGAATAATAGAGATGGAAGCATGCATATATACCAGCATTGTTAGGCAAAGCCCTCCAAGAACCTTCTCCATTGGCTTGAATGTAGTTGGTCAAGATTTAATTTGATCCTCCTCTTTTGTCTAGCGGCCTTTCTTGAGTCCCACCTTGTCACAACAGGGAGCCCTTTCCATCTTTCTAGTTATGCCTCCTGCAACTACAATAATAATATAATGAAATTGGAATTATACGAATTTAGGACAGGAAGGATGGCAAAGTGGGAAACAAGTAACAACAAATAGTATGGTGGCTAAGGTTAAGAGTGTGAAAAATGGGAAACAAGTAACAACAAATTCCTACCACAATTTTCGCCACCAAGTCTAAAAACACTTTACATGAACACAAATCTAGGTGGTTTCCAACAAGGACCAAGAAATAAAAGCTAGATAATATTCATCCCTGCATCCAAAATCACCGATCCACAAGACTCCCCAAAAGCATTAAAAGCCTGTAACAATAATAGAAGATCAGGGGGGAAAGTTATGTTAGTAATTCCAACCATTTTTTTAATTCCAACTCTGAATAGTGCTATGTTTTTTCCATTCCAAATAATAATAATAATAATAATAAAGGTTTAGGGAATAGTACTAGAATAACATACATGCTTTTAGAGTCTTCCAATCAAAGAAATTTCGCTCCTTAATTAGAGATACTTGACAAGCAATAAAAGTACACTTCTTAAATATTAAAGTCTAAAAACCAATGCCAGCCAAGTCAGTTTAAGAAATCATATAATACAGTAATCAACCGTTTCCGTTTGAATACTAAACTCTGATTTTCTTTTCCCTCTTAAAGAGTTATATTTAGAGACCCTACTAATGCATTCACTTTCAAGCATATATGATAGTAGTAGTAATGTGTAACGCTAGAAGACAGAGTTCAAAATCAAATAAAACCAAAGGAGCAACTTCAGATTCTTTTAGAGCCTTGCCTAACAACATATTGCCCCCGCATAATTAAATAGAAGATTATATTAATTTAATTTAACACAACATCATTTGCCTCTACTCATCTCCTTTTCTATACTCTATACTAGAGTAATTAACACATAAATTAAGTTCATTATTCATGCATATATATATAGACATAGATAATGACAAATATAAATATCTACCTACAATACATTTTTCGTGAAATGCAATGTCTTGGATGAACAATAGTTAATACACACACTAAACTTTCTTTTCAGTAGAGTAATAGAGAGAGCACTTTGCATGTTGTGCTCTCATACGTTTTACTTTTTTTTCCTCCTCTCCCAATTCCCAAGATGCCTCAAATCCCAATTTACCCCTCATAATCTTCCATCCTTCCACTCTTAATTCCTCCACTCATCACTCTTCTAATTAAACACTAACACACTTTCCTTTTTTTTATCTTTTTATCTTTTACTTCTTATTTTTCTTCACTCAGGATCTGAAGAAAACTCTTAAACTAGAATAATGCACAAACCATAATGGGGGAGAGGTGCTTATGCTTATCCTCAATCCACACACACACAACTAGAAAAGCTATATCTAATTCTACCATAAGTATAGAGAAAAAGGATACATTATTTCATGTTGCATTCTTTTTTTTATTTATTTATTCAGAGACCCAAGCTGAGTACAGCTTTCACGTCCAGCCTCCATGCAAAGCCGCCACTTTCCAATCTCCAAACATCACACGGAACCATCTTCGTGCACTTCTCGTTCCACCACGTGTACTGCAGTCTCACCCCGCAGGTAAAAGAAACCTATCCATTGTAGCTGCAAACACCATTCTTGGTGAATTAATATACTCCAAAGGCACCTTGTGACTCAAGAAACATGAATCCTGTTTGAAGTTAGTCAAAAAAGGAGATAATTTGAGTCAAATAGATGGAAGTTAAGAAAAATCACCTTTTGTGAACGTAATTGGAAGCATGGCAAAAAACTTAGCGCTAACTCAATTGAACTGAAAGAATTCCCAGCCAACTCCAACACCTACAATAACAATGAATCCATTGTTAACTTTTCAAATTGAGATTCCACCAACAAGAATTAAATTCCAAGCCCTAAAATTGCCATCATTTAGTGATTAAATCAGAGGCAGATAAATATATCATAACAATGAAACATTGTAGTGATTTTACAGGACCAGAATTAATTAAGCAGTAATTTCTCATTAAAAAAAAAATTGCAGAACTAAAATTTCTCATCAACTTTAGCCATAAGAAAATAGAATAGAGCAAGGAGCCTACCTATGATGCACCACGGCGATGCAGAGCAGCTCAGCACCCAGCCAGAAGCCAAGAAGCTACCAAGAGCAGAAGGCGACGAGAAAATTGGAAGCGAGAAGACCAAAAATCAGAAGCTTCAAATGTGAGCAGCGATGAATAGATGGCGATGCGAGCAGGGACGAAACCAACGGCGAGGTGAGATGAGCAGCGACGAACACGATGGAGACGCCAACAGCGACGAACCCAAAATGCAGAGAGAAGTAACCAACACAGTGCGAAGAACAGAGAAAGAGATAGAGGTTTAAAGTCCTTCAATTAAGAAGAAAGCAACAAGATGAGATGAACTATGTTGAAAATTAAACAGAAATGAATGATGATCATCAGATAAATATGCTCAAAAATCTCAAAAACCTTTTATGTCTGAATTAATTATTAGTTCCACAATATAGTGAGAAGCATGATTATTCTAACCAGTTTCATTTTCTATATAACTCATATATCAAATATCCATTAGGGACATGCAAACAAATTCAAACAAGCACTTACAAAACCTACACTATTTGACTATAGCATTGGAACTAACCAACACAGATAAAATAGTTACAACTTATAATAGTTACAGCATAGCAACAAGGTGCAGAACAAGCTAATAAAGATAACACCTAAAATTAATTATAAATAAAATCAAACAATTCATGCATGCATATAACTCATCAAGTCCAAGTAATCAAACAAACTAGCATCAAAAACTTAGAATTCTTATTATTACTTTATAGTTTAGAATTTAGACATAAACTAAAAGAACTTAGGCATATAACTTCCAACATCACAATCTTACCTGTTCATTGTGACCTTGTGGAAAGTACACAACTCGTTTTTGAACAACTGGTAAAGAAACAAGGGGACCAGCACATGCATGCCAAAGTTCTGAATCCAAAATGCACTTTTCTCCTGTAAAGAACAGCCATCACAATGCCATGAATATCCAACAGAATGTTCATAACTGCCTTCAACAATCAATTTGGATGTTATTTCTGCTACAATGTTTGTACTTCTCCTCATATTTCTTGCTTAACGACTCTGCCTATAAAATAGCAGCAACTGAGAGTTTATTCTTCCAATTACTTAAACTTCAAATTAAATGACATATTTAAAGACAAAAGGAACATACCTCACATTTATCCGCAGATAGCCTTTCTGTAATCTAATTGAGTTACATGAAATTCCTGAAACATTAAGAAAAAGAAAAACAAGGTCACATTTCTCACTATTTTTGCATAAGTAGCTACTTCTCCCAATTTAGAATACGGAGGAGTGGAGCAGAATTCAGCGCGAGAGAACGAAGAACAAGGTGCGAGCAAAAGAACATAGCGGAGCAGAGCTAACCTCGGCGCGAGCAGAAGAACATGGTGGAGTAAAGCAGAACTCGACGCGAGGAGAAGAACACGGCAGAGCAGAAGAACATGGCGGAGTATAGCAGAACTCGGCGGAGCAGAGAGAAACACAGAATGCGCGCATCAGTATTGTGAAACTGGGGAAATTGTGTTAGGGATGAGATTAGGGATTTAGGTTTATTCATGATTTTGATTCTGAACGCCATCCAAGCGTTCGTCTGGGAGAGATCGGAGACCAACGCGCCTCTGCAATCAACCATGAAACTCACACGCACCGCCCGAGCAAGCCTCCATGGAGCTGGCGCATCCACTCGAAAGAACCTTCCAGGACAATGGCGAGAGAAAGGAATGCAGAACGCGAGTCAATGTAGTTGTACAGGATGATTCTGATACGATCTAGGTGGAGGATCGGGAACCCGCGGGTCGAGTCAGATGCTGGATCGTCCGGATGGAGAGGAGGGGAGGTACCTGCAAAGACACTCCGACGCTCAAGTCAGAATGGATCTAAGAGGTATAAGGTGTGAGGAAGGAATGAATACCTGGAGGGACTTGGGTCCTCTATTTATAGATGATGGTGGTTATCTTATCTTTATCTTATCTGGCTAAGATAAGAGGGGTGTTTGAATTCAAAAGTTGGTTAGGAGCTTTAGGGGGCCGATTCGGGGCCTTCTAGAGAGACGAAATGGGTTGACCCGGTAAGCCGGGTTCGGGTTCGGTCATGGGTCCGGGGTCCGTGGGCCGGATCCGTAACAGTTGCCCCCGTAGCGAGAGAGCGAGTGAGGTCGGTTTGTCGCTAAGAGTTCGAGACGTTTCTCTGTGTCTTCGGTGCTGGTCGAGTGTTCGTTTGGGGATGAGGTCGGCTCCTCGATTTTGTTTGGTGAAAGATTCGTCTCGGCCGTATTTTGGTCTTGACGTGACCTTTCCGTGTCTTTTGAGGCGTAATTGATTGGTTTGCTTTTCCGAGGGGGCATTTATTGTGGAGGGGGTTTTCTCTCTTTTGCCCCCGTGAATTTTCATTGCTCCCAGGGTCAGTTACGTCTTTTTGCTTTTTTGAAACCGTTTTGCTTCGGCTTTTATTTCCCTCGTCCGTTTTTTCTTTTTTCCAAAAAGGGAACTGTTCATTTTCTGGAGAAGCTTTTGGTTGGTTTCTGCTTTCTAGTGCCGCTTTGTTTCTTCTTGTCTTCAAGCCTTCTCCTCAAGCTTTCTTCGAATTCACCAGGTTGGCATTTTTTTGCCTTTTTTCTTTCATACTTGTTTGTGCATGCCTGTTCTGTTTTTGCTGCGTCTGCTGTTTTTGTTGGGTTCGGGGAGGGGGCTGAGCACCGCCGTTTTTACCTTGATTGTAGTGGTGGTTTAAGGCGTTTGGGTTTGGTAGTGGTGTTTTGGGTTTTTATTTTTGACACTGTTAGAGTTGGTAGGCTGATGGTGGTGCTCCTCCCTGTTTTTAGGTATGCAGCGTCGGAGAAATGAGAGTGTGGGTGCCCCCGTAGCCCCTTCCAGGGGTGTTCCCAATCGCTATGGTTGGGTAACCAGTGATGTATGGGGTGTTCCGTCGCGGATGACGGAGGATGATCTCCAACGGCTCCGCGATCAGGGGGCGATCTGCGGTGGTGGTGAAGAGGAGGGGCGGTATGAGCTCGTGCTCCCTGATGCCGACGAGCGTGTTTGTTATTTGAACCTCCGTTCACCCACCGTGCCGGACTGGATGTGGGTTTATGAATCCATGTTCACTTGGCTTGGTGTGCGGTTCCCCTTCTCGCCATTTGTTCAGGGTTTACTTAGTCGGTGTTCCGTGGCGCCGTCTCAGCTTCACCCGAACAGCTGGGCAGCCGTTCGGTGTTTTGAGTTGGTTTGCCAGTATCTCGACCTCCCGGCCTCGGTTCCCGTTTTCCTCTTTCTTTTCTTGTGCACTCTTCCGACTAAGGAGGGGAAGCACAAGAAAGGATATATGTCTTTCCGTGCTCAACCTCATCGCCGGATCTTCGGGTTGTTTGAGGATTCGTTCCATGGGTTTAAGTGGGAGTATTTTAAGGTGCGTCCCGTTCGGGGGCACCGCCCGTTTTGGCTTACCTTGGAGGGCGAGCGCCGGTTTCCGACGTATTGGAATTTTGGTGCCGGGCCGTCGGTTTTGACTAAGATTTCTTATGACGATTTGTCCCGGGAGGATAAGGATATTGCCAGCGTTTTGTGGCATTTGTTTGGCGAGCGTCCGTTGAATCCTCGGGATGTTATGGGGGATCCCGAGGCTTGTCGGACTTATATTGGTGTGTTCCCTTTTTCTTTCTTTCTTTCTTCTTCTTCTTCTTCTTCTTCTTCTTCTTCTTTTTTTTTTTTTTTAACTCTTCTATTGGTTTCTTTCAGTTGAGATGGCTAGCGGGCTGACTACCTTGGCGAGGCTGAAGGCAGCGTTGGTTCGGGAGGAGGGATCGCCGTCCCCTTCTACTCCTGTTTCGAATCCGGCTGTGGATTCTCATGCTGCTTCTCAGGGGGTGGTTTCCTCGGGGGCGCCTACTGAGGCTCAAGTTCCTCCTGGCTCGCCTGAAGTGGTCGTTTTGACGGGTACTGAGGCTTCTCGGAAGAGGAGTAGGGCCGAGGAGCCGGGTAGCGAGACCTTCGAAGGGGAGGGCTTGGTCCCTAGTGTGATGGACCGACGTTTTGACGCCACGGGCTTCATTGATCAGCACTTGATGCCTGGGACGGAGTCGTTTTTTGATGGCTGTGATGTCTCGTTCCAGGCTGAGTCGGTTTACCGTGCCCTTCTTCGTTCAGCTGTGGTTGTTCGGAAAGCTGAGCTCGTGATGGCCCAAGCGGGTTTGTTGGAGAAGAAGCTTCGGCAGGCTCAGGCTGATGTGACCAAATTGAAGGAGGAGCTCAAGGTCGCTATTACTGCAAAGGAGAAAGCGGCGAAGTCTTCAGAGGATGCTGGGGCGGAGATTCTCCGACTTGCCGGTGTTGAGACTTCGCTTCTTTCTCAACTGGCTGAAGAGCGGAAGCGTTCCTCAGATGCAAGTTCTCAAGCTGCTTTGCTTCTCGCCGAGTCGGAAAATCTGAAGGCTGAGGTCGAAGCTCTGAAGAAGGAGAAAGCGGCTTTGTTGGCTGATGCCGGGGATGCCGTTGCTGCTACCGAGGAGACGATGAAGGCGCAGTTTCTGGTGTTGGCCCCTGGCGTGGATGTGTCTGTGACGGAAGCATTCAAGACCGTCCGTGATGGGCGGATTGTAGATATTTGAGTAGTTTCTTCTTGTATTTTGAACTTTGTTAGTTTCTGAATATTTTTGTATGGCCAAGGGCCGTGATTTTTGGGGATCGTTTAATAGTGTTTTCGGCCGTCCGGGCCTTTTGCATGATCCGTTTGTGGTGTTTATTTGGCCGTTCGGGCTTTTCTGCAATTTTTTGGGCGTGTTTTAACGTAACCGTTCGTTTGGTCGGTTTTTTGGATATCCGTGTGTTCGGCCTGAAGGGTGATCAGTCCTCCAGCGATGGCCGTGTCTTCGTTCCGTGTTTTTGAGAAACAATAGTGGCTTGTAATGGGGATGAAGTGAAAATAACTTGTAAAATTTTATTTGAATAGTTTGGGCCTCGTTAAAACCCTTCGTGAGGGAAAGAGTACCCGAGGTTCTAAAAGACAATGAAAAATAAAAGAAACTAAAGGGTGATTAGGAGAAAGAAAGAAAGGAAAAAATAAAGTGACTTATTTAAGTGTAGTATCTTCGCAAGTTGGCTGCGTTCCAAGTTCTCGGTATTTCGCTGCCGTCTAGTCGTTCGAGTTTATACGCTCCTTTTCCGATTACGGCCTTGATTCTGTATGGTCCTTCCCAGTTGGGGGCGAGCTTTCTTTCTCCTGGGGTCGGGGGACCGATATCGTTTCGTCGTAGGACGAGGTCGTCTTCCGCAAATTCTCGTCGGATGACGCCGTGATTGTACCTTAGGCTGATTCTTTGTTTGAGTGCTAACTCTTTGACGTGAGCTATGCTTCTTTCTTCGTCCACGAGGTCTCGTTCTGCTTCTTCGTCGTTACCTCCGACCGTTTTCCTGGGGCTGGGGTCTCCGATTTCCACTAGGATGACTGCTTCCACGCCGTATGTTAGTCGGAAGGGCGTTTCTCCCGTGCTCGTTTGGGGTGTTGTTCGGTACGACCATAGTACTGATCCCAACTCTTCTGCCCACAGTCCCTTGGCTTCGTCGAGTCGTTTCTTGAGTCCCTTAACGATTATTTTGTTGGCGGATTCTACCTGTCCGTTCGTTTGGGGATGTTCTACCGAGCTGAAGCGATGGGATATGTGTAATCCTTCTAGGAGTTCTCTGAATTTTTGGTCGGTGAACTGGGTTCCGTTGTCCGAGATGATGACCTCGGGTATTCCAAATCGGGTAATGATCTGCCGCCAGACGAATTTTCGACATTGGGTTGCTGTCATGGAGGCCAGGGGCTCGGCTTCAATCCATTTGGTGTAGTAGTCTATGGCGACGATGAGGTATCTGAGTTGGCCGGGTGCTGTGGGGAAGGGCCCGACTAGGTCGATTCCCCAACTGCCGAATGGCCGTTCTGCCGATATAATGCTGAGTTGATGCGGGGCCCTTGGTGCATATTGGCGTGCCTTTGGCATTTGTCGCAGCTTTTTGTTAGTTGTATGGAATCTCGAATGATTGTGGGCCAGAAATAGCCAGCCCTGATGATTTTTTGAGCTAGCGTTTTTCCTCCGATGTGGTGACCACAACAGCCTTCGTGGATCTCGCGGAGTATGTATTCCGTGTTCCCGGGTTCGACACATTTGAGTAGGGGCTGCGAGAATCCACGTTTGTATAGTTGTCCTGCTATGATGGTGTAGTTGGCGGCTTCCCTTTTTATTCGCCTTTCCTCTTTTGGGTCTGGTGGTAGGGTTCCGTTAAGGAGGTATTGAAGGATTGGGTATGTCCAAGACTCCCGATTTGAGGATGTTAGATGTGCGCTAATCGTTGCCGATACGGAAGGCGACCTAACGACCTCCTGGATTAGCGATCTGTTGCCGTGTCCCGATTTTGTACTTGCTAGCTTGGAAAGTAGGTCCGCCCTGGCGTTTCGTTCTCTGGGGACGTGTTGTATGGTGAAGTTTTCGAATCCTTCCTTCAATTCCTTTACCTTGTTGAGGTATAGTTGGAGTAAGGGATCCCGGGTTTGGTAGCTTCCGTTTATTTGGGAGCAGACCACCTGGGAATCGGTATTTACTTCGAGTACCTTTGCGTCGACTTCTCGGGCTAGGGTTAGGCCTGCTAAGAGGGCTTCGTATTCTGCTTGGTTATTTGATACTGGAAAGTCGTATCGTATTGATTGTTCGATAATGATCCCGTTTTGATTTTCGAGTATAATTCCGGCACCTCCGTGAGTGGAGTTTGATGAGCCGTCGACGTGTAGTTTCCATGGTTCGGGTGTGGGTTTGGTCGGTGTCATCTCGGCGATGAAATCGGTTAAGGCCTGCGCTTTGATGGCGTTCCGGGGTTCGAACCTGACCTGGAATTGGGATAACTCGATGGACCATGCTAGCATTCTTCCTGCTAGGTCGGGTTTTTGTAATACCTGTTTGACCGCTTGGTCGGTCCGGACCGTTATGGGGTGAGCTTGGAAGTATTGTCGTAGCCGTCGGGACGCCGAGAGGAGTGCGAAAGCTAGTTTTTCCAGGCGTGAATAACGAGCTTCCGTGTCCTGAAGGACCTTGCTTATGAAGTATATGGGTTTCTGCTCTTTTTTCTCGTTTTCCCGGACGAGTGCTGCGGCGATTGTTTCTCCCGTTATGGAGAGGTATAGGTATAGTGTTTCCCCTGTTTGGGGTTTTGCGAGGATTGGAGGTTCCGCTAGAATCCTTTTGAAGTGTTGGAAGGCTTCTTCGCATTCTGCTTCCCATTTGAAGGGGGTTCCTTTTTTCATAAGTTTGAAAAAAGGAATAGCCTTTTGGGCCGATGCCCCGAGGAACCGGGATAGTGCGGTTAGTCGGCCGGTGAGTTTTTGGATTTCTTTGAGATTTTTGGGACTTGTCATTTCGAGGACGGCGCGGCATTTTTCTGGGTTTGCTTCAACTCCGCGTTGTGTGATCATGAAACCGAGGAATTCTCCTGCTTCCATTCCGAAGGCACATTTTGTTGGGTTGAGTCGCATTTGGTGTTTTCGCAGGGTGTCCATTATTACCTTGAGGTCGTCGGTTAGTTGTTCCCCGGATTCCGTCTTGGCGAGCATGTCGTCAATGTAAACTTCTATTTTGTTTCCGGATAGGTTGCGAAATATCTTGTTAACGAGTCGCTGGTAGGTGGCTCCTGCGTTTTTTAAGCCAAAGGGCATTACTCTATAGCAGTATGTTCCGTCTGGGGTGATAAATGCTGTTTTTTCTTCGTCTGGTCGGTGCATCGGGATCTGGTTGTAGCCGGAATATGCGTCCATGAAGCTGAGGTATCGGTGGCCGGATGCCGCATCTACTAGCCCGTCGATGTTTGGTAGGGGGAAGGCGTCCTTTGGGCATGCTTTGTTGAGATCTGTGTAGTCGACGCACATTCGCCATTTCCCGTTAGATTTTCTAACTAGTACGACGTTGGCTAGCCACGTCGTATAAGGGAGTTCTCGGATGAAGTTGGCTTCGAGTAGGGCTTTTACCTGTTTTCGGACTTCGGTGGCTCGGTCTGGTGACATTTTTCGTCTTCTTTGTGCCACTGGTTTGGCTAGGGGGTCCACCGCCAGATGGTGAGACATAAGGTCGGGGCTTATTCCCGGCATATCGGCTGGTGTAAATGCGAACAAGTCTCTGTTTTGTTTCAGAAGTTGGGAGAGTTCTTCTTTGAGGTCGTATGGGAGGTTTCTGTTGATGAAAGTGTATTCTTCTTTGGTTGGCCCTATCTGTAGTTTTTCCATGTCTCCTTCTGGTTCCGGTCTAGGTTGGCCGTCTAGTCGTGCGTCTAGGTCGGCAAGGAATATTCCGGCTGCGTCCCGGGATTTCTTTCTTAAGGCTAAGCTATTGTTGTCGCATTCGGCCGCGACTTCCCGATCTCCGTGAATGGTTCCGATGGTGCCGTCGTCGGCCCTGAACTTCATGAGGAGGTATTTGGTAAAGATGACTGCGGAGAAGTCGTTGATTGTTTTCCTCCCAAGAATGACGTTATAGGCTGTGGAGTCCTTTAGGACTACGAATTCGGACAAGATCGTCTTTCTCTGATTGCTTGTTCCTATGGTGATGGGAAGGGTAACCGACCCGTCTGGTTTGAGGAAGTTGTCTCCGAGGCCCGTGACGCCGTGACGGTGTGTTTGGAGGTTGTCGTTGCGGAGCCCGAGTTTGTCGAAAGCTCCTCGGAAAAGGATGTTAGAGTCCGCGCCAGTATCTACCAATATTCTTCTTACTAGCCCTGTTCCGATTCGGGCTGATATGACGAAGGGGGCGTCTTCGGCCGACGTGCCGTGTTGGCAGTCTTCCGGTAAGAAAGTTATCGTGCCGTCGGCTATGGTGACTGGGTCGCGGTGCCTGACGGCCATTATTTTGAGGTCCTTTTTCATTGTTAGCTTTGACTTGTTTGGTACGTCCTTGCCCGTGATGACGTTCACTATGATGGTCGGATCCTCCTCGGGGTTTTCCCTGGGGGGCGGCTTTTGGGTTCTTGGGTTGCGCCTTTCTCTTTCTGGTGACTTGTCGATGTTGGCGCGCCTTGGCTCTCTGATGAATTTGGCGAACTCCGGGAGTTTGCCGTCTCGTATGGCTTGTTCGATAGCGTCTTTAAGGTCAAAGCAATCTTGTGTTTTGTGTCCGTAACCTCGGTGGTAGTCGCAGTAGAGGGCTTTGTTTCCTCCTGTTCTTTCCTTGAGTGGTCGGGCTTTGGGAATGACGCCTCGATCTGCTATTTGGTGGTATATCTCAGTAATCGGTGCTGTTAGGGGGGTGTAATTGGAGAATTTTCCTATTCTTGGTGGTCGGTGGGTCGGCTTAAGGTGGTCTCGTTGGTTTTCTTTGGGTGGAGGGTTATGACGGGGAGTCGGGTTGTCGTGCTGCCGTTTGTTGGCAGCGACGACCTGGCTAACCTCCTCGTCGTTGATGTAATCTTTGGCGACGTTCTGGATTTCGTGCATGGTCCATACTGGTTTGGTGGTGAGATGTTTGCGAAAGTCTTCATTCATGAGTCCGTTAGTTAGGCAGAGGCTGGCAACGGAGTCCGTGAGTCCGTCGACCGTCAGGCATTCGTCGTTAAAGCGGTCGAGGTATTTTCTTGTAGATTCTTCTTGTTTTTGTGTGACCCCTAGCAAGCTGATGGGGTGTTTGGCCTTGGTGATTCGGGTCGTGAATTGGGCCATAAATTTTCTTGTGATGTCGTGGAAGCTGGTTATGGATCCGTTCGGGAGGGCGTTGAACCATTTGATCGCTGGTCCGGCAAGGGTCACCGGGAAGGCTCTGCATCGGACTGCGTCGGATGCTCCTTCCAAGTTCATTCTGGCTTCGAAAGCCGTTAGGTGTTCTTGAGGGTCTTTAGTTCCGTCGTACTTCATGTCGGTGGGTTTGTCGAAGCCTCTGGGAAGCTTTGCTTTTAAGATTCTTTCTGTGAAGGGCGTGGCTCCCATTATGACGTGGTCGTTTCTTGTGCGCTTTGCGTGCCGATGTCTCGGGTCTTCGTCCGAATCGTGTTGACGGTTTAGATCGTGGGATGCACTGCGGTGGTGTTTTTTACTGTGTCGCCGTTCTGGCGACCTCTCGTGCCGGTAGTTACGTGAAGTGCTACGATCATCTTTTCTCTCGTGTTGCCGTGTTGGCGACCTTCCACGATAGGATCGTGGCCTGGACGTTGCCTGGCTTCCGTGTTGGTTGGCGTATTTTCCTTTGTCGATGAGTTTACCTTCAAGTTCCTGGACTCGGAGGCAGAGATCTTGAATGATCTGTGTCGCTTTGTCCCTTGCTTGCTCGGGATGTTGTGGATCTGTGACCATGTGCTCGTTTGTTCGGTGGATGGTGCTGGCCATCCGGGCTTGGTTTATGACTTCCTGTTGCTCTGGGGTGGGATGACGTGGTCCGGAGTCGTCTTGGCTTGATGGATTTTCGTCCAAGATGCCCTCCATCTCGTTCGACCGTCGCAGGTCCCCACAGACGGCGCCAATGTACAGGATGATTCTGATACGATCTAGGTGGAGGATCGGGAACCCGCGGGTCGAGTCAGATGCTGGATCGTCCGGATGGAGAGGAGGGGAGGTACCTGCAAAGACACTCCGACGCTCAAGTCAGAATGGATCTAAGAGGTATAAGGTGTGAGGAAGGAATGAATACCTGGAGGGACTTGGGTCCTCTATTTATAGATGATGGTGGTTATCTTATCTTTATCTTATCTGGCTAAGATAAGAGGGGTGTTTGAATTCAAAAGTTGGCTAGGAGCTTTAGGGGGCCGATTCGGGGCCTTCTAGAGAGACGAAATGGGTTGACCCGGTAAGCCGGGTTCGGGTTCGGTCATGGGTACGGGGTCCGTGGGCCGGATCCGTAACAGTAGTCAAATTGGAGAAATTGAGCTGGGGTTAGGATTTTGATTCTAAGATAGCATGATTTGAGTTCTGTTTCTAAGTAATAAACTAATAGGAGTGAGGAGTGATGAATCAATTATTGCTTGTGTTTTCTTTCCTATTTTTGGTTTCGGGGGAATTAAAATATTTGGAGGGAATTAAAATTTGGAGGAAGAAAATTTAAGCAACGCTTTTCACCAGAAATTTATTATATATTTAAAAGCAACTTTTATAAAGTGTGATATATAAATATTATAAATGTTGTTTGTTTAATTTATTAAAGCAACATTTTTTATATGTTTTTAAAATTGATCAAAAATAATACTTATTAACAAAATGTTGTATTAGTCTTATTTTTTTGTAATAAATTTTAAGTGATGTTTTTAACTACTTTAGACAATACTTTTTAAGTGTTATTTATCGCACATGTTGCAATAGCTCAAAAATGTTGTAGTGAGACATGCTATACATACAAGCGTTTTGTACAAGTTGGCTCAAATCCAAGAAAAAAATACGCGCACCACTCCTTTAAAATCGAGCGTCCAATGCACGCGTTCATCATGCCGCACTCTTCCTCTTCTTCCTCAATCAAAACGCAAACCGTCAAGATTCAAGCGACATTCGAAACAAACTACGATTCTAAAGACACGTTCCAACTTCTCGCGAAGAGTAGAAGAAATCAAGAAGAAAAGATACAAATCTCCATAAAAAATACTAGAAAAAACGAAAAAATATTATTCAAGGTACTGTTTTACTGTTCTTCTAGATTTTTTTTCTAGATTGTCTCTGTCATGTGCCTCATCCTTAACCAGCAAAATATTAAAAGATTTCAAGAAGAAATATACTGTCTCCTCCATGTTTTGGGTGTATTTCTTAAATCCTTTAGGTGTATTTCTGTAATTTTTTGGTATATTTTCTGTAACTATTTGAGTGTATTTCTGTAATCTTTTCCGTAACCGTTTAGGTATATTTTTGTAATTACTTGGGTGTATTTCTGTAATCGTTTGGGTGTATTTCTATAATCGTTTGGGTGTAATTCTGAAGTTCCATTATTTTCAAAACAATTTCAAAACTTGATTTCAGAAACCATGAAAATCGAAAAAAAAAAAAACGAAGCAAGAAGGAGATCCAATGAATTTGGCATCAAAAAAAGAAACGAAATCTTTTGAAAAATAGAAGTTATATATTTGCGCGTTAATTGATTTGAATTGATTAAAATTCTGTTAAAGAAGCACGTAACATAAGCAACGCGTTTTATGGATTTCATTCTCTTCAAGCTTGTAAAGCTTGTAAACGCAAAACACTTGTATGTAGAGATTAATCCTATTTTTAATGTGTATTTATATTGTAATATATATTTGGAAAAGTATAGGGTACCAACATATTATCCGCCAACTTCTGCCAACTCTTATTTATATTTGTGTTTTATGGAAGTGTGTTCGTAGATGTGTCTAATAAGTGCTAGGGAGCCAATGGCTTAAGTGTACAATGTGTACAATGGGCTAAATTTTTGGTCCATGAATAAAATGAACATCACCATACTAGCTAGAATAACCATCCGATACCAAGGATAACCATCCGGATACCAAGGATAATAAACATCTCAATAAAAAATTAAACTGATTTTGGGGTTCACCAAGGATCGAACTCTTGACCTTTCGAATCTAGAACTCTAATACCATATCTGAAACCACTCATCCCAAAAGCGTAACCTGACAGGACAATGTAACACTAATGGTCATATCTCTAATACTTCTTAAACCTCCATTGTACACATTGTACGCTTAGGCCATTGGCTCCCTAGACTTTTTCATTTTAAATACATATATAAAAAGACACATCCAGAAAATATATCTATAAAGACACTTCTATCAAACATAGTTATAAAAAAGACATTTTTATTAGACACATCCACAAACACACTTCTATGAAACACAATTACAAATAAGAGTTGGCAGAAATTGGCAGATATGCTGTTGGTAACATAGCGAAACCGTATTTAGAAAAGTATAGGTACAATAACTGCACTCTGTACCTAAATTTTTATCATATTTTATACTAGTAATTAACTCTAGTAACTAATTTTAATATATAGGTAGACATAGCATAGTCGTTATTTATTTTACAAAGAAAACAAAGATACAATTTATTTCTTGGAACACTGACTTGTACTGCAATTCATATCCAAAATTTACGGAATCAATTTCCCTGAATCTGAACCAGTTTGGTGTTTGGTTTCTTGAGCTCTTGCTTAGGGACAGTAACAACAAGCACACCATTCTCCATGTGAGCTTTAACCTGCTCAACCTTAGCATTTTCCGGGAGCCTAAACCTTCTCTGGAACTTCCCGCGGCACCGCTCAACGCGGTGCCACTTTATCATCTTCTTGTTCTTGTCGTCGTCATCGTCGTCATCGGCATGCCTATCACCACTTATCTGAAGCACCCTTCCATCGACCTCCACCTTCACCTCGTCCTTCTTGAGACCGGGAAGATCTGAAAGAAAAACATGCGCGTCTTTTGTCTCCTTCCAATCTGTTGGGGTGCTTAGGACGGGGCACCTGTTCATCATGGACAGAAAAGGGTCTAAGGTTTCATCATCGCCAAGCATTTGAGAAATCAGAGACATTATTATGGTTTCAAAACAAGTTAGATCGATAATAAAAACTTAGTTCAAAGTGAAGTGTTTGTTGTTGTTGTCGGAGTAGTGGTTATGAATTGGTGTCTTCTTATAAAGAGTGCGAAGGGAGGTAGTTTTTATTATTATTATTATTTTTTTAAAGTTAAGAGTGAGGTTCCAACTAAAATTTTATTTGAAAAAAGTATGTTAAATGAGTTATAATTTGTTGGTAAACTTTTTTAGAGTTTAATTGATGAAAATATTTTTAAATATATTGATAAATTAGTGTTTTATTAATTTTTAAAAAATATATAATACATATAATTAAAATTAACTATTAAAATTTACTGAAAGACTGGTATAGTGATATCCTTAAAAGCTTTTCTAATGGATGTTTCTACACTGATGCTTTTTTTTGAATCATGAAACATTCTCGTTGCTTCTTCACTCTGACATCTTGCACCTTTCAGCGTCCTCCTTTGCATAATATTTATTATTATTATTATTATTAGACATCTTTTTTTTAAGCCATGCTTTGTTCGTATAAAGGGTGCAAAGGGGACACAAAATTCAAAATTATGGATACTTTATTTCACATACATTTTTTTTAACTCAATTTTTGTATAAGGTGAAATCATATATAATTAATTGAAAAAAAATGAGAAACAAATTCTTTTTACTTGTTTTCTTTTTGTGGTTATATTTTTTTTGGTTAATCTCTCGGGTACTGTAGAGGCACACAAAGTGGGCGACCTTCCCAAGCAAGCAAACTCCATTCCCATCCTCCAATGAGTATCGAACCCGAGAGAGATGATTAAGGGACACAAATCCTCATCCATCTATGTCAACTTGCGTTGTTTTTTTTTGTGGTTATAACTATCATATTTTTAAATTTTTGGACAATGTTTTCTTTTTTGGTCATGATGTGGTCAGGGTTGTAGCCTTGTTGATAGCGCTCTTTTTGGATTTCTTGTAGATAGCTTTTCTCCATACATCTCTTCTCAACAAACCCAAAACTGGGTAGAGAGTCAAAACAGAACCTCAAAAGAATTCAACAAATCACAACCCAGAAAAAAAAAATAGGATAACAAATAAGACTAAGCACAAGAGACAAGACTATAAGTCTATAACACCATAGTCTATGAAATTGGGCTCAGGTTAAGGCTGGATATGCTCTTGTCAATGGGCTGATTGAGCAACACTGGGCCCGACATATTATTTCCTGCGTTTCAAATAAAATTAAGGTATCCGGGTCTAATGGGCTCAATCCAATAAAGTAAAATGAAGGTTATCCAATCCAATGACCAAAGTTGTGAAATTTATGTGGTAAGTAACAAGTAACGCTGTAACAGATGACCAAAATAAACTAACAAAAGCAAATTGATTTTATTAAAAAAAAAAAACTGACAAGAGGCACGCAACCTTTGCCCATATAGTGACACATTTTTATTTTTAATATTAAATTAATAATGATATTTTTTGAATTGTAAATTATTGTCATATTTTTTTAAAATGTGGGATGATTTAATTTAAGAAATAGAAATTGAACCGTTTAATTTTTAAAAGGTACAGAAATCGAACCGTCCGATTTGTGTATTCCAAAATTTTTTAATTTTTTAAACACAAATCTTTATTTACCTCCCATAATTTTAAAAAACACTAAAAATTACAATATTAAAATATATTACTCATCGTACTTCTATATCTAAATTTTTTAGCCCGTGTAGTAATGGTGCGAGTATATATATAATTAATGACCGAAAAAAAAGGGGGGAAATGGTAAGTTAGAGACAAATAATTGATTTATATATAAGAAAAATGTTTAATTACCTCTGTTTTTATAATTTTGTGAAAATTTTAATTAGGTTTTTATATTTTTTTAATTGAGTTCTTATACCATTTTTTTTAAATTGTGTCTCTATACTTTTTTTTTCTTTTTATTTGGATTTTTGTACTAATTTTTTTTAGTTGGGTCCCTAAACAATTAAAATTACTGTCAAGAGGGACTTAGCTTAGCATTCTTCTTTGGCATGCTCTCCTTTTTTTCATTTTGCTCCATTTTTCTGCTGCTGCTCTGTACTCTTTGTTCGTTTGTGTTTTGCTCAACCACGATCTTAGTATTGCTCAGCTGATGTCCTTGGGTTAGTAGTTGTCCTAGTGTCCTTCCTTACTTTTACAGAGCCACACCTGTCCTTGCATGATACAGCTGTCCTCCTCTAATATTTAGCAAAACATATAACCATTTTATTTTTGAACGTTACTGTGAGAATGAACTTTGGTTCTTTTACATTGCTGAATCACTTGCTGGACTTGGGCTAAAGCAATATAAACTTGGACATATAGGCCTGCATCACTAAACATTCACATTAAATTAGGAAATGGATCCTCTCCAGTTTTTTGAACACTTGACAGAATGCAGTGTAATCTTTTACCTTTGATTCTTTAAGTGGGACCAAAAATAAATAAGAGAGAGAGAATGATGAATGGTTAGATTAAACACTGCACATCATCCAGTTTTTTTTTCACTGGAGAGGATCCACTCCCCATTAAATTATAGGTGAATTATATGGTAAAGATGTAAGTTTACAGATCTTTTTTTTTATGGGATGAAAGAGAGATTGAAAAAGGTAGGACCCACACTTTGAATAACAATAAAATAATCAAAAATAACTATAAAAGGAATTTATTTTCTCTCTCTATACCACTCAATATGTATAGTAGAGTGCCCCTAAATTATATTGGACTTTCCACCCAAAACAATGTTTATCATCATAACTTAATCCAAAATCAAACTAGGCTCAACAGAAACCAATCCTAATGACAAGTCTTTTACATCATATAACAAACTAACGTCATTAGCAACAAGAAATATGTCATCAACATATATGACTAATATAATAAATTTATTTCTACTGATTTTTATATAGATACAACTATTAATAGTGTTTTTCACAAAATTATATGATAAAATGGTATCATTAAATTTGATAAATTATTGTTTAGATGTTTATTTTAGTCTATATATTGACACTAAATTTTCTTTTCTTATTGTCAAGAAACTTTGAGATTAGTCCATATAAACCCCTTCTTCTATGTTATCATTGAGAAAGACAATATTTATATCAATTTATGAAGTTCTAAATCATAATGAGCCACCAAAATCATAATAATTCTTAAAGAATCCTTTTTTGAAACAGATGAAATTTTTTTTTTTATAATTCCATTCTTTTAAGTATAACTTTTAGCACTAAGTCTAACCTTATACCTTTTAATATTGTCTTGTGAGTCATGTTTGGTTTTAAATACTCATTTATAACTCGATTAGATCCCAAATTTTATTGTCATCGATTGATTTCAACTCTTCTTTGATAGCATTAAACCATTTTTCAGAATGGTGAGATTGCATGGCTTGCTTAAAAGATATTGGATCATTGTCAATGCTTAAGTCACACTCTCCCTCTCAAGTGAATAAATTACAAAATCATTTGAAATTATTAGACTTTTTTGTCTTGCTGACCTTCTTAAAATTTCTTGTGGTTCATCTATCACTTGCTCATTTTAGACTTGTGCATCAATATTAGGCTTAACATTTATATACTCATCTAGTGGGTTTAAAATGTTATATTGTTGTCTTGGCATATTATGTGACCGTGACACTGTTAGGAAATTATTTTGATTTTCTAATTTATTTGTGGACAATACATATATTAATTATAATCACAAATGATGCTATTTCAAATTAAATGACTTATATAATAATGATATCATTTATTGTTATAAATGCTAATTGAATAAGTCATTGTTACTTTTGATTTGGAATTAAATGAGAATAAAACCGGATATTATCTTTTGTTCCTTAGATAATTATCTTTTTAGATTTTAGATATATTATCTTTTGGGCTTTAGATACTATTTTATTTGGGTTTAAGGGTTTAATGGGTGCCATGCTCAAATATAAATAGACCTTCAGGATTTCGGTCCCCAATATACCAAAGCTGCCTTTGTTGCTCTTTCCCCATCAAAAGAGTTACAGTTCAGCCGCCTAGGAATACAGAAGGCTTTGGTTGAGGAAGATCGGAAGAACCACAAGATCCAAACTCTTCCGATCGTATGATTCATATTTATGAATTCAGGTACGCTTTCGCATTATGTTATTTTTGGTGATTCAATATGAATGATCTGAAATTTGAAAATTAATTTATTCCAACAAGTGGTATCAGAGCCATCCATAATTTAATCATCAAAATATTTGATTTTATTTCATTGGATCAATATATATACATATGCGTTGTTTACATTTTATATGAAATTGTTGCACACTAATAAAATCGTTCCTGATTGTGTGCGCATCAATACGTATATGCTTTATATATGAAACGTATTCCTTCCATACCGTTTTGGATTGGTTATACATATATATATTGTTAGTAATTTATTATACATATATATTATTATTTTTTTCGATATATGTATATATATGTATATTGTTGCGTGCTTATACTGTATGCTGAGCACGTTTTTAGTACTATATATTTATATATATAATTTTTTTTAAAGGTTTGAAAAGACACCATTAAAATTTAAATCTTTTTGCGATTTAAATATTTTTTTAATTGTTATATAAGGAAATTAGTAACAATTTGGATTATTATACCCACATATTTTATAAAGATTTGGTTTTGGAATAAATTGATTGAACCAAAGTAGCATCTTTTGTGAAAATTGATTTATTCAAAACATAAGGAATACGGTGATATGTAATTCATGCGAATATTGGTCGGCCCAAAGGAAGGCCTATATTTGGCCGAATTACATGCATATATTAATGGTAAATAAATATTTGGGTAACTAAGAATAAAGTAATTCTTATTATTTATGCGGATAATAATCGGCCCAAAGGAAGTTTATTATTTGGCCAAATAATTAGTATTGCACACTTTTGTTTATTTTTTATTAATTATGCGGTCAATAATCGGCCCAAAGGAAGGTTATTGTTTGGCCAATTAATAGAAAATATATGCGGTAATAAATAGGTTGCAAATTTTAAGTTTCCATGTGCGCATTAAGTCGGTCCAAAGAAAGGTTTAATGTGTGACAGGAATTTTGACAATATTTGATTACTGCGATGAGAGTATCACTTACAGTTAATTTTTCTATCCAAAGATTGAAAATTAATGCTGTTCTAGATATCTCAATATGGATTTTTCCCATTATTTAACTAATGTTTATTGCATGTTCTTTTTGTTCTAATCCAGAAACTATGGCTTTAGCTATCAATGTTTCTGCACAAATTAGCAGTATTCCTATGCTGAATAGTTCAAACTTTAAAGTTTGGAAGGATACCGTGGAGATTGTCCTCGGTTGTATGGATCTAGATATAGCTCTTCGAGAAGAGAAACCCACTTCCACTCCAGAAAATCTCAATGAGGTTAAAATAGAGAAGTGGGAGAGATCCAATCGAATGAGCATTATGATCATGAAACGCTCAATTCCTGAGGCGTTTCGGGGCTCCTGAGGCGTTTCGGGGCTCAATTACTGAGGATAAAGATGCCAAATAGTTTCTAAAGGATGTTGAGAAATTCTTTACTAAGAAATTCAGTGCTCACATGGCTTTATCTTCTCAGTATAAAAGAAAGCGTGATACTACTGCGGATGCGCCTTCTCAGCAGAAAAAGGCTAAGAAATAGGATCAAGTTTCAACCTGTTTCTTCTGTAAGAAGGTGGGACACATGAAGAAGGATTGTACCAAATATGCCACTTGGCGTGTGAAAAAGGGTATAATTCTCACTTTTGTTTGTTTTGAGACTAGTTTAAGTTATGCACCTGTTGATACTTGGTGGGTAGATTCTGCTGCTATTACTCATGTAAGTGTCACTATGCAGGGTTGCCTGTGGAGCCGACCGCCAAGTGATGCTGAAAGATACATCTACGTGGCAGACGGTAATATAGTTGCAGTCGAAGCTATAAGAACCTTTAGATTATGTTCCACGAGTGGATTTTACTTGGATTTATTAGAGACATTTTATGTACCGTCATTTAGACGAAATTTGGTTTCTGTTTCTCGTTTGGACAAATCAGGTTATTTTTGTTCATTCGGAGACAATAAAGTCAGTCTCTTTTATAATTCAAATAATATTTGCTCTCGTCATTTGGTGGATAATCTATATAGGCTTAACTTAAATTCCTATAATAATGAAATACTGCAAACGGGTACAAAACAAAAACTGAATGAGAATTCGGCATCATTATGGCACAAACGCCTAGGCCACATCTCTAAACAGAGAATTCAGAGGCTCGTGTCGGATGGAATTCTCGGACCCCTAAATTTGGCAGACTTTGAAAGTCTGCATTGAGTGCATAAAGGGGAAAAGGACAAACGAAAGGAAATTAGGTGCCGAGAGAGCTAGAGATGTCTTAGAACTAATACATACCGATATATGTGGCCCATTCCCTACTGTCTCTTGGAATGGACAACGTTGCTTTATTACGTTCATAGATGATTACTCTCATTATGGGTATCTATATTTAATTCATGAAAAGTCCCAAGTCTTGAATGTTTTCAAGTCTTTCAAAGCTGAAATTGAACTTCAACTTGGAAAGAAAATTAAAGCTGTCAAATCTGATTGTGGTGGTGAATACTACGGAAGATATGACGGTTCAGGTGAGTAACGTCCCGGGCCTTTTTTTCTCTTTTCCTGGAGGAGTGTGGTATTGTTCCGCAATACACCATGCCAGGCAAACCTAGCATGAATGCTGTTGCAGAGCGAAGGAACTGAACTCTTAAGGACATGGTGAGAAGTATGATTAGTCATTCTTTCTTGCCTGAATCACTCTGGGGATAAGCCTTAAAGACCGCAGTGTACATCCTTAATAGGGTGCCAAGCAAAGCAGTTAATAAAACCCCATATGAAATTTGGATTGGGAAAAGGCCCAGTATAAAGCATCTGCATATTTGGGGATGTCTAGCTGAGGCGCGACCTTATAAGCCGCATGAAAGAAAATTGGACTCAAGGACAATTAGTTGCTACTTTGTTGGTTACGCTGAGCGCTCACGGGGGTACAAGTTTTACAATCCTGCATCAAGGTCTATTTTGAAACGGGAAATGCGAGATTTCTTGAGGATGTTGAGTTTGGGGGGAAGGAGATATTAGAAATGTTGCTTTTGATGAGGATTCTGTAACTGACAATGATTAGGTCTTTGTATCTATTATTGTTCAAGACACAGTTATAGTACAAGAGTACAATAAGAATTCTACTGTAGATCCAGTTACAGTACAAGAAAACAATGAGAATATCGTTGTTGCTCAAAGGTGCTACTACAGTACAGGAAAATAATGATAATCCTCCTCAATCCCAATCCATACAACAAGCTTAACAACCTCAAGAAGTGTCATTAAGGAGATCCAATAGAGAAAGGAGAAAATCCATCTATGGTCTCAAACAAGTTTCCCGTTAATGGTATCACAAGTTTAATTAAGTCATTACCTCATGGTTTTGAGGTAAATATTCTAGATGAATGTATATACCGCAAGTTCAGTGGGAGTAAATGCATCTTTTTGGTCTTACATGTTGATGACGTTCTACTTGCCAGTAACGATATAGGCTTGTTACATGAAACTAAGAAATTTCTATCGAACAAATTCAAAATGAAAGATTTTGGTGATGTCTCTTTTGTATTAGGAAACGAGATACTAAGAGATCGCTCTCAAGGTATTCTTGGATGATCACAAAAGAACTATATCGAAAAGATTTTAAGTAGACATGGCATGGAAAGATGTAGACCAATGGACACACCCATAACTAAAGGAGACAAGTTCAGTCTCAAGCAATGTCCTAAATAAGATCTTGAGAGGACTGTTGGGTAAATACTTGAGCAATCCAGGCATGGATCATTGGATAGCTATTAAATGCGTAATGCATTATCTAAAGAGAACAAAGGATTACATGCTTGTTTATCGGAGATCAAAAAATTTTGGAGATCATTAGGTACTCTGATTCCGATTTCATGGCATATGGTTGCGAAACTTTGTCATTGAGCTTCATATAGTAGATGACATTGAAAGGCCATTAAAGATATTTTGTGACAATAAGTCAGCAGTATTATACTCCAACAACAATAAGAGCTTGACAAAATCGAAGCATACAGACATCAAGTTCTTAGTTGTCAAGGAGAAAGTTTAAGAAAAAAAACAAGATTTCCATAGGACATATAGGAACAGAGTATATGCTAGTAGACTCAATAACCAAGGGATTGACCCCTAAAGTCTTTCATGAGCACACTGCTCGGATGGGTGTCAACATTTGTGATGCCTTGGTTTAGTGGGAGTTTATTTTATGCTATATGTCCTATGACAGATATTGAGTTATTTTTCTGCAGAATTAAGTTGATGGTTTATTTCATGTTATATGAAATGTTCATTTTGCAATATTTGTATTGTGTTTGATCTCAATAAAGTTGGACCAGCTGGAAATAGACATGCATGAGATCACTTGGCATGTAATTTCCATATTACTCATCCAAATTTGATCTATGTCGTTAAGTATATTAGGACGGTGATTGGCGTGGTTTAGTCACGGCATTTAATGTGATAAAAGCTGCGGTAGTTCCATATCTAATGTATGAGACGGACCAGATTGTTAAAGTAATGAGAGAAATAGCATTTAGATGCGCGCATAAAGTTTATAAGATGTGATTATGTCAGAAAGAATATATGTATAGCCCAAATGGGAGATTGTTAGGAAATTATTTTGATTTCCTAATTTATTTGTGGGCAATACATATATTAATTATAATCACAAATGATGCTATTTCAAATTAAATGACTTATATAATGATGATATCATTTATTGTTATAAATGCTAATTGAATAAGTCATTGTTACTTTTGATTTGGAATTAAATGAGAATAAAACCGGATATTATCTTTTGTTCCTTAGATAATTATCTTTTTGGATTTTAGATATATTATCTTTTGGGCTTTAGATACTATTTTATTTGGGTTTAAGGATTTAATGAGTGCCATGCTCAAATATAAATAGACCTTCAGGGTTTCGGTCCCCAATATACCAAAGCTGCTTTTGTTGCTCTTTCCCCATCAAAAGAGTTACAGTTCAACCGCCTAAGAATACAGAAGGCTTTGGTTGAGGAAGATCGGAAGAACCACAAGATCCAAACTCTTCCGATCGTATGATTCATATTTATGAATTCAGGTACGCTTCCGCATTATGTTATTTTTGTGATTCAATATGGATGATCTGGGATTTGAAAATTAATTTATTCCAACAGACACAACATTATTATTTTAAAATGCTATATATACATCTATCATCATCTCTAAAAAAAAAAAAAAAAATTAACACTAATCTTCAAATCCACGAGCTACTCAATTCGAACTTCAAAATAAAAATCTGTATAATCAAAGAGAAACCTAGCTATGACCAAATTTAAAATTTCAATAGCGCGCACTACGAAAAATAAAGGCAAAGTAAATTATATAAAAAAGAATAGTGCATGGCAGAATAATCTTCAATTGATTCCATATATAATAAAGAAATAATGATGGGTTTGGATGGACATCACTAAGGAAAGACAATCTGCAGCCCTTTCTAAGTTGATGGATATAATAGCTCTACTTTTTAAACACAATGATGACATATTCTTCTTCTTTTGCAGGAAAACAAATTAAAATGTTTTAAAATTAAGAAAAAGTGGAAACGTGACGACTTCCTTCAATTTTATACAAGATTTCAAGAGATGATTTGTAATAATAATTAATCTCCTTTTAAGGTGCGTTGCAATCTTCTTAATCAACCTGCATAATAAAGAGATATTAATCACTACCACTATCATTTCCTCAATTATAAAGGGAATTTGGTACATAAGAAACTAGATGTTATGTCTATTTTACCCATTGCTTTCTTGCAGATTGAGAGAAGGACAACAAGAACTGCTAGACCTGTAAACACTCCCACAATAATGGCAACAGATCTCCCCACTTCATCATTGTTGTGGGAACCTGGAAAAGACATAAAATTTAAACAAAGAAAGGAACAAAAACTGTAGTAAAAAATTTGGTTAATATTCATGAAGTTATACATTTAACTTTTTCTTTACTTTTAGATAGTTAGGTTTAATAATGTTTGCTGATGATCGATACATCGAAAAATTTGTTATGACACTCTTTATTTAAAAAGTATATATTATAAAATAAAAAATATATATATAAAAAAATATTTGAAATTGCTATAATTTTATTGTGTGAATATGTCCAGATGCATTTTTTGATAAAGTCATCTTTATACATTTCATGATTAAATTATTGTCTAACTTTAATATTAATAATATGACTTAAATAATAAAAAAAAATAAATTCTTTTTAAATAGTTACCTTTTCTCTCATTATTTAATGTGATATTTATATTTTTTATACGGTTGTTTTCAGTAAACAGTGATAAAATTCAGTCAATAATTAACTAATAAAAAAATTATTAAAGTAAATGTTTGTTGAGTATTAATTTTTTTAATTTTATATTTTTGCTAAATTTATCCTATGCATCTTATTTATTTTTTTCACCTATTAAATTAAATGTCCAACTAAATATTAATTTCTTGATGTATATTATTATTTAAAATGAAGCAATAAAATATTGTCTAAATGATTTTCTTGTTGGCAAAATAAATCCTAAAACATTAATAGAATAGGTTTATGAACCCCGAACTATTTATCGAAATTTTGGATTACTATGTGTGTTTGGATTAGCAGATAGGAATTTATATAAAATTAATTTTGTAAAATTAATTTTGATTAAAAGTAAATTTGTATTAATGTGATTTATGTTTGACAATCTTTATATCAAAATAAATTATAGTAAAATAAATGTTGTTTGTATTATACTACTCAAAATTACTTTTAGATAAAAAAATTACTAAAAGAGATATCAATTTAAATATTTTTTATATTATTTTATCATTTTAATTTAGATATTTAAATAGATCTTATTAATTAATTTTATAATAAAATTAATATTTATTTATTAAATTAAAAATAACATATAAAAGTTAACAAAATATATTTTATTACCTATGAATAATTTTTTATTTAATTTATCTTTTTAAATGGGATCATAATCTATATTAAGAAAAAATTACAAGAAAATATAGTATACGAGCATTATAATTATAAATTTTACAGAACCGAATAAAAAATAAAAAATTTTAACCAAAACAAAAATATTAGACATGTAAATGATAAAAAATATTAAGATGAACAAAGAAACCATAAGAATTGCAAAAAATAATAATATACATAAAAAATCAGAACACTAACAAAAATAATATAAAAATTATTCATCATATAAATAAAATAAATACAATAAAAAATAAAAATATGAAAGAGAGTACTATAAATTTTATAATGTCAAACAAAATAAATTTTTTATAATTTTATTAGTACTATCAGTACTCTTTAATTTAGTATTATTTTAAATTATAATTTTTTATTATTTATTATTTTAATGTTATTTATAATTAATTTTTCATTTACTTTGTCTTTTTTTTTATAGGATCATAATTCATATTATACAAAATTTTGATAATAAACGTAATATATAGTAATTACAATTATAAATTTTACAAAGTCGAATAAAAAATATTTTTTTATACAAAACAAAAATAGAGTACATACAAAAAACTCATACAGATAAAGAACAATAAAAATTTTATAAAATCAACAACATATATGATATGAACAAAAAATACATAAAAATTAAAACATAAAAGGAAATACTAAAAACAATAAAAAAAATAAAATATTCACCTCGTTAGTAATTGAAATAAATTTAAAAAATTTTGATAAAAAAAAATTGGAACAAATGGGATAGTATGAATAGTGTGAATAATGTGGATCATCAAAAGCGAATTGATAAGTCAAGAATATAGAATGTGATACTAAATAAAAGGTCCGTATTCAAGATAAAGAGTAAAGAGCAACAAAATAAAGCAAAGTGTTCATGTGTCCACAATAATAAAGCAAGATGGCATATATGCTGCGAATGCATTGTTTCAGAAAAATTTACTTTCTGACCGTTGAATTTGATCTTCCCTAAACCAACTGTTTCAACTAATCATGCTTTACTTGCTCCAACTGCTAGTTTGGTGTGAACGACGTAAATAACGACGTAAATAATGTGGCTGTGTATTAATATCTTTTTGTTTTGTTTTGCTTATTTTATTCAAATAACAAAAATTCTATTCAAGGTAAAAAAAATTACTGAAAACGAATATTATATTATGCTGAAAGATAAATGGGAATGAAACTAACCTGGAGTTTCATCGTAGTAACCTGAAGCCCAGTAGCGAGCATAACACTGCCCCAAGAACACATCAGCAGCAGCCGCAGATCCGCACATGCTCTTCAGCTTTCCAACCGCATCAGCGAGGCAAGATGAGCAATCGGAAACAGTTAAATCCCCCAAACACTGCGCAAACCCTTGAACAAGACCTGAACTACTCACTCTAAATCCATTTGCAGTTTGCAAATCCACAAGAACATCATCTCTACGCCTGAAGAATTCAACATCATTATCCACGGATTTACTACATTTCTTGTACCTGAAGGATATCAAATAAAACAATAAAAAATTAAAGTTTGAACGACTTATTTCCATAAGTATTTATAGAATAGAATGAGTACCTCTGTATTATTTCTAAAGGTATTTCTTGGTAACTATTCCACATTGGCACAATTACATATTGACAAATAAAAACCTCACAAAATTATAGATTTTTTCCCTTTTTTATGAAAAAAAATTTAAAGTTGATTGGTACGGTCCATCAAAATCAAAATATGTCTCCAAAATCAACAGGCAATTATAGAGGTACTTACAAATTAAGTAGGTGCTCTCATAGAAAGATTGTATCCCAGCAACATAATGAATTTTGGATATGTTCTGAAATTTTTAGTATTGTGCCAATTCTCCTTAGCAGTTGTCACAAAATAAAATATAGACATATAGGAGAGAACGAGCTTCAATTTACTATAAAGAAAATAGAATTTAGATTTTCTAATTTTAACGTGGTAAAATAAGGAATTAATCGCTTTTAAATTAAAACAGTGAAGCATATATTTTAATTAATTTGTGATTAATTTCCAAGAGTACCTGACGCTCGTATCAAGCTTCCCAAGAAAATCTCCACTGTGTTCATATCTAATGTAGCATCCTTCAAGTTGCAAAGAAGCACCACTAGTGTATGGACAAACCAAGCCTATTTGGTTTACGGATCTTCCAACGCACTTTGAACAGTCAGTTGGATGTAGATCTCCCCTACACTGGTACATGCCATACACTGTTGCCTCTGGTGGCGCCGAGGTTCCGTTTCCAATGGCAAAGCTATTGTAAGTAACTTCAGACGACGAACTTACTACGGATGACAGAAAGGTATTGAGGTTTTCTTCAAAGATCGAGTTTGGTTGATATTTGTCTTGTGAGCATCCCGCGTAAACAAACATATTTGCCCCTGAAGGATAGTCACCATGGGCACTCCTCAGAATTAGTGAACAAGAGAAAAAAAATAAGAGAGAAGAGATGATTTCTTGAGTAAAAAATAATTGAATGCTTCTCGGCATTGCTTCCTTTCTTTTTTGTTGGTTTTTGGTTATAACCTTCTTTTCATTTGTTATTGCGGCTTGGTTTTCCACTATAAAAGGTTTATTTGTGGTTTGTCTTTGTTCTCTATTTTTGCGAAGTGATGCATTTTCTACAGGAAAGATGTTTTATTGCGTCCTCCAAACGCACCCATTAACACGGGAGAAATTCATGTATTTAACAGCCAGCGTTATCTATAACAATATATAAAGGTTGAAATTCAAGTGTAGTTAACTTTACTTGATAGTTGAGAGTTGTTAAATAATTTGATAGATTTGACTAAATTATCATTTAACGGCTCTAAGTTATCAACTTCAAATGAAATTAATTGCACTTAAAATTTCACCATAATTAAATCTATAATAATAGAGAATAGAGAAGATTGGTGTCTAATTTTCACTTTCCATTTTAATTCTATTAATAAATAATTATTAATATAACTAGCATCTTAAAATTTGATAAAAGTTATAATTATTATTTAATTTTTCTTCATTTCTCGTCCAGTTATTTTTTTTTACACATAATTTTTACCCATGTTATTTTTTTTCTTATTCTACATAGTACATGTAGTACTTTTTTCCTATCTTTATTCTATTTAATGAAAAAAAATAAATATGTGTATGAAGAATGGTAAAAAATAATAAAACTAAAAATAAAAATTAAAAATTTTAAAAGAATAATGAAACTAAAGATGATTTAAAATATTGAATATAAAATTAAAAAAAATTAGCAATTAAAATTATGCAAAAAAAAAATTCTTTAAATTTAAATTTTTATATCTACTTCAAATTAAATAAAAAAAACCATAATGCAAAATTAGAGTAAACAAAAGCATAAATCAAAGCAAAGAAGTCCAACAAATCTCTACAGCAAAATTCTAAAAAATTCCAAAACCAAATCCTTTTCTTCAATGGAAAATCATGTTTAAATTTTAAAAAACCAAGAAGAAACAAGAATAAATCACTGAACAAATTGTACCTCGGAATGATAAAGTAATACTACAATTAACTTCAGTATATTTACCACCCAAAAAATCACTGAACAATATTAACTACAACTAATTAACTTTAAGGTAACATTTGTTGAGGTATTGGAATAGAAGCCGAAAGATTAAGATTTAGTATCATGACCGGTACTAAAATTTTTATCTCTGTTTTCAAAATTTTAGTATTTCAGTACCTCTAAAAAGTAAGTTTAGAGATAGAGACGGAAACTTTAATAATATTTTATATCTAAAATACTCTCATATCAATTAATTACTTTTAATTTTATTCTTTGTACAAATTAAATTAGAGCTTTATTCTTATTTTAATTTCTGTTTTTCATTTACACCAAACAAAACACTGAAATTTATTTAAATTTCTGTCTCTTAGTCTCTGTCTCTTAGCCTCAGTCTTTCAAACTCTATCTCTCCATCAAATATTATCTAAGTGCTAACCAGCTCTATTTTATTTGAATATTTTGACAAATAGAAGTATGCTTCCAAAATAAAAAAGGAACGACATAACAGAATATACAAATATTCCAATCATTGGATTACAATAAAAAACATAGACTTGCCTAGCTGAAGCTAAAAATTATGATTCTCTCTAACTTTGTAAATAAAAAAGATAATGATTCCATTAAAATATAATTGATTCATTTTTGAAGTAAATGAATACACTAATTTTGGTCTATTACTCAACGGAGAGTAAATCAGTTCTAAGTTTTTTCATATTTGTCTTAGCATTCATTCTCTCAACCTCTCCTTATAGTTCAGCTTCTCTTTAAGACACTGACTATATACCATTCTTCTTAGCTCAATTTGCTACCTTCAATCATTCTACTGAATTTATCCATTCTGCATTTGCTATGTTAATATGCAAAACTCTAAAGCTCGCGTCTTAATTTTTTTTTGGTGACTAAATAGAAAAGAAAGAAAAAAAAGAGACAAAACCAAATTAATTGGCTAGGGTCATATCTAAATCTATTAGATGTTGAAGCTCACTCCATAGTTGGGTCCAATTCGAGTGAATTTCCGCGACAGAAGCAGCTGCTTTAGCCATATAATCTGCAACACTATTTGCAGTCCTCTGAAAAGAATAGAGACTCTCCAATTCCAATTCATAACCTCCTGAATATGCTTTGCCAAATCCCATTCCGGAATATCCTTACTAAGCATTCTTTGGTTTACCAAGAAAAGAGCTTCTAAACAGTCTGTTTCACAAATAACCTCACGAAATTCACTTTCCCAAGCAAGAAGTAAACCTCTCCAAATTGCATACAATTCAGCAAAAAGAACACTGCACACTTCGAATTTTCCAGTGCAACCTTTCAACCAACATCCATCAGGATTGCGAATAATACAACCAAAACCAGCATAGCCAGAAGGAGCAAACCAACTAGCATCACAATTCAATTTAACAGAATGAATTGGAGGTGGAACCCAATGCAAACAAAGTGAAGGAGGAGACAGAGATTGATGCATAGCAAAAATAGTGTGAAACTCCCTTACTGAACTACGAATCAAACTCACCACTTTACTAGCACTCCATGAATCATCTATATTAAATAAGTCATGATTCCTGCTTCTCCAAATCCATCAAATGGTCGAAAAAAAAGAAAAACATCTCCACTCCTTGCACCTCTGTAGAGCCAATCATGTAAATTCGAGTTATCTGAACACAGGCCTAAAAGGGTCCAGACCTCCTTGGCACTAGGGCACTCCCGAAGACAATGAAGAATGGATTCAGAACCATTCTGACACCGATGACAGGTGCTAGATAAAGCTAAACCACGATCCAAACGAAACTCTGCCGTAGGAATAGCATTATGAAGACTGAGCCAAATCAAGAACTTATACTTCTCAGGAATATGCAGACGCCATACCCACAACCAATTATCATGCTCATTCCAGTCAAACTTTCTTTTGGCTAGCCAACTGTACCCACTCCTAGCTGAGTAGAGTCTAGAAGATGCCACACCCCACGACCAACCCGAACTCTCTCCAGCATTCAAATCCGGATTATAAGCATTCAAATGCTGTTTGACATCTTCTGGAATGATAGAGAAAATATCATGGAGATTCCATTGACCATCTTTCCAAACGTCTCTAATAGTTAAATCAGAGTCAGATATATGTACAAAAGGGACATCTTGAGCAATTGGGCCCTCAATACTCCAATTGTCAAACCAAAAAGATTGATCAAGTGACCCAACGCACCAAGAGAAGGCATCCTTAAGAGCACCAAAAGCCTTTGAGATACTCTTCCAAACATGAGAAGCATTGCAAGGGACAGGGCCATCTAAAACTCCCTCATACCTCAGATACTTCGCCCTCAATAGAGCAACCCAAGGCTTGTCCTGACAATGAAAAAGTTGCCACACCAATTTACCAAGTAAAGATATATTAACACACGCAGGGTCTTTAACACCCAGGCCACCAAATTTTTTTGGAGTGATCACGGTCCTCCAATTAACAAGAGAAAGACCTCTACCATCAACTTGACCCTTCCAAAGGAACTGTCTCATCATAGAAGATAATTTATCGCAAACCCAATTTGGAAAAAAATATACCTGCATATGATAGACAGGAATGGATGCTGCAACAGAATTGATCAAGCAAAGTCTCCCTGCTTTATTTAGAAGCCTTCCTTTCCAATTAGCTAATCTTTCCCTCACCTTTTCAATCACCGAATAAAAATAAGCCCTACTGATACGGGAATGATTAAGGTTAACTCCAAGATATCTTCCTAAATCCAAAGCAAAACGTATTGAAGAAATACTAGTAAAAATATCTCTTCTACGAGCAGTCACATTTTTAGAACAAAAAGCTTTAGACTTTTCAAGATTCACTTTCATGCCAGATGCCTTGCAAAAAAATGTTAAGAGAATGCATGACCATTTGGACCTGACTTTTTGTAGCCTGGCAGAAGAGTAAGAGATCATCTGCAAACATCAAATGAGAAAATTTTGGGCCACTCCTAGTGACAGAAACTGGTTTCCACACACTCTCGACCACCTTATGAGATATATAGCAGGCAAGTCTTTCCATACAAAGCACAAATAAGTAAGGAGACATTGGATCGCCCTATCTAAGCCCCCTTCTAGGAGCAAAACTATCCAATCTATTCCCATTCCACATAATAGAAAGAGAGGATGCACGGACACAAGTCATAATCAAATTAACAGTGATGATAGGAAAACCAAAAGCAATGAGAGTACTCTCCAAAAACCTCCAATCCACCCTATCATAAGCTTTTTCAAGATCAATTTTAAAAGCAAGAGTACCTTTCTTGGATTTTGTGTGCTTCATGAAATTCAAAATTTCTTGGGCCACAATAATATTATCAGGAGCACCACGACCCGGAATAAAACTTCCTTGTAAAGGACTAACAATATCTGGAAGAAAAGGCCAAAGTCGGTTAGTCAATACTTTGGTGATAATTTTATAAACAACATTACACAAGCTAATAGGCCTGAAATCCTTCATAAAGGTAGGATTATCAATTTTAGGAATAAGCACAATCAGAGTTTCCATGATGCTAGGATTTAAGAACTCTCCCAAAAAAGCGCTCCAGACAATATTCCAAATCTCAGTGCCTACTATCTCCCAATATTCTTTAAAAAAATAAGCTTGAAAGCCATCTGGACCAGGAGCCTTAAAAGGGCTCATACTGAATACTGCTGACTTGACTTCCGCAAAAGAGATAGGGTCAATTAACCTAGCACAAGCCTCAGTGCTTAGAGTGGGCATCGGAACATCCCCTAAACAATCAACCTCAACCTCTTCCGTTGTACCAAAGAGATTCTTGTAAAAAGAGAGGGCTTCTTCCTGGAGAATATCTGGATCAGTAGACCAAGACCCATCTCTAACATATAATCCATGTACTCTATTATGGTTTCTACGCACCAAAGTCTGAAGATGAAAGAATTTAGTGTTTCTATCCCCATACTTGACCTACTGCTCTCTAGATTTCTGGTACCAAAAAAGTTCCTCTTGCAATAAAAGCCTATTATAATCTTCCCTCAGTTCAGCTTCTTTAATTCTCAAAAATAACACATCGGTAACCTCCAAACGCCGTTGAATCTGATCAATCTGATATTCCAGCTTATTTTTTTGCACAAAAATATTTCCAAAAATCTTTGAGTTGAAGTCCAAAGAAGCCTGTTGAACCATCTTAAGCCTTTCAGTAATGCCTCCAAACTCTTGATTCCAAGCCTTACTAATAACATGTTTATAAGAAGGATGTGTTGCCTACGCAGCTTGGAACCTAAAAGGACAAGAACCTTTCACTCTGGGGCTACCATGACATATGCAGTTTAAAGTTTGTTATAGAAGAATTTAAAGTTTTTAAAATACTAAATAGATATTCTTTTATTCCGGCAAAATATGTTAAGGAGTTCAAACATACACACATGTTCTCAAATAATTAATTTTTAATTAATTATTATTTAAAGAATACTTTTAAGTTACTTGTTTAAAATATGAAGATCCATTCTCCAGAAAAACTTTTTATCTTGAAGTAAGTTTGAGACATGACCATATTCAAGTACTACTGTATTTTTAAGCTAATAGCATATGTAAGAAAATAGAAAAATCTATCATATATATTTTTATAGCGAATAAAATCCACTATTAATTCTTAGAATTTATAAATAAACAGAAATATATGTTCTCATAAATACATATTACAATGCTTAAAAAATATAAAAACAGACACAATTACAACAGGTTATTTTATACAGAAGATAAAATCTATAATAAAAATCAAAGTTAATAATGAAATTAGAAGGAGCAAAATAAAATAGTATGCCTTGTGAGATTATTTCAATATGAACCTATTATGCACTGACAAATTAAGTTCAATGTGCAGTACATGGGTATGATTAGTAATATAAATAGTCATTACTCAAGAAAGTAAGCAAAAGTCTTAATGAAGAGTTGTCTAAGATTTTAATGTAGTAAAATAAAATTATCATCAATTATCAAATCCTATCCATCAGCGAGGTATTAAGTAATAAGCTAAACCAAAGGTGTAACCCATAGACCACAATCGATGAAAATGATAACGAACAATTTGGTAGGAATAAAACACACAATTCCTACTTGTAAAAATTAGAGAAGCAATAATATCCATTCACAACAAGTATTAATACCAACACAATAATATTTAATAGTAGCAGAAAAATCACATAAATAAAAAATTAGAGACTAGCTAATACATCAAGATTTTTAATGTGAAAAATCTCTTCAATGAGAAAAGTAAAAACCACGAGTCATCAAGACCAGGAAATAGCTTCACTATGATAAAAAATAGAGTACAAGAGAGTCACAAATTACTGCACAAAACGTGCATGTAACAAGTCAAACAACCTAAGCTTCAAAGTTTTCAAAACAAGAACAAGAAGATGAAAATATCACAAAAACAGAACTATTGTGCTTGGCTAATATCTCCAGATATCAACATCTAATCAAAGATCCAAACAGTGAAATCAAAGAACCAGATATGTAGAATACACTGTCCAAATTTGAGCTTGATCCAACGATTAACGAATCTGCAGCAACTAATTTACAGAGACAGCTTTGTGTATGTGCAAAAATAACTTTCTCTCTTCTTTTCTCTCTAATGTTTGGTGTTCTCCTTTCAAAATGACCTCTCTCTTTGTCTCTCTCAACCCTAACTCACCTCAGCCACTTCAACTATTCATGGGCTTGGATACTAATATTTGGACTTTTTATCCACATAGGAAGGGAGTCCAAAAAACCCAACAAATCTCCCCCTTACGACTATGTGAAGGTAACTGCCAATCCGGCGATTAAGCAACAAACTTCAAACTTCCATCTTGGTAATGCCTTGGTCATCATATTAGAACCATTCTCATCAGTATGAACCTTTTCAAGTTCCAACAACTCAGCATCCACAACATCACGTATCCAATGATATCTCACATCAATATGTTTGGATCGAGAATAAAAAGTAGAGTTTTTACCAAAATGTATAGCACTGACTATCACGAAACGACATATACCTCTCTTGAGTAAACCCAATTTCTTTCAAGAATTTTTTCATCCAAAGCATCTCCTTGCACGCTTCAATAATGGCAATAAACTCTGCTCGGTAGTAGACAAAGCAACACATTTTTACAATCTAGATTGCCAAGACACAACTCCACCCGCAAAGTTGATCAAGAATCCTAAAATGGACCTTTTAGAGTCAATATCTCCCGCCATGTCTGAGTCAGTGTAACTAACTAGAATAGGATTATCACTTCCATAACACAACTTCATGTTATAAGTACTACGAAGATATCTCATTATCCATTTTACAGCATTCCAATGCTCTCTTCCTGGGTTTGAAATAAAACGGCTAACACAACCAACAACATGAGCTATATCCGGTCTTGTGCATACCATAGCATACATTAAACTACCAACGGCTGATGCATATAGAAATTTTTCCATGTCTTTCTTCTCTTCATCACTTGATGGACTTTGCTTGCAACTCAATTTGAAGTGTGTAGCAAGAGGAGTACTAACGACTTTTTCTTTCTCCATTTGGAACCTGTGCAACATTGTCTCTATGTATTTCTCTTGTGACAACCAAAGTTTCTTCTCCTTTCTGTCACGCTCGATTCTTATACCAAGGATTTCCTTTTCCGGCCCAAGATCTTTCATTGCAAATGACATTTCAAGTTGCTTCTTCAACATATCAATCCTAGAAGCATTCTGACCAACAATAAGCATGTCATCAACATATATCAAAAGGATAATAAAATTATTACTAGCAAACTGTTTAACAAATACACAATTATCAGAAGTAGTCTTCTTGTAGCCTTGTTCTGCCATAACAGACTTGAACTTCTTGTACCATTGTCTTGGAGTTTGCTTCAAGCCATACAAGCTCTTATTCAGTTTAAAAAACATGATCTTCTTTACCCTTTACCATGAAACCTTCAAGTTGTTCCATATAAATTTCATCCTTAAGATCGCCATGAAGGAAAGCAGTTTTCACATCCATCTACTCTATCTCTAAATCAAGACTTGCAGTCAAACTCAAAATAGTCCTAATAGAAAATTTTCTCACAATCGATGAAATGATTTCATTATAGTCAACTCCCTTTTTCTACCTGTAGCCCTTGACGACCAATATAGCCTTGTACCTTGGACACTGAGAATTTTTTTCATGCTTCAACCTATAAACCCACCTACTCTGCAAAGCTTTCTTCCCTTTTGGCAACTTCACAAGCTCAAATGTTTGATTATCATGCAAGGATTTCATTCATCTTGCATTGTATCAAACCATTTCTTATTGTTGTCACCTTCCATAGCTTCTGCATAGCATTCAGATTCTCCCCCATCAGTCAAGGTCACATATTCATCAGTAAATGTCACATACTCATTAGAAGGATACCTCGTTGAAGGTCGTCGCTCTCTAGTAGACCTCCTAGGATGGAAACCTGGTGGATCTTCAGGTAGCTCAGGTTGATTATTAGCATCATCATCAACTGGAGCATCAATCAAATTTCCCATCTCCTGGTCATTAGGAACCAAAGGCTCATTTTACTACATATGCTCTTGATCTTGATTCTCTGCTAGTTCTGACGAAGGAGGCGACTGAACTGGATCTACATCAGTCAAGTCACTGCTCTCTTGTGATTGACTCTTCTCTGCCTTATCAATGTCTTCAATGGTCTAGTCTTCAATAAACTCTACATCACGGCTCCTTACAAGTTTTTTTTCAACTGGATCATAAAGCCTGTAACCAAACTCATCTTGACCATACCCAATAAAAATGCACTGTCTTGTCTTGATATCCAACTTGGACCTCTCATTATTTGGAACATGAACAAATGCTTTACATCCAAAGACTCTCAAGTGACCATATGAGACATCTTTGCCCGACCAAACATGATCCGGAACATCATTATCTAAAGCAATTGTAGGACTCAGATTAATCACATGAGCCACTGTAAGTAGCGCTTCACCCTAAAAGACTTTAGGTAGCTTAGCTTTAGTAAGCATACACCTAACTCTTTCAATCAATGTTCTATTCATCCTTTCTACCAAACCATTTAACTGAGGTGTTTTAGGAGGTGTCTTTTCATGCCTAATGCCTTGCTGCTTGCGATACTCATCAAATGGTCCACAATACTCACCACCATTATTAGTGCGAATACATTTAAGCTTTTTACCTGTTTTCCTCTCAACCAAAGCTTAGAATTGTTTGAACTTTTTCAAAGTTTGATTCTTTGTTTTCAAAGCATAAGTCCAAAGCTTTCTTGAATGATCATCAATAAAAGTAATAAAGTAAATAGCTCCACTAAAAGACCGTACCTTCAAAGGACCACAAATATCGGAGTACACTAATTTCAAGAAGTCTGATTTTCTTGAAGGTTGATGCTTCTTGAAGGATAATCTTCTTTGTTTACCAGTCATGCAATGAGAACATTTCTCCAATTCTGCATTCTTCAAACCAGAAAGAACATCCTTTTGAGCTAAATAATTAAGTCCTTTTTTATTAATATGACCAAGTTGTCTGTGCCACAAGCTACAAACTTCTTTACTTTCAATCGCATTCACACTACCTTTTGCAATCATGGCATGCATCATATACAAATTTGAAGTATCTTTTTCTCGAGCCACCACTAAGTTACCTTTAGTAAGCTTCCATTGTCCAAAGACGAAAGTGTTTACAAAGCCTTCATTATCAAGCCTTTTAACTGAAACCAAATTCAAGCGAACATATGGAGCGTGTCTAAAATCTTTAAGTAGTAGCTTCATTCCCATATTGGTCTCAAGACAAACATCTCCTACACCAACAACCTTGGCCAAGCCATCATTACCCATTTTAAGCACTCCAAAATTACCTGGAGTATAAGAAGTGAAGAACTCCTTCTTCGGTGTAACATGTATCGAGCCGCCACTATCAATTACCCAACTGAACTCATCATCAGAAACAAGATTGACCTTGTACTCATAATCAACAATATCAACAGTAAGAAGATCATCTGAAATAGAAGATACACGATCATTACCACTATCATCCTTCTTTTCTTACTTATCTTTGTGTTCCTTCTTTCAAAGATAGCAATATTTTTTAACGTGACCCATTTTGTGACAGTAGTGACACTCAACATTCTTGTATCTTCCCTTGGATTTGCTCCTGTTTTTACCTCTACCCTTTTGAACTCTATTCTGATTTCTCCCCTTATTTTTAGTGATTAACATTTTAGAGTGAAACGAAGAATTCTGCGTTTTCCTTCTCATCTCTTCATTTAAAATACCACCTTTAACAAGTTGCATGCTCATTTTACCATTCGGAGCAGAATTAGTAAGAGAGATACGAAATGTCTCCCAAGAATCTAATAGAGTATTTACCAACCACAATCTTTGAACCTCATCTTCAAACTTGATTCTCATGCTTGACAACTGATCCAGAACCCCTTGAAATTCATTTAAGTGATCTAATACTTGTGACCCCTCCTTGTATCTCAAATTCATCGACATATTCAACAAGTACAATTTATTATTGCCAGATTTGGAAGCATACAAGGATTCATTTGATTCCACAAAGCCCTAGCATGAGTCTCGTTAGCAATGTGATTGTAAACATTATCATCCACCCATTGCCTAATAAAACCACAAACTTGTTGGTGTTCAAACTCACATTCTTCATCTGTTTTAGATTATAATTTTTGTGTAGAAAATACGGGTAAATGTAGATTTTTGACAAACAACAAATATTTTATTTTGTCCTTCCATAAATGGTAATTAGTGCCATTCAAACTTATCATCCTAGTAGAATTATTTGCCTCAATCTTTCAAGCAAGTTATAACCAAATACCCAAAACTTAGCTCTGATGCCAATTGATAGGAATAAAACACACAATTCCCTACTTGCAAGAATTAGAGGAGCAACAATATCCACTCAAAACAAGTATTAACGCCAGCACAATAATACCCAATAGCAGGAAAAAAATCACATAAAACAGAAATTAGAGACAAGCTAACACATCAAGATTTTTAACGTGGAAAACCTCCTCAATGAGAGAAATAAAAACCACGAGTCACGAAGACCAGGAAATAGCTTCACTATGATGAAAAATAGGGTACAAGAGAGTCACAAATTACTGCACAAAACGTGCATACAACAAGCCAAACAACCTAGGCTTCAAAGCTTTCAAAACAAGAACAAGAAGATGAAAATACCACAAAAATAGAATTACTGTGCGTGGCTAATATCTCTAGCTACCAATATTGAATCAAAGATCCGAACGGTGAAATAAAAAAACCAAATGTGTAGAACACACTGTCCAAATTTGAGCTCGATCCAACAGTTAACGAATCTGCAGCAACCAATTTACAGAAACAGCTTTGTATATGTGCGAAAATAATTTTCTCTCTTCTTTTCTCTCTAGTATTTGGTGTTCTCATTTCAAAATGACCTCTCTCTCTCTCAACCCTAACTCACCTCGGCCACTTCAACTATTCATAGATTTGGATACTAACATTTAGGTTTCTCCTTCACATAAGAAAGGAGCCCAAAAAATCTAACACAATTTCTATACACAGATCAACAAATCTGTATGCAAGATAAAAGGAGAATAAGACTATAGAAATTATATAGCTCGGAAGCAATAACAAAAAAGAGTATATGAGGCAAAAACGATATGAAAGGTAGAGAATATCAATAGTAACTAAGATATAGAAAATGTCAATACAGATAAGAGAACGAGGATAGTTGAGAATTACTTATAGGAAAAATTAGAAATTTAAACAACAAATTGAAATCGTGTTTAAATTTTAAAAAACCAAGAAAGAACAAAGGCCACAACAACTTTCGTTAAAGGACCAATGAGCTAAGTACTGTAGCTATAGGGTAGCAATAGTAAAAGGGGAGAAATTGGACAATGTGAAAAAAAGAATTAGTCGAGCAACATTCAGATACAAACAATAATTATAAAAATGAAGCAGATTTAGCTTAAGAAGAATAACGAAAAAATAACACAGAGAGTAAAAAAAATGACATACATAACAAAAAAATCCAGTCAACATGCCATTATCGTCATATTTTTTAGATATATAAGTCACATAACAGAGTTAGATCCATCACATAACGAAAAAATAGGAATACTTCATTATCTCCTCCTCTTGTCTGTCCAGTGTTAGATCTACCATATAGTTTCAATTAGAGATATCAGAGGGATGTTCAAGTGTTCAACAGGTCTAGCTATTAGGGATGTTCAAATCCAAATCGATCCAAATTAAATCGTTCATCCAATCCAATTTAAACCGAAAACCGATTAAAACCGCACTAATTCGGATTTGATTGGATTCTATTTTTTACAAACCGCTGGATCGGATCGGATTTCGGATCTACTTTTCATAACCGATACAATCCAATCCAAATCGCACAATGTGCTATAATATTATCATTTTATTATTATATTTACAATTATACATATAACATGTTCAATTTTTTATAGATTTTTATATTATTCATGTATTATTATTATTTAATAAATATTTTATGTTCAAAATGTTAATTATTTATTTATTTTAACTAACCTATAATTTTATTTCTATCGTTATGTTATTATTGGCTTTTTAAAATATTATTGAGATTTGTTATGTCATTGTTGATTATTTAAAATTTGATGTTGAGACTTGTTATATATATTTAATTTTTTTAATTTATAAACTGCAAATCCAATCCAATCCAAACTGCACCACAAGTAAAATTAGTATTTAGAATGGATGAATTTTTGACTCAAAATCAATTCAAACCGCACCGCAAACACCCCTACTAGCTATTGTTGAAAAGTTAAAAAATTATATTGTTCATAGGCAGTACTACTGCATAAATCAAATACCAAATGATGATTGTGAATCACATCCAACTATTTAATAGAGCTGGTAGGGGCAACTTTAATTTCTCGTTTTGTCTCGGTAATAAAGAACTCCACATTTTTGAGGTAGCGGGTTTGTACAGGTAGAGCTTTTGCAATTTTCATCTTCCATTGGGTAGAAGGTGTCAAAATCTATAATCCATGTTCTGTTCCTTATAACATATTAAATAAATAAATTATTAGATCAAGTTCTATAGATAATGCAACCCATTTTTTTACTATTATCAGCCCAAAATTATATAACTTTATCAATTACTGTTTTAGTTGTTCCATAACAAAACACGAATCCAAGTTTCTCCTTAAATCTATGTTGATATTGCAGTTAGATGCATAAAGATATTATGATTATTATCTTATACTATATGTCGTTTCTGCATCTGAATAGTAATCAAGATGCGACAATTTAAAGTATTTTAAGTCCTACTTTATTATTAGCATTACACAATTCCATACAAGTATGCAACAAAAAAATTGAGATCTACGAAGCACGAATATTTCGTTAAGTTGCCGACATTTCGGACACAACATTCATTAACACTCGTCTGATACGTGTGTCTACTGTGTCATAATAAAAAATAAAAAAATTTTTTCAGACACACTTGGACACACCTAAATACCATCACGTGTCTGCGTGTCCAACCTTATTTTTAACATATATCGTTAAGATGAGTTTAGAAATAATATATATTATTATTTATTAAAACAAAAAAAATTTAGATATTTTTATATAGTTAAAAAAAGACATTAAAAATAGTTAAAAAATTATTTTATATTTTAACAGCATATAAAATATAAAAAATTCATTGTAATTTATCTAAAAAATACTTTATATTCTATATATATGTCGTATCCCTGTATCTTATAAGATTTCAAAATTCGTGTGTCTACGTGTCCTATGTCGTATCGTGTCCCGTGTCTATGTCAGTATCCGTGCATTATAAATCGAGACCATAAAGCAATTACTCTATTCTATTAACATTGATTAGTGAAAGAAAGACTACATAATCAAACAATTTGCATTATAATTAGTTACTGTTAGATTTGTTTTATGAAAATTTATATATTAATTAAAATTTATTTACAAATAACTATTTTATCATGACTCATTACCTTTAGCAGAGGAAATTTACTTAAGATGAAAAATATTTTTTGATAAAAAATAACTAATAATAAATTTTTAAATACATAATTTTATAGATAATAGAGTTCTAAGCAACATCATCAGATGCTAATAATAATTAAAAAAAAAAGTATTCTTCAACTTACTTGAGCCAATCCTAAATTTCAATCCATAATGGTGACTTAGTGTAAATCTATTTCTTAGATCTAGCATAATGGTGTTTTTTACATGAAAATTTTAAATTCTAGGTCTTGAATCTACAATATCTGACCAAACATATAACTGTACCTATTAAAAATGAGAAAGATAAAATAATAATTATAATAAAAATTTATATCAAAAAAATAAAAAAAATGAAAAAAAGCTTTAATTGACTTTCTATCATAGAGCAGTGGAACTTGAATTTGTCATTCACCTAAAAATGGATTATAAAAGATTCTTCTTTAGTTATAACAAAATCAAACAATAAAATAAAGTGTGTCTGAGAGAAAGAACTAACCATCCTTTATTCCTAGCATTCACCAGCAAAGAAACGGCTGAGATGTCATTCTGCGGGGACGCAATTTCACGTAGATCCTGGTCTTTTTAATTGATAGAAATTTTTGTCTCATACAATCTTTTTGTAAAAATAATTTAATTTTATAAATTTTTTGTGTCATAATCTATAATATCAAAACAAAACTAACATAATTTTAAAAAATTAATATTCTCATAATATAATTACAGATAAAAATACTAATTCCTAATAACTAATTAAATTCAAAGTTCTACACTAAACAGAAACCATTTTGACTTGGAGGGCATGGACTCCAAACTTAGGGCCAAAAATATAATGGTTTCAAACTATCACTACGTGTAAGAAAATTAAAAAATTATGTAAAATGCAATCACTGAAGTCTTGAAATCGAAAATTTTGTCAGTATTTAATCAACAAAAAATAAATAAATAATTTTATACTATTAGATATAATTTTACACCATTAAAAAAATTATTGATAGTTAATTAATGACTACAAATCTCAAAATTTATTAGTCCCTAATACTTCTTTTTAATAAATTTGTCTTAACCATTCAACGATTCTCAACTATCATTTTTATATACGATTGCCCTATCTATCATGTGATCATGGAATGAAAAGAGTTTAAAATTTTATTAATTTTACATAAAATTAATTATATCTAAATTTTTATTTTTTTTTTAACATCAAACATTCTCGTTGCTTCTTCACTGTGACATGTTGCACCTTCCAGCGTTCTCCTTTGCATGTTAGGTAGACAATAATTTTTGTAAATAATGTGAACAATAAATTTTAAAATTGATCCAATAAAGTAAAAAACAACTTTACACTCAAATTACCTCATAAATCTTAACATTAGGATAATCATTTGCACACTTAGTGAATTGAACATCTAGTTATTGTCAACTGTACATGAATAAATCGAATCAAAAGAAATAACCATTTAATTAAAAATAATAAATATAATCATCTACCTATTGAATTGAATATCCAATATATTTATTATTCACATTGTTTAATATTCTCATTGTCTACCTATACTTTTTTTAATAATAATAATAATAATAAATATTATTATTATTAGACATTTTTTTTAAGCAATGCTTTGTTCGTATCGGGTGCAAAGGGGACTCAAAATTCAAAATTCAAAATTATGGATACTTTCGCATACAATTTTTTTTAACTCAATTTTTGTATAAGGTGAAATCATATATTATAAAATTAATTGAATAAATTGACAAGCGAATGTTTTTTACTTGTTTTCTTTTTGTGGTTATAATTAATTAATTATCATATTTTTAAATTTTGGACCATGTGGTCAGGTTTTATCTTTTTGGTCATGATGTGGTCAGGGTTGTAGCCATGTTGATAGCTTAATTTTTGGATTTCTTGTAGATAGTGTTTCTCGATGCATCTCTTCTCAACAAACCTAAAACTGGGTAGAGAGGCAAAACAGAACCTGAGAACAATTCGACAAATCGCAACCCAGAAGAAAAAAACACTACAACTAATAAGACTAAGTGCATGTTTGGGCGTCATTATTTTATAAAAAAAAAAAAGATTTTTTTGTCAATGAAAAAAGATCTTTTTTTAATTTTTAACGTGTTTGGCAAATTTCTAACAGTAAAAGTAAAAACACTAGTAAAATAAAAAAAAATCTTTTTTGAGAAGATGTAATTTACATCTTTTTTTAAAAGATATTTTTTCCTTAAAAAAAAGATGTTTTTCATGTAATAAATAAATAAAAAAATATTTTTATATTGTTATACCCAAACATAATTGATAGATAAAAAATTTTTTTTTATATGAGATATCCAAACAAAAAATTACTTTTACTTCTCTATAAGATTTTTTAAAAAAAATAACTCAAAAAAATTTTTTTTTTAAAAACTCACCTAAACAAGCCCTAAACACAAAAAACAGGTCTACAAGTCTTTATAACACAATAGTCTATCGAATTGGGCTCAGGTTAAGGCTAGATGTGCTCTTGTTAATGGGCTGATTGAGCAACACTGGGCCCAATATATTGTTTCCTGTGTTTCAAATAAATTAAGGTATCCCGGTCTGATGGGCCCAATCCAATGTCCAAAGTTGTGAAATTTATGTGGTAACCAACCGTATAACAAACAAATTTCGGTTGGTCAAGTGGTCAGTTCACTTATCCACTTAAATAAGTATTGGAAGTTTGAATCTTATTAGATTGAAGAAGACCGTAGACAAAAAAAAAATATATATATAACAAATGATTAAAATAAACTGACAAAAACAAATTTATTTTATTAAAAAAAAAAAAACTGACAAGAAGCACGCAAGGCCTTTGCTCATGTAGTGATGATGTGAGTGTATATATAATGACGGAAAAAAAAGGGAGAAAATGGTAAGTTACAGACAAATAATTGATTTTATATATAAAATAAAAACAATTAGGTTCAATGAATTGTTATTAATTTTTTATATTGTATAATCAAATGCAAAATTATTGTTGTAATAAAAAATTCTTTTAAAAAAAGAACATGGAAACCAATCCTAATGACAATTTTACTAATGTCAATGCCACTAGCCCACTACTAAAGATAACGTGCTCACCGTCACATTTCGAAAGGTTGAGAACATGAAGAAGAAGATGCCAACAACTTCTCAAATCAAACGATAAGGTTTTTAATGTTTCACTTTGAATACTATTTGTTTATATCATGACCTAAAACTAAAGCTATGATATAATTTAAGTTCATAAAAATTTTATAGAAGTTTACTAGATTCAACCATACCAAATTTTAAATTTTTACTAATTTAAATATCAAAATTTTTTACAGATATCTTTTTTTACTGTTATAGAAAATAAGTCAAATTCTTTAACAAAAAAATTTAGACTTCACATTTACATCTAAATTACACACTATATTGTTGTAATAAAAAATAAAAATATTACAGTCATTACTATAAATTAGACTCATTAATTAGAAGTTAAAAAGATTAATAATTTTACGCTTCTACCCCACATGTCCACTTTTCTTATTAAATGGTTAAATAATGGTAGTTATTATACTAACCGAAAATCCAAGACGAATACTCGCATAAAATATTTTTTTATATAAAAAATAATTGAGAATAAAATATCAAACTATCATCATTATATAAAAATATCTGTGTAAGTGGTTACCAAAATATAATTATAATAGAATTGGCCTTCATATATACCCTCTCGTTTTTACTATTTACTAATTCTTAATAGGTGAAAACTCAGATAAAGTCAACTTTACCTAAAGTTGATATCTGAGAGTCGTTAGATGATTTTACTGATTTGACTAAATTTTCATCTCACGACTCTCAAATATCAATTTCACATAAATTTTCACCTTTTTAATAAGTAATTAAACTCAAAGTTTTACACTAAACATAAAAGTTAAATTCAACTAAAAAACAAATTAAAAGATACATGAGTTTGCCTCACATCACATCATTCATGTGGAGAAAGGTCAACCATTTTGACTTGAGGGGCATGGACTCCCCAAACTTAGGGCCAAAAACATAACGGTTTCAAACTATCTCTACCTGTAAGAAAAATAAAAGAAACTATGCAAGACGCAAATCACTGATGCCTTGAAACCGAAAATTACTACAATGAGGACCCCACTTACACTCTCCAAAATTAATCACGCCATTACTCTCGGCTTTTTCTTCCTATAAAATTTCTCCCATTCACCCCATTGTTCCCCACAATCTCGCACTTCTCCCAACAAAGAGTGAAAGATGGCTAATAATTTTTCATGCCTCCTTATTCTCTTTGCTCTTTCTCTTCTCACACCTTTTTTTGTTTCCTCCTCTAAGGTTCAAGACCCGGAACTAGTTGTACAAGAAGTACAAAGGTATATACTCCTTCCATTTTTGTTATTTTATATTTAAACTAAAATTAATTAATTTTTTATTTTTATATATTAAAAGTATTGATTTTTTAACATTTTTTTGGTCTCTATATAGTATTGTTATAGTATTAATATCAAAGACAATTTTATGAATTACTTTTTAAATTTTATAATTCAATGCATTTCTCTATTATTTTCTTAATATGTATGAATAATTAAAATAGAAAAATGAATAAGATCCATATATCAATGACCATATAATATATAACATGTGTACAAAATAATTTAATTTGTCACGTTTTAAATAAAATTGGTATTATTATTTTTTCATGCAGGAGCATCTATAATGCCTCTAGTAGGAGAAGCTTGGGATATCTATCATGTGGATCTGGTAACCCCATTGACGATTGTTGGAGATGTGACCCGAATTGGGAGAACAACCGGCAACGGCTAGCCGATTGCGCCATCGGGTTCGGGAAGGACGCCATGGGAGGAAGAAATGGTAGAATCTATGTGGTGAGTGACCCTGGTGATGATGACCCAGTGAACCCAAGGCCAGGAACTATAAGGCATGCTGCAATTCAAGATGAACCACTTTGGATCATTTTCCAGAGAGATATGGTCATCAATTTGAAGGAAGAGCTTTTGGTAAATTCCTTCAAGACAATTGATGGAAGGGGTGCTAGTGTTCACATTGCTGGTGGGGGATGCATCACCATACATTATGTAAGCAAATTCAATGTCATATTATACAAAATGGTATTGTATTCATGTGAAGTTAATAGTTAAAAATTATTAGATAATAATTTAGTTAAATTTATTAAATTATTTAATGATCAACTTTAGATAAAGAGATATAATTGCATGTGAATTTTTACCATACGAATTACTTTATTATATTCTTGTATATATGTATAATTGTATATACATACCACATGTTTTATAAATAGTGTGTGTTTAATTTGTTCTAGCCTTTTTTATATATATTTTACAAAAATAACTTGTTTCTACTAAAATCACTTTTTATAAATTTGTATAAATTTTATAAAATAATTAAAATAAAAAAAGATCTGTTCTCAATAAACTCCTATTTGATTTAGAAAATTATTTATTTTTAATATTTTTATGTTTTAAAAAATTTATAAAAGAATAAAAATATAAAAATATATATAAAATACACTTACAACTGATTTGGTGACTAATTTTTTTTTTTTATAAAATTCTGAAATAAAAACACAAAATATTTTTATTCTGAAGATGGTATATATTGATATTTATGTGACACAGGTGAGCAACATCATCATACATGGGATTCACATCCATGATTGCAAGCCAACAGGGAACACAAACATTAGAGACTCACCAGAACATTCTGGGTTTTGGACGGTCTCAGATGGTGATGGAGTGTCCATATTTAACTCAAAGCATATATGGGTTGATCATTGCTCCTTGTCTAATTGCCGTGATGGTCTCATTGATGCCATTCATGGATCCACAGCTATAACCATCTCCAACAACTACATGACCCATCATGATAAGGTCATGCTTTTGGGACACAGTGATTCCTACACACAAGACAAGGACATGCAGGTCACCATTGCATTCAATCATTTTGGTGAAGGCCTTGTCCAAAGAATGCCAAGGTATATATATATATGTCTTTAAATACATGTAATTCATTATTATCATTCCACTCTGTTTTATTTCATCCACAATTATATGAAAAGTTATCTTTCCTTTCAAAATGAAAGTCTTAGATGCACTCCTCTTTTAATGGAAAATAAATATTAATTTAGCCATTGATCTCAATTATATATATATATATATATATAACAAAAATTAACGGCTGAAAGTTTTGAAACACTAATATTCCTTCTACACGAGATAATCTTCCAATAATAGTATTATTTTCTAAGAACCTTTAAGAGGACGCACGTCTTGAAATATTGTTATATATATATACTTTTATTATTACATTCTATTCTGTCATCATAAAGCAAATACAATTAGAAAATGGTTAGAATTATTAGTATATATAACATGTGTATAAAATAGGTGATAATTTAATAATACTTAAACTAGTAAACGTTGCAAATCAAATTAAATTCACATTAGAATATTCAAACCCCCTATTTTTCAACAAATTACACTCCACATTTTTTATATCACATGGGACTAAACCTACCAAAAGTCATGCTATATTAGTAAAGATTTATATTTAGTTATCTTGATGAGATAATTTAATATATTTAATTAAATTATTATTTAACAAATTTTAATTCTTAATTTTACATAAAAATAATTGCATATAAATTTTAATTTATTACATTAGTATCAATCTCCAAATATTTTTTCTTATCATTAGTGTTAGAAACTTTTAAGATTATATCTAATGATGTGAAATTTCGTACTTTTTTTTTACGGTTAAATACTAATTAGAATTTAACAAAGTGTTGCGCCCAAGACTTTGTCTATTCTTATTACCAAGAAAGAAAATACGGTGGAAACTCAGATTCAGTCGACTTCACGTGAAGTTGATAATTGAGAACCGTTAGATAATTTGACTGATTTGACTAAATTTTTATCTAATAATTATCCATTATCATCTTCACTGCACCTGAGTTTTCATTGGAAAATATATATATAAGTTAAATAATACAATGTTGCAGGTGTAGACACGGTTATTTCCATGTGGTGAACAACGACTATACACACTGGGAAATGTATGCAATTGGAGGCAGTGCAAATCCTACCATCAACAGCCAAGGCAACCGTTTTCTTGCACCGGATAACCGCTTCAGCAAGGAAGTAACGAAGCACGAAGATGCGCCGCAGAGCGAGTGGGCCAACTGGAACTGGAGGTCAGAGGGAGACCTCTTCTTGAATGGAGCATTCTTCAGAGCATCCGGTGCCGGTGCTTCTTCCGGCAGCTACGCTCGAGCGTCCAGCCTCAGCGCAAGACCTTCTTCTCTCGTTGGTTCCATAACTACCACTGCCGGTGCGCTTAACTGTCGCAAGGGGTCACGCTGTTGATTTACTCTAAGCGGACCTACCAGAGTATAATTATAATTTATTCTCAGAGCACCTAGCTAAGAATTTCATCTCTATTAAAAAAAAGTGATTAATTATGAGATGTTGTGCTTCCCCTGCAGTTTACACCTAACTAATTTCAAGTTTTCAACATCTCCTTTTGCTTTTCAAATGGATATGTATGTGTATTGCTTTTGGAATGCAAAGGAAGTGCAGTTATTATTAGTGTTGTTTTGATTCAATGATACATATTTCAAGCGCACGCTTCTTATGCTAGAATGAATGTACCTCTTTCTAGTTTCTACTTTGATGCCTCTGACGCATCTAACCTAATCATGTCTTTCCTATTTTGCATGCGCAAAAGAGCTCTACATAGATATAACCAATTTTTTATTATTACTTTTTTTTTTAAGAATCAGATATAATTAGAGACGTTTTTATATATTACCATGGTAATAATAATTTTATTAATTATATTACCTCTATATTAAAATATATATAAAATAAATTAAATAATATATATTTATATATAAATACATAATAAATAATTTGGTAATTAATTTTTTTATGTATACATAATATTTTTAAATTTTATTCATTAAATTTTAAAATGAGACAACATTGAGAGAGATAAGAATTTCTCATTTTATTATTTAACAAAGCTAACTGAGTTGTATTTGACCGAAGTTTTGTAAACAAATATATATTCAATTCTTTTTCCTGTTAGCAGGATTTAAACTGAAATATTTATTTAAATAGACTAACTAAAATATTTACCCACTACTACATCAATAATGCTATCTTTAATAGATTCTAACTAAATTTATCTTTATTATATAGGACTTTACATTAATCTATGTTGTACAAGTAGGATACAATAAATACTGACCACTGATTATACAATATGTAAATTTGACTATTTATTAAGATATAAAATATTTAATAGAGTGTAATTTTGATATATAGTATAAAATATTTTATATAATTATTTAATTTATTAATTATATCTATTTTTTAGATAATTATTTATACAATTAATACAAAACTATTTTATATTGATAATATATCGTAATTAAATTAATATTTTTATTTTGATATGGATTATAAAATATTTGTTAATCATAAAATGATTAAATTTTTATCTTTAATTTGTAAAATATTTTGATATAGTCATTCCATCCATTATGTATATAGTAGCACTATCCTATAAAAGCATATAAAATAAAATTCAAAGTTAATGTACACTTTTTACATGATTTCTTCATGTTATGAATTTTTCTACTTCTTTCTATGGGACAAGTTAGTTACAGTAGTTAAGATTTTGACTAAATTAACACTACTGGTAAAGCAAAGAAATAAGAAGAAAGAAAAAAAGGACAGTTAGAAATAGAAAAAGGAGGAGCCAGTCATAATAGCAAACGATCAATTGACTCCATATATATAACATGCAGTACTAAAAGAAAATGAAATATAATTGAAGACCCTCAAGGGAGCACTTTTTTCCCGTCAATCGTGCATAAATGATTAAAAGTGTGGGCCTGTGAACTATTACAGAATGTTGGGGTTCCACGTTCCTTAATTGTGTTCAAATTCCTTATTATCTGCAATTGTAACTCCAAGTAACATGCTCTGTTCATACTAATAATGAGTCATGAGCTTTTTGTTCGTGTTATGATATTTGCATATCTAAATTGGTATCCAATATTAACTTAAAAGGTAAACCATAAAAGATGTACATGAATAATTTTGTAGTAAAAAAGAAGGACAATTTAGGCATCTAAATTGTTTGAGCCCCAATATTACGTAAATACATTGTTTCCAAATTCAATACGCAAATGCATTGTTTCACTATTTTATGTAAACTGCTACTGGCAGTAGCGGTTTATAGGTGTGCATAAACCGCTACTACCTGCCGCGGTTTACGTGTGTGTGTGAGTGTAAACCGCTGCTGGCAGCAGCGGTTTACGTGCGTGTGTGTGAGTGTAAACCGCTACTGGCAGTAGCGGTTTACGTGTGATGGGCTGAATGGGGCTGTCTATATAAACCATAGAGGGGCCAAATGTGGAGAGGTAGAGTGTTATTCACAAATGGAGGGGGATGATAGTTTTGTGGCTCTGGTTCACTGCTCTGGAAAAATTCAAAAGAGCAAAAGGCATGGTGTAAAATTCACAGACAGAGAACCGCTTAGTGTTTTTATCCGATCGTCGAATACGTTGGCAGAGATTAAGCAAAGCATATTACGGAAGCTCGGTACGTGTGGGACGAAGTGGGTAAAAAAATTATTTTACAAGATTCCCATTGATGTTGTCTCAACTGGTGTGAGATATGAGACATTCGTGATCGGGTCGGATGAAGACTTGCAGGTCTTGTTTCACTGCAGGCGTAGTTTTCCGGAGGTGAGGGTAACTGAGCTATTTGCGAAGTTGGAAGATGGTGTGGATAGCTCTGGGGCATCGGCACCTAATCCTCAGTCGACCCCAACTGGTGGTGCATCAACATCGATGCCTGTGGTAGCAGTGGCAGTTCCGAATGCGGAGCCCGAACGTGCTGGGGCTATTCATGCATATGTTGGTCCTGTTGTTCCTGATTTTGAATGCCATGCCGGACTGGATCGAGTTGAGAATGCACTGTTTGATGATGATTCGGATGAGGAGCCTGTCGATATTGGTGGGGAGAGTGATGATGATATTCCTAGAGGTGGACGTTCAGCCCATGGAGGTTCCGGTTCTGCAACACAGGAGTACCCTCCCCACCTCTCTTCTTTGAACTTGGAAGCCATCGGCCAACAGCAGAATGCTGATGCAACATTCGATGGGCAGGGGATTGCCAATCCTTCCAGAGTAAAGAGGAAGCCGTGTTGAGTGTAAAAGATTACAGTATTCGGCGTGGAGTTGAGTACAAGGTTATGGAGTCCGACAATCTGAAATACCAAGGGAGATGCAAGGAGTTTGGAAACGGGTGCACGTGGTTGATTCGGATAGTCATGCGGAAAAGGAAGAGCACATGGGAAGTTAGGAGGTACAACGGTCCGCACACGTGTATGGCCACATCGATATCAAGCGACCACAAGCAGCTTGATTATCATGTCATATGTGCGAGAATCTATCCATTGGTTCGAGCTGATGCGTCGGTGTCTATTAAGGTGTTGCAAGAGGCAACGGAGGCGACTTATGGATTCAGGCCTAGTTATCGGAAGGTGTGGTTGGCGAAGCAGAAGGCAGTAGCGCAAATATATGGCGATTGGGAGGAGTCATATGCTGATCTGCCTCGGTGGATCCTTGGGGTCACATGCACGATGGAAGGTTCCATTGCTCTACTAAAGACGTCCCCGGTTAGGGTGGGTGACCAAGTTGACGAAGATAGAGTCTTCTTTCATCGGATGTTTTGGACATTCCCTCCGTGTATTGAGACTTTCCGTCACTGTAAGCCGCTGATAAGCATAGATGGCACACACCTATATGGCAAGTATGGGGGGACATTGTTGTTGGCAATCGCACAGGATGGTAACTCGAATATTTTGCCTGTTGCGTTTGCACTCGTGGAGGGGGAGAATGCAGAGTCTTGGTCATACTTTCTTTCGAACCTTAGAAGGCATGTCACTCCACAGCAAGGTATTCTCGTGATCTCTGATAGACACAACGGCATCAAGGCTGCACTAGAGTCCCCCGATAGTGGTTGGCAACCTCCCCAGGCTTATCGGGCATTTTGTATTCGGCATGTTGCTGCAAATTTTGCCCTCACTTTCAAGGGACAGGATGCGAGGAGGTGGCTGGTAAATGCCGCGTATGCGAAGACGGAAGCAGAATTTGACTATTGGTTTGATATAATGAGGACGGAGAACCCAGCCATGTGCGATTGGGCAAACAGAATGGAGTACGAGAGGTGGACACAGCACAAGGATGGGGGGAGAAGATATGGCCACATGACGACCAACATTTCTGAGTGTGTGAACTCTGTCTTGAAGGGCACGAGAAACCTACCGGTGACGTCTCTGGTTAAGTCGACATATCTCCGGCTGGCCGAGTTGTTTGTTGTCCGGGGGCAGACGGCAGAGGCACAGTTAGGGTCCGGGCACCGGTTTTCACAGGCAGTAGTTAAGGCTATTGAGCGTAATCTGGAGGATTCGAGGTGCTTCACGGTGACTGTGTTTGATAGACATCACCTTGACTATACGGTGGCTGAGACGACGCCCACCGGCAAATTCTCCTTGGTCGGTCACCCTCCATGTATGTCTCAAACTCACCAAGGCAACCACTCACAGCCTCTCCATCCACAGGCAGCCCTAGCTAAAATGCCACGTCCTGCAATGTCACTGAGCATTCTCCGAAAGGCATGTGGAACGTATGCGTCTTAGGACGCCACCTCTCAACGAACGCACTAACAAGTGGCTCATCCAACCAGAACCATTGGCTGTTTAGCCTTGCCAAATGATACAATCCAGCCCTCTCTAAATACGGGATGATCCTTTTATGCATGAGCATATTCTGTTGCCGTCTCACACTATATATACACCTAGTAGGCTGCACAGAACAACAAAGAAAAACAGAGTCCAATTAAATTCTCCTATCCTTAAACAAATTCCCATATCTAACCGTATACGAATACCTTAAACCATCAACAAATTCTCCTATATAGTATTAAAAAAAATTCCCTAGTCACGATAGGGAAAATAACAACACACATACTTTACTAAATAACATTCCCAGAAGTTTTAAAATATTGTAAAGCTTTAAAATTTAAAACTTCATATCGTACAACTATCCTAAACAAACTATAATAATTCACTAACGTCAACTATCCATTTTCCTAAACTAAACCAACACCATGTAGCATAACATTCATTGAAGGGATTTGCAATTCAGGTAACTAGGCATATTTATAACTTACCAAGAAAAACTCAAAATACTAAACCAAAATCAGTGAACTAACATCCTAGCATGCGAAGCCTAATTTCAAACTAGAGGGAATAATCTATAAATTTTAATTCGTCTACCTAACCTACCATTTTTCTGACTAACATATGCAAAGCCTGGAAAAAAATAAATGTTAACTAACCTCGTCACCAATAGAACCGGCAATATGCGCAACACCGTTCAGTCGGTACAGGGTCCTGTCTGCCATGATAACTCGCCAGAAGTCGCCGCTGAGAAACCTCGGGCCCGCTCACAACTTGCTCTGACCTCTCTCTAGAATTTTCTCTCTCTAAAAAACTCCACAAACCATCTAAATGCAACCACGGTTTATATAGGCAAATCATCACACGTAAACCGCTACTGACTGTAGCAGTTTACACTCACACACACACGCACGTAAACCGCTGCTACCAGCAGCGGTTTACACTCACACACTCCCACACATAAACTGCGGCAGGTAGTAGTGGTTTATGCACACCTATAAACCGCTACTGCCAGTAGCGGTTTACATAAAATAGTGAAACAATGCATTTGCGTATTGAATTTGGAAACAATGTATTTGCGTAATATTGAGGCTCAAACAATTTAGATGCGTAAATTGCCCAAAAAAGAATTTACTCAAATTTTGTTATTAATAAAGATATTCTCAAATAATTTAAAAACGTAACAAAAATATCCAATACTAAATATGTATTCTTAAAACATATTTTAGAGTAGATTGAATTTTAATATAATTTTTTGCAAGTATGATTAGAAAAATAAAATATTTTTATTCTTAAAATTTGGTAATTTTTGCTAAGTATATATATTTTTTGCGATTTTTTGTTAACAACCAATAATACTTTTAAAAATTTATAAAAAATATATACTTGCGAAAAATCACTAATAATATCTCATTTTTCTAATCATACTTGCAAAAAATCGGATCAAAATTTAATATTTAGAGTATTTTTGAGAAATACATATTTAATGTTGGATATTTTTATTGTATTTTTAAATTTCTTGAAGGACATTTTTATCGATGACAAAATTCAGGTGCATTTTTATCAGCGACAAAATTATTCGAGTGTATTTTTGGTAGTTTATCCTTAACTAAAATATAAAAGTGTAAAATAGTATGAATATAAATTTTTATGAATTATAACTTATATATACTATATATATTAATTTTTTTTTCTTCTTTAAGATAAGGCCACAATTCGTGTATTTATAAGCACAAACTTTTTTAAATTAGTCTTACAGGTAGGCTTACTGAGTATATTCAAGAACTTGTACATAATATATGTTTTTTTTTTGCAAATAACATTGTTTGTATGGGAGAATTGAGAAAATATTCAAATGAAAAGTTAAATTTGTGGAGACAAATTTTAGAACATTGCTTGGTTTACAAAGATAGAATATATAGAATATCTTGATTGTATTAATCGTATAAATAGACGATAGAGAAATATGTGATGATGATGTGAACTATAAATAGGATTCAACATGTTATATGGGCCAGTAGAAATGGAAGAATGTTTTAGGGTTTGCATATGATAAAAAAAATTTTTTTTATTAAAATCTAAGAGTAATAATAACCTTTTATCTATGCCATTAAATTAGCTATATTATTTGGAATTAAGTGTTGCGTACTTGAGTAGCAAATGGTGTATGTATAAAAGCATAAATATAGTGTGACTGCTACTCAAATGAGGATGTTTAGATAGATCGATATATCTCTATCACACATAAATAGACATAATAAAAAATAGAGACTTACTTATTATGTACGTAGAAGTGGTGTCTATTGCTGAAAAGACAATAAAATATTGTTAGATTATAGGAATATATAGGAATATATAGGAACATCATCTAGCAAGGAGGAATGATTTGATGGAAGAAAAATCAGCAATTAAAGGTAAAGGAAAATGTGAAACAATTCTGAATTATTAAGTGGTCAATACTCAATAGAGATTATTGATGAGCATACATAAATGAATTTAGTAAAAAAAAAAAAATAATACAGGACAAGATACAATGTAACCATTTGATCTTATAATTGACCTAAATAGTAGGATAATGTTATATTGTTGTTGACTATTGTCACACTCAATTTAATTTTTTGATTATATTCTAAATAATTACTTAAATAATACTCATGATTAAATTAGAGTTAAAAATTTTATCAATTGCAGCACCCTTATTTAAAAATAAGTAAAGTATTATTTTAGTTTTTAATATTTAAATTAAGTTTTAATTTTATTTACTATTTAAAATATTTCAAATAATAAAAATAAAATAAAGATTTAGTTTAAATATTAAAAATTAAAATAATATTTTATTCTCAAAAAATTATGTGATTAATCTTAAATATGAAACTTATTATTTACTTTAAATTTAATAGTTTAAAATGAATTTAATATTTATTTAATCATACTTCTTAATTTAATGTTAAAAATTATTTTAATTATTTATTTAATCATTCTTGTATTCTAAAATCATATGAAATGATATTACTATCTAATATTCAATATATACGTACATACATTACTATCTAATATTATCCATTCATTTCTAGTTATTATATTATGTCTATTTTTCTATAATTACCTAATTTAGTTTTTTTATTATTTAATCCACGTTATCAAGATAAAAAGTATGATATGTACATTAAAAATCGGTCGTTATATATATTTATATATTTTTAATTTATATATTTTATATTATTGATTACTGATTTTAATGTATACCTAATATTACTAAAAAAGTATTACTTATTATCATTTCATGAAGGCGGAAACCCAAATTAAAAGTAGAAATATATATACACCAGCATTTATCACATAATCTGATAATTATATATCACATAATATATATACACCATATATATATCACATAATCATATTAGTACATATCAAATGTTCGGTCGATCAATAATAACCAAATTGAAAGAGAATGAAGGAAGAAGAAAAATCATCATTGCATTGCATGAAGCTCACTTCTTAGAAAGCCAAGAAGCCGACGACGGCGACGGCGGCAAAGGCAGCAGAGCCCTTAAGTGCAACACCACCATTTTCTTCATCACTTTGTGCGGCGGAATCGTCACCGCTGTCGTCTTTCTCGCTGTAGGCGGCGAATTCGTCGACAGGGCCAGGTGCGGGAGCGCTGCCCTCAGCGGCCTCACTGGCTGGTGCCGGTGGCGATGCGATGCTTTCTTCATCGGAAGAACTGGGCGTAGCTGCCTTTGGAGACGATGCGGATTTAGATGGTGATGGCTTAGGTTTTGCTGTTGCTGTTTCGTTTGATGGAGATGATTTTGGTGCTGCTACTGGTCCCCTTTGCGCCATGGCCATGCTTGCAAGAGCAACCAAGATGAGTGCAACAACAATTGGACGTGCCATTTTTTTTATTTTTTTTTAATAATAAAGAAGAAAAGTATTACGTTAGAGACTCTTGGTTTAATCTGCCTTTATTATTCTTTCTATCTCCCTACTGAGAAAGAGAAAGAAAAAAGATATTCTAATTGCAGACTAACTTAAAGACTGAGAAACATGTTGCCATGGGAGGAATCATTTATAGGGGAGATTTTATTTGCTTTTTTTAGAGTGTGAGAAAAGATTGGGGGATCATGTGGAGAGAATTGGATGATGGAGGAAAAGAAACTAATTTGTGCTCATTTTAGAAATTAGGGTCAAATTTTGGTAGGATTTAAATACTATTATTAATGTATACTATTAATAAAGGAGGAGATTGTTCCTTTTCGTGCCTAAATTAGTTTCTCTATTTTAATCATTCTTTTGTCTGATTTATTTAACGACTTAAATCATCTCATCCTTCTTTGCTTAACTGTTCTTTTTTGGTTTTAGTTAAAAAATTTGGAAAATACTCACAGAATGACATCTTTATATAAAAATGACCTTGTAAATCTTTAAATGGTTAATTAAACATATTTAGTTAAATATATTAATTTATCTAATAATTTACAATGTTATCTTTATATAAAGATATTATTATAAGAATATTCACAAAAAAGTTTTATTGTAATATGTTACGGTGGGTAACCGGAGATTAATTGAACGGACGGTGTTGGCTGGCCCAAACGTGTGAAGGAGGAAGTTTCCACCAGAGAATGCAACTCGGGAGACTCCGTCCGACTTGTGTTCGCGAGTGAATGGGGGGTGGTACCTGCAAAGACACTCCGATGCCTAAGTTAGCAAGGGTGTGAGCAGGTCTAGAGAGTATTGGGCTTAGAGATACCTGAGGAGTGTCAGGGTACTTATAGTGGTGAGCCAATAACCACCGTTGGAGTAGTGCCGTATCTTTAGGATGTTAACCGTCCCATTATCTTAGGGAGGTTAAGATATGGCTTTATGAAGCGGTTAGAGAGATTTTAGGGGCGGTCACTCATTTGAATGAGTGCTTATCTGCCAGCTAATCTCATGTCCGACTTCTTTAGAGCAAGTCGTAGTGAACACCGACTTCTTATGTGAAGGTCGGTGCTTAGCTAGGCTTAATCTATTGGATTAGGCCTTTTAGTTGGATCTGGGCCCTTAACATTGGGCCAGGGTATGAACAGTGCCCCTACTTGAGCCCAAGATCTCTTTAAGGCTTGGGTTCAAGTATTTAACTCGGGTTCGTAGCCGACTTTCACGGGTTTTGAAACCGACGTGATTTTCGCGACCTTTTGTTTATGACAGTTACGTCAATTCAAGCGTCGTGTCCGTTGGGGAAGCATTTAGGGATTGAAGGCTTTGGTAACGGTGCAATCTCATTAATGACTACTCCGCTTTTACCATTATGCCCCTTAGTATGTTTATAAATACTTTCCCTCTCTTTTCTTTTTCCGTTTCTGCAATCTTTCGAACTTCTTCTCTCCTTGTTCGTGCTGTATTCTTGTGCTTGAAGATTTCTGCTTTTCCCAACCTTCATTTCTCAGATAAAGGTTAGTGTTCACTTCATGTCATGCCTTATGTTTGCATGCTTTTGGTTTTTGTGGGTGGATAGGTTGGTCTGTAGATTTTTGGTTTCGCATCTCTCCCCTTTAGGGACCGTGTTTTTTGATTTTCTTTTTCTTTTTTTCTTTTTGTAGGTTTCTGTCACCTTTCATTATATAAAGAAAAATGGCCTCTGTAGATGTTCTTTCTCAGTGGGTTGATGTCACTGTCCTTGGGGAGGAACCCTTGGTCGATGCTGAGTTTATCACTCATCTTCGTACTCATCACAGGCTCTGTACTTCGGAGGAGGACGAGCCAAAATATGAGTTGACAGTTCCGGGTCTGGAAGACCGGGTTTGTTTTGGGAGGGCCGATGAGGCGGCTCCTCATTTTTTCTTTATGTATGAATGTATGATCACCCGATTGGGTGTTTTCCTTCCTTTTTCGGATTTTGAAATATCTGTCTTGCACCACTGTCGAGTTGCTCCTACCCAACTTCACCCTAATTCTTGGGGTTTTCTGAAAATCTATCAGTTTGTTAGCCACGCTTTGGACTTTCCGACCTCTTTGAGGGTTTTCTTTTATCTCTTTCATATGACTAAGCCCTTTAGTGGGCTAAATAATAAACAGCAATGGGTGTCTTTCCGAGCCATGCAAGGTCGGAGAATTTTTACCCTCTTTGACGAATCCTTTCATGATTTCAAAAATTATTTCTTCAAAGTGCAAGCCGTAGAGGGTCATCACCCCTTTTTCCTGGATGAGCATTCCTCCCCTCGCTTTCCCCTTTATTGGTTGGCGGCCTCCCCTTGTGAGAAGTATGGTCTAGATGACCTTGACGAGGTGGAGGCTGCCATTGTGGGGTTTTTCCGAGAAGCGTGGGGGAGGGCCCCGTATTTAGATACGAGGAAATTTCTCCAGGGGACGCCGACCTTTATTCGGTCACAACTAGGTAGTGCATGCTTCCCTCATTTCCGACTTGTTTCTGCCGGTTTGAGTTTACCGACTTGTAACTTTTGCTAGTTGTTTCTCTTGTAGATATGGCAAGGAAGAATGCTCAGGAATCTTACCAAAGAGTTCAGGAGGCTAAGGCAAAGTCCCGGGCCAGGTCTGGTGGTGCCAGGGCGATCGTCTCTCCTCCTCCTCCTCCTCCTCCTCCTAAGAACGTGGGCACTCCCTCTCAGCCCATTATAATTTCCTCTTCAACTTTGTCTCGGTCACTCCCTTCTGCCCAACTTCTTCCCGAGCCAGAGAAGAAGAAGCGCAAGACTTCAGAGTCTGGCTCTTCTTTTGATGGTGGGGTTAAGGCGGATGCTCTTGCATTCGTCCGAAAGAACATCTATCCTTATATAAGTATGGATGATGTTTCTGTTCGAAACCACCTCACCACCATGGCCGAGGAGAGTTTTAGGGCAGCAGGTGTTGTGGCAACTTTTGGACCTTTTTGAGAAGACTCCCTCAGCTCTTTGGGGGTAACCTCGAAGGTTGATGAGTTGGGGGAGGCTTCTTGCTTTCCAAGACCAAGAGAGGGAGTTAAAGGAGGAGGTGGCTAAGTTGAGGGAGGAGAGGGATAGCCTCCGGGAGAAGGAGAGTAAGCTGCGGGCCCAATGTACTATGGAGGCAAATTTGAGGAAGACAGCACAGGATAGTTACCAAAGTTTATTTCAAGATCTTGTGGCTGTGAGGAAGGATTTGCTGAATTCTCGGAACGCGTATGCCGAGTTGGAGGACTCTATTGCCGATGGTACCGAGGAGTCTTGGAGAATTTTCCTGGAACAAGTCAGAGTTATCGCTCCCGACTTGGACCTTTCTCCTTTACTGATAAAGTCGTTATTGATGGTGCTATCGTGGATCCTCCTGCCCGAGGTTGTTTCCGAGTCAGATTTGAAGACTCGGGGGCAGAGGATTATCGAGTCTCCTCCTCGTCCCAAAGATGCTCCGAGTTCTTCAGTTGTTCCTCCGACTTCTTCTTCAGCTTCTCTTCCTGGTCCTGGTGGCGCTCCTGCTGGCTCTGGTGGTGGTGATCCGTCTACTCCTCTGCAGAAGTAATAATAATTTTTTTTATGGCTATATGGGGGCTCGGCCTGTGAGTCCCCCCTTTTTTAAACTTATTTACATGTTGTTTGGTGATGCTTGAACAATTTCTTTTGGCCTTTTAAGGCCGTTAACAAAATATTTCGGCAAGTGCCCTTTGAATAAGGGTTTAGATTAACAAAATAAATACCCTTTTTTGGATAAGGGTTAAGTTACCTTGTGCGTGTATGCTTTTCTAATTTTCTGAATTCCCCTTGACTTTTTCTTGAAAACCTTTTTTTGGCTGTTTGTTTTTCGGAGCTTTTGTTTAAGGATTTTCGGATCATCCTTTAAACTTCTTCCTAGGTTTTCTTATCTCTTTTTTTACCTCATACTCAACTTTTGTTTTAGCGAGTTCCTGTGACTTAGGTTATTTTTGCGAGCGTTTTCTTCTACTCGGTTCTACACTCGATTTATGGATCGTAGTGTTCCCGAGCTTTCCTACTCGGAATATTGTTCTGACTTAAGAGTCGGATTGTTTCCGAGTTTTACGATCGACTCATATAACCTCTTTACACCGACTTGTACCTCGTCGTTATCCTGACGACCATCTAGGTCGGTTCATGGGATTTTTACGCTTTGTCGAGCTTAAGTCGGCGCGTTTCGTAGAAAGATTAGAAAAATAAAGAAGGATACTATAAGATATTATGAATGAAAAAGATCTTATTAATTGGGGAGGTACCTTCTTTTGCTACTAAGGGTCTTGATAGCCTATTTTCCTTAGTCTCTACTATGATGCCTCGTTAAAAACCCTTTTCCAGAAAAAAACCCTTTGGGAAAAAATCATGAAGTTGGGAAAGAGTACATCAGGGAGAGTTCGCTTTAACTGTAGTACCTTTTCATGTTACAGCATGCCACGACCTTGGTAGCTCAGTGCCGTTCAGGTCGGTTACTTTATAATAACCTTTCCTAAAACTTCATTGACTTTGTATGGTCCCTTCCAATTTGCGGCGAGCTTTCCTTCTCCCGATTTGTTGACTCCAATGTCATTTCTGATTAAGACCAAATCATCTGTAGCAAATGTTCTTCGAATGACTTTTTTGTTGTACCTGTAGTCATTCTTTGCTTCAGCGCAGCTTCTGGAGAATTACCCTTGGGCTTTGCTCATTGATTTCTATTGGAATCATGGCTTCCACGCCATAGACTAGTCGGAAAGGTGTTTCTCCCGTGGCGGATTGGGGTTTGTCCTGTAGGCCCATAGCACTTGAGGGAGCTCTTCAGCCCAAGCTCCTTTTGCTTCTTGCAATCTCTTCTTTAGTCCTGCCAGTATGACTTTGTTAGCTGCCTCAGCTTGCCCATGGTGTGGGTGCTCTACTGAGGTAAACTGATGCTTGATTTTCATACTGGCTGCTAAGCTTCTGAAGGTAGCATCGGTGAATTGGGTTCCATTATCCGTGATGGAGTAAGGTATCCCATATCTTGTGATGATATTTTGTAGAATCTCCGACTTCTTTGAGCGGTGATGGTGGCCAGCGGTTCTGCTTCTATCCATTTCGTGAAGTAATCTATTCCCACGATCAAGTATTTGACTTGTCCTGGCGCTTGGGGAAAAGGACCTAACAAATCCATTCCCCATTTTGCAAAAGGCCATGGAGAAGTGATACTAATGAGCTCTTCTGGTGGAGCCACGTGGAAATTTGCATGCATCTGACACGGTTGACATTTTTTCACAAATTCTGTGGCATCTTTCTGCAAGGTCGGCCAGTAGAATCCAGCTCGGATTACCTTTCTGGCTAGTGACCTTGCTCCGAGATGATTTCTGCAGATCCCGCTATGTACTTCCTCCAACACCTCAGTGGTTCTTGAGGTCGGTACGCATTTTAACAATGGTGTCGATATCCCTCTTCGGTAAAGGACATTTCTCACCAAGGTGTATGCTGCTTCCCTTCGGATTCTTTTGGCTTCTTTTTCCTCCTTAGGGAGGATGTCGAATTTCAAGTATTCGACTAAGGGATTCATCCATCCGAGGTTTAAACCGACTACTTCAAGTACCTCTTGCTTCTTTTATCACTGAGGGTTCCTGGAGGGTTTATTGGATCAGGCTTCTATGTTGTTCCTGGTTGGTACTTGCTAACTTGGATAGGGCATCTGCTCTGCTGTTTAGATCCGCGTTATGTGTTTGACCTCGGTTTCTGCAAAGCGTCTAAGGTGCTCCAAAGTGATCCCGAGTTATGTGTTGACCTCGGTTTTGCAAAGCGTCTAAGGTGCTCCAAAGTTTTTTCCAAGTACCTCTTCATGTTTGGGTCCTTGCCTGATACTCTCCACTTATTTGGGAGGTCACCACTTGCGAGTCGTTGTATATATCACCTTTGTAGCACGATTCTTCTGCTAATTTTAGCCCAGCAATCAAGGCTTCATATTCTGCTGATTATTGAGGCTGGGATTCAAATTTTAGAGAAACCTCAATCTGGGTTCATCTACCAATATTATGCCTACGCCGCTTCCCGTTTTGTTGGAGGATCCGTCTACATAGAGTTCCCATGTAGTCGGCTTTTCTTGGTCTCCTGCGTATTCTGCTACGAAGTCGGCGAGGCATTGAGCTTTAATTGCTGTCCGAGTTCATATTTTAGATCGAATTCGGAGAGCTCTATTGCCCATTGAACCATTCTCCCTGCAACATCCGTTTTTTGGAGGTTTGCTACGGATAGTACAAAAGAGGTCTTTCCCTTCGTGGGTTAAGATAGGAGGTTGGCTTAAAAATTTTTTGAACTGGAATGCCTCCTCGCATTCAGGAGTCCATTCGAACTGGCATCCCTTCTTAATAAGGAGAATAATGGAAGGGATTTTAGTGCCGATCCTGCCAAGAACCTGGAGAGGGCTGCAAGTCGGCCATTGAGCTGCTGGACTTCTCTCAAACAAGTCGGACTTTTCATTCTAGGATGGCTCTACATTTATCGGGATTGGCCTCAATCCCTCTTTGCGTTAGCATAAATCCTAGAAATTTTCCTGCCTCCACCGCGAAGGCGCATTTTGCCGGATTTAGTCTCATCCCATGCAGCCTTATGGTGTCAAAGACTTGTGAGAGGTCGGATAAGAGGTCGACTTCTTTCTTGGTTTTTACTAGCATGTCGTCGACGTATACTTCCATCAGGGTCCCCAGGTGAGAGGAAAACACTTTATTCATCAACCTTTGATATGTGGCTCCTGCATTCTTTAATCCGAATGGCATGACCACGTAGCAATAGTTAGCTCGGGGCGTGATGAATGATGTTTTCTCCTGGTCGGGTTCATACATCGGGATTTGATTATATCCCGAGTACGCGTCCATGAATGACAAGTATTGGTACCCCGAGCTGGAGTCCACTAGGGTATCAATACTTGGTAGGGGATAAGGGTCCTTAGGACATGCCTTATTTAGATCGGTATAGTCGACGCACATTCTCCATTTACCATTCTATTTTTTGACTAGCACTACATTGGCTAGCCATGTTGGGTACTTGACCTCTCTAATAAAGCCGGCTTCCAGGAGCGCCTGTACTTGCTCTTCTACTATTAGGGCGTTCTGGGCGAGCTTACGTCTTCTTTGCTGTACAGGTCGGGATCCTGGATAAACCGAGAGTTTGTGGGACATGAGCTCGGGGTCAATCCCGGGTATGTCGGAGGCCTTCCAGGCGAAGAGGTCGGAGTTATCTCTTAGAAGCTTAGTCAACCCTTGTTTTAGAGTTTCCCCTAGGTTGGCTCCTATATGAGTGTTTTTCCCTTCCTCTTCACCAACCTGTACCTCCTCGGTTTTTCCTCCCGGTTGTGGTCGCAGCTCTTCTCTGGCCTTTGCACCGCCGAGCTCTATTGTGTTAACTTCTCTGCCCTTTCCCCTTAGGTTTAGGCTTTCATTGTAGCACTTCCTTGCTAGCTTTTGATCTCCCCTTACCGTTGCTATTCCTCTGCGGAGGTCGGGAATTTCATGAGAGGTGAGGGGTAGATACCATGCTCCGAGTCGATTGAGGGTAGCTCTGCCGATTAGGGCATTATAAGCTGACCCCACATCGATGACTATGAAGTCTATACTCAGAGTTTTTGATTTTTCCCCTTTTCCAAAGTAGTGGAGGGCAAAAATTCCAGTGGTTTTATTGGCGTGTCCCCTAATCCATATAGGGTGTCGGGGTAGGCTCTTAATTCTTTCTCATCTAACCCTAGCTTGTCGAAAGCAGGCTTGAAGAGAATGTCCGCCGAGCTTCCTTGGTCTACTAGGGTTCTGTGGAGATGGGCATTTGCTAGGATCATAGTTATTACCACTGGATCATCGTGTCCAGGGATTATTCCTTGCCCATCTTCTTTTGTGAATGAAATGGTAGGAAGGTCGGGTGACTCTTCCCCTACCTGGTAGACTCTTTTGAGATGTCTTTTGCGAGAGGATTTGGTGAGTCCCCCTCCCACAAATCCTCCTGAGATCATATGGATATGCCTCTCTGGGGTCTGCGGTGGTGGGTCTCTTCTATCCATATCATCTCGCTTTCTCTTTCCATGACCGTCCGACCTTTCTATGAGATATCTATCAAGCCGACCTTCTCTAGCCAGCTTTTCTATCACATTCTTGAGGTCGTAACAGTCGTTAGTGGAATGACCATATATTTTATGGTACTCGCAGTAGTCGCTGCGGCTCCCCCCTTTTTTATTTTTAATGGGTCTAGGGGTGGCAGCCTTTCAGTGTTGCAAATCTCTCTGTATACATCCACTATAGAAACTTTCAGGGGAGTATAAGAGTGATATTTTCTTGCCTTTTTGAGACTGAGCTCTTCTCTTTTCTTGGTTTTCCCTTTCTCTCTTTTGCTGAGGGGAGGGGCCCAGGTCGTCCGCTCAGGTCTCTTAACTTGACATTTTCTTCCATATTGATGTACTTTTCAGCTCTCTCTTGTACATCACTTAGAGAAATGGGGTGCCTTTAGATATGGACGTGAGAGGGACCTTCTCTGAACCCATTGACTAGCCCCATTATGACTGCCTCTGTGGGCAAGTCTTGGATCTCCAACATGCTTTGTTGAACCTTTCCATATAGGCTCGCAAAGACTCTCCGACCTTCTGTTTATTCCCAGGAGGCTCGGCGCATGTTTTACCTTGTCTTCTGAATTGAGAACCTCATCAAAATTTCCTTGAGAGGTCTTCAAAGCTGGTGATCGATCTTGGGGAGGCTGTCGAACCACTTCATCGCCGCTTTTGATAAGTGGTCGGGAAGGCCTTGCATCGCGTAGCGTCGGAAGCATCAGCTAGGTACATCCGACTTTTGAAGTTGCTTAGTGATGCATTGGATCCGTGGTTCCGTCGTAGAGGTCCATATCCGGGCTTTTGAAGTTTCTCGGAACTTTTGCCCTCATTATGTCCTCGCTGAAAGAATCCTCTCACCCAAGAGCGACTCTTCTTGTTCGTCGCGGGAGTTGTGATTCTTGAGGAAGATTCCAGCTTTGAGAGTTTCCTTTCTAACTCTTTTTCGCCGTCCATCTCCTCTTTTAGATACCTCTCCGTTTCCTTTTGTCGCTCTCGCTCTTGTTCTAACTGCTCCAGGCGGCTGTGGACTAACCCCATTAGTTCAGTTATGTGGGATGGTCCGCCTTTTTCTGATTCTCGCTCGTCTGAGGGGTTTGCCTCCGGGTTTTTTACCCCGAGGTGCCCTCTCTCTGCTGATCGTTAACCTCTTGGTGGAGGGTAAGTCCACATTGTTATTACCTGCATCTAGATTCTCTTGTTCGGAATCTGTTTCCGCATGGCCTTCTTCGTGGGATCTGTCCGCCATCAAGGATGATCTCTCGGGTCCCCGGCAACGGCGCCAATGTTACGGTGGGGTAACCGGAGATTAATTGAACGGACGGTGTTGGCTGGCCCAAACGTGAAGAGGAAGTTTCCACCAGAGAATGCAACTCGGGAGACTCCGTCCGACTTGTGTTCGCGAGTGAATGGGGGGTGGTACCTGTAAAGACACTCCGATGCCTAAGTTAGCAAGGGTGTGAGCAGGTCTAGAGTATTGGCTTAGAGATACCTGAGGAGTGTCAGGGTACTTATAGTGACCAATAACCACCGTTGGAGTAGTGCCGTATCTTTAGGATGTTAACCGTCCCATTATCTTAGGGAGGTTAAGATATGGCTTTATGAAGCGGTTAGAGAGATTTTAGGGGCGGTCACTCATTTGAATGAGTGCTTATCTGCCAGCTAATCTCATGTCCGACTTCTTTAGAGCAAGTCGTAGTGAACACCGACTTCTTATGTGAAGGTCGGTGCTTAGCTAGGCTTAATCTATTGGATTAGGCCTTTTAGTTGGATCTGGGCCCTTAACATTGGGACAGGATATGAACATAATATATATCAACTTGATACATATATATCAAATATACTACGTGTATATCTAAAAATCAATAAAATCAAGCAATACATTAAGTAAAAGAATCAAGTCTTTTTGTTGTATGTAGACAACAAATAATAAGAACTGGTTGGGGTTTTGAATTTCTTTTTTAAAATTTGATTTTAATTTTATTTAAAGAGAAATTTAAGAAGTGAAGTTTGCGTATTAAGAAAAATGAGTTTATTTTTTACTTTTTTTTTTGTTTAGTGAATATTAATAACTTGTACCAAAGTACGCTTATAAATAGATCGATCCATCTGACCTATTTTTTATTAGCCGAATGAAAACAAGTGTATGCTATCATACTAATTAATCATGTTTTTTAATAATATCTGTTAGGGCTTTAATTAGGAAAAAACAATCTGTTTATTTCAACTTATTTTTTATGACCAAAATATTATCAATAATTGAAAGGTTTATAACTTTAAAATGGTTCAAATCTGCAACTGATCGAATTTTAAATTTTTTAGATATAGAATTTTGACCTAAAATTATTCGACTCAAAAAATTTAAACCAATAGAAAAAGATAATATTATCTAACATGGTAAATACCACAAGAACTAAAATTACTTTTTAACATTATAAACGATACTCGCAGTAACGTTGTTAATCTATATAACTGGCGTACCATACTTAGATAATGTTTTACTGTTGCTATAAATTACAGTTTTAATCATCTATAAAAATATTAAAATTTATTGTATACTATAATATTTCTCTTCATTAATTAAGAGAACATTTGAATAAATAACTTAATTTAATTATTTTTAAAAAAAAATTAAAATATAAAAATTTATATTAAAAATAGTTTATAAATAAATTATTTTGTAATTAATTTTTTATTCACAAAAGTGTTTATTTTAAGAGATCAATGATAATTTTTTTTTATTATAAGAGAAGTTACATTCTTTACTTCTCCTCTATAAGTACTTTAAATAATTTTTTAGAAAGTTACAAATTAATTTTAAAAATTGTATTAAATATTAATGCTATAATTTTTCATAAGTTAAAAGTAAAAAAAAAGTCACTTATAAACTTATCTAAAATGACCTAAAAGTATGTAAATTATGTTAGATTAAAATTTTTAAATAATAAAATTAAGTTGGGTTGGTTTAGTGATTAGTTTACTAGCTAGTTCATTTAAACAAATGTCAGGAGTCCCAATCCTGTTTTATACATGCAATAACTCATTGACTAACAACAAATCCGTAATGAATTAATTTTTGGTTTATCAGATTGACAAATGCCGTAGACAAAAAATATAAATAATAGAATATTGAAATAAAAATAATAATTTTTTAATTAGTTAATATTAATCTTTTTTTCTAATAAAAATATTTTTTAATCTCATTTTAGAAAATTCAGAATTTAAGATTAGAATTTACCATTAATATTTAGAATTTTAAATTTTAATTTAAATTAAAAATATAATTTAAAATTTGACTGATATTAATAAAAATTATATTTCTTTAATTAAATTCTTAAATAGAATTATATATATAAAAAACAAATCCTGTAATTTAATTCCGAAATTAACTCTTTCCTTTTCAAAATTCAAGTATCATAATTTAAGATGGAAGGAAACTTTATCATAACTGACTCCATTAACTGTATCAAAAATTTAATGTGGAAGAAATCTTATCAAAATTGACTCCATTAAATGTGTCAAAAGAAGTATTTACTCCATTCATATATACTATCTAAAAATTCGCTTTGTGCATGCGATAAATTTATTGGTGAGCGGCCAACATTTAAATAAAATTTCAATTTACGAAAATTAATTATTGGTCAAAAAATATTGTAAAAAATTAAAAAAAATATACTAGCTAGAAAATATAGCATTTATTATAATTTTGTAAGAGATATAATTATTTATGTTATTTTTTTTATTTACTTAAATTTTTAGGTTGAATAATTTGATAACATGATATTAGAATTTTATATTCAAAAAATGTAGGATCATTTTAATAATGAAAATAAATTTTACACTTTTATTTAATTAAAGAATAATACTACACATTTAAATTTTTTTGTTAACGAAATTCAATTAAATTGATTTAACATAACAAAAATTAGTTATAATTAGTATTATTTCAAGTCTTATTGTTTAATTTGATTAGACTTAACTCATAAAAAAATTTAAATGTGTAGCATTACTTTTAATTAAATATGTCTTTTTGTATGATTAACTACTCTTCTTGTTGAGTTTTAAAATATTTTAAAAGTATTTTTGTCGTTAATAAATATAAAAAAATCTTTTAATTTATACGTAATATTAAATATTCTTATGTTGAATTAAATTTTTGTCATATTAGTCACCAAAAAAAAAAAAATTCTTGTTATATTATTTTCATATATATATGATCCCCAAATTTCCACCCATATAGAGAGGATCATATAGTGATACAAAATCCTAGTACAACTAACCCTTTGTCCCCAATAGTATGATGATGATTGTGGCAGCCTTGTTGACTGTTCTTATAACTCTGCTGTTGAAGTCTGCTTTTGATGCCATCTCATGGTACTTGCTCACCCCACTACGCATCAAGAGAATCATGGAGAAGCAAGGTGTGCGTGGCCCAAAACCCCGTTTTCTCACCGGCAACATTCCAGACATGGCCTCCCTTGTTTCAAGAGCTGTTTCTCAAGACATGAAACACATTAGCCACGACATTGTTGATCGCATTATGCCCCATTTTGTTGCATGGTCCAATAAATATGGTACATTATTTATATTTCCTTATTCACACTTAATTAGCTACTTGCACCTTGAAATGTTACTGAATAAAATAGCAAATTGATTGCGAATTTGCTACTGATTTATCAATGTTAATAAGTACCCTATGATTTTCTACCTCAATTTTACAAATTTATAAAAAAATTCGGGTGCATTATTCTGGTCAAAATTAGGGTATTCAATTCGTGTTGCAGTTTAGATCGATTTTAATTTTATTTTAAATTTTATCTAATTCAATCTAAATTATTGTAATTTGTCTTACATCGATTTGTTTGATTTAAAAAAAAATCAAGATTTAATAATTAAAAAATATAAGTAATTTTAGATTGATAAATAAATTTTATTTTATATTTATAAAATACTCACTAAATTATAATATTAATAAGAAATTAATACTCAATTTGGTCATTGAAAGTTAAAGTCAGATTCAATTTGACTCTTAAAATCTTAACAGATTCAAATTGAATTTTGAAATTTATAATTGTAACTCATATTAATCTTTCGGCTAATCTCCATTAACGACGTGTTGGTTTGATATATTACTTTGTTGTGATTAGGATTCCTCGCGCTAAATTACATGTGATCCAGATTTATTTGAGTTCTAGAAGCTTGATTATTTCTTTTAGAATTGCAAAATTTTCAAATTGAACTTGTTATCGTCGTCTTGGTGAGAATATTAGTTGTGGAGCCAATCAAGCTTCTAGAAGGTTTAGTAGGTGTTACATCAGTCACATGAAATTTAGGTGATGAATTTAAATTTTAGCAAGTGCAAAATTAACATGCCGTTTATGGAAATCAGTTTAAAAACTAATGTGAGTTATTATTATAAATTTTAGGACTGAGTTAATTGTAGTTTTATAGGTCAATTTAAGTTTGATTTCAAATTTTAGAGATCAAATTGAATATTATATTAACTTTGAGTAAGATAAAAATTTGCAATGAATTAAATGTTAAATCTTAAATTTAATAATAAAATAATAATATTATGGAATAAGTATAGATAGACAATGAAAATACTAAACAATGTGAATAATAGATATATCAAATATTCATTTTACTAGGTGTACGAATGATTGTTTTAATATTAAGATTTAGATGGTTAATTTGGAGGTGTAGTGTATTTTTATTTGATTGGTGGTTGTTGATGTTGTTCAAGATTGTCATTATTTATCTAGAACTCCCCTAATATTATATCATATTATATAGCTTAGATTGAATTAGATCCGTTTTTAGAATTAAATTCTAAATTCTATCTAATTTATGTGATTTGCCAAAAATTAGTATAGTTTTAACCTGTTTGCAGTTTGAATTGAACTAGATAAATAATTTTATTTGTAGTTACGCCAGTCAATAATATTTTACTTGGAAAAAATCTATAGGTAAATAGTTCTTTAAGGTATAGATATCATGGACAACATTTTGCTATGCTGTGGATTTATTTGGTGCAGATTTTTCTACACATTTTATGTTTTTCATTTAATTAGGAATCATTTGATTAGATTTTCTTACAGATCCACTATTGATTATTGGTAATTGATTTACATATGAACGGACCATTTTGTGCAGGGAAGAGATTTATATATTGGAATGGAATAGAGCCAAGGCTATGCCTAACAGATACAGAATTGATCAAACAGTTCTTGTCAAAATACAATTCTGTAAGCGGAAAATCATGGCAACAACAACAGGGCACTAAACATTTCATTGGGAGAGGATTGTTGATGGCTAATGGTAAAGATTGGTACCATCAACGTCACATGGTTGCTCCTGCATTCATGGGAGAGAGGCTCAAGGAATTTGGAGGGCACATGGTGGAATGCACCAAGGAGATGATCCAATCATTGGAGACTGCTTTGCAGTTTGGAGAATGTGAGGTGGAGATTGGAGAGTATATGACTCAACTCACTGCTGATATTATCTCAAGGACTGAGTTTGGTACTAATTATAACAAGGGAAAGCAAATATTTCATCTCCTTACAAAGCTTCAGAAACTTGTTGCTCAAGCCACTCGCCATCTTTGCGTCCCAGGAAGCAGGTATATTTAATAGTTGAAAATCGTAAAATAATTTGACATACTTATTTAATCAAGTTATTTAATTAACTATAATTTCAACTATAAATTCTAATAGCAATGGTATATTTAATATTATTTTTATTAGGGTGGCAATGGGTAGGATAGGGTTTGGATCAAACTCTAATCCTATCTGCCGGTTGAGATTTTTATATAAACTCAACCCTATCTTATTCACGAGTTGAGAATATCTCAATTCTAATCTTATCTGCTCTTAATCCGCGGGTTACAAAAAAATATACAATACTATTATATAACTTGATGATAATTTAAAATAGAACTGGTTTTTATGTAAAAAAAATATTAAATTATCAATTAATAATTTTTTTTAGTGGCTAAGGATCTTTTGTATTTAGTGAGAGGTCTTTAATTCAACATCCACTTAAAACATATTTTTATATAAGTATATAATATAAACATATATAGAGTGCGAGTTGGTCGGGTAGGGTTGAAGCTCAATCCGCACCCTACCCAACCCGCACGAGAACCCTACTCGCACCCTATCTTACCGGCTGCGGATCGGGTTGACAACCCTACCCGAGCGGGTGGGATCGGATTAGATATCCGTGGGTAGAGTACATATTGTCGCTCCTAGTTTTTATGTTGCCTATTATAATAATAATAAATAACACCATAATTTGATTAAAATAACAAGGGTGATGATGAAAAAGATTATCGTTTTTAAATGGAATAGATTAATTAATTTAGTTTCTGTAGTATTGATATAATTTCATATATGAACATATTTTGGGTGATCTTATTTCAATATATGTTGTAATTTATCATTTTGAATTTTGATTTGATTTGATTTAATTTTTTTCAATAAGGTAGTTAATATTATATTCAGAAATGTTTAGTAACAAAAAGCTTTATCTTAAGATTGTTAAAATTTATTATTTTTTACTTTAGTTAATAGTTTTATATTTGTGTAGGTTTTTTCCTAGTAGCTATAACAAGGAGATAAAGATGTTGAAGGTGGAAGTGGAGAAGCTGTTGATGGAGATCATAGAAAGCAGAAAAGATTGTGTTGAGACAGGTAAAGCGGATTCATTTGGGAAGGATTTGTTGGGTATTCTTCTAGAAGAGATGCAAAACAAAGGTGGGAGCATGAAGAATTTGCAAGTTGTTATGGATGAATGCAAAACGTTCTTCTTTGCTGGGCATGAAACAACAGCAATATTGCTGACTTGGACCACCATGTTGCTAGCAAGCAATCCACAGTGGCAACAAAAAGTCAGAGATGAGGTTAGGAAGGTCTTCAATGGGGAAACTACTCCTCCCATGGATCAACTATCTAAGCTTACTGTGGTTAGTAACTCATCACTATAGCTTCTTCTTTTTCCTTTTTACTACTAAATCTTAGTAGAGATTGAGGAAGTAATTTGTCTTCTTATTCTTCATAGTCTGTTTAGAATTTTTAAAAGATAAAAATGACAAAATATTTAAAAAATAACATATTCAATATGAAAGAAATTTTTTGTATCTCGGTTATTTTTTGAGTAAAAACAATTTTTTACATTATGTTTAATAATTTTGCCACATTTTTAATTTTTTTTTAGAATATTTTTTTTCTATTTTTTGGCATTGGAGCTATTTAGCGTTGCCCATCGTTATTTTATTTTATTTTTGAAATTGAATTCAATACCTCAAAAATATATGATTAACTAACATAGCTTTGCACTATAATAGATTAATTTTGTGTTGGCCTGTGACTCTATTATTTTATTATTGTTAGAATTAATAAAGGTTAAATAAGATAAGTTTATTAGACTATTTTTTTTATTCTTTCTAACATCACTATTTTATTATGTTGATGTGTCAAAATAGATAATTATCCATTATTGAGAAATAAATAAATATTATGATATTTTAATTAAAATTGATAAAAATCTTACATATTTAATATTTTTAACTTTTTTCTTTTAAATTCATTGATGATTTTACCAAGATATTTTATTTGCTTTTATTTTTTTACAAAATTTTTTAAAAATATTAAAAAAAGAAAACACAAATTAAAAAAAATCCTAAATTTCTAAAAAAGTTGTTGACTAAAAAAAAAGCAGCATTGATTTTCTTGCACAATCTAGTAACCAATTCAAATATAACTATATTAAGTATATACTAAAATTAGTAACTAGTATAAAATATATATTAAAATATAAAATACACACTGAAAATGATTTAAACAATACATATATTTTTATATATAAATACATGATAGTTAATTTTAGTGACTGATTTTAATGTAAAAATAGTATTTTTGTTTATAATCTTAATAACAATTGATGATGTTGCAGTTAAACATGGTTATTAACGAATCAATGAGGCTGTATCCTCCAGCAACTGTGCTTCCAAGAATGGTGTTTGAAGACATTGCATTAGGTGATCTTTACATCCCTAAAGGCTTATCAATTTGGATTCCAGTGTTAGCTATTCACCATAGCCAAGAACTTTGGGGCAAAGATGCAAATGAATTCAACCCAGAAAGGTTTGCTTCAAAATCATTCATGCCTGGCCGGTTCCTACCATTTGCCTCTGGCCCCAGAAATTGTGTTGGACAATCATTTGCCATTATGGAAGCCAAGATTATTTTGTCCATGCTTATCTCTAAGTTTAGCTTCACCATTTCAGATAACTATAAGCATGCACCTGTGGTTGTTCTCACAATTAAGCCTAAGCATGGTGTTCAACTTTGTTTGAAGCCCTTGGATCCATAACTTATAATAGACTTATTTATAGGCATCATGATCATGATAAGTGATGTATTAAAAAAAACTTTAATATATATTATTGTATAAATAAATAAAAGGATGAATCAATTTTATCCTGTTATAATTTTTGTAAAACAATTACATTTCAGTCTTGTATTTCCTTTATATAAATTTATATATGGTATGTGTGAGTTTTAATATCTTTTGCATAAAAATTAAGCTTTTATGTGACTCACTAATAATCTATAAGATTGTCCTTTGATTATTGTGAGCGATTAAATATCTAGAATACCCTAAATAGCTATAAATCTTAAGTAACATAATCAAACTCAAAGGTTTAGGTATCTCTAATACAAAGTTTCTAGAATCTTAAAGAATTATTCAAAATTGACAACTTTATATATAGAGAATTATACGTGAATTTCTATTATATTTTAAATATTTTATCATATATCTATGTTTTAAGTTTGGGAAACTCTCAGGGACCAGCAAATATATCAATATCTAACCATCATTCAGCCAGCATGCGTTTTTACACTAGGGCTCTCTCACGCGCTATCACAAACAGCTTTCTCTCACGCGCTATCCCAAACGGCTTTCTCTCACACTCCTCTCCAAGGAACTAGCCGCAGAGCACCGCTAGCCGGATACGCTCTTCTACGATCGCAGTTTCGTTGACAAAGCTTGAAGCTTCACCTTTTACTCTTTGATAATATTTTCTTCTCCGTTGATCATGGAATCAGTGTTAGAAGAACAGAATATTGAAGTAAGCAATTTCTCCCTCTTCTAATTTCATGATTTTTGTAATGATTTTCATAGTGCATCAAGAACACAATGATGATTATGATTATGAATTTCTGAGCTTGCAAAGCATGCTGTTTTTTTTCATAACAGAGTTTAAATTGAAAGCACAGAATTCAAATTATACCTTATTCGCTTTTGATTTTCATAATGCAACAATTCACAATTAACGCAAACCAACTGTTTGATGAAATGACTAAGACAGAAAATAATGGTTTTTAGAAGAATGCCCTGCTACCATAAAACACTCTTGATCCATCTTTTTTCTTCTTACTATTATTACTAACATCATCAATTTTCTGATATGATGTTGTTATTATTGCTGCTTTCATGATTCTGAATCACATCACCACAATCTTTATCTTTTCTTTTAGATTTGTCAATTTCCATAGGTAGCTTCATTCTTGTTAATAAGACAAGATGCATCCTCAATGAAACTGATCTAACCTTAGCTGCTAAGAACCTGAAGTAGAAGTAGAAGCATCAAATTTGTAATTGTTCTATAACAGTAAATGGTGCACGAAATTGCAATAACACTTTTGCAATCCCGCACAACTAACCAGCAAGTGCACTGGGTCGTCCAAGTAATACCTTGCGTGAGCAAGGGTCGATCCCACGGAGATTGTCGGCTTGAAGCAAGCTATGGTTATCTTGTAAATCTTAGTCAGGATATCAGAAATTATCAGGATTGATTGTAAAAAGCAAAAGAACATGAAAAAGGTACTTGTTTTGCAGTAATGGAGAATATGCTGAGGCTTTGGAGATGCTCCATCTTCCGAATCTCTGCTTTCCTACTGTCTTCTTCATCAAACACGCAAGGCTCCTTCCATGGCAAGCTGTATGTAGGGTTTCACCATTGTCAGTGGCTACCTCCCATCCTCTCAGTGAAAATACGTCCCTGATGCTCTGTCACAGCATAGGCTAATCATCTGTCGGTTCTCAATCAGGCCGGAATAGAATCCAGTGATTCTTTTGCGTCTGTCACTAACGCCCCGCCTTCAGGAGTTTGAAGCACGTCACAGTCATCCAGTCATTGAATCCTACTCAGAATACCACAGACAAGGTTTAGACTTTCCGGATTCTCTTGAATGCCGCCATCAGTTCTAGCTTATACCACGAAGATTCCGATTAAAGAACCCAAGAGATATCTACTTAATCTAAAATAGAACGGAGGTGGTTGTCAGTCACACGTTCATAGTTGAGAATATGATGAGTGTCACGGATCATCACATTCATCCGGGTTAAGAGCAAGTGATATCTTAGAATGGAAGCAAGCATGATTGAATAAGAAACAGTAGTAATTGCATTAATCCATCAAGACACAGCAGAGCTCCTCACCCCCAACCATGGGGTTTAGAGGCTCATGCTGTGGAAGGAAACGTGTAAGAAATGTTATGAGGTCATAAGGTACGGATACAATGTCCAAAGATCCTATTAATAGTAAACTAGTATCCTAAGGTTTACAGAAATGAGTAAATGACAGAAAAATCCACTTCCGGGCCCACTTGGTGTGTGCTTGGGCTGAACAATGAAGCATTTTCGTGTAGAGACCTTTTCTGGAGTTAAACGCCAGCTTTCATGCCAGTTTGGGCGTTTAACTCCAAATTTTATGCCAGTTCCGGCGTTTAACGCCGGAATTTCTGAGGCCGGATTGCTACGCAGGTTTGAGCCATCAAATCTTGGGCAAAGTATGGACTATTATATATTGCTGGAAAGCCCAGGATGTCTACTTTCCAATGCCGTTGAGAGCGCGCCAATTGGGCTTCTGTAGCTCCAGAAAATCCACTTCGAGTGCAGGGAGGTCAGAATCCAACAGCATCTGCAGTCCTTTTCAGTCTCTGGATCAGATTTTTGCTCAGAACCTTCAATTTCAGTCAGAAAATACCTGAAATTACAGAAAAACACACAAACTCATAGTAAAGTCCAAAAAAGTGAATTTTAACTAAAAACTAATAAAAATATACTAAGAACTCAACTAAAACTACCAAAAACATACTAAAAACAATGCCAAAAAGCGTATAAATTATCCGCTCATCACAACACCAAACTTAAATTATTGCTTGTCCCCAAGCAACTGAAAATCAAAATAGGATAAAAAGAAGAGAATATACTATAGACTCCAAAATATCAAAGAAACATAGCTCCAATTAGATGAGCGGGACTAGTAGCTTTTTGCCTCCGAACAGTTTTGGCATCTCACTCTATCCCTTGAAGTTCAGAATGATTGGCATCTATAAGAACTCAGAACTCAGATAGTGTTATTGATTCTCCTAGTGAAGTATATTGATTCTTGAACATAGCTAGTGTATGAGTCTTGGCCGTGGCCCAAAGCACTCTGTCTTCCAGTATTACCACCGGATACATACATGCCACAGACACAAAATTGGGTGAACCTCTTTAGATTGTGACTCAGCTTTGCTAAAGTCCCCAATTAGAGGTGTCCAGGGTTCTTAAGCACACTCTTTTTGCTTTGGTTCACAACTTTATTTCTTTCTTTTTCTTTCTCTTTTTTTTTTCGAAATTTTTTTTTTCACTGCTTTTTCTTGCTTCAAGAATCAATTTGATGATTTTTCAGATCCTCAATAACAGTTCTCCTTTTCCATCATTCTTTCAAGAGCCAACAATTTTAACATTCTTAAAACAACAAATTCAAGAGACATATGCACTGTTCAAGCATTCATTCAGAAAACAAAAAGTATTGTCACCACATCAAGCTAATTCAACTAGTTTCAGAGATAAATTTCGAAATTCTGTACTTCTTGTTCTTTTGTGATTAAAGCATTTTTCATTTAAGAGAGGTGATGGATTCATAGGACATTCATAGCTTTAAGGCATAAACTTTATTAATTTTATTAATTAAGAACAAGACTCAAATATAGATATAAGATGAAACTAGAAATAGAAAAACAAGAACAAAAACGAAAAAAAATAGGCTCCTAATGATAGAGGTGTTCACAGAGTTAGGACTCAACAACCTTGATTTTGAGAAGTGGATGCTCCCTCAGCTTGAGAGGAGAGCTTTTGGCGCTTCATCTCTTGGATTTCACGCCCCTGCTTCTCTTGTTCCTTCCATTGACTTCTTGGTGATTGGATGCTCAATGGGTATGAATTCATCTGCTTCTATCTTTACCCCAGCCTAGGCAATCAGATGATGAACCTCCACTTCTTTTCCAAGCATAATACAATGAATCATCACTGCCCTCTTGATGGTGACCTCAGAACGGTTGCTAGTGGGCAATATGGAACGCCCAATGAAGTCTAGCCAACCTCTTGCAATTGGCTTGAGGTCTCCCCTCTTGAGTTGGTTTGGGACACCCTTTGAATTGGTTATCCACTTAGTTCCAGGGAGGCATATGTCCTCTAGGATTTGATCCAACCCTTTATCTACTCTCACCATCCTCCTATTAAAGGAGTCAGGATCATCTTGCAGTTGAGGTAACTTGAAGATTTCTCTTATTTTGTCCAGATGAAAGTACATAACTTTCCCTCTGACCATGGTTCTGTAGGTATGGTAAGCGGTTCCAGTCATTCTCTGCTTATCTGTCAGCCACAGATTTGAGTAGAATTCCTGAACCATGTTCCTCCCAACCTTTGTCTCAGGATTGGTTAGAACTTCCCATCCTCTGTTTCGAATTTGCTCTTGGATCCCCGGATATTCATCTTCTTTCAGATCAAATTTAACTTCCGGGATCACTGACCTCAGACCCATTATTTTGTGATAATGGTCTTCATGTTCTTTAGTTAAGAACTTCTCTTGATTCCAAAGATTCTTTGGATTATTCTCTTTCTTGCCTCTTAAGTTGGTTTGTTTTCCCTTGGGAGCCATGATATTGATGAATCTTTGCTTAGTGATCACGGAAAAGCACACCAAACTTAGAGGTTTGCTTGTCCTCAAGCAAAACAGAAGAGAGAAGAGAAGGGGAGGAAGAGGAAATTCGAATGGTGTGATGGAATGAGGTAGCCAAACGTGTATTTATAAGGTGGGGAGGGGAGTTTTCGAAAAAAAGAGAGAGAGATTTGAGAAGATATGAAAAGAAATTGAGAAAAGGGTGAGTTTTTGAAGAAGATTTGGGATTAATTTGAAATAGATTTGAAGAATGGTTTTGATTTGTGAAGATTTGAAAGTGAATGATGAAAGGTTGGAGTGCATTTATGTAGAAGAGTATGGTTAAAAAGAGGAAAGTTTGAAAAAAAATTGAGTTGAAAACAAAAATATGGTCCCCCCACCATTCTGGCGTTAAACGCCCAGAATGGCACCCATTCTGGCGTTTAACGCCCGTTTGCTACCCCTTTTGGGCGTTTAACGCCCAGCCAGGTGCCCTGGCTGGCGTTAAACGCCAGAAATCCTTTATCACTGGGCGTTTTTCAGAACGCCCAGGATGCTGCACACCTGGCGTTAAACGCCCAGAATGGTGCCCATTCTGGCGTTTAACGCCCAGAATGGTACCATTACTGGCGTTAAACGCCCAGAATGGTACCCATTCTGGCGTTTAACGCCCAAAATGCCCCTTACTGGCGTTTTTTCGCCAGTAAGCTCATTTTCTCTGCTTTTTGAGCTGAATCCTTCTGTAACTCTGTGAATTCCTTCATTTTTGATACTTGCCTCTGTAAGAACAATTCATACAACTTTCTAATGACTGGGTTGCCTCCCAGCAAGCGCTTCTTTACTGTCTTTAGCTGGACTTTTACTGAGAGTCACTCAAGCCTCAGTTTTGAGCATTCCTGCTCAAAATTTCCTTCAAGATAGTGCTTGATTCTCTGTCCATTTACAATGAATTTTCTGTCAGAATCAGTATCCTGAAGCTCAACATATCCATATGGTGATACTCCTGTAATCACATACGGACCCCTCCACCGGGATTTGAGTTTTCCTGGAAACAATTTGAGCCTGGAGTTGAAGAGCAGAACTTTTTGTCCTGGCTCAAAGACTCTGGTTGACAATCTCTTGTCATGCCACTTCTTTGCCTTTTCCTTATAAATTTTTGCATTTTCAAAGGCATTGAGCCTGAACTCCTCTAGCTCATTTAGCTGGAGCAGTCTTTTCTCACCAGCTAACTGAGCATCCATGTTTAGGAATCTGGTTGCCCAATAGGCTTTATGTTCCAGTTCCACAGGCAAATGACAGGCCTTCCCATACACTAGTTGGTATGGAGAGGTGCCTATTGGAGTCTTGAATGCTGTTCTGTATGCCCACAGAGCATCATCCAAGCTCTTTGCCCAATCCTTTCTTCGGGCTATCACAGTCCGTTCTAGGATTCTTTTTAGTTCTCTGTTAGAGACTTCAGCTTGCCCATTTGTCTGAGGATGATACGGAATTGCCACTTTATGGCTGATTCTATATCTAACCATAGCAGAGTATAGCTGTTTGTTGCAGAAATGAGTGCCCCCATCACTGATTAGCACTCTGGGGACGCCAAACCTGCTGAAAATGTTTTTCTGGAGGAATTTCAGTACGGTTTTGGTATCATTAGTGGGTGTAGCAATTGCTTCTACCCACTTAGATACATAGTCCACTGCCACCAGAATGTAAGTGTTTGAGTATGATGGTGGGAATGGTCCCATGAAGTCAATTCCCCATACATCAAACAATTCTATCTCTAATATCCCTTGTTGAGGCATGGCATATCCGTGAGGCAGGTTACCAGCTCTTTGGCAACTGTCACAGTTACGCACAAACTCTCGGGAATCTTTATAGAGAGTAGGCCAGTAGAAGCCGCACTGGAGGACTTTAGTGGCTGTTCGCTCACTTCCAAAATGTCCTCCATATTGTGATCCATGGCAGTGCCATAGGATTCTTTGTGCTTCTTCTCTGGGTACACACCTGCGGATCACTCCGTCAGCACATCTCTTAAAGAGATATGGTTCATCCCAGAGGTAGTACTTGGCATCTGAAATTAATTTCTTTCTTTGCACATTGCTGTACTCCTTGGGTATGAACCTCACAGCTTTATAGTTTGCCATATCTGCAAACCATGGAGCTTCCTGAATGGCAAAGAGTTGCTCATCTGGGAAGGTCTCAGAGATCTCAGTAGAAGGGAGGGACGCCCCAGCTACTGGTTCTATTCGGGACAGATGATCAGCTACTTGGTTTTCTGTCCCTTTTCTGTCTCTTATTTCTATATCAAACTCTTGCAGAAGCAACACCCATCTGATAAGCCTGGGTTTTGAATCCTGCTTTGTGAGTAAGTATTTAAGAGCAGCATGGTCAGTGTACACAATCACCTTTGATCCCACTAGGTAGGATCTAAACTTGTCAATGGCATAAACCACTGCAAGTAACTCTTTCTCTGTGGTTGTGTAGTTCTTTTGTGCGTCATTTAGAACATGGCTAGCATAATAAATGACGTGCAAAAGCTTGTTATGCCTCTGTCCCAACACTGCACCAATGGCATGATCACTGGCATCACACATTAATTCAAATGGCAATGTCCAATCTGGTGCAGAGATGACTGGTGCTGTGACCAGCTTAGCTTTCAGGGTCTCAAATGCCTGCAGACACTCATTGTCAAACACAAATGGTGTGTCAGCAGCTAACAGGTTACTCAAAGGCTTTGCAATTTTCGAAAAATCCTTTATAAACCTTCTATAAAATCCTGCATGCCCCAGAAAGCTTCTGATTGCCTTAACATTAGCAGGTGGTGGTAATTTTTCAATTACCTCTACCTTTGCCTTATCCACCTCTATTCCTCTGCTTGAAATTTTGTGCCCAAGGACAATTCCTTCAGTCACCATAAAGTGACATTTCTCCCAGTTTAAAACCAGGTTAGTCTCTTGGCATCTTTTCAGGACAAGTGATAGGTGGTTAAGACAGGAGCTAAATGAGTCTCCATATACTGAAAAGTCATCCATGAAGACTTCCAGAAATTTCTCTACCATATCTGAGAAGATAGAGAGCATGCACCTTTGAAAGGTTGCAGGTGCATTGCACAGACCAAAAGGCATCCTCCTGTAGGCAAACACGCCAGAAGGGCAAGTGAATGCTGTTTTCTCTTGGTCCTGAGGATCTACTGCAATTTGGTTGTAGCCTGAATAGCCATCCAAAAAGCAGTAATAATCATGGCCAGCCAGTCTTTCTAGCATTTGGTCTATGAATGGTAAAGGAAAATGATCCTTTCTGGTGGCTGTATTGAGTCTTCTGTAATCAATACACATGCGCCACCCTGTAACTGTCCTTGTAGGAACCAGTTCATTTTTTTCATTATGAACCACTGTCATGCCTCCCTTTTTGGGAACAACTTGGACAGGACTCACCCAGGGACTATCAGAAATAGGATAAATAATCCCAGCCTCTAGTAATTTAGTGACCTCTTTCTGCACCACCTCCTTCATGGCAGGATTTAGCCTCCTCTGTGGTTGGACCACTGGTTTGGCATTATCCTCCAACAGGATCTTGTGCATGCATCTAGCTGGGCTAATGCCCTTGAGATCACTTATGGACCACCCAAGAGCTGTCTTGTGGGTCCTTAGCACTTGAATCAGTGCTTCCTCTTCCTGTGAATTTAAAGCAGAGCTTATAATCACTGGAAAAGTGTCACCTTCTCCCAGAAATGCATATTTCAGGGATGATGGTAGTGGTTTGAGTTCAGGCTTAGGAGGCTTATCTTCCTCCTGAGGAATTTTCGAAAATTCCTTTACCTCCTCTGGTTCTTCTTGATCAGGTTGAGCATCTTTGAAGATGTCCTCAAGCTCTGATTCTAGGCTTTCAGTCATATTGATCTCTTCTACCAGAGAGTCAATAATGTCAACGCCTATGCAGTCATCTGGTGTGTCTGAATGTTGCATAGCTTTCACAGCATTCAACTTGAACTCATCCTCATTGACTCTCAAGGTTACTTCCCCTTTGTGTACATCTATGAGAGTTCGTCCAGTTGCTAGGAAAGGTCTTCCTAGAATGAGAGTTGCACTTTTGTGCTCTTCCATTTCCAGCACCACAAAGTCAGTTGGAAAGGCAAATGGCCCAACCTTGACAATCATGTCCTCTATTATGCCTGATGGGTGTTTAATAGAGCCATCAGCAAGTTGGAGGCATATCCTGGTTGGTTTGACTTCTCCAGCCAACCCAAGCTTTCTGATAGTGGATGCAGGAATTAGATTGATGCTTGCTCCAAGATCACATAGAGCCGTCTTGGTGCAAACACCTTCTAGTGTGCATGGTATCATAAAGCTTCCAGGATCTTGAAGCTTTTCTGGTAAGCTTTTCAGGATGACTGCACTACATTTTTCAGTGAGAAACACTTTTTCAGTTTCTCTCCAATCCTTCTTATGACTTAAGATCTCTTTCATGAACTTAGCATAAGAAGGTATTTGCTCAAGCGCCTCTGCAAACGGAATCTTTATCTCAAGAGTCCTTAGATAGTCTGCAAAGCGGGCAAATTGCTTATCCTGTTCCGCTTTGCGGAGTTTCTGAGGATAAGGCATCTTGGCTTGATATTCTTCAACCTTAGATGCTGCAGGTTTATTCCTTACAGAAGTGGTTGAAGAAGCCTTGTTGGAGAGATAATTATCAGCACTCTCAGGTGCCTGATTCTCCTTGGGCGTTTGGACGCCAGGAATGGGTGGAAAATGGGCGTTTAACGCCAACTTTTCCCCCTTTTCTGGCGTTTGAACGCCAGAACTGGGCAAGGAATGGGCGTTTAACGCCAGTTTTCCTTCCCTTTCTGGCGTTTGAACGCCAATATTCCTCTCTGGGCTCTTACTGTCCTCAGAGGGATTTTGAACAGAGGTTTGGTTGTCCTCTGTCACTTGTTCCTTGTTTGGCTTTTTACTCTTTTGAACAGTGTTTTTCAAGGTTTTTCCACTCCTCAATTGAACTGCTTGACACTCCTCTGTTATTTGTTTAGATATTTGCTGTTTTGCTTGATTCAACTGTAGTTCTATGCTCTTATTAGCAACTTTAGTTTCATGGAGCATCTCTTTAAATTCTGCCAACTGTTCTGTCATCAGGAGCAATTGTTGATTAAGCTCATTCATCTGTTCTTGAGGATTAGGATCAGTGACTAATGCCATGACTTCCTCCTTTGGAACGAACTCATTGCTAGAATACAAGTATTGGTTTCTAGCAACAGTGTCTATAAGCTCTTGAGCTTCTTCAATTGTCTTCCTCATGTGTATAGATCCACCAGCTGAGTGGTCTAAAGACATCTGAGCTTTTTCTGTAAGCCCATAGTAGAAAATGTCTAACTGGACCCACTCTGAAAACATTTCAGAGGGACATTTCCTTAGCATACCTCTATACCTCTCCCAGGCATCATAAAGGGATTCATTATCCTCTTGTTTAAAGCCTTGGATGTCCAGCCTTAGCTGTGTCATCCTCCTTGGAGGATAAAAATGATTCAGGAATTTGTCTGACAACTGTTTCCATGTCTTTATGCTTGCTGTAGGTTGGTTATTTAACCACCTTTTAGCTTGATCTTTTACAGCAAATGGAAACAGTAATAGTCTGTAGACATCCTGATCTACCTCTTTATCATGTACTGTGTCAGCAATTTGTAAGAACTGTGCCAGAAACTCAGTAGGTTCTTCCTGTGGAAGACCAGAATACTGGCAATTTTGCTGCACTATGATAATGAGTTGAGGGTTTAGCTCAAAGCTGCTTGCTTTGATGGGAGGTATACAGATGCTACTCCCATATGCAGCTGTAATGGGGTTAGCATAAGACCCCAGAGTCCTCTTGGACTGATTAATTCCACTTAAGTCCATAATGGACAAAAGGGAAATGAGAATGATTGCAAAGAGATAAATTTTGTTTATTTTTTTTTTTTTGAATAACCGAAAAAATATAAAATTAAAATAAAATAAAGGAAAATTAAAATGAAAATTCGAAAATCAAAAGAGAATAAGATCAAAGTAAATTGAGAACTGAATCAATTAGTAAAGAAAAAGATTTTGAAAACAGCAATTAAAAAGATATGATTGAAAAATTTTTATGAAAAAGATTTGATTCTTAAAAAGAGGAAAGAGAAAAACACAAAAAGACATCAAACTTAAAATTTTTAGCAATCAAACACTAATTTTTTTCGAAAATTTTTAAGGGAAAACACAAAGAGGACACCAAACTTAGAATTTTTATGAATCAAAAAGGGACTAAGAACATGCAAAAACGAAAATTAAGAGAAAAATAAAAGCATGCAATTGACACCAAACTTAAAATACGAAACTAGACTCAACTAAAAGATTCTAAACCAACAAAAATAAAATAGTCCTAATCTAAGCAACAAGATAAGCCGTCAGTTGTCCAAACTCGAACAATCCCCGGCAACGGCGCCAAAAACTTGGTGCACGAAATTGCAATAACACTTTTGCAATCCCGCACAACTAACCAGCAAGTGCACTGGGTCGTCCAAGTAATACCTTGCGTGAGCAAGGGTCGATCCCACGGAGATTGTTGGCTTGAAGCAAGCTATGGTTATCTTGTAAATCTTAGTCAGGATATCAGAAATTATCAGGATTGATTGTAAAAAGCAAAAGAACATGAAAAAGGTACTTGTTTTGCAGTAATGGAGAATATGCTGAGGCTTTGGAGATGCTCCATCTTCCGAATCTCTGCTTTCCTACTGTCTTCTTCATCAAACACGCAAGGCTCCTTCCATGGCAAGCTGTATGTAGGGTTTCACCATTGTCAGTGGCTACCTCCCATCCTCTCAGTGAAAATACGTCCCTGATGCTCTGTCACAGCATAGGCTAATCATCTGTCGGTTCTCAATCAGGCCGGAATAGAATCCAGTGATTCTTTTGCGTCTGTCACTAACGCCCCGCCTTCAGGAGTTTGAAGCACGTCACAGTCATCCAGTCATTGAATCCTACTCAGAATACCACAGACAAGGTTTAGACTTTCCGGATTCTCTTGAATGCCGCCATCAGTTCTAGCTTATACCACGAAGATTCCGATTAAAGAACCCAAGAGATATCTACTTAATCTAAAATAGAACGGAGGTGGTTGTCAGTCACACGTTCATAGTTGAAAATATGATGAGTGTCACGGATCATCACATTCATCCAGGTTAAGAGCAAGTGATATCTTAGAATGGAAGCAAGCATGATTGAATAAGAAACAGTAGTAATTGCATTAATCCATCAAGACACAGCAGAGCTCCTCACCCCCAACCATGGGGTTTAGAGGCTCATGCTGTGGAAGGAAACGTGTAAGAAATGTTATGAGGTCATAAGGTACGGATACAATGTCCAAAGATCCTATTAATAGTAAACTAGTATCCTAAGGTTTACAGAAATGAGTAAATGACAAAAAAATCCACTTCCGGGCCCACTTGGTGTGTGCTTGGGCTGAACAATGAAGCATTTTCGTGTAGAGACCTTTTCTGGAGTTAAACGCCAGCTTTCATGCCAGTTTGGGCGTTTAACTCCAAATTTTATGCCAGTTCCGGCGTTTAACGCCGGAATTTCTGAGGCCGGATTGCTACGCAGGTTTGGGCCATCAAATCTTGGGCAAAGTATGGACTATTATATATTGCTGGAAAGCCCAGGATGTCTACTTTCCAATGCCGTTGAGAGCGCGCCAATTGGGCTTTTGTAGCTCCAGAAAATCCACTTCGAGTGCAGGGAGGTAAGAATCCAACAGCATCTGCAGTCCTTTTCAGTCTCTGGATCAGATTTTTGCTCAGAACCTTCAATTTCAGTCAGAAAATACCTGAAATTACAGAAAAACACACAAACTCATAGTAAAGTCCAGAAAAGTGAATTTTAACTAAAAACTAATAAAAATATACTAAGAACTCAACTAAAACTACCAAAAACATACTAAAAACAATGCCAAAAAGCGTATAAATTATCCGCTCATCAGTAAACATGTTCTATGATTTTTTTGGGGTTGGAGGTACATAATTTCCAAGGGTTAGGAAAGTGAGGCTAAGCTAGTTAATAGGTAGTGTTGTGTTTTATGTAGTTGTTTTGTTTTGGTTGGGTTTGTGATGCATTCAAATGCAGTCTGTTGTTGTAGGGTCCTGTTTTGCATTCTTTTTTGTACATTTTGCAACCAGTTTAATGAGATTCTGCACACATGACTTACTATAGTTTGTACCTACTTTAATGAGATTTTGATTTACTATCTGATGTATGCTAATTTTTTTACAGGATGTGCCCAAGGTTGGCATGTGTTTTGGAACCATTGAAGATGCAAATCAATTTTATCAGAATTATGCTAAGCGCGTTGGTTTTGTTACTAAGATAAGGTTTACCCGAAGAGTTGGTAAAGATAAGGTTCCTAAGAATCAAATGATCACTTGCAATAGGGAGGGAAAACGCAAGTCTAGAGTTTCACCAATAGAAAAGACCAACCCTAAAACCAACTACAATTGCCCTGCAAGGATTTCTATTAGGTTGAATAAGGAGGGTCTTTGGATTATATCGAAGGTGTGCTTGGATCATTCACATCCTTGTGATCCAGAGATGGCAAAACTGTTGACACGTAATAGAGAGATGACTATGCACATGTGTCGAGTCATTGAGAGGAATGATGAAGCAGGTGTGAGACCAAGCAAAACGTATCAAGTATTGGTGGGTGAAGCAGGAGGTTTTTCTAAGATAAACTTAATGGAAAAAGATGTTAGGAACTATCTTAGCAGAAAGGTGCGCAATGTTACGGAAGAAATGGATGCTAGGGAGATGTTGAAGTATTTTACACGGATGAAGGAAATGAACTCTGATTTTTATTTTGATATTGAACTTGATCAAAACAAGCGTCTCAAAACTATATTTTGGGCTGATGCTCGAAGTAGAGCAGCATATGAGTACTTCGGTGATATAGTTTCGTTTGATACTACTTATAAAACCAATCGTTACGATATGCCATTTGGTTCCTTTGTAGGGGTTAATCACCATGGTAACTCAGTACTTCTTGGGTGTGGTTTGTTGACTAAGGAAAATTCAGGCTCGTTTACTTGGTTATTTAATGCTTGGCTTACATGTATGCATGGAAAGGCTCCTAAAGGCATTATAACAGACCAATGCCTCGGAATACGAGCTGGAATTGAGAATGTGATGCCAGAGACACGTCATAGGTTATGCATTTGGCACATTACGAAAAAGATTCCAGAAAAATTCAAAAGACACAAGAGATATGAAGAGTTACAAAGTGATTTAAATAATATTGTTTGGGAGTCTATTTCAGAAGATGATTTTCAAAATCAATGGGAAGATTTTCTGATTGAATATGGTTTAGAAGATAACAAGTGGCTATCAGGTACTTCTCTAAACATGAATTTTTATATTTTGCACATAGGAATTAGCATATTAGTATTTAAAAAAGTATCAAGTGGCCATCATATTCTATTTGCTAGAATTCTAACATGTGTTTGAATATGCCTCTAGTACAATTTTCTTATTCTAATTTTTTTTAAGCTTCAATGCATTATTAACATGTTTATGACAACATTTGCATCCACTTTTGTTAAGTTTGCTTACAAATTTTTTTTATGTATATTTGTTTACTATGATACATAGATATCTATGAAGAAAGACATCGATGGGTTCCAATTTTTCTTGACAACTTTTTTTGGGCTGGTATGAGATCCACACAACGAAGTGAGAGCATGCATTCATATTTTGACAAATTTATAAATAACAAGAGCTTGTTGATTCAATTTGTCAAACAATATGACAATTGCCTTGGATGGAAAGAGCAACAAGAAAGGGAGGCTGATGTTGAAGACTATAAATCAATAATACCTTGTGCCACTAATTCCTTAATAGAGAAGCAATTTCAAGGTGCCTATACTAATGCAAAGTTTAAAGAAGTACAAAAGCAATTTAGAAAGAAAGCAAATTGTATTTTGCACCTTATGAAAGCAGTTTCTACATCTAAAGTCTATTCTATTTTGGAGGATGTATCTACTTCTAAAGAGAGGGTTTATGAAGTTAACTACAATGCGGAAACGAAGGATATTACATGCATGTGTCAAATGTTTGAATCAAGAGGCATATTATGCCGTCATAGCTTGGTTGTCCTAGGGCATGAACGCGTGAGAGAAATTCCAAGAAGATACATTTTGGACCGTTGGAGCAAACTTGTGAAGCGAAGACATAGTGATATTAAGAGCAGCCATGATCCAAGTTTGTTGAATCCAAAAACAGAGAGGTTTGATGATTTATGCTCCCATTCGAACAGTGTTGCTCAATTTGCATCCCAAACAAAGGAAACAAGTGATATCTTACATCGTTATCTTGATATGGCTATGGCGGACTGTCAAAAGCATGTTGCTAACTCATCATCTAATGCCAATGAGTTAGATAATTTGCTTACATCAGAAGATGGTGGTAAAGATGGTGGTAAAGATGCACTGTCCATTTTTGTAGGAGGCTGTATAATAAGCATTCAAGATATTAAAAGCCCTCCTTATGTGTTCACTAAGGGTCGTCCAACAAATAGGTTAGGATCTGAAAAAGACAAGATGATAAAAAAGAAGACCGAGGCAAAGAAGAGGAAAAGTGAGATAACCGAAAAAGAGGTAAAGCATTATTTTATTTTGTTACCCATGCTGTTTTTTTACAATAAATAGACTTTAGATGTAGAAACTACTTCCTTAAGGTATATATAAAGGATAATCAGTTGTACTTTATAGCCATGCTGTTATTACTTAGTACTTACACTTGAGTGATAGCTTTTTCTATTGTATATAAAGGATAATCAACATATTGGAGATATTCAAAGTCTCCCTTTCAACGAACAGGTTCATCCAATAGTTTGTGATTTTTGTGATTTATAAACATATGAATTTTATACATGTGATCTAATATATTTGTTTTTTTTCTTTTAAATTGTTTCAGCTTCAAGATGCTAACTACAATGTTAATGAGGGATTTGAATCTGATTCAATGGGAGCATCAATGGGAGGATTCATGTCCTTATTGAACTCAATCCATTCATACCAATTCTCAAATGTCGATTGATAGCAAAATCATGTTGAAGCAAAAAGAATTTTATTTGGCAATACATTAAAGAGTTCAATTAGCTGATGATTCATGAGACAATTATTATTTTGGACAAGAAATAATAAAAATGATTAGTTTCATGTGTACAAACTGCTTTCAAACTCCAATACAGCAGCTTGCTGCTCCTGTTATTCCATTTATTACTAATAATAATTAATGCTTGCTTGCTAACTTACCCAATTGGACAAAATAAAGGTCACTCAACCCGATTCAAATAAACTCGGAGAGAACAATCACAAAGACATGGGAGCAACAAGCTCTTGCTAGTTGCTACCATAAGAGGATAATGTCTACAAGATCATTTGCATAAAGAAAAGATTCCACAGCAATTTGAAAATTAAAAAAAAAAACAAAGAGCATGTACTGAATCTGATCAATATACTCAATAGATTTAGGATGATTAGAATCTTATATCATGGTTATTGGCTTGGATGGATTTTGTCTTCAAATAAAAAATGGTAGGGTGCACTTATAGTTATCAGATCTGGGAAAAGATAAAGCTTATTTTTAAGAATCAACAAAATTGAACAATTGAAGAATCAGCTGAAAGGATCAAGGAATAAGGACCCAGCATCAGATTATATTTCCAAGATTAAAACTATTGCAGATTCTCTAGCAGGTCTTGGAAAACCTCTCAAAGATAAAAAGCAGATACAAGCTATCTTAGAAGGATGAAATGAAAATTATCAAATGCTTTTTACAACAATCAACTCAAAACCAGAAACATATACTCCTTGTGAGGTTGAAACTCTTAACACATGAAGATATATGCTGAAGAAGTTTAGAAAACAGAAACTACAATGAGTTTAAAACAAGATAAATTAAAACAAGTAAGTTAATAATAATAATAATAATAATAATAATAATAATAATAATAATAATAATAATAATAATAATAATTATATATTGAGAACGAGATGATGGAGAAATTTGTAAGCAAAATAACTATGGATATATGCATATATGCTTCATTAAAATGGGTGTAAATTAAATTTGTTTATAGGTACAAAATTAGTTTGTAACTAGTATTTTACCCGTTGGCTATGAAGACCAGAATATTAAACAAAATTAAATAATAAATTTTTTTGTCATTATTTTCAAATAGAAGAGTTTAATTTTTTTACTTAATTTTAACATTCATTATCTAAAATTTGAAATAATTTAACGTGTATATTTTTAATAAATTTGTTATACTTGCTATTTAAAAATAATATTTTTTTCTACATGATAAATTAAACTATCATGTGTGCAAACTGTCTGATTCATGTGTGCAAAATCTCATTAAATTGGGTGCAAAACATCGATATTATGTGTGCAAAAATTCATTACATTGGGTGCAAAATGTGCTAAGTGAGGTGTGCAAAATCTCATTAAATTGAATGCAAAACATCGAATTCATGTGTGCAAAAAATCATTACATTTGGGGTACAAAATGTGCTGAGTGAGGTGTGCAAAATCTCATTAAGGTGAGTGTAAATTATTTGAGTGAGGTGTGCAAAATCTCATTAAGACGGGTGCAAATTGTATTCATAAGGTGTGCAAATTGTAATATAACCCCATTTATGCTTCCTGATATGAGAATGAGATCATGGGATATAACTACTCCAATTTATATATAAGATCACATAGGATTCATACATAGCTAAAAAAGGAATCATTCATTCATTGAAAACTGAAAAGTCTCTCTTGTGTTTGCTTACATTACATGCTACAGTGTAACTCTTTCTTTCCTAAAAGAAGCAACACACAATGAAAAATGTACAAAGTAACATGCACTTAGTTCTCGCAACTGATGCCAAAGCCAAGGCTCAAATGGACTCCTGAACTTCTCCAAACATTCATTGAGACAATTAATCAGCTTGGAGATTCAGAAAGTGAGTGCATACTATATAGTAAAAACTACAAAACAATACCTTTCTACAAAACAAGTATATCTAATGATCACTTGAACTTTGTTATATAGAAAACAAGTATATCCAATAACCCCTAAAAAGAGATGGTAACTGTAAGAATTGAATTTCAGTTTCTGCGCTTCTTGGCAACAGTTTTCTTTCTAAACCCCTTCCCAGCCGAACCAAGGCATTCAATCATCAACTCATCAGTATTACATACTATGTAAGGACTTGATTGAGCTGGAGTTGGCTTTACCACTCTATATTTCTCTGATTTGTTTATAACATCCTTAAGAAGTGCATTTGAAAGTGATGTAAGCATTTGGATAACCAATTGCTTCCTTAGATTAACGCACTCAAGCTGCAATAACAATGTTCACAAAGATTTTATATTATAAAAAAAAACATGAACATCAAAAGCAAAAATAAAAACTATACAAAAAACATTTACTTCGTCCCATTCTGGCATGTTGGACTCATTAATCTCGATACTACTAGGATTCCACATTTCTACCCATTTTATTACAAACAATCCGCAATCATAGCTGAAAAAATAATTGTAGAATTTAGTTAGTCTTATCATGTACATTTATATTATTTATAATATAACATAATTAATATTATGCTTACTTATTTGATTGTCTAGGAAGATTCAAATAAATTGGGATCAGGTCATTCTTTGGTAGCTCATAGTTTGGCACAGCTATCGAGACCATTTGTTGAATCAATTTGCTCTGAAAAAAAGGTTCATTGTTAATAAATAAAACTATTAAACCACATAATATAATATCATGTGAGCAAAACTATTGAAATTATACCGCATATATGTCTAACTGCACCCTATCTCCTTTAGCCTCTTTATACAAGGAATCCAAGACAAAAAGTCTTTTTTCATAGATGTCATAAGCATATAGCCACCAGTGATAGTCATAGCAACACGGCACCAATAACTGCATTATATTATATTTTCTTATTAGAAGTGAAAGTCTTGACCAACAAATCGATTTATAATTTAACAAAGTAATGATGAAATTGTCCAAAACCATAAGTACCAAAGGATACAGAAATACTTCTCATGATTAGGGTCAGCAGATTCAAATGAGGCAAAAGGAGGCATCACTAACTTTAATGTATAAATAAAGAGAAGGTCCAATGCCCATATATCAAGTATAGATTCAAAAACAGAGGATAGCATTAAGTAATATATTCATGTCTATAACTTTATATGTCCAATTATTGTTATTAGTCCAAAAACAGAGGATAGCATTTCTGTTTCATTTCTATTCCATTATAAATATTTAATAGCATTCAAATGAAAAAAATTAACACAAGGTAACAGTAACAGGGTATGTGGATAGAAACATGGTTCTGAAAAAAATGCAGAGCACAGGAAATAGACACCCCCAGAATTAAATAAAGGTAAACATTTTCGGTCTAGTACTATAATCTTAAGGGATTCAACTATGGTAGAGAAGTTTCAACTATGACAGGGAAGGAATGAAATTAATCCACAAATAGCTTGACACCGACAAAATAAATACATAGCAAATATAGCTCTGGCACAAACAAAAAAATTAACACAATACATAGATAACAAAAATTACTCACCCATCTATGTTTTGGAATTTCCTTTTGCTCAAAAAAACTGTCACCATTCTTTCCAAAATCATCGGGAAGAAGTACATAACTTTTTTTCTTTCTTTTGATCAAGTGTCCCCAATGTGAGAACATCTCTCCCTATATATAAAGAAATAGTTAGATTATAAAGTTTAAACTCTCCAATTATAAAACTGAAAAAGTAGTTTGTAACTTTGTATACACACCAAAACAAAAGCATTTATGCAATAGACATCAAAGCTAGGTGGCCTTAATTTGTTGAAAAAAAAGACCATATAATTCAAAACCTGCATTTTACAATGTAATGTTAGTTCCAAAACATAATACACATAAAAATATAAAAAAAAAACAGAAACATGTCACAATCAAGAAATCTAACCATATTGTTTATTTGATGTCTTGTCAACATTGACATGATATCCTCCCTAACAAGCATTGCTCTAGGTATATCTTTTAAGATGCACAAAGTCTCATCCTTGTTCAACCTATCGTCTGTTGCCCAAAAGTATATCTTATCCTTATCTACTTCTGTTAACTTATTATCCTCTATCACCTTTTCTTCTTCCCCTATTTTATTTTTCTCATCTATCACCTTTTTTTCTTCCCCTATTTTGTTTTCCTCATGTATCATTAGGGAGAATGATGGAATTGATGGTACCACAGGTTCTTGTCTCTTCTTGACTGGAGAAGGTGTATATATATCACAGTCTTCTATTTCTAAGAAAGCTTGTACTGCACTTTGCACAATTTCTCTCCATTCAGGTTTTATTGCATCATCTAAAGCATAAAACAGAACATATACACAAAAATTATATTAATGTATGCACACAAAAATGAGATTTAAAATAGAGAGAAAGTGGACTCTAAATAATAGGAATGTGAGTGCAAACTTGCTGATTCACGTGTGCAAAAATTCATCAAGGTGGGTGCAAAACATCAAATTCATGTGTGCAAAAATTCATTAAAGCGGGTGCAAAACATCAAATTCATGTGTGCAAAAATTCATTACATAGGGTGCAAACTTGCTGATTCATGTGTGCAAAAATTCATTAAAGCGGGTGCAAAACATCAAATTCATGTGTGCAAAATAGCATTAAAGCGAGTGCAAACTTGCTGATTCACGTGTGCAAAAATTCATCAAGGTGGGTGCAAAACATCAAATTCATGTGTGCAAAAATTCATTAAAGCGGGTGCAAAACATCAAATTCATGTGTGCAAAAATTCATTACATAGAGTGCAAACTTGCTGATTCATGTGTGCAAAAATTCATTAAAGCGGGTGCAAAACATCAAATTCATGTGTGCAAAATAGCATTAAAGCGAGTGCAAACTTGCTGATTCATGTGTGCAAAAATTCATTAAAGCGGGTGCAAAACATCAAATTCATGTGTGCAAAATAGCATTAAAGCGGGTGCAAAACATCAAATTCATGTGTGCAAAAATTCATTGAATATTTATAAATCATTACAATTTTTGGTGAAAATTTTTTAAAAAAATGGCAAATATAAGGAAATTCGAACAAAGTAAATATGAATCTACCAATTGTGAAGCAAGCAAATTAACACAATCTTCTAATGGTGTTTTGCAAACAAAAGAAAAATATTTAAAAAAATAATAATAATAACGCATAGCTTTTGCTCCGAAAACTATATATTTTACAAAAATATTTGGAATATATTAAATTAGTTACAAAAATAATAATAGTGGGACTGTTTCTTAAGCAGTTTCTTATTTTTTTCTCGTTCTTAATTTTTGTTTATTTTTTTTTAAATCAGTAAAAAAAATTAGTTACAAAATTAATTAATATGTAAATACATAGTTTTATTTATTTTTAATATGTATTTTATATATCAATAAATATTCAAACGCTAACTTGTTTTAATTGTTAATTTTGTTTATACCTAATATGGTTGATACTTTTATGTGGATTTATAAAATTCATCAAGGTGGGTGCAAAACATCAAATTCATGTGTGCAAAAATTCATTAAAGCGAGTGCAAAACATCAAATTCATGTGTGCAAAAATTCATTACATAGGGTGCAAACTTGCTGATTCATGTGTGCAAAAATTCATTAAAGCGGGTGCAAAACATCAAATTCATGTGTGCAAAATAGCATTAAAGCGAGTGCAAACTTGCTGATTCATGTGTGCAAAAATTCATTAAAGCGGGTGCAAAACATCAAATTCATGTGTGCAAAATAGCATTAAAGCGGGTGCAAAACATCAAATTCATGTGTGCAAAAATTCATTACATAGGGTGCAAACTTGCTGATTCATGTGTGCAAAATTACATAACAAAAATCTCATATATATTCACATAATACATAATGCAAAACAACAAACACTAAGAACTATAATTTATACCCATATTGCTAGGCGATCTCATTGGCGATCTCATGTTGTTTTCATCTTTTTTGTCTTCCCTATTAAATCAATAAAAATAATAATTAAAGATTTGTAGAACAATAAATAAAAAAAATCATAACTATAAAAAAAGCACATACACTATTTTTACCTTGTTTTGACCTCTTTTTCATCATCTTGCTTTGCATCACTATAAAGAAGAATACACTATATTTTACTTTACATTCTCTTTTATTACAAAAGATAAATCAAAACTAATTTTTACCTTTCTTTATCTTTTTGCTCATCTGATACATTATCATCTTCCTTTGACATTTTGTTGTCATTATTTTGTTCATCAAATCTATAAAAAAAAAAATTTAATTAGTGATAAAGAGTGTTTGTAATACTCATAAGCTTCCCAAAATTTTTTTTTTTACCTTTCTTTCTTTTCCTTCGTTGTGTTATCTTTATTAAGCTCCTTCGCCCCCCTTTTCTTAGTTGGTGCTCTTGTTGTGTTCTTTGCAAATTTAGCATCAACACCACCTTGCTTAACTAAAAGGGTAACAATACCCTACAATAATAATCACACAGATTATATTTTACACTCATCATATTATGCAAAACAGAAAAAAAAATCCAGAAAAGGTTCAGTTCACTAGAAATTAATATTTAGCTTATAATGCTTTCCATTTGCCGACGGAGAAGAGTTGTAGCATAACTAGCATTCCATGAATTAAAAATTGAAAATAAAAAACAGAGATTACATATTAAATCCAGTTTAGTTTCAATTTTGTTATTTACCATTGTAATTGTATTGTTTGCACCAAACTTGCCACTATTTTTCTTTTATCACACTGCATTCAATCTTTAGACCAAATAACTACACACTAATTCACTAATAAGCACACCAGAAAACAGCACAATTATACTCACTAATCCACATCTGCACTCAACAACCTTAGAATGTCATTTTACTAACTTCTAAAACAAGGCATGCAAATATAAGACTTAGAATAAAATTGAGGCAATATCATAACTATAACTATGCCATTTGAGCATTCTATATAGATATCAGGATTTCAACAATTAGGAATTCAACACAGTTGTATGTATCTCAAACAACACACACATCACACATCACACAAGAACACATAAAGGATCAAACCTAATTAATATATTTCCTCTTAGATAAACAAAACGTAGCTAATAACTAGAAGTGAAAAGAATTCAACTTAGAAATGTGCATTAAGGGGTTCATTAATAGAAAGAATTCTGGGATATTATAAGCAATCATCAATTTTTTAAAAAAAAAGAAGCGAATTAACATGATAAAATAAATAAAACAAACCGTTGGCCTTTGCTTTGATGATTCCTGTGTCAACTTCTTTGCAAGTTTTTCTTTATCCCAATAAGCAATCCATGGTGGTGGAGGCCCCATATAATTTTCCTTATCTCCAAATGTGTCTTTGTGGTAATAGATAATCTACAAGCAAAATAATAAATGTAATGATTATCATCAAAAAAGAAATGAAAAAAGGAAAAAAAGGATAAGTACATTAGACAGATTACCATCAAAACATAAAGACAACCATCAATACTTAATGTATTTTTTTCCTTGAATTTTTGAACCCCTTTCATAAGCTCATCATGCACAAATCTTGCCCAATTGTATCTTGTTATATTCTCTACATCAACAATGGCACGTAAGTGCTTTGGGGATGTGACAGCGCTACTTGTTGGTGCCAAAAATGAGCTAATAATGAACATTGTAAATGCTCTCCTAAAATAATCTCTCCCTTTGGATGTTGAAACATTACATTCTCTTGAATGTAATACTTCTTGTAACCATGGGTTTGTCACAGACTTGAATGGGGCAACTAATCTTTTTTGCTCTGAAGTCCAATCTCCTTCTTCTGGAAAACTTTTACCAATTGAAGGTAATCCTAGAGCTAACCCAATTTTGTCTGTTGTCACATCGATATCCCCCACCACTAATTCCAGTTTGCTTGTTATTGTGTTATATGCTTTAGCAAGTGCGAGGAATAACCGCCTATCAATTTTCCAATCTTGAATAGCCTTCATGGATGAGAATCCCATTTTATCAACTTCAATTTTTTGCTCTTTTGTAAGAGAATTTATCGTTGTGAAAACCGAAACAGGAGAACAACGACATTCTATTACTTTCTGCAAAAATAAAGTAAAAAAATCTTATTAAACTGGGTGCAAAATATGCTAAGTGATATATGGAAAATTTTATTAAATTGAGTGCAAACTGTGCAAGTGAGGTGTGCAAAACTTGATTAAAGTGAGTGCAAATTGTAAAATTGATGTGTGCACCGCTAGGGGGCCAGCAGTTTTTAGTACAAGTTAATAATCCCAGCATGCAGCATATGCAATATTTTCCCCTATGGTGTACAAATTAAATAACCCACATCATATACCAGCCAAAAATAGAGAAAATCAATTTTAGAAGATTAGGATTTAAACCAAACAAAATAGAGAAAATCCAAAATCAGTTATGAGGTGATAAAATTGATTTTTTGGCCTTCAGAAATTCAAGATGCAACCAAACTTGAACTATTTTATGGTTTCTTTATCCTACTTTGTGTGAATGGAATGTGTATGTTTAGAAACTTTATTTATCCATTGTTTTGACTGTAATGTAATGTAGAGTTTGTTAAATTTGGATGAACTTTGTTTAGCCAAAAGATTTGGATATGTTATATATCAAATGCTTTGGAATAATTTCACTCTTAGATGGATATAATTGAGGGACTAAATGAATATTTTTTATTAACCTTTTTTTTTTAGAAACATAAAATAAATGAAAAGAACGTCATGGTTTAGGAGACTAAAAGCATGTTTAAGTATATATAAAAATAGAACTATGATTGAAAAGACATATATATGGAATGGAGGAGTTGTGTGCATGTTCACTTCACACCCTCAATAATAACTTGCAGCTCATGAATGAGGAATCCCTTAAATTGAACTCAAAGGAATGGAAGTAACAGTATGATTTAACATTATCCCATCATTTTAGTAGTAGAGAGAAGCCTAGGGATATATCTACCAGACACAACATACATAAATGGAAGCAGCCACATTTGGACATGGTCCTGTCGTGCTCATGCCATGTGTTGATGTTCAAAGTTAAGGTGAGAGGATCCAGACTGATAGGAATTATATCTAGGCATGTATACTTTAGGCAAAATTGATGTGTGCAAAATCAAATTAAAGTGGGTGCAAACTGTTCGAAAAATGTGTGCAAAAAACAATTATATTGAGTGTAAACTATGCTGAATAATGTGTGCAAATTCTCATTAAAGTGTGTGCAAAATTTCATTCAGATGGGTGCAAAGTGTCCTGAGCAAAGTGTGCAAAATCCCCTTTTTAATTGGTTCATACCCGAGATTCTAGTTCTTCAAGAGTTTTCGGCATTTTCCTTCTAGTTCCTGCTTCAGATTTCTTTGTAGTTGTACTTCTTCGCGGCATCTTAATATCTGGATCTTTTTCCATTTTCAAATAATCACTGCATGTTATTAAGAAACATACTATTAACAAAGCTAGTAATCAATTATGCAGTAGCCATTATCAAAGCTCTACCACAACAAAGCTATACTAACAAATGAGATAATAACTTAATGAATTTTTTCAAAGATTTATAAATTAAATGTCATATGTTTAACCTTTGACACTCCAGAACATTCTGGAAGTTTAAGTGTTCAGGCTAAAGAAAAAGTGACTTTACAAGCTCAACATATACCTATTTAGTCTATGATGTCTTGAAACTTGCATATACTGAACAATAGATTGTCTATCAAACTTGCCTTTAGTTCATTGGCCATCAATTCATTGTCAGTATTTGGAACTCCAAACTTGATGGCAATTTTTGCAATAAGACTCTTCTCCCACAAGAACTCCAAACTTGATAGCAATTTTTGCAATAAGACTCTTCTCCCACAACTTTAGGATAGCAGCAGCTAAGCCTTGAAGTCTTCTGTTCCTTCCTTCATAGTTCATATTAAACACAAAATAATTTAATTGACTTTATGCATAAAGGGATAACCATGAAAGTATTTTTGAATATAGCTTTATTTTCTTTCTGAGAGCTAATATTGGTTGACAGTCAAGTTATTATGATTTTCATATACATGTATTGATTCAATTCATCAATCTTCAAGCAATTAATTCTTGTTACAGAGATTGTTTTCTATGTATGATTAGTTAATATAATAGCATCAACAACAATGTATTTAGGTGGTCTATCAAAATTGACATCAACGATAAATCATTGACCAGAAACCACCAACATCCAGGAGCATACCAAGGACAAAATGGACTGGCAAAAGTAATAATAAAGGTAGAAGAAGAGAAGAGTTATTATAGAGTTGCTGCGGTAATTTCTCAAACAGGTGGTGGGCAATCTACTCATGAAAATGGTGTTGCTGCGTCTTATCATATTAAACTTCAGCTTCAATTTCCAAAGCTCTACCACAACAAACCTCTAGTAACAACTGAGATAATAACTTAATGATGAATCAAAATCAAAATCAAAATCAAAATCAAAAGAAAAATCAAAAGAAATTTTATTATAGAGTGTTTAAAGATTTTTCATGAAAGACAGGAAACATTGAGTAATATTTTTGGGTGTTATTATGAATTTCTGGTTGCATGTTTTGAATGGATACAGAATGATGGACAGCAAGAAGGTAAGAGTTGAAGAAAGCAATAAATGAACAAAAATCAAAACTCATTTACCTTCACATTAATCTTGAAGAAGCATCACACATTAGTAGAAACGAAGAAGAATGGATAGAGAGCTGAGAGATGCTGTTGCATGTTGCAGAGAGTAACGCTGCTGCTATTGGAGACGCTACTTGAGATGAACAGCGAGCTCAAGAATGCTGATTCATGTTGAGCGTGCTGCAGCGTTGAGAGCAACAAAAATGGCGTGCAAGAGTGTAGAGGAGAGACTAAAATTTTTGGGGAGAAGAAGAGAGCGTGGTAAAGGAGCGTGAATACACGCTCTCTTTATGGGTTTGGGCTTTATTTTGTTTGAGGTATAAAATTAGTATTGTTGGTTGTTTGCTGGCCCAAAAGTTAGAAAACTGCTGGCCCCCTAGCGGCCCTCGTTTAGTATCTAAACTCTTCAAATTTTTGTATTGTAACACAATTCTTTACCTACAACCAGTCAAATTCATTTGCTCAATATAATAGTAACAATAATAACGAGTAATAATAATCAAAATTCAAAACTATATACAGAATAATTATACATAATTATTAATCGTGTGTATTATCTTAATCATTTTAAATGGTTTATACGCTAATAAAAATTAAGCAAGTTTTTTAACTTTACTCGTGTAGAGAATTTTCAATGAGCAAGACCTGAAGAAGAGGGTCGAACTGAAAAAAAAAATTATTGCTTAGCATTGACTATTAAAGATTTTGACTGAAGTATAAGATTGAAACATTTTTAATCAAATTAAGCTAAATTCAAATGTTAAGAGTAGAAAGTATATATTTTTGAGCAACTAGCAACATATCTTCTCAAACCACTCTCTTTATGAATAGCAGTAATTATTGTTTTAGAACTTTTTTTAATTGTTTTCTTTTTTCCGTTATCCATTAGATAATATTTTTTTAATATCTCAATTGAAAAAATTTCATTAGATAATGTACTCCAAAAAAATATAATGTACTCCAGATGAAAGGTATCAGAAGTCTCAAAGTTGATTTGATGAAAAGGAAAAGAAATTAGAGTAGAAAAAAGTGAAATTGAAAATTTATTGAAGAAGTGAAAAAAAAAGTGAAGTTATCTGTTTGTTACAGTGGGTTTTATACATGGTTAGTAAGACGTGAGATGAGTGATTACGAGTTCGTTAAGTGTTGAGCTGAAGTCTAACTGACTGGTGCTGAGCTGTCATAACTGACTCAGCTGTGAGAACTGACTGTAGAGAGTTGTAGAAGGTTCGTTATTGTCTTTCACTAACACCAAACAATTAAAAATAATTATATAATTTCAGATATAATAAATACATAATTACTAATGTTTAAAAAATCGGATCGGATTGGTTGGTTGAACCGGTCTAACTGAAAATTGACGATAAAAACGGTTTGATTTGTCTCTAATAACCGTCTCTTTGTAAACCACTGCAAAACTGCTGAACCGGCCAAAATTTCAAGTTTAATGTTACTAGGGATTACTTGTTGCTGTTTTGTAATATTTTTTTGAAATTTCAAATTTAGTGTAATTAGAAATTACTTGTTGCTATTTTGTAATGTAATAATGTTTGTTGCTAAATGATAATTTGTATTGCTGTTGTTTTTAATTTTATGAATGATTTGTTAATTTTAATTATCAATGATAGTATTAATCAAAGAAGCAATTGTTGATAACAATACATTTATGAATAATAACTTGTCTATCAATTCTCTTATTTTGATTTGTTACTTTCAAATTCGCTCCAATCTATTTACAGGTTCATAAATACGGATGAAGTTGATTTTGTTAATAACTTTTATGTTTCTTTTGCTTTTCTAGGATTTTAAATTGATATATAGCTTCAATGTAGTCACTATTTTTCTTACTGATCTGCTAATGGTTTGGTATTACTTTTACTATTGCTGCTTTTATAATTGCTACAGCCGCTGCTGAACATGTGTAGACCATTTATTTAACGTACATGGCAACTTGAGAAAAACCAGAGCCATGCATCTGATATAAGGCTTGTTTTTTAGATTTGTATATTTAGTATTTACAGCCTAAGCAATTTCTTTCTGTTATTATCATTATTATCTGTTTAGTAGTATTTTTTATGTTTTACTTGTTTTCAATTTGTTATAAATTTTCTTTGTACTCCATAATGTAATATATATATTAAGGGTGTTTTCATGTTGGCATTTAATATTTAGATATTTTTTATTATTTAACTTTTAAATTTGTATTTTGACAAGATCATATAAATTTGTGTTAGTGATGTAACTGAGAAAGGGTAGCTATTAGCTACACTTGATATAATAAGTATGTGGTGTGACCCTGTTTAGTATATATAGCAGAAAAAATTCTTCTTGTAAACACACTTTCTAATAGAATTCCAAAAGCATTTTCTCTTTTAATTTCATTTCTCTTACTGAAAATCTCATATGGTATCAAGAGTCTCAAAATCAAGTTCTTGATCATGTCCTTCCTCATCTCTACTTCATCCTCAACAAAATAACCTCTCATTCTCATAGCTGAAAAGCTTGATGGCACCAATTTCAACACATGGCGCCATCAAGCATGGCTCACAATTCAGAATCTTTCAATGGAGACTCATCTTGATTGGGCTAATGCTCCTAATAGATTTGAACTTGTGACGAAGTCTCCGCTTGCAACAGCATCAAAAGTTGATGCAACTACCAAATCCGATTCTACAACAGAAACTTCAACAAATCTGCTACAAGAAACTGAAGCATTCAAGATCTGGAAGCAAGATGATCTCCCCCTTATCATATGGCTCATGGTTTCAATGACTACATCATACAAGAACAAGATTGTTCATTGTGCATGCTTCTGTGATGCGTGAACCACCATCATCACCTACTTCTCCTCAACATCCAAGAGAAAAATTCAAAGCTTGAAATTCTAATTAAAATGTGTCAAAAAAATAGGTACAATTCATGATTATCTCTCCAAAGTTCAAAAGCTAGTTGACTCCCTTTCTGCTATTGGATATCAATTGGATGATGAGGATCATATCCAAGCTATTACTGATGGATTGCCTGAGGATTATAGTAGTTACATAACTTCTATCATATCAAGATTGGGCACTTTCTCTGTTAGTGAGGCAAAATCTTTTCTTCAAGCATATGATGATATGCTTGATAGATTCAAGACTCCATCCTCATCAATTCCCGTGGCAAACTTCACACAAGCTTTCTTACTGTCATCAACTAGAGGAATGGGTGCAAGACGAGGTCGTGGTGGCGGTAGATCCCAAAGGGGTGGTCGGAGCTCATGGCAACCTCCAAGAACAAACTGCCAAATTTGTGGCAGGGTAGGTCATGCAGCATGGAGCTGCTACCATCGCTTTGATCAGCAGTTCCAACCAAACCCACCACGTCCTACTCCTCCACCACAATTTCCCTTTTCTAATACATGCCCTCCATCACCATCTGCATCATTCCATCAGCCACAAGCATATATGTCTACAACATCTTCCATTGGAGACTCATCCTGGTATGCTGACTCAGGAGCATCTCATCATGTCACTGTCGATCCCAACAATTTGCTCTCTCATTCTCCAAGCAATCTTGATCATGAGCAACTTTTTGTAGGTAATGGTGCAGGTATTTCTATTTATAAATTTGGTTCCTATTTTTTCTGAATATCGCTCTGAGAAATGTTTGTTTTTAGGCTATGACACTAAATTTCATGGATATAAATGTATGAGTAAGTCTGGAAAAGTTTATATGTCTCGGCATGTGATCTTTGATGAGTTGAGTTTTTCTTGTCATGATTTGTTTCAAAATTCTTCTGCTCACATTACTAACATTAAATCTGTTGCTAGCTATATTACTGATGCTTATTACAGCTTACCCTCCACATTAAAATCACCAAATACTACCATGACAAGTAACTCGTTCTCTAATCAAACTCAAACTGGTGGAACAACTACAAATTTGCAATCACCTACACCTACTAGTTTGCAGGACACTAGTATTTTCCCTAACCCAGTTTTAGAGACTAATGTCTCTATGCATAGTGAGGCCACTGGTCAGGGACTTGATCCCCCTCCAAGTCAGCTTCCTCATCCAACCACCAATACACACAATATGGTAACAAGATCAAAGACGAGTATACACAAGGCAAAGTCCTATATTACACATATTGATATTGATCTTAAACAACAAGTACCTAAAACTGCTGCTCAAGCTATCTAAACCCCTCACTGGAAGGAGGCTATGGATGCTGAGCTCAAAGCACTAAGGCAATGCAATACTTGGTGTCTTCTGACTCACCCACCGAATGCAACTATAGTAGGGAGAAGTGGGTTTTTGCCATTAAACGAAACACTAATGGTGAGGTTGTTCGTTATAAAAATCGTCTTGTTGCCAAAGATTTTCATCAAACCGAAGGCATAGACTATGAGCAAATGTATAGCCCAGTGATAAGACCTTCTTCTGTTCGTGTTGTGCTTACTCTAGCCATCACACAAGGATGGGTTCTACGTCAGTTTGATTTTAATAATGCTTTCTTAAATGAAATTTTAATGGAACATGTTTTTATGACTCAACCACAAGGCTATGAGGACAGCAATACTAACCTGGTATGCAAGATGAATAGGGCCCTGTATGGCCTGAAACAGGCGCCACGGGCATGGTACTTAACTTTGAAAGAAACATTGACAAAGTTTGGGTTTGAAAGTACTCGATCCGATATTTCACTGTTTGTAAGGAAAATACCAAATCAGTCGTATACATGATAGTATATGTCGATGACATTGTTGTCACTGGGAATGATGCTAATAAAATTGATCTATTAATTAAGCAAGTCAATACAATTTTCCCTCTTAAATATCTTGGTAATTTAAATTTTTTTCTTGGCATAGAATTTTCTTATTTGCAGGGAGGACGCGTACACCTATCCCAAAGGAAATATGCAATGAAAATTTTGAAAAAGGCCAACATGAAAATGGCAAATGCCTTGCCTACTCCCATGGTTGAGAATTTGAAACTCTATACAAATGATTCTGAACCTTGTTCTGATCCGAAGCTTTATCGTTCTATAGCAGGGGCTCTCCAATATCTGACTATGACAAGGCCTGATCTTGCGTTTTCTATGAATAGAGTTTCACAATTTATGCACAATCCCACTCTTAATCACTGGAAAGTAGTAAAGAGGATCTTGCGCTATTTGAAAGGGACAGTAAGTGATGGGATTATCTTTTCAAAGTGTATTAATTTTAGACTCATGGGTTTTGTTGATGCAGATTGGGCAAGTGATCTCGATGACCGACGGTCTCTCACAGGCTACTGTGTATATCTAGGAACAAATCTAATTTTCTGGAAGTGCTATAAACAATCTAAAGTCAGCCATAGTAGCACAGAGGCCAAATATCGTGCGTTGGCTTCTGTGCAGTCTGAACTTGTGTCACTACAGCATCTTCTTAGTGAACTGGGTGTGTCTCAAAAGATTGCTCCATTAATTTACTGTGACAATCAGAAGCTTGCAGCCAATCCAGTTCTCCATAGTCGTTGCAAGCATTTGGAATTAGACTTGCATTCGTTAAGAAAAATGGTGAATAATTAAGAAAGAACTGTTTGTAGTTAACATTCCTGCACTTGACCAAATTGCAAATGTGTTAACAAAATCATTATCTTCTAGGTTGTTTGAATTTTTCAAAGACGTCAGTAGTTCACTCCCCTAAAGTTTGAGGGGAGGGGGGAGGAGGGGGTATTAGTGTTGTAACTGAAAAAAGGTAGCTATTAGCTACACTTGATATAATTAGTATGTGGTGTGACCCCCTTCTTAGTATATATAGCAGAGAAAACTCTTCTTATAAACACACTTTCTAATACAATTTCAAAAGTATTTTTTTTTTAATTTCATTTCTCTTACTGAAAATATCATATAATTTGGTTGATGATATTTTATGTAGTGTTTTAAATTCGAATATATTTTAAGATTTATATTAGACTATAATTATATTTTAGGATGTTTATTTATAATTTATTTATTATTCTATTCATAAACGATTTTTTCGGTTAAACCATCAGTTAGACCGATTAGACTAATAAACTAATAAATCAATGACTAAAACGATTTGATATAATTGGTCCGGTTCTCAGAACCTTAGTAATTACAGATATTATATATATAATTATAGATGTTATATTATATAAGACAATTTTAGATATTATTTCTCTAATATTATCAAAATAAAAATATGCTTCTTCTCAATCACATATTGTAGTTCACTTGGTATTAGATATCTGGTTGTATTAGTATTTTAATTAATTATATTTTATGCATATCAAGAAATCAGTTATTTATTTACAATATATAAAAAATATAAAATATATCAAAATAAAACCAATCTGTTTACATCAAAAATAAAATCTGATAAAATAAAATAAAAGAAAAGTAGGAGGAAAAAAAGAGGAAAGTTGAAGAAATTAAAGAGGAGAAAAATAAAAAAGAAATAAAAGAAAACACAAGCAAAGGGACACAGCTATGAAAGGAACATTTATATCATTATATGTCATTTTGTGCATCAGTGTCATGTGCTAGAAGACTTATATTATATAAACATTATTGTTTATCTGATCCATCCTATTCTTCTTCCTCACACACAAACATCCTTTTTTAACTTTATTTTTTTTTATCACTTTGTTTAGTTGATGCAAACCATTCAAAACTCCTAACTTTTAATAGGTCACACCTAATTCTCAAAATCACATGGTAAAAGTTAGGGAGGTACATGTAATTAGGCATCACAGGCCCCACTGATGATGTACAAATTAGTAATAAAAACTGTAAATTAAAAATTATATTCAATGTATGTATTCATATGTATTATACAATGGCAAATTGGCAATACAACTCATCCATATCATTCATCATGGATGATATATAATATATGTATAAACCTTATTAAAATTCAATCTAGTAGTAAATTGATAAATAAATTACACAATTTGCATGTCAAATATATTAACAAATTTCTTTTAGTGAAATTCTAAAATTATCTACAAAAGAGATAATATCATTAACAAAATTACCTATAAAAATGAAATCATCCAAAAAAAAAAAAAGAAAATCCATTTATAAAAATATTAAAAAATATTTTTTTATGGATAATTTTGAAATTTAATTTAGCAGCAACATAAATTTTCATATATAATTTTGTTACCTTCACACTTTTTTTCCCTTTTTGCCCTTGTTTGAGGTAAATCACTAAATTATTACTTCTTCTTGCTCCTATCTCTATTGTTGGAGAAGATTGAACACAAACCAGAGAGACTTACAGGAGGAACATTCAGAACAGGATTGACTCTAACACTATTGTTATTATTATTCCCATAATATGATGCATTGTGACTTCTCTTCAATGGAGGCTTTAGACGATGATGATGATGATTAGAATTAGAAGAAGAAGAAGACCTTGTTGTTGTTGTTGCTGTTGTGGTGCTATAAGAATAATAATGCTTCTGATGAGAATTTTGTTGCTTGATAGAGGAAGAAAGTGGGACCCTTTTAGGAGAAGAACCAGTTGAATTGCTTCTTGACAAAAGTGGCAATGGACACAATCTCCTACCATACCCACTTCCACAACTGCTACTCCTCTTGAAGCTCCAAAATGATTTTGAATTTGAACCACCATCAACATAGTTATGATTATTCAACTCCTTTGTTTCTTTGTTTCTAATAATAATTTCATTATTAGTGGGCTTTTCTTTTGCAGAGTTGGTCCGAGTGGTAAGTGGCTCGATATTGCTTAAGCAAGAAGGTACCGGGTTCGAGGCCTTGTGTATTAACTGATGACTACTACCGTTTTGCTTCAGAGGGGCATTTGTGTCTTTTTGGGTGTTCTTGATTTCAGTTGGGACGATTCTACCCTCGGAGAAAAGCTCATCAGCTGAAGATGTTTGGTTGTTCTCTTCATGGATATGGAAATCGAAATCAATGGATGAGTTGAATCTAGATGAGTTTGATCTCAAAGGGTGTTGAATTCTCTCAACTGGGATCACATCAAATTGGGAGAAATCATGTGAGAATGAAATTCTTGGACTCATTGGATTTTCTGAGCAAATAAATTCAACCACCATTTTCTAAGGAAAAAAAAAATGGTGACAGAGTTAACCCAAAAAAAATGAGGAAAGGATCCTTTTTATGAAAGAACTAAACAGAACAATGGAGGGTTCAAGGAAAAAAAAAAAAAACTTTGAATTGAGGAAAGGTGAGAAATCAAATCAAAGTTTTAATTTGCAACCCTTTTTTTTTTCTTTTTGAGTGGTCCAATAGTGAAGGCAAAAAAGTTGTGATGATATGAGGAATAATAACATGGCAAATAGGGTGTTGAGGGAACAGAGAATGAGACTTTGGAAAAGAAAATGGTGAGTGGTTTCTTTTTAAGTCACAGATTCAAAGGTTGGAACGTTGAAGAGGGTGGTGTTGGTTGCAGAAAGATGAAGCCATGTGTTTTTGTAAGGTTAGACTAATTCATTCAGCACAGCTTTTCAAACATGGTGGTTAACAACCATTAAAAAATAAAAACAAAGAAGCTAACTCCAATATTAAAATGAATAGGAAAAGAAAAAAAAAAACAAACTCATTTCAACTATTCTTATATTATTCTAGTATTAGATGGTAGTCCACATTTTGATTTATTTTATATTAAATAATAACATTTCATTCTTAAACATTTTTTATTTAATAAGAAGTGATGCATTTTTTTAATGAGAAAACAACAAATGAGTTCTTTATTTTTTATCTCAAAGATAAATAAGTTATTGATTAATTAAAAATATAAAAACGTTCTTCACTTTTTAAAACATGGGACATATAAATTTTTTCAAGTGACGTATTTGTTATTATATATTTTCGAGAAAAAATTTAAATATCTCTCCTATTTTAAAAAATAATTTTTTATATTTTTAATTAATAAGAAACTTATGTGTCTTCAAATTATAAAGTCAAATAATTTTTAATTTTTAATTTATTATATTTTATATTAATAGGTCAGTTTAAGATTTAAGATTTATACGTTGTATTCATAAAATTCATCTACACACTCATTATCATTTGTGGGTAAGCTAAGTTTTAACTCATATTTTACAATTTTCAATAAGATATACACTTATAATGATTTATGAACAAATATTTTAACTCTATATATTAACAAGTAAATCATTACAAGCATACAAAGTTTACATTTTTTATTAGATCTAATCCTTGGCAATGATTTATGAACGAGAAAAATGGTAAGTGAATAACTGTTTTTTAACAAAATCTAATCAAATCTTCAAAGTGTTATTTTTTAAATAACAGAAAAAAAATAGCACAAATTTTATAAAACTAACACAAATTTTTGGAACAAACAAAAAACACATGGTCTTTTGGATATAAACACAACAAATATATATATATATATATATATATATATATATATATATATATATAAGAGGTAGGGGTGAGCACGGATAATGGGAATCCGATTATCCGATCGAACTCGAACCAAACCAATTAAATTGGTTCTTAAACTAATGGGTAATCGGGTTTAACCCGAACTAAACCGATAGTTTTTGTTAGTGATTGCTTCGGATATCAGTTTTGGGGGTGCAGAACCCGAACCAACTCGCGATCTCGATCATATATTAATTAAATAAAAAATAAAAAAATATATATGACTTTTTCATTAGACAATGATTATTCATTATTAATATGTTTGGATTTTAATGAGTTTAGTTTTTAATGTATTTGGTGTTTAATATGTTTGGATTATTTCTATTGATGTTACATGTTTATTGTACTTGTTGAATTTTTAAGATAAAAATTTAGTTTTTTTTTTATGAATTTCAAAGTCATCGGGAACCCAATTACCCGAACTGAACCAATCCGTTCTTAATCGGTTTGGTTTTATTTAAGTACATATACAAAAAAATGTAAATCCGAACCAAACCAAATCAATTACATTTTGATCGGTTCGATTTTAATTTTACAATAAACCCGAATCAAACCGACCCGTGTTCACCCCTAATAAGAAGAAGAAGGAAAGAAAATCAACAAAAAAAATGCAAAAAGAAATAACAGCAAATAAGCCACAAGGAAAATGAAAAAAAAAAAAAAGACTTACATTAGGAAAAAAAACCCATTATTTATCCATGATTACTTTATGAACAATCCCATGTGACCAAATTAGTACGTCCAAAACTAATTAAAACCACTACTATGCTTAAAAAAGTACAATGAGCAATGAATTAGCTATTATTAGGATTAGGGAACATGAAAAGACAATGTAAATCACCCTACAGCAACCAAATATGGGTTTCAAAATTTATTATTCATCCTCCCACATTGTGAGATCTATCTTTCCATTCCTATCCTATCTATTATCTATATCTATGTTAATGGCCCATCAACACACGCATAACTTCCATTATGTGAAGGACTAAAACAAAATAAAGCATCACATAACTTGTCACCTCTCTCCCTCATCTTTGTCAAAAACTCTTGAGTTTTGAGTATCTGTTTTTTATTTTTATTTATGAAATTTTGTGAAAAATATACAAGAAAAAAACAAAAAAATATTTTTTTATTATTTTTTTACAAAATTTTAAAAGTAAAAAAAAAACTAAAAATAGAATCACAACAAACCAAAAATACCCTTGTGTTATTTTTACCTCAATTCCACCTGATTAGGCCACTTGCCATGTGAACAGAAAACCTAAAGTAGAAACGCCATTCACATTCATGAATCTTGTGCCATAATCCAAATGGCCAAACAACAATAATAATTCACCGTATATAGTACCCCATCCTCAGATCTTTTCACAAATGTCTTTTCTCTCATACTATTCTAGCTCCTCATCTATATCCCTCTGTGTATGTACTTGTAACTTGTGGATGCTGTTTTTGTAATTGTCACACACAAAAAAGCACCAATATTATATGGTTCCTTTTCTCTATCCCAAATTATCTGTTACACTTTTACTAAATATACATGTATTTGAGATTTTTTAAAATTTAACAAGTTGATCTGGAAAATAAACTTATTGAAATATCGTAATTAAATATTATTAAACAATTCTTCTATTTTAGCGCATGACAACAATAAAGACGTCTTATAACCTACAAATTTAACCCAACAGAATATACAAATTCAATTATAATTTTAGTTTTTATCTTATCTTTATTTGTTTTTATCTTTTATAGGCCAGTGCTCTATATATACTTAGTTTTACCTTCATAGTTTACAATTTTTCAATCAATCTACAATCAATAAACTTTCTTCATCTTTTCTTTCATTATTCTTTCACAATTTTATTATCTTTGCGTATTTTTTATGTACTCTTTCCGTTTTATTATGGTATCAGATCTCCTTTTGAGCTCTGCTGATATCTATGGGTAAATTAACCAATTCAGATTTTAAAATACCTTCAACCTATCCTCCTACTATGAATAATCACCCTCCCTATTCTGTCCTATATCAAGGAGAAAGGGCACCAGCAACTTCATCCGGAGCCTCTTTTGGACCTTTCGTCAGCTCAACACTTTTCTTTCATGGCACTTCCTTCCAATAAAGAAGCTCGTCATTCAAACCAACTTGAACTTTTGTCAAGTCCAACTACTCATTATCTTTGTTCTTTTAATACTTTTTCTACTATTAAAAATTTTTCAAATCGAGATTCATTCTTAAATAATTGGATCATTGATTCTGGTGCCACATATCACATTGCATCAAATTTGTCTTGGTTTATTTCTTACACACAAATTTCTCCTATTATTGTACATTTACTAAATTGTTCTCAAACTACTGTTTCTTATAAAGGCATCGTTCAATTTTCACCATCTTTGGTTCTTCATGCCTTATTTTAACTTTAATATTATCTCTATCTCAAAAATTACTTCAGCACTCATATGTGAACTCACATTTTCATCTTCTTCTTGCACTCTAAAGAGCAACAATTTGGGGAAGATTGATTTGGCCAGAATAAGAGAGGAATTATATGTCTTTGAACCTAATTTCGGTAAAAATCCATCCACTACACACTCCATAAATTTCATCCAATCTCCACCTTACACCTTCAAATATATGCCATTTTCGTTTAGGACACCTTTCTAGACAAAGACTTAATCATTTACATAAATAATTTCCTTTTATCTCTATGCATCATGACGAGGCTTGTGACGTTTGTCATCTTTCTAAACAAAAAAAACTTCTATTTTCTCAAAGTTTTAACAAAGCCAATGCAAGTGTTGATTTATTACATTTTGATATTTGGGATCCGTTTTGCCAAAATTCTATTCATAATCATAAATATTCTTTTATTATTGTTGCTGATTTTAGCCGCTTTACATGGGTTATTTTATTAAATCAAAAGGAGAAGTGCAAAATCATATAAAAAATTTTATTACTTTAGTTGAAACACAATTCAACTCCAAAGTCAAAACTATTCGTTCCGATAATGGACCAGAATTTATTTTACATGATTTTTATGCTTCAAAGGCCATTATTCATCAACGTAGTTGTGTTGGAACTCCTCAACAAAATGGAAGGATAGAACGCAAGCATCAACATATTTTGAATATAGCTCGTGCTCTTATGTTTCAATCTAATTTACCATCATCTTTTTGGTCTTATGTTGTTAGACATGCTGTTTATTTACTTAATAGAGTTTCATCATCCGCAATTAATTTTAAAACATCATTTGAGATGTTATTCAATCATCCACCAAATTATCATGACCTTAAAGTTTTTAGATGCTTATGTTTTGTTTCTATCCTAATGGAAAACAGATCAAAATTTGATCCAAGAGCAAAAAAGACGGTATTTATTGGCTTTCAATATGATTTTAAAAGATATATTGTTTATGCTTTAGAAGATAAAAAGAATTGAGATTTCTAGAAACATGATTTTTTATAAAATGATCTTGCCCTTAGTCACAAAAAATGTCCAATTTCATACACTCAACCCAACATTGCCAAACACACCTTCTCAAAAACAAGATTCAGTTAGCCTTCTAGTTGAACCCTCACCTATACCCATTGACCCAACTCCATCTAGTTCTTTATTTTCTCCAACAACCTCTCCTTCTTTCTCACTATCGGTTCCTAACCAAGTTAAACCCATGACCACCGAATCACTTTCAACACACACATCTATATCTCCTTCCGCACTAGACACCAATCCACCATTACCTTCTTCACCACCTGAGCAACCCCATCCTCGTCATTTCGACCGACCTCACCGACCTCTAGCATATCTTTCTGATTACTTGTGTAATTCCTCTCTCATCTCTACAAATTAATCTCCCTCAAAGTGCAAGTATCCTTTATCTTCAGTCATGTCTTTTTCTTCTCTTTCATCTTCACATAAAAAGTTTCTTTTATCTCTACATTCTGACGTTGAGTCAAAGTCTTTTAAGGATGCCAATCAACACTCTAATTGGCGTAGTGCTATGAAAGATGAGTTGGATGCTTTTGAGCTGAGCAAAACTTGGCGTCTTCTTGATTGTCCCGCAGGGGTTAAGCCGTTTGGCTGTAAATGGGTCTATCGCATCAAACGCAAGCCTGATGGTTCAGTTGATCGATATAAAGCACGCCTTGTGGCTAAAGGGTTCACTCAAACTGAAGGTGTTGATTTCTTGGAAACTTTCTCCCCTGTTATCAAACCCGCTACCATCACATTAGTTTTGGCGTTGACCTCTATGAAACATTGGCCCATACATCAGTTGGATGTCAATAATACTTTCTTACATGGGAATCTTTTTGAGGACGTTTATATGACTCTGCCACCTGATTTACATCTCCTCAACCGAATCAATGCTGTAAGCTACTAAAGTCACTGTATGGTTTACGACAATCTAGTCGTATGTGGTATGACAAACTTTCTCATCTTTTGTTATCTCATGGATATCAGCAGACCTCATCTGATTATAGTCTATTTGTTAAATTCATTGGTGATCAAATTTCTATCCTTTTAGTCTATGTTGACGACATTGTTCTCACTGGTAATTTCATTTCTAAACTTGCTGCCATTAAGTCTATTTTGCGCCAACACTTCTGAATTAAAGACTTGGGCCCATTAAAATATTTTTTGGGTATTGAGGTTGCTCAATCAGTGAAGGAAATTTGCTTATCTCAGAAAAAATATTGTCTTAATCTTTTGGAGGATTCTGGTTTATTAGGTGCTAAACCTGCCTCTGCTCCAATGGATAGTACCACAAGACTATATCAAGACAAAAGTCTCCTGACTCTTTTGTATATCGCCGTTTGGTTGGCCATCTTATCTATTTCACCACTACTCGACCGGACATCACGTATGCCACTCAACAATTAAGTCAATTCATGGCATCTCCTATTGAATCTCATCTTCAAGCTGCCAAGCATGTGTTACGATATCTGAAAACTAGTCCCGGCAAAGGACTTTTCTTTTCAAGGGAATCAGAAATTCAACTTCTCGACTTCAGTGACTTTGATTGGGCCGGATGTCCTGACACTCGCCAATCTTTAATAGGTTATTGTTTCTTCTTAGGCAGTTCTTTCGTCTCTTGGAAGACCAAGAAACAAACTACTGTTGTCCGCTCATCCACGGAAGCAGAATATCGTGCACTTGCCAACACAACACAACTTGTGAACTTCAATGGATACTAAATGTGTTACAATTTTTATGCATCTCTCCTATCCGCCCACCAGTTTTATATTATGATAATCAGAGTGCTCTTCATATTGCTGCTAACCCGATTTTTTATGAACGGACCAAACATTTAGAGGTTGATTGTCACTTGGTTCGACAAAAAGGTCAAGCTGAAGTGATGAAACTTCTCCCAATTCCCTTTTCTGGGCAACTAGCTGACATTTTCACCAAGCCTTTGTCTTCTCAACCCTTCCATCTTAATCTGAATAAGCTTAGTGTTCTTGACATCTTTCATCCTCCAACTTGCGGGAGTGTATTAAACCACTCTTCCACCTTAGCCCATGACAACAATAAAGACGTCTCACGGCCCACAAATTCAGCCCAACAGAATACACAAATTCAATTATAATTTTAGTTTTTATCTTATCTTATCTTTATCTTTATCTTATCTTTATTTGTTTTATCTTTCATAGGCCAATGTTTTATATATACTTAGGTTTACCTTCATAGTTTACAATTTTCTAATAAATCAATAATCAATAAAATTTTTTCATCTTTTCTTTTCTTTTATTATCTTTGCGTATTTTTTATGTACTCTTTCTGTTTTATTAAAGACAACACCAAATTTAATTTTTGTAATAACATGATAATTAGTCATCCTTTAATATATATTCCTACGATTTTAGCAATAACTAGTACATAATGTAATAATAGTAATAATAAATGCTATATAAAAAGAAAATTAAATGACAAATTTTACAAAACAAAATACAATTGACCTAAATCACAATTAATTTAGGACGAATGGAGCATATATAATAATTCTTAGGTGTAAGTAAAATTTCTGGCACCCTCTGATTGCATTGTTTGTCAAGGAAGGAGAAATTTAGAAGCTAGGGACGTGGGTCCTTGATTAGAGATTTGTAATCAACTTCAGATTCATCCAAAGTGATAAAATAATGTCTGTTTATGATTGATAGGAAGTATAAGAAAACAACGCATATAGTAAATAATGCAAACAACAGATTAAAAAAGAAAAGTTAAATTAATTTTAAATTTTAAATTTTTATTTAATTATTATTAAATTTTAAAATTTAAAAAATAAAAATCTTAAACACATTCTTTCCATCTCTTTTATACTTCTATCATACAACTTACACAGAGCTTGTCTTTCTGAGAATTTTGCTGTCCCGTGGAATTCGCGCAGTTCAGAGTCATAATTGATTCACAATTTCATTCTTCCCGTTTTTGTTGCTGTTGCTGCCATCGCTGCTGTTGGCTCGTGATCAAGGAGCGAGTTGTCGCTGCTGCTATAACCATAAAATTAACGTTGTTGTTATTGAATGCAAGTAAATAAGACCAAAAATGGATTCATCAATCGGTGAAGATTGTTCACATGCATGCTCTAATTTTCGTTATCAATGATTATTTTAATCAATTAGAAGACAACGTTGAGAATTTGAGTATTGATAAAAATTAACTCTATGATAAAATATATAGTGAAAATTTTATATTTTTGTGAATATTTATTTTTTATATAAATAAGATGTTTATTTTTTATGCAAATAGAATATTTATTTTACAGAAGAGTAAGAATAACAATAAATATCTTAAGAGTATCTTTTAAAAATACTAGAACATAAATTTATAGGAAATCAAGATATGAAATTGCAGCATATCTTTTTACTCTACATTAGCATTAGAATCTGATTATATCCAAAATAAACGTTTATAAAATTAAAATATTAGTATTTTGATGTACGAGGCTATCTATGTTTGGAAGGAAAAAAATATTAGAAATACAATTAAATATTAATAATATTTTTGAAGATAATTATAAACATTTTGACGGAAAAAAAGAAGAAGAAAAGAATAGAGTGTCAATGCTAGAGAGTTGAATTATTATTATAATTGATGTAATGTAAAATAAGGTTCAGAAAATTGAATCGGTCATTAAACCGCTCTAGTAACTGGTTCATTGGTTTATTGATCTAACCGGTTCAACTGGTGATTCCACCGGAAAAACCGTTTTAGAATAAAAATAATAAATAAATTATAAATACACATCCTAAAATATAATTATAGTATAAATATTAAAAATTGAGTGGCTACTGCTGAAAAATTATAGTCAATTCCCCAAACAAACATTGTATGTACTGCTGAAAAATACACTAAACAGATTTCAAAGTTTGTAAGTTTAAAACTAGTTTAGAGTTTAACAGGTACATAACTCAGGAAATTATCATGCCAAAGAAAAATATGCACAGCTAAGGTAACGCCAAACAAAACAACCACAGTGGCACATTCCAAGCTCAGTTTGGTGTTGCAGCAAAAATTACATTAAGGTGCATAATCAAATCAAAAAATTAAATCAAAAATTAAATAAAAAATTCCATTCAGGCATTTCATCAGGGAGGTTATGTGCAGAATATAGAAACAGCAGTCACAGTTCAATCACAACAGCATTCACAGTTCAGACATTGCAGCATTCAATCCAGAAAAATCCAAAATACTCAGCCAGTCAACAACAACATTCAAACTAGAAAATAGAAGTTAGCTAACCTAAATCCTCCTAGTGACTCGAACAAAAATCCAGAATAGAATTAAAAGCAAGTAAAATAAGGCAGTAAAAAGGGAACATGGCAGGGAGCATGGGGGTAGAACCTGCGTTGCAGAAGAAGAATGGGGGAAGGAAGGTGAAGGCAAGGCGGAGAGGGGTGCAGCGGCACAGAGGTCCGCCGCTGCTGGTGCTCGCCGGACTACGAGGGTGCGGCCTAGGGCTGGCTGTGGCGCAGCAAGGTTGCTGCGCAGAAACAACAAGAATGGAGGAGAAATGTAGGAGAAGAAAGGGAAGAAAGAGAGAGAGAGAAGAGAGGTCATTAAATTGGAATACAATAAAATAGAAGATGAGCAGTGGAAGTTTAGAGAAGATGAATATTGAAGACGACGACTCACTCACCTGGGTTCGATGGAGGGCTACTGGGCTGGGAGCCTGGGAATGCTTCAGTTCAGAGTTCAGAAGGCTAGGGTTCACTGGGCTGGGAACCAGGCGACGATGGAGGGCTACTGGTGCTGAGGACCAGGCGACGACGGTGGCGCTGACGACCTGAGACCGCGGGGACGATGGAGGGCTAATTGGCTGGGAGCCTAGGAATGCTTTAGTTCAGAGGAGGTGGGCTAGGGTTCACTGTGAGACTGAGATGAACGAATGGGGCTCGTGGAAAGAGGGGGGTTGGGTTCGCGAGTGGGTCTTGGGTCGGGTCGGGTTTTAAATTTTTATTTTTTTAAATAATTATAAAAACGGCGCCGTTTAGAAGAACCGGCCGGTCACCGGTCCAACCTAACCGACCGATTTTTAGTCGGTTCACCGATTTTCAAATGATTTTGTCTGACGGTTATTAGAGAAGGACCAGACCGCTTACGTTGCCGGTTTGTAGTTAAACCGGTCAAATCGGCCGGTTCGGTCCGATTTTCAAAACCTTGGTAAAAGAGCTCTTTGTATTATACAGAGCATAAGCTTTATAGTCTCGACACCTTAATGTGCATGTGCTTTTTGATGGTTAAAACTAAAAGAATATTTATTATATTTTTCAGATTTTGCTAATGATTTGTGGTATTATCCAAAATATTAAACTTGCAGATTAACGGTAAATTCTAATATTATGAGTTTGCCAATTTAGTCATTTAGATTTACAATTATAAGGGTATTGATTTACAAATTTAGCTTTATAATTATAGCTTACTTTTATTTGCATAACTCTATAAATTTAGATCTAGAGTCTTTTTATTGATTTTGGAACATTGATAAATAGATAAAAATCTTCGATCTTATAGACAACCAAAGCTGTGGATATCAAATAGAAGAAAAAAAAATTGACAATATTATGGGATAAAAAGTAAAAGTAACGGCTAAAAAGATTTTATAATTTGTTCGAAATAAAGTTGAAGAATTTGAGTGGAATAATAATTAAAAGCATAAAAGTTATCCAAAATGAACTGTGAGTAGAATAATATATAACTATTAATTAAAAATAAATTTAAATATTGCTATTGCTATTATAATACATGTTGGGGTGCATATTGCTATTGCTATTGCTATTATAACGGTAAATGACATATTGCAGCGCATGGCGGTTTAATTTAAGACTACTATTTTAGCCTATATATAGTTTAATCATTGTTACTTAATTTTGTAACACTTTTTTTTAGATTCGTTTTATATAAAAAATTTCACAAATTAAATAAGCTATATATATTAACTTATGTGAACAAATTTATCAATAAAATTTATTCGTTTACTTTATTGTCATTTAAATTTGCATTCAAACATAAATGTAAAATAAGAAAATATAGTCATAGGCTTATTTTATAAAGTTAAAATAAAGTTGTAACGAGTATATATTAAAGTTACTCCTCTTTGAAGTTATGCCTTACTACACATAAATCAGGAAACTCTAAGAGTAGATAAACATATAAACCTGCGACCTAAATCATTAAATTAATGAGCTAAGCCTCAGAATGGTCCCTGAAGTTACACTCGTGCTTCATAGTAGTCCCTGAACTTAATAATTACCCAAATTGGTCCCTGAAGTTACAGTCCGGGACCCAATGTCAGCCTTCCGGCACATTTCCTCCAGCTGGCGTGATCGGAAACCTGATGTGGCTAAGTTGGTGACACCTGGGCAACGCTGAAACGACGTAGCATCGTTGGTGGCGCGTAAATGCCCTAAAACGACGTCGTTTCAGTCCAAAGTTGGTTTTGAAGAGTCCCCCATCAAACGTTAACGTAACGCATTGTCTTCCCTCCCTCAAAATACAACAGAAACCCCTCCTCCTCTATACTCATCAATGACGGTGGATGGATTGCTATAACTGTTGCAATTTCTGTGTAGCACGACTGCTATATAGGATCGGATATCGTCATCTGCCTCAAACGAAGACTGAATCGAAAGCTGATTTCTCTGAAAAAGGTAAAGAAAAAAATAAAAAATATAATCTGATATAAGGAATGCTCTGTTTTTTGTTAAGGTTGTTAGTTTAATTTCTTCAGCAGTTAGAAACAATTTTTTGGAGTGTAATATGCGGGTATGCATGTTTGTGTTTCGAAATATTTAGCTAGGGTTTGATCGCAACTAGTTTTCTGAGTGGTTAGGCTAATGAAAAGTGTTGACTGTATAAGGGTTGTTTGTCATGGTGAAAAGTTATTTCTTATCTGTTATGCCTTGCTGCATTTACAGTTAATGTGGTTTCCAAGTTGTTAATATGGTTGAAGATGATGAGGTTGATCATGAAACTTTGTTTTTAAATTGCAGATGGGAGATCCTTGGATTACCATCATATTTCACCATGGAGGGTTATTCGTCATAGAGCATGATGGAAGTGTGAATTATAGTGGTGGACAGATTTCTGAGTTGCCGAGACTTGACGTAGACACAATGGATGTATTTTTTGTCCGAGACTACTATAAGACTCTTGGGTATGACAATGTGACTCACTGTTGGTAGCTGGTGCCTAATAGGCCATTGCAAAGTGGTCTTAGAGCTTTGACACATGACAAAGAGGTCATAGAGATGTGTTATGTTTCTCAGACCAATAAGGAAATTGTCCATGTGTACTATGAACATGGGATCTCCGATCCTGTGTTTGATGAGAAAACAGAACTAGCATCATCCAAAGGCAAGGAGTTAATAGTGCTAGCAGATCCTATTCCACATGCATACCCCCCATCAATGTCACAGCCAATACAATTTCCCTCATATCACCACCAATTCCAACCTCAGAACCAATAAACACCACAATTCCTACTCCAACAACAATCTCTCCAACTATGCCTACTGGTAAAGGTATTTCAGGGTAAAGCATAAGAGTCTTATTACTGCATCTGCTGTTAGTTATTCCAAATCACCACCCAAAAAAATGGCAGCACCCACTGTTGCTGCTCCCACTGTTAAGCCCACCCCACCACCCAAAACAATGGCCAAACCCACAGTTGCTACTAGTTCCAAGCCCAACCCACCATCAAAAAGAATGGGCCAGTCCACTGCTGCTCCTACAAGCAAGCCCAACCCACCACCAAAATCAACGGCCCAGCCCACTTTAAAACCTCTAACAAGATTAGCATCACAAAAATCAAGGAGGTCTAATATACCAAAGAAAGGCCCTCAAAAAGTAAAAAATGCAGCATTACATGCTAGGAGACCTTTAACAAGATCAGCTGCAACTGAAACTTTTGGAAGAGCAACTGGTAAGGGAAAGGATCCTGAAACTGTGTTTGTTAGCTTGTCTAGTGAGAAAGAATCTTCAGATAGCCATGACAGTTATGACAGTGTAGAGGACGAACCGTATAGGCCTACTGGTGATGATGTCTCTAGTGAGGAAGAAGAAGTGGTTGTGAAGAGATTAACTGGAAAGAAGAGTGATGTTAAAAAGAGGACTACAACTGATAATGAAGAAGTTAATGAAAAGAGTTCAGTTATGCTTGAGGATGACGGTCTTGTGTGTGCAGATTCAGGGTCTGAAGATGATGAATTCTTCTTTGGCCCGATTCCTAAGGTTGGTGAAATGGGAGCATATTATGATGCTCAAGATGGAGCTTATGATGAATCTGATGGTGGAGAGTCTTGGCACTCTGAGCAAATAAAGACTCCACCGAACTCTGAGGATGAGTTAGAGGAGGTTGAGTCAGATAAGTGATGAGCGGATAATTTATACGCTTTTTGGCATTGTTTTTAGTATGTTTTAGTTAGTTTTTATTATATTTTTATTAGTTTTTAGTTAAAATTCACTTTTCTGGACTTTACTATGAGTTTGTGTGTTTTTCTGTGATTTCAGGTATTTTCTGGCTGAAATTGAGGGATCTGAGCAAAAATCTGATTCAGAGACTGAAAAGGACTGCAGATGCTGTTGGATTCTGACCTCTCTGCACTTGAAGTGGGTTTTCTGGAGCTACAGAAGCTCAATTGGCGCGCTCTTAATGGCGTTGGAAAGTAGACATTCTGGGCTTTCCAGCAATATATGATAGTACATACTTTGCCCAAGATTTGATGGCCCAAACCGGCGTTCAAAGTCACCTTCAGAATTCCCAGCGTTAAACAATGGAACTGGCACCAAAGTGGGAGTTAAACGCCCAAACTGGCACAAAAGCTGGCGTTTAACTCCAAGAAGAGTCTCTACACGAAAATGCTTCAATGCTCAGCCCAAGCACACACCAAGTGGGCCCGGAAGTGGATTTTTATGTCATTTACTCATCTTTGTAATTCTTAAGCTACTAGTTCCCTATAAATAGGATCTTTTACTATTGTATTTTCATCTTTTGATCACTTTAGATCTCTAGATCATCTTTTGATCATGTTTTTATGATTGAACCCTCTTTGGGAGGCTGGCCTCACGGCTATGCCTAGACCTTGTTCTTATGTATTTTCAACGGTGGAGTTTCTACACACCATAGATTAAGGTGTGGAGCTCTGCTGTACCTCGAGTATTAATGCAATTACTATTGTTCTTCTATTCAATTCAGCTTGTTCTTATTCCAAGATATTCATTTGCTCTCAAGAACTTGATGAATGTGATGATTATGTGACGCTCATCATCATTCTCACTTATGAATGAGTGGCTGACAACCACCTCCGTTCTACAAGCAAACGAGGCTCTAATGTCTATCTCTTGGATTTTCTTAACCGGAATCTTCGTGGTATAAGCTAGAATTGATGGCGGCATTCAAGAGAATTCGGAAGGTCTAAACCTTGTCTGTGGTATTCTGAGTAGGATTCAATGATTGAATGACTGTGACGAGCTTCAAACTCGCTATTGTGGGGCGTTAGTGACAGATGCAAAAGAATCACTGGATTCTATTCCGACATGATCGAGAACCGACAGCTGGATAGCCGTGCCGTGACAGGGAGCGTTGAACATTTCCACTGAGAGGACGGGACTGTAGCCATGACAACGGTGCCCAACATACAGCTTGCCATGGAAAGGAGTAAGAAGGATTGGATGAAGACAGTAGGAAAGCAGAGAGACGGAAGGGACAAAGCATCTCCATTCGCTTATCTGAAGTTCTCACCAATGAATTGCATAAGTATCTCTATCTTTATCTTTATGTTTTATTCGTATATCATCCATAACCATTTGAGTCTGCCTGACTGAGATTTACAAGGTGACCATAGCTTGCTTCATACCAACAATCTCTGTGGGATCGACCCTTACTCGCGTAAGGTTTATTACTTGGACGACCCAGTACACTTGCTGGTTAGTTGTGCGAAATTGTGTTTATGCCATGGTATTGAGCACCAAGTCTTTGGGGCCATTACTAGGGATTATTTGAGTTGTGAAAAGTAGTGATCACAATTTCGTGCACCAATAAGGTGTTTCCGGTATTTAGGGAAGGAGGAAGGTTTGGTGAGCTTAAACTAGAGGTTGGGATGAAATTTAATTCAAAGATGGAATTCAAGGAAGCTATTCGTGAGTACTATATCCAGGAGGGAAGGCGGATCTGGTGGAAGAAGAATGACAGTTTAAGGATGAGGGCTGTGTGTAAGGGAGAGGACTGTGGCTGAATAGTATATGCTTCTAGGGACAGTGAGGGTAACTGCTGGCAGATCAAGACATTTATGGACGATCACACTTGTCCTAGAGAGACTAAGAACAGGCTAGCTAACAGGAAGCAGCTGAGTTGCAAACTGGTTAGGAAATTAAGAAAATATCCCAACCTTAAACAGTGTGAAGCTGCACAGTACTTTAAGAGCAAGTGCGACTTGGACCTTAACAAGTCTTCACTGAAAAGGGCTCTAGGGGATGCTAGGGCCATAGTTTATGGAGATGTTGCTGCCCAGTATGGTATGGTAAGGGATTACGGGTTGACATTACTGAAAACTAATCCTGGCTCTACTGTTAGTATTGGTGTTAGACCTCATCCCAATCCTGATAAAGATCCAAGTTTTGATAGGATGTACATTTTCCTTGATGGGTGTAAAAGAGGGTTCAAGGCTGGCTGTAGACCACTTATAGGATTGGATGGAGCATTTCTAAAAACAAAACATAGTGGTCAAATCCTCTCTGCAATTGGTCAAGACGCAAACAATCACATTTATGTGATTCCTTATGCAATAGTGTCCATCGAAAACACGGAGAATTGGCGATGGTTTCTGGAATTGCTGCACCAAGACTTGGGTGATTACAAATAACATGGTTGGTGTTTTATTTCAGACATGCAAAAGGTATTGTTCTTGTTTATTGCTAGATATCTTGAATAATGGTAGTGATTCTTAAATATACCTGCTGAGTTGTAAATAATAGTAGTATAAATTGAATAACTTTTGTGTAAATTAAATAATTGTTGTATTAAATACCTGCTGAGTTTAAATAATTGTTGTATTTAATTTACACAAAAATTATTCAATTTATACTACTGGAAAGAAGGGGGAAAAAAGAAAGAGAGGATCAAAGAAGCTTAATGTATTTTTACCTTATTTAAAAGCTCAAAAGCTACTATTGTGTCATTAATTTTGGAGGTTAATTTTGACGTATTATTAGTTTATTATGCAAAGACATTATACTGCCATAACCATACCTATCAATTTTGATAAACTAAGCTGGCAGAAAACTTACATGGACCCTTTGACTATGAGCTTTTTACCTTAATTGAAAGGTGTCATTTGATGATAAATATATCATTTTTCTTTTCATGGTTACAAAGTTTGTTTACAACTTATCATCTTTGCTGAATTTGCTTCTATATCTAAACGACCCTTTGATAGATATTCTGATTAGCAAGGTATATCTTTCCCTTTTCTAAGGATTAAATACCTGTTGGTTTATATACATAAATCTGTTTACTGCTATTTAGATCAATTGAGTAATTGTTGTATGCTGTGTAGTTGATGGTTGCAATATAAGGGGTAGTATTTGTTTACTCTGCTAAAGGACCAAGTTGATGTCACTTACACAACTTTAGAGACCAAATTAAGTTCATTAAAATAACATGAGGGACCTATTTGAGGCTCGATTTGAAACTTTGTTACTGGCTTGTTGGGTTTGCAGGGACTTATTCATGCAGTTCAGGATGTGTTCCCAAATGTCCACCACAGATTCTGTGTATGGTATTTATGGAGGAACTTCAACAAACAGTGGAAGGATAATCAACTTAGATGTTTGCTTTGAGAATGTGCAAGGTCTACAACTTAAGAGGGATTCATCGAAGGGATGAAAAAATTGGAAAAGTTAAATAAGGATGCTTGGACTTATCTATGCAAATGGCCAAAGACTTCATGGAGTAGGACATTCTTCAGCAGTGCACCTAAAATGGACAACATCTGCAATAATGCATGTGAGGTTTTCAACTCACGGATCAAAGAACCTAGAGCCAAGCCTATTATCACACTGTTGGAGGAGGTCAGGATGTATGTTATGAGATCTATAGCCAGAAATAAGGTGAAGTTGAGGAACAATGATGGGATTCTACCTCCAATACAAAGAAGTAGGTTGGAAAAGATAAGAAAAGAATCAAAAAATTGGATTCCCATGTGGTCTGGTGATACAGATTATGAAATATTTGAAGTTCATGGGTGGCCTACAAATATGGTTGTGGACTTAGGCAAGAGATCATGCACCTGTGATTTTTGACAGCTAAGTGGTATGGTTTTTTATGCATATTTTTTAATTTATTTATTTTCCATTTGCAATTGGAATTTTGTTTATGTATGGCTATGATGCTCTGTGTAGGGATGCCATGTGTGCATGCATGTGCCGCTTTGGCCAGGGCTGGTAGAAGGCCAGATGAATTCTGTCATAACTGGTTGACCATGGAAGCATACAACAACACCTATGCCTTCCATATAAATCCAATTTCTGGCCAGGCACTGTAGGAGAAATCACCACATAATAAACCTCAAGCACCAAAGTTCAAGAAGAAGCCAGGGCCAATTAAGAATAAAAGAAGAAAGGATGCTGATGAGGAGCCAAGTAGAGGCAAGAAGCAGAAGACCTCCATGAAAAGAGTTTATAAAAAAGGACATTGTCGCTATTGTGGTGAATCAGGTCACACAAAGAGGAACTGTCATAAGAGGGTCATTGACGAAGAATTAGCTGCTGTAGCGGCTGCTGCTGCTGCTGCTGCTAATTCTGATGCTAATGGAAGTGAGGTCAATAATTCTGCTCCAACTGCTGCTGTAAATGGTGGTGATGCCCCAGCTGTGTCACAGGATCAGGTCGAGATTCAGCTTGATCTTAGTCAGCCTATTTTGTCAGAAACTGATGACTCGCAACAGGTTGGTAATATTACGTACCCATATATATACATGTATATTCCACTCTTTTAATTTTGTTTAGTCACATTAAATTTTTGGTGTTTCATACATAGGTGAAACCACCTCCTGTTCGGCCATCCAAACTGCCTCCTCAGAGAAAGTTGTCCACACCCAAAGAGAACAGTCCATCAACAAGCATACCCACTGCTACCACCCAACCAACCAGCACCCCATCTGCAAGCACTTCATCTGCTTCATCTCCAAGTACTCCATCTACAAGCACTCTTTTCACAAGCAGTCAGCCTGCAAGCACTGAAACAGCAAACAATCTACCAGCAACCACAATGCGATTTATGCCTAATCCTGGATTCAAGCCACCCAGAACCAAGAATGACTGACTTAGTTTAGTATATTTAGGGATAGTATGGTGTCTTTATTTGTCTGTTTGGCTGAAGTAATCTACTGTGTATGCTTTCTTACTTACAATTCCAGTGTTGGAGATTGAAAACTTATGATACTTATGTTTTGAAAACTCTGATATAGTTGGTGACTATTGTTCTGACTTTATAATACCTTATTTTGGATGTAATCACTACAATATGAAATATGAATTATGACTTTCTTGAAGAGATCTATGTCAGATTTTTTGTTTCATTTTGTACTCTCATATGTAATTAAGATGCATTCCAAATACTGTCAATTCCCATTTTATTGACAACAATTATATTTTGGATGAATAAATTGGTAGTTCATCTTGTTTCTCCAATTTTCAAAATATGCAAGCACACTAGTCTCAATCACTTAATTTTCATTTCTTTCAAACAAACTAACAGGTACAACTGCAGCAAGAACATGAATAAGTCATTTGTTTCTTCCCAGATACAATTGGTCAAACTGCCTATCTAACTTTAAGACAAGAACAGCTACTGTAACCAGCAGCATAAATACAAACACCAAAACTCCACCCACTTTTAGAACCCTAACTTCAGACTCTAATCTTCCAAGTTTTCAAGCAAACTTCAGCTTCCATTCTTCATTGTCAATTGAAGGGCTTGCTCTACCATCACATGTGATCACATCTTCTTCAAGAATTTTATCAATCCACAAAAACAAACCACACCACTTCTTGCCTACAGTCTGCACCAAGGTAAAAGAATCAACCAAATTTATATCCAAAATTACAGCAAACAATAACAACAACCGCTTATATTGTAGTTTAGGCAACCCATGAACGGTCTCCCTGAATTAGAATCTGTCGTTGACCATCGTAGAACTGGTCTCAAACCGCATCTACACCATTCTGGCAAACGCGAGTCCCTGTTCCTGTTCATTATTCTCATGATGCTTCTAAACGATCGTGTGTTGTTCGAGCTCTCAGCAGCATTGCTTGCGCTAGCCATTGTCATTTGGGTATCAAGATGCTGAAGAGAAACCAACGGAAGAGACCAGAAGAGAAGAGAAGGGCACTGGAGATTGATCTTTAGATTTGGGAATTAGGGATTTTAAACTTCGAATTAGGGACCAAATTGAGTCAATAAATTCGTTCATCCACCTCAGCTAGCCGTTAGCATTGCCCAGGTGTCACCAACTTAGCCACATTAGCTTTCCGATCACGTCAGCTGGAGAAAATGTGCCAGAAGGACAACACTGGGTCCCGGACTGTAACTTCAGGTACTATTTTGGGTAATTATTAAGTTCAGAGACTATTATGAAACACGAGTGTAACTTCAGGGACCACTCTGAGGCTTAGCTCTTAAATTAATGGAATCAACGTAACTCTTATAATAAAAAATCAAAATTTCTCTCCAACATCGTATTGACCTGGCGAAAAATTAATAATTAAAAATATTTTCTACAAGTCATTAAAAATTCAAAACTTTATAACTTTACCAAAATTATAATTTTAAATTTTAAATTTTTTATTTTAATGATTTGTTGATCATTTATTAAAACAAAAAATTTAAATTTTTTTAATAACAATCTTAACTTGTATTCTTAGATATAAGAATTCATAATAACTAAATTTAAAATTAATTAATGTTTTATCAAAATTTAATACTAAATAGAATAAAAATATTTTTATATAAAAACCAATCAATCATCTACATATTATTGTGGTTAATAAATTCAATTATGCTAACTGACCAACAAAATATAATGTTTTTGGCAAATATTTCACTAATTTTAAATATTAAAGACTAAATTCTAAATCTTAATAAATATTTTTAGAAAATATTTGATTTTTAATAATTTATAAAAAATATTTATAATAATTATTATTTTTTATTTATGATTGAATGCATTATGAATATTATTAAATGTACTCTTTATTGTACTCTTTGTATACGCTTGGATCATATATAAATAGATGTAAATTAATTCGATTTACTATGATCCAAAATTAATTCGAAGCAGACCCATTCGAATTACTAGTGACGTCCTAGCGTACATAATTCGAATCACCCTAATTCGAACTACCCTAAGACTACATGCAAGCATAATTCAAATTGGACAAATTTAAATTACAAGCATTACTACTACTTCAAATAGGACTAATTCAAATTAGCGTTGGTTTGTCTAATTCGAACGAGACTGATTCAAATTACATAATAATGTGCTTTTGAAAGATCCTGGTAGTGTTTTTCAATTTGGTAGAATTGTGCATTTTACCCAATATATAAGGTGCCTATAATAACTATGATCAGATATAAAGTATACAACAAAAAATTGTGTGGCAATCAAATATGTTCATATGATATATATAATCATTAGCGTTATATACATCGAAGAGTCATTTGCCTTGGTGATAACATGACATTGTTAAAACTTTTCCTTCTTCCAGGTTTTTAATAACTATGAACGGAAATACTGAAATTTGGCGGCAGTTTAGAACCACCGCAAAACAAATGTTGTTTTCGTTTATTTGCTATTTAGTGGCGGTTGGCAAAATTGATAGACGTTTACCGACGGTTATTCCAGTGATTGAATAAAACCGCCGCTATCCGTTTAGCCGCGTCCCATCTTCCGGCGTTTCATTAAACCGCCGCAAATGAAACCGCTACGAAATGTACCGCCGCTAAATGGCTCCAGGAACTGCCGCTAAGTGCCGCTTTTGTTGTAGTGTTCTTCCATGATGTAATATGCAAAGTTCGGAAAATCTGATTGGTCATCATATTGTTCTAATTATTAGTTTATCAATTTAAGTAGTTTAATTTGATTTAACCGAAATAATTGTTTTATAATAAAATAATAAATAAAATATAAATAAATATACTATTAAAATAATATTAATAAGAATAAAGTATATTTTTTGTTCTTGAAATTTGGTAAAAGTTTTAAAAATTATCCCTAAGTTTTATTTTGTTTCAATTTTATTCCAAAATTTTTTTATTTACATCAAATATACTTTTAACGGCTAAATTTTCAAAAAAATTAAGACCAATCTAACAATAATACATGAAAATTATGCTTAATTTGCTTGTGTTATTAAGGGTTGTTTTTATGAAATTGTTGTTAAATCGATCTTAAAACTTTTTGAAAAATTAGCCTTTAGGGGCATATTTGATGCAAATCGAAAAATTTTGAAACAAAATTGAAATAAAATAAAACTTAAGATTATTTTTAAAAATTTTATCAAATTTTAAAGACAAAAAGTATACTTTACCCTGTTAATAATTTAATTCTCATTATATCACTATTGAAAGTATTAAGACAAGTCACAAAAATTACCAAAAATTAATGAGAATGAACACAAAGCTGATCATAATGAATAAGTAATAGTCTTAAATTCATCAAAAATTGAATGATTTATAAATTACGTACTTAGTAATAATATTAACATTACCAACTAAATAATTTAATTAATACACCACTCCAAACACTATCATCCGTAGAAAATTACAAGCGACAAATTTACCTGAATTTCTAATGAAAAAATTTTCAAATGGATTTCATAAAGTTCCGGAAAAGGAATGATTCATCTATCAATTAATCACACGTATTCAATCTACTTCATATACTCTTTAAAAGTAGTCTCGGATCATCTGCAAAATAACAGTAAATAATTAGCAAAAATTATCAATCATGATATGGCAAAGTTAAATTTTCAAAAGTCTATGCTGAATTAATTAATTTAACAGTCTAATTAAACACAATTAAGCCCGAAATATAAATACAACATTACATGATATTTCAGTAGAATAACATTACGCAAAAAAAGCATAAAACACAAAACAACAATAAAATAGAACGGTCAGAGCTAATTAATAATTAATTAATCATTCAATAAAAAGTAAAAACACAAAACGTTCAATAATCAACATGATTTCTAAATAGAGCAGAAAAAACAAAGAACAATCACTAGTAATGAGTACTGACCTTCAATCTAAACAATCTGGATAGAATATGACGGAACAGTTGAGTGCGAAGAATGATGGCAATCAAACAAGGACGAGCAGAATGGCGACCAGACGACGACCACGCGATTGATGAATAAGGAGAGGGGTTGGAGGATTGGAGCATGGCGACTAGACAAGGACGGAAGTTTCTAAGCCCGAAGGACGGCAGCCAGAGTGCAGTCAGACTAAGACAACAAACCTCGAGCTCGAGGAAGAAGCTGCGATCAGTGAGAGCGAATAGGAGTTGGAAACTTGGAGCACGCCGACAGGGCGAAGAGGGAAGCTCCTGAGTGCGACGAAGCTCCTGAGTGCGACGAACAACGTCAATGTCCCACTTCTTACGACGGTGGTGGAAGCTAAATGACTAGTTTTTTTGTTGAGGGCAGTGCAATGTTCTAATTCAGAAGGAAAGAAAAGGAGAAATGGGTTTGAAGGCCCAAGGAATCAAGGACAAGGAATGAAAGTATCGTTTTCTTTTTAATCAAACTCAAACAACATCGTTTCATGCAAACCAGCCTATCTAGGGATGGCAATAGGACGGGTAGGGGGCGGATAGTAAAAAGTTAAACTCTAATCCGCTCCTGTCGAATACCCACCCCCTCTTATCTATCTCTATAATTATTAAAATCCAACAAATAAAATTAAAATTTAAAATTTATATAACCATCATTACATACATAATATAAATTAAAGTAAAAATTTAAATATAATATAATATTATTAATCATTTTACTAATTATTTTATATATATTACATATATTATATATTAAAAGTATATATATACCGAGATGGGTCTAACCTAAACCCGACCTCGAATAGCCCCGTTAAAAACCTAATCCGGTGTGGGAGCGAATATTACCCGCCTTGATCGGGTAGGGGCGGGGTGGATAGCCATGAGTTTGGGTAGTGTTCCCACCCCTATAACTCTCAGTTTGGATTGACCAGCCAATTTCTGGTCGGTTCATTAGCTCTCCCACAATTTTTGGAATGACGATTTTTTTTATGGACCAAATTGCAGAGACTTTTGATTTTCGGTCGGTTTGATTTTCAGAACCATAATAATATGTTTCAATTCCGAAATGAAAAAAATACTTAAAAGCCCAATTTCTGTAATAGCCCAGTAAACGAAAACCCAATTTTTTCATTGGCCCATTACACTAACACGCCCAATTTCTCCAGACCCAACAAACATTACCATAAAAGCCCGAAGCTGCCAACATATATGATGTTACTTCACAAATTATAACAGAGACTGAATCCCCCATCACATGGATGGATCAAAATCAATATAGATAGTTCGTCTTAAGAAAATCCGAAATTTGCTGAATGTGGAGGACTCATTAGAGATGAATATGGAGATGGGTAGCAGAATTTATGCACAATATTGGCACTTGCTCTGCAAATCAAGCAGAGATGAGAACTTGGATTTAAAAAAGTGGTTGTGAAGATGAACTCAAGGGCTGTCTTGGAATTAACTTTTAATAAGAATAAGTGTAGAAACTATCATGACCCCATAATTAGAAGTATTAATGGTTTAATAAATAGAAAATAGATGATTGAATTCAAATACACTTTTCGTAAAGACAATAGAATTTTTAGACCTCTTGGCCAGAAAAAGTTTTAAGTGCTCCCAGATTTTTAATTTGTAAATCTCTCTTTATCGGTTTTACAGCTCATTCTAAATGATGATTATAGGAGAATTTCTACTCCAGAATAATTTTAGTTTTGTATTTTTTTTTAGCTTCTTAGTCCCGATGTTTTGCCAAAAAAAGGAAATGACAACAGAGACACATGTTGCCCATACGATTCCGCTACGTTACCAACAGCATATCTGCCAACTTCTGCCAACTCTTATTTATAATTGTGTTTCATGGATGTGTCTAATAAAAATGTCTTTTTTATAACTGTATTTAATAGAAGTGTCTTTATAGACATATTTTTTGGATGTGTCTCTTTATATATGTATTTAAAATATATTAATCATTAGACACATCTACGAACACACTTCCATGAAATACAAATATAAATAAGAGTTGGCAGAAGTTGGCAGATAATATGTTGGTACCCTATACTTTTCCGTTGCCCATAACACGGTGAGAAGAAATATGTACAACTGTGTCGTGAATTCACTCAAAAAGATTATTAAAATTATATCTTTAAATTTTTATTAAAACATATATTTAGTATTTATATCCTTTTATTTTCTAAAATAAAATGTAAAAGGACTTTTAAGTTATGGATTTAACTGCATATACAAGTATACAACTCTTTTTTGAATAAGGCTACTGCCCTTATTAAATTCAAGACGTGGTCGGTCTCGGTCTCACATTTTGTTTGAATGTTGAAAAGAAAATGAAAAGAAAGAAAATAGAAAGAAAAGTTGAATTATTTGTATGCTGTTTGGATGAATGGAAAATAGATGAAAAGAAAATTTTCTTTTGTTTAGATGAAAAGAAAAGTAAGAAAAAAAAATCATAATAATATAAAATTACATTAATACCCTTATCATAAAATAAAGTATAAATATTTTTATTTATTCATGTTTATTATATTTTATAAATATTATAAAATATTATAATTTTATATATTTAATTTAAATTATTTATCTAATACATATAATATTTAAATATAAATTTTTATTATAATAATATATTAAAATTAAATTTATATTAATATTTGTCAATAACAATATAACTAAGGATAATATTAAAAATACAAAATTATAATATTTTTTTTCTTGTTTTCTTACTTTTGTGATGGAAAAAAAATTTTAGTGGAATCCACACTAAAATTTTCTTTCCTTCCTATTTTCTTTGCTAACCAAATAAAAAAAAATATCATTTTCTATCTATTTTTTTTTATTCATTTTCTTTCTATTCATTTTCCATCAAACCAAACATAATGGCAATCTCAGCCCATAAAAAAAGATCATAAATAGTTAAATACTAGTGGCTTAATGTAGCATTTCTAGCACTACGCTTTTATTGTCCCAAACTTAAACTGGATTCATTTCAATGGAACATACACACATGCAACTATGCAAGTATGCAACATAAAAAAATAAAAAGCCTCTTATATAGAATCAAAGATGTGGAGATCTAATAAAAGAAAAAAAAATTCTATACTCTAGTACTCTACTGTAAAAATGTTACAACAGCAAAGAGAAGTGTAATAAATAGTGTAATAATTAATTTATTATTAGTAGGAACCTTCTTTAAAGATTTACTATGAGATTTAAATTCTCGACACTTATTTAAACAAATTAATAAGATAATCACTAGATTAAACTGATTTGATTTTAAAAAAGATATTCTATTTTTTTATATAAAAAAATCCAAAGCCTAAATCCAAAAGAAAACTATAAGATAAAAACAAATTGAGATAAAGTTATCCCCTCTACAATCATTTAGGATTAACTTAAGATTACAAAAAAATTTATTAATAAATTAACATCCTAATAATGATTTTAGACTTTTCCTGACCAATTAATTTGTACATCTATTACTTTTTCTATATATATTTTCTATTCTTAGTTTTCAATTCTTTTTCATCAAGTTCCCAATGCTTCTCATTAGGGGTAATCTATTTTTTTTTTTTGGTCGGTGGATTGGACAACCCCCAATCCTAGGTACCCCAATGGATTGGACAACCCCCAATCCTAGGTACACAACACACCCACACACTCCTCACATATTTTCACAATTTTTTTCAATTGCATTCTCTAGGGTTTGAACCCTAGACCTTGAAGTGGGGAGAGGGGAGAAATGCCACTAGAGTCAAGGCTCATTGGCTAGGGGTAATCTATTTTTTTTTTTTTTTTTTTTTGGTCTTGCTAGGGGTAATCTATTTTATGTATCTATTTTATGCAGAAAATTTAAACCCAATTTTTATTAGCCCATTCAACAAACAAGCCCAATTTCTCCAGGCCCAACAAACATTACCATGAGGCTGCGATTTGCTAACGTATATCACGTTACTTCACAAGTCACAACACAGTCACAGGTTACGCATCAGAAGGGAATATGTACAACTGTGCCATAGAATCCAAAAAGAGTGATTAAAATTAAATCTGAATTTAGCAATCTTATTAAAGTTCAGTTTGAATAATTAACTTAATTAAACTTCTTTTTGATAAAATAACTTAAATAATAAATGACTCTGTTAAAAATAACTTATAAATAAATTATTTTGTGTTTGGATTTTTAACTCTAAAAGTGTTTATTTTATAGAAATATAATAAAAAGTAGAAATATTACGAGAGAAGTCATTTTTTTAACTTCTCTATAAACTCCTAAATAGCTTTTTAAAAAATTACAATTTAATTTTAAAAATTAAACTAAACATTAATACTAATACTTTTCATAAGTCAAAAATAAAAAAAAAATTACTTATAAAATTTCAAACGGCCCTAAATCTATCTCCTTAACTTTTTATTACATCCTTTGTATACAACTCGAGTTTTGATTTTTGAATAATGCTACTGTTCTTGTTAAATTCAAGATGGCACTTGGTCTTAGTCTCAGTCTCGGTCTCGGTCTCGGTCTCAGCCCATAGAAAAGACATACTAGTGGCTTAATGTAGCATTTCTAGGACTATGAATCTTTCATTGTCCCAACAAACAGATTAAAATGGAACATGAACACATGCAACATACATTCAGAGAATCTTTGACTTCTTTTCTCATGAACAATTACTACATAATGTTTTAAAATTCAAACTATCAGGGGCGGAGCTACTCACACAAAAAGGGGGGCAGTGGCCCTCTTAAATTTTAATTTTTTCTTATAAATTATGTGTAAATTTTGATTTAGCCCCCCCTTAAAATTTTGATTTTAGTCATTCTATATTAAAAAATTAAACTTTGGCCTCTCCCTAAATTTTATCCTAGCTCCGCCCCTGTTTCTCAATTATTCTCAATTATATAATAAAAAAATAAAAAATATTATTCGTGTATTAAAATTAACCAATTATATATTTATATATAAATATATATAATTTAATTTATTTTTAATATATATTTTATGTTTATAGTTAATTAATTTTAATGTATATATAATATAATTATACAAAAATAGAGTAAATTACAATAAATTTTCAAAAAATTTAAAAAAATCATAGAAAGAATTATATATTAAATATATATTCTAAAATACGATTTTAAAAATCAAATTTTAATACAAATTGTTGTAGTTATTATTAAAAAAATAATAAATTTTTATTTTTTAAATTTAGTAATTTTTTATCGTGAATGACTACTTTTTTAAAAAATAAAAAGAAAAAGTTAGAGATTAAATTTTGTTTTAGATTTTTTTTTATTTTATAAATATTTATTCAAATGTTGCCACAAAAATTTAGATTTAATGGATAAGTTATTTGTTAAATATAAAAAAATTTTATTACTTACAAAAAAATTATAATAATTTATTGATTATTTTTGTCGTATTTTTAAATCATTCAATACTTATTTTGTCCATAATATATTTAAATTTTTTTTATCAACAGCTAAATCTTTAAAATACCGAATTAATAGTTAACCAAAAAAATATAATAACATTCACAGTATTTTGTTACTATAACATTTAATTAATATGAGAGAAGTACTAATAAAGAGTAAAAAAAAATATACTTAATTAAGGACTTATTTGAGTGATCTTTTAAAAAAAAATATTTTCTTGAGTTATCTTTTTTTAAAAGATTTTATGAAAATAAAAGTAATTTTATGTTTTGATATTTCATACAAAAAGATCTTTTTATCTATTAATTATATTTGGATATAACGATATAAAAATACTTATTTATTTATTTATTACATGAAAAACATATTTTTTTAAAGAAAAAAATCTTTTAAAAAAAGATGTAAATTGCAACTTCTCAAAAAAGATATTTTTTATTTTTTTAGTACTTTTATTTTTACTACTAAAAATTTACTAAACATACTAAAAAATAAAAAAAATATTTTTTTATTAAATTTTTTTTAATCAAAATAATGACCTACAAACAAGTATTATTATAAAAAGTTTAAACCGTGACAATTTTAGTTATTAAAATAAGTAATCAAATAAACGTCCATTAAAAAATGTCATATACTTACATATAAAATCAATTACTAAATTATTTATATATGAATTATGTATTCTTTAATTTTTTTAATATATATTTTATATAAATAAAATTACGTACATATAAAAATTAATCGTTAAATTAATTATTCATATTTGATGGCTTACTTTTTAGGTGCATGTAAAATTCTTATTTTGTATTTTAATATAATATTATATATTAATTTCTGTTTTAGTAGTTGGGTAATTATTTTCTAATTAATTTAGTCACAAAATCTTTTTCCAATTCATTAAAACTTTAAAGAGTGGTGTTTAGGGGTAAACAGTCTGTAAAATCCAAACGTGAGGCTTTGAGTTCAGAGTCAGGAACTCAGTCGAACTCATCGCTCTCTTTCTATCTCTTCTTCTTTCTGATGGAGGACTCAAGAAGCAGTTACGAGCAACTGTTCATTGAAGATTCCGACCTCTATAACCGCATTGTTCTCGGTGCCTTCTTGCCTCATAGCGCGTGGGCTTCACTCCCTCGCTTCTTCCAAACATGGCTCCGTAACTACATTGGTGGAGTCCTTCTCTACTTCATCTCTGGCCTCTTATGGTGTTTCTACATTTACTATTGGAAGCGTAACGTTTATGTCCCCAAAGGTAAGATTTTCCTCTTCTATTTTTTTTGATTGTTTGATTATGTGAAAGATAGATACAATCTTTGTTATTTGATGTAATCTGGTTCTTTTTGTGCTCTGTTTCAACCTTGTACTGACATCTACATCTTTGGATTTGGATCTATAATGCTGTGTTGTATTGTAAGTGCTCAGTTCAACATTCGTTTAATATTGTTAGAACTTAAAATTTTGGTCAGAATCTCTGTTCTTTCGGTAGATTCGAGCCAATGTTTAAAATTTTGCAATTACTCACCAGTCACCTCCTTGTGAACAGATTAATGAAAACTCTCCCTAATCATGATCATAACTAAACCCATATATGAATAAAAAAGAATAAAGAAGCTTGATGCTTTTCAATTTGTCCCTAAATTGCAATTACCGAGGCAGACAAACATGTCCGAGAATATTGACTTCAACAACCCCTAGCTTTCTCTCTCTCTCTCTCACTGCTTTTTTTGATAAGTAAACTCCACTTCTCTTTTCTTGATTGTAAGTGCTGGATTTAGCTAAGATTGGTTTTTCACTCTCTCTTGAAGAGAAAGATGTTAACAGCTTTTAAATGAGCAACAGGTAATTATTGTGAACTTCTGTTTTGTGATGGACGACTATTATCTTTTCGGGGGATTTCGTTACACTCTGCTATGGTTTTTCAAAGATGCAGCAGTAACGTGTTTTCTGTTCTCTTTTTCTAATCATCTTTATAAAATCTTAGGATGCATTTAGTTTGTATTTTTATTTTCAGTGTTTTCTGGATTTTGTGAAAGAAAAAGTGAAAACAGGAGCTGAAAATAGAAAACAGGATTTTATTATTTTCACTGTTTTCCTTCACACAAAATTCAGAAATCAGAAAACAGAAAACATTGAAAATAAAAAAAGAAAATGAAAACGCAAACAAAATGCACCCTTAATTATTTTCCTTGATTGCGGCTTACTTTGGCAAATTTCACTATTACAAATACTATTTTGATCTTAAAGTCAAAAACCATAAAGTGTACTATGTTCATACCTCTGTGATTGTAAATATAGTCTAATCAATCAGAATGTTCATGCTCATTAACCCCATTAACTAGAGCCTCATTTGAATACTTATAAATATTTTTCATCATTTTAGTTTCACCAATTGCAGTTTGATGGGATGTTGAAATATGATATATGGATTATTTATTGAATATAGCTTTTCTATGTCATTATAGTTAGGCTTAATAATCCACAAAGTCAATGTATCTATCAGTGATATTCACCAACGTAGCTCTAATCGCTTTCTTTTAGTAAGCTCGCATGTGATTTTTGCACATCTGTCTCGATTTATTTCTTACGTTTAGTGTTTCAGTTATTTTAAGAACTTAGTAGTATTGTTTTCTTGATTTCTGAAAACTTACTTTTGCAGATTCCGTTCCCTCGCGTAGAGCCATGCTCTTGCAAATTTCTGTGGCAATGAAAGCCATGCCTTGGTACTGTCTGCTTCCAACTGTCTCCGAGTACCTGACAGAAACCGGCTGGACAAAGTCTTTCCCTAGAATATATAATGTTGGCTGGCTTTCCTATGTTGTGTATTTAGCAATTTATATGATTATTGTAGAGTTTGGTATTTATTGGATGCACAGAGAGCTCCATGACATAAAGCCACTCTACAAGTATCTTCATGCTACTCATCATATCTATAACAAGCAGAACACTCTCTCCCCATTCGCTGGTGAGTATGTTAGATATTCAACGTTTCAATAAGGTGTTACAGTTATGTCATGCTCAAATTCTGATTGCATTTGATTATTCCTTATGTTATATTATAGTTGATATGCATATAATTCATTAAATCCCAAAAATTAGCACTCATGTTTGTTTAGTTATTGATGGCTGATGTATATGCTATGATTGCAACAACAGTAAGCTTTTGTTGATCAAAATGGTTCAATGTGTGATTTTGAGCTATTGTTTTCTTGATGTGCCTTCAAGCTAATCACTCAAATCAATTTATATAGGTGGAACACAAATTCGATAATTACAGTAGTTACTTCAGTTTGAGCTTAAATTCTTGCATTAGCTTTGAAGTAAAGGAGTCCTTTTGAACCTTATATCATAAGATACAGATATGTTCTTTTCAGTTTGGTTAGTCCAAGAGCTAGGTAGGTGGTGATCCTGATTGATAAGCTCAAGGACAAGTCTTGGAAGCTCTTCCAAAAGCTGTGATTTTGTTTTGAAGCTAAAAGAAACTTTCTTTTCTTTCACTCTTTTTGCATGTCACCTCTTACCAAATTAGAATCTTGTCACTTGATTTTGTTTCTTTATTACTAAACAAACCTTAGAAATGGAAGGAAGTGCCTATAATGAAGTAGTTGTGACTTGTGAGGATACACTGTAACTAGGAATGGAATTATGAACATTTTGAAAGGAGACTGGTTAGAAACAAAGGGAATAGTGGAGTTTTTGGGAGGATACAAAGAAGGATATGAGCACAATCAATCATACAGTAAAGACATAAATCTGTGCAGATGAAAACAATTTACAAAATGAAAATGATAGGTGCTTCTTTAGGAATGAAAAAGTAGATTTTTCCTTCAGTCATATAAGGTTCTAGTTGAAATTCCATTTGAGGTGACTTATTGTTTTGTTAAAGAATGTTATTAGTTTCCCAAATTGAGGGTAGGGATCATAGTATTAGTCATCTTGCATAAGTAAAATTCCTCTGATTCAATATTCTGAATCCTCAGACCCCAAATCTTTTCAGATAGAAATTACTGGGGCAGTTTCATCTTGTCCCTTTCTATCCGGTTCTGTTTGTTTCACATTTTAAAGCCACCCCAATTGAAAAATATTTTGTGTCCAGGCAGGTAGTGATTCAAATGTTGTGATGTCATTATTTCTTTTCATTTTAGTGGATGTTAATTGCATGTATTAGGCCTAACATAAAATGACTGAACATTTGGTCAGAATTCTTTCTTAAATGCTTTTTTACAAACAAAAACATGTAACTAATATCCGCGAGTTCAGTTTTACTATTCTTATATTTTTTCTTGCTAGAAGCAAAATTTTCATGCATTGGCTTGTTTTGTTCTGCATAATATTGGCATGCAATTCAACTCAGGTTCACAATTCACATCTTGATAAATTTAATCATCTTGTTTCTGCAGCTATGAATCTATATTCTTATCATAATTCATAAATTTGGCCTTTAACTGTTTTTTGCATGTATCAAAGGTTTGGCATTTCACCCTCTTGATGGGATACTCCAGGCATTACCACATAGCCTTTCTCTATTTATCATCCCAGTCCATTTTACTGCACATTTGGCACTCATATTCATCGAAGGCATCTGGACTGCGAATATTCACGACTGCATTCACGGAAAAGTGTGGTCTATTATGGGTGCTGGTTACCACACCATTCACCATACCACGTATCGCCATAACTACGGCCACTACACCATATGGATGGACTGGATGTTCGGGACTCTTCGTGAGCCTGAGGAGGACGAAGGTAAGGCGATGTGATGAGTTACAGTCTTACATTGATATTTGATTATCCATTTGGTTGCATAGTCTTGAATTATCTTTTACTGGATGGTTGAAATGTGCTTTTGTTTTTTTTCATGTAAAGCATAAAGGTGTTAAGTGTATTTTTGTTTTTCTTGTGTGCATCACTAGAAGATTCTAGAAATTAGAGAATGTTTTAGGGTTCATGTGGATCTTCCTGTATATGACTCAGATTGTGTGTATGCCATAACTTATGTGGTTGGTGTTATTTTGTTTTTGGAGGCAGAGTTTGGGATGAAAGAAAATATATTTTTTTCTCGGGATCAAGTTTTTTTTAAGTGAAGAGATCCGTGAAATGAAAAAGTTAAAAAGTTGTGTTTAATTACTCTTAAATTAAGATAGTGGGTTCACATAACCCTTTATTTTATCACTTTATTAATTTTCTAATGAAAGAAAGGCATTCATGGTCCTAGAATATCACAAAGTTTGAGAAATTTGTCAAATTTTGTGACAATCAAAATTACTTTAATTTATAAGAATGAAAACATAGGTTTAAAAATAATTTTCTGGTGAATATGGAGCAAGTCTTTGGCTTCGATTTATGATCAAAATGAGCTGGCGGCAAGGATAGAGCATGTAAATGGCATTGGATGGATTCAGATCTCATCTCAAGGCCTTATTAGAGGGAATAACTTGTTACTTTTAGGAGGATTTCAATACTATTAATATATAATGCTTAAAAGATTTAATTAGGGCAATAAAAGTTGAATACTAATTTTGTTGTAGGCATCAAGCCCTTGAACCGCATGTGATCGCCAATAATGCTGTGTACATTCATAAATGCGCAGACTTAAACAAAAAAATTAGGAAAAGGATTTTCTAAAGTGACAATGTTAGTAAAGTAGTAAAATGATGTTTTAATCATTTTTAAATTTGCAGTATTTATTATTTGTGAGTTTCTGTATCTTAATCCAAGGGTGATTAACGATGTAACTTTTTCTCTAAAGTGACAATATAGCTTTAGAGGAGTCGGATCTAAAAAATTATTCCATTACGTGGGATCGACTATATAGATTAAACGATGTCGTTATGCTCTATTATACATCATGTTTACGATGATTATACATAGATCTCTTTTGACCAATTGTATATTTTTTTAGGTCTTTTTCTATCATTCGTCTCTTGTCTACTTTCTATTTCAGCCATCTTCCTAACCAAATGTTATGTTGATCTTCTACGAAATTCTACCATATTCTTTTCAATAAGCACTACTCTAACTCTCTTTTTTACATATCTGTTCCTTATTTTGTCTATACGTGTGTGGTCATTCATCTATCTCAACATTTTTCTCTCTACCACACTTAACTTATGTCCCGTACTCATTCATTGTCACCTAACATTTTATCTCATATAACATAATCGGTCTAATGACAGTTTTAAAAGTACTATTTAATGGCATATAAAATTAAATAACTCTATTATTTTGATCAATCTACTTATATCTTATGTTTTACATCATTTTCAATCTTTCTATTATTGTATAAGATATACCCAAGATACTTAAAATACTTTATTTACAGCAAGATGGTTTCTTCAATCTTACCGCAAGTAATCATGAAAACTTAATATGAAAGTATCATGCGGATAACAAATCCCTCTTCAATCTTCCCAGCAGCTTCCCTCACCTGCTCCTGTTCAAACTCTCTATACCTTTTTTACTTTTTCCAATTTTAATTGCGCGCACACACACACATATATTCATCTTACTTTCACGCAATGTTCGAATTTAAACCTAGTGAAGTTAAATGTACTTATCTACTCTATTATAAATGTAGCTAAGTGCATTATCCACAATTTAAATCCATTTAGCCACGCTTCAAGTGTTGTGAGAGACCTAGCTAGTGTAGTATAAAGCATGCAACGCAGGTTATAGTTAAAATATGCAGTTGTAAAAAGAAGAGTAAAGGTCTAATTTGGAAACTGAAACAAGGACATTTTATTTTAGTCCTTAAAATTATTAGTGACAATTTATTCTTTAAAGTTGCATTTCAAAGGTATTTTCATTTATGAGCTGTCAATTATATATTTTGTTAATATTGACTGATAACTTGACATGTCATGTGGCATAAATAACCAATGATGTATCATATTATAAATTAATGTAACATGGCATGAAATATCATTGGTCAATGTTATGTGATATGCCACATTATTGTTCAACTCTACGACAGACCATGTAGCATGTTGATCAATGATTGATTAGCATAGGATCAAAATAACCTATATATTCTCACTTCATGAACTAAATAGAACAACAACAAAGTCTTTGTCCAACCAAGTGGGATCGGTTACATGAATCAAACAGCGTCATTAAATTCTATAATATATTATGTTTATAAAGAGACTGTTTACATGTAAATATTTTGTAAACTAAAAATTTATGAAATTTTAGAATGGAGCACATTTACAATTTTAGGAACCAATCTACTCGTTCAGAAGCTCTCCTAATCAAGGGCACAATCACCAATGTTCAAAGAAATAATATGAGGCCGATAAAAGAGAAAACATGTATAAAAATCTTGGTGTTAGGCATCTCTTTTTCTTTGGTCCTTTGATGAAAGGCATGAATATATTGTCAGGTCTTTTCTCCACACCCACTAGAAAAGGAAAGGGTTATCTTGGTGGGAAATGATTCAGCATATGTCACCAAGGTTATGACTTATGAAGCAAATGCAGTGATAAAAAGTTTTGAAAGAATGATAAAGGTGTTGCATTACTGCCCTAGTGGAGAAGATGGTATCCAAAATGGCTTGTCATTTCATTTTAGGTCTTGATTTTTGGTAGATCTTTCTTTATTTAAGTGCCACAAAACACATATCACAGTCAACAACCTATCATTTAAGCCAAGATTGTGGGCCAACATTAACTAAAATCTGAAGACCATCACATCCATATTGCTAATCTTTATTTATTTTCGTCCTGATTGAACTACCAACATTCAGATCTTATTAATAAGAACTTGTCTAATCCAACATGATTTAACTGAAATTCCATTAAAGGAGTAAAAGTCTCCCAACTATATGAAATGGATGCCTTTATAGTATAAAACTTTAATAAAATGGAGGATGCACGTAAGTTTTTATAATCCTTATTTTTTATTGTATTTATTAATATATAGAATTATAGACTGGAATACTTTATTGTAAACTTTATTGGCTGTGCTGAGCCTTACAAATCCCCTTTCAGCTTTTCCTTTATATCCAAACTTTTTGCTATACAGTGATTTATAATCAACTGGAGCAAAACCATCGTCCATTTGACCAATGAAGGAAAAGGAGAAAAAAAAAAAAAAAGAAGACCAAATCTGAAGATCAAGCTGGTATTTTACCGAAACAAAGTATCTTTATGATTACATTTAGATCAAACCATTGATTTTACATGACATTCAATTCATTACAGCTGAATTATGGAACAATTAAATAAGCAAAGAAAGCATAAATCTCACATTAATACATTCATTTAGATTTAGAATTCATTACCTGAGGAATTGGAATTAGATTACCCGCCATGTTTATACTTAAAAGAAAAATTTATTCTTCTGGATACTGTGTTGTGTACAAACACTACCAAACTAACCCCTTTCTTCTCCTAAACCTATCAACATGGTCTGTGCTCATTCGTGATTTTTCTGGTTGGTTTGATTTTTTCGACTTCTCGAGGCGGCTATCTAAACTGTTTCTCGAAGCTTCTGGAAGATCTTTACTAAGCTCAGATGCATTCGAAGTTCCAGATACGACTTCATTGCTAGCTGTGGTTTGGTCATTGGTTTGTACTACTGTATCCTTTTTAGAACCATTTGATGTTCCTTTAGATTTTCCAACTGTCTGTACAAATTTCTTTAGATGTTTAATGAATTCTGGGTAAAGCTCAAGATTACAATGCCCACCACCACTTACCCACAAGGGTTCATACTTTTCCTTGCAAAGCTCCCAGAGCTGTTTCCCATGGGATACATCCACGACTTCGTCGGCTGTCCCCTGAACATGAAAGAATGATCACCATCACTATTAACTACGAAAGAAATATTTGTATGCTCTTAAAACAAATTTAATGTATACTCCATACACAGTCGTAAACACTTCCTTCCATTCATAATATAGAAACAACATAGAACATAAAGAAATGGGTGATTGTAACTGGTCTTGTTGATAAAACAAGTAATTTGAAGTTTACATTCAAACGCATTTAGCATAAAACCTTTCATACTATCAGTAACAAGAAATATTAAGGTTTTTCATGTGTGCCTAGTTAATTGTCTCTTTAAAAAAATGAAACACCATTTAGATACTAATCGTGTAAAATGCTTATGACTTTATAAGTTAACAAATGTTATCAAATTATTCAATTCATAAATCTAGGTCCTCATATCATGTTTATGACTTTACAAGTAAACTCCCACAACTGAGTTTATGAGCTAAACATTACAATCCGAATTTACCAAACCTACAAATTTAAGTTAATTCTCGAGTTTGATCACCTTGATTAGCACAAATATAAGTATTGAACTAATCAATAGTGAAACATGTGACTAAACCAAACACTCACTTATTGCAATAAGAATTCCTTTTTAAGAAGAGCTAGCTACAATAACAACCAAGGCTCGGATTTTTGGCATTTAACACAACTACAGGATAGAGAATGACTTACATGTATAACCAAAACTGGACATTTGACCATACCAATCTTGTCAATATTCTGGATAGAAAAAAACAAATTGCATAAAGTCCCCATATATATTGAATGAAACAAATTGGAGTACAATCACGGAGAAAACTCTACCTTGTAAATATCAAACCAATATGTCCGTTTTACCGGGTACAACACTCTCAGCCCTGACAAAATTGGACTATGCAAGACAACACCTCTTAACTCTGGTAACCGTGAAGCCAGATCAAGTGTGGGACCACTACCAACAGATTGGCCATACAGTATCAACTGCTCATCTTTCACTCCATATTGCTCTTTTAGGCATTTATATGCAGCATCAATATCTGCATATGTATTATATTCAGTTGGCTGCTTCAACAGACAAAAAGGGTAATTGTCAAATTACAAAACAATATTTAACTCCATAACAACCATCATCTTCAATAGAACGAGTTATGAAATCTTAATTGTGACAAAACCATACTTACACAGTTCAAGAAGTGTTGTCTTTCTTTCTTCTTTTTGGTCTGTGTGTGTGTGTTTTTTTTTTTTTTTGTGGTGTTGTTTCTTTTTTGGGAGGGGGGGGGGGGGGTCAACCAAGAATAGTATGATTCTTTCTATGAAAGGGAAAAAAATATGAAGGATATTATTAGCATTTTTGTTATGTTAGCATTTAGCAGCCATTAAAAATAATGGTATCCACATAAATAGTAGTATAAACAAGAGTAAATGTTATGTCAATACACCGCATTAGTATATCAATCTAATATAAGAATGTAAGAATATATACATGTAACCAATACTAACCTAGTGAACAAATATTAGTTACTATAACGAAAATGCAAACACAGAAGCATCATGCTAATACTGATGCATGTATTTAGATCTATTAGTCTATTACACTTTATTGAACTAACATACAAGTGGTTTAATTACTTAAGGAAAGTGAGAAAACTATACCTTGAAACCTAGCTGTTAAAAGAGAAGAATCAATCTCCTTAAATACAACATCAATCATTCCATACTACTTGATATGGGAGTACGTGTATCCCATAATACCGAAATCCCTACCAAATGGCTAGAGTTTATATACAAAGGTTTTTGTATTTGAAGTTGCAATTCTGAAACCTAGGGTTTTATAAACCTAAATTTCATAAATGTGTTTTAAATAGTTTTCTAAGACAACTTATCCAAAGATGGGTGGGTTTAGTATTCATTGCTCATTGAATGGGTGCTTGTACTTATCAAAACAAATTGGCATAAATAAAAAAGTTCGAATTATTTTGGAATAGCATAAACAAGTTTAAATTTTGAATAACCCACACATTTTTTTTTCTCAATATTTTCATGGAATGCTGGTGTTATATTCCCTTTGGCTAAAATTGTTTGTGCTTTGTGAAAATGATTTGCTTAAAGAAGACATTTCCAATATGTAAAAATATACCTCAAATTCTTTAAATGTAGGCATGTTGTAAAAATATCATATAATACTATCATATCTCTCAAGTCCTATAAATTTAGCAAAATCATAGTCATATAACAATACTATTAAAAACACCTTTATGTTTTTCATGGCCATAATTTCTAAGTACATATGATCAAAACACCATACAATACTATTAAAAACACCACTTTAATTTATGTTTTGGTTCGTAGCCACAATTTCTAAATATATACGACGACAAGAACTCAGTCTTGGGGTCTATTTGGTTAAGCTAGAGCAAAAATAGAAAGAACATAGGTAAAAGCTAGAGTAAAAGAATGTTTTGCATTTGGAGATAATTATACAAGTACTTTTTAACAAACTAAAATTGTTCAAGTGTTTGGATGTCATAAACATGGAAGTAGTTCTTCTTGTAAAATTTCAACCAAGTGTATGGAGATAGGGTGAAAATGAGGGTAGGAAGAGAGTAATAGTTAAAATTTTTTAAAGATAAATTTGAAATTCTAAAAGGAGAGTGTTTGGTAAATATTCAGGAAACAACATTCTCTCTCCTACACCCTCTACTTCTGGGAAAAGTAACTCCCTACCCACTCAAAAATTACAGATTGGTCATTTATACTACTTTCTTCTTAGAAGTATAAATAAACAATCCAAGATTTATCAGTACTTCTTTTATAATTATTGAGTAAAGAGAATTTCTTTTTTAATTTAAAAAAAAAAAAACCTTTTTACTCTTAAAAGGTACAAACAAGTGGCCTCTCTTAATCAAGTGCCAAGAGTTTGATTCTCACCTTGGGCATGGATAAACTTCAAAATCTGGACTGCTGTCCCAACCATTGAGATGCTAACAAGCCAGTAAGGGATTGGCCTAATTGTGGACCCCCAAAAAAAGAACAATCACATTCATGGATCCTTCTGTGCTTTTGGCTACATGGATCCTATTCTAATTTATAAACCATGACTACAACAACAACAACAACAACAACAAAGCCTTGTCCCACTAAGTGGGGTCGGCTACATGAATCAAACGACGCCATTGTGCTCTGTCATGTATCATGTCTACAGAGAGACCGTTTATATGTAGATCTCGTTTGACCACCTCATAGATGGTCTTCTTAGGTCTTCCTCTTCCTTTCGCCCTTTGTCCATCTTCCATCTCATCCACCCTCCTGACTGGATGTTCTATCGGTATTCTTCTCACATGTTCAAACCACCTGAGACGCGATTCAACCATCTTTTCCACAATGGGTGCTACTCCAACTCTCTCCCTTATATCTTCATTCCTTATTTTATCCAATCGCATATGACCACTCATCCATCTCAACATCTTCATCTCTGCCACACTCAACTTATGTTCGTGCTCCCCTTTAGTCGCCCAACACTCCGTACCATACACCATAGCCGGTCTTATAGCGGTGTGATAGAATTTACCTTTAAGTTTTAAAAGCACTTTTTTGTCGCATATAAAACCAGATGCACTCCGCCATTTTGACCAACCTGCTTGGATCCTATGATTTACATCCTGTTCAATCTCTCCATTATCCTGTATGATGCACCCAAGATACTTAAAACTTTTAACTTTTCTTAGGATGTTTTCTCCAATCTTCACCTCTATATTGGGGTTTTCCCTTCTCAAACTGAACTGACATTCCATATATTCCGTCTTGCTACGGCTTATGCGCAGACCATACACTTCTAAAGCTTCTCTCCATAACTCCAACTTTTTATTTAGGTCTTTCCTTGACTCTCCCATAAGGACGATATCATCGGCAAAAAGCATGCACCATGATACAGGCTCTTGGATGTGCTCTGTGAGTATTTCCAAGACTAATGTGAAAATGTATGGACTTAAGGATGATCCCTGGTGTAATCCTATACCAATAGGGAATTCCTCTGTCACACCACCTTGAGTCTTTACACTAGTTGGGGCACCATCATACATGTCTTTAATTGCCCGAATATATGCGATCCTTACTCTCCTCTTTTCTAAAACATTCCATAAGACCTCCCTTGATACCCTATCATACCTTTTTCCAAATCAATAAACACCATATGTAGATCCCTTTTATTACTATGATACCTCTCCATCATCTTTCTTAATAGGTATATCGCTTCAGTGGTAGATCTTCCTGGCATAAATCCAAATTGGTTCTCTGTTACTTGTATCTCTTTTCTCAACCTCCATTCTATCACCATTTCCCATAACTTCATAGTATGACTCATAAGCTTAATCCCTTTATAGTTTCCGCAACTTTGTATATCCCCCTTATTCTTGTAGATAGGTACCAAGGTGCTCTTTCTCCACTCATCAGGCATTTTCTTTGACCTTAAAATCTCATTAAAAAGTTTGGTTAACCAGTTGATGCCTTTTTCTCCAAGACCCTTCCAAATCTCAATCGGGATATTATCAGGTCCTACTGCCCTGCCATTTTTCATCTGCTTTAGAGCCTCTTTTACCTCGAAGTCTCGAATCCTTCGATAGTAGTCAAAGTTTTGATCTTCTTCCCTTGTGCATAATCGACCAAGGCTGGGAAGAGTCTTCTGTCCCTCATTAAATAACTCGCAGAAGTAGCTCTTCCACCTTTCATTAATCTTCTCCTCTTGAGCCAACACCCCTCCATCCTTATCCTTTATGCACTTAACCTGATCCAAATCTCTCGTTCTTCTTTCCCGGCTCTTTGCGATTCTATATATACCTTTTTCTCCTTCTTTCGTGCCCAAAGACTGGTAGAGACCCTCATATGCTCTTGTTTTTGCTTCACTTACAGCCACTTTTGTCTCTTTCTTAGCCGCCCTATATTTTTTCCAGTTATCTGAATTGCGGCATAAAGACCACTCTTTAAAGCATTCCCTTTTTATCTTTATCTTTTCTTGTATACTCGCATTCCACCACCAGAACTCCTTGTTTCTTGGTCCTATTCCTTTAGATTCACCAAAACTTTCTTTTGCTGTTCTTCTAATAACTTCTGCCATCTCCCTCCACATCTCTTCCGCGCTTCCATTCTCATCCCACTTTGCCTCTTTTCCTACTTATCTTAGGAAGCTTCTTTGTTCCTCACCTTTCATCCGCCACCACCTCGTCCTTGGGTTCTTCGTATGATGTCTTTTCCTCAACTTTTACTCAACGCGAAAATCCATGACGAGCACCCTATGTTGTGTTGTCAAACTCTCTCCCGAGATAATTTTACAGTTAATGCAAAATTTTCGGTCGACTCTCCTCAACAAGAAGAAGTCGATTTGAGAGCTTATCATGCCACTTTTATAAACCATGACTATATTCAAATTATTAAACTGCAAATCCATTTTGGCAGTGTTATTTAGTTTTTTCTTGGTGTCCTCTATCTTTATCTATTATGCCACCCTCCATCAAATACACTCTCCTCATTAACACGGTTTCTGCATGCCTTCTACACACATGAACAAACTGAGAGTGGTAACATCCACTCCCTAATAAGTGCTACTCCAACTTATCCTATTTTAGCTTAGTGTATCCACTTAGCTATTGAAACTGTGCCTGTATCCACTCTCCTCTAACCTAAAATTACTTCTGTTAAACTTGTATTCTCTAAACTGTTGTACTTGTACATATAGGAACACCATATACCTCCAGAGCTTGAGCTTCGTAGCTATAATCCTCTACCTTCCCTTTGATTTCTTCCCTCCCTCCCACCCTCAAATCTCCTATTGGAGAAGACTTCATACTTAGTAAATAATAATAATAAATAAAAAACCCCTTAAATTCTAGCCACAACATGGTTTATGTAACTAAGGATTACTACTTGTAAGGGAATAATCTATAAAATTGCACCTAGAAAATAATTTATTAACGTTTGCGGTTGTTGGGGAAAAACAGCCCATTATTCTCTTATATAGAAGGATGGTTATTCCAAGAAACCAATCCAAAAAGGAATGGGTCTTGTTTATTTATCTCTGTTAGTCATAGTTATGATTCTTTTTCAAATTTATTCAATGCACCATATGAACAAAATGGAAAAGAGTTGATGGCACTTCCTACTTTAATGTGGCTTTCGGATTATCTATACCAAAGATGAATGAGAATACTAACAGCCATTAACATTTGGAACAGTGCCCTTGAGGCCATCACAGTTCATTTTGCACTGCAAATAATCCAAAGGCTACTATGTGTACAGTAAAAGGGCCGAATGGATTATCATTTCCATTACACAATTTATTTCAGTGTCCCCACAATGATTTTATTGATTAAATTAACATTCAAATTTGCAAATAGGGAAGGAAGACAAAAGACCTGTTAGAATAAAAAAAGACGAAATAAAGAAAACTAAAAAGGGAAGAAAAACAATATAAAAAATTATCATAATAAGTAACGAACCTTTCCAGTTGACTGTCCATAACCAGAGTAATCATAACTGCGGAGAAAATTAAAAAAAAAAATAAAAAAAGGTATAAATAAAAGACACCGTTAAATTTCCTTATGTTCACATTTAAAGGAATTCAATAAATAAATACAAAGGAAACTATTTATTGAAAAAAATATACAAAGGAAAATTTGTAGCAAACCAAATGATCTACTGCATGGAATAGCTAGCTTGTGAAGAACAAAAAATATTCCACAACATTACAAGCAACACTTAGCTTATTCCACTCATCCAATATATCAGAAACTTCAAAAGCTTATTTTTCTAGTGAAAAGTGTACTCATTAGCAAAACTAACATTAATACTTCCATGAAGTTTAAATCAATCTACTCCCTCCTTCGCAACTCTAGGGCCTCTTCGGAAAAAGAAGGAAGGAGGGAAAATGAAAAGAAGGGTAAGACAAATACTACCAACAAATACAATACAATGTACAATACAATAAGAAATTATCATAGATGATGAAAATTCAACACAGGAAGGTATTTGTAAACTCAATTAATTCATTTATAAACTCAAGCCTAATATATTTGTCTACCTCAGTTCATATCTGTGCCATTTAAATAATAATAATAATAATAATAAAGATTTCCTAACAAGCAAAGGAATAATCTCATCAGAATACAATTTTGCAACAAGATTACAAGAACCACAATTGCCATGTGAAATTGCACCAACGCAGAAGCTCTCTCTCTCTCTCTGAAAGAGCCTTTAGATATTTAGTGAGTACAAGAACTAATCACCTCAGGAACTTGTAACTAAAATGGCCTTGTGACTTAACAAATGACAATGACCATAGTTCCTTCATTGTAAAATTCCACAAAAGAACAGAAGTTCCAACGAACTGAATATAAAACCAATCTATACAGTGGGGATTTTCTGAACATTATCGGTTTATGAATTTTCTATAAAAGATCTCTTTTAGTTAGTTAACAAAGTTCTCAGTTGGGAACATTTTTGCTTGAATCTATTAACAATTTGACAAATAAATTTTTCTAGAATATATTATTTTAGCCACCAAATGAATCAGTTGCAAGTCATTCAAACTAAATGGTAACATCTGAACAATTGAAAACACATTCAAAATGGATATTTTTGGTCCCTAGACTAGATTAAAAAAATGCAGGAAAAAAAAACTATGCTACCATATTAGTTTGTATTCTACTTCAAAATGGCCACAAAGCACAAACTATGCCTATAAACTCCGCCTCTCCTTTAGTATTTGTATGATGTAAATTGATGCCATTTCCTACTAAGGGGGAGACCGAATTCGTGTCAAATTACTGTGGTTCAGGGACAGGAATTAATTTCATTTGTTCACTTCTAACTGACTTATTTGAAGTCATATTCTTTAGAGGAGACAGGAACTGAAGTGATGTCACCTCTTTCATTTATCTGTTTGATTTCTTATTTTCATATCCTATCCTATGTTTTTTAACTTTTGGGATTCAATTAACAAAATAATTAACAACAGAAACATGATTTTATTTATTTCTTAAATTTTTTTTCTTATGAACAAGAAAGGATTTAATTCATATACCTTGTAAGTGAAAATAATTTTTTGCACAAATAGCAATTATAGATTGACAGAAGCTTTTGACACAACCATCTAACTTAAGAAGTATTATAATTTCAACCTAACTCGGTCCACAGCAATTACACTCCATTCGAATACATGGAAATGAAATTTAAAAAAAAAAAAAAAGCAAACAGGAAATTGATGTCAACCCAATGTTTCAAGATCCAAAATGTGGAGGAGTATCTATCTGAATTAATAATTATGCTACAATTTATCCCAACAGGATAAGAATCCATCATCAATAATCCAACATGCCATTAAATAGCTGACTATTCTCCAGAGACAAAATAAACCATTCTCATTTCCATTTAACATCACTGCTCATAAAGCCTTTGAAAATTACACATTACCCAAACAGTTGTAAGTCATAACCTTGCTTGAACTGAATCACTTCCCCCATTACCATAACCATCACAATCGCATTATTGTCGATTTCAAACACCAAAAGTGCTAAAAACTAAATTCTAGCTTAATCATACAAGTAAAATAAAACTCATCCAGATACCCATTTTAGCATAATACACGATACCAACTTCAATACATTGACTAAAAGTGGACAATTGATGAACATAACACATCAATTAACTCGGCCACCATTAACACCCATTCCCATTAAAATTACACTCTTAACTACAATAAAATACTAGGTCATTAACATTTTGATAAATAAAAGAAAAAAAATTGAACCAAGAAGAAGAACAACTTAGTTGACTCAGATGGTCCAATACTTTTCCATTAACCATCTCAAGCCAAGATAGTCAAAATCCAGTTGACCTCAAATAATGGTAGTTTTAAGAGAAAAACGAAAAAGAAAATAGCAAAATGAAAGACGCTATACTTTAGAAAATAAATAATTAGATTAAGATTAATCAGTGAAAAGAAATCTCAATTAGTAACACGAAAACAATGTGACGTAGTCGTCATGTGCAGCTGGCAATTTTAAAATTAAGATAAATCATGAACACTTGATTAAAGGATCTTAATTAAGTAGCAATGAATAAAATTAAGGAAGAAGAAGAAAAAGGTACCCCATAACATTGAGGCGAAGACGGTTACTCAATTCAACGAAGAGCTCAAACATCTGACCCAAATCGGCGGCATTTCCGTGAGAATAGAGCATAGTGCAAGTTGGCTTATGGTACTTGACATAAACCGCCACGATTTCGTTCCCTCGACGGGTTCTAAGCTTCAAAACGTCGACGTTCTCCTTCTTCGGAACCTCGGGAATATAAAACCGATGAGAAGCACCTCCTTCGCTGGAGGTGTCGGCTACCACCGTGTACGACGGCGGCTGTGGCGGGAAGAACGCGAACTTCGCGGCGATCGAGGAGGTTACTCCGCCCATAGCGGCGACTATTCATATGCCTCTAGACGGCTGTCGGTGGCGGTTGGGAGCTGAGATGTAGACACAGAGAAGGAAGTGTGTGTGTGTGTAAATAATAATAATAATAATAACAATAAAAATAATAATAATGAAATAAATAAATAAATAAATAATAGTAGTAGTAGTGATAGAGTAGTAAACTTTTTGAATTTGAAGCTTATTAGAGAGAAAGAGAGAGAGAGTGCGGAAGAAGAGAGAAAGATGAAGAAAGAGACTGTTCATTGTTGGTTTTGTCGAGTGAGGTTTGCTTTTATTGCAACGCTTTCTCTAGACATTGGGACAACTACCTACGTCTGCGGATATATCAATAATGTATTAGTGTATAATGTATTAATAATGTGAATAATTTTTTCAAGAATATAATATCCTAATTTACTTTCTTTGAAACAATACAACAATTATTTAAAAATAATATAGAAATTTCATAAAAAAAATAAATAGAAGTTTTTCCAAATAACACATAACTTAGTCTGTTTTATAAGAATTTGATGCGATGGTAAAATTCGTATTTATATACACATATGCATAGGTAATTCGGATGTGCAAGAAAGTTATAACTTACACAAGATTAAAAATTAACAAATTTAGTCAACTTTATTTCTGCTAAGCTTACTTTTAGTTATGGAAACACCTTAATTGGTTTTAGAAGAATGATAAAGCCACATCGTAGAGTAACAAAATTGTTTGACAGAATAGGTAACATTTTCTAAGCGTAAGATTTTAAATTCATAAAAACGAAAACTTGTGTATGCATAAATGGACTAATATTTAGTGATTTGGAAGCTATATATTCAGAATCGCCGAGGCAGCAGCGTCGTGTAGGAGCGCTGGCCGGAGGAGACAGCCCATTTTCGGTTCTTTTCGTCCAAACCGGACCCGATCCGAACCGAACCCGCCACTATTTGAAGCTGATTCCAACCAAAAAGGCAGAAATCAAAATCACGATTCACAAAGCCACAAGTCAAACCCTAGCGGCCTCTGTCACAGGTTCACTCTTCGAAGTTGACTTTCTATCGCCGTTGTTCTGCTACTGCTCAGAAAGTTGCAGAGAGAAGTAGAGAAATGGAAGGGAGTTCAGAGAGGGACCTGATGGAGAAGAAGGAGAACGTGAGGTGACGGAGAAAGAGAAGGAGAAGCTGCCATGTCTAAGCCACTTCCTCTGTCTTGCTCCGCCTCTCTCTGCCACGCCGCCCGTAACTGTGCCGTCAGCCTCCGTTTTCTCTCTTCTGTAGTTCTGCTCTGCCCTTGGTCTGTTCTTATGTTAATTTTTTTTTACAACTTTATTAATTGAATACTAAAATCAATACCAATATAAAATATATATCAAAAAATTGAAAAACAAAATATGTTAAAAAATAAAATTATACTAATTCAATGAATTATAATTTAAATGGCATAATATTCTCATCCTCTTTTAAAAATTTAGGATTCGCATCTCACTCCTAACTTTAAAAAAAAAAATTACGCTCAAAAATAGTATTTATGTTTTTCTTATTGTCCATATTTTTATAAACTTATTTGGATATTGTGAAATTATTAAAAAATATATTTTTTAATTAAAAAATTAATTTTAATATATTTGATAAATTTTTAATAATAAAAATAAAAATATTTAAAAATATTCTTTTCAAAGTTATAATTTATATTTTTTAATTTTATTTTAAAAAATATTTTTTGTATAATAAATAAATAAATAAATATTTTATATTATTATATCCAAATATAATTTATAGATAAATAAATTTTACACGAAATATTCAAATATAATTTTTTTAAGATCATTTTAAAAAATCACTCGAAAAAAAAAATTTCTTTAAAACTCACGCATATAAATTCTATATCTGTCTAAGAAAATTCATTCTTATATTGATAATGTATTTTTTCTTTTACAAATTCATACATACATATAACGCAAAAAATATCATATATGATACTCTTATTATTTTAATGTAAATTTAATATATGAAAAGAGTAAATCAAATGCAGAGAGTCCGGAACTATGGACCCTTTTGAGTTTTGATTATTTATGTTATTGTTATTGTTATATTAGTATAGGAGCAAAGGACTAAGGTTATTCAACATCGAAATAAGTAAACATTATGCCATAAACTCATTATTTTTACTTACTTTTTGTTTTTAAAATAGGCTATCTAAATAGAAATACCTAGACAACACTATCAACATTGAATAGCTAGTGATGTTTCAATAGTCTCTCAATTAATTGATTATGTTCCTTGGTTTTTTGCAGAATTCCAAATATTTTTGTTCACAACTATACTGTCAACAATCACATTCAATTAAACAACCTTCAATGGCAGGTAATGGCAATTTGAAGAAAGATCAGAAATACATTAAGGAAATGCTATTTGTCACTATTAATGCAACATAGAAAGCAAGGTAAGATACTAAGAAGAAAATTGAACTTATGAAATAAAATCAATGACCTTATTTTCTTTCGCTGTGTTTGGTAGCAAAAATTGAGACTAAAACTGTGAGACTAAAACTCAATATTATGTTTGGTAGTTAGAGATTAAAATTTTGTTTTTCACACTAATTTAAAATTCTAAAAAAAAAATCTATAAATAAAAGATCAAATAGAATTTAAATATCATATTATTTACTATTTAGAAGATAAATTTCTCAGTAGTATGAATCCATTTTCAATAATCTCATTTATCTATATAAAATTATGTTACTTTTAAATATACCACCATAGTTAAATTCATTTTGCTACAAGCTGAAACCAAAATATTTAGCTGTCACAGTGCAAAATACATCACAGGTAAGAGTTACATTATGCCATTAAGCCATTTAGAACATACAACAAATCAAATACTAATAAGTAATAACAACTAGTGGAACCTGCATCAATGCAAAGCATGATTCCTAGACCCAATAAATCATCAACCAATTAGTGGAACCCGCATCAATGTTATCTCATTATAGTAAATATTTAACCAATCAAACACAATTTGCTTGTATATAAGTAACACTGACTAACTAAATGAATATTATTAGATTTCATTTTTTTTCAAAAGTTAATTTTGGAATGGCGCTTTAGTGAGTGTAATTCACTAATATGGATTATTTGAATGATTTACAATTATACGGAGTGGTTTGTTTTTCACCTTATACAAAAAAACGGGCTTATTCTTTTTTATGTATGAGAGAGAGAGGTGTGTATCTCAGAATGATGTGAGAAGAGAAGTATTTTACGTTGCTATGGCTTATATAAATCAGTGCTTTCGATTTGTTTTATTTTTTAAACAAACAATCACAAATCGGACAGTCCGATTTATGTTTTCGAAAATATTAAAATTAGACCGTCCGATTTTTTTTTAAATAAAAAAAAATAAAAAATATCAATCGAACTTTTTGATTTGTAGTTTATTTTTTTCTTTAAATAAATCGGACCTTCTGATTTGTAGTTTATTTTTTTCTTTCAACAAATCGGACCGTCCGATTTGAATATACAAATAAAAAAAATATCATATAAAAAAAACACATAATCTCCCAATAACAATATATTACACATATATTTAATTAATATAAAAAAAATTAGCCACAAAAAACGTGGCCTATATCTATATAATACACTTTTCTGATCCATTTTAGGAAATTCTTCCCCTATATATAATTCAATGAATTAATCTTTGGATGATTTCTATGTCAAAGCATGAAAACAACTGGTAATAAGAAGACAAATAAGTATTTTAAAAAATTACCATAAATTTATAGAACTTTAAAGTTTAAACAAATATATCAAGTAAATTAAGAAATTTTGGGATAAAATAGGTCTCTGAATAATTGCAAGTTTACAACTCTGTTTTATAGGATTATGAACTAATTTCATTGATTTTGAGATTATTTTGTTTACAAAATTTCTTTTGGACGTTATTTTTGTGGTTTATTCTAATAACGTTTATGATCATGTTGTATATATAAACAGAAGTGTCTAGGTCCACCAGTATCTAATTCACAAATTTTTGTATCAAGAATTAGCTACCTAGAACATTTGATATAATGTGGGGCAGTCGACAGTCGTTACTATGAACATGGAGAAATCTATTATGAAGCATAATTTTGATATAATTGAAAACAGTTATATTACGTGTACATCAAAATCAGTCGTCAAAATCAGTTATCAGTATAAAATATATATTAAAATATAAATATATATTAAAAATAAATTAAACTATACATGTATTTATATATAAATACATTGATAGCTAATTTTAACAATTGATTTTGGTGTACAAATAATATTTTTGTATTTAAAATGACAATACCATATAAATTAGGTAAAATACATGATAGCTAGATGCACTGAAAAGGATCCAAAATAATTCTGATACTCACATGGGAATAGCATTGAAGGAGAAAATCATATAACTGGTATTTGACATTTGATTTGATAGGAATAATGAACCTATCATTATATGAAATCGATAAACTAGTTTTTGTTGTATTTAATGGTTGGATAGTATTTAAAGTATTTCCATCAATTCTATTTTTACCCGGTAAACGAGTTTACTTATTTAACTAAATTTAGAATAAAGATCTCATAAAAACGAGGATTCGTTGGGAGGAACTAAGTATTGAACCAAATCATGACAAAAAATAAAAAATAATAATAAATAAATAATAAGTATTGAGCCAAATTATTATTTCCCCTTATCTTGTAACACAAGCATATGACATGGAGCATGGTTCCAAGTTCCAACTGGCTAGAATTTGGATCATCAATTCATCGTCACGACAAGAGTATGAGATTAAAAAATATCGTATTAATATTTCTGAAATTATATATAAAAAACACTCCCAACATTATTTATTTTATTGGATTTACTGTTAACTCGTCTCTTTTCAATTACCTCTCTGATTTCTAAATAAAAATTTTTGAAATTTTATTTATTTAAATATTAAAAAAATAATTAGGAAAATGAAATGCATGGCACGTGATTTTTAAGGGATAAAATAATACCATATCATATATATGTATGATACGATTTTAATTAATACATAAATACAAGACCTTGTTTTATTATCTTTTTTATATGTTCAGAAAGTGTTCAATTAACGTATTTAGTTGTTTAACTTATTTTTAATATGTATTTTGTATTATAATTTATATTTTATATTCATAATTGATTTTAGTGATTAATTTTAATATATACGTAGTATTACTCAATAAACTATCAATAATAGTATTTATGTCTCAAATAATTTTTGATATTTTTATAAAGTATAATTGTTATTAATTAATTGTATATTTAAATTAGTTTTTAATTAATAAAATAGAATTTAATTTTAATACATTGTTAATGAGAAAAAATTTTATACCTACATCTAATTACGTAATATTATGTTAAAATAAAATTATTTTTTATATTAATCACATAAATTGTCATTTAAAAAAATAAATGTAATTAGACGAATGTATAAAATATTTTATATTATTAATGCATTAGAATTAAACTTAACAAAATAAAGAAAACATGGTTAGTTGTTAAAAAAAATTTGATCAATATGATAAGATATCTAATAAATAATAGGAGAAATGCTAAAAGGTTGGTAGAATTTATTATTTTTTGTCAATAATTAACCGAAAATATTTAAAAGTATAAACTAATAGTATGTTGTTGAATTATTGAACTAAAAAAATTAGATTTATAAGTTATAACTACAAATACTAGCTAAAAATAATAAATTATGCTTTACTTTAACTTTTCTCAAATAATAGTATAGGTAAAATACTTCTATAATCTTTTATCAATGAAACCATTTCAATTTCATAGTAATGATTTGAAAGTATTAATACATAACTTTCTACACCAATTATGGCAGTAGAAAATTGGTTTGTACCAATAACAATGTTGCCATTGAGAAATGTTATTTGTACACATTAAAAGCTAAAAACTTGTAGACAAACACAAAATGATGAGAACAAGAAATTGTGTTCCCCACTTATTAAAGACTAGAAATGAAGCAGATAATTTTTCCTTCACACAAACAGTTACAAATGGTGAATCCAAGGTGATGTCTTCAAATCTTGATCATGTGGTAGTATCCAAAGCCAAGATGGTGCTGAGGTTCATTGGATTCATGTACCTAGTAGAAGCATACATTATTTGTTCCACAATAATCTTGTTGGCCTTTTCAGATGGATGAAATGCATCCCAAAATGCATACAAGTCTCTATTTGGGCACAAGTTTGAGAGAGGTGTGCATAGTCCAAGACCATTGTAAGGTCCTTGCCCACAGCATGCTATTTTTGATGTAGTAAATCCTATACAATGAATTATTACATCACCAAATTGGGATTAAAAAATGTTACATCTATGTCAAAAGTATAATACATTGTTTTATATGTGTATTTTATATTTTAATATATATTTTATGTAAATAATTAATTTTTTATATACGTATAATATGATTGATATGAATAATGATTTTGGACAGAATTGTAAAAACATGAAGATGATAAATATTAAAAAAGGAAAAGTATAGATAGACAATGAAAATACTAAATAATATGAATAATAGATATATCGGATGTTTAATTCACTAGATGTGCGAATAGTTATCCTAATATTAAGATTTAGGTGGGTAATTTGAGGGTGTAGTGCGTTTTTACTTTATTGGGCCAATTTTAGAGTCTATTGTTCACAAAAATCATTGTCTACCTAGCAAAGTCCATTAAAATTTTTTGAAAAAACGACAAATAGCTCTATGTCTGTTTAGCTCAAAAATAAATAAGAACTTGATTAATCGAAAATACAAAAACATTCCTAATTTTTTAAAATGCGAGACATCTAAGTCCTTCTGGAGACCTATTTGTCTTTATATATTTTAGATGAAATGACTTAGATGTTTTGCGTTTTTAAATGTAAAGGATATTTTTATATTTATTTTTGTATTTTCAATTAATTAAGAATTTATTTGTGTTCGAATTAAAAAGTCAATAACTTATTTGTCTTTTTTCCAAAAATTTTGAAAGTAGAAATAGAAATATAATTTATTTTGTGTACTTTTTAAATAAGAAGTTAAGGTGCATAAAATAAAATGAGAAGTTTGTGTGTTTAGTTGAAGAGAGGAAGAGTGATAGATATTGGTAATTACCATATGCTACAGGATTAGTAATGAAGTTAAGGTGCATTTCTGCAGTATTTGCAGCAATAAAAACATCGCTGCCGATTTTGGTGTTGAGATCTTGCAACATGCGTTCAAGTTGAGGATTGTAGAGTGAAGAAGCTCGTTGTAATTCAACTGAACATTCTCCATTCCTGCCACGTTGTGCTAATTCCGCAGGAACACACCCTAGTGGACCCGTCCCTGTAACTAGAACTCTTCTAGCTCCCAATTCATATAGTTTCTGAAACAAAAACAAATTTAATATTTCAAATTAAACAATACCAAGTAATGAAGATGTTTTCGTGTTAAAATAATAAATAATTTGATATGTTTTACTAAATTTATTTTATTAAATATGGGGATGGTATTTATTATAGGTTTGAAAAAAAGTTTGTTCCCTAACAAACCTATGGTTTTGCAAGCTTGATCGAATCTTTCGATTCAATCAAATTAATAGAAAATCGGTCATTAGATTGGTCTAGTTCAAAACAAAAAATAGTTGGCAATTATTTGGTAGAGCATAAAAAAATTAGTCAAAGAATTAGTCAATGGATCGAACTAATATAATTTTCTAGCGGTTAATCAGTTTAAAATAAAAAAATACAAAAAAAGTCACTTTTTCTAAAATTATATATATCTTTTATAATTTTGGTTGAATTTCGATTAAATCTTTAAATTTTTGGATTTCTAATTTTACTGATTCAATGATTGATTCAGTTTTCAGAACTTTGAGCAAACCAAAAATTATAGTATAGAAAAGAATTTTAAGTATATTAGATACATCGATGTTCTAATAATTTTTATTATTGATCTCAATTATAAAAAATATATATAATAAATATTAATTAAAATTAACTATTAAAATACCAGTATTTCAAACATATTTAAAAACTTTTCTATAGTATATACCATCCCCATATTTGGTAAATATCTACATTATTTTAACTATTATATTTACATAAAAATATCTTTACCTAAGTAAATACCGAATATTTTACCTGTAGAAGCTTTCTGTACTCAGAAATGAGAAACTTGACATATTGTGGAAGGGGATACTGTTGGGACCTTACAGAATAAGGCACCAAATAGTAGTTGTTAACGAAATCATTGCCACCCACGGTTATGAGAACAAGTGCTTGATTCACTAAATTTTTTGCCGCTGAAGCACCAATTATACCACTCACTTTCCTCTGGTACTCTTCAAAATGTTCTAGTTGTCTATACATTCTGATTATGTTTACCTGCAAAAAAATTGCATCAACCATTGCCATCTTCAAAATTAAAAAATTAATCGAAATTTATATATTAAGAAATAATTATATCTATATCTACTACAATCTTATTAAATTTTAAATATAATTTTACAAAACACATAGCTTGTATTTATTGAAAACTACTTTTATTTTAGTTTACAAAATATAACTGTTACACTTAAAAAAAAAAAAAGTAAAAATTTGACTAAATTGAGTCTAATTATTAAGGTGTGGAATTAGATAATAATAATTAATGAACTGACAAATTGAATTCCGGTGTCGTTAAGGATTCCAATTCCGGCTGATGCGAAATTGGCACCAATTAGGAGCTTCTCTCCTCTCAATTCAGGGCTCAAATATGGCAATACTGACTCCGAACCCAGTCGTTGACCTGCAACAAACAAAAACAATTTTATTATATATACTATCAATATCAATATCATTAACTTAACTAATTGAACCCAAGATGTTGGATTCTTCATCTTTTTAGTTTCGGTAGTATCTTTTCTGCTCTTATATTTGAGTTTTCTCATTTTTTTTATCTTCACGAGAGTTTGAACTCATAAAATGATATCAAAATTCTTTGTTTGAAAAATCTTGAATTTGATCATCAATAGACCCAAATGACAAAAAAAAATTATAAAAAAATCAAACAAATCTAAAAAGTTTTGTTCATGTGTATCCAAATATAATATTGGACATTACATTAGTGTTTTGTCCATCATATCCAAACACAATACACAAAAAGATAATTTTTAGTATCTCTATTCTATTATTTCTGTCTCAGTGTCATATTCTGTTTTTAAAAACAAACGCAGCCAAATAGACTCTTACTTAAAAAAAATATTAGAAATATAACTATTTATATTGCCTCCTCCTATCAATTTAAACTTTTGACACGAATAGTATCGTGAGGGGAACTTTGAGGGGAAAAAATAGAAAGCAAAACTCAACTGATGAGATCAGGAATGTTGAATCCATTGGAGAAACGTCCACTGGGTCTATGAGTTGGATGATCAATTCCATAAGGAGGAGCATCAGCACGTGCAGTTGTAGCCAAGTAATTGTTGTTTCCACTGTCCACAAGTGAGTCTCCAAACACAAAGAATGCTCTTGCTCTATTATTATTATTATTGCTTGGCCTGGATTCTGCTCCATTAACAATGGCACCAATCACCAAAACCAAACTAACAAGTGTAGTAGTCATCTTCAAAGGAACAAAATTTGATAATCTTGTCATGTTTAAAATGAATTTTTATTTGGAGTTGTGTATGTATGTTTATATATTAAGTACTAGTGTTACCATTGAAGGATTGGATTTCTATTTTTGGTGTGGATGGAGAAATAATAGGACCATTCAAGTATTTATATATAAACATCTTTTCTTGGATATTTATTTATGCATGCATTTCATCATAATCATACTTACTTGTTTCTGAGGTGGCTTTTCGGTGCTCTTTAAATGTTGCCATTCTCACTTACACGTTGTTTATTAGACAAGTTAGATGCTACATGAAACAATTTATTTTAACATTTTTTTTTCTTTTCCTTTTAATAAGTGTTCAAGTTACTCCTCAAAATTTTACACTTGAATCAAATTAGTTTCTTAAAATAATTTTTTTTAGATTAACAAATATGTTTTCACACTTCGTAAACCGAATTAACTACTATTTTCTACCAAAACAAACAAACACTTTTAATTTGTACATGGCTACGAAGTTTGTGATTTTCAGAAAAACGGTATAATATCATTATTTGTTGAAATATCAAATATGCATGATGACCAGAAGTTGCATTATCATATTATATTTTAAAAAATAATGATGAATTGTACTTTTAAAATATTAAAAAAGATAATTTTTCGCCGAACATCTGAGTATTAGGGATAATAAACATCTTCCAAAAAGATTATATTGATTTTGGGATTTACCAAGGATCAAACTCTTCACCTTTCGGATATAGCGCTCTAATACCATGTCATGATACCACTCATCCCAAAAACTTCAGCTGATGGGAAAAGGTAACAGTTATGGTTATATCTCTAATACTCCATAAACCTCTATTGTACACATTGTACAAATATTCTATTGGTTCCTCATACTTTTCTTACTTCAAATTCTAAATTAAAATTTACAATTCACCAAGGACGAATTCTATTTGTTTCTATATTATTCTAAATTAAAATTTACAATTTGCCAAGGATAAATTCTATTTGTTCCTATATTTTTGAAAATCACCTATAATCTTTATTTTTTGGGGTTTTACCTCCCAATAAATCATATGTATGTTTTGTTTCCAACAAACAGATCCTGAAGTTAAATTTTGGAAACTAACTTGATTTAAGCGTAAAATTTCAGAGATTAATCTAAATATATATATTTTTTACTCCTTTTCATAAATTTAAAAAAAAAAAATTGGATAAGTGAATATTTTTCTGCTTTTTAAGTTATATATTTATCAAAGTATATATCACATATCCTTCTTCATAGACGTAATTAGGTACACATAATTGCTAAGAAATGATGGATTAATTAATTCAACAAGCAACTTCAATTCAGAACTGTAAAGCATTGATGTGAGTTTGAATAACTCTTCAAAATCAATGATTTTAATAAGTTAAGAACTTCCATAGGTCAGCTCCTGCTACTAATTAATCTTTGAAGCCTTGTGGATTTAATTAGTAACCTTTCTAGTTGATGACTAAAACTCTAACAAGCAATTAATTAATTCCGGAGGGAAATTACGGTGCAATGAATTTGGTAGAGGAAAAGCAAATTAAAGATAAGAGGAGAGTTAATTATTAAGAAGCCAAGCCACTCATTCCAATAATGTTATGAAGGTGTTAATTCATCTATATGTCTATGTGATTTAGGGAAGGGTGCATGGAAGATGGAAATGATTTAGAACTTTATAAGAATGTGGTCCCTCATGATCAATTCAAATTTTTTATTTTGTTATTATAGAGGAACTTTTTGGTAGATATATATAATTTATAAATATTTTTTAAGCAATCATTAAGCTTAAATACATATCCTAGTTTTGGCAAGTTAATTGACAAGTTTCTTTTTTACTTATAATTAATTATCAAGCTTAGCTTAGATTGTTTCAATATACATAAAGAAACAAAAGGGAGTTCCAAAATGAAAGCATATTTTGAAGTAGGTACTAGCTAGTATTTGAGTCAAGTCATTTAATTAAGGATGAACAATGAATTAGTAGTAGTTGGGATGAATTGAATATGAAATTATGAATAAGCTAATTAAGACACCATTATCGTTCTAGTAGTTTTTGACTGGTCCTAAAATATAAAAGGGACATAAGAAAGAGAATTTATTTCAGCAGCAAGAGCCGAATGAATCGGTGTCTTAGTCTAGCAGCTAGCTAGGAAGGATAGATGGACCTACTACTCACCAAACATGTATCTAAAAAGAAAAATGTAACATTATCTGCATGACTGCATATCTAAACTAAATTATAAAAAGTATACAAAATTTAAGTTTTTAATATATTTGAAAAAAAAATTAAATTTTTTTATTAGTAATAGTTTTAATATATACTTTTAAATTTTAATGCATATATTAGTAAGGATGGCAACAGAATCTGTATTCATGTATATTTTTTTTTTTTTTCAATTCGATTGGGGTGATAATTATTTGATCCGGTACAAGGCAAGTTTTCATCGGGGCAAATTATTGAGTAGGATAGAGATGGGTCGAACTTTGAAGATACTGATTTCTATATATATATGATTTGATAAAAAAAATTCGATTTTGTTGCGGTCCAGCCCTGCTGGCAAACCGTTCGACCCGACCTACGGGCAATCCAGTCCATGCGGACGGGTTATCTTGCATAACCCGTCGGACCTGCTACCCGGGCACATTCCCCTGTTACCAGCTGTCTAACAGTTGCGGGGTAGAAAGCTTTCAGAAAAGAGGGCATCTTTTGTGGGGCCCACTCTACTGACAGGGTATAAAGGGGGAGGGTCCTACTCCTATCCTTCCCCCAAGGTACGTCATCATATTCCTTCCTTCAATACCACCTGCTCTTATAGTGACTTGAGCGTCAGAGTGTCATTGCAGGTGGCACCCTCCTTTTCTACCACACGAAAAATCCGTGAGATCGTCTGCCCGCTCATCCGACCCAGATCTCAATTCACCCCACTAGCTCGTAAGGGATCTTCCCGACCCGTCCGATACACCGATCTACCGAACAAATTTAAAATATATATTCATTTTTAACCTTGTATGACTATTGTTTTAAATTTAATTTATATTTGGATAATGTTCAAGATTTTATAAATTTTGAAATTTTAAAGATTACGGGAACAGATAGAAATAGGGTGATTAATTATCTGCAATGGTAAGTTAGGATAAAAGTTTTTACTATACGCGGATAATAACGTAAAGAAAACTTATTTTTAATTACCTGTTCCATTATCATGAAGTTAGCTAAACTCGTTAAATAAATAAGGTGTGAACAGAAATAAAAAAGAGATCAAATATGTTTAGTTAATCGGTGAATAGGGCATTTAATCATTAAGGTAGCGGTTATTTTAAAGTATTGGGACGGATACTGAAAGACTAGAATTCGATATTATGTTTGTTGACACAGATATTAGTACTAAAATTTCAGTCTCTATCTTCAAAATTTCAGTATTTCAGTACTTCTAAAAAGTGGGGATACAGGAGACTGAAATTTTTGGATATAGAGACTGAAATTTTAAAAACATTTTATACCTAAAATACCCTCATTTCAATTCATGAATTCTAATTTTACCTTTTGTGCAAATTAAATTAGAGCTTCACTCTTATTTCAATCTGTCTCCTATTTTATACCAAACACAATATTGAGATTTATTTCAATCTCTGTCTATCAGTCTTTATCTCTCAGTCCCAATCTCTCAGTCTCTGCATCTCATCCAAACGCTACCTAATTGATTAGATTTGATCTTTATGTTTTATAAAACTAATGGATGAGATTGAGTATAAGTAATTAGAAAAATTCGCCTATAAATTTTAGCTCAAATGTCTCCATACTTACCTAAAAAGTCACAAGTTCGAATTTTCCTATTTTTGATAAAAAAAAATTAGAAAAATACAATTTCGGAAGTCCTGAAAATTCTTAATTTGGGATTTAGGATTATGAATATCGATAATTTTAATTTTGTCTTGCTATTATAATTTAACTAGTTTACTTTTAAAAATACAGGGTCATTTTTTGGTTTTAAATAAAGAGTTTAATTAATTAATTTTGATCAGTTTAGTGGACAGTTTATTCATTTATTTAAATAAGTGTCGAAAGTTCAAATTTCGTCTTACATATATAACAATCCATTGGCCGCGATAAACTCTTAAATGAAGCTCAAATTCGTAATAGATTAGTCTTTGACTTATCGAATTATGAAATATCGTAGAAAACAAAAAAAAAGTAGAGTTTATTTTTTATTATTGACAAAGTCAATGTAAAATATTGTTATTTTTATTGACGTGATATTATGTAATTAGATGCACGTATGAAATTATTTTATATACATCAAAATTAAATTTTTAAATAAAATTTAACTTAACTTAATTGACATGACAAAAATAGAGACATGTGAATATATCCTTGATGACTATTAATTAAAAGAGGTTTGTATAATTTTGTTAGGATGAAAAGAGCTTTTATCGACAATTTTATGCAGAATTATTGTATATCGCTCTAACAACGATTTTTTTAATAAAAATTTAGGTAAAATTTTGCTAAAAATTATTAAATGAGTCTAAATTCATATACATAAATTCTGGGGAAAAAAGGACTCTTCATTATATATATCATGGCAGAAAAAAAAAATTTAACACAATAAACTAATTTGTATTTAGACAATTGAAAAGGTTCTAAAACCTTTTATTTCCGGTACATAATATATAACACAATAACTACCTTAGGAGTTACAATGATACCCAAAAAAGCAACATAAAATAGCCAAAATTATAAACTATAGTATCCAAGAACAAGGGACAACAACAAATAAACTAAGATAGCACTTGGACTTATTTGATTTGTGATTTAATTTTTTTGTGTGTTTCATGTGGTAGCATCCAAAGCCAAGATAGTACTGAGGTTCATTGGTTTCATGTAAGTTGTTGTACCTGACATAATCTCCTCCACAATAAGCCTATTAGCCTTTTCAGATGGATGAAAAGCATCCCAAAATGCATATAAGTTTCTGTTTGGGCATAAGTTTGAGAGTGGTGTGCATAATCCAATCCCATTATAAGGTCCTTGCCCACAGCATGCTACTTTTGATGTAACAAATCCTGCTCAATTCAACGGCATCAATATTTGTGATTAACCTTTAATTCAGTATGTTAATTATTGATCAATAATATCATTAACATATTTATGGTGGCAATGATTCTATATAGCATATATTGGAAGAATTTGAAGATCTTTACCCTTGGCTAGGGTGGTAGAATTCTTTTTTATCTAAACTCTAATTCTCTATTCTTTACCCTTGTTTTTAAGAAATTATGTAAGAAGTTTAAATTATTAGTCTAGCTGTACTTTTTAGACCAATTATATTTAGAATAATGTTATATGATTAGCAAATATTATTATTTTGAACAAGTATTTGACTAATAATAATTTGCACCCATATAATCATATTAACAAAGATTTGCACACAAAAAACACATATTGTGCATCTATATTTACCAAACTTTGTATATATAAATTAATACAGTTTATATCTATATTTTTTAGAATTTACACACATAAATTAATAAATTTTATTTATTAAAAATAACTTAGTGTTTATATTGACTAAATGCTGGCTAAAATTGCTAAAATCTGTTAGCCACAAAATTTTTTTGTTATATTTATTATTTCTAACGAATAAAATATCTATTTTTGGTGTAAAAAAATTTAAAATATCTATGCAATATCATTAAATTATTTGAAAGACAAGGAATGTCATGAAACTATTCACAATATAGTTACATTGATTGTTTTTGAAAAACTACGAGAGAAGCTCAAATGATTAGACAACCTTATTGTATTTTTTAGACTAATTATGTTCATTGTTTCTAATATATATATATATATATATATATATATATATATATATATATATATATATATATGGTGGAAACTTAGATGTAATTAATTTCATGTAAAATTGATAACTAAGAGTCGTTAGATGAAAATTTAGTCAAATTATTTAATTATTCTCAACTATCAATTTTATATAAAATTGATTGTAACCGAATTTTTACCTATATATATATATATATATATTAGAAACTCACGTATAGTTAGTTTCGTGTGAAATTAATACATGAAAATATCTGCACGCGAGGTTCCAACTAGTTATGAAGAAAGAATTACCAAATTGGGCGGGGTTGGTAACGAAGTTATTATGCATTTGTGCAGTATTAACAGCAATGAAAACATCCCTTCCGAGTTTGCGATTGAGTTGCTGAAGCATGGATTCAAGTTGAGGGTTGAACAAGGAAGCAGCACGTTGCAGATCAGTGGCACATTGACCATTTCTACCACGCTGTGCCAATTCAGAAGGAACACAACCCAATGGACCCGTCCCTGTCACAAGAACTCTCCGGGCTCCCAAATCATAGAGTCTCTGCAAAAGCTTCTGGTACTCGGAGATAAGGTACTTGACATATTCAGGAAGTGGATACTGGCGAGATCTTGCAGAATAGGGAACCAAGTAGTAGTTGTTAACAAAGTCATTGCCTCCTACGGTTATGAGAACCAGTGCTTGGTTGACCAGTGTTTTTGTCCCTGTTGCTCCTATCACCCCACTCACACGTCTTTGGTATTCTCTGAAATACTCTAGCTGCTGGTACATTCTGATTATGTTTACCTACATTCATACATTAAGTAGTAACCGAGTGAATAGTCAACCCGACTCCTAAAAATTATTTTAAAAGGATTACGAAGTCCTTAAAAAAGGCGGTGTATATACTGAAAATTAGTCATTAAATCAATTATTATACATATATATAATTTAACATTTTTTTATGTGTATTTTATACTCGAATATATTATTCTATATAAGTAGTTAATTTTTTATGTATATACTTAAAAGGCTTTGAAAATTATTTTGATTCAATTTTTTAAAAATTTAATTAAAAATGAGACAATTTTGTTTTTGTAGAGATTGAATTTTGCTATAGCTATTTTATACTTCTTTTAAAAAATAATTGTTCAAATATTTTTATAAATTTGAATCAAATGCACAAACAAATAGCTAAATATGAAAATTTTGAATACTATTTTGTGGTAGTTTAATTTAGTTCATTGCCAAAATAATAAACCAACTTACAAACTGAATTCCGGTGTCATTAAGGATTCCGATTCCGGCGGAGGCGAAATTGGCGCCAACTAGAAGTCTCTGCCCGTTTAGTTCCGGGCTCAAGTATGGCAAAGGTGACTCAGGTGAACCAATTCGTTGACCTAAAAGTCCCAAATAATCAAATCAAATTAATACCTAATAAGATAATAATAGATAATAAACAAGATGAAAATTCAGGTGCAGTTAAATGATTTGATAGGTTTGACTAGATTGTCATCTAACGACTCTCGATTATCAATTTCACTGAAGTTAACTGTAACTGAGTTTCTACCTAAAAGAAAAAACAATTGAGAAGAATCTATGAAATAGGAAAAGAATCTAACTGATAAGATCAGGAATATTGTATCCATTGGAGAATCTTCCAGTTGGTCTACGAGTTGGGTAATCAATTCCATAAGGAGGAGCATCAGCGCGTGCAGTGGTAGCCAAGTAATTGTTGTTTCCACTATCAACAAGTGAGTCTCCAAACACAAAGAATGCCTTTGGCCTATTGTTGTTGTTATTGTTAGGCCTTGCTTCACTTCCATTCACAATAACACCAACAACTAGTACCATGACCAAAATGAGTGTTTTACTAGTTAAGGGAACAAAATTTGACAATGTTATTGCCATTTTGAAAAATTGGAAATAAACTTATGAAAAAGCCTTAGCTTAATTATTAATTGGATGATTTTGATGTGTATGTGCATGCCTCTATGGCTCTATATAACAAACACTTTCCCTTGGTTTTATGGTGATCTCACTTGTATTTGTGGCTTCTTTATTGTCCTCTTTGATTAAGGGCTTTTGTTTTTATCTTTTGAAAATGGATCAAGACTCAGGAACCTAATTTCTGTAGGGTTATTAATGGAGAACCAACTAAAAAGAGTTAAAGCCTTGTTTCCTATATGTGTTATCTCTCTGCTATTATAGAGGTGGTTGAAATAAAAATGTAGGATGGATTCGGTGGTATAAATACTTTTTGTTTCGTTATTTAATTAGCGGTCTCAAATTTAGATATTTTGATCATTGTTTTTTTTTTTTTTAAGTTGTTAGATACTTTTAGTTAAAAAAAATCATGGAAAATGATTAGTGTCGGCTCAAAGGCAAAATAAGAAAAATTATTGAGACTAATAATTTTTAGTATTTTTGTTTATTATTTAATTAGTATAAATATTAAATTATTTTTATTAAATAAATTTTATTAATTTATGTGTACAAATTCTAAAAGATATGGGTACAAAATTGTAAATTATATTAATTTATGCGTACAAATTCTGGTAAATATATGTGTAAACTATATATTTAGTATTTTTAGTATTTTTTGTTATTATTTAATTAGTATAAATATTAAATTATTTTTAATAAATAAATTTTATTAATTCATGTGTGTAAATTCTGAAAAATGTGAGTGTAAATTATATTAATTTATGCGTGTAAATTTTGGTAAATATAGATGTAAATTATGTATTTTTTGTGTATAAAATTTTTGTATATATGAATGTAAATTATTACGGATCAAATACTAGTAAAAAATAATAATATTTGCTGGTAATATAGTATTATTCAAATAAAAAAATATTGGGTATATATTTTCTGTTAAAAAAGTTTTTACTTTGTTCCTAGAATTATACAGAATAAATAATTTAATTAGTATTCAAATGTTGTTTTTAAATATATAATAAAGACAGTTTGTTTATAAATTAAATATTAAATATACAATCTAATTATGATGTTCTAATGTAACGGATTAATGGACTTCTTAAAAAGATTAGGATAGAAAATTCTCGCTAGAATCAATGACTTGTTTGACTATGAAAAGCGTCTTTTGTAAAAGAAACAAAAAGATATGATTTTGAGAGAAAATCACTCAGAAATGTATGTTTTTATTGGTAGAGGAAACAAAATATCAGTGTCGCTAATAAATGGTGTTACAAAAAATTGGTCAAGAGTTTTTTTATGCTTTGTGTTTTAATTTTATGAATATGAAAATCTTAAATTCCTGTAAAGCATAATAATATGATATAACAATATATATTTGAATTTTATTTTTAATCTCTAACCTTTGTGATAAAAATATAAAAGTTATTTATGCATCTTCAATAATTTAAGTATTTTTATGAAATTTTAAATAACTAAATGTGTTTTTTATTCATCAATATCCAAATTTCTTCAAGTTTCATTTAGATCTATTCAAACGTTTTGTTCATGATTAACCTTTTTTCACCTCATCATCAATTGGTGTTATTTGGATCTGCTTTCTAAATAATTTGGTAAGAATAATTTTTAAGGTACAGTAATTAAAATATCAATTTAACTCTTAAAATCTTTTGATATTACAATTTTAAATGAGTTAATCGATTTTACAAAATTTGAACTAAGCCAAACAATTTTATGATTTAAATTTTATTAAAATTTTATATTTTACTTATTTAATTTATTTTTTCAATTTTATCTAAAATATCGATTTTCACTACCTAATAACTTCAAGGGAATTTTATAGAAACCTTGCATATATTAGGGTACTTTGTTCGTATTTTCATTTTTTATTTTTATTTTTAGTATTTTTTATTTTTGGATTTTATAAAAAAATACAAACAGTAAAAACAATAAAATTCTATTTTTTACTTTTATCTCTTATTTTTATTTTTTTCACAAAATAAAAAAATATTAAAAAAAATATAAATCAAACACACTCTTAATGTTTCAAATGGGTGCAAGTATAGGCTGGCTAGCTAGGTTAATAATCAGGACAAGCAATTGATTATAGACTTATAGTTTACAAAACAAACTAAAAATATATTTATGAATATTTGTGAATACGAAAATATTAAATTGCCTAATAATATGTGTAGGTTAGCTCATAAATAAAATTATTACGCAATATATGAGTTTCATAGAGCCTAGGTCCACCCGTTTAAGCTCATCAGACATCAGAGTTAAATATGCCAACTTGAGTAATTTTTGGTGAGTGTGAAGTGTCAAAGGGCTAACTTCACCTGTTTAATAATAAACTCACGGATAAATAAAAATACTTATTTTTATGTTTATTAAGTTTAATCTTTAGATGAATAATTTTATTATTTTTTATATATAACTAGTTTTATAAAATATGCATTTATAAACGTTTGTTATAAAATTAAGCATCTATTATCATAAACATCTGTTTAGTTTCTTCTTGTAGATACTGCTGGGACAAGGTACGGTAAAGATTAAGAATTTTAAATATGAATTTAATTTATACGATAATTTTATATTTATTTTTAAATCAATGAAATTATTTTAAACAAACATATATACAAAAAATTCAAGTATGTTAGATGTATGAAAAAATTAGTCACTAAAATTAATCATCATTATAAAATGCACATAAAATACATTAAATTACACATATATTTATACACAAATATATAATGACTAATTTTTTATATACACATTAGCATTTTTGTAAAACATTAGCTATAAAATACGTATTAAAAATTTGTAAAATTATACATAAATACAACTAATTAATTTAGTGGTTAATTTTGTGTCTGCATACGAAATTTTTGAATTTTAAAGCATAGATGATATGCAATTTAGTTTAGTTAATAACTATGCTACTTGTATCCAAAAATTAATAGAATACATATTAAAAATTAGTTAAATAGTATATATATTTATACACAAATTTATCTTGGTTGATTTTTTGTGTGTAAATAATCTTTTTTGTGTGTGTTAATTGTTAAATATCTTTAGTGTTTGGGGTTGGTTAAAGACTTATTTCAAACATTTTTCTAATTTTATACCTAAGGTTTAAATAATTAATGAAAGATTTTAAAACATAGTAAAATTAGCTATCTCAATTTACTCAATTATATGAATCAAAATAAAAAAGAGAGAAGACTAACATAAGGTACTAAGGTAGGATAAAAAATGACTATAATTTGTTAAGAACGTAAACGAATTAAAATAAAATTTACACATAACGCTAAAATAAATAATTTCAGAAAACAATAGCAAAAGGCAAAAATAACAAGAAGATGGTCACTCAATTTAATTTTTATGTGTATATATAATGATAGAAACAAGAGACTGAGAGAATGATGTGAAAAGTGTATTATTCAGTTGTATCTCAGGTACAATATACAAGGGATATTTATAGGTGCTAAATGAATCAAAGTAATAAAGACATAGAATCCTACAATTAATGTACAGATATGCTATATAAATATAGACGATGCTAATTGATCTAAATTGATTCTAATGATTCTCTAACATCCCCCCTCAAACTCAAGTGGGAGCTAAGGATACCAACTTGAGTTTGGATAACAAAATCCGAAAGCGAGTCGGGTGATGAGCTTTCGTGAAGATATCAGCAGTCTGATCTAGTGTCCCAACAGCAATGAGACGAACAGCATCAATAAGGATTCGTTGCCGAACAAAATGACAATCAATCTCAATGTGTTTGGTTCATTCATGAAACACATCATTATAGGCAATCTGAATAGCACTGCGGTTATCACAAAAGACATCAGTGGGGGACGACTGAGGAGCACCCAGATCTTCGAGAAGCCAACGAACCGAGATAACCTCCGCAGTGGTGTCAGCAAGGGCACGGTACTCAGCTTCTGTGCTTGAGCGAGCAGTGAACGTTTGCTTCTTAGCACGCCAAGAGATGAGAGCGTCGCCAAGAAACAAACAATAACCAGTAGTAGAACGACGATCAGTGGGATCACCAGCCCAATCAGCATCAGAGTATGCCTGAAGGGTCAAAGAGGAATGGGCAGAAAAATAAAGGCCATGAAATAGAGTGCCTTTGACATACCGAAGAATGCGAAGAACTGCCGCATAGTGAGTAGTACGGGGAGCAGACAAGAACTGGCTGAGAACATGAACTGGATAGGCAATGTCTGGTCGGGTGACAGTCAAGTAGACGAGACCGCCAACTAACTGGCGATAAAGTGTCGGATTATCCAAAACAGTACCATCCATAGGGGTAAAGCGAACATTAGGCTCAAGAGGAGTAGATTCGGTGCGACTATCTGTAATCCCAGCGCGATCAAGGAGATCTGAAGCATACTTAGCCTGAGAGAGATAAATGCCATCATCTGTGGAGATGACCTCGAGACCAAGAAAATAGCTGAGAGAACCAAGATCCTTCATTTCAAAGGTACGCTGAAGCGAGGTCTTGAGATCAGAGATACCATCAACATCATCTCCAGTAATGATCATGTCATCAACATACAAAAGTAGAAGAACAACTCCACGGTCGCTTTTACGAATGAAAAGCGCATTCTCATGAGGACTAGAAATAAAGCCAAGACTGCATATGGTAGTGCTGAACTTGTCAAACCATTCACGAGGAGCTTGCTTAAGTCCATAAAGTGCCTTGCGAAGGAGACAAACCTTACTGGAAGGACAAGGATATCCTGGAGGGGGTTTCATATAGACTTTCTGTTTTAAATCCCCATTAAGAAATACATTCTTCACATCCATCTGACTGAGAGACCATCTTTTAACCGCAGCAATGGCAAGGAGAGCTCTAACAGACGTAAGGCGAGCAACAGGAGCAAAAGTCTCTTCATAATCAATACCATACTCTTGCGTACAACCTTGAGCAACCAATCGTGCCTTATAACGGTCAATAGAGCCATCAGAGCGAGTCTTGATCTTGTATACCCATCTACTGCCCACAACTTCCTGATCAGAAGGAGGATCAACCAAATCCCAAGTGTGTGCTTTTTCAAGTGCCTGTATTTCTTCCTGCATTGCTTGTTGCCAATTTGGATTTGAGGAGGCTTCTCTGAATGTCTTAGGTTCATGTTGATGAAGAATAGTAGAAAAGCAATGGTAATCAAGAAGATGAGGAGGTGGATTTCGTACCCTAGAAGAACGAGCGGGAGGCGGAGGCATGACGGTAGGAGCAGGATCATCGTCCGGTCTGGAATCATCGGGAGATGGAGAGGGCGGAGGAACAGGAGGCTGTGGAGGGTCACTCGAGATAGAACCTGTAGAATCATCACTAGGAAAAAGATCAACATTGGGGTTAGTAAACAAAGGTGACTGAGTAGTAGGAATCGACTCAAAGGATGAGAACCGAGAAAACATGTGGTGCTCCCAAAAGACAACATGACGAGATATACGAATACGTTTAGAAAGAGGATCCCAACAACGATAACCCTTGTGTTCAGTGCCATAACCAAGAAAACAACACATACGAGCCCGAGGTTCAAGTTTACTATGTTCATGAGGCTGAAGAAGAACAAAACATACACAACCAAAAATTTGAAGAGAACTGTAATCTGGGGGGGTATGATAAAGACGCTCAAAGGGAGTAACATTACCAAGAACAGAAGAAGGGAGTCTATTGATAACATGAACAGCAGTAAGAACAGCTTCACCCCAAGTACGCTCAGGACACAAAGAGGAAAGGAGCATTGCACGGACGGAGTCAAGAATGTGACGGTGTTTGCGTTCAGCTCTACCATTTTGTTGAGACGTACCAGGACAAGAAAACTCAGATAGAGTACCCTGTTCTGCAAGAAAAGCTAAGAGCTTGGAATCACGGTATTCCATAGCATTATCACGTCGGAAAACCTTAATGGCCTTGGAAAACTGAGTTTTAATCATAGTAGCAAAGTTGATATAGATCTGAGGTAACTCATGGCGATTAGTCATCAAATAAACCCAAGTAAAACGGGAATAATCATCAATGAAAATGACAAAGTATCGAGCTCCGCCCATAGAGGCAGTGGGAGCGGGGCCCCAAACATCAGAGTGAATGAGATCAAAAGGAGAGCAAGCAAGAGATGAATTATTGTGAAAAGATAAAGCAGGTTGTTTGGCAGTTTGGCAAGAAATGCAGTCAAAAGATTCATTCGGAACCTGACCTAAAACACCCTGAGATATAAGAGGACGCAGTTTTCCTAAGGAGGTGTGGGCAAGACGTTGATGCCATAAGTGAAGGGTAGAGGAAGAAGAAGCAGCACAGAGATTTGGTACAGGAGGAATATGAAGACTTTCGAGTTCAAACAACCTTCCGACCTTACGTCCAGTCCCGATGATCTGTCCCGTCCGAGGATCCTGTACACGACAACCAGAGACAGAAAAGGTGACGTCAAAACCCAGATCAACAAGTTGACCAACAGAAATAAGATTGAAGTTTAATTCGGGAATGTAGTAAGTATCAGGAAGATTAAGAGATGACTGAGATATAGAACCCTTGTGTGTTGCATGCAAGAGGGAGCCATTTGCAGTATTGACAGAAGGTCCATTTGTAGTTGCAGACATGGACGAGAAAATATTACGCAACGGAGACATGTGATTAAAGCAACCCGAGTCAAAGTACCATGTAGAAGTACCTGGAGGGCTTGATAAAGCAGCAGGGGTATTACCAGAAACAGAGAGAAGACGCTGTAGAAGAGATGCAATATCAGATAGAGAGACAGTGGTAGGTTCAGTAGTAGCAGCAACAGCAGAAGCAGGCGCAGGACGTGGTGGACGAGTAGGACAGGTAGTAAGCAAATGTCCCGAGAGCTTGCAATAACGGCAGAACAACTGTGAACAATGGTAGCTAATATGCCCTTTCTGGTGGCATGTGCGACATTCAACAGAGGGACACCGGGAGAACGGGTGCTCGAAACGGTTACAGTTGTGACAGAAGGCCCCCTTTCTGTCTGTGGCAGCAAAAATATCTGACTTTTCCATAAAAGTAGTCATCGAGAACAAAGAGAGGAGAGAAAAACTGCAATTTCGGAGCAGAAAATGAGGAAACGGATGGCAAAATCGGAAAGAGCTCACCAAAAAAACCTTAGGGAGGGTCCCACTTGTCTGCCACGTCAGCGCCACGTCAGCAGCCACGTCAGAGCAACGGAGACACGTGGCAGCCCGTGAGAGGACGAGGAGGACGAGCTGGCGTCGAGGTGGCGGCCGGGTCAGAGCGCGGGCCGGGTCGGGTCAGAAGCGGGTGCGCGGGTCGCAGGGAACGCTGGTGGCGTGACACGTGGCGGCTTCAGAATCGTGGGATCAACAGCAAGATCCAACGGCTACTGAAGCATCTCGGGGGAGGATCAATGGAGGTGGACAGCGATCTTCCAGCGGCGCGTGGCGGCGCGTCCGGGGGAATATGGCGGCGATCTCGACGGCGTTGGAAAGCTGGCGACGAGAGGATCACAACGGTGCCGGAGGTGACGAACCAAAGCGTCGGAAACAGGTCGAAAAAGGCGAGCAAAGAGGCACGGGTGGAAGCAAGAAGGAAGAGCAACCTGGTCGTGGCAGCGGCTTTTGGCGGCGCGTGGAGGCGCGTCTGGCGGCGGATGGCGACGGTTCTGGATGCGTTGGAATCACGGCAACAAGACGAACAAAAGGGTTATGAAGGTGACGAACCAAAGCGTCAAAAAGAGAACGAAAAAGGAGGCCAAAGAGCACTGCCGACAAGGAAAAAACAAAGGGGCTATGAACTAATATTCATTGAAAAAAAAAAAGGACCTAAGCTCTTGATACCATGATAGAAACAAGAGACTGAGAGAATGATGTGAAAAGTGTATTATTCAGTTGTATCTCAGGTACAATATACAAGGGGTATTTATAGGTGCTAAATGAATCAAAGTAATAAAGACATAGAATCCTACAATTAATGTACAGATATGCTATATAAATATAGACGATGCTAATTGATCTAAATTGATTCTAATGATTCTCTAACATATAAGATCACAAGAGAGTAATTTATAACTAAATTTATTTGAAATTATTGGAATCAGTATAAATAATATAAATAAAATAAATCAGTTTTGTTAATTCAATTGTTTCTCTTTATTGGATTGCACCTCAATATTGATTTATTCTTTTCCAATTTCAAAACATAAAGTTATTTATTTTTAATTTGTCTAATAGAAATAATTTTAAAATTTTTTTTAGAGGATAAGAATTTGTTAATAAACAAAATGTTTGATCTAAAATTTATTAAAAAAATAAATTAAATATTTATTCTTAATTATATATCTACTTGATCCATTTTAACCCATTTCTTTTTATCAAATTAGAATCAAATTTAAATATTAAAAATTGGGGGTAAATATTGTTTTGGTCCTTAACGTTTAGGGTCAGAATTAAAACTGTTCTGTATGTAGTTTTCGATTTAAAATCGTCTTTAATGTTTTATTTGCTTTTAAAATTGCCGTTTCTAATAAATTTTTTATAAATGACGAAGCTACCTTTTTCAGCTTTTTTGTTTCGCGTGAAACACTTCATGTCTTCATTTGTATGTAAACTCTCAACATTAACCACAACGTTCTATAAACCAATGTGATTGCTTTATGCCCTAGTCTAGAATCGGAAACGACGGAAGCTGTTCTTGGAGAGAAGAGAGCAGGCGAGTTCGGGTTACTTGAAAGAAGGGACTTGAACAGTCGGTGAGGCAGTATTCGCAGGGTTGGTGGCGTATGTATGATTTTTTCTCTTTTATTGATTATGGTAGCTCTCCTCCTAATAGTTAATTTCGGGTTAGAAGGTTTAGGTTTTGGTTGTTTGTTGATGATTGAATGGAGGCCAAAGGTGTGTGTAGTGAGACTAGGAATTAATATCACCGTGAAATAGGAATGTCTGCACGTTTTTTTTTATTATTGCAATATGGTAATGTGTTTTGATAGTTATTTACTCATAGGATGTTAGAGAAGACAATAGGATATTTTAATCTGAAAGTCTACTATGGATGACAGTTTACTTATTAAAATGGACAATTACAGTATGTGGGAGGAGAAACAATAGTTATAGAAGAGATTGATTGTGATTGGTGGTCCGTATTTAAAGCTTATGTATAGCTAAAGCAGTTTGGTTACGTTGAGGAAAATATCTCAGCGTTGTGGTTCAAGAATCCTATATTGGAAGACATAGAAAAAAATTTGAAATTGTTTAAAGGTGATGCAGATTTGATTGCCATGTGTAAAATAGCTGAATTAAGAGATTATGTAGAGTTGTTTGTTGTGCATAAGGTTGAGGAGGACAACATGTTTTCTGCTGCTGGCTATATTGATGTTGGGAAGGATCATGGGATGGTTGATAAATGTGAGGGACAAGAGCTAGTTATGTATGTTGGAGAACAGGCGGGACAAAACCAATCTGAACCAGGTGCTGATGATACTAGGGCAGAGACTAGAGACAGTGATGATGAGGACAATCACGAAGCTAAGTTTGGTAATTTTGGTGATAGTGATAGTCTCGATTCAGAGTATAAACCATCTGAAGAGGAGAATGACAGTAAAGATGATTTTCACTTTACCGACAAAGAAGATGAGCTTGATCCTGATGTAAGTGGGTCTGAGGATGTGAATGCCATGACTGATAGACGTAGGGCTGTGAAGAAGAAGGGTGTGGCAACTGAGAACTTTGAAAATGATGAGGGAGCAAATAGTGATGAGTTAGATTTGGACCACGAGGTTGGAGTTGAGGGGTCAAATTCAGACCATGAGGGAGTGAGGTATCCAGTTCACAAGGCACAAAAAGACATGAAGCAATACAAGTGAAAAATTGGAACACTATATGCATCTCAGGAGGAATTCAAGGACACTGTGACTGTATATGTTGTGCAAACTACAAGGACAATTACATTTAGGAAGTGTGATATGAAGAAGGTTAGGGCAGTTTGTTCTGGTGAGTGTCCTTTTTGGCTATATGCTGCAAAAATAGGAGAAGAGGATACTTGCAACTTTGTAGCATGAATTTGACTCACACATGTACACAAGCACACAAGGTGGGCATTTTACACTCAAAATGGCTTGGCAAAGCATTTAAGAAGAAGGTTGAATCAAATCTCGAGGTGAAGATAAGGGAGTTGGTTTCCAAGGCTCAAAAAAGTGGAACTTGACTATCACTAAATCAATGGTAACGAGGACTAAGCAGATTGCATTGGATGAAATTCAGGAACCTTCCGAGAGCAATATAAGAGGATTTATGACTATGGACATGAGCTATTGAGGGCAAATCCAGGCTCCTCTGTTCGTATACAAGTGCAAAGGTCCCTTGATTTTGATAATGAAGCACAAACATCATCCATGACAAATTATTGCATCTTCCAGAAGATCTACGTATGCTTGGAAGCATGCAAGCAGAGCTTCCAGCATTGCAGGTCCTTCATTGGTCTAGATGGATACTTTTTGAAGACGTCTCAGGATAGACAATTGCTCACTGCAATAGGTTAGGATCTGAATGACCAAATGCTACCCATTGCATATGCAGTTATAGAGGCCAAGAATAAGGACTCATGGACTTGGTTCTTTAATCATCTTGCATATGACATTGGGATTGCGAAGATGGGAAGATCCACATTCATGTCTAACCAACAGAAAGTAAGTATACTTCACCACATTTTACTTATGTACATTTACATTGTTCATTACTGCATATAAAGTATTCTTAACTATATGCTCATTAATATCATGAGTGTAGGGTTTGTTGTCAGCATATGAGGATGTTATACCAGGAGTAGACAACCGATTTTGTATGAGACACTTATACATCAACTTCAAAAAAAGGTTCCCAGGGTTACATTTAAAGCAAATAATGTGGAAGTGTGCTAAGGCGATTCACTGGAAAGATTGGGAGAGGTACATGGCCGAACTGAAAGCTATGAATCAGGAAGCTTTTCGGTACCTAATTGCTATTCCACCTAGGTACTGGTCTAGATCTAGGTCCACCTTTAATTCTAAAGTAGATACACTGGTTAACAACATGTCTGAGAGCTTTAATTTTGCCATAGTTGATGCTAGAAAGAAGCCTATAGTTATGATGTTAGAGGAGATCAGGGTTAAACTAATGATTAAGTGGGCAGAAAATAGGGAATTAGCTCAAAACTATTCAGGGACAATCTTACCTAAGATTAGAATGAGGTTGGAGAGAAAGTCTAGATCAGCTGCAGAGTGGCGGCCATATTGGTCTGCATCTCAAAAATATGAGGTTGTTAACGGATTAGAAAAGTTTGCTGTAGATATAAGCACTCATGAGTATTCATGTAGAAGGTGGCAGATGAGTGGCATACCTTGTGTGCATGCTATTAGTTGCATCAAATTCAAGGGGCTTGACTTGGAACCTTTTGTGGCCGACTGTTATAAGAAAGAAGAATATTTGAGGTGCTACGAGTCAGTCATACACCCATTAAACGGACCTAATCTCTGGGAGAGAACAACACATTGTGATGTTATGCCACCCCCGTATAAAAGGTCTAGTCATAGGCCAGTGAAAAAGAGAAGACCAGCTGCTGGGGAGGAAGAACAAAGGAGCCGCACTCACTTGTTAAGGAGGGGGCAGAAACAAAGGTGTTCAATATGTGGTTCAGTTGAACACAACAAAAGCAGATGCCTTAAATCTATTAAGGATGAGGTATGATTTTTAATTTTTCTTACTGCTTGTCTGAGGTTTGCCATAAGTCTAATATTGTTGTGGTTAATTGCAATTGTCTATTAGGCCCAACATTCAAAGAAGCTTAGCAAAGGAAAGAAGAAGAAGTCAAATACCAACTCACATCCTCCGGCTGCCAAGGGAGGAAGGAAAACTACATCTTCACAGTCCACTCCTAAATTGGGTGTCAAGAGAAAAACTGCTTCAGCAACACAGCTACCACCTTCAACCCAGTCCAACTCTACAACGCAGCTAAAAAGACCTAGAGCCAGGCCTAAGGGAACCACTAAGTCCAACTGTTCAGCCCAACATGATCCACAGTCCAAGAAGCACACCAGTCCAATAAGTTTAGCACCTTCTTCGTCTTCAGCACAGCCAAACACCACAATATTTTCTGCATCTCAACCAATTCTTGCTACATCTTCAAGCCACTTGTTGGACACTTCTCTATCAGAAATTCTGGAGCACCTCATGTTTTTCCCAAAAAACTGAGGTTAATGGCAAAGTTGCCTCCAAAAAAATGAGAATTGTTTTAGGGAAATTGAAAAATTAGGAGCATATTTTGATATTTATATACAATGCATGTGGGTTTATTTTGAGTTAAGCTTGTCTATTTTGAGTTTAGCATTACAGGTAAAATAAAAATATTAAAAAAAAACTAACATCAAACTAAGACAATAAATAGTCAAGAATAAGAGCATTCATCTGCTCTCATAGCACACATAAAAATTCTATATTTTTTGTCTGAATATATCTTTATTAAAAATAAATGCTTTCAGTGTTTTTAGTAACTAAATGATTCAGAGGATTGATAATTCATAATAGTCTCTAAGACCATTTTTCTCAGTTCTATAAATGATTGATACTAAATATGGTGCTGCAACTCTCTGAGCTTGTCATCAACGAATTTGGACCAGAATCTTGCCTGGGCCCTTTCATAAGGAGAATGTGGAAGAAGAGGTTTTTGCTTCCAAGTCTCATAAATATACTCAAGAATGAGCAGTGATTCAGCAAGGGGCTTACCCTGGTGCACAAGAACAGGTACCTTTTCGTAGACAGGGTTGTATTTAAGGAGCATGTCACTCTTGTTGCTGAGATCTTCTTCCACATATTGGCACTCTATTCCTTTAACTGCTATTGCCCACTTCACTCTTAGAACAGCTGGACTACCCCAAAATCCTATTAACTTCACTGAATCTCCTTCCATCTTTTTGTCTTCTCAATTAATTTGTTAATCCAAAAGGAAAACTAATTGGATAAAGATGGCTTTGATATCAATACCTGAAAAAAGAAGGATGGCTTTGATATCCTTCAAAATATGCCTATTTAACCTTAAAAATTCCCTAAACTACAAAGATGATTGATCATAGTCATATTACCAAGCGAAGAAGCAGAGCAATATTCCCTGAGACTTCATGTGAAGAGAGAGAGTATAAGAAGAAAGAAAGATCCAGAGCAATATGTGACATAAGTTAATGAAATATTCATCATTCATTATTCAGTAACAATGTGTGCCAAAGACATCGGTTTGTTTGACAAGTATATAAGTTAAATACATGGCACAATTGGCAAAGACCAAGCATGATTTCTATGAGAGTTAAATGTTCATCTGTCTTTTGGTTTTAAGCTTTATTTATATAATTTCTTTTATTTGAAAAAACACTTCTTGGTAGAATTTCTGCTACTTGTAAGTTTTAAATATATCCTCAGAAAGGGGTCTATAGAATACAGAACTGAAAAAGTCCCGAGATTCCCAGGCTACTTCAAAGATGCCAGTGCAGATGCAACATTTCGTGATATTCGCTCATGTATTGGCTCCTGCAAAAGGAACTGGAGCTATATTCCTATGACTTTATCAGATAATAGATAGCCAAAACGAAATGTTGAAACATATGGATTACCTCAGACGACAGCACCTCAAACTTTGATTTTGTTATAGTCTCATACAAGAAAATGTATCTGTCCAACAGAATTAGTGTAACGACAAGATTACACGTTGGTTTGGAGAAATAAAACAGCAGGTAGATCTATTTGAATGAGGATTAGACATGACAGACGTGCCATGCAACCAAAACCATGGTTGAAGCATCTTTGTGTAAAAATTGAATGATTAATTCAAGCAATTCTGATTCCGAAAACCAAGAAGCACATAATTCTATAGGCAATTTATTTGTGTATTTATCACAAAGAAGCACATATCAAGAGAAATACCGCCAAGACAATTCGCAAACAAGATCTTCAGGAGCTTCAGGAAGAACCTGAACAAGATTTCATTAGTGTGATTTGAAACCTTATTAAAGCATAAGTATAAAATAACAATTGTTAGACCAGCCCTGTGCCAGCAATTAACAATTGTTAGACCAGCCCGGTTTTTGGAGTGTTACCGGTTCAAAACCAAAGGCCTCCAAACGCCGTCGTTTTTATTTTTTCATTAAAAAAATACAGATTCAGAAATCAAAATCCCCTCTTCGATACCTTTGGCCCTTTCTCCCTCTGAAAACTTGCTTAATGTTCTAAAAACCGAATCGAACCGATCAGTCGGAAACGATTTAATCGCAAACCAGCAATATTAACAGTTCGATTAGGCATATAAAACTGATAATAAAAAAATCGAAAAAAACTTTTGAACCGGACAAGAATCGTCCGGTCAGACGGAACCGGAACCCGGCCGGTTTACACAAAAAGGGAATCTCCCTTGTTTCTTTCTCCCGTTCTCCCTTTCTTTCTTTCTTTCAGTCAGAGAAATCACCCAAACCCAACCCCAAAACCCTAACACTGTAAGCCTACACCACCGCCACGAGGAGTGGCATACTGCCGCCGTCCGTCGCACTCAAAGTTCGCCATCCGTCATCTAGCTTCCCTCGTGCTCCAAGTCTTCAACCCCTGTTCGCTGTCACCGATCGCGGTTGCTTCCTCGAGCTCGGCGTCCGTCGTGTTTGTCTGCTCAGCCGCGCTTCCGTCGCCGTTTTTTTGCCGTTCACGTTCGCGTCTTCGTTCGCGTTCGCTCGGCGTTCACCGTTCGCGTTCACTCGCTGTTCACCGTTCGAGTTTGCGGTCTTCTGGAAGCCACGTTGCTCTGCTTCAAACTCTGCGACCAACCCGCGCGCTCCACTCAGCCGTCGAACTGCTCTCTGTTGTCCCCGCCGTGAGTTCCCTAAACCCGCCACCAGACAATACACACACACAACACCAATGCTCTTCTTCTAACTCTGCAACTTCTGATTTTTATTACAATAAGTAATTATTTGATTTGGTAGTGGTTTGGATTTTTTCATAGACTAAATTAAAGTTACAATAGTTATGTTCTCTTCTCTGTCACATTGAAATTAAGCTTTGAATTCTCTTATTTCGTTTTAATTTTACCGCACTCAACATGTTTGATGAAATGCTTTAACCATATTTCTGGTTGGTTTTATAATTTCTAGCTTTTAGAAACTTAGTAAGTTGATTGCATGTGAAATTAGAATAATTGGATCATAGTAATTAGGAAATTTTAGCTGTACAAATAGCATCTTTGCAGAAAACATATTACTAATTAGCATGATGATTCCACTTGCATTAGTGTTCTTCTGGTAAATTTTTTAACTGTTACTGTGAACTTGTTAATTTGCTAATTGTTCTTGTATTCTTCTGTTACTTTTTTTTTTGTGATTTTCTGTTCTTGAATTTGTTAAGTTGATAATTTGGTAAATTGTTGGGCTGCTGTTGTTTTAATTTGTCAAATTGTTAGGTTGGTGCGACTTAATTTGTTGGGTTTTCTATTTAGGTCTTGTTCTTGTTTATTTGCTAAATTGTTGTGTATTTATTGTTTATTTGCTGGATATTGGTGATCATTGTCTTTGAGATTATTTACTATGCAGGTTTAGTGTCATCACAGTTTTGGAATGTTTTATAATGTACTCATGTTTGTTGCTGTTTTGTAATTGCTGGTTGCAGGTTTGATGTGATTATTGGTTAATGTTTTGTAATGTTTGGTGCTGAATGCTGATTGTTGAGTTCAGATATGGTTGTTTATTTTGACTTGGGTAAAGAGACCTATGGCCATTTTTTCCTGCCTTATACCAATTCAGATGATTATTTTCAGAGGATGAGCACTTATTTATGTATCTTGAGAAACTGTCTTTCTGTGTGTTATGAGCATTTGGTGAAGCCTGTGTTGTACCTATTCAAAGCTTAGTTTTACCAAATGGTCTTCAAAGCAACTCATCCAAAATGCTACTGCACAAATCCAAGTCTATTGTCTCTAAAAGCCTGTATGCACCTTCATTTGGTGAAGCCTTTCTAGCACTAGTCCACTACCAACTTTGTTATTAATAATGTTATCAAATTTATTTATCCGAGTACTGTGTTTAGTTTTTAGTTGGATTTATGATAATTCATTTGATATTCTTCCTATTCTTGTGAGATATTTCTTTTAACATTTTGTGTACTGATGAGGAATTGTACTTGCTTGGTATCATGCTTTCATCTGGCAATTTTGCATTTAATATAAAAAAAGGAAAATCCTAAGAGAGTAATTCACCACTCCATTAGAAAAACTTCATACTACCTTATACCCTCAACTTAATACTTGCTATGTATAATTTATTTATTATTCTATTCTAAAACGGTTTTTTCGGTTGAACCATCAGTTAGACCGGTTGACCTGTAAACCAGTGAACCAGTAACTAAAGTGGTTTGATGACCGGTCCGGTTCTCAGAACCTTCAAAGAAGTATAGAACTAAAAAACCTAACCCTCCCTGCAGTGCGATGAGTGAATCCATGTTTATGGCTGCTGCGATAAACCCTCCCAAATCCCCCTTCAAAATCAACCTCACACCTGCTCTTCCGCCTCTGCCAACCTCCTCCGCACTCACTTTCAAACCAAACAACAACTTCTCCACACTCTCCGCCGCTGCACAACCACAACAACAAGAACACGCCGCTCTGCTCGACACTCTTCTCAACAGCACACGCAAGAACCAAGTGCTCCAATCCATCAGAACCACCTCCCCCTTCAACTGCCTCTCCGAAACAAATCTTCACCATACGGTTCCCGCCCTCACCTCCAAAACCAGGGGAAAGGTGCATATTTCCCTCTTTAATCCCTCTCCAATTTATCTACTCATTAATACAAATGAATGGAAGTCGAGATTTCTGGTAAAATTGCAACAGTAATATAAAAGCAGAAAACATTGACTAAAAAAATCATCTGAAAAATTGTTGAATTTGGTTACTTGTGGTCTTATGGCACAGGTTAGAGACATATATGATAGTGGAGAGTACCTTGTTCTGGTTACTACTGATCGCCAGAGTGCATTTGATAGAGTCCTTGCTTCAATTCCCTTCAAGGGACAGGTTTTGTGTTCTTATTCTCTATCCTTGTTCTTTGTATGAACAGTTTACTTGGTTGATCATGGATCACACTCAATGTTCTTTATTCCCACTTGCAGGTGCTTAACCAGACAAGCTTGTGGTGGTTTGAGAGAACCCAGCATATAACTGCTAATGCCGTTGTGTCCACTCCTGATCCTAATGTTACCATAGCAAAGAAATGTTCTGTTTTCCCTGTTGAGTTTGTTGGTGAGTGTTTTGTTAATTGGTATTTCGGATTGGTGCTTGCATACACATTTTATCAAATGATTTCAATGGCTATGAATTGGCATATATGTTTGGTATAGGTTGTGGAGGAGGAGTTAGTTTGCTGGAAATGATAGCTTGAAAATTAGGATAGAAATAGAATATATTTTCCCAGAGCAACTGGGATAAAAGTAAACATTGCACTTATCATTAAGTGCTCTAAGTTTATTCATGCTACCCAAACTTCAACATGCTATGCTCATTCTTTATTCATGTTGCTATCAATATTATCAAAATAGTTTCTTTACAAAAGCGGAGATGAGGATTCTAGAAACTGTTTGTTGACACTTTATTACTGTTGGTTGGTAGCTAGAGGGTTTGTGACCGGAAGTACTGATACTTCATTATGGACAGTCTACAATAAAGGCATCCGGAACTATTGTGGCAATGCCCTCCCAGATGGTGAGGTCCCTATATTTTTTGTTTTGCATTCTTACAATTGTTTGTCTCTTTATTTAATAGGCTATAATGTTATATAACACATAACAGGTTTGGTAAAAAACCAAAAGCTGGCTGAAAATATACTCACACCTACAACCAAAGCTGCAGATCATGATGTTCCTGTAACTCCAGATGAGGTATTATTCCTTGTACTCTCATCTGCATCTATCTTTTCAATACAATTGAAGTTACAGTGAAAGACTAGTTTTAGAGACCAAAGGAATGAATAGGCAGATCAAATAATGTTGCAGGAATAAGAAACAATAGGCAGATCTATCTTATTATGCTGTTTTTTTCTTCCCTTTTTTCTTAAAAAAGACAGCGTCAATGTTTTTCTTCAGGTGGATAATATTATTTTCTTAAGAGCCTAGTTCATATCATACAGTACAGTTGCTTCTTGATACTAGTGAGGTTATGATTAATGATGGATAATGTTTTTACTATTTTTTAATAGTTTTCTTTTATCTAACCTTCTCAATTCTTTTTATAATCCATTTCCCTTGCAGATTATAGAAAGGGGATTAATGACAAGAGCTGATTATGAGGAAGTCAGCAGAAAAGCTTTAAGTCTGTTTGAATACGGTGAGGTAATTAAGCATTTTATCATGTCATTTGTAAATTTTGTGAAATGAAAAAAAGTAACGGCATGCCTTCTCAATGTATCCCAAGACAGTAACGACACATTCTCAATGTATGTGCTATCTGTTATTTGGATTATAGAGATGAATAGATGGTGTAGACTTATTTTTCAATGAAAATCTCTAACTTGTCCATGTATTCTTTTCAATAATGCCTTACTGGAACAAAAGTATAAATACCATCTCCTTGTGATGAGTGGGAAGCTTATTTTTATTATTGCTGTGATGCAATTTGACTTTTGACATTGGCTTGCTTTGATGAAATTTGAATTTCCAGCGTGTGGCTTCAGAACATGGCCTTATATTGGTCGACACAAAGTATGAATTTGGGAAGGCAGAGGACGGTTCAATTATGTTGATTGATGAGGTTCAGTGAATCCCTGATGCTTATTAGATTCTGAAATGCACTCCACACAATTTATGAATATAGAATGAAATTTCGCTTTTGAAAATTGTAGGTGCACACTCCTGATTCAAGTAGATATTGGATTGCCAATTCTTATCTTGAGCGCTTTCAAAATGGTTTGGAGCCTGAAAATGTTGATAAGGTGCTCTATATATTTTATTTTTTTGCTTAAAGGTTTAGGGATATGTTAGCTTATTCTGAATTACTAGTCTTTGTTCTCTTCATTCATAAAATGTAGACAGTTAAGTAATCTTTTGATCTTTAAAAAATAAATTTTTAGGAGTTCTTGAGGCTGTGGTTCAAAAATCACTGCAACCCTTATGAAGATGAGGTATTTTTTATTTTATACTTGTAATTAACTAGATTGTATGCTTTAATAAAGTTTCAAATCACACTAATGTATCTTGTTCAGGTTCTTCCTGAAGCTCCTGAAGATCTTGTTTGCGAATTGTCTTGGCGGTATTTCTCTAAAACTTCCTCCTTTTTTTTCCACTTGATATGTGCTTCTTTGTGATAAATACACAAATAAATTGCCTATAGAATTATTTGTTTCTTGGTTTTCGGAATCAGAATTGCTTGAATTAATCATTCAATTTTTAGACAAAGATGCTTCAACCATGGTTTTGGTTGGATGGCACGTCTGTCATGTCTAATCCTCATTCAACTAGGTCTACCTGCTGCTTTATTTCTCCAAACCAACGTGTAATCTTGTCGTTATACTAATTCTGTTGGATAGATACATTTTCTTGTATGAGACTATAACAAAATCAAAGTTTGAGGTGCTGTCGTCTGAGGTAATCCATATGTTTCAACATTTCGTTTTGGCTATCTATTTTCTGATAAAGTCATAGGAATATAGCTCCATTTCCTTTTGCAGGAGCCAATACATGAGCGAATATCACGAAATGTTGCATCTGCACTGGCATCTTTGAAGTAGCCTGGGAATCTCGGGACTTTTTCAGTTCTGTATTCTATAGACCCCTTTCTGAGGATATATTTAAAACTTACAAGTAGCAGAAATTCTACCAAGAAGTGTTTTTTTAAACAAAAGAAATTATATAAATAAAGCTTAAAACCAAAAGACAGATGAACATTTAACTCTCATAGAAATCATGCTTGGTCTTTGCCAATTGCGCCATGTATTTAACATGTATACTTGTCAACCAAACCAATGTCTTTGGCACACATTGTTACTGAATAATGAATGATGAATATTTCATTAACTTATGTCACATATTGCTCTGGATCTTTCTTTCTTCTTATACGCTCTCTCTTCACATGAAGTCTCAGGGAATATTGCTCTACCTCTTCGCTTGGTAATATGACTATGATCAATCATCTTTGTAGTTTAGGGAATTTTTTTATCTTAATTTTTAAGGTTAAATAGGCATATTTTGAAGGATATCAAAGCCATCCTTCTTTTTCGGGTATTGATATCAAAGCCATCTTTATCCAATTAGTTTTCCTTTTGGATTAACAAATTAATTGAGAAGACAAAAAGATGGAAGGAGATTCAGTGAAGTTAATAGGATTTTGGGGTAGTCCAGCTGTTCTAAGAGTGAAGTGGGCACTAGCAGTTAAAGGAATAGAGTGCCAATATGTGAAAGAAGATCTCAGCAACAAGAGTGACATGCTCCTTAAATACAACCCTGTCTACAAAAAGGTACCTGTTCTTGTGCACCAGGGTAAGCCCCTTGCTGAATCACTGCTCATTCTTGAGTATATTTATGAGACTTGGAAGCAAAAACCTCTTCTTCCACATTCTCCTTATGAAAGGGCCCAGGCAAGATTCTGGTCCAAATTCCTTGATGACAAGGTAAGAGAGCTGCAGCACCATATTTAGTATCAATCATTTATAGAACTGAGAAAAATGGTCTTAGAGACTATTATGAATTATCAAATCCTCTGAATCATTTAGTTACTAAAAACACTGAAAGCATTTATTTTTAGTAAAGATATATTTAGACACAAAATATAGAATTTTTCTGTGTGTGCTATGAGAGCAGATAAATGCTCTTACTCTTTGACTATTTATTGTCTTAGTTTGATGTTAGTTTTTTTTATTAATATTTTTATTTTACCTGTAATGCTAATGTGCAAGACAATTAATTAATGAGAGCAAGAATAATGATTTATTCTCCAGACACTTAAGAATATCTCCAAAATATAGAGACAAAAATATGACATAAAATTGTGTTTGTGTCTTTATTACTAGATTTTAGACATATTACAAATTGCACAAATTTCTATTAATAAGTGGTTATAATTAAATGTGGAGTCAAAATTGTGTACTTCACGGAGATGATAGAATTTCTTATTACAATTGAAGGGTAATTTCAAAAAATATTACGTACTTGTTCATGAAAAATCAGCTTTATATATATATATTATTTAACTTGTTTTCAGTATATATTTGTATTCTCATATGTATTATATGCAAGTTGCTGATTTAGTGGCTATTTTTTGTGTACTCGAGTTAATTTAATTGTGTGTGACTCTTAAATCTTCACACAGTGTATGTCAACGGTTGTGGCAGCGTTTTCCAAGGTAGGAGAAGAGCAACAGAAGGTAGCAGAAAAAGCTCGAGAGAATCTGAAGAGGCTTGAGGTTGGACTTGAGGGAAAACGCTTCTTTGGAGGTGATAACATTGGCTTTGTGGACATTGCCATTGGCTGGCTTCCATACTGGATTGGAATAGCTGAGGAAGTTGTGGCCATCAACCTTATTGATGCAGAGTCAATGCCTAAGCTTAACTTATGGTTCCATGCTTTTATTGACATTCCAATTATCAAAGAACTCATGCCTCCTTGGCATAAGTTGCTCCATCACACCAAGACATTCCTTCAAGCGTAGACATCATCCCCTTTGAAGGCTATTTCCATTCACATATCGTATATTATATGTGATGCCATCTTACCAAGTTTATTGTTAGGACTAAAACTAGAACAACTAAGAATTAAAGAAGAATGTAATAAAAGAGGAAGAGAGGTGATTGTGATTGTATTGAAATTGAGATGAATGTTAGATCTATTCGAGTATAACCAAGAAAAACAATTCTCTTTAATTCAATTCAAGTTAGAGTGAAAATTCCTCGTAAACTGCTAAGGTTCATTCAATTTTCCTATATTTTCTTCCTATTACAGTATTGTACAATTTTTTTTAGGGAGCTACTTAGATAAAGATTCTTAAAATGTCTTTTTTTTAAGATGTTTTTAAATAATTAAAATTTAATACATATAATTGATTAAATTATGTTATTTTTATCAAAATTATATCAAATAAATTGATTTAGTTAAAAAATCAATAAATTATATCTTGAACTAGTCTAAATTAATATTTTTTTATAAAAAATAATTACAATATTTTTATTATAAAAAATGACTAAAATATTTATATATATATATATATATATATATATATATATATATTAAGAACCCTAAATTCTATTTTTTTTCTGTGTTGTTATAGAGTTAAAATTTAAGATTTTTAAAATTTAAAAAATATATAATAAAAATATTTTAGTCATTTTTTTATAATAAGGTTATTATAGTCATTTTCTATAAAAAAATATTAATTTAAATCGGTTCAAGATTTGGTTTACCAATTTTTTGACCAAATCAATTTGTATGATCTAATTTTGACAAAAATAATATAATTTAATCAAATATATATATATATATATATATTAAATTTTAATTAATAACAAACATCTTTAAAAAAAGACGTTTTAAGCATCTTTATTGGAGTGTCTCCCTTTTTTTATTATATTCTTCTTTAATTCTTAGTTGTTCTAGTTTTAGTCCTAATAATTAGGGATAGAAACAGACCAGGGCAAACTTTGCTTTTAACAGGTCAGACTTGTCATATAGTTAATTGGCCTAAACTTGACATATAGCTTGTTATAGACTTTTTTTTTTAAGTACTAACTCTGGCCTGTTATTCAGTCTGATCTGACTTGAAGTCTGTTAAAAGATCTGATAATTTTTTTTTATAAAAATAAAAATATTTTTTATAAAATTATTTTTTAATAAAAATATTTATATGTAATATGTCATATTTAATATTTATAATAAATTTAAAATATCTCAAAATTTTATTAATAATAATAAATTATTTATATATTTAATTATGTTTTAACAGGTTTAGACTTGACAGACTAATAAGACTAATTAATAAATTTACCTATTAATGTATTAAGACTTTTACAAAAATTTAAATCGATAATATTTTATGTAGACTCCTAATAGATCGTCGGAGCTTTTTTCACTCTCTAAGTATGCCCGTTTATTTATATTATTTCTTGCATTACTAATACCTAATAACCAATTATTTCTTAATTATCCCATTATATTTAGTATCGTTTAACCAAGTAGCTGCCAGTTTTGTTATAACTAATGAAATATATAGCAACTCCTGCTAAGGGATACAGGGTTGGGACTTGGAATAAAATGGTTTTCTAGTTTTAGTTTCCATGAAATTCCTTCTACCATTTTCTAAAATTTTTTTCCTACAATAAGTAAAGAGATTTAAATATCTTTAATGTATTATATATGATAATAGAAAAATTAAAAAAAAATATAAAACATAAAATTTAAGTAGGCTAGTCAAAATAATAGGATGTGTTTGATTTTACGTGATAAAAAATATTTTTAAACTTCAAGGGTTATATTATATTATATTAAATTAACTATATTATATGAAATAGATCGTAGTAGTAGTAAAATTTGAATATGAACATAAATTTATTAGTATGGCAAAAATGAAATACTTAAATGGATTATTGAGAATAAGAAATATGACCACAATTTAATTAATTATGTGTCAAATAATTTGTTATTGTTATTATATTAAAATGTTAATATAATAAAGTCTTTGATTAAATTTAGAGATTTATCATTGTGATAATGACCATAATATTAAGAGATAAATTTTTTATAATTTAATCTAAATTGTTCTTGGTCACAAGATTATTAAAAAGGATATTATAATCCGAAAAGATCAAAAAAAATATATATATATATATATATTTATATATATATATATGGTGCATATAGAGATATGACCATTGAACTGATTTACTCTGAGAAGTCCTAATGGTTATAACTTATAATTACTGCATATATATTTGTTAATAGGATATTTTTAAAATGAATATAGTAATAGAGTTTCTTTTGACCTACGACTGTTATAGTAATTAACAATGTATTATACTTTGATTCCGGACACCTAATACCCTATGGTATTAGTTGAATGGATATTGGGTATAATTTAAATACTTGTAGAATTAATAATTAGTCAATAAAGAATCCGTCAACTTTCGGTAAAGAGTTTGAGCTCTATGATTATAATGACTGAGATGAATAAAACCTTAGTCAAGGGGATTAAATGAATGAAGAAATGACTTTTTTAAGTTATTCAGAGTTCATTATAATAATGGTAACAAATTAGAACTTGACAATTAAACCATACTCTAAGAGTTAACCATTCTAAGGTTCTTACTTCTTAGTAAAAATATATTATTTCGTACTATCGGGTCGTTGAAGAGTGTTGTTATACGCCAACCTTGATTAGTAATTTAGTAGGTATTGAATCTATTGGATCACACACTAACGAATGTTCTAATCTTTGTTATATAATTATTTAATTATTATTTTGATTTGATCAAATAAATAATTATATTAATTCAAAATGAAATATTATTATATTCTTTACTAGCACCAAGAATATAATAATAGTATGATAATTAAGAATATTAAATGAGATTTGAGAATAATTAGTTATTCTATTTCTAAATTTGGATGAGATCCTAACTGATTCTGTTTTAAATTGAGTTATGATATGATTCATAGATATAAAGGATTCATATTTAGAATTTCAAAATATAATTTAAATTTGAATTGAAATTCAAATTTAAAATTAATAAGAAATCTCATACTATATATATGTATGCCAAGAGTACAGGAAATAGAAGAGAATAAAACACAATGATTTTATTTCTTTACCTTTACACACATAAATGTGCAAAAAGTTGCAAAAGTCCATTGGTCAAAGAGTTAATTGCAAAGCTTGGTTTCGGTATGGATACGCATAATGCCTTCGTACCATCAAAAGAAAAAATAATTTTTACTAGTGTACACAAGTATTTAGATCTAATTTATATATTATTTATTTAAATAAAATTTAAATACAAAATACATTTTTAAGGATTACTATATTTTTTTCTGTTGCGTGTATGAACACGTGATAATTTTTCGTGGATGTCCAAACATACATACAAATAAAATCAAATAAAGAATTAAAATATAAAAGAAAAAGTTAGAATAAAGTCTGATATTAAAAAATGATAAAATATTTGTTTAAATAATTTAGATGTGTGTAAAAAACATCAGTAGAACATATCAAATAAAAAAATAGATTAAATACATGATGGATAGATGGCAAAAAATATAAAAGGATACAAAAAAATTATATACAAAATAGTCAAAGAAGATATATAAGTACTATGTAAAAAGCTCACATATATAAGATAGTTTGATTATGGTAGGTGAATATTAAAATTAGTCACTAAATTTAATTATTAATATAAAATATATACTAAAATATAAATATATATTAAAAATAAATTAAATTATAAATATATTTATATATAAATATAAATATATTAACTGATTTTAATTTATAGAAAATATTTTTTAAGATAGTTACGTATACCATGCAATTACTAGTTCCTAACTAATTACAGCTATCAGACTTATCTCCAGTTACTTTTCTCTCCTTTCTTAGGTTCTTAATTTGGAAACCGTTTTCTTTTTTATGATTCATCATGATTTATAAGTATTATTGCTATTTCGAATAGGTCAATTCTCCCATGTTTTTAATTTTGGTATTGAAATTATTGAAATTGTTTTTTGTAATAAATTTTAAATATTAAAAAATTATTTATTTTTATATTTTTTAATTTAAATATTAATTTTTATTTCTTTTTAATAAGTTAAGCAAGTGTATATAGGTACTATAGCATACAACTTTCGAATAATGGCTTAACGATTCGAAATCATTTTACATGCTAATTTTGAGGTATTCATACGAGTCTGGTGGCTTGAAGAGCAGTGGCTAAGAGTTTGAGTTGCAAGTAGAGTTATGATATGTGACAAAGAGTATTGTGATTCAAAACATGCAATTTAACGCAGAGGAAGAAGTTGTTGCGGTAACTTCTGAATTGTAACCATGTGGGCAAGAAGGGAAACTCAACACCAAAAAATTAATATTATCATCTGGGCCTTGGAGGACATGTACAGAAACTGTGAAAAACTTAAGGTAGAGGGCCAATAAAATTATCCTATCTATCCCATTAAATTAAATTGGTCTAATAATTAATTTATTAATTTATTAAATAAATATTGAAAATTTAAATTTTATCTTATATATATAATAATTTATTGACTCACAATAAATTTTTTAAATGGAGTTCAGTGCATCATCATTATCATGCACTCATAGCAACCAGCAGTGAGGAAAACATATATAGTTAAAAAAAAAGTATATTTTATTCTATTATTATTTATTTTTTATTTTAGTATATTCAATTGTTTTAATCTCAAAAGATTAGCTGTATATCTAAAGTCTGAATAGGGCAAGTCACCAAAAAAAAAGTCTGAATAGGGCAATTGTCCCCCGCACGACCACAATTAAGAGAGCGGATCCGTGGACATTTCGCTAAAATAAAATAAAAAAATTTATTATTTTTTAAAATTTTAATTTTTTAAAGATGATTTTTTTTTAAAGTAAGTTCGCTCAATTTCGACAAATTCTACTTTAAATTTTAAAAATATGACTAATTCAAACTTTTAAATTTAAATTACGTGGGATTTTAAAAAAAAAATAAAGTGAAGTTTGGAGAGTGTGACAAACTCACCTTAAATTAAAAAAAAAAAATAAATCGTATTTAAAAAATTAAATTTAAAAAATTATATATGAAAAAATATTTTTTTTTTTAAATTCCGTGAGCTCGTCCTTGTTGGATTTGGATCTTTTAAAGTTGTAAATTTCACTTTAAAGAGTAAAGTGTGATTTTCTATTTTTGAATTGTTTTTTTTTATATTTATTTTTAGTCCTACTTATAAAATTAATTGTGAAAAATCACACTTTACTCTCTAAAGTGAAATTCAAACTTTAGAGGATCCAAATCCGTTCGTGTTAATGTAGGGAGGTCAAAGAGTGTCGCGATTGTCTTAGTGTTACGGATAAGAATAAATAGTTATAGGATAAGGGTTAGATGTTAGGTGCCTTCTATGGTACCTATTGTTTTATTGTACCTATGGTGACTACAAAGAAGTTTTTCAATTAATTGTGGACATCTGGTCACTTTTTTTTTTTTTTTAAACGTATCACTAAAAATGTTGCTTAAAGAGAAAGTGTTACCCTTAATCGTAAACTTGGCTCTGATACCAAATTTTGAATTTTGAATAAAAATAATTTATAAATTCTATAGTATTGACCATTTCTACTACCTTGATGTATATTTATAACTTTTTAATCTTGTTTTAGTTTATAATATTCTTTTTTGCATGGATTACTGTATATAAAATCTTTTATCTGTTTGTCTTTTTCTTTAATATAATTTCTCAAATCCTCAATTACTTCTTTTATTTCTACACTTTCTCTTGTTTCTAAATATCTGTTTAATTTTTCAATTTCATTCTCCATTTTTTTCTTTCAGCAGCTTTAATTCTTTTAAGTCGTAATATGGTTTTCCAGGCATTTATAAATTTTTTAAGTTTAATTCCAACTTGTTTATAGTTATTCTTATTTCTATCCTTTTTATTATAAGATCTTCAATTTCAATCTGAAGATTATTTAATTCCCTTTTATACTCCTTTATTTTACTTTTTAATTTTCTCGTCCTATTTCTTCTTATTTTATTTTCTGGTTTTTCAATCTTTTTATGCTTTATTATTTAAAATTTCCGCAAACTCTATCATCGATTCATCACTATTTTCTAGAGATTCTATTAATTTTTCTAGCTCTTCAACTTCTCTTTTTAACTTGTCATAAATTATTTTTAGGGCTTCAAATGCTCTTTGATTTATTTCAGAAAACTGTAAATAATTCAAACGATTTTCTCTTTCAAAGAGCTCTTGTTTTTTGTCTTGATAAGTTACATATATTTCTTCTTTATTTATTGTCATAGTTTAGTGTTTAGGGTCTCATTTAATTTTTCGACCTTTTTTGTTAGTTCTTTTATTTCAGAACTTTCTTCTTTAATTTTTAACTTAGATAAACTTAAAGGGCTATTAATTTTAGATTCTCTTATTTGAAAATTCGATGAAACTAATTTTCCTGATGGTTCTTTTAGTAATAGAACTGGGTTTTCAATAGCTTTATATTTTGGTATTTCTGTTTTTACAATTTTCTGAAATAATTCATCAACATAAATCCTTTCTCTGTTTTTAAATATTATACTATGATGGCTGTTTGTTAAAGCATAATTTATTGCATATGTAATTGAAAAAGGTTCATCGTCTTGTTCCATTAGATTCTTTCTATGAAATTTATAAGCCAAACTTATAGATCTTCCAAGGTTTTCAGTTGATAAAGGTATAGCATATCCAAGATGGGCATTGAATTTAACATTTACGTTTGCCAAGTTTCCATGAACAATTTCAATGATTTGATCTATTGGGTCATCAGTAATTCTTTTATCACAGATTGCTAAGCTTATTGGTGAATTAATTCCTTTCATATATGTAGATTTGATTAAGACTTGTATAGTATTAATATGAATCCATCCAATTTTAGATCTTTTTTGTTGATCCTTAATTTTCTCAATCTGTTTACTCAATTCTTCATCATTTATCAGAGCTATTTCAAGTTCTCCATTGGCAGATTTTATTTTTATAGGGGCTTCAAGTTGAATTTTTTCATAGTATATTATATTTTTCTATTAAAAACTTCTTTTAAAAGATTTTGTTTATTGAAATTTTCATTTGATTTGAGATTTAATTCTGTTTTTAGAACAACCTGTTTTTCATTATCTAATAAAGCAGTTAATCTATAATAATCAGATTCTTCTGTTAATTCTAGGCTTTCTAAATAATTCATAACTAAGAAATTAGGATAAAGGCGTACCTTTCTGGAGAAAAACTTCCTTTATTTAGTATATTTTACATAAGATGTTTTTATCTCCAGAGGGGAGATTGTAGATACTAACTCCAGAGGGGAGTTTAGAATTGGTTTTTCCTAAAGGAATTCTTCTTCAAACTATAGAATCGCCTCGACAGCTTCCTCCTTGCTCTCCTAGCATATGAGTACTCGTAGCCTCATGCTTTCTATGGTTTGATGCTTTCTACAATTGCCTAAGCAACCTATTTATAATGGTTGGGTCTGATGGACAATTCCCATCCTTACCCTTCTTATGACGTCATTGCTTACATCATTGTTTATTATCTTGCACCAGCTACATTGTTGGTGCTCTATGACCTAAGCGCTTACGTCATTATGCAATAATGTTGAGAGATGCTTCAGATGTGCTGTCATCCTCTTTCATTATGTGGCCTTCAGATGCGTTGTCTCCTTCCTTTATCATGTGGGTTGATTCTGTTTCATTATTGCTTTCTTCAGATAACTCTGAGACACATAGCTGACACTTGTGGTCTTTTCTGTCTTTTATCAAATAGCAGAGATTCCTCTTTATCCCTTTGGGGAGCTTTTCTAAGAGTCCAGATAAGTTGTAGAATGCTGATTCAAATTCCACTAAGAGTCTCATCTCTCTTTCTTCAATTTCATTCCTTTTACTGGACACAAGCAAAGTATTTCTGCTTTTATAATTGATTCTTGTGTGAGATTCCCTTGTTATCTTTTGAGTTCTTTCGAAGACCCTTGCTAGCGTGTTGGCTAGTCTTCCTTCATGACTGTAGATTGTTAAATCTTGAACTTGATCAATTGGTTGAAAATTTCCTGGGAAGACGGACATGAAGATTACTTGATGTGCTGGAACCAAGCATTCTTCTTCTTCATTAAAAATAGGTTGACTATTCGTAAATTTTAGGGATATATCCCTTGGATTTACGTTGTCAATCATATTTTTAAATCTCTTTACTGCATCAATGAATCCTGCAGGAAACTCACTAATAATTTTCAAATCATTAAAAATTAAAATTGTATCAATTAGTCCATACTGGAAAAATTGATAGGTGTCAGATGGGGAAGCATCTGGAAATATAACCAGCTTTGTTAGCTGTTCTTTGGCAATAGGATAATATCCCAAGATTGCCCTTTTTTCTTCAGTCCAATTCAGGATTATGTTAAGGGTTTCTCTGAGATTTGATCTACAGACCCTTTTCTTTTCCTTGATTTCAGCCCTTGTAGGAATGTTTCTTATTATTCCTGTTCTCTGGATTGGAGCTTTATCTGCTCTTTTTAGGGTTTACTCTGGATGAAGAGCTTCATATTCCCTGAAAGATTCCTTTGCTTCTTCCAGTGTTAAAAATCCTCCTTTATGAATTATCCTTGATTGATGTGTAAATGGTGCTGCTTTTTCCCAGGCATCATATATTCCTTTCATGGGGCCATTATAAATTACATAATATTTTTTATCTTGGGTGGATTTTTTGATAATTTCGGCAATTGTTTTATTTTCTGGAATTTTTTCTTCACCTGATTTGTCCACCACGCTTAGCTGGCTGAACTCTGATGGTTTTGGTTGTTGTGTTGATTTCATTGCCTCGATGGCCTTCTTGAGGGATTGGATCTGTGTCCTTATTTGCTGACAATGCTTGCATTTTTCGAGTTCTTGTTCGTAGTTCTGGATTTCTTGATCTAATGCGTTGTAGACGAACTCCATTCTCTTGTTAATGTATCTGCAATAACATTTTTGTCACCCTTAATATATTCAATTTTTATTGGATATTGTAACAAAAATAATTGCCATCTTACCAATCGTCCATGATTATAATCAACTTTTAAATTATATCGTATGAAACCTGTTAGGTAACTTGAATCTGTCCTTAATGTAAAATCTCTGGGTAGTGAATCAATTTTCCATTTCTTAAGAGATTTAATTGCTGCTAGAGTTTCCTTTTCATGAGTGGTATATCTCTGTTCTGTTGGAGTAAAAGTCCCTAAAATATACCTGCAAAGTAATTCCTTTGGGGAATATTTAGAATCTAGTGATTCTTTTTCTTGTTCCAAACTTTTTATAGCTTTCTTAGCTTTTAGACATCCTGACCAGGTTATGTCTGAAGCATCTGTTTCTACTATTAAGTAGTCATTTTCTTCTGGAATATAAAGTTCTGGAAGTTTTTCACAAAGTTCTTTAATTATTTGAATTTGCATACTATCTTTTTCATCCCATTTTCATTCTTTTTTAGTACTTATTTTTGGAAATAAGCTTTTAGTGTATTCTGTTATATTCTTTAAAAATCCTTGATCAGAAATATAATTTATACACCCTAAAAATCTTTGTAATTATTTTCTATCTTCTATTTTATTAGGAAATAAATTTACCTTTTCTAGAATATTTGGTTGAAGTTTTAGCTTACCTTGAGTAGATAGAATTAATCCAAGAAACTCTATTTCTTGTTTTGCTATTCTTGCTTTCTTTTTGCTAAGAACTAATCCTTTCTGTTTACATCTTTCTAAAACTATTAATAATTTTTGAAGATGATCTTCTTTATCCTGTTTTGTAAAAATTAATATATCATCAATGTATACTAAAACAAATTCATTTAATTCTTTTAGATTTTCTTCCATAAATCTTTGATAAATACCTGGGGCTTGCTTTAATCCGAATGGTAATACATTCCATTCATAAAGCAACACACTTGTTGATTCTTTTGTTGGGCAAGTAAAAGCAGTTAATTTCTTTGTTTTTTCGTCTAAACGAAGTTGCCAATATCCTGATTTTGCATCAAGAGATGAAAACCAAGTTGCTCCCTTGATTTTTTCTAAAATAGAATCTTTTCTTGGAAGTTTATGAGCATCACCAATAGTTGCTTCATTCATTTTCTTATAGTTTATTACCATTCTTTGTTTTCCCCTTTTAATTTCATTATTGTTTTCAACGTAAAAAGCTGGAGCCGCATGAGGACTTTTACTTAATCTTATAATTCCTTTTTTCAAAAGATCTTTACATTCTAATGAGAACTCTTCTCTATCTCTTGCGGAATAAGGAATTTTATTTGGAACATTTATCTCTTTTGTGGGATCTTTTAATTTAATGCTTACTAATTCGTTATTTGTATTTTTAATATCTAAAGGATTTTCAGCACAAATTTCATCCAAAAGTTCTTCTATCTTTATTTCAAGATTATTTTTTGGAATATTTATCTGAAAGTATAAATTTAAATAACATGTTTCTAATATAGAAAATATTTTAAATTTTAAGATCTTATCTATAGTAGTAGTTGGTATTTTTATACGTTTTGATTTTTGATTTATTGAAGAATCGTGTGGGGCTTTTAGAACTATATATGTTAATTCTTGAATGAATGGATGATATAGCTTTAAAAAGTTATTTCCTATGATAAAATCCATTCCAGAATATATATAGATGGAACAATGAACCTATAATTTTGAATAAAAATTTCAACCATCTCTGCTTTTTGGTCAATTTTATGTATTGATTTGTCAGCTATTCTAACTCTTAATGGTTTCTTTAATTTTTTCCAATCAAGTTTTATATTTGAACTAGCAAAGCATTGTGTTGTCCCAGAATCTATGAAAGCATTTATAAACTTTTCTGTTATTTTTATAGTAATAAATATAGCATTATTACTCAGTCTCTGAGTCTGTTTCCGAGACATATTCAAAAATATAGTCTAAGTTATCATCAGATTCTTCTAATGGTTCCATGAAACAAGACTTAGCAATTTCTATTTGTTTAGTAAGATCCTTTTTATCCTTCTTTTTCGGGCATTCATTTGCGTAGTGTCCTTCTTCTTGGCAATACCAACATTTACAATTTTCTTTTTTATTCGGGCAATAGTTATTTCTTTGTCTTTTGTTTTTATTGTTATTTTCTTTCCTAAAATATCTCTTTTTTCTCCAGTTTGGATAGTATTTTCTTTTTCTAAATTGATATTTTCTTTTTCTTTGAAAATTTTATTAAGACCATATTTTTGAGGTATCTCTTCATTATCCTGACAGCAAATTCTGATTATATTTGCAAATCTTTTTGAGTTGCTTCTTGCATACAACGTTCTTTTATTTCCTCTCTTATTGCAGAGGTTGCTCCACCAAAATTATTTTCAATTGTTCCTCTATTTATTTCTCTTATAAATCTTCCCATTATAAATTCATTAGCAGGATATGGAAGTCTTGTTATGTACATACTAAGATAATGATTTTTATCTTCTTCTTTTAATTTGTAATAATGTATTCTATATTCACATATATAAGATTCCACATTACATAAATCATATATCTGGATATTAGCTAAATGGTTTTTTACTTCTTGATATTCTTTATTATAGACTTCTTGTCTATGATCTATAATATTTTTTCCAAAAAATTCTTTATATAGAATCATCATTATATATAATATCTTATCATAAGCTGTTGTTTTTGTTTCTAATTCTTCTATTATTTGGTTTTCTATTGATGTCATATAATATCTTATAGTTCCTTTAGTATGAAATCCTATGTAATTCCAAATGTCTCTTCCAGATAATTCACTAAGTTTTGGATTAGTAAAGGCTTCTAATAAGAAGGAATTTAACCAGTTTTCGAAAATTTCTTTTTCGTTCTTTTTGCAGTCTAAATCGAGCATTATTTCTCCTTCCATTTCCTGGATTTTAGGAACGTATTTTGATGGTATTTTTGTATATTTTGAATCTTTATTTATAAACCCTTTTTTAAAAGCATAATTATCAAAACCTGTTTCCCATTTAAATTGAGATTGATTATCCTTAGATGTTCCAGCTTCATTTTTTACTTGTATTGGAATTGCTGGTTCTTCGTCACTTGAATAATCTAGAATGTGTTCTTTATTTTCTATATTTTCAGAATTTACTAATTCCTCTTCTATTTGAAATTCCTGTTCCATAATATTATTTTCTTGAGCCATTTTTAATTGTTTAAAAAGCATTGTAACTTCTTCTAATTTTTCTTCAATATTCATAATTTTAGTGGTGGTTTTACTTTTAAATCTGTTATGTTAATTATGTTTTGAAATTTTTCTTCCTTGGGATTCTCTTTTTCCTTATTTCTTTGAAATTTTATGGATGTTAATATTTCTTCAAGCATATCTACTATAGAATTTAATTGTGGGTTAAAAGTATGATATAGATGTGGGGAATCATTTCCATGATAATATTTTTTAGAAATTCCGTGTGAAAAATAAGTTTTTTCAGGTTTTTGAAGTCCTTCAATAAAACTTATAGTAAAATAAAGATTTTGAGAAAAATCATTTTGTATTGATTTTAAGAATTCGGTGTCATTACAGTTAACATTAGTTAAAATCATTAATTTTTGATCTATTAATTTTGATAACTTAATTATTTCTTCTCTTAAATCTTCTAATTTACTTTTTTTTATTAGGTGATGCTTTTCTTTGCTACACTTTTAAGTTAAAAATGTGGCTCTAACCACCACTAGTTACCATAGATATAGCCACCAGAGACTTGGCTTAGATGTTATACGAATACAATAATCAGCAAAGATAATGTATTAACTATTAAGTAAGAGAACCTAAGTGCCTTAGAAATAATATAGTAATCTAATAGATATAATTTTACTAATCCTACCTCGAGATAGAGAAGTCTTATGAGGGCTTTTATTTTTGATATTGGGACACCGGGTTATGGGCGTGCAGGGATTTCACGCGCAAGTGTGACGCCTGTGATTAGGAGTGGTAATAGGTAAGGTAGGATATAATTTGAAGTTAATTCTAACTTTAATTTTACTGGTGAATTAAAAATTTTATATAAATTCAATTTTACTTTATTCGAAGGTTGTTGAGAATATCTCAATCTTAATTTTATCCGTTCTCAATCTGTGAGTATTCGACTCTACTTGTGGGTTACAAAAAAGATGTAAAATTATTATATAACTTCATGATAATTTAAAATAGAACTAATTTTTATGTAAAAAAATATTAAATTATCAATTAATGATATTTTTTTAGTGGCTAAGGATCTTTCACATTTAGTGAGAGATTTTTGATTCAACGTTCACTTAAAACATATTTTTATATAAATATATAACATATACATATATAGGGTGCGGCTTGGTTGGATAGGGTTGAGGCTCAATCCGCACGAGAACCCAACCCGTACCCTACCATACCCGCTGCGGATTGGGTTGACAATCCTACCCAATCGGGTGGGATCGAGTTGGATACCCGCGGGTAGGGTACATGTTGCCACCCCTAGCTACGATCAAGAAATCAGATGGTCCGATTTAAAGAATAATAATGGGAGAGTCCGATTAGAGATTGGACAAGTATACAAATTAGACCGTCCGATTTGTGTGCCTAGTCACGTGTCAAACATGCATCAATCTGTGTCATCTGCTTGTATACACACCATTTGAAAAATACCCCCTCTCATTTCACTTTCGTTCTTCTTCACCAAACTCCACCTTCACCCCACCTTCACTTTCAGCCTCCATTGATGCATGATCAGTTTGAAAAAAAAAATAAAAAATTGGACCACTAGTCTTTAACAATGCTAAGAAGAAGTAGAATAAAAGACGGCAATCATTTGGAGTTCTACATTACTAATTATCTTGATCATCCTAATTATGTAAGTTTTTATTTTTAAATATTTTAAAGAAGGTTACATTTGTTTAATGTAGTATATATCTACATTTTGTAGGGTTCACGGATGTTGCAATGTAACCACTACTTGCCGTCAGATCCGGACAATCAAATACTGGAGGGACATTTACGGGACACTGGCTTTTATCACGTTTCACATATTGGAGTTATCAAATGTCAGTTGTCATTGGTTAATGCTCTGACCGAGAGATGGTGCCCTGAGACTCACACATTTTATTTTCTGGTTGGTGAGTGTGCTGTGGCGCTGGAGGACATGGCGATGATTCTTGGTCTTCCGACGAATGGTCTGTCAATCGCAGGACTGACACTCAGTAGTTATGAGGCGTTAGAGGCTGAATGCTTGGATCAGTTTGGTGTTGAACTTAGGAAGACAAACTGTAGGGAAAGTTTCATCAAGTTGACGTGGTTTCGAGGATTGAAGGATCGTTTAGTGTTGGTTGATGATATTCAGATTCAGAGGTACGTGAAGTGCCACATAATGTTATTGTTTGGGACCGTTATGTTTGGAGATAAGTCTGGGATAGGGGTGCACTGGAAGTTTTTACCGTTACTCCGTAACTTTACTGGGATCATACAGTTTAGTTGGGAATTGGCATGCCTGGCACACCTGTATAGAGCGTTGTGTAGGGCAACTCGTGTCGACTCTACGGAGATTGATGGTCTACTGACACTTTTACTTACCTGGGCTTGGATCCGTCTACCATTTATTGCGTTGATTCCTGGCAATCCTTGACTCTTTTTGATTGCAAACAGGTAGATTTAGTTACTATATGCTTTGAAAAAAGTGTACTTTAAATTTGATTGATAAATGTTAATTAACGAGTCTGATGTTAGGTGGCGTAACTGGGATCGTGAGAATCAGTCTTACAGATTTTGTAGCCTTTCTCACTTTAAAAGAGTATTGGATGATCTGCAAGAAGGACATGTTTGTTGTAATAAATAAGTAGTTGTTTTCATTTAGTCATATTATTATTCGGTGTGTAATCATCTTTTACTTGCATAATGTGTATAGTTTGTTTGGGAGGCTTATGCAATTGGTCAGGTCGATCCAGACGTGATTCCTCATAACATCCGTTAGCATTCACCTATTGAAATGCCTCAGTTCTGTTTATATCTTTTGAATGCATTGAGTGGCATGCATCTGATAGACTAGGGAGGCAATTTGGCTTGACTCAGGGCGTTCCTCATCAAGAGCGGGATCTAGGTGAAGCACACGGCAAAGTTCTAACAGGTCCCAAGAGTCAAGATTGGTCTGGAATCCACTCATTTTGGGTAATGCATTGGACGAATTGGTATATTCATGTTCTTGTCGAGCACATGGTGCCCTCACAGCATCATCTAGATATTTACTTGTATTGGTACCGAGGTACATATGGTGACCACTTGCATCTGTCAGATCTCGTATCGCAAGAAAATCAGGAGAATCAACAAATACAACCACTGCCACTGCCACCGCCACAAGAACAAGCACATCAAGAGCCTGAGCAGTTCACACCATTCATTCCTGACACACATTCTGCGGGTTATTTTACGCCACCATATCCAGTACATCAACAGATTGCTCGAACTCAATATACAGTTCGATGAACGATATTCGGGACCGGCTTTCAAGATACAATGAAAATATTTCTTGCATGCTTGCTTCACCCGTCACGTATTTCGTTTGAAATTGAACGAACCCATCAAACACAGATATAGGATATTTGTATAGAATATACTACACTCTCTTAGATATTTGAGAACCTATCTTCTCACATATCACACCTTTTAATTCTTCAAATGACAGTGTGAATGGAATTATAATATCTAATGAATTTTTACACACAAATTTCACTCATTCAGATGTTTGTAACAAAATTTGGTCATGATAATACACTTTTAATCTTTCATATATATATATATATATATATATATATATGTATGTATATGTATGTGAAACTAAAATCGGATCGTCCGACCGCTTTCTTGGTGATTCGAATTTGTTTGAACATTAAAATCGGACAGCCCGATTAGTGAATGGTCCGCCAAAAAATTGGAAACCCAGAAATCACTGGGTCCGATTTTAGTGTCCTGCCAAATTTTGGCCCAAAAGCGTTAAAATCGGTGGGTCCGATTTCTTTGGACCAAAAAAATTTCACCATTCATGCATGAAATCGGTGGATCCAATTTCTTTGCACAAAGTCATCCATCTGTCACAAATTGAACGGTCTGATTTTGTCCATTCTCACATGCAAAAAACTAGACAATCCAATTTCTCTCCGTCATCTAACCGCTGTCACAACAACGTAAAACTCCCCTAAATTTCATAACCCAGCGTTACACAAAATTTAGTATCATGTGCAAAAAAATTAACCGTCTTATAAAAGAGAAAAATCATTAAAAATATTTTTTTTCAAGGATAAATATTATTTTATTAATATAAAATAAAAGTGTTTCCATAAGGAAGTACAAAAGAATTGGGTATTCCCATTTATCACCAACTGTGACTGAAAGACTAAGAGCTTAAAGAATAGTAAAGCAAGAGTAAAGAAAATTAGCAGCATCTATCAGGTATGGCTCACGAGTTCACGCACTAAATTGCTGACTTCTTTCACTATCTCTGGTGTCGGGCTTATTACCTTCTCAAAAACACACCGATTCCTCGCTTTCCAAGTGCTCCAACACAGCGCCGCTATGAGGAGGGTCTTTTGTCTACCATCTAATTGAGCCGCTACCCAGGATAAGACTCGTTGCCACCAATTGAAAAATGTCTCTTCTTCTCTCATCCATAGGTCAGGGGTTATTAAGCTTAGTCTCCATATTATTGAAGATAGGGAGCATTGGAACAAAGCATGAGAAATTGATTCAGCCTTCAACATGCATCTTGGACAAGTGGCAGGAGTGGATGCGAACCGGCTGTGGACTTGTTGCAACACTGGAAGCTTTTCATGAAGACTTTTCCATAGAAAAATCTTAATTTTATGTGGTAATTTCAACTCCCAAATGCTATTCTAGACTCTGTTGTGTATGTTCTGGGGCCTCAATGAAGTAGGAGAATGAAAGAATCCATAAGCAATTTTGTATCCTGACCCAACTTCATATATACCAGATTTTGTCCAGCACCAATTAACTTCATCCTCCTCCTCTGTTGGTTTGATTGAAAAACTTTTATTGCATATATCAACTGAAAAAATCGACTCAATCAGATTTCTATTCCAGCTTCTATCAGGATTTAGTAACGCACTAACGTAATACACTTGCAGATCTGGCGGGATTGTGAGTGCATTTTGAGGGACATTAAAGGGCACTGGTGGTGGGAGCCAGGGGTCATGGAAGATGCGAACATTAGTGCCAGAGCCTATTTTCCATAACAAGCCTTTCTCGATCACCTTGCGCCCTTCAAGAACACTTATCCAGCCCCACGATGGTACGCTTCCTATCTCTGCATGTAGAAAATCTGTATATCTGAAATATTTAGCTTTGAGCATTCTTGATAGAGTAGAATTAGGGTATTTCATTAGACACCAACATTATTTTCCCAATAAAGCCAAATTTTGCGCCTTTAGGTCCTTGATCCCCAGCCCGCCATCTTTCTTCGGTTTCGTCATTGTGTCCCATTTAATCCAAACCATTCTTCGTTCTGCGCCTTTTTGACCCCACCAAAATTGCGAGAGCATGCTATGAATCTCAGTCAACAGCGTGTCTGGGAGCTTGAAACAAGAGAGTGTATAAATAGGAATCGCCTCCCCCACCGCTCTCAATAGCGTGTGCCTACCACCTGATGATAATAGACTTCTTTTCCAACCCATAATCCTCTTCTGAACGTTATCCTTTATAGCTCCAAATGTTGCTTTCTTTGATTTTTGAACTATAGAGGGCAGTCCCAGGTATTTGTCTTGTGTTCCGATATGTTCAATATTTAGTGTCTGAGCAATTGCTAGTCTTGTGTTCTGAGGTGTGTTGTGACTGAAAAAGATAGATGACTTATTCAGATTGACTTTTTGCCCACTGAAACCCTCATAGATCTCTAGCAATTCTAGAATACTTTGGCTTGTATTAGGTGCGCTCTTGCAAAAAAAGATTGAATCATCAGCAAACAAAAGGTGATTAACTGTTTGGCATCTCCGATTAACTTGAACTCCTTGAATTAATCTGTTTTGCTCTGCCTTGTGTAGCAAGAAGGAAAGCCCTTCTGCACAAAAAAGAAAGAGATATGGAGATAGGGGGTCACCCTGTCGGATGCCCCTATTTGGCCTAAAATAGCCAAAAGGTTGACCTTCCACAACGACAGAGTAAGAAACAGTCGTTACCAATTCCTTAGTCCAATTAATCCATTTAGCATCAAAGCCCAGCTTATCCATAATATACCATAAGAAATGCCATTCGACCCTATCATAAGCCTTGCTCATGTCTAGTTTAATAGCCATCTCATGCTCTGCCCCGCTTCTCTTATTTTTCAAATAGTGCATACATTCGTGGGCAATTAGGATATTATCTGAAATGAGTCTACCTTTGAGAAACACACTTTGATTTGGGCTTATAATTTTATTCATAATACCTTGTAATCGATGCACCATAACTTTAGAAATAATTTTATACATAACTGAAGACAAGCTGATCGGTCGTACCTGAGTCATGTCATTGGCATCTGACACCTTTGGAATAAAACAAATTTGAGTATGATTGAAGCTTTTTAGAATTCTGCCACTGTGAAAGAAACTTCTTACTGCCTTAAAAACGTCACCTCCAACTATATCCCAGAAAAAGTGAAAAAACTTAGCTGTAAACCCGTCATCACCAGGAGCACTCTGAGCGTGAACACTAAATGTAGCTCTTTTGACCTCGTCCATAGTTACTGGCCTTTGGAGCCTACGGTTCATGGAAGCTGTAACCTTTGGCTCCAAATCCTCTAAGTATGGATTCGGATCAGCCGAACAAGAAGAAGTAAAAATATCGCAAAAGTAGTCTTCAGCTATCTTTGCAATATCCTCCGGTTTCGATGCAATCTCATTGTCCCTCCCCACTAATCTCCAAATTCTGTTCCTTCGCATCCTTGATTGAAATTTCTGGTGAAAGAATCTAGTGTTCTGATCTCCTTCTTTTAGCCACTTGACTCTAGATTTTTCTCGCCAATAGCTCTCTTCTTTCAGATATGCCAGCTCCAACTTCTTCTCTAAACTGGTAACCTCCTCTCCCCCATTGATTCCAGCCACCCGCAACTCCTCTAGTTTAGCTTGAAGGTCCTCAATTTCTTTTCGAGAGTTTGCTTTGTGAGCTTTCTGCCATTGAACTAGTCTATGTCTACAAACTTTCAACTTTTGGACCAAGGAGAACATAGATGAGCCTACAACTTCCATTCTCCACACTTCACTGACAATTCTCTTGACATCCTCTTCTCCATACCAACGTTCCTGGTATTTAAACCGCCTTTTACTATGCCAGGATTGAGGTTCGGTTTCCATCAAAAGTGGAGCATGATCCGAGCCTGACTCTGTGAGCCTGTGCACCACTGCATTCGGAAACTTCAACTTCCATTCCATCCCAACTAAATAGCGGTCAAGCCTCTCCTTCACCAAATCCTCTCCTTATCTTTGATTTGTCCACATGAAAGGGTGACCCACCATTCCAATATCCACTAATTCGTTACTGTCAATAAAATTAGTGAATGTTGCAATGGTGGTTGCTGATTTTTTGCCTCCACCCTCCTTTTCCGCTTGGCTTGTTATAGCATTAAAATCGCTTGCTATTACCACTTTTCCTTCCAGGTGTTGGCTCATTGTTGTAAGCTCCTCAAACTGTAAGGATCGAATCTGTTCCGAACAACTCAAATGGACACCAATGAACGCCCATACCTCACTGCTTCCGACTTCCTTAATTTCAGCTGCCACAAAGAATTCTCCACTGCTAATAATTTGAACACTGATGCTGTCCTTCCAAGCTAGCACAAGTCCTCCTACCACTCCTGCCGGGTTAACAATATGCCAGTTTTTGTAGCCGCATACCCGAATTTTTGCTTCCACCTGTTGAGATTGGTTCTTTGTTTCACTTATAAACACAATCTCGGGGGAGTGGAATTTACAGATCCCTTTTAAGGTGTGAATTGTCAGGGGTCTCCCCAAACTCTGACAATTCCAAACTATAGTTCTCATGGCGCCTTGGGTGCCATTTGTAGGCTGGCACCCTCCACCATCTCTTCAACTGCATTTTCATCCTCTATTCTTGCTTTCTTTGTAGATCCTTCAGCTATACCACTCATCAACCTTTTTTTAGGTTCACTTTTAGTATATGACTCTGCAGCACCTTGTCTTGCTAACATTTTCCACTTCCTACCTTTCTCTGTGGTGAGACACTGCCCAATAGCGAATTGCATAAGCTGCCCTTCATCCTCCTTGGTATTGGACTGACCAGCTATGATAACCTCCATGCATTCTATTCTAGAATTGGCTGATTGAGGTGACTCAGGTGCTGTCCTATTACCAGTGTCTTGTGGTTTCAAACTTTGTTTCCCTTCTTGCATTGACATCCCTGCAAACTCTTCCAATAAGTAGTTTAAGACCGATTTTTTCTTACGTTGAGTGGCCTTATTCTGGTTTTGGGTTGAGTTGTTGAATGCTCTTTCTCCTTCAGAGTAGATTCGCGTTCCCACTTGGCTGGCTTTAACCCATTCGCCAATGTCATCCTCTTTTACCATATCACTCCCTGTGTCCTTCAGCAGATCATGGCAGTTTTTCACCTCGTGCCCCAATTTTGCGCAATAGGTACAAAACTTTCCAAGTCTCTCATAGCGCAGTGCCACTTCTACCTCCTTTTTATTAGGTCCTGCCACTATTAACTGATCTCTCACTTGCCTGGCAGCATCAATATTGATTTTGGTCTTCACAATCCTAGTTTCTCTGCCTCGCATCTGAAATTTACCTACCCCCAACACTGTGCCCAATTTTTCTCCCAATTTACGTCCAACTTTGAGGGTTTTAAACGATTCTGGCAAACTCCAAAATTGAACCCAAACTGGAAAATTGGAAATAATCTCTTCATCACAGTTCTGATCTTCCTTCCATCTCTTGACATGGAGCACATAATCTTTGAATAGCCATGGAGAACCACGTTCAACACGCAAGACATCCACTTCTTTATTAAAAAAGAATTGGAAGGAATTATTCCCTTTATCACTCACTCTAAATCCTTCCGGGTTTTCCCATATAGCCTTTAAAGCATTCCCCATGGTTCCAATTGAGAAGGTTTTGGAAGCAAAGAGTCTGCCATAGAGACTATTGGAGCAAGCGTTAATACCTTCTGATATGTCTGCCTCTTTCAGTAGAATCACATTCCTACCTCCTTTCCGGTTGTCTTCCTTGGTCCGATCTTCATCCCTCGTTGTCTCAGCCATACAGATTACGGAGACTTGTATTGAGATTTAATTGAGTTGACAATGTAACCTTGACGACAATAGGAACTCCGTTAAGAAACCCTAACAGAGTACTAAGAAACTCTAATAGAGCACTTTCCATTAAAAATATTTTTTTTAAAAAAATAAACAAAAAAACAACATGCAAATGATAGAAAATCTTTAAAAAATAATAAAATATAAAAACAAATTAAATTTTTATTAATATCTTTTTATTTTATCTGTCAAAATAAATATAAAATATTAATTCAATATCTCTAAATATAATATTTTTGTTCATATTTTATTTTGTCAAACATGATTTTATTTCTTTATATTTTTTTATCTCATAGGGTAAACAAAAGCAGCCTAGATCATGGCCCCACAATTTAAAAGGTTTTCAAAATAAAACTGGGCTTTCTCGCTCATTTTCCATCAACTAATATGCTTTATTTAAATTAGTTTAATAATGATTTTTTTTGGTGACTATTAGTTTAAGAATAAATGACCATTTGTACCCATGAGAGATGAAAACGCTGACATTTGTACCCATGAAAGCTCGAAACTAATCTTGTACCCATGATAGATGCTGTCCGTGTGACAAAAGTGCCCTGACTTGGATCTGAGCTTGGTTCGTGGGTTTCCGAACCTACGTGGCACTCCCAACCTCCCCCCCCAAATCTGAGCCAACCATTCATCTTCATCTTCATCTTCTTCACCATCACCATAACCTCCATCACCATCACCTCAGCACCGCCAAAGCCACCTCCCTTCACCACAACCTCCGGCGACAAAAACACATGACATACACACTAACAGAGGAAATAAGAGTGCAAGGAGGAAGAGAGCAGAGAAACGAGAGATTCAGAGAGTGAGGAGAGAGCACGAGAAGAGATCCGAGGGAGGGGGTATCGCGCCGTCACCAGCCACCGTCGCGCACCACCATCGTCGCGAGCCAGAGACGCCGCAAGGGGGAAGAGGAGCCGTCGTGCTCCGCCACTGTCCAGCCACCATCGAGCTAGGGCCGCCATCGCGCCTCACTATGCGTCACTGTCGAGCTTCGAAAAGGGAGAGAAAGTGCGCGAAGATGAGAGAGAGAGAGGGAAAGCCGATCTGTCACCACCGCCACACCCAGACGCCGTCATCATCACGGGAGCTCGTTGCCGTCACTAGCGGGAGTCGCCGCCGCTGTCGCCGAAACCACTGTCTCCGTTTGTTGCTCAGCCTTGTCTCTGTTTCTGATTCCTCTCTTGTGTGCTGAAATCGCTGCTGCTGTGGTGGTGGCCGTGGGGTTGTTTGTGCTTAAACGAAACTAATACTGCTGCCGCTCCATTCCTCTGTTCTTTTCAAGTTTTAGTAAGTTATCCTTGTTCCAAAACCCTCATTGTTACCGTTCTATTTTCATGGTTGATTGAGAATTTTGAGACATGATTGCATTAGGGTTATGTCAATACCTTTGCAAGTTGTTCGATGGCATTGTTGTTGCGGGAAGCTGTTGGTACGGCTAATGCCGCTACTGCTGCTGATTCGATTTAAAGTCGTTGTCGCCGGAGGTTGTGGTGAAGGGAGGTGGCTGAGGCAGTGCTGAGGTGATGGTGATGGAGGTTATGGAGGTTATGGTGATGGTGATGGTGATGGTGAAGAAGATGAAGATGAAGATGAAGATGATGATGGTGAATGGTTGGTTCAGATTGGGAGGGGGGGAGGTTGGGAGTGCCACGTAGGTTCGGAAACCCACGAACCAAGCTCAGATCCAAGCCAGGGCACTTTTGTCACACGGACAGCATCTATCATGGGTACAAGATTAGTTTCGAGCTTTCATGGGTACAAATGTCAGCGTTTTCATCTCTCATGGGTATAAATGGTCATTTATTCATTAGTTTAATAATGATTAACCAGAGTGGAAGTAAAATATAAAAAAATATTTAAAAAAAGTCTGAAGCCGCTTTACCCGTTCCCCCCATCGACGACCGGTGAGCAGTGATCACTTTGAACATAAACAATTCAAAAATTGAAAGTAACCATAAACGAGAAAGTACCGCTACTTTTCTGATTTCTCTGGTTTTGACTTTTTGTTTCTTGCGTTTTCTATAATCGATTATATTCGAATCTCAAAGATCCTCTATCTTTCTCTGCACTGCGATAACAAATCCAGAATATTCCAAAAACGCTATGCTCCATCGCCATCACTGTTATCCGAATCCAAGGTATCTTCACTAATCAGTATCCACCGATTCGCATCTCGAACTCGTTGACTCCAACTTCACCTTTTCTCCTATCTTTTCTTCTCAAAAACTCTCTTTCTTTTTTTTTTTTTTTTTGTTTGTTTTGTAAACGTAGTTTTTCCCTGAATGAAACAGTCAGCACTGTTCAGATCTTCTACAACGCAATGTTGTTTAATATTCTTTGTTTTTCGCATGCTGCATTCATGATTTTCAAGAATTGAAGCTGAGTTCTCATGGCAAATTCATCAATTAGGGTTACTTTTCGAGGTCACCGAATCTGAGGATGTTCCATTTTTTTTTTGGCATAAGGTTTTCCTTTTGGCCTGGTTATGTACTTATATTAATTATTTTCTAGAAATTTCAATTATTCTTATATAATATATAGAGAAATTAGGGTTGGATTTTGGTTCTAGTTCAGGCTCTGAATCTGAGCGTGTTGACTCTTAAAATCTTAATTAATACGGTTCAATAAGGTTTAAAATTTGACGTATTTTCCATTATTAGTAATTTTAAAATTTTTCTTTTGCCTGCTGAACTGGACTTTATCCAGTTTTGGAAAACAAAAACGGAGCTTCCGTGTGTTGATTGAATTTGAAGACATGTGGCGGCTATTTTGTTTTTCTCTGTAATTATTGAGTTTGCTTAAGGAGGAAGTGCTTCTTTTAAGTCGGTGAGATTCATACGAATTGGTCGTCTGAATACATTGAGAGTTTGCTTGGAAATTGAGAACTTCAACCTTGAAGAAGATACTTTTATTTTGCTTATTATACATCTTGGATTGGATTCTGAATTCATTTTAATTATCGGAATCTTTTGATTAATTTGGATTGGCTTTTGTTCTCTGTATTGATAAGGAGACAATTGAGTTGATGGGGGGAAACAATTCTAAGCAGGACAATAATTGGAGGCAGAGTTCATATGGCCGTTCAAGTTCCTCTTCATCTTCCTGGAATTCATATCCTCAGCCAGCTTATGGTCAGGGGGGTCATGCCTATGAGCCACAACCAACTCCTTATCCGACTGCACAACCCTATTATGCTCCTCCTCCTCCTACTACTCAAAACTATGGCTATGAACAATCTTATACTAGTGGTGAAGTCACCCGCCCCGACAATAGAAGGAAGTTAGAGAGGAAGTATTCGAGAATTGCTGATAATTACAATTCCATAGATGAGGTAAGAGATGCTTTAAGCGTTGTAGATTTATTTTCATCAGCTGATGCTGATCTAGACTAATATCATGAACTGTGCAATTGACTTCTGAATTGCAGGCATTATTCATCTTTTGAGTTAATTCATTAGGATTTTAGGATCATAAGAGTCAGTAGGTTGAAAGTAGCTTGTCATGCCTTGCCCTTAAAACTATTAGGGAATGGCTATCTGTTCATCTAGCTTCCAGTTGTGGCCATTGAGTTTCAATAAACTGAATGCACTGAGGAAAAACATATATACTCCTGATGAATTTAGAGATGTAGATTTGATGAGCGCATTTTTTTTAAAACGATTAAGCATTACCTAGCTTGTGATAGTATTCCCTTGCACTCTTTAAATTCCTTTGTCAATGATGGTGCTCCTTTCTCTTTTTCTTGTGTATATTTTAAGAAAACTGGTAATTCTGTAACATTATCTTAAATTTTAATTGTTAACATTCTAGCATTTTCCATGCTTATATTTCTGTATAGGTGACTGAGGCTCTTGCACGGGCAGGCCTTGAGTCTTCCAATCTTATTCTTGGTATCGATTTTACTAAGAGCAATGAATGGACAGGTAAGGTCTTGTATACTTTTAAGCTATAGTTGGAAGCTATGCATTGTGTTTTACCGAAAAGTTTGCTGAATAATGTTTGCAGGAAAGAATTCATTTAATCGTAAAAGCTTGCATCACATTGGGAATGTTCCAAATCCATATGAACAAGCAATATCTATTCTTGGGAAAACATTGGCTGCATTTGATGAGGATAACTTGATTCCTTGTTTTGGATTTGGAGATGGTATCTCTCTCAAAGCTAATACTAGTTCCATTATATAATTGTTCTTTGAAGTTTAAATTTTTTAATAGTGGATGCTATAATATCATGGCAGCATCAACACATGATCAAGATGTCTTCAGCTTCTATCCAGATGACAGGTTTTGCAATGGTTTTGAGGAAGTGTTGAGTCGGTACAGGGAAATTGTTCCTCATATTCGACTTGCAGGTTATATTTCTACTTCCATGTTCTGTTAATCTTCTGGGATGTCTGATGAATCATATTAGGTATTGTAGTACTGAGCCTAATCACACTTATGGATTTATTTTAGGTCCCACTTCGTTTGCACCAGTTGTTGAAATGGCCACGACAATCGTTGAGCAGAGTGGAGGCCAGTACCATGTTTTGGTTATAATTGCAGATGGCCAGGTATTCTATTCTAAACCCAGTATATCAAGTCATAGGACTCCAGTTCCACGATTATTTTTTGTTTCCCTTCCGTTCTTTCTTTCTTCCTTTTTGTTCCCTCTCTCAACTGCAATGCACCTTGAAGTTTCTCATCTTCCTCATATTGCTTTAATACAAACATAAGCCTAGGCTTAGTAGGTGCTTGAGGTGGGATTTTGTTCTGCCTTTTGACGTTCAATGTGTATGATTTACACACAATCTTTTTTATCTTACATCTATATGCCAACTTCCAACAATATCTGATGCAGGTTACAAGAAGTGTTGACACTGAAGGTGGGAGACTAAGTCCACAGGAACAGAAGACTGTAGATGCCATTGTTGAGGCAAGGTGATTGTGCGGTAGTTTTTGCCTTAGAATGTTTTATTTCGTCAAAACATAAAATACATTTTCTTATGTGCCTGGTTTGTCGCAGTAAATATCCTCTTTCAATCATATTGGTTGGCGTTGGAGATGGACCTTGGGACATGATGAGAGAGTTTGATGACAATATTCCAGCTCGGGACTTCGATAATTTTCAGGTCCGTACAAAGAATGTACAGCATATTTATTTATTAATAATAACTTACATACTTTTGTTAGTGGATATTGATATTCTGGCTTTCTCTTTGCTTCTTTAGTTTGTGAATTTCACAGAGATTATGTCAAAGAACATTCCTCCTTCACGAAAAGAGGCCGCATTTGCTCTTGCAGCATTGATGGAAATTCCTTCTCAGTATAAGGCAGCTATAGAGCTTAATCTACTTGGGTAAGTTTTTTGGTTCCACACAGTTTCTATTGGTTTTAATATAGATTCCATCTACTCATTTCTGCTTATAATTTGTGTAGCACTCGGAAAGCCAATGCTCCACAGAGAGTTGCCCTTCCACCACCCATGCATGGTTCAGCATCTCTTGGTGCTTCAAAACCTTACGGATCAGCATCTTTTGGCACTTCAAAACCTCATGCTGCTAATTTTGAGCCAAGTGTTCCCACTTATCCGAGTGATAGCAGCCTATCTGGCATGACTCATCCGGCCCCAACTCCGAATTATGACAATCTGGTAAAAACTAAAAAATGTTTCTGCTATTAATTTTCGTGTCATGTTCCATGATCAGGTCTTTCCGAGAAACTAGGGTTTCTTTTGCTTTTAGTGACCTAAGTTTTTCCTTCATTTGGCATGATCTTCCCATGCTTCAATTAAGAAATTAGATGACTTGTGTAGAAAGCATCAGTTACCTGATTGGTTTTGTTGCTTCTTTTCCAACTCTTATTGTTCATATTGTAGATATGTGGTGTAGGGCCTAGGATAGAGACTGAATTTGAATTCGTTCATCTTATGCATTGATTATTCCAGTTGTGACAATGTACATTTAACGAATTAAGTTGGTTATGTACAGATTTGCCCCATATGTTTGAACAATGCAAAAGACCTGGCCTTTGGATGTGGTCATCAGGTAAGAATAAAATGTTGAATTTGTTGCCTAATTATTTTGATTTCTAATAAGGTTCCAAGGAGAGTGCATGTGACACCTTTTATCTTTTGCATGACAGACATGTTGCGAATGTGGACAAGATCTCGAGACGTGCCCCATCTGCAGGAGCATCATTCACACCAGAATTAAGCTTTATTAGAAACTTGTTTGGTTTAAGCTAAAATTCTTTGAATATTTTTTTATTTAAATTCAATTTTAGGGTTAGATTTGGTTGTGTACAAATTTAGATCAAATGTGTCTCCACCGAAGAAATGTGGTACCTCATCTGCCGTTTGAGTTGTAAGTTGTAATGTGGTGCTACTCTCTACATGTACAGTGTGAAATTGCTGTTGAAAAGATCTAATGACCAATAAAAAGATGATGAAAAGATATTAATTTTTGTTTAACTGGTTTTGTGGAAGTATGTTTTTATTGTTATATGAATCTGTCTTTCCAATCTCCCAGTCCGAATAATGTAAGTCATTTTATTTAAAATTTTGTTGAATGTGTTACTAGTTACTATCCCTATAATCCTATTGGAATGCAAAAATATTGTATAAATATATATAAAAAATCAATATCAAATTAGTTATTAGGACAATTTACCTAATTAAATAAATCTATTGAATCCTTTACCCATATACACAAAACACAAACTTATTACGTGCATGTGCAATTTGTGTTATTAGGTAAAACGTGGGAGTCAACCACGGTTTCTACTCTCTATATAAACCGTGGCTGGCAGGGACGGATTTGTTGTGAATGAGAATCAATATAAACCGTGGCAAGCTACCACGGTTTATTGAGGAAGGAAAATGTACATAAACCTTTGTGAGTTGTAACGGTTTATGAGGAGTGAAATTCTAATATAATTGTGACGAAATAGGTCGTAACCATAGATGGTAAAACGTATATAAATATCAAATAAATAGCAGATAACATTTCACACAAGTCCAAAACATATAACCCTAAACATCATTCTAAGTACATAAACCAACATAGGACGACAGGACGTGAATATAAGACAAAACTAATTAGAATCCTCAATGGTGTCACTGTCGTCATTGTCAAAATGACCAAGCAGGTGACCTTCGGTCCCACACAAAGGAGGACGCCTCACCCTCCTTGGTCTCTGGGTCGCCTCTGATGCTGCTGTCTCTCGGGGAGCGGCACTGAATGCTGAAGCTGGGGTCCCTCCTAACGCGAACCATGGGTCAGAAGGAGATGCTGCAGGTTCGTTGAGGTCAACGGCCAATTGAGGCTGAACATCGGGAATATGTGGCTGCTGATCAACAAACTCGGAATGAACCTCGAACATCTGTGGCCTATAATGGGTCGTATCGTCATCTCTGAGTATGTCTGCTATATCCCTAAAGAACTCTGACTGACTAACAGGATCATCGATGTCCATCCCGACAGCCGCGGTAGTAAACTTAGCAAATGCCTGTGGCTCAAAACTCCCAAACAGCTGAGAGCTACTGCCCACGTCGTAGGTGGGCTGATCCATCCCTGAAGCCGAACCACCTACATCATCACGAACACCGTGATGAGTACCCTCATCCTCAACGAAAGGTCCTCCACCTCGAGCCCGTCCACGACCATCCCGGGGAGCCTGTCGTCTGGCTCTACGACGAGGAACACGATAATCCACCACATCTCCATCATCAGTAGCGGGTTGGTCCTCTTCTAAACGGTCGGTCAGTCATCGCCACTCTCAATCCATGGTATAGGTGCCTATACTGCGACGCCGATCGACTCGCCTGTTATCTGGTCTGTCGTAAACCTGCACTCTGGAGGGGGCCTGGGACGACCCTCTGTGACGAGCCTCCTCAGTCAATACAATCGGCCTCGGATCCTAAAATACAACATCTGGGGATAGGAATCTGTGGGCCACACAGCACTACCAGTCCAAGTACTCAACTGATGGACCGGGGTCAAGGACTCGATCGACCGGTATGACTGAATAAAGCCGATTCTCCCAATGCTCATGCCACTCCTGAAAATATCTGGGGAACCATCGGTCTCCACCCCTGCCATCCTTGGCATGTAGCCAATCTATGTTCAGAGCTGGCTGAGGAAGATGCTGAACACCGCCGAACTGAGGTAGCACCCTATCCACCTGATGCCACTCAATCGCAGCAAAATATATTAGGCTAGTGATGGCCGTCCATAACCTACGGTGCTCGTCAATTAGTATCTTCGGATAAATAACAACAGCAACTTCGGCAGAGGAATAAGGCTCCCACACAAACTGTATCAGACAGTTATGTCAGACTATAAAATTTAATCTAAACCAGTCCAAGTAAGAGCAATAACTAAATGACTCACATCGTGGACACGCAATCGATCCAACGAAAGGCGTGCAGACATGACTCTTTCACCCACTGCATCGTTTCTCGGTAGATATGTAGCCCACCTACAATTTTAATTGAAATCATGTACTAACAAAGAAGAACATATGATGTTGAACAAGTTATGAAACGAAAATATAAAACCGTACCTGGATGCAAGCAAAACCCGAATCCATCAAACCCACTAAACCTCAAAGTGGGAAACCTCCAGAAAATCCAAGATTGTAGAAGCTGAAGTGGCCCGGCCAAGTTAACAACATTTCTATTTGTCCCACGACAGAGACATCTATACAACCAGGCCAATGCCGCCGAGCCCCAGCTATATCTTCCCAACTCGTCCAACGATGCCAAATAAGGCAACCAACGAAGGTGGACCCAGTTTGCTGAGAGGACAACAACATCAAAATATAAGCACGCGCGTATATACGCACGGTCTCCTCACTGGCATCTGTTGGGAGAACCCGGAACCTCTCATGGAACCATGTGTAGCACACTGTCATCTGCTTTACTTTATTCTGCGGAGGTAACTCCCCAAACAACTCGCGAAACCAGACCCATGCCGGTCTTTCGTGTTCCATCAGACTCTCAAAGTCAGCCAGGCACCCACTAACAGGCTCCCCATCGATCGGCAAACCAAGCTGATATGCCACATCTTGCAAAGTGATAGTGCACTCACCAAAGTGCATGTGGAAGGTGTGGGTCTCAGGACGCTACCGCTCAATAAATGCGCTAAGTAGAGACTCATCAACCCAGAACCAGTGACTGTTCAGCCTAGCTAAATGATACAAGCCTGCGGTCTCTAGATATGGTATGATTCGCTCGTATAAAGGCATATTTTGTTGTCTTCTCACGCCACTAATAACCCTAGTAGGCTGCAAAATGTGGGTAACAAAATCCCTAAACATACGAGCAGTACTAATAACATCAAACATAATTTAGAAAAAATTATTAGATACCGGCATTGGTTTTCTATTTTCTTTAATGATAGTTAAAACAATCACGAAGCAATAGGAATAATAACAATACGAACAGGAATAACTCTACTAACAATAACAATATTTTTAATACTAACAGCTCACAATAGTAATAAAAATAAAAGTAATAATGATAACTACCGTTATCATAAAAGTAACAAAAATAATGATAGTAACAATGACACTACTACTACTATCAACTCATAATAACAATGAAAATAAAATTGATAAAATAATTTTACTACAATAATAATTATAAGATAATAATAGTTATATAAATAATCATAATATTAATAATAATAATAATAATAATAATAATAATAATAATAATAACTAACCTCGTCGTCGATAGATCCAGCCACGTGAGCAACGCCATTTAGTCGGTACAAGCGAGCTTCATTCTTCATGCCTCCACCACCCAAACTTCACCAAAACCTACAACTCTCTCTCAAACTCTCTCAACCAAGAAGAAGCTACAAAATGTTTGTTTCCTCCCAAATGATCCGTCATGAGTATCAACGAATTATGTATTTATACTACTAAACACGTAAACCGTGGGAAGCAAGGGGGTTTACCTTTGAATGCCTCCTTTTCATAAACCGTGGTAGGCAACCACAGTTTATGTCTGCCAGTTTTCCTTCCTAATCCGTGGGACTCAGCCACGGTTTACGGCCATTATTTTTCACGAGTAATCCATCCCTACCAGCCATAGTTTATGTAGAGAGTAGAAACCGTAGTTGGCTCCCACGGTTTACCTAATAACACAAATTGCACATGCACGTAACAAGTTTGTGTTTTGTGTATATAGGTAAAGGATTTAATAGATTTATTTAATTAGATAAATTTTTCTAGTTATTATCATGTATTTATACATTTATATATTTTACTTCCCATATTTTTATAACAAAGTAATACTATTAAAATAATTATATTTGACATAATAGAGTAAGCAACTTTATCATAAAAAAATAATATAGTTTGTATGATAGTGAAAATTATTCAAACTTTTAGTAGAATTATTTAATTAGCTTAACACTTAATTAAGTGGATGAGTAAATTGACTATTCAACTAATTTAAATTAGTTAACCGATAATTATAATGTATTGATCCTGTTTCATTTTTTCCATAATATAATTTTTTTTATCAAATAAATTGAACAATTCTCAATTTAAGGTATTACATCACAATCTCACACACCTTAAGCAGTCACACATACAATATTTAAGGATTTCATCTACTACCTAACTATTGTCAAGTTTTCGACACAAATGCAGCATATTAAGAAGCATTTTATTTTACCCCTCAACCAAAGCCTTTCACTGCATAATCTGATCCTTAATCCTTACACTACCAAATGAAAAAGATAGAAATTGACATGCAGTCTTTTTGGACCGAAATTCACATTTACTTTTTTTTTTATGACAAAATTCACATATTCTTTAATGATGATAAATGAAATGGTGATGAAAAGCTGTTGGATGGTTAGTGTTATTTTTTGGGGGTGTGGGTTAGAAATCATAGCCCATGTCAAGGCCCAAACTCTAGCCCATCCAGCCCAAAACCAAAACCTAAAAAAACAGATAACGTCCGTTAAAAAATAACACCAAAAATCCAAATCCCAAGGGTTTTACAAGCTCCAGAGTGAGTGAGGGAGAAACAAAGACAGGAACTGGAGTGAACTGATTCCATTGCCATGAAACTCCTTCAATCTCTCATAGGCACTCTTTTCCTCCTCTTTCTCCATTCTCAAACAAAAGCAAACATTAATTTTCCTAATCTCAAATTTACGTTCTTTATTTTTCCTGATTTATTTTTATTCCCATTTTGCAGCTCGTCGCGGATCATTGCGTCGGGTGGTGGGTTCGAGAAACTTCTCGGCTTCCACCGAAGAGTACAGTAAGAGAAACTACGCTGACAATGTCGCAGAATACAACACTGTCTTGGGTTCTCTCACAGCTAAAAGAAGGTTTTTTTTTTTGTCAAAAATGTATTTTTTCCCCTGTTTTGTTTAATTTGAGGCACATCATTTATTATTTCTTGGTTGGCGTAGGCATTACTTGCTTAGGGATGCGTATGATGACATGGTGCTTGATGGGGTGATGCCAAACCGTGACACTTTCCGTTCCCTTGTTGTTGGAACCATGAAAGGGTCTAGATTGCAGGATGCTTTCTTCTTCATTAACCAAATGAAAACCATGGGTTTGGTTCCTGATGTATGTGCTTTTTCTTCTTATGTTTACTTGTATATATTTATTTGTATTGTTATTTTGGGTTATGAATCAAGTTAGTTAGGTAGTATTTGTTTCTGGATACTGGAGGTGAGACTGGGACTGAGGGACTGAAATTTTTGAGACTGGAGACTGAAACTTTAATATTTCTTTTTACAAATACTCGCATTTAATTTTTCAAATTCCAAATCTACCTCTCAATTTTCATATTTATCGTAAACGTACATTTTACACTAAACACAAGAGACTTAATTTAGTCTCAGTCTTTCAATTTTTGTCTCCCCTCTTACAAACATAGTGTTCGGACTGTATATTTAGAGGGACAGAAACAATGGTGATATAGACACGAAACGAATAGTATTTCTCCTTATCTTGTTTGATAGTAATGAGAAACAAGACACACAAGAAAAGTTTGCATATTGTTGCCCTTTCCGGTCAACTGCTGCTGGCCACCAGAAATATCGCTAGTGGCTGTCAGCGGTTGTTCAGTGGTGGTCCAGTGAGGTAGTGTTGTAAATAATTTCTGTCCCCATGTTTTGTCTCCAATATCCCGACCTGTTGGAAGTACATCAAAATACAGAAATTTCCTGTCCCATGACATAAAAATTTTAATGTCTCTTGTCTTTTGTCCCACCCCTGTATATCCATCGTAGAGACAGGAACAAACGCTGCCCAAACGAATCAAATGAAAACTATTTCCTCTTTTACTTGCGGAAGTGTCGTGCCTCTTTGTTGTTAATCCCTTTTGAAGTGAAGTCTATCCTATTATAAGTAGAGCAAAATCATGGTGTATACACTTCCATTTTCAGTTTTTGTATCACTGAATCAATGATTTGTCTTTTATTGATACATAGGTTACTTTATACAACTTTCTAATTTCAACTTGTGGGAAATCCAGGAACTCTGATCAAGCTGTTCAGGTACTTATCATTGCCATGTAGTTGTTGACATTTAAAAAAAAATCTACTACATTAGAAGTTATTTCTGTCTTCCCGCTAGCCGTATAATGGTTTTCTTGTTTCCTTTTGGATAAAGATTTTGGAGGAGATGAAGTGTATGCAAGTAAAGCCAAATGTGCAAACCTACATCTGCTTGCTAAACGCTTGTGCAGCTGATGGACGCTTAGACCGAGTGTACGCTATAATACTTCTGCTTTTGTAATTTTAATATAATTTCCCTTTTTTTCTCGAAGTGTATGTTGTAAATGGTAATAAATACCCTTCTTTTATTAGCTATAATTAACTTCTTGATTAAAATTTGCTTTTTCTACTTTCTGGTTTTAAGCAATTCTCTGTTACTTTATTTGTTCTCCTTTGGGTAAGGTTGAGGAATTCAGGCTCCTAGTCTTTTCTTATTTACCTATATGTTCATATTAGAGTCATCAAGTATTTTATAGTAATGTTCAAAATATTAAATTCATATAAAATTTATTGATGCAGGTATGCAATTGTCCGGGATATGACTGCAGCTGGTCTAGGATTAAACAAGTTCTGTTATGCTGGTCTTATAATTGCCCACAAGAACAAAACACCTGTTCCTGATGATTTTGATACAAAAGTAGTTATTTTATCCATTCCTTGATTTGACATCATTTATGCTGTAGTGACTTTTAACCTTACTGTTCTGTGGAAAAAGGTTATTGAGTTCGTGGAGAGGTCAAAGATGTGGTCTTCAGTTGAAACTGACAGTGAAAATGCAGAAAATGTGATGATGGGTGTTACAGATGAGGAGTTATACAACTTACCGACAGCAGAATATGTTCATAGACGATTATTTTTGGTTAGGGCACTAACAGCATATCATACTGCTTTTTATGCTGCTGCAGACCTGAAGAATGTTCAGGTATTTGTCATCAATCATCATCTCTTGAGATCTAATTAGATGGTTCTTGCTTCTTAGATTTTCTTTAACCTTCTAGGATAAGCTTCTTTTTTTTTTTAGTTTGTACAATGAACTAATAAAATCAATTAATATATTATGGTCATACTCATGAATGGGAACAAACACATGTATTATCAGGATTAAAAAATAAATTCAAATTATCTGTTAGTTCTGAAACATACTTATCTCAGTATTCATCCATCTTTTATTAATTTACCTCTTTCTTTCTTTCTTTCTTTCTTTCTTTCTTTCTTTCTTATATATAAACTGGATTGAAGAGGAATGAGTGGTATTCTTCTCCTCGAGCTGGTTGACATTATTGATTTGCTCTAAGTTGATTTCATTTTCAAATTGTTTCATATCTATTTTTGTTTTTAAAGTGTCGTATGAGATTTGCATGGCTAATATCTGATTGTGGCAGTTGATGGAAACCCTTTTGGATACACTGAGCAAGGATAGAAAAACTCCCGATGGCTTTATTATGATGCAAATAATTAGGTAATTAATTTTCAGTTATTATATTTATAGTTTGTTCTGTGCAAATGGATTGTAACCATGTATATTATGAAACTATACACTTATATTGGTATGTAAACAACCAACCCCATTACATGGAGTTTATGGTTGCTTACACTAATTATATGAATAACTTATGCATTGATTGCTTACTTCTGTTTTACTGTCCTTTAGTGTGTCCTGGTAAAGGTTAGACTGAATTTTGGCTGTCAATGACTTGTGATTTTTTGATGTACTGATGTCACATGCTGTGTACATTAGATTTTACAAGAAATCAAACAAAAGGATGAAAACACAGGCACTAGAAAATTTGATATCTCATTGCATAGTTTTAAAATTTTGGGACCTAATTGTGCATAATCTAAGCTGGAGGCCATAAACTGGATACTTCATTTAAACAACCATTCAACCATATACCAAGGAACATAAAATAAGGGCTTTTAAATGAAAAGGTTTCTTTGTTTTGAGAAAGAAAGGAAGCCAAAATATTTATGACAAAGCAGTCTTTGCCACTGGTGTATTTGGATGGAGCATATCTTTTGTATTTTTAATTGGATCCAAATAAGCAAGTTTTGTGGGATAGGCGGTGCAAGACACATGGCCTGCTAGAGGGAAACCTGTCTCTAATATACAGAGAGATTGGAGAGCTTTGCTGTTTTGATGTTTCGTCTATTCCTTTCCCCTATTGAGGTTATCTTATCCTCCAAACTTCTGATGATATCCTCCTCTTCACATTAATAGAATTTATTCTTTTATAAGAAAAACAAGTGTTTGTTTTTTTAATCTGTTACTATTATTATTATTAATGTTGCAGTCCAACAGCATATTCTGTGCTCACCCCTTAAGCAATCATGTCTAAAGTAAGTAGTAATGCCCCCGTGATCTGTAGCCTACCTCAAAATATTCCAATAAGCAAGGCACCAAGTACTCATTATGATTTATTTCTTATTGTTATTTCTGTTAGATTTTGTTAATCAACAAAATTGCATAAGTGTAGATATGGAAGCTGGTAAGAGTCGTTTTGCTCTAAGTGTCCTATTATGTTAATGATAACTTTTGGCTGGACCTGTACTAGACTGCAACTAGTGCACCACATTAGTTATTGACTTATATTAGTAATATTAAGTGTGACATTGGTAATTGACTTATATTGATAATATGAACTCGAACATTACATCGTTAGTTATTATCAGTTGAAACTGCTTTCTTTCCTCAGTTTCGTTGCAATTTCATTTAATATAAAGCCATTAGATGATACCAATTAGAGTCTCCTGTTGAAAATAGGCTATGAATTGCTTGTAAATACTTGTAACCATCAAATTTGGTCAACTTGGTTCTGTTATGCTTGATGAACTTAGCAAATACTGTTAGAAGTTAAACATGTTTTGTCTCTAGAGTGGACAGTTCTTCCTTGCTCCTGTTTTATTCAATAGATATCTATTTTTGCTGATTCCATTATAAGATAGTTCAGTATCTCTGATTAACATTACTATGCAGGTGCCATTGCAATGCAGGAGATATCGAGCGTGCTCGTCAAACTTTAGAGGATTACAGAAATTCAGGAAAGCCTTTAGCTGCAGATCTTTTTGTGGTGAGTTTGGTTATGTACAGTTTCTGTGATTTTCAGTACCTAATATCGTAATTCAAAGAATGCTGGTGTTTCTTTGCACAATCTCAAGGACCTTATGAATATGGATAAATGACCTTTATTACAATGCAGTGGGCATGTGTGAATTTTAAAGATGGCAATTGTTCTCCTTAGTTCTGTTTATCTTCATCTATAGCATTTATTCTGTCAAGTATCAATTAATTGTCCACTTTGTTAATTTCGTCTCTAGATACATTGGTTTTCCAGTGTATCAAATTACGGTAGTGCATATATAATGGATACCAGAAGGGGAAACTTTCAACATCTGTTAATAGTTCATGTGGCCGGCAATTTGTTGTCTAATTGCCATAGTAGTTTCAATTTTTGGTGTTGTAGTCATGGTGTTTTCCTTATTCAGCATCTGACATTTATTGAATACCAATTTTGGTTACAATGCAAACCAATATGGCTGCAGACACTTGCAGAGGGGGCAATGGTTGGGTACACTGAGAAAGGAATGCAAATTGCTCAAGATGCACTGGTAATTGTCATAGCTACTTTATCAACTTGGTTACACAGTGGATTTTCTGATTTGTTCAACAACTTTAGAATACACGCTTATAAATGCAGGTAGCGATGAACCAAAGAAACTTTTCGTTAAATCCTAGAACGGGAAGTGATCTCCTGCTTATAGCTGCTGGTGAAAAGGTATGCAAACTTTTCTGTTTATATCCTCTTTGTATATATTTCATATAAGATAAATTATATTTCTTCCCCTGGGTTTAAAATGTATATTCTGGTGTTTATTTCTCAAATGGTAGACTGGTGGATACACTACTGCTAATTTCATATGGGACTTGATGCGAGCTCGTAATGTTACTCCTATCCTTCCTGCAGTAGAGGCATATTACAAGGGCCTAAAAGTAAGCTATTTTCCTCAATCATAAACTTGTGTTCTTTTAAATATTGTTTCCTGTTAGTTTGTATGTTCATGTGTGGTAAAGTTTTTAAAAGTTGTAGAATGCATGGAAGTTGCAAAATTTCTTATGTCAGTTGAGAATAACAATGAGTATCATTTTAATTTTTTGTAAGAAAACAAGATTTCATTAGAAAATAAGAAAAAAATTCAAAAGGAGATTAGACATCTTCAAACAGACACAAAGAAGCATGTCAATCCCTTTGTATATTGTATATCAGCAGCTAAAGATAAAGGAACACTATGGAACCGATCATGAGGATATCACCATATAGATGCAAGAGTTTAATTTTAATGCACTGATAGTGTAAAGTAGTTTTACATAGTCATGCAATCACATCCGTTCTTTTGGATGACCATTCACGCGGTCAATGTGAAAGGTAGTTATTTTTACTCATGTGTCATTATGTAATTGGATGCACATGTAAAACTACTTTACACTGACAGTGCATCAAAATTAAATTCATGGATGCAAAGTAATTCTATTCTCAATAAACTTGCAAAGCAATCATATAGTTCTAGCATTCCTTTCAAACTAGATTTGTATTAAAAAAACACTGATGCCAATACCACTAGAAACCAAACTCACTACCCCTTAAATATCTGTCAGGTATGGTTGATTTATCATGTTACTTCATGTTAGGGATTTCTTTGTACCAACTAGAGAAGTAAAAATTTCCCTCTTTATAATCTTCTCTCTTTATTTTGGGGAGAAAATTTTACATTCCGGGTATGGTAAAGTACTCATGATCTTGAATATAGTTCCCCAATAAATAATGCACAGTATGTAAAAAAGTTGAAGGGAGTGGAGTTTTAAGTTTTCTATTATACGGTTAAGATCCCTGAAAGTTAAATACTAATTGCCAGGTACTCACATAATCAAACTTTTGTATGATACTACAAAACTAAATTTGAGTACTATAAGCTTCTTATTTTTTACTCAATGAAATCCTAATGGAGTTGTTTCAGTCAATATATGATTATGTTTGGAGTTGGTGCTGATGAAGTTTTCCGTCCTCTTATTTGATTGGTTAACATTTTCACTTATTTGGTACTGCAGGAGCGTGAGATACCTGAAAATGATGCAAGACTCTTGCTGGTTTCTCAAACTTACGATAACCTTCGCTCGAGGTTTGGGAACAGGAACTGAATTGTAGAGGTTTAAGGTCTTCATATATTATCCTTAAAGCCTTTAGCTGCCAAAGTATTTATTATGTTGAAGGAAGAATGCTTAATTCGCGGTGGTTTTTGTTTTGTTTTTTTCCTTCTCCAATTCATGGATGAGTTGGTATGGGTTCCTATGGATGATTCACTCATGGTTGTGATTCTTCTCAAGAGAAAGTTGAGCTAAGCTCTTAAAGATAGCTGCTAGGTTGTAATACCTTTTTGCTCTCAATTTGATAGTACACGTATTTATTCTTAATGGTTTCTTTGTTGTAGAATAATTGCAATTGTTTTAGTTTTGTTGTAATAAGAAAATTGTAAACTTCTACAAAGTATTCTTTAATTCTTCTTCCTCTTCTTTTTTTTTTTTGTTTTGCTTCCAAGTGAGAGAGGGGATTATATCTGTACAAAATCGATAAGTATTATTCAAGGTTGCATTTGCATAAGCATTTCATGTATTAATGTGTCAAACCCTAAAGTTTTATGCTGGTTAAAAACTCTTGGTGCACAACCCCACGCAAAAGAATAAAAGGCATATTACATGGCCAATAGTTTTGAAGCGAGTGCAAGAAAAAACAAAGAAATCAAATATTACTTCCTCTGCTTTTCTTAAAGGAGAGTAAAAAATGAAATCTTGTTAGTTGTTACATGTTAGCTAAAAAACTGTTGACCATCTAGTTTTTTTTTTTTTTTTTTTTTCCAACAATTTATTATTTCACTTGGCTTATAAGTTATAATTGAAGTTCCTTGCAACAATACCCTAATTGATGAATTTTCCAATACCGTCAGCATGCATGGATTAATAGTTAAATTAATCTCTGAAAAATAAGGTATTTTTCAAATTCATTTTTGAAAGATTTTTTAATCAAATTGGTCATTTAAAGATTGTAAATTAATTATATTTGTCTTCCAATCACTCCATTAACAAATTTTTTCAAAGATTGATGTAAAACTTTAATTAATAACATATAATACATGATATGTCTAATTAAATATTGATCAAATATATTTATAAAAGTTTATTAATTTAATCATTTTCTCCAATTATAAAAATCTTATTCTTAATATAACCTAGTGACTAAATTGATAGATTTTTGTAAATATATTTAGTCAACATCTAATTGAACACGTTACGTGTCATGTATGCTATCAATTAACATTTCACATTATCAATTGTTGACAAAAATTGTAAATGGAGTAATTAAAGGACATATATGATTAATTTATAATATTTGAAGGACTAATTTGATTGAAAAAATCTTTTAGTGACGAATTTGAAAAATGCCTTATCTTTCAAAAACTAATTTGACTATTAATCCTGCAAAAAAAAAATTGATTTCTTTTTGTAAAAGATAAGACTTAGAGGGAGGGTGGATATATAATAATACAAGATTTGTTGTCATATGCTTTTCTTTGGTTTCGCTTAAAGTCTTATATGGTGTAAAATCACACTTCACAACATCAACTGAAAAGAAAATTGAAAAAATCCATTCCAATATAAAAGCCGGAGTGGAAGAATTTCACAATGGCATTTGACATTAAATAACACCACAGACGGTATTTTCCAAACATTCATTCAGTGGATCAGTGGATGTGCTATATAGTCAAATGTTTTTGAGATTAGATCTATACATGAGATTGCAGTATTATCCAAAAGTTTCATTCCATGGCAAGTCTAGAAGTATATTTACTCTCTTATCACAGGGAATTCCAGATAGGGAATTCCAGATATAAATTCACAGAAAGATTACAGAGTTTCTCATAATCAGCTGCAACAGCCACCCCCAGTACTAACAGTTCCATCTCTTGCACCGTTTTGATTTTGGAGACGTAAATACCCTGGTTTTATACCAAATGACTGCAATAACAATACATATTCATTGCTAATTTTAGTCAACGAACCACACATGGCATCAGAAAATTTTCCTTTTCACATTTGGGGAATAAAACAGGTTTAAATAAATTTTTGGTTCACGTAAATACATGTGTGTGTGTATGGACCAAAAATTTGACACTTGAGATAGTGCAACAGCTTTTTACAGGAAACAGACAGTTGACAGTTACCTCATTGGACACATCAATGACACCTTCTTGAATATTCTGGAGAATCTTTGCAGCAGTCTTTATGAAGGCCTGTAGAATATAGAACAATGAAAAAATCACATTATCCATGGGGCAATGTAGCATACAGGATATGTTATGAATTTAGGGTCTTGTCTTGCTATTAATTGGGATAAATCACCTCTTCCACATTTTGAGCTGTCCTAGCAGAAGCTTCCAAGAACAGAAGTCCATTTTCCTTTGCAAATTGCTCACCCTCCTCTTTGCTCACTGCCCTTCGGTGAGAAAGATCACACTTGTTGCCTATCAGCATGATTGTCATGATAGGGTTGGCATGCTGCCGAGCATCTTCCAGCCAACTTGCTAAATGATTAAAAGTCTCTCTCCTAATCAACAAACAAATCCTTCTAGTCAGTTGAAGGAAAGATTTAAGAAAAGGATCAACCTCATATTTAGGTAACACATCAGACCACTGCAATCCTGAAAAATACATGGAAGAGGTTGGGACACATTGCTTTGAATTGAAGAAAATTGCACTGCATACATGCATAAATGGAGAAAAACCGTACTGACCATGAAAACATGTTGTAAAGCAGTATCAGAGCCCCTCGCATGAGCAATTTAAAAACAAAAAATTACATAAGGTGGCTTAAAAATCAAAACTATACTAAAACTCAAATGATCAATACTCGAGAGTAAGGCTGGGTTTGGTAAAGCATTTTGAAGAGGTGCTTGTACTTTTTAAAAGCACAAGTATCTTACTTTGCGTTTGGTACGACTTTTAAAAGTTACTTTTAAAAGTTAGGGGTGCTTTTGAAAGCACCTAAGAGGGAGCTTTTCAAAGTTGGCTTCTGCTTATCAAAATTAAAAAAAAATCTAATATAATAAATATTTAAAATTACCATTATTAATTATTAACACCAGATTTCATTTATTTTTCCACACATATTTTCTGCCATTATATTGCCATTGAAATAGTCATATATTTCTAATTTCTCAACCTAACATTCACTCTAATACAATCTTCATATATTTTTTATTTTTCAACCTAATCTTCACAATTTCAACACAAATACATCTCTATCATGTATTAGGTATGAACTTCTATCTATTTATACTATTTTTTGTGCGTTGTTTTCGTATTTTTTAGTAGATGTTTGTTTTTCTCTGTTCTCTAAAACGTGAAGGAGACCTGATTTATGGAAACCAATCATAAAATTTTTGTACACCAACTTTTATGAATATTAGTCAAAATTATAATAACAACATATATATACATATGTAAATATAGATATATAATTTTACTTGAGATATGTGTCCCATTTTCTGTAATTTGTAAAAGTGAGTCTTTATTATTGACTAATGATAACTCTATTTATATTAATATAGAGAGTAAATCAAATAAATATTTAAATTATTGGTCTCTAAAATTTGAAAAAAAAAATATTCTTCGTTATAAATATGTTTATTATAATTTTTTTAATTTTTAAAAACTGTTTTACCAAACACAATAGCTGTCTTTTAAAAGACAGTTTTCATAAGCTACTCTCAAAAAGTAAAAACTTTATCAAAGCCTAAGACAATAATAATGCTTCAGGCAGCTGCCAGAAAAGGTATAAGAAAAGGTATAAGAAGTAACTGGACAGCATTTCACATTTGTCACATCCATTACGAACATCTCAATTCTCAGATCACTTGAGAGTTGAGTTAGCATTCACAAAAATGAAAAACAAGAAGAAACTTATGTTCATTTTGAAGGGTCATATCATATAACATTTGGCATTAGTCATGCTGAGACAATTCATAAAGCATCACCCACCTAGTAATGTCATAAACTAGAAGTGCTCCTGCTGCTCCTCTGTAGTAAGATCTAGTAATGGATCTAAATGACTCTTGCCCAGCCTACGGTTAAACAATGTATTATGCATCAATGTTCATGTACTATTGTTGAATACCATAACATAAAAGAAGAGACTTGGAAACAAGTTATGACTAAGAATTCTATATAACCCAAACCTAGAAAAACAACCGTGCCACCTTATATTGTGTATTTGGATTCTACAAATATGAATTAATGTCACGATCAAGCAGAGCAATTAATACATTCTTACTATATTGATTCAATCATACCTGGCAATGCCGGACTGTGGATCAAATGTTTGATGCTATACTAAACAGGTCAAATATTATTTATGTATCTAGTTTTCCTAGCATATCTTACTGAAATGCATTAATGATACTTCTAATCATATCCATTCACGCTAAAAAATATTTAAACAAAAATATACAAAGGAAAAATAAAAATCAGTATCAAAAACTAACTACAACTTTAAGGTAACTTCATCCTGAATCACTCTTTAGTTTATATTTTATTATTTTCATTTTCTTTTTACATGTTTCCTATTTTATGTATTTTGTAACAAAACATAAAAACAATAAAATCATGTACTCATCTTCTATGTTTTTGCCATTTCCTTCACAAATTCAACAAAATCAGAAACATCGAAAACAAAGACAGTAACCAAACAAACCCTAATAGCTTGTCCGACATCTCTCTGCGTGTATATATATAAGCATAGATTGCGCTTTAATTTTCCTTTATACCTAAACAAATTCAATACCTCAAAAGATATGAACAAATACAGACCCTTGTTCCTAATCATAAGTTAGAAACGATTAAAATCAATTCCAGTGTCCTACTGCAAAATATGTAAGATCAGTTCTCAACTAGTAATTTCAGGCACGACAAGAACAAAAAAGGAATAAAGAAAAGCATAATTAACTTACAGAAATAACCACAAAAATAAGAGAGAGAACTAACAGTGTCCCATATCTGAAGCTTGATAGGTCGGGAATCGATGGTGACCATGCGAGCACCGAACTCAACGCCAATGGTGAGATCATGGACGGGTTGGAATCTCTTGTCGGTGAACTGCAGGAGCAGGCACGATTTCCCTACACCTGCGCCGCACCGGATAAAAACAATGAATAAGAGAAAATCAAACACGGAAATGGATAAAAGAGAAGAGAAAAAGGAAATTGAATTTGAGAGAGAGAATAGAACCTGTGTCGCCGATGATGATGTACTTGAAGAGGTAATCGTAAGACATGGCGCCGAAGAAGAAGAAGAAGAAGAAGCAAAGAGAAAGTAACGGTGGTTGAGTGGGTGTTACTGTCAGTGACAAGTTAGAAGTGAGAGTGATGAAGAAGACGACGATCAAGGAGAAAGAGAGAAGGGGAATGTGCGATAAATGGGGTTTTTAAAGAAAACAAACAAGGGAAGTGGCGTGACGGGCATAGTTGTCAGTCCGGGGATCGAATTGGTCAAGTAATTGGGTCATTAGATTATTAGTTTAATTGATTAATTTGATTCTATATAAATAAAAAATAAAAAATAATAAAAAATTTAAAATTAAAATTTAAAATATATATTTTTTTAATATTTTAAAAATATTTAATTATTTTAAAATAATATAAAATAAAAATAATAAATATTTTGTTAATTTTATCTTATTATAAATATTTTTGTTAAGTTTTTATATTAAAATAACTATTATTTTAAAATTTTAATAATTTATTAAAAAATAAGGGAATAAGTGATCATGGTACGTTTTTATTTTTGATATTGAGAAAAAGATAATGTAAAACCGGGTTATGAGAATGCAGGATACTTCACGTGATTATTATTACAATTGTAATTAAAAAATCGGACGGTTCGATTTAAAGAATAGTAATCGAACGGTCCAATTAGAGACTAGACAGGTATACAAATTAGACTGTTTGATTTGTGACTCCAACCACATATCAAACATGTAACAACCCAAACCCATCTCCTTGTATACCATCTATCTGAATACCCCAGCCCTCGTTTCACTTTAGTTCTTCATCTCCAACCCCACCTTCATCACTTTCACTCTCCATCATTCATCCATCAATGAAACCGGTTTGAAGAAAAAAAAAATTTGCACCACTAATTAACAATGCCAAGAAGAAGAAGAATAAAAGACGTGGAGCTTCATATTGCTAATTATCTTGATTATCTTAATTATGTAAGTTTGTATTTTTAAATATTTTGATTTAATTAAAATAATAATGATAATGTTAGAGATTAATAGTTTATTATAATGATAATGTTAGAGTTTAGTGTAGTAATAATTTTTAAATATTTTGATTTAATTAAAATAATAGTGATAATGTTAGAAATTAGTAGTTTATTATAATGATAATGCTAGAGATTAGTGTAAGTATTTTATTATAATGATAATGTTAGAGTATAATTTTTAAATATTTTGATTTAATTAAAATAATAGTGATAATGTTAGAGATTAGTAGTTTATTATAATAATAATGTTAGAGATTAGTGAAGTAATAATTTTTAAATATTTTGATTTAATTAAAATATTATTGATAATATTAAAAATTATTATTTGATTATAGTGATAATGTTAGAGTTTAGTTTAGTAATAATTTTTAAATATTTTGATTTAATTAAAATAATAGTAATAATATTAGAGATTAATTATTTATTATGGTGATAATATTAGAGATTAGTGTATTAATAATTTTTAAATTTTTTAATTTAATTAAAATAATAGTAATAATTTTAGATATTAGTAATAATAAATTATAGTAATAATGTTAGAGATTAGTGTGATAATAATTTTTATTTAGATTATGGATGTATGATAATTTGGAGACGTAAATACCCTGGATAACAAAAGAGAGAGTAATCAAAATTCAAAATATATGATAAGTAACCTAATTAGATCGTCAAAAATAAAATATTCAATTATAACAAACTGATCCAAAAATTAAATTATAAAGAATCGTCAAAAACAAAAAAAAATTCTCAACAACAAGAAAGAAAAATTTTAAAAATCAGGTAAAAATAACCGATTAAAAGAAGAGGAGAACGCGACATACAAAAAAGGAGCGTCACGAGAAGAGGATGAGATTCAGAGAAGAGAGCGTGTTTTTCAGAGTAATTTTGACTGGGAGTGTGTTCTTCATAATTCTGAGAGGTGTGAGAGGAGACGTTAGGGATTGTATTAGACAGTTGGAGTGATGTGGCGCAGGAATCCTCTCTTCTTATTAATATATCAGGTAATTAATATATCAAATTATTCAATAACTTCTATTTATTATTTTCATATGAAAACATAATTTTTTATTTATATAAATAAATTAAATATATTAATTATCGATTTCCGTAATTTGTAGCGTTTTTACAAAAATACATAATATGTCACATTTCATTTATAATGTAAACGATTTGAACTTAAGCGTGTGTAAACGAAATACGTGGAACAATAATTTGTTTACTGTGTAAACAAAATACAATAGGACAAATATTTTTCACAACAAGTTCACTTCCTCCGCCTAAATTTTTTCCAAACCATTCATAATGTCTACTAGTAGTATATATTTGGTTGTGTGTGTATCCCAATTGCCTAATGAGAAACGGGGATAACAGGGTTGTGTTTGAGCGTGAGAATCTGCGCACACAGCGAGTTGCCTCGTTGTCGGAGTTGAAGAGTCTGATATTGAGGCACCTCGATCAAAGTGGGAGTAAAGAGATTGGGAGGATAGGGTATAGGATGCTAGCTCCGATGGGAAATGGAGTATTCCGATTTCGTCTGTTTTGGCTGCACGGCGATGATCATGTACAGCTGATGTTTGACGTTCATGGCAGAATCATGTGTGAACAAGCGATGGAGCTCTCCGCAGAGGTTGGTGACGTTGGTGGCGGTAGATCTGGGCAGTCGGACTTTATACAGGATGATCGGCCCCTCACACTGCCGCTTATCCATGTTGCCCGCCTGGTTTATGAGATGGAGGTTGACGCCGAGGAATCTGACGACGATTATGTTGCGAATAGCAACGACAACGACTCCTCTATAGATGATGATGAGGAGGAGCTTGTGCCCGAGACTCCAGTGCAGGCAAGCAATTCCGTCTTTGTTGTCGATGCCAAGTCATTATCATACGTTGGACATGGATTCGATGCAAGAGAGAAATCCATTTTCCAACACAGGTCAGGACAATTACAAGTTAGATGGGGTCTGGAGTTTAGGGTGGGCCACAGATTCAAGAGCAAAGCAAAGAAGCAGTGCTGGAGGGGGTAAAGAATTACAGTCCATCGGAGTGCAGAGTACCGAGTACTGAAGTCTGGTCGATTAAAGTACCATCCATGGAGTCTCCGCGTAGCTCTCCGCCAGAATCTCAGATATTGGTAAGTGTACATGTGATCTGTATTCTCCGCCGTTACTTTTATGGTAGATGAAGTCTTGATACAATTTTGGTTTATTCCTTTAAGGAGGTTCAAAAGATGGGAGGCGCGCACACGTGCCGTGGTACAGTGATTGAAAGAAGTCATATAACAAGGTGATTGAAAAGAGTCATATAATAATTTTATTTATTATTTTCATATGAAAACATCTTTATATTTGATCAATTATCCTTTTTTATTTGTTATGTTATACCATATATATTGTTTCAAAAGTCGTTATTATTGTATTCTAAACAAACATATTATCTATCACATTTAAATTATATGCAAATAATATAAATATAAATAAATTATTTATCTTAGTGAATAATAAATAAATTTTAATCATATTATGTGTGTATAAAAAATTAACACCAATTAGTTATTTGTATAAAAACACATTGAAAAATATGCAAAATAACATATTTAATATACATAAATACATAAAGTGCATTCTTTGATGTGGCTAAAATCACAAAAGGCATGGCATTTATCCCTATTTATCGCCTAGATATGTCTTGATTTGCTAACCATGATTACAATTGTATTAGAAAGCAATAAATGCGTTAATCCAAATGGTAAATTTGCTGCTTTTGATTAACATTATAAAAAAAAAAAGAAAAAATAAACAAAATTCTTATGAAACATGAATCAAATTAATATATAACGATAATAGTTAATCAAATAATAGTTAAATGTTTAGTATATGTATAATGATTTTGAACAAAATTTATAGTATTTCCAATTTAAAATATAACGATAATTATAGTCAAAATAATAATATTCTGATATGTAATATGCTGATAGATCATTTTTTAAGTTAGACATACATTACAAGACAAGTGGTCCTATTGCTTTACCTTTGTTATTGTGGAATATGATGGGTTGGACCATTGCATTGCACCACACGAGCTTGAAAGTTGAAAGAAGCCTTCACCACACCATTGCATTGCATAGCTTAAACCTAACACATTAATTCATCTTATGTCAACAACATTCTGCCATTATTGCAAAAAAATGAGTTTCTGTCCGTGCGTGTTGCACCCACTTCCATACTCATTAAGCAGTTGCTGAAATTTTAGGCCTTGTAGCAATTGTAGGATTGAATGTCCATGCTACATGTTACAATTGGCTTTTTTTTTGTGGCTAATAAACTTCGCCATTAAGAGTTGTGCCCTAATTAATATAAGTATTCGATAAATCATTAATCTCAATAAAACTTCTAGTGGTGCAATATTGTCATAAAATTCTTTCAAATAATTATACTAATATTTAAATGAAAATTTTGATTTATTTATATAATTAAAATCATAATAAATTATTTTTTGTATTTTTTATTTGATAGCTCTTACTTTCGATGTTTAAAATGAGTGATTTGAAAATATCCGTTGACAAATTTCTAATGCTACACAAGTGCATTTGATTAATTATCATTCGTGCGCTTTAAGAATTATTGCAATGATAATTATATATCTTTTGAAAAATTAAGTTGTCACTCTTTTTTTTTTAGATACCAGCATGTCTCTTATCTTAGTTCATTGATATTCTCTTATTTATATGGTAAAATAGAATAAGTAAAAAGATCATAAGTAGAATTACATTAAGCCAACCTAAAATTACACAATTTTATGTTGGATCATTCTATGTTATAGATATTAATTGATACAGATTTACAGAGATTATTTTTTGTAGCTGAGTGCAGAATTAGAGGAATGAGAGGAGTGGAATTATAGTTTGATTGTGGGTTAGCCTGCTTTTACAAGGAATAATAAAAATTGGCACAGTTGGGTTCATTAGGGATATATAGATCTTAATCTTTTTAATTCATTTATTTTGTATTGTGACCAAACCCGATTCTCTTTGGGTTCAAATTATGATTGGAAAATATAAGAAAGGGCACAATCTTATGCAAAATGTGGTGACTAACAGTGGTGATTCTATATTGTGGAAAAATTTTGTAGTCAAATGGCACATTATTAAGGACAACATGGGTTACCTATTTGAAAATTGTGAGGCAACGAAATTTTGGAGACGCTTGGTTAGAACCCAATAACTTATTAGCTAATTTAGCATCTCCAATCCTGACCCTAAGGAAGAAAATCGTCCAGTGAGTGACTATGTAGATGAAGAAGGACAATGAAAAATCAGAGAGTTAAATATTCTCTTACCTGACAGTGTCATTAATAAAATTCGAAGCACTCCCCCTCCTTTAAAAAAAGATGGCAGGAATGTTCTCTTTTGGTGACCCAATCCTAAAGGTGAGTTTACTATCAAACCTACCTATCAATTTCTTTCCCATTGCGACCACGACTCAAATCGAATATGGAAATTGATTTGGAATTGAAAAGTGTTACAAAGGGCGAAGGTGTTAATCTCCCAAAGAGACCACTCTAATTTTATTTATTGATAGAAGTGGAATTTCTTTTTTCTGTTAATCTGTTTTGTTTCTAATTCTAACCTTAGGGCCTCGAGTGTACTAAAAAAAAAGATTTGTATCATGTGCCGAAGAAATTTGACTCAAAACAAAAAAGAACTGGAAGAAAATACATATGTTTAAAATCACAATATAGGAGATGCTCAATCATTAGGTAAACACCTACCATTACATAAAACGTGACCAATTAAAAGTATATGATTAGTATCAACTATCAATTAAAAATACAAAGTATATGAAATAATAATAATAATAATAATAATAATAATAATAATAATAATAATAATAATAATATACGAACTGGTAGTAGTAGTAATAATAATAATAAAAGAAAATAAAAATTATTATTTAAAATGTTAAAGAATTGGAAGTAATTTAAAAAGTCTAAAATATTTTCTTAAATTAAAAATTTTAAATTTAATTACAAAAGACTAATAATATTATAGTTTATTTCAAATGACTATAAAATCCTTTTTACGATAAAGTTATTTAATTGTATTGAAAAATAAAGATTTAAATAAATTTAATAAATAAAGGTACATAAATAGTATATCAAATAAATAAGAATATGAAGTTATTAGAGATTAAATTATTATATTTTTTATTATTTTATATATTTTTATATTGAGAAATGATTGAACAATAACTGGTGAAAGCTTCAAATGGGAGAGATAAAGAAAAATGGCATCGTTTTGAGTTAAATCCTACTAGTAACCAAAATGGCATCGTTTTGATATATGCTGATTTGAAAAATTGCGATTAACTAATTGACAGAGGGACAACCGCAATTGATTTTAAATCTTTTAGAGATTAATTTAATTAAAAAAATCATTCGAAAATGAAATTGATCATCGATCCATCTTTCAAGAAATAATTTGACCATTAAATCTTATTTCTTGAAAGGTATTTTATCTTTTTCACTAACACCTCTTCTTCTCTTTTTATTTTTTTGTTTTACCCTAATAAAAAAAATAATAAGAGGAGAAAAATTATTCTTACATTATCAATTAATTGTATATTAATATTTTGACAAAAAATCATACTCTATTTTCATGTTAAAATCACTTATACTTTAGGTTAATTGGTATTTTGATTACTATCATATTTTATGTTGGGATTATTTTTGCATTATTTATAGGTAGTTGATTAGTATTTTAACTATTAGTCAAACTCTAATACTCTTGTAAATTCAATTAGTATTAAATAAGTGTTTTAATCTAAAAAACTATAATCAACTTGACAATGAACTGTATAGTATTTTTGTCAAAAACAAATCTTTGTTAGGAACAATCTTCTACCGTTAATAAGTGAAATAGATATATTGTAATAAATTAGTCACAATATTAATCTAAATTTATCTATAACGGTATATTATCGTTGATAAAATTTAATTATGAAAAGTATATTAAAAACTGACGATCATTATTTATCAATGTTTCTAAAACCTATGTTAAATATACTCTGCTTCAAGATTTATTCTTATTTGCTAATCTTAAACCTATGTTCCATGTAGTTATTCATTTCTAGTGCGAATCTTGAAAAAATATTTTTGGACGGCAAATATCATATAATGCCATCTAAATTAAAACTACAAAGAAAATCTGCATACAATTAGTTTTTTGCATACCTTTTGAATATAATTTTAGAGGTGACAAATCTAATGTGAAAAAAAAAGAAATTCACAATTTAATTTGATCAAATAAGAGAGAGCAAGAGTTGGTGTCTAAATAATTTTGTTAATGTCTAAATAATGGATTACTAACTAATACAACACTACATACAAAATATTGGTTGGAAATTTGGAATAGCAGTTGCAATCAATGATGTGTTGTAAATTGAAGCTCCAAAATCCAAGATTATCTTAATCTTATTTCCAAATCCATATCTATGAAAAGAAATTACTCAAAAGAAAAACATGTGGGTAAGCTGCTACTGCAAAATCAAATAATGGACATTGCTATAGCAGGTAGTATCCCAAGTGGCTTCTGCTTCAGAGGTTCGAAACTCGAGCAGTTGTTCGTGGCAAGGAACGAGCTGTCTGGGAAGTTTCCATTGGAGATACTCAACTGCTCCTCGATTCAACAGTTAGATCTTTCGGATAATCGCTTCAACAGAGAACTTCCATCCGATTTGGACAAACTACAGAACCTCATAGATCTTGTGTTGAATAACAACAGTTTCACCAGTTCTCTGCCTCAAGAAATCGGAAATATTAGTAGTACCTTACAAGGTCTTTTCTTGTTTGGCAACTTCTTCACAGGAAGAATTCCAGATGAGATTGCAAGACTTCAGAGATTGAACACCATTTACCTTTATGATAATCAGGTGAATGGACCTATACCAAAAGAGTTAAGAAACTGCACAAGCCTAAGGGAAATAGACTTCTTTGGAAACCAATTTTCTGGGAACATTCCAGAGAATATTGGTAAGCTTAAGGACTTAGTTGTTCTCCATTTAAGGCAGAATGAGTTTTCAGTTCCAATTCCTTCAAGCATGGGACACTGTAAGATGCTACAGTTGTTGGCATTAGCAGATAACACGTTTTCAGGTTCAATACCTTCCACATTCAGTTACCTTCAGAACTTAGTACCATTACCCTTTACAATAACTCATTTGAAGGACCTCTTCCTAATTCACTCTTTCTTCTCAAGAACCTAAAGATCATTAATTTCTCGCACAACAAGTTCAGTGGAAGTTTGTTTCCTCTCATTGGCTCAAATTCTCTCACTGTTTTGGACTTAACCAACAACAGCTTCTCGGGTCCAATCCCTTCTAGTCTAGCAGAGTCGTCAAACCTTGTTTGTATCCGGCTCGCGCAGAATTTCCTTACAGGATGCATTCCTTCTGAATTAGGCAAGCTTTCAGCTCTCAACTTCCTTGATCTGTCACTCAAAAATTTAACAGGGGATCTGCCACCACAACTCCCACTGTGTCATAATATCAAACACCTTCTGCTCAATAATAATAGATTCACTGGTCAAATATCTTCATGGTTGGGAAAACTGAAAGAACTTGGTGAATTAGACCTCTCATTCAATGACTTCCATGGCAAGGTACCTAATGAGATTGGTGAATGCTCAAATCTAGTTAAGCTTTCTCTCCATCACAACAATCTCTCAGGTGAAATCCTTCATGAAATTGGAAACCTCACTTCTCTCAATGTCTAGAACTTGCAAAGTAATAGCCTCTCTGGCCTCATTCCATCAGCAATTCAGCATTGCACAAAGCTTTATGAGCTAAGGCTCTCACAGAACTTCTTAACAGGCAAGTTTTATACTAAGATTCTTCTTCTATACATTTTTCATTTTCAATAACATATTATATACTCTTATGCTTAACATAAAATATTTAGTAATAACTCAAATCAGCTCCTACCAAAGTTTTAGTCAAACACTTTAGTCTTCAACAAATCAGTCTTTATATCAGATTGTTCGTCTATATAAAGGAATTGATATGACAATTTTAAAATTTTTTAAAAACTATCATATCTTTTTTGAGTCTTCCAATGTATCATTTCTAAGTCCAATAGAATTTATAAATATACGAAAAAATTCCGTCAAATAGAGATATTTTCTTTCGACTGTCTTTTTGTTGTTAATATAATATATAAGAACCACTGCTACAGAAAGTACTACATTCTTGATATTTGATTTGTCTAATTTTTTAGACAAAATTTAATGTGAGAATTAAATTGTTCGACTAAAAACTCTTAGAGAATGGATTTAGGATACTATTCTAAAATTATACTTTCTATTGTATCGTATCTAATATTTGTACATGTGTCGAGGTGACATATTAGATAATTTTACAAAGAAATCCTATCAAATATAAATCTTTTTTTGGACTATCTTTTAATTGTGAATATATAAGAACCACTATTACAAAGAATACTATATTCTTAATATCTTATTTATCTATTTGGATACTCACATCTAGATGTGTTTTTGATTTATATGTGATTTGAAGTTAGCTTAATTACTTTTGATATAAGGCATATTGGTGTAAAGCTGAATCCAGAAGAGAAAAAGTAGATGTAATGATATTTTCATATGTAAAATATTCAATTCATCATGATGAATAAGTTTCTGCTTCAAATCTTATATTCGAATTAATTAATGGTTTATTTGATAACCTAATCTCAATATAATTGACATTTACCCGTGTTAAATATGGTGTTACATAGCACTTGGATCTGAATTTTTGCAGAAATTGCACTGGCAGTTCTGTAAAATCAAACTCGTCTAAAACATAAATTATTATATAGCATTTCATGATAAATACATATTCTAACTAAAGCGAAACACGATTGGTATTCATGTCTGTATGGTTCAGTTCGATTCATAAGGAAGCTACTTAAAAAAATGGAAAAAACAAGGCACCACATAATGATAATAAAGTTATGGATTGAAGAGACCGTGCAGGATATTCTTCACCAAATGAAGAGGCTTAAGAGATTATGTGTGTGTTTGGATTTCAGTTTGCAAACGGGAGTTTACATAAAAGTGATTTTGCAAACTTGCTTTTGATGAAAAGTAAGTTTGTGTTAACGTGATTTATGTTTGGTAATCTTTATGTCAAAATGGATTATAGTAAAGTAAATGTTGTTTGGATTATGCTACTCAAAATCACTTTTAGATGAAAAATTACTAAAAGAGACATCAATTAAAATAATTTTTGATATTATTCTATTATTTTACTTTAGATATTTGAATAAATCTTATTAATTAATTTTATAATAAAATTAATATTTACTTACTAAATTAAAGTAACATATAAAAATTGACAAAATATATTTTAATACATAAAAATACTAATAAATATTAAATTAAAAATAATAAAAATTTTATAACACCAACAATATATATCATATGACAAAGAACAAAGTCAAATAAAAATAAAAAAGACACTTTACATATTAAACATAAAAAACAGTAAATAATAAAAAAAATTCATATGAACTAAAAAATAATAAGAAATAAAAATATAAAAGGGAGTACTATACATTTTATAATATTAAACAAAAAAATATTTTATAATCTATTTTAGTGTCATTAGTACTCTTTAATTTAGTATCATTTATATAAATAAAAAATAATAAAAGTATCATAAAAATTAATAGAAATAAAAATTTATATCAACAATAATTGTCATATAAATAAAAAAATAATAAAAATATAACAATAGAAAATTAAAAAAATAACATCAGAATACTAAAAAAATAATATGAAAAATATTTATCATATAAATAAAAAAAATATAAAAATCAAAATATGAAAGAAAGAATTAAAAAAAATAAAAAAAATTAAAATCTTTAACTTAGCAGTGATGAAAATAAATCTGAAAAAAAAAACTATAAGGAAGAACATACAGAGAACTAATGGTGAAATGAAGAAAAACATACAGAGAACTAATGGTGAAATGATGTGGTTATGTGCATCCTTTTTATAGATGAAATGAAGGGTACAGTTGGTAGATATGGAATAAATTCCTTACCTAATTCCTCCAACGGTAATTAATTTTCTTAACGTGAACGCAGAAGCTTGAATTTGTAGCGTCACGTGAACGTACGTTCAGAGGTGAAAGCACTTCTGGGTTAGGAATTTCAAAAAGTTGCCAAACATGATATTGGAACGTTCAAGACGCTCAAACGTGCTTTTCTATTCCTCAACGTGATCCCCAAACACACCCTATAGGCTTGGCTTAAATAACCGCATTTCAGATGAGCAAGTTGGAAGACCAAAGTGCGAGGGTGAAACTAAGCTTTCATGATAGATGTGATATGTCCTTCCGCCTACACCCCGAGACAAAGGACGGAGTTGGGTCATGCCATCACCGGAGCTGTCAATATTAGGAAAATCTATGCTGCCATCGTTTAAGTTACATAAAACAAACTTGCAACTAGGAGAAATCACCAGTAGAACATCATTTTTCAACATGTACACAGGCACTAATGAAAAATTTCTAGGAGGATCAAGGAGTAGTGGGTGGTGGGGGATTATGGCCAATTTAATCCAAGATTGAGGAACTCCATACTCCTTCATCATCCAGAGAGTCCAATGAGTTTTCTTAGTCTCATAACAAACAGCAAAGACAACCCCTCAAGGTAGCCAGTTGGGGAAACACACGGAGAGCATCATCTGAATCCCTACTGGGAAGGGAAATCTGACTATAAGTCTCTTTCACCAAGTCAAGGGAAAGAACTGCTACAAAACTAGTACGACTGCTGCAAAGAAGCCAATTAAGGGTGCCAGTGCCACTAACAAAAAGCCCTACCGGAGCCACCAGAATAGTCTTGTTATTGGGGTCATGTAGTCTATATGGGAAATCCTGAATTGTTCTCCAGGTAGATTTTGGGCAGAATGTGAAAATTCTGGTGAAAAATTCACCTGATTTCTTTTCCACAATGACGAAAAGCTTATACTTGTCGTTCACATGATCATAACCGAATCCACAGACGCTGAATATACCGCCAATTTCAATCGGCTGAGATGTGAATCCGGTGCAGGGGTTCCACAGAATGGCACGACGGCCCAATAATCCATCCGCACGCTGCTCATCGTGCAAGCACAGCAATCCATTACAAGAGTCAATCATGCGAAGGTGGCGTCGTCCCTCATAGCCAACTACTTTGGTGGGTTCGTGGGGACGGTTCTCGAACACAGATCGGACGGAGAAAACTCCGATTGTGGGGTATGAGTGCCAGGTGCTATGATAGGCAATACGCGGGTGGGTCAAGGCTGGATCCATCGCCATTGAACGTCGAAGGTGGTCCTTGGCAAATTGGGAACTGGAAATTAGGGTTCTCCATGAACTGCAGACACTGTTCCTTAATCGAACGAGAGACCTTGCCGGAATCCTCAGCAGGATTTCCGCTATGAGCTCGTCCAGAAGGATAGGCGGTGGTTTTGTGGTGGTACAGCGGAGCAGTTCCGGCCACCCCTCGGTGGTTGTGACAACCTTGCCCTTCCTCGCAACAGTATCATCATCATCCTCATCAGGAATGGGACCCCTCTTCATTCTCTACAACAGCAGGAATAAGAAATCAAAAACAATATAATTCTAACAAATCTACTCTCAAGATAAAACATACATTGAGATGAGATAGAGGAGGAGGAAGACGGCGGTCAGCAGGGGCACGGGGCTGCCGCAACTTCTTCGATGAAATTTTAGAACTCCGGAATCCGGATTATCTATCCAATGTTAGTTAACTAGTTAACCACTTATCTTCTCTCCTTCTCATGTATTCAACATATTTATCTTTTTTTCTTTTCAAAACAGAATTTTAAATAATTTATTTCTTAATTATTTAATTTCCATAATATCTTTCGTTATTACGTTCTGATTTTACTATGCTCAAGTGACCATCAAAGATTTTATCTTTGAATTAAATATAGACAATATTAACTTGATCAAATTGTTTTAGTCTATAAAAAAATATTTTCTCAATAAAGAAAGATTTGTTTTTCATTTATTTAGTGTATTTGTTAAATTTTAATAATAAAAATAAAATATTAACAAAATAATTAAAAAAATCTTTTTTTCTGGTTGATTGTAGATGAATTACATGCTGTTCTACTAGTGGCGGATTTCTTCAACAATTTCAACATTCTTACTTATCATAATTTTTTCTACTAGTAGATGATAGATGAAGTACATGCTGTACTACTAGTAGAAGAATTCTTCAACAGTCTCAACATAAAGAATACACAGAAATGCAGGGAATGTATTTTTTTTAAATGAAGTAAAGTATAATTTCTCATTATTAATTTTATAAATGAGATTAAAAAAATATATAAAAAAAGAATAATAAAAAATTTAAAAATTATACTTTATTTTTTTAATTTATTTTTTTTTTACAATTAAAAGCATCTATTTTTTAAAAAAGCAATTATTTGTGTAGTTATTATCTCTTTCAAATCAGAGGAGATAATAATTTTATTATTATTTATCAATCTTTTAAAATAGTTAACAAATCAAATCTAAATCTCTTTTTTGTTTTTTTTTTACTAAAGATAAAAAACTCAAATCCATAACCTTTTAATTGAGTATGTAGAGACTATACCATTTGAACTATTACTCATTGACATAGTAATAAAAATTTTAATATTAAGGTAAACATTTATAGTAATAATATAAATTTGAATATTATTAACAATCTTTCAAATCAGAGGAGATAATAATTTTATTATTATTTATCAATCTTTTAAAATAGTTAACAAATCAAATCTAAATCTCTTTTTTGTTTTTTTTTTACTAAGAATAAAAACTCAAATCCATAACCTTTTAATTGAGTATGTAGAGACTATACCATTTGAACTATTACTCATTGACATAGTAATAAAAATTTTAATATTAAGGTAAACATTTATAGTAATAATATAAATTTGAATATTATTAACAAATAAATCTATAATATACTTAAACTTTATTATTATATAAAAATATTAGTAATAATGTTAGAGATTATTATTTGATTATAGTGATAATGTTAGAGTTTAGTGTAGTAATAAATTTTAAATATTTTGATTTAATTAAAATAATAGTGATAATGTTAGAGATTAATTATTTATTATGGTGATAATATTAGAGATTAGTGTAGTAATAATTTTTAGATATTTAAATTTAATTAAAATAATAGTGATAATTATAAATATTAGTAGTAATAAATTATAGTAATAATGTTAGAGATTAGTGTAGTAATTTTTATTAAGATTATGGATGTATGATAATAAATTAATTATTGTTATTAATAGATTTTAATAATAATTTTTATTAAAATATGTAGGTATGATAATAAAATAATTAATATTAATTGTTATTAATAAATTTATTGCAGTAATGATTTTTATTAAGATTATACGTGTGATATAACAAATTAATTATTATAAGTTGTTATTAATATAGTAATAATTTTTATCAAGATTATATTATGCGTGTGTGATACTAAAGACATTAATTATTAGTATTAATTGTTAATAATAAATTTGTTGTAGTAATAATTTTTATTAAGATTTAGGTACGATAATAAAATTATTATTATTATTATTATTATTATTATTATTATTATTATTATTATTATTATTATTATTATTATTATTACTTTTGCTATATAAATATAAATAGAAAATTAAGAATAAGAGTTGTTATGATAAAATAATTTTGAGTAGTTAATAATATAGTTAACATGATTATGTTTTATTGGTTATGGTTATGTGATAATGAAAATTTGATTCTGTTAAATTTAATTTATTAACTAAATAAGATTATATTTGTTTAAGATGGTCAGTGGCTACGTTTTGTAGGATTTACCAATATTGTAATGTAACCACTACATGCTGCTGAATCGGCAAAATCAAATTGTGGAGGGATATTTACGTGAGATTGGCTTTTATCATGTTTTTCATATTAGAATTGTCCAATATCAGTCGACATTGGTAAATGCTCTGATCGAGAGATGACGTCCTGAGACTCACATGACCTCGAACCAAATGGGCAAAGCTTTATACGAAACTTCCCAATCTCCAAAAATTGATTCCACTGCCTTCTATTTTGCCAACCATGCTTTGCGATAACTTATAGTGTAGTTAAACTTCGACTGTACTTTCGCAATCACTGATTTTACCTTTATAGATGGGTCAACTTCTCCCAACAGCTTTATTGTTTCCGCAATTGTGTTGGAATCCAATTTCGAATGATCTTGAGAAATGGCGGCTCTAGTACAGGTGTGACTACCATTGTACCTCCTTATCTCCCATCAGTAATTCTTGGACATTTTGCTCACCCTGATCAGCCAATTACAACCTGCGCCATACTGGGTACATTTAGCATAGAATGTCGTCGATTCTGACTTAAACACTCGATAATCTACACCTCTACGGCTGGTATAATCTTTCATCGCTTTAATTACTGCCTCCCTAAATTGAATTTCATTCATGAAAATAGAGAAGAAGAAGAAGAGAAGAGAGATGCGAGCTTCAGAGATTTGGAGAATGTGAGAAGACGATGATGTGGGTTTGCTCAATTCTCGGTTGGGTATACATTAAACTGAAATCGGAACGTCCGATCACTTTTTTATGATTCAAATTTTTTTGAAGCCTAAAATCAGACAATCCGATTAGTGGAATAGCCCGCAAAAAAAAATGGGCCTCCTAGAAATCGGTAAGTCTGATTTCATTGTGCATCAAATTTTTGTCTTGTAGCGCTAAAATTGGTGGGTCCGATTTCTTTGGACAAAAAAAATTCACCATCTTTGCATAATATTGGTGGATCCGATTTCTTTGTACACAAACCTTCAACAACCACAAATCAAACGATCCGATTTGTGTCCTCTCTCACCTGCATAAAATTGGACCATCCAATTTCGTCTCGTCTACTAACTGTCGTTACGACAGTATAAAACTTCTCTAAATTCCATAACCCAACGTTACACCAAAGTTTTGTCAATATGTAAAATAATTAGCCTGATCATGGATGTTGCAAATTCGCAAGATGTAACTCCCGATTCTCTCTGTAAATTTGCACTAGTCTTTGTACAGATACACTTAGAAAAATATCAATAATCATTATATATGAATTATATCATTTTGATTTAAATGTTATTAAACACTTACTGTTTTATTGTGTGGATATTTTAAATTCAATTCCTACATTTTTTTTACTACGATAGAAAATTTGAACTCGTAATCTCTTAATTGAGTATGAGAAGATTATGTTATTTGAGCTAAAACTCAAACTCGCAACCTCTTAACTGAATATAGAGAGACTATGCTATTTGAACTATAACTCATCGACAATTAAATTTCTACACTTATATTCCTAAGAATTTGACGCAGAAATCCCAAATTTTTTGGATAACCAAAGTTCGATGACTTTTATATTTAACATTTATTAATACCACTGTGTATAATTTACATAACTATGAAGTATATATTATATGGAGAAAAATTTAAAATGAAAAATTGGTAAAATAAATAAATAAATACGATCCTAAAAGATGGGAAAACATCCACATGAGGCCTTAGCTAAGCCGCTCATCAGTGCTCCCCGACGCCTAAGTGGCCGGACCAATTCCCAGCAACTCTCTCCTCCGTCGCTGCAGCCTTCCTCCGACGGAAACTTCGGCAATGGCGCGGGCTCATTCCGATCTTGCCTCATCTTAATGTCACTCAGATCCATTTGCAACGGAAACTTCACCGTTCCAAACATCCCGTTGTAACGCTTATTGGAGCTGCAGCTCTTCCGGCACCGCCTTTCCATGTAGGACGGTGATCTAAGCAGGGCGGTAAAGCCGTTGGTCCGTCCGGAGTTTTGCTTGGCCAAAGTCTCTGGTTTACTCAGCTCCGAATCCGGTCTGGTTTGACGAGTTATGACTTTGCCGCAAAAAACGACGTCGTTGGGAACGGTTGGGGAAACAGCTTTGGGGAACTCGAAGTTGGAGTGAGATGCAGGTCTAGTTTCAAGTAAATTCTGGTAACGTTCCATAATTTGTTAGTGGCTAATGGATTCACAGTGAAAATTCAAAATTGTTTGAAGCAAGTTGTGGATGTTAGTTAATTGGGAGTGGAACACTCAGAGAAGTATTTATAATTGGTGGTGTGGTTCAACGATTATGATACGTCATTTTTTTTCTTTTTTTTTTTAATTATTTTGTGATATAATAATAAATTAATACACGGAGAGTAAGAATTACTCTTCCCTTTGTAAGAACTAGACATTTTTTCTAGATAGAGATTATAGAGGAAGTTGACTGGGTAATCTTTTGTTGCCACGGTATTAGCACGGCTAGGGTTAGCTCAGTTATAAATAAACTAATTCTAGAAAGTAAGAAACAAAAGGGGATCCAGAAGAATTGTACTGTATTTCAAAATGGTTCTAGAATCCGTCCAATTATTTATTTAAACCAGCATTATTTCTTACTATCGTTTATTGACTCCAAGAAATATTGTCTTTAAGACTCCTTATATATGGAATATATTTATCATTCTTTAATTAATTTATACTTATATATGCTTTTTGTGATTTTAAGATATTGATAAGTTCAGGTGAATTTGACATTCGTAAACTCATCAAAATTAAGATATATATCTTCATGTTAATTACGTGTATAAAGATAATTATAATTGTGTTTCAACTTCCAAACCTCTATTGTCAATCATCTTTTGCTTTCTCATACTTATACTAAATATTGATTGATGTTATTTAGTTTGTACAATGGCATAAATGAACATAATATTGTTTATAAATATTAAAAAAATTAGTGTATATTTTTATAAATAAATTAAAAAATGTTATACATAGTACTACCTAATCTCAGGCAACGTAAGTGCAACACAGCAACATGCTGTATATAAAGGAATCTAAATCTAAATTGGTTTTTAAAATAAAAAATGGGAAAAGATTAAGAGTAACCATTTTTTTAATAAACAAAAAAACTCTTTTTCTTTAAACTTCTATTTATTTCTTAAAAAAAAAGTAAAATAAAATAAGATAAAAAAAATTCATTGTTGCTTAGAAAAGAAAAGTTGAGAAGGTGGTGAAGCCCATGCAGCATCGTGATCAGCATCTTCATCCATAACGTCTTCAACTTGTTTCTACACTCCCATAGAATACTGGTAGTAGACGCTTACGGAAGCGCATTTGCAAAAGCTACATGGCTTTTACAGCATAGGTAATTAGGTACTAATTTGCCCCAAAAGACTTGCCAATTAACACATGTAACACATTGACATGATAAAACCATGCAACATTCCATCTATCACCTTCCATTAAAAGATTCATTACTTATGAACGGCAAATATCAATACATAGTCACACAAAATGCTGACTATCGCCTTCCATTCAAGATATATTACTTACAGGTAATTTAAATGTTCTCGTTTTACAAAATTACATGAAAGGTGATACCATCAAAAGCATGGCCAATACTACTATTGCAATTCAAACCGATAAAAAACTCCGACCATAAGCGATTTATGAATCTATGTTAGCGGTACATTATATGGCCAATACCAACCAGGCACAAAACCAACCACCATATGGCTTAGCAGTACAAAGACTTCTAGATTTGTAAACTCAAATAGACAATGAACAATGCCTCGTTAATTTGGAGTCCAGCTACTAAGACTGACTCCAATATCAACATCTATGGTCATCGAACAAATTGTTGAACAATTCAAATGATAAGCATACTGCCTCTAGGCTTGATCTACTGTCCCATGTTAGGGGGAGGTGGAGGCATCCGGACACCCTGATTCTGCATTTGTTGGGATGGGAAACCTTGGGGTGGAGGTGGCATTGACGGCGGTCTAGAACCCATGTTGAAACCTCCTGATGTGCCACTGCCAACTGGGGGAGGGGGCGGGATAGATGGCATTCCACCAGGAGGTGCAGGTCTGGGACCATTTGCCATAGGAGGAGGGGGTGGCAATGATCCTGGCATTGGAGGTGGAGGGGCTCTAGGAGGATTTCCAATAGGTGCACCAGGAGGTAGCCCCTGTGGAGGAGGAGGAGGTGGTGGTGGAGCTTGAGGTGGCGGGGGCATGGGCCTTGGTGGAACACCAGGTGCTGCTGTACCATTGGCTGTAGATGGGGGCTGTGGTTTGTTTGCCTCTGGTGGCTTGGATTTAAAATACAATTGTAGCTGCATAAAAATATCAATTTCATCATCAATGACAGGTGACAAATCGAATATCAGTACATATTGTTAAAGCTCACGGGATCAGTACATATTGTTTCCTTGGCTTAACATACTATAGGTTCAGCTTCTAATTTTTCGTCCAAAAAAAGGGGTTCAGAAAGATATAATTAATTCAATGCTCCCAGATCACTTTCCCAATTCCCCAAGGAAGAGTATCAAATTATTCCCCAATTCCACGCAAAATATGTACTTTCATAAAAAAAATGGGGAAACAGGAGGAAAGTATACCGTGAACATCTTTGAATCTGGGTCCCAGTGTGAGAAAAATTTTGGTGTAGACTTATCAATCTCCGTGCTAGGGACCTGTAAATACAGATTAATCAACAAAAAATAGAATTTTCTCAATTCAGCACAAATGGATTAAGGCCCAATAAAAGTCACTATAATTTTTTTCCTTAGAAAAAATATAAAAAAGACAAAAAGGGTAAACAAGAGCAGTCATTTACCTTGAAAGCAATGATTTCATATGGTTCAGCCGCAAATAAAAGATATTGATATCTTTTATCAAATGGTTGCACCCTCTGTGAAAAAATGTGATCAGAGAGAGAGAAAGTCATTTTAGACCATGCTTTCATTGAGGACAAAAGAATGCAAAACTTGGACTTCCTAACACAGAAAGATAGAGTGAACAAGCCAATAAAATGACACAGTCCCACCTGCTCATAAGAAGACATAAATCGGTGCCTTGGCTTTGTTAGGTCTTCAATCTCAGGATATTCAATCTGTATAAATCGGAAAAATAATCAATTAAGAAAGTTACGAGGGAGAAGGGAGACTGAAGAAGTGAAGATAACCTAAAAAAGACCTGGAAAAGCAGAGATCGTTGTTTTGTTTCTGGATCATATTGCTTTGTCACTCGATATCCAGGTCGACCAATCTTGACTGCCAAAATATAAAATATTTCCGAATTATATTCTTATGTTAAATAGGGTTTCTTCTTTTATAAAATAAAAAGATTAAAAAAAAATCAACCACAAAGTAATATTGACAGCATCTTGCATCTCGCTTTGTATAAAACCACTCTCATGGTACGCAAGACACAAATCAGTTCAAATGGAATAATATCATCTCATTCATCATTATAATCACACAATTATGGAGAGCCACATTTGTGTTGTTTTCTAATATGTCCCATAATTCGATAACATATCATGTAGAAAATAATAAGTTGAAGTCCCACAAATAGGCATGGATACTAATCTCATATTCTGATCAAGCGCAAAATAGCTATAAAGAAAACCCCAAGTTGTGAAGTTATCCTGGTTCACTAGGTACGCCGAATTAGCATTCATAATCCATATAACCCACATCAAAATATGTAAATAAAATGTTTGGACCTATAAAATCAATTTGGAAACTACGGGCGGAGAATGATTTTTGAGCAGTCCACTCTTTATCTCTTACAAGAGAAGACCAGTAAGTTCTACCCAAGTAGATGTCAATGAAAAATTGAAATTTTAGAAGATATCTGAGGGAAAATTGACTGGTCTCTGAGACCAGAAATGTTAAAGAATCTTCTCCAGATTAAGATATCCCTAAGCTTCAGTCATCAAAACAGATAAATACTATTGTTAGTCCCTGTAAATATTGTTACCCCAAACATCTATTTGTATAACATCCCATCACACGAAATGATACTTTCATATGCTACATACAACCACAACCGCCAATGCAGAATGGAATGTACCCTTACGTTGAACCATGAAATTCAAGATAAATAAATCACAATTGTCACTGACACTTACAAATTAGTATTAGTATCATTTTCATGCCAGATATTTCATTTTAGCTATTATGTTCTTCTTTTCAAGAGAAAGGGTAGTCCCTAACATTGTGTCCTCGTATGCTCTCAACTCAATGAGTACTTATGTTGCTAACACAGACACTAATCTGATTGATAGATTGATACTTGTGACTAAACTAATGATATACTATTTTTATTGAGAATTAGAATTACAAAAAAATAAAATAAAAAAATAAATAAAAACCTGTTTTGCGAACGGAAACTTTGCGCTTGTGAGGTTGAGGTTGAGCTGGAGCATCTTTAGCTTCACGAGCAGCACGCTTCGCCAAATTGGTTTGATGTCGTTTCCCCTGCGTATGGGCCAAGTAGTTCCCTTCATTATTGTGCAAAGTCAAGCAAAGCTTGCATTCGTAGCTGAAACAAAAATAAGCAATTCAATTTATTGAGAATCGTTCGCAACAGAGGAATATTTTCAGAGCTAGGGTTTTAGGGAAACTAGGGTTTTTGTTTACCTTCCGAGGTGATTGCGCATGAAATAAGGATCCTTGGCGAGATCAATGGTCTCAAGGGCAAGCCGCCGGAGACGCTCGCGGCGGTCGATGGCTTCGTTCTGAGCGGAGGCGGCGCCGCCGCTCCCTGGCTTGGAACCCCATTCTCGATCCATCTATGATGCTACTCAGCAGAGAGCGGGAATAAGGTAGTGAGGGAGGACGGTAATGGCGAAAGCAGCAAGGCGGTGAGGGCAGCCACGAAGGCAGCAATGGAAGAGAAGAGAGGGAAAGTGAGTGACTGCAGTGATGGCAGAGAAGAGATGAAGTGAGATTTGAGATTGGGAGTGAGGCAAAGCTGAGACGAGAAATTGAGCTGAGAAAGAATCAGACAAAATGAGATTAGGTTTTTTTGTGGAAATATATCTGGGGCAACTTAGTAATTTCATTATACCTTTTTTTGTTTTTTAAAGCAAGGAAAATTGTGGAGAACTATGGAGAGAAATTAACTTAAAGAGTAAATGGTTAAATTAATTTTTGAAAAAAAAAATAATTTGTTTTTAAAAGATTTTTTTAATTTAATTTATTTTTTAAAAATTTATAGGTAGTCATGTTAGTTTTTTTTTTTATCATTTTGGTTGTTAAGAATGTTAAAATTTGCTGATGTAGCATGCTAATTGATATCGCAACATATACATATTAGTCTTAATTAGTGAATAATATGATAAATTTATAAAATTAAATCAAATTAATCTCAAATTGAATGATTCTAATGTCTCAAGGTTTTTTTAATTAAATTTTTATTTGATATAATTTCATGAACTTATCGTATTAATAGTCAATTGAGATTTCTAAATGTGTGTTGTGGTGTCATTTAACATGTTACATTAGCAAATTTTAAATTTTAATACCGTAAACAAAAAAGTGGAGGAAGAACCAACATGATTAACTTAAAATCGTTGAAGGATAATTTTGACTAAAATTTTTTTTCGAAAACTAATTTAGAGAATAAGTAATCTTTCAAGAACAAATTTGACCATTTACTCAATAACTTAATAAGACTTAATCAACTTGGTAATTTTTATTACGTGGACAACTATAATTTTATTATTTTATTTTCTACTAACAATCTCTAATAATTGTAGGAAGGGCCTGCTATATATACAAGTAAAAAGGCCGTACAAGTTTTACAAGTTATCAGTCCAAACTTTATTAACACGCGCATTAACTCATTTTGAATGGAGCGTAACTACACGCGCCCCACTCAAACGGTTCATCTTCGTCTTCTTCTTCTTCTTCTTCTCTTCTTCTTTTTCTTCTTCGTCTTCGTCTTCTTCTTCCTCCTCCTCCTCCTCCTCCTCCTCCTCCTCCTCTTCTTCTTCTTCTTCTTCTTCTTCGTTTTTTTTTTCGATTTTCATGGTTTTTGAAATTCTTCTTCTTCTTCTTGCTGCACGTTCTTCTTCCTCTTACTCTTCTTCTTCTTCTCCTTTTCTTTCGTTTCTGCACGTTCTTCTTCCTCGTTTTTCTCTTCTTCTTCTTCTTCTTCATTTACGTCTTTTCTCTCTGTTTTCTCGTTTTTTTTTTCGATTTTTCATGGTAAAATCGTTTTTGAAGAAGAAGAAGCAGCAGAAGATGAGGAGGAGAAAGAGAAAGAGTTCTGAATTATGCATAAGATGTACTTCAACGAATTTTGGGTGTATTTTCTTAAATCCTTTGGGTGTATTTTCTGTAACCCTTTGGGTGTATTCCTATAATTGTTTGGGTGAATTCTTGTAACCGTTTGGATGTATTTTCTGTAATCCTTTGGGTATATTTCTGTAATCATTTGGGTGTATTTGAGTGATATCTGACTGATATCTATGGGTGTATCTGACTCATATCTATGGGTGTATCTTACTGATATCTATAGGTGTATTTTTCATTTCAGAAAAAATGGCAAGCATTACAGAAATACACCCAAACGATTACATAAAATACACCCAAGAGATTACAGAAATACACCCAAACGATTACATAAAATACACCCAAGAGATTACAAAAATACACCCAAACGGTTACAGGAATTCACCACACCCAAAATCATGCATAATTCAGAACTCTTTCTCTTTCTCCTCCTCATCTTCTGCTACTTCTTCTTCTTCAAAAATAATTTCAGAGCTTGATGTCAAAAAATAATAGAAATCGAGAATAACGAAAAAAGAAAACAGAGAGAAAAGCACGTAAATGAAGAAGGAGAAAGAGAAGGCAAGAAACAAAAGAAAAGAAGAAGAAGAAGAAGAGGAAGAGGAAGAAGAACGTGCAGCAAGAAGAAGAAGAATGTGCAATGAAAACGTGCCGTAACAGTATGTGGAGGAACTAACGTCAACGACGAAGAACAAACCAGTGAGAAAGGAGGAGAAAAGAACGATCGAAAAAGAAGGAGAAGAAGAAGGGATGTAGCGCGTGTAAGGGATGTAGCACTTGCAGCGAATTTTGAGGGCTAGAGTTTAATTGACTTGTAATACTTACAAGCCCTAATCGCTTGTACGCAGAGTTTTTCTCTTGTAGGAAATCAATAGGACTGAAAGTGAGTTAAGTTAGTTCATGAATCAGCTCAAATTTGACTCATTAATAGCTTGATAAGCTGAATTCGTAAACTGATGATTTGAAATTGAGCTTGGATTTGAGCTCATAAATTAAATGAGTCAAACTTGAGTTTAAATAAGTTCAGCTCATTAGCTCGTGAGCTGACTCAATTATATATATAATATTAAAAGTATAGATTAAATGCATATAGGATATGCATATTAATAATTTAATATATATATATATATATATATATATATATATATATATAGTAATATATAATTTTACATATATATTAATATTTTTAATTGTTTAAAATTTTATAGTCATATTTTATATATAATTTTGTTGTAGGACATGAATAAAAAATTTATAATTGATAGATAGACAATATATTAAATTTTTTAAAATAGTTTTAATATATATAAGTTATAATTTATTGATATAGAATTATAGATTATATTCGTATTATTTGAGCCAGTTCGTGAGCTTTTGTTGAGTCGAATTTGAGCTTACGAAATAGGTTCAATTGTTAATGAATCAAGTCATGAGCTAACCTTAATTTTTGTGAGTTGAGTTTGAGTTTGGTCTAGCTCGACTCACTTTCAGTCCTAGTTACCAATATAAAATACACGTTGAAATATAAATAATTAAATACACATTGAAAATAAATTAAATCACACATGTATTTATACAAAAATACATTAGTAATTGATTTTAACGACTAATTTTAGTGTACAAATAACATTTTAAAATATTCACATAGCAATTTTTTCATAAAATCCTTTTACTCGTCTCTCACAGTTACTAAAAAAAGTTACTGTAAGACCCAATTTTTTCCTTTCCATTGTTGTCGATCTTTTGAAATTGGAGGGAGCTACTAAGGATATTTATGGCTTTGACTATTTCAAATACTCGGTCGAGTCCAATTGGTTTAGATCAAATTTAATTTAATTTCATCGTGATTTAAGTTATATTCGAAGTCTAAAAATTTAGTCTGATTAAATCATTCAATCGGATTAGACCTAATGTTCAGATTATTTGGCCAAGTCTGATTGATCCCAAAAAAAATATATATTCTCTGGTGGAAAAAATATATAGAACCAAAAAATTACCAGCCAAAAACTAAATAAAATCACATTAATTTATATTAATAATTAATTTTAAATTTTTTAAATTCAAAATTTAAAAAATTAAAAATTGATTAACTAAACCTAATTAAAACCTATAAAAACCTTCCTTTTCTCTCTCTCACATTAATCTACCCACATCTAACAATCACATACACAGATCTCTCTCTTACCGTCAGGCTCTCTCCGCCTTCCCACCGCAACTCACTCCTCCGATCGCTTCTGCTTCTAGTCGGAACTGTCTTTACCAGATCGGGAGCTTGTGAACCTTATGTTCGGACTCGGGTTCGAGTCTCAGAGTTTCCGCATAGGCCTGAGACCGATTGTGCTATCTAAGGAGGCGATGGAGGCCATCAATGATGAGCCGGTTTGTCCGAGGCCATTCAGTTTTGACTTTGAGCATCCAACATGCACCGAAGAGGATGTCAAGGAGCTCATATGGAGGGAATCTGTCAAGTTCAATCCAGATCCACCTTCTCACTAATTGATTTCTGTTACCACATAAATACCATCATCATCCTATGTAGATGATTTGCTAGGGACAACAAACTTCTCTTCCTTTGTAATCTTAGACTTAAATGTCACCAACCAGGTTATAAACAAAATTTCTCGTGGATGTTACAAGCATTTAAACAAAAATATAAAAAAAAATATTCATTTAATATGAAAAAAAATATTCTAATACTTAACAAAAGAAATATCTAATTATATTTTAGTAAAAATAATTAAATATCTGTAAAATTTTAAAAAAATATGAAACTTTTAAAGAAATAGAAGCATTCACATTTGCAATACAAAAAAATTCGAAAATTATATAAAAGAACATCCATTTAGTATGAAAAAGAAACATTCTGATACTTAGCAGAAAAAATATCCATATATATTAATTCGTAAAAATTTTGGATTCACCAAAAATATTTTGATTAATTTTTGGCTAATACCCTTTTAGTTTTCTAGCATTACTCATTATGGTGTATTTATTAATTTTTTATTAATCAATTCATGTAATAATATTTTATATTAAAAAGAGACTATTTTTTATATGTTTTGCAAATATGACTAACACATAATACTGCAAAGAGTAAGTTGACAACTTTAACACCAAATTATGAATCAGTTGATGAATAATACCTGTAATTTTATGAAATTTAGCGTCATAGTTATTTGTGACCGAAATATTTTGTTGCTATTAGTTATTTCAAGTCTCAATAATTTATTAATTTTGATGCATGATACTGTAAAATATTTTATACTATCATGTAATCACATTTATTTTTTTAGATTATTATTTATACGATCAATTACTACAATAATATAGACTATTTTTTAGAATTATTATGTGTAAAAAAAATTAAAATTCGTCAAAAAAAAAAATTTGACACTATTTTAACTATGGAAATATGTCAATAAAAGTTTTGTCAAAATAGTATTTTTGACATATAAGTAATTGTAAAAAAAGTTTAAATTTTATTTTGATAAATATTGGTCGTCAAAAATAATTTGTTAGAAAAATTTGAGAATATATTTTTTATGATACTTATTAATTGTCAAAAATACAATTTATTTTGACACTTATTGACCATAAAAAATTCTCAACAAAAATTTTCAACAAAGAATGAGATGAGATCTTGAAACTGAAGAACAAACTGAGATTCTGAAGATGAAGAATGAGTAATATGATCCCAAATTGAGAGCAGTGTGATGCTAAAATTGACGAAGCTCAACGAAGGAAAGGAATAATGGAGTAAGTTGAAAATAAATAAGTGTCAAAATTGAGGAGTAATTTTCTACAATCAAATTATTCATCAAAAAATATAAAAAATTTGACATTTGTGATATTTATCAAAAATATATATAATTTTTACACTTAATTATGGCTGTTAAAAAAAATCATGTTAAAATAGCTCTCTTTTCTTATAGTGAATATAATTAATGTTTATTTTTATTATATAGTATTACGTAATTGAATGCACTCATAAAATTACTTTACACATAAAAATTAAATTCCTAATTCTTAAATGATTATTAAGTTAATGTTATGTTAGTTATTAGTTTTGTTTTCATAGTCTTTTAAAGAATTAATGTCTAATTGACTTGTTTTAGAATTAGTGGTGATTATATTTTAATTTTATCTTTTAATTACTACTTATTAAATATCTTTTATGTGAATATTGTAATTTTGATATAAATTTTATCTAGATTATATTTTTATTCGGTTTCAATCCAATGTTAATGTGACTTAAAAATAATAAAATTTTATTAGATTTAGAATTGAATAAAAATTTAAAAAATAGACTCGATTAATATTTAAATTCAAATTCGAGCCAAGACAAATATAATTTTATCCTATCCATGAACACTCTTAGAAAAGTAAAAATTACTAACAGTGCTATTAAGGCCCAGTTTGGGTAACCAACTTAATTAAGCTCTTTTTGATAAAATAATTTAAACATTAAATGACTCTGTTAAAAGTAATTTATAAATAAGTTATTTTGTATTTGGATTTTTGACTCTAAAAGTGCTTATTTTATAGAAATGTAATGAAAAGTAGAAGTATTATGAGAGAAGTCATTTTTTTTAACTTCTCTATAAGCTCCAAAATAGCTTCTTAAAAAGTTGCAATTTAATTTTAAAAATTACACAAAACATTAATACTACCACTTTTCATAAGTCAAAAGTTTAAAAAAGCTACTTATAGAGTTTTCCAAACGGGCCCTAACAAGGTTACTGACTTAGCTGCTAATAGTATGGTTGATAAAGCTTGAAAAACTAGGCTATTGACGAAGCTTGAATGGAGTTGCTGAATGTGCTTAAAACCGTCCAAGTTAACAATTTTGTCAAATTAAATAAACAACTTGTTAAACAAGCATGTTAATTTGACACTAATTTAAATGCAACCTTAATGATCGTCCTCAATTTCTGGTTAGGTTGATTTATTATAATTAAAATCTAGTTTTCTCGGGTAAAAGTACACTTTAAATATTTAATTGTGTATTTTTATATCATTAAAAATAACTCATTTTTAAATTTATTATTTAAAAATTATTTAGATACATAAATTTCATTTTAAAGTTATGTAAAATTTTTTATGAGATAAGCATATTAAAATTAAATTTATATAAAATTTTGCAGTGAAAAATTTAAATATTTAAGTATTTTAATGCATTTATTATCTATTCAATGAAAAAATAATTAAAATGACATTGCAAAAAAAGGTAAAATCTATTTTTTGTCTTTAAAATTGATAAAAAAAATTTAAAAATATTCCTAAATTTTATTTTATTTTAATTTTGTTTTAAAAAATTTATTTGTATCAAATATATCTTTAACAGCTAAATTTTAAAAAATTTTAAAATTAATTTAGCAACAATTTTTCAAAGACCAATGCAAGCAAACTAGACACAAAATTCTGGTTCTTAAACCTAGTTGCCATGTTAAATTGGTCATAACCTTTTGAAAATTTAACCGTGAATAATATATTTGATCTAAATTAAAAAATTTTAGAATAAAATTAAAATAATATAAAATTTTAAAATATTTTAATTTTTTTCACAAATTTTAAAAATAAAAAATTTTTTTAAAAATAATTATCTAAATTAATTCTTGAAAATTTAAAAAATGGATACTTTAGTCTCTCTAAAAAAATTAATGTACAAAAATATTTTTAAAATTTTTTTCTGGCAGACAAATCAGTTCACCATAACATGCTTTCTTTGTTTGTACTCAATAAAAAATGATGAAATGGTACGTTTAGACGCCCATATGGCACGTGATGTGTCAAGAGGACAAAGATGGACAAATAAATCCCGGTCCTTATCAACAATACGGCGATGTTTTGTATTTATAAAAAAAAATTAAGGCTTTTGAAACCCCCTCTCCAACTTTTTCTCTCATACTCACATCACTCAACATCTCAATTCTCAAGCACACAAAGTCTCAATCCTCTCTATCACCGCCTCTCACCAGCCTCTGTCTTGGCGTCGCATTGCTCGCCCCCTCGCCAACCTAGTCTCACACTCGCAGTGTTCAACACACGACGGAGGCAGAACTCAAAGCCTCAACCTTCTCTGTCGTCACCTCTCACAAACCTCCATCTTATTGTCGTGCCGCTAACCAGCCTCTCTGTGTCACGATGCCTCTTGCTGGCCCCTCTTGCCTCCTTCTCCTTGCACTCACCGTCCATCACTCAATCTCATTGCGGCCGCCGCGTCCCGTTCCTTCTTCCTCCTCTTTTTAGATTGGCATCGAAGCTCATCAATTTCTCGTCTCCAATATCTTCGATTGTCTAGGATTAATCTCCGGCTCAATTGGCTTTGCCTTCGGAGCTTTCGGTTCATGTTGTTCTGCCTCTCCCCTATTCCGATTCTGTTGTTGCTACTGGAGACACGTTCCATGGTTGAAGGTGTTGTCGTTGCTACAGGTGTTGGCGATGATCCCAATGCTGTCTCTCATAAGGGTGTATGCTTATTGGATCGGATTGGATATGGCCAAAAATTCGATCTGATATGCACAATTCCTATCGAATCGGATCGGATATGATATCCACGTTTTTTAGTATCGAATCGGATATCGAGTATTCCACATAATTTAACTTTCTCTTTTTGATAATATTTCTATGTAAAAAATTCAATAAAAATATTTCTTTCACACTTTTAAACATATTTATTCCTAAAATATTTTTAATCAAATTTTTTCTAAATAACAAAAATAAAATAATACAATATATGAATAATAATTACTAACTAGAACATATAAGTAAATATAATACCAAACATTTTAACAAACACTTCCAATAACAAGTGAAGACAACAAACACTAAAATACTAAATGTCTCATTTAAAATAAAACAGCAACACTATAACACAGTAAAAGTCTAAACAATCTACAAATGCTTAAAATATAACAATAGTAAAACAAGTTGATTCCTTCTTAAATCAGCATCAAGTAATTTCAGCAACCATGTATTTCTATTAAGAAAATAACAACTTTTATGTTTAAGGTCTTGGAAATGGAGTGGAGGAGTTGGTGGAGGTTGCTGCGGCGAGAGAGTTCGATGCAGAGGATGCGTGGGTGGAGATCAGCGGGGAGTGTGACTAGAGGGAAGTGGAAGAAGGTAATGGAGGATTTAGGGTCTTTTATTAGGTGGTTAGGGACTGTTTTATCTTCTTCATACACGTAAATACTTAACTGTTACATGTATGTATTTAGGTGTCAATTCAACATTTTTTGTTAGTGAGTTATGTCAAAAAATAAATGAAAAATTGTTATGTTTGATAGAAAAAGTGTTGAGATTATTCTGTATATTATTTTTTAAAAAAAAATAAAATATCTATTTTTAAAATTTCTAAAGATCAAGTAATTATTTTTTTTTATTACAAAAAAGAGTTTTGTCAACCATCGCATCCTGCTCGTACGGCGGGACAAATCCCTTTCCTTGATTGCTCCTTCCCATGTGGCCGGCCGATCATGTCTAGAAATATGTGGACTTTTTTCCCCTTGTAATGTCTAAGATTCTATCTTGTACGCGTTAACCTGACTCACGTCAAAATCTTCTAGTTATCAAAAACCATAAATTTCCTTTAAAAACAAAAGAAACCTGAATTTAGTCTTTCAAAAATTAGATATTTAAGCTGGTCTACTTTTGTTTGAGTAGATTGATGACAAAATGTACAATAGATTGTAGAATGTAGGGAGATGAAATAATTTTAATATATCAACTTCTGTAGTTGTCAATGAGATGCATCGGCAAGGTTTAAAATTAAAATTTTGCAAATACGTGTGTGCTTGTACATTTATTTACTGGTTATTATCCTCCATTTTTTACAAGTTATTAAATTAGAGTAAATAATTTAAATTATTTTTGAAAACAAATGAGTAGTAATTATTTGTCATGAATATGTTTTTGGTTAATAATCAGTAAATTGTAATATAAATTTTACAAGTTGATATATGTAAATTACTAAAGTAATGTTAGAATATTTTTATCAAAAATAGGGAGATTCGAATCTATAATCTCTTAAGTAAGTATGAAAAAATTATGTCATTTGAACTATAATCATTGGATAAAGTAATGTTAGAATTGGAAAGTACTAATTATAAATATTAATTATTGGATAACATTAAAACTCTAAAAGACAATTATTCATCGGTAAAAGGCAGTTTACAATTAGAAACACAAAATTTAGTATTTTTATATTTTTTTTAGTGATAAAATAGAATAAATTATAAAAATTTAATTTTTTTATTTAAAAAATTGAGAAAAAATATAAAAAATTAACAAATATAATGAAAGAAAAAATAAAAAATAAATTGTGTCCCCTATTAGTGTCTCTGCGTTCTTTCTGTCAGGATGGACACAAAATACACTAATTTAATATTTTTTGACATAATATTTCTGTTACTGTCTTATTTATCAAATACAATTTTATATTTCTGTATTTTTATCTCAACATCCTATCTCTATAAATAAATACAACCAGACTAAAATAATAAAAAGAAAGCAACCAGAATACATTATTATTTTATAATTTTAGCTAATAAATAACATTTTTTCACTCTTTTGTTTTTTAATAAAAACAACATAAATATTAGTTAAAATAGATATATGTGTTCGAGACTCCTTGTTGATAAACAATTATTCATTCTTTTTACTACTTTTCATATTTTTTATTATTTTATTATATTACTTAATAATTAACATATATTTTTTAAAAAAATATTAAGTGATTTTTATGCCGTTTTTAATCACCAAAATCAATTTTAAAATCAATAAATTTTTTTTACCGTAATATATTATTGTAATATTAATATGTGAACATCTAATTATTTATTATGTATCTTATGTTTTTTTTTTAACGAAAAAGCTCAACACTATAGTGGAGGAAAGAATTCAAAAACAGGAAAAAAAGAAAAATAAATCCGATGTCATCTCCGACATAACAATCAATAACATGAATTATTTATCACATCACTCTGCAGCACATGAGAAGGATTGAGCCACACAATCAACAACTTCTGTAGTCTTGCTCTGAAATATGGCCTCATTCCATTGTAACCAAATGTTCCATATAGCTGAGAAGAATCCAATTAGCCAAAACTTGCGCCTCTCTTTTTTTCATCGGCATTGATCTCCAACTCTCAAAATGTTCTTCAAAGTACCAAGGGCAATCCACACCTGACCAAATTCTGTGATCCATACACACCACACCTGCCAAGAGTATTCACAAGTAACAAATAGGTGTTGTATATTTTCAACATCTTTCTTGCACAACACGCACAAATGATCATTTTGTGGTAATATTCCTAGCCTATTTAGCCGATCCTTTGTGTTGACTCGGCCTACCAGAACAAACCAAGTGAACAACTCGACTTGAGGTGGAACTAAACCTCTCCAAATTTCCTTTGTGAATTTGAATCTCGGAAGCTCTTCATCCAAAGTCTCTTCCTGCAAAACCTGCACAAATGAGTTAGTCGAATAAACGCCTTCCTTGTCAAATTTTCACACAACTCTATCTTGCACTTCTGCTATCAATTTAACAGAATGCAGGACATAAAGCATCTGGTCCAAGGAATCTATTTTCCATTGACGTAATTTCCTCCTCTATTGGAAGTGCCAGACCCACTCAATCCCATCCCAAAATCCACAATCCCCAATTACTGATCCTTTTTTGTTTGAAATCAAGAAGAGTCTCAGAAAGGAGTCTTTCAGCTTTCTCACTTGGAGCCAGGTATCCTCCCAAAATCTGGTAGATCTACCGTCCCCCACATCAATAGCAAGGCCATCAATCATCTTCTGCCTTACATGTTGCTTCTTTATTTGTACTTGACAAATGTCTCTCCATAGACCTCCTCTTTCTGGCAGTTTCTGAGTTGACAACAAGTGATTTGGGTTTAAGCTATTATAGGAGCACACAATCTTCTTCCATAGGTGGCAGTCCTCTTTAGAGAAGCGCCACCACCATTTAAACAATAAAGCCGCATTACGAATTACCGTATCACCCACCCCCAAACCTCCTAACTTCTTAGGCGCCTGGATCATCTCCCACTTCACAAGAGCCATTCCAGGCCGTCCATCATCATTTTTCCAGAAGAACCTCGTCTAAAGAGAAATGATTCTTCGAGCAACTGCATTCGGCATCTTATACAAACTCAAGTAGTAAACAGGCAGGCTATTGATTACCGACTTAATGAGAACCAGCTTCCCAGCCTTGCTTAGAGCCTTTGCTTTCCACAAGCTGAGCTTCTCTTCCACCTTATCGATCACCGGCTTCCAGGTTTTTACCAACCGCGAATTTACTCCTAGACTAATGCCAAGATACCTCACTGGTAAGGCCGTCTCGTGACAACCCAGTAGCTGACACATTCGTTTTACCCACTCCTGACTACAGTTTACTGGTATTAAGTTGAATTTCTCAAAGTTAATGCTCAATCCAGACATCATTTCAAAGCACCTCAAAAGCCTCTGATAGTTTCTCACTGTCTCCTCCTCCGGCGGACAGAATAATATAGTGTCATCAGAAAATTGTAAGTGTGATAACTCTATATTATCTCTACCAACTAAGAGTAGAGATATTCGACCGTTCTTAATCGCCTCTCCAATCATTCTGTTAAGCACATCCACCACCAGCACAAACCAAAAAGGTGATAATGGGTCGCCTTGACGGAGCCCCCTCTCCATCTTAAAAGGTTTCGATAGTGACCCGTTTACCAGAATCGAGATAGATGCAGATCTAATACACTCCCAGATCCATGCCCTCCAGGTTCTACCAAAACCCATCTTCTCTAGTACAGTATCCACAAAGCACCATTTCACTATATCATAGGCCTTTTGGAAGTCCAGTTTGATAACTGCTGACACCTTCTTTTTCAGTTTCAACTATTGCACAGTTTCACGTACAATTAAAGCCCCATCATGTATCTTCCTCCCCTTCACAAAGGCACTTTGCGATTCTCCGACTAAGCCTGGCATCACACTTCTCATTCTTCATGTCAACAGCTTAGAGATGATTTTATAGACGCACCCAACCATACTGATCGGTCTAAAATATTTTATCTCCTTAGCTCCAACGAACTTCGAAGCCAACGCTACCCATGTGACGTTAGAATCTACTAGTAATCTCGCTGTCTCAAAAAAGCTCATCACAGCACCTGTGAATTCCGTTCCAATCTCAACTCAACACTTTTTTATGAAATTCATATTGTAGCCATCACTCCCTGAAACCTTAGAAGATTCACAGTTCCATACTGCGTCTTTCACTTCCTCTATTGATGGTAACACCTCTAAGGCTTCAGCTTCTTCCTTCTCTAGCCATTAACTAATCCATCCCTAAAGCTCACTCTTGGAGAAGCTTCTTGGTGATACAAACATTTATAAAAGTTTCGAATCGCAACTTTGATCCTAGCTTGATTCCTCATTATCCTCCTATGAATTACCAAAGACTCTATTATGTTGTTTCTTCTTCTCGTCGAAGCAATATTATGGTAGTATCTTGTGTTTCTATCCATCTCATTAGCATGCCGAGATCTGGACATTTACTTTTATTAAACATTCTGTCTTACATATCACTTCTCACAGCATCTCACTAATGCCCTTTTCCTTACCTCAATTGTACCATCATGTCTTACCTAATTACCTTATGCTTATAGTGATAAAAAAAAAAACAGAATAAATATATGTGTTAGTTGATAAAAAATAGAATATTTTTTCACTCTTTTATTTTTTAAGAAAAACAACATAAATATTAGTTAAAATAGATATATGTGTCCGAAACTCGTAGTTGATAAAAAATTATTCATTCTTTTTACTACTTTTCATATCTTTATTATTTTATTAGATTACTTAATAATTAACATATATTTTTTTTAGAAATATTAAGTGGTTTTTATGCCCTTTTTAATCACCAAGATCAGTTTTAAAATCAATAAGTTTTTTTTACCGTAATATATTATTTTATAAAAACATTTTATCATATATTATTGTAATATTAATATGTGAACATCTAATTATCTATTATGTCTTACCTTATGTTTATAGTGATAAAAAAAATTAAGGATTGATTTAAAATTAGTTTACAGATGTTATAGTCAATTATATATAAATAATAATAATAATAATAATAATAATAATAAATTTAAAATTAGTCAAGATATTTTAAAAAGATAAATTAAACAGTAAATTACTCTTATTTAGTTATATCCCATTATATAATAATAGATGCTAAATATATATCTTAATTTTGATGAGTTTAAGAATGTCAAATTCACTTGTACTTTTCAGTATCTTAAAAAAGCAAAAAGCATATAAGTATACAATTAATTAAAGAATGATAAGGAGCCTCAGAGAAAACATTTCTTGGAGTCAATAAATGGTAGTAAGAATACAGTGCAACAAAAGCTGGTTTAAAATAATAGAGGGAATTCTAGAACCATTTTAAAATACAGTGCAATTCTTCTAGATCTCTTTCCATTCTTAATTTCTAGAATTAGCTTATAACTGAGCTAGCCGTGCTGTTGAAGGAAACTCCGCGGAAACAAAACATTACCAAGTCAAACTTTCCGCTACAAGTACAATCTCCATTCTAGAAAAACTGATTAGCGCTTACAAAGCGAAGATTAGTTCTTACTCTGCGTGTATTAATTTATTATTATATCACAAAATAATTTAAAAAAAAGAGAAAAAATAATGACGTGTCATAAACGTTGAACCACACCACCAATTATAAATGCCTCTCAAGTGGGGAATGGATCTTGTCAAGTGTTCCACTCCCAATTAACATCCACAACTACCTACAAACAAATTTCAAATATCCCCTCTAACTGAATTATTAGTCACTAACAAATTATGGAACGTTACCAGAATTTACTTGAAGCTGGACCTGCATCTCACTCCAACTTCGAGTTCCCCAGAGCTAATTCCCCAACCGTTTCCAACGACGTCGTTTTTTGCGGCAAAGTCATAACTCGTCAAACCGGACCGGATTCGGAGCTCAGTAAACCAGAGGCTTTGGCCAAGCAAAACTCCGGTCGGGCCAACGGGTTTACCGCCTTGCTTAAATCACCGTCCTGCATGGAAAGGCGGTGCCGGAGGAGCTGCAGTTCCAATAAGCGGTACAACGGGATGTTTGGAACGGTGAAGTTTCCGTTGCAGATGGATCTGAGTGACATTAAGATGAGGCAAGAGCGAAATGAGCCCGTATCGTTGCCGAAGTTTCCGGCGGAGGACGATTCCAGCGACGGAGGAGAGAGTTGCTGGGAATTGGTCCGGCCACTTAGGCGTCGGGGAGCATTGATGAGCGTCTTAGCTAAGGCCTCATGTGGATGTTTTCCCATCTTTTAGGATCGTTTTTATTTATTTTTTTATTTTACCAATTTTTCATTTTAAATACTTTTTTACATATATATACTTCAGAGTTTTGTAAATTATATATAGTCATATTAATAAAAAGTTAAATATAAAAGTCATAGGACTTTGGTTATCAATGTGGGAATTATGCGTTAATTGCTTAAAGCATACTAAATTAAATTCAAAACAATAATAATACAGCGTTTGTTAAACCAAATCCAACAAAATCGCGCATAAAGCTGCTGCTGCTTCTTTTTTTCCATGCTGCTTCTTTATTGATATATAGCAAATAAATTTTGGTTAAAAAAGTACAAAAACTTATCAATATAATACAAAAATTTTACACATATTACAAATAGAATGCAACAGAGAGCCTATATAGTGAGAGTAATTAGATAAGATATGCAACAGATCCATAACAATTTTGATTTCCAGTTATACGTTGATTACAAATAGAATGCATGATGCAAAATTTGGACATTTTCCTGATCACACCTTTGATTTCATTGGTTACCTACTTCATTCAACCTTGAAGGAGATATCTCAGATTTAAGGAATCATATGCACATTTTGCAACATGGTGTGAATCCTTTAATGATTATTTCCATGTGTTCATTCCATACACTGTAGCTTCCCACCCAAAACCCCCTTCAAAAATTTAAGAAAATGTTTCAATGTGGTCAACGCCAACAATCCTGCACTGCATTCCCCAAGTTGTACTGACATTCAACATTTCAGTGCAGTTGGATGATGAATCAACTGTTCCATGCCACAAAATACAGATCATGTTGTACATTCAACAATCAGCAGCGCTACTCTGCGACGGCAATCCTTTGGAGGGTTGATGGATTAGCCAACTTCCCAAATTACATCGTGGAGACTTACGTGCAATGTCTTCACGTGAAGTTGATAGTTAAGAACCGTTATATGATTTGATATATTTGACTAAATTGGGATCTACGGTTCTTATCACATGAAGACAACTGCATGTGAATTTCCACCTTACATATCATTTGCAGCTGAAATTTCATTAATATCATGTGATTTAGAGAACATCATTCGGTACATTGGGTCCCTGCGCTCCAAAACATGTCTTTCCCAATCTGATCTAACCCCAAACGGGTTTTCTTCAAGCCACTCACTTTGGCCATTGCTTTGACTATGCATCAAATCAAGCTTACCCTTGCCATGTCTTAAAAATTGTTCTTTCATTCTCATTGCTACAGCTTTGACATCAGATTGCAAAAAGACCTGGAAGATATCAACAATGCAAATAAGCCTTGATACATAACAAACAAAGCTCAGTAAGTCACCCATATGCATAACTGTGTTACTAATCAGGGAAACTATTTCTCTGTACTTCAAGATCCATTACTCTACTCAGATGTGACAAACAATGATAGTAGAACTCCTCGAAAATATAACTACCTTCCCGTCAGGTGCTAGAAGATCCACCACTGCTTCAATTAAAGATCTCTGCAGCATCCTCCACCTATGCTCAGGTTTATTGAAATCAGGATCTGGACACTACAGAGAAACAGAATTTCAAAATTAAAATAAAAGGATCCGTAGTCAATGGATAAAGTAGAAGAACATTCAAGACAAAGTTATGATTACGCAAGTCACAAGTAATGTCATACTAAAAATAGTTTATATCCTATATCCAAGCTGTAAAATATAGTTATATTCATAGCAGATTGTAAGATGTTAAGCAAATCAGGTAGAAGAAATTGTGACATAATAAATAATCTATTCTAAGTCAGAAGTGGGGAATGACAAAAGCTTACATGAATTCTAAGCATTTTCTGCATCAGCAACCATCTTTTAAGACTGTTCAGTATAGGAAGCTGTAAAACTGGTCTCGAGATAGGGAAAGGAAATGAAATTCTTTCTCACATAGCTAAAAGGGTAAGGTGGTATTTTCTTTGGTTTTTCAGTGGTTGACCCTTCTATGCTGACCTCATCCTTTTCAGGGTGTGTAACAGAAATCAAATAAAATAAAATGAAGCTAGGGTTTAAAATGTAACAAAGTTTAAGCTTGACCTGTATTGAGACAAGAACTAACTCTCCCGGGTAAGTAGAAACAATTGAACGGAATGTTGATGTTGCATTAGTAGCAATAAAGTGCCTACAACAGGGAAACCAATAAAGCAAAACTTACAAAGTTAGCCAAAAGAACAACAGTTCAACTACAAAACAACTTGAAAATCCGTGATGCACTATCTTATGTCCCCTTAAATAAGCTCAAAAGGTTTTAATGACTGCCATCACTTGGTCGTGGTATTGATTAAAGATAAATTGCATCCTATCTTGGCCATTTAAAAACCAAATCGATGCTGCTTCTATTCTACTTGGATAGCAAGAGTGTTACCCATTCTTTATGCCAAGTTGAAGAATAGAGTCCAAACAGCGCAAAACAAGCTGAAAAAGATGTTAATCGTTAAGAGACAGATAGAAGTATTGTATTTTGCAAGAAAAACAGGCCACAACAAAGGGGATATAGCAAGTAGGAACCTTTTCATTAATCTCCAAACCAAGGAAGTTTAAATCTTGCCTCCTCCTAGCCATTTCGAGAAGAAAAAGTCCATTACCTGTCATTTAAAACACATGTCAAATGAGTCACCAAGATGTATCACTTTAGAAGCTTCCACTTCCACTCCCTTCTGCCGCCTAAAACGGGAACTTCCTTACAACAATACTAGTGATAGAAACTTGAAAGTTCAACAAACTGATTCTTAAAATCCCTAAATATTATTTATTGACAAAAGTTTTCAGATTAACTGCTCATGTAATTTATAGTATTTGTGAACTTCTAGAATATATATGTTTTCATTTGCATAATTTTACTAAATACTTGTATAGTAAAAATTGTACAAGAAAAATATACCACTTCCTATATCAACAACCAGAGGTTGAGCAGGGTCAGAGTAAACATCCTTCCAGTTGATTTCAGATGGATAGGCCTGCAAAATATAAATCATAGGTGACAATAATATCATTAATGCAGAATTATTTTTAATGCTTTGAGTTGCTAAAAGAAAGTTACCCATGATCCTGGAACTATGTTAATATCAATATTTATCCCCAATTTGCATTATTCTTCTCCTTATCTTAAAGCATTATTCTTCTCCTTATCTTAATATTTTTTTTTCATCATAAACATATATATAGTCATCATAAAAGCATATGTAAGTTCCAAAAACACCAAATACTCAGCAATAAAGATCTAACAATAGACACAGTATTAAATACTAGCAAAATAGCAATTATTTAGTGCATCAGGGCATCAGTTTTCGGAATCATTGTCAAAGCTGTGATTCACGGTTCTGGCTTGTAAAATACAATTCCAATACCAAAGCTACAAATTCTGAAGCGTGTACGATTCAAGCCATTGATCTGAATCACAGACCCTTTGACTCATATCGACTCACAATTCACGATTCAGAATCATGCAATTTGACTACAATTTTAACTGCTTCATTCATTTGTGGTCCATATTTTTTCAGTTTTCATTCATAGTTTCTCATTAATATAATCGAAAGAAAGTTAATCATATCCAGAAATTCTCAGGCCAAAATATATACAATTGAACCACAAGATACATGCAAGATAGGTCATGCAAATTATGAAGGAACAGTTTATTACTCTGTCTAGAGCCATAACACCAGGGAGCTTTCTTCCTTTGAGAAATTCCCATACAACTGAGGCATTCTCAATCATACTTGTAGAGGACATCAGACTTCTTTCCTGGCTCACCAGTTGACAAGCCGTGTTCCCAACAATGGTTATGTTACAGTTGCTTTGGCTCAATTGTACAAGAACTTCCACCAATTTAGAGGCCTGATTTGTGCACTTATTGGAATCAACAAATTTCACTGGACCAATCCAAAGAATTTTCTGTATTGTTTCAAAGAAATAAAAGATGTTATGTGGTGTCACATGCCCTCATGACATTTTGAACAGATGTAGAGTACAATATATTAAATTGAAATATCATTACTTATTTATGTATGTTGCACATATCAACTGGATGTTATTGATTACAAGCACAAATTTGAACTAAAATTAGCAGATAATCCAAAGGCATGAAATGCTTTTTAACAAATTAGCCATCCTATAAGCCACAAATAAGATATCGACCCAGATGTCTTATTATGATATTTTACTATGACAACTTATAAGAAATTAAACCAACAGCATCTTATGCTTGCACTAGACTCTACTCAAAATAAATTACTATATACCTTGCAATTTGCAAGAGAGGAACATATTTCATCCAATGATGCAGGTCCAAGGTCAACAGGCACCCAAACTAGGTCAAAATCAATTATGGATCAGTTTTATTTTGCTGGAAAAATCATATCTCAGACTCGATATCTAAATGTCACAACCAGCATTATCAATTTGATGAAAAAAGCTCACCATCCAAAATGCCATGAGATGGAAATACTTGCAATTGCTTAGGATCACATTTATTCCTACACCAAAAATCTTTTGGATACAGAATCTCTATATTTTTATCCTGAGCAAGTCTAACTATATCCAAGGCTTTATTAAATGACTTATGATCCACCAAGTTCTGAGGAACTGATACTCCTAATGCATGCATTACTTGAAATGCCATCATTCCGACAAAGACAAACTCCTGGCATCTGGAAGCTAGAAACTCAAAGGAAGCTGCTTTATCATAGAAGTTTCCGCCTCCAATCTGGATTGAATAAGAAACTAACAGTGAATAAATTTAAGATTAAAGGAATACAAGCCATCTTGAATGGAAGAGTTGTCTTTGAGAACTAATGCTACATCAGTGGCTGAGACATACAATTGCAAAATATGGTTTCCTACTAGCTTCTGCAATATTCTTCAGTATAGAAAGCCTCTCCTCAAAGTGAAAACCAGCTATACAGGCATAACAGAAACGAGTAATACCAACAGTTGATGCTAGAACTTTATGAGACTGGGAGAAGGAGTCATTGACAAAGATATCAACTCCTGATGATAATTCTGTAGCAAACTCCAAAGAATTGGCAACTTCCTCTTTAAAATCAGAAAGATTCTCAAGCAAATAAACATTCTCTTTCTTGAGGTCTGTAATCTTTGATGGTTTATTACAAGAAATGCCTTGCAGTGGAACAACTTGTAGTTGAAGAATTTCTGTCAAAAAATCTGTAGAAAATACCATAAATTATATAATATAGAAGGTCACCTATATAAAGGAAACAATTTCTTAATATCATCACTCATGTTGATTGCATCTTAGCACTTCAATAAATCTTTCCCACCTTTGTCTCTGTTAAGAAAAATGCTAAAGACTCAAATATGCAAATATAAACAGATCATAAAGAAATGATTAGTGTACCTGCAACCGAAGCTTGACAAAGAAACTCTGAATTGTTCATGTCCCAATCACTGACCAAGATTACCTTTGCTCCGGCATCATATAAATATTTAATTGTAAACCTTGCATTAAAATCTGATTGAATCTTCTGGTCACTCTCTGGCTTGAGTAATATGTTAGAATCAAATCTGACCATGACAACTTTTCCAATAAGCTCCTCCCTAGGAAATTCTCCAAGAGTTTGTATATGAGGAATACCATTCAACTCTTCTCCCTTACTAACATAAATCTAAAAGTGAAACCTTTATACTTAGAGCCACAACAAAATACATTCATGTAAGAGAGAGAAAGAGAGAAGAGACAAGAAGCAAGCCTAGACTACAACCATTAACAACATAACTCATTTTAACCGGCCATGCCATGCGATAACATCAAAGCGAAGCCACAATCGCTTTAGTGAGTGTCTCAAACAGTCAAACTTCATACATTTGCAATCTACCTTTCACTATGCCTAACTCTATGTCTCGCTCTCACTCTCTTCCCCTATATGCAACTCATCCAGAACAAGAAAATACCAGTTTTCCTTTGTGAATGAATCCTCTCAAATTGTTTTTTCACATAACCTGATCATGTGTTATCACTGACCATGCATTCTCTAATATCACATCTTGTTTGGCTCCCATATTTAAATGAATGGTGGGAAATCACACATGACATGTGACATGGTCATGTGAAAATCAACATAAGAGAATCCTTTCTTGCTTTCCTCTATATGCAATCAATTGTAAACAAATCAAGTAGGATGATTAATACATGAGGAACTAAATTTAGTGTTCCAACATATCAAATCAAACCATAAATTGTAGTTGTAGCAAAAAGTAGGGATCCAGAAACTGAATCACCTTATGCTTAAGTGTGCTCTCAACATGACTTGCTAACTTCTCACCCACTGTAAAAAAAAATTAACATCAAATAAGACACGAGCAAAACTAAACAATAATAATAACAATAATAAATAATAATTAATAAATAAATAAACCTTGCAAAGCCAGTGAAGCAGCATAATGCTTATGAAATTTCGGAAATTTTCTAGTATAAGAGCAAGTTCGTTGCTTAAACAACTTGGGGAAGTCATGGAAACTTAATTTGTTTAGAGAGACTGTGCCATGGAGTAGATTAACGTGTCCCATCGGTTAAAGCTGAAATTTGAAAGAGCATTATTTTAGCAACAAGTAAATCGTAAGAATTTAATAAACACGAAATTGAGAAGGAGGAAATGGTTGCTCACCTGAATGCGCTAAGACATTGAAATATATAAATAGATAACGAAAGAGTAGAAAACTTCACTTCTGGAGAATTGGGTAGCTTTGGATGTTAACTCTGTTCTTCTTTTTGTTTTTGCTTTGGAATTTGGTTGGTTTTTAGTTGATGTTGGTTTCTTAAGAAAACTGGTCGAACCGTTTTGACCACGGGTTTACAGATTCAAGTAGATTAACCAGGATTCAACCAAAATAACCATGCTATACAAATAAGTAATAACTAAATAATATATAAGAAATAAATATTATCATGAATATTTTGATAATAGCCCTTTTTCTTTATAAATTCATGCAACTATATAATGCAAAAAATTTATGTATGCACTCATATATAAAGTAATATCATGAAAAATGAGAATGATAATATTTTTTTTCTAATATATAAAATGATAACATTTTTAGAAAAACTAAAATTTGGAAATTTAATTAATATGATTTTTGGAGGATTTTTAATTTATTTTAAAAATGTATTACATATTATGGGGTTAAAAATCTTAAAATAGTTTTAAAATGTAGGTTTAGTGTTATGGAATTTAAAACTCTCACAAATAAAAATTAAATTCTCATAAATAAGTGAAAAAGAACAAGATATGGATATAAAGTTGAGGATAGAAAAATGTGATTAAGTTTAATAAATTTGTAGCACTAACTAATTAATTGACTAAAAATTTTTAGGAATAATTTGACTAACTAATAAAATTTAAAGGTTTATTTTGATCTTTTATATTTTTTGTTCCTCAATTTTGATTATAATTTAATTTTGATGTATGTATTTAATTATGTAATATTACATCAATAAAAAATTAAAAACAATTATTTTTTATATTGACTTTACGAAGGATCATCTAAAAAAATAGATATAATAAGACTAATCCGTCGCGGTACTGAGTTTCATTTAAGGGTTTGCCACTGGCCAATAGTTTGCTGCATGCACAAAATGGGATTTGAACTCTCGACACTTGCTTAAGCGGACTAGTCAGCTAACCACTAGACCAACCCAACTTGGTTAAATTAAACTTTTTTTATTATTACAAATAAAATTGTAAGAAAGTTAGACTGGGGGCCCAATATAGGCCCAAAATCCAGTGAAACTTGAGGATCAAGATTCAAGAGAAAGGCATGATCCTGACAAAAAAAATAGAAGAGAAAGGCATGACCCATAATATCAAGGGTAAAAACGGAAAGAGAAAGGAGCGACCAAAAAAAGAGAAAAAAAAAAAAGAAGTGAAAGAGAAGACTCCGATTGTAAACAACTAAGCTCTGAAATCTGCCATGGATTTGTGATTCATTTCAGCTACACTTGCTTCTTCTGAAGCGTCACACTCTTCACTCTTCATTTCTCCCTTCGATCGTCATCTTTCTCTGCGTCCATTGGATTCCGTAAACGATGATGTCCCCGAACAAATTCCCGGCGGATCGAGGCTCTCCTCCTCAACCTCTAAGGTAAAATTGTATCTCAAGAGAAAAACCTAAAATTCTCCCCTTTTCTCTAATATTTTGCTTTTGGATATGCACATTATTAAACGGTTATTTCTAATTTGTGGCAATATTTATTATTATTGGGTTTTATCCTGTGACAATGGAATAGGAGATTTCTCTTTTATGGTGTTGTTTAGTGCTGCAATGTTTTAGCGTTTGATTGTAGTCGTTATCTTAATGTTTCAGTTGTTTTAAGAACTCGGTTGTAGCCACTGGTTCAAACTTTTTATGATGATTATTCCTACCAATATTTACCATGCTGTCTAATATGTAGTAGATTAGTTTGATTTGTGTTTGTAGTTGGCTCAGTGCTAGTATGTTACTGTGACACATTGACACAGTAGACAAGATAATATTAGGAATCAGTGTGGATTGTGGACAAATTTGGTGTATCATTTACTGTAGGAAAGACGTGACTATCTAGTTTTATGTGACTTATCAATTAATAATGATAATATAAGAAAGTCTTGGGTGGTCTGGTCTTGGGAGAACAAGATAGTGGATGCTAGATTAAGAAGATTATATTGGATGTTTGGTAGGAAAATATTTAAAAATTGGCGGTTCTAACTTGTAGACAAAATTAGTAAGAAGAGCTTGGATTTAGATGGTGTGTTTCAGTGTTTGTGGATATGGTTTCTGGTAAGATACAAAGATATTGTTTGATTTATGTAGTTGATGTGGTGCAGTAGGGAAAAGCTTTATTGTACTCAGGAATTTCTGAGTCTAGTGACATTCTACTATGCCATACTGATTAGTGACTGGGTTTGTTCTTAGCGTGCTGATGATAATCTTCCGTTTGTAGACAAACACCATTGCAAATTATTCATGTTGCTGCAAATTTCATGAGGATATGGTCGATATACTCCATGTATCGCTACTTAACCCAAAGTGGAGCTTCGGTTGTTCTTTTCTTGTTTGCCTGCATAGCTCCTGCAGCAATCCTCTTTTTGATTTTGCAAAAGCCTTGGAAGGGCAGGCCACTTTCTAATACACAGGTAAATTTAACTGTTTTCATCTTAGGGCAGAGTGCTATATACAAACCAATGCATTCATATCCAAAGGTTTTAGTGATATGAACAGTCCTTGACTAGTACCATTTGTTTTTCAGGTTGTGCCATCCATAATAAATGGTGCTATAACAGCACTGTATTTTGTCTTGTGGGGAAAGGGACTGAGATCATGTGGACCAGTTAGGTTGGTTTTAGTATGCTTGTAGAAAATTTTAGTTTGCAAGATTAGTGTGCCATATTATTAGTCTTTAACTATGTCTTTTTACTCATGCAGCATCTTGAATGAAATTCATTCACATAGATCCCTGATAACTGATTTACAGTTTGTCATTGACCAATTGTTGTCAGCTGCCATCATTATATAGTTATTTCTTCAGTATATTAGTATTGCGCATGTTGAGTGATGCTTGAAATCAGATTTTTAATTTTTTATTTATGAACTTAACATAGTTATTTTCTTTCTTACTAATTCAGAGCAATACTGTCTGAGTATTCTGGTGCTGTCCTTGGGGTACTATCTGCACTGTTATATGGGAGGAGAAGCAATTTGTGGAAAAAGGTGAAACTTTCAGATTGTAACATTCATAGATATATCATACAAATGTGTCCCAAATGAATTAAAAGACTTATCCTTGAATCCCCCTCCCCCTCTTTCTTCCCCCACTATTTCTAATGATTTCCCCCTCCTGTCTTTTCAAACATCACCCATCATAATACGTTGGTAGTGACTTGCAAATCCAAATAGAAAGTTGTTTCTTGATTTATTTCATGTTCCTTGTTCTATCTCTTGCTTCCAATTTTGAAAGATCTCCTATATAGTTTCCTCTTTACTCTCCAATGGAACACAACATTGTTTTTCTGTCAAAAGAAAATGTGAACTTGTATAACTTCTAATTTCATAATAAAAAAAAGAAAATTCAAATTGTATATAGATCAAATGTTGTGATGTGTCCTACTGGTTGTCATTTATGCAATATGTTTAACATCTTCCCTAATCAAGCTGATACTTTCTTATTTTGAACCAGATAGGTGGCCTAGTTGCAATGTTGGCATCTCTATACCTGCTTTCTGAAGGCTGGGCTACAGCAACTTATTCTCCATTCTATATCCTCATTCAGATTTAGTTATTTTCACCCTTTTTTATTGTATAAATTAGCTAGTTTTGCTACCAAAATATCCTTTCATCTTATCCGTAAGTGTTGTAAACTTAACTGGAACTCACCATGGGAAGATAGAGAGGACTCAGAGGCTCAAACTGAACAAGCTCTGGGCTTGAGGCAAATGCTAGTTCCTATCTTGGCTGGAATCCTATCAGCCCTCAGAAGGGTGATTGCGAGGCGTGTTTCAATTAAGGTTGTAGCATTAAATATTAATGTAATTGCAGTTATTTTGTTTGGATCATACTATCTATCACTGACACACTGATCATTTTATGTTTTCAGAATCAACTTAAAAGGCGGCTTCATGCTTTAACAATTGCCTCGGCAACATGTTTTATGTTTCCTTTTGCCATGTGGGACATGATCATAGTGAGTTCTATGACATGTTTCTGATTATTATTCTAATTTCCTGGGTTCATTGGTGTTTGACAATTATCTGTAATCCTTTTCTCCATCTCTTTGATTATCAGGGTTCACCTTCTGGCGATAGTGGAAAGTTGCCATTCTCTACTTGGGCCTTTTTGAGCACTATTTTCTTTGGAAACATTGTGATATTCTATGCTGACAGTATAGCAGAGGAGAGGTATGTTGAGACACTGTTACCTTAAGTTCTAGTGGATAAATGAATGAAAAAACAGCACACTTTCATGTTGGCAGTTGTTTTTTGTATACTCCCTAGATTGTTAGACAAGGTGAATGAATGGCAAACTTTCATGTTGGCAGTTGTTTTTTGTATGCTCATTAGATTGTTAGACAAGGTTGTACTTGCTAACTATTGATTAATTGTATTTCAGCCGTAATTTTCAGCTCATCTTATTGGAAAATCGGCTTCAATTTGCAGATATGAATTTAGAGTTCCATGTCCCGGAGATAATTTGCTTACTTTTTCTGACTCCATTGAATGTTTGAAAAATATTGGTTTCAGATCTGGTAGGGTTAGTTCTGAAGTAATATGATGAGCTCCGAAGTATAATAAGAGTTCTGTGTGGTGTACAATAAAATGATGGATTTCTTAGGGTTCCCTTTGTGGTTCTGAAACAACTGAAAGTTGTAGTTCTATTGTAGATTGCACATGGTTTTCTCTTCACCAAGACATTTAACAGTAGCTGGTGCATGCATCATCATCATGGAGAATGTGTACAAGATGGATTTTTCTCTCATTGGCTTCACGGTTTGCTGCTTAATATTAGGTTTTGGTATGTTCAGTTATTATTTTTAAATACAAATATCCTCACCTATTTTTTTCCCCATGGAATTTTTTGTAGCAATGAAGTGGCTGTTTCATTGTCTTGTCTGTTCTAATTATTTTTCAATAGGTTTGCACTTCCAAGTTGTGGTATGTTAAAATAACCACTTAATTGCTGTAGCTAGTTGTTGGAGTCACGAGTTTGGGGTACCATTTGTAGCTTATTAGGTTTCTTGGTTTTTGTTCTCACTTGCAGATAACACATTCCTTGATAATGGAAAATGCAGCTAACTGATAAATGGCTTTATCTGTTTTATCTGTTCTTTGGTATTATAGATGTGATTCTTTTTTGAGGGATTTTCCATCTCGAAGTTACAGACAGACAGGCTGGGCAAACCCTGCTACATTGTGTTTAGAGAATACCGATTTATTTCTTAATTTTGTGCTTTCTTTCTCTAATATAAGCCCTAATGACAAGATTAGTATATGCTAGTTTCCCAAAGGTGCTTCTCTTACAAAGTTTTTCATCCAAAACAAGAATTAAAGTAATCTATTCCTTTTGAGTCTCTTTTTGTGGATTTTCCCTGTTGCCTCGTCCTAATGGAGGTTATTTTCTAGGAAGAGATTATTTCAAGAATCATTTTTATCCTGAATAAGTGGATGCTGAATTGTTTATATTATCTTCTTATTTATTGCCTTCTTACTAGTGTCTTTATAAATATGATAGTGGGAGAGTTTTGATATTTCAAGTACCTACTTACCAGCCATAACTGAAGAACTTGATATTTCAAATAACTTGAAAGTAGTTCTCAATGTTAATGGCTTAAGTAATTATGTTTTTGTGAAAAATAACTGGCCTTAGACTTAAATATAGCTATATATCTATAAAAAAGGCTTTGGTGTTATCTGTTTGAAGTCTTGAAGATAGTTTATCTTTAATCATGAATACATATGGTGTTGTTGTTCCAACCCTGCACAGTATTGCATTATCTCACTCTGCGTTGTTTCTGTCTAACTTGTTTTTGTTAACTCCTGGCTCCTGCTATTAAATTATTTAGGGATATATGAAGCAACTTCATTGGATCGCAGTAGAACGGATTCAATAAAAACTTCAGATTTATCAAATAGGGAATTCGATAGTCAAATTCATATGTCCTCGCTACCAACCTGAGGTGTGTATTTTAATCCCTAAAGCTTTTTTTTATTGTGGGGAGTAAATTTGTTGCATATTTTGTGCCTGTTGTTTGATTAGTACCTAGATATGGAAACTGAGATCACCTAGTGGATGAAGGGCTTTGTTGTGTAATCTATATATGTAAAAATTTAGTTGACCAGTGAAATCAATTTCAACTTTTCAAGCATGAGTCACTAACTATCATTATTTGAATGGTTGATTGGTTGATCAGCAGTTTTCGCAAGCTCCATTTCATATTTTCTTTAATTCATATTGATTTTAAGATAAAAGGAAAATATAAGCAATTGCATTCAGATAATGAGAATATATATGTATATGAAGTTACGAACCAAGCATTAACAAACAGATTGCAAATCTGCCTTTTACTGGGAAATTAGGATATAATGAGGGTATCTAAATGCCAGTTGCATCTGTATGAACAAATGTAAGGTTTGTTTTTCCTTTTGCCAGGTAAGAGCAGACATGGCTTCATTTGAAATTTTGAGCCTCTTTCCATGTCGAGTTATGCCGTGAGAGTGTCGCCGCCAATTTCATTCTGCGCACTTGTTGCACAAAAGTTGTTCTTTCTCTGTGAAGATGCACTGTCTACCACTTCTGGGGACTTAGGGCAGAAAGCATGTTATCCATCAAGTTCTATAATGATTGATCTGATCTTTGGGAGAATGAAGTACGTTTAACCTACACAGTTCATTATTTCACTTCGTACAGGATCATTAGTCTGGAAGTTTTTTGTGTAGTTTAGGAGTAATTTTCTGTCACAAAAGGGGAAGAAAGAAAATATTGTGGTCCTGTTGGGCGTTCTTTGAATATTGGTATAACTGACACCCATGTATGTTGAGTTGACTACACATTTTAATGAAAATTACTGGATCAACCAGCTGGTTATCCTTTGCTTCATTTTCTCTGGAGACAAACTGCTACTCATATATGTTTTGACTAATAAAATGATGGGTAAAGTATGTGACGTTTGGGTTAAATATTAATTTCTTTATTAATGTTTGACACGTTTATTTTTCTTCTAAATTGTTTTAAATAGATTTAGTATTAGCCTATCATTAAATATAAATGAAATACTTATTAATGTCGTTAATGCATATGCAATGAAAATGTTATTAATTTTATTTATTTCAATGTTGTGATTGTTTAAGTAAAAAGCTAATAATATTTATGTTGGAAGAAATTATAACTTATTTGATGAATAAGTTTTCAATAGAGGTAATAATACATCAATAACGGATAGCGAATCATCATAATGTCGCTCCTATATTGATAATGATATTTTTTAATTATGTATTTTTTATTTTTTTCAAAGTTATTCACAATGACAAAAAATGTTTTTTCAAATCCAGTATTAATTTGGAAAAAGTGTACAATATATATGATGCACTGATACGGGATACAATACGACACAAGACACGTCAACACATGAATTTTAAAATTTTACATGACACGGAGATACGCATGCATATAAAAGTTTTTTTTAGATAAAAGTTTTTTTTAGATAAATCGTAATGATATTTTAATATTTTATTGATATTAAAATGTAAATTAATTTTTTTAATTATTTTAATATCTTATCTTAATTATATCAAGTATTTAAATTCTTTTTTGTTTTAATATATAATAATATATACTATATCTAAATTTATTTTAAGAATAAATGTTAAAAATAAGACTGGATATGCTGGTACGTGATAATATATAAGCGTGTCCAAGTGTGTCCAGAGAAGAATTTTTTATTTTTTATTGAAACACGGTTTGGACATAGCAGACACGCGTGTCGGACGAGTGTTGGTGAGTGTCATGTCCAAAATGTGTCCGACATGTGGACACGGCAATTCAACGAAGTGTCCGTGCTTTATAGGTGCTAAGAAAGGTCTTATGAAAGGTTTTGAAAAGGAAAATAGTAAGAATTGCATATTTTCATGCAATTAAAGACATGTATGATGGAGTTATAACTAGTGTGAAGACTCAAGATGGTGTGATAAATAAATTTTCTATTGGCTATGATGTACGGATACTGACACGTACACGAAACATGACACGATATTGGACACGCTGACACTCGAATTTTAAAATTTTATAAGACATGGGGTATATACTTATAAAATATAAATTGATTTTTTAATTATTTTTAATATCTTATTTTAATTGTATAACATTTAAAATATTTTTTGTTTTAATAAATAATAATCTATACTATTTCTAAATTTATTTTAAGAATACATGTTAAGAATAAGATTGGGCACGCTGACACGTGATGGTATTTAGGTGTGTCCAAACATGTCCAGAGAAACATTTTTTAGTTTTTATTAAGACACAGTTGAACACAGCAGACATACGTGTCGGACGAGTGTCAATGAGTGTCGTGTCCGAAATTTATCCCACACGCGAATGCGGTAACTCAGGGAAGTGTCCGTGCTTCATAGTCTATTGGTATCAGATTAGACCAGGGACCTTCCTTAAATCCATACATTTTCACATTAGTCTTAGAAGTACTCATAGAGCATATCCAAGAGCCTGTGCCATGCTGCATGTTTTTTGTCGATGATATTGTCTTTATAGGAGAGTCAAGGGAATACCTAAATAAGAAGTTGAATTTATGGAGAAAAACTCTAGAAGTGTATGGTCTGCACATAAACTGTAGTAAGACGGAATATATGGAATGTAAATTCAACCATCGAAGGAGAAACCTTAATACAGAGGTGAAGATTAGAAAAAACATCCTACGAAAAGTTAAAAGTTTTAAGTATTTTGGGTGCATCATATAGGATAATGGAGAATTTGAATAGAATGTAAATCATAGGATCAAAACAGGTTGGTCAAAATAGCGGTGTGCATCTGGTTTTATATGTGACAAAAAATTGTCTTTAAAACTTAAAGGTAAATTCTATCGCACTACTATCAGACCAGCTATGCTTTATGGTACAGAGTATTCGGCGGCCAAAGGGGAGCACGAACATAAGTTAAGTATGGCAGAGATGAAGATGTTGAGATGGATGAGTGATTATACACGATTGGATAGAATAAGGAACGAAGATATAGGAGAGAGGGAGAGAGTTGGAGTAGTACCTATTGTAAAAAAGATGGTAAAATCGCGTCTTAAGTGATTTGGACATGTGAGAAGAAGACTGATAGAGCCAGTCAAGAGAGTGGATGAGATAGAAGATGGATAAGGAGTGAAAGACAGAGAAAAACTATCTATGAGATGGTTAAACGAGATCTACATGTAAATAATCTCTCTATAGACATAATAGAGTTCAATAAATTCGTTTGATCTATTTAGTCGATTTCACCTAATAGACAAGACATTATTGTTGTTGTTTGTAAGAAAAAATTTTCTTATCAATTTAGAAGACATTATCATTTTTTATAAATAGGATGACAATAAATTAATTGACAATATTTATTTAACAAATTATGTTATCAATGTACATGTTCTTAAGAATATTAAGTATTTCTTTAAGATTTAGTGGAGGGATAATAGTAAGTCTATTTAAATATTTTTAGATAAAAATAAGACATTTTACATATTAATAGTAAAATTGAGAAATAATTTAGACGTTAAAAACTAACATTGTATCTTATACTAAAATAAAAGACAAATGTAGTGAATGCTCAAAGAAATAATTATAACCAATAGATCTTTATTTTTCTTAGGTATCTTCTAATTATTATAAATGAAGATGACGGAGGCATTTATAATGGATTAGAATAGTGTGTTATGCATAATTATGAAGAATTTGGGTGTTTTTTATGGATATGAAGATATTATTTTTAAAATTAAAAACTACAAATCAAAAGTTTAGATTTGGATGAAGATAAAATTTGAAGGTCAAATTTTGGGTAAGAATAAAAAGTTAATAATTAATTTTGGATAAAAAAACAAAAAAATTTTAGAAAATCCAGATCGAAGGATCATTTGCATGTTTAAAAACTTTTTTAGTGTTAGAATATAAATTTGACCTTTAGATTTGTAAATTTTTTTTAAAGAAAATTACAAATCTACCCCTCAAACATCCAAAATAAAAATACATTAAACTTTTACATTATCGAGAAATACTCTGCTACTACAATACAAGAAATAAAAAGCCTTTAAGGACCTCTCTGTTGTCTGTTCCCATGCCTCCTATCTGATAAGAGTTGTTGAACAAGGCCAAGTTAGGCCATGGCTTTGTCTTCATTGGCTAGGCATGCATAAAAAGATTAGGCACCTATTTTAGTTCCCTTAAAAAGTAATATTATATGCTCACACGTGCCTTATCCTACATTTGAATGAACATTCTGCCTGCGGCAACATAGATGATTTTTATATTGAGACAAATTAGTTTTCAATCAAATTATTTGACATATTGATTTTTTATTATTTAAAATATTAGATAAATTATTTTTTAATAAATATATAAAAAATTTACTTCTTTATTTTTCAAGATTTTTAGATAATTCAATTTCTTAATTATGCTATTTTTTTTAAAAAAAGTTAAAGACTAATTGATCATTAAAAAAAAAGGTTAAATATTAATTTATCATTTTATTTTATCGGAAATTAATTTATCTGATATTTTAAAAAAAAGTTATGCTAGGTAATTAATGATCTTTTTAAACAATATGAATAACCACTAATCAAATAAAAATATATTACACCTCTAAATTATCCACCTAAATCTTAATATTAAAATAACTATCTATATACCTAGTAAAATGAATATTCAATATATCTATTATTTATATTATTTAATATTTTTATTGTCTACCTATACTTTTTTTTAAAAAAATTAGAAATCAATTAATCTATCTTTTTTTCAAAAAAGTTATTTATCCGATACATTGTTAGAAATTATTTTGGAATTGTACTCCAAATCTTTAATTAAAAAAAAGAAAAGAAAAAGAAAAGACACTTAAATGTCTCTCACTTTTTTGGTTTACAATTACATGCAAAATTGCAAAGTGGTCGTTCCATTCCTCATACCAAAACAAACTCACACCTCACAAGTCACCAATGAGTAACACACACTTGCTATGCTTTGCTTTATGCCCAAGCTGAGCACAAAACATTACATGGCAACATCACAAGAGTCATTGGGGTTCGAAAAGATATGTCATTATAAGAAATTCTTTCATATATTTTTTTTTAAAAAATATTTGTACTATTTTGTATATATATATTTTATATTTAATAAAAATAATATTATCATTTTTATTTTTGATGATATCACCTATTCATGATTATATATGATGTTTTTATATTGTATATTTACATGAATTTATATATATAAAAAAAGAGTAACATTATTAAAATATAAGTGTTCATATCTATTTTTTTAATTATATAAAAAATAATTTTAACTATTGAAAATGAAAGATGTGTTAAAAGGGTATATAAAAAATTATATATATATATATATGTATATAATATTCTTCTTTTTAAACATATTTAATGTTAAAATAAATATTCTAAATTTAAGCATAAATATAAATTCTTTATTCATAATAACTAAAATTTATATAACTAAATATAATAGGTAAATTATATATGCATTGTTGTATTCATTATTCACTAAAAGAAATAAAAATAAATTGCTTTATTCACAAAAAAATCATAAAGTTACCTTCTCTTCTTTGGTTTCTGGATTTGGTTACATCACTCTCAAACAAAATAAAAAACACAATCCTAAATAAATTAAAAAGTGAAAACACAATCCTTTTCCACTTCCCTGTGTGCCTTTTCAAGAGTTTCCAATAATTTAAAGCTCCAACTTATTCTTACTAAAAGAGAAATAAAAGAAAACAAAGAAAAAAAAAAAAGAAAAAAGAGAAGATGGAGTTTAAGAGTGACCCACCTGTTGTTTTCCTACACATCTGGACATTAGGTGCAAAATGAAGATCAAGTTGAGATTTTGTGAAAAGGTGGCTAGCGGTGCTTGCATAAAACTGAGTTTTAGAATCTGGGTATTTCAGTTTCAATCTTTATTTTCTCTTGGTGAGGGTTAAAGTGACTAAAGTTTTGAATTTTCTCACTTTTGAGTGGTGATTGTGGTGCTTAAAGGAAGATGATTATGTGAAGGGAGTGTGTATCAGAGATCTTCTCTGTGGGGGTGGTAGAAATGGAACCTCCTAAGGGAATTTGGGCTTCATTGTGGAGCTTTATCTGCTTTCTGCCTTATTTCATTGGCCTTATGCTTCTAGGAACCATTAAAGGTGAATTTCCATGACCATGGCTCTATTCTTCTTGGATATTTGGTTTTTATTGGTTTGATTGGGAAATAGTAGTAGTGCAAGTGTGAAACATAGAAAGAGGATTCTCTTGTTGATTCCTTTGGTAAAATGCAGTACTGAATATGGAACATCTCTTCATGATTATTTCTATTAGTTTTTGAGATAGAAAGTGAACTATAGAGAAGGAATTTCTTGATTATTGCTTTACAACATGTACCAATATAGGGGAACATCTATGGCAGTTCTTTCTATTAATTTCAAGTGTTTTTAAATGAGGATTTGATTTGATTTTATTTTGGTGGAGTTTAGAATCTTAAATTTTTTTCCTTTAACAATGATGAGGGTGGAGATTGGTGTTTCATGCATGTATTCCATTTTGACATGAGTTGTTCAATGACTGATTTTACTTAATTAATGATAATTTAACAAACGTGAGTGCTGTTGAATTAATCATATGATAACTTGTTTGTCAAGCCTCCTCACCAACTCTCAAACTGCAATATTACTTCAGGTTTACTTCTCTGCCCATTCATATGCCTAATAATGGCAGTTGGAAACTCAGCTCTCATACTTGGTCTTTGGACTGCACACTGTATTTGGACATATTATTGTGTTGCAAGGTACTGTATTTGGACACATCATTGTGTTGCAAGGTGCTTTTCTTGGCTTCCGGTGTCTCGGATTATCATCGTTGATTTGAGCTTTTTACTCTTTCCCCTAACTTACAGAACTACACAATTAGGGCCTATTCTGAAGATTGTTACATGCATAAGTGTACTACCGGTGCTGTTGGTTTTGTGGCCGGCGGTTGGCGTCGTTGGGAGTATTGTAGGCGGAGCAGCCTATGGATTTCTTTCGCCAATTTTCGCTACTTTGAAAGCTGTAGAGGAAGGAAAAGAAGATAAACTTTGGCACTGTTTTATTGTATGTTTTGCTTTCGAAGTTAAAAAAATTCTTGTTTGTTATTTGTCTTCTCTTGTGGTAAGTCAATCCAAAAATATGATGCTGCATTCACAGGATGGTACATGGAGCACTGTTTCAAAGACCTTTGATACTGTCAAGGATGTAAAAAATCTTTGTTACCATTCTTATTTTGATGTTATGGACGACTTGCGACTAGAAGGGCCTCCAGATGACAAATATTACGAGATCAGGTTTTATGTCATTTATTTCTCACTATGGTTGTTATATTATCATAATATCATGTTCCTACTGAAGTCATTGCTTGAACCATTTGGCTAAGAAGGTGTGAAATCCATGTTTCCTTGCTGATGCAGGCTGCATTATTTACTTGGTGCTGTTATAGCTGCAGTTCTTGGGATCATAGTTGACACGCCAGCGGTATCATTTATTGCCATATGCAAAGGTCCTTACATGCTATTTAAAGGGTGGAATCGTTTGTTTCATGATCTTCTCGGCCGTGAAGGTCCTTTCCTGGAGACAATATGTGTGCCTTTTGCAGGCCTTGCAATCCTTCTGTGGCCACTGGCTGTCATTGGGGCCGTTCTGGCATCCATTATAGCCAGTGTCTTTCTCGGTGCCTATGCAGGTGTTGTGACCTACCAGGTCAGCCCTCATATAAGTTTCTGTATCTCTGTTAATATCATAGGTAGTGTTAGTACTCAATACTCATGTAACATAGGCAACATCGAATCCTTTTCTCACTAGCATCGCTGATTGGCAACTCAACGACACCTTAAATGGATTTCTATTTTCTGAATCTTAAAAAGCCTACCATTTTTGTGCCTTGTCTTAAACATGTAATTTACAATTCAGCTGAATAGATGTTGATAGTAATACTAAAAGTATCCATCCTTGGATCTGATTTGGGGATTAGATGTCTTTATTTGTTCCTTAAAAATGCAGGAGTCTATCTTCTTTGGCCTTCGGTACATTATTGCAGCTTTATCCCTTTATGATGAATACAGCAATGACATTCTTGGCATGCCAGAAGGATCCTGCTTCCCTAGGTTCTTATTCTGTTATGCTGCATAATGTGTCCTTATGATTCTGCAGTTAATGCTTTTAACAAGTTTGGTATTTGATAGGCCTCAATATCGGAAAAAGGTCAAAATATCGCGGACAATTTCCCATTCGGACTCCCTGTCAAAGCTAAATCGCCTACGAAAGACTCCTTCTCGAACATTTTCACTGAAAGATAATATTGTTGAGTTGAAACCACTGGAGGTATTCTTTTTAGAATTTTGTCCAATGATGCATGACTCGAAAATATGACACCTTTTTTACCCTCTTGAATGTTCAAGTTCTGCATCAGAATTCAGCATTTGTTCTAAATGAATATTTGTTCATGACTAGTGTAGCTGTTTGATGCCTTGTTCAAGGACTGTTATAATGAAGCTGAAACACTGGTTTCCGAAGAGCTGATAACACGTGACGACATAGAAGCGGCCAAGTCTGGTAAAGGGAGTAGAGTCATTAGTATTGGTTTGCCAGCATACTGCCTTCTCCAGGTGCTGTTGCGCTCTGCGAAGGCCGATTCTGAGGGTTTATTGTTGAGTAAGTAGAAGACTTGTCCCACTGAGATTACTTTTTCCCCAAGTTTCAGGTTTACACTTTCTTTTATGCTCTTTCACATGCTCCCTTGGCTTTAGGTATGTAAGATTTTTGGTTTCTTCTTTTTTCTTTTTCGATATAGGTGATGGTACCGAACTAACTGGCACAAACAAGCCAAAAGCTAAGATTTTTGAATGGTTGATTAATCCCCTTTTGATCATTAAAGAACAAATCAAAGCAGAAGATCTTTCTGTTTCGGAAGAGGACTACCTCGGCAAGTTGGTTCTCTTGAATGGTCATCCAAATAGGGTAGAAAATTCAACAATAGCAGCTCCTGAATCTGACCGCAAACGTGCTGAGCTTGATGCATTGGCCAGAAGGTATGTCGTACATACATATATGATTGAAAAAAGAACAAGGTTCTAAAATCCGAACTAGTCATTGAACCAATAGAGTTAGAGGTTCAAAGGTTTAAAGGTTCAACCAGAGTTGAATCGAATAAAATTAATAATATATTTTTAGAAGAAAAATTGATTTTTTTTTTTTTGGTATTTTATTACTTTAAACCGGTTAGTTGTTAAAAATCAAACCAGTTCAATTGGTAATTGATTTTTTTATTGGGTTTTCCGATTCTTTGACTGGCGATCGATTTTTTCCTGATCCGCACTAGTCTGGTGATAGGTTCCAAATTTACCCAGTTGAACCGGCCAGTTCGATCCGGGTCTAAGAACCATGGATAAAAGTAAACTTTTATAGAGACATGAATGATGTAACTTTTCTTCAAATGACATTGTGTAAGCTACTTAATGTTACAATATTGAATAGTTTTTATTGGACTGTTACACTATATGAAGCACGGACACTTTGTTAAGTTGCCGTATCCACGTGTCAGACACATTTCGGATACGATACTCAACACTCGTCCAACACGCGTGTCTGCTGTGTCCAACCGTATCTTAATAAAAAATAAAAAAAGAAGACATTAAAAAGTTAAAAAATTATTTTATATTTTATATCAATAAAATATCAAAATATTATTGTAATTTATCTAAAAAGTACTTTATATTTTATATATATGTTGTGTCCCTGTGTCTTATAAGATTTTAAAATTTGTGTGTCTGCATGTCCCGTGTCGTGTCGTGTCCGGTGTCAGTGTCCATGCATCATAACACTGCATAATATAACACGTGTCTACATCTTAGCTTGTATACGTGTGAGTAGCTACAATATCAAAATTGGGTATCATTTTTCCTTCGTCCATCATTTTGTTTAATTTTTGTTTCTTAGGCTACAAGGGATCACGAAATACATGACAAGGTTACCAACCTTCAAGCGGCGGTTCGATGATCTGGTGAAAACATTGTCTCATGAGCTTGCTGAGAGACATGGAGGAGCATCATCATCAACAACAATCACCAGATCAAAGAGTGCCTTTCCTCGAATTATGAGCATGAAATCCTCCAAAGGCAAAAGAACCAACGGTCTTGATGAAGCGTCTGAACATGCAAGAGATTTAGATACTTCATTGTAAGAAGGAAAACAATGTGTGTTCTCCAGATAGCAGTTTTGCTCAAAGAATGATATTTGTGTCTATAATATGTTTGTAAGAATAAGAATATTGTAAAAATGGGTCCAATAGAATGCCTTATATTTCAATCCATTTGCACTTCTCTTTATTTTTATAGGCAGCAAACGTATTTAGTATTTACACACATAATGCCAATGTCACTATTTTGCTTCAGTTAATATGCATGACTATTTTAGTCTCTATTTGTTTCTGAGAACAGGACAAAATAAGATTCTGAGATCAAGACATAAAAGATAGAGATACAAAATTTTGTGTTTTTTTATTCTATTTGGTGATAAACTAAAACAAATTATGAAAGTCTAATTTATTTTCATTCAAAAAATTTGAGACGAAAAATATAATAATAAAAAATATAATTATAAAAAATTAACAAGAATAATAAAAAAAATAAGAAATAAGTTATGTCTCATGTTAGTGTCTATGTGTCTTTTCTATTAGGATGGACACAAAATACACTAATTCAGTGTCTTTGAACACGTTATCTCTATCTATTTCTCATCTATTAAATGAACGATTTTGTGTCTTTGTGTCCCCGTCTCAATGTATTGTTTCTGTAAACAAACACAGCCATATATTACATATATAATTATTCATGTAAATTTTTATTTTTTTTGTAGTGAGAAGAGGCTTTGATGTCTATGTTATTAACTAATTCTCTCAAAAACTAATTATTACATAAAAAAATAAAAAATAAAAACACATGAATGACTTTATATTTGTTTTGTATTATTAGTGTAAAAATGTTGTAAAGATATTTAGTAATTGACAGAATCATGAACCATCTATTATTTTAAGAATCGTCAAATATAAGTTATTGTTTTATGACTATTCATGAAATGAAAGTAAAAAGTAAATTTTCTTTTATGATGTGGAGTTATGTAAACGAATTTAATTGAATAAGTTTTTAAATGGTAAATTTAAAAATTAATTATTTTTACTGATGCAACAAAATTCATAATGATTAGTTGGTTAATTGACTAAAACTGAGAAAGTTGCAACGTTCGAAAAATTGCTCCTTTAATAGCACCAACTGTATTTGGCGCAAACCCGTTTCTCCCTCACTCACTCATCACTTTTCTTCATCATCGTCACAGCCATTGACACCAAAATTAGCATCACCATCTTCTTCTTCTTGGAAGCAACAACATCAAAATGTGGAATTTCGAGTGTGATTGGTACTCTCCCAAGAGCCTCCTCAGCATTCCCACTCATTATGATCTCCCAGTACTTCCAAAACTTCACCATCTCTATTGTCAATTCTTTCTTTCTTCTATTTGTTTGTAATGAATTGCTTTTTGATTTGGTGAAGGGTGATCGGTTCATACCAAATAGGAGTTTGATGGATCTTGATCAAGCCCAGAGTTTGCTCACAAACAGGACCAAAAAGATTCATAACAAGCAATTCAATGTACTTGATTACTTCTTTTCTTTTCAATTTTCATGCCAAGAAACAAACTTTGAAGCCTTGATTACGCACTGCCAAGAAACGTTTTCCCATTCTAGAATATTGGATGCCTCAGAATCACTGGTTCTTGTTTAATTTTGTATTCTTTTTCCCTTCATTTTCTGTGGAACTAATGAAATTGGTCAAATTAGAGGAATTGCATGTGTTTAGGGTTAGGAGCTTTAACTTGTGTGTGTGTGTGTTTTTTTCCCTCTGCAGGATGTGTACAGAAAGAAAGTGGATGAGCAACTGAGTTTGGATTCAGAAGGTAATCCTTTCAAGATGCTGGTTTTCAGGGGAAGCCCCAAATCAAGTAGAAAATCCATCCGGCATATCGATGAGATTCGAGAGGGAGAGGCAAGGGCGCTTCAAAACAGTTGCAATCCCTATATGCTTCGTAAATTGCCAAAGGTTTCTGTTCACTTTTTTTCACTGCATTTTGCAATCTGTCCTGAACAACAGAAGTGTAGAAATTTGGAGGTTGTTTGCGAAGACTTTCTAAATTTAGATATATCTTATCTTGCAAGCAACATTGCATATATTATTCAAATTTTCTTGTAGTATATTAGCTGAAGCAAAATCCTTGTAATAGGTATAGTTTATTTATATCTATATAGTATATAATTTGAATATTACAAAGATGAGATTAATATCATATCATATAGTCCTTTCTAATCAAGTCTCTCATGTGTCATTATATATACTTCTTGAAGTATACAATCCCCATCCCTGCAAAAGTTGTTAAGAGTCATACATTGAGAAAATAGAATTGGAATCAAATCCATCAATTTCTTCATCATTTTCTAGATTTATCTTCTGGTTGAGTAAACTGAACTACTGTGAATGCAGGGTGAATCAAGGATATTGGATGCACCAAATATTAGAAATGATTACTACACAAACCTTCTGGACTGGGGGAAAAACAACATTCTAGCGGTTGCGTTAGGCTCAGAAATGTACCTTTGGAACTCACAGAATAGCAATGTACTTAAGTTGTTTACAGTCACTAACAACAATTATCCGGCTAGTGTTGCTTGGTCCGATGATACTAGATACATTGCAATAGGATTTATGCACTCTAATCTTCAACTCTGGGATCCTGAGACTTCAAAGCTGGTAATGCACCTCTCTATTAATATTTGGTGTACAAAGTGTCTTGATGTACTTAAGTCCTTGATTCTTGTAATGTACACTTAGGTAAGAAACCTGGAAGGTCATGATCAAAGGGTTGCAACCACTGCATGGAATAGTCATATTTTAACTTCTGGAAGCCATGACACATCTATAATCAATCATGATGGTAACTAGAAACCCCTTTCAGCCCCTTTGATGCATTTATAGTATAATAAGATGTGTGTTAAATAAGGGTTGTTTGGTTTGTGAACAAAAAATAGAAAATGGAATTTTATTGTTTTCAGAAAGTTTTGACAATAGTGTTTCGGGAATTTTGGTGCTTCTATAGTTTAAAGTGCTTGATTTTAGTCCTACATTAAATGTTGATGTGACAAATCAAATATAAATGTGAAAAGTTAAATAATGATATCTCTTGTTTTATCATGTCTGCATTGACTAAAATAATGGTAGAAACAAAAACCAAAGAACAGAAGTTTATACTTTATAGAGACAAATAAAAGAATCATGAATTATGATAATATCATCATACCTTATTTCTTTTCTTTTTGGTGTGTTGTTGTAAGCAGTTAGAGCAAGAAATGTGATTTCAAGAGTAAAAGCACACAAAGCAGAAGTTTGTGGCTTGAAATGGTCAAGCAGGGGGAACATATTGGCAAGTGGTGGCAATGAAAATGTTATTTATTTATGGGACTCATCAAAGATGAGTTCTTCCAATTTCTTGAACTGTTTCAAGGATCATTCTGCTGCAGTGAAGGCCCTTGCTTGGTGCCCTTATGATTCAGATGTACTTGCTTCTGGAGGTGGCACCCATGACAGATGTATTAAGTTATGGAATGTGCAAAAAGGAACCTGCATTCGCAGTATAGATACCAAAGCTCAGGTAAGTTAGGCATTTTTCTGCTTCTAAAGTATAAAAATATTCTGTGACATAATGTGATAGAAACAAGTCAAATTACTTAAGTGCACACAAACTTTGCCACACCTTGCTTGTATCTGGCAACACTTACCATCTTATTGATCAATTCAGGTTTGTGGCTTAGAATGGAATAGGCATCACAAGGAGATATTAAGTGGCCATGGCTTTAGTACAAGTGCAGATCAAAACCAACTCTCTTTGTGGAGGTATCCATCGATGACCAAAATCGGCGGCTTGGATCGACACACTTCTAGAGTCCTCCATGTATCTCAGGTATGGTCTGAATTATTATTAGTATTTTCTCAAGTGATAGATTTGTATGCTTGATCAATTACAATAGCTTCAAATGGCTTCTTGCAGAGCCCTGATGGGTTAACAGTGGTGTCAGCTGGGGCAGATGAGACTCTTCGCTTTTGGGATGTTTTTGGACCACCTGTTACTCAGAATTCACATACCTCGGATCTAAATAGTCTTTTGTCTCTTAAGATATCCCCAATAAGATGAAGGAAACAAAACAATTTTGTCCTCTTATTCATTTTTGTGTAAATAGTTATACCATTGATCTTGTTACATCAGTCAGGTTTTAGAAATACAATATTGTAAATGAATTCATTATTGAGATATGCACATAATATTAGTCCAAAAGAGAAACAATGCTTGTTAATCTGACAAATGACATAATATTGAGATATGCACATAATATTAGTTCAAAGTTGACTTGTACTTTTTAAAATTTAAAAGTCTAATATAACTTTATATATTAACTAATTTTCAAATTTAACGCTTAAATTTGTGTCTCTTATAGTATTTTTAAATTTTAAAAACTATTTTACTAAACATAATTGTTGTTGCTTGTGTTTATTGAAAGTTATTTTTAATTCTTTTGTGACAAATTATTTTTAATTTAATTTACTAAACATAAATGCTACACTTCTTAAAAAATCATCTTTTAAAAGCTAGCTTTTACGAGCTATTTTGAAAAATAAAAATTTTACCAAACTCAGCCTTAAGTCTATAGAATCTAGCTAAATCCGCAACTCATTCTAAAATCTAAATGATTAAATGTCATGTGTCAATAATTGCTGTTTTAACTGATACCAGAGAGAATATACCTTCATCTGTTAAAACTTATTTAAATGTTCTTTCTCTTATTTAATTGAGAGATAAAAATACACGTTTTAGACAGAAAAAAAAAATATCGTCCAAATATATTAATTTTTTAATATAACTAATGGAGTAGTTTTTTTAAAAAAAAAAAAAGGCAGACAATTTTTCTGTTCTCACCATGAAGTGATCCACAAGGTGGTGTTGCCATTAAGAAAGGAATTTATCAGAATGAGACAATGAGGAGAATAAGATAACAATTGGGGGCAAGACAAAGAGAAGATCCTTAATTACATCCTTTGAAATAAGCGAAAAGAATAATACATTTCTTGAAATAACGCAAATTAATGGTAACTCTCTCTTCAAGAATAGTGGCAAAATGTTCCATTGAGTTAATTATTGGACACATTATGCCCAAATTCTTTTCTTTGGTGCAAGATCTGATGTCTTTATCTCATCTATCTTTGCTGCTACAATGAAATCGTTCATGCTCAATCCCCCTGCAAAATTTTGAAACCATTTCTAGTGTCCTTTTGCAAAATCAAACTTCGAATTCAGCAAAAATAATGTGAAATCCAATGAAAGTAATGCATTTTTGTTCTTTCAGAAAATTTAGCATATTTTAAAGTCATTATCATTTTGGAATTTCAACTGAAAGCATAATTTTTATACCATTTTTATCCTATGACACTCTGCCGTCATAAGTCCATTGCAAATTTTTCTCAAGGACATATTCGTACTTTTTTTTACCTTAAGGACCTATAAGTTTATCACAAAATTCTTCATAGATCTATTTGTCTAAAAGGGTTATCAGAGTCATATGTGAAACAGATTTTTCTTAATTCTTGAAAGATTTTTCAGAGTCATAACTGAAAGATTTTTCTTAATTCTTGAAGACAACCTTAAAAGACAAACATTGTGAAACAGATGGAGTATATAAGAAGGGTTGTTCTTGACTTGTTGTTCCAAGGTTATATGGCTTACCAATGGAAGCTGTCCATAGTTCTGCTCTAACTTGATTGGGTTGTTCCAAGTGAATACTTGGGAAATGGCCAGCATGCTCTGCTACTTTAGAGATTCTGTTAATGAGTTCAACTCCGCATTTAAAATCTCTCAATTTCCACAAGCATTGAAGCTTAAATCCACCTTCCTCCTTCAATAGTCTCCAACCCACAACCTACTTAGACCAAGAGAAAATAAGTTTAAGCTGGACAATGCAAGTGTACCTCTACCATTGAGTGAGAAAAAACTTGCTTGATCGCGACATATCAATTACCAAATCCATATTATATATTTCTGTAAATTTATACATGTTAATATTTTTTCAACAAAATAATCAGCGACTAGAATAATCAAATCTGTTATAATAGAATAATCAAGTCTATTAGAGCAGATTGAAATCAGAGAACACAGAAGGTAGAAGGAAGAGGGAGTGCACTGCAACTACATCTCAGAAGAAAAAATCATCAAGAAAATTACTCAGCTAACTAGCTTAATACCATAGTTATATGGAACACAATACGATAAGCAGGAGTTGGTATGCGGTAAGCTACTTCTTTTTTTTGGTTACCCACGGAACAGGTCAAGGATTAATCCATCGCGGATTGGAGCTCCATTTAAGAGTTTGCTGTTGGCCAATGGTGGCTGCATAAACATGGTGGGATTCGAACCCCCAACACTTCTTAAGCGGATGAGTGAGCTGACCACCCAACCAAGCCAAGTTGGTTTGCGGTAAGCTACCTAATTGGTGAATTCATGTAAGCTTAATACACATATATCACCTACATAACTAGTAACTACTTATTTTACTTGTTTCTCAAGTTGCCTGTTACAAATGCCAGCTCAGCTACTAACAAACTAACTGAATCTAGCTACTCTAACTAATTTAGCTGCAGCATAACAGCAACTACTTTGTGGGACAATCATTCATTCTAAGTTCAAACCTTCAAACGCTATCAGCAATCACTACAAAAGCAATAATAATTGGTGCAGTGAATTGGTACCTTTCTTACAAGCTTCTGAATATCTTCTTCAGACATAGGAGATTGAAGAGGAGAAATAGGAGTGCATTGTTGCTGTGAGAGAGAGAGAGCGGAGATATTGGGAATGAGGATCTTGTGCTCACTGTCAACGTTTCCAATGACTTTCTCACCAAAACCACTCTCCAATTCCGCGGGAAAAGGGTCTCTGGCACCGAAATCGCCCAAGAACTCGTTGGTGTTAAAAGCGCGAGTTGCTACGAGCGAAGAAGAAGAAGAAGAGAAGGCGTTTGGAGAGAGAGGGAAGCGTTGTGGTGAGGGGTTGTGAAGGAAACGGGGGTTGATTGGGTGGAGAAGAGGGAAGACAAGGTTTGAAGTGGCCATATCTGTATCTACGAGTTTGACTCGGTGGTGGTGTGTGTTGTGCTTAATTTCGTTGGATAAGGAGAAGGATGATGAACATCAACCACACCATACTTATGCTGGGGACAACATCACTTAAGTCGTGGTGGACTGAACTCTGGTCCCCACTCCTAAGTTTTTTTCTTTTTTATTTTAATTCTTATTATAAACTAGTGATTTTGCTAATTTCACAGCAATTTTTCCTTTTTTTTTCACCAGAAACATTTTAGAGTTGACACACTTCTCCGACACGTATATATATTGTGCCTTAAAAAAAATAAAAAATTTTGAATATATTTAAACACACTTAAATACTATCACATATTAACATATAATTTTATACTTAATATATATTTTTAAAATAAATTTAAAAAAAATAATTAAAAATATATTTCATATTTTAATATAAATAAAATATCAAAATATAATTATAATTCATTTAAACAATATTTTATACTTTATTTATATATATATATTTAAACATATTTAAATAGTATCATATATTAACATATAATTTTATATTTAATATATATTTTTAAAATAAATTTAAAAAAATAAAATAATTAAAAATATATTTTATATTTTAATATAAATAAAATATTAAAATATAATTATAATTCATTTAAACAATATTTTATAATATATATGTATCGTATCTGTATATCTTATAAAATTTTAAAATTTGTGTCTTGATGTGTTTTTGTTCGGACTAGTGTCGTAATTAATCACTAATTAGTAATTACCACCACTGATTTTCCACTTTGTTCCAATATCTCAAACCTACGTGATGAAGCTAGGTTAATAGGTGTAAAAGTACTCTTACCAAGGTTGCGAGAACCGGACCGATCAATAAACCGGTAAGGTCACTGGTTCAATAGTTCATTGGTTCGACCGGAGTTCAACCGGTTTAATTAAATATTAAATAAAATTATTAAAAAACTTAAAATAATCTTAAATATATAAATTCAATGATCTCTAACTTAATAAAATTTAATATTTCACATAATAAATTATCCATTACTTAATATTAGAGGTTCACAAACAACTTCAAACATCAAAGTTTATAAGTAAACAAAAAATAAAAGTACATAATGACAAACCCATAATGTTCTACATTCAAAAGATACAATTACTAGCAAGTTTTCAACTAATCAAAGGTGCAACTCATCAAAAATCATAATTATCATTAAGTGTTCCAACATCTCCATCATAAACAGGTAATCCAAAGCCACCATCATCAGAAGTACCACCAAAAGAAGCTGTATTTGAAGAATCAGCAACATTAGGGAAATCCACATCAAAATAATCAAAATATTCATCGTGAAGCAGAAAATGCAAAACAGAACAGAACAGAAGAAAGGTCACAGAAGCAACAATGCAAAACAGAACAGAAGCAGGTAACAAGGTCACAGAAGCAACAATGCAAAACTGAAGCAGCTACCAGAAGCAGAAAAAAATATTCATCATGATTTGATTCATGAAGCAGTGAGCTAACAGAAGCAGCAATGCAAAACATATTCAAAATAAATAACATCAATCCTGAAAATCAAGGGGGGCTCAGAAAATCAAAATCCAAAATCAAGCATTGAACAGGCGAGCACAGAACAAGATCAGAACCTCAGAAAATCAAAATCAAGAAGCATAGGTGAAAGAAGATAGTCTTACCAAATTCAGAAGGAGGCGGGCTTGGCCGGTGGTCGTCGGCTGCTGTCGATGGTTGTGGGTGGCGACGAGGAGGCGGGCTCGGCCGGTGGTGGTCCCTGTTGCTCTCGATGGTTGTGGGTGGCGACGAGGAGTCCTGTTGCTCTCGATGGTTGTGGGTGGCGAAGAGAAGGCAGGCTTGGCCGGTGGTGGTCGCGGGCTCGGGTATGGTGGCCTTGGTGGCCTTGATGGCTGTGGGTGGCTATGGACGCTGGCGCGCTGTGGGTGGCTAATGGCTATGGACGCTGTGGGGAAAGGGAACTGGGGAAGAAAGGGGAAAGAAAGGGGGGGTATCAAATTAGGGTTAGTCGCGATTCGCGAACGTTATTCTTTTTTTTTTTTTTTTTAAAAAATGCCAAAACGACGTCGTTTGGCACATGAATTCGCAAACCATTGAACCGTAAAAAAACCGAACGGTTCTTCCGGTTCGCCGGTTAACCTCCGGTTCGACCAGTTTTTTGACCGGTTTTTTGCCAGGCGGTTATTAATGTTATCCGGACCGGTTAGGTGACCGGTTCCCGGTTTTCCCGGTTGAACCGGTCGGTCCGGTCCGGTTTTCAGAACCATGACTCTTACTGAGATAAAAGATTAGAGTATCTGAATTTCTCTAACTTTTTTTTCCTCTCACATATACACAATTTTAAAAAGTAATTTTAAAATGGTTATTGATCCCTTCAATTTTTTGTGTTTGTTCTAACTTATTAATTATCTTCAAGGTGATTGATTAAACAAAAATTAATCCCAAGCTAATTTACATTGCAAATACAAAATAAGAACATTCATTTGTTCTTAAAACACACGAGTTTTTTTTTTTTAATTTTAGCTATAAATATTACAAGGTGCATACTATGGTGCTTATATATATTTGTCTAACTTACTAAAAAGAGATAAAAGTTAATATTTAAATTAAAAAACATAAAAGTAAATAAATTTTTTAATATTTAAATTTTACCATAAAAGATAAGTTCGACAATTTCGACATCAAAGTTATAGGCACCACAGAATTTGTCTTATTACAATGACTATGACTACAAAAGAACATTGATTTTTTTTATAATCTACTATACATATCAGACATAATCAATTATAACTTTAGCCAAAGAATAACAAGGCTAGTAAAAAAAATCATTAAAAACCAAAGAGAAAAAGAAAAAATAAGGCTCTAACCATGTGAGCTTGCATGGCACTAGTGTAACGTAGTAACTGCCCACTACCCCTATATCTCCTCCAACTTCGCCAACCCCTTTATATATACACATCAAATTCAGCCAGTTTCACTGCATATGCACTCATTCGCTTCTTGCTATTCTTCTTTGATGATGATGATGATGAGTTCCATGACTACCTCTGTTGTGTTTGTGTTGGTCATTCTCTTGGGTCTTCAATATGTGGCTTCCCTTGAGTTCGACGTGGGTGGCCCTAAGGGGTGGGTTGTTCCGCCTTCTAATGACACCAACATCTACAATATCTGGGCTTCTCACAACAGGTTCCAAGTTGGTGACTCCATCCGTAAGCACTCTTCTTTTTTATTTATTCCATGCTTTCTTGCTTATTATTTCTTTCACACATAGGTTTTTTTAAGAGAAATGTTAGAAACCAGCACTTTTGTTAAATAATGGCCAGCATTTAACCATAAAAAAAAATTGAATGATTCTACATCATTAGAAGTAATCTCACACCATTAAAAATATTATTAATGATTAATTGATGGCTAAAAACCACAAAATCTGCTGGCTCCTAAACTTTCTCTTTTTTTATTCCATAGGTTATAAATATGATGATTATTAAACCCTATCACTTTTTTTCATCATCTCATATAAATTGATCATCATCATATTTGAAAATGATAAATTTCAAAATTATTTAACGATTTTCAGCATAGATCAATGTTGTAGTATTTGCTTTTCTACGAGTTTAATTTGAATGACTTCTTTTTCACCTTTCATATGGATAAAACAAAAGGGTCACTATGTAATAGATGTATGTGTGTGTGCATGTCTTATTATAAACTAAATTTTTCTTCATGAGGGAAGAGATTGATGATCTTATTTATATTTGTGACCTGAGAATTCATTTTCCTTCTTGAACAAATGGGTTAATATTTGCACCTGAACTCACAATTTATCTTAGTGGGTATATCATGCACTTCTTATTTTATTTAAATTTCGGGATCTTAAGAACATTTTTTACTCCCATCAATTTTTTTTCAAATTATTATTTTTAAATTGATATTTATAAATAATATAATTAAAAAAAACGTCAAACTACAAAGGAAAATATGCTCAATTAATACCCAAAATAAACATATTGCACAAGTTCAACATACAACATCAAAACACACAATTTTAAACAAAATTGTGTACTATATTTAAAAAAATAAAATAAAATAAATCAAGTGTTACTAATTCTGAGTTTTGTGTGTGTGTGCAGGTTTCAGGTACAGGAAGGACTCAGTGATGCAGGTGGGTGAGGAAGATTACAAGAGATGCAACTCAACTCACCCAACCTTCTTCTCCAACATTGGCAACACTGAGTTCAAGTTCCAACACTCCGGGACATTCTACTTCATCAGCGGCGCCACCGGGCACTGTGAGAAAGGACAGAAGATGGCTATCAGGGTTCTGGTTCCAGATGACCATGACAAGTCTCATGGGTACCATGATGCAGTTACACCCTTTGCTGGTGTTTCTGGAATAATAATAACCCTCTTGTTCCTTCCCTTTGTTTTGGCCTCTGATGCTTTTCGTTCCTATATGTAATGTTATGTGATTTTAGTGTAGTATTGTTCTTATTAGGAAAATTATTGTGTTTGTGTGTGATGCTATTTGTTCTTATTAGGTGTTTTTCATTCCAGTAGTCAGGGATTTTGTATTGGAACCTATTATGCACTTCTGTTATATAAGGTGTATTGATCTCTGTTTCATTTATAGTCTAATTTTGATATACTAGTAGCATAAAATACTAGTAGCATAAAGAGTTTTACACGATTGTATTATGTCTTAAAATAGAGCATATAGAATCATAAGCATAAAAAGCAATCATCCGAATTGATACAACACTTCTCCACTTTTCATGAGTTCAACCTTGCAATCACATGCTAAAAAGCAAAATTATTTCACTTTGTGATATTCTAAACTCCTTTATAGCAGCTATATTTCTTCTTGGCATTTTCCAATCCGCAATCCAAAAAAATTGTTTGCAATCATGCTGAGTAAAGGCACATTAACAAGGTTTAACGTTTCTACCCATCCCAGGGCGAAGATTGCGCATGATCTTCTGCAAAGTTTTGGATATCTATGTCGACAAAACCTTATTTCATAAACTAGCTGATAGCTACTTCTCAAGAAATTTAAGTTCTCCTAGACAAACCGAGAAATACAGCTCCCGACGAAACCTGTACCCTAAGGTCGGCGATATCCACATCATGGCCACCTTCAACCAGGCCCCATCTTTCCACCTGTGAAAAGAATCAAGTTATATTGATAAAAGTCATAAAATAATGTGAATGTGTTAGGGTACCCTTTCTTTATATAAGGGTTATCCATACCTTTGATATAATAAATAGTCTAATATTTGGACACAAGTTTTTTAAAATTTTAAAAGCTAATTACTCTAAATTGGTCCGTAATAACTTTTGCTTCAAACAAATTAGTCCCTTAAAAAAAAAAAAAAAAAAAAAAAAACTGATCCATGATGCACTGATTTTAGTTGATGAGAGACGAGAGACAGGACAAATTTTCAACCATACTGATACCTTGTAACTTTATAAGGTACAGTACTAATCTCCAAAAAATGAAAACAAGTATATCTAAGGGAGGATATAGGGTGTTTCGAATTTAAGAACCTGAAAATCTTCTTCAAGTCTAATGAGCTCAATAGCTTCCTCAATCTGCAATTTATCACGGACAACAGCTATAGCAATAACTAAAGAATGCGCTGCAGCAGCAATAGCATCAATTGCTGCCAATTCACAGTCATCTGATCTCTTTAGAAGGTTCTCTACGGCTTTTACCAGACCATCTTCCTGCTTTCCACCAAAAAAGCTCGAGTACACAACTGGCTTGAATCCAAATTCCGATTCCACCCAGCAAAGCAGAGGGTTCAATTTTTCTACTTGGCGATCTGCAAAGTCAGAAGATTCAAAAATAAAATCTCTCAAGTTTTTCCCATGCTAGTTATTTTTGGTTATTTTCATAGGAGACTGGATTCTTTTTAACCCAAATAACATTGCAACAAATGCATGTCTAATAATCATCACTTTAAGAAGCACTGAAATCTACTTTTAACAATGTAGGACTCCTTTTGTTTCGCAATAAGTGTCATATTATAAATACGCGCATGGATTAGGGACATAATTGAAAACATCTTGATTTTGCACTAAACTAATTGTACGAATTACCCTTATTAAGTATTTTCTTATGCTCCCCCCACCCCAAAAAAAAAAAGGTTATCAGTGGAAACTGGAAAAACAGTAAATAATGTTGACTAGTTTTCCTAAATGGACACTTATTTGGACCAAATCAAACCTTAAAAATGGACACTTTTCCAAAACAGGATGGAGTATATTTTCGGCCTTAATGATTTCATAGCTAAACAGATAGATGGGCCAGATGGACTAAGCATCGTTGGACACCTATACTATGGTAGAGGTTGAGATACCAATTCACAGAATTATTAAATATTAACCCTATAAATTGTAGAATTTGATTCCCAAGGTTTTGGTCCTCCAATTCTAATTGACTAACCAAATGTTCAAGTTGAAATTATCAGTTCTAATTCTATTCTTTCTCTAATGAAACATACTCAACTTGCTTTAATAGAATACAACCTTTCTTTTCTTTTAATCAATTTTTACAATAATAGACTATGTTAGCATTAACTATAAACTTCATTAATTCAGTAACTGCAACCAGAAATGAAAAGACATATCAATGAATAACATACCATGGACATGGCTTGTCAAATCATTGTCAGCAGGAGCATGGCAAAAGACTAAATCTTGATGAAATTTCCTCATCAAATGCTCAATAATTTTTGGCCTTGTGAGTGGAACTCTTTCCAGGGCAGTACAAGCAAGTTTCATAAGAGGCATTGTGAAGGGTCTAATACCATCTGTTTGCTACAACAAATCAAGTGTCATTACACAGTCCACATACAATGATAGACTCCTAACTCCTAAGCAACCAGAATTACAGATAAACTGAGTATGAAACATTATTAGAAGCCATAGTAAGTCGAATTAAATTAAGCCACAGGAATTTGGAACTGACTATTAATGGTTGATAACTGGCTATGCACATTTCATCACCGACTGCAAGACTGCAGCAAGTAGTTGTTGTGATTGTGATAATCCCAGATTGGTGATGAAACATTAGTTGCAACTCATTCAACTAGTATATTTACTTTATTTAAGTTTTTCCTAAATATTTTCCATCGACGACAAATCGACATCCACCATATTAGTTTTCGACGATAAGAGGTAAAAAAGGAGGTACGAAATCCGTAAGAGTTACACTAGTTAGTCCTTAAGTACCAAAAACTTCAGAACCATGGTTGCCATAGTAAGTGACTCAGAGCCTTGAAACCAATATCTTAATATACTTTTTACTTCATTCTTGTATGATGCTTAAAACATTTTCAGGATGCTATATCATTATTTTTATGAACACAGGATGCTAATGCTATATCATTACTGTTACTCACCACATAGTAATGGCATGTCATTACTATTACTCTAAATTTATAAGGACTAAAACTATTGCAATATTTCAACATCTTTTATTAATTTATTCAGCTTCATCCTACTTCCAAGCTAATTACATTATATGCGGATGTTACACAACACTATTCACCAACAATAAAGAGAAAACCACCAATTTATTCCCAGAAAATAATATTACTGACAATCTAGTCCATGGAAAAAGGAAATGCATTCATGATTCTCCAAATATAAACAGTGTTCAAGAGCTAAATTACCAATGTCATAAGTCATAACAAATGAAACATTGCGAATACCTGATATTCCCATTCAGCAGCAATGGCTTTAGCAAGTGCAAGAGTTGGGAGCTTGAGTGGTTTCTTGGAAGGGGTCTTGAGGGTCCTGTAGTCCAGCATCACCGTCCACCCGTTCCCGTCGTCAGCCTCCCTCGTCGTCACCTTCTTGTAGAAGCGCTTCCCCACTATCGACCCCGTCATGAACGACATCGGCATCGTCACCGATGAAGAAGACCGTCGATCCGGCCCTTTCACATATATGCTCTGGTTGTTGTTGTTGTTGTTGTCGCCGTTAGATGAGAAGGTGAAGGCGGAAGAGGAGGAGGAGTCAGACGCGGGTGGTTGTTGGTGCTGCGCGGCGGAGGTTGAGCGGCGGACAGAGTGTGAGAGGGATGATGAGAGCGGGATGAGTAGTGTTCGGGATTTTATTGATTTTAGGGATTTTGTTATTAAATTTGCCATTTCTTTTTTGTTTGCGGTGGTGGTCGTTGATAGTAAGGAATTTTGGAAGGGATTTTCGGTCTCAGACAGACGAGTTGGCTGCTTTGGAATGAAGCTAGCGGCATGACCCGTTTAATTAGAAATTTAGAATCCCGCAAAAGGCACTTAAACAACAATTTAGTTAAATAGACTGAATTGTTATAATTTTTAATTATTAATTTTATATAAAAATAATTACACTTAAATTTTTATAATAAAAAATTATAAATAATTAATTTTAATATAATGTAAAAATGGTGTACTAATTATATTATATTATATTAACAAATAATTATTTTTTTATTTAATTAGTAATGCAGTTAATATAAAAAATTATTTTTTATAATATATCGTTAAATAATGAAATATAAGTATAAAATTCATTTATACTGATATTATTATTAAAATTAAATTCTTTTTATATTTACAACATAAATAGTCATTAAAAAAATAATGTAATTAGATTACTCTCCAAAACTCTTTGTGGTGCATTAAAATTACTCGTAAATATAGTTAGTATTTTGAAGATTAAACTACCATTTTTCGCTGCTGCCTCCAACACCAAACCCTCCAAACACACTCCGCTGCCTCCCCTCCCTTTTCCACTTTGGGTCCTTCTCCTCCTCCCTCTTCCATCCACAGCGCCTCTCTGCTCCGCCGTGTCCAATGGTGACTTTATCTTTTTCTCTTTCTCTGAAACAATTCTGATCATTTGTTCTTTATGATGTGATTTAATGGCTAGGTTTGATTGAATCCTTGGGATTCTATTGTCTACTAGTGTTATTTTTAGGGTTTGATACTCATCCTACTGGTGTAATCAAATTCTGAAGATTTTTTTTTGTCTTGCTTTCATAATTAGAGCAATTCCAATGCAAAAATTGTGTAGGTATAGGTATGGGTGCATGTTCTAATATAACTGTAGTTCAGTGTCAAAAAGTGAGAATAGTTGTGATTTCGGTATGTAGTTGCTATCAACTAGCTTGTCTTCGTTTCCGCCTTCAGCTAATCCTTTTTGAGAATCTAGCATTGTAGTATACATTCTACATGGATTTATTGAGAATTTGAGAATTGAGAGTGAATCAATTGCACATCATTTCAAGTTTATAAATGGTAGGATGAGAAAAAGAAGTAAAGGGATAGATATACAAGCCCTGCTGATCCAATTGCTCTTCTTTTTATTCTCTTATTCCATGCTAAGTGCCTTTCCAGCACAAAAATAAGTATTTCTTCTGCAACTAGTTCTTGTATGATTTGTTATAATTGCATAATACACACTGTTTTTGGAGAAGTGATAGATTTCCCATTTTCCCCTTCATTGTTGCAATATAACTGATCAGGCTGAGTTCTAGTATTTCATTTATTTATTCAATAAGAAATATGTAAGGTTGTGGACCAAATATGTTAATAATTATATGAGCTCTGATCTCATCATATATTCATATGAAAATAAACCCCAAACAATTTTGCTGATGAGTGAAACTTTTTTCTTTTCATCTTTTGTTTGGTCTGCACTCGGCCTGTGTGAAGTCACACAAGGGGCTGTGTGATAATGTGAAATTACACGGGATGCAGTATACACATTTTGGGGGGCCATGTGACGAGTTGTCTGAAAAGTTGGTTCGGGTTGTAGGGATAGCAAAAATGTTCTATATATATGGCAAAGGTCCAGATATGATGGCTCTTTTGCATGATTCCCTTCCTACTTTTGTAATATTAATGCTTTTTTAACTTTTGTCTCACATTTCGTTATCTTATCTTTGACATATTAACATGAAGCTTCCTAAGAACTATTTAGCTAGTGCATAGCATTTTTATTTTATCTAAACATAGAAATACATTGATTATCAGGTAGAAAAACCTTGTTTGCGAGATGTCTGAGTGCTTGGGCCTCCAACTTGGATGGTAACGACATATTTAGATTCAAATAAGCCTTAGAAATACATTGATTATCAGGTAGAAAAACCTTGTTTGCGAGATGTCTGAGTGCTTGGACCTCCAACTTGGATGGTTGAAACGACATCTTTAAATTCAAATAAGCCTTAGGAATCTTTTGTGGTTATAAGTTTCTTTTTTCTCAATAAGCTATGATTTTATATTTTCAAAATTTTTGTAGGCACTCCGTTTTATGTGTTATTTCTTTCAAAGGGCGCAGTAGTGTTGTATGATCCATGCCTAAGTGGGACAAGTTGTTGTATTTCTTTCGAAGTGGGAGATTGTCAATATTAAATGGCTGCAAAAGCAAACCCTTTTACAATGATATATTCTTTACTTCAAAATGCAGTATATTTTAATTCTTGTGTTGGCATTAATATTTGTAATGAGCTTGCTTATTATTAAAATTAGATACATGGTGATTTTGATTCCCCTTAAATGTTAACATGTTTGCAAAATTCAAAACTCCCCTCCCCGCGCACAAACAAAAAAAAAACCGATAAAAAGGGCTTAGTAGTAGTAGTTGTTGTTAATTATTTATCCATTAGCTTTTCTTCCATACCCTCATGTTAGTTCGCCCGTTTCCCTTTTCTTTCAGCCTAAAATCTTTTTCTGAGCGACATCTTATTTTCTATTGAGAACAAAAAGCAATGCTTCCTCAGCGCATGAAGAAAGCTGTCACTGATAACCCAAAGAAGCTTGCCAACTTGATTGACCTTGTCAACCTTCCATCCTCTCTCAGAGACTTCGTAGGTCAATCTCAGATCTCTCGCTTGGGTTGCTTCATGCGCGTTTGGTCCTACATCAAAACCAATAATCTCCAGGTTCTTTCCTTATTTTGAAAAGTATGTTCTTTCATACGGAGAATTTATATTGTCCAGTATCAGGTTGAGTCATGAGTTGACCTTCTTTTGTTTGATGTATTAAGATGTAGCTTTGATGGATTGACTAAAAGATGAGTTGCTTCACTGCTTTGAACAGGATCCAAACAACAAGAATGTAGTCAACTGTGATGAAAAGCTAAAAGGTATTTTGCTGGGGAAACCTCGGGTTGAGCTAGCAGAACTCCCTGCGCTTATCAAGCTGCATTTTCCAAAAGAGCCAAAGTGAGTTCTATTGTATAAAACTACAAATCAAGGTTCCTGTTGTACTGTAAAGCACACACATACCTTCGTATGAGTCGCTGGATTGTTGAATGCTGAATGGTGAATGCATTTATCATATTTGGAATAGTCCAGCTTGAAATGGTCATGGTATTCTTTTCATGTCTTCCCAATTTTGCAATTAGGAATCATGTTTATTAGAATTTTGTTAATTAGTTCGTTTTTGTTGAAAGATTACCCATCACTCCTCGTAGAAATAAGTTGGATAAAGTATTATTTAATATTTTAGTTTCTAATGGTTGGACTAAGCTTCAGTTTCGTCTTTAAAATTTGAAATATGTTTTTGCCCAAAAACCTTTTAATATATATTTCGTATTTAACGAATAAAATTGTTAGAAAAGTAATTTTTTGACAAATAATCTGTCAGTAAAATAGTAGATAGATAAAGATTAAGAGATAACAAAAATTGACTTAAAATATAAATGTAGGTTAATTTTAATATTTACTTTTAAAAAAATAATTAAAAAAATTCTTAGCATAGTCAAATACATATATACTAATTTGAAGAAAAAAAATATATTTTACTCTTACCAAATTTATAAAATTAAATTATTGTAAAAATAATTGCACCATCAAAATTTTAAACTTAACATTTATAAAAGTACTTACATTTAAACAATTTGTGCAAAAATAAAAATAAATTAGCGTGTTTTAAAAAAAATAGAAAATTTGAATTTGTAAAAGAAAATGAGGAAAAAAAAAACTTGCTCCGGGAGCAATTTGATTCATGACATTAAATTTTATGGATTAAAATTCGTTAGTGCAAAGTCAGATCCAGTTTAGTATGTTGACAAATAGTATGTATCATTAACGGTCATAAAGTTACATCTCATTAAGTTACAAATAGTATGTTACATGTATCATTTGTGGATTTCAAAGATATTTTTTGTGCAATTAAAATCTCAGATTTTGGTCAACAAAAAAATTTTATATTATTTTTTTATCCAACTAATCTGAAGTTTCCAATTATCTATGCACCACAAATCACATGTTCTTGTTGTATCTACTAGTATTTTTATCTTTACATTTTATATGAATCAACTACCTAATGAATATATTAAATTATGTGTCTCATGCAACATAAGTGATCACTTTCTATATTTATTTAGTCATTGATCATGTCACTATATTTACTTAGCACTATTTTACTCATCTTAATATTTGAACTTATGCATCCTTAATTTCTAATAATGCTAGCAAATGATCTTTTTAAAATGCACTTCTGCTTAAATCTAATTTTAAAAAATGCACCTGGTAAGGGTCTTTCACCCTAATATCAAATTAATATGAAAAATATTATGTCAATAGATAGGTGAATAAACCGCGAACGCTAGTGCACTTCAGGTAAAGCAAGGAGTGCAGCACTCTTTAAAAGTTAATCTATTATCAAAAGTTATCAGATAAATTAAATTTATTTATTATTGTTGTTTTTTTGGTCATGGACTGAACAAATAAACTAAAAAAACTAATTCCCTCATTTAACACACGACTAAAAAAACTAATTCCCTCATTTAACACACGACGACTTTTACACCACAAAAGTACTCAGAAAAAATAGATTCTCTCTAGTAAAAAAAATTAGATGGTGTCAATTGTGATCTTTCATCCTTCAATGCTCTCTCTCATATTTAATTTTGACCCCACTTATAAAGTTAATGGTGAGAGATCACACTGCATTTCCTCAAGTGTTAAAAAAATTGGAGAGGATCTGTTTCCATTTTGTTTGCTAGCAGGTGCTTCCACTATCGTTTCTGGCTAGCTATAGATTTTGACGAACCCACCTCATTCCACCTCTACCATAGATGGCCTTCAAAGTCTGAAAAATTGCTGCCATAGAAAAAGAACACGCATTTCTGTCGGCCGATGCTGGTCGGCTAACTCCAAACGCAAAACCCATTCTATAGAAGAATCTCGGTCTCCATGAAAGCACCATAATTTTCAGATGAAAACGCAGTCAAAGCACAAAATATATGGCAATTATAACAAGTTCATTATCTTTTATTTTAAATTATCCTCAACGTGTACATAATAGAATGAAAAATTAAAATACAATTATATTTAAACAATTATTTGTATTATTTTTTATTAATTTATTCAAAAAATAATTAAATTTTGAAGTTAATTGGTATAAAATATTACAGATATAAAACTAAGAAAAAATTTTATTTGTATAAGAATCAGCCTAATAAATAATTATTCTATTTAATATATAATTAAGAATATTTTTTTCTTTGCCAACGAGTTATAGTTCAAATGACATAATCTCTCTATATTCACCTAAGAGTTGATAAAAAAAAGAATACTTCTTTCTTTTATTAACTTTTTTAAACATTAATTATTTATTTTACATGAAATATAGAAATAAATGAATATAATATTTATTGAATAGACGCAGTTGCTTAAAATTTTTTTATTGTCATAGTATTTGAATCAAAGAAAAGAAAATATTATTTTAAAAAAACTAATAATGTATTTTTAATAATATTCTTAATAGTTAATACAAAATAATAAATTTTAAATATTTTTTTAAATAATATATACCAACTAAAATAATATAATTATCCAAAATAATATATTATAAATATAGTAAAATAACATATTTCAATAAAAAAAGTTTATAAAAAATTATATAAATATTTTTTTATATGAATTTTCGCACAAAATAAAATTATTATATATTTGTTTGCTTTTTACGTTTTATATATATATATATATATATAATTAAATTTATATAATACAAAATTTTTTATCATTCTATTCATATTTAATATTTTAATTTTGTTTCACACAAAATAAAATTATATATATGTTTTATCATTGTGTTTATATTTAATATTATAATTTTATTTCACATAAAACAAAATTTATTTAAATTTTAATATTATATACATAATATATATTTAATATTATTTTTTTTAAGATTCTAATATATCTTTTTTTCTGGATTTAGTACATGAATTTTCAACTTATTCTTTATGTATTATTTATTTTAATTCTAAAGTCTAATAACTTTTTTTTGTATAGACATGTTTTTAATATTTATATATTATTTTTATTTTGAACTTCAATCCAATATTTGAGACTTACAAAAAAAAACCTAAAATTTGTCAAAAAAATGATTAACAGGTTATCTTTTTAAATCCAGACCATTTAAATAAAATATAATAAATAAAGAATTCAGATTTTCAAAGTCACACGGTGTGCAGCACTCCATACTTAGCAAGGAGCGTTTAAGGATCATACTTAGCAATGGGCATTTAAGGATGAAACTGAATAAACAAACTAATATTCATCAAAAGATTAACCAAATTTTGTCCAAATGTCCCTTTGGCCACATCTAGGGCCTCAGCCTGCTTTCCGGGGACACCCTAGAAAGAAAAATTGGCTCATTAAAATTGCATGAATAAAAAAAACAATAAAAAAATTAGAGTTAAGTACAATTTTGAATTCTCTAAGATCGAAATTTATTTACTTTATTTTTTTTGTTTCAAAATAGTTCCAAAACCTTCTTTTCAAATTTTTTATTTTTGTTATCAAATTATTTCTCATTAGAAAAAAAAAGGAAACATAGAGAGGGAAAAAGAGAATGGGGATTACTAACAATGTGATTTAATTTATCCAAATCAAATCAAAATATGAAAGGAGAAAAAAAAGAAAATCACAACCGGCCCTTCGCAGCAGTCTTCGATAACGCGGGCAATTTCGTCCAGCCCTGGCCCACTCCACCAACGCCAGCCAAGAATCTGCATCCATGACCTCCGGACGAAGAATAGCCACCACCACTGCCGCTCGAGGGTTTGCTTGAGGGTTTGCACCATTATTCCCGTTGTCAAATCTCTCACGACCAGGCTCCTCGGGCGGCACTGAACTGGAGCCTCGACGAGCGACAGCGACGACGACCAAAATTAAATTAATCTGTTTTCGATTTAAATTATGATTAAATGAACGTTTAATTTAAATCGATCTAAATTTGAACACCATTCAGTAACCAATTCACTCTCTTTTTCTTCCAATCCATTGTTCTCATTCTTGATCTATAATTCAAGAATTCTTCTCTTCAAACACAAAGTCTATTAATAATCCCAAATCTATAGAAATAGAAAATCAATACAATTTATCATAGAAAATTAACAAGATCAAGAACCTGGTCAAAGAACAATAATTAAAACATGAATTGAAACAACAATTAAAATAATAAAGCTTCAGTTAGAAGGAGGAATAATAGAATCGATATTCTGTTAATCAACGGCAGACTGATCAGGAATCAAGCTAGAATAAAAATTGTTATTAGAGAGTACTACAAGGAATTATATCACAAGGAAGATTCTCCTATAGTGGGTTTTAAGAACGGACTGGTAGGTAGGATAGAGCAGGAAGATTCTATAAATCTGGAGGCGCTGCCGACAGTTGAGGATATCAAAGAGGCTGTATGGGATTGCGAGTCTTCTAAGGTACCAGGTTGTGACGGTACAACATAAATTTTATTAAGAGGTGTTGGGGTGAGATTGGTCTGAATTCACGGCAGCGGTGATAGGATTCTTTAAGACATGAAAGTTGTCGGCGGACTCCAACATCACTTGGGTGGCATTGGCACCTAAGTTCATTGGGGCAAGAGAGATTAAGATCTGCGACCTATCAGCATGGTTGGGTGCGTATACAAGGTTATCTCCAAGGTTTTGGTTAGGAGGATGAGATCAGTGATGCATTTGTAAAGGAAAGGAAAATACATGATGAGGGAACTTATCGTATGTGAAACTGTAAACGGGCTTAAACTGAGAAAAAAGGGCAGCAATAATCAAGTTAGATTTCCAAAAAGCATATGATAGAGTTTTGTGGACATTGTATTGCAAAAGATAGAGTTTGTGCATAGATGGAGATCGTAGATTATGGAGTGTGTGACCACAGCATCTATGTCGGTCCTAATAAATGGGTCACCATCCAAGCCGTTCAAGATGGAAAGAGGCCTGAGACAAGGTGACCCGCTTTCTCTTTTCTTGTTTGTATTACTACATCGAATGGTGGGAGAGGCAGTCAGAAACGGACGTATATCACCATTGTTGATTGAGAGAGATAGTATAGAGCTGTCACATCTTCAGTTTGCTAATGACACAATTCTGTTTTGCCCACCGGAGAAGGTAACTATTAAGAAATACATGCGGCTCTTGAGATGCTTTGAGTTGATGTCGGGCTCAGTGAAGGATTACCATGTGTTCATAACACGCAGCGGATGAAAAGAAGGTAATCCTAAAGATCTATTTTTGTGTTTAAACTTTATTCCAATAATAATATATAGATCAGATCTAAATACCTTTAGACGCTTTAGTAAAAATCACTTTCTCCTTCGATGGTACGAAGGCGCTATCGTATCCACACCGAGACCAGCATTTGCTGTCAACTCCTTGACCAATGGACATCTGATCTAAATTGAGAAACCTCTTGCAACTCTTTGCATGCCATAAAATTCTTCTGCAAGAATTAGGCTCACATACATTTATGTGCGTAGAGGTTAAGGAATAAAAACTCTTGTTATTCTCTCTGTTATTTTCCTCTATTCTTGGCATACATATATATAGTATGAGATTTGTTACTGATTTTAAATTTGATTCTCAATTCAAATTTAAATCATATATTTCACATCTGAATCCTTCAAATTTTATGAATCATATCGTAACTCAATTTGAAAACGGAATCAGTTAGGATCTCATCCAGATTTAAAAATAGAATAACTAATTATTCTCAAATTAAATCTCATTTAATATTCTCAATTATTATACTATTATTATATTTTTGGTGCTAGCAAAAAATATAATAATATTCCATCTGAATTAATATAATTATTTATTTGATCAAATCAAAATAATAATTAAATAATTCTATAGCAAAGATTAGAACACTCGTTAGTGTGTGACCCCATAGGTTCAATACTAAGCGGGTAGTAAATTAGTCATACTAAATTTACTAATCAAGGTTGGCGTCTAGCAACACTCCTCAACGACCCGATAGTATGAAGTAATATATTTTTACTAAGAACCTCAGAAGAACAAAGTATAATTCCTTCCATCTTTCCAACTCTTGGTTAACCTTTAGAGTATGGTTTAATTGTCAAACTCTAACTTGTTACCGTTATTATAATGAACTGTGAATGACTTAAGAAACTCATTTCTTCATTCATTCAATCCCCTTGGCCAAGGTTTTATTCATCTCCTTCATTATAATCATAGAGCTCAAACTCTTTACCGAGAGTTGACGGATTCCTTATTGACTAATCATTAATTCTACAAGTATTTAAATCATACCCAATATCCATTCAACTAGCACCCTAGGGTATTAGGTGTCCGGAATCAAAGTATAATAAATACATTGTTAATTACTATGACAGTCGCAGGTCAAAGGAAACTCTATTACTATGTTTATCTTGAGAATATCCTATTGACAAATATACGGTAATTATAACCATTAGGAATTCTCAGAATGAGCCAATTCAATGGTCATATCCCTATATGCACCATTTATATATATAATTTAATAAATAACATCTATTAATCTTCATCCAATGAAGACCATTATATATATATATATATATATATTGATCTTTCCGGATTATTAATGTCCTTTTTAATAATCCTATGACCAAGAAGAATTTAGATTAAATTATAAAAGATTTATCTCTCAATATTATGATCACTATCACAATGATAAATCTCTAAATTTAATCAAGGACCTTATTATATTAACATTTTAATATAATAACAATAACAAATTATTTGACACATGATTGATTGGATTGTAGTCATACTCCTTATTCCCAACAATCTCCCACTTGCACGAGAGCCAATCATGATAGATTGGATCTTGGGCATACTATTATCTCAGTAATCTCCCACTTGCACTAGAGCCAATCAATCATGTGTATAATTTTTCAATGCACATTTGTGTTTATCAAAATTCTTTTGACTTTAAACAATTTAGCTTTTGAGCACATGTGCTTGACCTTTTGTAAGATATGCCTAGTGCATAATAAATATCACGTTTTCTCAAAATATGAAATCTCCCACTACAATAGTGCATAATTTTATTTTAAGGACAATCCTTATTGAACATTATTATAAAAAATCGAAGTAACCATTAGATCTATCTCTATAGAATTGTATCATTATACAAATATGCTACTTTTTCAAAAAATTAGTTTGACCATAAAACCTTTTATACTTTCAGGAAAAAGTATATCCTCTATTGAGTGGTATATAATTCTAATAAAAATAATTGTACTCCCACTCTTTTTTTAAGATGGAATCCCTTTTCTAAAAAAGGAGTTTAACCTTTTATCACAGACACTTTGTTATAAGAAGAGTGATAAAAATAATCTCATTATTTCTTTAGGGTAACCAATAAATATCATTTTCGGATCTAATATCAATTCTATTGTTGTGCAATCTCTTAACACCTATAAGACATCTCCAAACTCTAATGTTCTTGAGTTTCAGCTTATGCCTTTTCCATATCTCATATGGGTAAAAAATTGATTTAGTGAAAAATTTGTTAATTTAGCAATATTTCTAAAATGTAGTCCAAATATTTAACAAACAGTGATCTAAATCAAATTTCACGTTTCTTAAACATGATGGAGTACATAGAGTACTAGTATTTATACATGGAGAGAATCTCATTCTCTATTAAATAGAATATCAATGAGATAATTAGAGATTTTACTTTACACTCTTATAATAAAAATACTCAATATCTTTATTATTGGTCAAACCAACTCTTAAGAGTAATTTTAATTGGCATCCTCAATACTCATATTGAGTTTTTCTAAAAAGATCACAAACCTTAATCATATTAAGAAAAATTTTGTTTGTAACAAAATAAATCTCTAAAAATGCTTGTAAGAACAATTCTTACTAAAGCCATTTGGCTAATGGCATTCCAACTTCTGAAGTTGTTTAATTCAAAATATATTGTCCAATACTCCCACTAGTTTAAATAAAATCTTTGATAATCGTACTATCTTACTTTGGGCATCATACATCTTCTCAAGATGTTTAATAATAAATATTAGGTTGTCTTTGAAATTAGAACTTATGGTTGTCAAAACAACATTTGTTGCAGTAAAGCAATATTCCAAATTCTTCACAACTTCTAACTATTCCATAACCAAATTTATTGGAGAATATTATTTCAATAGAATTATCATCTCTATGATAACTCTTTCATACATGAGAATAATTCTCAAATGTTAATATATTACTTTCAAGTATGCCACACAAAAATGGTCATATTTAAAAATTTAAAATATGAAAGTAAATAAGAAATCTGTATTTCTGTTAAAATTATTTAGAATCATGAATGAGTATCTTGGTTGTCAAGTTGTTACTCATACCTATTCCAAATAAACATGATTAAATTACATCCCATACAATTATAGTTCCAAATAATTATCTGGTTGTCAGATAATTATTTAACTGAATTATATTTTATACCCTAGGTTGTCTAGGTTCAAGTATAAAATTAATTCTCCTTATGCATCATCATATACATGAATAAATTTTATCCGTGATTGCAAGTCTCCTGGTTGTCAGGTCGTTCCTTGTAAACAAGAGATAAATTTATTTTTAACAATATCCTAACCTTTAAAACTTGTCTCTATTGTTAAAGAATTTCTACCAGTATTCTTGGATTAAATTTTATACTCCCAGGTTGTCTAGGTAAAAATATAAAATTAAATCCTTAATACATCAAATGTATACACTGATTATTATCTTGAAAATAATCAGGCCGCTCTTTATAATCAAGAATATTAGAAAAATTAATTTCTAAAATTATAGTGTTCAAAACACTTAATCAAATCAAAATTTGATTTTTCATGTACGAACGTTTAGCCTTAAAAAAATTATCAAATCAAATTTGACCTTTATATATACACTTATATATATAAAAAATGAACAAAAAATATTTTGCATCTTATTTCTTTTATTGTAATCAAAATCACAATAAAATTTAATAAATAAATAAAATCATACAAAATATTTGATTATAAATATAACTTTTATATTAAAAAATGATAATTTAATCACAATTAAATAATTAAAATAAATTAACTATTAATTTATTAAAAAACCATCTCAATGAAAATAAATACATCACATGCTTAAAATAATTTGAATTAATCCTATTAATTCACAAACTTTTAGAAATATAGAAATAAAAATTTAAACACAAAAAAGCCAAAGTTCTGATACCACTGAAGAATTACCATGTGTTTATAACACGCAGCGGAAGAAAAGAAGGTAATCCTAAAGATCTATTTTTGTGTTTAAACTTTATTCCAATAATAATATATAGATCAGATCTAAATACCTTTAGACGCTTTAGTAAAAATCACTTTCTCCTTCGATGGTACGAAGGCGCTATGCGTATCCACACCGAGACCAGCCTTTGCTGTCAACTCCTTGACCAATGGACATCTGATCTAAATTGAGAAACCTCTTGCAACTCTTTGCATGCTATAAAATTCTTCTGCAAGAATTAGGCTCACATACATTTATGTGCGTAGAGGTAAAGGAATAAAAACTCTTGTTATTCTCTCTGTTATTTTTCTCTATTCTTGGCATACATATATATAGTATGAGATTTGTTACTGATTTTAAATTTGATTCTCAATTCAAATTTAAATCATATATTTCACATCTGAATCCTTCAAATTTTATGAATCATATCGTAACTCAATTTGAAAACGGAATCAGTTAGGATCTCATCCAGATTTAAAAATAGAATAACTAATTATTCTCAAATCTCATTTAATATTCTCAATTATTATACTATTATTATATTTTTTGTGCTAGCAAAAAATATAATAATATTCCATCTGAATTAATATAATTATTTATTTGATCAAATCAAAATAATAATTAAATAATTCTATAGCAAAGATTAGAACACTCGTTAGTGTGTGACCCCATAGGTTCAATACTAAGCGGGTAGTAAATTAGTTATACTAAATTTACTAATCAAGGTTGGCGTCTAGCAACACTCCTCAACGACCCGATAGTATGAAGTAATATATTTTTACTAAGAACCTCAGAAGAACAAAGTATAATTCCTTTCATCTTTCCATCTCTTGGTTAACCTTTAGAGTATGGTTTAATTGTCAAACTCTAACTTGTTACCGTTATTATAATGAACTGTGAATGACTTAGGTATTAGGTATCCTGAATCAAAGTATAATAAATACATTGTTAATTACTATGACAGTCGCAGGTCAAAGGAAACTCTATTACTATGTTTATCTTGAGAATATCCTATTGACAAATATATGGTAATTATAACCATTAGGAATTCTCAAAGTGAGCCAGTTCAATGGTCATATCCCTATATGCATCATTTATATATATAATTTAATAAATGAGATCTATTAATTTTTATCCAATGAAGACCATTATATATATATATATATATATATATATATATATATATATATATTGATTTTTCCAGATTATTAATGTCTTTTTTAATAATCCTATGACCAAGAACAATTTAGATTAAATTATAAAAGATTTATCTCTCAATATTATGATCACTATCACAATAATAAATCTCTAAATTTAATCAAGGACCTTATTATATTAACATTTTAATATAATAACAATAACAAATTATTTGACACATGATTGATTGGATTGTGGTCATACTCCTTATTCCCAACACTCAGTATTAATTTTGACAAGTCGAGCTTGATTTGGATAAATTGTGACGAACAGTGGATCCAGAGTATGTGCCAGTTGTTGGGTTGTAAGGGTGATTCCTTTCCAGTCAAATACCTGGGTATCCCCTTAGGTGCAAATTCGAGGTTGGTGAAGACCTGAAAGTCTATAATAGACAAAGTGAAGGAGAAGCTCAGTCTATAGAAAGCTAAAGTCCTAAATAAAGTTGGAAAGCTGGTGCTGATTAAATCAGTTTTAAATAGTTTGCCGGTGTTTTATTTGAGTTTGTTCAAGATGCCGGGAGCTGTTGCTGAGAAATTTATTTGATTACAAAGAAGGTTCTTGTGTAGCAAGGATGATGATAGCAATGGAATGGCACTAGTAAGATGGGAAGTGGTGCAGGCCCCCTAAAAAACTAGGTGGTTTGGGAGTTGGAGATGTTATGGTTCATAAGGCAACTATGTTGTTTAAGTGGTGGTAGCAGTTTGCAAAGGAAGATTGCCTGTTGTGGAAGAAGGTGGTTTGCTCCTGTTATAATCTAAATCTTGATGAGCTACTGTCAACTCAAGTGCTACCTACTAGGGGAGACCCGTGGAAGGACATCTGCTAGCTACAAATAATGAATACCCATATAAGGGATAAGATGGTTACAGGCTTGTCCATGTAGATTGGTGATAGGCGGCGTACTCGATTTTGGGAAGATATATGCTTGCTTTGTGGATCTCTGAAAGATCAGCTTCTCAGACTTTTCTCTATTTCAAACCAATGTGGATCTGTTATAGGAAATTGTGGGTTCTGAGACGGGTTAGAGTGAATTTGGAATTTCCAATGGAGGAGAGAGCTCTTTCAATGGGAGTTGGAATTCCTGGGTCAATTACATTAGGCGTTGGGACCTGTAAAACTAATAATTAACAGAGAGGATAGGGTGGTGTGGAAATATGATAGACAATGAGTTTATTCAACTAACTCATTTGTACAGGTTTTGCAGGAGGTGGTACTCCCAGAGGAGATTACAAGCTACAGGTTCACTAAGACCATTTGGAAAGGGTTAGTTCCACCAAGAGTGGAGCTGTTTGCTTGGTTTGTCCTGATAGGTAGGGTGAATACAAAAGAATGGTTAAGCCGTTTTGGGATCATTAACCAGGAATATAACGTTGTGTTTTATGTAATAAAGATGTGAAATATGTACACCACTTATTTTTAGGCTGTGATTTTGCTTGGCATGTGTGGAATGTTTGGATATCGATGTTTGACCGACAATGGTTTGTTCCAGATTCGATGAAAGAACATTTTTTAAGGAGGATAGAGAGCAACGATTGAGATGTTTCTGTGCTATCGTTTGGAACATCTAGCTAAAAAGGAATAGAAAATTTTTCAGAATAAAAGTAAAGGTGTTGAGAAAATTACTAATATGACTGTGTTGAGTCACAACGAGTAGAAAGGTGTGGACCCCTTTAGTTGTTGATGGTTATGATAGAGATGACATAGGGATTTTTTGTTTGTCGTGTTAATTTTAAGTTTGTTGTTTTATTTGTCTGCTTTCACGGTTCCACTGTGTTGTGTTGAGCTCTTTATTTTTCAAAAAAATAAAAATTAGTCAAAAACAGTTAGAACTTATCTTATTTAGCATATAATATTTATTAATTGTTACAATAAATATATTAAATAAGATAAAATTTTCCCTTTTTTTTAATCCCCTTAATGTTACTGTTAAAATAATTAAAACAAAGAGCAACAACAAAGGACTGAAACAGAACCCAAATACAAGAAAGAACAAAAACAAGAGGAAATGAAATCACCTTTCACGCATTCTGAAACTCAAACAGATCAGATTATGCTGGAGCTCGAACACGTGACGCAGAGGTAGCTTAGATAAGGGCTAATCAGCGACGAAAGCATGGAGATACCGCGACGAAAGCTCGGTGAATTCATGGTTATGGGCTTATGGCTTTACTTTTGATAATTTTTCACGCTCATAGTATGTTTTGTGCAACATTTATTTATTCATAAGCATATTGACATTATTTCCTTTTTCTTCTATCCATGTCAATCCTCAATCCAGCCATGGTCTTAGTACTCAGCCTATTTAATCGTTTCTTTGTTTAACCTGCACCAGGTGTGTTCTCTAGTTGAAATGTCACATGAAGTCAACAAAAAAATTTGGTGGTACATTTTTTTTTGAATTTGTACTCTATCCGGATCCTAATATATCTTTGTTAATGTGTATTTTTTTTTCTTTTATAACCAATACATATTTTTATCCTAGAATATCTTTGTATTTCTGTCTTTGTACTCACTAAACATAATTCTAGAGACTCAAACGTATAATTTCTGAACAGATTTGGATCCTCTAAATTTTAAATTTTATTTTAGAGGGTAAAGTTTGATTTCTCATCCTTGAATGGTTTCTCTCTCATATTTTTTTTAGTCCCTCTATGAAATAAATAGTAAAAGATCAAACTTTATTCTCTAAAATAAAATTCAAAATTTAAAGAATCTAAGACTTTTATGAACCATGTAATTTATGTTGTTTGAATATTGTGGCTGGTTGAACCTCTTAATTAGCTCAATTATTAAGCTGAATGCTTGTAAAACAATTTATGCTAAAACCAATGTGTTGACACAAGTAAGGACTCAACATTCAGTCTCACATTTACACGAAAGACAAGAGGTTCTATCGTGACTTCAAAACTATATTTCAGCCTGAATTGCTGGGGCTAATTAGTTGGCTATGAAACTCCGTAATTAATTCATCAATTTAATAAAGACTTCGAATTTTTGTTTCCTATTGTGTATATTATATTATAGATACTGCATATATTTATGGCTAGGGATGGCAAGCGGAAAAGCCTGTCCCGTCTCGTACCATTTCGCCAGAAGTCCGCTCATTGGCGGGCTGGTCCGTCCCGCCTCGCCTAATGAGACGATCCTAAAAATCCTAACCTGCCCTGTTTAACGGCGGGTTGGCGGGCCGGCGGGCTAAACTTGCCAAATATCATTTTTTTTTAGCTATTAAATAATATATATAAAGGCATAAAAAAATATCTTATTTTTTTATTTTTAACAATTATAATTTTTAAAAGTATAAACAAATTATAATTTTTATATTCACAAACATTAAAGTCTTTATAATTATAAATATTATTCCCAAAGTAAAATAAACATAATCCAAAACATAATTACAAATATTGTCTCTCAAACAAAATAAATATAATTCAAAACACTCAATTTTCATCTTCATTCTCTTGTAAGTTGGGTTGGGTGAAGTTGGATTTTGGTAAAAAAATTGTAAAAATACCCCTTGCTAAAAAAATACTAAGCCCGGTGGATAAACCAGCCCCGCCAAAACCCGCCAAAATCCACGATTTAAGCGGTGCAAATTAGGCGAATTTTTACTATTTGACGGTTTCAATTTTCCATCCCAACTCACCTTTTTTGGCGAGTTATGCGAATCGGCCCGACAAATCTTGGCCCGTTTGCCACCCCCTATTTATGGCTGATCCTAGATTGTGTATACAAGCATAAGACGTTTCCGTTATCACATACTTATATAAGTTTTTTTCAAGTATAATTATTTTTGTTGTATTAGAAATGTATGTATTAAAACAGGTATTACACTTCTGATCTGCATTAAAATTAAATTTATATATATATATATATATATATATATATATATATATTTCACCTAATTTTTTTAAAATAATATATAATTTATTTTTTATGATGTGTCAATTCTAATTAAATAATATTTTAATATGATAATTAATTATATTTATAATTTGAGTTACTTTAATTTAATTAATATTAATATTTTAACTATAATAACACCATTTTATAACTAACTTATTATTTAAAATGAATAATTATATAATTTTTTAAAATATTAATAATCAAAGTTTGTTCTTTCATATATTGTGCAATCGAAGAACACTCATCACTATTAATGCACATATAGATATGCAGAAAGTACTAAACAATTCTGCTTCCTACACTAGCAGACAATATTGACACCATTGTTCCAATTTTACTTTTTTTTTAAATTGTGTATCATTACTTTGATCTTAAAGTGTTTCAATTTTTCTACGTTAAGATCAAGAAATTTTACATTGGTTTTAGAAAAAAATATGCACTTCAGTCCTGCTATTTTAATATTTTATAATAATGCTCTATTTTAATGAAAGCTAGTACAAAGAGAGAGTTAAATGACTTGATTTGGGGATTGAAGTTTTTCAATTTTTTGTTCTGGATTTAGTTAAGAATGAGTTGGAAAAGATAGGCTTTGATTATTAATATTTTAAAAAATATATAATTATCAATTTCAAATAATAATTTTATCACAAAATAATTTTATTATAGTTAAGATATTAATTCTAATTAAATAAAATAACTCAAGTTACAAATATAGTTAATTATTCGAACAAAATAATATTTAATAAAAAATTAATATATTTTAAAAAATAAATTACATATTATTTTAAAAAAAGTTGAATAAAATTTATTATATATATAATATTAAAAAATATTTTAAAAATAATTTGTGCACTAAATTTAATTATTTATTCTAAAGACATTAGTTTAAGAAAATATGAGGAAAAAAATTTAGTTTTAGCATTTAACTTGTATTTTCTATCATAATTTTTCACTGGTAATATTCTTAATTAGTGCTTTTAAAATATTTGTTGGGGAGACCCATTTATATAGGGGTGATAATGGATAGGATAGGGTAGAGTTTAGATCCAACTCTAATTCTACCTCCGAGTTGAAATTTTTATATAAACTCAACTCTATCATATCTGCGGGTTGAGAATATTCTAACCCTAATCTTACCCGCTCTTAATCCGCGGGTATCCGATCCTACTCGCGAGTTACAAAAAATATACAAGATTATTATTATAACTTGATGATAATTTAAAATAAAACTGATTTTTATATAAAAAAAATATTAAATTATCAATTAATGATTTTTTGAGTGGTTAAGAATCTTTTGCATTTAGTGAGAGGTTTTTGATTCAACATCCACTTAAAATATATTTTTATATAAGTATATAACATAAATATATATAGAATGTGGGTTGGTTGAGTAGGGTTGAGACTCAACCTGCACCATACCCGACCCGCACAAAAACCCTACCTGCTGCGAATTGAGTTGGCAACCCTACCCAATCGGCCAATCGGATGGGATCGGATTGAATACCCGCGAATAGAGTACATATTGCCACCCTTACATTTACACATAAAACATATTACTATTTTTGTCCTTTTCAAAATGTATGTTACAGAACCGCTTATCAAATTCGGAATATATGAAAATGTTAAAATTAATAAGCAATTATATCATGACGGTTTCCAATGTAGTCTAGGCACTGATAGCTGTGCCGGTGGACATTATCTTCTCTGTTTTCACCACCAATAATCAAGTTAGTTTTAATGAGAAAAAAAAATTACACTTATCCCATCACATTATTTTTCTTTGCAAAGTTTGAAGCTTTTAACAATTAAGAGTTAGGGAAAATTATATTATGATGGGAATAGCATGGAATTCTCATACCCTTGAAGTTGCATACAGAGTGTTAGGATGGACTGGTTTCTTTCTTTGGTCCTGCAGTTTCTACCCTCAGCTTCTCTTGAATTTCTTTAGGAAGAGGTATATAACTATATATTGTTTTTTTGTACACAGTATGAATGATCAATTTGCACCGCTTTCAATTTAATTTCAATTCCTCTGGTTTTTTGTAGTGTGGTTGGATTGAATTTCAATTATTTGTTGTTGAACAATACCAAGCACACCTTGTATCTCATCTACAACACTTCCTTGTACTTCAGCTCTTCTGTGCGGTTTCAGTATCATCTCAAATATGGCTTCGACCAGGTATTATTATATTAATTTATTATTATTTTAATTAATTAGTTAATTAATTAACTTCTCTTAAGAAAAAACTTATTTTGATTTTTGTCAAATGTTGTAGATGGTACCTGTTGCTGCAAATGATGTTGCATTCTCAACACATGCTGTTTTATTGACGGGAGTATTACTGTTTCAATGTGCAATATATGAGGTATTTTCAATATTTTGATTCCATTAATTATTTGTTAAGTTGTAATCATGTGTTGTTCTTTGTGCAGCGTGGGAATCAATCACTATCAAAAGTGACCATAGGGATCATCTCTTTGGTGTGGATTATTGTCGGAGTTTGTTCCTTCATATCACTTCCTACTAAATCTTGGCTTTGGCTTATCTCCGTTTTCAAGTGAGTGTTAATATTCAATTTAATTTCTTAAATTTGAGATCAAATTTAAATTCATCTTTAAAATTATAATTGATTTATAAAATTACAATTGATTTAATTTAGACTCTAAAATTTATAAGAGTAATTTGTATTAGTTACTCCAATAACGGCACGCTGATTTGACACGTTAACTTGTTAAGATTTGATTTATTGCTTAAGTTTCATTTGATTAAGATCTACTAGACCTCCTAAAAGCTTGGCTGCTGTTTCTCAATGATGAGAGTTTTAATAGGTCTATATCATAATAGAACTTAGGTGAAGAACCAAATTTTAGTAAGTTAATATACTAAATGAACACATTGTTAACAGAGATAAGTTTATGAACTAAGGGAATGGATCCTCTCAATTTTTTAAACAATTAAGGGAGTAAAGTGTGATCTTCTACCATTATATAACTGAGACCAAGAATAAATACGAGAGAGAACAATGAAGGGTTAGAGATCACACTATACACTCTCAATTTTTTTTTTTTAACAATTAAAAAGATCCATTGCCATGAACTAACGCAAATTATGACTTTGAATTTAGAAATTCAAATTGGGTCCATTAAAATTTTAGAGGTCGGTCAATTTAAGTTTGACATCAAATTTTAGTGACTAGATTGAATATTAACTCTCTTTTTTAATCTCTAAATATTTATTAAATCAATAAAATATGACACATTTTCTATAAGACAACACATCTTACACTACTTTGTATGCATTATGAATTTTATCAATCTAACTATTGAATTATGTCCTACTATCTTTATAATCAAGTTTATCATATTTTAAAAAATTCAAATATCAATAAATATATAATCTAACAGTCATTTGAAACTATAATATTTGTAAAATTAAAGTGATGTTTTAATGATATATCAAATTAATTTCAAAATTTATTAAATTAATCCATATAGTTAGATGTTGAAATAAATTCAACTATTGAATTGATATTTTGGTGCAGCACAATGCAAGTAATTTTGGCAGTCATCAAATATATTCCACAGGTCAGAAACACATTCTGTTGTGCTAAAAAAGACATTTAATTGGACTCACAACTGGTCCTTCTAGGTATATTTAATGAACACTTTCCAAAGTTAAGACACGAATGTGAAGTTGTTGTTTGAATCAAATAACAAATATTGTTTATCTCAAGAGCAAACCCTTGTTTTAATAAAATTATAGTCATACATTCATATATATGCATACATGAGCTCATTATTACTTCTGCTAACCTCAATTAGCTAACATTATTTATTTATTTATTATTAAAGTGAAGTGCTAAATAAAAAGATTACATTTTTGAAAGAAAAAAATCTTTTAAAAAAATCGGTTTGTGACTCTAAAAGACAACAATTGTTCAATAAAATGGCTCGGTTAAACCCATTTTTAAGAGTTAAGAGCAACTAAAAGGGATAAAAGTTTTCAAAATCATGAGGGGATCTTTGAGAATTGTACGATTAATGTTGTATATAAGAGGTCTTTAATAAATTGAGATAATTATGTATTGTTTAATCAACTCTTTGTTGTGAATTGTGTTTTTTTTTTGGTAGTTGATATAAATTTTTATATAAATAACATTTAAATTTCATTTGATACAAGAACATAGATGTAACTTATAGATGTGCAACAATCAATGTTAAAGTCAAAAGAATGTGTGTGCACATTTTTGCATATAAATTAAGACATTGATTTATTGTATATTATGATTTTTTTCTTTAATTAATTCAATTATTTTGTGAATTTATTTATTATGTACTATTGTTTTAATATTGGCATGAATAAAAATAAATAAATTGAGCTTATTTTAAAATTAAATATATTAAAGAATATTTTTTATTAAAAATATCTCAAATATAGATAAAATATTAAATATTTTCCGTACGGATACATACAGTAGTTATAATGCTGTATACAATGTTAAAAACTTATCTTGCCCATTTATATGTGATAGGTAGACTTTGATTAACCTTAAATTAATAATTTGATTAATTTTAAATACCATTGTACATTTTGTTATTGGCATAAAAGTAATTGTTGTACAATAAAATACAGGCAGTTATGAATTTCATGAGAAAGAGCACAGATGGGTTTAGCATTGGAAACGTGCTGCTTGATTTCTCAGGAGGAGTCACAAATTATGCCCAAATGGTTGCACAGTCAATTGATCAAAGTTTGTTTTCTTTTTCAATTTAATTAAGTATATAGACATATATATAGTCATTTGATTTTCTGCATTAATTTGATTATTCCTTACTTTTTTTTTCTAGATTCTTGGGTGAACTTCTCTGGTAACATTGGCAAAGTGTTACTATCCCTGGTATGTACTATATATATACTAGACCAAATCATTTTTAATATTTTTAAAAAGTGTAAAATTAGTTTTCAATTTTATTTAAACTAATTTTGCAGAGAGATTAAATTTTTTGAAATCTTAAAGGATAGAAAAAATGATTTATTATTTTATTTTATTAATGACTGTTTTGTCTAATATTTTAGATATTAAAAACTAAATTGTATTAATTTCTTTGCATAGTAATTTGTCTCTAACAAAAACTGATAAGAACCAATTTGAACTTTTTTCCCCCTTGGCATGAAATCATTGCTATGTACACATTTTCAGGTTTCTGTATTCTTTGATGTTCTTTTCATGTGTCAACACTACTTCTTGTATCCTTCAAAGAAAGCAGCATCAATTAGAGTGAAAGAGCCCCTTATTAAGTCACCACTTGGGTCACCTGTGCCATTGGAAAGAGTTTAGTTTCAAGTTATTTAAGTTTAAGCTTGTCCATATGTACAGCAAATCTGTGTTCCGTAGAAATGTTTTCATATAAAAATATAGTTAAAATATTGATATGTATTGTATTAAATTATTGAACAATTTTTAACTAATTTTATATAAAGACATTTTTGTGCGAATAATCTCTTCTTTATATAATGCTAAAAATTTTCGGGGGTTGATGTCCCTGGTTAAAACTTTAAAGAGTCTCTGTATGCATATAGTCTATGGAATTACTCAATTTTACCGTTTATAATAAGTTAATAACGGCTTCGTTAGATAGACAACTGAAAATCTAAATGTCGTAAAAAATGGATTGGAAATTTAGCTTAATGAAGTTAAAAATAAAGATATTATCTAAATGCCTTCATCCAAAATTTCCATTCAATAATTCAAAAATTTTAACCATCCATTATATCTCAATTTACCAAAGCATCAATTTCTACTCCAAACGCTTTGTTGTTGTTGTCGCTTGGTCACCAATCATCTCCCATCATTGTTGGGATTCTCATCACCGCCACTGGTTCATTAACAAGGACTTTTATCGGCATTACTCTCTTCCAGACCAGAAATGAACCACGTTGCCCATTCCTAGTGAAAATAACCATCTACTTAAGGATAAAAATAATTATCAGCATACCTAATGAATTGAACATCCAGTATATTTTAATTGCATATAACTAAACCCAATCCAATCAAATAACTATTCACATAAGAATTAAAATAACCATCTACATACATACTAAAATAACCATCTTGAACTGGCTTTTGAAGTAGCTTCAGTGAAAGGTCGTGGTGAAAATGACGCAACGACTAGCACTGATGTTGCTCCTTCAACGGTTCGACATCTATTGGCGATGGCCACCGGTGAGGATGAAGGTTCTTCTCCAGTGACTCAAGTGAAAACCACGCAATCACTAACTCAAGTGGCCATTGATGTAGAAAACCCCACAATGACTAACATTACTGCTGCTCCTTCAAACGATGAGAATGAAGGATTGGATCAAGAAGAAGAAATGATTAAGAGAGTAAAACTGTACAAACTTTGCTGACCTCGCATGAGGAGAATGAAGAGTGGCGCAAAAACAGCGGCAACAATGGATGGACGGTGGGCGGGAGGCGCGTTGCGCTGAGCGCCGGAGGAAGAGGCGCGTCCGGCTGACCAGCGGGGTGGAGGAGTGTCGGGTTGAGCGGCGAAGGGGAGGACCAGGATGAACAACAGTGTGAGTGGAGGAGTGGAAGAGGGTTGAGCAAGATTTTGAAAACCGGACTGGATTAGCCGGTTCAACCAGAAAATCGGTCACCTGTCCGGTCAGGTCCACCTCCAAAATTGTTCTACAAAAAATCGACGAAAAATCGGTCGAACCGGTAGTTAACCACTGAACCGGCCGAACCGACCGAGTTTTTACAAGTGTCGGTTTTCTCAAAAGCCACCAAACAGTGTCGTTTTGGCGTTGAGGGAGAAAAAAAAAGAAAGCTGAAGTGCTGAAAGGGTGAACCTTACCCATTACTCCAACCCATTCGAAGACACACTCTTCTATCTCAACCCTAATTTCCTCTTCCATCTTCCTCCAACAAACTCCACCGTCACTACCACAATCAACGCCGGATCCGAGCTACTGTCAGCGGATCGAAGCAGCCGTCACCGTCGCAGATCGAAGCACCTGTCAGCGGTGTTGTCGTTGTCTGGTCGTCGGTTTCTGTCAACGTTGTCGTCGGGAGAGCACAGAAGGCCAGACGACTACTAGATGCCCGACAACGACGTTGACATAGATGCCCGACTACTAGAGGACAGCAATTTTTTCGCCGATTTTTTGCAGAGTAGTTTTGAAGGTGGACCGGACCGGATAGGTGACCAGTTTTCAATTACCGATTGAATCGGCCAGTCCAGCCCAGTTTTTAGAACTTTGATATTAAGTGGAGGTTACATTACCTAACCCTAATAATTAAAATTTAAAAATTGATTATTCTGATAAATTTATTAAAATTTTAATTTTAATAATTAATTTAACTTTTTTTAAATCATTGTTTATATTGATTAACATTTTATATTGTTTACCTATATTTTTTTTTGTTTTTTTTTTGTTTTACATTTACATACTTAACATTGAAGATTTTTATTCACTATTAATCTCAGGTAAATCTTGAATTCAAATGTATATATTATAAGACAAAAAGTTTAGCTAACATATGTCTTAAAGAACATATACTAAAACTATTATTAATAAAATATTTTAAATATTTTTATTTAATAAATAAAAACAAATGTATTAAAATTTAAACGTTTTATATTTTTTTAAAAAAATTTTAATTTATCATCTTAATTATCCTAAAAACACATGTTAGATAAATTACAAGACAAAATTCATTACCACTGAATCCTAACTTAGTAGGGTTTTATGTTTTCGTTCTGTCAAGAAAAAAGGATTTTTTTTTTTTTTTTTCCTTTTGTTTCCGTAATATGCGTTATTGCGTTATGCGACATGGACCATGCGAGTGTCCTTACTCTGCCATTGAAGTCCAGCTAGTGTTTTTCCAACTTCTTTATTTAAATGTTTGAAAATATCAGCGGATATACAAATATTCCATCAATAATAACTAATAAACAACTGATTACCAATTTAGGGGGATACAAGGACGGCCCTCACGGGGCCCGTTGACATGGACTTACACGTTCATTTCTTAAAGTGTCTATTTAAATAAGTATTACGAATTTAAATTTTATATTTATAATAATTTATTAATCAAATTATAAATCTTTAAATAGAATTTTGATTATACAATAGAAAAAAAAAAAAAAGTTGCTGTTACACGGATGAATCCACAAAGCCAACGCATCTTCACGTGCTCATAGTGTCACACTACATTAACTCCCCCATATACTTTTGTTTAATTATAAATTTAAAAAAGTTTTTATAAAATTTAATCTTTAATATTAGGCTCTTAAAATACGCATGTTAGCTATTTTTTTTTCTTGCTATTTCACTGTGAAATTAAAATCGTTGGTTTGTGTTATTTCTTTTACAATAATGAAAAATGTGTTTTTTATTTCCTTTTCTATGACTCCATCATCAAATATCAAATATGATTAAGGATCCGTTTATAGATTCTTAAGTTATTTCTTTTTTATTTTTAATTTATGAAAATATATAGTATTAATATTTGATACTATTTTTAAAATTAAATTACAGTTTTTTAAAATATTATTTTAGTATTTATAAAAAAATTAAAAAAATAATTTTTTTGTAATAATTTTTTTATTAATTTTCTCTTAAAATAAATATTTTTAAAATTAAAAAATTAAATATAAAATAATTTATTTATAAATAATTTTTAATATAAATATTTATTATCTAAGTTATTTTTTTTTAAAATTTAATTAAACTGTTTAGCAGGATCTAATTATTTTTCTTTTATTCCCAATTATTTTTTGATAAGACAGACATGGTGATCAATTTGAAATCAGTTTCCACAGTTGAATATCCAACACTTAACAGAACAGATGGAACTCTTTTCCATGGGACCACAGTCACTTGTTTTAAATGTATAGGAAATTGAAATTTAATGTAAAAGTAAAATTAAAATAATACATTTTTTAAAATTATATTAAAAAGAATAAAAATTTACCTATAAATATTTTTATGTGAAATTAATAGTTAAAAATTATTATATAATTTAATATATTTAATTAAATTATTATTTAATCTTTTTTTATTGTTAACTTTATATAAAGACAATTGTATATAAATATTCGATCATTATTATAAAATTTTAATAGTTAAATTGATATTTTAATCCGTACCTGGTTTGTGAAATTTTAGAATTTAGTGGCCACCAAGCCATCCATCTCCATATAAAGTTATAAAGAAACAAGCTTCTCTAAAACTCAGACACTGTCTCAAAATCTCAACAGTGCATAGGTATTTTCATACTCTCTCTAGCATTCAATGCTAGTTTTTACTCTTTGCAGTTTGCACAGTTACATTCCTGTTTTTATTTCTGCATTCCCATTCCTTTATTAATTTTCCGCTTTTTTTTTTCTTTTTTAATTTATGTTTGAATGTTGATTTGGGAATTGTGTGTGTGTAGATTCAAAGTCATCGCTATGGATTTGGCATCCGGTGTTGGTGGCAAGATCAACAAAGCTCAAGTTCTAGATGCTGTTGATAAGTATGCCATTTCTCTTTATTTTAATAATTTTTAGATTTATATATTTAACTTTTTAGCTCTATATATACATGCAATTTGTTTCTGATATTCATACTCGCATTTTGGTTGAATTTCTGTGTGATTTCAGTAATCTGTTCACTTTTTTTTTAATTTACTCAAGTTTTCTCTGTTCTCAGTTGTTTTTTTTTTATAATTTTATTTGATAATAAATGTTGCAACATTTAGTAAAGAAATTTTTAGATTTATATTTAAATTTTTAGCTTGATAATTACACATGCAATTTGGTTAAATTTTGTGTGATTTCAGTAATATGTTCACATCTTTTTGTATTTACTCAAATTTTCTGTGTTCTTGGTTGGCTTTTGATAACTTGATTTGATTTGATAATAAATGTTATAACATTGAGTAAAGAATTTTTCTATTTCGCAATGGAAATTTGGATATTTATTCACTAATCAATGTAACATTATCAAATCTTTCTTTCAATTTTACCCTCCATACAACTTTAAGCACAACACAAAATAAAATTAGAACAGACTGTTGAAAATGTTCTGCATCTCTGTTGGTTTTGCTGCTAATATAATCGGTGTTGGTTATGTAAAATAACTTGATAATTGTTTGTTCTTAAGCCCTTAAGATTAAAGTCATATGTGCTTCAGAAAATTGGTGATTCTACTGCTATTAAATTTGGAAATTATATAAATCTCAGTTTATTTATACATACATTGGTGGACTAGTAATCTTGGTTTTGTCTGTTATTGGTCTTATTGTTCAGGTATGAGAAGTATCATGTTCACTATGGAGGAAAACAAGAAGATAGGAATGCTAACTACACTGATATGGTGAGAGATTAAGAAAAAAAAAATATATATATATTATGGCTGATGGCTCTGAACTATTATTATGGATATCTAGTTAATTTGATTATTTGCAGAAAGGATATCATAATAATGCATATTTTTCAGGTTAACAAATACTATGATCTTGCTACGAGCTTTTATGAGTTTGGGTGGGGAGAATCTTTCCATTTTGCACACAGGTCTGTTTGCTTCATTCTGCAATTTCAAATTCAATATTTTGCTGTTAATTGGGTCATGCTGATGTCTTTCTTCTCTTTCAGATGGAATGGTGAGTCTCTTCGAGAAAGCATCAAACGTCACGAGCATTTCCTTGCTTTGCAACTTGGCCTGAAGCCTGGGCAGAAGGTTTTGATATTGGTAGAAACTCAGGTGCACTTAACTTCTTGTAAAGTTGATAGTTGAGAGTCATTAAATTATTTGACAGGGTTGACTAAATTGTCATCTAACGGCTCTCAGCTATCAACTTCACATGAAGTTAACTGCACCTGAGTTTCCACCTTTGATATTTCAATAGAATAAAGTAGCATCTTGTTATTTGGTTATCTGTATATTTTTAGTAAATACTCATGAACTTTTTTAATTTTGGGCTTAGGTTTTGGATGTTGGATGTGGAATTGGAGGACCATTGAGAGAAATTGCTCGCTTTAGGTGAACAATAACTCTTCATTTTTGGCTTCCTCTCCTTTTACTCTTCCCTGCTCTGCCTTTACTGCTTGACAAAAATTGGTTAAATGAATTTTTCTGCAGCTCAACATCAGTTACAGGGTTGAATAACAATGAGTACCAAATATCAAGAGGAAAGGTATGTGTTGTGAGATGTAATGCACTGACACAAGTTTTGACTTTTGAGAAGTAATTGGCAAAACTATTTGACCTTCTGGTTCGATCACTATATCCAGCTGATGTAGGCATGTACTATCATTGTTAAAATTGTTGGAGTCTTCTCACATAAAATTTGTGCATTGATTTGAGTATTACTATGTATTTAGCACATTAATGCTTGGGAATTTTGTAGTATACTTATGAGTCTTCTAGTGTTTGATACAGAAAGTCTATCATCATAAGCTTCCTGTTAGTTGAACCATTATTTTGACCTTCTTGATGAAGTATTTATGTTGATTTTCCATATTTTCTTAAACGATGATAGTATCTATACCTATATGTAGAGAGAATTGGGGTAGTTTGATTTGAATCTTGGTTCCTCACATCTTTTTGGTCTCTCTCACATTTTTGTAAATTCCAAAATGGTCATTGTGAGAAATCGAACCTAGTTTCTTTAAGTTATATACTCTATATAGATTCTTTAACTACAAAACTATGATTATTTTTTTGTTTGTTGGGTTATATAAAAAATAATTAATAAGAAGTGTTGCTTGACGGCAACTTCAAAAGCATTTCCATCATTACAGTTTTTTGTTATTTGACAGGAACTCAATCGTATAGTTGGAGTAGACAAGACTTGCGACTTCATTAAGGTTGATACTGAGAAATCAATTCATTTTTGTTTTCCAAGTTGGAAACCTACTAGTTTCCACAACATGTGGATCCAAGATTATTGTAAAATTGTTCCTATCCAATTATATATGTTGGATATTTATTTTCGGAAAAGCTTATATAAAAATGCATAAGACATAGCTTTTGGCTAAGAGTAGCTTGATAATGCAGGCTGATTTCATGAAAATGCCTATTCCAGACAACAGTTTTGATGCAGTATATGCAATTGAAGCCACCTGCCATGCACCTGATGCTGTATGTGACCGTAATTCATACACTTACGAACTTTTTATTCTTACTTCTTTTGCAAGCTATCAATGATTATGGATCAATTTTCAACATAACCTTACATATAACTGCATGAAGTAAATGTGTTAGCAGTAAATTTCAACAATGATGAAATTTTTATGTGCTAACATATTTAAACCTCATGAATTTGGAATAGTATGGATGCTATAAAGAAATTTACAGAGTGTTGAAGCCCGGCCAATGTTTTGCTGCATATGAATGGTGCATGACCGATGCATATGATCCCAATAACCAAGAACATCAAAAAATAAAGGTAAAATATGGACGAAACGAAGATGTTATCTATTAATTCTTTGGAAACAACTTCATGTTTTGTAATTCAATACGTAAAATTCATTGTTGCAGGCAGAAGTTGAGATTGGTGATGGTCTTCCAGACATTAGGTCGACTGCAAAGTGTCTTGAAGCTCTTAAGCAAGCAGGTTTTGAGGTGAACAATAAAATCTTACTAGTTATCAATTTCGACGATATTGTTATTTGATTTTCTAAACGATAGACTATTGGCTAAGAGGAGAATCATTCCTTTTCTGTATGAAGATAATATGGGAAAAAGATCTTGCAAAGGAGTCTCCTGTTCCCTGGTACCAGCCTTTAGACAAAAATCACTTCTCACTGAGTAGCTTCCGTCTAACCGCTGTTGGACGATTTTTTACCAGAAACATGGTATTGTTACTCAACACCATAGCTATTTTTTTATTCGTTTTAAGTATTCGGATTTAATTCCACTCTATTGTGATTTGGCAATTAGGAGAGTAGATTTTGCCACTTCCAAATTGAGAATGTCATTTCCAAATTGAGACATCTTAATCTCAATTACCAAACATATTTATTTCAAATTTTCATCAAGTTAGAGTAGCATTATCAATTTTAGAGTGGCATACTAGCATTATCCTCTCCTTGAAATTGAAATGTTAATTATATATTGTATTTTATTTGTATTATTTATGTGGATAAAAATTTCAGCATTACTTAACGAAGTATGTGAATCATCGTCAATCAAGTGCCATTTTGCAATTTAAAATCCTCTTGTGTCTATTAATTAAGCAAGACATGTCTCATATTGTAAAGCTATTGCTTGAGACCTCTTATATAAGATAAGATTTTTTGTATTACTCAATTTGATATTAGTTTCAGTCTTTCAGACCATGAATTTGATTTATTTGTAGGTCAAGGCTTTGGAATTTGCTGGATTGGCTCCAAAGGGGAGTCTAAGAGTTCAAGATTTTCTAGAGAAAGCTGCTGAGGGACTAGTTGAAGGCGGAAAGTAAGTTTCTCGTTTATCCACATTTGAAGCTTATATATATTATATACTTGTTTCAATTGGAGCTAAGGTTGGGATGTTCTTAATTCTTAAACCATTCCTGCCAATTCGGCTCCGATTGATTAGTGTCTCAGATACAAAAATACATAGACATAGAGATGCACAAAGATGTTTAGTTGCACAGAACAGAGATGGCGAGAAACACGATTGAACTGAAATATAATGTCTCAATGTGTATCATCTTAAAAGGAAGGATAGTGGTATCTCTCTCAGTGACCTCATCCGATCTTGATCTCGTATCTCATTCTCATTCTTGACTCTTAAGTTGGAAGGACACTAATATGAAAACATCTGAGTTTCGATCGAAGCACATCAGAATCAAATGTGATTTGGTTTAATCTAACAACAATTCTCACTAGAGGAGGACTATCTGAAACTTGACTTGCTTTTGTTACCTTTTTTCAATTTTCAGGAAAGAGATATTCACACCTATGTACTTCTTTTTGGCTCGGAAGCCTCTTTCGGACAACAACTAAAGTGGTGACGCGAATTGCATTCTGTAGTAAGGACTTCAAATCTTGGATTGTGTTTTTTTATGGCCTTATTAGAGTGATGTTGCCTGTTTTAAGTTATTTTGTGTCTTGATTTTGATTCTAGTTGGTGGTAATTAAGTAGGTTGAAGACTCACATGCAGTTGTCTTTATGTGAAGTTGATAGTTGAGAACCATTAGATGGTAATTTAATTAAACTTGTCAAATCATCTAACGGTTCTTAAATATCAACTTCACATGAAGACAACTATATGTGAGTTTCCAGCATTAAGTAGAGATGGCTTTGAATTTTCTCAATGGATGGGTGATCACTTATCATGTCATATTTATGTACCCTATGCAGTGTAAGAACATAAATAAGAAAGAAACTATGTGATTTCTAACCCACTTAGGGAATTCATTGTCTCTATGTTAAATCTTTATGAAATCCAATTCCTTATTTATTTTATTTTTCATTTTTTATTTTTTGGTTTTAACGAGTTGATGTGTATTCTGATGCATACTGAAGTACTAGTTTTAAACTGTCCTTAGTTATCCCTATTGAATATAAATTTAAGCAACATATATAAGTCTTTTAGAGTTTGGTAAATTCTTGACAAAGTTTAAACATGAAATAACTAATTATACAAAGTAAAGAACTTGTTTCATAGAATTTACAATGCGAAATTCAATGAATAGAAATATAAAATATTGGTATGGTACAAATACAATGCGTTTTGTCCAAGTTATACTTCTTGAGCAGGAACAGAATCTTTGATTTGTTGATCTATTGGAATTGGACTTTCAGAGATTAGAGGTTGCTTGATTTCTTTGTAATTTTTGGAACAAGTAACCCCTTTCTTTTCCGGATAAAGTACATAGTGCTGAAGCATTAGAATTGAATCGTAAACTATAGTCACCTAAAATGATTTAAGAAGAAAAAAAAAAGAAAACAAATTAGAATTCATTGATTAATTACTTACATACACATAACTTGTATTAGATAAATTAGCCTTTAACAAAATACTTTGACAAATTGGTTTTTGATCTTTTATAATATTAGGCATATTAGTTTTTGATAAAATAAATGGACAAATTAGTCTCTTATCTTTTCAAATTTTAGACAATTTAATTCCTTAACTATACTACTTTTGAGGAAAAAATTAAAATTAATTTGTCACTTTTTTTGAAAAATATTAGGAACTAATTTGTTCTTTAATCTTATTAGAAATTAGTTTTATTAAAACTTTAAAGTGCGTTTGATTTGCGTTTTCACTTTCTGTTTTCTAGATTTTGTAAAAGAAAAAGTGAAAATAGGAGGTGAAAGATTTTATTATTTTCACTATTTTTACTTTTTCGTTTACAAAATCTAAAAAAATATAAAATACTAAAAATAAAAATAGAAAATAAAATCGCAAACCAAATGAACCTTAATTTGTTTGATTGTTAGAGATTAATTTGGGGTTGCACTCTAAAAGATATTATATACTTAGTATATAATCAAATATACTATAATCAATGAATAGGAATACAAGTGAAAATAGAAGTACATGAGAATATCCTTTATTAATGGAGCGTGCTTTAATTTAAACTAGTTCTCCCATACAAAAAGACTTGAAGAATGAATTCTTATTGCATGGATTAATTGGAAAATAAGGAAATTAATCATCTTTAAAGAAAAATATTGAAAATGAGAGTAAATTACATACCAAGGATATCAATACTTTTCCCATGTTTCCATAGAAGTTCACCCATGAACCTAGAGCGAGGTACATTATTGAGTTAGAACTTATAACTCACAACACACATTATTTATTTTATAATTTGATATTGTATAATGAAGTATGTACTAATTCACTAAAATTTATTATTAACCTTGATCTATATTAATAAAATAATAAAAAATAACAAACCTAACCTTGATCTATAGACTGCACAGCCATTTGTGAATAATTAAAGACTCCTCCGGAAAAATCAAGAAGAACACCACCAATGCTGAATCCATCTGTGCTCTTTCTCAAGAAGTTCATGAATGCCTATGTTCCATAATACAGTATCATTATGACTTAATTAACATTAAAAAAAAAAAAGAATAATGTGAATCAAGTAATAAATGCATGCATGCAGGGTAAGGCTTGCATTCTGACCTGGGGAAAGTATTTGATTATTGTCATGCATACTTGAATTGAGCTGCATTTTATTGATTTTTCCACAGTATTATCAGAGGAAAATTTAATCATAATACATTACATATTAGTTAACTACAATAAATAAATTAATGAGTTCAACTCAGGAGGGAATTCTTTTTGGTCAATATTATCGAATTTTTTTTAAAAATAATTTTTTATTTTAAATTTTAAATTCTAAACCCTAAATTTTAATCCTAAATTTCAATAAAGGGTTAAAAAATAGTTTTACAATAAAAAAAATTGACTAATTCAATTAAAAATTGATTCTCTATACTTATTCTAAATGAATATATAACACTAGTTATAAGCTTATAATAAAATGAAGAGAAAAGGACAAATCAATCACTGACGATTTAAAAATACATTTAAGTCTCTAATCTCTTCAAAATCTGGACACATCGATCCTTGAGTCTAATTTGTCTAATTTTAAAAACTCTTTCACATGTGCATCCGTATCAACTAGGTCAGTACAACAGGAGTCACATTTGATTTTTCCGTTGGGTTAGACAGACTCAAGTGAACATGAGAAATTAATATGTCCAGATTTTGAAATGATCAGGGGCTTAAATATAAAATCAAATCCTCGAGAATTTAAATGTCTACGGATCAAAAGGTCAATGACCTATTTGTCTTTTTCTCTAATATGAAAAGAAAGGAATAGAAATGCATGTCTTAGAAAACAAAATACTCTATCATTTATTGATTTAATATCCTGGTCCTGGAGAGATGTCACATTTGCAAATGAGTGATCTACTAGGGATGAATCAAATAGGTTTCGATATCATATCAGAATCGAGATTAAATAAGTCTAATTTAAATCTCAAAAACTAATTAAAGGGATCAGAGATATTTCGCACTTATAAATTAAAAATACAGGACTTGTAATGCCATTAATTAATGCATCTACTTCCCAAATATTTGTTGTTCAAATAATGGCCCTAAAAAAATGAAACAGGTTCATGATCCTCAAAAGATTGGTTGAGAAACTGAGTCACCAAAGAAAATCATCAAACTTACTTGAAGATGGAGATTAGCCAAAGCCATGAGTGGGAAGGTAATGCAATGAAAAAACAAATTGAATAAATGATGCACACAATAGCCACTATTGAAATGGCATATTTGGTGAATTTCTGATTTCCACGCTGCAAAAAGTTACAAATAAAAGGAACCATTTTTTAAACTATTTTAAATCTCAACAATAAACCAAATTAAACTTTAGGTTTCATTATTACGTTAGTCTATATAGTTTTATCAAATTGTAATTAGATCCCTATATTTTTTTCTTTTTAATTGGATCTCTACATTGTTTTTAATTTTGTAATTAAATAATTTTTGTGTCAAAAGTGTTAAATTAACCGAACATTTCTCCTAAAAAACAGAGGGTCAAAGATATAATTAGGTTCTTAATCGTGGATATTTTCAAATTTTGAAAAAATATTTAGTTAATTTTAACATTTTTTACACTAAAAAAAACTTAATTACAGAATTAAAAACAATGTAGAGACTAGTTGAAAGAAAAAAATTATAGAGACCTAAACACAAAATTGATAAAACTATAAAAAATAATAGAATAATAGAGTAATTAAATCTAAACTTTATTAACAACACAGTAAAATAAAAGATATATTATTTAGGAGAAGTTTGATAATACTTACTTCATAGATTGCAAGTTGGAACAATACAACTAAATTCATTACAACAGAGTGAGTTGAGAAAGCAACATCATTAGCCGCTACAGGGATCATCTACAAAAATAAAGAGATCATATCATATTCAAATGATTTAGGAGACTAATAATTAAGAAGCTTGGTTCATTTTCATGTTCATAAGATCAATACAAAAGTAGTGACTTGTCCACTTATGATGGGAAAACTCCTATAATAATTAAAAAATGTTGTATGTATTTTTTTTTGTATTAAAGTGATTGATAAGAAATAAAAAAAGAAAAAAAATTTGTTTCTTAATATCATAAAAGAAAGATGTACATTTAGTAGTATACCAAAGAGTGATGCAAATATAATGTCTAGATACAGAATTGTACGAGAATTTGTTTTTACACAATTAATTACTTTTTCTAAAATACATACATATGTAATGTCTAGATACATTGATTTCATAACCAAAGAAAATGAATGTGATTTATATTTTGATATTGAGAGTGAATTTTTTTGTAATTAAATTAATTATCTTAAAAAATAATGTTATTCGTTAATTTCTATAATTAAGATATCTAAAAATTTATAAAAATTAAGGAAAAAACCTTATAACAACGATTTAATTGTCTCCCAATATAATTTGATACAATAAAATAAAAGCATTTAATTTTAATATACTGACAGTATAAAAAATGAGACCATTCCGCGATTAATATGAAAGATAATTATTTTTTTGATATATAGATACATAATTAAATGGAATATGTATCAAAATTAAATTCAAATAAAAATACAAAAGAGTTATTAAATCTTATATATATCTCAGTATTTTCTAACTACAGAATCAGAGGCACAAGTATGAGTGTACAACTTTACTATGATAAAATTTTGGACTATATTACGTGTACACCAAAATCAGTTATTAAAATTAGCTATCAGTATAAAATATATATTGGAATACAAATATATATTAAAAATAAATTAAATTACACATGTATATATACACAAATATATTAGCAGTTGATTTTAGTGACTAATTTTAATGTACGAATAGTATTTTTTTAAAACTCCTAAACAAACTAAAACAGTACATTAAAAAAAATGAAGAAGAAGAAGACACAAACCTGTTGGTAGCCATACTTATCAAAATATTGTTTCTGAATAACAGGACTAAAGAAGAGGGAGGCGTTGTATATGAGATACGACCAGTGCTTTATCGTGTTTAGAATCTCGTAATCAAAGTTCAACCCCACCACACTGATGAGTTCAACACAACACTTGATAGTTAAAAGCAAAACCAAGAAGAAGAAAAAACAGAACAAGAAGTAAGAGTATGAGAAGACCTTTTTCTGCGGAAGTTTAAGATGACTTGTGGGTAACAAGATATGCCCCATGAAATGAAAGTCAACCAACCAAACACTTGGTAAGTTACTTCCAGTGGAACTGAATTCCATGAAGCCATTCTTTCTTTCAGGGGAGGAACTTCTGCTTTGCCAATGTTACAAGCAAGTTGGAACTCTCCATACTTTTGTGGCAAAGTTTTGTGGGACCCTATTCATCAATATTCCACTCTTTGGATCTCACGTCCTAAATTAATTAGAATTTATTTTATTTAATATTTATTAATTATTAGAAAACACAAGTTTAAATTGTTATTAATTAATTTATTTTGGTTACTAAATATTTTCGCACAAATATATATTAAGAATTATACTCTAATTAAGAATGATAAATATTATACTCTAATTAAGAATTATTAGATTCAAGTCCTATAAATAATTTTTTATTGAGCCAATTTTAATATTTTATAGTCTATTATTTATATTATTCACAAAAATTTATCAAAGATAAGAAGATTCAAACCTGTGATTTTTTGTGTGAGTATAAAAAGATTATATTATTTGAGATATAACTCATTAGTGTAATTTACATAGTTTAATAACGATAAAAAATTATATAAATATCGAAATTGATTTGATATGTCATTATAATATTATATATATATATATATATATATATATATATATATATATATATATATATGTCTTAATTTTTTAAAATTTAATAAGTTTGATTATCAAAATAATATAAATGCTTTGGTTGAAAGTGGGGTATTTGAGTGGTTCAAATATATATTTGCATTATTAGTAGGAAGTAGTAGCTTGTAAAATTTTCCTTCTGAGACTAGATTTTCCTCTTTGTGATGTCTGCATGCACCTGGTACAAAATTTGTGCTTAATTCAGTTTTGATTGTGAGGGCTATGCAGCCAAAAAGGAAATATCACTTTCCGTTTTCTTTATGTGTTTGTCTGTTTGATAAGTAATATTGATTGAATTTTAGAAAGCCTAATAATAGGGTCCTTATTCTGGACAGATTCATTTCTTGTCATCAAATGCTATACAGGGCAGATTCATTTTGATCTAAATTTAATAGTCTAAAATTTACTATTTACGATTTATGATTTTGAAATTATGTTTTAACCTTTCGGATTTAGTGTTTAAGATTTAGGATTTTAAAATTATGATTTAGGTCTTAAGATTTAATATTTTGAATTTATAGTTTAAAATTTAAAATTTAGTGATTTAATCTATAATTTCAAAATTAGTAGGGATAGTTCATAATTTAGAGTTTTAAAGTTAAGGTTTACCATTTAGAATTTAATATTTAAAAATTTATAATTTAAGATTTAGAGCTTATTGATTTAGTGTATAATGTTTAAAGTTTAGGTTTATAATTAGAATTAAAATTAATGTAAAATATTATAAAAAATTAATACTTTTGTGTTAAGATGAATAATAATTATATAATATTATTTTTTCATGCAAAACATTTTATTTGACGAGTCTTTTTTCAGCCTAAAATAAAATTCAACATGTATGGTAATTTATTAGCATATGTTACATTTTTATAATCTCTAATTCCCTTCTATCACTATACTATGATTAGAATTTAATTTAATTTAAAACATTCATAGCAAGAATTTGAAACCAGTAAAATTAAATATAACTTAAGTGACTAATAAATTATAATTTAAATGACATAATTTTTTTATATTTATTTAAAATTTGTGACTTTAAAATCAATAATTATAATTCAAATAGTATAATCTCTTATTAGTAATTGAAGTTTTTCTATCTTTAATTAAAAAAAAAACTGTGGCTTCGAATCTTATTCCAAAATAAATATGACGTAAGTGAAACCGTAATCTTTCGGCGACTCCTCACCACCACCATCATCCTCGTTCATGCTCTGCGCTGCCAGGCCGGAGGTTGCTCGCAGCTGACGTTCCTCGGTCGTCTCCCCGTCGTTTCACCGATCTCCTCACGTCTGTTCCAGTGTTCCTCTGTTCTTCTGGTTTCTCTTCTCTTGTTGCTTCTTTTGGCTTCTGCTTCTGCTACTGATTCTTCTTCTGGCTTAAGCTTCTGCTGGTTCAACTGCTTCTGCTGCTTCTTCTTCGTCTGGGCATCTGGGCTTCTGATTTTTCTTCTGTTTAAATTCTGGAAGTTTACTCTTCTGTCAAATATGAATAGCTAGGAACTAATAGTTTGTTAGAGATTAGTGTTATTTGCTTCTGTTTCGCTTGCAATTTAGGTTCACTTCTCCATCTTCATTAAACACAATGAAATAAGTTTCTTGCATGTCATTGGTTGCAGTTCTTGATTTATGTTTGTTCCTTTTTGGATCTTGGACATGCGTTTCAAATGCCTAAAAACTTGTAATATGTGACTGTGTAAAAGGATTTGCTGCATCTTTATAGGCTATTCCCTTGAAGCTGCTTGCTTTCCTTTGATGAACTGTTATAATAGATTTGGAGCTTAATCAGAATTTAGAATTGTGAATATTTGAAGAAAACCGTCAAGTCTTATTATTACATTTTTCTCTATGTCTGGACAATACAATCAACATAGACCCCTTTATTAAATCATTCACATTTAACATGTTACTCTTTTCTCTGAATTTATTTATTTATTTATTCTTGTGTTTGCATTGCTCTATGCATTTATGTAATTATGTATGCATATGCAAAGGTTCCTGATTATTTATTTTTTGTCATCATCCTTTTAGTAAATTAGTTGGAGGGAGGAGGACTCACCATATGGAACTCTTTACCCAACAGAAGGTTCAAAGATACGAAGAATTCGTTGAACCGGATCTTCAACGCGCTATCGATGAGTGGTATTTGTCTTATATTTGTTGATTTTGTTTGTTTTCTGGTTCAAATAGATGTGTATGTATACCTTATTGAATAATAATGTTGGTTTTCTGCAATTAGTGTAAGCTCTAGTAGGATATATATGATGCCATTGGATTTATTATGAGTTTGAAATCAAAAGAGTTACATAGTTTCATTCTTGTTGACATGGCATTGTTTAGTTATTGTGCTACTATATGATTTAGGATTAAGTTTGTAATTTCCTTGAAATGGATTTATGGATGCAGTTTACATGTGCATCCATAAGTACAAGTGTTTCTTGTCTGTTGCATGTGTTTCCACAGTTTTTCTTTACCTATTTCCTTTGTTCTCCTTTTTTGCAGGACAAGGTCTTTGAACAACAGAAAATTTTGTATCCTTTTTCAGTTTTATGTATTCTGGTGACAGATCAATTAGGACCGCCACCATATATTTTTATCATCCATGTCTTGTAAAATCCATGGTTACATCAAAGCCCCCTATCAAGTGGATCATGCCAATAAGCTGATTTAGGGATTAGGTTGCAATTTGCATCCCAAGACTGCCTCTTTAAACTAACTTGTTCATTATTATTACATACTACATAATTTTAGGAATTTCAAAAGAGAAAAAGAATATTTATGTATCTAATTATTTATATATATCCGTGTGAAACTTGTTATATTACATACCATCTATGAATTCAATGTTGCACTCTACAAAGTTCCTTGTGTTATAAAGGGATTCACTTGAAATTTTGTTCTCAGTGCTGATTTGCGAAGAAACATTGAAAACCTAGAGAAGAATAGTGTTACCAGTCTAAGAACTCTGGTCAATCTTGCATCCGAGGTGTACTTGCAAGCAGAAGTGTAAGTCGTGATCATATCATATTTTCACTTTATTTCGCTGCTGTTTTTCTTTTCTCAGAGTTGGTGACCAATTGCATTTTTCGATTCTTTAAATTACATATTTTCTTTATTTCTTTTGACTTTGTTCTTGGCATACATCTGTTTTATCATCAATCCTTATTTTGAAGCATATGCTATATGTTATAAAGATATATGTATCTACATTTGATTCATTACTCATCACCATATTCTCATCAAAGATATATGCTACATGGTTCAACTTTCATATCTGTTTTATCTATCTTTCGTGAACCCACAACCTTGCAAACTAAGAGCATTTCTAAGTTGGTTTTATTTTAATTTCATTTTGGATTCCACAAAATGTCACATTAGCATTTGTCCGACTTGAGACTAAATATGAGAATATTTCACTCTAATGTTTGGTTTTAATTAATCTAAAACTTTATATGAAGTGGCAAAATTAATTGTTTCTCCAGCAAAGTGAAACCGTCTCTCTAAAATGAGACCGGTTTCATTTCATCAATTATCTTCAATGAAAAGTGAAATTTCGAACCATTTCACTTCATGTACACGTCAGATTTGAAACTCTAAAAGGCACTGCATTGGAGTTGCTCTAAGAGACCTCTCCCCACATAGTCCACTCCTTTATCTTTTCACTTTTGCACCAATAAATATAGATCTTCATGTTCTCTCTTTAATCTGGTGAAATTCCCATTTTTAATCTATGTTAAATGTTGATGAAACTTTGCAGGCCCAATACGCAACATATTTTTGTGGATGTAGGGTTGGAATTCCATGTTGAATTTACTTGGTCTGAAGCTTTGAACTACATACAGAAAAGGGAAGAAACAATAGCTAAGTAAGATATTTTCACTTAACATATTTTGTATAGCTAAAACATCAAGATCAATCTGCCTTATTATGCCTTTCCGGATTTGCTTTTGAAATTTTTAAGCAACAATATATGCCTTACTTAAATGGAGTGGTTTAAAGGACAATGGATTGGAACAAAATCTTTAGTAAAATTGTAGCCCAAGATCCTCATATTTTCTGTGCTGAACATCGTCTGCATCAATGACCACTAGAACTACTTGATTTTCCTTAGACATTGACATTAGTACTATGGCTTGGAGGTGTTGTAGATGATCATACTCAAGATTTAAGTGCAGTTCTTATTTCAAGTATGCTGAGGGAATTTACTTATGACAAGTTTTGTGTGCCTTTTCTTTCTATCTTGCATGATTTTTGTACGTGGTTAGACTGAAAGGTCGCAGCTGATAATTGATCAGTGTATAGAATTACTCTGGCTTGTAAGTTGGAATACTTGGTCACTTACCAAGTCCTCATTAAAAGAGTGATTAAAAAGGACATGGCTTATTTATTTCAGGCAAATAGATGAGTACAATCAGTCAATCGCATCAATTAAAGCGCAGATCAAGCTGGTATGTTTTGTTGAAGGTTTTCCTGTTTATTATTATTATTATTATTATTATTATTATTATTATTGGAGTTATGAGAACTTTTTCTTCCACTATTTCCACGTAGGTTCTCGAAGGGATTCGAGAATTACTACAACTTCCAGCTGAGAAATCATTACCTGAGCGGAATTTTTGATGCTTACTGAGTATAATTCCAGATCATTCATCTTTAGTCTCTTGAACAATTGTAACTTCCGGATCATTCATGTTTAGTCTCTTGCGAACAATTGTAAAGGAACAATGCAAGGCAATGATGTGATCATGTGAAACAGGACAAAGATTTTATTTACCCCAAATATTGTCATTCTAATTGCATATATTATAATGATTAAACACGAAACCAAAACATTGATTAAGAACCCAAAGGGGCAAGTCTGTTCATCTGTGATTCTCTTTAGTTGAAATGCTGATCTTAGTATCTCCCAACATTCTGCAGAATGATGCCGAAGTTCTTATACTTGTAAAATACATTTAGATAAAGGAACTTCGTTTAGTGGTGTGAATGGCCTACCTAAAGAGAGACAAAAGTATACCTTTCTAACCATACGAAACATTTTTTGACCCTCCAAAATGTGGGATCAAGAAAGGTCAAATTCAGGAAGTCTTTCTTGCTATTCTCTTTTACCTTAAATCAGAAGCCAAATGCCCAGCTGAAGGTGCATGGCCACGTAAGGACGCCTTTAGATCCATGTAGGATTGTGTTAATCTTGCCATAGCTCATGTAAACCTTTGTCGCATCCTAAGATACAACACAATGGTATCTTTTGATTCATGTAATCCACTCCATCTAATGAGAAGAGGCTTTAAGTAAATATATGTTTTTGGAAGTTTTATAGTATGTCAGTTAGTTAGTATGAATCACCCTAGATTTTAGGCTCGATTTAAGGGAAGTTTTTGAATTCAAGTAAACATTTTTAAACAATGTGTGAAGTATGAACAATATGAATTAATAAAGTTAAAAGAGTAAATTAATCTTAAATTTAATTAATAGTATTAAATTATGGTATAATATATTTTTATTTGATTGGTAGTTGTTCATATTGTTCAAGATGATCATTGTTTATCTAGTATTCTCCTTCTGAATTTTATCCACCATTATGAAATGTGTATCATGGTATATGTGATTTTCATTGTTAGATTCAGCATCTCCTTCATTCTTCTTAAAAATATCATATTTTATTTCCATATTAATTTTTTTTTTGCCTAAATTGAAATGTTGCATTAGCTATTAGTCACATAAGTTTAGTGTTTTTTTAGCGAATTAGATGAGCAAAGTTTTTTTTTTTTTGTGACTAAACAGAAAAGATAAAAAAAAAATAGAGACAAAACCAAATTATTGGCTAGGTTCATATCTAAATCTATTAAATGTTAAAGCTCACTCCATGGTTGACTCCAATTCGAGTGAATGTCCGCGCCAGAAGCAGCTGATTTAGCCATACAATCTGCAACACTATTTGCATTTCTCTAAATTAAAAGAATAGAGACTCTCCAATTCCAATTCATAACCTCTTGTATATGCTTTGCCAAATCCCATTCCGGAATATCCTTACCAAGCATTTTTTAGTTTTCCAAGAAAAGAGCTTTTAAACAGTCTGTTTCACAAATAAGCTCACGAAATCCACTATCCTAAACAAGAAGTAAACCTCTCCAAATTGCATATAATTCAGCAAAAAGAACACTGCACACTTCGACTTTCCCAGTGCAACCTTTCAACCAACATCCATCAGAATTGCGAATGATACAACCAAAACCAGCATAGGTGGAACCCAATGCAAACAAAGCGAAGGAGGAGACAAAGATTGATGCATAGCAAAAATAGTGTGGAACTCCTTTACTGAACTACGAATCAAACTCACCACTTTACTAGCACTCCAAGAGTCATCTATATTAAATAAGTCATGATTCCTACTTCTCCAAATCCACCAAATAGTGGAAAAGAAAAGAAAAACGTCTCCACTCCTTTCACCTCTGTAGAGCCAATCATGTAAATCCGAATTATTTGAATACAGGCCTAAAAGATTCCAGACCTCCTTGGCACTAGGATACTCCCGAAGACAATGAAGAATGAATTTAGAACCATTCTGACACCGATGACAGGTGCTAGATAAAGATAAGCCACGACCCAAACGAAACTCTGCCGTACGAATAACATTATGAAGACTGAGTCAAATCAAGATCTTGTACTTCTAAAAAATATGCAGTCGTCATAGTCACAATCAATTATCATGCTCATTCTAGTCAAACTTTCTTTTGGCTAGCCAACTGTACCCACTCCTAGTTGAGTAGAATCTAGAAGATGCCACATCCCACAATCAATTCGAACTCTCTCGAGCATTTAAATCCGGATTATAAGCATTTAAATCCGGATTATAAGCATTCAAACGCTGTTTGACATCTTCTTAAATGTTAGAGAATAGAGAGTATTTTTATATAAATAAATTTAGTATTTATATATCACTAAACATATTTGGTATTTATATATCCTTAAACAGATTTGATTTTTATATAAATAAAAGTATTATTAGTTTTTCATATGAATGAAAGGTTCTTGATTCGACACTCATTCCTAATGTATTTTTTGTTTTAATAGTGGATTGAATTGACAATCTTATTTGACTGAATTGAATCAGATTAAGTACTTATGAATAGAGTTGTTTGTTTATGCCGTCCCTGATTCTGATTAAACTCATATCTTACCTTATCCCGTTTATTGCTAGTGGAACAATTAATAGTTTAAGACCATTATATGATTACCTAATTCTTCAAGGAGGCCAAAGGGCAATTTTTCTTTCTAAACTCTCATATGTATATGTGCAATTATATTTTTAAAAATTCTGTTAGCAGAAAGAAAGTGCATTTTTTAAGTGATGGTGCTTATGGGATCCACGTCCTTTAGTAAATCTATCATAATAATATGAATTCAAATACGGAAAAGCTCTGCATACAAGCCATTAGGGCTTGTATGCTTTACAAGTTTATTAAATAATAAATTTAAAATACTCGCTCCTCTAGCTACGTTGATCACACGCGCTATATAATATGCCGCGTATATCTAACTTCCAAATTTAAAATATTTGTTTCCTTCTTCGTTTTCGTTATTTTGAGATTTGGTTGTTCTTCTTCTCGCGCGTTTTCGCTCATTCTTCTCCATCGATCTTTTCCTCTTCTTTTCTCACTGGTATGTTCTTCGTTTACGTTCTGTTTTTCTCTCTCTGCAACTCGAGCTTCGTTTTCTCTGTTGATTTGTTGTTTTCTGAAATCAAAGTTCGAACTCGTTTTGAAGATAATGGATCCTTCAAGCTCAGATTCTGCGCTGAATCCAGGCGATGTGGATTATGAATTTGAATCTAACGAAGTTCCTGAGGTTTGATTTACAGTAATTTGTATAGCATTGTGTAGTTTAAAAATTGCTGAACATTGTTTAATTATCTGGAATTTATAGCAGACGCTCGGGTGTAGATCAATCTCTTCTTTGGGTATATTTTAGCTATTAGTGTGGGTGTATATACACTTTACTGGTTTTTTGTTATTTTTAATTGAGTTGTTGTTGTTCAGTTGTATTATATGTATTATATCAGACATGATTGTGTGTTTTTAGTTTTTGAGATGGTGTATTCTGCAGTCTGTGTATTCACAGTTTATGGCTTTAATGGTCATTCTGTAGTTGAGTTGTTTCGGTTCGGGTGTATCATATAAGACATGATTGGGTGTATTTTGTATCATATCTATGGGTGTATTCACAGTTCTGACACGGTTTATTGTGCAGCCTCTCTCTGTTGTTGATGACGAGCTTGTTCCGAAGGTCGGAATGACCTTTAGGACCCTTGAAGATGCCGGAAAATTTTACAGGAACTACGCCAAGGCTGCAGGTTTCTCTACAAGAGTTCGGTGCACAAATAGGAAGGGAAACGAGATTAAGAATCAACTGATTACATGTAGCAGAGAGGGAAAATGGAAATCTAAAATATCTCCAACCGAGAAGACCAATCCAACAGCCGGTTTAAACTGTCCTGCAAGAATTTATATACACACATTGAAGGATGTCGGTGCTTGGATCATTTCAAAGGTTGTGCTGGATCATTCACACCCCTGCTGTCCAAGCAAAGCAGAGATGCTCAAACAGCACAGGGAACTAAGCATGTCCATTCGTCGTACGATAGAGAATAACGACGAGGCCGGTATCAGACCAAGCAAAACCTACCAATCATTTGTTGCGGCTGCCGGGGGTCACCGCGAGTTAAATTTCATCGAAAAGGACGTGAGGAATTACATTACCAGGGAAGTGCGGAATGTTTCCGAACAAGAAGATGCAAAGGAATTCGGGAAATATTTGTTAAGGATGAAAGAGAAGAATCCGAATTTCTTTTTCGAGCTCCAACTCGAGGAGGATCAATCGATTAAGCTGGCCTTTTGGGCCGACGCAAGAAGCAGAGCGGCCTGTGAGTATTTCGGAGACGTCATTTCATTCGACACCACCTACAATACAAACAGGTAACAAACTGTCCCTTTTTATGATGCTAAATTAATTTATTTTTACTAATCCGCAGCAGAGGTGTATATTGGCCGTGTCATTGGGTGTATTATAAGCATTTGTTGGGGTGTACCTAATGATTTTGCATTCTGGACCATGGCACTTCGTTTCAGGTATAATTTGGTCTGTGGTTCTTTTGTCGGGGTGAATCACCACGGCCAGTCAACACTTCTCGGATGCTCTTTGATGAAGAACGAAGAAATTGAATCATTCAAATGGTTATTTCAATGCTGGCTTCGTTGCATGGGAGGAAACGCTCCGAAAGGGTTTCTCACCGATCAGTGCGCATCAATGAAAAGGGCTTTAGAGGCCTGTATGCCAACAACAGTTCACCGCTGGTGTATTTGGCACATCATGAAGAAGATTCCAAGCAAATTAAACGGGTACAAGGCACACGCCGATGTCGAACAACAAATGAGCCATGTTGTTTGGAACTCTCACAGCAAAGACTCATTCGATAGGAATTGGAACGATTTTCTGGTGAATTTTGGTCTTGCGGACAACAAGTGGCTCTCAGGTAATGTGTTTTTAAATTCTGCAGCAGAGGTGTAAATTGTACTGTCTCTCGGGTGTATTTTACAGTGTGTGTTTGGGTGTATTATGCAGATCTGTACGAAGACCGTCACATATGGGTTCCTATCTATCTGGACCACCACTTCTGGGCAGGGATGAGAAGCACACAAAGGAGCGAGAGCATGCATTCATTTTTTAACAAGTACATCACCCGTAACAGCTCGCTCATTCAGTTCGTCAAACAGTACGATAATTGCCTCGGAAGCAGGGAGCAAGCAGAGAGAGAATCAGATGCTGCAGATTTTCATACGGTCATACCATGTGCAACCAAATCCCCCATCGAAACTCAGTTTCAAGATGCGTACACCCAAGCAAAGTTTAGGGAAGTCCAAGCCCAATTCAGAGGAAAGGCGAATTGCATCACCAGATTAAAGAATTCTGCTCTAGGCTATTCAGTATACGAAGTTGGAGAACAAGTTTCCAGCTCAATATTGGACAAGTTCGCGGTTACCTACGACTCAGTTGCAGCCGAGGTAAAATGCCAATGTTTATTATTCGAGTCGAGAGGGATACTGTGCCGTCACGCACTAAGCGTGTTAAGCTTCGAACAAGTAAGCCAAGTGTCCCCTAGGTACATACTGGAACGATGGAGCAAGAAGGTAAAGAGGCAACACACACACATCAAGAGCAGCCACGACGAGCCACTAATTGAGCCAAGAAGCAAGAGGTTCGACCAACTTGTTTTCCGTTCGCAAAATATTTGCGAATTTGCCTCCGAATCAGAGGAGCTGACTGCAATTCTGCACCGTGCGTACAACAACGTCATGGCTGAGATGGAAGCAGTAAAAGCCAAAAGGAAGGGGACATCTTCTTTATCCCACGAAGACGCCAACTTGGAATCCGTTAACGAGCTTCAAAGCCCGCCAAGGATTCGAACAAGAGGACGTCCAAAAAACAGGCTAGGTTCAAAGCTGGAGAAACAGATTGCAAATGCCACAAAGAAGAAGAAGACAAAAGTTTTAAGCGAGGTAAATGTGATGTTCTTTAAATCTGTGGCGATTGAGTTTATTTTTCTAGTTAATTGTTTAGCTAATGCGTGAGTGTTATATTCAGATAAACCTGTTTGATGCTGCATCAGCGGCGCATTCAAGTAGCAGCCAATACCAGGGACAAGTTATAAATTATCAGTTCAGGGTACCAGCAGCAGGGGATAACTCTTTGGGTGTATAGTTATAGGGAGTATGGGTGTAAAATCCCTGTTACCTTTGGGTGTATTTTTGTTAATAGACAATTTACATATAGACACATATATAGATACATATAGAACAAAAGCTGTAAAAATTCACAGGTTATGGGCGTATTTTTCAGTTGATGTTTTTTTTTTTCATATTTTAGTAGTTGTAATTCATTCATTTTGAATACTGCACAGACAATTGGGTGTATATTATTACTCAACCTCGGGTGTATTATTAGACTAGCGTTGGGTGTAACAATTTATAATATGCGTATGCCTTGATTTTTTGCTTTATGTTTTACCACCTGTAATACAGTTTTTAAATACATCACAGACAGTTTATTAGCACAGATAGTTTAACTATGGGAAAAAATATACATTGAATAAATTGAATGGCAAACATTTACATCATTTGTTCAATTTACAAACTACCCAGTTTCTATATCCTCAGAATTAATCTGACAGAACGGACTCAATAATACAGAGGATGGCTTCGACAGCCTTATAGCACTACTCTCTCTAATTGCCTGATCTCTCTGTCTATTCAACTCACTAAATAGTATCCGGGAAGCATATTCCACTCTGTAGTGGTCCACCTCCTCCTACAATAAAAAAGTATGTTATGTTTAAACAGAAATATTAATTCAGTAAAGTAATACAGAGTTATATACTTCTAAAGACAGTTACCTGTGTCCAGTTATCCCATTCATACTTCCCCTTTTTAATGTTTTCTGGCTCTATTAACTCAAGCCACTTCATTACGTAAATAGCGCAGTCATAGCTGAAAACGAAGAAAATAAATTACAAATCTCATTTAGGAAAGTTTAAGGTTCAGAGTCACAAATCTATACCTTGTTTTTTGGCCTGAAATTTTAACATATGGGGCTTTAATTTCCTTCTCCTTTTCGCCTTTCTCGAGAGGTTTCCCGCCGGCATATGCTATCAATCTCGAAAATACATATCCCTTAAATACCAAAACAAGTCAGTAATACACCCGAGTCAATTGACAAGACACACCCAACTTAATATGGAATATACACCCAATTGAATATGGAATATACACCCAATTGAATATAGAATATACACCCAACTCAACTTTCAAAACAGACGTATCTATTAAAGTAAAGAAGACAGAGGGAACTTACAGTGAATTTATTAATGTCCTTTCTCTCATGGCTTGGAGCTTTTTTGTGCAGCGGGTCAAGTATTTGACATTTCCGCGTTCTTGTATTTATCAGCCATAACCACCAATGTCCCGAGTGGCAAACAGGAGCAAAAATCTGAAAGATTGCCACATTTCAACAGTCTGTTATTTTACTTGGCATATAAGTAAATAAGCGTACTAACAAATTTACGAAACAAAAACTTACATATGGATGCGAACTTAATTTTTTCCTATCTATGAAGGGAATGAAATTGGGGTAGGCTTCCACCCTGAATTCTCTGTTCGTTTTCGGAGATATGAATTCCCCCTTTGGGTGATCAGAAAGTGCCATGCTCTGCAAGAATTGCAATACAAGAAATGAAAACATGAACATAAACAACTTACACCCAATCTAAGCTAAAAAAATACACCCAAACCAATGCATAAAATACACCCAAAGTTCGTAGAAGTAACACTTACCACAATATCTGGGGGGAGACAGTATATTTGTGCATGAAACCTCTTTTCCTTTTTCTGGTTTAGGATGAGGCAGATGGCAGATACAACCTAGAAATCAATTTTAAATTAATAACCATTGCAGTTGACTTTGGTGTAAAAACATTAATGTTAGTCTAAAATTACCTGACATTCTATATCACTGTTTGCCTGGAGGGATGCAAGGTGCGTTCTCATCAAAATGTACTCTCCTTGGCCAGTCACAGTGCATATCTCCTCAAACTCGTTAGTATCGCCCTTTGCATCCTCCTTCAGTCTCGTCCCCCAGATGTAGCACTTTTCTTTCATATCATCCGGAATTTGATTTGTTCCCCCCGGTGTTTCAAACTTAGCAGAACTTTCTCCCCCAGTCTCCCTCCGAATTTGCGGACTTTCGTCTTTTCCCTTTGCTAACTTTTGGACCAAACTGTCCAATTGTTCCAGTATAGTTGCAGTTTCTGGAGATTTTTCCCTTTCTGTCTCCTGCGTCGACCCCCTCCTGGCTTGAATCTGTCAATCCGAGGCTGAATGATGGCATCGGCAGATCTGTTTTAGGAACATAGCTTGCTGTCCGTGCCATCATCAACAGGGCAGCAGCGTCCTCGGCGTCTGGATGACTGCATCAGTATGTATAAGAATGAGAGTAAGAATAAGAATATACGGATGACAAGCAAGGATTGATTCTAGTCTAATTAACTTACATTTTTGTTGGAGCTGGGGGAAGCTTGGGTGTTGTTTCTTGATGTTGTTTGGGGGTTTCAAGAGTGCTGCACAGTTGCACAAAATCGATCAGGAAGAGTATACACCCAAACTCTTAGCAAATATACACCCAAACATTAAGCAAATATACACCCAATACTATTTTCTTACGTTTCTCTAGCCCCTTCAATCTGTAGCATAGGGGTTGGTTCGGAATCTGCGTCAGTGGTTGTTTGCTGGGATGGCGGCACAAAAAATTGGATCGGGACTCTAAACAAGAATAAAAATGAAAGGTTAACAACATATTTGAAAATATTAAGGTTATAAGGTTGAAATATTCTTGCATATCTCACATTGCAAGCGCTTCCGACGGCGTTTGTTCCCTAACAACCATCATATTCGAATCGTCCGGAGTCAACCTAAAATACATGCAAAGAAGGTCAACAAATACACCCGAACAATTCAAAAAGAAGACGGGCTTTGTTTTTTGAGAACTTACATAGTTGCAGTTTTTGCTTTTTTTTGCTGCCTTTTTTTTCTTGAATAAAATAATAAAGGGCTTTTTTTTCTAAAAAAAATATATACAGAATTAGAAGTAGAAGTTATTAGAAGAAGAAAAGTAACGGTTATTTGAAAGAGAAATTACATGCTCTGAGACGGCAGGGTTACACTACTCTGTTCTGTGCGTCTTTGAGAGGAAGTATCATCACTTCCCAAGTTGACAGCCGGTAGTCTAAACAGATTTCATGTTATTCAAAACAAATATACATCCAACTTAGTGAACAAGATACACCCAACTTGATGCACAGAATACACCCATATTGTTTCACAGAATACATAACAAGATTTTATTAAATAATAAAGCTTCTTACGTTTCAGAGGACACATAGCGATCTTCTGTCGATCCCAGGTCAGGCTGGTTGTCCCTGCGAAACAAGATACAATTATTAGCAAACAAAAGACACCAAAATCTCAAATACACAGCACAGCAAGACATACCCCTCTGCAGCAGATTTACGAACGTTTTCCCCTAGCCATTCATTGAGTTCGTCACTCGATATTTCATATGTCTCACTACATTCATAAAATAAGACGTTAACAAAAATAATTATGATGATAGACCATAGTATAGCTTACGAGGTACTGTACCCGTCAAAGTATTGATCTTCTTCAGGAGGTGAATCCTCCACAACTACTTTTTTCTTTTTTTGTGGTGTTCTGGGTGGAAAAAAAAAACAGTACCAATCAGAAATAAAAAATTAATTTTATTACAGAATTTTATCCAAAGAAGTGCTTACTCTTTTGGAGTTGTTTTTGTTTCTTTCTTTTTCTTCTCCTTCTCCGCAGGCAATGATTCTTCGCTCCTATAAGTCAATAACAGACGCTTCAGTTAATACACGAAATCTTTATAACGAAGCCAAAAGAAAGGAGTAATAATTTCAGGACATTACTCGTCACTTGGTTCAGATTCAGATTCTGAATCAGAATCCGACTCCTCTTCCCTCTGCTTTCTTTTTCTTGAGTCCATTCTGCAGGCAAACAATCATCATTTAGAACATACTAAAAATACACCCAATTGAATTCATGAGACACACCCAACTGAGTATACAATATACACCCAACCCAGCAAAAGAAACACACCCTGCTTAATAAGCTACATACACCCAACGTGGACAAGCAAAATACACCCAAACCCTATAAAGAAATTACACCCAAGTATGGTACTTACTTTTTCCCCTTTTTGCCGGGGTGTTTAATTCCCGAATCCTCCGAGTCTTCTTGAGCCTCAGACTCAGAGGTAGAAGTGTCACTCTCGGTAGTTTCTGTCTCCGAAGACGATGTTGAGCTCGCCTTCCTTTTTTTTTGTTTTTTTTATTTCCTGTTCTTTTTGTTTTTTTTTCTTTTTTTCTCATTTTTTCTTTTGTCTCTGCCAAATTCAGAATCCCCTGAAACATGAGATATTTTAGTTAGCACCATTAGGGTAAATAAAGTACACTAACTTATTATGATTACTCACCAAAGTTTCCTCTCTCTCTTCATTCATTCTTTTCACCAACTGCTCCTTAGTCCAGTTGGCAATCCATGGCTTTGGTGGTCTTTCACCCCTGTTGTTGCGTTTGTTTTTTGAAAGGTGAAAGTAGATTATCATCAGGGCGAAGAGGCAGCCATTGATTGCCTTCTTCTTCTTCTCCTGGTAGTCTGTTATGCCCCTGATCATGAAGGTCAAGACATGCCCCCCCCAGTTTCTCTCCTCTATGCCCTCCATCTCAAAAATCGGGACCAGGTGCACCGGCAATATTTTGTTTATCGTCGTTGGCAAAAGGAACGCCATCTGTATGTAGAGGATGAATATCCTCTTGAACATCAGGCGTTCCTCTTCGTTGCCAACGCCGATTTCCATCATTTCATCGGTAAGACTTTTGAGGGTCTTACCCTGGAATCTTTTATAAATTATTTTGTCAGATTCAGAAAGTTTCTTGTAGTCAACTTTCTCAGGAAAGAGATCTCCTACAAAAAGGAAAACAACAAAGCAACCAAGTCAGTTCAGATACACCCAAGCATCAGGTTAATATACACCCAAGCAACAACTTAATATACATCTATAATTTTGAGCTAATTACCTGTTGCATTGATGCCAAGCGCATCACCTATTTTTTTCGGGGTTATATGGAAAGAACCATATCCTGTCCTCAGTTTGTTCTCCCCAAGTTTGAAGTTTTTTGCCAACTCTCTCAAGAGTTGGTGATCCACCCTCAGTGGTGGGATGTGCATCAACCCACCGAATCCAAGATCCCTCACAATCGCCTTCTTCTCCTCAGTCATGTTTCTGAACTTATCATTCAGGAGATGTGTGGCACATTTGAGGTCTTTGGTTTGGTTTCTTGCTGCCATTTTCTCTGAAACTAAAAATACACCCAAAGACATCAGTAATATACACCCATATATATATGACTCAGATACACCCATTGATAACAACTAAGATACACCCATTGATAACAGTAAGATACACCCATATATATGAGTCAAGACAGCCAGATATTCGCAAGATACACCCATTCATAACAGTGAGATACACCCAAAGATCTCAAACAAGATACACCCATTGATTACAGTGACATACACCCATAGATATTATTCAGATACATCCATATAGATATCAGACAGATATCACTCAGCCATGCTTCAATATAAAGCCACATTACAAGGTTAAGCAGTTTACACCCCCGAATATACGGAATAAACCCCCAAAAATCAACAAAAATAGCAGGAGAACTTAGAACGACGTAGAACTAAGAAGAACGACGTATAACTCAGAAGAACGACGTATAACAAAGAAGCAACAGTAACAGTAAACCCTATCAGAACGACGTAGAAGAAAAGTAAAATATACAGTATTTTAATACACTTACGTTGAGTATTCTTGGTTTGTTTTTTCTTCAGATTCTTCTTCACAGAGAGGTTGATGGTGTTTTGATGCAGTTTTCGTACTACGATTTCTATATTTTGAAAGTTGATCTTCGCTCGAAAATGAGAAGGTTTCGTTGATTTGAAAGTGCCTTGAGAAATGGAAGAAGTGGAAGAAGTGGAAGAGTCTCCCATACGTAACCGTTCGAATGCTGAGCGCGTGATTTGGACGCGGCATCTTATCTCTCTTTCGTGCGCGTGTTTCGTGTTTGGGCTGGGCCAACTTAGTTGCTTGTATGCTTGTATGTGTAGCAGGCCCGATTCAAATAATATGTATTATTTATTATTAATACAAAAGTTTATAAAAAATACTTTATATAATAAAATAATAGGTTGTTGGATTTATTATTGCAGGATATTTATGGGAAAATTGAAAATGAATAACTGAAAAACATTTGTGTTTATCAGCGGATAAAAGTTAGATGAAAATGATATTATGTTAACTAATCGAATGGTATTATGTTACTAAACATAACGGTTAGATACTCAAAGTTCATGCTATTCATTTTTGAAAAGCATTCAATCTATTCTTAATATATAAAAGTAGGTACATAGGTTTACTCACATTACTTCTAAGTTATTTCTCTTCTTCTACTTACGCCATGTCAGCACTATCGTTTACTTGGCAAAATTTTATAATCCACCACTCAAATCTTGCCAAATCAATTTTTATTTTCAAATAAAAAAAAACACAAAAAACAAACCTACAACTTAACTTTTTCCAAAAAGCTCTGAAAACCAAAAAGCTTATTACCTTTCTCATACTTTTTGAAATCCTCTTCCTCTTGGCACCTCTTCCGTACCAAGATCCTATTTCCTCCATCCACTTCCGATCCCATGAGCCATTGTTTTTTCATCGAAACAAATTGTCCATCGCAATATCCATCCCCGACGGAGTCGCATTGCATAAATTACAGAAACCAGAGCAAACTCCATTCCTCCTGGTTGCGATTTCCTGCCGGAGCTCGATTCTGGGTCTCAGACCAACGTCACTATTCGACGCCGCCAACGTAGAAAATTCGTGCCAAATATTTTCCTAAAGATTTTCAACTTTGCCGTTTACTCTTCTCATTCTGTTGTTCAATATCATTTTCAATAGCCCTATTTATTTGTTATAAATAATATGCAAGTAGCACAGGTTTATGTATTCCTCTTTTTTAAACGGTTCTGTCTAACAGTCACAACCAAAATTAATGTGCTTCCATAATTTACATTTATGTGTTCCTCTTTTTTTTATCATTCTTTGACCATGTCTTATTCTCTTTGTTGTAGAAGGATTTGCAGTAGTAATGACAGATGGGAATAGTTAATTCCCAAAATTGCTAGATTAAAGAGGCGAAGAACAATCCTTTCAAAGAAAGGAATAGTCTTATTTTCTTTGTTGTAGAAGGATTTGCAGTGGTAATGACAGATGGGAATAGTTAATACCCAAAATTGTTAGATTAAAGAGGCGGAGAGCAACTTGGTTTGTTTAACATAATTTTTATTGCACCTTTTTTATTTTATTGTAAATTGATTCATAAGGTGATTTTGATGTCTATTTTGAAAATGTAAAAACACAATTATTTAAAACACTTAGATCTATCCAATTTAGACAAGTAAGGATGAGGAGAAAGCAATATCTTCGATCAAAGAGGAGTGCCAATTTAGCTTCCACTTCAGGTTAGTACAAAAAGAGTCTTATAACATATTTTGTTCTGTTGAGCAATCCTGTCAAAAAAAAAGGAAGACCAGACGATATGTGCCTCCAACATATAATGATGCAGCTTGGTTTGTTTAACATAATTTTTATTGCACCTTCCTTATTTTATTGTAAATTGATTCATAAGGTGATTTTGATGCCTATTTTGAAAATGTAGAAACACAAGATGTATCCAATTTAGACAAGCAAGGATGAGGATATAAAGCAATATCTTCGGTCAAAGAGGAGTGCCAATTTACCTTCCACTTCAAGTTAGTACAAAAGATAAAAATCAACCAATCACTATTTAATAAAATGTTTTAAAAAAATTAAAACAAAAAACTCTTATTTATTATAATTCAATTGAAACATCAAGTACTAATTAAATGCAATAAACATACATTAAAAGTGTTATAATAATAATAATTATAAAAAATTTCAGTTACAAATATTCAAATTCTACAACTTATACATATTAAGATTCTTACTACTCTTCATTTCTTAATCTCTCATACTAATTGTAAAATTTTTTTTAAATTTAATGTAATATTTTATATGTTTTTCATTCTCATTCATTTATTCTTTTAATTATTTACAAACAAAAAAATCGCAGAAAAGACAAAGAATAGCCATTAATGCAAATCGAAAAATAAAAAAAAAATTACAGTTTTATATAACTCTAATATAAATAACTTATGTCTTTTTTAAAAATAAATAAATTCAAAATCTATTTATAATATATTATCTAAAATATTTTTAATATAACATTTATTAAAATATACTATATAGTATAAATAATCTACTTCTCCGCGCATTGCGCGGGTCTCACTCTAGTTAGATATGATAATATTGGATAAAAAATCAATTATCCTAATTCTATTATTTTCTTACAAAAAAAAAGAATATGAGAAAAAGAAGTTATATCACGTTTGTTTTCTAAAAAAAAAAACAGCTAAAAGAATCACAAATTTAATAATAATCTAAATTACAAATATTATTTTATATACTTAAGTTTGATTTGGTAAAATTTTTTAAAAAATATAAATTTTTTATTTTATATTTAGTAAATAATAAAAAAAATCATGTGTTTATACTCAGTTTTTTTTTGATAGTTTTAGAACTCACTTAAATCCCAAATAAAAAAGTGAGAGCAAGCTACAAACAACAAGAAAAAATTTTAAAAAATATATAAGGTAGAGTTTTAAAAAATAATTTATACTTATCAAAATTAAAAAATCTAATATAATTTTTAAATTTAACTCTTATATTTGTGTCTATTATAATATTTATAAATTTTAAAAATTATTTTACTGAAAATAATTATTATTTGTATTTATTGAAAATTATTTTAAATTTAATTTACTAAATATAAATATTACTATTTTTAAAAGATATATTTTAAAAATTACTTTAAAAAATAAAAATTTTACCAAATCAAATTTTAGTTTGTAATTTCGTTCTTTTGTTTAAAGTTTAAACTTTATTACACAAATAGTTTTATTTAATATTTAACAACATGATTATTTAGATAAATTTGAATCATAGATACGCAAATCTTAGTATAATATCATATGACATGTGAATGGATCAAAACTATACAGGATGCCATGTGACAATCTGTCGAGGACCAATAAGAGCATGAAGTCATTTTATTTTATTACAAAAATATTCAACACCTAACACATTTATTTAACTACTCAACACAGATCACAGTTAAGGCACTACCACAAACTACTACAACCAGTCAACCACCAGTCAACCCCTTGCTTACCATCTGTTCCTTCAGATCTCATCACTTCTCTTCAGAAACATGGCTGCTGAAGCTGTTTTATCTTCCGTTCTTAGTGTTGTTTTCGACAGGATGTCCTCCCCTGAAGTTGTTAACTGGATCAAAGGGAAGAAGCTTACTCAGAACCTGATTGAAAGGTTGAAGACTAATATCTATGCTGTTCAAGCCTTTCTCATCGATGCTGAGCAGAAGCAGATCAAGGAGAGACCTGTCAAGAACTGGCTTGATAGTCTCAAAGATGCCATGTATGTTGCTGATGACTTGCTCGATGAAGTCTTCACCAAAGCTGCCACTCAGAAGGAACCAGGTACCTTCCTCTCTCGTTTTCTCAATTTGCAAGATAGGGATGTAGCAAACAGGATGGAGGAAGTCATTGATAGGATAGAGTCTCTTGTGATTCAAAAAGACACTCTTGGTCTGAGAGAGATTCCTAAGGAGAACATGTCATGGAGGATCACTACATCTCTAGTTGAAACATCTGATGTATGTGGCAGGGAAGAAGACAAGGAGGCCATAGTAAAACTGTTGTTGGATGATGATAGTGTTGATGCTACTGGTGGTCATAGTGATGTATCTGTGATTCCCATTGTTGGCATGGGTGGAATAGGAAAGACTACTTTGGCTCAATTTGTTTACCAGGATGACAAAGTGAAGGAGAATTTTGATTTTCAAGCTTGGATTTGTGTGTCAGAAGAGTTTGATGTTTTCAAGGTCACCAAGACTATAATTGAGGCAATAACTTCAAGTTTTTGCAGCTTGACGGATTTGAATTTGCTTCAGCATGATTTAAAAGAAAAGTTGTCAAGGAAAAAGTTCTTTGTTGTCTTGGACGATGTATGGAGTGAAAGTTGCGAAGATTGGGATAAACTTCTAAAACCTTTTCGAAAAGGAGTTAAGGGAAGTAAAATTCTCATAACTACTAGAAGTAAAAGAGTAGCTTCTGTGGTGCAAACTGTTTCACCATATGAATTGAGCTTATTGTCTGAGGAAGATTGTTGGTTAGTGTTTTCAAAACACGCACGTCTCTCAACTGTTTCTATGGAGAATCCAACCTTGAAAAAAGTCGGCCGAGATCTCGTAAAGAAGTGTGATGGATTGCCCTTGGCAGCTCAAGCCCTTGGAGGCTTATTGCGTGGAAATTCTGATATCAAGTATTGGAATCATTTATTGAAGAGTGAGATCTGGGAACTCTCCGATGATAAGATAAAGGTTGTTCCTGCGTTAAGAATCAGTTATTACTATCTTCCTTCGTATTTAAAGGAGTGCTTTGTTTATTGTTCTTTGTATCCCAAAGACTATGAATTTAGCAAAGGCGAATTGATATTACTATGGATGGCAGAGAATTTTTTGCAACCAGCAGGAAAAAAGACTCCAGAAGAAGTTGGTGATGAATATTTTGATGAATTGATTGCGAGATCATTTTTCCAACCTCATAAGATTCGTGAAAACAAGTTTGTGATGCATGATCTGGTGCATGATTTGGCAATGATATTTGCTGGAGAATTCTATTTCAGAGCTGAAGAGCTTGAGAACGCAGTTGAGGTTGATATTAAAACTCGCCGTTTGTCACATAATGCCAAAGGCAATTATCCAATCTCAAAACTTTTGGAAGTTTGTGACCGAGTAAAACATACAAGGACATTTCTTGAAATCAATTTGAATTTCCTGATTCCATTTAAGATGGAAAATGCACCTTGTATCTTGTTGTCAAAGTTGAAGTACCTGAGGGCTTTATCATTCAAGGGCTTTCCTCTTGAGTCATTGTCTGATTCAATAGGCGAGTTGATTCATTTGCGTTACTTGGATTTGTCTCACACCCGCATCATGACATTGCCCGATACACTTTGTAACTTATACAATTTACAGACATTGAAACTGTTTGAATGTTGGAAACTAATCGCCCTTCCTGTTGGCATGAAAGATCTTACAAATTTGCGTTACCTTGATATTAGGGGGACTGGTTTGCATGAGATGCCGGAAGGCATGAGCAAATTGACAAGTTTGCAGGTTTTAAGCAACTATGTTGTTGGGGAGCGTAAAGGAAACAAGATTAATGAATTGGGAGCACTTGCAAATCTACACCAAAGAATTTTGATTGACAAATTGGAGAATGTGGTCAATAGCAGGGAAGCTTTGGAGGCAAGAATGTTTGATAAGGATGGTATTGAATCTTTGATCTTGAAGTGGTCGACAAATAAATACGAGAATATAGTTGATTCCCAAATTGAAAGAGATATACTTCAAGAGTTACGACCTCATATTAATTTGAAACAACTAAAAATTTGGGGTTACAGGGGTACAACATTTCCAGATTGGTTGGGACATTGTTCTTACCACAACATCACCCAAATAACACTCGGCAGTCTTTTGTCGGGTTATTTTAAGAATTGTTGTATGCTTCCTTCACTTGGACAGTTGCCCTCTTTGAAGCGCCTGGAAATTTCAGAGTTTGAAAGGCTTGCTATTGTGGGCGCTGAGTTTTACCGAAATGATGAATCTTGTCTGGAGACTCCATTTCCAATTCTTGAAACTCTTAGATTTGAGTCAATGCCTTGCTGGGAGGAATGGCGTTCGTTGGAGTTCAATGCATTTCCTCGACTTAGGAAGCTTATCATAATGAATTGTCCCATGTTGAGAGGAGATTTGCCAAATCAACTACCATCTTTGGAAGTTCTTAGTATTCAGAATTGCAAGCGGCTCAGTTGTTGTGTTCCAAGAGCTCCTGCGATTACCTGTTTACGCATAGAAGGAAGCAATGAAGTGAGAATTGGGGAGCTACCTGCTTTGCTGGATAATCTATCAATTAAAGGAAAGCATCAAGTGAAGTCGGTGATGGAGGCCATTACGCAAACCAAACTCACTTGCCTCACATCTTTATCCATCTCAGGTTGTTCATCCCACCTATTGTTTCCAGTGAGTAGTATTCCGGCATCCCTACAAGAGCTGACGATATTGTATTGCAAGAAATTAGAATTCGAAATGGAAGGCCAACACCACTCATTGCATAAACTAAGGATACAGAACAGTTGTGATTCGGTTACATCCTTCTCGCTAGATTCCTTCCCAAATCTCGTGCATGTTGAAATCAGCGAGTGTGAAAAGATAGAGTATCTCGTGGTGTCACGCTCTCTTTCATGTCTCCGTTCTTTAGAGATAAATAATTGTGGGAGTTTGAAATCCCTGCAGACGCTATGGATGGCATCACCTCAGCTTGAACATCTCTCATTACTTGGTTGCCCAGAGATTGATTTGTCGGCTACAGGGGATCCACATCGTTGCTTGAGAGATCTTACCATCAGCTACTGCGAGAAACAACTCAGCTGTGTAGCATCGCAGTTTGATGGGCTTACTCATCTTTATATTAAAGGTGAATATGAGAGTGTGAAGTGTCTCCCTAAGGAAGGTTGGTTGCCTGCCACCCTTGAGTCTCTCACACTGGATCGCATTAAAAGTGTGGAGATGTTGGAATGCAAGGGACTTGCCCACCTCATCTCCCTCCAACAATTATGTATTTATGAATGTTACAATTTGGAGAACATTGACGGAGAAAAGCTGCCTGCCTCTCTGTTACGACTCAGCATCTCTGAAAGCCCTTTGCTGGGGAAACAGTGTGAGATGAAGGACCCGCAGGTTTGGCCCAAAATTTCCCACATCCCCGCCATTCAAGTTGATTTCAGATGGATTTGGTAATCCAACAACTTCAACAGGTAATTCTTTCTGTATCACACAACGTTATTCTGTGTTGCCCAGTCACTGGTTTTTCATTCTTCATTGTTATTAATGTCTTGTATCATTCATACAGCTTTTCCAACAAGAGATAACTTGTGCAGTTACGATTTTGCTTTTGATGCATCCATAATATTCAATCATTCTAATACTCACAGGAATTCTCAGAAACAAGACAATCATAATAACTGCAACAGAGGAAGGTTCTTCAGGAGATAAGGGTAGAAAACAGAGAATGGAATTCTCACCATGATTGCTTTCATATAAGTGGTTAAGAAACCTGATGATAAAAGTGGTATGGATGGCTGAACTTCAAATCATTTCATGAAAATTTGCATATTACCTGAGAAGGAATATCTACTTTATAATGTTGGAATAACTTTGATTACTCAAAATATGAAAATTTGTATGTGGTGGTTAAAACTTTCTTGCAGAAAGCAACTTAGCAACCAGGGACAATAATGGACACAATCCAAGAGATTCAAGAGTGGCATGACACACTCATTGATACAGAGAGGAGCCCCAATGAACTTCATCAACTGTTCTTGGACATGCCTGTTTTGGTCCAATCACAAGGTAAGCAACTCAATGACATGGAGAGCCACGTGAAGAGTGGGTCCAGCCGTTCCAGTTTGCAAGGAAGCACCAGAAGAATACCGGAAGTCCACTTTCATTGCCTTCATAATATTGATCATTTTCATATTGATTTTTGTCCAGTCACCAAAAAAAAGATATTGATTATTGTCCTTATTTACCTTTTGAATTTCGGTTCATGTGTATGTTACACTCAAATTCTTCCAAACCATCTTATAATAAATTTCAGGCGCATGAACTAAAGTTTAGCAGATAAATTTAGTTTTGCTTTAGTTAATGGGATATTGATTGGTGGCTATGAACTAATTGGACTAATTCAAAACCTTATCAAGAGAAATCAGGTCAACATATTCTGTCACTGTGTCACATAACCATTGCATTGTAAAATAATACCTTGTTTGTTTTTCTGAACCTACGCTTTTCAAGATTGAGACTCTCATGTTCATGGTCTGGAAGGTTTTACTTGTAGTGAAATAAGAGTGGCAAAGATTCACAAATGAAAAGTATAGGCAATGCAGAATATTTAAGTGGTTAAACAATGAAAAGGGAATGAATTAAGATGATGATGATGAAGATAATCTTGAAGAATGCCATCATCTGTCCACTTGCATTCGCTAACCTTCTCCATGAGTTGACAGCAGCTCCTTATTATTGGTGTTTAATTCATCCATAGCCACTCTAATCTCTTCTGAATGCATGTATTTTGTTTTTTGGGATTTAAAAAATTTTCTTTACATGTATCACATGCTATAAATATTGTTGAATTACCTTGCTTGGAATTTATATATTGGAGGAATGAGATTAGTTGTTTTGCACCCATAAACGGTTAAACCTATGGTCTAAGATTTGTTTTTTTCTCTATTTTCTTATGCATTGTTGATTAAGAATTGCATGTTTTGTTAGAAAAATAACAAAAATTAGTCAATAATGCAGCAACAACTATGTTTATCCCACTTTATGATACGTGAACAGTTGAATAGTAGCACTAAAATTTTTGAGAATCAAGAAAAGCTGAAAGTTTCCACCTCAAACCATCAAAGAAGAGAAGCAATTAAAAATAGGAATATATTACCAATGCATCAACCAACTGTTTAAACGTATTATTTACTCACTGTAAACACTAAACACTATTTGCATCTCTTTTTAGTTTTTACATATTATAATAGATAGATAGATATTTCAAAATATAACATGTACAATACAAGTAGTGGAAATTTATTATTATTATTATTATTATTATTATTATTATTATTATTATTATTTTGCATGATGTTCAAAATCACTAAGCTACGGTTTTATGTTGCAAAAATTCCATAAATATTATATCATATAGAAAACTATTTTTGATACTTTTATTTAATTTGTAATATTGATTAAAACTAATAACCTATAAATTAAAATGTTGCATTAGCTATTAATCACATTAATTTAGGTTAGGATCGGATGGAGAGTATTTTCACAGAGAAAGCTCGAGTAAAGTGCAGTTTTTTAAATGATGCAATGTAATTCCGAATTATGAATTTCGTCTAACTGTATTTTTATTGATAAAGGACCAAAAAGTACTTCCGTATCAAATTACTTAATTAGCTAGTGTGCATGAATAAGTTCTAAAGTATACAGTGTGATTCATTAGATATTTTTACTTTCTTATTCTTTCCAAATTATAAAGAGAACGAAAAAAGGATTGTAAGAATAGCTCAATTGAATATATTGAGGGTACAAAAAACAAAAGGAAGAACAACAGTCAGAGTTGGTTACTAATGTTGTGTTATATACCAAGAATACAACAGAGAACAAATGGTGCCTAATGTGGTGCATTTCCTTCAAGCTACATTTACAAGTTCAAACTGATCTTTCATCTGCTACATCATGAAGCATGATCATTGTTTGTGATTCCTATTCTTGAGGTTTCCTTGTTGAATATTTGGTGATGTATTCTCAAGAGTAGTACTCAGATGATGAGCAAAGGTGCGGCGCTGAGTCTTTTCCTGGAAGTTCTTGATGGTGCCACTGCCATTGTAAGGTCTCTGACTATGAGGAGTAGCCTTTCTTGATTCAGATTGTATCTGTGGATCCTGAAAGTATAAATTACAATTAGAAAAATTAAGAGTGTGTTTGGTTTGCGTTTTTATTTTCTATTTTCATTTTCAGGATCTTGTGAAAATGAAAGAGAAAATAGGACAGAAAACAGAATTTTGTTGTTCTAAGAACCAAATCAAATTTTATAAGGACTCAATTATCCGGAACTGCATGGAGATTAAGAACAATATTGTTAACCAAACAAAGCTTGAGGAGAAAATGGGAATGAAGATTATATTATTATTGCAAACAGTTTAAGATACCTTCTGTGTCTCCTTGTTTGATTCTTTCCTTTCCTTGTAAAAATCAGGTAGTGGCCTTGCTTTGAAGCAAAAACTTTGGCGAAGTTTTCTGATCTCTGTCTCTGCTTTTTCCTGCAAAATGAGGGGATTGAATGATTTGGTGCTTAAACTGAACTGAGGAACTAGATATTGTTCATAGTAACAGACACTTGGTATTAAATTTTATTTGTCAACCAACCTTGAGTTTTGTATGAAGTTGCACTTTTTGTGCCTCATTGGCATTGAACTTTTCTTCAAGTTTCTGAAATTGATTTAGATCAATAGAGAAAGGAAAGGCAAGTAATTTAGTAACTCAGTTAATTAATTCTCATTTTTATTTGTAATAAGGTTAATTAAAGCTGATAACAAACTAAATTTGATTGATGGCAGAACCTTCTTTCTTCTTGCAGCCCTTTCTTCTGTCCTCAAGCTGAAAGGTGAGGATATCATTGGGGATCTCATTTTATTTCTGCATTCAAGTAGAAACATTGTAAATACTAATGTAAAGAAGAGTATTCACAAAAGCCATAAAACTTCTTTAAGCCAGAGCTAGGTTATGTAAATTTGTGGTCCTTGAAACTAAAGATAGCATGTTTCAACTATTGACAAACTCTACATTATGTCTGGCATGGATAACATTTGAACATAGAAACAATCCAAATCCATATAGCACAATGAAAAATCTTATAACACCTTCAATCAGAGTGGAAATGACTTACTCTGTTGAGAGCAAGCGCCATTTAGAGCTGGCTGTATTTTTGCCTGTGCTTGATAAATCAAGAGGAGTTTTGTTCCTATGGTTTAACAAAACTCAAATGCACCGAATCAGGATATAAAAACAGTTTTACATCATAATTAACAACTTACTAGAATTAGGTACCTTTTCTTTTCTGTTAATGGGGTCAATGCAGAATGCATCTGCATTTCCTTCTTATAAGCCTGCATTTAAAAAACAACACTTTAACATCATAGAAATATAGATTGTGAAAGATATGGCAAAGAATCTGACATACCATAGTTGGTGTTCTTAGAGGAGTTAATGATGCATCCTTTGAAGCCTTTGAGGAACCAGCACTAGCTCTTGCACTTTCAAATTTCTTCATGACTGATGCAGTCAATCTATTAAGTTCTCTAATAGGCGTAAAATTGACCGATTTGTAAGGAGTAGATCTTCTTTTATCAGCAGAGCTTAGTAATGAAGCATGCTTGTTGCTGCTGCTAGTTGGGGTAGCAGCAATATTACAGTTATCTCTCTTTGAAGAAAGAGTAGTCGCTGTTGATTTGATTGGTGTAGAAGCAACTTTGGAGGTTGCATTGCTCTTTAGCAATTTGAAGGAAGAAACTGGTGGTTTCTTCTTGCTAACTGAAGGCAAAATTTCTTGATCATATCTTGAACCCTGCTGAAATAATCAAATATTAAATCAATGTTATGATCTTGATTCTTAAACAATCAAACCAAAGAATAAAACACTAAGATTAAATTTTCTAAAAGGACAAACATTGTGAACCAAGAAAGTAATATCAATAACCACCTTCAGTAATGGTGTCATAATTGGAGTTGTTTCAAGGATCTTTTCAGCATCTTCATTTTGGCTTTGCAATTCAATCTTCATTGAATTCCCAACCAAAGGTTCTTCTTCCATCTTTGACACAGCTTCTTTTACCTTGTTACTTTGAGGCAAAATAGTACTACTTGCCTCTAAATCCGAAACTGAGTAATTCCCATTGGCACTGATAATGGAATCTTGTTCTTCTTTGACAACCAATCTAGTGCTTGAACTTCTTCTCTCTGAATTATCATCAATAGCATTGTTTTGTGCAACATCATTGTTTGCAACTTCGTCGACATGCTCATCTTCATTATTGTTTTGTGGAGCAGCATTGTTTGCTTGTTCGAGCAATGCTGCTGCAGCCGCCTTTTGAGCGGCGAGTTTCTTGTAGTGAGCTTCAAAGAAGGCCTTCTTCTGAGCAACTGAGCCAGGCCTTGAGAACCTCTCTGCCTCTTCGACGTAGCGGTTGTGAGAGAAGCTTGACCATTTCTCCCATGCAAGAGACTCTGACATGAACCTCCCAAAGGAAACTGATGATTGCCCCAATGCATGAATCGGGTTTCTCTGAAAAGTTTCACAGTTTTTTCAAGGTAAAACACCTTCATACAACATAGAGAAGAAAAAAAACAATGTCTTTTCAAGTTTTCATGATTAATTGCACCCAATAATATCATGCATGTGAAAACCTAACTCATCAAATGATTAACAAAAAAAATAGTAAGCAAAATTCATGGTCCATGAAAAATCAGATATAGGGTTCCTAAGCAAAGATTTGCAATTTCAAGCAGTTCATATAATGAGAAAAGAAATGAATACCAGCTCGAATTAGAAATTTTCATCTTTTGTTCCCATTCTTTCAAAATCACATGCATTCAAGTGAAAATTTAAGGAAAAATTTAGGTTAAAAAAAGGAAAACAAAGAAAACAGTCAAAATAGCAAAAGAATAAGCGGTTTATTCTTGATCAATTGCACCCTAAATTATCCAAAAAACAAAGAAACTAAGACAAAATCTGCAAGCAGTTAGTGAAATAAGAAACTAACACCAGCTAAAACTAAAGCATGAGAGTATAATATGAGACAAGTTCTTGAATTAACCTCATTGGCTTCATTGATAATCCCAGAAGCATAACAGAATGGTTGTTGCATTTGCATGAGACAAGTTGAGTCCCCCATGTTTTTCAGTTTCACTACGCAACGTAATAACTATAACCTGAGAAAGGTCCAAACTTTACCACTAACAATAACAAATTATAATCATAATTAATATTACTATGATGATATATGATGTGATTCACCATGTTAATGTTAGTAGTATTATTCTTCTATTAATATTTTTATGCTAATGTGGCCGTTTGTTTTGTACACATTCAAATTTGAAATTCAAAATAATAAAGGCATTCTGTGTCCAATACGATGTGGAAAAGCTGACACAACTTTAACATATTATAAAAAAAAATTAATTAATTAAAAACAAGATGTGCAGTGAGAGCGTAGTGTGTAAACTTTTTTACAAGTTTGCAAAGTATATGTGTAGGGCCCACTAACAAAACGGTTGGAAGAGGAGCCCAAGTTTGGGCCCACATATTTGAGAAATAAGACAATTAAAAAAATAATTGTAAAAAAAATATTCTCTATAACGGCTATGTTTGAATTTGGTGAAGCTTGCCTTCAATTCAAATAAAAAATGTTGTTGTGGTTCAACTTTTCAACCTAGGAAGAGAGTTCTTTGATATGGATGTAACATTTTTTCAAGCCTCGTATTAAAAGGGTTTTAAGAGAAAGTTGGTGGCAACTACAAAGTGTCAAAGTTGTAGAAGGTTAAGATGTAACATGCTGAACCACAGTTAGTTGCAACATCGCCTTGGTGAAAATAACTAGCTTAGGATATTGACTAATTTATCTATGGATGTCTATAGTTGGTAATTTGAAAATAATATATAAGCCATTTTGATGCATATGTACTAGAAGGAGTTTGTAGTGTGGATGATTTGCTAGAGTTGAATGGTAATGAGATGGAATATTACGAGAATAAATTCTAGTCATTTTTTTAAGTGGGACAAAAAAAATGTTTTGCTAAAAAATAGAATCGAGTAAAGAATAAAAATGTTTACTAAATTTTTTTAAAACATATGTTCATTGTACATGATTTTTTTTTTCTGTTGAATTTTCCTATTATAAAATAACAATGTCAATTTTGGTTGAAAGAAGATGTAAAAATGATATATAATAAGATATCACAGTTTAACATTAATTTTAGAGAAACATTTGAGAATTTTCTGAATAATTGTTGCTAGAATTGATGCATATGTAGCATCTTCAACTCTTCAAGGGATGCTTTCGTTGTCCTATTTATTATTTTATAATATAATGTTTAAACTTTTCTAATACGTGGTACTCTAGTTATTTTTGGAGATAACAATCAAGGGATAGATGGATGAATAATGGGGATAGGGACACAGTATTTTCCACTAAGCAGCATCGATTAGGAGAAGGAAGAAAATAATATGAGGAATTAAAATAGATGGGAGAACAGTAAGAGAGGTGGAAAATGTTACATAAATGATACAAGGTGAGTTCTTCAATGGGAAAAGTATAATACTATGTCAGAGCTCAAAATGCCTTTGTATCCCAAGGCATAAAGAAAAAGTGAAATGTATACATACTCTCACTCACCTATTCTGCATGATCACCCAAGTTGAACTTGAAGGTGCATGCTTCAGTCACTTTCTCTACATTACTAACGTTACATCTTATCAATTTTGGGTACAAAAATAATACAAGCACTCTCAAATTCAATAACAGAATATTAGTTTCTCCCTGTAAACTTTCTCAATCATTAATGTCCAAAGAAAACATCAAATGGGAGGCCTCTTGGATGGTCAACAATCAATATTGCTTGCTTGCTTTGTAGGAATGAACAATATAGGCTCAGTCAAGGAACATGCCTACTAATCCTTCAATTTGAACTCCCAATCAAATTCTGACCACCCGGCATTACAATATGGGAAAGAAAAGGATCAGAATGTTACAGAGGTACGTCGAGGCCACGGCTATGTCGGTCACGACCGTTCATTTCCATGAATCCTGTATGAACACTTCTTCTCCGTGTTCTATGGGGTTTTGCCCTTGATCCTCTTCTTTTATGACCTGAATACACCATATAAACGACAACAACGAAGCCACATCCGGAAAAGGCCCATAGGAATATCACCCAAAATCTGAAAGAGCTTGGCATCTCATCTTTTGGAACACTATCCAAATCCTCAGAATCCTTTCTCAGTTGCTCAGAATGATTTACTGAGATATGATTGCTTATTGAATCAGTACTTTCATCTACAATGCCAAATTTCCTTGACATGCCGCTTTCTTCTGTTCTTTGTTCCTCTTTTGGTGGGGATAAAGAATTTGCATTGGGGCATCTTCTCTCATGATGCAAAGTCAGTGCTTCATTCAGTGTTTTTGCACATTCAATGCTCAGCAGATCACGCTGAAAACCATCCTCATTGGCTCGATCTAGTGTCGATAGATCTGGTGGGTCTGGAAACTTGGCCCAGCATCTGTTGACCATGTCAACGTCCCGCCAATCTGCCTTGTCAAAACTCCAATTCCCAGTACCAAAACGTAACCCATAGTGAAAAACTCGATACTTGACCCCCGGTGCAGGTACATATCCTGGGTATATCAGTATCTCATTGTTTACAGTATGCTTCAATTTTAGCTGCATCAATAACATTACTGGTTATAGCGGTGAAGTTTCTTCATACTAGAAAGGAAGTAATTACAAAGCATGCAATACATAACACGACATGCCATTGGAGAGAAAGACATAAAGCAGAATGATAGGTAACAAAATGACTCATTTCAATCCAGGACTTTGACTATAGAGGCTCTAAAATCATGACAATGACCAGTTCTCCAAAAAACTTCACCTGTTAGGTGTAGGGTTCACAGATCAAGAATGGTTTTCTAATAAATAATATACCATTTATCTACTTGTCTTATGCTAGTTATTCGCATCTAGATGCATGACGGAACACCCTTAAGTCAATCGCCACTCAATAATAGCTTTGTTTCGAAGTCTGCCACCATCATTTGTTTGAAATTATCAAACACTTTTCCCTAAGAATGAGTGAGTTTGTTTGAATTAGTTGTTGCAATATTCACTCCCCCTAATTAATTCTAAACCACGTGTGTAAGCAATTACATATGCTAACTCTATTTTGGCTATCTAAAAAACCAAACGTAAGTTCGATTCATGTTTGTTCTACCAGATTGGTCTTCGCTAGTGTTTGCAGAAAACAACAAAAGTAAACATGATCGCAAAAGCTATGCTTATATTTATAGATTCAAAGAAGCTACTACTGAATTTTTGAAATTGTGTGGTTGGTGGCCAAAACATGTAGGAGCAATAGCTACCTAATTCAAAGAAGACGAACAAAAACGTTTGTGTTCATATGCATCTTAGTTACTCAATAGCAAATGATCTCTAGCCAAGACCCAAGCTACAGAATTGATTAATGCTTTAAAGGCTTAAGGAGGAGATGCTGGACCTTAGGTTGTATTTGTAACACTATGGAACCCATAAGCATAAACAGGTCAGTAGAGTATGCATAACAAAGTATGTAAAAGGTAAGAGAAAATACCTCGGCTGCTCCAAATGAGTAGCCATACATCTCACTGATCCAACCAGATTCATATATGTCTCCTGTTATATTTCTTGCATAATGAGCTCTATCAGCTCGGACTTCCTCAGTTTTATGTAGCCATAGCAAAGCGAATTTCCGAAGATCATCTATGTGCATAATGATTACACCACCAACCTTGTCACAAGCCTCAGGATGGCTAGTGTGCAATTTGGCAAGCTCGTTGTCACAGCCAATGAGGTAGCTACCAATAACAGGAAAAAGTAAATAAGTCACCCCGAGGATGCAAGAGAAACAGACATCATGAGAAACATATATGGATGGATTCATGCAAACTCTAGTCATCGAAATCGCATCTCCAGGTAAACAAAATTAACAGATCCCATAAACATAAATCAACTTCGGCAAGCGTACTCATAGGGAGTTGAAACTGGACGGCCACGAGCAGCCTTGAATTCCCATGGTGTAATCGGGCCTCTCAAGATCATATCAGCATCAAGAATCACTATGAACTCAGCATCAATATTTGCATGGTTAAGCCAGTGAAGTACAGCAGCAGGTTTATTAATTGCTGGATACCTAAAACAAAGAGACAGAAAATCATGTTTTTTTTCCTATAATCTAAATCATACAGGCGAGTGAAGCATTTAATAGTGGTAGGCTCTCAATAACAGCACATAAAGAGTTGAGGCACAAGAGATCTTGTATATAATTTAGGTAATCAAAATCAAACATGAATTGATATAACACGAAGATTAAGCAGTTCTGCAGTATTAAATAAATATATGAAGATTATTTGGACAACATCTGAGGGTATCCTGAAACAATAATAGAATAATCCATAAACCATAATTTAGAATACCAAAATCAAGCACAATTTTGATATAATGATCACATATAGCTGACTTCTGAGAAATAAACACAATTGAACCAAAAAAACAAAGGGGGAAAAAAACGCAAACTAATGTAGATAATGAGCTTCGTCATGGCATATATTGTTTCAGTTAGAATTTGAAGATAGTCATTGGTCATAGTGATGAACCACAGAGATTGAATTTGATCTAAATTAGTATCCTTAAAATAATTATACCACAAAAGTTAATCCTTTGCTTGTTCCATGCCTGATTTTGCAACTACTAATGATAATCACTTCGTCCAACAAAGTCAGTCAAACTGTAAATATCAGTTCAGACATGACAAGCAACTACCAGGGAAAAGGTTAGAACAGCACAACTTGAATTGAATAGCAGAGACACATAATTACCAGTCTCCTGTTAATGGATGTCGGCTCATAGAGGGAACATAATGGGTAGGAGCCAGATCATGACCCTTATATTGCTTCAAGTCTTCGTCTGTGCAGCTAAGAAGTCTAGTGATATTTCCTGGCTGTCCACTCAATCGGAAACTATGCATAAGTCCTACTGTCTGCCAATCAAAGTATGTGGTACATTCTGTGGAAAAAACAGTATGAATTTTAGGATGCGGCTTCTCAGCATCAAGAGCATTGTCATCTTCTTTGGTATCCTCCATCATTTGTAAAGTAGCAGGAGTTGGATATTTTGGCTTTGTTAGTTCAGCAAAGGCTTTGCTTTTCAAAAAGTTCAAATATTTAGACCAAGTAGGTTTTGGACAACCATTTGCTGCGTGCTGCAGCAAAAGACCCTCATTTATAATATTTATGCACTCTATACTTAGAAATAGTCCTCGCCTTCGATTAGGGTCAAGTTCCATCTGCCTTACCTGCAAGAAACTTCTAGTTTCAGCAAAACTTGGGAAACCAATGCTAAATTTATTGTGCCGTATATTCAGTATATTAGAACTAAAACACTAAGCATTTATCATTATTATTATTATTATTAGTTAAACCACCACACATAAATTTCCTCCCATAAGTATACTTGTTTACATACCTCCCTGGGATAAGGGGGTTCTGGAAAAAGACGGCCACATTCATAAACAATTCCATCTTCATGGTGAGCCAATTTATTAAATGACCAATTTCCTACACTAAACGGAAGCCCATAGTGAAGAAGAATCGGTTCAATTCCCTCCCGAGGAACATAACCTGGGTAGATCATCAAGTTATCATTGATCTTGTGCCGAAGTCCTATCTGTAAACAGAAGGGTGGAATCCAACAGTGTAGATTGAAAGAAGAAAAGAAAGCAAAGAAAATAATCAGCAAAAGTTGAATAGTCAAGCAATACAAATGGAGTGCTAAATGGTTTGAGTAGAGTTTAGTAAATATAATAAAATAAAAAATTAATTCAATCATTTTAAGGCAATGAATTTGACTCACTTCAGCAGCACCAAAAGAGTAGCCATACATCTCACTGATCCATCCTTTCCCATAGATGTCACCAGTTATGTTTGTTGCCCAGTGTGCCTTATCTTCCCTCACTTCTTCTGTTTTGGAAAGCCACAATGGTGCGAAAGCTCGGAGGTCATCTATATGAAAGGCCAAAAGCCCACCAACTTTGTCGCAAAGTTCTGGGTGTTTCGTATGCAGTTGAGCCAAAATATTGTCACAACCTCGTAAGTACCTGAAGAAAGAATTTTGGAATATGGCAAGTTTCAATGATAGTGCCTGAGAAAGAAACACACTACAAATTTATAGTTTTTTGTGCTTCAAGATACTTAAATGCATTTCATAGGTTCAAGCAAAGCACCCTAGTTTGCACTTTGAACTTTTGATTCTCTTAATGTGATACGTTAAAGATGAGATACATATAAAATACCTAGGCATCCCAAACTCCAATATTTTCATAGTATATGTACTGCCGCATGTTAAGGCGCACAATGCCATTATCATCATCCTTCTTCTACAAATAGTTCAACTGGTAGTGGGAGGTATTATCTAGCTTCTAACACTCTTATTATCATTAAGGGTGAGTTTGTGAGTTTTGATTTTACATTTAAAGGCAAGGAAGGGAAGTGCTCCTACTGTAAAGCTTAATCCATTTTACACTATGAATAAAAATTCCATAACACATTGTTAAAGGGAAAAGGGTGTAAATATATTGAATGAGAAATGAAAAAGAAATTAGTGATTACCCATAATATGCGGCAACAGGTCTTCCTTTCTCTGCACCAAGCTCCCAAGGTAAAATTGGGCCTCTGATTATCATGTCTGCATCCAGAATGACAACCCAATCAACATTTTTTGCATCTTTACTATGTTTGAGCCAGTGCAAAACCCCAGCTGGTTTGTTTATTGCAGGGTACCTGAATAGCGGACATAAGAGTTAATATCTCATGCTCATATGACAGAGGAATTACTCTTCATTTGCAAGGAGGTATGCATGTGTTTGATTCGGCACAATGAAGCAATAAAACTCAAAACACTTGAACAGAGAATAGCAGAGAGCACAAAACTTTTCTAAAATACCAAAAGTACAACAAAAAAAACACATCGACAATGTAGCAAGATCAGCAAACAATACTTATCTAAGACCCTTCACTAATTGCTGAAAAGAGTAAGCTTAGAGATCTGAGTTTCAACACTCAGAAGAGACATCAACAAACTTCTTACAAACCTCATAAGATGTCACTACTCATTGAAGCACTTTTAAACCAACAAGTAGAAATTCTACAATCAAAACTTCTATAAACACAAATCTCTACCTTAGTTTAAAAGAACAATTTAGCTACCACAGCAGCCCACAATCCATTCAAGAACATACACATCCCAACATAAAACATACCTAAGAAAGAAGAAAAATAGTAGCAGCTATCACACAACTATACATGCGACACACTGTTGCAGAGTTAAAAAAAAAAAAAGGATGTCCTACTAAACAACATAGGCCAATCAATCAGAAACTAAAGTCAACGGCACCATTAGCATTCATTCTCAACAAACCACATCAATCAATCTACATTCAGGTCACAAGGCAAAAACCTTATCATCCTTCTCGTTGTGCCAAGGTTCACCTTCTAAACTCAAACATATACATATACTAAAAGAACGAAATAACAGAAATGATTTATCCTCTAATAAATGCATCCTCCTAATCATCTTCCTAACAACTTCAAACCAAATGCCTTCTGATGTTTTCAAATTATTCAATGCATTTGAATATTTTTCTAGTTCAGAAATTACGAGGATAATCAGGAGAGTATATGTATCATTATTAATCAAGAAATAATACAATGCTTAATTAATATATTTGAACACTAAAAAGTGATTGCCAATGTAACCTAAAATTGAGTGTTATCAATTTTACCAGTCACCACCAGAACTTAAGTTGAACACTAATTGATCGTTACAAAAGCTACTAGATTTGATAACTTCTACCACTAATCACACCATCACATCAAAAACAGAAAAAAAAGAAGATTACCAGTCACCAGTTCTGGGATGCTTGCTCATAGAAGGAACCTCAAACGTTGGCGCCAAATGCATCCCTCTATAGTTCTTCTTCTCCTCATCCGTACAACTCAGGAGACGGGTTATGGGCCCGGGCTGCTTGGCCTTCCTGTAACTGTTCATGAGCCCAACCGTCTGCCAGTCGAAGTAGTTCTGACACTCAACAGAAAACAGCGTGTGGAGCCTCCATTCATGCTTCCTCGCCGCTTCGCTAAACCCAATGCAAACCACAATTCCCACTAACAAAGAAACAATTAACACTCTCGCCATTGTTTTCTCCTCTGAGCTAGATGTGAAATTGGTGTTTCCTGAAGCTTGAAGATCTGGATTTCATGCCTGGCTTGTTGTTCTTGTTGTCAAGTCAAAATTGAAGCGTTGAGATTTGTATTTATAGTATTGAATTTGCTACTATAAAGTATTGAATAATTGAAGAGTTCAATTAATTGCCTACGATCTACAATAGTAGTAATTAATTATTGTTATTATGAATCTGGAAAAACGTGTTGTTGGTAATGGTAACGCTGGCTATACTGTGAGATTAACAAGTATACGATCGCCAAAGAAACTTTTTGTCACTTTTGCATTTTTATTTTCGATTTCTATAATTTTTTTAAAAATAATTGTAAATAGAAAATAGAAGTTTATTTATTTAAAGTATTATAATAAAAAATAAATGCGAGTCAAACAAATTCTAAGAATTTCATAATTTAACATACCAAATAAAACATTATTATTTTAATGAAAATTATTGAAAATAAATACGATATTCAATCTATAATACTTTAAATAAGTTATTTGCATAATCCAAAACAAACACAAACGTCATAACTCATAAGTTTAAAACAAGCTCTCTTTTATAACCAAAAGATAAGTAGAATATATTTGAGTATATATTTTATATATTATTTTTATAACTAAATCTAATTAATTTTTTATGTCATTATTTTTATTTTTTTATTTTTATTATTAATTTTAAATTAATAAATTAATTTGATTAAACTTAATTACTAAAATAACTTAATAACCGGTTACTACATATATTGATCTTAATGGCTCTTTTGCAGAAAGGATGAATCTGAAGAGCATATTTTGTCCACTTAGTTGGAATTAATAAATTGATACACTTAGACTTGAACCATATCTTTGGCTTAAATCATCTAAAAAGTTAAGATAACAAATTTATTTTTCTTTAATTTTTACATCGTAATCATATTAGTATCTTAATTTTAAAATTAATCAAATTACTTCATAATTTTAAATCATCAATAAATTAATTTTTCTATTAAATCAAAAAAATTAAGATAAAAATTCATATTCAGATATTTTTATATAAAGTTATTAATTAAAAATCTTTAAATGATTTGACATATAAAATTTTATTAGAATATAAATTAAACTTGTTATATAATTATTCTTTAAAATATTATATTATAAGAAATAAATATATTTATTAGTATATTTAACCATTTAAAATCTAAATTATTTCTGTTATCAGTAGTTTATTTTTCTTACTGGTAGACACTTTTGTCAATGCAATGTTCATTCTTTAACACTAAGCAACAAGAACAACACTATAGGACGCTGGCGTTGCCGCAGTGTTTTACTGTTTTTACCTACCATAGTTGGTGTCACTTTGATCTTAATACTAAATTTGAGTTTATGGATGGAGAAGACGATGAATTTGCATGCATGAGAAGAAGAATCTGCATGGAGTGTTTTTAATTTTTTGAGAGGGCAATTTAGAGAATTCACTCTACTACTCTACTTGTTAGTTGTTACTATAATTTTTGGTTATTAAAATAATATTTTTCATAATAATTATTCATAACATTTTAAGGAGTTATTGACAACCTCCTTCTATCTCTATCTCTGCATTGTTTCTGTATTGTGCTCGATTCCATGATTCAATCTCAACAACCTTCACATTACAACGAGCAATTAGCTAGGGGAACCAAAATCAAAACAACCAAAGACCCCTAATTCCCACGTAATTTATGAATTTCAAGACTAATCGTAATAAATAACCCATGCATTTATCGTGATAATCAAAATCCCCAGAATACCCCTCCGTTTTCCGGTTACTTGGGTTGGGGGAAAAAGGAAATGCCGACCGTGGCGGTGAAGCTCTACAGCGTCTTCTTCAAGTTCCTATTGAAGCAGCGTTTGCAGAATCGGATCCAAGACTCGCTTCAAGAATCCGACCCGTTCGGAGTCACGTCCAGGCCCGGCGAATCCGTCGCAGCCGCAAACCCATCCTTCTCCGACGGCGTCGCCACCAAAGACATTCACATTGACACCTTCACGTCCCTCTCCGTACGAATATTCCTACCCGAGTCAGCACTCGCCGAACCCGAACTTGCACGCGGTTCAAAGCCTCACCATCTCAAATCTATAACTGACTCTACAAACAAATTAGCTCAGGCAGGACCTGGATTAATCCGCGCCGAAAAGGCGTCGCTCGCGTCGCGGCGAGCGGGGGCGACGCCGAGGGAGGAGCCTCGACGGAACAGCCTCGGCCCTACCGGAGAGGGATTGAGCTCCGCATCCGGTGGCGGAGGGTATCTTGGATACTCGCCGGCGCCGGGAGGCCGACGGAGAAAGCTGCCGGTGATTGTGCAGTTTCATGGAGGAGGTTGGGTGAGCGGGAGTAGTGACTCGGTGGCGAATGATTTGTTCTGCCGGCGGATCGCAAAGCTGTGCGATGCGATTGTGGTGGCGGTGAGTTACCGGCTGGCGCCGGAGAACCAGTATCCGGCTGCATTCGAGGACGGGTTCAAGGTTCTGAATTGGCTGGCGAAGCAGGCGAATTTGGCGGAGTGTAGCAGGTCCATGGAGGTTAGGAAGTTGGACGCTCACAAGGCTATTGTTGATTCGTTTGGAGCTGCGGTTGTGGAGCCATGGCTCGCTGCTCATGCAAATCCATCGAGGTTTCTTTTCTTTTTCCTTGAGTTTATCACATTGATTTTTCCCTTGTAGATTGCTCTGTTTAAGCATTTCGCTATCTGTATTGAAATTTGACATGATAGGATCCTAGTTATCAGCGAACTATAGGATGTGATTTTCTTCCTTTGTAATCATTGATTGTTTCGTTTAAATGTAGATGCTGATTGGCCAGCAAATTTAAGTTAACATTTGCTTGTTTAGGTCTAACCAAGTTATAATCAGATAGCAGAACAGCAAGACATGATTATGATATTTTATTAGAACATCATAGTCTCTAAACAAGTTATGAACTTCTTAGTAATAAGAATATAAGATGCTCCCTTAGTCTACAACAACAGAGAAGCTTAAACCAAATATATGAAGAAGACGTGATTTGTGAATAGTTAAAATGAAGCAAAGACATGTTTCTGTACTTTAACTTCTTCCTTTCATGTTTCCTCTTGGAAGGTTGTTATGCATTGTGCTACTTTGGTGCTTAACCACTTTTTCCACTTTTATTTTGAATCAGGTGTATTCTTCTAGGTGTGAGTTGTGGTGCAAATATTGCCGACTATGTGGCTCGAAAAGCTGTAGAAGCCGGCAAACTTCTGGACCCTGTCAAGGTGGTAGCACAGGTCCTGATGTATCCATTTTTCATTGGAAGTGTGCCCACTCATTCTGAAATAAAGTTGGCAAAGTCTTACTTTTATGACAAGGCTATGTGTATGTTAGCATGGAAACTTTTCCTAAACGAGGAAAAATTTAACCTCGACCATCCAGAAGCCAATCCCCTTGCCCCAGGCCGGGGTCCTCCCTTGAAGTTGATGCCTCCAACATTGACAGTGGTAGCGGAACTTGACTGGATGAGGGACCGAGCCATCGCTTACTCGGAGCAGCTCAGGAAAGTGAATGTTGATGCGCCTGTTCTGGAGTATAAAGATGCAGTCCATGAATTTGCAACGCTTGATGTACTTATCAAAACCCCAGAGGCCCAGGCTTGTGCTGAGGACATCGCCATCTGGGTCAAGAAATATACCTCACTTAGGGGTCACGAATTCTCGTATTGAGTATGATATCCCATATTAAGATGCTGATCAGTGAGAAAATATTGACCTTGTTTTCGAAATTAGCTTTAGATATCCCTTGCGCTACCAAATTAATTGGGGGTTTGGTGGCATATTAGTTAATTTGTTTTAATGCTTATGTCCTGCCGTCCTAGGTGTTGACAGGTTCTATGTTCAATCCACCTGTTGGTGCTTTTTTATAAGATAGAGTTGTCTGAGAGTGGGATTAGTTGAATCAGTGAGATGCATTTATCTCATGCACACAACAGTTGGAAGCCACCCAGTTCATTTTTCCCCTGTATTATGATGTACTATCTTATGGAAGGGTATAAAGGGTATAAAATTTAGTGCAATGCTCCTTTAGCATAAGTATGACAATGTAGTCTCCAATCCATTTTCTTATTCTATCTAATCTCCTTGTAGTAATGGTGGGTCATAGTTAAATTTTGTACAAGAGTTGTCCTTGTTTCTCGATAGGATTTAGAGTTCAGATTAAAACGACTTTTTTACCCATGAGGTACGGTTTAGTGATGATCATAGATGAAGTATCGAGTTTCTTTAATAATAAAGCATGTTCTTGCATAGTTTGCTTTGTTGGGCACAATGTTTTGCCTCCACTACAGACAATTGTTGAAGTCCTACTGCGACTATAAATATGCTATGGTCTTAACATGATTTCCTTGGGCTATTATCACAAATATGTTGCGGTAATTGGCCCCACTGCTTCCACCACTTGGTTTCTGGTGAGAAGAACCATTGGAAGCTCCATTAGAGGATCCTCTCATATAGCTTTAAAGCTATGTTTGGATATTGTCTCTAAGATAGAAAGATGGAGTTAGTAGATACCAAAATTTGTTTGGTTGTAGAGTCAAAGAAAAATGTCTCTGCCTTTATTTTTGTCTTCCTATTTCTGTCTTTCTATCTATTTATTCTGTATCAAAGGCAGAATCTGAATGCGAATTAAGAGATAGTCTGGTTAAAACTTATAATTATCTTCATGCCGAAGCCAAACCAATTTGGCTTGTTGATCTCAAAATATTGGAAGCATTTGAGGGAATGAGGAGCCAGTGTGACTCAGTGAAGTATGGCCAGTGATCAATATGTTACTTTTTTTTTTTTGGCGTATTTTGCCTGGGTGGCATCTCTGCTGAATGTACTGTATAACCATTTGTTATACGGACTAACTAGACATAGAATTATATTTCTTTTTTAAAAATTGTACTACAACTTTAGTTTCAAGCAAGCTAGAAACTGCAGCCAAGGCTTGGACCCAGTGGCAGAATCTGCTGCCTCACAAGGAAGTTATAGAACCCATATTAGTAGTGGTGTGTATGTTTGTGTTGTGTAAAAGAACAAAAAAAAAAGCAAGCTAGAAACTATTGTAAGATCACTTTATTACATAATGAAAAAGAAATATTTGCAATCAATCTCTTCTTTCTTATTATCAACGTGTGATGTTTTCGGTTGAAAAATTTAAAAGCAACTTGCAGGGGGCAAATTGCTTCTGCCCTTTTCAATTTTCTTTTCGTAAAAAAATTTCTTTCGGGGAAAACTAATTAAAAGTGATATTCGGATGAATAACGAAACAGACATAAAATAAAAAGAAAATAAGAGAAGCATTTGAAGTCAAATAGAAATTGTTGATGCAAACGATATGGAAAAGAGGATGACAAGTTTGGCGTCCACGACGTGGTATGCACAACTGGGCCAACATGACCGTGTAATTAATCAACACAATTCAAAGTTCTGCATATAATTAAATTGACATTTCATAAATAACGCTATCTAATACTATTATGAATAATTAATTATATTACAATAAAATTATTTAACAAGAAAAGCATAGATATTGGATATGTAAATTTGCAATAATATGATTTTTCAGGTATTGTGATATCTCATTTTGAAACTTCAAGCTTGCACTTCTATTTTCCCTTACCTTCAACTTTCTTCACTTCCAATTTCAACCTATAGCCAACCTTCTTCAGCTCTTACTTTCAGAGTTTCAGTTTTTCAACCTGAACCCAACCTTCTTCAACACTCACTTTATTATTTATTTATTTAATTACTTTTTGTCAATAAGTTACTTTAATTGAAAATCAAAGGCAGCCCAGATGCAATAAGAACATGACAAATTGACAATAATTGTTAAGATTCTTACTATTACTGATTAGAAAGAAGTGACCAAGAGAGACACCATTAAGTGTCATTTACATTAATGGGAGACAAACTGCCCCAAAATCAACTGAAAAAGAATTGTTTCCAGAATAATAAACAAGAAGCTAATAAATAATAATTAACTACAAAGAACTTTCCTGATCAAACTCTCTGGGCCTATAGCTATCAAAATTGGAGATGTTACCAACCTGTACAAATATACATGGCAACAGAAAATAAGTAGAACTATTAATCAGTGAATCTTCTGATTCCTCTCCAATGCAACGCAGATACGTCTCAGACAAGTCCCAGCACTCAAGGGCAATGCAGAAACTGTAAATATCCATATAACATAAATAAGAAATAAGAAACAACTTAATTCTTGTAGCCAACTACCAACGAGCCCAATAACAAAATCGACATACTGAATTTTAGGACACCAAACAAACTATTCAATGCAAGTACGGGCTACCTAGCAAACATACAACCATAATGCATTCAAATATCTAGAATGATATCAAGTCTATGCAAAAGCTCAAAAAAGAATAATGAGCAAATAGAGTGTAGTCTTTCTTTATTTACTCAAGAACTGAGAATGTAAACCAGTGACATGAATACTTTGCAATACAAACCTGATATAAAATCATCAACATATTCAGCATCAATCTTTCCATGAGCCATTGCACCAACCTCAATAACAGAAGCACGCAAGTTAGTCAATGACCTCAACAAAATCTCACAAGTTTGTTTTGGTGGCCAGGATACTGATACTAAGACTGAGAGTCTGAGACTAAGACAAGAGACCGGACACAAAATTGTATTTGGTTGCAGAGACATGGAAATAGATACTGAAATTTGTGTATTTTGTGTACCTTGAAAATTGAGAACACTGAAGACAACTTGGGGACACAATATTTACCTCATTGCTCCCACCGGAGCACCACCGCCGACTGCCAGACCTTTGCCGTCAGCAACCTCTTTTTGGCAAGGATCCAATGGCCGACTAATTTTCTGGCGGTGGTCCAGCTAGGAGTAATCATGTCCACCTAAAATATTTTGTCTTGTCCTCAACTATTGCCAAACAAGTTAGACACAAATTTGTGTCCATGTCTCTGTCTTTGTCCCTATCATTAAATGTATACAAAGGCATTAAGCATACCACAAACACAAGGTTCTCATCTTGATTAGCAGCAGCGAGGTAGTCGTTTATTTGAACAGCCTTAGGTGAACTGACAGAAAGCCCTAAACACAAGAAAAGCTATACATAAGAATTTTTATAACATGGATGAAAATATCAGTGGTTTATAGAAGGAAACTCACCAATCTTACGAGAATTAACGGGTAGGTGTTGAGTTACAGGATTTTCAATTAGGCGCAAAAGTTTTCCACGTTTACCCTTTGACTTGATGCTGAACTTTTGCAGTAGCTCAGCTATAATTATAATTAAAGATTCATAAAAATAAGAATAAATTAGGTACATGACCTTAATGGTGAACCATAATAATGAAAGACGAATGGAATAACAGATTTATCTGAAATAAAACTCACCCATCATGTTGCAAAAGCTTCCAAGAGTCTTTGGTATCTGGGTGTTTGGTTCAACTCGGATTAGTATTCCTTCATCAGTCCTAATGAACACACCACGCAACCTACCAGCCATGCAAAGCCGACTACCCATAATTTGAAGAAGAGCCTAATGATAATATGAATAAAAGAAAGTTAAATAAAAAATGAAAAAAAAATGAAACAATGTCTGCTTGATAAAAAGGGAAGTAAAAAGAAAATAAAAAACCCTCTTAAATTAGATAAAAATAAATTCAAATCAAAATGAAAGGGGAGAAAAAAAGTATATACCCATAGCACAAAGGAACAATATTTACAATTACCCAACAGATCAACACTCAAAGCAAGGTTTTACAATTACCCAACAGAGAGAGAAAAGAGGATGAACACGGGTGGTTCTACTAACCTCATGCACAATATCAGGCCTATAATCATAAGGGTTCTTGTTTTTCCTTCGAAGGAAATTGGCATGCTCATCTGGATTTAAAATCTGGTACCTCTGAAAGAGTTCATGAAAAGAAAAATGAATTTAGATATAGCATGAAAATTACAAAGTATTTAGTTTCATATTTATCACAAAGCAGTTTCATTCTTATCACTACTAAGAAAAATGGGAGAAAAATTAAGGAACAAAGAAAGAGGCACGAGAATCTTTCTATTAAAAGCGCAAATCAACTTTCAACTTTACATATTATAAAAATATAATAAAAAGAATACCTTTCCAACATAAGCAGCAACCAGCGAGGCTTTCTCAAGAACAAAATAGACTCCACCTTTTGAGTCCGGGTAGCAAGGAGATACAGGAATTCCTGCAAGCCCCACCATTGTAGTAGCATGTTCTTTGGGCCCCATTGATTCATCACATTTGCTAAGCTTTGTCTGTAACAAAGCAAAATGTACTTCAAACTATCTGTTATTCCTTGGGATGTAAAAGCATAAACTAAGGCATGGAGCATACCACAGCAAGACTGAAAATAGCAGGTGCAAATGTAACGCGTAAAATACTCGCAAATTTATAATACCCTCAAAACTTGAAAGTATATTTAAGGGTAAACCACCATTTTGGCACACGAAAGATTCTGTTAAGATCTTTCAGGAGACACGAGTGCCTTTCTTTCTGGCGGCACCATATTAAATTGGCAGCTTACCCTATATTTGATGAACAGAGAAAGAAAAGACATTCTGCAAATGGAAAATAACTTCAGGCTTCAGCTATGACAGGCCATCCTAATCCATCTGGTCAACATGTCAAGTATATGGGCTGGGCGGCTGGGCCAACTTTGTAGTCAGTTTCATAGTGTCTGGGCTAGCTGTTTTAGGACAGCCACATGCCTATACAGCCTAGGCCTTTTTAATTCTTTCTTTTGAATATGATTTACATAAGTACTACTTAGCTTCAAATATTCAAACTGAGTCCGAACATCAATAACATAATGTCACAATAACACAATATAAACCAAATTATATAACTTAAACACAAACTGAACTAAACATCACATACAAATGCAAATGAAGGTTGGAATTGTGAGGGTGAAAATAACCTTTTTCGTAAGACCCCCCTTGAGAGAAGGGTTGCCAAGGATCTCATTACCATGATTCTCTGGCTCTTCCTCCTCCCAACATTGGATTTGGGTTTGTTTTTCATCCCTCTTATGCTTCAGTTTACTGTCTGCACGAGGAGTGACCATCCCTATAATAAGTCATTAACATCAACCAATTCAGAATTGTCTTTCCAGCACCAAACAATGCACATGCCTATTTTTTATTGAAAGAAGAAGAGCTTATTATGATAGCTCAAGATTTAAACCAATAAATTAAAGACAAAGCACATTGACTTATAAAATGTGCCTAAAATATAGTCAAGCTTATGCCCAAATATCAACATGACAATACATGCTTTTTCTTCGATGGCATGTCTTTTGGACTCTAAACGTCCAAATTTGGATAGAGCCCAGTGAACATCAAGTCATCAAATCATGCTACAAATGGCAACAGAAAAGGCAATAACACACCATCATATCAAAAATAAAAGGTCTCAAGAAAGAGACATTACATAAGAAAAAGGGTGAATTATACTTACCTTCCTCCAGGCTTACTAGCATTATATTTAATCCCTTATAGCGTTTAACCTAACACTTACCATGTAACACTCACAACTGGTGAGAGCATTAGTACCCTTCTCAAACTGTGAATAACTAGAAATATACATATAAGCCTCCATATTGTTACCCTCACTTAACTAAAATGGAATATTCACTTAAAACAAAATAAAATTAGACAACTAATCATGGCTAATTTTTTTTAATATGAGGTTGAGATGTGAGCTATACTGAGTTATGGAGTATTGGGGAGATATACACGGTTGTGACGGCGTTCAATTTTTTGTTTTAGTGGGAAGAAATCGGACCGTCCGATTTCATTGCAGAGAGAGAGAAGGACACAAATCGGACCCAGGGTTTTCTGAAATCGGACCCAGGATTTTCTGCCAGACCAGGGTTTTCAATACCTCCAATCGGACGGTCCGATTTCTCTTGGACAGCCATCATACGCCAGTGAATCACCATACACCCCCATAACCCAGACACCATTCCTTTCATCATATTAAAAATAAAAAGTTCAACTAATCATCTGAAAGTACAAAAGTAACATATCTAAGATTGTAAGTACAAAAAAGTTCCCAAAAAGTTTATATACAATCTAATCCAATTAGCTCTTTAGTCACATAAAGCTACATTTCAACCTAACTCTTAATTAACCATTTACGAGACTAACATAAGCTTAATGCTAATCATAAATTAGCTAACAAGAATCACCAGTCTAGTTTTTTGAACTTTAGACGTGCATATTTAACTAAGTCACCCCTAAATCCTCTCAAACTAATCCACAATTCTAACAACCAAGGCTATTTCAACCCAAGTTACTCTTAAGTAAATCAGTATTGAGAGGGTTTAGCTCCTATTCCACATTCTTATATCTAACCACAATGCAGTGCCCAATCGCATTAAAACACGTTCGATTTCTCAAAACCACAATCAAAATCACGAATTACTCAAAGTCACATAGCCTAGGATTTGACGGAATAGCACCTCAGTTTGAGTTAGTGATACGCAGCTGAGACAAGGCGGCAGCAACAACGTCAACAACGGCAATGGCAGAATCAGCGGGCTCCCTCTTCTCTCTTCTTCTTCTCCCACACGCACACGTGCTCTCTCCCCTCGTTCTTTATTTATTTTGCTAACTTAGGGCTTTTTGGGTGAGCAAGAAAAGATATTTTTTGAGTTATAAAAAAAAATTTTTATCTATTAATTATGTTTGGGTATAACAATATAAAAGTACTTTTTTGTTTATTTATTACATGAAAAACATCTTTTTTTTAAAGGAAAAAAGATCTTTTAAAAAAATATGTAAATTACAGGTTCTCACAAAAAATCTTTTTTTATTTTACTAGTGCTTTTATTTTTACTACTATAAATTTGTCAAACACGTTAAAAAATAAAAAAGATCCTTTTTTAATTTTTCATTAAAAAAAAGATTTTTTTTTTTACAAAATAATAGTGCCCAAACATGCACTTAGTGAAAAACAATTGGAAATTATATATAGAGATTAGGGCAAAGAGCAATTTGGTCATTACCACAGGGGTGAATCTCTAGTACTTCAGGATAACAATGGAATAATACATTGTTTGCTTATCCTAAACACTCTTTGCAACCATAAAAACGAGTGAGATTAAAGGGTCCGAGCAAAATTTAGTATTACAACATTGAATCCCTTTTCCATTATGAGAAATTCCCATGGATCCTTTCCATGCCATTTTTCTGTTGAGCAGGATCATCTTTTAGAGGCAAGTTCAGAGCATACTTTTATGGCACTGGATCGAGGAAGAAGGAAATAACACTAGCTAAGTTTTGAGAGAGAGAGAAGGAGTATTTAGAACATTTTGTAAAATAGGAAAAGTGGATATATTACAATATTCATTCCAATCTTATTATAACTGGGGTGAGCACCTCCTTTTATAGAGGTCTCTAGATAGAAATAATATCTCACGAAATCTAGACAAACCTATCATACAATGCCAACTGGAGGATAAGGATAAATCTTATCTCTTTCTAGCTTTGGAAATTTTTGCAGGTCAAACCACTTGGCTCAGGGTGCTGGGAAGCTATCTCCCAGATAAAGATGTTCTATTTGGCTTTGATGCATTCTTCCGAACTCATGGATTGCATATCAAACCCACTGGCCTAACTTACAAAGGGCAGTTTTTGCTTTTTGCGGAGATGCAAAGCATTTTTTAAATCCAAGAAGCTCCAGAAGAATATAGAGAGATCCAACAACTACTTATTAGTGTCTGTTGTGACAGTCATGACCTATTCAATCACCCTGCACCTTTGTGAAAGAATCCAGAATTCTATGTTCGCCTCCCTTTCAAAAAGAATGAAGATATCAACCCAACAAAGGCCACGCATTCAGGAACGAACCCTGAAGATTTAAAGTTGGCAAGAGCTGAATGCGTAGCCCTTCTTGTTCAAGGACTTATTGAACCGACCAATTCTAACTGGGCATGTCAAGCATTCTATGTTGAAAAAAGGGCTGAACAAAACAGAGGAAAAAAGAGGCTTGTTATTGATTATAAGCCACTTAATGTCTTCTTACAAGATGACAAGTTTCCTTTACCAAAAATCTCAATTACCACACAAAGGTTAAATGGAGCAAAGATATTCAGTAAGTTTGATCTAAAGGCTGGTTTTTGGCAAATTGGGCTCCACACTGAGGATATATACAAAACAGTATTTTGTATTCCTGAAACCCAATATCAATGGACAGTAATGCAGTTTGGACTCAAAGTAGTCCCTTCCCTCTTCCAGAAGGCCATGACCAAAATCTTTGAGCCCATATTACACTCCACACTTATTTACATTGACGATATATTACTATTCTCGAAAGACAATGAAGCCCACAAAGCACTTCTGGCCCAATTCACTCAAATCATCAAAGATCAAGGAATCATGCTATCAGCAAAAAAGAGCTCTATTGCAAAAACAAGAATCGAATTTCTTGGGATGATTTTTGAAGATGGATTTTTTCAACCAGGAGAACATATTGCCAAAGGACTAATCAACTTCCCTGATGAGAACATGATAGTCAAATAAGTCCAGCAATTATTGGGAATCGTCAACTACATCAGAGACTTTATTCCAGATGTGACTAAACACACCAGCCAGCTGTCAAAGCTCTTGAAAAAGAAGCCCCCCACCATGGGACCAGAGCAAACCACAGCTGTCAAAATCCTGAAGAAGATAGCACAGGACCCCCTCCTTTAAAGATTCCTAGCATAGAAAAAAGAATATTGCAGACAGATGCTAGTGATGAATTCTAGGGAGCTGTGCTACTCGAAGAGATTGATGGGGCAAGACACTACTGTGCGCATGCTAGCGGAAAGTTCAAAGAATCCGAAAGACATTACCATGCCACTTACAAAGAGATTCTTGCTATCAAAAGAGGGATAGAAAAATTCAATTTCCACCTCAGTTCTTATCATTTCACTGTGGAAATGGATAACACCTCTTTCCCATCGATGCTGAAGATCAAGAAAAAGAACTTGCCAGATTCTCAACTCTTGCGATGGAAAGACTGGTTCTCCCGCTATAAATTCGAGGTGAAACACATAAAAGGCCACCAAAACACACTTGCTGATTTCCTATCTAGGCCAACCAAAGAACCACCTCCTAAACCAATAGAACCAATCCCAAAACCAATCCACTACATCTGCACCATGAGTTCTTACAAACCCTCATACACCATTTCATTTTCTGACTGCCCTCTTCACAAAAGATTGGCCCTTTTCCACTCCAAGCAACACCCTAGACAGAGTTCCAGATAGATAGTCTAGCCAGACAAACCTTGTTTTACTGGCTACACCATCTCCTTATCATAACCCAAATCCATCCAAACCTAAGGTACTTTGACATGGACACCCCCTTTTGCACTGTGCTAATAATCCAGGGACCTATCCCAGAAGAAATGATGTGGTATATCTGGGCTCTTTCTTCTACCAATTTTTGTGTACTATACTTTAAAATTTATTTCTATACTTTAAAAAGACTTGTGCATGTAGTACAAGCTCTTTGAATTATGTGCTAGTAGAGCACTGGAACACGTGTCACACGTTTCATTTTTCATTTTGAGAGTGACTTTTATTATAGTTGGACCAACTTAGTTGCAAAAAATATTTATATATATCATCACCCTAATATTTATATATAATTTATTTAAAATAAAATTATTATATATTTATTAAAAAGATTAATTTACTTAGTATACAAAAAGATTAAGTGATTAATTTACTTAGTATACAAAAAAATTAATGTAGTTAATATTCTATAATATTTTAGTTTACATTAATTTATATATTTTTATATTTTTTTCAAATGGTAACCTCTAAAATATATTTCAACTAAATTAAAAAAAAAGGATAAATTAACTATTATGGAATGGTAAAATTAATTATTTAGAATTTTTTCTAGTATATTTTTTATTATTCATGCATGATGTTTTATAAATTTATTTTATTTTTTGTTTTTAATTTATGCGTAAAGGAGTGTATATATGAATAACAAAACTTTTCGCATGTTGCACAAATTGAGTTGTCAGTATTCTTTTATAGGTAAAGTATATTTTTTGTTTCTGAAATTTATTAAAATTTTTAAAATTATCTCTAAATTTTGTTTTGTTTCAATTTTATCTCTAAAATTTTTTATTTTGTATCAAATATACTCCTGATGTTTAATCTAGTTACAAAAAATAAGTATATAAAATTTAAAATGGTTAATATTAATTTATATGTTTTTAATGGTTTTTCTAAATGAAAATTTTTAGAGCACATTTTAACTAATTTAAAAAATAAATAAATAAATATGTCTTGTTATATAAAGATAAAATCAACTATTCAGATTATTTCTCTTTATACATTAATAGACTATACTTATTTAATATTTGAATTATTTCTTTTAATTTTTGTATTGTTCCAAGTTAATATTTAATATATAAAAAATATATTATCTAATTAATATGCATATGAATATTATATTATAATTTATAAGTGTAACTTGAATAATTGAGGTTAATTTTTAAAGTCCTAAACATATATTATTAAGCAGATTTATAAAAGAAATAAATACTACTATGTATCTTAATATATTGTGTGTCATTTTAAAAGACGTTAATATTTTTGTAGAAAAATAGAAAAATAATTATATTAATTAAAATACAAAAACACATGACAAAAATACTATTTGTATATTAAATATTTTTGACATTCGTATAAAAATATAATTGTTATTAATTAATCGCATATCTAATTTTTTTAATTAACAAAACAAATAATCTGTATATATTAAAAAAATACTGATGTCAAAACAATATTTATTAAAAAGATGTCTAGACTGCAAAAATAAAAAAAAAATTAATCACTTAATATATTTTTTTAAAATATTTATTATTAATAAATTTATAAATATATCTTATTTTTTATTGTAGTATATTCTCTTCTACTGAAATTTTGAATAAAATAAAAGAACATTTAAATTATTGTGTGTCATGATAGCAATTAAGACTGTGTTTCATTTATTTGTTTAATTATTCTATAAAAGAGTGCTATATAAATTCTAAAAATAAAAAGACAAAAGTACTACCTATTAAAGTGATAGTAATATACATCACCATTATCATGCACATAAATCTTAAATAAAAAAGAATAATTATATATAAGATTAAATATTATTTTTTTATTCTATAAGAATGATCATTATTAATAACAAAAAAATAGTAATTATAAAAAAAATAGTGAATTAGTGAAAGAAAAGAATTTTGATATGATCTAATCTTTATATGACTCTCGAATTCTTTGTCTATTTGATAGAATTTACAGAAAAACAAATTCATATACTTGAATTACATAAAAGAGTAATTATATACTCAAATATAAGGATGTCCAAGAGGTGAATGAAAAGAACCACCATACTTTTGTGAGAGAAAAAGTATTGGATTTTAGTCTAAGAAGTATCCAACAAGCCCTCTAGTTGCCACTTGCTGAGCACACTTTGACTTGCTATAGTGAGAGGGTGAGTCAAAACCAAAAGTTGGATCAAGTATGTGTTGAGATTTGCCTCCCAGAAGTTCAGTGGAGGTTGGGTTCGGATAGTAGACCGAACTAAATGAAGAGCAGCGACCTCATTGCTCTGGCTACGGGATGGATGGACTTTATCTATAGGTCTATTATGCCCACTAACAACCAGTCGGAATGCACGATAGACAGAGCCATACTAATTTACTATATCATGGGCAGAAAGTATGTGGGTGTGCAAGAAATAGTTGCATACTGGTGCACGAAATTATAAATCACACTTTTCACAACTCGTACCACTAACCAGCAAGTGCACTGGGTCGTCCAAATAATACCTTACGTGAGTAAGGGTCGATCCCACGGAGATTGTCGGCTTGAAGCAAGCTATGGTTATTTTGTAACTCTTAGTCAGGAAATTAGTAATAAAAATGATTGGGTTTATGAAGAGTAAATAACATAAAATAAGTACTTGTTATGCAGTAATGGAGAATAGATTGAGGATTTGGAGATGCTCTGTCTTCCGAATCTCTGCTTTCCTACTGTCTTCTTCTTCACGCACGCAAGGCTCCTTCCATGGCAAGCTGTATGTTGGTGGATCACCGTTGTCAATGGCTACCATCCATCCTCTCAGTGAAAATGGTCCAAATGCGCTGTCACCGCACGGCTAATCATCTGTCGGTTCTCACTCATGTTGGAATAGGATCCATTGATCCTTTTGCGTCTGTCACTACGTCCAGCACTCGTGAGTTTGAAGCTCGTCACAGTCATCCCATCCCAGATCCTACTCGAAATACCACAGATAAGGTTTAGACTTTCTGGATCTCAGTAATGGCCGCCAATAATTCTAGCCTATACCACGAAGACTCTAATCTCACAGATTCGAATGCTCTGTTGTTAGGAGATGCAATCAAACACGTGGACCAGGAATCAAAGAGATACACACTCAATCTAAGGTAGAACGGAAGTGGTTGTCAGGCACGCATTCATAGGTTGAGAATGGTGATGAGTGTCACGGATCATCACATTCATCATGGTTAAGTACGAGCGAGTATCTTAGAACAGAAACAAGCGTGATTGAATAGAAAACAGAAGTAATTGTATTAATCCATCGAAACACAGCAGAGCTCCTCACCCCCAATCTTAGAGTTTAGAGACTCATGTCGTAGAGATACAATGTAAAACGTGAAAATATCATGAGGTACTTAGTAAGTCTCTAAAAGTTGTTTTTATACTAAAATAGTAGCTAGGGTTACAGAAAATAAGTAACTAAGTGCAGATAGTGCAGAAATCTACTTCCGGGGCCCACTTGATATGTGCTTGGGTTGAGCATTGAGCTTTACACGTGTAGAGACTTCTCTTGGAGTTAAACGCCAGGTTGCAGCCTGTTTGTGGCGTTTAACTCTGGTTTGTAGTCCGTTTCTGGCGTTTAACTTCAGAGTAGGGCAGGAAGTTGGTGTTTGAACGCCAGTTTACGTCGTAAAAACTCGGACAAAGTATGGACTATTATATATTGCTGGAAAGCCCTAGATGTCTACTTTCCAACGCAATTGAAAGCGCGCCAATTGGGTTTCTGTAGCTCCATAAAATCCATTTCGATTGCAGGAAGGTCAGAATCCAACAGCATCTACAGTCCTTTTTCAGCCTCTGAATCAGATTTTTGCTCAGGTCCCTCAATTTCAGCCAGAAAATACCTGAAATCACAGAAAAATACAAAAACTCATAGTAAAGTCCAAAAATGTAATTTTTGCATAAAAACTAATAAAAGTATACTAAAAAGTAGCTAAATCCTATTGAAAACTATATGAAAATACCCCCAAAAAGCGTATAAATTATCCGCTCATCACACACCAAATATACAACATAGCATTCAACCCCTCTTCACATGCCAGACTGGGATTCCCACACCTTATTTATCGTCTCTGTGACGCCTCTAAGGCAAAGGTGGAGAATGATTTTTCTATTTCGATTGAAAGACCAATCACCAAGAAAACCATGGAGTATGTGAGAGAGTATCAGAGAGTCCAGAGAAGAGAGCAAGCCGAGGAGGAGACTCAGTAGAACCAGCCTCCCGTACCTCAAGGGCATTACTTTCCACCTCAGGAGTATTGGCAACAGCTCACTTCCTCTCTTGAGCAGATGAGGATGACACAGCATAGTCACGACGTCCTTCTCCATCAGATTGTGACGGAGCAAAAGACTCAGTACCATGAGCTTTTTCAGCTGAGGCCGAATTTTGGACGACTGAGAGGACCATACGGACCATAGCCTAAGGAGAGAGGCACCCACCGTGATGACTGAGGTGGTTTAGTTCCTTTTTCACTTCCTATTTTTCTTCCGTTTCAATTGTTATATTCCTGTTTTCTATTGTTTTGCTTTATCTGTTGCATAATCTCTAGTATTTTCAGTTTCTTAAGTTTTAGTTTAATTTGGTTGTTTGTTTTTAATTTAAAAAGATGTCTCATGTACCGCTCACTGAGTTTGAAAAGAAAAAGAAAAAGAAAAGTGATATATTGCATGAGAAATTAAGTTTAGATCTAAGAGTAGCCTTATTTACTTAGATGTGGTGGTGTTTATCTGTGACTTTGAATGCATGATATGAATAGTACATAATTAAATTGGGATCAAAGGATGTTGATGCATGATGAACAGGAATTTAGAGAACTATGATGAATTCGCTGACATTCCTGAGCTTCAAAGGATAGTGAGATGCCAGAACTAATTTTGGTCACAGTGTTATTAACCCCACATAGAAAAGAGACTGGAGCTTAATGGAAAACCTCAACTCATGTAAATTCACATCTCAGGTCTATATTGTTTTCAGTTTCTTGAGAACAAGTAACAATTCAAATTTGGTGTTGTGATGCGTGAGCATCTTTCTTATCTTTTCTTAGTGAATTTGGAATTAAATTTGTTGAATTAAATCAGGATTTAGGTGTTTTAAGCCACCATGAATACTACTTTGAGTTGTTTGTAATTTGATTGATTTCGGGTAGCATTCGGGCATATCTGGCAGAATTTAGAAAGAAGAAAAGGAACTATTTACATGCAGAAGGTGGCGCCAAACTTGAGGATTCAAATTTGGCACCAAGATCACAAGAAACTCACAATTGGACTCAGCAATAGTGCGCGCCAAACTTGATCCAGCTCAAGTTTGGTGCCAAGATCACAACAAAGCCACAATTGGATGCTGCCATGATGGCTCCAAACACCACATCCCGGCATTTGGCGCCGGAAGCGTGGGAATATGGCAATGTTACAATGGACATGGCGCCAAACTTCAGTCAGCCCAAGTTTGGCGCCAATTTACTGGACGAGAGAGGATCCCACATGAATTACACCAAATCCGAATTATTTAATTTGATTCTTATTTACTTTTTAATTAAGAAAATATATTTTTTAGGTTTTAGAAATCATATCTTACATTTATTAGGATTAGATATAAAAGGAGAAGATATTCTGACTTAATCTTCTTCTTCTCTTCTTCCGCACTTTACACTTTTTTTTTGCTAGGATTTTTTCACACAATGAGCAACTAAATCTCCATTGTTAAGGTTATGAGCTCTGTTTATTTTGATGGATTAATAATTATTGTTTTGTACTTCTGATTAATGCATTGATTTACATTCAAGAATTTGTTCCGTTCTTCATCCTACTGATTAGAGTATATTGGAAAATAACACTTTTCTAACTTGAATTCTTGTTGAATCTTGGAAAAGTTATCTCACCTAAATAACATCTTGAAACTGAATTCTCATAACTCTCTAACTATCTGAACTTAATGCGATACGTGACATATAATCATATCATCTTTGGACTATTAGGGTTTTATGTGATTTATAAACTAGGATTTGAACCTAAACCCTCTAATTAGATCAAGTGACCAAGGAATTGACAATTGATTGAGTTAGAGGATGATTAAATTACCAAGAAATTGAAATATAATCACTTAAAGTTTGCTATGAATTGAATCTTTACATAATCAAAGTTGCTAATAAGAATTGTTAATCCTAAAATCTGAACATCTCCAAACCCTTAACTATTTTCTCATATAATTCTCACAACTAATTTACTGTTTGCTTTCTTAGTTTCTCTAATTACTGTTTAATGCAATTTGAACTCAAAACACTCCTTTTTGTTTGTCTGACTAAGTAAATCACTCAAACATTGTTGTTTAATCCATCAATCCTCGTGGGATCGACCCTCACTCACCTGAAGTATTACTTGGTACAACCTGGTGTACTTGCCGATTAGTTTATGGTTTCGAAATCTGCACCATTAGGCAAGGAGGTGGAAGCTTCTTGGTGTGACATATCTCCCTGTAAATGTCTACAAGAGAAACTCGGAGTGGGTGTAATTATGATACCTTCTAGGTTTTTCCGAGTTATACTCCTTTTTTTCGTAGTTTCTTTCTCCTTTTTCCGAGGTGGGTAAGGTAGGTTGGATATTGGGAGAGGCTCTCGAAGTCAAGAATTCTCTTCTATGTTGATGTATTTTTATGTCTGTTTTTGTACTTCGTACAATGAAGCTGGGTGTTGCTCGAATATGGATTGAGAGAACGACCCCTCTTTAAGGCCATTAACTAATCTCATTATCACTGCTTCAGTAGGTAGGTTTTGAATCTCCAAGCATGCTTTGTTGAATCTTTCCATGTAATCTCGAAGTGTCTCCCCGACTTCTTGTTTAACTCCTAGCAAACTCGGGGCATGTTTTACCTTGTCCTTCTGAATTGATAATCTAGTGAGAAACTTCCTTGCCAGGTCATCAAAACCAGTTACCGACCTAGGGGCTAAATGATCAAACCATTTCATCGTGGCTTTGGTCAGAATTGTCGGGAAGGCTTTGCAACGGGTAGTGTCGGAGGCATAGGCTAGGTACATCCGACTTTTGAAATTGTTAAGTTGGTACCTCGAGTCGGTTGTTCCGTCATAGAGATCTATGTCGGGAGTTTTCAAATTTCTTGGGACCTTGGCTCGCATAATGTCTTCAACAAACGGATCTTCTCCTCCCAAAAGGCTTTCTTTCCGATCTGCTCGATTGCTCCGTTTTCTGAGGTTAGCTTCTAATTATAAGAGCTTTTCTTCCAACTCTTTTTGCCACCGTACCTCCCTTCGCAGTTCTTGTTCATCCTTCCGATGTCGTTTAGCTTCCAGCTCGAGTTGCTCTAATTGTCCACTGTGCCTGTGGACTAAGCCTAGCATCTCTGTTGGATGGGGAAGTTCCTCATTCTCGAGCGGGTGGATCTCTGATTGGATTTTCCAAGGCTGAGGGTTTCTAGATGTTCCTTCTCCGTGAGGAATATGAGTTCTCTCCCGAAGGGGGGGGTATTGCAAATGTGAGGTCATCACGGTGGGCTCTGGTTCTGACTCAGATGTCGTGTGACGTCTTCGTATTGGCCATCCGCCATTATCAATGGTTGAATCTTCGTTCCTCGGCAATGGCACCAATGTTCCGAGGGTTATCTGAAACGTTGATTTGGGCTTGAGCCTGAGGCTCACTCCTTCTGAGGCAGCATCCGACTTGTTTCGGTGCCGATGTGTCGCCATCCGAGTTCCTCGTGAAGAGGAGGAGGAGGGAGTAGTAGCTGCAAGAGACTCCAATGCTTAAGCTAGCAAGGACTTTAGGCAGAGTTTTAGTAGAATAGAATGTGAATATACATGAGGAGTGTCAGTGTATTTATAATAGAGTTAATAACCACATTTTGGAGTAGTCCCTTCATTTTAGGAGTTTGTTAGAATCTATCGTTTAGTGGAGATAGAGATTGTAGGAGAGATTTGTGGAGGCAGTTACTTATTTGGATAAGTGAAACTGCTCCTTGTCGTCGTGTCCGACCTCTTTCCTTTTTGGGTGGGTATTTTGTCCTTGTTGGGCCTAACTTTATATTTTGGGCCAAGGTCTGAACACTAACCATATTGCCCTTACCACTATTATTGTCATAACTCCTTTTGTTGTCTCCAATTTTCACCTGCTATAGTTGTACCTCAAAAGTGAGGAGGTTTCATCGAGTTTAGGATCGGATTAAAGTCTAAAAATTAAACCGATAAATATTTAGGACCAAAACTTAGTTAAGACAATTTCAATTTCACCGAATCCCATATACACTCCTATTCATATAACTTAATATTTGTTCCAACTTCCAACTTCTCTCCCACCAAAAAAAAAAAGGGGGAGGAAGGAGGATATAATTTCAATATTTTACATAATTCAATTAATTTATTCAATTTTTTCTAAATTGCACGATGACCCCTTTCGGATACAAGTTACAAGCACAAAAGACACATTGTGCCCGTAAACAAAAAAACTCCAAATAAGTGTGGCAAACAAGTCAAATTAACAATACTCTTTTTTTTATTTTTTTTATGTCTTATGAATTTTATTAATTATTTTTTTAGTTAATTAGACATCAAATTATAATTTTTATTTTAATTAACTTGATAACAAATTAACAATACTCTTTTTTCCAAATTTTTCTAAAATAAAAAAAATCTTTATGGCACCACACAACTTGCCAAACATGCTTTTAAAATAAAATCCTCCACATGAAGTGATCAAACAAGATTTATGTGTGAATGATCTCATAGTAGACATAATATATGATAAAAAGTTTGGATCATTTGATCCATGTAACCAACCTCATTATTGTGTTACTCGAAATTACCACATTTTGATAGTGGGTGAAAGTGAAACATCGGAGTATGCAAATACTAGAGTCCTTGGAGAATAATAATCTTGGGTCTACAATATTGCCACAAAAGAGGGGAAAAGAAAAACGCAAACCTGATTGCCAAATCAATGCACATCATTGCATCAATTTAGTCACATTTCACCTACTGCAACCGTGCAAATCAAGCTGTCCTGCTACGACACAATTATACCTTGTGAAGAAAGGCTTACCACAATTTTGGGTTGGACAAATTCAAAATGCAAAACAATTCATAAGCTAGGCATCAGTAAGTTAATAGCAACAAGTATTGTGTTGAAAAACAGGAAAGCTCATGTCATGATCTTGGCCGATCTAACATAAAGACTATCCACAACTTTTCCAATATTGGAAATGGTTTCCAAAGTTGCAGGATATATGGCATCTGTCTTGGGGTCATCAAATATGATGAGGCATCCGGCACCTTGATCTAATGTCCCAGCGAACTTCTTGTCCAAGATCATCTGGGACAACTTCCGCTCCACGTGATCAATAGGTAGTTCAATGAGCTCCGCAATGTGTGCAATCTCAACTCTTGAGAATGGCTCGATCAACCTGCAAAGATTCTGCTCGAGAAGGGTATCATACAGGGATTGCAAGTGCCTATGGACGATTGGGTCTTCCTCCAACTGCACCTTGTAGTCTCGCAGAGTAATCTCGAATAACTTCAGGGAGCGCTTAGAATGAGCATCTGCAACAGCTTTCATTGCATCCAAGTCAGGGCCGACATATTGCAAACCAGCTTTAGAGGATATGATTCCACCAACGTCATCAGCTTGATTCACCATGATCTTACATAACAACATGTATTTCAGGCTGAAAACAGCCTTTGGATCTTCAAGTGCATTGAAGGATTCAAAGGCTTCAAAGAAATAACTATATGCAGTTTTATAATCCTTCTCCTCAGCATGCAGTATTCCACTCTGCAGATCTATGGCACCTTGCTGTGCCGGCGGCACATAAATAGCATTTGCAGCTGTTCTTGCTGCTGTGAGTGCAGCTTTTGCCTTTGGAAGGTTCCTTAATGAGAAGTGTAGCTTGCTTTCCAGCAAGTCTATGTCTACAAGTAGAAGCTTGTCATCTAATCTTCTAACCTCTTTGACCAAGCTGGAGAGTAAAGTCAAAGCTTCTGAAAACTCCTTATTTTCCATCAGAAGTGCTGCAAGCCTTGCCTCAACTCTCTGCCTCAAGAACGTACGCTTCTCAGCACGAGTCCATTGCACCATTTCTTTGCAGAGTGCAATTTGAAGAGCAGATGTCCCTGGAATTTTAGCAACTGCGTCAATTATTCCCCTGACAATCTTTGCAGTTTTTGCCTTAGGGATCAAGGAGAAAAAGGGCCTCAGTTGTGTGAGAAGGCTGCGCAGATCCTCCCCCCTATTCTCTTGTCTTAGAAGGTCAGTAAGGTTTGTGATGGCCTGCTCTTTCATACGCAAAGCTTCGGATGAAGAAGAAGGATCCTCGAGTACACGGTAAAGAATGGAGATTGCTTCAGATGGGTTTTTGGCCTCCATTGCAAGAGCAAGTGACTCAGTTGTTGCAGCAAGATGAGATGAAGCCATGGCTCCGGTTTGGACAAGATCCTGCATGAAAACGTTTATAACTTGAGTGATGGGAGTAAGAAGCAAAAGTTGCAACTACTTTTGCTTTACTATCATATTTAATTTGTGATTGAGTGAAAAAGCAAGTAGTTGCAAATCGAATGGGTTTCAATAATTTTTAAGATTTATATAAGCTACCTGTCTGAGCCTTGCATGACTTGTTTGGTTAAATTTTCCATTCTATAAATTAAATTGGTTACTGCAGTGAAATATATAACTTTTTAGTCAGTATGGTCCATGGTATTATGCCATACAGCATTATCGGCCACAAATCAGACTATAAAGAACCACCATACCTAAAGCGTGGCAATTGACAAGGCAGACATCATTGTGACATTACAAGACAAGTTTTCAAATAAGAACAGCCAAAATTTCTTCAAAACAGGTGGGTTCAGCTAATGGCAGTTTTTCAAATTATCATAAAGTTTAACCAAATGCAATATAAAGTATCATCACAAAAACAAGGTCAAATTACACTCATGATCCACCCCCTCAAGGTTTGATAAAATAAAACCCAACTCTCCTATATTTCTAAAACCATATATTGACCTCTCCTGAAATTTAGGTAATAATAGTCCGTACTTTGTAAAATATGAAAAGGTTGGTGTCATTTGCACTAATAAAATAAAAAAATAAAAATCTTTATCAGAAAATTTAAACTCACAAGAGATGAAGACTGAACAAGAGAAGTTGTCATATCCCAACCCCTTATAGAGAGATGATGTGAAAGGAGTGATGGAACTGAGCTCAAAGTAAGATTAAAAAAAGAAAACATATGGTTGGTTACGATGTGGAAAAATCAGCCATTCTTACAGATTCCATTCTACAGTGATTTTCCCTGGAGTCTATTCTTGTTTTTATTGAATATGGATGAATAATTAGGGAGAAGTTTTTATTACTGCTATACTTATAACGACCAGCTTATTAACATCAAGATGACTACAATGTAAAATAATCAGCTGTTATCAATCCAATAGACATACTGGTAAAATGATCATGAAACACCATACTGATGCCAGACTAAAGCTGCTAAGCAATTCTGCAATGGAAGCACACCTCACTGATTGCAAACACCCTAAACCATACTCATAAAAGGCCCCTCCATGGTATATGACAAACAAAGATATCTTTTCTTTTTCTCTAAATGTGAATAATACAGTCTATTTGTTCAAAAAATACGAGTGACATAGAGTTGCCTTTCATGCGCATCTAACTCTGGATCCTTCATCAATACACGAGTGACATAGAGTTGCCAAAAAAATTGGAACAAAATCAGCAGCATAATCAACATGTAGAAAGAAAATATGCAACAAGAGCAGCAACAATAGCACAGCAACAAGAAACAACACCAACGCACAATTTCAGAAGCAGTTTTAACAATTATGACAGTAATCACAAATAAATAAATAAAAGAAAATTCAGAACCACTAAGTACAAGAAATGTCAACATTCATCCTTACGATTTAGACAAACACTTCTGTGTGTGGCACTAAATTTCCGTTTCTATTTCACAGCCATTCTAAATTCTTAAGTATAATCAAATGAAGCCAATAACCAGTACTATACAAGAGTATCTAATTAAATGCTCAAGTAGTGGAAACATGAACAATCCCAAAATTATGGGAAAAAAAAAGCGAATTTCCCTAAAATCCAGAAATAAGGACAAACGAAACTACTAATTAGTTCTAAGTTCTAACAAGAAATACAAATGAATAAATAGCTTCATGAAATTTCGCAATAAAAATAACAGGGAAAAAATGCAACCTTGGGGTCGGTGACGTGGGTGTTCTTGCGGATCTCGGACGATCGGAGACAGAAGCTAAGAAACGGAACGGACGGAGCAATAATGAAAGGCAACAACCTGAGACAGAGAAGAGCGGTGAAGAGCACGAAGAACAGCACTGTTGTGATGGAGCTCGAGGAAAGTTGGCGACAGCTGCGTCTCCAATGCAGAGAAACAGAGGAGGGAGGGGGATGACGGACGAGTGAAGTCGGTAGGGTTCGGATTTATAACTTAACCGAAACTAAATTAAATAGTCAAACAAGGTCAACGTCCATTTTGCCAAGGTACACACCAAAACTTAGGAATTTACTTCCCAAAGTAATGGTGTACATGGGTCAAGCCACATAGGATTTATCTTAATTTACATCCGGTCCAAAATATAACTAGGCCTATAGAAAATTGTATTATTTGTGTGATTGTGTTTAGTTTATATTTTATCTTTAGTATTTTTGCATTGTTTTGTTACCAAAAAAAAAGTAAAATAAATAAAAATAATAAATTAAAAAATAATAATTAAGACAATATTTAGTTATATAAATATTTTTTCTTTGCATTTTATTTTGCATTTGAACGAACATTAACTAACTTTTCATTTTTTTCACTAAAAGTATTTTATCTCTAACATTTTCCAAATAATTTTTGTCTTAATAATTTTGCATAGCATATCATGAAAAAAAAATATTTACTTAAAATAATACAAATTTACTTAGTGCTTATTTGAACGCTATTATTTTGTTAAAAAAAGATCTTTTTTAATAATTTTTTTTATTTTTTAACGTGTTTGGCAAATTTCTAGTAGTAAAAATAAGAGCACTAAAAATATATAAAAAAAATTTTTTTGAGAAGCTGTAATTTACTTTTTTTTTTAAAGATTTTTTTCCTTAAAAATAAGATATTTTTCATATAATAAATAAACAAAAAAGTATTTTTATATTGTTATACCCAAACATAATTGATAAATAAAAAGATCTTTTTGCATGAGACATCCAAACATAAAATTACTTTTACTTCTCCATAAGATTTAAAAAAAATAATTCGAAAAAAAATCTTTTCTTAGAAGTTTACCCAAATAAGCTCTTAAAATAAATACAATAAATAAAAAAATTTGTTGAAATACTTTAAATTCAGTCAATTGTTAGATGAAATAAACAATTCCTTAATTAGTCACAAAAAAAAACAATTCCTTAATTAGAACAAGGTTGTTGTTTATTTATCATTTTTGAATATAGTGAAACAATTTATGTTCCTTAATATAGTGACATGTTTTTTATGCTGCAGTTGTAAGAGTACCACAAACTTTTTGCATGTATTAAAACTTTTGCTGAAAATATGAGTAATTACCAAAATTAAATAAAAAAGTGGTAAATTTGAGTCATTATTTACACAAATATTTACAATTTATGTGATGTAAAAGTGAAATATACGAGCTTTAAAATTATATATATATATGCATGGGTTAATGTTCAAATTCGTCCATGAAAGATCACGCGATCTTCATTTTCGTCCCTGAATGATTTTTTTAATCAAATTAGTCCATAAACTGTTAGTCAAATTAGTCCTTCCGTCAATTGGATGATGACGTGTCACGTTAAGTGCCACGTGGCATGATGACGTGACACACCACGTAGCAGTCAGTAACACGTGGCACGTGACAGGTAAGTGACACTTGACATATAAAAAAGTTTTCTACTAGTCAAAATAGTCCTTAAAAGTCCAAACGTAAGTCATTTTCATCTCTCAAATTTTATAAATTAGTCAAACTAATCCTTATATAATTTTTACGATGAAGTAATGTCATTTTTATTTATTATTTCAACAACCATGTCATATAAATATTGTGTCTTATCATCAATTATATTTTATTTTATATAATCAATTTGTTTATAAAAAAATATTTTTTTATTTTTTTATTTTTTTATTTGTTTGCATTCTATTTATATGTTTGCATATATTAATGTTATTTTCATTTTTTAGATGTTTGGGATATAAATTGATATTTTTTAATCTTTACTTAAAATCTTTTTTTAATTTCCTATCATTCTTTACAGGAATGTGTTTTGCATTCATTAATCCTTAGAATTCTAATTTCCTACCTCTTACATTTTTTTTGTAAATAATTAAAAAATGAATGAATGAGAATGAAAAACATATAAAAATGTTATATTAAATTTAAGAAATTTTTTACAATTAATATAAGAGATTAAGAAATAAAGAACAGTAAGAGTTTTAACATGTATAAGTTGTAGAATTTGAATATTTGTAACTGAAATTTTTTGTAATTATCATTATTATGACACTTTTAATGTATATTTATTACATTTAATTAGTACTTGATATTTTAATTGAATAATAATAGATAAAATTTTTTTGTTTTAATTTTTTAAAAATATTTTACTAAATAATGATTGGTTGATTTTAATCTTTTATCAAATCATTAGAATTGTTGATGGGGCATCATTAACAAAAAAAAAAAATAAATGGCTTAAATTTATTGTGCAAAAAGTTGGTAGCAGCTTTTATAAATAGATAAATACATGTGCTATGTGTGATCAATGATGTTTATAAAAGTTTGCTGTTGAAATAGTAGTGATGATGATTACATTTTCTAGGTGAAGAAATGAAGATGAGTATGAATAAGAATATATTGTGTATAATTTGTGATTATAATTAGTAGTTGAAATTGTAATTACTGAAAAGATTGAATGCAATTGTAATAGTTTATAAAAAGACCGAATAGAAAATAAGTTTCGATGATAAAGCAAGGAAAAAGAAGACAACTATACAACAATAATTATGCAGTAACATTATAGAATTGTAACTTGAGTTAAACCCCAAAATGGTCCTTGAGATTCACCGTTTGCATCAATTTAGTCTCTCGTTCACCAATTACACCATTTATGTTCCGATTTTGTAAAAATTGCACCAAAGTCGTCTCTAGCCACATCTCCGAAAAAATTAGTGAACGCCGGGCACTGAGAAGCCACGCCCGCCCAACCTTCTTTCTTTCTTCTCTTCTTCTCTGAAACCCAGCCCAGCCCGCAGACCTCCACACCAACCTTCCGTCAGTCCATCCGTCCCTACCGCCGGCGACCACGGTCGCTAACCCTCCCTCCTCCCTTCTTCCTTTTCTTTCTTCCCTATTTCTCCATTACTTTCCTCCTGTAAGCAACACCCCTGTTCGTGGCGCCACCTCTGTCTGCACCTTCCAGTTCCGGTGAAACCCACCAGCGGCGGCGAAATTCTGTGCCGCTACGACACTACCTCCGCTCGTTACGCTATCTTCTTTTTTCACTCCTCAACGCAGGTTCCATTCCGTCCTCTGTGTTTGTTTCTTTTTTTTTCTAATTATTTTTTTTATTTCAGTGCCTTTTGATTCTACTTTTACTGATCTTGTTAGACTTAGGATAGTTGATTATTTGTGTTTCTGGACTGAATGTGGTTGAAATTTTTGGGTTGATTGATGCTTACATTAAACTGAAATTGCTGTATACAACCTGTTCGATAAATTGCCTGAAAGTTAAATCTTATGTCTGATCATCATAGGCTTCAAATTTTGTTTTCATTAGGCATTGTAACTCATATTGTGCAGTTTTCTATAAATTTTTATGATGATTGAGATTGAATTTTGGTTATGCACTTGGTGAATGTTCTTGCTTAACACCAAATTGAACTGAAATTTTAGATTTCATTCCTTGTTTGGTGTTATATGTTAAGTGCATACAGAGTTAGCAAGTGAATTGATGATATTGCGTATCTATGTAGTTGTTAAACATAAATGATCATATACACAATCACACGAAGGTGACGATGCCATGCTAGAAATTGGGATTAAAACTAGGTATAGGGACCACATTGGGTCAAACAGTTTCAATTGCCACCTCAGCTTGTTGTTATCTACGCCAACGTGGCTTCTCAGTGCCAAGTCACTACCGGCGTTCATTAATTTGCCCGGAGATGTGGCTAGGGACGACTTTGGTGCAATTTTTACAAAGTCGGGGACATAAATGGTGCAATTGGTAAGTCAGGGACTAAATTGGTGCAAACCGTGAATCTCAGGGACCACTTTGGGGTTTAACTCTCATGTAAGATCTTAATTACCCATTTGTGTGATAATATTTGCATTAGCTCTTTATATAAATTGATTTTAATGGCCTTATCTAGATGAAGAACAGCTCAAGATGTAAAATTCCTAGTCCACCAATATGTTCTGCCACAAGACAACTAACCCATCTTGCAATTCTTGTTAAGATGTAAGATAGACAAAAAATTGAAGCCGGGGGAAGGAATCATATTCCACTACTTAGTCATGTTAAGTATTAAAAAATACAATCCATAATTAAAAAAATAGAAGAGGAAGCAAAGAGACAATGCAATCATATACAGAACAGTAGAAATAGCGTAAAATTTTCATTCCTGATCATATGAGATACAAGGCCTAAATCATGAGATACACAACTGCCGAATGCCGAATGCCGAATGCTTAAACCGATTCTACTAAAATGGCACACCAGAGGGATAGAGTTGTGGTAGAAAACCCAGAATACATTTACCATATCCACAATTTCTTTTCCTTTTTTCAACAGGCCTCACTGGTATGCCAGTTTACTCTTGCAGGGGTGATGAAAACTTCAAGGAAAATTTGAGTCCACACTGCATTCATTTGGTTAAAGACATCTTCACCCTTCAAAACCCAGCTTGCACTTCCTGATTTTAGCATTTTCATCTCAAAGAAAATCATTCAAGATGAAGAACACGGGTAGGTAAATACTATTCTCTCCTAGCAGTAGGGCATCATAGGGCAAAGAGAAATAAGATATAGCAAACATTCAAATAAGAACAGAAATCATACAATCATCGTGTTATAAAAGGTGGGGGGACAAATATCCCAACAAAAGAATAGCAAATCCACACAGGCAATCATTTGATGTCCTCAGTTAAATTTTGGCGGCTGCACAAAAAAGTCTTAATGGTCCATCAATGCTGTTTCATTCTCAGACAGGGGAGCTGCAAGAACGGAATCCCAAACTGATTAGCCTGGCAAGGAATTTTTTGTGTTAATATAACCCCCCCCCCCCCCCCCCCCCCCCAAAACAAAAAAAAAATTGATATTCTAGTTCAATTGCTGAATGTATGCGTCAAAAGTAGTCGCTTTGACAACATGCATTGTACTTTATAAAAGCAAAACATTTAGAAATCATCAAATTCTAGGAAAGGAAACTCAACATACCCAACAAGTCTTCAAATGAATCTGCTAAAAGTGATGAGTCCATTAGCAGAGGGGGAGATAAGACTTGATCCTGAGCATCCTCAAAGTCAAGAACTGACCGTTGTGCATCAGAAGTTGTATTTGAACCAGTAGAAAGGAAACTATTTACATGGTCATAATCAGAAGAGAGCCTTTCCAAATCATTAAACATATCTGGAAATTCATCAAACTTTCTCTCCCCATGACCGTCAGATACATGATTCTCAAGCAAGGAATCTTCAATTTGAGTTCCAAATAACCTTTTGCTTCTCAATGAAGCCGCCCTCTTTTCTGCATCTAAGTGAGAAAAACCAGATTCTGAAAGAGGAACAAAGAAGTGCTCAGAACTTCCATCCGAATGACTATCTCGCGAAGATTCTGAATTGCATGACCGCAAAGACAATGCCGCTTCTCTTACCGACCTCTTCAAATTCTGGATGTAGTAACTGTCACTATCTACAAAATACAGACATTATCAATCACTTCATTAATGAACACTGATGAAATTCTCACAGAAATGCCACTTCAATATAATGCAGCATGTTTAAGGCCAACTCTCCTACAATGTTGAGTGGTATTCTCAACACGCCCTCTCATGCAAGTGACCCTTGGACTGAAAAGAATGGGCATTGCACAAGTTTTGTGTTGAAATATAATTGATATGAATTATGAAACAGGCAAGGATCAAACACCTAAGCTTAGTCAGAAAGACTCAGATATCAAGTCAAAGACACTCTGTAAAGGTGAAGCTATCAGGAATTTGCCAAAGAATGATTTTATATCCTCAACAAATATTTGGGAATAGAGCAGAAAGACACGGCATACCTTCTCCAGAACTAGCTACTTGATTACTTGAAGGAGGATCCAAAGATTTGCTATCAGATTGATTCTCTGTTTGACTGGGTTGAGGAGCATTAGCATGCCGCCTTTGCATATTTCCAGCTTTTCCAGAAGACGGGGTCAAGCTAAATAATTGAGGAAGCTTTAAAGTAGGAGGACTAACTGAAACCTTGTCAAGCTGAACATTGGATAGTCTTGAAGTCACCTCAACAACATCATCACTGCTACTGTCCTGAATAACACAGACGTTATGTTAAACATTGAAGTAAAACAAGATCTCTTTGTTAAGACATTAAACAATAATAATAATAATAATAATATCATATTACCATCCTCCCACTATTATGTGCTTGAATAGGTGACGTTGACCGACCATGATGCCTGTTCATTTGAGGTAGACTGGAGGCTATGCAGTTTACCTTCTCGGTACACTCTGATATTGACTTCTGTATTGTGGGAGCAACATCCTTGAGTTGGTTAATAAGCACCTACAAATGGAGAGTACAATGTGAAATTCCTACTAAAAAGAGAAAAATACTTGCTATAGGAACAACAATTACAAATCAATAACCCTATTCCAAGAAGTGAACATACATAGAGCAAACACATGTTTTAATGATATACAACAATTTCAAGAATTGAACCGGCACACAGTAGGAAAAAGGGATGTAACTCTTCATAGAGCATAATGCAATAAATTTCTTCCTCTCTCTATCATCAGAGCAATCAAGCATTTGACTGTTTGCATCTTGAAGAAGACAGTCCATGATTCCATCAAACTCTTAGAGGAAAAGATGCAGAAATTTATAGATGCATTTGATCACTCATAAAGGGTATGCTAAATATTTCTGACACAAAACTATTCCTCCACTCTCAAAAACAATATCCCCTCTTCCTAAAACAGGGGAAGAAGGTTAAGTAAAAATAGAAGCAAAACAATGTAATTTTCTGCATAATGTAAGTTCTAGCCTCATCAACACAAGTTGACTGAGAAGCCAATAAGGACATCATTTCTCCTTCACTGTAGAATCAGTTTGAAGAACATGAAGCCACCTTTGGAGGTCGCTCAAGCAGCTCAGCCTACAAAGGATCTTGCAGATCATAAGCATGACTTAATGAATTACCTGAAAGCTAGCCAAGTGTTGCTGATGCTCTGCAAGGGTTGCAGCTAAGGACTCGGCATGGCCACTTGAACCACCTTCTTGTGCACTCCGCAATATATCTGGACCCTCTCCATCGTTTGCTTTTGCCTACAAATCATAGTAAGGTTAGTTAGAAGTTTCCATATATAATAGAGATGATAATTCTAAGCATTATGAGTGTCAACTTAAAAAGGTTAGAGAAAATATGCATGCAAGTAGTAGAGACTTGAGAAACAAAATAGAACCAATAAAGTGAATCCCCAAGCATTTAGTGCAACATAGGTAAGATTATCTTATTTTCAAGAGTTGACCACAAACAATCAGCACAATTCCAATGTTATTAAACAAACTGTTAGAAATGACATGGTTAATGTCTTATGCCAAGTAATTAGTGTGTGGCATTCCTCAGGAATAGCTATGTATTTATTTGTCCTTAAAACTATGTGTGTAATTAGTTACTCTTTTATTAATGACTATATATAGTACTCAAGAATTCAACCAATTTGAACCTAAGCAATTAGTCTACCCTACTCCTTATTCAACATGTATTAAAGAAGTTGTATCTCGCAACCTATCCTTTAACTACTCTGCTGCTGAGTTGCTAACTAAAAATTGAAGTTCCATTGTTGAGTATATATTGAGAATTTCAGCCATCAAACACCTTCTATTTTCCTTCCATTCTCCTACTTGAATTCAAATTACCTCCTACTTTTCCCTCTTTCATATAGATACTGTTTACTTTTGCCACCAACAACTCTGACATGTTTTCCAGCTTGAAAACTCCTTAATATTTCAGTCAGTGGTATACTTCATACCCAAACCTCAAGACACTCCCAAGAACTTTGGTCCTGTCATATAGCATTCCCAGATGCTATAGCCATGTTACAGGGCATTCTAATGTGGCCCCATGACCCAGGCACATGGCCCCATTTAGTGGCTTTTCAAACATAGATTGAACTTGGAGGAAGTCTTTGTTGAAATTTTATTCTACTATCCTATTCCTTGCCACTCATGTTTATGGTGTCTTTATATTCTATTTGATAAGGGAGCGTGAAAGTTTAGAGAGATTTAGCTTGAGGTGAAGTGTTATAAGTGATAAATGTGACTAATGTATTATTCATGTGATTAGTGTGTGGCATTGAAAACAGAAGGAGTCTTAAGAATTATACATTAATCATCAGTCCTTGGAGTTATGCATGCATTTACTCACTAATGACTATATACTGATGGGTATCTAAACCTAAATACTGAAACACACAACCTCTTTGAATCCAAGAAATTCAGCATGCACTGTATTTTGATTTTTCCTAAAGTTCAGCTAAAGCATCATAAGTTAACGGGGACAAAACAAGGACACGCATATTTATTAGGAAAGCCAGGTAAAATGTTTATCATTATTTTGGACTACAACAAGATTTAGTTGCAGTAAAACTTTTACTCAAAATTTAATGTTTTCTGAAAATGTTATGTCTAAAATTATTTTTTCTCTGCACTTTCTTCTAAATTGTCAAAACTTTCAATAAAAGTATTTCACTCAAATTTTTGTTTTATCATATATAAATTAGAAATAATAAGTTCATTAATTTGTTTAAAGTTTTTAATAAAGGTGAAGGACTAGTAATGAAAAACATCCTGTTCTCCTCTCCTTTCACACACACACCCACCCATCCAAACACAAACATGCATGATCGCATATATAAACACACACACACACATAATAAGTTCATTGATTTCTTTAAAGTTTTAATAAAGGTGAAGGACTAGTAATGAAAATATCCTACTCTCCTCTCCTTTCACACACGCACACATGCACACACACACACAAATAATAATAAATAAAACAATTTGACAAAAAAATAGAACTTGCAAACATGCCCTTAGAGACTACCAATTTTAGGCCTCTACCCTCATAGCCTATAAAGCACTGACACATCATTTTGGTACTAAGAGCACAAGGATTTCGTACAACAAATGAATGACTCATCAATTCTTGTTCAATTTAAATTTACTTTTTCTGACTCCGACATGGCAGGATATGACAGACAAGTCCATTTAAGTTTTAAAAGAAACAAATACACAAATTTCGGGTTTATTTTATATCTTTAAACAATATTAATAATACATAAATAATAAAGAAAGAAACTAATGTAGCTCGGGTAAAGCTTATTATATGGTTTCACAGTGTTTAATTTTTCTATCACCGGCAACCAATGCATAAACAATAGAAAATAATGAATGAAAGTGGCTACACGAGCAGAGGCACTAAGAGCTCTGAAGAAAAGCTTGTAAAGAACTTACCAAAAGAAGAGATTGTTTGTGAATACGTTGCAATGCATGCGTCCATCGACGTATAACCTCTGCTACATCAACAGTTTGATGGGCTCTTCCATTCCTGTCTTCTGCTCTTGTCAATATCTCATTGCTAAAATGAGATCCATCACTTTCTTCTTTGTTATCCATGTGCACTGCAGAAAAATCACCAGGCTGACCAGATAGAACATCTGAATAAGGAGCCTGAGAACTCTGGTCCATTGCTGCAAGCAAAGATGAACCAGAAATTCGATACCTGAAATTTATATCAAAAGCATGTTAGAGAAATTACCCCAAATATACCAGAAAGCTAACAAAAGCTACATCCAACTTACCTATGCTCCCGGTGAGCTATCAAGTCCTCAATAGGGCCTGATGCAAGAACTTCATGTTGACCTGTTCGTAAATATCGACAAAATTCAATATCATTTATATAAAGTACCATTCCAGGTGGTTGAGAGACAAAACGTGCAATTTGAACCTTAATTCCCTAGATTGAAAGGCAACCAATAGCAATGGTTTGTCAACAATACCCAATGACAGTAACAATAATGAACATATCGGGGGTAAAAGACCTTTGAAAATTTTGTCAGCTACAAGTGGAATGTATTATGTTTGTTGAACAGCAATACGAAAAGAGTCAAAACATACTCTTAATCAAATTTTCAGTAAGGGTGTACAATTGTAAAAATCAAATCCCAGCCTTAGCAACTTACAATTGATTACTTTTCCAAAGTCCAAACATAAGGAACATAAAAATGGGGTTGTAGAATTACATGAGCCATGAGATAAGTGAAAAGAGCAAGCTACTTCTTAGTATCTCCACTTACTTTTACGAGCTAACAAAGACTCCCATAGACGAGTAGCTTTTGAAACCAAATGGGAATTCTGACTTGAACTGGATACAAGATCATCCCAGAGTTCTCCTTCCAACTTCACCTTATTCCTCAAGTCATGCAGTTTTTCCAGCTCTTGTTGCAAATAAGCCTGAGTTCAGATTTTCCATTATAACAGTTTAAAAGAAAAAATGTTATAATATAAATAAAAAACATCTGTACATTGTTTCAGGTAGTGTTCAGTTATTGATATACCTCTTCAGCACATAAGCCACGAAATTCAGCAGTCATTTCATGAGCCAAATTTGACCACATAGCCTGACGTTGTACAGCCATTTCAGCATTCTTAAGAAACTTTCTTCTTTCAAGGGCTATTCTTGCCTGAGTAAGAGAAAAGATTCACTTGAGTTATTCAATACCATGTGATGTTATAAGAACATAAAAGAAAATAAATAAAGCCAAAAATAATATGGATTACATAAAAAAGAACAGTGTCAAAACGAAGAGTACAATTCAATTAAACAGAAAATATACGCAGAACTATAATTTTGGAATGCATCAAAGAATTTAGCTAGAGAAGGAGACAGTTACAAAGACATGATAAATGGCTATGTCCCAAAACAGAATTTCTCTGTATTTTTTGTCTACCCAAACATGGGGAAAGATTTCTGTGTCTCTACTGTCTCAGCGTCTTGGAGTATTAGTGTATTACTAAATGGGGCCTTATGGCTTTTAAAAACTCATCTAAAAAAGAATTAACATGGAACATTCTGTAAATGTTTAGCATGAAATTGAGAATTCATGTCATTCTCAAATAATCATGTGAAACACATCACAACTGTTTCAACTTTCAACTAAGAGACACATACACAATGGAAATCAAATCATCCTAAAGAACTTATGGATGATTAGAATCTGTCATACCTTTGTAACTGGAAGAAGAGTAGCTGCATGTGAAAATGCTACATCAGTCAATGGTGCAGGCAATGGGTTGGAAGATATATCATCTGAAAATGTCCGCCTATGAACCTCTCGTAAAGCATGCAAAGAAAGTTGCCATAGAAGCTCAACAAACCTGTATCAACATGTGTGTATCTCATTACAGAATCCAGAACGGAGGAACCCAAAAATTTCTCACTACATGAAATTAACTCAGTCCATCACAACGTATTTTCTTTTTGTAATGGCATCTTTTTTGGCTCGGGTGAGGGAGGAAGGAATCCAGTCACTTAACAACATTTTTAAGTTTTACCAAAGGATTTCACTTATAGTCTATAGTCGATGTATGTTCAGGGTTCACTAACTACAAAAGAACTTCCTCTTCTTGTCATCAAGAGATTTAATTTTGATGCATGGCTCATCCAACCATGTATTTCTAACCATTAAAGGAATGTGTAAAATGTCCATGTATATTGTTAAATAACAGTTTACATTTCACACTTGACACTTACACTGACCCGGGATCAAATTTAAACTATAAAAAAAGCATCCACCACAAGGTTTCATCTAATGTTGGGATCAAAAACAAGTAACAACACACAACACAAATCAACAGAAACATATGGAATCAACAACAATGTGCGACTATTTGGGTACCAACCTAGGTCCACAACAAGTAGCAAGCGAAGAAACTCTAGAATTGCTCCGAGGAAGCGCGCCCTGCGACTCAAGCTCACTGATAATCCCTTGCACAACCTAGCAAGCATTTGCCATCGCAATTCTCAAAACCATTCACATTCAAACTCAAAACACACATAACAAAAGTTGCTTGAAAGAAAAAAAATATCACCTTGCGAAAATCACGCGATTGCGCGGAATCAAAAATAGGCCAAACCTTATCAAAATCCTGAGAGATCAAAATGGGCAAAGACGGGTCAGAGATCACAGGAAGCGAATTAAAAATAAAAAATAAAAAAAATTGGGGGAATTAGGGAAATGAACTACTTTAGCGGATTGAATTGGGCCACGAAGGGAGGAGAGGATGAAGTAAAGAAGCTGTTCCCCCAATTTAGGGTTTGAATGGCGGAAGAGTCCGACCCGAGGGGATGAACTGGATGCTCCAACTCCGATAATCGCCGGATCCAGACCCAACAACAAGCAGTTCGTGTACATTGCACTCTCTAGCTCTATCTCTCTCTCCTTCTCTCTGTCCATCGTCATCACCCTTCTTCTAGAACCTTCTTCTATGGCTTCTTCTTCTTCTTCTTCTTCTTGGTTCTCTCTCTTCTCTCTGATCTTGTTCTCCCTCTCCCTCTCCCTCTCCGTGTGTTGTTGTTGTTGTGAGTTTTTTTTATTTTTTTATCCTTCAGATTTTGTTTTATTCGTATTTTCTGGGAATGGAGGTCCTTGTAATTGTCCAAAATTGCAAAATGGTGCCGAAATTTGAAAAGTAGGGGGCGGGTTTTAAATTCTAAAAAATTAGGGGCTATTTGGTAAGCAGTACTGCTTGGAAAAAGTAGCTGTTGTCGATGCCGGCCGACTGCGGTGTCGTTTGTTTTGGGAATTTCAATTTACAAATTTGTTTTCAATATATTTTTTTATTATTATTATTAGCTGAATTCTGACGTTTAAAAAAATTGATAATTAAAAAAAAAAAGACAAAATAGTTTATTGAACTGAAAGGTACGTTCGACAAAAGGTTCAACCGTCAAGTAATGTATGTTCATCACGTCAAAGTTTCTCTTAACTGAAATGAGATTATTTGATGGTTGCATATTTTTTTATAAAACCATTTATTGCTTTTAGATTTTTTTTTTTTTTTGATAATTGAGATTCACATATAATTATCTTTATGTAAAATTAATAATAAAAAAATTTAGATAATTTAATAGAAAACTATGTTATTATTTAACCATTATTAACTATCAGTTTCACTTAAAGGCAATTACCCCAAAATTTTTAGTGTTAATCTTTTATTTAGAATTTTTTGTGTATTTTTTAATGTTTCAGCTGTTACTATTTTAATAGTTTATGTTATCAAAAAAAAGATCAATTCATCCACTTTTAAAGAATTTATAAATAAATGGCAGCTTAAATGGTTAATAAAAATAACAAGTATATTAAAAAAGAAGAATTAAATAATGTAAACTATATTTATAAAAATAATGTTATAATTAGTAATTACTAATTATAATTATAATTACTTTTATACTAACGATGTATTTTTTCTTAAGAAAAAATAATAATCAGTTAGCATAACATCATATATAATGAGATTGTTAATAAATAGTGAAATATATATTTAGATTGAAACTTCTACCCAAAATTAATACACTGAAAATACTTTCATCGGCCAAATAAATAAAGATTGGAAATTGTAAAGAAATGTTAAAACATATTTCTATTAGAGTAGTGTTTGGAGTCTTAATTTAGCTTTTTAATTAATACTTAAAAGAGTAAAAAAATATAAATATATATTTTATCTTTTAAAAATATCAAAAAAAATAATTTTTTATTTAAAATTAAAAATATAATTAGGTTGATGAATTTGGACTCATTATTTTTCCTTTTATTGTACCTGGGGATCTTGTCATTCAAATTAATACTTCAAAGTTGGGTTATATAAGAAAGTAGACTAAAAGGATCATATGCAGAAAATGCAAGTAAAAGAAAAGGTAGATTATAAGGGTAAAATATAATACTTCGATCTCTTCCAATTTATTTTGTGTTTTACTTGGTAATGATTAAACTATTAAAGAGTCATGAACTGATTTTTATAACCTCTAATATCTATTATAATATATTAAAGAAAATACTTAAAATAGTATTACAGTGAATGAATGATATATAAATTTTTATATTTTATATAAAATTATCATGTCATCTATAGTATTAATATAGAAAAAAATATTTATCTTATATTTATATTTATACTACTATAAAAAAATAGCATTTATATAATAAATTTAGTATTAATCTTATAATTTTACATATTAAATTATCTAACTTTACAAAAACAAATAAAAAAATTCATATCAATTTTCTAAATTCTAATATTGCAAATCCTATTTGAAAAATAAATTTTATGTTATAAAAATTTATTTATTTATCTATTTATTTATTAATTTATTTATTTATAATGTATAAAAAAACAAAGAAACAATATTGAGAAATTATGTTTCTTCTAGCTTACAAAATTGGATGAGTAGTAATATTAGGAGACTTGAGACGTTTTTCTTGGCAACTCTTTAGTTGATATAGTGCTTGTTTTGGTGTTATTATTTTGATAAAAAAATATATTTTTTTAATAAAAAAATATTTTTTTATATTTTAATGTGTTTGGCAAATTTCAAGTAGTAAAAATAAAAGCACTAGAAAAATCAGAAAAACATCTTTTTTGAGAAACTGTAATTTACATCTTTTTTAAAAGATCTTTTTTCCTTAAAAAAAGATGTTTTTCATGTAATAAATAAACAAAAAATTACTTTTATATTATTATATCCAAACATAATTGATAGATAAAAAGATCTTTTTGCATAAAATACCCAAACATAAAATTATTTTTTAATTTTTGATTTTTTTATTCGTAAACATTTAAGTATTCGAAAATTTAAAAATATTTCTGACCTTTTTAAAATTTGGATATATCGATCTCTCGTATTTACTTCTATCTGACTCAACGAAAAAATCAAACGTAACTCTCGTTGTACTGACGTGGTTGATATAGATGCACACGCGAAAAAATTTTTGAAACTGAACAAATTAGACTCAGATATGTCTAAATTTTGAAAAGGTTAAAAATTTAAATATATGTTTAAATCTTTAAGAACTTAAATATTTACGAAATAAAAAATTAAAGATTTATTTGTTATTTTCTCAAAAAAATAATACCATTTTTAATCCTTTTAGTCCTTGATCATTTTGACAAGCTAATTTTTTCTCATTCATAATTGGAGTAATAGCTTCCTTCAATCTCCAAGAATAAAAATATTGTGTGTCATTCATTCTCTTAAATCAGAATTGGATTACGCCGTCTTTAAATTCTTGTAAAATAAATTGTGATGCAAGTGTTGATGTTGATTGCGAGACAAGTGATTTTGGTTGCATAATTAGAGATGGAGAATTGGAGATGAAGCATAGGTCAAGGGTTGCACTAGTGCCCTTCCTCCATCTTCAATGGTCCGTTGTAATATTTTTGTTATTTGGAGAAGGTTAGTTTTGACTTGGGAAGCTAGGTTGAAGGATGTCACATCATGTTAATTCAAGAAGAGTGTTCTGATAAGCAAGTTATATATATATTTAGACATCATCTCCAAAATTTGGAAATTTTTGCCTATTCTTAGATAAGCTAGTAGGCATGAGTATATTGAAGGATTGGGTCCTTGAAAGGAGCTTCACACGAAGATGATGAAAGATGCTGTTGATCATGTTTTCTCTCTTTTTTTTTTTTTCGTTCCTTTTTTCTTTTTTTAATTGTTAAGTCACCAAAAAAAATATAATATTGATTTCAAAAGTTGTCAATGACTTAGAGAGGAGGAATTGAATCTAAGACCACTTTTTATTTTATTTTTAAATTTAATCATCAAAACATATTTAAAATAAAATTTTACAATTTCTGTTAAACAATTATGCAAGAGACAAATTGGTTTTATCTCATAATATAATGTCAAAATAAAAATAGAACAAAAAAGAGAAATTTTGCATTACTGGGTATCTTAGTTCAACCATTAATGCAATATGACCTACATTTAGTCTTCATCATAAATAATAATAGAATTTTCACTATATTTTCTAGAAATTACATTCACCAATTCTCTATAATACTTCTTAATCCTATCAAGGAACTCATAAACTTCTAACCAAACCTTGTTTTGACTAAGCTCCCTAGCCTAAATTCTCGATAGTAAGTGCTTACTCAACCTAGTACGAAAAATCTCTCAGGCTCATGACACAAAATTGAAAAATATCAAAAGGTTTAGACTTTTTTTTCATCAGTCAAACAAGTTATAGGTTTAACGTTTGAATTTGGATCCTCTAAATTTTAAATTTGTACTTTAGAGGGTAAAGTGTAATCTTCTACCCTTGAATAGTTTATCTCTCATATTTATTCTTGGTCCCACCTATAAAATAAATGGTGAGAGATCACACTTTATTCTCTAAAGTGAAATTCAAACTTTAGAGAATCCAAATTCCTAACGGTTAGATATCAAATACTGATCATGTCAAGATGGCTGTTTTGATTGTCTTAGAAACAAGAATCTGACATTTGGAATAGTCTTTGCAACGCTTGAAAAGTGTTAAATGATGAGTTTGCTTGGTGTATTAAGAATTTAAACAAGAATTTTAAATTTTTCAGATGGAGGAGAGAAGGACAAGTATCTAATAAGATGGATTATGTTCACATTTCTTATTCGAATTTCTGGATATCTGGTCAATTGGTAGGTGGCATTGGAGATTCTTTATCTCCTATATCTCAGAATATAAAAGGTAACATTATTTCTTACAATCCAGATATGTAAATGGGTTTAGAAGTGAGTTGGTATTGGTCTAGAGCTGTATCCAAAATCTATAACTCGCGCAATGGTTACTTGTAGTTGTCGAAGTAGCTTTTTGGCTGGGAGAAGTGGGAGAATTGATTTTGACTTTAGCGTCAGCTTGTTCCGAAAAAGCACAAGTTTTTAGCTTGGCTGTGTTTTAGGGAGGCTCTTCATATTGCAAGTTCGCGTCAAAAGAGAGATATCGTCATTGAATAATTGTCCAAGATGTTTTTTTTGTCAGAAATTAATTTTACATTGTATTTGAGATTATCCAAAAACTCAGCTTGTATGACATATGTTGGATATTTCTTGTCATCCTCTAAATTTGAAAAACTAATTCTTGTATCATAATAGAGAGTATCCATTCAAGTTCTTTTTGAAACTTTGGTGTACATGGTGACTGTAGTCTATAGGAACGAATTTACGTTGGGTAGTGTGGGGGCAAGTGTCCCATTAAAATTTTATAGAGTTATATGTTGTATATAAGACAAAAATTTATTTGCCACTCCTCAATAAATAAATTTGACTTCGCTTTAATTTTTTTAAATCTATCTTTGTTTTCATAATGCATAAAAAAAAGATCTCACTATTTTATAATAATATCACATTGATTATAAAAATAATTAAATAATAATAATAAAAAGATAATTAAAAATTAACTCAATAATTTAAATTTAAGTACTAAAAGCATAATTTTTTTATGCTCTCTAAAATTCTAATTTTCTTTTCTTGTTGTTCCTTCTTGACTTTTTGTCTTTTAGTAAGACTCATTAACTTTATTCTTTAATTTCTCTTGATTCAATTAAAGATTTATTTTTATTTTTATTTTTTAATTTATTCAATTATTTTGCATTTTATTCTATAGTTATGTTATTGTATATTTTTTATTACATGGTTAAGTATTATTGAATAATAAGATTCATTAGTAATTTAAATTTTGAAATATAATAATATTAATGAACAACAAAGAACATTTAAAATGAAAAGTAAGACCCAAATATACGAATATCCATTGATGTTTCTTCTTTTGAAGTTTGCTCTAATTTTGTTAATAATAACGACATCAATTAAAAAAAAGTTTAATTATAAACATTATAAAGAGTGAATTTCATAATTTTATAAAAGAGAAATTTTTAAACAATTATTTAATGACATATATAAAAAATAAAATATTTAATTGTATTAACAATAAAAGAATTATTCAATTTTTTTAAAATATAAAATTTAAAAGAATAAAATTCTAAGTTATATGTTATTATTTAAATTACTATATAAGTGTTTTAATTTATTAGTTAAATAGCTAGAAGATTAATTATATTTTATAATAATAAAATATAATTATAAAATTATTATCATGTTATATATATTTTGTCCTCACTAATAAATTTTTTTGGATCCGTCACTTATGACGAGTAAGGAATAATGGCATTGTTAATTTTCAAGAAACTTGGAAAAATGAATGATCTGGTTTTAGTTTTAGAAAATAAATTTAGGAGTATTTTTGAATTACAACATATGTCCATCCCTTCTATTCTAAGTGGTTTTTGAAATTTTTTATACTTTTAAAGATTAATTGATATGCTAATTATTTTGATTATGGTGATAGTGTTGGTTTTACTTGAGTCATCAAAGATTGTAATGAATGTTGACAAAATGGGTGTTTAAAATGATTGAGAGTAGCAGTATTTTTTAAGTGAAATTGTTTGTTATTTGAAAATGTTATCTCTTAACCTAAAATATGTGTTAACAAGATGTTTGTGAGATGGAGTGTGTGGAAGCGTTTAATCTTATTACTAATAATCAAAATGCTTTTAGGTTTATTGATACGTTGATGCTCAAAATAAGGAATATTATGTATTCGAATTGGCATGTTGATTTTCGTTTAATTACGAGAGATATAAACTCAGTGGCGAACACAATAACAAAAATATGATGAAATTACAATTTTATTAAGTGGAGATTTCTTTTTTTGAAAGAAATTTGAGAATTGTCTTAAGTGGGACTGCTCATCTATTTAAGTAGTTTTTAACTTTTTTTTAGCTTATTTAGTAAAAAAAAATGACAATTAAGTCTTGAAAATTTTGATTTTTGATTAATTAATTTTTGAAAAAAAAATTAACCCTCTAAAACAGTTATTGACAATATTAATTTATCACGTAAAATTTAAAATAATATTTATATGTATTATTAATTATCGTGATATATTTATTTATAAAAGATCATTATATTTTACTTATTTTAGTAAGATTCGTAATAAATAAAAAAAAAACAAAATATATATCATATTATCTATTAACAAAATTATATATATGTTTATTATTTATTACCGTAAAAAATTTAATTAATATTTTTTTAAGAATTAGTGTTTATTTGGATATCATTATTTTCATAAAAAAAAGATCTTTTTTAATGAAAAAATATTTTTTATTTTTTAACATGTTTGACAAATTTTTAATAGTAAAAATAAAAATACTAAAAAATTAAAAAATATCTTTTTTAAAAAATTATAATTTATATCTTTTTTTAAAAGATATTTTTTTAAAAAAAATATTTTTCATGTAATAAATAAATAAAAAAATATATTTATATTATTATACACAAATATAATTAATAAATAAAAAATCTTTTTATATAAAATATCCAAATACAAAATTACTTTTATTTTCACATAAAATCTTTTAAAATAATAACTTGTTCTTGTATGGATACCTGATGGGAGAGCTCGGTCCCTGGGAGTCGACGTCGAGTTGTTATCTTCGGTGCCGACCTTTGAGCTTTTGTGGAAGTCCGAGTTTTTCTCCAAGGAGATGTCCAATTGCGCAGAGTGTGAGCAAGGAACAAGGGGGGAGTGTACCTGCAAAGGCACTCCGAAGATTAAGTCAGTATTGAGAATTCAATGTATCCTTTGAAGATAAAATATCATACCTTTATAGGTGAGATAAAATAGGTCGGTTACGTTTTTATTGATCATCTGAATTGAAGAGCAATTAATAGGTTTTAACAAGTGATAATGTCTGATTGTAACGTATAACGTCGAGTTATAACGTAAAGTGCCGAGTTATGGTGCATAATGCCGAGTTATTGTATATAATGCCGAATTATGACATCGGATTTGTAACGGCCGTATCATAGCCCCCAAGCTTAGCCTGGATATATTTTGATAAAGCAGGTTGAGCTTTTTTTAGTTATAACTCGGCGATTTGAGTTATAGGTATGGAGCCCCCAGATCAACTTACTTTATTAAAATAATGAATAATTTGAATTTTCAGACGTAATTTGAAGTTAACGTGCATTGGAAAGTGTAGTAGTATTGTCATTGATTGTGCCTTTGATTTTTCCAATAAAATTTTGAACCGTTGATTTAATAGATGCAACGGTTAGGTTTTTTCATGGAACCGAGTAGTGAATTTGAATAGTTGCTGAGACGATGTTGATAAAAGTGAATTAGTTGGGCGAGAATATTGAGTTAGTTCACTGTTGTTGGTGATTTGATTGAGTTTGATTGCGCATGTGTAAACGATGCGACTTTGAATTGAAGAGTTGTCGCGCAATGGATAAGTATTTTTACTTGTATGATATGTGATTGAGTTTGTTGACTGTTTATAGTCATAGTTCAGAATTGAAGACTGAGTTTGATTGCGCATGTGTAAACGATGCGACTTTGAATTGAAGAATTATCACGAATAGATAATAAATTGAAGATTGTGTTTGATTGCGCATGTGTAAACGATGCAACTTTGAATTGAAGATTTATCGCGAATGGATAATTGATTGAAGATCGTTGATAGTCATAGTTCAGAAGATAGTTGATATAGATCTGATGATAGTTGATATAGATTTGACAAAGAGTGATAATGATTGATATAGAGACAATAATGATTGATACAGCTCGGATAATTATTAATATAAATCTGAAAACAAAGATAATAGATATAGATTTGAAAATAGAAAAACAGATATAGGTCAGCGAATAGGGATAACAGATATAGGTCGGCAAATAGAGATGACAGATATAGATCAGCAAATAGAGATAACAGATATAGATCTACAAATAGAGATGATAGATATGGATCGAAAAATAGATATAACAGATATAGATTGGCAAATAGAGATGACAGATATAGATCGGTAAACAGATATAACAAATATAGATAAAAAAATCAGAATTAGATCGGTAAATAGAGATATCAGATATAATTTGGCAAATAGAAATATCAGATATAAATTGACAATTAAAGATAACTGATAAAGATCGGCAAATAGAGATAACAGATATAAATCAAAAAGTAAAGATGACATAAATAGATCGGCAAATAGATATAACAGATGTAGATCGAAAAATCAGATATAGATCAGCAAATAGAGAGATCAGATATAAATTGGCAAATAGATATAAGAGATGTAGATCGAAAAATCAGATATAGATCGGCAAATAGAGAGATCAGATATAAATTGGCAACTAGAGATAGCTGATAAAGATTGGCAAATACAGATAATAGATATAAATCGGAAAGTAGAGATGGCATATAGATCAGAAAACCAGATAATAGATATAGATCGGCAAATAGGGGTAACGGATTTAAATCGAAAAATAGAGATGACATGTAGATCAGAAAAATAGAGATAACAGATATATATCGGCAAACAGATATATCAGATACAAATTGAAAAATAGCGACGACAGATATAGAATTAAAAAATAGAGATAACAGATATAAGTTGAAAAATAGAGATGACAGATATATATTAAAAAAACAGATATAGATCGACAAATAGATATAACAGATATAAATGGACAAATAGGGATAACAGATATAAATCGAAAAATAGAGATGATTGATATAAATCGGAAAATAGAGATGACTAATATAAATCGAATAACAGAGTGACTGTTATAGATCGGCAAATAGAGATTTTTGATATAAATCGGCAATTAGAGATGATTGATATAAATCGGACAATAGATATAACATAAGTTGACAAATAGGGATAACAGATATAAATCGGAATATAGAAATGATTGATATAAATCAGAAAACAGAGTGACTTATAGATCGCAAATAGAGATTTTTGATATAAATCGGGAATTAGAGATGATTGATCTAAATCGGACTATAGATATAACAGATATAAGTTGGCAAATAGGGATAACAGATATAAATCAGAATATACAGACGATTGATATAAATCAGAAAATAGAGTGACTGTTATAGATCGTAAATAGAGATTTTTGATATAAATATGGAATTAGAGATGATTGATATAAATCGGACAATAGATATAACATATATAAGTTGGCAAATAGGGATAACAGATATAAATCGGAATATAGAGATGATTGATATAAATCGAAAAAATAGAGATGACTGATATAAATCGGATAATAGATATAACATATATAAGTTGGCAAATAGGGATAACAGATATAAATCGGAATATAGAGATGATTGATATAAATCGAAAAATAGAGATGACTGATATAAATCGGATAATAGAGATGACTGTTATAGATCGGCAAATAGAGATTTTTGATATAAATTGGCAAATAAAGATGATTGATATAAATCAGACAATAGATATAGATCGGCAAATAGAGATGACTGATATATAAATTGAAAAATAGAGATGACTGATATAAATCGGCAAATAGAGATAACTGATATAAATTAGAAAATAGAGATGACAGATATAGATTAGAAAACAAATATAGATCGGAAAAATAGATAAAGATCGACAAAACAGATATAGATCGGAAAAGCATATATAGATCGGAAAAGCAGATATAGATTGGCAAATAGATATACCATAGATGAATTGAAAAATAAAGATGACAGATATTGATCGAAAAAGTAGATATAGATTGGCAAATAGATATACCAGAGATGAATTAAAAAATAGAGAGATGACAGATAATGATCGAAAAAATAGATATAGATCGGAAAAACAGATATAGATCGGCAAATAGATATACCATAGATGAATTGAAAAATAAATATGACAGATATTGATCGAAAAAGCAGATATAGATCGGCAAATAAATATATCAGATGATTTGAAAAATACAGAGATGACAGATAATGATCGAAAAAGTAGATATAGATCGAAAAAATAGATATAAATCGGTAAAATAGATATAGATCGGCAAATAGATAAACTAGAGATGAATTAGAAAATAGAGAGAAAAATAGATATAGATCGAAAAAACATATATAGATCGGCAAATAAATATACCATAGATGAATTGAAAAATAAAGATGACAGATATTGATAAAAAAAGCAGATATAGATCGGCAAATAAATATATCAGATTATTTGAAAAATACAGAGATGACAGATAATGATCGAAAAAGCAGATATAGATCGAAAAAACAGATATAGATTGGCAAAACAGATATAGATCGGAAAAACAGATATACCAGAAATGAATTGAAAAATAGAGAAATGACAGATAATGATCGAAAAAACAGATATAGATTGGAAAAACAGATATAGATCGACAAATAGATATACCAGAGATTATTTGAAAAATAGAGAGATGACAGATAATGATCAGAAAAACAGATATAGATCGGCCTTTTTTGGGCCTTAATGATTTACTATATGACCTTTGTTTACAAAGGTGCAGGTAAGTTTGAAGCCATTGGAAGGAAATGGGGCCTATAGAAAGAAGGATGTTTATTTCGAGGCCCCACGGTGGGCGCCAATTGTTCTTGTATGGATACCTGATGGGAGAGCTCGGTCCCTGAGAGTCGACGTCGAGTTGTTATCTTCGGTGCCGACCTTTGAGCTTTTGTGGAAGTCCGAGTTTTTCTCCAAGGAGATGTCCAATTGCGCAGAGCGTGAGCAAGGAATAAGGGGGGAGTGTACCTGCAAAGGCACTCCGAAGATTAAGTCAGTATTGAGAATTCAATGTATCCTTTGAAGATAAAATATCATACCTTTATAGGTGAGATAAAATAGGTCGGTTACGTTTTTATTGATCATCTGAATTGAAGAGCAATTAATAGGTTTTAACAAGTGATAATGTCTGATTGTAACGTATAACGCCGAATTATAACGTAAAGTGCCGAGTTATGGTATATAATGCCGAGTTATTGTATATAATGCCGAATTATGACATCAAATTTGTAACGGTCGTATCATAACTCAAATTTTTTTTTTTTTTTTTTATAAATTCACCCAAACCGACCCTTAATTAGTCCGAACTCTCCGAAGCTTAAATTGCTTCGGAATTTAATTGTCGCTTTTTAAAGTATATAAACTATACTTTTTTCCCTATGCGAAAAGTGTACGCGTGGGACGAACAAAACTCAACATATCCGAGGAAGAGAACAATCAATTGTGATTTTCGTTCTCCACTTCACTCCTCCAAGTCTCTGATGGTCATTGATGCCTTGTCTCCACTGAATCCTAAGCGGAGAAGGTTCACCAACGCTTATTCCATGGTAACTCTCTCATCCTCCTAAGATTCTTTTCTTCTTTCTTGCCTCATGATTTTTTTATTTTTAATTTCGCTGATTTCAAGAATTTTTCCTCCTTTTCTTTCTTTTTTAAGCTTAATTTCTAGTTTCTCTTGATTTTCTTATCCAATTGATTTATGTTACGATCTGGCTTTGCTTTGTTTTTTGCCCATCGTTGTTTTTCTCATTTTCCATAGGTTTGTTTAGAATTCTTTTCATTTAATCCTCAAAATAAGTCTAATGAACAAAAAACCCTAAATTGTTGATCACAGAGTGCAAAATTTGTGAAAGAAATATGAATGGTTAATGTTTAGTACTTTATTGCAAAGTTTTAGTTTTGAGGCGATCTTTTTGAGGGTTTTTTAATTTTCTATTTTTCTTTTAAAATCATCCTAATTAGATAGCCAGATAGCTTTCTAAACAAAATACCGGTTATGATCTATGAAGTATTGTTGCATTTCCACGAATCACCATTCCACCTCTTTGAAGTTCTTGATTGAAAAAATCTGAAAATGCCTCTTTTAAAGCGAGGGTGTATAGATTATCTTATAGTGTATGATAAGAGATAGGGATTGTTGTATCTTAAAATACCCTAAACTATTGTTTACTTTATGTTAGTTTATTTTTTTTCTGCTAATGGTTGGTGCAACCCACTCTACGCTAGCATGAAGTTTTGAACTTCTCACCTTAGCTAAGAAGAGTCAAATCTGAATTAATCCATAGCCCTTTGTAGCTTCTTTCGTTCGCCTTGATTTCTTGGATTTCCTGAATGATTGGTGTTGGTCAAATTCGGCTTCATTTGACATCTCATGTCCTTCAAACCTTATGCTTAATTGCGGAAATTCAAATTGAAATTTTCCTTATTGGTGCCTGTAAATGGGGCATTGGGCTGTGTCCTTAAGTTTAGTCGGTAATAGGAATGCAATGCCTATTGGCTATTGTATAAAATTCGTTCATGGTGAAAATATGGGTGTCCTAGGTTCTGTTCTGAATGCAGACCACCATGCATTAATATTTATTCAAAATCTATGATTGGCCTTATAATATTGAAATAATGAATTAGAGAATCCACAATTCACTTTTCCTATTCTCTGAAATAATTAAGATCTTTTGAATCATAACTACTGTTCCAATACACATGTATCACAGGTATCATTTCCGAGTTTAATATACTGTGCCAACTTCTTGTACACTCATTATTTTGATGATGTTTGATTGCTTACTCAATTTGTTGTTTTTCGTCTGTTCTTTCTGAATCGTGTTTTATGGCAACAGGCCAATCTTGCAGATATGAATGAAAGGTTTGGGCGAGAGATTCGTGTTTTTGAAACGTCACCAGTTTCTCCATCATTAAATGCTGCACCAAGTAACGGTATATTTTAGCAATCACGTGAATTTAAACCCTCACTTATTGACTTTTCTATATATAATTTTCCTTTCTTAAACTTATATTTTGTGATGATTTTCCAGAAGGAGATGAGACAGATGACTTCTATGAGTTCACCCCAGAAGACTATTACCGACTTCTAGCTACTAAAAAGGAAGGTAACAATGATGAAATCATTTTATGACTGAAGAAGTAACACAATAAAATAAGAAGTTAAACATAAGCATTAATTTCCATATTTCTCATTATAGTTAAAAGTTTATCTAATATATGTCAAAAATTGAAAATTTAAGACTTAATGATTAGTTGATGATCAGTATTCCATTTTACATGCCCCATTCATTGGTCATAAGTACTATGTCATACTGTATTTTTTGTATTCCAAGAGTCCACTAAAGAAAATTATATTATTCCACCTTTTGTAACTATGTGTTCTGTTTGCACTTGATGATCAATAGTGATGAAAGGGAAATATGAAATAATAACCTAACTGCCTAAGTACCTTACAAGAATTGCACACTGCAATTTCCTCGCTGTGATATTGTTATTTAATTATATTAATGATTAATGATGTGCAGATAAATTCTTGAAGACTCGAAAAATCCGAGAAGCAGAAGAGGCAGCTCGTAGGTCAAGAATAACGAAGGTAATGGCTACCTTCTTTTTAATGGTGGAGAATTTTGGTTAGTTGCCTGTATAGAATTTTTTTTTTCTTTTTATTCCAAAGAATCTTAAAATTTTCATGAATATTAAAATTTAATTCATATCAACAAGAGTGAACACTAACAAGTCAGTTGTATTTGATCTTGTTGTAGGCTGTAATTCGAGTTCGTTTCCCTGATAATCACACATTGGAGGCTAACTTTCACCCATCAGAAACCATCCAGAATTTAGTTGATCTTGTGACTAAAGTGATTGCGCAGCCGGAGCAGCCATTTTATTTGTGTAAGCAATAACGAATTGATCTTCTATATATGATTAAATCTTGAATGAGTTACACTGATAGTTTGTAATGATCTGTAACACAGTTTTTTAAGGTCTCTCAATTTCTTTACTATCAGATTAGCTTTTCCTAACATCATCTCCTGTTAAGTGCTAACTGAACTGAAACACAAATCATATGCCACTTTAATTATGCAGATACCACACCGCCTAAGAAGCTGATCAAAGACATGTCTCAGGATTTCTACACTGCTGGTTTTTGCCCTGGTGCCATTGTGTACTTTTCGTACGAGGTTCCAAAAGGTGTGTTTCTATTGTTCGAATGACCATTTTTTAAAACATTTGTGTTATGATTTTACCACACAATAATTATGCAAGTTCTATGCGATCTTCCTTTTGTCCCACTTGAGTAACCGACCACACAGGACAATTATTTTGGTAAACCAAGAATTTGGTTTCATTTCAGACATGTAAATTGAAGTGGTTATTAAGATCAATATGTATGGCTTCTGCATTAGTTATCTTTGTTAAGAGTTTTCTCATATAGTCATATACTCATATGTATCTTATATTCCTACTCTAACTAGCAAATAAAATGAATATTGCATTTAGAAATATTAGTTTGGCGTTGTCCAAAGTTTTTCCGCATCTATCCAATCATTTTATTCTTACGCTTACAGTGAGGATTGCATGTAAGATTTGTGCAATTTAAATGACACTCTGGCGTGTGTACAACTTCTTACAAATTTGATTACCTATTCTATATCACTAGGAAATTGAGGGGAACTTTTCAATGGCAAAGAGGAAGTTGAGAGAAATTGATAAAAATTAAGGAATAGAAAAAAGAAAAACTTGAAACATGTTATAAATGAGAAAAACAAATTATTTATTTTAAATGTAAACTAAAAAAAATGTGAATTGAGGTGCACCCCTCAAGTTTTTTCTTTTTCTTGATTTAAATTTTGTCTTTTAAGGGTTATGAAAAATTTAATCCTACTTGGTTTGTTCACCTCTCTTGATTTCAATGTTATGTTGTAATTAGGTGATAACACTCTTGTTGGCTCCTACTTGGGTGAAGATATCATGGCCTTGAAGGATTTACATGTATCTGCTGATCAAGGTCAGCAGTCACAGCCTGTGCAAGTGGAACCAGAGTCTGTAGTGGCACCACAACCTCCTCCTGTCGAAGAGCGAAAACCGGCTGAGAAAAAGCTTGTTAAACCAAAGTGGCTAAAAATGTGATATCATTGTTCCATAGTTCCCATGGTTGTTTCTATAGCACAATTCACTTGTGCTTAATTTATACCATGTATAGTGGTTGTTCATTCTGGTCTTCTGGAGATACTTTTATATGCCTTATTTTACTTTCTAGTCTTGATATCGGTCGAGTATATGGATCTTAGTCAAGTGTATCATGCTAAATCCAATAGTATGCAGCATAGTTGTTTCTTCTCTTTTAATTCACAGTATACATAGTTGTTTCATCTCTTTTAATTCACAGGATACCTTTCCTTACAATGTTTCTTTGTAGATAATGTTTGAAATACCTTGGTGAGAAAAAGTCTCCCATAGTCCCATGATCTAGTCATGTTCTGGTGTTAGGTTAATTCCCCTGATGAGAAATGATAAGATAACCCCATCTTATTGTTGCACAAGAGGTGCCTTAGTATTTATTTGGGGAAGGAGGAGAGGGTGGTTGAGAAAAATGTTGATGGAAGTGTCAAAGAATGAGAAAGAAGATGAAGGTGAAAAGCGGCAAAATTGGAAAATAAACTATTGAGTTGTTAATGTAGTAGATTTGGATTTGAATGGTAAGGATAAAATTGAAATTTAATTTACAAAGTTTGGATACAATTGAATTAAATTAAAAAGGTAGAGACAATTTTGAAATTCTAGACAAATTTTAAGAAAAATAAATATATTTTATCCGATTATAACTTATTTGTCAATATTGCTTTATATTATGTATATTTTTAGGTAGCGTGATTGTATTTGGTGGTCATAGATTGAAATTAAAATTTTAAGATACAATTTTAATTCCTTTAATATTTTTAAAAAGTGAGGATATAAGAGTACTGAAATTTTTGGGACGGATACTAAAATTTTAATATTTTTTTTAAAATGTTTTTATTTAACTTTTTAAATTTTAAATTTATCTCTCAATTTTTATATTTACTTAAATTAAACATAATATTGGGACATAACTTAGTTCATTACATTTTACATAAGATATAATACAAATATTTAATTTAGTCTCTATTTTTAAATCTCAATCTTAGTCTTTCTTTCATAGGCAGTTTTAATTTTCATGTTAAATTCTTTTTAATTCACTTTTCAATCTACTTCTAAATTCTAAGCTGAATTGTTTAGTATATTAGTACTAAAATGATGCATTACGAGATGGATTTATAAAAAAAATACTTTTTACAATTTTATATTGAAAAAGTTTATTTGTATTTTTAAATACGATTGACATTCGTATAAAAAATTAAAAATATAATTATTATTAATTAATTACATATTTTAATTATTTTTAAAAGTAAAAAAAAGGGTCAAATTCAAGTTATGGGATATATGTTTCTAAATAATAAAAAACATTTAACCTATATTCCCACTTTCTAGTCTTTCTAACTAGCAATTTATACTTTATATTGTGAGTTGTAAATGGTTATAATGCAATGAGTAATCTTGAAGGCTGAAAAAGATTATCCAAAAGATATATACTGGGGTAGAGAGAGATGGAAAGATTGAGACTGAGAGACGGAGACTAAGAGATAGAGATTGAAATAAATTTTAGTATTCTATTTGGTGTAAAATGGGAGACAAAAATTAAAACAAGAATGAAATTCTAATTTAATTTGCACAAAGAGTAAAATTGAAATAAAGGTATTTTAAGTATAAAATGTTATTAAAATTTCAGTCTCTATCTCTAAAAATTTTAGTCCCATGTGTCTCCACCTTTTGGAAGTACTCAAATACTGAAATTTTAAAAATAGAGACAGAAATTTTAATACTAGTTTCTGATCCAACAAATATAATATTGAGTTTCATTTCCTCAATACCTCAAAACAAACACAAACTAAAACAAATTCAGTCCAATTTCGGACATTTATTATTGTCAATATATTATAACTCAAATGACATAATTTTTCTATTTAAAAATTTCGAATTTGAATTTCATCGGTTGAAAACTTGAAATCCAGCAAAAAAAATCCGGTGTGTGAAAAGATTGTCTAATCCATTAAAAAAAAGACATTTATTATTATTATTATTATTATTATTATTATTATTATTATTATTGTGGTGAAAAATTGACCTCAAATCACATCGTTAATACTTAATACACACAGAAATGAGAACAAAATCTTATAGCCATTCTCATTTCTTCTCTGTTCGTTCCTCCGCTGCTTCTGCTCTAGCCGTCGCCGCCTGCGCTCTCCGGGTAACCGCTCCACCACCGCTTCTACTCTCGTTCTGCTGCTCGTGCTTCTCCAATCTTCACTACTTCTACTGCTTTGTTGCTGTTCTCGCCACCGCTCTTCTGTTTCCGTTTCTCTGGTTCGCCAGCTCACCTCTTAAACTTTAAAACTTACATTTTGTGATTGTTTTCCAGAAGGAGATGAGACAGATGATTTCTATGTCTTCACCCTAGAACACTATTACCAACTTCTAGCTGCTAAAAAGGAAGGTAACAATGATTAGATCATTCTATGGCTGAAGAAGTAACACAATAAAATAGGAACTAAAAATATAAGCATTTGAATCTTTCTCATCTTTAGTTAAAACCTTATCTAATATAAGGCAAAAGTTGAAAATTTAAGAATAAATGATTCGTTGGTTATCGGTCATAAGCACTATGTCGTACTGTATTATTTTTTTTTATTCCATAAGGCTGCTAAAGAAAATTATATTCTTCCACCTTTAGGAACTACGTCACGTTGTGTTCATGTGAAGTTGATGGTTGAAAATCATTTGATGATAATTTAGTGAAAACTTTTTTTAATTGTCTTAGTAGAAGTTGATAGTTGAAAATCGTTTGATGACAATTTAGTCAAGTTTGTCAAATTATCTAGCGATTCTCAACTATCACCTTTATGTTAATTGCATGTGAGTCTTCACCAGAAAACGATAATAACCTAACTACCTAAGTACCTTAAAGGCTGGCGTAGATTGTTCAAGCATTCTGGTACTGTCAGAGAATGGGGTCAGGTCAATGGCATGTTGAAAAGAGGTGCTTTAGCAGTGAATCTCCCCAATCAATGGATCTCGAAAATGGACCTGAAACTGGGTCACTCTCCATAGTTGTGCTTGGTGCTTCTGGTGATCTTGCTAAGAAGAAGACATTTCCAGCATTATTCCACCTTTACCGCCAGGTTTTAATTCAATAGCCTCCAATTTGTGTTGGAATCGATGATAATTTCTCTTTTTCTTGGTGACCTTTTAAACCAATAACTGTTATGAAGTTTGGCGGTTTCTTTTGTAGGGATTCCTACCAGCAGATGAAGTTTCTATTTTTGGATATGCAAGAACAATAATCTCTAATGATGAATTAAGAGAACGCCTACGTGGGTGAGGTTTATTTGAAAAAACTCGATCACTGTATTATTTTCCTTATCTAGAGTGGAAAAAATGTTGATGTAACTTGCTTCTTTCAGCTGATTCACAAATTGTAAAGTAATGTAAATCATTTGATTATTTGAATGAATAATAAAGCATATTTTCTTGATACTTATGTTTATACTAACTGAAATTTTTCAGCAAAGAGCTTTCTATGATTGTTATCTTGTGCATGCGCTGGTTGTTCTATTATGACTCAGTCACATTTATCTTCCATGCCTTCTTAAACTAGTTTCAAGTATAATAAATAATTGGAGTTGATTGTGAGTTGACATGCAGCTATCTTGTTCGGGACAAAGATGCTTCCTCTGAAGAGTTGGAGGTTGTAGCAAAGTTTTTGCATCTGGTAAGCACCGGCCATTGTGCATCATTTTATAATTTTTGTCAGTCTTATCATAAAATTTACCCTTCTGATTGGTCAAATTTTCATTCTCTTTTCCTCTCATCTTCCTTTTAGATCAAATATGTAAGTGGCCCATACGATTCAGAGGATGGCTTCCGTTTGTTGGATAAAGAGATTTTGGAGCATGAATCTTTGAAAACTAGTGCAAAGGGTTTATCTCGACGGCTTTTCTATCTCGCTCTTCCACCTTCAGTATATCCATCTGTTTGCAAGATGATCAAGACTTGCTGCATGAACAAATGTAAGATCTAATAATCTCTTGTTGGGAATGTGCTGCAAATGTTTCTGCAAGGAAAAAATAGGCAACCCTGTATGGCATAGCATAACCCCACTAGGGTGTAGTTCTCAGTCAGACAACTATTATATAGATTGAGAAGCAAGTTAACCAACACTAATCTCTTCTTTCGTTTGATTGAGTAAAATGTTAAATGTAGATTACTTTCCTGCATGATATTTTTCTAGATAATAGTGGAGTTAAATTGAAGTTATTTCTATGTAGTGGGTTATGCTTTTGGCATTTGAAACTAAAAGAAATGAGAATGTTGTAGGGATGAGAATATTGCAATGGATTAGCAAAAAAATTGGACAAGATCGGGTTAGAAATAAAAATATCAAGAGAAATTTGGTCTGACACCTAATGTGATTTGTGAAAAAGATGGTAAAATAGGCCTTATACGATAAAGTAGAATAGATGAAATCCAATACCTAGAAAAAAAAAAAAAGAAAAAAAAAACCTGTAGCTGAAACCACTAATAGAGATTTAAATCTTTAATGGACAAGGTTCACTATAGGACATGATAACATTATTTCATCTATGCAACCGATCCCACCGGGTTTGGCAGTGGTTGTTGTATTAAAAGAAATAATCTGATATGAACTTTAAATATGTCAGCTTTTCCTCATTGCTTTCTATTAAGTACCTAAGTAAAGTGGGAAACCACACCCTAAAAGCTAGTCTTTGAGGGGAAAGAACCACTCTCCCTAAATACAAAATCAAGCATCCCATACCACTTGATGGGAACTTTATGCACCTCATAATACCCAATTCTCTAACACTTTCCCATGTTATGCTCTTAATATTTTTCACTTGGAGCATCTACTATTGCATTTATTGATGGGTCACATCTATTTCAATTTTATAGCTGATGGTGGATGGACACGTGTTGTTGTTGAGAAGCCATTTGGTAAAGACTTAGAATCTGCAGAGCAACTCAGTACCCAGATTGGGGCATTGTTTGAGGAGCCTGAAATTTACCGTATTGATCACTACTTGGGAAAGGAACTAGTACAGAATATGGTACTTAATGATTACATAATAGCTTACTTCTTGTTTACTTCATGAGTTCCACCTGATCCATCTTCATTTGACTTTGCCAGTTAGTACTTCGTTTTGCAAATCGCTTGTTCTTGCCTCTTTGGAACCGTGACAACATTGCTAATGTGCAGGTGAGAAAGTGCAACTTTGGGTTGAGGTTTAAAAACTTGAATGAAACTAAAGAGGAACTGTTAGTTGGGATTCACAATTCATGTTTTATAGTTTGTGATCATATCTATCAATTGTTAATGAACATGCCAAAATTCACCCCATCTGTCCATTGTTACCTTTTTCAGTTACTGCATTACCCAACATTGGTGTCACCATCTTAAACTTTAGATTGTGATTGCTTGCTATTTCGCAGATAGTCTTCAGGGAAGATTTTGGAACTGAAGGCCGAGGTGGATATTTTGACCAGTATGGGTAAGTGTATTAGTTTATTTCAATTCTTTTTATAAGTTATTTGGTTGTATTTTGTTGTGTAATGAGAATCCATGGCAATAATAGGTTTTCAAGTGAAGTGATGTTAAGAAAAACAAGTTTCTGCATACATCAATTATTGCTCTCCTATATATGTCTATTTTTAGCTTTTTATTTGACATGATGTATATCTATTGTAATGATGAGAAAACTACAATTTATTAATATTTTACTTTATTGTGGCAGAATTATTCGAGATATAATTCAAAACCATCTACTTCAGGTGAGGCCTTTATTGTAGAATAAAGTAGATTTCATATTGCCATGGTGTAATGTTAAGCGGTTGCTTCTGTCCAGTAATCAGATGCAACAGTAGTGCTTAACTTCATTCCCCTCCATTCTTGGTATCTCTCTTGAGGATGCATTTGATTGAACAAAATAGTATTGGCACTTAAACTTCAATACTTTAAGTGTTGATTTTCAACCTTGTATTGGTAATGCATGAAGGAAATTCATATAAAGAGCCAAATGTGTACTTGGGAAAACTATTAAAAATTTTAAATTTAAATTTTATGTAGTACATAAATCTAAAAGGGTCTGTTTGGAACCTTTTGGAATTGGAATGGAATTGATTTGTAAATCAATTCTTTGTTTGGAATGGATAAAAATAGGAATTGATTTTATTTGTAAATCATATGGGTTTACTTTATAACTAATCTCAGATCCTCTCATTTTTGGGACAAGAATAGGACAAACGAAAGTTTGGGACAAAATTGAGACTTGAACAGAGTGTTTGGGATAAAAGGGTACTTTACCCTAATTATTAAATATTATACTAACTGTAGATATATGATAGGAATCTTTGGTTTTTTTGGGTTTTTTTTTTGGGGGGGGGGGGGGGGAGAGAGAGAGAGAGAGAGAGAGAGAGAGAGACAAAACAACAAGAGTGATGAGGAAAATAAATAAGAAACTAGAATAAGTTTCAGGGAAGGGGTGATCTGAGAAACTTACTGCAATGTTTTTGTATTTGATATTATATGATTCTCTCCTCATTTTAACAATAGGGATTTTTACTTTCGTGCAAATTTTGTGTCTTATTTGTGAACTTTATTTTGTGTAATTGTGTGCATCTCCTTACACTCTCAGTTTCTCAATTTGAATGGTAATGGGGATATAAATGATGCACAGAGTCAAAATGGCTGACTTACCAGCCCATTCCAAACCCCCCAAAATAAATTTCCATGGGTCAAATGGACCTACAGAAATTCAATTAATATATGTAGTTAAAATTCTATGTACAATTGTTTTTTTGTGGTATGTATTTGCAAAGAGAGAGAAAAAATGGCATGTGATGATAACTTAACAAACCGCTTATTGATATACTGATTTTGCAGTGTGACAAGTACAACATAATCCACTTATCTGATGCCAAATATTTATTTAGCTCAATTTTAATCTCATGTTTTAGGGGTTTTTTTTTGGCCTTCTACATGAGAGTATAATATATGAGGCTTTAGTTGATCATTTTGAATTTTGGTTTTTTGTGTATTTTTATATTTACGGAGGATGTATTTGTTATCATGTGCTTATTTATGATGTAATATATTATTTTACTATAATCTAGTTATTCTAGTTGAACTCCGGTTAAACTGGTTGGATGTAGCTTGGTAATCTAAATGGTTTGATGTCCGGTCTAGTATTAGGAACCTTGGTTTACATATTCCTCTATTTTATTGCTATTTTATACGATGGATCCAAGATATTTAAACCGCATGACTTGTGATATGGTATTATCTCCAGTTTCATCTCTAGAAACATTAAGTGTGTTGCTGATGGTGAAAAATAGTTTCATCATTGCATGTGTTATTTCTTTTTTTTTCCTTTTTATTTCAAGTATTGAATTAAATTATCAAAGTGGCACTAGGAATATTTCTAAGTGTACCTAAATCTTTCTCTAACCGGTGATTGGAAAACTTAATAATACTTTCTTGATGGACTTCACCATGCTTTTTAGTTTTGTAATAACAAAATTTTCATTTTAAAACCTGGATATGTCAGGCTTTAGTTCACACAGTAACACCTATTAAATAGTCTCAAGCTGCTCCAGCATTTTAAATCCTACATTTATAAGCTGAACATGATAACCTTGTTTATTTTCCTACAAGATCAGGTTTTTTGCTTGATTGCTATGGAAAAACCTGTTTCTCTCAAGCCTGAACACATTCGAGATGAGAAAGTGAAGGTTTGTCTCTTTCGGCTAAATTAATGTGGAAACTATAAGTATATTATTTTGTTCTGTAATTTATTCTGTCTTTCAGGTTCTCATATGAAGTAATCATGGTCTGTACCAACATTTTGCTCTCGTGTTTTCTGGTTTTATGTATTTATTGTGCATACTATTACTCAACTGCAGCAAAGTAGGGTATTTTTATAGTTAATATCTTTCCATGTTAACTTTTTTTTTTTTTGTTTATCTTGAATTTTTCGGTTCGTGTTCTAGATTGCTCCTCACTTTCTAGTTATTTGAAAATACAGGTTCTTCAATCAGTAGTTCCTATTAAAGATGAGGAAGTTGTCTTAGGACAATATGATGGCTATAGGAATGACCCAACCGTACCTAACAATTCAAACACACCAACTTTTGCATCTGTTATTCTCCGAATAGACAATGAAAGATGGGAAGGTAGGAGAATAACTCCAGCATTATTTTCTAAAACTAATTTGCATTACAAGTTTAGGAAATTCTCTTGGCCTCCCTTATATGCTGAATGTTTAGCAAATAACATAATGGTTGACATTCTCTTAGGGCTGTCTGCATGTATATTTTCTATTCTTTGGTATATATTTCTGCACATTTGATCAATTAAATCACAATTAAAGACATTGGTGGTGAGAAATTGGATTCTTTTAAGCTGTCTCGCCGTTTATGGCAACAGGACCCATATCTCATTTTTTTTTTTCATTATTTGTATTCTTCATGGGGGAGTCAGATCTGGTAGTTGGGATCCGGTGAAGATACCCGGCGAGGGTAGTGGGGAAGCTTACATATGGTATGACAATTGACAAGTTGAGTCCAATGGGAGAATGTAACCACTGGTAACTGAGGTAGTGAAATTAACAAAAACAAAGAGCAAGACAAATAAAAGAGTGAAGCAAGATGATTTCACTCAATTTGCGGACATAGAAGAAAGGAAATACAAGAAAGAAAAGATTATGGCTGTGATGGTAAGAGCCAGCCTCTCTCTCCTAGCCTAGCCTTAATTCTTTCCAAAAGTCTGCCTCTCCCTCTCCCTATTTTGCTACTACTTATACTCTCCTCACTCCAATTGTGAAAATCTGTTAGAATCATCCCTACTGACCCTCTTTTACGTTTTTCCCACTAATGCTGTCATGATTCTCTTCCCTTGTCTTTCCTATTCTACCCTCCACTCTCTTCCTTCTAGTGTAATGTAAGGGCAGAGGAGAAATTTGCTTCCCTTTATGATTGGAAGCTTCTATTCCTAATACTTCATTCTTGCTTGGGTACGTAACAGAGAAATTGGTGAGTTAGTCCTCTACATCAATATCCGTAACTCCCATATACAATTGTGAGACATATGATCATAATATGTGGCACTTTATTTGTTTGGCAACTCAACTTCCACAAGCTTTGAAGATGATGTTCTCTCCTTCCCAGTGGTAGAGGAGGCTGTTGGTATTGCTATAGACTTGAGCTGTGGCCTTTTGGGCTTGAAGGTGCCAGAGAAGATTTTAGGTTCTTTGTTTGGCAGATATATCACAAGGTACTCCCTTTGGCGATAACACTTGGCAAATTCATATGGATTATGAGAATTGCCTGCGACTGTGTTCGAGGGCGTTGCAAGTGTGGCTTTAGGCTTTGGAAAGTTGATGGCAAGACCAAGAAATGTTTTGTTTCCTGGTTATAGAGGGGAGCTTTTGGTGCTAGAGCCACTGCATTTGTTGTCTACTTGCGGTGGATTTGGTGAGCTTGACAGGCATTCAGACCTACCAAGCCACAGTTCTTTTTAAAAAAATGCTCTTATTAGTTATAAGTTTTACCATCTTTTTTTTTATCAATTTTTTAAAGAAAAGAAAAGAAAAAAAAAGGGTACATTTGAAGATTTTGTCCAAATTAAAAGTAAATTGTTAAAACAACGTGATGACAAGAACAAATGTGCATGTATTTGGAACAGTAAAATGTGTGATTAAATGACAATGATTCTGTCTCAACCATTTTATTAGTAGTAAAGATTATCATTAAACGTCTTTGTGTTAGGTGTTCCTTTCATAATAAAAGCTGGGAAGGCCCTGAATTCAAGAAAGGCAGAGATACGAGTTCAATTCAAGGATGTTCCTGGTGATATATTCAAGTGTATGGCATTGGACCTTTTTGTTAATTGGATTATTTTTCTTCAATAAGTGCTTAAACTTGGAGTTGCATAAATTTTCTTTCCCCCTTTTGGATAAGTAATCAGATATAGGCATAGGTTGTAACTTCGGAAGATCAGGGTATTTTTTATCTTAAAAAAAAGAAAGTATATTTGGCACTTTTATGAGTTTCCATTAGGTAACATTTTATACTGTCAATGCATATAGATTATTTTCTGTTTATAAATCCATAGCCACAACCAAAGGTAACAATTAAGAGGAACATATCTTTATTAGCCACTATGAATCTTTGACAAGGAACATAAATACATAACAGCTGCTACTAGCTTGCCTATATTCTTGTAAGTATTTGATAAATCTTGATCTTTTCGTTTTCACTGTGTCTTTAGTTCCTGGGTTTTTATTTTCTTATCAGATACTAATTGAGTAAATGCTTAAATTGGTTTTTTAAATTTTACGTATAAGTTAAATCAGTTCCTCAAATTTCCATTGAATTAAATTAGTCCATGACCTATTCATGTTGTTTGACCATGCTCAGTTGGACCTACATGTAGGATGCAACAAAATGAGTTTGACCATAGTTTTGTGGTGGACAATAATGTAGGTCAAACAACATGCAAAGGGAAAATGAGTTAGGGGAGAATTTAAAGATTTAATTGAGGGATCTATTTCACTCGTGCATAAAATTTAAAAGGATCAATTTGAATATTTTTTTAATCTAATCATCAGTTGATGTACCACTTGTCCTTGTCAAGGTCAAAAGCAGGGGAGAAATGAGTTTGTCATACGCCTGCAACCTGAAGAAGCTATGTACATGAAGCTGACGGTAAGTGAGTTCTTAAGTAGAACTGTTCGGTTACTTTATTACCAGATTTTTTATGAGAATCTGAGGTTTTATTAACTTAGGAAGGTGAACTTAAGCATAAGAATGAGGACACTTGTTGTTTATATATTGAATAGTATAAACCAAATGTGTTATCCATTGCAGCACTGCCTGTAATCAATTTCTTTGCAGTGAAATTGAAGCTTTGATATATGTGTGTTTAACACTTCCAAACTATTACTTTTGTTCTACCTCTTGTATATGATAATGAAAAAAATACTAACATGTTAAATTTATTAAGATCTAGACTTTAAATGTTATATAATTTAAGGTTTAATCATTTTATAGGTTCTTATAGTTAAAAATTTATAATTAAAATATTAACAGTTGAAGTTAAAAACAACAGAAACAAATGATTCTAAAAGTATTCAAACATAACAATGTTAATATGAAATTAGTTAAAAGCTTTTATTTACCATAGAAATCTAATCTAAATATAAAAATTTTAATTATAGGATTTAATGATACTTCTTGAAGTGGACTTACTAGTTCAATGTGTTGTAGGTCAAGCAACCTGGACTCGAGATGTCAACGGTGCAAAGTGAACTAGATTTGTCATATCGACAACGCTATCAAGGAGTAAAAATTCCAGAGGCTTATGAACGTCTAATTCTCGATACGTATGTTGCTTTTCCTACCTCATTTTTTGGCCTTAGCTAGAAGGAAAACGATTTGAATCAATAGTGATCTGATTGGAAATTTGTTTGCAGAATTAGAGGTGATCAGCAACATTTTGTTCGGAGGGATGAGTTGAAGGTAGATTGTAGGAGGATTATTACATTCTTTATAAACTATTGCAACCGAGTCTGTTATGAAATCACTTCTCTTATAAATTTAAACTAAAAAGGTGAAGAATATAAATTATTATCTCTCTAACAGAATGTTGATTCAAAACTTTGTGTGATCAGGCATCATGGGAGATCTTCACCCCACTTTTGCACCGCATCGACAAGGGCGAGTTCAAACCATTCTCTTACCAAGCAGGAAGCAGAGGTCCTGCTGAAGCAGATAAGTTGCTAGAAAAAGCTGGCTATGTTCAAACACATGGTTATGTATGGTCACCTCCTTCCTTAGAATGATTCAATGCAATAATTTTGCAATTTCTTATATTTGTAATCAATATGTTTGGGAAGATTCCATGACATAAAAATATTTTCTCCTGATGGGTTTGTCTCTCATGAATTTGAGTTGAACAAATATGTGCCATTCAGAAGGTATGTGTAAACTGTAAAGTGATGTCTCTAAAGTCAAAAGACAAAAAGTTCATGTAGCACGGTTTGTTACACTATCTTCTTAAGATTAAATTGATGCTTAAAGAGTCACCAAAAAAAAAATGATGCTTAAAGGTCTGATTTCATATTAAGGAGTGCTTTTTTTTATTTTTAAATTTTATTATATTTTATATGAATATGTGTATTTAAAATGATAATTCATTAATCAAGTTAATTATTTTATAAATTTTTTTTAAAATAAACTACAAATGATTTTTACAAAGCCAAAACCGATATCATGTCCAAATATACAATTGATATCATTCCAGTTAAAAAAAATCATATAATTGACAAGAGTTCGGAGAAACAGAAGGTAATAAATAATACTGTGAAAAAAATTTATTTTAATAAATAAATATACATTTTCTCATTATATGAAAAATATAAGAGAATAGCTGTCAAAATATAAAATAATGTTATATATACTATTCCTTTTTCTATTTTTTATTTATAGTATTAAAAGTAATTAATAAAAATTAAAAATATATGATCTTCTATATAATTAAAAAGATATATAAAAGGGATGTAAATAAAGTGGTGTAACTATTTTTTCCCTAAAATGTTTTGCAATAAGTACTGAGTTATAAAGGATTTGGAATTTATAATTAAAAAGTAAAATATTGAAACAAATTCTTAACTATTAAGTATTAACTATCATACAAATTAATAATAAGGTTAAAATAAAAATTTATTTAAAATATTAGGAATAATCGAATGAAATTGAACATAAAAATATTTTAAATTTTTGTCAGTAATAAAAAGTAGATAAATCACTAAAAATACATTTAAATAATTTTTGGGTTAATGAAAATATTTTTAAATTTTGTTATTAATAAAATTATTTTTAAATAATTTAAAAACGTGTGAAAAATGTCTAATTATGATCAAATATAAGTTCCCATAATAAAAGACTGAGATGTAATTTATTTATTAATGTTAAAAGTTCACTTAATAAAAAAAATCTATTTGGCATATCACCTTTTTTATTAATATATAATATTATTTTTATCATATTTTTAAATAATTTAATATTATTTTTATCGATAATAAAATTTAAAGAAATCATAAAATAATTTGAGTGCATTTTGTATCGTTTAACTAAAAAAGTAAATCTGGTCTTGTAAAAAATCCAAATCGTTAAACATAGCAGAGATACCCTAGCTTAGACACACAACCCCAAATCTCCATTTGCATCTCTTCTCTGCTCGTTCCTCCGCTGCTTCTGCTCTCGCTGCCCCGCCGCTTCCAGTCTCATTCTGCTCTTCTGCTTCCGCCTCTCCGGTTTGCCAGCTCACTTTTTCTCGCTGCAAGGTGCGAAGTAATACTTCTGTCATTTTTTTCTGCCTTTTTGCGATTTTTTTATTTTTAATGGTAAATTTTATTATCTAATTCCGATATATTTTTGTTTTCATTGATGTTCAATGTGTTGTTGTTGTTATCGCTGTTGCTGCTATAATTTTTATTGACGATCAATTTCTGTAAACAATTGCCGGTGTGGCTTCTAATACATGTTCCTCTGGTTAGTGCCTCGGAGAATTGATAGTTGATAGTTGAGAACCGATAGATGATTTGACATGTTTGACTGGACCGTTCACATTTTAACTATTATTTTAACTATTATGTTTGACTATATACTGTGTTTATATTTTGTAGGATTTGTATTCCTTCTGAATTTTTTGTATCCAAACTCGAGTTAATTCGTAAACTCAATCCATTTTACAATTTAGAGTTTAAACTCATAAACCTGTTACGAGTTAACGATTTTAGCTTGATGATTCTAGATTGGATAGGTAAACTCTCCAGCTTGCTTACCTTAAATGCTCCTCTGACTTAAACTTATCTTTCAGAAGAAAATCATGGCAATGAACCATGTTAGGTTAGTTAGTCGAAATCTTATTACCAAAGAATCAATTGGAGTTTCATTCCAAAGGACATTTGCCACTGGTAAAGCGAAAAAAGGATCAAAAGGGGGTGCTGCGGATGCGCCCAAAGCATCATCTCTCAGCAAGGAAGTCAAGGCAAGTACGGTTGTAGGCGCCAACATTCTCAAGGAAGGCGCCGATCCGAAAATCCAGCCTGATTCTGAATACCCTGATTGGTTATGGCATTTGCTTGATAAACGCCCGGCACTAAGTGAACTGCGTAGGAAGGACATTAATAAACTGCCTTACGAAGATCTTAAGCGCTTTGTTAAGCTGGATAACCGAGCAAGGATCAAGGAGAATAACTCTCTCAAGTCCAAGAACTGATTCAATGGTACATAGCAGAAAGTTGTGAGAATGACAGATCAGAGTTATATCCTTTTTCTTTTTTGTAGTGTTGTGGTTCCAGTCTTCTGGGATTCCTTGGAGCAATTGAAATGAATTACATATGCTTAAGAGTTGCATGATGTAGCAATCTCGATTGGTTATACTTTTTGCTTTCCCCTGTGATCTTTTAGCAGATTAGACCCGATGAACTTTGTTTGTTGTATTGGACTGAGGTATGTCAATAAAATCTTTTTTGGTAGCTTTGTGTAGACCAATTAGATACTTGATTATAAAGTTATAATACTTGTTCAAGAGAATTCGTGTAATTTCACTCAAATTTTTTATTTAGGCAGAGTCACTTGGAGAAAGATGAATGCATGATCATAGTCTTTGTATTGCATTTAGTGCTATTGTGGAAGGTTGATTTCTTCTTACAAGGGTGGCATGTTAAAACTTTCAAATTTGATATTTGAACCTATCTCTTAGGTACTGCAGGTATGATTAAAGAATGATAATTCTTATAGAATTGTTTAGAATCGGGATGAAGTGGTGGTAGATGATAACAATTTCACCCATTGTTCGCTATATTGTGACTTGTGAGAAACATAAATTAGCGACGTTTCCTTCCCTCAACCCAATGAACTAAATAAATGAGAAATCAAATACCGGTGAAGCGTAGACACTTTTCGGATTTATTTGTCTCTGTACACGCTTAGGCATAATTAAATACTATTATGAGTCTAATTTTATTTTTAATATGTATTCTTAAAATAAATTTAAAAATAATATATATTATTAATTATCAAAATAAAAAATATTTAAAATATTTTATATAATTAAAAAAGATATTAAAAAATTAATTTATATTTTAATATTAATAAAATATTAAAATATAATTATAATTTATTTAAAAAGTATTTTATATTATATATATATATATATATATATATATATATATATATCGTGTCTCCGTGTCTTATAAAAATTTTAAATTTGTGTGTTGCGTGTTCTGTATTTTGTTGTGTCTTGTGACAGTATCAATGTCCATTTACTAATAAATTGATTGTGTTGCGTGTTCTGTATTTTGTTGTGTCTTGTGACAGTATCAATGTCCATTTACTAATAAATTGATTTTTATTTTCTTTACACCTTCTCTTTCCTAGCTTCTTTAAGCTTCATTGTATGTCAATCAGAAATGAAGTTTGAAAATAGAATTCAATAAACACCAATATATGTCAATCTCTCTTTCTATTCTTTCCTTTTTTTTCTTTTTATCCTTTTTGCCTATAGTTGTTAGAACCGAATCGATTATCAAATCAGACAAGTCATTGGTTTATTAGTTTATTGGTTCAATCAATAAATCACTGATTAAATCAGTAGAATCGGTTCTACGTAAATAAAAAATATAAAATAGTAAAAACTGAGTAAAGTGACAATTAGGTCTTTAAAATTTTCAACTTCAGATTAATTAGCCCTTAAAAAAAACAAAGTACCGATTTGGTTCTCTACGATAATAAACCGTGGACATGTTATGTCTCTCTATCAATTTATCATGTAAAATTTAACGATAATGCTTATATCTATTTAATACTTATTTTAATAATCGTATAAATCTTAAAGAATTATAAATTAAAAAAATGAATATAAAACTAAAATTATATAAAATAATTCAATTATGTATGTATATAATATATATATTAACTAAGGAACAAAAGTTTTGTGGCATATCTTGTTGGTATGCAGCAAAAGGACACGAGTTCGAAGCCATATTACCGGTTTTTCAGTCGAACTGCTGGTCTGGTCCAGTTCTTACGCTCTGTTACATATTTTAATTCCACCCATTAAAAATGTTGAAAGAAAATAACACTCTCTATGGTTTTTTTTTTTTTTTTGGGGTATTGACACTCTCCTATGGCTATGTCATTGTAACATGTAGTTGGGCCCTAGTCTTGACATTATTGCTATCAAACTTCGTGGGTGGAAGCCACCATCTTCTGCTCCCCGGCTAGTGTTCTAAAGAGATTGGAAATCAAATGATATCTCACTTTTTGAACCTTCACTCCAAATGCATCATGCCATTCTCCCTTTTCAATCATCAACTTTGTAGGCCCTTTTTGTTTAGTCTTTATACCTTATTGATTCGGCTTTGTGAGCTATTTAAATATCTTAACTAACAAAGTGTATCACATACACATTTGTACAATGTTGATTGTGCATAATGTTCACAGAGCAATGGTCATTCTTTTTATTTTTTGGGTAAGCAATGATCATTCTTTTTTGTAAAGTTTAAAATTATACATAAAATATCAACTATTAATTAATTATTATGTATAAAAATATGTATTTCACATTTCATAAAAAATTATTATAATATTATAAACAAGTTTAATTATTCTTCTATTACAAATTTGATTATTTTATTACAATAGATTTAATAATTTTAATGGTTGATTATTTAATTAAAAAACATATGAATTAATATTTGTAAATATATATAAATATATAATAACTACTTTGGTGGGTAATTTTTAGTGTAGATGATTTTTTTTTTCCAAATTAACTGAAGAATTAATTCATGGAAGGCAAGACTCAAACGAGAATTAGGTTGGAGCCAAATTAGACTACAATAATTGATAATAGCCAAAAAGCTTTAAAAGATCTTCATTTTGGTTGTGAGTGTATTTTAAATAAAATAATAACTAGAACCTATTTTTTGTTGGGTGCATCTAATCTATAAATTAAATGTTACAATGAATAAGTACCTAACATACTAGAATTTCCCTTTTTTATCTCTTTTTTTTTTTAAATTTATTTCACCCTAGGTGTGGTCCCTTTCTGTAGTGTATAATAATGCATCCATTATGAAGCATAACTATTCATAAATAAATCACAATCTTAATTAACTACCATGGCTAATTCACTCTCACTGCTAGTAGTGGTTGTGTGTTATCCTTCATTATCTTATCCCATGTGATATGTGAAGATATGGTCTCATTTCATTTCTTAACCCTTCAATTCACCACCCTCTACTAAAGCAAAGAAAGAGACTAGCATGAGGTAAAAGAGGGAGGCAAGAAATGAAGAAAATGATATTAGAAGGTGATGGAATTGGACATGACATGCATGCATGCATCATTGTTGTTATAAAAAGCAGGAAAATCCCTCTGCCCTATAAATGAAAGAAGAAAAAAAGAAGAAGCTCTTTTTGTAGTGGGGGGATGCAGTACCTATATGTTAAAAGCTTCCTTTTTCACATGGTTTTGTGCACTTTTTAGAGCTTTATAATGGACAATGGTTGTGATTCCAACACCATTCAATAATAATGTGAAGTATGGACTACTTTGGGTCACTTTTAGGTACCTAGCTTACCAGGACAGCTCACCAAAAATCATGTGCTAAGGTAAGGTGAACTGCTACCATAATCTGAAATGTTATCATAACAAATGTTGATAATTAGTGTTTAGAGTATAAGGTGATAATAACATTCTTTTGGAATAATTAGTCTATAAAAAAAATTAATCAATATAATTAAGTTTTTTACGATAATAAACAGTAAATATGTTATGTTTTTCTATCAATTCATTATGTAAAATTTAACGGCAATGCTTGAATTTTTTATTAATTATAGTAACGTGTCTATTTATAAAAGATCGATATAAAAATAACAATTTTTAGAATGAAACTTTATTTGCTTTATTCTTTAATATAATTTCTCTATCCGTTTCATTTTATGCATGTAGTCCCAATTTCTGTAGTATCCTATTATGAAAATCAACAAAGTTCGTAGAATGTCTCATAAAGACACGCAAAAAATCTTTGTCAGTAAACTTTATACTCGCTCGTTTTTTTTTCTTAATTGTGTATTTATAGTATACAAAAACTAGAAAATTCTCTTTACTAGACATTCTGAGTTTACCTCTATACAACAATCCACGTTATTATTCTATTTATATAGTTCACGCTTTTTAAATAAATTGAATTAAATCAATTCGATTTAATCAATATAATTTCGTCCCAAATATTAAATTCAACTTTTACGTGTAAATTGAATCATACTAATTCGAATTACATGCATCATACTTCTCTCACATAAATCGAATGAGTATCATTTGAATTATATATATTAAAGGTAAATCAAATTACATTTGATTCGATTTATGTGACTTGCTAGTAATTTAAATTTAGTGACTTTAATTTACATGTATAGGAAATAAATCAAATTTGTTAGATTCGATTTATATAAAATGAAGGTACATCGAATTGCATTGATCGGATTTACATAAATTTAGGACCCATAAGCACACTTTGCATTAGGATATTCACGTAAATTAAAACTCCTAATAGATTAATGATGTGATTTGTCTTTTAAAATATGTATTAACTAAATCTTAATAATTATTATTTTTAAATACTTGTGTGATTTAGGTTAAGGTGATTTGGTTCATACTTTATTGCTATTAATATCGGATAGGTATCAAAACACCTACAAGAGATTCGATCGTGTAATATTTCAAATTCAGATTGTTAGTTGTTCAATGAGACACAAGACTATGAGAAAATAAATAAGAAAGAGTGAATGAATGCTTTTTGGTTGTGGTCATGTAATGATTTAGTCAATACTGAAATTTTTTTTAATAAATTTTAACATGATTATATATTATGATCATTTCTGGTATTTATGTAAATATTATTAATATTAAAATTATTTTATATATTTTAATAATATTTTTTAAAAATAATCTTAAAACCTTTTGTTTAGTAGATTAGATTGAGATATTCACCCTCAAGAGTGACACGTTAGCATTCTCCAGTTGTCCCTCACGTTTCTAATGTAAAATGTAAAATGGTCAAAGTCAAACATTCTCTCATTTTTTAATGTCCATTAGTCTGTTTCACCTCTACCGTTTTTGTCAATCGAATGGTTTCACTAGTAATAGTAATATTCTTTTGAGGTAATTAAGTTGGGTTGGTCTAGTGGTTAGTTTACTAGTCTGCAGCAATTCATTGGCCAGCGACAAACCCTTAAATGGAGCTCAGTACTCCAATATGAAAAATGTGTGGATATTATATATATATATTTTTTAAAACATTAAGAGGTCTACTAAAAGGTTGGCAAATTCAACTCAAATATAGGATAAATATAAGAAAAAAAAAAGAATATTATTCTCTAATAATTTTTTTTATTTTTATTTTGCTCTTAAAAATTTTTAAAAGATGTGATTCACAACTTTATATTATTATTATTTTATTTAATTAAACATTAATAAGAGACATGATTTATCTACTTAATATTTAACTTAACAAACAAGTATTTAACTGAGTAAACTAATTACTTAAATTGAAATAAAACGTTTCAAATTTTCTGACATCACATGCAGAAATTTTAGAAGAAGAAAAAGGGTATATTTTACTAGAACATATTAAAATATATTAAATAATTACATATTTATATATTTACATTTATAATTAAATTTTATAAAAAATGTATTAAAATTTTATAAATAAGTTAATCAAACTAGATTTATTTTTATATTCATATTCAAAATAAGTATAATATAAAAAGAAAGTGATAATTGATTTCTTATATATATTTATGCGTTTAAGTGATTTTTTAAGTAGTGAATTTAAAAATTAATTATTTTTACATAAATAACAGTATACCATGAGTTGTTTATGCAAAAAAAATTTTCACTCTCGATACATAAAATTTAAATTTTTATTTTAGTAATTAATCATTTTATTTTATATATGTAGACACATACACAAGACCTGAAGACCATGCATTATGGATAGGATTTCACTAATTCACTTGAAGAGTGTTCAAAAGTATTATCTTCTTGGTCCATTTTTAAAGTACCATGTTTGGATGTTGAGAAAAAATATCGGTGATTACTGTGGTATCTAAAAAGTAGCATCTAACTTATTAAAAAATATTTAAAATTTATTATAAAATATAAATTAGATAAAAATTAGACACTAAATAATACCCATGGTAAAAATATTTTGAAAGTGTACTAGCTACTACTAGGCCTTTAGCAGTGGTTCAACCTCCTACTTCTACCATCTTTATAACCAACCTTTTTCATTATCATGTTGTGTCCTTTGCAACCTACCCTGGTTTTTACTACACAAAACCATTATTAATTATTATCATCTTAAGGACTTCACTTTTTCAAAGAGATTCCAAAGCTAAGCAAATTTTCCGGGAATATCCCCTTTTCATGGTGCGTGTGTTTTTCTTTATCTTCTCCAAATTCTCTTGGGATTATGATCACTTTATATATATAAACCATATTCTTCTTTTCTTTAAACCTTTTTCTATTTGGTTACCTTTCTTGGTTTTAGCTTTGTGATAACAATCATGGTTGTTTCCATTCTCATACTGTTTGCTTTCTATTAATCATGTGATCACACCGATACCGATCATGCACATCGATCTTTCTAATTATTATTATTCTCTGTCTATGTTCTACTCCTGAAAGATTCATACAATATTTTTTCAATTAGTACTAATTGATGTGATTATTTTAAGTATTAGCCACTGGGATTTAAATTCTGCGTTGTATATATACAAAACAAATATTTAAATATAGTTTAGATCCGCGACAGATTAGTCTCTGGTCTGTACAGTGTCTTCATAACAGGATTCTTCTTTTTCGCAGTGATAGTGTGGTTGCGAAATGCATCATACAGATTTTCCTCTTCGATGGGAGAGCACAGGGGACCAATGGTGGTTTGCGTCGCCAATCGATTGGGCGGCGGCCAACGGCCACTACGATTTGGTCCGTGAGCTGCTCCGAATCGACAGCAACCACCTCTTCAAACTAACCTCCCTGCGGCGAATCCGGCGACTAGAAGTGGTTTGGGACGACGAAGAACAATTCAGCTACGTAGCCAAGTTACGGTGCCAAGTTGCGCAAAAGCTTCTTCTAGAAAGCGAATCGAAGAAGGGGAGGGAGTCGTTGATCCGCGGCGGGTACGGGGGATGGCTGATGTACACGGCGGCGTCGGCGGGCGACTTGTGTTTTGTAGAAATGCTTCTTGAGAGGAATCCTCTGCTGGTTTTCGGCGAAGGAGAGTACGGTGTGACTGATATACTGTATGCGGCTGCGAGGAGCAAGAAGTGTGAGGTGTTTAGGGTGCTGTTTGATTTCGCGGTTTCGCCGAGGTTTGTTACCGGCAGAGGGGGTATGGAGGAGCATATTGGGGAGATTCCTTCTGTTTATAAGTGGGAAATGACGAATAGAGCTCTTCATGCTGCTGCTAGAGGTGGTAATATCAAGATCTTGGAGGACCTTCTTGCAAATTGTACTGATATTTTGGCTTATAGAGATTCTCAGGGCTCAACTCTCTTGCATGCAGCTGCAGCCAGAGGCCAGGTTGAGGTAATGCTCTCTTCGTTTTCTCAATAATTTGATCGTTACTCAAGGAGACTTAGACCTAGGGTCAATTTGGGTAAACTATAAACAATTTAATTAAGTTTTTTTTTTTTATAAAAACATTAAAATATAAAAATTTATATTAAAAATAGTTTATAAATAAATTATTTTATATTTAAATTTTTATTATAAAAGTATTTGTTTTAAAGTTGTTTTAAAAAATAAAAATGATAAAATAACTTTTGAAAATATTCACTTCTTTAAAAATTGTTAAACAATTTTTGAAAAGTTAAAAATATATTTAAAAAATTATATCAAACAACATTAAAGTGATTTTTTATAAGTTAAAAGTCTACAAAAAGAACATTTAAAATTTTTTAAATGAACTCTTAATTTAGTAAAACTTTTACTTTTTAAAGTTGTAATATTTATATTTAATAAATCAAACTAAAAATGACTAATAAATACAAAAATAACAAGTGCATTTGATACAATGACTTTTAAAATTTAAAATGAAAATGTTTGATAACAAAAGAAAATTAGTCAAAAACAACCATAATTTATCTTATTTAGCATTCATTAATTGTAGACTTAGATATAGGGTCAATTTGGGTAAACGGTAAATAATTTAGTTAAGCTTTTAAAAAAAAATAAAAAATATAAGAACTTATATTAAAAGTAAATTATAATATATTATTTTATATTTGAATTTTTATTATAAAAATATTTATTTTAAAGTTGTTTTAATAAATAAAAATAATAAAATAATTTTTAAAAATGTTAACTTCTTTAAAAATTCTTAAACAATTTTTGAGAAGTTAAAAATATATTTAAAAATTTATATCAAACAATATTAATGTGACTTGTGAGTTTTTATAAGTTAAAAGTTCCAAAAGAATAATTTTTGAAACTTTTCAATTTCAAACGAGTGTTTAGTTTGGTAAAATTTTTATTTTTTTAAAATTAGTTTATAAAATCTAATGTTAAAATATAATTTTTTAAAAATTATAATATTTATGTTTAGTAAATTAAATTAAAAATGATTTTTAATAAATACAAATAATAACAATTGCATTTGATATCTTGACTTTTAAAATTTAAAACTATTATAATAGATATAAATGTAAGGATTAAATTTAGAATTAATTAATGTATAAAGTTATATTAAACTTTTTAATTTTAATAAGTACAAACCAACTTTAAAATACTCCCTTTTAAGTGTTTTTAAAAGCACAAGCACGTACATTTTTTTTATTTACCAAACACAAATCAAAGTGCTTACAAGCAGCACTTGACAAAACTTTACTAAACTAAACTTTTTTAAATAACATGAACAACATGCTTTAAATTTGGTTATTATTAAATACTCATGTCATTAATTAATTTCGAAATAAAAGAATAAATAACCAATAACATTTTTGAATAATGTGTAAATAATGTGAATTAATAGAGTTAAAAGAGTAAATTAATCTTAAATTTAATTAGTAGCATTAAATTAAAATGTAGTGTATTTTGATTTGATTAGTAGTTGTTCTTGTTATTTAAAATGGTCATTATTTACCTAACACTCTTCATTTGAAATTAATTTATTTTTTTAATCTCATTGTTCACATTGTTGATTAATGTGGTTGTCTACCTATAATTTACCAATTTGAAATTCTAATGGTTGTTGTGTTGGTTTTGACAGTACATCTAAAATTGTTGGCACCCTTGCAGGTAGTTAAGTATCTTATATCATCCTTTGCCTTGACCAACTCCATAGATCACCAAGGCAACACTGCTCTCCATGTGGCTGCTTCAAGGGGCCAATTAGCCGCGGCCGAGGCTCTTGTCTCTGCATCTCCGGCGTTGATCTCTCAGACGAACAACGCCGGCGAAACTTTTCTCCATAAGGCCGTGTCCGGCTTCCAGACACCCGGCTTCCGGAGATTGGACCGACAGGTTGAGCTTCTAAGAAAGTTACTGAGTGGTAAGAGTTTCCATGTGGAGGAAATCATAAATGTGAAGAATAATGATGGAAGAACAGCACTTCACATGGCCATAATTGGAAACATTCACACTGATCTTGTTCAACTCCTAATGACTGCTCCATTAATAAATGTGAATATCTCTGATGTTCATGCCATGACTCCACTTGATTACCTTAGACAACAACCAAATTCTTCATCCTCAGATATTCTCATCAAGAAATTGATCTCAGCTGGGGGAATGTTTGGTTGTCAAGGTCACAATTCAAGAAAGGCCATAGCTTCACACTTGAGGAAGCAGAGCATTGGAACCAGCCCCGGCGTGTCGTTTCGAGTCTCCGACACTGAAATATTCCTCTACACTGGCATTGAGAGTAACTTAGACTATGCTTGTCCTGATCATGGAAGTGGAGGAAGGAGTTCTTCTTCGTCAGAGCACATTCCGGATGACTTCACCGCCGCGAATCGAGTATCGTCCGTGAGCAAAAGGCCTAGCTCTGTAAACTATGCTGCATCAAGGTTGAAAAGGGTCCTTCAGTGGCCAAGGGTGAAAGATAAGAAAGGTAAGCTATCATGTAAAAATACTTCAAATTTATACATCAAATTCTGCTGCCAAACCCTCACGAACAATTGTTTTCATATAAAATTGATAGTTAAAAATTGCTATATGATAGTTAAATTAGTGAATATTTATAGCAAGGTGGAAATTCAGGTGCAATCAACTTCACATGAAGTTGATACCTAAAAACTGTTAGATGATTTAACTGATTTAACTAAATTTTCATCTAACGGTTCTCAAATATCAACTTCACATGAAGTCGACTTCATCTGAATTTTCAGCTTATGTCACTTGAGTACACATGTCATAAATTCATTGGAGACACTAAGAATTTCTCTTATTCTTATTGCATTTGTTGAACAACTAACACAGAAGGTGAAGGAATGAAGAAATCTATAGATGAGGGTTCAGTGGACTCATCATGTAAGAAATGGAATAACAACAACAACAATAATAGTAGTAATAACACTGCCATTGAAGAAGCTCCAACACCATTGAGGAAAAGATTCCCTTCAACAAAGCCAACATCACTTCCTAACAACAAAAGAACACTCTCAGTGAGGAGTCACCAGTCAAGTCCCAATGCAAAGAAGAGATTTGCCTCAGGACTAGTCCATGGAGTAATGCAATCAATGCCACAGGTTAAGGTCTCAGGGAGGTCAAGGTCTAGCTCGTTTTCGAAGTCCTCGACGATCTCTTCGCCGAGATCAATGGACAAACAGAAGGGTGTTTACATTGCAGGGCCTTCTTGTGATGATGAATCACCACATTTGAGTAAGAGAAGTACTTCAGTTAGTAAGAAGTTAAGGGTATGTTTTGGTGCACCTGGCCTTAATGTCATGAAGAACCCAAGTCATAGGAGGCAAGAGAGCCAAACTAGTTACAAGGATCATGCCATTGCTGTGGCTTAATTAATTAAATTGGAGCTTAATTTGACTAAATTGTATCTATTCTTACAACTAATTACTTAAATGTTATTAGTTTTGTATAATAATGAACTTGTAACATCGTGTTACGATTTCATGCATTACAACTTTTAGTTTACTCTTCTGATATTATAATAGAATTTGTGTGCTTAATTTGTTATAGTTTTGAGACTTAATTTGTCATAAGCTTTTCTCTCTGAAAATTACAAGGAACGAAGAAGAAGAAAATTGTTCTTTTAAGTTTTATCTTCTTACTTTTACTTTAATTTTTATTGTTTCTCCAATCCAATTTTATTTTTTCACAAACAGTTTATTAATCTGGTTCCTAGAACCATTTAATTTCGTTCTTTGTTCCACCATTTAATTTTATTTTTTCACAAACAGTTTATTATTATTTGTTGTTACTTTTACTTCTTTTTTTTATGTCTAAATATGACTGAGGAATAGTATATTATTATAAACGGTTTTGTAACACAACCTATCAAATATAAAAGGAAAAAGATAGAACACTCACAACAAGTTAAAATCAAATCACATTGAAGCACATATTAAAACACCTTGGTTGACTTGTTCATCAGTATTGACCTTATAGAATTGTAAGCATGGTTGTTTATTGACAAATGGAACTCCAGTTGTTTGCTGACTAAGATTATTGCTATATCTTGTCTCTGACTAATTCATTTAGAAGATGTTTTAAAAAGATAAAAGTAATTTTAATTTTAGATATTTCATATAAAAATGTTTTTATCTCACAATTATATTCAGATACAATAATATAAAATTATTTTTTATTTATTTATAATGTTAAAAATATTTTTTTTAAATTTCATTTTTTTGTTTTTTTATTTTTATTATTTTTTTAAATACATTAAAAAATAATTTTATTTTTTTTCTAATAATTTAATAACATCCAAATAAATTTTATATCTTGTATTGATATATACACATACATCTAATTTATCCTTATTTTTAGATGTGATAATAAGTACGCTTAAACCATTGAAGTAATACTAAATTTTTGATACACTAATTAATATTGTAAAATGTTTCGCACAATTTTCTAAGTCAATTTTTTTTAAATGGTTACTTACACAATTAATATAAAAAAGATAGAATTATTTTTGCTCACATTGAATTATTTAGAAATTATTATAATAAGTATGTGTATAACACTATAAAATTAAATATAATACGTACTTAAGTAGGAAGAAATTATTAAAAGAGACCGTCTATGATGTCAATATTTTTATTAAAATTTGGCCAATACTTAATTAATAAAAAAAAGTGAATAATTTCATATTATTAAATGAAATCTTACACCATTAAAAATACTAATAATAATTAATTAATAGTTACAAATCACAAAACTTATTAATTCCTAACACTCCTCTTATTAAAAATGTACAAATTAAAGAATATTCAACAATGTAAACACAACATAATGTTTGGGTTACTTGAGACACTTGATAGTGATACCTTTTATCAATGAGGAATTATACATCATTATATATCGGTCTCGTACTTTAATTAGTTTGATGTTTTGAACGCCCACAAGCTAAGAACTGAAAATTCATTATACGACTTTTAATTTCCAAGAAAATTAAGCTTACTTCTCGTATGCAAAACTTAATCACCTGCTATATTGATGGTGTTTATGTGTGGATAGCCGATACAGCTCGTTTTATTTAGCGTTTGAACTCGTTTTTTTTTTTTGGGAAAAAATGGAATATAAGATGATATAGATATTATTCAGAGTGAATAACGTATTTTTTTGCGTGGTTAAGATTTTATATTTATAGAGTTATTGTGCTATAAGTAATTACTCAATAAGTCTAGTATTACTGAATTATTAAAGATGTTAACTTATTTATGTGGTAATTATTTTTTAGTAATATTTAATTTTATAAGATAAATCTGTTAAAAGAGCAAAATATAAAATATGTATTCTTGATGTAACATGTATTTATTTAATTTTAAGTAGATTTCGATTTATAATTTTATGTGGGTCAAATTATAACTAATGGATCAGATGGCATACAATAAACCTTAGTATATCTATTTTTTCTCCTGTAAAAAAAAAGTTTAGCTAAAAAGTTTTAGATGACTCAGATTATTGGAGATGCTATAAGTATATTATCTTCCATAGCTCCAACTAATTCCTAAAAATCAAACATTTTAAGAGAACTTAGACCATAGTACCTAAATTAAGTATTTTGAAGTGAACAAAATTAAAATTCACTATATTTTTATGTTAGCAAATTAAATATATAACATAAAATACATCACATGTTTCTGTTGGATTGGACGGAATTTTAGTGAAAACATGGACCTTTTGAGCGTGTGTGAACAGATAGAACTTGTGGCTATGGTGTTTTGAATTAGTTGAAAATTATGCTTGTTGATTGACCAAGGCAATATTCTATGAAATGATAATATGTTTTTATTATTATTTTTTTCGGTAATACTATGGAAAAAAAATAGTAAAAATTTGTTTTATTTAATATTTATTAATTATCACGACAATTAATAAATACTAAATAAAATAAATTTTAAATATTTTTAGTTAATTTTTTTTGGTTAGTAAATATTTTTGTATTTTTTTATTGAGCCGCAGCAATATAATATCCTATCTTGTATTCATATGACACGCACGCTTTTGAATTTTGATACATGCAAACGAGGATTATATCTGTCGATCTTGTCCCTTAAAATATTTTTCGGGCTTGATTCTAATAATTAATTAACATCGTGATGATGTAATTGTATATGAAAATTTTCTCTTTTTGAATTACCACTTTTTTTCTCGCCCTTTAGTTGAATTACCACTTAGTGATCTATTTTTTTCACTTTTAATTATTATTTTTTATTCTAATCATAGCCAAATTCATAATTTTTTAGCTTAAAAGATGAGTTTTTTTTGTGATTTTTTAAAATGTGAGTTTAATTTTAATATATTGATAGTATAAAATATTTTATAAAATTATCTAATTATATTCGTTCTTTTAGATGACGGTTAATATAAAAATAATTATTTTTATTAACAGGACGTTATGTAATTTAATGTACGTGTAAAATTATTTTATACTGATAATATATTAAAATTAAATTCTTAAAAAATAATATTGTTATAATAATTTAATTCGATTGTAGGTATCCATTATTTATCACGAAAGAGGTGAATCTTCACAATATGTCAATATCCTTGGAACGAAAAGAACAAAAGTTTACAAAAACAATTTTCAAAAAAATTATAATAATATCCAATATAATCTAAATTAAAAGATAAATATTCATAAATCATAATATATTAAAACTAACAATGTTATATGATTAGTAAATATTATTATTTTAAGTTAATATTTGGTCAGCAATAATTTACACTTATATTTACAGATTATACATATAAAATATATAATTTGTACCTATATTTATTAAAATTTATACATATGAATCAACACAATTTACATTCATATTTATTAAAATTTATACACATAAATTAATAAAAATTATTTATTAAAGACAATTTAATATTTATAATTGATTAATTATTGGTTAAAATCATTACAATCTACTAGATCCTATGACTTTGTGTATTAAAAAAAATATAAATCTATACATGTCATTCCAAAATTAAATCATTTTAATATATATATATATATATATATATATATATATATAAAAGATTTTTCATGTATTGTTAATTACACTTTTATGATAGTATTTCCAAGGTTTTTTATTGACAAAATCCATAATAATTTAATGGGTCTTGTTAACATATAATTTAATAGCACATTTTAAAACTACTATAAAAATAAAGAAATATATTTATTCTGATTAAGAGTAACGGCTTCAAGCTCAAGAGATGATAGGAGTCCAAGTTCTGAAACTGATATGGGTACAGAACACTACTCGACATAACACATCGACATGCGAATTTTAAAATCTTACATGATACAAAAATATGTATATATATATAATATAAAGTATTTTTTTAGAAAAATTACAATGATATTTTAATATTTTATTGATATTAAAATATAAATTAAAATTTTTAATTATTTTTAATATTTTATTATAATTATATTAAGTATTTAAAATATTTTTTATTTTAATAAATAATAATATATAATATATCTAAATTTATTTTAAGAATATATGTTAAGAATATATAAGACTGGACACATTGACACGTGATGATATTTAGGTGTGTCCAAGCGTGTTTGGAGAAAATTTTTTTATTTTTTTATTAAGACACGATTGGATATAGCAGACACGTGTGTCGAACGAGTATCGGTGAGTATCGTGTCAAAAAATGTGTCCGAAACGCGGACACGACAACTTTGCTAAGTGTTCGTGCTTCCTTGCTCATTAGTGATGATCTAGTCGAAAAGACAATTTGTAAAAATTTATGATGCACGGGCACAGGATATGATACAATATGATACGATACGGTACGGGATACGTAGATATACAAATTTTAAAATCTTATAAGATACGGGAAAACGGTATATATATAAAATATAAAGTATTTTTTAGATAAATTATAATACATTTTTGATAGTTTTTTGTTATTAAAATATAAAATAATTTTTTGACTGTTTTTAATGTCTTCTTTTAACTATATAAAAGTATCTAAAATATTTTTGTTTTGATAAATAATAATATATATTATTTCTAAATTCATTTTAACAATATATGTTAAGAATAAAGTAGGATGTTTGGGAAAGTATATGGAGGCAATGAAATATTTGTACAATGTCTACAATAGAAGTTCATGAACTATTACAGATATAACCTGTTACCTTTTCCCATCAACGTAAGCTTCTGGGATGATTTGTATCATAACATGGTATCAGAGTTTTAGATCCGAAAGATCAAGGTAACTCATATAGTTCATTGTACATATTGTACAAATAAGCCATTAGCTCCCTAGCAAGACTCTGTTTGTTTATATAAGACCGTAACAATATTATTAAAAATTATTGAAAAAAATTTCTTATATATTTTTAATATATTAAATATGTTAAAAATTACAAAATATATTATTATCTTTTTAAAATATGTCTTTAGTACATAAGATAAATAAATCCTAATTTAATATATAGACATGATGAAACTTATTATTACCATGTTGGGGTGGGAAGCTTCAACCTTTAATGCTTACTAACAAGCCATATAAAAACATTAATTAGGAAGTAGACACCGAAAATTCTTATAAGTTTCGTTGCAACAAGTCTCATTCTGTTTATTCGGTTTACGAAATTGTTTTCAGTCTCACCCATGGGACAACTTCCATTACTTATTCTTGTCCTATTCTATGATTATGATTTAAATTTCACAAGATCGATCATTACGCTAGGACCAAGAAAAATACTATGTAATATGTATCCGTAATTACACATGTGCCAATTTCGTTGGTTCTTTGGTCAACTCTACTGCAACCAATTAACTGCATATTCAGTTTATCAATCAACCACAATTTCCACACCACATGCTGCTTCTTTCGCTCCTATGTTTCTTTATGAATCAAATTTTTCCAAATTTTTTTTGAGCGGTCAATTTAGCATTTATAAAAATATTTAAGTGCGCATACAAAATAATTACTAAATTAATCATTATAAATATATATAAATATTATTATATAATTATTAAATTAATTATTTATATAAAATATATATTAAAAAATATATATATAAAAAATAAATTTATCTATAATTATTTTTTATACACATAATATTTTTGTTTTAACATATATTATTAACTATATAATAAGTAATTCTCTTTTAATATGCAGGTAGCATAGTTAGTTAAATTTTGATGATATAAAATAAAAATAAAGATATTTTCATTTTGAATTTAGAGACCGATGTATTTTTCTATTTAAATATACTAATAAATAAAAAATTGAGGAGATATTATATATTAACATCATAGATAATATTATTTAACAAAAGAAAAAAAATTTAAAATTTAAATTTAATAAAAAATTATTTTTAACAAACTTTATATTATATTTATTTGTTTAACAAACTGCTATAATATTAATTGAAATTGTATTAGTTATTATAATATTAATTCCCTAACATTACTCAAAAATGATATCTCTTGCTCTGAATGAACCAACCTTTTTTAATTTCTTCTATTTCTTTTTGTAGTGAATGAGTAGTAAACCAACCTTAATCAACCATTTGTGCAATGGTGAATTGAAATCTAACGCTGATTTTTCTAAATAAACACGGTCCCTGCTGCAAAAAATAAATAAATGAATAGTGTTGCATTTCGACGAAATTTGTATCACATGAGTCATGACAAAGAAACTAAACATACATCACCAATAAAATAAAATAAAATAAAAATCTGAAAAGTCAATGTATGACCTCTTAAAAATCAACATGATTATTTTTCAATTCATGATTTTCAGAGATGACAAACGTCACGTCTAATAACTCTCACTTTTTTAGACTTTCATTCTCTTCTTGTGAAGTTTTATTTTTTTAATTTTTTTTTACAAAAATAAATATCAAGAAACTGCCATGTAATGCTATAATATATCTCTATAAATATCGAAACATTATAAGTTTTTCAAAGCTTAGAGAGCACCACACCCAATTTTCCTAAGCAAACAAGAACACATACACCATATATATTATCTGAAGTGCTCTCTCTCTCTCTCTCTCTCTCTCTCTCTCTCTCCACCACCACCAGCAGCTATGGAAATTGAAGCATCAAATGGTCACAATAACAAAACTGTGAGTAGTTTCTATATACATAATCTTTTATTATTGTTCTTGAGCGTATTTAATTTATATTAGGTTAATAATTTAATATATAATTCTATGAGCTATATATATATATAGCTAGTAATATTATGAATTTCCAATAATAATGTTCATGTCGTCCATTATTTTGCCTTTTATTTTTTGTTGATATTTCTCTATTTACTCACCATTTTAGTTTCTTAGAACACATGTCACTGGGGGTAAAATAGTAATAATAATAATCTTTAATTAAATACAGAAGTATTTACTAATAGTAACGCTCTTCATACGTCACCTATACACGTACATGTGTCTTAAGATGACAAGATTCCTTTAACTTAAAAAAATGGAATAAATAGTACACATATGACTACATAAGATGATTTAAAAACGTTATACAAGTCAAACTAGAAATACACATGCATAACACGTATGAGTTTATATAAAAGTCAACAAGTTTTAAATATAAATATCTCTTATATGCTTAATAAGGGTGAGAAATTTTCCCATAATATTATAAACAAAACATTTATACAATATTATCAGCACTTCAAAATAATATCACAAATTAAATGTCAATTTTTTTTCTGTATATCCATAGTATTTTTTAGTGTGATAGATCAAAAACTAATTTATCGTGAATCTAAGCTCTATTTAAATGTTTGTCGTTGATTAATGAGTTGCTGCATACACAAGATAAAATTTAAATTTTTGACACCTACTTAAACGGATAAGTAAGCTAACTACTCAACCCATCTAAGTTAATGAATTGAATGTCAAATTTATAACTACGTCCAATATGACTTATATTCATAAGTTTTTCTAATAATTATTGTGTAGTTATTGTTGTTAGAGTTGTTTTTTTCAATAATAAGAAATAAAAAAGTGTTGCCCAAAACGCCTCTTTGATAACTCATGCAAGTGGAGCCCAACATAAAATTGTCTCCACAATGAACAAAATTGTCAATAATCTCCTATTTGTGGCACTTCTTTTATTTATTTATTTATTTTGGGACGGTAATATTCTTTAGTATTTAATTTAGATTCGGGCAAGTAACCCTATTCAGAAAAATCCTGCTTATATATTCTCATTTTCTCTCAGATAGGAAATATATGAAATAAAAAAAAAGTTGTTTATCTATTAAAATAAGTACGTGTTACGATTTTTTTTATTTTTCTGCATTTCCATTGACTAATAGTTGTTAGGAATTAATCTCTACATGTTATTTCTCAATTCTCACTATAATTGTTATTTACTTTATTAATATCATTCTTTTAAAATTATTTTACGGAAATAATTAACAAAATGAGCATTTCTTTTGTTAATGCTTCTCAGTTCTCACTTCTCACTATAGCTGGCTTTTTAGAAGAAAAAAAATAAATAAAACAGTTGACCAATGCTTCTAATAAAACATTAGTTGTATTAATGTTATTACTCTTCTAGATAAAAATAACTACTTTTTCATTAGTCAAAGTCATATATTGATATGTTTGCTGAGCATCGTCAAAGTCAAAATTGTGGACCAATCAAATAGGCAAATAGTGAGATAAGTATTTAGGCATCTTTTGAGAATGAGAGCTAAGAACATTAAAAAAAAATGCATATCCTTAGAAGATAACAAAAAAAGAATAATCACTTCACATGGCAACAAATTTAGCCTTTTTGTATATTGCAACTCCAAGATTTTGGTAAGACCCTCCTCTGTCTTATTTCTAAATAGTGTTGTATCCACAATTAATTCTGTTGCATTTGACCATTCCATAATAATATAATTTAGGAAAAATATAGACAAACAATGAAAATACTAAACAATGTAAACAATAGATATATTGGAGGTGTGCGGATAATTATTATAATATTAAGATTTAGGTGTGTAATTTAGAAATGTAGTGTGTATTGATTTGATTGGTAGTTGTTCATGTTGTTCAAGAAAGTTATTAGTTACCTAACATTATCCTATAATTTATTAGGTGACAACTTCAACTGTCTAAAGGTGTTATTTAGAGATAAAGAATTTGTTACACTACTATTCTAAAGAGATTAATTTTTTTCTTATTTCTTTAAAATATTCATCTTAAAAATAATTTGTTAGTAACTAAAAATATTTTAGAAATATATAGACTACATATAATGTCAAAAGAATTATTAGAATGAGACTGATTAACTACTAATTTTTTTTAACGAACCTAATTAAATTATTATTTGGTTCAATTTTTAAAATCATAGTATCTAACTATCTATGTTAGTAAATATGTAAACATAATTAATCATTTGTATTATATATTTAGCTTAAATCAGAGGGTAATTTTACAGTTGGTTGTTGACAAAATTAAAACAGAATGTAGAAAAATCAGAGAGGGAGAGGCAAATTGATGAGTGGCTTCCAATTACATCTCAAAGGAATGCGAAATGGTGGTACTCAGCTTTTCACAATGTCACTGCCATGGTTGGAGCTGGTGTTCTTAGTCTTCCCTATGCAATGTCACAGCTTGGATGGTAAAAAAATCTCAACTTCCATTGTTGCACCTACACCAATGATTTTTTAAAGGTGGAAACTCAAGTCCAGTCGACTTTACGTGAAGTTGATAGTTGAGACTGGACTTTACGTGAGGTTGGTAGCTGAGTCAGCTCTCAACTATCAACTTCACGTGAAGTTGACTGTTCCTGAATTTTCACATTTTTTAAAATCAAAATCAGTCACTATGTATTTGTATATATTTATGCAGGGGTCCTGGGGTTACAGTAATGATCCTATCATGGATCATCACCCTATACACGCTATGGCAAATGGTTGAGATGCACGAAATGGTTCCGGGGAAACGATTCGACAGATATCATGAACTGGGTCAGCATGCATTTGGTGAAAAGCTAGGGTTATATATTGTGGTGCCTCAACAACTTGTGGTTGAAGTTGCAACGAACATTGTGTACATGGTAACAGGAGGAACATCATTGAAGAAGTTCCATGATACTGTGTGTCCAAGCTGCAAGAAAATCAAATTGACATTTTTCATTATGATATTTGCCTCTGTTCACTTTGTACTCTCTCATCTCCCAAACTTCAATTCCCTTTCTGGTGTTTCCTTGGCAGCCGCTGTCATGTCCCTAAGGTATAATAACTACGTTTATAACATCACTTTTCAACTTTTCTTGCCTCCTTATTACATTCTAATTATTATATCAATTATATTATATATAGAGTAAAAATCAGTTACTAAATCAATCATTGGTATAAAATTTATGTTAAAATAAATTTAAGAAGTGAGATTAGAATTATCTTTTATAGTCATAAAATATAGATTTGTAGGATCAAGACATGAGACTGCAATGAATCTTCTTGTTCTGAGTTGGTATCTCCATAATAGTAAAAGTATATTTATAAGAGATTTTATCGCTCAAATTAGTATAGTTTAAGAGGTATAAGAATTAGGATAGATAGCATATTTTGTGAATATATTATATCTTTTATTTATATTGTTTAGGATGTGAATCTAGAAAGAATTTGAATAGTTCTGAAATATATATGTAAGAAGTGATTGTTATAGTGTCTAAAAGGTGATGTCTAATTTATTAAAAAAATTATAAATTAATATTTTATTTAAAAATTATAAAAATAAATTATTTAAAAAAATTTAAAATTTATCATAAAAAATAAATTAGACAAAATTTAGACTCATAAATACTATAAAATTAACTTATATAAAAATTTCAATCAATATGATTTAGATTATGTTTTTTTGTAAACTGACATGTTTTCAAGAAGGGTATTTCTCAACTTTAAACTCGATATAAAAACTGAAGTATAATAAAATACAAAATATATATTAAAAAGAAGTTAAATAATACGTATATTTATATATAAATATGTAACGACTAATTTGATAGCAAAATTTTTTTTGGTGCACATATGAGATTGTTGTTACTATATTAAGGATGGTTGAATTTTTTGTTACAGTTACTCTACAATTGCTTGGGCGGCTTCCGTGGACAAGGGAGTTCAAGAAAACGTGCAATACGGTTACAAATCCGGTAGCGCAGCAGGAACAGTATTTAATTTCTTCAATGCCCTTGGATCTGTGGCATTTGCCTATGCAGGACACAACGTGGTGCTTGAAATCCAAGCAACAATTCCGTCGACGGCGGAGAAGCCATCGAAGATTGCAATGTGGAGAGGAGTGGTTGTGGCCTACATAGTGGTGGCGCTCTGCTACTTCCCTGTTTCTTTCATTGGTTATTGGATGTTTGGGAATTCAGTTGAATCTGATATCCTGGTCTCGTTGGAGAAACCAGCTTGGCTTATTGCAATGGCGAACATGTTTGTTGTTATTCATGTGATTGGAAGCTATCAGGTTTATGCTATGCCTGTGTTTGACATGATTGAAACTTTGCTCGTCAAAATACTCAAGTTCAAACCAACCACAACGCTTCGTTTTGTTGTACGTAATATATATGTTGGTAAGTAATAACTTCATCCTTCATCACAATAATAAATTTAGGTGAAAACTCAAGTTCAGTCGACTTCACGTGAAGATTTAGGTAAAAATTCAAATTCAGTCGACTTCACGTAAAGTTAATAGTTGAGAGCCGTTAGATGAAAATTTAGTCAAATCAGTCTCAATTATCAACTTCAGTTATCAACTTTACGTAAGTTTTCACTATAAATTTAAGTAATTTAAATTTTTGTACGAGTGAAGTGACAAATAAATTTTTAAGAATTTATATTTTTAATATATTAGTTTGAAAAAATTACTAATAAAATTCTTTAAAATAACGGATGAAAACAAATTACTTTTAAATTAGTTCCTATATATGATTATGATAAAAGATTTTAATTTAAACTAATTTGTTTATATTTATTTTAAAAGACTTTATTAATACTTTTTTTTCTTTAAAAAATAATCTGTCTGAAATATAAGTTATTAGAAATTTATTTATAACTCTAGTTTTTTTTTTTATTTGCACGCTATTATCTCACTTCAATTGCATTTTACTTTTATATGTGTGATACAATGATTTGTGATATTGTTTATCTTAAAAATTTAAACAACTATGTAGATATGCATGAACACTGTATATTTCTATTTTTCTATTTTTCTTTTGTTTTTTTTTTGGAAATTTTAATATTATATCTTTAAATCATTTTCTAAATTATTCAATAAAAGTACATATGAATATTTATATATATGTTAGACAATGACATTTCTTTTTTCTTTTTCCAGCATTCACAATGTTCATTGCAGTTACCTTTCCATTTTTTGATGGACTCCTTGGATTTTTTGGAGGGTTTGCTTTCGCTCCAACAACATACTATGTAAGTCATGACTACTTAACAATTTTATTATTATTATTGTTGTTGTTGTTATAATAATTTTGATTAATGGATTGTTCTTTAAACTTTTCAGCTACCTTGCATCATGTGGCTTATAATCTACAAACCAAAGAAATATAGTTTGTCTTGGTGGACTAACTGGGTATGTTTAATTAATTTTGGTTTTGTCTAAGTTACTATTTGTTCACAATTTATATTAATTAATCCCTTTGTTTAACAATGTGCTCTATTTATCATTGCAGATCTGCATTGTGCTTGGCGTATTGTTAATGATTGTATCACCAATTGGAGGATTAAGAACAATCATAATCAAAGCTAAGACCTACAAATTTTACTCTTGAACTCCTTTATTACAATCGTCAGTTAGTGTATAGTTTGAAGTTGATAGTCATGAAGTCAACTCAAGACACGATTCAATGACACAAAGATATCGCTTTTGATCATAAATTGGAATGTATTAATTGTTCTTATAAAATTCTTAGATGGGAAAGGAAATTGTTCCTATGAATTGTTCACTCTAGAGAGGAATGTAAGATATTAAAATGTTTAGTCTAAGGTTATATGTAAACAATATATTTACTTTTGGAAATGATTTTTTACATGGATGCTCACTTATGAGATTTATATATATATATGATCGGGCTGATTTATGACGACTTAATAAGTTGAATTTATCCAAATTCAAGTACTAATGTACAATGTGTTAATATATAAATTTAAATCTCAAAGTAAAAAACTTTCATTCAATTTAATGTTAATGAGTTGAAATTAAACAGGCTTATTTTGGCTTGAATCATTTTTAAGGGTTGAGATAGAAGATGACGATAGGTGTAATATTAGGAATAAAATTTAACTAATTTTAACCATTAAAAAAAACAGTAAAACTAAAATTGAATGTTAATTATTTCAATAAGAATATTATTTTGTAATAATAGTAATAATATTTTGTAGCTGAAATTGTATATACTTTAGTTGTGTATTTTAATAAGTTAGAGTATGCATTTTGAATGAACGGTATTTTCGAAAATGAAAAATAAGAATATTTTGTAATAATAGTATGGAATCAAAAGATTAAATTATTGATTCACTTATAATTAATAAAGTCTAATAACATTGATGGTAATGAAATCTTAGTAGTTAACTGTTCTGAATTTAGCGTCTAAATTGTTATCGGGCTTAATACAACAAATTTAAATATATCTCCGTCATTCTAATAGTCTGACCGTTTGAGATTATTTTTACCTCTTAATCCCCTATCAAAATTATATGAAATAGAATTTTTTTGCACAAAGATAAGATAATCCAGCGAAGTCTATAAAAATAGAATCCCATCATTACCCTAGGCCACAGAAGGGTGCCCAATGTGGCCTACACCCATGCAACGCGCACTCAACCGGGAAGCAGTCTTAAGGACAACAATCTTAAGAAGAAGATCACCGGTCTAACAAAAGCAGGTCATTCAGCGACCTAGGAGAAAATACAAACCACATAATCCAGGAGTTTTGCCACTAAGTTCAAATCCTGAAAGGTAAGATCACCACAAACAAACGCTACCAACCAGAGCATACGGACAAATCGATCTCTCGAACCACCTCCAGAAAGGAAGCACAGAACGAGAACCCTGGATCGACATCACAAGAGGCGTAGGTATCGCAGTCGATCCCGAGATTCCAACCGAGAGGACCATGGAGAAAGACACTAGAGATATTCCAAGCAAAGGCGACACAAATGCATGGTAATGGAAACAACTCTATTCACCGAAAAAGTCCTGAAAGTAGGGTTACCAAAAAGGTTCGATAAGCCAACCAATATGAGGTATGACGATTGACGACACTAAAGATCCCCAAGAACACATAACGGTCTTTGAGGCCAGGATGAACCTGGAAGGAGCGGTCGACGCTATCCGATGTCGGGACTTTCCATAAACCCTAGCCAGCCCAGCTATCAAGTGGTTCAACACGCTCCCAAACGGCTCGATCTCATGCTTTGGCAACATCTCCTAGAAATTTCTGGCACAATTCACCATACATATAGCCAAAGTAAAGTACCCGATCAGCCTCCTAGGCATCACCCAATACCCGGACGAGTCTACAAAAAATAATCTCGATAAATTCAACGACAAATGTCTAACCATAGAGAGACTGACCAATTCCGTGGCTAGCTTGTGCCTAACTAACGGCCTGATGAATGAGGACTTCCAGAAGTACCTCATAATAAAGCCCATTTGGTCGATGCATGAGATCCAGAGCGTAGCAAGGGAATACATAAATGACGAAGAAGCAAGCCAAGTCGTAACCGCCAATAAACGACACCATAACAACACGGCACCTCGAAACAACCCCCCACTTGAAGACACGATTGAGGAACTGTTTAAGCCAAATGCTCAAAATCGACCGTTATGGGAATCTTTTTTGCCGATCTAGACGCACGACAAAATGACCTGCCGAGACCAGAATCGGAGAGAGACTTAGAGAATCAACAAATAGGGTAATCCAGAGAAAAAGTCACTTACATCAACAAGAATTGTAATTTATGTTTTAGCATTTTTCTTATTTGATATTTTGTTTTCCTTTCTCGCTTTTAAAGGGAACCCATCCTACCCAAAGCAGTGGGAGATTTTAACGAGGCCTTCACCTTGTAAACATTCTCAATTTAAGTAAAGTTTTTCTTCCTTTTACAAGTAAATCCAAAATGTTAAATAGAATTTACGGCTCACATTAGCGTCGGTTTTATGCATGGAGTCAGTGACAATTTTGTTATGGGACTTGCCATACCAAATAGTTACTGGAGGATAACCGTTTCCGATGGTAAAGTCCCGATAAATATTTGGCGGGAAGATAAGGCAAATAGGCGTCAAACGTAGCGTCGAAATTATTGTCGGAAGAATCCGGCGGTAGACACGATTAATGGAATGCTACGTTTTGGTGATCCACAACGCGTTACAGTCAAATGTATCCATCGGTAAATTCCACGATAATCGTGTCTTAAATTCGAACCGCAAATCCTATTTCCTTTTATTTCGAATTCGATTTTCTCTCTCTAATCTCTTACCTTCCTTTCTCTCTCTCTAACCTCTCACCTCCCAGTCTCTCTCTAACACCCCTGCCGCCGTTGCTACAGCAAACCCCCTGTGGCTGCTTCTGCTCTTTTTCTTTTTGGCGATGTCAGTAATACTTGCTAATTTTACTTGTTATTAACTATTTTAAATTAGAATTTGTGTTGATTATTGTAGAATGGTATTATTATTAGGATTGCTTAGTGAAATCTCCATTAGGTATTTTTTATTATTGTTAATTTGTTTTTAATGTTTTACTTGAAAATTATTTTTTGGTATTTTAATTTTCTTTTTAAATTGTTTGCTGCTTTATATTAGAGAATGATTAAAGGCTGACTCAATTTTGATAGTCCTGGAATACAATTATACAAGCATTTTGATTTGAAATTTTGGTAGTCTTAGAATAATTTCTTTTAGTTTGTTATCTTTCACCTGGCTTCTGTTTGGATTTAAAATTTTAATTGGAAAAATCGTTAACAAAGTTAGAATGTTTTAAAAAATTGTTAACAAAATTAGAATGGTTTATCAAGTGCTTTGAAAGTTAAAATGCTTTGAGAGTTAGAATGCAAAGTTAGAATGCTTTGAAAGTTATAATGTTTTGAAAAATTAGAATGATTTGAGAAATTGTTAGAATGTTTTGAAAGTTAAAATGTTTTGAAAAATTATTAATAAAGTTAGAATGCTTAAAAAAGAAAATAAGATAGAATAAAGTTAGAATGTTTTGAAATTTTAGTAAATGTTTGAAGTCTCTTGGTGGGTGGATTAGAATTTTAGAGTTGATAGATATTTGGTTTGGATGAAACCTTAAAAGGTGAAAAAATCCGAATTTTAGGGGAGATTCTGTTGAGATTTTTATAAAATTCTGTTGGATTTATCATATGTATCTACCATGTTATATTATTTATTTTTGTATTTAACTAATTTATATCATTTATACATGATATTTTTATTTTTGAGAAACTTTAATGTAATATATTTTAATATTGGAAAAAGATTGTCTCTTTGCTGCGACTCAAGTTTTATTAATATAATTATTATATTGAGTGTGTTAATATTTTTTAGAATTGGTGAATTTAATTGTATTTTAATTAGTGTTTGTAATATATTCGTTGTGCAGATATGATGACAGATAGCAAAGGTAGGTCGAGTGGGTCACGTGGTCGTGGTAGAGGTCGGGCCTCCACCGAATCTCCAAGGCTGCCTAATCATCACCCTTTACCCCGACTACTCCGTCGACCTCTGTGACGTCACAGGCGGATCCAGTGGACAAGCAACTCATCATGGTCCCAAATCTGAACTACGTTCCTTATTCTGCTACGCTCTCTTACAGATGTAGCGACGACGTTGACAAAGCCCGCGGTGACTAATTCCTCCAATGTCCCCCAGCAGGATGTCCCTCCACCACCGCCCATCATCCAACTGAGGATATGGCCGGATGGCATGTAGTTGTGAGTACATACTTTATTTTAATCTTATGTTTGTTAATCTTAAGTTTATGTGTTTTTATGTATTTGTTGATGTTAAATTTTTTCTCTCTACTAGGTTTTCACCAAATCTCAATGATTGCACATAGGAGATCTCTGACGTTATTATGTCGATACATGTACGACCACCCATGACCGACCTATACGCAGATTTCTGGTGAATCACTTTATGCAGTTAAAATTCATATGGGATACAGAGCATAATCTCATGATCTGAAAGATTTACGATCGTCGAGCAGTCAAACGTTTCAGCAGATGATGAGCAACTTTCGTAAGGGACGCGACCACCTGACATCGTGGAATTGGAGGCCAACCATCAAGAAGGAACTAGAGGCCCATTTTACTCACAAAGAGGGGTTCAAGCGTCGACGTCTGACGAACGTCACTAACAAGGCTTCGCCTAGGTCGTCGAAGTATACGGATGGGTCGACGACCTTAATGAAGACAAAGAGCAGACTGGTAAAAATTTTGTCGTTGTTTTATGTTTTAGTAGTTATTTGAATTAGTCATTTAATTTGTTCATTTATTTTATTGGTTGTAGTCTAAGTCACTGGACCGTGAGGCGAATTGAGAGAGGAGGTGCGAAAGCTAACACAGGAGCTCCACCAGCAAGTGGAGCAGTTTGAGTAGAGGTATAATTAATGACTTTCTTGCACGCATGAGAGAAGTCGTTGCCATTAGCTCAGACCTGACAAAGAAGTTAGAGCAACTCGATCGGTTGCGATAACAGATGGAGGAGTACAACCAGCAGATGCACACTGGTTCCAGCAGCAACGCTGCTAGTGGGGCACCCTCGTCAATGCCTTCTCCACCGCCTCAGCAGGGGACTACGACGACGACGACAACGATGACAATAACCGGGATTTGTAGTGGTTATGGTTTTATTTTGTTCTTTGTTTATTTCATTGTACTCTACTTTTATGACCTTAGTTTGTATTCAAACCATTTATTTTTAATAAAATAATTTTTTATTTTTGCTAATTTTAGATTTCTGCTAATAATTTTGTTAAATTAATTTAACTACTAATTATGGCTTATTAGTGCCCAAAAAAATAAAAAAAATAAAAAATGTAGCTTTGGTGCCATTTCACTTCAAATGGTGCCAAACTTATCGTCGGATTAATTCGACGGTAATCGTCAACTCAATCTCGACAAATCCATTGAAAACATCGACGGAAAATTTGCCGATAATTCGCATCGGACGAAAAAAATTTGCCAGTAACGAGTTTCCAACGCCGTTTATACTGTCAATCCTAGGACGACAGCAAATCTGATGGTACTCAATATTTTTTTGTAGCGAACAGATATTCAAAATTAACAAAACTAAAATATCAAAACGGCCTACCAACAGGCCTAAAAGTCTTTGAAACACAAAGTAACGTTTCGCTTTTTCACGCGAGATTCACAATCCCCCAAACTATGGAGAATTTAACTCAATCAACATGAAGACTAAGCAAGCTTACCCTTATGCTTTGGTGACAACTGTTTTGGACCTAGCGTTCGAATTCTTAATGGGCCTAATACAACTAGCCCAAGAACATTTTGCCATCCTAATTATCTGAGACCATCTTTACCTTCTAATCACCTTCTAAAATTACATGAAGTGGAATTTCCTCCCACAAAGATAAGATAACCCAGCAAAGCCTATAAAAGGGGAGTCTCATCACTCTCCCAGAGATGATCATTCTACCCTAGCACTTATTCTCTAGCTCTCTAATTTGGGTGTCTGAGTACCTTTGTAGGTACCACCTCTACACTTTCCGAATTCAGCCTTGCCATCCCGTCGGACCAACAGATGCTCAATCCCTCTTCACTTAAACAAGCACTCTTTGAACTTTTAGATATCGCTTGAACATTAACTAATTTGAATTGGTCGAGTGATCAGTTCATTCGTCCGCTTAGGTAAGTGTTGAGGGTGTTTTAAATTCTGCCTTGTGTATATAACAACTCATTGATCAGTATCAGACTCTTAAATAAAATTTAAATTTGCAACGAATTAGTCCTTAGCTCAAAAAATACCATGGATAAAAAAAATCTTAGTAGTTAATATATATAGTGATAAACATAAAAGGAATATAAGATCATCAAGCTTTGACAGAATGAATTCTTAGTGTTTATAGTGAATCATGGTCTATTTTAATAAGAGGAAAATTGAATCACTATAGCAGTAACATAAAACATATCAATCATGCATTTTCGTACTTAATTGGCAGAAAAACCCACTTTTAGAATAATAGAATATAGTTGCATTATATGATTTGAATAATAAAAATGCCAATAACATAAAGATAAATATTTTAAAAAAAAATGTCTTTAAGGTTTCACATTTTTATTTAATTTTTAGAATTTTTTTTGTTTATAATTTTGTGAAAAAAAGGTATAAAAAAATATTTTTTTTCTTTTTTTTTTCTTAATAAAATTCAAAAAAAAAATTAAAAAAGAATCGCAAACTAAACACACTCTAATTGTTTTGTTTTTATGATTGGAATAATATTAATTTTCTTTGCTTTGTATTTTTTTTCTCAACATGGATCTTATTTAGACTTTCTATATATTCAAGAAAAATATTAGAACTTACAAATTAAAGTGCAAAGATATTATATTATTGCGAGAGAGAGTATTATGCACGATAAATATTAGGGGTTAATATTTTTTATTAATATTAGTTAATATTTGGTTAATGTCTTATTTTTATATTATTAGAATTTAAGATTTAAAATTTAATACTTAAGTTTGATTTGGTAAATTTTTTTAAAAAAGTACTTGTAATTTTAAAAGGTATAAACTCTTTATTTTGTATTTGATAAATTAAAAAAACCATATACTTATGTTTGTCCATGATTAATTAAATATTTCCTTTGTATATCAATAGACACTTATGATTATATATTCTCACAACATTTAAATATCATATTTAGTCTTGATTTATTTTCATAAATTCTAAACTGATATATTTAAAATGTAAGAAAAAAAAATAAAAAATTCCTACATAGAATAAAATGAAGTTAATTAAGCGTGTATATATATTGGCTTTTTAAAATCCTGCGGGATGCATTTCTTTAAAATAAAATGAAAAATAATTATGAAGCTAGAAAAACTAACATCACAAGTAATTAAGAGAGAAAGTATTGTTATCATTTAGCGAAGTTTTGACAAAAATTAATAGGATAATACTATGGTGTACAATGAAAAATGAGAATTATTCTTTGTAAGATAAAACAAAAAAAAAGTAATACAGATATTTTATAAATTTAATGAAGAAATTCACCCAATTCTGCTATTCTAAAAAAAATCCCAAATAAACAAACTTTTAGTAATAAAAAAATATTTAAACCATGCCTATTCCAACCTCATCATGTATATTCCATCACTTAAATTCTTAAAAATAATATTTATGTCCAATTTCTGTGTCAACACAGTTGAAACAGTAGTTACTAATTCTAGGTAGTAATACGTGTACACTTTTTAAATATTAAAGTCTAAAAACCAATGCCAGCCAAGTCAGTTTAAGAAATCATATAATACAGTAATCAACCGTTTCCGTTTGAATACTAAACTCTGATTTTCTTTTCCCTCTTAAAGAGTTATATATAGAGACCCTACTAATGCATTCACTTTCAAGCATACATGATAGTAGTAGTAACGTGTAACGCTAGAAGACAGAGTTCAAAATCAAATAAAACCAGAGAAGCAAGTTCAGATTCTTTTGGAGCCTTGCCTAACAACACATTGCCCCACATAATTAAATAGAAGATTAATCTAATTTAACATAACATCATTTGCCTCTACTCATCCCCTTCTCTATACTCTATACTAGAGTCATTAACACATAAAGTAAGTTCATTATTCATGCACATATATATAGACATAGATAACGACAAATATAAATATCTACCTACTATACATTTTTCATGAGATGCAATGTCTTGGATGGACAATAGTTAATACAGACACTAAACTTGATTGCTTTTTAGTAGAGTAATAGAGAGAGCACTTTGCATGTTGTGCTCTCATACGTTTTACCTTTTTTCTCCTCCTCTCCCAATTCCCAAGATACCTCAAATCCCAATTTACCCCTCATAATCTTCCTTCCTTCCTTCCACTCTTAATTCCTCCACTCATCACTCTTCTAATTAAACACTAACACACTTCCTTTTTTTTATCTTTTTATCTTTTACTTCTTATTTGTCTTCACTCAGGATCTGAAGAAAACTCTTAAACTAGAATAATGCATAAACCATAATGGGGGAGAGGTGCTTATGCTTATCCTCAATCCACACACACATAGTTATATCTAATTCTACCATAAGTATAGAGAAAAAGGATACATTATTTCATGTTGCATTCTTTTTTTTATTTATTTATTCAGAGACCCAAGCTGAGTGCAGCTTTCACGTCCAGCCTCCATGCAAAGCCGCCACTTTCCAATCTCCAAACATCACACGGCACCATCTTCGTGCACTTCTCGTTCCGCCACGTGTACTGCAGTCTCACCCCGCAGGTGAACGCCGGGTAAGAATAGCAAAAGCACCACGCAGCGTTATCCTTCACCTTCACCCACACCAACGGCAAACCGTTTCCCTCACTCGCCACCATCCTCTTGAACGCCTCGTTCACCCACCCAACCCTGAAGTAACCGTCCGAAACGAACGCTGGACACGTGTCATCCTCTAAGCTCTTCACCATCTCAGCGTCCGTACAACAACCTATTCCTATTCCTCTTGCTCCCTCGCCTTCCCCCATGCACGTGCCTGTCACGCTCTCAACCGTCACCCAGGACTCAACCGCCGCCAGCGACGGCGGAGGAAGTGGATCTAGAACCTTAACCGAGTCAAGATTCGCCGCCACGCGCGGTGGCTCCAGGTTATTATCGAGGATCTGGATATTCTCCACGGTTAGGTCGAGATCAACGTTCTTACACCACGAATCTCCGGCGAGGGAGTGTTGTTTCGGATCCTCCTTCTCCGGCATCAGCTGGAGGGTAACAACCGCGACGTTTTCGCTTGTTTCACCTAATTTCTCGTGAGATTTATCGTTGTTCTTTCTCTCGCTAACACTGTTCCTGCGAACCCTAACGTACTTCCTCTTCGCTCTTTTTCCGGTGAGTGGAGCCTTGCCGTTGCTACCTTGAGCTTCACCGGAGGAAGGGAGAGAGCCTCCGGCGACAGGTTTGGGTGCGATCGGCCGAAATCGGAGCATTATTCTGTTAAGTATTCTGTTATCGTGAGGAGCAGCGTTGGCGCTGCTGGCTCCCCAAGCTGGCACGCTCCACGCGTCAGCACCACCGTCCATGACGCCGCGGATCTTTTGTGTGTTTCTCTCTCTAAGTTTGTTCTTTTTTCTTTGTTTCTCTCTCTATGGCGTGGTTCGGTTGGGGTTACCTCTTCAGTTTCTCTGATGGAGCGGAAGCGATAATGATAACGGCAGCACGGTGGCTGGGTGTGTAGTTGCCACGTGTCTAGGGCAAGACAGGTGGAGCAGTACAAAAATTTTAAAATAATCATAACACTATTTGTTGTGCTGTTTTTATTTCTCATATTTAAAAAAAAAAAAAACTTAATCTGAGCGTACTAATACTCAAATAGATTTATGTATTTAAATTACTTATTTTGTTAAGATAACTTTAGTGTAGATGTGTGTGAAAATTCAATTGATTTGTACTTTATTTAGTCATTGGTTCATCTAGTATTTCTTTTGTATTTATCTTTGAGATATATATTTTTGTAGCTACATTGCATTTTTCATACTTACTTAGTAGGTAAATGATATAGAAATGGAAGAATTTAGTTGAATAATAATGAGGATGTGATGATAAAATATAGGTACGAGAAGTAGTTGAACAGTGGAAGAAGGGGATTGGGGGGAAAAATGAGAGAGAGAAGGGGGTGGGACCAAGGGAGAAAGTGGCGTATCTGGGAGGCGGAGATAGAGGCATTGTGATTGGTCCCACGGGGAGAAGGGAGTGACCAATGAGGAAAGAGAGGGTGTCCAGCACTCCTGGAAAGAGATGGGGGTACGTGGCTTCTTTACAGGGAACACCACGCCACAATATTCTCACCTTCGATGTGGACATTACTTTTGCCCACCAGGTTCTTTCCAGAACCACCCCACGTGCATACCTTTTATTTGTTAACAACAACCCACTCTACATTCTTGGTTATACTTGGGTTATCTTAACAATACCACCAACAAACAAACAAAAAAAATAATATTTGTTTAGCAAAAAATTAACTTGGATTATTATAAATTTTTTAATGAAATTTAGATTTACGATAAATTCTCTTTTAGTTTTTCTAAAAATATCATAAGAAATTAAAAAAATTTGTTTAAAAAAAAATATGTAATTAATATTTTTATATTTATCTTATATTTAAGTTAATATTAACTATTTTTTATTAAAAGTATTTTTCTTTACATTTCTCATTGGTTTATATAATTAATATTTTTATGTTAGATAAAAAAATATTACTAAGAAAAGTAACTTATGTATTAAGTAAAAATATAATGATTACTAAAATTTTCTCAAAGAAAAGTTTTTAAACTAAAACTAATTATTGTATTGTCAATTTAATTTTTTCGAATATAAAATATTTATTTGATAATCAAGTATAAAATTAACCTTTTTTTTTAATTAACAATGAGCTGACAAAAATTTCAATCACAAACAATAAGAGAAAGGAGAGAGAATGAAAGAAAGATTACGAGAAAAAGACAAAGTTAGTTAATGTTGATTAACAATAATTGGTTCTCAATATTTTTTTTAAGATAAAAAATAAAACTTTAATAACACTCGTCAACAAAATTTATTTTATAAATTTAAAATATTTATGTATAGAAAAGAGCCATTTTATTGTCCTATTATTCTATTCTTTTTAGGTGCACATTTGTTTATCTATTTTGTTCTTTTTATGAGAATTTATAGGTTTTTTTTCTCCCGTAAAGCCCTAAATCTGAATTGAATTAGGTTATTAATATTTTTTGTTATTCATAGTATTTATCGACCTGACAGATTAAGAATTAATCTATCGTGGATCTGAATTTTATTTAAATGTCTGTTGCTAACTTATGAGTTATTACATTCATAAAATAAAATTTGAACTCTCGACACTTATTTAAGCAGACGAATAAATTATGACAAACCCAAATTAGTTAATTAAATAATTATTATATGCTAGAGAAAAAAGAAATAATAACTTTACCAATAAGGTGTTTGATTGGAATTGATAGAGCTTGAGTCTCTCCAATATATATAAGGTTGAGTTTAATACCCAAATCTATGTATAGAGAGGGCTAAAAGTATCATGGTGTGGGGTTTAGTTAAACGAGACATACATACACTACAATATTCTAAAAAAAAGTTTTGTTAAACAACACAATAGTTATGCAAAATTTTCACTTAGCTCTCCTCTTTAAAGCCCTCACAAGCAAAAATTCTAATATTTTAATAATTGATTACTTTAATAAATAATTATAACTTATATCCATAGTTGTAGGGGACCTAAACAAGATATAAATTAATAATATATTTTTTTATTATTTCATGTGAACAAAATTTTGTTTGATAAGATATAATAAATAAGATCAGAAGAATAAATAGGATTAATAAAAAATATTAAAAATTTAAGATTATATAAAAAAAAATTGTATAAAGATTAATTTGACTCACTTTTTACAACTTTAATCCATGTAGACACTTATCGACTAATAATAAATAAGTTAACGTGCCAAATAAATAAATTCTATTATTCGTAAAATAATCTTTATTAACAGAAGAATAAATTTGTCTAACAACAATAAATAATAAAGATTAGAATGAGTTTTTTTTTTTCTTTAAGGGTCTCATGGTAAAATAATATATTTATTAGAAGCCAAATTAGATATTTATTATACATTGCATAAGGTAGACCGATAAAAAGATAAATGTGAATGTATTTTTTAAGGTTGGCAAAACGAATAGAATAAGATAATTTTAGGCTCAATTTTAATTTTATTTATGAGTTTAAATTTTTTTTATAATTCAAACCTTTTTTATTTAGAGGTAACAAACGGGAAAATTCATTTTGCATAATGGCAGTTTAGCGAGTTGATAGGCTAAGTCTGGCAATTTTTTTATTATTAAATATTTAATAATATATATAATTTCACAATTATTAATTTCTAAAGATATAAAAAATATACTTTCTAAATTCATAAATATTAAAATCTTTAAAATTATAAATATGGAATAAATATAATCATAAATCAAATTTTTTGAAATAAAATAATAAAATCAATATTATCCAAAGTAAAATAAACACGGTCTAAAACATATAATTAAACATCTACTAGTTTAGAACATAATCAATCAAACGTAAAACATAATCCAAAATACTAAATTAGAACATCTTCAAAAAATGTCTCTAGCAAAAAAAGGGTTGGGACTGTCGGGGAAGCCCGCTCTGTCCCGCCAAAACCCCTAGTTTAAGAGATACGGGCTAGGCAGGCTTTCAAAGTGTGGCAATCTCAAATTTCTAGCACAACCCACCTTTTTTAGTAGGTTACGCAGGACGGTCCGACGGGTTTACGCCCATTTGCCACCCTTAGTTCTATTTATGAGTGAGAATATCTCAATCCTAATCTTACTGGCACCCTGAATTTTTTGCTTGACTTTTCCTGATCCTTATCTACAACAAATTATTATATTTTTAATCAAACACAATATTTAGGGTAAAATACATCATTAAATCAAATCTAAAATAATATTACACAATTCACCCAAAAAAAAAAACGTTACATGAATCACCGAAGTGCATATTTCTATATAAATCGAATGAGATGTATTTGATTTATAAATTTCCATAGTAAATCGAAACTGATCAATTAGAATCACCACGAAAAAGGTAAATCAAATAAGTCAAAATTGATTTATGCATGCATGCCAGCCACCTAGTAAATAGAATCAGTTACGTGTGATTTATGCATGCAAGGTTTTGCCTTTAATAATTCGAAACAAGCTGTTTCGATTTTTGTTATCTAAAAATTTAAAATAAATAAAAAAATTATAAAATTTATTTATAATAAAATATTAAAAATTTAATTTTTGTTATCTAAAAAATTAAGATAAAAAAAATAAACATAAAAAATTTATGTAGAATAATATGTAATATTATATATTTAATAATAGGTTAAATTACACAATTGGTCCCTACATTTTCAGTGAAATTGCGAATTAGTCCTTACACTTAAAAAGTTTATAATTGGGTCCGTAAAGAGAATTAAAATTTGCAATTTAGTTCCCGCCATTTAAAAAGTGTTTGATTTAACATAATATTTTCAGAATATTCTCTATTTTGAACATGTGACTTGCACATGTTTGACAACAGGGACCAATTTACAATTTTAGTGAAAGTATGGGGACCAACTGTGTAATTTAATCATTTGAAGTGATCAAAAATTCCCTAAGCTATCTGAACCTACCCCGTCCCTCCCCAACTCTCTCACTCTCACTTTCTCACTTTCTAAAACGACACCCGAACCCCACCGCTCTCTATCTCTCACCTCGGTTCACCGTCGCTACGCCGGATCCACCGCATTTGTGCTCACGAGTCAAGTCTCACCTCCTTTCTCCATCTCGTCTCTCTTTTCCGACAACTTTTTCTTCTCTTCCAATCCCAATACTGAACATCGATGATAAATGAAAGAGAATAATTCCAATCCCAAGCATGCTCAAAGCGAACAATTTAATGTCTAAGAAAAAAATAGCAACAAATCAACTCAAAAATAGCAACTCAATTTATTAGTGAATTCGGCATGGTGACGGAGGCGAGAGGCACGATGATGGTGAGTCGAGGTGAGAGACAGAGAGCGTTGGGGTTGTGGTGCCATTTTGGAAAGTGAGAAAGTGAAAGTGAGAGAGTTGGGGAGGGGTATGGTGGATTTAGATAGTCTAGAAAGTTTTTGGTCACTTTCAAATGGTTAAATTACACGGTTGGTCCCCATACTTTCATTAAAATTGCAAATTGGTCCCTATTGCAAATATGTGCAGGTCACATGTTCAAAATAGAGAATATTCTGAGAATATTCTGTTAAATCAAACACTTTTTGAACGGCGGTGATTAAATTACAAATTTTAATTATCTTTAAGGACCCAATTACAAACTTTTAAAGTATAAGGACCAATTTGCAATTTCACCAAAAATATAGGGACCAACTGTGTAATTTAACCTTAATAATATATAGATGTATAATATGTACTAACTATTAGAATATACATAAACCATGTTAAATTAGTTATAAGTTCTATTTTTTATTTTATGACTTATTTTAGATATAATTATTTAATAAGACAAAATTATTTTTATATTATATCATTTTTTTTTGTAAAATATATTAAATCTTATGCTAGTTGGAGTATGTTTTCATATTCTATTACCATAAACTTTAGAATATTAGATTATCAAATTATTTAACTTCAAAAATTTAATTTATCCAACAAAATATATAAATAATTATATATGTTAAAGAATGAAAAATGTTATGGTCATCATAAAGATTTAGAAACATTATTTGATAAATGTCTATTAACTTGTTAAAAATCAAGACAAGGGATTAAAATAAAATATCTATATATTTATTATGTAAATTTGTTAAATATTAGCTATGATAAACAATATTTTCTATTTATAAATATTAAATAAATAAAAAATCATAAAAATAACGGTCTAATTTAAATTTAAATATAAATTATAATCTAACTCATATTTAAATATTATTTTAATTTTTTGTTTAAATTCAAGGGAGAGTTAATCATCTTAAGTTTATGTAAAAACTAAACCTGGGTAAATCGAAACAGCCTATTTCAAATTATCGAATTACTAAGAGCAAAACTTTGCATGCATAAATCGAATGTAACTGATTCGATTTATTCGGTAGCTGACATACATGCATAATCGACTTTAACGGATTCGATTTGTATTTTTTTCTAGTAATTCGAATTGATCAGCTTCGATTTATTATGGGAATTTACAAATCGAATGTATCTCATTCGATTTATATAGAGATATACACTTGGGTAATTTGTATAATTTTTTTTTTTGGGACAAATTGTATAATATTGTGTTTTGGATTTGATTTAATTATACATTTTACCCTAATATATAGTTATTTCAGATTTTATAAACATATTAATAAAATAAAAAATATAAATTTAAATCTATATTAAAATTAAAAGTGACAAAATCGTAATGATATTCATCTTAAAATTACAAAATAAAGAAGTCGTAAGTTCGACCTCTATCAATTTTATTATATATATAATAATTTTTAAGTGCATATTTATCAAATAGGATTAGGTTTAAACCCACATATAATTCTATATGTAGCTCAACTTGGTCTTCTCTCATCCTGTCTTAACGGGTTAGATCAAATTAAGTACCTGCATATAAGGTTAGTATTGTCAGACTAAGTAATTTTTAATCCAAATGTCTGCGCGTGTGTGCACGCACCATATAGTGAAAGTGAATACTGAATAAATGTGTCGTACTTGCGGTAACATGGTTTTTTAATGCTTTGTGCCTTGTGTACAAGATGGTTTCTATTCACGTTCCATGTTCTCAATTCTCATACACCACACACACAACGTATGGTACGATTTTATCTACTAATAGCTAACATCCTACTCATACATTCATTCATTGATTCATTGCCCCTTCTCTTCTGTCTTTATGCTCCTATCTTGGTTCTTCTACAATGGCAATTTTCCATTGGCCAAGCACCCAAGAGTGGAAAAGGGTTAAGAAGGACACCTGTCTTGTGAAAGCTACAAGCAATGCAAGCGATTCGAGTTTTGAATTTTTATTGGTTGGTTTTGATTTTATGAGTTTTTAAGGGACCCACTACTACCACTAAAGTGAAGTGATGCATGTACCCGACTCTATTTTAACTAAGGACCAATGAGGTTGTAGAACGTGTCAAACACTCATAAAGCTGAAGATGCGTCACTGTTCTTTGAGGTGACCTAAAGGGATCTTTGTTTGTTTATAATCAACATCTAGTCATACTTTTCCATTCTTAATTTATAATTTAAAATTCACAATATCTTTAACATCTTACTACTTCTTTCTAAGTAAATTAACTGTCAGTTTAAAAACTTTAGAATGACAAAGAAATTAATTATAATTTTAGAAAGCATGCGATTCTGTATTTATTTACGTTTGCATGTAACTAATCAATAATTTTTGAAAATGTTTTTCTTCTTTTGATGTTGATAACCAATGAAAACATTGGGAGTGGTCACAGGCCAATTGCAGAAGTAGGTAAAGAAATAAAGCGAAACAACAAAATTGGATTATAATGAGATTATAGTACTCAGAAAAATGTAACAACACATGGGTTGAGATGGACATATAAAGTTAACATAACATATCTCATATATCTTATGGAACAGCATTATTTCTATCTCAAACAAAAATACAGCACTCTTCCAGTAATTCCATACATGTATATTGACTTGATAAGAAGACTTAATCACATGACAAAATTATTGCCAACAACTATATTTCCCAAAGTTCTAAAGGAAACTTGAAGGCAACTAATTGACGACATCAAGAACAAGCTTGCGAGACTTTAGAACGGACCACCTAAGGCGACGGTAGTAGCCAGCTTGAAGCAATGCCAATGTTAGAACAAATATCCATTTAAATCCCATCTGCAAGTAGTAGCAATGTAGTTAGAACTTCTAAATAAAGATTCCGGTAGGCAAAGGTATTAAAGGAAACATACCAATTTTCTTTCTTCCATCTCGGGTTCGGCGGCCCAAGACAAGAATGACACAACATCTTTCCCCATCTGCAGCAAAACAGGATAGTGAAAAAATGATCTACATATCCCAAAGAGTATCCAGAATAATTACTGTGATGAGATTTACTGAAAAATTTATACTTAAAAAGACTAAGTACCTGTGCTTCAGTGGCAGGAGTACCATCTTCATATTCAACAGCACCATCATTAAGCATTTTAGGCATGGCAATAGCTCCGCCAGGGAAATAAGGATTATAGTGCAGGCCCTCTCTAATCTACAACAATATTTAAGAAGATATCTGTAAATAAAAGTTTACCATTAAGAGCACTAATCAAGTGCTTTATTTTTGTTGGGTGAATAAACATTTATTTAATATTTAGGTTTGAGGAGAGTTGTATGACTAATGGAATCACAAATGACACAAGTTCCACAAAAACATTAATCATGAGCACTCAATGTAAATCAATCGAACCAACCACAATATGCTTAAATGCTGAGGAATTCCAATGCATGTAAGGAAAAAAGCATACATCAAGTCTAGTTGGAAAATGGAATGAAAGAAAGACATGCATTATGTCAATGACCCTGTACGATCCCCCACCTACCGTGCATAGATATCATAACCATTGGTGTGCATAAAAAAGGGACGCAAGAAAAATTATTCGACTGTTGTGGCCCATGCTAGTACAGATTTCAAAGGCACACAACAGTTTATCTTTGTTTTAAAGAATCCATCAGGAAGTTAACGATTCCACATAACACCATATACACAATGCAGAGTTGGTGTATTAGTTCTCGAAAATTATGAGATGAATTTACCGAGACACCAGCAGGAGGGTCACGATAACCAGTTAGAAGGGCAAACACATAGTTCTGACCATTGTGACGAGCCTGAAAGTACAGAGTTTAAAGATATGTCAATATGAAATAGATTAGAAAATCTAGACGTTACTCCTAGACAATTGACATTACTTTAGTAATTAGACTTAGATCTGGAGGATAGGCTCCTCCATTAGCAAACCTAGCAGCTGCTTCATTTGCATATGGCTGAGGAAAGCGATCACTGAGTTTACCAGGGCGTGTGAACATCTCACCCTCATCATTAGGGCCGTCAACTACCTCAATCTCAGCTGCCATAGCTTTTACTTCGTCTTCTGTATAAGCAACACCAACCAAATCACGGTATGATATCAAAGACATAGAATGGCAGGAAGCACAGACTTGTGTATAAACTTGATGACCACGACGAATCCTGCTCATGCAAAATTAGTTGTCAATCCTGCCACTGGAAAAAACGAAAAGAAAAAATACCCCAAAAAATGATGGAGAGGGAATACTCCAATTGCAGAGTCTAACTATTTCTTTCAGTATATTACAATTTACCCATCAATATGAATTTTCTTTTATAAAAAAAGGCTTAAAACGGCTACTAATCAGCATATGATAGAGAAGATTTAAACTGTATTAGATCATATCAAAGACATTTTATATCAAAGCTAGAGGGAAGTTCAAATAATTAACAACTATTTGTTATTCACCTTTAATATATAGTGACTAGTGAGTAATAATTTGAGTGTATATAGTTGCAGATTTAGCAAATTATACAGCAGATATATATATATGGAAAATTATGGGGAAATATAGATGGAACTCACGATGCATGATCATATGAACTGAGGATGCCGTTGTGAGGCCATGGATAGCTTGGGCATGCTAGGCCATGCTCAGCTTCATCAGCTGATGCTGTCGTTGCAAAACCGAAAAACCCAGTGACACTAGCTCCAAGTAGTGCAAGTGCTCTAAAGGAGCTTCCATCAGTAGAACCAACACCATCTTTCTTTGTGATCATGGATGACATAAGAGTAGGATTCTGCAAGTATAATTCAGGTATCAGCAGAAGAGACAATCCAGCTTTTTATGAAGCAAAATTTAAAGAATATTAAAAAACTTATAATATGCATGAGCACACACTATACCAGTCTCCAAAAGAGTTTAACTTAAATGTCAAAACAACAATAGAATTAGAAAGTAAAAATGGAATAGCTCCCATTGGAGTATTGAACTTGGACACAGGTCTATTGCTCCATTTACAGGGAACAATTAGAAGTTTATTCTGTTTTTAGCTTTGAACCAACATTTAGTCTGATATATAACATCATAGGTCGAAGAGTAGATGCATTTAAATCGGTTACTGTATGTTTGGCAGATTTGAAGGCTATGAAAAGAAATGGTTAATAATGGGATGGAATAGAAAAGTGAAGCATGGAATGGTTATCATCCTAATGATTCGAAATTATATGAAGAGGGAAAGCAGATTTCCCCTATTATTGTTTAGTAATTACAAGGGAATGGACATGAAATTGATATATCGGAAGAACAACAATGTATCTTTATAAGGATAAAATAGTAGTTCAACCATGTCTGAGTGTCTCCATCACCCCCCCCCCCCCCCCCCCCCCCCCCCCAACAAAAAAAAAACCACACCGTTACTAGCAATCCATCGAAAGATGACCTTCCGACTCCTTAAGCACCTATCCATTTCAATCACTCAGCTCATGATGGAAAGATGGAAAACAAGACAATTAATCTGAATCAAACTTCCTTCAACTAGAAAACTGCCACAAGAAGTTCTATGGAAGGATCAACTGTATACAGGAACTCTAGAGCCACAACATCTCTTCAATCTAAAAAGGATATATGATCTTCTTGTTATAATTAGTTTGTAAGAAAGCCCAAGTGCAGTCGCTTTTCACAAATGAGGCAGTCCTATTTGAATATATTGTAAATTTGTTTTACAGAAATAAGATTCAGAATCCAAGTTTTTCAATCAAATAGGATTAACGCAAAGTGATACCTTTCCAAAAAGTAGTGAAAGAATTTGAGGAAACAAAAAGATACTGCTATCAATTCTAAACTCTGAGGTAAGAGATAAAACCATTTTCCCATTCTCAAGCGCATCTTTCACCTAAGGGTCTTCATTTGAAGTCACAGATCAAAAAGTAAATACTACTTATGATACAAAAAACCAGAAAGGCAGGGATAATGCTTACATGAAAGTGAGATTGGAGTTTCCTCCTCAAAAATTGCTGAAAAGCCATCTTAGTCGTCTATCCTCACTGAAAATTATTGGTAACCATGGTAAGATATTAAGCAAATTAATAAATTCTATAACATATAAGAGATAAATTTTATTAGTGAGCATATGGAAGAAAAAACACACACAGAGGAAACATCACTAAATAACTGAGAATGCAGTGAAGAAAGATGAAAACCAACCCCTACATAAAAACTAATCACAAAAATTAGGGTGCATTTTCATTTTCTGTTTTCATTTTCAGTATTTTCTATTTTCTGAATTTTGTGAAGGAAAAAAAAAAACAGTGAAAACAATAAAATCTTGTTTTCTGTTTTCACCTCCTGTTTTCTCTTTTTTCTTCGCAATATTCTGAAAATTGAAAATGCAAACCAAATGCACCCTTAGATTTTCTGTTCATTATGGATTGTGGTAAAATTATCGATCAAAAAGAATCATTGCAAACATTTGATGAATTGCTATGTAGTCAATTCTTGGTATAACACATCTGACAACAAAAATGAGCAAGTAAATAAAATCGATAAAAAGATAGAAGTGTGCAATATTCAGATTCATAGTTAACATAAAATATGAAGGATCTAACATGCCAATGCCCAATGGATTTGTACAGCCCGCTAAGATTTTATCAGACAATAGAACAAAAGATATCACTAGAAAACTTGATAGGGATACCTAGCTGGTAAGGATTTTGCTCCAAAGGATTGCAAGGAATGTGCATAACTTATTAAATTACATTACACATCAGGGGATATTGACCAAACAATATTAACGAGCAATCCATAGTCCAAATCATGAAATCTTCATTAGAGTAGTTTTCACATTTATCTAGATTCTCATGAGCTACCAAATCTCATGTAATTTTAAAAGAATACACACACTTTGTTGTTTGCTCCAAATTTTGAACAACATTTCCTTCCCAATAAAAAAAAGTAAGAAAAAAAAGAACAACGGATTATATAAACAATGTCCACTTATAAACAACAATGTGCACATATGAAATAGCTTGAAAACAATGAGAATAAAAGCAGCATAGAGAATTTGAATGCAGCAAGTAGCATTACCACTAATGGAACAGTTATAGATCAAACTCGCCGCTTAAATTCAGTAACGTGCAAAGGATTATCAAATTTCAGTGAGTAAAGCTTCTATTTTGTCCTTCATACTGTATCTTATAAGTATAATTCAATTTGGTCCCTGACTTTTAAAATGTTTAACTTAGTCCCAACCATTAAACTTTATGACTCAATATCCATCCCCAATGAACCACAAAGTATAATCCCAAATACTAAACTGAATCATGCTCACAATCTTAAAGATGAAATTGAACATTTTCACTCAATATCTCATGAGCATATGCTGCTACAACTACTACTACACTGACACAACACACAGAACATAACCTAAAAAACAAAAAAACACAAACACAACATAACGAGTGAAGAAGCACGATTTTTAGCCACAAGCTGAAGCTTTTATGGACCTAAATGAGTGAAAAATGATGAACTAATGAACAAATTCAATGGTTACCGATGCAAATAGATAAATTAAGAAGCAAAAATGGGAAGCTCGGAATTCGAGAGGGGTTCGAAGATCCGAGTCACGGTGATAGCTGAACATTAATTGAAGAAAGTAAAAGAATGTAGAGAAGAAAGAGGGGAATGGAAGAAAAGGAGAGAGAAATGGGACTCACGAAATGGAAGCTGGATTGGTAACTGAGGATGCACTTTGCAATTTGGATCCAATGAAGAGGGAAGAACACCACACACACAAAGAACACTACTGAGGAAGAAACGAGAAGAGGAAAAATGAGACACGTGTTTTTTTTGTAACTTATTTTTTGTCCAATATTTGGGCCACGTTATAGACATCTGAAATCCGCAAACAGAATTGCTTACTCTGGGCTTTTGGGCTCTATTGACGGGCTTTTGTCCCAATCTATCACTTTCGGTCTCTAATCATTTGTCGGAAGCTTTTTATTGAAAAGACAAAATTGTAAATAATTGGTTTAACCGTCTCATGTTAGTAGTTTAAACAGCCCTTGACACATCAGCAAGTTACTATTTACAAAGATGGCTTACACTAATTACATAAATGATTGGAGACTTAAAAATTTGGTGAATTATAAGGTACAGATATAAGTTTACAGATGTTTTCTTTATTAAGATGAAAGAGAAATTAATAAAGGTAGGATCCATATTTTGAATAACAATAAAATAATAAAAAATAACTATAAAAAGAATTAATATTCTCTCTCTATACCACCCCAATCTGTATAGTAGAGTATTCCTACAAATTTTCGAATTGTTAAAAATTATTTTATACTTTGAAGTTTGAACAAATGGTTAGTAACTAAATAGAACATTTACTCTAAATAAGAAATTCAAAGTGGGGCATCATATCCATTCTCCAATAACAAGGAATTAATTTTGGTTCCAACTATGAGACGTTTTTAAAATATAAAATAACGGAAATTCATATATTTCTTAAAATAATTTATTCTACAAATTATTTATAATGTAAAATTTGTTGAATTAGTTAAACCGTATACTGTTTTCATTTAAAGCAGGACTTCAACATATTTTAAAAATAACACATTACTAACAGCAACTAATAAATATTGCTTTTAATAAATAACGGGATTGATATATATATATATATATATATATATTGCTTTTATATATCAATCTGACTTATATATTTTAAAGAGCAATTTAAAGTATATGACATTTTGAAAACCAAACCGATGCACATGTAATCTTTAAAAAATCATTTTAACTATTAACCCAATTTATGTTTCTACTTCAGTATGGGTGGAGTGTACAGAAGTCCAGAGGGGATTGTTGAATGGTCAGATAAAGAATGGTGAATTGGGAAATGATTGATGATGATGGATAAGCGTACAAATGATTTTATATTTACTATAAATGTTCATGTAACTAGGAGAGGGTAAGTGTTATAATTTTCCCTAAACAATAAATGAAATTATAATGCAGAGATTATAACAATATATACAGAATTGATATTGGAATTTGTAATTCATGTTTTCATTTACAAATATGGCTTAACTATCATTCAAATTGTCAAAGAGAAAACCTACAAAGATTGTAACAGAAAACAAAAAGCATGGATGCTCTAACCCTCATGTAATTCAGCAACACAACTCATGGGCCAAAGAGAAATACTTAGTTTTGATCTTCAGGAGGAAATGCAAAGAGCTCAAGAGCACCCCTTCTAATTTGGTAGTCTTATGATCAATTCTAGGCTCACCAATCACGAAAGCGTATCAGCACCTCACGAGCCATGATTTGAATAGATAACGCTGTAATGCACATATTAGACCTGTCATGATATTTTAAATCACTGTCTTTTCTTTCAGTTACAAGTATCTGAATTATCACTGCTATTATAAATAGAACCCATACACATCATATGCACAAGCATTTACTGAAGCAGTAAAGCAAAAATAAATAAATAAAAGAAAGAAAGAGGAACAATACTTATGACAGACAACTACATATAACTTTGCTCTCAAAATGGTGACTTACTGCAGATGTAAAAAATTGTTTTATACAATAAAGACATTATGTTGAGAGAGAGAGAGAGAGAGAGAGAGAGAGAGAGAGACCTCATTTCAATAGAGGGGCATAGGGAGCAGGGCAAGGAGATACACTGAGGTCTGGTAGCTGGTCTATGAAATCATTGGTTGCTTGCAAACACGCATGGAGCATTCTTTTTTCTAATCTAACAAGCTGAGTAGCAACTCGCTTCTTTGGATTCAAATTGTCATCCGTCAACTGGTGTAAATATAGAATATCAATAAAAAGATCATAAATACTTGATTTTGATGAAGTCATCTTCTATTTTGGGGTAAAATAAAAATACCATAGACTCATCTTCATCCAAAGTAGTAGGATAGCCTGCCAGCCGAGTCATGAAATAATCAGCAAGCTGCTCCAACACTGCCCGTTCCATACATGGGCTCACCTACAATTCACAATTGAAGCCAACTTTTTACAGTGGAGATTTATTCTGCAATTATTATACAAAAATTGAAGGATATGGAATTTATTTTAGCACAGTACATAATGAGCAAGAAAAATAAGTAATAGACAAGTGGAAAGGACATCACAAGAACTTGATTTACAGTCCAGGACAAAGTTCAATTGCTGGCAAAAGCTGGTTTAGCGGAGACGAACAGTGGCTGTGTTCCCTTTAAAAATTTTATTAAGTCTACACATATATGTATATGTTTACTAAATTAAAAAGAAATTTCCATGTTTTTTACCAAATTCATCCTTGACTCTTTAAAAAAATTATTTTAACTTTGTTTAATCCCTGTTCTAAGCATTCACTAGAAAGGAATAACTTCAACCATTTTCCTCTTAACTTACTCATTCAAGTGTTTGTGTTGTAGTAATTAACTTCATGGGGTTGTTTTGCTAACAAATGTCTTCAAAAACAAGAGTTAATGCATTTAATGTAAACAAAAATAGAAACATTTTTTTTAATGAGTGCTCTAGACAAAACCCAAATTTATTTTAGTTATTTTTATCTTAGATTTACTTATATGATTTTATATTTTATTTTTTTGAATAAAATAGCATAATCAATAAGGGCTATTATATTTAATCAAACTATTCAATTGAATATGTTATATACATTTATTTTAGTTGTGTAAAAACATAACTATTAACATAGCTCTGGCTCTCTCTCTCTCTCTTTATTCTATATGTATACCACTCTGTCCGGATTATGGGTTTTCTTAACATTCCACAAACTCATCTAAGAAAAACATAACATGTGAAAAACTTACAGGACAAACTGGACCTTGAGAGGAAATGACAGATTGCATCTCAGAAGGATCTGAAACATATCCGAGCCGCAGATAAGGAAGCATATCTAAGACAGCTTCTCGTTCCTTCCCTGTGTACACCTGCATCAAGCTTAGAACTAAGGAATTGATATGAAGAACATTGAATAACCTTTGTTAGTATTACTATAAGGGTTCAGTATTAATACATGAAAAACTTGAATCGATAGTTTTCCGTTTCTTTGTGCAACCATTCTTTTATCTTGGTACTGTGGATCTTCGGTATTCAAAGCTGCCTGGGACATATATATCAGCAAGGTCAACAAACAACAGAATTGTGAAATACTGAATGCAATAAAGAGTAAATGTACACCTCATACCTCAACTACTAGGCGATCATATGAATTATCTTCATCAATGAAACCATAATTTAGAAGTAACTTTGAGTTAGGCTGTGGCCCACACCTGAAAATGGCCACTTTCAAATCTTATAACAAAGCAACTGATGACAAAATCAATACAAAGTAGCCCGAAGGTTTTGGAAGAGAAAATATTCCCAGTTACTGTCAAATAATTATACCAGACAACAATTGGATCCCCGGCCTTATATGGGCGATCAACGACTAGCTCCACAGCACCATCAACAGCAGTTAACATTGCCTTGCAATTACTTCTGTATGCCAGTAAAGGAGGTCCCAGGGGAACTAAAGCAAATCTACGAGCTAAACTCACTTTCTGATCCAGTAAGAAAAACAATCAATTTTCATTCTTTTTAAAAGGGGAAAAAATGCAAATAAAACAAATCAAAAACATATTGCTAGGCTAACTGCATCTGTAGTCCAAATAGGAAAAGGGCACTGTTATCCCAGCAAACACTTCAATTTTCAAATTCCAGAAACAGAAGAGTTAACTATTCAATGAGAAGTCTAGCATGAGATCTTAAAGCTCAATCAAGGAATAATGTAAACAACTATCCATACATTACATGGAAACTAGTGCATCATGGAAAAAATAAGAAATAACTGGATTACTAATATTCAATAAAGCATGTAGAGAGTAATGGGGCACCATGTCCAACCATCTAGTGTCTTGAAAATAAGCTGTGCAATTTTTGTTAGCCTCTACATACAGTAGTATCTTCAGAAAGAAGAGACTCATCACCACTGTTGTATATGGTTTTTACCACATCAACATAAATTGTTTCCTGTGCTACCATTTGAATGTTAAATGGTGCTTCTTCAATTACTTGCCTAAATCTTTTGGCATACAGAAGTACAATGTTAAGTAGCTAAGAAAGTGGGAAACCACACCTTAAAAGGTAGCTATTAAGGAGGAAGAACCACTCTCCTTAAATGCAACATCAAGCATCCCATACTACTTAGTATGGGACGTTGGGTACCCCATAATACCCAAGTCCCTATAACACAATACACTGGCCCTAGAGAGCCAACGTCCGCAGCGACTTAACTCTATTGACACTGACCCAGCAGTGGCCACTCAGCTATCGGCTATTAGTATTCAATATTCACCTTAATCCAACCTACAGGTGGCCCTTTCTGTGCCGCCGACAACCTGACTCTAAGATCATTGTTAAGTACCCAACGAAAGTGAGAAACAACACCTTAAAAGCTAATTATTAAAAGGGAAAAACCACCCCCTTATCTACAACATCAAGCATCCCATCCTACTCGATATGAGACTTTGGCACCCCATAATACCCAAGTCCTTAACATATGATCATATGTAATCAGAATCTTATTAAACAGATTTGGCAGCACACACACACGTATATATATACACATACACATACACACACACACATCATTGTAACAGGTTACCAACCAAGTGAAACCACTTGGAATATATTTCTTCAATTTAAGTGGCGAAATATATACACTCAAGCTTAATAGATTAGTCAACACTATCAGTCCAGATTGTTTGTGTATCTAATGTGTAATATCAGATAAGAAGGGAACTTTACCTGCAAATGAACCACACATGACTGAACTGCAACAAAGGCTTGTTTAAAAATCTCATAGGAAAATGCCTCAGTAGGAATGTCATATGGATATTGCTGCAAAATACATATAACGTAAGCACCAAGTCTCATAATATAATCGAGTATTTGACTATTATACTTTTTATTGTAGTGCATGTTTAGTTACCTGAAAAAGAGAACCAGCCATAAACCAGACTGTGTCAAGTTCATTATACTCTCTTTTTATTCCTTCAGCCCTTTGTAGAACTTCAACCTAAAGCACACTTACCAGAATTTTAGTTTGGGTATATTTGAAAATTTTAGAAATTTCAACCACTAGACCTTTGTAGTTAAATGTGGTGTTCATCTTTAATGAGGATTGGGAAGACGGAAAACCTTTGTGGGACTTCCAGTAAGGTAAGCTAGCTCAGAATCTGACCACAGTAGAGGTGATTCTACTGCCATCTGGCCCCTGCCTCGTTGACGATCAAGCTCCCTAATGTATGGATACCAGAAAGACTTCTTTCCTTGTTTTTTCTCATACATCAGATACAATGCCAAGCATGCCAATTCGGACAATTTGTTTGTGGTCAATAGCTCAGCTGGAATAACAATAAAGAATGAGATACAAATATAAATATTGAAATGTTTTGATACGCCTCCAATCTGTTAATATTTTACCATAGATGAACAACACAATGCCACATACATTTATTCATTTTAAAAACGAACAAAAGCCTCTCTTCTTCCCATTATCCAAGGAAGTAATTTTTGTCAGGTATTTGCCTAATAATGTTGACTCCAAGGAGAAAAATCTCTTCCATGTAGTAATGTCTGGCACTAGCTAAGAGCAAACAAAAAATGACCTATCAACATATGCATCACCTAAACTACTATAGCAAATCAACGTCGTGAAATCCCCTTAAAATATAAAATATTTTTAAAACCACTATGTCACCTGAATCTCAAGAACTGAAACCATATCAATCAAACTTCATAAAACGCAAAAAAACCACCCATGAGTATCTTCTCTTATTTGTTTAGTTAAAAAAGATAATAACCATTAAGTCCTCCAAAATTCTTAAAACAGAAAATATTACAAATGCTTCTTTATGTTTTCCAAATAACTTCAATTTTAATTTCTTAAACACCAAAAAAATCGCAATCTATAATCTTGGAAAGAGGTACTGGACATAACAGATAAAAAGAATTTAACAACTACCAATAGTCTCGTTTCCTAAGACCCTTTCCAGCGTGACCACCAACGAATTTGGAACAGAGAATGCAACATCACCAGCCTGCAATTAAATAATAATAAATTTAAATAAAGGGGAAAAAAAGAGTAAACACTACTTTGGTGAATAGAAAATATGAATGATTTTGAATTATGAATGAACCTGAAGATCTTCACTAGCAGCTACGTAATGTATCGGTTTGTGTGTATCATGGTGCCAAGATCTTTCATTCAGAACAACTTTGCAAGGAGGGAGGCCATGCTTGTGCATCCAGGATTTCAAGTCGCCTTGCTCCTCCTCCTTCTTTCCGGCGGAGACGACGGCGGCCTCGCCGCCACCGGCGAGCAAGGTGTCGCGGCTGGAGGCAGAGCAGTAACATTTCCGGCGGAGGGAACGGAGGCGGCTCTTGCTGACTGATACGGCGAATAATGTGGGCAATGCAGGGAGAGGATTAGCAGAGGAATGGCGAATTGAAGGGGAAAAGAAGCTTTTGTCTGAAATTGGAAGTGTGAGGCGCGAAACTTCCATGAAGTTAGGGTTTAGGAATTGGGAATTTTGAGTTCGATGAAGAAGATGCTTTTTTTTTTTCTCCGAGTTTCTGAGTAAGTAGAAGGAGAAGTGTGTGTGTTGGTGTGAGATATTTTGGTGCGAGATTTTGGATTTTAGCATGCACTATATATACATGATGGTTTTGGGTGAACAGAAAGATAAGAGAAATAGAGCCAGAAAAGACAGGAATATGGCGTTTTCTGAGGATTGGATTGGAGGGAAACAAAAAACTCCGCTGTGAAAATCTTCTAGTTCTACACTTAAATAGTTTGGGTGCACAAACCACAAATTTCCATGCTCATTACTGTCATTAGTGAATTCAAGCAAATTTTATTCCTCATTGATCATTTTATTATTACACAATCTTGTTACGGATTTTAATTTTGATGTACGGTCATTAATAATAAAATAATTTTATATGTATATTTAATAACATAATATTATATTAAAAATAATAAATATAATTATATTATTAATATATTAAAATTAAATTTATTATGTTATATACATAAAAAATTATTATAAAATATATATTAAAATATAAATTTATAGTAAAATTAGTTTGTAACTTTAAAATATAAAATTTATAGTAAAATTAATACTCTATATATTTGTAGTTGATAAAATAATTCTCAAAATAATAAAATTAAGAGTAAAGTATCGTTTTTGTCCTCAACGTTTGGGGTAAATCCTATTTGTATCCCTAACGTTTAAATCGTCCTGTTTGTATCTCTAACGTTTGTAAAAGTGATTCAATGTTATCCTACCGTCAATTACACATCATGAACGCTTTAGTTTGAGTTTTAAAAATCAATCTCTTCTTGAAGTTAGAATACAAATGTCTAGAATAGAATGGATGATCCACTTCAAAAAATAGCTCCTCAAAAGTTGAAACTAATTCCTACAACATTTATATAATTTACTTTTCTAGGGATATAATTGAATCTAAACACAAATAGTGGGTCTAATATTAAAATCGAACACATTCAAGTGAGACCTAATTGAGAATGAATACATTCGAGTGAGAATAATTAAAAAATATAATCTAATTTGTTAGTACAATTGATAGTTGGATAACATTGAATCACTTTTATAAACGTTAGGAATACAAATAGGACGATTTAAACGTTAGGAACACAAATAGGACTTATCCCAAATATTGGGGATAAAAATGATAATTTACTCTAAAATTAATTTGTAACTTTAAAAAGATTATAATTTTTTAATAAAATTGTCTGATTATTACTTTTTTATTATTTTAAAAAAGAGACTAAATTAGTAACATCACCAATTTTTAAAAAATATATTTTTAATTAATTTAATATTAATTTTAGTAAATTTAAGATAATTATATTTTATTTAAAACGTTAGAGATAATTAAACTCAATTTAGTATGAGCTGAGCCTAATTATTTATTTTTTATTTTCCAGTTAATTCTAGCTTTTTTGTTACAAACATATAATATGAAAATTAAAAAATAATTAACTATTAAATATAAATAAATAATAAGTAATATTAAATATTAGTGAGAAAAGAAATAGTATAAATAGGGACTATATTATTATACTATTGGGACTATATTATTATACATTATTATATTAGGAGAGAGAAAAAAAATATTATTCATACACTAAATATTTTTTATATTTATATGAAAATATATTTGTTACTAATTAATTGTATGTTTAAATTTTTTTTCATTAACAAAATAAAAAGAACGTATTTTTATTATTAAGAGAATATTGATTTAATCGGTAATTATCATAAAGAATATACATGTAGTGCGATTGTTAAAAAAAAAATAGGTGAATCTTAATTTATTAAGAGTTTTTTTTTTTTTTCATTCACTTAAAGTAAAAAAATTATAATTTTAATAAGAGAAAAGTTTGAAGGTCAGTAATTTAATTGATATTAATTAGTTAGTATTATTTTTAATAAACAATCTAACATCTTTAATTCAATAGTCTAACACTATATTTTTAGCTAATATTTTTATTAGAAAGTTAGTAAAATTTATTATTGTTTATTAATAATATTTAAAAATATAAATTAAAAATATATGATTAGATTATTAGATTAAAGAAATTAGATTAATAATTAAAAATAATAAATTTTACTTGGTTTTGAGCTTTGATCCTTTAATATTATTGGTTAATTGCGGCCAAAAAATAAATCATCCAAGTTCTATATACCATTGTTGGTTTGATCATTCGTTCATCTTCAATATAATTAAACATTTTGTATATCCTTTCAACTTCAATAGTAGCATCACAATTCACATACAATCAATTATTTAGATCTTCTTCTCTAATTCTTATTATCTCCTCTATAATTCATTAACTGTAGTGCTAGCATTTTTCGCCGCTACAACCACACATTCTAAATGGACGACCATCGCATGGTGACAATCATCTCACTAATCACTATTTGATTGGATGCACGTAACCATCTGCCACTTATTCAAGAGATTCTAGACCTAACCAAAAATGATGTATTAACTCGGCTCCAAATCCAAGCATTCACGCACACACATGGAACAAAAAACAGCTACCTCCAACAACGTCTTAATTGACCCAAGCAACGGTTTCAACCGCGCTACCAGAACATTCCACAGCCTAAAACCCCCTCTCCGCCTCCCTCCTCCACATGCCACCGTCTCTGCACCATCATACGTTCTCTCTCTCCGTCGCAACTCACCCTGGTCCGACTCCGTCACCGCTCTCATCGACTCTGACACCGGCCGCCACCTCTCGTACGCCGATTTCATCCGCCGTTCGGAAACCCTAGCTGCCAACCTTACATCCCTCTTCGCACTCTCCAAAAATGACACCGCTCTGGTCCTCTCTCCGAATCTCCTCCACGTTCCTATCCTCCACTTCGCGCTCCTCTCCCTCGGCGTCGTTGTTTCGCCGGTAAATCCACTTGCCACGCGCTCTGATCTCACGCGCATCATCCGCCTTAGCAAACCTACCATCGCATTCGCCACGTCATCAGCGGCTAACAACCTTCCCAATGAGTTCCGTCACGGAACCGTCCTCATCGACTCGCCCGAGTTCGAATCGCTCATGACAGCGAGTCGACCCGGCGCCAAACTCGAACAAGTGGAGGTGAGTCAGTCTGACGTGGCAGCTATTCTTTACTCTTCAGGAACCACAGGGAATGTGAAGGGAGTGATGCTGACTCACCGGAACCTGATTGCAATGGCAGGGGTATACGACGTCGTTCGGGCGCAGAGGGAGAAGCCCGCGGTGTTCCTATATACGGTGCCGTTTTTCCACGTGTTCGGGTTCACGCTCTCGCTGAGGGCGGTGGTTCTGTTGGAAACGGTGGTGTTAATGGAGAGATTCGGGTTGAGGAGGATGATGGAGGCGATAGAGAGGTTTCGAGTTACGCACATGGCGGCGGTGCCGTCAATAATGGTAGCGATGATGAAAGACGACCTGACGGCGGCTTATGATTTAAGGTCGTTGGAATGCGTCTCTTGCGGCGGGGCTCCTCTCGGAAAGGATACCGCCGCGGCGTTCAAAACAAAGTTTCCCAAAGTGTTAATCTTGCAGGTTAGGGAGTTCTTAAAGTGTTTCTTACTCTTTTTTTTTTATATATATTTAACCTGTTAGGAATTTTGTTTTTTCTTCCCTTTTTTTTGTGTGTACATACTACATATATAGTCATGAAACTATAAACCATCAACACTTAAAAAGGAAAATGCTAGGGACAATAATTTTGTTAAATAATATGAACAATCACCAATCAAATTAAAATACATTACATCTCTAAATTAATTTTTTAAATTTTAATATTAAAATAATCATTCGTATACTAATAAAATAAACATTTAATATATTTATTATTTACATTATTTAATATTTTTATTATTTACCTATAGTTTTCCAACACTTAAACAGGGATATTGCACTAAAAAGTTTAGAAATACCAAAATATTTCATGTCTTTATTATTAGCTGCTATAAAAGTTTTTATAAAATTAAAAGGTTGCCTAATTTGTACTTTCCCTCAAGATTCGCATTGGTATTCTCTGTCTCTCTCTCCTCCCACTAGCCAGAATCTTTAAATCCATTTTAAATTTGAAGTTATATTGTAAATCTTCTTTGTCGCGGCAACTGGCAAGAATAACTTAAAAATGAAAAATGAATAGGAAAACAGTAACACGTACTTCCTTACTTAGAAGTTAGAATAGTTCATCTTATATCGAAGAAGGAAATATTGCAGGGATACGGTCTAACGGAGTCAACGGCAGGGGTTGCCCGAACAACGAATCCGGAGGAGGCAAGCCGATCAAGGACAACAGGTAAGCTGGTGTCAGGTGTTGAGGCTAAAATTGTAAATCCAGACACAGGGGAGCCCATGTTTCCTGGTGATCAAGGGGAACTTTGGCTCAGAGGACCTTCAATTATGAAAGGTATTCCATTAATAATACTTCTACCTAACAACTATTATAGGATAAAAATTTTAAAGTGATACTTATTAGCTAAATATTTTATTAATATTTAGTGTAGCTATTCTGTACCCAAAAAAAAATTGTTCCCCTACGGGAAACATGTGCGAATCTAGTATAGGAGAATAATGGAAAGAAGACTGAAAGCATTCTTGAATTGTGTATGTGTTGAAAACCTATGCCACAAGTATAGTATGCATTTTGTCTCGTACTAACATGTTTCTTCTGTTGGAGCGTTTAGAAAAGCTAAAATATTATATTTATTTAACTAATTATTTATCTATTATTTATTACATATATAATAGTTTAGCTAAAATGTGAACAAAGAAGTTTATAAAAGGAGAAATTACTACAATATGTACAAAATGGTGTGTTATATTATTTCTTGATATTTAACAATTGAGCTCAATTTGGTTAAATTATTACAATTAGATTCTTTTATAAGTTACTTTTTCTTTTCTTTTCTTTTCTGATAAAGAAGTATTTTAGTTGTTCTAAATTGAGAATTTATTTAAATAAAATTATAAAAATAAGTTGAAAACACAAAATTGTCATGATCTTTTTATCCAAATTTTTAATATCGTAAGTTAGTCAGCACATTAAGTTATAGATCACATCTGAGTATACATATTTAAAATAATCAAGTTAGTTTAATATAACAAAATTAGTTATGACTAGGTAGCATTATTCCAAGTCTTATTATTTAACTTGATTGAACTTAATTAACAAAAAGATTTGAATATGTAGCATTACTCATAAATTATTATGAAAATATGAGTCCATCTCTCTATGCGATTTGGATTGGAATTATCCGTTGTTTTTTAAAATTTAGTTGATTTATTTAAGAGAATGAATTTTTCTTTTCTTGACTTCATCATTTTTTTTAATAATACCACGAGTCTTATTTCTTTAGATACATATTTAATCAATATTGTAACATTTTTTTAAGAAAATGATAATTATAATATAACAATCAAACTCATTAATTTGAGCTATTATTATTCTCCCTTCAATGCTTTCAAGATGTAGGGTCGTCTTTGAAATCTAAAATATCTTATAACCATCAAACTGATTCATGAAACTATATATTTTTGAACTTGAGTTTTAGTATTGGATTTAGAGAAACAGTCCAAAACATTTTTCTTATTTTATTTTATTTTATTGGGAGCAGGTTATGTTGGTGACGCAGAAGCAACTTTAGCAAGCTTGGTGGATGGCTGGTTAAGGACTGGGGACCTCTGCTATTTCGATGAAGAGGGTTTCCTCTATGTCGTTGACAGGTTGAAAGAGTTGATCAAATATAAAGGCTACCAGGTAAACTATTTCCCTTTCTTGCTTCCAAAAGTTTTTCCCTTAAAATAATATCACTTTGCCACTACTGTTAAATTAATATGACTAGTGCATAGTAGTGAAACATTACCGATCATAATGTTCGTCCTGTAAATAAATTATAGTGTTTATTTTCTAACTACTATTGGAAGATGAATAAATTATGATATATATGTGTGTGTTTAATTATTCTAATTTATCTCTTATGTCTTAAGAATTGGGTGGTTATTACTTATTTCTAAATGTGATAGGGTGTATTACAAGTATTGCAAGTATTGCATCTTTTAAGAGATATAATTTTTAAATAATTTATATGTGTGAGATATTTTTCACATCTTAAACTAATTTTTGGGGTTAATTAAGCACATTTACTTTCAAAATGGTATAATAGCCTATTTAATTCAATGTTATTCAGTTATTGCACTATTCAGTATTCACACACAAAAGTATTTGAAAATTGCAAAGAAATACAAAATTGAGGTCTTATCAAAATCATCATCCACTTTTAATATCAAGATGATATAAACTAATTTTTAAATAATACCAATATACCGTTAATTTAATTTTGATAATAATGAAACAAAAATTTATTACATATGTTCATTTATTTAAGAATAATTTATCTATTCATTCAATTCTAAGCATTACCAATATTTATTTATTACTTTTGTTAGTATGTGTTTTTTAGTTTCGATCAGATCATTATTTTAAAACGAAGTGAATATTTTAATAATAAATCTTAGTTACAAATCTGAAGGACCTTTACACTGTCATGATTAATTTGTGATACTTGATTGTACATTGCAGGTGGCCCCTGCAGAATTAGAACAAGTGCTCCATTCGCACCCTGAGATAAGCGATGCGGCAGTTATTCCGTAAGATTACTACGATGAAATCTAAACTCTTAAAACAACACTTATTTTTAAAGTTCATTTAATGGAATAATGGTTGATTCCATTAAATAATTCAACAGTATAACAATAATTTTTAATCGATTATTACTTACTGTAATTCAAGATAAATCTGTTTTCATTTTTTCGTATATGAACACAAAGCATTTAGAAAAAAGGACTGTAATTGTAAGGGGCATTAGGATTAGTAGTTCAGATTTACCATAATAATAATATTTATACATCGTTTTTCATTCATAGATATCCTGATGAAGAAGCTGGTCAAGTCCCCATGGCCTTTGTGGTAAGAAAGCCCCAAAGTTCCCTTGGTGAAGCAGAAATAATTGAATTTGTTGCTAAACAGGTACTTTATCCATTTTTCCATATTCAATTAACCGATCATAAAAGATAGATATTATGATATTATAATATAGAATGACTACGTATTTATATTTATAATCAAATTTTATAAACAATATAATCAAATTTCTAATTATTACTATCAAATTATATTTATATTTATAATTAAAATTAAAATATAAAATACCATGGTGGTTAATTTATAATGTTTATTTCTTAGGAATTTTTTTATTATATTAAAATGAAATTTATATGATATATTTTATAGTATTAAACTATTGATCATATACTCGACCCCACTTAATAGAATAAGATTTAGCTAGTGTTGATATTGAAATGGAAATTGTAAATCTTATTTCTGGGTGCTTTGCCTTGTTGCAGGTTGCACCATACAAGAAAATAAGACGTGTAACATTTGTTGACTCCATACCAAAGAATGCAGTGGGGAAAATTCTAAGGAAAGATTTAAATAAAATTGCTCTTGAAAGATATATCTCTAGGCTATAAATATACTTCAGTTCGTTTTATTTTATTTCTTTGGGTGGGGTTGTAATTCTAGGTTTTTTAGTTTTTTACTACTTAAATGTCATATTTTGCAAGAATAATAGTATAATTATTAAGCTCAATAAATGGTTAATCATTTAGCCATTAACAATGAAAAGCAAAAGAATAATCAACTTCTCATACTTGCCCGGAAATGGCTCTTCAGATCAGACTCGGATAAGAACATAGCTAATTCCCTAAACTGAGCAAAATGGTCTGATATATGCTTGAGAAAATTATCTATATATGTAACAGACTAAATTGGTGGGGACTGAGCATATGAGAAAAGTAATACAATTTCCCACAAAGCAATACCCATGTAAGAGAAATGACGATGTTTATTATTCATACTCACGATTTGGAAGCAACTCTAATTTCATAAGTTAAAAAATTCACACTAAAAAGTTGCAAGAAATCATAACTAGTGAATCAAAGAAGGTTTCTTTAACCATGCCCTTTTGAGATTCAGAATACCATAGAACAGAATCATCTTCATAGAGTTGACTAACGTCCTTATGCACTCTCCTCTGGAGCTTCTCTCTTTTTGCCTTTCTTGGTTCCATCAGTATTCTGTTGTTGCTGTTCAGCCTTCTTCTGTGCTCGAACCATTGCACGCCTTTCTCGTGGCCGCATTTCTCGTACGCTTCTAGGAGGCATTACATAAGGTTCAAGTGGTCGATCACCAAACGGATGCTCACTGCCGGGGAAGATCCTCAGCTTTCGATCCCTATCCTACACCAATTAATCATAATGTAAAAAAAGAGGTCTGTGTATATACATATACATCAGAACCAAAGTGTAACAAAATGTAAAGAAAAATTAATTAACAATCAGAGCTATCTAAGAAAATGATTTTTTACAAGCCATTCATCTCTGAACATGTATGAGAATTACCTGATGATTTTTCTATAATTCATTTCAATTCAAATCAATTCTATTCCAAAATCTTTTTGTTCAAAACACACCAAAAACAGATGGAATAGAAGGCTGTGCTAGAACGGGAAACTAAAACAGATGGATTTTTGAGTTCAGGAATAGACCAGAGAGTAGAGTAATCAATGAATTCCAGGGGAAGAGTGAAATACAAGAGATCTTAGGCGAACTTATTAATATTAAGCAAAATTCAAAGTAAACATGTACAAACTCTGGCTCCGTACAAGTGTAATTAAATTCCATATTCACGATTTAAATTTTCAAAATTAAGGGTCAATGTTGCACTTACATCACGCAATTTGTTTCTAGGCAACATGCGCAAAACAGCTTTGCGAATGACTTCTGTAGGATCTTTGGCCATCTGATCCTTGAAAGTCCTTTCCTTGAGGTGGCCCACATACCTATACACCATTATGTCTGTATTAAGTTACATCATAATATTGTGAATTATGCAAGAATATTATGGGGCATAAGAAACTCCATAGCTAAAAAGCAAACATAATTGGGGACAACGGTTGTTGGACCATAGAAGATAAGCATATAGATAAAAATAAAATCATTTGATTTACAAGATGTCTAAAATAATTGATATTTCACCAATATTTAAACTAAAGTGCTTAAGGCACAACACTTGCCCTGTATGCCAGTAATAGACCTTGTCTGTAAGTTTTCTCCCAGTGACACAAACATCCTTTGCATTAAGCACAATGCACATATCTCCATCATCACGATTAGGTGTATAAGTTGGCTTATCCTTTCCCTGAACTACAGTAGCAATTTGAGATGCTAACCTCCCAAGAATCTACTCAAGGAACAAATTCATTAGTCAAATTATCTCATGAATTAAGATAAGTAAATTATTCAATAGCTGATCACTGATCAGTGGACAGAATCCAAATGTAGAAAGCTTGGACACCAATATTTAATGGGCATGCAGTCAACACAAATATTATATACTTGAACAAGACTCCAAGAGTTGAAAGACTCAGCTTGACAGTTGACACAATATTTTAAAATGATTATTTTAGCACCTCAAATATTGAAACGTTCAACACCATATACAATTTCAGATAAAAAACAATTTGGAGAGTGAACTCTGCCAATGAAATAGATTATGAATACAGACAAAAAGTAAGTTTAGTTAATCTTTATACAGACAAAAAGTAAGTTTAGTTAATCTTTATATGTACAAGGCTAGTTCTACAAAACATGTACCAGTATATGTTTTTTCAAAATTTGTCAGAATAACAAGTATTGCACATGCCTAGTTCAGTAATTCTACTAGTTATAGTATACGTTTTTACAAGAGGGGTTAAAGAACAGGTACCAGCACATGACAAACATAAAGAATGTTTCATATTTTTCTTTTATCTCTTTTTGTACAGGGGAGTGGTGAATATTGATTGTTTAACACCTATGAATTATGATTAGTTAAAGGTACAAAGATGTGAGACCCCGAGAAAACCTTCACTGTGACTTTAGCCATTTCTTTTTAACTAATTCACCTAATAAACTACCTTGAAATTCTCAACTTTTAATGTGTCATGATCTTATGAGGGAATCAATTACAATAATTTAGACAAACTATATTTATTTTTCTAAATTCCTTAAGCTAGCTTACTATATATATAGGGTTTACGATTAATATTTTCAAAATTGCAAAGATATTTAGATTCAATCTTATTTGTCATTTGGGATTTTCATGAGATCGAATTGACTTATTCTGTTGGATAACTTTCAATAAGGTATAAATCCAAGTCAAGATATGGAAATGCAACCCAAAAACTGAATGTTTGCAAAACATTTCATTGATCAAATGCTGAAATGCGGTGATATCAAATAATAACAAGCAAGCATCGCAAAGCAAAACAATCATATTCATCTTGGAACGACACAACACAACCTACCCTTTAAGCAAAAAACAAAGCGAGAAAATGCTCTGGCTAATTATTAGAATCCAAAATCAACAACACAATGTATAATGCGATCATACTCGCAGTTTGTATGAGGATTTCAACAGAATCAGAAAATATGAGAAACTGAACACTCACCTGTCCCTTGGCATCGAAAACCCGCCACCGGAGACCATCAAGATTAATGCGCCTTAATCCAGCCGCTGCTCTCTGATAATATTTAAACAAATAAATTCAATACTGAATTCAAAATAGGGTGGAATTTTCACAAACACTTGGCATGCATTTCGTGCCAACAATGATTTAAACAACCAAAGGAGATTTCAGAATTACCTTCATGTTGAAAGCGTTAACCATCTTCATTTTGACCTCGGTTTCTTGTTTCGAACTTCCTCACAAAAATTTCACCGGTTCAGTTAACTTGAGAACAGAATAACACTACCTGATAGGAAAATGGTGAGTTGAGTGAGTAGCCGCAGTTTGAGAGAATGAGTGAGGATTTGAAAGTGGAACGAAAGCAAAGAAGTGGAGAGAGGCGAGACGGCGTGACGGTGACGGTGAGAAGCGACGCCGAGGGAGGGCGGGCAGAGACTGAGAGAGTGAGAGGGTGAGGCTTAGGGTTTCAAACAAGGGGTTCTGAAAATGGAACCGCATATCCAACCCCTCTAAACTGCTTCGAACCGGTTTGAACCGGGTTCAATATAAAAAAATTACAAAAAATAATATATAAAAGAAAATTAATATTGTTGTTTACATATCAATCATAATCATGTTGGGATTTTTTATTTAAGGTAAAAACTCAAGTGCAGTCGACTATACGTGAAGTTAACAGCTTAAAGTTGTTAGATGAAAATTTAGTCAAATCAGTTAAATCATCTAACGACTCTCAATTATCAACTTCACGTGAAGTCGATTGCACCTAAATTTCCACTTTTATTTAAATTAAATAATTATATAATTTACTGATATAAACAAACTGTGAAATAATTACTTAAATAAATAACGAATTACATGTTAGATACTAGAATTCAACATGAATATGAGCATATCTCGAATAATAAGACTTAGGACATTACACGGGGAAAATCTAGCATATCCAAGGTGTACCAAAATGTATTTTGAGAAATAGGTATTGAATATCCGAGATGCGTTTAAAAACTGATTTGGATCATAACACCTGAAATACGGTCAAAACAGGAATTAAAGTCACAATACCTGAATACGTACAAATATAATCTCAGATAAATTTTAAATTAGACCAAAATTAAAAAATAACTTTAAATTTATATTTTTTTGAATAAAATTAATTAAATTGATAAATAAAAATTAAATAAATACTATTTAAATCGTAATAAATTATACTAATTTTAAAAATAATAAATTAATAGACAGTTAAAATTTGAATATGTTAAGTGTTAATCTAATTCTTCTCTAAATTTATTGGCACCTAGAATTAAGGTAAAATTAATAACTACTTCTAATTCTAATCATCCATTGTTCCTAATAACGTGTACACTTTTAATTTATAATTATTAAAAAATAAAAAATTAATATATGTTATTACTATTATTAATAAAAATTAATTTTACTTTAATTTTAGGTGCCAAAGGTTTGGAATAGAATTAGATTTAATATTAAACCGATTCAAATTTTAACTATCTACTAATTTTAATATTTTTAAAATTAGTATAATTTATTTAATTTTTATTCATTAATTTAATTAATTTTTATTCAAAAATATCAATTTAAAATTATTTTTAAATTTGGTCTAATTTAAAATTTACCTAAAATTATATTTGCACATATCTCGCATGATATGTCTCTAATTCCTGTTTTATCTGTATTTCCGGTGCTGTGACCCAAATCAACTTTTAAACACATTTCGGATACTCAATACTCATTTCTTGGCTTACAACATATTTCGAGTGCATTCTGAACGTATAATAGCCCAATACATAGAATACGCCTATAGTCACGTTGGACTCTTAGTACTTGAGATGTGGTATGTTATTTATTTAAGTAATTATACTGTAATTTATTTATATCGACAAATTATGTGATTATTTAATTTAAATAAAAAATTTTAATCATATTACGTGTATAAAAAAAATAATACATGTTAAAATATAAAATATAAATTAAAAATAATTAAATAACATATTTTTAATCATATACAAATATATAATGATTAATTTTTTTGTGCATATAATATTTTTATTTTACTAATATCATTTCACACATAATTATTTTGTATTGTATATTTGAATAAATTTGTAAAAAAAGTGACATTATCAAATAGAAGTAACAACATTCATTTTCATAAATATAAATTATATTTTTTTTTTCAATTTTTAAATGAATTGCTCGACCATAAGCGGAGAGTAAAGTACAAAAGCTCAACGAAACAAAACAAATTGAGCCAAGTAACAAAAATAACGAGTCCCAACCTTACAAAAACCACTTCAAACTCACACGCTAACACACACAAAAACCAAACAAAAACTTCTTACTCCATTAAAACAAAAGCCCAAAGTCTACAATACAAAAAAATATAAAAATTACAACTAACACACCATATCAAAGACATCAAAACGACTATTACTCCAAAGTCCAAATATGATCTACATGCACTACTTTTCGTTATATTGAGAATTTAGTTCCTAATTTTGCGCTACTCTTTGCTTTTTTTCTTTTTTTTTTTTATTGTATTGTGAATTGTATTGATATTTTCTTTCTCTTATTCGTTACATAAATATTTTATCACAATTTTTTATCACTGTATTATAAATTGAATTGAGAATCTAGTTTAATTTTGATGCACAAGTAATAAAAAATTATATTATCAACACATAAAAATCAAATATTATTTTAATAAGCTTAGATTTTTAGTGTAAAGAATTTTACACGTTTATCATTTTAAATTCATTTGTTTAGATGATTCTTTGAAAATTAGTTAATTTTATAAATGTAGCAATCGTATTGATTGCGTATGAAAATTATTCTATTTTTAATTTATCTAATTATTAGTTTTTTAAAATATTTATATTAGTATAATTACCTCGCGGTTACTGTACTTATATAGAATGGAGATAACTTTAATAAAAACACTAAAAATATCTTTTTTTAAGATATTTATACGTGTCATGTTATTATTGGATATCTTTATTAAACCGGTTAATAATTTATTTTTTAATAAATCAGAACAAAATTAGTTTATTATAGCAACAATAATAAACCCAATTATATACATTATAATTATTAGACCCGATTTGATCCGATCGAATTACATTATCTAAATCGAATATCTTTAAATTTTTTTGATAAAAAGACAATATATCTCTAACTTTTTGTTTTGCAGATATTTGAATCTCTAAAAATTTAAAAATACAATAGATCCCTAAAAAAATTGGGTTTATTATTATTGTTATAAAAAATCGATTTTATTCTAATTTGTTAATAAATTCAAAAATAATCAGTTCATTAATACGTCTAATAATAGTACGACACGTAAGCGATTTTATAAAAAGACGTTTTAAGCGTCTTTATAGAAACATCCCGTATAGGACAACTGTTTCTTCGGCATGCTTGGAATTTTGAATAGCTCAAGTCATTTTCATTCAAAGAAAACTTCAGCAAGGTTCGAGGAAACATGTTTTTGGATCTAGATTCTGAAGCTCGTTCACAGATCCATCTTTTCACAGCATGTCAACAGAGTTGTAAAATGGCTTGTAAATAACATGAAACACATATTATAGTAGTTGAATGAGTATGGTTGATGAGCAAAACCAAAGTTACTTTAATGTTAGTATCATACACTACGTGCTAAAATGGTTGAACTATACAAATGGATTTGGTACTCCACGTGTTCCAGTCTCCGCATTAACAATGCTCAACCAATCAAGTGGTGCAATCATTGTGTTCTGTTTTTTGTTGTGGTAACAATTCTCTTTGATGAAGAATGGTGATAATATATATCTATATATATATAGTTGAGAGGGGTCTTAGGCATGTTTGGTAGGATGTAACCAAACCCAAGTAATTTGTAGTGATTTTTTTTTTTGGAAGAAAAACTATTATTTAAAAAAATGGTCAAATGACACTTATAAATTGTAGATTACACATTAGATTTAAAATTATAGAGTATATACCCATTTTGGTCATGAAAGAATTTTAGATTTGACACTTTAGTTTTTAACTAAAATTAATTATTCGATTGGTCCATAACAATTAACTTCGTCAGTTACTTAGGTCCTTTACTCCTTTAATTCTAACGGAGGACAAAATAGTCCATGACAACTCTAACAGGGACAAAATGGTACCTGATCTCCTCTGTTCGGAAATGACACTGTTCTCTTCCAATTTTCATTATATCTCGTATAACACTAATAGTCTAACACTATAACTTCAAACTACACAATGCACACTCTATAAATTTAATGTTCACTAGAAAAAAAATTCTCAACTTGTTCTCAATCAATTCATACTCAGGAAACTAATGCCTATGTCTCTCAACTAATTGTCGTATTCTTCGATGGATCCCATGAATATAGACAGCAAGCCTGATTTGTTAAGACTCGTCGTCGTTGTTGCCATCTCCCTCCTCTTCTGCCCTAACCTCTCCATGACCATATTGTCCACCACTTCGATCGCTTCCTTCAGCTTCTTCTCTGAACCAATGTTCAGTAATCGCTTCAGTTTCCATATGAGCGGCAACGGCGACATTGCTCGTTGTAATAGCTTGGATGCGAGGTCGAAACTGTCTGCCAACTTGGACTCCAGAAAAGAAGGAATGAAGCACTCGATATCTATTTCAAATGAGAATTTGCATATGATGTCAAAGAAAAATCTTCTCATGATGTCCTAATGTCCAACAATCTATATTGCTTGCTGGAGAGTGGAGAAAGGCGTGCCCTTTGAGTAGTTGTGGAACTTGGTCTTGAGGATGTCGTGGACGTTGTCGGGGTTGGAGGTGATATTATCACAGACGTGAAAGTAGATATTTTTGGTGGGTGAAGTGCAGAGGAGGTGGATGTACTAGTCACAAAGATTTAGGAAGTGTGTAGTCCATGACATATTGAGGTAGGTGCGACACGTGTAACAATTACACCATGGCTTAATCTTGGAGTTAAAGAGGAGGAAGAAAAAGATGGAAAAGAAGACTGTGAAGGTGAAGAAGGAGAGTATGAATGTTAGGGTTATGCGAGATATGATCAAAATTGGAGAAGAATAGTGTCGTTTTCGAATAAATGGGTCAGGGATCATTTTGTCCATTGTTAGAGTTGTCAGGGATCATTTTGTTCCATGTTAAAGTTTTCATGGACCATTTTGTCTTCCGTTAGAGTTGACGGAGTCAAGGACCTAAGTGACTGATGGAATTAATTGTTAGGGACCAATCGAGTAATTAATTTTAGCTGGGGACTAAAATATCTGGTTTGAAATTCTTTGAGGACCAAAATAGGTATATACTCAAAACTAAATATAAAAATAGATAAATTTTATGTTGAAATATCATTTGAGAGGAGATACAGAATCTAATTATAAAGAATTTTATAAGACGGAAATAAAGATAAATCACAATCTATTTTATTTCTAATTTTACACAAAAAATATTGTAACCCAAAAAAGTATCATCTCTTCTTCTCTGAATAGATTTAAAGACTTTTTAAATCTGAAAATATTTTCATAGATAAAAAATTTTTCTGGTTGAATCTTTATCCAAATTTATAAAATCATATCTAAAACACTCATGAAAAAGACCAATACATTATAAAAGAAAGAGAATAACCACCAAATCTAGATTTCTTGAAAACAGAAAAAAGAGAACAAATAAAAAACAAACAACAACAAACAAATAGAGAAACTGAGCAAGAGGATACAGAGAAAGAGAGAAAGGTGGGTGAAAAAAGGAGTGGTGAAAAGATGTGGACCGCAAAAAAAAATGACCGTAGTGGTAAAAGTATGTTTGGCAAAAAGTAAGAATGACAAAGTAAAAAAAGAAGATGATAATAGATGGTTAAAGAGGAGAAAGAAAAGAAAAAAAAAAGAGACAAAAGGAAGATTTTTAAAGGAATAGAAGAGCAAAGGAGAGTAGTCGAAAAATAGAGAAAAATCACCAAAGTCCAAAATTGAGACTACAACGACAACCCTAAAAAAACTTTGTTTTTATTTTTTATTTTTTGCCAGAAGATTGAGAGTGGTTTTTACTAGATCTCCTCAAATAATTTGTTGTACTTCATCTAGCATAAATAACTTTCATTTATTATAAAAATTATTTTTTTATATTTATTTTTCTTCTCTCTATCTTTGGTGAGTTCCACCAAAAACGAGTTAAATCTCAATTTGGCCTCTGAAATTTGGCCTGATACTCAAAATAATCTCCACAATTTCGTTGACCTCAATTAGAACCTCCAAATTTATAATTGTGGCTCCAATTTGCCTCTGTGATCATCTCCGTCACCGGAATGTTGATCTAGCGTAATTGCATGACATGATGGACATTACTTAAACGACGGCGCATTGGTTTTTCACGCAAACCCTTTGGAAACCACGCAGTGTAAGAGTTTTCTTGATGTTTGTCAACTTATGATTGTTGTAGTGGAAAGAAAAAGAGTTTTAACCCACAAAAAATTAAAACAATGTGGTTTCTAAAGGATTTAGACACAAAATTTATGTGTCATTATTTAAATAGTGTCTACTATATCATGTAATTGCATCAAATTAATATTCTAGTGACAGAGATGATTGCAGAAACAAATTAAAATCATAATTACAAATTTAAAATTTTTAATTAGAATCAACATAATTGTAGGAGTCGTTTTAAACATCAGAATAAATTCCAGATATAGTTAGTACTGGGAGTATATACATGTACTATAGATATCCTAAAGCATAGTAGCTATTAGTGGCTTTTAGGACATTATCTTCAGAGTTCGGTTGCCTTTAGTGCTTGTTTTGCGGCTATTTATTATTGTCATGTACAGTTATATGATATTTTATTAGTGAGAGTGGGAAATAAAATCTTTTTCTTGAAAGTAAGAGCCTAGTTTTATCAATGTCGACTAATAGTTGTGTTTGTCTTTTCCAACCATTATCGAATCAGGCTACTTTTCAGTTTTGACTACTTTATTTATTTCTATATTTGTTTAGTTGCATGGGAACTTGGAATTGTATTGTGAATTTGTAATGTATGATGTTTATGCTAGTTCCTATTATGAAGGATGGAGCTATCAAGTTTTTAACGCGTGATTAATATAGGATTAGCCGATTAATTAGGTTGTAGTATGTGATTTTTCTTTTTTCCCTTTTACACAATATAATGGAAGAATAGGGACAGTGGTTAATCTTCTAATGATATTTGTTTAGTGCGAAATATTAAATCCTCAATTTTTCATTTTTTTTAATTAAATCTAATAACAAAATTAAATTTATATACATACATTTATATTTTTGTTTTTATTTTTTTTTTCTCCCTTTTCATTATCATGATCATCATCACCATCTTTTTTTCTTGTATCACTCTTTCTTTTTTCTTTCTTCTTTCTTCTTTTTTCTTTTTTTTTTTATTTTTTAATTTGATTTTTTTCTCTTTTTTTTTCGGCTTCCTCTTTCCTCATTATTATCTTTTTTTTTTTAAATTCAATATTACACAATTAATTTAACGATAAAAAAACAAAAATTTTAGATTAATGACGCAAAAGATCTATTGAAAACAACACCAAAATTCTGTATAAATGACGGAACAATTTTTAAGAGAATAACAAATCTAAAATTTTAACTCATTCAACCAATAAAATAAATGTATTTTGGAATAAAAAAAGCAACAATTTGTTACAAATGATACATAAATGACTAGACATCTTATATATGAGTTTAATACAACTCACTGATAAGAAAAAAAGGTTAAAAATTTGTGTGTCACAGTTAAAAAATTTTAGTATTAATTAATTAAAAAACTTTATGCATCACAGTTAAAAAGTTTTTGTGCTATTTTTCTAATAAATTGTACACAAATCCAAATTCTCATTCTTCTTCTTCTTCCTCATTGTCTTTTCTTCTTTTTCTTCTTGTTTTACATTTTCATAATTCTTCTTATTCCACCTACTTAACAAAATCACGTGTCATGGTTAAAAAATTTCGATCCTATTTCTAATAAATTCAAAACTTTTTCTCCTCCTCCTCCTCATCCTCCTCCTCTTCTTTATCCTCCTCCTCCTCATGTTCATCATCATCTTCATCTTGTTTCACACTCATAATTTTTTTTATTTCACCCTCTTAACAAGAACTTGTGTTATGGGTTAAAAATTTTGATGTCAAAATTAAGAAACATCTCGTGTCATAATTAAAAAATTTCAGTGCTATTTTCTGGATAAATTCTGTAAAATTTAAAACTCTGCATCCTATTATTTTTCTTTATCATTATTTTTTTTCTTTTTCTTCTTCACCTTCTCCTTTTTGTTTCACCCTTTTATCAAGAATAAAAACAAGAAATAGAGAAAAAATATCAAAAATAAAAAATACTACAACAACTACGAAGAGGAGGAGAAAAAAAATGCAATAACAACCACAGCAACAAAAAGAATGACAATGAAAAAGAAAGGCGCAAAGAAAAAAAGCGTGTAATTCACGTACACGTTGTGTGAGTAATTTTTGTTAGATTTAGATTAACTTGATTAGACTTAATTGACAAAAATGTTTAAATATATAGCAGAACTGTATTTTAATTGTATAAAAATGTTGTTATCTAATTTCAAAGACGATCACCACAATAATATTTATTTATTAGAGAAAAATACTAAAAAAGTTTAAAATAGATAAAAATTACATACCAAATTTTATAAATATCAAACTATATTCTAAAGTCTATTTTTTATGAATAAAAATGTACCTACACAATTTTTGACAACCCACCAAAGCATGAGTAAAATCACAAAAGAATATTGTAATATAAACATTGATTTGAAGAGAATAAACTATTATTTTTATTCATAAATATATTGAATATTGGGCAAAGTACGTAAATAAATAAATTGATCAAACCCTTTACCCAAATACACAAAAATGATATTCCTTACTTGATTGTGCAATTTGACACTTCTATGTAAACCGTGGGAAGCTACCACGGTTTACAATTTTAACATAAATCGTGGCAACCTATCACGGTTTATGAATTGTGTGATTTGTGTGTAAACCGTGGCAAGCTACCACGGTTTATGAAGGGAGAATGTTTAACATAAACCGTGGCAAGCTCCCACGGTTTATGAAGGAAAAAATTTGATAGTAAACCCTTGTAGGTTACAACGGTTTAGGAACACCAAAATTATATATATATGTGGGTGACATTCTACTTGCAAAAAAGATCATTCTCACAATGGCAAGTGAGGAGGAGAGTGTTCTTGCCTTAGTGCATTGCTCTGGGAAAATTAAAAAAAGCAAAAGCCATGGTGTGAAGTTCACAGACAAAGAACCATTGAGTGTGTTCATCAGTTCGTCAAGCACTTTGTTAGATCTAAAGAACAGCATCTTGCAGAAGCTTGGCGTCTTTGGTATGAAGTGGGTGAAGAAGCTATTCTACAAGATTCCCATCGCAGTTGTCTTGACGGGTGTTCAGTATGATACCTTTGTGCTAGCGGCTGATGAAGATATTAGGGTTCTGTTCCATTGTGTTAGGAGTTTTCCAGAGATCCGAATTCACGAGTTATTTGCGAAGTTGGAGGTTGGTGTCGATAGTTCTGGGGCATCAGCTCCATTTCATAGCTCGACTGCCGCGGGAGGTGCGTCTAGTTCGATGCCTGCGGTCAGACCGTATCTTCCGCCGATGGGTTCCCCTACGTTCACGGCTGATTTAGAGCGAACAGTGGTTGTTGGTTCTGTATAGTTGGAGAATGAAGGAATATTTGAGCAGCCTGATGTCGTTGGCACTGGTGGTGGCCAGTTACCTTATATGGAAGGCTTTGGTGAACCTGATAGAGTAGAGAATGCAATGTGTGACGATGACTCTGACCAGGAGCCTGTCGATATCATTGGGGACAGCGATGACGACACAGGTGCCAATCCACATGCGCAGCATGGGCCTTCAAGTTCTGCTTCTCAACAGTACCCTCTACACTTCTCCACACTAAACTTGGAGGTTCTTGGTCAACAGGAGGACGGTGGTAACACGGACGGGGCCTCTTCTACAGAATTTCAGATTGGGCAATCTTTCCAGAATAAAGATGAGGCTGTGCTGAGTGTGAAGGACTATAGCATCCGACGAGGTGTTGAGTACAGAGTCATCGAATCAGATCATCTAAAGTATCATGGAAAATGCAAGCAATTCGGCAAAGGTTGTACTTGGTTGATTCGCGTTGCGCTGCGTGCACGAAAGGGCACTTGGGAGGTTAGGAGGTACTACGGGCCACACACATGCTTGGCAACCTCTATTTCCAGTGATCACCGTCAGCTGGATTACCACGTTATCTGTGCAAGGATTCTTCCGTTGGTTAAGACTGATGCTGCAGTTACGGTAAAGGTACTGCAACAAGCTACAGAAGCCGATTATGGTTTCAGGCCTAGTTACAGGAAGGTTTGGATGGCGAAGCAGAAGGCAGTGACACAAATATATGGAGATTGGGAAGAGTCGTACGCGGAGTTGCCACGTTGGATGCTAGGAGTACAGTCAACAATGGCCGAAACAATAACCGCGTTGAAGACCTCTCCTGTTCGGCTTCGTGGTGAGGTTGATGAGTCGACGGTGTACTTTCACCGATTATTCTAGACATTCCCACCCTGTATCGAGGCATTCCGTCATTGCAAGCCCCTCGTCAGTATTGACGGTACCCACTTGTATGGCAAGTATGGAGGGACACTGCTGTTGGCGATTGCGCAGGATAAGAACTCCAACATCCTCCCCATTGCATTCGCCCTTGTGGAAGGAGAAAATGCAGAGTTATGGTCATTCTTCTTGTCCAACCTACGAGAACATGTGACTCCTCAGGAGGGTATCCTTGTAATCTCTGACAGGCATAACGGGATCAAGGCAGCACTTGAGGCACCTGAGATTGGGTGGCTGCCGCCTCGTGCATTCCGAGTGTACTGTATTCGGCATGTGGCAGCGAATTTTGCCCTAACTTTCAAAGGTAAAGATTCAAGGAGGATGTTAGTGAATGCTGCCTACGCAAAGACTGAAGCAGAGTTTTATTACTGGTTTGACATCATGCGCATTGAGAATCCAGCAATGTGTGAATGGGCCAATCGGTTGGAGTACGACAAATGGACCCAACATGAGAATAGTGGTAGACGGTTCGGGCACATGACAACCAACATCAGTGAATGTGTGAACTCGGTGCTAAAGAGAACTCGAAACCTCCCGGTCACATCGTTGGTTCAGTCAACTTACGGGAGGCTTGCTCAGCTTTTTGTGGTACGGGGACAAACAGCAGAGGCACAACTCGGATCTGGTAATGAATTTTGCCAGGCATTGGCCAAGGCAATTGATCAGAATCTAAGAGACTCAAGGTGCTTCACTGTCACGTTATACGACAGGCATCAATCGGAGTACACCGTGGCCGAGACAACACCAACCGGGCGCTTCTCGCTGGGTAGCTATAGAGTTTCCCTTAAAGATCACAGATGCGACTGTGGCCACTTTCAGGCGCTGCATTATCCTTGTTGCCACGCCATTGCATGTTGCGCCTACTCCCGCCTTAATTGGGCGTCATATGTTCACGAGGTCTATCGTATGAGTGAAGTTTTCAACGTTTACAAGCAGGGTTTTGTTCCGCCTATCCCGGAAGGCCTATGGCCTCCATATGCTGGGCCAACCATCATTCCTGATCCTAACATGAGGTGTGCAAAGGAAGGTCGTCCAAGGGCAACCAGGATCCGTGGTAGTATGGATCAGTCTCTGGAGAACCAGCCAAAGCGCTGTGGGCTATGCCGTCAGGCTGAGCATACGCGGAGGAACTGTGACCAGCGAAGACATACTACCGGGGGAGATGCGTAGATCTCATTACCTTGTTGTTTTAGTTGTTTTATTAACTGTTCAGTTGAGTTATGTATGGTTGGTTAAGTATATGAATGTCACCATGTTGATTTTCTGCATTAATTTCATATGAATAAAATCCGTTTATTTTAGATGTTTGATTGCATCAATGTGGTATCATTTAGACTGCGCATGATAACTGTGATGGAAATAATGTATATCTTAGAATCTCAAACCGCTTAAACTATCAAATACATAGCAGATAACATATCATTTAAACTATCAAATTTTTTCCTTCATAAACCGTGGGAGTTTGCCACGGTTTATGTTAAACATTCTCTCTTCATAAACCGTGGTAGCTTGCCACGGTTTACACACAAATCACACAATTCATAAACCGTGGTAGATTGTCACGGTTTATGTTAAAATTGTAAACCGTGATAGCTTCCCACGGTTTACATAAAAGTGTCACATTGCACAATCAGGTAAGGAATATCAGTTTTGTGTATTTGGATAAAGGGTTTAATCAATTTATTTATTTACGTACTTTGTCCTTGAATATTGATAAATCAATTCAAAAAATTATGAAATCTAACCTTGTATTTAAAAGAATTAATTTTAATTGACAAAGTTATTTAAATATATATTTTTATTTGAAAATGTAAAATATAAAGAGAGAAATTGTTCTATTTTCTAAAAGATCATATGAATTGGGAGTATCAATGCTTTTTCATTTTTAAACTTTATTCACCATAGTTTCTCTTATCATTTTGTTTAACCTTTTCTCCATTAACTAAATTCTTTTTAAAGCGGAACAAAGTACAAGAAAGTAAAGTAAAGCAAAACACTCAGAACTTTGGTGGGATTCTAAGAAGAACGTGGTGTTGTCAAGTGTCATATATATAACGACAGCCTGTCTATTGCATAATGGTGGGTCCTTTCTTCTCGCCGTTTATACGGGAAATTAATATTTCTACTTATTTACTATTGTACCCCTAATTTCCTTTTTAAGGTCCTGGATCTTCCATATGATTGGCAACATGGTATAGTCAAATTCCTTTTTTCTAGCTATCATGATTATTATTGGCCCAAAATATGAGAGGAGAACGTAACTAACGACAACATAGATGATTATGTAATTATTGACTTCATCTTAAGCCCTTTCCTTCTTCATGCTACGGATTTTGGTAAAATTTTTATTTTTTAAAAATAAAAGTTGTAGTATATATATTTAATAAATTAAATTAAAAATAATTTTTAATAAACATAAGTAAAAATAAATATTTAATAAAATAATTTTTTAAATTTAAAAATACTATAATACACATCAGGTGTTTTTAAATTTAAAATAAAAAATATTATAATGAATTTTAAAATTTAAATATTAATTAATGTATAAAATTATATTAAATTTTTAATTTTAATAAATACAAGTTAATTTTAAAATTTTTTTAGATATTTTAAAAAATACTCTTAACTTATAAAAATTATAAATATAAGCACATAATAATAAAAATACAAAATACCTCTTTAAAAAATTTTACGAAATCAAACCTAAAGATATTAATTTTAGTAGTCATTTATCTTATTTTTAATGATAATAAAAATAGTTGTAAATATATTTATCTACAGTTACATACTAATCATCTTATATTTTATTACTAAAATATTTTAATAATAATTATATAATTACCGATAAAAATATTTTTGCCCATAAAAAAAATATATAACTATTATAATATAATAATAATAACAAATATATAATCTATCTATTCTATTATATAAAAATCGAATTTTTACACTTAATGATGGAGTTGGTATGACATGCTTCTGAGAATATTTCCTAATTTATTTTTTTTAACTCATTAAATTTAATTTATTATGATAAATTAATTATATCAACTAATTAATTTGATTAGATATTTAAATATCACATAATTTATTATAATTTATATCAATCAATTATTATCAATTACTTTAATTCATTATTTGATAAGAAACATAACAGAATAGATGATTTATTACTTATTCTAAAATCGAAATAAATAGGTTCGATTTACAATGTGTGACACAACATTATATAAATTGAAGCTAATGAATTTAATTTTTATATATATAGGGCCAATGTTATAAGTCGAATTGAATATTCGAATTAGCAATAGTTTTACCTATATAAATATGATCAGAACGTTAAATCCTCATCAAAGTGGAATTCATAATGACTAGTGAGGATAAGTTTTTAGTTTTGTGCACTATAAAAGAATTATTAAGGAAAAAAAACTCAAGAGGAAAAAAAATTTACTGATAAAAATCCGTTGAGTATTTTTATCAAATTTTCTACGAATTTTGTTAAGTTTCAGAATACTATAATCTAAAAACTAGGACTGCATGGCATGAAATGGGTGGAGAAGTTATTTTTATAGAATTTCGATTTCTGTTGTACGAGATGGTGGGAAGTACAACTCCTTTGTGATAGCTAGTGACGAAGATTTGCAAGTTTTGTTTCACTGTCATTGTCAATTTTCTGAGGTGAGGACCCATAAGCTATTGGCCAAGTTTGGAGATGTGGTCTGTAGTTCAGGATGATCAAACCAGAATCCTTAATCTATAGCAATGCCATAAACTTTTAGTTCAATGCCTGTTGGTGCCTCTTCATTTGTGCATGTCATTGCACCTGAGACAGTTTTGGTGGCATCTCTATCCTTCGCAATTCATCTAAACCGTGATGGTGATGGACAAATAGGTGATAATCGACCTTTTAGTCAGCTTATTATTGTGATGATTGGTACTCTTGTTATGATTCTGATTTTCGGAGAAGGTGGAGAATCAGATGGTGTCGAAGATGTACTGCGGGATGATGATGATGTGGAGCCCGCCACGATTAATGAGGATAGCAATGATGATTTAGGGAGGAGTATTCCAGTTAGGGGTGGAGGAACATCTAGTTTGGAAACTCAACAATACCTCCCGCACTTTTCGACTTTAGACTTGGAAGCCATGACACAGCAGGAGTTACCGAATGTAGCATCTAAATTTGGGGCCAAAGATATATAGAATACAAGAGGTATAGTTGAGTTCCAAGTTGGTCAGTAATTTCAGAATAAAGAGGAAGTTGTCTTAAGCGTGAAGACTTATAGCATCTGCCGTGGGGTTGAGTACAGAGTGTTGGAATCTAATCGTGTCAAGTACTATGGAAAGTGTAAGGAGTTTATCAATGGTTGCACATGGTTGATTCGGATCACTCTTCGCCAGCAGAAGGGTAGTTGCAAGGTAAGATGGTATAATAGACCTCATACATGTATGCCCACGTTGATATCTAGTGATCACAGGATGCTTGATTATCATGTTATATCTACTTTCATGCTACCTATGATAAGAGCTGATGTTGCCATGTCGATCAAGGTACTACAGAATGTGACATAGGCACATTCCAAATTTAGACCGACTTACAGGAAGGTTTGGTTAGCTAAGCAGAAGGTTGTTTCACAGATTTAAGAGGATTAGGAAGAGTCATATAATGAGTTAGCGAGAAGGATATTTGGTGTGCAGATAATGATGCCAGGTAGTGTTGCAGTATTGAAAACGAGCCCTGTATGATTTGGTGGGCAAGTCGATGAGTCATCAGCTTATTTTTGTCGGCTATTTTGGACATTCTCACAATGTATTAAGACCTTTAGGTATTGTAAGTCATTGATTAGTATTGATGGCACCCACTTGTATAGTAAATATGGGGTACATTGATGGTTACGATTACTTTGGATAGAAATTCTAACATCATTCTCATTACATTCGCACTTGTAGATGGACCAGGATGTGCCAGGGGAGTTGCAACAACTATCGAGGGGAGAATCCCACCCAATGCAAATGTGTCATCCAAAAGTTCAGATGGAGACTCGTTCAAATTCACATCTAAGTATTTTGGGGTCAGGCGAGCTGAGACCTACAACGCTCCAAATCATCCTCTTGTATGGTCATTCTAATTTCATCAAGGAAGCGTAACCCTCCGAACTCCGCATCAAGGCCCTCACTGCCAAGCAAGTCTGAAAGTAGCTCACCTAAACTAATGTATGTCTGCCTCTCATACACCGCCATGTCACTACTAAACCCCAACAAAATGATCACCAAGACATTTACCACAATCACTACCTAAACCACCACCGCCATAACCATCTCCACCTTTACCTCCACCACCAACCATACATCCACCTCCATCACCACCATAAACTATCTCTACCACCACCACCACCACCATCCAAAATACCACCGCATTACCACTCTCATCTCCGCCTCTCCCTTCTCGTTGATCGTGACCCCTAGCTTCTCTACGGTATCGATCCCTTTTCCTCTAATGCATTAATCACATCGTCAAGCCATCTCTATTCACACTCATTCACTCGTGTCCTAACACGGTGTCTTTGCTCAACCTAATGCCTATTTGGAATATTAAGCACCTGATCAATATCAGGAACATGTCCTGGATCTCTCTGCAGAATTATAACTACTTAAGAATCTCCTGTTATGCTCATGCCACCACTCCAAGTACGCCCATGACGGTCCTGAGTCTGGAATGACATCAAATTATAGCACATGTTGGGCTCTGTTGATCCGATGAATGTGCCAACTCTGCAACGTACTGAAAAATCACCGATCTCTGCCTCAGCCATCCTTCGACTTCAAAAAATTAATGTCGAGCATGGCATGAGGTCGATGATGTACTCCACCAAGCTGTGGTAACACTCTATCCACCTGATGTCACTCTATCACAGTAAAATAGATCAATGCCGTCACAACCCTCCATAACGCCATATGCCAGGACTCTAGTATCTCGAGATGCACTACCCGAGCGACCTCCGGTGAGCTATAAGGCATCTACGTGAACTGTTAAAGAGAAATGGTTGATGCAGGTTGCAAATAAATAGTAAAAAATTAAAATAACTTAAAAATAACAACTTGAAAGCTGAAACACTCACATCCCTTGCCTGAAGTAAATCTATCCTAAGCCTCTAATATGCGACTTTAAGCCCCTTCTCGCTCAATATTGGTTGATATTCTAACCACCTGCGATTCAAAATATTAGCTAAACAATAGCCATATACCGAAAACATATCAACAAACATAACATGTTTAAACATCAAGTACCTCGATACCAAAGGCTAATGAAAGACGTCAAACCCATCAGACCTGAAACTTAGGAACCGTCTGGATTGAAGGAGCTGCAATGGACCGGCCAACTTAATAATGTTTCTGTTGGCCACACGGTACATGCATCGGTATAACCACGAAAGAGCAGCTGATCTTCAGCTGTATCTGTCCATGTCCTCTAGCTACATACAGTAGCCACCGAATGTGAAGACATGTACCAGACCCTTCACCGAAGAGCTGAGTCGATAACAGCATCATGATGTATGCGCTTGCATACCTCCTAACTATATTATTGTCTGCGTCCTGAGGAAGCTCACTGAATGTATCCTGCATCCAAGTGCACTTCACAGTGAATTTGTCGATGCAGTCCGCAGGAGGTAAGACTTAATAATCAAACACTCTAACCACCATTTTTAGTTTAAAATTTCTAACTAACGCTTATAATCGAATACTCTAAGCGACTTAATATTATTGACTCTTTTATCTATCTTGAAAAAATATTCATTTACTAACCTCTTCATTAATGCTTCCAGCAATATGAGCAACTCTGTCCAACAGATAGATACGATCCAAGTCGTCCTCCATGTCCGCAGTTTTAAATCTTGTGGTGGTGTTGCCTAATTTTTCTCTCTAGAGTGCGTTATGGAGGTGGAGAAAATTGTGAATTGTAATTCGAAACAAGTGAATTTAAATTGTATATACAGATACACAACTAGTAAATCGAATTTAATTCATTCAATTTACCTAGGACTTCATTCCTTATAAAATGAAACTACTCAGTCGATTTACTATGGACTATAAATCGATGCATTTTGATTCAATTTACTATGAGTTTTAAATCGAAACTCATTGATTCGATTTACTATAAAGTATAAACTAGTTCACCATCACGGTTTTTTATAGTAAATTGAAGCTATTTAATTTGATTTACTAGTGAACTTACTAATTTAAATTAAATTAATTTAATTTATATTGAGAAAGTATAAATCGAATATAATCGATTTGATTTATATAAATAAATAAATGAGACATGCATATAACTTGTTTGCATTTATGATATTCATATAATATTGGCTTCTATTTCATTTTTAGGTGAATTACCCTAATAATTATGCAATTTATTACCTTTTATTGATATTTATTAAGAATATAAAATACAAGTTTTAATATTTTTATATATTCAATATTGTAAACACAAATTGATTTATTTTTATATCGTGAACAAGTGTTATTAAAATACTTTTTAGTAAGATTTTTCTTTAATATTTTTAGTAGATTTATATATAGTAAAAAATGTAGAATATTTCTATATTCCACCCAAAAATGGTAGCAGGATATATTTTTTTATCAATATAAAAATGTATTGAATTTTATTAAAAAACGAACAATAATATTTGGTTCACACGTCACAACTCACAACAAAAAACAGTTCATGCAACTTGAGAAAAAATTTCATTTGCCTCAGTTCTGATCATAGAATTTCAAGACGCTGGTCTATTTTTCATTAACAATTTATTTTAATTTTTCTGAAACCACACACACCTACCCCATATTATTAAAAGAGCACTAGTGCTTCTTGGTATAAAAAATATTAAAATACTTCAAAAAATTTCACACGAACCATTACTGAAAGAAGCTTATAACAGATGCATTGCATCTTAATTACTTTCAAAAATTCTGAGGCCCGCATGCATTCGTGACATAATTTAATTTAGTATTGACAACAATGGGGGACAAAGAGACTGTGATGCTTTTAATTTCATCTTCTAGTGTGAAATAATGCACGATTAATGTTGAGTAGTTTTATACATATATCTAATTATGTAATAAATAAAAATAATTATATTTTATGTTAATTATATAAATAATTATTAAAAAATATGATTTACAATAGTATAAAATATTTTATATTATTAATATATTAAAATTAAATTAAATAAAATAATTTAGAGTAAATATCCAATATATAATAATTATCTTAAAAAGATTACGAGATTTTTAATAAAAAAAATATTTAACTCAATTTTTAAATTTTATTTTTATAAAACTGATTAATCTCTATACTAAAAAAACATTAAAATTAATCAATTTTATAAAAATAAAACTAAAAAATTGAATTAAATATTTTTTTTATTAAAAATCTTATTGTTTTTTGAAATAGTTACCGGATACGGTTTAGAGTTTTTCTCAATAATTTGTAAATACTTGGAACATGATGAGAAGCGATGACATTTGAATATTTGATAGTGACGCATAGTTACAACAAGGCTTCATTTCATGTATTATTGGACTATTCGCCGCTCTAGGTTGTGAAAATTGTGAGCTGGTGATGCATTTATATAAATGCAACTAATAATTATTCTAACAATCATCAATTGACTTGAATTGAAACTATCAACCACCTTTTAAAATATACTACATACATAAACAACTATATAAATGCAACTAATTATTCCCATTAAGACAAGGTAAATATTCCACAAGCACTTATTAATTATCATTCCATTATTATATTCTTGTAGTTTCCTTAAATTATTCTTTGAATACTAATGCAACCTTAATAATTAGAAAGACATACGTCATGTTATTATTAATGTTTTGCTAAATAGTATTTTGGATTTTACTATACCGTGAAAAAATATTTTATTAAAAGTTATTAAAAATATAATTTATTTTTTTTTATATTTTTAATATACTAAATACATCAAAAACTTTTAAAAAAATTATTATTATTATATTCTTAAAATGGTGGAAATTCATGTGCAGTCGACTTCACATAAAGTTGATACGTGAGAGCCATTAGATGATTTGACTAATTTAACTAAATTTTCATCTAATAGCTCTGAAATATCAACTTCACGTGAAGTCGACTTCACCTAAGTTTTCACCATCTTAAAATATGTCAAACGACACGAATGATCTATATCCTAGTGTTTTTAGTACTTGTTAAAAAATTATAAAATATAGGTTTTTAATGTATTTATTGAAACTAAATGCACAAATTAAAATTATTATTAGTAAAAAGATTTTAATATTTTATTTTAATAAATATACAATAATTACATTAGAACCTAAATTTTGTATATTTTATAATAATATATTTTTTAGTAATTTTAATATATGCTTTTAAAACACATGTAAACTAAATTATTATTATTATTATTTTCAGTAGGAGAAAACAAAACTAGTGATGCATCTGGATAATTCAATCTTGCAATTACTTCAACAGAGACCAGAAAACCACAGGATATGAAAAGGCAGTAAATTTTTTCTAAGCTAAGCTTGCGACAAAAATAAATAAATTCTGGTGTTAGAATTTTCAAAATATATACGGATATTATAGATTTATAGTACCAAACAAATTAAATTAAACATTGAATAGTATTATATATGTTACAAGTCACAATTAAAGAACCCGGAGAATTGGAGAAAGGTCAGCACCTTTGGGAGAAATAAATTGGACAGAATACTAATAATTAATACTCCTTCAAAGCTTTGTCTGCTATTATATGTCTTTTATTGAGATGCTATTTTATACCTAAAAACTTTTTTTTTTAAAAAGAAATGTTATTTTAGATTTTTAATATAGTATTTTTTAATATTTTAAAATTTTATTCATAACTATACAATATCTATTAATTAACTTCCTATACTTGTAATACTATATTACAATTTGTTAAGCTGAATATTTCTGCCTTAAAAGATAACAAATATTTATTAAAAATATATTTAATGTGTATTTCAAAAATATATAACCGCAACTCCTCATTCCTAATGTTAAATATAAAATTTTAATTATTATTCTAAATAACATTAAATAATTATAATTGTCCGCATTAGATGTGCATTAGAAGTATTAATGAACCAACCATAGACTATGTATATAGAAAATTCAGAAATATTATGGTCAAATTTTTTATGAATATTAGTTAATATTTAATCAATATTTTAATTTTATATTATTAAGACTTCGAATTTATAATTTAAAATTTAAAATTTAATATTCAATGTTTAGAATATTAGCCAAGTGCTATCTAAATAATAAATTTTGTTGATTATATAGTATTGCATGTTTTAGAAAATTAACTATCAACGGGTCTTTGTATAAAATACATATTAGGTATTTATTAAATATATATATATATATATATATTTTACTATAATATTTCAAATACCGGTTAATTTTTAATATTTTAAAAAAAATTGTTAACCAATTTATGATAAAAGACATTGGTTCACGAAAGAGACAAAATTAAACGATTTCTTTTTGTTACATTAAATAAATTTTTTGTTGTTCATTTTTTTAGTTCGGTAGATTAATGATTAATTTGTTGCGGATCAGAATTCTATATAAAAATTTGTAATTTGTTAATAGATTATAACATGTACAAAGTAGAATTTAAATTTCAACATTTATGTTAGCAAATTAGTAAACTAAGAGTCAATAAGTTATAGTTGAGATGACATAATATCTTCATACTCATCTAAAAGGTTACGAGTTTGAATCTCTCTATCCTCAGTAAATAAAAAATTAGTGAACTAACAATTAAATCAGTCTAATTGATACATTAAATACTTAGTAAATGCTATGATACCTATCACTTTTTATTTAAGTTACTAAAAAAGGTAAATAAATAATTAAATTTTACATAATTTATTTTTTATTTTAAACATTTTATTTTTTACTTTAAAAGAGAAGTTAGATAATTTAGGCACCATAACAAAGATACTATATAACTCACCTAAATACTTTATTCCGCTTTTTCTTTTTCATGTGTGAGAGAGAGAGGAGTGTATCTCACAATGATGTGAGAAGAGATGAGTTTTATACTGGTATGACTTAAACAACTAGGTGCCTCAGATTTATTTCATTTTTTAAACCAACAATTACAAATCCGACAGTCCGATTTGTGATTTCAAAAATAAAAAAAAATTAATGTTAAAATTAGACCGTCCGATTTTTATTTTTAAAAATAAAAAAAAATAAAAAATACAAATAAATTGAACTCTCTGATTTGTAGTTTATTTTTTTTCAAACAAATCAGACCCTCCAATTTGTAGTTTATTTTTTTCTTCAAACAAATCGGACCGTCCGATTTAAATAAAACACCGTATAAAAAAACACTTAATTTTCCAATAACAGTATATTACACGTATATTTAACCAATATAAAAAAAAATTAGCCTACTTTATTCTTAGCAGGCAGCAGGAATTCCATTTGCACTTTAATTTAAAGAGGGGGTATTGAAATATTGAATCATGAAAGCATGAAAGGACATGAAGGAAGAAAGACTAATTCATGAAGAGTGAGAAACAGAAACTACCATTTTCTATTATCTTGTGAATGTGAATGTGAATGTGAGTGACTCTACACTTCTCTGCTTCCTCCCTGCCTCTTCATTAATGTCACCTCTTTCTCACATTTTCCAAGGTGCTGTTCCCTTCTGCTACTGCCTCTTTCTTTCTTTCTTTCATTCTTTTCTCCTTCCATGTTTCACACCAATTATTTATTTATTTATTTATTTTTAATTAACTAAGTTTTCAAAGTGTACTCCAATCCTTCATCAAATTCTGTGCATGATGCTCCTCCAACTTGCTTCAATCACATATTATGTTTTGCTTCTTCCGTCTTTGTTTTTCATGTTCATCCCAACCACCTATGAGCTCCAATCAGATCAGACTCAAGCTTTGTTTCAACTCAGGAAATTACTTGAATACCCTTCCTCTTTGCAACCCTGGCAAAATTACAATGCTGACCTCTGCTCCCTTTCTTCATCCCCAAATTTGACCGTTAAATGCGACCATGATTCAGTAACGGAGCTCAAAATCATGGGTGATAAATCTCTCAAGCCATCAACTTTTGATGGATATTCAATTCCCGATCATACACTAAGCCTGAATTTCTCCATTGATTCATTTTTCACCACACTAACAAGGTTAACGAGTTTAAGGGTTCTTAGCTTAGTGTCCTTAGGGTTATGGGGGCCACTACCTGAAATAATTCACCGTTTGTCTTTGCTTGAGGTTTTGGATTTGAGTTCAAATTTCTTGTTTGGTGCTTTACCACCAAAAATATCCACCATGGTAAAGCTTCACACTGTAACACTTGATGGAAATTACTTTAATGCCACTCTGCCTGATTGGTTTGGCTCTTTCTCTAATCTAACAATGTTGAGTTTGAAGAGCAATCAATTCAAGGGTCAATTCCCTGTTTCACTTTGCAAAATTGAGACACTTGAAGTTATTTCCATGCCCCACAATGAGTTGTATGGTGAATTGCCTGATTTAACTGCTCTGACTGCTCTACATGTTTTGGATTTAAGGGAAAACAATTTAGATTCTCAACTACCAATGTTCCCCAAATCAGTAGTCACAGTTCTGTTGAGCAATAATTCCTTACATGGAGAGATTCCTAAGCAATTTGGTGAGTTGGTTCATCTTCAGCATTTAGATCTTTCATCAAATTACCTAAGCAGGGTGCCACCACCTTCCTTGTTCTCCTTACCAAACATTAGTTATTTGAATTTGGCAAACAATGTGTTAAGTGGTTGCATTCTGGGGAAGCTTACTTGTGGCGGCAAGCTCGGCTTTGTGGATATTTCTGGTAACAAGTTAAATGGTGGACTACCTTCTTGCTTGGCCAATACATCTGATAGTAGAGTTGTTAGATATGGTGGAAACTGTTTGTCTATCGACAATGCTGGTTCGCACGCTCAGCGGAGAGGGTCTTATTGCGACGAATCTGGCTTGGGGTGGAAGAAAGTCAAGGCGTGGAAAGTAGCCGTGGTGGTGGCCATGGTTGTTGGACTTGTGATTGTGATTCTTGTGTCTGGAGTTTTCATGTGTAAAAAATGTCATCAGATTCAGAGGAAGATAATTAGGCATGATTTGTTGCCTAAGATTCTCCAAGGAAACTCCACCACAGGGGTTTCCTCTGAAATCCTTGCAAATGCAAGTAAGTGCATTGCTTAGGCAGCAAATTTTGGTGTGTATATTATACAATGATTTAAGTTTTTTAGATCTTAATTAAGTGGAGGTACAATTCTAATAAAAAGTATTGTGTTAATTCTTGTTTCTTTTCAGGATTCATTTCTCAAACAGTGAAACTTGGGTCGCAAACTACTATGACCTGTCGGCAGTTTTCAATAGAAGAGTTGAAGGAAGCTGCAAGAAACTTTGACATGTCAACTTATGTTGGAGAAGGCTCCATAGGGAAGGTACCTTTCTTCAACAACTCAATCTTTTTTTGTTTTGAAAGTTTATTTCAGTTTGCTATAAAGTTGCAAGGTGGGAAGTCCTTTTCAAGATTATATCATTCATAAAACCAAAACAGAATAACTATTTTGTCATACTCGTTCTGTATCTTAATTGGAAATTCCATTCTTAATTTGCTATTAATTTTCAGCTGTACAAAGGTAAACTAGAGAACGGATCCCACGTGATGATAAGATCGTTGGCTCTGTCGAAAAAATGCTCAATTCAAAATCTTAAAGCCCGGTTGGATTTGCTCTCAAAGCTTCAACACCCAAATTTGGTTAGCCTTTTGGGTCATTGTATTGAATTCCAGGGACATGATGATTCTAGTTCCAACAAACTCCATCTTGTGTATGAGTATGTGCCAAATGGAAATTATCGGAGCTATTTGTCAGGTCAGAATGCCATTATTATAATATACATATCTGGATGAATGCATCAGTCTAAATTGTTAGTCCAAACTTCCAAATTATAGTGTTGATTTATTTTGTATATGATAGCTTTCTGCCTTGAAGATTGACTTCACTAATCTTGCTTCATTCAAACATGCAGAGTTTTCAGCAGGGAAGGCACTTAAGTGGTCTGATAGACTTGCAATTCTAATTGGAGTTGCTAAAGCTGTGCATTTCTTACATACCGGTGTCATCCCTGGTTGTTTCGAAAACCAGCTAAAGACAAAGAATGTTTTACTTGATGAGCATCACATTCCAAAATTAAGTGACTATGGAATCGCGATCATTCGAGAAGAAATAGACAAGCATGAGGTATGTTTGCTGTGAAGTCATTCTAGTTGTTTAGCAATCATATAACATGATTGATTGTTGAGTGATTCTGCTGCTTTCTTTGTGTTGCAGGCAAAGGGAGAGAAACTAAAATCATGGTATGATACTACCACCTTTATTTCTTTACTGTTTACTTGGTATCACTGATATTAGGTGTGGTTCGCACGAAAACATTTGGCAAACCACACACTCTAATATAGAGTGATGACATCAAAGAACCATTCATTCATGCTTATTGCTTAGTTTTCACTCTTCCAGCATTTGCTTACATATTCAGATCTTGCATTTGTTTCCTTCAAACCACATTGGTCCTCATTGGCCCCTACCTCTGCCATTACCATTTTTATGATTAAATTATTTTCAGTAGATGGAAAATAAACTTATCAATTTCCCCTTTTTATCTTGTAGCCAGAGGACAAAAATGGAGAGTGATGTTTATAATTTTGGGTTCATATTGCTCGAATCACTTGTTGGACCGATAGCAAGCGACAAAGGAGAAACATTCTTTGTAAATGAAAAGGTAAAAAAGAAATTTCAAGAGTACATGTTTTTTCTGTTTTCTTTTTATTTTTCTTATTCGAAAATTAGTTAATAAACTCTGCTACTTGTGAACAACAATAGGCTTCCTTTGGCAGTCAAGATGGTAGAAGAAAGATTGTGGATCCATTAGTACTGACCACTTGCTCTCAAGAGTCGTTGTCAATCGCAATATCCATAACAACGAAATGTATATCGCCGGAATCTTCATCCCGTCCCTCTTTCGAGGATGTTCTATGGAACTTGCAGTATGCTGCTCAAGTTCAAGCTACTTCAGAGGCGGATCAAAAATCAGATTCAAACATGATAGGTCCAAGTTTGTAGGACTCACATTACCATAACTTAAGGTAAAATAGTGATGCATGATGTCAATCTCAGTGCAAATGTAAAGGATATAGTTGTAAAAATGTTTCCTCCTGTTTCTTCAGGTTTTTCTAGATTATGATAGAGCTTTGTTATATAGGATTCATACAAGTTTTTAGGGACTAGAAAAGTAGGAGAATTCAAGAATTTGAACAAGGACTGGTAGGTTGAAGGTCCTAACGACAGTGTATTTCTAATATTGGTGTGCTTATGTTGAAAAATAAATTGTATATTTATCATATTTATGTGTTAAACTTTTATTATATACTTTTATGTTGTACATTTAGCATTACTGAATGTAAAATTGAAATTCAAAGGAAAAAAAACACCATTAAAGTTGAAGCAAAATGGAAAAAAGTGTAGTTCAAGCACAAAGAAAATTCCTATTTCATAAGATGAACCTCATTCTTGTGCTATTGTTTCCTAAGCATAAAACTCAATTAGCCAAAGGAAATACTGAAATAGTTCAATGTATTGTCAACTTAATTAGGAAAGGAGACAGGTCAAATCCTATTTTAATTTCAGACAGATGTATTCCATCTTTAATTAAATTACCTAAAATAAATATTTCTTATAACTTCAATCTTGAAGTTGACATCCCAACCCCTCACATTATTTTTATTTATGTTGAATATAATATATCTGTGTCTCAAAATATAGTTAGGTGTGATCATTAGTTTTGGAAGAGAGAATAATATATATTCTCTTACAAAACAATTAAACAGGTACTTCAACTTAGGATCAAACTATCATTTAATGATTGACTACTATTGCTTTTCTATAGTTTGGATAATGCAGCTTTTGCAAGTTAATAGTTTCAAAATAGTTTATTTTTGGTTTTGGAAAATAGTTTGTTATTTGCTTCAAAATATATCAAAATGAAAACGGCAAAAATGTTTAATTAACAAGTATTCTATAAGAGCACTTAGCTTGTTATTGTGAATATGTTAAATATAGTATGAAATAGGTTTTTTTTTATCCATCAATTTCCAAATTAATTATGTAATTTTTTTCCCACAGCAGAAAATAGTCTCTTTCAATTTCATTGTACCTTTTTTTTAAAACTGTTATGTGATGAATTAAAAACTACTAATAAGTAATATTTATTATTGATTAAATTAATAATTTAAAAAATAAAAAATAGGGTAAAAAACCATAATAAGCCAACTGGCTCAGAAAATTACGTAAATACGCCAAAGCAGAAATCGTTACAGCAATAAGCCAGATCGTATTTTTATATAATTCGAACCAGGTTGGTTCGAACTCTATTTGTTAGTAAATCGAACCAGGTTGGTTCGAATTATGGTTTATTTTTGTTAGTAATTCGAACCAGCTTGGTTCGAACTCAAAATGGGAGTAATTCGAACCAGGGTGGTTCGAATTAGGTTATTTTATTTGTTAATAAATCGAACCAACCTGGTTCGAATTATGAATGAATGTAATTCGAACCAAGGTGGTTCGAATTATAGAGAGAAAGGGTTTTCCGTGTAAATCGAACCGGGCTGGTTCGAATTACACAAATCATAGGTCGAACCAGACCGGTTTGAATTAGGGTGAGACTGACTGAGCTGTTTATCTATGGACGAAGCAGATCCGAATCGGCCAAAGAGGTGCGGCGTATGGCGCCAACCCGGCCTATGTCACTATTCATAGTTCGAACCAGACCGGTTTGATTGTTTATGAATAATGCAACACTTTCCGTGGATGCAGAAATTAATAAGAAAAAAATAATCACTAAACTGTTTCAAGATTCGTTGATTGTACGAAGTGAATGTCCCACAAGAGAAATAAAAAAAAAAAAACATAGGAGAACAGACTACAACATAATAAAGTAAATGAACAGAATTGGTGGAGGGAAAAAATGGGTGACAAGACATAACACTGTCACCGAGTTTCAAATATGATGACGAAAAAGACTCTAACATGCCTCTTTGTTTGAAATGCTCTTCTTTGGGGTTAACTTAGCGGAGAAGTATTATTTAAAGACAATAATTAAAATAAAATATTATTCAGTAATAATATTTAAATATTGGAAACTGTCCAAACTATGGAAAAAAAAGTACAAACCACAATCATACATGATTGAACTTTAAAGAAAAAAATACATGAAACATGACTCATCTAAACAGATGCGACCCAGTGCCACAGCGAGGGGGTACCCGTGCCCTCTGACCTCGGCGGATCAACGGCTCGACATCCTCGATGTCATCCTCGTCATCCGGTGGGGCAGGCTGTGCAGGTGGCGCAACATGCAGGGGTGTCGCCGAAATCCCTGCGACAGACTGTGATGCAGCGGTGAAGGCGGATGGAGGAGTACCTCCGAGACGGAACTGGTGACCAGCGGATGAGGATGGAGGCTCATTCAGATCAACATCTAACGGGGCCTGTGTGCCTGAGGTCTGACCACCACTGCGCGGAGTGGCCTCCCCCTGCATGATGGCGCTGATCTCGTCAAGGAAGCGTGGACTCCCAAAGTCCCCAACAAGCGTGTCTGACCCAATGAAGTCTGACCACTGTGATCCGGAGATGCGCCAAGGTGTCCCCCCCTGCTCAGGCTGGTCATCGGCTGGCACACCAACGAAGTAATCTCCAAGAGGGCCTGATCCAAGTACAGCATCACCTGTGTAAGCCTCGGCACCCATCCCTGTACCATACAACTCACCTGCATGACCATGATCGTGTGTGGTAGTACCAGCAGATGCAGCAGCCCCTGAACCACCCCCACCAACGGGCCGATGCTGATCGTCGGTGTCGTCCCGATGGTCAGGACGACCCCTCGCCCTACCTCGCCGGCCTCGTCCTCCGCCTCTAGCGGGACCGGCGTCGTAATCATCGTGCACACCAAGGTCAGGGAACCTCCACTCACGCTGGCTCCTCCGTGTCCCCACACCCATCCTCCTATCAACCCTACGCCTGTCCGGCACGTCCTCCTGACGATCCATGTCAGGAACTCGCCCCGGACCCCGCTGTGAGGCCTCTAATGGAATAGGAACTGCTCTAGGATCCCCCAACTGCGACTCTGGAGACAAGAACCTCTTACCATACTGACGCCACCAGTCAAGGAACGCATGCGAAGGACCGGGGTCGCCTACAACGTCGAACCTCAGCACACAGTCCTGACGAGAGTCCCAAAGGAGATGCCACCTCTGCAAAGTAGACGGGAACCATCGATCGCCGCCTCTACCGTCCTTGGACATCAAAAAGTCAATGTTCAGGGCGGGATGCGGAATGGGCTGAACCCCACCAAACTGCGGAAGAACACGATCTATCTGATGCCACTCTATCACAGCAAAGTAGATCAGCGCCGTCACAGAGCGCCACAACGCCATATGCCGAGGCTCCAAAACCTCTGGATGCACAACCTGAAGTACGTCCGGAGTAGTATACGGCATCCATAGAAACTGCAAAAGGAACTCGCCCTTGTCAGGGCAACTTTATCACACAACTAGAAATGCTAGATTCTAAAGGAGACTTGTTAAGTAGCATACTCACCTCCCCATCCTGTAACATGTCTATCCTGAGCCTCCACATCTCCACTCTAGGACCCTTCTCGCTCCCGGAAGGGTTGTAACCTGACCATCTGCACCATACACATTTGTTACATGAACAGAAATATTAATGACTACGCAGTTATGTATGTCAAATTGAAATAGAGAAGGCATAGTATAGTACCTGGATGCCAATGGCCAGCTCGACTCCTCATATCCTGCTGGCCTAAATCGAGGAAAGCGCCAAAAGATCCAAGACTGGAGCAGCTGAAGCGGGCCCGCTAACTTGACCACATGTCTGTTTGCCACTCGGCACATGCACCGGTACAACCAAGCCAGTGCGGCGGAACCCCAACTGTAGGTACCCATCTCCTCCAGCCTAGCTACGTACGGGAGCCATCTGATGTGAATCCGGTTCCCGGACTTGTCCGCAAACAGCTGCGTGCCCAACAACATCATGATGTACGCACGGGCATAACGGCGCACAGTCTCATCATCAGCATCCTCAGGGCACTCCCCGAAGGTCTCCTGAAACCAGCTGCAGTTCACTGCGTACTTCTGAACCTGGCTGGGAGGAGGTATAACTCCGAGCAACTCCTGGAACCAGACCCAGGCTGGACGGCCACCCTCGATGTATATATGGAACTCGGACAAGCACCCGCTCACGTAACGGCCGTCCACTGGCAAACCCAGCTGGTATGCCACGTCCTGGAGTGTGATGGTGCACTCTCCGAACGGCATGTGGAACGTGTGCGTCTCTGGACGCCATCGCTCTACGAAAGCACTGACAAGAGCCTCGTCTAGCCGGAACCATCGGTCATTCAGCCTTGCAAGATGGTATAGACCTGCCATCTGCAAGTACGGAACGTATCTGTCATCAAGTCGCATGCCCTGCTGCTGTCGCATGCTCCTAATGCATCGCTGGGGCTGCTCACAAAATGAAACGCTCAGTTAGAACCGGCTTGAAATCCAACCACAACCATAAGCAGCATCATAAATCATCAACATACCATTCTGCTAAATAAGACCGCATAACATTACATGAAAGATAACCAACTAGAAAACAAATCCATAGACCGCACAACTAAACCGCATAAATAAACCAGCCTAACGAGAAACAGCTTAACTAAACCGGTTTACGTAAAAGAGCTACGGTAAAAACAACTAGCATAAAAAAAGTCAAACAAATCACCAACATAAACCACTAACGAAAATCACCTACCCTAAACCACTAACATAAACCGTTTGCATAAACCACTCGCAAAAACCGCTAACACAAACCACCAACATAAACCACCAACAGAAACCACTAACTTAAACCACTAGCATAAACCACTAACAAAAACTACTAACATTACCCACCTACATAAACCACTAACATAAACCACTAACATAAACCACCATCTAACCCACATGCAAAACCACTAACATAAACCACCAACAGAAACCACTAACTTAAACCACTAGCATAAACCACTAACTTAAACTACTAACATAAACCACCTACATAAACCACTAACATAAACCACTAACATAAACCACCATCTAACCCACATGCAAAACCACTAAGGCACAAATACCGCTAGAATAAAAATATTTCCGTACTAACCTCCTCGTCGATGACCCCGGCTATATGAGCGACTCCGTCCAACCGATATAACCGTGCCGGATCGTCCCCTATGAGCAGAGTATTCCGTTCAGCTATTATTCGGAGAGAATCTCGGTCGTTTTCTCTGAGATTTTGTGGGGTAGGGGGGAGGAATAAGAGTTCGAATGAGGGTGATTCGAACTCCTTATATAGCCGAATCAAGAGTAATTCGAACCACCTTGGTTCGATTTATGAAGGAGAGTAATTCGAACCAGCTTGGTTCGAATTACATGCTTTGCAATGGTAGTAGTTCGAACTAGCCTAGTTCGAATTATGTGTGAGTGAAGTTCGAACCACCTTGGTTCGAATTACGTTGAAATAACAACCTCTAATTCGAACCACCTTGGTTCGAATTACTACCATTTTGAGTTCGAACCAAGCTGGTTCGAATTATATAAAAATGCGGTCTGGCTTATTGATGAAACGATTTTTGCTTTGGCGTATTTACGTTATTTTTCCACTCATTTGGCTTAATATGATTTTTTACCCTAAAAAATAACTTAGCACATATTAAGCCACTAGACAATAATAAATAAAGTAAATTGAAGCTAAAGTTTAGGCTACGATATATGGCTAAACCACCATGACTACTCTATCATCGTCATAAGTTAAAGTGGCCATTTTTATTGATGGGTTCTGTAGGTAACTATGGTTATCGTGATTAGTGGTTACTGTCTAATTATTTGAAATTGTTTAATTTTGTTAATTATAATTTATTAAATGAGTTATAATATTACATTTTAAACAATTTATTATAAGAAAAAAATATGTAAGTTTACATATATACGACTAAATTATAATAAATAAAAATATCATGTTGAAAAAAGGCTAGACATAACAAAATGTTATAATAATTAATTCATAACTATTTTTAACTCACCGAAACAAAACACTCCGTTTAAAATGATAAAAATAAGATTTAGCTAATATATACCTTAATGTTAATGCTATTAATTAAAAAATTTGTATGAATAAGATATACAATTTAAAATTTCAATGTATTTATTGTTTATTAACTAAAATAAAAAATTCAAAAACTTTTACTAACAATAACACTAACATATACCATTAGAATACATATTAACTATACAAAACATTCAAACTATCATCATATTTCTCAACAATATTAGTTAAATTTGGATCCTCTAAATTTTAAATTTATATTTTAGAGGGTAAAGTGTGATCTTCTATTTTTGAATGGTTTCTCTCTTATATTTATTTTTGGTCCTACTTATAAAATAAATGATGAAAAAATACACTTTACTCTTTAAAGTGAAATTCAAACTCTAAAAAATTCAAATCCATATTAGTTAGGCTGACATGATTATTATGGACAAAAAAAACATAATCATGGCAAAATGTACAATTTTTTAAGTTTGTCACCAATTAATAAATTGGTATATACACATGGTGAAATTTGAATTACCAATATTTATTTAAAAGAAAAAGTGAGTTGATTACTCGACCAACCTAAATTCGTTGGCAAGACGAGTAAACTATGGGTGGATTGCTGTTGTCAAAGACAACCATTGTGTGTAAACGACGCTTATTGGGTGCGTGTGAGTGGTGACGTGTTCTTCACGCGCGGTTTAGTAGAGTAACCAATACCACTACCACCAATGTTCTGTTACTTCAACAAATCCAAGTCTAACCGAGTCACCAAATTAAAGCAACTCTCATAGCATGATCCATTGCAATTAGCATACAGTAAAACTGTGGAAAAAAATATGCTCTAAAATTAGCATATAGTACAACTCTCATGTTTTTTTTATAAGTATGTTGAAGTAGATGATAAGCTTCATAAAAAAATGAGGAGGGACGACATTGTAAAGATAAACTATCTACATTCAAGAAAAATTCTACTTCCAATACATAAATAGCATTACTTTATATTGTAGGTCCACATAATTTCTGGCGAGGTATCAACATCTTGGAACGTGGTGATTTCATAGTTTACACCAAACGAAGTGGTTTTGTCATCTACCAAATAATATATCATGTTCTTGGCCAACAAAATTAGCCTACCCAATCCTTTTTTTCAAACTAAAATAATGTTCGCAGAGTAAGATATTATATTAACAAAAAAATATTGAACATAAATATCATATATGTACTATGTATTTCAATTTCAGAAATTTTAGTGTCCTTCTCTTAAGATGTTATGTATTTTAATTTTAAATATTTTAGATAATTAATAACTTTTAGTATTTTTTACTAATAGGGAGATATTTCCATAAAGATACTTAAAACGTCTTTTTTTAAAGATGTTTGTTATTAACTAAAATTTAATACATATAATTGATTAAACTATATTATTTTTGTCAAAATTAGATTAAACAAATTAATTTGGTCAAAAAATTGGTAAATCAAACCTTGAACCAATTTAAATTAATATTCTTTTATAGAAAATGAATACAATAACCTTATTATAGAAAATGACTAAAATATTATTATTATATATATTTTTTTAATTTTAAAAATCCTAAACTCTATAATGACACAAAGAAAAAAAAGGGTTAGAATTTAGAGTTTTTATATATATAAAAGAATATTTTAGTCATTTTTTATAATAGAAATATTGTAATTATTTTTTATAAAAAATATTAATTTAGACCGGTTCAAGATATAGTTTATTAATTTTTTGGCTAACTCAATTTATCTGATCTAATTTTGATAAAAATAATATAGTTAATCAATTATATGTATTAAATTTTAATTACTTAAAAACATCTAAAAAAAAGACGTTTTAAACGTCTTTATCTAAGTGACTCCCTTTTTACTATTATTTAGTCAGCACAAATATTAAATTATTTTTATTAAATAAATTTTATTAATTTATGTATACAAATTTTGAAAAAATACAAGTACAAACCGTATTGATTTATGTGTACAAAATTCTAGTAAATATAAATACAAATTATATACTTTATAAAATATTTATAAATATGAATGCAAATTATTACTAATAAAAAATAATAATATTTATTAGTTATATAATATTTTTATTTTTAAATTTTATCTTTTTCTTTGTTAACACTACCAAATGTCTCTTTGCTTTGCATCATGGTATGCATGTTATACACCAAACAAACATTAGTGTGTATATATAGAAGCGATGTGCCTTAGAAGTTGCAGGTGAAACTGAAAAAGGAAAAGTGAAATAGAGTCAAGAATGTATGAACAAAACAGAAAAAGATAAAATACCATAGAATGCACCTGCACTCACGTGTCAGTTATGGCAAGCTTTCTGATTCTACCACCACCAACTCTTTTTTCCTGGTAAAATATATAAAAACTCTACTCGCTCTTCTGTATAAAAAAAATGTTAAAGAACATTATATTTCTTGTAAATTGTTTCATGTATTGATTGATAGCTCTCATGGCGATTTTTTCATCAGATCAGAGTGCTACTGATTACTTGACATAACAAGCCATGGTTCTAGGCATGAAAGCTAAGAACAGAAGAAGTGGAAGCATTCAAATTGATTACCTCATTCATCTTAAGGAGATTAAGCCATGGCCTCCAACACAATCCCTAAGATCCCTTCGTTCCGTACTCATTCAATGGAAGAATGGAGAATCTTCATCCGGTTGTACCAAACTCGTTTCTCCTTCACTCGGTTCCGTTATCGGCGAAGGCAAAATCGAATTCAACGAGTCGGTTAAGCTTTCTGTTACGTTGTTAAGGGACGTGGCTGTTAGAGGCGGTGATGCTGACGTGTTCCAGAAGAATCTCTTGGACCTGAACTTGTACGAACCGCGACGCGAAAAGTCACAGTTGTTGGCATCTGGAACCATAGACTTGGCAAATTTTGTGATGCACAAGGAGAGATTCGAAGTTACTGTGCCTATGAACTGCAAGAGGAGCTACAGAAACACAGATCCGCCATTGCTGTTTGTTAAGATTCAGCGAGTAGAAAAGAGTCGCGGTAGCTCTTCCTTGAAGGACAGGTTTTCTACAGAGGATTGCAAGGAAAGAAACAATAGTAATGGTGGAGGCTCTGTTTCGGATTTGATCAGTGAAGAATATGCTGAGGAAGCTGAGATTGCTTCTTTCACTGATGATGATGACGATGAACACTCCTCACATTCATCGGAAAAGGTACGTGCGACTTCTCCCACAGTTACCATAGATTTGTGCATAAATATACGTGTAATTTAATTTATTTTTAATGAATATTTTAAATTTAATATGTATTTTATGGTAACTGATTTTAGTGTACATTTAATATAGTTTAAAAATGTTTTTCAATTTTGTAACATAATAATTGAAATTTAATTTGGCAGAATGGGGCAGATAGACAAATTTACAATACAAGTATGAATGAGAAGAAGAATTCCTTGGCTTCTGATGCTTCCATATCTCACTCTCTTAACCTTAATTCACTATCAACTCAAGAACGTGTTCTGGCACGTGCTGATTCAGATTCTTCATCCTCATCTTTAGTTTTTAGTTTTGATCTGAATTCTAAAAGCAGGACAAGAAACAGTGAAAATGAAAATGTGGGTCAGAATGTTCATGAAAAGGTAGCTGCAGGTGTTCAAAGGAAGAGCAAAGAAAATGCTTCTATCATTATTAATTCAGGGAACACATTATCTGAAATTAGTAGTGTTTACAAAGGCGAGAATCCTAGCTACGAAAACTGTGATAATTGTGAAAGCAATGAGAAATTAAATGGGAGATATGAGAAAGGAGATGAACAATTGGTAGCACAAGGTCCCAAAGATCAAGTCTCATTTGATAGTACTAAGGATTCTACTGACAGACTAAAGATCTTGCAGCTTGCGCAATCTCCGGCAGACTCGGCTTGGAAAATCTCCGGCAGACTCGGCTTGGAAAACTGGATTGTTTGGTACAAATCACTATGTTGAAGTAAAGGAAAATGGTGGTCTTGGAGATTCAAGAAATAATGGAGGGAATGGCCGAAAGGTTTATCCAAAAGCAACAAGAAATGGTGGTTTAGATGGAAAAATGGAGCACTTGGAAATGAAGATAAAGAAGCTTGAAGGAGAGTTAAGAGAAGCAGCTGCTATTGAGGCTGCTTTGTATTCAGTGGTTGCTGAGCATGGAAACTCCATGAGTAAGGTCCATGCGCCGGCTCGGCGCCTTTCCAGGCTGTATCTTCATGCTTGCAAAGAAAATATTCAAGGAACAAGATCTGGTGCTGCTAAAAGTTCTGTTTCTGGATTAGTACTTGTTGTGAAGGCTTGTGGAAATGATGTCCCAAGGTATTTTTTAGGATTACTTATTATTTCATTTTTCATTAATGTATCAGTTGACCTAACTATCCGGAAACCAAAATAAGAAGGTGAAAAAAAAAGGTATAAAGACCTAATTACAAATTTGATAAAACTATAGGGATCAACAAAGTAGTTAATCCAGATAAGAATGAATATTTTGCTGCTATAGTTTCATCATAAATTGTGGCAACTAATTGAACTCTTGTTTCATCTGGGTACAGGTTAACATTTTGGTTGTCTAATACAATAGTATTGAGAACAATTATAAACCAATCCATCAAAGATTCAGTTCAATCAAATAATTCTGGAGTTATCCGCGGAAGGAAATACAACGGTGACTTGTACGGCAAGATAACCTCCACGGCTGCAAGATTGAAGGGATACCACCCTGCAAAAAATGAACATAGAGCAATAGGCTATGCAAGTTTTGGTAACTGGGAGGATCCACAGGTGTTCATATCAGCACTGGAAAAAGTGGAAGTTTGGATCTTCTCTCGCATTGTTGAATCTATCTGGTGGCAGGTAAATGCTGATCTTATCTTTTCTTTCGCCTCCAACAACCTTAATGCTGCAATGCTAGGTGAAATTTTGTACCAATTATATATATTTGTTGATTTACCGAATTTTTAATTGGACATTATAGTTTTTAACTACATTTTATTACTCTAAAGTCTCTTACTGATTGATGGATAAGTTATTTTCTAGATCACGTTGAATAATTTTTTTTATATACATGTTGGATGAGTAAATTTTATTATAAGAGAATTAGATATTTAAAAAATATCATAAAGTTTTTTTTTGGAAATTCTAAAATAATAAAAATTTATTAAGAATTAAAGTGTTTGATCTGAAATATATTAAAGATTAATTTGAGTGTTTCATCTAAAAGTCACTAAAAGGTCACATTGACCAATTTTGAAAAAGTTATTTTTGTGGTGATTTTGGTCATTCATATAAGACCGGTTCGGATTTTATCTTCTAACTTTTCTTATAATGTAATACTCTTTACTTAAAAGGTAGTGAAGTTACATCAGTTTCTATTAGCTACATATCATGTACATCGTTTTGCCCAAAATTATGTAAAAAAGAAAAATAGACAACATTATGAAATGAGTTAAAATAGTTCGCTTTTACAAAGTCTATCAAACGATGTTGAATTAATGAGAAATTTTATGGCTATGATCTATATAACATATTTTACCTTTCAATCTAACATATGCAGCCTTATTTTTCTTATCCAGACTCTGACTCCACATATGCAACCTATTGCTGCAAAATTGGCACAAAAGGAAGTGAATTCTGCCTCAAGAAAAAACAAGAGAGGAAAATCTAACTCATATGAGAAAGAGAAAGGGGAGGGGAACTTGCCACTTGATATTTGGAAGAAAGCATTCAAGGAAACCTGTGAAAGGCTCTGTCCTATTCGATCTGCAGGGCATGAGTGTGGTTGTTTGCCTATAATCCATAGATTGGTTAGTCTCTGTCTCCACAAAACCTTCTTTCTTTTTGTTCCACGTTTTTGTTGTCATCTTTTCCTTAATGAGAAGAATGCATAACTATGTTGATGTAGATAATGGAGCAATGCGTGGCAAGATTAGATGTGGCTATGTTCAATGCAATTCTTCGCAAGTCTTATGATGAAATCCCAACTGATCCTCTATCGGATCCCATTACTGATCCAAAGGTTCTTCCCATTCCACCTGGGAAATCAAGCTTTGGAGCTGGTGCACACTTAAAAACTGTGGTAAGTTCTTTGGTTCCTGTAAATGATAAATAGCCATTTTTTGGGCCATTTTTTATATAATTTTTAAGAAATGAAATTGATTCCTACAGATTGGGACATGGTCTAGATGGTTGACTGACCTATTCGGGATGGAGGACGACGACGACCATCCAGTAAAGGAAAAAGATGACAATGAAAAGAATAATGAGAAACAAATTACATCTTTCAAGTCCTTCAATCTTCTTAATGCACTTAGTGACCTTCTAATGCTTCCTAAGGACATGTTGTTAAGTGCATCAGTTAGGAAAGAGGTTTGCAAATCACATTGAACCTCCCTTCATTCATTCAATTACTTACCAACTTACCATCAAATTGTTTAATTATTCATCACACTAAAAGGGTTCTTTCTTGCTAAGGTATGCCCAATGTTCAGTGCAACACTTATTAAGAAGATTCTAGACAGTTTTGTGCCAGATGAGTTTTGCACTGATCCAGTTCCCCCTACTGTTTTTGATGCTCTGAATTCAGAGGTTAGTTAATTTAATATGCACTTAATTTTAGTCTCATTATACAGATTTAATAGCTGAATTTTTTATATACATAACATTTTTGAATATCCATATATGAAAAATGATTAAGAGTTATAATTCATATTCTTAATTACCTTATATTAAGTACACATACATAACATTATACTAATAATGTTGTTCCAACTTTCAACATACTATACTCATAATATGCATGGCTGTCTTATATACAATGTTGAATGATTTATGATCTACAATTTTTTATTTTAAATTTGATGCAGAGTGATACACAGGAAGGAAACGAATCTGTCCTAAACTACCCATGCATTGCAGCTCCAATTATATATTTGCCTCCACCGGCAACTTCCATTGCAAGCATTGTTGGGGACTTTGGAAACAAATCTCAGTTGAGAAGAAGTAGATCTTGTGTTCTAAGTAAATCAAACACCAGTGACGATGAGCTCGACGAACTGAAATGCCCACTATCCTCAATATTCTTCTTCAGTGGTTCCTTGTCCTCATCACAAGTTTCAGCTAAACCGAACTTGAAGTCAAAAGATGAATCTCCAGTTAGATATGAACTCCTCAGGGATATTTGGTTGAATAGTGAATAAATATTAAATAGTCTTCGCTTGTATGCTTATATTTTTTTATAGTTAGATAAATACTTTTTTGTAGCAATACTTTTTTAAAAATGTTGTTTAACAATAAAAAAATATTATTTTAATTTTAATATTATTTTTTAAACTAGTATAACTATCATAACTATCGAAATATAACTATATACTAGAATGACCTGTATATTTATAAATAAAAAAAAGAAATTTATAAAATAATAAAATAAATAATTAACCACTATTAAATTTATAATTTTATTATGGGTAGATTTTACTATTTTAATTTAAAAATAATTAGACTCTCAATTTTTTATTTTACTAATCTTTTTTTAGTTAAGAGGAACTTAATCCCAAATTGTGACACGACCTAGATGAGAGGGTAGCTAGACATTCATTTGGTGATAGCAAATATGGCAAATATTGGAGGTTATATATTTTGCTGTTTTTGAATCCAGATGAGATGAGAAATATATGTTAACAACATTAGAGATGCGTACAAAAAGAGCAAAAATAATATATCAACAACTATATCAATTAAAAGAAGAAGAAATGTGTATAACATGGTAATTGAATCAAGTAAATACACTTGATGAAACTTCAAGTTCCCAAACTTGCCAAATTATGGTTGTACTCAATTACTCATTGTCTCGTTGATCAGGAAATGCTCTTGAAGATAGAATCTATTAATGAACGAAGTTGTAGATAAAGATTTGACTAGTTATACAAATCTCGTTATTTTAGAAACAAACTTATCAAATTTAATTCTGCTTAAACGTATATTTTGGAAGCCTAAAGTATTTAATGGTACTCAAGGACACACATTAGAAAACGAGATAAGTTGAGAAAGATGTTAAAACGAGATATGATACATGGCTTTGAGATATGGACACATTTTTTTTTTATATATTCCTAGATGTTTGTATATTATACTCAATTTTTATCTATGATTTTAGTTGAATATACAATTATCAAGAAACTGTAAATTGAAAATAACATAAAGGTAATATTACGAAGTAACTTTTAATTAATGGGGAAATGATAACAAAATAATTTTTAATCCTAATATATATAGATTAAATATATATTTGATAAAATATCAATTTAATTCTAAAATTTTTGAATTTTTTTATTTTTAATAAATCAGTTGATTATGAAAGTTTTTATTCAATCTAATAATATATATTACAATTTGTATTTTTCATATTTAATTTACTTTTTTAATTTTACATAAAATATATATTTTTGCTACATTGAATATTACATATATAAAAAATCGAAAATAATAAACTGGAAACTCAAGTATAGACATATAGTTAATTTTACATGAAATTGATAGTAAAAAACCGTTAGATGATAATTTAATCAAAATTATCAAATTATTTAACGATTTTTAACTATCAATTTTATATAAAATTAACTGTGCCTAAATTTTTACCTAATAATAGACATTATAAAACTTAAAAAATAATCAAATAAAAGAAAATAAAGAGGGTAACATTTTCCCTTCCCAAACACACAAAAGAAACTCTTATTATGAAGAAAAGTGAAATTCTTTTTTGTAATTCCAACAAAACAAACTATTCATTTTCCCATAAGACCCATCCCTGTGAAATGAGAATCCACATACAATAATAATAATAATAATAATAATAATAATAATAATAATAATAATAATTTAATTTTAATATATTGACCGTGTAAAACAATTTATATGATCATGTAATCACATCTGTTCTTTTGAATAATCATTTATAAAATTATTTTTATTATGCGACATTATGTAATTAAATATACGTATAAAACTATTCTATACTTAACAAAATAATAATGCATCAAAATTAAATTTAATAATAATAGTAGGATATTTTATATACCTTTATGACAGCCAATGTAGTGGCTAGCAGGCATGAGTGATGAGGCACTAAACAACACAACCTTGTAAACATAACTTCCCTTTCAACTTTCTTCTTTCTTTCTTCACCATTTCTCTCTTAACCTTTTCTCTTCATTCTCCTTCCCTCACTCATTCACTCCCACCATTTTTTTTTATTTCTTTTGTTTTCTTCCCAAACCATCATTTTTTGCTTCCTCACACGTTTTCTATAACGCCAAAAAACATTCCCATATATTACACCTTCCTTTTTCACCATATTTGCTCTCTCTCTCTCTCTCTCTCTCTCTCTCTCTGGTTCATCCTGTGACTGTGATGATAAAAAAGCTCTTGTCTTTTCAGTGATGGGTTCTTGTTATTCAGTCCACAATAATAAAACTAACAACAAAGACATGAAACTCAAGCTTTCTTTTGCTTCCAAAACCGAGAACGTTGTGGCTCCTTCACCACCCACCTTAACTGACCAAGGTATCTATCTATTCTATTCTATTCATATATTCTCCTTGTTCTTTTTTATTGAACTATTTATGTTCTTATTTGATTGGTGACCTTGTATGAGAGTTTTGTTTTTATTAATATATCAATGTCTCGGGGATTTGATTTGGCTTAAGATCTGGAGAATTCTTCATATGGGGTCCCTGAAGAATTATTAATCTCTTGGTACATGTGCTAGAAACTGGAAGAAATTTTATTTTTGTCCTTTATACTATATATTAAATGATTTGCATATTTGAGTCATATTTCTATTTGATCATTTTTTCCACCCTTGGATCATGTTTTTTGTCAGAATATTTGTATAGTTAATTTCAGTTGTATCCACCTATGCTTTCTTGTTATTGTCAGACTAGTATGGTTGTATTATAATAGCAAAAAAAAAAAAAACATTATCCTTTTTCTTTTTTTTTTCTTTTTACTTTTGCAAAATACTATTTTGTGGTTGTCATCAAGTCCATTATTTTTTTTCAATTTTTCTTTTTTGGGGTTATCTGCATATACGAATTTATAGTTGAGGATAAATTTTCACTCTATTGAATATTTATCTTTATTTGGTCTAATGGGATGAAAGATAATATATGTTCCAAGAATGAAAACAACTTGCCAACTAATATGATCTGTATGGAGAGGTGGACAATTTAAAGGTATTTAAGGACAATTGTGACTGAAAAAAGATGTTCTTTAATTCTCTGATTAATTTGGATATTATATTAAAGTAGTTGTCAGAACTATATGAATGATATGGGTGAAGCATAAGAAAATAAATTCACAGTTCTCACTCTTTCTGTGTCTCTCTCTATAAATCTGTATTTACTTTCATATGATAGATTGTTTTATCCCTTATATGATTTAAGAACTAATGCACTGAGTTCATACATGATTTATGTTAAGATGCAATAGCGTCGTTTGATCTAGGTAACATAATTCATCTAATGGGACACGGTTTTGTTGTTGTTGTCGTCATCAAATATATCTTAATTTGAATTTTCCATGTGGGAGCAGTAATATGAACATTACTCTCAAACTTGTCTTTGATTATTATTGTTCAAAGATGGCAGTCAACTTTGACTTTCAGACCAGAATGGGCTGAGCATGTGGTAGTTATGACCAAGAAGATAGTAGTTTGTTTGATATCTTAAAATCAAGTCAATAAACAATTTGCCCATTCTTTTTTATTTATTTATTTTTATTTGATATTTATGAAGAGAGATGAAGACAAAATTGTGTGTTGTTGATCTATTTTAACTTTAATGTTGATTGTTGCTGCTTTTTGATATTCATCTTGATTCATATCTTAGTTTTTTCTTAAAAAAGAATAATCTAAATACACATTAATTAGTGACAACCCTGTATTTTATAGGAATATCAAGTGTGTAGTGTATGAATAGTTTTTTTTCATTGAATAATACAGGAAGCAAGGAGGAAGCTTTTTTTGATTCCAAGGGTTGGTTAGATTCAGATTGTGAAGATGATTTCTATAGTGTCAATGGTGGTAAGGATCTTGCTTTTGTTTTCGTTTGTTCTTGGTAAAAATTTACATGGGGTTGCTTTTATGTAAAGTTGACAGTTAAAAGTTATTAGATGACAATTTAGTCAACTTCACATAAAGACAACTAACTGCATGCGAGTTTTCACTTCTTTCTTTTTCTTCTTCTTCCAATTAGCTTTAGATATTTTGTCTGTATCATTTTGTTACAGAGTTTACACCGTCTCGTGGTACCACTCCGGTTCACCACGCTTTCAATAAGAGTAGAGATTCTGGTTCCACTGCCGAATCATCACCTGAAAAGAAAAAGAAATTGTTAGATCTTTTTCAAGAAAGCATGAAACGTGATCCATCCAAGAAAGATGCTAAACCAATGATACAAGATGTTCTTCCCAAGTCTGCACAGAGTACACCTTACAACATCTCAGGACCCAATTCTGTGTGCAGCAGCGAAAGAGTCATGAGCGAGGATCGCAGGTCCATCGGAGTGAAATCGGCTAAGTATGTGCAGAAGTGCCTTCCAAGCTTGTCTTCATGCCACAGCTTTAGGGAGAGGAGGAGGAAGATGAGTCCTGCAATAGCAGTAAATGGAAAACATTGATTTCTGTTGCAATGGCAACGAGGAAACGCAATATGCCGGAAGGTTTCGCGGTTGAATCGAATTTCAAAGTGTACATTTCAAGGTATCCTTGTAAAGGAAACACAAGGAAAAGTGAATGTGAAAGCATGTAAACGATTTTATGTTAATATATGCAATGAAAATTTTCCTTCTGAGGGTGATTTTTTGTTCAACTTTTTCCTTGATTTCATATCTTGAATGCTTGAGAAAAATTATTTATAATAAAATTGAAATGGTTGGACGTCATGTAACTTTTGTAAGTGCCTTGTTATTTTTAAAATTTTGACTATTTGTATAGAAAATGTTATGTGATCAATATTTTTTTATTTGCTAGTTATCTTATATTTGAGCTAATATTAATCCATTTCTTTTAATTGACTGAAAAAAACAGCAGAGTTATCATAGTGAGGTCCTCCCTAGAGATGCTAGTGTTCAAGTCTCGTATTTTACAAGAAATTGAACATATACAACAAAAGGTATCCAGAACAATAATATAATAGTATAAAACTAACACTACCAACAATTTCAGCATTTCGTTTACAATGGTTAATGCCACCTCCATTTTAAGGCTAGTTCACAGGATTCGCACAACCACAAAACTACTATAATAAAGTAACAAACAAAACTGGGGAGGATCAAAATCAGAAACAAACAATAATACTAATTCCGGTCACATATCGGTAGATCAAGATAATTTTGTTATGCATCACATGTTGTACACTTCAACGATCTGAAACAGATTGAGTGACTATGAACATTCAACATCTGAATCTTCAGGCCCATCAATGTAAAGTTCGAAATCATCAGGAGTCCACCTGCATATCAGGTGTAGCCGGAATGAAGCCATCTTGATTCCCAACAAGCGCTTCACAAAAGAGGAGCAATCAGTTGTCAGCATCTCAATCAAGCCAAATATTGACAGACATTAATAATGCAGATACAATAATTACAGCTTCAATTATAATTTTATTAAAAACTTTTATCCTTGAAATATAAGTCAATCAACAATCAACAGAACTGGTTTATTTCTTCGAAAGTGGATCTCGAAATTAATCACTTTTGTCCACACAGCACCTAATTGGACGGGATGATTTCGATAACAGTAAAAACAAACTAACCAGTATCCGAGCTGCCTCGGGCGACAAGGGCTTCCCTTCCTCGCAAACAACAAAATCTGAAACAAGCTCCACAACTCCTGCAAATTTGGAAACATCAATTATGCATCCACCGTCACCAGGTGCATTGATACCATAATTACAGAACATTGCAAGTGTACCTTTATTTAACCGAACAGGCATGCCTTGCTTCCGAAGGAAGGGTTCCATCTCATGCGTAAACTGCTCTAAAGGACCCTCTTTAAGATCAACCTAGACAAATGTCAAATTGTGAGTCTTACTAATGAATTAAAATGTGTGCATGCTCTACTACCTAACCAAACTGAATGAGTTCTATTGAAATGCAATAGAACACCATTTTCGCCAATGCCAACTTAGCCAATAGCAAATGGCTTCCTTCATATGACATTTTAATGAAACATAGCTATGTAAAAAAAAAAAGCAAGATATGCCAAACACCTTTTCAGTGGCAATGCTTCCTGTTCTTGCAAAGTCGTATTCTTCAAATTGATTAAAAAGCCTGCAAAATAGAAATGAAAAAAATATGAGGTTAGAATAAAAAAATGAAGTTGGTCACTAATGATAGTATTAGCAATTCCAATTCCAAGATTACTTTTCAACTTCTTCTTTTGATAAGTTGGTGAAAAACATCCCAGAATCTCCACGCAATAGCTACAGCACAAGAAAAAACAACAAATGAAACATAAGAAACATGATTATCAAACTAAAACCGAGAATTTGTTGGTCTCGAGAAAGTGATGAACCTTGGAAACCTTATGAAGACCTGATCTGACTTCATCAGAAGGAGACCTTCCAAGAGAAACCTGCATCACTTTGTTTGATCCCAAAAAGAATCTGCTACTTGATTTGAGCTGCTCCCTGAACTCCTTGAACTTCTGATTCCTCATATTCTCAAAAGAGAACACATAAACAGAAGAGTATTTCTCAGCAGCCTCTTTTATCGAATTCACAATTGCCTCTTTATGTTCCCTTCCCTTTTTCTTCGTTTTCGAAAGCGTAACTGCATATCATCATCACCTTCGCTTCAAAAATTTTGAACGAACAGATAAAACTATAGCAAAGCGTGTTACAGCGAAGAACAAAACACAAACCTTGTCTATTTCTCTTCGATTTCGGCATCTTTAACTTGTTCTAACTAACTTAGCTGGTGCAATGGATCATTGAACATGTTAGGGCACACACAATAACATTACCATAAAGAAGAAGAAGAAGAAGAAGAAGAAGAAGAACTCACCGTTGAACGAACGAGAGGGAGGGAAAGCAGACGGCGAGAGAGAGAGAGAGAGTTAGGGTTTTGGGGCCTTATGGTTTATGCTTGAAGTTTTTTTTTGTCATGGGTTGAAGGGTTATATGGGCTAATCGCTTATACGTAGTTTTTGGTAACTATATGGGCCTAGGCCCAAAACTTGAAAATTACGTATCACTGATACGTTATTGGATTGGATTGCTATCCCAAATTCATAAGGGACTCAAAAAATATTTTTTAAAATAAAAAGTAATTATATGATTTTTTTTAAATTATGCCATTTTTTTTCACAGATAATACAGTCTTGATTCTTGACTCACTTATATTTCAAAAATAATTATAAAGAAATAATTTTTAATTAACCAATATTAATCAATTTTTTATTATAAAATTATTTTTTAACTCTTAATTTTTTTAAAAAAAATTTGGATTTAGCATTTAAAATTTAAATTTTAGAATTTAACTTTAAGATAAAAGAGTAATTTCAAAAGAATAGTTGATATTGGCATAAAAAAATTGGCTCTCTAGTTGAAAAATTCAAATAAATATAATCAAATAATATATACTATTACTATTGCAAAAAATACTATGTGTATATAAAAAAATAGCTATCGTATATTTATATATTAATATATGTATTATTTATATTTTATAGAAGTGGTTGATTTAGTAGGTGGTTTTTTTTTTTTATATATGTAATCTAGTCAAAAGAAAAATGAATATTATCATTAGTGAAAGATTTGTTGGACCTTTAAACGTTTTGTACCAATTTTGATGTGCTAAAATGTTGATGATTGGATAAACAAAAAAAAACTGATAGCTGATAATTAGTGGCATCTATTTCTCATATTTTGACTAAAGTTTTTGTGACCTTACTTTCTTGTTTAGCAAATTGATTCCAAATATTTTGTAAAATGATTACCATTGTCCAGCCTAATAATTTGAGAAAAGCGATACTTTTTTTAATGCAAAAACGTTTTTACCACTTTAAGCTTGAGAACAAATAGAAAAGCAAAGATAAAACGCTGCCATGAATGCATCATAAGGTTGACCACTAAAAGTAATAATCCAAAGATAGAAAATTATCCATTCCACTCGTTTTCCCACCTCATGCTTTAATTTAGTTCCCACTTTGAATCTCTTGGCTTCAATTTTCCATCTCTTATATATATTATATATACAACACAATCAAAAGGTGAGCCATTCTTCTTCAATTCCTTTAACTACTCATAGAAAATTAAAAAAAAAAAAGAAAAGAAAAGCAAAAGAAAATGAAGATGGCTCCCATGGGGTTGTTTGGATATCCTGCCATGGCACTTTGTGTCATAGTGGTCTTAGCATTTGTTCCTTCTCAAGCCCACGGTTCTTTAGGTGTTAAAAACCTTAATGACGGTTTTTGTGCCACTTTTATTACTCCCCATGGGTACAAATGTGAGGAACATGAAGTAAGTGCTCTTTCTTTTTTTTTATTCTAAAGCATTTACATGCATCCCAGCTTTCAAATTGTAATTTTTTAAATGCCCATAACATTCTTGTCGCCTCATTTTTGTTTCCGGTATTCATAATCGAGAATCGTTAAATAATTCAATATTTTAGCTTTTTTTATTAATCTAAAAACATATATGAATAATCACTTAAAAAAAATTGTAGATTGATGTTATGTCATACATTCTTGCAATTGAAAACTAAAAATATCAAAAGTGTACATTAAAATTAGCTATCATTTATTTATGTATAAAAATATATATATTTTAATAGCTAATTTTAGAGTATATTAAAATTATGTTCACATGCGTACATGCAACAAATTTGAAAAAAGATTAAAAGTAGAGTAAAAAATAAACTCCTAAAAATTTATACTTTGGACATATTAGTCCATATGAAAAAAGTATCAATAGTGTAGATACACTATTTTTAAATCAGTCCCTTATCATTAGGATAAGAAAATTTTAATTTGAATTAATTTGTCTATTATTCTAAAAGAGTTTATTAATATTCTTTTAGAAATTAATATATTCAAAATATAAATTTCAAAAATTTTATTTGTCACTTTAGTCAGATTAATCAACTAACTCAAAAAAAAAAAAAATTCTCTCTCAAAGGTTACAACCAAAGATGGATACATTCTTAGCTTGCAAAGGATCCCACAAGGTAGAACAAACGTTGGCAATGGCGGGGCCAAGAGGGCGCCAGTGATAGTACAGCACGGAGTCATGGTGGTAAGTTATATTAAATAATATTCTAATAGCTAATGTGAAATTTCAGATGTAATTAATTTTATGTGAAATTAATAGTTAAGAATCTGATAGATTTAACTAAATTGTCATGTATCGATTCTCAATTATCAATAAAGTTAATCACATCTGAATTTTTACTAAATAAGAATAAAAATAATCTTTTTTTAAATATTAAAATTAAAATTGAATTTATATATTCTATTTGGCTGAATTTGTGAATCATAAAACTTTTTTATTATTATCATAAGTTAAGGTAGAAGAATGGTTTAATAAGTTAAATGGTGCAGGGAGGAATGTCATGGGTGCTGAGCCCCCCAAGTGAAAGCCTGCCCATGATTCTTGCAAATAGCGGCTTCGATGTGTGGATCTCTAACGCCAGAGGAACCGTTTATAGTCAAAAACACATCTCCCTCAACTCCGCTGACCCTGTAACCTTTTTACTTTTCCCTATGCCTTAATTATCAAAACATTAATTACAAAATTAACTTTATTAAACAATATTTCTCTCTTTTGAGACAGGCATATTGGGATTGGACTTGGGACGAAATGGTTGCTAATGATGTACCTGCGCTTTTTGATTATGTTTACACCAAAACACATCAGAAGATTCATTATGTTGGCCACTCTTTGGTAATTCATCATCACCCCATCATTTTTTAAATGTGAAAACTTAAGTGCAGTCGATTTCATGTGAATTTGACTGATTTGACTAAATTTTCATCTAACAGCTCTCAAATATCAACTTTCGACTTCACTTGACTGTTCACATTTTTTTAAAAACCTCATTGTAAAATCAATTTTATTTGTAACTAAGAAAAAGAATGTGTTTGTCAGGGAACTTTGGTAGCTCTAGTATCATTCTCTGAGAGGGATCCTGTGGTCATGGAGCGGATCAAATCAGCAGCATTGTTAAGTCCCATTGCCTATTTGAATCACATGACCACTCAACTTGTAAATGTTGCTGCTAGGACTTTTATTGGCGAGGTAAATAGTAAATAATAATCTAACTATTTTACAAAAATAATAATCTAACTAATTTTTATGTTTTCCAACAGATGACTGCCGTGTCTGGTCGTCCAGAATTTGATCCCAACGGGTACCAACATGAAACTTGGAATATAATTAATCGTTTAAAAATTTATTAGCATTTGACACACAAATTAATGAATTCTCAACAATGTTTTTTGCTAGAATAACTGTTCTTAACAATGTCAAGTCTCTCTGCATTACCCATCAGATCAACTGCGATGATATGTTGACTGCAATTGCTGGTAAAACTCTTTTGTAGAATTATATTAATTTATTTAAAAATATATATACTATAAAAAATACTAGAAAATTATCAGAATTTATTATTTTTAACTATTATAATAAATTCTAATGATTTTTTAGTATTTTTGTTATTCATAATTTCTTTATGTTTTATTATTAAAAAGAACAATTTTTTTACTTTTAATTAAAAATATTCTTTACTATTTAATATGATCCTTAATTTTATGGATTATTGTGGACATATTATCACATAATTTAAATTAAACTCTTTTAAAAAAAATTCAGGTGAAAATTGCTGCATGAATTCTTCAGTTGTTGAGCGATTCTTGGACCATATTCAGCCAACAGCCACAAAGAATTTAATACACTTGTCTCAGAGTAAGATTTTACCAGCATAAAGTATACTTAAGGCAAAGCTTTTTTTTTTATTTTTTTTTTGTGTGTGTTAAATCCTTATTGTTTCAGTTTTGTTTTTATTCTTTCAAAAGTATTTTAGATTTGTCCACCAATGTCTTAAAGTTGTTTTGATTATATCCCTAGATTTTTATGCCAAAGTTACATATCATATAAAAAAGTATGGAAAATTGGCTTTTAATTAATTAACATTAATTCAATTTTATTATAAATTATTTTTAAGCATTATGTTTTTGGAAAATTTAATATTTAAGTTTTAAAATTTAAATTAAAAAAATACTTTAAAAGATGAACTGATATTGGTCGACAAAATAAAATTATTTTAAAACTTTTCGATATTTTCATATGTTAGTGATAATTTGATACTGTTATTTTAGAAATTTCATCATAAGCATTAGCTAATATCATAATTAAACCATATTTAAAATTTTAGAAACAAAATTAAAACAAATAAAATTATTAGAAACATATAACTATATTATACTTAGGTAATGTAAAAGAGACAAAAAAAATTAATCAGTCCAAACAATATAAATTTATTTTATTTAATATTTATTTATTATAGAGTATATTAAATAAAGTCAAAAAATAATAAATTTTGACGATTTTTTATTAATATTTTTTTGTTACCAAATATTTTCGTCGTAATTAAACCTTGTGTGGATAATTTGGTGCAGGTGTTAGATTTGGCACTATTTCAAAATTCAACTATGAATTGCCAGAGCTTAATCTTAAGAATTATGGAAGTTTGTTCCCTCCACGCTATGACCTTACCAATATACCCGTTGACCTCCCAATCTTCATGAGCTACGGCGGCACCGACGCGCTCTCCGACGTCGTCGACGTGCAGAAATTACTGGACACCATGAGTAACCATGATGCAGACAAGTTGAGTGTTCAATACATCAATAACTATGCTCATGCTGATTTTGTTATGGGCTACAATGCCAAGGAGATAGTCTATGATCATGTTATTGCATTCTTCAATAAGTATCAATAGTATGATAATTTTGTAACAATTTATATTTTGTTTGTTGAGCAATCTCTGATGGTTTGTATGTAAATATTCTTTTATTGATTTCATCTTTTATATAAATATTCTTTAATATATACATTATAAATTTTTGTTGTCATAAATTTTCATTCACTTGTCATATTGAAAAAGCAATTAGTTTGAAGTTGAACTAATTAATCCTAAAATAAACTACCATATTGTAAATAACTGGCTGATTTTGGTTGAGAAAAATTAATTCTTTGATTGAATTTAGGATTGGAAATTGTATCAATGACTAAGGGAAGATTTTGGGGAAAAAAATATAATTAATTACAAATTAAAAACTGAATTTTTAGAATTCTTTTACCCCATTAATGTATACTCTTTATTTTAACTTCTGTATTTTGCATATCACAAATATTATTTCTTTTTTTTTTTTATTATTACTATATATAAACAACTTCAATATGCTCTTTAAAATGAAATATAAAATTTTAAGTATATATAATAATCTAAAATTATCTTATTTAGTTTTAACATCTATAATTACACACTTATTACATCTGATATTACTTAATTATTCGAACAATAATTAATGAATATAAAATTAGATAACTTTAGACTGATTTCTATTGTCTTCTAAATATTTGTAATGATTTTATTAGTTAATTCTTTAAATTTAATAAGAATAAGCTAAAATTTTTATTTAATGTAAATTAGTATAAGCAACAACCATTAAAAAGTATTTTAGAAAACGTAACATTTCCATTTAATTATTGTCTGTCATTAATATTAAAAATTGTAACCATCCCACTATCTTTTCCTAAAGATTTGATCCATAATAACTTGGTTTCAACTCCAAGTTTAAAACAACCTTCACCCACCACAGAATGCTTTGCGGCCAATCAAATACTGAAAACAGAGGATACTTCACAACATTGCATCATTCTTATTTTGGCCTCTAATCAAAAGAGATACCCAAAGTTAGGTTGACTCAATCATATTTAACCCTTTTCTTTTTTTTTTTAAATATTTACCAACAAAACACAAATAATGCTAATAACTCTGTAGTCAAGTGGCAAAATCAACTGAAATATAGATGCTTATATAGCTAAAAATTTCGGATTTGAGTCTAAGAACCAAAAAAAATAAAAATAAAAGCACTATTTACCTAAGAGTCTTTTATACTGTTAGGCTATAGTAAGAAGAGTATAATTTTGATATACTTATAACGTAAAATATTTTATACGGTTATTCAATCACTTTTATATTTTGGGATAGTTATTTACGTGCTCAACATAAAAAATAATTATTTTTATTGACGTAATATTACATAATTAGATTTACGTGTAAAATTGTTTTACACTGACAATATATCAAAATTAAATTCTATTTAAAAAAAAAGTAGGGATATCCTAGATATTTATCAAAGATACTAAAAAAATGGTATTATTTTTAACATATGATAGCATTAGGGAAATGATTAATAAGCTATAAATATGTATTATTATCTCTATATCATTTTGCCTATAAATATGAATGAAAGAAACAAAGCTCAAACAGAACCGAGGTAGAGAAACCAAAGAAGTAGGGTAAGCAAAAAGAAGAAAAATGGTGGGGCATAAGAACACAATTTTCTTAGTACTGGTTGCTACCTTGATGGCAAAGGAGGCATTGGCTGTTCAACATGTTGTTGGTGGAAGCCAAGGCTGGGATCAATCCACAGACTTTAATTCTTGGATTTCAGGCCAAACATTTCAGGTTGGAGATCAACTCGGTATGTGTTTTCTGCTCTATTTTCTTAAGGCATATCTTAAAAGTTATTTTCTAGAACATAAATAGTGAGTCAAGTCTCAAAAAGTAGTTTACCAGAGTCTCTGAGATTTTAATTGCATCAATTACGTTTTTGAAATTGACAAAAACATACTATGTTTAGTATTTAACAACGTAATGAGTCACTTAATGAAAAAGAACCGAAAAACCAAGTACGAGAGACGTAATTGGTCTAATTGAAATCTCAAACAATTTGATTAAGAGTATCTTTTATATCTAGAAGACAGATTCAAAATCTTTTAGCATATATAAAAATTGATGATTGTGATTAATGATTATCCTCATTTTTTTTCCAGTTTTCAAGTACTCTTCATTACACAGTGTGGTTGAGCTAGGAAGTGAGAGTGCCTATAAGAATTGTGATATTAGCAGTGCAGTGAAGACAATGAACAGTGGCAATGATGTGGTTAAATTGAACAAACCAGGCACAAGGTACTTCACTTGTGGTACCTTAGGCCACTGTGGCCAAGGCATGAAGGTCAAGATTACAATTGGGAATGGAGCTTCCTCCCCTTCATCCTCACCATCTTCGTCGTCGTCGTCATCTTCATCTTCTTCTTCTCCTGCTGCTATTTCTGCTGCTTTGACATCTCAGGGCTTTGCCTCTTTTGCAGTACTCATTGTTGCATTTTCAGTGTCCACCATGCTTTCCTTGTTTTAAATGAAGTATGGATTATGAACTATGAACTATGTCTATATGTGTATGTATATTGATAACCATAACTTTCTTTATGCTTTGCTATTTTGAGCTTTTTCATTTTATGTATTTTCCTTGGAATATTAGAATTCCCTTTGATAGAAATATATTTTATAATTGATTATGGTATATTTTACTATGCAATAATGAAGTATAAAATTACAAAAGATTTTGTGTGGAAATAAAAAACATTGTTACACTTTATGGTGCCACACACAGAGAACTTAAAAGGGGTTAGCTTATTTTAAATCAAATTGAATAAAGAAGTGGACATTTATAAATACAAAAAATTAGTTAATAAAGCAATCATATAAAAAATATGTTTGGTATTTATAAAAGAATTTAATTATATTACTATAAGAAAATTAATTATTCTGTCATAACATATTTAATTAATTTAAAACATTTAATTATTTTAAATAAACATTATCTAAAATGATTGGGCATAAAGCATCTTAGATAACATTTTAAGTTTGTCATCAAATCTCAGGAATCAGGACTCAACTCTAAAAAATATGCAAAATACCGTTGTATAAATATACATTATAAAACTCTTTAAATATTAGTCCTTGAAATTTAGACGCGACTTCAATTTTAACCCCCAAATTTTTAGTTACCCAATTAACACCCTTAAATATTAGATCGTACCTCACGTTTGTCCCTATAATTATTTCCATTAACAAAAAACTTATGTGGCACGTTAAGTTGACACAATCTGCATCTACATAGCACTCAACTTGCCAAAATGAATGTGTGACGAGTGAATAATGTGGTAAAAGTTGTTTTCACTCAATATGAGTCCATGCAAATTAGGGTTTTAACATCTACGTAGGAGTCAAATTGAATGAAAATAACTTTTGCCACATTATTCACTCATCACACATCCATTCTAGTAAGATGGGTGCTACGTAGATGCACACCATGTCAACTTAACGTGTCACGTTAACTTTCCGTTAACGGAGATAACTACAAGGGTAAACGTGAGGCACGATCTAATATTTGAGGGTGTTAATTGGATAACTAAAAATTTGGGGATCGAAATTAAAGTTGGATCCAAATTTCAGGAGTCAAAATGGGTTTAACTCGAATTGAGAACTAACAACTATGAATCAAAATCTCAATTTCTTGCTAAAGTCTAACAACAAACTCAAAACAATAATTGCATCAAGCAATACTTAATCAAGAATCTTTTTATTTTTTTCTTTTTTTCCCTTCTTGTTTGTTTTCCATTGTAAGAGATGGGATTATTTAGGCATCACCATATTGATACAAATTATATGGGAAAGAATAGCAAAAATTGAATATGGTTTTACATGCCTGTTGTAACTTACCCATCTTTGAATAACCGTAAAAATCTCAAGTAATAATACAAAGGTATACAAACTCATAAAAAATTAACAAAAAAATAACTTATTGTGTGATAGAAAAATGAGACTTGCCCCACAGAGAAGCTGCTTGGGATAATGGAATTTCAATGATTTAAGGCAAATTAGAACTTGATTCAGTTCCTCTTTTTTGATTTTGCAAGATGAGGAAACACTGACAATATATTGTGTGCTAGTAGATCCTGCCTTGTCAATATTCCAATTACAGGAGATACCTGTGAGGAGACAATATTATATGATTAGCCATTCACATAATAATATTTAACCAAGGTGGAAACTCAGGTGCAGTCGATTAACTGATAGCCGGTAGATGATTTGATTGATTTGATTAAATTTCCATCTAATGACTCTCAACTATCAACTTCACGTAAAGTCGATCGACTGTACCTGAGTTTTCACCTCTAAACAAAGAGAGAAAAATCGAAGTTGAAGAATGGATTAGTGAACTTGACTTACCCCGGATGCTTGATACTTGGGTACAACAAGAAGATGTCGTAGTCCAACTTGCCTGAAGAGAACCATGGCTTTTGCAACTGACATACTCTCCAAAACCGTAAAAGGAGTTGTGTTAGTAAGAGGATGAAGATCAACATACATCTCCATTTCATCTCTTGTTATAGCCACCTCTTCAATCTTCCCTTCTCTCTCTGCAAGCTCAACCCATGTAAACTTCTCCCTCACCTCCCATTCCTCTCTCCTCCTTGCCTCCTTCAAGAACCACCTCTTCTTCAGCACTTGGATCAGATGTGCTCTCAGGATCATTCCATGCAGTTCTCTTGCTTCCGTTACAAGCCTCGTCGGCGGCACCACCCCATCATCCACCACAGGGAAACCGTTATGAGTTGTGTTCCTCAACGCTTCAACAATGTTGCAAACTTTCTCTACCCCTCGGAGAGTAACCACTGCTGGCTTCACATCAACAAGCTCTCCCACTGTTAGGTTCCTCATCCATGGCTCCGGGTTTGAATCCATGAAAGGGAGGCCTTTAAGGTGCAAAATGATCTCATAGATGCTTGGGTTGAAACTATCCCCAACTGTTTTGGCTATCAAGAGAACAAACATGGTGATTGGGAGTAAAAGAAGGTTGTTGGTTAATTCGAGAAAGATGACACAGAGTGAGACAGTCATCCTCATGGAACCGGCCATAAGCGAGGCTGCGCCGAGAACAGCAAACAGTCCATGATCAATGTTTGTGTGAGGCCCCATGAGCATGGCGAGAAGGCGGCCGTAGCCGGAGCCCATGAGAATTATGGGAAGGAAGAGGCCGGAGGGGACGGCTATGCCGAAGGTGACTAGTCCTAAGATGCAATAGAGTGCAAAGAAGATTAGGATAGAGGATGGCTGGAATTCATTAGGTGTGTTGGAAGAGAATATGTTTCGAACGGCGTCGTCGTTGGTGGTCAGGAGCAGAGTGGCAAGATCATTGTAGTGCCCGTCTGGGCAGTTGAATTGTTTGTAATTTCCAGACCTTCCGTTGGTGGGGCAAATGGATTTTGGAAGCGATGGATCACAAGGACTGCATTTTGCAAGGAATGGCAGACCATATTGGCATGCTGATGTGAACAATGCTACTGAAAGACTCAGTAGCAGCTTATAAATCTTTCCTTTCCTGAAAAATTGGAACTAGTTACTACTTATTTTTCACATTGTTACAGATATAACTATTCATATTGACTCTTCTTATTAGTTTAAACTTCTAGAAAGAGTAGTTTTATGATATAGTATCAGAACTTTATATTCGAAAGGTCAAGAAGAGTTCAATCGAGCCCAAAGGTAAAAACAAAAATAGCATAAGACAAATAAAAGAAAAGAAAAAAAGATGTATGCAAAAATCAAGCAAACCAAAAAGAGATTCTTACTTGAAGAAAAGTGTTAGAGATATAACCATTCATGTTGATGTTGTCTTCTCCTATCAACTTAAACTTTTGAGATAAGTACTTTTATGACACACACAACATACACTGTCAGAGATATTAACTCTTTTTATCAGTTTAAACTTTTGGAGAGATATTGACTCTTTTTATCAGTTTAAACTTTTGGAATGAGTAATTTTATCACATAGTATCAGAATTTTATGTACAAAAGGTCAAGAAGAGTTTGCCCAAAATTTAAAAAGAAAATAGCATAAGACAAATAAAATAAAAGAAAAAAAATCTATGCAAAAATCAAACAAATCCAAAAAAATCTTACTTAAAAAAAAGTGATTTAAACTTTTGAGATATGTACTTTCATGACACACACAATATACATTGAGTTGGGTGATACTAATTACTTGTTTAATAACTTTGAAAACACTAGTTTTGACACTTGGGGAATCACATTATAGATGGAGATTTCAATTTTATGTTGAGAGTGATTTCAAGTATGAAAGAGATATTGTTACTTACTGATTAATGAGATTGTAGAGCCTGAGGACCTTGTGGAGAACATAGTTATAAAGGCTTCCCAAAACGCCTCCAATGACTCCAATTAAGGCAACAGGGATAATATCCATAACATGGTACCTCACACTAACATTGCTCACATCAAACATTATAAGCCCTCCTTCACCAAAAAGACCACACTTCCCTTCATGGCACAGTTCAATGAAAGCTCTTAGAATAACCACCACCACAGCAGTGCTGAAGAAAGTTCTCCAAAGCAATGCACTTCTCCACCAAGTTGCCACCTCTTCAAGAGCAAACAGGACTCCGCCTACAGGGGCCCTGAAAGCCGCACAAACACCCGAAGATGCGCCGCAGGTAATCAGATCACGGCGGTCGCGGTCGTTGTTAAAGTATCGCAGCCACCGCCACTTGATCCGGTAGTTGTCAGGGCCTCCTTGGCCTAACAAGGAAGCAATGCAGCTTCCAATATGTACCAATGGCCCTTCTTTTCCTAAATCTAGCCCTGCAGCAACAGCTCCAATGCTTCCGATAATCTGCAAGAGATAACAAAATTAGTCTTCAAATCAGTCATTATATATTTATATATCTTAGTTTAAATTTTACTGATTTATCCGTGTAAATTCTAACAAATATAAATGCAAATTGTATATTTTATGTCCACAAATCTTTGTGAATATTATATATACTGATTCCAGAAATTAGTGGCACCACAAACGGAAATGTGTACTGCTAGGGAGCCAATGAAATTCACCAATATTGAACCCTTGACCTTTCGGATCTAAAATTCTAATACCATGTCATAAACCCACTCATCCCAAAAATCACTCATCCCAAAAGCGTAATCTGACAGGATAATGTAACACTAATGTCTCTAATACTCCCTAAACTTCCATTGTACACATTGTACGCTTCGGTCATTGGCTCCCTATACTTTCTCTATAAATTAATAGAAAAATCCTTACAGGTCAGTTGTGCTTATGAACAGAACAAAAAGGAGACCAATAGAAAGAAAAACTAATTATCCATTTTCATTTTTTCGATGCAGAAATACTCAATAAAAAAACAAGCTAAGAAAAAAACAAATAAAATAAAATTTGGACTGCATCAATAATTGACTCTCCCCTTTATTCATCCATCCATGACCATCATCCTTTATGAACCAATCTCATCATTATTCTCAAACCCCAAAAGCCTCCAAAACAGAGCTCAAAGGGAAAATAAATCTGCTTTGTTTGTTTTGAATCATTCTGAAGTGGACGAATTTTGGCAGTAACCAACCACAATAAAGAATAAAAAAAATTAAATAAACTAACCTTGACAAACAATGTTGTGGCACCGTACATGTTGGGAGTATCAACACCATTAAGATAAGCTTTGATTTCTGGTATTCCAGGCCCAGCTGCTGTTGGTGCAAAACACACACAGAGAATTGCAGCAACGAACGTTAATAGGAAATTAATACCCGTGAAATATAGAAAACCCGCCATGTACCTGTCACCATAGATTCACAGTTACTACCTCCGATTTACTTTCGCTGTTACCGTATAAAAAATTAAAAACAATTTCTAATAGGTAAAAACTCAGGTGCACACTTCACTTCACGTGAAATTAATAGGTGAAAGTCTTCGATGATTTGACAGATTTAATTAAATTATCATCGGACGAATCTCAACTATCAATTTCATTAACTGTATCTGAATTTTCACCTTTTTGATAGGTTCTGTTCGATCAGAACCTACTCACAGTTCTATGGATTAAAACTGTTCATCTTGTATAAAAAAGTTTGGTAATAATTTCTTTTTTATTTTAATTCTAAAAAGAAATATTGATCTCGCCTTTCTTTGTGGATGTACTGAACTACGGCAAGAAGCTTGTATCCTGCAATGTTCTCAATGGCAAGATTGATGAGAGTGGCGATGACACCGGTGAGAAGACCAACAAGAAACGCGAGCGACCATTTCAAGAATATGTACTGCAACACCTGAGCTCTTGACCTTGTTCTCCAATCTTGCTTGAACAGATCATTCTCATTCATCCTGCACACATGTCAGACTTAGCTCGAAGTTGGTTGAAATGATGTGACAAAATTCTGTTCAAATCTGCAGAGTTGAATAGTAAAATAGTGGTTAATTTTCTTACTCGTAGTCCAAGCTTTCTATGTAGGAAACTTTGGCGCCAACAAGAGCGAGTGGATTGGAAGAGAGAGTTCTGTTTCTCTTGAGAAGTGGCTCGTGTAATGGATTGGGAGTGTTATTGGTATTGGAGTTGCTTTCTGGATCTCTTTCTTCAACGCCTTGAACTTCTTCCTCCATGTTCATGCTGCAATTGCTTTCATCTCCCATGATTATTGAGAAATCTGTGAAGTTCGGGATTGATCTAATGAAAAAGGTTGTAGAATGGAAAACGCAAATGAAATGAAATGATTGATGTGAACTGGAGACTCTTTGGGCGGGGTGGATTCTACATGACTACATCTCCATTTGTATTTTTGTCTTACTATTTTTTTTCTTTTTTTTTTTGGTAGTGTTTGTTTTAAGATAGGTATTATGTTTGTTGGCGTAGAGATTTGTATTAAAATTTCAGTTTTTACTTTCTATTTCTACTTCCAAAAAATAGATACTAAAATTTTCGAGAACAGAAATTGAAACTTTATTAATATTTCATACCTAAAATATCCAATTTCAATTAATTAATTCTAATTTTATCTTTTCTGTAAATTATATTAGAATTTCATTTTTATTTCATTTTCTATCTTTCACTTTACACCAAACACAATATTAAGATTTATTTCTGTTTCTATCTCTTAATCTCAATCTCTTAATCTCTATCTCTCTTTCAAACACTATAAGTCTCAGAGATTCGGAGATAAAAGCTGAGAGAGTAAGAATGAATTAAGTTTATATATTCTATTTAATTTAAAATAAATATAAAGATTGAAGGATAAATTTAAAATTTTAAAAATTAAATGAAGATATTTTTTATAAAAAAAATATTATTAAAATTTTATTTTTATCCTTAAAGTTTTAGTCATGTATTTCTACTTTTTGAAAGTATCGAAAATACTAAAATTTTAAGAACAAAAACTAAAATTTTAATTCCAGTTATTAACCACTAAACACAATACCAAATTTTAGTCTCCGATCTCAATCTTCTTAATCAAACGCTACTTTATTTTTTTGTCAATAATTAATTATTAATATTTGAAAATATAATAAAATATTTTATTAAAATACTATACTAAAAAATTAAATTAATAATTAAAAGTGATAATAAAAAAATTCTAATGCCTTTATAATTTAGCTTTTGGTATTGTTAATTATTGTGAAGAACTTGACATATTTACAAGAATGGATCATATTTGCGTAATATTTATTTTTTTTATATTGCGAGTTATATCTTTAAATTAAACTATAGATATATTAAAAGAGAGTTAATTATCATGTTAATAAAAATGAGAGAAAATATAGAAAAAAAATTATAGTCAATTTTAATTTTTTTTATTAAATATTTGTTTACTCACCTCTTTTATCTACATTTATCAAGATCGAATTTTAAATCTAAATACATATTACTTATCTTTTTTCATGGTCATTAAGAAAATTATCACTGATTTAGAATTTTTTTAACTGAAATCTTGGATATTTATCTGATATGTGATTTTAGATCATCAGATGTTTATTTGAATGTTAATATGAATTAAAATAATTAAAAAAATGTCCAATCTTGATTAATTAATAAATAGTTAATTTTTTAGTTAAATTCTTATTTGTAAATCTAAACGAAAAACATATATGATGGGAATGCCAACCTATTATGGCACTAATTAACTTGGAGTGAAAGGTTAACTTAAGAATTCTAAGCCGCTAATTAACTTGCACTTCTTTAAAATAAAAGATGAAAATTTATAATTCTTGCTGGATAAATTAAAGATTAATGTTCCTTAAATACATATGATGAAAAGACGTACATATTTGGTTATTATATATCTAAGATTTTTTGCTTGTGTTTATCTAATTATGGACCTCCCACCCCCAAATAATGGCACATGGTGGGCATAAAATTTATGGTATAATTGAGGATAAAATTTAGGGAGTAGGGACCAAATGAAATTGTCACACAAAGTTAATTGAGACGTGAAATTGACACCTAAGTTTGAATAATATTCGTCTTAAACTCTTTCTTGAGTAAAATAAAATCAAATTATTGAACCTACTCCACACTTGATGGACTTACTTTACCGTATTTTATAAGGTGTGTACTAATCATATAATAATATTATATTATCCACGTGACAATGATTGAGATGAATAGATGACTTTGTAATTTCTATATATTTTATCACTGATGTAATTTATATATGAAAAAATTTCACTCTCCTCTCTGCGAGATATTAAAATGACATTTTTCTCTCTTTTATTTTATAAATATACATTTCTTTCTTTTCCAAATTTTAAAAAACTTCGTCTTTAATCTATTTTAAATTTTTTGTGTTAACTAATGTTAATTTTATTCATTTCTTAAAAAAAATATTTTTTAAAAAATACTCATTAACAAAAATTTTATTTTTTATCATTAAATTTTGTTTACCAAAATATCTTTTAATAAATTATTCTTTTATTAATTAAATTATATTTTTTAAAAAATTTAATAATTATATTATTTTTGTCTAAAACACCCTTCAATAATTTTTTAATTATTAAATTATAATTTTATCAAAATTTTCATTAACAATTTTTTATATTTTACTATTAATTTTTTGATATCTATATATATTATTTTAATATTATATAAAAAATTTTAATAAAATCATTTTTCAATATCAATATATATTAATTATTATACATATTAATAGTGGTAAGATTTTTTTATTTAATATTAAAATAATATATATTGATATAAAAAAATAGTAAATATAAAAATAATTATTAACAAAAATTTTAGTAAAATCACAATTTAATAATTAAAAAATTATTGAAGGAAAAAAATAATTTAATTATTAATTTTTTTGAAAATATTTTAATAAACATATAATTTAATCAATAAAAGAATAATTTATTAAAAGATATTTTGGTAAGCAAAATTTAATGATAAAAAATAAAATTTTTGTAAATGGGTATTTTTTTCAAAAATAATTTATTTTTTCTTAAAAAATGGATAAAGTTAACATTAGTTAACACAAAAAAATTAAAATGGATCAAAGAGGAGGTTTTTTAAAAGTTAAAAGGGAAGAAAATGTACATTTATAAAATAGAAGGAAGAGGAATGTCATTTTAACATCTCGTAGGGAAAGGAAGTGAAATTTTCTCTTTATATATTAACTGTAGATTATTATTATTATTATTATTATTATTATTATTATTATTATTATTATACCAGAGAATGTTACATTTATATCAAAATTAATCACAAAAATTAATTATTTATATAAAATATATATTAAAAATAAATTAAATTATATATATTTATATATAAATACATTAATGATTAATTTTAGTTATTAATTTTAATATACAAATAATATTTTTGAATATATTGCTAATGAAATATCAATTGGATTGGTCAATTGCGTTTTCCAAGTTGTAAGCTTGTGTCCGAATTTGATGGCTATTGGGTTTTATTTATTTATTTATTTATTACGATAATATCAAAATATGAGATTAAAATAAACATTTGTTTGAGTGCATGATGACACCACTTGATCATATAAAGACTAATGAATTTAAGACATTGCTTAGCAATTTGTATAAACTAGCAGCTTCACAAACACTGCCGTGTTCGTATCGCCACTTTTCTATAATTTTTTTCAAAGTTTAATTATTGTATATTAATAATTAAAAATTACATTATACTTTGTTAAATGCTTAAAGTAATAGATAATATACTTGTGTGATGATTAGACTTAGATATAAAAATAGGATAAGAAAAGAAAAGACAAAAAAAGAAAGCAACATAAAGGTATGAACTAAAAAGTGCCTAGTAGGAGTATTAATATAGGAGAATTGATTGGAGAATTTTCACTATTTTAATCCTATCAATAGAGAAAAAATTAAACTGCTATCTTACCTTTAACTAACATTGTTGAAAAGTGAAAACTATATATACAAGGAATATATCCCACTTGAGAAGAAGAAGAGGAGGTAGGCAATACTCTTAAAGTTTGTGGAGGAAACTCTTTGCAGACATAATCTTCTGAGTTAGACAAGTTTTATTTAATGGTCTGTTGATGATGAATTAATTACTGCATACACAAAGTGAAATTCAAACTTTCGATGCTTGTTTACAGTGGCGGAGCTTGAAACGAAATTTTGGAGGAGTCAGATAGAAGATAATTGTCAAGATACTTTTGATATGGATCCCATTTAAAATAAGCTCGTCTAACCTCATTTCTCTTATTTGGGTAATATTACCAAATTTGAAGCCATTTTTCAGGGTATCGTTCTAAAGATGTAAGGAGAAACTCATGAGATGTAACTCTTTAAACTTTTGAAGGTTGTATCTTACTTTCTTCGTAATTCATTAAAGTAGAAAAACTATCTACATGTGTTGATATTGTAAAAGTTACATATTTTCCTTCTTGAATATTAGCCTTCTTCTTAAAAAATACATTATCAACTCTTTGATTTTTTATGACTATTTTATATAAAAACTTGAATATAGATCCGATAAAATATGTAAAAAAGAAATTAGAAGGACAAATATTAAAATTTATAATATTTATTAAATTTTTTTTATCAATTTATACAATACAATAATATCAATACTTATTAAATATTCTAATATTTTTTATCATATAAAAAATTAAATTAAATAAACAGTAAAATATAAAATAATATTAAATTACATAAATAAAAAATACCTAATTTTTTATATTTGAACTCAAAGGTAGAGAGAGTGCTGCTTATTGAATAGAGAGCTGTGAAATGCAAATACAGTCAATTCAGTCCAAATCCAATATGTTTTAAATGTTTAAAACTAAAAATTATTGTACAATAAAAAGAAGAGATGAAGATTAAACTTTGGTATTTTAAGTCATAATAAAATATTTGAATCAACTGAACTATTTTTTAGTTTTTAAAAAGATATTACTAATTTTTTTAATAAAATTTTGGGAGACCATGACCACCCCTTATCTAAACTAAATTCCACCACTGCTTACTTAATCGAACAAGTGAACTGATAACCACTCGACCAACCTCAAACGTAAATAGTTGATCTTGGGAATAACCACATCCAATAATTCTTCTTTGTAGTGTATACATCTTTCATCTCTTTGTTACTTATTGAGTCTCTCATGATTTTGGAAAAACTATCATTTTTTATTCAGTTGATGAAGGAATCCCACTCTTTCTAATGCTGTAGACTTTGGTGGATATGCGAGAAAGAGGAAGAAGACTAGAAGAGTAGTGTGTGGATTTGATTCCATATATATGCGAGGAAGTAAAATGTAGTGGGTAGAAGTTATAGGGCATGCATTTCTTGCTTTTTTTTTCATTATTTTGATTTATTCAATATGATCATACTCGTAAATATTAAAAATCAATCATTCGTATAAAATATATATTAAAATAAAAAATATATAAAATTATGTAACATAACATATATATGTATTAATAAATTTAATGACTAATTTTTTATATTTTTTATTTCCTTCTTATTTCTTTGATTAATCAACGTAATATTCTACAAAAATACAAAAAAAAAAAACTCAATTAGAAAGCTAATTTTTTAATTAACATCAGTTATTTTTTTAATTTTTATTTTTATATTTTAAATTCTAATTTTAAATCTTAAATTCTCAAAAAATAATATTAAAGAAGTAATTTTACAATAAAGTTAAAAAAATTAACCTAATTAGTTACTTAAAATTTGATTTCTATATTTTTCTTTTAGAAAAATTATATACTTGTGTGGAAACATGGGATGATTTTCTTGATAAATAAGAGGCAAGAAAGGTGATGTGAGTAGAGGTGGTCCACTCCACTAGTAATTAATATAAGTATTATGCAATGCATGATGCTTCACAATTTGGCAACAGCTATGTCCCGTCCTTCTTTTCCATTGGATCAATACCAACTTCAATTCTTTTTTGTGTGTTGCTGCTTCCTTCGCAACTTACAAATGATAAAAATCTTCAATACTTTAAGCACATTTTTTCCCACGTCAAAATTCCTTAGCTTGCACCAAATACTACTTCCCCAAGGGGAATTTATGCTTTAGTTTTGTGGTTAGCAATAATAATAATAATATTGTAGCTACCAAGGAAATTAAAACTTGGTCTTAGAAACGTTCAAGATTTGGTCCGGTTCAAATTAAAGTCTAGATTTAATGTGTATTTTATCGAGTTTGGATTTATCATTTTATTTTTGGATCAGATTCGTGTCATGTTTTGGTTGTTTGATTTGGTCTGACACTGTTTCTGTGATTAAAAAATATATTTTTTAAAATTAAATTAATAATAAAATATTATATTTTATACTTTAATTTTTTTGAAACAAAAAACTCAATACAATAAGGTAGAACATTTAGAAAGTTCAGAATAACAATACAAATACTAAAAAAGAAATTGTAATTATTTCCGGCATTGTCATCAACAATTAGATAGAACAAATTCAACCCACTCTTTGTAGTTCTTAATCGACTTGATAATAACTTCCACAACGCCTGTTTCTTAATTCCTGAAAATTCTGGCATTCCTTTCTAACCACATATTCCAAATGATATCTCAAAGTATTGCTTAATGGTTCCTGATCAATAATGCCCTCGTAATGTCTTCCGGGAGAGTCTCAACCATAGTTAGCAGAACCGGACCGGACCGGCCGGTTCGATCGGAAAACCGATGAACCGAATCTAATACCGATTTGATTTGATATTTGGACCGTACAAGGTATAAAACCGGAACGAACCGGTCAAACCCAGAGTAAACCGGTGAGAATCGGTCAAACTCGGTAAGACCGGTCTGACCGAACCGTTTGAAAGGCAAATTATCCAAAATGTATGATATGGGGTTCGAACCCCTATCTGCTGGAAGATCAAAACCTATCCTTGCCGCTGAGCTGTGTTGATTTTCATTAATATATATGCAAATTATAATATATATAGATATATTTCATCAAATAGTTTACTTTTATTTATTTTATTTTAATTTTAGTTATAAACTCACTCATTTTTAAATTAATTATATTTTTATTTAACATAATTATTATAAATTCACTTATTTTTTTCATTTATATATATATTAATATTATTTTTAATGAATACATATAGCAATTTTTATTTTACTATATTCAATTAATTTTAATTTTAAAGTCACTCATTTTTAAATCAATTATATTTTTTTAACTATAAATTTTATTAATATATATATATATATATTAAAAAGATAAAAAAATTATTAACCATAATTTATTTTTTCTTTTATGATTATATGATATCTATTAATATTATTTTTTTAATAAATTGTAGCATATAATAATAGGTAAAGACTCACATGCAGTTATCTTCATATGAAGTTAATAATTGAAAATCGTTAGATGATATTTAGTTAAACTTGTCAAATCATCTAACTGTTTTTAAATATCAACTTCACATGAAAATTAACTGTATGTAAGTTTTTATTTATAATAATACAATAATACAATAAATATAAATTAATTAATAAAGTATTAAAATTTGAAAATAATTATTATTTTTATATAAACAAAATAAAAGTACTTATAATAAAGAAAAAATAATTAAATTTTACATAATTACTTAATTATACCGGGTTAACCGATTCGACCAATGACCCACTGGTTGAACCAGTAACCCAGTGACCCAGTAACCTCACCGGTTCGATCACCGGTTCGATTTTGACAACTATGGTCTCAACCTGCAAAACCTGCACAAATGAGTTAGTAGAATAAACTCCTGATCTATCAAATTTATACTATTCTGTCCTCCCTCTCACTTGTTAACCTGACAGATTGTAGAACTCCATGAAATTGGTTAACTAATTCTAACTTCCATTGGAATAGTACCCTTCTCCAATGAAAGTTCCATATCCACTTCAGCCCATCCCAGAACCCACAGTCCCCTATTACAGATCCGACTTGGTTTGAAATCGAGAAAAGTCTTGGAAATACATCCTGCAACTCATCACATGGCCAATTATCTTCCCAGAAACGAATTCTTCTACCATCTCCTAACTCTAATGATAACCCTTTGACCATCTTATCTCTCGTTTGCTGTTCTCTTATCTGCAACTGACAAATGTCCCTCCACGAACCCTTTGTCTTAGGAACCGGCCGACAAGAAAGAAGGACATTTGGATTCAAGTCATTACAGGAGTACATAATTTTCTTCCATAATGGGCAATCCTTCTTTGAAAACCGCCACCACCACTTGAACAATAATGCTGTATTCTGGAGCACTGCATCGCCCATGCCCAAACCCCCGAAGAGTTTTGGAGCTTGCACAACATCCCACCTCACCAAAGGTACCTCATCCCTTCCGTCCTCATTACTCCACAAGAATCTCCTCTGCAAAGATATCAACTTATCTGCTACTACTATGGGCATCTTATATAAGTTAAGGTAGTAAACCGACAGACTATTAAGCACAAATTTGATGAGTACCAGCTTACCAGCTTTATTAATCGTCTTGGCTTTCCACAGATTGAGTTTCTCTTCTACTTTGTCTATAATAGGTTTTCATGTCTTGACCAATTTCATATTCGCTCCCAAAGAAATACCAAGATATTTGACTGGCAACATTGCTTCCTTACACTCCCAACAAGCTATACATCCTTTGTGACCACTCTCGCTCGCAATTAACCGGAATCAAGCTAGATTTATCAAAGTTAATACTCAAGCCAGACATCATCTCAAAAACACCATAGAAGTCGCTTATAATTGCAAATAGTCTCCTCCTCCGGGGGGCAAAAAAGTATTGTGTCGTCCGCTTGTGCATGAATCCCCACAATTCGTACAACCATACCAGCAAGTGCACTGGGTCGTCCAAGTAATACCTGAGCGAGTCAGGGTCGATCCCATGAGAATTATATTTTGAAGCAAGTTATGGTTATATTGCAGGTCTTAGTCAGGCGAATCAATAAGTTGTTAGTTTGAATTTGGTTAAAACCATAAATAGAATAGTATATAAAAATACTTTGTGAATTGAATTGTAATCAGGGATAAGAAGATGGTTAAGGCTTGGAGTTACTTTGTCCTTCTGGATTAACTCTGGCATTACTGTATTCTTCAATTGTGAATGATTTCTTCTATGGCAGGCTGTATGTGATAATGTGATTGACGCTGGTTTGAGCAGCTGTCAATACTCCTCCAGATCTGAACCCCAGTGTTAGTATGGATCCATTCTGATTGAGGGTGAAACTTCTGCAGTCCATTCTCCTTAATGATCCTACTCAAAACGCCACATACAAGGTCGGATCTTCCGGATCAGAGAATGCTGCATCTTTGGATTCTAGCCTCTACCACAGAGACCCTAATCCCCGTAAATTGGCTGAACTGGTGTCTCAAGAAGTCCCCAACGAAGTCGTAGATTAGCCGTCTGAGAGATGTATAATTAAGCTGGTGGTTCAATGCTTTCCACTGAAGTATTCACACGAACCCAAGTAGACACGGGTGGTTGTCAGGCACGCGGTCCTAGTATGATGAACGGCGCTGATTGTCACGGGTCATCAATTCACCATGTTGAAGAACGAATATACATCTTAGAATTAAATCAAACACGGATTGAAGAGAAACAATAATACTTTTATTAATTCATAGAACTCGGCAGGGCTCCTCCCCTTAACCTAGGAAGTTTAGAAACTCATGCTGATAGAAATGAAAATATGCTGGAAGAGATCCTAAACAAGTGTGATCTTCTCCCTTAAATACTAAACTGATGACTAGTAAAGGTAAAACAGTCTTTTTAGTGCTAAAATTCACTTTTTGGGGCCCACTTGGTGAGTGTTTAGGCTGAGTTTTGATAAGATCCACGTGCTAGAAGGCCTCTAGGACGTTAAACGCTGGTTAGGGGGTCCTTTTTAGGAGGCTGGCGTTGGACGCTAGTTTTAGGCTTTTTAATCTGAATTAAAGTATAAACTATTTTACATTGCTGGAAAGCTCTGGAAGTCAGCTTTCCATAGTCATTAAGAATGCTCCATTTGGACTTCTGTAGCTTCAGAAAAGCTCTTCCGAGTGCAAAGAGGTCAGATCCGAACAGCATCTGCAGTGCTTTCTTTGTCTCTGAATCAGACTTTTGCTCCAACTTCTCAATTTCAGTCAGAAAATACCTGAAATTGCATAAAAACATACAAACTCAAAGTAGAATAAAAAAATGTGAATTTAACACTAAAACCTGTAAAAATTTAATAAAAACTAAACAAAACATACTAAAAACTATATAAAAATAATGCCAAAAAGCGTATAAAATATCCGCTCATCATCCGCAAATTGCAAGTGAGACAACTCAATATTGTCTTTTCCAACCAACAAAGGAGGGATCCTTCCATGTCTTACTGCCTCTCCTACCATCCTATGAAGGACCTCAACAGTCAACAATAAGAACAAAAAGAAACGAAGAAAGAGAATCCCCTTGTCGTAAGCCCCATTCCATCTTAAAAGATTTCGAAGGCGAGCCATTAATCAAAAGCGACATAGACGCCGTGTACACATATTCCTTGATACACCTTTGCTATCTTTGCCCAAAACCCATTTTCTGAATTACAACATCCACAAACTTCCACTTGACTCTATCATAAACTTTTTGAAAGTCCAGTTTGATTATTGCCGATTTCTTCTTTCTTTGCTTCAACCATTGCACAGTTTCACACGCAATCAAAGCCCTATCATAAATCTTTCTCTCCTGCACAAACGTACTCTGAGTCTCCCTTACTAAGTCCAGCATTACCCTTCTCATTCTCTGCACCAACTTCGAAATGACCTTATACACACACCCCACCATGCTAATCGGCCGAAGATCTTTAATCTTCCTTGCTCCCACAAATTTCGGAGCCAGAGCCACCCATGTAACATTAGAATCTCTTGGTATCTCAGCCGACTGGAAGAAATCCATGACAGTTGCAGTAAACTCAGGACCAATTTCTCCCCAACACTTCTTTATGAAGTTCATATTGTAGCCATCACAGCTAGGGGGCCTTAGACGTCTCGCAATCCCAAACTGCTTCATTTATTTCGTTAGCCGAAGGCATCCTCTCTAAGTCTGTAGCCTTCTCTTCCTGTATCTTTTTAACTAGGTCATCCCGAATACCTACCAAAGGTGATGCTTCCTGATAATACAAGTTCTTGTAAAAATCTTTTATTGCACTCTTAATCCTGGCTTGATTCCTCACCAATCTGCCACTTATCACCAACACATCAATCCGATTACTTCTTTTTCTTATTGAGGCTAAATTATGAAAATATCTAGTGTTCTTATCCATGTACTTAACATATCGGGACCTTAACATTTGTTTCCAATAAATTTCCTTCCTGATTTCAGTTAATATTTTTTATAGTATGTGATAATGTTTTAACTTTAAAATAAGTTATTTTAGTATAAATATAATGTAATATTTGTTAAATTTAATCTTAAAAATAAAATTTTATTAATTTATTATATAAAATTTATAAATTTATATATATTAATTTTATATTAAATTGAGCCAATTTAATTTAATTTATAAAAAATTAATTTTAAATAAACAATTTTAATATAATAAAATATTAAAATTGAGTCCAAATCTAATTAAACCCAATCCAACTCAACCAATGTGTAGAACTATTTGGCCTTGTATATTCACTTGTATATATTTCATTTGTATATGTAATTTAAGGATTACTTAGTAGCTTCTTATATAATTTCATTTGTTTGTATGTGATATGTCACTTCAATTCTAACTCTTCATTGTAACATCGATCTAAAATAATTTATAATTTCAAACCTCTTTGATTAAAAAAAATTAATTAAAGATTTGTAATTAAATAATTTTTATAAAAGTAATATTTTAAATAGGTCCTCAAGAAATTTATCATCCGACAGTTTTGTCTTCCACAAAATTTAACTAAGATTTTATCCTGAAGTTCTCAAATATCCACCAGATACATTTTCAAAATCGTTTGATCCGATTAACGTGGTGATGTGTCAGGTTAACTGTGGCATGTCACCTTCAAAACATTTTGGTCCCCATTCACGCTGGACAAAATGACGCGTGTTAGAATCAGGAGCAAAATAACGTCGTTTTGGGAGGACAAATTTGTCTCAACTTAGACAGAGAATGCAAACATCATCGTTTTTATGTGGAAGACCTATTTGCCTTATAATAGTATCTTAGGAGACCTATTTGACCTATAATTCGTGATGTTATACTCAAATACTTTCATTGCCCCTGTTTGTTAAAATATTGGAAACACAGGCTGATGTATTTGGACATGCAAGAGTCTAATCCTCCCTCTCAATATACTCAAGTTGACAATTCTCTCTCATATGTGACAAAAAATGTCTCAAGAAATCTAAAGGTATGCCCCTTTTAAGTGGCTTAATGTAAGCAGTTGAACTCTGTGTGAAACATGGGGATAACAATACTGTTTATTCCAAGCTCAACTTTCTTTTAGAGGTCCAAAGGAGACAGTAATTAGGGCCAAGAATTTGAGGAGTGTTACTGTTGAGACAATGGCAGCTGCAACCAGTGGCACAATATCTAAGTTGTTCAAATTCATTCCAACACCAGGGTTGAACGAGTCTTTCAAAAAATGATGCTTCTAAAAATTAGTGTAAAAGTTGTTGTCTTAGTTATGTTATCACCTTTTGTTATGTTGGAGGAAGAAGACTTTATGTTATTTAGAATGGTTTCGTTTAGTTTATGTTGAAGAAAATAAACCTTCTTTTGACTTGATTTGGTTTGTGTTGCTATTGAAGCCAAATATTTGTGTGGTTAACATGTTTGGATTCTCATGTTTATGATACCATTTTGATAAATGAATAGACCAATGTCAATGTGTTTTTAAGGTTTGCGTTGAAGTAAATATAGCTTCTTTTAACATCACAAATTATAGGTCAAATAGGTCCCATAAGATATTATTATAAGGCAAATAGATCCCCACATGAAAACGGTGCCGTTTGCATTCTCTATCCAAGTGGGGACGAATTTGTCCTTCCCGAAACGACGTCGTTTTGTCCAGCGTGGATGGGGACCGAAATGTCTTGAAGGTTACATGTCGCAATTAACCTGACACGTCTAGGGCTAGCAATTCATACCCTACCCGCGGGTACCCAACCCGGTCCAACCCGTTCGGGTAGGGTAGACTACCCGACCCGCTGCGGGTAGCGTAGGGTACGGTCCGGGTATTCCTGCGGGTAGGGTAAGGTACAGGTTTAGAGTGTACCCTATCCTACCCTACACGCACCTCGTATATAACACATATTTTTTTAAAAATTAGGTATATAGTGAAGGAAGTGAAAGTTGAACCTACAACCTCCCTTATATAATGACTTACAATAAGTGAACAACCACTAAACTAGTTAGTTAATTTAGCAATTTAGAGGTTTAGTTTTTTATTTTTTATGTTATTAATATGTATAAAATTCGAAATGATTGAATTTTATATTTATTTTAAAAAAATTTGATATTTCTGCGGGTAGGATAGAGTAAGGTCAGAGTTTTAGGGTGCGGATAGGGTTAACGTTGAGAGATTCTCAACTTGCGGATAAAGTTAGGGTAGGATATCCTATTCTACTCATTATCAGCTCTAGACATGTTACCACGTTAACTGGATCAAATAATTTTGGAAACGTATCTAGTGAATATCTGATAATCTTGAAATCAAAATTTTAGTTAAATTTTATAGAAGACAAAATTGTCGAATGATAAATTTCTTGAAGACCTATTTTAGATATTACTCTTTTTATAAAGAGACAATGCATCAAACAATTAGCGTAAGTCATAAGATGCTTATGCGTCTTCATCTTTATTCGTTTGAACTTAGTTATATATACGACACGTGATTGGTCCTGTTTCAATTATTATTATGCAAGTGAACCGATCCTTGTTATTTGTTTATCATTTATAGGTCATATCATACCACATTAATTAACTATATATCATACCATATAATAATATGAATTATTCATTCATACATTTAGATATGAATTCGGCAAATATTGAGCCACCCCACCTGTTTGATTGAATTTCTTGTCACAGTATTGTCTTGACAGATAAGCATCAATCTCGTTGCCACTGCCCAAATGCCAAGTGGACGGTTCTGATGAAACAATCAGCAATGATCAACGGCCTAAAATCAAACGGCTTTTGGCTACCTCGGAAGGTCACAGACCTTATCAACTTATAGATCTCTCTATAAGAATACATGTATTATTAATAGTTTCCACGAGCAAATCCAAAATCTTCGTATATATATATATATATATATATTACAATATTTTTCATATTTCATATTATATATGACCAACAAGGGACACCTTAAATTTGGTTTGGTTAATGTGTGGTGCACTTGGCATGCAATGGTGGTGGCAAGATCCAGAGACAACTCATCTTTAGTCCTTCTTCATTATCCGATCCATCAAGGCATTCCTTAACCACTAGGCGCCACATCTTTCATATTATTATTACTAATTCTATTATTGTCCCTTCTATATATCTTTTATTATTTAATTAATAAAATATAGGCACCAACTTTAATTTTAATTAATTAATATTAATCAATTTTAGAGTTTAAATTTATCTGTTAAAATTTAAAATGAAAAGGATATGATTTGAGATTTAGAATTTAAAATAATTTTAAAAAATTGACTGATATTTTTTTTGTTTTTTACGATATTTTTTAATTTGGTAAGTTAAGAATTTAAAATTTATTTAAAAATTTATTGTTGGTCAATATTTAGAGTTAACTGATGTTGATTAAAAATAATTGATTATCTAATATTACTCTTTAATTAATTAACTAACGATTATATACTATATACACATAAAAATTCTATACTAAATTAGTCATTGTATATACGAGTAAATTCTCGTAGTGGTCTTTGAGATTTATACGATTATCCAATGTAATTCTTGAGATCCCAATTTCACCATTATAATTTCTCAGATAGAGTTTTGGATACCATGTAGTCCCTAAACATCTTTCCAGTGACGAGTCAATTGTCGCAACATTGACGTGGCATCACTCTGCTATGCTGGAGCATCTTCTTCCTTTCTTCCTTTTCGCACCAAAATTTCACAGCAACAACCTCCTACCTTGACACTCTTTATGCTTCGACAACTCATACTTCAATTTCGACAATAGCAGCCACCTTTTACTAACAACAAAACCAGCATTGACATTGCCAATAATGAGAGCATCATCCGCAGCCTACGCCTCCTACTTCCGCTTTCTCCACCTAAAACGTTACCTTTTTAATTGTCGTAATCGCAGAGTGACAACTCAAGTCTTTATTAGCATTTTTCTCACTGTTCTTCACCTCAACAACAACTTCAGCAACAGGAACACTGGAATTATCATTTTTGCTCTCTTCTTCTTCAGCTTTCCAAAACGGACTTTGGAACTCGTTATGAATCGCATGGTAGAGATGTCCTATCAGGAGTTTGGACGTCTCAGGACCGTTGAAACTGTCGTAAATCCCAATGAACAACCAACTATGCTCCTCCAACACTGCCATGTCTACTCTGTCCTTGCTAGCCTTCTCCAGCCCCCGGCACATTGCTCTCCTCTCCACCATGTTAATCGCTCTTACCATAGTCAGCTTTCCCTCACAAGTCTGAACTTTCTTCCTCTCGAAGAAGTTCAACACCAGCACCACCCACGATCGCTTATTCTCCGACATGCTCTTCTGAAACGTTTTTCTGAATTTGGACACATCATTTTTTCTTTTCTTCCTCCCGTATACCCTTCCCAGCGACATCAAGAATGGAACTTCAGCAGTGATAGAAGCGCCAGAACTAAGCGACTCGAAAGAGGGATCAAATTGGGTCCAACCTGATAAAATGATGCCACGTCAGCGTTGTGATAGCTTAGTTATCGTTAGAAAGATGTTCAAAGACTACTATGATATTCAGAACTCTATTAGAAAGATTACAATTGTAAAATTGAAAATTCGAGAATCGTATTAAAATAATCGCGTGAATCTCAAAAATCACTATAGAAATTTATTTTTGTATATATTGTATTAAAATATAAATATAAAATATATATTAAAAATAATTAAAATTTTAATATATATTTATATATAAATATATAATAACTAATCTAATAGTTAATTTTTAGGATATACATAATAATTTTTTATTAACCAATCTCTCATGACTGATTATAACTCGTTTATCTTTCCCTCTTTCTCTAATTAAGGAAAGATGAATTAGAGTCTAACAGAAGTCATCAGAGTTAATTTGGGAGATTATTTTGGTATAATTGAAAATTAGAGATTAATATGATACACATAGGCAGAATTTAAACGATTAATTCACTTGAGACTTGCGCGCAATTTTGGTGTCCTTTGTAATTGTTATTTTGTCCTTTTAAAATTGAAAATATTTGCTTCAATTATTTTTTTAATAAAAAAATTGGCGTGACGATTATATGAGAGATTAAACATTCTGTCCCTCATTTTGAATATCATCAAATTACTTATATTATGTCAATCTTTCCCGTAATACAGTATGGACCAAAATCAAATAATTTATTAACCAAGTGATTAATAGTCTCAATATTATTTTATTAAGAAAATATATATAACCAAATGATTTACTTACCAAGTCCTAATTAGTGAGTCTAATTATTATTTTGATTCTACTTGTGTCATGCGCCAAAAAACCTCCCACCCTGATTTTGGCGATGATACCACGCTTTCATATTTTTCTTTCACTTGTACATTTTATAAATAAAAAAATAGTCTTATTTACTGTTTAGGAGTGTCCATGGATTGGATCGTATTTCGCGATAAATATCCGTATTCGATTCAAAAATTGCGAATACGATTTGATCCGCACTTTTTACAAATCGGATCGGAAATATCTGCTCTATATCTGCAGATTCACACAATAATAATTAAAAATAAATAAATATATATATATATGTTTGGTATTATATTTACTTGTTTGTATGTTTTAATTAGTAATTATTATTCATATATTGTATTATTTTATTTTTGTAATTTAGGAATTGAAAAGTTTGATTAAAAATATTTTAGGAATAAACAAATTTAAAAATATGAAAAAAATATTTTTAATGAATTTTTACATAGAAATATGATAAAAAGAGAAGGTTCAATTATGCAGATATATCCGATATCTGATTCGATCCGACACAAAAAAACGCGGATATCATATCTGATTCGATGAAAATTGTGTGGATCGGATCGAATTTTCGGCCATATCCGATCCGATCCGCGTACACCCCTAGTCTTATTTATGTATTTTACAAAAAAAATTTATCATTTTTAAAATTTAATTTTGATATTTTGACAATTATCTTACATTTTTTTGGATGACTACAAGACAGTAAATATAAAAAAGTAATTATTTTTGTTGACGTATCAATACTAATTAAATACATTTGCAAAATTTTATTTACACTTATAGTGTATTAAAGTTAAATTTTGTTACGGACCGCTGCAGGTCCAGCCTGACTGGCCGTCGGGTCGGGGCACCACTCCTGACCCAAGCCCGAACCATCCTTCACAGTAAGAAAAATTCGACGGGTCGGTTCCTAACACTCGACCCAAGGCACGCCCGACTTGCCATCTGTACGGCCCAAGTCACTGCGACAAACGACCGGTCGGGTCGGTTCCCTCAAGGCAGCACCCGAAGTCCCAACCCGGAAACTAGAACGACCTGCTCCCCCCACATGGACCAGGACAGGTCATAGAAGTTTCCTGGCCAATGTGCTAGGTCACCTATGGGTCCACCTAACACACCAGCTCTTCCCCCAATGTACGCACTATTTTACTTAATTTGGCTATCACCTGGTACGGACATTGACTTGATCATCGAAGTGTCATCGCAGGTGACCACCCGCCTCGTCCACGCCACCTCCGGCAACGCCAACTTTCAACCCTCACCTCATCGTCCGCTTCAAGTCACTCTGAGGCCTCACCCTCTCATCCTCCCCTCGCCACCCGACTTGCCGAGCACCCGATATTCTTAAATAACGAACAAATTTAAATATTATTAATTTAGAAAATTAATAAAAAATTATATTGGTAAGGTATAAATTAAATTTATAAATAAATCAAATAATATTTAATACAAAAGCATATGTGTTTAATTAATTATTATTTTGATCACTACAATGAAGATATATTAATGATCTTTTAATTTATTTTTATTTTGGAAATGAATAGCCATCCATCTCTAAATATACAGGTAAAGAGATATTGAAATTTTAATCTTTTATGTTAATAAAAAAAAAAGAAACATAGTAATAACTAATAAAAACGAAACAAAAGGAAGGAAGACGCAAAACAATGCATTATTCAAAATACTACTATTTCGAGGCGCCACTAATAATTATTATTATTATGATGAGAAGGAACGTAGATTTGTAGTCCCCACTTCATCAACACATGAAATTTGTTCGCTACGCCAAGAAAATATATAAGTTTTTGGGTGGGACCTTAGACCTTTCTCATGTTTCATGTGCCTATTTTTTGTATGATTAGCTAAATGGAAAACCAATTATGTTCCTTTTGTTCTAAATTGGTGCCTTTTTCCTTCAACGTTGGAAAAAAAATATTTCATGACTTTTTGTAACAATTAAGTGGATTTTCTTTCCTAAGACAGTTGTAGTTTCTTTTTTTAAGTTAGAAGTGAAATTCGAATTCAAAATCTTTAGTTGAAGATTGAGAGATTATATTATTTGAGTTATAACTTGTTGGTTCTAAGACAATTATAGTTGATGAAAACTATCCAATAATTATTGATAATGATTCAATATTGTGTGTATATATGCAGGCAGGGACGAATCCAGAAATAATATTGTCGGGGGGCCAATAACGCATATAATATTAAAAATTATGTAAAAAATTATATAATATAAGATGTATTACAAAAATATATCGACAGAAAATATATTTTAAAGTAAAAAAATATGTGTATACTTTTACTAACGAAGTGGTCGATTTTTCGTATTATAAAATTCACCGATAATGGAATTTGTGTCAAATTTTTCAGTAATTTTCTTTTCAATATAATTAAAAGACAATTAACAAGAAATTCATCTTTTATTTTGTTTCTAAGTTATTTTTCACAATATTCATAGTTGAAAAAGATTTCTTAATTGTAGCAATTGAAACAGAGAGAATTAATATCAAATGAATAAAAAAGACGACCACAAGAAGAAAAAGAATTCACTTTATGAGATTTGAAAAATTTTATTTAATTAAAAAATATTAGTAATAATATCTTTTTCAGATTTCTTTAATATTGTTACTTACTTTTTAGATATTAAAAATTATTAATATTTAAATTAGACTGGACTTTTATTTATATTAGACTAAATATTAAATAATTTTTTTAAAAAAATTAAATTATACATAATAACTTATTACAATTAAAAAAAGTTGGGGGGTGCCGAGGCCGCCACTCGCCCCCCTTATGTCCGTCCCTGTATGCAGGGACGGACATAAGGGCGCGAGTGGCTACTTCGGCCCCCAACTTTTTTGAATAGTAATAAGTTATTATGTATAATTTAATTTTTTTTAAACAAAATTATTTATTATTTAGTCTAATATAAATAAAAGTTCAGTCTAATTTAAATATTAATAATTTTTAATATCTAAAAAATAAGTAATAATATTAAAGAAATCTGAAAAAGATATTATTACTAATATTTTTTAATTAAATAAAAATTTTCAAATCTCATAAAATGAATTATTTTCCTTCTGGTGGCTGGTCTTTTTTTATTCATTTGGTATTAATTTTCTCTGTTTCAACTGCTACAATTAAGAGATCTTTTTCAACTATAAATATTGTGAAAAATAACTTAGAAACAAAATAAAAGATGAATTTATTGTTAATTGTCTTTTAATTATATTGAAAAGAAAATTACTAAAAAATTTGACACAAATTCTATTATCGGTGAATTTTATGATACGAAGATTCGACCACTTCGTTAATAAAAAGTATACACATTTTTTTTACTTTAAAATATAACTCTGTCGATATATTTTTGTAATACATCTTATATTATATAATTTTTTTACATAATTTTTAATATTATATGTGTTTTTGGTCCCCCATAATATCATTTTTGGATCCGTTCCTGTATATATGTAATAGTAGTATTATAATATTAGAAAATTTTATCATTTTGAACCATCGGTTAATTACTATTAATATTTTTGTACACAAATAAAAAAAAATCCAAATGCAACATAATATTAATATTAAAAACTAAATGCTGATCAAATATTGGTAAAATTTTGTAAAAAGTGTTAGCTCCAGATATTTTCTATATATGTAAAATTATTATGAGGACAATTTCAAGTTCAACTTATAAAAAATAAGCTTGAATTGGTCTATTATTTGACCCATGAATATTTAAACTTAATTAATTGTATAACTCAAATCTAACTCACTAAAAACTCTTAAGTTAATTCAAATAGCATAAACGTGAATTGTAAAAGTTCTAAGTTATATATAAAAAACCTTCAATAATTATGTATATTGCCTTTAGTATATATATAAAATATAAACTAAACTTACAAGACAGAACTAAACTTTTTTAAATTTAAATTCGATTTATTTAATATATATACAAACTTAAATCTAAGCTTAAACTTATATCATATGCTTTGCTTATTGAGTTAACTAATTGAGTTTGAATCACTCGCTTTCAACTCTACCTAATATAATTTTTTTATACCTTTCATTTGATCTGGATTGAAGTTTTATATATATATTTGACAAAACATGACAAAAATGAGCAAATTTTAAATATTTTGAATATAAGACTTAATTACTATAATATGATTATGTAAAATCATTATTCTTAGTTAATTAATAAAAAATTAAAATATTTATTAAAATATTATAAATACTTCTTATTATTTTTTGAATATTTATTAATTATCTGGTATAAATTATTTTATCAAAAGTACTTTATATACACTAAAAATTAGTTATCAAATCAACTAATATATATTTATGTATATTATATATATTAATTTATATATTTTTCTAACTAAATAATCAATGACCAGAATAATTAAATTTGTCATAATAGCATAATCAAATCTACTTTATATATATATATATATATATATATATATATATTCTCTTAAATAAAATATATCTTTTACTTCATTTTTAGTCTCTTCTTTTTTATTCACGATTGTAATTTTCAAGGTCGATGAAAATGATAATTAATTTTTCATTAGCTTATAGTTTTCTTGATATAAAATTATAAATACAACCCACTATAACCACATGTATTTTTTTATTGGAAAAAGAAAATCAACAATAATAATTTATAATGTTACAATTTGAATGGTGTATATATAAAAACTGAAAAGGAGGACGTGAATACTGTGACGATTGACGAGTATGGTTGATGAATGTGTGGACCTCTAAAATCAGTGTCAATTTATGGAACTGTATTGCTGGCTTCTTAGGGTTCAATAAATTTATTTTATTAATTTATTTAGTTTTTAAATGTTTAGTATCAATAATTATTGAATTTGATTTGTCAAAAGCTAAAACTCAAAAGGGAAGTGGTATGAATATGATTGCTTTCGGTCACTCGCTACCAAGATTTACAATTTTTTATTTCTTCATTTTGTTCTTGTGTTTTGAGTGGTTCTCTCCCATTCATGATTAACTATTATTTTTTGATTCATGCTTCACACGATTTAATTATTATTTTTTTCTTAAAAGCTAACTAACTGATTTTTATGCAATGTATATATATTTTCATGATTATATCTCTGTAGTAATTTAGTCCGGGTTTTACACTAGTTGTTATTTAATAGTAGTTCAAGATGGCAAAGGAGTGCCAGCTCATTACTGCATTTGTTGAGTCAACTTTAGATAGGGGTCAAAAAGATTATTATGGTGTCCCAAATTCAATCTCAAAAGTACAATTGTACAATTGAAATTTTATGGACAAAATTAGTGAAAATCATAAATCTGAAGGAGCACTATAGAAATTTTGAGATTTATTTTAAATAAATAATTTAATTATTTTAATTACTTATCGATAAATACGCTACAAATTATTTATTTTAATCATTAAAATAATTAAATTATTTATTTAAAAAACAATCCAGAAATTTTGTCTATCTTGTTCTTTACGCAATATTTGTTTTTCTGTAGTCAAAACTTGAAGTTTTGTTTTGGACGACATTGCTCGGCCCACATAGGGCCCAAATATACAACAGCTAAAGAAAAGAAACAAATTAAGCAAACCAGGAACAAATCTTCGTTTGGGCATAGATAGAATTATAAAACTCCGGGTTAAGTGTCCAATTCATCAACCTTTCTAATTGCCAACAAAATAATTAACAATCCCTCTGCATCTATATCTTTATAATGACATTATTTTAATACCATCATTTTTTTAACAACTAATTTGCAGTTTTTCTCTTTTAATAAGAAAATAATTTAACTACATGCTAAACCATAATCTACGCTTGATTGCTTTAACACTTAGCTTCTGATCTACTTGTCTACTTAAATAAGTATCAAAAATTTAAATTTCACTTTGTATATATAACAATTCATTAGCAAGTAATAGACCATTGAATAAAATTCAAATCTAGCAAATTAGTGTTTGTTTTGCTGAATTAGAAAATAGGTTTATTTACTTTGTTAATCCCTATAGGTTTGCAAAATTTTTAATTTGGCGCTATACTTTTTTTCTTTTTAATTGAATCCTTACACCAAAAATTTTTTTTAATTGAATTCCTACATTTTTTTTTCTTTTATTTAAATCCCTATACCAATTCTTTTTTTTTTAGTTGGGTCCTATAAAATTAACCCAATTACTACTAAGAAGAACTTAATTGAAAAAAAAAATTAGTGCAAAAACCTAATTAAAAAAAAAGTATAGAGACCTAATTAAAAATTTCACGAAACTATAGGGACCAACAGAGTAATTAAACCTAGAAAATACCATGGAAAAAACAAACTAATCTACCAACATTGAAACTGAAACTTGCAGTTTTTTCTAAATTGTATGTTCTTGTTCTTGTAGTGTTCTTATTTGTTTTGTTTCTTTTGTTGGATACCAGAGATAAAAAGGGTAGGAGGTGTATGAAAGCTAAGTTACAATCTGGTGTTCAATTGCTGATTTTGCTGGTAAGTTACAACACATGCACAAAATAACTGCTCAAAATTTCATGCCAAAGGATTACCAAAACAAAAGAGAAGGTGTATAAATAACAGCCAAAAAGTTAGGCTATACTAATCAAATGAAACCGAAAAAAAATACTAATGATCAATCAAGATCCACTATTTTGAAGCTATAGTAAGTCCAGCCGTTTCCTCGAGCAGCAGCCGCTCCTTTAGCGAGTCGAGCTTCTCCTGGTTCTTAGCTCTGACTTGAGGCAAAACCTTCTCTTCATAACCTGGAGCACTCATAATCTTCTCTAGTTTTTCTATTTGCCTGTGTTTTCAATGTGTTAGAATTTGGAAGCAGTGAATTTGCATTTATAACTTGGCTATGCTAAAATAAGTTCTCAGCAGCAGTTAGGTATAAACTTACTTCTTAAGCTCCTCTATCTTCTTCATCTTTCCTTGCTCTGCTTCTGCAGAACTTGTCCCTTGAAGCTCTAAGTAAACAGAAAGGGTTTCGTTTACAACTGTATTCGCGTACCCAGAAGGAACAGCATCGTTTTCATTGATCACCTGTGAATCATACCATTGGTGTTAAAAGTGAAGAATATGTTGTTGATATGCGCTGTGATATCGAAAAAAAAAATTAAAATAAAACCATTTATAAACTTGTCCAACTTACGGTTAAAGAGGATAGATTTGCTAGCGTTACAATCTCCAGTTGACGGCTTGATATAATCTCCTCAACCGCCCGTGTTAAGCAAAGAACAAAAGCCGGTCGCCTAGAAACAAGCACCGGTTATGGAATCAGCAAAGTATGTTAAGATTGAAATGCAATCGCAATCTGGTCAGTAGAGAAGGCAGTCATGATATGACAGAATAAAAACAGAGGCCATAGCTTCGCCAGAACTTTTCGTCGTCTTGTGGTTACTTTCAGAGGATCTCAAATCATCACTTGCGCAATTCACACAGTTCCTTTTTCTTTTCAATGACATATATTCGCATAAAATAGAAAGCAGAAAAACCAATACCTATCGCGACTCTCTTTTGCAAGTGACCTGAGAGATTTAACAGTCGACTCGACAAGATCCATATCATTCTCCACTGTTTCATTATTCCAGCCCTGAGATGGAAAATACAATATTAAAGACATATACTACAACAACTAAATCTTTTCAGTGGGCTCGGTTATTAATAAGAAATATAATTGTACAAAAGAAGTATCTATTGCTTAATAGCCGAAGATTTTTAATAAATCGGAATGTCATTATCCTTTTCTTCTCGACGGAATAATTCTCGATTTATCAAACATAAAAAGACTAGATATTATCTGAAAGTAGACGAGGATGTAGTTTATCCTCCGAAAAAACTAACCTCTGTAGGTGATGGATAAGGACATATCATGATAGAATCTGCTCTTTTACATTCCTTGGGTGAAGGAAGCCGCTGCCACAATTCTTCCGTAACAAACGGCATAAATGGATGAAGCAATCGAAGGCCATTATCAAGACAGAACCACAAGGTATCCTGTGCATGGCGTCTTTCAGAAGCAAACTTGGGATCATTACCAGCAAAGTAAGGTTTAATCACTTCAATAAAGACATCACACAATTGATACTGCCACCAAGAATACACAGCAGTGGTAGCATGTGAGAACTCAAATGATTCTAGAGACTTTATTGTTTTAGTTATGGTTTTGTTTAACACCGAGAGAATCCACTGGCAGCTAAATGGAAGAACATCTGGACCCAAATTTGCAGGAGGAATATAATCATCTCCAAGCTTGCTCATGGCAAATCGTATAGCATTCCACAATTTATTACACCATTGACGATACCCAACCACCCTTTGAATATCAAGGTTGATTTTATCAGACTGAAATGAAAGAAAATAACACAATTAATAATGAATTCAATGAATTGATGAGAAAAAGAAATGCCGTATAAACATTGGTAGAATATTGACACCTGAGCTGTGTATGAAACCAGTGCAAAACGGAGAGCATCTGCACCACATTCCTCAATGCCATTTGGAAAGTCCTTCTTCTGACCCTCTATCGCAACAGCTAGTTCTTTAGGGTCTAGGTTACCACCCTCTAACCTCTTATGTAGACCTTCCAGCGATATCCCATTTATCACTTCGATTGGATCAATAACATTTCCTAATGACTTGGACATTTTGCGCCCATGTGCATCACGAATCATGGGATGTAAATAAATCTGCAAAGAATGGAAATCACACATGCATAAACAAGAATTAAACCCTCCCTAAATGATCATCATAAGACAGCAAAGTCACCTGTCTAAAAGGCACATCACCGCCCAACTTCATTCCTAACATCACCATACGTGCAACCCAGAAGAATAAGATATCATGACCGGTTTCCAAAACAGAAGTTGGATAGAATGTCTTTAGGTCTTTTGTGTCATCAGGCCAGCCCAACACAGATAATGGGAACAGACCAGAAGAAAACCATGTATCAAGAACGTCGGGGTCGCGGATCAAATGGAACTTCTTTCCACTATACCTTTGGCTAGCCTCAGCTTGGGCCTCCTCCTCATTTCTTGCCACTACCCAATGATCATTGTAAACACCAAACTCCTTCAGTTGGTCATCTTCCAAAGTAACATACCATGCAGGAATTTGGTGACCCCACCACAACTGCCGTGAAATGCACCAATCGCGTATGTTTTCTAGCCATCTGTAAACTTGAAATCTTAGATTAAGACATTGTAATATAAAAACATGCGCAAAGGCAAAATAAAATCCAATTTAAAAAACATGCCACCCACACCAATGCCATCACGTCATGGGAGTAATTTTAACAACAACAAAACACACTTGTGAACACATTTAAATTTTCCCAATAATAACATATTCAACACTTTGCCTTCAGTACTTGTCAAATACTTAGTTGAGCTGAAAACCTAAAAGCAAAGCAGTCTCGGTAAACTAAAATTGATTGTATTATTCAAGATTTTATCTGCCTCTATTTCAGTCTTGAGCTGTACCAAGCATAGCAAAACTCAATTCTTAACCTTTTTCCCTAATAAAAAGAGAATGATACTATTATTCCTTATATGATAAGATTAGCTTCCAGTGTAGTATAAAAGCATAAACTACAATTCAGAAAACTACAAAGAGTCAATTTTATAATAGATCATTATGAAAAAAGTGCAAAGAAATATATAAGCACCTCTTCCAATCAGCCAAATATTGTTTTGGAACAATTTCTAGCTTTATGTTTTCCTCATCCACAGCAGCATTAAGACCTTCCTTTGCCATATCTCCACAACTAACATACCACTGGGGCTTTATCATAGGCTCGATAACATCATTGCTTCTTGAACATACACCAAGGCGCATTTCATTGTTTTCAGAACCCCTATAAAGTCCCTATAAGAAAGGAGAGGAGAAATAAGCACCACCCAACACATTCTCACCAAAGATTGAAACAAATGCAAGTAATATGGCCACCCCAGTCACCAAAAGATGCATTCATTAGTCAGATTGCACATAGATACTTGTGCAAATTCCGACAAGAGTAACAATAACTATTGATCTTATCCCAGGGACAAAAGATATCATATGCAACAATCAATTTTATACAATACCTTCTTTTGTAATGCTTCTGCTATTGCTTCTCGAGCTTTAAATCGTGGCATGCCCAAAAATTCAGAGCCACCATTGGAATTTATTTTTCCATCATCAGTGAAAACATTAATGAATTCAAGGTTGTGACGTTTTCCCACCTCAAAATCATTTGGATCATGGGCAGGTGTGATCTGCAAGGACAAGGGAAGTAACATAATGCATACAAAATCACTTCAAAAAGAACTTCAACACACACACAGCTTTTAATCATACATATAGAGAATACCTTGACAGCACCTGTACCGAATGCTGGATCAACAAGAATAGCATCACAAACTATAGGAAGTTTTCTTCCACTGAATGGATGAATAACACATTTTCCATGAAATTGGCTGTATCTTTGATCATCAGGATGTACGGCAATAGCAGTGTCACCAAGCATGGTTTCAATCCTAGTTGTGGCAACAATAATTTCACCTAGGTTCCCTTCCAAGGGGTATGCAAATTTGGTTAGAACTCCAAACTCTACTGGTTTGTCATACCCGGGGACCTTTAGCAGGGTCCTTTCTTTTATATCAATATAATCCACCTGCATGCAGAAAAGCAAATTACATTACACAGAATTCATTAGAGGAACAACAGAGAAGCAATGCATTGCATACCTCAATATCAGATATAGCAGTTCGTAATACACAATCCCAGTTCACCAAACGAAGGTCCCTACAACAGTGACCAAAACAGAGAAATTAGAATTGCATACTGTGCACTGGCAACAGAAAAAACTGAAATATAAACCATACTATAGAAATTGAGAACTTATAGAACACACAAAGTTTGATAAACAGAATTATCAGCTTTAGATTTCAAATTAATTCACAAAGATACATTAGATATGAATATATGATTTTACCATGCCGCATTTATTAAACTAAATAAACAATTCAGGTTTAAGTGAATATTTCAAGTTTTAAACAAGAATTAATAAAGTATCTATGATTCTTAAGAACTGAAAAAAAAAATTTAATAATTATTGCCAACAACCATCACACCTATAAATAAGGCCTTGCTTGTAAAGCATCACAAATGCCTCTGTCACAGCTTTAGATCTTTGATCATCCATTGTGAAGCACTGGAAAGAGAAAAACACGAATATGTTGAAACAAATTACCATGTTATAAAAGTGAAATGGCATAAAACAAATGAACTTTTAGTGGACAGGCATGTGTTCAGCTATCTATGCTTCATTGCTAGGTTGGTTGGATGTTATAAAAATGCTTCTGGGTTGGCCATGCAAAGGAACAAAGATCGTACTTTCAGCTCAAGTATTTATTTTCTTTTGATTAACAACAAAAAAATGAAGGAAAAATGAGTCATTAACATTAGACTACACAACAAAGAAGTTAGATATTTACCTCACGTGTCCAATCTAGAGAGGCTCCTAATCGACGTAACTGTTGTAATATTGTGCCTCCATACTTGTCTTTCCACTCCCACACCTATTTTTGTCAACATTCACCAGTAGGTCTAAGCATCAAACTTGAAAATAAAGGCAGACAGGAGCAAAGCATCTTGCATCAGGGTCTAGAAAAGGACTGCACCCAAAAGGGTGTAACATAGGCAGTCTAACCAGATGCAAGCATCAGTAGTTAATTTCACAGCTTAAACCCATGACCTTAAGGTCATAATGAGAAAATTGAAACTTTTCTCCAAGGCTCCCAAAATAGAAGGTATTGAAATATTCAAAACCATGGCATAAAATACTTCAATGGAAAACATACCTCAGAAACGAATTTCTCACGGCCCAGATCATGCCTAGTTAGTTTTCGTTCACGCATTATCTTTTTCTCCACAACCACCTGCAACATAGTACTCAAATTTAAACATAATTCCAAATTATCTCACACATAAATTGATCAAAAATTGATCTAAACTACCATTAAAGACAATAGAAGTATGACACAACACAATTTGTAGGTAAAATTCCATCTAAATACTTCCCTTGCCTTCTTAAATATATAGCAACAGAAGCATGCCATTTGTTTCTAGCCACAAATTTATAATAGAAGGCACAATACCCCACAGAATGAGCAAAATAGAACCAATATATAAACTTAAATATTTAGAAAATGAACCTGTGTGGCAATCCCAGCATGGTCCATCCCAGGCACCCACAAAGCATTGTATCCAGACATCCTTCGCCAGCGAATCATGGTGTCCTGCATGCAATAAATCACATTGAGATTAATAGTTATCAGCAGCTAAACTGAATAAGGGAAATTAATTATAAGGTACCTCAATTGCAGCTGTTAGAGCATGACCAATGTGAAGAGCTCCAGTCACATTTGGTGGGGGTAAAACCTAAAAATAAAGCACAGTTAGGCACTTAATGGATATAAATAAACAATTGTTTCTTGCTCTAACTCATTTGAATTTTTTAGCTACCTTACATGTACCTCAAAAGCAGTGCAAAGGGAAACAAAGACTAAAACTTCTCAAAATTAAACCAAGATCATAACAACATATATCTTTTCAAATTAAAAAATTCACCCATTTATCAATACCAATTTGAGAAAAATCACTTCCACCATACAGTGAAAGTACTACAGTCACACTACATAAATAACATGCGAGTTCTCACCACACAAATATTAAGTTACACCCGAATTGCCACCAGGAACAAGCATATATGAGTTCAGCAAGACACTCACAATAACAAAAGGTGGTTTGGAGCTGCTTGAGTCTGCCACAAAATACTTTGATTTCTCCCACCACTCATACCACCTAAATTTTATCAACACAAACAATGAGCATTTCACACAAGGAAACAGCAATAATGAACATAACAACAGGATTGGCACCCACGATTTCTCGACGGCAGTTGGACTGTACTGCTTTGCCATTTGACGAGACATACGTTTCTTGTCACCAGAAGTGGTCTCAGGATCAATGAAGTCTTCAGGATTCTCATCCTCCGCGCCACGTCTGGCAGCTTTCTTTTCACTCTTTTTTGGGGCATTGGATTGCTGAGCTTGTTGCTGCTGAAACCAACAAGGAGAAAAAGCTGAAAAATTCAAGAATAATTTGCAATGTCAAATGCTCAAACTGAGACAGAACACAAACAGGTTCACATTATATTAAACAAAATCAGGCATTGCTATTGCACAGCATGAAAAATCTGTGAACTGTAGTCACCTGAGCTTGCTTTTGGAGGAATTTCTCTTTCTTCAATTGCTTTTCTCTTGCCTGCCCACAAAATCCACAAAATCCACAAACTTGTCACATGAAAATTAAAAACAAAACAAAAAAAAAAGTTGCCATTCAATAGTACTATTATTACGCTAGTCTAAAAGAATAGATTCAAATCAAAAGTTGAAAGCTTTTCAGCTAGTTTACAACACTATTTGAATTCCTCCCATAACTTTCATAAAGGAATTCATTTCAGCAAAAAGGGTGTCGAAAACCCCATTAATGGAAATCCCATGGAAGTGTCAAAAACCCAGAAAGCTGAAAACTTGAATCAATAAATGAATGAGCAAGTAGGGATCTTAAAAGATTGCGATGAAGATAGAGAAACCTTCTCCTCCTTCTTCTTCTTCTTCTCTGGATCTTCGATTACTTGCTCCTTGTTGTTCTGCGAGGAATTGTCCATTGGAAGATGAGAGTGAGAGTTGCGGGAACTGAGTGTGCGAATTGGAATCCAATGGCGGCCCTTTCCACGAGTCTATGGCAATGGAAAGGAAGGAGTCGCAATGTCAGATAGAGTGACTCAAGCAAGACAAACACTAACCTAGCCACCTAGGTGTTTTGTTCAAATTTAAAACTTTTAATTGAAAATAAGGGTAAGTTTAGAAATTACATTGCCCCACAGACAAGATTATTTATTTTTTTTAGTAAGATTTTAAAGCCGGATGGATTATCAAACCGTTTTAGTTACTGGTTTATTGATTTATTACACCAACTATAAGGTTTGATTTGATTCTTAGACATAAGTATCGATATAAAATTAATATTTTTATATTTTATTTAATAATAAATTAAAATAAATTATAAAAATTTAATTTATTTTTATTTTTTATAAAAAATTAAAAAAAATATATAATAATAAAAAATATAATTATAAAATTTGATAAAAATAATAAAAAATAAAAATAAATTATATCTTTTATCAATATCTCAGTATTTTTTATAAAATATACTCATTTAGTATTTTTATCTATATTTTATTTGCCAAATATAATTAAACACTATTAATTATTTATTTTAATAAATTAAACACCATATACAGAGCATCCTAGTAAACACTTTATTTTTAAAAGGTATTCAACTTCAACCAAAGAGAACGTAATAAATTTTCTTATTTTACTGCTTCAACAAAAATAAAAATATTATCCAAACGTTACAAATTTGTTATCAAATTAGTTGTTATATATTTATCTAAAGATATATTTATTATTTAAATTTTTTAATATAGATTTTATATTGTAATAAATATTTTATATGTATAATTATTTTAATAAATATTTTTTTATCCATAAGAAGAAATCAAGAATTGTCAATTGGTTTTGACTAATCAACCAACCATGAAAGTTTTATATTATGGTTTGAATTCAAAAAGCCAATAATTAATTGGTAAAAAGTTAATTTTTTTTAAAGTGGAGAATTATACTTATTAGTGATATAATCTACATAATTTCCAAGATTATGAGTGGACCAGTCATTGAACTGCTTTAGTCATTGATTTACTGATTTATTGGTTCAACCAATTCAATTATAATTCAACTAAAAAAACCGTTTTAGAATAAAATAATAAATAAATTATAAATAAACATCTTAAAATATAACTCAACCCACTTTTTATCTCATGACAACACAGTCATTCAGACAACAATATCTCTTTCATCTTTGTCCTAATGTAAAGAATTAAAAAAATCAAACAAATTGAACAAAACTTGTAATACTAATGGTCAATCCATCTCTTTAAGATTACAAATAATAGGAATTCATCACATAAATACGTCAATATTACAAAATATACTAATATACTTGACAAATAGGTAAGACATGATACAATAGTACCTTTTGATCGATTTTAGAATACGTCAAGCAACATGTAGAGATGAATTAATAGCAAAAAAATAGATAAGAAGACAACACTGAAGGTTCAAATAATCATTGAATATAATGCAACGCTACTTATTCATTGAGATCTCACATTATACAAAAACTTTCATCACTTAAGTTTGCACATTTTCAACAAACAATTGTAACTAGTGTTATTTTTCTTTTACGTGATATGTACAAATCACTTATAGTACAAAACTACAGACAAACTAGAAATAGATGAGGTTGGATGCATGATTATATAGTGTAGTGAGGTGAATTTTTGTCTCTGTTGTTAACACGAGACTATACAATACTCCTCATGTGGATTTGTCTCCAAGAAATATTATAATTTTCATGAATTCACAAAATGTTTACTCTAGGGAACCAGAGAGCATACATACTAGACTACCCAAGTAATGCTTAACTACTTTGAATAAATTTGCATGGCCTTGACCATCACCACGAGAAAATCCAGTTGTAAATTTGTCTCTGTCCCGAAACGAGTGGCATAAGATGCTAAGAGGCTGCAAGCATAGAGGAATTGAATGACCCTTTGAAACTTTAATAATTTCCATTATAACAATAATCTTAGCAAATTCCCTAACACATAAAACCCTTGAAAGTTGAAACAAAGGTAATTTTGTCAGCCCAAAGCTTTGTACCGTCATTATTAATTGTATTCCAATTCCCCCCTTAATAATTTTTAAAGAATTAAAAAAAACAAATAAATTCACTATTTATATTGAATTAGCTAGAGGTAGATGCATGTTTACCAAGTGATGCAGGATTGTTTATCATTCCACTGGTAATTGAATATGTGTCTCCAAAGGAGAACTTAAATTCAGGGAACTTTATGAGTTCAAATCTAGCAGCATATAATACAATCCATAGTTGAAGAGTTCAGCAATGAAAATGTACAAATATGCATTGAAAATGTACAAAATTTCAATAAACATTACTAAACAGAGGCAAGAAAGAACAACCATCATTCAGCAACAAACATTACAAAACAGCCACAAGTAATCACACTATTATTACCAAATTCGAAAAGAATGGAAACCAGATAAACCCAATCATAAACACCATTACTAAATTAAATAAAAAATCAACCAAAAATCACCTTGCAAATCCAATTAAAAACAGCTTTTCACTTTGTACCCTAAACACCAATTAAATCACATGAACCAAAATTAATTTGAGGGAAAACGCCACAGTTCAATGCTGATGAGTTTACTGAGAAAAAAAACCGCAACAGCAGCAAATCAAATCAGTTATCATTTATCACAAATTTCATATTCAAAACACAAATCAATAATTAAGTAATCAGAGACATTCAAAATCACAAATCACTAATTCAGACTTCAGAGACATTCAAATTCAATAATGCAAGTACAACAGAAATCAGTGCCACTAACCTTCCACTACAGCAGGACGTCAACGGCGAGACGATGGCGCAGCAGCTGGAAGCCTCGAACAGCGACTTCACCGGCGGAATGGATGACGTGACGAGCTAGAAGAGAAGCTCTGGCCGTATGCCTGAGGAGGCCGCGAAGACGCCGACAACCACGGACGGCGGCGGCGGTTCCGGAGACGAAGTTGGGTTTTGGGTCTGGGGAACCTTAGGGCTAGCTGCTTCGATGTCCGAAGGAAGGGGAGGTTTGGTGTCTGCTTGGGGGGGGGGGGGGGGGGGTTGGTTAACCGGGTGGGGCTTTTTCACTTTTTTTTAAGGGAAAAACGACGTCGTTTTATACGAACCAGTCGATTTTCGGTCCAATCTAACCGGCCGATTCAACAGTTTTTTAACAGTTCGAGTATCCGTGATTTTTAGAGGAAAGATCGGACTATTTTGCACGTCGGTAGGGTTGGATGTGAGTCGAGCTAGACCAAGTTCAAGCTCAACTCACGAAAATTAAGTTTGGTTCACAGCTTGGCTCACTAATAATCGAGCCTATTTCGTAGGCTCAAACTCGACTCAACAAAAGTTCACGAGCTGGTTCGACTGACTCAAATAATAGAAACATAATCTATAATTCTATATTAATAAATTAAATTTATATATATTAAAAAATATTTAAAAAAGATAAGTTTTATATATTGTTTATCTATCAATTATAAATTTTTTATTTGTCTTACATCAAAATTATATATAAAAAATGACTATAAAATTTTAAATAATTAAGAACGCTAATATATATGTAAAATTATATATATATATTCAATTATTAATACGCATATCCTATACTATTTAATCTATACTTTTAATATTATATATATAATCGAGCTAGCTCACGAGCTAATGAGCTAAGCTTATCCAAGCTCAAGCTCAGCTCACGAGTTCAGCTTTTATCGAGCTATTAATGAGCCGAACTCAAGCAGACTTGACTCACTTTCAGCCTTACAGGCCGGTTTCTAGTTGACCTAGTTCAATTTTCAAAGCATTGATAATTTCTATACTATATAATTTTTTAAATTTACTTATTTAGTTTATTTATCGTTATTTATATGTTATCTTTAAAGTCCTTAAGATTTTTTTTCTATTTATTTTATTATTGAAATCGATTTAAACTATATTGCAAATATTATTTTTTTAATTATCCAATAATATAATCTTGTTATTATTGTGAAGGAGATATATTTATACATATTTTATTTATATTTTAAATGAAATAAGTGTAAACATAATTTTTCATATATAGCAATTCAGATATATAAAAATATAAGTGATAAATTGTGTGAGTAAATTATGTTTACCTTTATCTCGTTTAAACATATACAAATGTAAATATAAAATTTAATTCATTGATTTGAAAAAATTCCAATATGTTCCTAATATTCAAATATTATATTTTTATGACTGTTTTAAATATAATAAGATTAATTTATCAACGTATTGCCATTTTTCGAATTCATTATTAAAACATATCCTTTTTAAAATTACTCACTAATATGTCACCTTTTTTAATTATGTTATTCATTTTATAAATTATTATACGAATTTCCATATTAAATTAGTATTTTCTTCATTTTCTAGTTTTTGACAATTAATTATAATTTTTACAATTAACAATTAAAATGATTTCACAAGAATTAATAATTTCAAAAAATAGTAGCACATTAGTAAAATACTCATATAATAACAATCAGGTTGCTTTTCCTATATTTCAACAAATTAACCATATAGCATTTTTTCAAATCAAATGAATCCTAAGATTGGGAAGATACATGCAAATGCTAGATAGGAGTGAAGTAATCACTACTGAAAATGAAAGGAAGCTTTGGTCCAGAAACAGAATAAAGAGATGATGAGTAAAATAATATTGGGAGGTCTCAAAGTGTTGGTATGATTTGGAAGCATAGGGAATGTGTCAGGTAAGGGCATTTCACAGTTCTCTCCATTGAAATAGACCCTCCTAGGAAAAGCCCATCCATTACTCAATGTAAAAGATTTTGGATCTTTCTCTAATAGTATCTCTGTTGACACAAAACCTTGTTGATCCTTACCCGAATGCACTAGTTCTGTGTTATAATAATCAATCCCCCAAAACAGAGAAACTCCATCTGCATTCATGAATCACATATAACAGTTTTAAAGTTGCATACAGATGATAGTTGAGAATCGTTAAAAATAAAAAAGTATATTTGACTAAACTGCTTAATATTATCTTTACATAAAGATATCTTCGTCACCGTTATTTTACCTTGAAAGGCAAGGGGAAGTTTGGCAGTGTTGAAACTATAAGAAGTTGTATTCTGGGAGAAGGCAGGATGTTGGAGAAGCACATTCCAGTTAGAGTAGTTGCTCCTATAATTGTAGTTAGAAATGGTAAGCTTCACCCTCCAGTGAGTTACATAGTTGTTCTTAACATGCCAATGAACTCGAATTGGGCACATGTGCTTAGTGCATGCTATTATGTTCTCCTCTGATAAGGTATTACCCAACCTTATGCAAGACTTAGAAGCTTTGTCTGCTTCACTGCATCCACAGCTGCAATCAGGGCATGGTGTGATCATAGGGTTGTAAAATGTTGAGAGCGATACACAGCATATTGGTGACTTATTTGCCATAAAGTTGGAGTATGTACATGCTGACTTCCACGTTCCTTCAGTACAAAAATATAAATGTTACTACTATAATAATAATTTAGTATATGTTTATAAAATGTTAGACACATATTATGTTAAGTAATTTAGTCAAATATGTCAGATTATTTAACAGTTTCAGCGTAGCGCTGTGATAATTATTAATTTGCAAGAGAAAATGAGAATGTGATTACTGAGAGCAGGAACTTGTCTTTGTCCATTAAAAGAGGAGATGACAGTGGGATCAGTCTGAAGAAGAGGGGAACAAGTATAGCCAGGACCAGGGGCTAAGAGTGTGAGATTATTAGGTGCTTGTCCAAGAGGGTATTGCCCCAAGTTGCGTACTTCAAGCTCAAACAAAGTGAATGAGCTGAAAGGATCGATGGCTCGAGCCGAGAGGATGCCACCGTTGCAGCAGTGTTCTGACCTGCTCTCTGGTGACACATCGGCCGGAAGATCAACTATGAGAGGATCTTTCTTGCAAGAATGTGGTAACTGAGATGTGTAAGAAGAGCAGTTGCCTTGATCTGTTGCAACCGCACCCTTTATTGACCATATAACTTCATCATTAGCCCATTGCCATCCAAGTTGCCAACCTGGTTTGTCTACATGCCGGTACTCGTAGTAGTTTTCAAGTGTCACCCTTGCCTGCACTGCAAAATCTATTATTATAATTCTCAGAGGAATGTTAGAAGACCAACAGAATTTATTATTTTTGGTTAGCAATTAGCTATCAATATTCAAAAGCGTGGGCTAAAAATATGTTCTTGGATTATTTGACATTGAAATATATATTTTTTGGGATACATTTCAAGTTTTCCAAGAACCTAGGTGTTTCAGTGATTTTAGTCATTGACTTCAATCATAAAATATGTATAAAGTTGAGATCAATGACTAAAATCAATGAAATACCTGAATTTCTAGAACATTTTTAGAAGGTTCAGGTCAAGTGACCAAATATCCATCTTGTGTGCGTTGGTAAATGTCAAAAGTAATTGAAATGTTGCCATTTGGATCCAAAGGGTCGTAACAATCTGCAAAGACAGAGGGCAAGTAAATAAATAAGACAACCTTAAAATTACTTGCTCAAAGAGAAAAAGGGGACAAGCTAATTAGTTAAGTGCCTACCTGATAAAGTGCAGAGGACAACCAATATTAGTAATAGGATGAAGTTGAGTAGTACCCAGGGAAGATGAAGATGAACAATTAGTACCATGACCATCTTTTTCCTTTTAACTTATAAGATCAGATTGAGTTCCATTCTCTAGAAATTAACTAACATTACTTCTCTTATTATTATATTACAGTAGCTTGGATAAAACAAGGAGTCATCATTGGAAATATCAGCTAATTAAATTAAATTCCATAAGTAGGTAGTCACTATAGATACTCTTAGTTTGCCAAGTGACAAGTACATGCTACACTAAGACACTTGCTAGTTGCTACAAGTCAAGGGCACAGTTATTGCTTACTTTTAACTTATAAACCGCTCAAGAGCCCGTATTATATATTGTTTTTACTAGTGACTTCTTTTCATGTGATTACCGGTCAAACATGATGTAACAATCCAAATTTTTAAGCCTTTCTAATTTCTAATGTAAGTTTTGACACTCAATTTAAAACAATCCTCCTAGGAAACCAACAAGAAGTGTAGTCAATTGCAGCTAAGTGATATGCAATTCATTTGACAAAAAAAGAGCTTTGCTCCCTGAAGCTCGCCGATCGCCGCCACTTGCCTGAAGATCGCCACCTGAAGCTCTGTTGTGCTCTGCTCTGTTCAACTTCTCGCTTTCTGGTTTGCTACATATAAATATAAGTTTTGATTGTTTGTGGTTGTTAATAGCTTTTGAATGTTAATAAGCAAATGCAATCTATTAGGGTTATTGTTAATAGATCATAAGCTAGGACTAATAGACTAATTGGTGTTTAGAGATGGAAAGTACGTCTTCAATTGAAGGAGATGTTGCTGGTAAATGGCACGCTTCCAACTCAATGCCCATTTTGAGTTATTACAATCTGATATAACTATGATATTTGTGCTTTTTTTTTGTTACTATATGATATTGGTGATTATTTTTTCTAATTTTTTCCATAATAATTTCTATTCATATTAATACAACTATTTCTTATAGCATGTACCTCTATTCAAGACTTAAGACTATACATTCCTACAAGTATATATACACGTATACATAATTGCGATTTTTCACAAAGATTAGTAGAATTTACAAAAAAGTGTAGAGTCTATTTAGAAGTGGTCAATATATGCATTATCTTCAGGTAGATCCCAGTTATCATCGTCATCATCGTCTTTCTTTTTGGTTTCTTTGATAGCCTGCTTGTTTTCTGCTAATGATTTTGACTGTGGACGCCTGAAATTAAAATTAAAGATACAACTGTGAATCAAATTGTTACTTCCATTTGAAATAATATTTTCCTTAGTTTATTATGTATATTTTTGGTTACTAAACATTTTCCTTAGTTTATTATTAGAAGAATCCAAATATAGCACTCTTTTACAAATATAATGTGTGATCAATGGTTCAATTTGATGCATCTATCTAAGCAGAGCCTAAACCTAATCCTCCTCTAAGGAATTCGAATTCACGTCAAATAGTTATCAGATTTTTCCAATTAAGCAAAAATCATGTTTCTACTAGAGGGAAAAAAAAAAGGATCTAAGCAAACACAAGAGAAAAAGGATCTAACCTTCTGCGGTTACGCTTAGCAGCCTCACGTGACTTGCGCTTCCGCTTCTCCTGTGTGTCTTCGTGGTACCTCCTCCTTCTGCACTCTTGGATGACGCCAGCCTTCATCACTTCTCTTCGGAACCGGTTCAGCAGCCTCTCCTCCGGCTCGTTCTCCTCCACCGCCACCTCCACGTTGTACGTTGATTTGAACCACATCGTGTTCGTCTGCGCCAGCGACGGGCACACCACCGACGACAGCGACGACGGAGACGATGAGCAAGAATAAGGTGGAGCTTGATCGGAGTGATCCAGTGGCGTCACGTGGTGTAAGTGTTTGCAGATGGTGAGGTTTGGCGGTGGTGGTAGTGGTGGTAATGGTGGTGGTGGTGGTGGTTGTGATTTTGGGGGGAATAGAAAAGTGAGGAAGTTGGAGAAGGTGGATAGGGAAGCCATGATTGATGAGTAGGAACTAGGAACGATGGAAGTTGGTAGAAGCGAGTATTCTCACTATTTTTGTATTCCTATGTGCCCAAACTTGGGGATTTTCCCACAGCTTTTTCTTTTAAAAAAAAATTAATTAGAAATAGGATGAATTCAATCCAACGTGGCTGAATTTCAACGAAGAGTGTAGAGTGTAGACTTTAGAGGTTTTTCACCCAAAAAAAAAATCAATTAATTAATATTAGTTAATTTCTTATTATGAAATGATTTTTTAGTTTTTTTAAGAATTACGATTTAGTATTAGGATTTACAATTTAAAATATTTAAATTTAAAACACTGATCATGTGATTGAAAAAGAAAAATAGTAACTTCTTATTAAGATAGTTATTTTTTTTGGGGGTTAAATTTTAGGCTATTAAAGATTATTTTCTGGTTCTCTATAAATCCCATTTTTCCTTGTAAAAGATTACTTAATTAAATCTGCTCTGTGGAAAACTAGAAATTGTCTCTAAAAAATTAATCCCCAAAACAAGATGATTAGTTAATTACTACTTTCTCTTGGACCGGAAGATAATTACTCATAAAATCAATATCATATTGGTGTTGGGCTTTTTTAAATTTATGGGAAGCAATGGTGGTCAATATAAGCCCATTTCTTTTTTAATTTTTATCAAACGAAGAGGAGGCTAGGGTGGCAACGGGGCGGGTAGGAGCGGGTTTTTGCTCTATTCGATTCCGACCCGTTTTGCCGTACAACAATCCGCATAGAGTTTGTCCTGCTTTTATCCGCGAATAGTAAAACGTTGAACCCTAACCCGCCCCTGTGGGTACCCGCCCCGCCCGTACCGCTCCTATAATTATTAAAATCTAATAAATAAAATTAAATTTCAAAATTTATATAACCATCATCACATACATAACATAAATTAAAGTAAAAATTTAAATATGATATAACATTATTAATCATTTACTAATTATTTTATATATTATACATATTATATATTAGAATTATATATTATATATATAGCGGGGTGGGTAGGGGCGGGTATTACCTAAACCTGATCCCGCCCGCCCCTCCCAAGAACCCGTCCCGCTAAAAACCCACCTAATACAGGGGGGTAATTACCCGCTCCGAACGGGTAGGGATAGAGTGAGTACCCACGAATTCAGGTGGTATTGTTATTCCTAGAGGAGGCCTAACTAGGCTATATAGCCATCGAAACAACGCTATCTAATAATTAATAGGTATTTTAGATTAATTATTGGTCAGCTCACTCATTTATTTAAGCAAATATCGGAGGTTCGAATTCTGCCTTGTGCTAATAAATTTATGAACTAAGTTAAACACTTAAACCTTATTTTTAGTTTTTAGTAAGTGTGCAACATTTATATATGTACTTACTTTTATAGTTATTGATTTAATTTACATTTTTATGGTTAAAATTGTTTATGCTAAAATATTTTATAGCTGAAAAAAGAAGTTTATTCGGTATATATTTATTATTTAATATTATTTTTTATTCTCATAAAATAGGACAATGTCAATATTAATATTTTGATAGAGAATTAAATGAACTATAATTGATAAATATAGATAATAAATATGTATAACAATACAATAATACTAGAAAAACAAAAAATGTCAAAATTTATTTTATTTCATATTTATTAATTATTGTAATAATTAATAAATATTAAATAAGATAAATTTTAACTAATTTTTTTATTATCAAATATTTTCGTAACAATAATACTTGAGCTTTACAAGTAAATTCAATTATTAATGAACTAATATTAAATTTAGTCTAACTCAACTCTATTGGCCTCACTTTTACTTCTAATGACATTGTCATTATCAAATTTGACCTACCACCTATAAATACATTATTTGATCCGAGTTCTTTTCCTCATCTTTAACACCCACATAAAATTTTAGCTAAATTTAGAAGTAGTTTTGTATTAAAAATAAATTAAACAATACATATATTTATATACAAAAATATATGTTAATTTATTTAATGATTAATTTTTTGTGTGCATATAAATTTTTTTAATATTATACCATTTTTCAATTAATTTTTATTTTTATTTTTCTTAATTTTTTTTTAAATAAAAAGCTCAACACAACAAGGTGGAGCATCAACATTTCAACAGAAAAGTACTAAATAGATAAGATAAACTAATTCCTAATTATCTTCGACAAAAACCATCAACAACCCAAAAAATCAAATATCACTCCACTCTTTGTAACTACTCCTGCAACACTTGATTCTTGATTCCTAAAAATTCTGTCATTTCTTTTCAGCCAAGTGCTCCAAATGATAACAATGAAACCAAACTCACAAATATTCTATTAATTTGACTGCACGATTGACCCCTGAACCACGTAAACTTACGATCATTTAACTCTATATCCACCTGTTCGATAATGCTGTTAACACACTTGCACCTTTTCTTTCTTCCAACTGCACAACCTCATTGAACATACCCATGTAGCAAAAAGGAACCTGACATATTTTCGATAAAAAAGTCAACTCTTCCCACACAGCAAGCTTCTCTTCCCTTGTATGCGCACCATACACCAAGCAAACAGCATAAATAAAAATTATTGTTTATTAATTTCCCTTCTATACACAACCATCTCTCTCCTTTGTAACAATTACTCAACCTAAAAATCATAATATCCCACATTATTAATAAACCTCTAGAAGCACCTTTCGATCCCACAAATTCCAAACTCACCGCATCATTATCCCAAAATTGCACTACATCAAACTTAGAAATCACTTCCTTCTTTGTCTCTATCAATCCTAATATATTCACATTATTTTTACTCTTAAATTTTTACCATTTTTCACTTTCCAACATCCCCTAAATCCCTCATATTTCACAAACTAAAATCATTTAAAAACTTTATTACACACCTTATTTCGATTTTTAGGGCAGCACCTTCTTGCTTTCTCTTTTTGTTTTACTTGCCTTCTTTTTTGTGCCAATACTCCATTCTGAGCTTGTAGAATAGCCATAATGTCCTCATCCTCGTCATATAAAACAGCTCTTAATTCGACAGCCAGATCCCAAGCAGCCCTATTTTCAGCCATATCTTTATCCCAACTTTCTCCGTATTCATCTTGATTAGTTTCACCGTCTGCATCCTGCTCTGGGTCCTTCGAATTTTCTAAGTTCCTTACAGCTCTTTCATCATCCAACCCAATTTTCTGCACCATTGTATTCTCATCCTCTAAATCTGAATCTTGCACTGCATCACCCCTCATCAGACATATGCCAACATGCTGCTTACCACTCTCGTCCAAACTAGCGTGGATCTCATTAACTACACTTGGTGGAATATTTTTCTCCGTTGTGGTGTTCGAACAATTCTCTGTACCTCCGCCAATCTCTTTTTCAGCTTAATTCTGCTCGTCGGATGCATAAGGGGCTTCATGCTCCTCCTTGCCCTCCACGCCATCAAGTTCAGCACGGATATTATCACCTCCGCCACTTCCCAGATCTGCTTCGTCGGCGCTGTTCATCGTGGCATCAACCCCGCGAACTCCATGACCAGCCATGCCCCTCTCGTTACTGTCGCCCGCAGCAGCCAGTAAGGAGGCCCTTTTTAAACGCACAATGACGTACTCTCCGTCGCACCACACAACCACTTTGCAGCCACACCCCACTAACATATTGGGTCTTATATGCTTCAACTCAGCCCCAACTGAACTTTTGTTCAACACCAGATCAATCCCTTCTTTTCGTTTATCCCCGTATTCCCAAGTCTCTGTTCTTTCAGAGATTACTTCATTGATTGTTTGAGATCCTATAGATTTCACACTCACCATAACTGCCGGATACACCAAAGGATTATCCGATCGTATTTTCAAAAAACTCTCATGCCACTCATCCAAATCCTCAACAGCAAATACCTTTCTATCCTTGTCATGTTCTGCCTCCCGTATCCCATGTGGCGTCATTACCACCGCATCCCATCCCACCTCCAACGGTTCCCTCTGAATTTCTAGTTTTTCACTTCTACGGTGTTCCAAGACAACTCTCTCTTTCTCGTTCACCTCAATATTCTTTTCTTTGATTTTGTCTTGTTTTTCATCAGGAGACTCCTTGACATCTTCATCGTGCGTAGTGATTTTTTCCCGGACGTCAATCCTCCTCCTGTACTTAGCCTCACCCACAAAGATGTCTTTGCTCCTTAATTGCATTCCATTCATCTATTTGATGCCCTTTAATGCACCTCCTTTTGTACTATACCTGATAAAAGCAAACAGATGGATCCGACCATACTTCTCCTTACGTGCCAAATAGATGTCATTTATCCTTCCTGTCCACTTGAACATATGAAACAAGTCATTTTTCGAAACATTGCCAGATAAATTATCCACAAAAATTGTAAATGATTCACTCTCCAATCGGACGCTACCCAGTTCAAAATTCGTAGATCTTTTCTAATATGAGGCTGTCTAACTTTATCCCACCTTACATTAGACATAAATAAATTATAGAGTAACAAGAGTACTTACTCTCATACTTGTTTTAAAACATCATTCTGCCGGTCTTTTTCTCTGATTGTGTCACGGACAGGATTGTAGACTCTACGGTTAGAGTGGCCGGAACTTTTTCTACCGCCTCTCAATGATGGAAACAGACCAAACAAAGACGCCCTCTTCTTCTTCGTCCAAGATTTTCGGAGTGAGGATGGACGGACATATAAACTAAAGTGAACCTGTATATTTCTCTTTTTGTTTTAAATTTTTATTCTTCTACTATAAGTGAAAGAATGTATAAATGTGGAAGATTAAATGTAAATAGTTTTTCAATATTTGATTTGGTGAGTTTTATAATGTCTTTTATTCTCGGCTACAGTAATATTGGTTTTGGAACTCATATTAAAAAATGCATGATCTGATTCTATGAAAGAGTACATGAAGAATACACAAAAATAAAGAATATTATGTTATGAAAGAGTACATAAAGAGTACAAAAAAATAAAGAATATTATGTTATGTATTCTTTGATAGATGAATTAAAAAAATAAAAATTAAATATATACGGAATATTGTTTATAAAAAATAAAAATAAATAAAAATAAAATAAAATAAAATAATAAAAACTAAGATAAAAATTAATTTAATAAAAAATCTATTACTAAATTACATCTTTTGGATGACTTGTTAGAATTAATTTGATCTCATTTGTTGTTAAGAGAAATTCCCTCCTTGTACATATTAATATAATTCTAAACATTGTCTAAAATAAGTACTGATCTAATTTAATATAATATTCACATTTTTAACTTTTTTTTATTAAAATTTAATTTATTAACTAATTATTTACTAATTTAACAGGATTTACATACCACCTTTGAATACATCATTTGACCCGAGTTTTTTTCCTCATTTTTGAGGTCCCGCATAAAATTTCAGCTAAAAAATCAGCAGTAGTTTTGTATTAAAAATAAATTAAACAACACATATATTTATATACAAAAATATATTAGTGATTAATTTTTTGTGCCCATATAATATTTTTTAATATAAATATATCATTTTTCAATCAACTTGTATTTTTATTTTTTTTAATAAAGGAAAGAACATATCAACTAAAGTGAACATGTATATTTCTTTTTTTTGTTTTTAATTTTTATTTTTTTACAGTAAGTGAATAAATGTGTAAATGTCGAAGACTAAATGTAAATAACTTTTTAATATTTCATTTGGTGAATTCTATAATATTTTTTATTTTGGTATCTAAATTATCTAATAATTTTTTTTCCTAAAATAAGAAATTAAATATTTAAAATTTATTAAATAATATGAATTTATCTTTTTAAATAAATTAGACACTATTTTAGAGGCAGCAGAGCAATCACCATTTCATTTATACCGTGGTGGAGTGTGCAATAAATATGAATGGTTGATCATGGCTGACAATTAACAAAGACAGAATGATAAATGACTTGTGTAAGTCTTTATTACTAAATCTTTCAACCAAAAAGGATAAAATTCACCAAAACTCAACGTAGGAAATTAAAGAATAGCAAAATTAAATATGAACAGTTTATGTACCATAAGATTAAAAAATAAATATATATAGTAGTATGAACAGTATAGTTCCACTGAATTTTGGGAACAGACCAAATTCATTGGAAGCTCTTCTCAAGACCTTCAAGGGACATAACAAATTAAGATAATATTAATTAAATAACAGGGTCATTATTTATAGTAGTGGTGTTTAATTAAATTTTAGCAGCTGCTTTTAACTTGTATCTTCCTAGCTATAGTATATAGAGCATCATCAAGAAAGATATATAGGAATTTATGAAGCTAGCTAGTGTCCACTGATAAATAAATAAATAACTAAATTAGATTGGTCTATCAGTTAATTTACTAGTTTATTTAATTAAGCGTCAGAGATTTAAATCACATCTTATGCATATAACAACTCATTGATCAATATCGAACCCTTAAATAAAATTCAATATCACAACAGGTTAGATAATACCGTAAAAAATAAAAAATAAATAAATAATTAATAATTAAAGTTGCTTACAGTAAGCAAAATCATTCCACAATAAGCGACAATTTTGGCTTACCAAATATGTAGCAGCAGAAAGTGAAATTAAAAGGTCTGAATCTTAATTAAAGAGGAATATACAATGACGTCATCTAAGATCTCGCTCCAATTATGTGTGTTATATACTTATTAGATACTTATATGCCTCTTCATTGGTGCAATTAACTGTTTAAAGACCTGAAAATCTTGGAAAAGATTTTAAATTGCGGTATACATGCAACATAAGTAGCTAACAGCCAACAGAGATGGTTTTGTTTTGATGCTTATATTAATACTTTATTCAAATTAAATCTCATTAACAAATTGCTGCCGCTTTATATATATTAGTGTGTTAAAGGTGCCAATTAATGTACAAATATATGTAATATTAACAAATATAAAGTTAGTTTATATAGTAAGTATGTCATATTTTAATTAAGAAGTCTTGATTCATGTATACAATGGGTGATTATTTTCATGACATTTTGATATAAAAATAATAATTAATAAAAATTGTTAGATAATTTTATTCATTAATCCATTTAAGTAAGTACTAAAAATTTAAATTTTATATTATATTACAATAATTTATTGACTAATAATAAATTTTTAAATAAAATTCTGATTCACGATGAATAAAGCAGATTAAATCCAACTATTATGATGATTGAAGGGCCAACAATATTTTGAGCATGTGAATATACATAGCAAGCGCACTCCTTTTTGGAAAGTTCTTTTGGATGCATGCATGAGATTTTTGTTGCGTGTGAATCTGTACATCGTTTTAGTTAATTCTAATCTAAAAAGAAATTAAGAAGAAATTTTCACTAACTCTATTTCTCAGTAATTAACCTATAATATAGGGAATGGTGTATAAGCATCTTTGTTCATAAAAAAAAAAAACTTTGTAGAAATAGTACTTTTTTATAATGAATTAAATTAACAATAATATTAAGGTCTATTAATAAAGGGTGTCCTTAAATGTGACTTAAAAACCTAATATCCTAATATTAGTTGTTACTCAACATTGCTAATAATGCATCTAAGAAAAAGCAAACCGTATAGCGTTTTTTGAAAATTAACTATTATTAAAGGTTTAAAAAAGGAAAAAAATAAAATATTAAAAATATTAAATTTTAAATTTGAATCATCAATATAAAATAAAAAATATTATATGTATATTAAAATTAACTATTAAAAATAGTTATTAATTTATATATAAATATATGTTATTTAATTTATTTTTAATATGTATTTATATTCTAATATATATTTTATATTAGTAACTGATTTTGATAGTTGATTTTAACATCCACTTAATAAAATTGATATAAATATAATAAATAAAAAGTTAAGATGTGTTTAATTAACAAAAGAGTGAACTACCAATTCAATTTCTGTCCATTTTTTCGAATGACATCGCGACTACTCAAGATAAAAATAATCCACCTCGGTCCATATCTTCTATTTCTGTGACAAAACGCAATTCCTATGAGTATTTTTCCGTCAATTCCGAACGAAAAACTTGATGTGTCACATTAACCTTGTGTGTTGGCACATACATCTTACTGCTGATGTAAATATTTGTTGTATAAGTGGACAATGTAAAATGATCAGGGACTTAGTTGTCCTGATCCACGCTCGCAAAAAATATTGTCATTTTAATAGTCAAAATGTTAAGCGTCTTAAACAATGTTGTTGCATCTGTCATGGATCCTTTGATAATTTAATATAAAAACTGAATTGATCTGCATATGACTAGTATTTGTTATTGATTATAATCTTCATGTGTTGGGCTAGACAAAAATAAAGAAAAGTAAGAAGAAGTCACCTAAGACTCTTCTAAAGAAATTTTTTTTGGAGACTCAAGATTAGGGATACGAGAATTCTTTAGAGGCTCAATATCAGAAATAAGATACCAACTGCATAACATAATATTAAGATAAATTTACATAATTTGCCTCAAATCAAATGTCCTAAAAACATTTGCAATAACAATTTTTACAACAAAAAAAGCAATAACTAAGGCTGAAACACTAAAGCATCTATGGATGCTCTTTATAATTTTATAATTCTTAGCGTGCAATTCTAAATTTTGCACTCTAGTCCCTTCATTTTCCTATCAAACAACTTAGTTGCAAATCCAAATTAATCTTCATTTTACTTCCAACTTTCAAAATCAAAGGACATTGTACCTTTAGCATCAAATGATGCAATGTAATTATCAAGCAATGCAAAATATTTACAGTGTGATCCTTAGTTTTGTACAACACAGACAATGGTTAAAAATATCAAAAAGAGAAAAATTGAACAAACTTAACAAAAATTCAAATTATTTTAAAGTTTGGATAACCATAAAATAATCTATTAGGAGTTAACTCTATTAAGAACAAGAATAGAATTGTATTTTTTGTTGGGCCAACCGTGGAGAGTTCTGGACAACTGGAGAAATTTCGGGGAGAATCAAGTGAGAGAACATAAAATGAGAAGACACCACATCAAACTCAAAACCTTAAGGTGTCAAGTTAATTGGTCTCTCATCTTATAAACTCATCACTCTTCCTTGCTTTCTTTGATGTGGGACTAACTTCAACACTCCTCACACTTGAAACACTAACAATCTCCTCCTCAAGTGTGAGCCTCCACATCAAGCATCAACTCCCCTCTAGCTCCTCTACCACCATGAGTATTCGTCCATCACACCGCCACAAAATACTGCGGGATACGTTGCCCGGACCACCTTTGCCGAGAAGACTTTCGATACTTCACCTTGAATACTCCTTAAAACCACCAGACCGATAACCATCGGCTCTGATACCACTTGTTGGGCCAACCGTGGAGAGCTCTCGACAACCAAAGAGATTTCGGGAAGGAATCAAGTGAGAGAACATAAGATGAGAAGACACCACATCCAACTCAAAACCTTAAGGTGTCAAGTTAATGGGTCTCTCATCTTATAAACTCCTCACTCTTCCTTGCTTTCTTTGATATGGGACTAACTTCAACACTCCTCACACTTGCAACATTGCTTTGCTGGAAAACAAAGCAGGGTTTCTTTTAAGAGCAATCCACCTTCAAGGAAGCCGGAGATACTTGACTTGGTGCATTCAGATGTATGTGGGCCGATGAAGACAAGAACACTTGGAGGGTCTATCTATTTTGTAACCTTTATTGATGACCATTCTAGAAAATTATGGGTTTACACTTTGAAGACCAAAAATCAAGTTTTGAATGTGTTCAAGCAATTTCAAGCTTTTGTTGAAAGAAAAACTGGGAAGAAGTTGAAATGCATTCGTACTGACAATGGTGGTGAGTACTCAGGTCCATTTGATGCTTATTGTAAAGAACATGGTATAAGACATCAGAAGACTCCTCCGAAGACTCCTCAGTTGAATGGCTTGGCTGAAAGGATGAACAGAACATTGGTTGAAAGAGTTAGGTGCTTATTGTCACAGTCTAGATTGGCAAAATCCTTTTGGGGTGAAGTTTTGAGCACTGTTGTTCATGTCTTGAACCAGACACCATGTGTTCCCTTGCAATTTGAAGTGCCAAAGAAGGTATGGTCAGGTAATGATGTTTCTTATGATCATTTAAGAATCTTAGGATGTAAAGCTTTTGTTCATATTTCCAAAGATGAGAGATCTAAACTTGATGTAAAGACTAGGCAGTGTATTTTTATTGGCTATGGCATGGATGAGTTTGGTTACAGGTTTTATGATCCTGTTAGCAAGAAGGTGATTTGAAGTAGAGATGTTGTCTTTGTTAAAGACCAAACATTGAAGGATGTTGATCATGCAGAGAAGCCAATGGTTCAGCCTAGTGATGATTTTTCTGACTTGGATATTACTCCCTCTATGCCTATGGTAGAAGATGGTAGAGTTGAAGCTCAAAATAATGAGCATGATACAAGTGCAGGTGAAGATGGAACAGTTGATCCGATACTTGATGAAGTTGGTGATGATGATCAAGATGAAGAACCAGCTTTGGAAATTTCTGCAAATGCACTCAAAAGGTCTACAAAAGAGAGGAAGCCTTTATCAAGGTATTCTCCACATGAGTTTGTTTTGTTGACTGATGGGGGAGAACCTGAATGCTTTGGAGAGGCTATTGAAGATGAAAACAAAGCTCAATGGCTTGAAGCTATGCAAGAAGAAATGAAGTCCTTGCTTGAGAATGATACCTATGAGTTGGTGAAGTTACCGAAGGGTATGCGAGTTTTGAAGAACAAATGGGTATTCAGAATCAAGAATGAAGAATATAATTCTAAGCCTCGGTATAAGGCTAGATTAGTTGTTAGAGGTTTTAGCCAAAGAAAAGGTGTTGATTATGAGGAGATATTTTCTCCTGTTGTGAGGATGTCATCCATTCGTGCTGTGCTTGGATTAGCAGCGTCTCTTGATTTGGAGATTGAGCAAATGGATGTGAAGACAGCTTTTTTTCATGGTGATTTAGATAAGGAGATCTACATGGAGCAACCGGAGGGTTTTGTTGTTAAAGGAAAGGAAGATTTTGTGTGCAAGCTTAAGAAGAGTCTTTATGGGTTGAAGCAAGCTCCAAGACAGTGGTACAAGAAGTTTGAATTTGTTAAGGGGGAGCATGGTTACCGTAAGACAATTTTAGATCATTGTGTATTTGTGCAAAAATTTTCTGATGATGATTTTATCATTCTTTTACTTTATGTGGATGATATTTTGATTGTGGGCAAGAATGTTTTGAGGATTAATGAGTTGAAGAAACAGTTGAACAAGTTCTTTGCTTCGAAGGACTTGGGTCCTGCCAAACAGATTTTGGTCATGACTATTACTCGTTATAGAGATTCCAAGAAGCTTTATTTGTCACAGGAGAAGTACATAAAGAAGGTGCTTCAAAGGTTTGGCATGAATGATGCCAAATGTGTTGATAGTTCTTTTGCTCCTCATTTTAAGTTGAGCACCAAGCAGTGTCCTACCACTGATGAGGAGAAACAAGCAATGAATGAAATTTCTTATGCCTCAGCTGTTGGAAGCTTGATGTATGCTATAGTGTGTACTAGACTAGACATTGCTCATGCGGTTGGTACTGTGAGTCGTTTTCTCTCTAATCCTGGTAAAGAACATTGGAATGCTGTTAAATGAATTATGAGATATCTCAAAGGTACAACTAACTTGAGTTTGAGTTTTGGTGGTGAGAAACATTTGCTAGTTGACTTTACTGATGCAGACATAGCAGGAGATATTGATTCTCGAAAGTCTACTTCAGGTTTTTTGGTCAAGTTTGTAGGGGGAGCTATTTCATGGCAGTCAAGGCTATAAAAGTGTGTTGCACTTTCTACCACATAAGTAGAGTTTATTGCAGCAACTGAAGCATGTAAAAAGTTGTTGTGGATGAAGAAGTTTCTTGCAGCACTTGGTTTCAAGCAAGACCATTATGTGTTGTTATGTGATAGCCAAAGTGCTATTCATCTTGCTAAGAATTCTATGTTTCATGCAAGATCTAAACATATTGATGTTAGGTATCACTGGATACGAGATGTGTTAGATTCCAAGTTGTTAGAACTTGAGAAAGTTTACACTGATGACAATGGTGCTGATATGATGACAAAAGTATTGTCAAGAGAAAAGTTTGAAACATGTTGTTTGATCGCCGGAATGGCGAGGGCCTCCACCTAGTCGAGAAGGGGGAGATTTGTTGGGTTTTTCTCTCCTTTGTGAGGCCCAAGCCCAACATTTTGAGGGTGTCTCTTTACACCCATTGTGCCACAATCCTAATTAGATTTTGGGGGTGATTGAGAGGTAGAGAGAATAGCCACCAAAGAGAGAAAGAAAGGAGAAAACAGAATTCCCGTTTTTGCCCAAAACAGTAAATTTCAAATGGCAGTTTCTCAGTTGTTCACCGTTGGATCAGTTTAAAATTTAAACTGTGTGTTCCTCTCATTTTGTTCTTCATTCTGGTCAGTGAAGATGTTGATTGGAGATTTGCAGTAGGAGAAATTGGCTTTGCAAGAGAGAAATTAGGTTTCCCATTTTTACACAGAGCAGCAATATTTGAACAGAAGTTTCTCATTATTTCACCGTTGGATCGACATAAAATTTGGACTGTAGATTTTTCACATCTTGTTCTTTATTCTGAACGGTGAAGATTTTAATTGGAGGTGTTCAGAGGGAGAAATTGGCTTCGATAGAAGCTCTTTTTTTTTGGGTATATTTCATCTTCTTACTTCTCATATATGAGCTTTGGTGCTTTGATGTTTTGGCCGGTTATATGCACGTTTTTGTGCTTTATTTGAGACTCTCTTGTACCTCATTTGATTATAGTGGAGCTATTTCATTGGTTTGGATGACCCGTGGTTTTTACCTCTCACATTGAGGGGGGTTTTCCACGTTAAAATCTCGGTGTGTTCTTATTATTGTTTTACTTGCTATATTTGTTTGTTATAGTTGCTGTCATATTGTGTTGTGAGTATTTTTATATTGTTCTTGTGTTGGACATTTATGTCGTTTCTGCTGCTAGGCTCTTTCATACTGGTATCAGAGCTTGTTGGTATTTTTCTGGACTTGTGATTTTGTGAACAATTGAAGCTAATACTAATACTAGTAGGATGATCACTCTTAATGGTCCTAATTATGATTTGTGGAAGTCAAAGATGGAAGATTTGCTTTATGTCAAAAACTTTCATCAACCAGTCTTTGGTATAGAGAAGCCTAATGATAAATCTGATGATGATTGGACTTTGTTGCATAGGCAAGTCTGTGGATATATTAGACAGTGAGTTGACGATAATGTATTGAACCATATTATTGGAGAGACACATGCTCGGACCCTTTGGATTAAACTTGAACAATTGTATGCTCGAAAAACTGGGAATAACAAGATGTTTTTTATCAAGCAGTTGTTGGCTTTGAAATATACAGATGGGACATCAATGACAGATCACTTGAATAATTTCCAAGGAATTATGTCTCAATTATCTTCCTTGGGTATCAAGTTTGACGAAGAGGTTCAAGGATTGTTACTTCTTGGCTCCTTACCAGACTCGTGGGAAATTCTCAAAATGTCATTGTCCAATTTTTTTTACATAATGGCACTGCGAAATATTGAACCTCTTCTTCTTCTTGTTCCAACACTAACAGCAGAACTGACAGTTGCACTCTTGTCTTCATCATTGTCTACATCTCTTCCAAACCCATGAAAATGGCGTCGAACCAAGCTTTCTGTTGCTGTTGCTGCTCATGACGACTTAGAGCTCAACCAATTAGACTCAATGGGAGAGATGAACACCAAAAACGTATGAAATATCGCGTTTCATTGAAACGGCGACGTTTTTTTTTTTTGCGGAAGTGATGAATCAGGATAACTAAGTCCCTGATTATTTCATATTGTTTACGTATGCAACAAACATCTACGTCATTAGCAAGATGTACTAGCACACAAGATTAATGTGACACATCAGTATTTTTCATTCGGAGTTGATAAATTATTTTTATCTTGAACGCTACATTTTTATTCGAAAAAATAGACAAAAATTGAATTAGTAGTCTATTCTAATAAAAAATATAATTTTTTTATTTCATAATAAGCGTTTAATAAGGATGGAGTTTTTTCCAAAGGAATAACATGTTTAGTTTTGTTAATAAAGAAAGATGCTAATTAAGATTGTATCTGCTAATTAACCATAAAGACTGCGTTGGGATAAAACCATGGGAATTGATCAAAGGTAAACTAAATTATGGCCCGTTGTTTGCATGTCAAAAATAAAGTATTGTTATTACTTATTAGCTCTCTCACCTCTTCAGATTGCTCAAAGCCTAATTTTAACTTGGAATGTGAGATTTAAATGTATAGTAATAAAATAATAGTAAAAATAGTAGCTAAATAGTTTAAAATTTAAAATAACGCACAACCACGTTCTACCAATAAACAGAAACTCTTTTTTCCGTTGATCTTACTCTTCTCTTCTTTTTTATTATCTTTCATATTCTTCTTTTTCTCCATCTTCTTTATTTTCTATCCTCCTCCCTTTTTTTTTCTTTCTTTACTCCACCTTATCGAATCTTTTAACACGCGAAAATTCACATGCACACATAATTATTGATTTATTTCTTTAAAATATTTTATGTATAATCCAGTGCTTAGATATTGAGTATTGCCACTGTAATATTTAGATGGGTAATATATTATTTAGAGCACGTGTAATATTTTTTCTGGAATATATATATGAAACAAAAGTAGTAGTTTAGAATATTGTAAATTAAATTTTAGTGTTTGTGTGATCGAGCGATAAAGCCTTAATCTTCTAGAACATGTGTAAGTAACATACTATATGAAAAAAAAAAGGAATGGAAAGAGGGAAGAAAATAAAAAATAATATGAAAAACAAAAGAAGAGGATCAAACATTTTTTTAAGTAATTGCGATAATATGTGTACGTTTGTAGCACATTAAATTTTGAGAGATATTCTTTATATCTAAACAATTTTAACATTCAAGTTTTATCCAAGTGATTTTAAATTACGTATTTTTTTCGTTTTTTTCATCCCTCACGCTTCTTCTCTTTCTATCTACGTTTTTTCTTTTTCTTCTCACGTTCGTTTACGCACGGAGCGTCTTTTTCTTTTTCGCCTTTCTCCTCCTCCTTCTTCTTTTTTTTTTTCTTTTTCGCATTCCTTCTTTTTCACGTGTTTTCTCTTTATCGTCATTCTTTTATTGTTGTTGCTACTGTATTTTTTTCTTTTCCTCCTTCTCTATCTAGTGAAGAAGCAGTAGAAAGTGAGGAAGAAGGGTTTTGAATTGTGCAGAACCGAAATGAACCGAAATGACCAACACCACTGAACCAAATACCAATCACGTGCTGAATAAAACGTGATAAACATTCAATCAGCAAAAAAAATATTTCTGCATGCACAAGGGCTCAAATGAACACACATAACAATCAGGTGAACCGAAATGACCAACACCACTGAACCGAACACCAATCATGTGCTGAATAAAACGTGATAAACATTCAATCAGCAGGAAAAATATTTCTACATACACAATGACTCAACTGAACACACTAACAATCAAGTGAATCAAAATGAGCAACTCTACTGAACCAAGCAACATTCATGTGCTGAAAAAAATGTCATAAACATTAAATCATCAAGAATAGCATTTTTTCATGCAAAAGAAGTCAACTGAATACATAACAATCAGGTGAACCGAAATGACCAACACCACTGAACCGAACACCAATCATATGCTGAATAAAACGTGATAAACATTCAATCAGTCTGAACACATTAATAATAAAGTGAATCAAATTTTATAACTCCACTTAACCAAGTAAAATGTTGGTGTTGTTGGTAATGACTATAACAAAAGAAGAAGAAGAAGAAGAAGAAGAACAAGAAGAAGCAAAAGAAGAATATGCATGTGCGAAAAAGAAGTAGAAGAAGTAGAAGAAGAATCTACTTGCGCGAATTTAAAAGAAGAAGGAGGAGGAGGAAGAGAAGAAGGAGGAAACGGAAAACGAGAAAACAAAAACGAAGAGTTGCGTTATGAAATACGTGTGTGATCACGCTCCTTTAATAAAAGTAGTTTTTGTTGGTGTTAGTTGAGCCTACTTGAATGAGTTTAAATAAAAAAAAATACTTAGATATGTAACAAATCTAAAATTTTAAAGTGCAAAAAACTACTATAATTATTTTAAAAGAGGAGTTTAAAATTGTCACAAACAATAAAAAAAACTCACAAAACGAGTGAAACTTTTGTTGTGGAATTTTTTTCAGTTTGCTTTTGTAAGTAATTGGAAGGATAATTCATAATTTTGTCTTGCGAAAATAATATTTGAAATATATTAAAACAAAATAATATTTTGTTTCGATTGTTTGTATGTGTTGATCATACTTGATTGTATCATTTTGTTATTTTAATCTCCTCCTCACACAGTATCACCCATTTAGCCCGCGAATTAACTTGTTTAATCCATCTATTTTTATGAGTTAATCAGACTCAATTTTTTTAATCTAAAATTTAAATTGATTTAATTTTAAAAATAAAATATATTTATTTAAATATATAAATAAACTGACTTAGTGAATTTAATTCATTTTAACAATTCTACTCATATGGAATAAAAACAAAAAATACTTTAATTTATTTATAAATTAAAGCATAGTGGGTTCAATTCTTCTTTGTCACTAGTAATTGGCTGTCAACTTTAATCAGCTGAATTACATGATCATTTACCAATATCTTGGTATTGAAAATCACTTTTTATATGATCTTTTTGAATCCATATCAAGATTCTGTAATCGAGGTAATAACAGTAGTAACACATACACCTATACATACATTAGACTTCAGGTTTTATCTCATCTTAATTTAACCTTTATTATAATAACTTGGTAAAAAGTAAATCATATTTATTTATTTATTTGGTCTTTTTTACACGAGACAACCAAGGTGTGGAAGAATATATGTTACATTCAATGCATATAGCCATATATGAAGAAGATACGAGGTTATTAGTTTTTTTTTTTTTTCTTTTTTCCCTTAAAGTAACAGACATTAAACTAGATAAAAGTATTGATGTCACTTTTGTGAGCTCCAATTGTAACGCGAGACATAAATTAATCCTTATTAGCTCAAATTTTGAAGCATGCCATGACGAATTTTAGTGTCCCAAAGTTAATTATATAGGTTATATATTAGTACTACTGTTCCAAAACGAATTAATATTGTTTATTTCATTCATTGAAATCAAGTGTGTTTGAACTTTGAAATCGTAAAACCAATTGGAAGAAACGTTAGGGGGTTATATATATATCAAATATCAGGGTTTATTGAATTAACATAAGGCTATGTTTTGCAAAGTCTACATGCTATATATAAAATTAATTTAGGTCCATCAGATTTAGCTTATCAATGTTAGTTTTATGTGGAACACTTTGGTACCAGTTAAGTCGTATTTTTAGATATAATTGTTTACATTTTATCAATTATATTATTTTTTTTTGTTTTCCACAGTATCCCCCAACCCGGCAGGTCAAGGACTAATCTGCCGCGGTACTGAGCTCCATTTAAGGGTTTGTCACTGGCCAATGGGTTGCTGCATGCACAAGGCGGGATTCGAACCCCCGACACTTGCTTAAGCGGACTAGTGAGCTAACCACTAGACCAACCCAACTTGGTTTTTATCAATTATATTATATTATAAGATAAAATATTAATTAAATTAGTCTCTTAAATGGGCTAGTCCGTTTAAGTCCGCTTTATTTGCGGGCTAGAATTTTCTATTCTGGATCGTTTATGGTCAGCCCAATGGGTTAAACATGCCATTCCGTTTATCATTTAATTTTATTTTTTAAAAAATATTTTGACAAAAAATACTATTTTTAGATTAAAAAAATTTTTAAAAATATTTTTTTTAGTTGATGGGTTAGATTTTAGGGTCGGGATGGGAGAAATATCGACTAAAAATACTTTTTTTTTAATGTAAAAGAAAAATAAATGGGCCATCCATTTAGCCTGCGAGCTAGCCTGTCTAATCCGTTATTTTTTGCAGGTTAATCGGGTTTTGCCCGTTTAACCCGAAATTTAAATGGACTTAATTTTAGAGGCAAAATCTACCTATTTAAAGTTTTAGAGATACAAAATTAACCCATATATATGCATCAATATATTGAGACAATCAAAATATAAAAAAATTAATAGCCGCAACCGTAATAAAATCATAGCATGTGAATAAATAGTAGTATTTTGGTAATAAGTTTTAAAAATATTAGCATACGGGTTAAAATACCAAGGAAAATAGAATGAGTGGAGAATGGAGAGAAATCTTAATTTTGAAAAAAAAAATTTATGTATAATGATATGGTGTATCATATGAATGGGGATGGGACAAAATTCTTCTGAAGCAGATGTGGAGATTCAATGTTCCATCCCTGTTAATCCCCGAATTTTATAAATTTCTTAATAATTTATTTTTCGTATATGTTTTTTAGTTATTTTACACACACACATACACATACACACACACACATATATATATATAAACCCAAAACTCCTAATTCTCGTTTGCATAATTCTTCTTCAATTCAGAAATCTCTAACATTGTCCATTCTCCATCCAACCTCTTTGCAGCCACTCTCTCGCCACTCTCCCTTCTCACCGCATCGTCACACCTCACTGTACCATGATCCTCACCGCATCGTGCTCTCTATTTGCGGCGTTACTTTTCGTAACTTTGTTGTCGTGTCCATTCTCTTATCTGTTGTCGCGTCTCCCACCTTATCCACTTCTCTATCCTCTGGTTTGCCGTTGCGTCCCCCCATTGCGTCATTTCGAAAGAAGTCACCATCTTTGTTGTTTAGACTTTTTGTATAAAATCTTGTTATTTTTGTATAGAATGAATACTTACACCTCTATTCATATGGAAATTAATAATTAGTTATAACTATCAGATAGATGGAGAATGGGATCTCCGCGGAAAATGGGGCCCTGTGGAAAATGGGGATAGGGAGCAATATTCCCCCACGGTGGGAAATAGAAACAGGGACGGGGATGGGGAGCAGAGAGGCATCTCCCGCCCCCACCCTGCCCCATTGACATCCCTACATATGATGTATTTTGGTTGTTATCAAATTAATCACATATAATAATAGATTTTAGGGTTAAGTATGATTTTGGTCCCCAACGTAGGGGCTGAAAATTTATTTCGTCCCTCGCCTTTTTTTTCGCTCCAAAATGGTCCCTAAAGTTTCAGTTTGTTTTAAAATCGTCCTTTTTACCAATTATATTTTTTTATTACCAAATTACCCTTTATTAAAAAATTATAAAATAAAATAAATATAAAATAAATAAATAAAAAAAAGAAAAAAAAAGAAAGAAAGGGGATACAGAAGCGGGGTGGGAGGGGGGCGAGAAAGAAAGAAAGGGGGGAGGGGGGCCGAGAAAGGTGTGGGGGAGGGTAGAGGGTGGAGGGTGGAGAGAAGAGGGACGCTATGCCGCCGCACCGCCGCCCGGCGACCCCACCGCTGCACCGCCGACCCTTCTTCTTCTTCTTCTTCTTCTTCTTCTTCTTCTTCCCGCCGCCCGCCGACCCCACCGCCGACCCCACCACCACTTCTTCTTCTTCTTCTTCTTCCCCACCGCCGCACCGCCGCACGCTGTCCGCCTCTTCTTCTTCTTCTTCTTCTTCTTCTTCTTCTTCTTCCCGCCGACACCACGGCCGAGCCGTGTCCGCCGCCCGCCGCTTCTTCTTCTTCTTCTTCTTCTTCTTGCTGATTCTAGGTTCTTGATGATGATGATAATTTTCTGATTCTGAGTAATATTGTTGTTTGATTTTTCTGGATTTTCTGAATTTTGAGTTTTGATGAGAATGACGATGATGATGTTGATTTTTCTAGATTTTCTAATGTTTTGGTGTGATGGATGCTGGTGATGGAGTGGCAGTGGATGGGAGGGTGGTGGTGGTTGTTCTGATTCTAAGTTCTGATGATGATGATGGTGGTGGTGGTGGTGGTGGTGGTTGTTCTGATTCTGAGTTCTGATAATGGTGGTGGTGGTGGTGGTGGTGGTGGTGGTGGGTGGTGGGTGGTGGTAGTTGTGGTGGTGCTGGTGCTTTGCATAATTTTGGGGAAGAAGGGATAGGGGCATTTTGGTCCGAAGGACGGTTTTAAAATAAACTGAAACTTTTGGGACCATTTTAGAGCAAAAAAAAGGCGAGGAACGAAAAAAATTTTCAGCCCCTACGTTAGGGACCAAAATCATACTTAACCCTAAATTTTAATTTAGTTGCAATGAGAAAATATTATATATATAATATATTTTGGTTGTCAAATTTATTATATTTCTATTATATATTACTATTTTCATAACTAAAATATGTTATATATCATTTTTTATTATAATTAAAATTAAATTTTTTTCTCTAAAATTAAAGAATTTTATTCTCCTTCCTACTAATTTTATAACTAAAATGTACCACATGTCACTTTTTTATTGCAATTAAAATTAAATATTTTCCTCTAAAATTAAAATTTTTTTTCCTCTTTTCTATTAATTTTACAACTAAAATGTACCATATGTCATTCTCTCATTACAATTAAAATCAAATATTTTTCTCTAAAATTAAAGAATTTTTCCATTCTTCCTCTCCCTTTATCTATCCCAGTATCCCTCTCATTTCTTCAATTACTCTATCTCTTTTATATATCATTATCAATGACTAATTACAAATTTGACAATCAAAATATACAATATGATATTCTTTAATTGTATTAAAATTAAAATTGAAATATTGAATTTAAAATATAGCTATATTATATTATATTATATATTACTATCTAATTTAATAACAAAATGTGTTATATGACACTTTTATTAAACTTGAAAGAAAATATTTCTCTCCAAAATCAATAAACTCCATTCCTAAATTCTCCCATCTACCTCTCTCCCTTTTTTCTATTTCTTTATACCCTTCTCACTCTATATATAATTTATTATATATTTATATTTTATTATCTAATTTAATAACTAAATGTGTCATATGATATTTTCTTATTAAAATTGAGAAAAAATATACTTTTCTTCAAAATTAATAAATTTTCTTCTTAAATTTTCTCATCTATCTGTCTCTCTTTTACTATTCCTCTCTATCCTTCTCATTCTATATATAATTTATATTTTATATTTTATATTGGTAATTTGAGAAATCAACATATATGTCATCCGATTTTTTTATTAAAATTAAAATATATTTTTTTAAATTAACAAACTCACTCTCTCCGTCTTCATCTTTATCTTTCTCTCTCTTTTCTCTCATTTTCTATTTTTTCTATCTTTTTGTTCTACAAAAAATAAAATTAACAAAATAATATAATTAAAATAAAAAATTATTATTATATACATATTTTTTAGTTTTCTTATTTAGTTTTAAATTTTTACTACTTATTTTTTTAATCTATATTTTTATTTCTCTTCTTTCAAATATTTATTAAATATAATTTGGAGAGAATACTAATGTTATGATTAAAAGTTAAAATCAATATTCAATTATTTAAAAAAAATTAATTTTGAGTTAATTTTATAACTATCAATATAATTATTTTTTGCTAATATCTAATTATATTTTTATATACATAGAGAAAAAAATATCATTTTTAAATAGAAAGCATAAAAATTAATTATTTATATTTGTACAACAAACTTAACACCTAATCAAAAGTAAGTTAAATCATTTTAAATTTTAGATAACGAATATTAAAATTAATTATTAGTAATAAATTAAACTCTTTCAAATGAAAATAATAACTAAAAATTTTATTATTTAATTTTTTATCTACGGAGACTCTGGTCTTTTTACCTGACGGAGACTTTTATTCTCTACGATCTTTTTGTAAAAGTAATTTGATTTTAGAAATATTTTGTCCCATAATCCATAATGTCAGGATGAAATCGACATAATTTTAAAAAATTTATATATTCCTGTAATATAATTATGGATAAAAATACTAGTCAATAATTAATAATTAGTAATAATATATAAGAGAAATTGAGTAATATAGAAGAAAAAGAGATAAAAAAAAAAGGAGGAGAGATCTCATTAATTTTAAAAAAAAAAATTTCAATTCAATTACACAGAAAAAATGTTATGTGACATAACAATTTAGTTATAAAATTAGTGATATAATAATATATAATAAATTTATATTAGAATTGATAGATAAAATAAAATCAATCTTATCTTAAAGAGATAATATCAGTATCACCTTAATAAAAATTAATAAAACTTTATTATTTGTATAATTATTTTGATAAATAATATAAAATTTTAATTAAACTATGATTAAAATTAGAATGTCAAATCTAATTTTTAATTTTAAATTATTATTTATGATATAAGATTCATAAATATTAATGTGTCATGTTATAAAATCTAAATAAAATTATAAACTTAAAACTAATCTTAGAAATATTCTAAATTAAAAATAACGCAATTTAATTCATTAAACCAATGAGCCATAAGCCTTAATCTTCTAGAAGGCAACGAGCGAAATTAAAAGAAGACAACTCTCAATTTCTCATATATAATGTAAGAAATCCTAGGTGATCAATATTTTTTCTTCCCCATATTTTCGTTTTATTTTAAAACCAACGTAACACTATTCTTTTTTATATACTAAAAGTGTTAGTCTTTTAACATTTTTATATTTTTTTTTTGTTATTTACGATATTTTTTTATTTGATAAATTAAAAAAGTAATTTATTATTGATCAAAATTTTATTTTAAAATTTATTATTAGTCAATAAATTACTATATATATAAAATAAAATTTAAATTTTTAATATTTATTTAAACAAATAATTAATAAATTAACTATTACACTAATTCAAATAAGTTAACATGATATATGATAAAATCTCTTCATTTTATCTTTGGCTGAACTGTAGCTACTTATCATCAAATGCTATTCAATTAGTAAATTCAACAACCTCTCTTATTTTGACACGAATGTCTAATAACTACTTACCTATGATTAATTTTTTCCATATTGAGAAGAATAAAAAATAAAACCTAAATAAGAAAGAATTTCCATTATATTCTGGGTATTAGAGGATATAACAATGTTATTAGAGGAGGATAAATAATAAATCCGCCACATCATTAGTGGAATGATAGATGACCCTAGAGTTTAAATAAATTGATTAGGGAACAGATCAGTCATCACCCTAGAGATTAAATATTGAAAGGCAGATCCACTAAAAATTGCATCTTCTTTATTTATTATTTTCTTAATTAACAATTCCTCTATGTTATTGTCATTACTGAAGTTCACCATATTTGGTCAAAGTATAATATTCCTAATTAAACGTAGCATTACATTGGTATATATTGCTGCAAATTTTAATTAAACTCTTCACATACACATGTAGAAAGTGGCCAACTTTTTGCATGGGGAGAATGACAAGTACATTTTGAAAAGAAGGCAAAACTAAAATCATTTCATATCATGTTCTATTTTTATTCGAGTAAATGGTTAGATTAATTTTTAAAAAATTATATAGTTTTTAATTTAATTTAAAAAATATTTTTTAATCAAATTTATTTCTTAAAATTTTTAAGTTAATCAAATTCTATTACGAGTGACATTAATAAAAACTGATTTGGCACGTTAAATTACAGGTCAGCATTAAAACAACGTCGTTCTGGTTCTTATTTCAATTAGTGAGATTGAGAACTCTTTCTCTCTTACTTTCATTCAAGTTCTTGTTTTTTTCAGAAGACTCTCTCTCACTTCTTTTAATTTTGGACGTCATTGAGGAGAATACAAAGAAGCTTTTATTATTGTCGCCGATTGAAATATCCGACGCAGCGTGTTCGCAAGTTTGCCATTGAGGAGTGGGCTTCGGTGCAGTGATTGAAGACGTGACCGACACCCATTTTTGTTGTTGTTTGAGGTTATTTTTTTCTGGTTACTAAACTTGTTCTTAGGATTGTGTCATTGATAAAATCTGTTTCTTGTTAGTTGTTAGTGTCTTTTATTGGAACTGAAAATTGTTTGTGAGATTAAGATTTTACTCCTTATTGATTCATGAAAGTTAATCAAGGGCTGAATATTAAAGGAGTATCGGTTTTTCTGTTCATTGTTTATATTTAGTGTTTGTTTTGTTGTTTGGTTTTGATTTTTGTATTTTTTTTATAGAATTAATTTTGTAGAAGAACTTTTTTTTATTTTTTCTGTTACTGAACTTCTGTTTAGAATTGTGCCATTATTAAATTCTATTTTTTGTTAGCATCTTTTTGCTAGAATTAAAAATTATTTTGGGATTAGGATTTCGTTCTAGTTGATTAAACATTTTCAGTATTTCAAAGTTGATCATTTTCATTCCAGCAACCTCTATTTTCATCATCCATCATAAGGGTTTTCTTAAAATTGTGCTGTATGAATTGTTGCAGCTACACTCCATAAGAAGGGGATATATATGCAATATTTTAGGATTAGAGTATAGTTTGTCACTTAAAAAACTTATTTGAACAAATTTCATAAAGATATTGTGTTGTTTGCCAAATGTTAATTAGAATATAGAGAGAATATGACATATAACTTAACGTGTCACATCAACTTTTGTTAATACCATTAATGTAAAAAGTGATGACATGACTAACGCGACTAAAATGAAATCTTTAAAATATGAATTCGATTAATAAAATATTTCAAGAATCAAATTGAAAATTAATTGATATTTCAAGAATTAATTTGATTATTATTTAATAAAAAATATTATTCGTATATTAAAATTAGTTATTAATATATTTAAATATAAATATATATGTAATTTAATTTATTTTTAATATATATTTATATTTTAATAATTAATTTTATATTAATAATTAATTTTAGTAGCTGATTTGGATATAGATATTTAATATTATACCTCATTTCAATAAAGAGAAACATCTCTGGCTATGATGTAGGCGAATTTATTTGTATGTATACATAATAAGCAGAATGCTATGGTTTTGAGATTTAGAAAATAAGAGGTCTCAATAATAATTAATTAACTAGCTTTAAGCTTGTGGATGCCACGACAGATGGATCTTTATCTTGACAAAAGCAGTGAAACTTATTGCACGATATGCATTAACAAACATTTGATTCTCTTACATATTTTATTCGTTTCTAAATCATACCATTCATTTTATTACCGATGATCTTTAATTAGATAAAGGAAACTGTTTTCTAATAATAATAATAATAAAAGTGGAACATTTTTTCCCTTTTTCATTTTACAATTAGTATAAAATTCTAGTGCTGAGTGGATATTAACCTTCTCATTATGAAAAAAAAAAATAGTGAATAATTAAAAAAAAATCACATAATCAAATTCAGAAATGCCAACACCACTCTCCAAATTCTAGCTATTAATAAATAAGTCTAACACTAATTACAAATTGCAAAGGAAATAATCCAATATATACAGTCAAGTCTATAACAACCAACGTCAAATTAGAACTGAATACCATTTATGGCTAAGCTATTATCTTTTATATAACAGCTAATAAAACTAAACATCCACTATCATGATACCACCCCTTTAAAACAATTTAAATTGATAAAAAATTAATAATTATATATATTTAACATTTTCTTATGCAATATTTTTTTTAAATTTATGTAAAAAAATTTTATAGACTTTTTATTTTATTAGTTTTATACTGAAATTCTTTCTTTTGAGATCATCAAAAATCAAATTTTAGATTTTTAGACTGTGTTTAGAAGAGAAATTAAGACTAAAATTAAAGACAGAGATTCAAAAACTGAGAATAAATTAAATTTTTATATTATATTTAATATAAAGTATACAAAATTAAGTTATGCCTTAGTTTTTAATTTAGTTCAAAATAAATATAATCATGAAATAGGAATATTTACTAAAGTATTTTTAGTTATTACAAAAATATTATTGTTAGAATTTCAGTTTCTATCTCCAAAAATTTTAATCTCTTATATATTTATTTTTTGGAGATACTGAAAAAAATAAAATAATTTTAGTTCATACAATATTAAATTCCAGTTCTTAATTCTAATTTAAATCTCTGAAAATAACTACTATCTTAAGTAATTAAAACTCATTTTTAATTTTTTTTGTCAAAATTAGTTTAAACTAATAGAGAAGACACATAAATAAAAAAGATTTTGATTAACAAATCACATTCTGATTGGGTTCTACACTAAACTACTATTTACACCCAGCTATCTAAATAAGAAAAAAAAAAATGATCCGAAGATTAACAATATTTAAAAAGCAGAATAAAAAAAGTTGAAGGAATTCTCTTTTAAAATTATCTTTAAAGGAAAACTTCAAATAATAATATAAAAAATATTATATACAAATAAAAAATCAACTATTAAATCAATTATTATGTATTTATGTAAAAATATGTATTATTTAACTAATTTTAATATATATTTTATATTTTAATATAGAGAAAAGGATAAAATAATCTCTTATTTTTTGACCCGCAGACATTTAAGTCTCTAATGTTTTTAAAATCTGGACATATTAATTCTCGAGTCTAATTTGTTCAATTTTAAAAACTCTTTCACGTGTACATCTGTATTAACCAGGTCAGTATAACAAAAGTTATGTTTGATTTTTTCGTTGAGTCTGACAGACCCAAGTGAACATAAAATATTAAGATATCTAAATTTTAAAAAAGTCAAAAATTTAAATATATTTTTAAAATTTTGATGAGTTAAATATCTACCGATCATCAAAAGGTCAATGATTTATTTCTTCTTTTTTTTTTAATATATATATTATACAAATAGCTAATTTTTGTGTGTGTATAACAGCATGTTGATAATAATGGTAGGATCGAACTATATTTAAAAAGTATAGTTTTTTCATGTTTTTATAGCATGAATAATTAATCTATTTCGACATTATTAGCTAGAATAGAAATAATATAATTAAAATATTATTTGGATTTACTAATATAATAATGTTTGTTAAAATTTTTTTATGCTATTATATATTAATGTAATATTAAAATATATTTTGTATTAATTTTGTATCTGTTCTTACCGAGATGAGCCGAGGTATAGGTCGTCTTCCTTAGAAGGTAGGTCGGCCTCCAAGGCTTGATACGAATCACACCGTCGAGGAAAGAACCGGGGAGGTGGGTACCTGCAAAGGCACTCCGACGCTCAAGTCAATAGCAGAATATATGTATGGAGGTTTTTATTAGAAAGATGGCTTACCTCTTTTTGTTCCTGCTTCTCCTTTTTTATACTCGTTTGGATAGAGCCGATCATTTTCCTGAGCCGTAACGTCAGGGAAAGCATTAACTGTCTGTCTGGCGTTATGAGAATAATCGTCTGGCCGATAAATAAATGCCGATTATTACAAATGCTCGGTTATGATCATGGGCGCGTTACCGAGCTATATCTCGTAACCGTTCTTCTTGGTCATATCACAGCCCCCAAGCTTGGCCTGGCCTTGAGGAGACGGGTTGAGCTTTTGTCGAGTTATAGCTCGGTATACGGAGCCCCCAGGTCAACTCGGATCATTCCGCTTTTACACTTTATAATTAAGTTTTGTAAAATTTTATTTAATTGGGTGTTGTGCGTTGTCATCATTGTGACTTGGTTCAACTTCCAATGATCCCTTTTAACCGTTTTAAGTGACATTAAATGAATGGCTCAGATTAAGTCATGGAACTGAAAGGTTTATTAAATTAGTGGCTTAGGTTCAAAACCAAACTTCTGCATAGCGTGTTTAAGTGGGGGGTAGCAGTTTTCACAGAGACATGAGTGCAAGAGGTCAGTAAATCTTCTTTGTTTCTTCCATTTGCTAGTATTTGTTTTTTGGTTTTTCCTGAGAATGAGTGAGGCTAAGAAAAAATTGTTACCTCAAGTTGGTAACGATGAGGATTACAACTGGGTTGATAAAGATGTTCATATACGGCCTTCGTTGTTTTCGGATACTGAGAGTGTGAGCAGGGTAAATTTGGGTAGGGTTGCGAGAAGCGGCTTTCGGCTGGAACTACTGCCATGCAGCCGGTCTGATCGTGTTTTTCACAGAAAAAATGATTTTCAAAGTTTTTATATGTATCGTTGTGTCATCGAGGAACTGCGTGTAAAACTTTCCTTTACTAGCTTTGAATGTAATGTGTTGAGGCAAATGAACTGCGCCCCTTCCCAAGTACACCCGAATGGCTGGGCTTTTATCAGATGCTTTCAAGCTTTAATGAATTTTCTTGAGATTGAGGCAGAAGTGGAATTGTTTTTTTCCTTGTTCCAAGCCAAAGGGGTGTGGAAGGGTTTGTGGATCAACCAGAATAGTACTCCAGGTTTTTGCATTTTCAAACTTTATAAATCATCCTTTAAAGATTTTAAAGAAATGTTCCTGAAGGTGAAATCTGTTGATGATGAATTTCCGTTTTATCTTGATGAGAATTTGGGGGAAAAATTCCCTATGTACTGGTGTTGTCATCCGCAACACATACTGGGTGTTGAGTTTATTAACAGTCGAAATGAATGCATTATTTCATTTCTGCTTGAAATGGTTGGTAAGGGTGGTTTAATATCTGTTTCTGATTTGCTTTGCTGGGAAGAGGATAAGTCTGCTGTGATAAAGTATTTTGGTAAGGAAAGTTTGTTTACATATTCTAATCCTTAATATTTTTGATTTGCTGGTTAATTCTGTTTTTGTGTTGCAGCTGGTAGCTTCCCTGGGGTAACGGCATCTAGTTTGAGGTCCCGGTTTAAGACTAAGAATTTTGAGGGGTCCTCGTCGAACGCGGACAAGGCGGATGGTGGTGCCGAAGTAAATCAGCCCCCACAGAGGAAAAAGGCTATTGTTTTCAAAAAAAGAAAGTCGGAGTTGGCCTTGCCAGATGAGGTACAAGGTAAGGATGAAAACGTGCGACTGGAAGATTTATCTAGTTTTTTAACAAAGCAGGAGAGATTACATGCTTTTGAGGAAGACGAGGAGGGTTCTTCAGTGTGGAGTAAGAAGTTTCCTTTTAGCGTCGTTGCTGACGAGGTGGTTCAGGCTATGACAGATATCAAACGGGTGGAAGAGGCTGGGGACATAGGGGTCGACCAGTTCTTACAGGTTCATTGCTTTCTTTGTGTGCCCTCCCCCCCCCTTTTTTTTTTAAGAAAATGCCTGATCAAAGATTTACTAATCTTAATTTGTTAGGTATTGGGTTTCCGATTGGCTAGTATTGGTCGTAGCCAGGAGAAAAAGCATAGAAAGGCCCTTTGTGAGGCTTCCCTAGTTTCCGAGTTAAAGGATCAGTTAGCGCTAAAGGAGACAAGTTTGTCCGAGTTAAAGAAGAAAATGTCTGACGCTGAAGCCGAGTTGAAGGTGGAAAAGGAATGTCATGAAAGGATTTCTGATTTGCTTAAAAAGAAAGAAGGTGACTTGTCGAGTTTAAGTGAACAGGTTATCGAAGTTTCGGCTAAAATGAAAGAGCTAGAAAATAGCCGAGAATCGGATATTCTGGATGCTTTCACAGAGGGGTTTCAGCGGGCAGTAATCCAGGCGAGGTTTCTTGTTCCAGATAGAGATTTTGCTGCCATGGATCCTAGCAAAATAGTTCGGGATGGCAAGCTTGTTGATGATGAAGAAGCTGCCGAGGAAGAAGACGATAATTTGGTTGACTAATGTTTAGCCATTCGTTACTGTGTTTTGAAGGGTTTATACCCTGTTGTTTGAACTGATATTTTGTGCTTTTTTGGAAAAAACTGTTGAGATTAGGGGTTTCTGTTTCCTAATCATGTATTTCGTAGCCTTTGATTTGGATTATATGACAGCGATAATTATCTGATTTTGCGCATTCGTATTATAATGCGACTTCTTTGTTTGTTTTTTTTTTATTACTGAGCAGTCCATTAAGTTGCATAGAACAAGCCCTTTTCATGAGGAAGTTTAAATATGCATAAATGAGAAAAAGGTTGGTTTTTATTAAAAGCAGTACCTGTACAATGTTGTTTAGGTAAGCCAGCCTCATTAAAACCTCCACAAGCAAAAACCCTTTTGGGAAAAAATTCTTGTGGTAGGAAAAAGAGTACTGGCATGCTGCTTTATTAGCTGTAGTATTGCTTCAAAGAGTTGATGTTCCATGTGTTAGGAAGTTTGGTTCCGTCTATCTCTTCCAGCCTATAAGCTCCTTTGCCCAAGACTTCATGTATTCTATATGGACCTTCCCAAGTTGCTGCGAGTTTTCCATGGGAAGGAGGTCGGCGAGCTTGCTCTGTTTTTCTGAGTACTAGATCACCAATGTTGAAGGACATTGGGATTACCTTCCGTGCATATCGTCGGCTGACTTGTTGTTGTAATGCGCGGTGCCTAACAGCTGCTGTTTCTCTAATTTCTTCGATCAGGTCGAGCTCTGCCTGCCGAGCTTGATCATGTTGCTCGGCCAATGTTCTTATGAGCCTTGGGACACCTCTATAGGAATCATCGCTTCTGATCCATAGACCAACGAAATGGGGTTTCTTTGGTTGTCGAATGAGCCGTGGTATTATAGGCCCATAATACTTCGGGAACGAGCTCGGCCACAATCCCTTGGCATTGTCAAGCTTTTTACGCAGCGCCTGTAGGATCACTTTGTTAGCGGCTTCTAGCCGTTTGACTGTGGATGTTCCACTGAGGCGAAGTGTTACTTTATTTTTAAGTTCTGCAAAAAAGTCTTGAAATTTTGGTCAATGAACTGCCGACCATTGTCGGTTACAATGTGACCTGGGATACCAAATCTGCAAATTATGCTTTTCCAAACAAAGCTTATCATCTGTGTGGATGTGATCCTTGCCAGAGGTTGCGCCTCAATCCATTTTGAAAAATAATCGATTGCAACTACCAAATATTTTACCTGTCTCGGGGCGATGGGGAATGGCCCGAGGATATCGATTCCCCATCTATCAAATGGCCAGCTTACCACCGAGTTGTGAAGATGCTCTGCAGGCATATTGATGATCGGCGAGTGCTTCTGACAATTGTCACAGCTTCGGACTTTATGTTTGCTATCCTCCCATATTGTTGGCCAATAAAAGCCGGCCCAAAGTATCTTCTGCGCGAGGCTTCTAGCCCCAGAATGTATTCCGCAAATGCCCTCGTGGGCCTCGGACAAAACAAGACCGGCTTCCAACCTGTCCAAACACTTTAATAGAGGTCGAGAGTAACCTCGCCTATACAAAGTGTTATTTTATTTAACAAAGTAAAAAACGTGGCTTGTCGCCGGAATTTGCTCTTATCTTCAATTTCCTCGGAAAAATTGTGTATAATTGTTGTACGATGTCCAAATATTTTAATAAAATCGGGTCCTTTGTTTGAAAACTGTGGTTCACTTGCTGAACTACTAACAATGAATCACAATAAACTTTTAAATTATCAATGCGTAAATCGGCAGCTAACCTGAGCCCGGCTATGAGGGCTTCATACTCGGCCTGGTTGTTGCTGGCCTTGAATGAAAATCTGAGAGAATGCTCGAGAGCTATGCCCTCCGAGTTCTCGAGTAACATTCCAGCGCCGGCCCCGTGAGGGTTCGAAGCACCATCTACAAATAAGGACCACTCCGGGTTGGATGTAATTGAACATGGCTCTGTGAGTTCAGCAACAAAATCCACTAAGTGTTGGGACTTGATTGATCCTCGCGGTTGATATTGAATGTCGAATTCTGAGAGTTCAATGGCCCATTTGATCAGCCTTCCTGCTAGCTCGGGCTTCGAAAGGACCTGCCGCAGAGGTTGTCCGGTCTTGACAATGATTGTGTGACTTTGGAAATATGGTCGGAGACGTCTGGAGAAAAAAACTAAGGCCAGGGCGACTTTTTCCAACATCGGGTAGCGAAGCTCGGCATTCTGTAATGACTTGCTCACAAAATATACTGGCTGTTGGTTCTTATCTGTTTCTATCACAAAAGCAGAACTAATTGTCATATCAGTAATAGACAGATATATATACAATGGCTCACCGAGCTTTGGTTTTTGTAGAATAGGAGGCTTTGAGAGGATTTCCTTTAGATTTGTGAAAGCCGTTTCACACTGTTGGTTCCATTCAAAATGCTTTGCACTCTTCTTTAAACACTGAAAGAAATTTAAGGATTTGGGTGCTAAACATAGTAAGAATCTGGATAAAGCCGCTAACCGTCCCGTTAGTCTTTGAACTTCCTTTATCGTCGTTGGACTCTTCATGTCAAGTATTGCTTGACATTTCTCCGGGTTTGCCTCGATATCTGCTGGTGAGGATGAACCCGAGGATTTTCCTCCCGGTACCCGAAGGCACACTTTTCTGGATTTAATCGCATCCTGTATCGTCGGATTGTTCGAAGATCTCGGCCAGGTCCTGGATATGGGGGTCGCCGAGCTTTGTTTTGGCAACCATATCATCAACGTAAACTTCTATATTCCGGCCTATTTGCTGCTCAAAGATCTTGTTCATCAGGCGCTGATATGTTGCCCCTGCATTCTTTAGACCAAAAGGCATAACATTATAGCAGTAATTACCAGCCTCGGTTATGAAAGCTGTTTTTTCTTGATCTGCCTATTTGCTGCTCAAAGATCTTGTTCATCAGCTGATATGTTGCCCCTGCATTCTTTAGACCAAAAGGCATAACATTATAGCAGTAATTCATAACATTATAGCAGTAATTACCAGCCTCGGTTATGAAGCTGTTTTTTCTGATCTGTTGGATGCATAGAATCTGGTTATAACCAGAATAAGCGTCCATGAAGCTTAAAGTACCGTAACCGCAAGAATTATCAACCAGGGTATCAATGCAAGGTAAGGGATAAGCATCCTTAGGGCATGCTTTATTTAAGTCAGTAAAGTCGACGCACATGCGCCACTTACCATTGTTTTTTCTTACCATAACGACGTTGGCTAGCCACGTTGTGAACCTAGTTTCTCTGATGAATTTGGCGTCGATTAGCTTTTTTACCTCGGCTATTGATGCTTGTCTTTTTTTAGTGCCGAGGTTTCTCTTTTTTTGGGAGACCGGCCGAGCTGCTGGATTGATATTCAATTTGTGTGTTATAACAGACGATCTATTCCAGGCATATCAGCGGGTCATGCAAATAGGTCGACGTTTTGTCGCAGGAAGCTTTCAAGGCTTTTCCTTTCTTCGTCAGTCATTGAGGTGCCCCAAAAGTGAATTGCATCGGATCACCAGTTAGAGAGATCTTTGTCAATTCCTCTTTGGCATAGGCCGATCTTCAAATCGGCCCGAGGTCGAGTTCAGCCAATACTATATTTTCTGATTTGATGGAGTTGACTTGTGGTTGTCCGGTCTTTTTGATGGGCTTTAAGCTGGTGTTGTAGCATCGCCGAGCTTCCTGAAGGTCACCATGGACCGTGGCCACGACGTTATCCTGCACGGGGAACTTGACACAAAGGTGAACTGTAGATACAATTGCAGCAAATCTATTTAGAAAGGGGCGACCTAAAATGACATTGTAAGGGCTAAAGCAATCGACCACAAGATATTGAATATCTTGTGTCTTATATAACGGTTGCTCACCGAGTGTGGTCTGTAACCACACTGATCCGAGCACAGGAACTCGTTCTCCTGAGAATCCGACCAGGTCTCCAAGATACGGTTGTAGAATATTGTTGCTCAGCTTCATTTTTTCGAAGGTGGTGAAAAATAAAACATCCGCACTGCTTCCTGGGTCGAGTAAAACTTTTCGTACTATCAGATCTCCTAGCTAAATGGAGATGACGACAGGGTCATCTAGGTTGGCGTCAACACCATTTAAGTCGGCTGATTTGAAGATCACTTCTGGGGCATTTGCCGTAGGCCGAGGATTGCTGGGAGCGTCTGTTACTGCTAACATGGCCCGATAAGTTCATTTTCTGGCTGAGCTTGTGTGTCCACCTCCAGCGTAACCTCCTGAAATGCAATTTATTACCCCTCTAGGTTGTGCCGGAGCTTTCTCCTTTCCTTTCGAGGATGTGCCTACTGCTGATGTATCAAGTGTTGGGATGGTGTTTCTCTGCATGTGTCCTGCAATGAACTTGTCGAGATGTCCTTGTCTTGCCAGTCGTTCTAGGAGATCCTTAGCAATAACGCATTCATCGGTTGTGTGTCCGTGCTTTTGGTGGAAAGTGCAATATTTTGATTTGTCAACTCCCTTTGATTCCGGATAATTGCCAGCTTTTCGAGGAGGCCTTATTAATTTAGAGTTGAGTATCTCCTTGATGATATCATCTCTCTTTGCGTTGAACTGGGTGTATGAATCATAACGAGGAACTGGCTTGAATGTTTTCTTGTTATCTCGGGATTTATCGTCATCCTTGCTTGCAGGCGATCTTTCTGTCTTTCGTGCTTGCCTGAGCTCTTCAACATCAATCTGACCTTTAGCCTTCTCCCGAAATTCGGCCAAGGTTTTGGGCTTCTCTACGGCGATAGTCTCTTGAAACTTGCCGGGGCGGAGGCCGCTCTTAATGGCATGAAGGTGAACCTCTGGGTGGAGATCGGGAATTCTCATGGCGACCTTGGTGAAGCGCGTGATGTAATCCTTCAAGCTTTCTTGCGGCCCTTGTTTAATGGTTGTCAAGTAGTCCGAATCGTGCAAGTAGATTGCTGATGCGGCAAAATGATCTTCGAATTGCCTCGCCAGCTCCTGGAATCGCGATATAGAATCTGCAGGCAAATAGCAAAACCAGTCAAGTGCAGGACCATCTAAAAATGACGGAAAATAGCGACATAAAATTGGGTCGGATGCACCGTTGACGATCATAATAGATCGGAATTTTTTGACGTGCTGCTTCGGGTCTCCTAGTCCATTGTATGGTGTCAGGGTCGTCGGCAGGGTGAATTGCCTTGGCAATTGAAAATTCATTATATCGGTTGTAAATGGTCCGGCAGAGTTGTCTCGTTCTTCCTCTTCGTCATCAGGTTGACCTTCCTCATTGTTGTTGCCTCCTCCCTCATTACTCTGAGGTGTTTCCGAGACATGAGTCGGATTCGACCGTCGCTCGTCGTTTTCTTGTCGCGGTTGATGGTCATTGTTGTGCTCTATTCGGGCGTTAACCAGCTGCGCGATTTGATTTTGCATCCTTTGATTCTCCTCCGCCATCCGTTGGTTTGCCTGTTGAAGCTCGGTCACCATCCTCATAAGCTCGAGGGGGTGGGGGGAGGAACATCAGCCATGTGTAAATGCTAGGGTACTTTAGGGCCTTCAGCAGATGATATCTTTAAGCTTCGGCCCCACGGTGGGCGCCAATGTTCTTACCGAGATGAGCCGAGGTATAGGTCGTCTTCCTTAGAAGGTAGGTCGGCCTCCAAGGCTTGATACGAATCACACCGTCGAGGAAAGAACCGGGGAGGTGGGTACCTGCAAAGGCACTCCGACGCTCAAGTCAATAGCAGAATATATGTATGGAGGTTTTTCTTAGAAAGATGGCTTACCTCTTTTTGTTCCTGCTTCTCCTCTTTTATACTCGTTTGGATAGAGCCGATCATTTTCCTGAGCCGTAACGTCAGGGAAAGCATTAACTGTCTGTCTGGCGTTATGAGAATAATCGTCTGGCCGATAAATAAATGCCGATTATTACAAATGCTCGGTTATGATCATGGGCGCGTTACCGAGCTATATCTCATAACCGTTCTTCTTGGTCATATCAGTATCTATTTGATATTAAATTAATTTCGACACTATATTTAAACTATATATTATTAATTTTTAAATAGACATTTTTACGGTACATCTAATAAAATATATATCTAAATGCACAGTTTTATCATGAATTCAAACAATGTTAAAAAAAATAAAGGATAAATTACAAAGATCTCCCCTCAACTATAGGTATTTGAATATTGTAGAAGAGGTTCCCTTTCAGTTTTTTTTTTTTTAATTCACAATTTGTTTAGATCGTTTACAACAACTCGACCAAAAAGAAAAAGAAAAACAACAAAATAACTCTAGAAAATAATTAGGCATCCTTATATATATATATATAGAAAGAGTAGTGCTAGGGAACCAATGGCCTAAGTGTACAATATATACAATGGGTTAAATCTTTGGTCCATGAATAAAATGAACATCACCATACTATCCAGAATAACCATCGGATACCGAGGATAACCATCCGGATACCAAGGATAATAAACATCTCAATAAAAATTTAAACTAATTTTGGGGTTCACTAAGAATCGAACTCTTGACCTTTCAGATTTAGAACTCTAATACCATATCTGAAACCACTCATCCCAAAAGCATAACCTGACAGAACAATGTAACACTAATGGTCATATCTCTAATACTTCCTAAACCTCCATTGTACACATTGTACGCTTAAGCCATTGACTCCTTATACTTTCTCATATATAAAATCACATATCCGCAGCTTCCCCTATATTGCTTAGTAACATTACATATATATACCCACACTTTACATGATCATTAGTTTTTAGTTTAATTAATATGTTGTTTTTTATGATTTTATCAAATTTATAATTAAATTTTGGTGAAATATATGATAAAGATGTTGTTTTAAAGATGTGCTTATGTGGCAAAATCTAAACCACATATTCTAAAACCACACTTTTAACTTAAAACCGTAACCCTTCACAAAGAAAAGCGTCACCTAATGGAAAAAAGTAAATTAGAAGATTTAAGAGAAGAAATAATTAAATTATCAAAACTAATAGATCAAAAATTAATGATTTTAACCAATGTTAATTGTAATGACACTGAATTCTTAAAATCAATACAAAATGATTTTTCTCAAAATCTTTATTTTACTATAAGTTTTATTGAGGGACTTCAAAAACCTGAAAAAACTTATTTTTCACATGGAATTTCTAAAAAATGCTACCATGGAAATGATTCCCCACATCTTCATCATACTTTTAACCCACAATTAAATTCTATAGTAGATATGCTTGAAGAAATATTAGTATCTATAAAATTTCAAAGAAATAAGGAAAAAGAGAATCCCAAAGAAGAAAATTTTCAAAATATAATCAACATAACAGAGTTAAAAGTAAAACCACCATTGAAATTATGAATATTGAAGAAAAATTAGAAGAAGTTACAATGCTTTTTAAACAATTAAAAATGGCTCAAGAAAATAATATTATAGAACATGGTTTTCAAATAGAAGAAGAATTAGTAAATAATGAAAATATAGAAAATGAAGAACACATTCTAGACTATTCAAGTGACGAAGAACCAGCAATTCCAATACAAGTAAAAAATGAAGCTGGAACATCTAAGGATAATCAATCTCAATTTAAATGGGAAACAGGTTTTGATAATTATGCTTTTAAAAAAGGATTTATAAATAAAGATTCAAAATATACAAAAATACCATCAAAATACGTTCCTAAAATCCAGGAAATGGAAGGAGAAAGAATGCTCGATTTAGACTGCAAAAAAAACGAAAAAGAAATTTTCGAAAATTGGTTGAATTCCTTCTTATTAGAAGCCTTTACTAATCCAAAACTTAATGAATTGTCTGGAAGAGACATTTGGAATTACATAGGATTTCATACTAAGGGAACTATAAGAGATTATATGACATCAATAGAAAACCAAATAATAGAAGAATTAGAAACAAAAACAACAGCTTATGATAAGATATTATATATAATGATGATTTATAAAGAATTTTTTGGAAAAAATTTATAGATCATAGACAAGAAGTCTATAATAAAGAATATCAAGAAGCAAAAAACCATTTAGCTAATTCAGATATATGATTTATGTAATGTGGAGTCTTATATATGTGAATATAGAATACATTATTACAAATTAAAAGAAGAAGATAAAATTATTATCTCAGTATGTATATAACAAAACTTCCATATCCTGCTAATGAATTTATAATGGGAAGATTTATAAGAGAAATAAATAGAAGAACAATTGAAAATAATTTTGGTGGAGCAACCTCTGCAATAAGAGAGGAAATAAAAGAACGTTGTATGCAAGAAGCAACTCAAAAAAGATTTGCAAATATAATTAGAATTTGCTGTCAGGATAATGAAGAGATACCTCAAAAATATGGTCTTAATAAAAATTTTCAAAGAAAAAGAAAATATCAATTTAGAAGAAGAAAATACTATCCAAACTGGAGAAAAAAGAGATATTTTAGGAAAGAAAATAACAATAAAAACAAAAGACAAGAAATAACTATTGCCCGAATAAAAAGAAAATTGTAAATGTTGGTATTGCCAAGAAAGGACACTACGCAAATGAATGCCAAAAAAAGAAGGATAAAAAGGATCTTACTAAACAAATAGAAATTGCTAAATCTTGTCTCATGGAACCACTAGAAGAATCTGATGATAACTTAGACTATTTTTTTGAATATGTCTCAGAAACAGACTCAGAGACTGAGTAATAATGCTACATTTATTACTATAAAAATAACAGAAAAATTTATAAATGCTTTCATAGACTCTGGAGCAACACAATGCTTTGCTAGTTCAAATATAAAACTTGATTGGAAAAAATTAAAGAAACCATTAAGAGTTAGAATAGCTGACAAATCAATACATAAAATTGACCAAAAAGCAGAGATGGTTGAAATTTTTATTCAAAATTATAGATTCATTGTTCCATCTATATATATGTTAGATTCTGGAATGGATTTTATCATAGGAAATAACTTTTTAAAGCTATATCATCCATTCATTCAAGAATTAACATATATAGTTTTAAAAGCTCCACACGATTCTTCAATAAATCAAAAATCAAAACGTATAAAAATACCAACTACTACTATAGATAAGATCTTAAAATTTAAAATATTTTCTATATTAGAAACATGTTATTTAAATCTATACTTTCAGATAAATATTCCAAAAAATAATCTTGAATAAAGATAGAAGAACTTTTGAATGAAATTTGTGCTGAAAATCCTTTAGATATTAAAAATACAAATAACGAATTAGTAAACATTAAATTAAAAGATCCCACAAAAGAGATAAATGTTCCAAATAAATTCCTTATTCCGCAAGAGATAGAGAAGTTCTCACTAGAATGTAAAGATCTTTTGGAAAAAGGAATTATAAGATTAAGTAAAAGTCCTCATGCGGCTCCAGCTTTTTACGTTGAAAACAATAATGAAATTAAAAGGGGAAAACGAAGAATGGTAATAAACTATAAGAAAATGAATGAAGCAACTATTGGTGATGCTCATAACTTCCAAGAAAAGATTCTATTTTAGAAAAAATCAAAGGAGCAACTTGGTTTTCATCTCTTGATGCAAAATCAGGATATTGGCAACTTCGTTTAGACGAAGAAGCAAAGAAATTAACTGCTTTTTGCCCAACAAAAGAATCAACAAGTGTGTTGCTCTATGAATGGAATGTATTACCATTCGGATTAAAACAAGCTCCAGGTATTTATCAAAGATTTATGGAAGAAAATCTAAAGGAGTTAAATGAATTTGTTTTAGTGTACATTGATGATATACTAATTTTTACAAAACAGGATAAAGAAGATCATCTTCAAAAATTATTAATAGTTTTAGAAAGATGTAAAGAAAAAGGATTAGTTCTTAGCAAAAAGAAAGCAAGAATAGAAAAACAAGAAATAGAGTTTCTTGGATTTTATCCACTGAAGGAAAGCTAAAACTACAACCAAATGTTCTAGAAAAAGTAAATTTATTTCCTAATAAATAGAAGATAGAAAACAATTACAAAGATTTTAGGGTGTATTCTTGGATTAATTCTATCCACTGAAGGAAAGCTAAAACTACAACCAAATGTTCTAGAAAAAGTAAATTTATTTCCTAATAAAATAGAAGATAGAAAACAATTACAAAGATTTTTAGGTGTATAAATTTATATTTCTGATCAAGGATTTTTAAAGAATACAGAATACACTAAAAGCTTATTTCCAAAATAAGTACTAAAAAGAATGGAAATGGATGAAAAGATAGTATGCAATTCAAAGAATTAAAGAATTATGTGAAAAACTTCCAGAACTTTATATTCCAGAAGAAAAATGACTACTTAATAGTAGAAACAGATGCCTCAGACATAACCTGGTCAGGATGTCTAAAAGCTAAGAAAGATATAAAAAGCTTAGAACAAGAAAAGAATCACTAGATTCTAAATATCCCCCAAAGGAATTACTTTGCAGGTATATTTCAGGAACTTTTACTCCAACAGAACAGAGATACCACTCATGAAAGAAAACTCTGGCAGCAATTAAATCTCTTAAAAATGGAAAATCGTTTACTACCCAAAGAATTTACATTAAGGACAGATTCAAGTTACCTAACAGGTTTTATACGATATAATTTAAAAGTTGATTATAATCATGGACGATTGGTAAGATGGCAATTATTTTTGTTACAATATCCAATAAAATTGAATATATTAAGGTGACAAAAATGTTATTGCAGATACATTAACAAGAATGGAGTTCGTCTACAACGCATTAGATCAAGAAATTCAAAAATACGAACAAGAACTCGAAAAATGCAAGCATTGTCAGCAATAAGATACAGATCCAATTCCTCAAGAAGGCCATCGAAGCAATGAAATCAACACAACAACCAAAACCATCAGAGTTCAGCCAGCTAAGCGTGGTGGACAAATCAGGTGAAGCTGAAAAATTCCAGAAAACAAAACAATTGCTGAAATTATCAAAAAATCCACCCAAGATAAAAAATATTATGTAATTTATAATGGCCCCATGAAAGGAGTATATGATGCCTGGAAAAAAGCAGCACCATTTACACATCAATCAAGGATAATTCATAAAGGAGGGTTTTTAACACTGGAAAGCAAAGGAATCTTTCAGGGAATATGAAGCTCTTCATCCAGAGCAAACCCTAAAAAGAGCAGATAAAGCTCCAATTCAAACCCAGGGAACAGAATAAGAAACATTCCTACAAGGGCTGAAATCAAGAAAAGAAAGGGTCTGTAGATCAAATCTCAGAGAAACCCTTAACATAGTCCTGAATTGGACTGAAAAAGGGCAATCTTGGGATATTATCCTATTGCCAAGAACAGCTAACAAAGCTGGTTATATTTCCAGATGCTTCCCCATCTGACACCTATCAGTTTTCCAGTATGGATTAATTGATACAATTCTAATTTTTAATGATCTGAAAATTATTAGTGAGTTTTCCTGCAGGATTCATTGATGCAGTAAAGATTTAAAAATATGATCGACAACGTAAATCCAAGGATATATCCCTAAAATTTACGAATAGTCAACCTATTTTAATGAAGAAGAAAATGCTTGGTTCCAGCACATCAAGTAATCTTCATGTCCGTCTTCCCCGGAATTTTCAACCAATTGATCAAGTTTCAAGATTTAACAATCTACAGTCATGAAGGAAGACTAGCCACCACTAGCAAGGTCTTCGAAAGAACTCAAAAGATAACAGAGATCTCACACAAGAATCAATTATAAAGTAGAAATACTTTGCTTGTGTCCAGTAAAAGGAATGAAATTGAAGAAAGAGAGATGAGACTCTTAGTGGAATTTGAATCAGCATTCTACAACTTATCTGGACTCTTAGAAAAGCTCCCCGAAGGGATAAAGAGGAATCTCTGCTATCTGATAAAAGACAGAGAAGACCACAAGTGCCAGCTATGTGTTTCAGAGTTATCTGAAGAAAGCAATATAATAAAACGGAATCAACCCACATGATAAAGGAAGAAGACAATGCATCTGAAGGTCACATGATGAAAGAGGAGGACAGCACATCTGAAGCATCTCTCAACATTTTGCATAGTGACGTAAGCGCTTAGGTCATAGCACCAACAATGTAGCTGGTGCAAGATAATAACAATGACGTAAGCAATGACATAAGAAGGGTAAGGATGGGAATTGTCCATCAGACCCAACCATTATAAATAGGTTGCTTAGGCAATTGTAAAAGGCATCAAACCATAGAAAGCAGGAGGCTAAGAGTACTCATATGCTAGGAGAGCAAGGAGGAAGCTGCCAAGGCGATTCTATAGTTTGAAAGAATTCCCTTAGGAAAAACCAATTCTAAACTCCCCTCTGGAGTTAGTATCTACAATCTCCCCTCTGGATAAAAAAACATCTTATGTAAAATATTCTAAATAAAAGAAGTTTTTCTCCAGAAAGGTACGCCTTTATCCTAATCTCTTAGTTATGAATTATTTAGAAAATTTAGAATTAACGGAAGAATCTGACTAGTATAGATTATCTGCATTATTAGATAATGAAAAACAGGCTGTTCTAAAAACAGAATTAAATCTCAAATCAAATGAAAATTTTAATAAACAAATCTTTTAAAAGAAGTTTTTAATAGAAAAAATATATACTATGGAAAAATTCAACTTGAAGCCCCTATAAAGATAAATCTCCAAGGGAGAACTTGAAATAGCCTTGATAAATGATGAAGAATTGAGTAAACAGATTGAGAAAATTAAGGATCAGCAAAAAAGATCTAAAATTGGATGGATTCATTAGTACTATACAAGTCTTAATCAAATCTACATATATGAAGGAATTAATTCACCAATAAGCTTAGCAATCTGTGACAAAAGAATTACTGATGACCCAATAGATCAATAATTGGAATTGTTCATGGAAAATTGGCAAACGTAATGTTAAATTCAATGCCCATCTTGGATATGCTATACCTTTGTCAACTGAAAATCTTGGAAGATCTATAAGTTTGGCTTATAAATTTCACAGAAAGAACCTAATGGAACAAGATGATGAACCATTTTCAATTACATATGCAATAAATTATGCTTTAACAAATAGCCATCATAGTATAATTTTAAAAACAGAGAAAGAATTTATGTTGATGAATTATTTCAAAAATTGTAAAGACAGAATACCAAAATATAAAGCTATTGAAAACCCAGTTCTTTTACTAAGAGAACCATCAGGAAAATTGTTTCATCGAATTTTCAAATAGAATCCAAAATTAATAGCCCTTTAAGTTTATCTAAGTTAAAGTCTAGAAGAAAATTCTAAATAAAAAACAAAAAGGTCAAAAAATTAAATGAACCCTAAACACTAAGTTATGACAATAAATAAAGAAAAATATATGTAACCTATCAAGACAAGAAACAGCTCTTCGAAAGAGAAAATCGGTTGAATTATTTACAGTTTTCTGAAATAAATCAAGGAGCATTTAAAGCTCTAAAAATAATCTATGACAAATTGAAAAGAGAAGTTGAAGAGTTAGAAAAATTAATAGAATCTCTAGAAAATAGTGATGAATCGATGATAGAATTTGCAGAAATACTAAGATAAATAATGAAGTATACAAAGATTGAAAGACCAGAAAACAAAATAAAAAAAAAGGGCGAAAAAATTAAAAAGTAAATAAAGGAGTATAGAGGGAATTAAATAATCTTCAGTTCGAAATTAATGACCTTATAATAAAAGGATAGAAATAAGAACAAATATAAACAAGTTGGAGCTAAACTTAAAAAATTTATAAATGCCTGAAAAACCATATTATGACTTAAAAATTAAAGTTGTTAAAAGAAAAATGGAGAATGAAGTTGAAAAATTAAAAAGATATTTAGAAACAACAGAAAATGTAGAAATAAAAGAAGTTTTTGAGGTTTAAAAATTATATTAAAGAAAAGACAAACAAATAAAAGATTTTACAATGATCCATGCAAAAAAGAATATTAAACTAAAACAAGATTGAAAAACTATAAAAATGAAATCAGAAGTAGTAAAAATGATTAATACTTTTGATTATGAAATTATAAACTATAAAGTATCACCAACCAAATCTATACAAATTATAAATTCATATGAAAAGTTAATGAAAATTTTGAAAAGAGTTAATGGAAATTCTGAAAAAGATATTAAAAAATTGGTATCAGAGCCAAGTTAACGATTAAGGGTAACACTTTCTCTTTAAGTAACACTTTTAGTGACACGCTTTCAAAACCATAAAAGACAAAAGTCTTTACAAGTGCATCTGTACACTAGATGCCCCCTTAAATTTTTATATTTTTAATTAAAATTTTAAATTATTTTTAATTTTATAATTAAGTTATTCTTAGTATAAAAAATATTAAAATTAATTAAATATTTTTTTATAAATTAAAAATATTTATAATTAAAAATTTAATTAAATTTTTTATCACATGTATTTTAAAAGAAATATTTTTATTAATTTTAACGTTTTAACATAAAGAATACTTAACTATAAAATTAAAAAAATATAAAAACCTAAATTAAAGATTTAATAAAATTATAAAAACAAACAAATTAATTGGTCACTTAACATTTCTGTGATGAATGCATAATATTTTTATTTTATTTTATTTTATTTTATTTTAACTTTTCCTTCTGATTCTCATGTTTGGAGTGATGAAGCTACCTAGGAAGCTCTCATGAGTGTCTCCCTCTTTACTAAAAAGCCCTTGGTGTTTTTTTTTTTAAATAAAAAAAATGGAAATATGCATGTTGGTAGTGGCCATGATGGTGATGCAGGTGCTAATTAAAATATTGATTCCCTCACTGTATTTTAAATTTTAATCTTCAAACACATGTCAAAGTGTACTAACTTCAATTCACCATATATATGGAGGGTGTCTCTCTCTATCTTGGATCTCCTCTCTTCTCAGATTATTAATGGCTTCTTATTCTCTCTTTTTTTCTCCATCCTTCTCACTAGGATAATTCTTCCTCCTCCAACGTCTCTTTTATAAGTTTTAATTACACAAGAACATGTTTCTGTAACGCTTTTCTTCCATTTAATCCTTTCTTTGACTTGGTCTTTTTCTTTTCTTTTTTCTTTTTTTTTTAATTTATCACTATATATGTGTGCCTTGTCTTGTTTGGTTCATATGTCCCCTCTTGCACTTTTTTTTTTTTTTTTTCTGAATGAATATGCTTAAACCCTTGTAATGTTCATAGCTCCACCTTCTTGTTTTTTTTTTTTTTTTCACATTCTGAGTTCTGCAAATCTGAATGAATATGCATATGCCTAAACTTTTTGATAACCCAAAAAAAAAAATATTTGTGCGTTAATCTCTGATGTGGTTCAACCCATCATCTGATGAAAGCTTCCTAATTTTTCTTGCTTGGGATTTTCCTAGGTAAGCATTTATTTTATTTTATTTTATTTTATTTTTTGTAACATAAATTTAGAGATCTCTATTCTAAAATCTTAAATATCCATTAAGAAAAATATATTCATATCCATTATATCTCATTTCTGAAACTAACAAAACATTCTTTGTTTCTTGAAAGTGACATCACTTCACTTCAGTTACATCAATTCGTTACTTCTCCTTCTTAAATTTTAATCTTGTATTTATATATAATTGACCTGTTTTTTCTTTTTTCTTTTTTTGTTTTTTTCAGTTTCAGATAGTTGTCAAAAATTCAGAAAGAAAAAGAAATTGGTTATGTCGAACAGGAAAGCGTTTCCTGCGTGGAGCTTTATTGGCGACATTTGCTTGTGTCGCCATAATCCGTCATCAGAAAAGATGACGATTCTTGAATTGTCACACTCTAGTGGCAACGGTTCTACTTCTTCCTCAGAAGAAAAACTTCAGGATGCAGATTATTTTGACTATAAGATTCCATGTCTAAGCGATGAGCTTGAGACCTTGATTCTTGCAAGATTACCGATAACAGAACACTGGAAGTTCTGTTGTCTGAACAAGCAGTTCCTTTCATTCCTAAAAACCGGTGAAGTCTTCAGAATCCGGCGAGAGATCGGGTTGAAGGAACCGGTTGTTTTCATCGCGAGCGATGAAAGCAACTGGTGGTCCTTCAACTCCAGTTTTACCTCCTTCAAGAAGATTCCAGTGATTCCATCAGACTACAGTTTTGATTTTGGCGACAAGGAGTCCTTCGCCGCCGGGACTAATCTGTTTGTCTCCGGTAAGGAGATCGACGGCACGGTTGTTTGGGGATTTGAATTGGCAACGAACAAATGGTTCAAGGCGCCTAAAATGATTAATCCGAGGTGCCTTTTCGCCTCGGCGACGAAAGGAATCTTTGCTTATATTGCAGGTGGTTTGGAGACCACAACTTGCCAGGAAGTTCTCAGCTCTGCTGAGAAATACAACTCCGAGAGCCGGTCCTGGGAGCGGCTCCCGGAGATGAAACAAAAGAGAAAATTTTGTTCCGGTTGTTACATGGACAACCGGTTTTATGTTCTTGGAGGGCGGGATGAGTATGATAACGATCTTGTTTCCGGGGAATTTTTCGATGAGGGGAAAAATATCTGGATCTTGATTCCCGGAATGTTTAAGGACATTCCTCTTCCGAGTTCCCGGTCGCCGCCGTTGGTGGCGGTCGCGAACAACGAGCTTTACACGCTCGACGCTTCGTCGAATGAACTGAAGGTGTATGTGAAAGAAAGTAATTCATGGAAAACATTGGGGCCGGTGCCGGTGAGAGCTGATGCTCGAGGAGGATGGGGTGTGGCGTTTAAGTCTCTGGGGAATGAGCTCCTTGTTATTGGTGGTGCTACTGCTTCTTCTTCTTCTTCGGGTTGCGCTTTCACTATTTACACTTGCTGCCCTGATCCAAGAATTGAGAAATTGAAGTGGACGAGAATTGTATGTGGCAGCACAAATCTGAATCCTTTTATTCGCAATTGTGCTGTGATGTTAGCTTGAAAGCTTGAAAGGTTGAATTTGGTTAAAGATTCTGATGCTCTTTGATCATTGTTTCTAGGGAAACTAATGTAAGGAAGTATAATAATTGCTTTAAAAGCCAAAGAATCAGATAATAAGATTCAACCTTCTAATTCTAAACCTACCTGCCTTTTATTTTATTTTTCATAGTTTCATGTATTCACCAATTTGTTCACGTATGGCATGGCGTACTAATTCACAATTCATTTGGGTTCCGGAATCCTCTGATATGCCTCTGGAATTCTCATGTGTCATATATTTAACAAGGTAGCATGTTGTTAGGTACCTGAACCTGTTTAAGGGCTAAGAGAATTGTGTAAATATGGTTGTACTGCCTAGTAACCTCTAGTGTGACTGTGTGACCATTTTTTGAAGAGTGTTCATGCATTCACTAGGACATCAATTCGAACAATCAAGCTATCATATAATGCATAATGTTTTAAAAAGCAAATTGGAGGTAGAACTAACGAAATTTGAATAGGAGTCTAAAATGAATTTAAGTTGCTAAGGCTGCTTTTGTTTATAGAGGTAGGAACACAAAGATACAAAATTGTGTTTAATAGAAAAGATATAGAAAGAGATAATGTGTTTAGAGATATTGAATTAATGTATCCATTCTGATAGGAAAGACACGGAGATACTAACAAGGGACATAACTTATTTTTCATTTTTTTTATTATTCTTATTAATTTTTTATAATTATATTTTTATTATTATATTTTTCATCTCAAATTTTTTGAATGAAAAAAATAAGAATAAATTGGATTTTCATAATTTATTCTAGTTTATCATCAAATAGAATACAAGAATACAAAATTTTGTGTCTCCCATTAATATCTTATCTTGTCCCATTCTCAGTATTTTGTTCTATCCTGTTTTCAGAAACAAACGCAGCCTAAAGGATGATAGAATAAGAGTTAAATTAGGCAACAATTTATTAAAGAAATGATTGCCATTTTTTTTCTCATAATATTTTCAATCATAACTAAAAAAATTAATCTGTGATGAATATAAACTCTATTTAAAAATAAGTCGGATGAATAAATTGACTACTTAATCCATTTAAATTTATTGAATAATTTGTATTTATTGCAGCTAAATAAGGTAGAGACTTTTGATCAAATAATTTAAATAATATTGATAAAAAATCATTAAAAATGTGGTTAAAAGATTTTCTTATTTAAAAAACACAATTTATTATGATTTTTTTCTTTCATATTTCTATTTTAAAAACGGTATCCAACACAATATTAATACTTGAATGCAATTTATTCTATGATAATAAGAATTTAATTGATATTTTAGTAGTAGAAATATTTTATACAGTTATTTAATTATATCTATTATTTCAGATTATCATTATACTGTCAATATAAGAAATAATTATTTTTCGTTGTATTTGTTTATATGGACTGGACAATGAGTCAGAGATAATATGCAAAAATTGTGTTTAACAGATAAGACATAAATAAAAATATTGTATCTATAGATATTGAATTAGTATATTTTGTGTTTATTTTAATAAAATAAAAAATATAATTTATTTTTTATTTTTTTATTAATTTTATTAATTTTTTATAATTATATTTTTATTATTATATATATTTTTTAAATTTTTAAATGAATAAAAAAATTAATTTTTTATAATTTATTCTAATTTATTATCAAATAGAATATAAAAGTATAAAATTTTATAATTTTATTTTTTTAATCTTATTTTTAGTATTTTATTTTCAGAAATAAAGCCGTCTTTAACGTAATATTACTTAATTGGTTACGGATAAAACTGTGGTGTATCAAAATTAAATTTGAATAATAAATTCAAAACTTTTAATAAGCAGAATAGCTAACGACATCGTTTTAGAGGAAGCGTTAATCACTGACTGAGCTTTGACCTCGGAATTCGGCGATTCTCGCAACCCAAACCTCCATATTCACCTTCCTTCTTCCTTCTCTCCCTCCACGGTTACGTCTCTCTGATGGTCCTTCTGTTTTCTTCCGTCTACTACCCACTGCATCAACACTAGTCTCCTTTTCACTGGATCCTCCTAATCCCAGATCGAGGTAAACCCTAAACCCTACTCTATTCCTTAAATAATCTCATTTTGGAACCCAAATCCACGACTTATGTGCTAATTCATGACTTTTTATACTTTTAATTCGGTCTGTATACACGCCCACCGTGTTCCCATTTAAGATCAACTCTTGAATTTTGGATTTTTTTTCTTTTGGTTTTGGTTTAGGTCTTTTTCTTAGCGCTTTTTCTGTAGACTGGTTGACTAGGTTTTAGATAGTGATGTCGAACAACAACAATAATAATCCTTCTAAGGGTATTGGGGCTCCGTCGTCGTCGGCTTCTTTCGGAAATTCGGCAATGCCCTCCCCCGGAAACCCTGGTTTCTCCCAATCCCAAGCACAAGCACAGCTTGCTGCTGGTTTTCAAGGGCAGTTCCCAATGTCCCAAGCACACGCCATTGCTCAAGCTCAGTCCAAAGCAGCTCAAGCTCATGCTGCCCAAGCAGCTGTTCATGCTCAATTCCAGGCTCACTTGCAGGCTCAGAGTTTGGCTTTAAATCAAGGCCAGTCTGTTGGTTTGGGGAATTTGGGGGTGTCATCGCCATCAGTGTCTACACCTGGCAATATGAGTGGTAAAAGGATCCCATTGAAACCCCCTATTCGCCCTGTAGGGTATTCTCCTCCAAACACATTCTCGCCTCTAAGACCGATGGAACTAACGCCTGCTGCTCGAAGGAAGAAACAGAAGGTCCCTGAGAAGCAACTTCAGGATAAAGTAGCTGCTATCTTGCCAGAGTCTGCACTGTATACTCAGCTTCTTGAGTTTGAGTCTCGGGTTGATGCTGCGCTTGCTAGGAAGAAGGTTGACATCCAGGAAGCGCTTAAAAATCCACCTTGTATTCAGAAGACTCTTCGCATATATGTCTTCAACACTTTTAATAATCAAATTCGCACAATTCCTAATAAGCCAAATGCCGAGCCACCTACTTGGACGTTGAAGATAGTTGGGAGGATATTGGAAGATGGCGTAGACCCTGATCAGCCTGGGGTAGTGCAGAAGTCGTCTCCGTTGTATCCAAAGTTCTCAGCTTTCTTCAAGAGAGTAACGATTTCTTTGGATCAGAGACTGTATCCCGATAACCACATTATTCAGTGGGAGAATTCTCGATCTTCTGCTCCTCAGGAAGGTTTTGAAGTAAAGAGGAAAGGGGACAAGGAATTTACGGCAACAATACGGTTGGAAATGAATTATGTCCCCGAGAAATTTAAGCTTTCACCAGCATTGACTGAGGTTCTTGGTATTGAGGTTGATACTCGTCCTAGAATTATTGCTGCAATATGGCATTATGTAAAGGCCAGGAAGTTGCAAAATCCAAGTGACCCTTCTTTCTTTCACTGCGATCAGCCTCTGCAGAAAGTATTTGGTGAAGATAAGATGAAATTTACTATGGTTTCACAGAAAATATCACACCATTTGTTTCCTCCACAGCCTGTACTTTTGGAACATAAGATCAAGCTCTCGGGAAATTGTCCAACTGGAACTGCTTGTTATGATGTAACTGTTGATGTTCCATTTCCTATTCAGAGAGAGTTGTCTGTACTATTGGCCAATGTGGAGAAGAACAAAGAGATTGAGCTATGTGATGAATCGATATGTGGGATCATTAGAAAAATCCACGAGCACCGTAGGAGACGAGCATTCTTTCTTGGTTTCAGTCAATCTCCTGTAGATTTTATTAATGCCATGATCGAGTCTCAAAGCAGGGATCTGAAACTTGCAGCTGGAGAACCCAGTCGCAACACTGAAAAAGAGCGTCGATCAGATTTCTACAACCAACCATGGTAATCTTTCTGATCTATCTCTTGTCTAGTGTTTTGGTATCTGCCAATTTAATTTGTTTACTTTATCTATCTGCATTTCTCTTCTATGATGTTAGACATGGTAATGATTGACCTAAAGATATTACTTTAGAATGATGTATAGTCTATTAATCAATAATTTCAAAAATTGTCAAGTGAATGATGTGTGACAAAACTATTACTATTATTTAGTTGTACTTATCTAGCCATTGGGATGTTTCATTTCACTTCATTTTCAAATGGCTAGAATGCATAAGGTGCTTTTCCTTCTGTTCATAAGCAAGTTATCAATCTTCATGACATTTTCCTTCCGCAATGTGAATTCAAAAAGTTCAACATGATATTTTACATGCTGTTTGACAACTTGGACAGGGTCGAAGATGCTGTTATTAGGTATTTGAATCGCAAACCGGCATCAGGGAGTGACGCACCAGGAAGCACATGATGCCAGCAGTATCAGGTTTAATTAATCATTCTTCCATTTTGGCGACACATGTGAAGATGTATTTTGGGAATTTTCGAAGTAGCTAGCTTTCCATGCAGCTGGAACCAATGCTGCACCTTTTGTAATGCAATATATGTTGTATGAGTCAGTCTGAGAACAAATAGTTGCAGTGATGCTAATTGTCCTATCATGAAAAAAATGGTATCGTTCCCGATTCACTGTTTGCAGTTCAGTTTGGTGGAATGTTATTTTTCTAAAAGCACCAATATGATGAAACGGCCACACTTTGAAAAGGGGGTGTGGCCTGAAGAACCATAACTATTTGTTGCTTGGTTCTTGACACGAAAGGCAAATTCGAATTTGTGTTTGGTATAACTTGAGCTTGGATCCTAGAATTTAGATCATCTCGTTGGCAGGCTTAACTTTAAGATTTAAGCTCAGGTTACCAAAATTCCATATGGTTCAAATTGGATGAAGTTTTTCTAAATTAAAGAAGTGGGTAAAGTGAAAAAGTAAAAAGTTCAATCATTTTTAAATCAAGTTAGTAAAGTTTGATAAAAATTATAAATTCAATGGTGATTAATTTTTTACTTTATTCATTTGTTGTTCACTTTGCATAGTTTTGTTCTGTTTACATCAAAAGAGCTGAAACGTTTTGGTACAAATTGTTACATCATCTATTTGTGGCTAGATTGAACCCTTCTCTCTACAATAATACAAATAATTTAAAAGTTCAAAACAAATTTCATGGAAATAATAATATTAATAATAATCGGGTGCACCATCTTTAAGTCGACTTAAAATCCAAAAAGTCTAATATAATATAACCTTGGGTTCTTTTCCAACATGTCTGCTATGGGATATAATTTTTCCAACATCATCACTAGTAAAAAAGCAGAGCAAGGATTCGCTTGAGAGTTGAGCCCGAGTGTAAGCTAGATCTCAGGTTGTTCTTACATACGATAATTACATGAGTTACATTACGTACATAATTAAAGAACTGCAGCAGCCCATGCTTCAACAAATAAGTAATGCAAGTTTTACGTCACAAAAAGCAATTTAAATAACGAGAACTGATCATTTTCCATTTGTTTTACGCCCAGTTTGATCTATTATCATCCAATCTAACTTTCATGTCACAGCAATACTGATACTTGGTTGAATATTGCACTTTTACAAGATAAGAAACATACGTAAAACACACTAAAATCTTGATTAATGAACTACCAAACTATTGATTTGTCAGGCGTTTTTATTCAAAAAATTGCCACACTAGATCATTTTCTCAGGTGCTGAGATCACCACAAACCAGTGATGCTGGGAAGTTCAATATTTAAAAAGAAAAAAAAAACACAAAAAGAGGACAAATTTTACTAGTTTTGAACCTAATCTTACTCCACCAAAGCAATACCAATGTAACAAAGACTAGGGCCAGGAAGGGGCATATTACTGGAGAACTTGGATCAAAATGCGATTGTTTATACAGTACGTCCCATTCTTCGTTAAGAATGCGTTCATTGCTTGAGTCCTCGACGGGAACCGTACTGTGGCCATTCTATTGAGTTCTGAGGATTCAGGTGTAAGTCTGAAAATGCAGGAGCCCTATTATCTCGGGAGAATAATTACATTTAACATAAAATGAATTTATAAAGTAGATGACATTAACCTTGTAAAGATATTGACGGAGGAATGATCGAATTCACAACCAGACAGTATGCGTTCTATATCCACAAACTGCGCATTCCTTGGAATTCCTTGAATTAGAATCTATCAAATTTAAGAAACACTTAAATAAGAATGGTGGTTCAAGAGAAGTCTACATAAAACAGAAAGCAGATAATTAATTCTGAAGACAATTTCACCACCATAAAAAAGATCCACTTAAAATTTCACCTATGAAAAGCAAAAATTAGGCTTAAATATATTTTTAATCCCTATAAGGTCATAAGGACAGATTATTTTTGGTTTACTCCCTTTAAAATTACTCTTCCTCATTTTTTCAGTATGTTTTCGTTCTTAATCACTAATCAGCAGAATGATACCTGTAAGAATCAAAAGGAGATTCTTAAAATATTTATAAGCTCAAAGAAAAAAAATTACCTTTATAAGTACTGAATGCTATTCTATAACATTTACAGGGGGCCTATTTACAGAATGGCAACGAATTAAAAACATAATATTAAGGGGAAAAGAAAAGAAGTAAAAAATGAAGGATAAGAACTAAATTAAATTAATCTAATTATGAACTTTGCTATATCGGACTCACACCTTCGCTATATTAGCAAATACGAATACAATCATGTGCTGTAAAGCGGGAAAAAACAGTGGGAGTGCAAATGATATATTTTAACAACAATGCAGTTACGTGCATGATCATTAGTAAGATGTGATGATTCAAGCAGCTTCGGCTTGGTCATGAATCTTGACAGTTCCATGTTGTATGAAGGGCTGTTTATTTGTATTGATAACATACGAGAACCCATCATCAAAACATAACTACTTTCTAATATTTCTGGAAACCAGATAAGCAAAGACAAAAACACAATTATACTTACAGTTTTTCCATTATAGGGAGTTACAATATCCCATTCTTCACGATTGACCTGATGCCGACGAAAAGAACAAAAAGTAAATCAACATTTTTCCAAGCATAGCCAAATATATAATAATCATTTTCCCCCCTTGCCAAGGCTACACGCAGAGCAGCATACCCTTTCCAATTTGTACAAGCGACCCTTCCTATTAATCATCCTTACAGCTTCATCCATGGCATTATGAGAAGGGAATTGCACCATCCTGGTGATAACAAAAAATTCAATCTGAAAGTAATAAAATACTCATGAAATGTAACGGGAAAACATTGGAATGGACCTTTGCCTTTCCCTTCTATTCATCCGAAATCAATTTAATCACTTTGATGGACAATAATTGCATCCAAACATAACACGATTTCACATAATTTTAGCCCACTGTTTATCCAAACATGTCTATGGCAAAAATGCTAAATCTTTAACAATTCCCCTAAATCAAGACTTAAGAAGATGGAATACATTACATTGCACGTGGAATAAAGCTCCGGGTGTATTCCATTTTAACATCCTCCAAAGTCAAATTTAAACCTTTGAGGAAGTTAATGACATCTGTTTTCAGTGTATTTTTATGAATGCCAAGCATCCTACCATATGCCAACCCTAAGAAGAACAAGTGAAAGGAGCACAGTCATCATCTAAGAATCAATAACAGGTATTCATAAGGCACATTGCAAGCACTTATAGGATTAACTGATAAAGCATGTCAACGAACATCAATGGAAATTACCACCTATCAAATTTGTGTACAACTACATGCTTTTATGATTCTCAAACGGTCAAACCTATAAACTCTTGGAATGTATGTTTTAGCAATTTACATGCTCAAATGCATGAGGGTAAACATACAAGTTCCTATCAATTCCCATTTTTCCTATTTGAGGGTAAATATTAAAAAAAAGTAAATGTCCTTTTCAACACTGACCATTTATCCAAAGGAAACAGTCCTCCACAATTCAAAAATCCCTACCCAGTCGCCAACCGTTCAATTCATTGGTCTAAGCACACATCGACAGGCCACCATTTACCATTTGGACCAATTACTTGAATAATTGGGGCTGATTAGGAATTCTCAAATTGTGAAGGGTCGTTTTGTTCTTCGGACAAATGCTCAGCACCGGAAAGGGTATTTACTCTATCAAAAACAAGGAACCTCCTAATACTAATACTAATACAAATACAAACTATAACTTCTACTATTGCAGCTGGTGTACGGTTTTCAAACAATATTATCATATTTCTGGGGATCAATCTTGGGGAAACTTAAAAACCTAGGGCACAATTCTCGGTAATGTGAAAGGATTTTGGCAAACCACACGCCCCCTAACGAAATACATAACCCTAGAATTATATGAGAAATGAATGATACTAACCAACAGAAATTGAACACAATTGAAATGCCATGAAGGAATTGAATAAAACGGTTTACCTGTATCCGCATTTTCTAGGAATGGATTTGTTGGATTGTGTGGTGGCGGCACAGTTCCAGTAGAGAAGCACCTGAGCTGCTGCTGACTGAAGATTGGAAGGGCATGACCTCTCTTCAGAGCAGCTCTAACAACGCCATTCATCTTCAATGGAAGTAAGACGTTCGAATCCAAACAAGTCAAAGGAAAATGTAGGGCTCTCTACAAGTGAAGTGAAGGGAAGTGAGGGGAATTGAGTTGCTGCTAAGGCTTCCTTTTCAAGAATGGGCTTGATGAGTTTCCTCAATGGCCCATGATTTATACACAAAAAAAAAAATCTTAGTTGAAGGACCATGTATTTGTAGTATTAATTTACTCGACTAATAAAATATATTCACAGTAAAATTTTGCTATATGTAAAAATTTATGTACTGTATATAAATATTTATGTGTTATATGCAACAATTTTTATATTATATTGATAAGTTTATATTATGTGTACAAAATTTTTACATTTTGCTATATTAATAAATTTTTGTCCAACATAAATTTCCGTCTAAAAATAGGGGTGAGCACGGGTCGATTTGGTTCGAGTTCATCGTAAAATTGAAACCGAATCGATCAAAATGTAATTGGTTCGATTTGATTCGAATTTGTGTTTTTTTTTGTATATATACCCGAACCAAACCAAACCGATTAAGAATGGATTGGTTCAGTTCGGGTAATTAGGTACCCGATCACTTTAAAATTCATAAAAAAAAGAAAACCAAATTTTTATCTTAAAAATTCAACAAGTACAATAAACATGTAACATCAATAGAAATAATCCAAACATATTAAATACCAAATACATTAAAAATAAACTCATTAAAATCCAAACATATTAATAGTGAATAATCTTTGTCTAATAAAAAAGTCATATATATATTTTTTATTTTTTTATTTAATTAATAGATGATCGAGTTCGCATTCGAGTTAGACCCAATTACCCGTTAGTTCTAGAACTAATTTAATTGATTCGGACGGGTAACTAGGTACCCGCTACCGATAGTCACCCCTATACAGAAGCACAAAAAAAAAGAAATGATAACGTGCGTGCGTGTTTTTTTTTTTTTCAGCTGAACTTATGCCAACTTAGTTAAACTTAATTATAAAAATGCTTGTACATATAATATCACCGATAAGTATAATTATCATAGGAGCTTTTGCGTAATTAGCTGATTTATTACAGCTTTTTTTGCATGTGAGGATAAAAATACGTAAAATCGAAAACTAAAAGAATAGCACTCATCTTATATTCATTAATTCATATATCAAACAAAACTATTTTACAAGTTACAACCACAACAAAATCTAAATTCATACAAAAGAATATGAAAGTGTTGCGCATAAGTTAGAGTACAGTGTTACCAAAAGACTAAACAAGAAAAACAATCAATGCATCCAATCTAACCAAGTATTGTGAATCAAAAGCATGGAAACATCAAAGACAGATCACAAGTCTGTAAAGTTATGAATCATACAACCATATTGCTTGTGAGTACTAAACTATATAAACGTAGGTATATGTAATACACACTTTTTAACATAGGTATATACAATTTGTAAATAGTGACACCTCTAAGGACCAACCTTTATCATGAAGGCCAAATGGAGCATACGCAGTCCATTCACAACAAAAGCAGAGGAGGAAATAAAATATATTAACATAGCATGGAGGAGTTTCCTTACCATCCTAGACGAATAATTCAAGTGACTATTATAGCTAATTTGGTTTACAAGTTGAACATGTATCTTATAAATTGCAACTTTAAATTCATAACGGTAAAATAAAACCCAAGTACATGAACAAAACATGTACTAAACGTCTACTTAGTGTGTTGTAAACCGATTCTTGAGATATTAAAGTGCTTCATTATTAGAATTGCTCCCTTCTGATGACGATGTTGCCGATCTCCTTGCATCCAAACGTGGAGTAGACTCGCTCCCAACATCATCAGGCTGAAAAAAAGATTAACAGATACATCATTTGAAAGAATAATTGGAAACGGAATAAAGCAATAAATAACTAATGTGTTCATGATAGATTACATGAATTTAAATTTTTATTTATTTACAACATTGTCTCTTCATGCAGTTAACTAGCTTTGTGGTTTACCTGTTTGACACCGGTCCCCCTCTCCCTTACTAACTTTGATAAATAGAAATAAAATACCAAAAACATTATCCATTTATGAAATAATGCTGAAGCATAGGGAAACTTGTTAACAGTGATTATATACGTCAAAATATGCGAAAATCAGTCATGATGTAAAAGCACATCCCTATTAGGAAGTTTAGAGTTTCAAAGAAATTAACTAATGAGAAGTTTAAAAGAGAGAAAAAGACGTGTGCTTTCCTGGTATGTCTAGGAAGGATTTAAAAATAATAGGAACTAACAAAAAGGATTACTCATATAATATCTGCAATAAGTGACAAGGAATTTGCTTCCTACTCCACAGATTTTTGTTAAACAATGGTCACAATTTCCAAGTATGTCATTTACAATTTCAATTAGTTGCTAACTAAAGAAAATCTAAGTAGGGATTTCCACCAGCATAAGGAACATCAAGATGCCTGTGATCAAAATGTGAATTAGTAAGAATGATGCACACTTAGTAAAGCAGTAAAGCTAAATCTTGGTCCTCAACCTCCACTAATATTAATAGCCAAATACCAAATGAGTAAGATACACTCAAATTTAAAACAAATATGAACAACACAGAATCCACCACTTCATGAAGGAAAGCAATATTGAATAATATCCAGACGCTTGGGACCAGTTTCAAGAGATATTGTGCTTTTGTTCTCCCTTCTAATCAAACCACTTTAGACTGGAGAGTCGTTTTTTTTTTTTTTTGGCTAGTTGCAAAGGCAATTATTACTCAATCGTTAAAAGTATACACAATTGTTAAGGAAAATCTTACAATAAAGGGAGGGTTGGACCTGAAATCAACTATGACTAATTTGGGATTGATTGTTAATAATTGATTGGAGCTTGAGGGATGATTTATATAAAGTATGCATGTAATAAAATTATATTGGCTATTCTGTAGTATAAATTGAAGAGTAGAAATTCTTCATGGTTGGTAAGTGGATTCAGTTCAACAGAATCTGATCCTTTAAGGACTGAGGATTGCTTAGCTTTCTGCCCATCTGACAATTCTAGTGATCTTGGGGGAGTTCTTTTTTTTCCAGGAAGTCCTCAATCAAGTCTACCTATGGATCTGGTCTTAAACTATTAATACAAAACTATACTTCTACATATGGTAGTGTAACAGAAGCCTGAACTGCTTAAATGATTTGACAACCCTGAACAAGCACCTACACCGTATTACAACTTACAAGGCCAAAGCAACCATGCTATGTGGAGATAACCAAGGAAATCTTAACCAAGAAATGCAATCAAACTATTACCACTCAAACAATCTAATTCATGGAGTCATAGTTAGTATTGAGAATCTATGTACCTCTATTTCAGAAGGAAAATAGCCCGCCAATTCTTCAGGAATCTTTCCTTCTTTTGATATTATGTATGCCTTGATTACGTTTGTTAAACCTTGAACCTTTATCTCCAATTGAGTCATCCGATGCCGTAAATTTGTGTAAGTTGGGGAAGAAGATCCAGCAACATCAGATGAAGGCACGACAATGCCAGTAAGTCGACTCCTCCTAACATTCCTGAATGTATTAGTAGGAGCTGCTCCCATGCCCATACATCGTACTCTACCAGAGTGCTCAGGCCCCAATACTTTACCAACAGCATCATCAGGTGACACTTGAGATTCATGAATATTTGATTGTTTCATATTCAATTTAATTTGTTCCTATAATCATGGAATGTTCCAAATAAGTGAATATAAAACTGTAGGATTTAAATGTTAAGATGTAAGAAGACATTATCTGCTTACCACTACAGCTCTTGCCTCATCATTCACAAATGATCCATTCTTTCTCTTGTGAGTTTCAATGTACATCCTTGCTCGACTAGGAGCTTCTCCAGTTTCTAGCAACTAAGCAGGAAACAATGTAAATAAATCAAATTAGAAATTTAACTTTCGTAAAACCACAAATTATGATAGCGTAGCTACCAATTCATGCCTTCGTCTTGAGTTAGGTTTAGCTCCACAAGTATGTGGAATAGTTTGCTTGCTTCGATTTTCTTTATTTTTTCTGCAAAGCTTCTATAAACGAAATATTAGTATACTTGATAATAATCCAATATTCAGTTGCAACGATAATCAACTCATGAAAATACTTGAATTTTACCATTGTTGAAGGTTTTAGACGGTAATCAACAAAAGCAGCCCACTGATCTCTTTGAATGCCCACTGGCACATTTTCAACAATTTCATCTCTACTCTGGGCTGGGTCATAAAACTCATTCCATATCCTTTGTCTACTTGTTGCCCATTTCTTCGCTATACTTTGATTGCAATATCTATAAGCAATGCTTTCAGAAGTCCTAAAATAAAATCGAGGCTTTTGACAAAAAGAAAAATACAAAAACAAAAGGTTGTTCTATTATCAATTTATGTAGTCCAATAATAACATACATAAAATATACATAAAACACACACACACACACACACTCTATATATATATATCACCTTTACCTTAATGAGTGTATCAAAGCACTTATCCTTATATGTCTTAGGCATGCCTGTTTTTCCCAACCACTTTTCAAAACTAATTGGAAAGAGATTACAGTTTGCTGCCAATATTCCACAGTATCCAGCAAGTAAACCTTGTGCTTCACCATATGCTGAACCCTGATCATCAAACTCTACAATAATCCGCTCCCCTCTAGGCAGATTGCTAACTTCCTTAACCTTGATCTTGATTTTCTTATGAACGTTTTCAGAGTCTTAAGAGAAAAACAAGAAATATTCTACTCAACCAAAATGAGGGACAAACAAATTGGGTCAAAAAGTTAATAATAAATGCAAATAATATATACCTATTATCTCTACGTTCCAACCTACTGTAGACTCACGACCAACAGAGCGTCCACGTACAACGTTTGAATCAGTAGGTTGATCTACCGCATGTTGTGGGTCTTCATTAGCTGGAAAACAGTTTACAGGAGTCTGAACAGGTGATAAGGGGACCTGATCTGGTGCTATGGGAGTTGGAACTGATGGTAAGGGAGCCTGATCTGGTCTCAAAGAATGGGATGGAGCTTTCGCCATAGGAGGAGGACCATCACTTTGATGTTGAGTAGCTAACCTCAATGAACTTCGCAAACGTTTAACCTGGGCCATGGCTACATATTAACATGAAAGCAATAAAATAAAGATTAGATATTATATAAATCATATGTCAAAACATACAGATAAGATACATAAATCAAACAACCTTAGTTTTAATTATGTGAAACTATTACCACCAAATAAAGCACCATCTTAATTATTTTTTACTCAGATACATGTACTCACCATAAGCGCCAAAGAAATGATGTAATTGCTCTTGGTATGAATAAAGATACGATACACTAATGTAGATTTTTTACATATATATGTAATTTGAATCAGAAGGCAGACCTGATGCTTGTTGCAAGGCTTCATTAGCTGGCGAGGAATTTGTAGGAGCCTGAACTGGTGGCATCGGAACCTGATCTGGTCTCAAATAACAGGTTGGAACTTTTGTTGTGGAAGCAGGAACACCACCATGCTGTTGAGATGCTAACTTCAACGAACTTCGCAAACGTTTTCTCTTTGCCATGACTGCATATTAACATGAAAGCAATAATGATTAAAAATTATCTAATTACATGTCTAAAACATACAGATAAGATGTATAAATGAAACAACCTTGGTTTTAACTACGTGAAACTATTACCAGTTTACAACCAACTAAAGCACCATGTTAGTTTTTATATTCAGACAGATGTGCATCTACTTTAAGTACACTAAGTAGATTTTGTACATATATATGGAATTTGAATCAGAAGGCAGACCTGTTGCTTGTTGCGTGGCTTCATTAGCTGGCAAGGAGTTTGTAGGAGCCTGAACTGGTGGCAATGGAACCTGATCTGGTCTCAAATAACGGGTTGGAGCTTTTGTTGTGGAAGCAAGAACATCACCATGCTGTTGAGATGCTAACCTCAATGAACTTCGCAAACGTTTTCTCTTTGCCATAACTGCATATTAACATGAAACCAATAATGATTAGAAATTATCTAATCGCATGTCTAAACATACAGATAAGATGTATAAATGAAACAATCTTGGTTTTAACTATGTGAAACTATTACCAGTTTACAACTAACTAAAGCACCATGTTAATTTTTATACTCAGACATATGTGCATCTACTGGTAAGTTAATAGCTGCATTATCCTCATCTGCATCATAATTCAAATTGCTTTCTAGCTACTTGCATGCACTCATTATAAAGGCCAAAATACTTAAGTTCTTGCTCTTGATGTGAGTTCAGATACAATACATTAATGTCGATTTTGTACACACATATGTAACACAATTGTACAATAGAAACATACAACAATAATTTCAAATTATTATTACCAAGCTGCCTAAATAGGGAATGGATATTATTACTCCTATTTTGATAATGTTTTATAAATTCATACAAACAAACAATGCCAAAAAATCATGTGATCATGAGTGGAGTGGCATTATAAAAAATAAGAGTGACAATATCATTTCCCGCCTAAATTTATTGTAAATGTTTTGTACAATTTCAATATCAGAAATATAATTCATTTTCCTCGTATTGCTTTCAAGTTGGTATCAGAATTTTGATCTGGGAGCCTATTACCTTCCCCCCTTCCCCCTCTACATCTCATTCAAAGTTTCAAACATCCATTTCTAATCTTTCTGTTTTCAAAAATCACTATATTTTTCCTCTCTCACACCACCAATATTGCCATTGCCAACCCCCATGCCAGACTCCAACCAACCAACCAACCTTGCCATTGGTGTCGCCCTTCCTGCCCTTCCGAGATTGAACAACCGCCAGAAGTGCAGCTGCAATTAACACTAAACAATATTGCTTCTGCATCACATGACCCACTACTCCGACCGCCGTTTTCACCCACGACCAGCAAAGACTCATTCTGTACAACCCTTAGTATCCATGACAAAAACCAAAAAGAACTCCCCGCTCTTTCTACCCATGGCAACAACAGGAGAAAGACAATCTTTGGAATCCATGCTCTGATACCGAATTTATGAAATCGGCAGAGACAAAAAAGAGTAGAGTGAGAATTTGAAGAGAATGATTTGTATAACTTGAGGAAGATACTCCTCGGTACTGAGCTTATATCCAGTGAGCACTAAATATTTACACTCAAATACAATCACTATTAAGTCACCAAAAAAAAATACAATCACTATTAACGAAAACAATCTGCTGAGATTCAGAGAGTGTTTGGCATTTTTAGAATTCGAAGATTCGGAAAAATGAAAACAACGATGTGCTAATGGATCACTAACTTGTATTGAGCTAAACCAAGGGGAACCTTGTGCTAAATGTCATTTACATTTTCAGCAATTATTCTTACTCAAACTACAGATAAACCCACACCATCAGAGACAGGTTTCTAGCTAAGAATTGGAAGGAATAACCAAAGTAAACTAAGATCGCTTACCGCGAAACGAAAATCAAAGCAAGAACTGAATGAAGCTTGTGGATGGAAAAAACTGAGAGTATTGATTGATAGCGTCGTTGTTGAGAAATTCAACCGCCACCTCAGAAAACACCGTCGAAGACGAAGAGTATGGTTCTGCAGAAAGCTGAAGGGTTTCAAAAAAGTGAAAAACTGCTATTTTACTTCCAGATTGACTCCCACTCCCGGCTTTTCTTTTTTCTTTTCCCCCCAACTTTTTGTCGTTAAATCAATTTACAATTTCGGCTAATTTCAAATTCATACACATTTTATTAATAAAAATGTGAATTAGTATCTTTATTAATTTCATTATTTACGTTTATATAGCTAACCTAAATTTTTTGGAAACAAATTTCCAACAAATTGCATTTTTAAAAAATGCGACTCAAACAAATTCACTTTTCAAAAATAAAATAAAGAGAAAAGGACAAATCGATCCTAATTTTTTTATCTGCGAACATTTAAGTCTCTGAAGATTTAAAAATACATTTAAGTCCTTGACCTCTTCAAAATCTGGATATATCGATCCTTTAGTCTAATTTGTTCAATTTTAAAAATTCTCTCACGTGTGCATCCGTATCAATCAAGTTAAGTCTAATTTGTTCAATTTTAAAAATTCTCTCATGTGTGCATCCGTATCAATCAAGTTAGTACAACGTGAGTCACGTTTGATTGAGTCTGACAAACCCAAGTAAACATAAGGAATCAATATGTCTAAGTTTTGAAAAGGTTAGAAATTTAAATGTATTTTTAAATTCTCGAGGCCTTAAATATTTGCAGATCAAAAAAGTCAAAAACCTATTTATCTTTTTCTCTAAAATAAAAATACTCACTTTGACCAAGTTTGTTTACCAGTACAGGACACCAAAACAGGAATATAAAAACACAAAATTATATTTTACAAATGAGATATAAATAGCAGCTATAGTTAAAATGACATAATCTCCTCATACTAACTTAGAAGTCACAGATTCAAACTTCACTACTAACTTTAGAAAAAAAAATGAGATATAAATATAAATGTCGTATACAAAAATACTAAATTAGTATATTTTATGTTACAAAAATATTAACAAGTGACACATTATTTTTTCATTTATTATTTCTATTAATTTTTTATAATTATATATTTTATCATTCTAATTTTTTCCTAAATTTTTTGTATGAAAAAAATAATAAATTAAACTTTCATAATTTATTATTTTTATATTTAATTTATCAATAAATATAATACAAAAACATTATACAGTCTTACTGAATATAAAGCCTACGTCATCGACAACTTAGCCCATCGTAAAACTCCCATTTATGATATAGCAGATTTCATAAGTCGATAAATTATTGCTTTATCTTTTTAGCCCAGCATTTTCCTCATAATGATAATCCGAATTGGATCCAAGAGAGGAGGAAATCCAGTATCGACAATGATAACATGTTTTCACCTCTACTTCCATAACGTGAGTAGTGAGTTGTTATATAATAATTGTTAGTTTTGTTCTTGATGTGTTGGTCAATAATAATATTTCACAGCGACAAAAATGTTATGCCATCTAAAAAATAAGATAAAGTTAAAATTAAAATTGCTATAACACGAAGGTTTTGCAACAGCTCTCCTTAAAAATGAGGGTTTTGCAAGAACTTGGTAGAAATATGGATTTGGAATTACTATAGAACGATCTGAGCCTGACATATTTAGCTAGCTAATCAACTCTAGCAGACTCATAAAATTTCATATCATGGAATATGGAAACGGTTATACAGAAAAAAAAACATTGCTACTGTCAAAAATTAAATAATAGGCCATGATCCAATTCTAATGGGAATCTCCGATAAATAACGCATCAGATCTCACTCAAATCACTACCCTCATCGTGGAGGTGGTGGCGGGGGAGGAGGCAAGTTCGACTTCGCAAACCCCACCCATGCAACAATGCCAACAGCCAGAATAATCCATCCAAATATGTCATACTTCAGATCACTGCTCTTCTTTTTCTTTTGAGTCTAAAATAAAATAAACAAATTAGGCGACAAATGAGTAACAATCATATATGAAGGAGAGTTTAAAAACAGATTAGCATACTTTCTTGAATTCACGTACCACACGAATTAAGACATCATGCAGGTTTTAAGAAATAAGCAAATTCTAAGGCCCAGGCAGAAAACAGATTTGGATTTAGAAGAAAGTCAAGAGCTGAGTTAATAGAAGATTAGTTACTTATTTATATAAATAATGGAAAATGTAAATAGTTAGTCCCAAGCTTGGACAAAAAGAGGAGGATCATGTTAAGTAGTCAAAAACAAATGTAAAGGTTGTTACATTTTTGTGACATTGATCGGAGATAGTCATTTTAATAAATGAATAATAAAATTAATAAATAAACATATATTTCCCTTTCAGGTTGCACATTCACAAGGTCATTAATCCAATCTATCTCAAACCCACAGGCCACAAATACGCTAATGAGGGAACCACAATCCATATAAAATCAAGATAAATTTGGTGGAGTCATGTATAGAACCCATGAACTCGGTTGTTATGGACCCAAAGGAAGTGAACGAGACTAGGAAGGGAAAATCAGTTTTAGTTGAAGAGAGGAGACAAGATTGACAGAGAATTCGTTCAAAATTTTGGATGGAACAGGACCATTAGGGGAGTGATAGCCTCTCAAATGATACTCGTATCTTCCTGTCGCATTTTCTTATATTCAATAAGACACGCACAGAGGTAATTCAGCTCCTTTGCTTCTACCTCCATTCCTTCTCTAATTCTCTACCATATCTTCACTAGCTTACTTATTTTAACTATATATTCTGCTGCTACTGTTCTGTCCTACTGATACTGCTACAGGTTCTCACATCATTCTATACACTTAAGACACGGTTCCTCTTCTTCCAATAAGAAATGAATTTATCATATGATGAAATCAAGACTTGGGAAACACCAATTTTCAAGAAAGAGGGGCAATAAAGGCCAAACAGTAGCTCCCTTAACAGCCCACAAAAAAGGCTACACATACATCCTTACCATCAGAGAATAATTTCATATACAAAAGAACATTTGAATTTAAGTTATTAAATCTCAGTTTCAAAAATATGAAAACAAAAGGGGGGAAAATTCCATTTAACACCTTACAACATATGTGTGCAATAAGTCAAGCAATCATAGATTTGCATTGAGTACCAAATGCTAATACAGAATATCAGCCCATGGAAACTTCTAATGATTTACCTTAGTACCAGCAGAAGTAGAAGCTCCAGTTGATCCAGTTGACTGCTGCTGAGCAAAGCCACCATGCTTATGGATTTCTACATGCAGCTCAGGAGCCTTGAAAAAAGATGTTAGTTATTGAAGTGGTCCAGTAATCAGCCAACCAGAGAATTTTACATGAGCATGTTATTAATGAAAAGGATAAAAACACATCACCAAGAAAGATAACATACAAATAAAGAAAGTAATTAACCTCCAAAAGCACGGAAAGCTGGGAGAAATCCAACAAGGAACACCTCAAACAATAACTCAATTACTTTGTGAACCAGATGAAGAGACCCAATCCTCGACCCAAAACAAGTATTAAAAAGAAAGCATTGCAGTATTCTACCAGTATACATATTCTCAATCGACCACTGTGTTCTATATGATTTAAATTGAATATGTTGAGGAGCTAAAGATTCATGAGTCAGGCATGTCTTTACATAGGTATCGACAATCCAAAAGTCAACACACAGTCTCATACTATCATAGATAACTGCAGATTTCAGGATCATTTTACAAAATTCAACAGCAACTTAGTTTGTTTCAAAGTTAGGCAAACAAACCACAGCACTCAATATATGAGTATTCGCTCTCCAGGATTATAGATACACCATTGATGTAATATGACGCTTTCAGATATTATAAATGGATGGGAAAAAAATTATTAAAAATAACAAAACTGAGATGCAAGAGGAAAAAAAATCAAATCTTCAAACACACTCTAGCTAATCTATGGTGGAATTGAAGGCGCAGAAATGAGTTCATCTTTCAAGAGAAGCCAATGGATATGTTTAGCACTATGCTACGTTTTCAAACTTGCTGTGAAATCCAGGCTTCATAGGTCATGAAGGGTATGACAACTTTCTCAGTGGCTTATCCTAGAAGATGGTTGGGTAGAAGTCAATGTTGATGGGAGTCTGAACAAGGAAGCCAAGACTGGGGGTTGTGGTATCTTGACCAAGTACCATGTGGGCATCTGTAAAGGGTCTTTTTCTTCAAACGCAGGAGAACTGGATAACTATTATTGAACTTCATGACACTTCCAACAAGTAAAGCAGATAAAATAGAAAGATAAACAAAATATTACAATGCAGTGAATACCTTGGCAGCCACTTCCAATGATTTGTGGTATAGTTCATTGCTAGGATCCTATATAGACAATGGAAAACCTTCATTATTCAAATCATTTTCATAAGCACATTACTCCCCAATCACATAGGAAAGTTAACCGAACAAAGAACGGACCTCATCAACAGCTTGCTGGAAGTACTCAGCTGCCTTATCGAAATAAACTTTCGCTTCATCACGGTCAGGAATTAAGAATGCTTGAGAGGTGTGAGCATTTCCAAGGCACCAGAGAGTATCATGCTTCTTTGGATTAACCACAAGAGCCTCCTCCAACTTCGAAATAGCATCTGCACCCCAGCGAGACATCCATAATCAAAGTTCAATACAAAGGTCCAAACGACATTCTTATCATTTACAAATTCAATTTAGTTGTGGCAAAGTAACATGAGTTAGACGGATATACTTTGATTCGGATCATGTAATCGCGAAAAAAAAAAAAACATTTATTCGCCAAAAAAATGAGCAAAGAATTTACCTTCGGTCATTTTCTTAGTTTCGGGAAAAGTCTGAAATTGCGACAACTCTAACAAAGCTCCGCCCCATCTTGTCAAGTTCTACACATATTATCAGATGATAAACACACTAAAGGAGACAATTTTTTTTCATATAACTTACGGTCCTTAATTATCACAAGAATTGCAACCACATGTAAATAAACACATAAAAGACATTTCAAAGTTTTAATTAACAGAAAAATATTGAAAATTAGGAAGAAGAAGAAGAAGAGAACAACTGACGTCGGCATCGAGAGGGTTCTTGGCGTATTCAGCTTCGGCGGTTTTACGGGCGTGCTCGAAGAACAAAAGGCGATCGAACTCGTTCTGCTGCAAATCCATGGCGCCTCTCTCTCTGTCTCGCACTTGTGTTTTGTACTTGCTTAGTTAGGGTTTTGGGTTTTTCAGTGACTTATGTGCGTGTATGTGGTGAAGTCAACCAAGTAAGGGAAAGATTCCTGTCGCTCTCGTCTGTTTTGTTTATTTATTATTTTTCACGAGTGAGAAAAGTAGAAAAAAAAAAAGATAGAGATCATCAAAATTTATTTTTTAAATTATTAATTAATTATTAATATTTAAAAATATAATATAAAATTTATTATTAAATTAAATAAGTTAAATTAATAGTTAAATAATAATAAAATAGTATAAAAAATTTAATTTTAATAGATATAAAAATATAATTTTTAAAATAATAAAATAATATTAAAAATATAATTTTGACCAATTTAAAAAATAAAATTTGATATATGTTTGTTACTATTTAGATCTACCTTAATTAATTTATATCTAATCTATATTTTAAAATTTAAGCTAATAATTTTCTCACATTGTTATTCTACAAAGAAAACCTTTCATGAGAGATAGACAGTTTTAAATTTAACAAGAGATTTTACACATAATTTAAAATTGTGATCACATTATTTTCTAAAAACCATCTCATTTAAATTAGTACTAAAAATAAAATAATTTAAATTATTTTCTAAATGAGGCATGTATTTTTTGAAAATTTTATTTATGTGCAAATAAATTAAAATTAAAAGTATAACTTAAACAAATAATAATAATTTATGATTTAATAGAGTAATCAGTAAATAACTTAAAATTTAAAAAATAATAAACTAAACAAATAACTTAAAATTTAAAAAATAACCAACTAACTAAAATAATTTTAAATTAAAAAAATAACAACCTAAGTAAAATAATTTAGGTAAATAACTTAAATTTAAAAAGTAACAACCTCTTTTAAATTATATTTTTTATTTTTTTGTTTTAAAAGGACATTTTATTACTGTTCTCAAATTTAAACTCTTGTTATTTTGTTTTCGAAGTTGTTGAAATTATTATTAAACAAACGTCCTAATTTTAAAATAATTTATAAATAACTTTGTTTAAATTAGTTCAATAATATTAAGATTTAAATATCTAACTACGTTGTTAATAAACTCGAAAACTAAATCTTTATCGATATCTAACAATCTATCCGAATAATTTATATATTAATTTTTTTTAAATTAGTTCAATAATATTAATATTTAAATATTTAACTACCCTGCTAAAGTGCTAATAAACTCAAAAACTAAATCTTTATTATTATCTAACAATCTAACCAAATAATCTATTAATTTATAAATAAAATTACAAAATTTTTTTAATAACAACATTTAAGCAAATAATCTCAAAACTCAAATACGAGCGCCAGATCAGCAAAAAGTCTCTCCATTTATGTTCGATCTAAAAAAAGATTATTTTAAATTTAAAAAGTAACAAGTCCAAATAGATATTATTTGCATTTAATAATAAATGTACAAATAGAATAATCTTCTCTAACTAAAGCTTTGACAATATTAAACTTTAGTCCAATTTAAAAACCTTTTTTAATAATCAACGTATCTAATCTTATTTAATTTAAAAAATTTAGATATTATTTTTTTAAATTTTCTCATATTTAAGATATGACTCAAATTATATACTCTATAAATTTTAGATAATTTTTTTTCAAAATTTTTAAAATTTTAAGATGATTCATGATAAATGCTAATAATTTCTCTTTATTCTTACTTTACTCTTTTTTAAACTATTTGTCTTTCAATCACATTTGGTGATAATCATCTTTTGTATTTCCTTATGGAAACATTATTATTTTATAATAATAAAATAATATCTATCTTTGAAAAAAAAATGATTCCATCATCCTAATAATTTTAAATATTTTTTTTAGGCCTTTTGAATTTAAATGTGACTCATATTCGATGTCCACTACTTTAAAAAATGTACATAAAAAATCAGTGAAGTGTAAAAAATTATAATTTTACATATATGACATTGGAATCAAAAACTTAATAATTGATTCAAAAATCTATCATAATTTTATATTAGTTTAAAAATATTATCTAATGAATACAAATTATACTAAGATTTACGATAATATAATACCATCTAAGAATACACAATATGTGTCTTAAATTATAAATTATTTTTTTTGCAAACTAATGCATCTTTTATTCGTTCTTTTAATCTACTTTGCATCATTTGATCAATCTTTTAATATATATATATATATATATATGTGTGTGTGTGTGTGTATAATTTTAGTAGTATCAACAGACATTGTCAATGCTCATTGTACTTAAAAAAGATCAAAAGGCAAATGTTTTCTATTTATATATGCATATGCATATTTTTTGTTTTTGGTAAACTGGTAGTATACTTTATAGTAAACGAGTGAAAAACTATTTTTAAATCGTTGGAATCAAAACTTATATTTTATTGACATTTTATGAGATAAGCATTTTTCATTTCTTTAATCTGTTTTTTATTTTATTTTTTATTTTATTTTTTTGCATATGAAATAGTAACATTGCTTTTAAAATAGTATTTGTGAGGTGATTTATTTACTCAAATTTAATTTCTAAAGTTGTTTATCGCTTTTCAGAGTTCAGATTTTATCTTCATATTATTTAAACTTTTTAATACTGTACACATTAGAATAAAAAATAAATAATAATTAATAGAATTATTGTATATATATTTGTACACTCTGTGTTATTTTATATAATTTTTAGTATATATTTTAAATTTTAATATATATTCTATATAAATAATTTATTTGATAATTAATTTAATAGATATTTTTATAATTTATATTATTGTAATTTATTTAATTGTGTTTTAAAGTGAGACAGAGTGAGAGTTAAAACCCTCGTTTATATGTACACTTTGAAATCTTCTAAAATTTATATTAAAACTTCTAAAATTTATAAATTATTTGAGATAAACTCTCAAATTGTTTCGCCATGAGTAATACTATATATTTGTCTTTTTATAAATTAAGGGCCGTTTTACATAAGTTTCTCTTTTCAACTTTTAACTTATGAAAATGTATAGTATTAATGTATAGTACAATTTTTAAAGTCAAATTACAGTTTTCTAAAAAGTTATTTTAGTGCTTATAAAGAAGTTAAAAAAAATTATTTTTCTCATAATAAAAAGTTTTTTTTATCATTCTTCTCTTAAAATAAGCACTTTTAGAACTAAAAAACTAAACACAAAATAACTTATTTATAAGTTACTTTTAATATAAGTATTTATTGTCTAAGCTATTTTTTCAAAAAGAGCTTAATTAAGCTGTTTACCCAAATTGAACCTAAGTCTAATTAGTTAAATAATAAAATTTAGAATAATATTAATTATAACTAATATTTATTATCTTAAACTAATTTAGTTAGTCACAAAAAAAGAAAAAAAAAAACTAACTTGGTTAGACTTGGTTCATAAATAGAGAAGTGGAAAGTGACTAGCCTTGTTTTGGTTTTGATTTCATCATTTCAACCAATTATCATTAATCTTTTTATTCTGCTATATTTTGCTTGACTTATTGTCAATGTGACAATGTAGCATTCCCCGAAACTGATCGGTAGGTATTTCAACTGCTGTCCAAATAACACAGTGATAATTTAGTTTACTTTATTGTTCTCATTTCTCAGGCTTATAGTGATAGAATATAATCAAAAGCTATAATCCTCATTCAGAAATAAACTTTTAGTGTACCATTAAACTTATTGGTTTATACCTTAAACATTCACCATTTCAAACATCTATGATCTAACACATTGCTCTTGGTGGCTCTGGATTGAAATGAACCATATCATGCTTGGGTTTTCAGTACTCATGCATTTTCATGCTTTAGATTGAATGCCATGATTGAATCACTATGGGATAAGAGAATTAGTGTAGCAGTGTTGAATGGACTAGGTTTGATGTGCATGCTAATATTGTGTTTTTACCCATTTCCTTATGTGTATAGTGGCCAGTTAAAGATCAATATTCATTTCTAGTTTATTTTTCTTTGCAGTGTGTATGGAGAACCTATTCCTGTTAAGAAACTTGCTGAGCGCGTGGCTAATTATGTGCACCTTTGCACACTGTACTTTTTAAGCTGTACTTTTTCGTATTTCACATCAACAACATATTGTTGGCGATTTCACAGACCTTTTGGATGTGGTGTCATACTAGGAGGTTATGACAGAGATGGACCACAATTGTACATGGTTGAACCTTCTGGTGTTTCCTATGTTAGTGAACCTTTTGTTTTGTTGACAACTTCTGAAATTATATTTAGCAATACCTGAACTATTGAGGTTCCTTTGCTTTGCAGTTCCAGATACAGCTTTTCTACTAATTTGTTCTTCTTGCTATGTTCTAGAGATATTTTGGTGCTGCAATTGGGAAAGGCAGGCAGGCTGCAAAAACGTAAGGGAATTAACGTTAATCATAATTATTATATTCAATAATAAATGTAAAATTAAATTTTTCTTTTAATTGTTTTTCGTAGGGAGGTTATCCTCCTTTCAATTTCCATTGTTGGCTTTCTCTTGGCTTCTAGGGTATGTTTGGTTGAAGGGTAAATGATATAGAAAAACATTTGTGCTGTTTAATAACTACTACGTTGAGTTGCTATTTTATAGAATCTTGCTTTGTAAGTTTGATAGTAATTTACTGGGTTAATATTCAAAATCGTCCCGAAAAGGAAAGATCACGCGATCTCCATTTTCGTCCCTGAATGATTTTTTTAATCAAATTAGTTCTTGAATGATTTTTTTTTAAATCATGTTCATCCTTCCGTTAACTTCTCACGCTATGTTAACGATCTGCTAACCTGGAACGTGAAGTGGCAATACAAATTACACCTGGCATGCCGTGTGTTGCTGACGATATATGTTTAGCAAAATGTATCAATTTATTCCCTAAATCTCAATTAAATAAACCCTAATTCCCATCTTCCCATGAACATGATGCATTGCTTGAGTGTTGTTGCAGATCTAGCTGCTATTGAGGGAGGAGAAAATCGATTTCGATGCCATGATGGGAGCGGAAGTGGAGGTCCCAGTGGTGGATTACCGTCGCACTCACATGGTAGCTATGCTTCGAGCTCGTCCATGCAAAGAAGAAGGAAAAACGATGAGGAAACCTGTTGTTTTATCAACCACTGCAACTTTTTCTTCAGGTAAATAGTTTTATAGTTTAACTACTTCATACTTTATTGTATGTGCTTTCTCATTCACTGATCAAATCCCATTAAGATTTAATTACAAAAAATACCTTCCTTTTCTATCATTATGTTTTGGTCATTAACATCTTCAGTGTCTTATTTTCATGTTTTCTTTTTTCCCGAAGAAGATTGATGCCTTTTTATTAGAAACTGCATAACATAAGCAAGTGCAAAGTTTCAAGGTCCTCAAGTTTAGTGCAATTAGTTCCAACAGATTACTTGTATGCTTAGCAACCATTTTGCTACTATAAGATAGAACACATCCAGATTAGGATAAAAATTAAAAAGAGCAAACAGACACTCATTCTATGATTGGAACATTAACTGATTTAATGATACATGAAAATGTACAACTTGCTTCATTTACAATGTTGTCATTATTACATTTTAGCAAATATCTTATGTTTTTTTCATTTTGTGCATACTTTATAGGGAGCCAAGGAAAATACTCCTACCTTTAGCTTGGGCAGAGTTGAAGAGGGTGAATATGCAGTTGATTTTCATGCCCGGTTATCCCTGTTACAAACCTTCTCCGTCTGTGTCGCCATTTTGCATGGCACTTAACCATTATCTCAATGTAATTCACTGGAAATGCTTATGAGGGAGGAAGCAGAGCTTTTTATGCAATCAAAGGAGAAGAACAAGACTCTACCTTATGTAATGATGCCACCTTTTTCTCCTGTTGCACTGAGTATAACAAAAATGGGAATTACAGATTCTACATATCTAAAGTATAAAAAGAGTTAAGAGACAGAACAGAACAGAATGCAATGCTCCATGGGAGAAATTGAATTATTCTTTGTAGTAATTTAGTTTTATTTATTCTATAATCTGTAAAATGTAAATGGAATAGAGTTAATTTTGTCCACAAACTTGTATTATAATGGGATAGTTAAAACTTAGAAAGGAAAAAATGTGAAAATAGTAACCGTTTCTCTTTTGTAAATAGATGTCTGTAACTGAAAAAGCATGACATGTTTGCAAAATAACACAATAAAAATAAAACTTCATCAACGTTGCCTTTACTTTATTACCTTTTGTATCTGATTTGCCTTTATATTAAGACTTCTTTATATATGATGGTGTAAGTAATGCATAAATATATTTGATTAACAGGTGTATTCATAATCCAAGTTGCCATTTATAAACTCTACTTTCAGTTTACAAAAGTTTAACCATGATAATTGGAAACAAAAAATCCAGCAACCTAAAGCCAGCAACCTAAAGCCATCATACCACATTCACTTTCTCCTACTTGTACATATATGACATGCAAAGTAAAGCTCCTACTAAGATGACCATTATCAGACCAGCGAACATGAAACACATTAACATTTTGAGTACTCTGACTTCTGCTTCTAAACTACTTATTCTCCATGCTAATTTAACCTTCCAATTTTCATAATCAATCTCCAGTTCTACATCAGTTTTTAGGACCCCCTTTGGACCTTCTGCAACAACTACATGTTCATTTTCATCAACCCATTTAAAAAAATTGCAGTGGCTCCCCTTCTGAAAACATTGAATAAAAAAGTTAATCCCACATAAATGGTGAAAGCCAAGATGATGCTATCATTTATACAAAATTAAACTCACCCGGTATCTTGGACAAGTATGAAACAACCTATTTGAATTCTGTGATGTCCCAGATTTCTTAATCAAAGTTTTTAAACCGCAGAAACAGGTTTCCTCATCGTTTTTCCTTCTTTTTCGCATGGATGAGCCCGAAGCATAGCTACCATGTGAGTGCAACGGCAACCCACCACCGGAACCTCCACTTCCGCTTCCCATCGTGGCGCCGAAATCGATTTTCTCCTCCCTCAACAGCTGCTGGATCTGCAACAACACTCAAGCAATGCATTCATGTTCATGGGAAGATGGGAATTAGGGTTTATTTAATTGAGATTCAGGGACTAAATTGATACATTTTGCTAAACATATCTCGTTAGCAACACACGGCATGTCAGGTGTAATTCGTATTGCCACTTCACGTTCCAGGTCAACAGATCGTTAACGACAGCGTGAGAAAGTTAACGGAAGGACAAACGTGATTTAAAAAAATCATTCAGGGGCGCAAATGGAGATCGCGTGATTTTTCAGGGACGAATTTGAGTATTAACCCGTAATTTGCTGAAGGTAATCAAGTGGGAGGGTAGACCATCCCCTTTTTACCTTTTATTTTTATTATAAGTGTAAAATTTGTCAGACTGATCAAGTTTTGCATTGAGTACCAAATGCTAATACAGAATATCAGCCAATGGAAACTTTTAATCATTTACCTTAGTACCAGCAGAAGTAGCAGCTCCAGTTGCTCCAGTTGACTGCTGCTGAGCAAAGCCACTATGCTTATGGATTTCTACATGCAGCTCAGGAGCCTTGAAAAAAGATGTTAGTTATTGAGGTGGTCCAGTAATCAGCCAACCAGAGAATTTTACATGAGCATGTTATTAACGAAAAAGATAAAAACACATCACCAAGAAAGATAGCATACAAATAAAGAAAGTAATAAACCTCCAAAAGCACGGAAAGCTGGGAGAAATCCAACAAGGAACACCTCAAACAGTAACTCAATTACTTTGTGAACCAGATGAACAGACCCAATCCTTTACCTAAAACAAGTGTTAAAAAGAAATCATTGCAGTATTCTACCAGTATACATATTCTCAATCAACCACTGTGTTCAATATGATTTAAATTGAATATGTTGAGGATCCTAAGATTCATGAGTCAGGCATGTCTTTACAGAAGTATCCATAATCCAAAAGTCAACACACAGTCTCATACTATCATAGATAATTGCAGATTTCGGGATCATTTTACAAGATTCAACAGCAACTTAGTTTGTTTCAAAGTTTGGCAAACAAACCACAGCACCCAATATATGAGTATTTGCTCTCCAGGACTATAGATACACCATTGATGTAATATGACGCTTTCAGATATTATAAATGGATGGAAAAAAATGATTGAAAATAACAAAACTAAGATGCAAGAGGAAAAAAAATCAAATCTTCAAACACACTCTTTCTAGCTAATCTATGGTGGAATTGAAGGCGCAGAAATGAGTTCATCTTTCAAGAGAAGCCAATGGATATGTTTAGCACTATGCTACGTTTTCAAACTTGCTGTGAAATCCAGGCTTCATAGGTCATGAAGGGTATGACAACTTTCTCAGTGGCTTATCCTAGAAGATGGTTCGGTTAAAGTCAATGTTGATGGGAGTCTGAACAAGGAAACCAAGACTGGGGGTTGTGGTATCTTGACCCGATACCATGTGGGCATCTGTAAAGGGTCTTTTTCTTCAAACGCAGGAGAACTGGATAACTATTATTGAACTTCATGACACTTCCAACAAGTAAAGCAGATAAAATAGAAAGATAAACAAAATATTACAATGCAGTGAATACCTTGGCAGCCACTTCCAATGATTTGTGGTATAGTTCATTGCTAGGATCCTATATAGACAATGGAAAACCTTCATTATTCAAATCATTTTCATAAGCACATTACTCCCCAATCACATAGGAAAGTTAACCGAACAAAGAACGGACCTCATCAACAGCTTGCTGGAAGTACTCAGCTGCCTTATCGAAATAAACTTTCGCTTCATCACGGTCAGGAATTAAGAATGCTTGAGAGGTGTGAGCATTTCCAAGGCACCAGAGAGTATCATGCTTCTTTGGATTAACCACAAGAGCCTCCTCCAACTTCGAAATAGCATCTGCACCCCAGCGAGACATCCATAATCAAAGTTCAATACAAAGGTCCAAACGACATTCTTATCATTTACAAATTCAATTTAGTTGTGGCAAAGTAACATGAGTTAGACGGATATACTTTGATTCGGATCATGTAATCGCGAAAAAAAAAAAAACATTTATTCGCCAAAAAAAATGAGCAAAGAATTTACCTTCGGTCATTTTCTTAGTTTCGGGAAAAGTCTGAAATTGCGACAACTCTAACAAAGCTCCGCCCCATCTTGTCAAGTTCTACACATATTATCAGATGATAAACACACTAAAGGAGACAATTTTTTTTCATATAACTTACGGTCCTTAATTATCACAAGAATTGCAACCACATGTAAATAAACACATAAAAGACATTTCAAAGTTTTAATTAACAGAAAAATATTGAAAATTAGGAAGAAGAAGAAGAAGAGAACAACTGACGTCGGCATCGAGAGGGTTCTTGGCGTATTCAGCTTCGGCGGTTTTACGGGCGTGCTCGAAGAACAAAAGGCGATCGAACTCGTTCTGCTGCAAATCCATGGCGCCTCTCTCTCTGTCTCGCACTTGTGTTTTGTACTTGCTTAGTTAGGGTTTTGGGTTTTTCAGTGACTTATGTGCGTGTATGTGGTGAAGTCACAACCAAGTAAGGGAAAGATTCCTGTCGCTCTCGTCTGTTTTTGTTTATTTATTATTTTTCACGAGTGAGAAAAGTAGAAAAAAAAAAAAGATAGAGATCATCAAAATTTATTTTTTAAATTATTAATTAATTATTAATATTTAAAAATATAATATAAAATTTATTATTAAATTAAATAAGTTAAATTAATAGTTAAATAATAATAAAATAGTATAAAAAATTTAATTTTAATAGATATAAAAATATAATTTTTAAAATAATAAAATAATATTAAAAATATAATTTTGACCAATTTAAAAAATAAAATTTGATATATGTTTGTTACTATTTAGATCTACCTTAATTAATTTATATCTAATCTATATTTTAAAATTTAAGCTAATAATTTTCTCACATTGTTATTCTACAAAGAAAACCTTTCATGAGAGATAGACAGTTTTAAATTTAACAAGAGATTTTACACATAATTTAAAATTGTGATCACATTATTTTCTAAAAACCATCTCATTTAAATTAGTACTAAAAATAAAATAATTTAAATTATTTTCTAAATGAGGCATGTATTTTTTGAAAATTTTATTTTATGTGCAAATAAATTAAAATTAAAAAGTAATAACTTAAACAAATAATAATAATTTATGATTTAATAGAGTAATCAGTAAATAACTTAAAATTTAAAAAATAATAAACTAAACAAATAACTTAAAATTTAAAAAATAACCAACTAACTAAAATAATTTTAAATTAAAAAAATAACAACCTAAGTAAAATAATTTAGGTAAATAACTTAAATTTAAAAAGTAACAACCTCTTTTAAATTATATTTTTTATTTTTTTGTTTTAAAAGGACATTTTATTACTGTTCTCAAATTTAAACTCTTGTTATTTTGTTTTCGAAGTTGTTGAAATTATTATTAAACAAACGTCCTAATTTTAAAATAATTTATAAATAACTTTGTTTAAATTAGTTCAATAATATTAAGATTTAAATATCTAACTACGTTGTTAATAAACTCGAAAACTAAATCTTTATCGATATCTAACAATCTATCCGAATAATTTATATAATTTTTTTAAATTAGTTCAATAATATTAATATTTAAATATTTAACTACCCTGCTAAAGTGCTAATAAACTCAAAAACTAAATCTTTATTATTATCTAACAATCTAACCAAATAATCTATTAATTTATAAATAAAATTACAAAATTTTTTTAATAACAACATTTAAGCAAATAATCTCAAAACTCAAATACGAGCGCCAGATCAGCAAAAAGTCTCTCCATTTATGTTCGATCTAAAAAAAGATTATTTTAAATTTAAAAAGTAACAAGTCCAAATAGATATTATTTGCATTTAATAATAAATGTACAAATAGAATAATCTTCTCTAACTAAAGCTTGACAATATTAAACTTTAGTCCAATTTAAAAACCTTTTTTAATAATCAACGTATCTAATCTTATTTAATTTAAAAAATTTAGATTTTTTTTTAAATTTCTCATAACTAAAGCTTGACAATATTAAACTTTAGTCCAATTAAAAACCTTTTTTAATAATCAAGTATCTAATCTTATTTTAATTTAAAAAATTTAGATATTATTTTTTTAAATTTTCTCATATTTAAGATATGACTCAAATTATATACTCTATAAATTTTAGATAATTTTTTTTCAAAATTTTTAAAATTTTAAGATGATTCATGATAAATGCTAATAATTTCTCTTTATTCTTACTTTACTCTTTTTTAAACTATTTGTCTTTCAATCACATTGGTGATAATCATCTTTTGTATTTCCTTATGGAAACATTATTATTTTATAATAATAAAATAATATCTATCTTTGAAAAAAAAATGATTCCATCATCCTAATAATTTTAAATATTTTTTTTAGGCCTTTTGAATTTAAATGTGACTCATATTCGATGTCCACTACTTTAAAAAATGTACATAAAAAATCAGTGAAGTGTAAAAAATTATAATTTTACATATATGACATTGGAATCAAAAACTTAATAATTGATTCAAAAATCTATCATAATTTTATATTAGTTTAAAAATATTATCTAATGAATACAAATTATACTAAGATTTACGATAATATAATACCATCTAAGAATACACAATATGTGTCTTAAATTATAAATTATTTTTTTGCAAACTAATGCATCTTTTATTCGTTCTTTTAATCTACTTTGCATCATTTGATCAATCTTTTAATATATATATATATATATATGTGTGGTGTGTGTGGTATAATTTTAGTAGTATCAACAGACATTGTCAATGCTCATTGTACTTAAAAAAGATCAAAAGGCAAATGTTTTCTATTTATATATGCATATGCAATTTTTTTGTTTTGGTAAACTGGTAGTATACTTTATAGTAAACGAGTGAAAAACTATTTTAAATCGTTGGAATCAAAACTTATATTTATTGACATTTATGAGATAAGCATTTTTCATTTCTTTAATCTGTTTTTTATTTTATTTTTATTTTATTTTTTGCATATGAAATAGTAACATTGCTTTTAAAATAGTATTTGTGAGGTGATTTATTTACTCAAATTTAATTCTAAAGTTGTTTATCGCTTTTCAGAGTTCAGATTTTATCTTCATATTATTTAAACTTTTAATACTGTACACATTAGAATAAAAAATAAATAATAATTAATAGAATTATTGTATATATATTTGTACACTCTGTGTTATTTTATATAATTTTTAGTATATATTTTAAATTTTAATATATATTCTATATAAATAATTTATTTGATAATTAATTTAATAGATATTTTATAATTTATTATTGTAATTTATTTAATTGTGTTTAAAGTGAGACAGAGTGAGAGTTAAAACCCTCGTTATATGTACACTTTGAAATCTTCTAAAATTTATATTAAAACTTCTAAAATTTATAAATTATTTGAGATAAACTCTCAAATTGTTTCGCCATGAGTAATACTATATATTTGTCTTTTTATAAATTAAGGGCCGTTTTACATAAGTTTCTCTTTTCAACTTTTAACTTATGAAAATGTATAGTATTAATGTATAGTACAATTTTTAAAGTCAAATTACAGTTTTTTAAAAAGTTATTTTAGTGCTTATAAAGAAGTTAAAAAAAATTATTTTTCTCATAATAAAAAGTTTTTTTTATCATTCTTCTCTTAAAATAAGCACTTTTAGAACTAAAAAACTAAACACAAAATAACTTATTTATAAGTTACTTTTAATATAAGTATTTATTGTCTAAGCTATTTTTTCAAAAAGAGCTTAATTAAGCTGTTTACCCAAATTGAACCTAAGTCTAATTAGTTAAATAATAAAATTTAGAATAATATTAATTATAACTAATATTTATTATCTTAAACTAATTTAGTTAGTCACAAAAAAAGAAAAAAAAAAACTAACTTGGTTAGACTTGGTTCATAAATAGAGAAGTGGAAAGTGACTAGCCTTGTTTTGGTTTTGATTTCATCATTTCAACCAATTATCATTAATCTTTTTATTCTGCTATATTTTGCTTGACTTATTGTCAATGTGACAATGTAGCATTCCCCGAAACTGATCGGTAGGTATTTCAACTGCTGTCCAAATAACACAGTGATAATTTAGTTTACTTTATTGTTCTCATTTCTCAGGCTTATAGTGATAGAATATAATCAAAAGCTATAATCCTCATTCAGAAATAAACTTTTAGTGTACCATTAAACTTATTGGTTTATACCTTAAACATTCCCATTTCAAACATCTATGATCTAACACATTGCTCTTGGTGGCTCTGGATTGAAATGAACCATATCATGCTTGGGTTTTCAGTACTCATGCATTTTCATGCTTTAGATTGAATGCCATGATTGAATCACTATGGGATAAGAGAATTAGTGTAGCAGTGTTGAATGGACTAGGTTTGATGTGCATGCTAATATTGTGTTTTTACCCATTTCCTTATGTGTATAGTGGCCAGTTAAAGATCAATATTCATTTCTAGTTTATTTTTCTTTGCAGTGTGTATGGAGAACCTATTCCTGTTAAGAAACTTGCTGAGCGCGTGGCTAATTATGTGCACCTTTGCACACTGTACTTTTTAAGCTGTACTTTTCGTATTTCACATCAACAACATATTGTTGGCGATTTCACAGACCTTTTGGATGTGGTGTCATACTAGGAGGTTATGACAGAGATGGACCACAATTGTACATGGTTGAACCTTCTGGTGTTTCCTATGTTAGTGAACCTTTTGTTTTGTTGACAACTTCTGAAATTATATTTAGCAATACCTGAACTATTGAGGTTCCTTTGCTTTGCAGTTCCAGATACAGCTTTTCTACTAATTTGTTCTTCTTGCTATGTTCTAGAGATATTTTGGTGCTGCAATTGGGAAAGGCAGGCAGGCTGCAAAAACGTAAGGGAATTAACGTTAATCATAATTATTATATTCAATAATAAATGTAAAATTAAATTTTTCTTTTAATTGTTTTTCGTAGGGAGGTTATCCTCCTTTCAATTTCCATTGTTGGCTTTCTCTTGGCTTCTAGGGTATGTTTGGTTGAAGGGTAAATGATATAGAAAAACATTTGTGCTGTTTAATAACTACTACGTTGAGTTGCTATTTTATAGAATCTTGCTTTGTAAGTTTGATAGTAATTTACTGGGTTAATATTCAAAATCGTCCCGAAAAGGAAAGATCACGCGATCTCCATTTTCGTCCCTGAATGATTTTTTTAATCAAATTAGTTCTTGAATGATTTTTTTTTAAATCATGTTCATCCTTCCGTTAACTTTCTCACGCTATGTTAACGATCTGCTAACCTGGAACGTGAAGTGGCAATACAAATTACACCTGGCATGCCGTGTGTGTTGCTGACGATATATGTTTAGCAAAATGTATCAATTTATTCCCTAAATCTCAATTAAATAAACCCTAATTCCCATCTTCCCATGAACATGATGCATTGCTTGAGTGTTGTTGCAGATCTAGCTGCTATTGAGGGAGGAGAAAATCGATTTCGATGCCATGATGGGAGCGGAAGTGGAGGTCCCAGTGGTGGATTACCGTCGCACTCACATGGTAGCTATGCTTCGAGCTCGTCCATGCAAAGAAGAAGGAAAAACGATGAGGAAACCTGTTGTTTTATCAACCACTGCAACTTTTTCTTCAGGTAAATAGTTTTATAGTTTAACTACTTCATACTTTATTGTATGTGCTTTCTCATTCACTGATCAAATCCCATTAAGATTTAATTACAAAAAATACCTTCCTTTTCTATCATTATGTTTGGTCATTAACATCTTCAGTGTCTTATTTTCATGTTTTCTTTTTTCCCGAAGATTGATGCCTTTTTATTAGAAACTGCATAACATAAGCAAGTGCAAAGTTTCAAGGTCCTCAAGTTTAGTGCAATTAGTTCCAACAGATTACTTGTATGCTTAGCAACCATTTTGCTACTATAAGATAGAACACATCCAGATTAGGATAAAAATTAAAAAGAGCAAACAGACACTCATTCTATGATTGGAACATTAACTGATTTAATGATACATGAAAATGTACAACTTGCTTCATTTACAATGTTGTCATTATTACATTTTAGCAAATATCTTATGTTTTTTTCATTTTGTGCATACTTTATAGGGAGCCAAGGAAAATACTCCTACCTTTAGCTTGGGCAGAGTTGAAGAGGGTGAATATGCAGTTGATTTTCATGCCCGGTTATCCCTGTTACAAACCTTCTCCGTCTGTGTCGCCATTTTGCATGGCACTTAACCATTATCTCAATGTAATTCACTGGAAATGCTTATGAGGGAGGAAGCAGAGCTTTTTATGCAATCAAAGGAGAAGAACAAGACTCTACCTTATGTAATGATGCCACCTTTTTCTCCTGTTGCACTGAGTATAACAAAAATGGGAATTACAGATTCTACATATCTAAAGTATAAAAAGAGTTAAGAGACAGAACAGAACAGAATGCAATGCTCCATGGGAGAAATTGAATTATTCTTTGTAGTAATTTAGTTTTATTTATTCTATAATCTGTAAAATGTAAATGGAATAGAGTTAATTTTGTCCACAAACTTGTATTATAATGGGATAGTAAAACTTAGAAAGGAAAAATGTGAAAATAGTAACCGTTTCTCTTTTGTAAATAGATGTCTGTAACTGAAAAAGCATGACATGTTTGCAAAATAACACAATAAAAATAAAACTTCATCAACGTTGCCTTTACTTTATTACCTTTTGTATCTGATTTGCCTTTATATTAAGACTTCTTTATATATGATGGTGTAAGTAATGCATAAATATATTTGATTAACAGGTGTATTCATAATCCAAGTTGCCATTTATAAACTCTACTTTCAGTTTACAAAAGTTTAACCATGATAATTGGAAACAAAAAATCCAGCAACCTAAAGCCAGCAACCTAAAGCCATCATACCACATTCACTTTCTCCTACTTGTACATATATGACATGCAAAGTAAAGCTCCTACTAAGATGACCATTATCAGACCAGCGAACATGAAACACATTAACATTTTGAGTACTCTGACTTCTGCTTCTAAACTACTTATTCTCCATGCTAATTTAACCTTCCAATTTTCATAATCAATCTCCAGTTCTACATCAGTTTTTAGGACCCCCTTTGGACCTTCTGCAACAACTACATGTTCATTTTCATCAACCCATTTAAAAAAATTGCAGTGGCTCCCCTTCTGAAAACATTGAATAAAAAGTTAATCCCACATAAATGGTGAAAGCCAAGATGATGCTATCATTTATACAAAATTAAACTCACCCGGTATCTTGGACAAGTATGAAACAACCTATTTGAATTCTTTTCCTCATCGTTTTTCCTTTTTTTCGCATGGATGAGCCCGAAGCATAGCTACCATGTGAGTGCAACGGCAACCCACCACCGGAACCTCCACTTCCCTTCCCATCGTGGCGCGAAATCGATTTTCTCCTCCCTCAACAGCTGCTGGATCTGCAACAACACTCAAGCAATGCATTCATGTTCATGGGAAGATGGGAATTAGGGTTTATTTAATGAGATTCAGGGACTAAATTGATACATTTTGCTAAACATATCTCGTTAGCAACACACGGCATGTCAGGTGTAATTCGTATTGCCACTTACGTTCCAGGTCAAACAGATCGTTAACGACAGCGTGAGAAAGTTAACGGAAGGACAAACGTGATTTAAAAAAATCATTCAGGGGCGCAAATGGAGATCGCGTGATTTTTCAGGGACGAATTTGAGTATTAACCGTAATTTGCTGAAGGTAATCAAGTGGAGGGTAGACATCCCTTTTTACCTTTTATTTTTATTATAAGTGTAAAATTTGTCAGACTGATCAAGTTTTGCATTGAGTACCAAATGCTAATACAGAATATCAGCCAATGGAAACTTTTAATCATTTACCTTAGTACCAGCAGAAGTAGCAGCTCCAGTTGCTCCAGTGACTGCTGCTGAGCAAAGCCACTATGCTATGGATTTCTACATGCAGCTCAGGAGCCTTGAAAAAAGATGTTAGTTATGAGGTGGTCCAGTAATCAGCCAACCAGAGAATTTTACATGAGCATGTTATTAACGAAAAAGATAAAAACACATCACCAAGAAAGATAGCATACAAATAAAGAAAGTAATAAACCTCCAAAAGCACGGAAAGCTGGGAGAAATCCAACAAGGAACACCTCAAACAGTAACTCAATTACTTTGTGAACCAGATGAACAGACCCAATCCTTTACCTAAAACAAGTGTTAAAAAGAAATCATTGCAGTATTCTACCAGTATACATATTCTCAATCAACCACTGTGTCAATATGATTTAAATTGAATATGTTGAGGATCCTAAGATTCATGAGTCAGGCATGTCTTTACAGAAGTATCCATAATCCAAAAGTCAACACACAGTCTCATACTATCATAGATAATTGCAGATTTCGGGATCATTTACAAGATTCAACAGCAACTTAGTTGTTCAAAGTTTGGCAAACAAACCACAGCACCAATATATGAGTATTTGCTCTCCAGGACTATAGATACACATTGATGAATATGACGCTTTCAGATATTATAAATGGATGGAAAAAAATTTGAAAATAACAAAACTAAGATGCAAGAGGAAAAATCAAATCTCAAACACACTCTTTCTAGCTAATCTATGGTGGAATTGAAGGCGCAGAAATGAGTTCATCTTTCAAGAGAAGCCAATGGATATTTAGCACTATGCTCGTTTTCAAACTTGCTGTGAAATCCAGGCTTCATAGGTCGAAGGGTATGACAACTTCTCAGTGGCTTATCCTAGAAGATGGTTCGGTTAAAGTCAATGTTGATGGGCTTTCTAGCTATCTATGGTGGAATTGAAGGCGCAGAAATGAGTTCATCTTTCAAGAGAAGCCAATGGATATGTTTAGCACTATGCTACGTTTCAAACTTGCTGTAAATCCAGGCTTCATAGGTCATGAAGGGTATGACAACTTCTCAGTGGCTTATCCTAGAAGATGGTTCGGTTAAAGTCAATGTTGATGGGAGTCTGAACAAGGAAACCAAGACTGGGGTTGTGGTATCTTGACCCGATACCATGTGGGCATCTGTAAAGGGTCTTTTTCTTCAAACGCAGGAGAACTGGATAACTATTATTGAACTTCATGACACTTCCAACAAGTAAAGCAGATAAAATAGAAAGATAAACAAATATTACAATGCAGTGAATACCTTGGCAGCCACTTCCAATGATTTGTGGTATAGTCCATTGCTAGGATCCTATATAGACAATGGAAAACCTTCATTATTCAAATCATTTTCATAAGCACATTACTCCCCAATCACATAGGAAAGTTAACCGAACAAAGAACGGACCTCATCAACAGCTTGCTGGAAGTACTCAGCTGCCTTATCGAAATAAACTTTCGCTTCATCACGGTCAGGAATTAAGAATGCTTGAGAGGTGTGAGCATTTCCAAGGCACCAGAGAGTATCATGCTTCTTTGGATTAACCACAAGAGCCTCCTCCAACTTCGAAATAGCATCTGCACCCCAGCGAGACATCCATAATCAAAGTTCAATACAAAGGTCCAAACGACATTCTTATCATTTACAAATTCAATTTAGTTGTGGCAAAGTAACATGAGTTAGACGGATATACTTTGATTCGGATAATGTAATCGGGAAAAAAAAATCATTTATAGGCCAAAAAAATGAGCAAAGAATTCACCTTCGATCATTTTCTTAGCTTCGGGAAGAGTCTGAAATTGTGACAACTCTAACAAAGCCCCGCCCCATCTTGTCAAGTTCTACACATATTATCAGATGATAAAAACACTAAAGCAGACAGTTTTTTTTTTCATATAACTTACGGTCCTTAATTATCACAAGAATTGCAACCACATCTAAATAAACACATAAAAGACATTTCAAAGTTTTAATTAACAGAAAAATATTGAAAATTAAGAAGACGAAGAAGAGAACAACCGACGTCGGCATCGAGAGGGTTCTTGGCGTATCCGGCTTCGGCGGTTTTACGGGCGTGCTCGTATAACAAAAGGTGATCGAAGTCGTTCTGCTGCAAAATCCATGGCGCCTGCTTAGGGTTTTGGGTTTTTCAGTGACCTGTGTATGCGTCTGTATGTGGTGATGGATCCTTTCAATTCAATTGTTAAAAAAAATTGTGAGCGTTAAGTATAATTTTTAATTTTTAATTTTTTTATTTTATTTACAAAATTAATAATAAAAAATTATACTTTATTTTTTTAACTATTAAAAAAATGAAAAAATCCATTTTGGTGGAGTCACAACTCACAACCAAGCAAGGGAAAGATTCCTCTCGCTTTCGTCTGTTTTTGTTTATTTATTATTTTTTTGAGAGAAAAAAATAAAAAAATTGCTAGAAATTATTAGAATTTATTTTAATTATTAATATTTAAAAAAATATATAATATAAAATATATTATATATTATTAAATTAATAATTAAATTATAACAAAAATAATAAATTTTAGAAGTCTTTAATCTTCTTCAAAAAGTTAAAAGGCTATGCTACATATGGATTTTTAAGAATCAAATTATTTTAATTAAAGCTGTTGATAAAGTAAAAAATAAGATTGATTTGTGTTTTTATTACTGCTTATTTTTTGTTTCTTAAATTTGTGAAAAAAAATCAAATATGTGACAATGAAATTTACATATAATAACATTTAAAAATTTTATGGTAATTACGATTATTTTAACATTTTATTGATTTTTTTACTTTAAAGGATATATTTTCATATTTTTAGTGGATATTGTAATTTTTAAAAAATTTAATAATCAAACCAATCGTTAATTTCTATTTTTACATCAAAATTTGATGAAAAATTAAATAAATCTATTTATATTAATATTATTATTTAATAAAAATATAAGTAGAAAGAGAGTTGAATTATTTATAAATATTTTTTAAAAATTTATGAATTAATAATTTTTTTTTTTACTAAAGATAGGAGACTCGAACCCGCAACTTTTTAATTGAGTATGTGGAGACTATATCATTTGAGCTATAACTCATTAGCATGAATTAATAATACTTATTAAGTATTTAAAATTGTATGCAATGAAATATATTGAAATTTAGTTGATGTGATTATTTAATTATAAATTAAAACAACTTTTTGGATCACCGAAATTGAGATAAAATATTTGAAACATATGAGTTATTTTAACAACCAAGAATCATTTTAGTACCAACTATGAGATTGAGAGATTCCAAAAGTTACAAGAAACTGAGAAAGACTTGTGAATCTTTTAGGGCTTTGTCTTTGGTGGGGAAAGTATTTTTCGGACCTTGATGGACCATATAAAAATATTCCAAATGAATGGCTGAGATTGCATCTGTATTAAACCTTTAGAAATATCAACTTGACTTAAAATTAATGTTTTGCAAACCGACCTCAGTATGTCTGGTTTAACCAATTTTATAATGACCGGTTTTTTTAAACAATTTTTTTTTTTGTCACATGGGCCACACCTACAATCCACTCAAACAAAAAGTCTAAGCTTAATTACTACTCCTATCCAATATATCACTTATGCCCTCTAAAACTTCATCTTCTACCTTTTCAAAGTTCTCATATGCATAAGTTTTGGAAAAACTAAGATAAAAAAATCTAAAAAATATAAGTACTACTATAAAATATTCGTCAATTATTCAATATATTTAATTTAAATACAAATAAAACATGAATAATGTATCATACAACAATTCATAACAGAAAAAGTAAATATTAAAATAATAATAATAATAATAATTCATTATAGTAATTAGAATACTAATAGCAGCCGAAGATAAACAAAATTCTGGCATTGAGATCCTGGGTTGAGTCAAGTTTCCAATCCGAATAGAAATTCGGATCAAAGGTTGATGGATTGCATGATTTCGGCGCTCAAATCGAGGGTAAACCTGCTGGAAAATTCTCCTCCCGTGGCCGAGTTTTTCAGCAATGAACACGCCGAGTCAACTCAGTTGATGTTTGAAAACTCGCTCTGTTCATGGCAGCCAACTTCGCAATCCTCGAAGCTGCATTTGAGAACAAAACGGAGCTGAAGAGGTTCTGCGTAGTTGATTTCGATATAGGCCACGGAAAACAGTACGCGAGCCTTCTACTCGCGCTCTCTGCGCGTGGAAGAACCCCGCCGGCCATGGTAAGGATCGTGGTGGTGGCGGACACCGGCGGCCAAGAAGAGAGATTAAAATCTGTGGGCGAAATGCTAGCAAGACAGGCAGAGAGGTTTAGGATCGGATTCGAGTTCAAAATCATTCAGGTCACTCAGCGATTCTCCGAGTTGACCCGCGAATTGCTTGGATGCGATGCGGATGAGTTTCTAGCTGTGAACTTCGCTTTCAAATTTAACTGAATCCCGGACGAGATCGTGTCCACAGAGAATCCACGCGACGAGCTCCTGAGGCGCATGAAGTCACTCTCACCGTTAACAGGAAATAAACGCGAACAGAAAATAAACGCGAACACGATGCCGTTTTTGAAGCGCCTGGAAAAAACCTCACGTTATTTTTCATTATTTGTGAACCGAACTCTATACTTTTCATTAATTTTTTTTATTACCTGGTCCATTAAGGTCTAGAAGATACTTTCCCCACCGAAGAAAGCTCCATCTTTTAGAAGACAGTATTTTTGAGATATTTACAAAGTTTATATGTACAAATGAATATTTTTTAAAGGCAAATAAACATAATAAACAATATTATAGAGATAGAAATATACATAATCCGATCTAGTTTAAAGATTCGGCATGGATTCAAATATTTTGGGAGTTTATTTGGTATGATTTTAGATTTTACTAATTTAGAATTGAATAAGAGTCTCAAAAATAGATTCGACCATTATTTAAGGTCGAATTCGGGTCAAAATAAATCTAACTTCGCTCAATTCATGTATACTTTAAGAAGATTTAAAAAATAAATATGTTTTAAATTAATTCTAATATTATATTATATTAATTATAAGTTTATTGTTTTGTTTTTAATCACATTAAATGAATTAAAAAATAAATTAAAAAAACATAAAATTAAAATTTATAGATAAATTTAAATTTAAATATGAATATTAATTTTACGACAATAAATATATATTTTTTTTATAAATAAATGTATTATAATTTTTTAACATAAAATTTATTAAGATATAGACTTTATCAATTTAGACAGTATAATTTAAAGTCAAATAAAAATCTTAAAAATAGACCTAATAATCATTTAAGATAGAATCCGAATCAAAGCAATCCAACTTCATCTTACCTCTATCTATCTATCTATATATATATATATATATACCCGTAATACGAAATAATGATTGAGATTTGAGAAGGTGTACTCGCGATATATACTGGTGTTGCTCCAAATGCATTATGCATACATCTAGTTTTTAAGAAAAAAATAAAATAGGTACAAATAGATACTATTTGTATTTAATCTTCTCTAAGTAAAGTTTTGACAATATTAAACTTTAGTCCAATTTAAAAACTTATTTTTTTAAATTTTTTCATATTTAAGATATAATTCAAACCATATAATTTACAAATTTTAGATAATTTTTATATTTAATATTTCATTATTCTAGTAACTTTAAATATTATTTCTTCAATTTTTTTTGGGATAAGTACGATTTTGGTTACTAAAGTTTTGTGACAGAATTGAAATCGTCCCTCTTGTAATTTTAGATTTAAAATCGTTCTTTTAATTTTTTTTAGACAAAAATACTCTCATCACTACCAACATAATTACCTCATTCACCACCACCACCACCAACTGCCACTCCACCACCATTATCAATATCATCATCATCATCATCATCAACATAATTAAATTCAAAATTATAAGAGGGACGATTTCGATTCTGACCCTCAATGTTAGGGACCAAAACAATACTTATCCCAATTTTTTTATATGTGACTCATATTATATACTTTATTAAATTAAAAATTTTAAATATTTTTTTTTTCTTTTAAGCCTTTTAAGATTTAGATGTGACTCAAATTCGATGTCTCACTACTTTAAAAAATTTACATAAAAAATTAGTGAAGTATAAAAATTATAATTTTACATATGACATTGGAGAAATTAAAAAACTTAATAATTGATTCAAAAATTTATCATGATTTTAAAGTAGTTTAAAAATATTATCTAATGAATACAAATTAAAATTATACTAAGATTTACGAAAAATATATATTTTTTCATATGAAATAGTAACATTGCTTTTAAAATAGTATTTATGAGGTGATTTATTTACTCAAATTCAATTTCTAAAATTGTTTATCGCTTTTCAGAGTTCGGATTTTTTTTATATTATTTAAACTTTTTAATACAATACACAGTAGAATAAAAAATAAATAACAATTAATAAAATTATTGTATATATATTTGTACATTCTGTGTTATTTTATATATTTTTAGTATATATTTTGAATTTTAATATATATTTTATTTGATAATTAATTTAATAGACTTTTTTTGTATATTATATTATTGTAATTTATTTAATTGTATTTTAAAGTGAACAGAGTTAAAATCCTCATTTATATGTACACTTTGAAATCTTCTAAAATTTATATTAAAACTTCTAAAATTTATAAGTTCTTGAGATAAACTCTAAAATTGTTTTGCCATCTTTAATTACATTATTTTTTTGGCTGTGTTTAATCAGTGCATTACTGATTAGATAATATTATATATTTATTTTTTTATTAATTAAGTTAAATAAAATAAAATTTAAAATAATAATAATTATAATTAATTTTTATTATTTTAAATTAATTTAATTGAATTTAATTAATAAAAAGTTTTAAATGTAATTTTCTGTGAAATATTAAGTCTAAAACACAATTTTGCTTTGCGCGCAAGACAAGCCCGAGAAGCAAAGAAAACATCTGAAAAAGCGAATTTCGAAGAAGAAGATCAAAATCAAGTAAGCGATGAGCAGCATCGGAACAGGTTACGATCTATCGGTCACTACTTTCTCACCTGATGGCCGCGTTTTCCAGATCGAGTACGCCGCCAAGGCCGTCGACAATAGCGGGTAAACCCTTCTCGAATAATGGGTCACTGAAATCATCGATTTTAGGTCAGGGTTTTGGGGAAAAGGGGATTAGTAAACAATTGTTCGTTGGTTAGCTTGCTTTTCTTACTCTGTTTAGTAGTGGGTTTTAGCTTTTCTTTTTTTTTTTTTTTGTTTCTGGAGTAATTGAATGATGGTAGATTTTTTACTTCTACTTTTGGTTTTGAATAACTTTTTGTGTGTAATGCGAGCTTTCAAGTGCAACATTGTTGTTGCAGGACTGTTATAGGGATCAAATGCAAGGATGGCATTGTGTTGGTAGGTTATTCTGATTTAATATTTCTACTCCTTTTTGTTTCTGTCTTCCCTAACAAATATAAAATAATTAAAAAAAACTTGGTTTTGGTTTTAGGGCGTGGAGAAACTTATTGCTTCGAAAATGATGTTACCGGGTTCTAATCGGAGAATACACTCGGTTCATCGCCACTCTGGCATGGTACTAAGTTATTTATAATTCCAATTTTATACTATTTTGCACAGCTTGCTAGTATGTTACTATTGTTTTGTTGCTACTCCCCCCGCCCCTCCTTTTCTTCAATAAAAGAAATCTAATGACAATAAATGGTTTACAAAAAGTAGAAATTGCTGACTTGCTGGGTAGCTCGTATTGTAGTGTTGTGATTAGTGCAGTGGAGCATATAGGATTTAAGAAGTTATTGAAGGAGAACATGTGAATTGAGTGTGAGAAGTGAAAGAAGTATGGGTAATGTCTGTATGAAAAATGTTTGAAACGACCATATAGGGATGCCTTTTTGTTTTGGCCATATAGGGATGCCTTTTATGTTCAATTAATTGGAAGTATTAGAAAGTTGTGGAGATCATAGAACTAAGTTATAATGTTGTGTTGATAGGGACACCTTCATGTGATTTATTTTTATTATTATTGTTTTATGGGGAAAATATTGTTGTGTTGATAGGGATACCTTCATGCGTTTTGTTTTCATTGTTACTGTTTTATGGGGATAATATCAGTCACTTCATTACTGTTGCGTTGATGTTTTTGAACCTTTTCTTATGTCTGCATGAATCTTCTTCCAATTTTAGGCTGTGGCAGGGTTAGCAGCTGACGGTAGGCAAATTGTTGCGAGGACCAAGTCTGAAGCAACTAACTATGACAGGTTTATTAGATTATCCTGAAATATCGCAACAAAGTCCACCCTGCCCTTTTATTCATTTTTTCTGATGCATTTGCTTAAGTGTATTGTCTATATTGACTAAGATTGGATTGGATGTGTTATTGCTATTGAACACAAATGAACTAATTGGAAATTTAAATCACCGGAAAGTGACTAAGCCTTGTTTTGATTTTGATTTCAACCAATTATCATTAATCTTTTTATTCTGCTATATTTTGCTTGACTTGTTGTCAATGTGACAATGTAGGATTCCCTGAAACTGATCGGTAGGTATTTAAACTGCTGTCCAAATAACACAGTGATAATTTAGTTTACTTTATTGTTCTTATTTCTCAGGCTTATAGTGATAGAATATAATCAAAAGCTAAAATCCTCATTCAGAAAGAAACTTTTAGTGGACCATTAAAATTATTGGTTTATTCCTTAAAACATTCGCCATTTCAAACATCTATGATCTAACACATTGCTGTTGGTGGCTCTGGATTGAAATGAACCATATCATGCTTGGGTTTTCAGTACTTGTGCATTTTCATGCTTTAGATTGAATGTCATGATTGAATCACAACGGGATAAGAGAATTAGTGTAGTAGTATTGAATGGACTAGGTTTGATGTGCATGCTAATATTGTGTTTTTACCCATTTCCTTATGTGTATAGTGCCCAGTTAAAGATCAATATCTTTCCGTTACATAATATTCATTTCTAGCTTATTTTTCTTTGCAGTGTGTATGGAGAACCTATTCCTGTTAAGGAACTTGCTGAACGCGTGGCTAGTTATGTGCACCTTTGCACACTGTACTGGTGGCTCAGGTTTAGTGAAACTGATTCGCATTACTATTTTAAGCTGTACTTTTTCGTATTTTTTACATCAATAACATTGTTGGCGATTTCACAGACCTTTTGGATGTGGCGTCATACTAGGAGGTTATGACAGAGATGGACCACAATTGTACATGGTTGAACCTTCTGGTGTTTCCTATGTTAGTGAACCTTTTGTTTTGTTGACAACTTCTGAAATTATATTTAGCAATACCTGAACTATTGAGGTTCCTTTTCTTTGCAGTTCCACATACAGCTTTTCTACTAATTTGTTCTTGTTGCTATGTTCTAGAGATATTTTGGTGCTGCAATTGGGAAAGGCAGGCAGGCTGCAAAAACGTAAGGGAATTAATGTTAATCATAATTATTATATTCAATAATAAATCTAAAATTAAATTTTCCTTTTAATTGTTTTTGGTAGGGAGGTTATCCTCCTTTCAATTTCCATTGTTGGCTTTCTCTTGGCTTTTAGGGTATGTTTGGTTGAAGGGTAAATGATATAGAAAACATTTGTGCTGTTTAATAACTACTACGTTGAGTTGCTATTATATAGAATCTTGCTTTGTGAAGTTTGAAGTAATTTGCTGAAGGTAATCAAGTGGGAGGGTAAACTGTCCCTTTTATTTTTATTATAAGTGTAAAATTTGTCATATGCTGCAATATTTTCCGTCCTCTCTTTGTACTTTGGTGTGTACTGTTTGAGTTGAATAAACATAAATGCAAGAAAATACTAATGTGAATTAGAATTTTACTCCCTTATGGTTTTGAACATTGTTCCCCATGCAAAATCTCGTCAACTGTTGTTTGAAGGATTCCCTTCTGGCATCTTCATCCCAAATCCCGAATACTGAAAATAGAAGATTTGTGATCAAATTTAAATTTTAATTAGGTTGTATTAAAAAGATTCATTACAGCGTGTTCAAGTGGTAATGGAAGTATGAACAGCATCTGTGTTTTTTGCCTTTGTAGTTTAAATTCAATTTGGCCTTTGGGCTTAACTTGAATCAGCCTTTTGGAATATGGTGGGTGTTTCTTATTTTTTTTTGCTATCAGCCAGGAAGGCTTGATCAGTGTATGAGGATTCTGTCATTGTGCAGTCTTGGTGTCTGGGGAGGGTATAAAATGTAGATGTTTGAATTTGGTTTGTGTGTATATGTGGTCGACGATTATTTTGTGTACACGCTGCAATGTAATCTCTGTTTCTCTGTGTATATAAGGTGTAAAATATATTATATCTAAGTAAATAAGGAAGTTTAGATATTGAATAGAGCATTTGAATTTTGCTATTCTTGCAATATTTCTTTTATTTTTTATGATGGGTTGTAATTGTTTTTTTCAGCCTTGGCTATATTTGGTTCATGTTATAACCTTCGAAGATCTCACCTTGTTTTCTTTCTTGATCTGATTCAATTGTTCATGAGATAGACAACTTATATTCTGTAAGATATTAAATTATCTTGTTAATTATTGGCAGAGAGATTGAGAAGCTAAAGCTTACTGATATGACTTGCCGTCAAGGGGTTATTGAAGTAGCCAAGATGTAAGTACCGTGATTATTAAATATAGTATGTATAATTTGTGCTTAGTTTTTTATTTAGATGAATTGCCTTCTGTCTCTGATGTGTTCATTGATGTGAGCATTTTAGTACTTCAGCTTTTGTCAAGCATTGACAATAATTTTCTTTCTTCATTGTGTTGGAACCAAAGTGCAATAGAACCAAACTTAGTATGGATAAATTGTATTTTCCCAATAAAGAAATCTGATCAAATCAGTGATTTATCATGTAATTGCTGTTTTTTTAATGAACAAAAGCTACAACTCTGAAAGTCATTTTTTAAAAGTTCGGAAAACCCCTTGCATCTTTTAGAATCATGAAGAATTTTTCAACCCTCAGTTGAAAGGAGTAAAATTGAATATTTTCGAAACTGCTACTACGGGGAACTTAATCTTTTACATGTATTGAGCTATAGAGATTGCATATGGTAAAACTTCCCCTTTTTGCTACGAATTGTTTTAGTAGTCAGTATTCTACTCCATAATGAGTGAAGGATGTTTATTCTAGACATACTATTCTTTCTCCAAGTCAATGTCTTGATATGGATTGTTATTTACAACCATCTTTGTTATTTCTCTTCGCCAAACAGTATTTATGGAGTTCATGATGAGGCAAAGGATAAAGACTTTGAACTTGAAATGAGTTGGGTGTGTGATGAATCAAATCGCCAACATCAAAAGGTAAGGTTCAGCAGTATGTATGCATACTTTGTAACTTGCTGTAATTTTTGGGTTTGATTATTTTGATCTCCTGTCTGCCATTTTCTTCTCAAAGTTCTAATCCTTGGGATGTACTTTTTGTCCCCTCCATACTCTTTCTGCGTGTACTTTTGTCCATTTTCTCTTTTTCTACTGTTGAGGGGTTGAATTTGATGTCTTTCTTTCAAACACTTGCATCACCATCCATATTTACCGTGATCTAACTAATGATATGCTCTTATGTAAACCTGTTGAAAGATTTATAGGTGGATATACTTATCTACCAACGGATTGCTTTTACTCGGCTGGGTGCTTTAATTATTATTTTTCAACTGATTAGTGATTGGCTGTTCTCTACCATAGCATTTTCCTTTTGTTTATTTTGTTAGCTTACATGCCTCTGAATTGATCATGTGCAGGTCCCCGATGAGCTTCTAGAAGAAGCTAAGGCAGCAGCCAAAGCTGCTCTTGAAGAAATGGATGCTGATTAGTCCGATTAAAATATTTATTTAGTTCGACAGATGTATTTCTGTAACTTACTATTTGAGCAGTTGGAACTTTTAAAGGAAATGTAATGCATTTAACCGTTGGATTTTGTATGCTTGATGCCTTGATTATTAAACGACCAGTTCCTAGGGATAAATCTTCTGAAGAAGTGCTTTAGATTGTGGCCTTCGGTTGTTGATTTGTTGTTTGTATTGTGTCTTCCTGGCCCATGTTTACTCAACTTACCATCAGTTTCTCTTTTATATATGTAGGAATGCATTTCTCTTCTTGACACAGTTTTAGGGTGGGATTGAGAACGTGTTTTCCATTGCAACACACTGGTCTGCATAGGGTGGATTGAATCCAAGTTTGCGCTTTCCACTGAGTGCAAGACACATTGAACGGCACCATGAAGCGTAATTGTCTTCTTAGTGCAGCTGTGAGATGAGCACCAACCCTGGATGCTTATAAGGAATCGCTGAGTGTGTCAGATTGCATTTGAGTAGGTGAAGGTTCCGAAGAATCTGTATTGTCTGAAGCGGTGGACATGATTCCTTAGGAGCAATGATTCAAGAAATGATGAGAAAGGGAAAAGAAAAAGGTATATGAGAAAGAAACGATTCAAAGGATGAAGGTTGAATCGAAGAGGGATCGAAAGAGTTGTAGAAAAGAAAAACGAGGTTGAATTTTTCCTAGGAAATGTCATTCGTGATAGAATGAAGGGAGCTAGAGCGTAATCGAAAATGTCGTCTGATACCATATTGAGAGTGGAATTTGCAAGTGAAAAATGACTTCGTTGATTAATCACAACTCATAGTGGATACATATATATGCTGTCTGGAGTAGAAAGGAAGCAAGGTTGGCAAATAACTGGAAACTGAAAATAACTACTGCTTATATCAGCAACTAACTTCTAAGCGATTAGTTATCTAACTAACTAATTTTTTTTTGGTGACTATCTAACTAACTAATTTACTTGTGGATCATAATATTATAGATAGGTGAGATTAACAAATACATTTGCTGATGTAATTAGTCCTGTCTTTGATGGCCAGACCAAGTGCCATGTAATGTTTGTCGCAGAAAAAGGGGAAAAGAAAACGGTGTAGTGTTGCTGAAATTACATTTGACGGTAATAAACTTAAGATTAAAACTTACTAAATTTCATGTATGAGAATAAGGTCAAATTGTAGGGTTTATCTATTTTTTTCTATTCCAAGTGATGTGTTGTTTGATTGTTAAGGCCCTTCCTTGTTGGTAGAGAAAGATGTTTTTGCTAAAAATATAACAATGATATCCAAAATAACACTCTACTACTTACCAATTTAATTAACATGAGAAACTTTGAATAACACAATCAGAAAGTAATATTTTAATTAACATTTGAATAAGTTTAATCAATTTATAAATTAACAGTTTACTTGCATTTTTTATTGATTTATGGTCATACTTAATACAATTAAAACACGGTAGCAAGCATCGGGAAACAAACCATAGGTGGTCCTTTTTTTTTCCCCTTTATCAACAATATATATAGGATATACTTCATTGCATATCAGAAACAAATGCGCCCCGATTCTGACTAAAGTTGCAAGAGTCAAGAATGCTAAGTTAAATAACCTTACATTGCAAGGCATACCCTGCATCTAATCATAAGCAACTGCCAACTGGCACATATTAGGTGAAATACTTACATATGATCAGAATATGCCACCTCCAAGCTAAATTGCTAAATTTCTTGGCTAAAGGGTTTTTGTTTTTCCCACTATCTAAATTTCATTACATTGTGATTATACGAATAAGGAACTTCGTCAGCAGAGACCAATGAAATAACTGCTTCAATGAATATCAGGTTTCAGCAAAATTTGATGCACACTGTGTATGTGCACGGGCGTGTGACCATCTGTCCATCTCAACTAAATTTATAACACATTAACACCACCTCAACTTGAAGAATAGGCTATATATATAACCCACACTCTAAAACCATACAAATTCTCAAACCACCTCATCTATCCATGGAACTATTACTCCGACCAATATAGTAGCTAAGAAGAGACAATGGCAACCACCAAATCATGCATTTGGAAGCCAATTATATAATATGGAAAGAAAAGCAACCATCAACAAATTAAACAAAAACAGCAACCAGCATATCTCTATCAAAATTAGACAGCAGTTTGACTACAATATTTCAGCAACACTGCTGATGTTTTCCTGAAACAAGCAGTTACACAGTGCATTAGCCTTTCTACTATTTCTGTGTATATTATACTTCTCATTCCTTTGTTCTTCCTTCTTTTTTCCTTTCTATATAATAGAATATATACTTAAATATCATTCATATAAAAATCAGCTTATATAATGGGCTGCTATGCATTCTGCTATATGCCGTAGTGAATTCAACCATCTCTCCAGAGCCAATTTTTTATTCACCACTATGAACCACTATCCGCCATTAATTATACTACTCCAATGGTCTATTTCATTCATTTATGTCAAGATGGCCAGCCCTTCTTTACTGGTGAACTAGGGTTATGTAACAGGAATTACATCTCTCAGGTTTAACAAGAGCTTGCATGAACTCGAGACAAAAAATACACCTAAATAAATAAGGCAAACATAGGACACAAATGTTGCAATGAGATAGAAGTTATAAAAAAAATGATATTTTCATTACCTCGGCTACGATTTCAATCCCATTATTACACATTGAGGAAAAACTTCTAGCTTAAGGGACACGGGAAGAGCCTGATTTGGAAATCATTGTGGGGAGCAGGCAAAACAAAAGCAACAAAAATTCAGATATCACAAAATAAAAAATAGAAGTACTTGTATTACATTCATTTGAATAGGATCATAATCCAGAGTCTGGTTTTTCCTCTTTAGGAGGTGCAAACTGCCTCGTGAGACGAGATCTGGTCCAGGGGTCAATTGCGGCTCTCTGTGGTGGTTGTGGTGTTGGCGGCTTCGACTGTCTAAGCTCATTTTCCCGGTCAACAAACCTGTTACAGACAAGACAAAATAATCAGAACAACTATGTTTATTTCAGTTTATTCGAACCAAAATAGAAAAAATCAGCATACAAGACAGAATTTGAGTTCAAACAAGCAATTATATTTGATCATACTCGATATAGGCCAGCGGTGCAGCATCACCAACTCGAATTCGAGTCCTTAGAACTCTGGTGTATCCACCTTCTCTATCCCTGCATCACAAAAAAAGAGTGTCCATTCAGTTTTCAGTGTTACACAACCTACAATTACAACCAACTGAAACAACACAAACTTTTTTAGGGTTTTGAACGAATGTGAATACAAACTTGTAACGATAAGAGAGTTCAGTAAAGAGTTTGTGAAGGACATCATCTCCTCTCACAAAAGCACCAGCGCGCCTTGCAGCACACAGAGAACCCTAGAAACACAATCTAAGACGATAAATTCCTCAAGCAAAAAGACTCTAGAACATTCTACTACTAATCTAACTAAATAAAACAATAATAATAAATAAATGCATGAAACAAAAAGAAAGAAAGAGTGAAGGCGAAACCTCCTTGCCAAGCTGAACCATGTTATCAGCGAGTCTGCGAACCTCTTTAGCCTGGAAAGAGAGAGAAGAGAGTGTTTATACGAAATTGAAATTGGTTTCGATGCGCTCGTGCTTGATGAGCTGGGAGACCATGGTTCTGAGCATGGACATTCGGTGACCCGTGGGTCGACCTAGTTTCCGGAACTTAGTCATATTCGCAAACGGAAACGGAAACGAAGAGCACCACCGTTACTTCTGCTCTCAGATTGGGAATGACGGAGTAAAAGACAGAGGAGCGCGGTTCTGATCTCGATTTGGGCCTAAGAGTCAGAGATTAGAGCTTTCACTTTTGAAATCAGGGTTCAGGGTTTAGCTCACTTGTTAGTAAAATTTGTTTTTTTTAATATATTTGTTATATATTTACTAAATAAAATATTTAAATTTTTTAACTTAGCATGTGAGACACAAATATATTAAAAAAATTCTTAATATAAAACAATTTTACTAACATGTGAACTAAACCTGAACCGTGATTTCAAAAGGGAAAGCTCCAATCTCAGACTCAGAGACTAGAAGTAACATTGAATTGAAGCCCAAATGGAGATCAGAACCGTGCCCCTCTGTCTTTTACTCCGTGATTCCCAATCTGAGAGTAGAAGTAACGGTGGCGCGAATATGACTAAGTTCCGGAGACTATATCGACCCACCGGTCACCGAATGTCCATGCTCAGAACCATGGTCTCCCAGCTCATCAAGCACCATCGCATTGAAACCACTGTTGCCAAGGTCCCTCTCTCTCCCCATTTCAATTTCAATTTCACTTTCAATTTCATTTCATTTTCGTATAAACACTCTCTTCTCTCTGTTTACAGGCTAAAGAGGTTCGCAGACTCGCTGATAACATGATTCAGCTTGGCAAGCAGGTTTCGCCTTCACGCTTTCTTTCTTTCTTTCTTTTTGTTTCATGCATTTATTTATTATTATTGTTTTCCACCTTAGAAATACAGAGGAACCAGTGATGTGGATGGCTTCACATCCAGGTGCATTTAGAGTGAAAATTATCATCGGTAATAGAGAAAGAGCCTAATACAAATAGGAACAATAACGCACACAGAAAGAAAAGGATATACCTAAATAGAAACTTAAAAACAAGGACTGCACAACCAATTCTTTTGGAAGTGCAGTTGAATCTGAAACCAACAAACCAATTACATTAAAACTTATATAATTAATGCCATTGCTCATACATATCACATTTTAGTTGGAACTTGGAACACTTCAAAAACAAGAACCATAGAGAGGGCAAAGCTTATTATTAACTATCACTAAGTTGTACAAGATTTTTTCAACTCCATGAACAGCAGATACACCAGATTGTATTTACACTCAAATGCAAGAATTCAAGACAAAAAATGAAGAAGTAACTGACCGGTTCCAAACTGAAGCGCGGAATTTTGGAATTTTATAACCTTAAAAGCTTGCAATCAATTTCATGAACTGCTTTCAAATCTTCCACAGTATAGAAATCCAAAAAGAAAGTATTAATTGTTATTTTTATATGTTAATTTTAACGAAAGTAAAGACACAACGAAATATATCGGGTGTAAGGAAGAATGTTTGAATATCCCAGTAAGTGAGAATGCAAGAACAATTTCCCAATTGTTTTGGAAGTAAAAATAACAAAACAATCAATCTTGCAGATAGGACACCACTACCCACTCACTTAGTTTACACAGACACTAACTGAAAAATAGCAAGCAAACCATCAAACATTTGGTGTGCAAAGCTTAGTTAACAAAATGAATTCGAAGGAAGGGAGAAAATGGGTTGTAGAGGGTCAAAGATTTAGTCCATTGTACACATTGTACACTTTGCTACCATCAATTATCGTACACTTTGTTTAGTTGTCGTGTCCGAGACACATTTTAATACTTGTCTGATGTCCAACAGTATCTAATTCTTTTAATCTCGTAATACAACAACATATTTTATCTCCTATTTTTAAATATTGAGTTGATGACAAAAAACAATAAATTCGATGCCCCTAGCATTTCTCTGAAATTCTTCTCCGGAAATACTTGAAACACACTTGGATACACCTAAATATCATCACGTGTGTCTATGTATCCAATTTTATTCTTAACATGTATTTTTAAAATGAGTTTGGAAATAAAATATATTATTATTTATTAAAAAATATTTTAAATACTTTATATATTTAAAAGAAAACATTAAAAATAATTAAAAAAATATTTTATATTTTAATATCAATAAAATATTAAAATATTATTGTAATTTATTTTAAAATATTTCATATTATATATATATATATATATATATATATATATATTATTTTAAAAATACTTTATATCATTGTATAATTTTTTAGTACATCATAGATATGTACTAAAAATTGTTAAAATATGTGATGAAAAAATTATACAATATATTTGATCTCATACTTTTAAACATTAAGTTGATAGCCAAAAACAATAAATTTCGATGTCCTTAGCATTTCTCTGAAATTCTTCTTTGGAAATACTTGGAACACACTTGGACACACTTAAATACCGTCATGTATATCAGTGTGTCCAATTTTATTCTTAACATGTATTATTGAAATGAGTTTAGAAATAATATATATTATTATTCATTAAAATAAAAAATATTTTAAATATTTTATATAATTAAAAGAAGACATTAAAAATAATTAAAAATTTTTATTTTAATATTATAAAATATCAAAATATCATTATAATTTATTTAAAAAATATTTTATACTTTATATATATGTTGTGTTCCATATCTATGTTAGTATCTGTATATCATAGATACGTACTAAAAATTGTTAAATACGTGACGAGAAAATTATACAATTAATCTTTTTAATATATACTCAAATTGTTCCTCTACAAATTACAAATAAGACACTTGAAATTCTAATAAATTTTTATTACTATAGAAGGTCTTTTAAAATTATTTTCGTGAGATATTTTGTTTTTTCTAATACTTATAATAAAATATTTAATATACATATTAGACAAATAAATTTTATTAAAAAGTATTATTTTAAAACAAATTAATCTTTTTTACAAAAGATTAATATGACAAGTGAATACATCAAAACTATATAGGATGCCAATTGAACAATCTCTCAAAGACCAATAAGAGCATGAAGTCATTTTATTTTATTACAAAAATATTCAACACCTAACACATTTAACTACACAACACAGATCACAGTTAAGTCACTACAACAAACTACTACAACCAGAAGTCAACCCCTTCTTACCATTTGTTCCTTCAGATCTGATCACTTCTCTTCAGAAACATGGCTGCAGAAGCTGTTTTGTCTTCCGTTCTTAGTGTTGTTTTTGACAGGATGTCCTCCCCTGAAGTTGTTAACTGGATCAAAGGGAAGAAACTTACTTTGAAGCTGATTGAAAGGTTGAAGACTAATCTTTATGCTGTTCAAGCCTTTCTCATCGATGCTGAGCAGAAGCAGATCAAGGAGAGACCTGTCAAGGCCTGGCTTGATAGTCTCAAACATGCCATGTATCTTGCTGATGACTTGCTCGATGAAGTCTTCACCAAAGCTGCCACTCACAAGGATCCAGGTACCTTCCTCTCCCGTCTTCTCAATTTGCAAGATAGGGATGTAGCAAACAAGATGGAGGAAGTCATTGATAGGATAGAGTCTCTTGTGATTCATGTGGCAGGGAAGAAGACAAGGAGGCCATAGTAAAACTCTTGTTGGATGATGATAGTGATGATGCTACTGGTGGTCATAGTGATGTATCTGTGATTCCCATTATTGGCATGGGTGGAATAGGAAAGACTACTTTGGCCCAATTGGTTTACCAGGATGGCAAAGTGAAGGAGAATTTTGATTTTCAAGCTTGGATTTGCGTGTCAGAAGAGTTTGATGTTTTCAAGGTTACCAAGACTATAATCGAGGCAATAACTTCAAGTTTTTGCAGCTTGACAGATTTGAATTTGCTTCAACATGGTTTAAAAGAAAAGTTGTCAAGGAAAAAGTTCTTTGTTGTCTTGGACGATGTATGGAGTGAAAGTTACGATGATTGGAATAAACTTCTAAAACCTTTTCGAAAAGGGGTTAAGGGAAGCAAAATTCTCATAACTACTAGAAGTAAAAGAGTGGCTTCTGTGGTGCAAACTGTTTCACCTTATGAACTAAGCTTATTATCTGAGGAAGATTGTTGTTTAGTGTTTTCAAAACATGCACGTCTCTCAACTGGTTCTATGGAGAATCCAACCTTGAAAAAAGTTGGCAGAGATCTTGTAAAGAAGTGTGATGGATTGCCCTTGGCAGCTCAATCCCTTGGAGGCTTATTGCGTGGAAATTCTGATATCAAGTATTGGAATCATTTATTGAAGAGTGAGATCTGGGAACTCTCCGATGATAAGATAAAGGTTGTTCCTGCGTTAAGAATCAGTTATTACTATCTTCCTTCGTATTTAAAGGAGTGCTTTGTTTATTGTTCTTTATATCCCAAAGACTATGAATTTAGCAAAGATGAATTGATATTGTTATGGATGGCAGAGAATTTTTTACAACCAGCAGGAAAAAAGACTCCAGAAGAAGTTGGTGATGAATATTTTGATGAATTGATTGCGAGATCATTTTTCCAACCTCATAATTTTCATGAAAACAAGTTTGTGATGCATGATCTCGTGCATGATTTGGCAATGATATTTGCTGGAGAATTCTATTTCAGAGCTGAAGAGCTTGAGAATGCAGTTGAGCTTGATATTAAAACTCGTCGTTTGTCACATAATGCCAAAGGCAATTATCCAATCTCAAAACTTTTGGGAGTTTGTGACCAAATAAAACACACAAGGACATTTCTTGGACTCAATTTGAATTCACAGATTCCTTTTAACATGGAAAATGCACCTTGTATCTTGTTGTCAAAGTTGAAGTACCTGAGGGCTTTGTCGTTCAATTGCTTTCCTCTTGAGTCATTGCCTGATTCAATAGGCGAGTTGATTCATTTGCGTTACTTGGATTTGTCTTGGACCTACATCATGACATTGCCTGATACCCTTTGCAACTTGTACAATTTACAAACATTGAAGCTGGTTGGATGTCGGAAACTAAAAGCCCTTCCTGTTAGCATGAAAGATCTTACAAACTTGCGTTACCTTGATATTAGCGGGACTGGTTTGGATGAGATGCCGGAAGGCATGAGCAAATTGACAAGTTTGCAGGTTTTAAGCAACTATGTTGTCGGGAAGCGTGAAGGGAACAAGATTAATGAATTGGGAACACTTGCAAATCTACACCAAACAATTTTCATTGACAAATTGGAAAATGTGGTCAATAGCAGCGAAGCATTGGAGGCAAGAATGTTTGATAAGGATGGCATTGAATGTTTGCTCTTGGAGTGGTCGCCAGATGAATCTGAGAATACAGTTGATTCACAAATTGAAAGAGATATACTTGAAAAGTTACAACCTCATAGTAATTTGAAACAACTTCAAATTTGGGGTTACAGGGGTACAACATTTCCAGATTGGTTGGGACATTGTTCTTACCACAACATCACCCAAATAACACTGGGTGGTTTTTTTCCGGGTTATTTCAAGAATTGTTGTATGCTTCCTTCACTTGGACAGTTGCCCTCTTTGAAGCACCTGGAAATTTCAAAGTTTGAAAGGCTTGCTATTGTGGGGGCTGAGTTTTACCGAAATGATGAATCTTGTCTGGAGACTCCATTTCCAATGCTTGAAACTCTTAGATTTTACTCAATGTCTTGCTGGGAGGAATGGTGTTCATTGGAGTTCAATGCATTTCCTCGACTTAGGGAGCTTATCATATGGGATTGTCCCATGTTGAGAGGAGATTTGCCAAATCAACTACCATCTTTGCGGTCACTTACTATTCAGAATTGCGAGCAGCTCAGTTGTTGTGTTCCAAGAGCTCCTGCGATTACCTCTTTACGCATAGAAGGAAGCAATGAAGTGAGAATTGGGGAACTAGCTCCTTTGCTGGATATTCTATCAATTACTGGAAAACATCAAGCGGAGTCGGTGATTGAGGCCATTACACAAACCAAACTCACTTGCCTCAGATCCTTATCCATCTCAGGTTGTTCATCCCACGTATTGTTTCCAGTTAGTAGTATTCCCGCATCACTACAAGAGCTGACGATATTGGATTGCAAAAAATTAGAATTCCAAATGGAAGGCCAACACCACTCATTGCATAAACTAATGATACATAACAGCTGTGATTCAGTTACATCCTTCTCGCTGGATTCCTTTCCAAATCTCGGGCGTGTTGAAATCAGCAAGTGTGAAAAGATGGAGTCTCTTGTGGTGTCACGCTCTCTTTCATGTCTCCCTTATTTAGAGATAGAGAATTGTGGGAGTTTGAAATCCCTCAAGACGCCAGGGATGGCATCACCTCAGCTAGAAGATCTAGGATTACTTGGTTGCCCAGAGATTGATTTGTCTGCTACAGAGGATCCACACCGTAGCTTGAGATCTCTTACCATCAGCTACTGCGAGAAACTACTCAGCTGTGCAGCATTGCAATTTCATGGGGTTACTCATCTTTGTATTGAAGGTGAAAATGAGAGTGTGAAGTCTCTTCCAAAGGAAGGTTGGTTGCCTGTTACCCTTGAGTCTCTCAAACTGATCGGCATCAGAAGTGTGAAGATGTTGGAATGCAAGGGACTTGCCCACCTCACCTCCCTCCAACAATTATGTATTTACTGTTGTTCCAATTTGGAGAACATTGACGGAGAAAAGCTGCCTGCCTCTCTAGTACAACTCATCATCGATGGAAGCCCTTTGTTGGGTAAACGGTGTGAGATGAAGGACCCGCAGGTTTGGCCCAAAATTTCCCACATCCCCGCCATTCAAGTTGGTGGAAGATGGATTTGGTAGTCCAACAACTTCAACAGGTAAGTGTTTGTGTCTCACACAACATTATTCTGTGTTGCCCAGTCACTGGTTTTTCATTCTTCATTGTTATTAATGTCTTGTATCATTCATACAGCTTTTCCAACAAGAGATAACTTCTGCCGTTACGGTTTTGCTTTTGATGCATCACTGACAATCAATCATTGTAACGGAGAGGAATTCTGAGAAACAAGACAATGGTAATAATTGCAACACAGAATGAAATTCTCACCATGATTGCTTTCATATAAGTGGTTAAAAAATCTGATGACAAAAGTGGTATGGATGGCTGAACTAACGATTTCCCTTTTTTTTCTCATGAAAATTTACATATTCCCTGGGAAGGAATATATACTTTATATGTTGGAATAACTTTGATCACTCAAAATATGAAAATTTGTATGTGGTGGTTGAAACTTTCTTTCAGAAAGCAACTGAGCAACCAGGGATAATCATGGACACAATCCAAGAGATTCAAGAGCGGCATGACACACTGATTGATATAGAGAGGAGCCCCAATGAACTTCATCAAGTGTTCTTGGACATGGCTGTTCTGGTCCAATCACGAGGTAAGCAACTCAATGACATAGAGAACCACGTGGCAAGAGCGAATTCGTACGTCTGCGGTGGGTCCAGCAGTTGCAGTTTGCAAGGAAGCACCAGAAGAATTCCGGAAGTCCACCTTCATTGGCAATTTGGCATCATAATATTGATCATCATCATATTGATTATAGTCCTTCTGTTAAGAGAAATCAAGTCAACATATTCTGTTAGTGTGTCACATAACCATTGCATTGTAAAATAATACCTTGTTTGTTTTTCTGGAACCTACCCTTTTGAAGATTTAGACTTTATTCATGGTCTGGAAGGTTATATTTGTAGTGAAATAAGAGTGCCAAAAATTCACAAATGAAAAGTATAGGGAATTCAGAATTTTTAAATGGTTAAACAATGAAAAGGGAATAAATTAAGATGATGATGAAGACAATCTTGAAGAATGCCATAGTCTGTCCACTTGCATTCACTAACCTTCTCCATTAGTTGACAGCAGCTCCTTTTTCTTGGGGTTTAATTCATCGATAGCCACTCTAATCTCTTTGCCATTATTTTTCCTTCTTGGAATATTTATGTTGGTACATTCTTTTGCATGCATGTATTTTGTTTTTTGGGATTTTAAAAAATTTTCTTTACATGTATCACATGCTATAAATATTGTTGAATTACCTTGCTTAGAGTCTTCCTCTAAATGAATAATGAGAGATGTGAACAACGATAGCATTTCAGGTTCACTAACAATTTAAAACAAGGATTATATTTAATTCATTTAAAATTTGAATTTTAAAATTAAAATTAACTTTCTATTTTTAATTTGCTTTCATAAAAAGAAGATAGAATATCTGTGGTGAATTATCTCGATAAAAATGTATGAAATATTAAAATGTGTTTGAAGATAAAACGAGTGAATATTTTTTAGAATGTTTTTATGTGTTTTGTAGATGGGTAGTATCTAGGTATTATTTTCAAAAAGAGGAAGGCCGACGTCATAAATTTATGTGATGATCTAGTTGAGAATGAGAGGGAGATTCCCTTAGAAGAGTTTATTGCTTTCGTGAGCAATCAAGAAAGACTGCATGGTTTTGCCGAGGATGAGGACAGCTCCTCGGTTTGGGATAAAAAGTTTCCTTTTATGGTTATTGCTGATGAAGTATTGCAGGCGTCTTCCAACGTTTCTTTGATTGATGAGGTCGGAATATTGCCGTGGACCAATATCTTTAGGTATGAAACTGAGCTTAATTATAGATGCGTGATAATTATGAGTTATATGTTATATAGCTTCTATTTTATTTAGATTCTGGGATTTCGTTTGGTTAGTATTGGTCGAGCCAAGAAGGGAGGCATAGGAAACTTTTGGATAGGAATTTATTATTGAGTTATATCTTATATATCTTAATTGTAGATACTTGATAGTTATGAGTAATATATTATATATCTTACGTCGTCTGTTTAAAATCTCCATTTGATCCTTAGCTTTTTCTCGAAACTCGGCCAAGGTTTTGGGTTTGGCCATGTAATGACTTTTTCAAATTTTTTTGGGCGAAATCCACTCTTTATAGTATGTAGGTGCACTTGTGGGTGGAGGTTTGGAATGCTCATTGCCAGTGGCGGAACTTGAAACAAAATTTTGGGGGGGCCATATAGAAAATAATTGTCAAAAAGTTTTTGATATGGACCCATTTAAGATAATCTCGTCTAATCTAATCTCTCTGATTTGGATGATATTGCCAAATTTTAAAGCCGTTTGTCAGAGTCTCGTTCCAAAAAATTAAAGTCAAACTCATCCGATGTAACTTTTTAAACTTTTGAATGTTGTATCTCACTTTTTTCGTGATTCATTAAAGTAGAAGAACTATCTAAATGTGTTGATATTGTAAAAGTTATATGTTCTCCTTAAATATTAACCTTCCTCTTAAAAAATGCATCAATTCTTTGATTTTTCATTATTATTTTATATAAAAATTGGAATATATATCCTATAGAATATGTAAATAAGAAGTTAGAAGGGCAAATATTAAAATTTATTATATTTATTGAATTTTTATCAATTTATACAAATACAATAATATTAATACTTATTGAATATTCTATTATTTTTATTATATAAAAAATTAAATTAAATAATAGTAAAATATAAAATAATATTAAATTAAATAAATAAAAAATATGTAATTTTTTATATTTGAACTTAAAGGTAGAGAGAGTGTTGTTTATTGAACTTATTGGGTACTTTAAATCATAGTAAAGTATGTAAGCCAATTGAACTATTTTTTTATCTTTTGAAAAAGTATTACTAATATTTTTATAAAAGTTTGGGGGGGGGGGGGGCATGGCCACCCCTTGTCTGAATTAAGCTCCACCACTGCTCATTGCTACTTTGGTGAAGCGAGTAACATACTTTCTTAGTCTTTCATGTTGTCCTTGTTTGATAGTGTTCAGATAATCGGAGTCATGTAGATATATGAAAGATGCAGCGAACTGATCTTCAAATAACTTTGCAAGCTCCTGGAAGCGTGAAATAGAATCTGCAGGCAAAGATGAAAACCAATCAAGTGCAGCACCGTCTAAAAAAGTAGGAAAACAACGACATAAAATAGGATCGGAAGCACTGTTTACTATCATCATAGAGCTTAATTTTTTACTTGTTTTTTCGGATCACCCATGCCAACATAGGGAGTTAGAGTTATTGGTAACGCAAAGTTCCTAGACAGTTTGAAATTCATGACATCTGCCGTGAATGATCCAACTGTTTTGTCCAATTTATCATCTTCATTGGTTTCTTGATCTCCCTCTGGTTGTTGAGTTTCAGACATGCGTTGGATCAGAATTTTCTTCCTCGTCATCCATTTGTTCATTGTGATCACCATTATTAGCAATCCGAGTATTTGTTAACTCGGTTATCTGATTTGCCATTCTTTAGTTTTCTTCTGTCATGCACTAATTAGTCTGTTGTAATTCTAATACCATTCGAATGATCTCGGATGATGTAGGAGAAAATTGGTTAGCCATAAGCAGATCTGATAATTTCGGGACTTAAAGAAAAAAGGATCGTGTCCGCCGATGAATAATCGTGAGCTTTGTGTCAACATAAGTTATACTTTGACAGTAGAAGAATAAGGGGGTAGACACCTACAAAAGGCACTCCAACGCTCAAGGTAATGAGTGAATAATAAATTCTATTTATTTCAATATATCTTCAAACAGTTTTTTACTTCCCTTTTATATTTGGGATGAGATATATACAATTATATTTTTCGAATATTTTACTTAAATGAGGAATAATAGTGTTTTAGAATGTTATAATACGTTTTGATATTTGATTGTTTAATACCCAACTTATAATATTTATAGCCAAATTATTATGTATAACCAAGTTAACGGTCATACCACTTAGACATTAGGGTTTAAGTCGTTGAATTAGCAAGAGAAATCTAATTGAATAACTTAATTTATTATAAGATAAAAAAGTTAAAGATCTTTCCAAACATTAAAGTCGGTACTTGAGACATTATAACTTATAACATTGTCTTGACATCCTATGAAAAATGTACTCCGAATCTGATCTATGTTTTTTATTGCGTGGGCTGTCCCACTAGGGCTAGCAGCAACAATAATGTCATCGAACCCAATGGTCACTTCACCATAACGTTTATGAGGAACTTTGCTATTCTCCAACTACAAAACCATTACGAATTTGTACAAAAAAAAATAAAAATAAAAAAAAACATTACGAATTAGTGAATTACAAGTCAGTCAAGTCAAAAAGAAGAAACAACAATGTTATCCCATAAGAAAAAAGAAAAACAACAACAATAAACTCGGAGTTAATTACATAAGATCAAACGAAGTCATTACATCTTATCTTATCATATTTATAATAAAATTGTTTACACATAGATTTTATTTAATCATCTCATGTAAGATTTTTTTGGATATTCCTCTTTTATTAACCACCAAATGATAAACTCATAAAAGTTAAATTTATTTGACTGACGGCTAAATTCAATTTAAAAACATTGCTTAAATATATTATTAATTGTGAAGTGTTAGCTGAAATGTTTATATCTTAAGAGAAATGAGTTTTTACTAGTATTGCTATTTTTAGTAAACTCCATCTCATGTTTTAGTTATATTTCATATGGTATGAAATAATATAACATTTCTTCGGTTATTGAAAGTTTGAGACCACAAGACCCGTATATTTTTAATTCAAAGGATTACACGGTATATAAAATGTAAAATACAATTCAATTAATATAATATTTTTTAAACATTTCATTTGTATAGATGGAATTGAATTTATACATAGTTAACAAACTAGATGATGTATGATATGTGAACTATTATAATGGATATGAAATGAGGTAGGGGTGAACATGGGTCGGATTGGTTCGGATTTATGTTTTTTTTGTGTTTGTATCCGATCCAAACCAAATCGATTAAGAACGGATTGGTTCGGTTTGCGTAATAGATACTCGATGAAATTCATAAAAAAAAATAAAATTTTTATCTCAAAAATTCTGTAAGTACAATAAACATGTAAAATCGATAGAAATAATCAAAATATGTTAAACACCAAATATATTAAAAATTAAATACATTAAAATCTAAACATATTAAATACTAAATACATTAAAATCCAAACATGTTAAACACCAAACACATTAAAAGCTAAATACAAAAGTGCAATAAAAAAAACTCAAAATTATTAAAAAGGCATGTATATATATTTTAAATTTTTATTTTTTATTTAACTAATACATAATCGAGTTTACGGGTTGATTCGAATTTTACACCCCAGACCTATTACCCGAACTAATTACTAAAAAGAGTCATTAGTTTGATTCGGGGTCGTATCCGATTACCCATTGATTTCAGAATCAATTTAATTAATTCTATTTGAATTCGAACAGATATCTAATACCCGCTGCCTGTGCTTACTCCTCAAATGAGGAGTAATAGAAGATAGGTGTAATATATATAAACTTAATTTCATATACATATTTATGATGTATGGCAGAACAAAATATGTACAGTACTGAAAATTAATGGAGAAACTTACCCTATATCTTGTCATAGCACCCCAAATAACAAGTGTCTCGTTACAATCATGGTGTCTATGATTTCCTCTTAACTTTCCTGGTCGGATTTCTCCTGCATGAATTGAAGCACAAGTGATAGCTCCACCTAAAAAATTAGAGAAAGCATAGAGAAATAAGTTTTAGTGAGTTACTATCAGTCTATTTTAGTTTTTAAGTTTATAATTTAGAATTTAGTGCTAAAAATTTATAATTTATGGTCTAAATTTTAGGATAAAAATAATTATAAAAAATTAGCTAATATAAACTAAAAAACGATAATTACCTAATATTACTCGAAAAAATTATATTTCTATTTTAAGTGTATGTTTGATTATTCTAATACGATATATTTGATTGTTCTAGTACTTGATTATTTAGTTAAAAAAATATATAAATTAATCTATATAAAAATATAAATATACATAAATATACGATGACTAATTTAATAATTAACTTTTTTACATATATTACTTTTAAATAACAATAGATAAAAAGATTAGAAGAATTTTAAGTATACCAAAAATACTAGTGTTCTTGTTGTTTTAACCGTTGATCTAAATTATAAAAAATATATATAATATATATTAATTAAAATCAACTGTTAAAACAATTGAAACACAGTATTCATGTTACACTTGAAATTTTTCCCAAAAGATTTAGGAAAAAATAGAGACCTGAAATACCAGAAGAAGAGGCAAGAGACAATGGATCAAGGAGCCAACCACGCTCATCTTTCAGAATGTTGGAAGGAATTCCAGATCGAAATCTGAGCAAGTTGGCGTTAATATCATCTATGGCACTCCAATGCCGGGAAGAGGAAGAAGCTTTGGAAGCAGTGTGGAAATGAAGGGAGATCCACGTGAAGAAGATGAATATGGTGAGAATAAATGGAAGAGAGAGAGGTCTTTGGAGAAAGTGAAGCATAGATGCGCTCTTGTGGGAATGCTATTTTATTTGTTTTGAAATGTACATCATTAAATCAGATTCACTTTCTTATAACTCAATTATGGATTACTAAATTACTTCTTTTTATAGTGTATGTATATATGTTTGTGTAATTTTGTAATTTTAGTTTTGAGTTAAACTCAGAGAAATCATTGAGATTGACCATATCTATTTACAACAATGCTAGGGAACCAACTCTATATAAGCCAAGAATCAGCCAACTGATAAACCAGAGGCATCGGTGACTTTAACCGGATGTTGCTACTGATAGGCACACGGATGTTTCTTTTTCTTGTAAATTGGATGGTTTTGGATATGATTTCTATGTTTCATGTGTTACACATTATAAAACATAATTAATTATATGTAACCAACTAATGAATGATCAAAGCATCTGTTCCGTGATTCTCTCCTAACACTAGCGTATCTTCCCTCATGTTTTGAACGTAGTCAACAATAATTTAACAAATAAATTAAATTATAAATTAATAAAACTAATTATAATTAATTATGTTATTCCATTCTTGGCTGATTATTTATTAAGATAAGAGATCTAAATTATAATAATTATGTCTTTAGAAATTAACCGATGTATTTTTGTTAATTTCTAAAATATTATTGATACAATTGAAATTTCAAAAATTATTTTGGTACATGTGTTAAATATGAGTAATCATTTTATTTTACTCTTTGGTGTTAAAACTTTAGTTATAACTTTAACTTTTTATTTCACCCTGTTAATAGACTTTTTCTATTATTTTTTTTTCTCTCACATAAATAAAGAGGTTTCCTACTTTCTTTATCTTTGTTTTTTCTTAAAAAAAAATAATTCAATTTTTCTGAAGAATTTTAATTATACAAAAATGTTGTGAAAAAATAGAAATGAATTATTTCACAATTTGTTTATGATGGTTAGTTATTTAAAAAAATAAACATTTAAATTGATTCCTAAAAAACTTTAAATTGAACATTTTGATCATTAATAATTTTTATTATTTAAAATTTTTTTGAGACAGAATGGTTCTTTTTTGATAGATTGATTGATAAATTAATTTTTGTAAAATAAAATTTATTTTTCAAATAAAATATACAATATTAGAATTTAGATAATTTAGTATGTGAAATTATGAGAGTAATGCTAGATTGATTATATAAATGTTATTCTCTATGGAAATATAATTGTATTATAAGATAGATATTTTTTTTCTATGTGGTTGCATGGATAACATAGCAATTTTATATGAAGTCTAAAAATTTATGTGTTATTTATTCAGTATAACACTAGTTTGAGTTCTCTTTTGATATATTATAATAGATAGATAGAAAAATATAGAAAAAGAGACGCAAGTAATGTGTACAGTGAGTAAATAATACGTTTAAACAGGTAATATATTCTTATTTTTAATTGCTTCTCTTATTTGATGGTTTGAGATGGAAACTTTCAGCTTTTATTGATTCTCAAAGAATTTGTTGTTACTATTTACCTGTTCACTTATCATAAAGTGGGATAAACATAGTTGTTGCTGCATTATCGACTAATTTTTGTTATTTTTCTAACAAAACATGCAATTCTTAATCAACAATGTATAAGAAAATAGAGGGGAAAAAAAAAACGTAGACCATAGGTTTAAGGGCGTAAAACAATTAATCTCATTCCTCCAATATATAAACTCCAAGCAAGAGAATTCAACAATATTTATAGCACGTTATACATGTAAAGAATTTTTTTAAAATCCCAAAACAAAATACATGCATGCAAAAGAATGTACCAACATAGAGAAGGTTAGTGAATGCAAGTGGACAGACGATGGCATTCTTCAAGATTGTCTTCATCATCATCTTAATTCATTCCCTTTTCATTCTTTAACCATTTTAATATTCTGAATTGCCTATACTTTTCATTTCACTGGTGTTGTACTGTTTCATTTGTGAATTTTTGCCACTCTTATTTCACTACAAGTATAACCTTCCAGACCATGAACATGAGAGTCTCAATCTTGAAAAGGGTAGGTTCAAAAAAACAAACAAGATTTTATTTTACAATGGAATGGTTATGTGACACAGTGACAGTATGTTGACTTGATTTCTCTTGATAAGGTTTTGAATTAGTCCAATTAGTTCATAGCCACCAATCAATATCCCATTAACTAAAGCAAAACTAAATTTATCTGCTAAACTTTAGTTCATGCGCCTGAAATTTATTATCAGATGGTTTGGAAGAATTTTAGAGTGTAACATACACATGAACTGAAATTCAAAAGGTAAATATGATAATGATCAATAAGAAGGACAATAATCAATATTTGTTTTTGGTGACTGGACAATAATCAATACGAAAATGATCATTATTATGATGGCAATGAAGGTGGACTTCCCGTATTCTTCTGGTGCTTCCTTGCAAACTGGAACGGATTGTGTCTATGATTGTCCCTGGTTGCTCAGTTGCTTTCTGCATGAAAGTTTCAACCACCACATACAAATTTTCATATTGAGGTAATCAAAGTTATTCCAACATTATAAAGTAGATATTCCTTCTCAGGTAATATACAAATTTTCATGAAATGATCTAATGTCAGCCATCCGTACCACTTTTATCATCAGGTTTCTTAACCACTTTTCCTCTCTGTCACAATGATTGAATGTTATTGATGCATTAAAAGCAAAACCGTAACTGCAGAAGTTATCTCTTGTTGGCTTCGATGGAAAAGCTGTATGAATGATACAAGACAATAATAACAATGAAGAATAACAATATCGTAAAAAGAGAATGAAGAATAATGTTACGTGAGATAGAAACAATTACCTGTTGAAGTTGTTGGATTACCAAATCCATCTTCCATCAACTTGAATGGCTGGGATGTGGCAAATTTTGGGCCAAACCTGCGGGTCCTTCATCTCACACTGTTTCCCCAGCAAAGGGCTTTCAAAGATGGTGAGTCGTAACAGAGAGGCAGGCAGCTTTTCTCCTTCAATGTTCTCCAAATTGTAACATTCATAAATACATAATTGTTGGAGGGAGGTGAGGTGGGCAAGTCCCTTGCATTCCAACATCTCCACACTTTTAATGCTATCCAGTGTGAGAGACTCAAGGGTGGCAGGCAACCAACCTTCCTTTGGGAGACACTTCGCACTCTCATTTTCACCTTCAATACAAAGATGAGTAAGCCCACGAAACTGCGATGCAACACAGCTGAGTTGTTTTTCGCAGTAGCTGATGGAAAGATCTCTCAAGCTACGCTGTGGATCCCCTGTAGCCGACAAATCAATCTCTGGGCAACCAAGTAATGAGAGATGTTCTAGCTGAGGTGATGCCATCCATAGCGTCTGCAGGGATTTCAAACTCCCACAATTAACTATCTCTAAAGAACGGAGACATGAAAGAGAGCGTGACACCACGAGAGACTCCATCTTTTCACACACTCTGATTTGAACACGCACGAGATTTGGAAAGGAATCCAGCGAGAAGGATGTAACCGAATCACAGCTGTTATGTATCATTAGAAAATGCAATGAGTGGTGTTGGCCTTCCATTTCGAATTCTAATTTTTTGCAATCCAATATCGTCAGCTCTTGTAGTGATGCGGGAATACTACTAACTGGAAACAATACGTGGGATGAACAATCTGAGATGGATAAAGATCGGAGGCAAGTGAGTTGGGTGTGCGCAATGGCCTCCATCACCGACTCCGCTTGATGCTTTCCATTAATTGATAGCTTATCCAGTAAAGGAGGTAGCTCCCCAATTCTCATTTCATTGCTTCCTTTTATGCATAAACAGGTAATCGCGGGAGCTCTTGGAACACAACAACTGAGCTGCTTGCAATTCTGAATAGTAAGATATTCCAAAGATGGTAGTTGATTTGGCAAATCTCCTCTCAACATGGGACAATCCCTTATGATAAGCTTCCTAAGTCGAGGAAATTCAACTCCAACGAACGCCATTCCTCCCAGCAAGGCATTGACTCAAATCTAAGAGTTTCAAGCATTGGAAATGGAGTCTCCAGACAAGATTCATCATTTTGGTAAAACTCAGCCCCCACAATAGCAAGCCTTTCAAAAAATGAAATGTGCAGGTGCTTCAAAGAGGGCAACTGTCCAAGTGAAGGAAGCATACAACAATTCTTCAAAGAAGCCAGTGTTATTTGGGTGATGTTGTGGTAAGAACAATGTCCCAACCAATCTGGAAATGTTGTACCCCTGTAACAATAAATATGTAGTTGTTTCAAATTACTATGAGGTCGTAACTCTTCAAGTATCTCTCTTTCAATTTGGGAATCAACTATATTCTCGTATTTATCTGGCGACCACTTCAAGATCAAAGATTCAATGCCATCCTTATCAAGCATTCTTGCCTCCAAAGCTTCCCTGCTATTGACCACATTCTCCAATTTGTCAATCAAAATTGTTTGGTGTAGATTTGCAAGTGCTCCCAATTCATTAATCTTGTTTCCTTTACGCTCCCCAACAACATAGTTGCTTAAAACCTGCAAACTTGTCAATTTGCTCATGCCTTCCGGCATCTCATGCAAACCAATCCCACCACTAATATCAAGGTAACGCAAATTTGTAAGATCTTTCATGCCAACAGGAAGGGCGTTTAGTTTCCAACATCCAACCAGCTTCAATGTCTGTAAATTGTACAAGTTGCAAAGTGTATCGGGCAATGTCATGATGTCTGTCCAAGACAAATCCAAGTAACGCAAATGAATCAACTCGCCTATTGAATCAGGCAATGACTTGAGAGGAAAGAAATTGAACGACAACGCCCTCAGGTACTTCAACTTTGACAACAAGATACAAGGTGCATTTTCCATGTTAAATGGAATCCCCCGCTCCAAATTGATTTCAAGAAATGTCCTTGTGTGTTTTACTCGGTCACAAACTCCCAAAAGTTTTGAGATTGGATAATTGCCTTTGGCATTATGTGACAAATGGCGAGTTTTAATATCAACCTCAACTGCATTCTCAAGCTCTTCAGCTCTGAAATAGAATTCTCCAGCAAATATCATTGCCAAATCATGCACCAGATCATGCATCACAAACCTGTCTTCACGAATCTTATGAGGTTGGAAAAATGATCTCGCAGTCAATTCATCAAAATATTCAACACCAACTTCTTCTGGAGTCTTTTTTCCTGCTGGTTGCAAAAAATTCTCTGCCATCCATAGCAATATTAATTCATCTTTGCTAAATTCATAGTCTTTGGGATACAAAGAACAATAAACAAAGCACTCCTTTAAATATGAAGGAAGATAGTGATAACTGATTCTTAACGCAGGAACAACCTTTATCTTATCATCGGAGAGTTCCCAGATCTCACTCTTCAATAAATGATTCCAATACTTAATATCAGAATTTCCACGCAATAAGCCTCCAAGGGATTGAGCTGCCAAGGGCAATCCATCACACTTCTTTACGAGATCTTTGCCGACTTTTCTCAAGGTTGGATTCTCCATAGAACCAGTTGAGAGACGTGCGTGTCTTGAAAACACTAACCAACAATCTTCCTCGGACAATAAGCTTAGTTCATATGGTGAAACAGTTTGCACCACAGAAGCCACTCTTTTACTTCTAGTAGTAATGAGAATTTTACTTCCCTTAACCCCTCTTCGAAAAGGTTTTAGAAGTTTATCCCAATCTTCGCAACTTTCACTCCATACATCGTCCAAGACAACAAAGAACTTTTTCCTTGACAACTTTTCTTTTAAATCATGCTGAAGCAAATTCAAATCTGTCAAGCTGCAAGAACTTGAAGTTATTGCCTCGATTATAGTCTTGGTAACCTTGAAAACATCAAACTCTTCTGACACACAAATCCAAGCTTGAAAATCAAAATTCTGCTTCACTTTGCCATCCTGGTAAACCAATTGGGCCAAAGTAGTCTTTCCTATCCCACCCATGCCAACAATGGGAATCACAGATACATCACTATGACCACCGGTAGCATCATCACTATCATCATCCAACAAGAGTTTTACTATGGCCTCCTTGTCTTCTTCCCTGCCACATACATCAGATGTTTCAACTAGAGATGTAGTGATCCTCCATGACATGTTCTCCTTAGGAATCTCTCTCAGACCAAGAGTGTCTTTTTGAATCACAAGAGACTCTATCCTATCAATGACTTCCTCCATCCTCTTTGCTACATCCCGATCTTGCAAATTGAGAATACCAGAGAAACGAGAGAGGAAGGTACCTGGATCCTTCTGAGTGGCAGCTTTGGTGAAGACTTCATCGAGCAAGTCATCAGCAACATACATGGCATCTTTGAGACTATCAAGCCAGTCCTTGACAGGTCTCTCCTTGATCTGCTTCTGCTCAGCATCGATGAGAAAGGCTCGAACAGCATAAAGATTAGTCTTCAACCTTTCAATGAGCTTCTGAGTCAGCTTCTTCCCTTTGATCCAGTTAACAACTTCAGGGGAGGACATCCTGTCGAAAACAACACTAAGAACGGAAGACAAAACAGCTTCAGCAGCCATGTTTCTGAAGAGAAGTGATGAGATCTGAAGGAACAGATGGTAAGCAAGGGGTTGACTGGTGGTTGACTGGTTGTAGTAGTATGTGGTAGTGCCTTAACTGTGATCTGAGTTGAGTAGTTAAATAAATGTGTTAGGTGTTGAATATTTTTGAAATAAAAATGACTTCATGCTCTTATTGGTCTTCGAGAGATTCTTCACATGACATCCTGTATAGTTTTGATGTATTCACATGTCATATTAATTTGTTTTAAAATAAGATTCTTTAATAAAATTTATTTATCTAATATGTATATTAAATATTTTATTATAAGTATTAGAAAAAACAAAATATCTCATGAAAATAATTTTAAAAGACTTCTAAAATAATAAAAATTTATTAGTATTTCAAGTGTCTTTTATTTGCAATTTGTAGAAGAACAATTTGAGTATATATTAAAAATATTAATTGTATAATTTTTTCATGATATATTTTAACAATTTTTAGTCACCTTTTTGTTTTTGATATTAAAATGGTAGTAGTATTTTTTTGAAATGTGAACTCTTGGAGTGTTATTTTTAAATGTAGAACCATTTAATTAGAGAAGTAAAAATCTAACCGTTCGATTTGTTAAAAATATAAAAATCAGACCGTTCGATTTGTGTTTAAAAAAATTAAAAACTTAGAGATACAAAAATTGGACGGTCCGATTTGTGTACCCAAATTTTTTTAAATTTTTAAACACAAATCAAACAATCCAATATGTGTATCTTCTGCCGTTTTAAAAAACACAAAAAATTACTATATTAAAATATATCACTCATACTACTTTTATATTTAAATATTTAAATGCGAGACCTAATATATATTATAAAATATAACATATTTTTTAAATAAATTATAATAATATTTTAATATTTAAAATAATTTTTTATTTATTTTAATATTTTTTTAATTATATAAAATATTTAAAATATTTTTTAATTTTATTTATAAAATTAATGATAAAAAATTATTCTTAACTAGTTCAATTATAAAAAAAATTGGAAGGGTGCATTTTCAAGAGAGAGCAGAGAACCTCTGCCTCTAGAGTCTGAAGCTGCTGCCATCGTTGTTATTGCGCTTTCACAGTTTTGTTCCTCACTGTGCCCCCTCACTTCCCTGAACCCCCCCCCCCCCCCCCCCCTTCTCATCGTTCTCACCACTCTGCAACCCATTTTCTCCCTTCCTTCGAATTCATTTTGTTAACTAAGATTTGCACACCAAATGTTTGATGGTTTGCTTGCTATTTTTTTAGTTAGTGTCTGTGTAAACTAAGTGAGTGGGTAGTGTGTCCTATCTGCAAGATTGATTTTTTGTTATTTCTACTTCCAAAACAATTGGGGAAATGTTCTTGCATTCTCACTATCTGGGATATTCAAACATTCTTCCTTACACCCAATATTTCGTTAAAATGATCATATAAAATAACAATAATACTTTCTTTTTCGATTTCAATACTGTGGAAGATTTGAAAGCAGTTCATGAAACTTCTCGCAAGCTTTTAAGGTCATAAAATTCCAAAATTTCGCGCTTCGGTCTGAAACAGGTCAGTTACTCCTTCAAATTTTGTCTTGAAAGTTGAATTCTTGCATTTCAGTGTAAATACAATCTGGTGTATCTGCTGTTCATGGAGTTGAAAAAAATCTTGTACAACTATAATGATAGTTAATAATAAGCTTTGCCCTCTCTGGTTCTTCTTTTTGAAGTGTTCCAAGTTCCAACTAAAATGTGATATGTATGAGCAATGGCATTAATTATATAAGTTTTAATGTAATGCTTTGTTGTTTTCAGATTCAACTGCACTTCCAAAAGAATTGGTTGTGCAGTCCTTGTTTTGATACACCATCTTTAAGTTTCTATCGGTTCTTGAGTTCCATTATGGCCAGTAATTCTTTTGTAATCCCCAATGGAAGCGGCAACGGCAATGGCATTGGAAAACTCAACCCACCGCCAAATCTGCAGAGGAACTACCAAGTGGTAGTGGCTGCTACACCAGATATGGGATAGGTAAAGATGGGAAATTACCATGGAAGTTACCTACTGATCTCAAATTTTTTAAAGAGGTTACTGTAACAACATCTGATCCAGGGAAGAAGAATGCTGTTGTAATGGGTAGAAAAACATGGGATAGTATCCCTCTTAAATACAGGCCTCTTCCCGGCCGTCTTAATGTTGTTCTTACTCGCTCAGATAGCTTTGATATTGCAATAGCAGAGAATGTTGTTATATGTAGAAGTATGGCTTCTGCTTTGGAATTGTTAGCTGAACCTCCCTATAGTTTGTCAATTGAGAAAATATTTGTTATAGGAGGTGGACAAATATTTAGGTATATCCTTTTGACCTTTTCTTTCTCTGTGCATTATTCTTCCTATTTGTATTAGGCTCTTTCTCTATTACTGACGATAATTTTCATTTACAGGGAGACTTTAAATGCACCTGGATGTGAAGCTATCCACATCACTGAAATTCAGACTAGCATTGAGTGTGATACATTTATGCCTCCAGTTGATTCCTCTGTATTTCGGTTGTGGTACTCATCTTTTCCTAAGGTCGAAAACAACATTCGCTATTCTTTCACAACTTATGTGCGTGTAAGGTGTTCGGTGGAGCATGCAACTCAGAATACTGGTCCAGTTCTTGATAACAATTCAGATACTCTAAAGTTTGAGTTCCAGGATTTTTCTTTTCTTCCTAAAATGATTCTTGAAAGACATGAAGAATACAAGTATCTTAGGCTGATTGAAGAAATCATTTCTGAGGGTACAGCCAAAGATGATAGGACAAGGACTGGTACCTTGTCAAAATTTGGTTGCCAGGTAACATGTTGATGGCTATATTTGAGGGTTGCTGTAATTTGTACTCTGACATCTGTATCCATTTTTTACAGATGAGGTTCAATTTGCGCAGAAACTTCCCTCTTCTTACTACAAAGGTACACAGACATTATACTTATTATAGTTTAAAACATGTACTTAATGTACTGCACAAAATAACTTGCCATTCTTGTGATTATTTTCCTTTTTGTATTGTTCTTTTTTATTTATTTTATGTTCTTATTAGGTAGGTTTTATTGGGGAAGAGGAGTATTTATTCGTTCATTTTGTTTAGATAGATAAGTTGACACAACTTCTTCATTGATTCCTAGAAAGTATTTTGGCGTGGGGTTGTTGAAGAGCTTCTTTGGTTTATTAGTGGGTCTACAAATGCCAAGGTAATAATATATTCATCCAATCATTTTCTTCACACAAATGAATCATATCCTTTCCTAGTTATGTGACAAACAAGTTGATATTAACCAAATATTCCAATCAACACTATCTGAGCTTGGGTTTTAGAACTCAGAAGTGAATAAATGTATCTTGAATGATGTCAACATTATTAAAAAAATGGTTCTCAACTTAACTTTCAACCACAGTACTTCATTTTCATGAGATATTCATCTTTTCGGTTGTTACTCTCCAAGATCCTTCTGTTACTATAGTAGATATGATCATTATTAACTTATATTCTGAAAGTTATGTTACATTGGCAGTTGTTGCAGGAAAAAGGGATCCATATATGGGATGGCAATGCATCAAGAGAATACCTAGATAGGCAAGCATGACAGTCAGTTGTCTTAACTACAATTGTACATTTTTCTTCTTGCAGTTACTAAGTGGCTTCTATTTTAAATTATAGACTTGGCTTGACAGACAGGGAGGAGGGTGACTTGGGACCTGTTTATGGGTTTCAGTGGAGGCACTTTGGTGCCAGGTAGGTTGATCATACCTTTTCCTGAGCAGGTCCATAGACTATTGTGTTTTGGATTGCTTATCTCTCTATCCCTCATCTGACACTCTTTAGGTATACTAATATGCATGCTGACTACTCCGGCCAAGGATTTGATCAGCTGTTAGATGTTATTACCAAGATAAGGCACAATCCCAATGATCGGCGGATCATTCTCTCCGCATGGAATCCAGCTGATCTTAAATTGGCGGCCCTTCCACCGTGCCACATGTTTGCACAGGTCTGCTCTTTTTTTAGTTTTTCTTTAAACAAAGCTCTCTCTTCTCTCTCCTTTTCTTTTCTTTCTGCTGCTTCTTATTCTTTTTTTCCCCTCCAGTTCTATGTAGCAAATGGGGAGTTATCATGTCAAATGTATCAGCGATCTGCTGACATGGGCCTAGGCGTGCCATTTAATATTGCATCTTATGCCCTCCTGACCTGCATAATTGCTCATGTTTGTGGTATGTAAATTTTTGAAGCATCTCTTGTGGACTTTATATATTCAGATGATCAGATCTATCATATTTAGTTGTGAATGGCTTAAGTTAATATGGTGGTCCTCTATGAATTATTATTTTTCCCTAGTTCTCTATGAATTATTCGGTCTTGTTAATGTGCTGAACTTTGAAAACCTGATTTTATTTTGTTTGTAAAAGTATGTAATGTTTTATTTTCACTCCTCTTGTCAGAATTAGTTCCAGGTGATTTTATCCATGTCATTGGAGATGCACATGTTTACCAAAATCATGTGAAGCCTTTGCAGGAGCAGCTCCAGAACTTGCCAAGGCCTTTTCCGGTATGTAATTTTGAAGAAAATCCTTGCCACAATGTAATTTGATGCAAAATTTGACCGTTTAGTACTCTTCAATGTGTGTTCTGCTTTGTTGATTCAATGCAGACTTTGAAGATAAATCCAGAGAAAAAAGATATAGATTCTTTTGTGGCTTTTGATTTCAAGCTCAGTGACTATAATCCTCACCAGAAGATTGAGATGAAGATGGCCATCTAAAATGTAGGACATAATTGTTCAGTCCCTTCCTTAGGTATGCCATTACATGTTTGAAGGATTTGAAACTTGAAGATAACCATTCTCCTGAATCCTGAGTTGGCTAATTGTACTTTGCTATGTTTGTTCAGATTTGGGAGGTCAACAGAGAAGGAAAAAGAAAATTAAATCATTTCCATTGAAGAGCGTTGTGGGAAAATTAGGAAGGGTTTTAGCTTGATACTGAAGTCTAAATCTCCTTACTTTGTTTGCTATATTGTTTGCACCAAGTATGGGAGGTTTTAAGATGTATTTCGTTGCTACAGTTGATGTCCTCTTATGATTGAAGAATATATGCATGATTAGAGAATTCTCTGAGTGTCTCTAACTTTTTAATTTACTAAATAAAGAATATTTTATTTTAAATTCTTTTATAAGTAAAGCAATAATCGGCATACCTATTTTCTATTCATTTATTCTATAATGAACAGGGTTCAATTCTCTTCTTTCTTTATTTGTTTCTTTTTTAACTTTTATCTTATCAATATTACGTAAAATTTGGTATAATAACTATAGGAGGCAAACTATAATTAAATAAAAAGTAAGATTAAATAAAAATTTAGTATTTAAAGTGATTTTTATTTTTTAAAATATTAATTTTTTTAAATTTTAGTTAGAAGTTGTTATAAAGTAATTTAGTCAAATACTTAGAATTATTTAACAATTTTTAACAATTAATCGTCAACAATCAACTTTTTTTTTATTTTAGTTTTTCTATGGTATTTTTTAAATTTGACAAATCAAAAATTAATTTATCACCAAATTTTAATTAAAAAATTTATTATACAAAAACAAGACTTTAACTTAATACTTACTTAAAGAACTGTTTGACCTAATTCAAATTGGTTAACTAAGTATCAACTAAGATCAAGATAATTGCACTTTGAGTATTTATTTTTTTCTGGTTGAGTATATATTTAAATAGGTTTTCAAAAAAATTGTGTCAAATATTTTCGTTCTCAAAATATTTTATTATATTAAGGTTCTTGAATTTTATAAAAGTATGATATAAATTTTTACCTTAGTCAAATTCATTATTTTTATTTGGATAAATATAAGTCTTCCAAAATGTCACGGAAGTATTTATATCCTACTTTTATAAGACTTCAACCTAATTGTTGTGATAAGAATGACAGATGGATGCCCATTAATGATACAGGTGGCTGGAGTTTTCAAGAGAGAGAGTTGAGATTATTATGTAGACCAATTTTAATAAAAGTTGAATTCTTACGTACAAGACATAAGCAATAAAACAAAAATCAATTCTCTCTTTTTCTTATATATATACATTACAACATATAGTATTAGTAAATACATATATGAATTATTATTGAGCTAATTATATTAATACTAGAGTCTTCTATTTATACATATTTATTTTATATTTAGTATATCTTTTATTTATTTTACAACATGTTATCAGCACGAGACTCTGATCAAATTTTTAAAGACTTTGGTAACAAATTTTCATTATGTCAAAACTCTCTCATCTTGAATTCAATGCTCTTGATATATCTTGAAACAATTATTTATCATGGATATTAGATGCTGAAATCCATCTTGATTCAATGGATCTTGGAGATACCATTAAGGCTGAAAATAATGCATCCCAGAAGGATAAAGCCAAAGCCATAATTTTTCTTCGTCGTCATCTTGACGAAGGATTGAAAAATGAATATCTCACATTAAAAGATCTTGCAGATCTTTGGAAAGACCTTGAAGAAAGGTATAATCATCAGAAAACGGTGATACTTACTCAAGCCCAATATGAATGGACGCACTTGTGTTTACAAGATTTTAAATCCATAAATGAATATAATTCTGCAATGTTTCGAATCACCTCACGAATGAAATTATGTGGGGAAAAGATAACTGACCATGATATGTTGGAGAAAACTTTCTCAACATTCCATGCCTCGAATGTGCTCCTGCAGTAGCAGTATCGAGAAAAAGGGTTTAAAAAATATTCTGAGTTAATTTCTTGCCAATCATGAAGCGCGACCAGCTGGCGCCGCCCCATTTCCTGAAGTAAATGTGGCAAATTACCCCAGAAGAGGTAAATGACAAGGTTTTAATAACAAGAAAAATTATGGAAAGAAAAGGAATTATATTCAAAAGAGAGGATCTCACCAGAAGTGGGATAAATAAAGAAATATCAGGCAGAATAAATCAACAGAGGATAAGTGTTTCCGTTGTGGTGGAAAGGGTCATTGGTCACGTACCTGTCATACCCCAAGGCACCTAGTCGATCTTTACCAGGCATCTTTAAAAAAGAACGACAAGGGAAAATAATCGAATTTCGTTTCAAATGATGCTGAAAATTTCACCACTCATTATGATGTATCTGATTTCTTTGAGGATCCTGAAGGAAATATTGGTCAGTTGATCAATGATGGAATAATTTAATGTGTGAGATTGTTAAGTATTCATGTAAATAAATAATGTAAAGAACTTATTTGTTAAGTTTTATTTTCTATGTATTTAAGTTTCAAATATGATGTATATAAATAATGAAGTATTAATGTTTATGAATTTTGAAATCATTAAATATGTCATGTTTTAAAATAAAATTTTAGTATATGACATTATTTTTATGTGCAGTATTTCTTAGAAAAATAATTCCGATCAAGTATTCAATTTAACTATGCATACTACTCATTTTATTATTATTTGTCTTTGAAGAGAATGACAAAGATATGTAATGAAGATGTATGACTTGCGGATAGTGCAAGTTCGCACACTATTCTCAAAAGTGATATATATTTTACCCATCTTGTGCCAATAGAAGAATGTGTTAATACTATTATTGGCTCATGCAATGTGATTGAAGGCTCCGGAAGAGCTATAATTTTGTTTTCCGGAGGAACAAAATTCATAATAAATAATGCACTGTTATCTACCAAGTCTCGAAGAAACTTGTTAAGCTTTAAAGATATTCACCGAAATGGATATCATATTGAGACTATGAATGAGGGAAGTCATGAGTACTTATGTATCACAACTCATGATTCAGATAAAAAGGTTATATTAGAAAAGTTGCCCTCACTTTCATCTGGGTTATATTATACCAAGATTAGTACAATTGAACCACATGCCACTGTGTAAACCAGAAGTTTACTAGCCCAAATGAATTCATAACTTGGCACGACCGATTGGGTCATCCGGGAACAACCATGATGAGGAGAATTATTGAAAACTCCCATGGACATTCACTAAAGAACCAGAAGATTCTTAAAACTAGTGAATTTTGTTGTGCTGCATGTTCTTAGGGAAAGTTAATTTTAAGGCCATCACCAGTAAAGGTTGGATTGGAGTCCCCTGAATTCCTAGAAAGGATTCAAGGTGATATATGAAGACCTATTCATCCACCATGTGGATCTTTTAGATATTTTATGGTCCTGATAGACGCATCTTCGAGATGGTCACATGTGTGCTTATTGTCCTCTCGCAACCTAGCATTTGCAAGATTACTGGCTCAAATTATTCGACTAAAAGCACAATTTCCAGAAAATCCAATCAAAGTAATTCGTCTTGATAATACTGGTGAATTTACTTCCCAAGCTTTTGATGCTTATTGTATGGCTAATGGAATAAGTGTTGAACATCCAGTAGCTTATGTTCACACACAAAATGGGTTAGCAGAATCGCTTATTAAATGCCTCCAATTAATTGCTAGACCCTTGCTTATGAGAACGAATCTCCCAACCTCGGTTTGGGGGCATACTATTTTACATGCCGCAGCACTTATTCGTTTGAGACCAACGAGTTACCATCAGTTCTCTCCTATGCAATTAGCATTTGGCTAGCAGCCAAATATTTCCCATTTAAGAATATTTGGGTGTGCGATATATGTTCTCATTGCACCACCTAATCGCACCAAAATGAGACCCCGAAGAAAATTGGAGATATATGTTGGATATGATTCTCCCTCTATAGTGAGATATCTTGAGATACAAACTGGAGATGTATTTAAAGTCCGGTTTGCGGATTGTCATTTTGATGAATCAAAATTTCCAACATTAGGGGGAGAGAATAAGTTTTCTGAAAAGGAACTTAATTGGAATGCATCATCCTTGATGCATTTAGATCCTCGATTATGGCAATGTGAACTAGAAGTTCAAAAGATTATCTCGGTAAGAATGTATGAAATATTGAAATGTGTTTGAAGATAAAATGAGTAAATATTGTTTAGACTGTTTTTATGTGTTTTGTAGATGGAAAGTATCCAGGTATTTCGGCAGCGAGCTTAAGAGTTCGTCTGAAGACCAATAATGTTGAAAAGAAGGGTATTATTTTCAAAAAGGAAGCTAAGGCTGACGTCATAAATTTATGTGATGATCTAGTTGAGAAGGAGAGGGAGATTCCCTTAGAAGAGTTTACTGCTTTCGTGTGTAAGCAAGAAAGGCTACATGGTTTTGCTGAGGATGAGGATGGCTCCTCGGTGTGGAATAAGAAGTTTTATTTTATGGTTGTTGCTGACGAGGTATTACAGGCGTCTTCCGACATTTCTCTCATTGGTGAGGTCGGGGATATTGCCGTGGACCAATATCTTCAGGTATGAAACTGAGCTTAATTATAAATGCTTGATAATTATGAGTTATATGTTATATAACTTCTATTTTATTTAGGTTCTGGGATTTCGTTTGGTTAGTATTGGTCGGAGCCAGGAAGGGAGGCATAGGAAACTTTTGGATAGGAATTTATTATTATGAGTTATATGTTATATATCTTAATTGTAGATGCTTGATAGTTACTAGTAATATGTTATATATCTTATGTCGTTTGTTTAAAATCTCCATTTGACTCTTGGCTTTCTCTCGAAATTCGGCCAAAGTTCTGGGTTTGGCCACTATAATGGCCTCTTCAAATTTTCCTGGGCGAAATTCATTCTTTATAGCATGTAGGTGCACTTGTGGGTGGAGGTTTGGAATGTTCATTGCTACTTTGGTGAAGTGAATAACATACTCCCTTAGGCTTTCATGTTGTGCTTATTTGATAGTGTTCAGATAGTCGGAGTCGTATAGATATATGGAAGATGTAGCAAACTGATCTTCATATAACTTTGCAAGCTCCTGGAAGTGTGAAATAGAATTTGCAAGCAAAGTTGAAAACCAATCAAGTGCAGGACCGTCTAAAAAGTAGGAAAACAACGACATAAGGTAGGATCGGAAGCACCGTTTACTATTATCATGGAGCGGAATTTTTTGACGTGTTTTTTCGGATCACCCATGCCACCATAGGGAATTAGAGTTATTGGTAACGTAAAGTTCCTAGACAGTTTAAAATTCATGACATATGCTGTGAATGGTCAAACTGTGTTGTCCAATTCATCATCTTTATTGGTTTGTTGATCTTCCTCTGGTTGTTGAGTTTCAAAGACGTGCATTGGATCAGAATTTTCTTCCTTGTCATCCATTTGTTCATTGTGATCACCATTATTAGCAATCCGAGTATTGATTAATTCGGTTATTTGATTTGCTATTCTTTGATTTTTTTTTGCCATACACTAATTAGCCTGTTGTAACTCTGTTATCATCCGAATGAGTTCGGATGATGTGGGAGAAAGTTGGTCAGCCATAGATAAATCCGATAATTTTGGGACTTAAAAAGAAGGGTTTTTGTTTCTAGGCTCCACAGTAGGCGTCAATTGTTCTTGTGAAGGTTGGCTGCTGTATAGCTCGTTCGCCGGTGAATAACTGAGAGCTTTCTGTTGAGATGAGTTATACTTCAGCAGCAGGAGAACAAAGGGATAGACATATGCAAAAGGCACTTTAACGCTCAAATTAGTGAATGAATAATAAATTTTATTTATTTTAATATATCTTTAAACAATTTTTTACTTTTCTTTTATATTTGGGATGAGGTATATACGATTATATTTTTCGAATATTTTATTTAAATGAGGAATAATAGTGTTTTAAAATGTTATGATACGTTTTGATATTTAGTTATTTAATAATCTACTTATAATGTTTATAGCCAAATTATTATGTGTAACCAAGTCATAACGGTCACATATGTTAGACATTAGGATTCAGTTGAATTAGCAAGAGAAACCTAATTGAATAACTTAATTTATTATAAGATAAAAAAGTTAAAGATCTTTCCAAACATTAAAGTCTGTACTTGAGACATTATAACTTATAACATTTTATTTTGGACTGGGGCCATGGGCCAGAGATCCGACCCGACCACACAACCAGAACCCGATTCGCCCCTAACCCGATCCTGCTAGTGCCCGACCCTAAATCTAATCTCATCTTCCTCGCAATGCTCTCTGTTAGCGCTTTATGTTGCCGCTGGAAGCTCCCTTACCAGACCGCCTTGTTGCATGGATTTGACGCTTGAAGCATCCTTCCCTTTTGGTGTCCTCCGGTCCAATCTGCAATGTATCTTTCTGAGTTCTCCCGCAACCGCCGTTTTCCTCGATAGCCCGGTAATGAAGCCTCTGATGATGGGTCCGCCTTGGAGCATCCATTCGGTCTGTCTCGGCCGGAGTGATCGTCTGCCTCGAAGCAGTCCGCATAGAACTAGGCCCCTCGGCGCTCGCTCCTCGATCCAATCTCCAAGCTTCGCCAATTGGATTGCTCCTCTCTTCAGTTGGCCTATGCGATGCCATGGGTCGATGCTGCGCTCCCCCTTCAGCTTCTTGCATGTCCCGATCTTCCATGTCCACCCCCTCAGGTAGCTCCTCTTCTGTTTGATATCTTTGATGGTTGGTTGGAATCGGAACCCCTTTGGCTTGATTTTGTGCCCTTTGATTATGCTGTAGCATTGCGAACCTAGCTTCTGTTCTGATTGTGTTCCTGACAGGATTAGGAGTATTGAAAGTCCACTGGCTTCTTAGATCATTCTTCACTGCCATAGCTGCCAGTTGGTGAGCTACTATGTTGCCTTCCCTTGGAGTCCAGGTAGCTCCCACATTTGGCGCCTCTTCCAGCATCTGCAGAATGTCTCTTAGGATTGCGTCTGCTTCCGCCATAGGCATTCTAGCTTTAATGGCTTGAACCAGAGGTAAACAATCTGTCTCAATTATACAGTTTTCTATTTGTAAATTCTTTATGAGAATGAGAGCTTCTCTATATGCCTGAGCTTCTGCTGCTAGTGCTGAATTTGTGGTGAATTTTGATGTTGTCCCAGTGATGATCTTTCCCTGCCAGTTCCTGATAACGACTGCTGAGGCTACCTTGCCTGTATCCCTATGGAAAGCCGCGTCCGTGTTAACCTTCAACCTATTTTGTGGCGGGGGCCTCCAGGTAATTCTCTTCCTATCACCAATCCTGTCTGTTCTTGGATTTTGGTTTGTGCTGTTTCCCTTTGTTGCATTGTGAAATTCTGCTGCTAGATGTTCTGCATTAATTATTACCTGTTCTGGATTGATTTTTGTTTGCTGGAATATGTATTGATTCCTTGCTTTCCATATACACCAACATACACACCCCAGATTACATAAAATTTTCTCCTGATCCTTTCCTGTCCAGCTTTTTATTTTCTGAACTGTTTCCATCATCCATTTTTCGAACAAGGTCACATTATAGGCTGTAGGTGCTATTTGAATGCTAGATCCGAACCAAACTGCTCTCGTCCATGGACATAAAAGTAAAGCATGTTTGACAGTTTCATTCTCATCCTGGCAAATGCTACATGAAGGCTTATCTGTACATTTACGCTTATACAAATTTATATTAATTGGCAGAATTATTTCCACTGCTTTCCATAAGAACATTTTAATCTTTTGTGGCACTGGCAATCTCCATATAGTCACCCAAACCTCCCTGAAGTTCTGACTCGACGAGGCTTTGTTGAATTTTGTCTCTTCCTTTGCATCTTTCTCCTCTTTCGCAGCACGGTAGCCTGATTTCACTGAATATTGTCCGTCGACTCTATATGCCCATATAAGATTGTCCTTCTTGTTAATCAGGCTGATGGGCGTTCTAGTAATCAAATCCGCTATGTTCCCCAGAAATAATTCCTTAATTCTGTTCTCATCCCAGCCCTCCCCCTGTTTTATTAGCTCGCTCACTTTTCTAATTTGCTCTTCTCCACTTCTCCCCATTTTACCTCTTCCTGCCACCCAATTATCCCTCTAGATATCTATCTCCGTTCCACTCCCAACGCTCCATTTACCTTTCCTTCTAAGGAAATCCCTTCCCTCCAACAAGCTTTTCCATATCCATGACGCGTTCCTTCCTTCTCCTGCTTCCCACAGGCTGTAGTTGGGATAATAAATTGCCTTAAGAGTTCTTGCCCAAATTGCTTCCTCCTCTTTTAGTAGTCTCCAAGCCTGTTTTGCTAGGTGCGTAATGTTTTGGCATTCTAAATCCTTGAACCCCAAGCCTCCATTTGTTTTACACTTAGTCAATTTTGTCCAACTTTTCCAATGAATGCTTTTTTCCTTCCCGGTTATTTGCCTACCAAAACCTGGCTATTGCTGCCTCGATTCCTCTGCAGAAGGATTTAGGGAATTTGATGACATTCATAGCAAAAGCCGGGATCGCTTGTATTACTGCTTTTATCAAAATCTCCTTTCCGGCTTGGTTTAACAGCTTCTCTTTCCATCCTTGCATCTTGTCAAGTATTTTCTCCTTTATCCACTCCAGTGCCCTATTCTTGGATCTTCCCCATCTCGCAGGCAACCCTAAGTATCTTCCTGGATCCTCCCACGCCGCCATTCCGGTGATCTCTTCTATGTTCACCCTCCTCTGTATAGATACTTGGCTTCCAAAAATCAGCCCGGATTTCTCTGTGTTGATTCTTTGACCTGATGCCTCCGTGTATTTGTTTAAAATCTGAATGAGTTGATACATCTCCTCCTCTTCCGCACCTGCAAAAATTATGCAATCATCAGCGAATAACAAATGAGTAATTACCGGTGCTGATGGGGCTAATTTTATTCCAGAAATAAGCTTATCCCTCTTCGCCTTTTCCATGAGATTAGTGAAGCTTTCAGCTGCCAAGATAAAGAGGTAGGGTGATAAGGGATCTCCCCTGTCTAAGACCTCTTTGCGGGGTGATCTTATTAGATAGCTTCCCATTTATTTTAAATCTATAAGTGGCGCTTTTTACGCAACTCATAACCAGCCTCACCCATTCATTACTGAAACCCAATTCTTCCATGACCTTCTGCAGAAATTTCCATTCCAATCTATCATAGGCCTTATTCATGTCCAATTTCATGGCTAGGTCTTTGCTTCCCGAATTTCCTTTTTTTGTTTAACATATGGAACGCTTCCTGCACTATAACTATATTGTCTTGTATGAGTCTTCCTTTGACAAAGGCACTCTGAACTGGAGATATGATTTGATCAAGCACTTTCCTTAATCTCCCCACCAAGACCCTTGTTACAATCTTATATGCAAAATTGCAGCAACTTATTGGTCTGAGCTGATTGAGACTTTCCGGTTGACTGACTTTGGGTACCAAAACAACAGTAGTTTCCCCTAAGTCCCCAGGAATGAAACCTTCTTCAAAAATTTGCTTCACTACTCCACAAACTTCTTTGTTCAGGATCTCCCAGTGTTGTTGGAAAAATAACCCATTCAAACCATCTAGCCCCGGAGCCTTCAACCCTCTCATACTAAAAACTGCCTCCCTTATTTCCTCATCATTAACTTTTGCCATCAGTTCCTCATTCATCTCTCTGGTAACTCTCCTTGGTATGTCCCTTATGCAGTCTTCTAGATTTCTGTTCCCTTCGGAGGTAAACAACTTAGTATAATACCTTTCCACTAACCTCATTATGTCTTCCTCTCCTTGTATCCACTGCCCAATTTCATCTCTCACTTTGTCAATTCTATTCCTAATTCTTCTCTGAATGGTTGTTGCATGATAGAATGCTGTGTTTTTGTCACCCCCCCCCATTTTAGCCATTTCAACCTAGATCTTTGCCCCCAATATTTTTCCTCTTGTTTCCAAAGTTCTGATATTTGGTTCTTTAATTCCCTCTCTCTTGTCTGATCTCTTTCCGTCAAATCAGCCTCTTGGATATGATGTAGCTCTGATCTCTTTCTTTCTAATTCTTTATCTGCTCTCTTGAACTTCCGTCTGCTCCATTCCATCAGCTCCCTTATGCATCTGTTTCTCTTCCTTATGAATTGGCCCCAACAATTTCTGTTTCCCTCGTTCTGTTGCCAACTCTTCATGATCACCTCTTTGCACTCCTCATGCTCAGCCCAAAACGCCTTAAACTTAAATTCTTTTTTTATCCGCCCTCTTGGTTGAATATCCAATATAAGCGCACAATGATCTGAACTTATAGCCGGAGCTGCTTTTAGACTAGCGTTCTGGTATATCTGCAACCATTTCCAGTTCATTAACACCCTATATAGTCTTTCCCTAGTGATGAAATTGTTTCTAGGATTACTAAACCAGGTGTATTTACTTCCTTTAAGGTCAACATCCATCAAGCCATTCTCATTTACAAACCTTCTAAATGTTTCTAAGCAGATTTTTGGTTGTGGAAGAAGACCTACCTTTTCTTCTTGACTTAGTATATCATTGAAGTCCCCCAAATAAGCTTGAGGTTCCTCCTTGCTTATATTACTTACCGTAAGCTCCTGCCATAGCTTCCTCCGCTTTTGAAAAATAGGATTTCCATACACAAAAATACCCTGCCAATTCAGATCATTATTAATGTTAATATTTGCTTTAATATAGTTACACACACATTCATAAACATTAACATTAACATTAGATTTCCATAGGAGACATAGTCCACCGGACAAGCCCCGGGGTTCTACGCAAAACATATAACAAAATTCAACTTCCTTCTTATCCTATTCATTCTATCCTTACTGGCCCTAGTTTCCATGAGAATACTATGAGCGGCTTGTCTTTTTTACAAAGATTGTATAACTCAGAGATTGTCGGGGCAGCCGCAATTCCCCGACAATTCCAGCTGATTATACTCATCTCAGCCATTTTTGTCATTCCTTGAAAAATTCAGTGTCCTGTATTGCTAGTTGATACTCCCCTGAGTCCTGAGAAGTATTGCTGTTCTTCAGTTTCTTGGGCTCCTTCTCCTCATACTCCACCCTCCATTCCTTGTCTGTTAGCAAAGGCACCTGTATAAGTTATCTTTTCCTTTTTAGATTCAGTTTCATTTCCAGCTTCTTAGCTAGCTTTGTTTCCCAATCTTCCTCTATCTCTGTTTCTTCCTCTTGATCTTCATCACTTGCTAACTCGACATAGTAGATATTCTCCCCCAAGTGAGCATGTGACCCTCGAATCATGAACTCTTTCTGCCTATCCTTTGACGGTTTCTTTTGTTTGTCCTCCTCCCTTCCATTCTTTAGCAAGGCTTGATCTGAAGGTTTATTTTGTTTGTCCTCTTCCCTTTCACTCATCTGCAAGGTTGGATTTTCGTTCCCTTCCATTCTACCATCACACACTTGTTTACCCTTATGTCTTGCTAACATTAGTCTTTTTAATTCCTGGCCTATGGTCTCTTTTCCTTTTTTGTTCTCCAGGCCCAACCTCTCCTTCGCAATGCTGTAGCTATTCACTTCCCCTTCCTCTGTTATATATTGCTTCAGCCCATTACCTTCCACATTCTCTTCATGTAACATATTTGCCCCTGTGTTGGCCCCATTCTCCTTTGTTGGGCCCTTCCTTCCTAACCCCTGCTCTCCAAATATTTTTCCTCCCTTCTGGGCCTTATTGTTAATGGCCCGTTCATTTTTTCTCTCCCTTATCTCCTCAACGAGGCTTTTCAATTTATAGGCTGCTCCTAGGGTAATCTGCGTATTCCTAACTCCCTGAAAATCAGGGATTTCTGGTACTTTCTCTACTTGCTCTTCTGCCTCAGCCATCTCTTCTTCTCTCCCAGTTTGGTTTTCCCAGACACTCTCCTCCTTGATTTTTTGCTGCAATGCCTGTTCATCCCTTATCCTGCTCTCCTCTGAGCTTTGCTTTTCCCCACTCTCCCTTCCCCGATTCTGTTGCTCACGCGCCAATTCCTCTCCCTCCTCACTCCACCTTTGTTGTTTTGAGCTTTCTCCTCCCACTGTTGACCCTGGTTGGCCATGCCCTGCTCCCAGACCTGGTGCATACCTCTTCTTAGTGGGATCCCAGCATGCCATGGCAGTTGGGTTCTTACATGTCTTCTTCTCATGCCCAAGAATTCCGCAATTGAAACAGTAGCTATCCGGCAACCTTTCATACCTGAAGAAGACCCACAAAGGAGGCAGCTCCTCCCTGTCTAACCAAAAGCCTGTGGGTAGAGCCTTGGTAATGTCGATGCTGACCCTGATTCTCAAATATGATCTCCTCAGAATGCCATCCGTTTTTGGGTCTTCCACCTCTGCTAACACTCCCAACATTTCTCCTATGCGCGCTCCTGTTTCTTTATCCATGAAGTCGAGCGGGATGCCGTGGATTTGAATCTAAAATTCCATGAAGTCATGATCTACCTCGAACACAGATTCACCCTCTCTCCATAGTCTAAGGTTGATCATATTTCCTCTAACATTCCATGGCTCGTCCTGCATGATTTGTAGCCCTTTCTTTCTATCTTTGAAACTGAACAACATCTTCTTCGAACCAATATCAGTAACTGCAACCCCCTGTGGGTTTCCCCACATTCCCAGTAAGGCATTCTTGCATGTTTTGAAACTTATCTCCTTGTTACTTATTATCTTGCCCACTACATTTAGGCAATCTTTCTTGTATCCCAGCTCTCCAGGTTTATTAAGCTTGATTACTTTTCCTTCAATGCTGCTCATGCTGTGAGTTGCTCAATATATGTTGTTGTGTTTCACAGGTCTTTTCGCTGTTTAAGCGCTCCGGTTGGTAAAGTATAGTGGATATTAGGAGGTTTGTTGTGGTAATTGAAGCTGGTTGAAAACTCCCTTTTGGAGAAGAACCTGCAGTTCTTGGACGACTCTCCTATTGAGAGAGAAAAGCTCCCTTTTGGAACTGGCAGTAGCTCAAGTGTTAAGTTCGTAAACTCTCTAACTACTTGCATAACTTATAACATTGTCTTGACATCCTATGAAAAATGTACTCCGAATCTTATCTATGTTTTTAATCGCGTGGGCTGTCCCACTAGGGCTAGCAGCAACAATAATGTCATCGAACCCAATGGTCACTTCACCATAACGTTTATGAGGAACTTTGCTATTCTCCAACTACAAAACCATTACAAATTACAAGTCAGTCAAGTCATAAAGAAGAAACAACAATGTTATCCCATAAAAAAAAGAAAAAAAAAACAACAATGATAACAACAATAAACTCGGTGTTAACTATATAAGATCAAACGAAATCATTACATGTTATCTTATCATATCTATAGTAAAATTGTTTACACATAAATTTTATTTGATCATCTCATGTAAGATTTTTTTGGATATTCCTCTTTTATTAACCACCAAATGATAAACTCATAAAAGTTAAATTGATTTGATCGACGGCTAAATTCAATTTTAAAACATTGCTTAAATATATTATTAATTGTGAAGTGTTAGCTGAAATGTTTATATCTTAAGAGAAATGAGTTTTTACTAGTATTGCTATTTTTAGTAAACTCCATCTCATGTTTTAGTTATATTTCATACGGTATGAAATAATATAACATTTCTTCGGTTATTGAAAGTTTGAGACCACAAGACCCGTATGTTTTTAATTCAAAGGATTACACGGTATATAAAATGTAAAATACAATTCAATTAATAGAATATTTTTTAAACATTTCATTTGTATAGATGCAATTGAATTTATACATAGTTAACAAACTAGATGATGTATGATATGTGAACTATTATAATGGATATGAAATGAGATAGGGTGAGTAGGGTCGGGTTAGTTTGGATTTATGTTCGATCCAAATCAAACTGATTAAGAACGAATTGGTTCGGTTTGGTAATGGGTATTCGATGAAACAGAAATTTATAAAAAAAATAAAATTTTTATCTTAAAAATTCTGTAACTACAATAAACATGTAAAATCAATAGAAATAATCCAAATATGTTAATCACAAAATATATTAAAAATTAAACACATTAAAATCCAAGCATATTAAACACTAAATACATTAAAATCTAAACATGTTAAATACCAAACATATTAAAGACTAAATACAAAGTACAATAAAAAAAAAACTCAAAATCATTATATATATATATATATATATTTTTTTTTAAATTTTTATTTTTTTATTTAACTAATACATGGTCAGATCTACGAATTGGTTCGGGTTTTACACCCCCAAAAGCCATAATCATTACCCGAACAGCCGAACTAATTATTAGAGAGAGTCATTGGTTTGATTCGAGTTGGACCCGATAACCCATTAATTTCAGAATCAATTTAATTGGTTCGGTTCGGATTCGGACAGATAATCTAATACCCACTACCCTTAAAATGAGGAGTAATAGAACATAGGTGTAATTTATATAAACTTAATTTCAAATACATATTTATGATGTATGGCAGAACAAATATATATAGTACTCAAAATTAATGGAGAAACTTACCCTATATCTTGTCATAGCACCCCAAATAACAAGTGTCTCGTTACAATCATGGTGTCTATGATTTCCTCTTAACTTTCCGGGTCGGATTTCTCCTGCATGAATTGAAGCAGAAGTGATAGCTCCACCTAAAAAGTTAGAGAAAGTATAGAGAAATAAATTTTAGTGAGTTAATATCAGTCCATTCTAATTTTTAAGTTTATAATTTAGAATTTAGTGTTAAAAATTTATAATTTATGGTCTAAATTTTAGGATAAAAATAATTTTGAAAATTAGCTAATATAAACTAAAAAACGATAATTACCTAATATTACTCGAAAAATTATATTTCTATTTTAAGTGTACGTTTGATTATCCTAGTACTTGATTATTTAGTTGAAAAAATATATAAATTAATCTATATAAAAATACAAATATACATAAATATATGATGACTAATTTAATAATTAACTTTTTTACATATATTACTTTCAAATAACAATAGATAAAAAGATTTAGGAAAAATTAGAGACCTGAAATACCAGAAGAAGAGGCAAGAGACAATGGATCAAGGAGCCAACCACGGTCATCTTTCAGAATCTTGGAAGGAATTCCAGATCGAAATCTGAGCAAGTTGGCGTTAATATCATCTATGGCACTCCAATGCCGGGAAGAGGAAGAAGCTTTGGAAGCAGTGTGGAAATGGAGGGAGATCCAGGTGAGGAAGAGGAATATGGTGAGAACAAATGGAAGAGAGAGAGGTCTTTGGAGGAACTGAAGCATAGATGCTCTCTTGTGGTAATGCTATTTTATTTGTTTTGAAATGTACATCATTAAATCATATTCACTTTCTTATAACTCAATTATGGATTACTAAATTTACTTCTTTTTATAAATTAGTGCATTTATATATGTTTGTGTAATTTTGTAATTTTAGTTTTGAGTTAAGATCCAGAGTAATAATTGAGATTGACCATATTTATTAAAAGGAAAAGTATAGGTAGACAATAAAAAAACTAAATAATGTGAACAATGAATATATCGGATGTTCATTTCACTAGGTGTACGGATAGTTACTCTAATATTAAGATTTAAGTGAGTAATTTTAAGATGTAATGTGTTTTGATTTGATTGGTAGTTGTTCATATTGTTCAAGAAAATTATTGGTTACCTAACATTGTCCTTTTCAAAATTAGATAATTTAGTATGTGAAATTATGAGACTAATGCTAGATTGATTATATAAATGCTATTTTCTATGGTAATATAAATGTGTTGTAAGATATATATATATTTTTTTGTTGTTGCATGAAAAACATGGTAACTTTATATGAAATCTAAAAATTTATGTGTTATTTATTCACTATAACACTACTTTGGGTTTTCTTTTAATATATTGTAATAGATAGATAGATATAAAAAAAGAGATGCAAGTAGTGTTTACAGTAAGTAAATAATATGTTTACACAGTTGGTTGATGCCTTGGTAATATATTCTTATTTTTAATTGCTTCTCTTATTTGATGGTTTGAAATGGAAACTTTCAGCTTTTATTGATTCTCAAAGATTTTATTACTATTTACCTGTTCACTTATCATAAAGTGGGATAAACATAGTTGTTGCTGCATTATCGACTAATTTTTGTTATTTTTCTAACAAAACATGCAATTCTTAATCAATAATGTATAAGAAAATACAGAAAAAAAAAAATCGTAGACCATAGGTTTAAGGGGCAAAACAATTAATCTCATTCCTCCAATATATAAACTCCAAGCAAGGTAATTCAACCATATTTATAGCACGTTATACATGTAAAGAAATTTTTTAAAATCCCAAAACAAAATACATGCATGCAAAAGAATGTACCAGCATAAATCTTGCAAGAAGGAAAAATAATGGCAGAGATTAGAGTGGCTATTGATGAATTAAACCCCAATAATAAGGAGCTACTGTCAACTAATGGAGAAGGTTAGTGAATGCAAGAGGACAGATGATGGCATTCTTCAAGATTGTCTTCATCATCATCTTAATTCATTCCCTTTTCATTCTTTAACCATTTAAATATTCTGAATTCCCTATACTTTTCATTTGTGAATTTTTGGCACTCTTATTTCACTACAAATATAACCTTCCAGACCATGACCATGAAAGTCTAAATCTTCAAAAGCAGAAAAACAAACAAGGTATTAATTTACAATGCAATGGTTATGTGACACAGTGACAGCATATGTTGACTTGATTTCTCTTGATAAGATTTTGAATTAGTCCAATAGTTCATAGCCACCAATCAATATCCCATTAACTAAAGCAAAACTAAATTTATCTGCTAAACTTTAGTTCATGCGCCTGAAATTTATTATCAGATGGTTTGGAAGAATTTTAGAGTGTAACATATACATGAACCCAAATTCAAAAGGTAAATATGATAATGATCAATAAGAAGGACAATAATCAATATTTTTTTTTGGTGACTGGACAATAATCAATATGAAAATGATCAACATTATGATGGCAGTGAAGGTGGACTTCCGGTATTCTTCTGGTGCTTCCTTGCAAACTGGAATGGCTGGACCCACCGCAGACATACGAATTGGCTCTTGCCACGTGGCTCTCTATGTCATTGAGTTGCTTACCATGTGATTGGACCAAAACAGCCATGTCGAAGAACACTTTATGAAGCTCATTGAGGCTGCTCTGTTGCTCCGTTGCTTTGTGCAAGAAAGTTTCAACCACCACATACAAATTTTCATATTTTGAGTAATCAAAGTTATTCTAACATTATAAAGTAGATATTCCTTCTCATGTAATATACAAATTTTTCATGAAATGATTTTTTTTTTTTTAAAAAATGGAAAGAAAACTCGTTAGTTCAGGCATCCTTACCACTTTAGTCATGAAGGTTTCTCCTCTGTTGCAGTTATTATCATTGTATTGTTTCTGAGAATTCCTGTGAGTATTAGAATGATTGAATATTATTGATGCATCAAAAGCAAAATCATAACTGCACAAGTTATCTCCTGTTTGCTTCCATGGAAAAGCTGTATGAATAATACAAGACATTAATAACAATGAAGAATAACAATAATGAGATAGAAAGAATTACCTGTTGAAGTGTTGGATTACCAAATCCATCTCCAATCAACTTGAATGGCGGGGATGTGGGAAATTTTGGGCCAAACCTGCGGGTCCTTCATCTCACACCGTTTACCCAAAGGGCTTCCATCGATGATGAGTCGTAACAGAGAGGCAGGCAGCTTTTCTCCGTCAATGTTCTCCAAATTGAAACAATAATAAATACATAATTCTTGCAGGGAGGTGAGGTGGGCAAGTCCCTTGCATTCCAACATCTCCACACTTTTGATGCTGCTCAGGGAGAGAGACTCAAGGGTGGCAGGCAACCAACCTTCCTTTGGGAGACACTTCACACTCTCATTTTCACCTTCAATACAAAGATGAGTAAGCCCATCAAACTGCGATGCTACACAGCTGAGTTGTTTCTCGCAGTAGCTGATGCTAAGAGATCTCAAGCTACGCTGTGGATCCCCTGTAGCACACAATTCAATCTCTGGGCAACCAAGTAATCTGAGATCTTCTAGCTGAGGTGATGCCATCCATAGCGTCTGCAGGGATTTCAAACTCCCACAATTCTTTATCTCTAGAGAACGGAGAGATGAAAGAGAGCGTGACACCACGAGAGACTCCATCTTTTCACAGTCGCTGATTTCAACACGCACAAGATTTGGAAAGGAATCCAGCGAGAAGGATGTAACCGAATCACAGCTGTTATGTATCATTAGTTTATGCAATGAGTGGTGTTGGCCTTCCATTTGGAATTCTAATTTGTTGCAATTCGATATCGTCAGATCTTGTAGTGCTGCAGGAATACTACTGACTGGAAACAATACGCGGGATGAACAGCCTGAGACGGATAAAAATCGGAGGCAAGTGAGTTGGGTGTGCGCAATGGCCTCCATCACCGACTCCACTTGATGCTTTCCTTTAATTGAAAGCTCATGCAGCAAAGGAGGTAGCTCCCCAATTCTCACTTCTTTGCTTCCTTCTATGCATAAAGAGGTAATGGCAGGAGATCTTGGAACACAACAACTGAGCTGCTCGCAATTCAGAATAGTAAGATCTTCCAAAGATGGTAGTTGATTTGGCAAATCTCCTCTCAACACGGGACAATTCCATATGATAAGCTTCCTAAGTCGAGGAAATGCATTGAACTCCAACGAACGCCATTCCTCCCAGCAAGGCATTGACTCAAATGTAAGAGTTTCAAGCATTGGAAATGGAGTCCCCAGACAAGATTCATCATTTCGGTAAAACTCAGCACCCACAATAGCAAGCCTTTCAAACTTTGAAATGTGCAGGTGCTTCAAAGAGGGCAACTGTCCAAGTGAAGGAAGCATACAACAATTCTTGACATAACCCGTTAAAAAAACGCCCAGTGTTATTCGGGTGATGTTGTGGTAAGAACAATGTCCCACCCAATCTGGAAATGTTGTACCCCTGTAACCACCAATACGTAGATGTTTCAAATTACTATGAGGTCGTAACTTTTCAAGTATATCTCTTTCAATTTGGGAATCAACTGTATTCTCATATTCATCTAGCGACCAGTTCAAGAACAAAGATTCAATGCCATCCTTATCAAACATTCTTGCTTCCAATGCTTCGCTGCTATTGACCACATTCTCCAATTTGTCAATGAAAATTGTTTGGTGTAGATTTGCAAGTGCTCCCAATTCATTAATCTTGTTCCCTTCACGCTTCCCAACAACATAGCTGCTTAAAACCTGCAAACTTGTCAATTTGCTCATGCCTTCCGGCATCTCATGCAAACGAGTCCCACTAATATCAAGGTAACGCAAATTTGTAAGATATTTCATGCCAACAGGAAGGGCTTTTAGTTTCCAACATTGAACCAGCTTCAATGTCTGTAAATTGTACAAGTTGCAAACTGTATCGGGCAATGTCCTGATGGCAGTCCGAGACAAATCCAAGTAACGCAAATGAATCAACTCGCCTATTGAATCAGGCAATGACTCAAGATGAAAGCAATTGAACGACAAAGCCCTCAGGTACTTCAACTTTGACAACAAGATACAAGCTGCATTTTCCATGTTAAATGGAATCTCTGAATCCAAATTGAGTCCAAGAAATGTCCTTGTGTGTTTTACTCGGTCACAAACTCCCAAAAGTTTTGAGATTGGATAATTACCTTTGGCATTATGTGACAAACGGCGAGTTTTAATATCAAGCTCAACTGCATTCTCAAGCTCTTCAGCTCTGAAATAGAATTCTCCAGCAAATATCATTGCCAAATCATGCACCAGATCATGCATCACAAATATGTTTTCAAGAGTACTATGAGGTTGGAAAAATGATCTCGCAACTAATTCATCAAAATATTCCTCACCAACTTCTTCTGGAGTCTTTTTTCCTGCTGATTGCAAAAAATTCTCTGCCATCCATAGCAATATCAATTCCTCTTTGCTAAATTCATGGTCTTTGGGATACAAAGAACAATAAACAAAGCACTCCTTTAAATAAGAAGGAAGATAGTAATAACTGATTCTTAATGCAGGAAGAACCTTTATCTTATCATCGGAGAGTTCCCAGATCTCACTCTTCAATAAATGATTCCAATACTTGATATCAGAATTTCCACGCAATAAGCCTCCAAGGGCTTGAGCTGCCAAGGGCAATCCATCACACTTCTTTACGAGATCTCTACCAACCTTTTTCAACGTTGAATTCTCCATAGAACCAGTTGAGAGACGTGCATGTTTTGAAAACACCAACCAACAATCTTCCTCGGACAATAAGCTCAGTTCATAAGGTGAAACAGTTTGCACCACAGAAGCCACTCTTTTACTTCTAGTAGTTATGAGAATTTTACTTCCCTTAACCCCTTTTCGAAAAGGTTTTAGAAGTTTATCCCAATCTTCATAACTTTCACTCCATACATCGTCCAAGACAACAAAGAACTTCTTCCTTGACAAGTTTTCTTTTAAATCATGCTGAAGCAAATTCAAATCTGTCAAGCTGCAAAAACTTTTAGTTATTGCCTCGATTATAGTCTTGGTGACCTTGAAAACATCAAAATCTTCTGACACACAAATCGAAGCTTGAAAATCAAAATTCTCCTTCACTTTGTCATCCTGGTAAACCAATTGGGCTAAAGTAGTCTTTCCTATCCCACCCATGCCCACAATGGGAATCACAGATACATCACTATGACCACCAGTATCATCACCATCATCATGCAACAACAGTTTTACTATGGCCTCCTTGTCTTCTTCCCTGCCACATACATCAGATGTTTCAACTAGAGATGTAGTGATCCTCCATGACATGTTCTCCTTAGGAATCTCTCTGAGACCAAGGGTGTCTTTTTGAATTACAAGAGACTCTATCCTATCAATGACTTCCTCCATCCTGTTTGCTACATCCCTATCTTGCAAATTGAGAAAACGAGAGAGGAAGGTACCTGGATCCTTCTGAGTGGCAGCTTTGGTGAAGACTTCATCGAGCAAGTCATCAGCAACATACATGGCATCTTTGAGACTATCAAGCCAGTTCTTGACAGCTCTCTCCTTGATCTGCTTCTGCTCAGCATCGATGAGAAAGGCTTGAACAGCATAAAGATTAGTCTTCAACCTTTCAATCAGGTTCTGAGTAAGCTTCTTCCCTTTGATCCAGTTAACAACTTCAGGGGAGGACATCCTGTCAAAAACAACACTAAGAACGGAAGACAAAACAGCTTCTGCAGCCATGTTTCTGAAGAGAAGTGATCAGATCTGAAGCAACAAATGGTAAGCAAGGGGTTGACTGGTGGTTGACTGGTTGTAGTAGTATGTGGTAGTGCCTTAACTGTGATCTGTGTTGAGTAGTTAAAGAAATGTGTTAGGTTATACTTTTCTATTTTTGTAATAAAAAATGACTTCATGCTCTTATTGGTCTTCGAGGGATTCTTCACATGACATCCTGTATAGTTTTGATGTATTCACATGTCATATTAATTTTTGGGTTAACTACCAAAAACACCTCCGAATTATTCAAACGCTGACAAAAATGCACCCAAATTTTACTATCGATAAAAATACCTTTAAATAATTTAAAAATACAACAAAAATATCCAACAGTAAATATATATTTTTAAAAAATACCTTAGAGATTGAATTTTGACTCAATTTTTTGCAAGCATGATTAGAAAAATGAGATATTATTATTTTTAAAATTTGGTAATTTTTTGCTGAATATATATTTTTTTTGTGAGTTTTTAAAAGTATTATTGGTTATTAACAAAAAAATTACAAAAAAATTATATACTTAACAAAAAATCACCAAATTTTAAAGATAATAATATCTTATTTTTCTAATCATGCTTCCAAAAAATCGCATCAAAATTCAATCTCTAATGTATTTTTTGAGAAATACATATTTAATGTTAGATAATCTTGCAAAAAAACTAACATTAAATATGTATTTCTCAAAAAATACATTAGAAATTGAATTTTGATGCTATTTTTTGCAAGCATGATTAGAAAAATGAGATATTATTATTCTTAAAATTTGGTGATTTTTTGTTAAGTATATATTTTTTTGTGATTTTTTAAAAGTATTATTAGTTGTTAACAAAAAAATTATAAAAAAATAATATACTTAATAAAAAATCACCAAATTTTAAGAATAATAATATCTCAATTTTATAATTATTCTTACAAAAAATTGCATCAAAATTCAATCTCTAAGGCATTTTTTGAAAATATATATTTACTGTTGGGTATTTTTGTTGTGTTTTTAAATTATTTAAAGATATTTTTGTCGATAGTAAAATTCGGGTGTATTTTTGTCGGCGTTTAAATAATTCGGGGATGTTTTTGGTGGTTAACCCTTAATTTTTTGTAAAAAAGATTAATTTGTTTTAAAATAATATTCTTTAATAAAATTTATTTGTCTAATATGTATATTAAATATTTTATTATAAGTATTAGAAAAAACAAAATATCTCGTGAAAATAATTTTAAAAGACTTTTAAAATAATAAAAATTTATTAGTATTTCAAGTATCTTTTATTTGTAATTTGTAGAAGAACAATTTGAGTATATATTAAAAATATTAATTGTATAATTTTTTCATGATGTATTTTAACAATTTTTAGTAGGTACCTATGGATAATGACATAAATGCGAGACCTAATATATATTATAAAATATAGAGTAAAGGATAAATAGGTCTTTGACCCTTTTTTTCGCGGACATTTTCGTTCTCGAGAAATAGAAAATACGTTCATGTCCCTGACCCCCCGGAAATGTGGACATATTTATTCTTCCGTTAAAGTCACTCCGTTTGTCCTAACGAAAAACACTGACGTAGTTTCCGTGGCGCTGACCTGACCTTTACGGGCTACCACATGGGATGGGATTTTGAAAAGAGGACGTATTAGTCCCTAGGAACAAAAACGTCGTCGTTTCTCCCCTACCCTCAATCTATGAAATCTTTGAGCCCTAATCCTTCGAATGCAGTGTGACGGTGAAGTGGGTGAAGCAGGTGAAGGAAGAAAGGGAGCATTCCGACCCATGGCAGCATCCGATGGAGTATCGTCAAGTTCGAGAAGAAGCTCGGTTCCGAACGGGGGTAGATGGAAAAGAGGACGTCTCAGCAAAGTGCTTCTGTGGAGAAAATGCAATCCTGTTCATGTCGAGGATGACCAGCAATCCTAATAGATTGTTTCTGGGATGTCAGTTTTATAAGGTATATAAAGCAAATCTGTGTAACTCCGTTTGTGTTAGGATTTATCCTCAATTCTTGATTTTCTGAGTTTTGAGGATTGATTTTGTGTAAATAAGACAACCATATTGCAAGTTTTTGTGGCTAGACAAGCACATTGCTGGTCTTGGTGTTGGTGTTACAAGGTACCTAGGGGAGGAGCAATTTTTTATGGTGAAGAGCATCACTGAAACAAAGAAATGGAAAATAGAATAATGTTGTTGGAGAAAAGGATAGAAGCGTTGGAGGTGAAAAAAAATCCAATAGGATGGAGCATATGTGTGATGTTCATTGTCCTGATTGTTGCTGTTTTTAGTTGTAAAAAATGATGTAAGAAATGTCCAATGGTTGAAAATGAAATGTATAAATTATTTGTATATCTGGTATCATTTTGTAGCATGTATGTGACTATGTATATATGAAATGAAAGCAGGCAAAATCACAAGAAATCAAACATTCAACCGTTGATATTTAGGGTGTGAAATTAAACGTTCATCATCTAAACTGACACCAAAATAAAAGGAAACCAGTTTCCCAATAATGTCTATACATGTATGGCATGCTACCATTAACAGGTTCTTAGTTGACCAATAATGTTAAACCAAAAAAAGACCTAACCCAAAAAAGAGGAAATTGTATCTAGAATTTGCCATTAACAATTACATTGGGTCACATCTAAACCAAAAAAGGCATAATCTCGTGAGTCTTCACTCATTAGATTCCCTAGATATTGGGTCACTTGGTACAGTTGGCAGTGGAGCTTCTTGATTGTGTGCAGCAGTTGGGGTGTTAGATGGAGTTGTTCTTTGAAAAAGTTCCTGAACTAGTGCTCCTTGCGGTGTGCTATATTGTTCTTTAACCAGTAGAACCAGCAGTTTAAAAATCTTCTGCTTTGGTCTGAATTTTGATGATTTTGGACGAGAAGTGTTGTTTACCATTGATGGAGCCTTGCTTGGAGCTTTAAACGGAGGGGTTGTAGTCAGGGCTGGTGGCCTGAATGGAGTGACTGTTGGCCCTGGAGGTGCTATCACAAGTGTGGATCTAATAACCCTGGTTGGACCTGTGCAACATTTGCCTGATTTGGTACAGCTGCACTTAGAACCTGCACGTAGGAGGACACCAATCCATGACAGAAAATAAAGCACATCAAGAGGGATTTAATAAATGCATATATCAAATTGATCACAAAGACAAACAATTGCATAATTATAGTAGTTGCTTATTGCAGGGATGTTGTGTTGCTTGGTTAGCTGCTTGAAGAATCCTGGAGATATAATGAACATGGATTATCAGTTTAATAATAAGACAGATTAGTCCCGTAGAATTTCTACAGTAAGACACACTGATCCTCGACGAATATGGTACTAATACTCATTCACCCCTAAGGTATATGCCACTAAGACAGATCAATCCCTGACTAACTTAATGCTAAATCAGAATTACTGCAGGGGTGTATAGTCAAAACCACCTATAGATAAAGTGATCTTACCTTTGGTAGTGGAGCTGACTGGGACAAAGGAAGCACAACCAGTGCTTGAGAGCTACTTCCTCCTATCTTCTTAGGCTGCTTTGTTTTCGGCCTCCAATTAGGGTTTGATGGAGCTCCCTTGCAGGCATTGTAATTATGGCTATTTTCACCATACTTGCTGCAAGTCACAGAAAAGGACTTCTTCAATTTTCCCTTGCATCAATGGCTCAGCAGGATCTTTCTGCCTATTGTAAACTTTTGGCCGGCCAATTGGTCTCTTGATGATAGATGGGTCTGGCTGTGAGAAGTCAGTTCGGGGCCTGGTTTGATGCAGTGTGCATACATCCTCTTTATTGATTCCATACACAACCAGGGATGCACATAATCTTCTGCCTTGTCACGTCTCTTTCCAATAGCAGCAAGTACATGTGTGCATAGCATGCCTGACAAAATGATGTATTCAATTTCAAAGGTGAGCAAATAATTAACAACATAGTCAATGAACTACAATGAGCATAGTTTGTACCAGTGAGTTGCCATCGGTTGCAGGAGCAGGTGTACTTAATGAGGTCGACATCAATCTTGCTAGCTTTGCGGCTCACCTCTCAAACCTTTTTTTTCGTTGTCTCCAACCCATTTTGCCGTTCACTTAGTGCTAAGATTGATTAATCTCTCCATCCTTTTTTGCTGTACTAGTGCTAGCTTGTCAGGGTGATTTTCTAACACTCGCTTGTGATTCACCATCCTCCTCATCAGGTAACACTTGATTTCTTCACACATGGTGAGGATTGGCTTGTATCGGTAGTTCACAATTTTGGCATTGAACACCTCACACATGTTGTTTGTGAGGTTATCAACCTTTGACCCATGCGAGAAGTATGCCTTTACCCATGTTTCTGGCTCAAACTTACTAATGTATTCCCAAGCACCCTGGTTCACTACCTTCAGCCTTTCTATACAATCCTTGAATTTCGCAACTGTTGTGCATCTGGCACACTCCCATGGTGAAACACTGGCACCACAAAAACATCCATCATCTGAAATTGACCAACGAACAACTATGTGTCAGTATTAGGATAGATTCAAAATTTATTACAGAACCCCTGTAATCCTAACACAATTCCTCCTACTGCTCCTACACACAATGTTCTAAGAACAATTTTTAGACCTCATTACACCACTGTTACATACACTGTCAACATGCACACATGATGACTTCACCCTTAGTACATCCATCAACTACAGAAACTTCATCGGTAAGCAAGGCGATCTTACTTTCACAGGAAGACGGCAGCCCTGACCTCCACAATAACCTTCTTTCTTGCCTCCGACAGCAACTTCACCCCCACACCGATTGCTCTTCCACGTAGTGCAATTTTTGGAAGGAGAAATAGGTGGGAGGAATTTTGATCGTTTGGGTGTTATGGGTATTGCATATGTGAGTTAAGGTGTGTTTCGAAGGGTGGGGGAGAAACGGCGACGTTTGGTTTTTGGGACTAATACATCTTCTTTTCAAAAGCCCATCCCACGTGGCAGTCCATAACGGCCAGGTCAGTGCTACGAGAGCTACGTCAGTGTTTTCTGTCCGGGCAAACAGAGTGACTTTAACGGAGGGATAAATATGTCCATATCTCCCGGGGGTTAGGGACATAAACGTATTTCCATTCTTCGGGGACGAAAATGTCCGCAGGAAAAAATATCAGGGATCTATTTGTCATTTACTCTAAAATATAAAATATTTTTAGAATAAATTATAATAATATTTTATTAATATTAAAATATAAAACAATTTTTTAATTATTTTTAATATTTTTTAATTATATAAAATATTTAAAATATTTTTTAATTGTATTTATAAAATTAATAATAAAAAATTATTCGAGTGATTAACTCCTGTACAAATAAAGTTCAGAGAGGTCATGTTGGATTTTTTTGTTAAAGACTTGGTGGTTTTGGAGATAATTGTCAAGCCTATTTACGATTTTTTCCAAATTATTCTTAAGTAGTTCAATTATAAAAAAAAAAATTGGGAGGGTGCATTTTCAAGAGAGAGTAGAGAACCTCTGCCTCTAGAGTCTGAAGCTGCTGCCATCGTTGTTATTGCGCTTTCACACTTGTGTTCCTCACTGTGCCCCCTCACTTCCCTGACCTCCCCTCATCCTTGTCACCACTCTGCAACCCATTTTCTCCCTTCCTTCGAATTCATTTTGTTAACTAAGATTTGCACACCAAATGTTTGATGGTTTGCTTGCTATTTTTTCAGTTAGTGTCTGTGTAAACTGAGTGGGTAGTGTGTCCTATCTGCAAGATTGATTTTTTTTTGTTATTTCTACTTCCAAAACAATTGGGGAATTGTTCTTGCATTCTCACTTACTGGGATATTCAAACATTCTTCCTTACACCCAATATTTCGTTAAAATTATCATATAAAATAACAATAATACTTTCTTTTTCGATTTCAATACTGTGGAAGATTTGAAAGCAGTTCATGAAATTTTTCGCAAGCTTTTAAGGTCATAAAATTCCAAAATTCCGCGCTTCGGTCTGAAACCGGTCAGTTACTCCTTCAAATTTTGTCTTGAATAGTTGAATTCTTGCATTTCAGTGTAAATACAATCTGGTGTATCTGCTGTTCATGGAGTTGAAAAAATCTTGTACAACTATAGTGATAGTTAATAATAAGCTTTGCCCTCTCTATGGTTCTTCTTTTTGAAGTGTTCCAAGTTCCAAATAAAATGTGATATGTATGAGCAATGGCATTAATTATATAAGTTTTAATGTAATGCTTTGTTGGTTTCAGATTCTACTGCACTTCCAAAAGAATTGGTTGTGCAGTCCTTGTTTTGATACACCATCTTTAAGTTTCTATCGGTTCTTGAGTTCCATTATGGCCAGTAATTTTTTGTAATCCCAATGGATGCGGCAACGGCAATGTCATTGGAAAACTCAACCCACCGCCAAATCTGCAGAGGAACTACCAAGTGGTAGTGGCTGCTACACCAGATATGGGGATAGGTAAAGATGGGAAATTACCCTGGAAGTTACCTACTGATCTCAAATTTTTTAAAGAGGTTACTGTAACAACATCTGATCCAGGGAAGAAGAATGCTGTTGTAATGGGTAGAAAAACATGGGATAGTATCCTCTTAAATACAGGCCTCTTCCCGGCCGTCTTAATGTTGTTTTACTCGCTCAGATAGCTTTGATATTGCAATAGCAGAGAATGTTGTTATGTAGAAGTATGGCTTCTGTTGGAATTGTTAGCTGACAGGGAGACTTTAAATGCACCTGATGTGAAGCTATCCAATCACTGAAATTCAGACTAGCATTGAGTGTGACACATTTATGCCTCCAGTTGATTCCTCTGTATTTCAGTTGTGGTACTCATCTTTTCCTAAGGTCGAAAACAACATTCGCTATTCTTTCACAACTTATGTGCGTGTAAGGCGTTCGGTGGAGCATGCAACTCAGAATACTGATCCAGTTCTTGATAACAATTCAGATACTCTAAAGTTTGAGTTCAAGGATTTTTCTTTTTCTTCCTAAAATGATTCTTGAAAGACATGAAGAATACAAGTATCTTAGGCTGGTTTGAAGAAATCATTTCTGAGGGTACAGCCAAAGATGATAGGACAAGGACTGGTACCTTGTCAAAATTTGGTTGCCAGGTAACATGTTGATGCCTATATTTGAGGGCTGCTGTAATTTGTACTCTGACATCTATATCCATTTTCTTACAGATGAGGTTCAATTTGCGCAGAAACTTCCCTCTTCTTACTACAAAGGTACATAGAAATTATACTTATTATAGTTTAAAACATGTACTTAGGCTCAATTTGGGTAAACAGCTTAATTAAGCTCCTTTGAAAAAATAGCTTAAACAATAAATGACTATATTAAAAGTAGCTTATAAATAAGTTATTTTGTGTTTGGATTTTTAGTTCTAAAAATGTTTATTTTATAGAAATGTGATAAAAAGTGGTAGTATTATGAGAGAAATCATTTTTTTTAACTTCTCTATAAGCTCCTAAATAGCTTCTTAGAAAGCTGCAATTTGTTTTTGAAAATTGCACCATACATCCTTCTCCCTCGATTCCTTTCCAAATCCCTTTCCAAATCTCGGGCGTGTTGAAATCAGCAAGTGTGAAAAGATGGAGTCTCTTGTGGTGTCACGCTCTCTTTCATGTCTCCCTTATTTAGAGATAGAGAATTGTGGGAGTTTGAAATCCCTCAAGACACAATGGATGGCATCACCTCAGCTAGAAGATCTAGGATTACTTGGTTGCCCAGAGATTGATTTGTCTGCTACAGAGGATCCACACCGTAGCTTGAGATCTCTTACCATCAGCTACTGCGAGAAACTACTCAGCTGTCAGCATCTCAATTTCATGGGGTTACTCATCTTTGTATTGAAGGTGAAAATGAGAGTGTGAAGTCTCTTCCAAAGGAAGGTTGGTTGCCTGCCACCCTTGAGTCTCTCAAACTGATCGGCATCACAAGTGTGAAGATGTTGGAATGCAAGGGACTTGCCCACCTCACCTCCCTCCAACAATTATGTATTTACTGTTGTTCCAATTTGGAGCACATTGACGGAGAAAAGCTGCCTGCCTCTCTAGTACAACTCATCATCGATGGAAGCCCTTTGTTGGGTAAACGGTGTGAGATGAAGGACCCGCAGGTTTGGTCCAAAATTTCCCACATCCCCGCCATTCAAGTTGGTGGAAGATGGATTTGGTAATCCAACAACTTCAACAGGTAAGTGTTTGTGTCTCACACAACATTATTCTGTGTTGCCCAGTCACTGGTTTTTCATTCTTCATTGTTATTAATGTCTTGTATCATTCATAATCATACAGCTTTTCCAACAAGAGATAACTTCTGCCGTTACGGTTTTGCCTTTGATGCATCACTGACAATCAATCATTGTAACGGAGAGGAATTCTGAGAAACAAGACAATGGTAATAACTGCAACACAGAATGAAATTCTCACCATGATTGATTTCATATAAGTGGTTAAAAAATCTGATGACAAAAGTGGTATGGATGGCTGAATTAACGATTTCCCTTTTTTTTTTCATGAAAATTTACATATTCCCTGGGAAGGAATATATACTTTATATGTTGGAATAACTTTGATCACTCAATATGAAAATTTGTATGTGGTGGTTGACACTTTCTTTCAGAAAGCAACTGAGCAACCAGGGATAATCATGGACACAATCCAAGAGATTCAAGAGCGGCATGACACACTGATTTATATAGAGAGGAGCCCCAATGAACTTCATCAAGTGTTCTTGGACATGGCTGTTTTGGTCCAATCACAAGGTAAGGAACTCAATGACAGAGAACCACATGGCAAGAGCAAATTCGTACGTCTGCGGTGGGTCCAGCAGTTGCAGTTTGCAAGGAAGCACCAGAAGAATTCTGGAAGTCCACCTTCATTGGCAATTTGGCATCATAATATTCATCATCATCATATTGATTATAGTCCTTCTGTCAAGAGAAATCAAGTCAACATATTCTGTTAGTGTGTCACATAACCATTGCATTGTAAAATAATACCTTGTTTGTTTTTCTGGAACCTACCCTTTTGAAGATTTAGACTTTTTTCATGGTCTGGAAGGTTATATTTGTAGTGAAATAAGAGTGCCAAAAATTCACAAATGAAAAGTATAGGGAATTCAGAATATTTAAATGGTTAAACAATGAAAAGGGAATAAATTAAGAAGATGATGAAGACAATCTTGAAGAATGCCATCATCTGTCCACTAGCATTCACCAACATTCTCCATTAGTTGACAGCAGCTCCTTATTTTTGCGGTTTAATTCATCAATAGCCACTCTAATCTCTTTGCCATTATTTTTCCTTCTTGGAAGATTTATGTTGGTACATTCTTTTGCATGCATGTATTTTGTTTTTTGGGATTTTATAAAATTTTCTATGCATGTATCACATGCTATAAATATTGTTGAATTACCTTGCTTGGAGTTTTCCTCTAGGTGAATAATGAGAGATGTGAACAACCGTAGCATTTCAAGTTTACTAACCATTTAAAACAAGGATTATATTTAATTAATTTAAAATTTGAACTTTAAAATTAAAATTAACTTTCTGTTTTTTATCTGCTTTCATAGAAAGAAGATAGAATATCTGTGGTGAATTATTTCGGTAAAAATGTATGAAATATTGAAATGTGTTTGAAGATAAAATGAGTAAACTGATCTTCAAATAACTTTGCAAGCTCCTGAAAGAGTGAAATAGAATCTGCAGGTAAAGATGAAAATCAATCAAGTGCAGGACTGTCTAAAAAAGTAGGAAAATAACGACATAAAGTAGGATCGAAAGTACCGTTTACTATCATCATGGAGCTTAATTTTTTGACGTGTTTTTTTCGGATCACCCATGCCAACATAGGGAGTTAGAGTTATTGGTAACGCAAAGTTTCTAGACAGATTGAAATTCATGACAACTGCCGTGAATGATCTAACTGTGTTGTCCAATTCATCATCTTCATTGGTTTCTTAATCTTCATCTGATTGTTGAGTTTCAAAGACATGCGTTGGATCAAAATTTTCTTCCTCGTCATCCATTTTAGCAATCCAAGTATTTGTTAACTCTATTATTTGATTTGCCATTCTTTAGTTTTTTCTGTCATGCACTAATTAGCCTGTTGTAATTCTGATACCATCCAAATGATCTCGATGATGTGGGAGAAATTTGGTTAGCCATAAGTAGATCTGATAATTTTGGGACTTAAAAAAAAATGATTTTTGTTTCTAGACCCCACGGTAGGCGCCAATTATTCTTGTGAAGGTTGGCTGCTATATAGCTTGTCTGCCAGTGAATAATTGGAAACTTTCTGTCAAGATGAGTTATACTTTGACAGCAAGAGAATAAGAGAGTGGACACTTGCAAAAGGCACTCCAATGCTCAAGTTAGTGAGTGAGTGATTAATAAATTTTATTTATTTTAATATATCTTCAAATAGTTTCTTACCTCTTTTTTATATTTAGGATAAAGTATATACTATTATATTTTTTGAACATTTTACTTAAATGAGAAATAATAGTGTTTTAAAATATTATGATAAGTTTTGATATTTAATTGTTTAATAACCGGCTTATAATATTTATAGCCAAATTATTATATATAACCAAGTTATAACGGTCACACCAGTTAGACATTAGGATTCAAGTCCTTGAATTAGCAAGAGAAACCTAATTAAATAACTTAATTTATTATAAGATAAAAAAGTTAAAGATCTTTCCAAACATTAAAGTCGGTACTTGAGACATTATAACTTATAACATTGTCTTGACATCCTATGAAAAATGTACTCCGAATCTGATCTATGTTTTTTATTGCGTGGGCTGTCCCACTAGGGCTAGCAGCAACAATAATGTCATCGAACCCAATGGTCACTTCACCATAACGTTTATGAGGAACTTTGCTATTCTCCAACTACAAAACCATTACGAATTACAAGTCAGTCAAGTCATAAAGAAGAAACAACAATGTTATCCCATAAGAAAAAAGAAAAAAAGAAAAACAACAACAATGATAACAACAATAAACTCGGAGTTAACTAATAAGATCAAACGAAGTCATTACATCTTATCTTATCATATTTATAATAAAATTGTTTACATTTAGATTTTATTTGATCATCTCATGTAAGATTTTTTTTGAATATTCCTCTTTTATTAACCACCAAATGATAAATTCATAAGCCAATGAGTTATAACTAAAATGGCATAGTCTTCTCATACTAAATTAAGAGATTGCAGGTTCGAGTTTTCTATCTTTGGTTAAAAAAAAAATGATAAACTCATAAAAGTTAAATTGATTTGACTGACGGCTAAATTCAATTTTAAAACATTGCTTAAATATATTATTAATTGCGAAGTGTTAGCTGAAATGTTTATATCTTAAGAAAAATGAGTTTTTACTAGTATTGCTATTTTTAGTAAACTCCATCTCATGTGTTAGTTATATTGCATACGGTATGAAATAATATAACATTTCTTCGGTTATTGAAAGTTTGAGACTACAAGACCCGTATGTTTTAACTAATACATGGTCGGATCCACGAATTGGTTTGGATTCTACACCCTGAGAAGGTCAGAACTGTTATCCGAACTAATTACTTAGTTTGATTTAAGTTGGACCCGATAATCCGTTAATTTCAAAATCAATATTGGTTCGGTTCGGATTCAGACGGATAATTTAATACCCGCTACCCCTAAAATGAGGAGTAATAGAACATAGGTGTAATATATATAAACTTAATTTCACATACATATTTATGATGCATGGCAGAACAAATATATATAGTACTCAAAATTAATGGAGAAACTTACCCTATATCTTGTCATAGCACCCCAAATAACAAGTGTCTCGTTACAATCATGGTGTCTATGATTTCCTCTTAACTTTCCTGGTCGGATTTCTCCTACATGAATTGAAGCACAAGTGATAGCTCCACCTAAAAAGTTAGTGAAAGTATAGAGAAATAAGTTTTAGTGAGTTAATATCAGTCCATTCTAATTTTTAAGTTTATAATTTAGAATTGTGTTAAAAATTTATAATTTATGATCTAAATTTTAGGATAAAAATAATTATAAAAAATTAGCTAATATAAACTAAAAAACGATAATTACCTAATATTACTCGAAAAATTATATTTCTATTTTAAGTATATGTTTGATTATTCTAATACGATATATTTGATTGTTCTAGTACTTGATTATTTAGTTGAAAAAATATATAAATTACTCTATATAAAAATACAAATATACATAAATATATGATGATTAATTTAATAATTAACTTTTTTACATATATTACGTTCAAATAACAATAGATAAAAAGATTTAGGAAAAATTAGAGACCTGAAATACCAGAAGAAGAGGCAAGAGACAATGGATCAAGGAGCCAACCACGGTCATCTTTCAGAATGTTGGAAGGAATTCCAGATCGAAATCTGAGCAAGTTGGCATTAATATCATCTATGGCAGTCCAATGCAGGGAAGAGGAAGAAGCTTTGGAAGCAGTGTTGAAATGGAGGGAGATCCAGGTGAGGAAGAGGAATATGGTGAGAACAAATGGAAGAGAGAGAGGTCTTTGGAGAAAGTGAAGCATAGATGCTCTCTTGTGGTAATGCTATTTTATTTGTTTTGAAATGTACATCATTAAATCAGATTCACTTTCTTATAACACAATTATGGATTACTAAATTTAATTCTTTTTATAAATTAGTGTATGTTCAACAAAGGCTCAAAACAAGAACCTGTCTAACAGCGGGAGCACCAGAAATATTTTCCCACAACCTGTGTGATTAAATAGGCAATACCAAAGAGACTCCAAGCAGCAAATATAATGACAGAAATTAAATAATCAGACACCAGAATTTTAACGTGGGAAAACCCCCAAAAGAGGGACAAAAAACCCACGGAACCTAATCCAGTAAAATCTTCCACTATTAGAATAATGGGTACACAAACAATCTTCCTAGTGACACTAGGGCATCTCAACAATCAACAAAATACATCATCAAAACTGATGGAATCAACATAAACCCTCCACAAAGTGGGTATCTCAAATCAGGCAAAAGAGAAGGCAATACAACAAATAAGTTATATCCTAATGTTCATCTCTACACCAGGAATAACATACTAAAATTTCATAAGAAATTGAGCAAGTTTACCAAGTCAATGTGATCAAGGTTGGCTTGCCCTTTTCCCCCAAATTCTTCTCCTTTTCGCCGAAACCCTATTGCTTCTTTTCTTTCCTTCAAAAACAGAGAATGAAAAATCTTCTCTCTCTCGTGCTTCCGTGGCTAATAGCCACTTTATTTCTTTTTTTTTTTTAAGTTGTGGGCCCCACTTAGTTGGGGACCCACCAACAAATCTCCCCCTCACCAACTCAAGTGGGGATAGGCTGCTCCACCAAACCCGCCTTCTCTTTGCAAGAATCAAACTTCACTACAGGTAAACTTTTAGTCATCATATCTGAACCATTATCATCAGTATGGATCTTCTCAAGTGCATATGACTTCATCTCAAGCGCTTGACGTATCTAATGATACCTCACCTCTATGTGCTTCGATCTGGAATGAAACGTCGGATTCTTGCTAAGATGGATAGCACTCTGACTGTCACAAAATAACACAAACTTTTCTTGATTGATGCCTAACTCTTGTAAAAACTTCTTCATCCACAAGAATTTCTTAGAAGCTTCAACAACAGCAATGTATTCTGCCTCTATAGTAGACAAAGCAACACATTTCTGAAGTCGAGATTGCCATGATACAGCTCCCCCTGCAAAAGTCATCATATAACCAGAAGTAGACTTCCTTGAATCAAGATCCCTAGCCATATCCGCATCTGTGTAACCATCCAACACAGGTTGGCCACTCCCAAAGCATAAACAAACTCTGGAAGTACCATTAAGGTATCTGAGAATCCACTTCACTGCTTGCCAGTGTTCCTTGCCAAGATTAGAGAGAAATCGACTAACAACTCCAACGGCATGAGCAATATCCGGCCTGGTGCAAACCATAGCATACATCAAACTGCCAACTACAGATGCATATGGAATCTTCTCCAAGATTAGAGAAAATCGACTAACAACTCCAACGGCATGAGCAATAGCCTGGTGCAAACCTAGCATACTCAAACTGCCAACTACAGATGCATATGGAATCTTCTTCTTTCTACTTTCTCTTTCTCACTTGTAGGGCATTGCTGCGAACTCAGCTTGAATGACTAGCAATGAGTACTAACAGTTTGGAATTACTCATGCTAAACCTCTCTAAAACCTTCTCAATGTACTTCTGCTACGACAACTAAGTTTTCCATTCTTCCTGTCACGATACTCATGCCAAGATTTTCTTTGCAGGACCCAAATCCTTCATAGCAAAGGATCTGTTCAAGTCTTTCTTAAGACTTTCAATCTTCTTAGTGTCATGACCAACAATCAACATGTCTCAACATAAGCAAGAGAATTATAAAATCACCATCAGAGAATTTCTTAACATACACACAATATCAGAAGAAGTCTTACTATACCCATGACCTTCCATGAAGGAATCAAACTTCGTGTACCACTGCCTTGGTGCTGTTTCAGCCCATTAAGCTCTTCTTCACTTGCATACAAGGTGCTCCTTTTCTTAACCTCGAAACCCTGTGGTTGCTCCATATAGATTTCTTTATCTATGTCACTGTGAAGGAATGCAGCTTCACATCAAGCTGCTCAACCTCTAAATTCAAGCTAGCCGCCAATCCAAGCACAACTCGAATAGAGGACATCTTCACAACTGGAGAGAAAATCTCTTCAAAATCAATACCTTTCTTTCGCTCAAAGCCTTTCACAACCAATCGAGCTTTGTACCTTGGCCGTGAGACATTTTCACCCGCTTTCAACTTGAACACCCATTTATTCTTGAATGCTTTCTTACCCTTCGGCAACTTCACCAATTCAAAAGTATGATTCTCATGCAAGGATTTCATTTTTTCTTGCATGGCCTTCAACCAATCTTCCTTATGCTCATCAAACATAGCTTCCTGGTAGCTCTCTGGCTCCCCAGTCTCAGTGTTCATCACATACTCATGAAGAGAGTATTTCTGAGAAGGATGACGCTCTCTAGTAGATCTTCTCAATTCAGGCTCAACTGGTGGTTCAGATAGAACTTCAACATCTGGCACCTCAGGTTGAGGTGTAGGTTCATCATGCAAATCATCACCATCATTATCAACTTGTACATCTCCCCCATCAATAGGAGGTCTAGTGGAAGGACCAGGTTCATCATCAACAGAACGTCTAACAGTTACTGTTGGCTTATCTGTCTTCTGAAGATCTTCAATAGTTTGGTCTTCAAGAAAAATCACATCTCGGCTTCTAATTATCTTCTTGCTCACTGGATCCCATAATCTGTAACCAAAGTCTTCGTGACCATAACCCATGAAGATACACTACTTTGACTTTCCATCAAGTTTAGACCTTTCATCTCTAGGAATGTGAACAAAAGCCCTGCAGCCGAACACTCTCAAGTGACTATAGGAGACATCTTTTCCTCTCCAAACTTTCTCTGGAACATCACCATTAAGTGGAACAGAAGGAGAAAGGTTGATCAAGTCTACTGCAGTCCTCATCGCTTCACCCCAAAAGGATTTAGGCAACTTTGCATGAGAGAGTATACACCTGACTCTATCATTGATAGTGCGATTCATTCTCTCAGCAACTCCATTATGTTGAGGAGTCTTAGGAACCGTCTTCTCAAGCTTGATTCCATGTCCTTTACAATACTCTTCAAACGGACCCCTGTATTTACAACCATTATCTGCTCGAACACATTTCAATTTCCTTCCTGTTTCTCTTTCAACACTTGCATGAAAGTATTTGAAGATTCCGAGCACTTGGTCTTTAGATTTCAAAATAAAAGCTCACACTTTTCGAGAATAATCATCAATAAAGGTAACAAAATATGATGCACCTCCTAGTGTCTTAGCATCCATAGTGCAAACATCAGTGTGAACTAAATCTAGAACATGTGATCTCCTATGAGGTCCAGAATTATGAAATGATACTCTAGCATGATTTCCAACAAAACAATGAGTGCAAGTATTTAAAGTTGTATCTTTCACAGGAAGTGAGTGCTTCTTGACCAAGACGCTTAGTCCTTTCTCGCTCAAGTGACCAAGACATATGTGCCACAAATCAGAAGAGGAATCATCAGCTACATTCACATCTTCTTTGCACAACTTTGCTTGCAACCGGTAGAGAGTAGTGAGACTATTGTCTTCTCTAGCAACAATGAGAGCTCCTTTGGAAATCTTGCATTTTTCACTACCAAAGGAAGTGCAATACCCTTCTTGATCCAATGCCTTCACTGAAATGAGATTGAACCGCATATCTGGCGCATGCCTAACATTCTTCAACTGCAACTTGCATCCCATGTTAGTTTCAAGCCACATATCACCCATACCAATGATATCACACACTCCTTTATCTCCCAATTTGATCTTGCCAAAATTTTCAGCAGTATAGGAAGTGAAAAATTCACGTTTCGGAGTGACATGACATGAGGCACCAGAGTCCATAATCCAAGTGGAATCATCACAGACAAGGTTCACATAATTTTCATCATATGTGATAAGAACATCTTCATAAACAATAGCAGCAGTTTCTTTATCACTATCTTTACCTTTGTCTTCGTTTTTTCCCCTTGATTGTTCTCTTTTCAAGAACCTACAATACCTCTTGATATGCCCCGACTTGCCACAATGGTGACAAATGAACTCATTTCTTGACTTGTACTTTCCTCTTGACTTACTTCAACTCTCTGACCTGTCAGAACTGTGAGGTTTTCTACTTTGACTTCTCCCCCGTGACTCTGAAACAAGTGCTTTTGACTGGGAGGAGGCATTAGTCAAACCTCGCTCTCTTCTTCTGGCTTCTTCATTCAACATGCTCTCTTTAACCATTGCTAAAGTCAACTTTCCTTTTGGAGCTGAGTTAGTCAGTGTCACAACCAGAACTTCCCAACTATCAGGCAAAGAGCTCAACAACAACAAGGCTTGCAACTCATCATTCTTCAAAGTGATTTCATTATTTGTCAGTTGGTTCACCGTCTCTTGAAAAATACTCAAGTGCTCCGGCATTGATTTACCTTCAACATACTTCATATTGACAAGCTTCCTAATCAAGAATGCTTTGTTTTGCACATTCTTTCTCTCATATAACTCCTTCAACTTCTTCCACATCTTCTCAGCATTCGTTTCGGTGTCAACATGTGGATACACACTAAGATCAAGCCATTGCCTAATCAAAGCAACTGCCTTCCGATTCAGCTTCTTCCATTCAGCATCGGATTTAGTACCTTTGGATTTATCTCCCTCCACACGATCATACAAGTCCTTACTATACAGCATATCTTCCATGAGGGTCTTCCAAATTGAATAATTTTGGGAATTCAATTTGATCATATTCGGTCCATGAGTATTTTCCTCCATTTAATCAGCACAGAGATAAACAACCAAAGCTCTAGATACCACTTTGTTGGGAAAATTCAACAAAGGCTCAAAACAAGAACCTGTCTAACAGCGGAAGCATCAGAAATATTTTCCCACAACCTGTGCGATTAAATAGGCAATACCAAAGAGACTCCAAACAGCAAATATAATGGCAGAAATTAAATAATCAGACACCAGAATTTTAACGTGGGAAAACCCCCAAAAGAAGGACAAAAAACCCACGGGATCTAGTCCAGTAAAATCTTCCACTATTAGAATAATGGGTACACAAACAGTCTTTCTAGTGACACTAAGGCATCTCAACAATCAACAAAATACATCATCAAAACTGATGGAATCAACATAAACCCTCCACAAAGTGGGTATCTCAAATCAGGCAAAAGAGAAGGCAATACAACAAATAAGTTATATCCTAATGTTCATCTCTACACCAGGAATAACATACTAAAATTTCATAAGAAATGGAGCAAGTTTACCAAGTCAATGTGATCAAGATTGGCTTGCCCTTTTTCCCCAAATTCTTCTCCTCTTCGCCGAAATCCTATTGCTTCTTTTCTTTCCTTCAAAAACAGAGAATGAAAAATCTTCTCTCTCGTGCTTCCGTGGCTAATAGCCACTTTATTTCTTTTTTTTTTAAGTTATGGGCCCACTTGGTTGGGGACCCACCAATAATGTATATATGTTTGTGTAATTTTGTAATTTTAGTTTTGAGTTAAGCTCTAGAGTAATCATTGAGATTGACCATATATATTAAAATAAGAGATCTAAATTATAACAATTATGTCTTTAGAGATTAACCAATGTATTTTTGTTAATTTCTAAAATATTATTGATGCAATTGAAATTTTAAAAATTATTTTAGTACATGTGTTAAATATGAGTAATCGCTTTGAGTTTTACTCTTTAGTGTTAAAACTTTAGATATAACTTTAACTTTTTATTTCACCCCATTAATAAACTTTCTCTATTATTTTTTTCTCTCACATAAATGAAGAGGTTTTCTGTCACCAAAAAAAATGAAGAGGTTTTCTACTTTCTTTATCTTTGTTTTTTCCCAAATAAAAAGAATAAGAAAGAAGAATCTTATATAAATACCATGGAATAATGTTTGGTCCTATTCATGGGGATTCTGTAAATATTCCATTCCAAAAAAAAAGAGAAAATTTGAAACAATTGAGATTTTTTGGAGATTGGATGCAGTTACTGATTCATGATCTGACATGTACAGAATGAAGCTACATAGCCAAATATCATCATACTTACGTGCATCATTAACCAATGAGATTGTAAAGCGGGTACTAATATTGCAGATTGATGCATTTTGGTTAAAACACCCGAAGTAACAAAGCCTTGGGAAGTTTATCAGAAGCTTGGTCAAAAATTCTCGAAAAATTAGCTTTTTATGATTACATCGGCAATAATCCAGCAAAAGGGAGCTTATTTAGAGCGGGCTCAATGGATAATGGAGATGGAATAGCCGTCGGTTGGTTAGGACATCCTATCTTTAGAGATAAAGAGGGGCGTGAACTTTTTGTAAGGCGTATGCCTACTTTTTTTGAGACATTTCCAATTGTTTTGATAGACGGAGACAGAATCCCCATGAATAAGACCAAACCTTATTCCATGGTGTTTACATAAGATTCCTCTTTCAAAAAAATATAATTCCATTTTTCTGAAGAATTTTAATTATACAAAAATGTTGTGAAAAAATAGAAATGAATTATTTCACAATTTGTTTATGATGAATAGTTATTTAAAAAAATAAACATTTAAATTGATTCTTAAAAAACTTTAAATCGATGAATTAAACCCCAATAATAAGGAGCTGCTGGAGAAGGTTAGTGAATGCAAGTGAACAGACGATGGCATTCTTCAAGATTGTCTTCATCATCAACTTAATTCATTCCCTTTTCATTCTTTAACCATTTTAATATTCTGAATTCCCTATACTTTTCATTTGTGAATTTTTGGCACTCTTATTTCACTACAAATATAACCTTCCAGACCATGAACATGAAAGTCTCAATCTTCAAAAGGGTAGGTTCCAGAAAAACAAACAAGGTATCATTTTACAATGCAATGGTTACGTGACACACTGAGAGCATTTGTTGTTTTGAATTAGTCCAATTTGTTCATAGCCATCAATCAATATCCCATCAAAACTAAATTAATCAGTATGAAAATGATCAATATTATGAAGGCAATGAAGGTGGACTTCCGGTATTCTTCTGGTGCTTCCTTGCAAACTGGAACGGCTGGACCCACCGCAGGCATACGAATTGGCTCTTGCCACGTGGCTCTATATGTCATTGAGTTGCTTACCTTGTGATTGGACCAAAACAGCCATGTCCAAGAACAGCTGATGAAGTTCATTGGGGCTCCTCTCTATATCAATCAGTGTGTCATGCCGCTCTTGAATCTCTTGGATTGTGTCCATGATTGTCCCTGGTTGCTTAGTTGCTTTCTGCAAGAAAGTGTCAACCCCCACATACAAATTTTCATATTTTGAGTAATCAAAGTTATTCTAACATTATAAAGTAGATAATAATATTACTTCTCAGGTGATATACAAATTTTAACGAAATGATTTAAAGGTCAGCCATCCATACCGGTTTTGTCATCAGGTTTCTTAACCACTTATGTGAAAGCAATCATGGTGAGAATTCCATTCCTCTATTGCAGTTATTATCAATGTCTTGTTTCTCAGAATTCCTCTGAGTATTACAATGATTGAATATTATTGATGCATCAAAAGCAAAATCGTAACTGCACAAAGCTGTATGAATGATACAAGACATTAATAGCAATGAAGAATAACAATAATAATGAAGAATGAAAAACTAGTGAGTCAGCAACATAGAGTAATGTTGTGTGAGATAGAAACAATTACCTGTTGAAGTTGTTGGATTACCAAATCCATCTCCAATCAACTTGAATGGCGGGGATGTGGCAAATTTTGGGCCAAACCTGCGGGTCCTTCATCTCACACCGTTTACCCAAAGGCCTTCCATTGATGATGAGTCGTAACAGAAAGGCAGGCAGCTTTTCTCCGTCAATGTTCTCCAAATTGTAACAATTATCAATACGTAATTGTTGCAGGGAGGTGAGGTGGGCAAGTCCCTTGCATTCCAACCTCTCCACACTTTTAATTCTATCAAGTCTGAGAGACTCAAGGGTGGCAGGCAACCAACCTTCCTTTGGGAGACACTTCACACTCTCACATTCACCTTCAATCCAAAGATGAGTAAGCCCATGAAATTGCGATGCTACACAGCTGAGTTGTTTCTCGCAGTAGCTGATGCTAAGAGATCTCAAGGTACGCTGTGGATCCCCTGTAGCACACAAATCAATCTCTGGGCAACCAAGTAATGAGACATCTTCTAGCTGAGGTGATGCCATCCATAGCGTCTGCAGGGATTTCAAACTCCCACAATTCTTTATCTCTAAAGAACGGAGACATGAAAGAGAGCGTGACACCACGACAGACTCCATCTTTTCACACTTGCTGATTTGAACACGCACGAGATTTGGAAAGGAATCCAGCGAGAAGGATGTAACCGAATCACAGCTGTTATGTATCCTTAGTTCATGCAATGAGTGGTGTTGGCCTTCCATTTCGAATTCTAATTTGTTGCAATTGGATATCGTCAGCTCTTGTAGTGATGCGGGAATGCTACTCACTGCAAACAATACCTGCGATGAGCAACCTGAGATGCGTAAAGATGTGAGGCAAGTGAGTTGGGTGTGCGCAATGGCCTCCATCACCAACTCCACTTGATGCTTTCCAGTAATTGATAGCATATCCAGCAAAGGAGGTAGCTCCCCAATTCTCACTTCATTGCTCCCTTCTATGCATAAACAGGTAATCGCAGGAGCTCTTGGAACACAACAACTGAGCTGCTCGCACTTCCCAATAGTAAGATCTTTCAAAGATGGTAGTTGATTTGGCAAATCTCCTCTCAACATGGGACAATCCCTTATGATAAGCTCCCTAAGTAGAGGAAATGCATTGAACTCCACCGAACGCCATTCCTCCCAGCAAGGCATTGACTGAAATCTAAGAGTTTCAAGCATTGGAAATGGAGTCTCCAGACAAGATTCATCATTTCGGTAAAACTCATTCCCCACAATAGCAAGCCTTTCAAACTTTGAAATTTCCAGGTGCTTCAAAGAGGGCAACTGTCCAAGTGAAGGAAGCATACAACAATGCTTGAAATAACCCAGTGTTATTTGGGTGATGTTGTGGTAAGAACAATGTCCCAACCAATCTGGAAATGTTGTACCCCTGTAACCCCTAATTAGTAGTTGCTTCAAATTACTATGAGGTCGTAACTCTTCAAGTATATCTCTTTCAATTTGTGAATCAACTGTATTCTCATATTCAGTTGGCGACCACTCCAAGAGCAAATATTCAATGCCATCCTTATCAAACATTCTTGCCTCCAAAGCTTCGCTGCTATTGACCACATTCTCCAATTTGCCAATGAAAATTGTTTGGTGTAGATTTGCAAGTGCTCCCAATTCATTAATCTTGTTCCCTTCACGCTTCCCAACAACATACCTGCTTAAAACCTGCAAACTTGTCAATTTGCTCATGCCTTCCGGCATCTCATGCAAACCAGTGAAGCTAATATCAAGGTAACGCAAATTTGTAAGATCTTTCATGCCAGCAGGAAGGGCTTTTAGTTTCTGACATCCAAACAGCTTCAATGTCTGTAAATTGTATAAGTTACAAAGTGTGTCGGGCAATGTCATGATGTCGGTGTAAGACAAATCCAAGTAACGCAAATGAATCAACTCGCCTATTGAATCAGGCAATGACTCAAGAGGAAAGCATTTGAACGACAAGGCCCTCAGGTACTTCAACTTTGACAACAAGATACACGGTGCATTTTCCATGTTAAATGGAATCTCTGAATTCAAATTGAGTCCAAGAAATGTCCTTGTGTGTTTTATTCGGTCACAAACTCCCAAAAGTTTTGAGATTGGATAATTGCCTTTGGCATTATGTGACAAATGGCGAGTTTTAATATCAAGCTCAACTGCATTCTCAAGCTCTTCAGCTTTGAAATAGAATTCTCCAGCAAACATAATTGCCAAATCATGCACCAGATCATGCATCACAAATATGTTTTCAAGAGTACTATGAGGTTGGAAAAATGATCTCGCAACTAATTCGTCAAAATATTCCTCACCAACTTCTTCTGGAGTCCTTTTTCCTACTGTTTGCAAAAAATTCTCTGCCATCCATAGCAATATCAAATCATCTTTGCTAAATTCATAGTCTTTGGGATACAAAGAACAATAAACAAAGCACTCCTTTAAATATGAAGGAAGATAGTAATAACTGATTCTTAACGCAGGAACAACCTTTATCTTATCATCGGAGAGTTCCCAGATCTCACTCTTCAATAAATGATTCCAATACTTAATATCAGAATTTCCATGCAATAAGCCTCCAAGGGATTGAGCTGCCAAGGGCAATCCATCACACTTCTTTACGAGATCTTTGCCGACTTTTCTCAAGGTTGGATTCTCCATAGAACTAGTTGAGAGACGTGCGTGTTTTGAAAACACTAACCAACAATCTTCCTCAGACAATAAGCTTAGTTCATATGGTGAAACAGTTTGCACCACAGAAGCCACTCTTTTACTTCTAGTAGTAATGAGAATTTTACTTCCCTTAACCCCTCTTCGAAAAGGTTTTAGAAGTTTATCCCAATCTTCGCAACTTTCACTCCATACATCGTCCAAGACAACAAAGAACTTTTTCCTTGACAACTTTTCTTTTAAATCATGCTGAAGCAAATTCAAATCTGTCAAGCTGCAAGAACTTGAAGTTATTGCCTCGATTATAGTCTTGGTGACCTTGAAAACATCAAACTCTTCTGACACACAAATCCAAGCTTGAAAATCAAAATTATCCTTCACTTTGTCATCCTGGTAAACCAATTGAGCCAAAGTAGTCTTTCCTATTCCACCCATGCCAACAATGGGAATCACAGATACTTCACTATGACCACCAGTAGCATCATCACTATCATCATCCAACAACAGTTTTACTATGGCCTCCTTGTCTTCTCCCCTGCCACATATATCAGATGTTTCAACTAGAGATGTAGTGATCCTCCATGACATGTTCTCCTTAGGAATCTCTCTCAGACCAAGAGTGTCTTTTTGAATCACAAGAGACTCTATCCTATCAATGACTTCCTCCATCCTGTTTGCTACATCCCTATCTTGCAAATTGAGAAAACGAGAGAGGAAGGTACCTGGATCCTTCTGAGTGGCAGCTTTGGTGAAGACTTCGTCCAGCAAGTCATCAGCGACATACATGGCATGTTTGAGACTATGAAGCCAGTCCTTGACAGGTCTCTCCTTGATCTGCTTCTGCTCAGCATCGATGAGAAAGGCTTGAACAGCGTAAAGATTAGTCTTCAACCTTTCAATGAGCTTGTGAGTAAGTTTCTTCCCTTTGATCCAGTTAACAACTTCAGGGGAGGACATCCTGTCAAAAACAACACTAAGAACGGAAGACAAAACAGCTTCGGCAGCCATGTTTCTGAAGAGAAGTGATGAGATCTGAAGGAACAAATGGTAAGCAAGTGGTTGACTGCTGGTTGACTGGTTGTAGTAGTTTGTGGTATTGCCTTAACTGTGATCTGTGTTAAGTAGTTAAATATGTTTGGTGTTGAATATTTTTGTAATAAAATAAAATGACTTCATGCTCTTATTGGTCTTCGACAGATTGTTCACATGGCATCCTGTATAGTTTTGATGTATTCACATGTCATATTAATCTTTTGTGAAAAAGATTAATTTTTTTTAATATAGTATTCTTTAAAAAGTTTATTTGTCTAATATGTATATTAAATATTTTATTATAAGTATTAGAAAAAACAAAATATCTCACGAAAATAATTTTAAAAGACTTCTAAAATAATAAAAACTAGAATGAGACCGTATGCGCGGAGCAGTAAATTAATAATAATAACTAATAAATATTAAAAATTGCTATGTTTTATAGAATTAAATTAAATATGTATAAACTAGAGTTGTTGCTTTCTTCTTTCTTGTGACGGCATGCTCTTTATAAATGATTGAGTTGTATGCACTTTCTATTGTGTTGTTTGTTCCATTTTTACATGTATGTTCTTCTTCCAAAGATGTGTCTTGAATTTGTATGATTTTCTTTCTCCTTAATCTCTTGACGGGCATGTGATATTCGTCTGATGATATTAGTGTTGGCGAAGTTGGTTTTTATAATCAATGAATAATTTAAATTAGAAATAAAAATGATATCTTGAATAAGTATTTTTTTCTGAATATTATCTGTTTTATTTATTGTAATAGGTGTTGAGATTCAGTGTTTTTGGTTAGAACAAATATCTAGTAATAGTGTATTGTTGAAAACCTTCCTTGAGATTAAAATTATTTACATTAACTTCAAATATAAGTGTGAAGTTGCACAAAATTTTTAATTGGGGTGGTACTTTAATGTCATTACTTTTTTGGAGTGTAATTAGATTTGAATCAGTTGTGTCCAACAACATTTTTTCTTCGTCATCAAATAATATAAAAATTGTTGTAGCACTTTGATCTGAAATAAGTATTTGATTAATAACTAATAATTTGATAGATGGGATTATGAAAACTATATAGAGTTATTTTATTGTTGAATATTGTGGTGTTTGATTACATATGTCACAAATGTAGTTGCTTCTTTTTTATATAATATAATCATTTCTAAGCAAGGAGGCTCCTCTTCATTTGTGGATGTTAATATTTTTTATAGATGAACCACACAAACTTTGATAAACTTTGTGCCTAGTGAGATTTTGACAAAGCAGGTTGAATTTTTTTTAGTTTAACTCGATAATTTTGGCTATGGGTATGGAGTCCCAATTCAACTTACTTTATCAAATTAAACAAAAATAAATAAATAAATAAAATATTTTTTGAAAAAAAAAAGTCTTGTCATTAATTGTACTATTGTACTTTTCAGTACAATCAAGACCGTTGGTGTGTAGGAGGGGATTTTTTTTATGGAATTGAATGAGTTCCATTAAATATGGTGTTAGAGTTATTTAAAATCTTGAAGAGATTCATAAGGGCAATTTCTCTTTCTTTAAAATATTTTGGAAAAGAGAAGTGATAAAACTATAAAAGCATAAGTAAAAGAGATGAGTTCTTAGTTGATGTTTTTGTCCCACCGTTTCTTCTTCTTTTTCGTTTTTCTTTCTGAAATACCATGGTTGATAAAAAGAGAAAGGCAAAACAAAAAGAGGATGATGACGGTTCATACAAGTGGGTTAGTGACGACGAAAAAATTTGTGGGTCTTTGTTTGTTGATAAGAATAGTATGGGTGAGATAGATATATCAAAAATAGTGAGGGAAGGTTCTGGAGTCGAAGTTGAGTTGGTGCCATACAATAGGACTGATCATATTTTTCATAAAAAAAATTAATTTTAAATATTTTTACATGTATAATTGTGTGCTTGAAGAACTTCGTGTGAAATTATTATTTATTGGTTGAGTGTGATGTTTTAAAATAATTAAACTGTGTCCCTTTCACAACTTCATCCAAATGGTTAGACGTTTTTGAGGTATTTTAAAATTTTAATAGAATTTTTAGAAATAAAATCTTCAGTGGAGTTTTTTTTTTTTTTTTTTTTCAGGCTAAAGGAATTTGAAAAGAAGTTTGGGTTAACCTTAATAATGCTCTGAACTTTGCTGATTTCAAACTCTATAAGTTTAAGTCGTCATTTAAAGACTTAAAAAAAATGTTTCTTAAATTGAAATCGGTGGATGAGAATTTTCTTTGCTATTTGGACGAACATTTTGATGAGAAGTTTTCTTTGTTTTGGTGTTCACAAACATAACACATTTTAGGTCCAGAAGATATAAGTCCTGTATAATAGAATATATGGTGAAAGTTGTTCATAGGAGAAATTTAATATCTATTTTTTATTTGCTTCTATGGGAAGAAGATAGAATATCTGTAGTGAATTATCTTGGTAAGAATATATGAAATATTGAAATATGTTTGAAGATAAAATGAGTGAATATTTTTGAGATTGATTTTATGTGTCTTGTAGGTAGGAAGTATTCAAGTGTTTCAACAGCGAGCTTAAGAGCTCGTTTGAAGACCAAGAATGTTGAAAATGAGGATTTATTATCGAACCCTAATAAGGTGGACGGAGAGGAGAGGTGAATCAACTAGCTAGCTCCCAAGAAAAAGGGTATTATTTTCAAAAAGAGGAAGGCCGACGTCATAAATTTATGTTACAATCTAATTGAGAAGGAGGAGATTTCCTTGGAAGAGCTTACTGTTTTTGAGAGCAAGCAAGAAAGACTGCATGCTTTTGCCGAAGATGGGACGACTCCTCAGTGTGCGATAAGAAGTTTTCTTTTATAGTTGTTGTTGACGAAGTATTACAGGGGCCTTCCGACGTTTCTCTGATTAATGAGGTCGGAGATATTGTCGTGGACCAATATCTTCAGATATGAAACTAAGCTTAATTGTAGATGCTTAATATATAGTTATGAGCTATATGTTATATAACTTCTATTTTGTTTAGGTTCTAGGATTTTGTTTGGCTAGTATTGGTCGGAGCCAGGAAGAGAAGCGAAGAAAACTTTTGGACAGAGATTTATTATTATGAGTTATATGTTATATATCTTAATTGTAGATGCTTAATAGTTATAAGTTATATGTTATGTATCTTTTGTCATTTGTCTAAAATCTCCATTTGATCCCTTGGCTTTCTCTCAAAACTCGGCCAAGGTTCTAGGTTTGGCCATTGTGATGGCGTCTTGGAATTTTTTTGGGTGAAGTTCACTCTTTATAGTATGTAGGTGCACTTTTGGGTAAAGGTTTGGGATGCTCATTGCTACTTTGGTGAAGCGAGTAATATATTCTCTTAGGTTTTTATGTTATCCTTGCTTAATAGTGTTCAGAAAATCGGAGTCGTGTAAAGCCCATATTTGTTGTAGTGTTTGCAAGCTTCTGGAAGTGTGAAATAGAATCTGCAGGCAAAGATGAAAACCAATCAAATGCAGGACTGTCTAAAAAAGTAGGAAAACAACCACATAAGATAGGATCGGAAGCACCGTTTACTATCATCATGGAGCGAAATTTTTTAACGTGTTTTTTCGGATCACACATGCCATCATAGGGAATCAGAGTTATTGATAATGCAAAGTTCCTAGGCAGTTTGAAATTCATGACATCTGCCGTGAATGGTCCAACTGTGTTGTCCAAATCATCATCTTCATTGATTTGTTGATCTCTCGCTGGTTGTTGAGTTTTAAAGATATACGTTGGATCAGAATTTTCTTCTTCGTCATCCGTTTGTTCATTGTGATCACCATTATTAGCAATACGAGTATTAGTTAACTCGGTCATCAGATTTGCCATTTTTTGATTTTTTTCTGCTATGCGCTAATTAGCCTATTGTAACTTTGTTACTATCTAAAGGAGCTCGGATGGTATGGAAGGAGATTGGTCAGCCTATGGTAATTTTGGGACCTAAAGAAAAAAAGGTTTTTGTTTTTAGGCCCATGATCAGCGTCAATTGTTCTTATGAAGGTTGGCCATTATATAACTCGTCCGCCGGTGAATAATTGGAACTTTCCATTGAGATGAGTTATACTTCGATAACAGGAGAACAAAGGAGTGGATACTTACAAAAGGCACTCCAATACTTAAATTATTGAGTGAATAATATGTTCTATTTATTTTAATATGTCTTTAAATAATTTTGTACCTCTTTTTTATATTTAAGATGAGGTATATCCAGTTACATTTTTTCAAACATTTTACTTAAATGAAGAATAATAGTGTTTTAGAATGTTATAATATGTTCTAATATTTGATTGTTTAATAACTTATAGTATTTATAGCTAAATTATAGCGTGTAATGGAATTATAACTATCACATCAGTTGGACATTAGTGTTCAAGTCGTTTAATTAGTAAGAGAAACTAATTGAATAACTTAATTTATTATAAGATAAAAAAGTTAAAGATCTTTCCAAATAATAAAGTCCGTACTTGAGACATTATAACTTATAATATTGTCTTGCCATTCTATGAAAAACGTACTCCGAATCTGATCTATGTCTTTTATTGCGTGGGCTGTCCCACTAGGGCTAGCAGCAACAATAATGTTATCGGACCCAATGGTCACTTCACCATAATGTTTATGAGGAACCTTGCTATTCTTTAACTACAAAAGTATTACACTTTACAAGTCAGTCAAGTCATAAAGAAGAAACAACAATGTATATTTCCAAAAATATAAGAGAAAAACAACAATAATCATAACAACAATAAATTCAGAGTTAGCTATATGAATTAAACGAAATTATCATTGTATTTTATTATGTCTATGATGTATTTATTTATACGTAAATTTTATTTGACTATTTCATGTATCATCTTTTTGGATATTCCTCTTCTATTAACATTTAACCACCAAATGATAAAATTAAATTTATTTGTTTGACGGCTAAATTCAGTTTTAAAACATTGCTTAAATATATTATTATTTGAGAAGTGTTAGTTGAAATGTTTATACCTTAGAAGAAATGAGTTTTTACTAGTATTGCTATTTTTATTGAACTCCATCTCATGTTTTAGTTATATTTCATACGGTTTGAAATCAATAAGATAATATTTTTTCGGTTATTGAAAGCTTGAAACCACAAGATCCATATTTTTTTAATTCAAAGGATTACATTGTATATAAAATGTAAAATACAATTCAATTAATATAATATTTTAAAAACATTTCATTTGTATCATATGTGAACTATTATCATGGATAAGAAATGAGGAGTAATAGAACATATGTGTCATATATACACACTTAATTTCACATACATATTTATGATGTATGGCAGAACAAATATATATAGTACTCTAAAAATTTTAATGTAAAAATTTACCCTATATCTTGTCATAGCACCCTAAATAACAAGTGTCTCGTTGGTGTCATGGTGTCTATGATTTTCTCTTAACTTTTCTGGTTGGATTTCTCTTGCATGAATTGAAGCACAAGTGATAGCTCCATCTAAAAAATTAGAGAAAATCCGAAAAAATAACTTTTAGTTAGTTAATATTTAAGTTTATAATTTAAAATTTGAAATTAAAAATTTATAATTTAGAATTTAAATTTTAAAATAAAAAAATAATTTTAAAGAAATTAATTGATATAAACTAAAATAAAAACTGTTACCTAATATTACTCGAAAAATTATGATCCTATTTTAAGTGTATGTTTAATTATTCTAATATAATAGGTTTGATTGTTTTAGTACTTGATTATTTAGTTGAAAAAATATGTAAATCAATTTATATAAAAATACAAATATATAAATATATAATGACTAATTTAATAATTAATTTTTAGTTTGGTGATTTTTTCCATATCCAATTAATTGAAGGTATTACATATCCTTTTTACATGTTCCAATTAATTGATGACGTGTATTCATTAATTTCAATCAATAAATGAATTTTTAATTTTTAAAAATAAAAATTAATGAATTTAATACATATATAAAATACTTTATATATATATATATATATATATATATATATATATATATATATATATATTAATACATTGTACATACATTTAAGTCTGGTTAAATCAAACCACCATATATGGTAAACTTTAAATAAATTATATAAAAGAAAAAAATTAGAATTGAACTGTTGTATATGCTGCTGGAGAAAGAGGGAAGAACATAGAACCCTAATCCTTTTCATCTAATTTCGTCTTCTTCTCTTCTCTATATTCACAGAAAAAATTCATTTTAAACTTTGAATAGAAGAACAGTAAAAAAAACGATCGATTGTTCTGGGTTCCAACAACAAAGTTGGCGATTTTGAATTGAAGAACAGTAAAAAGAACGATGGATTGCTCTGGGTTACAGCAACAAGATCGAGTACTTTGGAAGATTAAAAGGAGAAAAAAGAAGATATATCCTGAGAGTGAGGAGAGGGAAGAAGAAGAAACGAATTTTTTCTGTGAATTTAGAAAAGAGAAGAAGACGAAATTAGATGAAAAGGATTAGGGTTCTATGTTCTTCCCTCTTTCTCCAGCAGCATTACAACGGCTCAATTCTATTTTTTTTCTTTTAAATAATTTATTTAAGGTTTATCACATATGGTGGTTTGATTTAACTAGACTTAAATGTATGTATATATAAAGTATTTTATACATGTATTAAATTCATTAATTTTTATTTTTAAAAATTAAAAATTCATTTGCTAATTGGAATTAATGAATACACATGTCACCAATTAATTGGAACATGTAAGAAGGGTATGTAATACCTTCAAATTAATTGGGTACGAAAGAAATCACCTTTTAGTTTATATATATTACTTTCAAATAACAATAGATAAAAAGATTGAATTTAATTTTGATGTACTTTTAGTATAGAACCGTTTTACACATCCATCCAATAACATAATTTTATTATATATTTTACACTGTAATTATATTAAAATTAAACTAAAAAAATTTAGAAAAAAAATAGAGACCTGAAATACCAGAAGGCAAGGATCAATGAGCCAACCACGCTCATCTTTCAGAATCTTGGAAGGAATTCTAGATCGAAATCTGAGCAAGTTGGCATTAATATCATCTATGGCACTCCATTGCAGGAAAGAGGAAGAAGCTTTGGAAGCAGTGTGGAAATGGAGGGAGATCCACGTGAGGAAGAGGAATATGGTGAGAACAAATGGAAGAGAGAGAGGTCTTTGGAGGAACTGAAGCATAGATGATCTCTTCTGGTAATGCTATTTTATTTGTTTTGAAATCTACATCATTAAATCAGATTCACTTTCTTATAACTCAATTATGGATTACTAAATTTACTTCTTTTTATAAAGGAAGAAGGGACAAAATTACATCTGAAAGTTCACATGCTGGACACAAATACACTTCAATCTTTTAATGAGTCACGTGTGCACAGTAATTATACATTCCGGCGGACACATTCACCCTTCCAGTCATCAGCGTGTGGTGTCGTTAGTTTGAGTGGACACGTGGCTCTCTTTACTCCTTGTTGGCACCTTTAGTTGAGTGAGTTGTCCATTTAGTGCCAACTCAAAAAAAATCTTTTATTTTAATGATTAATTAAACAAAATTAAGGCCGAAACCCTTCGTTCTCTTTTATCTTCAGAAAGAAGATGCTCTATATTGAAACCCTAACACAGAGAGTCAGAGACCAATAACTAAAAACATGGGCTTACTCTAGGAAAAATCGAGCTCTTTATCCCTAAATTATGGCAACGTTGTTGGTGGCGGATCTTCGTTATTGTGGAACAAGAAGAAGAAGAAGAAGAAGTTTGACTACAACAATGGCAAGTGTTTGCACGGAATTGAAGCTGTGGTACTTAAGTCTGGAACAGAGTGGAATCCAGACAGATTGTTTCTGTAATGTCCTTTGTGGGAGGTAGGTTTCGAAATTGTGCTGCTTCTTGTTATTGGCGTTAGGTTTTCATCCATTTGTTTCCTTCTTCACTCCTCCTCCGATTGTTGTCTCAAATTTTCAGAGTGCTGAATATTGGTGTGAGTATTTTGTTTGGCTGGACGAAGTTGAAGGAAAAACAAAAAAAGTGGAGACAGAGGTTGAATCTGAAGAAAGGTCATTGAAACAATCATACCAGAAGATGAACGAGCTTATAGAGTGTGCCACAAAATTGGAAGAAGATGTGCAACAATTACAGAAGACAGTTAATCTGATTAGGGGTGAAATAAAGTGTATTAAGAATATGGTTATGGGCATTTGTCTGGGGTTAAAATTTTGTGCATTATGAATTTTTAGGATATATGCTCAGAAGTGAGGATCATGTGTAATCATTTTAAAAGTTGCATTGAATAAATGGAAGAAAAAAAAAGCTCTGTGTTCTTGTGAATTATATATTGTAATTGGTGTAACATCAACCATTGACAACATAAAGAAATGTAAACCTGTGTAAATTAGGGACAAAACAAGCAATTGTCAAATTCATGAGTACTAACTGTGACTCATAAGCAAGCTAACTCATTGTTATTGTAAAGACAGATAATAATATCCAACAACTTCTTTTCAATTAGAAGTCTCTGCTTCATTGTAATAACAAAATAGTCAGAGCAGTGACTATAATCACTGAGTTTTCAAACAAGGCAGAAATACCTAATTAAGAGGCAAAGTCACAATGTATATAACATATCACATACTATCAGACACCAAAAAAGATAAAAGTTTATGATGCTAAACAAAACAACCTTGTCCACCTAGTTGTTCAAATAGCCTAATAACCAAAAAAAAAAAAAAACATGCACAGCAGTGTTCATCCTAGGTCATATGTCTCTGTTGCAGACCCTTACATGGCCCACCTCCACTTGGGCCACCTTGGTAAATTGGTGCAGCTGGACCATTGATTCTCCCAAGAACTCCTCTTGGGACCAATTTTGATGGTCTTTGACCAGGCTTTGGTTGTTGTCTCAGACTTGGGGTTGGCATAAACTGTTGAAACCTCTCCTTCATTGATGAGCTTGTAGCATTCATGGTTTCAGTTGAGACCATAGGGTTAGATTTAGGTCTTGGAGCTGTAGCAGCATCATTAGCTTTTTGTTGTTGGGGGGAATTAGTTGGAGGGTTTTCTTGGGGTGGTGGTGGCTGTGCAGGGTTTTCAATTGCAGGAGTAGCTTCCTCTGCTTCCATAGCTGCTACTTCATCAGTCATATCGGCCTGCTTTTTTTAACAACTCCTACTATTGTGGCCACTCTACAACATATAAACATTGTTGGTGTAAATATAACATTATGAGTGAGTTCCATAAACAATACATAAAACATGATATTCATACCTCACCACAGTAATTACAAATTATTGTTCTATATCTCCTTTTAAGCTTATGTGGGTTGGGGTTTGGTCTTGCTCATTTTTCTTCTTTCTTCTCTTTTTTGTTGGTCTGCCAATAGGTGTCTCATAATGAGGGGGCAGTGGAGGATATCCTTCAACCTTATCCCAAAATTTTTTACTTGGTACAGGGTTGATGTTATGTTGATATGCTGAGTTATATGCAGCCATTCCCAGCCAATTATGAATCTGATCTTCTGGCCTACAACCCCTCAGAGCAAGTGCTGCACAAGCATGTCTTCAAGGCAAGGCTCTGAGCTGCCAAAATCTATAGGTGCACTTTTGATTTCCCAAGTCCATAGTTACTTTAGTAGGATGCTTCTCAACCTCATATATTTTTCCATTGTCATCCCCTGCCCATGTGGGAGTCCATTTGTTGCTTTCTTCCTTCTCTCTCTCAAGCCTACTAAGCTGTCTTGGTGCAACCGAACCAACATAGCTACTAAGAGACTTTTTGTTTCTTGCCATAACCCTCATGATATGCACTCTGATTTTCTCTAACATTGTGATGATTGGCTTGCCTCTGTACTTGAGAATCTTTCCATTGAAGGTCTCATAGTTGTTGTTGGTCACATTGTCCACCTTCGGCCACTCACTGAAATGTGCCTTTGTCTAAGTCTTTAGGTCAAGTATATCTAAGTATTCCCAGGCAACAGTGTTGATTCCCTTTAACCTCATCATTACAACCTCAAACTCATTAACAGTGGTGGCTCTACAACATTCCCAGATTGCTCTTTTCAACTGTTTATCCTTTCACCTTTTAGTGAAGTTACCCCAAATGTGCATTGCACAAAAATGATGATGCACTCTGGGCATAACTTGATCCATGACTGGTATGAGACCTTACAGTCACACAAACAACAACAATTAACAAGTTCAGTGAGCCAAATGAACCAGAAAACAACAACAATTAACAATTACCTTCTGTTGGTCACTAATGAAGTTCCAACCATGCACCCTATAGTTCCCCAAATTATGATGCAGGAGTTCTAGAAACCATCTCCAGTTATCTCTTGTCTCAGAGTCAACAACCGCATATGCAATGGGAAAGATCTAATTGTTAGCATCTTGTCCCACTGCTGTAAGCAATTGGCCACCGTAATACCCTTTTAGGAATGTACCATCCAGTCCAATAAATGGTCTGCAACCTTGTATGAATCCTTGTTTGCAAGAATCAAAACATATATAGAGTCTCTTGAAAATCGGGAGGGAATTAGGCATAGGGGTAGTGTCCATGTCAATAGTTGCTCCTGGGTTAGCTGTCAACAGGGCAAAAATGTAATCCCTCAACTCAGCATACTGCTTCCTCTCTGAACCCTCAATATTCTCCTTTGCCTTCTTCATTGCTTTCTGTATCTTCTTGTAGTTAATGGTTACATTGAACTCCCTCCTAAACCATGCCTCAGCTTCAGTAGTTTTAAAGTCCCTTTAGTCCCTCAACTTCTCCTCCAGTTGTTCAATAACCCACTTTCTATCAGCTGATTTGTTGGTGTGACTTCTTGCACAAACATGTTGGTTGACAAACGTCTTTACTTGAAAGCTCTTTGGTTCATTAAACCTTGAATAGTAGATAGTTCAAGGATAGTTGGCTTCACAATAAATTTTCTTACGCTTCATAGGTTCCACTCGGCTAAACATGATACTCCTTCCAATTTGTATATTGAACTTCCTAACTGCTCTTTTTAATTGGTCCATAGTTTCGAATTCCATCCCTAGCTCTAAATGTACTGAGCCAAAAGCAGCATTTGGATTTTCTTGAGGCCAAACAGTGCGCTCTACCTCATAGTCACTATCACAGCCTGATGAATAAAGGCTGTGCAGCTCCTCAAACTCATATTGATGGTAATCTAGGTTAGAGTCATATCATCACTCTCTGAAGACTCACTGGTTGTACGAGCGACAAATATTTTTGGAGCTTCACCTATGCCTCCTTGCACAAAGGTCTGTCCACTAGGAGCTGGCCTCTTGTAAAAATTTCTTCTATTCTTTTGTTTTCCTCTTGATTCTTGGGTAGGGACCTCATTTTGTGCAAGGTTGGGTTGTGGTTGAGTTATAGTCTCAGAATGTGTTGGTGGTTCAGTTTGTGTGGTTTGGGGTTGGGCCACAGGTGGTGTGTGTTGGGCTTGGGCCATAGGTGCTTGATTAACTTGTTTGGGTTGGACTTGGACTGTGGGTGAGACTGTTTTGGGTTGGGATTGGGCTCCAGTGACTGTATTAGATTGTGTGGTTTTTTGTTGTCTTTTCCCTTGGGTTGGTTTTTCTGGTTGAAGTTAAGGATGTCTGGGATGACTTCTGACCTACTGTTGTTGTTAATTTTCTTGGCCTCATAATCCTAGCTGGTTTTAAAGTCCTTTGTGCCCTCTTCTTCGTCCTCCCACTAGGTGAAATTATAATATCTGCATTCACATTGGATGGTTTTGTTTCAGAGGTAGGCACCTCTTCTGCATCCACGTCAACCACCTCAACCTCAGTTGGAATATCTACAGTGTGCTCCCGATACACATGTACCACCCTATCATCATTTCTAATTGCATCCTCATACATGTTCACCACATTCCTATCAAGCCTAAGTAGCTTAAGAGCAACACCACCCTCGGCATCAAGCTTTCCCCAGTAAAAATCCTTCCAATGAATATATCTCAAATCCTTGAATAACCCCTCCATGAAAAAAAGATTTAGCGTATCCACATTGACTCTCGGTATTAAGGACTCTTGACCACCACTGTATACTGTAACCCCTTTTGAATTTCTCTCTAACCTCCCCTTATGGTGATACACGAGCGTGATATGACTTGACATCTACGAAGAAAACAAAACCCTCATAATCACTACTAAACCCAGAAAACCATCAATTTTTTTTCGGACAATCACTAACTAGTAACTAAACAAAGATCTAATAGCATGTTCGATCATAATCGGTATAGTCAGAAGTTCAAAAGATATTACCTTTAGATCGTCGCTGTGGTGTGTGGGTTGCCTTCTTCGAGTAAACTAGCAAAGTATTCCTCCAACGATCAAGTGAGTGACGACTTCAGAGTAATGCCATTGCCTTTCTGCTAGGGCTTTCTAACTCTCTCAACGTGCAAACTATCTTATATTGAAGGTTCATAATTCAATTAAGGGAGGGTTTCAACCTTAATTTTGTTTAATTAATCATTAAAATAAGAGATTTTTTCTGAGTTAGCACTAAATGGACAGCTCACTCAACTAAAGGTTCCAGCAAAGAGTAAAGAGAGCCACGTGTCAACTCAAACTAACGACACCACACGCTGATGACCGGAAGAGTGAATGTGTCCGCTGGAGTGTATAAATACTGTTCACGCATGACTCATTAAATGATTGAAGTGTATCCGTGTCCAGCATGTGAACTTTCAGGTGTAATTTTGTCTCTTCTTCCTTTTATAAATTAGTGTATGTACATATGTTTCTGTAATTTTGTAATTTTAGTTTTGAGTTAAGCTCCAAAATAATCATTGAGATTGACCATATATATTAAAAGAGGCCTGCTACACATACAAGTCTTTTTTACTTACAAGTCTTACAAGTTGCTACACATACGGGCCTTTTAATGCGTTATTCAACTGCTTCCTATTTTCAAAGCGCTACACTCACCATGTATTATGAACGACTCTTCTTCTTCTTCTTCCTCTTCCTCTTCCTCTTCGTTTTTTTTTTTCAATTTTCATAGTTTCTGAAATCAAGCTTTGAAATCGTTTTGAAGATAATGGAATTACAGAAATACACCCAAAAGATTACAGAAATACACACAAAGGATTACAGAAATACACCCAAACAGTTACAGGAATTCACCCAAACGATTATAGAAATACACCCAAAGGATTACAGAAATACACCCAAAGGATTACAAAACTACACCCAAAGGATTTAAGAAATACACTCAAAATTCGTTGAAGTACACTTTATGCATAATTCAGAACTCTTTCTCTTTCTCCTCCTCGTCTTCTGCTGCTTCTTCTTCCTCAAAAATAATTTCAGAGCTTGATGTCAAAAAACAATGGAAATCGAGAATAACGAAGAAAGAAAACAAAGAGAAAAGCACGTAAATGAAGAAGGAGAAAGAGAAGGCAAGCAACGAAAGAAAAGAAGAAGAAGAAGAAGAACGTGCAGCAAGAAGAACAAGAAGGTGCAGTGAAAACGTGCAGTAACGGTTGAAGAAGGAGAAAGAGAAGGCAAGAAACGAAAAGAAAAGAAGAAGATGAAGAGGAAGAAGAACGTGCAGCAAAAAGAAGAAGGACGTACATTGAAAACAGTTGGAAGCGCGTTAATATAGATAACTTGTAAAGAGTTGTATAAAAAAATGCTTGTATGTGGAGAATTTCTCATAGTTAAAATAAGAAATCTAAATTATAATAATTATGACTTTAGAGATTAACTGATGTATTTTTGTCCATTTCTAAAATATTATTGATGCAATTAAAATTTCAAAAATTATTTTAATACATGTGTTAAATATGAGTAATAGCTTTGAGTTTTACTCTTTGGTGTTAAAACTTTAGTATAACTTTAAGTTTTATTTCACCCCATTAATAAACTTTTTCTATTTTTTTTCTCTCACATAAATAAAGAGATTTTCTACTTTCTTTATCTTTGTTTTTTCTCAAAAAAATATATATATAATTCGATTTTTTTAAAGAATTTTAATTATACAAAAATGTTGTGAAAAAATAGAAATGAATTATTTCACAATTTGTTTTATGATGGATAGTTATTTTAAAAAATAAACATTTAAATTGATTCTTAAAAAACTTTAAATTGAACATTTTGATCTTTAATAATTTTTATTATTTAATTTTTTTTTTTGAGATAGAATGGTTCTTTTCTGATAGATTGATAGATAAATTAATTTTCGTAAAATAAAATTTACTTTTCAAATAAAATATGCAACATTAAAATTTAGATCATTGATATAAATTAATATTTTTTTAAAGAGTAAAGTATCGTTTTTGTCCCCAATATTTGAGGTAAGTCCTAAAGTTGTCCTAACATTTAAATTATCTCATTTAAATCTCTAACGTTTTAAAATTGGTATCAGAATTGACGGTGGACAAAATTGAGACGATTTTGAAATGTTAAGTCATTAAATAGAACGAAAAGGTTGGAGACAAAAACGATAGGTAGGAATAAATTTTAATTTTATCCTTCAATAATATCAATTTTTTATGGTACATAGTTATTCAATTATTTTTTAATCACATTATTTTTATTCTAAATAAATTTATTTTTTATAATTTTACTCTTAAAGATTTTTGTTCATCATGAAATGTTTGTAGAATGACTAGTATATAAACTTGCTAAAAAAATGATACATATACAATAAAGTATGAATGGTACTTTTGTCTCAAATGTATCGAAATTCTTTAATGTTTAATTTTGTTAAACTTTACTTTTAATTTTATTCTTCAATAATATTAAATTTTTACGGTAAATAATTATTTAATATTCTTTTAATTTTATTCTTAATCACATTATCCCAAGTGAATTTACTTTTGAAAGTGCAAGAGCTAGTGCTGGTTCCTCAAAGGCTTCAAAGGATGCATCATTAACTCCTCTAAGAACACCAACTATGGTTTGTCAGATTCTTTGCCATGCCTTTCACAATCTGCATTTCTATGATGTTAAAGTGTTGTTTTTTAAATGCAGGCTTATAAGAAGGAAAAGCAGATGCATTCTGCATTGACCCCATTAACAGAAAAGAAAAGGTACCTAATTCTAGTAAGTTGTTAATTATGATGTAAAACTGTTTTTATATCCTGATTGGGTGCATTTGAGTTTTGTTAAACCATAGGAACAAAACTCCTCCTGATTTATCAAGCAATACAGCCAGCTTTAAATGGCGCTTGCTCTCAACAGAGTAAGTCATTTCCACTCTGATTTAAGGTGTTATAAGATTTTTCATTGTGCTATATGGATTTGGATTGTTTCTATCTTCAAATGTTATCCATGCTAGACATAATGTAGAGTTTGTCAATTAGTTGAAACATGCTATCTTTAGTTTCAAGGACCACAAGTTTACATAATCTATCTCTGGCTTAAAGAAGTTTTATGGTTTTTGTGAATACTCTCTTTACATTAGTATTTACAATGTTTCTACTTGAATGCAGAAACAAAATGAGATCCCCAATGATATCCTCACCTTTCAGCTTGAGGACAGAAGAAAGGGCTGCAAGAAGAAAGAAGGTTCTGCCATCAATCAAATTTAGTTGTTTATGAGCTTTAATTAACCTTACTACAAATAAAAATGAGAATTAATTAACTGAGTTACTAAATTACTTGCCTTTCCTTTCTCCATTGATCTAAATCAATTTCAGAAACTTGAAGAAAAGTTCAATGCCAATGAGGCACAAAAAGTGCAGCTTCATACAAAACTCAAGGTTGGTTGACAAGTAAAATTTAATACCAAGTGTCTGTTACTATGAACAATATCTAGTTCCTCAGTTCAGTTTAGTCACCAAATCATTCAATCCCCTCATTTTGCAGGAAAAAGCAGAGACAGAGATCAGAAAACTTTGCCAAAGCTTTTGCTTCAAAGCAAGGCCACTACCTGATTTTTACAAGGAAAGGAAAGAATCAAACAAGGAGACACAGCAGGTATCTTAAACTGTTTGCAATAATAATATAATCTTCTTTCCCATTTTCTCCTCAAGCTTTGTTTGGTTAACAATATTGTTCTTAATCTCCATGCGGTTCCGGATAATTGTCTCCTTATAAAATTTGATTTGGTTCTTAGAACAATAAAATCCTATTTTCTCTTTCTTTTTCACAAGATCCTAAAAATAGAAACTAAAAATGAAAATAGAAAATAAAAATGCAAACCAAACACACCTTTAATTTTTCAAATTGTAATTTATACTTTCAGGATATACAAACACAATCTGAATCAAGAAAGGCTATACTTCTCAGAGTCAGAGACCTTACAATGGCAGTGGCACCATTAAGAATTTCCTGGAAAAGACTCAGCACCGCACCTTTGCTCATCATCTGAGTACTACTCTTGAGAATACATCACCAAATATTCAGCAAGGAAACCTCAAGAATAGGAATCACAGACAATGATCATGCTCCTGATGTAACAGATGAAAGATCAGTTTAAACTTGTAAATGTAGCTTCAAGGAAATGCACGACATTAGGCACCATTTGTTCTCTGTTGTATTCTTGGAATATAACACAACATTAGTAACCAAACTCTGATGTTGTTCTTCCTTTTGTTTTTGGTACCCTCAATATATTCAATTGAGCTATTCTTACAATCTTTTTTTTTGTTTTCTTTATAATTTGAAAAGAATAATAAAGTAAAATATCTAATGAATCACACTGTATACTTTAGAACATTCATGCACACTAGCTAATTAAGTAATTTTATAAGAAAATACTTTTTGGCCCTTTATCAATAAAAATACAGTTAGACGGAATTCATAATTCAGAATTACATTGCATCAATTAAAAAACTGCACTTTCTTTCGGCTAAGAGAGTTTTGACAATGTAATTGTTCAAATACTCGAGCTTTTTTCATGAAAATACCCTCCATCCGATCCTATCCTAAATTTATGTGACTAATAGCTAATGCAACATTATAATTTATAGGTTATTAGTTTTCATCAATATTACAAATTAAATAAATGTATCAAAAATAATTTTCTATATGATATAATATTTATGGAATTTTTGCAACATAAAACGGTAGCTTAGTGATTTTGAACATCATGCCAAAAAAAAAAAAAAAATAAATACTCAATTTCCACTACTTGTATTGTACCTGTTATATTTTGAAATATCTATCTATCTATTATAATATATAAAAAGAGATGCGAATAGTATTTTCAGTGAGTAAAGAATACGTTTAAACAGTTGGTTGATGCATTGGTAATATATTCCTATTTTTAATTGCTTCTCTTTGATGGTTTGAGGTGGAAACTTTTAGGTTTTATTGATCCCCAAAGGTTTTAGTATTACTATTCAACTGTTCACTTATCATAAAGTGGGATAAACATAGTTGTTGCTGCATTATCGACTAATTTTTCTTATTTTTCTAACAAAACATGCAGTTCTTAATCAACAATGCACAAGAAAATAGAGAGGGGAAAAACAAAATATCTTAGACGATAGGTTTAACCGTTTAAGGGTGCAAAACAACTAATCTCATTCCTCCAATATATAAACTCCAAGCAAGGTAATTCAACAATATTTATAGCATGTGATACATGTAAAGAAAAATTTTAAAATCCCCAAAAACAGAATATATGCATGCAAAAGAGATTAGAGTGGCTATTAATGAATTAAACCCCAATTATAAGGAGCTGATGTTAACTAATGGAGAAGGTTAGTGAATGCAAGTGGACAGACTATGGCATTCTTCAATACTGTCTTCATCATCATCTTAATTCATTCCCTTTTCATTCTTTAACCATTTAAATATTCTGAATTCCCTATACTTTTCATTTCATTGGTGTTGTACTGTTTCATTTGTCAAATTTTGCCACTCTTATTTCACTACAAGTATAACCTTCTAGACCATGAACATGAAAGTCTCAATCTTCAAAAGGGTAGGTTCCAGAAAAACAAACAAGGTATTATTTTACAATGCAATGGTTATGTGACACAGTGACAGAATATGTTGCCTTGATTTCTCTTGATAAAGTTTTGAATTAGTCCAATTTGTTCATAGCCACCAATCAATATCCCATTAACTAAAGCAAAACTACATTTATCAGCTAAAACTTTAGTTCATGCGCCTGAAATTTAATATCAGATGGTTTGGAAGAATTTTAGAGTGTAACATACACATGAACCGAAATTCAAAAGGTAAATATGACGATGATCAATAAGAAGGACAATAATCAATATGAAAAAGATCAATATTATGATGGCAATGAAGGTAGACTTCCGATATTCTTCTGGTGCTTCCTTGCAAACTGGAACGGCTGGACCCACCGCAGACATACGAATTCGCTCGTCACGTGGATCTCTGTCATTGATTTGCTTACCTTGTGATTGGACCAAAACAGCCATGTCCAAGAACACTTGATGAAGCTCATTGAGGCTGCTCTCTATATCAATCAGTGTGTCATGCCACTCTTGAATCTCTTGGATTGTGTCCATGATTGTCTCTGGTTGCTTAGTTGCTTTCTGCAAGAAAGTTTCAAGAACCACATACAAATTTTCATATTGAGGTAATCAAAGTTATTCCAACATTATAAAGTAGATATTCCTTCTCAGGTAATATACAAATTTTCATAAAATGATTTTTTTTTTCAAAAAAAGAAAAAAGAAAAATCGTTAGTTCAGCCATCCGTACCACTTTAGTCATGAGGTTTCCTAACCACTTATGTCCTCAAGAATCTTCCTCTGTTGCAGTTATTATCATTGTCTTGTTTCTCAGAATTCCTCTGAGTATCACAATGATTGAATATCATTGATGAATCAAAAGCAAAATCGTGACTGCAGAAGTTATCTCTTGTTGGCTTCGATGGAAAAGCTGTATGAATGATACAAGACAATAATAACAATGAAGAATAACAATATCGTGAAAAGAGAATGAAGAATAATGTTACGTGAGATAGAAAGAATTACCTGTTGAAGTTGTTGGATTACCAAATCCATCTGCGATCAACTCGAATGGCGGGGATGTGGGAAATTTTGGGCCAAACCTGCGGGTCCTTCATCTCACACCGTTTACCCAAAGGGCTTTGAGAGATGGTGAGTCGTAACAGAGAGGCAGGCAGCTTTTCTCCGTCAATGTTCTCCAAATTTGAACAACAATAAATATATAATTGTTGGAGGGAGGTGAGGTGGGCAAGTCCCTTGCATTCCAACATCTCCACACTTTTAATGCCATCCAGTCTGAGAGACTCAAGGGTGGCAGGCAACCAACCTTCCTTAGGGAGAGCCTTCACACTCTCACATTCACCATAAATATGAAGATGAGTAAGCCCATGAAACTGCGATGCTACACAGCTGAGTTGTTTCTCGTAGTAGCTGATGGTAAGATCTCTCAGCTACGGTGTGGATCCCCTGTAGCACACAAATCTATATCTGGGCAACCACGTAATGAGAGATATTCTAGCTGAGGTGATGCCATCCATAGCGTCTGCAGGGATTTCAAACTCCCACAATTCTTTATCTCTAAATAACGGAGAGATGAAAGAGAGCGTGACACCACGAGAGACTCCATCTTTTCACACTTGCTGATTTGAACACGCACGAGATTTGGAAAGGAATCCAATGAGAAGGATGTAACCGAATCACAGCTGTTTTGTATCATTAGATCATGCAATGAGTGGTGTTGGCCTTCCATTTCGAATTCTAATTTTTTGCAATCCAATATCGTCAGCCCTTGTAGTGATGCGGGAATACTACTCGCTGGAAACAATACGCGGGATGAACAACCTGAGATGGATAAAGATGTGAGGCAAGTGAGTTGGGTGTGCGCAATGGCCTCCATCACCGACTCCACTTGATGCTTTCCTTTAATTGAAAGCTTATCCAGCAAAGGAGGTAGCTCCCTAATTCTCACTTCATTGCTTCCTTCTATGCGTAAAGAGGTAATCGCAGGAGCTCTTGGAACACAACAACTGAGCTGCTCGCAATTCTGAATAGAAAGATCTTCCAAAGATGGTAGTTGATATGGCAAATCTCCTCTCAACATGGGACAATTCCATATGAAAAGCTTCCTAAGTCGAGGAAATGCATTGAACTCCAACGAACGCCATTCCTCCCAGCAAGACATTGACTGAAATGTAAGAGTTTCAAGCATTGGAAATGGAGTCTCCAGACAAGATTCATCATTTCGGTAAAACTCAGCCCCCACAATAGCGAGCCTTTCAAACTTTGAAATGTCCAGGTGCTTCAAAGATGGCAACTGTCCAAGGGATGGAAGCATACAACAATTCTTAAAATAACCCGACAAAAAACTGCCGAGTGTTATTTGGGTGATGTTGTGATAAGAACAATGTCCCAACCAATCTGGAAATGTTGTACCCCTGTAACCCCAAATTTGTAGTTGTTTCAAATTACTATTGGGTCGTAACTCTTCAAGTATATCAACTATATTCTCGTATTTATCTGGCGACCAGTTCAAGATCAAAGATTCAATGCCATCCTTATCGAACATTCTTGCCTCCAAAGCTTCGCTGCTATTGACCACATTCTCCAATTTGTCAATGAAAATTCTTTGATGTAGATTTGCAAGTGCTCCCAATTCATTAATCTTGTTTCCATCACGCTCCCCAACAACATAATCGCTTAAAACCTGCAAACTTGTCAATTTGCTCATGTCTTCCGGCATCTCATGCAAACCAGTCCCGCTAATATCAAGGTAACGCAAATTTGTAAGATCTTTCATGCCAACAGGAAGGGCTTTTAGTTTCCAACATCTAACCAGCTTCAATGTCTGTAAATTGTATAAGTTGCAAAGTGTGTCGGGCAATGTCATGATGTCGGTGTAAGACAAATCCAAGTAACGCAAATGAATCAACTCGCCTATTGAATCAGGCAATGACTCCAGAGGAAAGCAATTGAACGACAAAGCCCTCAGGTACTTCAACTTTGACAACAAGATACAAGGTGCATTTTCCATCTTAAATGGAATCTCTGAATCCAAATTGAGTCCAAGAAATGTCCTTGTGTGTTTTACTCGGTCACAAACTCCCAAAAGTTTTGAGATAGGATAATTGCCTTTGGCATTATGTGACAAATGGCGAGTTTTAATATCAACCTCCACTGCATTCTCAAGCTCTTCAGCTCTGAAATAGAATTCTCCAGCAAATATCATTGCCAAATCATGCACCAGATCATGCATCACAAACTTGTTATCATAAATCTTATGAGGTTGGAAAAATGATCTCGCAATCAATTCATCAAAATATTCATCACCAACTTCTTCTGGAGTCTTTTTTCCTGCTGCTTGCAAAAAATTCTCTGCCATCCATAGCAATATCAATTCATCTTTGCTAAATTCATAGTCTTTGGGATACAAAGAACAATAAACAAAGCACTCCTTTAAATACGAAGGAAGATAGTAATAACTGATTCTTAACGCAGGAACAACCTTTATCTTATCATCGGAGAGTTCCCAGATCTCACTCTTCAATAAATGATTCCAATACTTGATATCAGAATTTCCACGCAATAAGCCTCCAAGGGCTTGAGCTGCCAAGGGCAATCCATCACACTTCTTTACGAGATCTCGGCCGACTTTTTTCAAGGTTGGATTCTCCATAGAAACAGTTGAGAGACGTGCTTGTTTTGAAAACACCAACCAACAATCTTCCTCAGACAATAAGTTCAGTTCATAAGGTGAAACAGTTTGCACCACAGAAGCCACTCTTTTACTTCTAGTAGTTATGAGAATTTTACTTCCCTTAACCCCTTTTCTAAAAGGTTTTAGAAGTTTATCCCAATCTTCGCAACTTTCACTCCATACATCGTCCAAGACGACAAAGAATTTTTTCCTTGACAACTTTTCTTTTAAATCATGCTGAAGCAAATTCAAATCTGTCAAGCTGCAAAAACTTTTAGTTATTGCCTCGATTATAGTCTTGGTGACCTTGAAAACACCAAACTCTTCTGACACACAAATCCAAGCTTGAAAATCAAAATTCTCCTTCACTTTACCATCCTGGTAAACCAATTGGGCCAAAGTAGTCTTTCCTATCCCACCCATGCCCACAATGGGAATCACAGATACATCACTATGACCACCTGTATCATCATCACCATCATCCAACAAAAGTTTTACTATGGCCTCCTTGTCTTCTTCCCTGCCACATACATCAGATGTTTCAACTAGAGATGTAGTGATCCTCCATGACATGTTCTCCTTAGGAATCTCTCTGAGACCAAGAGTGTCTTTTTGAATCACAAGAGACTCTATCCTATCAATCACTTCCTCCATCCTGTTTGCTACATCCCGATCTTGCAAATTGAGAATACCAGAGAAACGAGAGAGGAAGGTACCTGGATCCTTCTGAGTGGCAGCTTTGGTGAAGACTTCATCGAGCAAGTCATCAGCAACATACATGGCATGTTTGAGACTATCAAGCCAGTCCTTGACAGGTCTCTCCTTGATCTGCTTCTGCTCAGCATCGATGAGAAAGGCTCGAACAGCATAAAGATTAGTCTTCAACCTTTCAATCAGGTTCTGAGTAAGCTTCTTCCCTTTGATCCAGTTAACAACTTCAGGGGAGGACATCCTGTCAAAAACAACACTAAGAACGGAAGACAAAACAGCTTCAGCAGCCATGTTTCTGAAGAGAAGTGATGAGATCTGAAGGAACAAATGGTAAGCAAGTGTTTGACTGCTTGTTGACTGGTTGCAGTAGTTTGTGGTGGTGTCTTAACTGTGATCCGTGCTGAGTAGTTAAATGTGTTAGGTGTTGAATATTTTTGTAATAAAATAAAATGACTTCTTGCTCTTATTGGTCTTCGACAGATTATTCACATGGCATCCAGTATAGTTTTGATGTATTCACATGCCATATATATTATATTATACTAAGATTTGCGTATCTATATTTTAAATTTATCTAAATAATCATGTTGTTAAATAATTAAATAAAATTATTTATGTAATAAAATTTAAACTTTAAACAGACTGACATCATATTAGTGGGAATACGTACTCCTCATCTAAGGCTCGACGCTCTGCTAGGGTTTCACTGCGCCGCCTCCGTGGTTACACCTTTCTTTGTTTTTCTTCGTCAAACTCTTTTCCATCTTCTTCTATTTTTTATTTTTTTCTTAATTTCTTTTCCACTTAACTCCCTAATTTTCGTTTTCTCTCCCAATTCATTGTTCTTTTAATTCATTTCATTTTCTAATTCACTCATTCCATATATCTTATGTCTCTTTGGAATCATTGAATACCAATTCTGATTTTCTCTACACCATGAGCAACAAATCAGAGACTCAGAACCCTCATATAATTGCTATGACGGTGGAGGGTGCCAGCCTTCAAGTGGCACCCAAAGAAATATGAAACTGCTCTCGTGGAATTGTCGGGGTTTAGGGAGACCCCTGACAATCCACAATCTTAAAGGGATTTGCAAATCCTACTCCCCGAGATTGGTTTTATCTGTGAAACAAAAAATCAATTTCGACAAGTTGAAGGAAAACTAATATCTTGTGGTTTCAAGGAATAGTTTATTGTAGATCCGGATGGATTATCAGGGGGTTTGGCAATGGCATGGAGGGATGGTTGCACTGTTTAGATTTTACAGCATGGTAGATATTTTTCATTGCAGCATCAGTTCTGACAGCTGGTTCTAATGATCCCTATGGTGTTCTAGGTGTTTATCTCAGTTCAAATGATCAACATAGAATGGCTCAATTTGCTGAATTTAACTTCAGTCACCCAACAGTTCGATGGTAAGGTTGTGTTAATGGGAGATTTTAATGCCATTTCTAATCAATTGGAGAAAGGTGGGGGTGCTAAATCTCCCTCTTCTATTGAAACCTTTAATAGTTTTATTGATGATAATTTCCTGATTGATATTGGTATGGTTGGAAGACCATTCACTTAGTCAAATAGACGAAGGGGTGATGAGTTGATACAGGAAAGACTGGACCGATTCCTGGTAGGAGTTGATTGGCAGCAACTCTATCCCAATGCAACGGTTCTTAGACTGTCAGAATCAGGCTCGGATCATGTCCCTCTTTTCCTAGACTCTAATCCGAGAACTGAGAGATCTAAACGCCGATTCAAATTCCAAGAAAGATGGTGTTCCAATGATGAAATACGTCAGATTGTTAGAGAGGTTTGGCATGAACAGATTGATGGTTCAGCCATGTATATCCTAGCTCAAAAAATAAAGCGTTGTCGGCATAAGATTGTCAAATGGCAGCAAGAACACAGATCTAATTCGAAGGTGGAGATTGATTTACTACAGTCGGAATTAGAGAAACTTCGTTTAGCAGGAATTCATGGAGGCAACATCGTTTCAGAAATAGAGGACAAACTTGAAAAAGCATTGCAAAATGAGGAATCTTATTGGAAAGATAAGTCTAGAGTCAAATGGCTCAAATCTGGTGATCAGAATACAGCTTTCTTTCATCAGAAATTTAGAAATCGAACCCGAAGGAATAGAATTTGGCAACTAACTGGCAATGATGGTGAAGTGGCTACTTCAAATGCTGGTATTGCTTCTGTGGCTGAATCTTATTTCAAGGACATCTTTTCCTCCGCTTGTCATGAGAACCCTGAACCTCTGTTTACTGATTTTGAATCTAAGGTTACAGATCACATGAACCGTAGGCTTAAAGACCAGTGACTATGGAGGAAGTGAAACGCGCAACATTTAGCATTCATCCTCAAAGTGCTCCAGGAGATGATGGTATGACAGCAAAATTTTTTCAAAGCTTCTGGAACATACTTAGTGGTGACATGTTTCGAGCAGTTAAGAGCTTCTTTTCTGGGGGCAGAATCTTGAAGGGTTTTAACCACACTCAGATCTGTCTTATTCCCAAGATTTCTGATGCTAAAGATATGACTCAGGTAAGACCAATAAGCCTATCTTCAGTCTTTTACAAGATTATCTCCAAAGTATTTGTACATAGGCTTCAGAGTATGATGAATAGACTAATTAGCCCTACGCAAAGTGCTTTTATTAAAGGCAGATTAATCTCTGATAATATCCTAATTGCTCATGAGTGTATGCATTACTTGAAGAACAAAAAAAGGGGTCTCGAATATGAAATGGCACTAAAATTAGATATGAGTAAGGCATATGATAGGGTGGAATGACACTTTCTTTGGTTTATATTGGAGAAGTTTGGTTTTGACTCTCGATGGATCATGTGGATTCGAGAATTAGTGACAACTGTTTCTTATTCTGTTATTGTGGAAGGACAACCTTATGGTTTCTTCAAATCAAATAGAGGTATTCGACAAGGAGATCCTCTATCCCCCTATCTTTTTCTTTTTTGTGCAGAAGGTCTCTCCTTCTTGCTACACAAGGCAGAACAAAATAGACTAATTCAAGGTCTTCAGATACATAGGCGATGTCCCAAGGTCAACCACCTCCTGTTTGCTGATGATTCCATTTTATTCTGTAAGGCTAATCCTGAAGCATGTTCAAATATCCTGCATTTATTGAATTCTTATGAAAACATCAGTAGCCAGAGGGTAAATCTTAATAAATCTGCTGTATTCTTTAGCCACAACACTCCGTTCACTACTCGTACACTACTGGCTAACTCTATGAATATTAATCATATTGGGGCTCAGGATAAATACCTTGGTTTGCCTTCTACAGTCTCTAAATCGAAAAAGGCTTCTTTTAGTATGATCAAAGAAAAGGTTTGGAAAAGAATCCAAGGGTGGAAGCACAATCTTCTTTCGTCAGGTGGTAGACACATATTGCTTAAGGTAGTGGGAGAAGCTATTCCTATTTATACATTGTCTTGCTTCAAGTTGCCTGATGGTTTAATTTCGGAAATTCACTCTCTACTTTCTCAGTTCTGGTGGGGACAAAAAGGTTCTGAAAGGAGGATGGCTTGGATTAGCTGGGACACTATGACTCGCCCACGAAAAGAAGGAGGCCTTGGATTTAAAGATCTCAGAATCCAAAATCTGGCGCTTTTAGGCAAACAGCTTTGGCGACTTGTAACACAGCCTACTTCCTTATTATCCAAAATCTTAAGAGGTAAATACTTTAGCAATAGTAATGCTATAACGGCAGAAATTGGAGTCTTACCTTCTTGGGGATGGAGGAGCATACTGGAAGGCCGAAAGATTGTTGAAAAAGGTCTTAATTGGGCTGTGGGTACTGGTGAGGATATCCGAACCTTTGAGGATCCTTGGCTGCCTCTTCCGTATCCTTTAATGATTTCTGACATGCCAAATAGACAGGCTATTTCTGAGTTGTTTCCAAGAGTTAAAGATCTAATTACTGAAGATAGAAATTGGAATCAGAATCTCATTCAAGAACTATTTCCCCAAGACGTTGCAAACAGGATTTTGTCAGTTAAAATTCAGCAGAGTAGGGACAAATTGCAATGGGATTTGAACAAATCCAAGCAATATGATACAGCTTCAGGTTACAGAATTGGCTATTTATTTTACCATCCGCCTCTGGAGCTTTGCCCTAATTATATGCAACAGAAAAAGCCGTGGATTGATCTATGGAAGTTGAACTTGCCTCACAAAATTAAGCTATTTATTTGGAAAGTTCTCCATGGCCGACTTCCGGTGATTGCTCAGATTCATCACCGCATCCCATCTATATCACCAATATGCCTTTGCTGTCATGAAACAACGGAAACAGTCACTCATTGTTTGATCGATTGCTCTAGAATTAAAGACGTCTGGTCTCAGAGTTATCTTCGTGACTGTCTTTCCCCTCAGAGTTCTAACGACTTTTGGACATGGTGGACTGCATCAACAGAGATACTTAACCCGTTGAAGAATGCTGACCGTAATCCTCAATTGCTTGCCATCATTTGCTGGAACTGTTGGAAAGCTCGCAACCAGTTGATTTTTGAAGGGTCTACTTCTATGCCGTCTGCCATTCTAGCAAGCTCTGTCAAGTTGCTCCGTGAAATCCAAAGAACTCCCAGTTTAGGTCGTCATCTCCATGAGACAAGCTCTTAGGTGCATTCAATTTGATTTATCATTATTTCTTCTTTAAGATTTTTCTTCGTTTTTCGACCACGCACCGTTGGATGAATACCTTCAGTGTAGTGTTTTTGGGAAATCCCCACCTTTTATTATGTTGTCCTGCTTTTGGACATCTTTGTATTTTATTTTTTAATAATTAATGAAATATAACCTATTATCTTTGGAAAAAAAAAACTTTAAACAATAGAATGAAATTACAAACTAAAGTTTGATTTGGTAAAATTTTTATCTTTAAAAGTAATTTAAAAAAATAATTTTTAAAATACATCTACGACACCTCCATGCCATAGTACTAATGTTCAATATCTAAGGAAAATCATGTAGTTCAATTCATGTTTATCATTTAATTTGAAATGTATAATAAAACACTCATGGTGGTCATTGATGCAGCACAGAAAACATGAGGATCTTGGGCTACAATTTTACTAAAGATTTTGTTCCAATCCATTGTCCTTTAAACCACTCCATTTAAGTAAGGCATATATTGTTGGGAGAAGAAGCTGTGTCAAAGAGGGAAGAAGAACCTTTGGTTGGGAATTCAATGAAGATTGAACTGCAAAGCCAAAATGAAGATGCTGAAAAGATCCTTGCAACAACTCCTATTATGACACCATTATTGAAGGTGGTTATTGATATTACTCTCTTGGTTCTAATGTTCGTCTTTTTAGAAAATTTAATCTTAGTGTTTTATTCTTTGGTTTGATTTTTAAAGAATCAAGATCATAGCATTGACTTAATATTGATTATTTCAGCAGGGTTGAAGCTATGATCAAGAAATTTTGCCTTCAGTTAGCAAGAAGAAACCACCACTTTCTTCCTTCAAATTGCTAAAGAGTAATGCAACCTCCAAAGTTGCTTCTACACCAATCAAACCAAAGTTGCTTCTACACCAATTAGCAGCAGCAACAAGCATGCTTCATTACTAAGCTCTGCTGATAAAAGAAGATCTACTCCTTACAAGTCGGTCAATTTTACACCGATTAGAGAACTTAATAGATTGACTGCATCAGTCATGAAGAAATTTGAAAGTGCAAGAGCTAGTGCTGGTTCCTCAAAGGCTTCAAAGGATGCATCATTAACTCCTCTAAGAACACCAACTATGGTATGTTAGATTCTTTGCCATGTCTTTCACAATCTATATTTCTATGATGTTAAAGTGTTGTTTTTTTTAAATGCAGGCTTACAAGAAGGAGATGCAGATGCATACTGCATTGACCCCATTAACAGAAAAGAAAAGGTACCTAATTCTAGTATGTTGTTAATTATGATGTAAAACTGTTTTTATATCCTGATTCGGTGCATTTGAGTTTTGTTAAACCATAGGAACAAAACTCCCCTTGATTTATCAAGCACAGGCAAAAATACAGCCAGCTCTAAATGGCGCTTGCTCTCGACAGAGTAAGTCATTTCCACTCTGATTTAAGGTGTTATAAGATTTTTCATTGTGCTATATGGATTTGGATTGTTTCTATGTTCAAATGTTATCCATGCCAGACATAATGTAGAGTTTGTCAATTAGTTGAAACATGCTATCTTTAGTTTCAAGGACCACAAATTTGCATAACCTATCTCTGGCTTAAAGAAGTTTTATGGCTTTTGTTTATGAGCTTTAATTAACCTTACTACAAATAAAAATGAGAATTAATTAACTGAGTTACTAAATTACTTGCCATTCCTTTTCTCTATTGATCTAAATCACTTTCAGAAACTTGAAGAAAAGTTCAATGCCAATGAGGCACAAAAAGTGCAACTTCATACAAAACTCAAGGTTGGTTGACAAGTAAAATTTAATACCAAGTGTCTGTTACTATGAACAATATCTAGTTCCTCAGTTCAGTTTAGCCACCAAATCATTCAATTCCCTCATTTTGCAGGAAAAAGCAGAGACAGAGATCAGAAAACTTCGCCAAAGCTTTTGCTTCAAAGCAAGGCCACTACCTGATTTTTACAAGGAAAGAAAAGAATCAAACAAGGAGACACAGAAGATATCTTAAACTATTTGCAATAATAATATAATCTTCTTTCCCATTTTCTCTTCAAGCTTTGTTTGGTTATCAATATTGTTCTTAATCTCCATGCGGTTCCGGATAATTGAGTCCTTATAAAATTTGATTTGGTTTCTTGGAACAATAAAATTCTGTTTTCTGTCCTATTTTCTCTTTCTTTTTCACAAGATACTGAAAAGAGAAACTGAAAATGAAAATAGAAAATAAAAACGCAAACCAAACACGCCCTTAATTTTTCTAATTGTAAATTATACTTTCAGGATCCACAGATACAATGTGAATCAAGAAAGGCTACTCCTCCCTCAGAGTCAGAGACCTTATAAGAATTTCCAGGAAAAGACTCATCGCCGCACCTTTGCTCATCATCTGAGTACTACTCTTGAGAATACATCACCAAATATTCAGCAAGGAAACCTCAAGAATAGGAATCACAAACAATGATCATGCTCCATGATGTTTGCTCTCTGTTGTAAATTTAGCTTGAAGGAAATGCATCACATTAGGCACCATTTGTTCTCAATTGTATTCTTGGTATATAACACAACATTAGTAACCAACTCTGACTCTTGTTCTTCCTTTTGTTTTTTGTACCCTCAATATATTCAATTGAGCTATTCTTACAATCTTTTTTTCGTTTTCTTTAGAATTTGGAAAGAATAATAAAGTAAAATATCTAATGAATCACTCTATATACTTTAGAACTTATTCATGCACACTAGCTAATTAAGTAATTTTATAAGGAAATACTTTTTGGCCCTTTATCAATAAAAATACAGTTAGACGGAACTCATAATTCGGAATTACATTGCATCATTTAAAAAACTGCACTTTCTTTCGGCTAATAGAGTTTTTGACAATGTAATTGCTTAAATACTCGAGCTTTCTCTGTGAAAATACTCTCCATCCGATCCTATCCTAAATTTATGTGACTAATAGCTAATGCAATATTCTAATTTATAGGTTATTAGTTTTAATCAATATTCCAAATTAAATAAAAATATCAAAAATAGTTTTCTATATGATATAATATTTTTGTAATTTTTGCAACATAAAACCATAGCTTAGTGATTTTGAAACATCATGCAAAAAAAAAAAAAATCAATTTCCACTACTTGTATTGTACATGTTATATTTTGAAATGTCTATCTATCTATTATAATATATAAAAAGAGATGCAAATAGTGTTTACAATGAGTAAATAATACGTTTAAACAGTTGGTTGATGCATTGGTAATATATTCCTATTTCTAATTGCTTCTCTTTGATGGTTTGAGGTGGAAACTTTCAGGTTTTATTGATCCTCAAAGATTTTAGTATTACTATTCAACTGTTCACTTATCATAAAGTGGGATAAACATAGTTGTTGTTGCATTATCGACTAATTTTTGTTATTTTTCTAACAAAACATGCAATTCGTAATCAATAATGCACAAAAAAATAAAGAGAAAAAAAAATATTAGACCATAGGTTTAAGGGTGCAAAACAACTAATCTCATTCCTCCAATATATAAACTCCAAGCAAGGTAATTCAACAATATTTATAGCATGTGATACATGTAAAGAAAAATTTTAAAATCCCAAAAAACAAAATACATGCATTCAAAAGAGATTAGAGTGGGTATTGATGAATTAAACCCCAATAATAAGGAGCTGCTGTCAACTAATGGAGAAGGTTAGTGAATGCAAGTGGACAGATTGATGGCATTCTTCAAGATTGTCTTCATCATCATCTTAATTCATTCCCTTTTCATTGTTTAACCATTTTCTGAATTGCATATACTTTTCATTTCATTGGTGTTGTACTGTTTCATTTGTGAATTTTTGCCACTCTTATTTCACAAGTATAACCTTCCAGACCATGAACATGAGAGTCTCAATCTTGAAATTGGTAGGTTCAGTAAAACAAACAAGGTATTATTTCACAATGCAATGGTTATGTGACACAGTGACAGAATATGTTGACCTGATTTCTCTTGATAAGGTTTTGAATTACTCCAATTAGTTCATAGCCACCAATCAATATCCCATTAACTAAAGCAAAACTATATTTAACTGCTAAACTTTAGTTCATGCGCATGAAATTTATTATCAGATGGTTTGGAAGAATTTTAGAGTGCAACATACACATGAACCGAAATTCAAAAGGTAAATATGATAATGATCAATAAGGACTATAATCAATATAATAAATCAATATTATGATGGCAATGAAGATGGACTTCCGGTATTCTTCTGGTGCTTCCTTGCAAACTGAAACTGCCGGACCCGCACGTACGAATTGGCTTTTGACTCGTGGCTCTCTATGTCATTGAGTTGCTTACCTTGTGATTGGACCAAAACAGTCATGTCCAATAACACTTGATGAAGCTCATTGAGGCTGCTCTCTATATCAATCAGTGTGTCATGCCACTCTTGAATCTCTTGGATTGTGTCCATGATTGTCCCTGATTGCTTAGTTGCTTTCTGCAAGAAAGTTTCAACCACCACATACAAATTTTCATATTGAGGTAATCAAAGTTATTCCACCATTATAAAGTAGATATTCCTTCTCAGGTAATATACAAATTTTCATGAAATGATTTTTTTTTTCCCAAAAAAAAAAAATCGTTAGTTCAGCCATCCGTACCACTTTAGTCATGAGGTTTCCTAACCACTTTTGTCCTCAAGAATCTTCCTCTGTTGCAGTTATTATCATTGTCTTGTTTCTCAGAATTCCTGTGAGTATTACAATGATTGAATATTATTGATGCACCATAAGCAAAATCGTAACTGCAGAAGTTATCTCTTGTTGGAAAAGCTGTATGAATGATACAAGACATTAATAATAATGAAGAATAACAATAATGTAAAACAGAATGAAGAATGAAAAACTAGAGACTCAGCAACATAGAGTAATGTTGTGTGAGATAGAAACAATTACCTGTTGAAGTTGTTGGATTACCAAATCCATCTTCCACCAACTTGAATGGCGGGGATGTGGGAAATTTTGGGCCAAACCTGCGGGTCCTTCATCTCACACCGTTTACCCAAAGGGCTTTCAGATATGCTGAGTCGTAACAGAGAGGCAGGCAGCTTTTCTCCGTCAATGTTCTCCAAATTGTAACAATAATTAATAGATAATTGTTGGAGGGAGATGAGGTGGGCAAGTCCCTTGCATTCCAACATCTCCACACTTTTAATGCCATCCAGTCTGAGAGACTCAAGGGTGGCAGGCAACCAACCTTCCTTAGGGAGACACTTCACACTCTCATTTTCACCTTTAATATAAAGATGAGTAAGCCCATCAAACTGCGATGCTACACAGCTGAGTTGTTTCTCGCAGTAGCTGATGCTAAGAGATCTCAAGCTACGCTGTGGATCCCCTATAGCAGACAAATCAATCTCTGGGCAACCACGTAATGTGAGATATTCTAGCTGAGGTGATGCCATCCATAGCGTCTGCAGGGATTTCAAACTCCCACAATTCTCTACCACTAAAGAACGGAGACATGAAAGAGAGCGTGACACCACGAGAGACTCCATCTTTTCACACTCCCTGATTTGAACACGCTCGAGATTTGGAAAGGAATCCAGCGAGAAGGATGTAACCGAATCACAGCTGTTATATATCGTTAGATCATGCAATGAGTGGTGTTGGCCTTCCATTTCGAATTCTAATTTTTTGCAATTCGATATCGTCAGCTGTTGTAGTGATGCGGGAATACTACTAACTGCAAACAATACGTGGGATGAACAATTTGAGATGATTAAAGATCTGAGGCAAGTGAGTTGGGTGTGCGCAATGGCCTCCATCACCGACTCCGCTTGATGCTTTCCAGTAATTGATAGCTTATCCAGCAAAGGAGGTAGCTCCCCAATTCTCACTTCTTTGTTTCCTTCTATGCGTAAACAGGTAATCCCAGAAGCTCTTGGAACACAACTGCTGAGCTGCTCGCAATTGTGAATAGTAAGATCTTCCAAAGATGGTAGTTGATTTGGCAAATCTCCTCTCAACATGGGACAATCCCATATGATAAGCTTCCTAAGTCGAGGAAATGCATTGAACTCCAATGAACGCCATTCCTCCCAGCATGGCATTGACTGAAATGTAAGAGTTTCAAGCATTGGAAATGGAGTCTCCACACAAGATTCATCATTTCGGTAAAACTCATCCCCCACAATAGGAAGCCTTTCAAACTTTGCAATATCCAGGTGCTTCAAAGAGGGCAACTGTCCAAGTGAAGGAAGCATACAACAATTCTTGAAATAACCCGAAAGAAGATCGCCCAGTGTTATTTGGGTGATGTTGCGGTAAGAACAATGTCCCAACCAATCTGGAAATGTTGTACCCCTGTAACCACAAATATCTAGTTTTTTCAAATTACTATGAGGTCGTAACTCTTCAAGTATATCTCTTTCAATCTGGGAATCAACTATATTCTCGTATTCATCTGGCGACCACATCAAGATCAAAGATTCAATGCCATCCTTTTCAAACATTCTTGCCTCCAATGCTTCGCTGCTATTGACCACATTCTCCAATTTCTCAATCCAAATTGTTTGGTGTAGATTTGCAAGTATTCCCAATTCATTAATCTTGTTCCCTTCACGCTTCCCAACAACATAGCTGCTTAAAACCTGCAAACTTGTCAATTTGCTCATGCCTTCCGGCATCTCATGCAAACGAGTCTCCCTAATATCAAGGTAACGCAAATTTGTAAGATCTTTCATGCCAACAGGAAGGGCGTTTAGTTTCCAACATCCAAACAGCTTCAATGTCTGTAAATTGTACAAGTTGCAAAGTGTATCGGGCAATGTCATGATGTCGCTGTTAGACAAATCCAAGTAACGCAAATGAATCAACTCGCCTATTGAATCAGGCAATGACTCAAGAGGAAAGCATTTGAACGACAAAGCCCTCAGGTACTTCAACTTTGACAACAAGATACATGGTGCATTTTCCATGTTAAATGGAATCTCTCGCTCCAAATTGATTTCAAGAAATGTCCTTGTGTGTTTTACTCGGTCACAAACTCCCAAAAGTTTTGAGATTGGATAATTGCCTTTGGCATTATGTGACAAATGGCGAGTTTTAATATCAACCTCAACTGCATTCTCAAGCTCTTCAGCTCTGAAATAGAATTCTCCAGCAAATATCATTGCCAAATCATGCACCAGATCATGCATCACAAACTTGTTTTCACGAATCTTAGAAGGTTGAAAAAATGATCTCGCAATCAATTCATCAAAATATTCATCACCAACTTCTTCTGGAGTCTTTTTTCCTACTGGTTGCAAAAAATTCTCTGCCATCCATAGCAATATCAATTCGTCTTTGCTAAACTCATAGTCTTTGGGATACAAAGAACAAAAAACAAAGCACTCCCTTAAATATGAAGGAAGATAGTAATAACTGATTCTTAATGCGGGAACAACCTTTATCTTATCATCAGAGAGTTCCCAGATCTCACTCTTCAATAAATGATTCCAATACTTGATATCAGAATTTCCACGCAATAAGCCTCCAAGGGCTTGAGCTGCCAAGGGCAATCCATCACACTTCTTTACAAGATCTTTGCCAACTTTTTTCAAGGTTGGATTCTCCATAGAACAAGTTGAGAGACGTGCGTATTTTGAAAACACTAACCAACAATCTTCCTCAGACAATAAGCTTAGTTCATATGGTGAAACAGTTTGCACCACAGAAGCCACTCTTTTACTTCTAGTAGTTATGAGAATTTTACTTCCCTTAACCCCTTTTCGAAAAGGTTTGAGAAGTTTATCCCAATCTTCGTAACTTTCACTCCATACATCGTCCAAGACAACAAAGAACTTTTTCCTTGACAACTTTTCTTTCAAATCATGCTGAAGCAAATTCAAATCTGTCAAGCTGCAAAAACTTTTAGTTATTGCCTCGATTATAGTCTTGGTGACCTTGAAAACATCAAACTCTTCTGACACACAAATCCAAGCTTGAAAATCAAAATGCTCCTTCACTTTGTCATCCTGGTAAACCAATTGGGCCAAAGTAGTCTTTCCTATCCCACCCATGCCGACAATGGGAATCACAGATACATCACTCTGACCACCAGTATCATCATCACTATCATCATCCAACAACAGTTTTAGTATGGCCTCCTTGTCTTCTTCCCTGCCACATACATCAGATGTTTCAACTAGAGATGTAGTGATCCTCCATGACATGTTCTCCTTAGGAATCTCTCTCAGACCAAGAGTGTCTTTTTGAATCACAAGAGACTCTATCCTATCAATCACTTCCTCCATCCTGTTTGCTACATCCCGATCTTGCAAATTGAGAATACCAGAGAAACGAGAGAGGAAGGTACCTGGATCCTTCTGAGTGGCAGCTTTGGTGAAGACTTCATCGAGCAAGTCATCAGCAACATACATGGCATCTTTGAGACTATCAAGCCAGTCCTTGACAGGTCTTTCCTTGATCTGCTTCTGCTCAGCATCGATGAGAAAGGCTCGAACAGCATAAAGATTAGTCTTCAACCTTTCAATCAGGTTCTGAGTAAGCTTCTTCCCTTTGATCCAGTTAACAACTTCAGGGGAGGACATCCTGTCAAAAACAACACTAAGAACGGAAGACAGAACAGCTTCAGCAGCCATGTTTCTGAAGAGAAGTGATGAGATCTGCAGGAACAGATGGTAAGGAAGTGGTTGACTGCTGGTTGACTGGTTGTAGTAGTTTGTGGTAGTGCCTTAACTGTGATCTGTGTTGAGTAGTTAAAGAAATGTGTTAGGTTATACTTTTCTATTTTTGTAATAAAAAATGACTTCATGCTCTTATTGGTCTTCGAGAGATTCTTCACATGACATCCTGTATAGTTTTGATGTATTCACATGTCATATTATTTTTTTGTAAAAAAGATTAATTTGTTTTAAAATAATATTCTTTAATAAAATTTATTTATCTAATATGTATATTAAATATTTTATTATAAGTATTAGAAAAAACAAAATATCTCGTGAAAATAATTTTAAAAGACTTCTAAAATAATAAACATTTATTAGTATTTCAAGTGTCTTTTTATTTGTAATTTTGTAGAAGAACAATTTGAGTATATATTAAAAATATTAATTGTATAATTTTTTCATGATATATTTTAGGGTAAAAAACCATATTAAGCCAAATGAGTGAAAAAATAACGTAAATACGCCAAAGCAAAAATCGTTTCAGCAATAAGCCAGACCGCATTTTTATATAATTCGAACCAGCTTGGTTCGAACTCAAAATGGGAGTAATTCGAACCAGGGTGGTTCGAATTAGGTTATTTTATTTGTTAATAAATCGAACCAACCTGGTTCGAATTATGAATGAATGTAATTCGAACCAAGGTGGTTCGAATTATAGAGAGAAAGGGTTTTCCGTGTAAATCGAACCGGGCTGGTTCGAATTACACAAATCATAGGTCGAACCAGACCGGTTTGAATTAGGGTGAGACTGACTGAGCTGTTTATCTATGGACGAGGCAGATCCGAATCGGCCAAAGAGGTGCGGCGTATGGCGCCAACCCGGCCTATGTCACTATTCATAGTTCGAACCAGACCGGTTTGATTGTTTATGAATAATGCAACACTTTCCGTGGATGCACAAATTAATAAGAAAAAAATAATGACTAAACTGTGTCAAGATTCGTTGATCGTACGAAGTGAATGTCCCACAAGAGAAATAAAAAAAAAAACATAGGTGAACAGACTACAACATAATAAAGTAAATGAACAAAATTGGTGGAGTGAAAAAATGGGTGACAAGACATAACACTGTCACCGAGTTTCAAATATGATGACGGAAAAGACTCTAACATGCCTCTTTGTTTGAAATGCTCTTCTTTGGGGTTAACTTAGCGGAGAAGTATTATTTAAAGACAATAATTAAAATAAAATATTATTCAGTAATAAAAATTAAATATTGGAAACTGTCCAAACTATGGAAAAAAAAGTACAAACCACTATCATACATGATTGAACTTTAAAGAAAAAAAATACATGAAACATGAATCATCTAAACAGATGCGACCCAGTGCCACAGCGACGGGGTACCCGTGCCCTCTGACCTCGGCGGATCAACGGCTCCACATCCTCGATGTCATCCTCGTCATCCGGTGGGGCAGGCTGTGCTGGTGGCGCAACATGCAGGGGTGTCGCCGAAATCCCTGCGACAGACTGTGATGCAGCGGTGAAGGCGGATGGAGGAGTACCTCCGAGACAGAACTGGTGACCAGCGGATGAGGATAGAGGCTCATTCAGATCAACATCTAACGGGGCCTGTGTGCCTGAGGTCTGACCACCACTGCGCGGAGTGGCCTCCCCCTGCATGATGGCGCTGATCTCGTCAAGGAAGCGTGGACTCCCAAAGTCCCCAACAAGCGTGTCTGACCCAATGAAGTCTGACCACTGTGATCCGGAGATGCGCCAAGGTGTCCCCCCCTGCTCAGGCTGGTCATCGGCTGGCACACCAACGAAGTAATCTCCAAGAGGGCCTGATCCAAGTACAGCATCACCTGTGTCAGCCCCGGCACCCATCCCTGTACCATACAACTCACCTGCATGACCATGATCGTGTGTGGTAGTACCAGCAGATGCAGCAGCCCCTGAACCACCCCCACCAACGGGCCGATGCTGATCGTCGGTGTCGTCCCGATGGTCAGGACGACCCCTCGCCCTACCTCGCCCGCCTCGTCCTCCGCCTCTAGCGGGACCGGCGTCGTAATCATCGTGCACACCAAGGTCAGGCCACCTCCACTCACGCTGGCTCCTCCGTGTCCCCACACCCATCCTCCTCTCAACCCTACGCCTGTCCGGCACGTCCTCATGACGATCCATGTCAGGAACTCGCCCCGGACCCCGCTGTGAGGCCTCTAATGGAATAGAAACTGCTCTAGGATCCCCCAACTGCGACTCCGGAGACAAGAACCTCTTACCATACTGACGCCACCAGTCAAGGAACGCATGCGAAGGACCGGGGTCGCCTACAACGTCGAACCTCAGCACACAGTCCTGACGAGAGTCCCAAAGGAGATGCCACCTCTGCAAAGTAGACGGGAACCATCGATCGCCGCCTCTACCGTCCTTGGACATCAAAAAGTCAATGTTCAGGGCGGGATGCGGAATGGGCTGAACCCCACCAAACTGCGGAAGAACACGATCTATCTGATGCCACTCTATCACAGCAAAGTAGATCAGCGCCGTCACAGAGCGCCACAACGCCATATGCCGAGGCTCCAAAACCTCTGGATGCACAACCTGAAGTACGTCCGGAGTAGTATACGGCATCCATAGGAACTGCAAAAGGAACTCACCCTTGTCAGGGCAACTTTATCACACAACTAGAAATGCTAGATTCTAAAAGGAGACTTGTTAAGTAGCATACTCACCTCCCCATCCTGTAACCGGTCTATCCTGAGCCTCCACATCTCCACTCTAGGACCCTTCTCGCTCCCGGAAGGGTTGTAACCTGACCATCTGCACCATACACATTTGTTACATGAACAGAAATATTAATGACTACGCAGTTATGTATGTCAAATTGAAATAGAGAAGGCATAGTATAGTACCTGGATGCCAATGGCCAGCTCGACTCCTCATATCCTGCTGGCCTAAATCGAGGAAAGCGCCAAAAGATCCAAGACTGGAGCAGCTGAAGCGGGCCCGCTAACTTGACCACATGTCTGTTTGTCACTCGGCACATGCACCGGTACAACCAAGCCAGTGCGGCAGAACCCCAGCTGTAGGTACCCATCTCCTCCAGCCTAGCTACGTACGGGAGCCATCTGATGTGAATCCGGTTCCCGGACTTGTCCACAAACAGCTGCGTGCCCAACAACATCATGATGTACGCACGGGCATAACGGCGCACAGTCTCATCATCAGCATCCTCAGGGCACTCCCCGAAGGTCTCCTGAAACCAGCTGCAGTTCACTGCGTACTTCTGAACCTGGCTGGGAGGAGGTATAACTCCGAGCAACTCCTGGAACCAGGCCCAGGCTGGACGGCCACCCTCGATGTATATATGGAACTCGGACAAGCACCCGCTCACGTAACGGCCGTCCACTGGCAAACCCAGCTGGTATGCCACGTCCTGGAGTGTGATGGTGCACTCTCCGAACGGCATGTGGAACGTGTGCGTCTCTGGACGCCATCGCTCTACGAAAGCACTGACAAGGGCCTCGTCTAGCCGGAACCATCGGTCGTTCAGCCTTGCAAGATGGTATAGACCTGCCATCTGCAAGTACGGAACGTATCTGTCATCAAGTCGCATGCCCTGCTGCCGCCGCATGCTCCTAATGCATCGCTGTGGCTGCTCACAAAATGAAACGCTCAGTTAGAACCGGCTTGAAATCCAACCACAACCATAAGCAGCATGATAAATCATCAACATACCATTCTGCTAAATAAGACCGCATAACATTACATGAAAGATAACCAACTAGAAAACAAATCCATAGACCGCACAACTAAACCGCATAAATAAACCAGCCTAACGAGAAACAGCTTAACTAAACCGGTTTACGTAAAAGAGCTAGGGTAAAAACAACTAGCATAAAAAAAGTCAAACAAATCACCAACATAAAACCACTAACGAAAATCACCTACCCTAAACCACTAACATAAACCGTTTGCATAAACCACTCGCAAAAACCGCTAACACAAACCACCAACATAAACCACCAACAGAAACCACTAACTTAAACCACTAGCATAAACCACTAACAAAAATTACTAACATAACCCACTAACATAAACCACTAACATAAACCACTACAATAAACCACTAACATAAACCACCAATAGAAACCACTAACTTAAACCACTAGCATAAACCACTAACTTAAACTACTAACATATACCACCTACATAAACCACTAACATAAACCACTAACATAAACCACCATCTAACCCACATGCAAAACCACTAAGGCACAAATACCGCTAGAATAAAAAATATTTCCGTACTAACCTCCTCGTCGATGACCCCGGCTATATGAGCGACTCCGTCCAACCGATATAACCGTGCCGGATCGTCCCCCATGAGCAGAGTATTCCGTTCAGCTATTATTCGGAGAGAATCTCGGTCGTTTTCTCTGAGATTTTGTGGGGTAGGGGGGACGAATAAGAGTTCGAATGAGGGTGATTCGAACTCCTTATATAGCCGAATCAAGGGTAATTCGAACCACCTTGGTTCGATTTATGAAGGAGAGTAATTCGAACCAGCTTGGTTCGAATTACATGCTTTGCAATGGCCGTAGTTCGAACTAGCCTAGTTCGAATTATGTTGGATTGAAGTTCGAACCACTTTGGTTCGAATTACGTTGAAATATCAACCTCTAATTCGAACCACCCTGGTTCGAATTACTCCCATTTTGAGTTCGAACCAAGCTGGTTCGAATTATATAAAAATGCGGTCTGGCTTATTGCTGAAACGATTTTTGCTTTGGCGTATTTACGTTATTTTTTCACTCATTTGGCTTAATATGGTTTTTTACCCTATATTTTAACAATTTTTAGTCACCTTTTTGTTTTTGATATTAAAATGGTAGTAGTATTTTTTTGAAATGTGAACTTTTGGAGTGTTATTTTTAAATGTAAAACTATTTAATTAGAGAAGTAAAAATCTAACCGTTCGATTTGTTAAAAATATAAAAATCGGACCGTCCGATTTGTGTTTAAAAAAATTAAAAACTTTGAGATACAAAAATTGGATGGTCCGATTTGTGTACCCAAATTTTTTTAAATTTTTAAACACAAATCAAACAATCCAATTTGTGTATCTTCTGCCGTTTTAAAAAACACAAAAAATTACTATATTAAAATATATCACTCATACTATTTTTATATTTAAATTTTTTAGCCATTTTTAGTACGTAGTCACGGATAATGACATAAATGCGAGACCTAATATATATTATAAAATATAACATTTTTTCAAATAAATTATAATAATATTTTAATATTTAAAATAATTTTTTATTTATTTTAATATTTTTTTAATTATATAAAATATTTAAAATATTTTTTAATTTTATTTATAAAATTAATGATAAAAAATTATTCTTAACTAGTTCAATTATAAAAAAAATTGGAAGGGTGCATTTTCAAGAGAGAGCAGAGAACCTCTGCCTCTAGAGTCTGAAGCTGCTGCCATCGTTGTTATTGCGCTTTCACAGTTGTGTTCCTCACTGTGCCCCCTCACTTCCCTGACCTCCCCTCATCCTTGTCACCACTCTGCAACCCATTTTCTCCCTTCCTTCGAATTCATTTTGTTAACTAAGATTTGCACACCAAATGTTTGATGGTTTGCTTGCTATTTTTTTAGTTAGTGTCTGTGTAAACTAAGTGAGTGGGTAGTGTGTCCTATCTGCAAGATTGATTTTTTTGTTATTTCTACTTCCAAAACAATTGGGGAAATGTTCTTGCATTCTCACTTACTGGGATATTCAAACATTCTTCCTTACACCCAATATTTCGTTAAAATTATCATATAAAATAACAATAATACTTTCTTTTTCGATTTCAATACTGTGGAAGATTTGAAAGCAGTTCATGAAACTTCTCGCAAGCTTTTAAGGTCATAAAATTCCAAAATTTCGCGCTTCGGTCTGAAACAGGTCAGTTACTCCTTCAAATTTTGTCTTGAAAGTTGAATTCTTGCATTTCAGTGTAAATACAATCTGGTGTATCTGCTGTTCATGGAGTTGAAAAAAATCTTGTACAACTATAATGATAGTTAATAATAAGCTTTGCCCTCTCTGGTTCTTCTTTTTGAAGTGTTCCAAGTTCCAACTAAAATGTGATATGTATGAGCAATGGCATTAATTATATAAGTTTTAATGTAATGCTTTGTTGTTTTCAGATTCAACTGCACTTCCAAAAGAATTGGTTGTGCAGTCCTTGTTTTGATACACCATCTTTAAGTTTCTATCGGTTCTTGAGTTCCATTATGGCCAGTAATTCTTTTGTAATCCCCAATGGAAGCGGCAACGGCAATGGCATTGGAAAACTCAACCCACCGCCAAATCTGCAGAGGAACTACCAAGTGGTAGTGGCTGCTACACCAGATATGGGGATAGGTAAAGATGGGAAATTACCATGGAAGTTACCTACTGATCTCAAATTTTTTAAAGAGGTTACTGTAACAACATCTGATCCAGGGAAGAAGAATGCTGTTGTAATGGGTAGAAAAACATGGGATAGTATCCCTCTTAAATACAGGCCTCTTCCCGGCCGTCTTAATATTGTTCTTACTCGCTCAGATAGCTTTGATATTGCAATAGCAGAGAATGTTGTTATATGTAGAAGTATGGCTTCTGCTTTGGAATTGTTAGCTGAACCTCCCTATAGTTTGTCAATTGAGAAAATATTTGTTATAGGAGGTGGACAAATATTTAGGTATATCCTTTTGACCTTTTCTTTCTCTGTGCATTATTCTTCCTATTTGTATTAGGCTCTTTCTCTATTACTGATGATAATTTTCATTTACAGGGAGACTTTAAATGCACCTGGATGTGAAGCTATCCACATCACTGAAATTCAGACTAGCATTGAGTGTGACACATTTATGCCTCCAGTTGATTCCTCTGTATTTCAGTTGTGGTACTCATCTTTTCCTAAGATGGAAAACAGCATTCGCTATTCTTTCACAACTTATGTGCGTGTAAGGCGTTCGGTGGAGCATGCAACTCAGAATACTGATCCAGTTCTTGATAACAATTCAGATACTCTAAAATTTGAGTTCAAGGATTTTTCTTTTCTTCCTAAAATGATTCTTGAAAGACATGAAGAATACAAGTATCTTAGGCTGGTTGAAGAAATCATTTCTGAGGGTACAGCCAAAGATGATAGGACAAGGACTGGTACCTTGTCAAAATTTGGTTGCCAGGTAACATGTTGATGCCTATATTTGAGGGTTGCTGTAATTTGTACTCTGACATCTGTATCCATTTTTTTACAGATGAGGTTCAATTTGCGCAGAAACTTCCCTCTTCTTACTACAAAGGTACCTAGACATTATACTTATTATACTTAATGTACTGCACAAAATAACTTGCCATTCTTGTGATGATTTTCCTTTTCGTATTGTTCTTTTTTATTTATTTTATGTTCTTATTAGGTAGGTTTTATTGGGGAAGAGGAGTATTTATTTGTTCATTTTGTTTAGATAGATAAGTTGACACAACTTCTTCATTGATTCCTAGAAAGTATTTTGGCGTGGGGTTTTTGAAGAGCTTCTTTGGTTTATTAGTGGGTCTACAAATGCCAAGGTAATGATATATTCATCCAATCGTTTTCTTCACACAAATGAATCATATCCTTTCCTAGTTATGTGACAAACAAGTTGATATTAACCAAATATTCCAATCAACACTATCTGAGCTTGGGTTTTAATAGGGGGAAGCCCTACTCAGAACTCAGAAGTGAATAAATGTATATCTTGAATGGTGCTCAACATTATTAAAAAAATGGTTCTCAACTTAACTTTCAACCACAATGCTTCATTTTCATGAGATATTCATCTTTTCAGTTGTTACTCTCCAAGATCCTTCTGTTACTATAGTAGATATGATCATTATTAACTTATATTCTGAAAGTTATGTTACATTGGCAGTTGCTGCAGGAAAAAGGGATCCATATATGGGATGGCAATGCATCGAGAGAATACCTAGATAGGCAAGCATGACAGTCAGTTGTCTTAACTACAATTGTACATTTTTCTTCTTGCAGTTACTAAGTGGCTTCTATTTAAAATTATAGACTTGGCTTCACAGACAGGGAGGAGGGTGACTTGGGACCTGTTTATGGGTTTCAGTGGAGGCACTTTGGTGCCAGGTAGGTTGATCATACCTTTTCCTGAGCAGGTCCATAGACTATTGTGTTTTGGATTGCTTAGCTCTCTATCCCTCATCTTACACTCTTTAGGTATACTAATATGCATGCTGACTACTCCGGCCAAGGATTTGATCAGCTGTTAGATGTTATTAACAAGATAAGGCACAATCCCAATGATCGTCGGATCATTCTCTCCGCATGGAATCCAGCTGATCTTCAATTGGCGGCCCTTCCACCGTGCCACATGTTTGCACAGGTCTTTCCTTTTTTTAGTTTTTCTTTAAACAAAGCTCTCTCTTCTCTCTCCTTTTCTTTTCTTTCTGCTGCTTCTTATTCTTTTTTTCCCCTCCAGTTCTATGTAGCAAATGGGGAGTTATCATGTCAAATGTATCAACGATCTGCTGACATGGGCCTAGGCGTGCCATTTAATATTGCATCTTATGCCCTCCTGACCTGCATAATTGCTCATGTTTGTGGTATGTAAACTTTTGAAGCATCTCTTGTGGACTTCATATATTCAGATCTACATATCCTTGTAAATCTCAGTGTCTCGTCATTGTTGGGTCCTACTCCTATTTACCAATATATTTAGTTGTGAATGGCTTTAAGCTAATATGTGGGGGTCCTCTATGAATTATTATTTTCCCCCAGTTCTCTACGAATTATTCAGTCTTGTTAATGTGCTGAACTTTGAAAACCTGATTTTATTTTGTTTGTAAAACTATGTAATGTTTTATTTTCACTCCTCTTGTCAGAATTAGTTCCAGGTGATTTTATCCATGTCATTGGAGATGCACATGTTTACCAAAATCATGTGAAGCCTTTGCAGGAGCAGCTCCAGAACTTGCCAAGGCCTTTTCCGGTATGTAATTTTGAAGAAAATCCTTGCCACAATGTAATTTGATGCAAAATTTGACCATTTAGTCCTCTTCAATTTGTGTTCTGCTTTGTTGATTCAATGCAGACTTTGAAGATAAATCCAGAGAAAAAAGATATAGATTCTTTTGTGGCTTCTGATTTCAAGCTCAGTGACTATAATCCTCACCAGAAGATTGAGATGAAGATGGCCATCTAAAATGTAGGACATAATTCTTCTGTCCCTTCTTTAGGTATGCCATTACATGTTTGGGATTTGAAACTTGAAGATAACCATTCTCCTGAATCCTGAGTTGGCTAATTGTACTTTGCTATGTTTGGAGATCAACAGAGAAGGAAAAAGAAAATTAAATAATTTCCATTGAAGAGTGTTGTGGGAAAATTAGGAAGGGTTTTAGCTTGATACTGAAGTCTAAATCTCCTTACTTTGTTTGCTATATTATTTGCACCAAGTATGGGAGGTTTTAAGATGTATTTCGTTGCTAAAGTTGATGTCCTCTTATGATTGAAGAATATATGCATGATTAGAGAATTCTCTGAGTGTCTCCAACTTTTTAATATGCTAAATGAAGAATATTTTATTTTAAATTCTTTTATAAGTAAAGCAATAATTGGCATATCTATTTTATATTCATTTATTCTACAATGAACAGGGTTCAATTCTCTTCTTTCTTTATTTATTTCTTTTTTCACTTTTATCTTATTAATATTACGTAAAATTTGGGGGTTATAAGTGTAATAACTATAGGAGTCAAACTATAATTAGATAAAAAGTAATATTAAATAAAAAATTAATATTTAAAGTTATTTTTATTTTTTAAATTTTGGTTAAAAGTTGTTAATAGTCATTTAGTCAAATACGTAAAATTATTTAATAATTTTTAACAATTAACTATCTAACTATCAACATTTTCTTTATTTTGATTTTTCTATGATGTTTTCAAATTTGGTAGATCAAAGATTAATTTATCATAAAACTTTTATAAAAAAATTTGTTGCTTGCTAATAAATTACTATATATATAAGGTGAGACTTTAACTTGATACTTATTTAAGAATCATTTGACCTAACACAAATTGATTAACTAAGTATCAACTTAGATAAAGATAATTGCACTTAAGTATCTATCTTTTTTCTAATTGAGTATATACTCAAATAGGTTATCAACAAATTTTACGTCAAACATTTTCATTTTCAAAAAAATTTATTATATTAAGATTTTTAAATTTTATAAAAGTACGTTTTTTAAGTCTTAATTTTAGTCGATATTTTTATTTGGACAAATATAAGTCCTCCAAAGTGTGATGGAAGTCTTATTTTTATAAGATCTGACATTTTTAAGAGACTTATTTTGATATATACTTATGGTGAATTCTATGATTCTTATAATTTGGTGTCTAACTTTTATTTAACTTATTTTTTATAACAACTTTTGAATATTTAATAATTATTTATTTTTATACTTTTAAAATTAAATATTAATTTTTAACCTTTTTAATAAGTTAGGCAAACACTTTTAGTCACACTAGCAATCACCTATATTTATATTATTTTTTATTCTATTTAATTTTTTTAATTTATTTACTTTTTCTTATTCTAGTCTGGGCATTGGCCCTGCCACAGTGCCACTTTCACTGTGCATCGATCCCAATTGCAGGGAGAACGATGCTGAAGCGAACATTTCAAAGCTTCAGAAGAAGCTCCAAAGGATTTGCGTCGTCATCATCAAGAAGAAGCGACGCTCGTTTCAAATGGAAACATTTACATTCACCGAGCAATTTCATGGTGATGAGAAGCATGATGAGCAGCACCCAAACCGCCACAACAACTTCGTACTCTGTCCCAAGGGAGAAAGTGGATTGCTTGGTCATAGGTGCTGGCGTTGTGGGCATAGCGATCGCAAGAGCACTGGCACTCAAGGGCAGAGAGGTTTTCGTTGTTGAATCCGATTCAACTTTTGGCACAGCCACCAGTTCTCGAAACAGTGAAGTTATCCACGCTGGAATCTATTACCCTCGCAATTCCTTGAAGGCAAGTCACTCTTCCTTATTAGGTAAAATCATTAATCGATTTGGTTTCTCAAGTTTACACGTGAATTGAAATTAGCTACTAATGTGTTTCAATTGAAATTTGAAAAGATCAAGTTGAAGTGCACCCTTTGTTTGTCTTAAACTATTAAGTATTAACCCTAAGTGAAGGCTCACGGTGTGTGATGTTTGGTTAATGCTCTCATTGGCCATTGCGTAGAATATAATGTTGTATACTTGTTTGTGTTGGTCATTTTTGCAGGCGATTTTTTGTTTAAGGGGAAGAGATATGTTATATGATTACTGCACAAAATACGATATTCCTCATAAACAAATTGGTAAACTTATAGTGGCTACACGGTCTTCGGAGATTCCGAAGCTAAATGACATTCTAAACCATGGGATTCAAAATGGGGTTGATAGTTTGAGGATGATAGACGGGATTGAGGCCATGAAAATGGAACCTGAGTTGCAATGTGTGAAAGCAGTATTATCACCTGTCTCTGGGATTGTTGACTCCCATTCTTTAATGCTTGCTCTAGTGGTACACATTTGTAGCTTCTTAAATTTTGAATTCAATCTTTCGTAATTAATCAGTTTCTTTATTTTGAGTTTAAATTGTACATTCACAGGAATAAAAACACATGTTGGTCCAGGGGGAAGCCGAAAGTCACAGAACAACCTTCACATATAATTCAGCAGTCATTGGTGGCCATCTTGAAGGAAATCAGATTTGTGTTCATGTATCAGAAACCAATAGCCTTAAAGAATGGAATGGGACATCAACAGCTCTGAACCCGGATCTAGTGCTAGTTCCAAACCTCATAGTGAACTCTGCAGGCCTTAGTGCCCCCGCACTTGCGAAAAGATTTACTGGCTTACCAAGTGAAGTTATTCCTTCAGCCTACTATGCGCGTGGTTGCTACTTCACATTATCTAACACTAAAACCACTCCGTTCCAACATTTAATATATCCTATACCGGAGGATGGTGGCCTTGGTGTGCATGTTACACTGGACTTGAATGGTCAGGTCAAGTTTGGTCCGGATGTTGAATGGATTGACAGTATTGATGACATCTCAAGCTTTATGATTAAGTACTTCCTAATGCCCTTTCATTTGTTTGCTTTTGACTACTTCTAGTATATAGTTCAATGTCATACATTTCCCACTTCTTATCATCCTTGGCCATGTCTACTCTTTTGTATGAAATGGTTCCATTCCATGGTCTACAATTAGTTATTTATAAATGTTGATCTACACATATTTTATATGTTGTCCTACTGGGGCATGCTTTCAGTGACATCTCATGGTTCAGGGGTACTTCGTTCCTTATGTTGGTTGTATCTGTAGTGAATCATTGATACGGTTTTCTGTTCATTACCATGTACACCGTACACTTTCTTCTTTTTTTGGGTTTTCACACTCCACTACAGCAACTTTTAGTATGGGCTTTGTCTGTCAATTTTTGTCCCTATCAATGAAACTTATTAGTAAATAGGAAACTTCTTGTCATAAAACTGAGTTCATTTTTTGTCATTTCTTTCGTGGTATGTTTTTTATGCGTGCATAAAAATAAATAAATCGATTCAATGCTTACTTAAGCAAACATTTATGCTAGGTTTGATTATTCAGTACATTCAAATCGCGCTGAGCGGTTTTATCCAGAGATAAGAAAGTACTACCCAAATCTAAAGGATGGGTCTCTTGAGCCAGGATATTCAGGGATCCGACCAAAACTTTCAGGACCTGGCCAGCCGCCTGTTGATTTTGTAATACAGGTTATGTCTAAGACTCTTCTTTGCCCCTACCTTTCTGTTGACCAATCTGACTCAAAATTTGCAAACAGAGATATCGTATTCTGTGTGATTTTATAGTTGAATGTTACATTTCTCCCATTAGATACATGCAGTTTCCCTCGTGGTACTTATGGCTAATTTGTAAACCCAATATTAGCCCATTGACTTATGCCACTCTAAGGTTAATATCTTTTGGCTGAAGTTCATATGCCACAATTTGTTGGGAAGGACTTTCATTGGTAGAAGTGTCCAAAAACTATCATTTGCATAAACCATTTCATAAAAGATTTCTGTCCTCTTTAATTTGTGTATTGCTAGTATCCTTTTAACATTTTGCTAAATACCACTACCATCAAGAAATTTCTTGCTCATATTTTGTATTTATAGGATAATGTACATTGTTTTAAACTCACCATCTCTAGAAGGCAAGCTGATAAAATGACGTATGTCATTGACAGTAACGTTATTGTCATATTCAGCATTTGTATGTTTCCCAATGTATCTTTATAGAGTTTAGGATTTGAAAGTGTTAAATTGAAGCACATGTCTAATGTAATTGTAGGATGTGATTATGGATGATATCAGGAATGATAAGAATATGACATTGACAATAATAGAGTGTAATTCCCATTGATCAATATATAGTGCTGATGGGTGTATATGATTATTCTCAGCTATTGAACTTAAGCAATTCAGCTTCCATTTTTCCTTCTCTTCATGTTTCTACAAACTAAACACAATGATTGAGTTGCTTGTGCGTTAGTGCATGCATGCATTGTTACTCTTACTAATTAGCTATTCAGTGTTGTGATGTAATGTACACCAGTACACGAGGTTGTGAGGGCATTTTCCACATTTGAACAAAATTTTTAGCATTCTAACTTAATTGATTTCTCTCCTTTATGCAGGGGGAGAATATTCACGGAATACCTGGTCTTGTTAATCTTTTTGGAATCGAGTCACCCGGTTTAACGTCAAGTTTGGCAATTGCAGAATATATAGTTACTAGATTTTTGGGATGATGATGCTGTGTGGAACTTCAAGGTTCAAATTTCAAAATACTTGACACTACTTAAAACAAAGTATCAGCTAAGATGGTATATAAGGTGATTATTTTAAGAATAAAAAAAAATGATGCTATTTATAGCAGCGACTTGTGTACAATATTTGGACTGTACAGTATAGATACAATTGTAGTAGCTTTAAAATTTAGTCAGAATTTCCAAAAAAGTCAACATGAAAGTGACTGTTATCCACCTTAATTATTCACAAATTAATTTTTTCAGCCAAACCACATTTCATCAAGCTATGTCTGTACTCTAATGTTTTTATGCAAGTTGGTAACCAATTCAATATCACTCAACTCAGGGAACCGCGCGAGGCTCAATTAAATTTAAAATATGCAAACAAAAGTTCAACTAAATCCAAGTATCATAGCGAAGCAGTAAAGAGCCAAAGACAAAATAACAAAATAAATTTCAACGGAGCTCTGCCACATTGCCATCAATGTTAATCACCAACTTCCCATTTTCTCCAATCTTTACATCTCCAAAGAGTGAGTTAATTGGTGGCTAACGAGTTGCTGCATGTATAAGGCGGGATTTGAACCCTGACACCTCCTGACACTTGTTTAAGCGGACGAGTGAGCTAACTACTCGACCAACTCAAGTTGGTTAGAGTGAGTTAATTGTGTATATATATATATATATATATATATATATATATATATATATATATATATATAAAGCAGCCAGCTTAATTGACATTTTGCTCTAATAGTAAATTTTGATCATTTTTATTACGTATTTGAGTTCATTATAGTACGCAACATTTATTTATAGTAAGCTATAATATGTTTCATGAGAAAGCAAAGTAGATTTTATCACATAAATATTTATTATTTTAGAATTTAACCTAACACATAAGTAATTAGTAGATCAAACTAACAAAATCATCCAAACTAGTAGCTGTCATTTTTTTATTTCACAAACAAAAAAGTATGAATTAGAAAAATATAAATTTTATAAAGGTAAAAAGTTATTAATAGCTCACCAAACAAGTTAAAATTGTCAAGGACCCTTAGGCAAAAATGTTAACTTGATTTTCTTCTTCTCATTAATTGTGGAAAGAGGTTACCAACAACTCCAACTACTTTGTGCGGCAAAATGTTAAGAAATTTCTCTAGTAATAATGGAAGCCAGAAACAAAACCACTGGCAAAGATATTTAGAGGTGTCTTTCCTTTCATAATTTTATATCAATTCATTGATTTCATTCATTCTCCATGGCTTCTCTTGTACTTCTTCTCTCTTTTTTTGTACGAACCAAAAATGAAACTCAAGTTTCCACTTTTGAAGATCCATCATCAAGTTTGCATGCAACATGGGCAAAACAAAGATATTTTTGTAACACTGACAATGATTTGGAGGAAATAATGCAACAGAAGTTTCCACAGGAGCCAAGAGTTTGTATCTATTTGGTTTAGTCACTTAGATGTGTTTGAATTCTGTATATTTATGTCCATATTTTTGGATGATATTGTTTTGTTCTTAGTATTTTAATAATTAAATGAATTTCTGTCTCTGTATTTTAGAAGTAGAATTTAAACACAAACTTAATATCCTAGTTATGAACAATGATGTTAGTCATGCTTATTTAATTTTAGCTTTGAATATCACCTTTGTGCGTGGGAAGCATTCCAAATTTCCAACTATATAGTTTCGTTTGAAAATAATTTATTAGCTAATACTATGACAAACTTTTTTTTTATTGCGATGGCTGAAATTAAGATCTTAAAATAAATACAAACAAGCTTGATTTTATGTTTAATTTCATCATAAAAATTTACATTTATTTGATATAAAATACTTAAAACATATTGAATTATCTAGAGTATATACCAATACAACCACGAGCAAGATAATATTAAAATTTAAAAGGATATGTAAATATCAAATTAAGAAAATGATAATGACTTTTTTATATTTTTTTGTCACTTTACACATAATTGTTTGTAGTATACATTTGCATAATCTTATAAAAAAAAAATTGCTGCGTATACACTCTTTATAATAAACACAGTTTTAGCACTAATATTTTTTAATAATAAACATATATTTTTTTATTTTATTAATTAAAAAATAATTCAAGTATACAATTAATTAGTAACAACTATATTTTTATATAAATGTTAAAAGTGCTTAATATATGAATAATATTTTTTAAAAAATAACATTATTAAAATAGACATGATAATATCCATTTTTTTTCAAATTATTCAATTACTGGTTGACTCTCAAAATATAAAAATAGTAGACTTTCACATACCACTCATTAATTAAGGAAATTTCATTAAAAAAAAGTTTTGTTAATAGATTAAATATACCACAAAAAATATTTTATAAAAATTATTACAAAAACTAATTTTTTTTTATGTTTTCAATATAATAAATACATTAATAGCATTAAAAAAATTTATTATTATATTTTTAAAATGTGTCTTTAGTGTACAAATTAGTTAAATGAAAAAAATATTAATTAAATATTTTATTGTATTTAATCTGCTAATTAAATTTAGATAATAACAACATAAACATGGCCGTTACTACAGCAGCAACTTCCATAGCTCCCATGGCGGTTACTTCTTCCTTTTTCTCTTGTGTGTTCTGAGTTTCCTTCCCATGGCGGTTACTATGCCGATGATTCATTTACTTATCTTTGTGTTTGCACTTGCTACATTATCCCCTTCCTCTGCGTACGATCGGCTTTCGAAACCTCTTGTTGGAGATGATGGAAGAATTTATGTTTGTTCCAATAAGAAGCTTTTTGCATTTGAAAGCAATGGTAGCATCTCATGGACCATGCATATAGACTATAAATGCAATGTTGCTGTGGCACCTGTTCATGGAGGTTTTGGCAAGGTTTGTTTCTCGATCTCTCCTCTCGCTGTTGTGTTGTTGTTGTTGTTGTTGTTGTTGCCGCCATTGACCTTCCCGATTCATGAATATACTGTTGCTTGTTTTCAAGGTTCTAAATTGTTTTTTTTTTTTAATTTTACTGAATATTATATACTGATTGTGTTATACTGTTATAGACTTATAGTGTTGTGAACTACAAATACTAAATTGGTTTATTTCATAGTTTTGTTTAATCATTGAATTATTGGATTGGTGTTCTTGAATGATTGAATTGTTTTTGTTATTGTTGTGGTTTGTTGATCTGTTCTAGTGATTCAGATTTTATGGCAAATGAACCAGGTGAAGAATATGAATATATGATAATCATCTCTTAAATGATTTACTTTAGAGTTTAGACTTCAATTGTTTATTTCTGGTAATTTGGTTTATACAAGATTTGCATTTCTTTTTTTATAGTAAAATTTTTTTGTGTTTTATTATTTTGAGCTGCTTAACCGCTAAGCAACCGAGGTGTGATCTGATGGCTGGTCTCTGATTAACACAGTCTAACCGTCTGGTTCGATTTGCCACTTCATGAATATCTTCTTGAAATTATGTTTTCTGCATAAATGATGAGTTGGAATTACTTGCAGTAACCTATTGTCATGGAATTTATCTGAGTTTTGGATCCATGTATTTTGGTGTAAAACTATTGTCTATTGTAGCAATTGAAAAGTGTCCAACAAACTATGTTTATCATTCTGAATTAGATTTCCTATTTCCTTGAGTTTTAAGTATTTTGGCTTCCCTAATTAGCTAATTTTTTTTTTAAGGCATGGGATTCCCAGAAACATGTAGATTGACTCACTGGTATCCCACATGCTAGGCATCTAAACATTTGAATCATGTAGACTTATGGTGGAATATGAATCCAAGGAGTTTGGAATCCTCTAAAGTTAGAAAATTAATCCATAATAATTTAATGGAATACCCAAAAGGATTATAATTTGTTGTTGCCTATTGTTGTTATCATTGCTTGATGGAATATGAATACAAAGAGTTTGGATCCTCAATTCAAACTTGTATATACCACTGAGAAAATTGGAGTAAGATGAACACTATTAAGGAAGACTGTGATGATTTTAACCACCCCCCCCCCCCCCCCCCCCCAAAAAAAAAAAATAAAGAAGAAAAAAAGGGAAAAGACCGTGATGTAATATGGAAACGTGACTTTGATGGGATGCAATTGTCATTTGGTGACACATCAACTTTGTGAGAAAAGGCTCTTTTCTCTCTCTTTTTGTTATTTATTAATTTTTAGTTTTCTTTATAGTGCTAGTATTTATTAGTTCCTGCCACTTGCAGATATATTTGATAGCTGATAACAGAATATTAATGGTTAAACTGGAAAACAGTGGAACTTCTGAGCCTGTAGCAGAATTATTCTTTGGTCCAGGACCTGGTCAACAGGTAGAGACTGAAATTATTGGGCTTTCGGTAAGCACATTAACCTCAACAGTGTTTATAAACATCAAGAATCGAGGACTCTTTGCATATAAGTCACATGGACGTTTACTGTGGAGTATTGGACCTGTGCTTTATAAATTTGGCTACCATCAAGGATGCCGGAAAAACATTACAGATTGTTCCTTTGCATCGGTCCCGGTGCTTGATCAATGCGAGGGCAGTATATATGTAAGGCTTACCCATCTATTATTTATTGTAACATTTATTGAAAACCATGGCTCAAGTATGATATACATATTAACAGATGGTTTTTGAAATCATTGCTATGTTGATAAAAAGGTTTTTATGTCTACTTAATCTTGGATATAATAGACAGTGGCAAAAAAAGCTATATGTAATACTCCTACATATGCTACTCTAACTATATCTAATATGGAAACTTATTTCTATTATTTGGGTCAAACCCAATTGTATTCATTACATTGATATCCCAGGATTAATGTGACTTCTTTGAAGTGTGTATGTTTTTTATATTTGCAGATCTCAAATACAGAAGGGCAGCTCTATTGCTTGTCTATTCGCGGCCGTCACTTTAGATGGATACAGGATTTTAGTTATTTAGACAGAAATTTCACCATCACAGCCGGGAACAATGGTCGTTTGTATGTAACAGTTCCTGTGAGGGCTCTTTTATTGGCTGTAGATGTCTTTTCAGGTAATGTCTTGTGGCAGAGAAGTATTGGCCCATTAAGCAAAGCTGACTCTGTACCCGTAGTAGATTCTAATGGTAAGCTTTAACTTTTAACCTATAAGGCTTACTAATCGAAGATACTGTTTTATTGTCAATCATGGTTAGTTTATATGGGTCTCTCAATTAGTAAAGGATCAATGTTATGCAAACATATATGAAAATTTTACTAAGAGAAACTAGGATTATTCTAATTGAACTGATGCTTTCCAAGATCTTACTCTCTTTACAGTAGTTCTTTAATTTTCACTTGTATCCATCAGAACATTTTCGGCATGATAATGCAGTATCCGTCTTCCCCTGTACTCGCCCCTAGTATCTTTAAACTTTTCAAACAATCAGAAATATCACACAACCAATTATCTGCAGTTCATAAACTTACATCATTCAAGCACATTTTTCACAACAGGATGGGTGTCTATTGGTTCATTGGATGGATTCCTTTACTCATTTTCACCAACTGGGGATCTTAAGAAATTCTCAAGAAGAAATACAGATAACTATGTGATTCAAGTTGGTTCTTTTCTTGATTGCTCTGGATTTGCTGTCTATACTTCACAGATAGAGATGGAAGGAAAAGTTAGCCACACTGCTGGTGAATTCACCACTGTTTCAGCAATTCGACCGAAAGTTGCATTGTTAACTATGTTAGTTCCTGCAACTGGATCAATCTATTGGTCTGAAAATAATCCTGGTACCTGTCCTCTTTGTTCCTTCATCATAACCCTTGGTATTGGAAATAAATTTGCATAGACTGTAATTTTGAGTGGTTGATTCAAATAGGTCAACTTACAACTTCATTATCCAAAAGCGATCTAAGTCAGTTTTTAGTAGATGAGGAGATTCTTCTTGCTTTCCTTGCTGCCTCAAGTAAGAGTTCCCAAGCTTAATAGTTGTGTCTTTTGAGATCATTGAGTGAGTGGTACACTAACACTTAACATTCAACAATCGTGGCTGCTCATATGAAGATATCTTCACTTGAAGATGATAGCTAAGATGTGAATACGTGTTAAGTAGTTTAGTCAATCATGTGAAACTATTTAATATTGTCAGCTATCATCTTCAGATGAAGCATCTTTATGTGAGAATATTGGTTCCCAATAACACTTTCAAGTTGAGCTTGTTGGATTTCACAAAAGTTTTCATTTAAGGGCTCAACTGGGAATTTTACTTCTTGTGACTAGTGCAATTATTTGAATGTAAATGTACTGATGGCTTGGTCCCAATATATAATGCAGAGACTGGCAACCTACTGCAATGCCGTACTACAGGTCAGCATCTTTTCTACACTTTCTCTTACATAAATAAGCAGTTTATTTTATGACTAATATAAATAACTTGTCTGAAATGTTGCTTTTATGATCGATCTTTGATCCTTAAATGTCTTGTTATCAACTCGCTAAGCATGTCAGCCAATTTTTTTCTTGATTTCTGTATTATAATGTAATCACCAACCCTGGCTTGGTAGTCATAAAGAGTAAAAGACCCCTTTGAAGTGACACAAGTTCTGATTTTGAATCTAATGTACATTTTGCTGGATAGATACACACACTGGTTATTCTAACATGCAGTTTAGTTGCAAGAAATATGAACTCTATGGTACCAAGGCACTTTCAGAAACCTAAACCATTTTGTGTCTATAGATTAACCAAACTTGAAATTTTTGTAATTGATTTCTCCATTACAATATATTAAATATTCGGCATTAGAAGGCTTTTTTCTGAGTGAAATTCAAACACATTCTGAATTCTTCAGAGTCCTAAAACTAACTGATTTCACTGAAAGATTATTCTTAGTCCCCTCGGTTAATTTGACCATTTCTTCTTGTTAAACAATGATGCAATGGTTTCTCTAGACATTTTTTTATCATTTTCCAGGTCAGAAGCTTGCATCAAGCTGCTCACAAGCAAGAACCAAGCTTGTCAGCATCTACACAGGTGATGTTCAACTAAGCAAAATTAACAAGACTGTACAAAATTCGAAAACTGAATACGGTCTTAATCATTCTTGCAGGAAATGAAAGGGTGATAGCATTGTTTCTGCTCTTTGAATCAACTGTTTTGGCAATACTTATTGGACTAGTAAGATTCTGCTGTTCATTCTGGGCAAAAAAGAAGCTTCAAGACCAAGGCCTTGGAAGTTTCCTTGCCAAGAGAGTAAGCTTTCTATCTTCGACTTAAATAACCTTTACATCCTTGGAACTTTCCTACTCTTAAACAATTTTATTTTCTCTATTGATAGTAGAAAATTTACAAGTTTTGGTTTTGGTCTCTGCTGTTAATTTGCTTTGTTAAATATTGACGTAGTAGATAACTCCTCCTTCACTTGCTTTTTCTTCACCTTTCAGTGCTCTCTTCAGCTCAAAAAGAAAGCATTGGACAGGACAATTACTGAGCTTGAGCGAAAAGCCACAGAGGAAGCAGCAGACAGAGAGGTTTTAGATAAACTGGTTGATATGTCAAAAGAAAGGGAAGGCATTCAGAGGAAGCTATCAACCACCTACAGTTTGGGAAGGGATAAAAGTGATTCACATGCAAGATCTATTCTTCCTTTACAAACAGGAAAAACAAAAAGCTACTCGTTCCAAGGGACACGGGGCAAGAACATGACAATGTTCCATACAATGAGTGACACATCTTCCAGCGAAAGCAGCTATGAAGGTGAGACCAGCATGCTTGGCAATAAGGACTCATCAACTAAGGCAAAAACAAAGGCACTGATGATGGAAGATAGTCCAAGTTCAAGTTCAAGTTCAAGTTGAGGTTCAAGTAGTGAGAAATTTCGAAGGAGTCTGCCTTAGGAGAAACTATTAGAATTTAGAACTAACACGGGCAAGGAGAGTTTATGCAGAAAGCAGAGCAGCAAGCACATGTTTGAATGGAACATAAAGCTTGTTTTGCAATAGTAGTACCAATTCTGGTTGTTTCACTATGACATAATTCTGTAGATAACTTTCTGTGTAGTAATTTGTTTTAAAAAAATAATCATATGTATATGTTTCTAAAGACAGTGAAAATAAAAATATGTTTCTAAAGAATGATATTTTGATAATGAATTTAAGAAAGAGTTGAGGATTAGAAATTTTAATCTCATAAACTACATCTTACCTTTCAGTTTCTTATACAGCAATTCAGCTTTTTAAGGTGCAACTTGTAAATGTATATTTTGTCCTTTCTCAAATGCCTTCCAAGCATGAATGATAAGTTGTTTGAAAGGATGAAAAATGAAGGAGGATTAAATAGATTGTATGATATATTAATATGAAATGACAAGGATGAGATAAGATGAAGAATCAGATGAGACAGAGAAGGAAAAGGAGATTTGATAAAAATCAAATTGTCTAATGTAAAAAATATTTTATAAGATAAAGAGCTAATGAAATTGTGCTTACTTGACACAACTATAAGCATTCTCAATAGTAAAATATAAGGCAAATCAAATACTGCTTTCTAAAATATATACACTATATTGCCATTATATTATTAGATTAAATCTTATACAGCAATTCCGTTTTAGAAGGTGCAACTTGCAAGTGGATATCCTGTCATTTCTCAAATGCCTCTCAAGCATGAACAATAAGTTGTTATAAAGGATAAGAGATGAAGAAGGATAAATATATTGGATTATGAAATGGAAGGATGAGATGAGATGAGATGAAGTAGGATAAGGAGATTTGATAAAAATCTAATTATCCAACGTAAAAGGTATTTTATAAGATAAGGAACCATAAATACTAGTTTAGTTTCTAAAGTATACACTATGCTACTATTCAAAAGGAGGATATTTTGATGGAAAAGTCTAGGGGGCCAGCAATTTTATTGCATTTTGGCCAGCATATAACCAGCAAAGAAAAATGAGCCATTGGATGAAATCTAACATCAATCTCACACCATCAAATCATGATTGATGGTTAGTTGATGGCTACCAATCACAAATGTTGTTGGCCCTTAGCATTGCTCTATTTTGATATTGTATTTAAGAAAGAATTGAGAATTAGAAATTTTTATCTCATAAACTACACCTTACCAAACAGTTATACACTCACACACACTAAATATTCTATCACAACCCAGCGATTTGAACCTGGGATGTGGTTATTATGAGGCAAAAATATATTGACCATTGGTACAATGTCTCCATCACAATTGTAGTGACCCTCAGTTTTAAAAATATAAATATAAATAAGTTATAATTTATTTTATAAAATTAGAATTTCCTTATTTTTAGAAAAATTATTCAATTATCAAAAATTGAACTAATAATTTTAATTTAATCAAATTCATGTTATTATTATTATTATTATTATTATTATTATTATTATTATTATTATTATTATTATTATTATTATTATTATTATTATCATCATCATCATCTGACTTTCTTATTTTGATTACCTATGCTTTCGTTTATATATATATATAATATACCTTATTATTATTCACTAAAGTTTGTTCCTGTATTATTATTATTATTATTATTATTATTATTATTATTATTATTATTATTATTATTATTATTATTATTATTATTCACTATTTAACCTAATACTTCAATCATTATATATATATATATATATATATATATATATATATATATATATATATATATATATATCCACTAAAATTTATCATTATCGTTATGTATACGTATACATATAATATTAAGCTTTGTAATATAATATTATGCTATTATAATTCATTCTTAGCTTCCTTCTATATAAGTATAATTTATTATTATAATTCCCTTTCATAAAGTGTATATATAATATAAAGGAAGCTAAGGCGGCGTACTAATCATACATATATATATCATTAACGTATGCAAGAGGAAAGAACAGAAAGAAAACGGAGAGAGAAGACCGAGAGAGAACGTAAATCCTTCTGAACCTCCGGCTTCGATTTCTTGCAATCCGTAACTCCAATAAAAAATCTAATTCGGTAAGAGTATTCGTAACCTCTTCCTCTACACGTTGGCACCATTTTTGATTAGTGGAAATTGACAGTGACGTAACTCCTCTTTCTTTTGAATTTGGCCAACGGGAGTTTTAGGAGGCATAAACGATTCTGGACATTTTCTTCTTCAATAGCTCAGTCAAAAAGCTTCTCCGAAGCTTTGAATATTTTGATTCCATACGAAGGTATGGTTTTGGTTTCTCGTAGTTAATATTTAATGTCACGTGAAAACTTAGGCTAGAAGACCTTAAGATAGGGATGAACTGAGTGAATAATTGATGGTTTGTGTATATGGTATAAAATGTGAGGTTTAGCTGTTGTCAATAATTTGCTGTTGAAGTTGGTCGATTTGGAAAAAGATTTAATATTGGTATTTGTTTGATTATGAAATAATTTGTTATTGGAAATGATTTGAAGGACTGAGAGGTGTTTGATTTGATAGTCGGGACCCTTGAAGGGTGGCAGAAATTCGAGCTTTAGAGGAGATACTGCCAAAATTTCTTTAAGAATTGGAGTTTGATTTGAAGTGGTATTTTAAAAAGAAAGAGATTATTATGTGGCTTGTGTATTTGAGACTATTTATTGACCCTCTGTCGCAAGATGTGACCGGGCACTTTAACACCCCGGATTCCCCCATGGGCATGCATATAAATATGAATATTGAATATTATTGAGCTTGGAGTTTAACTCCATGGAATACTATACTATTGAGCTTGGAGTGTGACTCCATGGAATATTATATTTGAGCTTGGAGTTTGACTCCATGGAATATTATTGAGCTTGGGGATGCGCGCACAGAGGGACTGTCCAATGGTTAACTACCAGGACTTGTCGGGTTGGCTGTATAACCGACAGATGAGACTCATCAGCCATAGGACAGGCATACATCATATGCATTTGTTTGTTTGCTTGAGTTTGCATTGTTTTGGTTTACTTAACTGTTTAATTATGCTTATCCACTACTTGTTCTACTTGCTATAAATGCTTCTCTATCTGTGTTTTCCTTGTTTGAGCTGTATGTGTATGTTTTCTTAGAAATTCCTCTTGACGAAGGTGTGAGGAGAGAGGGTTGTTCCACCAGTGATTCGGAGGATTAGAGGAGACAGAACGTGAATTATTAGGTTAAAGTTAGATTCAGAATTAGAATACCTTAGACAACTTACCTAATTTCTGGTTTAGTTGAATTCTTAGGTTGAAATCTGAGTGTCGAAGTTCTAGGAATGCCTCTGGCTTTCCCGATACCTTTTATATTAACTATGCGGGCACCTTTACCATACTGAGAACCTCCGGTTCTCATCCCATATTATGTTGTTGTTTTTCAGATGCAGGTCGAGAGACACCTCGTTGAGCATTTGGGTATCCTCTTTACAAGCGAAGAACGGTCTTTTGGACTGTCATATTTTGTTTTAGGCTATGTATATATGTTTATAGAATCTCCGCATGTATATTTTGTGTTTTGTCCCTCCTAGAGGTCGACTTGGAGATACAGGGGTTTATTTTGTGGTTTGAGTTTTATTTTGGGTTGTATATATACATAATTATATACTCTGGTCGGCCTTAGCTTCGCAGGTCGAGTCTGGAGCTTGCTATCTGAGTTTTGGAACTCTGATATGTATATATATGTGTTCAGTTATATTTCGATTTTACTTGTCCGTTTTACGAATATCCATGCGAGTGTGTCACGATTTTCTGTTTATCAATTTGTTTAGCTTGTTCTTCAAGGCTCCTAAATATGATTTCACCCAACTATATCTATGTAGATATCATTTTCTTTTAGAGGTCGTAATACCTTGCCACCTCTGCTTTACGACTTAAGCGTAAGGCCCTGTGTGGTAGGGTGTTACATTATGGTATCAGAGCAGTTCGTTCCTGTAGAGCCTGAGGGATGGACTGATTATGCTTTTGGGCATACTCTAGGTGTGTGTATGTGCTATTAGGATATCTGATTGATATATGTGGCATAAATATTCATGAGCATGCATTTGGAACTTGAAGCATTAAACTTGCGATATTGAGACTGATCAACTTAATATCACTTGTTTGGTGTGAACAGGGACCATATGTCGTCTCGTGGATCCGAACGAGGTATACGGAGAGAAAATTCCGAGGATGAACCAGTGCAAGGACGTCGAGGTGGAAACCCTAGTGCTAGTACGAGTAACATAAGTCAATACTATAAGTCAATGACCCTTACTGATTTCCTCAAGAATGGTCCACCTCGGTTTAACGGAAACGCTAATGCCCTGGAGGCGGATCAGTGGTTTCGAGAAGTAGAGAGATTTTTGTACACTCAGCACGTTCCTGAAGTACAGTCAGTGGAGATAGTGACTCATATGTTGGAGGGAGATGCTCAGAATTGGTGGCAAGAGTTGTGTCATACCTTGCAGGTGGAGTTAACGGATGTCCCTTGGCATAGATTCAAGACAGAGTTTTACGGGAGATATTTCTTGCATGCGTTTCGCATTGCAAAAGAATTGGAGTTAATGCAGCTGAAGCAAAAGGATATGTCCGTCGCTGACTATACCCGTGAATTCGACAACCTGTGCCGTTTCTCAAAAACTTGTCAAGGAAATCCAGCCGATTATGAGGAATGGAAGTGTGCTCAGTATGAGAAAGGACTAAGGAGAGATATCTTTAATTACGTGTATCCACAAAAGCTAACAAATTTCACTGAGCTGGTTAAGAAGAGCCAGCTCGCTGAGGATTGCTCCATGAAGTGGACACTGCTACAGGAAGGCTTTGGTGAGACCACTCCAGAAGAGCCGCGCAGGTACGGACTGGGAATGTGTTTTCGATGTGGAGCACCGGGACATATGTCTAGGGATTGTTCGCGTGGGAGAGCCGCAGATACGGGTTGGCCACGACAGGATCGAGGTAAGTATGATACCGAATGCGTAGAATGGATTTGTTCTATGTAGAGCTAGGACCCCGCTTTCATTTAGGTTACATAATCGGATGTGAAAGTTTAGGACTAGAAAGACTGGGCGTAGTTTTGGACTTAGATAAATACTAGAAATTTAGGCCGATAGAAATATCTCTTTAATAACCGGTTAGGTGTCAAGAGAAAAAGTAAGTTGTGATAGAATTAGTGTCAGAGGCTGAACCAGTTTCGAAAGCATTACGTATGATGACACCATTAGAATCGGCAGAATTTAGGAACTAGATGAAACGAGTATTAAAAGCGATAAACCCGTCATTCTAATATCAGCCTGCCTTATAACTTTTCTGCATCGAGTTTATCTTGTATATTTCGCTTTGCGTAGACTTTTAAGCCATAAGAATATCCTGGATTTACAAACAAAGCATGTCAAATCTTTCTGTTTTTCTTTGACATGTTTAAGAAGGGAAGTTACGTTAGTATGAATCTTTTCCATGTTATATCAATTTTCGAGGGCGAAAATTTTTATAAGGTGGGTAGAATGTAGTGACCCTCAGTTTTAAAAATATAAATATAAATAAGTTATAATTTATTTTATAAAATTAGAATTTCCTTATTTTTAGAAAAATTATTCAATTATCAAAAATTGAACTAATAATTTTAATTTAATCAAATTCATGTTATTATTATTATTATTATTATTATTATTATTATTATTATTATTATTATTATTATTATTATTATTATTATTATTATTATTATTATTATTATTATTTATTATCATCATCATCATCATCTGACTTTCCTATTTTGATTACCTATGCTTTCGTTTATATATATATATAATATACCTTATTATTATTCACTAAAGTTTGTTCCTGTATTATTATTATTATTATTATTATTATTATTATTATTCACTATTTAACCTAATACTTCAATCATTATATATATATATATATATATATATATATATATATATATATATATATATATATATATATATATATATCCACTAAAATTTATCATTATCGTTATGTATACGTATACATATAATATTAAGCTTTGTAATATAATATTATGCTATTATAATTCATTCTTAGCTTCCTTCTATATAAGTATAATTTATTATTATAATTCCCTTTCATAAAGTGTATATAATATAAAGGAAGCTAAGGCGGCGTACTAATCATACATATATATCATTAACGTATGCAAGAGGAAAGAACAGAAAGAAAACGGAGAGAGAAGACCGAGAGAGAACGTAAATCCTTCTGAACCTCCGGCTTCGATTTCTTGCAATCCGTAACTCCAATAAAAATCTAATTCGGTAAGAGTATTCGTAACCTCTTCCTCTACACGTTGGCACCATTTTTGATTAGTGGAAATTGACAGTGACGTAACTCCTCTTTCTTTTGAATTTGGCCAACGGGAGTTTTAGGAGGCATAAACGATTCTGGACATTTTCTTCTTCAATAGCTCAGTCAAAAAGCTTCTCCGAAGCTTTGAATATTTTGATTCCATACGAAGGTATGGTTTTGGTTTCTCGTAGTTAATATTTAATGTCACGTGAAAACTTAGGCTAGAAGACCTTAAGATAGGGATGAACTGAGTGAATAATTGATGGTTTGTGTATATGGTATAAAATGTGAGGTTTAGCTGTTGTCAATAATTTGCTGTTGAAGTTGGTCGATTTGGAAAAGATTTAATATTGGTATTTGTTTGATTATGAAATAATTTGTTATTGGAAATGATTTGAAGGACTGAGAGGTGTTTGATTTGATAGTCGGGACCCTTGAAGGGTGGCAGAAATTCGAGCTTTAGAGGAGATACTGCCAAAATTTCTTTAAGAATTGGAGTTTGATTTGAAGTGGTATTTTAAAAAGAAAGAGATTATTATGTGGCTTGTGTATTTGAGACTATTTATTGACCCTCTGTCGCAAGATGTGACCGGGCACTTTAACACCCCGGATTCCCCCATGGGCATGCATATAAATATGAATATTGAATATTATTGAGCTTGGAGTTTAACTCCATGGAATACTATACTATTGAGCTTGGAGTGTGACTCCATGGAATATTATATTTGAGCTTGGAGTTTGACTCCATGGAATATTATTGAGCTTGGGGATGCGCGCACAGAGGGACTGTCCAATGGTTAACTACCAGGACTTGTCGGGTTGGCTGTATAACCGACAGATGAGACTCATCAGCCATAGGACAGGCATACATCATATGCATTTGTTTGTTTGCTTGAGTTTGCATTGTTTTGGTTTACTTAACTGTTTAATTATGCTTATCCACTACTTGTTCTACTTGCTATAAATGCTTCTCTATCTGTGTTTTCCTTGTTTGAGCTGTATGTGTATGTTTTCTTAGAAATTCCTCTTGACGAAGGTGTGAGGAGAGAGGGTTGTTCCACCAGTGATTCGGAGGATTAGAGGAGACAGAACGTGAATTATTAGGTTAAAGTTAGATTCAGAATTAGAATACCTTAGACAACTTACCTAATTTCTGGTTTAGTTGAATTCTTAGGTTGAAATCTGAGTGTCGAAGTTCTAGGAATGCCTCTGGCTTTCCCGATACCTTTTATATTAACTATGCGGGCACCTTTACCATACTGAGAACCTCCGGTTCTCATCCCATATTATGTTGTTGTTTTTCAGATGCAGGTCGAGAGACACCTCGTTGAGCATTTGGGTATCCTCTTTACAAGCGAAGAACGGTCTTTTGGACTGTCATATTTTGTTTTAGGCTATGTATATATGTTTATAGAATCTCCGCATGTATATTTTGTGTTTTGTCCCTCCTAGAGGTCGACTTGGAGATACAGGGGTTTATTTTGTGGTTTGAGTTTTATTTTGGGTTGTATATATACATAATTATATACTCTGGTCGGCCTTAGCTTCGCAGGTCGAGTCTGGAGCTTGCTATCTGAGTTTTGGAACTCTGATATGTATATATATGTGTTCAGTTATATTTCGATTTTACTTGTCCGTTTTACGAATATCCATGCGAGTGTGTCACGATTTTCTGTTTATCAATTTGTTTAGCTTGTTCTTCAAGGCTCCTAAATATGATTTCACCCAACTATATCTATGTAGATATCATTTTCTTTTAGAGGTCGTAATACCTTGCCACCTCTGCTTTACGACTTAAGCGTAAGGCCCTGTGTGGTAGGGTGTTACAACAATTATCCTGTCAACTGTTATAAACTCCTAATTAGGGATGGAAGTAGGTCGGATTGTTCAACGGGACTTGTAGTTCGGTTCGTTTTATTATATAGATTAGATTTTAACTTTTTATAAAGTCTATTAGTTAATAAAATCAGTCTGTAGGCTTTTAAAGCCTACAAAACTGCTGGACTGCTAGTCAAAATATTTTAAAAAAATAAATTATTTTTAATTTAAACATTTAATTATTTACTTATATTAAACACAAAACAAAATTTAAAAAATTTATTAGTCAATATTAATTAAGATTATAGATTTTTTATTAAAAGAAGTTTATAAATTATAAGTAGGATTATGATATATAGTTAATAATTGATGTATAAATAAATTATGCTTTATAAATTATTTATTATAAATTTTAAAATATATTTAATGTCAATTTAAAATATTTTAAATTTATTATTTTGAGTTATAATTCACATAATAGGCTTTTTAAATAAATTCGTAAACTTGTGGAACTCTAAACAGACATGACTCAAACCTATAAAAATTAACCGAGATAAACTTAGACCATATATTTATAATATGAATCAGGCTCGTAAAAATTAAAGTCCGACTCGACTAGGCCGGGGGAGAGAAAATAATATTAGGGCCAGCCCATGTTTCTGTGTTTCACTTTGTACTCTTCTGACCCCGACCCAAAAATAAAAAGAAAACCGTAAATCCGTTATTGGTTGGGGTCTTGAATTTCTCCCTCCCTTCATCCGATTAAGACTTGAGAGCTCCGAGCATCGCGGAAGCCGCAAAAAAGGTCAGGTTTTGATGGATTACAACAACAAACTCGTTCTTGCTCCCATGGTTCGCGTCGTGAGTTTCCCTTCCTTCTCTCTCATTACCTATAATATAAATTAACTATCATTATAATTAATTAATTAATTGATTAATCAATTAATTACTGTTAGGGCACTCTTCCATTAAGATTACTAGCTGCTCAATATGGTGCAGATATCACTTATGGCGAGGAAATCATTGATCATAAGATCCTCAAGTGTGAACGACGAGTCAATGGTACATCAATTAATCTTTGAGTTTCGCATCATTTCATCAGTTTGGAATTATTTTGGTACTTGAAAATTGTGGTTTTTTTTGTACATCTAGGTTTTTAGAACTTAGTCTGGAAGGTTTTAAACGAATGAGAACACGGCAGAAGTCTAAATTTTTTTTTTTTCTATTTTAAATGCATGAACATTTGATTGTTGAATATGAAAGGTTGTAGCATATGAAGTAGATTTTGTAGTCATGTAGATTTGAGGGAAAGCTTTTACGAAATGAGTATCACGATTAGAAATTTGAAGACTGTTTTTTGTTCATATCATACATCTGGGACTGGCAATACTTTTGTTTTTTGTTCTTGCACAGTTTATCATCACTATATATGTGTACTAAGTCACTAACAAATAAAATGATTTAAGGCCTGCCATTTCCCTATGTATTCCATTTGAATCAATATTTTATAACTGATAGCAAATACGATAACGGCAACCCAGCGCTTTTGCCCTTTGTTGGGTTTTGGTTACTTTTCATTTCTGGTTTTTTATTTTTCTGGATGATAACTGATCGTTGAATATTTTGATTTCTTTTTTTCATATTTCCATATTAATGTTCATAGAGCTTTTGTTTATTGATTTTTATTGTGGCTACAAAGTTATGCAGAAGATTTGTGGATATCCAATCATGCACTTATTTAGTTTGGTTTTCCTTTATCTTCTTGATCAGAACTCATTGGAACCACTGATTTTGTGGAGAAGGGGACAGAAGGTGTTGTTTTTAGAACCTGTGATCAAGAAAGAAATCGGGTTGTTTTTCAAATAGGGACTTCTGATGCTGTGAGGGCCTTATCTGCTGCACAATTAGTGTAAGTTAATGGTACCTGTGGGTTTCTTATTCTTGGTACTGAAGTTGATAAAAATAAAAAAATCAAAAGTTGTGTTCATATAATCATATATCGTATTAAAGCATTGCAATCTTAATTATTGCATGATTTGTAGGAGGAAGATATTTTATCTCTACCAATTCCTAATATATCATCTGAAAATGCATAAATTTCTAAGTTGAAGTAGATTATATTTTCATTTGGAACATGCTAAACTAGATCAACATGTGTCTTTTCTAACATCCAACAAATGATTAAAGGAAGAAATAACATTATTTTTCATCGTCTTACTTTTTATGTTTACTTAAGTTTCTTGGGTGTGGGATGCAGCGCTAAGGATGTTGCTGCAATAGATGTTAACATGGGTTGCCCAAAGTCATTTTCTGTCCATGGTGGCATGGGTTCTGCCCTGTTGTCCAAGCCAGATCTTATTCATGATGTAAGTCTTTGTAATCTATAGTTCTAATTGTAATTCTGCAAATTTTTGTTTTAAAAAATTCATCCTCATTACAAACCAGATCTTGACGACATTAAGGAGGAATTTGAGCACACCAGTAACCTGTAAGATTCGACTTCTAAAATCACCCAATGACACGGTGGAACTGGCCAGGCGAATTGAGAAAACTGGTGTTTCTGCTCTTGCTGTCCATGGAAGGTAAACCATTTGTTTCCTTTGGGAACCTCTACCTGCCTATGTAATGTCTGAGGATATGTTTGTGATTTGGAATTTTGTAGTGGAAGGAGACGAAGTGAGGGCTTGAAGAGTAAAGCGGAGTCCATTTTACTCTTAATTCCCTTCTCTTTCCTCCCTTTCCCTCCAAAACACAAACTAAGAAAGTTATCATTCTTAATCACTCAACGACCAAGACAGTCAGAATTATCTAGTTAGTTATAATGGAAATTGTGATGCTTTAAAATGTGGGGATATTTTATAATGGAAATTGTGATGCTTTAAAATTTCAAAAGTGACATAGGACATATGTGCTAACAATTAAAAGCAAACACACCACAAATGGTGCACAATTTGATGAGGAAACAAATATGACAATCAATTTATCTTTGTTTGCACTAAAGATGCCTTATACCTTATTTTTTCTTTTAATCTATTTACCAGAAAAGTCCCAGATAGGCCCAGGGATCCTGCTAAGTGGAGTGAAATTGCTGATATTGTGTCAGCATTATCTATTCCAGTTATAGCAAATGGTGATGTATTTGAGTACAACGATATCCAGCGTATCAAATCTGCTACAGGTAGCTGAAATGAATTCATAAAATGTTGACTAATATAACTCTGGTAAAAAGGCATTTTCTTTGACTTAGTTACAAAATTGACTTAGTTACAAAAAAACTCTGGTATGACATGAAAAAAAAAAGAAAAAAAAAGAAAAAATAGGAATTAATAAAAATAATAAAAAAAGGTTGATTGCGCTTTACCCCCCTTTGAATTGTATGTTAGGTGCTCTTTAGTGCGTGGACTTTAAAAATGTGCAAAGAAAGAACTCCCTCAGCTTTCCCATACATGCAGATTGATCATATTGGCAATTTTCAGTTTTCCACATTGTTAACAAGGTTTAGTGGCGCATTTATGAAAGGCCCAGGGATTCATTTGCATATTTGCAAAGTTCAGGGGGCTAAAATGTAAACGGGGTAAAGCTTAGAGCGGGTAAATTGTAATTATCCCTAGAAGAAAAGGATGCAAATGGACTATTAAGCCTTTTGTAGATGGTTTGGCTGAACATCAGACTTAATAGCTTAGGTATTTCATACTACAAGCATAAAAGTTCTAGGAGAGGACCAAATATTTTAAAATTTTGGTACAAAGAATTTGAAGGTTTGGGTGTCCCCCGTATTTCATAGAAAGCCTTGAGAAAGTAACTTTTTTTAATCTAATTTTCTGGGGAAATTCCTTTCCTATTGTTTGCCACGTTTTGTTTATAACATGTAACAACAGTTTTTATTTGCATTGATTTCTGTCATTATAAACTCGCTACTTGTTCATTCATATTAAATTTTAAGTATGACTTTGCATAAGGTGCCGCATCGGTGATGGTTGCTCGAGGCGCTCTCTGGAATGCTTCCGTATTTTTGCCTGAAGGAGAACTTCCTTATGAAGATGTGAAAAGAGAGTATCTCCGGAAGGTGATGTTGTTTCTTTGTTCTATATTATCCACAATTACACACTTGGGAACCTTCTATTATTTTCCTTGAGAAAGAGTGATTGTGTTGTGTATATGTAGTTTTAAGACTCTGTGTTGTTATTCTATTTGCCTTGTGGAGTTTTCATTTTAGAGAAATGGTTTTACAAATTCTCATATTGGTGGATGGTTTTGAGCTTGTGTGTATCATGCTATTAACTATAAAATGTTGTTCTTGATTTCAGTGCATCTTGTGGGATAATGATCTGAAAAGTACCAAGCAAACAATAAAGGAAATGATAATGCATTATTCTTGCCTAGAGTTCCCTGAAGGGAAGGCTGTGAACAAGTCAGAGTCTATGGCAGATCTAGCGTAAGTTTGCTTTTCTTTTTATTTTCTTGTTTTCATGCCGATTGGCTTCTGAACCATACTTTTGTTCAATTTTATGACTCTTATCAGATTTCTGTGTCTTTTCAACAAGTGTCATTTGCAAATATATGTCTGAGACATTTCAGATACAACACTCATATGATACATGTGTCTTTCATGTCCAATTGTATCTTAATTAAAAAATATTTTTCCGGACACCCCTAGACACATTCAAATATGACCGTGTGTTGATGTTTTATTCTTTGCCTATTTTCTTGAAATAATGTGTATCATTAATTATTAATATAAAAATTATCTAAAATACTTCATATAATTGAAAAAGACATTAAAACAAATAAAAAAGGTGCAAGTTATGGTATTTATAGTTATGGCGACCGCACAATTTTAGCGACACTTAAAAAGTGTGGGTAAAATTAAAATAGTGTTTTTTATTGTTTAACAATGCTTTTTAATTTGAAAAATAAAAATGAAAGGTGATAAATGTATAAACGTGTTACTTTAATTTTAGTAATACTTTTTAAATATTGCTGAAGCTGTTTAGCCACCATAGCCACGTAGCCTAGACATGATAGATTCCACCTAAAAAAATTAGTTTGTAGTTTTGTACTTTATATTATTAAAATACCAAGTCATTATTATAATTTATTTAAAAAATCTTTATATTTTATATGTATGTTGTATCCCTGACTCTCACAATAAATTGAAATTAGTATGGTGCTGTCTAGTGTCTCTGGTATAATCATGCTTCATAGGTCAAAACCCTTGAACATTATAAAACATGAAAATTTTCAAGTGTACTGGTATACCGGTGTTTCAGTGATTTTTAACCGTTGATCTTAATTATAAAAAGTATAATTAAGATCAACGGTTAAAAATCACTGAAACACCGGTGTACCGATATACTTGAAAACTTTCCTATAAAACAAGGTTCTAGGCAAACTCTGGGCTTACCAAGATTGCTGAAAATCGTCCTTGCTAGCTATTAGCTGCTAGCTTCCGAGAAAGGGTGGAAACTGGAAACAAATCTGTCTTTGTTTTTGGGTTAGACAAACACATGACAGCTTTCTTCTGGTTTTTCTTACGATGTTGCATTGTTTGTTATTGCAGGGAACTTTATGGACAGGAAGAGTACTATCAGTTTGTCTGTAAAACCAGATTTGATGTTGATGGATATAGATAATGTTATTTTTTATGCTCAAATGTTTTAGCTGAATGTCCGATTGCCCTGGTTTAGTGCCAATTCTTTTTGAGAAGTCACTGATAGTAGATTTTTCACAGCTCGAGATCAAGTCATTGTTTTATAGGCATTAGGCAAGGAAATTTATTTTGGCCTGGATAAAGATAAATTATATTATAGCGTCCATGTATGTAACTTTAATATTTTCTCCATTCCATTGTAATTTTAGTTTTAGTTGACAATTGGATTTTCTCTTTATAGTAAATTATGAACACTTTTTTCTTTCTTTTCTTTTTTTTTTTTTTGAGAGAAAAAGGAAGAAAAAGGGGTGGGGGGTTAGGGTAACTAGAAATTGATTTGTTTCTCTGGTTGATCAGTGTAATTTCTTGTGGGGTAATTATACTTCAGTATCTTGTTATATTTAAGTATCAAAGTTCTTACTGATACACTTTATTTCAGTGGCATCTTCAGCATATTATACTCTAAGAAAAAGTTTACAAAATTAAGAATTTAAAAGGTTTATGAAAGTTTGGATGGGTTTTGTGTTTATTTAATTGAGTGTTTGTTAATCAAAATTTAAAAAGTTCAATTGTCTAAATCCATTTCATCTATTAATCTAATATGTTGTATATTATTATAATAGAAATATTGGTAACCAAAATAAATTAACTAAAAATAGTTAAAATTTATTTTATTTAGTATTTATTAATTGTTACAATAATTAATGAAATATTGAATAAAATACGTTCTGATTTTTTTTTCTTCTTAGCATTACCGTTATTATAATTGACATGAATTTAAACCTAAATACTCTAAAATACTTGAGATAGAAAACCAAAAACATCAACTAATTGAACAGCTAATACTAGTGTAATAAAACTACTAATTTTTTTCTAGAAAATTTGAGGGGGGCATTGTCAAAACAAAGATCTGCCCCCTAAATTCACGTGGTGTGCTCGGTAAATATGTGAAAAGAAAAAAACCCTAGACATTATTATTTGATTTATTTCTTACGTTCTTTATATGAAAGCTTGGTAGGCCAAAATAACTTAAAAGAATAGAAGCTAGGCAAAGTATTCAATGACTAAGGAAGACACTCTCAAACGAAATTTATGAGACCTTTACATTTATAATTTGCAAAAAATGAAATATGTATGATCACAATATTAGATACCCCCAAGCATTATTCCATCAAAACTTTGACAACTTGCAAATCAACATGTATCTTGATAGAGAATATGTATAATTTTATTATATTGCAATTGTTTTACTTTTTTTTTTCGGCTTAAGTAAATTTCATCACTCTTTATTAAAAAAAAAACAACATATTAACTCCATAGAAAAAAAAACAATTAATTTTTAAAAGTCCTTACATACATCCAAGAGAAAGTAACTAGTATATTAGAAATCAACTCATCTTTGTAAAAGATTTGACACTATATTTAAAATTTTAAAGCCACTGTCAATTACCAATCCCCAAACATAAACACACTAATGGGTCTACCTCTCACCTTTTTCTTTACCAGGGCTAGCATACTTTCTTTTTCTTTTTCTTTTTTATAAAAACTAAAATAAAAATCATAAATTACAAACTTTATAAGCACTACTAGATAGAATGATAGGCTCTAATTTAAGTTAACATTTACAGAAATTATCCTAATTATTTTTGTGGTTAAGTAGGGTAGAGTAGCTAGCACATGGCCAAAACAGGATCTATGCGCTCTAAAAACCACTAAAAAAATTATATTTATAGACAAATTAAAGGTACATCCAGTCATCTATCAAGGGAAGGCTAAAGCCAGAGAAAAGTTTAGCCAGCAAATTGGCTTTAATTTCTCACATGATATCTACTTTTCCCACTTGAAAATTTAGATTCTCCTATAAACTCAAAAAAAAATTTGCCAAACATTTATACAACAGAATAACAAAGCCTCATTTTGTTAGGTAAATTACATAAATCAAACAATATTATTGTATTTTATTATATATTATTTTTATATTAATTTAAATCTTTCGTTAATTTTTATACAACAATAGTCGATAAAAAATAAAAAAAAATGCACTATAATTGTATATTTATATAGAATTTGAATATTAATTGTTACGGTGGGTAACCGGAGATTAGTCCAATGGATGGCGTTCGGCGGCCCAAGTGTATGGAGGAGGAGAACTCCGGGTATGTCCGCAGCTCGGGAGGCTCCGTCCGACTTGTGCGCGCGTGTGAATGGGGGGTGGTACCTGCAAGGACACTCCGATGCCTAAGTTAGCAAGGGTGTAAGCAGGTCTTAGAGAGTATTGGACTTAGGAATACCTGAGGTGTGTCAGTGTACTTATAGTGGTGAGCCAATAACCACCGTTGGAGTAGTGCCGTATCTTTAGGATAATAACCGTCCCACTATCTTAGGGAGGTTAAGATATGGCTTTAGGAAGTGGTTAGAGAGATTTTAGGGGCGGTTACTCATTTGAATGAGTGTTTACCTGCCAGCTAATCTCACAACCGACTTCTTCGTACCAAGTCGGGGTGGACACCGACCTCTTGAGGGGAGGTGGGTGCTTTGCTAGGCTTAATCTATTGGATCAGGCCTTTCGATTGGACCTGGGCCCTTAACATTGGGCCAGGGTATGAACAGTGCCCCTACTTGAGCCCAAGACCCTTTCAAGGCTTGGGTTCAAGTATTCAACTCGGGTTCGCAGCCGACCTTCACGGGTTTTGAAACCGACGTGATTTTCGCGACCTTTTGTTTCTGACAGTTACGTCAATTCAAGCGTCGTGTCCGTTGAGGAAGCGTTTAGGGATTGAGGGCTTTGGTAACGGTGCAGTCGCATTAATGACTGCCTCATTTTTACCATTATGCCCCTTAGCCTATTTATAAATACTTTCCCTCTCTTTCCATTTTCCGTTTCTGCGATCTTTCAAACTTCTTCTTATCTTGTTCGTATTGCATCCTTGCGTTCGAAGACTTCTGTTCTTCTCCAACCTCCATTTTCGGATAAAGGTTAGTTTTGCTTTTCCCATGTCATGCTTTATGTTTGCATGTTTTGTTTGCGAGTAGATAGGTTGACCTGTAGATTCTAGTTTCGAATCTCTCTTCTTTAGTGGCCGTGTTTTTTGATTTTCTTTTTCTTTTTCCCTTTTTGTAGGTTTTCCGCCACTTTTCTTCTTTATATAAAAAATGGCTTCTGTAGACATTCTTTCTCAGTGGGTTGATGATACGGTCCTTGGGGAGGAACCGTTGGTTGACGCTGAGTTCATCACTCACCTTCGTACTCATCATAGGCTCTGTACTTCGGACGAGGACGAGCCCAAATATGAACTGGTAATCCCGGGTCCTGAAGACCGGATCTGTTTTGGGAGAGTTAATGAGGTGGCCCCTCATTTTTTCTTCATGTATGAAAGTATGATCACCCGCTTGGGTGTTTTTCTTCCTTTCTCAGATTTCGAGATATCCGTTTTGCACCACTGTAAAGTTGCCCCTACTCAACTCCACCCCAATTCCTGGGGTTTCTTGAAGATTTATCAGTTTATAAGCCACGCTCTGGACTTTCCGACTTCCTTGAGAATTTTCTTTTATCTTTTCCATATGACTAAGCCCTTTAGTGGGCTAAACAACAAACAACAATGGGTATCCTTCCGAGCCATTCAAGGTCGGAGGATTTTCACCCTTTTTGATGAATCTTTTCACGACTTCAAAAACTTCTTCTTCAAGGTTCAAGCTGTAGAGGGCCACCACCCCTTTTTTCTGGACGAGCATTCCTCCCCTCGCTTTCCCCTTTACTGGCTGCCGGCCACCCCTTGCGAAAAGATTGGTCTAGATGACCTAGACGAGGTGGAGGCGGCCATTGTAGGGTTTTTCCGAGAAGCATGGGGGAGGTCCCCATATTTGGATACCAGGAAAATTCTTCAGGGAACACCGATTTTCGTTCAATCTCAAATAGGTAGTGCATGCATTCTTTATTTCCGAGTAGTTTTCGCCGACTTATATTTTACCGATGAGTTGTTGACTTACACTTTACCGACTTGTAACTCGGTTGTTATTTGTTTTCTTTTGTAGATATGGCAAAAAAGAATGCTCAGGAGGCCTACCAAAGGGTCCGGGAGGCTAAGGCGAAGTCCCGGGCTAGGTCCGGGGTGGTCACCTCTCCTCCCCCTCCGCCTCCTCCTCCTAAGAACACTGGCACTCCTACTCAACCTATTGTACTCTCTTCCTCGAGTTTGCCCCGACCACCCCCCTCTGCCCAAATTCTCTCCGAACCCGAGAAGAAGAAGCGCAAGACTTCAGAGTCTGGCTCTTCTTCCTTCGATGGTGGGGTTAAGGCGGATGCTATGGCATTCGTCCGAAAGAACATCTATCCTTTTATACATATGGATGATGTTTCTGTTCGGAACCACCTTACCACCATGGCCGAGGAGAGTTTTAGGACGGCGGGTGTTTGTGGCAAGCTTTTGGACATTTTTGAGAAGGCTCCCCTTAGCTCCTTGGGTGCAACCTCGAGGGTTGAGGAGTTGGAGGGGAGACTTCGTATTTTTGAAAAACATGAAAAGGAGCTGAAGGAGGAGAGAGATAGGTTGAGGAAGGAGAGGGATCACCTGAAGGAGGAGGAGGGTAAGCTACGGGCCCAATGTACCTTGGAGGCTAATCTGAGGAAGACGGCGCAAGACAGCTACCACAGCTTATTTCAAGATATTGTGGCCGTGAGGAAGGACTTGCTGAATTCTCGGAACGCATATGCCGAGTTGGAGGACTCTATCGCCGATGGTGCCGAGGAGTCTTGGAGGATTTTCTTGGAACAAGTCAGAGTTATCGCTCCCGACTTGGACCTTTCTCCGCTCCATCCCGACAAGGTGGTTATTGACGGCGCCATCGTTGATCCTCCCGTCCCCGAGGTCATTTCCGAGTCAGACCTGAAGACTCGGGGACAGAGAATTATCGAGTCTCCTCCTCGTCCTACGGATGACTCAGGTTCTTCTTCCGTTCCTCCTCCCGGTCCTGGTGGTGTTCCTCCTGGTGGTGTTCCTCCTGGTGGTGGTGATTCCTCTACTCCGTCCAAAAAATGACTTCTTTATGTTTGTGGCTATATGGGGGCCCGGCCTGTGGGTCCCCTCTTTTTTAAACTTCTATTTATTTGCTGGTGAACAATTTCCTTCTGGCCTTTTAAGGCCGCAAACAAAATATTCTGTTCGTTGCCCTTTTTGGATAAGGGTTTTAAACAAAATAAATGCCCTTTTTGGATAAGGGTTTTCTAATCGAAGTAGGCGCCCTTTTTTGGATAAGGGTTTAAGTTACTTTGCGTGCGTACATGCTTTTCTATTTTGAATATGTTTGATCCTTTCGAAAAGAAAACCTTTGTTAGCTTGTATTGTTTTCTTGAGCCTTTTTCGTGCAAAGGTTTGTCTGCAAACTTTGAACTTTTTCAGGTTTCCATATCTCTTTGTTATCCTTTATACTCAACTTTGCTGTGGTGAGTTTTTATGACTTAAGTTATTTTTGTGATGCGTTTTTCGTTTACTCGGAATGTATCCGAGTTTTTCTACTCGGGTTCTTGTCTTCGACTTATAAGTCGGACTGTTCCCGAGTTTCATACGATCAACTTATATAACCTCTTTACACCGACTTGTACCTCGTCGTTTTATCCTGACGACCACGTTAGGTCGGTTCATGGGATTTTCACGTTTTGTCGAGCTTAAGTCGGCGCGTTTCGTAGAAAAAATACTAAAGGAGGATATTAAGAGAGATATTGTAGAAAAGATCTTTATTAATTGGGAGGGTACCTTTTTGCTACTAAGGGTCTTTGACAGCATGTTTTCCCTTAGCCTCTACTATGATGCCTCGTTAAAAACCCCTCTCCAGAAAAAACCCTTTTTTTGGGAAAAAATCATGAAGCTGGGAAAAGAGTACATCAGGGAGTAGAGTTCGCTTTTAACTGTAGTACCTTTTCATATTACAAGCATGCCACGACCTGGGTAACTCAGTGCCGTCCAGGTTGGTTACTTTATAATAACCTTTCCCTAACACTTCCTTTATTTTGTATGGTCCTTTCCAATTTGCGGCGAGCTTTCCATCTCCCGATTTGTTGACTCCGATGTCGTTTCTGATTAAGACCAAGTCGTCAACGGCAAATGTTCTTCGAATGACTTTTTTGTTGTATCTGGTAGTCATCCTTTGCTTTAATGCCGCTTCTCTTATCTGGGCGTTCTCTCGGACTTCGGGGAGCAAGTCGAGTTCCTCTTTGTGCCCCTGTACATTTCCGACCTCATCGTGGAGAATTACCCTTGGGCTTTGCTCATTGATTTCTATGGGAATCATGGCTTCTACCCCATAGACTAGTCGGAAGGGTGTTTCTCCTGTGGCGGATTGGGGGGTCGTCCTATAGGCCCATAATACTTGAGGGAGCTCTTCAGCCCAAGCCCCCTTTGCTTCCTGTAGTCTCTTCTTCAAGCCTGCCAGTATGACTTTGTTAGCTGCCTCGGCTTGCCCATTGGCTTGTGGGTGTTCTACCGAGGTGAACTGATGCTTGATTTTCAGACTGGCTACTAGATTTCTGAAGGTGGCGTCAGTGAATTGGGTTCCATTGTCTGTGGTAATGGAATAAGGTATTCCATACCTTGTGATAATGTTTTTGTAGAGGAACCTGCGACTTCTTTGGGCGGTGATAGTGGCTAGTGGTTCCGCTTCTATCCACTTTGTGAAGTAATCTATTCCCACGATCAAGTACTTGACTTGTCCTGGTGCTTGGGGAAAAGGACCTAACAAATCCATTCCCCACTTCGCGAAAGGCCAGGGGGAAGTTATACTGATGAGCTCTTCGGGTGGAGCCACGTGGAAATTTGCATGCATCTGGCATGATTGGCATTTCTTCACAAATTCTGTGGCATCTTTCTGCAGGGTTGGCCAGTAGAATCCTGCTCGGATTATTTTCCTGGCTAATGACCTTGCTCCGAGATGATTTCCGCAGATCCCACTATGTACTTCCTCCAACACCTCGGAGGTTCTTGAGGTCGGTACGCACTTCAGCAATGGTGTTGATATCCCTCTTCTGTAAAGGACATTTCTTACCAATGTATAATGTTGTGCTTCCCTTCGGATCTTTTTAGCCTCTTTCTCCTCTTGGGGGAGGATGTCGAATTTTAGGTATTCGACTAAGGGATTCATCCATCCGAGGTTTAGGCCGACTACCTCAAGTACCTTTTGTTCGTCTTCTGTTTTTGATACCGAGGGTTCTTGGAGGGTTTCTTGGATCAGGCTTCTGTTGTTCCCTCCGGGTTTGGTACTTGCTAACTTGGACAGGGCGTCGGCTCTGCTATTTAGATCCCGAGTTATATGTTTTATCTCGGTTTCCGCAAAGTGCCCAAGGTGTTCCAAGGTTTTTTCCAAGTATTTCTTCATACTGGGGTCCTTTGCCTGATATTCTCCACTTATTTGGGAAGTCACCACTTGTGAGTCGCTGTAGATCATCACCTTCGCAGCACCAACTTCTTCTGCTAATTTTAATCCGGCAATCAAGGCCTCATATTCTGCCTGATTGTTTGAAGCCGGAAATTCAAATTTCAAGGAGACCTCTATCTGGGTTCCTTTTCCATCTACCAATATTATGCCTGCGCCGCTTCCTGTTTTGTTGGAGGATCCGTCTACATAGAGTTCCCATGTAGTCGGTTTTTCCTCTTGTTCACCTGCGTATTCTGCAATGAAGTCGGCGAGGCATTGGGCTTTAATTGCGGTCCGAGTTTCGTATCTTAAATCAAACTCGGAGAGCTCTATCGCCCATTGAACCATTCTCCCTGCAACATCCGTCTTTTGAAGGATTTGCTTCATGGGCTGGTTCGTGCGGACTCTTATTGTGTGAGCCTGGAAGTAAGGTCGTAGCCTTCGTGAGGCTATTACTAAGGAGTAGGCAAACTTCTCTAGTTTGTGGTACCTTAGCTCAGGGCCTTGTAGAACCTTACTGGTGAAATAGACCGGGTGTTGCCCGACCTCGTCTTCTCTGATCAGGGCTGATGAAACAGCCTTGTTTGCGACGGATAGATATAGGACAAGGTCTTTTCCCGGTATTGGTCGAGTTAATATAGGAGGTTGGCTTAAGAATTTTTTGAACTCTTGGAACGCCTCCTCACATTCCGGAGTCCATTCAAACTGGCATCCCTTCCTTAATAGGGAGAATAATGGAAGGGATTTTAGTGCCGATCCTGCCATGAATCTGGAGAGGGCTGCGAGTCGGCCATTGAGCTGTTGAACCTCTCTTAAACAAGTCGGGCTCTTCATTTCTAGGATAGCTCTGCACTTGTCGGGATTGGCCTCAATCCCTCTTTGTGTTAGCATGAAGCCTAGAAATTTCCCTGCTTCTACTGCGAAGGCGCATTTTGCGGGATTTAGTCTCATCCCATGCAACCTTATAGTGTCGAAGACTTGTGAGAGGTCGGTTAAGAGGTCGACTTCTTGCTTGGTTTTTACTAACATGTCGTCGACGTATACCTCCATTAGGCTCCCTAAATGGGAGGAAAACACTTTGTTCATCAGCCTTTGGTATGTGGCTCCTGCATTCTTTAGTCCGAATGGCATGACCACGTAGCAATAGTTGGCTTTTGGTGTGATGAACGATGTTTTCTCCTGGTCGGGTTCATGCATCGGGATTTGGTTATATCCCGAGTAGGCGTCCATGAATGATAGGTATTGATACCCTGAGCTGGAGTCCACCAGGGTGTCAATACTCGGTAGAGGATAGGGGTCCTTAGGACACGCCTTATTCAAGTCGGTGTAGTCGACGCACATTCTCCATTTACCATTTTGTTTTTTGACTAGCACTACATTGGCTAGCCATATTGGGTATTTGACCTCTCTGATAAAGCCGGCTTCCAGGAGCGCCTGTACTTGCTCTTCTACTATTGAGGCCCTCTCTGGGCCGAGCTTGCGTCTTCTTTGTTGTACAGGTCGGGACCCTGGGTAAACCGAGAGCCTATGGGACATGAGCTCGGGATCAATCCCGGGCATGTCGGAAGCCTTCCAGGCGAAGAGGTCGGAATTAGCTCTTAGGAGTTCACCCAACCCTTGTTTCAGGGTTTCCCCTAGGTTGGCTCCTATGTAAGTGTTTTTTCCTTCCTCCTCACCGACTTGTATCTCCTCGGTTTTTCCTCCCGGCTGGGGTCGCAGCTCTTCTCTGGTCCTGGCACCACCTAACTCTATGGTGTGGACTTCTTTGCCCTTCCCTCTCAGATTTAGGCTTTCGTTATAGCATTTCCTCGCCAATTTCTGATCTCCCCTCACCGTTGCTATTCCTCCTGGAGTCGGGAATTTCATGCAGAGGTGAGGAGTTGATACCACCACTCCGAGTCGATTAAGGGTAGTTCTGCCAATTAAGGCATTGTAGGCTGACCCTTCATCGATGACTATAAAGTCTATGCTCAGAGTCCTTGATTTTTCCCCTTTTCCAAAGGTAGTGTGAAGGGGTAAAAATCCCAGTGGCTTTATTGGCGTGTCCCCTAACCCATATAGAGTGTCGGGGTAAGCTCTCAACTCTTTTTCATCTAACCCTAGTTTGTCGAAGGCGGGCTTGAAAAGGATGTCCGCCGAACTTCCTTGGTCTACTAGGGTTCTGTGGAGGTGGGCGTTGGCTAGGATCATAGTTATCACCACGGGATCATCATGCCCGGGGATTATTCCTTGCCCATCCTCTTTTGTGAATGATATAGTGGGGAGGTCGGGTGTCTCATCCCCGACCTGATAGACTCTCTTCAGATGTCTTTTGCGAGAAGATTTGGTGACTCCACCTCCCGCAAATCCTCCTGAGATCATGTGGATGTGTCTCTCAGGGGTTTGTGGTGGAGGATCTCTCCTGTCCATATCATCTCGCTTTCTCTTTCCGTGGGTGTCCGACCTCTCCATGAGATATCTGTCAAGCCGACCTTCTCTAGCCAGCTTTTCTATCACATTTTTGAGGTCGTAACAGTCGTTGGTGGAGTGACCATATATTTTATGGTACTCGCAATACTCGCTGCGACTTCCCCCTTTTTTGTTTTTAATAGGTCTTGGGGGTGGCAGCCTTTTAGTGTTGCAGATCTCTCTGTATACATCCACTATAGAAGTCTTTAGAGGAGTATAAGAGTGATACTTTCTGGGCCTTTCGAGACCGGGTTCTTCCTTCTTCCTGACTTCCCTTTCCTTTTCCCTAGAGGAGGAAGTAGGTCCAGGTCGTGAACTCAGGTCTCTTAATTTGGCATTCTCTTCCATGTTGATGTACTTTTCGGCCCTTTCTTGTACATCACTTAGAGAAACGGGGTGCCTTTTAGATATGGACTGTGAGAAGGGGCCTTCTCTAAGTCCGTTGACTAACCCCATTATTACTGCCTCTGTGGGCAGGTCTTGGATCTCTAAACATGCCTTATTGAACCTTTCCATGTAGGCTCGTAGAGACTCTCCGACCTCCTGTTTTACTCCCAGGAGGCTCGGTGCATGTTTTACTTTATCCTTCTGAATTGAGAACCTCATCAAAAATTTCCTGGAGAGGTCTTCAAAACTAGTAATGGATCTCGGGGGGAGGCTATCGAACCACTTCATCGCTGCTTTCGATAAAGTGGTCGGGAAAGCCTTGCATCTCGTAGCGTCGGAGGCATCAGCTAGATACATCCGGCTTTGAAGTTGCTAAGATGATGCTTTGGATCCGTAGTCCCATCGTAGAGGTCCATATCAGGGCTTTTGAAGTTCCTTGGAACTTTTGCCCTCATTATGTCCTCGCTGAAAGGATCCTCTCCGCCCGGGAGTTGATCTTCTCCTTCATCGCGGGAGTTCTTGAGGGAGGATTCTAGCTGCAAGAGTTTTCTTTCTAACTCTTTTCGCCGTTCCATCTCTTCTTTAAGGTACCTTTCGGTTTCCTTTTGCCTCTCCCGCTCTTGTTCCAATTGCTCTAGGCGGCTATGGACCAATCCCATTAGTTCAGTCACGTGGGATGGTCCACCCTTTTCTGATTCGCGACCATCTGAGGAATTTACCTTCGGATTTTTCATTCCTGAGGTACCTTCTCTATGCTGGTCGTTATCTTCCTGGTGCTGGGCCAGGTCTTCATTGTTATTGCCCGCGTTCAGATTCTCTTCTTCGGAATCTGTTTCCGCACGGACTTCTTCATGGAATCTATCCGCCATCGAGGGATGATCTCTCGGGTCCCCGGCAACGGCGCCAATGTTACGGTGGGTAACCGGAGATTAGTCCAATGGATGGCGTTCGGCGGCCCAAGTGTATGGAGGAGGAGAACTCCGGGTATGTCCGCAGCTCGGGAGGCTCCGTCCGACTTGTGCGCGCGTGTGAATGGGGGGTGGTACCTGCAAGGACACTCCGATGCCTAAGTTAGCAAGGGTGTAAGCAGGTCTTAGAGAGTATTGGACTTAGGAATACCTGAGGTGTGTCAGTGTACTTATAGTGGTGAGCCAATAACCACCGTTGGAGTAGTGCCGTATCTTTAGGATAATAACCGTCCCACTATCTTAGGGAGGTTAAGATATGGCTTTAGGAAGTGGTTAGAGAGATTTTAGGGGCGGTTACTCATTTGAATGAGTGTTTACCTGCCAGCTAATCTCACAACCGACTTCTTCGTACCAAGTCGGGGTGGACACCGACCTCTTGAGGGGAGGTGGGTGCTTTGCTAGGCTTAATCTATTGGATCAGGCCTTTCGATTGGACCTGGGCCCTTAACATTGGGTCAGGGTATGAACATTAATTTTTATTTAATTTTATTATTTATTATTTAATTGTTGGTTAAAATTTTTTTTTTCTAGCCAAACCTGATTGAGGTCCCTCATTATGTCCTTTTCACTTTAAACCCAAAGTCTTTGTCTGCTTTTATGTTTTTGTATCGTACTTTGAAATAGTTGAGATGCATGATTGTGTTCCATATAGGTCAATCACCTTTTAATTAAGAATATATACCTATTTTGGTCCTCAAAGAATTTCAGACTGGACACTTTAGTCCCCAACTAAAATTAATTACTCGATTGGTCCCTAACAATTAACTCCGTCAGTCACTTAAGTCCTTTATTCCGTTAATTCTAACGGAGGACAAAATAGTCCCTGACAACTCTAACAGGGGACAAAATGGTCCCTGATCTCCTTTGTTTGGAAACGACACTGTTCTCTCCCAATTTTCATCATATCTCGCATAACACTAACAGTTTAACACTGTAACTTCAAACTACACAATGCACACTCTATAAATTTAATGTTCACAAGAAAAAAATCCTCAACTTATTCTCAACCAATTCATACTCAGGAAACTAATGTCTATGTCTCTCAGCTAGTTGTCGTCTTCGATGGATCCCATGAATCTAGACGGCAAGTCTGATTTGTTAAGACTCGTCGTTGTTGTTGCCATCTCCCTCCTCCTTTGCCCTAACATCTCCATGACCACATTGTCCACCATTCCGATCACTTCCTTCAGCTTCTTCTCCGAACCATTGTTCAGTAATCGCTTCAGTTTCCATATGAGCGGCAACGGCAACATTGTTCGTTGTAATAGCTTGGATGCGAGGTTGAAATTGTCTGCCAACTTAGACTCCGAAAAAGAAGGAATGAAGCACTCGGTGTCTATTTGAAATGAGAATTTGCATATGATGTCAAAGGAGAATCTTCTCATGATGTCCTAACGTCCAACAATCTATATTGGTTGCCGAAGAGTGGAGAAAGGTGTGCCCTTAGAGTAGTTGTGGAAATTAGTCTTGAGGATGTCGTGGACGTTGTCGGGGTTAGGTGATGTTATCAAAGACGTGCAAGTGGATGCTTTTGGTGGGTGAAGTGCAGAGGAGGTGGATGTACCAGTCACAAAGATTTAGGAAGTGTGTGGTCCATGACATCTTGAGATAGGTGCGACACGTGTGACAATTACACCATGGCTTAATCTTGGAGCTAAAGAGGAGGAAGGAAAAGATGGAAAAAAAAGACTGTGAAAGTGAAGAAGAAGAGTATGAATGTTAGGATTATACGAGATATGATAAAAATTGGGGAAAAATAGTGTCGTTTTCGAATAAAGGGGTCAGTGATAATTTTGTCCCTTGTTAGAGTTGTCAGGGATTATTTTGTCTCATGTTAGAGTTTTCAGGGACTATTTTGTCTTCCGTTAGAGTTGACGGAGCCAAGGACCTAAGTGACTGACGGAATTAATTATTAGGGACCAATCAAGTAATTAATTTTAGTTGGAGACTAAAGTGTCCAGTCTGAAATTCTTTGAGGACCAAAATGGGTATATACTCTTTAATTAATAGGTACCTGATTTAGAATTTCACCATTTCCACACCTCAATTCACACTTTGTTGAGCTATGCCTATAAATCTATAAATCTATAATATATAGACTTGTTTATTATGCTCATGCATGTCCACATCATGTCAAATAAATATGGATAATTAACAACCAGGTCGAGGTTCCCATATATTCATCTCAAAAAGGATATGATAAAGTAGTATGATATTTTGGGTGGGTTAAAAGTGCTAAATATTTTGGGTTTAATTTGAGTTTCTATAATAGAAAAATAAATTATCTTTGTTAAAAGAATATTATTATATCCCAGTTCAACTCAATAGAATATATTATGGTCCATGCATGCATGGGGTAATTCTAAAGTATTATCCCATGAATATGCTAAAATGACTGAAAGTTATTATATAATGAAGAAAGGCTTTGATTTTCATGAAAGTTGATCCAGTTCCAAATTGATTATCTTCCAAATCTCCTAATTTGGCCCCCAAAAAGGAAATGTGACATTATATCCTAGAAAAAGTGAGAAACAGTTTTGAAAAAGTACGAGGAGCCAATGGAATATTTGTACAATTGTATAATAGAGATTTATGGAGTATTAGAGATAAAATTATTAGTATTACTTTTTTTTTATCAGCTGAAACTTTTGGGATAAGTGGTATTATGACATGGTATTAGAGCGCTAGATTCGAAAAGTCAAGAATTTGATATTTGGTGAACTCCAAAATCAGTTTGTTCATGAGGTGAGCAAATTTAGTTATTACTCGACAATTTTTAAATGTAATTTGTGATTTTTTAATCTCTTTTCAATTTTGCTGGTTATAGAAAATATTATTTTTATTAACTGATTATTAGTAATGTTCTGGACAATAGCATTTCGGGAATTCGATTAAGTGAGAATATTATGTTATTGGCTCATTAGTGGCCAAAGGATAAATCATTAAAATGAATAAAATTAGGATAAGTATAGGTAGACAATGAAAATATTAAATAAATGAACAATAGATATGTCGGATGTTCAATTCAATAGGAATTCAGATAATTATGTTTATTATTTTTAATTAGATGGTTATTTCTTTTGATTCGATTTACTCATATACAGTTAATAATGGTTGGATATTCAATTCATAAAGTGTGCAGATGTTTATCCTAATGTTAAGGTTTAGGAGATAATTTGGTTATTTTGGGTAGAGTATTTTTTTTATTTTATTGGGTCAATTCTAAAACCTATTATTCATATTATTTACAAAAATTATTATCTACCTAGCAAAACTCATAAAATTATTATCTCGCAAAACTGTTAGCTTATGACATTAAAATGTATTTTAAAGATAGTTAATCAATTTGAGTTGGTTGAATGATTACCTCATTCGTCCGTTAGTTGGAGATACCGGTTGGTTAAACCCATAATCAAATTAGGCTCGTAACCTCAGCAAAAGTACGAACAAGTAAAAAAAAAATTGTAAAAAAATATTAAATCGTCAGAAACTGAAGAAAGAAAGAACAATAATGGATGAGGCATGATGAGGATTGTATTGACGTTGATTTTTGGTGCCTTATAATTTAATTTAAAGTGACTAAACGTGTTAGCAACGAGCAAGACCATACATGAAGACATGCATGAATCCAATCTAAGCATAGCTGGAATTAACATAAAGTAACCAATCTATCTCTATGTTGCAAAAAAAAGAGACACCCAAGCCAAGCTACTGAGACACCCTTCCAAGAAGCAAGTAGGGTCTATCTCTAACTCCCTATTGTGAAAAAAAAAAAAAGAAAGAAAGAATTTGACTCCACTATAAATGATCCTTAGTTTTCTTAAGTAACATATGTAGTTGATATTTACATATTTGTTGAAAATAATGTGAAAACTTATATGTAATTATATTTATGTGGAGTTAATAATTAAAAATTATTAGTTATTAAATTATTATTTAATAAATTTTAACTATTAACTTCACATAAATACAACTGTATATAAATTTTTATCTACAAATAATAAATGACAAAGATTATTAAGACAAAAAGTAGCCTACATATATTTACTAAAAGAGTAGTGTCTAGTATTAATTATTACCTAGACTCATATATGAATAGAGGGAAATGATTAAATTTTTCAGACATGTACACACACAAACTTTTTAGATTCTCAAAAAGAGAAATGTATATAATACGTATTCTAAGAATACATATGATTATTCTCACGGAAAACATTTATTTTCTCTACCCATTCCATGAGTAAAGTCAGAACATGGGATATGGTATTTCTAAAATTAGTTGATACCCGACAATATTTTTATAACTTCATTGTTAATAAAAATGCGAATAAATAATTTTTAAGTAAATATTTCGAGAAACAAATTCATATAGCATGAAATGGATGTCTAATTTATATATGATATTAAATTTAAATTTGGAAATAAAATAAAAATATAATTTTATATATTAATAAATAAATATATATATATATATATATATATATATATATATATATATATATATATATAGGTTAACTCATTTATAATATGTATTTTATATTTTATAAAAATAACTGATTTAATAATTAATTTTTATTTGCATTTAATATTTTTTTTTGTATATATAACATCTGCATGAGCAAAAAGCCAATTTATTTTGGACCAAGAATTATTAAACATTTTTTTTCTTTAACTTTTCTCTTTGTCTCCCTAGCTACAATAACAATTTAAACTCCTAATATTTAGGAGTATACTACTTTGTTAGCTTATTGTTAATTAAAAGAAACTAGTTTTATATATAACGAATTAAAAGTAGTGATTTCAAAATTAAAATTTTTTTTCATAATGCATCAAAGTTAAACTTAAAACACATACTAATTTTTTTGTTTAATTTGTTAGAACAGTGATTTGTCAAATCTCTTACAATAATGAAATTCAAATATTTGTGCATTGGTTTAATAAAAAGATATAAGAGTTCATTAATCTAATTCATGAGTTTAATTTTGATGTATTAACAATAAAATTATTTTATACGATTATTAAATTATTTTTATTTTTTTAAATAATTATTTTTATAATTAATATAAAAAGTAATTATCTTTACAAATATATAATATTACATATAATTAAATACATACACATGTAAAATTATTCTATGGTGCATCAAAAAATTAAAATTTTCATACTACTAATGCATTTTTAATTCATTTTTTATAAACGTTTTAACATTCACTATTAAAAAGAGTTATCTAAATCCATAAATTTAACAATTTTAATAAATTTGACTAAATAATTAATTAGTTATTTTGAATTTTTGAATTCATATGATAATTGTATGAGTCTTTACTTTTTCTGATTTTTTAAATAATTAGTACATGAAAGTGAATATTTAAATTAATTAAATAATAATAAATATTTTAAAAAATTGATAAACACAGACTTTTAAAAAATACGTAATATTTTTATTTATTTTATAAGTATATTAAAATAAAAAATTTAATTTTGATACACTTATTCAATTTGGTCCCTGAACTTACACGCGAGTCTCAATTTAGTCTCTAAAGTTTTAATTGCCTCTATTTAGTCCTCAAGTTTATAAACGTCCCTCATATTAGTTCCTGAGACTATTTTTAGTATAAAAACATTAATAGAGCGCTATTGAAGACTATCACATGTCACGTTCAGACTTGTAAAATAATGCAGTTTTGGCTTTGACATTTAAATAGCTAAAAAACGGCATCGTATGTTGTTTTGGGTTATTTGAGTACCAAAACCAAAACGATATCATTTTATAAAGTTGCTGTCACGACAGTATTCCGTTAATGTTTGTACATTGAAAATTGTTTCAAGGACTAACATGAGTTATGTTCACAAAGTTTGGAAACTAAATAGAGACAATTGAAACTTTAGAGGCTAAATTGAGACTCGTGTATAAATTTAGGGACCAAATCGAATATTATCTCGATATTTTATATGTGAATTAATAACAAAAATAATTATTTTTCGTATTGACTGACTATCTAAAAACATGATTATGAAAAGCTTTTAACACGAAATTAAACTCCAAAATTAAATTCATTAATATTTCATACAAAAGTTATTCAAAAATACAGCAATAAAAACTCTTATGTACAAATAAGGAATCTGTAATTTTGTAGCCTTCATTTTGTAGTATCCTCACCAGTCTTTGTACTGTTATTATCTGCGGCCCCTTGTCGCTGTTGCTCTGCAGCCGCCGCGGCCAAAAACTCAGAGCCGCTGCTCTTTCCGGCGCCGGCGGCCAGGCTCAAGTCAAAGGCCGAAGTTTTATTATTATCGTCGTTGTTGACCTCTGAACCTGTGGGTGCCATGGTGACAACCGGCTGTGGACACGTGAGGAGTGCTGCTACTGCTTGAAGGGAGAAGCTCTCGATCTCGAAAAGATCAGAACTCGCATCGCTCGCGTCGTCGGCGTCACGTGACAATGGACTCGGCGGCGACGCCAAGTTCCGACGACGATTATTATTATTATTATTATTGTTTTCTCTTTCTCTGTCGACGGTTATTATTGGTTGGAAAACTTCCATCGAGTGACGTGGCGGAATTGGATATTCCTCGTGAACTACGTTCAGAACCTGCTTTTTGCTATGGCAGGAAGTGGCGGTTGGTGTTGCTGCTGCCAGTGAAGGAAAAGTGAAGCCCTCAGTGGTTGGTTTTCCAAGAACCGTGTCCATATCGGGTTGCAATTCTTCGGAATTTTCTGTTACGGAAATCGTAACTGATTTCTGTTGCTGCTGTTGCGGTTGCGGTTGAGATTGAGATTTTGGGGGTATTTTGGTAAATGGAGTCTTGGATTTGGGATTTGGCGTGGGTTGTTTAACTTGCACAGACGTTTTACAGAAGCAGGGGCATTTTCGTAAAAGCCATGCGGGTTTTGAATTTGGACAATACGAAGCTCTGTTTTTCGCCGCCTTCGGTTTGTTAAAACGGTTATTGCTCAAGGCGGAGACAGAAACCGCGGTTCTCGGTGGACGATTATGAAGCTCCGTCGTCGTCTTCGTCGTCTTCATGGTTGTCTTTGAGAGCTCTGCATTATTATTATTCTTGTGTTGGGAATTCATGGTAGCAACAACAGGAGAAACTCTTGTATTGTTATTGCTACTGGTGTTGGTGGTGGTGGTGACTTCTTTGAAGTAGGTTTGAGAATTAAAAATGGTGAGTGCAGAGTTTGAATGAAGATTATGAGGTGTAATAGTTTGGTGGTGTTGGCATTTGTTAAGGTGATGAGGTGAATTATTGTTGTTGTTATTATGTGGCAAGGTAGTGGTGGGTGGTGACTTTGGGTTATGATGATGAGAGGTGTTGGTCACTTTTCCTCTTTCCATTTTGCAGACACTGTTTTTCTTTTCTCAGGGATGTTGAAAGTGTAACTGACAAATTAAGACTCAGGATCGGATTGGAGCTGTTCTGAACTTGTGATGCATATTTGTAGATGCTTGTATCTGCCACTGCCACTGTTTGCTAATTTGTCTTCTCATCAATCACAAACCAATCAAACCCAAAACAAAAATATCATTCACAACAAGCACTCTATATATATATATTATTTTTATGTGAAGTTGTTTATTGAGATACGATACGTTAGATAATTTGATATATTTAATTAAAGGTAAAAATTCGAGTATAGTCAACTTCACGTGAAGTTGATAACTGAGAATTGTTAGATAATTTGACTGATTCGATCTCAACTATCAACTTCACGTAAAGTCGACTGCACTGAGTTTTCACCTTAACTAAATTATTATCTAACAATTCTTAATTAGTAATTTTACATGAAGATGTCTGTAAATTCTCACCGTATTTTTAATTTTACATCTTTCTACCGTTAAAATAATATATATTGTAGTCTATTTTATTTTAATCTCACAAATAAGAGAATATATTTTATAAATAGAAGAAAAAAATAAAAATATCATTTAGGCATTTTAGAAGGAAGAAAATTTTTTTTCTCATCAAAACTAAACTTGTATTTCTTTTCTATTCATAATTTGGTTTACCACAAATAGATTTAAATATCATTTCTAAGAAAAATTTACTTTGAAAATAAAAAATCTTACGAAGGAAAATACAACTAAAAAAAAAGAGTTCAGAAAAAAAAATAAAAATTAGCTAAAAAAAAATTTGTTTATTCAAAAGTTAAAAAAAAATTATATTTCCAAAATTTAAAAACTACATATCTAAAATTCATATTAGTTTAGTATTATTACTTCCTTATACTTGTCCCAATATTATTCCTAAAAGACCATAGATATAGAAAAGAAAGAAAGAAAGAAAGTGCCTCATGGCTTGTCTTCAAAATGAATGTTCAAATAGTACCTCTAAAAGCTAAATACTAATCATGCCACTTTCCACTCCTGAACTAATAATTTTCATCTTTATTGAAACATTTGCCAAACCTATGAACATACCTCTCAGCATTTTCTTCCATCTACCTTACGATATCAATGCAAATATAATGATGGTGGGGATTTTTTATTTACTTATCTTGTATTTCATAGTTTTTGGTTGCAGCTTTGCCATATACATGTTGTTGGCAGCTGTCTCATCAATTATTGAAACAAACTTGAATATGCCTTTAATTTTCAGCACAAAGCAAAGCAGTAGGTTGAGGGAGCAGAATAACGCCAAGCCAAATAGAGAGCCTAAAAAGGTGGTAAAAAAAATATCTTTTATTATTTGTTAAATTTTTATCTACTTTGTAACAAATTTTGACGTAAGTCTGTTTTAATCTAAGATATATAAAGATTAAGAGTAAGTAACATATTTTGAATGTGTGTTAAATTTTTATTTATAGTATTTGAAGTGGAATATTCGCAAAATATATATAGATAAGTTCATATTGGATATACGCAGGATTTGCGTGAATATGATCATGATTACGTTATTTATAGATAAATCAGCAAGTTTTTATTAAGATTTTTTTAGGTTAAATTACATAGTTGCTCTCTACATTTTCAATAAAATTATAAATTAGTCCTTATATTTTAAAAGTTTGTAATTAGATTCCTAAAGATAATTAAAATTTGTAATTTAGTCCCTGTCGTTCAAAAAGAGTTGGATTTAATAGAATATTCTTAGCATATTTCAAAAATATTCGGTTAAATCAACACTTTTTGACCGGCAGGGACTAAATTACAATTTTAATTCTTTTTAGGGACCTAATTACAAACTTTTAAAATGTAAGAACTAATTTGTAATTTCACTAAAAGTGTAGGAACTAACCGTGTAATTTAACTATTTTTTTATTCAGCTATTGTATTAAGCCCAATCTAAAAATTGGACCATAAAAAAATTCTCAATATAAAACCATTTTCTCAAAAAATTAAGAGCACAAATAATCTCTATGATATGATCAGGATTATATTCTTCATGGATCAGACATATTTCTAAGAGAGAGACGCTTTTGGACTAACTACTATTTTAGGTTTAATTAACTAATTCCCTTCTCTAAGTAAAACCGAAATTCCTCATGAGATGGAAATATGTCTATATCACTGTGCTCAAAGCCTTATTGTTCTAACATTATTTGATTATGCCAAAACCCAAAACAGTTTTTTGATGTAAAGAAAAGAAAACCGAAAGCTGGTTTGGCATCTTCTAGACTTATATCCAAATAAGATAACTGTGTGAAATAGTAGTAGACTACTTTAATTTCCCCCCTTAAAGGGGTGGCTTCCAAACTCTAGAATTGACCATTCCTCACCCTTTATCCTTTCTAACTGAGTTTTCTATTCACGTGGCTGCCTTATAATTCTTGCATTGTCTTGTTTTTTATTCAAGAAATCAGGAAGGGGGGGAAGTCCCATTTGATACACAAACATTACAATCATCCAATGTATGAAAGTGCAAAAAAAAAAGGGTTCCATTTCGTATATCGAAAATGTTTGTTAACAAAGAGAAAAAAGGTCAAAAATAGCTAAAATTTGTTATTTAATATTTATTAATTATTATAATAATTAATAAATATTAAATAAAATAAGTTCTATTAGTTTTTTTTTTTTTTTTATCTTTCGAACATTATTGTTTATGCATAAACATTGATGTTATATTGTCATTTGTTCTCTTTTTTATAAAAAGACGTTGTTTACGATGTTGATGGTGAATGATGAAAAATCGACGTTAAAAAACAAAGAAAAATAAGTTAGACGGTGAAGAGACAGAAATAGAAAGACTTAGACTGAGAGACAGATACTAAGAAATAAAAATTGAAATAAATCTCAGTATTTTATTTGGTACAAAATAAAAGATAGAAATTGAAACAGAAATTTAATTTGTAGAAAGGGTAAAATTGGAATTAAATAATTGAAATGAGGATATTTTAGGTATAAAATGTTATTAAAGTTTCAATCTCCATTTTAAAAAATTTTAGTCCCCTATATTTCTATTTTTTTGGAGGTACTAAAATACTGAAATTTTAGAAACAGAAATAAAAATTTTAGTACCAGTCTCTAAACCAACAAACATGATACTGAATCTCAATCTCCCAATCCCTATCTCAATCCCTCAAAACAAACGCTACCTAATACAATGGATATTAGTTAAATTGAAAGATCAATTTGACTTGCACATAAAATTTGAGAAATCAAGTTAAATATTTACTCCTTTAATTTGTGAACGTATTGAGTTTTGTTTTTCCCTGTTACTAAACTCAGTATGTATAATGAAGTGTTGAAATATCAATAAATAAATAAAGAAATAATAATTCACATGCCCTATATATGAATATATGATGGAATATGAAAAATTATATATGAAATGAAGCAAATTAAATATAGAAAATATCCTAGTTCCTTATGATGTTGAAAAGGTCGGTTCCTAACTCCTGATCACAAGAAGTGTCGCATAGGTTTCCCCAACAAACAATTGCATCAGAGGTTGATTGATTTGGGAAGTAGAAGCATGGTGGGTCACCATTAACATTGTTACTGATGAACATGCATTCATTCATTGCATAATAATGCTTCTTAGACAATTCATGTGTATGGCTCTTGCTAAGGTGGTAAGGAATATGGAATTTTTCAATTTTACTTGGAGATAGATTTTGTCCATTTTCTCTCTATTTGATCATAGGAAACATTGGGCTTTGATTTTACTTTTGAATACTAAATTATTTTGTTAGTGTCTACTTCCAAGAATTTCAGCTTGGTCGATATAACATGGGTTGAGTACAATTTTGATTCTTAAGGTATAAGTTAAAAACTTTTTTTGTCTCGAACTTTTTAATTTTTTATACACAATCGTCTTTAAGGTTTAACTTGGTTTTAAAATCGTATGAAAGTGGTGTCGGGAGCAAAGGCGGAGGTAAATCATGGATAGCTTCTTCTTTTTCTTCCCTTCTCCGTTCGAGTTTCTCTTATTTTTTCTTTTTTTTTTTATAATTTTTTTTGTTATGGATAATTTGGTCCAAAATTTTAATATTTAAGTAAAAGAATGATTTTAAATGTAAAAAAAGTTAGAAACGAACAATATTTTCGGTCTATACTTTAAAGATTAAAATAGTAATTAACCTATGTAATATTTAATGTTACTACTATTCACTTGTTACAAAAGGAATTCAGTGCCTTTTACAATTCATAAATGATGTCCTGGGATTCAAGAGTTGGTATTTTTATTTATTTTTTTTATTTACCATTATTAATTAAATTATGATTCTCATTTAATTTTATCTATTTCATTTTGTATCCTCAAATTTAAATGTACAAATAATAAATTACAAGATAAAATTTACACTGTTTGATCACTCTCACACACACATTAAATATTGTTGATATTTTTATGTTATTTCATTGCTATTATTAGGTCAACTAAAATTTTATTTAACTATTTAGAAAAAAACTATATTTATCTTATTATATAATATATATAAATTTTATTTTATTTTTTTAAAAATGGGTAATAGTTATTTTTATGTTATTTTTGAAGAGATATTGATGAAAGCATAACAAATTTAGAAAAAGGATTGCACCACTTAAAGAGTAAAAAAAAATATATTACGGTTTGTCTATATTCAAAGGCTTTAATACAAGAAAAAGGTTATTTAGAATAATATTGTTAACCCTCGTTAAAATTAAACTACTTGTCTTATATATAAAGTTGACATAAAATCTGTAAATTATTTATTCTTCTTTTGCTGGCACTCTTGGTTACTATTCTATGATTCTAATTCCAAATGAAATTCTCATTGATTGAGTGATGTCTGACTCTTGGAAATTCTCAGCGAACATAGAAAACTAGAGATAAATACAAAATATAAGTAACAAATTAAAACAAATTAAAAAATAAAATTGCTGGTCCTTGAACAAGTAAAATAGGACCATTAATTTGCCTCTTATGCTCTCTGTACTTCATTCATAGGAAACACTTTATTAGCAGTCGCCAAAGTCCATTTCACCTTCACTCAGCAACAATTTGGAGACAGAATGCATGGAAGCTACCAACATCTGTGTTTATTTTTGAGAATAGGATAAGATAAGATATTAAGAAAAAGATATGAAGGACAAAGACACAAAATTTAGTGTTTTTGTATTCTATTTGATAGTAAAATAGAACAAATTATGGTAATCTTAGGGTTGCACATGGATCGGATAGGATTGGATATATCTTATAATTCTATTCGATCCGTACTGCACTCATCGGATCGGGTCGGATATCGGGTATATCCGCATAATTCAAAAGATTTGTTTTAAGGCCCTTCTTGACTCTAGAAAATTTATTTTTTCACCTATTTAAGTCTATTTACTCCTAAAATATTATCAATAAAAGTTTTCTTAAATAACAAAAGAAAAATAATAACACAAGATCTAAGTTTAATTATTCTAAGTTAAAGTACAACATAAAAAATTAAAAATAAGATATCATAAAATTCATAAAACAACACACTAAAATTCATATCACATTAGGCTTTACTTTCTTAAACTATGCTATTTATATGAGACGTGCGGATATGCGAATCTGCGGATCTGATTACTATAGTGCAGAACTGCAGATCGGATAATATTCTTAAAATTCGGATCGGATGCGGATAATTACCGCGGATATGCGGATATTATCCGATTCATGTGTAGTCCTAGGTAATCTAATTTATTTTCATTTTTTTCATTCAAAGAATTTGAGAAAAAAAATATAATAATAAAAAATTTAATTATGAAAAATTAATAAGAATAATGAAAGAAAAAATGAAAACTAAGTTGTGTCCCTTATTAGTATCTCTGTCTATCCCTGTTAGGATAGACATAAAATACACTTATTCAGTGTCTTTAGACACAATATCTTTATCTAAATCTCATTTATCAAATACAATTTTGTGTCAGTATCCTGTCACTATAAACAACCACAGCCAAATAAACACACTATGATTTCAAACTTCCAAAATAAGTAATGTGTCCATAAGAAATTGGTTCATCTATTTTTCTTGTAGAATGCATCAATTGCATCATGGTGGAACTAAAAGGCAGTGGTATAAAAGTTTAAAACAGAAGGAAAAAAATTTATAAAGAGAGAGAGAGAGAGACTACGGAGTTCCAACGCTTAACATATATGAATTGAATTAAAATCTAAAACTGATATTAAGGTTAACAAATTTATGCAATGCTCATTTTTTAGAATGACTAAAGAGGACTCTAATAGACAGTGTTTTTACCTTTTGATTTATAGCTTTATAGTTTCTTGATGGCATGATTATTGATTGATGCTGAAATATGCAGGTTGTGAAAGGAAAGAACCAAGGTTAAGTTCCTCGGGTACATCTTCACTCTCCATCTCGAATCACATTTTTTGTATTAGCAAATTCTCACCTCTCATTTTTTCTTTTCAAAAACTGGCCTCTTTGGATAGTTTCTATTATTTTTTGTCTTCCCTGATATCATTCCCTGATAGTTTGGTTAGAATCACTCAAATCCAAAAATTGCAAGGATTTGTATCTTGATATCCATGCATTCAACCAAACTTCATCCTTGTGTGGAGAAAATGCCACGCAAATCATCTTCAATATAAGATTGATGCAGAATATTTCCTGAGAAAATAAAAGAAAGTGGCATATAAATCACTATAAATTGGTGATAAATAAGAAGGAATATATTCATACATCAACAAACAAAATCATAAAAAGTATTCTAGCATCAACAAACAAAGTTCCAACATCCAATATTAAAAAAGAAAACAAGTTCATTCCTAAATCTTGTTTAGTTTTTCTCTAAGGTAATGTTACTGTGGTGTCTCCTGCAAGCTCATGTTCTCCAATGCCAAATGCGGTGCCTCTAAGGTTGCATTGGCCACAAGATTTCCATCCTTAATCTTGACAGGGCTAGCCTCAGAGAGAAGGTCCAAACATAGTGGTTGACACACCTCTTGAAGCAGGGCGTGAGACTTACAATACCCTAAAAGAAATTGTTCAGTTACATGACTTACATCACTCGGACTTGCTTCAACATTTATGATTTTCCTCTTCGACTCAAGATACTCAAGATATTCACGATATTGAGGTATTGAGGATTGAACATAAGCTGAAGCCTGCATCATCTCAATCAAACAATTTAACAAATAAAGACTGACATCAATCAATTGTACCAAGAAGGTCATCACGCAGCATCTCATTGCGCAATTTGTGTAGCATTTCTAGAAGGCCTTCTACTCTCTTTGCCACGCTCTCAGAGTATTTGAGGACAAAGTAATTGCGCAGGGACTCATAGAGATTCAAGGGCTCACTCTTCTTCAAAGGAAGGAATGCAAGAATATATATGCAAGACCACAAGATTTGACCGATGCGTATACTTCAGGTGGCTCCGCCTGAAAGAATGTCAGCTTCTGGTGAAGATGAGTTACCCATGTTTGGTCAAAAGAGTAGACATGTTTCCGTGCAGCCGCACCCGAAACCGTAAGTATCAGTAAATATGCTCTAAGATAAAGCGACTGAACCTACATTATCATCATCAATTCATCATCATTAGAATGAAAAAATAAATATAAAAATAAATTATTATTTGTACTCATATAAGATACAAACACTGGCAAATGTATTTATATAAGAATAAAACGACAATTGTAATTACGGAAGATGACTTCTGTGTGTCAAGAATACTCTAACAGACCAATTACGTAAAAATTCTGGATACTCTTGACATACAGAAGCCATCTTGCGTAATTACAATTGTCATTTTATTCTTATATGAGTACATTTGTCAGTATCGGTATCTTTTACGGTACAAATGCTAAATCAATCAAGAGTGAAGACTCACCGATGAAAATGATAGGGCACATCGGTGTTGTTGGAGAGCGTAACTGGCGTCGTTGTTGTTCAGTTGTTGCTGTAATTCGAGCTCGGAAGCCTGAGCGGCGAAGAGGACATGCAGAAACTCCACGAAGAGGAGAGTCAAATCGAGGGTGGCGGAGACCACGTCCTTGGCGAAAACCTTCCAGAGTTGGAAGAAGAAATTGGCGGCAACTTTAAAGGCTTCCATTGCAAGGTGACGGCCAAGGGCGGTGGTACGGTCGCAAGAGGCAGCAATCTGGCTGCAGATGGCTCCAAGGTTGAAGAGAACAGCGGCCCTCTCCAATTGGATGCCGTTGCGCTGTGAGGAGACCCCATTCTCATGCTCAGGGTTCAAGGCGTCGTACCAGACAAAGATGATGGGGTCGGCGTCGGAGGAGAGAGAGGAGAAGAGTGGCTCAACCATGGAAAGGCATTTGAAGTAGTGGATGAGGCAGTCACGTTGCATCGGAAGGGAGAGGTCCCCTCTACGCTCCACCATGTCTCTGCGGCATTTGTTTAAGGTTTCCAAAACGCTTTCAACTTTTTGTGCATCGCTCTCCGAGTATTTTGAGGCTACCAACTTACGTAACGGCAGGTACAGCTCCACCAGATCAGTCTTCTTCAGTGGGATTGACAACACCGTTTCTGGATCATCGCTGCCCATGGCAAGAGTATACAGGTGTATTATTGAGTGAGTGAAGAGTGATAAAACGTACATGCAGGGTATAAGTAGGTGCTACTGTGCTAGAATAATTAAGACAAGAGCAATGCTAGGGGACCATCATTTTTTGTGTTTTTTAACCATCAAGAATGTTTTTAATGGTGTGAGATTAAATCCAATGGTGTGGGATCATTTAATTTTCTCTTGATGGTTAAATGCTGGCCAAATTTTCAAAAAACTGCTGGTCCCCAAGACTTTCCCTTAAGACAATTAAAACGTAATATTTTACAATAAATGCTAAATAATTATAATTAATGTTAATTAATTTTAATCTTAATTATATTTTAACATTTCTTTTCAAATTCAAATAATAGCTAAAAATATCATCTTGAATATATTTTTTTATTTAATATATTAAAATTAATTTTTTTTCAATTAATAAAAATAAAATGTCAATTTTTTTATGAATTCCTTTTTCTTCTTAAATAAAAGTACTATTTTCTCTTTTAAATTTATTTTCAAAAAATAATAAATTTATTTTAAAAAGATAAATTTATTATAATTATATTACAATTATATTATAATTAACATTAATGAATAATGCATAATTATACTAATTTAAATAAATATCTTTATTATAATTATATAAAATTAATATTTAATTTATTATCAACTAATGAAAGTAAGGTATCAATTTTTCATGAATTTATTTTTCTCTAAAATAAAAGCACTATTCTCTCTTCTAAATTTATTTTAAAAGAATATCTTTATTATAACTATAAAATAATATTATAAATATATTACAATTAGCATTTAATGAATAATGCAAAATTATACTAATTTAAAAAAATATCTTTATTATAATTATATAAAATTAATATTTAATACATTATTAAATTAATTATCAATCATAAATATTTTTAATTATTTTAATTATATTGATACAATTCTAATTCTCATTCATTATGCAATAATTTTATTAGTGGCAAGTTGTTATGTTAATGGTGACCCATTTATATTGATATCAATTGATAACAACAACAACAACAACAACAACAATAATAATATAATAATAATTAAATGCTAAAATAATTACCAAATATTGTCTACCTAACTTCAATTAGTTAACAAATTTAATTTTAGTTGTCATGTTTTATTTTCTACATAATTATATTAATTGTCAATCATTTTAATACATAATTATGTTAATTATCAATAATTTTTTTATAATTATACATCAAATCAGTATTTAATACATAATTATGTTAATTATCAATAATTTTTTTATAATTATACATCAAATCAGTATTTAATACATAATTATGTTAATTGTCAATAATTTTAATTTTCAATCATTGTAATATAATTTTAAATTAATCGTAATTTTCAACAAATTGATATTGATATCTACCTTAAAAAATTAAAACAAAAATTTATGATTCTAATCATGATAAAAATTTATATGATATGATAATAGCTTATTCAATTACGACAAATATATGATGTACAACGTAAATAATAAAAAAATAACTTAATAATAACTAATTTATATAATTATTTTTGTTTTAATAAAGGCTATATATAGTGTTTTTTGTAGTTCATGAGTCTAGATTTGAGAGATAACTCAATTTTTTTAATTTATTATTCTTCTTTGACTACTTCATAGAATAAAAATGTATTCTTCGTTAATATATGCTATCAGTTAATATTTTACGTTATCAATTGTTAACAAAAATTGTTAATACAATCACTAAAGAACAAATATGATCAATTCATAATATTTGAATGGCCAATTTGATTGAAAAATTCTTTTAGAAACGAATTTAAAAAATACCTTCAAGAACTAATTTGATTATTATTCCATAGAAAATTTGATCCTCCTTAGGTAGTTGCTTGCGGCAGTAATGAAGTATGAACACAACACAGTACACAACTACACACAAAATCTAGCTGAAAAGTGTTCTTCAGATGCTATCATGGAACTTACATGCTCCATTCATAATACTAACATAAAAATCTTTTTAAAAGAGCAAAAGAGTGGCAAAAATAACATTATAATTGATACACGAATACATGACAGTCCTTTCTATAGGCATATCAATTTAATAATAGAACTGACCAAGCTATAGAGGACAACAACTGCTTAGAAGGGTTTATGTACTTGCACATTTAGTACTTAAATTAGTACACAATAAATTTAAAAATAAAATAAAATTAAGAAAAGAAATAAAAAAGAGAGGCTAATGTTACATGAGGGGATATTAAAATTACAGAGGCCTAGGGAAGCATGGTTCAAAATATCGAGTCAACCAGTGCTACCAGATAAATCGCCAGAAAACGCACTTCCATATGAAACCGATCCTGTTTGTGAAGTACTGCTAGCTCGGGCTTTCTGATACTGTCGTATCCGAAAAGCATCTCGAGGTAATGGCTGGCTCTGGACAGTCGTGGTATCATCATCCTCTTGTCCTGAAGATTATGTAATAACAAAAGTCAATTGGAAAATTTCATGCTAGTATTACACATAAAGTTACACAGCATGTCAAAGCATAAAGAAGAAAGCTAACAATAAATGTAAGCACTTGCGAAAAAAAAATAGGATAACAGTTCAAAGCACAGGCACATTGATGCAGGCAAATCGAAAACACAAGTATGTAGGGTAAGTATCCTGCATTATGCAAAGTTCATGGAAGAGCTGCATACAAATGGTATAATGTAGGCAATCTCACCTAATGCAAGCATCAGTGGTTGATTCTACTGTTTGAAACTATGACCACATGCCTAATTTTGACAAAGAATCATTTGTAATAACAATGCCTAATTACAAGCATAAAAGAAATGATGTCTCAAGTGTGATTAAACTGACCATCCTATCCCTTTAAATATACGCATGCAGAAAATGGAAAATGCAAAGCATGAAATGGATGATGCACATACTGTCAAATTCTTTCCGCTTCCCATAATTTCGATTACTGGTTGGTTTCAAAGATAAGCCACTTGGAACTGGGTGAGGCTTGCCTGAACCAGAAAGTTCGCTTGTAGCAGGACCAGATGGCAATTGTGCTGGAATCCCTGCTTTACCACTTTGCAATGGTGTTGGATTCCCACCTTTTCCACTTTGTCCTGGTAACTGGTCACTCTGCAAGCAAATTGAGAGCACAATATCCACATTTGGCGTTGGGCCTGGAAATTTCAAAAAAAAGTTGTAGTCGCAAATAGGTATGTAAAACAAAAAAATCATTACATCATCCTTTAACCCAACACAGTCTAATCATTAAGGAGAGCTGGCAATTGACATGCACCACATGGTATCAACGCCTCTGACCTAGTGGTCATGAATTTGAACATTTCTACCCTGTTCTTCCAACAACAATAACAACCGAAAAAGGAAGCCCATTAGAAAGCATCCAACATTAGGCAAGGTCGGGAGAAATGTCCGCATCCAAAGAGTGTAAATGTAGGCAGCCTAGGGCTTGAACCCGTAACCTTATGGTCACATGAAGATAATTAAATTGTTGTACTACGCCTTGAACCAGTAACCATATTCCCATATTGCATGTAAAAAAAAGGGGTATAAAAAGGACACTCAATAATGCATAAGTAATCAGGACACTCAATAATGCATAAGTAATCATCGTATAGTATTTTTGAAAATTACCCTCAACAGCAGGTAGGTTAGCTAAGAATGCAACCAAAGCAGGGGGTGCAGCTTTCAGAATTTCATCAAATGCATTTGTTCCAGCACCTGCTGCTGGAAAGTGAATCAGATAAACTCCAAGATTAAAATAAATCCAGATGTAGTTGGATCTGGAAAGAATAATAAGTGCTAGAAATGCTACATGTGATTAACATGTGTGCCCTCTGAAATAGCCGAGTATTAATCATATATTTGTAACTATGAAATGCATTTATTTCCTACTACTTAGTAATATTTACATAGTGCTGCTAGTCACTATTACATGAAAGCATATTGATTCTAAGCATTTCTTCCAAACTGGTAGTTCTAGTGTCTTATGCTCCATGTCTTACAACTTCCCTACAAATTTAACAATAACACATCACTTAATCATAACTTGTATAGAAAAGAAAACGGAGCTAATGGTTCCTTCGATTAAGCTTTTCAGAACTGTCCCTATAGTATTGGATGATGAAAGTGTTATCCAAATGAGTTTTACCATGCCTTCTTTATTACTTGAGAAAGATGAAAAACCTCTTAAAAAGACTTTTATTTAGATAAAGAAAAGAGTAATACCAGGATTATGCTTCGGATCATATACTACCATCTTTGAAGTATCAGGATAAACAACCTTTGTTGAGGTAGATGAGACGCTTTGCGTAGATGCTTTATCTGCATTAACAAAGTAACATTTACCACAAACTGAAATCCTAAGGAAGCAAGAGATAAGAAAGAATATAAATATTAATACCTAAACGAGCCATTCCATTAGGTAGAGCAGACTTCTCCAATTTGTTATTTAAACTTTTGGAAAGCCACTGGAGGGGTAAAAATGAACATTGAGTTAGTATATATAACAGAAATAATATCATCAAGACGGGATAAGTAATCCAATGAAAAAACAACACCATAGTCCATAGGTGCTAAGAAATATGTTCAATATTCATCTTAAACATAAAATAACATGTACCTCTTGCCGAGATAAATGATCAAGATCATTAGAGGTGCACGGCCACAGATCCATGTAACTGTATCGTGACACAACATCTTGCAAATTACTCTCTGACGCTGCTGTTCCATCTTCACCTGCTCCAAAAAGTGCTTCTTTTCTTCTTTGCTCAACCTGTATATTATACATGGATAAATGATCCAAGCAACCCACACTAGTGCAATATGCTCATATGCAACAACTATAAGATTGCACTTCATAGAAACAAAAGGTTTTAAAATTGAACTTATTATAAGTAACATTATTTTAGAGCCCTGGAGCTAATGGTTGAGATATCTCCATATAACCTTAAGGTAACAATCACATGTTCAAGCTGTGGAATCAACTACCGATGAATGCATCTTATTAGATTGCCTACATTAAGTCCTTTGGGTGTAGTCCTTCCCTGAACCCATAACAAGAGACGGTTTATACCGGGTGCCCTTTTTATTAAATAACATCATTTTAATGCATTTTCTTGCCATCACTCAAGATGTTTCCCAATATTGTCAAAGAAAATCAAAGTTTATCCTGTTTTTCCCTACTATTTCTTGTTTGTAGCACATAACATTGTTATCCATAAATTAAATTACAAAAGAGAATGATGACATGGAATCTCTACCCATTACAGCACTTAAATAATTATCTGCACGTATCACCCATGTATGAGAAGTTTAGCCATCATCCTCTTCCCATCATTGCCAACTGATCACTAAATACTAATCCATGCAAATTGCAAAGCGCACAACATATTATCCAAAATTCAACTATCCTATTATTTTCCATCAAGACTCTTCTTATCAAATGATAATGATTCAACAAAGAAAGAAAAATAATAATAAGAAAATAAACCATGGTGCAGTGCAAACTAGAGATAAATGGGTAAATGCTGCATAGAAACAAAGTTGCTACCTTCAGCATGCTAGCAAGATCCCCGTAAGTTTGCTCAAACTGAGTGAACTTTTTCCAAATCTACGAAAGAGCAACAACACATTAAACATACCCGCCTAAATAAGTACATAAATTAATACAAGGTCAAAAGTACCGAGTATTATGGAAAAATCATCACAAATATTTCCAAGAACACAATAAAATATTCATTTCAATCTTTTTTGTCGACTTTGGCCCTCATTTGAACTCATGTACCCTTTCACCATGGTTTTAACTTTCACCGCTTAGAACAGATCCTTCTAAAAATGATTTTTTTTTTCAAATAAAAGAATCACAGATTTACATAAATGATGTTCAATAGTTCCTAAAAATGATGAGTTCATGTCAACTCATAAGATCCTACTATTCTATGATTTCTGCTAAGGCCTTCAATCCAAAAGTTTAATATTAAAGAAATGCCAAACCAAACTAAAATAATGTATTAGTTCTCAAGACCTGCCCAAAGAATCACTAAAACAATATGCAGCCTTTCGTCAATATATAACAAAAAAAATCAAGGATAGTAGATTTACCACATGAAGTTTAAAATTCATTACATTGAAAAACTTGAATTATTTGTTTTTCTTTCGTCAATATGGAAAGGCCTTCTCTTTAAGAATTTTTTCAAGGTGCTAACTCCTTCATGGTAACACAAATAAAAACCTTTTAATTTTATCTGTTTAAGGAAAAGTTGAAATGTGTTACAAAATGAATAGAATTAAGTTATACACTCCACTTAAATCAGTTCACAGGCATACAATGATGTTCTGCATTACAAATTCTTGTTTTAACGCAATTTCTCCATTTGAATTGTTGGAAACAGCCATGTGGTGGAATGCAGAACCACTAGACTTCCATTAGGAGTTGTTGTGTTTAGGGGGAAAAGGAAAAAACCTAAATCACTTTTAAGATGGTTTTTTCCCCATAAAAGAGAAGTAGCATTCAAACAAATATTTGATGTAAAGAGCCCAAATGTGACAGAATTATTAAGTGCAAATGAGAAGATTTATTCTATAGAGTCCAAGCAAATACTAGTGTACACATGCATGGTTAATGGTTCAAGAAAGATATAAAATCTGTCGTCATGCAACTGTTCTCAAAATGGAGCACAAGCCAGATCATATAACTAAGTACTTAAAAGATGTGTTTTCATTTTTCCCTCCAAAAGAACAAGGAAACAGGGAAGTAAAAAAAAATGGCCTACCTCAACCGATTCCTCAGGTTTAAGTGTACTTAATGCCCTCTCAAATAAAGCTCGTATATTTTGGTCATCATTCAAACGTGTCAAGAAATCAGCATATCTAAAGCATCATGAAAACATTCTTAATACTCCGTCAATAATATTTTGAATATGAAAGGAAATATTTTTAATAGAAATGACGACATGCAAAACCAGTGAGGCAATAAGATATCATCTAACTCAGGGAAAAAGAGGTAGTACAAGATCAAAAGAACTAGTACAATTTTTATTCAGAGACAGCAAAGACATAACAATAAGAGGCACATAAACCAACATTAGTGGGTGTATGTTTACAAAGATCCAAATATTAAGAGAGCAAGCTAGTAGAACATACTAACGATATGTTGAAGTGATGTAATATCCAGGTATGTTGATTTAATTTGATCTTAGGTTGATTTAATCATTATGATTAGATTGTTGTTTATGATTAGGTTGACTCAATGATAGGAGGGAATATAACTCACTCAAGAATGTAAACAGGCTCATGCATAAAGCGTTTTAGTCCAGCTTCAAAAACATTATGTGCCATCTGCATGGAAAAGCCGGAAAAGTAATCATATTATCATTTAGCCTTTAACTAATGAGTCTCATCTTCTTCGCTAGAAGGCATTCATCCAGAAGAATAGTTATTGTAAAGCACATGAATGTATGCAATACATATAATAATCTACTAACTTTATAAATACACAAAGCAAAAGACATAAATAAAAGGAAACAGGTAGGACCTTTGGGTCTTTGTCAAGACAAAAGGCCATTGTAGCATAAGCAACATAAACATGATATGTGCAACTTGGAGATTTGCGTGCATCCAGAAAGTACTTCCGGGCTGCTTCAACACCTTCGGTTCTTCGTAGAAAACGAATGAACTGTACCATTAAAGAGATGTCAGTTCTTTTGCAAGGATAACTAGCGGGGAGACAAAAAGAATATAATGCTCTACACAAAATAACTTCATTTTCCTTAAATGAACTTATTGCAGAGAATAAAATGTGAGTTTTATTCTTTTCAGCACAAATATGACTTCCACAAGTAAATCTAAATGACAGTGAAATGTGTTTGGAATCCATCATCAAATACAGTAGACAAAACATATGGGCAAGAATAGAGTTCTTTCAAATAAGACGCAGAACAAAGCATCTAAACTTGAAATTCTGATGCAGGAAATGTTCTAAAATTTGATCAATGATTTTCAATTCATAAAAAGATGGGAATAATGAACATACTTGGAAATCATCCTTAACCAAAATGTATGGAGCACTAAAATTATGTAAAATTACTCGGTAAGTCCTTGTAGTTTCACCAAAATTCAATTGTTAAACTATCTATTATCTCTGAGCTTTCACAAGTTTACACTTGCTAACTCAAAATACAAGCTAATGCTCACACACAGTCTTTTATGATAAATTTGTACTAGTTTAACTAAGATCTAAAAAGATCAGTGAACCCTCAATTCTTCAAATGATTTTACAAGGTTAGATGCACACTTGGTTTTGAGTGAATTCAGAAGTGATTGATCTTAAAAGAATTAATGCAAATTCTCAAACAAAAATCATATACACTATATTAAATAACTATTTCCTGTAAAATCCCCACGCAAACTTTGTACCCATTCATATTGCACAATTAGAATTTCTAAATTTTTCAAGCAAAATTATTTCTAAAATTCATTCCAAATGCATACAATATAAGAATAGGATCATAAATATATTATTCAAGGTTTATAATATACTATTACGAGTATCTTTTTAGAAGCATCTCATATTTCAAAATATGCTTATTTGAATTTTGGATGAAACTATAGCAATTCAAAAAGTAGTTAAACTACAAAAATGTCAACAAAGTATTTCACATACTTGAATATGTGCAAGCGATGTTGCATTTACACCATCTCCCAAAATGCTTTCATAGATTTTCTTTGCTGCCTGTTACAAGTTCAAATGTAGAGTTAAATACAAAACAAAGAATAAATGTTGAAGCCTATATTCAACATTGTGTACCTGAATTGCTCCACGTGACTCCTCCAACTCCGCGTAAGCATATCGTAGCATTTCTGAATCTGTTCGGAGAGGAAAAAGATGAATCATAAAACACAATTAAACAAGAGAGAGCCAATTAGGTGCATCAATCCACGCTATAACCAATTAGCCATCATGACAATATTTTTAGACACCAAATTTCCAAGACCCAACCCCCTTCTTTTTCAGGAGAGTAACACTCACTAACCCACCTAACAAACAAAGTCCCTCATTATGTTTTATATTAGCCACCATTATGGTAGGCAAAACAAAGATAAGAATTCCAAATGGATGCTATTTAGAAAAGTATGAAAGAGGCTTATTGGAGTTCAACCACCTAAAGAAAAATAAGCCCCTTTTCCAGGTTACAAGGAACTTAGAGATCTCCACCAAAAAATCCTAAAATAACATATATCTAAGCTACGAGTACCACTAAAAGGGGACACCCAAATAAACAAAAGGTCACTCCAAAACTTTATAAATTACCAAAGAAGCAATAGAAAAGGGGGATTGACAATACGACAATGTTGCAACATAAATCAGTTTTCGGACCATCAATCTTCAACTTAGGAGATAACTCAAAAATTTGTGAAAGGATATTTGAAAAGGCATCCTTATCATAACTTCAATATATCATCCCCAGTAACAAGCTAATCCATGGGACAACAATTATCACATACATCAGTTATATAGAATTAAAAGAACAAAAAATACTACAAACCGGGAAGAGCCTTCAGTGACCTCTGAAATACTTTGATTGCAGTGTCTATTGAACCACCTTTTGCATGCCAAGTAGCATAGTCATACCATACATCAGGATAATGGTACATATACATCAGACACTGAATACCAATACAATGCATAAGAAATTTCACAAACATATTAATAAGAATGACAATGTAATTACTTTGACATCTACACATCAAGAAGAATAACTATGTCTTATCCCATTAGACGGGATCACCACATGGATATGAACATTTTAAGAGGTACATGTTTCATTTGATGTCATCTGAAAAGGAAGGAGCACTGGGTCTTGGCAATATTGTGTCTAAACGTTCTTTGGTAGGAAAAAAACTATGGCGCTTTCCTTTAGCATCTCACTCTCTATGGCATCAAGTTATCAGAGGTAAATATTATAAACAATGTTGGGATACTTATGCTGCTATCCATGCTACTCATTCTAGCCCTTGGAAGTACATTTCTCAATGTTACACTACTTTTAAACCCTTGCTTTCCTTTAAGGTAGGATGGGTAGGATGGGTCACGTTTCAACTTTTGGGAAGACCATTGGATAGGAGATACCTCTTTTTAACCTAGTCTTTCCTCGTCTTTATCATCTATTTTCTTGCATAATTCTCCTATTCGATCCATTTACACTACACAGGGTTCTTCTTTCTCTTGGGACTTCTACTTCTTTCATAACCTAAATGATATGGAATCCTCTAAACTTTTGCACTTAGGTCTCGATGATTTTTCGTTGTCTTCTAACCCTTAAAAAGGATATGGTCTCTTGTCCTCTTGCAGTTTTAGGTGTAAATCCTTCCCATTTCTAAATCAATCCTCCAATGCAACCTCTTTCCATCTACAAACCCATTTGAAAGTCCAAAACTCCCTCTAAAATAAAATCTTCTTTCTGGACAGTTGTGCTTAACAGGATTAATACCAATGACATGTTGCAGGTTTGAAAGTCACATAAGGCTATCTGCCCTAATGTGTGTGGTATGTGTGGGGCAAAACTCAGAACCTTGACATCTATTTTATGCATTTCCCAATGGCTATGTTTGTTCAATAAAAATTCAGAATCAATTCACATCTTTATGCGTTGCCTGATGGATGTGATTTAATGGAACAATTGTTTAGCATCTTTGATGAATGTTGGCTGTGCCCTGCAACCCTATATCAGCTTCTATTGACCAGGTTTGTAGGTTTTGGCTGCAAGAGGCAAAATCTTTGTAGCACTATCTGGACTATTTGGTTGGAGCATAATGCAAGCACTTTCAATGACAGATTTTCTAACAAACATGTTCTAGGGGAAAGGATACGCCTAGCATGTCTTTGGTGTAAAGCTCGTGATCTTTATAGGGAACCTCTCCTCTCAAAATATATATATATATATAAAGAAAGAAAGAAAGAAAAATGAAAAGAAAGGAGTATAGTTCTCAACACCTGCTCATAAGTAAATATAACTCGTTTGTTGGAGGATGCAGCATCTATTCTCTGTGGATTTCCTCTGATGCAAAATGAATAAAATAGGTAAAAAGTATTAACAACACAAAAATCAGAACTGTCCTATCTTTGTACTAAAATTTAATATTTATTTAGATCATATAGTGAGCTATCCCACAAAAGCTTAAGCCTATGGGTAGACTCAAGCTTCTCACTTTTCAAAGGATAACAGCTTCTTCCATGCGATCCACTGCATTTCTTCCTGTTAGAAGTCATAAGCAAATTACCACCTGTCACAACATGTAATTAAAACATAGTACTCCATAGATAGGACCCCCCAATCTCTATGAACAATGTGTAAAAGTATAGAAGTACTCTTTCAAATTCAGATCTAAAAGTACAAAAGAGAATTAGACATCCCCACAAAGAAACAAAAAACAACCAAGTCCTATATGGATAAACCATGCAACCCAACAGTTAAATCCTTTCTTACGAGAGAAAGACAAACCTTTTTTTTACTATAAAAGGAGAGCTCTGGCAACAGTCTCAGTTTCCCTCCCATTTTCACGGCATTTAGCCAAATTACTATTCTTCTCTCATTATTATATTATTATGGTTTGCATTATCATTTTCTTTTATATTTTCTATTTCTCTTAGCTGTCACACACATGCTTGCCATAATTAGCTTATTGTCTGATTAACCAAAGCTAGAATGCACTGTCAGACACAAGAATGTTACCACTTCCATCTGATCTTAAATTGTTATTTCATTTTTATTTATTTATTTATTTCTTTTATGTTTAATCAACAGACTCAACACACATTTAGGAAATTCTAAAGAATATAACAACAGGTTAAAGAATATAGGAGGAAGAATTGATAGAACTATAAATAATGTTAACAGGGTGCTCATTTAGACTCACTCGTGATTGGTAAGAGATTTAAATTCAGATGATGTGTGATGTGACTGTGCTACATAGCTTAGTCTTTCCAGTTGAATCTTTTCATTTCATGTTTAAATTGATGTCATGATTTTATTACTTCTAATTTTAAAATTTAATAACTAGTGTGAGAAGAAAATTATGGTCACCCAATCTATTGGATGGGTGCAAAGACTAGTTGGAATAACAAAGAATGGCCAAAAGAGGATAAAACAACATCACTTGGATACAGAAGATATAACATAGACCTGAAAGGATGAAATAGCTAATGCCAATAAGCAAAATTTGCAAAGAACAAGATACCTTGCATGATCCACTTGGTGGTACAGCAAGCATATTCCAATCAATTTCATCAACATACTTCTTCCGCTCTCTGTAAACTGCTCTGGCACTATTGTATTTTGGTTGATATTCAGATATCAGACCTTTAGCCTGCAAAACACCTTAACATAAAATTCCGTGCCTTCATAAAATTCTTATTAAGTGCCACAGAAGAAAAAACTAAGCTGAAATATGAACACTATCAGATTAACCACAAATATAAGACCAATGTATTACCAACTGACGGCTAACAGAATTTTCAAAATTTTCATAATCTTTCCAAAGTTGTTCAATGTGATGGGTAGGAGTGACAATAGCTTTCTGATAGACTTTCCTCACAGCAGTCATCCGATGTGATTCTTCTTGAGCATTTATAGCCTGAAATAAGGTTTTTTTATATATATAAAGGCTGGGAAATAAATTGTACATTATGTACCAAGACTGCAGAGAACACAAAGGATAAAAGAAACAAACCGGCAAGGACTTCAGGAAAGATATATACTCCATCCACACAGGGCCAGATGCTATGTCAGCTCCTGTTAGCAAATCATCGGAAATAACTGTTAATGAATACATACATTAATTTCATATATACTTACAGACATACATCATTGCACGCCATGAATACTAAACCACTATGCAAACTGGGAAGAGAAATTTTAAAGAGCAAGAATATCCTTCAAAAAAAAACAAGCAATGATGTAGTCCCTAATAAATTCAGCCATGTAACATGAAAAACCGTCTTTCTGCATAGGAAGAAAGAAAGTTCTAAAAATCTAATTTAAGAAACACAAAGGAATCTTCTAAGAAGATAATCACATTCCAATTTGTTGTCTAAACAAGAAGGAAATAACTTACCAACATAATTTAGCATAAAATCAAATGCTTTTCTTGTTTCTTCTTGACCTTCCATGCCCTTCTTGTCATTGACCTTTCTAATGAATCTAATGTAACAGCGCCTGCAAAGAGAAAGATAAGAACAAGATGAAATATTTGATAAGAAAAACACAAACAACAACAACACAGTTTGCATTTACCGCGAGAGCCACAAAGTATGATATTTCGTCCATCTTCAAAAACAATCTAGTAAAGATAATAAATAGAAGTAACCCAGGATAGAAAAGACACCATAGAATACAACATAACTGATGTATTAACAACTAAGACTGTGCTACATCTTTTATTTATAAAGGTGGATCTTGTTCACAAGTTTTATTATTTGGAAGAGAAGAGTTTTAAGAATTTTATTAACCCCTCAAAGCCCCGATTAACCCCAAATTGGGGAACTTTAAATTTTAAACAGATTTGATCTAATTTATCTTTTTATCCCAATTATCAATAATTTTTTTGTCTGTAATATCATATATATTGTTGTGATGTCATTGGTATACTACATATGTGTGTCTGGTAGCCCATCCTTTTGCACAAACCTCCTATTGAACCAGCTAAAGCAGCCATATCAAAACCTACTCAGTGACCTACCAACAAGAAACTCTGTACTAGTTCTTGGAGGGATGAGTTTATTGCAGAAGCTGTTTTAAATTAGGCTTGCACTCACGGGAAATTACATAGCAATTACTATAATTGCAGAAACTTGTGGGAATGCAATTGCTGCCACAATGTTTGCAGACTGCAATTTAGAGCCCTACCTCCCATCCAATGCCATGCAATGCACTGTTGGTCGAAGGATCCAACAGAATAGAACACTAACATAAGAAACAATAAAGGTTCACAACAGCAAATTGACAATTCGACACAAATTACACCAAGTAGTAACATGAATGGAAGTTTAACAAACAGCAAGAGCACTAAACAAAAACCATACCAGAGAGGAATCTGAAGGCAATTCAACAAACACCGACTGAAAATTTGCTTGACAGCTTCGTCATTATTTACAGCCATATGTGCCTCCACATACTGCCTCCAAAACTTAGCCTGTAACACAAGCACCAAAAGTAAGCATCATCCGGTATCAATCAGTACCACAATATCAGAGAGAAAGAAGTAATTCATCACAGAACAGACAGTAGTAATCCACTTATACAAGGTGCTGGTGAAGTAACTTCTCATGCATTACGAATTTTATCAATCCAACACAAAAGAGATCTATTAACACTAAATCTTGTTAACTTACAGCATAGTGAAGATCATCTACACTAAATTTCACCGAAATCAGATAACAATAAACGTAATAATTGAAGAACTTGTGTTTATGCATATTTTGAACTGAACATGTTAAGTTGATTTTCAAGTGTAAAAAAGGTATAGCAAACAATCTTGGATTATCATGAAATTTTCTAGAAATAATCTATAAGATCTAAGCTTAACTGTTTATAACTTACACCAGTGTTATTTGATCCTTACTCATGAAAGAATACAACATAATAAATTCACACAAGCACTGAACAGGAACACTCACAGATGTTGGAAACAACAGTAGAAGCTGCTCGTATATGGGTGTGGCCTCCGCAATAGGCAAATGCTAAGGAACAGAGAGAAAGTAAAAACATCACAAACGAGTAAAGAATTAAGGAAAGAGAAAAAATAAGAGCAGACTTCAAACCTGGGCCTCGTTTGCCAAAATTTCCGCGGCTTCAACATTGTACTTATCAGCACCTCCACTGGGTTTTTCCTGAAAAAAACGACGCAAGTTGTAAACTTTTATGTATGCAATTCAACACAACAATAAAGTTGCCAGCTTTAAGAAGAAGAGTACCATGTTTCAGGCTAGAAGAGAAGACAGTGGAAATCAAGCATTCATCGTGTTCAACAGATAAAACCGGCGAGAAGAGGTGGTTTTTGAAATCGACGAGAAATAACGAAGATGAGAGAATAATTAGAGAGAGGAAGAGGAGGATTAACTTGAAGAGTGGGTTAACGATAAATCACAGGATGTATGGAGATGGCGGTCCTTCGGACCTGAAAAGGTAGGCGGCGCGGCGGTGAGCAGAGATGGTGGATCCGCCGGCGGAGGTGTTGGGCTGGTGGCGAAGGGTAGAGCCGTACAGGCTCTTTGTGTGATGTTGCAGAGACATTAGCATCAGTGCGGTGGTGCGAATGGTTTTGAGGAGCAAGGACAGTTTAGGTATTTTAGTTTTTAGTAGATTTTTTTTTTTCACCCGCCGAAACAAGAATTAATTTAGCGTAATAATCAGTGACTTAATACCCAAAATTCTCCTAAAATTTGATCCGATTCAATTTAACTTTCAAATTTTTGCATAAAAAATTTCAAACGTTTCTGATAATTATCTTGAAAAATAATGAAATTTTTCATAGAAAGAATATTTTTATTACTTTTCGAAATTTGAACTTTATTTTTATAAAAATGATTAATTTTTTGTTAATATTTTTTGTATTAATAAAATAAATTTATATAATATATTAAATTGTTGATTTATTTATTAAAAATTGATTAAAATTGACAAAAAAATTTTATTAGAATTTTTGTTATCTATTAAAAATAATTGATTAAATACAATATTAGTCATTTTAAAATTTTTCTTTTATCATTTGAAACCACAACCTCTATATGAATATAAAAAATTATGTCATTTGAATTAAAATTCGTTGGTATTTTTAAATTTTTTTATTTATAAAAATTAAATAAAAAATATATTAATGATTAATATATCATATAAGCATTTTAAATCATTGATAAAAAGACTAAACAAATCTTATGAAATTAATTATCAAAGACAAAAATATTTTTTTTAAATATCGTAGTCTTTTAATAAAATTATCAGAAATCAATATAAATAATTATCCTAAATTTTTAATGGACTCAATTTATATTTTATTCTTTAATTTTTGAGTTATGACTCAATTTAATTCTTTCGTATATTTTATCATTAAAAATTGACGTGATAATTTTAGTTCATATCTGACACGATTCTATGACGTACAAAAATTTTATAAACACAAATTTAGTTCCTAAGAATTTAAACATAAACATTTAGATTGTGCTCTAAATTTTTAATTGGAAGCCTTTTTGCTTCAAGTAGGTTTGCCTTGGCATGACAAGCTAAGTGAAAAACACACAAGGATGTAGATGTAAAAAATGAATAATATCTACACTTATTTCAGTTTATTTTTTATATGAACGGGTAAAAAGTCGGTTACGAGTTATAGCTCGGTAACGCACATTCACAATCATAACCGATCATTATAATTAAATCAGTATTCACATCCTCCTTATAACGTCGGATATACGGATTAATGGTCGGACGTTATCTAAAAAACGGCCACTTACGACCGACCATATATAAGGCGGAGAATAGAAGCCAAAAAGGTAATCCATCTGATCCGAGAAAAAGCTTATACTCAAAAAATTCTCTTACTGACTTGAACGTCGGAGTGCCTTTGCAGGTACCCACCACCTCGGTTCCAATTGCCGCGCTCTGTGTTCGACCAGAAGGAGTTCACCGACCTATTCCGGAGAACGAATTATACCCTGGTATCAACAGGTCAGAACAATTTTAAATAAAAAATTATGAACTTCTATTTAAAAACAAGAACCATTAAATTAAATTTTTTATTAATTTCAACTTCCCTTAAACACGAAAAAAAAATACCAATAACAAGTCTTATATTTATTTTTGCTATCAAACAATATTGTTGCTAGTGTTCATTTATCCAATGCATCAGACTCATTTGATTACAATCACATATATAAAAAGAGTTAATTATCAATTTAATATCTAAAAATTTTAATTATGAAAAAAAATCTTTAAAAAAAATAAACTTTTGTCATTAGTGGTCAATAAATTTAACTAACGAGACTTATATATATCAATTATATAAAATTTAAAGACCTTGAATATAAAATTTTTTAAAGACTAATAGTTTGACGCAAAATTGTTAGTACTATTTGAAAATATACTCTTCCATTTATTAGCCAAATTAAAACGCCTTCTCATTTTTTGTTTTAATTTACATGAAAATTAGATTCAACTTAAAAAAAAAAGAGAAAATTATCATAAACGACCATTAGCACATGTTAATTATTCAAAAGGACCAATTAAACTAAAATTCTTATAGACCTTATAAAATTTATTTAAGAATAAAGAAATATAAAATTTATAAAATGACTAATAATATTCCTTAATATTATCATTCTTTTCCATTGTAATCAAGATTTTTTATTATGGCCAAGAGTATGTGCATATATAGCTATAATTGATTTTGGTTGAACTAATTCCATCAATCTAAGATGTTATTAGTTGAGGAACTAGTCTATGTACATAGTTATCAATGACAAATGAATTTTCTAAATGAAAAACTTATAGAATGTTGCTAATCTTTTATCAAGTTTAATTAGGAGTCAATTTTTTTTAATCTTATCTTTTTAAATTTTAAATTTTAATTTCTAAAATCTAGATCTTAATTTTTAAAAATTTTAAATCTTTCAAAAAATTAGAATTAAAATAATAAATTTAATTATAAAAAATTATTAATGTTAGATAATAAAATGTTAATTTTCTAGATTTATTCATTATTTATGTATTTGTGAAAGACTTCTCCAAATAAATAAAACTCACAAAAGTAATGGTGAAATTACAAATAACCTGAAAGGTTCATCCAATTCATGATGAGAGGATAAAATCATGTGATTCTAAAAATCGGATTAGATTAGCCTGTCGAATTGGTTCAACCGGAAGCTGACAATAAAAATGGTCCGATCTAATATTTATATTCGTTAAAGAGAAAACTTCTTGAAAAAAACGTCGAACCGGACGGTTACTGGCCGGTTGGACCGGATCGGTAACTCGCCGGTTCGAATAAAACGACGCCGTTTGTTTATTTGAAAAAAAAAAAGTAGGACCGTTCGTGAGCCAAAACCGTTCTTGCCCCCAATCATTCGTGCACTCCCTGGAGACCTCTGAAGCCAAGGAAAACCCTAGCCCTTCATCGCCGCCGCCGTCCTCAGCGCCTCCGCTGCTTCCTCTTCCCCGTGTCGTTTTCATCTTCGCTGGCACGTCGTTTTCATCTTCGCTGGCTTCTCGGCACGGAACCCAGGTTAGTGGCCCTGCTTTCAATTCTTGGCCTCCGCTTCTTCCTTTTAATTTCTGAATGTTCGGTCTTCTTCTTCGTTTGAAGTTCTGAAATTATAGTTCAATTTTTGTTCCATTTTTCTTGTAATGTTTTGTAAATTGTAATTGTCTGCTGCTGATGGATCTGTCTTGTATTTGCTGGTTGCTGATGGCTGTAAATTTTTTCCAAATTTACTGATGGCTTGATGGCTCTGTTAGTCTGTTGCTTTCAATTCTTTGCTCTGTTACTGATGGCTCGATGGCTCTGTTAGTTGCTGATGGCTCTTAATTTTTTTGTTCAAATTTACTGATGGCTTTGTTTGTAGTTGCTGGTTTTGCTAGGTGAAGGTTTAGTGTTTTGGAATGTTTTATAATGTGCTAATGTTTGTAATTGCTGACTTTGTTTGTAATTGCTGGGTGAAGATTTAGTGTTTTGTGATTATTGTTTAATGTTTTGGTTTAGTGTTCTCTCTTTTTCAGATTTCCCTTCTCCCTGTATTTTTGCGTGTTGCTGAATTGGTAATCAATAAATTTGCCTTTTTGCTGTAAATCGGGACTTTACTAGGATTTGTTAAATTTGTTGCTGTAACTTGAATTTGTTGCTAAATTTGTTGCTTCCCAGTCACAGAATCAGAACAGAATGCTCAGTCAGTGCTTGATTGATTGGCTTTGCTCACTGATTGTATTTGATGATAAATTTTAAATTGATAACTTTTAAATTTTAAATTTGCACTGCCTATGTTACTGATTCACTGTTCTTTCAGTGCTTTTTGTTGTTGTTAATCATTGTGATGAGCTTTGTTAAAATTTGCACTGCCTATATTACTGATTCACTGTTCCTTCAGTGCTTTTTGTTGTTGTTAATCATTGTGATGAGCTTTGTTAAAATTTGCACTGCCTATATTACTGATTCACGGATTCATCCCTCTTGTCGTCATCATTGGCATGAACTCCGAACCAAAACCCCAACTCTCTGGATAAAATTGTAACGAAAGCTGTTTTGATTTTACTGCTGAAATCTTTCTATATTTGAAGCATCATCACCTAATTGAACTTAGCATTATTGTAGGTAGGTACAAAGATTGAAGCATCGGCCATTGTTGGCTGAAAGAATGCAGTCCAACTCACTGAAGGATTATTTGAAAAGGTATCAAAGTAACACTGAAGATGAGAAGAAAAGTAAAAAGAAGAAGAAGCAGAAGCAGAAAAGTCAGCCAAAACCTAGTGGCTTGTTAGTTGTGGATGAAGATCCCACCTGGCAGAAACCCGTAGATCTCGGGGAAGAAAATGATGAGAAATCGTCTGGTAAATAACAAACATTGATATCTTTTCATGTTATTTATACTATTTGTTTTGTTTTTTATGTTTCACAATAACCGTAATCTAAATGTATATGTAGATGAGGAGAAGCCAATTGTTGATGAAGACATTGAAGTGAAGCGTATGAAGAGGCTTGAGCAGTTGAGGGCTAGACGTCCTTATCATGCTATATCTGAGGATGGAAGTGGTTGGATTTCACTTTCTTCTCAGCCTGTTGATCCTTCTAATGTAAACGATGATATGTCTCCACCCCGTAAACAAAGGGTTCGAAATGACACTCCTTCACCTGCACGTCAGCCAAGGTCATTGGATCCAGATCTTGAAGATGCTGATTTATCACCTCCACGACAGCCTCGCAGAGGTCATCATAACTCGAGTCCTGACATTTCTCCCCCTCGCCGTTTTCAGCGCCAAATATATGATGACAAAAATAAGAATTATAAGACTTCTGATTTGCAAGATATTTCTCCACCTCGTGGTCGTCGTCATGATTCTCCAATGAAAGACCCTTCGCATGGATATGAGGAATCAGACCTTTCACCCCCAAGGAAACGGCAGAAGGATGTTGCAAGAGGGAGTTTGGCTGGTCGTTCTCACCGTCATTCACCTAGCCTTTCTGAAAATGTTTCACATCCAACTTTGTCTCCAGACTTATCTCCACCACGGAAACACCAAAAGTCCAATGCAGCACCTGTCAGTGACAGAAAAACAGGTTTGATTTCTGGTAAAGATATCAGAGAAGAGATTGACAAAAAGAAGAAGGATGATTTGATGAGGTAATCTTTCAATTATATATAATTTTCAGTCTGTTTTACATGTACAACTATTTGCTATTTTCCATGCTTATGTCTGTAGGTTCTTTTTCTTTGTTAGTTTTGAAACATTTTTACCTGACTGGATGTTTGGAATATTGGGATAGTTATATCTACCTTAAGTCATGCTACAAGCCAAAAAGGCTTCAGATTTTAGGGGGCAGTGGTTTTGCATTTAGAATCTGCTGTGTAAGTTTAAACATGTCATGAATTGTGATCTTCCTTTATGCAGATTTAAAATGATGGATCCTTCAATCAGTGGGCGTGGTGCTGAACCAGTATATCGTGATAAAGTAAAAGGTAAGGAATTGAAATTAATTTTTTGTTGATGTTTCTGTTTAGTCTATTTGATGTTTTCAATGAATATGAATTGGTGAATTAATTTGAATTCTGAATTCTGCAGGAGTACGCATTTCCAAGGAAGAATACGTGAAGTCAAAACAGAAAGTAGAAGAAAAGCCAAAGGTATACTGCAGGATTTTATGTATTTTATAAGCCAAAAGATGTTAGGGTGTGAAATTTTAGTTTGATTCTTAGCCACCATCATGATTTTCAGGAGAAGGAAATAGAATGGGGCAAGGGCTTGGCTCAGAAGAGGGAAGCTGAGGCTAGGATGAAGGAACTAGAAACCGAGAAGGACAAGCCTTTTTCACGCAGCAGGTATACAAAAAAGAATAGTTTAACATGGATTCCTGTTTTTTGTGTACACTTTTTATGCACCTCTAGTAACATTTTATATAGAAAAATAAACATCCATTATAGAGAAAAGCATGTATAACTTAAAAAAATATTTTTATTCTATTTGCTTTTAGTAGTTTTGCATATTTATTTCGCTGGATAGGTGAATCTCTATTTTTCATTTTACACTTTTTAATAATAATAACACATAAGTGTTGTTTATTTTTATAGATCATGCATGCTTTTCTCTATACTTAATATTTACTTTTCCATACAAAATGTATTTGCTAGAGAGGTGTATAGTGGGTTGTGCACAAAAAGAGTGGTACATGAAAAATTTCTTTACAATAAATATTTAGAGATTTGGATCCTCTAAAGTTTGAATTTCACCTTAGAGAATAAAGTATGATCTTCTACCCTTGAATAGTTTCTCTTTCATATTTATTTTTGGTCCCACCTATGCAATCAATGGTGAGAGATCATACTTTGCTCTCTAAAGTGAAATTCAAACTTTAGACGATCCAAATCCAATATTTAGAAACTTGATTGTATATTGTTCTACCTTTGTTAATGTATTATTATAGTGACCTATTATTTTGAATATGATCGTCATTTATTTAATCTCTTGGGGTAGACTGTTCGCTATAATTCAACATTCTATAGATTTTTAGTAATTGGGTTTATAATGTCCCATAAAATCTAAATAGATAGCCTCAAACAAATAGAACTTCATTTGAACAAGCAATCATTCACTCAGTAAATTTTGATGCCTACACTTCAGCTGTAAGCTGCTTTATATGTTTCATGAGGGGTTCATATTTTTCTCCCAAGTACTACCAGGGAATCTAGCAACTGCTGATGATTCTCTTGTCAGCAGGCATCCTGTATCTTGAGTAGGGTTTTCTTAATTCATTTTACTTTGACTCAAGAGACATGATGAGCTAATTTACTATGTCCTTAATAGTTTTACCTGTCAAGCAGATTATGTGCATCTATCATGGTTTACATTTATAGTTAGTTATTCATACTCTTTTATGTTTGTTGGCATCAATACTTCCTCTTTTGTTAAAAAAAAAATCTTCTTACTCAACCTGGAGAAATGAGCAAAACTTAATACCTACAAGCATAGCTTTGAACCTGCTATGCGTTGTTTGCTAACAGTCAGCTCTACATGATGGCTTTTTACCTTTATTGTTTGGCTCTTTATGTACACTATAACTATCTAGTTTTTAACAGGTCATAAGCTATCCTTGATATGTAATGTTGTTTTCATCAAATTGCTGTTGAAAAGATGAATCCTTTTGCTGTTTTCGCCCATCTTCGATGCTGTAAATAACTAAATATGGTTTTGTTTTCTTTCAGGGACGATCCAGAACTTGACAACATGCTCAAGGATAGATTAAGATGGGGTGATCCTATGGCACATTTGGTAAAGAAAAAATATCCAGAGCCTGTTCTTCCGGATTTGGGAGAAGGTGAGAAGATGAAAGAATCAGGTTTTGTTGTTCCGCAAGATATTCCAGATCACAGCTGGTTGAAAAGAGGTTTAGATGCTGCACCAAATCGCTATGGGATAAGGCCGGGACGACATTGGGATGGAGTTGATCGTAGTAATGGTTGGTTCATTTTGCCATTAGTTTTTGCTACCTGGCTTTTACCTTTCATTATTATAGGGGGATTATAGACAATTTTATTCGCTAGTGTTGAATGATTGACTTAAGCTTTTCTCTTGTTGTAGGTTTTGAGAAGGAAATGTTCAAGAGATCAAATGAGAGGCAAGCTCGAGATAGAGAAGCATATCTTTGGTCTGTCTCTGATATGTGACAGCGATGTAGTTTGTTATTAATTCAGATTAATTTACCTTTGTGTCCATTTTTTGTGTTTTGGGGTCTTCATCTTTCTTGGACAAATAAATATTCCCAAAAAAGATGAATTCTTTGTTTTTCTTTACCCCATACAAATAATTAAACCTTTCATAATGACACAAGTAAGTTTTGATTGCTCAGACACAAATCCAATCCCTTAGACAATGACACAGCTAATCATAATGCTCACAATTTGCATTCCATCACTTCCTAAGTAAATGGCAATATTGCCAGAGCATTCTTCGGTTCAGAAATACTCAACACAAATAAATAAAATAAAATACAAATTCAAACTCAAGAGATTGTCGTAGGCGCATATCAATATTCAAAACAATAAAAGAAGTTGAGGAAAAGTTTAAGATCGGACATTTTAAAGTACTATTATTTAACAATTCTTTCGTATAGTATATTTTATTCGTTTCCTTAATTAATTAATTAGTACTCAAAATAATTAAGAAAATTATCTTTGACTCGATTAAAATTTGAAAGACTTAGAAGAGTTAGCTTAAAAGTTGTAGTAGTAATTAGTAAATACTAAAGAGTCTTGACTCTTGATTCCATTTTGAATATTCCATGTATTATAAGTGTTTCAGGAGATAAAATAATTACTTCAATAACTTACAAAGTTACAATACAATATTACTTTTGCTTGCAAGTTTCGGTATCGTGACACAAGGAGAAATGTTCATAACTTATTGTAATGAAAATAAAACAATGCAAATATTATTTAGTATTTTATTAATTTATATTTTAAATGATTAAAATATTTTATTTAATATTTCATATATATTAATTTAATTTTGTTTAGCTAACCAATTAGCCTTATATTAATTGATTTCGATTTTTTATTTAAATATAACATAAAAAATCTAAATACCTTCTAAACTCTTACAAGCAACATCGAAAAATAGATATATTATTAATATTTCTCACCAAAAATTACTTGGTACATGTATGGACTTTTCCACTATATCAGAGGTAGTAGTAGAAGGACAGCGAGAAAATCTCTTAGACTTGTTCATCTTCAATCTTACAGCAGGAACTCTACGTGCAACTGCTTGCCAAATCATTTGAACAGCATCACCCTCCTTTGATGGAAACTGAAACTCAAAGAACGCTTCCACTTCTTTCAACCTGTTCCACATTCTGGTCCACTCATCTTTGGTAACATTTCTGATCAAATTTATGAGATAGTTTCCCTGAATAGCATCTCTTGTGGGAACGAACAAGCAAAAGTCGGAGTAGTCGAGAACATCCTCGTATGGGAGCTCGATTGCGTCGCTGATGATGACGGGGACACAGTGGCTGGCAATGGCGTCGAACAAGCGGTTGGAGGAAGGAGTGTCGCCGGCGATGTTGAGGCAAAACTTTGAAGATCTCATGCCTTGGGTGGCTTTCTGAATTCCATCTTTCTGAACGCTTCCAAATGAGAAGTGTACGTCCTTTTCATCTTTTAAGAGATAAAATAGCTCTTGCCGTGCAACGCCTCCCTAATCATCATCAAGTAAAGAAGGCGAAAATTTAGTTGGAGATGTTTTTACGCGAAGTTTCTAATTAAGAATTATTAGATAACAATTTAGTTAAACATGTGTAACATTTTTCAATTAATAACTTTATATGAAAGCAACTGCATATGAGTCTCTACTATTAAACAAACAATACATGACAAACTATTGATAGGTGGAAACTCATTAAATATATTTACGTGAAGATGTTAATTGAGAACTATTACATGATTTCGCATGAAAATAATTGCATATGAATTTTTACTTTATTAATAATTAGTTAAGTGATTATAATTTTTAAGAGTGTCTCTAATTGAATCTTTATATTAGATAAAATAAAAAAGGTTTACAGATCTACTAATTTCATCATTGTTATTAACAACAAAAACAAAAATGCTATGTATACACTAAAATTAACGGTTAAAAACAGGGGTGTACATGGTTCGATTCGGTCATGAACATTTTAGAGACTAATTTGGTGTGATTTTATCAGATTTAGAGTCGAATAAGAGTCTCAAAAATAGACTGGTAATTATTTAAGGTCGGGTTCGGATCAAGGCAAACCCGGCTTTACCTAGCCTATGTCTACTCTAAGAAAACTAGAAAAGATATATATGTTTTAAATTAATTTTAATACTATGTTGTATTAATTATAAGTTTATTGTTTTATTTTTAATCACACTTGTTAAATTAAAAAATAGATCAAAAAAGCATCAAATTAGAATTTATGGACAAATTCAAATTCAAATATGGATATCAACTTTTTTGTAACAAGCTTCTTCTTTATAAATAAGTGCATCATAAATAAGTTTTTTTTTATAAATTATTGTTAAAGCACACGATATAGTTGTGACCCAAAAATATTTAGGTTTCATCGGGTGTAAGGTCGGGTTAGGGTCTAAAAAAATAGACCTAATATATATTTAGGACCAGATTTGAATAAGGATAAATCCGGATTCGGGTAACCTTAAATTCTAAATGCTAAAAAATAAAAATTAAAATAAAAAACCAATTAGTTTTTTATTATACTTACTTTTAAAAAAAATCAAACATGTTTAGAAAATTTACATTTAGAACAAAATGTTTCGAATTTTTTAATAGCATTGGTTAGTAGGAATTTAACCAAAAATTTTTATCTAAAAAATTTAATTATAAAATTTTAAGCTACAAAAAAATCGTTAAAAAGTTAATAAAATTATATATTGAGTTATTGACGGACTATTTAAACTAAAATGTAAAAATTCTTTGAATAACAAAAAGATGAAAATAAAACAAAGATATTGAAGAGAAAGAGAGGCATACATACATCTTTTCTATATATTGCTCCTTGAAAATAGAGTAAGGTTGGACGAGTATCAAAGGTGGAGGTATCATTGACATAGGAATTGATAACATGTTTATAGGGTGCAATGACATCCTTTTCAACATTGGCTATGTTTGGAGGATATCTTCCAAAATCTGAAAGTATGAAAGTTGCAGGCCACAATTTCACTCTTGCATCCAACATACTATTGGGATGGTGGGCTAAAATCAAATGATCTTTTCCCCCTGATCTCTTCCAAAGTTCTTGCCCTGCCAGATACTCCACTAGCTCTTCTTGTAGTACCTTTTTCATTCTTTTCCTTTGTTAGTTTGTGTGTGTTACACATTCAAAATAATATAAAATCACTTTGCAATAAATTTAGATAAAAACAAGAAGAAAAAATACGAATTATAACTCAAATGACATAATTTCTCTATACTCATTTAAAGATTTCAGATTCGAATCTCACTCATAATTTTAGAAAAAAAAATAATAATACTACTAGTAAGTAAATTTCATCGAACTTTAAAAAAATAAAATCAACTTTATATATAGAGTGAGAGTGTATGTGTTTGGATTCTTGGCTTTTGAAGTTAAAAAAAAAAACAAAAAGCACAAGACAAGAGATTTTAATAATTATTATTACTTCTTAAATTATCAATCTAAGCTTTAAAAACTTCTAGAAAAATAATAACAAAAAAAACCTTCTAGGAAAAAATATCTACTATAAGATATAAGAATAAATACTTAATTAATTTTAAATTTGATATTTTAATCGCCTACAAAATTTTATGTCTTTAGTAGTTCTTGAGATAGATTGATCTTCTGTATGAAGAGCTATTTTTTTTTAAATGATATTTTTAAAACCAAATTGTCTTGTAATAAATTTGTGAATGATTTATTTATCTAATACACATATTAAAAGTTTTATTAAAAGCGAGACCAATTTCTTGACATAAGTAATTTCCAAAGATTTTTCGCATAATAAAACTATAACTTTATTAGAAACCAAAATGTTCAACCTAAAATTCATTGATACCAATTTGAGTATTTGCTAGATAAATAGAAGTTGCTATTTTATCTTTTTATAAAAAATTCCATGGTGAAAAATCTAATAAAAAAAGAGTACAATGTATATATAAACTAATTTAATTTGTACCTTATTCCTACTCTTTTGTCCATGTTGATTGGTCTTGGAGTAGCGATTATAGCTTAGAGATGAAAAGAATGGCACAAATATGATATCAGCTTCACTTGAATTATGAACTCGAACAGCAGCACTAGCCTTTGGAGCATTAGGAATTTCCGAAGCTAGTAGATCCAATGTCAGCCAAAACTCTATACTATGTTGCAAATTCAATCCTCCTGGGTAACCAGGTATTGCTCCTCTAATATCAGGCCAAACACTATTCTTCTCTTTCCAATCCAAGAGTCCAAAGTGGAACTTTGATGGTAAATCATACATGAAAATCTTGATTACAACTTCCTCATTGTTTTTTTTGCATTTACCTTCATCATATGAATCTTGTGATGATGATGATGATGATGCATCTTTACTATTCACAAGGATTGCCCGGTTTCCGACCGAGGGCTCGACGTATTTTTTTGGTGTCCACGTAGCATAGTCGTTGTTATAATTCGAGAAACGCCTCGAATTGGGTATTAACTCGTTGTTGTCAATGGATTGAGGTTGAGTTGTGGATCGCAAAACAAAGAACCAAGACATAAGAAATAAGGTTGATGTCATTGTGAATAACAAAAGTAATGACTTTCTAGAAACAATGACCTTAATTGAGGACACATTTTTCTCAGTCATTTTGATAATAATGTTCCAAGAATTTACTCAAATACGAGTTACAAACATTTGACAAAAATATCTAATCGTTAAATAATTCTGTTTCATTGCTAAAATAGCAGTGTCAGAATCTCAAGAACATTAGAGTTTGAACATATAAGCGTGTTTATAGATCTAAATAGTGACAATTCCGGAAAACTTGATTATCAATGTTTCCTTTAACGGGAACAAAGCATTAAAAAGATGAAGGGGGAAAAGAGTTGAACAAAAATTAGAACAAACTACAGATTCGAGGTGGTTAACATAGTAACATCATAGTGTGATATCAGTGGTTGTTGGAAAAAGAGAAACACATGTGAAATGAGTTGGAAAGAAAATAGGAATGGAGAGTGGGAATAGGGTCTAACAATGGAATCGGGCTTCTATTTTTATTTTTAGTCTATTTTTGTGTGTTTCACAATCTCACTAAATATTAGTTTGTGAAAAATACAATAATAATAATAATAATAATAATAATAATAAAAATTTTTTGGTAAATGTCCTAATTGGATCAACAATAGGTAATTAATCTTTGCGAATTCGACGGAATTTAGGATGCATTTGGTTCACTTTATTACAGATGCTCTTTTACTCTATTTAGTTTTTTCTTTTTAAAATGTTAAAAAGTAAAAACAGATCATATTTTTTATTATTTTATAAAATTTATGCAAATAGGTTAAAAACTGAATTTTTTTTCAGTAAAAAAAACAAACTAAACTTATCTTCTTATTATATAGTTTAATTACATTTATTTGGACCGTATATACAAACTCATACACATTACATATTCACACATCTAACATTTTAAAGAATTTTTATCTATTATTTAATATTATTAACATTCGAACTCAAATCCAACGTATTAAGAAATATGCTAATATGCAATTTTAAGTTTTTTAACTAAGTTCTCGGCTGGAAATTGTATAGGTTTTTTTTTTTTTTTGGGTCAAATATACTTACACACGCACATCCCTTTCCTTTTTTAATGGATTTCATATATCAATTTCTTAGATAGCTAGAATTTAAATTCGGTGCACTTCCTAGCAAGGCAAACATAACTGTCACCAAACCAAGCTTGCGGTAGAAAAAAACATTGGAGAATTTTGTTAGGAAAAGATTTTTTGTTGTCGGAACAATGCTAATGGGCCTGGACCTGAGTCCGAGCCCATTGTGTCTAATTTTAATGCAAACCTTTTGGTAAACGGGTCAGCCGCCGGCAAAGAAGCTGAAAACATGCGTGCTGACGCAAACATGTCATTCATTGAATTTGTTGGAGTAAGGGGTATACAGAGAACTTTTTGCTGATGTAATAAAGTAGGGAAGAAACAAAATGTTAAAGAGGAAGAAGATTCACAACAAGGTTAATTTTTTTGGATATTGGATAAAAATTGGTGTAATCTTTTAATATTGGAAATTATGGTGTTTTACAAAATTATGGGGGTTATAGATTTCGTAGAGTGCGAATTGTCATATTAATATTTTTTTAATTTATAAAGACAATACACACACTGCGTATTGTATTATTTTAATATTAAATTATAATACACAGTCTACGTATTGTAAATACACAGTCTGCATATTGTCAGTACAATACGTGTTCTGCGTATTGTGTTTGCATAGAGCAGCGTTCTCATAACACTGTAAAATTCTATTTTTTACAATATTAACGTAAAACTCTCTCCACTCTTCCATATTAAAATAAAAAATCCTCACAACAAGGTCCATGAAATGGTTACTAAAGTTCAAAGGAGTAATAAAAATGAGGAATAAATAATGGGAGTTCATTGCAACCGCCATACTGCTAGAGCAAAGTTCACTGCATCAATATTACATAGATCATCAATTATGGAAGTACGTAGAATTTATTATAGTAGAAATATACTTTAAAAGGGAAAAGATGGTATCGTATTAAATGACTAAAAGGAGAATATAAAAAATTAATTTTTAATTTAAAAATACTAAGCGACAAACATATTTTGAATCAAATTTTTAATTAAGTATTGGCTCGTGTTTTCTTTTCTTTCAGATGCAGATACTTCTTTCTCTATTTGTTGACGACATTGTTGTTTAATTTTTTTTATTCTCTTTTAGTACTGTTATCATCATTTTCGTCGTAGTTTTCATTTTTTTTTTGTTTAATCACATTCAGATATATTTTATTCCCAAGATTTCTAATGCTAAAAATGTGACTCAAGTAGGACCAATAAATCTATCTTCAGTCTTTTACAAGATTATCTCTAAAGTATTTGTACATGGACTTTAGAGTATGATGAATAGACTCATTAGCCCTACGCAGAGTGGTTTTATTAAAGGCAGATTAATCTCTGATAATATCTTAATTGCTCACGAGTGTATACATTACTTGAAGAATAAAAAAAGGGAACTCGAAAATAAAATGGCACTAAAATTAGATATGAGTAAGGCATATGATAAGGTGGAATGACACTTTTTTTAGTTTATATTGGAGAAGTTTGGTTTTTACTCCCGATAGATCATGTGGATTCGAGAATTATTAGTGACAAGTGTTTTTTATTCTGTTATTGTGGAAGGACAATCTTATGGTTTCTTCAAACCAAATAGAAGTATTCGACAAGGAGATCCTCTATCTCCTTATCTTTTTCTTTTCTATGCAGAAGGTCTCTCCTTCTTGCTACACAAGGCAGAACAAAATAGACTAATTCAGGGTCTTCAGATACATAGGCGATGTTCCAAGGTCAACCACCTCCTCTTTGCTGATGATTCCATCTTATTCTGTAAGGCTAATCCTGAAGCATGTTCAAATATCCTGCATTTATTGAATTCTTATGAAAGCATCAGTAGCCAGAGGATAAATCTTAATAAATCTGTTGTATTTTTTAGCCACAATACTCCCTCCACTACTCATACACTACTGGCTAACTCTATGAATATTAATCATATTGGGGCTCAAGATAAATACCTTGGTTTGCCTTCTACAGTCCCTAAATCGAAAAAGGTTTCTTTTAGTATGATCAAAGAAAAGGTTCGGAAAAGAATCCAAGGATGGATGCGCAATCTTCTATCGTCAGGTGGTAGACACGTATTGCTTAAGGCAGTGGGAGAAGTTATTCCTATTTATACATTGTATTGCTTCAAGTTGCCTGATGGTTTAATTTTGAAAATTCACTATCTACTTTCTCAGTTCTGGTGGGGACAAAAAAGTTCTGAAAGGCGGATGGCTTGAATTAGCTGGGACACTATGTCTCGCCCACGAAAAGAATGAGGTTTTGGATTTAAAGATCTCAGAATCCAAAATCTGGCGCTTTTAGGCAAACAGTTTTGGCGACTAGTAACAGAGCCTACTTCCTTATTATCCAAAATCCTAAGAGGTAAATACTTTAACAATGGTAATGCTATAACGGCAGAAATTGGAGTCTTATCTTCTTGGGGATGGAGGAGCATACTGGAAGGTCAAAAGATTGTTGAAAAATGTCTTAATTGGGTTGTGGGTACTAGAGAGAATATCCAAACCTTTGAAGATCGTTGGCTGCCTCCTCCGTATCCTTTAATAATTTCTGACATGCCAAATAGACAGGCTATTTTTGAGTTGGTTCCAAGAGTTAAAGATCTAATTACTAAAGATAGGAATTGGAATCAAAATCTCATTCAAAAAAAATTTTTTTAAGACGTTGCAAACAGGATTTTGTCAACTAAAATTCAATAGAGTAAGGACAAATTGCAATGGGATTTGAACAAATCTAAGCAATATGATACAATTTCAGGTTACATAATTGGCTATTTATTTTACCATCCACCTCTGGAGCTTTGCCCTAATTATATGCAGCAGAAAAAACCGTGGATTGATCTATGAAAGTTGAACTTGCCTCACAAAATTAAGCTATTTATTTGGAAAGCTCTCCATGGCCGACTTCCGGTGCTTGCTCAGATTCATCACCGCATCCCATCTATATCACCAATATGCCCCTACTGTCATGAAGCAACAGAAACAGTCACTCATTGTTTGATCGATTGCTCTAGAATTAAAGATGTATGGTCTCAGAGTTATCTTCGTGACTGTTTTCAATGTCGTCTGCCATTCTAGCAAACTCTGTCAAGTTGCTCAGTGAAATCCAAAGAACTCCCAGTTTAGGTCGTCATCTCCATGAGGCAAGCTCTTAGTTGCATTCAATTTGATTTATCATTCTTTCTTCTTTAAGATTTTTCTTCGTTTTTCGACCACGCACCATTGGATAAATACCTTCAGTGTAGTATTTTTGGAAAATCTCCACCTTTTATTATCCTGTCTTGTTTTTGGACATCTTTGTATTTCATTTTTCAATAATTAATGAAATATAACCTACTATTTTTGAAAAAAAAAAGAAATGCCCGTAGCATTTAAATAATAAAATACAATTGCAATAATGTAAATATTTGTATACTATATTAATAAAATATACAAAAAAAAATAAAATTTTGATGTACAATACAAAAATCTTAGTGTATATACAAAAATTTTGAGATATAGCCCAAAAATTTTTGGAAGACTACATACTCAAAATATTGACTCACCCAACTAATAAAATATATTTGTAGCAAAAATTTGTATGCTATGTCAATAAATTTGTATTATGTGTAAAATTTTTTGTACTATGCTTCAAAAATTTGTGTACTATATTAATAAGTTTTTGTGCTCTCCGACAAAAATTTGTGTGCTGCACAATTAAAAAAAAAAAAGAAAAAAAGAATAGTGACATATGCATGTATTTTTTTTGCGGGACTTTGCGCCAACTTGATTGAACTTAAATATAAAAATACTTATACATGTAGTATCACTCTTTTTAATTAGTCAAAAGATTATCTATTTATTATTTAATGTTCTAAAGACATATATTAAAATTATAAATTAAATTTTTTATTAAAAATACAAAAAATAAATAAATTTTTAATGCACTTATTTTATATTTATGAAAAGCAAATTTTAAAATTTTTTATTAATGATCAATTTATTATGTACCCTAAAAATACATGTTAATACTAGTTAATTTTTTGGTTTAGTGGTTATAAATTAGAGTATAGAGTTAATGATTTATAATTTAAATTTTAAAACTTAAAATAATTAATATAATTTAAAAAATTGATTAGTATTGGTTAAGAAATCAATTATCTAATATTACTTAGTAATTAATTAGGAGATGGAATGGAAACGGTGGTTGGTTGACTTTTTTATGGTTATCTAGACAATTTGGATAAAAAAAATGATAGAATCTTTAAAAGTTAAGGTTCAAGTGTGGTCGACATTATTAACAGATTCTTTATAAGTTACGATGAGTGGCTTGGTGGTAAATCCTATAGTTATTGATGGTAATGTCAAAAATGACTAGAGATTGTTATTTTTAGCGTTATGAATTTTTATTTCTTTTCTTTTGTTCCACCTTATTGTGTTGAGTATTTTTACTTAAAAAAATTTAACTAAGAGATAATATGATATATAAAAAATTAACTGTCTCATACTTTAACCTAACATTAGCCAACAATTTATTAGACTCCAAACAAGTTTAAAAATAAACAACTCTCCTATTAAAAATAAAAAGTTGACATTTATTTTTAAATTTGTTATCGAAGACTTGTTCTCACGATTTAAAACAGATTTATAAATAAAATTGAATTTAAATTTTAAAATTAATTTAAAATTAATTTATTTTTTCAATTAAACCGATTTAGAACTGGGCTTAGAATTGAATCTTTTCTTCAATTGAGTTCTAATTTAATTTTATGAACCATAAAACTGGTTTTGAGATAAATATAATTTATATTTTTAAAAATGATTCAGTTAAAAAAACTAACTAGTGTAGCTAATTAATTGAAAAATAAGTTCATTACAAAGAAAAAAAAAATAATTCTCACTATCCTAATTTTTTAAATTTTAAAATTATTTTTTTTTTAAAATTAGTTGGCTCCAAATTAGTTATACCTTAGTTCATTTCTCAGATTTTTTCTTTTACAAATTCAAATCATGTCCTCCTCTAGCTGCAAGGTTTGACATGCATAGCGAACTTGATATTCACCATCACATATATATATTTCAACAATATGGAATTACAAATACTCAAATAGTCAACATTAGTATTCATCTTAGCTTGAAGGCACAATTATTATACAATATACATTATACACTCATTCATTCATTCATTCTATAAAGAGGGAATTAATTAATTGATTATTAATTAAAAGCCCTGCAATTCCTTCGAATCTCTCCTTCATTATCAAGCCAAACGTTAACAGCAGACAATTTTATCATCGCATTTGCAAAATTCTGAAACAAGATATCACCATCCGTCGCAAAACGCGAAACCATGTCTCTCGATGATTCGTCCATAGCGAGCTGCTGATCGAAGTGAAGTATGCCTCTCCTCTCAAGAATTTGATTATAAAATCTATTATCAAACGCAAACGGCGTGTTTAGGTCCAAAAACACGGTCGGATCGTTCGTGGCCGGCCGGTTCGACGATCCACATAACTGCACCAACCTTGCATCCAAATCAGGATCCATGGTGGGATCAACACTTCCTCCTCGAAAGCTCGAAAGCCTCTCGCGAAACATGCTACAATGCGCCACTCCAACTGAGTGTCCTCCTCCCACCAGCGTCACCATTTCTATCAGCGAAAACCCCTTTGCGCCGAACGACTGCATAGCTTCCGATACCGACAGTGTCGGCGACGGAAGTCTCACTTCTCTTGGGTTCGAAACTAACCCGTCTCTTCTTCCCGTCGGGACATTGTAACTTGGTCCGCCGGCTAGAGCCACTGCGTCTCTCGTCGCCAGTGATATGATATCTGCACACGACACCGTTTCAGGGCAAGCTCGTTCCAAAATACTCTTAGCGTCGTCAATGATGTCGTATCCTCGAACAGTTCGGTTCGGCACTGCATCTTTCTCCGATGACCTGTTCCCCGTTGGATCTATTAGCAGTGACGCATCACAACCCTGGAGACAAATACAAAATAAATTAATAGAATTTTAAATTTTAAATTTTAAACTTTTTCATAGACTTCTAAAAATAGTTGATTCAATAATAGCTTATTTTATACTCGAACAAAACAATCATGAAAGTGCATGCGAAGCAAGGCGGCGGTTATGGATCTGTCTTTGTTGAAATGCCTCTGAACAACATCACGAACAATTGCCTCTGCTTTTGGACAACTGACACCATAGAAGCCAAGCCTTAGGTTTGCAAAGACGAAAGGAAAGACAAAACAGAAGGTTATTATTGTTAGGATGGTGATAATCTTCATCTTCATTATTGCGGTGCTACTACTCCTTCTATTTCCTACGTCTTATTTTATATAAAGATGGAAACTCAATAACAGTCAACTTAGCTATTAAAAAAAAATTTAATCAAATCAGTATATAATCTAATTGTTTTCAATTATCAACTGCATTTGAGTTTTCACCGTATATGAAAAGAAAGCATCAAGTTAATGTAACATTAACTAATATATTTAGTAGAAGTTTACTCGGTGGAATTTTCTCCCTGAATCTCTGAATCAAAATCAGCATATAATTTTGTGTTATTGCGTGACCATTATTATTAACTAAATTCTATAAATATTATTTTACTTTAACACTACTCTTCACCAATACTATAAGCTAAATTAAAGGACCTTTTTTAGTTGGTTCCAAACTTCTAATATAAAAAAAGGTTATTTTAATTTAAAGTCTTATGGTCAATTTCAGGTAATTCTATCTAGCTAGTCATGACTCATGAGGATAACGTCATATTCAAAATAGATATTAAGAGAATCAAACAAGAAAACTATAATGAGTTTGACGCCCAAAGTAACGGTGATCGTAAATTCAGGGTGGTGATTCTTAACCTTTTGTGGAATTTCAAGAAGATTATTGTCAACACTATTTAAAAATTCAATAATTCTATGTATATATATACAAATAGATTGTAATTGAGTTAATTTAATGACTGAATTTTTGTGTATATATATATATATATATATTTTTAAAAAAAATTAAATACATTGCAAAGCCACATTTATGGATGGGGGTATCATTATTTTGCATTTACACTACACGATAGCGTGGTCTATCAGAAGTCATAACTTATTCACATTGCCACCATTATTATTCATCTGAACGTGGTTCATTTTTGTGTTACCCTTGAACGTTTTCCTCCGTAAATTTTGTTGTTGTGGAAAAATATTTTTAATCTATATACTTATTGCCAATAATACTTTGTTTGGGTGTTAAAACTTAAAACAAAGTTGAACTCAGACACAGTTATTTTATTATAAAATTAATAATTAAAAATATAATTGTTAAATAATTTGATATATTTAAAATTTTTAAATTTTTAATTTTATATAAAGATAACTATATATTAATTTTTAGAATTAAATTAAGAATTTTAAGTATAGGAAGGTATTGAATTTGAATTTGAGGAGAGACATCTCTTTGCTAAGGACTTCCAAATCATTTTAAGCTAAAATACAGGAATAAAGAAAGCTGCAAACAGCATCTGTTCTAATAAGGTCCAATATTTGATATATATATCAGCAATGTATAAGACATATACGAATAGTGCTAACGAGTTATAACTCAAATGACGTAATTTTTTTGTTTTCGTCACCTAAAAATTTTGGGTTTGAACCTCACTTCTAACTTAAAAAAAAACACAAATAATATTAGATTACAATAGAGTACTTACAAGTAGTTACAAACCATAATCTGAAATGAAGAATGATATAATAACATCATCAGAATTTATTATTATTAATTATCACTTAGCTATTAATATTTAAAAGTATAAAAAATATTATTAAATTACTATACTAAAAAAATTAAACTAAAAAAATTGAGTTAATGACTAAATAATAATAATAAATTATTATAGTCTCCTAGTATTTTTCCATAGATTTATCCAATACAATATGATTTTGTCAATCTTATTTTAAGTAATATGCAATGCTTTCTTAATTAAAAGATAATAACATGCATATTTGGGAGAGTGAGACACGTTTAATTAATAATATATAATGGTTCTATAAAGGATGATTAACAGCCCTACAGTTCCTTCGAATCTCTCCTTCATTTCCAAGTGTAACATTAATGGAAGACATTTTTATCATTGCACTTGCAAAGCTTTGTAACAAGCTTTCACCATCCGCCGCAAAACCCGAGACCATGTCACTTGATAATGGGTCCAAAGCCAGCTGTTGATCGAGGTTAAGTATGCCTCTTTTCGCAAGAATTTGGTTGAAAAAGCGATTATCAAATGCCAAAGGCGTGATTTGGTCCAAATACACACTTGGATCGCTTGTTGCTGGCTGCTTTGCCGATCCACATACCTAAAATATCATCACAAATTTTATTATTATTATTTCTATTATTAAAAAATAGAAGTAATTTTACTAAATAATAATATATGAAAATTTATTTTTTGTAACAAACTAAACATATTATATGCAAATTTAAATTTACTAACAAAATAATAATATCTTATTATATTTTACAATTGGTTCATTTTTTTTAAAATATAATCTAAAATTTAATTCATCAATTAATGCGGTTTGTAAAAAATAGAATTTAATATAATATAAATTAGATGAGTAATTTTATTTGAAGGTAAGACCCACATGAAGTTATTTTTATATGAAAGTGATAGTTAAAAATCATTAGATGATAATTTAGTTAAATTTATTAAATATTTTATTGATTTTTAAATATCAACCTCACATTAAGACAATTACATAAATTTAAATACCTTTAATAAAGATAAAAATTCATGTACAGTTAACTTTACGTGAAGTTGATAACTAAGAATCGTTAAATAATTTGACTAAATTATCATCTAACTATTCTTAATTAATAACTTCACATAAAATTAATTGCGTTTCCACCGTTAATAAATTAAGATACTTTGGTACCTTCCCCAATTCTGCATCCATATTAGGATCCATGGTGGGATCAAGGCTTCCTCGAAAGCTGGAAAGTCTGCTGCGAAAATTGCTACAATGGGTGGAGCCAAGAGAATGTCCTCCTCCGACGAGTGTCACCATTTCAAAGAGTGTAAAGCCCCTGGCGGTGAAGAAATGCAGAGCCTCGAACACCGACATGGATGGTAAGGGAAGTTTCACTTCTCTTGGGTCTGATACAAGCCCGTCCCTTCTTCCTGTTCCCACATTGTAGCTTGGTCCACCCGCCAAAGCCACCGCATCTCTCGTTGCCAGTGATATGATATCGGCACATGACACTGTTGAAGGACAAGCTTGTTCCAAAGCACTTTTAGCCTCATCAATTATGTCGAATCCTCGTACGGATTGGTTTAGCCCTGCGTCTTTCTCCGATGTTCTGTTTTCAGTTGGATCGAGTAGCAAGGACGCATCACAGCCCTGATAACAGAGAAGCAATCAGCATATCAAAAATTTTAGAAAAAAAATAAAAAATAAAAAATTACGTGCAGTTAATATCATATGAAGTTAATAATAAAAAACCTTAAAAATTTTCAGGTATCAACTTCATATGAAATTTATGTAAAAACGTAAATTAAATGCACCTTAATACTAAAATACCTATACCTATTTATATTAATTGAGATTTATGAATCTATGTAAGAAATATTAGACATGCATTTATATTTTTCTTTCAGAAGAATTAAAACTAAATAAAGATGAGAAAAAAAATGCAATTAAATAGTAGGTTTATACTCTAACAAAACAATCGTGAAAGTGCATGCGAAGCAAGGCGGCGGTTATGGATTTGTCAGTGTTGAAACGCCTTTGCACAACATCACGAACAATTGCCTCCGCTCTTGGACAGCTCAAGCTATAGAATCCTAACCTTAATTCTCCTAACACCAAGGGAAAGACACAAAACAAGGTTATTATTATTAAGGTGGTGCTGTTCATCTTATGAGTAGTGTGGTGGTACTTCTGCTTATGTATCCTTCCTCTTATATATAATACACCATCAATTTAATGTAATTTTAAGTACTATTTAATAATTTTATTTAACTCCGTGCATGAAATTTTCTAACTGAATTTATGCATCAAAATCTGAAAATCAGCATAGTTAATATTACAACTACATTAGATATACATTAAAATTAAAATTAGTCACTAAAATTAATTATTAATATAAAATATATGTTAAAATTAAAATATAAATATATATTAAAAATAAATTAAATAATATATATTTATATATAAATATATTAGTAACTAATTTTAATATATAAATAATATTTTTATTAATATTATATAAAAAGAAATTGGTAAAACATGATCCACGACATTAATTATTAAAGTACAAGACCTCTCTCTCACACGCTCTCTCTTTGGAATCCAATATAAATACAACCTTCCTATTATCTCTTATTATGGTACCCTCATTGTTGCTACTATTTTAATAATTTCCATTAATTCCAATAATCTCTCATTTAATTTGTATTTCATTGACCTCAATTTTTTTTTCCTTACACCAATTAAAGAATTCAATTGTCTCTTTTTTTAATTGATTATTCTAATTAGACGGTTCAATTATTTTAAATAATGAGCAATTGAGAATATAAATAACTTAAATAAAAAGTAAATGAAAACAATAAATGACAAAAAAGTAAAATGACAAAAATATAAATTCTTGAAAATTTAAAGTGTAAGAATGTAAATACTGGGAATCTAAATTTTAAAAAATAAGAATGAAAAGAACATTGGGATTAAGAGATGTTGCATTCTCAGAATCAATAATTTTCATCTCCTCTTCAATCATGCAATGATTGATCTTCTGCCAAATCATAAGTGATTAAATTCCAATGTCTTGGTAATTCAATTTCTCTTAACTTGATCAATTGTCAATGTCTTGATCTAATTGCTCGTGAAAAGAGATGAATATTGGTCTTTGATTTAGAGCCACACAATTTCATGAATTAAGTTATGGGTCGATTATATGTCACATATCAATCCCAAACCCAAATTCACAAAAATTTAGAAAAAGATCTTCAAGCTCAATTCTATGATCCCTTTTTCAAGTTCTCATAGAATTTAAGTTAGATTCAAATTTTTTCTCAAGATATTTGAATTTTTGTGGTGAAGAACGAATATTTTTTTTAAAGAAACAATGAAAGAGGAATTAAAGATAAAGAATCAAACAAATTAATCCATTGAATTATAATAGAACTCTCTTTCTCAAAGAAAAAAAAATTAAAAACTCATAACTAAAGATTTATAAAATGAGTACGAAAGAAATTAAAAGAAGAGAAGAGAATGAGAGTGAGGAGAGAGTCCTAAGACTTCCCTTTAAAAGTGTGTGTTGTGTGTGTAAGGTCCTATTTATAAACTATTACAAATTCAAATGAAATTTAAATTATAATCAAATTCAAAACTAAATTGAGATTATTTCTTGGGCTTGAAAACTTAGAAAATTGAGGAATTAAAGAGAGAATTGAATCCTAGGAGATTGGATGTGGAGCAGCATGCAACGCCACACTTTTTTCTCAAAGGATGACCCAAATTCATCATGTGAGGTACCAAGTGGCACAATAAGGACATGGCGTGGGACGCCAAGTTTCTAGGTCTTGGATGACCCAACATCAATTGGCGTGGGACGCCAAACTCTTGCCATGGGACGCCAGCTTCATGTTTTGGCTTAAAAAATGTGTTTGTGGTGTATTTTTGTTTTATGACAAAGTTGTGTGAAAATCTTGTGTGTGTTTGGATTTCAGTTTGCATACAGGAGTTTGCATAAAAGTGATTTTACAAAATTGATTTTGATAAAAAGTAAGTTTGGGTTAACGTAATTTTTGTTTGACAATTTTTATATTAAAATTGATTGCAGTAAAATAAATGTTGTTTGGATTATACTACTCAAAATCACTTTTAGATGAAAAATTACTAAAAGAGACATCAATTTAAATAATTTTTTTATATATGCAAAATCAAAATACTAACAAAAATAATATAAAAATATTTATCAAATAAATAAAATAAATATAATAAAAAATAAAAATATAAAAGGGAGTACTATAAATTTTATAATGTCAAACAAAAAAAATATTCTATAATTTTTTAGTATTATTTTTTACTATAAATTTTCATTATTTATGGTTTTGTTGTTACTTATAATTAATTTCTTATTTATTTTGTCCTTTTTTATAGGATCATAATTTATATTATACAAAATTTTGATAATAAACGTAGTATATAATAATTACAATTACAAATTTTACAAAGTCAGAATAAAAAATAAAAAAAATTAATACAAAACAAAAATAGAGTACTTCAAAGAATAGAAAAAAATCATATACATAAGAAATAATAAAAATTTCATAAAATCAACAACATATATCATATGAACAAAAAAATATAATAAAAAGTAAATAAAATTCGTATAAGTAAAATTAAAAAAAATAAAAAATTTCATACGCAACATAAATATAATGCAGTAAAGGATAGAAAAAAAATTCATATAAAAAAATAAAAATATCCTAAAAAAAGTCAACAACATTTGTCATATGAATAAAAGAAATACAATGATATAAATAAAAAAGCCAAACAAAGATAAAAAAATTTCATAAAAAATACATATAAAAAATAGTATAATAAATGATTAAAAAAACTCATAAAAACATAACATGAATTAGAACACTACACATATAATATAAAAATATTTATCATATAAATAAAAAATATAATAAAAAATATAAGTAAAAAATACAATAAAAAATATAAAAATTAAAATATAAAAATAAGTAATAAAAATAATAAAAAATTAAAATATTCAATTTGCTAGTGATTAAAATAAATTTGAACTATTTTAATGAAAAAAAATTTGGAACGAATAACTATGAAGAAGTAAGAAGAACTACAAAAAATTATTATGAAAGTAATAGTTATTAGTATCTTTTTATAGAAGAAAATGAAGGGTAGGGTTAGTAAAAAAGAAATAAAATTTCATCTAATTTTCCAAAGACAACAAGCAACCATGAAAGTGAAACGCAGAAGCTACAAATTTTAGCTTCTCCTAAACGTGCGTTTAGAAGCAGAATCACTTCTGCGTTCAGGAAGATAAAAATGGCCAAACAAAAAAGTGAAACTTTCAAGAAGCTTAAACGTGCTTCTCTCCTCCCCAACGTGTTTGCCAAACACACCCCTTGTCAATTATGACGTATTATATATTATTGAAAAGTTCTTAAAGTTAGCTTTCTAATGTTGTTAGAAGCAAGTCATTTAAACCTCTATAACTCAAGTTATGCTCTTTTGAAGGTGACTAAGTCAGGCTGCCAAGCACTTGTCATTGGACGCCACTTTCACCACGTCAAACGCAAACTGGGAGTCATGCATACGCATGATTCCCCCTTTTTGCTCTTTTTTGTACTTAGCTTAAAATGATGATTTGCACCCTTAGATTCAGTGTTTACTATAAACTATTATATATCGTTGAAAATTTCTGAATATCTACTTTCTAATGGCACTAGAATCACCTCATTTGGAGTTTTGTAACTCAAATTATTCTTATTGGAGTATAAAAAAGTCAGGATTGCAAATTCTTTTTGGACTTCTCTTGGGCTTGTTTCCAACTTTTGCTACATTCCTTACTTCTCTAAAGGCCTCTTTGATTATCCATATTTGCCTAACATCTTTCAATCATTTCCTACACTTAAAAACACAAAGCAACTCCAAAAAGTATTGATCAAAGTACCAAAAAATCTCAAACAAGAAAAGAAAATCTCTAACTTAATTTAGTGAAAGAAACTCTAAGGAACATAGATTAAAAACATGAAAATCCTACCAAAAACAATAGATCACTTCTTTTATTTAAAGAAATAATAACTAAAAACTACTAAAGATACGCATGCATCATTCAATAAAAAAATGTCCTTGTCCATCACTTAATTCTTTGTCTCCGCGCTTCTTTACCACAAAATTATATTATAAATCTAAAGAAAATTTTTACAAAGCACATTATAGAGTACATAGTTTTTTACACATAGCATAGAAAACTTTTTTATATAGCACATAAATTTATGGATATAGGACATAAATTTTTGTACATATTTGATATATTTACCAATTTTTTTGTACTGTGTACTAAAATTTTTGTATTTTGTATTAAAATTTCTATGTTTAATATCTTTGCTAACATATATAGTAGAAGAAAAAAAAGAAAAAAGAAAAAGAGGAGCAACAATAATAGATATGGCGGCAGCTATAATAACAACGTCGAAAAAAGAAGAGTATAGAAGAAGAAAAACAAAGAAAGAGGAGAGGAAGAGGAGCACGTAGGTGCAGATGAAAAAGAAGAAGCAACACGATGATCTCAATTTAAAAAAAAATATTTGGATGCCTAACTTTATTATGATAAAATAAATAATTTAGTTTGTATTTAATCTTTTATCATTTTATTTTATTTTTCTGTTGGAATAATTTTTGGACAATTTCTTCATAAAAAATATAACTTTTACATTTTTTAAAAGAATAATTTTAGGTGATTGTTGTGATATTTAAAAAATAATGCCTAATTTATTAAAAATAAAAAATAAAAATTTAATTTTAAAAATATAAAATAAATAATTTTTAAATATTTTAAATTTATTATAAAAATTAAATACTAAATTATAGACACTAAAAAATTTATCATGATTTATTCAACCAATTTCCTAAGTGTCGAAAAAAAAATATAAATAATGACAAATTTAAGAAATTCAATCCCTTTTTTAAAAGAAGTTATTTGGATTTTTTTTACATGATCTAAATTTCTTTTTTTTTTTTGTTTTTCACAGATACTGAGCTCCATTTAAGGGTTTATGGCTGATCAATGAGTTGCTGCATGTACAAGGCGGGATTTGAACCCCCACCACTTACTTAAGCAGACTAATAAATTAACCACTAGACCAACCCAACTTGATTCTACATTTCTTTAATTAAACCTTTTAGTACTTGGACCAATAAAAAAAACTAGTACAAAAAAATGTAATTTTTAATATCTTTGGATCACGCTATTTCTTCTTGGCCTTTTATTTTTTTTTCCCTTTTTCTTTCTAAAAAAATTCCATTTTGTTATATCACACAAGAAATTTCTCTCACTTGAAAGTCACTTTAATATCTTTGCATCACTTTTTTGCACTTTATTTCTGACGTCATTCCATCTTGGGTTTGGTTCGCCCTTTTTGGCTGACTCATCTGCCAGCTGTTACAATCCTAGCATTCTTTCTTCTATTCCCATTGGACCAATTTTCTTTGTTAGTTTTTTTTAAGTTATGTGAAATTTATTCTATACTTATAATCCTGATTAAAATCTTATTTTAAATTTATAATAACACTCAAATTTTTTATATTACAATAAAATATAAAATTAATTTTGATGTATTGATAAAATAAATATTTTATATAATTTTTAATTATATATTTTTTGAATAATTATTTATATGATTAATATTAAATTTTTTTATTATTAACGTGATTGAATATACGTATAAAATTGTTTTACATTAATATTATATTAAAATATTATTATTATTATTATTATTATTATTATTATTAACCGTGTTAATAGTGTCATCAATAGCAATTTAAATTAATGTTTCTAGAAGTACACCACTAAAAAAGTTTCCAGAAGTAATTCTGAAAAAGAAACATTATATTTGTTTTTAAATAATTATTTATTTTAAAGTTTTTATTTGGTAATAATATCACAAAAGTCTATTGGAATTATAATAGTAATAATTATAAATTATGCGTTTTAATTATTACATAAATTAATTCTCTCTCATCTATAAATTTAAGTACAAAAATATTGGATAATAAAAAAATAATTAAAATATATCTTATTTATCATTTTATTAAAATAAGTATAAACTTTTTTTTATCTTTCTAGCATTAATTTAATAAATAGATATTTGTTCACATTATTTAATATTTTTATTGTCTATTTATATTTTTTCATTCAGTAATTTCAAATAATTATTTTGTTATAATTGCGTGTATGAATTAAAGAACTGATAAAAAAATATTTTTAATTTTAAATAAATGTGCAAATTCATTTTATTTTTACTATTTTAACATATTTTTCTCTTTTATTAATAAGTTACCGACGAAAAAAATAACTAATATTGATAAAATAAAAATATAAAAATGAGAATAATTTAGAAAAGAGGGTATTAAAAATCAAAATTCATTACATGAAGTGTTATCATATTATTAAATGAAAATATAAATAAACCAAAATTAAAAGGTACACATCAAAACAATGTTGTGAATCAGAATCAAACTACCGAATATAATATAAGAAATAAACTCAACTTTCACATGTTAGTGTCAAGTGATCACTGGTGCATGAATCAAGATTAGATATTTAATCGGATTAAAAAAAGAAGCAAAAAGGGTAAAGTGATAAGAAGGGATTTATATAATATAATATTGTGTACGGTCCAATGTATTGAATTTCGTCCAGTGACATATTTCCAAAACATTTAAGAAAAGAAAAAAAAAGTATTACTTTTCTTTTTCCCTATGAATAAAGGCCAAGTTTTTTAATGACTTGTATGAAGGGAAGCATAAAGAAGAGACCACGCAAAAAATATAATTTAAAAATAACCAAAAAATATAATTAAAGTACTAATTATTGTTTAATATATACTTAATATAATTAGTTAAAAAATATATTTTTTAGCAAAGTTTATGTTAATTAATAGCCAAATATTCGTTTGTTATTAACTTTTTAAATTTTCTTAAAATATTTTATGTGTCTAGAAAAATTCAATAGTTAAACCAGTAGTTATTTGTTAAAAATACATACTAAAAAATAAAATAATATTAAAAATATGTTAAATAAAATATTTAATATTTAAAATTATTCTTATATATTTTTTATTAGATTTTTTTCATTTATAAAATAAAATAAATAATTACTTTCTCTAAAATGATTTTTCAGTTTTATTTTTAAAAATATGATTTTTTTTGGATTAACAGCAAGTTTGCCGTCCCTCGCATTCGTACTTGCTGTTAATCTAAAAAAAAAAATCGTATTTTTAAAAATAAAACTGAAAAATCGTTTCGGAAAAAATAATTATTTATTTTATTTTATAAATGAAAAAAAAATCTATTTTTTATTTTTATTTAAGTTTAACTCCATAAAAAATAGCTTTTTTTTTTCAAAAAGAAAGATGGCACTGTGTCTATGATGGCTCATGTTCTTTGTGCTTTTTGCAGGGTGACCTTTTCTTCAGAGTGTTTTGTTTTGTGAAACTTTCACCCTCCTCTTTTTGAATAAAAAGTTTCTGTTGACACAAAAGCCTCTTTTTTTTTTTCTCTTTTTTTCTTTAACTCTGAATCTCAATCTCATTTGTTTCCTTATATATATATATATATATATATATATATATATATAGAAGTTGGTGAGTGGTGAAAAACTTCACACTTTGCAAGTTTGCATCACAAAAACATCATCATAGTAGTAACATCAAACACAACTACAAAAGATTAATGAGTGGTGCTGGGAACATGTCTGATAATAAGGATCCGGGTATCATGCTCTTTGGCATGAAGATTCCTTTGCCGGAGTTTCAGATTCCAGCCAGCTCTCAAATGGGTTGTCAAATTCAGGCAAACTTTGCAGCCATGGTAGATACTTTCTTAAGTTCTTCTCATCTTTGTTTTCTTTTCTTGTAGTAAGATTTTCTTTCTTTCTTTCTTTTGTTTTTTCTTTGCTGGTTAATCTTAAAACAACTTAGGATTAGTTTGGATACTGATTTTGTCTTTGACATTTGACACATAAATATATAAATTCTTTTAGTTATGTAAAAGATACAAAAAAATTCTAGTATTTTCTTTCTTTGTTTCCTAAAAGTAGAAAGAACATATCTATCTCTATCTTTCTATTTTTTTTCTCTGTTTTAGAAACAAAATCCAAAAGCAATCTTAGTTATTATCTCTTCTGTTAGGCTGGTATTGATTCATTTCCAATGAATTGCTTCTTTATGTTTGAAAAAAATGCTTCACCAACTTGAATTTCATTGTATAACCCTTCATGTTCATGCTTCATTATTAAACTATGTTGATTAATTGGAATCCTCATATTAATGGAAGGCAAGACATATTTATCTTATAAGATTAAAAATTTGGTGGATACTACAATGAAGATTTATTAATTGTCTTTATGTAAAAAAATTTTGTTTACTCTTAAATGATGAATTATAAGGTTAGATTTTGATATGTTATAAAAGTATTGTTTTTATTTAAAATGTGATCAACTAAATAAATGACACTTTTATACAAAATATCTTTATAAAAAGATGTTTTTGGCATTTTCATTTGAGTAACTTCTTAAAAATTTATTATGTGCACACAAAAATTAGTTATTAAATCAGCTACTAGGTATATAAATGTGTAGGATAACTTATTTTTAATATATATTTTATATTTCAATATGTATTTTATACGAACGACCGATTTGGTGATTAATTTTTTATGTACACCTAATATAGTCGTAAAATATTAAGATACAGGACTTAGGAAATTGCTGCATTGTGTAAAGAGATTGAATTTCAAACAAGAGTAGTGTTATGTTGTTACTCTTTCCGTTTCTTTTTATCTTTCGCTCTGGAATTTCGGTACCTTCATAGCTCATGGCATCTGAAGGTACCGAAACTCCAGAGTAACAGATACAAAACGAAACGGCTCTGAGAGCAAAATTGTGATTAGAAATTTTCTCTGACTAATTCATTGCTGATTAATTTTTTAAAATCTTAGAATTCTTGCAGCAACCTGAAGAAAACAGAAGTAGAAACTCACTCTGCTCAAAACTCTGAGCAAGAAAAGAATACTTGCGGATCAAGCAACAGCAAACAAGAATCCAAGAACACTGAGGAAGGAAATGAGGAGAGTAGTAACACAGATCAAGAAAGAAGTTTCAAGAAGCCAGAAAAGATTCTTCAGTGTCCACGCTGCAACAGTTTAGAGACTAAGTTTTGTTATTTCAACAACTACAACGTCAATCAACCGCGGCACTTCTGCAAGAACTGTCAAAGATATTGGACTGCTGGTGGAACGATGAGGAATGTTCCGGTCGGAGCCGGAAGGCGGAAGAATAAGCATCTGGCCTCTCAATTCAGACACATAATAGTATCGGAGGGAACTCCGGCTGCAAGGTTAGAACCGAAAGAAGATTCATCTGGTAACAATGGTTCTGTATTGAAATTTGGTCCAGATGTTCCTCTCTGTGAATCCATGGAGTCAATGCTTAGTCTTCGAGATCAGAAGCCAAATGTTGATGCAGCAAGCTCAGCGAATTCTTATTTTCAAAATGAATCGTTAGAACAAAAGTGTTACCCTGTTCCTCCATGGATATTTTCTTGGAATCCAGGTTGGAACAATGGTGGTTCTCCGGTGAGTTTGACTTTTCCGGCAACGATGAGGGGAGTTCCAACCATTTCGCCACCGAATATTCCGTTGCAATTTGTTCCTGGAAGTTTCTGGAACAGAACACAAGTGTGGCCTTCACAAACCGCCGCAGTTTCAATAGGATCCAACGGTTGTCTTTCACCCTCTTCCTCTACTACAAGTAACAGTTGCTGCTCCGGCAATGGCTCTCCGACGCTCGGAAAACACACCAGAGATGGTAATGTCTTCATGGACGACGAGAAATCGGAGATATGTGTTTTGGTTCCAAAGACACTTAGAATTGATGGCCTAAATGAGGCTTCAAGAAAGCACTTGTATGAATCAGAAAATGGTGTTTCGAAAAAGGTGGAACAAAAAGGACAAGGCAAAGAGCGTGTATTAGGTGTGTCTCAAATCTTGGAAGCTAACCCTGCAGCAGTTTCTCGTGTTCATGCATTTCAAGAGAGCATACAATGAGTTTCAGCTTTCATTCAGCTGCGTTCGAAACGAGGAACAGAATAAGACAAGACACTGAGACAGAGACAAAAGACAAGCACAAGCAAATTTACGCATGAGAAACAAGAATAAGATACTGAGATAGAGACAGAAGACAAAAGACAAGTGAATTCACTGGTGTCTTATCTTTTGTCTCTATCTCAGTATTACCTCACATAACAAACTTGGCATATTATGGAGAAAAAGTGTTTTGCGGCCAGCATATATATATGAAGAATCTTCTTTAATTTTTTAATTATGTCCTGAAAATGATTCTTGAAGTTGCAACAATAAAACAGTGATCCTGCATCACTAATCATTTAAGGTAGTGTAAATTGAAAGTTTAGTGATTATTATTGTATTTAAGCCTATATCATGCAAAATTACTCAGCACTATATAATTTTTTATAACGATCAAAATATCCTTTAAATATTATATAAATATACCAAATTTTACCATTGTATCTTTGATGTAGCTTATGAATAAAAAGTACACATTTTAAGGGAAAAAAACTAATTAGTATAACTTTCATTATTTTGATTTTCAAGAAAAATTATGAAGAGATGCTCTTCATTGTATTTGAGAATTCATAAATAAAAAAAGAATTTCTTCTAATATTCTTGTCTTGTTATTTATATTTTTTTATCTTTGATCTTTTACATCCACTTCCATATCATCTCAAGCATAGTTAAACAACTTTACCTTGCACGGTGAACATAATTGGTTGCAATTGTCACAATTAAGCATATGTAAAGTGTCTTTACTTCATCATTGATAATTGATATTGAGTTAAAGTGCAGTTCTTTTTTCTTTTTCTTTTTTCCACATTAAAGTGCAGTTTTTTTTTTTATTGCATGTGCTTTTTGCCTTTTTCTTTATCTATTTTTAACATGTTTTCTTAATTCGTGTGATAAATCCTTTTGACTTAACCAAAATCCAAAAGTGTATCTTTGTTAAAGCCATGTTTGGGGGGCTTTCTTTTTACGATGAAAAAGACTCCTTTACTTAAGAAGTGAAGATATTTGCGTGTGGAATGTCAGCTTTCATGACTCATTTTGTGTAAAAAGCACTATTAAAAAAATCGATTTATTTGATTAAAGGCATTCTTTAGTTTTAACCTATTATTAAAAGCCCCATAGATTCTTTTTTAAAGTAATATGATAAGCAAAAATAATAAATTGTTGAGATAATATTTAATTTAGTCTCTCAACTTGCACGCCAATCTCAATTTAGTCCTTAAAGTTTCAATTACCTCAATTTTTTTGAATGTAACACATGTCCCTAACATAATTTTCGACGCATAAACGCTAAGGACAACCAGATGCTACGTTAGACTCTGTAAAACATCGTCGTTTTTATTTTGACACTCAAATAGCCTAAAAAACACCATAAGTGGTATTTATTGAAACTTTTCCTCCTAAAACAAGTGATTTGGCATCATTTTTAAACGATTTAAGCGCCAAAACCAAAATGGCGTTTTACAAGTTCCAATATGACATTGGGTTGGTTATGTCAACGCTCAACGTTTTTTGTGTTACAAAATTTGGAAACTAAATAAAAGCAATCGAAATTTCAAAAACTAAATTGAAATTCACATGCAAGTTCAAAGACTAAATTGAATATTAACTCTAAGTTCTAATGAAGTTCACGTGCAAGTTCATAAACTAAATTAAATATTAACTCTTAAGTTCTAATGATCTTCTGATATTTCTCATGATATATATCTAAATATAATTTATCAAAAAATATTAAAATATGTAATATATAACTTTGATTTAGTAACACCAGTTAACTGTTATCTTTGATGATGATAAGTAATATACGCATTAATATAAGTAATTCTAATAATATAATGAACTTAACTTATGAGCCAATGAGTTAAACTTACTCGAAGAACTCAAGCTTGACAAATTTAATATTTGAACTCAAATTGTGGTTGAAGCTCGGCTCACAAATTTACGAACTCAACTTACCGAGTTATTAATAAGTTGAACTCGAGTTAGCTCACGAGCTAGCTTGGCTCATCTTTAACCTAAGTGAAGGTCAAGCTTAACTAAGAAGAAAAATGATGGTGGTGGAAGTGGAACCGTGATGTTTATACTTGATAGTTATAAAGTGAGAAAAAATAGTATTTTTATTTTCCTAAAAAGAATTACTATAGACAACTGAAAATAACTATGAATACAAGCTGTAAGCTCTTCAATAATCACCATCGTCATAATATTCATCCTCATATGCCTCATCTCCATTTTCCTGATACATATTATCTTCATATTCTCCAGTCATGTCACCATCCTCAACTTCATCTTCTATTCCTACTGCATCATCATCCTTTAGTTTTTCCCCTAATTTGGATTCTCTATTTTCATCCTTGTCCAAAGATGGATCAAATCGTACTTTCTTGGGATTTTCTGTAGATACCTGTTGATCATAAGAGTTAAACAAAAGTGAGTACCGAACACCAAAAACGGATGGGGAAAAAAAAAAAAAAAGAAATTTTGCCCAAAACTCAAATCAGAGAGTAATGTGCGTTGAACACCATTTTTTTTTCACCGTTCAAAACACAATTTTAATTTGGGTAATGTATACTAAACGGATCATGGCACCAAAATGCTCGGTTATATGAAGACTAGAGTCTGCGTATCAAAAACCAAAAACAGTTCAGGAAGAGAATTACAGGATCACCAAATAGCTTTTCTAAGCGATCATAATTGACTTTGGAGCTGAGCCTCTGCAGATGAAACAGTATAAACAAAAATCATTACAGCATCCAAATAGTTAATTTCAAGAATATACTGTAAATTCAATTGATCAAGGACCTACAATAGTGTGAATAAGGAAACATATTAGGATATTCTCAGAAATTAATTAGCTTCCTAATTTTTCTTTACAGCTCTTATGCAATTGATATTCCATCACTATTTATCTATATTCCATGCACTTATTCCAAAAGGGGTATAACAATGCTATGTATACGGGAACTTATTCAAAATAACCTAAGAGTTCCATTTTCTTTTCTTTTCTTTTTGTTTTTATTGGGTATGCTATAATAAAGAAATTTAACATTAGAAATACCAACGATACGAAGGCAAAATACAATAATTTGGGTCAACAATATAGATATGTCTAAACAAAAGCTTTAGGGAATCATAGCCAGTTTAATAAACAAAATATATATGCATATGTTTCAATGATTTTACCTTTGTTCTCAACATCTGCCGGGTGGCCTCTATAGCAGATTGAGCAGGACCAGAATTTTTGGCCTCTTGAGCTCGTTTTTGTCTCATTTCCTGGAATGTGCATAAAAGTAGATAAAGTGAGAGAAGGGCTAAGTTGGAACTTGGAAGCTAGAGTTGTGGCAACAAGTTTTGGAAGCGTATGGTTTTCAAATAAGTAGAAGACTAATTGAGTTCTTGGAATGTAAATTTGGAAAGAAATCAAAATTTCTAGCCTAGCATTGAAAATTGAAGCCAACACAAGATTCAATATCTCGGATCTATTAGCTCAAGTGAGTAAAATTTTCTGTTTTTCCTGTGAGTTTGGGCGTGATTTTTTCTGGTTCTATTAATACCAGACCCGACAATCTTGTATTGATTAGTATAGAAAATCTTAATATGCAAGTGGAGCACAAGATTAAAATCAAACTTTGTCTAACACTTGCATCCTTGTCAATACACACACAAGTGCACAACACAGAACCTCAATAGGAAAACAAAATGTTATATCAATATTAGAAACCAATCATTATATATTTGTGTATATTAATACTTGTTCCACATATTTTTTCAGCAAAATCAATTACCAAAATATTTAAACTTTTCCAGGGAAAATAATCAAACTTTACGTAACAAAATAAACAAACTTTTGATTAACATAAAAAATCAGCCACCATTGTATTTCGATACTTTTATTCGTATTTTTATTATAAATGTAAATCAAGTTTGCTTATAAGTGGGAATCAAGCTAGATTCTATTATTATGAAATTTGATTATATTGTTTATGAAGTTTGATTAGAGATGTGAAAATGTGATCATTCCATATTCCTATATATAGTCCAATATTAGTTGCTGATTGGTGGCCTTTTATGGTGTCCATAAAGCAAAGTTGATTAAATTTTTTTCTCAAATCTTACCTTTCTGGACTTTGCCACAGCATCAGCAGCCGATTTCGCAAATTCTCTTGCTGCTAGCTCCTCTTCGGAACAATTTGCCTCGGCAAATTTCTTAGCAGCTGCAGCAGCTGCTTCCTTAGCTGCTTGTTCCTATATATAAAAGAAGAGTTTATAATTTGATAAAATAAAAGGAACCCAAGGACAACTATAGCCAAAAGGCATCCACTTCAGAGTATTATCATGACAGAATGTGGAAGAAATATCAGAGAATTATATCGAGCGATTAAACAGAAGATCAAATTGCATTGAAATTTCAGTACCTCAAGATATTCTCGATTCATATTTTCCCATATAATCTTCTTGTAATGTTTTTCCTCCTCATTGTGAAGGTAGCTATCAACCTAGGCAGCACACAATATTTTAGAAGAAGTAATTATCAGAACATTAAAAAGCAACATCAAAATACTACATATCACACACTTTCTTGAAAATATTTATGTTTTATGTTTAGTATAGGCTGAATATTCAAGCATCACGACTTCAGCAATTGTTTGCATAATGGGAAAAAATTGAACATCCTTTTTAAAATAAAAAAGAAAAAAAAATCAATCACAGCTGTAAAAGCAGAGTAGCATGTTGCTAATTGCACAAAACCATTAGCGTTTGGAAGCAGGGACTGGGACAAAGACGGGGACTTTGTATTGTGTTTGTTAACCAGAGACTAGAACTAAAATTTAAGTCTCGGGACACAGTTTCAGTCCCTTCAATATCTCAAGAAGGTGGGGACAGAGGGAATTGAAATTAATGGGGACGGAGACTGAAACTTTAATAACATCTATTTTGAAAATTACCCTCATTCAACTTTTTAAATTCCAAATCTAACCCCACATTCTCTTTTCTAACAAAATATTGAGATATAACTCAGTCCTGTACACTTCACACTAAACACAATACAGAGACTTAATTTAGTCTCTGTCTCCTAGTCTCAGTCTCTCATCACAGTGTCTCTTCCAAACGCAGCCTTAGTGCTAAGCAATAGGCAACAAATAAAACTGGTTTATTAGTCACCTCTAGATCATCAATATCAGATAAACTTTCTGATTCATCATGAGTTTTAGTCTTCGTATCATCTTCATGTGATTCATCAAGGTTGCCATCTTGAGTGGCTGTGTGCTCATAGTTATCTCCTGAAAATATCCCAAGAAAATAAGCATTTAAATAATATCAAGCAAAGAATTACAGTAGCCTAGAAAGAGGTAAAAAGAAACAAGCACCCACCAGCACTTTTTGGCTCTGAGGCATGTAATCCCTCTTTTTGGCTTCCATGTTCACCATTTGATGCTTTCACCATCTAATAAAAAGAAATATATATATATATATTAAAAAACAATAAATTGGATTTGTAGGTTGTACTAGCTGATTGCCCTTTGAAAATTGCGTTTAGTAATCATGCTTTTGAGAAGATTTTATACTTATATATATATGCCTTGAGACAGGACACTTTTTTTTTAACAGAAGAATAAGGAATACTAGCAAAAGCTGCTCCTTGATCAGATTCTATGAAGACATTTTCTCGCAAATAAATTTGAAGCAGATAAATTGAAAACTGTATGGTGCTTCAAGTGGCTCAGAAGTCAGGAAACCCGTGTAATCTGTTGGCACCTCTTCAACTGGAATATTCAGTTACAACTAGAATGCCTACTCTGGATGGAATATTCAGTGACAATTAGAATACCTGTGGATCTCATCACTTCTTGAAAGGCAGGTGTGTGCTGAGCTTTGAAATTTGGTACCAGCATGTATATGAAAATTTTGGTACTATAAAATTAAAAATGAAATGTATACTACCACAAGAGATACTTAAGGTGTACTCACATCATCTGTTCTATTGGCACTTTCCTCAGAATCTGATTTTACCCTTCTCTCCCTCTCAGCACGCTGGAAAGCAGGAGGATCCAAGCCACCATCAAGTCCACCAGAGAGTTTATCAAACTGCCAAAATAAGTGGAACAGGCAACCATCAGCAAAGGTTAATAAAAGGCAAATTCCCATATAAGGTAGAGTTGACTCACATCCTTGTAACATGTTTCACACAATCCAAGTGCAAAATAAGGCACAGCAGTACCCTTGTGCTCACATAGTAGATCTTCGGAAGTACATTTGTTCAATTCACCATTTGGTACTTTAATTGGCTGCTTTTCATGCTCTTTTGCCATTGTATGCAACTCCTCAATCTGTAAATTCGACAGATTAATGAAAATTTATATTTAATTCAAAATAGAAGTTGCCAGAAAAATGAAATGAAATAAATATTACAGATCACGACCTAAATGACACTATATTAATAATAAATTAACATTAGTCTTAGATTTATTTCAAGGTACAATTATTTGAACAAAACTTATATATAGAAAAGATGGATAAATAGGAACATGCCTATTAAATCCAACTTTTTATTTACTAAATTTGTGTAATAATAACAAGCACTTAATTTTCATGCACCGTCACTGTAAAAGAGATTTACAACCAATCATGTATTGCTACATCAGCAAAAATAACTAATTTTCAAACTCACTACTTCAAAAGTCATTTAAATGTATGAATTAGATTGGATGGACATGTAAAACTCTTTACACTGTCAATGCATCAAAACTAAATTCTAATAACAAATGTGAAATTAATCAAGATGATAAATACCTTACACTCGAACTAAGAGATCTTGCATTTAAGTCTTAGAAATAGCAAAACGTCTTTTTGCATATAAATGTGTTTTATTTGTTTTTTTTTTTTTGGGGGGGGGGGGGGGGGGGGTAAATTGGTGCACCAATCTCCTCCCCATCCCTCTTCTTATTTAAGTAAAATTACACTTCTCATATCTCTATAAAAATTAGACCCAACCATTTGTTAAAATCACCTATATCGAAAATCATTTATTCTAAACTTTTATAAATTGAACAGAAATAAGACTAAATCTAACAACATATATTCATGTATGTTTTAAACTTTTATATTACCAGCAATTTTGATCTATAAAGAATATATATTATATGATTTTAGACAGATGTGAAATTTTATAGACATGATCATATGTATAATTTTCTTATCCAATAGTAAGTTTTGTAAAAAATTACTTCAATAAAAGGTTATTCAACAGTGTAACATCCATTTAAGCCTACACCGATGTCATTGGATCCTAGCTCAAAGAATAACAGGGAATAAGAAACATACTGTCAAGCTAGCAGACTCTGTATTCTCAAACTCTACCAACCGCTTAGTCAAAGTTGCTTCACATATATGGACGATTCTTAGCTATGTTCAAAATAGCAAATCAAACAAAAAATTACATCAGTAGAGAATTAGTAAAGCTCAAGTAAGAACCACTGAAATTTAGAACTGTCATCGAAAATGAGGCAGAAAAATCCATAGGCAAGTGTATAACTAGTCTAAGCATAAGAATCTAGCCATTTGTTTTTGCTAAACTAAAGTGATTAATGTTATCAAAAATAAAAATGCTTAAGTGATAATAAAAATCCAAGGAACAAAATTATGAATCTGAATCATAGCACCACTGGTTTGTATACATGAAGCCATCCAGCATTCAAGTTTTTTTTGGAAAAATGAATAAAAATAAAAAGCACATTAATCACTTAATGGAAAGGAAAAAAAAATGCTAGTTCCAAAGAAATTAAGAAAAAGTCAATCAATCTAAAGTAACTCATTGAAACATAAAAGTCTAATGCAAATGAAAGAAGTGCTCTAATAGGAACCATTAGCCAACAATATTCCACAACTTCATTGTGGATGAAACATTATAAAATTTAATAAAACACACATACAGAGAGAAGAGAAAGAAGGTACAACTAAACAGCAACTAAAACATCAAAGCTTAAAAAACAATTTTAACTAAGATAAATAAGTGATCAAATAAATAAGCAACTTCAAAAGTCAAGCATAAAGTCGTTTAGCCACCCTACACATTATAAATGCCCAAAAAAGAAAAAACTCCGCACTGCTACAGTACAAGATCTTGAATAAAAGCAGAAATATTATTGGAGGAAAGAGAGAGAATCAGAGAAGTACAAGAACAGTGTGACCTGACTTCTGAGGAAAAGAAATCCTCTTCAAATAAAGAGTAGAGGAAATTGGGAAGAAAGAACAACCAAGAAAGCCTCAAGGAAAATAAAATGAAAACAAAATTGAAAGATCCTTTCCGTGACATAAAATTAAAAATCAATCACAAGGTAGAAAATGAAAACTTACAATGTCTGACTTAGAGCACTTAAAACCATTTGCAAGAGCAGACATATATAATGCTGCACCACATAATCCGCTTGGCTTTCTCCCTGTCTGTTTTTCAAACATTAGCAATATTACCACCAGCAGGAGAAGAAAGATTTCAGCGCCAAAGGAACAGATATGAATACCTCGAAAATAAATAAATAAATAAATAAAATCAGGAAAAGGCCAGTTCACCATCAAGTTACCTGCATCCAGTCACGTTTCATGCTAGCAATAATACTCAGCGCGGTTTCAGAGACAACCAAGTTCCTTTCCTTTAACAAATCTGCATGCAACTCAATATAGTTACGTTTACTTGTTCCAAAAACAATTAGGACAGAAATTAAAAGAGTATTTTAAACCAAATCCAATACATCTTTGAGATATTCTCATCTACTCTACAGTCTGTACATGCACACTTCTACCAGTGTATACAATTCACAGTAATAAAAGTGGTTTATTAGAAAAAGGGTTAATAAATAACTTTCCCTTTGATTTTTATTTCTTATACAACACTAAAATAGATTGACAATTATGTCATTCAGTAAAAAATAAAAGTTTATATTGGCCAAAACACTGGACATAGAATAGTCTAAGAATAATAATTATAAAAGATGAAAAGGAACAAAATTTTACCACCCATTTATATGGTACTATACATTATGCAGTAGAAAGCCAACAACGAAGTAGTGTCAATACAGTAAGGATGAGAATACCATATTGGATGAATGGATCCCCCAAATTGAAAGGATTAGAAATGAATGAATTAGAGATGATAAAATTAGGGTAACAACTATCCTATAAAAGTTGGAAAATCTCTCCTTAAAAACAGTTTCGGCATGGATGGAGAAAGATTATAGAAGCCCATGAATGAAAAAATGATAGAGGATAGCCCAATAACTAAAGGTTGATAAAGGACTATCAGCAAAACTATTAAAAAAGAATTTCAAATTCAAACTATAGAAATGATTTACAAAAAGACACTGATATCATCTTATCCATGTAGCCAACCCTACCAAATGAGACAAGACTTAGTTGTTTAGTCCTTCCACACTGCTCCTGTCCCTTTTAGTTTGAATGTCAATACTGAACAATCTTTAAAGATGAATTCTTTGGCATACAACAATGTTGCAGCACTGGCAAGTATTAAGGATGTCTATCCTCTTTCTTAAGTTACAGGTAAAATAAAAAATAAAAAAACACTCCCGTCCTCAATTGCGAAAAATTTGCAATATTAATCTGCTTCAGATAACCTACATCGTGCAATTTAATGAGATAATACTACGCACTCTACATTTCATTGATCTAAAGTGATACTTACTATTTGTGTATTTATAAATAAAAAGACTGGGATCAACAGGCTTCTGAACAATTGGGTGCTCTTCGAGCCTTAATACTTTACACAGCTGTAAAAAAACTGCACCTAGAACATAACTGCATCACAGTCATTAACAACAACAATATTCAGAGACACATTAAGATAAATCAAGAATAAAAAAGTAAGGGTAAAAATATAAAGGCAATGCCAGACACATCCAATGGGAAAAAGAGGTATACTCACACATTTATCCTTAAATAATTTGAAAAATCAATGAGAAGGTATGGCTTATTATTTTCCCTGAAAGAAGAAACATAGTTTCAGCATAAATTTAAAATATTACAAGAATGTGGATATGATAAGATTAGACTCGTTAACACCATGATAAGGGAACACAAAAAAGAATGGCACTAAACTAAAATCATGTTGCACCAGAACCATAGTCACAAAGTACTACAGGCATGTGTAAGTCATGAACCTATGATTTGACTAAAACCACATGCTTGGATGAGCGAATAGTAGGGATAATAACATACTGTTTTTTTTTTTGGAGAGAGAGAGAGAGAGATGACCAGTGAAGGAATCAATATATATCATTAGAGATATTAGCATGCTACTTAGCTTAAAGCTATAGCATACGAGAGATAACTTACCGGAATGCAATATAAAGACAAGCAGCCTGCACTTGCTCTGATTTACGTCCCCGGGTAAAATTCCGCTCAAGTGCTATCTTCACTAGGCATACACAAGGATTCAATAATAAAAATTTTCGACCAAAGAAAATTAAACAGAAAGAAAATTTCGAATGGATGAGGAATGATAGAAATCAAGTCTAATATCAATTAAGTTAAAAAAAGCTACATACTCTATAAAAGGCCACAGCTTGCACGGTCATGTTATCATCGTTCACTCCAAGGCCATAACTTAAGTATTTGATCTCCTCAAAAGCTACAATCAAGAAAAAAAATGCATTTAAGAAGACAAGACATAAATGGTAACTAATTTTATTATCTTTAAACATAATCATTAGAAAAAAAAACATTCAAACTTCTTTAGACATGTTCTCTATAAAATGTTCATCACATGCTGACACTATCATCAGCAGTGGCTGATGGAAGGATGGTACTATAGATGTTACATTTCGTGTCTCAGCATAAATGTAATTGCACCACAAACTTAGAGAAGATAAATAGAAAAAAAAGTTTAAATAAAATGTGAATATAAGTAATAGGACCTGAAAGAACTAAAGTTATAATAATGACAAGATTTGATAGTGAAAAATCTGTAGCAAAAGAAATACCTCTATCTATAGTCCTTTGACGTGAGGCAGAGAATTCGCTTTGAATTGTTCTGACATAATGGCCAGATAATTGGCTCTATGTGGAGCAACAAAATAAAGAACCATATGAGGGAACAATGAAAGATATCAACATAAACAATTGTGTAAAGAAAAAAACAAATAAATAAAACACAAGTTATATTTCAAATTTTGAAACACATTTAGTGAGTGTTTCTCATGTGACAGCCTAAAATCTTCAGTTCAAATGTAAGATATACCCATGATTATTTGAAATATTGTTGATTAAGAGAAGAACATAATGTGCTACAATAATCTCATTTCCATACCCATTTCTCCTTTGGCACTTTGAGTCACACTATATCATCAAAATCACCACAAAGGGAAAAAAAGAACTAGGAAATTTCTCTCATACCATTCCTTTTTTTCACACGGTATCAATGCCTAATATGAATTTCAATTGGTGCACAGTATCTGTTCTACTACCCATCTTGTTTCGACATTAAAAAATACCAAGCTACTTTGGCACTCGTGTTACAATTAAATGTGATGCCTTATAATAAAGATCTCATACTATAGTTTGAATATTTAATGAGAGTGAAAGAAGAGGCAAACTTTCAGATTGCCCTTATAACAGCACAATAAGTATTAAAGAAAGAATGTAACTTTTCGAGTTATTCCATCCCCTAGTCCTCCCAGTTGCCCAACAGTAAAATACAGCAGAAAAAACAACAGAATAAGAAAGAAATAAACAGCCAAATTTTAGGAAAAGAAATATTAAAATAGATACCGGGGGTGATAAACATCAAAGCAATGGGTATAGTTAAGATTCAATTTAATTAATCCCCCTAGAAACCACTAAAATAATCCTTGCCTTACCTGTCCAGATGAATTTTTCACAAATGTGGCCTCTTCAGAAAAAAGATAATCTTGCAACACCTTACCACATGTGCCACAACATCTGATAATAATAACCACACAGGTCAAAAATAACAACTATAAAAAAATAAAATAAAAATAAAATTTAGTTCTAAATTAAATAAATAAGTTAATGAAAATCTTGCAGTGTACAATACTCACAAAGAACCATAATCAGTTCTCAACGCACTAACATTTTGGACACAGTGATCACAATACACCATTATTTGTCCTGTCCTTTTATTTCTTTTTCTGGTTAAATAGAGCTCTTTGCCACACTTCTTTACCAATAAGATCAAAACAAATATAAATCTGCAAAATCAGTGATGGAAATATTTTAATCAGTAACTTTAAAAGGAGGCATAAACCGATGAAAGAACCCACCAAAAAACAAACAACAGTAAAAGAGAATCCAACAGTTTGAGCTTATTGGTTACTGTCTCAAGTACAAATATAGACATGGAGCTACACATGGTAGCAAGGAGAGACAGATAGAGACACCGGGGGACTAAAATACAGTCTCAATGTGCATATTCAAAACCAAGGACACTAGTTGTCTCCGTTGTCCTTCATTCCAAACAGAACAAAACTGGTTTGAGTACAAAGAGGGGAAAAGGATAACCATCTAACAGCCTATGCTACATACATAAGAGTACGGTACCAGCCTATGCTAAATACAAGAAAATCACAATTTCCATTCTATGAAAAAGAACCTCACATGATAATTGAGGACACACACTAACTTCCCAACATTGCATCTAAGAATAAGAAAATACAAGCCTTGAGATATTGTTCAGTGCAAATATGCGGCAAACATTCAAGAACAATAAGCGAAAAAACTCTAACAGCCACTAAAATCAGGCTGATATCAACGTAACAGGGTCAAACTGCACTAGAGACATGAACAACAAACAAGAACCAGTGAATCACTCATCACATCACATCACATAATACTGTCAATATAAAAATATTAAAAAAGAAAAACAAAAGAGCTAACAGCTGAGCAATTGTACTGACCGAGAAAAGAAGGAGGAGTTTCCGGAAGCGGTTACCGGAGAAGAAGGCGGTAGCTATGGACGGTGGGGTTGTGAAGATGTGGCGGAGATGGTGTGGGATGCGGTAGTTTTTTGGGAGTGGCCGAGTGGGGGGTTAGGGGGTCTGTCCGAGAGAAAATAGGATTTGGGTAATATATATTTATATATATATATATATATATATATACACACTTTTTTTTTTCATAACAAAACATTATCTATTTTAAGAAAGCAATTTGTTGGTTTTAAAGAATAAAGTAATTTTTCAATTAAAAATATTTCTTATTTTCTATCCGAATACAACACTGTTTTTTTATAATAAAAAATTAAAAAACAAATTTTTTGAAAAGAAAAAAAGACCAACCCAAATTCATCCTTAACTTTTTAATTCAAATATTTAGAATATATTGATAGTTAACAATATAAGATTTAAAGATTATTTAAAATTAGATTGAGCATATCTTAAGAAACAAGCATGGATTATATTAACTATTTTTTTTAAAAAATTATATATATTAAAAGTAGTCATCAATTAACCAGGTAAAAAATTATTTTATTCTCCTCACACATGTAAATACTTAATGACACGATTTTAAAAATTGAAAAATAATTTTAATTTTCGATTAAAATTATGGGTGAACTTCTAAGAAAATATCTTTTTTTGAGTTATCTTTTTTTAAAAGATCTTATGAAAAAGTAAAAGTAATTTTATGTTTAGATATCTCATACAAAAAATTTTTTTATTTATCAATTATATTTGGGTATAACAATATAAAAATACTTTTTTATTTATTTATTACATGAAAAATATCTTTTTTTTAAAAAAAAATCTTTTAAAAAAAATTTAAATACAACTTCTCAAAAAAAATTTTTTATTTTTCTAATACTTTAACTTTTATTACTAAAAATTTGCCAAATACGCTAAAAAATAAAAAAAAATTTATTGAAAAAAAGATTTTTTTATTAGAATAATGACGCCTAAACAAACACTAAAAAGATAAAAATTATATTTAACCTTAGAAATTATTTTGCCTAGCAAAATAAAAATTAACCCGATATGGTCATTAAAATTTGTTGGGATATGCAAAAAGTTCCTTGGTAAGTGGTAACCAATATGGATATTACTCGGGTAACATTTACTGTTAGAGTAAGAAATTCCCCTCGTTTTTTTACGCGCCTATTACATCTAGCCAAGGTTCTGAAAACCGGACCGGCCATCAAACCTCTTTAATTACTGGTTTATTAATTTATTAGTCTAACCGATCCAATCAATGGTTCAACCAGAAAAATCATTTTACAATAAAATAATAAATAAATTATAAAGGACCAAAGATGAGGATACTCCAAGAACTTCTACTAAATACAACATCATTTAACATTATCACACATTCTCACACACAAATGCAGTCTTAAAGAACAACCACAGCAAGTGACTTGGAAAAAAAATGTAAACACAGAACAATCACAAGCATACACAACATGTGAATATTATTATAGCAAACATAATAACAAAATAGCTCTTCTAATGCGTCTCCGAAAATATTCCAAATAAAAGAAACTACATAATCTGATCCACTTGATTAAAAAACTTAAATATATTAGAAAAATTAAGAATCAACTAAAAGAAAAAGAAGAGGAAGGCCTGGTTGATTCGATTCAATTGCCTGAGATGAAGAATCAAATAGGGTTGAGAAGCTGAGAGTTTAAATGTTAAACCTCAATATTCAAATAACGTGGCTCCATTATTGTTATTATTACACCCTTCTAATGTCACAAACTCAATATATATTATAGTCCGTTTTGACACTTGTGTATTCACAACTTGGCCTCATCATTCTGATGCATTCCTTAAATATAAGAAAAAGTCCCAATAAGCTTTCGTTACAATTTTATCCAGAGAGTAAAGAGTTGGGGTTTTGGTTCGGAGTTCATGCCAATGATGATGACGAGAGGGATGAATCCGTGAATCAGTAACATAGGCAGTGCGAATTTTAACAAAGCTCATCACAATGATTAACAACAACAAAAAGCACTGAAAGAATCAGTAATATAGGCAGTGCAAATTTTAACAAAGCTCATCACAATGATTAACAACAACAAAAGGCACTGAAGGAACAGTGAATCAGTAACATAGCCAGTGCAAATTTAAAATTTAAAAGTTATCAATTTAAAATTTATCATCAAATACAATCAGTGAGCAAAGCCAAATCAATCAAGCATTGACTGAGCATTCTGTTCTGATTCTGTGACTAGGAAGCAACAAATTCAGCAACAAATTCAAGTTACAGCAACAAATTTTTAACAAATTAAATCACAACCACCTAGCAATTTAGCAAATTAAAACAACAGCAACCCAGCAATTTAGCAAATTATCAACTTAACAAGTTCAAGAACAGAAAATCACAACAAAAACAAAAAAAAAAATTAAAAGTAACAGAAGAACAACAAAACAACAACACAAGAACAATTAGCAAATTAACAAGTTCACAATTACAGTTAAAATTTACCAGAAGAACACTAGTGCAAGTGGAATCATCACGCTAATATGTTTTCTGCAAAGATGCTATTTGTGCAGCTAAAATTTCCTAATTACTAAGATCCAATTATTCTAATTTCACATGCAATCAACTTACTAAGTTTTTAAAAGCTAGAAATTATAAAACTAACCAGAAATATGGTTAAAGCATTTCATCAAACATGTTGAGTGCAGTAAAATTAAAACGAAATAAGAGAATTCAAAGCTTAATATCAATGTGATAGAGAAGAGAACATAACTATTGTAAATTTAATTCAGCCTATGAAAAAATCCAAACCACTACCAAATCAAATAGTTACTTATTGTAATAGAAATCAGAAGTTGCAGAGTTTGAAGCAGAGTATTGGTGTTGTGTGAGTGTATTGTCTAGTGGCGGGTTTAGGGAACTCACGGCAGCGACAAAAGAGAGCAGTTCGACGGCTAGGTGGAGCGCGCGGGTTGGTTGCAGAGTTTGAAGCAGAGCAACGTGACTTCCAGACGAACGTGAATGCGAACTCGAATCGTGAACGGCGAGCGAACGTGAACGGGGAAGAACGCGAACGAAGACGACAGCTCAACGAAGATGCGAACGTGAACGGCAAACAAACGGCGACGGAAGCGCGGCTGAGCAGACAAAGACGACGGACACCGAGCTCGAGGAAGCAGCCGCGATCGGTGACAGCGAACAGGGGTTGAAGACTCCAGCACGAGGGAAGCTAGATAGACGGACGGATGGCGAACTTTGAGTGCGACGGGTGGCGAACTTTGAGTGCGACGGACGGCGGCAGTATGCTACTCCTTGCGGCGGTGGTGTAGGCTTACAGTGCTAGGGTTTTTTGTCTGGGTTTGTGTGATTTCTTTCTGAATTAAAGAAAGAAACGAAGGAGCTTCCGTTTTTGTGTAAACCGCCGGATTCCGGTTCGTTCCAACCGTACGGTTCTCGTCCGGTTCAATGGTTTTCACCGGTTTTTTATTAACGGTTTTTACATGTTTGACCGGACTGTTATTATTGTCAGTTCGTGGTTGAACCTGTTCGGCCGGCCGGTTCGGTTTTTATAACCATGATCTACCCTTTCCACATGCCAACAGAGAATCGCAATTCAACTGCTACTGATTCGAATTCTTTCGGAGGTTCACACTCCGACGATGATGGGAATATGGTTTATCGTCCCTGCGGTGGTGACTTCATTCTGTGCGGTGATTTTGGGACTTGGTCTCCGCGCGGTGAGCGGGAGGAGGAGCAGGAAGAGAGCAGTTGGGTTCTTTCATCCGTACACCAACGACGGCGGCGGCGGTGAGAGGGTTCTATGGTGCGCAGTTAGAGCCATCCAAGAAGAGAGCCCTGACCTTGACTGCCTTGTCTATACGGGAGATCACGATGCCACGCCGCAGAGCTTGGCGGCTCGAGCCGTCGACCGCTTCGGCGTCACGCTTCTCTCCCCCGTAAAGGTTTTCTCTAAGAACTTCCTCTTGCTGCTTCTGCCATCACTTTTGTTTTTTCATTGTTTGTTTGGTTCTGAGTTTTGTTTTGGATAGAATCTTTTGAAGCTTTTTAATTCATCATTCGTTCACATTGCACATTTTAAGTGTAGCAGAATTTATATTTTACATTGTAATTGCGCGATTTTGACCGTGTCAAGCATTACCTAGGTGGCAACTAGTTTTATAATGAGAAGAGGAGATAGATACTGATTTTCTGAGGATGGAATCTGTAAGAACATTCGTGACATTTTATGTTGTGAGAGGCAAGCAACATTGGTTTTTCTTTTTTCAGGGATTTTTGTTTGTATTGTGCACTGTAGTTGCTTGATTATGGCTATGTCTGCATTTACCTTAACGGCAAGAAGTTTTTTTCTAGTGCCAAATTGCAATAATGAGTTGAGGATAGATACTGCAAATGGATTCCATTAGAGCATTAGTTTAGAGCCGAGCCAGTAGCTCAACTAGCATTTGTAGTTTTGTTGTTTGGTTGTTGGTTTGCTTGTGTATTTTTATACTTAATTGTATCATAATGCAAATGAAAATGAGTTGTATGTAAACTAGACAACAAACTTAATTGATCACTCTATGATTTTAGAGAATCTCTAGTTTTGTGGACTAGATTCAGCTGAGCATTGATGATGATCAATCTGTGATCATATAAGAATTTAATCTAAGATTAAAGAATAAAAGAGTGGTTTTATATTAACTAAAGGGAAATGTTTATTTGCCAAGAGTCAATATTGCATAAGGACCTTGATTTAACCTATTGATGAGTTATCCCTTTTTCTATGGATCAAATATGACTGTGAAAAACACCAGGAATTTGTGGCCCAGGGTTTAGATACAGCGTTAGATAGAAAAGGGAATTATCGAAATGTATTGTATGTGGGATAGTGGTTGGTGTGGGAGGGTTCCCCATTCTTGGATTAAATCCAATATATATAGTGGAAAAGAAACAATAGAAAATTTTCTTCTTGGTACAATTTTGGGGTGGGAGATGTATTCTGAATGGTACTTAACAGCTGAAATAAGTTATTGAGTCACCATGAGTGCATATAGTTTAGAACTGACTAGACCCTTGCTAGACATAAACCTTTGATTCTTCTAGAGCAGCTATCCCCACTAGAAGTGAAGTTAGCCAAGTAAAAGAGGTGAAGCAATAAATTAATTTCTCAGAAGAATTATTTAACATTTTCCTATGGTACAAAATAAATTTGAGATTATTTGCTAATATGTTGGCTATTGTTACTTAATGTGGTAAATAGCACTTTTTTGGAACATATTCTGCAATAATGCAATTGATTTCATGAAAAGCTTAGTAAACCTTTGTCTTGTTATCTTAATTCTCAGGTGGTTTACTTGTACAAGAGGAAGTGGATTGAAGAAACCACTTATCCACACTTTACCATGATTGGTCAAAGTCTTGGTTCTATGTATCTTGCTTGGGAAGCATTGTGCAAGTTTCCTCCTTTATATTATTTTGACACAAGTGGATATGCATTTACATATCCACTTGCAAGGTTGTTTGGATGTAAAGTTATTTGCTACACACACTACCCAACTATCAGTACAGATATGCTTTCTCGTGTTAGTCAGCGCCGCTCTATGTATAATAATGATGCCTCAATTGCAAAAAGGTTTGATATTTTATTTTGGATTTTGCATATTTGTTTTCTTCTCCTGTTCTGAGTTATACTTCATGATTTTTTTTCTCATTCTCTTGTCTGTACTTGGAAAATGATGATATTCATCCTGTGTTAGTATTTCATAAATTTGTATATGAAAGGAGTTTCTCTAATAAAACTTGCACAGAATTCTCTTGATTTGTATTCTTTGGGCATATGGCTGTTGAAAGCTGAAATTGTGTGGAAATTTAATTTTTCTTCTGGTCGATTCCTTTTTCACATTTCCCTTTCTCTTCAATTCATGTATGCTTGTATTTTTTAATATGCACCAAATACATAGAATTTTTAACAGATTATGAGATTTAGAAACCTAATGGTTGATCTTTTATGGTTTCTCTGAAAACTACTTACATGGTAATTTCTCAGATTTCTGTTATTGATTTTTAACCTTTGATAAGAGTAAAATTGCAGCACTTTATGTCACATTTACCTGTTGCTGATCTAAGGAATACAACAACAATTTTCTGGCAGTGTTTGGCTTTCCCGGTGCAAAATGATCTATTATACCTTCTTCAGCTGGTTGTATGGGATTGTAGGATCTTGTACACACCTAGCTATGGTCAATTCATCTTGGACCAAATCCCATATTGAAAAGCTTTGGGGTATTCCACATCGTATTAAACGAGTTTACCCTCCTTGTGATACTTCAGGGCTCCAGGTTTGAAATCTGTTCTTTATTGGCTTGAAATATGTTGCTATAAAGTGAAGTCTATTTCTCCCATGCCGCTTTTGCTTGCTGGACTGAATTATGTATTGCATGTTGCTTTACAATAATTGAAGGCTCTCATGGTTCTTTTTCTTCTTTTTTTTCCCCTTCTTCTTATGTTCCCCTTTATTAAACTTGAATTTAATCTCAGCACTATCTACATTCAATGGGACTGAGTTACTATAAGCACTGGCAATTGCTATTAAGCCAGCTGAATCATAATTGTCACATGAGGGCAATCTACAAACATTTCTGATCAGATCCTTGGGTTTATTGTTAGAATAAAAATTTTTCTTAAGAGGTGGATTTAGTAGTTTTTTCTTACAAATTGATGTGCCGTAGTATGTTAGGACACCTGTTTCTAAACAGTTTTATACTAGGAAGAATAAGAGCAGGATGGGTCCAATCAGTTGGCAGGCCTAATTCTTAAATTTATTTATTTATTTAATCAGTTTTTTGATAATGGAAGAATATCATTACGACAGAAAGAAGAATAATAGGAAGATGGAGAGTAAGACTTAAGAGATCCTCCATATAAGAGCAAAAAACTATCAAAAAAGGAGCTATGTATGTAGCATATTTTTCCAATTTCGTAAGCCTTCTGCCAAGTAGATGATCCTATCCCGTAAAACATGCTTGTTTGAAAATCTGTCATTGAATTTGAATGAATTGTGCTCCAGCCAAATACTCCAAACCAGCAAATCTAGTCAAGAGAAACTGATACAAGGTTTTAGGACACGCCCACACTCACCCAAAGTACCAAACGAAGTATTCAATAAACAATAGCCACAAGACAATGTAACAACAGATGTGAAATTGATTCTGACTTGGCCCCTCACATAACACAAACATCAAGGGATACAGCTTTGTGTAGCCTTCGAACCCTCGATATGTCATTGATTCATTGGTATTAACTATGTTGAGCACAACTGTCCATGTAAAAGATTTGACTTTAGAGAGGTTTGGAATTCCGAATATGGTTATCAAGGTGGACTACAAGCAAAACATATAAGATGGACTACAAGCCAAACCTTTTATCAGGTTAGAAGATAAAAGAGCATTATCAATGAGATCCCAAATACCATGAAGGTTTAGCTCATGAAAGAAGTCCCAAGAAAAGGAAGAATCTTGTACAGTACATATAGGTGAGTTATGCAAGGAAGATAGACAATACAGAAGAGGAAGGGCTAAATTAAGAGAGTTGTCTCCTACCTACTGGTCTTCCCACAAGTTAAAACGGGAATTGTTACCTACCTTCAAAGAAAGGAAGGGCTTAAAGTAGTATAACCTTGAGAAATGAATTTCCAAGCGCTAAAATAAGTAGCACGGATAGCAATATTAGGGTGCGTTTGGTTTGTGTTTTCATTTTCTGTTTTCATTTTTAGTGTTTTCTATTTTCTGGATTTTGTGAAGGAAAAAGTGAAAATAGGAGGTGAAAACAGAAAACGGGATTTTATTGTTTTCACTTTTTCCTTGACAAAATCCAGAAAATAGAAAACACTGAAAATGAAAACAGAAAATGAAAACAGAAAATGAAAACGCAAACCAAACGTATCCTTAGCATTCCATCCATTCCTGCTCAACCCATAGGTACCCTTGATAAGTTGGCAGACCTTATTGTAAACAATGGAGCACAGAAAAGTTTGTCAGAAAGGCAGCAAATTTTGTAGGGTCCATCAAGTAGTAAAGACGGCTAGAAGGAAACAAATGGGATTTGGGGTAAAAGGGGAAGTAGTTTAGGTCATTTGGTGAGTCTCAGGGAGATAAAGGAGCTCTCAGCATTTACAAGTTAATCGTATGCTTCTAGGATTCCTGTAACACATTGTTCAAGAACTCTCTCAATAATACAATGATTTTTCTTCCATTTTCTCTAATTTTCCAACCGTTTCTATCTCTCAACTAACATATTATACATATATGAGCTTTGCCTACTGTGGTAATCAATGATGGATTCTAACAGCTCAGCAATATGGCAGGTTCTTCCATTGGAAAGACAAGCTGAAATTCCTGTGATAATATCAGTTGCACAATTTCGACCAGAGAAGGTGGGCATACTCCTATCAATTTTGTGAACAGTAGGTACAGCAGCTTTTGATTGGTTCATTGGGTTGTTGTTGATTACACCAAGTTTACATGTTTCTTTTCATTCTAGGCTCATGGTCTCCAACTTGAAGCCTTTTCAGTTGCTGTTAAGAGATTAGATTTTAGCTTGCCTAAACCTAGACTACAGTTTGTGGGTAGCTGTAGAAATAAATCAGACGAGGAAAGGCTTCAAGTGTTGAAAGACAAGGCGATTGAGCTAAATGTGAATGAGCAAGTAGAATTTCACAAGAATATAAGATATAGGTCAGTACAATTGGATTCACAAGTCTTTTCTAGTTACTTTTCCAGTTTCCCATACATCTCCTAAAAATGTGCTTTCTCTGTATAATAAACACTTCTGTATAATGCATGTGAATGCTTTCAGTTTGCCTTTCGAGTTCTAATCAGAGATTTGTCATTTGGTCTTCTTTTACCATAGTATTTTGGTAGTCAAATTATTATATCATGTTAAAGAACTCTAGTGGGACATAAAAGAACTCTTTGATCCTAGAGGAAACCACTATTTTGGCTCCCAAAAGATTTAGTTTCCGATAAAATGGTCCCCGAAAGAAAGAAATGACCTCCTGATCCCCAAAGATTAATTCACAAAATTTGTTAGACGGAGTTAATCTTTAGGGGACAATTAATTTAATTCTCTGGGGGTCATTTTACTGGAAAATATTTTGGGCGGCAAAATAGTAGTTTGTACATATAAACCAGTGTTGTTTATGCATCATTTCTGGAATTTAATTTAGACGGTGTTTCCTTGAGGTTGCTGTTTTGTCATTAGTTATCTTGGGGAAATAGTAGTGAATAGTGTTGTCATAAATAATTTTGATGAGAAATGGATGTTTTTGAACCCAATTGGATTATTCATCCTGAATATTCTGGCATGTAGGTTGGAATAAGAAGACAATAAGAGTTACTTTAGCTAGTTTTAAGCATATTTCACAATTTCAGAGGAAATCATTTCCCCCGTTTGTCAGGATTAGTCCAATGAGATTAGATTTGAACTCCAAGTCGGTTTGAATTATTGAACTATTATACCATTACTCTTGCCTCAACATGAAAGGCTTGCACCTTCATACCCTATATACTCAGCACGCAAAAGTGGATCTTACTTAGAATTTGTGCCATATTTGAGACGTTCTGTTGATCATATCTTCATCTACCAAAGACATACATAGCATAGATTGCAGTTATTTTGGAGCTATTTATCAAGGTCAAACTGTTAACAAGTTGCTGGAATTCAAAATTGGTATTTGATTTATTCAACTTGTTGCTTTACTTGAACGACTTATGGTGGGGTATAGTTCCTCTAAGTTGCAGCTATTCAATTAAAGACTAAAAGATCAATAGTGAATAAGGCAGGTTGCTGACTTGTCAATATTTTAGCCATGGATTTGGGAATTCGACTGGAAAATGAAGCAGCCTAATTAGTCATAAATATACATGTATAAGAGCGTTCAATGGCTTGGATTAATATTTGGGATTTCGATATATTAAGAATGTTTCTAGACCAAATTAAATGATCATTATTATCACCTCATTTTTACGTAGTTAATTGGTTGTTCGAGTTTGTGCTTGTAGAAACCTTAATATTCAATGCTATTATTGGCATAACCTGCAGAGATTTGGTGGGACTTTTAGGGGCCGCTGTTGCTGGCATCCACTCCATGACAGATGAGCATTTTGGCATCAGTGTTGTAGAATATATGGCTGCTGGCGCCATTCCAATTGGTGGGTGTTGTATGCAATTTTACCTTTCGGTAAATACTTCGGCATACTTTTCCCTATTTGGGTGTGTTAAGATGTATTAATTATTCTTGTAATGTTTGCATGTTAGCTCATAATTCTGCTGGGCCGAAAATGGACATTGTATTAGATGAAGATGGAGAACAAACAGGATTTCTTGCCTGCACTGTTGAGGAATATGCTGATGCCATTTTGAGAGTTACAAGGATGCCAGAGTCAGAGAGACTTAAGATGGCTGCAGCTGCAAGGAGACGAGCAACGAGGTTTTCTGAGCAAAGGTTTTACGACGACTTCAAAGATGCCATACGGCCAATACTTTGTCATACATCTAGATGATGGCTTGGCCTAATGGTCTGCGTCAGTGTAACTTAACATAGTGAGTTCCTAGACTCTTCTCTGGAGCTTGTTTAGGAATCCAGGAAACTTAGCTATAAATACAGTAACTTTGTTACAGAACATTTTTGTTTTCATCACCTTTTAAAAAGATGTTAACAGAATAACAGTTATGCTGACTTACAGATTGATGAATAGTTTTTACTTGTATAGAAGACAGTTGAAATTTGGATTCTTCTGTCTACATTTTTGTTTTGTGCATCATTGTGACTTGACTTTCATTTTTATTTTTTATTTTATTTTAGTTTTTTTTTTTTTTTTTTTTTGTGCGTGGCCTACAAGTATTCTTGGATGTGAATTGATCTTGAATCGAATTGATGGACTCCGTTATTAATGTGATTGTGTCTAACTAGTAACTACGGGTCGTTATACTTTGTCACAAAATGAGGAAGACAGATATATAACAGTAGCGCTTGCACAGTCGATAAACACATATATAAAATGACACTGTAAAAGTACAAGAGCTCTTTTTAAATTTTTATGTTTAACATTTTACAATAGATTTTAGGCGAAGTCTATGGTGTAGATACCATAAATTATCTATATGTATAGAAGTAACGTGTTATAATTTTCTTAGTGACACCTAGTTCTTTTTTTTTTTTTCTTCTCTATGACAGCAGTCATATCAATGACACATTACAATTTCAGATTTTTGTCTCCTTAAAAATATATAATTAGCAGTACTATTAAATTAGTAATCAAAGAGTTTTTACCAAATATACTGAGCAAACTTTTTAATTATATCTCATATACTTAAGCCTTGTTATGATCTATTTTTTTATTTTTTTAATAATGCAATATATTTTTTTTTTTGCACCGTTTATTTTTTTTAGAACATTGTTTCTTTTTTCTTTAACACTTTTAGTTATGATAAATAAATTACAAAAAGTTCTTAGGTGGTAGATCTTAACATAATTAATATTCGTGACTTTTTGGTCTTCAAATTTTGTTGAGGTCTACATATATTTTTAAATAACTTATTTATAAATTAAAATTTTATAAAAAGATAATTAATATTCATAATTTAAATATAAGTAATTTTATCAAAATAATATTTTAAACATACATATTTATTATTTATTCATAAATATATTTTTTATTTATATTATATCTTAATAACATGTTCAATAATATTTTAGTATTTATTCGTAATTATGTAATTTTTCTTTTATTTATACTATATGTATATAATGTGTTCAAATATTATTTAATAATATAAACAATTTGTAATTTTATAAGAGAAGAATCAATTTTTTTTACAAGCTTTATACTTGGGTGTTTTTAAATAAATAAATATAAAAGAAATCAAACTTCATTATTTAATTTATTATTATAGAATTTTTATTTTAATTTAAAATAATTCATTCGATTAATATAACTAAAATTAACTATAAATTATTTTATATAACACATACAGATTTAATAATTTATATAACACATATAGCAATATTTAATTGGATCTGTATGTGTTATATAAAAATAATTTATAATTAATTTTAATTATATTAATTTAATGAATTATTTTAAATCAAAATAAGAATTCTATAATAATAAATTAAATAATAAAATTTGATTTCTTTTATATTTATTTGGATCTAAAAACACGTTAGTGTATAACACTTATAAAAAAATTGATTCTTTTCTTATAGGATTGTAAATTATTTATATTATTAAATATTATTTGAACACATTATTATACACATCGTATAAACAAAAAAAACACATAACTGTGAATAAATATTAAAATATTATTTAAACATACTATTATTAAGATATAATATAAATGAAAAAATATATATTTATAAATAAATACTAAATGTGTATGCTTAAAATATTATTTGGTGAAATTATTTATGATTTAAATCACGAATATAATTATTTTTTATAAAATTTTAATTATAAATAAATTATTAAAAATATCTGTAGACTATATCCAACAAAAAATTTGAAGATAAAAAAGTTACGAATATTAATAATATTAAGATCTACAACATAAGAACTTTTTGTAATTTATTCACCATATTAAAAGTGTTAAAGAAAAAAGAAATAATGTTCTAAAAGAAAAAAAAAAATAAGCGGTGCAAAAAAGAAAACCCTGTTGTGTAACTTATAAAAATATATTGCATTATTTATAAAAAAGAAATTAGATCATAACAACGGGCTTAACTATATGAGATTTAATTGAAAAGTTGCCCAGTATATTTGGTCAAAAACTCTTTGATTACTAATTTAATAGTACTGCTAATTATATATTTTTAAGGGGACAAAAATCTGAAATTGCAGTGTGTCATTGATGTGGCTGCTGTCATAAAAAAGAAAAACAAAAGTAGAACTAGGTGTCACTGAAAAAATTATAACACGTTGCTTCTATACATATAGATAATTTATGGTATCTACACCATAGTTGCTTCTATACGTATAGATAATTTATGGTATCTACACCATAGACTTCGCCTAGATTTTATCTATCGTTAAACTAATAGGTGATAAAAAGTAATTGCAATACACATATCCAATACAACTTTTGTTGGTTTATAAAACTCTTATTGTTTGAGATTTTTACTATCGATTAGATTTCCTCTTTTATAAGTTTCAATTTTTTATTATTGTTACAATATAGGTCTAAACTTTGGTCTAACAAAATCATATAAATTTTACAACACAGCTCAATGCTTCACTAATTAAATTCATTTACTGGTTTTTTTTTTTTGTTTTTCAAGATATCCCCCAACTCGATAGGCTAAGGACTAATCCGTCGCGGTACTAAGCTCCATTTAAGGGTTTGTCGCTGATCAATGAGTTGCTGCATGCACAAGACGGGATTCGAACCCCGACATTTGCTTAAGCGGACTAGTGAGCTATCCACTAAATCAACCAAACTTGGTTTTATTTACTGGTTTTTTGTCTGAACTAATTTCGTGACTTAGGGAGTTCAAATTTAGGGCCTTAGTTATGGGCTTGGATTATATTTTAGGAAGAGTTCTTGAAATATCGGTGTTTCAGTTGTTTTAACCGTTGATCTGAATTATAAAAAATATATTTTAATTAAAATCAACGATTAAAATAACTGGAACACCGGTGTTACATTTGAAAATTTTCCTATATTTTATTGGGCTTGATGGTTATAAATTAAACAAAGGCGCCAAAGTGCAAAACCATCGTTAGGGTTTCGAGTTCAGCGAAGGTTTTGTGCTCCCAAATTATTGTTCTTTCTTCGTCTTTGTTGCTTCTCTGCTCAACTATTCACCATGAGCAGATCAGGACAGCCACCGGATTTGAAGAAGTAAGCATTACTATTCATCTTCACTTCATTTCATCTTTCGATTTCTTGAACTTTCTTCAGAATCTGTTGCAATGAGCAAATATGTTAACCTACATTTCTTTTTCTTCTTTTCCCCCTCTTTACGATGCTCCAGGTACATGGACATGAAGCTTCAGAGTAAGTTTGATTCTCTCCTTAATTTTCTGAAGTTTGATTTCTTTTTCCGTTAATAATGTTGTATATCAATAACTCTGCATACATCATATGAGATAGACATTTGAATTTTGAACCTTGTAGTTTTTAGGGCTTTTTGTTTATGTTTGAAAATGAATAGTTTTTATTATCTGCTTGCAGTAAAACTTAATGCAAATAGGATGATTGTTGGTACCCTGAGGGGTTTTGACCAGTTTATGAACTTAGTTGTTGACAACACTGTGGAAGTCAATGGCAATGAAAAGAATGAAATAGGGATGGTGGTGAGTCCCGTAATCCATTCCATTTTTCATATTAATTCAATTTGTCAAACAGGAATTTGAAGATTTTTAGAGGAAATAGAGTACAATTTAACCCATATTTTGTTTTTAAAAATGATGATACAGGTAATTAGAGGAAACAGTGTGGTTACTGTTGAAGCACTTGAACCTGTGAACAGGACCTGATTTCTGTTTCATTGTAATATTTCTCAGTATATTGCATTGTTTGAATTGGTGTATATTTTGAACAATGTACATGAAATTGTGGATCTTAAGGTTCTTTTCCTTTCTCAGCTGATTTGTTAATGTAGCATACTGTGCATACTGCTATGGTTTTATTGGGATGGCACTGATCTTGCCAAATTGGAATGATGTCTATATATATATATATCCTTCTTAGTTGATTTCTTCTCTTTTTATTTTACTTTTTTATAAAACTATAATCTTTTCTCTCATTATGTATTGTTATGACTTAATAATACTTTGATGCTTTTGTTTGTGCTCAAAACTTGGTTCAGTTTTATCTTTTGGGATAAAAGGGGAAAAAAAAGCCTAACCACTGCACTATGATTTTCTTATTGTAAATATTTGTTAGTTGTGTAGATTATGGAGGGGGTTAGCTGTTTTGTTTTTGTTTTGTAGTTGTCATGGGTTTGTTTTGTTTCATTCAGTATGTTCGAGAGTTTTTATGTTGTTGAGTCATGTGTTAGTGTTGGGTCATTGTTTAGTCGAGTCATATGTTTGTTTTTTGGTCCGTTTTATTTCACATTGAGCCCTTGCACTTTGGTACTTGTCATTGTGGAAGTACTCCGATATTGTCATGATAGTAGAATCAGATTATGGCTTTTGAAAGTTTTAGTTCTATACTAAAAATAATACTAGTTAGGAGATAAGTTTGATTGCATTTGAAAAAGGGTAGACATTGAGAACCTTGGTTCTACGGCTGAAAGAATATTAGTTGGGAGCCAAGTTTGATTAAACTTGAAACAAGACTGTCCACTTGTCCTCATAATATGAAGTTGGAAACCAAAAATCATTTTTGCTGTCGATGTGAAGTTTTTGGCAATTATTCCAATCGTTAATTAATATCTAAAATCAAAGCTATTGAGATAGAAATCAGACATCAGCTTCACCGTCGTTCTTTTACTCATGCTTGCTTTAGAGCAGATGGTAAAAAGTCAAAACCGTAAGTGCATCTCAAAAGTCAAAACTGTAATTGCAAGTCATTTTATTGCAATGAAAGTATATCTTTGATATAAAGAAAAAGAAAAAAACCCTTTTTAATAGTGTAGAAGTAGATTAACTATTTTTCATGGTTTTGAAAATTGGGTTAATCGGAAATCGATCAGTAGACGGGTTCAATTCAAGTAAAAATCGATCGACAATGAACCCATCAAAAAATATTTTTTTAGAAAAAGTTTATATTTATAAGTAGATATATTATTTTATGAAAAAGTATATAGAATTAAGAGTTGATTAATTTATAATTATATTTAATTAATTTTATTTGTTTTTAATTTATAATATTTGATATTAATTGTTTCTCACCTCAAATTAATATTCTGAATGATACGTTGGAAAATTATGGGCGGAGATCACGGAACTCTGCTTCCAACAATTTCGATTTTTAGTATATAAAAAAATTTATAAAATATATAAAAGAACATTAATTTAATATGAAAAAAAAATATTTTGATACTTAGTAGAAGAAGAAATTTGGCTGGGAATGATAATGAAAATTGGCTTTGGCTTTGGCGCTTAAGAATACCGGAGAAGATAAAGTGTCTGCTCTGGCTTTGCCTCAACAACGGAGTTCTCACAGCTAGATACCGATTTCAAAGATGTCTTGATATTTCTGATTTTTGTCAGAGATGTTATCTTGCGCAAGAGGATATTAACCACTGCTTTAGGACTTGCCAAAAAGCTCGTCAGATTTGGATTAGCTTAAATTTGGGAATGACCGCTGTCCGCTGAGGACTCTAGTTTGGATTTTGTGCCTTGGATTCGTTCTAACCTCAACAACAATGAGTTTCTCTTTGCAGCGGCCTTTTGGTGGATTTGGAGGGATAGAAACAATGACATCTTTCATCAAGATGATCCATGGAGTAAAGAGAAAATTGTTCCCTTGGTTAAACATGTTGTTCGAGATTTCTCTAATGGTGTTACCAACCAAAAACATATTATTCATTCTTCTTTGAAATATAACTGGGAACCACCTCCAATGAATGTTTGTAAAGTGAACTGCGATGCAATCGTTTTTAAAAATGAGCAATTAGCTAGCTTTGGATGTATTATTAGAGATAGCATGAGAATTTGGATAAAATGTTGTTCTGCCAGTATACCTCTTTCTAGTGTTCTCTGTTGTGAGCTTCATGCTATTTGGAGAGGGCTTGTTATGGCTTGGGATTGCGAGTGCAAAGAGGTCATCTGTGAAACTGATAATCTTGATGCGTTTCTTCTTGTTTCGCGAGGCACAACCAGTATGACTAGGAATGACTCTGATTTGCTTGACAAAATCAAAGAGATGCTCCAACGCAATTGGACAGCTACTTTAGTTCTCATCCAGCGCACAGCAAACAGAGTGGCTGATTTAATTGCTAAAACTGCTACTTTAAACAAGCAGGTGTATCTAGAGTGGTTACTGTCCCCTAATAATTTAGACATTATTATTAGAGAGGAGTGCTATTCTTTCTCTTAGTTCTTTTTTCTTTGTGTTATGTTTAGTCACCAAAAAAACTTAGTAGAATAAACATCTTAATACCTAGCATAAACACTATCCACGTAGAAATTTTAGATTCACCCAGAAGCATTTGGCTAGTTTTTTGGTGATACCTTTTTAGTTCTCTAGCATTGTTGTTATTTTATTACATCTAGTTTAATTTGAATTTATTTTTTGATAAACTTTTAAATGTTTAATTTTATCGGTTTGATGATGGCTCAATTTTTCATGGAATATTTAAATGTTTGAACACTAAATGGTTCGGTTTCTGAAAGTTTTCTATTTTTTGGTTTTGAGTTCCATGGATGGAACAGCGCCCACGTCGGCGTTCAAAAGCCATGTTTGGTTGCTTCCGTGCGAGACATGAAATCAACTGAAAGTATGAAATAGAATGAGCAGAAAGAAAATGATCAACATTCTCAATCTCAACTCAAAGAACCATCCTCAACACCCATAACCAACATAAATCAATGCCTTCTTCATTCTTCAATACGAAGGACCTTACCAGGCTCCTCAATGGCCTCTCCCTCGTCGCCAACGAATTCATCAAACCCGCCGCAAAGTCCGACCTCCAAACCCTAATCAAGAACGCCGTCCTCTCCGCTACTGACCTCTCCGGCATCACCAGCGGCAAGCTTCGCCAATTCTCAAACCCTCAATCTTCTCACGCTCCCAAACGCGCCTCTACCGATTCCGTCGTTTATTTCAGCTCTTCACAGCCCCCTGAAACGACAACAAGAAATGATGAAAATGATGTCGTTTTGACTTCTGAAGAAAACCGCCCTAGGGTCGCGGATTCCGAGGCAGGGACGGCGACTGCGGCGGCTTCGTCTCCGGTTGTTGCCGTTCCGGATGGGAGTGTTTTGGCGGCGGAGGAAAGCGAGGCTCGGAGCTCTGAGGGTAAGGTGGATGTGAATGTGAAAGAGAATGAGAATGAGAATGGGAAGGTGGGTGGTGAGGGGAGTGGTGAAATGGCGCCTATTACTCCACCGGTGACGAGGCGAAGACCGAGGGAGAGGAGGGTTCCTGAAACTCCGTTTTCCAGGGCTCTTGGGTTAGTGTTGTTTCTAATGTATTAACTTTGTGTTAATTTGCTATGCTTTTAATGCAATTTTCATTGGCTTTGATGAGGCGTTTGTTTCTGGGTCTAATGGTTAGTTAGACAATAGTAATACCTGTCCTATTATCAATTTTTGTGGTTGACTTGTGATACTTTCAATTCAATTTTCATTGGCTGTGATGAAGCATTTGATTCCTGGTCTAATGGTTTGTTTGGTAACCAACATGTATTCTAAGTACTTATTAGAGATTACTGTGTTTTTAACATGGGCCTCAGAATCTTACTCGTTAGATTATAGACATTACATTGTGTTAGATGATATTAGACGTGAAGTCTTTTTTGTTTATAGAAACATATGCTTGTCCTTCTGAGAATTAGGTTGTGGCTATATACTTATATTAGACTTGGTAGCCTTGTACTATAGTAGTATATGACACTGAGGACCTTTGTAGTGGCACCAGTGTAGACAGGGCAAAAAGGACTATCGTGTGTAATATTGCCTAAATTCGGAGTTGATAAGTTTAGCTTTAAATGTAGTTCTTGTAATAGACAGTGTTTCTTTAAGAACTAGTGATGTAATATGTGTTGATATGGGAATTTAGGTTTGCTGGGCTAGGAGCTAGTCTTGCATGGGGGACACTTCAGGAATCTGCCAGGAGGCTTGCCTTTGGTATGCCTAATTCTCAAGACAACCAATCTCCGCTTTCTCCATTCTTGTCTGAGAGGAACGCAGAGCGGTTGGCTCTTGCACTTTGTAGAATGCGTGGAGCTGCCCTCAAAATTGGGCAGATGTTGAGCATTCAGGATGAATCTCTTGTTCCAGCTCCGGTATTTGATTCTTCTATTATGCACACTTTTATGTTTGTATGCTATTTAAGAAGATATAGTATTGAAGCGATTATGCAAATGGAACTTTTGAAAAGTAATGTATGAATAAGTTATGATGTACTTAAATATATTATATACCCAAACAGGACCAAAAGTTAAACCTATGATTTGAATTCCAAAATGTTAAAATAAACTTACGATGGTGCTATCCAAATGGGTCCTAAAAGGCTAAAATCATTTTCATCAGCATTGGATTGTACTTCCAAATCCTCTTCATGTCTTCTGTTTCAATGTAGTGTGATTTTATTTGATGTCAATCGACCTGAACTGAATATCATCAGCAGTTAACACGAGTTCTTCATTCAAATGGTCTAGTGGCTTTAGCTCCTGTTTCATGATTGTTTCTCATCTTTTGCATTTTCAGTAATTAGCTTGTGAATATGCATTATTTTGTTTATGAAGTTTGTGTAAAATGGTGGTTATAGTTCATCATATTTGCTACCACTATCTCTTGTATTTTTATAAATGCTGATTAGCAAAATTAATATCATATTGTGCTCAATCAGATGTTTATTTTCTGACTAGTGTCATAGGCTCCATGTATGTGCCTTAAGAAGCAAACTCTCTGTGTTCTATTTGTAGATACTGGCTGCATTAGAAATTGTACGCCAAGGTGCAGATGTGATGCCAAAGAGCCAGCTTAATGAAGTTTTAAATGCTGAGTTAGGTCCTGACTGGTCAACAAAGCTGATTAGTTTTGATTATGAACCTATAGCTGCTGCAAGTATTGGCCAGGTATGGGTGCTTGTTTATTTGTTTAATTACGTGTTGATTTAAATCTGGGGTCAATTACACTATCCTCATCTGAGATTATGCAATATTACATACAAAACTCTCAATTTGCAAAGAGTTACACTAACCACAATTGAAGTTTCCAGTTATGTTAAACTCAAGAAAATTTGCATTGTCCTAACAACAATATCATGCAACTTTAGTTGTCACACTTAATATTTTCTAACAAGGTTCTTCCTAAAATATTTAGGTGCACAAAGCTGTCATGAAGGATGGCATGCAAGTTGCAATGAAAATTCAGTACCCTGGTGTTGCAAATAGCATTGAGAGCGACATTGAGAATGTGAAACTTCTTTTGAATTACACAAATCTGATTCCTGAAGGACTTTATCTTGACAGGGCTATAAAGGTTTGTATTGTTTTGTTAGAATTCTTGTATGCTCTTTAGTTGTGTTAATCATTTTATTTAAACACCCTGAATTCAATTTCTCGATTGTTGGGAGTGTGGATTACATAGTCCCTCTACCCCTTGCTTGCTGGCCTTTTTTCTTTTCTTTTCTTCTCTTTTTTTTGAACAAAAAAATACCTGCAAATGTTAGGTATAATGGCAGATTCATTTCATGGTAATTTGTTCTGTATTTATACGTGCAGCTCTTTCAACTTTCATTACTACCTCTTTCTATTTTCTTCACCCATCACCTTGTCCTGTCTAAGCCATGTGCTCTGGTCTAAAACGACATTGGAGTCCCTTATCCATCAATTTGGATTCTTATGTTTATCTTTTTTGTATTTTTTCCCTCTCCCTAGGTGGCCAAAGAAGAATTATCACGTGAGTGTGATTACAACTTGGAGGCAGCAAGTCAGAAGCGATTCCGAGATCTGCTTTCTGGCACAGAAGGGCTTTATGTTCCAATAGTTTTTAATGATCTTTCAAGCAAAAAAGTATTAACTACAGAACTTGTTCATGGTAATTACAAGTTTTACCTGTTCCTCCTGCAGGACATTCTTTTACTGCACCTTGCTTAACAGTTGCAGCAAACTCTGAAAACCATTCAGTCAATTAAATGACTAATTTTATTACATTATTTTGATTGAATAAATAGAAATGTTGTTTCAAGTTTTATTCAATTTCAACTTGTTTTTAACAAGGAAGTGTTTTCTCTTGTTACAGGAATTACAATTGACAAAGTAGCCTTGCTGGACCAGGAAACTCGTAATTATATTGGGAAAATGTTATTGGAGCTCACATTGATGGAGTTATTTGTATTTCGATTTATGCAGGCATGTTATTTGTTATTCTTCCCGTATGTTTGAAGTCATTATATGCCATTGTTGACAGTTGACACTGTCTATTGTGTGTCATCTGTAACGAATGAACTAGGTCTGCTCTTATCATTAATGATGAGTTTTGGGTTTGTTTTATGGCTGTAAACATGTATTTCTGGTCTCATTTAATGTTGGAGGTGGTTTCTTTGATGCAGACTGATCCTAATTGGGGTAACTTTTTATATGATGAAGCGAAGAAAACAATAAATCTCATTGATTTTGGAGCGGCACGGGATTACCCCAAAAGATTTGTTGATGATTATTTACAAATGGTTAGGTCTCCTCTTCTCCATTATCATTCTCTTCAATAACTGACATGAGGTTTAATTGTTTAAGATCATAATTTGTGCTAATGTTGTTTGTGTTAATATTTTCTCTGTTCCATTTTATGTTACTTTGTTTTCGATTTACACATTCTTTTCTTCACTTTACTGTAACATCTGGTATGCAATTACAAGCGGATGTTGGTTCATAACTGCTCTTTTTGGCCCTCTTAATTGTTTAGTTGTCGTATCATTTATCCATGTGGTTGATGTGGGTCTTTATAGCTGACCCCACATAATTAGGAAAAAGTTGGTGGTCGTAATTGTTGAATTTTTTACCTATGTTGAAATGAAATTTGGCATTACTGGAAAATGTCTTTTTTGTCCTTTTTTTTACCTGGTAAGCTGCATCATTTAACTGAAAATCAGTAACAATTTGTTTGCAGTTATGAAAGGATTGATCTAAATTTTGAAATATAGAGAAAGAGAATCAAAATGGCTCTAGACAGTAATGGTCATAATAAGTTTGATTATTCAATTGATTAAGAGACTCCTGGAAATGTTATTATTCTTATTTTTATTTATGATACACGATTGATCAGGTTCTAGCATGTGCAAATACTGATAGGGATGGGGTCATAGAGATGTCCCAGAGACTTGGGTTCATCACTGGAATGGAATCAGATGTGATGCTCGATGCCCATGTTCAAGCTGGTTTCATTGTGGGTTTGCCATTTGCAAGATCCGGTGGATTCGACTTCAAGTCCACCAACATTACATCAAGCATTTCACACCTTGGTGCGACGATGCTGAAGCACAGGCTGACTCCGCCACCTGATGAAGCTTACAGTCTGCACAGAAAACTTTCTGGTGCATTTTTGGCATGCATTAAGATTGGGGCCGTTGTGCCTTGTAGGGAATTATTGCTTGAAGTGTACAATCAATATAGGTTTGGTGATGATGAAACAAATGAGATATTATCCACTGGCTCAGGATCCGCATAGGTAATAGGTTTTTTGTATTTTGTATTTTGTTTTCTTTATCAATTCTTCAATTAGTTTTTTCTACCACAGCTATAATAATAACTTCTGGGATGCTAGTTATGCGTCCAAGAATATTTCATATTGCTCCACAAAAGTGGAGTCAATTTTGGGGACAATTTCCCCTTACCCCCATTTGTAATTTTAGCTGCTTATAGAGTTGTTTATTATTTGTTGTACGGATTCTTTCAAAAAGTTATTGATTCCTTAAAATTGTGCTTGGATTGTTTTTCTCCCGTCATCCTTAACATGAAATATGAATATTCCTTACTAGTAACTACCCAGAGTGGTGTGGCAATGCCATGGAAATCGTAATCAATGTTCACCAGAAGTTGTACTGAGCTCCAAGCAACGGGTGCATTGTATATTATGAATATAATTAGAGGTCCTTCGTTGTCTTGCATACTAAAGTCAATAAGTCATCATTAGTCATTGAATGATAAATTATGGACAGTTTCAGGTGCTTAGGCAGTTCATAGAAGTTGATGATTATTGGTTAGGGATGCTGGAATGAGTGTAGTTACGGTATTTATGGAGATATTATCATGTTGGATGTCTGTTGGTGTTCGTTGCAGATGCTCTAAGGCGAGGTAAGCTTGCCATTCACTATTATTTGATTAAAATTAAATTCAACGGTGAAGTGGGTGTTATGACACCTTATATTATTCCTAAGTCATTATTCTATGAATTTAGTTTACAAACCTTAAACAAATCTCTCTAAATCTCTCTTAATTAAATATTGAGAGTTCAATTTTTGCTATGTGGAACATCTAATTGCCTTAGAATCCGCTGTATCTTTCTTCTCATGGTATCCTCCAACGTAGATTAAGAATTAATCTGTCGTGTTTTATTTAAGGAAGGAGAGATTTAAATCTGACATTTATTTAAGTAAACTAATAAACTAACTATTAAATCAATTCAAATCGGTTAGAATCAGCCGTATTTAAATGTGTCCCCATTGGTGGGTTCCGTGGAGGATGTCCCTAAATAATAGAATTGAAATACGCAGATTTTAACCACATTTAATTTTCTTTAGCCAATGCTATTAAATATACAAGTAACGTCATGCATCTTGTCAGTGTCGTACAATGAACAGTCAGTGGGTGTGTGTATCATTTTAACATATAACGATCCATCACATTGAAGTTCATAGCATCGTCTTTCTCTATAAAGTTTCCCTCGAAAAAAAGACAATCACCAAGACCAGAAACAAAAACAACGTTCATATTTGCAGTGTGCAAGTGGGTTTCTATCTTGCAGTAAACTATGCACAAGGCAACGTGCAAAACTTAAAAAAGAAAATGAAAAAAAAATTAAGAAAGATATGTTTCAATAAAATAAATCCAGTAGGAACTCAGTCCAATGAGTATATCTTTATCTACATTGTTAATTAATAATTAATTGACGACAACAACTTGACTTTGATTTGCACTGACTCTCACACCTATCAAGCACGTTATAATGTGATAAAAATGGTCACACTATTTAATCAAGTTACCCAAAACGGCATATGAAAAATAATAATACAACAAATATTTCAACATCGTCGTTAGAGAAATGAAATGTAGAGCTATTCCATTTTCCAATTTAACAAAACTAAGAGATGCGATGATGAATGAATAGATCAATGAACCCAAAGACACTTTCTTTTTCTAAACTAGTTAGTGATTGTTGACTAGATACAACAAAAGGAATACTATAAAAGTTTCTTTAAAAAAAAAAAAAAGCAACAGGACAAACATGAAACATGAGTAGTGCGTGCTTGACTGCTTGCGCATTCAATTTTTTTTCCGTTTCCCATGCAGAATGCATTTTCACCTCCGATTCATTTATCATGTTCACGTTTCACCACAGAAAAATTAATGAGTGAAAAAAAAGAATCACTTCTATAATATTCTTCCACCAAAATGCCATATAAATCCAGCATCAACAGCAATTCAGCACCAGGCACGGTGCTCAGTATAAAATAAATCATTTTTCAGTTGCTGGTCCAAAAATCACACACCTCGAGATTCTGCCACGTGGCAGATCTAATCCACGTGTACACGCTCCTCGCTTTAGCTTTAAAACGTTCAAGACCTTCTTCTTATGCAACAGTACATTGATGCTCCACTAAACCAAACGCCGAAAGATTACCACTAACTTTTTAACGGTAACCAACACAATTATTATCGCTCACTCTCTCTGTCTCTGAAAATTCTTCATCAATGGCGGAAAATTCCGGCAGGAAGCTTATCGTGGAGGTTTGCAGCGCCAAGAATTTGATGCCGAAAGATGGCCAAGGAACCGCAAGTGCTTATGCCGTTGTGGATTTCGATGGCCAGAGAAGAAGAACGACTACCAAATCCAGAGATCTCAACCCTCAATGGGACGAGAAGCTCGAGTTTATTGTTCATGATAAAGATTCAATGGCTTCAGAGACGTTAGAGGTCAATCTCTATAACGATAAGAAGCTGGGGAAGCGAAGCACTTTTCTCGGAAAAGTGAAAATCTCAGGAAGCAGTGTTGTGAAGTCTGGTACAGAAGAGATTGTGTACTATCCGTTGGAGAAGAGAAGCGTGTTCTCTCAGATCAAAGGAGAGTTAGGACTCAAAGTCTCTTACGTTGACGATGATCCACCGCCGCCGCCGTCAGCGGAGGCCGATGGCGAGCTGAAGGCAGAGACCGCACCTCCGCCTGCGGCGGAGAGCGCAAAAGAAGAAGAGGAGAAAGAAGAAAAATCAGAAGAGAATAAGCAGGACGAGGAGAAGAAGGAAGAAGAACAAAGCAAACCTCCTGAAGAAGAACAGGAAAAGGCGAAAGCTCCACCGGATAATCCAAAGCCAAAGGAGGAGGCTCCGGCAGAGGCGGCACCACCACAACCGGAGGCAGAAGTGCAGAATCTGGCAAAACCACAAAAGGAGAAGCTTATTGAGATAATAAAGCGAGCTGAGAATAATCATCTGAGCGTGAACGATCACGAACTACGGTCTTTGAGCAGCGATCGTAGTCGCAGCACTTACGATCTTGTGGATCGCATTCCATTCCTCTACGTTCGCGTGGTGAAGGCAAAGCGAGCAAACAGCAGTGAAAGCGGTTCAAAGGTTTATGCGAAGCTCGTGATCGGAACACACAGTGTGAAGACCAAGAGTGAAAGTGAAGACAAAGACTGGGATCAGGTTTTTGCTTTTGATAAAGAAGGACTCAATTCCACGTCGTTGGAGGTTTCAGTGTGGTGCGAGGAAAAGAAAGAAGGTGAAGAGATCACCGAGAATTCACTCGGAACGGTGTCGTTTGATTTGCAAGAAGTGCCTAAGCGTGTGCCGCCGGACAGTCCTTTGGCTCCCCAATGGTACACTCTGGAATCTGATACGTCGCCAGGAAATGACGTCATGCTGGCCGTGTGGATCGGGACGCAGGCTGACGAAGCGTTTCAAGAGGCGTGGCAGTCTGATTCCGGCGGTTTAATACCGGAGACTAGAGCTAAAGTGTATCTTTCCCCAAAGCTTTGGTATCTGAGAGTAACGGTCATCCAGACGCAGGACTTGCAGCTAGGTTCGGGATCCGAGCCTAAGCTTAGGAGTCCAGAGCTTTACGTAGTGAAGGGTCAACTCGGCGCACAGGTTTTCAAGACTGGAAGAACATCGGCTGGCGGCTCAGCAGCGTCAAGCTCGGCTAACCCAACATGGAATGAAGACCTTGTATTTGTTGCAGCTGAGCCGTTTGAGCCTTTCTTGGTTTTAACGGTGGAGGACGTGTCAAACTCCCAAACCGTTGGCCAAGCCAAAATCCACGTGTCATCAATCGAACGGCGGACAGATGTTGGAGCGGAGCCAAAGTCAAGATGGTTCAATTTATCTAGTGATGACGAGTCCCGTCCCTACACGGGAAGGATTCACGTTCGGGTGTGCCTGGAAGGAGGCTATCACGTGATCGACGAAGCAACTCACGTGACTAGCGACGCTCGTGCATCGGCCAAACAACTATGCAAGGCTCCAATTGGTTTGCTTGAGGTGGGAATTCGCGGCGCCACTAACCTCCTCCCCGTGAAGACCAAGGACGGAACACGTGGCACTACCGATGCTTTCGCGGTGGCCAAATATGGACCCAAGTGGATCCGAACCCGAACCATCATTGACCGGTTTAACCCGCGATGGAATGAACAATACACATGGGATGTTTATGACCCTTGCACAGTCCTCACAATTGGTGTGTTCGATAACGGAAGGTACAAGCGTTCTGAAGAGGGGAAGCTGAATAAAGATGTTAGGTTGGGGAAAATTCGCGTGCGTTTGTCCACGTTGGATACCAACCGGGTTTACGTTCATTCCTACTCTCTAACCGTTTTGCTGCCAAGTGGAGCCAAGAAGATGGGAGAGATAGAAATTGCAGTTAGATTTTCATGCTCGTCGTGGTTGAGTTTAATGCAGGCCTACACAAGCCCAATTCTTCCAAGAATGCATTATGTGAAACCATTCGGCCCAGCCCAACAAGATATTCTACGTCACATGGCTATGAGGATCGTGACGGCTCGACTGGCCCGGTCTGAACCGCCCTTGGGTCATGAGGTGGTTCAGTTCATGTTAGATTCAGACACTCACGTGTGGAGCATGAGACGAAGCAAGGCGAATTGGTTCAGGGTGATTAGTTGCATCTCACGCGCCGCGTCTCTGGCGCGTTGGTTTGACGGGATCCGAAGGTGGGTGCATCCTCCCACTACTATTCTAATGCACGTGCTTCTTTTGGCAATAGTCTTCTGCCCTTCTCTCGTTCTACCCACTGCATTCATGTATTGCTTCTTGATTCTTCTGTTGAGATTCCGTTACCGGCAGAGGGTCCCACAGAGCATGGATCCGAGGGTTTCGTGTGTGGACATGGTGAGTTTGGACGAGCTGGATGAGGAGTTTGACGGGTTTCCGACGACGAGGTCCCCGGAGGTGGTGCGGATCAGGTACGATAGGGTGCGGGCGCTTGCGGGGAGGGCGCAGACTTTGCTTGGTGACGTGGCAGCTCAGGGAGAGCGATTGGAAGCTCTGTTCAGTTGGCGGGACCCAAGGGCGACGGCGATGTTTGCCGTTTTGTGCTTCGTGTTGTCGTTGGTGTTCTACGTGGTGCCGTTTAAAGGTTTTGTTTTGGGAGCTGGTTTCTATTACTTTCGCCATCCAAGGTTTCGTGATGACATGCCTTCCGTTTCTGCCAACTTTTATAGAAGACTTCCTTCTCTTTCTGATCAGATTATCTGATATATAGTGGTATTTTATTTATTAATTGGTTTATTTATTTGAAAACAGCATGAAATATCAATATATCATAGTGTATTAGCACTGATATTGAATTATTGATAAATATAAATATAGATTTGAGCTGAAGTGTAGGACCATTCTTTTCTTTTCTTATGTTTTTTATCTTCGTTTTATGTTTAGGGTTAATTAATCGCTATGGTAGACTCATATATTCTTCATTTGTTTATTTATGGATTCAATAAGTTCAAGGAATCTTGTTTTAAGGACTAACGAATCTTTTTTCTTTCCTTTTTGGTCGGAAAACGAGGCTTAAAGTGGTTGATTTTTTTTTTCGGACGTGTAAAGTGGTTGATTATGCACTAAAAAAGTGGGCTTAGCTTCTTGAAATACGACGCAATCAGAGGGAATAAGACAACCACCCCCAATTTTGCACTGGTTATGTAGAGATGATAAAAGGGACCAATGTGAATTGTGAACAATTAATATTGTATATCTATTACACAAACAAAAGGTGCTCACAAAATAAAAAAAATGTTGCATATAAATTCTTTTGACGTAAATTTTATTTAGAAAAGAAAAAAGATACACGTCTTGACTTGACAAATCAATTTTACTTTTTTTATGTGTAATACTAAATAAATATAAAATAAAAAAATTGAGCTCAACATTTTTCTTTCAAAAATTTATTTATACACTAAAGTCTGTCACAAAAATCAATTATTATATATCTGTATATAAATATATATTATTTAATTTATTTTTAATATATATTTTATATTTTAATACATGTAATATTATATATTTTATATTTTAATAAATATTTTATATTAATAATTAATTTTAATAGTTAATTTTAATATACATCTAACATTGTTGTTGTTAATTTTTTTTATGGCAAATCCAAAACTATAAATGAAATAAAAAAAAAAGAAAGGCTTCAGGCCTATTTAGTTTGAAGCCCAATATTGCTTAATAATTGCTATGTCTACTTCTATGTCTACTTTCTCTTTCTTGTCTTCGTTCTTTATTTTTCTCATTCGAATATATGTCCATCACCGACCAAAAAAAAGAATATATGTCCATGTATCGCCGAATCATTATCATCTTTACCAAACTAAGGATAAATTTATATATATTTTTCTAAAAAGATCATTTTTGCTATTTATGATGTGCTTATAAAAACAGTTTGAAATAGTTTGGAGTGACTGAATTGAAGAGAAAATGATAAAAATTAAAGAAATTGTGATCTGGTGATTCCTTAACTAAGTAGTGAAGGTATGATGTGAGGGAATTACTCGGCTGATTATTGGTGATCACCCTTCAAATTTCAAATTGAGTGAAGTAACAGCAACGTAACAATTATCACTACGCAACTTAGTATTATCAGTGAGATTGACTCAAATTAATTTAATTTTGCCATTTAGTTAACTCATTCATCCATTTAAATAAATATTAAAAATTTAAATTTTATTTTATACATACAATAATTTTTTGATCAACATTAAATCTTTAAATAAAGCTCTGTTTAATCCTTGATGTGTCGCATTAAAAAAGGTGAGATTGACTCAATTAACCCAATAAAAATTCTACAAAATGATTTTGATTTTGTGTTGACGAATTTAAATGGATCTTCTAGTCGTAGGCTTGTAGCTCAATCTTTACAGAACCTTAAATACAAACTTTTATTACATAAATGTTTGTTTCAAAAATAGAAAAGTATAATAAAATAAAAATTTGATCACTTGGAAGAATAAATAATGGATGAGTTATTAGGTTAGTACATGATATGTTATTGATGATTTCATTTGATTACTTCGTATAACGTGTTATATAAATTAGTTTTTACATAATTATTTTAGTAAATTTATTTTATAATATCGTAGGGATATTCATGGATTGGATCCAATACGCATATCTGCGATATTTATCTAAATTCGATCAAAAAAATTGCGGATATGGATCCGATCTACATAGTAATTGGATCAGATTGCAGATTTTGTATAGGTATTCGCATATTCTTGTATCCGCAAAAATAAAGAAATAAATAAGTATATTATTTTTATATTTTATTTCAACTAATAATAATCATATATGTTGTATTATTTTAATTTATTATTTAAAAAAATATGTTTAATATTACTTTAAGAGTAAACATATTTAAAAGGATATAAAAAATAAATTTTATTGATTTTTTTAACAAAAATAAGCTTTTAAAAATATTTTTGCATTTTACGGATAATGTGCGGATCAGATCCAACCAAGTTTAAAAACAGCAGATATTGGATCCGACCCGATCCAATTATTTTAGTGCAGATAGGATCGAAAATTTGGTCATATCCGATCTACGTTCACCCCTTAAAAGGATCATCCAATTTTTTCTTTCCCAATTATTAATGCTTCTAATTAATCCATTTAAGTGTCTTTGTAGATGTCTTTGGCTATTGAGAGTAGCTACCACTCATTGAGAATCATATTTCACTATTAATCTCTTTATTCTCATAGTCCAAGTTAGATTGAGCCCCTTTTCAATCCCCCTTTTCAAGGCGGCGCATGCATCTGTAGTCCGAATTTCACCACGGGCCAGGAGTTGGAGATGGTTCTTGAGAATCACATCGTTCATACTGATATGGCGGTAGGAGAGAATGTGATTTTCACTCCAAACGAGTCCATCGAAATCCTTTTCATAAATACTCCTTTCCTCGATAGTCTTTTGTCTTTTTGGAGGAAATTCAGAGGAAGAAGGGAGAGGACGGGCCATGGCACTGTCTAAAGGAGAGTTAGGATGAATTAGACGAGTTGTCGGGACGGATATAATCTTTTTTGAAACTAAGGCACCCGAGTCCGACTTTAAATGGGAAGGTCGGGTGGAAGTGTCACCAGCTTTCTTTGACTGTATATCCCGAACCACAGCGTTCTTCCTGGTCGCCCGCAGTGTCTTCATAGCAGCAGATTTATGAGTCATTCTTTCTGCAAAGTAAAAGTAAAGACTTATTAGTCGTCAACATAAACTCACAACCAAAATTTATAAGTAAAAGGTAAGAAAGCTACTGTAATGTCCCAAACTTTTTTTTTTATGATTGCCCTACCCTCTAATTTTATCAAAATTCATAAACTAGCCTTATCCCTCTCTTTCCAACCTTAACCCTAATCCAAAAATCCCTAATGCTACAACACATACACCCACAAATAGGAGAAAGAAAGAGAGAAGGGGGGAGAACAGAAATCAAAAGGGAAGCGATTGAAGAAGAAAGGAAGAAGAAAGGGAAAAGAGGAAAGAGACGACGCCGGTGGGGGAGGGCGCTGCTGTTGCCATAGCAGAGGAAAGAAGAGGCGCACGAGAGAGATGAGAGTGAGATCGCAGACCTTCCATGGAGAAAGAGAAAAGTGCGCGACGGAAAAGAAGAAGGGAGTCATGTCATCGTTGCGGTGTCCGTCGCTGCCGTTGCCGTTGATCGAGACAGTCGTCGTCCCGGTTGAGGTCATCGTCATCGCCAAACAGGGCAGAAAAGGAAGGCGCGAACGAGAAAGAGAAAGGGGAGCTCTGCTGGAGCTCGTCGCCAAAATGCTACTGCCTTCCAACACCGCGACGTAGACCCGGCCTTCTGTCCTTCCATTATCATTGCGGTTGTCTCCGTTGCAGGTGGAAAAGGTCACTGGAGAAGGAATTGTCCTGCTCTGCTCCTACTTTTAGTTTTTCATTGGTTGTCGGAGTCTCTAGGGCCATGAATGTTGCCGCCGAAGTCGTTGGAATTGTTGCTGCCAAGAACCACCACTGCTATACCTTTACATTGAAGTGGTAGTGATGTTGCTGCTGTTGCCGAGATTACATCCGTGACGTAGTCGTTACTGCTATTTGAATTGAAGTTGCTGCCACTGACTCGGTCCAAATTCTGCGTCCTTTTGTTCCATTTTATTCCAACCTTTCTCACATTTTAATTCGGCATTCTGGGTTTGGTCTCTTCGGTCCCTTAGAACCAAATTGTGGGTAGACTTTACAGTCATAATTGTTTGATTATGTATTTATAATTATTTTGGACATATATGTATTATGATATTTGAATTATACTCACTATATTTATCTTGAACGATTTAAAATTGATTAAAATAATTGATTTATTATAATTGAATAATTTGTTTTTATGAAGTTTATACTTTTGGAACTATCCATGAGACTATATATATATTTTTTATGAAATTTTGCATTATTCCAAAATATTTGATTTTACTTGAATATTTGTTTTTGAAGTATTGAAGTATTTGTTGGTACTCACTTACTTCAAAGATGGTGAAATATGCTTGAAATTTCTTATGATTGAAAAAGTATGATTGGAAAAGATTTTTTATGAGAAAATATTATTTGATTTGATTTGATTCGATTCGATACCTTATATGTTTAAAAGATCAAAGATTTGTTGTATTGAAATTATATGTTTTGAATCGTATTTAGAAAACCGTAGTTAATGGCAGTTATGACGTTAACCTAGATGCATCTGGCTCAGACCTCAATTAGCAGGGGCGCTGCTAGCTTAACGTGTAGGCCACACGTTGGATCTGTTATTCCGTACGGACACACAAGAGGAAAGGGCTACCCTTAGAGGTGGAGCCGCCCAAGTGTGGACTTTTGATTTAATTTCTGTAGGAGAACTCCCTTATTGATTCACTTATTATTATCAACTACTCTTTTCTAATTAAAATTACTTTGATAATAATGTTTATATGGTCTCATGTGGATTATAGATGTATTGTCTAGTCATTGAGTTGCAAAACTCATCCCTTTTTTAAAAAATATTTTTCAGGAACAAATACTTGACTATGTAAGACTTTCTAATCAAGAGCCACGATCTGCAATGAGTATCTATTTTTGTCGAGTTCCTAGATGTATATGCTCCATATATCACAGGCAGGATTCAACCGTTCTTAATTATTCTAATTTTGTTAAAAATGTATAATTATTTATTTTAGAACTTGTAAAATATTTGTAACTTTTTATTCAACTTATATCTGAGTTGGTTAGGCTTGCTAGGGGACTATTTTTCTAAGTGCCGGTCATGACTCATTTTGGACTGTAACAGCTATCTAGCTCGGACTGAAGTTGACTGGGATTCTCTAAGAATTTTTGGGTGTCCAAATAAGGAGTTCGGTCCCAGTACTCTTGAAATAAGCCAACTACACTCTTCTCAAGGTCATCTAAGTCATTTACATTGCATTTGGCTATCACGGGTTTCTCTTTCTAATATAATGAAAAACAGGGTTTATCATTCTCATCTAAGAAGAAAGGTCTCGACAGCTCGTATTTTGAAGAAGTAATTTTTGAAATTATGAAAATACTCCTCAAAAATGAAAAAAAAAATTCTCCCCTGGACAGCTCAAAATGACACCCAACCTAGTTTTTTAGAAGAACTAAAAGATTTGATCATAACAAAGAGATAAAAGAACACTCTAAAAGAAGGCCGGATATCTAGTTCCTAACAAAGGAGCTGGTATATCTTCAGAAATGCTCAAGAGTTAGGGTGTAATTGGGTAGGTGCAACATTGTAAGTCCAGAGGACATTGATCTCACGGTCGAAAAATGGAAGTCTAATATATGGTTTAATGAAAAAATAATCATAGGCATAAAAGAAAGAGCGCTCCGACTTCTCTAGTGGGGAAAAACACACCCTCTCCTCGGGATCAGCTATCACTATCTCGTAGTTTCGCTCATCTTTTCGGTTCTCACACAACCTATAGTGTCTACAAAAAGTCTCGGTATACTATCTATTAATCACAGGAACAGGAGTAAAGACAGAAGTATCTACCCAAGTTAAAAGAGAAGAGGAAATTTTTTTTGACATATCATGAATAACAGATCAAGACATAAAGCTATACCTACAAATACAATAAATAAAGAAGCCGTCACAAAACAAACTCGGACACCAAGCAAAGGAAGTCGTATTTTCATAGGATAACGTTAAAAACACGATTTTAAATAATTTTTTCACAAACGAATTCAACAATTAGGAAATGGTGTCACTTTTGAGCAAACAAACATGACACCATTTAGGGGTAACACAATCAAATTCCATAGCAACAATCTCAGACAATAGACAAGTTGAAAAAATGTTTACGTTTTTAAGAACAAACAAGCCGTGGCAGTTAAAGAAAATACAAAAACTCCACCTCCAACAAATATCTCCAATTATCATATCATCCAAAAGAAGATATAAAAACCCAAAATAACTGAAAAGAGAGTAAAAGCACCAACCTTGATGAAGCACAAAAATAAAAGGGCACAAAATCTCGAACGTTCCTCTTCGAAGCACACAGAAATCTTCAAAAGATTTTAAATGGAGATATCTTGAACTAGAACATTGTTATGAAGTAAGAAAAGGAAAAGAAGAGCGAAGGGTCTTCGTTAAAGAAAACGAAAGCAAAGAGAGCATTTTCGAAAAGGGAAAAGAGAAAAGAGGAAAGACGCGAAGCCTTTACAATAAACAAAGGGCAAAAAAGATATTTTACACCCCTCTATAAAGGCACACACGGATTTTCAGAAAATTGCCGCGTAACATTAGCCATTTTATTAAAGTGGCAATGTTTCAAATTTTGAAACACGTCGAATACCCGACCTGTTGAATGTGGCATATCCCACAAGGAAGACTAGAGCCACAAATATTTGGGCCCGACCTCATAAAAGTTCGGATTCAAATAGGGGCACTGTTCATACTCTGACCCAAATATAGCCAGGCCCAGTAAGGACAAAGACCCCTCAAGGGTGCCTTCTTCCATTCACCAGACCTCCTAAGAGGTCGGACGCAACAAGGGGGTTCAATTCCGCTTATCCAAATAAGTAACTGTCTTTCTGAATTTTTTCTACTATCTCTATTTTCACTCAAAAATATATCTCAACAAACTCCCGAGATAAAGGGAATGGTTACCAGCCTACAAAGGTAGAACTACTTTAAAAAGGTGGTTATCGACTCTACTATAAATACACTGACATATTTCAAGTATATTCACGTCCCAATCTATTATAAACCTGTCTAAAGTCCTTGCTAACTTAAGTATCGAAATCTTTTGCAAGTACCACTCCCACCTCTTCACGAGAATCTCGAACGGTGACACTTCGGCAATAGAACAAGTCAAACACTGTCTCATAAAAAGTCTAGACTTTAAGTTCATACTCAAATTACCGTTTTAAATAATTTTTAGAATATCAACGTATTATACATATATTTTATTCATTCAAAATATTATTTATATATTAAAATCAATTATTATATATTTGTAAATATATATATTATTTAATTTTTTTAAATATATAATTTGTATTCCTAGGCGTATCTCATAGAGAAAAAAAAGCGCCTGCGTTTACCGCAGGAGGTACACTCCTTATGTTGTTGCCACGCTAGAAAACTAAAGCACAATTCCACACTGCCCCAACTTGTTGAAGCTACCACAATCATCTCATACCAATCGTCTGAAAAATAATCGTCTCATACCACGCACGAACATTTTACAAAAATAAAAAATACTTTTATCAAACACAAAAATAAACCTTTAGAAAATATACAGAAAAAAATATTATATATAAATAAAATTGAAGACATTCCATGCGATTCATGCTTGAAATAATTGATATATAGATAGGAGGTGGCAAAGCAGACTGGCCCGTCTCATCTAAGTTTATTCTATAAATGAGACGGACCGATCTGTTTCGCCAACTAAAATGAATTCAAAATGCTAACCCGTCTCATTTTATGACAAATTGGCGGGTTGGCGGATTAGTTTGCTTGACTCTTTTTTTTTAAATAAAATTCATTAAAATTAACCAAAAAATAATAATTAAAAAATTAAATACAAATAATCAAATTATAATATTTTTTATATTTTTTATTTTTAACTTAATAAAATTGTTCAAAATAATATTTGTCAATAAAATTATTTTTATTTTAAAAAATAAGTCACATAATTTGAGCATATATACGAAATTGTAAAATAAAATAAATAAAGTTAATAACTAAAAAAAATAAAAACAAAAAATGAAAAAAATGTTAATTTTCGGTCTGGCGAACCGGTCCGCTCCGTCTCGCCAAAATCTGCCAATTTGACTATACGAATTTTTTAATTTGGCGAATTTTAAATTCTAACTCGACCCGCTTTTTTAAGCAGATTTAGCGGATCGGCTCGGCGAACTCGACCTATTTTGCCACTAGATACGTTTATTCATTTTCTTCTTTATTCTACTCCTACCATACATTATTGATTATTGCGTGGCGCGTATACATGCATTTTGTACATACGTTGTTTTCTTCCTTTGATGAAATTAAAGTATGTATACGAGTTGCAATTATTAGTTATTTATGATATGTTTCTCATTCAAAATTTAATTTGATTTTTATTCCAATTTTAAAAGGATAATACACCAACCTCAAAGAAAATAAAATAAATAAAAAATAAAGATAATTTCAGAAATTAATTCTTAAATGGTATTTCAGTTGGTGTAATTCATCAGAATAAATGTCTAACATAATGTATAAAAATATGGACTAGTCTATTTCTTTGCAATTTGTAAAAATTCAAAAAACATCCACGTGTTGAAAAAATATATATATATATTGCTTTTTACAATTTGTAAAATGTAGAAAAAGCAAATAAAAAATTGCTTTTCGCAACTTACAGAAAATTCAGAGAGGCGACATATATAACGGATAACTTACCAAGATATCTTTTATGTTATTAGATAAAGTTATTATTTGCAATCTATAAAATAAAGAGGTGATCCATATTCATGATTTCATGTAGTATCATTTAGTGGAATTTACTCATTTTACAAGACTCTTATTTATTTGATAGCCTGAATCTGCTAACAACCGTACTATTGAATGAACCCATCAGATAGTAAAAGAAAAAATATTGAACATTAATTAGGAGGTATCATCATTGCTAGTACTCTCAAATCCTAAAACAAAGTTTTTTTTTCGCACATACTATTTTTTATTTAATAAGTTAATAATTAATTTATTATGAATTTTAATTTGGTGTATCAAATACCAATTTTACACATATAATATAAAATTTAAACTTCTAACACTTGAGTGAACACCAAACTTGATCCCTATCTTTTTTTCGATGGACGTCGCGACCCTTGTAAAAAAAAAAAGGGACAAATCGGTCTTTCTTTCATATTTCCGTGAGACTTCTCAGTTCTTCCGTCATCTTTCCTGACCAAAATAGACGAAAATTGCCTACATATCAGTTAACGTTGCTGAATTGGAGGTTAACACTCTATTAAGTTCCATGTTGGCCATTTGAAAATGGACAGGAGTCGGTCTGTCCCCCTTTGAAGACCTAAAACTACGTCGTTTTGTTGGTCTAAGACGTTGCGTTTCGATTGAATAAGGGAATGTGACGTTGGGGTTTCCATATAAGCCTCCTGTGTTGCTCCAGTAATTACTAGAAAACCCTAGTAGAGCAAGAGTCGTTCCTTTGTAGTGATCGTTGACCTCTCGAAGTTGGAGTGACGTGCTGACAGTGTTGCTGACAAGGTTGCTGACTGACCTCCACATATTATTGTTGACGGTGGTTGGATAGTGTGGTTGACGGAGCTTGGTTGAAGCCTGGACGGAGATTGCACGGCGTTTGCGACGTGCCAGGTTAGTGTGGTCCTTCCATTGCCTTTCAAATGTGTGTTGTCGTTTTCAATAATTCTAACATGTTTTGCCATGTACATTGTGTGTGTGGTCCAAGAAAAAGAGAAATAATAAACAATGTTACTGTAAATAGAAATTGAATTAGGGTTTCTAATTTAGAAGTGAAATTGAAATAGAGTCAAATTAAATTTGTATGCTAGTTTCTTTTTTAATGTATGTATTATATTATACTACAGATGTCTGAATATTTTGCTATTCCCGTGTTTCGTCACGGGAAAAAGTTTGTGAGAGACAGTGGAAGATATATGAGTTATATGGATAGTAAAGAGAAGAGGTTCCCATAAATGGATTTGAATTATGTGAATTTTTTCGATTTGGTTGTTATTTAAGGAGTTGGGGTATGTTGAGTATAAGGAGATGCATTGGTATGACATATTGGCCCCTGACATGGAATTTGGGCTTCATCCCATTAAAGGTGATCATGAGATTAATGAGATGAGGGAGAACAAACTTAAGAACAGAGACAGTGAGGAGTTTTACATTTATTTTAACCATCCTGCAGATATGCCAGAGGTGGTAGGGGATGGCTTGGCATCTGGAAGTTTTGTTTTGAGTGATTCGTCATCAAGTTCTGATGACAGATATGAGAGTGCCGAGGATGAGGCATGAAAACCACCTCCAGCTGGTTATGAGGAGGATTCTGACACTAGTTCTAATGAGAGAGTGCTTAACAAGAAGACAGATAAGAAGTCTACTCCAAAAAATTTGTAACCCAAAGCAAGAAGAAAGGTAATGACAGGGACATCTCCCATAGTACTGCTAAGAGACTTTTCTCAAGGAAGTATTTTGGTGTGAGGAGAAAGCATATCTTGAAGGATAAAAAGTCTAATGATGGGAGCAAGGATAAAAATGGACATCATTCAGTTGATGCAGGCCCAAGTAAACAGCAAAGTAGTGACCCTGTAGATGATGTGCTACGTTTTGGATCCAACATTGACCCAAACAATTTAGAAAATGATAATGACTATGATATGCCCTATGAATACGAAAGTGAAGCCTTCAACAGTCCAATTTTCAGTGATGATGAGGGGACGACAGCATATGACTCATATAATGAAGACACTGAGTATGGTGAAGTGGAGTTTAAGGTTGGACAGATGTTTCCTACAATGGATATATTCAAACAAGCTCTGAAAGACTATTTTGTTTATGAGGGTAAGAATGTTATATACATTAAGAATGAGAAGCAAAAAGTAAGGGCTTTATGTGCTGGAGAATCTTGTCCCTGGTTGATACTGACTTCTTGGAATAGTGCCAATAGGTGCTATCAAGTGAAAACTCTATTTAATTAGTATAACTGTGGAAGGGACTTTGGAAGCAACTTAGCTGACAGGGCCTGGGTTACATTGAAATTGGTGAAGAGGCTTCTAACACAGTCTGATATGAAGCCAAAACAGTCTATGAAACACATGGTTGAGGAATACAATGTCCATGTCAGTACAAAAATTATTAGCAGGGCATTGAAAGCTACACGGGAGGTTGTATTAGGCAATGAGAAAGCTCAATATGAAAAAATTCGGGATTACCTGATGGAGTTACATAGTAGTAACCCTGGTTCAACAGCACTGATGAAGGTTATTCCTCAGCCTGAATCTCCCCCTCTGTTTGATCGGTTGTACATATGCATGAAAGCCTGTAAGAAAAGGTTCAAAGAGGGATGCAGTGGGTTTAGACAGATGATTTCTAAAAGGGTATTATGGTGGACAACTATTAAGTGTAGTGGGTCAAGATGCCAATAACCACTTTTATGTGGTGGCCTTTGCAGTGGTACCCAATGAGTGCAAGGACACTTGTGCGAGGTGTTGAACGCGAAAATAGTTGAATATAGAGGAAGACCTATACTAACAATGATAGACGATCTAAGGTATTATGTCATGAGGAAGATGGCCCTACACAAGAAGAAGTTAAAAAATCATATTGAAAAATTAGCTCCAGTTCAGCACAAGAGGTTGGAAGAATTCATCAAGCCTAAAGCAAGTAAATGAATAGCTATTTGGGCAGGTGATAATGATAGAGTCCTCTTTAAAGTTCATAAGCAAGGACACAAGGTTGGGGTTAAGCTTGCACAAAGGACCTGCACCTACAACGTTTGGGAGTTAACTAGTATGGTCATTGTTAGTATTTATATCTCTGTGAATTTATCTTATTATGCATCTAACTGAGTACTATTTCCAGGCATGCCTTGTAGACATGCAGTAGCAGCGATGTATAAAATTGGTGTGAATCCTGAAGACCTCGTACACACCTGGCTAACAATAGATGCAATCAGAGTTATTTATGCCCACACAATGAAGCCAGTAAATAGTGAAAAGTATTAGGAGTCCACTGATGCCCCAAGGCTATTGCCTCTACCAATTAAACGACCAGCACATCGACCAAAGGTAAAGAGAAGAATTGATCCAGTGGAAACTGAGATGAATCCCAACAAGGCAAAGAAAATATTTGAAGTCACTTGTAACAAATGTGGCCAAAAAGGCCACTACTATAAAACATGCACCAATCCTCCAACAGATCTAAACTGAAAATCAATGACTAAAAAAGAAAGGAGGACAAATGGAGTGAAGAAGAAAGCTCACTCGGTTGGAGTTGATGTCTCTGAAAACACAACCAATGTGCATGTATGGAACTAAGTAAGGATCGATTTGTCTTTAAAGTTAAGTGGTTAGGGATTTAAATGTCTCAATTTACTTTGGTCAAGGGTTTAATTGACTATAAAAATGATGGTAATGTTCATTTGTTGTATATGATAGCAGGAAGGAGGAGATGGAAACTACAATAAGGCCCTAATGTGGCTAGAGTTGGTGTGAACCATAAGGTTGTTTTGTTAGTTTTGTCCTAACTGAATAGTCTTTGTTATATATATTTAACTCTTGGTGGTGCTATTGTTATCATTGTTAGGTAAAAACTATGAAAAATAAGAAGAAACTACTAAGAGGAGAGAAAAAAACAAGTGGTATAGGTCCAAAAAATCAACCACAAGAGATTCTTTTGTCACAAAATGCCCTATAATCAGAGGAAGTAAAGTTATCCTATATATACTTTAAAGTTAATTACCTTAGCTTCATAAATTATTTGAGACATCATAAAAAATTCTTTGTAAGTTCAGCATGCTACAAATTCCAGCAACATTCAACAAGGTACATCTGATGCAGCCTTCACAACTCAATTCAATCCAACCCGAAGGTTAAAGAATCCTGTTGTCAGGCGCCCACCTCCACCAACTCAATATATGCAATTCAGTCAACCACCTATAACAGATCAATCTAACCTAACAGCTAACATGTCAAGTTTCATACCCACACCCCCACCAGCACCAAAGCTAACACTCTGGTTCAAATCTCAACCAAGACAAAGTCCAGCTCTAAGGTCCCATACTTAGACAAATCCTACTCATGGCCTAATAACTCCTCCAACAAATCCAACAAGTGGAGGTGGTGCAATAGCAGCAGAAACAATGGCTGCTGCAAGTTCAGAAACTGCTTCAAGACTTTTTAAATTTGTGCCCGCTCCTGGATTCAAGCGTCCAGGACTTAGGCCATCTAAGAAGACATGAACTTGGACTACCTTTTGTTGCTATTTTGTATCTTAGTTACAAGTCTTTAGGACACATATTTTGATTCAAAAAAATTTCTATATTTTGCTACTTAATACTACTGATTTTAATTATAGGGCTTTTTGTTGAGATCCCTATATTTTAGTTATCTGACTCAAGACAATGTTACTGCCCATATTTTGAATGGTATATTATGTGTTAAGTTGTTTCAACAACTGTACTGCTCCTTTATTATTAATATATTAACATGCATTTTTCTTTGAATGTAGATACTTACTGCTACTTAATTAGCATGCATACTTGTTAAGTTTATTTTATGATATATATGCTATTAACTATCAATACAGGGATGAAATTTAACATATTTATCACAGGTGATGGTTCAAATTTTACAAATTCACCACAATAATTCTTATTTCATTCATCATTAAAAGTGTTGTTCACAACTCAACTCTATGAAATAACAAAATTCAGCTATCAAAATCCTACACACTTACTCTGAACAAGCTTGCAATTAAAACCCCACCCAAAAATGCTAACAAATTAAACGCATACCTAATATATCTATTTTCACCCATTTTCAATCTGCAGTAATCTAACTGATCCTTCAAACCAATTAATTTTTTCTCTAACTCATTAATTTTTTTATCTACCACATAACTATGACCTTCCAATCGATTCTGCTTATGCTTTGATGCCCCAAATGAGACAGCCTTGTTAGCATCCTCACCACATGAAGACATGATCGTCTAGCCATGCAAAGAAGTTGCAATGTCATTTTTCAATCTACAAAAATGTTTAACATTTGTTATCATCTATGGAATAGAAATTGAAAACAAAAAATAGCTAAATCCTAAAAAATTACCTTGAAGTTTGGGCAGCGAAAGAATAATCTATCTGGATTCTTCACCGTCCCTAACATGAACAATATTGCATGAGAATCATAATAACAAATTCGAGCAACTCATTTATTCTTCCTCGGAGCTCCAGCACTCCCACTAGAATTCAAGCTCCAGCCTGAATCGTCTCTACTTCATGGGTTTGATGATGAACAACGCTCTCCACTACCAATCATGGTCTCCTAGGATTTGTATTTGGCTTGGGAGAAGAGTGAGAGATTAGCTGCATGGAATCACTTTCAAACCATTGTGTTTCAGTGAAGATTAAAAATGACGTAATTTTTTGTTTCTAAAGCGGGACAGATCGACCCCTTACCATTCCATAATGGCACGTGGCGAGAAACCCAAAAACGACGTAGTTTTAGGTCTCTAAAAAGGGACAAATCGACTTCTGTCCATTCTCTAATGGCCAACGTAAAACTTAACAGAGTATTAACTTCCAACTTAACAACGTTAACTGACACGTAAGTAATTTCTATCTATTTTAGTCAGAAGAGATGACGGAAGGACTGAAAAATTTTACGAAAATATTCACTCTGTAACACTTATTTAAATGAATAAACTAAGTAATGAGTTAATCACTTTGACCAACCTAAAGTTAATTAGTTATTACAAAATATAACAAATTAGGAAGTCAACAACAAAAATTCAGCCAACTTCGATTAATAAGGATTTTAGTCTTATAAAAGTATTCTTCTATTCTTGTTTACTTCTTCTTTTTTTTAACTACCACAATTTCATTTATCATTATTGTCATGGGCCATCCATTGCCATCTCCACCCATACTAAATTCTAAACATCAAATCATAAATTTTAAATTCTAAATAAATCTTAAATTTCAAAACTTAAAATTTAAATTTATTTTATTTTTATTTTACTTTCAAATATTTTTTTACCTAAATTTTAGATGTTTTATTGTTTTTTGTTTATAATGTTTTATTTTATGTTCATTTTTTCTTTTATATTAATAACTAATTTTTAAATCAACTGGCTGAATATTTTTTTGTGACTACTGGCTGAATTAATTAATACCTGTTCCATCTTAGTCTTTTCAGTTTTCAAAATATAAACATCTTCATAAATCCTATACCACTAAAGTCACTTTTTTTATTTTTAATATTAGATTAACAATAGTGTTTTTTTAAATTATGATCTACTATAGTATTTTTTTAAAATGTAGGATGATTTAATGTATGGAGTACAAATCGGACCGTCCGATTTTTAAGTATAGAAATCGGACCGTCCAATTTGTGTTGAAAAAATTAAAAAAATCTGGTCAACACAAATCATTAGGTCCGATTTGTGTATTCTAAATTTTTTTTATTTTTTCAACACACGATTTGTGTACTCCAAACTTTTAAAATTTTTTAAACACAAATTGAAATGTCCGATTTGTGTACCTTTCATAATTTTATAAAACACAAAAAATTATCGCGTTAAGATATAACACTCATTTTACTTCCATATCTAAATTTTTTAACCCTACTAAAATTATTAAAGTGGAAGCGACAGCAATATTAAGAAGAAAAAAAAAAGGAAAAAGGGACAAAGAATAATAAATATTATTATCTGTTACATATATATGATGTTTATCTTCTGCTTGGTCCAGATGCCTAGCTATCTATCTTGGTATTCATTATATATAAAAAAAATTGGAAGAGATGACGAGATTCTTTGACGATCAATTCAGATCACTAGGTTCAAATTATAAAATGACAGTTTTCTGATAATGGCAACAAGAAGAGAATGAACAACTCATTCAGCTGTGTTCTCGACATACACCAAAATTCAAAATAACAACGTCTGTGTTAGATCAACATGCACGCCATGTTGATGGATATTATCCATTCTTGTATGATATTCATGAACCAAAATTCAACATTAGCTCTACTTAATTAGAGCCATTAAGTTTAGACTGGTGAATATTAATGTATTTGTTTCGAAAAAAATTAAGGAGTGTAATATTTTTTTATTTTTAAATTTTAAATTTTAAATCTTGAACTTTGAATTTTATTAATAATGTTACATATTTATAGATTATTATTTAAGGAGTGTAATATTATTCTCTATTTGTGTTTAGTTAATGCTTAGATTATTATTTATGGGTTTTTCTTTTATTTTTTTTAAAATTAGTTTGTTATATGATAAGATAAAATAATAAATTGGTCCCTTACGTTTAGACGTAATTTTATTTTAGTCCTTAAGGTTTAAAGTATTTTATTTGAATCCAAAAAAATTTCATTTAGTTTCAATTTAGTACCACCGTGAGGTCAAAGTTAAATAATTAACTAAATGTCCTATATGACAGCAATACAAGAACAAGGTCAATAATCTGAAAAATAAATACAAGTTCCAGAAGCATCAAAATCAACTGTGAATGCATTGATACATTTATTTATCAATTTCCTTAGTTTTGTGAAAAATATTTCATTTAAATTATAAAAAATGATAAATAAAAGTAGGTGAATTCTATGGTGTAGAAAGGAAATTGTTTCTACATGTGTAGAATGATAGGTGTCAATGCATTAGTAGTTTATGTTGATGGTTTTTGGATGGGAAAGAATTAATTAGAGTACACAATTATTGATTCATTGGACCCACAAAAAAAAAGAGAGTGTGTGACATTATATCTATGTCATAGAGACAACTTATTAGGTTTTTTTATTTTAATAAATTAAATAAAAATTTTATTTATTAAAATAAATAATTTAAAAAATTATTACCATGTAGACGAGATATATGTATTTATAAATATAAAAATATATTTTATAAAAATAATAAAAATATTAATAATTTAAATTAGACCAAACTTTTAAAAATATAACATTTCAATTAATATGGAAGGTGGACGATCTTAACCGTACTACTTCCATTCACCGGCGTTTTTTATTAGAATTTACACTAAATCAATTCAAATATTAACAAGGCGGGATTCGAATCCCCAACACTTGCTTAAACAAACTAGTGAGCTAACCACTAGACAAAGTTTATTAATTAGTTAGTTAAAACCGCCTATTTCTTCTATTATTTTGAAACTGCTCATCTTTTCTATTATTTGAAACTGCTTATCTTTCTTATTATTTGAAATATTCTATTTTTAAGAGTTTGATTTAATTTAAATTATTAATATTTTTTATTATTTTCAAAAATTATATTTTTATATTTACAAATACATATATCTCGTTTACAGTAAGGAGATATATGAAAATTGAAAAAATACACATATCTCGATACGGATAAAATTATCTCGTTTACAGTATAAAAAATATAAGAGATGCTGATGTATTTTCCTAATAATTTTTAAAATTATTTATTTCAGAAAATAAAATATTTATTTAATTTATTAAAATAAAAAATTTCCACATATTATTTGATTTATTGTTAATAAATATGTATATCACTAATCAAATTAGAATTAAGTCCATTAGATGAAAAAAATTTTGAAAAAAAAATAATATTTTTTAATATTAACCAAAATATTTTTCATAGAATTTAAAAAAGAAAAAGATTTGGAGACTAACTTACTTTCACTCTTAAAATTATTATTATTAAAAACGAAAGAATGTATAATTTAAGTAATAGGTAATTACTATTCATTTACTGTGGTTAACAAATTTAATTTGTTTTTATAATTATATGTCCTAAATATATTACTAATTATTTTTATATTTTTAATATTTTACATGTTTTAATTTATAAATTGAATTGATAATTTACTATTATTAAAGGTATCCCATTTTTTTAGAAGAAAATATTTAACTTTGAACAAAAGATTAAATTAGAACGATATAAAATGTTTTAGACAAAAATAAAATATTTTAAACATTAAGGATAAAATTAGAATTTAGTTCAAATATTATGGACCAAACAATATTTTTTCAATTGTAAATTGTTATTTATTTTCAAATATTTAATAATAGGGTAAAATATACTTTTGTCCTTAATGTTTTCAATTCATTCAATTACAATTGAAAAAATATTTTACTTTTGTCTAAAATATTTTATATCGTTCTAATTTAGTCTTTTGTTCAAAGTTAAATATTTTCTTCTAAAAAAATGGGATACCTTTAATTATAGTAAATTATCAATTCAATTTATAAATTAAAACATGTAAAATATTAAAAATAAAAAAATAATTAGTAATATATTTAGGACATATAATTATAAAACAAATTAAATTTGTTAACCACGGTAAATGAATAGTAATTACCTATTACTTAAATTATACATTCTTTCGTTTTTAATAGTAATAATTGTAAGAGTGAAAGTAAGTTAGTTTCCAGATCTTTTTCTTTTTAAATTCTATAAAAAATATTTTGGTTAATATTAAAAAATATTTTTTTTTCAAAATTTTTTTCATCTAATGGACTTAATTCTAATTTGATTAGTGATACACATATTTATTAACAATAAATCAAATAATATGTGGGAATTTTTATTTTAATAAATTAAATAAATGTTTTATTTTTGAAATAAATAATTTTAAAAATTATTAGGAAAATACATCAGCATCTCTTATCTTATTTATACTGTAAACGAGATAATTTTATCCGTATCGAGATATGTATATTTTTTAATTTTCATATATCTCTTTATCGTAAATATATCCTTATTGTAAACGAGATATGTATATTTGTAAATATAAAAATATATTTTTTGAAAATAATAAAAAATATTAATAATTTAAATTAAATCAAACTCTTAAAAATAGAATATTTCAAATAATAAGAAAGATAAGCAGTTTCAAATAATAGAAAAGATGAGCAGTTTCAAAATAATAGAAGAAATAGGCGGTTTTAACTAACTAATTAATAAACTTGGTCTAGTGGTTAGCTCACTAGTTTGCTTAAGCAAGTGTTGGGGATTCGAATCCAGCCTTATTATTATTTGAATTGATTTAGTGTAAATTCTAATAAAAAACGCCGGTGGATGGAAGTAGTACGGTTAAGATCGTCCACCTTCCATATTAATTGAAATGTTCTATTTTTATGAGTTTGGTCTAATTTAAATTATTAATAATTTTATTATTTTTATAAAATATATTTTTATATTTATAAATACATATATCTCGTCTACATGGTAATAATTTTTTAAATTATTTATTTTAATAAATAAAATATTTATTTAATTTATTAAAATAAAAAAATCTAATAAATTGTCTCTATGACACATATATAATGTCACACACTCTCTTTTTTTTGTGGGTCCAATGAATCAACAATTGTGTGCTCTAATTAATTCTTTCCCATCCAAGAGCCATCAACATAAACTACTAATGCATTGACACCTATCATTCTACACATGTAGAAACAATTTCCTTTCTACACCATAGAATCCACCATAAAAGTATTGATGCATCTACAATTGATTTTGTATATCTGGAATTTGTATTTATTTTTTAAATTATCGACCTTGTTCTTGTACTGTTGTCATGTAGGACATTTCATTAATTATTTAATTTTGATCTTACAATGAGATTACATTAAAACTAAATGAAATTTTTTTAAATTTAAATAAGACACTTTAAACTCTAAGAACCAAAATAAAATTACACCCAAACATAAAGTACTAATTTAGTACTTTACCATATATCATATTATGCGGCGTATATATATGATCTCATGAAATATATAATGAATATGTTATGAGTATCGAAGATCAATATTTCCAAAAGAACTCCACATCAAAAAGTTAATACCTAAAAAATAATCTTATTATATGGCCTTGTGTTCTCTTAAATGAATTTTATAAGATTTTTATATTACGTTTTATTCTAAATATATGAGAAAATAAGATATTAAAAATAAAATATAAAAAATAGAAATATAAAAATTAGTATTTTTATATTTTATTTGGTGATGAACTAGAATAAATTATAAAAGTCTAATTTAGAAGAGTGTTAAGAGGCCATCAATTAATATTTTTACTTATTAAATGCTGACCAAATTTTAATAAAAGTATTATCTTCTTAGATTTTCTATTTAATTTATTCTCATTTTTTATCATTCAAAAAATTTGAGAAAAAATATATAATAATAAAAAATAAAATTATAAAAAATTAATACAAATAATAAAAAAATAATTAAAAATAAGTTATATCTCTTATTAATATCTTATGTTTTTTATTAAAATAAATATAAAATATATTAATTTAATACATCTAAAAATAATATTTTTATTTATATCTCATTTTATCTATCAAACATAATTTTATATCTCTATATTTTTGTCTCAATATCTCATACTTATAAATAACGGCAGCCTTGCTACTAGCCAAACCGAAGAACTACCTGAGTAGGGTTTTAACCAAACAAAAGAAAAATTAGTAAAGTTCTGCAAAATTGATAAAGGCATTAATGTTATTTGCACACGTAAATTGGTTACTTTTTTTTTTTATACACCAACTTAAATTTAAGATAAAAAAATAGGATAAAATATATTTTTTATTTTTAATATTTGTATTTTTTAAATATTTTTAACGTTTAATTATATTTAATTTTATTCTTAGTATTTTTAATTTGTATCAAAATTATTTTTAAATATTAATTTTATTTAAAATATTAGAGACAAAAATAAAAATATTTAAAAATATTTTTGAAACAAATAAAAAATTTTAAGAACAATTAATTAAATAAAAAACATTAAAAAAAATTAAATATTAAAAATATTTTTAAAAAAATTACAAATTTTAAAAATAAAAAATATATTTTATCAAAGAAGATAAGATAGGAAAAAATAAATGAGAACTACAATCAAAATAATACTTGTAAATTATGTTTATAAAATAAAATTATAATTTCGGTGTACAAATCATTTATCCTATATAAAAGGATACACATAGGACACACAATACAAAATCAAACACAAAAATTGGTTATCTACTTCTCCATATTTGTTATTATATATTTATAAATACTAAAATGGATTTAATTAAACTGAAAATAAAACTTCTAATTTATGATGACTAGCTAGTAGATATATAGAATGCTACTACTTTTAATGAAGAGAAATTATTCTAGTACACTAAATTTTTTTAACTTATATATTAACACTCATTTTAACATCTTAGATTTTGATGTGATTTTTACTTTTAATACTTTAACTCTTAATTTTTCATCCTTAAATTTTATTGGTATGAAAAAAAATAATGCACAAAATAATGAAATATCATTAATCTTAGCTATAAAATAACAAGGAGGAAAAATGAAAAATATTTCTAGCAAAACAAATACAATTAAAATAAAATTTAGATCCTCTAAATTTTAAATTTTCAATTTAAAAGATAAAATATAATATTTTTTTTGAATAATTTTTTTCTCATATTTTTTTAAATTTTATTTATAAAATAAATAATAAAAAATTAATATTTTATCCTTGTGATATTCAAAATTTAAAAAATCTAAATTTATTAAAATGGGAGTGATAATATTTCTTATCAATTCATTTTTTGAGTTAAAAGATTAGAAGAAAAAAACTACACCAGTCAATTCCAAACCGCCAAGGTCACTGAAATATTTGACTTCTACAGCGTTATATGGCCTTGTAACCAGATGTCCAGACGTTGTGTGAATGGAATTTCTTTACCTCTTGTTTCTTGTATCATGGATGATGAATGACGTTTACAACACAATTTTCCCAAGATGAAAAAAGAAAAAAAAAAGATAGAATGTGAAAAGGACATACCGACATATATAAAAGGAATAAAATGAATTAACAGAAAGAACTGCCACGAAAATTATCCACAGAGTAGTCACAAAGGTCAACATGGGGAGGAAACTTGATGTGAAATGCAAGATTAGAAGATGGGCCTAATGGGGATCTTGGTTGTTACTTCTCAGTTTCTCAAAATTATTAATGGAATCTTTCTTCTTCTTTTTTTTTTCATAGATAGCTAATTTGAATAAAAAAAATCTAAATTCACATAATAAATCAACCACTAAATATAGTTATTATATATTTATTTTTTTATAGATATGTACAGTAAAATATATTTTAAAAATAAAAATTATACTCGAAAAGCTCTACTCTATTCTCATTAGTAAATTAATTATATTATGCATATAGTTACTAAATTAGTAATTTGTATAATATATATTAAAAATGTATAAAATAATATATATATTTATACATAAATATATCATAACTAATTTTTAGTACACGTAATATTTTTATAGTAAATAAGATTGTATTTGTTTACCAGGAAAAAAGACAGTGAAATAGGAACATAAACACAAAAATATATGATAAATTCTGTGGTGTTTGTAATTTTGGTGTCGAAATTGCCGTTATTTTTTATAGTAAGTTTAAATATTAAAAAATTATTTATTTTTATATTTTTTAATTTAAATATTAAATTTTATCTCATTTTAGTAAGTTAGGTAAATATATATAGACATCATAGCATACACTAAAATATATTTAGCAAGACAAAAATATTGTATCTAGAGATATGAAATTAGTGTATTTTATATGTATCTTGACAAAAAAAAACACAACCATTAATAAAAAATACAATTTATTTTTTATTTTTTCATTATTTTTATTAATTTTTATAATTATATTTTTTATTATTATATTTTTCTTCTCAAATTTAAAAAAAATAAAAATAAATTAAATTTTTATAATTTATTTTATTTTATTACCAAATAGAATATAAAAACACTAAATTTTATATTTCTATTCTTTATATCTTATTTTTCGTATCTTATCTTATTTTATTCTAAAATATATATATAATCTAATAAACAATAAATATTATAATTTATAAAAATATTACATATACATAAAAAATAATTACTATATATATATATATTATTTTATTTATTTTTAATATATATTTTATATTTTAATATGTATTTTATGCTCTTATTAATGTTTATAAACTGGTACCATGATTATAAAGTTTAAATTAATCATGGAATCTTTAAAGTCTACCTAGTGGCTTTCTTACCCACACGTGTCAGTTCGATTCAAACGTCCCTATATATTTCCAAGAAATTTTCCTCAAAATGGACTGCAAAAACCAAACACACAGACAACACGTCCTGTGTTGGCAAATCTTAACATACAATAATTCATTGACGTGATTCTGGTTGAAACCTTTATTAGTATCTTAATATTTTTTGGGACTCCAATCTAGCCAACTTTCATTATTATATCCAAATCAAAATTATTTGTGCTTTGCCAAATTTTCACTCATCCTCTTCTGTCTTTTCCTTAACAATCAAAAGCCAAACAAAGAACACCAGTTTGTTCATTCAAACCAGAAACACAAAAGCAATCATTGAGCAGCAAAGTTTGGATCTTTTCTTTGATTCCTTTTCTTTATCATGGTCTCTGTTTCGGTCTTATACTCTGTTTCTCTTTAGATTTCTTCTTTACTCCTTTATTTCCATATACCCTGAAGTTCCTTAATCATCAAGTTACTATTTTTGTGCCAAAATTAGTGTTTTTGAATCCAATCTAAACATGGGTCACTACACTTTGTTGTTGAACACTGGTTTTCTTATAGTGGTGTGTGCCTTCATGGTTGTTCATTTGCAACTTCCTGAAGTTGTCGATGTGGACAACCACACCGACAACTCTTTCTCTAACATAACAACCGACCAAGATTGCAACAGTTTGCACAACCATGGCGACTACAAACACAAGTGTCTGTACCTCAAATCCAACGATCCATGTGTCTCTCAGGGCTACATCGATTACCTTTTCTTCTTCTATTGCAAGCTTGGGAGGTTCCCTCTTTTAGGTTACACTCTATTGATACTTTGGCTCCTTGTTTTGTTTTACATGTTGGCAAACACAACTTGTCAGTATTTTTGTCCTTCACTTGAAAACCTTTCAAAGTTTCTTAGGTTGTCGCCAACAATTGCTGGGGTGACTCTTCTCTCCCTTGGCAATGGTGCCAGTGATGTCTTCTCAAGCCTTGTTTCTTTCCAAGGAAGTGGGACCCAAAGCATTGGCTTCAACACTGTTCTTGGTGGGGTTTCTTTTGTCACTTGTGTTGTTGTGGGCCTAGTTAGCATTTCAATACGTAACAAGAGTGTTGGGGTTATCAAATCTGCGTTTGTGAGAGATGTTTGCTTTCTCTTTCTCGTTCTTTTGTTCTTGTTTGGCATCTTGATCAGTGGTGAGATCAATGTTCTTGGTGCAGTTGGTTTTACTCTTTTGTATGGGTTGTATGTGGTTGTTGTTTACGTGTCTTCGACGCGATGGAAGGGTGGTTGTGGTGGCGATCATCAAGTCGGGGTTGTCGAGGTTGATGGTGTTGCTGATATTGCTGAAAATCTGAACGTGCAGCTTCTGAATTCCATTGAGAAAGGTTTTATTGATGAAAATGAAATGAATGATGTTAAAGAAAAGAGGAACTGGTGTTTGGGATCTTCAATATGGCGAAATTCCCTTTATGCCCTTGAGATGCCACTTTACTTGCCAAGGAGGTTGACAATTCCGGTTGTTTGTGAAGAAAATTGGTCAAAGCCATTTGCTGTGGGTTCAGTGATTTTGGCACCGGTTCTGTTATGTGTAATTTGGGTTCCTTTTAATAGAGAAAATTTTATGAGCACCTTTATGATCTATGGGATCGGTTTATTAATTGGAATTGTACTTGGAATAGCGGCAATTTTAACTACGAATATGTCGGCGCCGCCGCCGCGGAAGTGGTTGTTTCCATGGCTTGCCGGAGGGTTTCTGATGAGTGTGATTTGGAGTTATATTTCAGCTCAAGAATTGGTAGGGTTGCTAGTTTCAATTGGATACATTTGTGGAATTAGTCCTTCAATTCTAGGGTTAACGGTTCTTGCTTGGGGGAATTCACTTGGGGATTTAATGACGAATTTAACCCTGGCTATAAATGGTGGATCTGAGGGTGCTCAAATTGCAATTTCAGGTTGCTATGCTGGCCCAATATTCAATACTCTTGTTGGGTTGGGTTTGTCTCTTGTGACTTGCACTTGGTCACAGTACCCACAAAGTGTTGTGATAACTAAGGATTTATATCTATGGGAGACAATGGGGTTTTTGGTCATTGGATTGATTTGGGCACTTGTGGTTTTGATTAGAAAAGATATGAAACTTAATGGACTTTTGGGAGTGGGGCTTTTGGTAATTTACTTCGTTTCTCTATTTCTGAGGCTAGTTCAGAGTAAAGGGTCTCTAGATCTAGACCAATTCTAGTAGAACTTCATAATTGATAATTCTTAATTTGTAAGCCTGTTATTATTGTAAAATTGGTGTATTGATACAAATTTAATAACTTAGATTTAGAAACAGTCATGAATGAGTTTTTATTATGAGAGTTCCTAAGTTTATGATGCTATTAGAATTGTGTTCATGATGTAAGAATTATTTATTAGTATGAATTTGCTGTAAGTGTTGTGTAGTTATTATTGTTAGTATTGCCAAAATGGCTTTGCATTATGTAAAGGAAACTTTTATAGGAAGGTCCCAATTATTAATTTAAAAATTTTGTTTATAGTCTTTAATCTTTATAGAGTGTTGGTTAAAAGCTTTTTATTAAGAGTACTGTAATTTTTTGTCTATATATTTATTGTTATATATAAATAGTTTAAATTTATAGGTGCGATTTCTTATTCTAATTGACCAAATTTTTTATAATATAACTTTTATAATCATCAAAAATTAAAGAATATCATGTATTAAAATTTAAATATTTAATTTAATTCAATTTTTTTATTTATTATACAAAGAATATTACATTATCTATTTTTTTTAGAACGCATTAACATTTTTTGACCTATATCTACTTTCTTTTCTTTTTTTTTTTTCTTTATTCTTCATCATATATATATATATATATATATATATATATATATATATATATATATATATATATATATATATATATATATATATATATGGTGAGTTCTACCCAACTCCCTCTAAATCAATATGTAAATTATCATTTATGACGTGACACCTCTAAATCAATATGTAAATTATCCTTTATGACGTGACACCTTTTAATTGAATGTTTAGTTTTAATTTGAGTTAATTTAATCCAATAAAAATTAACATCTTAACTAAAATAGGGTCATTTTATAATTAAATATTTTTTTAAGATAGATGATTATATAATTTTTGTAAAAATTAAAAAATAAATTTAAATGTTTTTTACCAAATCAGTATTAAACTATTAATTTGATTCGCTCTACCCTTCTATTAAAGAACACCTCCCTTGGGGAGTGAAGAACATTTCCTCCCTTCCACTATTATTTTCTACTCAAATTCGTTTCTACTAAGCTTCACCTTCACCTTTTTAATTTTTTCATTTTAATTATTTCAGAAAATTTATACATGTATTTGACTGGAACGCAATTTATGCACCTTCAATAGTAGATTTTCAGTTAAACAAATTTTATGGGACAGAACTAGATATTTGGCCTCTATACGGTGCAAAGACTCGGATCATTTTAGAAGATTTCCTAGCTTAGATATATTGTGAGATCGAAAGACTATGATTCATTGGTTGCTTTTTCTTTTCTCTTTGTTATTTTCTTTTGTAAGACAGGTCTGTTATCCTTCCATCTTGTGTCATTTTCCCCATATTAATGATACATTTCTTTTCAAGTCTGATATAATTTTTTTATCACAAATGCTTACAGTTCTAAAATATGACAGAAATATGACAAACCAAGAATGAATCAGAAAATTGAAGTTTACGAATCTAAATTGATAAGATTCATTGAAGCTAGACATCAAATATTATTCACTCGTGAAAAGTACAGCAGGCCTTAGATTTGGTCCTGTTGCTTCCACTGCATCAACTAATGTCTTTTCTAAATTAGGGTTTTCTGGAAGTATGATTTGGGGAAGAAGCATAGATTTAATTTTTAATATTTTAATAAATTATATAATTATCCATTTTGAGCTCTAGTCTAATTTTAAAATAGTTTAACTATAGTTAACATAACAACTAATTAAAAAACGACATGTTACAGAGAGTAATTTACATGTTATTATAAGAATGGCACAGTAGAATTTACCTATATAACACAGATAAATAGTATAATTTTGAAAGAATTAGTAAGGATAACGAGGGGGATACACGTTACACCACGATTTTGAATCAGAAGAGAGATCTCAAGAAATGGCAGATCTATTCACTCTATCAATAACGGAGCCGGATCTGGTGTATCATAAGGGATTTGCCTTTTCTATTGATTCCTCCGGATTGGATCAAAAACAATTCTTGAGGGGGGTATTCAACTCCAGGGATAACAGAAAGAGGGTAAATACAATAAAAAATGACTTGTAGTTTGCAAAAATTCAACAAACATGCATGTAAATCTAAACAAAATAAAGATTGCTTAAAATGCATTTTTTATTTTATACTTATTTAATATACGTTTGGAATTTAGTGTGTTTGTTTGAGGTGAAAATGGGAAGAAAGAAAAGGAAGGAAAAGAAATTGAAAGGAAAATAGTTATTTTTCTTTGTTTGGTTGAAGAGAGAAATGGGAGAGGAAGGAAAATGAATGGAAAAATATTGGTGGGACCTACCAATTTTCTTTTCCTCCAACAATGGAGAAAAAATGGAGAGAAAATTATTTATCTCTCTCTGCTTCCAATATTATCCCTTTACTTTTTTCAATATATTTTATAATATAAGGATAAAATTATTTTTTTATACCATTTCTTTCCTTCCTATTTTCCTTTCATCCAAACACATCTAAAGAAAATAAAAATCCACTCAATTTCTTTCCTTTCCTTTCTTTCCTTTCTATTTCTTTCTTCTCTATTTCTTTTCTTCCAACCAAACATATTAGTGAAATGTATTACTTATGTTTATTTTGTTTCAAATATTGTTTATTTCTTTGTTTATTGTATGTTACATTTATTGATTATACAAAGCCTATTTGTCATAAATGAGAGTGGTGAATAAGTGTCAAAATATTTTTAATATGATCATTTCTGACATAATGAATAACTAAAAGTAATTTTGAACAACAGTATATATTGAAATCATATTTGAAAATAAAAAGTATTATATATATATTAAAAATTAATTATTAAATTAATTATTATATATATATTTATATATATGTGTGTGTTATTTTACACATGTTTTAATATTATTTTTTATTTTAATATATATTTTGTACGAATAATTAATTTTGTATATACATATAATATGATTATTTTTTAAAATTAATAAATAATTTTATTCAAAATATATTTACTTTGTCATATTTAAGATTTAATGATGCATCTAAACAGTTGGATATACGATAAACAATGTACAATAAATTTAAGAAGGGTTATACTTGCATCAAAAGCATCACTAATTACCACTGCTACTTTGTACATAGCTTTAATTTCCTTGGCTATTGGCAATTCTTGTGAATTAAGAATAAGATGTGAATGAATTACAAGTTTTCAGTGGCCTAATAAGTAAGCATGGATATGGTATTAGTCAAATTCTTGGTCTACAATTCTTGACTTCAATCAAAACGCATTGAAGCTTCATTTTTTTTGAATCCATTTGTCGACAACTATCCACTACCCACTTTGGATTGGTGATGCATACCTCACATTTAATCTCTATCTCTCTCATAATAAAAAAGATAGTTTGTTTTAATTATTTTGTAAAATTTTGACCAAATAATTCATTATAAAATTTAGGAATTTATTATCTTAATAAGTCTAACTAACAATGGTTATCATTATAATATTTGTTTTTAAATTATGTAAATCATTAATGATCGCTTTCTCAGATATTGTCTTTCAAGATAATCGATAAAATTTCATTAAATATTTATTCTGAAACAATAACTATACTCACATGCATGATGCATATTTATATCATACATAGTCACCAACAAAAAAAATCATACATAGGATACATAAAATTTTATTATGGGCATTCGTTATCCAAAAACAAAGAGAAAAAAAAAAAAAAAAGAATGACTCACAAAACATATGATTCTTTTTTCTTTTTTTCCCTCTGATCTCTGTATTCTTTCACTCTGTATGAGAATGTTTTCCTTGAAACAGAGGGTGATATACCAAACCTATAACATAAGTCCACCTCATATAATAAATCAAATTATACGTCGTAGTCAACTAGTTATCACTTTTAAATTTTATTATTTTAAAAAAAATAAATTTATTATTTTAAATTGATTAACCCTTAAAAATCGAAGTGAATTGATTAATTATTAATTTTTTACTAGTTGTTTCAATTTTTTTATTGGATTGATTTTGAATTAAATAGACTATTTTAATGGCCAATTCTTGATTAATGCAATCGAATTGGTCGATTCTATTCGGTCCGATCCTCATAAGAACGATGTTTTCCCTCCAAAACACTATCTAAATCCCTCACCATCCATCACCTAAATCACTCCTAGTGACTTAACAACTTACACTAATTTAATGAAAAGTCTAGGGGGCAGCAGTTTTATTGAATTTTGGCCAGCATGTAATCAGCAGAGAAAGGTGAGCCATTGGATGAAATCTCACACTAATCTCACACCATCAAATCATCATTGATGACTAGTTGATGGCTAACAATCACAAAAATTGCTGGCCCCTAGCATTGCTCCTAATTTAAATAGCATAACCTTTGATCCACCAATAATATGAAATGTTTCTTACATATAATCATTCAAATCATTCGATTAATAATACGATAACATATCAATACTTGTGCAAACTAAATATTTGCAACTTAATTCCTTTAAATAAACGATATAATTCAAGCACAATATATATAATATCGTAGGAGTATATAAGAATAAGAATTTCTCAAAAATTAAGGCTTGCTCCCTTCTATTATTGGAGAAAGATATCACAACTTTAGAAGTGCTCCAACACTTGGACTAATCATGGAGCAATTTTGGTGAGGGCTCATGGATCTTATTAGCTTTCACTTAGATGATTAAAATTTATAGGTGCAATTTATTATTCCATTTAACCAAATTTTTTATAATATAATATTCGTGATAATAAAAATTTAAATAATATTACATACCAAAATTGGAACGAGCCTATATATTGTACTATACAATGCAAAAAGTATTGTACATTTATACTCTCTACTTTTTCATAGAACGCATTAACATTCGTTCTTGTTTTTTGATCGACATGATCACTTGTCAATAAAACTCATTCTTAAAACTTATTTTTTTCATCGAATCAAATCCAATATCTCAATATACATCCACACTCTTCTTGTCAAATCTACCAACTGATGAGTAAATTTGCATGGCCGCCCCAAGCTTGTAACATTGTCCACATTTACTAACGGTTTCAACTAAATTCTAATACCACCTGTCGTTGAGACCTTTGAGTGTAAAGGATAGCAAGATTTTGTTCCCTACTTTGGAGGATGACATATATGTTCTTTTTTGTGTTCATTGCATCAAATTTTGATTGAATGGGCCAAATATTCTACTGGATGGCCGGCAACCGAGTAAGACAGAAGGCCAAGTGCTTCAAACGGTTTAATTAGAGGTTAAACCAAATTTAAATATAAAGTAGATGGTCAAAATAAATATTGGCTGAAAAATAAAGAATATAAATCCAGTTCAGCTAGGAATTATTGCATGATTGAGTAGACTCTCAACTGTGCCACTGTGTAGTGAAAGGGAAACAACAGACAATGAAACCGAAAGGTATCATTTCAGTTATATGGGTCATCCCCAAATCATGTCACTTATTGAAGTTACATAACGTAGACAATAAGAATTGAACTTACTCCCTCAGTTCCTTGTAAATTGGGACCTTGCAAATTATTTTCTCCATATCATATCATTGAAAGAGAAATACTTAGATTTCTTCCTCTACATCATCAAAATCTAATTCCATGGAATATATAAACACGTCTCCTTATTTTACAAACTTGCCTAATTTGATCGTGGAAGTCTGAAAGACCCTAACCTCAACATCAACCTTGATCTCAAGCTCAACATGATTCCGCAACATCATGATTTTACTCTCGGGCAAATTGATCCCAAAGTCATAGAGCGGTGGTCCACAATGATTTGTGGATTTTGTGCTTTACACACTACATTTCCCATATTGGATATTTCAGTTTTCCGGTATCATTTATTACCCCAGTGCAGCTAATCTTCTCTCCCTCAACATTTCCATTTATAATTATTTCATGTCCCCAGATGCTCCAGAGTCCAGACCTCGGATTATATTAGGATAACAGTAAAACTTCAAGTAACTGACAATATTTTTTGAACTTATGGATATAATAGATCTGGAAAGCTTTCAAGTGTACTGGTATACTGGTGTTTCAGTTACCAAAATTTCAGTGATTTTTAACTGTTGATTTTAATACCGGTATACTGGTACACTTGAAAATTTTCCTAGATCTTAAAGTAACAGTATATTATTAAGACCCAAATCAACAACTCAATCAGAAGATGAGGTGAGAGGATGAGGTATAACTTCACATACTGGAATAGAAGATTTGTAACTTCGCGTGACTAGGTAATGAGTTGTCGAGTAGAGTTGTTTGAATGGGTTGTAGAAATAACAAAATTGTTCATAAATCGTGTTGTTCCTACTAAGTAATGGAGCATGAAACGCCTCTACAAGCTAAACATGTTAATTTTAGTCATGATAATTAGGTCACATACATAAGATACTCTTTAGACATGATGAGAAAACTCTTGTATGTACCAGTACATAAGGGATTTAACATGTAGCATGAACAAAAAACCATCGCTAGATCTTCAGCCGAATGTTGAAATCAGGAAGGATTTGTAAATGCTCATGAACTTAGCCACAAACGCTGCCATTGTCAACATATAGAGCAAAAAGAAAAATATACGGTCAGCAATAAATTCTTGTACAGGCCAAACATATATCATAGTATATAAGATTATAAGTGATTCTTGGATGCTTCAGGAGAGACATGAATTGTGCTTACAATCGTATCCTGAAAAGTCAACTCCTGGTGGCCAAGAATACCTTAATATGGGGTTGCTTCAGTATAACCCCATTGCTACTCACATATTTAGACCATTACAAATGCTAATATAGATAAAAAAATTGTCTATAAGAATTCGCAATGGTTAGCCCACAAGCTCACAAGATATAGCTAACTATTTGACTTTGACTACAACGGAAAAATACCTTCTATGTGAAAAATGGCCTTCTGTCCAAGTCGCATTCTATGTTCCTGTTCCAATGAAGGGAAAAAAGAATAAGAGACTCCATACTCCAAAATAGAGGAAAAAACGGCCAGACAAAATCTTTTACTGTATAGTATATATTAATGCACTTACATAATATGCTGCCCAATGGCATACTTCATGCTTTAGTTCATAATCCAATTTCCTCAGCAGTTCATAAAGAAGCCTCTGAAAGAACAGCCAACAGATGCAAGTTGAAGTCAATGAGTCAACTAGTCACGTAAAATAGAATTTAACCACAACATATGCTCTGGATCAGCTAAACCAGACCTAGTTCCGCATCCAGTGTCCTTAATACTTCCCATGTAAATTTTAGAATGGAATGAGGAAAATTTGCAAAGGAGTGCATTTACCTTCAAAATGATCTCTGGGGGAATGCAATTGATTAGCAGCTCATACACCTTTCCTCGGACTTGAAACAACCTATAAGGCATATATGTGTGAGAGACTAAGTGTTGTGATAAGAGATGTAATGCATGACACATAAGGTACTTAGGTGAACAAATTCAGATTAAATTGAGCACACCATTGAATATGAAACCAGTAGACCTGATTGTGTTATCAATGCTCTAGCAAAATATTTATAAGGAAAATCTAGAGGGCAAACTCTGTATAAAGCAAACCTTTTTGGGCTCTGTTCCTTCATTATATCAGATGAAATTTCGGAAATATATTCCTCCCAGTCCATTGGGGGAATTGTTTGTTTGCTAGTGAAAGGATACCTAAAAGAAATACAGAAACATGCAACAAAATGAAATAGAATTAATGTCAGCAGTTGCCATTAAGTTGTGCCTTAGAATTGAGATGATGAATTAAGGTGATGCATCCACTAAGGTGAGAAATCCATGGGGCTTACTGTTGTACACGGCAAGTCTCAAAAGACAATATGGCCCTCCTTAAATTTCTATTTGATTTCTCTGCTATGCGACTAGCAAAACCAGGGGGAAGTTGCAGCCCTTCTTTCTTACCAATGAATTCCAAAACTTCAACAATCTGCCACAGAGATTCCCACAAAGATTAAGTACAGATAAATATTCAAATCAGAAAACTAGAGAAGATGTAATCAATATAATAATAGTACTCCTTTGACACTATCTTATATACAGTGCATACTGGATACTGGTCAGTAGCATATTAAAGTCTAGGTGGCCAGTAGTTTTGTTGAATTTTGGCCAGCATGTAACCAGCAGAGAAATGTGAGTCATTGGATGAAATCTCACACCAATCTCACACCATTAAATTATCATTGATGGCTATTTGCTGGCTACCAATCACAAAAGTTGCTGGCCCCCTAGCATTGCTCATTATATTATATCATATTGTACAAAATTCAAAATCTAAACAAGAGTGAGAGCAGCTTCAGATATATTGAAACAAACAGCCAAAATATACCATTATTATCAGTAGTTAACAAGAGTGAGTTCTTAGTTTTCTTTCTTTCTTCAACAAATAGTATGAGTTTTTCTCCACTGAAATACTGAATAGCAGTGGTTAACAAGCATATCTAAAATTCTAAGTAGAGAACATGCCAGCAAAGCTTCACAAAGTAATGATGGAGATAGTTGTAAATCAAACATTGCACTTATCAGATCAGCAAACTCATTCTACATTCAATTATACTTCCTTTTTCCAACTTTCTTCATCAGCATAATATCATACCTACTTCAATAGGAAATTAGGAACAAAAGCTACTAATTAGTACATCCCCACCAGAGAAAGGCAAAAAGCCACAATGCTGAAAAATATTTTTCTTATAGAAACTGGAAAGCAAAAGATAGTTTCCTTTCTTCCCCTAGCTACTGTAGCATATATTAAGTGCTGACCTTATCTTCACTTGGTGCATTTATTCGCACATTCAGACAACGAGAGCGGATAGCTTCTGTGACTCTTGAAGAACTATTGCAACACAGAATCAATCTGCAATAAGCACTGTACTTCTCCATGGTTCGGCGGAGAGAATGTTGTGCTTCTCTAGAGAGTTTGTCCACATCATTGAGCACCAGTACTGATATGGGACAAAAATATCAGAATGCAATTGTCAACAAAAAATAAGAAAGGCATCGCAAAAGCTTTTAGTCCATATATATTAATTATAAAACCCCAGGGGAAAGCGGTTTCCCCTATAACACTGCCAAAAATAAAGGGACAACAAGAATACTTTCAATTAGAAAATGCCAGATCAAACAGCAATATAACAGTCCATGATAAAAATATTTCAAAAGATGAATAAATAGAGGAACCACGATGACAAAATTGTGCAAAAAATCCAACCAAACTTAGTTGACTATGCGAAGGTGCCTACTTCCTATTTCATTGAAACCATACTCATGTAAAAAATTAAAAACAAAGAATCCAAGTTACCTTTAAATGCTTTCTTCCCTTTGGTATCAATGGGTCTATTCTTAGCCATTTCTTTGATTATTTCTTGAACAATGTATCTATCCTGAAAACCTGCATCACTTGGACTCATTTCAATGTGGTTGGCACTTGATAGTGTTGTCAGCTCAAGATCAATCGATCTACTACCAGCCTGAAACCAATTCTCAAGTACTTTAAAATAGAAACAAATGATTTATAAAATGTCAAATTGCCAATGATTCAGATTGCTATATGTGTAATCCATTCGAATATAATTCAAACATAATCTGTTATGCATCATAATCCACATGTGGCGCAAAATAACCCAAAATTGAACAAGTGTGATATCCTGTGGCAAGCACACACAACAGTGAGTAACTTTTATAAGAATGGGATATCTTTTTAAGTTAAAAGGATCAACACAAATATTTTGAGGAACATTGAGGCATTCATTATTTTCCAAGTCAAGTCATATAGTTTACATATTATTGCCTCAGAATTTTTTTTTCTTTGAATAATTATAATCTTTTAAAATCACATATTAGTTACATGTTGATATCAGAATCTTCAGGACTTGAAAGTTTATCAGAGAAAATCTCCCCAACCATAATACTAAGGAAATATTTCTAATAAGTTGCAAAATAAGGAAGAAGGACTTGGTAAATAGAAGGAAGCTTACATCCACTTTCCAGGTCCTGTTTTCCACCTTCACCTACAATGTATATGGAAAAAAAAAAAGAAAAAAAATTAGAACAAATCATATTGTGGGCGCCAAGACAATAAACCAAAACTGAACTACATTACTCACTACTCATGTTATACAAAATTTCCTTTTATGGTTTTTCAGAAAGCCAATCACTCAACACAAATAATGCACATGAGAAAGCGAAAAACAAACAAACAAACAAACAAAAAGGTCAGAAAAGAACCTTTTCAGCACCAGGCCCAAACATTTGGCGGAGAAGAGCCATTATTAGAGTTTTCTTGCCAGAACCAGGTGATCCATAGAAGAGCAAATGGGGGCAATCCTGTTCTGTAACCTGCAACAAGTAATCACAGGGAGACACATCCAAACACACATGAATAACAATAATAACAGTAAACAACTTAAAAACTTGAGCAACAGATTGATTAAATTACATTTACATGCAGAAAGAAAAAGGAAGGAGCAGTACCAACTTCTTGAGATTTTGTGCGATGTCGCCATGGACCATAACCTGGTCGAGAGTTTTAGGCCGGTACTTGTCCACCCACAACATCCTTTGTCTTATGCCTCTTGTTAGCCTTCAAGTGTTCAAATTCAACTATACGTCAAAGAAGAAAGAGATGCGCATGTCACACAGTACAGATGGCAAAGCGCCCTGCCCCACCCCACCAAACCCTGCCAGAAAGGGCGCCGGACCAGCCCAGCTTGCCAAAGAAAAGTAGGCTAGATATAATCCACCCCGTTTTTTGGTGGATTGGCAGGTTGGTGGCATATATATTAAAGAAAAATTCTCATTTTTGTCCAGCAACAATTTTCAAACAACTGTGCCAATTTCAATAACACAATGTCTAATATATTTATGCAACAATTAACAATTTCAACCACTTCAGACATTTCAACAACAATACAAAAACAATTGCAGAAAATATATAATAAATAAGGTGAAAACTCAGGTGCAGTTGAATTCACGTGAAGTTGATAACTGAAAGCCGAGAGTCGCTAGATGATTTGACTGATTTGATTAAATTTTAATCTAATGGCTCTCAACTATCAAATTCACCTAAAATGTACTGCACCTGAGTTTTCACCAATAAATAAATATTAAGGAAAAAAGGGCATGCAGGAGAGAAACTACTCGTCCGGGAACGTGAAGAGAACTGCCGGGGAGAGAATGATAAGATTAGAGCTGCCGGAAAGAGCTGTCGGCGCCAGCCATCAGTGTTGCGAAGATAGAACAGCGAAGGGAAAGCCGTGAGCACACCTAATGAGTGATGAGAAGCCGACGAGAGGCGAGGCGAGGCAAGATAGGAGTGCGAAAAATTTGTAAAACTTAGGGTTTGCATAGATCAAATACAAAAACATAAAAATTTCGAAAATTTCGCACCAAAAGAAAGAGAGAAGCCGTAAGTTGAGGGAAATTAGGCTGTTCACCAAAACATTAAAATTAAAAATAAACAAACAAATTTTCAGTACGTCTTAATAGAACTGAATCAAAAGAGCACAAATTGCAGTAAAGGAAATCAACGAGCGAAGAACATAACAGGAAGAAATTGCAAATTGAACGATTAACAATAACCAGTGACTCGCTAATCACATTAAAAAAAAAAAACGCTGAAACGAGGGCAATGGTACAAACCAGATAAAAAGCAGCTTGCGTAACGGAGAAAAACGACACCTGCCTTTGCTCGCTGGGTAGTGCTCTGTTCGGCCAGTGAGGGGTTTAGGGCTCGATAACGAGTTAGGTTAAGCACTTAAGTGCATCTCTCTCCTTTAGTGGCGGGAAAGGGAAGCCCGCGTTTCCTTTTTTTTCCCTTCCTTTTTTGTATGGAGTCCAGTCTGGTAGAAAATTTTTCACGCCAATTACTTAAACTAGTCCAAAGTTTTAAAGAGTGGATATTTTAGTTTCTAAAAAATGTAATATACAGTATAAGTATACAACTATCAATGTTTATTTTTGTCAGATAACATCATTTTCGACTATATTTTTTTATTATTCACTAACATACACATCAATTTGCACGCATCTTTGATAAATCTTCATGTATAATAAGATAGATAAGTTAATGTCAAATTAAAAAATAGGATATTAAAATAAGGGAGTACTAAGGAAGTACTTCTTCTAACTTCTTATTAAATAATTAATCAGCAACCATTATAATCAAGTAACAATTTTAAAAATAAAATAGACAAAAATTATAGCTTATTTTTTTCAAAATATTCAGACACAAACAAAAATATTTCTACCAAAACTATAAAAAGTTAAAAACTCTCAAAAATAAAAAAATAATTGTGATAAAAAAATATTATTTTTGTTTTTGGTGGATTCCTCGATCCCAAAAAAACAGAGAAAAAAAAACCACTTATCCATTCCATGCTAAAAAGAAAGAAAAAGCTCGAAAACAAATTTCATTACTTCGTGTATCGTTTCCGTTGAATTCCGATGGCCGAAAAGTCAACCCTATCCCCAACATCGCAAACCTCTTCTCCTCTTCCTCGTCGCCGACCCTCTGTACCCTCTCTCTCTCTGTGATCATTCCGTTCATCATTTTTCATGTCTTATTATCTGTTATTAACCTTCTTGAATTCGCAGCTCTCCTAATCCAATCTTATTTTGATCTTGACTGATGCAACGCAGCAGCGGGTGCAGTACCTGGAGGTGAACTGCACGAGCTCCGGCAAGACGCGGCGGTTTGCGGAGAGCACGGATGCGGGATCGGCGGTGGAGTTGATAAATATGAGGCTGAAGACGGAGGAAGTAGGGCTTCCATCTGCATTGTATATAGAGGCAGTAAAAGACGGTGAAGAGCCAATTGTTTTTGGTCCAACTTCCACTCTTGTCAGCTACGGTGACGGTTGGAAGCTTCAAACCGTTACCCAAACGGATCTCTTCCGTACGGGTAAGTCTGAATCACCTAACACCTCTCACTGATAACGAATAAAAAAAAGGGAAAAAAAAGGAAGAAAATAGTTTTCTTTCTACATTAGGCGGGTGTGGAGATAAGGTTACTACTCCTAAAGGATTTGAGTTTATGGATAAGTGATGGCCAAAAATAATAAATTCTGATGGTCCTTTAGTATTTCTGTTTGATAAATTTGATTAACTTATCATCTATGGTTCTTCTCTATTAATCTCACTTTAAGACAACTGCGTATGAGTCTCCATTTTCATATAATATTAAATTTAAAGGTGTTGAACTCAATTTGGTAGTTAGGACACTTAATTTTATCCTTTAAGAACTAAATTATGCAATGTCAGCCATTAGAAGGCACAATGACACTTAATTGGGACCGGAGCTTGCTCCTTTGTACTAGTGTAGTGGCTCAGCTGCCATAGTGTTTCCACCCTTGCTGGTATTCCTTACTCAGATTCGACTTGAAATGAGGATCAGGGTTCTCGCTAGATATGTATGATTCACCCGGTACCTGTTATTGGTAGTAGCATCAGTCTCTTTCCACTCCCTCTGTCTGAGTTGAGACTTGAGAGGAAGTCTACTAAATGTAGGGATACTCCACCTGACAGTGGTAGTCTTATTTCAATAATGCTTTGTTGGTTACATAGGTATTCTGTTAACTGGATTGGTGACGAAAAACTCAACTAAGATTCATGGTTATAAAGCTTAGGACCAAATTGATCATGTTTAAAACCAAGGAAATAAACTTACTATGAGGTAAAACTTCAGAAATCAAATTGAGTCTTCTCTCATTATTGTGCTTTCTTTTTCTTGAAGGATTTGTAGTAGTACATAGTTATGACTGATTTGTATTCGGTGGAGGTTAAAAAAGATCTCTTAGATGGCGTTTGGATTCTGTGTCGGAAATAGAAAGACACAGATACCAATACTTTCTGTCTCTACTATTAGGAAGTTGTACAATTTTGTGTTTCTATAATGAAGACTTTCTGTGTATAGTTTTTCTGTCCAAACATTGTCTTAATATATTAACATTTGTTAATGCTATCCTCAAATGTGAACGAGTGTGCATCTATGTGAACTTTTTCGGGTCTTCATAATCATTCAAACCAGCTATATAACATTTGTTTTTTTTTTTTTGGAGGGAGAGAGAAGGGGTGGGGGTTGATCATCACCACACATTTTCCATTGTTGTTGCTGCATGATAAAACAGCCAGAACTTGTATGTGGAATGTTTCAAATTATGATATCCATAAACTACTTTTCAAATATTGTAATTTTCTATTTTTTTTTTTTCCCTTGGGAGAGTAAGTAGGAAAAACTTGTAATGTTACTAAAAAATGCTTCATTTTTTTATGCAGAAGAAATCAGACATAGAGACGTTCGACGGATGCCAAAGCAGGCATTTGTAAGTGTTATTTTCTTTTTTAAAATTAACTTTTATTTTCAAATAAGCAAAATTGAGAACAATTTTTCATGAAAATTAGTTTCTTTAAATTTTTGGCATGACACTTTCCAATTTTTTTTTTTGCTTTCTTTCTCCAGGGTTTGGGTGTCTTATATCCAGAAAGGAGGGAATCCAAACCAAGGGTATCGAAACCAATCAATCTATTGTATATTCTTAAAATAGTGTTTGCTTTTATTTTTATTTTTGTACTTGGTGCAATTTTTACACTGTTTCTTGATTATCTTCCTGAACTGATATTGTTTGTCAAGTAACAATGTAGTGCTTTTTCAATGCTTGAAACTGGTTCGTTCCTATGATTAAGGAGCTTCATAGTGCATATTGTTCAAATTATAGCAATGCCGCAATGGAATCTACACCCTTCTTCAATAAGGATATTCACGTATAAATCTAAATGATTTGGGTACTTTTTTTTATACCCAATCTGCATCTTTATTTGTCTTGGTAGGGTGTCAGTATGAAACAGAAATTATTAAGTTTAAATTTTTGAGAGTTTGTAATTCACGAAAGAAAATATAAGATATTGATGCAAAAGTTAACATGACTCACGTTTTTTCAATTTTGGGAGGAACTTACAGGAGATTCTATGGTGCTGATGGTGGTTATGAGCATCACATGCTTACATACATGTGGTGTCATGGCCAGATACTGATGTGTGGAGCTGAGAATAAATGTGAGTACGAGACTATAGGATCTGTAAAGTAATTTCATTGCTCTCATTTTGATTGCTTTGTGAAGAATAAATAATTAGAAGATAATCACTAATTTATAGATGGTTAGGTAATGGACCAGCTCTCGTTCATGGTGGGCAGGGGTGTACATGTCCGACTCGGCCCGGTCCCGAATACTTTAGGGGTTAATTTAGTGTAATTTCATCGGGTTTAGGGGTCAGGTAAGGGTCTCAAAAATAGATTCGGTCATTATTTTGGGTCGGGTTCGGTCCATAATTCGGGTCGTTCGAATTCGGCCTGGTGGTCCGGTCATCATACACAATTAATATTTTGTGATATTAGTGATGGATGATGGTTATTCTTATGTGGAATTTAAATATTGTAAACCATAATATTTTGTGTTATTAGTTATTATAAGATTATAACTTAATGTTTTATGTTTAAAATGCATAAGACTTTAGACTAATGCATAATATTTGTTATTTGTATTGATTTAAATATTTGGTGTTATTAGACAATATTAGTATTGATTATGATTATGCTTTAATTTTAGAGAATGGTTGATTCTTGTTATATCTTTTTAAGTGAATTTTACTATGTGAATTGTGAAATAATAGTTAGAGATTAGGTGATTATTACATGCTAAAGACCCGGTTTTCACCCGACTCGAAGGTGCATAGGTTTTATCAGGTCTATGATCATATTAGGGTCTAAAAATTAGGCTCAGTCTATATTTTGAGCCGAATTTAGGTTAAGTCAAACTCGGTGTGGCACGGTCCATATACACTCCTAATGGTGGGTTGTCTGATGTTGGTCAAAGATAAATAAAAAACAAAGAAGGTCCCAAAAAAAATTAAATAAAGAACATTCTGAAAAAACCTCAAGTGGCTAATTAAAGAACAAGAATTAATAAGAATCCTGACCTAAATGTATGGTTCCTCTGATGACTTTAGTGGAACCGCTGCTTTCTCTCATTTTCAACTAATTTTTCTCTTTCTTTTTTTTTTTAAAAATATCTAAATACACTAAAAAAAATACTTCAAAAATTACACTATAATTCACCTCTACTAAAAAAATCAACAAACAAATATAATCTATTTTTTAAAATTCGAATATTTTGTTTATGAAAATTATTCACGCGAATAAATAAAAATAAACATAACTTCGTAGAATTGATTATATTTTATGATAAAGTATATAAAAAAAATCTTTTATTATATAAAGGTATTAGAAAATATATGAGTTATATTTAAAAAGAGACTAACTTCACAAAACTTTTGTTATTATTGTTGTTTATTTTTCTTTGTTTTTTATTTTTAAATAATTATATTAAATTATACACAAATTCAAAGTTTTTTTTTATAAATGAGTTTTTAAATTTAATATTAATCTATATATTGTCTAACTAATTTATAAACAATATAATACTTTTAAATTTATAATATATAGTATAATTGATTTACGGATCTAAGTCTAATTACTATAATTCTATTAGCAAACCCTAACCAAAAATAAAAAATTCTATTTCTACCGTACTTTAAAAAATATTTTTTCTATTATAGAAAATCAATGATTCCATCTAAAACAAAAACTAATTGTCATCCCACATTTCATGATATGCCTATTAAATTAAACTAAACCGAACTTTCTTACTGATTTTTATATTTTCATCATAATCATGGATCAATATAACAATAATGATTCCCTTCATGCCACATTCATTGGTAACCCAATGTTAAATAAAACAAGAACTCAATAAATTGTCCTTTATGGCCCTTATATGCATTTTAAAATATAAAGTTTCTACAGCCCACAAATTAATGGCCCATTACCCTAACACCTAGTTATAAAACTAATTACTGTATACCGACCAAAAAAAAAAAATTACTGTATAATTACTCTCAATCTCAGAACTTAATGCTTTTCCTGCTTCGCTCTTTTTTATAAGGAAGTGGATCCTATCTTGGGTAAAAAAAAAAAATAGATGATATTAATTATGATCTTTTATTTTTTATTATTATTTTTTATATTTATTTTTTGTTCTATTTATAAAATTAATTATAAGAGATCATATTTTATTTTTTTAAATATTAAAAAAATTGAAAAAGATCTATACCATTTTCACCCCCACATGTTGTTCTTTCATATTGTCACATGAAGTCAGCACACTATGCTGAAATGTGCATAATCACGGTAGAATTTTCCTTTAAACCCATTTAAAATAGCGACACATATCGCTCCACTAACAAAGTTAGTTCTTACATCTTACCATTGCCATTTTATCTATTCTATTATATAAAAATTGGATTTTTACATTTAATAATGATGCTGGCATGTTACGGAGAATATTTTTTAATTTAATTATTTTTAATTATTCAATATAATTTATTATAATAACTTAATTATATCAATTAATTAATTATTTAATTTGATTAAATATTTAAATATTAATATAATTTATTATAATTATACTACATTAATTATAATTTATTATATTAGTTAATTGATTTATTCTTTTATAAAATTTGAAATAAAATAAATAATTTATTATTTATTCTAATTGAATTTATTAAATTTAATTATATATTATATATAAATTAAAAATAATTTATAAATTATTTTATATTATATATGTATTAACAAAATATTATATATGTGTTAATTAAATATTATATACGCACAGAAAAATGAATATAAAGATAGTTTATATAGTATTGATAATATTATATACGCACTGTGTATTTTTTTTTATTTTAGTATTATATAATATTGATAATATGCTAATCCAAATTAAACCCTATCGTATTTCATATTCCCATTTCAACCTGCCGATCCAAAGTCTTGTTTTTGAACTTATCTCCCAATAAGCATAGACGCTAGCGATGGAGAATGGCGTTTTTGGACGGACGACTTCAAAACGTTGACATAAGAGTTTTAAAAACGAGAAGACTGATTGATTCTACGGTGATGGGATGACGACTGAGTTGTGCCAACGAAGAGGTCAAGGACGATCGAAGATGTTAATGTGCCCCGAGGAGATAAATAACATACCGACAAGAGGAGACTTTCACTGATATTGTCGTACATTGTAGATAAATAAATTAACAACGATAATGTATTTTATTTTAATCACACAATCTAAAATTACAAAATTAAGACGAAAAATAATTTTGACAAGAAAACGAAAAAAAATTGATAATAATGAGTTTGCTCTTTTTTTTTGTATTTATAGTAAGTGTTCTTTATAAGACTTTTTTTATTAAAAATACAATTTAAGCTATTATCATTATTACTAAGAATATTAGTAAAATAATTTGTATTATACATAATTTTTTATTTTAATTTAATAATTGAACAACTATAAACAACTATTCACCTTTGTAAAAGTCATTCTTTTAAATTTATATTTAATAAACTATAAGTTACATTAAAACTATGTAATCTCCAAATTTTCGAATATTATTTAAGTTAATTAATTATTTAATATTATTTAAGATATACTTAATCATAATTTAAAATTATATACTATTTAATTTAAATTAATACATAAACTTCTATACTAACCGCAATGTGACCACTGTTAATATATATATAACAATTAATATATATTGATATCGAAAAATAATTTTATTAATATTTTTTATTTAATGTTAAAATAATATATATTGATATAAAAAAATTATTAGTAAAATATTATTATAATTGTTAACGAAAATTTTAGTAAAATCACAATTTAATAATTAAAGAATTATTGAAGAAGATAAAAAAATTATTAAAAAATATTTTAGTAAGTAAAATTTTAAAAAAAATAAAATTTTTGTTAGAAGATATTTTTGTAAAAAATATTTTTTTTAAAAAATGGATAAAGTTAACACTAGTTAATACAAAAAATTTAAACTGAATTTAAAAAAAGATTTTTTAAAAGTTATAGAGGGAGAAAAATGTGTATTTTATAAATAAAAAAGAGGAGAGTCATTTTAGCATTTTTCAAAGAAAAACAGTAAATTTTTTTTTTTAAATAATGTTACGTCAAAATATTTAAAGTACTTTTAAATGTCTAAAATATCATGTAAATAACTAATTTATTGAATTAAATTTAGATTATAGAATTTAATTGGTAAATTTACTTTAATTATTATATATCTTCTTCATAATTGTATTTTATTGGAAATATATTTTAGAAGTTATCATTAATTAATGCGTTTGCAATTTCCATAAACAAATTTAAAAAGATTGTTGCCATTATCTTCATAGAGTGTTGGTGTAGTTAATTAAGTATTGTACAAGAAGTCAACAATACAGGTGCCATAATAAACTAGGGCATGTACACCACGTACCTATTTATTTTATCTTTCTTTTCTTTCTTGGAATTGTCGATGATTTATCCACTAAATGAAGGTATAAAGCATCAACGGTCAGTCACAAAAAAAAAAGCATCAACGGTTACTTTTTGATCTATCAAAAGATTTTAAATAAATGAAGAAATGAATTAGAAGATATGGTACAATCATATCAAATATCTTTCATGCTCTATAAATTCTTAAAAGCATCACAAGTAAAGAAGAGGGCCAAAAATTAGAAAATATATAAAAGCAAAAGAACTTAAGAAGCGAATTTTTTTTACTACATAAAAAATATTTCTGCAGAGAATATCACAGTTAATAAAAAAAAAATAAGTTGGAGAAGAAAAGTGATACTTCAAAAACTGAAGTAAAATACACATGTTTAATATTAGGTATATTTTAAATTTCTGAACGCAAATTTTTTTTTCAACTTTTTTTTTCTCATGTTATCATATAATATTCATAAAAAAAAGTCATCAGGTCACCCATAAAAAAAATTAGCTAATATATGTTTTAAAGATACATGATAAATTTATTAATAATAAAAAATTTTAAATATTTTTATTTAATGACTATAAAATAAATGCATTAAAAATTTAAATGAGAAAATAATAAATAGGTCATTGACCTTTTAATTTGATCTGCGAACATTTAAGTTTTTGAAAATTTGAAAATATATTTAAATCTCTACTCTTTTTAAAACTTGGACATTTCGATCTCTCATGTTCACTTGGGTCTGTCATACTCAATAGAAAAATCAAATATGACTCTTATTATACCGACTTAGTTAATACAAATGTACACGTGAAATTTTTTTTTTAAAATGAGACAAATTAAACTCGAGGATCAATGTGTTTAAATTTTTTAAAAATGTCAAAAACTTAAATATATTTTTAAATTTTCAAAGATTTAAATATCTGTGAATTAATAAATTAAAGATCAATTTATCATTTTTTCTTAAACTTTTTATATTTTTATAAAAAAATTTTTGTTTTATAATTTTAATATGTGCCTCTAGAATATATGATAGATAAGCTCCAAAAAAAATTATACCATTCTGATTTTTATATCAATAAAAACTATCTTCAATATTTTTTTTTTTTGCTAATATTTTAAATAGAATAAATTCAGACATGCATATATATTTGAGTTGTGTTGCAAGTATTTATGAGTGAATAAGACATAGAGTAATAAAAATCAAGAAAATGAATGTATATGAAGTAAGAAAAATAAAGGAGAAGAGTGTATATATCAGCAGAAGTAAAGATAATAAATATATTTATGGAATGTAAAAAAAAATATACTGTGTGCAGCTACACAAATAAAAGGCAAATGGTCAAATTAATTTTTAAAAAGTTATTTATTTTTTAAATTGGTTTTTAACTTTTTTTAGTTAAATTTATTTTTTAAAAATTTTAAATTAATTTTATTAATTTTTTTATCATTTTTTTATTGATGATGTCAAAATTTATTAATGTAACATATTAAGTATATTATAAAATACACTTAGAAATTTTAATTAACTATTAATATAATAAGTTTATGAAGTTAAATTAAATCAAAATCTAATTGAAGAAAGAACTTAAAGTATTGAAATTTTTTAATTTGAGATTGATTTAATCTAATTTCATAAATTAATCATATTAATAATCAATTACAACTACTAGATGTATATTGTGATATTACTTAACTTATTCTACATTCATAAATTCTGATATTATTAACCATCGAAGTGATAAAAAGGTTAAGATGACTAATTTAAAATTTTTAAAAAATAAATTTAATTACAAATATTTTTTAAATATTATTTTAAAAAACAAATAATATTTTTAAAAACTAATTTTACAATTTACTTCACGCACAAATTTAAAAAATTGTTGCCATTCCCTTGATAGAGTGTTGGTGTAGTTAAGTATTGCACAACAATACAGGTGCCATAATAAACCAGTGCATGTAGACCCGCTATTTTTATTTTTTCTTTCTTTTCTTTCTTGGATTCTCCGTCGTCAATTATTCTTCTTTACTTGTTCAAACTTGACAGCATGCATTCCCCTTTTCAATATTTTTGTTAGTTCCCATAAATACATCTTCCTATAAATTATTATTATTATTATTTGTGATGGTACCTTGGAATCTGGGAGTACTTAAGAACAACGGATTTTGATGACATTTTGACCCGTTTGTATTTTTTTATTTTTTTTTGTGAGTTAACATAAATGAATAAAATAATTAAAAAAGGGGTCAGAAGTAAATAAATAACAAGCTCCACTTTATAATTAAATTTGCTTTAAATTTTTTAAGTTTAGTCATTAATTTAAAATTTTTAATTTATGATTTTTCATTCTTTATAAATATTATGTTGTCTTGCACTAGAAAAATAATTTGTATTCTTATAGTTTTTACTATCTAATTTAGGGTGTAATTTGGTTTTCAATTTTAATTTAATTTGATTTTGAATTTTTTTAAAGTTCTAGTGTAAATGCCGAATTTTGTCTAACATAATATTTAAAAAAAAAGTAGTTGATAATTTAGTTTGCACTTTTTTTCTGGGCGAAAAAAAATTCAGTCCCATCAATAAAAAAAGGAAAACATAAAAAAAAAGCAGAAGAAAAATAGAAGAAGTCTAGCTAATATAGCCCAATATTACTCAAGACCAAAATTAAGGCTCAAGATTTTTTATTGGACCAACAAAACATCCAATCAACAAACATGCATTGGCAGAGGCATGTGATGTAGTGAACTTAAGAAGCGAATATTTTTTACTACAAAAATATATTTCTGCAGAGAATATCACAGTTAATAAAAAAATAAGTTGGAGAAGAAAAGTGATAGTTCAAAATCTGAAGCAAAATAGACATATTTAATATTAGGTATATTTTAAATTTCGGAACGCAATTTTTTTTCTTTTTTCAATTTTTTTTATTTTATCATATAATATTCATAAAAAAAATCATCAGTTCACCCATAAAAAAAAGATTTAGTTAATATATGTCTTATGGATATATGATAAGTTTATTATTAATAAAAAAATTTAAATATTTTTATTTAATGACTATAAAATAAATGCATAAAAAATTTAAATGAGAAAAAGATAAATAGGTTATTAATCTTTTGATTCGTAAACATTTAAGTTTTTGAAAATTTGAAAATATATTTAAATCTCTAGCATTTTTTTAAATTTGGACATATCGATCGGTTATGTTCACTTTGGTCAACGAAAAAATTATATGTGACTTCTATTTTACTCACCTGGTTAATATGAATATATATGTGAGAGAATTTTTAAAATGAAACAAATTAAATCTAGAGATTGTGTCTAGATTTTAATTTAAAAATATTTAAAACTTAAATATATTTTTAAATGTTTAAGAATTTAAATGTCACATCAAAAAGTTAAAGATCGATTTGTCATTTTTTATATTTTCAATAAAAACTTTTTATTTTATAATCTTAATATGTATTTTTAGAACGTAAGATAAATAAATTCTAAAAAAGATTATACTATTTTTGCTTCTATATCAATAAAAATTATATTTAATATATTTTTTCTTTGTTAATATTTTGAATAGAATAAATTCAGACCTGCATATATATTTGAATTGTGTTGCAAGTATTTATGAATAAATAAGATATAAAATAATAAAAACAAAAAAAAAACAAATGTATGTAAAGTAAAAAAAATGAAAGAGAATAGTATATCAATAAAAAAGTAAAAATAATAAATATATTTATGAAATGAAAAAAAAACTTTATTATATAAATTAAAATTATATAAAAAATATAATTTAGTTTTTATAGTTATTTTTTATTATCTTATTATTATTTAAAATATAAATTCTAATTTTTTCAAGTACTATTTAATTTTATAAAAAAAAAAACTATAAATTTACCATTTTTATCATATAATTCACTGTAAAAGAAAGAGTATAATGTGCTGCACAAATAAATTTAAAAAGATTGTTGCCATTCTCTTCATAGAGTGTTCGTGTAGTTAAAGTACTGCACAACAATACAGGTGCCATAATAAATTAGTGCACTAGACAACAAACTTTTTTATTTTATCTTTCTTTTTTTATTTAAAATTATTGGTCAATTATTTTCTTGTGCAGTGTTATTTTATTTATTTCAACTTTTAAAGTATGCATGTTTTATTTTTAAATTTTTTAATCAGTTTTCAAGTTTCTATCATTAATATTATTTGTCATTTAGTATATAAATTATTATTATTATTATTATTATTATTATTTGTGACCGTACCTAGGATTACTATAAGAACAACGGATCTTGATGACATTTTGACCCGTTTGTTTTTTTTATTTTTTGTTTTGTTTTTGTGTGGTAACATAAATGAATAAAATAATTTTAAAAAGGGTCAGAAGTTAATAAATAACAAGCTCCAGTTTATAATTTAACAATACATTTTTTCTACAATTTATTAGGGATATCACTGCGTTTAGTTTAGTTTTTATCATAGATATATTATGTTCGTTCCAAAAAAAAAGTAAGTTTCTTAAATTTTTGCCCTTATTTGTTATTCTTGTGTAAATAATATCCTTTTATTGCAATTTATAAAAACAAAAAACTAAAAAAATAAATATTAATAAAATCATAATAATTGACATAATATACTCAAAAAAATAACGGTTTTAAATGAATGTATTAAGGATACATTGAAATTAAATTTTCGTCTTTTTTTAGGCATAATCAAATTTCTAAATATCTTTAAAATATCAATTTTTTTCCATAACAAAATTGATGGCGACTGTATTATTTATATTGTTTATTTTTTTTGTCACATTTTCATCGTATGTGTAGTCCGTTTTGAGCACGTTGTAATATCTAACATATTATATTTGTACTATTTTTAAATATTCTTAATTTAATTATCTAACATTATATTTCTTAAACTAAGTTTATAAAATTAATCATTTCTGGCATCTCCTTCAACTTGTTAAATATCTCGATTTTTAACAATTTTGTAAAGATATCTATGACTGTACTTAATTTTTAGCAAGACAATATTCAATTAAAATTTCTTTTTCATTCATTAATTGTTTAATTCTGTGAAATTAAATATCAATATGTTTCAATCTTCCATGAAACACAAAATTTTTAAAAAGTGCAATAACTAATTTGTTGCTATATATTCTTTTTACCTGTACTGTTTTCGTTGCTTAATTATTGTTGCTATATATTTTGTTTTTACTGTAGAGAATGCTACTACTAATTATTTTTCGAAGACTATGAAATTACACCAAAATCAAGATAAAATGCAAATTTTGAAGTATTTTTTTTGTTTCAATATCTTCAACCCATTCACCCTTAGTGTAATCAACAAAATTTATTTCATTAGTATTTTCATAAAAAATACCATCATTTAAAGTACCTTTGATATATCAAAAAATCTTTTTTGCCGCTTACAAATAGAGCCGTCAAAATGGGTTAAACCTATCGGGCCAGCCTAATTATCCATTTAAATGGGTGTGGTTTGCCTCTAAAAATTAAGTTCGTTTAAATTTTAGGTTAAATGAGTCGAGCCCGATTAACTCGAAAATCTGACCCATCGACTAAAAAAAATACTATTTGTTTAAAATTTTTGACCTAAAAGTGATATTATTTGTCAAAATATTTTTCAAAAAATTAAATAAAATGATAAACAGATCAGCCCATTTAACTAATCGGGCTGACCATAAATTGTATGGGCTAAAAAATTTTGACTAATCAAATTTCTTATTCAAATTTACTTTAAATTCTTCAAATTTAGTCCAACTTAAAATTTTAAATTCATGATTATTCGTTTCTCATGAATGTTGTGTTGTCTTGTACTCGAAAAACAATTTGATTCTTGTAGTTTCTACCACCTTCTAATTAGGATGCAACTTAGTTTCTAATTTCAATTCAATTTGATTTTAATTTTTTTTAATATTCTAGTATATTATTCTTAAATGTTCTTGATTTAATTATTTAGCACCTTTGTCTGTCTTTCTCGATATTTTCATTAGTAATAATCTATTATCAAACACATTAAGACTTGATTTGATAAAAAAATTTTAAACACTTTATTTTATATTTGGTAAATAAAAAAGTTTATATGAGTGTGTTTGTAACCTTTAAAAGTTATGAGTATTTTTTAAAATATTTCAAAAAAAATTTTTAAAATTTGTTTATACTTATTAAAATTAAAAAATTTAATATAACCTCATAAATTAATTAATATCTAAATTTAATTTTTACATTAATATTCATTATAATATTTATAAATTTTAAAATTTATTTTATCAAATACACTTATTATTACTTATGTTTATTAAAAAATATTTTTAATTTATTAAATATAAATATTATAATTTTTAAAAAATTATATATAAAAATTAATTTTTATAATCTACATTTATAAAATAAAAATTTTATTAAACTAAGCCAAACTTAACTCAATTGGTTATTAGTATTCACCTTTTATTTTATGTACTAACATTTATCAATTATCATACCACTTCATTATGCCTCTATTTTGTTTTTTTTTTTTTCATATACACCTTCTCCTTTTGTTTAATTTGTCTAATAGTGTTTCATATTACCATTTTGAAAATATTTGATAAAAAAAATAAATTACAAGATAAATTCTAACTATTTTTTTTGTTTGTTCAGTAGATATTATCCATTATCGTTATATAACTCTGCAATCAATTATGAATGAATCTATACCTTAACTTGATCCTTTTAATTTATTAAACTATATTAAATATATATTAAAATTATCTAAAAATATATAATACATAAAATAAATTAAAATATATATAACTAATTTTAGTACCCACTTGTTATTTTTGTAATTTAATTATTATCCTAAAATAAAGTTATTTAACCAGCAGCGGTGTGAAGACTATGAACCTCAATAACAGTCAAATCCATTCATCATCCGTTGCTATGGCTTCCTCTAACTATCAACAAAACGACCATTCTCCTTCTAATTCTCCTGTGATCCGTTTCTTCAAGGTTATCCTCGGAAAAACTCTTGAAGATGAAAACTTTGTAAGCATTTATCGTCGTTTCCATCTCCTCTTTTTTCTTTTAAACTGTGTATCTTTTGAGATATTATTAAGTTTAATAATAGTTTCTCTCTTTATTCCCCTGCATATGATTTTTTTTTATAAACACTTTTCTCGTAGAATAACACACATGCATGGCTTCTTAGCTGCAAAGATAGTAATAGTAAGCTCTTTAAAATTAATAGTGTTACTGTTCATCGCTTCTTGTTATCTAGATAATTTTTCATTAGCAATAATGTAGGCTTAATTATAATTAATTTTGCAGTAGAAATAGATAAAAAATACATAAGATGAAATGAAAACCTAAAAATATATTTGTTAAGTGGTTACATCTTATGTACTCCTGATGTATTCTTACTACAAAAGTAATTATAATTAAATCTACATTATTGTTAATGAAAAATAATCAGGTAACACTTTCACTAATCATTTTTCATTGTGCATATGTTCTGATTCTTATCATTACTGATTTGGTCACTACTAATTTTCATGTTGCAAAATAGTCCTTTGAGATTTGAAATTAGTCTCTCCTTTAAAATAGGTGAAAAATTAATCTTTACCTACATACAAAATTTAGGACTAATATGCTTGGACTATTTTATTGCACTATTTATAATTATCGGTGAAGGATGAATTGAGGATTTAATGTAACTATATGATGGCTTGACATATTTGATTAAATTATTTAACATAATACATGTCAACATCTTGGTGAAGATATAGTAATGTATATCACCTTATTGTTAATATCGTTATTAACATCATATTCATAACACTGCAGAAGTTACCAAAAAAGTTCACTAGAAAATATCGTTCTGACCTATCAAACCCATTGTATCTTAAGCCTCCAGATGGTACTGAATGGAGAGTAGATTGGATCATTCATGATGGTGGAATTTTGTTTAAAGAAGGTTGGAAAGAGTTTGTTGCATATTACTCTCTTGATGATGGCTATGTGTTACGGTTTGAGTATAATATTGGAACTTCTCACATTGAAGTACAAATATCTGACATGAGTGGCCTCCAAATAAAGTATCCTGTCAATGATCAGATCAAAGAACACCCGCCACAACACAGGGGCCAGTCGGTGGAAGGGCCAAAAGAACAACAAACTAGAGATGTGGATAGCAGTCCCAACACTCAAAACATGAGACTTAACGAGGTACGGCAGAAGAAAATATTGAATGAACCAGTGCTAGGAGTCCGGGGCCAACCGAGGAAAAAACTGAGAACACCAGTGTCATCTGCTTCTAAAGGTAGACAGTTGGAAAATGACACACAAATCAGGAAAGGTATTAAATTTGAAAAGAAAAACCATAAGATACCAGTGTCTATCAATCAAGATTCTAATGGTATGTGTCTCACGATTGGATCATCCTTTTCTTTTGTGAATTCAACCGTTATTACTTGCAACTACTTTTTGTATATTATGGTGGTAGCTTCTGATTCTTTGTTTACCATGTACAAGGCAAAAGAAATAGAAAAAGAAAAGATTCTGAATCTTCTGTTAGTCCCTATCTTGCAAGACATGAATCTCTGAAAGAAGCTAAGAAGTTCAAGTGGGAAAAGCCCTCTTTCATCATCAAGATAAAGCAACTGTCTCAAACGAGAGCACCACGTGTAAGTATAATTTAATACATATATCCGTGTTGAAAATTATATATCATGTGAACCTCCATGTGCTATCATTCTTTCAAACTTTGTCTTATTTCTAACGATAATGACATAAATATGATGTGCTGCAGTACTTTTCAACTAAATTCTTCAGGAAGTATTTTGTAAATAATCCACAAAATGCTAATATAAGGTTTGGAAAGAAGTTGTTCCCTGTTAAGTTGATCTATAGACCATCATCATGTGATGCCTTTATGTCTGCTGGTTGGAACTTTTTTGCTCGAGCTAGTAAATTACAAGCCGGAGATGTTTGTTTGTTTAAGCTCGTCAATAGAAAAGATCCAGTGCTTGATGTTCATATTTGTCGTCGACAACGCCGCGGTAAGGCAATTGTTTAGAAATTTTTAAGCTTTGTTATTCTGTAAAAAAATTAAGATATCAGTCCAACATTGAAAACGTAATTAACTTTAATAATGGAATAGAATTTAGCATTATCCTCATTAAAAAAAATATATAAAAAATTAATTGATCTTGTGTTTGACTTGGAGTACATTTTACAAATCTTTAAATTTTTCCTTCCTCTAAACATTTATAGCAGTAGAATCCCAATCTCAAGAGAATTATTGTTAGTTCTGGCTGAGAATGCAATTAGCTTATAACTGCAGCAACTATATATTTGGTCTTTAATGTAATCACAATTTGTTATATAAACTAATCTTATGATAAAATTTTTGTTGGTCTCCAACCCTATAGATATAGCTTGTAAACTCTCCATAAGTAAGATTCATGCTAATTTTTTTTACAATCTGTTATGATATTAGAGTCACTTTCCAAATCAGTGACTCATGAGATTCAGCTCCTGAAAGAAGTTAAGGAGCTCAATTCACAGAATCCCTCTTTCATGGTCAAGATAAAAGACAGTGATCCAAGAAGATCAAGGCCTGTAAGTTTATTTCTTATCTGTGACAAAACATAATATGCCATACAAACTTTTTGAGTGCTAGTTTATACTTAATTTCACAAATTGTAAGTTTATAACTATTTTTAACCATAGCGATTCAAAAATGAAATGTGGTGCAGAACTTATCAGCTATCTTCTACAGAAAATATTTTAAAAAGAATCAGCAGAATGTGAAGTTACAGTTCGGAAAGGAGTTGTGGCCTGTTACGATAATCTACAATCCATCGTCAAGAAACACCTTTATTTCTGCTGGTTGGAGCTCTTTTGCTAGAGCAAATAAATTAGAAGCTGGAGATGTTTGTGTTTTTGAGCTCATCAATAAAAAAAATCTGTTTAATGTTCATGTCTGTAGAGTCCAATACTAGGCTAATATATTATAACTTCAGGAACTAAGAGCTCGTAATTCTTAGACAAGTTAATTTTGTGAAGAATGTATCACCTTTCTTTTGTTGAATCAAACTTCTACTGTATCCTGGATTCCTATCCTTTTTGGTGTCACTAGTTATATATATATATGTATGAACTAAGTGCTTTAATTTTACTTGTTTTGTCACTTCATGATTGCATTGTTTATCCTCTCAAAGTGAAGATATGGTTGTGTTTGGTCATAGGGATAAAAAAAAGTGAAACAGAATTTTCATGGATTTTTACCTATGAATCTAATCGATCAACTCATTAAAATAGTATATTATAAAAAAGATTGAAAATTAATAAAATATAAATTAATTAGAATTAATTTTATGTCTATTATAATTCCAATATTTATAAGATTTTTTTTAGAATACTATTTTACTAATTTCGTGCTTTTTATTTTGAGAGAAAATTTTTCTTATTTTATCAAATAAAATTTATAAAAATTGGAGAAGTTAAAAATTTTTTAAAAATAATTTTTGAGTCTTTTCCACATTTAAGAACCTTATTGATACATTAAAGATAAAACTATTTTTAGGTACTATCACTAGAATTTTAATCCTCTATAATTAAGAGTTTAAATATAGTTTTTGGTTTATCACTTCTAGTTATACGGTGTGTGTTGTTTTTTCTCATTTTGTGTGTATATATATAACTGCTTATATAAGTAGCGAGTTAGAGTTGGTATTGCATTGAGTACTTTCATGAGAGTAGAGACAACTCATATTGAGGGTAAAATGGCAACTTCATCATCCACCACCTCCTAAATACTCTTCTGTTGCTGTTATCTTCTTTAGCTTTTTCAATTAACTTGTCTTCTTACCGGAAACTGTGACCGTGTCTGTGAACAAGAAGAACATCCATGGCTTCCTCTATTTCCTCTGATATCCTTTTCTTCAAGATTGGTCTCGGAAAAAGCGTTGAAGATGGAAACCTTGTAAGCATTTTCTTCACTTCATATCCTATTTACTTATAATATTATTTAATGCATGCATTCCTCTTTGTGATTTTTCCCTTGTAAGGGTTTCTTCATTTATGCTTGTTACTAAGACTAGTTTCATACTTTCATTTGAATTGCAGAAGTTACCAGAAAAGTTCAGTAAGAAATATGGTGATGGTGTTCCAAATCCAGTGTATCTGAAGCCTCCAGATGGCACTGCATGGAAGATAGATTGGTCTTTGTATGATGGTGTGATTCAATTTGAAAATGGTTGGAACGAATTTGCTTCATATTACGCTTTGGATAATGGCAATCTGCTGATGTTTGTGTACAATGAAACTTCTAACATTAAAGTACACATTCTTGACATCATTTATGGCCTTGAAATAAACTATCCTTCCTTGGATCACATTGGCGATGACAATTCGATTGAGATCTTGAATGAACTGCCGCCACGAGGCTGGCCGAGGAAAAGACTGAAAGCAGCAGCAGAAGTATCATCTCCTTCTACAAGTAAAATATTGAGGAGTTCTGTCAAAACTGGAGATGTAGAAAAGGGCCCTGATAAACAAAACTGGATGCAGTGTTGCAACAATGAAGAAGCTAGTCAATCTTAAGAGACAGGTCTTAAGATGCCAACAATTCAAAGTGCCAGAGCTGATCCTGATAGTATGTAATTTCATGAGCAATTCATCCTTTTATTTTCGTAGATTCTAATGTATGTCTTTCATTTTCGTAGATTCTAATGTAATCCTTTGTGGCTAAAATGCATAAATCATAGTTACAAATTCACCAAATATGTATCGTACGCATATGCGTGCCATACCAGACCGTATTGCATTTCATGTAACTATGCAATAAATATCTTATTGTTCTTAGGCTGTGTTCAAATTTTGTTGAAATGAATAAAAATTACTGTGTTGTTTGAAGCTTGAACTTAGCTACAAGTAACTTCTATGCAAATTTTTATGGTGTACATGTAAAGTTGTTCAAGAAGCAAGGAAATTCAAGTCAAAGAATCCCTCTTTTGATAACTAGTAGGTTCGGTCCCAGACCACTAGATACGAAGCACTTTTAATTTGCTAAAAATCGATACAACAAATTGGAAGTGGAAGAATTATACGCATGAATATAAAATGGTGGTCCATCTGCAAGTGACAGTGTGCCTATAGTTGCACAAGTGATTTAAAATAGCGACATGATGACACATGTCACTCCACTAACAAAGTTGTGTTCATTGCATCAAATTTTGATTGAATGGGCCAAATATTTTACTGGATGGCCGGCAACCGAGTAATACAGAAGGCCTAGTGCTTCAAACGGTTTAATTAGAGGTTAAACCAAATTTAAATATAAAGTATATGGTCAAAATAAATATTGGCTGAAAAATAAATATATAAATCCAGTTCAGTTAGGAATTATTGCATGATAGAATAAAGAGACTCTCAACTGTGTCACTGTGTAGTGAAAGGGAAACAACAGACGATGAAACCGAGAGGTATCATTTCAGTTATATGGGCCATCGCCAAATCATGTCACTCACTGAAGTTACATAACATAGACGATGAGAATTGAACTTACTCCTTCAGTTCCTTGTAAATTATTTTCTCCATATCATATCATTAAAAGGAAATTCTTAGATTTCTTCCTCTACATCAATTAAATTTTTGTTCTTATCACTTATTTTTTTTGTCGTATTTTTTTAAATTTCATAGATAAAATCACTTTATAAAGAAAATCTAATTCCTGCTAGATCTTCAGCAGGAATGTAGCATTGTCATATAGCATGAACAGCAAACCATTGCTAGATCTTCAGCCGAATGTTGAAATCAGGAAGGATTTGTAAATGCTAATGAACTTAGCCACAAACGCTGCCATTGTCAACATATAGAGCAAAAAGAAAAATATACCGTCAGCAATAAATTCTTGTACAGGCCATACATATATCATAGTATATAAGATTATAAGTGATTCTTGGATGCTTCAGGAGAGACATGAATTGTGCTTATAATCATATCTTGAAAAGTCACTCCTGGTGGCCAAGAATACCTTAGTATGGGGTTGCTTCAGTATAACCCCATTGCTACTCACATATTTAGACCATTACAAATGCTAATATAGATAAAAAAATTGTCTATAAGAATTTGCAATGGTTAGCCCACAAGCTCACAAGATATAGCTAACAATTTGACTTTGACCACAATGGAAAAATACCTTCTATGTGAAAAATGGCCTTCTGTCCAAGTCGCATTCTATGTTCCTGTTCCAATAAAGGGAAAAAAGAATAAGAGACTCCATACTTCAAAATAGAGGAAAAAACGGCCAGACAAAATCTTCTACTGTATAAATATATATTAAAGCACTTACATAATATGCTGCCCAATGGCATACTTCATGCTTTAGTTCATAATCCAATTCCTCAGCAGTTCATAAAGAAGCATCTGAAAGAACAGCCAACAGATGCAAGTTGAAGTCAATGAGTCAACTAGTCACGTAAAATAGAATTTAACCACAACATATGCTCTGGATCAGCTAAACCAGACCTAGTTCTGCATCCAGTATCCTTAATACTTCCCATATAAGTTTTAGAATGGAATGAGGAAAATTTGCAAAGGAGGGCATTTACCTTCAAAATGATCTCTGGGGGAATGCAATTGATTAGCAGCTCGTACACCTTTCCTCGAACTAGAAACAACCTATAAGGCATATATGTGTGAGAGACTAAGCATTGTGATAAGAGATGTAATGCATGACACATAAGGTACTTAGGTGAAGAAATTCAGATTAAATTGAGCACACTATTGAATATGAAACCAGTAGACCTGATTGTGATTTCAATGCTCTAGCAAAATATTTATGAGGAAAATCTAGAGGGTAAACTCTGTATAAAGCAAACCTTTTGGGCTCTGTTCCTTCATTATATCAGATGGAATTTCGGAAATATATTCCTCCCAGTCCATTGGGGGAATTGCTTGTTTGTTAGTGAAAGGATACCTAAAAGAAACACAGAAACATGCAACAAAATGAAATAGAATTAATGGCAGCAGTTGCCATTAAGTTGTGCCTTAGAATTGAGATGATGAATTAAGGTGATGCATCCAATATGGTGAGAAATCCATGAGGCTTACTGTTGTACACGGCAAGTCTCAAAAGACAATATGGCCCTCTTTAAATTTCTATTTGATTTCTCTGCTATGCGACTAGCAAAACCAGGGGGAAGATGCAGCCCTTCTTTCTTACCAATGAATTCCAAAACTTCAACAATCTGCCACAGAGATTCCCAAAGATTAAGTACAGATAAATACTCAAATCAGAAAACTAGAGAAGATATAATCAATATAATAATAGTACTCCTTTGACACTATCTTATATACAGTGGATACTGGATACTGGTCAGTAGCATATTATATTATATCATATTGTACAAAATTCAAAATCTAAACAAGAGTGAGAGCAGCTTCAGATATATTGAAACAAACAGCCAAAATATACCATTATTATCAGTGGTTAACAAGAGTGAGTTCTTAGTTTTCTTTCTTTCTTCAACAAATAGTATGAGTTTTTCTCGACTGAAATACTGAATAGCAGTGGTTAACAAGCATATCTAAAATTCTAAGTAGAGAACATGCCAGAAAAGCTTCACAAAGTAATGATAGAGATAGTTGTAAATCAAACATTGCATTTATCAGATAAGCAAACTCATTCTATACTCAATTATATTTCCTTTTTCCAACTTTCTTAATCAGCATAATATTGTGCCTACTTCAATAGGAAATTAGGTAACAAAAGCTACTAATTAGTACATCCCCACCAGAGAAAGGCAAAGAGCCACAATGATGAAAAATATTTTTCTTATAGAAACTGGAAAGCAAAAGATAGTTTCCTTTCTTCCCCTAGCTACTGTAGCATATATTAAGTGCTGACCTTATCTTCACTTGGTGCATTTATTCGCACATTCAGACAACGAGAGCGGATAGCTTCTGTGACCCTTGAAGAACTATTGCAACACAGAATCAATCTGCAATAAGCACTGTACTTCTCCATGGTTTGGCGGAGAGAATGTGGTGCTTCTCTAGAGAGTTTGTCCACATCATTGAGCACCAGTACTGATATGGGACAAAAATATCAGAATGCAATTGTCAACAAAAAATAAGAAAGGCATAGCGAAAGCTTTTAGTCCATATATATTAATTATAAAAACCCCAGGGGAAAGCGGTTGCCCCTTTAGCATTGCCAAAAATAAAGGGACAACAAGAATACTTTCAATTAGAAAATGCCAGATCAAACAGCAATATAACAGTCCAAGATAAAATATTTCAAAAGATGAATAAATACAGGAACCACGATGACAAAATTGTGCAAAAAATCCGACCAAACTTAGTTGACTATTGGAAGGTGCCTACTTCCTATTTGATTGAAACCATACTCATGTAAAAAATTAAAAACAAAGAATCCAAGTTACCTTTAAATCCTTTCTTCCCTTTGGTATCAATGGGTCTATTCTTAGCCATTTCTTTGATTATTTCTTGAACAATGTATCTATCCTGAAAACCTGCATCACTTGGACTCATTTCAATGTGGTTGGCACTTGATAGTGTTGTCAGCTCATGATCAATCGATCTACTACCAGCCTGAAACCAATTCTCAAGTACTTTAAAATAGAAACAAATAATTTATAAAATGTCAAATTGCCAATTATTCATATTGCTATATATGTAAACCATTTGAATATAATTCAAACATAATCTGTTATGCATCATAATCCACATGTGGGGGAAAATAACCCAAAATTGAACAAGTGTGATCCCCTGTGGCAAGCACACACAACAGTGAGTAACTTTTATAGGAATGGGATATCTTTTTAAGTTAAAAGGATCAACACAAATATTTTGAGGAACATTGAGGCATTCATTATTTTCCAAGTCAAGTCATATAGTTTACATATTATTTGCCTCAGAATATTTTTTCTTTGAATAATTATAATCTTTTAAAATCACATATTAGTGACATGTTGATATCAGCATCTTCAGGACTTGAAAGTTTATCAGAGAAAATCTCCCCAACCATAATATAAGGAAGTATTTCTAATAAGCCACAAAATAAGGAAGAAGGACTCGGTAAATAGAAGGAAGCTTACATCCACTTTCCAGGTCCTGTTTTCCACCTTCACCTACAATGTATATGAAAAAAAAATTAGAACAAATCATATTGCGGGCGCCAAGACAATAAACCAAAACTGAACTACATTACTCACTACTCATGTTATACAAAATTTCCTTTTACGTTTTTTCAGAAAGCAAATCACTTAACACAAATAAGGCACATGAGAAAGCGAAAAACAAGCAAACAAATAAAAAGGTCAGAAAAGAACCTTTTCAGCACCAGGCCCAAACATTTGGCGGAGAAGAGCCATTATTAGAGTTTTCTCGCCAGAACCAGGTGACCCATAGAAGAGCAAATGGGGTCAATCCTGTTCTGTAACCTGCAACAAGTAATCACAGGGAGACACATCCAAACACACATGAATAACAATAATAATAGTAAACAAATTAAAAACTTAAGCAACAGATTGATTAAATTACATTTACATGCAGAAAGAAAAAGGAAGTAGCAGTACCAATTTCTTGAGATTTTGTGCGATGTCGCCATGGACCATAACCTGGTCGAGAGTTTTAGGCCGGTACTTGTCCACCCACAACATCCCTTTGCCTTATGCCTCTTGTTAGCCTTCAAGTGTTCAAACTCAACCATGAGTCAAAGAAGAAAGAGATGCGCATGTCACACAGGAGTACAGATGGCAAAGCGCCCTGCCCTGCCCCGGCCCACCAAACCCTGCCAGAAAGGGCGCTGGACCAGCCCAGCTTGCCAAAGAAAAATAGGCTAGATATAATCCACCCCGTTTTTTGGTGGATTGGCAGGTTGGTGGCATATATATTAAAGAAAAATTCTCATTTTTGTCCAAAACAGTTTTCAAACAACTGTGCCAATTTCAATAACACAACGCCTAATATATTTATGCAACAATTAACAATTTCAACCACTTCAGACATTTCAACAACAATACAAAAACAATTGCAGAAAATACATAATAAATAAATATTAAGAAAAAAATGGCATGCAGGAGAGAAACTACTCGTCCGGGAACGTGAAGAGTACTGCCGGAGAGAATGACAAGATTAGAGCTGCCAGGAAGAGCTATCGGCACCAGCCATCAGTGTTGCGAAGATAGAACGGCGAAGGGAAAGCCGTGAGCACACCGTAATGAGTGATGAGAAGCCGACGAGAGGCGAGGCGAGGCGAGATAGGAGTGTGAACATTTTCTAAAACTTAGGGTTTGCATAGATCAAATACAAAAACATAAAAATTTCAAAAATTCGCACCAAAAGAGAGAGAGAAGCCATAAGTTGAGAGAAATTAGGCTATTCACCAAAACATTAAAATTAAAAATAAAGAAACAAATTTTCAGTACGTCTTAATAGAACTTAATCAAAAGAGCACAAATTGCAGTAAAGGAAATCAACGAGGGAAGAACATAACAGGAAGAAATTGCAAATTGAACGATTAACAATAACCAGTGACTCGCTAATCACATTTAAAAAAACGCTGAAACGAGGGCAATGGTACAAACCAGATAAGAAGCAGCTTGCGTAACGGAGAAAAACGACACCTGCCTCTGCTCACTGGGTAGTGCTCTGTTCGGCCGCCAGTGAGGGGTTTAGGGCTCGATAACGAGTTAGGTTAAGCACTTAAGCGCATCTCTCTCCTTTAGTGGCGGGAAAGGGAAGCCCGCGTTTCCTTTTTTTTCCTTCCTTTTTTTTGTATGGAGTCCAGTCGGGTAGAAAATTTTTCACTAGTCGAAAGTTTTAAAAAGTGGAAAGTGTGGCGGTTGCTCTATCGCCACGTTTTTGGTGACCTGTCACCACGCTTTTTCTTTTGCCACACTTTTTACAAATGGCCTCCCGGCCGTATGTGGTTAATATGGCCACGCTTTTGAAGCGTGGCAATAAAAAAAGATATGGCCACGCTTTTGAAGCGTAGTGATAGAGATATATAGCAACGCTTTCGAAGCGTAGCTATCACAAAAAATGGCCACGCTTTTATAGCCTTGTAAATTTAAAAAAAAAGTCCTTTTTTTATTACCAAACTTATATTACAAGACAAATCAAATAATAATTATAGACATATAATTTTTGCTATAATTGTTTTATACATTAAAAAACTAATACTCAAATACAAAATAAATCTCAAGTTTAAATTCCAAAACTAAAAACTGAAGAAAAATACAAAAACAATACAACTTAAATCCTAAGTCCTTCGCTGTTCCTCATTCCTCTAGCCCTCTTAAACTTCCTTCCTTTAGATCATACATAATTGTTTCGGAAACATTTGTGAACTTTTTTACATGCAAAAGATGACAAAAACAGATACAAAATTGATAAATTATTTTGAAGCTTCACTTTCTATTCTAGGCAACACTAGCTTTATTTTCTTTTAGCCTATTACTCAAAGTCGCAGACCAAAACATGTGTTATCTTGTAAAAAAACTTTAAAAAGAAGATTAAACAATAAAAGAAAAGGAAACAAGCATTATTACCAGAAGCCCTCCTCCAACAAGAAAAGCCAATCTGATTTCCTTTGATCGAAAAACATGCCAGAATTTGACATTATTCCTTTTCTGTCGGTCTTGCTCTGATTGAGCTGTGAGGAAATCAACTTCATCCTCTAAGCGAGCAAGATCATATATAGATCTTAGAAAGCACATCAACTGCTTCATTTCTCCTATTCTGTAAACATAGCATTTGTAAAATAGCATCAGGGATCAAGCGAAAGAATATAAACTCTTGAAGAAGATACACACATGCGCGCATGCACACACAATGAAAATTTGTGCTACTAAAGTAAGTTATATGGATTAGACAACTTCATGGTTTCATATTCTAAACAAAACCATGAAAAGGTAATGATATTTGAAAGTAGCTAATGTTACTATAACTGTAGAGAAGACCTTCAAATAATGCATTTTAAATATGGTATTTGAGAGCAGATAGTAATACCATCGTTGAGAATGGCTATGACAAGAACCATAAAGGGAGGAAAGTTAAATTCCCAAATGCATGTGAGTAACATAAAGCCAACCTGCAACCCAAAATAAACTGAAAATGAGAAGGAAAGAAAATGATGGCTTGATCACTGCTAAATTCTCCATATATCATATATGCACTTATAACTTACCACAATACGGATGGTGATAGATACAACATATATCTGCAAAAGAAAAATAAAATAAGGCTTTGAATTTTTCGTTACAACAAGGACTATTGCAATATTTTCTTAATATTTTCGTAGTTGGGGGATTACTGTGTAGTTTTTCATTCTTTGGAAAATTGCACGGCTAGTTAAAACAGCACTTATGATCACCCTCAACCCAGGTTCTGTTAGAACTATATCAGAGGCACTTCTTGCAGCATCTGTTGCATCTGCTACAGCGATACCTATGTCTGCTATCTTCAAAGCTGGTGCATCATTCACTCCATCACCATTCACCAGTCATCCCACAAATGTGCTTTCTAGCTTGTAACCTCTTCACAATCTCATATTTGTGCTGAGGGAACATATATAATCAGAAAATAGACAAGAATTTGGATTAGAGCTTTTCAGTGATTGCTATTATACTTACCAGGAAAGACACCAGCAAAACCATCTGCATTCTCTATAAGATCATCGACGGGAACAGAAGCAAAATTATCTTTGCTTTCTCCTAGCAGCGACGAAGAAGGATACATGTTAGAGCCCATTCCAAGACACCTTCCTGTTTCCTTAGTAATTGCAAGCTGATCACCTGTAAGGGTATTTTTTTTTTTTTTTTTCAAGAGTATGAGATGTGATCCATTTCCCTTCTTGGTTACAAACAATTAATTCCTGAGACAAATTTCTGGAGGTAAAATCTCCCACTGGTAGTCAGTAAGGCATCGGTTTTATTTTTTAATTTTTCAAATGATTCGAAGATGATCCAAAGGAGTAACCAGGTTGGTAGTTGAAATAGTACCTCCTTTGGGTCTGCTAACGTAGATACAATTGCACAATCAATTGCATCTTGGTTCTCTAGCCTTGATGCCCTTGCAGCCATAAGTACAACCATGTCCTGATTAATTCCATCAGCAAAGACCTGCCAGATATTGATCATTGTTGGAAAAAGAAGAAACAGGTTAGTATTTTGAAAACACATAAATGGCTGTATAGACAATGGAGTTACTCTTTGTCTTTCCATTATCTTCTTTCTTTAAGAAATTATCTTCTTTACATTTAACTATGTTTCAAAATGTTAGGACAAATGAGTTATCAAACCTCAATTAGATACATGTCCACTGTAAGCTTGTTGAGAGTTAATGTGCCTGTTTTATCAATGCATAGGACATCCATTCCAGCCATTTCTTCAATTGCAGTCATTCTCTTTGTTATAGCACCCTGCAAAGATTTATATCATTAGTACCTAACCTATAATCATCATTAGATAATAACTTTTATCATTAAAGGATAACAAGTAGGCCCCGTTTGGTAACTACACCAAGACAAAAATATAGAGTACAAACCTATTTGAAGGAGATAGATACAGAAACAGAAAAAATGTTTCTATCTAGGAACAAAATTTGCCTGATTTTCTATGTAGTCTCTGTCTTCGTGTTTCTATATTTTAGTTCTCAGGCACTTAAGCACAACATTACATTCCATCCTATATAGCTCAACAAAATGTTTGAATCAATAAACTAAATGTAACCTGCTGAGACAATTTGTGTGAAGAAAATATGGAATCCATGAATTACCTTTTTCAATGATTTGGAGTGCTTACAGCTAAAGAACCACACTCAGCAATGATTTTGTTCAGCATAAACACAAAAAAGAAAAGAACAAAACTTAGTTGCACAAATGAACCAATTAACCTTCGGAGATTTAACTACTATAATGACAGCAAAAGAACCACGTTTGACATTATTATATGAGGCTCAAACAAATATCATTTAAACTTCTCTGACTACTTACGAACGGAAGAATCAGGGAACTAGGGAAGCACAAATGAATCAGAGAATAAACATAAACAAAGAAGCACAAATCAATTTTGTTCAGATGAGAAGCCAAACCCTGCTAGTAACCTTGTTCTTCGGGAACTTGACGGTACCATCGGTTCTCTCCTTCCACCGGTTCCCTTCCTTGTCGAATCTGTAAAACTTCGATTTCCTAAAATCAATTGGAAAAGAGTAATAACAATTAAAAGCACAGATTTATTGTAATATTAAAAAAAATGATTAAATGATGATCGAAGATTTACTGAAAAAGCAGGAAGATTTACTCAACAGCTGCGACAGCGATCACACTGAGGACTCCCTCTCGCGCGTCCCCCCTTCTTGCGACGGCAACGGTTCTCGCGGCTCCCTCATCGGCAACCAGGAAGCACGACGGTGACTGGCGAGGGAGCAGCTCCTCTTTCCCCTCCTCGGCGGAGGCGAATAGCGAAGCTCCTCCAGCGGCGGAGACGCGTTTGGTGACGGCTCCTCCTCTCTCATCGTTGCACACACTCTCTCTCTCGGGTTTGACTCGACAGCGGCGGCGGGCTGGTCTTCGACGGAGCTGGCAGCAAGGCGGCGTCTCCTTCCTAGAGCTCTCCTCTTCCGCGTGGGTGAGGTGGTGCGTGTGAGTATTGTGTTGTGTGCGCCGGAGAGGGGAAACGGGGGAGTGGGGCTGCGGCGCTGTTGTGAGCTCGATCGATTAGATTAGGGTAGCCACTAGCCAGGGTGAAAGGGTTGGAGACCGGGTTGAAAGAGTGTCATTAGGGTGGGGACCAGGTTGGGGACCGGTTCATTAGGGTTTTTCCTTTTTAAACCTTTTGGCCACGCTTTAAAAGCGTGGCCGTAATAAAACCCTATCGCCACGCTTTTAAAACGTCCCTATTCTTTCTATGGCCACGCTTCTAAAGCGTGGCAGAAAAAAACGTAGCCGTTTTTCTAATCAATTGCCACCTTTACAAAAGTGTGGCCGTTGACCCTTTTCGCCACGCTTTTTAAGCGTGACAAAAAATGGCCAAATTTCTAATCTATCACCACTTCACAAAAATGTGGCTATTGACCACTTTTAGTCACGCTTTTAAAGCGTGGCAAAAAAAGCGTGACCATAAGTCTTTTTTTCTTATAGTGATATAGCTATTATATGCCTTAAAAATACATGATACATTTATTAATAATAAAAAATTTTAAATATTTTCATTTAATAATTACAAAATAAATGCATTAAAAATTTAAATAAAAAATGATATATAAGTCATTGATCTTTTAATTTGATTTGCGAATATTTAAGTTTTTGAGAATTTGAAAATACATTTAAGTCTCTACACTTTTTAAAACTTTGACATATCGATCTCTCATGTTCACCTTGGGTCTGTCATATCCAACGGAAAAATCAAATGTGACTCACATTATACTAACCTAGTTGATACAAATATACATGTAAGAAAGTTTTTAAAATGAGATAACTTAGACTCCGGAATCAATGTGTTTAAATTTTGAAAAGATCAAGAACTTAAATATATTTTTAAATCTTTAAAAAGTTAAATATTTGCGGATAAAAAAATCAGAGATCAATTTATCATTTTTCTTAAACTTTTTATATTTTTTATAAAAAAATTTTGTTTTATAATTTTAATTTGTGCCTCTACAATATATGATAGATAAGTTCTAAAAAAAAATTATACTATTCTTGCTTTTATATCAATAAAAATTACCTTCAATATATTTTTTTTTTGCTAATATTTTGAATAGAATAAATTCAAACATGCATATATATTTGAGTTGTGTTGCAAGTATTTATGAGTGAATAAGGCATAGAGTAATAAAAATCAAGAAAATGAATTTATATGAATTGAGAAAAATGGAGGAGAAGAGTGTATATATCAACAGAGAAGTAAAGATAATAAATATATTTATGGAATGTAAAAAAAAAAAGTGTAATGTCTGCAGCTATACAAATAAAAGATAAATGGTCAAATTAATTTTTTAAAAAATATTTATTTTTTAAATTGGTCTTTAAATTTTTTTAAAATTAAATTCGTTTTTTTAAAATATTAAATTAATTTTGAAAGTGCTTTTATCATTTTTTTTATTAATGATGCCAAAATTTATTAATGTAACATATTAAGTATACTACAAAATACATTTAAAAATTTTAATTGACTATTAATATAATAAGTTTATGAAGTTAAATCAAATCAAAATCTAATTGAAGAAAAAATTTAAGGTATTGAAATCTTTTAATTTGAGATTAATTTGATCTAATTTTATAAACTAATCATATTAATAATCAATTACAATTACTAGATATATGTTGTGATATTACTTAACATACTACATTAACCAAATTCTAATGTTGTTAGCAATAAAAATGACAAAAAAACTAACATAACTAATTTAAAATTAAAAAAAATAATTAATTTTTTTAAAATAGTATTTTAAAAAATAAATAATCTTTTAAAAACTAATTTTACAATTTACTTCACGCACAAAATTAAAAAGATTGTTGCCATTCCCTTGATAGAGTGTTGGTGTAGTTAAGTATTGCACAACAATACAGGTGCCATAATAAATCAGTGCATGTAGAACACATATTTTTTTTTCTTTCTTGGATTGTCCGTCGTCAATTATTCTTCTTGTGTGTTATTTACTTTTCCAACTTCCTAAATCCAAAGCATGTATCTCTCTTATCAATTTTTTGTTAGTTCCCAGATTCCCTTATTTGTCATTTAGCATATAAATTATTATTATTATTATTATTATTATTATTATTATTATTATTATTATTATTTGTGATGGTACCTTGGAATCTGGGAGTACTTAAGAACAACGAATTTTGATGACATTTTGACCCGTTTGTATTTTTTTATTCTTTTTTTTGTGAGTTAACATAAATGAATAAAATAATTAAAAAAGGGGTCAGAAGTAAATAAATAACATTATAACAAGCTCCAGTTTATAATTAAATTTGCTTTAAATTTTTAATTTATGATTCTTCATTCTTTATAAATATTATATTGTCATACACTAAAAAAATAATTTATATTCTTATAGTTTTTATTATCTGATTTAGGGTGTAATTTGGTTTTCAATTTTAATTTAATTTGGTTTTAATTTTTTTTAAAGTTCTAGTGTAAATGTCGAATTTTGTCTAACATAATATTTAAAAAAAGTAGTTGATAATTTAGTTTGCACTTTTTTTTTCTGAGCGAAAAAAAATTCAGTTCCATCAATAAAAAAAAAGGAAACATAAAAAAAAACCGAAAAATAGAAGAAGTCTAGCTAATATAGCCCAATATTCCTCAAGATCAAAATAAAGGCTCAAGATTTTTTATTGGACCAACAAAACGTCCAATCAACAAACATGCATTGGCCGAGGCATGTGATGTAGTGAACTTAAGAAGCGAATCTTTTTTTACTACAAAAATATATTTCTGGAGAGAATATCACAGTTAATAAAAAAATAAGTTGGAGAAGAAAAGTGATAGTTCAAAATCTGAAGCAAAATAGACATATTTAATATTAGGTATATTTTAAATTTCAGAACGCAATTTTTTTTCTTTTTTCAATTTTTTTATTTTATCATATAATATTCATAAAAAAATTTTAAATATTTTTATTTAATGACTACAAAATAAATGTATAAAAAATTTAAATGAGAAAAAGACAAATAGGTCATTAATCTTTTGATCTGCAAATATTTAAGTTTTCGAAAATTGAAAAATATATTTAAATCTCTAATATTTTTTAAAATTTGGACATATCGATCCGTTATGTTCACTTTGGTCAACGAAAAAATTAAATGTGACTTCTGCTCTACTCACATAGTTAATACGAATGTATATGTGAGAGAATTTTTAAAATGAGACAAATTAAATCTAGAAATTGTGTCTAGATTTTAATTTAAAAATATCTTAAACTTAAATATATTTTTAAATTTTTAAGAATTTAAATGTCTAAGAATAAAAAAAGTTAGAGATTGGTTTATCATTTTTTTTAATTTTTTATATTTTCAATAAAAACATTTTGTTTTATAATCTTAATATGTGTTTTTAGAACGTATAATAAATAAATTCTAAAAAGAAATTATACTATTTTTCTTCTATATCAATAAAAATTATTTTTAATATATTTTTTCTTTGTTAATATTTTGAATAGAATAAATTTAGACCTGCATATATATTTAAATTGTGTTGCAAGTATTTATGAGTAAATAAGACATAAAATAATAAAAATAAAAAAACAAATGTATATGAAGTAAGAAAAATGAAAGAGAATAGTATATCAATAAAGAAGTAAAAATAATAAATATATTTATGAAATGTAAAAAAATACTTTATTATATAAATTAAAATTATATAAAAAATATAAATTTAGTTTTTATAATTATTTTTTATTATATTATTATTATTTAAAATATAAATTCTAATTTTTTCAAGTACTATTTAATTTTATAAAAAAAACTATAAATTTACCATTTTTATCATATACTTCACCGTAAAAGAAAGAGTATAATGTGCTGCACAAATAAATTTAAAAAGATGGTTGTCATTCTCTTCATAGAGTGTACGCGTAGTTAAAGTACTGCACAACAATACAGGTGCCATATAAATTAGTGCACTAGAGACTAGACAACATACTTTTTTATTTTATCTTTTTTTTTTTATTTGAAATTGTTGGTTAATTATTTTTTTGTGCAGTATTATTTTACTTATTTCAATTATTTTTTTTGTGCAGTATTATTTTACTTTTTTCAACTTTTAAAGTATGCATGTTTTATTTTTAAATTTTTTAATCAGTTTTCAAGTTTCTATCATTAATATTATTTGTCATTTATTATTATTATTATTATTATTTGTGACGGTACCTAGGATTACTATAAGAACAACGATCTTGATGACATTTTGACCCGTTTGTTTTTTAATTCATTTTTGTTTTTGTTTTTGTGTGGTAACATAAATGAATAAAATAATTTTAAAAAGGGTCAGAAGTTAATAAATAACAAACTCCAGTTTATAATTTAACAATACATTTTTTCTAAAATTTATTAGGGATATCACTGCGTTTAGTTTAGTTTTTATCATAGATATATTATGTTCGTTCCAAAAAAAAAAAAGTAAGTTTCTTAAATTTTTGCCGTTATTTGTTATTCTTGTGTAAATAATATCCTTTTATTGCAATTTATAAAAACAAAAAAGAAAAAAATATTAATAAAATCATAATAATTGACATAATATACTAAAAAAGATAACGGTTTTAAATGAATGTATTATGGATACATTGAAATTAAGTTTTCGTCCTTTTTTAGGCATAATCAAAATTCTATATATATTTAAAATATTAATTTTTTTTCCATAACAAAATTGGTGGCGACTCTATTATTTATATTTTTTATTTTTGTTTTGTCACATTCTCATTTGTCCATTTTGAGCACGTTGTAACATTTAACATATTATATTTGTACTATTTTTAAATATTCTTAATTTAATTATCTAACATTATATTTCTTAAACTAAGTTTACAAAATTAATCATTTCGAGCATCTTCTTCAACTTGTTAAATATCTCGGTTTTTAACAATTTTGTAAAGATATTTACGACTGTACTTAATTTTTAGTAAGACAATATTCAATTAAAAATTTTTTCTCATTCATTAATTATTTAATTCTGTGAAATCAAATATCAATATGTTTCAATCTTCCATGAAACACAAGATTTTTAGAAAGCGCAATAACTAATTTGTTGCTATATATTCTTTTTACCTATACTGTTTTCATTGCTTAACTTAGTGTTGCTATATATTCTGTTTTTACCGTAGAGAACGCTACTACTAATTATTTTTTGAAGACTATGAAATTACACTAAAATCAAGATGAAATGCAAATTTTGAAGTATTTTTTTGTTAACCCATTCACTCTCGGTGTAATCAACAAGATTTATTTTATTAGTATTTTCATAAAAAAATACCATCATTTAAAGTACCTTTGATATATCAAAGAATCCTTTTTGCCGCTTGCAAATAGAGCCGTCAAAATGGGTTAAACCTATCGGGCCAGCCTAATTATCCATTTAAATGGGTGTGGTTTGCCTCTAAAAATTAAGTTCGTTTAAATTTCAGGTTAAATGGGTCGAGCCCGATTAACTCGGAAATCTGACCCATCGACTAAAAAAATACTATTTGTTTAAAATTTTTGACCAAAAAGTAATATTGTTTGTCAAAATATTTCTCAAAAAATAAAATAAAATGATAAACGGACAAGTCCATTCAACCGATCGGGCTGACCATAAATTGTATGGGCTAAAAAATTATGGCCTGCGAATAAAGCGAAGTGAGTCAGGCCTAAATAGTCCGGGTTGGCCCGTTTGACAGCCCTATTTGCAAATAGTTGGTACAAGGCTCCTCCATAAATCTGCTAAGCAATCCAACTCTAAACATAATATATTGTCTAGTTGCAGTTAAGTACCTCAGACTTTTAATCAAGCTTCTGTAATAAGTAGAATTTATTATTTTTCCTTTATCTCTTCTTAACAACTTAAAATTTTTTTCGATCGAAATAGGAACTGATTTGGAATGTATCATCTACATTTTTTTCAAAATATTATTTGCATATTTGTTCTGTGAAATAAAGATTATGTCATCTTTCTAAACGACTTCGATTTCGAGAAAGTAAGACATCAAACACATATCTGTCATTTCAAATTGCTTTATTATAACCTCTTTGAATTCTGCAATTATCTTCAAATTATTACTAGTAAAGATCAAATTATCAATATAAAGACACATGATTAAGATTCATCCAGATTCAACAAACTTGATATAAAGAGTATATTCAAATGTACATCTTTTGAAACCATTTTGAGTGAAAAAAGAATAAATAATCTTCTTGTATCATGCTAGTATTCTTTGCTTCAACCTGTATAAAATTTTCTTCAATCGATAAACTGTATCTTCTTCTTCACTCTTCATGAATTTCATATCTTGCAAGTTGCTCAACATACACTTCTTCTTCTAAAGTGGCAAATGCAGATTTAATATACATTTGATATATCTTTCATTTAGTTTGAGCCGATAGTGAACTAATCATACAGATAATATCTAATATAGCAAGAGGAGTAAATACTTCAAAGAAGTCAATACTTGATTTTTATTTGTATCCCTTAGCAACTAATATTACTTTGAAATGATCAACTTCACTGTTGGAATTGTATTTAATTTTGTAAACCTATTTTACTCCAATAGACTTCTTATTTGTTGGTAAATCTATTGGCTCCCGTATGTCCTTTTTCTCAATGGCATGAATCTCTTCATCTATTGTTTTTTTTTTTTCAATTGTTGACTCTAGAGACTTCTTCAAATTTCAACGGCACACAATTTGAAAATAAAACAAAGTTGACAATTTCTTCATCAAATGGATCATCATCGCTGCCAACTTTATAATCTGTCAATCTAGCAGGTAGTCTACGTTTTTTTTAAGGTCTTCTAGATGATTTTAGTTGTTTAGTTGTGTTAGGTTGTCTTTCTTCTACTTTATCACATGAATTTGAAATTACAATCGGCTGCTTTCTGTTCCCATCCCAAATATCTTTGTCGTCAAGCGTCACATTTTTTGCTGATGATCACCTTCTTTGATTTTGGATTATACAGCTTGTATGCTTTTGAGTTTATGCTATAGCCATTAAAAATACACTTTTCGCCTTTGTCGTCTAACTTCTTCCTTAATTGATATGGAACATGGGTATAAGCAATACACCCAAAGACATAGTAGCTAGAATCTCGATTTAACTCTCAAAATCTTCCGATATTACGATTTTAAATGAGTTTATCGATTTAACGAAATTTGTACTAAGTCTGACGATTTTACGATTTTAATCTTGTTAAGATTTTACGTTTTACGTTTTTTATTTACTTTTTCGATTTCACGTAAAATCTCGATTTTCTCTACCTTGCCCAAAGACTCTGAAAATGATTAATGGAAGGCTTCTTTTCACTCCAAACTTTCTCTGGAGTCTTATCACGAACACTTTTTATTGGATACCTGCTATATACTAAAATATAAACGGTTGTTGCGACATACATGAGTATACTTTCTATATACTAAAATATGAACATGCTTTATAACAATAGAAAGTATATCCATGTATATCTACTAAAATTATTAATAAAAGTGATAAAGTACTTGTAACTACCATTGCTTGAAATCTCAAAAAAACAAAGATCTGAATGCACCATTTCAAGCAATCTTTAAACTCTCCATAATTTTTCTGTAGAGAATGGATCTCCGTACTTCTTTTTCAGTTGACAAATCTCACAAACACAATTAGAAATATGAATCTTTGGAAACAAGTATTTTTCTTGACAGATAATTTAGGCCAGAAAAATAAAAATACACAGACCGCATATGCCACCGTTAGCTATCATCAAGTATTACAGAACTCATGCAAGAAGGATTAACATGTTGAATTTTTAATGGAAACATTATGTTTGAAATCATCTTTACTTTATCTATGAACCTTTTGTTGTTGTCAAATATTATGCAAATATCCACTATATGTTATTATCTTATATCCGTTCTCAAATAATTGCCCCATACTCAATAAATTTTAATCAAGTTCGAGAGTATAAAAAACATAAAAAATATAATTCAGAGAACCATCATTCAATCTAATTGGTCTTTGCTCTTTTCCTTCAATAGGGATTTTATACTATTACCAAATTTGAATAGAAATTTTTCTACCAAACATATGATTATCACAACCATTATCCAAATATCATATATTTTTATCTTCAGCATATGAGTCACTTGTAAAAAATAAAGTTTGAATATCTGAATTATCATCAGTATTTTGATGTTGATTTTCTGCAACGTGTACTTAATTATTATTCATCATTTTAATTTTGTAGTCTGCCACATTGTTTCCATACTTTCTATAATGAAAACAGTTGAAATTAGTTCGTTCTTGATAAAAATGCCTCGACTTCTTTTTCGGTTGACAAACCTGAAATTTGTTCCACCTCTTCCTTGATTAGGTGGTATAAAATTACTATAACTTTCATGGCTATAATTTTCATGACCTCTGTCTCTGGAATTTCTTCCTCTACTTTAAAAATTGAAAGCACGGTCTCGTCCTTCTTGTGTGTAGCTTGATTCTGCACCATTATTTAAATTCACTCGGCTTTTCACAGCTACTTGAGTCGATTTTTCTAACTTATCTAATATTCTGCTAATGTGACTTTACATGGCTCCTTGAAACTCTGCAATCGTCATAGTATCCATATCATGAGACTCTAATATTGTAGTTGACACATAACCATACTTCATCAGCATAGTGCAAAATTTTTTTTTCCACCGTTTTATTATTGGGAATATCTTTTTTATAGACTCTTGTCTATTTGTAATACGAGAAAAATATTGCTCAACAGTTTATGAGTTAGACATCATCTCGTACCTTTTATATTCTCTTCTCAAAGACTCTAGCTTTATTTTTTGAGCTTTATCTATGTCTTTGTATGACAATTTCAATGTGTTTCATATTTCTTTTGTACTTCTGGCATTTGCTATTTTGTCAAACACCGTATAATCTACACCTTGGTGAATTTGAGACAGGGTTAATTGATTTTTTTTCTATTGGACAGCATCAGCTCCTTCTTGCAAACCCAACTCAATAAAATTCTACAAGTTATGAGCCTTCAAATGGATAAACATCAAGTCTTTCCAACTTAAAATTTTAAATTCATAATTCTTCCTTCTTCATGAATGTTGTGTTGTCTTGCACTGGAAAAACAATTTGATTCTTGTAATTTCTACCACCTTCTAATTAGGATGCAACTTGGTTTCTAATGTCAATTCAATTTAATTTTAATTTTTTTTAATATTCTAGCATATTGTATTTTTTAAAATTTATTTTATCAAATACACCTATTATTACTTATGTTTATTAAAAATATTTTTAATTTATTAAATATAAATACTATAATTTTTTATATATAAAAATTAATTTTTATAATCTACATTTATAAAATAAAAATTTTATTAAACTAAGCCAAACTTAACTCAATTGGTTATTAGTATTCACTTTTTATTTTATGTACTAACATTTATCAATTATCATACCACTTCATTATGCTTCTATTTTATTTTTTTTTTCATATACACCTTCTCCTTTTGTTTAATTTGTCTAATAGTGTTTCATATTACCATTTTGGAAATATTTGATAAAAAAAATAAACAAAAATAATTACAAGATAAATTCTAACTATTTTTTTTGTCCAGTAATACCATTATCCATTATCGTTGTATAACTCTGCAATCAATTATGAATGAATCTATACCCTAACTTGATCCTTTTAATTTATTAAACTATATTAAATATATATTAAAATTATCTAAAAATATATAATACATAAAATAAATTAAAATATATATAATTAATTTCAGTACCCACTTGTTATTTTTGTAATTTAATTATTATCCTAAAATAAAGTTATTTAACCAGCAGCGGTGAGAAGACTGTGAACCTCAATAACAGTCAAATTCATTCATCATCTATGACTTCCTCTAACTATCAACAAAACGAGCATTCTTCTTCTAATTCTCCTGTGATCCGTTTCTTCAAGGTTATCCTCAGAAAAACTCTTCAAGATGAAAACTTTGTAAGCATTTCTCGTCGTTTCCATCTCCTCTTTTTTCTTTTAAACTGTTTATCTTTTGAGATATTGTTAAGTTCAACAATAGTTTCTCTCTTTATTCCCCTGCATATGATTTTTTTTTTGTTTATAAACACTTTTCTCGTAGAACAACACACATGCATGGCTTCTTAGCTGCAAAGATAGTAATAGTAAACTCTTTAAAATTAATAGTGTTACTGTTCATCGCTTCTTGTTATCTAGATCATTTTTCATTAGTAATAATGTAGGCTTAATTATAATTAATTTTGCAGCAGAAATAGATAAAAAATACATAAGATGAAATGAAAACCTAAAAATATATTTGTTAAGTGGTTACATCTTATGTACTCCTGATGTATTCTTACTACAAAAGTAATTACAATTAAATCTACATTATCGTTAATGAAAAATAATCAGGTAACACTTTCACTAATCATTTTTCATTGTGCATATGTTCTGATTCTTATCATTACTGATTTGGTCACTACTAATTTTCATGTTGCAAAATAGTCCTTTGAGATTTGAAAATTAGTTTCTCCTTTAAAATAGGTGAAAGATTAATCTTTACCTACATACAAAATTTAGGACTAATATGCTTGGACCATTTTATTGCACTATTTATAATTATCGGTGAAGGATGAATTGGGGGTTTAATGTAACTATATGATGGCTTGACATATTTGATTAAATTATTTAACATAATACATATCAATATATTGGTGAAGATATACTAATGTATATTACCTTATTGTTAATATGGTTATTAACATCATATTCATAACGCTGCAGAAGTTACCAAAAAAGTTCACTAGAAAATATGGTTCTGACCTATCAAACCCATTGTATCTTAAGCCTTCGGATGGTACTGAATGGAGAGTAGATTGGATCATTCATGATGGTGAAATTTTGTTTAAAGAAGGTTGGAAAGAGTTTGTTGCATATTACTCTCTTGATGATGGCCATGTGTTATGGTTTGAGTATAATATTGGAACTTCTCGCATTGAAGTACAAATATCTGACATGAGTGGCCTCGAAATAGAGTATCCTGTCAATGATCAGATCAAAGAGCACCCGCCACAACACAGGGGTGAGCCGGTGGAAAGGCCAAAAGAACAACAAACTAGAGATGTGGATAGCAGTCCCAACACTCAAAACATGAGACTTAACGAGGTACGGCAGAAGAAAAGATTGAATGAACCACTACTAGGAGTCTGGGGCCAACCGAGGAAAAAACTGAGAGCACCAGTGTCATCTGCTTCTAAAGGTAGACAGTTGGAAAATGACACACAAATCAGGGAAGGTATTAAATTTGAAAAGAAAAACCATAAGATGCCAGTGTCTATCAATCAAGATTCTAATGGTATGTGTCTCACGATTGGATCATCCTTTTCTTTTGTGGATTCAACCGTTATTACTTGCAATTGCTATTTGTATATTATGGTGGTAGCTTCTGATTCTTTGTTTCCCATGTACAAGGCAAAAGAAATAGAAAAAGAAAAGATTCTGAATCTTCTGTTAGTCCCTGTCTTGCAAGACCTGAATCTCTGAAAGAAGCTAAGAAGTTCAAGTGGGAAAAGTCCTCTTTCATCATCAAGATAAAGCAACTGTCTCAAACGAGAGCACCACGTGTAAGTATAAGTTAATACATATATCCGTGTTGAAAATTATACATCATGTGAACCTCCATGTGCTATCATTCTTTCAAACTTTATCTTATTTCTAACGATAATGACATAAATATGATGTGCTGCAGTACTTTCCAACTAAATTCTTCAGGAAGTATTTTGTAAATAATCCACAAAATGCTAATATAAGGTTTGGAAAGAAGTTATTCCCTGTTAAGTTGATCTATAGGCCATCATCATGTGATGCCTTTATGTCTGCTGGTTGGAACTTTTTTGCTCGAGCTAGTAAATTACAAGCCGGAGATGTTTGTTTGTTTAAGCTCGTCAATAGAAAAGATCCAGTGCTTGATGTTCATATTTGTCGTCGACAACGCCGCGGTAAGGCAATTGTTTAGAAATTTTTAAGCTGCGTTATTCTGTAAAAAAATTAAGATATCAGTCCAACGTTGAAAACGTAATTAACTTTAATAATGGAATAAAATTTAGCATTATCCTCATTAAAAAAATTATATTAAAATTTAATTGATCTCGTGTATGACTTGGAGTACATTTTAAAAATCTCTAATTTTTCCCTTCCTCTAAACATTTATAGCAGTAGAATCCCAATCTCAAGAGAACTATTGTTAGGTCTGGCTGAGGATGCAATTAGCTTATGACTGCAGTGACTATATATTTGGTCCTTAATGTAATCACAATTTGTTATATAAACTAATCTTATGATAAAATTTTTGTTGGTCTCCAACCCTATAGATATAGCTTGTATCCAAACTCTCCATAAGTAATGTTAGAAACAAGAGACTGAGAGAGTGATCTGAAAAGTGTATTATCGAGTTGTGTTGAAAGGTACAATATACAAGGGGTATTTATAGGTGCTAAATGAATCAAAGTAATAAAGACATAGAATCCTACAATTAATGTACAGATATACTATATAAATACTAATTGATCTAAATTGATTCTAATAATTCTCTAACAAGTAAGATTCATGCTAATTTTTTTTACAATCTGTTATGATATTAGAATCACTTTCCAAATCAGTGACTCATGAGATTCAGCTCCTGAAAGAAGTTAAGGAGCTCAATTCACAGAATCCCTCTTTCATGGTCAAGATAAAAGACAGTGATTCAAGAAGATCAAGGCCTGTAAGTTTATTTCTTATCTGTGACAAAACATAATATGCCATACAAACTTTTTGAGTGCTAGTTTATACTTAATTTCACAAATTGTAAGTTTATAACTATTTTTAACCATAGTGATTCAAAAATGAAATGTGGTGCAGAACTTATCAGCTATCTTCTATAGAAAATATTTTAAAAAGAATCAGCAAAATGTAAAATTACAGTTCGGAAAGGAGTTGTGGCCTGTTACTATAATCTACAATCCGTCGTCAAGAAACACCTTTATTTCGGCTGGTTGGAGCTCTTTTGCTAGAGCAAATAAATTAGAAACTGGAGATGTTTGTGTTTTTGAGCTCATCAATAAAAAAGACCTATTTAATGTTCATGTCTGTAGAGTCCAATGTTAGACTAATATATTATAACTTCAGAAACTAAGAGCTCGTAATTCTTAGACAAGTTAATTTTGTGAAGAATGTATCACCTTTCTTTTGTTGAATCAAACTTCTACTGTATTCTGATTCCTATCCTTTTTGGTGTCACTAGTTATATATATATATAATATGTATGAACTAAGTGCTTTAATTTTACTTGTTTTGCCACTTCATGATTGCATTGTTTATCCTCTCAAAGTGAAGATATGGTTGTGTTTGGTTATAGGGATAAAAAAAAGTGAGACAGAATTTTCATGGATTTTTACCTACGAATCTAACCGATCAACTCATTAAGATAGTATATTATAAAAAAGATTGAAGATTAATAAAATATAAAATAAGTAGAATTACTTTTATGTCTATTATAATTCCAATATTTATAAGATTTTTTTTTTTAGAATACTAATGTACTAATTTCGTGCTTTTTATTTTGAGAGAATTTTTCTTAATTTATCAAATAAAATTTTTAAAAATTAGAGAGGTTAAGAATTTTTTAAAAATAATTTTTAAGTCTTTTTCACACTTAAGAACCTTATTAATACATTAAAGATAAAACCATTTTTAAGTACTACCACTAGAATTTTAATCCTCTATAATTAAGAGTTTAAATATAGTTTTTGATTTATCATTTCTGGTTACACGCTTACACGGTGTGTGTTGTTTTTTTCTCACTGTTTTGTGTGTATATATAACTGCTTATATAAGTAGCGAGTTCGTCATGTATCTAGTATTACATTTGATGACAGTTCTTCTTGGTATTGCATTGAGTACTTTCATGAGAGTAGAGACAACTCATATTGAGGGTAAAATGGTAATTTCATCATCCACCACCTCTTAAATACTCTTCTGTTGCTGTCATCTTCTTTAGCTTTTTCAATTAACTTGTCTTCTTACCGGAGACTGTGACTGTGTCTGTGAACAAGAAGAACATCCATGGCTTCCTCTATTTCCTCTGATATCCGTTTTTTCAAGATTGGTCTCAGAAAAAGCCTTGAAGATGGAAACCTTGTAAGTATTTTCTTCACTTCATATCTTCTTTACTTATAATATTATTTAATGCATGCATTCCTCTTTGTGATTTTTCCCTTGTAAGGGTTTCTTCATTTATGCTTATTACTAAGACTAGTTTCATACTTTCATTTGAATTGCAGAAGTTACCAAAAAAGTTCAGTAAGAAATATGGTGATGGTGTTCCAAATCCAGTGTATCTGAAGCCTCCAGATGGCACTGCATGGAAGATAGATTGGTCTTTGTATGATGGTGTGATTCAATTTGAAAATGGTTGGAACGAATTTGCTTCATATTACTCTTTGGATAATGGCCATCTGCTGTGGTTTGCGTACAATGAAACTTCTAACATTGAAGTACAAATTTTTGACATCATTGATGGCTTTGAAATAAAGTATCCTTCCTTGGATCACATCGGCGATGACAATTCGATTGAGATGTTGAATGAACTGCCGCCACGAGGCTGGCCGAGGAAAAAACTGAAAGCAGCAGCAGAAGTATCATCTCCTTCTACAAGTAAAATATTGAGGAGTTCTGTCAAAACTGGAGATGTAGAAAAGGGCCCTGATAATCAAAACTGGATGCAGTGTTGCAACAATGAAGAAGCTAGTCAATCTGAAGAGACAGGTCTTAAGATGCCAACAATTCAAAGTGCCAGAGTTGATCCTGATAGTATGTAATTTCATGATCAATTCATCCTTTTATTTTCGTAGATTCTAATGTAATCCTTTGTGGCTAAAATGCATAAATCATAGTTACAAATTCACCAAATATGTATCGTACGCATATTGCATGCGTACCATACCAGACCGTATTGCATTTCATGTAACTATGCAATAAATATCTTATTGTTCTTAGGCTGTGTTCAAATTTTGTTCAAATGAATAAAAGTTACTGTGTTGTTTGAAGCTTGAACTTAGCTACAAGTAACTTGTATGCAAATTTTTATGGTGTACATGTAAAGTTCTTCAGGAAGCAAGGAAGTTCAAGTCAAAGAATCCCTCTTTCGATAACTAGTAGGTTTCGCTCCCAAAAGGTTTCGCTCCCAAACCAACCCAGTAGGACAGTTTAAAATTTTAAGTGTGTCAAGTGGTTGTGTGTTGCCATAGGATATGCAATTAAGAAGTGAAAAAATTGCACAAGTGATTTAAAATAGCGACATGATGACACATGTCACTCCACTAACAAAGTTAGTTCTTAGTTCTTACAGTTGCTATTTTATTTCTCATTAAAACCAGGGATCAAAATATCTTACATCACGAGTATACTTACAAGAACTAGAGTGAACATTAGCCCTTCCTCAGCATTTCAACAATGAAATACTTCTAATGTAATAGTTCTCTGGTTTCATAATGATGACCACTTTTGCATCTCTACATTACTTCTTGACTATATGTGAATAAGCAATAGTGACAAAAGAAAAACAGATTAAACATTCTAATTGCCCTGGAAATCACTCTAGTGTCAAGATTTGGCTACATCAATACGGAATGAAAATTTGAAATCTGAGGAGATGTTTGCTCATTTGCGTTATTAACTTTTTAAATTATATTTGCATTTACAATCCGTATAAAATGAATATTACAGCCGTAGTTAACTGTTGCTAAAGGAAATCATATTCCACACTACAATTGCTAAACTATTGAATCTCGATATTATATGCATTTTCTGTACAGAAATTACAGATATATACAACAAAAGTGGAGCTGCAGTTTGGGCTGCTACCAAGATTAAGCAAGACAACTTATCGATGCGTCGTCCACTTGCGCCACCAGCACATAAACTGCATCCTTCAGCGTGCTGTGGGTTCGGCCATAAAATACATAAACAAGTAGCCCTATTGCCAGCCAAATAGAAACACGCGCCCATGTACCAGACCTGGAAGTAAAAACCGGCTGGATAAGTTGCACAATGGAAGAAAAATACAGGTTAACCGAGCTATACTAAGTAAATGGGATGCTGAAAGTGCAGTAATATCCTATTAATTTGTTCTTCAAGTGTTCCCTAGAGGACTCCCTAGGTTAGGTCTGTCATGCAAAAGTAAATTGCTCATCCAAACACAAATTCGAATGCAAATGGGATGAATGTAAAGTGTAGTTGGGATATTATTTGGTGTAAAAAATAAGAGTATCTTTATTATTTGAAAAAATATATGAAAATTTATAGGCAAGCTAAAACAATTTCTATTTAAAAAAAAAAAAAAAGTAGTCAAGGAGCATTATATTATGCTATTATTCACAAGTGATGCTGTGAAGATATGACTGATATTTTGGATTTTCTACTATTTATTTTTATCACCGAAAATGAGTAGAATTTGATTTTTATGAAATATCAATAATGAATAATGATTTTAATGGAAGAAAAAATAGTTTAAACGTTGCAAATTTGCAATAATATGTGTGTAGTACTAATTCATAAGAACAAACAATTGAAACGAAATTCTTACAATACAAAACATATGAAAACAAATTAACAAACTGTGTATAGTAATAATTGATCTACATGTTCTTTAAGTCAAAATTATATGAACCAATAGAAAAATCCATCAAATAAAACAGCACCTCAACAACTAAAGGGCTTTTCATAAGGGAGGGAAGCATTACCAAGGTAATTTGATTGGTTCATCAAGCAAGAAAATAGTTGGGTTCATCAAGCAAGAGAGTATTTGTTAAATCAATTATGAGGTAAAATAAATGAATTTAATGCCAAAACACATGCAAGAGTGCTACTCATATTAAAAGTGTTATGCATAACAAAAATGATAAACTATGCACATTTAGCCTTAGCATTTTTTTTTTGTGACTATTTAGCATTAGCATTTGTAGCTTCCACAATACCGTGGTGATTAAGCTATAGAATAAAAAGTAAAATAAAATAAGAGCCTATATTTAACTGCAAAAGGGCATATATAATTTTCGCCAAATTATTCTAAAAATATATAAGCAAATTGTTGATCTTTAAAATTTTAATTTGCATTCACATAATGAACATCCAATTGATTTTTCTTTAAAAAATGTAGCAAAATTTATCGTAAAAATATTGTGATTAGTTCTATGCACTATTTCTTAATAAATAAAGCTTTCTCATTAGGTAAAATTCAACCAAAAGAGCATATGCTGTATTAATTTTAGATACTATCTCTTAATAGATAAAGTTTTTATTTTATCTTTTACCATTTTTTCTTCTTTTGGATACATTATACCTCGTTTTAGATAACATAGAAAGCAATTTCCTTCCTCCAAATAGCCGTTCAAGTGGGCTTCTTGTTCTTAGAAGCTTTGACAATAGCATAAATAACTCTATTTGTTTATGTTTGCTTTCAATATTAAGGTTTTCATTGCCATCTGTGCCTCCTGATGAATTCTTCCTCTGATTTTCTTAAGTCTGTTTTTCAACTTCCATAAGGTCAACTCACTCTATTTAAAGAATGCAAAAACATTCGTTAACATATGTAATTCTTTTTTTTCCTAATTGCTTTTAGTGAAACCAAGAAAAACATATCTATTATTTTGTTATCTATTCTTATTTAAGATTTATGGAAGGAAAAAATAGATGACATTATGACACTTGGGATGAAGTATATAGATAAATTACCAGAGCATCATTGTTGAGATCCACCTCTTCTGCAGTTGCCTGGAAGCTTGGTATATTTTGGAAGACAATTTTGCGATGCTTTACTTATATCTTCAGGTGATTAACCGAGCAAGAGCAGCTCCTTTCTCTTTTTCTCCGTTGTAATTTTCCAGCAACCAATATTCTCAAACAGCTTTATGGAGTTGACAAAGTAAGGCGTTTCTGCTTTGAAACAGAGAAAGATATAATGACAAATAAGTCATTAGAACACGTATAAAGTAAGGGCGGCACAAAGAAAAGGATGATTTGAGTATAGTTCATCTCCAATTATATTTTCATTTAAAGATAATCAAGAAATACAATTATTACTTTAAAGCGATTAACAGATTAATGGAATTGATTTAAGTCCAAGGATCAACGTAATGCCACGTACGTCTTCAAATATGAAAAATGGGTTATGTAATCTTGTGCATTTTTGTTAATAACAGTTCAACAGTTAGGAAAAGAAAATATAAACATGCTTTAACTTGTCTACTTCACATTGTACTCAAAGCATGAAAAGTATATCTGACTGAAATTGAGACCCAAGAATACTTTTAATGTTTATCTATTCGATTGAACTATCAAACCATTTAGCTTTGCCATGACATTTGTCTTTGTCTGTAGCCTTTTCAAATTCGCAGTGTGATTGACACTATCACATGGACCAACCTATGAATAGAAGAATTTTTTTTTTGGTGACTAAGAAACTTCTTATTTAATACAACTATCCAATCTATCAATTATTTGGAAAATGCATCTCTTCTAAGTTCAAAGTGTGACTAATAATTAATCAGTATTATTATACATTTTTAGTTATTTTTCAAAGTATTGTCTACCCGTTTCTTCTTCCTTCTTTCTCAGTTATATCCTAATAAAGACAGATTTAAAAAAGAATCACAGATATAATTAAAGAATAGAGATAGAAAAGTCACCTTTAAGTTTGTGTTAGTAGTGTAAACCCTTGCCAGATAATACAACATAAAATAGTATTGTCAATAAACTGCAGGACAAGTACACCTTTGATCTTAGCTTTAAGTCGAGGGTGAATCCTTGGTCGTGAAATCAATTAGATAGATATTAACTTCAAGTCTTTCCATAAACCACCAAATTCAACTAACAGTAAGAATAAAAAATTACCTATATATTCATTATTCTGAATCTATTTTGTTGAGAACAATAAAATAGATATTTTTCAGGAGTAGCATACATTATTTTCAACTTAAAAAAAATACTTTTTTTCCGTTAGACTTATTGTCTGAATGTCGATCTTATTATAAAATCAGCCCATCTTGTTAAAATTATCTTCACAATGTGAAAATATCAAAGTGCATAGTTTCATCCTGACAAATATTTTTATTGGTTTTCAAAACTTGTCTATTTATTTCAGTATTGTGTTAGATTGTTGTATGTACCATAAATGCCACAACTTCTTTTGGGAAAAAAAAACTCTTAAATGCTGTAAAAGCAGAGAAATTGAGCACTACAAAATAATAATAGCAAAAATCTTACACTGCAAAAGCAAAGGAATTAAACTCTACAAATAAATTATAAAACAAAAAAGGCCATGTTTGGTGCTTTTAAAAATATTTTGTCAAAAATTAAATCTTTTCGGGAGGTCAAAAATGATAGTAGGCTCACATTATTTATATGATCAGTGCCCCTTTTCTTTTCTTTTTTTTTCCGTACATACGCACATATCAATTCCTGAAAAAAAAATTCCTTATTTTAAATCAACAATGATGAGAAGACTCAAAAAAGAAAATTTAGAAAACAATAGAAATAATCTAAATAAGGACCATTTAGAACCTTCAAGTTGTTTATTTGCTCAAAACAGCAATTCAATTACCTCTACCATTCTTACCTTACTACAAATTATACTACTTTCACCATTAATATAAAAATTGAGACACTACCACCTTTGCCACTGCTATATGATCAAACATGGTTTGGTGCTGCTCTTTTGCCAAAACTATTCTATCATTTTTCCTATTATCACATTTGCTGTGGGAAATGGGAACCACTCTCACTGCATACTACTGCCACATATCACTATTGTGTTATCATAATAACTACTAATTTAGTTATATTATATGTCTGTTGAATTTTCAAATTATAGCAAGCTATTATAAACATAATTATTAATCTTAGACGTTGTGAAATTCAATTAGAGACAAAAGTTTTATTGTTGTAACCAATTAGAGAATTAGCTACGGATAATTTGATACCTGAAGAACTTATACTAAAAAGTCCAATAACTCCTCACCTAAAATTCCAAATCTAATTTGAAGGTTAAGAATAAAAGGTTAATAACTCTTACAGCTCGTGGTGATGAAGATTCTTATATACTTTCTCAAGTTGTTCCATGTCATCATTATTCCATCCACTTTGGTCTTTCTTAGCTGTTCCCTCCTTTCCATCTTCTTCCTCTTTTCCTTATTCCTTCTCATGCTCGTCACCATAATCATTCACATCAAAACCATCTTTTGCATGCTCCATCTATATTACAAAAACAACCCCTTAATCACAAATAAAAAATAATGAATCACTATACTTGCACAACATTCTAGAAATCTTGCTTCACCAACACTTACCTCTTCAAACTTCATCAAAAGAAAATTTTCCATCAAAGTGAGAATAAAGTAAAACCTTGGTTAGGAAACTAACATTACAGAGAGAGTAAATGAGTAAGCAAACAGCTAAAGTAGCCCTTAATGCATGTAAAACCATAGCACTAACAAACTAACACCAAAAAGCAAGTAATCAAAGAGCCCTATCTCTATTCAACTTGGCAATTACAAATAGTTCAAGTCGCACAGTCCCTATTCCACTTGCTGCTCATAAAATATGGTGTTTTCTATGGTCTAAATTGTTTCAAAATCCAAATTCATTAACATGAGGATAGAAAAAAACAAAGAATAAATTAGAACAGGGGGTGACATATTTGACAACAACTATGTACATTATTTTCCTGACCTCAAACATCATTGCATCTGTAGTTGTATCTGATCGATATTTTGAAATGTCATCACATATAACAAATTAATAGTCACAAAAGATCTGAAAAGAGAAAAATTGAAGTTTTAACCTGTGAATTACAGAATCATTTACGACAACACTTTCAGCTGCAACTCGTTTATATGTCTTGAAATCCTAAACAGCAAAACAAAAACAACAACAAAAAATGAATACCTGAGAATAGATAGAGGAATATTATTAAAACGTGACAGCTAAGATTACCTGCACTATGATTCCAGTCCCAAGATGATTGACTTTTCCTTGGCCCTTCTGATTCTTTGAGAGAGTGACTTCAAACCACCAAAAGCTTGTCGCTGTGGGCTTCTCTCTTTTGTTGCATCATTTCATAGGTGTCAATGGCGAGGATAGGAAATTGCTGCCAGCTCCACCATTGCCGACATCGACATCTCCTAATCTATCTTCTTCAAGTGGGCATGGCATTCCATTGAATTCAATTAGCGTTTTCAACCAACCAAACAACAGAATAAAGTGTGAGTGAGCGAGAGAACTAACCATCCTTCATTCGCAGCACCCACTGGCAAAGGAACGGCTGCGACGTCGTTCTACGGTGGACGCAGCTCTGCGGATCCAACATCGGCAGTGGCCTCTATCACCGCTGTAGCCTCATTCCTCTTATTTTCTCTGTCGACAGTCGACCTGGCCTCCTTCTCTATGTAATTAAGTTTTGGGTAATTTTAAAATAAAAAAATAGCAACTATATAATTGTTAATCAAAACCGAACCGATAATTAACCCGATCATATGATCGGGTCATTAGATTACTGGTTCAATCGATAAATCACTGATTCATCCCGTTAATTCGGTCATAACTAAAAAATATAAGATTATATAAAAATGCAGCAACCAGTAACAACCAGCAACTAAAAATACAGCAACCAGCAACAAAAAATACAGCAACCAGTAACAACCAGCAACTGAAAACACAGCAACCTTTCCACAATTCAGCAGATTTTAACTAACAACAATAAAACAGTTAACTAATATACCAACCAGCAACCACTATGCACCAACAATACAATTTAAGAACAATTTTAACTAAAATTCAACCAGCTTCAACAACTACTCTAAAAAAATCAAATTTATTAGTAGATTCCATAACAATAGGTCAATAGCAGAGGCACTGACCTGAGGGAGCAGAGGCACTGAGGCAGAAGAGGAATTGTTGCTGAGCTTTCTGACGGCGAGGTGAGGGGAGAAGCAGTGACGGCCGGGAGAAGTAACGACGCCGCAGAGAGTGACCTCGTCTGGTGAGGGTTCGGCGATGTGAGGCACCCACAAACCACAGAAGCAAAAGCAACGAAGTAGAAGCAGAAGAAGCACAACCCACAAATGACCAATATAACAACGAACACGGCGAGGTGAGGGGAGAAGCAGTGACGGCCGGGAGAGTGACGAACGCCGCGGAGAGTGACGACGACGTTCGGCGGTGACTGTTGAGGCCGATTGATGAATTTGTTTTTGGTCCCAGACACTCAACTCTTAACACTCAAGAGATCTGTCTCAGTCTCTCAGATCAGATGCCATTAGGGAGATGTGAGTGAGGCAATGGGGAACGGGGGGATAGCTTAGGGTTCATTGATTTCAGATTTAACGAAAGGGGAGGAAAGTTTGACGACGCCGTTTAGAAGAAACAAAAAAAAATTACACAGACCCGGACCGGGTCACCTGTTTAAACTAAACCCGCCGGGTTAAACCGGATTTTTATCGGTTCAATGTGTGGCTCGGTCCGGTTAGATAACCAGGTGAGCGAATTTCCGGTCGAATCGAACCGAATCTGATAACTATCTATTAAATTAGAAAGAAAAAATTGAATTTGATTTTAATAAATTGAAATATAATATTAAATTTAAGTTTGATTTTAAAGGACTAAAATACACTTTTAGGTAATTTTAAAATTAAAAAAATAGCAACTATATAATTAAGTTTGTTTTATTGAATTAGAAAGAAAAAATTGGATTTGATTTTAATAAGTTGAAATATAATATTTAATATTAAATTTAAACCATAAAAACTATTTTAGAATTAAGTTTATTAAATGAATTAAAAATTATAATTTTAAATTAAAATTTTTATTAGAGTTGATTTATGAAATGAAACCGATATTACCTTAGAGATAAAATATTACATTGACAGAGACCAATACAATTTCGGTACTTGTATAATTATGTTGATGAAATAATTAAAAATAAAATAAAATTTTAATTAAACTAATATTAGGTATTAGAGGAACAAAATTTATTTTTACTTTTAAATCACTATGTATGACATATAGACTCACAAATAATTTTGTACAATCCAAAATAAAATAAAACTAAAATTAGCATTGAAAATGCTCTCATAATTAATTATAAACATATTCAACAATATATACAAGTACAAATAATTAAGTTGCAATATACATTTTTCTCCTTTATAAATTTTAAAAAATCTCTTTTTTAATTCATTTTAAATTTTTTGTTTTAATTAATGTTAATTTTATCCATTTTTCAAAAAAAAATAAATTATTTTTTATAAAAATATCCTTTAACAAAAATTTTATTTTTTTCATTAAATTTTACTTACTAAAATACTCTTTGATTTGTAATTATTTAATGTTAATTAGTGGATTATTTTTTTTTTCTTGAGCTTATTATTTTATTAGGCTACAAAAATATATTATACTATGGGCTTTGATGGGCTGGTTATGTAAACTTTATTGAGCATATGTTGGTGTCTCTCTTCATTACGATAGTTTTACTTTTTTTAGAGCCAATTTAAAAATAATGAATTTTTATAATGAATTTAGATATACCAATTATCTTATATTATCTTTTTTAATATTTTATGTTTATGATGTTAGTTTTACTTAACAATAAAAATTACAACTTATTGGACTCATTTCAGTTCTTCTGATTTGCAAATTTTTTTCTTTCTTTATTCATATGATCATTTTAATTTTTTATTAAAAAAATTATTGTCGTATTCTATCTTTTTGATGTTACGCAAAGATTATATTTTTTTTATAAATATCTTTGCTTATTATTATTATTATTATTAGATGTCTGAAGCTTGTGAAGAGTATAATTAGCATTAGTAGGGAGTAAATTTACTAGAATAAATAATAAGAATTTTGTACATGTATATTTTGTTTTAAAATAGTGATGAGACAATTTTCGTAATTATTTTTCGTACAATATGGGTTATTATTTATTATTATTTTTATTTTTATCAAAGTATTTTGTGTATGTGATAAATTTATCTTAATATTTTGATTCTGTTTATTTAGAAATTAGGTTTTTATCAAAGGGAAGGTATAAAATATGTGTAAAATTTTAATATTTAATATTTAATATTTTAATATGTATAAAATATGTGTAATTAATTTTGTAGTTAATTTTTATTATAAATCTAATATAGTTGAAAAAAATATTAAAAAATTAATATTTTTTTAATATTAATTAATATCTTATTTTTATACTATTAAGACTTAAGATTTAGAGTTTAATATTTAGAATTTAATTTTTAGAGTTTAGAGTTAGTCAAATATTGGTAAAAAGATAATAAATATTGTTAGTAATGTAACATTACTCTAATTTTAAAAAAAAATGAAAAAAAAATAATTTTAGTCACTAGATGGTATTGATAATTCATTGATAGAAGGTAGAGAGAATAAGAATTTGAACCCAAATTTGTAAGTATAGATTCCAAACCCTAATTGAAATGAAACTCATGAACATAGTTGGGTCTTGATTATCTCCTTTCCTTATATTGTTCAGAGTTCAAACTTTGGACCTTCAATCTTAAAACCACAAAAATCTAAAAATAAAGAGCGAGACTAATATATCTTCAAGAGTCCACAAAACTAACTGAAGCTTATTGTTTTTATAGCCCAGCAAAATAATAAGCCCAACAAAAAAGATACTACTAATTAACATTAAATTATAGCAACTAATCATCATTCAAAAATTAGATGTTACCTGTATGCTATATTTAGATAGAATTTTGTTTCTAATAAGATGAACTTATTCTTAAAAAATTATATAATTCATTCAATCTATTTTTGTTATCATAAAGTTTCGGTAATAGTAATTTATTTATATAGTTATTATTAGATAAAAAAACGGAAAAGGAAAATTTACAAGAAGTATAAATATAATTTAATCTCACATTAAAATTTGTAATTTTAAGTCACTTATTTATAATTAAATATGTTTTTGTTTTCAATAACATATTTCTCATCCATTCTTTTAAAATGTGTATGAATGTTATTAGATTGATAAAAGCTGTAATATGAGAAATTCAAGAAAATAATTTTTATTAATGTATATTTTATATTTTTTTATATCATCACAAATAAAAAAATTTTAGAATTATTTTTATTTTTTTTTAATATTGTTCTATTTCAAGCACCAATTATTTAGAACATTATTCAATTGATCATAATAAAAAATAAATGAAAGCCAACAAAATTAGTGTTCAACAACATATGAATATTTTCACGATTTTAGATATGTGATTATTGATTTTTTTTTCAAAAAGAAATAAAAAAATGGATAATATTGATTCAATCTTACCCAGTTTATCGTTCTGGTTAAATTCATAGATTATGCTAGCAAATTAAAATATTTAGCCAAGTTAATTGGTTTTCTTATTTCTATATACTTATGTGACAAAGACTGACAATTTTATTGTTGCGTGTCTATTTCAAAATTTAGTATCAAAATGTTATTTTTTTAATTAATTATTCAGATGTCATTTCTCAATAATTTATTATGAATAATTAATTAAAAAGGCAAAAGAAAAACAGAAGAAGAAGTTTGGTTAACATAGCCCAATATTCCTCAAAACAAAAAACGAAGGCTCAAGACAAAAATTGCTTCTGTGACATCCAATAAACAAAATGCAAATTAAACCTGCTGCATGTATTATGATCATGATTAAGTAATACAGTACAAAAGAAAAATAACAAGATATAATAGTAAGAGAAGAAGAAGAACGTCAATAATAAAATTATCCACTTTTTAATCTATCAAAAGATTTTAAATAAATGAAGAAATGAATTAGAAGATATGGGAGTACAATCATATCAAATATCTTTCATGCTCTATAAATTCTTAAAAGCATCACAAGCAAAGGAGAGGGCCAAAAATTATAAAATACATAAAAGCAAAAGAACTTAAGAAGCGATTTTTTTTTTTTTTACTTATCACAGTTAATAATAATAAAAAAAGGGGTTGGAGAAGAAAAGTGATACTTCAAAAACGGAAGCAAAATAGACATGTTTAATATTAGGTATATTTTAAATTTCTAAACGCAATTTCTTTTCTCATGTTATCATGTAAGGAAATGGATCCTCTCCATTTTTTTTGTCACTGGAGAGAATAAAGTATAATCTCCCACCTTTAATTCTACAAGTGGGACCAGAAATAAATAAGAAAGAGAATGCAATGAAGGGTGAGATCTTCCACTGGATATCATCCAGTTTTTTTTCCACTGGAGAGGATCCACTCCCTACATGATAAATTTATCAATAATAAAATTTTTTAAATATTTTTATTTAATGACTACAAAATAAATGCATTAAAAATTTAAATAAAAAAATCACAAATAGGTCATTGACTTTTCGATTCGTGAATATTTAAATTTTTGAAAATTTAAAAATATATTTAAGTGTCTATCTTTTTTAAAATTTGGACATATTGATCTCTCCTGTTCACTTGGGTCATGTCATACCCAACAAAAAAATCAAATGTGATTCTCATTGTACTGACCTAATTGATACAAATGTACACATAAAAAAATTTTTAAAATGAGACAAATTAGACTGAGGGATCAATGTGTTTAGATTTTGAAAAGGTCAAAAACTTAAATGTATTATCTTCAAAGACTTAAATATCTGCGAATGAAAAAAAATCAGAGATTAATTTATAATTTTCTCTTAAATTTTTTATATTTTTTATAATTTTCTTTTGTTTTATAATTTTAATATGTGCATGTAGAATATATGATAGATAAACTCTAAAAAAATATATTATTCTTATTTTTATATCAATAAAAATTACCTACAATATCTTTTTTCTTTGTTAATATTTTGAATAGAATAAATTCAGACATGTTTGAGTTGTGTTTCAAGTATTTATGAGTGAATAAGGCATAGAATAATAAATATCAAGAAAATGAATGGACATGAAGTAAGAAAAATGAAGGAAAAGAGTGTACATATCAACAGAGAAGTAAAGATAATAAATATATTTATGGAATGTAAAATATATATATAATGTGTGCAGCTATACAAATAAAAGGTAAATGATGGAATTAATTTTAAAAAATTATTTATTTTTTAAATTGGTCTTTAAATTTTTTAATTAATTTTTTTTTAAATTTTAAATTAATTTTGTTAGTTTTTCTATCATTTTTTATTGATGATGTCAAAATTTATTAATGTAACACATTAAGTACATTACAAAATACACTTAGAAATTTTAATTAATTATTAATATAATAAATTTATGAAGTTAAATCAAATCAAAATCTAATTGAAGAAAAAATTTGAGACTTGAAAACTCTTAATTTGAAATTGGTTTAATCTAATTTCATAAACTAATAATGTTAGTAGTCAATTACAACTACTATATGTATATTGTAATTTTTTTTTTCAAAAGCAATAAAATTTCATTAATAAAAATAGAATGAAGTGTCTACATTACAAAGACTGAACTAAGTAAAAGGAAATTTCCCAAAAATCATCTGAATAGACCAAATTTAACAAATTCTAATATTGTTAGTCATAGAAGTAACGAAGGAACTAATATAATTAATTCAAATTTTTTAAAAAATAAAAATTTAATTAAAAAATAATTTCAAATACTATTTTAAAAACAAAAAAATTTTTAAAAACTAATTTTACAATTTACTTCACGCACAAATTTAAAAGATTGTTGCCATTCCCTTGATAGAGTGTTGGTGTAGTTAAGTATTGCACAACAATACAGGTGCCATAATAAACCAGTGCATGTAGACCCGCTATTTTTATTTTTTCTTTCTTTTCTTTCTTGGATTCTCCGTCGTCAATTATTCTTCTTGTGTGTTATTTACTTTTCCAACTTTCAAAAAGCATGAATCTCTCTTTTCAATTTTTTTGTTAGTTCCCAGATTCCCTTATTTGTCATTTAGCATATAGATTATTATTATTATTTTTTGTGATGGTACCTTGGAATCTGGCAGTACTTAAGAACAACGGACTTTGATGACATTTTGACCCGTTTGTATTTTTTTATTCTTTTTTTTTTTTGTGAGTTAACATAAATGAATAAAATAATTAAAAAAGGAGTCAGAAGTAAATAAATAACAAGCTCCAGTTTTTAATTAAACAATACATTTTTTTACTATTTATTAGGGATATCACCGAGTTTAGTTTAATTTTTCTCATAGATATATTATGTTCGTTAAAAAAAAAAAACCAGTTTCTTAAATTTTTTGCCCTTAATAAAAATTTTGACTACTCAAATTTTTTATTTAAATTTATTTTAAATTTTTTTAAATTTAGTCATTAATTTAAAACTTTCCATTTATAATTCTTCATTCTTCATAAATATTATGTTGTTTTATACTAGAAAAATAACTTACATTCTTATAGTTTTTACTTTTTATTATCAAATTTAAGGTGTAATTTGATTTCTGATTTCAATTCAATTTAATTTTAATTTTTTTTAATGTTCATAGTGTAAATGTCGAATTTTGTCTAACATAATATTTTAGAAAAAAAGTAGTTGATAATTTAGTTTGCACTTATTATTATTCTGTGTGAAAAAAAATTCAGTTCCATCGATTAAAAAATTCAATATTCCTCAAGACCAAAAACGAAGGCTCAAGATTTTTATTGGACCAACAAAACATCCAATCAACAAACATGCAAATTAAACCTGCTGCATGCATTGGTTGAGGCATGTGATGTAGTGAACAGTGAACTTAAGAATCGAATCTTTTTTACTACAAAAATATATTTCTGCAGAGAATATCACAGTGATGGTTCAAAATCTGAAGTAAAATAGACATATTTAATATTAAGTATATTTTAAATTTCTGAACGCAAATTTTTTTCTTTTTTCAAAATTTTTTTATTTTATCATGTAATATTCATAAAAAAAATTCATCAATTCACTCAAAAAAAAAAGATTTAGTTAATATGTGTCTTATGGATACATGATAAACTTACCATTAATAAAATTTTTTAAATATTTTTATTTAATAACTACAAAATAAATGTATAAAGTTTTTAAATGAGAAAAAGACAAATAAATCATTAATCTTTTGATCTGCAAATATTTAAGTTTTCGAGAATTTGAAAATATATTTAAATCTCTAACATTTTTTAAGATTTAGACATATCGTTTCTTTATGTTTACTTAGGTCAACGAAAAAATCAAATGTGACTTCTATTCTACTCACCTGGTTAATACGAATGTATATGTGAAAGAATTTTTAAAATGGGACAAATAAAATCTAGAGATTATGTCTAGATTTTAATTTGAAAATATCCAAAATTTAAATATATTTTTAAATATTTAAGAACTTAACTGTCTATGGATCAAAAAGTAAGAAATCGATTTATCATTTTCTCTTCAATTTTTTATATTTTAAATAAAAACTCTTTATTTTGTAATCTTAACATGTGTTTTTAAAACGTATGATAAATAAACCCTAAAAAAATTATATTATTCTTGTTTCTATATCAATAAAAATTATCTTCAATATCTTTTTTTTTTGTTAATATTTTGAATAGAATAAGTTCAGACTTGTATATATATTTAAATTGTGTTGTAAATATTTATGAGTGAATAAAACAAAATAATAAAAATAAAAAAAACAAATGTATGTGAAGTAAAAAAAATAAGAATAATATATCAATAGAGAAGTAAAAATAACAAATACATTTATGAAATGTAAAAAAAGATATAATATTATATAAATTAAAATCATATAAAAATATAAATTTATTTTATTGTTATTTTTTATTATATTATTATTATTTAAAATATAAAATCTAATTTTTTAAGTACTATTTAATTTTATAAAAAAAAACTATAAATTTACCATTTTTATCGTATAATTCACCGTAAAAGAAAGAGTGTAATGTACTGCACAAACAAATTTAAAAAGATTGTTGCCATTCTCTTCATAGAGTTAAAGTACTGCACAACAATACAGGTGCCATAATAAACTACTGCACTAGACAACATACTTTTTTTATTTTATCTTACTTTTTTTATTTGGAATTGTTGGTCAATTATTTTTTTTGTACAGTATTATTTTACTTGTTTCAACTTTTAAAGTATGTATGTTTTATTTTTAAATTTTTTAATCAATAATTTAGTAAATAAATTATTATTATTATTATTATTATTATTATTATTATTATTATTATTATTATTTGTGACGGCACCTAGGATTACTATAAGAACAACGGATGTTGATGACATTTGACCCGTTTGTTTTCTAATTCATTTTTTTTTGTGTGGTGACATAAATGAATAAAATAATTTTAAAAAGGGTCAAAAGTAAATAAATAACAAGCTCCAGTTTATAATTTAACAATACATTTTTTTCTACAATTTATTAGGGATGTCACTGCGTTTAGTTTAGTTTTTATCATAGATATATTATGTTCGTTCCAAATAAAACAAAAAAAAACAAGTTTCTTAAATTTTTGCCCTTATTTGTTATTCTTGTGCAAATAATATCCTTTTATTGTAATTTATAAAAAAAAACAAAAAATAAATACTAATTAAATAATAATAATCGACCTAATATATTGAAAAGATAACGATTTTAAATGGATGTATTAAAGATGCATTGAAATTAAATTTTCGTCCTTAATCAAAATTCTAAATATCTTTAAAATATCAATTTTTTTAAACTAATAATTTTATCCAATCTTTTCTGTAACAAAATTGGTAGCGACTCTATTATTTATATATATTTTTTTGTTACATCCTCATCATATGTGTAGTCTGTTTTGAGCATGTTGGAACATCTAACATATTATATTTTGAGAGTTGGACAGGTGTCGTGAACAGAAAAGAGGAGCGGAACTGATGACTGAGGTACTTTTTTGCGGTCATTTAGAATATATGGTTGGAGAGGAACAAGCGTATTTTTAATTCTAACAAAAGTGGTTTAGAAGAGGTGTATCAACGATCCTTGACCAGTTATGGAGAGTGGAGTAGTAAAAACTTTGTTGTTGTTGATGGCTATGCTGGAGATAACAATAGGGGTAGTTGATTTACTTTGTTTTATTTCCTTTATTTTCATGTCCTCAGTTTGATTGTCTATTGCTCCATTGTATTGTATTGAGTCATCTTGTTCAAAAAAAAATTATCTAACATTATATTCCTTAAACTAAGCTTATAAAATTAATCATTTCCGACATCTCCTTCAACTTATTAAATATCTTGGTCTTTAACAATTTTGTAAAAATATCTACGATTGTACTTAATCTTTAGCACTTAATTAAAATTTCTTTCTTATTCACTAATTATTTGATTCCGTAAAACCGAATATCAATATGCTTCAATCTTCCATAAAATACAAGATTTTTACAAAGTGCAATAACTAATTTGTTATTACAAAATATCGTTGTTAGAGTACTTTATTTCTTGTTCAATTTCTCAAGAATTTTTTTACCTATATTGCCTGCGTTGCATAATTTATTATTGCTATATATTCTACTTTTACGATAGAGAATGCTACTACTGATTATTTTTTGAAGATTATGAAATTACACCAAAATCAAGATAAAATGCAAATTTTGAAGTATTTTTTCTTGTTTCAATATCTTCAACTCAATCGCTCTCAGTGTAATCAACAAGATTTATTTCATTAGTATTTTCATAAAAAAATACCATCGTTTAAAGTACATTTGATATATCAAATAATTCTTTTTACCGCTTGCAAATAGAGCCGTCAAAATGGGTTAAACCTATCTGGCCAGCCTAATTATCCAGTTAAATGGGTGGGATTTGCCTCTAAAAATTAAGTTCGTTTAAATTTCAGGTTAAATGGGCTGAATTCGATTAACTCAAAAAAAAGGGTTAAATGGGCTAGTCCATCGGTTAAACGGCGCGATCCATTTTATTTATTTTTTTAAAAAAAGTAGTATTTTTAGCCGACATTTTTATTAATTCAACCCAAAAATCTGACCCATCAACTAAAAAAATACTATTTGTTTAAAGTTTTTGACCTAAAAATAATATTTTTTTTTCAAAATATTTTTAAAAAAAAAAAATAAAATGGTAAACGGACCAGCCCATTTAACCAATCAGGCTGACCATAAATGGTATGAGCTAAAAAATTATGGCCTGCGAATAAAGCGAACTTACATGGGCCAGGGCTAAATAGTTCGGGTTGGCCCGTTTGACCGCCCTACTTGCAAGTTGGTACAAGACTCTCCATAAATTTGCTAAGCAATCCAACTCTAAATATAATATATTGTCTAGTTGTAGTGAAGTACCTCAGCCTTTTAATCAAACTTTTGTAATAAGTATAATTTATTATTCTTCCTTTATCTCTTCTTGACAGTTTAAACTTTTCTTCGATCGGAATAGGAACTGATTTGGAATGTACCATATAAAATTTTTTAAAATATCATTTGCATATTTATTCTGTGAAATAAAGATTTCATCATCTTTCTAAATGATTTTGATGTCGAGGAAATAAGACATCAACCACATATCTGTCATTTCAAATTGCTTTACCATAATCTCTTTGAATTCTGCAATTATCTTCAAGTTATTACTAATATAGATCAAATAATCAATATAAAGGCACATGATTAAGATTTATCCAGATTCAACAAACTTGATATAAAGAGTATATTTAAATGTACATCTTCGTGTGTCTGGTGTAATCTCCTAACATCTTTCATAATTTCAACCTCATCTAACCCGATTTTTTTTATAATAAGTACTGTAAAAAAAATTCACAGCTATAACATATTTTTCATTAAAATAAAATAAAAAAATTATTATTTTTCTAAACATAGATTTTTAAACTTTAATTTTTTCAATACTTAAGTTTCATAATGACAACCATTATCATCGTTTCCAGAATATATATAAATACATAAGATTATACATAAGAATATATAAAGATAATAAATATGGCTTTTTCAATATCGCAGGCACCAATAGCAACCATTATTAATGTCGCCTTGATTAAAATATTTTTTCTCCTCAAAACCCAACTTGCATTTTCTATTCTTTAAAAAAAATCTGACATCCAAAAAACGCATGTTGCATTTTGTTGTTTAAAAAATAAAAAGTGAAAACAATAAAACAGAAGTTGCGTTTTATTATTTTGATGAAAAAAAATAAAAAATAATTGAAAATGGTAAAACGCAGGTTATGATTTATATTGATACCATAATAGTGAAATTTTTGTTTATTCATCCATTTTATTGTATTACACCATTATTGTTTTCATATAGGAAAAAATGAGCCCCTTTTGTTTAACTTATCTAATAGTGTTTCATATTACCATTTTAGAAATATTTGATAAAAAAAACAAAAATAATTATAAGATAAATTCTAACTATATTTTTTTTTGTTTTTAGAGTAATACCATTACCCATTAACGTTATATAACTCTGCAATCAATTATGAATGAATCCATACCCTAATTTCATCCTTTTAATTTATTAAACTATATTAAATATATATTAAAATTATCTAAAAATATATAATACACAAAAATAAATTAAAACACATATAACTACTTTTAGTACTCACTTGTTATTTTTGTAATTTAACTATTATCCCAAAATAAAGCTATTTAACCAACACCGGTGAGAGAGACTGTGAGTCTCAATAACACTCAAATCCATCCATCATCTATTGCTATGGCTCCCTCTAACTATCAACAAAACAAGCATTCTTCTTCTAGTTCTACTGTCATCCGTTTCTTTAAGATTATCGTCAGAGAAAGTCTTCAAGATGAAAACTTTGTAAGCATTTTTTCATCTTTTCCATCTCTTCTTCTTTCTTTTGAACTGTTTACCTTTTGAGATATTGTTCGATTCAACAATAGTTTCTCTCTTTATTCCTTTGTATATGATTTTTTTTGTTTATAAACACTTTTCTCATAGAACAACACACATGCATGACTTCTTAGCTGCAAAGATAGTAATAGTAAGCTCTTTAAAATTAATAGTATTACTATTCATTGCTTCTTGTTATCTAGATTATTTTTCATTAGCAATAATATAGACTTAATTATAATTAATTTTGCAGCAGAAATAGATAAAAAATACATAAGATGAAATGAAAACCTAAAATTATATTTGTTAAGTGGTTACATCTTATGTACTCCTGATGTATTCTTACTACAAAATTAATTACAATTAAATCTACATTATTGTTAATTAAAAATGATCAGGTAACACTTTCACTAATAAATTTTTCACTGTGCATTAGTTCTGATTCTTATCATTACTGATTTCGTCCCTACTAATTTTTATGTTGGACAATTCCATCTTTAACCTTTTTTTTATTTCACTTCTAGTTTCTAACTATGTAAATCATGTTGCAAAATAGTTCTTTGAGATTTGAAATTAGTCTCTCCTTTAAAATATGTGAACGATTAATCTTTACCTACATACAAAATTTAGGACTAATATGCTTAGATTATTTTATTGCACTATTTATAATTACCAGTGAAGGATGAATTGAGGGTATAATGTTACTAATGGCTTGATATATTTGATTAAATTATTTAACATAATACATGTCAACATCTTGGTGAAGACATGCTAATGTGTATCACCTTATTGTTAATATGGTTATTAATATCAAGTTCATAACATTGTAGATGTTACCAAAAAAGTTCACCAGAAAATATGGTTCTGGCCTATCAAACCCACTATATCTTAAGCCTCCAGATGGAACTGAATGGAGAGTAAATTGGACCAATCGTAATGGTAGAACTTTATTTAAAAGAGGTTGGAAAGAGTTTGTTGCATATTACTCTCTTGATCATGGCCATGTGTTATGGTTTGAGTATAATATTGGAACTTCTCACATTGAAGTAGAAATATTTGACATGAGTTGCCTCGAAATAGAGTATCCTGCCAATGATCAGATCAAAAAGCACCCGCCACAACACAGGGGCCAGCCGGTGAAAAGGCCAAAAGAACAACAAACTAGAGACGTGGATAACAGTCCCAACACTCAAAACATGAGACTTAACGAGGGACGGCAGAAGAAAAGATTAAATGAACCACTGTCAGGAGGAGTCCGGGGCCAACCTAGGAAAAAACTGAGAGCACCAGTATCATCTGCTTCTAAAGGTAGACAGTTGGAAAATGACGCACAAATCAGGAAAGGTATTAAATCTGAAAAGAAAAACCATAAGATGACAGTGTCTGTCAATCAAGATTCTAATGGTACGTGTCTCATGATTGGATCGTCCTTTCCTTTTGTGGATTCAACCGTTATTACTTTTGTAGTTACAACTTGTAACTGTTTTTTTTTTTTTTTGTATATTATGGTGGTAGCTTCTAATTCTTTGTTTTTCATGTACAAGGTAAAAGTAATAGAAGAAGAAAAGATTCTGAATCTTCTGTTAGGCCCTATCCTGCAAAACCTGAATCTCTGAAAGAAGCTAACAAGTTCAAGTGGGAAAAGCCCTCTTTCATCATCAAGATAAAGCAACTGTCTCAAACAAAAGCACCATGTGTAAGTATAAATTTATACATATATCCGTGTTGAAAATTATGTATCATGTGAACCTCCACGTGCATCCATTTGACATAAATATGATGTGCTGCAGTACTTTTCAACTAAATTCTTCCGGAAGTATTTTGAAAATAATCCACAAAATGCAAATATAAGGTTTGGAAAGAAGTTGTTCCCTGTTAAGTTGATCTATAGGCCATCATCATGTAATGCCTTTATCTCTGCTGGTTGGAACTTTTTTGCTCGAGCTAGTAAATTACAAGCCGGAGATGTTTGTTTGTTTAAGCTCGTCAACAGAAAAGATCCCGTGCTTGATGTTCATATTTGTCGTCGACAACCTCGCGGTAAGGCAATTGTTTAGGAATTCTTAAACTGTGTTATTCTGTAAAAAAAATTAAGATATCAGTCCTAACATTGAAAACGTAATTAATTTTAATAATGGAAAAGAATTTAACAGTATCCTCATTAAAAAAAATTATATTAAAAATTAATTGATCCTGTGTTTGTGTTTGACTTGGAGTACATTTTACAAATCTCTCATTTTTTCCTTCCTCTAAACATTTATAGCAGTAGAATTCTAATCTCAAGAGAACTATTGTTAGTTTTGGCTGAGAATGCAATTAGACTACAGTGGCTATGTATTTGGTCCTTAATGTAATCACAATTTGTTATATAAACTAATCTTATGATAAAATTTTTGTTGGTCTCCAACTCTATAGATATAGCTTGTATCCAAAATTCTCCACAAGTAAGATTCATACTATTTTTTTTACAATTCTATTATGATATCAGAGTCACTTTCCAAACCAGTGACTCGTGGAATTCAGCTCCTGAAAGAAGTTAAGGAGCTCAATTCACAGAATCCCTCTTTCATGGTTAAGATAAAAGACGGTGATCCAAGAAGATCAAGGCCTGTAAGTTTATTTCTTATATACATAATATGCCATACAAATTTTTTGAGTGCTAGTTTATACTTAATTTCACAAATTGTAATTTTATGACTATTTTTAACCATAGTGATTCAAAAATGAAATGTGGTGCAGAACTTATCAGCTATCTTCTACAGAAAATATTTTAAAAAGAATCAGCAGAATGTAAAGTTACAGTTCGGAAAGGAGATGTGGCCTGTTACGATAATCTACAATCCGTCGTCAAGAAACACCTTTATTTCGGCTGGTTGGAGCTCTTTTGCTAGAGCAAGTAAATTAGAAACTGGAGATGTTTGTGTTTTTGAGCTCATCAATGAAAAAGATCTATTTAATGTTCATATCTGTAGAGTTCAATGCTAGACTAATGTATTATAACTTCAGAAACTAAGAGATCTTAATTCTTAGACAAGTTAAGTTTGTGAAGAATGTATCAGCTTTCTTTTGTTGAATCAAACTTCTACTGTATCCTATATTCCTATCCTTTTTGGTGTCACCAGTTTTTATATATATATATATGAACTAAGTGTTTTAATTTTACTTCTTGTTTTGTCACTTTATGATTGCATTGTTTATCTTCTCAAAATGAGATAAGGTTGTGTTTGGTATAGGGATAAAAAAAATGAGGCAGAATTTTCATGTATTTTTTACCTATGAATCTAATCCATCAACTCATTAAAATAGTATATCATAAAAAAATGGAAGATTAATAAAATATAAAATAATTATAATTAATTTTATGTCTATTATAATTCCAATATTTGTAAGATTTTCTCTAGAATACTAATGTACTAAATTTGTGCTTTTTATTTTGAGAGAAAATTTTTCTTATTTATCAAATAAAATTTTTAAAAATTGGAGAGGTTAAGAATTCTTTTAAAATAATTTTTGAGTCTTTTCCACACTTAAAGAACCTTATTGATACATTAAAGATAAAACCATTTTTAAGTACTATCAATAGAATTTTAATCCTCTATAATTAAGAGTTTAAATATAGTTTTTGATTTATCACTTCTGGTTACACGGTGTGTGTTACTTTTTCTCGCTGTTTTGTGTGTGTGTATATATATATATATATATATAACTGCTTATATAAGTATCTAGTATTAGATTTGATGACAGTTCTTCTATATAACTTCATCATCCACCACCTCCTAAATACTCTTCTGTGGCTGTCATCTTCTTTCGCTTTTTCAATTAACTTGTCTTTTACCGGAGACTGTGACTGCGTCTGTGAACAAGAAGAACATCCATGGCTTCCTCTATTTCCTCTGATATCCGTTTCTTCAAGATTGGTCTCAAAAAAAGCCTTGAAGATGGAAACCTTGTAAGCATTTTCTTCACTTCATATCCTCTTTACTTATAATATTATTTAATGCATGCATTTCTCTTTGTGATTTTTCCCTTGTAAGGGTTTCTTCATCAATGCTTATTACTAAGACTAGTTTCATACTTTTATTTGAATTGCAGAAGTTAACAAAAAAGTTCAGTAAGGAATATGGTGATAGTGTTCCAAATCCAGTGTATCTGAAGCCTCCAGATGGCACTGCATGGAAGATAGATTGGTCTTTGTATGATGGTTTGATTCAATTTGAAAATGGTTGGAAAGAATTTGCTTCATATTACTCTTTGGATAATGGCCATCTGCTGCAATTTGCGTACAATGAAACTTCTAACATTGAAGTACAAATTTTTGACATCATTGATGGCTCTGAAATCAACTATCCTTCCTTGGATCACATCGGCGATGACAATTCGATTGAGATCTTGAATGAACTGCCGCCACGAGGCTGGTCGAGGAAAAAACTGAAAGCAGCAGCAGAAGTATCATCTCCTTCTACAAGTAAAATATTGAGGAGTTCTGTCAAAACTGGAGATGTAGAAAAGGGCCCTGATAAACAAAACTGGATGCAGTGTTGCAACAATGAAGAAGCTAGTCAATCTGAAGAGACAGGTCTTAAGAATTAAGATGCCAACAATTCGAAGTGCCAGAGTTGATCCTGATAGTATGTAACTTCATGATCAATTCATCCTTTTATTTTCGTAGATTCTAATGTATGTCTTTGTGGCTAAAATGCATAAATCATAGTTACAAATTCACCAAATAGGTAGCGTACGCATATATTTCACATAAAATATTTTACATATGGCGTACCGCGTAAGAATATCAGAACGTGTTGCATTTCATGTAACTATGCAATAAATATCTTATTGTTCTTAGGCTGTGTTCAAATTTGGTTCAAATGAATAAAAATTACTGTGTTGTTTGAAGCTTGAACTTAGCTACAAGTAACTTCTATGCAAATTTTTATGGTGTACTTGTAAAGTTGTTCAAGAAGCAAGGAAGTTCAAGTCAAAGGATCCTTCTTTTGATAACTAGTAGGTTTCGCTCCCAAACCAGTAGATATCGAACCACTCTCGATTTGCTAAAAATTGATAAAACAAATTCGCACGCCCAGTGGGACAGTTTGAAAGTTAGACGAAGTTTCGAATATAAATGGTGGTTCATCTGCAAGTGACAGTGTGCCTGTAGTTGCACAAGTGATTTAAAATAGCGACATGATGACACATTCACTCCACTAACAAAGTTAGTTCTTACAGTTGCTATTTTATTTCTCATTAAAACCTGGGATCAAAATATCTTACATCACGAGTATACTTACAAGAACTAGAGTGAACATTAGCCCTTCCTCAGCATTTCAACAATGAAATACTTCTAATGTAATAGTTCTCTGCTTTCATAATGATGACCACTTTTGCATCTCTACATTACTTATTGACTATATCTGCATAAGCAATAGTGACAAAAGAAAAACAGATTAAACATTCTAATTGCCCTGGAAATCACTCTAGTGTCAAGATTTGGCTACATCAATATGGAATGAAAATTTGAAATCTGAGGAGACGTTTGCTCATTTGCGTTATCAACTTTTTAAATTATATTTGCATTTAGGATGATACAGAAGGTATAATCCGTATAAAAAGAATATTACAGCTGTTGTATAAGGCATAATACAACTGTTGCTAAAGGAAATCATATCCACACTACAATTGCTAAACTATTGAATCTCGATATTATATGCATTTTCTGTACAGAAATTACAGATATATACAACAAAAGTGGAGCTGCAGTTTGGGCTGCCACCAAGATTAAGCAAGACAACTTGTCGATGCATGATAGGCGTCGTCCACTTGCGCCGCCGGCACATAAACTGCATCCTTCAGCATGCTGTGGGTTCGGCCATAAAATACATAAACAAGTAGCCCTATTGCCAGCCATATAGAAACACGCACCCATGTACCAGATCTGGAAGTAAAAACCGGCTAGATAAGTTGCGCAATGGAAGAAAAATACAGGTTAAACGAGCTATACTGAGTAATCGGGATGCTGAAAGCGCAGTAATATCCTATTAATTTGTTCTTCAAGTGTTCCCTAGGTTCAAGTTATGGCACAGATTTGGTATGTAATCAAGAAACTAATTGCTTTTCCAAGGTAATGAATGGAGAGGATAAGTTCTATGTACTTTCAGAATTGAATATGAATACTTACTCAAGATTAATAAGTAAATAGGAATTGATCAGAATGCAAGTTATGGGCAGCAGTGGCACAAGTGGGCAAGTGAAACCTGAAAATAAATCAGTAAAAAAAATAATCATTTACCATTTTACATCCAAGCCAAATGTATCTAATACATTCTTATATCAATAATCAATGTATCTGGAATTCTGGATACATTAGTTTAAGAATGTACAAAAAAAATTCTAAACAATGTATTGTAGAATGGAGGAATATTAGTTTAACAATTTAGCTTTTGCCAGATAAAATGCTTTTGACTCAATAATATGCATGTTAGTTGAATAAAATCAAGAGACTCATCCTGCATAAATCTAATTTCCCTAAGATCATAATGGAAAGCCATACCAGTCGAGTTCCCGAAGTTGTGCCTTGCATCATCTTGATCGATGCAAGTTAGGAAGACAAGACCAAACAGCAGAAGAGTGACACCAACTCCACACAGTGTAAATCGAATAGAACTGGTAAAAAGTAAACACAAGAAGTAAGAACATCAAGAAATACCCAAGTCCCTCTCTTTCCTATAGATAAAGCAAAGTCCCTATATAGTCTATTTAGCATCTCAAATTAGCTGCTAAAGTGTCTACAATTTGATCTTGTTAAAAATGAGAATGAGAATTAAAATAAAAATATGGATCTAAAACCAACCTGGGAAGAACCAAGTCTGAAGCTGCATATGTCAGGACGAATATCCCTATGCATGTCGAGGCTATTACCCACCCTACAACTTTTCGTCTGTTACCATCGTGTAAATCTGCGCCAATAAGGAATATGGTGTAAAACAGCAGATCAAAAGGCAGAAGAAAAAGTAAAGACAATAAATGGAAAAAACTTGTGTATGCTAGTAGCAAAACTAATTACAACTCTTAGTAACAAAATTTGCATCATGTATGATAGAGAAAATGGTAATGGAGAAGGATGTGTAACTCACAGTTGCCAGCAGAAAGATATTTAGAAATGAAGTCAGCTGATACATCTTCTTTCACAACTAAACGTTTATGTTCCCCAGAAGAATCAACTGAGATAATTGGTTCCTGGAGGGAACCGGGCAGCGGTGCATCTTCCGGAGGGATATATCTTAGTATTAACACAGATACTGCCACAACAGTGAATGCGAGAAGGGTACCCACACTAACCTGCAGATGACAAGTCAAATACACTTTTAATGCTTCAAATACACGGCACTCGCAGCCAACAAACAAGTCCATGCAGGCCATGAGAACAGCCTTAGAAATGTTTTAATAATTTCAAAGCAATCAGGAATAGAAAGGAAAAAAGGTTCTGGATTAAAATTGGAAAAGCCAATTATTTCATCAGAGGGATTTCGTTGCTCTAGCAATATACGGATTGTTACTACTAATAAAAGCAATTCTTCAGATTGAAATAGCTTAAGCTCTTTGATGGAGTTGTTTCTTGAGAGCAATGCTAACTGTTATAAACCTACTAGACTTACCATGCCAGCTAGCTCAGAGACTTCCATAGCAAACGCAAGAACTGCAGCGACAAGGCCAGTAGCTATTGTGCTCTTGACAGGAACCTGGGTGTGCTTATTTATATCAGAAAAGAGTGGTGGCAGCAGACCATCCCTTGCCATAGCCATCAAAATTCTCGGCTGAAAGATATTGAAGAAAACAGATTAAAATTCTTGGCTCTCAAAATAGAAGACGTCAAATGAAAATAAAAATTTTGCGATAACTGCATAAAGTAATCATTGAAAAAAGCCAAAAACTAGCATGAAAAAGTGCACCTATTACCAGGAACATAATAGTAGTCTTCATTGAAACCAGTAGACTATGACTAGATTATTGCATAAAATTTAAGCAAAGAAGCCTATTAGTATGAGGCTAATAGAAACGATGAAACTTACATGAATCCAGTGTAATTAAAGACGACAAAAGGCATGCCTAATTTGCATCTAATACTCTATGTGCATCTTTTAACCCTTTGGAATTTGATGAACTTCAAAGTTCAAACATAACATGCATCCAAAGCATTAATCCCTATGATCATGTACGTAGTAAAAGAAATTGCAACAGCATCGAGGGAAGAATAAACTAAACCATTTCAGAGTTTAATGTAGCCCAGAAGTGTTCCAATTAATTTACCTGGGGCAGTATCCCACCCATCAATGATGCACATAGAGCTGTAAATGCCCCAACATTTATAATATAACTGCAAATCACAAATTGGGGAGAAGAAGTGATTTTACTACTTATACTAGGCGGTGTAAACTTTGTGAAGAATCATAAGTACTATAGCGTAGCTTAATTTTTCACTTACGCTGCCCATTGCATCCCATGGTCAGCAAACGCAGACGATATGGGGGTGTCAGGATCAATAGCATAATAAGGTACTAAACCGACAATAACAACGGAAACCATCATATACAATCCACAACATAGAAACAGTGAACCACCAATACCCAGTGGCAAATCGCGTTGAGGATTTTTAACCTGTTGATCAAAGTAACACATTAGTAAGTAGCTAGAAGAACATCCTTAATTATGTATGTATCAAGCACAGAAATGGCATTTAGAAACAAGAATAGACAATCTGCACTGTGTCCTCATTTATACTACCTCTTCAGCAGTGCTGGCTACTGCATCAAAACCTATATAAGCAAAAAAGACAGTTGCAGAACCAGCAAGCATCCCATCTACCCCGAATGGAAAGTACCTATTACAAAAAGAGCAAGAGAGAAGTAATCAGTAACTATAAGACACCAAAATGCATGTTGAAAAGCAAAGTAAGGATGCAAAGTACCCTGTAGGAAGTTTATATCCAGCCCATCCAGATTTGAATCCAAGGTAACCGCCCGCTAAAATTACAAACATCAAAGCACATACATTCACTGATGTGACTACACTTTGTACCATTGCACTCTGCAATATCATGAATTCATAGAAAAATTAAGAAAACATTCGAATGGGTTTTCGGGGGAGTGAATATAAGCAAAGGATAAATACAATAAGTTGCAGTAACCAAAGTTTAGAGAAACTCAAGAGCATGAGATCTAAAAACATAGCTAAGTGCAAAATTTAAAATAATATCATACTATAGAAATGATTCTAACAGAAATATACCTCTTTAATCCCAAAACAGAGGAGTGCAGTGATAATAAATGTCACGATTGCTGCGCATGGATCCACAACAATATCAAGCCCAGGAATATGATGACGTGATAAAAAGACGGGCAAATTTTCTGCACCTCCAACAAGTGCAGCCTAAAATGAGAAATATATATTGAAGTTAATAGTTGCATCAGAAAATTTGTACAACTCTAATCACAGTTCCAACAAATGAATCTGCTAATATTCATTTAGACTTTAGCGTCAAACACCAATTAGGACTAACAAACCATGGCACATGCCAAGTTATTCATGATGGATTCAAGGGTGTACTTCATGTATTTGCTAATAAGAACCTACAACAGAGAGCTTCAGAGGGTAGTTTCAAAGAATAGTTCAAACCTAAGACTTTATTTCTAGTAGAATGGGTAACAAATGAGTGAATAACAGAATTACTTGAAAACTTCCATAAATAGTAAATAAAAGTAAACATGAACAAATAAAGTCAAAGTCAAATCAACCTCAAATAATGTGGTGTAATTAAAATGGTACAATATACAATCAAAGTTGCTAAGACAAATAATAACTCAATAGAATAGTTAATAGAAAAACATACCAAATTGGGAGTTATGCCACGAGCAACAGCAGATCCACTAATTGTATATTCAAGTATCAAGGCCCAACCAATCAACCAAGCAACTCTGACAAAATAATAATAATAATAATGAATAATGAATAATTTTCCAGATATAAACATTTCTCAATTGAAAATCTTTCTCAATAAAGGACCTTATTGATTTAGAACTAATGAATCCAAAGAAAGTGACTTACCCTTCCCCAACACATAAGTATGAATAATGATAGGCACTTCCAGCAGAAGGACAGCGACTCGCAAGCTCTGCATAGCAAAAAGCTGAAAGAGCAGCTGCAAATCCAGCTACCAGGAAAGAAATCGCCAACGACGGACCGGAATGCTCGCGAGCAACGGTTCCAACAAGAACATATACACCAGCACCAATTGTTGCACCAACACCTGAATCAAGGCCAAAACTAAATGAATTGACCATCAAAACAGCTTAGATCCAAATACCATAGAAGTGCATCCCTTAATGCAGGCAGTCTAACCTAAGAAGCAAGCATAAGTGGCTTAATTCAAAGTTTGTAACAAAGATCCAATTCAACCATTGTTAAAAGCCTACCTTTCTGGACCCAAATACAATACAGAACAAAAATTCAGCTAGAACAAGAAATCAATCTCAAACCAATTACTTAGATCATGAGATATTCTAAACAACATCCTACAATAAAAATCAGGAATCATGATTCTCTAATTATCAGAAAAGAAAACTGAATTACCAATTGCCATGAGTTGAGGCACAGTCAACTCCTTGGCAAGTTGACCCTTAGAGCTGCTTTCATTGGCAGAATCAACCTTCTTCCTTCTAGTGAAGAACATCCATGAACCCTGAGTTCCATTTTCACCACCATCTTGTGAATCAACCAAAATTCCCATCACAAAAGTAGCTTCCTTTTTTGTTGAGTTTGACAAACTAGCAAATTCAGCAGATTCTCTTTTTCTTTTTTATTTCCCCTCAGAAATGATGGGTAAATTTAACAATAGATGATAATGTTGTGATACGTTGAAGAAGATTGATTGGTAGTTAGAATGAAAAATTCTGGCTTTACCAATCTGTTGTTGACAAGTCCCAGTCTCTGTTGTGCCGCTACAATTCTCAAAATGGTTTCATGTGTTTATAGAAAGTTAGGTAGCAATTATTTGCAAATTGCAATGAATAATACAATTGAATCATTGAATGTTAGGTTAAAAAAAGTAATCATGTTGCTAAAATAAATAGTTTTATTATTTTGTTATCCTAAATTTAATTATTTTATTTTAAAATTAATATTTTTTAATACGAAAATCAGCATACAAAGGTTAAAGGAAAAATACAAAAAATTCACTAATTATGCGATCTTTCCTAATAAATAATACAAATATTATTATCAGTTCGGTTTTGGATCAAACACCAACCGAACCGATATGTTCGGTTTCTACAAACACACAACTATTCGGTTTGTTACTTTTATACAATCGAACTGAATCGAATTGAACCAACAGCAGTTTAATTCGGTCGGTTTTTTTTATTTTTAATTTCTAATGAGCAAAATATGAATCACAATAATTAGAGGTTCAAAATAGTCAATAAACTAAAATAATAAGAGTAAAACATTGAAATGGTTAGGAATTGGGGATTTTTGTTGTTAGGTTAAAGATTAAAATGGTTAAAACATTAAAATGGATGTATATGTTCGGTTCGATTTCTATCAAGCCAACCGAAAACTGAACCGAACCGATCAATTTTGTAAAAAAAACCAATTTTTTCGATTTTCAAATCGGTTATTATAATTTTCGGTTCAGTTTGTAGTAATTTTCGATCCGATTCGATAGCTTACACTTCTATAAATATATAAACCTTTTAGTTTAAGAGCATTTACTACTATATTTTTTTATTAATAAAATCTCAACTATATTAGGAGCATATCAAATCAGTTACTAAATTAAACATTAGAATGTCTTTGCAGAATGTCTTTTTAATTCAATATTAACACAATTTACTTTTGAGTTCTAGAACCTCGTAATTAATTAAAAATACAATTAGTTATTATTATAAAATATATATTAAAAATAAATTAAATAATATATAAATTTATACATAAATATATAATATAATTGTTGATTTTTTATAATTAATTTTGATGTAGAAATAGTACTTTTAATAAAATCACACGATTTATTGCTAAAACATGGTTTATTTCATTTCACAAGTCATAGTTTGAAATAATTCTATGGACAAATCAATCGTTGAAACGTTATTCTGAAGACTTAATTTTAATTGGCATGGTCAAATGTGAAAAACTCAGAAGAAGAAAATTGATCCCCATGAAAAATGAAAAAGAAAAAAGGACGAAAATTCTTGATAATTTTAAAATGAGAGGAAAAGGGATCTCTATCCTCCATTCTTCCACGACTCTGCCCATTGCCGTCGCAGAAATGGCCCACAATAATGGCATATATATGGTTAAATTGTCAATGATTCTCGTCTCCTTTCACCAAAAAGAAAACATGATTCTCGCCTCCAAAAGTGTTACGTCACTTGAATTAGAATCTTTGATTTTTTATTTGCCAATGGTTAAATCAGGAGTATTATATTAAGACCATGTCATGATTGTTATCACTGTTATAATTATCAATCATGCTGTTATCAATAATATTTCTATCAACTTCTACTAATTTTTATTTATAATTATATTTAATAAAAATATTTTTATAAATATATCTAATAAAAATATTTTTTTATAAATATGTCTAATAAAAATATTTTTATAAAAATATTTTTTAAATATATTTTTTTATATATATATTTAAAATATAATAATTAATTATTATTAACAATAAATTAACAAATAATATATTAGTATTCTGTATTTTTTTTATAACAATTATTAAAATATAAAATATAAATTATTAATATAAAATATATATTAAAATATAAATATAAAAAATATTAGAAAATTAATAAATTTTATAATTTGTAACAATTAATTAGTCATTATTAATATTTTAATAATGCGAGATTTCATCCAATAATATAAAATTATTTATTTTTTTGTGATTAAGTACTGAGCAAATTTTAATAAAAACATTAATCTCTTAAACTTTTTCTATAAATATATATTAAAAATAAATTAAATTATATAGATTTATATATAAATGTATTGATAATTAATTTTAATATATGAATAATATTTTTGTCCCAATAACGAATAAACTATTTTTTTCGTCCCAATAAAAACTCAACTGGTCCTCATTGAGTTTTTAGTATGTAGTAACTACTTGAGTTATTTATCTTTCTTTGTTAATCCATAGATTTTCAAATTATGAGATAAATTAATCGCTAAATTTGTGAAAAGAGACATTTTACTAATATGCCAAACAACCAAAAGTTACAATAATGTCTAAATAAACTGTTATAAACTTTTATTTACACTATACCTTTTTGTGGGTTGTAAAAATTACGTAATGTAGATATAAATTGTTGTTGTGACTAATATCACTAGTTTTATTTTTCATTTTATCTCTTTAATTCTCTCACTGCACATCAATTTGTGTTACTATAGATGTATAGTTAAAATTTTTCTAATAAATAGCAAATAAGAAATTATCTCTCTCGTATAACCCTTCTCAAAGCTTGTCTTTATTTAAAAAAATTATATAAGAAATGAGAAATATTAAATAATCGATAAAATTTATTAATTTTAAATTTTTTACTATCAATTAACTATTAATATTTAAAAAATATAAAACTAAATTATGTTATTAAATTATTAAATTAAAAAATTAAATTAATAATTAAAAATAATAAATTTTACTTACTTTTGAGTATTTTTTATAAAAAAAAATTAATTATTCTGTCAATCTTTATAATTTTATTAAAATTTTAATTAAATTTTTATATTTTTTTGATATTATATTAGATTTTATAATTAAGTCTTTATACATAATATTCTGTTAACAAATATACTTAATACTTGACTGAATATTTTATATAGTTTAATAAAATATTTTATTAATTTTAATATTTTTGTCATAATAAAAATTTAATTATAAAATTTGATATAATATAAAGATTTAATTAAAAAAAATATAAAAATTTAATTAAAAATTCGATAAAATTATATAATCAAAAAAATAATTAAATTTAAAAAAGCAAATATAGTGAGACAAGGCAAGGATGGAGGTCTGATATTTTGACATAGGTGCATGCATACGTGTGGATCTATCATAATCCATATGTTTGGGAAGGCCATGTGGTCATGTGGGTAGATTTACATTCTTCGGTTCTTTCTCTTGTCGTTGTCATTGTAGTTGGGATCTGCAACCAAATTTGATTTAAATATGCTAATAGATTCAATCGGCGTGGCCTCAATAATAAAATAATGTTAATTAGTAGTCTAATAATATAATATTATGACTAATCTTATTTATTTTCAGCTTGCAATCTTGTTTGGTTAGAGGCTGCTTATCCAATACACCGTACACGAAAAGGATCTTGCTTCCATTAATCTTTTCATACATATTTATTGATACAAAAAAATGTTTTCTACATTCTGATGATATAATTTTTTAAGTTGAATCAAAATATTTTCTATACCAAGCTGTCAGTATTATACTATTATTCAATATTATTGTTTCAACTATGTTTGTTTGCGCATTAATCATGCTCAACACCCTTAACTATTTGACAATTAAAAATAATATGTTTGTCTACAATCCAACAATCTCATGAAACTATATATAAGCAACGGCCTACACTACAAATTAAAGGCATATAACAAATGATTAAGTAGAGGCAGTTCACATCCATCAAAATATATTCTATATAAAAACTAACTTAAACTCACAACTATATAAACATTTAAATAAATTAATTCACTCAAACAAATTAATACAAGATCACAATGTCTAGAGAGAAGAAGAAAACATCACATTAAAGGAGCAGTATAAGAATCGTAGGATGATCATAGTCATAGCTTAAGAGCTGTATTGCCCTGGTGATATATTTAAGAGTTAGTTTTGGATTTTATTGGTCATCACAGAAGTATAGTTATCACAATTGAATAGATAATTAAAGCGGTTAAATTATTAGATCATTAGATTATTAGTTTAATTGATAGATTATAGATTGAATTGATTGATTTAGTCATAATTAAATAATTGTATACATTTTTTTATTTTATAATAAATATTTTTTCTTTAATTTTATTTTGTATTTAATTAATTATTATTTTTAAATTTTAATAACATAACTCATCAATTAATTTATATTTATTATATTTTTTAAATATTTATAGAAAGAAATAAAAATAGCAGTTATAGAAATAGAAAATATATTGTAGTTAATGTTTCTTTTTAATTTGTGAATATAATTTATTTCTATTTACGTAATACATTTAATAAGAAAATTATGTATAGAAAATCATTTTTTTTTAGTTTGACTAGGTCAGTTTAAACCAATTTTGAATAGGGATGTTCATGGATTGGAGATATCTGTAGTCCAAAAATTGCGGATATTTATCTGATATGAAAATTGCAGTCGATCTTAATCGTAAGGCTATATCAGCACACTAATATAATTAAATTGCGGATTTCATATAGATATCAGCATATCCACAAATTCGCAAGAATAAATAAATAAATAAGTAAATATTCTTTTTATGTTTTATTTTAACTAACAATTATCATATATGTTGTATTATTTTATTTTTATTAATTAAGAAAAATATATTTAATAATATTTTAAGAGTAAACATATTTAAAATAGTAGAAAATAGTATTTTATTGATATTTTTTAAATAAAAATAAGCTGTGCAGATCGAATAAGATTGGATGCAAGCTTAAAAATTACGAATATTGGATCTGATCCGATGATTTTAGTGCAGATCGAATTGAGATTTTGGCCATATTCAATCCGCATTTACCTTCTATTTTTGAACATATTTCACCGAGTCTAATTAAATTTGACTGAGTTAATTACTTAACCGATTTAAATGATGATGTATCTCAAATTGATGATCCAATAATTGAATTTTCGGTCCGACTATTGAAATGGTCCAAATTTGATAACTACTCACGAAAGTCAATGAAATATGTTACCTAACTTAGATGATATTTCATCCGCATTTTGGTAGATGGTAGGCATTTTGTATAGCAATTAGTTGCTAGTTAAGCTATTTAAGTGTAAATATTTGTTATATATTCTAACAACTCTAACTTATTTAGTTAATTTGAAACACACTAATCATTTCTCTCACACTACAACTAGTTCTCTCTTCTCATCTTCTTTCTCTGTCATATTTTTACTTCTCTATTCTTTATCATTTCACATGGTATCATAACCAACAATATATTGATCTATGGATCTCAACAAAAATGGTTTATATGCGTCCACTACTTAACTTCCCACTTTTTCTTTCTCTGATTTGGTGTGTAAACTTGACAAGTCTCTATATGAATTTCAACAAGCTAGTAGATAATAAAATCTCAAACTTTGTTCTGTTATTTTCAGTCATGGCTACAAACAATCCAAACATGATTGTTCCTTCTTCACTAAATTCAATTCTGATTCTTCCTTTACTGTGATATTGATTTATGTGGATGAGTTGGTTCTAGATGAAAATGATCTCGTAGAAATTCAATCAATCAAAACTGTTTTTTATTAGAATTTTAAGATCAACAAAAATGTGTGTCCAAACTTCCCATGCTTGATTTGGTATATGGTAGACCATTTGTATAGCAATTAGTTGTTAGTTAAGTTATTATTTAAGTGTAAACACTTGCTATATATATATTGTATAACTCTAATTGATTTAGTTAGCTTGAAACTCACACTAATAATTTCTCTCACATTATAGCAAGCTCTCTCGTCTCATCTCTCTGTCTCTCTCTCATTTCACAAAATAATTATCGAGGGATCAAAATTGATTATTGAGTAAATGATTTAAGAATTGAAGAACCATGTGAAAGACATAGTAAATGATTTAAAAAATATTTTTCGAAATAATACTATCTTAATTTTTGTTTTCCTTTTGAAAAATAAATAGTTTTCATCTTTTAATTTAAATTAGTTTTATCATCGTGTTGAGCATTTCATGTTAATGGCAGAAGAGACAGTTCCCAGAAAAGCCAGCTGCTCCAACGACCCACTTCTCCAATGCGCCGACCTCATCCTTCCATGGCTAACCCCACCGGAACTCGCCACCGTCTCCATAACCTCTACATCCCTCCGCAAGGCCTCCGCCTCCATCACCACCCGCCGATCCTCCGACGCATCTAGAACCTTCGAGAACCTTCCAGTCCCTTTCCACAACACCGTCGACCACTACCACCCCTACGCCTACTTCCTCTACACCCCTTCCCTCATCCTTCCATCCGCCGCATCCCGCCTCCTCCGCCAACCATGGGGATCCGCTGCTCCTCTCGCCTCCGCGCCGAGTCGGATCCCCGCGGAATCGGTGAGTTTGGTCGATGAGTTAGGTCAGAGTGTGTTGTCTGGTTGCGACTGCGAGGCTTGTGGCGGTGTGGGTTCCGACTGCCCTTGTTTGGGCTTGGGTGGGCTGGATGACGTGGGCAGTGAGTGCGGGCCGGGATGTGGGTGCGGACCAGAGTGCGGAAACCGGTTGACTCAGAATGGGGTTGCTGTTCGGGTGAAGATTGTGAGGGATGCAAGGAAAGGGTGGTGTTTGCATTCTGACCAGTGGATTCGGAAAGAGGAGTTCTTGTTTGAGTATGCAGGTATTTTAACTCATATAGCTTCAAACATGTGATAAAATTCGATTTGATATTGTTAAATAAAATTCTATCATGCCTTATACAATGTAAAAAACAGGGCCTAGTGATGAAATAATGTATGACTGGTTGATAGGAGAAGTATTTTCATAGATATGAAAATTGTTAGTTTGTTTGATTGAGTTGGCTGTAGGTTATAGATCAATAGATACTAGATAGTCCTAGAAGCACTGGTTTCTCTGCTTTTTGGTCTTTGCTACCCATATTGGAGGTGCAATCAATGTTATGTATATCATTGAATACTTGAAATCCATGTATGAGTTCAAGTTATTGAATGTTGACTGATGTTGTAGGAGTGTCCTTTAACTAGTGGCAAAAGTCTCTTTCTTGTTTGAATTTTTGTTCTGGTTAAGTACTCACCTAGGTTGCTTTGAAGCTATAAGGACTAAGGAGGTCTTTATCTAGAAAGAGACAGAGGCCTCTTTGCTTTTATGCCAATCCATATAGGAGGTGAAATCAGTATCTTCGCAGAATGCATATTTGAAATCTGGAAATGAACCTAAGAAGTTATTGTAAGTTCACTGGTGTCATCAAGTGAGGCATTCAATTGCAACCTTCTATTTAGAAGGGCTATGTGAAAGGCAGTTGACATAGACAGAACTGAATGGTTCTCAATTATGAGATCAGATGTCTTCTTGCCCTTTATAAAGTTGTATGAATATTAGTTCGAGCCACGTTCTAGTATTTTCTATGGTGTTTTATGATCCGATTCCTATTCTCTATCACTTTTCAATGCTGCTTTGCCTACAAGTAATTTTAGGAACTTTGGTCTCTGTATGAGATTGAGATTGATGTGTTTGATTGTGGGGTTGATGGGATTGCACATAACAAGTTAGGAGTTGTTTATCTCTGAACATTAAACTGAAGAGCCTGCCCTGAAATATAAATATGAAGTCTTAGGGCCACTAGTCCCATCCTCAAAATGCTTGATAAGTGAACTCTGGGTTCTTGCTTCAAATTTGTGGGTGCCATCCGTCAAACTCTTCTGAGCTTATCTTTCAATCTGATGGTCTTGTTCTTCGCTTTTTCGTACAACCTCTAGTTTGCTTCTTCTCTTTTTCTGACTTTGCTTTGAGTTTGACTCAGTGCTCTGTTTTTTGTTCGAGTCACATGATTCTAATTTTTCTCTGGTTGTGAAGTTTTATGACTGTTTGATCATTTTTTTGTTGATGCTAATTGCTTTGGTCAATTTTATTTCACTGTCGGGCGCTTTAGTTGTCTGATATGCGATCTGTCTGCTTTAGCTATCTTTGTTTGGGGATTTGAACCAGATATTTGCACAAGTTATCTATTTGAGCTGTTCTCTGTTGATTTTTTATTTTTGATTCTTTTGAAATCATTTATCTTTTAATTCTATTTGCGCAACTTTACCTTCAACTTGCTGTGGTGATCTTATGCATTTGTAGTTAAGAGTTAGAGTTTAATAAGATGTCTTTCCAAGGTTGGTTTGCTTATCATGCATATATACACATTTGAGAAGTATTTTTGTATTTTGGTTAGGATGTCATTGTTTGGTTGCTAATAATTCCTTGATTCTTTAAGTTGTGTTCTCACACTTGGATTTCTTTTAGTGTATCCAATACATCATACGAATGTAAAACTGATTCATGGTTTCCTGCTTGGAAAAGGCGAACTCTTGACAACCAAGGAAGCGCGGAGGAGACATCAATGTTATGATGAAAAATCATCACATGGTAGATTCTCTTCTGCACTTTTGGTTGTAAGGGAACATCTTCCATCTGGAAACGTATGCTTGAGATTGAATATTGATGCCACAAGAATAGGAAATGTTGCCCGGTTTGTTAATCATTCTTGTGATGGTGGTAACTTGAGCACAAAGCTAATTAGAAGTTCAGGAGCTTTGTTCCCCCGCCTCTGCTTCTTTGCTTCGAAAGATATCCAGAAAGATGAAGAGCTTACATTTAGCTATGGAGAAATCAGGAAAAAGGCCAATGGTCTGCCATGCTTTTGCAGCAGCCCTTCATGCCTTGGAACTTTGCCTTCGGAAGACACTTGAGACACGTTTTTGTTTAAGGATATGGATTAGTTGTGAAAGGAATACCAATGTTTTTGTTGGCATGAGCTTTTACAAAATGAGTTAATGTGGATAAACTCTTCCTTTAGGTCAACCTCATTTTACTTGAATAAATCTTAAATATACCTAGTTTTAAATGTACATTTTTAGTCATTCTTTTTATATTTAGTGTCTTGTTAATGTTATATATAACATGAGTTGGCGAACGTATTTGGGGTAGAAAACAACAAAGTAAAAGGTTCTTTTGAATTGATTGAGGAGGGAGTCATTGCCTTCAAACTATTAAAAGAAAGGAAGAAGGAAGGAATAATAATAAATTAAATAAACAAATTATTAAAGAAGACAATTTTATATTTTAAGAGGATGTTGCTAAAACAATTTGCATCATACTCCTTCTCAAATGAGGTAAGTTAGGATTAAGAAACCATTGTCTTTTGAGTTTAGTACCTAAATTTAATCTAACTTAAATCCTTAATGCTTCAAAAAGCAGGATTTTCCGCCACCCCTTGTATACAATTAACAACATGCTTAAGTAAAAAGGGAATTGCACTGTCATTCCATCAATCAAGCAATGACCATAATTTATATTATAAACTTAAAACTTCATTTAGTTGGAAAAAGTTTAGGTAAATTTATCATTTATTAATCCCCCAACTATACCCCCAAACTCAATTCTCTATCGCATGTAAACTTGAAACTGACAGAGTCATAGAAAGAGTAAATCAAAGGAAGACCAAACATTAAACAAAAACTGATGGTTTTTTACGGTGAATATAAATAGCCACTACAGATCAGGGTTAAAGACCGGAGGAATCTTGCTTTCTTGTTCATCATCATCATCATATTGAGACAAGCGAGAGAAATTGCTATTATGATGAAGTGGATGAATGCTGTGAGACGATGAGGGTGCTGTTGCCGCCTCCATTGAGAGGTCGAAACCACCGGTAGCAGGGTTGAAGTTGGTGATGTTCATAAGGTTGGTTGTGGAGGCAGATGAGCTGTTTGAGAATGCCGGATACAGCCCCAGAGTGTTGATCATGTTTGGGTGGTGATGCTGTAGTGCTTGTTGTTGCTGTTGCTGCTGCTGCTGCTGGGTGGTGTCAAGAACACTTGCATATGCAATCCTTCCATTCATCACTTGAGTTTGAGTCATAGCCACCTCTGCTTGCAAAGATGCCACCTGAATTGGCCCAAAAGAAAATTTAGTTTTTGTTAGAAATATAATCATTCGTGTTGTCTCTTCTTATCTGCTCAAATTTTTAGGATGATTGGTTTCATGACATGATATCAGAATTTTATGTTCAAAAGATCTAAAGCTTCTATTTTCTTATATATAATGACGTTATTTTATAGATGATGGATCTATAATTAGTGGTGAAAAAATAAAGAGATTTAATAATAAATTTTATAAAATTGAAGGTGCTAATTAGGAATTTTAGCCAGATCTTTATTTTTCTTATGATTTTTTTAGGTGGGGAGAAATTTATAAGAATAGTAAGAATGCCTTAAACATTCAAGTACATGTTTTGTAGGATGCATGTTAGGAGCTAGTCATTCAAGAGCATATAACTGCGTCAATCGACGTATAATCCTGAATCCTAAACTTAGAGCATAACTACGAGAATGAATACGTGATATGTACATCACCTGTTATTCCAAATGCAATTTCAATATACGGTATATTTTAATAATATAATATTTAGTACAAGAATATGTATATACTTTAAAACTTAGTTGATGTTGTTTTAGAGATTTTACTTTTTGTAATCTGTCATCTATTATTGGAATATAGGAAGAGTTTGAAGCACAATTTTTTTTTGTCTGAAATGTTATTCATTATATATATATACTATTTCGTATATTCAAATCTTATGATAGACGGATACGGATATAACACGGAACACGCAGATATATTTTTGGTGTTTTGGCAATACATCGTATATATAAAATATAAAATATTTTTTAGATAAATTATAATAATATTTTTATATTTTATTAATATTAAAATATAAAATAATTTTTTAACTATTTTTAATGTCTTTTTTTAATTATATAAAATATTTTAAATATTTTTTATTTTAATAAAAAATAATATATACTATTTCTAAACTCATTTTAAGAATACATATTAAGAATGTTAAACACGTTAATATATAATGGTATATAAATATGTCTAAATTTATTGTAATTTTTTTATTTTTTATTAAGATACAATTAGATACCGCAGTCACGCGTATAGACTAATGTCAACAAATATCATGTCTAAAATGTGAGCTGACACGCGGATATAATAATTCAGGAAAGTGTCAGTGTGCATAGTTTGAATGTAATAAAGCTTCTTAATTAGAACATTAAATATATATTTACTATCTTGACTTGCTTTATATTTGTTATTATTCTACGTATTTAATTTATAAAAAAATAAATTAATAGACGTGTTAGTATTAATTAATACATTAATTTCTTATAAAATTGTTCTTGTTTATGTCCAGACATCTTCCATCATTGTTAATTCTTTTCTAAATCAATTATCTTTCTGAGTTTTAATTGCAAACCAGTAACATCACTACCTGCATTGACGATCCATATAGCTACTTGGTGTCACTGAATTCATGCAAGCATGCTTTAATTTAAACAACTAAAAAAAAAACCCGGAGTTCGTTGTAAAAAGCAAGTGCAAATTTAAAGATTAACCTGTTGTTGCAAAGAGAGAATGGTGGACACACAACCATAAACCGGATCAGATAGCCTTGCCTGAGCCTCGTAACAAATAGTCGCCACCGCTTCATTGCGGCGGTGTGCCGGAACATGCAACAAAAGCTTCGACACATTGCTAGCACCAAACACCTTGTGAACCGCCGCAAACTTAGCGGCACCTTGGTCCGAGCTAAAGTGGGGTGCAAAGATGCACCCTGCAACACACTTCCTCCTCAAGAACTTGCAAGCGCCGCATGGACTACTCGGAGATGGCGGCGTCGCTCCCTCTTGCGTTGGCGCCGCCGCGCCACGCCTTGCGGCACTAGTGCTTCTACGCCTGCTTCCTTCAGCACCACCGCCTTGTGGCTCAGCCATATTGGGATATGAATTGAAATATCTTTGTATGGTATGTGATTAATTAGATGGGAATAGAGAGTTGATCCTTATATGGAAATTTTTGGGGGGCGTCAATGCACGTTGGTCTTGTGAGTTGATTGGCATGGTGAATAATGTGGCCCTGTGAAAGAAGAAAACGTTAAGGTTGGTGAGGGTTGTGTGTGTGAGGAGCACGTGCGAAGTGAGTGATGATGGTGTGGCTAATGTGGCCCTTTTTATTGTATGGAAGTGTAGCACATAAAATACTTGTGTTTGTTTGTTAGGCGTTATGTATAAATATTATTATAACGGTTAAATAGTGGTTGTTGTTATGATGAGAAAATTGAAAAGGATATTTATAATTTATATCTTTGGTGGGGAAGCAAGCACACAAGAATTGTGTAGTCTTTTTGCTTCTCTTCGCGTGTGTGGGGATTCATATGCAAAACACCAAACATGCATTCATGTCATGGCTAGACGAATACCAAAGATTGCGTGCTTTTCTCTTTTGTTCATTTCTTCCTCTTTTGTATCCACTAAGCATAGGGCAAACACTATAACACAAATTTTGTCTCAACTCGAATAATTTGTGAGTTAAATAGATTTGAATTAAGCAGACACGAGTACACTCTCTCATTGCGACTCTCAACTCTTCCTCTTTTAAACTCTCTACCCTTCTCACCCATTTTAACCAAACTTGATGAGTTTATATTATGTGTCGTAGATTTGTTATCTATTTTAAAATTTTAGATAGTTTATTATGAAAATATATGAATGTATATAAGGATGACAACGTGACAGATTTTTATACTATCCGATCCTGTCCCGTCTTACTATATTCTAAGAAAAATCCATTTTGCTATTACTCGCGAATAGCAAAATTTTGTATCCTAACCCATTTCTATCCACTCCATCTCCTACTCACTCTATAATCTCTTAAAATTATACATTTTTTATCTTTTATATTATATTATATGAGTAAAGCCAAAATCCGACTCTTGATCCACCTGAACAAAAATCCACCCCCTCAAAACTATTTTTTTTAGAGTAAAGCTAGGGAACCAAAAGCATATCAGCCAAAATTCAGTCAAATACCTCTGGATGAATTCAAAATTTTTACGAATTAATATATATAGATGTTTCTTTTACTAAGTATCAGAATGTTTCTTTTTCATATTAAATAGATGTTCTTTTATATATTTTTCGAATTTGTAATTGTTGGAAGTGGATAGATTAATGTGAGAAAAAAGAGGAAGGTTTTTATAGGTTTTAATTAGGTTTACTTAATCAATTTAAAATTTTTTAAATTTTGAATTTAAAAAATTTAAAATTAATCAATTATTAATATAAATTAATATAGTTTTGTTTAGTTTTTAGCTGATAAGCTTTTGGTTCCTTATACTTTTCCTTTTTTTTATCTTATATATATCAGAGCAGATATTTCGCAAATAGGGGTATTCATATAGATCATATTTGATTTGTATATCCGTGGTATTTATTCAAATCCAATTCAAAAATTGCGAATATGGATTCCTGCAAGGCTATCGAATCGGATCGGACGGATCCGCACACTAATAAAATTGGATTTCGAATTTTGTATAGATATCTACATATCTGCTTATCCGCAAAAATAAAGAAATAAAGAAATAAATATTTTTTTATATTTTATTTTAACTAATAATTATTATATATGTTGTATTATTTAAATTCATTATTTAAGAAAAGTATGTTTAATATTATTTTAAGGGTAAGCATATTTAAAAGAATAGAAAAAAGAATTTTATTGATATTTTTTAATAAAAATAAGTTTTTAAAAACATTTTAGTGTTTTGCTTATATATTCGATATCCGATATTCGACGCACAAATATGCGGATGGAATTGGATCGGATTTAAACTTAAAAACTGCAGATATTAAATCCGATGATTTTAGTGTGGATCGAATTGAAATTTTGACCATATCCGATCCAATCCAATCCGCATTCACTCCAATTCGCAAACCAACCAGACATGGTGGAGTGGATTAGGGTTGGATTATCATCCCTAAATATATGACAATTTTTTTTATTTATATGAAAATTGAGGAAAAACAATTGTTAAAATTGTGTAGTGATTTTTTTAAAAGAAAAGAAAGAATTAAACGTGTCAAATTGAGATGGTATTTTTTTTTTATTTGTTTAGTAGCAGATCAATTTAGCTGGCCTACAATAATTTTTGTCAAATATTACATACATTTATCATGTACTATAAATGTTTAGATGTAAACTTCACAACCATATTCATTAGTGTTTATCAATCATTTTAATTAACGATTTTGTATTAAACTAACCTGTAACTCGTACTTTGTTACATCATGAATTCATGATGAAGTTGCACAGTTCTCATGCTTTAAAACTCACAATCTCTAACCATCAATATTCAAGGCTTAAACTTAAGATATATCAAAGAAGAAAAATAAATTAAAAAACTTCGGTACATACAGTCTTAAACCTTAAATCCTAAATCCTAAACTAAGCAGCGACGCTGCTAATGGAAGTTCATTGGTGGCGACGCCAAAGGTGATATGGAAGAGCCATCACTGCTTTGACTTTGAGAGTCAACTCTCCATGCATCTTGGACTTGAGCAGCAAACTGCAAGTTCCATAGAACATCCTCTATTGAGGGTCTCTCTGATGGATCTTTAGCCAGGCACCTCACACACACTTCCATCATTGTCTTCAGTGATTGATCCAAGCACGCCTTGCGAATCGCCGGATCTATGATGCTCATTCGAGCTTCATCGTTTGATGTTATGCTTGCTTGCAACTACCTCACAATCCCATCATCAATGGAAGCATCAGAGTCACAAAACTACTATTATCTATACAATTTGACTATCTCTAGCATTATTGATACTCTAAATATGTTAATGCATTCGATTTCAGTCGCAAGACATTGAAGATAGAGACACAAAAGTAGAGAGTCAAAATTGATTACATTTTTTGTTTATGCGTGCGGAAAATTTTTAGATAAAATCAATCTTTTTGCGAAATATTTCAATATATTAATTTAAAGAAATAATTGATATTCTTGGTTAATTTCTGTGCTGCATGGACTTTGGATCATTACAATTTTTTCTAACTTAATTTTTTTTTAAAATATAAAGAAAGAAAATAAAAATGCTGAAAATAGTGAATAATAAATCAATCAGTATCCATTTATTACCAGGTCCTTTAAGGTGTCTACATTCCTTGGTTTTATTGTCCTTCCAAGAATGAGTTCCAGTAGTATTACTCCAAAGTCATAAATATCTGACTTATCTTCATGTCTTAAACTGCAAAATAACATCACTTGTCAATTCTTACTGAGTTGTCATACCATATATAGTTACATTTGTTATCAGATAAATTTTCTAGTAAATCACCTTTGTTTAAAGCTTGGACTTCTGAATCCAATGGAAAGATTTCCACTTCCACTCTGCATCAGCCATGAATAGACCAAATTTACTAAGAAAACAGTATAACTTCTTTATAATAAAAAGAAACAAAAATGTTATTTCAACAATTTGGTATAATAAAACAGATGTATCAAACTTGTGAGAGGAAGACATTATATTAGTGACTAATTTATTGGTACCTTTACAATATTAGATAACAAAGGTAGGTTGTAACTGCTGATTTTTGCAACAAAATTCTGATCCAATAAAACATCAGTTATCTTGATATTGTTTGAGAATACGGCAGGGACAAGCCCTGTATGCAAAAATTCAATTCCCTTTGCTACTCCAATTGAAGCTGCTATCCGTTGTGTCCAGCTCAGTGATTTTCTATAATGTCCATCTGCCAAATAACATGCAAAGATAAAATAGATGTGACTCCTCAACTTCACAAGTGCCAATGAAGTTTAAGAGGATAAATTAGAACTCTTAGGCTGAGTTTGGAAGGGAGATGGAAACTGAGAAATTAAGATTGGAAGACGGAGACTAAGAAACAGAGACTAAATTAAGTTTCTGTATTGTGTTTAGTATAAAATATCCTGGATTAAGTTATGTCTCACTATTATGTTTAATTTAAGATAAATATAAAGATTAAGCGATAGAATTAGAATTTAAAAAATTAGATGAGGATATTTTTAAAGAGAAATATTATTAAAATTTTGGTTTTCATTTTCAAAAATTTCATTCTCCTATGTCTCCATTTTCTAGAAATATTAAAATGACTGAAATTTTGAATCTCAAGACTGAAATTTTAGTTTCAGTTTCTGACCACCAAAACACAATACTAAATCTTAGTCTTCCGCTTCAGTTCAAGACTCCAAAGACAAATGCTACCTTAATCATTGGTGTTTGGGAATTACCTGAGATCCAGCTCTTGAGTGTGCCATTGGGTACATATTCAAAGACAAGGAATATTCTGCTGACACTTGAATCATCTAAATAGCATTCAAAGCAGTGTCCAAGGGCACTGACTAAGTGGAGATGCCTATACTTTGATATCAGCTCTATGTAGTGCATAAAGTCTTGAGTGCTGAAGCATTTTCTCATTTTCACACATCTTATGGCAACAAGTGAACCATCCCTAAGTTGACCTCTGTACATCTGACAAAATGCATTACGATTTCAATTTTTCTTTGAATCAAAGTACACGTGCATCAACCAACTTGGATTGATTGACGGTCAGTTTATTCGTCTACTTAAGCAATGTGTCAAAATATTCATGAAACAGAAGCTTTCATATAACTAAGAAAACAAGATGGAGTGAAGTAGAGTTGGTATATATATACCTGTCCTTGAGAACCTTCACCCATGAAACGAGCTGAGTCAAAATTGTTTGTAGCTACCTCAATCTCTTCCAGTGAGTAAGCTCGATAAGGTGGCAGACCAACAGATCCAAACTTCATTGTTTGAGATACATACCCTTTGATTACAATGCAAAATGGTTATCATCAAGTCTTAGTGAATATCATTTGAGCATTTTCAAAGGGAGAAAGAAAGAAAAGTTACTTGCATCAGATTGTAGCTTAGTGGTGTATCCAGAAGCTGCATTTTCTGATATCAATTTCGTTGGAGGATTCTTCTTCACTTTGCTTTTGGAATTTCCTCTTCTAACAATAAACAAAATCAATGAAAAAACAGCTACAAGTCCAAAAATTCCACCAATTATCACACTTGAAAGAACTGCCTTAGACACTCTTCTGTGCCTCTTCCTTTCAGGTAACAATATTCCCACTGCTATGGCTTCAGTGTGGCAAAACGACGATTCGTGTTGATCTTGATCTGTCTCCTCGAGACAATTCCCAGCATACCGGACACTCCTTCCATTCGAATTCGACTCCAAACATTTTGGTAAGCTTCCAGCCAAAAGATTTGAGGATAAATCCACTGCTTGGAGTTGAGAGTTGCAAGAAACATTATCATAAAGCATTCCTGTTAATCTGTTTCCAGAAATGTTTAGATAAGTAATAGATGCAAGTGATAACAGTTGCAGCTGGAAAGGCCCAACGAAAGAATTCGAAGAGACATCGAATCGTTCGAGCTGATAGTATGAGCTTAATTCATCAGGGATATTAGATCTAAACTTGTTGTTTCTTAGCACTAAAGTAACCAACTTGTTTCCAAGTTTCGGAAAGTCAGGTCCAAAAGCATTCTCATCCAATTCCAGCACTTCTAGATTCACCAACCGCCTTAAATCAGGTACTGCTCCATAAAACCTGTTATGAGAAAGCGAAAGAACGCGCAGATTCTCTAACTGACCGAGCGAATCAGGAAGCGAACCGTTGAATGAATTAGTCTTTAAACTCAGCACGGTTAAGGCCGGGAAGGAATCCAGCCAGTCTGGAAGACGGCTGGCAAACATGTTGTCATCAAGAATTAGTGTTTGTAGATGAGAAAGCGACGCAAGCTCAGGAGGGATGGCGCCACTGAGAAAATTTGAACTCAGATTAAGTATCTCGAGCGACGACAAACGAGCTATCTTAGCAGGCAAGGGACCCCAAATGCCAAGAGAAACCAGTGTGAGTACTTTCAATGTAGGAAACTTTACCAGTGCTTTGACAAAGGAATCAACTGAGAAAGTTTTCGGAAGAGGCGAAGCTTTCGCTTCGCCTACGATGTTAAGCTGAGTTATGGTGCCTTCATAGCACACAACAGTTAGAGAAGTTTTTGAATCTGAGCTGCAGAAGTCTGTGCTGCTATTCCAGCTGCTTAAAACAGCAGGGAAGTTTAATAGCCGTTGGATTGTTAGAAGCGCCTTAGATTGCGTTGATTGAATTCTTTGTTGCTCCGAATCGAGAATTGAGAGTGTAATTGTTACCAGAATGAGAAGCATTGAAGGATGAAGTGTTTTTGCCATTTGCAGGGTACCAAGAACAGAATGTGGCTGCTCAAGTAAAGAAGAAAGAGGAAAAGAAAAAGAAAAGTTGAAGCACTTGGAGAAAAGTTTTATCCTATCAAAGTGAGTGATGAATAAACAAAATTCAAACAATGAAGTGAAAACAAATGGAAAGAAAACAAACAAGTGTAAATGCCTTGAGAAGTAGCATTTTGCACCTTACAATAATTTCACATCACCAAAAATCTTAGTGAAGCATGGGAATCTTTTTTTTTCTCTGCAAAGGCCAAGACAAATTTGGTGACACGGGTTGAATGAAAATGAACGGGGGGTCACAAACTCACACACTGGACACTACTAACTCAGAAACCGACATTTCATCACTGTCAAACAATAAATGAACCAGAAATGCTAGCTGACATCAAAATTTATTATTTTTTACCATCACTTAGTCATCGACTCAATTTCTTTAGTCTAATAATCCAACAATATACTATCTTATACTTTTAAATATTAATGATTAATTTAATGGCAACAACAATAAATTTTAATGACCTTTTAATATTTTTCAAAATGATGTATAAATGTTTTCATCATCTCTTTTTCTTTGGAAGCTAAGCCTAAAGGAAAGTCATGGCTTTCAACGAGAAAAAAAGCAAAAGAGAGATTCTTCAATAGAAGCTAACCCTTTATTCTTCACTATATATAATTCCTCAACATATCCACATTTCATCATGTGGATTCCACAGATTTTGTAAAACCATAGCTACTTTGAGCTACGAAATTCGTTTAGTATTTCTTAGGCTGCATGCTTTAATACGAAAATTGGGATGCTATTAATTTAATAAAATAAAATAAAATATTTTCTATGAATATACTTTCTATGTAACATATTTTACATGTGATGTATTGTGTATTTTTTGCTAGTTTCCAAACAAATCATATCGAAACATAATGCTAATATTTGTTATCTAGTGTTTTAGCATTCAAAAGAATTGTGAATCAAATAAAAACTTTATTTTGTCATAATTTTGAGATGATAAATATTGTTGATTAATTAATATTTGTTAAAGATGGTTTTGGGAGACAGTACTGTGATGTACACTTTCGCTTTCAAGGAGCGGTAAGCCTTAGCTAATAGTTAGTTAGCTTTATGGTCACACTTCAACTTTGTTTGTGTGACCTTTCATTTTATTTGTGCCTTTTGCTTTTGCCGCCTTTCTTTCTTTTCACTTTCTTTCTTTCTTTCATTTTATTTGTGATCATTGAACTAGTGAAGAAGAGTACTCTTGACAGTGAGATTGTGCTCACTCTATTCTCACATCACATGAAGAGCTGACAGTGCCACGTCAGCATACACAAATGATTTTAAGGACATGCAGCCAAACCAAATTATCTTGGATATACTAAAAGAAATATATATATATATATATATATATATATATATATATATATGGAAAAATATAGATAAACAGCAAAAATATTAAATAATGTGAATAATGAATATATTGTATGTTTAATTCACTAGATATGCGAATGGTTATTTTAATATTAAGATATAGGTGAGTAATTTGAGGGTTTAATGTGTTTTACTTGAATTGGGCCAATTTTAGAGTCTATTATTCATGTTGTTCAAAAAAGTCATTAGTTACCTAATATAATTGTATATGTATACACGAAAATTTTAATTTTAATACACAAATAATATACAAATTTTGTAAAATTATCTAATATTATTTTTGCTAACACGTTAAATAATTAGATACATATATAATTATTTAATGATATAGAATATAAAAAATAAGTTGTTACACATTATAAAAAATATAAAAATAAAAATAATTTCTATTTAACTCTCCCATAAATAAAAGGATAATGATTCTTTATAATATGCTTTATAATTATTAAAAGAAATAGATTGAGTCATCATAGTTTATTTTAAATATTTCTTTACTTAAGTTAGAAAAACTAAATTAATTAATTAGAATAAACTCATTTCAACAAATTACAAGAGTTTAGAAAGAAATTCTACTATAGGATTTCATCTTTTTACAAAACTAACCATTTTTTTAATATGTTCCAACAAAAAAAAATCAAAATTTAAAAAGAGAAAATTTAAAATTAAAAAATAAAATTGAACATCAACAAATCTCTTTCTGCATTGTGACGAGGTCCTGTAGAAAAACAAAGTCATAACAGAAATCGTTGAGAAAGGAGAAGAAAGGAGTTGAGAGAGGGTTCGTTTGGAATTCAGAATGAAGAGACGCTGATTCCATAATAACACTTTTCAATAATTTAAAGGAGACAAATTGAATTTGACCGGAAAGTTTTGGCAAATTACAATCGTCTTTTTGCAGATTAGTAGTGACTCTGAAGGTTTTCTTGTTTGTGTTCCATGTGTGGATTGATGACAATGACCACGGCAAATTTGAAACCAAGTTTCTTGTGCCAAATTCTGTGATCTGATGAAATGTTGTGCATTTGAATTTTGAATGTTTTTATGTTAGTTAATTGATTTGATTTTCTAACCCAAGTTAGAGATATGGTTAACATATTATAAAAAATAACTAACTTTTTATTTAGAAGAGAGTTGGGTAAAAATTGATTGTTTTGTTTATTAAAATTTATTCTGAATAATTTTCAAAGAATGAAAATTTATTATGTACATGAGAATTACCTTACGATTTAGTTGGATGAGATGGATCGAGTGCCCACTGGTCCGACAAGGTGGCAAGGCAGGATCCTCAAAGTGAGAGTGGTACCTACAATGGCACTCCTACGCCCAAGTCAGAGAGCTAGAGAGAAAAGGAATAAGTATATAGGGAAGAGTGATCATACCTGGAGGAGCGATGGGACATGGGACTCTCCTTTTATACCTTTGTAAGGTTATCTTATCTTTTTGGTGGAGGGGCCCCTTAATATCCGAAAGGTGGTTAGGTCGGACAGTTATGAATAACGGGAGTTGTTTGGGCCAGATTGTGTTTGGATATACTATAGCTCTAGGTCCATGCTCGGAACAGTTGCCCCCTGAGGGTGAAAGCATACTCGCTTGGTCTCGATACTGGTATTGATGAGTTCAGTTATCCCGCAGTTTGGGATGTCGTGGAAAGGGTGCCGGGCCGTTCCAGTACCTGTCCGTTGCGTTTCTCGAGGTGTCATAATGACACGTGATGGGAGAGAGAAGGGTTTTCTCTGTTTTTCCTTCTTTCTCCTTGTCCCTCCGTATTACTATTTGAATGGTCTTGGGGGTTTCGTTTTCTACCCTTCTTTATAACTATTCTTTTCTCTTTCCATTACTTTTTCGTTTGTGAGAGCGTCTGTTTGAATCGTTGTTTGTTCATTATTGTTGTCGAGGATTTGTGGTTCCACATTCCCCTGCGACCGTGCTTTTCATTGCTCTTCTCCCCTTTCAAACTTTGACACAGGTTAGTGCCTCTTCTTCTTATTTATGTTTCGCGTTTGTTGTTGTATTCTTGTTCTTATAGGAAATTTTTTATGGTGGTATGGAAAGAATGGGATGCCACTTTCGTAGCTTTAAAACTGGTAAGATTTTGTCTTTCGGATTTGTTTTTAGGATGTATACTTTCCTAAAATTCTGGGTAGTGGGCTGATGGTGGTGCCCCTTTGAATATAGGTATGGTGCCATAGAAGGCGGTTCAGGAGAACCCGGGACCCATCTTCCCGGCCGGGGGTGTACCGAATTGTTATCATTAGATAACTTCTAACGTGTTGAGTACGCCCTCCGGATTGGGCGAAGATGATCTTCGGAGGCTCCGGGAGGAGGGAGCCGTTTGTGGAGGCGGAGCAGCAGTAGGAGCTCCTACTCGACGATGTGAATAAGAGAGTATGCTACCTTAATTTAGATTTCCTTATTGTCCTTGATTGGAGGTGGGTGCACAAATCGTTGTTCACGAAGGTAGGGATTCGGTTGCCTTTTTTGAGTTCATTATAGCCCTTCTGAACTAGGTTTTCGCAGCTCCAAGTTGGCTACATCTGAATAGCTGGGATACTATTCAGACTTTCGATTTGGATTGTACTTTCCTGGAGATCCCTATTTGGGTCGAGATTTTTTTATATTTCTTCCTCTGCACCATTACTCATAAGGAAGGAAGGCATCAGAAGGGCTGTATACTTATATTTCTTTTTGGGCCCAATCGAATCGTCAGATCTTCGATTTATTCGAGGATTCGTTTAATGGGTTCAAGGTAGAGTATTTTAAGATTCGTCCTGCCCTAGGGCATTGATGTATGAGCATCTTTAGTTATTTTATTATTATTTTCTTGAATAAAGTTAGTGATTTTCTTGTTATAATTGAGATTTTTTCTGCTCTAATAAATATTTCTTGAAGTCCTCTTGAGCTTTGGTATGTGTAGAAAAATGTTGAAAATGAGCAAAAATAAAGATGAAAAGAAGCAAGCAAGAGGAACATTGGGACCAAAGAAGGGAGAGACAACCCAAGAAGCTCCTGGGAGAACTAAGAAAGATGGTATGCAAAAGAAAGCAATCTCCCAGAGAACCAGGAATTGAAAACAAGCCAAGGGAAGTTCAAAAAGAATTTGTAACCCTAACCTCTCAGCATGCATAACTTGAGCTAAAGAAGTCTAAATGGAGTAGTTTAAGCAAAATTAAAAAGCCAACTTCTAGAGATTTTCAACGATATATAATTATCCATAGTGGACATGCTTCTAACACACCCAAATCCTGCATTGAATGCAGCCCCATCTCAAGCTCGAAATTTCCTACGCCTAACGCAGCAACCTATGTGCTTCACGCATGAGTCCTTGAACTCTTCACATTTTAATAAGTATAATTTGAGTTACAGGGGTCCAAATGAGAAAGTTCTAGTGGCTTTAGAAAGCTAACTTCGAGAGATTTCCAATAATATATAATAGTCTATAGTGGTTATGCGTTTAAGACAACTTTTCCTGTGTTGAAAGCATCCCCATCTCAAGTGCAATTTCCATGCATGCACTTCATGCCTCAACAACCTCACCTCCCAGGAGCTGTTTCTCCTTGCCTTCTCCCCATGCACTTCACGCCTCAGCCTCGGCACTTCACGCATGCATCTAGAGACACCCAAGAGCTACCTTCCATGCCATGTGCCTCACGCATGGACTTGTGCGCTTCACACATACTCAACAAAGAGCTCCCAGCCTTGCCTTCTCCTCATGCACTTCACGCATGGTTGTGTGCGCCTCACGCATAGTTCACAGAGGCCTCCAACTCCTTGTATTTTGGGCTGCGCTTCACGCCTCCATCTCATGCGCCTCACACACCAAAGTGGGCTACTCCCAGTGCTTGTGATTCCTTGATAAATCACTTCCTAATTCTTCCAAATCCTTCAATTATTCAAGCACTTAATTGGATGGCCCAAGATTTAGTTTTAAGCCCATGATTTCAACAAGGCACATCAAGTTTTGAATTTCAATTACAAGAAAGATCATTAATTAATTAAGAGTTATTAAAAAATATTTGATTTGATTAGATTTGATTTTGTTTTTATTTAGTTTGAGTTTGAATTCTAGGTTTAGCTTTTAAGTTTTAATAAATCCTTGTGCATGAACAGACAGGGACACCACATTACACCACACTTTACAATTTAGCATTTTTTTCATCATGAGCAACTAATCTCCTTTGTTAAGGTTATGAGCTTTGTTCATCTTTTTATGGATTGTTAATCTAAGTATTTGACTTTATTTGAGGTTTATGCTTGATCTATTTCATGATTGAGTTTTCGTTCTTCATCCCTAAAGATTTAGAATTGTTGAAAAATATTTTAACTCCGTTTTGAATTCTAAATATTGTTTTGGAAAAAGTAATATTGGAATTAGCTTGAAAACACTTTCTCATTACATTTTGATTTAATTAGGAATAGTGTTTCAAAAAGTGTGTGACACGTATTGATTTTCAATTGCTCTAGTTTGAATAAGCGACATAAAATTCGGATTATAAAACTTTTGAAAATCATTTTTTCTTGTAGGTTTCAATTGTTTAGGACTAGATTGGATAGGTAACATATAATTCAACCTAAAGACTATTCTTAAATCTTATTTGAAATTAAATCAGTATTGTACTTCACCTCTTTTTTTTAAATAATTGACTAAGGAATTAGTGATTAATTAGGTTAAAGAGAAATTGAATTACCAAGGAATTGGAATTTGATTAATTGTGATTTGTTGTGATTGATCATTGCATGCCTTAAATAAATGAACATAAAGATTGTTTTCCTAGAGGGTGAACATCTCTGAAACCTTAACATTCTCACCGTTATTGTCTTCTTTCACTCACTGATTGCTAGTTTTATTGCTCTTTGTTACACATTTTGAATTCCTCATTCATTTCTCTGTTTATTTGATTTGTCAAATTAGAACAATCAATTAATCATTGTTGCTTAGTCTTATAATCCTCATGGGAACGATAACTCACTCACCATGATATTACTTGATAAGACTCGGTGCACTTGCTGGTAGTTTGTGGTTTGTAAAAATTTGCATCAGGCATCACTCATTTTGGTTGACCTTGGAAGGGGAGTGTCGAATTTCCACTTATTGGATCTTCGAGGCAGGGGCTTCTTACTTGACGAGGATAACCTACAAAGGTCTATCGCTCGAGAACAAAGATATTGCTGATGTTTTGTTGGTGATATTCGGGGACATGCCCCTGAATCCTCGAGATGTTATGGGGAATCTCGAGGTGGCATGTCTTATGTTGGTAGGTTTTTTGGGTATTTTCTGGGTTTATGCTTTTGGGTTTTCGATTTCGTCACATGTTATTTTTATTTTGTTTTTGTTTTGTAGTTGGGATGGCTGATGGTCAAATGACTTTGGCTAGGTTGAAGACTGCCTTTGTTGTTGGCTCAGGGAGCGGGGGTGATAGGACCTCCCATTCGACTATCCAGGCTACTTTTCTCCCTAGTTTCCAGACTATTTCTCAGGAAGTTGCTATTGAGGGAACTCATGAGTTAGTGGTGTGGGAAGTGGCAAGGTGGCACAGTTTCTTGCATGATGGATCGCTCCTTTTATGCGCCCGGGTTTATTGTTCAGCATCTGTTGCCCGAGACTGAAGACGTTTTTCAAAGATTGTGATGTTTCCTGACAGGCCAAATCAGTGTATCGTGTCCTGCTATGCTCTGCAGCATTAGTTCGAAAGGCGAAACTAATGCTTGCTTAGAATCTCCTTCTGGAAACTTTGCTAAGCGCGGGCGAATATAGGCATTTTAAAAGCCTAGTTAGAGGCATTTAAGGCTGCTAAATCAAAGTCGATGAAGGAAGCAAAAAGTGCTAGCTCAGAGATTCAGCGTCTGTCAGATTGGGAGCTTGCCCTCACAACTCAGGTGGCTGCTGCTCAAAAGTTGATTGCTAAAGCGGAGAAAGCTGTTGCTAATGTTGTGAGGGCGAAGATGGAAGGTCTGAAAAAGCAGAATGCCAACTTGCTGTCTGATGCTCGGGCTGCTGTTTCTGCAATTGAAGAGGCTTTAAAGGCCCAGGTCCAGGTGCTGGCTCCGAAGGTTGATGTGTCTGTCATGGGAGTCTTTCGAACCGTGAAGGATGGGTAGATTGTGGACCTTGAGTGAATTTATTTTATTTTGTTTAAAAACTATTAAGTTTGTAAGTCATGTGTTCGGTGTATATACTTACTTTTGGTGGCGTCTTTGGGGCCGTTTTGTTATGAACTCTTGGGCCTCTTGGTGGGCCGACTTTGATTTAGTTATTATTTTGGATATCTATTTTTGTTTGCCTCGGGGGTGATCGGTCCTTGGGGTAGCCTTTTTGTTTTTTTGAGTTTCCATTTTATAGTTTTTGGTTTTCACTCGCTCGAGAAAGATAGAATGAATGATTGAAAAAAATGAGAAAGTTTTATTAAGAGTTTTAGACGGATGTAGGCCTCGTTAAAACCTCCCCGCAATTTTGGGTATCAAAGAGTGCTCGAACTTAGAAAAGAAAAGAAAAGGATTTTTAAAAAAGAAAAAGAAAAACATAACTAGTAAGACAATTTTTCCAAGTTACCAACTTGGGAGAATGATTTGCGGGTAGTAGCGTTGTAGGTTCGCAATGCTCTATGACCTCGGTAGTTCGTTGCCGATAAGCCGTTCTAACTTGTAGGCCCTTCTCCTGATCACAGATTTGATTCGGTAGAGTCCTTCCCAGTTTGGAGTCAGCGTCTCTTATCCCAGCGTTGGGGGGCTGCCGTCATTTCGTCGGAGGACCAAGTCTCCTTGTTTGAATTTCCGCTTCAAGGCATCCTTATTATACCTTAAGCTGACTCTTTGCTTTAGGGCGAGGTCTCTTAGATGGGTTATGCTTCTGACCTCATCTACGAGATATTACTCTGTCGCCTCGTCGTGGCCTTCAATGATTCTTTTGGAGCTTGGTTATCCTATTTCAACCAGAATGACGACCTCCATGTTGTACGTCAACTTGAAGGGTGTTTCTCTAGTTGAGCTTTGAGGAGAAGTTCGAGATGACCAGAGGACAGATCCTAGCTCGTCGTTCCACAGTCCCTTAGCTTTGTCTAGTCTCCTTGTTAGCCCTTTCAGGATTATCTTGTTGGCCGCTTCTATCTGGCCATTGGTAAGTGGGTGTTCTATCGAGCTAAATTTTTTGGTGATTCTGAGTCATTCTAGGAATTCCCTAATCACTTATCTATGAACTGGGTGTCGTTGTCTGAGATTATAACTCCAGGGATGCCGAATCAGGTGATGACTTGTCTCTAGAACAACTTTTGGCATTGGGTGGCCATTATTGCTGATAATGCCTCTGCTTTGATCCACTTAGTGTAGTAATCGATGGAAACAATGAAGAATTGAACCCCTGGGCCGTTGAGAAGGGCCCCATGAGATCGACTCCTTACGTCCCGAAGGGGCGGTCCGCCGATATGGATCTGAACTGATGTGGGGCTGCTTGGTGGAAGTCGGCATGTATCTAGAATTGCTTGCAGTCTTAACTAGCTAGAGGGAGTCTTTGATTATGGTTGGCCAAAAGTATCCAACCTGGATAATCTTTTGGGCCAGGGTTTTGCCTCCGATGTGGTGGCCGCAATACCCCTCATAGATTTCTCGCAAGATGTAGTCTATTTAGTTCGGTTCTATGCATTTGAGAAGGGGTTGGGAGAGTCCCCTCTTGTATAGTTGTCTCACCATGATAGTGTATTTGGTCCCTTCTTGCTTTATACGCCTCGCTTCCGTCGGGTCCTCGGGTAGTTCGCCCTTTTCCAGGTACTGGACGAGGGGGTTGTCTAGGTCGGTTGGTCGTAAAAAGGCATGTAGGTCAGGCTTGACGACAAGATGGAAGGCATCTGTACAAATTTTTGGATTAAGGATCGATTTCTGGAGTGTGGCTTGGTACTTGCTAGTTTGGAGAGCAGGTATGTCCTTGCGTTTTTCTCTTTGGGAATGTGCTAAACCATTACTACATCGAATTCGGTGGTCAATTCTTTTACCCTGGATAGGTATTTTTGTAAAAAAGGATATCGTGCTTGGTAATCTCCTTTTACCTGGAACTAACAACCTGATAGTCGTTGTAGACCTCCAGAGCCTTTACGCTGATTTCTTTTGCTAGTGTTAAGTTTGCCAGGAGGGCCTCATATTCGGCTTGGTTATCGGAGATATGAAGTTCGTATCGAATTGGCTGTTCAATGTAGATTCTGTTCTTATTTTCCAATATTACTCGCGCTCCTATGGAGCCTACGTTCAACGATCCATTGACATGCAGCCTCCACGGCTCAGGCGTTTCGCCCCTCGGGGTCATCTCGGCGACAAAGTCCGCCATGGCTTGAACTATGATTGCGTTTTTAGGCTCAAATTTGACTTCGTACTGGGATAGCTCCACCAACCAAGCGACCATTCATCCCGCCAAGTCCTGCTTTTGAAGGACTTGTCTGACGGCTTGGTCTGTTCGAATTGCCATAGGGTGCCTTTGAAAATACTAACGAAGGCATCGGGAAGCCATAAGCAGGGCGTAGGCTAGTTTTTCGATATAAGAGTATCGAGTTTTGGCATTTTAAAACACCTTGCTAATGAAGGATATTGGTTTCTGGATTTTTTGCTTATCTTTACGAACCAACGCTGCCACTAGTGCCTCTTTCGTTATGGCGAGATAGAAGTACAACGTTTCCCCCATTTTGGGATTGGAAAGGATGGGGGGGTTCCGTTGACACCCTTTTGAAGTGCTAGAAAGTTTCTTTGAACTCGGGTCCCCGTTGAAAGTGGATGCCTTTTTTCATAAGTTTGAAGAACGGGAGGGCTTTCTGTGTTGAAGCTCCGAGAAACCTGAAAAAGGTAGCTAGTTGTCCAGTCAATTTTTGAATGTCTTTGAGGTTTGATGGATTGTTCATCTCGGGAATGACTCGACATTTTTCCGGGTTGGTTTCCACCCCACGTTGCGTGAACATGAAGCCTAGGAATTTCTCAACCTGGGTTGAGCTGCATTTGATACTTTCTTAGGGTTTCGAGTATCAACTTGAGGTCATTGATGAGCTCATCACCAGTTTTCTTCGTGGCCAACATATCGTCTATGTAGATTTCGAGCTTCATTCCTGAAAGACCTTTGAAAACTTTTGTCACAAGTCTTTGATATGTTACGCCTGTATTTTTTAGGCCAAATGACATGATGGTATGGCAGTACGTTCCTTCCAGTGTAACAAACGCGGTCTTTTCTTCGTCCGATTCGTGCATGGGTATTTGGGTGTACCTATAATACACATCCATGAATCAAAGATATTAGTGTTTCGATGAAATGTGCCATCGATGTTGGGCACAGAAAAGGCGTCTTTTGGGCAGGGGGAAGGCATCTTTTGGGAGGGCCTTATTTAGGTCCGTGTAATCGACACATATTCACCACTTTCTGTTTACTTTTTTTACTAACACGACGTTCGCTAACCAAGTAGCGTAGGGAAATTTTCGGATGAATCCCCCTTCCAGTAGGCCATTGACTTGTTCTCTCACTTTCTTTGCTCGGTCTGGGGACATTTTTCTTCTTTTTTGGGTCATCGGTTTGGCTTTGGGATCCACAATTAGTTGATTGGACATTATCTCTGGGTCTATTCCCGGCATATCGGCAGGCGTAAAGTGATCAAGTCTCTGTTCTCCTTTAGCATCTTGATTAGTGGTCCTTTCAGATTGAAAGTCAGGTTCCAGTTGATGTAAGTGATCTCCTCCCTAGACTGCCCGATCTTTAACTTCTCCATGTTTCCTTTCGCTTTCGGTCTCGGCAAGTCGTCTTGCAGCGTGCCTAGGCCAGTGAGGAAGATTCCTGCCGCATTGCGAGACCATTTTTAGAGTGCTAGGCTAGCATTGTTACATTCTACTGCTATTTGTTTATCCCCATGGATAGTTTTAATGGTCCCGTCGTCTGCTTGATACTTCATGACTAGGAATTTAGTGAATATGGAGGCAGAGAGGTCATTGATAGTTTTTATGCCGAGAATGATATGATAGGTCGTGGAGTCTTTCAAGAATACGAAATCAAAGAGCACAGTTTTCTTTGACTACCGGTTCCAATGGTGATGGGCAGAACTATGGATACGTCTGACATGAGAAAATTGTCTCCGTGTCCGATTATTCTGTTGCGAAGGCTTTGTAAATTTTCATCTCAAAAACCCTAACTTGTTGAAGACTACCATAAATAGGATGTTTGAGTCGGCTCTTGTGACCACCAAGATACATTTTACCAGTCCGATTTTGACTCTAGCTGAGATGACGAAGGGGCATCATCTTCCAGTGTGCCGTTCTGGCAGTCATCTGAAGAGAATGTTATCATCTTTATGGCAGGGGTGTCCTCTTTTTGTCCTTGATGGCCAAGACACGGATGTCCTTTTTTATTGCGGTTTTGGACTTCCCTGACATGTCCTTCCCGGTGATGATATTTACTACGATGGTCGGGTTAGTATCTGGGTTCTCATGTTGCCCGACCATACCGCCTTGGGATTTCTTCCTTCTTGTTTGGGTGATCTTTCCCTTCTGGTCCTCCGGGACTATCGGATGATGTTGGCGAACTCGAAAAGTTTGCCGTATTGAATGGCTTGTTCGAGAGCGTCCTTGAGGTCAAAATAGTCTTGGGCTTTGTGTCCGTAACCCTGGTGATAGTCGCAATATAGACTTTTGTTTCCCTCCGCACGCTCTTTCAGCTGTTTGGCTTTCGGAAGCATGTCTCGTTCTGCTATCTGATGATAAATTTTGGTGATTGGGGCCGGCAGGGATGTGTAGTTTGTGAACTTTTCCATTCGGGGAGGCCGGCTAGTGGCGGGTGTTTTGGTTTGTTCTTTCGATGCTTCCTTATCTGAAGGATTGAATTGTGGTGCTATGTTGCCGTGATGTCGTTTATTGGCTGCAACGACCTGGCTCACTTACTTATCATTTATGTATTCTCTTGCTACATTCTAAAATTCGTGCATTGTCCATACTAGTTTGATTGTGAGGTGCTTCCTGAAATCTTCTTTCATGAGTCCATTGGTTAGACACAAACTGGCCATTGAGTCCTTCAATCCATCTAGCTGGAGGCATTTGTTGTTGAATCTATTTAGGTATTTTTCTTGTGGACTCATCTGGCTTTTGGGTGACTCCAAGCAAGCTAATTAGATGCTCTTCCTTTGCAATCAGTGTGGTGAATTGGGCCATAAATCTTTTGGAAATGTCAGCGAAGCAAGAAATCGCACGGTTTGGAAGCACGTTGAACCACTTAATGGCTGGGCCGCCTAGCGTTACTAGGAAGGCTCGGCATTTGACAGCGTCAACAGCTTCTTCTAGATTCATTCTGGCCTTAAAGGCCGTTAGATGTTCTTGGGGGTCTTTAGTGTCGTCCTATTTCATGTCGGTTGGCTTGTCGAAACCTTTTGGCAGCTTGACCCTTAAGACTTTCTCGGTAAACGAGATGGCTCCTATTATTTTGTGATTGCTTCTTCTCCACTTGGGTTCCCTTTGGCGTCATTCGTCACGATCATATCGGTATGTGTCAGGGTCGGAGTCGCGAGATCTGCTCCTATCCTTACGCCTCCCGTGACCGTGAACTGGGGTTCTTGACCAGTTAACCCGTCGGTCCAAGAGATCGCTTCACCTGTGTGCTCCAGTTTGTAGCACTCGTTAGTGGCGACTCTACCTTCTAGGGATTGCACTCGGTGGCAGAGTTCTTGGATTATTCAGTTCGTATTCTCTCCTAAGCCGTCAACCGGTCTGCTTTCGTTGGATTGACAGTCATCTCCTTGCCAATGTGGCCTAGGCTAGCTCTGTGTCATGCGAGTTTGGATCATGCTGGCTATCCTTCCGTGAGTTGGATGGTCGTCATGGTCCAAGGGCTTGAGTTGCTCGGGTTGGTGGTGGGGGATTGATTCAGCGATATCCAAGAAACGTTCTTCAAGAATATCTGCCATGACTGCTGGGATCCTAGCGATCCCTACCGCCAGCGCCAATATGCAAGAGAATTGCCTGATGGTTTGGTTGGATGAGATGGATCGGGTGTCTGCTGGTCTGGCAAGGTGGCAAGGCAAGATCCTCAGAGCGAGGATAGTACCTACAATGACACTCCAACACCCAAGTTAGAGAGCTAGAGAAGTAAAAAGTAAGTATATAGAGAAAAATGATCATACCTGAAGGAGTAAAGGGACTCCCTTTTTATAGCTATGAAAGGTTGTCTTATCTTTTCAGCTAGAGGGATCCCCTTGATATCTAAAAGATGGTTAGGCCAAACAATTATAAATAATAAAAACTGTTTGGATCGGATCGTATTCAGTCCTACTACAGCTCCAGGTGTTAGGTCCGAAACATATTGTTTTTTACTTTTTTTTTTTCCTTTTGTTAAACGATAGATTAACGTTATGTTGTATTAGAATGGTGCAACATGAGAGAAAATATAATTTTTAAAAATATTTTAATTGATCTCATAAAATTATTTGTTTCCGTAACATAAAAATTCAAAATTCCAAGAATATTTATAAGATTTTATATACCTAAAAGAGTATATTCGAAATTAGAAAATTATTTCTCAACTCTGTTATCATGATAATTCAAGACTTCCATGACTTTCCATGCACACCACCATCCACCATTCTCAACCGAATCTTAAGAATAATAATTTATTTAATCCTAATAAATATATTTCAAAATGATAGAATTTAAGTTGAGTGCACATAATTTTGCTAAAAGTTAAAATTCCTAAAATATGTACTTCTTTACGCAACTTTAGAGAATTACAATTTCACTTGGCCAAAATGCCAAATAACGAAAGACGTTACGAAAATGCAATGTAAGACTGTATAATAAAAGGAAAAGTCAACTATGTCTATGTAATATAATTAGCTTTCACCATTTTCCAAAAGCATAAAAACAAGGTACAAGGATCATGTGATTCACCGATGCCAAAGCTTACGAGTCGTTTAGCACTATATTACATGATTCAATGTACTTACTTGAAGCAACAAAAAGAAGAATAAAATTGAACCCAAAACATAGAATGTTAATAAATAAGATTTTGTTGAACAAAAAGTTCAAAAATTTGAGGATTTTAATATTTTTCTAATATATTTATTTAAGTACAAGTTTTAAAATATATACTCTAAATAATCTTAATTAGTTCTAATCCACCATTCAACGTCTTTTATACTTAAAAACTTCGCCTGTTACCATTAGATTAATCTTTAAATTTACTGTTGAATTTTTTTAACAATAAAAACCTCGACGCAAAATATAAAAATGAATATTACCATCAAATTTTTTGTCTGATAATAATTACTATCGAATTTATCGTAAAAACTTTTCACATTAAATACTAATCTAGATTCAACAAAATTGTGATTATTACTGTTAAATATTTTGAGAAGTTTGAAGTGATGAAAAAAAATGATGGTTTGAAGATGAGAAAATAGTACGGTTTCAAGTAGGGCAGGGCTCGAAAATTAGGGGAGGGAGAGAGGAGGAGGAGGCTGGTGAAGTTTGAATTTTAGAGTACATGAGTGTTAGATTTTTGATTAATTAATTTGACGGTAATGATTTCAATGATAAAAATGATGCGATTTTGACTTAATATTGAATACCATTTTCATGATAGATTTCCTTTCTTATTATTGTAAAAAATTTTCGATAGTAATTTTCATAAACAATGACAGGTTTTTATAGGCAATGGGAGGTCATGACCCCTCCAAACTTTTATAAAACTTTTATAAAAGAACGAGTAGATTCTAATTTTAATTTTATAAAAATCCTAATCTATTTTTTCTCTTTTTTTTCTCTAATTCCCTCACTGCATATCCCCACCAATTTCTCTTTTCTTTCTCTTTCGTCACTCGTTCCGGTTTCCTTCCTTTCAACCCCTTTAGATTCATTTTCATCTCTATCTGTTGTTGCATTTTCAGTCTCTTTCGCTCGTAATTTTTCGGCGAGAAACTGTCACTGAACACCGAAATTGATTCAATCGAAAATGAGAGTTTCTAGTTCTTCACTTAAAAAAGTGAGTAATTTTTGTAATTATGATAATTGTTAACTGACGCATCATTCTTAAATTTTGACTCAATGTAACTCAATTGACGGTGGGTTAATTTTGTCAAATTTTAACATTTTTGAAAAATTATTTTGTCAATAATAAAAATTAGATACCATTTTGTCAACGTCAAAATTTTTCGAATACTGATTTGATATTTACCTTTAATCGAATGTCTTTAGTTCAACTACTACCGAGAGTAACACTCGACTCAAATTGAGTCAACTTTGACGCTAGAATTACGTAAGATTTCATCTCAAATTTTCATGTTTAACAGTAATTTTTTATAGAGTATATACTCATTTTGGTCCTAAAAAAATATTAAACTAGACATTTTAGTCCTCAACTAAAATTAATTACTCGATTGGTCCCTAACAATTAATTCCGTCAGTCACTTAGGTCCTTGGCTCCGTCAACTCTAACGGAAGACAAAATGGTCCCTGAAAACTATAACATGGGACAAAATGATCCCTGACAACTCTAACAAGTCTTTATCATATCTCGCATAACCCTAACGTTCATACTCTCCTTCTTCACCTTCACAGTCTTCTTTTCCATCTTTTCCTTTCTTCTCTTTAATTCCAAGATTAAGCCATGGTGTAATTGTCACACATGTCGCACCTACCACAACATGTCATGGACCACACACTTCCTAAATCTTTGTGACTGGTACATCCACCTCCTTTGTACTTCACTCACCAAAAGCATCAACTTCCACGTCTTTAATAACATCACCTCCAACCTCGACAACGTCCACGACATCCTCAAGACCAAGTTCCACAACTACTCCAAGGGCATGCCTTTCTCCACTCTCTGTCAAGCAATATAGATTATTGGACATTAGGACATCATGAGAAGATTCTCCTTCGACATCATATGTAAATTATTATTTGAAATAGACACCGAGTGCTTCATTCCTTCTTTTCCGAAGTCCAAGTTGGTAGACAGCTTCGACCTCGCATCCAAGCCATTACAACGAGCAATGTCATCGTTGCCGCTCATATGAAAACTGAAGCAATTACTGAACATTGGTTCAGAGAAGAAGCTGAAGGAAGCGATCGGAGTGGTGGACAACGTGGTCATGGAGATGTTAGGGCAGAGGGGGAGGGAGATGACAACGACGACAACGAGTCTTAACAAATCAGACTTGCTGTCTAGATTCATGGGATCCATCGAAGACGACAACTAGTTGAGAGACATAGACATTAATTTTCTGAGTATGAATTGGTTGAGAACAAGTTAAGGATTTTTTTTCTTGTAAACATTAAATTTATAGAGTGCGCATTGTGTAGTTTGAAATTACAGTGTTAGACTGTTAGTGTTATGCAATATATAATGGAAATTGGGAGAGAACAATGTCGTTTCCAAACAGAGGAGATCATGGACCATTTTGTCTCCTATTAGAGTTGTCAGGGACTATTTTGTCCTCCATTAGAATTAACGGAATAAAGAACCTAAGTGACTGACGGAATTAATTATTAAGGATCATTCGAGTAATTAATTTTAGTTAAAAACTAAAGTGTCTAATCTAAAATTCTTTGAGAACCAAAATTAGTATATACTCTTTTTTATATTTTTAATTTGTTCTACGATAAATCCAACAATAAATCTCACCATAATAACGTGGAATTCTTTTTGACGAAAAGTTTCAAGGTAATGTCCGTGTTTCTGTTAATGTTATTATCACTACAATGAATTGATCATTAGCCATTTTTCATTGAAACTTAATGACTAAGTTGTGCACCATACAAAATTGCAAATAAGGAAATAGGAGACTATGTGAATGAAATATTTTGAAATTAGAATTCGAAGAAGACTGAAAAGATATGTGGAGTAATTGGTGGGTCTAAGTAGATTATCTGGAAATATACAAATAATAAAATAAAAACAATTTTTGGAGGAACATACAATATTGAAATTTAAGAAGTTAGAAACACTATATTGAAGTCAGAAACAATTGTTGGGGTGTGCATTTAACTATGAGCCTTTACAATGATACAACAAATGCTCAAAACTAATAAATTATAATTAGTTGGCCACAAATAATTAAATTATCAGCACATGCAAGTATGCAACTTCTAAGTTCTACCAAACTCATTAAAAGAGAGTGATGACTAAATGTGCACGAAATATTGGTACCAGCTTGCGTTGCCCATTTAATATGTCACGTCTGCCTCACCTCCTAAACCGGATCAACATCCTCTAAAATATAAAATAAAAAAGTTGATAAATAATAAAATAAAAATTAATCATTTTTAAATTAAAATAATAAAATTTATATATTTTAAAAATTATAAAGTAATCGTGATTAATTTTTTATTTTACTAACTTTTTTATTTTAAAAAATTTAAATGAGTAAATTTCTATAACAGTCCATAAAATTTACAAAATTATCTAATTTAATTTTTAAGATTTTAATTTTATCATAATGATTCTTTAAAATGAGTTTTTGGTACCATAATAATTTCTGAGCATCTTTTTAAAAGAATATGATGGAGAAAAAAAAGAAAAAAGTATGATGGAGATCAGAGAGAAAAAGGAAAAAAGGGTAGCTGAGGGACCATCAAGGCACATTGTAGCCACGTCATCACTGAAATGACTTAATTATTACTAAAAAATGTTCAAAGACTACTATGGTATCTGAAATTTAATTTAAAAGATTATATAATAAAATTAAAATCTCAAAAATTAAATTAAGTAATCTCATAAATTTCAAAGAGTATTATAAAAATTTACTCGGATTTAAATTCTTTTAAAATCATATGAATATATAAGAAATAGATAAAATACATACATTACAAGTATGCGCATGCTTGGAAATTCAGTTTCTTCATTTTGATGTAATATGGAGTACATGTTACAATAATGCAAGGAATTTTGTTCTACAAGGCAAATATTTTTTATTATTGCACAATCAAATTACTTGGAGAGATTTTCGTTTTTCAGATGGATATATTGGAGAGCTATTTATATCAGCATATTTAAAAGTACTTACAATTTATGAATCCCGACAACTTCAATATGAATAGACCTTTTCATAGACAAAGTTTCTCTAAGAAATTAATCTGAGAGAAAATACCTTATTAGGAGACTTATTTATTACTATTTAATATTGTATTGAATTTAGAAATTAAAGACTCGGTTTGATTTACCTTCTCAAATTTATTTATTTTTAATATTTTTTAATTTTTTTCACAAAATTAAAAAAATAATAATAAAAAAATAAAAATACAAATCAAATACATTCTTAATTTATCAACGCATTAAGAGTAAAAATTTTGGAAATAGTAATTGGTAAATATAATAAGAGTTTAGTTAAAAGTTAGAAGATTTGATAAAATTATTATTAATAAAATTTTTTATTTTTTATTTTAATAAATACATAATAAATATACTAAAAACTAACATTTATATTTTTTATATAAAATAAAAAGTTTTTTATTTTTAATACATATAATTTTTTTTCTAATAGATATACAGAAAAGAGGATACTCCCATGTAAAACGTCTTTTTTTGTAAAGATACTTATGTGTGGCATTATTATTAGACGTATTAATGAATTTGTTATTTTTTAATTTTTTAATAAATTAGAATAAAACTATTTTTTTATGAGGCCTGTTACACATACAAATCTTTTTGGCTTACAAGTCTTACAAGTTCAATAAAACACACGCATTACACACTTCCACATTCAAGAGTAAATAAAAAGCACGTTATTTAACAACTTCCTATTTCCAAAGCACGCTACTCACCATGTATTATGAACGACTCTTCTTCTTCCTCCATGAAAACAATTTTCTTGCCAAATTTGAAGATAATGGAACTTCAGAAATACACCCTAACGATTACAGAAATACACTCCAACGATTACAGAAATACACCAAAAGGATTACAGAAATACACCCAAACGGTTATCGGAATTCACCCAATGATTATAGAAATACACCAAAAGGATTACAGAAATACACCCAAAAGATTACAAAAATACACCCAAAATTCGTTGAAGTACACCTTATGCATATTTCAAAACTCTTTCTCTTTCTCCTCCTCATCTTCTGCTGCTTCTTCTTCTTCAAAAACGATTTCATGTAAAAAAAATAGAAATCGAGAATAACGAAGAAAGAAAATAGAGAGAAAAGCACGTAAATGAATAAAAAGAACAGAAAGAGGAAGAAGAACGTGCAGCAAGAAGAAGGAGAAGGAGAAAGAGAAGGCAAGAAACGAAAGAAAAGAAGAAGAAGAAGAGGAAGAGGAAGAAGAACGTGCAAAAAGAAGAATGAGAAAGAGAAAACAAGAAACGAAAGAAAAGAAGAAGAAGAAGAGGAAGAGGAAGAGGAAGAAGAACGTGCAGCAAGAAGAAGAAGGAGAAAGAGAAGACAAGAAACGAAAGAAAAGAAGAAGAGAAAGAGGAAGAAGAAGAAGAACGTAGACCTTGCATCGCATTTTTGGGGTTTATTCGTTAATTAACGTGTAAAGCATACAAGCCCTAATGACTTGTATGCAGAACTTTTCTCTTTTTTTATAATAATAACAATAAACCCAATTGTTATCAGATCCGGTTGAAACCGACCAATTTACATAACCCACCGAATCATAAATTTTTTTTTAACAAATATATTTGTTTTTTTATAACAAATTTAAATATGATTCGGTTTAGATTATGTAAATCGATCGAATCAAATCGGATCTAATAATTATAATGTAAATAATTGGGTTTATTATTGTTGTTATAATAAACCAATTTTATTCTAATTTATTCAAAAAATAAATTATCAACCAATTTAATAAAAATGTCTAATAATATTATGACACATATAAACGTCTTAAAAAAATATTTTTAAATATATTTATCGAAGTCCAAAAGAATCGCGAACCAAATGTACAAGGAATGCTTAGCACAAACCCATGTATTAATGTATGATGTCTACTATACGGTGTCCCTGTCCACATGCACCTACCACCATTATTACTCCCTTCACTTCCTTAACTAATTCATTTCAATCTCATTCTCATTCTCTAACTCCAATGGAAGGCATCACAGTGAGCGTCTACAAGAGCTTCAAGGATTTCCAAAAGAGGAGACGCTACCGCAAGCTCCATGGCTCGGCTCGCAGATCAAAGTCTGAGCAACTCGGGTCACGGCGTCGGACCCGATTCTGGGGATGGCGGGTCAAGGTTGCGCCCAAGATCCGAATCCGAAGATTCCCTTCGCCAAAGAAGATGTTGCTGTGGCTGAGGGATGCTTATGTCAGGATGATGCTCGGCTTCGCCAACTCCCGTGTCATGACCATGAATGCCTCCGCGACGGGCTTCGGTGGGCCGTACTCTGTAGCTCTTGGTGGGCTTGGGCCGGCCCATCCCAAAGAGTACGACGAGAAGGTGATAGTTCAGATCTACAAGTCACTAGTCGCTGCTGGAAACTCCGCCAGTGTATGCAATATTGGCGTCTAGAAAAGTGACTGGTATTTAATTCGTGTAAAGTTGATAGCTGAATATCGTTAGATGATAATCAGTTTCGGATGAAATTAATTGCACTCGAATTTCTACCAAAGTTACTCAAAAAGAGTAAATTATTGTTTCAGAATCAAAACGGGAGTCCTCACTGTTCTGATTCTGATTATGAAATAGGTTTAGTAATTTGTTATTTATCCAATGTTGTGATAATTCCATAAAATTAACAATTGAATATTACTCATCTCTGTAGTTTTTTATGAGTATTGAATTAGTGTATATTTTTTATGATTAGGATTATCAGAACTCAAATTTATATGATGAAAAATGATCATTTATTCCTCGAAAAATCATGTTCTCTATGAAATAATGCTAAAATCGTGTTTGAGTTAGAATACTTTCTATTTGTTTCACCAAAAAGAACAGCCACTGGGTGGGAATAGAAGTGACACGAGCGCAAGGGTGGTTCTTGGCATTTAAGAGGTTTATTTATTATTATTATTATTCAAAATCTAAAACAAAAGTTTTGGATAATATGAGGGTCTAGCTGATTATGAAAGTTCCGGTTTGTAATTTGAGATAGGGATTGGTTGAGACTTTTGTTTTAATTACATATGTTAATCACTTATCATTCTGATGCAAAAAATTTCTTCATAAATCTTGCCAAATGTGTAGCCTTTAAGTACAAATTGTAAAAGCAATGAACCAACTTAGTTGATCGAATGATCAGTTTATTAGTCCATTTAAACAAGTATAAGGGTTCGAATTTCATCTTATGCATGCAATAACTTATTAATCAGCAACAGATCCTTTAAAAAATTAGTCCTTTGACAGAGATATATCTCGGTTCCAATAAGACTCTAGAACATATATATAATGCATAACTAGATCCAAGTGATTTAACCACTATTGTGCTACTAAAATTTAGGAATAAGTATTGTTTTGGTCCCTAACGTTGAGGGTCAGAATTAAAACCGTCCTCAATGTAATTTTGAATTTAAAATCATCTTTAATGTTTTTTTTCGTATTAAAATCGTCATTTTTAATAAAATTTTTAATTTTATTCCTAAACTATCCATATTTTAATAAAAAAATTATAAAATTAAAAAATAAAAGAAAATAACGGTTTTGTGGGAGGGAGGGGGGAAGGAAACGCGTTTTTGGGGGTGAGGGTTGGGGGGGAAGGGAAGGAAATGCGAATGGGGGAGGGGAAGAGGCCATCGCCGCCACCGTTGGGTCCTTCGTCACCGAGCAGGAGCAGGAGCAGCGAGAGAGGAGATCTGAAAAGAGAGAGGGAGCACTGGTGGAGGGGAGGAGGCCGTTGCCATAGCTGCCGCCACCATCGCGACACCTACATCGTCGTCAGTCCGCCCACGAGCCGCCGCTAGAAACGTCGCCGCCGTTCATGCATGCTTCTGCCGCTGCCGTGGAATGCGTCGCCGGGAAGAGGAGCCTGACGCGAGGAGGATGGCGCGCGAAGGAGAGAGAGAAATCTGAGGCTGAGTTGGGTTGCTGCCACTGCCGATCTACCCAGCCGCTGTCGCTCCGTCGTCCACAAGCTGCCGGTGGTTCTTGCTCAGGCTTCTGCTTGCTGCTTTTGCTTGAGCTTCTGCTTCTACTTCTTGTTGAATTTGTTCTTCTGCTTGTTGATTTGACTTTGTGTTTGAACTTCTGCATCTGTTTCTGTTTAGATTCTGCTTTCTGCTTCTGCCTTCTGCTTGTGTTGATTTTTTCTGCTTTCTGCTTCTGCTTGTGTTGATTTCTATGTTCATTTGAATTTTTTTTAATGTTGAACGTTGTGTTATTATTAATTTGAATGTTCTGTTATTGTTGATAATGGATTCTTGAATTTGAATGTATGTTCTGTTGTTATTATTGTTGTGGAAAGAAATGGCTGATAGTGGAAATAGGGGCGGTGACGGTTGGTGGAGAATGCAAAATGAACAGTGGTGGTGGAGAATGTAAAATGATCGGATGGCTGATAGTGAAAATAAGGGGGTAGCGATGATGGAGAATGCAGAATGTAGGGAATGCAAAATGAACAGTAATAGGGGTTGGGGGTATTGTTGTCTTTTAAAAAATTATTTTATTAGAAAAGACGATTTTAATACGAAAAAATGTTAAGCATGATTTAAAATCCAAAATTACGTTAGAAACGATTTCGATTCTGACTCTCGATGTCAGGGACCAAAATAATACTTATCCCTAAAGTTTAAATCTAAACATGAGTTAACAAAGTCTCCCGAAGAAGAGGAAGAAACATGAAAACATGGGGCTACGAACATACTCTTACCTTAAAGTTAAAGAATAATGCGAACAGAGAAAGAATAACAAAATAGGAAATAATTAACCATTTGTAGGATCACGTAAGGTTTTTAGGTTTTGATAGGACAAGGCGTAGCTTCTTGAAGACGGATCATGAAAATGCATGACACAATCTTGGACAGTGTGGTCATGCAAATAAAGTTATTGGGCCTTCCATGCTAAATTGGACACACCAGCCATGACTAAACACTTGTATGTAAACCAAGTTAGGTTTGTCTAGTGATTAACACATTAGTCTACTTAAGTAAATGTTAGGGGTTCGAATCCTGTCTTGTGTATACAGCAATTTATTGGCCAGTAACAAAACCTTAAATGAAATTCAGTAACACTACAGATTAATTTAGTTTTTAGCCTGTTTAAAAAATACCGTGGAAAACCAAAAATAAAAAACTTGTATGTAAGTAACGATACATGATGAAAACAAACTTTAGGCTTTCACGATTGATTAATTCTTAAACCTGGCAAGCGTAACTCAATGGACCAATTTAAAATTTTGAGGCTGCTATATACCAAAAACTCGTCTAACCCAAACCGTACTCATCTAACCCGAACCGTCTGACCCACCTCGTCACCAAATAGTTCAACTTGGTCCAAAGTAATAATTCAGTTAATTATTAACTGAATAACAGAGAACAAGTAGGGAAGAAATAAATAGAAGAATTGGATAATTTAGTATTTTCTTAATTCATATACATAGTTATAAACTTGTAATTATAATTGAACAGTTTACTTTTAGGATTTTAGCTATGTTAAGTATGTCAACTCGTTACAGCCACTCATGAGACAAGTTTTATGCAAAAAATTTAAAATTTAAAATTTAAAATTTAAAATAAAAAAATTATAAAAAATTAATTAACTGAAAAATAGTTAATTTTTTAATTAAACTCATTTATTACTCTCCACATTTAATATACTTTTATTTGGCATTTTCTATTTTCACCCTCCATAAAACAGTAAAATATTTTACAACTGATTCCAAACTTTAGATTTCTTAATTACTATGCAAATGACTTAGAACATGAAAACTAAAGGTAGTAACAAGAAATTACCGATTTGAGATTTACTTTCAACGTGATTAAACATGTAGGTATCATTAAACATCTACAACCGACAGCACCCAAACAAATTGAAAGGGTAAAAAAAACTAAAACCAACACAAGAAAACAGATGATGAAGTGGTAGGTGACTTGTATATGCCTGTGGTTATGAACAGTAAGAAGTAAGAACTAAGACCTAAATGGAAAACATATCATTGATCTACAACTCTCTGTCTGCAGTAATTGAAGGACCCAAGTACTTGATTCCATCCATTCTTGAATTCTCTGGCATCTCAATTTCTTCTAACCATCCGTACCTATCACTTTCCTCTTTCACCTCAGCTCCCTTGCCATCTACATAATTAGAATAATTAATTAGCTTAATCACCCAAACTTCACCATAGTGTAATTCTAAATAAAATATTAGGTTGTGTTTAGAGATTGTCTCTTAATCTAATAAAGGGAGTCACTTAGATAAAGATGTAAAAAACGTCTTTTTTAAAAATGTTTTTAAAAATCAAATTTAACATATATAATCAATTAAATTATATTATTTTTATTAAAATTAGACTGGATAAATTAATTTAACAAAAAATTAATAAATTTAATTTTAAACCGGTATAAATTAATATTTTTTATAAAAAATTATTACAATATCCTTATTATAAAACACAACTAAAATATCTCTATTATATATATATATATATATATATATATATTAATTTTTAAAATTTTAAATTTTAATCCTATAACCATAGAAAAGAAAAGAGTTAGAATTTAGAATTCTCAAAATTAATATATATATATATATATATATATATAATAAAAATATTTTAGTAATTTTATATAATATGGGTATTGTAGTCATTTTTTATAAAAAATAATTAATTTAGACAGATTTAAAATTTAATTCATTATTTTTCGGTCAAATTAATTTGTATGACCTAATTTTGACAAAAATAACATAATTTAAATAATTATGTGTTAAAGTTAAATTATAAAAAAATATCTTAAAAAAAAGACTTTTTTGCGTCTTTATGGAAACATCTTCCATACATTGACAAAAAACATAGACAAGGACATAGATTTTCTATTTATGGAATAAAAAAGAATTTAATTTTAATGCAATGCGATGTTAGATAATTAAGCAGCGAATTTGAAAATTAGTTATTTTTATTGATGTGACAATACACGTCTAAATGTCATCAAAATTAAATTCAGACAAAAATTTTAGGAACAAATATCTATCCAACCAAACCGAATCTTAAAGGTGAGGCCTTTTCCTAAACAAAGAACAAAATCCATCCTGCTTGTGAAGACATGAACTACATGTCTAAGAAGTGACAATTCCTTATACAACACTTTTTTCATTTCATATTAACAAATTTATGAATCCAAATTGCATGCAAACATACATTTATGAATGTATGTGTCATGAAACCATCCATTCCAAAAAGCTTAAACTAATAAGATGAGGCACCATAAATAGTTATGTTGCAAAAGACTCTTTTTGAGTTTGCTTGATTTTTGCATAGACTTTTTTTTATTTGCCTTATGCTAACTTTTTACTTTTGACATTCACAAAAGATCGAACTCTAAATCTTTTCAGATAAAGGTCTGATACCATGTCATAAAACCATTCAGCCCAAATATAAGTTAAAACAATTTCTCAGTTGAATCGGAGCGAGTAATTGTCTAAAATGATGGGATTGCTTACCGGAAAATGTAGTGAATAGATGATCTTTATAGTAGGAGCAATCCCTTCCGTCTTCTTTGGAATAAGGAGGACCAATTACATCAAGCACAGCACATGGTGTTATGGCTGTGAATTCATGGATATTACCTCCTGTCTTTGGATACAGAACCGAAGTGTCGCACGGCGCTGTGAAGACGTTATCAGCTTTTAATTTTGCCAGTCTCACTGCAAGACAAGGTTTAGAATATGGGTTAGATTTCAGAAGCTAGTGTATATCTCAATTCCCAATCCCATCAACTCAAGACTATCAAATTTAACACATACATTGTGACTGTCCCTGCGAAAGACGGCGAGTGATCTCAGGATCAACCCAATCATAAGACTTGATGTGCATTTTCCCCAATAGAAGCTTACTGAAAACTGTCATTTCCGGGTGATTGTGGAGAGGAATTACTCCCTTTGCTGGTAGGAAAAAGATGCAGAGCTGCAAGAACAAAGGAAAGTTAGTAATTATCCTAACATTAACATCATTTTAGATTCATGAATCTTCCCAAGACATACCGAGAAATTAGCACACTGGTATATTGTTGTGTAGGTGACCCTTGGGTTATCTTTGATGGGGTTTTCAGGATTGAAGAATGGCAAGTCTTTGCTTAGCCCAAGATCTTCTGGCTTCAAGGTATCTGTTTTGTTAACCACACACCATTTCAGAGAAAGTCATAAATCAATCAAGAATCAAGGACCTTGAATGACGGAAATAAATCCCCTCAATTTTTCTACTAATTGATGTTGTCAAATGTACTTTTAGCAAAAACAAGAAAGGTGCATTGTCCTCAAATGTTTATATTTTCATAAACAATAAACAAACTTTGAAATGTCATTACATTATCTAGGTAGAGTTTAATTTTGATGCACTCAGTGCAATCACAATCATAAATAAAATAGTTAGGCATAAAATTGGAAAATAGTTAAGCATAAAATTCTACAAAATATAAATAAATAAAAGACTTGGGCAGAAAAAGAAATATATGGTGCAAAGGTTAAAACAATCAAATAGCCAGTACACGTAAATGGAAATTAAATCCAATTAATTAGTCATAATCAACCTGTGAGTGTAATTATAAAAGAACATGAAAATCCAAAGAAATGAAATCATATATGTCGTACCAAGAGTGCAAGAGAGTTTGTGAACATCTTGTGGTGAAGGAACGGTTCCAGGACCCTTGAATGTTTCTCTGCATGAAAGGAAAAGATCCTCAAGTGCCTTTGGAACTTTAGGCACTGCCTTCTTTATTCTCCGATAAGGCTTCTTCTTCTTCGCGATCACCCTTTTTGCACAACCAATCCTTAAACCACCCTCCATGAATGAATTAATGAACGAACGAACTTCTATTTTTTCTTCAGTGTTTCAGCTGGATCAACATTTTCCTCTTGGAGATGGACTTGATGATTCTTCTTCTTCTTCAAAAACTTTGGAGTGATTCAAAAATGGAAACTCTTCTGGTAGTTTTGATATTACTATAAATTTGATTTGGAACTCAAGAATGAAATAGGTAATGGTTGACTGAAAGAGAAAGAAAGAGAATCTTTGATATTTTCTGCAAAAATGACCCAAATAACTTAAATAAAACGTGTATCAAAATTGCTACAGTACGATGAGGTTTCTGAAGATGTAAGAGAAGATTGGGAGAAATTGGAGGTGATATTTATATGTAGTGAGAGATAAGAATAATGGAATTAGTTTAGAGTGAGAGAAAGTGTAGAGAGAGAGAAATCTAAGATTGAAAACCATGGGCTATTTTCTTTTAGGAATGTAGTGCCAATGTGCCATGTTGACAAGTGACAACCGTTATTGCAACTACGAAGAAATCAAAACAAGATCAAATAAAAAAATTAATATATTTTATAAAATAATTTTATATGTGTATTTAATAATATAATATCAGTAAAAATAAATATTTTTTATATTAAATATGTGAATAATTATTTAAAAAATAGATATAATTATATGTATTTTTATATTTAAATAATTTTAATTTAAAATTTAATTATTTTTATTAATATAATAATATATAATTAATTATTTGTGTAATTTTTTTTAATTTTTAAAAATTAATAGTGTATAAAAATTAAATTAAAAAATAAAAGAAAAAGCAATATTTAGATCCACTTCGCGCCCCCATAGAATTGTTTGGAAACTGGCGGTTAGAGCGACCCCCTGTTTTGAGTTGAGACCTGGGACGACGACCCCATAGTCGAATTTACCAAAATACCCATCATATAAAAGAATTTACACAAAATAATATAAATAGTAAAATAGGTGGCAACTTTTTTCTTTATCCACTGTTGCTGGTTTCAACAGGGAGGATGACAAAATCAAGGTGCTTTAATAGACTTAGAGCCTAGAGGGGAAGATTAGTGAATAAATAAATATATAGATAGGCTGATTTATTTGTAATCCACGTCCATAATAATAGCTTAGATCTAACAGCACACAAAAATATAATAATTATTATTGATTAGATCTGTAATTAAAGTAGTGTTGTGTGTGGAATGAAAGGGCGATGTACGTGGACGCAAAACAAGGGAAAGATGAAATCACAGGTGGATTAAGGTAATTCACAACGTAGCTATCATTTTAGAGACCAGAGAAAGGCGTGGTGGGCTTGCTTCTATGTTCACATTGACACGTGTCCACTTGTCTTTTCGTTTCACCTTTCGCATTCAACAACGGAGTCCGGTTTTCTTCTACTAGATATTTTTCTGTTTTTGCCATAAGTATACTTTCCGAGTTTGTCTTAAGCGTTTAACCATGTCACGTTTTTTTTTTTTTAAGTTAAGAATAAGTCTCGAATTCGCAAGATCTAACTAAATATATAATTCGTTGGCGTTTCATTATGTCACACTCATAGTATAAAATAATTGCAAAAATATTTTCTAAAAGCTTAAAACCTACTAAACAATAAAAACTCAAAACCTACTAATTTTATTTCTTATTTCTAATAGCAGAATATTTTCTAAAAAGACACTACAACACCCTTTACTTTTCTTAGAGATACATTATTGTTCCTACCCTGGCCCAATAATAAAAGTCCAGGTCTAAATAAGAGGCCTAATCCAGAGGATCGAGCCTTACTAAACACCAACCTTCACACTTAGAAGTCGGTGTCAAACCCGACCTACTCCCAAGAAGTCGGGACGGAGAATAGCTGGCAGATAAGCACTCATTTAAATGAGTAACTGCCCCTAAAATCTCTCAAACTACTTTAATCGAGCCATATCTTAACCTCCCTAAGATAATGGGACGGTTGACACCCTAAAAATATGGCACTACTCCAACGGTGGTTATTGGCTCACCACTACAAATACACTGACACCCCTCAGGTATCTCTAAGCCCAATACTCTCTAGACCTGCTCACACCCTTGCTAACTTAGGCATCGGAGTGTCTTTGCAGGTACCACCCCCCATTCACTCACGAACACAAGTCGGAAGGAGGCTCCAACGTGCAAACCAGCTCGGAAGCCACCATCCACGAACGATTGGGCCAACCAAAGCCATCCCTCTTATTAATCTCCGATTACCCATCGTAACATTGGCGCCGTTGCCGGGGACCTGAGAGATCATCCCACGATGGTAGATAGATCCCACGAAGAAGGCCATGTAGAAACAGACTCTGAACAAGAAAACCTGGACACAGGCAACAACGATGTGGACCTCACCCTCCACCAAGAAATCGATAATCAGCACAGGGAAGGCACTTCCGGAATAAAGAATCCGAAGGTGAGCTCCTCACAAGGAGAGCGACAAAAGAAAACTGAAAGAGCCTAAAAGAGGAGAACGACGAAAAGAGTTAGAAAGAAAGCTCTTACAGTTGGAATCCTCCCTCAAAAGTCGCAACTCCCGCGATGAACACGAAGAACCACCTTTAGGTGGGGAGGATCCCTTCAGCGAGGACATCATGAGGGCTAAAGTTCCGAGAAACTTCAAAAGCCCTGACATGGACCTCTATGACGGGACCACGGATCCGAAACATCATCTGGGCAACTTCAAAAGTCGGATGTACCTAGCTGACGCTTCCGACGCTACACGATGCAAGGCCTTCCCGACCACTCTATCGAAAGCAGTGATGAAGTGGTTTGATAGCCTCCCCCCGAGGTCGGTTACTAGTTTTGAAGACCTCTCGCGGAAGTTTTTGATGAGGTTCTCAATCCAGAAAGACAAAGTGAAGCATGCACCGAGCCTCCTGGGAATAAAGCAAGAGGTCGGAGAATCTTTACGAACCTATATGGAAAGGTTCAACAAAGCATGTTTGGAGATTCAAGACCTACCCACCGAAGCAGTAATAATGGGGTTAGTCAATGGACTTAGGGAAGGTCCTTTCTCGCAGTCCATATCCAAAGACACCCCACCTCCTTGAGTGATGTAGGAAAGAGCTGAAAAGTACATCAACATGGAGGAAACGCCAAATTAAGAGACCTGAGTTGGCGACCCGGACCCCCTCCCTCAACAAAAGAGAGGGAAAGGGAAGCCAAGAAAAAGAAGAACTCGGTCTGGAAAGGCCGAGAAAATATCACTCTTATACTCCTCTGAAAGTCTCTATAGTGGACGTATACAGAGAGATTTGTAACACTGAGAGATTGTCACCCCCTAGACCCATTAAAAATAAAAAAGGGGGAAGCCGCAACGATTACTGCGAGTACCATAAGATATATGGTCACTCCACAAACGACTGTTACGACCTTAAAAATGTGATAGAAAAGCTGGCTAGAGAAGGTCGGCTTGATAGATATCTCATAGAAAGGTCAGACGGTCACGGAAAGAGAAAGCGAGACGACATGGATAGAAGAGACCCACCACCGCAGACACCAGAGAGACATATTCACATGATCTCAAGAGGGTTTGCGGGAGGAGGACTCACCAAATCCTCTCACAAAAGACATCTCAAAAGAGTCTATCAGGTCGGGGAAGAGCCAGCCGACCTCCCTACCATTTCATTCACCAAAGAAGATGGGCGAGGAATAATCCCTGGACATGATGATCCAGTAGTGATAACCATGATCCTAGCAAATGCCCATCTCCACAGAACCCTGGTGGACCAAGGAAGCTCGGCGGACATTCTTTTTAAGCCCGCCTTCGACAAACTAGGGTTAGATGAGAAAGAATTAAGAGCTTACCCCGACACCCTATACGGACTAGGGGACGCGCCAATAAAACCACTAGGATTTTTACCCCTTCACACTACTTTTGGAAAAGGGGAAAAATCAAAGACTCTGAGTATAGACTTCATAGTCATCGATGTGGGGTCAGCATATAATGCTCTAATCGGCAGAGCTACCCTCAATCGACTCGGAGCAGTGGTATCTACTCCTCACCTCTGCATGAAATTCCCAACCTCAGCGGGAATAGCAACGGTAAGGGGAGATCAAAAGTTAGCAAGGAAGTGCTACAATGAAAGCCTAAACCTAAGGGGAAAGGGCAGAGAAGTTAACACAATAAAGCTCGGTGGCGCAAGGGCCAGAGAAGAACTGCGACCACAACCGAGAGGAAAAACCGAGGAGATACAGTTGGTAAAGAGGAAGGGAAGAACACCCATATAGGATCCAACCTAGGGGAAACTCTAAAACAAGGGTTGACTAGGCTCCTAAGAGATAATTCCGACCTCTTCGCCTGGAAGGCCTCTGACATGCCTGGGATCGACCCCGAGCTCATGTCCCACAAACTCTCGGTTTATCCAGGATCCCGACCTGTACAACAAAGAAGACGCAAGCTCGGCCTAGAACGAGCCCTAATAGTGGAAGAACAAGTACAGGCGCTCCTGGAAGCTGGCTTCATCAGAGAAGTCAAGTACCCAACATGGCTAGCCAATGTAGTGCTAGTCAAAAAACAGAACGGCAAATGGAGAATGTGTGTCGACTACACCAACTTAAATAAGGCATGTCCTAAGGACCCTTATCCCTTGCCAAGTATTGATACCCTAGTAGACTCTAGCTCGGGGTACCAATACTTATCATTTATGGATGCCTACTCGGGATATAATCAAATCCCGATGCACGAACCCGACCAGGAGAAAACATCATTCATCACACCCAGAGCTAATTTCTGCTACGTGGTCATGCCATTCGGATTAAAGAATGCAGGGGCCACATATCAAAGGTTGATGAATAAAGTGTTTTTCCCTCATCTGGGGAGTCTAATGGAAGTATACGTCGATGACATGCTGGTAAAGACCAAGAAAGAAGACGACCTTTTGACAGACCTCTCGCAAGTCTTCGACACTATAAGGCTGCATGTGATGAGACTAAATCCCGCAAAGTGCGCCTTCGCAGTGGAAGCAGGGAAATTTCTAGGATTTATGCTAACACAAAGAGGGATCGAAGCAAATCCCGACAAGTGTAGAGCCATCCTAGAGATGAAAAGTCCGACTTGTCTGAGAGAAGTCCAGCAGCTAAATGGCCGACTTGCGGCCCTCTCCAGATTCCTGTCAGGATCGGCACTAAAATCCCTTCCACTATTTTCCTTATTAAGAAAGGGATGCCAGTTCGAATGGACTTCTGAATGCGAGGAGGCATTCCAGGAGTTCAAAAAGTTTTTAAGCCAACCTCCTATTCTAACCCGACCCGTACCTGGGAAAGACCTCGTCATATACTTGTCCGTAGCAAACAAGGCTGTCTCGTCAGCCCTGATAAAAGAAGACGAGGTCGGACAACATCCAGTCTACTTCATCAGCAAAGTTCTACAAGGCCCCGAACTAAGGTACCACAAACTAGAAAAGTTTGCTTACTCCTTGGTAGTAGCCTCGCGAAGGTTACGGCCTTACTTTCAAGCTCACACCATAAGAGTCCGTACGAACCAACCCATGAAGCAAATCCTCCAAAAAACGGATGTTGCAGGGAGAATGGTTCAATGGGCAATAGAGCTCTCCGAGTTCGACTTAAGATATGAAACTCGGATAGCGATCAAAGCTCAATGCCTCGCCGACTTCGTTGCGGAATACGCAGGGGATCAAGAGGAAAAACCAACTACATGGGAACTCTATGTAGATGGATCCTCCAACAAAACGGGAAGCGGCGCAGGCATAATATTGGTAGATGAAAGAGGAACCCAGATAGAGGTTTCTCTAAAATTTGAATTCCCAGCTTCAAATAATCAGGCAGAATATGAAGCCTTGATTGCGGGGCTAAAACTAGCAGAAGAAGTCGGTGCTACAAAGGTGATGATATACAGCGACTTGCAAGTGGTGACCTCCCAAATAAGCGGAGAATATCAGGCAAAGGACCCAAATATGAAGAGGTACTTGAAAAAAACTTTGGAATACCTCGGGCGCTTTGCAGAAACCGAGGTCAAACACATAACTCGGGATCTGAACAGTAGAGCAGACGCCCTATCCAAGCTAGCAAGTACCAAACCAGGAGGGAACAACAGAAGTCTGATCCAAGAAACCCTCCAGGAACCCTCAATAATAAAAGATAAACAAGAAGTACTTGAGGTAGTCGGTTTAAACCTCGGATGGATGAACCCCTTAGTTGAATACATGAAATTCGACATCCTCCCTAACGAGGAGAAAGAAGCTAAAAAGATCCGAAGGGAAGCACAACACTACACCTTGGTGAGAAATATCCTCTACAGAAGGGGGATATCAACACCATTGTTAAAGTGTGTACCGACCTCAAGAACCACCGAGGTACTGGAGGAAGTACATAGTGGAATCTGCGGTAACCATCTCGGAGCAAGGTCACTAGCCAGGAAAGTAATCCGAGCTGGATTTTATTGGCCGACCTTGCAGAAAGATACCACAGAATTTGTGAAAAAATGTCAACCATGTCAAATGCATGCAAATTTCCACGTGGCTCCACCAGAAGAACTTATCAGTATCACTTCTCCATGGCCTTTTGCAAAATGGGGAATGGATTTGTTAGGTCCTTTTTCCCAAGCGCCTAGACAAGTCAAATACCTGATCGTGGGAATAGATTATTTCACAAAGTGGATAGAAGCAGAACCATTGGCCACCATCACCGCTCAAAGAAGTCGGAGATTCCTCTACAAAAATATCATCACAAGATATGGGATACCTTACTCCATCACTACGGACAATGGAACCTAGTTCACCGATGCTACCTTCAGAAGCTTAGTGGCCAGTATGAAAATCAAACATCAGTTCACCTCGGTGGAGCACCCACAAGCCAATGGACAAGCCGAGACAGCCAACAAAGTCATACTGGCAGGACTAAAGAAGAGACTACAAGAAGCAAAAGGAGCTTGGGCTGAAGAGCTCCCTCAAGTGCTATGGGCTTACAGGACAACACCCCAATCTGCCACTGGAGAAACACCTTTCCGACTAGTCTATGGTGTGGAGGCAATGATACCAATAGAAATCAATGAGCAAAGCCCAAGGGTAATTCTCCACGATGAGATCGGAAATATACAGGGGCACAAAGAGGAGCTCGACCTGCTCCCCGAAGTCCGAGAAGATGCCCAGATAAGAGAAGCAGCGTTAAAGCAAAGGATGACTACAAGGTACAACAAAAAAGTCATTCGAAGAACATTTGCTCCAGATGATTTGGTCTTAATCAGAAACGACATTGGAGTCAACAAATCAGGAGAAGGAAAGCTCGCCGCAAATTGGAAGGGACCATACAAAGTCAATGAAGTTGTAGGAAAAGGTTATTATAAAATAATCGACCTGAACGGCACTGAGGTCCCGAGGTCGTGGCATGCTTGTAACATGAAAAGGTACTATAGCTAAAAGCGAACTCTACTCCCTGATGTACTCTTTTCCCAACTTCATGATTTTTTCCCAAAAGGGTTTTTTCTGGAGAAGGGTTTTTAACGAGGCATCATAGTGGAGGCTAAGGGAAATAGATTATCAAAACCCTTAGTAGCAAAAAAAGGTACCTCCCCGATTAATAAAGATCTTTTTCATCTACGATATCTCTTATGAAATCCTTTTCATTTTTTATTTTTTAAGTCTTTCTACGAAACGCGCCGACTTAAGCTCGACAAAATGTGAAAATCCCATGAACCGACCTAAAAGGTCGTCAGGATAAAACGACGAGGTACAAGTCGGTGTAAAGAGGTTATAAGAAGTCGATCGTAAAAACTCGGGTTCAAATCCGACTCATAAGTCGAAATGAGATCCCGAGTAGAAAAGCTCGGAAATACTTCGATCCATAAATCGGAATGAAGGACCGAGTAGAAGAAAAACGCATCGCAAAAATAACCTAAGTCATAAGAACTCACCAAAACTAAGTTGAGTATGAGGGATAACGAAAAGAGATAGGAAAACCTAGGAAGAAGTTTAAAGGCTGTCCTAAAAAGCCCTTAAACAAAAAAGCTCAGAAAAACAAACAAGCAAAAAGAAAGGTTTTTCAGGAAAAGGTCAAGGGGAATTCAGAAAACAATACACGCATAAGGTAACTTAAACCCTTATCCAAAAAAGGGTATTTATTTTGTTAAGTTAAAACCCTTATCAAAAAGGGCACGCATAAAATATTTTGTTTACGGCCTCAAGGGGCCAAAGAAAATTGTTCAAACCAGAGATAAATAAAGAGTTTAAAAAACGGGGGCCCACAGGCCGGACCCCAAATAGCCACAAGTCATTTTTTAGAAAGATCACCACCACCGGAATCAGGAGGAGCGCCACCAGAGGTATCCATGGGAGAGGAAGAGATCGGAGGAACTGCTGAAGAACCCGGAGCGTCTTTGGAATGAGGAGGAGACTCAATAATCCTCTGCCCCCGAGTCTTCAATTCTGACTCGGAAACAATTACGGGGGCAGGAGGATCCACGATGGCACCATCAATAACGACTTTGTCAGGATGTAAAGGAGAAAGATCCAAGTCGGGAGCAATCACCCTGACTTGCTCCAAGAAAATCCTCCAAGACTCCTCGGCGCCATCAGCAATTGAGTCCTCCAACTCATCATATGCCTTCCGAGAATTCAGCAGATCATTCTTCACAGACACAAGATCCTTGAATAAGTTTTGATAACTGGCCTGCGCCGTCTTCCTCAACTCCATCTCCATGTTATATTGGGCCTGCAAAGCCTTCCCTTTCTCCCGGAAGGTATCTCTCTCCTCCCTCAGCTTGGCAATCTCCTTCTTCAACTCTCCCTCATCTCTGATATGAGCAAGCCTTCCCTCTAGCTCCTCGACCTTTGAGGTCGTACCTAAAGAGCTGAGGGGAGCCTTCTCAAAGATATCCAAGAGCTTGCCACAAACCCCCGCCGCCTTGAGACTCTCCTCGACCATCGTGGTAAGGTGGCCCTGAACAGACATATCATCCATGCCTATACGAACATGGGGATAGATATTCTTTCGGACAAACTTAATAGCATCCGCCTTAACCTCACCAGAAGCACCAGACTCCAAAGTCTTGCGCTTCTTTGGATCAGGGGAGGGTCGGACAACGGGGAGCGACTGAGGGGGAGCTGAAGAAGAAATTACGATAGGCTTGGAAAGAGTCCCAATATTCCGAGGAGGAGGAGGAGGGGAGATAACCCTGGCACCACCGGCCCGAGCGCGAGACTTGGCCTTGGCCTCCTGGACTCTTTGGAAAGATTCTTGAGCATTTGTTTTAGCCATTTCTGAAAAAGAAAAACAATAGCTAAAGAATCAAACAAGTCGGAATGATCAGTTGATAAGTCGGAAATTTAAAAACAAGAAAAAGCTACCTAGCTGCGCCTGGACAAAGGTCGGAGACCCTTGGAGAAACTTCTTAGTATCCAAATATGGGGCCCTCCCCCACACTTCTCGGAGGAATCCCACAATGGCGACCTCTATTTCATCCAGGTCGTCCAGACCATATTTCTCACAAGGGGAGGCCTCCAGCCAATATAAGGGAAAGCGAGGAGAAGAGTTATCATCCAGAAAAAAGGGGTGGTGACCCTCTACAGCTTGCACTTTGAAAAAATAATTTTTGAAGTCATGGAAGGATTCGTCAAAAAGGGTGAAAATCCTCCGACCTTGTATGGCTCGGAAGGACACCCATTGCTGTTTGTTGTTTAACTCACTAAAGGGCTTAGTCATGTGGAAAAGAAAAAAGAAAATCCTCAAAGAAGTCGGGAAGTCCAAAGCTTGACTAATAAATTGATAAATTTTCAGAAAATCCCAAGAATTGAGGTGAAGTTGGGTAGGGCAACTCGACAGTGGTGCAAAACAGACATTTCAAAATCCGAAAAAGGAAGGAAGACACCCAGACGGGTGATCATACATTCATACATAAAGAAGAAATGAGAAGACGTCTCATTAGCCCTTCCAAAGCAAACCCGGTCTTCTGGACCCGGGACTACCAACTCATACTTCGGCTCGTCATTCTCAGAAACACAAATCCTGTGGTGAGTACGAAGATGAGTAATAAACTCCGCATCAACCAAAGGTTCCTCTCCTAGGACTGTGACATCAACCCATTGAGAAAGAGCCTCTACAGAAGACATTTTCTAAAAACACGACGAAAACCTACAAAGAAAAAAGGAAAAAGAATAAAACGAGAGTCCCTAAGGGGATACGAAAGCCTACAACGTCACTTCTCCCTCCCAAAGAAAATAAAAGCATGCAATCACAAAGCATGTCATAAAAGTAAACGCTAACCTTTATCCGAAACCGAAGGTTGAAAGAAGCAGAGGTCTCCAAATGCAAGAATGAAGCACAAAGCAAGAAGAAATTTGAAAATTGCAGAAACGAAAAAATGAAAGAGAGGGAAAGTATTTATAAACTAAGGGGCATAATGGTAAAAGCGGGGCAGTCATTAATGAGAATGCACTGTTACCAAAGTCTACGCATATCCCTAACGGACACGACGCTTGATTAGACGTAACCGTCAGAACCGAAAAGACACGGAAAGTCACGTCGGTTTCAGAAAATCACGTCGGTCCTCCAACAAGTCGACTACGATCCCGAGTAGAATACTTGAACCCAAGTCCTATAAAGATCTTGGGCTCAAGTAGGGGCACTGTTCCTACCCTGGCCCAATAATAAAGGCCCAGGTCCAAATAAGAGGCCTAGCCCAGAGGATCGAGCCTTACTAAACACCAACCTTCACACTTAGAAGTCGGTGTCAAACCCGACTTACTCCCAAGAAGTCGGGACGGAGAATGGCTGGCAGATAAGCACTCATTCAAATGAGTAACTGCCCCTAAAATCTCTCCAACTACTTTAATCGAGCCATATCTTAGCCTCCCTAAGATAATGGGACGGTTGACACCCTAAAAATATGGCACTAGTCCAACGGTGGTTATTGGCTCACCACTACAAATACACTGACACCCCTCAGGTATCTCTAAGCCCAATACTCTCTAGACCTGCTCACACCCTTGCTAACTTAGGCATCGGAGTGTCTTTGCAGGTACCACCCCCCATTCACTCACGAACACAAGTCGGAAGGAGGCTCCAACGTGCAAACCAGCTCGGAAGCCACCATCCACGAACGATTGGGCCAACCAAAGCCATCCCTCTTATTAATCTCCGGTTACCCATCGTAACAATTATCATTCGCTAATTTTATATAATTTATTTAGTGACTGCTAATTTTATATAATTAATTTTTAATAACGAAATAATATAACTATTGCATGAATAAAATTTTTACCGATAATATATGAAAACTGAATCATTGTTTTAATTTTTTATATATATATATATATATATATATATATATATATATATATATAATTTTAATATATTGTTAGTATAAAATTATTTTATATATATATTTAATCAGATAACGTCATATTTTATATTGACTAACTAATCATTCAAAAAAAATAATTGTGATTATATGACTATAAATTATATTATTAATACATGAAAATTAATATATATATATATATATATATATATATATATATATATATTTCGTAACTTGTAAAAAGCAGTATTTTAAAAACCGAATCGGATCGACCAGTTTAATCGGAACCGATCTTTTAACAGATTCGGTTTATATAAAAAATTGTTAGGCAAAAAATTAGCGAAAAATTGGTCGAATTGGTGATAAACTGTAAACCGGTAAAATCGGTCAATTTTTTAACGGTTTTTATAATTATAACTAGTGTATGTTTTCGTACCCTGTACGGATAATATATAAAATTATATAAAGGCTTTTATTAAATAAAAATATATATAATTATTATTATAAATATTTAATAAAGATAATTAAAATCAAATTCTAAGAATTTTTAATATTAAAAATAATCAATATTTGTCTTAATCAATTTGAGTTTGTTGAGTGACCATCTCACTCATCCATTTAAGCAAGTATTAGGATGTTCGAATCTCGCTTTGCGTGCGTAGCAATTCATTGGCAAGCGATTGACCCTTAATAAATGGAGTATCAATACGTGGTTAGACTTTACGGGAGTACCGAAATCCGTGAGTATCCGACCCATCCCTACCAATAATAACTCGACCCAAGGCGAGGCAAGTCTCGTTCAGGACGAATGTTCGAGCGGGGCAGAACGGGGTCGGATTTAAGGTGTACCCGCTCCAAGATATATACATATAAACACCTTTTATGGATTAAAATTTGCCTCACATCACAGATTCAATGATTAGTCTGAGTCCATATTCCATAGCCACGCCAGAGAGACTCAGTGATCCTCACCCAGAGTCTTCTTCTTCTCGACTTCCCTACAAAAAATCTCATAGCTCTCATTGTCGTCACAACTTTCTCATCTCGCTACTGAGCCCCTGGTCGTCACTGCAGCTTTGTGTGAGTGTGTCACCGGAACCCCTTTCTCCTGAGTGTGTCGCTATCTTCCTCCTCTATTTATCTTCCGCAAATAAGTTTTCCTCTCTCTCTTATTATGAATGACTAAATCTGTATTTCATTGAATCTCTACTTGGTGAAGTTGTGAGTATCTGTTGTAATTTTATTGGCGAAGTTGCATTGTGAATTTGTGTTGTAATTTTGTTTATATATGTGCAATGGGTCTAATCTACATTTCAATTATTTCTGTCCATATTTTGTATGTACTAATATTTTCATGATTGATTCTAAGATTATTTTATATAAAAATAAATATATTTCATGATTGATTCTTTATTGAAGTGTGAGTGTTCTCGTTACATAAAGTTCATTTTGTATTTTTCATTTTAAATCGTTATTGACTTTGGGTTCTAGTTACTGATATTGGCATATTGCAATAGTTTATATATGTTGATTGAGAATTAGAACTTTTGTGATTTTGGTTGATTTATATATGTGCAATAGATCTAATTACTGATGTTGTAATGGTTTGCTCAGTTTTTAAATAAGTACTTTATATATAGTTTGTTTAGATTTTTCAATTTTTTCAATATAGGTGCCTTAAGATTATTTCATGGCTAGTAATGTTAGAGAGGACGCATAAAACAACAGTATTGCTCCTAAAGATATTGAAAATTTGAAATTGACATTTAGAGTAATGCTAATACACTTCATGTTAAATTTGTAGTGATCAAGCATTAGTTTTTTTTATGTTATTTGACATTATATGAATTTTATATTTGCAGTTTAATTTATGTATAAATTTTAATATTTTATCTTAATTTATGTATGAGTATATAAATCTTAAAGTATTATTTAACTGTTATAGGACGGGTAAAAGTGAGGAGGGTACTCGCAGGAAAAGGTTATGGTACATCATTTTACTACCCATAGAAAAGGATTAGGATACAATACTATTTTACTACCCGTAAGTATAGGTGGAGCGAGTAGTTGAGAAGTTTAAGGATGGCGGGCAGGGTCGGGTAAGACAAAAACTCGCCTCAAACCCCAAACCTATACGTAGTGGATTAGTTCTCGACTTGTTCAGTTAAAAAAACACCATAAAAAATAGTTTGTCTTTTAAGTAGAATAATTTCTCATTGATAACAATATTTATGGAGATTTATTTTTGTTGGAATTTACATGCGACAATTTTATTTGTTAGCATCATATTCATTCTTGAAATCAAAAGAATATCATCAATATTATTACCTATTAAAATTTCATATTTTATGAAATGATTTTCAAGTTTTGAAACTTAGACTTATGCTATTATAAAAGGTATTAAGTTAGTTAATATTCCTTAATAACATTACTGGAACACTATCGTTGAGTATTAGTTTGTGGGAAGAGAAACCAATAATAATTTTTGTTATTCGATATATAATTTATTTTATTATAAAATAAATTATTATTTGCTAAATTGTTAAATACATTTTCTTTTAATTTCTTATACCATTTTATTTGGCAATGTTCTCATGCAGTGCGCGAAATAATTAATAAAAATATATGAAATTTTTATCAACAAATTAAAGAAAAAATATATATATAACAATTATTACTATAAATATTTTATAAAGTTATAACTAAAATCATAGATAACGATTTTTAATGTTAAAAATAATAAAAATAATTAGTATTTATTTTAATTAATTTGAGTTGGTTGAGTAGTTATCTCACTCGTCCACTTGCGGAAGTATTTTTGTATCTCGCTTATGTATATAACAACTCATTGACTAGTAACCGATCTTTAATAAATGGAGTTTCAATCTGTGGTGGATTAGTTCTCCGTTTGCCGAGTTGAAAAATACAGTAAAAAAAAGTATTTGTCTTGAAAATAGAACAATTATAATTGATAGCAATACTTGTGAAGACTTGTCTTTGTTGAAATTTAAATGTGACAACTTTATTTATTGATATCATATTCATTAATGAAGTCAAAATAATATGATCAACATTGTTACCGGTTAATATTTTACCTTTTATGACATGAGTTTCAAGTTTTCAAACTTATATATAGACTTATTTCTTTACAAAAGCTATTAGATTGATTAATATTCCTTAGTAATATTACTAAAACACTATATATATATATATATATATATATATATATAAATTTATTCTATTAAAAAAATTATTGTTTCTATATTGGTAAATATATTTTTTCATTTTTATACCAGTTTATTTCACAATAATTACCGTTAAAAAAATGAATGACAACACTATCTTATAATATGATGTATAAAATAATTTTTTATTTTAAAATTAATTTTGGTCAATAAAATTAAATTAAAAATAATATTTTACACAAATTTAAATTTGACTTTAAAATTGATTAACAACTCACCTTTTTTAAATTTTAATAACAAAAATAAAATTAGTTAAATACAAAATATTCGGTATTTAATAATTTCAATCATTTAAATTTCAATTAATGATAATTGAGTTAAAAATTAATTATAACTTAATAATCGACAATATATATATTAGTACACAAATAATAATATCTAATGTATAATTTATTTATTTTTTTGATAAGATTAATATATAATTTATTTATTTTTTTATAGGATTAATGTATAATTTGTCAAGAATTGGTTTATGATCCAATTTTTTTATAAATATTGTATTATATAAAAATAGTGGTCTTATTCTTTTGTTATTATTTAAAAAATTATTCATAATATTTTTATTACGTAATTAACTTAATTAATAATTTTTATTATTATTTTTTCACCAAAAAAATTCATATTTCTATTATTTATATATTTTTAATACAAATAAATAAGTTGATATTCTATTATATTTATTGTTCTAGATAATGGCTTGAGTTATTTATTTTTTATATTAATAATATAAAATAAAAAAATTATGTAATAAATCATATGTTATAAAAATGATTTAATTTATACATAAATTAAATTTATTAAAAATAAATTTTTTTATATATAATCATTTTTAATATATATAGTATCATGTATATATTATGATGATATTTTAATTATTATGTGAGTGATTATTATTATTATTATTATTATTATTATTGTTATTATTATTATTATTATTTGTTTGTTTGTTTTATTACGTTAGTAAATAATATTTAGACTAAAAGAGAAAAAATATAATTAAAATTTTTTAATTTGATTAAAAAATCTCTTGTAAGCATATCTAACTTTTATATATATATCAAATCGGCTTAAATTGAATTTCCGTTGTTAGTTAGAGATGGTAATGGATGCTTGTGTGAACGCGACAGACTTTCATTCCTGTCCTTTGCTCTTATTTTAAAAAAAATACCCTACATCCCCTCTCTATTTTCGTCGCAAATCCCTTTTTAATTATCCCCTCTTAAAAAATGCAGATACTTACAATTATCTATAGATATTTTTTTAGTTTTCTTTTAAATAAAAAAATCATAATATAATAATCATGAAATAATTAATTCAATATAATCCAACACAATTCATAATAACATTTAAAAAAAATATGAAAATATCTTCCAACAAATTACACAACATAATTTTTTGGAACGAAACAGAACGATGTAGTGACAAATTTAAGAGGCAGAGAATGTGAGTTAGAGAGAGATGCAAAATCAAGACTAAGGATCTGCCTAAAAAAAATAATGTTTGAATTGGAGGTAAGATTTAAGGTCACTAAATTCAAAAATATATATTAAGAAAAATAAGTAATTTTATATTCGCGTTGTTTTATCATGTCTTAAAGAGGGGGTAACTATGTCCCCGTTCCTATCCATTTCATGTGGATAGGTTCCCACAATCCCACTCATAAAAATTTGACATATTTCTATTAAGTCTCAAATTACGATTAATCCTTACGAATATTTATTTGGCTATTTTTTTATTATTCCAATTGCTAGTATTCATCGATTCGTGACGTGAAATTATACCAGCTACTTAGTCGATTCTTAGATAACCAAAGTCCAGTTTATATCATTCTCATAAAATTATACGTATCTTATTATAATAATATTAATAAAAAATAAATATTTAAATACTAAATGAGTCACATTTTTTGTATATATAACAATGATTAATATCACATTTTATAACTTGTGAAATCATATTATAAACTATTGATAAGATTGGATTATAACTATAAATTAAAAAAAATTAATTATAAATTTAAATGGCCTTAATTTTAAAATGTATAATTTAATAATTTTTCTTTAATTTTTATATATACTAATAATATTAATTCTTCTAACTTTTTTAGTCTATGTCCCCAATATATTGTTTCTTTAGAAATATTCAATTACATAAATACTATCTATTTCGTTATACAGCAGTCCAAAATTTTAATTATTTGGCTTTTATGGCGATGACCTCTACATTTTTAAGAATGTGATGAAATTTTTTATCTATATCACCATGTTATAGTAAAATACACCAACCTCTAAATTGAGATCGAAATCAATAACCAAATAAAAAAGAAGAAGAAAAAAGCCAAATACATAAATGTCTACTACTATGTTACATAGATAAATGTGAAAATACAATTATACAAGAATTTTTTTAAGTCATAATTCAAAATTCACCTATCCATTCTGTCAATCAATCGAGTGTCACAATCTCTATAGGTCGCCACGTTGACTTTCGAACACCTAAAAAGCCCTCATTTTCTTTAGTGTAAGTGATGCAAACTTCCCAGTTTATAGACTTCACATGCTCTCAAACTCATTAATTACCTTAGCAGTGTCTCGAACAATAAGCGTACTTTCGGGTCTCAGAACTTTATTAATATCAGCCACAACAACTTGAAAATTACACCTAATAGACCAATAAATATATTAGCAAAATGACACAAATAACTATTGTCTGTTGATATAATCTGACAAACTATTGATTTTGAACTTTTGATGAATGAGAAATAAAATAATTATACACATTTTTTTGAATTTTGAAAACAGATAATTTACATGAAGAGGACCTAGGATAAGTGCTAAATAATTTACACCAATCGTAATACATGTCAAAAAGACTGTGTTCATATATAATAGGAAGTGTATATGGAGTATCTATTTAAATAAATAAAATAAATCAAATAAAAATATTTTTAAGAATTAATCAAATTAATTAATTAATACAAATAATTAGTATAATTAATTTGATTTAACTTATTGAATTCAAAAAAAATAAATTAAGAAATAGTTGATTAAACTTAATGAATTAAAAAGACAAATAGAAAAATACACAAACACTCTCTTGAAAGATAATAATTTTTCTTAATTAAATTAATCTATGTTTATTATATTGAATTAGAATAAATAATAAATGATCTATTTTAATATGTACCTTCTAAATTAATAAATTAAAATAATTGATATTAATTATAATAAATGGTGTGATATTTAAATATAATTATATTTAAATATTTATTAAATTAATTAATTAATATAATTAATTTACTGTATTAAATTATATTTAATGAATAAAAAAAATAAATTGAGAAATATTTTAATAATTAATTGTTTGATATAAATTATAATAAATTGTGTGATATTTAAATATATAATCAAATCAATTAGTTACTATAATTAATTCACCGTTATAACTTGTATTTAACGAGTTAAAAGAAATAAATTAAAAAATACTCTCATAAATATGTCACGTCAATTTTATTACCTAATTTTTATACAATAATAGAATAGATAGAGAGAATAGATAGATTAAAAAAATATATAAAAAAATCTAGGATGCCAACAATTTTATTACATTTTGGTTAGTATGTAATAAAAAATGTGAATTATCGGATGAAATATCACACAAATTTCACATTATCAAATTATCATTAATGGTTAATTGATGGCTACCAATCACAAATGTTGCCGGTCCTATCATTGCTCAAGTAGCAGCCCCTTTCTCCCTCGGCCAGCGGCAACAGCAGCCATCGCCTCCGCCGTCGCCAAACTCTCCTCCTCTACCAGAGGGTGCCTCGCCGCCGGCAGTGACATACATAGGGTTAGCTCGAAGCTCTTGGTCGTCCATCCTCCGCTCCTCCACGTCGTCGCATTTGGACTTGCAGATGGAAGCGGGGTCGGTTGGATTCCTCCATTGCAGATTGAAGCATCGGCCATTGTTGGCTGAAAGAATGCAGTCCAACTCACCGAAGGATTATTTGAAAAGGTATCAAAGTAAGACTGAAGATGAGAAGAAAAGTAAAAAGAAGAAGGAGCAGAAGCAGAAAAGTCAGCCAAAACCTAGTGGCTTGTTAGTTGTGGATGAAGATCCCACCTGGCAGAAACCCGTAGATCTCGGGGAAGAAAACGATGAGAAATCGTCTGGTAAATAACAAACATTGATATCTTTTCCTGTTATTTATACTATTTCCAATCTTTTGTTTTTTATGTTTCACATTAACCGTAATCTAAATGTATATGTAGATGAGGAGAAACCAATTGTTGATGAAGACATTGAAGTGAAGCGTATGAAGAGGCTTGAGCAGCTGAGGGCTATATCTCAGGATGGAAGTGGTTGGATTTCACTTTCTGATTTGCAAGATATTTCTCCACCCCGTGGTCGTCGTCATGATTCTCCAATGAAAGACACTTGGCATGGATATGAGGAATCAGACCTTTCATCCCCAAGGAAACGGCAGAAGGATGTTGCAAGAGGGAGTTTGGCTGTCAGTGACAGAAAAACAGGTTTGATTTCTGGTAAAGATATCAGAGAAGAGATTGACAAAAAGAAGAAGGATGATTTGATGAGGTAATCTTTCAATTATTTATAATTTTCAGTCTGTTTTACATGTACAACTATTTGCTATTTTCCATACTTATGTCTGTAGGTTCTTTTTCTTTGTTAGTTTTGAAACATTTTTACATTACTGGATGTTTGGAATATTGGGATAGTTATATCTACCTTAAGTCATGCTACAAGCCGAAAAGGCTTCAGATTTTAGGGGGCAGTGGTTTTGCATTTAGAATCTGCTGTGTAAGTTTAAACATGTTATGAATTGTGATCTTCCTTTATGCAGATTTAAAATGATGAATCCTTCAATCAGTGGGCGTGGTGCTGAACCAGTATATCGTGATAAAGTAAAAGGTAAGGAATTGAAATTAATTTTTTGTTGATGTTTCTGTTTAGTCTATTTGATGTTTTCAATGAACATGAATTGGTGAATTAATTCGAATTCTGAATTCTGCAGGAGTACGCATTTCCAAGGAAGAAAACGTGAAGTCAAAACAGAAAGTAGAAGAAAAGCCAAAGGTATACTGCAGGATTTTATGTATTTTATAAGCAAAAAGATGTTAGGCTGTGAAATTTTAGTTTGATTCTTAGTCACCATCATGATTTTCAGGAGAAGGAAATAGAATGGGGCAAGGGCTTGGCTCAGAAGAGGGAAGCTGAGGCTAGGATGAAGGAACTAGAAACTGAGAAGGACAAGCCTTTTGCACGCAGCAGGTATACAAAAAAGAATAGTTTAACATGGATTCCTGTATTTTGTGTACACTTTTTATGCACCTCTACTCCTCTAGTAACATTTTATATAGAAAAATAAACATCAATTATAGAGAAAAGCATGTATAACTTAAAAGCATGTACACAAAAAGAGTGGTACATGAAAAATTTCTTTACAATAGATATTTAGAAACTTGATTGTATATTGTTCTACCTTTGTTATTGTATTATTATAGTGACCTATTATTTTGAATATGATTATCATTTATTAATCTCTTGGGGTAGACTCTTTGCTATAATACAACATTCTATAGATTTTTAGTAATTGGGTTTATAATGTCCCTTAAAATCTAAATAGATAGCCTCAAACAAATAGAACTTCATTTGAACAAGCAATCATTCACTCAGTAAATTTTGATGCATATTTTTCTCCCAAGCACTACCAGGGAATCTAGCAACTGCTAATTGATTCTCTTGTCAGCAGGCATCCTGTATCTTGAGTAGGGTTTTCTTAATTCATTTTACTTTGACTCAAGAGACATGATGAGCTAATTTACTATGTCCTTAATAGTTTTACCTGTCAAGCAGATTATGTGCATCTATCATGGTTTACATTTATAGTTAGTTATCCATACTCTTTTATGTTTGTTGGCATCAATACTTCCTCTTTTGTTGAAAAAAAAAAATCTTCTTACTCAACCTCGAGACATGAACAAAACTTAATACCTACAAGCATAGCTTTGAACCTGCTATGCGTTGTTTGCTAATAGTCAGCTCTACATGATGGCTTTTTACCTTTATTGTTTGGCTCTTTATGTACACTATAACTACCTAGTTTTTAACAGGTCATAAGCTATCCTTGATATGTAATGTTGTTTTCACCAAATTGCTGTTGAAAAGATGAATCCTTTTGCTGTTTTCTCCCATCTTAGTTGCTGTAAATAACTAAATATGGTTTTGTTTTGTTTCAGGGACGATCCAGAACTTGACAACATGCTCAAGGATAGATTAAGATGAGGTGATCCTATGGCACATTTGGTAAAGGAAAAATATCCAGAGCCTGTTCTTCCGGATTTGGGAGAAGGTGAGAAGATGAAAGAATCAGGTTTTGTTGTTCCGCAAGATATTCCAGATCACAGCTGGTTGAAAAGAGGTTTAGATGCTGCACCAAATCGCTATGGGATAAGGCCGGGACGACATTGGGATGGAGTTGATCGTAGTAGATAATCCTATGCTACTCAACTGCAGCATATTAAGAAGTATGCTAATATGCTATTTTAACCAAGTCTCGGCTCGGGATGTATAGTTTTTTTTTTTTTCTTTGGACATGTGGGATTGTATAGGTTTGTTCATAGGAAATAGATTTTGGTAGGGAAAAGAGTTTTTGTTCTCGGAACAACGCTAATGGGCCTAGGCCTTGACCCATTGAAGAGCCCATTGTTTCTAATTTTAATGCAAACCCTTTGGTATACGGGTCAGCCGCCGGCAAGGAAGCTGAAAACGTGCGTGCTGACGCAAACATGTCATTCATTGAATTTCTTGGAGTAGGTGGTGTACAGAGAACCTTTTTGCTGATGTAATAAAGTAGGGAAGAAACAAAATGTTAAAAGAGGAGGGCTGTTACACGGGGTTAGTCTGGTCTATTTAGGCTCAGTCCGTTAAATTTGTGGGTTAAATAGGTTGAACCGTTTAAGTATGCTTTATTTGCAGATCATAATTTTTCAGTCTGGATCATTTATGGTCAGTTCGATGGGTTAAATGGGCTAGTCTATTTATTCTTTTATTTTATTTTTTGAAAAATATTTTGACAAAAAATATCACTTTTAATTCAAAAATCTTTAAAAAAACATTTTTTAGTTGATGAATCGGATCGAGAGAAATATTGGTTAAAAATGCTATTATTTAAAAAAATTACAAAAAAAAATAAACGGACCACCTGTTTAGCCTACGAATTAATCTGTTTAACTAGTCATTTATTTCGGATTAATCAATCTCAACACATTTAGTCCAAAATTTAAATAGATTTAATTTTATAGGCAAACAAACTGATTCGATAGATTTGGCCTATTTTAACGGGCCATTAAAAAGAAAAAGGATTCACAACAAGGTCCATGAAATGGTTACTAAAGTTCAAAGGAGTAATAAAAATGAGGAATGAATGGGAGTTCATTGCAACCGCCATACTGCTAGAGCAAAGTTCATTGGATCAACATTAAATAGATCATCAATTATGGGGGTACGTAGAATTTATTATAGTGGAAATATACTTTAAAAGGAAGAAGATATCGGATTAAATGACTAAGAGGAGAATATAAAATAATTTTTAATTTAAAAATGCTAGGCATCAGTGGAATTAAATTTTTAATTAAGTCTTTGCTCGCACTTTTTTTTTTTCGGATTCGGATAGGCACACTTTTTCTGCTTGTTGATGTTGTTGTTGTTTATTTTTATTTTTCTTCTTATCTTCTTAGTATCGTTATCATAGTCTTCGTTGTAGTTTTTTTTTCCTCCTAACTAATGAAATGCACATAGCACCCAAATAATAAAATATATACAGAAAAAATTTGTGTTATATACAACAAATTATATATTATACTAATAAAATACGTATAACATAAAATTTTAGTGTATAATAAAAAAATTTTGGTGTATAATATATAAATTGTTATACAATTTAAAAATTTTTTGAGGATTACATACACAGAATATTGATTTACCTAACAAATAAAATACATTCGTAGCAAAAATTATACGTAAATATTTATGTAATATATACAAAAATCGATATACTATACCAATAAAATATGCACAACACATAAATTTATTATACAGTACAAAATTTTAGTATATAAAATCATTAAAAATTTTGATATACAACATAAAAATTTTTGGAGGACTATATACTTAGAATATTAACTCATCGAAACTAAAAATATATTCATAGCAAAAATTTGTGTGCTATGTACAAAAATCTATATTATGTCGATAAGTCAAAATTGTGTAACGCAAAAATTACAAAAAATAAATAGTGGAAATTAAAATATATATATTTAATATATATTTGGTTTTGAATTCTGTTTGTAGGACAAATCACGAAACGAAGAGTTAGAAAAAGTGGTGAGAGAACGTCGCATCACCTACAAAATTTTTTGGTTCCATTTTGAAGGTTTTATGAACAGGCTTCAAACTTCAAAGGGAGTGAGGATATTTATTTTTACCCTATTATTAAATATCGTGTCAAAAGCTGCTTCTCTTTAAACGCAAAATAAACTTGTATGTAGAGCAACTATGTTATATGTCGTATATTGTATTGTCTCATAACTTCTAATAATTCCTATACCCAATTACGTGCTGCTCAGCTTCAAAAAATTCTCATTCTTGTAAATGAAACACGTAAAATTAAGGGACAAGACGTGATTCTTAAATGCAACATTTTGGTTTCCAATTTACTTTGTACATAGCATTCATGAATCATAGCGGAAAGTTGCACTACGATTCCCAGAAGCTGGAAATGCCTGGCGTCTTCTACCTTGCGGCAATTGTTTTGCCGAATCACTTGTTTGCCCCTGTCCCTGTCCCGTTGAACGTTTCTTCTTGCTACCTGAGTCATCTTGCTCTCTATGGCTATCATCATTCTCCGGAGATGAATGATTTGTCTTTTCCCCAAACTTGATATGTTTTCTAGCCTCTTCATAGTCAAACGGCTTCAGCTTCAACAAGCCACCGGGTTGATCTAGTTTCTTGGGTTGTTTGGTTTTACTCTGTTTATTGTTTGACTGAAAGCACTTTTGAAAGCTTGATGACAATTCTGAGAGAGAAGATGGCTCATTGTTGTCGTCCTCTTCTCCTGAAGTGGACGCGCTGGAGTTTTTCTCCCTGTGTTCGTTAGAATTTTCTTGGTCATTCTGCTCTGTATTTTCTTCACCCGCACCGGACTCTAGCATTATGATCTCTTCTAGACTGGAGGTGGAAACTGGTTCTAAAATAGGTTTCTGTAAGTCAGATGTTTCAGATGCTACAGTAGGAGGTTCTACCACAGGATTTGGCTTCTCATTTCTGCCCGAAAATGAATGGAAAGGAAGATTAACTGAAGATTTAATCTGCTCCAGCTTGGTATCTTCCTTGCCCTAAAAAGACATCACAAGAGATGCAGTGTGGATAATAAGTTGCGACAGCAATAGCAATTAGAACTTATTAGATTATCTCAGTCACAAGCAATTAGAACCAACTAGATTTTCTAAGTCACAATTTATAGGTCTAATCGTGCCAATAACAGGCACAGTGAAATACTGAAATCTCTATGACAAGCTTACCTTATCAGGATCAAGCTTCCTCTTTGAAGCTAAATTTCCCAGCAGTGCTCCAAAAGCGCCAGTAGGCTTTTTTAGCACTTGAACAGTGGCACCATTTCCCTATCAGTGAAACAGCAACAATTAGATCAACGCTCCTCAGTTGGAGACAAACATATTGAAATAACATTTAAAAATGTAAAACTTTTGCAACCTTTGTGATTGCGAATCTGCTACCATTTCCATCCTTATGCTGCTCTGCAATAGTAAGACTGTCCCTTGGGGGCTCTGAAGGGTGGCTTGCGGGCTTGACTTTTACAAGAACGTTTGTACCCTGTTGCTGGATAGTTTCCTGTTTAAGGTCTAGGAAAGTAAGTGAATTCCCTTGGATATTAACACAACTAGCGTTTTCAATTTCAATAGCATTTCCAACCTTTGAGTTTTGTGTGTGTTGCTGGGCATCTTCACTTCCACCTTTGACATTTACAACTTCTGATGCCTATATAGTAACATCCAAATATGTAACCAAATATGAAATCAGAAATTAATAGTAAATAAAATGTATAACATCAATCTAGTACGCTGATTGAGCACTCAAAAAGCAGGAAAGACACATTAGATAGCATCTCAAGTTAACTCCATCAATTCTAAATATGGCAACAGAGAGTATACTGCAGTTGTTAATTAGCCACTTGTAAATGTCCAGCATTGCAAACATCATATTCTAATCCGTCGAGTCATGAGCGTGAAGGTGTATCTTGGAAACCCTGAACTTAAACCCATTTAATTCTTAATATGGTTGGGTTTGGATCACTCACAAATGCCTTTGCCCAAGAAACATCGCACTTTGAATGTCCAGTGTTACACGTGTTAAGGTTTCACACAAATGTTCTCGCAAAAATTCTCTTAACATTACGTCATATAAAAGCGAGATAATATTTTACCGCTTTAAAATTGCAACTTTAAAACAATTGTGTTTCCCACAGTAATAAAACATCAATGTGTACCATAGTGCCACTCCAGCTTAAGAAAAATGGTAAACATATTACTCACAGAAGCAGCAAGTTGTTTCAATTGTTGGGCAGCTTCTTCGAAGGCAGCAGCATTTTGAAGGGAATTCCTAATTATGCTAACAACAGTATCAAGATTGTGTTCAATGTATGGATGCTTTGACTTTACCAATCGCCGCAGCTTGCTTGTAGTGAGAGGCATCTGTTTAGCTTTAAAACAAGTAAAGATAAATTAAGCTGACATGTGAGATACGAGTTAACTGCTAACATCTAAAGAAAAAAAGATAGCAAGGTCTCCAGAGTTTCATTTACCAATTTCAAGAAGAGATTTATTTGGCAATACATATCCAGTACTCTCATCCTCTGCCCGGGCAACAAGGTCCCGCCATTCACAAAGGCCCTGCATGCCATGCAGATAGAGTATAAGAGCAAGAAGAGATGTGACAGTAAGGACATCCGACTTGACATAAGCATCCAGGATGCCTTTAGGTTAACAATTGGCTTTACAACTTGAAGATTTTATTATTTTTATTTCTCATTACAACATCCTGAGACCTGAATCCTGATATTGCGCCCTTTTTTTCTTAATTGGCCATGCAACTAGTTTCATTACACAAATGAAACTGAAAAACTATAGAGTAGAAGCAAAGGTGGCGGTGACCCCCCCCCCCCCTCCAAAAAAAAAAAAAAAAGGGCGAACAGACTAATGTAATTAAAAAAAATTGGAAGTGATTAATTTACAAAATTTCATAAGTTCAAGAGTGGAAAGCAGTTTATCACATTCGTGTGAAAATGATTTTGAAGAAATCACACATTTCTAGATGTTACTTGAATTCAAGAAATAAATACAGATGTTCGATCATGCAAAATGCTTCAAATTTAATGTACAAAAATTTATCTAAATAAATTAGCAAAGGGAAACCATTTTCCAAAGGCACTGCAAAACCTATGTACAACAGGAAAATCAGGCAAGATTCTAATCCCTATAAAATGCTCTATGATTGGTGCTACAGAGAGTAAACAAGCAACTTACTGAAACAATGGCAAGCTGTTGAGCATTAAAATCAGCGCCTTGCAACCTGTAGAGAAACAGCAGCAGGTTCCCCTTTGCCTCTTAGACAGACATTACATAGAAAGCAGAAAATTCAAACAATATCTTCTAATTGAAAGTAGTCAAACATATGTAAGCCATAGAATGCTTGCTACTTGTATAGCATGGGGGAAAAAGTAAAAAATAAATTTTGGAAAATTTAACGGTAACAAACCCATATATGTGGAGGTAGGAGTTCTCTGTCAAAAGTTCTTTCTCATATAGCTGCATGCAGACATCATAACTGCGCTTGTACACCTGTGAGCAAAATAAAATTCCATTTAAAAGGAACTCAAAGGAGGACAAGGAGGAAAACAAAAGATTCACTGAGGCATCAGTCAACTATGATGTTTTTGCTAATTTCTTAATGATTTCGAATACAGCAGAAAAACATGTACAGGATGGAAAGGTCAAGTAGGTCAAACCAACCATTGCAAAATTACAGAATACACAGAAGTAGTTCAAATAAGTGAGATGGTATTCTAGTGGAAAAAAGGAACACTACAATGCCTTTAAGGAAAGGATTGATGGATAAAAGCTAGTTTGATATCAACTCTGAAGTCTGAATTAAAGAAGTACGAAAATATTAAAGAGATTGGAAAGCTGCAACTGTGCCACAATGAAGAAATGGAAAAAGAGAAAGTAGCTGACCAAATAAACTGAAATGTGAACTTTTATTTTGCTGTCAGTAAATGCATTAGTGTTGGAAATCAAAATTATAAATTATTGGACCATAGAGGAAACCACAAATTCAAAATCGTAGAACTGGCATACCGACAAACATAAACCAGTGAGAAAATACTTCTTGAAATCTATTGAGAAGTTAACAAGGCTAACTCCCAACTCAATTGACATTGTTAATGAACTTATTCCAACATGAGATATTTCTTTGGGACTAAGTAGATACCTCTACCAGAGGTGTATCAGAACTTTCAGACTCCTTAGGCATCGAAAATAGCTTAATCCTCATCAAATCATAGATATACAGCAGATAGTGTGTATCTTCTCTTGCATATCTGCAACATGAAAAAAACAGTTTATTATATTATAGTAACTAGAGTAGTAGGACCATCAACCCATAAACAGCAGTAAGAAATCGAAACCATTAAAAACTGGACCATCTATTTTACGTGATTCATACATTTATTTTCTTGGAAGTGGAAAAGAGAGAACAGAAGACAACCAGAGTTCTCATAATGCTTTCACTATTTGCATGACTCATCTATCATAATGCTTTTTTTTCCCCTTGATAAACGAAGACAAGTATTCACAACAGAGATTTATATTGTGTTGGATATTGTGTTTTTTTACTTTTTAAACATTATTTTGAAGATAATACACTATTTGTGGGTTGGCTTTCTCCTTAAGCTCCACAAGTTTAGGTCAATACGCGGATTTGTCAACATTGATTGGCTCATCCTGAGTGCCAAAGGAGCGAATTCCAGTCTCAGGTCAATCAAATATAAACACCACCTGAACACATGGGAAATCTAACCTAGGGCTTCTAGATACCTTGGATTATTGTCTTGCAAATTAGTCATTGATCAACTTACTAAAACATTTTTAAAATCTAGTACCACAGCGAGAATGGAGCCAGCAGAATATAAAATGAAATAACAGGAAGGACCATGGGAGGATCAAATGATTAGTTCTAAACACAATAGTACCTTTGCATCTCATTAGGAAGAGGGCGTAACCTCCAATCTGCATTCTGATATCTGAAAGAAGTTTACTTGGTGAGCCTTCCAATACATAGATTATATTTAACAATGATTAAAAATAATGCTAGCATAATGTTATTTGAATCACTTTTTAGATGACTTTGAAATGACAGCCCAAGGTGCCTCTTAAATATCAGTTGGCGAGAGAAAAAATAGCCACTTGAACCAACCATTTATGAAAACCTTAGGGAAAAAATCTTAAAAGTGATACAAATAACTTGTATAATAATCCTTCTAAACATTATTGGATAACCACGTGAAAAAAAATTAAACTGACATTATATCCAAACTAAATGCATTCCAATGAGTAACTAAAGTTAAGTATGAATATAGCATACTCTTTGTTTGCAGTAACCTCACAGAAGTGATGCAGAAGATACTCCAAACTATTTCTCTCCAATTTTAACACCTTTGAAGCCTAAGAAATGCAATAGAAATGGATAAGTAATTTTCCTTTTACAAGCAAGAAATACTACTAAGCAGTAAAGGAACATGGACTATTGAAACATCATATAACGAGCAAAAGAGTTTCGCAGATATTTGACTCTCCATTTTTCGTTTTGCAGAACAATTCAATACAGTATGAATACATCAATACCCAAACAATGAGAATCTAGATTTAGATCCAGCATCATTTGATATGTAAAGTATTTTGACCATAGAACTGCCTATACAGTTCTGTATCCCAGATAATCAAAATGAAAAGTAATAGTAATAGTAATACCAACATTGAATAGAGACATTTGTAACAAACCTGGCCAGTGTCAAATAAATTACAAATGTAAATGCCAAAATCTCGTTGGAGCCACACAATATCTCGATCAGCACCATGCATGACCTAATTAAAAAGAAAAGGGTCAACAGAATGTTGCCAATATAAATGTTGAATTGAAAGAAACACCAATCACATGCAACTACCTTCCTCTTCGAAGGATCCTTGAAGATTTCCCTTAGATAGGGTCCAACATGAATACGGAGTTTCAAAGTGTCTATAACAAAATCTTCAGATCTTGTTGAGATTTGCATCAGACAGGTCAACCCTTGGAATGATCGATATTGATTGTGCTCCAAATCAACCTGAATATCCAGACAACAACAGAAGTCAGAATTTTAATAAAAATAAGCAATGGAAACATAACAATCAGAATATTGGGATAGGGTAAGTTTGGCATGTATTTGGTGTAAAGCTCATATTTTTTTAGAGGAATTTCCCTCTTGGACATTTTGAGAGATTGGAAAGGGATGCTTTCAAGATAGCTCTTTTAGCTATTGTATGGAGGAACTCTTATCCACCATCTCCTTGACTTATTCTTCCCTCCATCTTAATGACATTCTTCTTATATCAAAACAATAAAAAGATACATGGTAGAGTACAATACATGATACAATTCACGCTTGGTCTCATCCAAAACATTCAGTTTCTAAGTTGAATCTGGGGGTTTTTGGTCAATGACTGTTAAATATAATATAAAAAAGAGCTGAAATTCTAGTAACAGAATTTTCTCTCTGATCTGAGAAGGGAATAATAAAAGGGTAGAATATATACCAGACTGCAGAGAAATTCATCTGGATTTATACTACTTAAGATTAGGAGTTTAAAACGCCTGATTAATTATCATGTAACATTGAAGTTGCTCATATCAGAAAGAATAATCTAGTTCTATAACTGGTCATGAAGAAAACTATTGAAAATTCATGAATAGCAATCATGTTTTACCGCAAATTCATCAACAGAACGCAGCTTAGCAGCCAACTCCTTCAAACCTTTGACGTCATCCACTAGATTGAAGGGGGTGCTATCTAGGGAGGAAGGTTTCACTGGCACAAGATTACCAAGATCTTTGTCAACAAAGTCCAAAACATTGAGCTTTTCCTGGAATAAAAAATTAGTAATTAATTAACAAAAACCCATAAAGAACCAAATAAACCAGAAAAGCATGACCACAGAACAATGGACAAGCAGCGCGCCCTAATTTTGACAAGTATATTCAAGAATGTATAATTCACGGATGAGAACGACAACATAATTATTTGCATCCCCTTAAATATAATCGCTATTATAAGAAACACAATTTTCAAAAATTATGGAAACAAATATTCCTAATGGGATAAGGCTTGGTAGTAGTAGTAGTAGTAGTTGTTGTTGTTGTTGTTGTATGGAAACTAATATTCCTGACAGACGAGAACAATGGTCCAAGGGTGTATATTCAGTTCATTGTTGGCAAACCATGTAAGGCTATAATCACACCAAAATGCAAGTCAGAGTGATTACCACTAACATGTTAAAATCATTTCATATCTTTCAGACCCTAGTTTTAAGGTTCCAACACTCTCAAAGTGTGCAAATATGTAGTCATACATATGTGTGCTTGCAGTGAATATCAAAGTAATCCAGGAAAAAGCTACATAAATGTCATAACAGACAACTAATTAGCGGCAAATATAGAAACATCAATAACAACACAAAGAACCTTGCAACCAAATTAATTGCTTGATTACCTTGAAATATAATGAAACTCTGAGCATTTACTTGACGAACAATTGAAAATTGTTTACCAAAAGAAATTAAAAGTAAAGAACCCAAATCAACCCGAATCTGAAAACTAGCTCAGTACCTCTTTTATCATAAGCAGCGAACAATAAGCATATTAAACAATGACAACTAGTCCAATTGTAATCATACTAATACTCTTCAGCTCTCGATCAAGCAAAAATATATTCACACAAATAGTAAAAAGCTCGAAACAAAAGGATTTGAAACTATCTATTACTATTACATCAATGCACAATAGTTAAGCAATCAACTAACCAGTGGATGAATAAACTTCAGACCATCATCACTCCTCTCCAACCAAACATGCTCAAAAGGCATGTTTGAATTGTTAACCAGTATGTTAAACTCTTCCTGAGGCCTCCGAATTGTTGGTATGTGAAACGGAACCTTTGGCTTCGGCCCCGCTGTCTTCTTGTCCTTCGTTGCTACCTTAACGGCCGACGCCGCCAAACTCGTCTCTGAATCCATGGTCACATTCCCCAGAGACCCCAAACGACTTCCCCCTCTCTTTTTCTTCCCACAAACCAACTGAAAGCCGTCGTCAGAACCCTCCATCACCGCTGCAGAACTCGCCGGACGCCCAGCCTCCTCCTGCTGCTGACGAACCCTCCTGCACTCGTCCGCCAACACGTCAAACCGTTCCAAAATGTCGTCGTTAACGCTCACCAGCCAGTCGTACGCGTCGTCCATGTCGGCGGGGAACGCCCCTGCCGTCGCTGTTGCCGCCTCCCTGCCCCAAATGCTCCCGGAGGCACCGATGGCTTCAAGAATCGACCGCGATTCCCTGGCGATATCGGCGATCGGGACCTTGAATTCGTCGAAGTTGCGGTAGAAGTGAAAGTCCTTGTCGGAAGGAATACAGCGTGAGGAAGCGGAGAGCTTGGCGATCGAGGAGGAAAGAGGGCCAGCGGTTAGGGTTTGAAGGGTCTGGACCTTCGTAGTGAGGTGAGATTGGTCGCGATCGACGTTCATGGCGTTGTGGGATCACGAAAGATCGGTGGGCGTAGATTGGGGTTTTAGGGTTAGGGTTTTAGGAGTTTAGCAGCGTCGTCGCCATGCCCAAAACTACTCCGTTTTGCTTTATTACTTAAGAAGTGTGAGAGGGAGAGCTGCTACTGCATATATATCTTATTTATTTCTTTCGCATCTATTAATCTACTTTTTATTTATTAGAGGCTTGGATGCCAATTTTAGATAATATCTTTTTTTAAAATATTTTTTTTAATTTTTAATAAAAATAAAAGTGATTTTATGTTTAGATATCTCATTTTAAAAGATATTTTTATTTATCAATTATGTTTTGATAAAATAAGATAAAATTATTTTTTTTGTTTATTTATTATGTGAAAATATTTTTTTTAAATATAAATTGTAGCTTTTTGAAAAGATGTTTTTTATTTTTCTAGTTTTTACTTTTATTATTAGAAATTTGTCAAATACACTAAAAAAAATCTTTTTTCATTGAAAAAAAATTTATCGATTTAGTAGGGCCCAAACAAGCACTAAATATACATAATAATAAAAAAGATCAGTAATGCTAGGGAGACAAAAAAAAAGCCCAAATTTACCTTATCTAGCATTAATTAATTGTCGCAACAATTAATAAATGCTAAATAAGATAAGTTATGACTGTTTTTTTTTTGCGAATTTTCTTTGTCTACCAAATATTTTTGTAAAAAAATAAACACTCATGTAGAGTTATTTTTAGATAAAAATAATAGTTAAAAATAATTAGATAATAATTTAGTCAAATATATTAAATTATCTAAAAATTTTATTTAATAATTTTACATACAAAATTATATATAAATTTTACCTAATGAAAATGATAAAATTAGTCAATAATATAGATATCTTTTAATTTAAATTGGGTAACATGTTATGAATTAAAATTTGTACTCTAAATAATTTTATATTCTTGTTATGTGCTTAATAGATAATAGATAATAAATTATTAATCAGTAAATTATTATTTTGATTCTACAAATTTGATAAAATGACATTTCTAAAAAAGAAAATAATATTTTGACTCTTTATATAATTATATTTTTTAAGAAACAGTATAGTTATTACTTGGAGAGCAAGTAGAAAGTGTTTCCTTTAAAAATACTTACTATTAGTGACAAATAAATGAACAATTTTTTTATTTTTTCCCCTATAATCTTATAAAAAATCAATTAACCTAATTAATGAGTTATTCTTTTATATTTACATTATTAATATAAAATATAATAAAAAATTAAGAAAGAATGAATCATTCCTTACTTATATAAAAAAGTGTTTAAAAATTACCTTATTAAAATGAAAATAAAAAAGATAATGTCCATTACATGAGTAAATAGCATACCTACATCATCATAATATACGTATGAGAAAAGTCGCAAGTCGATGAAAAAAGATTTTCCTTCGGTTCTATGTTCATAAGCATAAAATCAATAGAAATTTCTCTCAAAAAATGTACAAGTAAATTGTCATATTTATTTTGGAATGATCGTTCGATTTTAAATTAGTCATCGAAAGATTTTTTTTATTAAATTCGGCTCTTAAAAATTTTAAATTATTTATATTAATTCTTTTGTTAAGTTACACTCCAGAGTATGTATATGATAATCTTAATTGATTATTAAAATAATAAATTTATAAAATTAGATTAATTCAATTCCAAAAATTAATTAGATATAATTTTATACAAATATCATGTTAAAAGCAAATTCTGATATCATTAATAACGAAAGTAATAAAAAAAGCTAATATGACCATTTTAAAATTTTTAAATGATGAACCTGATTAAAGAATTTCAAAAACTAATTTGGAGTAGCAGTGCACAATCATTTTACTAAGAAGAACAAGTTTTCTCTTCTCAAAGGACATGCACAATCTTTTTGCTAAGAACATTTTCTATTTTCAAAGGACATTCTGCCTTAACAACAAGAAATGCAGAATACTCAAATATCATGGGTATGCCAACAACTCTAGTGACAAATATCATCTTATTAATCTTTCATATTTTACATGCAAATTATTAATTACAGTATCTGAGCAAGCAAATTTTTATTTTTGTCTGGTACATGTATAGGAACTATAAAGAATCATCAATTGGTCTTCTTATCCATGGTGTTCACAAAGTGTCCCATTTGGAGTCTCCAATACAAGAAATAGGCCAAACCCACTCCAACAATCACATACATCCAATACACGTTCACACCCTCCACCTCACTGAGCGACCTCACCTCCTCAATCTCAAAGCTCTCCCTCTCCGCATTTCCCCAAATGCCCTCCTTCACATGCCCGTATAATACATAAGCCCTGTCCCTCTCGCCAACAGCAACTGAAGTAGGAAATCCTTCCAAGTCAAGGTCAATTTTGTCAAACACCACACCCTCACCCCACTCATCTTTGCTCTTCAGGAACCACAGCTTTCCAGTCACCGGGGACACCACCAAAACGACGCCGTCACTCCTTGAAACGACGCCGTCCGCACCAATTAGGTCCTCGTTCAGCGCCACGAGCTTCGCGGTGCCATCTTCGGGATCCACCTTGAACATCTTACCAGTATTGCTTTGCACCACCAGGAGATACCCGCTGCTGACGTAAGCGATGCCGTTCAGGCCGCAGGAACTATACCATGCTTCGCGGTCCACGGGTTGTTCCGTGAACCTGCGGGAGTTCGAAAGTATCGAAGCTTCCCCTTTCTCGTTCACCTTCCAGATGTAGTTTCCTCCGGAGTTCGTGACGTAAGCATTTCCCTTGAAGTCCACGGCAACGTCGTTCGCGGTGGTGGCTTCGTCGGAATTGTCGTTGGTGGGTAGAACGGTGAGGAAAAGGCGGTTGCCGGAGTGGAGGTCGTAGGCGGCGAGGGCGTTGAAGGGAGGGAGGGGTTTAAAAGCGTGGAGAGCGGCGAGGACACGGTGGTTATGGGCATCGACGGCGAGGCCCAAGATGGTGACGTTTTCAGGGAGGGTAGGATCGGAGATTAGTGTTTCAATCACTCCAGCATCAGAGACGTTGGAGATGGTGCGGTGGTGGAGAGATCCGACGAGGAAGTTCTGCCCCGTTGGGTCCCATGCAAGGCCTTCAGGGAAGAGTTTGGGTGATCGGAAAGTGATAACTTGGCTGTTTCCGGCGACGAGTGCAGTTGAGATCTCGACGGTAGCCAAGAGGAAGAAGAGTATCCATGGTAGCATTGTTATTTCTATAAAGCTTATGTTTTATCTGTTCAACTTTGATAATTTAGTGATTGATATAACACTACCATGGAGTTGATAATAGTCTATTTAATAACCTAACCCTTGGTTTAGAATTTCCAAATAAGTGGCTGCCAAGGTTTCTTGTCAAATGGGTTTCAGGATTTCTTTTCAAGCAAGTTTTAAAATTTCAATATCTATTAGTATTTGTTAGGTGGAATTACGTTAATTTTATGTTTGGTCTATAGATGATAATTTAACTAAATTTATTAAATTATTTAATAATTTTTAATTATTAATTTTATTAAACTTAGCTACATATGAGTTTTCACATTTAATTTGATAATATTTATGTTTATATTAAACTTAACTACATATGATAATAAGAAATTTTTATGCTAATGTAGCGTTCATATATTGAGTTTAAAAATTAATTAATTTGTGTGTTGACTTAAACGAGAGTGAGACTTCAATTTTTAATTTTAAAATTTTGTATTTGTATATGTAATGGTTAAAAATAATGGTTTGATATGCATATAGCACATCTATTTTTTAATTAATAATGTTCTTCATCCATGTAAAAAATGCATCAAAATTATTCTAGCAATATTGGTCAGACGCTCTCTTTTCTTCACTCGTTTGCCATACATGCACTACATATAACGTGCTGTAACTTACATTTTCTTCTTTTTTTCTTCTCGCGTTCTTCTTTGATATGCATTGCCTTCGTCATTCTCCCTTGATCGCGCTTATCTTCTCTTTTTCTTTTTTCGATTTGATTACGTTGCATTTATCTTCTTCCTATTCTTCTTCATTTTCTTATTCGATCTGCACTTTTGAATCGAAACAATTAATGACTTAACCGCAAATTAGAGAGCGATTTGGATTATTTTTTTGAAATGAATCAAGCTGATGAGGTTTAGATTATTCAATTTTGAATCGAATTGAATAGAATATAATTGGTAATTTGAATTGAATGAATGTAAATCTGAATTGAATTGAATTGATAATCTGTAAATTGTAGACAGAGGTTTTTCGAATTTGATTTTATATAATATATTATATTTCGTTCACTCAATACTATACAATTGTTTCACCACGAGTATGTGTTCGGTTCATTCTGCTGTTTGAATTTGAATTTGAATTTATATAATAGATAATGTTCCATTCATCTAGTTCTATACTATTGTTTCACCATAATAACATGTTGGGTTCATTATGCAGACCAGGTGTGTTGTGGATGAATTGAAGGATTACCATGTGTTCATAACACGCAGCGGAAGAAAGAAAGTAATCCTTAAAGATCTATTTTGTACTTAAACTTTATTGAAATAATATATAGATCAGATCTAAATACCTTTAGACGCTTTAGTAAAAACTTTATTCTCCGATTGTACGAATACTCTATGCGTATCCATACCGGCGAGACTAATCTTTGCTGTCAACTCTTTGACCAATGGACATCTGATCTAGATTGAGAAACCTCTTACAACTTTTTGCACACCATAAAATTCTTCTCCAAGAATTAGGCTCACATACACTCATGTATGTATAGGTAAATGAATAAAACTCTTGTTATTCTCTTTTATTTCCTGTACTATTGGTATACATATATATAGTATGAGATTTGTTACTGATTTTAAATTTGAATCTCAATTCAAATTTAAATCATATCTTAAAATTCTAAATCTGAATCCTTCAAATTTATGAATCATATCATAACTCAATTTGAAACAGAATCAGTTAGGATCTTATCCAAATTTAGAAATAAAATAATTAATTATTCTCAAATCTCATTTAATACTCTCAATTATCATACTATTATTATAATCTTGGTGCTAGCAAAGAATATAATAATATTCTATTTTAAATTAATACAATGATATATTTGATCAAATCAAAATAACAATTAAATAATTCTACAACAAAGATTAAAACACTCGTTAGTGTGTGACCCCATAGGTTCAATACTAAGCGGATAGTAAATTAGTCATACTAAATTTACTAATCAAGGTTAACGTCTAGCAACACTCCTCAATAACCCGATAGTATGAAGTAATATATTTTTACTAAGAACCTCAGAAGAATAAAGTATAATTCCTTCTATTTTGCCAACTCTTGGTTAACCCATAGAGTATGGTTTAATTGTCAAACTCTAACTTGTTACCATTATTATAATGAACTGTGAATGACTTAAGAAACTAATTTCTTCATTCATTCAATCTCCTTGGCCAAGATTTTATTCATCTCAGTCATTATAATCATAGAACTCAAACTCTTTACCGAGAGTTAACGGATTTCTTATTGACTAATAATTAATTCTACAAGTATTTAAATCATACTCAATATCCATTCAACTAGCACCCCATGATATTAGGTGTCCGGAATCAAAGTATAATAAATACATTGTTAATTACTATAATAGTCGCAGGTCAAAGAAAACTCTATTACTATATTCATCTTAAGAATATCATATTGACAAATATGCAGTAATTATAACCATTAGAAATTCTCATAGTGAGTCAGTTCAATGGTCATATTTCTATATGCACCATCTATATATATAATTTAATAAACGAGATCTATTAATCTTTATCCAATGAAGACCATATTATATATATATATATATATATATATATATATATATATATAATATATATATATATATATATATATATATATTATCTTTTTGGGTTATTAATGTCTTTTTTAATAGTCCTATGACAAAAAACAATTTAAATTAAATTATAAAAGATTTATCTCTCAATATTATGATCACTATCACAATGATAGATCTCTAAATTTAATCAAGGACGTTATTATATTAACATTTTAATATAATAACAATAACAAATTATTTGATACATGATTGATTGGATTGTGGTCATACTCCTTATTCCCAACATGAACAATTTGTCCGAATGAACAGTAGTTTTTCTCATACCTTTTACACTTTTTGTTGCTATTTTTGTTCGTTTTTGCTTCTTCTTTGCGAAATCTTCTCTCGATTCTTCTCCAATAACGAACGATTTCCGCAAAGAACGTGAGTGAGGTTTGAGTAATTTTGAGAGAGATTCGAAGAGTAGCGGTTTTGTGCGTATTGAAAAGAAGTTTCATAATGAAGCGCAAATGAATGTTAACGTTTTGGGGGATTTGGAGCGCATGTTATACACACATTTAATGATTTTGAATTTTTTTTGTGCTGAGTCAATTTGAATGGAGTTAAATACAAAATTAGAAGGATATATAGTATGATTATTTTTTAATTCATCCCTCAATATTCCAAATATGATACTTTGTACCTTTAGATAATTATTTTATATTTTATATATTTTTATAATTTTTATATTTATTTAATTTAAATAAAAAATTCTAAACGATATTCGTGTGTTACAAACTTATGATAAAGAGTATGAATCAAATCTATTAACTTTGTATGAGCGATCAGCATATCACAAAGTATATACTAAGAGCATGTAGTGATTTTTGTTTATAATATAGTATTGATTTAAATGGGCTATTTTAAGTAAAAAAAATAAATATTTTTTTAAAATAAAATATTTTTATTTAATTTTAAATTTATTTAAATATATCTTTTAAATATTTTTATTAAAAAAATAAATTATTTATGTTTTTTTAATTTAATAATATCTTATTTTAAAAAAATAAAAATAAAAGATATTTTTAATATTTATTTTTTTTAAAAATTTATCTAATAAAAATAATATTTTTAAAATAAATAAATAAATAAATATTTTTTAAAAAATTAATCTAAACTGACCGGATAACTTATTAAAATTAAATTCATTAGCTATATGCCTATATCTATATCTAATAATCTAAGAACCAAAAAGATAATTAGAGGGTGGTTTAAAGGATGGCACTCTCTTGAATGGAGTCCTAGTGAGGTATTAAACCATTTTTTTTACTTTAGTCAATAATAACAATAAAAAACTTCATGATCTATAAATTTATTTCAACAAAATACATAAATTTAATTTTAATTTGAATTAAGTACTGTTTTGTTTTTAAAGTCTGGGGTGAAAATTAAAATCATTCCCAACCTTTTTTTGTTATTAAAATCATCTTCAACGTTACAAAACGTTATAAAATCGTTTTTTTCTACTTTAAATTTATTTTTTTACCATATTACTCTTTATTATTAATAAAAATAATATTAAAAAATTAAAACAAACGCCCCTTCCTCCCGTAACTCTCTCACCCCCACCCCTCACCCCACTCCCAACTCCTGACTCCCGTACCTCCCGTACCTCCCTCATCCCCTCACCCCTCACCCCTCACTCCATTTCCGTCGCTCCACTCCCGTAACCCCATTTCTTTCCTTATGCCCCCTCTTTTAAAAATTCCAACCTCAATTTTAACTTCAATTTTTTTTTTTACTGTCGCTGCCACCCTACTTATTCGTTTTTAGGGATTGCCACCGCCGTCGTTTGGTCATTAGGAGGGAGACTTCGCTGTTTTGTTGTGAGTAATGAGAAGAGGAAGGAGATTGAGAAAAAGTAAGAAGAGGAAGGGGAAGAAAGAAGGGGGGGTGGTGCGAGGGAGTAGGGGTGAGGGGATGAGAGGTTACGGGAGAGTGAGTGAGGGAGTGGGATGAACGGGTGAGAGAGTTACGTGAGGGGAGGGGTGGGAAAAGGGGGTGAGTTTTGTTTTAATTTTTTAATATTTTTATTAATTATTTTTACTAATAATGAAGGGTAATATGATAAAAGAATAAAATTAAAATAAAAAAGGACGATTTTATAATGTTTTGAGGATGATTTTAATAACAAAAAAAATGACAATTTTGATTTTCACGCAGACTTTAAGAACGAAAATAGTATTTAATCCTTTTAATTTTAGTTTTTATTATCTTATCTTATTTTTATATTACTTTCTTATCCTATCTTTATTTTTATCTTTTGTAAACAATACTTTATATATATTTAATTTTATTTTATAATTCAATCAATTAAAAAATATATAACAAAATATTCTTTATCTTTACATAGTGTTCATGTATTCTTTGAAGTTTAGGTACTCTTTATATACTCTTTCAATCTTGTTACGACGAAACCCTTCCCCACCAGAACCTTCAAAGACGTATCCCAAAAACCCAGTTTCAAAAACGCAATCATGACTCTCCCAATCCTCTCATCCAATCATCTTCACTCCTTCATCTCGGCGGCCACCACTACAACAATCCTCTTATTCATTCTCTCCTCTGTCGGGATCTCAACTTCACTTGCCGGAAACAGCCATGTAATCACATTCCGGTCACCCAACCTCTTTCCCGAAGGCCTCGCCTGGGATTCCAAGGGACAGCACTTTCTCGTCGGCTCCCTACGCCATCGCACCATCTCCGCCGTCTCCGACGCCGGCGTAGTGGAAACTCTAATCTCCGATCCTTCTCTCCCAGAAAACGTCACTGTTTTGGGGCTCGCCGTCGATTCACGCAACAACCGCGTCCTCGCCGTACTCCACGCGCTCAAACCCCTCCCTCCCTTCAACGCCCTCGCTGCCTACGACCTCCGCTCCGGCCAACGCCTATTCCTTTCCCTCCTCTCCTCCGTCGACAACGGCGAATCCGATGGCTCCGACGACGCCATCGCAAACGACGTCACGGTGGACTTCAAGGGAAACGCATACGTCACTAACTCCGCAGGAAACTTCATCTGGAAAGTCAACGACAAAGGGGAAGCTTCGATCTTATCTAACTCCCGCAGGTTCACGGAACACCCCGTGGACCGCGAAGCATGGTATAGTTTCTGCGGCCTCAATGGCATCGCTTACGTCAGCAACGGTTACTTATTGGTGGTGCAATCGAATACGGGGAAGATGTTCAAGGTGGATGCTGAAGACGGCACCGCAAGGCTCGTGCTGCTGAACGACGATCTGATTGGCGCTGACGCTGTCGCTTTGAGGAGCGACGGTGTCGTTTTGGTTGTGTCACCTGTGGCTGGGAAGCTGTGGTTTCTGAAGAGCAACGATGGGTGGGGTGAGGCTGTGGTGTTTGACCAAATTGACCTTGACTTGGAAGGGTACCCAACTTCGGTGGTAGTTGGAGAGGGGGATAGGGCGTATGTGTTGTACGGGCGTATGAAGGAGGGTGTTTTGGGGAATTCGGAGAGGGAGAGTTTTGCCATTGAGGAAGTGAGGTCGCCTAAAGAAAGCAAGGGTGAGAATGTTTGGTTGTATGTGATGGTGGGAGTGGGGTTGGTTTTTTTCTGGGGTTGGAGGTTTCAAATGAGGCAGCTTGTCAACAACATGGATAAGAAGATCAATTGAATCACTTCACTCTCTTTAGTCTCTCCTCTTGTAAACCCAACTTCTTGTACTTAAATTATGTTTTTTTTCTCCGCTTAAGAAAAGTTTTTTTTTTTTCAGTTATTATTAGAAAAGATTGCACATTTTACAATAACACTATGTTTGTTTCAAAGGAAAATAAGAGGAAAGAAAAAGGATGGAAAGAAAATGAATGGAAAATGTTATTTTTCATTGTTTGGATGCTAAAGAAAATGGAAAGGAAGGAAAAAATTTTTGTGGGTCCCACCAAAAAAATTTTCCATCCATAACAAGCAAGAAAACTAGAAGAGAAAGATTATTTTTGTATATTTACAATATTGCCCATAGTTATATTATTATTAATAATTATCAATATAAATTTAGTTTTAATAGTTTTAATATATTATTATAATAAAAATTTATATTTAAATATTATATGTGTATTAAATAAATAATTTAAATTAAATATATAAAATTATAATATTTTAAATATTTATAAAATGCGATAAAATATAAATAAATAAAAATATTTATACTTTATTTTGTTATAAGGGTATTAATGTAATTTTATACTTTATGATTTTCTTTCTTCTCACTTTTCTTTCCATCCAAACAAAAGAAAATTTTCTCTCTATTTTCTTTCCATCCATTTTCTCTTAAACCAAACAACATACAAATAACTCTACTTTTCTTTCTATTTTCTTTTCACTCATTTTCTTTCCTCTCATTTTCTTTCTTCTATCCAAACAAAGCCTAAGAGAAAGAGAAATATTTTACTTCTCTTTTCGTTACTATGGTTGTTCGGTTGTTCCATTATTTCGGGGTCATTTTTGACATGAACTGAAGACCCCAATAAAGGTGGAAGATACTTTGAAATAGATTAAGGTTTATTTTGGATAAACAATTTAATTAATTTTTTAAAAAAAATAACTTAAATAATAAATAATTATATTAAAAATAATTTATAGTATTTAAATTTTTAGTTTTAAAAATTTTTATTTTATAGAAATGTAATAAAAAATAATAATATTATCAGAGAAGTTATTTTTTTTATTTTTTGTTATAATTTAATTTTAAAAATTACACCAAATATTAATACTATTATTTTTTATAAGTAAAAAATAAAAAAAAAATTTATTTTTAAAACAGCCCAAACAGGCTCTAAATAATCTCCATTTCCTACGCGCAATGCATTTGGAAGCATTTGGAAATATCTTCTCCCTCCCAATATTGTGAATTCTTTCTTCAATATGCATATGAACGATTGGCTGATGTAGAACCTCACTAGCAAGAATGACTGCCATGTCTCTTTGGTGTAGCTGCCTCCTCTTTATGGCACTTCAAGAACAAGCTCATTTTTAACGGCAGTCTATTCCAATGGTTACTGCAGTGAGTAGAATTAAAGCTTGGTCGTAGGAGTTTCTAAAAGTCACGAAAAGTAACATTCTACCTAGGAACCCCAGGCTACCGGGGATTGCTACATTGCTTGGTCTCGACTTCCTACAGATTTTGTGAAACTTAATGTTGACGGCTCCCTTTATACCCATAAAAACAATGTGGCGTGTGGTGGAGTGTTTAGAGATGCAGATGGTAGATTTTTGAAAGGTTTCTCATGCAATTTAGGTGACTGCTTTATTATGCATGTTGAATTATGGGCAATCGTTCATGGCCTGCAAATTGCGGTAGTTAGCGGATACCATTCCATTGTCCTAGAATTTGATTCAGCTGCGGTTATCAAGTTCATCAATCATGGTTGCTCCTCAACCCATTTCTGTGCCCCCATCATCCAAGACATCTGTATCATGGCTGCTCGCTTGCAGAGCACTATTTGGTTACATTCCCTTCGTGAAGCTAACTCAGTAGCAGACGCCTAACCAAAAAAGGGCAGGACATGCCTCTTGGTTTACATCTGTTCAATAGAATACCATCTGATATTTGTTATGCACTCCTTTGTGATTGTTACGGACCCTCCATTTAAGAGGGTCTTGATCTGTTCCTTTTTCTTTTCGCATTTTTCTTTTCTGGTTTTTTCTTGTGTTTGGGGTTCTTTCCCCAAAAACTAGGCCAAAAACTTGTGGTTCAATATAATCTTTATAACTTGTTTTTTATTTTGTAGTTAAATTTTTATTGTTCATTTTAATTATTATTTTTAATCAAGTCCCCCTCAGGTATATATCTATAATATGCAGTTTCGTTTAATTTTTATGAACAGGAAGAATTTAATTACAAACCTCTACAAAATTACATAACCTTCTAAATTATTTTTATAAAAACACTTGCAATAACATGGTATGTCAAACCAATGTTGATGTTTACAATGGGAAGCGGATGAAAACGAGTCTCTTCCAAAGACGGGAAAAGAAAACTTGTTCTTGGAATTAAAACAGTAGAAATGAAGCTGAAGGTAGTAAAATTGAACCAGGATTCTTACTTGAATATATAGTTTTTATTTTATTTACAACTAGTATCGCTTCTCATGAAGCAAAAAAATAATCATCTGCCCACTGAAAGAAGCAAGCAGATGCATAATATCACGGACAATCTAAAATCTAGGCAGCTGGTGAAGAAACTCAAGATGATGCCACCTTGGGCTCATCCAACCATTTCCACACTGTCACTGAACCAGTTCCATCTCCGGTAAAGAAGAGACCACCAGGACCTATCTCAAGTGATCGCACTTCTCGTCTTGCAAATAACCGACCCCTCTCTGAAAATCTGTAAAAGGAGGAGCAGTTAGGAGGGTCAACAGCATAGAAGAGTATGCATAACAGACATAATGAAAGTTGTGAAACAATACAAGTGTTAAGTTCACTCACGATGGCAATTCATAAAGGCGAACTGAATTGTCAAGGCAAGAGCAAAACAATATTGGCTTGGCATCTGCATCAGTCATCCCACAAAGTGCAAGAACACCCTATAACAAAATAAAAGATGTTGATTGGGTGAATAAACTAACTTCTTGATTACCATAATAAGAAACATTAGCTTGAGAAAACACCATATACTTATAATATAGCTTCTTTATAATTATGTAACTTACATTCTCCTCTCTGTGTGTGTATGTCACTTTCAAAGATCCCTCTTCAGTGGCAACCCAGACCTTGACTGTGCAGTCAAACGAACTTGATAACAAATAAGAGTCCCAACAAATAAGGGATGTTACTGTGTCAGCATGTCCGCTAAGGGTCATTTTACAATCTAATGTATCCATGTCCCAAACCTGAATAAAACAAGATAGACATTGCTTTAACAAGGTTACTGTGTACTGTGCAGGAAGAAGCAGCAAGCAATTGTGTAGCTAATAAAGGAAGACAGCAACCGATCCAAGATCATTGTGACCAAAAGTAAACATTATGAAGAAAAAGAAAGAACAAAAGAAAGAACTCATACATGTTACCAAAGTGCGAAATCAGAATGAAGAAACTGATCTTCAGAAGATTATATATCAAATTTCTCCAATCTCGTGTTTAAAAAAATTCACATATTCTAACTAGCTCTTCATAGACCAATATATCCAATTTTGAGGGAACATACAAAGAACAGACAATAGACACACCTTAATGCTGTGGTCCATGGACCCTGAGTATAGCATCTTGCCTCCAACTGCTAGGCAAACTACGTCGCTGGTGTGGCCATTTAGTGATGCAACCAGTTTAAAAGGAGATATAGATTCAGAACCGCCTCTCCATGCAGAAATTACTCCATCCTGCAATTTATCATCAGATGATATAAAAATTAGTACAGTTCAGCTGTAAAAACACAATCATCAAATTGCTAGCTACATTTCATACGGTTCCTGTATTAGAAAACGTGGCAACTGCCGCAGGTAAATTACCTCATCCCCAGCAAAAAGGGTTTCGCTGCCAACAATGATGGAAAGAGCTCGCCCCTTTGGTCCATCTAAAGTAAACTCTAGTGAAGCCTGAACATTCCAAGCCTTCACAATAGCCACAACCACATAATCAGACTTTAGATTAGATGCAAATCACCTCTCTATAAGATATAATAATGACAATGATATAAACAGGACTGAAGGAGATCTTACTTTGACAGCATTCCTCAGACCAATAAAAATCCATGGACCCTCGCTGATCATAGAAATAACCTCTGCTCCAAGATTTACCACATTGACACATTTTCCAGTATGGCAGTCCCATGTCCGGATTGTCCCATCAGTGCTTCCAGAATATAATTTATCTGATCCAGCTGGAAGTGCAATCCCAGTGATAACCTGTTGACAAATGTCCACAAATTATGATTACAAACAATATTTAGACACCTATCCAACCCTAAACGGAAAGCTATTAAAAGAAGATATTTACAAAGACAAAAAGTTGAATATCCGTGAGTTTAATGTATCATTCTATAAGGTGGCATTAGACCCCAAGTACCTTCTTGTGTTCTCGAAGCTTTGCTAATGTTGAAAAGCCATCACCATAAAACCATGAATGCAAATCGCGACAGTGCTCACCGCGTACACAATTGCCATTCACCCAGTATCTACAAATACTTTGTGATGGCTTCTGATAATCCCTAGCAAGACTACCTCCTCCCATCTTTCTTATGAATACATTCTTCGAGTTATGCTTGGGGGAAGACTTATTATTAGAAGAGGAATGGCGCTTCTTCATGCACTTATGAGAATAAGTACTATTGCCATTACAATATCCAGTATTTGGTGGTATTGGTGTTTCTCTGTGCAAAAAACTGCACGGGTTTCTGTTGCATTTCCCAGCTTGCCAGTAGACACACGTTATCGCTCTTGCACCAAAACGTTCAGTCCTTCTTGCAGCCTTTATATCCATATTGCTCTAAAAAAATGACACATTCCAATAAGATCCCATATCAGGCATATTCTACAGTCCATCAATAACATCCTCCACTACTCATGCTGTCATCCAAAACTCAACAATAACTTACCTTCCAGAATCAATTCAACAATCAAAATTCAAAACCCCAAACTACATGCTCACCAAATATTCCTTTAACCAAACCCTAGTACACTTAGTTACAACGTAAAAGACGAACAAGAAAACAAAAACGATTACGGTGCTTCCAGATTGCGGAACTTCACGTCCATCAAAACCGGAGGAATGAGTGGAAATCCAAATAATGCAAATCAACTTTAATCATGACTACGCTATCATCCTACCCCTTTCCCCTATATACCGTATCGCCAACCCTTCAGAAAACCCTAATAAAGAAATCAAAAGGAACCATAAAATTGAAACCCTAATTTTCCACCAGGGGAGTGCGTAACCCTTCACTGAGGTCAATATAATCGGAGAGAACAAACATTCTTGTGGATCATCCATCATACGAGGAAGAACCCTAAAAGGAGAATCTGCTAATGTTTTCGTGTGCGAGAAGAGGCAAACCTGAGAAGAGTATTGGATCGGAAATCGCACAGCAGAGAGACGAGAGATCCAAATTCTCAAAAGAAGATTTTGACTTGCAAAAGAAGCGCAGAGAACAGAAATGTGTCTTGTGGGAGTGTGGGTATCCACCTATTTATAGGTTATTACGAGGGAACACACAGTCTTTTTTTATTATTATTATTCATATTTTATTATTTTCTTTCTCTTTTTCTCTCGCGCTTTTTTTTTACCCTTTTTTTGGGCCTTTTCCATTTATTGAATACACATACATCAAAGGCTCAAAGCTTTTTATTTTTAGTTTAAAGAATGTCTTTAAATTATTAGAGTTTAGCAAAATATGATCTAAAGATACATGTTAAAATTACTTATTAAAAAAATTTAATTTTTTTATATTTATTATATATTTATTAAAATAAAAAGATTAAAAAAATTTACTAAAATAATCTTAACATAAGTTAGGACACATATTAACTAAATTCATTACTAATTAACAAAATCTTTTTAAGTTAAATCCATTATTTTTGGGTAGCGAACCTTTGTGAAGGTAGTTAAAAGAAGTGAACTTAAAAGTCTTCAATTGAAAGGATGATGTTGAGTTTCAGGAATATGTTGGACCCTTTGTGCAATTGATTTCTTTACTTTTGAGGAGGTCAAAAGATTAAGAAACTAGTCGGTCAATGAGATCACATATCCAATTGACACTATTGAGTCATTATTGATTCTTCGATTTTTGCATTTATTTCTATTTTTGGTACTTTTTTGTTTTTAGAATTTCCTAAAACTAACCTTTGACTTTTCCATTATTCCTTAACAAAAGGTAAAAACATAAACCAATAAGAGCTTAATCAGTTAATTGTATGTTTGGTCCATGTTTTCATTTTTAATACCTTTTGTGTTCAAAATTTTATGAAGAAATAAAGTTGGACGAAAATGAAAATAGAGTATGTAATTATGGATTATCAAACCAAATAACCTCTTATATTTTAGAGAGTACAAAATATTCACTATAATCTAATCATACGCCCTGATTAACTAGTATATTCAATTTCTTATGCACTGCATGAACGATCATTTGAATAGTTAAATTTAATTAGCTGAGAAATTAAAATAGTTTACAATGGTCTTCTCTTGTATGTATATTGATTGTCGAGGGACTCTCAATTGGAATGCTTCCTGTGAACTAGAATTCTGCCACTCTTTTTATGTGTTTTGCCTAATATAAGAGCCAAAAATTTTCAGCCTAAACAACTAATTAAAGTCTAGCATAACCCTAGATATTGTCCCTTCTCCAACAGAAATCATTCCTCTCCTTTTTCCTAGGAGAATATCCTCTATGATTTATGAATCAAATAAACCCCACAATACGGAATCATACACTCAATCATATTTAACCATGCTATATACACTTCGTAATCATAATTATGTGGTTTCAACAACAAGTACATGCCTTATTGTCACTCGAGTAAAGCGATAAACACAAGATGGTTCACATATAAATAGTGATATCACAGAACTTTCTTTAGGAGGATATATTAGGAAAACACCAAACCACAAGAAACAGAAAAGATGACACAAACTGCGTTCCTCCGCACAACAACGGCATACCGGAGGTGATCATCTGCCAGCACAAACACTAACAATAATGGCCAGTAAGTATCGCTTCGTGAGCAGCACTAGTGTAGCATGCACCCTTCAAACATAATATTCAGCTTCACAGGTTTCACTTATCTACTATTAACATTCCATAACCATATGCCAACTTCCCAATATACACAGCTGCAACTAAACTCTTATCTGATTGCTCCAAGCAAATTGGCACCATCAAGCTTTGCACCTTCCAAGTGCTGAGTAAATAATAAAAGGAAAAAGTAGTGAATATATGCTAGACTATCATACTTCGAACAGCAAATAGTTATTCTCATTAGTTAGTGTGGTTGATCATGATGAGAGTAATTCTTAGAGAGATTGTGGAGCTACGAGCCTAAAAGTCTTCAACTTTCTGAAACGTGTATCTTACCAAATTTTTGGGTTCTTGGCACATTGCTAGGAGTTTCCCCAATTCAATGCACATTTCTACTTACATTCTCAGTCTTTTACTAGTAACAGTGGTAATAGAAAACACACATACATCACTCCTCTCTTTTCTTGCTTTCACTTTGGCTTAGTCATGCACTCATGCACTCATGCTACTCACCTATATGATAAAGAGGACAATAAAACCAGCCATCTATGCATATGTTGCATTTGCATATATTGCTATATTTGCAGTTGGGAGCAAAGCCAGAATCCAATCAAAAGGAAATCAGAAACTCCATATCTCTTCCTACATAAAAATTACTACTGATTGTTTAAATTGCTTAAAATGAAGTACTTGGTTTTGGTTACAACTAGCAGTTTTTTATGAAGCAATAAGTAGAATTGAGTGGGCTCTGGACCTAACTCAACCCCAAGAGTTAGTTCTAGATGTGTGGATTACCTCACACTTATGAACATCACATGGAGACAACTCAACTATTGCTCCAAGATTCCCCTTCCTAAGGTCTTCATAAATAGCAAGAAATTTCAAATTAATAAAAAAGAGTTAGCTAAATTACGTACTGTCTCTCGAAGATTGACATGACGTAGATAAGCTCGTTGAAGGTTAGCACCCTTCAAGTTAGCATTGTTCAATTTTGCACCCTGAGAAGAACATAAATGATTTCATAATAAGGAAACACTTCACACTAACCATAAAGACAATTTGATGGAAGATGCCTGAACTTAATTATTAGTAAAGCATATATAATTATGATAGATTTAATACGAAATTACAGTACCATCTTTTTCTTAATATAACACATGCCTCCCTTATTTTGCATTCTACATAAGCCTCTTCCTTTATTTTTTCCGAAATAACTTAGGCCTCCCTTAATTTTTTTTGTTAGAAAAAGGTCAAAGAAATTTCAAACTTATAACATACAAAGTTTTTTCATAATTTTGTTAGATACCCCACATCATCCTTCTATCAACGGGGGAATGTTAGGCATATGTAGCCTAACCTCTGAATGAAGAGATTGTTTCCAGAATGCATGAAACCATGTTATAAGAAATCCCATTTTGCACCAAGATATGTTAATGATTTACAAACAATTTTATAAAGTTGGGGTTCATGGTTGCCCAGCAATAATACATGTATGATTCATTAATATTATTATTATTATAAATCAGCAAAGTTTGCAACCTCCAATAAGTGGAATTAATTTCCAGAACCGGTATAGATACACATGTTATCAAATATCTTGCAAAGCTAGAGAACCACATCATGGATAAAATGTTTTTGGAGGAAATCTGTACAATTTATCAACCAAAAGGAGCAAGAGATGAAAAATATTCCAAATATGGTAAACTGATTATTCTGCAATCATTTGCAACATTTTCCCTGGAAAAAACAACCCTTTTATATAAATCCCATACAGGTCCAGAATAAATTACCTTTAAGTTAGCTCCTTCTAGGACAGCCCCCTCTAAATTGGCATTAGTAAGATCTGCATTCTGAGAAAATTAAATGTGCTAATTATTAGTCATCAGAATCTTTCAACCAAGACATGGTGCTGCTTGTATCAAACTATCCATCTCATGGGTATCAAAATCATCCATCAAGCAACATATACAAGTAAATGTTATTTTCTTACTCCAGTTATGTATTAAATATTAACACTTTAAACATACAACATTCTTATGTTGTTTGGGGATTTTTTTCCCCGGCTTTGTTGTTGATGTTGATGTGGAAAGGATGATAGGGGGAGGGACAAAACAAAAGACTAGCAGCCTAACTGCACTGTCACTGTCCACGACACTCTGCCCAACCATCAAGGAAACAATATTGTCTAATGATCTCAAATCCCCAACCAACCAAAGATCATTTCAGCCAATTCAGTAATACGGTGGCCATCCAAAACCCACAAACTTGTGAACCCTCTGTTAGTCTCTACTCTCTAACTCACTCTCCCTCTCTTCGTCTATGTCTCTCGATCACGGCTTTATTTTATTAGGAGTTACAAAAAAAATTCAATATGCTGTACTGATGTTGATATCGTTCCTCTGCCAGGGGAATAACAAATAGACAAATGGAAGAATATACTGGAAGATACTTCATATCAAATGCTTTTAGTAACCAAGAGAGCAAAAGCAAAAACACAAACATATGCGTGCAAGTTAATGATTCAGATTGTTGAACCTGTAGGTGTGCAGAACGCAGATCAGCTCCACAGAAGCTACAATCTACTAGGCACGCATCTGCAGAATAAGGTTTCAAACAAATGACGTCATTTTCAAGTATAGTGTTTTGACATACTCATAAAAAAAGGAGAAAATTGCACCTTCCAATTTCACTTGGTTTCCATAACAAATATACCACCAACAAGGATGGAGACCAAATTAAAATATTAACCTGGAAGCTAGGAGAATAAATTAAAGGAGAGCACAAAAGCTAGGGCTTGATTTACACTATATCCGCTTCCTTTGTGCTTATAAATATTTTCTGTCTTCAAGTTCATCATTATCTAAAATGGCATTTTCCAGAAACAGCAAGCATATTGCTTACGAATTAATTCACAGCGCAGGCTGAGTAATTGAGAAATTTAGGAACCTTGATTCACCTTACAAAGTGATCTCATTCAAGTTAGGAAGAAAATAGAGAAACGCTTATAAAAGTCAAAGGAAAATTCAGTGGACAACTCTTAGGCAAGTCAGATTGTGCAGTAGAGAATATTGTACAATATACAGCTAATAGAAGAAATATATATAACTAAGATGAATGTGTTATGGGGCAGTGGATGTACAGACAGAGGATATAGCCAAGGGAAATTTGGTGTGGCATCTATCAAACTGAAGATAGGACACTTTATCAAGGTATTTTAGTCATATAAGAAGACTAAGGGAAATAGAAGCCCCGTGAAACATAAGATGGTTTTACTGAAAATTTGGTTTTCATATAATCCCATAGGACAACTAATCCATGTAGCCAACCCCATATGGCGAGACAAGGCTTAGTTGTTCTTTATTGGTATGAAACAGCAACAATGACAAGGTATTGCGAGGCAAAAATACATACATGGTGGAACTATCAAGTGATAAACCAGCATTTAGCTGTAAAAAATATCGATCTGCTGTATCAAAACAGACAAAAAGCACATAAAGATAATAACAGACCTTGTAAATTTGCACTCTGAAGGCATGCACCAGCCAATAAAGCACCGCGAAGATTTGCCCCAGTAAATTCACATCTTCCCTAGGCAAGATTAAATAACTAAGAGGCCGAAAAATGCATACAATAAATAAACAAACAAAATTCCTCAGTGACTTACTCCCGCAAAGTTGCATTGTGAAAGATGGAAGCCTCAGCATCAACATCCTATTAAATTGAATTATAGGTAGGTATCAAGATAACATGCACAATGTGGTTAGTACCAGCCAATTTTACAATCCCGCACCTAACTAATACAAGACAAGCTCACAAGCATAAAACTTGACAAATTTTGAAACATAATCTTGGAAAATGTGTTCTTTTTCATATTAGCAAGTCTTCATTAATAAGTAACATTGATCATTTGCAAATAAATTACACTAAAATGATGTATATTTTTTAGATGATCATAAAATTGGATTTTAAATTGTACACCAATTGGAGAAACAGCCCATACTAAATTCAGCCCAATCTTAAGTAATTTTGCCAGACTTGTTGAATTGACACGCAAGTATTATAAGTCTAGTCAGAATCATACTTACCCGAAACTTTGCACACTGAAGGTTTGCTCTTGAAAAGAATACATTTTTTAGACAAGCATAGCTGAAATCTACAAAGGATAAATCCTGAAAATCCAAATCAAAAGACAGACAATGTCAGAGTATTATTCTTCATACATTGATCACTTAAGATTTCCTACGAATATGACTTAGATCCCCTTAACATATTACATTGGTTCATCATCTTGTTACTTCAGTTTCTCTCCACATAAGGTAACAAGTCACATGTCACGAACATTCTTAAAGTGCTACATTAGTATAATATTGAAAGAACATACGGATATAAGAGTAACTAATGAGTAGTGAAAACTTAGTATAACTGACAAAACTTGTGTTAATGACACTAGATAAAGCTAAATTAAACACAAGGTATGTATTTGACATTTGAAGGTCAATGCACCACTCTGCCAAAATACATTACATTAATTAAATAACTGCTTTCACAAGTGATCTATGAGTCTAAAATAATGTTAAAAAGTATAATAATGATCTCGAAATTTACCAGTTTAGAGAGGTCAAGGCCAGAAAGATTAACCCCTCGAAACCTAACTTTATCAGATTGTATGCACTTGATAATATCAGTCCGTGTTAACTCTGTATGGAGGTCATCATCTTCCTTCCTCTTATTAAGGACAGTATTAATTCCATCTATTAGCCCCTGATATTTCAAAAGTACTCACAGGATCAGCCAATCAGGGATTCCATGAAGGCCTGAAGTTTAATTTTCTTACTTTCTTTTCAAAATGATCAAGCAACTGGAGCAAAGCTATAGGAAGGTATATGAGGAAATTAAAGTTCAACATTAAGGCATATGGAGCTATCAAAGCAATAATAGCAGGTGCAAGTATGCATTCTATTTGTTTACGATACAATGAAGGACATTCTTTACATTTAAGAAGGGGGTAATTCCATCACAGGTTGCTCTTCTCAATACAGATGTCAAAACAAATGTGAACTGTGTACTAAAATTTAAAACATCAAAACCTTTCTTTGATTAAAATTTAAAAACACATTATCAATATAATGATGGTGCATGGCATTCCCACGATGATGATATTCTTATGACAAATCGATGAAGGAACTCATTTACACATGTTTTAGTCAAAGCTGAAAACTAGAAAGTACAATGATGACAATCTTAGAACTACACAAAGCAAACAAGAAGCAGTCTAAGAATGTAAATTTCAGCTTTCAAATCATCGAACCACAATCCATTGAAAAAGAGCAATACTTACAAGTAACTGATAGTACTCAGCCTCCCGCAATAGTTCATTATATTCAGAGTCCTCCAGAGTGGGCACCACACCATCTCTCAACCAATTAAGAATGTGACGGAAGTGTTTACCATCCCTATCAACAAAGACATATCCCTGCAATTTTCACCAAATCAATAAACAAAGCCAAAAGTGCATAATTGAGGAAACCATATACAAGTATAAACAAAGAAAGACAGAATTTGACATTGCCTTATCAGAATCTAGGCAGAGAGTATGGCGACCACTGAACATAGCAGCCAGCATTGAATCAGGCTCCCGCTGAGTCAACGTATCAGTGGTGGTGCAGAATTTCTTGCCCCCTGCGAAAATTTTTCACGAACAAGGACCAAAACACATAATTATGACAGATATTCATTTTTCCTCAACCAAGCATTGAACGGTCCAAACTCCAAAATAATAAATTCGCAATTACATAAAATCCCTAATTCTAGAGAATTGGGGAAAAAGAGATCGGAATGAATGAGAGAGAACAGAAGCATACCGATGTTGAGGCGAACGACAGAAGGCGAATGGGATTCGGCGTCCTTCATTGTAGGCAGAGAAAGAAAGAGAAGGAAGAGTGTTGCAGTCGCAGGACTCGCACCAAAACTACGAGCTCAAGCTTCCATGGCACAACACTGACACTATTTTTCGGTTTTGCGATTTGGAACAAAGGAATCAGGAATTTACAAAACGTTCTCTTCAGCTGAGTTGAGGATAGAGATTGCCGAAAAAAGAAATTGCTACTAACTACTTCCTCCTTTTTTATTTATTATTTATTTTTATTTTTTAGCTTAATTTTAATTTTGTACAATGTTTTTCTTTATTGTAGAAAATTTATCATTCAATTATCAATTACTATATCATCAATAAATAAAGTATTACAAGTTATTATATTTTTTATTCATTAATTAAGGATTATTTGTTAATATTAATTTAAATTAGTTATCAAATCAATTATTATATATTTATGTATAAATATATATTATTTAATTATTTTAATATATATTTGTTAGTTGAAATAGTTACTTTCGAAAGGCTAAGCTGATTCGAAATGCTGGTGAAGGGTCAGGAAGGAAGTAGAAGTAAAAAAGATGCACGTACAAGCACTAAGTGAAAATTATTTGACACGGACTCGATTTCAATACCTTGACAAATCGAACAATTACTCAATGAAGAATAGAATAGATGTTCGAACGAAGAATCGAGCAGTTACACGAATAGGAAAGTCGAAAGCTTTCTCTGAGTTAAGAAGTTGTTGGTAACGCTCATGGACAAAAGAGCGGAAACAGTTATCTAGGAATTCGCATACAAGGCAGCATCATGCAATTAATGGTCCGTTATGAAATAGAATTATAAATATTAGTAAGTTTTTTTGAGATGAGAGTTGGAATTTTTCTTTAGAAATACACTCAAACACACTCACATCCCAAAGAATTTTTGAATCTGCATTTGAGTTTAATTTCTGTAGGGTTCCTTCCATATCTTTAATTTTCCATTTACAATTTTCGTAAACTTTACTTTTTTCTGTCCGATTTATCTTCAAAGCATATTTGAATTTCATTGTCAGATTTACATTCAAAGTCTTCTTTACTTATTTGTTCAACTTACTTTTTAGTATTTTTTTTTCTGCCAAAAGCTCTTTGATCCAATCAAAGGCATTTTAATCACTTTCTTTAAATATCAATACAAACTATTTTGATCTCATTACTTTTCGAATATTTTATTTTGTATTTCTTTTAGTCTTTTGTACTTTTTGAATTAATTTCCTATCTTAATACTCGTCTAATTCGAGAACCTTTGATACATTTATAGAAAATTGATATCTGCAAAAGAGGAGTTGGTTTCGCTCCAAAACCATTAAAATCGAACCACTATCAATTTGTTAAAAATTGACAAAACAATATTTTATACAAATAATTTAATTTAGTTACTAATTTTTTATATCCACTAAACATGGTTATATAATTATAATATATATTTTATGTATAGATTGATTTAATGTTTATTTTTTATTTACACATTGGCATAAAAAAATAAATTCTTTTTCCGAAATCTCCCAAGATTAGGTTGGCATATATATATGGAGGCTTATCTTATAAACAATGGCAATTTAAGTATTCCAAAAAAGAAAAAGTAAAAAAATATCCGGTAATTAACAACGCCGTGTAATAGCATTGAATTACAACCCTTTGTGATAATCCCTTCACATTATCCTTCATTAATTCATTTCCTTTCCGGGCTTATAAATAGCACTAAACCACAACCTTTGTGCCTCACACCAGAAAATTAAAGCCGAAAACAAATTAGAGAAAAAAAATGTCAGGAATCATCGAAAAAATTGAAGAGGTCCTCCATATTGGAGGGAACAAGGATGGTGATCACAAAGATGATGACCACAAAGGATATCATAAGGAAGAACACAAGGATCATCATGATGATGAGAAGAAAAAGAAGGAAAAGAAGGATGATGATGGAGATAGCATTGTGGACAAGATCAAGGACAAGATCCATGGAGATCATGATGACAAGGACGAGCACAAGGGCGAAGAGAAGAAGAAGAAGAAAAAGAAGAAGGACAAGAAGAAGCATGAGGATGGCCATGATGACCGTGACCATGAAAGCGACAGCGGTAGCGGCAGCGGCAGCGACAGTGATTAGATCTTCGTTCTACAGCTTAATGCTAATCATCTTTAAGGTAGTGTAACTATATTTTAATTTGTTGATAATTAAATCGAGAATCTGAGATTATGTGTGATTATTATCAGATTATCACCATAGCCATTATTATTGACCTTTAAATGCTAAATTTTTGCTATTTGTTTTTTTTTATTTGATGAGTGGTTGTTGTTAAAGGTAAAATTCGATAAATGAATTAATTACTCCACGAACTCAAATCAAATTGAGTTTGTTATTTATTTTTTGACTTTTGACTTTTTGAGTTTTGAGCAACAAAAATAATAGGACAAAACTTTTTTTCTGAATCTAACTTTTAAAGAATATATATGAGATTATATGAGATTAATTTTCAAAATGTTATTTTTCTAATATGGCAATAATATATTATTAATTGTCTTTAAAAAATTCTTTTACAATGAGTATGAAAATTAAATTATATATATTGTTGAACTAACACATTTTTTTAGGATAATACAATTTGCCATCTTAATGAGATTAAGTATATGTAATATAAGATAAGCTAAATAACTAGAAGAGTTTAAAGATGGAAATTTAAGGGAAAATAGTGTGAAAAATTTTGTATGATGTAGAAAAAGTAAAAAACTTAAAAAGAGTCAAGGACACAATTGGATCCGCATTTGACGTTGACACCAATCCTTAGTGCAGATAATTTTTTTCAAACAGTCAAACTCCAATTTAACTCCAATCTAAACCCTCCCATGTAGTAATTATACAGTGAATTCAAAATTATAGATTGAATCTAAGTATTATTGTTGTTGTGCATATCTTGATTATAGAGAGAATATGGACTAAACTTTGTTTCTTGTTTTTGTCATGCATGTAGTAGGTGTATGGGACCATGGCAGCGAGGAGCCTAAAATAATTACTAGGAAAGGGATGATTATGTTTCTTTCTGCTTTTTTTTTTCTTTTTTCTTCTGAAATTGGTTTAGTAGTTCTGTGTTTTAAATTTATATATCGTAAATGTATAACCTCACTAGCTACTTTGTTTCGGTTGGCTGTACATTAGCTTTAAGAAATAAATGAAGATTTTTAATTGTTAGTGAGATCTTGCGTTCATAAAAAGATTACCCACGAGATATTCTGGCAGTGGTATGATTGCTTATCGAATTGAATGATTTACATGCTTGCACTAATAAGCAAAGAAAATGGCATCTTACCCTTTGGCATCGTTGGAAAGGGGGAAGGAACCTAGAACCTTTTTTTTTCCCCAGTTTTAAACAGGGTATAATTACATTTTTTTAAAAAAATATTCGAACGTGAGGTCACAAACTCAACGCCATTAGGCTCGTGAATATGTTAATAACTTAATATTATTGAAATTAATTTAAAGAATTTAGAGTTAGTTTGATTGGTGATAATATTTCAAATGTTCGTTATATGAATAATTCAAATATTATTTAGAAGTTATTTATTTATATTTTTATAATATTTAATTTAATTTGATATATTTGATTTTGTTTATTTAATTATTAGATTGAACTTTTTATTTATAGGTATAAGTTTTTTTTTATTTTAACTTTTAATCTAATGAGAAATTATAAATACCTCATAACTATTGTAATAATAGTATTGAGTGATTAGAAGTGTTAAAACATTTAAGTTGATGACAAGTCCTCTCGATTCAATTACCAAACTATAGTATTAACAAGTTAGGTTGAAGAGTCTATTCTTGTTGCACCAAGAAATTAGATAAAAAGTAGAGTGGTTATTCAATTCTAACATTTTTTTTTTCTATTTCAATTACAATTTATTTTTTCTATTTTTTTTCAATTTTTGTCTCTTTTTTTTTATCATTTAGTATCAAAAGATTCTAAATAATATAAACTAATAACTTCTAAATAATATTTAAACTCTTCATATTATAAACATTTAAAATACGTATTATTTAACTAGTTAACTCGTGCGAATTTAAACAAATATTGAAATTCAAATTTTTCCTTATAGCCACAACAATTTATTCGCTAACATCTAGTAACAAATTAGTATTTGATCCGTCAAATTAAGAAATATTAAAAGTATATATATATATATATATATATATATATATATATATAATATTATTCTATATTTGTTTTCTTTAAAATTTTTGCAAAATTTAAAAGGTAACCTAACGATGATTTTATTTTAATTTTGTTGACATTTGGCAAAATTGTTAAAACACTATAAAATATTGATAACCTCAAATTAATTACTAATTTGGAGTTATAATTTGTTTCATTTTAGTTATGTTATTGTTGTCTACTCTCATAAATTAAAAGGTTATATAAGCCTAGAGCTAGATGAGCATCCGTTTGTTGTTGAAAATTTATAGCAAATTTGGTTCGAGATTAAAGTAAGATAAAAGAAATTTTAAATAAACTTAACATGTAAAATTTTATATAGAATTTATTCATTAAAGTTTTAGTCCTATTTTGTATTTAAGGGGCGATCACTAAAACTCTTATTTTATATTTTAATCATATTAGGTGTAAACTATCATTAAAATCAGATATCAAAATATATATATATATATATATATATATATATATATATTAAAATATAAAATATGTATTAAAAATAAATTAAATTATATATATATTTAATTATTTATACATAAATATATAGTAGCTAACTTTAATATACACAAAGAATTTTTATTTATATTTAAGGGACGATTATGCTCTCTCTTATTATTATTATTATTATTATTATTATTATTATTAATTCAAGTATTCGAGTTTCTTTGTTAGAATTTGTATAATTTTGTTAGGCTTACGTAAATTCTTTTATATATATTGAAAGTTGTGGTAAGTTTAGAGAAGAGGGGTTGAATCTATGCCTTTCTTTTAAGTTGCTGTTATGACCTTTTAAATCAAACTTTTAATTCTAATTCTGTTTGTATTCAGCAGCAAAAATTTATGAGACAATTTATTTTTGTCTCATGAATATCAAAAAACAGAACACAGCAGAGAAGAGAAAAGCTAACACCAGCATATATCCTGATTCGATTGCCTTGTGCTATGCAACTTACGTCCAGTCTCTTCCACAACAATGGAAAAATTTTCACTATAGTTAAAAGTATTACATACACAAATTTCACACTCAACTTCTAACCTAACTTGACATTGGCTATGCTAACACCTAACTATTTACTCTTAGTGCTAACCCAACCAAGAAAGGGATACCTTACAGGTACAAGATACAAGACACTTAACCAACCTGAAGAAATCAGAAAAATAACTCTAAGCTTTTATCTCAAGTGTATCACTCAACCTTTTTTCACTCATGGCTTTTACTTGAACTTTTTCACAATGCTTTTTCTCACAAGAAATTACAGAAAGATAAACATAGAAAAGTACATCACAATCTGTAAAACATGAAGGAGATTGACTTCATCAACAGCCTCTTAGCTATGTGCATAACCAAATTCGCAAACCTCAAATTGAGTTCTTCAGTATTGGCCGAATGCTTCTTTAAAAGAAAGCATTATCCAAGTAGAGGAACTTCTCTTCAGAACACATCTCACAAACTCTGGTTTTCTCTCCTTGCTTCTGAATGAGCAGAAAGTCTTCTTTTAACTACTTGCATGTTACTGGGTTCTTCTTCCAAGGTCAACACCTTGATCCTTGAGCTTCACCAACCCATAGATTAACTTTTTCTCCTTAAACCTTAGATTAAAAACTTTGCTTCTGATTTCTTCACTTTGACCGAAAGTCATAAAGCAGCAACCACACGAGTCTTCTAATGGTCAACTTGATCTGAGCCCTTGAAAATCAACTTGATCCCCAAGACATGTTTGAGACCGTGGATATACAGCAAAGAAGAACAGAAATCATCTTTTCCATATAGCTCAAAACGAAGATACAAAGGGTTGAAGATGAAGAGAATAAAGTGTGTTGCATGTAAGTGGAAATGGATTACCTTGAGCTTTCTGATCTTTTCTTGATATGGTTGATTAGACCTCACCCTTCTTTGTTTAACCTTCTCTTTCTTTCTTCTTTCATGACTAGCTTAGGGACTAAGCTCTTTTTTTTACTTTTTCTAAGTTCAGTAATTTGACTGGGACAGAGAAGAGAATAACGTTGCTTTGGTAAAAGTAAGTGAGAGGGAATGAAGACTTCAATCTTGTATGAGAAGTTTTGTGGGATCAACTTGGATCTATGGATACTGACTTGGATCGGGTTTGATTTGCTTGACCCGTTGGATCCTTTATTTGTTTTCTTTTGGGCTTCGTTTTAGTTGTCAACCCATCAGCCTTGTTTCATTTTCCATTTCGTTTGGGCTGCTATATTGCAACAATAAATAATTAGCTTCATATAATTATAAACGATCAACATTTAATTATTTATTTTGTCCAATTAAATAATATTTGTCATCACTAATTAATTTAGTTAATTTTTTAACTCAATATATATATATATATATATATATATATATATATATATATATATATATATATATATATATATTATTTACCTTATGCTAAAATATGTTTTTTGTTCAACAAGAATCGTAATCTAAATCTCTAAGTCATAAAATCTCATAGTATATACTATTGAACTATTTGATTTGTTCTATAAACTTAGCTAATAAAAGAAGAAATATAAATGATTATTTGTTATATTCTGCCACATGCTATTCTCCTAAAGTAAGCTCAAATGCCATAAAGGGGACTCTTAATTTCAACTATGCACTAATGCATAATAGCTGAATTCAGGTGATTCCACATGTAGTCTTGAACGTTTCATACACAATTATTATTATTATTTAAACCGTATTAGTTATTTAAATGTTCTTCATTCTACTTGTCTTCTACTACTAATGCCAAAGACCAAAGTAAGAACTGATCCTCATCTTGCACTTGAGGCAAATGGCTATGCGTGTTCTGCCTAATATTTTTGCATGTTTGAATTAGTTTTTTTTAGTATATTTATTTGACAAGTGCTAGTCTCAACAGAATTTTGTGATGTATAGTCATCAATTAATCATTATCAATATTTTTAATGGTGTGAGATGATATCTAATGTGTATGATTACTCATTTTTCTTTTAATGATTAAGTGTTGACCAGATTTCAATAAAAATGCTTGCCTCTAGACTTTCTATATTTATTATTTTCATCCTAAAAAAAATATCTTTTGAATTATCATTAAGCAAAGAAATAATCTCATTAAGAACATTAAAATAAATAGAAAATTTTAAATTTTAAAATTATCTCTTTATATATATTCTAAATATCTCTCAATCCGACAGAATAAAGACTAATCCGTTGTGGATCTAAGTTTCATCTAAAGATTTATCACTCACTAATAGATTGTTGCATGCACAAGACGATATTCAAACTCTCGACACTTATTTAAACGAATGAGTGAGCTGACTATTCGACTATCCCAAGTTGGTTGTGCCAATAATTATAACTAACAAATTTCACATTTCAGTGTACTTGGCGCATCAAATCAAACACAAAATAAAAAAACTAACAGTGCTAGGCAAAAAGGAAATAAGAGTATCCATTTGTTTATGTCCACACTATGGTTTGGCCAAGTAAACGAATCATGTTTCTTGCGTACTCAGACTTGGCAACACAAAACGTTAATGCTTCTTGTTGGTCGCAGTGGAATGTTTTTCCACATTGCCAAACCAAATATTATATGATTATATCCACCTGATGTACCTATTCGTACTAGTTAAGGAATGAATGATTCATAGAAAACAATGAGAGAAAAGGCAAGCATCTCAAAAGAATCTGAATTTTCACACTTCATCATAGTCCCATTTTTAATAATGTTATTATTATCACCAAAATTAACGGCTCCTCATAAATTATGTCTAATTCAACAACAAAATTTGGCTCTTTCTTTGTAAAATAGTCATAAACCAAAACACTGAAAGTGACGCGCAGCAGAAGGAAATAGACATATTGAATTACAATAATCCTTCGACTTGTACACTTCTCCATTCCAAATAGTTAAATACGGTAATTATTCTATATTTAAATTTTTTTAGTAACAAATAATTGTTTTTATAAAATATAAGCAACAATAATTAATTCGATTAGCGAACATAAGAAATGACAAAGAAAATAAACACAAAATATTAATTAATGATTTTTTAATCTATATACATAATCAAAGATGAGAATTTTAAAGTATTAAGATGTTTGAACGAGAGTTTTTTTTTAATTGTCTATGGTATTTTTTAGCCTATCAAACTAAAAACTAACTTATTATGGATCAAAATTCTATTTAAAAATTTAGTAATACAAATATGTATATTAATAATTTAGCTAAATTTGACCTTTTTTATCATTCAATTATTATTATGTCTTTAACTCTTTATCTAATCATATTTCTTTATTTTTTTCTTGTTGATATAAGACGGATTCTAGAATAATTGATATATAGGTTTTGTTATGTCTACTATGTTGTTGATATATAAAAAAAATATGTGCAATCTAGCTGTTACTTTAATTTGTTAAGTCTCTCAATTAAGTAGTAGAAATAAAAAATATTTTATAAGAGTAATTTTAAAAAAATAATATTATAATAATTAATTTCAGTTAATATTATAATAAATTGTAAAATAAATCTAATATAAAATAAAATTTTGTTGAATTTAGATTTAGAATATTTATTTTAATTAAATTTCAAATAAAAGTTTGAAAGGTTTTTTCATACTTAAATATTGGCTCCAATGTTGACTGCTTAAAGGTACCCCAAAGCTTATATAGTATGAAAAATTATAGATAATTAATAATATTTTTGAATAATATTTGAATAATGTGAATTAATAGAATTAAAAGAATAAATTGATCTTAAATTTAATTAATAACATTAAATTATAGTATAATGTAATTAATAATGATTCATGTTGTTGTTCAAGATAGTAATTGTTTACTTAGCATTTCCATATAATATTGTTTAGAGAGAAGCCAAGGAAGTATATAACTGCATTGAGTTATTGACAGTTAAGACGCCGAATAGAACAAGTCATCATTGATCTTTTCACCCACCACTTGGCACATTCTTAAAACATAGCCGGCCCCTTCTGCATCCCCCAATCTCTAATAATACCCCCTTCAAACTTCACCTTCTTCACTTCCTTTCATTTTTCTCAACACTCTTCCAAGTAAGTAGAGATGGATAGATTAATAAGATTAGACCCCTCAAACATAGTCCCAATAAGAGTTGAACCAGGTCAAAAATGTCAAGGCAGGATCACCTTGAGAAACGTCATGTACACTATGCCAGTGGCTTTCAGGCTTCAGCCACTCATTAGGACTCGTTACGCCGTCAAGCCACAAACCGGTGTCATATCACCGTTAGGCACCGTAACTGTTGACATTTTCTACTACCTTCCTCCGGGTTCCAATCTTCCACATTCTTTCCCTCACACAGATGATTCCTTCCTTCTCCACAGCGTCGTCGTCCCCGGCGCAACCATCAAAGAACCTTCCTCCATGTACGACGCTGTTCCCACTGACTGGTTCACCACCAAGAAGAAGCAAGTCTTTGTAGACAGTGGAATCAATATCATGTTCGTTGGGTCTCAGATCCTGGCTCAGCTTGTTTCCGATGGTTCAATGGACGAAATCAGAGAGGTACTAGAAAAAAGTGACCCCTCATGGAAGCCTGTGGATTCCGTTGATTCACAAGGACAATCGTTGCTTCACCTCACGATTTCGCAAAGGCGAGCTGATCTTGTTCAGCTGCTTCTTGAATTCGAGCCCGACATAGAAGCTTCGAATCGTTCTGGGTCGACCCCACTCGAGGCGGCGTCCTCTTCGGGCGAGGCCTTGATTGTAGAGCTTCTACTGGCCCACAAGGCCAACCCAGAACGATCCGAATCATCTGTGTTCGGACCGATTCATTACGCAGCTAGAGCGGGACACGTGGAGGTTCTAAGGCTCCTCCTTCTCAAAGGTGCGAAGGTGGACGCACTCACAAGAGATGGCAACACGGCGTTACATCTCGCCGTGGAAGAGCGAAGAAGGGATTGCGCTAGGCTCCTTCTGGCAAACGGCGCAAGAACGGACGTTAGAAACACGCGGGAAGGTGACACTCCTTTGCACATGGCAGCATCAACCGGTGACGATCACATGGTGAAGCTCTTGCTGCAAAAAGGCGCGAACAAAGACGTGAGAAATCTACAGGGCAAGACCGCGTATGACGTGGCAGCCGAGAACGGACACGCGCGTCTCTTCGACGCGCTTCGGTTGGGTGATAACTTGTGCGTTGCCGCGAGAAAAGGCGAGGTTAGAACAATCCAGAAGCTTCTAGAAAGTGGCGCATCGATCAATGGAAGAGATCAACACGGATGGACAGCACTTCACAGAGCATCGTTTAAAGGGAGAATGGATGCGGTTCGTGTTTTGGTGGAAAAAGGGATCGATGTTGATGCGAAGGACGAAGACGGTTACACTGCGTTGCATTGCGCTGCTGAGTCGGGTCATGCTGACGTCACGGAGTTTCTGGTGAAGAAAGGTGCTGACGTGGAAGGAAGAACCAGCAAAGGTGTAACTGCTCTGCAAATAGCGGAGTCGTTACACTATGTAGGGATCACAAGGATTCTTGTTAATGGAGGCGCTACGAGAGATAACAATTTGAATCAGATAGCAGCGCCTGCTGTAATTCCTTTTGGGAAAAACATGGAAGATGGAAGTTTGATGATGAAGAAGAAAAAGATCTCTAGGAGCAGAGTGGTACGGGGTAATAATAATAACTTTGATCGTTCTTCAACGCCTTTGGCTGTGCTCTAATTAAACTCTAAAGCTAGCTAGCTATAGCTATAAGCTCGTTTTGAAATTGATTATAACGAGAAGAATTATTATTGGAGATGATTTGAGGCTTTTGGCTGGTGTAATTCTTAAGTTGTTGAATGGGAACTGTAGATTTGTTAAGAATGTTGTTTCTGATGTTAATTGTTTTTCATACTTGTTCCTTGTGAGAAGAAGCTTTTCGAGGTGAGGTCGGCTACCAGCTCCACTCGTGATTCGGAAGTATTCTCTTTGGGACTTGGAAACCTCGGCGTGGAACCTGCAAAAAGGACTCCGACGCCCAAGTTAGCACTCAATAACGCAAATACTAACAAGAGAGAATAAAGTGAGAGATAAGCAGGATTTTGTCGTGGTGTATTGCTTTCTTAGCAATTATGTGCGTGGTGTAGCTTACCCTAGACGAGGTTATCTCGTCTGTTTAAATAGATTGAGTAGCAGTGGATGTTTGATTAACGTTCCGACTTTTTGGGTTTGTTATCGAGGATCAACGTCAGTTAAGTGCGAGATTCTTGGTGCGCATGATGAGGTTGACTTGTTTTCAGGTGTGAGATTGTTAGCCGAGGATATCGGTGAGGTACAATACTTTTGAGAAGATTTTTGCATTCGGAGCTTGCACGATCCATTATTCGTCTACAATGGCATAGGTATCAAACATTGATGTTAATATTGCAAAAAATCAAGAAGCTATCTGGAGCTCTGGATAGTGATATCGTATGTTGCATTCTCTTATTCTGTTAAGAACTTGTTAATAATTATAAGAAATAGTTAGTTTGTTATTTACTTACTATCAAGTAAACAAAAATATTATTTATACTTTAAAATCAAAATCAGTTATTAAAATTAGTTTATATATTTATACATGTGTAATTTAACTTATTTTAAAATATATTTTATATTTTATTTTATATTTTATATTGATGATTATTTTTTTTGGCTGCTTTTAGTTTACTACGTGTATGGTGGTTGTTTTGTTTTGTTTTTCTCTAAAATTAGTAGGTTATATTTCATTAATTATTAAAAAATTAAATACAAAAATGTCTAAAAGCAGGACAACATAATAAAAGGTGGAAATTTTCCAAAAACACTACACTAAATGTATTCATCCAACGGTATGTGATCGAAAAACGAAGAAAAATCTTAAAGAAAAAAGAATGATAAATCAAATTGAATGCAACTAAGAGTTTGCCTCGTGGAGATGATGACCTAAACTAGGAGTTCTTTGGATTTCACATAGCAACTTGACAGAGCTTGCTAGAATAGCAGACGTCATTGAAGTAAAACCTTAAAAAATCAACTGGTTGTGAGCTTTCCAGCAGTTCCAGTAAATGATGACAAGCAATTGAGAATTACTGTCAGCATTCTTCAACGGGTTAAGCATCTCTATTGATACAGTCCACCATGTCCAAAAGTCGTTAGGACTCTGAGGGGGGAAGACAGTCACGAAAATAACTTTAGGACTATACATCTTTAATTATAGAGCAATTGATCAAACAATGAGTAACTGTTTCTGTTGATTCATGACAGCAGAAGCATATTGGTGATATAGATGGAATGCGGTGACGAATCTGAGTAAGCACCGGAAGCCGGCCATGGAGAGCTTTTCAGATAAATAGCTTAATTTTGTAAAGCAAGTTCAACTTCCATAGATCAATCCACGGCTTTTTCTGCTGCATATAATTATGGCAAAACTCCAGAGGTGGATGGTAAAATAAATAGCCAATTCTTTAATCTGAAACTGTATCATATTGCTTGGATTTGTTTAAATTCTATTGCAATTTGTCCATACTCTGTTGAATTTTAACTGACAAAATCCTGTTTGCAATGTCTTGAAAAAATAATTCTTGAATGAGATTCTGATTCTAATTCCTATCTTCATTAATTAGATCTTTAACTCTTGGAACCAACTCAGAAATAGCCTGTCTATTTGGCATGTTATAAATTATTAAAATACGGAGGAGGCAGTTAAGGATCCTCAAAGGTTTGGATATTCTCTCCAGTACCCACAGTTCAATTAAGACATTTTTCAACAATCTTTCGGATCTTCCAGTATGCTCCTCCATCCCCAAAAAGGTAAGACTCCAATTTCTGCCGTTATAGAATTACCATTGCTAAAGTATTTACCTCTTAGGATTTTGGATAATAGGGGAGTAGGCTGTGTTACGAGTCGCCAAAACTGTTTGCCTAAAAGCGCCAGATTTTAGATTTTGAGATCTTTAAATCCAAGGCCTCCTTCTCTTCGTGGGCGAGTCATAGTGTCCCAGTTAATCCATGCCACTCACCTTTCAGAACCTTTTTGTCCCCACCAGAACTGAGAAAGTAGAGAGTGAATTTCCAAAATTAAACCATCAGGCAACTTGAAGCAAGACAATGTATAAATAGGAATAACTTTTCCCACTGCTTTAAGCAATATGTATCTACCACTTGACGATAGAAGATTGCGCTTCCACCCTTGGATTCTTTTATGAACCTTTTCTTTGATCATACTAAAAGAAATCTTTTTCTATTTAGAGACTGTAGAACGCAAACCAAGATATTTATCTTGAGTCCCAATATGATTAATATTCATAGAGTTAGCCAGTAGTGTGCGAGTAGTGGAGGGAGTGTTATAACTAAAGAATACAGTAGATTTATTAAGATTTATTCTCTGGCTATTGATATTTTTATAAGAGATCAATAAATACAGGATATTTAAACATGTTTCAGGATTAATCTTATAGAATAAGATGGATTCATCAGTAAAAAAAAGATGGTTGACCTTGAGACATCACTTATATATCTGAAGACCTTGAATTAATTTATTTTGTTCTGCAAATAATAATTATAAAAACAGAGACATTGTTTTTAAAGAAATGTAAAATAGAGATGATAGTTACAAGAATTTGATTCCAATATGCGTCTTAATACGATACTATATAGTAGATTATGTTACGGTGGGTAACCGGAGATGGATTGAATGGATAGCGCTAGTTAGCCCAATCGCCTAAGGATGGTAGCCTCCGAGCTGGTTTGCACGCTGGAGCCTCCTTCCGACGTGTGTGCGTGAGTGAATGGGGGGTGGTACCTGCAAAGACACTCCGATGCCTAAGTTAGCAAGGGTGTGAGCAGGTCTAGAGAGTATTGGGCTTAGAGATACCTGAGGAGTGTCAGTGTACTTATAGTGGTGAGCCAATAACCACCGTTGGAGTAGTGCCGTATCTTTAGGATATTAACCGTCCCATTATCTTAGGGAGGTTAAGATATGGCTTTATGAAGCGGTTAGAGGAATTTTAGGGGCGGTTACTCATTTGAATGAGTGCCTATCTGCCAGCTAATCTCTTGTTCGACTTCTTTAGAGCAAGTCGTAGTAAACACCGACTTCTCGCGGGAAGGTCGGTGCTTAGGTTGGCTTAATTTATTGGATTAGGCCTTTTAGTTGGACCTGGGCCCTTAACATTGGGCCGGGGTATGAACAGTGTCCCTACTTGAGCCCAAGATCTTTTTAAGGCTTGGGTTCAAGTATTTAACTCGGGTTCGTAGCCGACTTTCACGGGTTTTGAAACCGACGTGATTTTCGCGACCTTTTGTTTCTGACAGTTACGTCAATTCAAGCGTCATGTCCGTTGGGGAAGCATTTAGGGATTGAGGGCTTTGGTAACGGTGCAACCTCATTAATGACTGCTCCGCTTTTACCATTATGCCCCTTAGCATGTTTATAAATACTTTCCCTCTCTTTCCATTTTCCGTTTCTGCAATCTTTCAAACTTCTTCTTTCTTTGTACGTGTCGTGTTTACTCGTACTACATTCTTGTGCTCCGGAGACTTTTGCTTCTTCCTATCTTCATTCAAAGAGAGGTTAGTTTCTTTCTCCTTTTTTGCACTTTTCATATGACTTCGCTTTGTAGAGAAATAGGCTTGTAGACTTGCGACTGGTTCTTTTTCCTCCTCTTTTAGGGACCTTCGTTTTTTGATTTTTTCTTTCCCTTTTCTTTTTTTTTCCTTTGTAGGTTTCTTCGTTTTTCTTAGAGAAAGAAAATGGCCTCCGTATATTGGGTTGACGTTACTGTTCTGGGGGAGGAGCCGTTGGTAGATGCGGAGTTTATTACTCACCTTCGCACCCACCATCGGCTCTGTACTTCGGATGAGGATGAGCCTAAATATGAGTTACTTATTCCTGGTTCAGAGGACCGAGTCTGTCATGGGAGAGCCAACGAAACGGTTCCCCCTTTCTTCTTTATGTATGAGTGCATGATCACCCGTCTGGGCGTCTTTCTGCCCTATTCAGATTTTGAGATGTCGGTTTTGCAGCATTGTCGGGTTGCACCTACCCAACTTCACCCCAACTCCTGGGGTTTCTTGAAAATTTACCAATTTATTAGCCATGCTCTGGATTTCCCGACTTCTCTGAAAATCTTTTTCCATCTTTTTCATATGACCAAGCCTTTTAGTGGGTTGAATAATAAACAACAATGGGTTTCCTTTCGAGCCATACAAGGTCGGAGGATTTTTACCCTTTTTGATGAATCATTTCATGACTTTAAAAATTTCTTTTTCAAAGTGCAAGCTGTAGAGGGTCATCACCCCTTTTTTCTGGATGATAATTCTTTTCCTCGCTTTCCTTTATACTGGCTGGAGGCCTCCCCTTGTGAGAAATATGGTCTGGATGACCTGGATGAGGTAGAGGCTGCTGTCGTGGGGTTCCTCCGAGAAGTCTGGGGGAGGGCCCCCTATTTGGATACTAAAAAATTTCTCCAAGGGTCTCCGACCTTTGTTCAATCACAGCTAGGTAGTTTTTTCTGATCTGCTAAGTTTCCGACTTGTTAACTGATCATTCCGACTTGTAAGATTCTTTAACTGTTGTTTTTCTTTTTCCAGAAATGGCAAAGACAAACGTTCAAGAATCTTTTCAGAGGGTCCAGGAGGCTAAAGCTAAATCTTGCGCTCGGTCTGGTGGCGCCAGGGTTATCTCTCCTCCTCCTCCCCCTCGCAACATTGGGACTTCTTCCAAGCCTATTGTAATTTCTTCTTCAGCTCCCCCTCAGCCGCTCCCCGTCGTCCGACCTTCCCCCGATCCGAAGAAGCGCAAGACTTTAGAGTCTGGTGCTTCTGAGGCTAGGGCGGATGCCCTTGAGTTTGTCCGGAAGAATATCTATCCCCATGTTCGTATAGGCATGGATGATATGTCTGTTCGGGGTCACCTTACCACTATGGTCGAGGAAAGTCTCAAGGCGGCGGGGGTATGTGGTAAGCTCTTGGATATTTTTGAGAAGGCTCCCCTCAGCTCTTTAGGGACGACCTCGAAGGTCGAGGAGCTGGAGGGGAGGCTTCGCTCATATCAGGAGCATGAGGGAGAATTGAAGAAAGAAATTGCCAAGCTGAGGGAGGAGAGAGATACCTTTCGGGAGAAGGGGAAGGCTTTGCAGGCCCAGTACAACATGGAGGTGGAGCTGAGAAAAACGGCGCAGGCCAGTTATCAAAGCTTATTCAAGGACCTTGTGTCTGTGAAGAACGATCTGTTGAACTCTCGGAAGGCATACGATGAGTTGGAGGACTCAATTGCTGATGGCGCCGAGGAGTCTTGGAGGATTTTCTTGGAGCAAGTCAGGGTCATTGCTCCCGACTTGGATCTTTCTCCCTTACATCCTGACAAGGTCGTTATTGATGGTGCCATCGTTGATCCTCCTGCCCCTGTAGTTATTTCCGAGTCGGAATTGAAGACTCGTGGGCAGAGGATTATTGAGTCCCCTCCACGATCTAAAGACGCTCCGAGTTCTTCAGATGTTCTTCCGATCCCTTCATCTCCCATGGATGCTTCTGGTGCTCCTCCCGATTCTGGTAGTGGTGACCCGTCTGCCTTGAAAAAATGATCTTTGGCTATTTTGGAGGTCCGGCCTGTGGGCCCCCCATTTTTTAAACTCTTTATTTATGTTTGTTCTTGGTTGTGTAGTCTGAACAATTTCTTTTGGCCTTTTAAGGCCGTTAACAAAATATTTTGGCGAGTGCCCTTTTTGAATAAGGGCTTTAGATTAACAAAATAAATACCCTTTTTTGGATAAGGGTTTAAGTTACCTTGTGCGTGTATGCTTTTCTAATTTTCTGAATTCCCTTTGACTTTTTCTTGAAAACCTTTTGACTTGTTTGTCTTTCGGAGTTTTTCGTTTAAGGATTTTTTGGGGCATCCTTTAAACTTCTTCCTAGGTTTTCATATCTCTTTTTGCTATTTCTCATACTCAACTTTTGTTTTAGCGAGTTCCTATAACTTATGTTATTTTTGCGATGCGTTTTTTCTTCTATTCGGTTCTACGCTCCGATTTAGGGATCGAAGTGTTTCCGAGCTTTCCTACTCGGAATATTGTTCCGACTTATGAGTCGGATTTGTTTTCGAGTTTTTACGATCGACTCCTATAACCTCTTTACACCGACTTGTGCCTCGTCGTTTTATCCTGACGACCATCTAGGTCGGTTCATGTTTTGTCGAGCTTAAGTCGGCGCGTTTCGTAGAAAGACTTAGAAAAATAAAGAAGGATATTATAAGAGATATTATGAATGAAAAAGATTTTTATTAATTGGGGAGGTACCTTCTTTTGCTACTAAGGGTCTTGATAGCCTATTTTTCCTTAGTCTCTACTATGATGCCTCGTTAAAAACCCTTCTCCAGAAAAAACCCTTTTTGGGAAAAAATTATGAAGTTGGGAAAAGAGTACATCAGGGAGTAGAGTTCGCTTTTAACTGTAGTACCTTTTCATATTACAAGCATGCCACGACCTTGGTAGCTCAGTGCCACTCAGGTCGGTTACTTTATAATAACCTTTTCCTAAGACTTCATTGACTTTGTATGGTCCCTTCCAATTTGCGGCGAGTTTTCCTTCTCCCGATTTGTTGACTCCAATGTCGTTTCTGATTAAGACCAAATCATCTGGAGCAAATGTTCTTCGGATGACTTTTTTGTTGTACCTTGTAGTCATCCTTTGCTTCAACGCAGCTTCTCTTATCTGGGCATTTTCTTGGACTTCGGGGAGCAAGTCGAGGTCCTCTTTGTGTCCCCGTACATTTCCGACCTCGTCGTGGAGAATTACCCTTGGGCTTTGCTCATTGATTTCTATCGGAATCATGGCTTCTACACCGTAGACTAGTCGGAAAGGTGTTTCTTCCGTGGCGGATTGGGGTGTTGTTCTGTAGGCCCATAGTACTTGAGGGAGCTCTTCAGCCCAAGCTCCCTTTGCTTCTTGCAATCTCTTCTTTAGTCATGCCAGTATGACTTTGTTAGCTGCCTCAGCTTGCCCATTGGCTTGTGGGTGCTCTACCGAGGTAAACTGATGCTTGATTTTCATACTGGCTACTAAGCTTCTGAAGGTAGCATCGGTGAATTGGGTTCCATTATCCGTAGTGATGGAGTAAGGTATCCCGTATCTTGTGATGATATTTTTGTAGAGGAATCTCCGACTTCTTTGAGCGGTGATGGTGGCCAACGGTTCTGCTTCTATCCACTTTGTGAAGTAATCTATTCCCACGATTAAGTATTTGACTTGTCCTGGTGCTTGGGGAAAAGGACCTAACAAGTCCATTCCCCATTTTGCAAAAGGCCATAGAGAAGTGATACTAATGAGCTCTTCTGGTGGAGCCACGTGGAAATTTGCATGCATCTGACACGGTTGACATTTTTTCACAAATTCTGTGGCATCTTTCTGCAAGGTCGGCCAGTAGAATCCGGCTCGGATGACTTTTCTGGCTAGAGACCTTGCTCTGAGATGATTTCCGCAGATCCCGCTATGTACTTCCTCCAACACCTCAGTGGTTCTTGAGGTCGGTACGCATTTTAACAATGGTGTCGATATCCCTCTTCTGTAAAGGACATTTTTCACCAAAGTGTAATGCTGTGCTTCCCTTCGGATTCTTTTGGCTTCCTTTTCCTCCTTAGGGAGGATGTCGAATTTCAAGTATTCGACTAAGGGATTCATCCATCCGAGGTCTAAACCGACTACTTCAAGTACCTCTTGCTTATCTTCCGTTTTTGCTACCGAGGGTTCTTGGAGGGTTTCTTGAATCAGGCTTCTATTGTTCCCTCCTGGTTTGGTGCTTGCTAACTTGGATAGGGCATCTGCTCTGCTGTTCAGATCCCGAGTTATGTGTTTTACCTCGGTTTCTACAAAGCGCCCAAGGTGCTCCAAAGTTTTTTCCAAGTACCTCTTCATGTTTGGGTCCTTTGCCTGATACTCTCCACTTATTTGGGAGGTCACCACTTGCGAGTCGCTGTATATCATCACCTTTGTAGCACCGACTTCTGCTGCTAATTTTAGCCCAGCAATCAAGGCTTCATATTCTGCCTGATTATTTGAGGCTGGGAATTCAAATTTTAGAGAAACCTCAATCTGGGTTCCTCTTTCATCTACCAATATTATGCCTGCGCCGCTTCCCGTTTTGTTGGAGGATCCGTCTACATAGAGTTCCCATGTAGTCGGCTTTTCCTCTTGGTCCCCTGCGTATTCTGCTACGAAGTCGGCGAGACATTGAGCTTTAATTGCTGTCCGAGTTTCATATTTCAGATCGAATTCGGAGAGCTCTATTGCCCATTGAACCATTCTCCCTGCAACATCCGTCTTTTGGAGGATTTGCTTCATGGGTTGGTTTGTGCGGACTCTTATTGTGTGAGCCTGAAAGTAAGGTCGTAGCCTTCGTGAGGCTATCACTAAGGAGTAGGCAAACTTTTCAAGTTTGTGGTACCTTAGTTCAGGGCCTTGTAGTACCTTACTGACGAAATAGACCGGGTGCTGTCCGACCTCGTCTTCTTCTATCAGGGCTGACGAGACAGCCCTGTTTGCTACGGATAAGTACAAAACGAGGTCTTTCCCTGGTACTGGTCGGGTTAAGATAGGAGGTTGGCTTAGAAACTTTTTGAACTCTTGGAACGCCTCCTCGCATTTCGGAGTCCATTCGAATTGGCATCCCTTTCTTAATAAGGAGAATAGTGGAAGGGATTTTAGTGCCGATCCTGCTAAGAATCTGGAGAGGGCCGCAAGTCGGCCATTGAGCTGTTGGACTTCTCTCAAACAGGTCGGGCTTTCCATTTCTAGGATGGCTCTACATTTGTCGGGATTGGTCTCAATCCCTCTTTGTGTTAGCATAAATCCTAGAAATTTTCCTGCCTCCACCGCGAAGGCGCATTTTGCCGGATTTAGTCTCATCCCATGCAGCCTTATGGTGTCAAAGACTTGTGAGAGGTCGGATAAGAGGTCGACCTCTTTCTTGGTTTTTACTAGCATGTCGTCGACGTATACCTCCATCAGGGTCCCCAGGTGGGGGGAAAACACTTTATTCATCAACCTTTGATATGTGGCTCCTGCATTCTTTAATCCGAATGGCATGACCACATAGCAATAGTTAGCTCGGGGTGTGATGAATGACGTTTTCTCCTGGTCGGGCTCATACATCGGGATTTGATTATATCCCGAGTAGGCGTCCATAAATGATAAGTATTGGTACCCCGAGCTGGAGTCCACTAGGGTATCAATACTTGGTAGGGGATAAGGGTCCTTAGGACATGCCTTATTTAGGTCGGTATAGTCGACGCACATTCTCCATTTACCATTCTGTTTTTTGACTAGCACTACATTGGCTAGCCATGTTGGGTACTTGACCTCTCTAATAAAGCCGGCTTCCAGGAGCGCCTGTACTTGCTCTTCTACTATTAGGGCTCGTTCTGGGCCGAGCTTGCGTCTTCTTTGTTGTACAGGTCGGGATCCTGGGTAAACCGAGAGCTTGTGGGACATGAGCTCGGGGTCAATCCCAGGCATGTCGGAGGCCTTCCAGGCGAAGAGATCGGAATTATCTCTTAGGAGCTTAGTCAACCCTTGTTTTAGAGTTTCCCCTAGGTTGGCTCCTATGTGAGTGTTTTTCCCTTCTTCTTCACCAACCTGTATCTCCTCGGTTTTTCCTCCCGGTTGTGGTCGCAGCTCTTCTTTGGCCTCTGCACCGCCGAGTTCTATTGTGTTAACTTCTCTGCCCTTTCCTCTTAGGTTTAGGCTTTCATTGTAACACTTTCTTGCTAGCTTTTGATCTCCCCTTACCGTTGCTATTCCTGCTGAGGTCGGAAATTTCATGCAGAGGTGAGGGGTAGATACCACTGCTCCGAGTCGATTGAGGGTGGCTCTGCCGATTAGAGCATTATAAGCTGACCCCACATCGATGACTATGAAGTCTATACTCAGAGTCTTTGATTTTTCCCCTTTTCCAAAAGTGGTGTGGAGGGGCAAAAATCCCAGTGGTTTTATTGGCGTGTCCCCTAATCCATACAGGGTGTCGGGGTAAGCCCTTAATTCTTTCTCATCTAACCCTAGCTTGTCGAAAGCAGGTTTGAAGAGAATGTCCGCCGAGCTTCCTTGGTTTACTAGGGTTCTGTGGAGATGGGCATTTGATAGGATCATAGTTATTACCACTGGATCATCGTGTCCAGGGATTATTCCTTGCCCATCTTCTTTTGTGAATGAAATTGTAGGAAGGTCGGGTGACTCTTCCCCGACCTGGTAGACTCTTTTGAGATGTCTTTTGCGAGAGGATTTGGTGAGTGGTGCACGAAATTGCAATAACACTTTTGCAATCCCGCACAACTAACCAGCAAGTGCACTGGGTCGTCCAAGTAATACCTTGCGTGAGCAAGGGTCGATCCCACGGAGATTGTCGGCTTGAATCAAGCTATGGTTATCTTGTAAATCTTAGTCAGGAGATCAGAAATTATCAGGATTGATTGTGAAAAGCAAAAGAACATGAACTGGTTACTTGTTTTGCAGTAATGGAGAATAGGTTGAGGTTTGGAGATGCTCCATCTTCTGAATCTCTGCTTTCCTACTGTCTTCTTCATCAAACACGCAAGTCTCCTTCCATGGCAAGCTCGTGTAGGGTCTCACTGTTGTCAGCAGCTACCTCCCATCCGCGCAATGAAAGCTAATGCACACACTCTGTCACAGTGCTGCCAATCACCGGTTTGGTTCCCTCCCCTACCGGAATAGAATCACTCTTTTGCGTCTGTCACTGACGCCCAGTAGGTTACAGGTTTGAAGCACGTCACAGTCATTCCATCATTGAATCCTACTCAGACTACCACAGACAAGGTTTAGACCTTCCGGATTCTCTTGAATGCTGCCATCAGGTCCTGCCTATACCACGAAGATTCCGATTAAAGAACCCAAGAGATAACTACTCAATCTAAGATAGAACAGAGGTGGTTGTCAGGCACGTGTTCATGGTTGAGAATGATGATGATTGTCACGGATCATCTCATTCATCCGGATTAAGAACAAGTGTTATCTTAGAATGGAAGCAAGCATGATTGAATAAGAAACAGTAGTAATTGCATTAATCCATCAAGACACAGCAGAGCTCCTCACCCCCAACCATGGGGTTTAGAGGCTCATACTGTGGAAAGAAACGTGTACAAAATGTTATGGGGTCATAAGGTTGCATAAGGTACTGATTACAAAGTCAAAAGGTCCTATATGTAGTAAACTAGTGTCCTAAGGTTTACAGAAATGAGTAAATGACAGAAAAATCCACTTCCGGGCCCACTTGGTGTGTGCTTGGGCTGAGCAATGAAGGAATTTCGTGTAGAGACCTTTTCTGGAGTTAAACGCCAGCTTTCATGCCAGTTTGGGCGTTTAACTCCAAATTTTATGCCAGTTCCGGCGTTTAACGCTGGAATTTCTGTAGGTGACTTTGAGCGCCGGTTTGGGCCATCAAATCTTGGGCAAAGTATGGACTATTATATATTGCTGGAAATCCCAGGATGTCTACTTTCCAATGCCGTTGAGAGCGCGCCAATTGGGCTTCTGTAGCTCCAGAAAATTCGCTTCGAGTGCAGGGAGGTCAGAATCCAACAGCATCTGCAGTCCATTTTGGTCTTTGGATCAGATTTTTGCTCAGGACCCTCAATTTCAGTCAGAAAATACCTGAAATCACAAAAAAACACACAAACTCATAGTAGAGTCCAGAAAAGTGAATTTTAATTAAAAACTAATAAAAATATACTAAAAACTAACTAAAAGATACTAAAAACATACTAAAAACAATGCCAAAAAGCATACAAATTATCCGCTCATCACAACACCAAACTTAAATTGTTGCTTGTCCCCAAGCAACTGAAAATCAAAATAGGATAAAAAGAAGAGAATATACTATAGACTCCAAAATATCAAAGAAACATAGCTCCAATTAGATGAGCGGGACTAGTAGCTTTTTGCCTCCGAACAGTTTTGGCATCTCACCCTATCCTTTGAAGTTCAGAATGATTGGCATCTATGAGAACTCAGAGCTCAGATAGTGTTATTGATTCTCCTAGTTAAGTATATTGATTCTTGAACATAGCCAGTGTATGAGTCTTGGCTGTGGCCCAAAGCACTCTGTCTTCCAGTATTACCACCGGATACATACATGCCACAGACACATAATTGGGTGAACCTTTTTAGATTGTGACTCAGCTTTGCTAAAGTCCCCAATTAGAGGTGTCCAGGGTTCTTAAGCACACTCTTGTTGCCTTGGAACAACTTTATTTCCTTCTTTTTCTTTCTTTTTCTCTTTTTTTTTTTTCGAAAATTCTTTTTTTTTTTCACTGTTTTTTTTCTTGCTTCAAGAATCAATTTGATGATTTTTCAGATCCTCAATAACAGTTCTCTTTCTCATCATTCTTTCAAGAGCCAACAATTTTAACATTCTTAAAACAACAAATTCAAAAGACATATGCACTGTTCAAGCATTCATTCAGAAAACAAAAAGTATTGTCACCACATCAAGCTAATTCAACTAGTTTCAGAGATAAATTTCGAAATCCTGTACTTCTTGTTCTTTTGTGATTAAAGCATTTTTCTTTTAAGAGAGGTGATGGATTCATAGGACATTCATAGCTTTAAGGCATAAACTTAAATTTTATTAGTTATGAACTAAGAACAAGACTCAAATATAGATATAGAATGAGACTAGAAAAACGAAAATTAAAGGAAAATAAAAAAAAAAAACGAAAAACAGAGGCTCCTAATGATAGAGGTTTTCACAGGATTAGGACTCAACAACCTTGATTTTGAGAAGTGGATGCTCCCTCAGCTTGAGAGGAGAGCTTTTGGCGTTTCATCTCTTGTATTTCACGCCCCTGCTTCTCTTGTTCCTTCAGCAATTTGCAGAGCATGCAATTCTGATTCTGCTGTTCTTCCTTCAGTTGCTTCATAGTCTCTTGCAGCTTGTTAATAGATGCTTCTAGGCTGGACCAGTAATCAATTCTTGGGAATTCAGGGAGGAATTCCTGCGCCCTCCTCTTGATGGAGTTGTCTTGCACTTGTCCTTCCATTGACTTCTTGGTGATTGGGTGTTCAATGGGTATGAACTCATCTACTCCCATCTTCACCTCAGCCTCTTTACAGAGCAAGGAAATCAAGCTTGGGTAAGCCAGTTTGGCCTCAGTGGAATTCTTATTTGCAATGGTGTAGATCTCACAAGCAATCACATGATGAACCTCCACTTCTTTTCCAAGCATAATGCAGTGAATCATCACTGCTCTCTTGATGGTGACCTCAGAACGGTTGCTAGTGGGCAATATGGAACGCCCAATAAAGTCTAGCCAACCTCTTGCAATTGGCTTGAGGTCTCCCCTCTTGAGTTGGTTTGGGACACCCTTTGAATTGGTTATCCACTTAGTCCCAGGGAGGCAGATGTCCTCTAGAACTTGATCCAAACCTTTATCTACTCTCACCATCCTCCTATTGAAGGAATCAGGATCATCTTGTAGTTGAGGTAGTTTGAAGATTTCTCTTATTTTGTCCAGATGGAAGTACATAACTTTCCCTCTGACCATGGTTCTGTGGGTATGGTAAGCGGTTCCAGTCATTCTTTGCTTATCTGTTAGCCACAGATTTGAGTAGAATTCCTGAACCATGTTCCTTCCAACCTTTGTCTCAGGATTGGTCAGAACTTCCCAACCTCTGTTTCGAATTTGCTCTTGGATCTCCGGATATTCATCTTCTTTCAGATCAAATTTAACTTCCGGGATCACTGACCTCAGACCCATTATTTTGTGATAATGGTCTTCATGTTCTTTGGTTAAGAACTTCTCTTCATTCTAAAGATTCTTTGGATTAGTCTCTTTCTTTCCTCTTGAGTTGGTTTGTTTTCCCTTGGGAGCCATGATCTTGATAGATCTTAGCTTAGTGATCACGGAAAAGCACACCAAACTTAGAGGTTTTGCTTGTCCTCAAGCAAAAAGAAAAGAAAGAAGAGAAGAGAGAGAGAGAGAGAGAGAGGAAATTCGAATGGTGTGAGGAAGGAGGGGTGAGGAACGTTCATTTATAGAGTGGGGGAAGGAGAATTTCGAAAACAAAAGAGAGATTTGAAAGGAAATTTGAAAAGATTTTGAAAAAATTTGAGAAAAGGGTGAGTTTTTGAAGAAGATTTGAGATTATTTTGAAATAGATTTGAAGAATGGTTTTGATTTGTGAAGATTTGAAAGTAAATGATGAAAGGTTGAAGTGCATTTATGCAGAAGATTATGGGTAAAAAGAGGAAAGTTTGAAAAAATTTGAGTTAAAAACAAAAATGTGGTCCCCCCACCTTTCTGGCGTTAAACGCCCAGAATGGCACCCATTCTGGCGTTTAACGCCCACTTGGCACCCTTTTTGGGCGTTTAACGCCCAGCCAGGTACCCTGGCTGGCGTTAAACGCCAGAAAACCTTCCTCACTGGGCGTTTTTCTGAACGCCTGGCGTTAAACGCCCAGAATGGTACCCATTCTGGCGTTTAACGCCCAAAATGCACCTTACTGGCGTTTTTTCGCCAGTAAGCTCATTTTCTCTGCTTTTTGAGCTGAATCCTTCTGTAACTCTGTGAATTCCTTCATTTTTGATACTTGCCTCTGTAAGAACAATTCATACAACTTTCTAATGACTGGGTTGCCTCCCAGCAAGCGCTTCTTTACTGTCTTTAGCTGGACTTTCACTGAGAATCACTCAAGCCTCAGTTTTGAGCATTCCTGCTCAAAATTTCCTTCAAGATAGTGCTTGATTCTCTGTCCATTTACAATGAACTTTCTGTCAGAATCAGTATCCTGAAGCTCAACATATCCATATGGTGATACTCCTGTAATCACATACGGACCCCTCCACCGGGATTTGAGTTTTCCTGGAAACAGTTTGAGCCTGGAGTTGAAGAGCAGAACTTTTTGTCCTGGCTCAAAGACTCTGGTTGACAATCTCTTGTCATGCCACTTCTTTGCCTTCTCCTTATAGATTTTTGCATTTTCAAAGGCATTGAGTCTGAACTCCTCTAGCTCATTTAGCTGGAGCAGTCTTTTCTCACCAGCTAACTGTGCATCCATGTTTAGGAATCTGGTTGCCCAATAGGCTTTATGTTCCAGTTCCACAGGCAAATGACAGGCCTTCCCATACACCAATTGGTATGGGGAGGTACCTATAGGAGTCTTGAATGCTGTTCTGTATGCCCACAGAGCATCATCCAAGCTCTTTGCCCAATCCTTTCTTCGGGCCATTACAGTCCGTTCTAGGATTCTTTTTAGTTCTCTGTTAGAGACCTCTGCTTGCCCATTTGTCTGTGGATGATACGGAGTTGCCACTTTGTGGCTAATTCCATATCTGACCATAGCAGAGTATAGTTGTTTATTGCAGAAATGAGTGCCCCCATCACTGATTAGCACTCTGGGAACGCCAAATCTGCTGAAAATGTTCTTTTGGAGGAATTTCAGTACGGTCTTAGTATCATTAGTGGGTGTAGCAATTGCTTCTACCCACTTAGATACATAGTCCACTGCCACCAGAATGTAAGTGTTTGAGTATGATGGTGGGAATGGCCCCATGAAGTCAATTCCCCATACATCAAACAGCTCTATCTCTAATATCCCTTGTTGAGGCATGGCATATCCATGAGGCAGGTTGCCAGCTCTTTGGCAACTGTCACAGTTACGCACAAACTCTCGGGAATCTTTATAGAGAGTAGGCCAGTAGAAGCCACATTGGAGGACTTTAGTGGCTGTTCGCTCACTTCCAAAATGTCCTCCATACTGTGATCCATGGCAGTGCCATAGGATCCTCTGTGCTTCTTCTCTGGGTACACACCTGCGGATCACTCCGTCAGCACATCTCTTAAAGAGATATGGTTCATCCCAAAGGTAGTACTTGGCATCTGAAATTAATTTCTTTTTCTGCATGTAACTGTACTCTTTGGGTATGAACCTCACAGCTTTATAGTTTGCAATGTCTGCAAACCATGGAGCTTCCTGAATGGCAAAGAGTTGCTCATCTGGGAAAGTCTCAGAAATCTCAGTAGAAGGGAGGGACGCCCCAACTACTGGCTCTATTCTGGACAGATGATCAGCTACCTGATTCTCTGTCCCTTTTCTGTCTCTTATTTCTATATCAAACTCTTGCAGAAGCAACACCCATCTGATAAGCCTGGGTTTTGAATCCTGCTTTGTGAGCAAGTATTTAAGAGCAGCATGGTCAGTGTACACAATCACTTTGGATCCTACTAGGTAGGATCTAAACTTGTCAATGGCATAAACCACTGCAAGTAATTCTTTTTCTGTGGTTGTGTAATTCTTCTGTGCATCATTTAGAACACGGCTGGCATAGTAAATGACATGCAGAAGTTTATTATGCCTCTGTCCCAACACTGCACCAATGGCATGATCACTGGCATCACACATTAATTCAAATGGTAATGCCCAATCTGGTGCAGAGATGACTGGTGCTGTGACCAGCTTAGCTTTCAGGGTCTCAAATGCCTGCAGACACTCATTATCAAAGATAAATGGAGTGTCAGCAGCTAGCAGATTACTCAGAGGTTTGGCAATTTTCGAAAAATCCTTGATAAACCTTTTGTAAAATCCTGCATGTCCCAGAAAGCTTCTGATTGCCTTTACATTGGCAGGTGGTGGTAATTTTTCAATTACCTCTACCTTTGCCTTATCCACCTCTATTCCCTTGCTTGAAATTTTGTGCCCAAGGACAATTCCTTCAGTCACCATAAAGTGACATTTCTCCCAGTTTAAAACCAGGTTAGTCTCTTGGCATCTTTTCAGGACAAGTGATAGGTGGTTAAGACAGGAGCTGAATGAGTCTCCATATACTGAAAAGTCATCCATGAAGACTTCCAGAAATTTCTCTACCATATCTGAAAAGATAGAGAGCATGCACCTCTGAAAGGTTGCAGGTGCATTGCACAGACCAAAAGGCATTCTCCTATAGGCAAACACGCCTGAAGGGCAGGTGAATGCTGTTTTCTCTTGGTCCTGAGGGTCTACTGCAATTTGGTTGTAGCCTGAATAGCCATCCAAAAAGCAGTAATAATCATGGCCAGCTAGTCTTTCTAGCATTTGGTCTATGAATGGTAAAGGAAAATGATCCTTTCTGGTGGCTGTATTGAGCCTTCTGTAGTCAATACACATGCGCCACCCTGTGACTGTCCTTGTGGGAACCAGTTCATTTTTTTCATTATGAACCACTGTCATGCCTCCCTTTTTGGGAACAACATGGACAGGGCTCACCCAGGGGCTATCAGAAATAGGATAAATGATCCCAGCCTCTAGTAATTTAGTGACCTCTTTCTGCACCACCTCCTTCATGGCTGGATTTAGCCTCCTCTGTGGTTGAACCACTGGTTTGGCATTATCCTCCAACAGGATCTTGTGCATGCATCTAGCTGGGCTAATGCCCTTAAGATCACTTATGGACCACCCAAGAGCTGTCTTGTGTGTCCTTAGCACTTGAATCAGTGCTTCCTCTTCCTGTGAATTTAAAGCAGAGCTTATAATCACTGGAAAAGTGTCACCCTCTCCCAGAAATGCGTATTTCAAGGATGATGGTAATGGTTTGAGTTCAGGCTTGGGAGGCTTATCCTCCTCCTGAGGAATTTTCGAAAATTCCTTTACTTCCTCTAGTTCTTCTTGATCAGGTTGAGCATCTTTGAAGATGTCCTCAAGCTCTAATTCTAGGCTTTCAGCCATATTGATCTCTTCTACCAGAGAATCAATAATGTCAACGTCCATGCAGTCTTCTGGAGTGTCTGGATGCTGCATAGCTTTCACAGCATTCAACTTGAACTCATCCTCATTGACTCTCAGGGTTACTTCCCCTTTATGTACATCAATGAGAGTTCGTCCAGTTGCTAGGAAAGGTCTTCCTAGAATGAGAGTTGCACTTTTGTGCTCCTCCATTTCCAGCACCACAAAGTCAGTTGGAAAGGCAAATGGCCCAACCTTGACAATCATGTCCTCTATTATGCCTGATGGGTGTTTAATGGAACCATCAGCAAGTTGGAGGCATATCCTGGTTGGTTTGACTTCTCCAGTCAACCCAAGCTTTCTGATAGTGGATGCAGGTATTAGATTGATGCTTGCTCCAAGATCACATAGGGCTATCTTGGTGCAGGCGCCTTCTAATGTGCAGGGTATCATAAAGCTTCCAGGATCTTGAAGCTTTTCTGGTAAGCTTTTCAAAATGACTGCACTGCATTCTTCAGTGAGAAACACTTTTTCAGTTTCTCTCCAATTCTTCTTATGGCTTAAGATCTCTTTCATGAACTTAGCATAAGAGGGTATTTGCTCAAGTGCCTCTGCAAACGGAATCTTTATTTCAAGAGTCCTTAGATAGTCTGCAAAGCGGGCAAATTGCTTATCCTGTTCCGCTTTGCGGAGTTTCTGAGGATAAGGCATCTTGGCTTGATATTCTTCAACCTTAGATGCTGCAGGTTTATTTCTTACAGAAATGGTTGAAGAGGCCTTGTTAGGGGGATAATTATCAGAACTCTCAGGTGCCTGATTCTCCTTGGGCGTTTGAACGCCAGGAGTGGATGAAGTTTGGGCGTTAAACGCCAACTTCTCCCCCTTTTCTGGCGTTTGAACGCCAGAACTGGGCAGGGAATGGGCGTTTAACGCCAGCTTTCCTCCCTGTTCTGGCGTTTGAACGCCAGTATTGGGCAAGGAATGGGCGTTTAACGCCAACTTTCCTTCCCTTTCTGGCGTTTGAACGCCAATAATATTCCTCTCTGGGCTCTTACTGTCCTCAGAGGGATTTTGAACAGTGGCTTGGTCATCCTCTGTCAACTGTTCCTTAATTGACTTCTTGCTCTTTTGAGCAGTGGCATTCAGTGTTTTCCCACTCCTCAGTTGAACTGCTTGACATTCTTCTGTTATTTGTTTAGACATTTGCTGTTTTGCTTGATTCAACTGCAGTTCTATGCTCTTGTTAGCAACCTTAGTATCATGGAGCATTTCTTTAAATTCTGCTAACTGTTCTGTCATCAGGAGCAATTGTTGATTAAGCTCATTCATCTGTTCTTGAGGATCAGGATCATTGACTACTGCCATGACCTCCTCCTTTGGAACGAACTCATTGCTAGAATACAAGTATTGGTTTCTAGCAACAGTGTCTATGAGCTCTTGAGCTTCTTCAATTGTCTTTCTCATGTGTATAGATCCACCAGCTGAGTGGTCTAAAGACATCTGAGCTTTTTCTGTAAGCCCATAGTAGAAAATGTCTAACTGTACCCACTCTGAAAACATTTCAGAGGGACATTTTCTTAGCATACCTCTATACCTCTCCCAGGCATTATAAAGGGATTCATTATCCTCTTGTTTAAAGCCTTGGATGTCCAGCCTTAGCTGTGTCATCCTTTTTGGAGGGTAAAAATGATTCAGGAATTTTTCTGATAACTGTTTCCATGTCTTTATGCTTGCTGTAGGTTGGTTATTCAACCACCTTTTTGCTTGATCTTTTACAGCAAATGGAAACAGTAACAGTCTGTAGACATCCTGATCTACCTCTTTATCATGTATTGTGTCAGCAATTTGTAAGAACTGTGCCAGAAACTCAGTAGATTCTTCCTCTGGAAGACCGGAATACTGGCAATTTTGCTGCACTATGATAATGAGTTGAGGGTTTAGCTCAAAGCTGCTTGCTTTGATGGGAGGTACACAGATGCTACTCCCATATGCAGCTGTACTGGGGTTGGCATAAGACCCCAGAGTCCTCTTGGACTGATTAATTCCACTTAAGTCCATGATGGACAAAAGGGAAATGAGAATAATTGCAAAGAGATAAATTTTGTTTATTTTTATTTATTTATTTTTTTTTTTGAAATAACCGGAAAAAAAAGAAATTTAAAATAAAATAAAATAAGATAAAAGAAAAATAAAATAAAATTTGACAATTAAAAATAAAATAAGATCAAAGCAAATTGAGAACTGAATCAATTAGTGAAAAAAAAAGATTTTGAAAACAGCAATTAAGAAGATATGATTGAAAAATTTTTATGAAAAAGATTTGATTCCTAAAAAGAGGAAAGAGAAAAACACAAAAAGACACCAAACTTAAAATTTTAGAAAATCAAACACTATTTTTTTTTCGAAAATTTTAAAGGGAAAACACAAAGAGAACACCAAACTTAGAACTTTTATGAATCAAAAAGGGACTAAGAACAAGAAAAATTCGAAAATTAAAAGAAGAAAAACAAAAAGCATGCAATTGACACCAAACTTAGAATATGAAACTAGACTCAACTAAAAGACTCTAAACCAACAAAAAGAAAACAGTCCTAATCTAAGCAACAAAATAAACCGTTAGTTGTCCAAACTCGAACAATCCCCGGCAACGGCGCCAAAAACTTGGTGCACGAAATTGCAATAACACTTTTGCAATCCCGCACAACTAACCAGCAAGTGCACTGGGTCGTCCAAGTAATACCTTGCGTGAGCAAGGGTCGATCCCACAGAGATTGTCGGCTTGAATCAAGCTATGGTTATCTTGTAAATCTTAGTCAGGAGATCAGAAATTATCAGGATTGATTGTGAAAAGCAAAAGAACATGAACTGGTTACTTGTTTTGCAGTAATGGAGAATAGGTTGAGGTTTGGAGATGCTCCATCTTCTGAATCTCTGCTTTCCTACTGTCTTCTTCATCAAACACGCAAGTCTCCTTCCATGGCAAGCTCGTGTAGGGTCTCACTGTTGTCAGCAGCTACCTCCCATCCGCGCAATGAAAGCTAATGCACACACTCTGTCACAGTGCTGCCAATCACCGGTTTGGTTCCCTCCCCTACCGGAATAGAATCACTCTTTTGCGTCTGTCACTGACGCCCAGTAGGTTACAGGTTTGAAGCACGTCACAGTCATTCCATCATTGAATCCTACTCAGACTACCACAGACAAGGTTTAGACCTTCCGGATTCTCTTGAATGCTGCCATCAGGTCCTGCCTATACCACGAAGATTCCGATTAAAGAACCCAAGAGATAACTACTCAATCTAAGATAGAACAGAGGTGGTTGTCAGGCACGTGTTCATGGTTGAGAATGATGATGATTGTCACGGATCATCTCATTCATCCGGATTAAGAACAAGTGTTATCTTAGAATGGAAGCAAGCATGATTGAATAAGAAACAGTAGTAATTGCATTAATCCATCAAGACACAGCAGAGCTCCTCACCCCAACCATGGGGTTTAGAGGCTCATACTGTGGAAAGAAACGTGTACAAAATGTTATGGGGTCATAAGGTTGCATAAGGTACTGATTACAAAGTCAAAAGGTCCTATATGTAGTAAACTAGTGTCCTAAGGTTTACAGAAATGAGTAAATGACAGAAAAATCCACTTCCGGGCCCACTTGGTGTGTGCTTGGGCTGAGCAATGAAGGAATTTCGTGTAGAGACCTTTTCTGGAGTTAAACGCCAGCTTTCATGCCAGTTTGGGCGTTTAACTCCAAATTTTATGCCAGTTCCGGCGTTTAACGCTGGAATTTCTGTAGGTGACTTTGAGCGCCGGTTTGGGCCATCAAATCTTGGGAAAAGTATAGACTATTATATATTGCTGGAAAGCCCAGGATGTCTACTTTCCAATGCCGTTGAGAGCGCGCCAATTGGGCTTCTGTAGCTCCAGAAAATTCGCTTCGAGTGCAGGGAGGTCAGAATCCAACAGCATCTGCAGTCCATTTTGGTCTCTGGATCAGATTTTTGCTCAGGACCCGCAATTTCAGTCAGAAAATACCTGAAATCACAGAAAAACACACAAACTCATAGTAGAGTCCAGAAAAGTGAATTTTAATTAAAAACTAATAAAAATATACTAAAAACTAACTAAAAGATACTAAAAACATACTAAAAACAATGCCAAAAAGCATACAAATTATCCGCTCATCAGTGAGTCCCCCTCCCGCGAATCCTCCTGAGATCATATGGATATGTCTCTCTGGGGTCTGCGGTGGTGGGTCTCTTCTGTCCATATCATCTCACTTTCTCTTTCCGTGACCGTCCGACCTTTCTATGAGATATCTATCAAGCCGACCTTCTCTAGCCAGCTTTTCTATCACATTCTTAAGGTCGTAACAGTCGTTAGTGGAGTGACCATATATTTTATGGTACTCGCAATAGTCGCTGCGGCTTTCCCCTTTTTTGTTTTTAATGGGTCTAGGGGGTGGCAGTCTTTCAGTGTTGCAAATCTCTCTGTATACATCCACTATAGAAACTTTCAGTGGAGTATAAGAGTGATATTTCCTTGGCCTTTCGAGACCGAGCTCTTCTCTTTTCTTGGTCTCCCTTTCCCTCTCTTTTATCGAGGGAGGGGGCCCAGGTCGTCCACTCAGGTCTCTTAATTTGGCGTTTTCTTCCATGTTGATGTACTTTTCAGCTCTCTCTTGTACATCGCTTAGAGAAACGGGGTGCCTTTTGGATATGGACTGTGAGAAGGGACCTTCTCTGAGCCCATTGACTAGCCCCATTATGACTGCCTCTGTGGGCAGGTCTTGGATCTCCAAACATGCTTTGTTGAATCTTTTCATATAGGCTCGCAAAGATTCTCCGACCTCCTGTTTTACTCCCAGGAGGCTCGGTGCATGTTTCACCTTGTCTTTCTGAATTGAGAACCTCATTAAAAACTTCTTTGAGAGGTCTTCAAAGCTAGTGATCGATCGTGGGGGAAGGCTGTCGAACCACTTCATTGCTGCTTTTGATAAAGTGGTCGGGAAAGCTTTGCATCGTGTGGCGTCGGAAGCATCAGCTAGGTACATCCGACTTTTAAAGTTGCTTAGGTGGTGCTTTGGATCCGTGGTTCCATCGTAGAGGTCCATATCAGGGCTTTTGAAGTTTCTCGGAACTTTTGCCCTCATTATGTCCTCGCTGAAAGGATCTTCTTCACCTAAGAGTGACTCTTCTTGGTCGTCGCGGGAGTTGTGACTTTTGAGGGAGGATTCCAGCTTTGAGAGTTTCCTTTCTAACTCTTTTCGCCGTTCCATCTCCTCTTTTAGGTACTTCTCTGTTTCCTTTTGTTTCTCCCGCTCTTGTTCTAACTGCTCCAGGCGGCTGTGGACTAACCCCATTAGTTCAGTTATGTGGGATGGTCCGCCTTTTTCCGATTCTCGCTCGTCTGAGGGGTTTGCCTTCGGGTTTTTTACCCCGGAGGTGCCTTCTCTCGGCTGATCGTTAACCTCTTGATGGAGGGTTAAGTCCGCATTATTATTACCTGCGTCCAGATTCTCTTCTTCGGAATCTGTTTCCGCATGGACTTCTTCGTGGGATCTATCCGCCATCAATGGGTGATCTCTCGGGTCCCCGGCAACGGCGCCAATGTTACGGTGGGTAACCGGAGATGGATTGAATGGATAGCGCTAGTTAGCCCAATCGCCTAAGGATGGTAGCCTCCGAGCTGGTTTGCACGCTGGAGCCTCCTTCCGACGTGTGTGCGTGAGTGAATGGGGGGTGGTACCTGCAAAGACATTCCGATGCCTAAGTTAGCAAGGGTGTGAGCAGGTCTAGAGAGTATTGGGCTTAGAGATACCTGAGGAGTGTCAGTGTACTTATAGTGGTGAGCCAATAACCACCGTTGGAGTAGTGCCGTATCTTTAGGATATTAACCGTCCCATTATCTTAGGGAGGTTAAGATATGGCTTTATGAAGCGGTTAGAGGGATTTTAGGGGCAGTTACTCATTTGAATGAGTGCCTATCTGCCAGCTAATCTCTTGTCCGACTTCTTTAGAGCAAGTCGTAGTAAACACCGACTTCTCGCGGGAAGGTCGGTGCTTAGGTTGGCTTAATTTATTGGATTAGGTCTTTTAGTTGGACCTGGGCCCTTAACATTGGGCCAGGGTATGAACAGATTACAATGAGGCAAATAGTAAAAATACATACAGATTCAATCATAGACATATGTTATGTTGTAAATTTTGATTTGGTTTAATAGTAAAAATTGGTATGGTTCAGTTTCTAACATCCCTAATCTTTATCGTAAATTATAGTAGAATTTTTTTACTATAATTGAATTAGTTACTGTTATCAATTCCAATGAATTAAACTATAATTCATCTAAAATCTAAGAACTTAAACCAAGTTCAACAAATCTCTAAATGCTAACCAACTTAAGAAAGAAAGACTAAATAAATTATACCTATGTTTATACTTATAAAATACCACTAAATTAAAAACAAATGTACTTAACTTCTAAAAGCTAAATCAACTTAGAGAATGAGGACTTTATGAACTAATCCCAAATTCATAGCTCTGAAAACCCATTTACAAAGAAACAAAATTTTAATTTTTCTTAACCTATCTTTTTTGTCTTTGTTTCAAGTTTGCCTTTTTCTATATTCCTCTCATAAATATTACTTTACCATATATATTGCTTTTAATGGTCGTGAATCGGCTAAAAAATTTATATATAAAAATGGTATAAATGATATATCTTAACATGATAATTTTTAGTATTTTTTAAAATTGTAGAAGGTATATAAATCGGATTGTCCAATTTTTGTACCTAAAAAATTTTAAATTTTTTTATCACAAATCAAACTGTCTAATTTCTGTAATTATATAAATCGGACAGTCTAATTTTTACTTCTCTAATTAAACGATTTCATATTTAAAAATAATACTCCAACAGTCCACATTTAAAAAAAAAAAAACACCATTACCATTCCAATATTAAAAACAAAAAAGTGATCCTGAATCTTTTGTATCTTTCTTATTATTTCTGGTTTTGGTTGTTGATTTGACATGATATTATGCTTTCAAAGCTCCACCTTCCTGATTTGGTGAATCAAGCGTTTATTCAATTATATCAATAATGTTTTCCATACACTTCAAGTAATATATTTTTTTGATATTTTGGTAATACTATTTTAAGTAATATTTTTTAAAAGATATTATTTAACAATAAAAAATATTATTTTAATTTTAATAATATTTTTTAAAATATTATATATAGTTACGGTAATTATCATAATATAATCATATTAGGATGACCTTTTAGAAATATACATGCTTAGAACAATAAATAATTATCGGTAAAAAAAAATATTCCCCAAAATACTAAATATGTCATCAAAATATCAAATTGATCACATGGTATTTAAAATTCCACCAACTAAAGCCCCAATTAAATTAATTAATATGAAAATGCAATGTTAAAGCAACAAAAGTACCTTGTGGTTAAACAAAAGGATTTTTTTTCTTAGCTATGTTATGAAAGTTCAATTCTTGTTTTTGGTATTAAAAATTGTTTAAAACTCTAAACTAGTTGTCTAATTTATTGAAATGATTACAAATTAGTAATGAATTAATAATAATAATAATAATAATAATAATAATAATAATAATAATAATAATAATAATATAAACAAATAAATAAATAAATAAATAAATAAATAAATAAATAAATAAATAAGCGAGGGAGGTGACCCGTCGGCCATCACTGATTCATCACCAACTTCTTCAATCACCAACCACAGAGACAGTTTAGTCCCTTACCAAACGCTTGACGTACCGCAACTTACTTAAAAAATAATTAGGAGAATGATTAGAAATGAAGTAATGAAGAAAGAATTGTGTTTTTTTTTTCTCACTCATACTACTATATCAAGTTGATATCAAGTTCACTCAGCAGGATGGTTTTTGTTATGAGTAGAAAATATACATTTTTTTTGCTATATTAATGTCTGTTATGAGTTTTTTTTTTATTTTTTTTAAATATAAAGTAATTTATTTAGTTTTAAAATATTATTAAACACAATGAATAGTAAAATACTTTATATTAATAATTGATTAGGTTATTAAATAGAAACACATTTAATGGAAAAAAATACCTGTAGAAACTTGATAAAATAACATCATTAAATTTATAACTTTTATTGTAAGTTTTATTATTTTAAGTTAAAAGTGATTAAATATTTATTTTGATGAAAATTCAGGTAAAGTTGACTTCACGTAAAGTTAATATCAAAGAATGTTAGATGAAAATTTAGTAAAATTAGTCAAATCATTTAATGACTCTCAAATATCAACTTTACTTAAAGACGGGTAAACAACAAAAAATAGATCTAAATTATTTTGTCGCTAAAAAAATCTCTAAATTTTGTTATCAATAATTTTTTTTTAAATTATTTAAAAATGTGACAAAAATATATATTTTATTTTATGTTAACAAAAAAGAGTGACGTGATAAATGAAATTTCGTATATGACAAGTGAGAATCAGACGTTAACAAGTGAGATATGTCATGTTTTTTTCATTAACAAAGCATATATTTAATTATGATAAAATATTATTAATACGTTTTTAAATTATTTGAGAATATTTTTTTTACTACAGAAATAATTCAAAATTATACTTATTATTTATTATCTTACTAACTTTATATTCCATTTGATATATCAGATATTTGTGTTGTAGAAATAGTTAGGTGAAAGATAATGCAAAATGTTGTTAAGAGGCAGTAGTGTTTTGTTTTCACATTCTGAAATCTGAATTGAATTGTTTCTGTAATGAATCTGAAAACGGTGGCGGTTTGGTATGTTAGTTGGACACAAAAATTTGTTATAAATACGTCGAAGATCACTCCTCACTCGTGGCGCTCTTCTCTCTTCTTCACACACACAAACAAAGAATTGGTCTCTACAACTCCCACAATTCAAGGGTACGATACGACACTCCCTCTCCTTCGTTCATCAAACTCCATTTTCCCCCATTAAATATCCCTTCATTACACGCTCTTCACCTTCCTTAAGCTTCTTTTTCTTCTCTTTTCTAACTAACTACATTTTTTTTCGTTTCTTATATTCACTTGATAACACATTCGTTCATTGTTATTGTTATTGTAATCCTGGTAAATGTTAACGCTTACATGCATGCGCCCCATTCTTTTCGATTCTGCAAGATATTTTGTGGTTCCGATTCGGTGATTATTTGAATTGTTTTTAATCTATAGATCTAACCATAGCTTTTGCTCTCCCAAATTTATTTCTTACACTTCAATTTTCATGGCTTAATTAGTTAATTAGTAATAATAATGATAGTAATTCAACAGTGTTGTTTTCAAACATTGTAATTTATGAACATGTTTTGTTGTAAGTAAATGGATTCTGTGTCATTTTGTTGAATTTTTTGCAACCAATTTAAAAGATCATAATTTTGGGCTCTCATAATTGAATAACCTCCAACTGATATGTAACATTGGAAAATAATAGAAGCTTGTGATTATTGAGTTTTTTTTGTTCTTAATTTCTTTATCCTTTATGTGCACGTTCTGTTTGTAGGTGAATATGTTATAAGAATTTAAACTAATTATGTATGTGTTAAAAAATAAAATAGATTTGAGCATTCCTAATATCCCTCTACAAAATCATAACACATGTGACTGGTCAATTTAATTTGAATGACTTTATGGTTTTAAATCCAAGTTCACTCTTGGTAACTGTGTTTCAATATTGTGTTTTTGCTGTTTATGCTATTCTATTGAGACCTTGGTGCGGATTATGGTTGTATCTGCTTTATTTTCTTCAATTATCTGCAGTTTTTGCTGTTAGCTTATGTAAACTTCTTATGTTGTGTTAATTTTGTAAAGTTTCACACATAAACAACTGAGATTTGGTTGCATATTCTGTCCTGATGTACCAGAACAATGGCATCCCATATTGTTGGATATCCTCGCATGGGCCCAAAGAGAGAGCTAAAGTTTGCTTTGGAGTCATTCTGGGAGGGGAAGAGCAGCGCCGAGGATTTGAGGAAGGTGGCTGCTGATCTCAAGGCATCCATCTGGAAGCAGATGGCAGATGCTGGGATCAAGTACATCCCCAGCAACACTTTCTCATGGTATGATCACATGCTCGACACCAGTGCCTTGCTTGGCGCCGTTCCACCCAGATATGGTTGGAGTGGTGGAGAGATTGGGTTTGATACCTACTTCTCCATGGCTAGAGGTAATGCCTCAGTGCCTGCTATGGAGATGACCAAGTGGTTCGACACCAACTAGTAAGTGATGAATAATGGCTATTACTTTTTGTTGTTTGCTTTTTCGTGATGCCATAGTTTTATTGATCAGAATTCTGATCTGTTGTATATGTGCATTGATCCAGCCACTTTATTGTCCCTGAATTGGGACCTGATATGAACTTCACTTACGCTTCCCACAAGGCAGTAGACGAGTACAAGGAGGCCAAGGCAGTATGTATTATTTGTATTAAAATTATTCTCATTGACTATTTATCACTTGGAAACGTTAGGTTAGGTATTGGGAGCTTACTTAAGCAGAGATTTTGAGATTATTGCTATAAGTAAATTTCTTTTTGTTTTTGGTTAATTCCATCTTTCATGTGCCAACTTTTTGTTCTATGTAACGTAGTTCATTACAATATTGAATACTTAATTTCTTTTGCAGCTTGGAGTAGATACAGTTCCAGTCCTTGTTGGTCCGGTAACATACTTGTTGCTCTCTAAACCTGCCAAGGGTGTTGATAAATCCTTTTGTCTTCTTTCTCTTCTCCCGAAAGTCCTTGCAGTCTACAAGTAATGATTTAACTTACATACAGCTATTAAATTTTATACCTTCGTGATTATATTCATGTTATTTCTCTAACTTGCTTATAACTATGAACTCAGGGAAGTTGTGGCTGATCTTAAGGCAGCTGGTGCTTCATGGATTCAATTTGATGAACCTGCCCTCGTCTTAGATCTTGAGTCAAAAGAATTGCAAGCATTTACTACAGCATACTCAGAATTTGCGTCTGCTTTATCTGGATTAAATGTACTTATTGAGACTTACTTTGCTGACGTGCCCGCTGAGGCTTACAAGACCCTCACATCTCTAAGTGGCGTCACAGCATTTGGATTCGATTTAGTCCGAGGAACTAAGACTCTTGATTTGATTAAGGGTGGATTTCCTAGTGGAAAGCACCTCTTTGCTGGAGTGGTTGATGGAAGGAACATTTGGGCTAATGATCTATCTGCTTCTTTGAATACATTAAAGAGTCTTGAGGGCATTGTGGGTAAAGGTATATCACAATTACACATTTTATGCAAAATTTTGGGAGACCTCTGCAGTTAATATAGTCATATGATATCCTTATTTTCTAAATGCTGTGCAGATAATCTTGTTGTGTCCAGCTCTTGCTCACTTCTTCATACTGCTGTTGATCTTGTTAATGAGACCAAGTTGGATAATGAGATCAAATCATGGCTGGCTTTTGCTGCCCAAAAAGTTGTTGAAGTAAATGCATTGGCTAAAGCATTGTCTGGTCAAACGGATGAGGTAACGTTCATTCTACTTACTGCAGCTCACATTAGTGATTAGACATGATAAGTTTTTAAATAACTGGATGATATTTGTACCCCATAAAATTGTAGCTTCTTTGTTGCAGAAACTACAAATATTCACAGCAAAACGAAATTGTTATCTCTCTTCCAAATTGTTTTTGTTTACTTTTTTTCTCTCCCTAATGCTACGTCATTCATGTAATCATCTTCTTGTGGTTTCCTTTCCAGGCCTTCTTTTCTTCTAATGCTTCAGCTCTGGCTTCAAGAAAGTCTTCTCCAAGAGTGACTAACGCAGATGTTCAGAAAGCTGTGAGTGCTTATGTTTTGTTGTTTCGGTTCTGATGCTCATTTTTGTTTAGTTGACTCTAGTGAAATTTATTCTCATTACTTATGACTTCTTTCCTTTCCCTCTCAGGCTGCTGCTTTGAAGGGTTCTGACCATCGCCGTGCTACAAATGTCACTGCTAGACTGGATGCTCAGCAAAAGAAGCTTAACCTTCCAATCCTTCCGACCACCACGATTGGATCCTTCCCTCAGACTGTAGAACTGAGGAGGGTGCGCCGAGAATACAAGGCCAACAAGTAACATATGCTTAGAGTATCCAGACTTGTTTATTTGAGTATGCCCTTTTTTATTTATTGACTAATATTCTACTTTTCAGGATCTCTGAGGATGAATATGTTAAAGCAATTAAGGAGGAAATCCGCAAAGTTGTTGAACTTCAAGAAGAGCTTGACATTGATGTCCTGGTACATGGGGAGCCTGAGGTCCGTTCTATATTCTTCATCTCTTTCTTTCTGAAGAATATCATGCTCTTCCTATACTTTCTAACCATAATGCGATGTTTCCAATTCCAATTAGGCTTCCACTAATTACTGATCTCTTTTGTTGCAGAGGAATGATATGGTTGAGTACTTTGGTGAGCAACTCTCAGGCTTTGCCTTTACTGTAAATGGGTGGGTGCAGTCTTATGGATCCCGTTGTGTGAAGCCACCAATCATCTACGGTGATGTGAGCCGCCCAAAACCAATGACCGTTTTCTGGTCATCAGCTGCACAGAGCATGACCAAGCGTCCAATGAAGGGAATGCTTACTGGCCCCGTCACTATTCTCAACTGGTCTTTTGTTCGTAATGATCAGCCAAGGTATATACCCAAGGCCTAAAAGAATAAACTTCAAATACATTCAGGAAAATGGAAATAACTTGGAATCAGCATGTTGTTAGTCCTAAGATGGTTTAAAAATTCATCTACAGATCCGAGACTACCTATCAGATTGCCTTGGCTATCAAGGATGAAGTAGAAGACCTTGAAAAGGCAGGTATTACTGTTATCCAAATTGATGAGGCTGCTTTGAGAGAAGGTTTGCCGTTGAGGAAGTCGGAGCAAGCCGATTACTTGAAGTGGGCAGTTCATTCCTTCAGGATCACCAATATTGGTGTGCAAGATACTACTCAGGTAGTTCAAAATTACAGCTTTGTTCTGTTTTCTATTTTTCTTCTACATTCAATAATCTTGTATATATTTGGCAGATCCACACCCACATGTGCTACTCAAACTTCAATGACATCATCCACTCAATCATTGATATGGATGCTGATGTGATCACCATTGAGAACTCACGTTCAGATGAGAAGCTACTATCAGTGTTCAGAGAAGGAGTGAAGTATGGAGCTGGAATTGGACCTGGGGTGTATGACATTCACTCCCCAAGAATACCACCAACGGAAGAAATTGCTGAGAGGATCAACAAGATGCTTGCAGTGCTTGAGAAGGACATTTTGTGGGTCAACCCTGACTGCGGGCTCAAGACCCGCAAGTACCCGGAGGTGAAGCCTGCACTCACAAACATGGTGGAAGCTACTAAGGTCATCCGCAAGCAGCTTGGCAAGTGAACACTGTAGGAAAGGAGAGTATCAGTAGCCAACAGAGATGGTTCTGCTTATATTTGCTGTTTTGTGTGTGTTGAAATAACCGAGTTCTTAGTTTATAAAAGTTTTAGGTGCTTAGTTTGGGGATGCTCTGAGCAATTCTTCCCCCTTCCCCACCGAGCCTTATACTGCTAGATAAACATTTTGTATTTTTTTAGCATTGCTCAATCTTTATTGATATGCAATCGCAGCTATTAGTTTTGTTCCATCCAGTATAATTGGATTCCGATGTAGCCTTGTTCACCAATCTTGAGAGAAGAATATGGAAGCTTCAGTTATAAAAAAAATTATGTTATTGTTTTGGTATATCCCTGAACTTCGCCTTGGTAGATGATATCAAGTAATGCTTCGGAGTGTGTATACGCAGAAAATACTCCGACTATCAAATCAATGTTTATTCCAGGTATATTTCAAAAATATAAGAAAGAATTAGAATCATTCTACCTCTTTGCCTTATTACCCATGTAATTATATAATTTAGATAGAGATACTGTTCACTGTTATGGTTACAAACATTATCGATGTATAATCCGGTTTAAATAAGAATTAGTGTATATTATTATTTGGTATCAACAACGTCCCAAAACATCCTTTTATTCTCTTACAACTCTTCAGTTGTTAGTCCGACCTAGGATGAGCAGCAGATCGATTATTATAAAAAAGTTTGGTTATTCTATTATATCAAGTGTAACTATTTTAATGTAAAAAGTTCATCGAAAATGGACCTGCCAACCAATCTAGTGCAAAGTAAAAATCGCTTGACAAAGAACCTATCAAAATAATGTATCACAAAAAAAAAATGTTTAACGCTTAATCAATTTAAAATAATAAATCACAAAAAAATTGTTTTTAAAATTACGTATAAAATATATTATTTTATTATATCTGATTCAACTCTAAATAAATCTCAATTGAAGCTTTGAATATTTAATTCTACTAATTTAATGATTGGTTTAATTTTTAAAATTTTAATTTTATTTGAAAATTCTTTCTTCTACTTTGGATAAAAAAAATTCATAGTTACCGAAAAAGTACTCCTTATTTGGGTGTAAAACTGACCATTTTAAAATTTTACTTTTAAACCAAAAAATAAAAAAAATTATATCAACAAAAAAGAAAATTTCATGATAAGGGACCAATAGAATATAAACTTTCTTAGTGTTTGTTTGAGCGTCATTATTTTGATAAAAAATTTTTTTTTTAATGAAAAATATTTTTTTATTATTTAGTGTGTTTGACAAATTTTTAATATTAAAAATAAAAGCACTAGAAAAATTAAAAAAAAAAACATTTTTTTTAAAAGTTGTAATTTACATCTTTTTAAGAAAAATTTTTTGAAAGAAAGATATTTTTTATGTAATAAATAAACAAAAAAATATTTTTATATTATTATACTCAAACATAATTAATAAATAAAAAAATATTTTTGCATGAAATATCTAAACATAAAATTATTTATATTTTTTCATAAAATCTTTTAAAAAAAGATAATTGGAAAAGAGATTTTTTTTTTAAAAGCTGACTCGCACAAATCCTTACTAGCGAGTATAAAATTGTCAAAGTGTTGGTATTTCCGGTGCCAAATTTCGTACCAAGTAGTAATTCTCCCATTAATCAATTAAGCAAATTTCTCTGTTCTGTACCAAATCTAATCCCTTAGATGCAGATACCATACAGATTTCTAAGAAAGTCAGCATGAAGACTCTACCCTGAACAATTGAACCTGAGAGATTCCTGATGCTGCAGCTGAAGCACGTGAGGCGGAGGTAGGTAACAGTAGCACTTCCATAATAAAACACTAAAATAGAGTGACAAAAGAATAATTTGGAATCAGAATTCGGAAAGAAGGCACCACACACCCACAATACGAAATGTACAAAACGAAGGTGCAAGAATTGTGCCAGAAGAGGTCATGGAGCTTGCCGGAGTACGAAACCACCAGAGACGGCCCCGATCATAACCCTCGCTTCACTGCCGCCGTCACTGTTAACGGAATCCGTTACGAGACGCCGTCACCGTGCCGGAATTCGAAGGAAGCTCAGAACAATGCCGCTATGCTCGCCTTCGAGCATCTCTCTTCCCAACAGCCCTCCGTCATAAACCCTTCCCCTCCTCCTTTCCCCCCAAAGCCCAGGCTCATGCTTAGGCCCAAGCCCAAGCCCAACAACATTCCAATCACCGGCACTCCTACTCTCCCAGGCTTGGATTCTTTCCCCCAACCCACCCTCTTCCCGGGACTCTCTTCTTTCCCGCAGCATCCTTCGCTCTTTGCTCATTCCGCTGCTTCATCGGCTCCTTCACCTCACTGTACGTCTTTTCTATTCTGAGAATTTCATTTATAACACAAAATGAATTGGTTTTTTCCTCACTGAAATCATCTGATTTTGTACTTGTTTGAATTGAAGATGCATGGATAAGATCTTATTGAACATTGTTAAAATGAGATTGATTTTGGTATATTTCAGGTACCCCTGGTATCAACAACATACTACCCACAAGTAAAGTGCTGCCACAGAAATTAGAAGGAGGATGCCAAATTTCTCAGATAACTGTCCCTGTTACAGCTGCTAGAGATACCGTGACAACAGCAGATCGGAAAAGTGAGTTAACTGCTCTTTCTCCGCTTCCTTTTATTGTTAGTTTGTTTGAGTAGTTTGACATTTAATTTGTTTAGCATGCTTATATGCTAAAATTATTTCCAAAATGATGAATGATTCACAAGTTTGCATGTGGTACGAAATTTGAATTGTGATTTGACAATTCTTGTTAGTATTGTATCTATTTATTTAGGTATATATTTATGCATGTGAGTGTATGATTGAATGGTGGCCCAAAATTTGTGGTTTATATCTTTTTTGTTGAGACTTGTTAAGTTGTATACATTCTAATTTGTCATTCTAGGAAAAAGACTTTATGTAGTTGTGTATTTTGATTAGGTATATTTCATGATCCATTTTCTTGTATGACACTCATGGTTTGATATAGTTGGTATTCCATATATACACATATTTTAATTTAGAAGTTTTGTTGTTATGTTCTCTCTTCCCGTTATATTTGTTACAGGTATGACACACTTGTACAAGAATCAACTACAAAACTATGCTCAAAAGCAAAACCTCCCGTTACCAGTGTACACTTCCGAGTGGGAGGGCCCTCCTCATGCCATGCGTTTCAAGTGCAAAGTCACAATTGATGGACAGACCTACGAATGTCCTACCGCCTTTTCTAAATTGAAGGATGCTGAACATGCAGCAGCTGAAGTTGCTTTATTGTCATTATTGCCGGGAGGATTTCAAGAGGTTAGTCTTAATCACTTGTAGCCATTTATTGAAATTTCTTGTATAACATCTTAATTCTTTTTCTTAATGCTGCTTGCATTGATATGATTTCTGAAAAAATTCAGGATAATTCCGTGTTATACAAGAACCTTTTACAAGAATTGGTCCAAAAGGAAGGATTTAGTCTGCCTGATTATAATACAGAAAGATTTGGCGAGGCTCATATTCCGATATTTATTTCACACGTGGAAGTTGAAGGGGAGGTTTTTACTGGACAAGAAGCCAAAACCAAGAAACAGGCAGAGATTAGTGCAGCAAAGGTTGCATACACCACTTTAAAAGAAAGATCTGGCGAGGCTCATATTCCGAGATTTATTTCACACGAGGAAGTTGAGAAGGAGGTTTTCACTGGACAAGAAGCCAAAACCAAGAATCAGGCAGAGATTAGTGCAGCAAAGGTTGCATACAGCACTTTAAAAGAAAGATCTAGCGAGACTCATATTCCGACATTTATCTCACACGTGGAAGTTGAAGGGGAGGTTTTCACTGGACAAGAAGCCAAAACCAAAAAACAGGCAGAGATTAGTGCAGCAAAGGTTGCATACACCACTTTAAAAGAAAGATCTGGCGAGGCTCATATTCCAACATTTATTCCACACGTGGAAGTTGAAGGGGAGGTTTTCACTGGACAAGAAGTCAAAACCAAGAAACAAGCAGAGATTAGTGCAGCAAAGGTTGCATACACCACTTTAAAAGAACGAAAAGGTAGTTACATAGTTTTCCATTTTATAATATGTCCATAAATATGGATCTGAATATTTATTGACCTATGGATGCTGAGGACTGATCATCATTGAAATGCAGTAAGTGAACTTCTACACAACTTAGCTTCCTACTCTTGCTGCATATTACATGTAGAACCCTCTGAATCTAACCATAGAAAATAGATAAGCAGCAAGAGGAGGATTAAATGAGCTGCATATTCCATTAAAGTAACTGAGGCAGGGAAATCTGCTTTAAATGTGACTATATAGAATATTTGGAACCTGTAAAGCACAAAATTCGCCAAAGAATTTGTATTGTTACTATTATTATATTTTTATTAAGGTGCAAGCGCCTGGTATCTTGGTAGTTACTCTGAAATGCTGGTTGTTTTATTTCTGCTTGGTGTTTTGATCAGGCAAGTCAGAGCAGAGGTCTTTACTCCCTTTGTTAGATCATCCGCAGAAAGCTCCTGAACCTGAGTCATTGCCTGACTGCTCAGATTCAACTGTCCAAACTGAATTCCAGCATCATGCTAATCCAAACTATCCTGTAATTCCTGGAGTAATCTCATCAAGCCAACCTAACAAAAGTAAGGGTAAGTCCTCAAAACTATTTTCATTCTTACTCGCTGCCCTTTTCTGAAACAAGATTGTGGGAAATCTCAGAAGCTTTCCTGAATTTTGTAAATTCTCTGGTATCTTAAGGCCGAATACTATATTCTTTAGCATTCGAGAATATATAAGTTAGATCATAATGTTAATGATAAAGAATTAAGAATTCAAGGTAAGATCATTATAGTCAATCTATTAAATAACTAAACTGCCATTAGCCTTTTTTGGGACAACAACGAATTGGTAAGTTTGCAATGGTTTTTCACTTGGTTGCAAATACAGTAGTAAACAGAATCCAATATGCTCTTAGAAAGTCCTGCTTTTAGTGTTATTGTAGGTCATTGTAGATCAGAACTTCACCCAATTCAATTAATTAGGTCAATGTCTAGCTTAATCACTTCAAAGACAGCAAAAGGTTGCTTTCTAAACATCTATTAAAACTGTCTTGGTTTGTCCATCATATGGTGGACGATATGCTGCACTCAATTTAAGAAAGGTTTTGGACAATTTCCAGGAGCGCTAAGCATAAGAATCCTTGAGGATGCTGCAGTTTCTGGCCTCCCACTGTTGATGTTTGGAAATGTTGTGCTAATAGCTTTAGTGCCTTTTGCCACCTAAAATGACAGATTTTTTGCCTTTATACAGTGACCTGTAGCTAGATAAGGGCGTGATTGATTTCCTTTTTTATTTTCGATGTTTACTATTTTTATAATTTTGTGAAGAAAAAATAGAAAATATGATAAATAGGATTTTGTTGTTTTAGCTTTTCCTAGTTTTCAGGGATAAACTACATTTGATTTATAGTCTGTAATTCATTGATAAGTTCATTTGACACAGAAAAACAATGTGTTAAAGTTTGCTGTAACTCTCTGACCAAAAAAATAAAAGAAAAGAAGAGAAGAGTTTGTGCTAACCCATGCACTGCCATTCCATCTCCAGAGCCTGTTGTTACAAAGAAGAAAGGGTCCTCCTCTGCATCTGGATGTGCAAATGGCAGCATGAAGGACTCTTTCTCATCAGTTGTCAAGGCGGCTGCAGCCACACCTTCACTCTCAGACAGCAAGAATGTGGCTTCCAACACAAACAATATGCCTTCCACTGCATCAAGCTCCCCAGGACCCAGAAAAAGGATGGTAGTTTACTCGCAGGAGACTAATATGGAAGTTAAAGGAGGTGGCACTTTGATGCCAATTAGTGATGAAAAATGGGCTGCTTACGAATATTCCCATTGAGAACTAAATTGGTAGAAGAATCTGCAGACTTGCTTGTAATGTGTATCATAGTTTGCGAGTCTGAAATGGATTGTGTTTGCCAAGACTATGCTATTTATCAAATTTGGGGGATCAAATCTTTAGATGAAAAGAACTTTAAAGGGCGTAACTAATACTTTGAATATAATGAAAAAAAAAAAACTTTTTTAAGATGTCTTTTATCATGCAAAACTTATCATATCATTGCCCTCAATATTTTTTCCACTAAACACAAAAACTCAGCTCTAAGGATCCTACAAGTTGTGGTGCAAGTGCTCTAAAAAAGTTTCTTGGTTTTTGTCTGATCATTCAAATTTTATCCATAGAAAATTCCTATAAATCCTTAAGGTCCATTGAGCTGAACTAGATTTTGGAATTCACCAAGGATCGAACTCTTAACCTTTCAGATCTAGAGTTCTAATACCATGTCACTGATGGAAAAAAGTAACACTAATAATTATATCTCTAATACTCTCTAAACTTTCATTATACACATTGTACAAATATTGTATTGCCTCCTCATACTTTTTTATATTCTAATCATAATTGTAATTACTCGTTAAGTGAAATCAGAAGAATAATTTGTATTTAATTTCTTTGAGCAGTGTAGCCATTTTTGTTATCCCGATTTTAATGAAAGTCCAATGTTTTTTTAAAACATTAAACTAAATTTAATTGCAATAAACATTTTATTTTTCAGCAATTTTATTAAAATTTGATTATTATTTAATTAATAAAAAAATAATTTCACATCATTAAATATAATTTTACACCATTAAAAATATTAATAATAACTAATTAATAATTACAAATCACAAAATTTGCGGTCGCACTCCTCATATATTATATCTCTTCTTATATTCCTCATATGTGCCAATTTGCACATTCTTATTTTCTAGCGCCTGCAACTGTTGACATCTTGATTAAATATAAAATTGTTTCCCATCGTGTAAACCAATGCTCCACACTTACTTGCTTTCCCCCTCCCTCAGTTGCGGAAGAAGCCGCCCTATGCCGGTACCTCCACTTTCTTATATTATTTTTTAATTTTCATCAAATGTCGCCTTCATCAACATTCTAATATCACCATGTCACTATACTATATCCTATATATATTGATCAGCCAGAAAATGCAAACTCGTAGCTAGCTAGCTATATATCAATATGAACACTAATTATTATGGTTAAAAGAAACATTGTTTGAGAATTTTCAGTACGTATTATTATTAGCTTCTTTTTTCATCTAGCTTAATTAATTAAGATTAAATGGCGTCATCATCAGCTCGCTTAGCCTTGATTGTTGTTTCCATGGTTTTGCTTTGGTCGGTCGGTACAGCAACTGATTACGTTGTGGGTGATGACAAGGGATGGTCTCTTGATTTCAATTACACACAGTGGGCACATGATAAAGATTTCCACGTCGGCGACCGCCTCGGTATGTTTAGTAAAAAAATTCAACTACTAGATAAATTATTCGTATAAAATATAAATTAAAAATAAATAAAATAATATATATTTATATTTAAATATAAATAATAATTAAAATTTATTAAAAAATATTTTAAATTAAATTTATCATAAAATTATTTATTTTAAAAATTTACACTAATAAAAAAAGATAATATAAATTTTTTAAGAAAAAGTATAGGGAGTCAATGGAATATTTGTACAATGTGTACAATGAAGGTCTATGGATTATTAGAGATATAAATATTAATGTTATCTTTTACAATTAGTTGAAACTTTTAGGATGAGTGGTATCATTACATGGTATTAGAACTTTAGATCCGAAAAGTCTTTGGTAAACTCCAAAATAAATTTAAACTTTTGGGATGAGTGGTTTTATAACCTGAAATAGTAGTCAGATTGTTATTCTTAATAGTACAAGTGATGTTCATTTTGTAACTCAATAATCCATTGTACACTTAGACTATTAATTTCCTAACAGTACTATTTTTTAAATATAAAATAAATTTAAAAGACAAAATTTACTATAAGGTGGCTTAAATAATGGAAGCTTACTCTTTTAGCACTTGTTGTGTAGTGTTCAAATACGACCAGAAGAAGCACAATGTGTTCAAAGTGAATGGTACACTCTTTAACTCATGCACCGTCCCAAACGACACAGAGCCATTTTCCTCAGGTCATGATTTCATTCCACTGGAAACCGAAGGAAGGAAGTGGTACATCTGTGGAAAGAGCGACCACTGTGTTAACCGTCAGATGAAGCTACTCATCCAGGTCGGATCTGCTGCTCCTGCACCTGCTCCTGCTTCTGGTGCTCCTCCTTCTTTACCGTTGTCGTCGTTCTATATTGCTGCAACTCTTGCCATTGCTGCCATTTTATTCGTCTGAGATTAGTTTCAGGTTCTTTGTCTTCGTTGCTTGTTATGGAAAGTAACGGTTTCAGATGTATGTGCTTCTAGTTTTAATGTTAGTGGTTTAACCATGTTTTTTATTTAGTTGTTCTTTTTTTTAATCTTAAATGAGATTTATTTTTTAATTATCATATATACTAGATAGTTTGATTATAATATATATTACAGATAAAATGAATCATGTTATTATAAAAAATAATAAACCATATACAAAGGAGAAAATTGAATTAATCTATTCGTTTTTTTACATACACATATATATAGTTTAATGTACTGTTAATGTAAATTAAAAAATATATATTTAATTATATATTAACACATAAATAAATAATTTTTTTATATTTATTATAAATAATTATCTAATAAAATAGATATAATTAAACGAGTGAACTATCATTCCGTACTTCAAAATTATACTATATAATGGCATTCGTCAATCATGCACTACAATTCAAGCCACTTAGTTACAAAAGCAACTCCTTTAATATAAAACCAATTATTTTGCAGTTTTCAGTATAGGAAAATTTGGAAGTGTATATATACTTAAGAAGAAGAAACTTTTAATTATTATTATTATTACATCTGGTGGCCAAGGTAACTAGAAAATCTCTGTAGTGACCAGATGGAATGGCTTCATGAAGAAAATGAGGAAGGTCCTTGCCATACTTTTCCTTGAAAACATTGTTGATGTCATCCATGTCCACGTCAACCCTACTTATCAATGTTCGTGCCAATGTTTCTATGCCCCTTCTTCCTCCTTTCATGCTTCTATGCAGTGACTGTAATGTTGAATAAAAAATAATTAACTGTCAAATTGAATTTTAAAGATTTTAAATAACTCAAACCATGAGAATATAAAATAAGAATACACAATTTTCAACTCAAAATATTAAGATGTTATATTGATGAGTCTCTTATTTTATAAAATGTTAAATACGATTTTGATCTCTAATATATAAATAGAAAAAATTTTTCGTCCTCAACTTTTTTTGCATACAAAATCGTCCCTAAAGTTTAATTTGGTTTTAAAATTATCTTTATCTTTAGGACCAAAATCGTAAGGAGGTAGTGGCGAAAGCAGAGATAAAAGTAGATTGTTAACAGTTTCTTCTTCTTTTTCTTCTCTTCCTCCTTTTTCTTATTCTTTTCTCCTTCACATGAGCAGAAACACTATTTTTTTATTTTTTTATAATTTTTTTTATTATAGATAATTTTTGTCCAAAATTTTAATATTTAAATAAAAATAACAATTTTGTATGAAAAAAATATTAAAGACAAAAAAAATTTTTAGCCTATACCTCAGAAACTAAAATCGTATTTAAATTTATTATAAATTTTTCACTTTTTATTTTTATTTTTTTTCAAAGTGAGACTAATTTAATGCAATATTAACAGTTGCAACGTTAACATATGGGGGTGATACAGGGGAGAAGGGGGGTTACCTTTGCATAATAGCATGCTGGATTATAAATACATTTCACAACCACAGTTAGAGCTTCACCAAATTGCCCATACTCTCCCCTCTTGATGGCCTAATAAAAAACCAATTAAATTAATTCAAATAATCAATTAAATAAAATTTTGTAGGAAATTGTGTTGGCTAGAAAATAGTACTTTTGTGAAGTCATGGCCATAAATGCGTTTGTAACTGGAAAATGTTAGCTTCAATTGGGGAATGCTTCTCTTGCTTAGGATTTCAAGAACAACAGCTTCATCTGCAGCTCCTAAGCTTCCCTCACCAGTTTCATAAAGCCTCCTTGCATCGCACTTTGATATATGTTGACTCACATCTGCTTCATGTGCTTTGTGTGATGCAGCTAATGCCACCAGAATCTGTAATAATTTACTCAAATATTTATCACTCCAACCAGTAACCATAAAAAAAAAAAACTAAAATTTTATCTAATAGTGAATAATTTTTTAATCTTTTATGAATAATTTTGTCTTTTAAATATTATATTATACAATTTTTTAAGACATATTTGTATGTAATTTTATTGTTATAATAATTCTCATAAAATTACTTCTTTCAAAAAGTTAAATTAATAGAAAAAATATATGTACGAATAATTATATCTCTAATTTTTATTTGTCTTATAATTCTTTTTTAAAAGTTCTAATATTATATCATCAATTTTTTTTTTTTCAAAAACTTAAACGAACAAAAGTAGACACATGATTATATGTCTAGAAATAATAATAAAATAATAATCAAACAAAATTTGTTTAAAAAAAATCATTTTTGTAGATTTATAAATAGAATAAAGTGGAAACTCAAGTGTAGTTGATTTCACGTGAAGTTGATAGTTGAGAGTCGTTAGATGATTTGATTGATTTGACTAAATTTTCATCCAACGGTTCTCAACTATCAACTAAGTTTTCACCATAGAACAATGGATAACTTGCATGAATGATTTGAGTGTAGTCTCTACAAGACTCAAAACAAAGAGGCATACCTTCTGAAATGGACTTGGAGGGTCCAAATTGATAATGTCTTGATCCAAAAGCCTTCTGAACCTTTTGTTATATGCTTGTGTGATGAGGAGAACATGACTTGATTTTCTGCCCACAAAAATTTCCACAAGAGCCTTGAAATTGATCTCATCTTCTTGTTGAAGAGCTTCTCTGGCTACAACTGCATCTCTTTCATGTGGGTCAAGAATCCACAAGGACAAAGCACACAAAGAACATTTCATTGATGATGATTTCAACTCATCATCTTCTTCATTATAATATCTTTGGAAGTGACTTATTAAGTCTTCACCATACTCTGCTTTGTAGGTTTCCCTTAGTTGTTGCCTTTCAAGTTGGCTTAATCCAGCAAGAGAAGATGGATTCAGTTGTTGCCTCAAACCCACCAAAGAGTCTTGAATCTTCTTGGAATCAAGCTCCAAATTGTGGTTTGAGAAGGTTAGAATGTTGGTAGCCATATGAGAGAGATCAGAGAGACAGAGAGAAACAGAGATTTTACGGAGAGACTACAATTGACTCCTATTTAAACAAACATGAGTTCCTATCTAAGATAAATAAATTTTTAACTAATTAAAAATATAAAAATATTATTCATTTTGATATTTAAGTTCTTTTGAGTGATCGATTTATTTTTATATATTTTGGATAGAAAAACTTAAATATTTCGTATTTTAAAAAATTAGAAACGTTTTTGTATTTTCAATTAATTAAAAGACTTCTATAAAATTAGAGACTTATTTTTTTTTTTATAAAATAATTTAATTAAGCTAGTTGGTATTACTAATCAGCCATTAAAGTAGCATGGGACATATTTTAGAACGAAAATGTCCCATTACCAAAAAAAATTAGGTTCTAAATCAACAAACATTTTACAACAAAATAATCAAACTCGTAATGACAAAATAATCAATTTTTTTTTCATCAGCATAATTAAATTTTTTTATAAATACCAATATATATCTTTATACGGTAACTTTTTTGTGCTCATATAATATGATTAGTTTTAGAAATTTTATAAATCATTTGTTAAAATACTTTTTGAGCATTTGATACTTGTGCCAAATGTTATTAACAATGTTTGTTGGTTCTATAAAATACATATATAAGAAATGCTAATCTTCGTCCTTAAATTCTAAATCCCATATGTAAAGGTTATTAGCAATGAAAAAAGTCCTCTATTTTTTACCCTAAAAGTCTCATGATGATGTTTATTAATTAACTAAATGTTGACTTGACAAATTACAATACTTACTGGCAAGCTAAATTATGTTAACAAGACTTGTCACATATTAGCATTTGGTATACCACGTTACCATTTAAAGAACCAAATTAGCAATAAATATTAATATATCATTTTTAAATTTTATATGACTAAAACAAAAAAAATACTTTCTTTGTCTTTTTATTTACATTTCAATATTTTTTATTTTATAATTTTATAAAAAAAAGTAAATAAAAATAATATTTTATTATTTTCATTTTTTTATAAAATACTAAAAACATAAAATATAAATAATAAAAATAAAAAATATAAAAAAACTAACTTTTAATTAGTCAACTATAGAATTTAGGTTTATAATTTAAGATTTATAATTAAAAATGTATAATTATAGTCTAAAGTTAAGATAAACAAAATAATTTTAAAAAAATAAACGAAAAAAATTGAATACTTCATCCGGTTCCTGACAATTATCTCGAAAGGACAACGAGGTCTCAAAAAAAACACCAAACCCGGTCCTTGATATTTTTTTTAGGATTGATTAGTCCATATACAAAAAAAACAACATTGACTTTTTTGGCACAGGGGCTAATCCGTCCTACAAAAATAAAACTCAGGAATCGGATTGGTATTTTTTTTGTCAAGAGTCTCGTTGTCTTTTGAGATAATTGTCAGGTGTTCTTTTAGATTTTTCTAAAAAAAAAAATAGTTACTAACATTAGTTAAAAGAAAAGCGCAACTAATCAAAGACAAGGCAAATAGATTAGAACTAAAAATTATGTATTTTATTTGTGGTCACCAAAAAGTACAATTCTTGCTTGAAGGGCAAGGCAGGATCATAAGCAAAAATGGAAAGTGGGGGGAGTCATGAGTCATGAGTGTACTCCCCTCCAAAACATTTTTGGGGTGGAATTCAAAGTCCAAAAGGTAAAGAGGAAGTGAATTTTTGCTCTGAATGGAGTTGATGGTGATGTGTAACGCAGGTTGTATAGGTGGGTCTTGGTGCCATGTGATGTTTGTTTTTTTGCTCAAATAATTCTCAATGCTTTCCAAGTAAGCTTTTAGTACACACTTCTTCCTTTCCAAATCCCAACCCACCTTGAGAGTTTCCCATTGAACAATATAATGCTATTCTGACAAATCTTTTATCTTTGATATATACTGTGATGCATCATTAGCCATGCAACCTAGAAAATTATGGTTTTATATATGAGAAAAGTTGCATCAATGGTACAGTTCATTTTTCATCAAACTTTTGATATTTTAATACGAAGGATGAGGATTTCAAAATAAATGTAGTTAGAAACTAGGGGCGTTCAACTCGGACTCAATATATATTTTATGGCAGAAACTCACCTGCAGTCGACTACAAGTGAAGTTGCTTCTGGATGGCTGACACGTGTTACTATATGATTTAAAAAAAATTGGTTTATTTTATATAAATGGTTTATTTTAAAAAATCGGTTTAAATTAGACCAAGCAGTTACTTTTATTCCCTTCTTATTCGTTTCGCACGTAAAATTCGTTCTCTTTCAATCTCTTTTTCAGAACTAATATGAAACTTTCAATTAGGTATGTTCTTTTATTTATATTTCTTAATCAAATTTATTATTTCAAATGTATTTCTTAATTTATGTTTTTATTCATTCCTCTGTGAATGATGAAAATTATTTAATAAATACGTACATATTTATGTCATCACACCATTTTGATGTTCAGGATCATAAATGCTAAGATAATTCATGGCAATTTTATGTGATGGAAGACAAAAATGTAATTATTGTATAACGTAGACTAGTTGATAGCATGAGCATTGTTAAAATTTTGGCATGATTTCTTTCATATTTGTTATATGTCTCTTTAGTTGGTGATGTTATAGTTTATTGTGATGATATGATGGTAGTTTAATTGTATGAGTTAGGTCCTTTTTATTTGGTTGAATTTTTTCTATGGCTATCCTATTCTTGATGGCAATGTCAAAATAAATATTTTCATTAGTTGTTCTTTTTTTTTCTCTATTTTTGAATCAATTTTATTTTGAAAAAAATTCATTAAAAATTTTTGTTGTTGACAAAATTAATAATATTATGTTTAATTATTTAAGGAGACCAAATTAATATTTTGATTAGATACTTTTGTTTTATTGAAAATAAATTCTAATTTCATTAAAAAATAAATTCTAGTTGATAAGTAAAAACACAAAAACGTGCATGACAGTGAAATCATAATTTCTAGACAAGTAAATTATAGTCTTATTATCTTAAAAAAAATTTATTTATAGAATAATATTGAAAAATCAACAATAATTTACATGAAAATAGTTTATTAGTAAAATAAAAGTTAATTGATTGATTACCATAAAATTTAATTTAACGATAAATTTGCAATTGAACATATTTTACAGCTTAATTTAAAATATGTTTACAGCTTAATTTAAAAGCAATTGAAAATGTAAGTTATGGGAAACAAAACAAAACTCATCAAGAAAATAAAAACAGAGACACAAAAAAATGACAGATGATATCATTTATGCCATTCCTATAAAAAAACCGTGAATTTTGTTTCTTTTTCAGAATACTAAATTTTACTTTTTCAAATAGTTTGTATACATATATTTGACAAAAATTAAATAAAAAAAAGTTTCAGATAAATTTAAAGAAAAATTGGTCAATATGAAAAAAAAGCAACTTCATCATATTTATTACATCATATTTATGCCATTCCTATAAAAAAAGCAACTTCATCATATTTATTACATCATATTTTTGGATTTTATATATTAAATTTAATTTTCAAAAATAAAATTTTTTATTTTAATATATAAAATTTTTATAAATTTATATATACTAATTAATATTATACATCACATGACTCGATTTAACCCAATTTATTTTGTATCACTATTAAATCGAATCAAAATAGATCCAATAAAATTTTAGGATCTAATTTTCCCATAAACACCCCTAGTAAAAGTTAGAAGTTACAAGATTATATCTAGATTATAGGGTGTTCACATGCATGCATCTCCAACCTTGGTGATGGAGCAGCAGCCTGCAGAGGCATGCCGTGCCTGGACCGCACGCACGTCTACATCGTAAAAGGTCAAGGTTTTGGTGCATTTTACTGTGAAGAGAAATAGTTAAATACTTATATAGAATAGAATGTGTATTTTATATTAGCCCAAGATTTTTCTGGTGACACAAAGTTGGATTTTGAGAATGTAAAAAAAAAAAAAATTTCTAAAAATTATTTTGATTTAAAAGGAGAAAATATTTATTGATCAAAAAAAAAGGAGAAAATATTTTTTTTTCAATTGTCATTTAGACATTTAAATGAGAAGAGTGTCATTTTTTTTAAAATAAAGAATATACACAAATACAAAAACATTATGTATTTATTTATTAATTATTAATTTTTTTATGATAAATATATATATGTTATTAATTTATTTTTAATATGTATTATTTTATTTATATATATTTTATATTAGTAATTAATTTTTGTGTATATTTAGTATGATCGAAAAATATAATACACCGAAAATTTGTTAACTAAAGGATACATATATCTAAACAAATATTCCAATAATTACTGTGTTAGATTTTGAATTTCCCCATTTTAATGTTTAAAAGAAATTTAGATAGATAAACTATAAAAGTAGGTTAGACACTTGGAACCACTTTTATAATAGAAAAAGAAAAAGAACAATGACAAGAGAAAAAAGAGTCAAGAAAAAAAATCAAATAGAAAAGGAAGGGAAAAAAAAACATTTTTTGTGGTTCAAGAAACATTTCTAAATTTGAGATGCATTCAGCTTGTTAACTCAACCAAGCAATATAAGTATGTAACAGTAAATAAAGATTATTTACAATATCAAGGTCTTAAAAACAATTTTAGTTTTTTTTTTAAATCAAATAATTCTATTCATAAAATAAAAGAAATATGTAGATATTCATATATAAGATAAGTAAAAAAAAAAGAGACTTTTATTCTTTTATTATAGAAATAATATCATATAATAATCTAATAAAAAATAAAAGAAAGTAAATGTTTATCAATTAAAAATTGGAGATTTATTGAAACTGTTTCTACAGCTTTAAAGACGACGTTATTATTTTTTCCATATTAGTTAATGAATTATCAAAGATGAATATGTTTCTAGTTTTCTATAAGGATAAGCTTAAAATTATTATCATCATCATTTGAGAGGAGCTATTAGGTTGGGTACGCAAGATCCTCATTCTCAAATTTCACTCAACATAGAAATAAGAGTCTTTGGTGCCCCTTCTAGCAACCAATAAACCCATTTTTTTTTTTACCAAATCTCATTTGATTTCTCATAATGAAAGAGGCAATGATTGATTGTTTATGAGAAATGTAAGCATCTTCGACAAGTGGGTTGAATCGATGGAATACGATGATGAAGCTTTTGTAGCACTACTATAAGTTTTTCATGGAAGTCCCTCCAGCAAAAAAAAAATATTAATTTTCACTTGGAGTTTCAACTTCCTCAGTTCTCGCCATAAATTTCGTTGTCTCATAATCTCTGAGTAAAATTCAATGGGAGGATGCGAGAATCTATAAGTATGCGAGAATCTATAAGTCACATAGTATCCAGTACTCACTTCATACCAACCATTTTTATGAAGAATCTAACAAATTTTATTTTTTCCATCCCCAATTATTGTTGCTAGCACACGTTGACTAGTATTCTCGAAAAAAATGTTTCAAATTAGAGTTTGATTTTAGAGAGCATTAAAAAGTATTAAGTTATTGACTATCAATAGTGGTTGATTTTGCAAATTGGAAGTTTTAGATGGAGGGACAAGGACAACACAAGGATGTGGAGGAGCAAGCCAATAATCGCTGAAGATTCGGATACTGAACCCATCACCAACTTGCCAAACCAGCCCCTGTTTAACAACTACTTTACGCCCTTCCAATATGCTATGCCATCCCACGAAGGTACTGCACCAATCTCTGTATTCATTATAGAATTGTATCGAAATTATTCACCTTTGAAAAGTCTAGATAGGAGTAATTGTGATTGAGAAACGACTTTTTAACATTATTTTGCTAATAGCGCCAAATTCCGAACTCCTAGGTCCTTAAAACCTAGTCCACCTTCTAATTTTGGTCTTGTCATAGTAGTATCCCAACTAACACATTTTATTTTTCGCTCTATATCTTTTTGACCCTACCAAAATTAAGAAAGTATATTGTGAATCTCTCTAATTAAAGTGTCAGGAAGACAGAAATATGATAATGAATAAATTGGAATAGCTTCCCCAACAGTTTTGATTAGAACATGTCTCCCTGTAAAGAAGAGAAGTTTCCTTTTTCACCTTTAAACTCGTTTTTTCATTTTGTCCTTAATTTATTTGAAGGTGACATTTTTTATTTTTTGACTATAAATAGAAGACCCAAATATTTATCCTATGTACTAATATGAGCAATTTTTTATTTTTGATCGTAGCTATCAAGCAACAGAAGAAATATTATTACTAAAGAATAGAGTTAATTTATGTAAATTAATTTTTTGGCCACTAAATTTTTCGTATGATAAAAAAAGACAAAATATTTTTACAATTATTTTCTGACGCTTTATAAAAAAAGATTGAATCATTCGCAAATAATAAAACAATTTTAGTTAATAAAAACTAATGTATATAATATATACCCGTGTAATGTATGAAAAGTATTTATTCAGTTTATGTTTTATTAGTATTTTTAAAATTTATTTTTTATTAATTTATTTAATTTATATAAAAATAATAAAAAATCTTAATTAATCTTTTAGTTATTTTTTAAATTTATAAATAAATAAAAATGTTTCTTTTTATTTTTAATATTTAAAAAAATATATTTAAATTTTCATTTATTTAAATATTAAAAAGATAAATTAAGTCTCTTATTTATTACTCATATTTTATTATTCTATATTATATTTCTGTTTAAATATTTTTTAATAATGATTAGAAAACACAAATTTATATTACATATTCATATATGATAAATTAAAATTAACATGTTACAATGCAATGATATAATTATAAATAAAATAGCTAAAATAAGAGTATTGTAAATTAAATAAGATAAACACTTATATTATTATTTTTTAAAATGAATAAATATAAAAAAATTAATTCAAAATCACCATCAAATTTTTCTTCATATATATATATAAATTAATTTTTCTTAATACGATGTAAATAGTAAATACCCAATACCCGCATTAAACTATCTCGTTATTAACTTTTTTTTACCAATATTATCTAATAATACGTTGTAAATAATCTCCACCAAAATTTTAAGTTACATAAATACAAATAGATAATTTTAATCATTAATAGAATCATATACATACACATATACATATTCATATAATATATATAGATTTCCTTTGTTAAAGTGTTAACAAATTTATAAACTATTGTTTTCAATAATTAATTCTAAAACCAAATATGCTACTCAATCAATAATTAATTCTAGAAACAAAAATGCTACTCAACTAATATTTACTCAGCCAACGAAAACCTCAATCTAGGTATAATACATAATTTAAATTTTAACAACGTAAAAAATTAATTTAGAATATTACAATTAAATTTCTTAATTAGTTTATATATTTATTTTTTATATTTATTTTCAACTAACATCAAATTCTAAAATAATTATTAATTGATTTCATTTGTATTGATTTTTTTTTTTACTTTTTTTCACCGTTTTTTTAATTCAAATTTTCATAATACTTTTTCGCCCTTAGTTTCTTTTTTTTTAATTTATATTCATACATCAATATTCATTTTAAAATTAAAAATTTTAAAAATTAAACATGTATCATAATATATCACATTATCATGTTTTACACTTAATCTTATTCATATAATTACATTATATCTTTTTTATTTTTTTTAATTGTTTCTTTTTATAAAAAAGATAAAGTAAAATCTGATTTAATTATAACATTTTTTTTTTCTATTACATCTCTAAAAATAAGGATTAATACTTTCTTTAAAGAGATATATATAAGAGAACTAATTCAAAAAACATAAATCAAAATGCATCGTATCACCAAATTTTTTGCTTGTTTCTTTCTGTTCAAACATTTATGTCGACAATTTGATTCCTATTATATATTGGTTACACACTACAAGAATAGGTATTTTACCGACGACCTAGTCTAATAAAGAAAAAGAGGATAAACGAGAAGATATATAAGAATTTAAATTGAATAAAAATATATATTAAAATTGAAATAAAAATAAAATAGATAGATTGAAATTGAATATAAAGAGAATCATTATATTTTTTATTCAATTTTTTTATGTGACAAGAAAGAAATTTTTCAACTTAATTTATTCATAATTTCACACCATAGTTTGAGAATTATCGAATAGACCTTCTACCCAATTTTCTGATATAATAAGAGATATGAAAAACTCACTCAATCTCACTTGTCTATACCATAATTTCATCACGAAATCAATAAGAAGTATTTCACACTTCTAATATTCTTTACGATAATTTATGAGATATTTATAACCTCTTATTAAATTAAAATAAAAAAATTTTAAATCTATAAAAATAAAATCCAATTTAATAATTAAATAAATAAAATTAAAATACATCAAATTAAATTAAATATTCTAAATAAATAAATTAATAAATTTTAAATAATATTTAAACTTTTTATATTACGAACATTTAAAATACGTATCATTCCTCCTCGATTAAAAAACTGCCGGCAAACTTGTTATTGGTAAATGTCAATCAATATTAACATTAGTAATAGGCGTGAGTGTAGTAGTAACATCCCTTAATTGATTTCTTATAATTAAAATTTTTAATTGATTACATATCTCATTTTTTTAATTTTATTTTAGGATTGATTTTTTCTTTTTATATATATATATATGTGTGAAGAAAATGATTAAAATATTCACATGAGAGTCCGTCTCATCATCAAAATTTTTATTCAATTTTACATATTTAAATATATATACTCGTAATTGATTTATTTCAACTATATTTAGAGTATATTCTTTAATTAGTTCATTAGAAATAAAATCTCTAATTTATTACATTTCAATTTTCCAATTATATCAAATAAATTAATTACATTATAATTTTTTAATTGTATATTATAATTGTTTTTTTTAAATAAATCTATAGAGATAACTGATTTAAGAATCACACCAAAATGTGTCAATGTTATTAAGTTTTTTTTTTTCTTAATTTTACCTATTAAATTCACACCAATATCAATACCTCATTATATCTTAGTTTTTTCTATAATTGATTCTTTTTTATAAATAAAATCTCTAATTCATTATATTTCCAATTTATATCATGTGATTAATTTTTTTAATAGAATAATATATTGAATTATATTATATATAATTAATTCTTTTCTAATTAAAATTATTATATTTAAATTATATCACATAATTATTCCTTTTTTATTTAGATGATAACAAATCTAATTATTTAATATATATTTTTTTCTAAAAAATAACATCTATATTAAAATTATAAGAATTATTGATTAACATAAATATAAAAAATCATGATAATTATTAAAATATCTATTTTAGTTATGATTTAATCATTAAAAATATATAGTAAAAATTAATTTTATATATTTGTATAAAAATAATTTAATTATTTATGGAGATAAATATTTAATCATTAAATTATGTGTTAATATCTAGATGATTAGAAGAATTATTGACATTTAGCAATATTTTAATCATTAAATATTAATTTGTGTATAATTAAATAATTAAATAGAAAATACTTTTTTTTTTAAAAATAATTAAAAAGAAGAAAATATCTATAGTGATATATTTGATGTTAGAATGTAACTTGTTGCAGAATAATATAATGATAATAATTAGAAACTATTTAATGGTAAAAAATTATTACAAAAATAAGGGCATGCAAATATAATAATTGCCCAATAAATACATATCTTCAAGCATGCATGCATGGTTCCATAAGTTAAATATAAGTGGTTCCCTTAAATTCAAGAAGAAGAAAAAAAGTGAAAAACCACAAAATGATTACAACTCGAAAACTGAGGGTGGAAATTTTGGACGCTCGCAACCTTATGCCGAAGGACGGTTTTGGTAGCTCTAGTCCCTACGTAGTGGTTAGATTTGGATCCCAGGAATACAAGACCCAGACCAAGGTTCGTGATCTGAACCCGGTCTGGAATGAAACGTTGTCGTTTAATATAGAACCACCTTTACCCAACAACAATAGTGTTAAATTTTTTAGACTTAAACGACGGCGGAATGATGTTATCAGCCTCAAGGTCAGTCACAAGTCACAACTCACAAGCAGAAAATTTTATTAGTGGGACAAAAGTACTTCCGAAATATTCAGATTACATTCTCATGTGTATTCCAAATTTGTTTTTAAAAAAATCTTTAATTGAATGTTTTAGTTTTTATAAATTCTTAACTGTCAGATTAGATTTTTTTTTTTTTCTTATCTTTTAAGTGCGTATTTGTTTAGAAGAATTCTAATTTATGCCTGAAGGTTATCAATAGAGATAATAGAATAGAATAGAATAGAATTCATCTTTTTATTTATGATATTAACAAATATCATTTTCACTCAAATTTTATTATTTTGATCGGACTTAATTCACATAAAAGCTTGTTTTAATATTAAATATAAAATAAAGATATATATACAACTGTTTTTATGTGAAATTAAGAGGAGTACTAGCGAACTGGTAAGTTTTGTGTTTTGTAATCATCAATTGACTATTAATATTATTTTTAATGGTGTGAGATTATATTTAATGGTGAAAGATTACTCACTTTTCTTTTGACGATTAAGTGCCAGCCAAATTGTTAAAAAGGTGCTGCCACTAATTTAACATCTAAAATGGATTTTCTACTCTCAACTTCTACAACTCTCTAGGCGAGTTTTCACCCTATACATCCACTTGTAAACAAATGTTTGTGGCGTGAAATTTCATCCTGATAGAATCAAACAAGTTAAATTAGTACTAAATAGACTGCAATGTGCGTGAAGGTGAAGCATGACAAGAGGCATGGCCCAACCCGGCGGAGTGGCGACCTTGGTGAAGTTTGCTTGGACTTGAAGCATTTCGTGGACAGAGGCGAGGAAGTTTTGAGATATTACCCTCTCAAGAGGTCCATATTCAAGAATATGAAAGGCCACATCGGTTTGAAACTCTCCTACAAAATCGAAGACCAATCAGCCACACCGGACCATGTGCCGTTGGAACAAGACACCATGTCGGCAACGGAAGTTGAAAATTCAATTCATCCCGAGCCCGAGCCCGAGCCTGAACCTAAACTTGAAGAGGGAAGAAGAACAAACCAAGGGAACGAGAAAAGCACATCACTACAAGCATTCATATTTTGCTATGCTCTTTTGTTGTGGAGACATGTATTGGATTTTGGTGCAGTTTTATTCCCTTACCTTTTTCAATTGTTGAAGCGTTTGGGATTAGTTATATTCTCTTATGTTTTTCCATTGTTGAAGCGTTTAGGGATAGGTATATGCTCTTACATTATTCAATTTTCAAAGCGTCTATTCAATCTAACTTGATTTCATACCATGAAGCTCAGTTGTATATATAGTGAGAAAGTAAATGAAATTCATATTTAGATATACTTGATCACTATTTTTTTATTCAAATACGCCAGTACTTATTTTTAAAATTTGAAACATTTTCTTCCAAACAAACATATCCAATGATTTATTTACATGTTCAAATACATTTAATGCTAAGTATATATGAAGAACATTAACGAAAGATTAGAACCCTGGAGACTAGAGTTAAATGTCACACCACCCAAGGTTTAGTTGAATTGAACAAGGATGAACCAAATGCTTTTATCATTTAAAAGTGTGAAATAAAGTTGAGAATTAAATTCAATAATCCTGTGACAATATGGTTGGGTTCATAGATATTGACCTCAATTATTAATACCCAGTCCAACAAATAAAGAGTAATTAAGCTGTTCAAGATGTGCTGAAGGCAACAGTCCAAATTATAAAAACTGCACAAATTTGGAGACAAAAAATTGTAATGACAACTTCCTAGAACTAATGACGATCGAGGATAAGAATTAAATAATAATATATTTCTAAAGAAGAGTAAACACCTAATTCGGTCATTGTCCATTTTTACGATGGACAAAGCGATTTTTGTAGAAAAAAAAGGACACTTCGATCTTCAATTTTTTTTTGGGACAATACGATTCTTTCATTAAAAAAATTATTTAAATAATAATAAAAATTAGTTTTGTGAGGGGGTTTATTTGTATTTTGTGAGATTTTGAACCTTCAAAAACTATTAATAAGTTTGTTTCTGAAAATTTTTTTTACCAATGATGGTTAAGTGAAGAAAAATTATCAATGAAAATAATGCCACAAAAAAGTAATAATTGTAGTACAAATACTTTTTTAAAAAAAATAACATCGAATAAAAAATAAAAAAAAGAACTTTAATGTTGATAATATTGGTATTAGTGATGATAACGATAGAAGAGATAATGATGATGATAAATCAATAAAAATAATAGAAGTAGGAGCGATAATAACGAGGATGAAGAAGATAATAATAATAGTAGTGATTAACTATATTATTGAAAATAATTTTGTAAAGGTTTAAAATTTTCACAAAATATAAATAAAATTTTTACAAAACTAATTTTTATTATTATTTAAATAATTTTTTAACAGATGAATCATATTATTCTAAAACAAAAATATTGAAGATCGAAATATCTTTTTCTTTGAATAAAATTTACTTTATCCTTTGTAAAAATGGAAAACGAATTAAGTATTTACTCTCTAAAGAATAATAATAACATTTCAATCTAAGGACCAATTTGATAACATTGATTAATATATGAGCAATTCTAGGGGGCCAGTAATTTTTGTGATTGTTAGCCATCAACTAACCATCAATGATGATTTGATGGTGTGAGATTGGTGTGAGATTTCATCCAATGGCTCACCTTCCTCTGCTGGTTACATGCTGGCCAAAATTCAATAAAACTGCTGACCCCTAGACTTATGTTTCGATCGTAATTATCCCTAAAACCTTGAAACGTGTGAAAAGCTGCAGCTAGAGAGCTAGGGTCATATTTTTCGTCAAAAATTTCCAATTATCATTCATATCTAAACATGTATTCACACGGACAAGAACCTTTGATGATGAGTCGGTGACACAAAAGCCATTCATGTTGGAAGGAAAAAGAAAAAGGCTTGCCATGCCCCTTCTTTCTCGCTTCTTAATTTATATAGAACCTTTAATTCAAGGGACGGCCAAAAAGCAAAGGCCTAGTTTGACAAAGAATCTTCCCTACTAAGAATACAAATAAAAAGAGAGAAAGGGAAACCATATATATATTAATTAACCTAATATGCAAAGCAAAAGAAAATTATGGTGCAATTGGACAGACAGACCAACAAAGCTGCAAAGGTCTAAAGGTGCTTGCATATCAAGTTAAGCACCACATACACCTTATTATATAGGGAGACATTTCAATAAAGATGTTTAAAATGTTTTTTTTAAAAGATATTTATTATTAACTAAAATTTAATACATATAATTGCTTAAAATATATTATTTTTGTCAAAATTAAATCAGATAAATTGATTTAGTCAAAAAATCGATAAACCAAACTTTGAACCGATTTAAATTAATATTCTTTTTTATAAAAAAATGATTACAATAACCTTATTATAGAAAATAACTAAAATATTTTTATTATATATTTTTTTAATTTTAAAAATCTTAAATTCTAACCCTATAACGACATAAAGAAAAGAAAAAAAGGTTAGAATTTAGGGTTCTTAAAATATATATATATATATATATATATATATATAATATTTTAGTAATTTTTTATAATAGAAATATTATTATTATTTTTTATAAAAAATATTAATTTAAACCGATTTAAAATATAATTTATCGATATTTTAACCAAATCAACTTATCTGATTTAATTTTAATAAAAATAACATAGTTTAATTAATTATATATATTAAATTTTAATTATTTAAAAATATCTTAAAATAAAAAAAATTTAAGCGTCTTTAAGTGACTCTTTATTATATATGCATTATTATTTTCTTATACCCCTCATCACTTCTGGCTTCCATACCACACATCTTTTTCAAACAACACAGCTAAAACTTCCACTCCTGCTTTTCTTAATCTGGTTATTGACTATAGTTATTTATGTAATCCTTTTTTCTTGATTGATTCTAGTTAAAATATATTTTATTAACTCAAACAAAGCAATAGGTAAATTTTAAGTGGCATAAGCTTTGCCTGAGAAAGAGAACATTTTTCTTATGAGATTAAGTTGAAGATAAAAGGGGAAAAAGAACTCTACGAGCAGAGTTGGGAATTATTAAAGAAAATATTTTTTTTATGGTTAAAAATAACTAACTGTAAGTAATATAAAAATAACAATTTAAAACTTATGTATATAAACAAAAGCATTTTTTTGGGTTAACTTCAATCATCATTTATTAAATAATAATAAAAACAATCATTTCATAAAAAAATTTTACGTACACTGATACATACTATTTCAATGAATTTTACTCGTTAATTTTAATTATATATGTGGTATATATTTTTTATAATTAAAATTAATAATTAAAATTTATTAAAATACTAATGTATTAGTACACTTAAAAATTTTTCCATTTCATACACTCATTTTTATAATTATATCACTTAAAATAGTTTTTATAAAACCATTTCAAATTTAAATTAGAGTATTTAAATATAAATTAATTAGGAATTATTATATTAAAAAATAATTATAAAATAAAATAAATTTAATTTGATCGCATAAATATTTATTGAAATTTGTTAGAGACTATTAGAATTTATTATTATTTACCATCATTTAGTCATTAACTCAATTTTTTTAGTTTAATTTTTTTAATCAACAACATAATTTATTCTATTATTTTAAATATTAATAACTAACTCATAACAAAAAATAATAAATTCTGAGAACGGTATAATATTCTTTCTATTTTTCTAAACAAATTGAAGATCAAACACAACAAATCAATAGGAATAATAATTTCATTCTTAATTTCAAAAAGTGGAAAGATGATATAAAACAAAACCAATTTAATTATCATCATATATTCTTAAAAAAAAAAAAACAGCTAAGTTCAGCCAGAAAATTTAAAGAATATATGCGTTGGATTTTGTATTTTTATTCTTTGCTTTCTCAACTCTTATTTACACTATATTTTCTTTGCATAAAAATTGAAAAGACATAATTAATAAGGAAAAAAGAAAGAAAGAAAGAAAGAAACAGTCTAGAATAGTTTGATATTATAGAAGTATAATCACTAACCAGCTTAACTACTCATTGTCACCGTGTTTCTCAAATGATATAAGGGGAATACCTTAGCTGAGACAGTTCTTCCTTCTTCTCTCCCAGAATTCCCAAACACAGCAACACCATTGCCATGACAATAATTGCTTCAGCTTAAATTATTACAAACACAAATAAATCATTAGAAGCCACATGCAAGAATGGGCACCGTTCGGAAACTCATTGTGGAAGTTGTAGATGCTCGCAACCTCTTGCCCAAGGATGGCCACGGAACTTCCAGCCCCTACGTCGTTATCGATTTCTATGGCCAGCGGAGGAAGACGCACACCGTGCTTCGCGACCTCAACCCTGTCTGGAACGAAACGCTCTCGTTTAACGTCGGCACGCCCTCTGACATTTTCGGCGACGTCCTCGAACTCGACGTCTACCACGACAAGAACCATGGCCCTACCCGGAGGAACAACTCTTTGGGACGTTTAAAGCTTAGTTCTACGCAGTTCGTGAAAAAAGGCGAAGAGGCTCTCATATATTACGCGCTCGAGAAGAAGTACTTACTCAGCATGATCCAAGGCGAAATTGGCTTGAAGATTTACTACGTAGATGAGGAGGTACCGCCTCAACTTCCACCGGAGCAGAAAGAGCCACCGCCGCCGCCGCCGCAGGAATCAGAGACAAAACCACCGGCTGAGCCTGAGAAAGTTGAAGAACAACCGAAGGTAGAGGCTGACGCGAAGCCGGAATGTGACGAGGCTAAAGAAGAGACAACTGAAAACGGTGACGCAGAAGAAAAAGCAGATCCAGAAGTTGAAAAGCCACCTGAGTCGGTGCATGAAGAACCTGAACCAAATGGAAGCGTGGATCAGGTGGATCCGGGAGTGCCAGAAATACCTGCGCAGCCTCCTTTAAACGTTGATGTTATGGCGGCGTCGGTGTCAAGGTCGAGTTCTGAGATACGATTCAGTGGGATGAACGCTCCACAGCCAATAAGAAGGGTTGCGTCAACGGCAAGCTTTACATCGGAAGCTTCTTCTTCCGATAGTGTTTTGATCGAACGGTCCACGTTTGATCTCGTGGAGAAGATGCACTACCTCTTTGTTCATGTGGTGAAGGCGAGGTACTTGCCTACCAACGGTAACCCAGTGGTGAAGATAGCGGTTTCCGGTAACCAAGTCATGTCCAGACCAGCTCGCAAGACGACGTTATTCGAGTGGAACCAGGCTTTCGCTTTCAGCCGCGACGCACCAGATTCTTCCCCCATTCTTGAGGTCTCCGTGTGGGACCCCGCTATTTCTGACGGTCGTAGCTTGCTTGGTGGAGTATGCTTTGACGTAACAGAAATTCCTGTGAGGGACCCACCGGATAGCCCTTTGGCCCCACAATGGTACAGGCTGGAAGGAGGTGGAGCCCAGCACGGTGATCTCATGCTTGCCACGTGGCTCGGCACACAAGCTGACGAATCATTTGCGGACGCGTGGAAAAGTGACACACATGGCCACGTTAACTCTAGAGCCAAGGTGTATCAGTCACCGAAGCTGTGGTACTTACGAGCCACTGTTCTTGAAGCTCAAGATATCATGCCGTTAACTTCGTCAAAGGAGGTTTCGTTTCAAGTTAAAGCTCAACTTGGATTTCAGGTGCTGAAGTCAAAGGCTTCCGTTGCTCGAAACGGCACCGCTTTGTGGAATGAAGATTTACTCTTTGTAGCGGCAGAGCCTGTTAGTGGAGACCTCGTGTTCACTTTGGAAATCCGGCAACCCAAAGCGCCGGTGACAATGGGGATTCTTATGATACCACTGGCCTCAATTGAAAGGAGAGTTGATGACCGGAACGTCGCGTCGCGTTGGTTCACATTCGAAGATCCAAACGAGGAAAAGAGTTCTTACAAAGGCAGAGTCCACTTACGCTTGTGCTTTGACGGAGGGTATCACGTGATGGATGAGTCAGCTCACGTGTGTAGCGATTTTCGCCCAACGGCGAGGCAACTTTGGAAGCCAGCAATTGGCACAGTTGAGCTTGGAATAATCGGTTGCAAGAACTTGATACCGATGAAGACGGTGAACGGTAAAAGCTCAACAGATGGATACTGCGTAGCCAAATACGGCAACAAATGGGTACGTACACGAACTGTATCTGATACATTGGAGCCAAAGTGGAATGAGCAGTACACGTGGAAGGTATACGATCCTTGCACAGTTTTAACCATTGGAGTATTCGATAGTTGGGGTGTATTCGAAGTGGACAGTCCCAAAGAATCTACTAGACCCGATTTCCGTATAGGAAAGGTACGTGTCCGTATTTCTACGCTCCAAACGGGTCGTGTGTACAGAAATACGTACCCGCTACTAGTCCTGACACATGCTGGTTTGAAGAAGATGGGTGAGATAGAGATAGCAATTAGGTTCATTCGAACGACTCAGCGGCTAGATTTTCTCCACGTGTACTCACAACCGATGCTGCCACTAATGCACCACATAAAGCCATTGGGGGTGGTGCAACAGGAAGTGCTGCGGAACACGGCGGTGAAAATGGTGGCGATGCACTTGTCGAGATCGGAGCCGCCGCTGAGAAAGGAAGTTGTCTACTACATGCTAGATGCCGATTCTCACAACTTCAGCATGAGAAAAGTGCGTGCGAATTGGTATAGGATAATTAACGTGGTCGCCGGAGTCATCGATATCGTACGGTGGATTGACGATACACGTGGATGGAAGAATCCAACGGCCACGATCCTTGTTCACGCGCTTTTAGTTATGCTAGTGTGGTTTCCAGATCTGATCATTCCAACATTTTTGTTCTACGTCTTCGTGATTGGTGCATGGAACTACAGGTTTCGTTCGCGGGACCCACTTCCACATTTTGATCCCAAAATTTCGCTTGCTGAGGTGGTGGATAGAGAGGAGCTGGATGAAGAGTTTGATGCAGTGCCAAGCAGTGGATCATCGGAGATGGTGCGAGCGAGGTATGATAAGTTGCGCACGCTCGGGGCGCGCGTGCAAACTGTGCTAGGAGATTTTGCCACACAAGGAGAGCGCGTGCAGGCGCTGGTGACGTGGCGTGATCCACGTGCCACGGGGATGTTTGTTTTGTTGTGCTTAGTTGTGGCATTGATACTGTACCTGGTGCCGTCGAAGATGGTGGCGATGGCGGCTGGGTTCTACTATCTTCGGCACCCTATCTTCCGTGATAGGTCTCCTTCGCCGGCGTTGAACTTCTTTCGAAGGCTTCCTTCTTTGTCAGATAGAATCATGTAAGAATTTTACTTTCGCTTTAGGTTATGTATGTATTTACACTTTAATTTGAAAGGATAGCCACTAGTAAGTTATATAAATACTCATTGCATGTGATAATATGGTCTTTGCGTTTTTCTTTTCGGCTTTTTAATGGGGTTTATGCCTGAGTGTAATGAAGTGAAAGAATGAAACTACAATAAATAATAGATCATAGATTCTCGATCATTTGTAAATCATTCATGATTATTCTATTGAACTCTCTCATTAAGTTGCTTAGTGCTCGCAACCCTTTTAATCATGTTGTCCTCCATTAATCAACTCCGTAGGAGTAAAAAATGGTAAAAAGAGATTTTGGTGGAATTGTAAGGGGTTGTATTCTGGATTTTTTAATGAAAAGAAAAATAAAGGAAGGACAAGAAAAATTAAGTTGGCATTTGGCAAGCAATCACTAAATTGATTAGCCTAATGTTTTATAATACATTATGATAGGCCAAAGGCCCAAAATGACAAACTAAGGACCGGGATACAATCACTACATTTTGGATTCCAAATTTGGTCTATCGTTTAGAGTTTTTGGTCACTCTAATTTTGGGTCCAAGGTGTAGTGTATCCTTATTGTGATAAATTGGTCCATTCAGGTCCAAAAAAAAAAAAAACAATTGGTCCATTTATTAACCAACTTTGATTGGTCGAGTAGTCAATTTACTTGGAGGTTCGAATCTCGCCTTATACATGTAGCAACCCATTGGCCAGCAGCAGACCCTTAAATGGAGCTCAGATCCGTTACGGATTAGTACTTAACCTGTCGGGTTGGGGGATACCATTTGGGTAAACAAAAAAAAAAAAGTAATCTATTAGATAGTGGTAAATCTTTAAACAGGAACTCTGATTTACGAGAAATTAATTACCTATCGAGTTAAAAAATATTATGGAGAACCAAAAAAATTGATCCACTTATACAGCTTCACATCTAGGCAAACCCAAGAACTCTAAAACCAATGTCAAGAAGGGAAAAAAATGTAGACAAAAATATAAAAAAGAACGAAAAAAAAGTCATTTCCAACATGTTACCAAAAAAAAAAATTTGATCCACTTATTCAGCTTCACATCTCGGCAAACCCAAGAACTCTAAAACCAATGTCAACAAGAAAAAAAAATGAAAAGAAAGAGAAAAAAAAGCTATTTCCAACATTTTGGAACAAAAACTTTTTAAGTTTCGAAATATCAATAATTTTACTATTTTGAATATTTGAATCCAAATCTTTTTTATTTGGAATGTTAAATATTGACCATCTTAATTAAATTCATATTTATTATTATACATATTTAATTTATAAAAAAAGTATATTAATAAGCACGCTAAGACCTATTAATACACTAGTAAATTATAAATTTGATAAGCATATTAACTAGTGTTCACACACTATAAACAGAATAACGTGTATTGCACTCTTAGCCCTTAGTCAAAATGTCAAATCATTGATGAGCATATTTCATATTATGATTTTATATTTATTTTAACAGATAACAATTAAATTAATTTCTCAATTTTTATTTGATGGTCAAATTAATCTTTTTTGTTGACAACAATGGCTTCCTAAATTATAAATGGAGGGCACTCTGATAAAGATACTTAAAATATTTTTTTAATTATATTTTTTTATTAATTAAAATATGATACATATAATTAATTAAATTATATTATTTTAGTCAAAATTAGATGAGACAAATTAATTTGACTGAAAAATCGGTAAATCAAATTTTAAATCGATCTAAATTAATATTTTTTTAAAAAATAACTACAATAATTTTATTATAAAAAATGACTAAAATATTCTTATTATATATATATATTTAATTTTAAAACCTCTAAATTCTAACCCTATAACGACATAGAGAAAAAAAAATAGTTAAAATTTAGGGTTCTTAATATATATAATAAGAATATTGTAATTATTTTTTATAAAAATATTAATTTAGATCGATTCAAAGTATAATTTATCAATTTTTTTGTCAAATCAATTTATCTGATCTAATTTTAATAAAAATAATATAATTTAATGAATTATATGTATTAAATTTTAATTATTTAAAAATATCTTAAAAAAATACGTTTTAAACGTCTTTATGTAAATGGCTCTCAACAATATGTGGCACTGGCTGATGATCATTACTACCATAAAATAGAATAGTATTAGTTTATTCTCATTAAGACCTCATCGATAAATAATTATAATTTAATTTTTTATTATTTAAACCAATAATAAAATTACTTTATGTAAATCAAAATATAGATAGCTAATATAGAATATTAAAAAAATTGGAATCCCATAATCTATTAAGAAGATAAGATGAGGTGGGGTTTTGCAGCATCCCCACTTGTGCACTTAACTAAATATCCAATTAATGGAGGACATGCGTGCATGTGGTATACCTCATAACTCATGAAACCATATCATTGACTCAGCTTCGCTAAGAATTCAGATTTGTCGGCACCACAGTCATTTGCACATTTTTCGGCTTGCTAGAAATTATTAAATGGTAATTTAATTAAATTTATTAAATTATTTGATAATTTTTAATTATTAATTTTATATAAAATTAACTAGATTTAAATTTCTATTATTATTATAGTAGTATCTTAAAATTATACATTATTAGAACTAAAAAGGTAATTCAGTAACATATTTTAGATTCACCTCAATTTAAAATATTTTAGATTGTTTAAAATTAAAACGACTAACATGGAGGCTGTATATCAATTTAAATAATGTTATATAGCTAATAAAATTTATTTTTTTAAATATTTAATTTATAAAAATATTTTTATACTAAATTTGAGATTTTATTTTATTTTTTTAAAATTCTACTAGTATAAAAATAAAATATTATTCAAAAACATCTCTCTATCAAATTAGTTAAATAATTGGAGATCGAGATGAAAGTGCCATCTTTATTCAAGCATATATAGCATCTTAAAAATTCATAGACATTGTTTACTTCCATAATAAACAGAGTCATAATTCGCTGCAAATTTTGAGTTCTATTTAAAATTTGTAATTAGTTAATAAATAATTTTATTCATAAAATGATATTTAATTTTTTAAAATTTACTTAAGTAGATGAATAATGCAATAAGCTGAGTAAATCTATAATTAATCACATGTAACTTCATTATTTTTTATAAAATAATTTATTATTATTTGATTTAAAAAATTGAATACATAAAAGTTAAGTGAGATCTCTATCATCAAGAGGTTGGAGCATATTTCTGCACAAAATTTTGTAATTGTTTTAGGAGTAGTGTACAATTGTATGTATAATAATTTGCCGCGTTACTTGTTAAGTTTGACTCCACGTTAAGATAGTTGAGTTCAAATCTTACAAAATAATTAGATAAAATTATCGCTATTTTATTATATTTATGCATATTTTTGTCCTTATTAACCTAATAAATTTCATAGATCTATTATTTCCTCCCAAACTCAATATGTGATGATAGGAATTCATGCTAGATGCCGATGTAACTAATAGTTTTTTGCCAAGATATATTACAATATTTATGTAGAATATTCTCAAACATGTGTGCATGCACTAATACAATAATCAACCATGCTATTTGTGAAAAAAGGTTTTAGAATAGAAAAAAATAAGAGAGATTTTAAGAAGAATTAAAGGAGAAAGATAATTTTATTGAAAAAATTTTTAAGAAGAAAAGATATAATTATTAATTTTTTGTTTGTCAATTATATTTTTATTAAAATTAGTAGTATTAAAAAATATTTTAAATTTAATATTATTAAGAAAAAATAAAAAAATTATATAAAGAATAATTTGATTAATTTTTAAAATTTTAAAAATGAAAATGACTTATGTCTAAATTTTTAATGACTATTTTAATTATAAATAATTTTTTATATGTCAATTAAGTAACACGTCACTGATCTGACCAATTATCTTGTGACATGTAGCATTAACCCGTCACGTCATCATCTAACAAAAAGAATGACTAACGTGATTAAATCGTATATTTTTCGAAAATGATTTTGATTAATTTTATCTTCTAAAAGTTAAAATAGGAATTGAAATATTTTCAGATACGATTTTAACTATTAACTCAAAAAAAATATAACCATCAATGATTCCTCGAAGCAGCTTCCGACTAGTTAGGTAAGGTAGTAATGACTGTGCTATATGAGTATATATATATATATATATATATATATATATATATATATATATATATCGTGTTGCAGTTGAACTTAGCTTTCCCTGCCTCCTATTTTTTGGTTCTTTCTCTTTTAAGTTGTTTATTACAAATTTCAACAACTCATGTAAGTGCCCTTATTTAATTATAGGTTTTATCACTTTAAGGGGAACATTCCACCTACATATACAGGGGGTGTTCAAAACCGATCCGGACCGATCTAAACCGATCAATCGAACCGAAAAATCGAAAACCGAATAAATCGAAAACTGAAAAAATCGAAAAAAATACATTTTGCTGTTTTTATTGCGATTCGGTTCGGTTTTCGGTTTTAACAATGAAAATCCTAACCGAACCGAACCGAACGGGTATATTAAAAACCATAAAAAACCAAACCCCCCCACCCTAATGTGACTCTCCTCTCCTGAATCACTCGCGACCTAACCCCCCCTCCCCAGTCCCCAGTCCACACCCCCAAACGTAAACCTAGATCTAGGTGTCTCGAGACTCTCCTCTCCTCAGTCTCGCACTCTTGCTCTCTCCACTGGAGTCTCGAGCTCGAAGCCCTTCCTTCCAGCACCTGGCAGTGCCGCCGAAGCCTTCTTCCCAGCGACCACGGACCCAGCAACGCTCTTCCCAGCGACAGCGAGCACCCCAGCAGTGTTCTTCCCAGCAGCGCCGAAGCCTTCTCCCAGTTCCCTCCGAGCCACCCAGCACAGCACAACACAACACAGCACGCCGAAGCCTTCTTCCCAGCAGCGTTTCTGGCCACCCACAACACAGTACAGCACCGAGCCACTCAGCCACCGATTCAAGTCAGATATGGAGCCCGTTGACTAATTTTTGTTTCATAATTATTGATTCATTGTTTTATTCTGTTCAACAGCTTTTGATTGTTGTTCATTGTGTTATTTAGTGTTTATTGTTTATTGAAATTGCTTTTCATTGGTTTATTTGTTATTCATTGTTTAGGGAAATTGCTTCTGATTGTTGGTTATGTGGTTCACTGTTCACTCAATTTGATTAGGGAAATTGCTTCTGATTGTTCAATGTATTTGTTTAGGGAAAATGGTTCTGTGGTTCACTGTATTTGTTTAGGGAAAATGGTTCTGTGGTTCACTGTTCAATGTATTTGTTTAGGAGATGCTCTGTCCAATAATTATGTGACTGCCGGAAGATGTGTAATCTTGAAAACCTACCTTGGTCAAATAGGTTTATCATACTCTGAAGTAGCTTAGTATTGTTTGATGTCGAAGGGTATGTGTTCCATTTCTTCGATCAGCTAGACATACTTGTTCAATGATACAGTTAGCTGAAAATATCTGAAAACTTTATCTGAAACTGCTTCTGCTTTATTATTATTATTAGTTTTTTTGGAAAAATAATATGAAATAAAAAATTACTTTTGAAGTGATTTAGTATGATTTATCAAGTGTTGGAAGTTCTGGATATTGATAGGAAGAGATTGAAATTAGTATAATAAGATAAATTTGAATAATGAAAAAATAGAAGCAGTTTTAAAGTATTAGATTACCTTCGTCACTGTATCTAATGATTTAGTATATGTCATGAGAAACTGGATATTGTTGAATTATTTTTGTTCAATTACTTTATTGTTGCTATTGTTGCTGGTTGTTGGTATCGTTCTGTTTTTAATTTATTTGTTGTGTTTCTGCTATTTATTAGTGATTTCATGTCATATTAGATCTTTGTAACTATTTATGTACATCAGTTGCCATTTTAAAGTCCCTTACAATGTTAACAACAGCAACCATCTGCTGTAAAGCTCCTCCATTGTCTGTTGTATGATGTCATTGCAATATTCTTACTTGATGACTAGAGAATGTGATCTCATCATACCACTGTGGTTTATATTATAATACCGAAATTTTATTCACTGCCACATAAAATGCAGTGGCTATTCTTTTGTTCTTCTCTTTTATCTCTCGCAGGTCTACTTAATTAACACAATCAACAAAAGCAAAATGACTATTTTCTTTGACCACTACACTTTGTTTTATTAAGCGATTTATGTTGCTTGTAAACTTCTGACATCATACTATGTAGGAGACAAACGCAGATGCACTGGATATGATAGTTGCTGCTGCCTTTTTTTTTCTATTTCAAATTTTCTCATTTAAGATGAATTAGAGAAGAATATATAACTAGATTAGAATGTTTTCTACTAGTCTTATATTATTATTGTTGTTGTTGTTCTTATTATGTAACTGCTTTTTGGGTTGATTTGTTGCTACTTGCTATTTACTGGTGGGTGCATTGTTGATTTGATGAATTATTTTATTGTTGGTTTTGTTGCTGGCTTGCTAAAATCCAATGCTAAACCGTCCAAACTATATAGCTTGATTATGCATGATTAGGTAGAAGCTAAGTTGGGGATATGTATCCCACATATTGAGTATATGAAGTTTTTTATGTATCTATTTGAGCATAATTTTAATATACAGAACATGGATGCTTTATGTTGTTTTCCTAACTCGCATTCTTTGCATAATAGTATGGTAGAATTTTTTTTATTTAATTGAAAAAACCGAACAAACTGAACCAAACTAAACCGATTTTAATTGGTTTGATTTGGTTCGGATGACCTTGACAAAAAAACCGAACTAAACCGAACCGCACTTTAATTAGACGATCGGATCGGATGGCTTTTTCCTCAAAAACCGAACCAAACCGCACCGCGAACACCCCTATACATATATACATAATTTCTCTCACCAATTGTTAAACAACATTATATTTATTTAGTTAGATATAACATTATTTCTCGTATTTTAAAACAAAATATTTGAAGTTGCTAGCAACACATGTGGTAGTGTAGGTGGCATGGGCACCACTCATTTTAATATTTATTACCAGTGAATTAAGAGGATTATCGTACCTATTAATTTTTTATTTAATATTATAATATAACAAATATGAAATTGGATAAAGATAATTAATAAGTATTTTGCTCTCTTAAATAATTATTGTCTCGGGATAAGTCGAAATCAATCTAATAAATCGATAACTATAAGTAGAAATCACTTTAAATAAATTGATAATTATAAATTAAAATCAGTCAAAACATACGGACAAATAATCAACTATAAGTTTGTTTAAAAATATACTAATATAAACAATACTTTTTCTAATGATAAATTTATCTAATTTTATTTTTTAAATTATCAAATTAATTTTGAGGGCTAATTTTCGTATCTCTAAATTATAACACAATTACATCTCTTATATTTTGTCAAGTTATAACTCAATTTTTATAAAAACTCAACTTAAAAATAAACAGGTTGAGATTAAGAGCTATGATCTGATCATTATAATTCAATAACTATAAACTATAATTCGAAGATTAAATCAAAAGAATGTTAGAATTTTTATGACTCATAAATTATAAACACATAACTTGATCGTTACATTTATAACTTGGCCATTATAATTTGGTCCATTTCGTATTACTCGATAATGAGCACCTATTATTCGGGGAATAAATTTTGACGATCCATTACCTATAATTCGCCCAACGAAACTTATACCTCAACCCAAATTTGCTTATTGATGTGTTAGTTATAGTTCGATCCAATTTTATCTACTGATCTATTAGCTATAGTTTTGGCTAAAATTTACCTATAAATTGAAAATTGAATAAAATAAATAAAATATATCTATTTCAGTTAGAAAGAATTTTGGTTATAACGGAATCATCTGAACACACGTAGAGAAGTGATTATCAAAATACTAGGACCACGAGATAACCAACTATAACATAATAACTCTATAAATACAAAACTCTAAAAACATAAAAAGTATATTATTCACTTTTAATAACTTATATCTCTTCTTATACTTTTTTTTTTATTTGAGCGTTTCGAGTCTTTTTATATACTCTTAAGACATAAAACTTCATATAAATAGAAAAAGGAGTTATATCTTAATATTAGAAGGAGTTATAGCTCCACTCATATTATTGTGCAGGAACAACATTAAAAATGCATAAATAATTAAATTTAAAATAAAAATTAATAAAAATGAATGAAAATATGATTTTTTTTTTCAAATATAAAATACAAGTACGTATATCCACGAACCTTATTTGGAATAGTTTCGTTTTCCGTTCAACAGTTTTAATTGGAAGCCAAAATATGTTTTTGTATTCAAAGCACCTTTCATTTTCTACATAATGAGCAAATAAAATATTACTATGGACCTAATAAAAATTCTTTGCAATTCTGTGTATAATTCATCATAAATAAACTCTTGCATCTTCACGAATTATAAAATAACATTCAACAAGGAATAAGAGGTTAATGTGTCAAATCAACCAAACTTAAAATGATCGATTAATAAAAAATGACCAAAAAATAGTTGTAAAAAGCAGGCTAAAAATTTCGAATATAGCCCCCTAAAACGGTGAAATTACACGAAATGATTTAGTGAGGAGATTTTCGTAAATACGAGCTTGGAAAAAATTACTATTTACAATTTTAGAGAGATAAAACTCACCATTAGTGATTTATGAATATAAAAATATCATATAATACTCTGACTTTTGTGAATTAAAATAATAAGAAAAAATAACATTTTTCTTGTTTGTTAGATCTATAAATAACGCTTTTCTTTCTCTATTTCAAAAATGTATATTCTTCTTTTTTGTAAGAGTTAAATCATTACCCTTCAGTTCATTTTATTAGATACTCTTCAATAATCATTATATATACACTAATTAGTGGTAATTATTTGGTTGTTTAAAAAAATGAAATAATAATATAAAATGTATATTTATAATTAATATATTAATTTTTATTTATTTTTAATATTTTATCATTAATCATGAAATATATAAAAAAATAAATTAAATATGTGTTAAATTATTAAAAATAAATAAAATGTATTATGATAATACTAAATATATATTTTATATTTTTACTATTATATATAATTATAATGTTTGTTAAAAAATATTTTATTCAAAAGAAAATGAGTGTCATTTAGACATTTTATAAAAATAAAAATATTATTTTTTATAATTATGTTATATATACATTAAAATTAGTTACTAATATAAAATATATATTAAAATATAAAAATATATTAAAAATAAATTAAATTACGTATACATATATTTATATACAAATATGTTAAGTCACCAAAAAAATATATAGATATATTAATAACTAATTTTAGTTACTAGTTTTAACATAGAAATAATATTTTTTTATATTTTTAATTAATGTATAAACTCCTGCGATTGTTGGGGTTTATTAGAAGGACTAAAGGAGTGGCTAATCAAGTCCAAGTATCCAGCCCTTTTAACATTTTTTTCTACCATTTCATTAGGATAAGAAATTATTCCTTGTTTTGAAAAATTTTGTTACATTATATGAGTTATTGTCAAGAACTTACAGGTTTATATGAATTAAAATAATGTTTTTAGGTTTTTTTGAAATTGCCTGTGTTAAAAATTATCGGTAAGCAATAATTTTAAAGTTAATTGTGATGCAAACTTGTATATGAATTTAAATTTAGCGGGATTTGTGTGTATTATTAGAGATTTTAAGGAAGATTAGATCTCGAGCTGCTCTGGAAACATTCTCCCTTGGTCTATCATCAGATGTGAATTATTTGCTGTTTGGAGGGGGCTAGTTTTAGCTTGAGATTGCAGTTTGAGGGATATTATATGTGAAACGGATTGTCTTGACATTCTGCCCATCATGCATGAGCTTACAAGTGGGTATTCATCTGAAGTAATAGAATTGGTTCACAAGATTAATGAGTTTTTATCTCGTCCTTAGCTTGTTCACGTTGAATGGGTGTTTCGAGAAACAAATAGAGCTACGGATTAGATGGTTAAATATAATGTCAAGAATAACTCTAATCATATTATTTGATCTAAGCCTTGTGTTGATTTTCAACAAATCATCTGCTCGAATTTAGGATAGTTTTTGCTTTATTTCTTTCATTGTTTACGCACCAAAAAAATATATGTGATCTTTTCTTATTCAGTAGTCAGTACACATAAATACATACTAAAATTTGCCGTTTTATGTATTTTATCCATTTTCCAGGCTTTTGCAGTTTTAACACTTATCCATTATTACCAAATGAATATATTCAATTATAATATATTATCTGGTTCCGTAATTTATTAATATTTGTTTGATATGATTAGGACAAAATATCTTTTACAGGTAGGAAATTGAAAAATAAAAATAATGTTTTACTTGTAATAAAATTGACATTAATTAGAAATTGGAGGGGAATCTAAATGACGGGAGTAGATAATGATAGGTCGAGTTGCATATAGGAAAAAGAAATATTTTTAGCTAATATATAATCAATAACTCTTATTTATTTATTTATTTATTTATTTATTTTTCTAGAAAACCACAAGTATATTTGTCGGTATGTAGCTAATAATTAGTTTTGTCCATATATTATTTACAAAATTATTAGTAATGCATTGATTCTGATCAACCACATATTGAGATAAATATATGATTTATTAATTTATATTTATAGCTAAAATAAAAAGAAACATTTAATGGTAGTCTAATAAAAATAAAGAGACTAATTTTAACACAATAACACTAACACTAACAGTATAAAATATTTTAATCAATTATATAATTATATTCATTTTTTTTATGATCAATTATATAATTAACAAAAAATAATTGTTTTTAGTGATATAACAGCACGTAATTATATATATATAAAATTATTTTATATTCACAATATATTAAAATTAAATTCTAAAATTAAATTTTTAATAAAAAAGATGAAAAAAAAAGAGATAATCCCCTGCTTTTGAAAAGCAAAAAGGAAAGAATAATCGTGTGAAACATAAAAGGATAAAAAAATAAAAAATACGATAAGAATCTGAACGTTTTTGAGAGAACGAAAAAATAGCTGTTATGTGACAACTGTTTTAGAGTGTTTCACAGTTGAATGCTGCTGATCCATATATAAATAAATACATACACCATTCTTCCTCTGCTTCCTAACTTGTCTCTCTCTCTCTCTCACTTTGTAAAGTGGTGAGCATCCAATTTATTTATTTATGAAAACATGCTTTGTATATTTGATATTAGGTAAAAACTTAAGTGCAGTTGTATTGATAGTTGAGAATCATTAGATGATTTGACTGATTTGATTAAATTTTTATCTAACGACTCTTAGCTATTAACTTCATATACAATCGACTGCACATGAGTTTTTAACTTGATGTTATCATCATCATCATCATCATCTTATTATTAAAGCTTTTTTGTTTGATGAAGGTGCAGTAAGGAAGAGAAGAAATGGGCAAGATTCCCATGTTTTTGGTGGGGATTATTTTGATAGTGTTAGGCATGGCAGCAGAGGCAGAGTACTTGAAATATAAAGATCCAAAGCAGCCATTGAATGTTCGAATCAAGGATCTTATGAGCAGAATGACACTCCAAGAGAAAATTGGCCAAATGACTCAGATTGATCGCACTGTTGCTTCAACTGATGTCATTAACAAGTATTTTATCGGTAAGAGGTCTAGAGTTCAAATGCTGTCGTCGTAAATTGTACGACGACAGACAAATAAATTTATTAGATTTGTCAGCCTTTAAATCTTTTTTTTTTTTGTTTATAGGGAGTGTGCTAAGTGGGGGAGGAAGTGTTCCAAAGAAGCAGGCTAGTGCAGAGGATTGGATTAACATGGTGAATGATTTTCAAAAAGGTGCTTTATCAACTAGGCTGGGAATTCCTATGATTTATGGAATTGATGCTGTTCATGGCCATAACAATGTCTATAAAGCAACCATTTTTCCTCATAACGTTGGACTTGGAGCCACCAGGTTAATCACTTCACGCTAGCATCTTTGTATATTTAGTATTTTTAATGGTAAAAGATTTTTTTCAATGATATAAGATTATTCATTTTTTTTGTCTATTTAATTACTGGTCAGATTTTAATAAAAATACTGTTCCTTAGACTTTATCTATTGTGAACTATTAGATAACAAAAATATCAAGAAATTATTAGAATTTATTGTTTTTAGTTAATATTTAGTTATAAATTCAAATTTTTTAATGTAATTTTTTTAGTCTAAAAATTTAATAATATACTTTATTCTATATTTTTAAATATTAATAATTAATTAATAAAAAAATAATAAATTTTAATAAATTTTAATATTTTTTGTTATATAATTTAATATATTAATTGAATTATTTAATGATTCAAAATATGACCTTCGCATAAAAATATTTTTAGAGAAATAGTCACTTTGACAATTTTAGTTTAACACAAATCTTGAATTAACTAGCTATTTATATAAAAAAATTAATCAAAATTAATTATTTGAATAAAATATATATTAAAATATAATATATTTTAATTATGATGATTTTATATAAAATTGATAATTAAAAATAATTAAATAATTTAATTAATTTGACTATATTTATATGTAATGACTCTTAATTATTAACTTTAAGTGAAGTTGACTATATTTAAATTTTTACCTTTAATTATGCTTGATTAATTGATTTAATGTGTCAATATGATTTATTATTTATTGGGTAAAGTTGAAGTGTGTAATGTCATTTGTCATAAGTGTTATCATTTAGTGGAGGCCAAATGCCTTTGGAAAAGGACTGTTTGCCTGTTTGGGTTATTCGTATATATATATATATATATATATATATATATATATATGCTGGGGATGGCACCCAACTCAAATAAATGATAATTAATTATATAGACGAATTAATAATTTCAACTTAGTTGACCAAAGTGGTGGAATGCGCTTTCCAGAAATGATGATTCCATGGATATGAATACGTGCACGTTCCAGAAATTCGCAATAATAATAGGAAAATGACATTCCTACATTACTTTTCTTTAATACATTCATTTTATTATTATTGAAGAAAATTGTATAAGTTGTACAAAGAATTAGCTTTATATTTGAATTTGGTTTGATAAAAGTTTTTAAAGTGGTATTTATGTTTTTTAAAAAATTTAAAGTCCTTATTTTGCGTCATGTATTTATCGTTATAGTTTTTAAAAGATTGGAATATTTTTTAAAACACTTAAGAAAAAATTTTCTAAAATTAATTTGTATTTTTAAAATATAAAAATTTAATATCATTTCATATGTTAATTAATTTTTAAATTTAATACATATATTTATATTTATTATAATATTTTTAATTTTTAAAAGTTATTTTATTAAATTCAATTGATGTTGTTTGTATTTATTAAAAACTATTTTTAATTTAATTTACCAAATATAAATGTTACCATTTTTAAAAAACTATTTTTTGACGGTTAAACTTTTATAACGTTCGTGCATACAAATTTTGTGTTGGCCTGTTGGGAATTGTTGTTTCGTTGTTTTTCTATTATACTTCTTGTTTATTTTATTAATTGATTCTGTAAGCTAATATTAAAATTAAGGGAAAGTATGCACACAATGGAAGTTTAGGGAGTATTAGAGATATAACCATTAGTGTTACTTTTTTTATCAGCGTAAATATCTGGGATGAGTAATATCATGACATGGTATTAGAACTTTAAATCCGAAAGGTAATTGGTAAACTTCAAAATCAGTTTAAACTTTTGGGATGAGTAATTTTATGACGAGATATTTATTATTCTTAGTATCCAGATGTACACATGGTATAAATAAGCCATTAACTCCTTAACAGGACTCTTGAATTAAAATTTGACTTTCTAATTGAACTCTTAAGCAGGGATCCAGCATTGGTGAAGAAGATTGGAGAAGCAACTGCACTTGAAGTTAGAGCTACTGGGATTCCATATGTTTTTGCACCTTGCATTGCGGTAATCATAATTCACAATATACAAAATTTGTTGTTATCTCAATGCAATTCTCTTATTATGCCATTTGTGTTTGTAAATAAAGGTTTGTAGAGATCCAAGGTGGGGTCGGTGCTATGAAAGTTATAGTGAAGATCATAGTGTTGTTCAAGCTATGACTCAGATTATTCCTGGATTGCAAGGTGAAATCCCTGCAAATTCACGCAAGGGAGTTCCTTTTGTTGCTGGAAAGTAAGAATTCAAACCAATCATACGATATTTATTTGAGTGAATACCTCATTCGACCCTGATAATTATTTCAAAAGAATTAAGAGGATCTTGACAAAAAAATATTCAACTTAGTCTCTGATCTTCTTTTTGGGACTGATTAGTCTTTATGCAAAAAAAAAAATAACATTGATTTTTTTGGTACAAGAGCTCATGAGTCCCATAAAAATAAAGTTTAGGAATCGGATTAGGTATTTTTTTTTTTCAAGAATTTCGTTGTCTTTTGACATAAATGTCAGAGCTATTTAGGGTTTTTTCTCTATTTTTTTTCTTAATACTCAATTAAAAATGTTTGTTGAAAATTATTAAATGATATGATATATTTTATTATATTGTTTATTTTTGTATGAGTAATCATATTTGGTTTTTTTTTTTGTTTCAAAAATATTTTGGTCAATTTTTGTTGTAATATAATCTTTCATAAATAATTTTTTTCTATGCACAGAAAGAAAGTTGCAGCTTGTGCTAAGCACTATGTTGGTGATGGAGGAACCACTGAAGGAATCAACGAGAACAACACGGTGATAAACAGACATGGCTTGCTTAGCATTCACATGCCAGGCTACTATAACTCAATCATTAATGGTGTTTCAACTGTCATGATCTCTTACTCTAGCTGGAATGGAATCAAGATGCATGCTAACCGTGACTTAATTACTGGCTTTCTCAAGAACACTCTTCGCTTCAGGGTAATAATAATTACTCTGTTACTCTCATAATTACTATATATATTAATGGAGACCTGTAAATTATTCTCTGCTTTGTTGCAGGGTTTTGTGATATCAGATTGGCAAGGAATTGATAGGATTACTTCCCCTCCTCATGCTAACTATACATATTCCATTGTTACGGGAATCAATGCTGGAATTGACATGGTACCCAACATTCTCAATTCAAACTCTTTTTTAAATTATAAATGTTCTTGCACCGATGACCAGAGCCTGGCCTCAAAATGGACTAATCCTATCAGGTGGTCTGTTTATCCGTTTAAATTTTAAACAGACGAGTTTTATTTCTAAAATTAAGTTTGTTTAAATTTTAGATTAAACGGGCTAAACCCGATTAATCCGAAAAAAATAACAGGTTAAACGGGCTAATCCGCAGACTAAACAGGCGGCCCATTTTTTTTTTTTTAAAAAGTAATATTTTGAGGCAATATTTCTCCTGAATCAATCTGAAAATTTGACCCATCAACTAAAACTTATTTTTTTTGTCAAAATATTTTCAAAAAAAAAATCCAGACTAAAAAAATTATGACCCGCAAATGAAACATGTTTAAATAGGCCGACTTAAATGATTTAGACGGTCCCATTTGACAGCTCTATGAGCTTTTTGAGATATAATTCGTCTTGAATAAGTGCAAGTTGTTTCTTCTTTTGTGAATGAATTATATTACGTAGCTTTGTCCTTAAAAAAACATTCCGATACTAAAGTCAATAAATATAGTGCTTCATAATTTCACATAACACGATATCTTGTCTTACTAGCTGTGTTAATGATGCAGATAATGGTTCCCTATAACTACACTGAATTCATAGATGGCCTAACATCTTTAGTGAAGAACAACTTCATAGCCATGAGTCGAATTGATGATGCGGTAAAGAGAATCCTAAGGGTTAAGTTTGTGATGGGTCTTTTTGAAAGTCCATTAGCTGATAACACCCTAGTTGACCAGCTTGGAAGTCAGGTTAGTTAATCATTTCTTTACTTGCCATTATTTCTATTGATGGTTTATGGTTAGTGGTTAACTAGATTGGCGCCATAATTTGATAGGAGCATAGAGAATTGGCTAGGGAAGCTGTGAGAAAATCATTAGTCCTATTAAAGAATGGTGAAGATGCAGATACACCATTGCTTCCACTTCCTAAGAAGGCTTCAAAAATACTTGTTGCTGGAAGTCATGCTGATAATCTTGGTTATCAGTGTGGTGGTTGGACCATTGAATGGCAAGGACTAAGTGGCAACAATATTACCTCTGGTATAACTTACTTTTCACCTCTTATTTATTCATCTGCAACTGACTCTTAAAATATAGATAAAAATGGGATAGGTAGGAGCGAATTTTAGCATTATTCGACTCGCCTCGTCCTATCTTATTTTATATAGATTCTCTCCTGTTATTATCTGTATATAATGCAATGCGTACCCTTTTATTTTCAGTAGGGGTGGCAATGAGTAGGGTAGGGTAAGGTTTGGAGCCAATCCCAACTCTACCCTACTCGCTGGTTGAGAATATTCTAACCCTAATCCTACCTGCTCTTAAATATCCCTGACTTTTATGTTAAGAAAAGATATTAAATTATCAATTAATGATCTTCTTTCAATGATTAAGAATCTTTTATATGTAGTGAGAGGTCTTTGGTTCAATATCCACACATATTTCTATATAAGTATATAACATATACATATATAGGGTGCGGGTTGGTCGGATAAGGTTGAGACTCAACCCACACCCTACCCGACCCGCATGAGAATCCTACTCCGCACCCTACTCTACCCACTGCGGATCGGATTGGCAACCCTACCCGATCGGGTGGAGACAGATTGGACACCCGCGGATAGAATACATATTACCACCCCTAATTTCCAGGATATCTATCTCTTACATTAATTTTTTTTATCAATTTTTGCCCCGCCCTGATCAGATAGAGCGGGGCAATTAAGGTTTGTGTTGCCATTGTGTTGTCGTCTCTATTCGAAAATGCAATATTAACATTTCTCTTATTTATAGGTACAACTATTCTAAGTGCTATAAAAAACACTGTTGATAAAGACACTAAGGTGGTTTACAAGGAGAACCCTGATTTGGAGTATGTGAAGTCCAATGATTTTTCATATGCAATTGTGGTAGTTGGAGAGCATCCATATGCAGAGACATTTGGAGACAGCTTGAACTTGACAATACCAGATCCTGGTCCACAAACCATAACAAATGTGTGTGGAGGACTGAAATGTGTTGTTGTAGTCATCTCTGGTCGCCCTGTGGTTATACAGCCATATCTTGACACCATTGAAGCACTTGTTGCTGCTTGGCTTCCAGGAACTGAGGGACAAGGTGTTGCTGATGTTCTGTTTGGTGATTATGGTTTCACTGGCAAGCTTTCAAGAACATGGTTCAAGACAGTTGATCAGTTACCTATGAATGTTGGTGATTCACATTATGATCCACTTTACCCGTTTGGATTTGGCCTTACAACCAAACCCAACAAAGTTGTATAGGGAACTCAACTTCAAAGCACCTTTTAACATTGTTTAGGTTGTGTTTGGTAATTAAATAGGATTTGTTCTAATAAACCAGTTTCAAAATTTAAATAAGCTATTTTATTGTCTTTTTTCATATGAAAAGACATTTATTTTCCAATGTTGTGTAAATTTTCTTGAATAAGATATAATAAAATAACCTAATATTAGAATATCCTCTTTTACTTTTTTTTTTTCATCTTACTATTTTTATTGCAAAGAATATCCTCTGTATTTTATGGACTATTTTAATTTATATGTGAATATACACCTTTTATCAAACTTCCAAGTGAACTTCAACCCATTTATTAGCATCCACTTAGTGTTTGGGTAAACTTTTAATTTTTATTTATTAATTATATTTGGATATAATAATATAAAAATATTTTTTATTTATTTGTTATGTTAAAATATTTTTTTCAAAGTAAAAATAATCTTTTTGAAAAAGATATTAATTATATCTTTTAAAAAAGAGTTTGAATTTTTTAATACTTTATGTTTACTTAAATTTTTTTTCCAAATATACTAAAATTAAAAAAAAAAGTATTGAAAAATATTTTTTCTTACGGCTTAATAATATCCAAACACACACTAAAGCATGTTCCTGAAGTCATCATAATCAAAATCTGCATTTTCAGGTGCTACCTTCCCCAGGCCACCATTTCACAAACAAGATCACAATGCTAAACTGGCGTTTGACTTTATCACTACTACTCTAAATACCCACATGGTTAATCCTTTGAATAAGGAATTAATAGAAAAATGAAATATATATATATAGAGTAACAGATGAGCAGGAAAACTACCTTGAGCTGGGAAGCACGTTTCCCTGATCTTCTCCTCAACGCATTCTCCATGTTTCATGCCAAGGAGCCATTGACTCTTTTATTTTTTTAGTTTTCCACTTATATCCCTCAACTCGACAAGTCAATGACTAATCCTTCGCGGTACTAAGTTCCATTTAAGGGTTTAATTTGCCACTGTCTCATGGATTGTTGCATGCACATGACAGGATTCGAATCCTGACACTTGTTTAAGCGGACTAGTAACCCAACTTACTTAGTATTTCTCTTTTATAATTAACTTGGTACTTAATTAGCCGCCACTATAATAATTAGCCGCCATTATAATAATAATACTACTACTTTAGAGCTAAATTCTTATTGCTTTGATCTGTTGATCTATATATACAACAGTGACACTGAGCTTGAGTACACGCACTATCATAAGAGAGCAGCTGGGTTGTCTTTGAGTATACACTCCACACTTGTAAAGTGGTGGTCGGTAACATACATTTTTATTTATTTATTTATTAAGGTATATTTTCAAGTTTTTATAGTGATTACAGAAATATTTATAGATTACATGCAAGGTTAAAACAATTCTAGGATAGATACTAAAAATGTTGTTGTCTACCGAAATCTAATCTAATTTGTCGGAAATTGCCAAAAAAATGTGACGAATTGTGTAAATCGTAAGATGTAAAGGTGGAAATTCACGTGAAATCGACTTCACGTGAGTTTCTACCTTAGAATTAAAAAAAAAAAAGAGAATTTAAGTTTGTTTCTTATTAAGACAAAGATCCTCTCGTTTTGTTTGTTTACTAAATGTATTAAACTTTTGAATGCCACTAAATGATTCAACTTGTGTTGCAAGTTGAGACCTGATGGTTTTTTAAATTTTGTTGTGAAGTTGTGTTGAGAAGAGATGGCGAAAATTCCCATCTTTATGGTGGGTTTTTTGCTATTGAACTGCTGGGTAGCCTTGGCAGATGTAGAGTACTTGAAATATAAAGATCCAAAACAGCCTTTGAATGTTCGAATCAAGGATCTCATAAACAGAATGACTTTGGAGGAGAAGATTGGCCAAATGGTGCAGATTGATCGCACTGTTGCATCGGCTAATGCCATTAACAAGTACTTTATAGGTATTTGAAAAAAATAATATTGAAATTTTAGACCGTCTTTCAATCATGTATGTATTACTACATTAGTAAACTCGTTATTAAAAAGATAGTCTAAATTAAACTTTTAAAAATAAATTTATTGTTATCACTCTAGGGAGTGTGCTAAGTGGGGGAGGAAGTGTTCCAAAGAAGCAGGCTAGTGCAGAGGATTGGATTAACATGGTGAATGATTTTCAAAAAGGTGCTTTATCAACTAGGCTGGGAATTCCTATGATTTATGGAATTGATGCTGTTCATGGCCATAACAATGTCTACAAAGCAACCATTTTTCCTCACAACATTGGGATGGGAGCTACTAGGTAAAATTATTCTTGTTCTCTTTTACATATAAGATTATTTTAAGTTCAAATCTCAAGAAGAAAAATGATCTGTTTAATATGAAATAAGATTTAAAATAATAAAAAAACATTTTTTCAAATCAAACTTACTCTTACTATCTATTATGCATGATGTCAACAAAAGGTTTCTAATGTTGCCATTGTGCTTTATAAAGCGTTTAATCGTACTATTTTTCAAATTAGAAAGTAGTGTTTTGATTTTGAGTTTATGTAATGTGTTTGGAAAAAATCTCAAAAGAAGAAAAGTGAAAAGGTTTGAATATTTTAAAGTAAAGAATATCTTCATATATTTTTAATTTATAAAAACAAAAATATTATCTATTAATTAAAATCAGTCATTAGAAATAGCCACTATATATTTTATATTTTAATGTGTATTTTATACTAATATTTGATTTTAGTATATATTTAATATGGTTGTTAAGTAAAAATATTGAATTTATAAATTCTTTTGATAGTGTGAAAGAAAATTTGAATAATACAACTTTTAGGAGTTTTAAAATGATATCAACATATTATTTTTATTGACTTAAGAACAACTTAGGTAGCATTTGGCGGAGAAACAAAAACGGAAAGACTGAGACGGAAAGATAGAGATTAAAATAAATATCTGTTTGATGCAAAATAGGAGACAAAAATTGAAATAAGAATAAAACTCTAATTTAATTTTCACGAAGGGTAAAATTAGAATTAATTAATTGAAATGAGGGTATTTTAGGTATAAAATGTTATTAAAGTTTCAGTCTCCATCTCTAAAAATTTTAGTCCCCTGTGTTTCTACCTTTTGGAAGTACTGAAATACTGAAATTTTAAAGACAGAGATAGAAATTTTAGTATCAATCTCTAAACCAGCAAATACAATATTGAGTCTCAGTCGGTCTCTGTCTCAGTACCTCAAAACAAACGTTACCTTTAATGTACTAGTTTGTGTTTTTATTTTTTATTTTTATTTTAAATTTTTTTATTTTCTGTATTTTATGAAAAAAATAAAAATAGTAAAATAATAAAATTCTATTTTTTTGTTTTCACCTTCTATTTTCACTTTGGTTTTTTCACAAAATCTAAAAAACAGAAAAACATTAAAAATGAAAATGCAAACTTATTATTTATGTTTTAAGAAACAAAAAATATTATCCGCAAACTAAAATTAGTTACTATATATTTATATATAAATACATATATTATTTAATTTATTTTTAACATATATTTTATATTAATATTTCTTCTAAAATATTTGTGGGAACAAGCAGAGACCCAGCGTTGGTGAAGAAGATTGGAGAAGCAACTGCACTTGAAGTTAGAGCTACCGGAATTCCATATGCGTTTGCACCTTGCATTGCGGTAATCATAATTCACACTATCCAAAATTTGTTGTTATCTGAATAAATTTCTCTTATTATGCCATTTATGTTTGTAAATAAAGGTTTGTAGAGATCCAAGGTGGGGTCGGTGCTATGAAAGTTATAGTGAAGATCCTACACTAGTCCAAGCTATGACAGAGATCATTCCCGGATTGCAAGGTCAAATCCCTGCAAATTCACGAAAGGGTGTTCCCTTTGTTGCTGGAAAGTAAGAATTCATACCAATCATATCATATATTTAATATTCAAATAAAAATGTGGAGCATGTTTGTTTGTTTGTTCAGAAAGAATGTAGCAGCTTGTGCTAAACACTATGTTGGGGATGGAGGAACCACAAAAGGAATCAATGAGAACAACACAGTGATAGATAGACATGGATTGCTTAGCATTCACATGCCAGGCTACTATAACTCAATCATCAAGGGAGTGTCTACTGTCATGGTTTCTTTCTCGAGCTGGAATGGAGTTAAGATGCACGCTAACCGTCAACTAGTCACTGGCTTCCTCAAGAACACACTTCGTTTCAGGGTATAATAATAGTTTAATTACTTTGCTGGTCTTTATAGTTTTGTCAAATTTTTAATTAAATTTCTATATTTTTTTTTCAATTGAGTTTTTATACTGTTTTAATTTTGTAATTAAATTCTTTTTATATAAAAAATGTTAAAATTAATAGAATATTTCTCTAAAAAAATTATGTGATCAAAGATCTAATTAGTTTTTTAATTATGGATATCTTAAATTTGGGAGACATATTTAGTTAACTCTAACATTTTCTACGCTAGAAATGACTTAATTACAAAATTAAAAATAGTGTAGGGATTCAATTGAAAAGAAAAAAAACATATATAGACCTAATTACAAATTTGACGAAACTATAGAGACTAACAAAATAATTAAACCTATAGTAATTAACTTATTGCAAATATTATATTATAGAAAAAGTTTTTAAGGTTGACCAAATGGGTGGAATGACTATCTCAATGCCCAAAATATTCACAGTTTTTAGTATCTTATCAATGGCTTCTCTTGCATTGCCAGGCATGAGCGGTTTTGTTGCAGAATTGATGATTTTTTTTGGAATACTAACCAGTCAAAAATATCTTTTAATGACAAAAATACTAATAATTTTTTTAAACACAATTGGAATTATATTAACTCCTATTTATTCATTATTCATGTTACCGCAGATGTTCTATGGATACAAGCTTTTTAATACACCAAACTTGTATTTTTTTGATTCTGGTCCGCGAGAATTATTTATTTCTATTTCTATCCTTATACCCGTAATAGGTATTGGTATTTATCCAGATTTTATTTTCTCATTCTTGGTTGACAAAGTTGAAGCAATTCTATCAAATTTTTTCTAAATTTTTTTAATGAAAATTAATACAACTCCCCAAAAAAAAGAAATAAACCACATAACAAAATTGGAATTAATTATATGTAAATATGTTTGTTGTTTGTGAGAACCCCTTGAATCATTACATTACTACTTGATTTAAAGGATTCTGGACAATTCCATTTTTTCTTTATTCTTTCTATATTCATATCAAATATATATATATAAATAGAATATCGAATATATACTAAAATTTCTTATATATTTTATATATTAGTATATTAGATATGTATATATACTTATCTCTTATAATGTATATATACTTATGCTTTCTTTATTTGTATTTGTTAGAGGTTTTTTCCTTAATTAAATTCAATTCAATTAGATGTAAATGAACCATAACTGTGTAATCCTATACCTAATAGATTGTATATATATATATGTTGAGATCAACAGATACAGATTGAGGTCAATGACTAAAACTACTGGAGCAGTGTTAGTCCTAATATATTTGAAACTCTTCCTATATTATATTATCATGAGTGTTAAACACTTTGGTTTGTTGCAGGGTTTTGTTATATCAGATTGGCAGGGAATTGATAGGATTACTTCCCCTCCTCATGCAAACTATACATATTCCATTCTTACTGGAATTACTACTGGAATTGACATGGTAAACATTGACATTTTAAATTCTTTAACTTTATATTGCTCAAGCCATGCTTTCTCATTGAGTATGGTAATCCTGCAGATAATGGTTCCTTTCAACTACACAGAATTCATAGATGGCCTAACCTCTCTAGTGAAACATAATTTCATACCGACGACTCGAATTGATGATGCAGTGAGGAGAATTTTAAGGGTTAAGTTCATGATGGGCCTTTTTGAGAATCCACTTGCTGATTACAGCTTAGTCAACCAACTTGGGAGACAGGAGCATAGAGACTTAGCTAGAGAAGCTGTAAGGAGATCATTAGTCTTGTTAAAGAATGGTCAATATGCACATAAACCATTGCTTCCTCTTCCTAAGAAGGCTTCAAAAATACTTGTTGCTGGAAGCCATGCTGATAATCTCGGTTATCAGTGTGGTGGTTGGACCATTGATTGGCAAGGACTAAGTGGAAACAATCTTACCACTGGTATATATAGACTTACTTCTCAATTTTGTTATTGTTTTTTTCAAATGAACATAAAAAATGTTGATTCTTTAACATGTATTCTATACTGATGACTGAATTCGCAGTTGATTTTTCTATTTCTAATACACAGCATGGTTGTATTAACATTTCTCTTATTTTATAGGCACAACTATTCTAAGTGCTATAAAAAACACTGTTGATAAAGACACTAAGGTGGTTTACAAGGAGAACCCTGATTTGGAGTATGTGAAGTCCAATGATTTTTCATATGCAATTGTGGTAGTTGGAGAGCATCCATATGCAGAGACATTTGGAGACAGCTTGAACTTGACAATACCAGATGCTGGTCCACAAACCATAACAAATGTGTGTGGAGGAGTGAAATGTGTTGTTGTAGTCATCTCTGGTCGCCCTGTGGTTTTACAGCCATATCTTGACACCATTGAAGCACTTGTTGCTGCTTGGCTTCCAGGAACTGAGGGTCAAGGTGTTGCTGATGTTCTGTTTGGTGATTATGGTTTCACTGGCAAGCTTCCAAGAACATGGTTTAAGACTGTTGATCAGTTACCTATGAATGTTGGTGATTCTCATTATGATCCACTTTACCCATTTGGATTTGGCCTTACAACCAAACCCAACAAAGTAGAATAAGAACTTTAATAAGTGTTAGCCAGGCACCAAGTACCATTCTTGTGGTTGTGCCTGGTATTTTCGATATCAACTATGCTAAATGTACACTAAAATCAGCCACTAAAATTAGCTATTAAAGTAGAATACACATTAAAAATGAGTTAAACTACACATGTATTTTTGTATACAAATACATGGTAGATGATTTAAATGGTTAATTTATTGTCCAAATAACATTTTTGTTTCAATAAGATAAACCAAGTTATGCTTTTGGCAATTGTTAGGTTTGAAGCCTTTACTCCTGTAAACCAATTTTTAATTTCATAAAAGAAATTAATAAAAAGATAAAAAATTTGATGTTGATTTTTATATCTATTTCTTTCTCACTTAGAAGACATGATATGTATTAATTAATACTTAGATACTAAACTTTATCATGTGTTTGGTCTTACATATGCATGCATTATCTTCAGCTCTACAGGTCAGAGATAGTAAAATAGATCCATAATTCTCACTTAAGAATTCATTCTTTGTGCTAGGATTGGCTTGAAACCTCCAAATTGATGGAATAGAATGCAATTCTTGAGTCTTGTAGAACACTAAATTGAGTTAGGCTTGGTGTATGAAAATATAAACATCTTTTGTTTTTCGCTTTATATATGATAAATAAAAAGAGGGAGTCACTGAGATAAAGATATTTAGGTTTAGACTTTGGTTCGGTGAAACTTTTGAAAAGGTACTTGTACTCTTTAAAAGTTCAAGCTCTTCATTTTATATTTGGTAAATAAAAAAAGATCATGTACTTGTGCTTGTAGCTTTTAAAAGATGGGAATACTTTTGAAAGCACCTAAGATAGAGCTTTTCAAAATTGATTTGTACTTTTCAAAATTTAAAAGTCTAATATAACCTCATATGTTAACTAATTTTCAAATTTAATACTTGCATTTAGGGCTGGAAGTGAGCCGAGTTGAGCCGAGCTAGACCAAGCTCAAGCTCGGCTCACCAAAATTGAGCTTGGCTCACTGCTCGGCTCATTAACAATCGAGCCTACTTTTTAAGCTCAAGCTCGGCTCACCGAAAGCTCACGAGCTGGCTCAAATAATAGAAACATAAATACAAAATCTATAATTTTATATCAATAAATTATAACTTATATATTTTAAAAAATATTTAAAAAGAACAATTTTATATATTGTTTATCTATCAATAAATATAAATTTTTATTTATATCCTACATCAAAATTATATGTAATAAATAAATATAAAATTTTAAATAATTAAGATCATTAATATATATAATTATATATTACTATTTCATATGTATATATATAATATTAAAAGTATAGACTAAATACATATAGGATATGTGTATTAATATATATATATAATCGAGACAGCTCACGAGCTAATGAGCTGAGCTTATCCAAACTCAAGCTCAGCTCATTTAATTTATGAGCTCAATTTCAGGCTCAAGTTTGGCTCACCAACTCACGAGCTTAGCTTATCGAGCTATTAACGAGCTGAGCTCGAGCTGGCTCATGAGTTGGCTTGACTCACTTCCAACCCTACTTGCATTTATGTCTATTATAGTATGTTTAAATTTTAAAAGCTATTTTACCAAACACAATTGTTGTTGCTTGTGTTTATTGAAAGTTATTTTTAATTTGATTTACCAAATATAAATGCTACAATTTTTAAAAAGACTTATTTTAAAAGTTAGTTTTTATAAACTGCTTTTTAAAAGTAAAAGCTTTATCCAACTAAAAAACCTTTTTTTTTTAAATATTTTTTAGTAATTAAAATTTAATACATATAATTGATTAAACCATAATTAATATATATAATAGAAGTATTTTAGTCATTTTTTATAATATGGTTATTGTAGTCATTTTCTATAAAAAAATTAATTTAGATCGGTTCAAGGTTTGGTTTACTGTTTTTTTGGCCAAATCAATTTGTCTGAACTAGTTTTGACAAAAATAACACGGTTTAATTGATTATATGTATTAAAATTTAATTACTAAAACATATCTTTAAAAAAAGACGTTTTAAACATTTTTATTTGAGTGGCTCCTATAAAAAGAATTATATGTTTATACTTTTAGTTTTAAAAAATTAAGAATGTTTTTAAAATCATCTACGAAGATATTTTTTATAACTAACTATATTTTTAAAAGTTAAAAAACAATCCAAATTAATATGATAACATAATTACTTATTTGTGTAAAAGCCATATATGAAAATCAAGTTCTTTTAAATATTAAGATAAATTTTAATTAAATTAAAAGGTAAAGATAATTTTATTTTTTTTAAATATTAGAGAAAAAAACAGAAGTTTAAATTTGTGCTGTTTAAATTAGATTTCATTGAATTTAAATACTTATATCCGTATCCTTAATCACGCTGATTCTATCTTATCTGTAATCTGTAATTTTTTTTAATTTACTAAGCAAATTTAACAACAAATCAAATTCAAAATTAAAATTAACCCAATACTAACTCTCTATATATTAAACCTGAACATTAATCTGATTCCATTGTGAAATTATAGCTGAGAGGTGAAGAAGAGAAGAAAGAAACAATGGCGAAATTTCTGAATCTTTTGGTGGGACTTATGCTTTTGACATGTTGTGTGTCAATAACAGAGGCAGAGTATTTGAAATACAAAGATCCAAAACAGCCATTAAATATTCGAATCAAGGATCTTATGAAAAGGATGACTTTGGAAGAGAAAATTGGCCAAATGGTGCAGATCGAACGCACTGTTGCTTCTGCTGATGTCATCAAGAACTATTTCATTGGTAAGATTTAACGTTTGATTTTATTCATAAAATAAAGAAATACTTTTTTGTAATTATTCTTTTGGCCATGTAAAAAATAAGATTAAAGCTTACGTATAGTTGTTTTTATTTAGTCAAATTTGTTGAATTATTTGACAGTAGTTCTCGACTATCAACTTTATACAAAGATAACTGTATATGAATTTTTACAGGGAGTGTGTTGAGTGGAGGTGGAAGTGTTCCAAAAGTCAATGCAACTGCAGAGGATTGGGTTGACATGGTGAATGAGCTTCAAAAGGGTGCTTTATCAACAAGGCTGGGAATTCCGTTAATTTATGGAATTGATGCTGTTCATGGCCATAACAATGTTTATAAAGCAACGATTTTTCCTCACAATGTTGGGCTAGGAGCTACTAGGTATATATATATATATATATATATTTTTTGTATGAATTATTATATAATGAAAAGTATTTAAAAAATATTTCTGAACAACACAGGGACCCAGCACTTGTGAGGAAGATTGGGGAAGCAACTGCTCTTGAAGTTAGAGCTACCGGGATTCCATATGCGTTCGCACCTTGCATTGCGGTAACACATTAAAATAAAAAAATATATATTATATAAATTGACATGTTTGACTGAATATGTTTGACTAAATTATCTGATTTATAACATGATATGTAAGTTTTGTGGTTTTTGTTTGTATTAGGTGTGTAGGGATCCAAGGTGGGGAAGGTGTTATGAAAGTTATAGCGAAGATCATAGGATAGTCCAAGCTATGACAGAGATCATCCCTGGATTGCAGGGTGAAATTCCTGCAAACTCTCCCAAGGGTGTTCCCTATGTTGCTCCTGGAAAGTATGAATTTTTATGCATCTTCTTGCTTGCTTAATTTCATTAAAGACGGATGAAAACTCGTGTGCAGTTAATTTCATGTGAAATTTATAGTTGAGAGTCGTGAAAAGTCAACAGATTTGACTATATTGTCATCTAATGACTTTCAACTATCAACTTTACCTGAAGTTAACTGTACCTGAGTTTCCACTCTAAAAAATATAAAAAACTTGTAAAATTTTTGTTCTTTTTTGGGGGGACAGAACAAAAGTTGCAGCTTGTGCTAAACACTTTGTTGGTGATGGAGGAACTATAAAAGGAATCAATGAGAACAACACAGTGATAGATAGACATGGATTGCTTAGCATTCACATGCCAGCTTATGATAACTCAATTATTAAGGGTGTGGCAACTGTCATGGTCTCTTACTCAAGCCTCAATGGAGTTAAGATGCATGCTAACCGTGATTTAGTCACTGGTTTCCTCAAGAAGACACTTCGTTTCAGGGTACCATAATTTTTATATATCCATATTTTTTTATGTCCTTGATTGAGGCCTAAAATTCGTAATTTATTTAATTTTTTGTTTGCAGGGTTTTGTGATATCTGATTATCAAGGCATTGATAGGATTACTTACCCTCCTCATGCTAACTACACATATTCTGTTCTAGCTGGAGTAAATGCTGGAATTGATATGGTAATTATAAATTTCAATTGTTTCATTTTGATATATTAATGAAAGCACATAAAACAATTGTTGAATTATATCTGTATGACTTTAAGGTCACTAATGTAATTATCAGATTTATTCTTTTGAGTTAGACCTGTTTTTATTTTTGAACATGTCATTATTTATCTCATAATTCTTTTTCATGCATGGTGCAGGTCATGATTCCATTTACTTACAAGGAATTCATAGATGACTTAACTTCTTTGGTGAAAAATAATTTTGTGCCCATGAGTAGAATTAACGATGCAGTGAAGAGAATTTTAAGGGTTAAGTTTGTGATGGGTCTTTTTGAGAATCCACTTGCTGATTACAGCCTCGTCAACCAGATAGGAACTCAGGTTTGTTAATCAATAGTTTAATTACTCTGTCGATCCCTATAATCTTACTGAATTTTTAATTAGGTTCTTATATTTTTTTTATTGAGTCCGAATTAAGTTTTGTAATTAAGTCCCTGCTATGACAAAAACATTGGAATTAACAGAATATTTCATTAAACAAAACGAATATGTCTAATACTTGACAAAAAAAATTGGAATTAATGTTTTTGTTAGGATAGGAACTTAGTTACAAAATCTGATATAGTATAGAAACCCAATATAAAAGAAAAAAAAGTATAGAGACCTAATTGAAAATTCGATAAAACTTCAGGGAGTGACAAAATAATTAAACCTTAATCAATCATTGATGTATATAAATTTTCTTTTACCAATGCATTTTTTTTCTTACAAATAGTTAAGCAGTCTTTTTATTTGCACATAATAAACTGACAGGAGCATAGAGAATTGGCTAGGGAAGCTGTGAGAAAATCTCTGGTGCTGTTGAAGAATGGTGAAAATGGTGATGAGCCATTGATTCCTCTTCCTAAGAAAGCACCAAAGATTCTTGTTGCTGGAAGCCACGCTGATAATCTTGGCTTTCAATGTGGTGGTTGGACCATTACTTGGCAAGGACAAGGTGGCAACAACATTACTAAAGGTACAAAAAGTTCATTGTTTCGATTCAAATTATAATCTTTACTTTCAATATAATTCTTTCAATTTTTTTATGATCTAATATCTTTTAAATTACTCAAAATGTAATAAAAAATTGCTATATACACATAAAGATATTAGCTGTCAAATCAGTCGTTATATATTTGTATATAAATACGTGTTATTTTATATTGTTTCCAGGTACAACAATTCTTAGTGCTATTAAAAACACTGTTGATAAAGACACAAAGGTAGTTCACAAGGAGAACCCAGATCTAGAGTATGTGAAGTCAAATAATTTCTCATATGCCATTGTTGTGGTTGGAGAGGAGCCATATGCAGAAACAAAGGGTGACAGCAAGAACTTAACAATCTCTCACAATGGATATGACACTATAAAGAATGTGTGTGGAGGAATCAAATGTGTTGTTGTAGTAATCTCTGGTCGCCCATTGGTTATGCAACCATATATTGAGACCATTGATGCACTTGTTGCTGCATGGCTTCCAGGAACAGAGGGACAAGGTGTTGCTGATGTTCTGTTTGGTGATTATGGTTTCACTGGCAAGCTTCCAAGAACATGGTTCAAGACTGTTGATCAGTTACCTATGAATGTTGGTGATTCTCATTATGATCCTCTCTTCCCCTTTGGATTTGGCCTCACTACCAAACCAGTTAATTAAACTCAATTGATTTTGGGTGGTAATTAAAATGCAAATGTTCTGTTCATGCATTATTTTAGAAGGTTAATTATTAGTTCTAGTACCATTTGTTAATGTAAAGGTGACAACTTATTATTACTGATATGTTATAAGGTTTTTAATTTTTTATATTTGCTACCTATTTTAGAACTAAATTTTGAAGTAAATTCACATCCGATATGATTAAATTGCAATTTGCAAAACTACTAATCATGAAAATCAAGTAAATAATAACATACACCACTATTTTAAAAATATTGAAATGTAAAATTTGAATGATCATTTTCCCTTCCTTCTTGAATTTGTGAGCTAACATTGCCAAATTCATCTCAATAATTGATTACGAAATCGTCCTAGTCTTTTTCAAGTTTCTTCAGATTAAAAAGTTTTATTAGATTTTAATTTAACTACCTTTTATCCTTAATAAGTTATTTTAGTTCGAGCTACTTATATTTGTTTAAAGCATTTTATATTTTATAAATTGTTAACTTGGATTTATTGTATTACTGTTGATATTGTATTACCTTTTAAATTAATATTTGTTCTTGCCTGGTTATTCCGAAGTATAGCTCGTCCTCTGATAAGGTCGGTGGACTCCTAGAGTGGACCAAGGTATACGTCAGCCGGGGATGAACGGCGAGGTTGGGTACCTGCAAAGGCACTCCGACGCTCAAGTTAGTGTAGAATAGATAATAGATCTCAATTTAGGGAAAAAATGACCTACCTCACCCGGTCTTTCTTGTCTGCTTTATATTAGTGTAAATGGTCGGCCGTTTTCCTTAGGTTGTAACGCCCAGGAGGAGGATTAATTGTAGATCCGACGTTATTTGATTAAATGGTTGTTTATGGCCATGATGAAATCATCGGTTACAATCGGATCTTAAGCGTTACCGAGCTATAACTCGTAACTGATGTTTACTGGTCATATCACAGCCCCCAAGCTTGATCTGACTTTGAAGAGATAGGTTGAGCTTTTATGATAGGCGAGTTATAGCTCGGTGCACTGTGCCCCCAGATCAGCATATCTCTTTCAAAGTTACTTTTAGTAACTGAAAAGACTGGTCATTGTAATTATTATCTAAGTCTCGATACATGTAGAGTGTTAATTTATTATTTTTCCTAGATAGGTGCAAGTTCCAAGACTTGATTGTAACCGTTGAAAGTGCGGTTCATTTAATGGTATTTGATGTGTAGCATAAACTGAAAGAGTTAAGCAACTGAATGGGTTGCATTTTTCTTCCTGCGACACATTGGAGGGTTTTATTCAGGATCTTTTAAACATTATGAGTTCTAGAGGTTAGTAACATTCCCCTTTCTGCTGATTTTTCTTTTCTTCTATTCTTCTGAGTCAATCAAGAACAATGAGTGAGAAAAAGATGAAATCGTTACCCAAGATTGGGGATGCAGAACTGTACGACTGGGTGGATGAGGATGTCAAAATAAGGGTCTCTTTGTTTGTGGATAAGGATAGCGTTAGTCGAGTTAATGTAGCTAGAATAGTGAAACCTGGCTTTCGTTTGGAATTACTGCCATGCATTCGTTCTGATCGTGTTTTTCACAGAAAAAAGGATTTCAAAAATTTCTTTATGTACGCTTGTGTCTTAGAAGAGTTAAGGGTCCGACTTCCGTTTAGTCAGTTTGAATGTGATGTCCTGAAACAGATGAACTGTGCCCCATCACAGGTTCATCCCAATGGCTGGGCGTTCATAAAGTGTTTCCAGATTTTAATGGACTTTCTGGAAGTTACCCCAGAACTGGAGCTTTTCTTTTCCTTATTTCAAGCTAAGGGGGTATGGAAAGGGTTGTGGGTAAACTTAAACAGTACACCAGGTTTTTCAGTTTTCAAATTGTATAAATCTTCCTTCAAAGATTTCAAGGAAATGTTTTTGAAGGTTAAGTCTATGGACGAGGATTTCCCGTTCTACTTAGATGAAAATCTTGGGGAAAAATTCCCCTTGTACTGGTGTTGCCAACCGCAACAGATCTTAGGTCCTGAATTGATATCTAGCCGGAATGAGAGTATTATATCTTTTCTGATTGAAATGGTAGCTAAGGGGGGATTGATATCTGTTTCCGAATTGCTTCCTTTGGAAGATAACAAGTCGGCTGTGGTGAATTATCTGGGTGAGGTTATTAGATTATTTTTTGTTTTGAGTAGCTTAGGACTGAATGATCTTTCCTCTAATTGATTGTTTTTCATCTGTGTGCAGCTGAGAAATTCCCGGGAGTGTCAGCTTCTACCCTTAGGGCCCGGTTTAAATCCAAGAATTTTGAAGGTTCATCTTCGAATGCTGATAAGATGGATTTTGGGGGTGAGGTTGATCAGCCCCCTCCTCGGAAGAAAGGGATAGTTTTCAAGAAGAGGAAAACTGAGGTTGCTGCTACTGCGGGGGAACAGTGCAAAGAAGGTGTGATTCAACTTGAGGACTTATCTAGTTTTACTGTAAAACAGGATAAGCTCCATGCTTTTGATGATTGCGGAGATGGCTCATCTGTTTGGGATCGGGGGTTTCCCTTCAATGTTGTTGCGGACGAGGTTGTTCAATGTTTTTCGGATATAGCACGGGTTGAAGAAGCTGGAGATGTGGGAGTTGATCAGTTTCTTCAGGTTAGTTTTTCTGTTTGAGCTATCTTACTTCAAAATCTTTGTATTTATGCTGTGACATTTGTAATTTTCAGGTCTTGGGTTTTCGTTTGGCTTGTATAGGCCGAAGTCAAGAAAAGAAACACAAAAAGGTTGTTACCGAGCTTGAGCAATGTGCTGTTTTGAGAGAACAGCTGACTTCAAAAGAACAAGTCCTTACTGAACTAAAAAAGAATGTTGCTGATCTGGAAAAGGATTTGAAGGTTGAGAAAGAAAGACAAGAGAAAGCTACCGAGCTTTTGAAAAAGAAAGAAACTGAGTTGGAACAGATAAATAAAAGGGTTATTGATCTGACTGCAAAAATGAAGGAGTTTGAGGTAGGTAGAGAGGGTGATATTCTTGACGCCTTTGCTGAAGGTTTCGAACGTGCTGTGACTCAGGCGAAGTTTCTTATGCCTGACGGTGACTTTACACCTATGGACCCGGGTAAGGTGATTCGGGATGGTCAGCTTGTTGATGATGAAGAGGTGATTGAAGAAGGGGGGATAACTTAGTTAACTAGTTCATTTTGTGTAATCTTCAACTGTTATTATTTTGAGGATGATGGTCTGTGACCGTTTTATTCTGTTTAACTGCTGTTTGTAATTAGGTTCTGTATGACCCTAATTACCAAATACTGATACCCGTGAGAGGGATTTTTTGACTGTATGTTTAATATGGCTTTGCATATTATCTGCTTTGTCTGTTAAGAGGAGTGGTTTGTAATTTGATTACAACTTTCCTCATGATGTTTCTTAGCGAATTGAACTTGAGTTTAATGTAAAGATAATATTCTACCAAAATATCATAAATGTAAATGAATTTTATTCAAAACAGTACCTCAATAACCTAATGTTGGCAAGCTAGCCTCGTTAAAACCTCCTTGAGCAAAACTCTTTTGGGAAAAATCTCAAGTGAGGAAAAAGAGTACTAGCATTCTGGTGTGCCTTAACTGTAATATTGCTTTAAAGAATTGACATTCCATGTACTTGGGATCTTAGTACCATCCAAATGCTCTAGTCTGTAAGCTCCTCTCCCGAGGACTTCGAGTATACGGTAGGGTCCGTCCCATGTTGCTGCAAGTTTTCCATGGGAGGATGGTCGGCGAGCCTCTTCAGTTTTCCTCAGAACCAGATCTCCGATATTGAAGGATCTTGGTTGAACTCGTTTGGCATGTCTCCGACTTAGTTGTTGCTGTAGAGCCTGGTGACGAATGGCTGCTGTACTCCTAATTTCTTCTATTAAGTCAAGCTCTGCTCGGCGAGCTTGATCATGATTTTCTGCTAGTGCTCGTAAGGATTGTTGCGAGACTTCCAGAGGAATCATAGCCTCGGATCCATAGACCAATCTGAATGGGGTTTCTTTAGTTGATGTATGTACGGTAGTATTGTATGACCATAATATTTCGGGAATAAGCTCGGCCCAGAGCCCCTTGGCGTTGTCGAGCTTTTTCCTTAAAGCGTGCAAGACGACCTTATTGGCGGCTTCAGCTAAGCCATTAGATTGTGGGTGTTCAACCGATGAGAAATGGTGATTTATCCTCAGCCTCTGCAAAAAATCTTCAAAACTATGATCGGTAAATTGCCGACCATTGTCTGTAACAACATGCCGAGGAATTCCGAATCTGCATATGATATATTTCCAAACAAAGGATATCATCTGGGAGGATGTGATTCTTGCCAGGGGTTGTGCTTCAATCCATTTGCTGAAGTAATCAATAGCCACGACCAAATATTTCATCTGCCCAGGTGCGGTAGGAAACGGGCCGAGGATGTCAATCCCCCACTGGTTAAATGGCCAGCTTATTACAGACTGGTGAAGCTGCTCGGCTGGGATGTTAATGATCGGTGCGTGCTTTTGACATTGGTCACAAGTTCTGACCTTCTTTCTGCTATCCTCCCACAGACTCGGCCAGTAAAAACCGGCTCGAAGTATTTTCTGTGCCAGGCTTCTTGCCCCCGAGTGTATGCCACATATTCCTTCATGAGCCTCGGCTAACGCAAGATCGGCCTCATTCCTGTCCAAACATTTCAAAAGTGGTCGGGAGTATCCCCGCCTATACAGAGTGTTATTCATTAATGTGAAGAAAGAAGCTTGTCGTCGAAACTTTTTCTTATCTGAGATCTCTTTCGGAAGAGAACCCTCTTTTAGATACTGTATGTAAGGTAGTTGCCAACTTGTCTCATTGAAAGCGTTTAAAGTGCTAATGACGTATATGCTCGGCTTTTCTAAAGTTGACTGTAATAATGTTGCTGTGTGTGACTGTGTAGTAGCTAGTTTTGATAAAATGTCAGCCCTATGATTTTGGTCTTTGGGAATGTGGCAAATTTCGATTTTTTGAAAGCCATTTACCAACTGCTGTACAAGTTCTAAGTATTTCAATAAAAGTTGATCTTTAGTTTGAAAGACCTGATTTACCTGTTGGACTATTAATAGAGAATCACAATAAACTTTTAAGCTGGTAATGTGTAAATCAATTGCTAACCTGAGCCCGGCGACAAGGGCTTCGTATTCGGCTTGGTTATTACTAGCTTTAAAGGAGAACCGGAGAGAATGTTCGAGGATGATACCTTCAGGACTTTCTAATAATATCCCTGCCCCTGACCCTTGGGGGTTTGAGGCTCCGTCCACAAACAGGCTCCAGTCCGAGTTCTTTTCATCCATACTTGGTTGGGTAAGTTCTGCCACAAAATCTGCTAAGTACTGGGATTTGACGGATTCTCTCGGTTGGTATTGAATGTCAAATTCAGAAAGTTCAATGGCCCATTTGATAAGTCTGCCTGCTAATTCCGGCTTTGAGAGGACGTGCCGAAGGGGCTGTTCGGTCCTGACGATGATGGTGTGCCCCTGGAAATATGGTCGGAGTCGTCTGGAGGAGAAGACTAAGGCCAGCGTCAGCTTTTCCAACCTTGGGTAGCGAAGCTCGGCACCCTGCAGTGATTTACTTACAAAATAGATCGGTTGTTGACCTTTCTGCGTTTCTGTTACAAGGACAGAACTAATTGCCGTATCAGTGATAGACAGGTATATATATAATGGCTCATTAGGCTTTGGCTTTTGTAAAACAGGTGGTTTTGAAAGGAATTGTTTTAAACTTTGAAATGCGGCTTCACAGCTTTCAGTCCATTCAAAATGTTTTGTGTTCTTTTTTAAACATTGGAAAAAGGTAAAAGACTTTGATGCCAAACAGGGCAGAAATCTGGATAAGGCCGCGAGTCGTCCTGTTAGCCGTTGAACCTCCTTTATTGTTTTTGGGCTTTGCATATCAAGAATCGCCTGACATTTTTCAGGATTTGCTTCAATTCCTCGGCTGGTAAGGATAAATCCGAGGAATTTTCCTCCGCGAACACCGAACGCACACTTTTCAGGATTTAGTCTCATGTTGTATCGTCGGATCTGCCCAAAATTCTCGGCTAGGTCATGAATATGAGAGTTGCCGACCATGGTCTTGGCCACCATGTCGTCCACATAAACTTCGATATTCCGACCTATTTGGTTCTCGAAGACCTTATTCATTAGTCGCTGATATGTCGCACCTGCATTCTTTAGACCAAAAGGCATAACATTATAGCAGTAATTACCATATTCAGTTATAAAGGCAGTTTTGTCTTTGTCAGATGGATGCATGAGGATCTGGTTATAGCCAGAGTATGCGTCCATAAAACTCAACGAACCATAACCGCAGGAATTGTCAACTAAAGTGTCAATGCAAGGTAAAGGATAAGCATCTTTGGGACATGCCCTATTTAGGTCAGTGAAATCGACGCACATGCGCCACTTACCGTTACTCTTTTTTACCATAACAACATTGGCGAGCCATGTTGTGAACCTGATTTCTTTGATGAAGTTAGCAGTAATGAGCTTTTTGACCTCGGCAAGGGACGCAAGGCGTTTTTCTGCTCCGAGGTTTCTTTTCTTTTGGGAAACTGGGCGAGCTTCTGGATTAATTGCCAATTTGTGGGTAATAACAGATGGGTCTATTCCGGGCATATCGGCAGGTGTCCAAGCAAATAAGTCGGCATTCTATCGCAAAAACTTTATGAGTGATTCTTTCTCCTCCTTACTGATTGATGTCCCCACAAAGGTGTACTTGGCGGGGTCCTCGGTCAGGGGCACCTTTGTTAAATCCTCGTTTGGCATGGGCCGATCTTCAAAGTCGGCTCTTGGGTCGATTTCTGTCAAACTTGGTTGGTCGGGTTGTATGGAGTTGACCTGCATCATGTTGTTCCTTTTGATGGGCTTCAGGCTTGTATTATAGCATTGCCGAGCTTCATGGAGGTCGCCATGTATGGTTGCCACTAAATTGTCCTGCACAGGGAACTTAACACAAAGGTGAACTGTAGACACGATTGCTGTAAATTTATTTAAAAATGGTCTACCTAATATGAGATTATAAGGACTAAAGCAGTCGACAACAAGATATTGAATGTCTTGTGTCTTAAATAATGGTTGCTCACCGAGTGTGGTTTGTAACCACACGGAACCCAAAACAGGGACTCGCTCCCCGAAAAATCTGACCAAGTCTCCATGGTATGGTTGCAAAACTTTGTTACTTAGTTTCATCTTTTCGAACGTGGTAAAGAATAAGACATCTGCACTACTTCCGGGATCGAGAAGCACTTTGCGGACTATTAAATCCCCCAACTGGATAGAAATCACCACTGGATCGTCATAATTAGCATCGGTATGATTAAAGTCGGTTGAACCGAAAGTCATTTCTGGGAAATCTTGGATCGGATGAGGAACTTTAGGGGCATCTATGACGGCCAACATGGCCCGATAAGTTCTCTTCCGGGCTGAGCTAGTATGTCCACCTCCCGCATATCCTCCTGAAATACAATTGATGATTCCTCTGGGTTGGGCTGGTGTCTTATCTTTTTCTTTTGATGAGGGACTTGCTGTCGCAAGGTCGGAAGCCGAGGTTGCATTCTTCTGCATACGCCCGGTGATAAACTTGTCGAGGTGTCCTTGTCTTGCGAGGCGCTCTAAGAGATCTTTAGCGATCACACATTCATCGGTTGTGTGCCCATGTTTCTGATGAAAGGTGCAATATTTGGATTTATCAACAGTCTTGGACTCCGGGTAAGCGCCGGCTTTACGAGGAGGCTTGATTAATTTGGAGTTGAGTATTTCTTTAATGATGTCATCTCTCTTTGTGTTGAACTGGGTGTATGACTCATAACGGGGAACTGGCTTGAATGTTTTCTTACTATCACGGGGCTTATCATCATCCTTGACCGCGGTTGACTTTTCTGTTTTGCGGGCTTGCCGAAGTTCTTCGACATCTATCTGTCCCTTGGCCTTTTCTCGGAATTCGGCCAAGGTTTTCGGTTTACTCACAGCTATTGTCTCCTGAAATTTGCCCGGACGGAGGCCGCTCTTAATTGCATGGAGATGGACTTCAGGATGAAGGTCGGGGATCCTCATGGCGACCTTTGTGAAACGAGTGATATAGTCCTTCAGGCTCTCTTGTGGGCCCTGTTTGATGGTCGTCAGGTAGTCAGAATCGTGTAGGTATATTGCAGATGCTGCGAAGTGATCTTCGAACTGCTTTGCCAATTCTTGAAAACGCGATATTGAATCTGCAGGCAAAGAGCAAAACCAGTCAAGTGCAGGACCATCTAAAAAAGATGGAAAACAATGGCATAAAATAGGGTCAGATGCACCATTAACAATCATAATAGATCGGAATTTCTTAATATGCTGCTTTGGATCTCCTAATCCGTCGTAAGGGGTCAGAGTGGTCGGCAGGGTGAACTGTCGGGGAAGCTGGAAATTCATAATGTCGGCCGTGAACGGGGCGGCAGAATTGTCGCGCTCTTCTTCCTCAGCCTCTGGTTGGGACCTTTCTGTTTGGTGGGCTTCCTCCTCTTCCCGTTGGGGCGTTTCAGAAACATGGGTTGGCATTGATCGACGTTCATGATTTTCCTCTCGGTTATAAAGATCATCGTTGTGTTTCAGCCGATCAGTAACCAATTGCGCAATTTGTTCCTGCATTCTTCGGTTTTCCTCCGCCATTTGTTGATTTGCTTGTTGAAGCTCGGTCACCATCCGCAGGAGCTCAGATGGGGTCGGGGGAGGAACGTCAGCCATGGTAGTATTTTAAGGGCGTTTTGGGACCTTTGTGAATGGTATTTCAAGTTGTTCGGGCCCCACGGTGGGCGCCAAATGTTCTTGCCTGGTTATTCCGAAGTATAGCTCGTCCTCTGATAAGGTCGGTGGACTCCTAGAGTGGACCAAGGTATACGTCGGCCGGAGATGAACGGCGAGGTTGGGTACCTGCAAAGGCACTCCGACGCTCAAGTTAGTGTAGAGTAGATAATAGATCTCAATTTAGGGAAAAAATGACCTACCTCACCCGGTCTTTCTTGTCTGCTTTATATTAGTGTAAATGGTCGGCCGTTTTCCTTAGGTTGTAACGCCCAGGAGGAGAATTAATTGTAGATCTGACGTTATTTGATTAAATGGTTGTTTATGGCCATGATGAAATCATCGGTTACAATCCCGAGCTATAACTCGTAACTGATGTTTACTGGTCATATCAATATTCATATACTTTTTTATATGCTATATAAATTTCACGAGTTCAACCATTGTATATTCAGACAAATACTAAACAATATGAAAAATAATTTTATTATTAAAATTTACTCCGGTAAATGGGAAATTTACTTTCTAACATTTTCCTCCCTAAAATTTTATTGGCTGATGAGTAGGGACGTAAATCTAATCAAATAGTTATAAAGATGTTTAAAAATAAAGCATTGATTTATGTGTGTAAATAAAATTATTATAAGGTGAAAACTCAGATGCAGTCGTTGTTAGATGATTTGATTGATTTGACTAAATTTTTATCTAACGATTCTTTGATATTAATTTTACGTGAAGTTGATTTCACCTGAGTTTTCACCTTATTATATCGACTTCACGTGAAATTGATACTTGAGAACCGTTAGATGATTTAACTGATTTGACTAAATAAATTGATATTTGAGAGCCATTAAATGATTTAACTGATTTAACTAAATTTTCATCTAGCGACTCTCTGATATTAATTTCACATGAAATTAATTTCACCTGAGTTTTCACCTTATTATAAATTAAATTATTTTTTTGTGAAAACTCAGGTGAAGTCGACTTCATGTGAAATTGATATCTGATAGTCGTTAGATAATTTGGCTGATTTGACTAAATTAAATCGACTGCAGTTGAGTTTTCACTTTACTTTTTACTTTTAGCAGGTCTTGATATTTTCCTTTAATTTGATTTTATTAAAAAAATCTTCAATTTTTCTAGAAATGAGACAAAGAAAACTAGAAAAAAATCTGGGGGACCAGTAACTTTGTTAAATTCTGGCCAGCATATAACAAGTAAAGAAAAGTGAGTTATTGGATGAAATCTCACACCAATCTCATACTATTAAAACCATCATTAATAACTATTTAATGACTATAAATCACAAAAGTTGTTGGCCCTAGCATTGCTCGAAAACTAGTGTACCAACAATTATGTAAGTATGAAATGAAATATGAGTAGTACCTTACTACCTTTTATTGCCACAGAATAGCAGATGCGTCACCCCACATTATTTGTCTCTTATTAAAAACTTAAATACTCATGCCCAAAGTTGGCAAAGTACCTACCACAGGCCCACAGCTTCAACATCGAAGTTGAAACAACAAGGCAAGGCACTCCATATAACTAAAGTTTTTAACGAGTTAAAATATCTTAACTCATTAAAATTTACAAACACCAAAGTAACTCATATTTATGATGATCACTCGAATTAAAATTTTTATGTGAAAATTATAAATAAAAATCGTTAAATAATTTAATATATTTCACGATCTTTAATTATATATCTTCACATAAAAATATTTTCACCCGAATAGCGCAGCCACATGCGTCTATATGTCCTCGTAGAAGAACTTCTCAAATGGTTGAAGATGAGGAGTCTGCAAGCGAATGACAACGGAAAGAGTCCCATCTCCGGTGGGAGCTGGCATGATAAACGCCCTGCCGTCTCCGACGACCTCACAGGGTCCCATATACAGCGGCCTTCCCCATCCAAAATCAGGTCCATAGGTAGGCATGTTACTCATCCAACTCCAAATGTTGAGGTTTGGATTCCCAAGAAAAGGCGGTTCACTGTTAAGCTTTGGCCTCAGCCACCCTACATCGTCCTGGCTCCCAATGAACTCAAAGGCTGATCTCAGGTACTCATCTGTCAGCAACTCGATCGCTTCTCTTATCTTTTGCGCACCATATCTTAGTGGCTTTGAAGCAATATCCCCACTGTGGCATGTGGGTGACACAGTTGGGTGCGTCGCGTTCCCGAAATAGTTTAGAGGGAGAGGTGGCTTTAGCCTGTTTCGGACGCCGGCAACAGTGAGGACCACCGTGGGTTGGTTGTGATCCACGTAGCGTGCCTTGCATGCACACCTCCAGATATGAGCAGCAATGCTTTCGTACCTGCTCCGATTCCAAACACACCAAAATTAATATATCTTCTTTAAATTAATTTAATTTCTCTTTTTTTTTATTTATAATAAAAAATACGTATACTAAAGTGAATCACTAAAATTAATCACTACTGAATATATTATATATTACTAATTTTATAATTAAAATATGTCATATATCACTTTTTGGTTATAATTGAAATAAAAAAAAATTTAAATTAAAGAATTCTCTCATTTTTTGTCTTTTTTTCCTCTATCTTTCTCATTTCTTCATTCATTTTATATCTCTTATATATCATTATCAATAATTAATTACAAATTTGACAATTAAAATGTGCAATATAACATTCTTTAATTTTATTAAAATAAAAATAAAATTAAAATTAAAATATAACTATATTATATATGACTAACCAGTTCTATTAGAAAATAAATTAGAGTCAACTAATTGAAAAACAAGAGATATGTTATAAAAAAGAAAAAATAACCTCTCACCACCTTATTTTATCGAATTTCAAAACTAGAAATACAAATAATTGACAAATTGGCTTATGTTAGAAGTTGGTCCTCTAGACTTTTTCATCTATAAATATTAATTTTACAATTAAAATATGTCACGTGTCACTTTTTTATTGCAATTGAAATTAAATCTTTTCTTCTAAAATTAAAGAATTTTTCTCTCCTCCTTACTAATTTTACAACCAAAATGTGTCACATATCACTCTCTCATTGTAGTTGAAATTAAATATTTTCCTTCAAAATTAAAGCATTCTTCTCTATAAATACTAATTTTACAACTAAAATGTGTCATATATCACTCCCTCATTGCAATTGAAATAAAATTTTTCCCTCCAAAATTAAAGAGTTCTCCCCTCTTCCCTCTTTCTTTCTCTCTATTTCTCTTATTCCTTCAACCACTTTATCTATTTTATATATCATTATCAATATCAATGACTAATTATTAATTTGACAATCAAAATGTGCAACATGACATTCTTTAACTGCATTAAAATTAAAATTGAAATATTAAAATTGAAATTGAAATATACCTATATTATGTATCATATATTACTATCTAATTTAATAATCAAATGTGTCACATGACACTCTCTTATTAAAATTGAGAGAAAATATTTTTTTCAAAATTAATAAACTTCCTTCCTAAATTCTCTCATCTACCTCTCTCCATTTTTCTATTTCTCTCTACTATTTTTACTCTATATATAATTTATATTTTATATTAGTAATTTGACAAATCAAAATATGTCATCCGATATTTTTTTACAATTAAAATAAAAAATTTTCTTCTAAAATTAACAAACTCTCACTCTCACTCTCATTCTTCATCTTTATTATATTTTTCTCTCTTTTTTTTCATTCTCTATTTTTTCTATCTTTCTCTTCTACAGAAAATAAAATTAACAAAATAATATAATTTAAATAAAAAATATTATTATTATTGTTATTGTATACATAATTTTCTAGTTTTTTATTTAGTTTTAAATTTTCACCACTTATCTTTTTAATTTATATTTTTATTTCTCTTCTTTCAAATATTTATTACATATAATTTGGAGAGAATACTAATGTTATAATTAAAAGTTAGAATCAAGATTCAATTGTTTTAAAAAAAATTAATTTTGAGTTAATTTTATAACTATCAGTATAATTTTTTATGCTAATATCTAATTATATTTTTATATACATAGAAAAAATATTATTTTTAAATAGCAAATATAAAATTAATTATTTTTATTTATGCAACAGACTTAACAGTTAACACCTAATTAAATGTAAAAGTATACACACTAAATTATTTTAAATTTTAGACGACGAATGTTAAAATTAATTATTAATAAAAAATTAGACTTTTTCATTAAAAATAATAACTAAAAATCTTATTATTTGATTTCTTATCTACAAATACCTTAATCTTTTTAGCCAGAGACTTTTATCAACCTACAATTTTTTTTTGTAAAAGTAGTTTGATTTTATAAATCTTTTATGCCATACATAATCTATACTGTCAAAATAAAGTGGACCGTAATTTTAAAAAATTTATATTTTCATAATGTTATTACGAGTAAAAATATTAGTTACTAACTAATTTAATAACAAAAATATGTCACATGACATTCTTTTATTAAAATTGAGATAAAATATTTTTCTCCAAAATTAATAAACCCACTTCCTACGTTCTCTTATCTACCTCTTTCTCTTTCTATTTCTTTTTACCTTTTTTACTTTATATAATTTATATTTTATATTAGTAATTTAATAAATCAAAATATAACACCAAATATTTTTCATTACAAATAAAATAATTTTTCTTCTAAAATTAACAAATTTTCTTTCTCATTCTTCTTCTTTATTTTTCTATCTCTTTTCTCTTATTCTATATTTTTCTCTACCTTTCTGTTTTAGAAAAAATAAAATTAACAAAATAACATAATTCAAATAAAAAATATTATTATATACATATTTTTTATTTAATTTTAAAATTTTTTCGTTTATCTTTTTAATCTATATTTTTACTGTTCTTCTTTCTAATATTTATTGCATATCATTTGAAAAAAAACTAATATTGTAATTAAAAATAAAAATCAAGATTCAGTTGTTTAAAAAAAATTAATTTTAAGTTAATTGTATCATTATCAATATAATTTTTTTTATACTAATATCTAATTCTATTTTTATACATATAGAGAGAAAAAATATTATTTTAAAAAATAAACATACAAATTAATTATTTTATTTATGTAACAGACTTAATGCCTAATTAAATGTAAAAGTATACACGTTAAATTGTTTTAAATTTTATATAACGAATATTAAAATTAATTATTAGTAAAAAATTAAACTCTTTCATATAAAAATAATTACTAAAAATCTTATTATTTGATTTTTCTCTCATAAAGATCCTAATCTTCTTAGTCGACGATCACTTTTGTCCTCTACGACCTTTTTGTAAATGTAATTCGATTATATAAAATATAAATATTTGAATTCGTCAAGATAAAGCGTAATTTTAAAAAATTTATATTCGTGTAATATTGTTACGGATAAAAATATTAATTTGTATATAAATATATGTGTAATTTAATTTATTTTAAATCTATATTTATATTCTAACATATATTTTATAATTTGTATTAATACTTAATTTTAATATACATGTAGTATAATCAATTAATAACATGTGAACAACTTCGATACTAATGAGTCACTCTATTACTATTTTCAACTCTACTATTATATTAAAATTAACCAGTATTAAATACATATTAAAATATAATACATATTAAAAATAAATTAAATTATATATATTTATAAATAAATATATTAATTTTAGAGACTAATTTTCCTGGACGAATAACATTTTTGTTTTCAACCTATAACTACATTTTGTGAGTACGTAAACGTACCTGCTGTAGGGTCGATGGTGCTTCTGCGGGGTAACTGCCTCCTCGTAACCAAATTCCAAGCATCCGTCGTCATTGGCTTTCTTCTTCAGCTTCTCTGCCATCTCCCTTGTAAGTTTCAGAATTGCAAGATCTGTCTCCTTCTTGCTCTCCTCACTGGCGTCAGAGCTACCAATTATAAGCGGAAGTGGCTTGAATTCACGGTGCTCAAAACGCGGTGCGGTAAACTCAGATTTCAGAATCACCATTTTATCAAGAATTGGCTTCTCATCTTCTCCCAAAGTGCCACCTCGAGCAAGCTTAGCCCAAGCGTCAACGAAGACAGTACCAGAGATTCCATCCACAACGACATTGGAAACTCCAAACCCAACACACAGACCACCACACGCGAATCTCGTCACCTGCACCAGAACAAGAGGAATGTTTTCCACAGGCTCACGGTAATCAACCGTCGGAAGAAGCGGCCGCAAGGCGGTGGTGGGCATGAAATCACCGTAGTCTTGCAATGTTTTCCGGGACTCCGCTTCGAACAGCATTACACCCTTCCCGTTGCAGTCAATTTCCATTCTTCCGCCTTGAATCATGCGAAGGCGGCCGGCGAGAGGGTAGTAAAGAATTAAGATGTTGCCAAGAGAGTGTTTGATTGTATCAATGATATTGTGGTGGTTATGATCGTGATTTGTGCGGTAAATGTAAATTGTGAGTGCATGAGTATGAGATTTGATTTGCTCACTCTCAGAGAGCAACAAAGTGGCATTAGGGGTAGCTTCAGTCGGAATTACAGTGTGGATAGATTTGATGCTAACCATTTTTGGCTTTGTAACTTCAATATTAGCATGTGTATGTGTATGTAAGTTCAAAATCTGATACTCCTTATATAGAAGGAAAATCAGAAACTCTATTGCAGCATTTCTTAGTAATTTTGGCCCGTCATAGATATTAAATTATTTTTAATAAATAAATTTTATTAATTTATGTGTATAAATTTTAAAAAATATAAATATAAATTATATATTTTTATGTACAAATTTTATAAATATAATTATAAATTATTATTAATTAAATATTGATATAAAATAAAATATTTATTAGTCATATAATCTTGCTAATTTTTAGAGCAAATATTGTTATACGACAAATATTATTAGAGCAAATTATGTAAATTGCTCGTAAGATTTTTAAAATCGATGTTTATTTTTATATTACTCATTAATCATTATATATTTATATATAACAATGCTAGAAAATTAAGAGGGTATCAATCAAAAAATTAACCAAATGTCTCTTTGTAAATCTAAAATCTCTATGTGAATGGTCCTTATGCTAGGTATTAGAATGTTTCTTTTCTTTGTAAATTAGATGGTTCTGAATCTATTTTTTTTATTTATCATATTTTAGGCATTTGAAAAAAGAAGGAGGATGAAGAGACGGAAGCTAATTGAAACAGTTTCTGTGATTCACGTTGCAATGATACTGAACGTATCTCCTCCTAATTTGAATATGGTGAAACATTTAATAACTAATATTTTAAATCATAAATAAATAAGTTAATATTCATGGATGTTTTTTCTGCTAAGCATCAAAATGTTTCTTTTTCATACTAAATATATGTTCTTTTATATATTTTTTTTGAATGTTTTTGTATTGAAAATGTGAATATCTTTATTTTTTAAGAATTTCATAGTTTTTTAAGAATTCCTCTCCTTCGTTCTTCCCTTTCCAAAGTTTGATGAAAGCTTTTCCTCCGAATTCGAATCCAAACCCGAGTTTCTTGACTTGGAACGAACAATGGCTATTTCTGGTTGTGATTATGCTTCTTTCAAGGTGAAGGACCTTCCAGATCCGATTCTGTTTCGTCGATCAGGTAAAATCTACACACTATTTCTCAGTGTGTGCCAGAAAGTCTCTTTAGTTTATAGTATCATACCTTCAATGATTTGGAACAAGAGACCATGAGTAGAGCTTTACACAATAGTTCTCATTCTTCTTGTTCTATTTTTTCGGTTGGACTCATCGTTGCTCAATCCAACCAAAACCAAGATGAGAAGATTCATGAATGTGTTGCATGGTTGAACCATCAGCTATTGAAATCTGTGTTGTATATATGTTTCGGGAGTGGTGAAACACTCTCTAAGGAGCAAGTGAATGACATAGCATTTAGATTGAAATTGAGTGGATATAAATTCTTGTAGAGGTTTATTTTTAGAAGTGGGTAGATTAATGTGAAAAAAAAAAGAGAAAGGTTTTTATAAATTTTAATTAAGTTTACTTAACCAGTTTAAAATTTTTTTAAATTTTAAATTTAAAAATTTAAAATTAATTATTAATAATTATAATTAATTGAGTTGTTCATTTTTTGGCTGGTTAAACACTTAATTTTCTATACTTTTTCATTTATATATACCACTTTTATTTTTATATTTTATGTACACTTTATTTTTTCTTTTCTAGGAATGGCCATGTGGAAAGATTTAATATGCTTACCCGTTTTTAATTGGATTTGCAAGTTTAGCATGCATTTTTTTTTTTAGTGACTCGTTTAGCATGCATTTACTCAAACACGATGGTAAAGCTTTTTTTTTTTTGGTTAAATTAAAAATTATGTTCTTGTATAAATTCACTTAAGTTTATCAAATTAAAAATTTAAAAAATTTAAAAAAAAGTCTAGAAATCGAATTTCGTTCTGATATTTTACATACATCTCTTATATATATAGTTATCTAAATATTTTTACAAATTTAAAATTTGGATCAAATATACAAATTATTTGGTAAATACAAGAGTCATTTTTCACTTCTAAAAATATAATTTTTTATTATTTTGTTATAGTTTTAGATATTTATTTATTGTTACGTTGTTTTTGTTAACAGTATATAGTTTCAGATATATAATTTTTTAATAACTTACATATACCTTTCTGCTTAGGGCCTTATGAAATTTCTTATTTGAAAAAATTCTGCTAAAAAATTATGGGTAAAAAAAATTAAATTATTATATGAAGAATTAAAATATTAAATTTGTAAGTCTTTGAAAAACTACAATGTCTAATATGATTTATTTTTTTTATCCATAATTTTTTAGCAGAATTTTTTTTGTCAGAATTTATAAACTTTTGTATAGTTTTTAAAAAATTATTCAATATATTTTTTAATAAAGACTTTTTTTTTCAAAATTCACGTGATATTTATTTTATTTAATAATCTATAAACTCATTACAAAATTATTCTTCAAAAAATTAATTATTTTAAATAGATATATAAAAAAGTATATACTAATGCAATGTGTATTAAAAATTGGTATGGGTAATATTTCTTTTGAATTATTGTACGAGTGAGGTCGTCCCCACAATAGATTGAACATTGCGAGCCACAATCAATTATTTATTCGGTTTTGCTAAGTAGAATATGATTTTCGTAAACAATATGGTCAATAAAATAAAAATATATTATATTCCTACAAAAATCATAAGTAGAGAAGTAAAGTTACTATATATGTAACTGCATTAGAGAGCCACTCAGATAAAGACGCTTAAAATGTTTTTTTAAGATGTTTTTTATTAGTAATTAAAATTTAATATATATAATCGATTAAATTATGTTATTTTTGTCAAAATTAGGGTAAACAAATTGATTTAACCGAAAAAATAGTAAATCAAATATTGAATTAGTCTAAATTAATATTATTTTTTTATAAAAAAATGACTACAATATCCTTATTATAGAGAATGATTAAAATACTTTTATTATATATATATTAATTTTAAAATTTCTAAATTCTAACCCTACGATAGAAAAATAAAGGATTAAAATTTGGGATTCTCAAAATTAATATATATAATAGAAGTATTTTAGTCATTTTCTATAATAGGACATTGTAGTTATTTTTTATAAAAAATAATATTAATTTAGACCAATTTAAAATTTAATTCATCATTTTTTCGGTCAAATCAATTTATCTAACTTAATTTTAACAAAAATAACACGATTTAATCGATTATATATATTAAATTTTAATTATTAAAAAATATCTTTAAAAAAAATATTTTAAGCGTCTTTATTTAAGTAGTTCTGACCGCATTATTTACTAAACTCTTATTTCCTAGTACTTTTCCTTATTTTATTACACAATCCGTTTTGCATGGCAAATGTGAATCCCGTGGGGTATATATAATGAAATCAGGCGTGGCAATGTGGCATATAGTACAGACAACAATTCCTGTCCCAAAAAAAAAGTACAGACAACAATCAAGCGTGGCATATGGTGATTAAAATTGATTGAAGATTAAATTATCTAACAAACAATTTTTAGAGATTGATTTAAAATATTAAAATTTAGTAAAAAAAGTGTTTAGCTCACACACGTATAAAAATAACATTTATTAACGCCAATTATTGTAATGGTATAAATTTGGCCCTACCAAATCTTATACAGTTATACCTAACCCAGGTAATAAATGAATAAATTAGAAAAAAAAAACAGTTAATTGTGTCCTCTTTTTATACACTGCAAAATGTATATATAAAAATTTTAGGTTTCAATATTTCTCTTAATATAACAAATAACAAAAAGCAAAAGAAAAGAAAAGGAAATATATAATAGCCACACAACTTGGTGTTGTACATCGAAATTATTTGAGATTCAAATAACATCAATTACCTGTGCATAGGTTGCTGTCTCCATTTACAGCCTCTATTATATCTTATGGAATGTGGTTTGGGAGAAGTCATGTAATGCTGCTAACTACGTCGGTTATCATTCAAAAGATACATACTTTACAATGTATTGAGTGCATATATAACTGCTATATGTGTGCGTATATGGTTTTTTTTTTTTAATTTAGTAGAAAAATTTATTAAAGGGCAATTTACATAAATAAAATAAGTGAAGAAAACCTATACCTAAATACAATATTGGAAAACTACATACAAAAATGCAACAATCACAATTGTATGTAATTCACGACACTCTAACGCGAATTTTAAATACACGTAATCTACTACATCTTGTCGCAGATTACGTTGAGAATCTGGCATCACATAATCCGCTATACCCTGTAGCGGATTATGAGGAGAGTGGCTCATTATAAAAAAAAAACAGAAATACCTGTGTAATAGTAACAACCCATGATGCAAAATGCACGAATTGATACAAAATGTAATCGTTATAAACAATAAGTCGTACAAGAATAATAGCCATCAGGCATTAACACTAACACAAAATTAGTTAACTACATAAGTGATACAAATATAACTGTCACAAGTCGTTAAAACTAACAGAAAATAAATAAGTCATAATTCATACAATGATAATGGTCGGATTTAACATAATGGGCGCTACTGTTGGTCACCATCACTACAAGAATTTGACAAATTAGCGACGAATTTTTGCGAGAAATATATTTTGTTACTAATCCGTCACTAACTTGCGAGGAATTAGTGACGCACTAACGACAAAATTAATGAGCGGTCACAAAATACCTTAACTTGAGAAAAGCGATTGATTAGCGAGAGATTTACGAGTAAGTTTGTTTCTCGCAGATTGACTTTTGTGGCTAAAAAAAGAGCGGGAAAAATTTTCTCGCTAATTTGTCACAAATTAATTAGCGAGTGACAATGTTCTAGCAAATCAGTCACTTAGGGGTTCAATCGAATAAAATTAAAATAGCGAGAGATATTATTGTCACTATTTCGTCGCAATTGTTTGATATACAATTAGCGAGAAACAATTCACACACTAGTTCGTCGCTTAATAAACTTTGTGCAAAAAGTCTAATTAGTGAGGAACAATGTTACTAGCTAATCCGTCACAAAGACTTGAAATACATTTTGCGATGGACAATTTCCTAGCTAATTTGTCACCAAAGTTTTTATTTTTAGCGAGCAACTAGATTCTCGCTAATTTGTCGCATAATATTGTAAAATTCAAAATAAGAGTAGCGACAGAAAATAGTCGTCGCTAACTCGTCGCAATAGATAAATCATTTAGCTAGGGAACTGTTCCTTACTAATTAGTCGCTAAAGTGGAAATACGGATATTGAGCGCCTATGACCTAAGTTGCGAGAAATTTGCGACCGTTTAACAACTAACATACTTCGCTCGCTGATTTCAAGTCGTTGATTAGCTAGCGAAATATATTTGTCGCTAAGTTGTCGCAAGTTTAGTTTAGCGAGCGACTTGGCAACTGCAATTTCGTCGCAAAGCAAAAGCTATATCCTACTTATTTTGTAGCAAATTACTCACTAATCTCGTTAGAAATCTGTCGCAAAGTTATAACAAATCCAAACTAACCGAGAAAATGTTAGAGGTAAGTGGTCGCAATTGAGTCACTGATCAAAAGCTTATTTAGTGAGGAATTAGCGACTGCTTAACAACTGATAGACTTTCCTCGCTTATTTTATTATGCTACTAATTTGTGAGGAAAAACGTTAATCCTTATTCAGTCCTTATTTCATTTTGATGTAACAATCCGAATTTTTGAAAAATTAAATTTGATATATTTGTTAAAAAATTTAGTTTAAGAAAATTATTTTACTAAAAGTAATTAAATAAAGCTTTATGATATATATATAGTCATAAGTAATTTTGATAATAATTGAAATTGAAATTTTTAAGTTTTTTTCATATTATCTTTAGTATAATTGGATATTTGGTATAATTAAAATTGATTATTTTATATAATTCGAAATCAAGTTTTGGTAATGAAAAAATAATAAAATTAAATGATTTAAATTAGATAATTGATATTTTAGATTTAAACTGTACTTTATAAAGTATAATTAATCTGTTCATTTTATAATTTACTTTTCACTTAATGTCAATTATTCGGTTTAAAAAAATTTCCATCAAATTTCTCTCACCTTATAATCACTTATTAGAATACTTTTGGACTTTCATCCACATCATCCTCTTCCTTATTCCATTCTCTTCTTTCATGTCTTCATTTATTTGTATTAATTCTTTTTTATCTCTATGTATCTTTCTCCCATTTATTAAATCAATTATGTATTGAAATTTTTTTTATTTTTTTTGTCTCAAAAAGATTGCAAGAAGAGAAACAACTTATAATTAAACATGCCAAAACTCAATTACAAATTACCAATAAAACCTCTATTTTTATATTTATTTTTAAATATTTGTTATTCTTAATTTTTAAATTATTTTATAAAATTTATAATTTTAAAAATTAAAATATAAAAATTAATCTTTTAAACACAATAGAAATACGACTAAAGTGCCTGTTGAGCTGCTAGTGTTAATAAATAGTGTTTCTAAATTATTTTTGATAGAATATATTTAATTTTAAAATTATTATTGTACCCTTAATTTCACCTAAATATCTATTATATCCAAATTTTTTTATGAAATCTCTAATTTTTAATTCTAATTGATAACTGAAAACTTTAATTTCACTCAAATACTGCCGCATATACACATGAAAAATAAAAAAGAAGGAGAGAAAACGAAATTAAAAAAAAAGGAGAATTTAATACTTACATTTATGTTTATTATAGTATTTTTAAATTTAAAAAATTATTTTATCAAATATAATTAATATTATTTATGTTTATTAAAAATTATTTTTAATTTAATTTATTAAATATAAATACTACCATTTTTAAAAAGTCATTTTTTAAAAAATCTTTTTAAAAAATCATCTTTTAAAAATTAACTTTTACAAAGTACTTTTAAAAAATAAAAATTTTACCAAAGTACGCCTAACTAAATTTTTCTTCCCCTTTCCCCCCAAAAGCAAAAACACACACTACAGAATTAATTTTTCTCTTTTCCCCCTTTGGCCATCAGAATATCAGATCAGAGAAAGCTTTTGCCCCTTACCTTCGCAATTCAACTTCGGATTGTTCAAAACCCTAACCCTAACACACCCACACTCACACTCACTCACCATCACTCACCGCTGCCACCACGCCCCCTTTCACACACACACACACACCCCCCAGATCCGAGAGAAAGCGTGAACCAGAGGAAGTAGAGGAGGGAGACGAGATGAGAGGGCGCTAGCGAGAGAACAGAGAGTGAGAGGGGGTCACCGCCGCAACTCCGCTGCAGCCGCCGCCATCGCCGTCGCGGAGCAGGGAGCCCGGAGGAGAGAGAGACGATTCGCAGACGAGATGGAGAGAGAGGACGAAGACACGACGCAAGAGAGAAGGAGGCTGTTCCGCCGTGCACTGTCGTCGCTCCTGGGGTCGATGGAAGCCGCCGCCGCTGCTAGAGCTTGCCGTGCTTTTGTCCTCACTTTCGGCTTCTACGATTACTTCCTGTCCGTACTCCTAACCTCTCTCTCTCTCTTCAACTTTCATTTCATTCTTATTTGAATTTCAATTTCAATTTTGATTCGATGTCTCTGCAGGCAACAATATATTTTAGAAGTTGTATTGGACTGGAAGAGAGGGAAGGGGAGGGTTTGAACTTTGAACTGTAATGATAAATTTAACTCACGAACATACCCTTAATGGCCCTTTGGGAAACAATTCCTATTGCAACCAATTTGAAGTCTATTAAAATAATCTGCCTACTTTTCACTCCTTTCTCTGAGATTTTCGTCTGTGGTTGAACTCTAAAGAGCACATTGAATCATGATTGATTTAACTTATAGCTCATGCTGGAGAATTGAGGCAACTGGTTGGTGTTTATCTTATTGGTGCTGCATACATTACATGATTTGAGTTATAATTTTTTACTGTTTGTAAGCTTGCTGTTTGAGTTAAAATTGTCATTGATATAATTATTGGTCGAATTAACTAGAAACTTGTAAAATGCTTTTGCTTTGTTTTGTTAACATTGATCTAAGAAATCTTTGCATTATGGTTAGAATTTTGTTAGACAATATGTTTTATTTTAGGTACACAAGCTTCTTGGCAGTTGCTGTTAGAATTGTGCTCTTTCTTTTGGTGGATTTTTTTGCTGTTCTAATATATTTCTTTTTTTTTGGGGGGGTGCTTATTCTGATTTTTATGGTTTTAAATTTTTGTAATTTCTATTTCTTCCTTTGTTAGAGTTTGCTTTTTGATTTTACATTTTGCTTTATGATTTTGCATATTGCTTCATTAGGGTTTGTTGATTTTTCGATATTTTGCTGATTGAATCCATATAATTGTCATAGTTTTTTTGCATGTGGTAGCTTTATCTGATCCATGTGGCATTGCTTGCATTTTGCATTTCATGATTTGTTTGTATTTCTTCTTTAGATGACTCTTATCCTTTCTTTCAAGTTCCAGTGATTCCAATGTTATAGCGTTGTAAACTGCATGAAGTGCATATATCAAATGAATTCATAGCTAGGCATAGCAACCTTGTCTTGTTTCTACTATTTAGTTTGATGGATAAGAGTAATGATGAAGGAAATTTAAAAGTGATAAAACCAAAGGTTCTTTATTTTTAGATGAATAATTTAATTTAATTTAATAAGATGCAATGTACTGATTACTAATTGCATAAGGAAATTCTTAGACTGCGCTGGTTTTCATTGCGTTTCAAGCTAAGAATAATGCTTTAGCGGCCATGACCCCCTGCACTATATATACTGATGACTTTTTAGGAATCTGGAGCAGCTAGCTAGCAAGTAGCAACAGATTTAATAATCGCAGTTTGACTAATAATAAGATAACTTTAGATTATTTTCTTAATAGTACATATAGTAAATGTATAAAATTAAGGAGCTTGAACATTCACCATAGCATGCGTGCATAATATTGAAACAATACAGCAGGGTATTACTATATATGATCTATATGATGAAACTAATGTTTGAACTATAAATAAAATAATATGTAGAGCGTTTGGTGGAGCAGTTGAAGATGGGGTTATTTAGCGGCCATGAGTGGGATCTGGGCTGCTTGGTGGAGAAGGACCGTTTGTATATAATGCCATTGGAACTCTAGCTGAAGCTGTTGGTGGGGAGCTGAATCAGGTATGTTATTTTTAATAGTTTTTCATGAAAGGGTAAGCAACCTTCCCTACATAAAAGTTTCTCTTTCTCTTTTTTTCTTGAATTATTTTTCTTGCATTCTTTTGTATCTAATGAATTTCCATATGAACTGCTTCTTTCCTTGTTTTGCAGCCTGTTTATCTAGACATTCTCATGCTACCATTAATAGAGAAATGGTAGCAACTTTCAAATTCAAACAAAGATCTCTTTCCTCTCTTGGAATGCTTTATATCTATAGACCAGGTAATAATCATTACTAACATGTATGACATTTATGCTTCCTTTGTCACTCCACAAACTCTCAAGTCTCCTTGTTATAGCTGCATATCCAACTCTTCTTCCCAATAACTTAACTATAAGGGTGTTCTACCATAATTTTTAGAGCTTCCTTTCCATTTTCTCATTAATGATAATGTTGTAGAGACCCTAATTTCTGATTTCCACTCTTATTCCTTTTGGAGTGTAGTTGCTGCCATCTCTTTCCATTCCTTACATTTCTCAGGTTTGTCCTCTACTTCTTCTTCATCATCATCAAACTCATCCTCGGATCTTTTTTTTAGACCCTCTCCTTCTATTTTATTTTGGATAAGACCCTCTTTGACCATATGAGTAATAGTTCTTATATTCTCTAGACCTCCCTCTAATGGGGTACCATTAACCATCCAGTATTCCTTTGTTGGTATGAGCAGCTGGGTTTCCATCTTTATGCACTTTCTTCTTTCTTCTCTTCAAATTTCTTGTTCCTCTTGAGAAGGCCGACAGTCATGTAGAGCCCCTCTCGGGTGCCCAGCGCCATCCATGGTGGCTGAAGGTTGCAAATGGCAGTCTATAGCACATGTATGCACCCCACTTTTTCTTATGTTTTATCTGTTAGGAAATATCTTTTCTTGTCTATGATGTTATGTACTTTGAAAGCATTTATTTCACATTTCGATGTCTTGGTATAGGTCCTCTATTTTTTGTCAATTTTATAACTTCTATGGTATGCTTTGATTTCTATTTCTCACATGAATCTCTGAATATTTTCATGATTTGGTTGTAAAAAGACAAAATAATTAAACTGGCAATGTTTAGTACTTCTCTTTCCTACTAGCATGATTCAAGCACCTTCGTAATTACAATTGTTTGTTTAAGTTTCAGTTGCTTTGAATGTTGTGGCCACATTTAATTCATCTTAGTTGGTGCTATTTATATTTATAATAAGCACCATTATTACACCTTTTCTTTTTGTATACAAGGTTCTACTATAGTCAACTTAATGATTTGGTTTCTGTTGCATTTTATAATGATTTATTTCTCATACTAAAAGTTAAGCCAAGCAGCTGGTATGTGTATTTTTGGTATTAGCTTAGGGTTCAGCTGAGTGGTATTTTTTCAATTATTTTACTAATGTACTATGTTATCTATACAAGAAATTTCTAAGGTTAAAGAGGCTATTTCAAAAGCAAATAATGCATGCTGGTCTATTAGAGAACTTGCAGTTAAGGTATGTTAATGTTATGTGCTACACTCTGATTAAATTTTGTAGAACTGTATTGTGGCTGAAATCTAATTGGCTTAGTTGGAGTTATGTGCATAATGTAGTTTTAAACTGTTAGTTTCAAAAGCCAATTAGGACAAATGGCTCTGCTCTTTGTGATTGCTATTTGGCTGTTATCTTTTAATTTTCCACTTATTTATATATTTAATTGGCATCTTTTAGATGGTTGGGATTTTCTAGGTCCTATCAGTTCTATGCATTCACTAAATTTTCTATGATATGCGACAAATTTCAGAACGCATGTTATTTATCTAAATTGACAAAGAGTTGAATGGCACTCTTGTTAGACATTAGGCTTTGGATATCTTTGAATAAATTATTATTGCTCCAGCTCCTTGTTTTGGAATAGATTCCTATAACTTGGCATTGGAGTCTCAGCTCAAATATTCTACAGATTTTGTTATCTGATATCATGTCTATGTGGTTTCTTTTTTCCACCATGAGTCTTTTTTCGATCACGAGTTTCCATTTTTTGTTTTTGATATTTGGTTATTAGAGTGAATAGCTTTTGACATAAACTTATTCTTTTTTATTTTCTCCCCTCATGTGAGAGTTGAACAGATTCAAGAAAAGAAGATCAAGAAAAGTTCTGACATGAATGTTGACCATTTGAAAGCAGTGAGAAATGGCTATAGTTCAAGTAATTCCAGCAGGCCCATTCCTTACCTTGCAAATGGAGGCATACCTTCACTAAAATTACCTGTAGTTGTTGTACTTTGGCCTTTCAGTTGACTTTTTCTTCCTCACATTTCTATCTTGAGGGTAAAACTTTAATGTAACGTTTTTCCGTGAACAAGAATTTGATGTATTAAGTATTAACTGGAAATAAGAGACAAAGTTGTGAACAAGAATTTGATGTATTAAGTACTAACTGAAAATAAGAGACAAAGCTATGCAAGGTTTACTACAGATTTGGTTCTTGGCTGAATAAGTTAAAGTGTCTTTACATCTATATGTTGTTTATAGATAATTTTTATTATTTAAAGAAATTATTTAGTATAATTATTACAGAAAAATTAGCGACATATTCGCAGTTGATGATGGTGATAAATTAAAAACTCTATTACAACTAAAATATTTATGAGATATTTATCGATTTGTTACTAGTTTAAAAGAAAATTGCGATGACATTATGCAATAGTATTGCAACTAATTGATTATATATTATTTCCTAGAAAGTTAGCGACTACTTCATAACTCTACTTTCTCATTTAGAATAGCTTTGATTTAGCGACAGAATTCCTACAAATTTAATTAAGAATTTTCAAAGATTAGCTATAGATTTGCTACAAAACGCGACAAATTTGCGATCATATTAGCGGACAACTTGCGACGAGTTAGGTTCGAAAAAATTTCTCGCTAATTAGCGTCAACTAAGCTTTTTATTTTGTCTACGAAATTAGCTTGCGTTTAGCGACGAGTCTGCTGCAGTAGAGTTTGGCACTAATTAGCGACTACCGTTTAGTCTATTTCTTCTATGGAATTAGCTTTTACTTTAGTGATGGATTTGCGACTATCTATTCGGTAGCTAAAAAAATTTCCGATGAAATAGCGACTGTTGTATTTGCCTCACTGATCTGCGACTTGTAATTAGCGAGAAAATGATTAGTTGCTAGGCGGTAGCTAATTTGTCACAAATTATATTTTGCGTCAGATTAGCGATGATTTTACGACTCTTTTCGTGGTAGCTAATCGGCCATATTCTTGTAGTGCATCAACATCATGGTCGCCCCCGAATGGACCAAGTAGGTGCAAGCCTGTGCCACATCGAGTCGGACGCCTAACTCTGGTCGTCTGCCGATCTCCGGGTGGAGCCTCCTGTAGCCCAACTCCAAATGCAGATGGCGGCATCCCCCCCCCCATGCCGAACCAAGTGTCGTATGAATTGCCCGCGAGCTCATTCAGGTCGACCGGAAACTGGGACTCAGGAACCTGGGACGACACATATGCTAGCTGTGGCCTGTACTCCGAAGGCTCGGACGGACCACCTGGAATCGAACTCTGGTACTGATGAACGTCGTCACCCCGTATTGTCTCAGCGAAATCTGCATAGAACTGTGGTCCAGCCAGCTGATCGTCCAAATCCATGGTGAAAGTAGTGGTAGCAAGATCAACTAATATCTGCGTGCTACACTCATGCAGTACTTGAGAGCTAGATACGTGAGTAAAAGGTGTACCACCCATACTAGCCTCCGCAGTGCCACCAACCTGAGTGTCAGTAGGCTGACTACGGGACGATCTAGCCTCGTCATCATGGTGGACGGAAGGTGCTCGTCCAGCACGAGCAGCCCGTCGTCTAGCACTAGATCGACAAAGGCGATGATCTGCCTGGCCTTCGTCATCACCACCAAGCTGCTCCTCCTGCATCATGTCGTCGAGCCAGCGCCACTCGCGATCAGTGGCACATGTACCAATGCGTCGTCTTCGCTCCACACGTCTGTTATCAGGCATATCCGACGCTGGTACTCTAATGGGAGCCTGCGACAACCCTCTGAGTATAGTATCGTCTGGAACCTGCGTCGGCCTGGGGTCTACGAACGCAATCCCTGGTGACAAAATCCTATGTGCAATACGGTACCACCAGTCAATGTACTCAGCGGATGGACCAGGATCAGTCAGTCTCTAGATACTCAACACAGAGCGAACTCGCTCGTTCCAATGCTGATGCCATGTCCTATAGTAAGTGGGGAACCATCTATCTCCACCCCTGTCGTTCTTACTATGAAGATACTCTATGTTCAGGGCTGGCTCAGGCAGATGCTGTACGCCCCCTAGCTGTGGGAAGACCCTGTCTCCCTGATGCCACTCAATCACTGCAAAGTATATCAGACTGGTGACGGCCCACCATAACCGGTTGTGCTCCTCAGTTAGTATCTTCGGATGAATGACTGCAAGTACGTCCAGAGAACCATAAGGCTCCCACACAATCTGATAGTCAGGAGATAAGTCAGCATTGTACCAATGTATACAAATAAGTGGGGGAAGAACTAATAAAATATTAAAAACAAAAATAAATTACTTACATCTCGATTACCCAGTCGATCCAATGCCAGACGATACTGAATAATTCGTTGTTCCTTCCCATAGAAGTGGGTAAATATGTGGCCCATCTGAGTGACAGAAATATCACATAAGTATGTAATTTTATATATAGAACGTTATTAACTTGAAAGAATACGTGTATTAAATTATACCTGGATGCCAACAAAAAAGAGAAAGCGTCAAAATCCTGCGGCCTCAGTGTGGGGAACCACCAAAAGATCCATGACTGTAGCAATTGTAGGGGCCCAGCCAAGTTGGTGACGTTTCTGTTTGCCACCCTACACATGCATTGGTACAGCCACGCCAACGCAGCGGCGCCCCAGCTATAGCTGCCCATGTTGTCAAGTCTCGCCACAAATGGCAACCAGCGAAGGTGGACCCGATTACCACTCTTGTCCATGAACAGCTGTATCGGGCAGCCCCAACTGGTATGCCAAATCCTTGAGCGTGATAGTACACTCTCCGAATGGCATATGAAAAGTTTGAGTCTCAAGCCGCCACCTCTCGATAAATGTGCTGACCATAGGCTCATCCAACTAGAACCAATGCGCGTTCAGCCTAGCCAAGTGGTACGACCCAACCCTCTCCATGTAAGGTATGATCCTATCATGTAATGGCATATTCTATTGTCTACGGATGCTATAAATACGTCGGGTTAGCTGCATATTCAGAAATAAAGAACACCGACTTAATTTCTAACAATGACATCATCAAACCATAGCTTATGTTTCAAGTCTTAAACTACCTAGGTTTTAAAATTACTAATTTACCATCCACAACTTAAATTCCAAATTCTCTACATTTAATTTTAAATGTTAAATTTCAAAGTTTAAATTTCAAATTTTGATTTTCAAACCCAAAGTTAAACTAAGTCTCTATCTTTCTAATTAGTAAATTACTTCCTTAATAATAAATAAAATATACAGTTATTATCCAATTGAAAGAAAATAAAGAGACTTACCTCTTCATTGATGGTTCCGGCTACGTGAGCAACGCCGTCGAGCCGGTATAACCGCCGTTCATCCTCCATTCTTCTACTGCTCCAAGAATATCCTCTCCCTTCTCTCTACTTTCTCTCTCTAAGTTTCTTTCTCACTTTCTTCAAATGAAATCAGCTACAGTCTCACGCGATTTTTATAATGAGCCAATCTCCTCATAATCTGCTACAGGGTATAGCGGATTATGCTTTCTGCATATTTGGTCATAAACTGCTACAACCTACAGGGTGTAGCAGTTTATGTGATATCAGATTCTCAACGTAATCTGCGACAGAGTGTAGCGGATTACGTGTATTTGAAATCCGCGTTAGGGTGTCGTGGATTACATACAATTGCGATTGCTGCATTTTATCTGCAGTTTTCCAATGTTGTATTTGCGTAAAGGTTTCTTTCACTCATTTTATTTATGTAAATTGCCCTATATATAACGTATTCATTTATAATTTCTTGAAAAAAAAAAGTAGTTTTTGTGAACAGTTATTTTTTTAAATAATATAAGAAATTTACCCAAAAAAATGTATTATATATATCCTATATATATTTTTCAAGTTTAGTAGAAAAATTTATTATATATATAACTTATATACAGAACAAAAAATAACTCATGAACAATGGTTAGTATTCAATTATTTTAAATATTGCATCTAGTGAAATTACATCTTTACTCCTATCTGGTGGCAGAACAGCTCATTCTAGATTTTTAATACTCAGTACAATTACTGATGACTCTATTTGCAACATCAAGCATGACAGTTTGAAGGTTGAGATGCTCATCCAGAATAACTTAATAATTTGGGATGAAGCTCCAATGCTTAATAAAATGTGCTTTTGAAACACTTGATCGGACGTTTAGGGATCTTATGTCAGTACCGATCAAAATAAGACACATCAACCATTTGGTGGTAAGATTGTGGTTCTACGAGATGATTTTAGACAAATACTTCTGGTGATTCTGAAAGGGAGTAGACACGATATATAGTCTTCAGCTATTAACTCATCTCATATATGGTCATTCTGTAAGGTTCTGAAGCTGTATATGAACATGAAGCTTCTAATGTCTTCTTCAGATCAACATGATGGTGAAATAAAGAGATTTGTTAATTAGATACTTGATGTTGGAAATGAAAATATTGGTTATTCTGTTAGTGACGAGTCAAAACTTGAAATTTCAGATGATCTGTTGATTACAAATACTGATGACCCTCTTTCTCATTTGGTAGACTTTGCATATCCAAATTTGTTGCAAAACATGTCAGATTATATGTATTTTTAGAGTAAGACAATTCTTGCACCCATGCTTGAGAATGTTGAGAAGATAAACGATTTCGTCTTGACAATCTTTCTAGGAATGGAAAAGGAGTATCTAAGTTTTGACATAACATGTCAAGCTGATGAGAAAGAAGATGTACAATAAGAGTAGTTCACACTAGAGTAATGTTCGGGACTACCCAACCACAAGTTGACTTCGAAACCAGGAGTCGCTGTAATACTACTATGAAACATAGACCAGACTTCAGGTTTATGTGATAGGACAAGGTTAATAGTTAACGAACTTAGCAACAACGTAATTGGAGCGACGGTAGTGACCGGTAGAAATATTGGTGACAAAGTGTACATTCCAAGAATAAACTTGATCCTTTCAGATTCAGGATTGGCATTTAAATTTTAATGGAGACATTTTTCATTAACAGTGTGCTTTGCAATGACCATCAACAAAAGTCAGGGTCAATCATTATCACATGTAGAACTTTATTTGCCAAAATTAATGTTCACACATGGATAATTTTATGTTGCTTTGTCAAGAGTTAAGAGTCGCAGTAGCTTCAAGGTTCTAATTTTGGACGAAGACGGCAATTCAAAGCCATTAACAACAAATGTTGTGTTCAAAAAAGTTTTTAATAATATTTAAGTAAGGAAAATAGTATTTTTATTTTAATAACGTTTATGATTTTCACTTTTGTACAGATATTTACTGTAGGTATAACTAATTTATCTATAATTCTGCTTTTAAACTTGAGATGAAATGTGTAACAAGAAGCAAAACATCATATGCCAATTGCATTTCTAATGAGGTTAGTAAAGTATTAGGTTGTCGATAAATTTTTATTAGTCTTTAGATATAAAGTTTAGTGTAAAATTGATATGCCACTAATATAATTATATATGTTCTTTTTTTGCAGATCTTTTTTCTTATGACTCAAGAATATTATGAACTTTAAACGGTTCATTTGCATTGTACTTAGAATAAAGATAAAATAGCATATTCAGTACGTTTGTTATATAATGACAATAATAATATTATATTAAATTCAAAAAAATTATTATTATAAAATATTATTTTACCAACCATATCAAATTAAAATGTAAGCTCGTGCACAAATTTTACACTAGTATATATAAAACGTTATCATCGTGAAAATAACATTTATTAACGCCAATTTTTGTAATGGTATAATTTGGCCCTACCAAATCTTATAGTTGTACCTATGCCCAGGTGATAAATGAGTAAATTAGAAAAAAAAAAAAAAAGAAAACAGTTAATAACATTTATTAACACCAATTATTGTAATGGTATAATTTGGCCCTACCAAATCTTATACAGTTATACCTAGGCCCAAGTGATAAATGACTAAATTAGAAAAAAAAAAGAGTTAATTGTGTCCCTTTTTTATACACTGCAAAATGTATATATAAAAATTTAGGTTTCAATATTTCTCTTCATATAACAAATAACCAAAAACAAAGAAAAGAAAAGGAAATATAACAACACACAACTTGGTGTTGTACATCGAAATTATTTGAGATTCAAATAACATCAATTACCTTTTTGAAATTGACAAAAAATACATAACATTAGTCTTTGTGATTTCAGTATACTGACATGACTTATTGAGATAGACCATTAATGATCCTAATTATATTATATGATTATATTATAGAAAACATTTCAACTGCACCAGAAGTATCAGTGCACCAGTTGTTTTAACCGTTGATCTAAATTATAAAAAATATATATAATATATATTAATTAAAATCAACGATTAAAACAACTGGTACACCAATGTTTTCCGAAACACTTGAAATGTTTCCTATATTATAATTTACCCATATCTAATAATATGTATTATGACACGTGTTATCGTGAATGGAAAAAAATTATTAAAAAAAGAGACGCAGGCAGACACTTCCACAGTTCCACCCTGTTCCCGCTGCCTCGATCTATTGACATCCCAATTCGCGTGCTTGATACAATTACGTCTGAATTATCTTTGTCCCCCTAAAATGGTTCTGAAATATCGGTTGCATAGGTTGCTGTCTCCATTTACAGCCTCTATTATATCTTATGGAATGTGGTTTGGGAGAAGTCATGTGTATGAAGCATTAAATGCTGCTAACTACGTCGCTTATCATTCAAAAGATACATACTTTACAAAGTATTGAGTGCATATAGATACACATAACTGCTATTCTACTAAAACTTTGGCCTTCTCCATGTCTGCATTACCTTCGTTTTCATTTAAGGCTTCTTTTATCTGTTTTTCAATGTCAGCCTTTTTTTGTAGGAGTGTTTCTATCTTCTCATTAATCTTCCCAAGCTTTTGTTTCAGCTTGGTGACATCGTTGGACTTGTCCTTTCCAATAGGCTTTCTCTTCTTTCCCCCTTTAACCTTCTCTTCTTTTTCCTCCTTCTCCTTCACTTGGTTCACATCATCTTTCTGTTGTTCTGCTTCCTCTTCTCCCTCAATTTTTGGTTTCATCTCTCTCTTTTTTATTGACTTCTCACCTTTCTCATCATCCTTATGCTCCTTTTCTTTTTCCTTCTTTTTCTTCTTCTGTTCTACAACAACTTCTTTAGTTTTTTCTTTGTCCTCCTCTAGCTTGATTTTCTCATTCTTGTCCTTCTTTTCGTTTTTCTTCTCCTCCTTCTTGTCCTTCTTATCTTTCTTCTCATCACCATATTCCCCTCCCTCCTCTTTCTCCTTGTTCTTCTCTTTAATTTCTACATCATCCTCCTTCTTTTCCTTTTTCTTCTTCTCATCCTTCTTTTTCATCTTCTCTTTACCATCCTCTCCTTTGTCTCCTTTTTCCTTGTCCTTTGTTTCATTTTCTACATCCTTCTCCTTCTTTTCCTTTTTCTTCTTCTCCTTACCATCCTTGTCCTCGATGTCTTCATTTTTTTCCTTGAGATCTATTTTTCCCGCCTTGCTCTTCTTTTCCTTCTTATCATCACCTTCCTCGCCATCATTTTCTTTCCCTTTCACCTTCTCATCGCCACTTTTACCACCTTTTTCTTTCATTTCCTTCTTCTTCTTCTTTTGCAGTTCCTCCTCATCCTTTTTCTCTTTCGATTTGTTCTTCAGCTCCAGTTCTACCTTAGTCTTGTCCTTTTTCTCTTTGGATTTGTTCTCAAGCTCCAATTCTACCTCGGTCTTGTCCTCCTTCACATCACCCGGGTTTTTATCGTCAATCTTGATTTTCAGGGACACTTTAGATTTGTCTTCCATATCTATAAACACTGATGATGTAAAAAATCTTTTTGACTGAATCTGACAAGCCAAAAATCAAAGTAAGAAGTATGAAATTCACCTTCCCCTAAGAAATTCACTGATATTTTGCTATCTAAAACATTCAACCAACTCTATACTAATGAGATAACAGAAAAGCCTCATAGCAAACATGTATTATCATGCCAAAAAACACACAAATATGAATGAAAAAAATTGGTTTTATCTATCATTAAAGTTTTGTTATATTACTCAGCTTCATTGTCATTGTGTATGCTTCTTAAATTGCTACTTTGTCTTTCACCACCAATATAGTGCATCATTTCAACAATATAGATCCGATTCAAATACATGCAATTCAATTAAAACTAAAAATGCAGCTCAGCATACAAGGAAGAGGGAACTAAGAAGCATCAAATGGAAAAGAAACTATAGTATAGCCAGATGATTTAGGGTGATTAATGATTAACAAACTTTGAGAGCAGAGTTTGGAAACTCAAATAGAATGTCAAATACAGAGTTTTTCAAAAGTTATTTACATAAAACAACCAAAATAGAGCATCTGTTCCAAAAGATGCCAACCACTATGGGAAGGGTCATACTTGAGACAATAAAAGAAATAAGGGATCAGTGCACCTTTTACACTTAGTGTTTTTGAATTATTTCAATTTTACCCCAACTGTTTCTAAATTACAATGAAATTGAAACTGTCTAGAAACATCAAAGGTAAAATTGCAACAATAATTAAAAGTAAGAAGGATTGGAAATGCTATCTCAGTCATCATATATTCATATGGCTACATTAGATTTTGTCTTTGAGATGGAAATACAGGGATACAGAAACAAACACGGATATTTTCACTATCTATGTATAGATAAGAATCCAAACCCAGCCTTTATAGCCTATTCCACTCGTACCAAAAGATTTTTTAGTTTAACGCTAATGAAGTGGATTTGGAAATCAATTCTTTTAATCTAATTCAAACCGAAGCCTCAGAATTTCACACAACTTGTGGACAGCCAGCAGAAACTTCTTTGGGTCCAGTTTGACATAGAGGATGAAATTGTGGTGAAAAGCTGATGAATTAGAATTAATAGAAACTCATCTTTTAACATTTTATTGCTGTTTCCAACCCCATACCAAACCAATTCATGAAATAAACTATTCAGTAAAGAAATATAAAACAAAATAAAATAAAATTCAGCTGCAACGATCATTTACATGAAGAACCCTAGTCCATCCAAAATCAATGCAAAACACGAACCAAATCAAACATAACATACTGCATATATATTATCGATATAAAACATAGTTTCAATAATTCAATTTCTGATGTCACGAAAAAATAACATTAGCAGACTATCACAATTCCAAATTTAAAAAAAAAAAAAGAAAAAGCGATCAGTGAGTTGAATACAAATCCAGGCAGCGATGAAGACAAATCAAAGATACAGAAAAGCAGATTTGTGAAAATCAAGAGATTACGGATAGAAATACGGTACCTGAAGAGAGGAGAAAGTAGGTTATGAGCAGAGTATAGAAGTGAAAGTTGGACTTTGCCTTGAAACAAACGGTGGCTTCGTAGTTTCTGGAGTTTTGTGGTGAGTCGCTATTACGGACCTCACTTACTTGACACGAAATTAGAATTATATATATATATTTTTTTTAACGTTTTCATCACGTCCGAATTTAATTTTTAAAAGAAACATTTTATCCTTTATCCTAAAAATTAATCGCAAAATCAATTATAAAATAGGGGCCTGCTACACATACAAGTAAGAAGGCCGTACAAGTTTTACAAGTTATCAGCCCAAATTTCATTAACACGCGCATTAACTCATTTTGAATGGAGCGTAACTACACGCGCCCCACTCAAACGGTTCCTCTTCGTCGTCTTCTTCTTCTTCTCTTCTTCTTCGTCTTCTTCTTCTTCCTCTTCCTCTTCCTCTTCCTCTTCCTCTTCCTCTTCTTCGTTTTTTTTTTCGATTTTCATGGTTTCTGAAATTCTTCTTCTTCTTGCTGCACGTTCTTCTTTCTCTTACTCTTCTTCTTCTCCTTTTCTTTCGTTTCTGCACGTTCTTCTTCCTCGTTTTCCTCTTCTTCTTCTTCATTTACGTCTATTCTCTCTGTTTCTCTTTTTTTCGATTTTTCATGGTAAAATCGTTTTTGAAGAAGAAGAAGCAGCATAAGATGAGGAGGAGAAAGAGAAAGAGTTCTGAATTATGCATAAGATGTACTTCAATGAATTTTGGGTGTATTTTCTTAAATCCTTTGGGTGTATTTTCTGTAATCCTTTGGGTGTATTCCTATAATCGTTTGGGTGAATTCTTGTAACCGTTTGGGTGTATTTCTGTAATCATTTGGGTGTATTTGAGTGATATCTGACTGATATCTATGGGTGTATCTTACTGATATCTATGGGTGTATTTTTCATTTCAGAAAAAATGGCAAGCATTACAGAAATACACCCAAACAATTACATAAAATACACCCAAGAGATTACAGAAATACACCCAAACGATTACATAAAATACACCCAAGAGATTACAGAAATACACCCAAACGGTTACAGGAATTCACCCAAACGATTATAGAAATACACCCAAAAGATTACAGAAAATACACCCAAAGGATTTAAGAAATACACCCAAAATCATGCATAATTCAGAACTCTTTCTCTTTCTCCTCCTCATCTTCTGCTACTTCTTCTTCTTCAAAAACGATTTCAGAGCTTGATGTCAAAAAACAATAGAAATCGAGAGAAAGAAGAAGGAGAAAGAGAAGGCAAGAAACAAAAGAAAAGAAGAAGAAGAAAAGGAAGAGGAAGAAGAACGTGCAGCAAGAAGAAGAAGGTGCAATGAAAACGTGCCGTAACAGTATGTGGAGGAACTAACGTCAACGACGAAGAACAAACCAGTGAGAAAGGAGGAGAAAAGAACGATCGAAAAAGAAGGAGAAGAAGAAGGGATGTAGCGCGTGTAAGGAACATAGCACTTGCAGCGAATTTTGGGGATTAGAGTTTAATTGACTTGTAATACTTACAAGCCCTAATCGCTTGTACGCAGAGTTTTCCCCTATAAGCCCAAATATATATTACTTTGATGTATATTTGTTTCAAGTTTAAATTTAAAGATAGAAATATAAAATAAAAATGTGTAAACCAACAATTAGGTATTTTAAGATTATGATAGATACACAATGTTACGTGTTTTTATTCATTTATTACGTAATGTTTGGTGTCGGTTGCCGGACTAGTCGGATGGTTATGGGATGGGGTGAGGACGCCTCGCTCACGGTTGTGCTAAGCCCAGATTTGCCACGTAGCCGAGCTCTCGTTGTGAAGGAAAAAGGGGGGGTGCCACCTGCAAAGACACTCCGACACTCTAGTCAGCTAGTGTGCAGGCGGGAGAAAATGATGGGAGGAAAGGTGACGTACCTCGGGGGAAGAGCCAACCTTCCCTTTATATACACGTCAGTAGTGGGCCCCTCATGGGGACAGGCCCATATTCTCAAGGACGTTGTCCTGCAGCCGCGTGTGAGCCGTACAGGACGCGTGTCCGGGTCGGTTGGAGGGCGCGTAACCGGGCCGGGTGGAGCTTGGGCCGGGTTGACCCGTGGGAATCCTGGGCCAGGCCGTAACAGTGCCCCCACGCGCCAATGGTAGTAGTGGGAGCTACCAATGGCGTGTCGTCTCGCATCTCACTTGTGCTCGTCTGGTCGGCCGCTCGCGGGAAGGATATGCCCCCAACGCGCGTGTCCTTTGGTTGCACAAGCAACCGTTTCATCGCATCGTTCCTGGTGCCGAGCATTGAATGCTCATAATGGGGTGGAAAACCCTGTCTGCAAAGACTATTCTGCCCCCAGATTTTTCGCGCTTCCTGGGAGGCAGTTTTTAAACAGCCAGTTTTGGTACTCCTTCTTTCCTTCATATCTCCCTTTTCTGCCTTCTTCTTGCTCCCAAAACTCAAAACCTTTCTTTGTGGTGCCCTCGCGTGTCTCTCCCTTCGCATCTTTTCTTAACTGCTGCTTCATCCTCCTTCCGCTAATTCAGGTAATTTTTGAACTCTTTTCCTTTTATGCTTTGTTCTTGCATGCTTGTTGCCTGGTTTTTGTTGTTGTTGCGTAGCCTTTCAATTGTGGTTAGACGTGTTAGGGGGGAAAGTACCATTCCAGGGTAGGTTTTTCTTTGTTCTTTTCGCGTTTTAATTCTGCTTGGCCTTAGTTGGGGAGTAGTGGGGGGTAGTGTCTGTATTCGGCCTGAGCAACCGATCTCCTAGACTGACTGGATGGTCCCCCCATGTAGGTATGGCTCGCACGGTCTCCCGGGCTTCCCCTTCTCCCGCGGCGTACGATCCCTATGCTTGGGTCGTTTCCGACGTGAAGGATTCGCCTAATCAAATGGGCGAGGAGGAGCTCACCGAGTTCCGACAAGCCGAGTACTTGTGCGGAGGAACCGATGAGGAAGCCAATTATGACGTTTTTGTCCCGGCTCCTCACGAGCGATTGTATGAGATCAACTTCCATCATCCCCGAGTTGCCGACTGGATTTGGTTCTACAAATCCATGTTTACCCAAGTTGGAGTTCGTATTCCGTTTTCAGCCTTCCAAATGGCGCTTTTAGGTCGGATTTCCGTGGCGCCGTCGTAGTTGCATCCGAACAGTTGGGCCTCGATCCGCTGTTTCGAGATGGTTTGTGAATATCTTGAGCTGCCGGTGTCCATAGATGTTTTTCTTTTCTTCTTCAATCTTACAAACCCTTCAAAGGTGGGGAAACACAAAAAGGGGTTCATGTCTTTCCGGTCTGCCCAAGGTCGGAGGATTTTTGGTTTGTTTGAGGACTCCTACCACGGGTTTAAGGACAAATATTTCAAGGTCCGTCCTGTCAAAGGTCGTCATCCCTTTTGGTTGTCGTTGGAGGGGGTACGGCTTATCCCTACCTATTGGAGTTTCGGGGCGGGATCCAATGCCTTCGTCAAGGTAACCTATAAGGGCATGTCGGCGGTGGATAGGAAGATCGCCGACGTGTTGATGGCGGTCTTTGGGAGGAATCATGTGAATCCTCACCTCCTTATGGGTGATCGGGAGGCCGGTCGTAATTATATTTGTGAGAAGCCTCTGCTCATTTCGCCTCTTATCTTCTTGCTTTTATTAATAATTTGTTGCGACTAACCGACTTCACCTCTTCTCTCTCTCTCTCTCTTTTTTACAGTGGGAATGTCTGCCGAGGTAACGGGTCTTCCTGACTTGTTCCAAACCTTCCTGTGTGGTAGTGATGATGAGGAAGGTAATGAGAAGTCCGCTGCTGGGAAGCCTGCTGCTCCTCCGGAGGACAAGGCTGCTTCCGAGCAAGGGGCTGCGGCCGACGAGACCGGCACCTCGGCTCAAGGCGCCGCGATCGAAGGTGGCCAGGCGGTTCATGCTTCCCCTTTCTGTGAGGTTATCGGCACTGGGGGTTCGACATCTAACCCTGATGCCGATGACGAGGTGGAAGAGGTCCCTAGTTTCAAGAGGAAAAGGAAGGCGTCGTCCAGTCCTGAGGGGGTCCTTACTGTTATGGAGAGGAATTTTGACGCCGAAAATTTTATAGACTCCCAGCTGATTTCCGGTACTGAAGAGTATTTTCATGAGTCATCCCTTGCCGGGCAGGCGAGGTGGATGTACCGTACCCTCCTACGCGGCGCAGTGATAGCTCGGAAAGCCGAGTTCGAACTGTCTGGGATGGAGTCCCTCCGCAGGAGGTTGGAGTCTGCTGGGAAGGCTAATAACGGGCTAAAAAGTGAAGTTGAGACTCTTCGGGAGCAGTTGACCCAATCTGAGGAGAAGCTTGACGCCGCCGAGAAGAAAGATACTACTGCCGAACAGAAGGCCACTACTGCTGAGAAAAAATTGGAAGAGTCGAACACCATGGTTTCACATCTTGTCGAGCGCGAAATGGCTTTGGAGAGTCAGGTCGGCGCGGCGCAGAAACGGGTGGCCGAAATCGAGAAAGAGAAGCAGGTCATGGAGGCCGAACTGGCAACATGGAAAGCGAAGTATAAAGACGTCGTCAAGCAAGGGAAGGATGCGATTTTGGCGACCGAGGAGGCCCTCAAAGCTCAAGTTAAAATTGTTGCCCCCGAGTTCGACACGTCGGCGATCAGTGTTTTCAAGGTCATTAAGGACGGCAAGATTGTCGACGTCCCCAAGAAATGAACCCTGTGTTTAAAACTTTGTAGTTTGGCCGTTTTATTTTGGCTTTTGTGAACAATTTGACTATTTCGTCATTTGCCCGTTTTAACGTAGTTAACTCTTTCTTATTCGTCTGGCCGTGCTATCGTTTCTATTAACCGTTATTGGTTTATAGTTGCTGTTTATATTAACGAGCCGTGGCCTTTTGCGTAGTCATTTGTTATGACGGTATTTGACGGGCTCCCGGGGTGATCAGTCCCGGGGCCGCGCATCGTTGTCGGGTTGTGGTAGAGCGTGTTATCTGGAAAAGGGAAATTACAAAAGAGAAAATTTGCGCAAGTATATCTTATTCGGCAATTGCATAAGGGACCAATAGGTCATAATGGAAAGTTTAAATTTGCATCTTAACCACTTAGCTTGATTAGTCGGCGTGTCGCCCCGCGTTTCAGGAGTAGAACCTTCTCAGATTGTTTGCGTTCCATGTTCTCGGGACTTCCTTACCATTTAGCCTTTCTAACTTGAAAGCGCCTTTACCCATTGCTTCTTTGATTCTATAGGGGCCTTCCCAGTTTGCCGCCAACTTGCCTGCTCCAGGGGTCGGTGGGCCGATGTCGTTTCGCCTTAGGACGAGATCGTTTGGCTTGAATTCCCTTTTGAGCACTTTGGTGTTGTAGCGTAGGGTTATTCTTTGCTTTAGTGCCGTTTCTGTCAAATGAGCCATTTCTCTGGCTTCGTCTATCAGGTCCTTTTCCACGGCCTCCTCCACTCCTTTCAAAAGTAGTCGGGGGCTCGGTTCCCCGATTTCTACGGGTATTATCGCGTCTAACCCATACGTTAGCCGGAAAGGAGTCTCCTTAGTGGAGGATTGTTCGGTTGTTCGGTAAGACCAGAGTACCGAGGCTAGTTCGTCGGCCCAAGCACCCTTTTTATTATCCAATCGCTTCTTTAGCCCTGAGAGGATAATCTTGTTCGCGGACTCCACCTGTCCGTTCGTCTGGGGGTGTTCCACCGAGGAGAATCTTTGTCTTATACCTAGGCCGGTGAGAAATTCCGTGAACCTCTTGTCGGTAAACTGCGTGTCGTTGTCCGAGATGACTACTTCCGGGATCCTGAATCGCGTTATCACTTGCCTCCACATGAATTTTCTACAGTTGGATGAGGATATGCTGGCTAGTGGTTCAGCTTCTGTCCATTTGGTGTAGTAATCAATGGCGACTATGAGGTACTTGACCTGCCCAGGACCGACGGGGAAGGGTCCCAATAGGTCGACCCCCCATTGAGAGAACGGTCGTGAGGTCGTTAACAGGCTTAACTCGGAGGCCGGTGCCTTGTGAAAGTTGGCGTTCTCTTGGCATTTCACGCATTTTTTGACGAACTCTTTGGAGTCCGCCATCATTGACGGCCAACAATATCCGGCTCGAATTAATTTTCTTGCTAGGGCCTTGCCTCCTATGTGGTGTCCGCAGCAGCCTTCATGGACTTCCCTGAGGACATAGTCCGTTTGGTCGGGGTGTAAGCACTTCAATAGGGGATGGTTGAGCCCTTTCTTGAATAGCTGTCCTTGGATGATGGCGTATTTGGCTGCTTCCCTTCTCAGTTTCGCCGCGTCCTTTTCGTCTTCAGGGAGTTTGCCATCTTCTAGGAAGCTAGTGATGGGGTCTAGCCATGAAGGGCCCAGTCTTGTCACGTGCAAGGTGACTGCTGGCTCTCTCGTCATACCTTGGATGAGAGACCGATTGCCTTCTCCCGGTTTAGTGCTGGCCAGCTTTGATAGGAGGTCTGCCCGTGTGTTCCTTTCTCTAGGCACGTGGTGGACCATGACCTCCTCAAATTTTTGGCTTAAGCTCTTGACTTTTTCCAAGTACTTTTGTAATAATGAGTCTTTGGCTTGGTAGCTCCCGTTTATCTGAGAGGTGACGACCTGAGAATCGCTGCATATTTCCAGCCTTATAGCCCCGACTTCCGCTGCTAGGGTCAAGCCCCCTATAAGGGCTTCGTATTCTGCCTGATTGTTCGAAATGGGGAACTCGAACCTGATCGACTGCTCGTATACGACTCCAACCGGGCTTTCCAGGATGATCCCGGCACCTCCAAACGTCTGGTTGGAAGCTCCGTCCACGTGGAGCTTCCACCGTGTGCTCGCTTCTTCGGCTGGTTCCCCAGTTACTTCTACTAGAAAATCTGCCATCGCCTGCGCCTTGATGGTTTGCCGGGGTTCATACCGTATGTCGTAGTGGGAGAGTTCGATGGACCAAGTCATCATTCTCCCCGCTAAGTCGGGTTTTTGAAGTACTTGCCGGATCCCTTGGTCCGTTCTTACGACTACCTGGTGACTTTGGAAGTATTGCTTTAACCTTCGTGAGGAGGTCAAGAGCGCTAGAGCTAGCTTTTCTAGTTTGCTGTATCTTAATTCTGCTCCTTGCAGGGCTCTGCTTATGAAATAGACCGGCTGTTGAGCCCTCCCTTCTTCCCGCACCAGGACTGCGGCCAGGGTTTCCCCCGTTATAGCGAGGTACAGGTACAGCGGCTCCCTGTCTTTTGGCTTCCCGAGCACAGGTGGTGCCGCCAGGATTTCCTTGAAGTGTTGAAAGGCTTCCTCGCATGCGGGTGTCCATTCGAACGCCATCCCTTTCTTCATGAGGTTAAAGAATGGCAGGGCCTTTGTTGCCGATGCTCCGAGAAACCGGGATAGTGAGGTCAGCCGCCCTGTCAACCTTTGGACATCCTTAACACATCCTGGGCTCTTCATCTGGAGTATCACCTGGCATTTCTACGGGTTGGCTTCTACCCCTCTCTGAGTTATCATGAATCCTAGGAACTTGCTAGCTTCCATGGCGAAGGCACATTTGAGGGGGTTCAGCCTCATGCCGTGTTGCCGGAGAGATGCGAATACGTTTTCCAGATCTTTTAGGAGGTCGTCAGGTCGCGTTGTTTTCGCGAGGATGTCGTCAACGTAGACTTCCACTGTTTTGCCTATAAGATCATGGAATATCTTGTTCATCAGCCTTTGGTATGTTGCTCCTGCGTTTTTCAGGCCGAACGGCATCACCTTGTAGCAGAAGGTTCCCCCCGGCGTTATGAATGCCGTCTTGTCTTCATCCGGACGGTGCATTGGTATCTGGTTATAACCGGAGTAGGCGTCCATGAAGCTCAGGTAACGATAGCCCGCCGCAGCGTCGACGAGCGCGTCTATGTTAGGGAGGGGGAAGCAATCCTTTGGGCATGCTTTGTTAAGGTCAGAGTAATCTACACACATTCTCCACTTGCCGTTGTGCTTTTTCACTAGAACAACATTCGAGAGCCATGTCGAGTAGTCTACTTCTCGTATGAAACCTGCTTCTAGGAGGCTGGCCATCTGCCTGGCCACTTCCTCCGCTCTTTCTGTCGACATCTTTCTTCTGCGTTGTGTTACCAGGCGTGCTTTCGACCTGACGGCCAGATGGTGCGACATGATTTTTGGGTCTATGCCCGGCATGTCGGCAGGTGTCCAGGCAAACAAATCCATATTGGCCCTTGTCATTTCGATCAAGGGCCCCTTTAACTCGTGTGGGAGGTTCTTGTTGATGAACGTGAATTTTTCCTCCGTGGCGCCGATCACGAATTTTTCCAGGTCCCCTTCTGGTTCCGGTCTAGGTTTGTCGTCCACTCTGGCGTCCAGGTCAGCCAGAAACACACCGGACGCCTCTTTTGATTTCTTTCTTAGGGAGAGGCTGGCGTTGTCGCAGGCGACCGCCGTCTCGAGGTCCCCTCTTATGGACCCTATAGAGCCGTCATCAGTAACGAACTTCATGACTAGCAGCTTCGTGTTGATTATTGCTTCAACATCGTTTATCGTCTTCCTTCCCAAGATGATGTTATAGGCGGTGGAATCCCCGGAGGATCACGAACTCGGCCATCGTCGACCTTCGATCTTGGGCTTGTCCTACCGAGATCGGTAGGGATATTACTCCGTCAGGTTTAATGAAGTGGTCGCCCACAATCCGATGACCCCGTGTTGGTGGGTCGTCAGATCGGCGTCTCTTAGCCCCAGCGCGTCAAATACGTTGCGGAACATGATGTTTGAATCAGCCCTTGTGTCGACAAGGATGCGCTTGACGAGGCCGGTTCCCACTCTGGCCGTAATGACCATGGGAGGGTTTTCCGGGGCGTCGTCGAACCATTTGTCTTCTGGGCCGAAAGAAATGGACGGAGGCCTCTTAGAGTTTCGCAGCACCGAGGAGGAGACCGCCAAGACCTTAGCATCTTTCTTGTGCGCCGATCGGGATTTTGGCGCGGTGTTTTTGGCCGTTACCACATTTATCACAGTGAGGCCGTGGTCTCTATCTTCTGGCTCCTGTCGCCGCTTTGCCGATCGGGTTTTGGCTTCTTCGTCATGGTCGCGATAGCGTCTCCTCGGCTCTCTGATAAGATGGGAGAATGCTGCTAGCTTGCCTTCCCTTATCGCTTGTTCCAGTGCATCTTTCAAGTCAAAGCAATCCTGCGTTTGGTGGCCGTAACCCTTGTGGTAGTCGCAATAGAGGTTCTTGTTCCCTCCCGTACGGTCCTTGAGTGGTCGGGGCTTCGGCAGGATCCCCTTCTCGGCTATTTGTTGATAAACTTCCATGATGGGAAGAGTGAGTGGTGTGTAGTTGGCGAATTTCCAGACCCGGGGGAACGACCTGGGAGCCTTGTTTGGCGCCTCCTCCCTGGTTTGTTCTTTCAGTCTTTCTCCGTTACCGGGTTGCCGAGATTGGCTGTAGCCGGACTGCCGTTTATTGGCAGCCACGACTCGGCTGACTTCCTTATCGTTTATATATTCTTTAGCTACCGTCTGGATCTCGTGCATCGTCCAAACCGGTTTCGTGGTGAGGTGTTTGCGAAAGTTTTCGTTGAGGAGGCCGTTCGTCAGACAAAGGCTGGCCACCGAATCGGTTAGGCCGTCGATTTCCAAGCACTCGTCGTTGAACCGATCCAGGTATTTTCTGGTCGACTCTCCCTGTCTCTGGGTTACCCCCAGAATGTTTATCAGGTGCTTTGCCTTTGCTATTCGTGTTGTAAATTGGGCGAGGAACGCACGACTGATGTCCGAGAACCCGTGGATGGATCCCTGCGGTAAGCCGTTGAACCATCTGATCGCGGGTCCCGCAAGGGTTACCGGGAAAGCTCGGCACCTCACCTCGTCCCCTACTCCCTCTAGATTCATCCTTGCTTCAAAGGCCGTGAGGTGTTCTAGGGGGTCTTGAGTTCCATCGTACCTCATGTCCGTTGGTTTGTCGAAGTGCTTCGGCAACCGGACTTCGAGGATGGAATGGTGGAATGGGGTGGTGCCCATTATTACGGGTTGTCGTGTCCTGTTGGACCTCCCGTCTTCGCGACCTCGTGCTGTGCGGCGCGTCTCCCTGCCTCGGGGAGTAAATTATCGTGTCATTCCGTCTCCTCGGAATTGGGAATTCTTCCCGGGTGCTCTCCGCTTCCGTTCGGGATGCGGAGGCGTGTCGCAGACGGCTTCGGTAAGAGTCTCTCTCTTGACTTTCGGAGGATGGGGTGTAGCTGGGATCGGTAGTTCGTTCGCCACGCTCCTGGTCGGCCAATTGCCGCTCCAAGTTCTGGACTCTGTGACGTAGCTCTTGCATTATTATGGCGCTGTCGCCGCCCGTTCCTCCGAAGGGTCGCGTCCTCATGTGTTGTTCGGCGTGTTGTCGGGGGGACCTTCGTCGTCCTCTTAGTGAGGCGACAGAGGCCGCCCCTTCCGCTCCGGCTCCTCGGCCTTGGTCTCCGGGACCCGACACAACATCCATTGAGGCGTTTGTTCCCACAGACGGCGCCAATGTTCGGTGTCGGTTGCCGGACTAGTCGGGTGGTTATGGGATGGGGTGAGGACGCCTCGCTCACGGTTGTGCTAAGCCCAGATTTGCCACGTAGCCGAGCTCCCGTTGTGAAGGAAAAAGGGGGGGGTGCCACCTGCAAAGACACTCCAACGCTCTAGTCAGCTAGTGTGCAGGCGGGAGAAAATGATGGGAGGAAATGTGACGTACCTCGGGGGAAGAGCCAACCTTCCCTTTATATACACGTCAGTAGTGGGCCCCTCATGGGGACAGGCCCATATTCTCAAGGACGTTGTCCTGCAGCCGCGTGTGAGCCGTACAGGATGCGTGTCCGGGTCGGTTGGAGGGCGCGTAACCGGACCGGATGGAGCTTGGGTCGGGTTGACCCGTGGGAATCCTGGGCCAGGCCGTAACAACGTATAATTAATTATGACGTATCTATTTATGAAAGATTTTTGGTAGATAATAACTTTTAGAACAAAACTTCTTTTGAGAATATTATAATAAATAAAAAAATGTTAATACAAGTTATATAAAAATTCAAAAATTAATAATATTTTATTATCTAAAATTATATTTTTTCATGTTCATCTAAGCAACAAAATATCTATCATTATAAATAATAAAATTTATATACATATATTTACGATCGCAGAAAATTTAATTTGTAATTTTTTTCTTCAACAATTAAATAATCTAAAATCAAATTTTTTAAGAATCTAATGGTCATTTTACTTGTAAGAATGCCATCTTTTAATGCTAAAAAAACCAAACATAGTCAAAATCATAAAAATATAATTTTTATTCAAAATGAATGAATAGAAAATAAATAAATAAAATAGAAACAAAATCGGTAGTACGTAAAAGTAATAGTGATGCATGGATGTGGTGTTGGCGTAGGGCTTTCTATTTTGATAAATTTATTTATTTATTATTTTGCTCGATTGAAAGTTGATGATCTGTGGCAGAAGCATGTTGTGTGTGTGTCCGCATTGGTTGGTGATTCCGTTTCCAAAGCTTGCATTGTTACTCCGTATGATGACAACGAAGAAACGAAGGAAATAAAAGTAACAGAAACCTAACCATTTTCCTTATCTCCGTGCCTCTGGCTCTGGGTTTGCACTTGGCGTATGGCCTGGTTTTTTCTTAACCAGGTCGTCCTTCCCAGCTCCCAATCTTCCTCTCCTTGCGTTCCATTCCGCCATTGACATTCTTCAACTCTAATTTCTTCCACAATGAACGATCTTCTAACGGTATTTAATCCTCTTTCACGTAATAATCTTGATTCATATTTCTTGTCTAATTTGTGTTCATCCAGATCCAGTTTTGTATTAGGCATTGTAGATTTTGGATGTATTTGTTGTCTAATTGATATTTATAAAATACTGCATCTATTGTGACGTTTTTGTGAAGGTGAAATTAGGAATTTCAATTGTTTTTTCCTTTCTTTTGTTTTGGTACTATAGGGAGTAGACTATAAAATATTTCCTATTGTAACGTTTTAGCTTGGAGTGTTCTATTTTACACACTTTGTATTCTACATGCATCATAGATCAGCTTATTCTTCAATCATATGCAGAGCAAGAGCTAATAGAATAGCAGTAATGTCTGTGAATATTTTACTTAGGAATTAGAACGCGCAGGTGGCATATGCAACATTAAGGTGAAACTATATTTATTAACTTGACCTTTTTTCTTTAGGAATCATTTGAGATCCCACGTGGCCAAGGTCGTGGTGGTGTAGACATTGAGTTAGGAGCATATGGAATGAACTCAGGAGAACTGGGCTTGAATCTTTTCTTCAAAAAGGTGTTTGTTCTTAATCCTTATATTCATGTTGAACACCATTAATCAACTTTTCTTTCTTTTTTCCCCCCTCAATTTTGTAAAATTAGAGAATGACTTTAAAATCCATGTTCAATCATCTTGTCATCTCATGGAATGTATGGATTTTCTCCCTTGTCTTGTAGATTCAAGAGCTCGATAAACAATATGCTAAGCTGGATATGCTTTTGAGAAGGCTCCAGGTAAGCTGTCTCACCCTTAAACACACCTGTAACAAAAAATTTACATTGATAATGAATCAGTTTTGTTGTTTTTATGATGAACACTAAGATATTAGATATACTTGTACTAGTGTCTTAACATAAATATGATAAATACAGAAGCGGTCAATCCAGGTAAAATATCAATATTAAGGGTTATACAACCATATGAATACTTTTCTTCTTGAATTTCTCCTTCTTGACGTACACTAGCTCAGTTAGAACTTGGAAGGGTCACCAAAAGAACCATTAGAGAGATGGCGTATATCCTAAGGACTGAAGCAGTTTCCTCTTGTAGAATTCGAAGTCTTTGGCTTGAGAGGGAAAAAAACTAGAATTTTTAAAGGGATTTCTTCCTCTTTTTTAACTTCTTAGCTTTAGTATACAGTTCTGTAAATGGTCTTATTAGAGGTGTTTTGTTGATAGATATATTACAGAGATTGGCCTGCCTTGTTAGGTGGGTTGATCTCATAGGGATGACACATTTCTGTTTCTTCTTGTAAGGACACCATATTCTTTACGTACTTCGTTAATTTTTTTTTTTTCTGATTCTCTTCATGAAAGTTGTTCCTGATAAGAAAATTGATGAAAAAACCACCCAAATTCATATATCTCATCTTATAAGTAACTTTAGTTCTCTAAAATTAGCAAGTAAGGATTTTGTCAGAGAGTGAAAAGTGTTTGTTTGCAATTGATAGACAGCTTGCATGTCAAGAGTGAGGGAGAAACATAGGAGAAAGAAATGTTGCGATTCGAAAATCATTTATGAAGGACAAAGAATGAGAAGATTCTAGCTTGAATGCAGTTGAAATAAGCCTTGAATTGTTGCTCTATTTAGTCAGATTTTTAACAAGTTAATTGACGAAATAGAAAGTGGAATAAATAATTTGCTTTTGCTCCAACTTGAGAATTTTCAAATTGGTAAGAGTAGAGCACTCTGTATGTATGACTTGTTTAGGAAAATTTTCTATTAAGTGTTGTGCACTTGTGCTTGCTTGTTTCTGTACTTTATCTAGTAAAAACTGCTTGCAATTTTTTCATCATTTTGCTCAAAACTTGCTTTCAGGAAGCCCATGACGAGTCAAGATCTGTGACCAAGGCTCCTGCCATGAAGGGTTAGTATAATTCCGGTCTGTTTTCTTAGTTTCTTCCTATACACTTCTTTTGCATGTTTTATTTCATGTGCTTCTTTTGAGCTAAAGATTGAATTTAGTTTCATTATCATAAATGTAAATTCCATAGTGAATAAATAAATGAACAATAAGCATGCTAATGCTTATTAATCCACTTTTCTTTTTATTTATATTATAGTTTGAGACTAATAAATTATAAAAAGTTATCATTTAAAATTATGAAACTCTTTTATTATCAAAACTAATTATATATCTTGTAGTGGAATGTCTAAAATGGCGTGTTTGATTGATAAGTCTTTGGAACACAGTTAAAAAAGGATGTAAAGTGAGGGTGGTCTTTTCACCTTTTTATTAGATTTGTTGGGATGTGTATATGAAGTTCATTGAAACTGCAAAGGGACAACTATGTTGAATGGGACAGTGAAAATCGCAAAGTTGGAACTGTATAAGAAAGTGTTGAAAAAAAAAGAAACTGCTAAAGGCAGTGGGATCAAAGTTGGATAAGTTGAGAAAATGATGTGCTACGGAAGCAATGATTGCAGATGTTTGATACCACGTTAACTTCAGCCAGAGGATACATTTGAATATTGGTGTTTGGAAGTTTAAGATTGACTTCACAAGTACTAGACTAATTAATTCTGTTCGATCCACACATCCTTTGCAGCTATTAAAGAGAGAATGGAGAAAGATGTTGATGAAGTTAAAAAAACTGGATATTACATAAAGACAAAAATTGAAGAACTGGACAAAGAGGTGAGATCTCTAATACATGTTTGTCAAGTTGCATTTGGATTTTGTCTCCAAGACTAAAATACAGAGACAGATATGGATATTTCCTGATCCTATTTTTCAAGAAGTAAAGAAAATGCAAGAATTTTCTTTCTGGGACAATTTTTTTGTCTGTCACAGCAACCTGATGAGTTTCTGTGTCCACTGTCTTTGTATTTCTATCTCAGTGACAGTATCCAAATGTAGCCACTAAAGTTTGAATAAAGACGTGATTCTTGTTATACAGTCCCTTTTCTCCTCCCTTAACACCACTTAGTCCATTTTCTGTTGCAGAATTTGGCAAATAGGCAGAAACCTGGATGTGGAAAAGGATCAGGTGTTGACCGATCACGAACAGCAACAACTATGTTAGTGCTTTTCCAACTCTCTAGTTATTATTATTATTGTGTGATATAAATGCCTTACTGGTTTGAATTTCAAATTAGTGATATAAATGCCTTACTGGTTTGAATTTCAAATTATAGTATAGTGTAATTATTTCTCTTTTCTTTCTCAAGTTTTCAAATATTGAAGTCACAAGTTCTGCCACTGCATTAGAATTTTTTTAGATTCTGAAAGGTGAAAAATGTCTCAGTATACAAATCTACAAAGAACATTGCATATCATATTCTTCAATCTCCAAGGATGTTGACATTGTTGCTATTATATTCCAGAAGTCCAATTTGTAACACAGTATATTTGAGGGCCCATAAGAAATGAGGAAAAATTGAAAAGCCTTGCTTCTCTTAGCCTGATTTTCTCTTTGCAGACAGTGAAATCTACCTATAATATTGGATCACAAACAAGGATTACACAGAAGTATTATATTGTAATTGTTATTTGCTTAATGTTTGACCAATGTTATATGCACCTGATTTTTTGTATTAAATTTTTTTGCAGTAACTTGAAAAAGAAACTGAAGGACAAGATGGCTGAATTTCAGGTTGGTTTGTCTAAACTTGTCTCTTTTGTTTTAGAATTGTGTTTAGTTCTTTCATATAGTGTGTTTAACTCGTGCAGATGTATACTATATGTAAAATACATATAAGAAAATATTATGTCGTAATTCTTTGTGAGATTTTGTTTAATTGTTATATAAGTTATCAGGGAATTATAGAAGTTAAACCACAAGTTTTATGATTTTTGAACACATGGAATTTATTTTCTCAATTTTATTTTTCTATATAATGAAAGCTGGGTTATATCTAATTTTTTCAAATCTTTGCAGACCCTTAGAGAAGCCATTCATCAAGAATACCGTGAAGTTGTTGAGAGACGTGTGTTTACAGGTTAGTTTTTTATATATATAAATCCATGCAATTTGATTCCATTGATTTTCTTTGCCGTGGAGTTAAATTTTTGGTATTCCCTGTTTTTCATGGTTGTTAGTAACGGGCACAAGAGCTGATGAGGAGGTATTTTCATTTTTCCCTGAAACTTTTTTTTTTTTAATAGGAAACTGTATGCCTTTGAGAAGTTTTTCTTCTAATCATTTAACAATGTACAGACAATTGACAGATTAATTGAGACTGGAGACAGTGAGCAAATCTTCCAGAAGGCAATTCAGGAACAAGGAAGAGGGCAGGTTTGTCTCATTCTGATACTTTCTCCATCTCTTCCTCTTCATTTTCCTATTTAATTTTCTAGCTTTTTTAAGTCTTAATTTAAGTCTTTTAACTCTATAAGATATATGTCATTTTAGTTTTGGTTTTGGTCCAGTAAAATTTAAAAGTTATCTATTGTTGTCTTGGCCGTTTGTTTGCTCCGTTAAATGCTAACGATTCTTAACTATCAACTTCACATAAAGACCACTGCACCTGAGTTTTCACCAAAAATTTAAGTTGTATGTCATCATTTATCGAAGTCCTATGATGGCAAGGACAAAAATATTTTACTTCTAAATTTTACTGAATTATAACCACGGGGACAGAAACCAAAAAGAGCATATTTTAGAGTCCAAAAATTTATTTAAGCCAACTTTCTATCATGAATATCTTATACTCTCCCATAACTTTCATCATATGCACTTTTTCAAATCCTGTTTCTGGAATGAGTAAGGAGCATTGTTGATGTTCCTTGCCTCTTGGTCATTGGTAAATAGGCTGAGGACAATGAATCTTAAGAATTTACCTTCTTTTAGTTTGTGCCTCTCAAACTTCTATGTTCTCTATGTAGATAATGGACACACTAGCAGAAATTCATGAGCGGCATGAAGCAGCTAGAGACGTTGAGAAGAAGCTTGTTGAATTACAACAGGTAATTTGTTTCAAATAATCTGCATCAACTACAATGTGATAGTATCCTACTAGGTCAGATTAGCTACATGTATCAAATGATGATATCCTGTACACAGTGGCGAGGAATTAATAGTAGTTACTTTTTTTTTCCTCCCAAGATAGACTAGTGGTTACTTTTTTCACCATGATGTTGTGGTAGTAAACTAGTAATTACCTTTTGGTTTCTATATCTATTCTGTTTAAATATAGGTACAGATTTTTAACACTTCATCACCCTACAGTCTTTCACTAGGGCATATCAGTGACCATTACAAAGTACAGACTAGTATGGAGTTAAAAAATGTGTGCAATGAAGATATTTAATGTGTATAAACTAGTATGGAGCTTTTATAGAATAGTGTAAATAAAACTGATCCATAGAAAAGAAAGATTAGATATACATTGCACTGCTACATCTGTAGGACTAGGAAGTTAAAGATGCAGTTAGAAACCTTGCGAAAATTATTGTAATTTATTTTCTTTTGTCTGAGAAATGTATTTACATGTCTTGGCAGATTTTTATGGATATGGCAGTATTAGTCGATGCACAAGGTGACATGCTTAACAACATAGAAACACAGGTATTTGGATCATTCCATAATACAAAGCTGTTGGATTGTGTTTGGGTTCTGTCTCCGAAGAGAAATATGGAGACAGAAATAGAGACACAATTTTCTTTCCTAGAGACAGAAAATTTCTATATTTTCTATATTTTCCAATGAATATTTGTTTGTATTTTCTGTTGAATCAGGTTTTAAATGCAGTAGATCACGTGCAACAGGGCAATACAGCCCTCCATAAGGCAAAGAAAATTCAAAGGAAATCTAGAAAATGGATGTGCATTGCACTCATAATATTTCTTGTCATTCTTATAATCCTCCTTACCAGTGTCATCAAACCATGGCTTGCCAAAAAGCAGGGTGTTTAATTACTGATTCTTGATCCATATGCCTGTGTTTGGTCTGTGTCCTCGCTGCTTTTTCATATTCTTTCATTCTTTTCCTTTTTCTTTTCGTTTAAAAAATGCACACATTATAGAGTAAATAGTCAAACTAGTTCTTCAAATTTCACTCATTAGTCAAATTAGTCTCCCAAATTTATCAAACATAAGCTATGTTTGTCTTTGCTTAGAGTTATTCGGAGGATAAACATAATTAACATTAATTAATTTGGAGGATCAATATGATTTAGTGGAAATTTGGAGATTAATTTAACCAACGAGTGAAATTTGAAGCATCAATTTAACCATACACAGTATATATGTGTCTCTGTTTCTATTGTGTCTGTTCCCATCTCCATTGTCTTTGTGTTTGTGACTCTAATGTCTTTGTGCTCTGTTCCTTTTGTCCTAGGAAATGAACCAATTCGTATCCCATCATTCTCCTTTGTCACTCCCTTGTTCAGCTTTTGCTTGTTTTTATACCTTTCTCAGTGTTGAATTCACTTCAATGAATCCTGCATCAATATATAGAAAATTCAGTTGAGTTGTGTTCTAATTTCTGACTTTGGTGGACAAATTGGGCTAAAAAGCTCAAAAAGTGTATACGAGTTTCTACTTGAAGAAAACACATTGCTTAATAATTATTGGTGTACATTTAATTTTCTACTAAACTATCTCCGACAAAAGCTAGTGAGTGTGATCATAATTAAAGTGAAAGTTGATTCGTTGAAACAGGTTTGCTCATATTTTATATTTTAATGATATAGTTATAATGGTTAAAAGGTTTAAAAAATCATTGTAAATACAAAATACATAACTATAATAATTTCCAAAAAATAAATTTTTAACTTGTACATAATTTATTTACAAGTTGTAATATTAATTGCAGTACAAATTCGATTACAAGTTACTATTGTAGATAATAATGGTGAAAAAATCAGGTTATTAAGGTTAAGAGTGCGTTTACTTTCTATTAAAAGAATAAGTGTATAAGAATATTTTATATAATTGAAAACAAAAGTTGAAAATCAATTGTTCTTATAAAACTTTTACAAATATCCAAGATACAGATAGATCATAGATGCATGTTAAGGATCATTGTGCAGCCTCCAAGTGGAAGTCATTCAGGCATTTGTCATAATCCTTTCAAGTTTCAACTGCGGAGAAGAAGGACAGACACTTGCTTCTTGCTTTGGTTTTGTCTTACTACTAGGTTTGTTTGGATATTGTCCAAAAGAACATTGCCAAACTCGACGTTGAACAAAAGCCCAGAGGGCAGAGGCATATTTTGTGATTTTTTACTATTATTATTACTTGAAACTATTATTCATTTCTTATTTAATACGTGCAGTGTGATTTTTTTGAACAACAATGTAGGAAAAATAATTATATATGTATCTTAAGAGTGGAAAACTTAAACACCAATAGAATAAGATTGTGAACTATGTATCAATCAATAATACGTGTGTGGATTTTTTTTTTTTTTTTGTGTGTATTACGAACTTAAAAAAAATGAAAAAGAACAACCCCCAAATTTTGTACCCAAGAATAAGGTTCATACAGATGTAAACAACTAAACATCAGTTTAAGGTAATGATAGTATAAGGTTCTTTTACCAAATTGCTAGAACGAAATGTAAGTAGTGCAATTACGCCTTCTAGAAAAAAATTGTAATTACAATTAAAATTACATTAATTTAATTATGTTGTGTCCTAGGTCCAGAATTAAGTTTTATCCTACAAATCTCGAGAATTAATATATTAAAAATTAACTATGTTACCAATTTGTTATTTATTTATTGGGGAAGACTAAAAATTTCTAGTAAAGCACATCATTTGAACCGCAATCTATCGAGAAATTAAAAGAAAAAAAAAAACATAAACGCCGTTTGAACTTTGAATGCAATGCCAACAAACGAGACAGGTACATACGGCGGCCATTCTTATCAAAATCGGGGAGACATTGAAGATAAAAGTAAGTTAACATGTCCATATCATGCTGAAGTTTTTAATACTTCAAATTAAAGAAAAAAATACTATCAAATGACAAATTTCAATTAAAAAAAAAGTTAGTTCATGTGCAATACATTAAGAGCCCACTTGTACTTCTTAAAAACCTTATCAACTTTCGTCATCATTATATATATAATTTTTCAATTAAGTTGGGTTAGTTTCGTGATTAGCTCACAAGTACGTTTAAACAAGTGTTGGGATTCGAATCCTGCCTTATATATGTAGTAACTCATTGGCCAATTATAAACTTTTAAATAAAGTTTTGATCCGCAACGAACCGAGTTGAAAAATACGGTAAAAAACAAAAAATATATATATAATTTTTCAGGTCACAAGCAACTACTTGAGGAATTAATATAAAACTTTAGGTGTATTCTGCATCCTTCAAATTCAAGACTTTCTGCATCAACCCATATTACTTCAGATTGTTCTGTTATTCTTTTAGCGAATGGAAATTGAATTCCAGCAAGCAAAGCAGTACTCAGTGAAAGATTCCAGCAAGCAAAAAGCAAGAAAAAGAAACAAGAAGAGTAGTAAGTTTGTTGGAGTGAGACAGAGAGCATCAGGGAGATGGGTAGCTGAGATCAAAGACACAACGCACAACATCAGAATGTGGCTTGGCACTTATCAGACTGCAGAGGAAGCGGCCAGAGCCTACGACGAAGCCGCGCGTCTTCTTCGCGGCTCCGCTGCTCGGACCAACTTCATCACTCATCATTTCTCGTCGTCCTTGGATCCTCCTGTCGCTTCCCGGATTCGGAATCTTTTGAACAGCAAAAAGGGAATCAGCAGCAGTGATGAGATCATTGAGAACTCATCATCATCATCATCGCTTTCGAATTCGAGTGAGACAATTGTTACAGAGAGCACACCAACAATAGTATCTGATGATAATGCTTATAGACCAGATTTGAGTAGTTTTGAAAGACAAGTATCAGGTTCAGGTTCAGGTTCACCTTTTGCAATTCATGGGGTTCATGGATTCATGGATGCTTTTCAAGTTAAGGACTCTAACGAATCTCTCTGGGATCTTCCACCTTTGATGAGCTCGTTTTTCCCTTAATCATTTTTCCCAGTTTCTTTCTAGAGGTGTGTATAAGTTTAATCTTGCTAGGATTTTATTGCCATAGTTATTAGATTCGGTGCGATTTCGAATTCTATGAAACTCTTCAAAATCAAAATCTTTTTAGTTGAAGTCGTCGTTGTGATGAAGAAAGTTTAAGCATTGATGTTGTCCTTGTTCTCATCCCTAATTTATAAATTGCAAAAGAGAAAGAACAAGAAAACAATGATAACTGTGAACAATAAATTAAAAGAAAATCAACAATGCTAGGGAACCAACTCTATATAAGCCAAGAATCAGCCAACTAGTAAATCAGAGGCACCGGTGACTTTAACCGGATGTTGCTACTGATAGGTATACGGATGTTTCTTTTTCTTGTAAATTGGATGGTTTTGGATATGATTTCTATGTTTCATGTGTTACGCATTAATAAAACATAATTAATTATATGGAATCAACTAATTAATGATCAAAAGATCTGTTCCGTGATTCTCTCCTATCACTAGCGTATCTTCCCTCATGTTTTGAACGAGATCAACAATAATTTAAAAAACAAATTAAATTATAAATTAATAAAACTAATTATAATTAATTATGTTGTTCCATTCTTGGCTGATTATTAGTTGGTTCCATATACTTTTCCAAAGAAAATATAAAATTAAAATTAAAAATTAGATTATTAATTAAAAATTATAATTAATATTTACTACGTACGGTTATTCCTAATTTCACCATAACTTTTAATACACACAAAACTCGTCGTTATCATTTTTCGGTCCTTACCTCGGGCTACTACACCTCTAGAATGATTATTTTTATTCTTTAGAAGATGATTATTTTCACTAAGGGATAAACGACGTCAATGACAGTGTGGGACAAGCCAAACAGCGGAGGCGAGAAGGAGTCTGACGGCGCCGTTCGTTTTCGGTCTGGAGGAGAGAGACGCCAATGGAGTCCTTGTTGACGAACCATCGGCAGTGAGGAGGATCTGGCGGCGACGGGCCTATGATAATGCCGTGAGGAGGAGACGCGACGCCGTTGGGAGTTCTGGCCAAACCAGCGACGAATGAGGAAGCTTGGCCGCGAGGTTGGTGTCGAACGGGGTAGAGAGCGATGCCGGTTGAAAATAGTTAGCGAAGCAACGACCGCGTCCACGAGCCCAGCGACGAGGAGGATTTCAGTATGGAAAGAAAGTGATGCCGCACTTGGGCTGGTGACAATGGCGGCCGATGATGAGAAGAGAGCAACGGTGTGGGGGCTGCTTGGGGTAGGGACCATGTTGGTAGTGTTTTTGGAGAGGGAGCATATGGTTAAAATTTTTAATTGGGGGGATATTTTTTTTTTTTGTTACTTGAGTTGGGGTATTTTATTTTTAGAGAAAGTATAGGGAGTCAATGGAATATTTGTAAAATATGTATAATGAAGATTTATGGAATATTAGAGATATAATCATTAGTGTTACCTTTAGATCCGAAAAGTAATGTGAACAACGGACTGATTTCTTGGCCCACTGAAAATTTGCCCCATTACAAGTAAAAAGTAAACAACCCTACCCAAATTACTCAAATAAAAAAATCACTCAATTATTCAAAAAATTTAACTGTGTCAAACCCTAATTTACCACACTAATTTATCCAAACAGCTTCTTCTCCCTAAACTTTCTGTCACCCCACCTTCATCAATCATTCCGCTTTACCGACGTCAATCGCACCATCACCGACATCAATCACACCCCTCCCCTGCACGTCTCTCTCTCCCGCGCTGGCAACTAACATTGCCGACGGACTCCTCCTTCTCGTTGTGCATCTGTTGTGCTCCGCACATCTCTTTCTCCCTTGTCGAAAGCCAACCTCGGCGTTGGTTTCAACCGCCGCGAGAAAGAAGGTCAGCTCTGTGCTCTCCCTTGCCCCGCTGCTTGGCTCACCATCCACCATCACCGTGCGATGCTCACCCACTCATACTTGTTGTTGGACTCCTTGTATTCGTCGTTGGTTGGCACACGGTGTAACACCCTACCACACAGAGCCTTACGCTTAAGTCGTAAAGCAGAGGTGGCAAGGTATTACGACCTCTAAAAATTAAAATACATACTTATAATAGTAGAAAGAAGATAATAGACTAGGAGCCTTGAAAAATGGGTAAAACAAAATCGCAAAATGAAAAGCGCCACGCTCCGAAGACGGAACAACTTGCGTGTGAGGAAAACTATAACTATCAAACGTAAGATAATAAAAGTAGGAATAGAAAGCCAAAGGTACAAAATAACAAGCTCCTAACTCAGTCTGCGAAGTCAAGGCTGGCCGGAGAATATTTACATATACATATATACATATCCAAAACCCAAGATGTACATAAACAAAATCCTGCCTCTCCATAAACCTCTAAGAGGATCAAAAGGAATAAGTTATGTGGAGAGAAAGCTAAGTACGTGTATATACATCACTGCACAACAAAAGAACACAGTAACCACTTTACCTCAGGTGTCCAGACGCCTAATGAGATACCTTTCGACCTGCATCTGAAAAATAACAACATAGTATGGAATGAGAACTGGAGGTTCTCAGTATGGTAAAGGTGCCCACATAGTTAATATAAAAGGTCTCGGAAAAGCCAGAGGCATTCTTAGAACTTCGACACTCAGATTTCAGCCTAAGAATTCAACTAAACCAGAAATTAGGTAAGTTGTCTAAGGTATTCTAGTTCTAAATCTAACTTTAACTTAATACTTCACTTTCTGTCGCCTCCAATCCTCCGAATCACTGGTGGAACAACCCTCTCCCCTCACACCTTCGTCAAGAGGGATTTCTCAGAAAACATACATATACAGTTCAAGCAAGGAAAACACAGATAGAGAAACATTTACAGCAAGTAGAACAAGTAACAGATAAGCAGAATTAAACAGTTAAGCAAACTAAAACAATGCACACTCAAACAAAGCAAACAAATGCATATGATGTATGCCTGTCCTATGGCTGATGAGTCTCATCTGTCGGTTATACAGCCAACCCGACAAGTCCTGATAGTTAACCATTGGACAGTCCCTCTGTGCGCGCATCCCCAAGCTCAATAATATTCCATGGAGTCAAACTCTAAGCTCAAATATAATATTCCATGGAGTCACACTCCAAGCTCAATAGTATAGTATTCCATGGAGTTAAACTCCAAGCTCAAATAATATTCAATATTCATATTTATATGCATGCCCATGGGGGAATCCGGGGAGTTAAAGTGCCCGGTCACATCTTGCGACAGAGGGTCAACAAATAGTCTCAAATATACAAGCCACATAATAATCTCTTTCCCTTTAAAATATTACCTCCAATCAAAACTCCAATTCTTAAAGAAACTTTGGCAATATCTCCTCTAAGACTCAAATTTCTGCCACCCTTCAAGGGTCCCAACTATCAAACCAAACACCTCTCAGTCACTCAAATCATTTCCAATAACATATTATTTCATAATCAAACAAATACCAATATTAAATCTTTTTCTAAACCGACCAACTTCAACAGCAAATTATTAACACAACTAAACCTCATATTTTATACCATATACACAATCCATCTATTATACATTCAGTCCATTCCTATCTTAAGGTCTTTTAGCCTAAGTTTTCACGTGACATTAAATATTAACTACGAGAAACCAAAACCATACCTTCGTACGGAATCAAAATATTCGAAGCTCCGGAGAAGCTTTCTGACTGAGCTATCGAAGAAGAAAATGTCCAGAATCATCTATGCCTCCTAAAATTCCCGTTGGCCAAACCCAAAGAAAAGATGAGGTATGTCACTGTCAACTTTCACTAATCAAAAATGGTGCCAACGTGTAGAAGAAGAGGTTACGAATACTCTTACCGGATTAGATTTTTGATTGGAGTTACGGATTGCAAGAAATCAAAGCCGGAAGTTCGAAGGGATTTACGTTCTTTCCTTTTTTTTTCTCTTCGTTACGCTATTCTCTCTCTTTTTTCTTTCTTACGATATTCATCTATATATATATATATATATATATATATATATATATATATATATATATGTATACGTATGACTTATGAAGGCTTATATATAAGCCGCTTTAGCTTTCTTTATTATTATTATATATTTATATGTATGTATATATGCATAATAATAGTGATAATATATACATGTAACTTAATCCAAAATGTAAACCGTCTTTGATTTCTGTACAAGATGTCTCTGGTACGGGTTGAGAGGAGGATCGGGAACCTGCGGGTCGAGGTGGATGTCGGACTACTCGAGTGGAGCGGAGGGGAGGTACCTGCAAAGACACTCCGACGCTCAAGTCAGAATGGATCTAACAGGTAGAAAGTGTGAGGAATGAATGAATACCTGGAGGGACCTGGGTCCTCTTATTTATAGGCGATGATAGTTATCTTATCTTATCTTGTTTGGCCAAGATAAGAGAGGTGTTTGAAATCGAAAGTTGGTTAGGTGCTCTGAAGGGCCGGTTTTGGGCCTTCAGGTCGAAACGGGTTGTTCCCGAGAAACCGGGTGCGTAGAATCCGTGGGTCGGATCCGTAACAATTTCCATCCTTTATAATTAATAATAGTAATAATAGTACTAGCAATAGCAATGATGATCATGTAATAATAATAATAATAATAATAATAATAATAATAATAATAATAATAAACGTAATAATAGTAATAATAATAATAATAATAATAATAATAATAACGTAGTGAATATAATAACAATAATGAATACATAATACTAGGGTTTAAAACTATATAAACTTATAATATATATAATACTCATAACAATTGTATGTAATGTTTATAATAATAATAATAATAATAATAATAATAATAATAATAATATTATGGATTTGATTAAATTTAAATTATTATAAAATTAGTTCAATTACTGATAATAAAAATAATTTTTTAAAAATAAAAAATTCTAATTTTATAAAATAAATTATAACTTATTTATATTTATATTTTTTTAAAATTGAGGGTCGCTACACACGGACACCATCACCGGTGGGTTTTAATTTTTAAAAGGGTGTTCATGAAATGCATTTGGTTGAGTGAATGGATTTTGCTTCTCCTATGCATAAAATAACCATCCACGTAACACTTGAAATAACTATCTAGCTTCCTAGAAAACTGAACATCTCACATTTGTTAACTGTTTATACTTAAAGCGAATCTAATAAAATAACCATCCGATTATTCATTAAAGCAACCATCTACACCAACAATAACCATCCGATTTTGTATTGGGCGGTGTCGCCGGGAGTCCGCGTTGGTGTCGACACAATCGGGAGAGGAGAAGGAGGGGATTGCAATGGCGCAGGTAAAGCTGCGACGGCGAGAGAGAAATTAAAAATTGGAAGGTTACGATAAGATTAGAAATAACTATACGTAATTTGAGTTTTAATACCTTGTCTTTTTTCCGAAAGCTAGAGTTTTATAACGAGAATATGTTCAATTAGCCATAAAATGGAAACAAATCTACATGACTCAACTTAGGAGCTCAAAATTTTGAATTAGGATCCGCAACCACATCATGCTAAATTGCAAAATGATATTGATATTAATTTACATATTTTTTTTTTTTTGGTCAGGGGTCCAGACCGAAAGAGGCCCAAACCCAAAATTACATAATTTAATCACAGCAAAGCACATTACTGGCATAAGACAATTCGGAACGGAACCTCATGTAAGAAAAGGAAAATAATGGTCCCTTCCAAACTTTAAATTTATTTTATAAATTATATATAAATTTTAGTTTAATTTTTTTAAACAAATTAATTTACTTTTTTTTATTATAAAATTAATTTTTAGTCCCCCCTAAAATTTAACCTAAGTCGGCCCCTGAAAGCAATGAATTATTGGCGGATATAAGTTATCTAAAATGTGAGATCAGACTTTAGTGGGTGAATGATTCATGACATCCAAAGATGATATGCTTACATGATTACATCTTGCTTACCATTCCAAAGACAACATCTTTAGTTTTCAGTTTTTCACCCCTTCTTGTAGCAAGAAATAAAGGTAATTAAACAAGTGAATGTTGACTAGAAAAAATATAAAAAATAAATATTATTTTCCTTATCATTTGTCCAAAGAACAATTTTTTTTTTATAATTTATCTAACTATTTAAATAATTGTTCTAACAAGTTTTCAACCATTTAAATAATTCGTTTAAATAATCTCTATAAATATTGACTTGTTGACATATTAAAAACTTCATGCTTAAACTAATTATTTTAAATGATTAGAGATCGAATAAAAATTTTAAATTTTAAAAAATTATTTTAATTTTTTGATAAATAATGAGAAACTGAAAAAATACACTCGAAATTTGGATTTTGGACCATGAAACTTGATAAAAGGTATTAAAAAAATAAAAGTTTTATATAAATTATAGATCAACGATTGATTATAGAAAAGATGTGATATAGCATAGAAAACAAATAGAATATAATAATGTGTGTGTGGTAGAAAATAAAAAAGAAAAAAGAAAAATGTTTAGTAATCTTCAACTTCTTGATCTGCACCTTCTGCACCAACTTCTTCGTAGTCCTTCTGGAGAGCAGCAAGATCCTCACGAGCCTCAGAGAACTCACCTTCTTCCATGCCTTCACTGACATACCAATGAACAAAGGCTCTCTTTGCGAACATGAGATCGAATTTGTGGTCAATGCGAGAGAAAACCTCTGCCACTGCTGTGTTGTTGCTTATCATACATACTGCTCTCTTCACCTTTGCCAGATCTCCTCCCGGCACCGCCGTTGGTGGCTGGTAGTTGATTCCGCACTTGAAACCAGTTGGACACCTGCAATTTCATCGTAATAAACACTCTTAATAATTATAAAAATATCATTATTATTATGAAATTAATTATTTATATAAAATATACGTTAAAATACAAAATATATATTAAAAATATATAATAGTTGAAGTTATTGATTTTTTTGTATGTATACATAATATTTTTGTTAACTAATTGGATATTTAAATTATCTTTTAATAACGATTATTCTAATATGATTATGTTACAATAATTATAATATTTTAAAAAATATTGTTAAAATTAAAATAACTCTTTTTAAAAAGTATTGTTTAAAAAAATATTACCAAAATATAAAAAAATATGACTTTAATTTTAATTTTATTTGCATAATTACTACAATTACTATGACATATATAGTTATATTAAAATCCACTGATAAATAAAAAAAAAATCAAACCATCAATCAACCAATGCATATAAAAATACAATTTTGACATCTCATATATTCTTTTATTATACTACAATACTATAATAATTAATTTAGTAATTAGATTTTAGTGTGTATATAATATATAATATTTTTTTTTAATTAACAAAAAGAAACAAAATACATATTATTTAAAAAATAATAATGTCACTCTTATTATTTATAATGTTACTCTATATATGATTTTTTTAACATTGTATGTATACATAAATTTTATAAAAAAAATAACATCATTAAAATAAGAGCGGTAATATATATTTCTATTAAGGTGGAAATTTAAATGCAGTCAATTTCACCTGAAGTTGATAGTTAAGAGTCGTTAGATAAAAATTTAATCAAATCAATCAAATCATCTAACCACTCTCGATTATCAACTTCACATGATTGCACCTGAATTTCCACTTTCTATTAATCATAAAAAAATAATATGTATTATAAAAGGCTTAAGATGGAGATTATTTAGAGAAGGAAAAAGTGTAGTTACCAATCAACAAATTGAACGGTTCGCTTTGTCTTAATATTTGAGACAGCAACATTAACATCTTTTGGGACAACATCTCCACGATACATTAGGCAGCAAGCCATGTACTTTCCATTTCTTGGATCACACTTTGCCATCATATTTGCCGGCTCAAAGACTGCTCTGGTGATCTCGGCCACCGCCAGCTGCTCGTGATACGCCTTGGCGGACGATATCACGGGCGCATAGGAGGAGAGCATGAAGTGAATTCTTGGATACGGCACAAGGTTTGTTTGGAACTCTGTTATGTCAACATTTATGGCTCCCTGAAATCTCAATGAAGTTGTTAATGAAGAGATGCACTGAGATATCAAGCGGTTCAAGTTGGAGTAAGTTGGTCTTTCAATGTCCAATGATCTTCTGCAGATATCGTATATTGCTTCGTTGTCCAAAAGCACAACCACATCACTGTGCTCAATTAGACCATGGTTCGCTAGAACTGTGTTGTAAGGTTCAACCACAGCGGTAGATACCTTCAACAACAACATTATTTCATCACATACATTATTCAATAAAGCACTAATATTTAAGCATGAATTTGATCAAACAGAGAATATATATATATACCATAAGATATCATTAGGCATGCCTTTATCATTAGTACATCACATATTGACACACTAATTAAATTTTTTTTATATTTCAGTATATATTTTATACTTATGATTGATTTTTTGTTTACATAACTTTTGTTGTCAAAAATATAGTCAAAAGTACAGGGAGGTAAGAAATGTAAGAGAGTATCATCCAAATTAAAAACATATAAAGTAATATATCAATCTTAGATGATATAATAATATATTTCAATTCAATTTATTCTAATCTTAGCTTATTTTGTTATAATTTAGTGTAATTTAGGAGTGTTCAAGCTATGGTTTGGCTCAAAATCAGCTTCGTACCCAATATATATTTTGTCAGGTTCAGTTTTTTTTAGTGCCATTTTAGGGTCGGATTCGAATTTTGCTTTGAATCATATGATCTAGAATTGGTTTTTTATAGTAAAAATGTTTAATTATTCTGTTGGTTCTTATAGTTTTACGAAATTTTCAATTAAGTCTCTATACTTTTTTTCTTTTTAATTGAGTCCTTACACCAAATTTTATTTTTAATTGGTTCCTATACTTTTTTTTCTTTTATTTGGATCTTTATACCAATTTTTTTTAATTGGGTTCTTATATAATTAAACCAATTACTGTTAAGAAAGACTTAATTGAAAAAAAAATTAGTATAGAAACTCAATTAAAAAGAAAAAAAAGTATAAGAACCTAATTGAAAATTTTGCGAAACTATAGGGACCAACAGAATAATTAAACCTAGTAAAAATATATATTTTAGAATGAAATGAGTAGAGTAAATTATATTTTTATATTTTAATTGATATTTTTTATATTATACGATATTACTTTTGTTTTAAAATATAGTATAAATATAATATAATATTTATTAAATTTAAATTTTAAAAATAAAATTTTATTACTTTAGTATATAAAATTTACAAATTTTTATATATTAATTTTGCATCAAATCAATATGGTTTAACTCCGTTTATTTCGAGTTACTTTCATACTAAATTAAAATAGATCTAATATCTTTTTAGAGTTGTACCTGCACCTAATTAAAACTGACCCGATCCATGAACATTCTTAGACTGTAATTAATTAATTAATTAATACCTGGGGAGAAGGATAAATGATGAAGCCAAGTCTAGACTTCTTGCCATATTCAGCAGACAAGCGTTCCAAAAGCAATGAGCCTAAACCAGAACCAGTGCCACCACCAGCAGCATTAAAAAACATGAATCCTTGCAACCCACTGCAATTTTCAGCCAACTTCCGGATACGGTTCAAGCATACCTCTTCAACTTCTCTTCCAACTACAACATATATATTATTTTATTATATTCGATTCAACTAACTTCACTTGAAAACATTGACTCACCTGTATAACGTCCTCTTGAAAAATTATTAGCAGCATCTTCTTTGCCAGAAATTAACTTTTCAGGATGAAAGAGTTGTCTGTAAGCACCAGATCTTACTTCATCAACTACAGTGGGTTCAAGATCAACAAATAAAGCCCTTGGAACAAAGTGACCAGATCCACTTTCACTAAAGAATGTGCTGAACGCATCGTGTTCTGAAATTTCTGCCGAATCACTACAATACACAAGTAGGTACAAATTGGTATTTATCATTCTATATTTTATAGGAATAAACCTTTTTTTTCTTCTGTTAATTATTTGTTACAATTATGCTGCGTGTACACCACTAAAATTAACCAGCACTATAAAGTACATGTTAGAATACAAATATCTAAAATAAATTATCAAATTTATTGGTGATGTTGGTTACTACAGCATATAATAATATGCATGTTTATTCATCATTTAACAAATTTTCATCACACAACCAAAGAATAATTGAATACACTATAATTAAATCCAGCAAGATGAATAATCAATAAATAACATTGAAATTAGCAAAGCTGAAATGTCAATTCAATCCACGGCCTACAACCGACCATAACAAGAAGAATCCTTAGAATGCATGCAATGTTTCAAAGGTATTAAATTTCTTCAAATGAAAAAAAAAAAACAAAAAAATTAATTCTATAATGCCTATAAATTAGCGTATAAATTTTACTTAAATTATTTTTTTATAGTAAATTTTTGTTTTTTTAAATTATTTATTTTTATATTTTTTAAATTAAATATTAATTTTTAATTTTTTTAATAATTAGACACCATCTTTCAGACACTATAGCATTCACCAAAAAAAGAGAGCAGAAGTTCCAAATTGGATTAAATGAACCTTTCTCGTGTTTGTTAGTTTTCTCTTTTTCTCTTTCTTTTTTTTTTCTCCGTAAAAAATACACATTTGCTATAATGATCCAATAATAAAAAATTCATACAAAATACCAAAATTGAAAACAATGATAAAAAATTTCACCCAAAATAATAAGAAATTCCTTGGCATTCAAAGAATTTTCCAGCAAGTCAATCAGAAAGAACTTATGAATAAAACTAAGAATTACATTAAATGCAACAAATATATTTTTCTTACAAAATTATGAAAATAAAAAATGGAAAGCACAAACCTGGCCATGACCCCATCAGGTTGAATGCCATGTTCAAGGCAATATAGCTCCCAACATGAATTCCCAACCTGAATTCCAGCTTGTCCAATATGAATGCTTATTATTTCTCTCATCTTTCTTTCTCTTTATTTTTATTTTCTATATGAACGAAGAACGCTAATCACAATAATTATTGACTTTCGAAGAAATATAAATTCTATATGAGAAGGAAAATGCAAAAAGTAAGAAATGGAGAAGGAGAAGAAGAAAATCTATTTTATCCCTTTTCTCCCTAACTTTGCAATTAACATCTAACACAAACTAAATCATTACGTCAAACTCCAAAGCCCAAAAAATTAATTTTTAGCCGTTGATTCCATGTTTAAGTTAATGGACGAATTTCTGTTTTTTCTTTTTTTTTAATAATATTGACTAGCAGCTGTCATTTGTTGCCAAATTTACGGGGACCCAAGATTTTTTTTTTTTTTGAAATATTAATTGAGTTTATTTGATAGATTTTCTTTTCTTCAAGAATTACACTCGAATTCGAGACCTTTAGTGAAGATAAAAAAAATTATGCCATTTGAGTTATAGCTCGTTAGCTTATTTGATAAGTTAACATTAAAGTAATAATAGAAGTTATAAGAGTTATATTCGATAAAATTGTTTTTAAATTTTAATAAATATAAATGTCATAAAAATTGAAAATATTAGGTATTTTTATAAGTATTTCTAATTTTTTAAAATTAAAAAGATAAATATATAATTTTTTATTACCAAATACAAAGGTACAACTTAGTAAGACTTTCATTTTTTTGGAAACAACTTACTAAAATTGACCTTGAAAATTATTTTTTTTAGTTGTAACAGTCAAATTTGATAAATGGAAATAAAAGTAATTTCCAATAAGAAAAACTTATAACAGTTGTAAAAACATTTCTATTAAAAAAAGAAAAATTTTTGAAATCTAACAATTTTTAGTATTTTTTATTATTATTTGATCTGTATAAACGTTAATTGTCTTTAATAAATAAATTTTTTAAATTTGTGTATAAATTTTAAAAAAATATAAATACAAATTATATTAATTTATATATATATAATTTTGATAAATATATATACAAATTATATATTTTTATATATAAAATTTTTATAGATATAAATGTAAATTATTGTTGATTAAATATTATTAAAAAATAATAATATTTACTAGTTATATCGATTAGTTTGAACAAAATATACCAATGAGAGCCAAAGTGAGTTGCTTTGATCACTCAAATAACTTTTGTTAAAGCTACCTTTTGTGCAAAGAGAGTTATTCACAACTTATCCTAATTTTATGTGTCTCGAGAATATATACGAATATTAGTAATTAAAAAATGATATAAAAAATATATTTTTTAAATTTTTAATAAATTTATACTCATTTATTAAGATAAAAATTTAAAAACTTTTAAAAAGAATAGATTTACAGGTTAACTAAACCCATGTTATTACCGAGAGTGCAAATTTAGGATGAACCTTAATAAATAGGTGCATAAATAATAAATTTAAAAAAAATTAATAATAAAACTCAAATCCAAAATTTATAAGTAAGAACGGAGAAATTATATAATTTGAGTTATAACTCGCAAATCCTTCTTTCTTTTTGCTCTTATATTTTGTTATTGTTTAATTTTTCATTTGGATGAGTTTATATATCCAGAGATTGAAACAAGAAAACATCAGTGGCAGTGAGAGAGAGAGAGAGATGGAAGCTGGAAAGGGAACCGTCAAAGCTGTGGCTCTCATCGTCGGAGATAACAACGTCAAGGGTTCTATTCACTTCCTTCACCAATCCAATGGTTTCTTCTTCTTCTTTTTCTTCTTCTTCTTCTTCTTCTTCTTCTTCTTTCTCTCAATTTCACTTCACTGTGTATATGGATGGATGGATGGTTGCAGGTACTACTCATGTTTCAGGAAGGATAACAGGACTCTCACCGGGGCTTCATGGCTTCCATATCCATGCTCTTGGTGACACTACCAATGGCTGCAATTCCACGGGTCCTCACTTCAATCCTCTTAACAAACACCATGGAGCTCCTGCCGATCATCACCGTCATGCTGGTGATTTGGGTAACATTCTTGCAGGCCCTGATGGTATCATTTTTTATCAATTCTTTTTATTTTCTCAATTCTTTCTATCATTTGATTTTTCTCCTAACAACACATTTTGTTCTTTTCTCATTCAGGGGTTGCTGAGATTTCTATCACAGATTCACAGGTAATTACACAACTAAACTTTGGTTATTGCTGTGTTTGTAGAATTCAAATTTGACATCTTTTGTGTTGTATAATTCACATTTCAATTTAACAAATGAACCCTTAATTGTACTTATCTCTTTCAACTTTAAATGTAGTTCAATTGGATCTAGAATGCTTTAGTTCTTCTTTCTGATTCCTTTCCGTTTTCGATGTAGATTCCGTTAAGTGGAGTGCATTCCATACTTGGCAGGGCGGTTGTTGTGCATGCTGATCCTGATGACCTTGGAAGGGGTAAGATAGGTCAAGTAGTTGAACATGTCAATGTGATTTACTCTTCTTTTACTCCATAACTGTTACTACTCTTGGATTATTTTTCCTTAATATTGAGATGTTGAAACAGAGAATTATGATTTAGTCCTGGTTGATTCTGTTTTGTTAAAAGTGCACCTTCACATTCTGTATCTGGATGCTTGGTTGGATGCTATTTACTGCAAATATAATCTGTTATTATGGGAAGTACAAAGGATTTTGTTAGCTTGCTTAGTGACGATAAGCGTTATGCTTCATATTATTTACTTCAGCTCTTTCAATCTGATTGATATCTTGTATTTTTTGCACCATGTATGAGTCTTATGCTAAAGTGCCTTATTTGTTTGTTTAAAGGTTTATGTTTATTGCTTGCTTTATAGATGCATATAGTGTAAAACCTAACATTTTGGTTGCTTTGAATACTGTCTCTGAGACACTGGAGATAGAAATGCCTGCATGCTTCTTTGTCTTTGTCTTTGTATTCATATCTCAGACATAGTCCACGACTATAAAATTGATACTGCTTGTACCTATTCACCATTTTTGAGTTTTTGAGCATTTGTTTATCATGATACAGGTGGTCATGAACTCAGCAAAACTACTGGGAATGCAGGTGCAAGAGTAGGATGCGGTAATACTTCCGAACTTTAGATTGTCTACTGTTTGGTATAGTGATTCCCCATTACTAAGCTATGAGCTATTCCAGGAGTGTGGGTGTGTGGTTTGTGGAACATTTTTCAGATTCCTAGGAATCAGAACATGAGAAATTTGAAAACAGTCTGCAAAACCACATGCTCATAGTTATTGAATGGCCACAGCATATGGATTTTTCTTGTCAAACATGTTTGAGTAAGGACAAAAGAACCTTACCTAGACACTTATCATGATAAGTTATTATGTTTTGGGTAAATTACACTCATATATGCTTGAAAATTATTCATGTAATATATTCTTACCTTTTCTTTGGTTTAAATGCTTGAAAACTTAATTATTCATGTACACAATTACACATCATCATCATAGCCATTAAATTAGGTTTGCTCAGCATAATAGGCAAGGAAGAATGTCACATATCCTGCAGTTCAGTTCAGTTGTACAGCCTGTTTCTTCTTGCTCTATATGCACCTAAAATATCACAGCGCCATCCTTTCTAGGACTTTTACAAAAACGTGAAAACTCAGGTGCAGTCAACTTCACGTGAAATTGATAGCTGAGAATCGTTAAATAATTTGAATGATTTGACTAAATTTTTATCTAATGACTCTCAATTATCAACTTCACATGAAATTAACTGCACCTGAATTTTCACCTTCGAATATTAGTTCATGAAAAGTCGTTTGGTATTTTATACGTTGAAGACTGACAATTGTTAATTGTGTATCAGGTATCATTGGGCTTCAGTCATCTGTTTAGGATGGTTTGCTGCAGATACTTGATATATTCGCAGGTCTATGGTTTCAATATAAGATTAGAAGTACGATGTAACTACTTTTATAGCAACTAAAGTGTGACATGTTAAAAGTTTCATATCAACTCCATGACAATCTTGGTTCACAATATATAAGGTGGAGTTATCTTGGTCTTGAGATTGATTTGGCAAGAACGGTCTTCAACATCATCCCGGATAGTGCATCCGCACATTACAAAATAAGAAACAAATAACCCCAATTCTTGAATCAAATGCGCCAACACATTCTGTTACACTCTGTTAAATTTCGTTGTTAACAGCATCGCTTGCATAAAATGTAATATTCATATTAAGCCTTAAGAGTTAATCAATCTATCATCTGAATGAAAATGCTTCTCCTTCAAAAAGGATAGGATAAAGAGATAAAAATTATTTACAACTAAACACTGGGTGGACATGAACATGTTGACTGCAAAGCTGAGTTAACTAAATGTAATGAAACTACATAAATCAGTAACAATGTTAACTGTCTCACAATGTTGACAAAGAATGTGTACGGCTAGCCTCTCAACCAGGTGTTCCTGTAAGATGAATTGTCCTTTAGGGAGGCATCATGAGGCTTGTACTCCATAATATAGCCATGAGGAAGCTTTAAATGGCGCTTAATGGAATCTCTGAGAGCCATTACAGCCTGGAAAGTGAAGCAAGATATAATTAGAGACAAGCATGAATATGCATTTATACACATGTCCAGAATCCATAAGAATGCCAACCTGATTGTCAGAAGCGTTGCGATTCCAGACGCTAAGTATATCTTCATTAAAACGAATGCTGAGTACTGCACCACATATCTGATCTCCATAATCCAATTGGTCACCTACTAAGGCAAGAACCTGCACTCAACCATGTAATGCTATTACTACTTTCACCATTTCCGAGTCCAATAATAAAAGATAGAAATACAACAGTAATTGACAGCATGGATAACGAGATATTTTGTTGCCATCATAGATTTATTCTGAAGGGGAAGGAATATGTATTTGGTTGGGGACAAAAGCATAGGAAAGACTTTAATCAACAAAATCAGGTCGATATAATTAGAAAAGTCATTAAATTGTCACCATATGCAAAATTGTCGGCAAAAATAAAACCAATAGGAATTGCAAACAGAAGAAAATTAGCTAATCCATTTGCATTTTTTTTCCAAAATGATGAAACTAGTTCCGTCAAAAATCATATGCAAGGAAACTGATGAATAGGATTACTTTTTCAATTAGTCACTAGCAAATATTTCCTCTTTAATTTATCCGAAGCAAACTAATTTTCTTTAACAGGATTCCTCACTAATTAATTACATCATAAAGAGGAACTCGAGGTTTTGCAACTACAAATACAAATTCACATTCAACTGTAGTCAAGGAATTTATTCTAGGACGAGTTCTATATGGTGTTCAAAATTCATAGTTTGCTTTTGAAACAATTTTATTTTCAAATTGCACAGATTCAACAACAACAATAGCAATGACCAAGTCTTCCACTTGGGGGGTAGCTACTAGCTAGCTACATGGATTGATCGACACTTTTGTGTTCTATTGTAAAGCGTGTCTATAGTCAAATTATTAAGTTATAAATATTTACTAATGAATGTATAGCAGTTACTAACGCGGGGTGTAGTAAGTGAACAAACTGGAAATTGGACGGAAAATACCCACATAACCCACTCTAAAATCCATTAGGCAGGGAAATTTGGGGATTTTGCGCTCCACATGTGATCTTTGTGAGATTTGCCACAATAGGCCGAGATTCTGGCAGCGATCTTGCCAGGGATGGCCAAGACCAAAAACCAAGATCGCATATGATCTCATCCCAAGTTGTCACTGGGATGGGATGGGAACCACACTGGGATCGCTGAGATTAGCTACGATGTTTAAAGATTCATTTTTGTCTTCAGTTTCAGTAATTTAAATCAAGGCAGAAACATATACAGCTCATATGCCACTCAATTATTAATTATTCTTCAATTGTAAGGGTATATTCAGATAGCAACAAGACTTAGCCTACATGTATCAATACATACATAACATTACAATCCCTAAAAATAAGTAAAATATTTTTTTTAAAAAAAAAAGTAGTTTTCCGCTTTTCTGTAGTACAGATTTAAATAATCACTGGAAAACTTCTTTTGAAGCTTTAATATTACTAGTACAGAAATTGTTAGCAGACATTTATCAGGGAATAAAAAAGAAAGAAGACTCAGAGAAAATATTTGACTCACCAGGTCCTCCCAAAAACGACCCGAAACAGCTTTTTTGAACCGTATAATCCATTTACCACCATTGCAGTTAGCAGAGTCCTATTTTCAAAAAGGAAAAAAAAAAACTTATAGTGTGCTATTTGAAGTTTAACAGCTTATACATTATCAATCAACAAGAGAATGCAACTTCGGCCAAGTCTTTAAGTACCTACCTCCCATAGGGGTCGGATTCCTTCCTTAAAAAGATGCAAATCTGTTGGACTAGGCAAAGAAGAAGGTCGAGCGAGATGGCAATAGCAAACCCAAAATCCTTCAACCTATTTATATAAACAAACAATTGTCAAATAAAGAATACATGACAATGGATTTATATTCAACAACAAACCTCAGTATAGTATTCTACTTACAGTACTGAAATCAACAATCTTCTTTATGTTATCCTCATATGATGTTTGATTTCGAACTCCTGGTGTTCGCCGTGTGTACCAAAATACAAATTTGTGCTGCTCAAGGAAATAACCCAACAGAAATAAACTGAAATGTCAACCTCCACCAAGAGCTTCTATGGAAGCGAAAATGGAGATAAATTCATATAAACACAACACATAGTAGAACATAATGTCGATCTGATAAGAGCTTAATCTAATTAGAACGAAAACAAGCCAGAATAACCCCTTCTTTAGGAACGAAAAAAGAGAAGAAAAATGAAACTAGCATTTAATTTTCAATGAACTGTACCATGCTATTGTCGCAAGTAATCGTTCGAAAATACAGAAAGTACAAAGATTGGATTCAAAGTTGAGATTCACCTAAAACAAGATAAATTAAACTAATAAATGGGGGAGAAAAATCCTTCTTTTTTCTCTGAAAGAAGATGGATAGATGAACCTTTAGCGGGTGAAGACCAGCTTTAAGATCACGAGCATGGCGCTCCTCGACTTCAGAAGAAGAATCTAGGGTTCGCTGAGCAGTGTCAGAGTTAGTGTTGTTGTTGTTGCTCTCCAATTCCTTCTTCTCCGCTGTGAAATCCATTATCGGCTGCTAAAACCCTAATCCCCTTTTCCCCTTATTGTGTTGTGTGTTTAATCTTCGTTTCTTCATGTTGGCGTCTTCAAATCATTATTCTATCATTTCATTTTTTATTTTTTATTAATTTAGAGGGCGTTTGGAAATTGAAATGCGAATGCCACCTGTGGGACTAAATTTTATCACCTATGTTACAAATATATTAAAATCAGTTATAAAATTTATTTATTAATATAAAATATATATTAAAATATAAATATATATTAAAATAAATTAAATTATATATTTATATATAGATATATTAGTAATTAATTTTATATATAAATAATATTTTAAATATTTTATATTTATCTATAAAATTCACAACATAGATCGATTTGATTTTTAAATTTTTAGTTACACTATTATAATTTTTTATATTAAATTTTAGATATTATAGTAATTTTTAATCTTCTTTTACTATTAACTTAGTAAATAGAATGATGAGCTAGTACTTTTTTATTATGTAGAATAACGGTGATATTTAATCAAAGTTAAAATGTTCAATCAAAATGTGTATAAACATTGAGGTACCTTTCGATCTCTTTAATAAAGATTGGGTGAACGTGAGCAAGAGTTTTGGTTGTGCTCAGGATGATAGCAATCTCTCGTTGCCAAATTCTTCTCCAAATTCTGGACTTTGTGTCTGATTTGAGTTTTTACATGATTCAAGAGTTGTCGCTGTCAATACCACTAAACAAACACTTTTTCAAATATCAAATATGGAAGTTGCCTTGGCGAAAGGGAGTTCCTCAGCGTTTTTGAAAATTTTCCGAGCTCACTCTACTCCTAAGACAGTCCCCTGAACGCCTGGTAGCACTTCTCTCCTCTCTTACCTTCTCGAGACAAGGGATAAGCTCCATGTTCCGCTCGCATCAAATCCCTACAGATGACGCTAATGTTCAGTTGCTTGTTAAGACCGATGGTCGGTTGTATGGCTAGGTGTGAGCAATGGTGAGATGTTGAGAATCAGGACCTGGACGCGAGCTTGGTGAGGGGGAGTGGGGCCACGATCATCAATAAGACGGCGGTAGGAGCCACTTGCAAGGATACTCTGATGCTAAAATTAGTGTCCGTATGATGAGACAGCTAATTAGGATAAAAGAATGATGTACCTTAGGAGAGGGGTAGGTCTCTCCCTTTTTATACTTTATACTAGGGTGGATCTTTTCGCTCGAGCTCATTCGCTTAAAAATTTCTATCAGTTGTCTAGTTCTTTTTCAGGAGATGGTGTGACCTGTGGGTCACTTTAGCTTGTATGAATAAAAAATCTGTCAGATCTAGCGGTGTTCTTGGATCGGATCCAATTCGCACATCCGCGGTGTTTATTCGAATTCGATTTAAAAATTGCGGATTGGATCCGATCCGCAAGACTATCGGATCTGATTGAATCTGATCCGCACACTCGTAGGATCGGATTGCGGATTTTGTGTAGATATCCGCATATCCGCGTATCCGCAAAAATAAAGAAATAAATAAGCAAATATTCTTTTTATGTTTTATTTCAACTAATAATTATTCTATATGTTATATTATTTTAATTTATTATTTAAGAAAAGTATGTTTAATATTATTTTAAGAGTTAACATATTTAAAAGAATAGAAAAAACAAATTTTATTGATATTTTTTAATAAAAATAAACTTTTAAAAGTGTATTTGTGTCTTGTAGATATATCCGATATCCGATTTGCATATTTGTGAATCGGATTGAATCCAAACTTAAAAGCTGTGAATATCGGATCTAATTCGATAATTTTAATATGAATCGAATCGAAATTTTAATTATATCTAATTCAATCTGATTCGCGTTCACCCCTATTCAGATCGGTAATCTAAAGAATGGATTTTCAGCCCTTATTAGGCTGGGCCAAAAGAGATGTATTATTGTCTTGTCTTGGTTGTATGTATGCGACTAAAACTTAAAAGTGAGGTCATAATGTCAGTCATACATTAGTATAGCTCGCTTGTGTGTTCGGTGGTGGTTTCAAAGGTTAGGAGACAATATTAGAAATTACAAACACCTATTTTTGGTATAAAATAGTGTGCAATTATAATTACACACATGAATTTTGAAAATTATTTAGATAAATGTTGTTAACAACAATTGCTTTATGAGAAAGTAAATGAAAAATTTTATTTTAAAAAAATCATAATTTCATGATTCATATAAAAAATATTTTTATATTTTTTACAAAGTAAAAAAAAAAAACTTATTTTAACAATATAAATAGATAATTCAAAACAAAAGAAAAGAAAAAAATCCAATAAGAAGCGTATGGTAGAGGATTTTCTCCTTATTGGGGCATGTGGACCATTCCTAAATTTGTCATCTTTAAGAATAGACAATAACTCAACTCAAACCATCTCATCATTTCATTTTATTTGCTTTCCTTATTATACCTTTTGAGTTCACTCTTCTCCCACATGCTACAACACACCATTCCTCAACTATCAAATTCTAGAGAGAGATCATGGATATTGAAGAGTGGGAGTACCTTCCAGATAATGGGTACCTTGATTTCAATGATGAGGGTGGGAAGCAAATCTTCCTTGGCAAGAGAAACTTGGAGCCAAAAAGTGCTTTTGACATGGATTACTTTTGTTCATCTCCACCAAGAAGCCCAAGGACCATGATTCACAACAATCACAATCACAATCAACTTGTTCCTCTTCCAATTCTTTTACAACCCAGAATTGGAAACTCCTCATCAGATAACAACGTTGTTTCCCCTAACACAGTTGATCATGACACTGTCTCACAGGTTTTTTTCAAGACCAAGGAAAACGAATTCGCCGACATGAAATTGGACACAGGTATATAAATACACCTATTATTTCACGCATTTTCAATGTGTATTTTATATTTTTGACAAATATTCTTTGATTTATTATCGGTATAAATGTATTATTTCACCTGTTTTCATATATTTTATAGCGATAGCTGATTCTTAGCATTACAGAATGTTCTAGAATGTTCTACATACATAAAATACCTTGGCTAGAACATTGTTTGGTTCATTATTGGTGTTCCTAACATGCATACATACAGGTAGCTTAAAATTTGAGGAGAAAGGTGAGATGATTACGTCTCCAAGAATGATAACTTCGCCTAGAATGAAGATTGAGAAGAAAGAAGTTCTTGGGATGGAGTGCGATGAGGAAGATGAAGAGGAAGAGGATCGAAGTTGGGAAGAAGAGAATGAGGGTGGATTCAACATATGGAAGTGGAGCTTGAGTGGGGTTGGAGCTATCTGTTCTTTTGGTGTTGCTGCAGCCACCATCTGTTTTCTCTTCTTTGGAAGTCACCAAAAGAGGAACAAGATCCTGCACGACAACACCATTCGCTTCCAGATCTATGCCGATGACAAGGTCAGTTAAGAATTGTTAGATGATAATTTAATCAAATTTGTTAAATTATTTAACGAACTCTCAATTATTAATTTCACATGAAATTCGCTGCACTTGAGTTTTAGTCGTGGAAAAGTATGAGGAGCCAATGGAATGCTTGTATAATGTGTACAATGGAGGTTTGTGGAGTATTAGAGATATAACCATTATTGTTACCTTTTTCCATCGGTTAAAGCTTTTGGGATGAGTGGTATCATGACATGGTATTAGAGTGTTAAATCCAAAAGATTAAGAGGTCGATCTTTAGTGAACTCCAAAATCAATTTAATCTTTTAAAAAGATGTTTATTATTCCTAATACTCGAATGGTTATTCTAGTTAGTATAAGGGATGTTCATAAATAGTTATATTTTTATGGCTTTTTAAATTTGAAATCTATACCTTCATGATGCTCGTAGTTTGTGGAACAAAGTGACAAATATGTGAACAAAATTCTTCTTAAAAGAATAGGAATTTATTTGTAGAATATTCATAAACATGATTTAAAAGATAAAAATATTATTTATATATAAAATTTTTATAAAATATTTACTTTTGGAACAAATTTATATTTCAAACTAAGTCTCTCTTTGAAATATTGAACAATTTTTTTTACTTTGGTAGATGATTTTTTTTTCCAATAGATCTTTTGAGATAAATGTGTTACATCACGGATCTTGCTAATTTTTATATTATGTATCCCTGTCACAATAAAAAATTAAATTTTAGAAAAAAAATAAATGGTGTTGTAAAACTAATTGCAAAAGATGTAATCAAAACCTACATTAACCAATTGTCATTGTCAAAATATTTAATTAACTTCTTACTATTTTAAATGTCATATAAACATCAATATCTAATTAGATAACCGTATAATAATGTATATCAATTAAATTCGTGATATTATTTGAAAGAAAAAAGATTCAGTTTTGATCTTTAAAGTTACACTTAATCTTAATTTAGCTCTTAAAGTTTTAATTATCTCAATTTAGTCTTTAAACTTTTTAATTGACTCTATGACGAAAATTACTAGAAATATCGGTGATTAAAATTTAAAAAATTTAGGTATTAAATTAAGACAATTAAAACTTCAAAAACTAAATTAAAACTAGAGTATAATTTTAGAAACCAAACTGAATATTTTATCCTACTTGAAATGATGAAAATTTTAGCCAGATTAGGTTAAGTTTTTAATAAATGCATGGTTATGAAATTATTGGATAATTGGACTGACCCATGAATATAATTTGGATATGATTGCAGAACATTAAAAAAGTGGTACAGCATGCAACAAAATTTAATGAAGCAGTTTCTGTAGTGGCAGGTGTTCCTATAAGCAGAGCTCACATCACCATTGGAGGTTACTATGATGGACTTTGAACCAATGATTATGTGATTATTTCTTGAAAAAATTATTGGAATTTATACATGGCTGGCTGTTTAAGCAAAAATATACTTCTGTAAATAACATGATGCAGGGATACTTCTGTTTTCCTTGTAGAATACACTAAATTAGCTAGGGGAACAAAAAAAAATTAGAGTGAACATTATTTAGATTTGTCTCTATTATTTTTTGTTTTGGTTATATTAGTGCAAAGGAAAAGATTAAAGAGTTCAATCTTTCTATGAAATTAGTCATTAAAAAAGAGCTACAATTATAAAACTTCAAAAAACAAAATCTATAAACACTATGCATGATTGTGTTTGAATACTATATTTTTATATTAAAATATAAAATTGTGGGACAGAAATTTTTGTAATTGTAGAAATAGCCATAGATATACACATTTTTTATTTTTATATTTTGCATTTTTTATTTCTTTACTTTTACTTTGTAGTCGAATCAACACTAACCAATTCTTTGCTTTTTAGTTTTTATACTAAAAATATTCGCCAACTAATAGTTTCCTATCTAAATAAATACAATCTAAGACAAAATGATAACTAAATACCTAATTGCAATCCTTTTAAAACTTATTACAAAATTACTATTTTTTTTTAGTACAACTAGATATTCTTTCAATATTATTTTTTATTCAATCTTTACAAAAAAAAAGAAAATAAAAAACAAGTGATTTTTTTAATTTTTTGAACAATTGATACTATAAAAGTGAATATTTAAATTAATTAAATATTAATAAATTCTTAAAAATTTAACAAAAGTTAAATTTTAAAGGACAAGTAGTATTTTCTTTTTTTTTTCATACTATTTATGAATATGTCGTTATGTTGGTAGCAATTTTTTTCTTTAGTGCTTAAGGCCTAAATAGAATAATAGCCAACGAGATATAGTTCAAATAGTATAGTCTTCTCATCCTTATCTAAAGGTCTCGAGTTCGAGTTCGAGTCTGTCTCTTAATTTTGAAAAAAAAAAATAAAAATAACTTCAATACAAAAGTTTTGAATGAAACAACTCCTTCACCACATTATAAAAAAAAAATCCTCAAGGAAAAAGTATCTTCAACATGAAAAAAGGTTGTGACTTTATGTTATTCTAAACTTGACCCTTCATATAAAATTTAACAATACATAATATTTTGTTCTTGGATTTACCATACCAAAATAGCCAAGGTTGAGGTTACTATCAAATAGTTTCTTCTCCTCTCTTCTCACGTCTCCATGACAAAAAAACATGGAGATATTTATTATGATATGCATGAAGTCACGAAGCTGTGAATAAGAAAGAAAATGAGTGATTGAACGAAAATATGGTTGCAAACAAAATGAGATTTATTAAGAGATGGCCCACTTGGGAGAACTACTCTCTCAATTTGCATCCATGGACGATTTCTAATGGCACACGTTGTTCAGTTGCATTGTCAATATAAGTGACTGGTTGGTAGGTGTTAGTTGGAATTACACAAATTTGTTCAATGTATTTTGGAAGAAACTACAAAATTGCATAACCTTTTTGGAAACATGTTAAGGATACTCGTCAAGGATTCGGATAATATTTTATTTTATTTTATTTTGTTAAGAAAATAGAATTGAATCCTTCCAATAATTTAAGATTCGGAACTTGAGAATCAAGAAAAGGGTGAGTGACATTGGACAAAAGGGAATCTCAGTTATATATGGGATATGGCTGTCCTTAGAAAATTTTGTGCTTTTATTTTTTTTATTTTACAAAATTTTATGAAAATGAAAAGAAACAATAAAATATGGTTATGTTTTTGAAACATTATATTCTTCGGAAAATGAATAATTTTTTTTTCCTTTAGTATCTTTTCTTACATTTGACTCTAAGATATGATTGATGACCATAAAATTTGAATACATGATTCTATTAAGAATTAAAGTTATGTTACATTATTATTATAAAGGTTTTCACAAGTGCTAGGTGTAATCTAGCACCATACATTTTTTTTTCATTCTATTTAAATTTTATAAAATATAATATCATAATTTAGAAAAAAAAATATCCATTTCCGTTTATTGGTGAGAGTGTTGAGTTGTAATTTTCCTTTTTGCTCTTGCATTTGATGGCTTTTTTCATTGATTTAAATAGTAAAAAATACTATTTTTTAAAATAATCATAAAAAACACCTTTTAAGGCTATTAATGGTTGCTACATGCCCAAGACAAGATTTGAATCATCGACACTTACTTAAACAAACTAGTAAGCTAACTACTAGACCAATTCAATTTAATTATTATTATTATTATTATTATTATTATTATTATTATTATTATTATTATTATTATTAACGCACGTGAATAGAATAAACTACAATTTGTATCTATGAATTTTGCGAACGCTAACAAAAGTATCCATCAAACTAAAAAACTAACATTGTACCCATGAAAGACGGATTCCGTATGACAATAGTACCTAAATCCTAATTTTTTGTTGACTTTTTAATAAAATTCCCAAATGATCCATTTTATCTTCTTCCCCAAATTTCAAACATTCACCACCCTCACCCTTCGTCTTCATCTGTTGCTGCCAGCCACCAAAAAATTAAAAAGATTAAAACTGTGGATTATTAATTATCTGAGGTTATTGTTCAAATATTATAGATTTGTAGATCTGGTGTAGAAAAAGAAAAAGAAGATTGAAATTAACAAAAAAAAAAACATACATTTTGAACAAGAGGGGCAGAATCAAGAGCCTTTGGAAACGGAAGGAAGAATAGGTTGGAAACAACAGATGTGATAGCCTCAGTTGCATTTGTTGCAGAGGAGAAGATTCGTTGGAAACTCACTAGAGGAGCAGCACTTGTTGATGATGTAAGGCGAGCTTGGGAGTGTGAGTCCTTCTTCACCCTGCATTCCCCTGGCCATGTCTTCGATCATACTCAGCATGTTCAGAAGCTCATCATCATCAATGTATTCCGCCACCATTATCCCTCCTTGTTCTCTTGTACTCAAAGTGAAACAAGATCCTTCAACAATAATGTTACTACCACCACAACCATCTAGAGGGTTCTGCAGTGGCCTCGAAAGCCTAGTATGAGCAGCGGCGGCGGTTGCAGTGCAAATATCAATCCATCAAATGGCATGAAGATACTCTAACAGCAGCCTCCTTTTTCTACAGATCGACGGCGCTGAGCAGTGTTTGGAGTCACCGTTGGAAAGAGACCGTAGCCACCGATCTCTTGTTGGCTCTGGTTGCTGAATTCTGCTACTTATTGCTTTGGAATAAAAAGAACAACAATATTCAGGTTGAAGAGGTTGAAAAGAATGTGTTTTTTGAGTGTTGTTGTTGTATTCGGAGAAGAAAGAAATAATAAGGGTAATGATGTTAAAGTTGATTTTGATTTAGATTTGGAGAACAAATTAGGATTGGAATAAAGAGAGATGGAAGTTGAGGATAAATGTTGGAGGAAGACATCAGGTGCTAGGATCTTGAGGGAACGATGACTGGCGGTGGCAAAGGAAGACAAAGGGTGAGAGTTGTGAAATTTGGAATTTAGGGAAGAAGATAGAAAGGGGTAATTTAGGAAATTTATTAAAAAGTTAACGAAAAATCAGGGTTTGGGTATTATTATCGCATAGAATCCATCTTTTATGGGTACAACATTTGTTTTCTTATTTAATGGATACTTTTTGTCAGCGTTCGCAAAATTTATAGGTACAAATGGTAGTTTATTCCACGTGAATACTACACACAAAATTGGGCTTACAAAGATCTGACACCTATTTTGATAAGGTGCCTGCAAAATGGGCTGCCATTTTATTTTTGGCCCAATACAAAATGTAAATGGAGAGTTTACTCAGAGGCCCAACTCATTTGGAAAAAAAAGGATGGCAATGGTGGTCATATTAGACTGGAGGGAAGCCTTTTTGGAATGGGACTTGATTAAAAAATTAAATTACTAGAAACTTTTGGTTCTTGTGATTGTTGGATCAATCATATCAAGTGTGTGACTTCAGTAGTGACATCACATGCATATCATTTTTCACCTTATTTGTTTATCCTTGCTGCTAAAGGCTAAAGCTCTTTCCAATTTGTTTTGGAAAACTCAAGCATCTAATATGGATGAATGAAGTTAGAAGGATTTAGATTGTGGTGGAAGAATAATGATAAATAAAGAGGATTACTGGATAAGCTTAGAGAAACTCACAATAAGCAAAGAGTGGATGGATCATGGATGGGTTTATTTTAATTATTTTTCAATTGAATAAGGCTGTGCATATAAGCAATTTTTGGTGGAATGTATAGTACCTCTAATTATTAGGTAAACAACGTTACATTATCGTAAATATTATTATTTTAGATCAATATTTAATCAGTAATAATTTTATATTTATATTTATTCAAATTTATATTTATATTTTTTAAAATATATATATATATATAAATTAATAAAATTTATTTATTAAAAATAATTTAATGTTTGTATTTGACTAAAATTACTAAAAAATAATGTTCCCTAGAGTTTCTGTTATTATATTACATTTGTATTCATAATAAAATATAAATTATTTTGTTGAATTTTATGTTATAAATTATAATATATTTACAAAACGTTTGACTGAACTTCTAAACTTTTGAATGAATTTGAACCCTTCAATTGTCTAAGAGAGAATCTGGTGCATGGCTTTGAGAGCATCATATCATAACCACGTTCTTTTGAGTCAACGTAGACTTCGTGCAAGGCTAGTACATGGTGACAAAGAAATTATGTGGCAAAACGCTGTTGTATTTCAAACTTTCAATAATTGGGATAAATGGACAATGAAAATAAAATAATTTTATTAGATAGACAATTGTTTTTGTAAATAATATGAATAATAAATTTTAAAATTGGTCTAATAAAATAAAAATATACTATATCCTTAAATTATTCACCTAAATTTTAATATTAGAATAATCATCTGTATACCTAGTGAATTAAACATTTGATATATCTATTATTTATATTATTTAGTATTTTTATTATCTATCTATACTTTTTCAAAATAAAAATATGACTCAAGCTTTGTAATTTCTATTAACACGTGGAATAAAATATTTGATAATTAACTATGTACTAAAAAAGTTTAGACATTGAAAAAAAATCCTAAAAAATATTATCGATAAAATAAATTTTGAATAATTTAAAAATATAACAAAAATAATCAATAAATATTATAATTTTTATAAATGACAAAAATTATACATTTAACTAATAATTTATTCATTTAATTTGAATTTTTTGGTATTATTTAAATAAATATTTAAAAATATACAAAAAAATTAGAGTAAAATTTGATTTTTAAATTTTTATTTAAAAAAATGTCAATTTCGCAATAATTTTTTAATAAAAATTACTAAATATAAAATTATCAAATTTTGAGGATAGAAATATTTTATTTTTTTAATGATATTTATAAAAATTCGTATTAAAATATAATTTTTAAAATTTTTTTAGAATATATATTAAATATTTTTGTTATCATACTTTTAAATTTTTTAAAAATTTATTTATTAATGACATTTTTAAAATCATTTTAATTAATATTATAAATTTTTAAATACTATTTTAGTAGTTTACTTAATATTTGACGAAGAATTAATTAATTGAGAATTTTTGTTTTTCTGATAACTTCGTAATAGGCAATGGGTTTGAATTTTGACCAGCAAAATTAAATGTACATTATCACGTGGAGGTAATGTAACCTGGTTTAAGAAACCTTTATTTTGAAGTTTCCAGAATATATAAACTCTGAATGCCAACTAGAAGATAAGAAAGCCGAACATGCTGGACAGTTCATATGCCAGTTTTTCTTCTAAATAATTAAATTTTAAGAGCGAGCAGGCAATTATTTAGAATAAAAAATAAAATTAATAAAAGAAAGAGAATAGAATAAAATAGGCACACCGACTAAGAAACATATTCTAACAAATCGGTGAGCATTTTCTCCTACTTTGATGGATACAGCACAAAAAATGTGTCCTCTAAGAATTTTCCATCTAGTTAGTTGGATGAAAAGGACGCAACAACATCTTCAAAAAAATGTGTAACTAGGGTGGGTTAAGATGGATTTTGAAAAAAAAAAAATAGATAAACATAAGAGATATATCTTTTTAACTAATAATTCAAAACCTTTTCTTTATTTAAAAAATTGTATTAACGCATTTTTTTAATAAGTTTGAAAAGCTATTATTTCTCTACAAAAGTCAATCTAAATGCACCAATAGCCAAGTGGAACAATTTGATTTTTTTTTTTTGGTTCCACCCCCTATAGTTCCGTTATTTACTTTTTAGACTAATTGCTGTAACGCTGACTTTGATCCACGTATTGTTTCACGTTTTGCTTTATACTTATCCATGTTAGATGCCGCCAAACTCTTACTAGTATTATTTTTGTTAAGATAATTAATTGTTAAACGTTTTATTATATGCTTTTTATAGTATGAAATAGTGGACGTGTTTTTCTTTTTCACGTTTATCTTCTATTTTTTTTTCCCACACGATACCTATATAAATACACTCGCAACAACTATTTTCCGCATCTTTCAAATAATAACTACTTTCTATAAGATTGGATTTGTGTGTAGACGTTAGTCACGTTACATTTTGGGAGAAAAATGAATGCATTAGCAGCCACAAACAGGAACTTTAGGTTGGCTTCTAAGCTTCTTGGAATAGATTCAAAGCTAGCGAAGAGTTTGCTGATCCCGTTCAGGGAAGTGAAGGCAAGTGTGTGAAACTCAAAACAAGAATGTGTGTTTGTTTGTTTGTTAATAATTAATTCGTTAGTTCTTGCAAAGTAATCTTCCATCAACATTTTTTCTAATGCAGGTTGAGTGCACAATACCAAAAGACGATGGAAGCTTAGCAACTTACGTTGGATTCAGAATTCAACATGATAATTCCAGAGGACCTATGAAAGGAGGGATTCGATACCATCCACAGGTTTTCCTTTCTTTTTCTTTAAATAAAAAAACAAAGCGTCACGATTTCTTTTAAAGTGAATACTGAATACTCATGTATAGTTATTTTCATGGAAAATTAATAGTTAAGATGTGTTAGATAATAATTTTGTTAAATATGATAAATTAAGTAATAATTCTCAACTATGTATAAAAATAATTGTGGGTAAATTTTTATTTTTTTTAAATAATTAAAAAATTTTAAAATATGCTCAATTTTTTTAATTATATGATTATGAAAATCAAAACAAACTGATTGGGTTTAATCAGATTAATTGAGACTTAATCAGTCCGTACAAATAAAATCAATTTTATTTTAAAATAATAAAATAAAAAATATTACATTTTTTTAATTATTTTTATAAATTTAATTTTAATATATTATTAATACAAAATTATTTTACATATATCTAATTACATAATCGTATTAATAAAATAAATATTTTTATATTTGATTATATGAATAATTATCCAAAAAATTATTATAATTATATTTTATACCGTTAATATATTAAAATTATCCTCTTATTTCGTTATATGATTTGAAATTTGAAAATGTTAAAGATTTGGCATTGTGAAAGGTTGAAACGGACGAAGTGAATGCTTTGGCGCAACTAATGACGTGGAAGGCTGCAGTAGCAAACATACCATATGGTGGTGCGAAAGGAGGCATAGGTTGTGATCCATCAGAATTAAGTGTTTCTGAGTTAGAAAGACTTACCAGAGTTTTCACTCAGAAAATTCATGATCTCATTGGAATTCAGATTGATGTTCCAGCACCTGACATGGGAACTGGACCACAGACTATGGCGTGGATCCTAGATGAGTATTCCAAATTTCATGGCCACTCACCTGCAATTGTCACTGGCAAACCTATTGTATGTTCAATTACTTAAATTCTTTCTTAAATTTTAAATTATAAATTGCACCTAAATTAAATTAATAAACCCTAATTTGCGTAGGATCTTGGTGGATCTCTGGGGAGAGATGCAGCTACAGGGCGAGGAGTGCTGTTTGCAACGGAGGCTTTGCTTAATCAGCATGGAAAGACAATATCAGGCCAACGCTTTGTCATACAGGTACTCATATTATCTGTATTTTTATACAAATTAATTATTATTAATTATTTTTTAGTATTTATATTATATAATTGTTTATCTAATATTTTATAAAATCAATTTAATTATTTGAGTGTCAGTGAAAAGTAGTTTTATACACACATCTAATAACGTAATATTCTGTTACATTGATAGTGTCTTTTAAAAGAACGGAATGGATATGATTGGACGATTGCATAGACATGTATCAAAATTAAACTCATTGTATATACTCTAATATTAGATACTCAAATTAAACAACTAACTTGAATTGGTCGAATGGTCAGTTCACTCGTCTGCATAAGCAAGTATCCAGAATTCAAATCCCGTCTGCTGTATACAGCAACTCATTGACTAGAGGTGGACTCTTAGACGGGGAATGTATAACAAATTAGTCTTTATCCTCTCGAGTTAAGAGAAACCATGAGCAACTTAAAAAAGATACTCAAATTAAACATTTACAACATTTTGACATGTTTGAAAACAAAACTTAGTATCATATAAAGAATTTATATATGAGATGAAATGGATGTTGCTGTTAATCTGTTCAGGGATTTGGGAATGTGGGGTCTTGGGCTGCCAAATTAATAAGCGAAAAAGGTGGAAAAGTGGTAGCAGTGAGTGACATAACCGGAGCAATCAAGAACAGTGAAGGTTTGAACATCCCAAGCCTACTAAAACATTCTAAAGAGCACAGAGGAGTAAGAGGATTTCAAGGTGGAGATCCTATTGATCCCAGTTCAATATTGCTTCAAGATTGTGATGTTCTCATTCCTGCAGCTCTTGGTGGTGTCATCAATAGGTGCTTTAATTTACCCCAATTTCTTTCCATTTTCTTCTGTAAAATAACATGCTAAGTCTTAACTTATTTGGTTTTCAACTTGTGCTATAATCGAAGGGAAAATGCAAATGAGATCAAAGCCAAATTCGTTGTTGAAGCAGCCAATCATCCAACTGATCCAGAGGCTGATGAGGTTGGTTTTAATATCTTCTTTCCTTGCCTCCTCTCAATCAGAAAGTATAATGTTAACCATCTCATTCTATGTTGCAGATTCTCAAAAACAAAGGAGTAGTGATCCTCCCAGATATATTGGCAAATTCAGGAGGAGTTACAGTTAGCTACTTTGAGTGGGTGCAGGTACTAATCCAATTATATTCTAGCGAGTTTGAAAATTAGTTATTTTTACTGATATCGCAAAACAGTATATGAAAATTTCCAACTCTATATTTCCGTCCAAGTGACAGAATCAAAATATAAACCTAAATGTGAATTTAGAACAATATTGGAACATGTCTAAAAAGTTCACAATCCAATAAATGATAATCTTGGCACACATGCACAGAATATACAAGGGTTCATGTGGGATGAAGAGAAGGTGAACAAAGAGTTGAAGACATACATGACCAAAGGTTTCAAAGATGTGAAGGAGATGTGCAAAACCCATGATTGTGATCTTCGAATGGGAGCCTTCACCCTTGCTGTTAACCGTGTGGCAAGGGCTACACTCCTTAGGGGTTGGGAAGCTTGATCACTCTTCATTCTTCAGATCATTGTCTTTGCTCATTATTTCAGCAATATAGATTCAATGTTCAAGTTTCAGTCTCTGCAATACCATACATTTTTTTTTTGTTTGTTGTTGTTGTTCTCAGCAACCGCTACTAATTCAGATAAATCTCATCTGTAAATGGTTCAAAAATTTTGTTGATTTGTTCTCTTCACATCCACTTTTTTGTGTTTTCTTTTTCATGGTTTCTTTATATTCTTATTCTTATCAAATGAACTTCATTGAATTATTGTATCAACATATTTATTTTGACATAATGTTGTATAAATATATCTGTTACTCTGTTAGTCTTGGAGCATTGAGCAGGGAATATTGTTATTTATATTTATTTTATTATTTTTCTTTGTATTTAATTTTATTTTTTTTGGTAAAATTTGTATTTAAAATTTGTTTATGGTAGAACTGGTTTTTTTTGGTGAATTATGGTAGAACTGTTTTATTTTGTTGTTTGGGTTGGGGCCCGGCTTGTCGTAGGTCCATATTGGGCTATTACAATGCTGCAACCAAAAAAAAAAAGTGAATTGAAAAACTAAAACTGAAGTCTGGTAGTCCACCTTCTAAGGTACTTGAAAAACATTATGAAATATTTAAGTGTTGAAATAGGCTAATCTTTTTAGATATTAATCTAAGTGTAATTCGGGATATTATGCTAATTTAGTGTAATGTATTGATATAGGAATTGAAAAAATACATCAAAAAATCGTTATTAACAATTTTAGAATGGATAAAATGCTATGAAAATGAGACTAGTGATTTTAGGACAAAAAATAAAAAAATATGATTTACGATTTTAAGTAGGACAAAAATAAGTTCTGAATATATGAGAACATAAAATCAGTACTTTCATTTTGTTTATTGATCCTAGCCGTTCTCACTTGATCCAACACCTCCAGCTTCTCTTTTCATACTCTCTTTCCTAATAGAAAACGTTATTCACAATTTATTTAAAATCGATATTAACAATTTTTAAATACGCCGATTATCAAATTTATATCTATGCATAACACACTTGGAGTCTCATTTTTGAGTATTACCCACAATCTATTCTAATATTAAAAATAAAAAACTCTTTGGAAATAAGTAAAAGAAAAAAAGTGTTAAAATATTTAAATAATATAAAGCCGATGAAGATGTAAATCAAAGAGTAAAATTCCAGCTCTGGCCTCGTATTATGTTAAAAGAGGCTAACATCAAGTCATGATGGTTATAAGAGTATTGATGACGAAACTTACAAATCTCCTCTCTCTGGCTTTGAGTCTGAAGATAATAGTAATTATGAGATTCTGAGTGATAATTCTGGAATAAGAGATACTAAGAATAAGAAAAGGAACAAAGAGCGTGAGATGGCAGCAACTACAAGTGGTAGCTCAGGAAATCGAATCCCAGAGCTGAGAAAAGACGCAATCTCAAACCGATGGGTAATATTCTCACCTGCCAGAGCCAAACGACCCTCCGAATTCAAGTCCAACTCGCCGGCCGTCTCAGACCAACAGCTTCACCAGCGCTGCCCTTTCTGCATCGGCAATGAGCACCAGTGCGCTCCTGAGATCTTCCGCTTCCCTCCAGACAACCCCGATTGGACCCTCCGCCTCATCCAGAACCTTTATCCTGCTCTCTCCCGCGACCTCCCTTCCCCCGCCCCTCCCCGACTCGCTAACAACCTCACCGGTTCGGTTCTTGATGGCTTCGGCTTCCACGACGTCATAATCGAGACCCCGGTTCATTCGGTTCAGCTATTGGATTTGTCGCCGCACGATGTTGGTCAGGTTTTCCTCGCTCATATCAAGAGGATCCACCAGCTCGCTACCAATGACTCTATCAAATATGTGCAGGTTAGTTTTTTTTTTCTTTTTTTTTTTTGCGGTTTGGAGTTCTTGATAATCTTGTTAGTTTGGTTAGTATCTTAGACACATAAATTCTTAGTGTTAGGGGATATTAGATTAGTGAGACTCGCATGCAGTTTTCCTTGTGCGAAGTTGATAGTTGAGTTTAACTACATTGCTATCTAACGATTTTCAACTATTATCTTCACGCGAAGACATCTGCATACGAGTTTTCATCTATTGGATGTGTTTGATTGTTAGTAAATACATTTTAAACTATTTGTATTTTAATCAAATGGAAGTAGTTTCAAGCTAAATTTCTGACATCTTCAATAATGACTTCAGAAATTACTCTAAATCTAATCTTGCATTTTTCTATCTAATCAATAATACTTTCCTTCTTCATTGTCTTCTTGCACTTGCTTCATATAATTTATCGTGTATAAACTTGATGTATTAACATTTGAAGGTGTTCAAAAACCATGGTGCTTCAGCTGGTGCATCAATGACTCATTCTCACAGTCAGATGATAGCTCTTCCTGTTATTCCACCTAATGTTTCTGCTCGTCTCGAAAATATGAAGGATTATTTCGAGAAGACAGGCAAATGTTGTATTTGTGAAATTCAACAGGAGGATCTTTTGATTGATACATCTGATGACTTCTTTTCACTGGTTCCCTACGCCGCTACATTTCCTTTTGAGATATGGATTGTTCCCAGGCATCACTCAGCTCATTTCCATGAATTGGATGCCGAAAAGGTAGTGTTTCTTTGTTCTTCAATTGCTAATAATGATTAAGTGAAAATTATTTATTTATATAAGTCATGGATTAAAAGTCTTAACTCTAACCGAAGAATTAGTGCTAGCTGTTATAGTTTTGGTGCAGGGGACATAAAGAATTAAACATATTGAACAATTAGATTTGAAATGTTGTTAGACAGTTAGTTGTTTCTGTTGTGTAGTATGGTAATTTTAGAATACAATTGCATTAATTGTGCTTGAAATCATGAGATTGGTGAAGTGCTTATAAAACTACAATAAGAACTCAGTAAAGACGAGTAGTATCTGTGTACGTGTTGTTGCTTAGATGTTATGCAAATAGCACTTAAAGCAATAGGGGATTTTATTGCTGTTGCGGAGCAATTAGATATACAACAACTAAGTTTTCTCTCTAGGCGTAATGAAAAAATACAACTCCTCAGTCATGCCATGTTTGCAGCTAATCAATCTCGTGCAAAACCCTGATTTCCATTGAAGAAGCAAGTACCTTGCTTCCAGGGAACCTGGAAATTGGCAATGATCTCGGATGAGAATGATAGCCATCTATAAAAAGTGATTTGTGGTCTAACAGACATTGTGCTTTGAGGATTTATTATGATGGTGCAGATTGAGCTTCTTTAACAGAACAGATTGCTTGCCCTAAACCCACATTGTGTATTGTGCATGCCATGGTTTAGCATATTTGATCATATGCTCCTTGTACTGCCATATCTAGAACTAGTTGTGCACTATTATCATTTATCAACTATTTATATTCATTTATTAATTTGTCCTTTTCAATGTCAAGGAATGATTATTGTTGTCATTATTACTATCTCTTGACTTTGATTTTGTAGGCCATTGACCTTGGAAGGTTGTTGAAACTAATGCTTAGAAAGATGTCTCTGCAATTGAACAATCCACCGTTCAATTTTATGATTCACACTAGTCCATTGCACAGTAATGCATCAGAATTAGCATACACTCATTGGTTCATACAGATAGTGCCTCAACTAACACTGACTGCGGGTTTTGAAATCGCAACTGGGTGTCACATAAATCCTGTTTTCCCGGAAGATGCTGCGAAGGTTCTGAGAGAAGTAAATGTACCAGAGTCAGGATGAACCAGGTAGAAACATGAATGTATTGAGACCTAATTGATCAACTATCCTGTGATCGATTGTATACTTCGAATCTCCATTGAGGGAGTTCAACATCTTGCATGTGACTTCAATCCTAGTCCTGAAACCATAAGTTATCGGATATTGGAAGCAAACCAAACCATTTACTATGAATAAGTATGTTGGCAAAACCTTGAGATACTGAAAATTGGAATGAAATGTTGATTATGAATATGTGGGTTCATTTAGGAACGAGTTTTGTTGAACTTATGAATGGTTCCATCATTTCAGTTTTCTTTCTTTTATAATGAGTAGTTTGCACAGATTATATGTCCCTTTGTAAATAAATTGAAAGAAAGAAAGAAATTTCATTGATAAAATGTGTAATGAAAGACAAGCCAGTGTGTTGGGAAAAGGACAAACACTAAGAAATATCTTGGAAATATCTTAGATTATAAATGTCTAATGTAAACTTCACAGAACCAACCTCAACCCTCACCTTATCCTCTTATCAATTCTCTCTTGGTCCCTCCAAAATGTGCATAACGAGACCTCACTTGCTATGAACCTTAGAAAGCATGGCTCTAATAACTTCCCTTTTACTCCCCACTCAATTCAATTCCAGCAGTAGCTTAGCTATAACTTGTGCTATTAACACACCTTCACACACTTATTTTAAATTTCCCTTAGGAAACCACACTTTCAACTGCTGCAAGCCATTAGCAGCAGTTGCTTCTTCAGTTCCATACCAACCCACCAACAACTTGGACTACCTTGAAAAAGAAGAGTTCATTGGACATGATGGAGTCACCTTTGAAGCAGTTGGCGATGGCTCCGTCGTTGCCAAGATGGAACTGAAAAACGGAAGCGTTGTGAGCATGTTGCTGCCCAGTGGGGTGATCACCTCCTACAAGGCTCCCATGTGGCATGGCGGCACGGTGGAGCTGCTGCACACTGCGGTGTCAGAGGGAGATCATGGTGCTGCCCTCATTCAAGGAGGGGTCTCTTCAAACTTCACTTTCACAACTGATGACTGCCAAGTTTCTTTCTCTCCAACTCATTGGGTTCTCAGCAAAATTAAAAGCCACCCTGAGGAATCCATTAAGGTCTTGTTTTCCTTTGCATAACTCAATAACTCCATAATGGATTGCTTTACTCCCATAAATATGAACACAACTTGTCGAGTGAAAATTCATGTGCAGTTAACTATTGTCATTACATATTAAGGCAACTGCACGTGAGTTGTCACCTATGTAGTAGCTTATAATGTTTTTAATTTATATACTTAGATCCTAGAACATATGTGGTGCAGATAGAATTACTTAATAAATCATCAGAGGACAAGATTGGAATTAAGTAATTTATATACTTAGATCCTAGAACATATGTGGTGCAGATAGAATTACTTAATAAATCATCAGAGGACAAGATTGGAATTAAGTACATTGTAACTTTAGAAGAAGATGGGTTGCAGTCAGAGTTTGAAGTCCAAAACTCAATGCATTCACCCCTTCAGATAACAGGGTCCATCCTGAGCCATCTGACAGTGAGTTCACCAGAAGCAACCTATGCAGTTGGATTAGAAAGATCAAATTACTGGAGGAGGCCCCTTTTGGAATCAGAATTTATTTTGAGTCCTCCTCCGGATTCTAATTACCAAGAAGGGTTTGGAAAAATATGGAACATACCAGCACTTCAGCAACTAATTCCTCATTGGGGTGCAACAAAAGATCAGAACAAAGAAGATATGAGTGGTGAAGAAGATGATGGGTATAAGAATTTACGAGACAAGATTAGTCTCATTTACACAGATGCCCCTCGTAGTATTACAGTTATAGATAGGGTAAGTAATCCTCTAGTTTTGGTAGCTACAATAGGAGAGAATAAATCACTAATTTAGTTCTCAAAAAATTATGATTTTGATTTTTGACAATTTAGTTTTTAAAAATAATAAATCTCTGTAATTTTTTAAATTAAAAATGTTTGATAAAATGTATTTTAAAATAAGATTTTGCTAACTTCTGTTTTAAGACATCTGTTAAGAATACTACTTAAAAAATATTTTATTAAATATTATTAACAATATAACTTTTTATTTATATTTTCAATACATTAAATACATTAAAAACTTTAAAAGTTTTTATTATTATACTGTTAAAATATATTTTTAAACAAAAATGATATTTGTACACTAAAATCAACCATCAAAATCAGTCACGACGTATTTATATACAAATATAGGTATTGTTTAACTCATTTTTAATATGTATTTATTTTGTATTCTAACATATATTTTATACTAATAGCTGATTTTAGTGTACACGTATCACATGATTGATTCTTAAAACACTAATTAGCTAAATCTTTAAAAATATTTTATTTTAGTAGTGAGGAAAGGAGTTCTTATTTGAACTAAAAAGTTGATGGCTAATTAAGCTAACCCACATTTGGCATCTAATTTAATTTTCAGTCCAAAAAAGTGATTTATTTTCATGCTAATTCTTTTCATGATTTCATGAAATAAATGCTTCCTTGTATCAGGGTAGAAGAAACTCATTGTCAATTGGAAGAATCGGATTGGACGAGATGTACCTGTTCAGTCCTGGCTCAAAAGTTGAAATTTACAGCAAGTATTCTTACATATTGGTTGGCCAAACTGCCATTTTCAAACCAATAGTAGTAAATCCTCAAGATGTTTGGAACGGAGGGCAATACATACACAATCCAAATCTATAATATGATGATTAAGCTAAGTTTATATTACAATTAATAGAAAATTATGATTCATGTTTGCAATTTTGGTTTCTCTTTTGAATTTTTATTTCCATTCGATATTTGTATATAAAATATTTTCTTTGACTTAATTATTAAAGTATTATACTAATTCTAAACCATACACATCCACCTCACATTTTTCATCTCATAGTAATAAAATTGCAAGTTGATAGGATGTATGATATAAAATGAGTCACTTAAATATTTTTTGAGAAAATAATCGTTTTGGTATCTAAAAGATTCTTTGACGAAACAAATTCTAATATTTGTTTTTTGACAAAATGAACTTCTAAATATAAGTTTTGTTTGACAAAACAGTCTAAACATCTCAAGTGATAAGCTAACAGTTAGCCTGTTTTGTCAAACAGAGCTGATATTTGAGGTTCATTTTGTCAAAACAAATATTGAGGTTCGTTTTGTCAAATTCAGAACTTTTCAAGTGCCAAAATGACTATTTACTCGTATTTTTCTTTTCGTTTTCCTAAATTGTGACTTTGTATAGAAAATCAAGAGAGAAGTGCTCAATTTTATTTGATCCTTTACATCAACATTGAACTTACCAACATTCAGTTGGAATTGACTGATACTTTACATAAAGGTATACCTAAAATGCTCTTAAAATATAAGTCTGTAAACAAGGAATGAACACATTATGTAGGAACAAGATAATGACCATCTTCCTGATTGGTGATCCAGAGTAATGGAGTAGCCATTGCAAGAAGAGCAAATGAAAGGCCACAAACCACTTTATATTTAGTCTTCTGAAATGGTTTTCGAATGCGAACCGTCTCAATGTTATCACTATTTTCAGGGAGCACCTGCAAAGCAGAACCAACAGGAATGTCATCTGTTGGTGAGACTGGTTCTTTCCCATCTTGGAACTCATCATAATCAAATAAGCTTCCATTCGGATTACAATCGCAGTTCACATAGTCTGTGAAACAGTTTTCGTCCTGTTCGAAGTTGGATCTTCGGCTCCTATGCACATTGCCGGTCGATAGACTCCTGTACCTTCTGCTCTGCCTGTTGGAGCAACACGAAGTCTCGGCATCTGGATCTTCTAGAGAGTGAATGAGCTTCCGAGGGGTCATAAAGATGTTCATGGTGTCGGAATTAACTCCAATCTGTGATCTCTGAGTACAATAAAGAAAACAAGAATACTCTAAAACTCTTGGCAACATAAAAATAAATGACAAGTTTCAATTAACCACAAAATCACACATTCTGACTTGATATGCAATCCTAAAATTGACTTGATATGTATACACGCGGAAAGGTTATGCTAAATAATAATTGTGCATTCAATCTACACATTGCAAGGTATGAATTTGTCTCTTTTTTGGTAAATACTATTCAAAAGAACCTCTGTTCCTAATTACTTCAGCCACCTTTTTATGAGATATGAGTAATGAATAAAATCAGAGACAGAAACACTTACTCGGGGACTTGTGGTGGTACTTCTGGATACTCTATGACAAGAATTCATGTTCACGAAACCAGCAAACTCGTCTGATAAATTTCTTGCTTGATTACAAAACGGATTCTCAGTGTGTCCCGACCAGGCATTTTCCTGAGCCACAGCTGAGAACAAACCATCTCTGAGAGACACATCAATCCGTCCATTTCCTTGACTCCAAAGCTTCCGGTTCACACCCCTTCGACTATATTTTGAGTGCTGCGAAGGTTGACTCGCTAAAATAGGAGACTTCACTGCATATTCATATCCAGGAAAAAAGTCCAAGGTTCGTGGTTCTGGCGAAATAGATGCAGTAGGAGAATGATCTTCATCACCATAAAACCTATCTGCCTCCATACAGTCACTCCTAAAATTTGACCCTGTTACTGATGCAGGACTCTTTACACCTGATTTTTTGCTTGCTGTAATTCTCCTGGCAGTTTGCAGAGCTTCATAAGCAGCATCTTTGACACATGCCATGTTGTCAAATTGACAGATCTCCATCTTCTCAATTATCTGTTCTAACTCTGAGAAAATACTCCTAGGGTCTATACATTTCATCAAGAAGTTCACCATTTGAATGGCTGCAAGTCGCTTCTGAAAATTCGCCTCCAATATCTCGGCTCCAGCATTTAGTATTCTTAGTCCTGCTTGTATGAGTAGTCTTGCATAGGCTTCAACAATCAAAGGATTGGACTTAGCTAAGGACATAACCAAATCCATGTGTGAATTGGCCTGAGACTTTCCCTCTAACGCCGCAGCCACATTCAGGCAAACCTTGTTAACCATTTCATCGGAGGCAAACCGCCAGTTGTCTGAATCCACTAGAGCCTTCAAGCAGAGCGCAGCACCGGAGGTCAAACACTCCTGAGTACTCGAGAGTCCATCACATAGAGGCTTACAAAGCGAACAAATTATGTTCCTCTTCTTGTCTTCTGCGGTTGTTGGGTCAATTCCATATCTTGCAATAGCTAGAACCACCTTTGAGCAAGCTTCCTGAATCTGTAAAGATCCTGCGCTTGATGCTAAGGTCTGAACTATGGATTGCATAATACTACCTATCATGGGAACAATTTTGACACTATGAACCTGTGCAAGAACTTCATAGAGAGAAACTGTGAGCTCCTTGGATAAGGAGCCGATTTTCGCAGTCTCGGAAACTTGTGCAACAAAGATCGGAATTGCCTCAAAGTCCAAATCTTTCACATATGACTTCAATGATCTCATCACTGATTTGTAGCTATCTGGATCTTTGTCAATATTTTCTAGCTCACGCAACAGTGTTGGACTAAAACTTCTTCCCATTGCTTAATTAACTGAAGCAATATAACAAACACCATGAATACAATAGTAACAAAGTAAATTTCAAAAGCACCTACTTCCATCCCATGGTAAATATATCAATTATTTTGGGCATTCTATATTGTCGAATTGCACCCAAATTTTCCACTTTGAACGATCTTGAGTTAAAATTCAGATTTTTTTTTCTAAAAAAAAAGATGACGAAATAATTAATCGTACAAGAAAAATTTGGGATATTAACTGAAAGTGCTAACTCGAAACCCAGTACCTCATTTCTTCATCTTGAGATATTAAAAAAAAAAAAAGAAAAAACAAATAAAGAACCAACCTTGTGAATCATACAGAAAAGGTATAAAGAGTCGAGTTTCTTTTGATTAAAAAGATTGCAAAACAAAACACACATAGAATTCAGAAAATGGATTCTCCAGTAAAAAAAATTGAAAAGAATAAGTTATAATTCAATCAAGAAGGAAACAGAAACACACCTTTACAGAGTAAGAAGGAATGTTTTAGAAGCTGTGTAATGTGAGTGTCACTGTCTGAAAGTGTTTCTGGGTTTCAACTTTCAAGTTTTCAAATGTAAGCGTTATTTTAGGGGTTTGTGTAAGAAAAGATTAAAAGAAACACGTTCTGTGTTTTTCAATTTCTGGCTTTATATATACATGGAATTTTATATTTGTATTCATCAACTATTTAATGCACAATCAATTCATTTCCATTTTAAAAATTCTTCCTTGAAAATTCCACCGCTATCCTTTTTTGCTGCTTAGTCAGCTTAGATTTTCAAAAGCAAAACTATCTAAATTTTGAATTTTTAATTTAGAGAATAAAGTGCAATGTCTCACTCTTGAATAGTTTTTTTTTTCGTATTTTTTCTTAATCTTATCTATAAAATAAATAGTGAGAGATCACAATTTATCCTTTAAAATGAAAAAAATTTAGAAGATTCAAATCCATTAGAATAGAAATACACTAATCTACTTAATATACTAAAACTGGGTTTTCCCCTAACTACTAAAGGTGATGTGTCGATCTCTCATACTTCCGTTTTCCCTCCAAAACGAATAAAATTTTTTTTCTATTCTGAATTATTTTATTATAATTATATTATAATTAATACTAAATGAATAATATATAATTATACTAATTTAGTAACATATCTTCATTATAATTATATCAAATTAATATTTAATGCACTATTAAACTACTTATTAATTATCAATTAAAAATACTTTTAATAATTTTAATGATAATAATAATATCAATAATAGTAATAATAATAATAAAAAATCTTTGTTATCCGATTCACGTATATCAAATAATTTTTTTAAATTATTTTATAAAAAATATCTTTAATATAATTATATTATAATTAATATTTAATGAATAATATATAATTATACTAATTTAGAAACATATCTTCATTATAATTGTATCAAATCAAAATTTAATGCATTATTAAAAAATTACCTTAATAATAGGTAATTTACATATTTATTTTTGTTTTACTAAAGTCTATATATAGTGTTTTCCTGTGGTACATGAATCTAAATTTGAGAGTCAATTCATAATTTTATATTTAGTGTTTTTTTTACTACTTCATAGAATAAGAATGTATTCTTTGTTTTTTATTGAAGTTGATCTTTTTAAGGTATAATTTATAATTTTTTATAATATTTTTCATATACTCATTCTATTATATTATTCTTTTGATAATTTTTTATTTGTTGTTACTCTAAGTTATTCTTATCGTCTAATATTCCAGTCCGATTGTTTTTTGCCACAATCATTTACAATGCATCACATCCATGAAATACCTCATCGAGTTGTCTTCACTGATTCGGGTTCCAACTACATAGATGTAAGCGTTCAAAGAAGAGGCAATAGTCTCTACTTTATCGAAGGATGGTTGGATCTACTCACCTATTATGACCAACCCAATGGAATGTGGTTAAAGTTAGATTTCTTATGAGGAGCTCGATTTTTGATTGAGGAATTACATCCACGGAACTTTATAGGGCAAATTCAAGTTCCATCCCCTCCATGCTTTTTACGCCTGCCCGAAAATCTTTAAAGTGGAGCACATAATGAAATTGAATTCCCCCAGTTTCAGTTTAGTTTTGCTAAATTCGTGACAAATTCAGATATACAATTTCAACGATTGGTAATATATTTAAATTTTCTTAGTTTAAGTTGTTCATTATTAGAATAATTTTTTAACATATTTTTATTTTTTTCAGAAATTACCAGCTTTCTTTTGCATGCAATGCCATTGAGGGGAATAAGAGTTAGTTTGGTTTCTCGGTGTGACAATTCTATATCTTGCCGCATTGCATGGATAGCGGATGATGAAGCTTATCTAACAAGAGAATGGTCTGATTTTGCATGAATTCTAAATATTGAAACTTACGATGTTATTTCAATTGGTTGTCGTTACAAGAATGATTCTATACTATACGTGACTAGGGACTAGAATAGGTTCAATATTGTTTAGGTAATTTGGTTTTACTATTAGTATTTGATTAAATTATAATTATAGAATTTTAAATTATTGCCTCAATTTATATATTACGATTTTTTATGGATTTGCTATTTTTAAATAATTTAATAAAATGAAGTAGTGTCAGATATTATTAAGTTTGTTTTTATCCTTTATTTCTTTATTTGTATTTTCATTATATTTGACAAAAAATGAACCTACACATATATTAAATCGTTGACCTAAAGACAATTTATTTTCCAATAAAAACAAATTTTATTTATAATTAGAATAAAATTTATTTGCCAATAATCGGTGGATAAAATTGAAATTACACCCGTGTCATATAATTATAATTGATTAATTGGTATAAAATGAAATTATACCCATGCCATGAGTAATAATCTAAATAATTATATCTTAACAAAATATAATTTGAAATAATTTATAATCAATTATCTTAACAAAAATAATTATTTAATAATTGATTTAAAAATCAATGCAAAAAATAATTATTTATAATAGTATTATTAATTGGGTAAATAATATGATTTCAAATTATTACTTGAAATATAAATAATATATGGAAATCTATTGAGTAAATCAATGATTTTGCACCTTAATAATTTGACAATTATTACTCAATTAACCAGTTAATTGAATTAGTAATAATAATTTCCAATTTCAAAGTTTGTATATTAAGTAGTTATTAAAAATTGGGTAATAACGATTTACACAGAAAAATCATTGATAAATTCAATTAACCATATAAAAGATAATATACTAACAGTTTTTGTATATTATTTATGGCAAGTGAAATTATTTCCTCAAATTTTCTATTAAAATTGAAATTAGTAATAGTTTAAAACAGGCTTATTAATAAAATTACTAATAGTCACAACACAGGATATATATTTTCTATATATTATTTAAAAAATATAATGAACCATGAATAATGAATGAGTATGTTATTTCTTCGACTAGCTAATTAATGCAAAATCGAGTATCTTTTTTTATTTGATTGAGGTCATATTCTGTTTGGTGAAAGTTTCAATCACCTTAATTAAATTCTGTGTTTGTGCCTTAACTTATACAGGTAGTAATATGTTACATATTATTTGATATATCTAAGTAGTTATTTTCCATAGCGGAGATGTAAAAAATCATATTAAGGTTTATTGCCAAATAATTAGTGGATAAATAATAGTAGATTATATTATTTTGGGAAAGTATTTTCATTATAATTATATCAAATCAATATTTAATTATGATAAAATATGTTAATTATAATTATATCAAAGAATTATAATAATTACGATATTTATGTTATATATTTTAATCATTTATGTACGTAAATAATTAGAAATCAAAAAATAACTTATAATTATCCATGCCATGTAAGATTAAATAAGATATATAATAACATAGATGATTTGTTACTTATACTGATTAAATACAATAAATACATATTAATTTAGTTAAAAAAAATCACTGTCTTCTATGTTTTTCTATTTATTTTTTTAATTCATTAAATCCAATCAATTATAATAAATTAATTATATCAACTAATTAATTCAATCAATTATTTTCTAATTTATTTTTTGAATTCAATAAACCAAATAAAATTAATTATACTAATTATTTGTATTGACTAATTGATTTGATTAATTCTTAAAAAATATTTTTATTTAATTTATTTTATTTATTTAAATATAACTAATTAATTATTTAATTTTATTAGGATAAATATCAAAATATCAAATTCTATTTCTAATATAAAAAAATAAAATTTTATTCATTCCATTTTTATTTTACCACTATAAAATACCATATACGCTAGAAGAAAATATTATTCATTTACCAATTAGTCTTTCATTGGGTAGCTTTTACAATAATTCTTTTTCGTCCTATGAGGCGCCGTCACAAGAAGGCAACTATCATGAACACAAATCAGCACACACTCTTCAACTCCCGTGCTCATCATTTAGAGCAATATATGATATGTTATCCATTAAGCATTTATAGACCATGGTGTTATCATATTTGCATAAATAAATAAAAAATCCATAATTAAGCTTAAGGCATTTATCTATTTGTGTGGTATATTGTAATGTGAAATTATTTTTAATTTGTGTTGTGCAATGATATTATGGTTTAATTTAAGCTTTTATTTTAGAATTGTGTTATGATTTTATCTCATCCTTTTTTCTTATATATTAAGTTGACGTATTTTTATTTATTATTATTGAAGCAGATGTGATATAAAATTTGTAAAAAGAAAAAAAAAACTTACATTTAATTTATTTTATTGTAGTCTTCTATTCTTCTATTTTTTTTATTCTTTTATTCATTTTATTTTCTTTTTAAATATTATATAATTTATTATAATTTATATCAATTAATTAATTATAATTCATTATATCAGTTAGTTTAATTCATTAATTTATAATATACATGATAAAATAGATCATTTGTTACTTATACGTTTATTTTTCTAAAATCTAAATCTGAATAATTATATTTTCAGTTTTTTTATGAACAAAATATTATTAATAATGAATAATAATTAACCATTCATACTTTTAATTAAAGTGTTTGGATGATTTTTATATTTATTAATATTAATTATTGATTATTTTTTTATAAATAAATTATATTATAATTTTATGTTAGTTCATAATTGATTAATGATTAATGTTTATAAAGCTATGTTACTCTAAATTTTATATTTTATAAATATTTTATTTAAATATAATTTTTTTAACATAAAATTGTATTATTTTTAATAATATCATAATTTTATATTTTTTAATTATTCTAAATGAATATTTTATCAAATACTAATTAAAGCTATTCTTCAATTTGCTTTTACTAATATATTTTCTAACTATTATATAAAACTAAAATCGTCTTAATGAATTTAATATTAAAGTTAATTCACTTTTTATTATTTAGAGTGTTTTTCAATCAATAATTTTATACTCTTTACTTTTTTTTTAGTTTCATTTTGAATTTTAATTTAGTACTCAAAGGTAGTGAAATTCTATTGATACTGAAATAAAGTTACAAAAGAGTCCATAAGGTAGAATAAGTAAAATAATGTGATACCCACATTGCAACATTCAAATGAAACAACTTAGGATCTAAAATGTTTATCTTTCTCTTTCTCGCCGTCTATTATATTATCTATCCTATCATCATATAAAAATCGAATTTTTATCTTTAATGATAGAATCAACGTAGCATGCTTCTGTATTATTTTGTTTAACTCATTAAAGTCAATTCATTATGATAAATTAATTATATCAACTAATTAATTTGAATAGATATTTAAGTATCACACAATTTAAAATTATGTATATTAATTATTTGATTTAATTTTTATGATATATAAATTTAAGGAATAAATTAAAATAAGATAATTTATTACTTATTTAAATTGAATACAACAAATATAAATTAATTTAGTTGAAAATTTACTATTTTCTAATCTTCTATAAATAAAAATGACAAAATAAAATTATAAAAATAATCTTTTTATCACTTTTGCTATTTTAATTTTATTTTCTTTGTTTTTTATGTATAATTTTATTTTATATTAACTTTGTTTATTTAATAATAAAATATACTCATATTAATTCTATCATATAATAATATATTTTTCTCCTATATTAATCAAAGAATTTCAATAGTTATCAACTACATCTAATAGAATGACTGAGAAGTGAGAATTACAAGAAGTTAAACCCAGGTTCAAAATGCTGAAATAAAGAAAAGAAAACAGTGGATATATGATTAGAGAAAAATGTATAATAATGACAAAATATACTAAAATTGGATTTTTTCTCCAACTAATAAAAGTGAGGTGTTAATTCCTCATGAATTCATTTTTTCTCTAAAATGAAATCACTATTTTCTTTTCTAAATTTATTTTAAAAAAATATATTTATTATAATTATATTACAATTAACATTTAACGAATAATGCATGATTATACTAATTTAGAGAAATATTTTTATTATAATTATATAAAATCAATATTTAATACATTATCAACTAATAAAAGTGAGGTGTCAATTCCTCATAAATTCATTTTCCCTCCAAAATGAAAGTACTATTCTCTCTTCTAAATTTATTTTAAAAAAATATCTTTATTATAATTATATTACAATATTACAATTAGCATTTAATAAATAATGCATAATTATAATCATTTAGAAAAATAAAATAAAGTCCAGTAATTTATCTTCTGACTGCACACGTATATAGAATAACTTTTAAGAAGGAGTCATGTATAGTAAATATGGTCGATGATTGTAAAACTGTATACTAACATTGATATAATATTATTTTAGGTATATATTTTGCAAGCATCAAAGAAAAGTGTTGAGTTGTTTTTTAGTAGATTTAAATTATTCATTGTTTATTAGATAATTTTGTGCATTAGAATTCTCTAATAATTTATTATTTATTTTGAGCTAATTTTGATATGTTCTTATTTGACAGTAAAATAACATATAAAAATTTGTTGGTGGGTCTAAGTATTATTAAGTTATTTATGGTCACATTGAGTATATATGTTTGATTTATTGAAGAAAGTAGATTACTAAAACCAATTAATAACTATTTAGAGTTAATATATTTAACACTAGCTTAAGAAAAAATAAATAATACATAACATGTTATATTTTTATTAATCAAATTATTATAATTTAAATTAATCTTACCAAAATAATTTAAAATTATAATTTTAATCTTATCACGTGCATGACACGGATTAATACACTTGAAAATTACTGCACGATGAATGTGGTACATAGAGAAGTTTTTGAGAGCTTATAATAAAAAGGTAATAACAAAATATCTTACTAAATCTATTTATTTATTAAAATTTATTACTATCACTTAAAAAAATTTAAAAATTTTAGGAATTAATAGATGAATTCTTATTGTATATTAATAGTTTGAGAATATTGAAATTATCATAAAAATTCGTATAATTTTATTTTCTTGACAAACAATTTTATAATTACGTTAATCATATAATTTTATATACAAACATTGATACAGTGTTGTTTCATGTATATATTTTGCAGGTATCAAAGGATAGCATTGAATTGTTATTCAATAGGTTTAAATTATTTATTGTTTATTATAAAACTTTCTGCATTAGGATTCTCTATTAATTTATTCTTCATTTTGAGCTGATTTTGATATTTTCTTACTTCACAGTATACCAACATATAAAACTTTGTTGGTAGATTTAAGTATTACTAGATTATTTATGGTCACATTGAGTATATATGTCTGATTTATTGAAAAAATAGATTAAATAACTATTTTATAGTTAATACAATTAATACTATATTAAGAAAAGAAAAATAACGCATACAAGTTATTTTTTTATTAATTAAATTATTATAATTAAAATGAAATTTAACATAACTTAAAATTATAATTTCAATCTTATCACGTACATGGCACGGGTGATTAAACTTGTAAATATGAATTAAGAGTAATTACTATATTTTTTAAATAGGATCATTTCTCATGTTTTAAAATACACAAAAAATCTCTAATATTTATTTTTGTTAGATAATAGAGTCTTTTTTCAACGGTAAAATATTAACTCGTATTCTATGTATGCATTCTGGACATATAAATCCTAGAATAAATTATAAAATAATCGCAAAAAAATTTAAAAAAACCAAAAAATAATTTCTAAACAATTTTAAAATATTTCTTTCAAATGATTATATATATTCTTTTAAATTAACAAATATTAATTTTTTAACATTTTCAGTCTATTTATCTTAAATTTAATTATTTATATACAAATTTTTTTATATATTTTCAAAAGACACTTTTTTAAAAAAATTAAAATAAATGGATTCATATTTATTTTTTATCATACAATATATTTTAATTTAATTTAATTTATAGATACCAAATTCTATAATTATTTTTTAATAATTAAAAAGATAATGAGATATTATTATTCGAAGATACAAAAGAATTTTTATTTAACATAAAATTTTTCACATCAATTATTAGAAATATTTGTACAAATGCTTACAAGATAACATTTTAAAATTTATGTAAAAATATGCATTCCTAACCATATCATTTATGAAATTAAAATTGTAAGTTTTGATAAACTATAAAATCAATGTAAATGATTTACAAAATCTCAATATAAAATTTTAAATACTTTGTAATATTTGAAAAAGAAATGCTTTGACAAATTCAAGTGTTTTGTTTATTTTTATTAAAAAATTTTAAAATTTAGTTGGTATAATATTACACAAAATATACTTACAATTAAAACTATTTGGGTCACACAGTTAATAATTATGCAAAAAAAAATACAATTTTTTTCACTTGAATTTTTTTTAAATTTATTTTATGTTAATATATTAAGAGTTTAGGTATATAAATAATATAATGACCTTTGTAATTCAATAAACTCTCAAGTTTAGTTGTTATTATTGTGACTTTTATATCACTTTGATATAAATATCATATGTTAATGATTAAATAATATTATTTCTTATGACATTTTAATGTTAATAAATAAAATTATCTTTTAGTATATATTTTGTTATTTTTTTATTTATTATATATTTTTTAATAATATTTATTTTTTTGATTAACAAAAATATTATATGACGTTGATTTTTGAAAAAAAAAATCATTTGAAAAGATTGTTGTGGAATTTTAAACCTTTTTTAGTTACTATTTTGAGATTTTTTAAAATTTTCGAAAACTATTTTGTATTTCATGGAAATTGATTTGTGTAACTCGCACGTATAAACACTTAACAGATGTAAATAAATGTCGAAGACTTGTAAAAACCAGACCGACTTGTCTGGTTAGACCATAAACCGGACACCTGACTGGTCTGAACTAGCAATTGGATCGGAGGCTCTTCAAAACCGGTGCAACCCGGTTTGAACCAGTACATTTTTTTGTTAATAAAAACCGGTGACCCATCCGGTTTTGAAAAATCGGACCGGGTCAATGCTATCTTTATTGTTTTTCTGTTTCCTCTGAAACCGCCATCCCCATCCCTAACCTCAATCATCTCACACCAAAGCACAGACACACAATGTCAAAGTAGCAGCGGCGTCTCATTCACCGGCCGCGTCTCCGTGCCTCTCATCAGCAGCTCTGCCTTGTCTCCGCACCGGCAGTTCTTGCGCACCCGCCTTCTCCTCTGACTCCGCCTCTTGCTTCTGTTCCATTGTCGAAGCTGAGCTAGGTTGCAAGAGGTGAGCTTTAATTTTTTTTGTTTTGGTTTATATATGAATCTGTTTCCTTTCTCTTCTAGCTGAGCTTTATTGTATATTAATGTGTAATTACCAGAAGGAAGTTCATTAATAGAGGGCCACAAAGCTAAAATCTAGATTGCTCTATGCTAATATTTTCACCCGTGGAATGAAAGTTTGCAACATTTAACAGACTGGTTAATTAGGTCCAAATCATAATTTATGGGACAATTTAGAGCAATTGAGTAGTCATATGGAAAAAAAATAGACAGGATTTTGTTAGAAAACAAAATTAACCTTTGACTGCCAATCATCATCATAAGACAATATCATTGTTCACTTGCAAGCTAGGATTTCATAGGGGAATGAACCTGTATTTGTATGATCATTATTAGAGGACATTGTTATACTAAAGCAGTTAAGTATTGATTAGTTTCTTGTAATATTGTTATTAATTTTCAGGAAATGGAGAAGACATTCAAGTATTGAGGTATGAGCATGGGCAGAAATATGATCCACATTATGACTACTTCCCTGACAAAGTTAATATAGCTCGAGGTGGACACCATCTTGCAACTATTTTCATGTATCTCACTGGTATGACCAGTAGTGGTGAAACAGTATTCCTTAATGCAGAGGTTTGTATAGTAATTGATGCACTACATTCCTCCTAGTTATAAATTTATTACTGAAAAACCATTACAGTTCATTTCAATTTGAATAATTATATCTCTAGTTATACCAATCTTTTTAACATGTGATCTGAATTTGAAGTTTTCTTATTATTTTGTATTTTTTATTTATGTAGAACTGAACCAACAGTTCAACTTGTAACCAGTAATAAGTTGAACCAGTAATCTAGTGACCCAGTAGTTTAACCGATTTGATCACCGATTTGGTTTTTACAACACAACCATTTTCACCTTTCTCCAAAATTGTTGTTGACTAGATTAGAAGAAATTTTTTATTTATCCAATTTTTTGAAAAGGTGAATTCTGAAATAATATCATGCTTTTCTTAAAAAAAAGGAGTTGCCGATTACCAAAATTTTCCTTAAAAAAAAAAGCAAATTTAGGTCCCAGAATAATTAAAGATAGCGTTCTTCTCATCTTCACAGAATAATCTCTGTCTTCCAATTTCAGCGCTGGCAATAAGCTGTGTTTGGAACACAAGATTCTGGTTAAGCTAGGAGGTTGTGCTGGAGGTTCCCGCCGATGGTGGCTCAGTAAGTGCAAGGCCTTATCATTATTGTTTGGTGCCCCATTGCATTAAACTTTTTAGCATAGAGTTTGGAGTGCGATATGGAATGAGAATTCAGGATGAGTTTTTTCATTTCTTTTGGAAGCATGTTGAAATTCAAAGTGGTTAGAGCCTTGTGTGGATTTTGTTATCAGTGAGGGTGATGTTTAGAGGAATTATTAGATGCTAACCCACAAATAATCTATGCTTGCTTCCCCCCTCTCTCTCCGTGGGTTCTTCTTCACATGCCCCAAATCCTATTCTTTCCCGAGGAAATGTATGCATCAATTTTGCCCAAACCCTATTCCAAAGAACTGTAAGGTAATGCTATTTCAACCAAAAAGTTCTGCGCTTGGTTATAATCATGCTCTTTTATGTTGAAAAGTTGATGTCTTTTAAGTTTCTATATGTAGCTACTAAGCGGAGCAGTGAGTTTAGCTGCATTCAACAACACTGCAGTGAGCTATGTGAATGGCTATAATGAACTTCCTGAGAGGAAAGGTGAAGAAGCGGGTTCGGAGGGATTCGACTTCTTGCATCTCATGGAAGAACGTGGCCTTCGTGCAAATTCACAGACCTTTCTGTGGTTGTTAGAAGGATGTATTAATTATGGATCATTTTCTGATGGTTTGAAGCTTCACGGGAAAATTCTAAAGATGGGTTTTTATTCAGAGCAGGTGTTGTGTGATCGGCTGATCGATTTGTATCTCAAATTTGGTGATTTGAAAGGTGCAGTCAAGGTTTTTGAAGATATGCGTGTTAGACCTCTGTCTTGTTGGAATAAGATTATTCATAGATTTGTTGTGGAGAAATTTAATTGTCACGTTCTAAGTTTGTTTCAGCAAATGATGAAGGAAGAGGTGAAGCCTGACGAGAAGACTTTTGCAGGGGTTTTGAGGGCATGTAGTGCTGATGTTCCTTTCTATTATGTGGAGCAAATACATGCCAGGACCATAACTCATGGTTATGAAACCAGTCCATGGATATGTAACCCTCTGATTGATTTATATTTTAAGAACAACTTTGTAAATTCTGCTAGGAAGGTTTTTGATGATATACAGAAGAAGGATAGTGTTTCTTGGGTTGCTATGATCTCTGGTTTATCGCAATGTGGCTATGAACAAGAAGCCATTCGTCTTTTTTGCCAGATGCATACATCAGGATTCTGCCTTACCCCGTATATATTTTCGAGTGTTCTAAGTGCCTGTACAAAAATAGGATTTTTTTATTTTGGAGAGCAGCTCCATAGCCTTGCTCTGAAGCAGGGATTCTCGAAGGAAATATATGTCTGCAATGCCCTTGTGACGTTGTATTCTCGATTGGGGAATTTGATATCTGCGGAACAGATTTTCAATACAATGTTAGAGAGGGATGGAGTTTCATATAATTCACTCATCTCAGGTCTAGCTCAACAAGGATATGGTGACAGGGCTTTAAAGTTGTTTAAGAAAATGCATCTCGATAGCCTCAAGCCAGACTGTGTCACAGTTGCAAGTCTTTTGAGTGCCTGTGCATCAGTCAGAGATATTCTGAAAGGAAGACAACTCCACTCATATGTAATAAAGGCAGGAATGTCGTCAGACATAATCCTGGAAGGTTCACTTCTTGATCTTTATGTTAAATGCTCGGATATAGAAACTGCCCATGATTTTTTCCTGACAACAGAATCAGAAAATGTGGTGCTGTGGAATATGATGCTCGTGGCTTATGGTCAGTTAGACAATCTAACTGATTCAGCTCAAATATTTACACAGATGCAGATGGAAGGCATTGTACCTAATCAGTTTACATATCCAAGTATTTTGAGGACTTGCACCTCGTTGGGAGCCCTTGATCTAGGAGAACAGATTCATACTCAAGTGCTTAAAACTGGCTTTCAGTTCAATGTATATGTTTCAAGCGTCCTTATTGACATGTATGCTAAACATGGAGAACTAGTTACTGCCTTGAAAATCCTTAGGAGAATAAAAGAGAAAGATGTTGTTTCATGGACAGCCATGATTGCTGGTTATGCACAGCATGGTATGTTTACTGAAGCTCTTAACCTCTTTGAAGAAATGCAAGATCAAGGGATTCAATCTGATAATATAGGATTTGCAAGTGCAATTAGTGCATGTGCAGGTATCCAAGCACTTGATCAAGGACGGCAGATTCATGCACAATCATGTGTCTCTGGTTATTCTGATGATCTTTCAATTGGTAATGCACTTGTTAGTCTTTATGCTAGGTGTGGGAAAGTACGAGAAGCATATATTGCTTTCGATAAAATATTTGCCAAAGACAATATATCATGGAACTCATTGGTGTCAGGTTTTTCACGAAGTGGATATTTCGAAGAAGCACTGAAACTATTTGCTCAGATGAATAAAGCTGGACAGGAAATCAATTCATTCACATTTGGCTCTGCAGTTAGTGCTGCTGCCAATGTTACTAATGTTAAACTAGGGAAGCAGATTCATGCCATGATTAAAAAAACTGGTTATGATTCAGAAAGCGAGGTTTCTAATGTTTTAATCACGTTATATTCAAAATGTGGTAGCATTGATGATGCTAAGAGGCAGTTCTTTGAAATGAATGAAAAGAATGAGGTTTCTTGGAATGCTATAATTACAGCTTATTCTCAACATGGCAAAGGATTTGAAGCTCTAAGCCTTTTTGAGGATATGAAACAGCTTGGTGTATTGCCAAATCATGTTACCTTCGTTGGAGTTTTATCTGCATGTAGCCATGTGGGTTTGGTGGATGAGGGAATTAGCTACTTCAAATCCATGAGTGAAGTACACAATTTAATTCCAAAGCCTGAACATTATGCATGTATCGTGGATCTTCTTGGGCGGTCTGGTCTTTTAAGTCGTGCAAGGAGATTTATAGAGGAGATGCCAATTCAACCAGATGCAATGATCTGGAGGACCCTTCTAAGTGCATGTATTGTTCATAAGAATATTGATATTGGAGAGTTTGCTGCAAGACATCTTCTAGAACTGGAACCCAAAGATTCAGCAACATACGTTCTGCTTTCAAATATGTACGCGGTGACTGGAAAATGGGGTTGTAGAGATCGGACAAGGCGAATTATGAAAGATAGGGGTGTCAAGAAGGAGCCTGGTCGAAGTTGGATAGAGGTTAACAATTCAGTTCATGCATTTTTTGTTGGTGATCAGAAACACCCTCGTGCGGATATGATATACGAGTATCTCAGAGATCTGAATGAACAGGCGGCTCAAATCGGTTATGTGCCGCAACACAATAACCTTTTGAGTGAGGCAGAGCGAGGTGAAAGGGATCCAACGCAAATTATTCACAGTGAAAAACTGGCTATTGCTTTTGGATTGCTTAGTTTGTCTAGCTCCACTCCCATCCGGGTTTTCAAAAACCTACGTGTTTGTGGCGATTGCCACAGCTGGATTAAGTATGTTTCCCTGACAGCAAATCGTGCTATCATTGTTAGAGATGCTTATCGCTTTCATCATTTTGAAGGTGGTGTTTGTTCGTGTAAAGATTATTGGTAAGGAAGATGGTCAACGAAATGAACATTCTGGATTTTTGTTATGCAAACTGTTTATGAAAAGATTCACATAATAATCTTAGCATTTCTCCCAAATCTGTGGTAAGACTATATCTTTTTGTGCTACACATTTTACCTTTCATGAGAAACAAATTCATTATTTATATGTTCTCTCCTTTACAGGTAGTTAACAGGGTATCCTATGAGATGTGTATGATCCAAGGCTGTAGGGTGTGAAGGGAAAAGGATCATGGAACTATGGAAACCTAAAATTAAATTGCTCCTTAGCGATTGTAACAGTACACACAGATGGATAGTGATGGAATATAAGTAGAGCAAGCTTCATGCCTTTGTTCATATAAATCATCTTGTACAAATTTGTTTGAAGCCAAATGTGAATTTCAACTTGTAAAATTGTAAAACTTGTTACTATAGTAGGCAACCACTATAATATTACTGTAAATTGATCCATTTAATTTAACAATCATGGTATAAGTTTAGTTGTTTTATGTTTCCATTTTACTATTGTTTTAAAAATAAATTGAAGCATTGAATTGATTTGATTTAAAGCAATCGAAATTAGACAAAAAGAAAAGCAATCGAAAGTCCAAAGTCCAAACAGTGCAAAGGAGCCATGGCTTCACCAGCACAGGGACAGGGCGGTACTACTTCTTCTTCTTCCACACAAACCCAAACTCTTCCGTTTCCTCTTCCACTGCAAGACAGGGTGGCTATAGTGACTGGCTCCTCACGTGGAATCGGTCGTCAAATCGCCCTTCACCTCTCTTCACTCGGAGCCCGACTCGTACTCAACTACTCCTCTTCCAACTCCTACCCAGCCGACTCACTCGCCGCCCAAATCAACGCTACCTCCGCCTCCTCTGCGCTCCCGCAAGCCATCGTAGTCCGCGCTGACATCTCCGACCCCACTCAGGTCCGGCACCTCTTCGACTCCGCCGAGAACGCCTTCAACTCGCCGGTTCACATCCTCGTCAACTCCGCCGGAACCCTAGATCCCAAGCAGCCTTCCATCGCCGACACCTCCGACGAGAGCTTCGACCATGTCTTCGCCGTGAACGCCAGGGGCGCCTTCCTGTGCGCGCGGGAGGCGGCGAACCGGCTGAAGCGCGGCGGCGGGGGGCGGATCATACTGTTGTCTTCGTCGCAGGTGGCGGCACTAAGGCCGGGGTTCGGCGCGTACACGGCGTCAAAGGCGGCAGTGGAGGCGATGACGAAGATCCTGGCGAAGGAGCTGAAGGGGACGGGGATCACCGCGAATTGCGTGGCGCCGGGGCCGATCGCGACGGAGTTGTTCTTCAGTAGCAGGACGGAGGAGCAGGTTCAGAAGCTGATTGAGGAGTCGCCGATGCAGAGACTTGGGGAGACCAAGGATGTGGCTCCTCTGGTTGGGTTTCTGGCCTCTGATGCTGGCGAATGGGTCAACGGTCAAGTTATTCGAGTCAACGGCGGTTACGTGTAAAGCGGTTATGGCTTTGGTCCTTATGCCTTTCACCAAGGTTAGTTATGATGTCAGTTACGGTTTGTTATAGTTGGTTATCAGTCCGTTTTATGCTGACCTGTCAATTTCAGTTGTTCTGTTGCTCTCTTAAGTGAAAACTTAAGGCATATAGATTTTGTATAATGTTATTGGAAGAGGAAGGGAAGAAGAACGTGCAATAACGGCTTAAAACACGTGAATATAAATGATTTGTAAAGACTTGTATAACAGCTGTATGTGAAGAATTATTCAATGTTATTTACACCAGCACTTAGTTGAGAAATCAAAATAGAGTTTTTGTTCTTCCAAAACTCTCTGAAACTCTTTCACTTCTTCTCATACTTCCCTCAGATTCTCACCTTTTCTATCACTCTGTTACATATTCTTTCAATTGCCAATTCTTGCTATCTCTCCAGTTTTGATGAAACGACAATTACCTCTATTATTCGTCCATAACCTTTGTTGTGAAAAACTGTAGAATCTTTGACAGTTTGACTGATAAGTGATGACATACTTCTCACAAATTTAAGTCTTTAATGGATTTGTTAAATATTTATTAAAATAAAAATTTCACTAATAATAATCATGAGCTAAATCATTTGATAAAAGAAGGTAAATTTGCACCAATTGTTAAATTTGATCACTGATTGAAGAAGAACAAAAAATACTTATCCACTAGAGGAAATGGATCCTCTCAATTTTTTTCAACACTTGAGGGAATAAAGTATGATATCTTACTATTGATTTTATAAGTGTAACCAAAAATAAATGAGAGAGAGAGAGAGAGAGAGAATAATGAAAGGTGAGATTAAAAAATTGACACCATCTAAAATTTTTTTTTCCATTGGAGAGGATCCACTCCCTCCACTAGATAGGATCAGCTACATAGATCAAACAATTATTGGGTCCTATTATCTATCAAGTCTGCCATGAAATATTGAGAATTTAGGTTTCCTGAATTTAGGAATTAGGCTTCTTAAAGTTTTAGGTTAGGATTATTAACAATTTGAGGTAAAATATTGAGGATATAATTGTATTTTGGTCCTTCTCCATAATTTTCATTTAAAAAGGTTTATAAAACTCTTGATGTAATTTATTCTTTTTAGTAACATAATTCCATTTCAATGATTCAATGATTTAAAAGAATTAATTTCCTAAACTACTCGCCACACGAGTGTGTTTTCACCTAGGTAGTGTATTGTGTGATCCCATGTGATTTTTCCGTGCCATGTGAGGTGTGACGAGTGAGAGATTTTCTTTTATTTTTCAGTGGAAACTCAGGTTAAAGTCGTTATATGATTTGACAGGTTTGACTAAATTGTCATCTAACAACTCTTAGGTTTGACTAAATTGTCATCTAACAACTCTCAGCACCTGAGTCTTCACCTTATTTTTTTGTTTGAGTTGTTTAACTAAAATTTGTGTGTTTGTTAATTAAATCTTGTATATACTCCTAAATGCTAATTTTCCCATATCTTTCGTTTTCTTTTGTTGTGAAATAGAGTGGCTTCCACACAAAGCAGTTCCAAGACATGTGAGGAGTGAAATTAAAATAGTTCACGAACTCAGAAGTCAAATATATGGGAAATTTCTGACTTTTGAAAGCCATCAAAGGCACAATACTCATCAGATCTACAAAATTCTTTATTAAGAGAACAAATCTGCATCTCTTGTTAAACAATATATACCTAAAAAAATAGAATCATGGCTAATGCAATAAATAAGAAAGCTACTGCTGATGAGGGTGTCAAAGAAGAAGATGATGAAGGGTTTATCTGAATAATAAAGTCGCAAGTGGGAGTAGAAATATTCTTCATAGTAATTTGGGCTAAGCCTTCAAAATTGCAAGCCATGTCATTCTGATTTTGCGCTTGGTAGTACATATTAAATGCATATGAGGCATTCCCATTAGCATCAAGATTGTTGCATGAAGAACCATATCCTAATGCAGTGCAATCTGCAAATGTGCAAGCATAGTTTATATTATCAGCTAGTTTGCTAAGATCCGTGGCATCTGGATTGAACATGCACCATTTTGGGTCCAAGTAAATCACATTCTTAGCACCCACTAATATTTTGTTTTGACCTTGACCAGAAAGATCCATTGGGAACTTAGGTTGTCCATCATACCTGTTACAATCAAACATGTTAAGTCATTTAATTATTTTTAACTATCAACTTCACTACGAAATGATAAAAGATTAAGTCAATACCGGAATATTCCCCAATGACGCTCAAAGTTGCCAGGAGCAATGCTCTTAGCATCCTCATCAATAAGGCCAAAGAGATAAACTTGAAGGTGCCCTGGTCTTAGAGGTGTACCTTTACTTGATGAAATCCTTGGAAGAAGTCCATTATAGAACCTTACAGCATTGGCCACGTTGGCATTCTTGTCTCCATCTGTGGGCCACCCTACTTCTCCAACCAAGATTGCCATGTCACCATACCCAACCCCCTTGAGAGCAGAAACCAAGGTGTCAAAATTTGCATCAAAGACATTGGTGTAAAGAACCCCATTGTCGTTTATGGGGTTGGATACCCCATCAAAGAAGGCATAGTCAAAAGGGAAATCATCATTGCCATAGAGACTCAAGAATGGGTAGATGTTAACGGTGAATGGTGCATTGTTGTTGTGCAAGAATTGCACTATTTGTGTCATGAGATCTGATATGTCAGGCCTAAAAGTTCCTGCTGATGGAACAGGGTTGTTCTGTGGGGATTGGTACACGTCAGCATTTAAGGGCACTGTGGCCTTTATCTTCTCCCCCATGCCAGCTTCATTAAGGGCATTTTGTATGTTCTGTAGGGCAGGCATGGTCACATTCAAGAATGAATTGTTGTATGATTTCAAGAATGGTTCGTTCCCAACTGCTACATATCTGTAGTACAATATGCATAAATATTATGCTCACTTAATACTTGTAAACTCTTTTAATTAAAAACTATATGATTAGTGATGATCAAATTATTATTATAGGATGATTCAGAATAGTTTGTATGTTGGAGAAATGAAGTGGAAGATGAAGATTAGATCAAAAGCAAAGAAAGAAAAGAAGTTAATCACCTTTGTTGTAAAAATTACTATCTTTCACTGAGTAAAAGGCTCTATACTATTAGTGCATCAAAATTAAACTCAACAAAAGAATAGTAATACTACTACTATGTAATTAGAAGACAGAGAAGTAGCATTATGATGAAATGAAATTGATAGATATGAATTAAAAGGAAATAATGAACTGACTTGATGTTAACTCCACCCTTGAAGTTGTAACTGGTAACATTCTTTCTGACCCACTGAACAGCTCGATCATAGCTAGTCATGGCAGCAAGCTGGTCATTGGGAATGGCAACCATAACTTCAATCCCAGACCCAGCAAGTGCACTCATGATTCTTCCATCTGCATCAAACAGTTTCACTTTCTCTATTCCATTGTCCTTCATCATCTGCACCACTGTATCTGCTCTCAATTGCTGTGTAGCTTGTGTTCCCCAATTCACTCCAACCCCTTCCACACACCAACTCATCATAATAATTATACTAATCACTTCAACAACTGCTTCTACCATAACCCATCTCTCAAACCATTTCCTCCCCATTATAATACAAGTATTTGTAAATACAAGAAAAAATTAACTGTTTAATAATAAGAAGTTAAAATAGGATGCCAAGTATTGAAAACTTTCCTTATATATGAAAATAAAAGTAACCGTTTTACTAATGATACGCGAAACTTTAGCACACTTTACAACCCCACGATGAACTGAATGAGAATTAATAAGGAATTCGTCAAATATATGAGTTAAGAATTAAAAAGAAAGGAACTTTTCTCTTTTGGTAATTTTAATTAATTACTTATTATTTGTTTACTCTATTGGCCTATTTCTACTTAACAGCGACAAACGTGGAACGCTCAAGAGACTAATAATAATAATAACAATAATAATAATAACATAAACCCAGAAATAAAGATACAATCTTCTCATTTTATTCTGTTAGTTATAATAGAACCTTGTTTTTTGCAGTGGACTGAGGAATGAATGAAGAAGTAAAAGTAGAAATGAGACGATCTGATAAAAGCTGAAACTTATAAGAACCAGCTATATATTGAAGGAGAAAAAGAAAAGAAAAGAATAATGAAGTGTGTTTTGCTTTGCTTAGTGAAGATGGAGAAAAATGGAAGGTAGAAAGAAAAAGAAAGTGTGTGTAGTTGATATCATGGCCATGTTCTTCACCCCGTGAAGCTGGGGTTTGGTTTCTTGAAATTGAAAGTGATGGCTTCTGAGTTTTAGAATTTACACAAATAAGAGTGGGTCGAGGTGCTGGCTTGTCTCCTCTTTGGTTACTTCAAAATATATAAATAAATAAAAATGAAGAATCACGTCTATTCATGTAAAATTGATAGTTAAAAATTATTAGATAATAATTAATTAAATATATTAAATTATTTAATAATTTTTAATTATTTAATAATTTTTAATTATTAACTGCATATAAATTTTAATTATAAATAAATAATCATTGAAGGAATTAATATGTTATTGAAATAGATTTTGCCATCTTAAACGAGTGAAAATAATAATGGATAATAGAATTGATGGGGACAGTGTAGAGTGTCGGCTTCCACATGAATGTGTTGCTGTTTACCAATAAATAAGCGTGTTAAGTGTAAATCTTTGGAGTCAGATGGTCGGTGATTGCATCGAACTCCACCTCACCATCGGAAAATGAGAAATTCTAAGAAATGTTACCTTTTCAATTCCCACTGTAATTTTTAAATTTAAATTATATTTTACTTTATTCTAAAACTCATTCTTTGTGTGTAATTCAGGGAATGTTATTTCTCCAATCCTCTTTTTGACTAAACTTATTTTTTAGGTAAAATATAATTCGTTTTTAAAAAGTTGTATTAAAAAGATCAACTATATTGAGTGTTAGAGAGTAATAAGTTTTGTGATTTGTAGTCATCAAGTAACATATTTTTAATGGTGTGAGATTTTATCCAATCGTGTAGAATTATTCACTTTTCTTTTGCTAGAGCTAGAATTTAATAAAGTTGTTGATCCTTTAGACTTTTCCATAAAAAATTATTCATCAAATCAGCTATTCATATAAAATATATATTAAAAATTAGGTCTAATTACTCTGTTGATCTCTATAGTTTTGCGAAATTTTCAATTAGGTCCCTATATTTTTTTTTTCTTTTAATTGGTCCCTACACCAATTTTTTTTTCAATTGAGTCCCTACATTTTTTTCCCTTTTATTTGAGTTCATGCGCCAATTTTTTTTTAGTTGGGTCCCTATACAATTAAGCCAATTACTACAAAAAGGGACTTAATTAAAAAAAAAATTAGTACAGGGACCCAATTAAAAGAAAAAAAGTATAGGGACCAAATTGAATATTTTGCAAAACTATAAAAACCAATAGAATAATTAATCCTAAAAATAAATTATATAACACATATACAATAAATAATTTACAGACTGATTTTTATTGTTGTGTCCATAGTATTTTTTTTTTTAAATTAGCTATAACTTTGAAGTGAGACAAGGTGTACTTCTATTTAATTGCATCATACAAAAACCAAATATGACATATAAAAATTAAATTCTTCCACATACAAGAACATATGCCTTCATATTCTAGGAAAGAAACGCTTAGGAATATAGTTGGGATGAACCTATTTTGATTTAACTTTAAATAACTCCAATTTTCAGATCCTTGGACTTCTTTATTAGATACTAGTATTAACTAAATGAAAAAAAAATTAGTATGTCACAAAGAAAGAATAATCTTGTTCAAATTTAACCTTAAAAATACATAATATAGAACATGGAATGAAGGGTGGAAATTAACTACCTAAAAGAAACCAAACTAAAAACTTTGTAGTGTAACGGAGATTCTGGACATAATCTGTGATACCTATACAAGGTTAACAAATTTCCTCCTTAACGAGATTTCTTTTAAATTCTACATGTAACCTTCATTGAAAAAAGGGTTATTATTATTATGCATTAGGAGTAATTAGAAAGGACTGCATGCTCAGAAGTTATGTTCAAAAAAGGGTTATGGAGAATGATAATAATAATAATAATATGAATGGGGTACACTGGTGTCACATATGCTCAGAAATGGTGAATCCAATTACTGAATCTGATAACAAGTGCCCCATTTGTGACACAGAATTTGCTGAGATAATCATGGATAACATAATGGATCAAAGTGATAATGCTATTGATTTAAGGTCTACTTGGATGTTCATACTTTATGCCCCAATATTTCTAGGCTTGATGGGTGCAATTAGCCCTCTTATTCCCCCCGGCGAAGACGAGACAGAGAACGAACTTACGACGACGACGAGAAGAGGATCGACTAGTTATGTAATGCATCTATTCCGAGGTCTTCATGTTAGGAGCTTTAATAATAATAATCGTAGTACTCGCAATAGAAGTATAGATGCCAGCAACATGGTTGTGATTGATCCGTTTACGGACGGAGCCTTGATTTTTCGAGTTCCGAACATGAATCATCATACAACAACAAGCAATCAAAATGAGAGCACGAGCATTGGATCCTTCCATGAGTTTCTGGTGGGATCAGGATTTGATTTGTTGCTACAGCAATTGGCACAGAACGGAGGAAGTGGATATGGAAGTGTTGTGAACCCGCCAACAAAGAAGGCAGCAATAGAAGCATTGCCGAGTGTGATTATCAGTGAAGAGATTTTACAGTGCATGGTTTGTTTGGAAGAGATTGAGATTGGAAATGAAGCAAAGGAGATGCCATGTCTCCATAAATTTCATGGTGACTGCATAATCTCATGGCTTAAACCTCATAGTTCATGCCCTGTTTGTAGGTTTCAGATGCCTTTTGAGGATTTCATAGCTGAAATTAGCAACGATGGGAATCAAAATAGTGAACTTGTCACAGGATCAAGAAGGAACTGGTTTCCAATGCTGCAATCGTTTAATAATTTTCTTCCACCACCTTGATCATTCATTGTTGCAGTTCCTCTGTCTCCTATGACAAAGTTGTATATAAACTCATGCTTTTTAAACTCTTTTTTTAGGTGAAAATTCAGGTGTATTCGACGTGAAGTTAATAACCTAGAGTCATCACATAATTTAATTGATTTGATTAAATTTTTATCTAAAGATTCGCAACTATTAACTTCACGTGAAGTCAATTGCACTTGAGTTTCCATCTTTTTTTAAATATATATGTATTAGGTTATTTTGGATAGTGGAGTTTTAATGTTCTTTTCAATTATGTATATAATTTCATTTTTGAATGTTTAATTTCATTATTTAGACCTAATTTTGGTAGCATTAATTTCCTACCTTATTTTTGTGGATTATTTTTTCTTAACAATTTAAAAATAAACGAAAGCAATTGTATGATATTTGTAATATTTTTTGTGTATTTTTTTTTATAAATTTTTTATTTTATAAAAATATTAAGAACTAATTTATCTTTCTATTATATTGAGGATAACAGATAACTTGTTATTTTGTTTAAATGTTTCGATAATAATACCATTAAAAATATAAAAGAAAACTTTTTTTTAGATAAATAGTTTTTTATATTTATTATTTTTGACATCCTGAGTTTTTATTATGTTCTAAAAAAATATATACTTTTTATTTTTAACAAATACCAAAGTACTAGTAGGAAAAACTCATAAAATAAAATAATAAAAATTTATATACAAATATTTTTATATAAAATTATTAATTAATTTTTTTATATGATTTAATATATTTTTATACAAATAAATCAATAATACACTTATGTTTGTGGCGATTAATTGATCCATGAATTTATAATTTAAAAATAATATATACTTATGTTATATAATGCAAAAGTAAACCATATAGTTACAATATATTCTTGGTTGACTTGCGTATAGTTATGTTTCCACCTTCATATGAATAATACATACATTTTTTTAATTAAAACAGGGCCTAAGCTCAGAGGAAAAAACAGGAAGCCCATGTTTCCACAAAACGTAACTGCCAAAATCGGGCCACAGTGAAAAAAGTCGATCACCCAATCCAAATACTGTTACCCAAACGGATGTAGAAAATCCCCTTTGTTATTTATCCTTGACCTTACTCATATAAACAAGAAAAAAAAAATTAACATGTGTGTTACTTTTTTGTATATTTTTTATAATATAAAAAATAAAATATATAAAAAAATGCATAAAATATTTATTGCAAAAATTACTTAAAATGTTGATTTGGGTCTGAACGTGAGGTCCAAACGTCGTATAAGCCAGCGTCCGACTTATTCTTGCATGAAGTGCCGCCGTCCGAGTTTTTTGTGAAGAAGTGGGGGTGGTAGCTGCAAGAGACTCCGATACTTAAGTTAATAAGGGTTTTAAGCAGAGTTTTAGTAGAATAGAATGTGTATATACTTGATAGGTGTAAGTGTATTTATAGTAGAATTGGTAATTATTTTGTTTGCAGTAACTTCACCTTTATTAGTGGATAACCGTTTCCTTTATTTTAAAAGTTTGTTGGAATCTATTTTTTAGTGGAGATAAAAATAGTAAGAAAAATTTAAAAAAGTAGTTACTTATTTAGATGAATAAAATGGACATCTCTTATTGGTTCGACCTCTTTAAAAAAAAATCAAATAAATAGTAAAAACTACTTTTTTTGGTAGACTTTTTTATCTGTTGGATCCGACTCTAAAAATAACATGATGATGGCATTGAAAGAGTAGTAGATCCATGGATTCAACACAATTCAATCTCAATTTAGCAATTTGACTCTTCCTCTCGTTGGACAGAATCTTAGCAAAGTACATGCAATAAAATATCTAGATTCTAGGCACAACCCTCCAATGTTACATAAAATGCTCAAACTCAACAACCAAAGATACCATAATATCATAGTACACATATCACGTGGAGCTTGCTTCCTTCCAAATCACAATGCTATCTTGTATTTCCTTTAATTTGCTTCTGATATCCAAGTCCTAAATAATAATTTTTTGGAATCAATATTAACATGATTAATATATGTTTGTAATAGGCATGGGGTTTATGGAAGCAAGGAAGGTCATTAGAGCTTTATAGTCAGATTTCTAAGTGTTCTCTCCTATTAATCCTTTTTTTAACAAAATAAATATTATACATTAATTTTTTTTTTTTTTTAGTATTTTAAGTAAAGATTAAACAGATATTAGAGAAAGTGTAAAAATTTCTCTTTTAATATAAAACAAAATTAATACATTTGAGATATACCAACAAGTGACGATACAAATATGTAAAAAAAAAAAAAAAATCAAAGTCTCATAGCACAGTATACTCTATAATATTATTTTCATTAAGGAAAATAAATAAGTAAATAAAAAAAAAACATTTCTCTATAAAGAATCTTATCCCAATACCTAATTAATGATAAGCTACGCTTATACGCATATAGGTTATTAATTAGGTAAGACACCTACTTCTTTGTTTTCTTGTATACACGATATTCTAGAATAATACGTCCGAAAATTTGTTTATTGCTAATTATATATAATTATTAATTAAAACTAGTATAGGTAAAACATTAAAATAATTAGATAAGAAGATAAGAGAAAATAAAATAAAATGAAGACTATTTGATGGAATGAATGAAATGGACATGAAATTAAATGATATTTTATTTTAAAAATAAAGAAAATAAAAATGTCATATGACATATGAATCGTTTTCACTAAGACACATGGTTATGTGATGGAGGTTTCTCATTGGTTGGTGAGAACCACACATCACCCTTCTCCCACCATGTTTCCATGCAACAAATCCGGTTTTTCTGATTCACAAACAAGCATATACCTATAATGATACTAAATTCTTTTCTTTTATAAAATGCTTATCAAACTTTTAACAATTAATTTTAGAATTTAATTTTGATATATTCACAGTAATATAAAGTAATTTTACACATGCATCTAATCACATACATAACGTTACACCATAAAAAATAACTACTATTTTTATTGATCGTATGAACAATAATTTAAAATAACGGATATAATTGTACGACTGTAAAAAATATTTTATATTACGAGGTTCGTAAATTTAATTTTATACAACATAATTAATTAAAAGTTAATAATGCAAATTAATATACATGTAAAATTGCTAAAACCATACTTTAATTAAAATTTTAATATTATATTATAGTTTAAGTATCATTACTCAATATATACAAAACTTATATAGCCTTTGGTTCAAGCTTCATTTCATTTTCACAAACTTTCCGTTTTTTTTGCAGTTTTTTCTCGCCATGAATGAAAAGGAAAGAAAGACAGCAAGATCAAATTGGTGGTAGTGCATGCATTATTAAAACAAAAGAATAATTAATAAGCCAGAGAAGTTGCAACCACATATATATAATAACAAAAGGCTGTTAAGTTTCCCTGAAGCATATATAAAACCACAATGAACTCTTTGCTTTCAATGGAAAGAAATGTGCACATTAAATCAAACAATATATATAAAGTTTAGTTTTGCTACATTGAAAATATAAATTATATTATTTTTTTAAATAATTATTTACGTTATTAATGTCATAAAACTATTTTTTTAAAAAATTTAAGCTGATAAAAAAATACAATATAAATAATTATATTTTTAATATTTTTTTTAAGCAAGAATTTCTTTTAGGTTTACTTAATTTTTTTATAGATCTTTCTTTATTTTTTATTTATATTTTGCTATTTTGATATATAGTTCTGATATCATGTTATGAAATTATTAATATTAAAAACTTAATCTAATGAAAAAAAATAATATAAATAATTATATTTTTAATAATTAATATAAAAAATAATTATTTTTATTGGTGTAATATTACGTAATTTAATATATCTGTAAATTATTTTTATACTATCAATACATCAAAATTAAATCGAGAGAAAAATGGTATACAAAAAGAAGGAAAAGCGGCACACCGTTTAGGCAGAAAACAGCTCAATGCAAGGTGAAGGTGTGTAGTGTCTGTGTTGGTAGGCATGTGATGTTTCTTTGGGCATAAGATTCAGATGTTAGTCAAGAAACCCCTCCATTGTTGCTGTTCTTGTCACATAAACATGTTTCTAATTATTTTTATTTATTTTACTTGTTAAAACTTTGTAATTATTACCGAGTCTCTAAATTCTTACCCTTTACCTTTTAATATTGCATAGGTTCATCACTCCTCTCTTCCCGGTCCGGATTTGGATCTTCTAAAATTTGAATTTTACTTTAGAGAGTAAAGTATGATCTCTCACCATTGATTTTATAGGTGGGGCCAAAAATAAATATGAAAGAGAAATTATTCAATGGTAGAAAATCATACTTTACTTTCTAAGATAAAATTTAAACTTTAGAGGATCCAAATCCCCCCGGTCCAAGGTATCTTCTGCACGGATTTAGGAAAAATATTATCAGCATGTTATATATTTAATTTGTATTTAGCAGTTTAATTACTTTTTATTATTCAGGCCATGTAACTATATAGTATACAGTTTAATTTTGCATATATACAGGCAGGGACGGACATAAGGGGGGGCGAGTGGCGGCCTCGGCCCCCCCAACTTTTTTTAATAGTAATAAGTTATTATGTATAATTTAATTTTTTTTAAAAATTATTTATTATTTTGTCTAGTATAAATAAAAGTTCAGTCTAATTTAAATATTAATAATTTTTAATATCTACAAAGTAAGTAACAATATTAAAGAAATCTGAAAAATATATTATTACTAATATTTTTTAATTAAATAAAAATTTTCAAATCTCATAAAGTGAATTCTTTTTCTTCTTGTGGCCGTCTTTTTTTATTCATTTGGTATTAATTTTCTCTATATCAACTGCTACAATTAAGAGATCTTTTTCAACTATGAATATTGTGAAAAATAACTTAGAAATAAAATAAAAGATGAATTTCTTGCCAATTGTCTTTTAGTTATATTGAAAAGAAAATTACTTAAAAATTTGACACAAATTCTATTATTGGTGAATTTTATAATACGAAGATTCGACCACTTCGTTAATAAAAAGTATATACATATTTTTTTACTTTAAAATATATTCTCTGTCGGTATATTTTTGTAATACATCTTATATTATATAATTTTTTTACATAATTTTTAATATTATATGTGTTTTTAGCCCCCCCATAATATCATTTCTGGATCCGTCCCTGTATACAGGTATAATATAAAATATAGATTATAAAAAACTATATAGTATAAAATATTTTATAAAATTATTTAATCAAATTTTAATTTTTTTCTCATTATTCAAGTTATAGATATAAAGAAATCTAATTATTTTTATGTAGTATGACAATACGAAATTAGATGCTTACATAAAACATTATTATAAGCATTAAATATATATTATAATGCAAAAAGCAATCACTAATAGGATATATTTAATTGTTTTATAATTTTTTTATTATTTTTTCTAATTCAACATAATAATAAGGATTAATCTGTCATAGATTTAAACTTTATTTAAAAGTTTGTTGTTGTTGCATGCATAATGCAAAATCAAATTTTTTGTATTTATTTAAGCATACTAATGAATTTAATAACTAGATTAATTTAAAGAATAGTGCTACATATACAAGTTATTTGGGTTTACAAGTCATATAAATTGGGCCAAACCACACGCGCTATTCAACAGTTTTCATTAGCGTGCTTTGCGTTCCCCCGCCTCCTCCTCTTCCTTCTTCTTCTTCTTCTTCTTTAAGTTTCTTCTCCTTTTTCTTTGCGTGTTTCATCTTTATCGTTATTTTTTTATTATTGTTGTTATTGCTTCATTTTTTCCCCTCTTTCTCTTTCTATTGATTTTGTAACATTATATATTTTTTTTCTTTGTTTGATTTTTTCTCCCAAGAAGAATTATAAGAAAACGAAATAAGAAGATGGGGAGGAAGAAGAGGAATAGTTTTGAATTATGCAGAATTTACCAAAATAAAAATACACTCAAAATTCTTAAAAATACACCCAAATATCTTCGTGTTGCACCCAAATATCTTCGTGTTACACCCAAATTTGTTGCAAAAATAGAAAAATATTTTCTCTAATACTGCATTTTTTTCTTCTTTTTTTCCTTATTTCTTTCTTTCTTTTAGTTAAATGAATGTAAGTTCATCCTCTTCCAAGTAATTTTGCAGCATTATGTATTTTTTCTTCTTCTTTGTTTGATTTTTTTGTGTTTATTCTTGTTAAAAGAGTAAAACAAAAAGAAACTTGAGAAGGTAAAACGAAAAAAAAAGATGAATAAGAAAAAAAAAGTAGAAGAGGATAGTGATGATGATTAAAAAAAAGAAGAAGCAATAGAATATGAGGAAGAAAAAGAGTTTTGAATTATGCAGGTCAGAATAAAAATATACTAAAAAATTAAAATACACCCAAATATTTTTGTGTTATACCCAAATTTACTGTAAATACAGAAAAATATTTTTTTCAATGAAGAATTTTTACATTATATTCAATTCAAACCATCAACGATGAAACATTATTCACCTATAGAATTATAAACTACTAACGAAAAAATTAACTAGAAGAAATTCCAATAAAAAAAAAGGAGAAAGAGAAGAGGAGGAAGTGGTGGTGTTGGTGACAACGATAACGAAAGAAAAGAAGAAAGATGAATGTGCAGCAAAAAAAGAAGAAGAAGAACGTGCAGTAACAGCTCGAAGGTGGTGTTGGTGATGACGATAACGAAAGATGCAGTAATAGCTCGAAGTGCGTAAATATAAATGATTTATAGAGACTTGTATGGAAACGCTTGTATGTGAAAAATTATTGTAATTTAAATTAGTTTATTGTTTCGTAGGGTAAAATAATGTTCTAAATGATTTGAATGTGTATAATTAACTTAATTAGAGCGTAAATTTATGCAATTGGTAGGCCTTTAAGCATCTAAGCACATATAAGAAATAATAGAGAAGTGCAAGCAAAATAAATTAATGATGAAATTAGAGCATAGTATCTTGTAGTGTACTTGAAACTTTGATCTATTAACTGCAGCCATGCCTTGGTGTGAGGCACTAAGCTAGCTGGCCAGAACTTTTAAATTGTAAAGTTGAAATAAGAAATGCACAATTTCTTTGGAATTAATGCTCTCCCTTCTCTTGGTAGGATGTCACATAGGCATATTCCACACACCATCAAAATTGTTGAATGCAAGAACAATAGCACCATTCAAAGTATGACTCCTAAATTTAGGTTAAAATCATTTGGAGTGCCAACAATTATTGTTTTATATCCATGCATGCATGTCCATCTTCAAAAGATGATACATGTCTACTATTTAGTTTTTGATATACATACAAAAGTACATAGAAACATACAATTATATATATATATATATATATATATATACCACTATACCTTTTTTTTAGAGTTAAATCAAGATATAAAGGTGAATAAATACAGAGAAAATTTATGGAGCCAACAGTTTTATTTAAATTTGGCCGTTAGTACTTAACCAACAAAAAAAAAAAGCAATTCTATGTCATTAGATATAATCTTATACCATTAAAAATATTAATAATAGTTAATTAATAACTACAAATTATAAAATTTGTTGATTCTCTAATACTTTTCTTTTATATATTACAATAATTATTATTAAAAGATAATAAAAAATTAATTTAAATTGTCTAAAATTATTTTATTTAATATTTAATAATAATTATTAAAATAATTCTATAATTTTAGATATAATAAATATATAATTATAGATATTATTATGTGTATAAAATTATAAATATTATATTATATAAAATAACTTTAGATATTTTTTTCTCTAATATTACCGTTTATATGATTATGAAAATCAGATTAAATTGGCTTATCTAACCAAGTTATACCAAAAATTAATTGTAAAAAAATCAATAAAAGAGTGGTGAATCAGTTGAGCAGTTCTTTTTTTTTTGTTTAGAAATCGATAAAAGTTATATTTTAAAACTTAATTTTTTTGAAAAATATATATTTTATATAAAAATATACTATTTTATTATATTCAATATAATTTCAAATAAATTTCTTTTAAAATTTTAAATCTTTTAACATTTAACTTTATCGATTTTAAGATGATTTGATTTTCACAACCTTGCTACTTTTGTTTGTTTAATTTGTTCTATCTTGTTCATCATAAAATAAAATAAAATAAAAAATTGTACATTCTTTATATACATATCTATATCTCTAATATGTGTTTATTTTTGTGTTATATATATTCTCATAAAGCAAACACACCCTAAATAAATGACAATAAGTGCTCCATATACAAGAAGATTTACAACACGCAAAAGTTGGAATCATACATACAGTAGCGATGATATGATGAGCAAAAATAATTATTAAACAAAAGAAAAGAATAAAACAAAAACACACTTACATATCAAAAGAATAATGTACATACATACAAGAGCCACACTAGCTGTCTTCTATGAGAAAATCCTAAAACTCTTCTGACAAATAAAATCTATGGAAGATTATCTATATAGATATATCCATCCATGAACTATAATATATATCATGCTGTTATGGAAGAAGGAAAATATGGTATGTAACACAGTCAATCCTAAATTAAATTATAAACAAGTAAAAATTCGCATACAGTTGTTTTTATGTGAAGTTGATATTTAAAAATCGTCAAATAATTTAATAAATTTGACTAAATCATCATCTGACGATTTTTTACTACCAACTTTACATAAAAATAAACTATACGTGAATTTTCACCTTATAAATATGATCAAATATGTTTGTGTCTTGTCATAATAATCTTGGTAAGATGTTATAAATCCCAGAGGCATAATTCCAAGTCAGAGAGAGGAGGAGCAACTACTTCTGATGTTGATGATGATGGACCGTCGTACATTAATAATGCTCTAATATTATTATTCCTTACTCCCATCATATCCTTCTTGTTTTGCTGAATAGTAATATTATAATCTGATGATGATGCAAACATGTTGTTGGTGGTGGTGGTGTGTTCATCATCATAATTATTAGAAGGATCCATGAGAGGTGGGAGAGAAGAAAAATCTACAAGATCATCATCCTCAATTGAGTTCACGTTCTTCATTATCCTAAAGAGGCCAGATGGAATAGTTGGGTTCAATTTTTCTGTTGTGTTCTTATGGAAAACCCTCGACACAACCCATTCCTCCTGCAAAAGAGAAAAGCAATCCTTGAAAAATACCATATACAAAAATCAAAGGTGAAAACTCAAATGCAGTCGACTTTCACGTAAAGTTGATATCTGAGAGTCTGTTAGATAAAAATTTAATCAAATCAGTCAAATCATCTAACAGCTCTCAGATATCAACTTTACGTGAAAGTCAACTGCACCTGAGTTTCCACCAAAATCAAAGTAACAAATAATCTTTAAACAGTTTAGTTAAATATATTAAATTATTTAACAGTTTTAAGTTATTATTTTTGAGACTATATATATATAATTAGGTGAACATTCACGTACACTTGTTATTTTTTTATAAAATTAATATTTAAAAATCGTTAAATAACAATTTAGTCAACGTATTAAATCATTTAACAATTGAACACAATTGTTGGTGAATTTTTACGAAAGAAATTGATGAGTACCTTAGCAGGTTTAGGGAGGTTGTAAGCAGCAAAAAGGCCTTCCAATCTGAATTCATGCATAACCCAATTGGTTTTGTGTCCATGAGGGGCTCTACCTCTATAGAACACAAGGGTTTTCTTCATACCAACAAGGTTTCTCCCTTTGTAAATCTCTTTGTCTTTTCCGGTGGCCTTCCAGTAGCCGGATTCCGTGGCTCGATTCGTTCTGATCCCAGTTGGGTACTTTTTATCTCTTTGCCAGAAGAAGTACCAATCTTTCTCCCCCATCTTTGCTTTCTCTAAACATTCACAATAACAAAACAATTTAATCAAATATGTCAACTGCACGAGAGTTTGTTTTCACGAAATAAAGAGAAAGAAGCAAGAAATGGTGACTTACGAGGCAAGTCCCAAGGCTCACACTTATTGAGATCAACTTCTCCAATGGCAGTTGCGGTGAAACTTGTGTTCAAAACCTTGTGAGTGAGATAATAAGAGATGATCTCCTCATCTGTAGGGTGGAACCTGAAACCGGGAGGCAAATCCAAAGCATGATTATGATCTTCCGCATCCATTATAGCGATGAGCAATTAATTAATTATGAAGTGATGAAAGATTAAGAAAGTAAAATGAAGGGAAGAAGGTGTGCTTAAATACACAAGACAAGATAGAGAAGAGAAGAGATACACTACACGCACCTCTCACACGTTACGCTTCACGGATCCGTGCTTTGCAAGCCACTTCCTATGCAAGCTTACAAACAATGCATTTTTTTAGTGATAGAAACTCATGTGCAGTTAACTTTACGTGAAGTTGATAATTTAGAGCTGTAAGATGAAAATTTAGTCAAATCAGTCAAACTATCTAACGACTCTCACCTATCAACTTCACGTAAAGTCAACTGCACCTGAGTTTCCACCTTTTTTATTTTCATATTATTCTATTAATTACAAGAAATTTGATAACTGAGAGCGTTAGATGATAATTTGGTCAAATCTGTTAAATCATTTAACGATTCTCAACTATCAACTTCACATGAAATTAACTGCACATGAGTTTCTACCGTATTAATTTATGTGTGTAAAATTCTGGTAAATATAAATACAATTTGTATGTACAAAATTTTTGTAAATATTAATATAAATTATTACTAGTTGAGTGCTGATAAAAAATAATAATATTTGATGACTATATAATATTGTTGTTTAAAAAATATACATAAAATAGTGCATTCAACATTATTTTTGTTAATTATTAGTATACTAAAAGTGTTAGGATAGAATCATAGAAGTCTGGACCATATTTCTCTTAAAAAAAAGCTCGTGATTCGTATTGGTATATGTTCCACGGTTCCACCTATGTTGTTTGTTGGCTATATCTATATCTCTAATTCTCTACCCGTTTGAAAACGAATGTGATCAAAGAAAATGGCGATAATGAAACGGTGGTGTATCCTTGTGGAGTGTGGACCCTTGCTTCCAAGTCCCCACCACTTTTTTCTTGGATTCAGTTGAATTAAATATTTTTTTTTCATAGCCTTGTTTCCATGGCCGATTCTCCATCGCGTACTCCAACACCTCTCAAGAAGTTTTACTGCTTGAGGGTTAATTCGGAAGAAGAAAACACTAACATATACATGAGGACAAATAATTTGAGTGAAAGCATCTAAGTCTTTGTTTGGACCTGTTAGATCGATAAAAAAAAATATCTTTTTTATTTTTTAATATATTTGACAAATTTCTAATAATAAAAATAAAAGTATTAGAAAAATAAAAAATATCTTTTTTAAAAAATTACAATTTACATTTTTTTTAAAAAAAAATTAAAAAATATTAATCAATGAACAAAAAAATATTTTTATCTTATTTTACTTAAACATAATTGATAAATAAAAATTTTTTATATAAAATATCTAAATTACACATAAAATTATTTTTATTTTTATATAAAATCTTTTTTAAAAAATTATTAAAAAAATATTTTTTTAAAAATCACGTCCAAACAAACTCTAAATAAATTATATTATTTAATATACGCCTTCTTATGTAAAACTTCTGTTGCCTTTTTAACAAGTTTAAATTATTAAGTAAAAATATATAAATAAATAACTATATATTATCTAAAAAGCGTAATAGTTAAAGTTGTGAAAAAGTGTGATTCTTGTCCTAATTAATTAATTCTATATTATTTGCTCTTTTAAAAATATAGCAGTAATTTTTGTAGTAGCTGCTGCTTTAGTTGAATATATATATATATGATTTGTCTATATTCTTGCGCAGCTTTAGGTGGGTGATGGTGGTTGTTTTTTTTAGCTAGGTAACTACAATTTCTAATATGGTTCGGCTATTTTATACAATAAGTTCATATTTGCCGCCCAACCACGTTGAAAATATTCTGAGTATGTATATATACATAATTGACGTTTGAAAAAAAAAACAAAGATATAAAAGACTAATAAGAAAATAAAATATTTAGTGTATAAACAAATTTAAAACATACTTAGGTTTATATAACAATAGTTAAAATATTTAATATGAAATGTTAGTTGCTGCTTCCAAATTATTAGGGAGGTATGTACGTAATTATTATTAAGTAGAGTAATTTTCTTCTAAATATACTACTAAAACCTTTTTTTATAGTGCAAATTTTGGAATAGGATTCTCCAAACAATAATACAGCTGATTAAAAAGCATTATTATTGCCTCCTTTTGAAAAGAATTCGAAATTATAATACTTTTTTATTTTATTAATTATTCTATATGATTATTCTACTGTAATAAATTTGATCATTTTTATTAAAAAAATTCACTCACACTATTTCTCTATATTTCAACCAAAATATTTAATTTTTCACTCCCTCAACCATGCAAATCACATAATCTCACTCAAATCAAAATCATAAAATGTCCAAAGCTCATAAGTCATAAATTAGATACGCATAACTTCGTTTTTATTCTTCTTCAATTCTAATATTATATTCTCATATATTATAATAATTGTATTTTCATGACATACACCATCCTGAAATGAAATCCAAACCCCTAAGATTTAAATTAGCTACGCGGTCTCTAATGGGTGGATGATATTAACATTAATTATTAACTTGTGAGACAATAATCATATCTAATGATACGGAACAGATTCCGCTGAAGCATTCTTTATTTTATTCAACATGTTTATTACTTTACCACTAATAGTAACTCTTAAAATAATTCATATGAGATAATATAAAGTAACTAAAAATAGAGATAAACCAAATAAGGAAAACGTGTGGACCCCATTCTAGGGTTGTAGGTTCTAGACCTGACATGACATGGCTTATTATTATGAAGCTCTTATTTAACTTGATCTTAATAAAAATGAAAGTTTGACTTTTGCTCAACGAAAGGAAACGAAACTGAACAGCAAAGCAAAACGGAAAAGGGTTGGTGTTTGCCATAGATAGAAGAAGTAGAACTCAGAAAAGAGAAAAAAAGGGTGACGTTTTGTGACGTAGAGAGTGAATGCTTGCTTGCTTGGTAGCTAATTACTACAAGGGAGAATCTAAGACTATGCCCTATGCTCCTATCACTCAATCATTGGCGCCACCTAAAATAACCTCAACCGTCCGATCAGAAAACTGTCAAGTTATCCACCGCGGTTATTATGTTAACGAATATTCGCTGCTTCCTCCTCTCTTGCGTGTAAATAAGATGTTGATGTTTCAAAACTTTTTATGTTATTTAATTTTAGTTTGTCATATTGGTATTTTAGGAAGTAAATTAATGAGGAGACTAAAATAAATAATTTTAAATTTTACAGAATAAAATTAAACTTAAATATTTTTATACAAATTTATCTAACAATTTTCATCTTTACAATTTTTTTTGTTTTTTCTTATTCATCATCTATTATAATTGTCTCCTCTTATAAGCTTAAACTATCACTCGCTTTTTTTAAGTCTATTATAATTGTCTCCTCTTATAAGCTTAAACTATCACTCGCTTTTTTTAAGTTAGAAGTGAGACTCAAATCTCAAACCTCTAGTGAAAAGAAAAAATTATGTCATTTGAACTATAACTCATTGGCTTACACAGTTAAACTATCACTTCTTAGCCATGAGAAAGACACATAGTGCATCAAGTGTCATAGCAAACACATCAAATTTAATTGTGAATAGTAATTTAGTAGTAGCAATTATAGGTGTAAACTGACACCTATAATTTATCTTGTTAAACTAAATTTATCTTGTTACACCATAACATAATTAATCAAACACTATCACAGCACATTCAGCAGTAACATTTTATTGCAATTAAAACTGAAATGACAGGAACGAAGGCAATGATTAATTGCTTCCATGAATCAATCAAAATTGGAATAATATGAATATCACCATTATGTAAGTTTGTCTCTACCTGTTACAAATATGAATGAACAAAATGAATCGAATATGCGAACCGATATTTTTCCAAAATAATTACAAATGAAAATTGACGAGTCTATCTTCTATCATTATTATTAAAACAAAGACCCGTTTCTAATTTCAATTTCATCTCTGAAAGACTTGTGATAGTACTCCGTTGGAGCTGTATTTTGAACGAATAATTCTAATAGTACTTGGTTTTCATACTGGCCTCATTACGAAGATGACACAGCTTCTATGGCACTACCGAGGGGCCATGCTGCTTCAACAAGAGCATCACGGTACTGAACCTTTTTCACCAATGTAATCTGTTGCCGTGGATCGAGACCTACAGATAAACCGAAGAAATCAGGGAAACAAGAAGATAAGGTTACTAAAATTTTGCATAATCCATCATTGGAGCAAAACCTACCAAATCCAGCTACAAGTAATGTATACTGGTATACAAGATCCATGCATAAATATGGTAGGTTCCCCTCCTCCACACGTTGATAAGCTGATTTTGCTTCCTCAAGTTTTGTTTGACAAGCTCGCTTAGCTGCGACCTCGAAGTCCACAGGACGAACTTTGACAATGGGCAAGTTTGGATCGGCAAAACCCGCCTATGAGTGATAAAGTGATTAGCATGGCAAGATTGTTAAATTATATGATTCCATGAATATGAATAATAAAATACCTCGGCAGCACGGTCAAAGAAAAATGAGGCAACAAAAAGGTTTTTCTGTCCATCCCCGCCGCCACCATTCCAAATCCCTCCGAATGTGCACTTCATATGTGTACATTTTGACTCATTAACTTTGAGAGCTTTAAGAGCCATGGTTTTGCATTCATTCAATCTTGAGCCAGATGGGGACGATGAGGAATTGAATGACTTTCCTCCATAATTGTAATACCCTAAGTCAAACCAAAACGTTCTAATTGTCATTGGATAACATATGCTGAAAAATGCACAAGAAATTCGGAGTTCTCTTTCCCTGTTGATTAACATACAACCTGGCATGTCAAAAGCTTACCATCAAAGCCAGCTAAAACACACGAGTTGCCAGAATCATCAGAAACCTTTAAAATTTCTGCGCGAGCTGCTAGCAAACCATAGTGCAAGTAACTGAAAGTAAGATGTTAATATCATTTAGTCATGGATGACGAAAAGCTATTTCAGAATACTCATATCAGAAAATCAGGATTAACACTAAAAATAAGGACACTCTCAGAACCTGTGAACATAGAGGTAATATTTTCTTCCCCTTAAAAACATCTCCTTGACATATGGATCCTCTCCACCAGGTACTTTTGGAGCCTTGGCAGAATCTGCCTCTGAGATGGCATATGCCATTTGAACAGATCCACCTCCAAGATCAACAACCCCAATAGTCTTTGAATAATCTTTTCCCAAGTTTCCCAGCAAATAGTTAATAGTCACCTAAGCAAATTAAAAGGCAAGATAAGAAAAACAAAATACTGCATTTGTTCTTTCAAGGAGAGTACAAAGACCTCAGTTTCCCTTTTTTTATCTGCAAGAGGTGTACATAGCTGCATGTCAAGTAATATTAATTCAATAATAGCAGTGGTTTACCATTTGCTTTTTGGATAGATAAAGAAATTATATTAGAAGAGAAAATAATGCATAAAAGTCTATAAGTCATCCACTCATCCAAATAAATTGAAAAAAAAAAAAAAGAGTTAGCCAAACAAAAATGATCCCCTCTTATAAGTACCAAATGATTGCCAAATAATTAATCCTATCCCAACAAACAACTGGGCTTCTACATATCTTCTCATTTGAGACCCTACCATCTTTTTTCACAGATTATATATGCTACTTACAACTTCTCCTAATGAACTCATTTTTAATCCTATTTTGTCTAGTGTGTCACTCATCAATGCAACCAACATTCAAATATCTAATTTTCAACTTATTCTTCCATTAAATTTTATTGTTTAGCAATCAGTTGTATGAAACATTATAGGTATTTGTATCTGCAAGGAGCAGTTAAAACTTCCCTTTAATTAGGTACAGCTTTTCTACCACAAATACAATTAAAAACACTCCATTCATTCATGCTACCCAAAGCTATAGTTCCAAGCTCCCCATATTTCCGTCATTAAGTATGACAAACTTGAGATAATTAAACTATGTGATTTGTGATGTAATGATATGGTCCCAATTTTCACCTCTAGCTAGATTTGGTATGCCTATTGTCAAATTACACTCATTAGTCCATGTTACTTGAAATTAAAAAACAAGTTCCTCTAAAGCCTGTCTCCACAACTCTAACTTTACAGTTATTTATACACTCACAGCACTATTTGCAGTTTGTACATTATCACAAACCTAGACTCACTGTATACCAAATACTGGAACAGGCTTTTAACCATCCAATCAATGTCACCAAAAGATGGTCAATTTTCCCATGCCTACGTGCATTGAAAAGTTAAAACTAATCACTAGTAATTAAGTCAGCAAACCATACCCATTGGAAAGCACCTTCTTGGGTTCCATCCAGCACAGTAACAGCATTAGGCCCAGATTTCAAAGTGCTCCTTTGCTTAAGCAATTCCCTGACCTTAAATTACCAAAATTTAGAGACAACAGTCAACACAAGAGGGGTGGAGGAGGGGGATCCAAGCAGATGAAAGAAATATCTACCGCTTCCAAGATCCTGTCAGAAGCATCCCCTTCCAAAGCTCTCAATCCTGCAGTTGCCTATATTAGGATACATATTCAATCTCCATGTGACAGTTAACATGTAAAAGGAAAGAAAGAGAGAAGAAAGATCATACACATGTCATATGTACATACATACCCCTACTCTAACAGGTGTTTTGGGGCGAAACTCCAGAGGAACAACACTTTCAGCTTTGTCCAGAAGTGTAATCAGAGACTCCGCTGCCTGTTGTGGATTCTGTGCATACGCACTCAAACCTGGTTTAATCTGCAGCATCAGAAAATAATGACATCAGAAAGGCATAAAAAGAACCATAATAGGCATTAGAAAAGAAAATGAGCAAGTGGATTGAATTAAAAAACTTAAGAGAAATATTATAACACATAATTTAAATTTTTAATTCTTTTGGTATGAGAAATTCCTACTAATATATATTGTGTGTGGATCTAATTTTGAATCCAAAATCACTTGAGATGCAAATTATAGTCTACTTGTAGGCCACCTGCTATCCATGTTAGCCACTGCAGTGATGTAACTTCTTGTCCGTCATAGATTTATCCTTCATTGGATTTTATCTGTTTGATAGTGCATGTTTGGTTGCATTTTCTGAGATGAAAGCTGAAAAGGAGCAGCACATGTGACTTTAACTTTGACAAAGGAGCACGAGGCTTCAAAGTAAGCATAAACCTGAGAAAACCCTGATTAGGGAAATCTGAGTTTAACTGCTATCTCTATAGCATCGAATCAGTTGATTGATTTCTTTGTGGCAATTTCGTCTTACTTAAATTTCTTACAATCTCATCAAGCTCCAATAAACAAAGAGCTTTGATTGCTTCATAGCAGTTTTCTCTATCACCCCAAAGCTTCCATGACAAATATAATAACCCCCTTCATTGATAATAATGTCTCTCGTTTTATCAATAAAATAAATAAATAAATATCTTTGATCAAGAAAGCTTCTCAATCTTCAGTATAAGATTCACTCACTGCTCAGACCAACTAAAAGCCATTAACCTCAGAGTGATGTTAGTTGAGACTACAGGATGCCCGCACACCAAGTTTCTAGTTAGTTGATGCTGCAGCTTAGCTGGCAGTTTGTACAGCTGCCTAATTTGAAAACTTAACAGATTTGCTAGTTAATCACTTAGTTTGCCATTGATAAATAGTTAGAACCATAGTTAATTAGTTGTTAGACGTAGAGTTAACTTAACTATCATGAGTTGAGACCTTCCAGGCTTGTATATATACAGTTTTGTCCACATTGAATCATTTGAGATTCATCACTCAATTCAGAATCCATCAACTCTCCACTTTCATCACCTTCTCTGCCTCATAGAACAGAGTCTTAACAAGTGAAACGAATGTGTGGAAGTGTATAACTCTATTCTAAAAAAGTAAAAATAATGAGTACAACACAAATTGTAAGTTTAATATCTTATTGCTTATACAACCAAATCTTACTATGAACTAGTGAAGCAAAATGCAAATCGGCAGAATATCACCAACCTGAACGAATAGCTCGAGATCTTTGCCAATGTGAACAAGGTTGAGATTGCGGTCGAAGTGGAAAACGTGAACGCGGCTGCCGGAGCTGCCAGCATCGAAAACGACGGCGTAGGAGCTAGAGGCTCTGTTATCGGGCGAAATCTTCCGGTGCGTGAGGGTGTAATCTTCGATGGACTCGTTGGAGGAAATGGAAGGCAACACGTAAAGCACAATCGTGACGAGCACCAAAGGAACGGCCACCATCATTAGCGCTCCGCGGAGCTGGTAAATCTTGTCGGAGGACGACTCGTGCGGCAACCGCTTCAGCATTCTTCCGAATCCGAGTTCTGGCAGCTCCACGGAGGAGGACGACGGCGAGGTGGCAGTATGGCCGTCGAGGAGCTCGGTGGAGGATGGCGACCGGTGGCGGATCTTGCCGTTGCAGGAAACGGCGGCGGAGGAGGGAGAGTTCAAATGCTGCGAGTCCAGGTCTGTTAGCGTAACGGGAATCGAAGAGATGAAGGAAGAAACCGATAAACGACGTCGTTTTGGCAATGAGAGTTTTTTCCTTTCAGTGATTCGTGTGAGTGAGGATGAAGATGATAAAGAGGATGTGGATGGGGGTGCTAGCTGTCGCTGCCACTTGGTATTCACTGTCTTGTCTTGTGTGTGTCACACTCAATTTTTTATTTTTGATTATATATTATTAAATAAGTCCCGAAAAAATTTGCATTCAACGTTTTTTTAGGTCTTTTTAACTTATAAGTTATATAAATTAACCCAAATTTAAGAAAAAATATGCGCACCACTTTTTTAAATTGAGTGTCCAACGCATGCGCTTACAACCCGTTCATTATGCCGCACACTTCCTCTTCTTCCTCAATCAAAACGCAAACCGTCAAGATTCAAGCGACATTCGAAACAAATTACAATTCTACGAAGAGTAGAAGAAATCAAGAAGAAAATATACAAATCTCCATAAAAAATCACGAGAAAAAACGAAAAAACATTATTCAAGGTACTGTTTTACTGTTCTTCTAGGTTTTTTTTTCTATATTGTCTCTGCCATGTGTCTCATCCTTAACCAACAAAATATTAAAAGATTTCAAGAAGAAATATACTGTCTCCCCCTGATATTGGGTATATTTCTTAAATCCTTTAGGTGTATTTTTGTAATTCTTTAGGTGTATTTCTATGATCGTTTGGTTTATTTCTGTAACCGTTTGGGTATATTTATGTAATTTTTTAGTGTATTTCTGTAATCGTTTGAGTGTACTTCTGAAATTCCATTATCTTCAAAACAATTTCAAAATTTGATTTCAAAAACCATGAAAATCGAAAAAAACAGAAGGAGATCGACGACAAAGAGAGAACACACGAAGGAGATTGAACAAATTTGGCAAGAAACTTGAAAAAGAAAACGAAATCTTTTGAAAAATGGAAGTTATATTTCACGCATTAATTGATTTGGATTAATTTAAAAGTCTGTTAAAGAGGCACGTAACATAAGCAGCGCGTTTAGGGGTTTCGTTCTCTTTAAGCTTGTAAAGCTTGTAAGTGCAAAACACTTGTATGTAGATATTAATCGCCTTTTTTTTCTAAAAAAATTTATTAGATTGAGGTCTTTATATTTTATAAATATAAGATATATACGTATTTATTTTAAAGGTTATGCTACACATCCAAATATTTTTTATTCAAGTTTCATCTAACTAGGTCCAACACCAACAAAAACCGCTTAGCGTCATTACACGTGCTTTTTCTTCTTCTCTTTCCAAGCGCTTCTTCTTCTTCTTTCAAATACATGCATACGCCATCTTCTTCTTCTTTCAAATTCACGTATATCTCCTCCTCCTCCTTTTTCTTCGCGCATGCAGATTTTGCTTCTGGTTCTGCTTCTCCTCCTCCATCTTCTCTTCTTCTTCTCCTCTTTCGTTATTGTCATCACCAACAACACAAACATTATTTACATTATTTTTTCAATTGAATTGAATGGACGTAGGTGTTCCGAATCTAAATTGAATTGAATTAATAATATTTAAATTGTAGACAGAGGTGTTTTGAATTTAATCTTATATAATGGATTATGTTTCATTCAGTCAGTACTATACAATTATTTCACCCCACAAGTACGTGTTTGGTTCATTATGCAAAAACCTGCTTGAATTTGATTTTATATACTGGATTATGTTTCGTTCACTCAGTACTAAACAATTATTTCACCATGAGTACGTGTTCGGTTCACTATGCAAAAAGCTGTTCGAATTTGATTTTATATAATGGATTGTGTTTCGTTCAGTCAGTATTATACAATTGTTTCACCACGAGTACGTGTTCGGTTCACTATGCAAAAAGCTGTTCGAATTTGATTTTATATAATTGATTAGGTTTCGTTCATTCAGTATTATATAATTGTTTCACACGTGTTCGGTTCATTATGCAGAACACAATTCAAAACTCTTCTTCCTCACCTTCTACTGCTTTTTCACCAGGGAGAGAAGGAGAAAAAGATAAAAAAAAATACAGTAGCAACAACAACAAAAGAATGACGATAAGGAGGAAACACGTGAAGAAGAAACGCGAAAAAGAATGAGGAGAATGAGAAAGAGGAAGAAGGCGAAGAAAAAGACGTTCCGCGCGTGAGAAGAAGAAGAAGAAATGCGGGGAGAAGAGAAGAAGGAAAGGAGAAGAAGCGTGAGAAAAGAAGAAAAACGAAAAGGCGCGTTACCTAAAATTACTTGGATGAGTTTGGATGCCAAAATTGTTTGGAGGTAGAGAATATTTCTTATTTTAATTAAATTTATTATTTTTATTTGGATAAATAAATCTTTAAAAATATGACGAAATAACTTATATATTTTATTTTTGTAAATTTCAACGTATTAAAAAATTTTTTAAAACAAAAACTTATGACAATTTTTTAGAGACTTATTTAGATATATATTCTTTATTTTTTTTTAGAGTAATACCCCAAATAGATCCCCAAAAAATTTGCCATCCGACAGTTTTGTCCCCCACAAAATTTAACTAAGATTTCGACCCTGAGTTTCTCATATATCCCCCAGATACGTCCCCAAAACTGTTTGATCCGGTTAATGTGGTGACGTGTCAAGTTAACTGTGACATGTCACCTTTAGGACATTTTGGTCCCCATCCACGCTGGACAAAACGACGTCGTATTGGAACTAGGGGCAAAACGACGTCATTTTGGAGAGGACAAATTCGTCCCCACTTAGACAGAGAATGCAAACAGCGCCGTTTTCATGTGGGAGACCTATTTGTCTTATAATAGTATCTTAGGGGACCTATTTGACCTATAATTCGTGATGTTAAAAGAATCTATATTTACTTCAACGCAAACCTTAAAAACACATTGACATTGGTCTGTTCATTTATCAAAATGGTAACATAAACTTGAGAACCTAAACATGTTAACCACACAAATGTTTGGCTTCAATAGCAACACAAACCAAATCAAGTCAAAAGAAGGTCTATTTTCTTCAACATAAACTAAACGAAACCATTCTAAACAACATAACGTCTTCTTCCTCCAACATAACAAAAGGTGGTAACATAATTAAGACAACAACTTTCACATTAATTCTTAGAAGCATCATTTCTTGAAAGACTGGTTCAACCCTCGTGTTGGAATGAATTTGAACAACTTAGATACTATGCCACTGGTTGCAGCTGATATTGTCTCAGCAGTAACACTCTCCGAATTCTTGGCCCTAATTACTGTCTCCTTTGGACGTCTAAAAGAAAGCTGAGTTTGGAATAAATAGTATTGTTATTCACATTAATTCTTAGAAGCATCATTTCTTGAAAGACTGGTTCAACCCTCGTGTTGGAATGAATTTGAACAACTTAGATACTGTGCCACTGGTTGCAGCTGATATTGTCTCAGCACTAACACTCTCCGAATTCTTGGCCCTAATTACTGTCTCCTTTGGACGTCTAAAAGAAAGTTGAGCTTGGAATAAATAGTATTCTTATTCACATTAATTCTTAGAAGCATCATTTCTTAAAAGACTGGTTCAACCCTCGTGTTGGAATGAATTTGAACAACTTAGATACTGTGCCACTGGTTGCAGCTGATATTGTCTCAGCAGTAACACTCCCCGAATTCTTGGCCTTAATTACTGTCTCCTTTGGACATCTAAAAGAAACCTGAGCTTGGAATAAACAGTATTTAGGGCCAAGCTCAGCTTTCTTTTAGACGTCCAAAGGAGACAGTAATTATGGCCAAGAATTTGGGGAGTGTTACTGCTGAGACAATATCAGCTGCAACCAGTGGCACGGTATCTAAGTTGTTCAAATTCATTCCAACACGAGGGTTGAACCAGTCTTTCAAGAAATGATGCTTCTAAGAATTAATGTGAAAGTTGTTGTCTTAATTATGTTACCACCTTTTGTTATGTTGGAGGAAGAAGACGTTATGTTGTTTAGAATGATTTCGTTTAGTTTATGTTTAAGAAAATAAACCTTCTTTTGACTTTATTTGGTTTGTGTTGCTATTGAAGCCAAACATTTGTGTGGTTAACATGTTTAGGTTCTCAAGTTTATGTTACCATTTTGATAAATGAATAGACCAATGTCAATGTGTTTTTAAGGTTTGTGTTGAAGTAAATATAGATTCTTTTAACATCACGAATTATAGGTCAAATAGGTCCCCTAAGATACTATTATAAGACAAATAGGTCCCCCACATGAAAACAGCGCCATTTGCATTCTCTGTCTAAGTGGGGACGAATTTGTCCTCTCCAAAATGACGTCGTTTTGCCCCTGGTTCCAATACGACGTCGTTTTGTCCAGCGTGGATGGGGACCAAAATGTTCTAAAGGTGACATGTCACAGTTAACCTGACACGTCACCACATTAACCGGATCAAACGGTTTTGGGGACATATCTGGGGGATATCTGAGAACCTTAGGATCGAAATCTTAGTTAAATTTTGTGGGGGACAAAACTGTCGGATAGTAAATTTCTTGGGGACCTATTTGGGGTATTACTCTTTTTTTTTTATTTGGTTCCTTAATTAAAAATAAAATTAAATATAGAGTATATACCCCTTTTGGTTCTCAAAGAATTTTAAACTAGACATTTTAGTCTCTAACTAAAATTAATTACTCGATTGGTCCCTAACAATTAATTCCATCAGTCACTTAGATCCTTGACTCCGTTAATTCTAACGGAAGATAAAATGGTCCCTGACAACTCTAACAGGGGACAACATGATCCCTAACAACTCTAACAAAGGACAAAATGATCCCTGATCCTTTTATTCGAAAACAACATTGTTCTTCCCTTTTTTTTTATCATATCTCGCATAACCCCAATATTCATACTTCTTCACCTTCACAGTCATCTTTTCCATCTTTTTCTTCCTCTTCTTTAGCTCCAAGATTAAGCCATGGTGTAATTGTCACACGTGCCGCACCTACCTCAACATGTCATGGACCACATACTTCCTAAATCTTTGTGACTGGTACATCTACCTCATCTACACTTCACCCATCAGAAGCATTCACTTCCACGTCTTCGATAACATCACCTCCAACCCCGACAACATCCACGAGTCCACGACATCCTCAAGACCAATTTCCACAACTATCCCCAGGGCACGCCTTTCTCCATTATCTGACAAGTAATATAGATTGTTGAACATTAGGACATCATGAGAATATTCTCCTTCGACATCATATGCAAGTTCTCATTTGAAATAGACACCGAGTGCTTCATTCTTTCTTTTCCAGAGTCTAAGTTGGCAGACAGTTTCGACCTCGCATCTAAGATATCAGTACAACGAGCAATATCGCCGTTGTCGCTCATATGCAAACTGAAGCAATTACTGAACATTGGTTTGAAGATGAAGCTGAAGGAAGCGATCGGAGTGGTGAACAATGTGGTATCATGGAGATGATAGGGCAGAGGAGGAGGGAGATGACAACGACGATGACGAGTCTTAACAAATCAGACTTGTTGCCTAGATTAATAGGATCCATCGAAGACGACAAGTAGTTGAGAGACATAGTCATTAGTTTTTTGAGTATGAATTGTTTGAGAACAAGTTACAGATTTTTTCCCTTATGAACATTAAAGTTATAGAGTGTACATTGTGTAGCTTGAAGTTACAGTGTTAAACGGTTAGTGTTATGTGAGATATGATAGAAATTGGGAGAGAACATTGTCATTTCCGAACAGAGGAGATCATGGACCATTTTATTCTCTGTTAAAGTTGTCAAGGACTATTTTGTCCTCCGTTAGAGTTGACGGAGTAAAGGACCTAAGTAACTGATGGAGTTAATTGTTAGAGACCAATCGAATAATTAATTTTAGTTGGGGACTAAAGTATCTGATCTAAAATTCTTTGAGTACCAAAATGGATATACACACTTAAATATATTATTTTTAAAATAATTATACATATTTTAAGGATTAGTAATCAAATCAGTTATTATAATAGAGTCGATGTGTTTTTCGTTATGAGAATGGTGGCCGGGTGAAAGGCGTTGCTGGGAAGCTCTCTGGTGGCTTCATCTTCTGCTATGAACTAGTGGCGATTTGAAGATGTCTCCTCCTAGTCCGTGAGTGTAGTTGTCGGCAAGTTGTTTGTGAGACTGCTAGCCTCGACGATTTCATCTTGGTTTCTTCTCAGATTGTCGAGATAAGTCAATGGAATGTCGCTTATCTTCTAACACGAATCGCTGATTTTATTCATTTGGAGTGGATGGTTCATTTCATTGTTGTTCTTAAGAAGTTAAATTTGGTGACTGATAATCTTGTTAAATTAGGGGTTAATAGCTCAGTTGACTCTATAAAATGGTTTATCCTACCGGATGACATTTGGGAGCGTGTGACCATAGAAGCTAAGGCTCCTGTGATCATCCTCTGGTTTTGGTTTTTTTTTCTGTTTTTTTTTTTTCTTTCTTTTATCGTCCTTTTCTTCTTCTTTTTTTTCATTACTGTATCTCTACAAAAAAAATCAATTATAATAAATTTATAAAGTCAAAATTTAAACCGCGCATCAAAAACTTTGTTCGTTTCTGAGTGAACTTTCATCTTAATAGAACTAATATGTTAAGTGCCAACTTTAAAAGTCTTGTACTACAAAAAATATTTTCCATGCACAAAAAAAAACTCAGAAACTTTTTCTTCATGAGTTATCTGTTTTTTGTGCATGCAGATCTGGTGAATAAATTGAAAACAATTGTGAGGTCTGGGATGAAAAAATTTATGGAGACGTTGTAGGCCGGTGCCGACGTTGACATGATTGAGCAGTCTGATGTTAGGTTCTATTCTGCATATTTAGTTACCGAAAAGAAGATTGTGGTAACTAAGCATAACAATGATAAGCAATATATCTGATAATCGTAGGCTGATAGATCATTCACTGTGACTAGCGATTCCAGTAAGAAATAATTTGGAAGAGAAAATAAATGCTTCCTCTTCCGTAAAAAAAAATCAAACAAAAAATTACATATTTATTTGTATATGAATTTATTTAAAAAGAAAAAGTTTAGGGGCCAGCAATTTTATTGAATTTTGGTCAATATGTAACCAGTAGAGAAAGGTGAGCCATTAGATGAAATCTCACACCATTAAATTATCATTGATGGCTACTAATTACAAAAGTTGCTGGCCCCTAGCATTGCTCATTTAAAAACACAGTAATGTATATATACTAATTTGAATCATTGTGCAGTTTTTAGACTTTAGAAAAAAATTTTATAATATTTTTGAAATTTTTTTAATTGAGAGTTGATTTAATGACTTGCAATAGGAGATAATAGCCGAATGATTAATATTGTTTTTGGTTTTAATAGGTAGAGCACTTGGAGGAGAGGAGGATTAAGGATCTTGTAAAGAAGCACTCATAATTCATTCGATATTCCATTTATTTTTGGAATGAGAAAGCTATTAAAAAAGAGATCAGTGATAATGAGATGATAAATCAAAGAAAAAAGAGGAAGATGATGTTGAGGAAGTTGATGAAAAGAAGAAAAATAACTCCAAGAAGATAAAGATCAATGAAATTTTTCATGCAACACATAAACAAAAGATGAATGGGAGAAGAAAAGACAAAAAACAGACAAAAAGAGATTATAAAAATTGGGAATGAAAAAATGTAAGAATTTTGTAATTTAAGATAGACTAATTTAGGTATTAAGAAAATAAAATTAGAGTCTAATTTGATCACATTAGTGTATAGGTTGAATGCCAAACGGACATTTAACAGAATACATAAGTTCCGTTAAGACAAAAATTTACTTAAAGACGAACAAAAATTAACGTTTTCAATTTAAGAAACCTAGTTGGTCATTTACGAAAATAAGAGATTTAATTAATGCATAATTTGAATTTTAGAGACCAAATTAAATATTTATTTTTAGATATAATTCAAAATATTTTTTTAACTAATAATTAACAACTAAGATAATTAAATATATTTTTCATAATATATCTAATTCTACAAACATAGAATTAATTGGTTATGAATCTAAACATATCATGTGATGACCAACTTATATTTTAATAAATTAATTAAATCTAAAATAAATTAATAATTAAACCTTTTAGTAATATTATAATAAACATTTTTATAAAATATCAACACGTACTTTTATATATAATGATTGATTTATACTCTAAATTTTGATAAATAATTGATTATTTTATTATACTCTATTTAATTTTAATTAAATTTTTTATTTTATCAATTCAATTATCCATCTAAGTTTTAGAAACTTAAACTAACCTAAGTTTACATATCCTTGCAATATTCGTAGAGGCTATACATGTTTACTAATTAATCACTTTCTATATACTTTGTCCGTCCATGCAACACATGAATCTCATAGCTTTGGTTTGAATCGCTTTGTGCGTGCAGTAATTTATTAGCCCTAACAATAAATTCTTAAATAAAATTTAGTATTATGACGAAGTAATATTTATCTTATCGAACTGGAAATATATACCGTGAAAAAGCATTTGAATTAATTTATAAACTTAACTTTATTCATTAAAAAAAATCAATATATTTTCAATAAATGAGGAAAAACTAATTATCAGCGTAATATACACATAATTAAACAAATTTAAAATTACACTAGCATGGCATAGGAGTACATATATAAGAGTGAAATCTACTGTAATAGTTCAAGCTTTCTTGTGTTTTACTACTCTTGGTGGAAAGACAATACGAAATAACCAAGAAGCCAATATTGCACCAATGAAAGGGGCAATCCAATAAACATAAAATTGCTCCCATGTATTGTGTGAATTCTCTAAGTATGCCCAACCAAAGGCCTGAAAAGTCAACGTTCAAAAATTAGTGAGGTTTGCTATAATAAGAATTAGAATTCACTTAAAAAATAAATTCCTTTTTATTTTATTTAAAAATTTTAATTTTTATATTTATTTTATTTATAAACCATACTAAATTTTTTTTGTTTCTAAATTAATAATAATTATATTTAATATTTGAAATGTTAAAAATATTTTTATTTAATTTATATGTGAGTGTTTAATGAATATGGTTTAATTTTATCAATAATAAAATTGTAAAAGAAGAAAATTCAACTCATTTAAAAGTTATTTTGAATAAAAAAAAATTAATTTTACTAATATATTAATATTATTTTAAATTCTTAAATTTAAATTTTAAATAAAAATAAATTCTTTTTTTACGTTAAATTTTTTCAAAAATATTCGGTATAAAAAATTAAGTCACATTAGTTATTATATATATGTCATTATATACTGATCATATTATGTGTATATAAAAAATAAGTCACTAAATTAATTATTGGTATAAAATATATATATTAAAATATAAAATATATATTAAAAATAAATTAAATAATATATTTTATACAAAAATGATTAAGCATGATTGTTTTCTTAGACAATTATATGCATGATAAATAAGGTAAAAACTTAGAGACAGCCGACTTCACGTAAAGTTTATAGTTGATAGTTATTAGATGAAAATTTAGTCAAATTAGTCAAATCATCTAACCACCCTTAACTATCGTGAAGTCGACTTACCTGAATTTCTAACTAAATGTAATCAGTGAAATGAAAATTTATTTTAAAATTGTTTTGTTAGCAGGAAATTGTGAAAGAAACGATGATTTACTGACAATGGCAGGATTCAAGGCTGGGCCGGTGTAAACAGAACCGAGATGGACAACAATGACAACTGCCATGGCGATTAACCAAGTCTTCATAATTGAACTACGAGGGCCTTTCAGTGAGATTAGGAGTACCACAAAGCTAATCAGAAATGTCAAAACCCCTTCAACAATTGCTCCAGTTTGTGAGTCAACTTTCAAAGTAGGCCCACCAATCATGTGCCTGTATTTTAATGGCATTACTTCCATGATTGCCACTGCACCACCAACTGCACCCAGTGCCTATGTATGCAAACACATTTTATTCATATCTCATGCATAATTAATGTCTTTCTAAGACTATTCATAACTAACACCAATGAAAATATTAGTGTTTATTATCCACGAATTTAAACTCCATTTAAAAGTCTGTAATTAAATTTAAATTAGAGTTTAATTTTTTTACTTAATTTTAACATTTGTCATCTAAAATTTTAAAAAATTTAACATGTATATTTTTATATTTGATTAGGTATTAAATTTGTTGCACAAATAGAACTAATTATTTTTTCTGCTTGGTATTTAAAAATACTATTTTTAAAACAATTGATAGTTATAAAATTAACTCATTTTTTTTAAAACAATTGAATCTTGATTCTAATTTTTAATCGTAACATTAGTAATTTTTTAAAATTATATGTAATAAATATTTAAAAGAAAAAAATAAAAATATACATTAAAAAGATAAGTAGTAAAAACTTAAAATTAAATAAAAAATATGTATATAATAATATTTTTTATTTAAATTATATTATGTTATTAATTTTATTTTTTGTAGAACATAAAGGTAGAGAAAAATAGAAAATAAAAGAAAAGAGAAAAAAAGATAAAGAAGAAGAATGAGAGAGAGAGTTTGTTAATTTTGGAAGCTAATAATTTTTTTATTTTAATTATAATAAAAATATCTGGTGATACATTTTGATTTGTCAAATTACTAATATAAAATATGAATTATAAATTATATATCGAATGGGAAGGATAGAGAGAAATAGAAAAAAAAGAGATAGATAAAAAAATATAAGAATGATGTTTACTTATTTTAGAAAAAATAATTTCTCTAAATTTTAATAAGAGAGTGTCATGTGAGACATTTTAGTTATTAATGAGTTAATAATATAATTTAAATACAATTAAAGAATATTATGTTGTATATTTTGATTGTTAAATTCATAATTAATCATTGGTAACGGTACCTGAGCTGGAAAACGAAGAGCCATGGAGAAGAGGGAATCAGAGCCAGAACCAGCAGCATAGAAAGAAGCATTACCAGTGGGGTTGAAACTGGCACCTCCAAAGGCATTGCAAATAGTATTGAATATAGAGAAAAATGTGAAGAAGACTAAAGTTGTTACCATCATAGCAGGGTAATCAACACCACCATGTGATAGGTGATGAAGATCAACCATTTTTGTTATATAACTTGTCATCATCCCAAACGTCGCTGATATGAATACCCACATACATGTCACCGTTGCATCTGCAATCGCTACCTTTATTGCATTCACCATCTTTTCTTTTTATTATTATCTTTCAGATTGTTCTCCTTTTTGCATCAATTCAGAGTTTGAAACAATTTTTTTTGTTTTCGATGATATTGTGTGTGATTGGGTTACCAAATAATGTGCCGAAATAAGCTCTTTAATTTGGATGTTGTTATTTAGAGTCAAAGGCTTTTTATGTAAATTATTAAAAAGCACCAATGTTTTAATTGACTTGATTGTTTGTTTGTTTTTATGAAACACTAACATATTTTGGATACGTTTGATATGTGTGTCTATTATATTTAACTGTATCTTAATAAAAAATAATTTTTTTTGTAGATATGTTTAGATATACTAAATATCATTACGTATCAAACGTGTTAAATCTTATTTTTAATATGTATTCATGAAATAAATTTAAAAATATTATATATTATTATTTATTAAAATAAAAAATAATTTAAATACTTTATATAATTAAAATAAGATATTAAAAATAATTAAAAATTAATTTATATTTTAATATTAATAAAATATTAAAATATTATCATGATTTATTTAAAAGATATTTTATACTTTATATATATGTATGTCTTCGAATCTTATAAAATTTTAAAATTTACGTATCGATATATGTTCCGTACTTGTGCATTATAGGTTTGTTTATTTTTCACTATTAATTACTTTAAATTAATTATCATGTATTTTTGTATAAACATATAAATTGTTTAACTCATTTTTAATGTGAATTTTATATTTAAATATATATTTTATATAAATAATTAGTTTAGTAATTTTTTTTGTGTACACCTAAAATGATTAAACAGAATTTAAGTTTTAATATATTTTTCATTTTACTTATTATTATAGACCAAGAGAATGAAATACTCTTCGATTAGTTAACAATTAATAATATAATCAATTTAGGTTGGTCCATTGATAATTTATTTGTTTATTTAATTAAGTGTTAGATATTTAAATTTTATTTTGTGTATGTAGTAATTTAATGACTAATAACAAATTTTTAAATATAAATTAAATTTATAACAAATTTTTAAATATAACTTAAATTTATTACAGATCAATTCTCAATTTGCTGAACTAAAAAGCATCGTAACAGACAAAAAATTAAGATTAGTAAAACATCAGATAACAAATTATTTATTCCATAGAAATTGATCAAACATAGTGGAAATATGAAATTATTCCACATTCCCATGTTACTTAGAATGAGACGTTGGCAAACCATAATGGTTGACCAATAAGAAAATATATTTGTTTTTGTTGAAAAAAGGGGGAATAATAATTTTGAATAGTTCAAACTATATATTTTATGAGAATTTTTCTTAGCGCACATCTCTTGCAAACAATAAATAATGGCCATGTATGAGAATTCCTCTTCCGTAGAAATCGAACCCAAATTTTTGTTTCTAGCATTTCTTGTTACTTGAAGCATGCATGAATCTTAGCATATTCCATGATATTGTGTAACCAAGAGTATGATTTGATATAAACCAATTTGATTAGCAAGAAGGAAGAGATTTAATTTGCAAATAGATGCATGCATGGCTCACCAAAGGAACAATGAAGTGATAAGATTAGAGCGTGAATCTGTGATTCCTATTCTTAAACCAAGACTTATATTGACATTGGCCAATCTTATTAGTAAGTTTTTTTTTTTTCCTTCCAAAATAGTGTTAAGTGTTAATTAGTTTGAGTTGCTAATTAACATAGTTGACAATAATGTGTAGAACATGGTTCCGACCGAGCTGAATTTCTGAAGCTGTGTAAGAGAATAGAGTATACAATTCGAGCATGGTATCATCTGCAGTTTGAGGATATGATGGTACTCATTCTTTTTTAATTTTACCTTACCAAAAACATTATGGAAACTAATTCATTTCTTTTTGGCCTCACAGCAACTCTATGCTCTTTTTGATCCTGTATATGGGGCATCCAAGTTAGAGCAACAAAAATTATCCAATGAAGAAATTGATCAACTTGAACAAAATTTCTTGAAATTCCTCTTTCAGGTATTTTCATTTCGATTCTATCATTATCTATTGGGTTAAATTACAAATTAGTCTCTACACTTTAAAAATTTGTAATTAGATCCCTAAAGATAATTAAAATTTGCAATTTAGTTTCTATCGTTCAAAAAGTGTTTGATTTAATAGAATATTCTTAGAATATTCTCTATTTTAACAGAATATTCGCAACATATTTTGAGAATATTCTGTTAAATCAATACTTTCTGACCAATGAAGAATAAATTGCAAATTTTAATTCTCTTTAGAAATATACATACAAGTTTTTAAAAACCAAACTGGTTTAGTAATCGAATCAGACCGAACCAATCAATTCGATTTAGTTCTCAAGAATCATGATATAAACAATGCTAGGCTGATAGAAATATTTGTGAATGCTTAATACAGGTTATGGAAAAGAGCAACTTCAAGATTGCGACTGATGAAGAGATTGATGTAGCTCTTTCAGGCCAATATCTTTTAAATCTTCCCATTACCGTTGATGAATCTAAGGTTTCCAATTATTCTTATATTGTACAATATTAATATATGATACCTAGCTAGATTATTATTTGATATGCTTGATTGTTTAAGTAGCAAATAACATTTTTTTTTATTGAATGTAGCTTGATAAGAAACTTTTGAGAAAATATTTCGAAAGACATCCTCGTGACAACCTTCCAGATTTTTCTGATAAGGTATAATTTAAATCTAATAGTAGTATATATTATTTATAAACTAGTTTCATTATGTTATTTTCGTTTATGCAAGATGTTATTATTTTTGTTGTAAAATATACTAAATTGAATATAGACACTAAAAAATAACTTTAAAATTTAAAAATTTAAATGAGAATATTTTTTAAAAAAATATTATCAAAATTTTAGTTTCTATCTTTAAAAATTTTAGTTTCGTTTCTATTTTCTGTAATGAATTGAAATTTTGTATTTTGAGATTAAAAATTTAGTTTCAGCCTATGATCACTAAATACAATATTTAAGTTTCAATCTCTTAATTTTAATATCTGAAAATAAACTATACTGAAGTTTTTTTTGGATATATATATTAAATTAAAAGACTACAATAGCAATCAAAATTATTGTCCTTTTTTTTTTTGCTTTTTCAAGTTTGTGAGTGATTTATAAAAATGAATAACTAACACTTGCAACTATTTTAGTATGTTATCTTTAGACGTGGAATTGGAATCGATCGCACAATTGATTTCTTTATAATGGAGAAAGTGGATATGCTCATTGCTAGATTTTGGGCCTATTTATTGAGAAAAACCAGGCAAGCAATTATTCCACCATGAATTTATTTATTAATTAATTGTGATTACTATTAAGTTTAAACATCAATTTTGGAAACACCTTTGAAAGCAAATCTAAAAGCATGTTTATTGAGAAAAAAGAAAAAAAGTAGTAAATTTTATTCAGTTATCTATTTAAAAAAGTGCTTTTCATATAAACATAATTAACTTTTCTCATAAAAAAAATTCTTTAAAAAAAATAAAATTCATCTGATCTTTATGTAAAATTAATATTTAAAAATTATTAGATAATTTAATAAATTTGACTAAATTATTATATACCAGTTTTTAACCATGAACGTTATATGAAAATAACTGCACGTAAATTTTTTTTTTAAGAAAAGAAAAACAAATAAATTTTTATGGTTAAAATCTTATAATTTAGAAGTGAATGTATGGGTATTTATTATCTTGATAAAGTTTTGTGACATATATATGGTGAATGCATGCATGCAGGTTGGAAAAGATTTTCTTAAGAAGGTTTAAAAGACATCATAAGAATGCTCAAAAGAATAATGACGACACAGACACAGAAGATTATCAAGAAGACGCATATGAACGAATACGCCTTGAAAATATGCCTTTGAGGTCTTCCTATCCCTCTATTTTTCTCTCTTTTCTTTCTTCTTTTAATATTAAATAAATATAAAATTTTAAATAATTAAAATTATTAACATATATAATTATACATTACTATTTTATACGTGTATTAATAATGAGCTGAATTTATTCAAATTTAAATTCGACTCATTTAATTTATGAGCTTAATTCTAGGCTTAAACTCAGTTCACTAGCTAAAAAATTCAGCTTATTGAGCTATTAATGAGTCGAACTCAAACTGGCTCATAAACTGGCTTGATTCACTTCCAACCCTATATACATTTTTCTCATTCTTTCTCTTAATACCATAATTTTATCTATCATCACGGATCATCCACTACCACCGCTGACCACATGCTGTAGCCGACCACTCTAACCTATATTCTAAATTTTAAATTCTAAATCCTAATAACACTAAACATTTTAGAAAATAAGGATTAATAAAAGATAATTTTATAATAAAAAATTAACTACTATTGGCTAATTAATAATAGTTGATTTCATATACCTATTCATATCGATATATATTTTTTCTTCATTTGTAATCATGCTTTTCGAGATTAGGTTTTATAATCACATGCCAAATGATTCAATTATTTATTTGTCTAAGAAATGTATTCTCAAAATTCCCAATTTTATGCTTAATATTTTGATTGTCTTGTCTAAATTATTTGCTACAATTTACAGTTTTGGCAATTTGTTAAACAAGACCAAAATCCAAGAACCTACATTCGAAAGAATAATTGTTATCTACAGGTATTGCTACCATACATCTCTAGTATCAATTGTGCTAATATTTTATGAGAAACTATTCTATCTTTAAATAAAAAGAATGATCATTAAAAACTAAAACCTTTTTGTTAATATACATAGAAATAATAAAGATTAGCCCAAAAAAATATAATAACTATCGTTTAGTATGTACCAATTTTCAAATTTCAAAAAAAAAATTCACATTAAAAATACTAGTTTGTTAGAATCATTACTAATAATATAATATTTCAGATACTAATTGTACTATACTGATTCTGAGATTGAGCTATGAGTATCATAATAGTTTTATAATTCTTTTCGGTATGACTCAGTAAATACTGTGATGATCTGACACATTTTTTGTCGTATTGGACTAGTGTGAAATTATAGACATTTTTATTTAGCACTCCCTTTTATGTTTAATCACAATGTGTAAAAAAATCATTTTACATATCCATCACTAGATTTAAACAACGTTGTTTTTGGTTTTATTGAATGTCATCGTTTACCCTAATTCAACATGATAAAAAAGTGCTAAATTATTGTCATTTTGTTTGCTAAATCAGCACCTAAAAAGGGTCCAGGCTCGAAACTCAATCTCGAAGAACATTATAATGCAATTAGAAGCTTAGTGTAGACCAAATTAATAAAAATCGTGAATATAAGGGACTGTTACAGAAATTCAGTTAAATAGCATTTGGTGGAGAGATAGAGACGAAAAGACTGAGATTGAGAGATGGAGACTAAAAGACAGAGATTAAAATAAAATTCAGTATTCTGTTTGGTACAAAGTAGGAGACAGAAATTGAAATAAGAATAAAATTCTAATTTAATTTATACAAAGGGTAAAATTGAAATTAATTAATTGAAATGAATGTATTTTAGGTATAAAATATTATTAAAGTTTCAGTTTCCATCTCTAAAAATTTTAGTCTCCTGTGTCTCCACTTTTTGGAAGTACTGAATTATTGAAATTTTAGAAACAGAAACAAAACCAACAAACATGATATTGAGTCTCAATCTCTCCGTCTCTATCTCAATATTTCAAAACAAATGCTACCTTAGTAATGCATAAACATAGAGGAATTTAAGGTACTCTAAAATGTTGGTCTCTCACGGATATACAATTTAATTCGTAGAATTGATACATTAATTTTAGTAAACCTCTCAATTACTTGTAATATATGGAAGTGTTTATTTAGGCAAGCAAGTTCAAAGTCGAAAATAGACCGAGGAATATTTGTAAAGCATTTCAGAAGCATTCCAATGGCTGATTTGGAATTAGTTCTTGTGAGTTACCTTATTATAATTTATATGAAGCTTTAATTTCTGAAAGTATTATTTCGTTACCTAAAAACTTTTGTGCTTGATAGCCAGAAAAAAAGAATCCAGGTTTGACACCAATGGATTGGGTCAAGTTTATTGTTTCTGCTGTTCTTGGCCTGGTTAGTTCATTATTATCATTGTTGTTGTTGTTAGATTATTTGTGATTAAAAAATAGGTTAAATTACACAGTTGGTCCCTACACTTTTAGTAAAATTATAAATTAGTCCCTACATTTTAAAAGTTTGTAATTTGAATCCCTAAAAAGAATTAAAATTTGCAATTTAGTCCTCGCCGGTCAAAAAGTGTTGATTCAACAGAATATTCTCAAAATATACTGAGAATATTTTGTTAAAATAGAGAATATGTTGAGAATATTCTATTAAATCAAATATTTTTTGAACGATGGAGACTAAATTACAAATTTTAATTCTCTTTAGGGACCTAATTACAAACTTTTTAAATATAAAGACTAATTTATAATTTCACTGAAAATGTAAGAATCAACTGTGTAATTTAACCTAAAAAATATTATGTACATATAAAAAATCAATCACTTATATTCATATATATATATATATATATGCATATTGATCACCTACTTTTCAATTAAGTTCTTTGCCACTAGAATAATTAATTAAGTAAAATAATCAAACTTGAAATTTTTTAGTAGTATAATAAAAAGTTATGAGGTGTTAAATATGTATATATTTATATTCTGAATAATAATTAGTGACAGATTTTTTTTTAGGTTACTGTAATTAGTACACTTGAAACGAGCACTACTGATTGGAAAGTCATTGGAGTTGTTCTCTCCACATTAATTGGTTATTGTGCTAAGACATATTTCACGTAAGTATTTTAATTAAATTTTATTAAATAATTTAATAAAATATGTCAAATCATAAAATAATTCTGACGGTTTAGTTAACGTTGCTATTTATATTTTACTTGAAATAGGTTCCAACAAAATTTGGTTGTGTACCAAAATTTGATTACAAAGTCAATGTATGACAAACAACTTGATAGTGGAAAGGCTACACTTCTCCATTTATGTGACGACGTAATTCAACAAGAAGTGAGTGAAACAAAAATATAGAGTAAAGCAATAAATAAACTTTTGAGAAAAAAATAAATTAATTTCTGATTTTTTGGTTTGTAGATGTTTAAGTTTTTGAATATTTGAAAATACATTTAAGTTTTTTATCTTTTTAAAATTTGGACACATCGATCCTTAAATCTAATTTGTTTCATTTTAAAAATTCTCCTACGTGTGTATCTTTATCAACCAAATTAGTTCAATAGAAGCCACGTTTGATTTTTCTGTTGAGTTTAACAAATCCAAGTGAACAGAAGGATCGATTTGTCAAGATTTTAAGAAGGTTAAGAACTTAAATGTATTTTTCGAATTCTCAGGGATTTAAATATTCACGAACTAAAAGATTGAGGATCTATTTGTCCTTTTGCCTAAATCTTTAAATATTTATATTTTAGACCGACTAAAAAAAGTATCAATAAAATCCTCTAGAATAACAAATGTGAATAACTTAGTTCAAATTAAAACTTTCTATCATAATTATATAAGCTAATTTAAAGATAGTGTATCCACATTGTTATTCTAAAGGATTTTATTGATTTTTTTTTCTTCTTTTAAGAGTTTATTTGTCACTTTACTCAAATATATATCATGAGATGTTTTATTAATTGTTACATGTATCTTAAAAGATGCAAATCTTAAATGTTTATTTGCAGGTTAAGGAGGTAATAATTTCATTCTTTATTCTTATGGAACAAGGAAAAGCTTCAAGAGAGGTATTTATACAACAATATTAATTGAGGAATTTAATTTGTGTTTTATAATATTTAAAAACAAAGAGGGTGTTGCTAATGCTACTTATAAATTTGTATGTCAAATTGAATCAGTGTCTTGATAATTGGTGTGAGGAATTGATTCGGGAAGAGTTTGGGGAAACTTGTAACTTTGATGTGGATGATGCAATTCAAAAATTAGAAAAGCTAGGAATTGTTACCCAGGTCAGATTTAATTTCCTCCTAAACTCATTATGTCTTTCATTAATTATATTAAGCTAATGTTACTAAAATTAAAGTAATATTTTTTTAATATTTAAAAATACTTTTAATTTAAAAAATATTTTAGCAACCATAATAATCACCACTTTAAACTCCATCTTATATTAACTTAGTCACTTCAAAAATTTTATAATACTTTAGAGGCTCTTTGAAACCAATAACTTGATTTTGAAACTATATATAAAATAATATTTTTTATTTAACAATTTTTAATTTAAAAATAAAAAATATCAAAATTAAAAAATATAATTTTAATAACATTTTTAAGTATTACTTAAATTGTTTAGCTACTATGGCCATAGGTATACTCTACTTTTTTTTGGTGAGTTATTTTTTTTAACTCTATATATATATATATATATATATATATATATATATATATATATATATATATATATATATATATATATATATATATATTACCTTTGTTGATTTGAGTTTTTTTTTTTTTTTTTGAATATAGGACGTGATTGGTAGGTATATATGTGTTGGGCTGAAACGAGCAAATGAAATCATTGGAACCACTACCGAGGAACTTGTCCTTAAGGCAAAACAAGGAGCCATTAATCCTAACTCTAACTCTAATTCTTGATGATGCTTTTTTCAACTATTTTTCAAACTTATGCGATATGTCTATATGTAAAATTCTACATCAATATAATTTTATCGTTGTTTGAGAGGAAATTATTGTTTGTTAAATTATGTATGTGTTAACAATCTCGCTAAGTAAACAAAATTTGAGATACGTAAATAACGGATTGCATTTCAGATTTATTAATCATTTAAATCAAGAATTATATTTAATTAATTTAAAATTTAATTTTTAAAATTAAAATTAACCTTTTTAACATAATTAATTCAAAAACATTGTTCCAATTTTTTTCAATTTTTTTTTTCTTTTACAAATCACACATTTATAATAAGAGTGACAAACGAGCTAAATCCCACCTCCTTAATTACATGATCTAAGAATACAAATTTGCTTCATCTAATGACGACTTGATATGCTACAGTGTGATTTTGTTTTTTAAAAGCCCAATCCAAATATTTAATACTCGTCAACGCAATAGTGATATTTTAAGACTCAAGTAAGAAAATGCATGACAAGAGAGCCTAATAGAAAAAAAGGAGCCTAAGAAATAATTGATTGAATTTTTTTTGGTAGTAATTTAAAATATTTGGAATGAAAAGAATAAAAAAAATATTTAAAAACAAATAGACAACTTTTTTTATTTAAATTAAAAAAATAATATTTATCGATTTAAATAAACGTATAAATATTTATCAAATTATATTTAGAGTCATATCTCGTATACGGTGAGAGAAACTGAAAAACAAACGTATTTCGGATGTAGTGATCCTGTTTTATGATACGGGACACACTGATCATATCCTGGATGCACTCAAGATATAAATAAGAGAGCATCTCGGATACACTGCATCATATTCTAACATGGAACACTACATCCGAGATACGTGCAAAAAAGCAAAACAGGAGCATTGCACCCGAGATATAGTCAAGATCCAATGTTATAAAAATTTTGTTTATAAATATATGTATGATTTAGTTTATTTTTCATGTGTATTTATATTTTAATATGTATAATAATTTTATAAAATCCAAAATAAACTTAAACTTAAAGCTAACATTAAATATTTTCTTAATTTACATTAAAGATTGTAACATAAATTTTGTATGCTACATTGATTATTATTGATAGGAGAGGGCCCCTTAATTTATTTCGTTTTACTCTATAATGTTTGACTATCAGATCCTTTCCCTATCCGTATTAAATTGTTTGTTTTTGTTATTTTTGGAATTAATATCTGGGTATTAAAAATACTTTTTTTCATGAAATTTTATAGCAAAATAAAATAAAATAATGCTTAGTTAATATGTGTTTTAGGAATATATGTTAAAACCAAATTATTTAGCTCTTTAAAAATATTATACTATGTGTATATTAAAATTAGTCATTACAAATATATAAAATTATATATATTAGAATATAAATATACATGAAAAATAAATTAAACCATACATATATTTATACACTACCAAAAACAAGGGATTTAGCCACAAAAAAATTCGTGGCTAAACTCCAAAAAAATTGTGTCAATTACGCTTTGGCAACAAATGAACATTTGTGGCTAAAGAGGGCGACGCGTTTTTAATTAGCCACGCTTTTTACTTAATTAGCCACGGATTCCTTGCATGTAGTGCACCTGTTTTGATTCCTTGCATGTATCTCAGATGCACTGTTCCATATCATAATATAAGCATATCTCGGATGCAATGTATCTGAGATGCTCTCTTGTTCATATTTCGGGTGCACCTAGAAAATGACCAGCGCGTCCCGTATCATAAAACGGAGACAATGCATTTGAGATGTGACTCAAAATATATTCTGATAAATATTTACACGTTTATTTAAATCATTAAATATTATATTTTTTTAATTTATTTTAGAAAAAACTCCTAAATGTTTTTAATTAACAGAGTTTTTTTAGCTATAAAAATGATATGATATTGACTCATTTGGTTATTAATAATAATGCTGGAGATGGCAATAGATTATTTTTAAGTTGATTTTGTTGTCTTCATAGTTTTTTTTGTATTCTTTTGTATCTGTATCTATTTTTGTGGCTAAAATTTTTTATTATAAAAAAATAATGAGTGTAATTCAATTTTATTGGCTGTGTATATATTTTTATTTTAGTATAGAAATCAGTATTTTATTTTGTTATGATTTTTTAAAACAAAAAATTTATAGGAGGATCTGATTTTTGTTTCCTAAATAATTGAAGAGTCGAATTTTTATATTTTAAATAAAAAATTTTACATTTATGAATAGCACTCTTATAATTTATGATCTTAAAAAAATCAAATGGTCAGTTTATTTATTTAAACAAGCATTAATAGTTTAAATATCGTATATATAACAAATCATTAGACATTCTTAAATAAAATTCAAATTTGCGACTAATTAGCTTTTAACATGGCCGGGTTGAGATACATGGCAACCCGAAAAAAAAAAAGCAAAGTAAAATTGGCCCAGATATGGTTTCCTTCTTGGCTGCATTAAGCTGCAAGGCTCCAACGCTAATTGTTATGAATAGAATTTGTTGTTGAATGCCAGAAAAACCCAGAAACCACTCTGAATAACACTAATCCGGAAGTGACAGGTTGCGACACATGTTTCCGGCGGTTTTCACTGTTCTTACGCCCTCTAATCTCTCTGCTTTCATCCCAATCAACACAAGACTCTCAATCTTCTCAAAACCAAATTCCAAACTCTCTCTCCTTCCCAGGGTCAGTAGTAACGGTCCTGATTCCACCTCACAACACTCTTCATCCCTTTCAGTATGTTCAAATTCCCTCTCTCGTTTCTTTTGTCTATTTATTCTGATATATGTTTATTAGAACCTTATAGCTAAGTGTCACACTTTTGAAGGCCATGCTGTTGAACAATTTAGTGCCAATATGCTTTGCTAGTTGGTGATACCAGGAAATATTATTCAAAATTTAGGGTTTTTGATTTTGAAGTAGTAAAACTTTGGTAGTGAGTGTGCATAATATAAATTCAATATAGACAGCTATTCATTTGATGTAATACTTACTTTTGATAGAAGAAGAAATCTGTTAAGAAACAAGAAGATTACAAGATAAGAGAACAAAATTTCTTCTTTCCATTGGTTAGCTAGAAGGAGAAATTTATATGGATAATTGTATTATTATTTACTTGTCTTGATGTTTTTCTTTTATTAAAAAAAAGGTAACTCAGATAAAAATTATTGAGAAAAATAATGTAGTTCAATCTCTACGCACATCTGATATGTGAAACCGTAACCCTCTTAAGAATACAATGATTTGAGCACAGAAGTAAAGACAAAGTCCTGTCTCCACAATGCACCTTGAGAAATGCAAGCAGTTCTTTCCTGCTATGTGGACTCAGAATTGCAGAAACTACACAACTTTACAGAACCCTGAACATTTTCCTTCTCCAAAATTGTTCAAATGTTATAGTTAACATTTCAGTGATAATGAGTACTTGAATTTTGTTTCAGGGTATTGATGCAGTAGAGAGCACGTCTTCTGGCCTTGGTGATGGTTATGTGGCCTTATTTGTCCGTATGTTAGGCCTAGATCATGATCCTCTGGATAGAGAGCAAGCTATAATTGCTCTCTGGAAATATTCACTTGGTGGAAAGAAGTGTATTGACACTATAATGCAATTTCCTGGTCGTATTAATCTTATTTCAAACCTCCTTAGATCAGAGTCTAGTGCAACATGTGAGGCAGCTGCAGGTCTTTTGCGATCAATATCTTCAATCAATCTATATAGGAACGCTGTAGCAGATAGTGGAGCAGTAGAAGAGATAAATAGATTGTTGAGGCAATTGTCCTTGGCCACTGAGGTATGTGACCTCTCATTCTGTAAATTTAATTCATATTCACATATTTCACTGGTGTTCAAAATTGAGAATCTTTTGTATTCATTTTTGGTAGGTGAAGGAGCAGAGTATGGGTACACTCTGGAATTTATCTGTTGATGAGAAGCTCTGCAGGAGAATGGCAAAGAGTGACATTCTACCATTATCTATTAAATACCTTGATGATGAGGATATGAAAGTAAAGGAAGCTGCAGGAGGCATTTTGGCAAATTTAGCATTGAACCGCAATAATCATGACGCAATGGTTGAATCAGGTGTTATACCAAAATTGGTGAGGATTCCTTTGTGTTTATTGGAACGTTGTTAGTTGTTACTCTTCTAATAATATATACATATTACATGCCATTCTGGTTTTACATGCTGAAAAGTATGATTTTGATCCTCCTCTCTAGTGTTAAGCCTATCAAAGTGCAAAAAGGTCCTATATTCTTTATTAAATAATCTCAAGCTATAGTGTGCATTATGCAATAAGACTATAACATTCTCTGTTCAGATTTATCATTGTATTAGTATATATGATTTTCCCATTTTCCCAGTTGTTAGAGAAGATTTTATTTTTGTAATCCTATGGACCAGTTCATTTTGCCCAGTTATGCTGGTGTATATCATTTTCCCTTTTTCCCAGTTATTAGAGAAAATTTTATTGTTGTAATCCTATGGACCAATTCATCTTGCCCAGTTTTTCTGGCTTTGTTAAATGGAAGGAAGAAAATCCTTGTGTTAGTAGTAGCCTATGCCATTGTTTGGTCTATTTGGCTGGAGTTGTATTCTTATAATTTTAATAATAGAATTTCGGGAACAAACAAATCATGATCATTTTAGAAAGATTTCTCTCTAAGATTTGTTCACTTGTTGAGGGATTCAAGAGCTTTGCTCTTTGGATATTTCCTTTTTCCCCCATAATTCACCTTTGTGAAGAGGTTCTCTTGTTGTCCGAATTTTTTTACTCTATCTTTCTGATTCACATATAAAATTCTTTTATTAAAAAGAAGTGATACGAAAATTCTTCTGTGTTAAATTGACAGTTTGTTTGTTTGTACTCCCCTGGTATGGTGTATTTGTATTTTCTCTTAGTCATAACTCATTATCTCTTAAGGTTAGTATAACGAAAGGGGTAGATAAGTCTGTTTGAATTGCATTTATTTGGTATTTCATCAGCAGAATATAATTTTTACTGTTCATTTTCTTTTATCTAAAAAATTCTTATTGTTCAGTTAGCTATACCTTTTTCTGATTTCTGTAATACTGAAATTTGTACAGAACCCCTGGTTTTTATTCCTCACAATTAAAATTGAATGGAAATAAAAAACTAGGAGACATTTTGTAAAGTTTGTTGATAATTTAATTGTCATTGGTTCCATCAGTTCCTAAATATGATTCTCTGATTTTCTTTCAGGCAAAGTTCTTAATATCTAATTCAGAAGGTTCTAAAGTTATTAAAAAGGAAGCAAGAAATGCATTGTTGGAACTTGTTAAGGATGATGATTATTATAGAATTCTTGTTATTGAAGAAGGACTGGTTCCTGTGCCATTAATTGGTGCTGCAGCATATAAATCATTCACCCCACGATTACATGCGTGGCCCACATTACCAGATGGAACTGAAATTGAAAAGACTCCTGGACAAAATTCCAAATTTGGTGCATCAGAATTACTTCTTGGATTAAATATTGATGACAAGAATGCTAACATAGATGAAGCAAAAGTCAATGCAATCATTGGACGGACACAACAGCAATTCCTTGCTCGTATTGGGGCTATAGAAATGGAAGAGAAGACGGTATCTGAATGTTCAAATGATCAGCTGCTTACACTTTTGCCTTGGATGGATGGTGTTGCTCGTTTGGTGCTGATATTAGAACTTGAAGATAAGTCTGCTATTGTAAGGTCTGCTGAGTCAATTGCTGGTGCATGTATCAATGAACATATGCGCATTGCATTTAAGGAGGCTGGAGCAATTAAACATTTAGTACGTCTTTTGAATTGTGATCATAATGAGGTCCAATTTGCTGCAATACAAGCTTTGGAAAGGCTGTCTGCTAGGTAGGACCATTGTTAATTTTGTGAAGTCTGATATACATTATAGGCTATAAGTGGAACAAAAGAAAATTGAGGAAAATCTTAACGTAGCACATAACAATTATATTTTATGAAATTAGAAAGCCATGGCCTCTGCTAAGGTAAGACTTGGTTGTCGTAATAAGATGAATTGCTAAAATAGTTTTAGGTTTATCCATTTATTGTGTAATCATAATTGGTAAACTGAATCGATGCATAATGATTTCTTGATGCAGCAATATTGTTTGCCGGATGATTGAAGCTGAGGGTGTTTTACATCCTTTAATCAGTATTTTAAAGTCCTCAGAAATAGCTGAACCTGTTGTGGAGAAGGTATATATGTATTTCTTGTTTTAATTAATTCTGGCAAGAGCCTGGTTTATTAAAATAGTTACGTCAATGCTTTGAGGTTGATAAGTTGCTTCTGCAGGCTCTGAACATAGTTGCTCAGATACTAGACCCCAGTAAAGAGATGCAGTTGAAGGTTAGTATTACATATCTTGCTGCAGATTTTGAGCTGATTTTTATCTGGTTGTTTATCAAATATCAAGTACATTGATTCTTTTCAGTTTTATGACGGACCAGTTAATGGATCTGAGAAGATGTTTGACAAAGCGAAAAGTGAAATTCCAGCTGGGTTAAGAACTGAACAAGCCATATCAGAAACAAACTCCAGGTTGACCATAAGGATCTAAAGCAGACTTCGATGGTGTTATTGAAGTTTAATTACACGGAGTTCCTAGATTGATCTGAGCAAGAAGCCATAAATTCTCTCCGAAGTTTTTGTTGACATTGAATTTGTTTTTCCTATTTGGATCTTCAGGAATGCTATACTGGAATCTGATTTCATTGCACGTCTTGTTGAGATTCTGAAGTCCTCTTCACCCAGTTTACAAGAAAAAGCTGCGTCTGTGCTCGAGTTTGTTGCACTAGCTGACCAAACGTTGGCCTCTGTTATTTCTGCAGATATTGAATCTGGTCTCAACTCTGTTTTTCAGCAAAAGCTTCTGAAAATTTCAGGTAAGGAATTTCTTACTTGTAATATGCAATACATGAATTGTTACAAGTACATATTCTTTTGATCTCTTGAGCAAAAATAATAATGTTTTCTGCTTCAATATGTGTGTACTTGGTTGATTATGTAGGAATGATTAATTTGATGTTAGATATCCTCTCTTTATTTATATTGAAGAATAAAACTCACTACAAAAGTATGGTTATAGTGTCATATGAGCCCAATTCACTAGCCAACTAATACATGTTCATTGCTTAAGCATATGCTTACAAGTTCCAAATATGATTTATTCTATTTTTATTAAGTACTTTGATGAAGGTGGTTGCGAGTAACGCTAGTCCATACATGTCTAGTGAATGGAAGTCTTTGTTGAATATTTTCGCATTCAAATTGGCAATTATGTTTAGCCTCAACATGCTTTGTTCTTTTCAACAATGGGTTTTGATTTCTTTGATTCCCAAAACCTTCTCAGTGATATTAGTCACTGTAAGTATCTTGGATATTTAGAGAACCAGCTCAACCGATAGACTTAGCTACTCGGCAAAAGTTGAACGAAAGGGTTTCTCAACATATTTATTGGGAAAATGATTTCTTGGCTGTTCGTTGATCCCGGGATATATTACCTATGGATCAAATTTTGGCTCATAATTTGTCATGTCATTGCAGCGGACATGGAATCTGATGTTGTAGAGCAATTTTCAGAAGCATACACAATTGAATTCGAAGAAGCGGGTCGTGCCATATCTGCAGCATCCCGGCTGATGACAAGACTACTCGATAATGAGCAGTTCCGGCACAAAACAGATTCCTCCCATTTCATCGGCTTGCTTTGTGAAATACTCCGGTCTAGGATCCCTCTCTATCACAAAGATTGGGTAGCTGCTTGCCTTGTCAAACTTAATTTTCTCTCTAGTTCCAACACTTCTTCTGATCCAATCAATGTGGAAGTTACACTTTATGAGACAATTCCGAGGCTTCTGGAACAGATTAAAAATTCGTTTTCTCGAGAAACACAGGAAAATGCTGTAGTGGAACTCAACAGAATAGTGTCTGAAGGAGTGGTGGATTCCAGTGGAGCTATTATTTCCGAGGGAGCGATTTATCCATTGGTGAAGCTGATTGAAGAAGGGAGTGAAAAGGCAGTTGAGGCAAGCTTGGCAATACTGTACAATCTGAGTATGGACAGCGACAACCATTCGGCAATCGTGGTGGCCGGAGCAGTCCCGGCCTTGAGACGAATTATTCTGGCTCAGAGACCGCATTGGGAACGAGCCCTTCGTCTGCTTAGAAATTTGCCAACATGATGAGTTCAACTGTCTGTCAGGAGCAGTGCAGGGCTACAAATCTTGAAATTGCTTCTTTTTAGTTGTAATAGTATATTTGTTGTCTGAACCAGTGTAATATGCATGAGATTTTATGTTGAAATCTTCGTGCAGTTATAGAATATCTGATTTCAAAGATGTTGATAAATAAAACAAGTAATTTTTCCAAAGTCTCAACGAAACAGAAATTTAACTTGATTCATTGATTATCTATCAATTAAGTAAACTTAGTAGGCATTTGTTTGAAGGTTAAGAAATATATTTCAAGAATTTATATGCTTAGAAATATTATATTTGGAATTATTACATTTGGATATTATAAAAAAATTATTTTATTTGAGAGGCATGCTATGACAAGATATTTGTATACTTCTATATACATGCATTTATATCTCAGAACAGTGTTATCTGAACTTGGAAATTGACCTTCATTGAATCTGTAAAGAACAAGTGTGCTAGGCTCACAAGAGTAGGTCATCAAGAAAAGGACTACTGAATGGTAACTTGATAACTCCACTAGCAACTAGTAGTGACATAATCCAAATTGGTAGCATCAATTGGAAAATAAACTTGAGAATTCCTTTGCCTGCAGCAATTTAAATGTTTGAAGAAAACAAGTCATAAGCATTTGTCCACATTAACATTATTTCTTTTCTTTTTTTTTTTTTTTTGCTAAAATTCTTTCTTGTAAAAGTCACTAATAATTGATAACATAACATGATATTACTCTTTTCAAAACCTTAAACTCAGAGGAGAAAGCATATGAATAATTATATCTCTAACAAATTTGACAAAATATCAAAAATCAATAGTAAACTGAATAGTTTGGTCGAACTTTTTGGATAATTTTATTGATTTGGTAATTAATTTTTACGCGTACAAATAATATTTTTGTAAAATTAATATTATAAAAAAATGAGAAAGTGAAAATGGAATACCCGATTTTTGAAATCGAGGCTCAGCATTAGTAAGAAGCCACTCGCCAGTTGTTCTGATTTTCTTCTCCACTGGCCCTTCAAATGCTTGGCCCAAGAACAAGTCGAACACTGATTTCCTCACGTCCGAATCTCTGTTCATTCATTATAAACCAAAATTAAGAATTAATGAGTTAAGAAGAAGGCGGAAACGCACTTGCAGTTATCTTCGTACGAAGATGATATTAAAAACTATTAGATAATTTAGTAATATTGGCTAAATTATCATGTAACAGTTTTCGACTATCAAATTCACATGAAGATACTGTATGTGAGTCTTCACCAAATTGAAGGAAGAAGAAGAAGAGCATGCCCCGCTTGTTCGCCATCTCTAAAGCTTCCAGCACCAACAATGCGTTCAATTTGGATTACAGTGGGTTTTGGTGGTCTTCGAGGCCCAACTTTTCTTCTCTTGGGCGAAGAAGAAGGAGGAGGAGGAATAGGAACATCGTTATTGGATGAAGAAGCAAGAATTGTTTTGTTTATGGGAATAATATTCGATAAGCAAAGCATCTTCATCATGCATACAATAAAGTAGTGATGTGATGAACGTTGTTCTTCAAATTAGCATATGCATGTTTAGAACTTCATCTTGCAATTTGGATAAGATATAACAAACGGGATTCAAAATATCTGCACCACTTGTCTTTTTTTTTTTTAATGCTATCATTTTGTTTGTGACAGCTGAGAAATCAAAATGGAAAATTCATTTATAGAGAGACATGTAAATTTTTTTTTAGTTGTCCACAACATTTCAGTACAATAGGTCAAAGTTAGTCGTAGATTTAACTTCTATTTAAGAATTTGTTACCGCAAATAGGGGTGCACAGACCCGGCCCGGCCCGACGGCCCGGCCCGGGCCCGAACACTTTAAGGGCTAATTTGGTGTGATTTCATCGGGTTTAGGGTCGGGTTAGGGTCTCAAAAATAGACCCGGTCATTATTTCGGGTCGGGTCCGGGCCATAGCTCGGGTCACCCGAAGTCGGCCCGGTGACCCGGTCATCATGCATAATTAATATTTTGTGTTATTAGTGATGGATCATGACTATTTTTATGTGGAATTTAAGTATTGTAAACCTTAATATTTTGTGTTATTAGTCATTATAAGATTATAAGTTAATGTTTTATGTTTAGAATGCATACGACTTTAGACTAATACATAATATTGTGTTATTTGTATTGATTTAAATATTTGATATTATTAGACAATATTAGTATTGATTGTGGTTTTGCTTTAGTATTGATTGTGGTTATGCTTTAATTTTAAAGAAGGATTGCTTCTTGTTATATTTTTCTAAGTAAATTTTACCATGTTAAATAATGGTTGGAGTCTTAGAAATTTGGATATTTTTACATGCTAGCTTACAAGAAGGTATCAACGTAATGTAATGTTAATGGCCCGGTTTTCACCCGGTTTTCACCCGGTATAATTGTGGCCCGAAAGTGTATTGGTTTCATCGGGTCTAGGGTCGGGTTCGGGTCTAATAAATAGACCCGGTGTATATTTCAGGTCGGATCTGGGTCCCATCAAACCCGGCTTCACCCGGCCCATGTGCACCCCTAACCGCAAACAAGGTGGTATTCGAACTGGACTAATGAGCTAGTGTACTTATTACTTACAAAATAAATACAATTTATTTTCTGTATCAAAAATGTTAAGACTATAGTGGGTAAAAAAAAATTTAAATATTTGATAATGAATTATAATTCAAATGGCATAATCTCTCTATATTTATCTAAAAGATTGTGGATTCAAATTTTTCTATCTCCACTAAAAAAAATTAAATAATTTATATTTTTATTTTAATAAATATATAATAAGTATATTAAAACTTAAATTCCATATAATCATTTTAGGTGTACACAAAAAAATAATTACTAAATTAATTATTTATATAAAATATATATTTAAATATAAAATATATATTGAAAATGAGTTAAATAATTTATATATTTATACAAAAATACATAATAATTAATTTAGTAGCTGATTTTATATAATATATATATATATATATATATATATATATATATATATTATAAAAAAATTTAATTAATTAACATTAGTTAATTTTTGTGTGGCCATATTGTAAATGGTGATTTACTGATCAGCTTAGACTAAAACTAAAATTGCTTAGACTAATTATTTAAATAATTAAAAATTAAATAAAAAAATATAAATGGTAGAACTCGTTTTTTTGTTATTTCAAAATTATTTTATCGCCAACACAAGAATTTAACCTTTTCTAGCTAAAAGCACATTTATATTAGCTAGTGAATTCTCATCCACTAATTCCTAATGCAAATAAAAGCCTGGCATATTATAAAATTTACAACAACAGTGTTAATTATACAAATCAAATTCGGTTACTAAGTTAAAACACAAAATTTTAATTAAAAAGAAAATAAAAAGATAAAAATATAAATCTAACTATGAATTCTTTTCGCTGCAAAAATTAAAAAAAAAATTCATCATACTTATAAAATCAATATGGAGCTCATATATTAATAACAATTTTGAATTTTTACTCTGCACAAAAAATAAATAAATAAATAAATCATTCAATAAAAAAAATAAACAAAACATAATAAGGCCTACAAAAAATAACAAAAAAATAACTTTAAAGATACAGAAGATATCAAATAAAAGTCAACATATTAGTCCTCTCCTGTATATGCATAAATTCTATACAAAATGACTAATTTGTAATTTTAAAATTCTGAAAGATAGCTTATTCTTTTTTAGTTTTTAAATTTTAGTAATTTTTTTAATTAAAAGAATCAAAGCAAGATGCATCACCCACAATTAAGCATAAGACAACCAACAAGATGTATTTAGAATTAGCATATTATGGTGAAAAAAAAAAGTAAAGACTGTGAAGAATAATTTACCCTTTCACATTGAACGAAAAAACCACTAAATTGCCTCTTTGATTTATTAGAGTCTTTTGACATCTTTTTACTTCCCATCTTTTTCATTGCCTTTGAAGACATCCATTCCTTTTTTATTCCCAGCAAACCTGACAATACCACACAAACATCACCAAATAACACACGAGACACCCAAATATAAATATTTAATGCCTTAAATTTCATATAAAAATAAGCAAGTAGTAGAATTACTTAACTTGCTCAAAAAGCCTCTTTTTCCAAGTTAAGAGCTGCTCTACAATTAAAGAACAGGTGAGTCAGGAAACAAAAAATATATATAAATAATATTCAAGTAAAACTCAAGTGGTGTACAATTATGTATATAAGAGTATGTCGGTTATCACATTCACAATAGCAGCGCTTATTATACTAATCAAATATGGCTACTAACTTACGACACGTTAATTAGAATTAAAAAAAAGCGCAAGAAACAAAAATTGACTCTCAATTCATGTGTGTGCAAAATTTCAGAAAAAGAAAAATGAAATAAAATGTTCATGATACTTTAAAATCAACATAGACCTCAAATTCTTACTAATTTTATACAAATGAAATCTAGTTACTAACAACAAATAATTTTAATATGAAAAAAATGAAAAAGACACAAAGCTAAATTTTACTCTCAAATCTTTTCTGTCCAAAAATTCTGAACAACGAAAATTAAAAAAATGTTTATAATACCTATAAAATTAACATGGACTTCAAATTCTTACTAATTTTATACAAATGAAATCTAGTTACTAACAACAAATAATTTTAATATGAAAAAATAAAAAAGGCACAAACCTAAATTTCACTCTCAAATCTTTTCTGTCCAAAAATTTAGAACAACGAAAATAAAAAAAATGTTTATGATACCTATAAAATCAACATGGACATCATGTAGAAATAATAATTCCATTATTTACCCCAATAGAGATAGAAAACTAAAAAAATAAAAGATTCAATCAAAAGAAAAAAAAATAAACAAAAGAGAGTAAGACCCACAAAAAATAACAAAGAAATAACCATAAAGAAACAGAATATATCAAATAAAAGTCAGCATATTAGTCATTCCCTTTATATGCATGAATTTTGTATAAAATGACTAATTTGTGATTTTAAAATTGACAGCATATTCTTTCCTAGTTTATAAACCTTAGTAATTTTTTAAATTAAAAAAAGTCCTATTGTTGTGAACAACTTTGGATTTCTTTTATCATCATTGCATTTTTAAATGAAATTTGTTGACCCTGTTAGATCCACTTTCACAAATATTTTTACTGTATTACTTGGAGAAGAAGCAGAAAAGGAAAAAATGGGAGATTCGTGTAAAAATATTTAACAAATTAAGCTCCAAAACAACATTCACAAACCTGAGAATAAGTAAGTTGGCAATCCTATTAATTTGCTTTTCGTATGCCGTTGCATTTATTTACTCGTGTCTAACCAAATCATGCTGCCTACTAAAAATATAAACAAACAATTTTAAGTGATGAAGTAGTTACCACAAGTTCACAATAGAATACTTGCCAACCAATAAAAAATAACAGTCAAGATGTATAGTATAAGGAGAAAATAAAATGAAAAGTTCTCTTGAGATAGATAATAATACAGTGAAGATGCTTAGTATAAAGAAATCATTCACATAGAATTAGGTATAAATAAATAAAGAAATAAAGAAGACGAAAAAAATAAAAGCTCCAAATAATACACCAAGACTGAGAACAAAGAACAAAAAGACATTTGAGATCTTAGAATGGAAAAAATATATAATTCAAAAATTTGAAAACTCGTCATGTAATTGGAGATATTTTAGTATTTTCAACTCTACAAATAACCTCCAGAAAACAAATGAAAAATCAAAACAAAAAACAAAATAAAATTTCAATTCTTTAACTCAATTGCAATAACATCCCTAGTTTAAAAGCATTCAGTTTCATGGTATGTATTTGGTTAGGAATTGCTTTTAATTTGAAAGTATGTCATGTGATTAAATAAGTACTACCCAATTTAAACAACTAAATAGCATGTGATAAACACATAACAGAATTTATTTATTGAAACAACTAAATAATGTACTTCTTCTTTCCATAAATTTCATCTCTTGCCTATTTGGTAATAGCATGTGATAAATACAGAACATAACTTATATTAGCACACTTAGTAAGATTACCATATATCATTTTATGGTGTTTAATGAGATGAAATTTTTTTTTCTCAAACCAATGGATATTTTCTAATCAAATGAGTACACTGACATGATTACAATATAAAGTAGTAACATGAATTGATCCCTTATGCAATGCTAAATATCTATCAACCAATGAACCAATTATATAAATCAATATTGAATCTTAGTAACAACATATGATGATATTTAAAAAGAATGGTTTCAATCTCGTACCTCTTCTTGGTGATACTGATATTTTATAGTTTTATACACAATGAATAGCATTATTGTACACAAAATTGCAAGCGGAGCAAAAGGTTAGAACTTTGAAGCTATTTGAATTTTGAAGGCAATGTTAAAACAAATTATGTATTTATAAAATAACTATTTCATAAAAGACGGGAAAATATTATGTATTTCTAAAATAAATAATCAAGAAGATAAAAAAATCCAAAAATCAAAGAAACGGACAAAGAACAAAATAAATTAGTGGCCAAAATTGTACACTATAAACACATTAACTTATTTTTTATATTCCTTTGAATATGAAAAAAAATTAAAAACTAATTTGGTGACTATATTTTGAAATGAAATAAAATGATACAGTTTTCAGTTGTTGGTACTATTATGAGAAACAAACGTGCATAAGCCCTTACATGACGAAAAAAGAAAATTAAAAAATGCAATTCAGTAACAATAATTCAATAAAAACAGAAGTATTAAACAGTGAAATAAGGATGAGGAAAAGAAAGATACTTGAAACACCAAGATCATAGCCAAAAAACTCCAACAACATAAGTGAAGGCGAAATAGCATGGTAGAATCTGTGCTCATAAAGATGAGTCCTTTTCGTATGCTCTCCTTCTACCACTCCTTTGGCCTCTGACAAGTTTTATTGCAAGTAAAAAGTTATTAAATTAAAGACTATATATTCCAAAACAACAAGTTTAAGCCCCGATACTGTAAAGACCAAGGATAACATAACTATAATGGAAGACTTTGCCTCTTTGATAATATAAACACAATAAATTTTTATTTTGTAAAATTAAAAAAATATCAATATTGAAATACAATTTTTTTGCTTTTAAAAAAGTACAAATACTAATATACAATTCCAGAATGAAAGTAAAAAACACAAACTTAAAAGTGGCCCTTGAGTGACGAAAAAAGGAAATTAGAAAAACAAATTTAATATCCAATAATTCTTAATATAAGCCTACTATTTTCTCATTCAATAAACTTCTTTTGTTTTCTTCACAGTAGAAATGGATACATTCTTTAAACCAAAAAAATATTTAAATGACATAATAACCACATTTAATTTTCATGAGCTCTGCAATAGTTTAAAGGACTTAATCTATTATAATCTTATTAGCCTATTATAAAAAAAGAGAAAAACCAAGACCTCCTAAAACAAAACTTGATAAATAGTGAACTAACTCACCAACAATGTCCAACAAACATAAATTTATTGTGCTCTCATCCACAATAAGCATTTGCCAAGGTCTTACAATAGATAATTATACTTGTGATTATGATTATAATTTAAAAATATAAAAGGCTCCCATAACATTATAGCCTCTGTTACTTCAAAATTCAATGCGAAGTTATTTCTAATTCTTTACACAAAATGCTATTATTATATAGAAAGTAGCTAAATTTTCCTTTCCAAAAAACCTCACTTTCATGAACTAAGTTTTGAATTCTAAAATATTCTTCATCTTCTTATTTTTTTTTTTAATCAAGAACCAAATGTAGAAACAATAACCATTATGTAAAAGAATATATACTGCAAGAACACCAAATAGTTTTATAAGAAATAAACAAGCTCCTTTCAATTTCTCCGAGAATTTCTCATTTGAAGCTAACTCTCTATCAAACTACCATGGCACAAAACCTCACAATAAACTTCTAGAAGAAAAAGAATGAAATGGGAATCAATACCTTCTCAGCAAGAAGTCTAATATCATAAACAATGGCATACAAAGCATCCATAGCCCAGGCACTGAAACACATATCAATAAATTAATTAAATGAGATAAAAATTAGAATAAAGAAATGAAAGAAATAGGTAAGAAAGGGTTATTAAGATAGGGTTAATAGAGAAACACATATTGTTGAATGCTGTAGGCAGAATTTAGATATGGTCTTGTTGAGGATTTTTTTTTTTTTTCATTGTGTTGTGGCTGTTTTTAATTTCATATCCGTTTTATTAATTTCAGTTATGGATAATAGTATTAATCAAGAAGCAATTGCTGATAACAATGCTTCTGTGAATAATAACTTGTCTGTCGATCCTCCTATTTCGAATGATGCTGCTAATCCTAATCCCCGTAGTGCTAACGATAGTCAGTCACAAGGTTCTTCTAACCTACGAAAAAAAACAGATTTAGCTTGAAAATATGTTGCTCTACAAATAATGAATGGAAAACCATAATATCAATATTTATTTTGTCTACAAGTTTTTAATGGAGGTGGAATTCACAGGATGAAAAAATATCTAGCAAAGATTACTGGAGACGTGAAAAAATGTCCTAAAGTTCCATATGATGTGAAAAAATGGATAGAAAGCTTGTTGAAAGAAATTCATACCAACAAAAACAAAAGAAAAGTAAGTTTTAGTGAAGAGGTTGTTGATGAGGTAGAGGATGCAATTGTTGAGGCAATAGCTCAAGAAGAACAGCAGCGTACTTCGAGTTAGCAAGAAGTTGGAGGCGATCCAAAGAAAAAAACCAAAGTCATTCCTACTATGTTTGCACCAAGAACAACTCCAGGAGCTCAACCAAGTATTAAAAGTGTTTTGCAAAACAAAGAGGCGATACACGAGGTTGATAAACGGTTTGCTCGGTGACTTTTGGATTATAAAATTCCATTTAATGCTGTGATGTCGCCATTTTCCCAAGATATGTTAGATGGTATTGCTGGTATTGGACCTAGTTACAAGGGTCCTTCTTATGATAAGTTAAGGGTTCACTTGTTGGCTGATCTTAAAAGAGAATGTCAAATGCTAGTTGATAGTTATAGGAGTGCATGGAAGGAAACTGGATGTACCCTCATGGCTGATGGTTGGACAGATCAAAGACAAAGAACGTTAATCAATTTCCTGGTCTATTGTTCTAAAGGTTTGTACTTTGTGAAATCAATAGATGCTTCCAGTATCGTAAAAAATGCTTCACACTTGTGTAATTTGTTTTCTGAGGTGATTGAATGGATTGACCCTAATGATATTTTGCATATTGTAACTGACAATGCGGCCAATTATGTTGCTGCTGGTAGGCTTATCAATAGAAAATATGATAATATCTATTGGTCACCATGTGCTGCTCATTGCCTAAATCTTATTTTAAAAGATATAAGCAGCATGGCGCATATTTCTAACCTTGCAACACGTGCTTTAAAGATCACAGTATTTGTGTACAATCATACGATTTTTTTTATCTTGGCTAAGAAAAAGACCTCATTAGAGAGAAAGTATACGTCCTGGTGCAACCCGTTTTGCGACTGTATTTATCACATTGAAGAGCATCTTTGACTGTAAAAAGGATTTGCAAGCATTGGTTGTAGATTCAATTTTCACTGATCACAAATTAGGAAGGAGTGCTACTGGTAGAGCTATGAATGCTATTATTTTTTTATTGCAAATTTTGGGAGGATTGTTTTACTGTATGTAAACTTGTGGGCCCTCTATTTAAATTACTGAGGCTTGTTGATGTTGATGACAAACCATCTTTGGGATATGTTTATGAAGGAATGCTAAGGGCAGAAGATGCAATTAAAGAGATGTTTAGGCAAAACAAGACTGCATATCAGCTGTACACAGATATTATCAACTCAAAATGGGACAAGCATTTGAAGAAAGATCTTCATGCGGCAGCTTACTTCCTGAATCCTTCATTCTTTTTTTAATGAAAATTATAAAGAAGCACCTGATGTTATGCGAGGTTTGCTTGATCTTGTTACCTTGTATTGCAAGTGTAACAATTTAGATTCAGTTGAGACAATGAAAGAAATACATTTATATAGAGATCGGAAGGAAAGTTTTGATAGACCAGAAACTATTCGAGTTGCATCTCAACTAAAGCCTGGTAAGAATATGGCTAAATATTTGTTTAATTAATAGTAACTTGTTTTATGCTCCTATGTTCTTAATTGATAACTTCTAAATGTTATAGTTTTATAATTGGTAGATGAATGGTGGAGGTTATTCGGTAGCTCTGCTCCATGTTTACAAAAGATAATTGTTTGCATTCTTAGCCAAGCATCTGCTTCTTCTGGGTGTGAGAGAAATTGGAGTCTTTTTGACCAGATTCATACAAAAAGAAGAAATAGATTGGAGCATGATAGACTGAATGACATTGTTTATGTTACCTATAATTTGCGTCTTAAATCCAGGTAATATATGTTTCATGAAATATCATATTGTTTCATACGTAAATTATTAAATCTTCATATATTGTATTTAACTTTTTAGGAAGGAAAAAGAAAAAAGAAAGCAAAAGATACAATATGATCCAATTGATTATGAAAGTATCAGTCTAGTTGACTTTTGGGTGACTAAAGAGGTTGTAGAGAAAGAGCCTGATCTTCCTAATAATGTGGATAACTTATTGTGTGAGTATAGTATATTTATTTTCTAATGATTTATTAGAATGTTGTTAGTTTATAATGTAATAATGATAATGATAACATGTGTATTTTATTAGTTGAAATTGATGCTGATTTATATCAAAGTGGCAGTGGTAGTAGTGGTCTTTATGCTGCATCTCTTGATTCTTCTGCTCAAGAGGGTGGGAATGAAGGTGAAGATAATCCCATCGAAACAGATTTGCAACAAGTTCTTGCAGATTTTGATGATTGATAAAGCATGATGTTGGGATTTAATATTTAGATATGCTTTTTTACTATTTAACTTTTGAGTTTGGATTTTGATAAGATCATATGTATTTGGTTAATGATATTTTATGTAGTGTTTTAATTTTCAAACATATTTTAAGATCTATATTAGACTATAATTATATTTTAGGATGTTTATGTATAATTTATTTATTATTCTATTCTAAAACGATTTTTCCGGTTGAATCACCGGTTAGTTAGACCAATGAACCAATAAACTAGTGACTAGAGCGGTTTGATGACCGGTCCGGTTTTTAGAACCTTGGTTATTTTGCGGCTTTTCGAAGGCGGGTGTATGCTTCAAGCACATTGGATTGATGGTAGCTCTCGAGGCAGTAGAAGAGTCGAGGATTATAGAGTGCGTGACTCACAGGATTTTTGATCTCTTTGAAACACAAAATAGAGAAAACTCATCATAAAAAAGTGAAGGAATATCATAGCCACTTGCAACAATCCAGGTGCAAATCAAGACACAAATTTTTTCGCATTTCAACCAAGAAAGCAAAAATAGATCGAAAAAACACGAAAAGATTCACATCAAATAGACAAAATAAATATTCACCCAAGTGCAAACACAGCATAACCCAACACCCAAACCATTATATATATAACAACATATTTTGTGTTATATAAATTCAAATAGAATCAACACTCAACAGATCCAAACACACATTCAAGCAATTTATTCCCAGTATTATTTACATATAACCAACTAATTAATAGCGGTGTAAGTTATCGAACTGGACCGAAAATTACCGCAAAATCGAATCGAAAATTACAACAACCAACTTGAAAACCGAAAAAATTGGGTTTTTTTGGTTTTTTCTGACAAAATCGATCGGTTCGGTTGGCTCGATAGAAACCGAACCAAACTAAACCGAACCGAAGATATGCATACATTTCAATGTTTTAACCATTTTAACCTTTAACCTAACAACAAAAAACTCCAACCCCTAACCATTTCAATATTTTACTCTTATTATTTCAGTTTATTAACTATTTTGAATCTCTAATTATTGTGATTCATATTCTACTCATTAGGAATTAAAAACCGAAAAAACCGACCAAATCAAACTGCTGTTGGTTCGGTTCGGTTGTTGTAAAAATAGCAAATCGAACAGTTATGTGTCTGTAGGAACCGAACATATCGGTTCGGTTAGTTTTTGGTCCAAAACTGAATCAAACCGAACCGATAACATCCCTACTAATTAAGATGCCAAAAAATTATGAAGACATAAATGAATCAGAATATATTATAAAAATAGTTATAAGCATATGATTATTGAGTAGGGGTGACAATATGTACCCGGGTACCCAATCCAATCCTACTCGGTCAGATAGGGTTGCCAACTCGATATGCAGCGGGTAGGGTAGGGTGCGGGTAGGGTTTTCATGTAGGTTGGGTAGGATGCGGGTTGAGTCTCAACCCTACCCGACCAGCTTGCATCCTATATATGTATATGTTATATACTTATATAAAAATACATTTTAAGTGAATGTTAAACCAAAGACGTTTTACTAAATGTAAAAGATCTTTAGTCATTAAAAAAAATCATTAATTAATAATTTAATAATATTGTTTTTTACATAAAAATCAGTTCTATTTTAAATTAACATAGAATTATATAATAATGTTATATATTTTTTATAACCCACAAGTAGAATCGAACACCCGTAAACTAAGAACGAGTAGAATTAGGGTTAGAATATTCTCAACCCACTAATAAAATAGTGTTGAGTTTAATTAAAAATTTCAACCCGCGGTATGCTACCCATTGCCACCCCTATAATCTTGAGGGCTTCACCATTGTGAAAATCCTCAGCTTGATCTGGTTTCGGCCCTTTCAATCAGGTTCCGTTTGCGAGTATGAGGGAGAGAACCAGTTAGGGTTTCAAGTAGAGAGAGGGATGGCGACAGAGAGTTACGGCTGAACCCTTCTTGGCCATGGCGATTTACTGTGAGGGTCCTCGGTGTCGTCACCTCTCGCCATTTTTAGAAAGCCGGCACGACATGAAGTTCGACGAAGCAAACCAGAGAGAAAAGCGTCGATAAAAGATTCCACCGGTGAAAGAGAGAACAACGGAGAGTGTGTGTGACGAAGTAGTGGTATAAGGCAGAGAAAGAGAGAACAACGGAGATTTTCTCTTTGAATTACGCAGCGTTTGTTTCACCAACCTCTCTACCTGCGAGGCTCCAACTCGGTGGTGGTGGGGGCGCCACTCAACTCTTCCGAACTTCACAGGTCAATAACACTACTACTTCCTCATGCTGCTGCTTCTTCAATTTGATATATTGCTATGTATCACCCAAACAAACCTCAAAGGACAAAGTTGGATTCTTTTTTGGTTGTTGGTAACATGTTTGGAAGCAGAAGAAGCAGTGAAGTCTACGTGTCCCCTTGGGACGATAAGCCCTTTGAGATGAACAGGATTTGGTCACGTTTCTTGATCCTCCTAATGAATTAGTGCCTTTGGTTAGTCACTCTCGGCTTCGCACTTATGAATTATGATGATGGAACTTTTTTGTTCATTTTTCATCAATTATAGAGAATAGTTTCATTTGTCTCTGTTACTATTATTATTATTATTAACAGACAAAATATGAAAGTTTACGACTTTTGTACTAATTTTATATGCTCCCACATTTGTGCTTCACAGCTTCATAGGCTATTCCATGAATATCAGTTGTGATTATGTAATGTCAGTGTGCTGGTGTGAGGTAGTACATTGCAACTAGATTTTTGGTTCAAGGAAAAAGATTGAAGACGTTCTCGAGGAAAGACGTCATCAACTGTTGCTTCTGTTAAAACCTAGGTATGTTCTTCTCTCCTTTATGGAAATATTTATATTCAGTAACTTAAACTTGTATTCCAAATTGATCTTTACTAAATATGAGAGTGTATATCTTTGGGATATTTTTGCAGACTTGTAAAGAAAAGTGCATCGCAGTTGTTCTCCAACTCCAGCAAAGATGATATTATAATTGCCCAACAACTGGAGGTTAGTCAGGTGAATTGGTTCATTGTTATTGTAGGTACTGGTCATACATTAATATAATGAATGCATTCTGTTCCCCATTACTCTATGCTGTTCTTGGAGAGGAGCAAAATGGAAATTAACTAAAAAATACAGTCCCCATGGAAAGGCCTATGGACTTTTTTCTCTTTCCTAGTATCATGTAAACATAAATCAGAGTGATTAAAAAATGTCTTTCCCTATTTAGCTCCTGAACTATGATACCAAAAATTTTCTAATTTGACATAACTTGAATTTTAGAATCCCTTAAGTTGAATTAGCAACTGTTTCTTTCTCTGCAATTTCATCCTGCTCTTTTTAATAGCTTCTGCTTGCAAAACTCTTCTACTATTGTACTTGAATGTATCTTTTTTGGTTGAAAAAAAAAGAAAAAAAAAAAAAGAAATTCTGTGTGTGTGAAGGAGAGAGAGAGAGTGTTTGTGTGTGTAATTCTCCTGCCATTTTTAGACCGTCTTAATCTTTAAAAGCTAAGGTTATCAATTTTGAGCATTTGTGTCATAGGACCGATGCCACTTTCCTGGATAAATTCCTACAGAAAGGTAAACTCACAATTCCTTTTTGCTCTTTGCTGTTTGCAAAATTTATTTGAAGACTCTGGTTGATTCGTCTGCTACTTTTAAAGGCTATATTTTCTTGCACTGATGGGAAGGCCTATGGACGTCTCATTGGTAAGTTTATTACTTTTTGGCTGAGAAATGCACGGAGGCCTATTGCTCAGTTACTGATTCAAGTAACATATGGCGAGAAATGCATGGACGTACCATTTCTTTTTTATATATATCTCACTGTTTTACAAGTATAATCACGCAAATCCATCAGCGGAGAAAAAGAAAATTCAATTTATCGTTGCTATTTAGTTTCTTCTCTTCTGTGATATATCTTTTGAGCAAATGATGTTTGCAATTTGATCAATCATTACGCAGTCGAGTTAAATCTCAATTTGGCCCCTGAAATTTGGCCTGATGCTCAGAATGACCCCCATAATTTTGTTGGCCCCAATTAAAACCCCCAAATTTACAATTGTGGCTCCAGCTTGCCCCTGTGATCATCTTCGTCACCGGAATGCTGATCTAGCGCAATTGCATGACATGTTGGACACTAATTAAACGACGGCGCATTAGTTTCGCACGCAAAACCTTTGGAAACCACGTAGTGTAAGGATTTTCTTGATGTTTGACAACTTATGATCGTCATAGTGGAAAGAAAGAGAGTTTTAACCCACAAAAAACTGAAACGGTGTGGTTTTTTAAGGGCTTCGGCACAAAACCAATGCGCCGTCGTTTAAGTAGTGTCCACCGTGTCATGCAATTGCATCAAATTAGCATTTTGGTGACGGAGATGATGGCAGGGGCAAGTTGGAGCCACAATTGCAAATTTGGGGGTTCTAATTGGGGCCAACGAAATTGTGAGGGTCATTCTGAGTATCGGGCTAAATTTCAGGGGTCAAATTGAGATTTAACTCTTACGCAGTCACATCGTTTCCATATTCGTTTTTAGTGCTCTGGATTTGGATTTTCTTCGCGATTTACGTTCTCCTTCAAATCATTATCACATTATTTACAATTGCAACAGCTCAATCCTGAATTCTAATTCGTTTTTTTCTATTGTGTAGTTCTAGTTTGGAAAATTCAGTTTCACTTTCTATGCGAGGGTTTCGCACTAGTTAGTTCCAGTTCAGTATTATGTGTGCCTTGTTTTTGAGGAAAGAAAGATTATTAGATGAATTTTTAATTTTGTAGTGTTTTTAGTTTATATGCATAAGGTTGGATCTAGATTTAGAAGGAAAATATCTTTTATGTGTGAGTTTTGGGTTGAATGTTTACTGATTTTGAAGAGGGTTAACTTTGCTTGTTAAGTAAGAATTTTTCAACTAATTTTTGTTTTGTTATAGGATGACTCACAGCGATGATGAAGTTCTTGGTCTGGGAAACAAGACTACCAGCGGAAATAAGAGGAAGTCTCCCAGTGAATCCCCTGAGAATTATTCTCCAGATAATAAAAAAAAGGACACGAGGAGATAGATGAAGAGGAGCAGAATGTAGATGAAGATAGAGATTTGAGATACAATCCTGAAGTTGATGTTGAATACCTCATGATGAGTAATTCCTGCTTTTTTCTGTTACTCAAAAGGAAAATTATTTTGTTGAATTGTTTCTCTCGAAAACATTAAAGATATTTTGACTAATACTTCAATTTGCAGGTCCCCTCTTGAGTCTAAGAATTACACCCTGATGACTGAAACACGGAAGCTAATTGGTAAAAGTCCAAGTGTGATTTTCTGGAGCAATTCGGTATTGTGTGGGGCTTTCTTGCGTAGCACTTTTTATGAATTCGAAGTGTTTAAACATTTAGTGATCGATGAGACTACTACTGTAGAGTAAGTTGCTGCTCTGGTGATTGAGGCAGATTCAGTCACTAGAGCAGCAACTTGCTCTACAGTAGTAGCCTCATCGATCACTAACTTCGAATCCATGAAAAAAGTGATACGCAAGGAAGCCCCACACGATACCGAATTGCTCCTAAACTGCACTTCACTAATTAGCTTACGTGTTTCAGTCATCAGTGTAATCCTTAGACTCAAGAGGAGACCTGTAAATTGAAGTATTAGTCAAAATATCATCATGAGGTATTCAACATCAACATCAGGGTTGTATTCCAAATCTCTATCTTCATCTAAATTCTGCTTCTCTTCATCTATCTTCTCGGTCATTTTTTTTTAATTATCTGGAATCATTATCAAGGGAGTCACGGGGAGACTTCCTCTTGTTTCCGCTGGCAGTCTTGTTTCCCAGACCAATAACTTCATCGTCGCTGTGAGTCATCCTAGAACAAAACGAGAATTAGTTAAAGAATCCTCACTTAATAAGCAAAGTTAACTCCCTCCAAAATCAGCAAACATTCAACCAAAATTCACACATAAAAGATATTTTCGTTTTAAATCTAGATCTAACTTCATGCATATAAACCAAAAACATTAGAAAATTCTTCTAATAATCTTTCTTTCCTTAAAAACAAAGCACACATAATACTGAACTGGAGCTTAAAGTGTTGTTTTGCACAGAAGACTTTCAGGTAATTCAAACTTTTTGTATCCCTAATTCCAATTTTCCAAATACAGTGGATAATCGTAGCATTTGATTGGCTAATAACATCATCACACGGATTGCCTTTCGTTGATCAGCCAAATGTTTTGATTTCAAATTCTAAACAAAACTCATTAGCGGGAATTTTCCCGCAAAAATTTTCAAATGAGTTTTAAACTTTTAATCTTCTTCAAAAAAAATTTCGAATTTATCATTTCTCTCTCTCTTTCCTCAATTTGTTTCTCTCTCAATTCAATCTCACGACCATTCACGATTAGAGAAAATACAGAAGCAAAATGGAAGACTGGAAAAGGCGTGAGTTGAAGAAGAGGGCAAAGGGAAAGGTCTGCGAGTTTGACGGTGTTGTAGTTGGTTGGTATGCATGTTGAGGTTGGTGAACGAATCTTTCTGTGGGAGAGGAGGCTGAGACCCTGCAGCAGCAGCGGGTTTTGCCTTCGGAGTCGTGTTTAACCGAAGCACAACGCTGTGTTTGCTTTTGATTTTACCTGCTTAGTGTTTCGGTGGAATAGCTGCTGCATTTTCAAACTTTGGTTCGGGTTGTGGATCTCTTGGTAATGTGAAGGGTCGAAGACACTGTTGCTGTTGTTGCTTGAGCTTTGAGAAGAAGTTCTTCATCGCTCAAGGTCTCTAAAGATGGTCAGTTTTGGGCTTCAGTTTTCAACATTAGAGTTCTTTTCTTTTTCTGATTGCTTCAAGCATTATTTTTTTTTGTCATTTTTGTTTTGCTGTTTAGGTTTTGCACATATACCAAGAAGTTGCAGCTTAAAGTGTTGTCGTAAATGATTCTGTAATACATGGGTAAAAACAGGTAAGCATAGGATTCTTGCAGGTTCCATCTGATTTCGTATTTATGTTTATTATCATTCTACATTGCTTGAATACCAAAACCGAAGCTGACATCTCTTGGGGCTAATATGGGTGTGTGCTTAATAAACATGGTTGATGATGGTTGTTAATAACAACAATGATATATATTATAACAAAATTAGTATTTCATTATAATAACATAACAGTGATAGGTGGTAATAGTATGCGGTGAGAGTGGTTCCTATTTTCCACAGGCCATAGCAAATGTGATGATAAGAAAAATGATTAAATAGTTCTGGCAAAAGAGCAAAACCAAATCAGGTTTGATCATTTAGCAGTGGCAAAGGTGGTAGTGTCTCTTAATTGTTATATTAATGGTGAAAGTAGTATAATTTGCTGTAAGGCAAGAATGGTCCTTATTTAGATTATTGCATTGTTTCTATTGTTTTCTAAATTTCCTTTTTTGAGTCTTCTCATCATTGTTGATTTAAAATAAAGAAAACAAATTCAGCAATTGATATGTGCGAATGTACGGAATAAAAGAAAAAAAGAGCACTGGCCACCAAATAAATAATGTGAGTATACTATTGTTTTGACCTCCCCAAGACACCTAAAAATTTTGACATAATAGTTTTAAAAGAAAGAAATGATATTGTGGCTCTCCAAAAATGATCTTTGTTTGATAGAAAGTACCAAATATGGCGTTTTTTGTTTTAGAATTTATTTGTGGAGTTTAATTCCTTTGCTTTTGCAGTGCAAAGATTTTCGTTGTTATTATTATTATTATTATTATTATTATTATTATTATTATTATTATTATTCATTTTTAAACCTGTCTTTAGGATTTGACTTAGAACGAAGGAAGAAGAAAAGGATAGAACAATACTATGAAGAACTAAAAATCTATACCAATACTGATTAATTATTAGTCACACTTTGAGCTTAGAAGAGATGCATTTTCCAAATAATTGATAGATTGGATAGTTGTTTTAAATAAGAAGTTTCTTCTATCCATAGGTTGGTCCATGTGATAATGTCAATCACACTGTCAAATTTGGAAAAGCTACATGCAAAGATAAATGTCATGACAAAGCTAAATGAGTTTGATATGTTCAATCGAATAGATAATCACATGGACTTCGAGCTTAGTTGATTTCTACTTTTTATTTCTCAAGTGGCACTAAAATTTGAGCATAAGATCAGGAAAGGCTATAAGCATATAACTATGGCCCTTCTTATGAGTGGCAAATTCACTATATATTCCTTTAATATCTTGATTGTAGATATTTTTACATTCAAGCAGAAGAGCTAACTTCATTCCTGTTTCTTGCTTTCTGTGAATAATATAAGTTGGCTTTCTGAAAAACATTATTAGTTTTTGGCTTAGGCAATTTAATTTGATATTGGCAAAGGTTTTTAATGACATAGAAAAGAACCCTAGGGATTTTATTGAGTCCTTTCAAATGTGATTTCATTTGGGATAGGAATTTGGATTACCATTTTGGCTTCCCTATGATGAAAAGCTCCTGGCCTGCTTAAGTGTTTTCTCCTAACTAATGAAAAAGGATAATCTAACATTGGTACATGGCTTATCCCTTTAGATTTTAATAATATATTTTTGTATTTATATGAGGATGTCTCATCTCTTTTATTTCTCTTTCTGATACAATCTTTTTCTATAAAAGAAAATAATAGTTATTTACTGTTTTGTATGTGTGCTATGCAGATTGCAAATCTTTTGGATTGTACTTCATGGTCAGGGGCTGGACCAGGGCTAATGGAAGATGTTACTCAAGGTGCTCTTCAAGTAGGACCAGTTGGTGGATTCAAGTTTTAGTCATCTGATATATCTTTGCCATAATGATTTAATTTATGTCCTATTAAAATAGAAATTCTCATTGTAATGGCTTTTTATGTAAATGCAACTTATTGAAGGAGGATGTAAAGCTCCAATCCACACGGTAACTCACCTTTCTTTATATTTATTTTAGACTAACTATGAATTGTGCATTTGTTCACTCCGTGCTTACATCTTTGATTGATGATGTGGTTTACTACAGATTCTTTTAGTGTTCAGCTACCACAACATGTTGGAGACAGTAGGTTCTTCTATGGCATCCCCTCATTGAGTTTTCAGAAATATCTCAGGAACTGAAGACAATATACACATATGAGGTTTCATGATTTCTCAACCATCCTAATTTGATTTTATTTGATTTGCTATGCCTCAACTTTGTTATGAACATACCTATTAAGAGAGTGTCATTGCTATTATCATGATCTCCCATTTGGCAAAGGATGATGCGGAGTTGTGGTTGAGGTTCAAACAGCAGCTGTGCCATTTGTATCAAGATCATAGCTTACTCTGACCTGCCCATAAAATTTGTTCCTAATATTTTATTGTTAGATAGCTTACTTTATTTGTCTTTTATTAATTATATTGCTGATTTTTTATTGTTTTCATGTCTTATGTCAGTTCTTAGACATTGAGAATTCGAGGTTGCGATTGACCTGCATTGTAAATGTGTTAAGCAATCATTTTATGTGTTATCTGTTAGGAATAATAAATATATGAATAAGGAATTTAAAATGGCTTATAAGAATTCCTTTATTTGTTGTGTACTTATCTGATTTGTAGAATTGTTGTACATAGAAGTAAACCAGTTTTTAATTTTGATTATTTGTGAGCAAAGTTTGTGAAATAAAGAGTGAAGAAGCTGGAAATATTCTTTCGTTCCAATCTCATCCCAACTTCTTCGTTCTACCAAAAGTATCCCTTTTTTAATTATTTTCACTTTCTTTTCCATAGTTTGCTATATCATACTAATAATATTTGTTAATTTTTGCAGAAGAAAGCGCGGGCTTCATTTCCAAGTGTTTGGTACCACTAGCATCTTTAAATATGTAAGTAGTCAGAGGAACTTCCTCAAATCTAATATAGTTATATGAATCTTTTTAGATAATATTTATATTTTATTAGATGGTTAGGAGAAAATATGTAGGTGTTAGTTACAACTTTTCATGTGATTTAATTATGTAAAAGTTCCTTTTTTCTGCATTTATTTATTTATATTTTGTTTCAACTTGAGTTTTTCTTTCTTGGAAAAAAATAAAAGAATGTGAATGACTTGGGTATGTGTTGTTAACATTCACCAATATCTTGCTACTCTCTGTGTCATGTTTATTAGGATGTTTTTTCTTTTTGTTGATTTTATACTATTACGTGGAATTTTATTTATGTTATTGGTGCAATATTAATAATTTTAGATGTTAGGTATTACAAAACATGAACCTTTTGTGCATCTTGCAGGTAATCCTAATCGTGTATCAAAGTGGTTTTCATATTCTTTCTTGGATATAACAAGGTAAAGGTCTCAACTCTCAAGATGTTGTCCCAGATTGCATTTAATAATAGCAATATTTGCTGGGAGGAGCTGGAGTAGAAGAGAAAGCATGGGCAGTTACCAGTCATCATGGTTGCCATTAAGCCACATTAAATATTGATGATCTTGAATTGACTATCGGAAATGGATCATCTCCAGTTTTTTCAACACTTGACAAAATACAGTGCAATCTCTCACCTTTGATTTTAATAGTGGGACCAGAAATAAATAAGAGAGAGAGAGTGTTGAATGGTTAGATTAAACACTGCATACCATCCAGTTTTTTATTCACTAGAGAGGATCCACTCCCATTGACTATCTTTGTTTGAGCAAACAATTCAGGCTATATAGCTTGGAAATAAGAATAAATTTTGATGCACATCCAGTAGGATATACACAAGACTGCATCATTGTATTGCTAACTTGAATGTTTCACTAAATTAAAGCTAAATCTTAAATGCCATTACATTATTCATGTAGTGAGTTTTATATACTTAAAAAGGGTTATGATGTTATAAATAAGATTATACTTGAATTGTCTATTTCTGGTTAATGGTTTATTTTAAGAAAAAATTATATTTGTTTCAAATTTTGTAATTGTCATTTTTTTATTGATTTTTTTTCATTTATTTTGGCTAACATTGGATATAAAAGTTATCATAAAATTGTGTATTGACTTTGTTGTATGTTCAATATATTACACTGAAAATTATTGGCTAATTGTAGAATAGATGCATGAATTTAAGTTTTCTAAAAGCAAAGAAGGTTTTCTAAAAGCAAAAAAGGATATAGTAAAATGAAAGAATAGTTACATATTTGTTCTTATAAAAATATATATTAACAAATATAGAAAAGACAAAATTTCTGAAAAATAGTATTTTTTCAAAAGCCAAAACTTTGAAGAAAGTCTAAAGAAAAATGTCCTTTTAAAATCAAATTGTTTAGCTGTTGTAGCATATGACATTAAAAAATAGTATATAAAAAATATAGTCAAAAGATGAGTCTTTTCTATAAAAGATGTAAATAGATATATATCTTTTTTATTAGCAGTTATGATTTTTTTTTCTCATTTTTAATTTGAATCTTTCTTTTTGATAGTGTATTTCTTTGAGGCTATAAAAGTACTTAATTTATTCATGGTCAAAATCTTATTCCAAAAACAAATAATAATTGATAATTTGACAATATCTAAGAAGGCTATTTTCTGTTTTATATATTTTTCATTATAGTTCTATTTAATTATTTTAATTCCATGGAAGTTGGCAATTGTTCAAGATTCCATGATACAAATATAAAAAAAATATTTTATGCTTTCTATTTTAGAATAAAAATTTTCAATAACAACACAATCTATTACTTTTGAATTTAGCCACTTTTATTATTTCAGAACATCATTTATATTTTTACATCTCTTATAAATAGCAAAATAACATAATACTTTATAACTTTTTTTTACAGCAATTTTTTTCGTCTGTTTAAAAGATTTCATATATTTTTTCATACAATATCAATGCTCCTTTATTTTCGTTTGTTTTGCCCGCGATGCGCGGATATCTTGCTAGTATTATATAAAGGCCCAATAAATTTTATATGGGAAAATGTTTTTCACTTTTTATGTTAAATCGTATAATATAAAGTATATTTACGCACTATTTTTTTCAATATTTATAATTTCTACTAATAAAGAATGGATGTAACACAAAAATATTAAACATAATAAACTCATGTTTACCGTCAATCCTATCATTCTTTTGTTTAATTAAGTAGTATTGCTGTAGGAGTTAACAAATTTTTCGATCTATGTGCTAATTTAGTTTAAACTTTATATCACTTTATATATATAGTTAAACTTTTGAAACCTAAATTTTATTATATAGTTAAATTTTATTTAGTTTAAACTGATTTTGAAATTCACCAAGAATCGAACTCTTAACCTTTTAAATCTAGTGCTTTAATACAATGTCATGATACCACTCATCCCAAAAATTTCAACTGATGGAAAAAGGTAACATTAATGATTATATTTCTAATACTCTATAAACCTCCATTATACATATTATATAAATATTTCATTGACTTTTCATACTTTTCCTTATTTTAAAAACTAATCTATATCGTATTATGAGAGTAAAATAATAAGATGTTAAAGACTAAAAAATAATGATAAAGATATTTGTAAATAAGTGCTTAAAAATAATGAAAAAAATTGCTGTTTTTGAATGTGTGTCTACGTGTTTTGGATATGAATATTAGAAATTCGAAATTTGGGATGAATGATAACTGTTTAGAATTGTCAATTTGTTTTTATCAACGGCTCTTATATATTCTCACCATATTATCCAATTCTTTTTTATTTTTTATACAAAGATGTTATCTAACCACTTTTTTTTAGATAGAGTAAAATTCGTTGTATTTCATGATAATTTAATGTATATAATATAAGGATAATAAAGTAACACAATCTAAATCAAAAGGCGAAGAATAAAAACGTATAATGCTTCCCTCAGTCCAAAATAAAGTTCATTTGAACTAATTCATGCACTAAAATAATTAATATATTTAGACATTTTAGTAACACATTATAACAGCAAAAATAAAATATCTTTCAAATCTTTCGTTATATATTTTGGAATATATTAATTTTTAATTTTTCAATAAAAAAAGTAAAACAATTAAAAACAATATAACTCATAAATATCAAAACTAAAAATATTTTTACAATTATTTTAACTCACTATAACTCATTAAGTTCTAGTATGAACATTTTTTAATTTTTAATTAAAAATCTTATTACATCTACAATAGAATTAAATTTTACTTTTATAAAACTTATCAAAATATATTTAAATTAATAGAAAAGCTCTGCATCCATATATTTTTTACATGATTGTTAACCAAGTAATTTCCTCCACACGCGCATCCCCCACCCTTCACTTGTTTGTCATACACGCGCTACATATAACTACATATAACGTGCTGCAACATAAAGCTTTGCTCAACGTAAACCTTCTTCTTCTCTGCTTGCGTTCTTCCTTATTGATCTGCATTGCTTTTGTCGTTCTCCTCTGATCGCGTTCATTTTCTTGTTTTCTTATTTCGATCTGGTTACGTTGCATTTATCTTCTTCCTATTCTTCTTCGTTTTCTTCTTCGATCTGCACTTCTGAATCGAAACAATAAATGACTCAACTTCAAATCAAGAGAGCGATTTAGACTACTCTTCTGAAACGAATCAAACTGACAAAGTTTGAATTATTCGATTTTGAATCGAATTGAATGGAATGTAATTGCTAATTTGAATTGAATTAAATGGACGGAGCTGTACTGAATTGAATTGAATTGAATTGAATTGATAATATGTAAATTGTAGGCAGAATTATTTGAATTTGATTTTATATAATGGATTATGTTTTGTTCACTCAATACTATACAATTGTTTCACCATGAGTACTGTGTTCGGTTCATTCTGCAGAAAGCTGTTTGAATTTGATTTTATATAATGGATTATGTTTCATTCACTCAGTACTATACAATTGTATTGTGTTTGGTTCACCATGAGTACTGTATTCGGTTCATTCTGCAGAAAGTTGTTTGAATTTGATTTTATATAATGGATTATATTTCGTTCACTCGGTACTATACAATTGTATTGTGTTCGGTTCACCATGAGTACTGTGTTCGGTTCATTCTGCACTATTTAAAACTTTTTTTTCTCACCTTCTACTGCTTCTTCAATAGAGAAAGAAGGAGAAAAAGACAAAAAAAACACGGCAGTAACAACAACAAAAGAATGACGATAAGAAGAAAATACGTGAAGAAGAAGGAACGCGAAAAAAGAGGAAAATGAAGAGTAGGAGGAACGCAAAGAAGAAGACGCTCCGTGTATAAACGAGCGTGAGAAGAAGAAGAAGCCTTGGGTAAGAGCGATTTCGTGTGTGTTGGGCGGGTGTATTTCACATTTCATTTAATGGTATTGAGTTTTTTTTGTGTTGGACCAACTTGGTTACATGGTTACATGGATGTGAAGCATCCCCCATTAAATTAATTAGTTTAAATAACTCTTACCTAACATAACAGGTGTTAGTCTATCTGTTATCTCTTAGAATATATGTATTCATTTGGTATCAGAAAAAAATGCTAGATAATTAAATTTTTTTAATTAAATTAAATCAAGTTAAATTTACGTACACACATTTTTTCTTTGTTTCTTCTTCTTTCTTCTCATCTTCCTTTATTATCATCGTTATATTATCTTTTTCTTTTTTCTCTCCTTTTTTCTGCATCTTTCTCTCTTCTTCTTTTTTCTTTTTCATTATTTTTCTTTCTAAAAAAAACAAAAATAAAAAGAAAAAAAAAGAAAAGAAAAGACATCACAAAAAATAAGAGTAACAAAAAAAGAAAAAAGAAGAATAAAAGTAAAACAAACTGTAGCACTCTATTTTATATATCACGATTAACAAAATTTTAGTGTAAAAATCAAGAAATTTCTGTGTTATAAAAGAAATTTGATGCTATTTTTTTGTTTTGTATTTTTTTCAAACTCTTCTTCCTCCTTTCCCACCTTCTTCTTGGTATCTAATTATTTTTGTTTCACACACATAATTTTTTTTATTTAAAAGAAGTAATTATGCAACATTTTATTCTATTTTTTAGTTTACAATAAAAACACAGAAATTATATACGAAGAAGATTGAAGAAGAACAAAAAATATTAAAAAATTTGCAATATCAAATTCAGAAACCTTAAAAAATTTCGGTGTTAAAGTTAAGAAAAATTTCTTCAATGATATCAGCATATTTAAAGGAAGTCCAACATTTGAAACCTCTTCCATCTCTAACTATAATTCTATGGTCAAAACATTAAAAAAATCACAATCTAAAAAAGTGAAGAGTGATACTTTACAAGGTTGACATCATTACGAAGAGATTTCAAATATTATAATTAAAAAATTTAGATGTTTCTTATCTTCTTTTAATTTTTTTTGTGTATGGAAACATATTCTGTTGATCTGTTCTAATAATAGCTATTTTATTTTATCAATATGAACAATTGACACACCAGATTAATCATAATAGTTATTCAGATGTATGGATTGATTAGGAATTGTAAACTTAAATTGTTACTTGTGACCATTTCTTTTTACTTCCTTTCTAGCAGAGAAAATTGACAAAAAAAAATAAGTGTCCATCTCATCAATTACAATATTGCATGAATATACAAAGATTCAAGGTATAAATCAATTAAAAAGAGAACAAATTTTACTCTTGTCTTCTCTTCTGAGATACTAAAATGACACTTTCTTTTCGTCTATATATAAAATGTATATTTTTCTCCCTTATAACCTTTAAAAAACCTCCTCTTTATTCTATTTTAAATTTTTTCTGTTAGCTAATGTTAACTTTATTTATTTTTCAAAAAAAATATTTTTTACAAAAATATACTTTAATAAAAAATTTATTTTTTATTATTAAATTTTGTTTACCAAAATACCAAAATTTTGCTTACAAAGGCATCCATGCATTTCTCACCCAAAAAATAATAAACTTACGAATCAGTCGTCCATGTGGGTTTACGGAAAAGTATCAATAACATTAAAGTAATTTTTTTTTAGCGTGGATAAATAATTAAATGTATTTTTATTTTACTTTTTTAAAATTATTTAAAATTTGAAATTATAGATTAAAATTAGTTAAATTTTAAAATTTGATTAATTTAAAAAGGTAATTTTTGTCTAACATAAAAAAATATTTAAATATTTTTATAAAATTCAATAATCTTTTTTTTAAAAAATATAAGGGTATTTTAATTAAAAAAATTGATATGATATATATTTAAAAAAAATAATTAATTATTGACATAGAAAATATAATCCACATATCGTATTTTAATTTGTTTATATTTTTATTGTATCGATACGCATGTATTTATAATTATATTAACTATTTTATATTATATGATTTATTTAAATAATCTTATTTATTGTTATAAATACTAAATGGAATAAGTCATTGCTATTTTTTATTAAATTTAAATGAGAATAAAACTAAATATTCTATATTTACTTGGGCCTTTCAAGGAATTCATTTACTGTAGTGTCAGAAAAAAAAAAAAAGAGAGATTCATGCATTGGAGAGGAAAGGAAAGAAGTTGAATCCCCACACCAACTTCGAAAAGAGGGAGTTCCTCTTCAGAAACACCATGTATATCTAATGATAACTTGTTATCTTTAAAATAAATAATTATATTAAATTATAATTAATTAAATAATTAAATCATATTTATAATTTATTAATAATTATAATAATTATTTAATATATTTATTAACAAATTAATTATGATTTAATAATTTAATTTATTATTATTTAAATAATTAATCATAATTAATTATATTAAATAATTATATCTCTATTTAATTAATAATTTATATTAATTATTTAAATCATAATTAATATAAATAATTATATTAAATTATAATTAATTATTTTTATTTATATAAAAAACTAAATTAATATTTTTACATCTTACAAAATAATTTTTGGTTGAGTTGCTTATTTTTATTTATAAAATTTAAAATACTAATTACATTACAAAACTAGTCGTTGTGATGTAGTATGTTTTATTCGTTTGTGATATAACTCTTAAAATTTGTCAATATTATTATACCGTTATTGTTTGTGAAAGTAACTATTGTAAAATTAGCTATTATAAATTTCTTTCTTGAATATTAATATCTTTTAATAGTGAATTATTTTTGAATTTATAAATTTAAATAATATTATTAAAAAAATAATAACTATATTAATTTTAATAACTTTAATTAATTAATTAAGTGAGACCATAACAGGGACTAAAGTTAGTTCCTCCTAATGAAGAAAAGATGGATGTTTTGAGTTCCTATTTACTGTTTATGACGCAAAAACTGATGTGGAGTTACTTTTTATAATAGGTGGATCATAAATAAAAATTAGGATGAGTTTCCTACTGGAGATGATCTTAATGGAAACCAATAGCCTAGTATAAATATAACTCTAAGGTTTTAGTTTCCCAATACACTAAAATTACTATGCGATCCTTGTTTTATCAAAAAAATAATATTCAGTTTAAAATAAGGATTTAATAGAGTTTGGTTGAAGAAGATTAAAGAATCGCATATTATGATTATGAACTTTATCAAAAAAATTACTATTCAGCCTAAAATAAGGATATGATAGATTTTGGTTGAAAAATATCAAAAAATTACACATTAAAATCACCAACAACAAATTAAGATAGTTGTTAGAAGGTGTTGATGGTGTGGGTAGCAGTACTTTCGAGAGAGAGAACTTCAGAGAGAAAGATACAATTGTGAAATTTGATAGGATAAAATGGTGAATCTCATTTATTAGAAGAGTCTACATACATATATATACACCTTCTACAATGCACCTTAACTATAATAGAATAAAGCCTTTCTAACTAACAGTAATGAACTTGGTGAGCCTTTCACTTGATAAACTTAACTAAGCTACTAACACGCACTATATATAATAGCTCCTGACTTACACTATACTAACAATCTATAGCTCTAAATATAAAGGTCAAGTGACACCCTCCCTTAAGTTAGGAGCACATATGTTCAGCATTTCAAGTTTGTCTCGTAGTCCACTAAACACTGTGGGTGCAAGTGCCTTAGTGAGCAGATCAGCCACTTGCTCATGAGTCGAAATTGGCAGTAAGTGAATCAGTCATTCTTGAAGTTTATTTCTTACCACGTGACAATCTATTTCTATATGCTTCGTTCTCTCATGAAAAACAGGATTGGATGCAATGTATATAGCCGATTGACTATCATAAAAGATGTTAATAGCCTTGGAAAGAGGAACCTGCAAGTCTCTTAATATGTAACTAATCCACTGTGCTTCTCGAGTGGCACTTGCCAAAGCTCGATACTCAGCCTCAGAGGATGAGGACGCCACTGTCAATTGCTTTTTGCTCTTCCACGATATGAGTGAGTTTTCCAGATAAAAGCAATAAGCCGAAATTGACTTCCTTATGTCTGGACATGCTGCCTAGTCTGAATTTGAGAACCCAGTCAGATTGTAATTTACCTCTGAAGTGAAGAACAGCCCTGCTGCCGACACTCCTTTCAGATACCTGAGCACATGATGTGATGCCTGCATATGTTGGGTGGTTGGACAGTCCAGAAATTGACTGAGTTTTCCCACTGCATGGCTGATATCTGGTCTGGTGTTGGCTAACTATAGATTGTTAGTATAGTGTAAGTCAGGAGCTATTATATATAGTGCGTGTTAGTAGCTTAGTTAAGTTTATCAAGTGAAAGGCTCACCAAGTTCATTACTGTTAGTTAGTTAGAAAGGTTTTATTCTACTATAGCTGAGGTGCATTGTAGAAGGTGTATATATATGTATTTAGACTCTTCTAATAAATGAGATTCACCATTTTATCCTATCAAGTTTCACAATTGTATCTTTCTCTCTGAAGTTCTCTCTCTCGAAAGTGCTGCTACCCACACCATCAACACCTTCTAACATGGTGCGGTGAGCGTGGAGTGTGGCAAGCACTGAGATTCAGATTGAGGAAGACACAGCTTGATCTGAAATCTTGTCAATTTTGCAAGAGCTCAGTTACGGTAATGGTGATCCAAGTTCTCACTTTCTACCCTCGCCCTGCAATCTCGATCTGGATTTCAATTTCAGTCTCGAATTCAATATCGAACTGACGCTAGGGTTCGCGATTTCTTCTCAATTTGTTGATTCACACTCTCTGTTGAGGTTAGGGTTGGTGATTGGATCCGACCTCTTTCTTCCAATTCTCCATTCAACATCTCCCCTGTTTTCTCCCAATCCTTCTCCAAATTCTCAAGTCTGATCTCTTCTTCCTTCTTCTTCTGATTTCTTCTCTTCCTACAAACTCAAACGACAGAGCTTGATGAGAGTGTGCTCCCTTCCATTCCCTTCAATTGTGAGGCAGCAACTCCGATCAACGAGATTGTAGGAAGAAGGTTGTTCAATCGTGATTGCTTGATGGAAGGTGTCAACGCAGAGGCGTTCATGAACTTCTTGAACCAGATCACAGCATTTCAAGCGAACCTTACCAAGAAGAATACCAAACCGCATCAAGATTCGACAAGCATTTACTACCTTCATCCATCTGAAAGTACTGGCACACCTCTTTCCACTGTTATACTTGATGGTGTGGGTAGCAGCACTTTCGAGAGAGAGAACTTCAGAGAGAAAAATACAATTGTGAAAGTTGATAGGATAAAATGGTAAATCTCATTTATTAGAAGAGTCTACATACATATATATACACCTTCTACAATGCACCTCAGCTATAGTAGAATAAAGCCTTTCTAACTAACTAACAGTAATGAACTTGGTGAGCCTTTCACCTGATAAACTTAACTAAGCTACTAACACGCACTATATATAATAGCTCCTGACTTACACTATACTAACAATCTACAGCTCTAAACATAAAGGTCAAGTGACACCCTCCCTTAAGTTAGGAGCACATATGTTCAGCATTCCAAGTTTGTCTCGTAGTCCACTAAACACTGTGGGTGCAAGTGCCTTAGTGAGCAGATCAGCCACTTGCTCATGAGTCAAAATTGGCAGTAAATGAATCCGTCCTTCTTGAAGTTTATTTCTTACCACGTGACAATCTATTTCTATATGCTTCGTTCTCTCCTGAAAAACAGGATTGGATGCAATGTATATAGCCGATTGACTATCACAAAAGATGTTAATAGCCTTGGAAAGAGGAACCTGCAAGTCTCTTAATATGTAACTAATCCACTGTGCTTCTCGAGTGGCACTTGCCAAAACTCGATACTCAGCTTCAGAGGATGAGGACGCCACTGTCAATTACTTTTTGCTCTTCCACGATATGAGTGAGTTTCCCAGATAAAAGCAATAAGGCGAAATTGACTTCCTTATGTCTGGGCATGCTGTTCAGTATGAATCTGAGAATCCAGTCAGATTGTAATTTACCTCTGAAGTGAAGAACAGTCCTGCTGTCGGCATTTACACTATACTAACAATCTATAGCTCTAAACATAAAGGTCAAGTGACAATAGTGATCACGAATTTAGATACACTTTTATATTTTTAACTCTCTTTTTTAATAATTTAATATAGATAATCTTAGAATTAAAAAATTTAAAAATTTTTAATATAATAAACTAACCACTAGACTAAATTAAATTGGTTAAATTAAGTTGTTGGTTACTAACGCAAACAAAACATGTTATATCATGAATCATTCTTAAATTATTTTAACTACTTATAAAATAATAAAATACGCCTAACACATTTGAATTAAAATGGAGAAAAAATCCCCTTTCAAAATTACAAGCTGATCTGAATAATACTTTGTTGGCATGTATTATTAGTACACGTTTTTATAATCTATCTATCTATTCTATTATATAAAAATCGGATGTATGTACTTAATGATGAAACTGACGTGGCATGTTTCGGAGAGTATTTCTCAATTTAATTGTTTTAACTCACTTAATACAATTTATTACACCGACTTAATTATATCAACTAATTAATTTGTTTAGATATTTAAATATTAATATAATTAATATAATTTATATTACTTAATTTATTATACTACATTAATTATAATTCCTTATATTAGTAAATTAATTTTTTCATTTATAAAATCTAAAATAAAATAAATAAATTGTTATTTATTCTAATTAAATTTATTTATATATTATATATAAATTAACGTTAATTTATAAAACACAGAACTTGTGAATTGTGATAAAAACGCAAATAAAAAAATGCATACAATTATAGAAGAATTACATCTATCCTCTTTATTTATTTCTAACCATTGTTTTAGATTTTAACTTTTATTTTAAAACTAGTGATAGTGAAATTTTATTAATGCTAGATAAAATTATAGAAGAATCTATAAAGCAATATAAATTATTACTCTTTCAATTAAATCATACCACATACAAAAATAAATAAGATTTACATATTAATTTTTTTGAGTAAATTCTTTTTAAAATATAAAAATTAGACTTATTTACGCTAAAGTTTTAAAGGTAATATAGAATATAACAACAAATTTAACATTCATTAAGGAAATAAATTTGTTTATGGCTATTTCCTAATTATAAATAATAACAAGACTTATGAAAAAATATTAATGTCATCATAATATTAGGTAGTTGGTAGTTTCATAGGCGAAAATTATTAAGTAATTACGTAAAAATTAGCAATGAACAAGCAATAAGGATTCAGAAAAAATCTATTATATAATACCAATTTCATAATTAAAATATGTCACATATCATATTCTCATATATTGTATTTATTATTTATTTTATTATATAAAAATTAGGTTTCTGCATTTAATGATAAAGTTGACGTGACATGTTTATGAGAGTTTTTAGGGATTTGTTTCTTTTAACTCATTAAATATAATTTATTATTATAAATTAACTATATCAACTAATTGATTTAATTAGATATCTAAATATCACATAGTTTATTATAATTTATATCAATTTGATTTGGTAGTATTTTTTAATTTATTTCTTTTAATATTTTGTTAGTATTTTTTAATTTATTTTTTTAATTTATTAAACCAAAATAATTATTAAAATAATAAATCTATTAATAAAATAGATTCTTGAGATATTTTTTACTAATGATTAAATCAAATCAAATCATATATGTTGAGCTAAATTTAAATCATGTGAATTAAGGACTAAACTAAATTTTGGAGTGGCTTTGGTTTATCAACGTAAATTAACCTAATATGTGATATTAGTTATTATTATATATATGAAAAATGTGAATTATGTATGCATTATTTGGATTAGAAGAATTTGTAAAAAAATAAAATGCTGGAGAAGAAAATAGATAAAAAAATTAATTTTTTATTGTTTGGATCAACAAAGTAATTAAATGGAAAACATAAAAGTGTATGTGAAGCTCATGTAAATTTTTTCTCTTTAAATTTGCGAAGAAAACTAATGCAAAAGTGCAAACATAGATAAAAATACGGAGTTACCATTTGAATTATAATTTATATATAATATATAAAAAACATTAATATGTTTTTACTCTATTATAATTTTTTCTCTTCTTAATTTTTCTTCCATCTAAGCAAAAGAAAATTTTTTCTTTATTTTTTTCCATTCAATTTTTCTTCATCTAAACCACACACAAAAAATATACTTTTCTTTCTATTTTCTTTCCTCTTATTTTCCATCTTATATCCAAACAATAGCATAGTGTTTATCCATTTATCTTCTATTAATATTCTTATAACAAGGATACATGTGACTTTATAAAAATGATATAACATAAACTTTAATTATATGAAAATTTATTGAGTGGTTAGAATAACTTCACGTTATGAACCAATAAATGCTAACAATAGGGATGATCACAAAAACAGTCAAAATGGATATTTGTAGGGATTACTTGCGTTTTGGGGCTAGATGGGGACTCGTGAAATCCTCACGACCTGCCATGCGAAAATGGATGGAGACTAGGGGTGGCAAATGGACCGAAACCTGTCAGGCTGGCCCGTATAACCCGCCAAAAAAGGCGGGTTAGGCTGGAAATTTGAGACCGCCAAACTTAAAAATTCCACCTACTCCCGCACTGCCTAATCCATGGATTTTGGCAGGACAGGGTGGGGCGGGACAGGCTTATCTGTTGGGCCAAGCTTTTATTTTGTTATGGTCATTTTTTTACAAATTTCTATGATGTTATTGATCTACAAGAGGATGGAGATGATAATTGAAGAAGTTTTAAGTTATATTTTGGATTTTGTTTTATGTTTGATTATTATAAACTTGAAGATGTTTAATTATATATTTTGGAGTATATTTGTTTTATTTTGGACAATGTTAATTTTATTATTTTGTTTTAAAAAATTTGATTTATATTTATGTTTATTACATATTTATAATTATAAAGACTTTAATGTGTGTGAATTTAAAATTATAATTTTTTATTTTTAGAAATTATAAATTTATTAAAATTATTGTGAAATTATATATATTATTTAATATTTAATGGTTTATAAAAAAAAAAAGAGATCCTGCCAACCCGCCAGTCTACATTAGGCAGGACAAGAGAGAAATTTAGGACCGTCTTATTAGACGGAATGAGGCTGGCCAGTCCACCAAATGGCGGGCTTTTGGCGAGACAGGACGGACTTTTTCGTTTGCCACCCCTAATGGGGACACGGACATAAGTACCTGCCCCATGGAACCTTTAAATATACGCGAATATAAAATTATTAATTTATCTTAATTTATATATACATAAATTCATTTTTTGAATTTAATAACCCTAATTTTTTTCTCTAATTCGAATTCTTTCTTTTTCTTCCAGACTCATTCTCATCCTCGATCCTCTCTCTCTCTCTCACTCACTTTTTCTGCCTCTCAAGTCCGTAACTACATCGTTCAGTATCGTCCCAAAAAATTATGTTATGTTAATATGTTGGAATATGTTTTTATATTTTCTCCTTTTGAAATGTTATTTTTCATAAATATGTTATAAATTGTGTTGAATTATGTTGAATTGATTATTTTATAATTATTATATTATGTCTTCTTGATCTAATTTTTTTCAAAAGTTTTCAAAAAATATTTGTAGATATCCAAGAAGATCTACGTTCCCTAAAGTGTAATTAAACAGGAACTTGCATTGATGGAGAAGGAACGTAGACATTTTTTTTAAATAGGAGTGAGAGATAGGAAGGGGGCTTCTCATGCTCCCCTAAATATTCATGACCATATCTAACTAACAACAAAGATCTAATCTGAACCAATTTAAGAGGGAACGCGTGGACTTTATCTGCATTGGACCTTTAAGGTAATGAACCTAAGTCAGATTTGGGAGTTTAACAATAGATTTTAGTTAATTATCTCTTTTTTTGTTTTAAATATTATTTTCTAATGTAATGAAAAAGTAAAAATAACAATAATTACTTATATAATTAAAATAGATAATCTTAATATATACATGAAACTATATATACAAGGGGATCATTATATATTATGTATAATTTTTTTTATTTAATGACTATTTATATAATTTATTGAACAATTTTTTCATCTTAATATTTAATAAATTTAACATACAAAATATTATTTAACATATAAAATAAGTAACTTAATTCATCATCTAGAACAATAAGTATAATAGTGCAAATACTTATTTATTTATTAGTAATGAAAAATATGTAAATAGTATAAATTGATATTTTTTAGTATAAAAGCAATAATAAAGGTTATTAATTAAATTAATTACATAATTAAAAAATTATGAAAAATTTCTTAAATAATCATAAAAAATAAGATCACTATTTTTATATATTACACAGTTTATAAAAAAATTTGGATAATAAATCAAATTCTCAATAGATTATACATTAATTTTGTCAAAAAAATAAATAAATAATTAATACATTAGATATTATTATTTTCGTACTAATATATATATTATCGATTATTAAGTTTATAATTAATTTTTAATCTAATTTTTGGTAATTAAAATTTAAATAATTTAAATTATTAAATACTGAATATTTTGCATCTAACCAATTTATTTTTTATTGAAATTAAAAAAGGATGAGTTGCTAATCAATTTTAAATTTAAATTTAAATTTGAGTAAGAAAATAAAAAAATATTTAAAATTTTATCTCACTAACCAGAATTAATTTCAAGATAAAAAATTATTTTCTACATCATATATATTGTAGGATAGTATGATCATTTACTATTTTTTAATGATAAATATTGTCAAATAAAATGGCGTAAGAAATTGGAAAAAATGTATTTACAAGTTTAGAAAATATTAATTTATTTTTCAATAGAATAAATTATATATTAAATAATAAAAGTTGTTATTGGTTTCTCTTCGCATTGATAGACCATGTTACAAAGAAATATTAATCGATCTAATAACTTTTGTAATGACGTAAGTTTATGAATTTGAAAATTTAAAAATCATTTCATAAAATGTGAAGTTTTAACAAGTAATAATGTTGATCATATTGTTTTGATTTCAAGAATGAATATGATACCAACAAATAAAATTGTCCCAAATAAATTTCAATAAAGACAAAAGTCTATAAGTATTGCTATTAATGAAAAATTAATCTATTTTAAAAACAAATACAATTTATTAAGGGTCTGTCGCTAACTAATGGATTATTATACATACAAAGCGAAATTCAAACTCCAAATACTTACTTAAGCTGACAAATGAGATAATCATTCAATCAAAACCAAATTGATTAAAACAAGTATTCATTATTTTTAATATTGTTAAATTGTAAAATATTTATAATAATAATTACTATATATAGTTTTCATTTAAATTTTAATAAAAAATTTTTATATAATTTTATATATTATCCCGTGCAGAACACGGGAACATACACTAGTTCTATTATATAAAAATTGAATTTTTACACTTAATGATGAAGTTAACGTGGCATGCTTTTAAAAGTATTTCCTAATTTATTTACTTTAACTCATTAAATAAAATCAATTATAAATAAATAAATATATCAATAAATTAATTTAATTTATCCAAATCTCACAGAATTTATTAGATCTATTTTGCGATAATTTTTTGTGATCTTTATAAGAGTGACCTAATTAAATATACAAAGTTGTTCATATTAAGTCATTTAATTAAGTAGGTGTCATGTAATCATAGAGCATGTATGTTCATATTTAACATTCTCGTATTATAATTGGTCCCAACTCTTCTACTGATAGAAGATTTTACTTTAAGTATTTCAATAGTTATGGTAGGCAAACTAAGTTTAAGTTTGTTTTGGATGAAGGGATTTTATTGCAACCTACAAATTGCAACTTGGGGATGTTTGCATATATCAATAAATTAATAATTGTATTTAATGAGCTCATACTAAAAGTTTAAAATATTATTGAATATAACTGAGAATTTTACATACAACATTAAACTTGGTTTCTCTCAAATAATGTTGATGTTGAAAACTACATTTATAATTTGGGATGAGTCTCCAATGGTTAGTAGGTATTGTTACGAAGCACTTGATAAATGCTTGAATGATATTATGATATTTTCTCCAATATATAACAAAAATTTGTCCTTTGAAATAAAAGTGGTTGTACTAGGTGGAGTTTTTAGACAAATTCTTCCTGATATTCCATAAAGGTCGAGACAAGATACTATTCATTCAACCGTAAATTCGTTTTACTTTTGGAAGTTTTGTCTGGTGCTCAAATTAACAAAAAACATAAACTTTCTATAGGAACAACTATTTTAAATTAAGATGAGGTAAAGCAATTTGATGGGTGGTTATTGAAAATTGATAATAGTCTAATAGGTGATAATATAGACGGTGAATATCAGATTTTCTTTTTTTAATAGTTCCAGTAAAATTCCACAATGGGATAAAGTTCGAACCAACATAAAAACATATAAGACAAGCAAAGAAAAACAAAAACGCACAAAATGACCAAATAACATAACTAATCAATACCCAATCAAGCATCAATATGACTCCAAATCAATATGCAAGACTCTCAGTTCAGGTCTCTCATGTATTATCCGTGTCTCACTCTGTTGCACACATGTCATCCACGTTCTACACCAATGCTCTATCTCTCTTTCTATTGCATTTAGTTTTAAATTCTTTCCATTGAAGACTTTTTCATTCCTCATCTTCCAAATCTACCAGTAATTGTTAAGAACATCGTAACCTTAACCTTCTTTTCTCCTCTAATATTAGGAGCCTCCAACCATGAGTTGAAATAGAATCTGATGTCTCTGGGCCATGACTACGCAATTTGCCATCTTTTAATACACCTCAACCACAACTTTCAGGCCAAGTTACATGAGATATGTCTTCCAGAAAATATTATTATTCCTTTTTTTGAACTAGATGTTTTATGAGTTGGTTTATTTTTCTTATCCAAATATTTTGAAAAACATGAATTCAAAGGATTTTTCAAAACTAGAACTATACTGGCTCTTACATCGAACATTATTGAAGAGGTCAACAACCATTTAATGTGTAAACCCCGTTAAATTAGTGAATAATTAATCAATAAATTAAATTTTAATAAAAGAAATTAGAAATATAAATTTTATAGTAAAATAAAATAGAGCTAATTAAAACGAGAATTTTGACACTAATTTCAAATAATTTGGCCCAAAATTAGACCGAATAAACTGAACCGGTCAAACCGAACCCAAACCGGGCCCGTAGGCCCAACCAACCCCTTAAATAAATTAGCTTAAGCTCCTCTTATTCCTCATTCAGCCTTAAGGAGCGCTGAACACAGCCAAGGGAAGAAGAGGATTCTAAACCCTTGCTCCGAGTTTAAACCACCGTAACTTCTCAATCCGAGCTCCGATCGCCGCATTGTTTGCGGCCACGCGACCACCGCGTCAAGCTCTACGATTCTGCTGAAATAATTTTATAGGCAAGATACAATCTCACTTCAGTTTCTCTACCTCTTTGATTTTCGAAAATTGTGAATCTCTATGTTGAGATTTTGTCGATTTTGGTATTCTAGGTTCAATCTAGCTCGTGGAGCTTGTTGGACTTGGCTCTTTTGGTCCATGGATACGGTGATGTCTCTAACCCTAGCCAATTCTTATTTTAGTATGTTGAATTCTGAATTTTTAGTATGTATGTAAGGTATATGTGAACTATATATATATAGAACTTGAATCGTCGGCATTGGAGGCTTGGTGAAAGATTGGTGTTAAGGCTTTGTTGAATTTGGACTTGTGGGGGCTGTGTGTGTGACTTTGGTAATTTGCCTTAGATAATATGTGGATATCAGTCAATGTATGATTTAGATTTTTTATTTAATATATAATGTTCTATGGAAACTTAGGCTAGAGAATCATAAGATAAGCTGGAATGATTATGTGTGTTGAATGTTTAATAAGTATGATATTGATTGATGATGGGAGTTAAATATGTGTTGGTGATTATGGTTATGGTGGGGATATAATGCCTCTTTGGTGTTTTGATATTGTTGACAAATTGGTGATATATATATATATATATATATATATGATAACATGTTGGTGATTTTGTTGTTGGAAGTAAGAAGTTTAAGGTGTGAATTGGGTAAAAATGAAAGTATGATGGTTTGTGATATGATGCGTGATTAGTGGTGTTGTATTGGATTGCTATGAAGTGTGTTTGTGTTGGATATATGTACAAGTAGTGGGGATTGAAAGCGGTTATAATGAAATTGAGGTTTGAGCTTGTGAAAAATTGGTTTTTAACCGAGTTTTGGCGAGTTATAACTTGGCTTCTGGACTCCCAAAAGGCTTCCAACTTGTTTTGTAATGAAAATTGGGTCCGTGAAGTTTATGCCGTTCGAAGAACGGATGAAAAATGTTTTAAAATAAAAAAGTTATGTACGTCGGAAGTTTGCAGTTTAAAAGGGTAAATCTGCAGATTTTAGACTTAACCAAATTTTTGCCAAAACACCCTCGCATGCGTACGCATACCTCTCATACTCATTGGGTAGATTCTATTTGGTACCTATGCGTACGCATACATGTGCATGCATACACATAGCACCCAAAAAAATGATTTTTCGCATACGCATACATGGGCATACGCATGCATTCGATTATGTCCAGCGTACATGTGTACGCGGACAGGTGCATGCGTACGCATCTTGGTCCAAAAGAGGCCAATGCGTACGCATACCCTGTTTTCAACAAACACTTGTTTTATGTCCTCAAAGCCAAATTTGACACTCCAAAGCTCTATTTTCATACTGTCAGCTCCAAACTTGGTTAGTAAGCCTAGTAATAAAATGGAGTTAAGAGATTAAGATAACTTGGGGATGAAGTAAAGGTTAAAAATTATAAATTACATGAAAAGGAGGTGAATGCATGAAGGATCTATGATGCCCTGGCTATGATGAATAATTATGGATGGAATGGATATGAATGGTTATAAATACCTATGTGGCCTATGCATTCAATGTTATCTGAGATACGAGTTTTTCTGGGTAAAGTACCGTGGCTTGCCACCACGTGTACCAGATTGAGACTCGATACTCTGTTGACCCTACAACGTAAGTGTGACCGGGCACTTATAAATTCTCAGGAATGTTGACCCCCATTGAGCAATTATATATATATGAAAAAAACTATGCATAAAATCTTAGGGATGCGCGTCGGGGGACAGTCCATGGTTTAGCAGTCGGAATTATCGGGTTGACTTGATAACCGAAAGATGAGACTTATCAGCCATAGGACAGGCATGCATCATGTGCATATTGCTTATTTGGTTTGCTTGTGCATTAATTGAGAGTGCCTAAGTAAATTATTATGTTAATTGTTATATTTGCTACTTGTGGTACTTGTATATTAGTTGTGTTTGCCTTTGTATGCTTGGTTGTCTGTGCAATATCACTGGTGTTGGAGGATTAGAGAAAAGGTGAGGAAGTTAGGGAGTTTAATCTAGTTTAAGGCTTGGTTAGGTTTAAGATCTTAGAAGACCACCCTTTATGGTTTCTGTTTTGTACTTTAAACTTTGTAATCTGAGTGTCAGCATTCTAGGATTGCCTCTGACATTTCCAGGACCTTATCTATTATGGGTGTGACACCTTTACCATGCTGAGAACCTCCGATTCTCACCCCATACTATGTTGTTGTTTTTCAGATGTAGGTCTAGAGGCACCTCGTTAAGTGTCTGGACTTCTGAAGCGGAGTGATTCCTGGGTTTCATTTTGATGCATAGTTTATATATATGTACTTAACGGTCTCTCTGAATAATTTGTTTATCTTGTAACTCTTAGCGGTTTATGGAGAACTAGAATTTTGTTTATGTATTTTGGGTTTTGGATTATGTATATATGTATGTAAATATTCTACGGCCAGCCTTGGCTTCGCAGGCTGAGTTATGAGCTTGATATTTTGTACTTTTGGCCCTCTACTCCTAGTTTATTGTTATCTTATGCTTGTTAACCACAACTTTCCTAGCACGCAAGTTATCACGTTTCCTGAGCGTTGCGTTTTTTATTTTGTAATTTGTTTTATCTATTCTTCAAGACTCCTAGTATATTACATTATTTCGACTATTATATGTATTATATTTTACTTCTTAGAGGTCGTAGCGCCTCGCCACCTCTGTTTTGCATCCTAGGTGTAAAACTCTGTGTGGTAAGGTGTTACATAATGACTATTATTCTAGAGGAGAAAAATTATATCTTAGTTGGAATTCATTTTGTATGAATGAAGAGAATATGGAGAGTCAACTAGATCTCTATAGTCTTAAATTATTGAATAACGTAAATTGTTCTGATTTGTCTCCACATAAATTAATACTCAAGGTTGGTATTCTGGTGATTTTATTGAGGAATATTGACTAATTCAGTAGTTTTTCTAAAGGTAAAAGGCTATAAGTTAGGAAATTTAGAAATCATTAGGATATGAAGTTTTAGCAGGTCATGTTGCTTTGATTTCAATAATGAATATGGTACCAACAAATGAAACCGTCCCAGTTAGATTTTAACGAAGATAGTTCCCATAATAGTATTATTTGTTATGGTAATTAATAAGTTTTAGGGACAAATTTTATCTCATATTGGATTGTACTTATCCAAACCAGTTTTTAGACATGATCAATTATATGTGGCACTTTCAAAAATTAAGAGTAAGTTTAAAAGTTTTGCTCATAAATTACATAAAAATATCTCCAAATTCAACCATCAATATTATTTATAGAAAAATCTTTGAAAAGATATAATCCTAATGTAAATATTTTAATTTTATTTTAAATTGTCTATTGAAATCAATGAATAATTATTTCACTTAGAAAGACTGTAAAATGATGATTATTCACTATTCTCAAGTTAAATTTTGATTTTGATAGTGATTTGTAATTTTGTTAGGATAGTAATTATTTCGTGTATTTTTTCTTAAAATATTTTAAAATATAAATACTTTTTGTACTTTTATGAATTTTTTTGTGTACGGATACATACACTAATTAATATAAAAAAGAGTTAAATATTAACAAAAAAATCTAATTAATAATAAATTTTTAATAACTAATTAATGATAAATTGTTTATTTACAATTATGCCAGGTAATTCTATTCTAAAATAATCGTTTTGGGAAATGTTTAGATATTTAGTAATGATTGTGTTTGAACTAAGACACACAAATTATGTATGAAAAAGAAAAAAAAAAGCAAAAAAAAATTAATATAAAAAATTAAGCATTTTTTGTGTTAAAATTAAATATTTTTTATGTTATTGTAAAAAAATTTTAGTATTATTTTTTTATAAAAAAAAGTGATTAACATACATATATGTGAGTAATTTTTATTAAATTTAAATCAATTTAATTAAACTTAGTTGATAAAAATATTTAAATATATAACGAGATTGGTAATTTTTAATTAAATCGAATTTAAATATATTAGATTTAAAACGAGTATATAAAGCTACATTTGTTTACAGAGACAGGATATTGTAATAGGAATATATATAGAGACACAAAATCGTGTTTGATATTAGTATATTTTGTATTCATTTTAACAGAAAAGATACGAAAATACTAGAAAAGAATATAACTTATTAATTTTTTATAATTATATTTTTCATCTTACATTTTTTGAATGAAAAAATAAAAATAAATTAAATTTTTATAATTTATTACAAAATAAAATATAAATATATAAAATATTATATTTCTATTTTTTATATCTTATTATCAGTGTCTTATCTTATCTTATTCTCAACAAAGATAACTAGTTAACTGCTGAGATTTGAATTGGATGGGGCAGACATATTGGATTAAGAATCAATTCCTGATGCCGAAGATTCGAAACCCTCTTGTTGAACATTGGATAATTTGGAGCTCCAACACAAGCGCAGATCATTCGCTTTCTCTCACTATCCCGGCGCCTTTAGGTAAATCTCTGTTTTACTCTTGGCCTCTGTTTTTCTCTTTTATAGAATCTTCATGTATGTTTTATTTTGTAAATTAAATGGCAATACCGCTGAAATTTAAATTTTAGTAATTATATTATTAAACTATTATTTTTATCTTATTCTATAATAACAATAAAAAAATTTTATGATTCATAAATTTAACCTAACAGAATTTAATTTAATTTTAATTTTAGTCTTTATTATTTTATCTTATTTTTATGTTACCATTTTATCTATCTTTATTTTTATCAGACGTAGACAATACTCTATATATATTTAGTTTTACTTTTATAATTTAACCCATCAAAAAATATATAACAAAGGATTTTTTATCTTTCTTTCAATTTTGTTATATATTGTTTTTTATTTCTTATTCCTGTTATATTGTGGAGTTTCCTCGTACGTATGAGGAGGGGTCCGAATCCTGATGATGTTGATGTTGATACTGATGCTGTTCCGAGGAAGGGGAAGGTTGTCACGACAAAACCACCAGCTATCCTTTTGGACGAGCTCATAGAGGAAATCCTGCTGAGGATACCGGCGAGGTCTCTCGTTCGATTAAGGAACAGCGTCTGCAGTTCATGGAGAACCCTAATTTCCAGTTCTCAATTTGCCAAGGACCACCTTCGACGTTCAATGGCGGTGGATCCAGCCTTGACCCACCCGCGTATTGCCTATTATAGCCATACCTCCTTATACCCCACAATCGGAGTGTTCTCCGTACGATCTGTGATGGAGAACCCTCCCCATGAACCCACTAAAGTAGTTCCCTATGACTATGAGGGAAGCTTCCGCCTCATCATTGGCTCTTGCAATGGATTGATGTGCTTGCACGATGAAGAGGGCCAGGCCATGCTGTGGAACCCCTGCACTGGATTCACTTCTCAGCCGCTTGAAATTGGATGTCTCCTCTCCATTTGCGGATTCGGTTATGATCATGTGAATGACAAGTATAAGCTTTTCGCAGTGGTGAAAAAGAAATCAGGCGAATCCGTCTCCAGAATGTTTACATTCGGCCCAAATTCTACCTGGAGAACAATCCCGGATTTCCCCCATAAACTTCGTGACCGCAATTACAGAGGTTCTATGGTGGATCTTGTAGGGCTTTTTGTAAGTGGCACTGGCACTCTTAATTGGCTTTTTCACCGCTATCTTAGTTTTGTGTGGGTTCTTTCCCTTGACTTGGTCAAAGAGACTTATAGTCAGTTTTCCCTTCCCAGCAGGGATTCAGATGATGATCACCGGGTGGCTCCCCAATTGGGTATCTTGAGGGATTCTCTTGCGGTTTGTTATGAGACTAAGAAAACTCATTGGACTGTTTGGTTGATGAAGGACTATGGAGTTCCTCAGTCTTGGACTAAATTGGCCATAATCCCCCACCACCCGCGACTCGATCGTCGTCCTTCAAGCCTACGGCCTATATACATGTTGAAAAATGTTCTTCTTGTGTTTACTCCGTGTGGCGAGTTTGTTTTATGTAACTTAAATGATGGCAGCATAGATTTTCCTAATATTGACAGCTCCAGTGATTACATGCCCAGACCTCGTCCTTTAACTCAGTACTCATATGAAAGGATCTTTCAACTCTATCATGAAAGCTTAGTTTCACCGTCGCACTTTGGTCTTCCAAGTTGCTCATCTGAGATGCGGCTAATGAAGCCAAGCCTATAATCTCTTGAAGATGTTTTCCTACACTATCTCTTGAATCCATAACTTTATTATGATTAATGTAGTGCCTTGTTTTTTTTGTATTTTATAGACTCTGGCTTCATGTTTAATGTTTTTTAATTAGGTTCCTTATGAATATCGATCTTCGTTTGCTTTAGTTAGAATATGTATTTATCATGAAATGCTATATAATTGATGTTTTGTATCGGTTCGATTTGACAAAATTGCGAGTGCAACATGGGAATATGTCAACTATAGAGATTAGTTTATCAAATAAACCTTTTCGTTATCATTAATTAGAATATAAGAACGATTCAATCAATAATAAGCTTATATGCCAATCATGGCCTTCCTAAGATGGTGAAAACAAAACCGTGTTCATGACAATTTGATTAAGAGTTTTAGTTCATTTGTATGCTGTGCTCTGAAGTTTCCAAGAGACATTTAGAATGAAAACAGGTTTTTGCATGCTGATGTGAATAAAGGTGAATATGTAAGTACACTCCTAACAAAATCATTTACATTTTGAATTTCAAATAAAACTAGTATTCATTTTTCAACCAGAATAATCAATGTCTACAAACTACTTTGAGTCTGAATAAGGATAGGAAAAACAACCATTTGTACCCATAAACTTTACGAATGCTGACAAAAGTACCCATTAAAGAAGGAAACTAAAGTTGTATCCATCAAAGATGGATTCTGTACGACAAAAGTACCCAAATCCGAAATTTATGTTGACTTTTTAATAAAATTCCAAAATTACCCCACTATTATCTTCAACCCCTCCTCTCTTCTTTCTCAAATCTCAAACACCTCCATTGCCTAAAAATCCTAATCTCAATACTTAAAAATTCCAAATTATCATTTTCTCAACCCTAATCTCAATTCCTCTTTTAGCAAATTTTAACTCTCTTTTTATTCTTTTCATCAATTTTACCACTTGTTTGGGATAAGAAGAGACAAAGAACAACACAAACAAGAAAATTCAAACTATGGAGACCCAGAAGCATAAAATTCTCTTCATCTTCTTCTACTACTTCTGCTGCTCAGAGAAATTCAAGTAATTCTAGAGTTTTATGTCACAATCCAGCTACCATTTCACCAAACATTTCTCCAGATGAAGCAGCTTGGTTGCAATCTTTCTACAATTAGACAGAGAAGGAGCAGAACAAGCATGCCATTGCTGTTGCTGCTGCTACTGCAGCTGATGTTGTTGTGGCAGCAACACAAGCTGCAGTTAAGTGGTTAGGCTCACTAGCCATGGAAGAGGTACCATGCTTGGTGCTGGACATGAGATTTGTGGTAAAATTGATGAAAAGAATAAATAGAGGGTTGAAATTTGCTGAAAGGGGTATTGAGATTAAGGTTAGGAAAATGATAATTTGAAATTTTTAGGTATTGAGATTAGGGATTTTAGGCAATGGAGGTGTTTGAGATTTGGGAAAAAAGAAAGGAGGGGTTGAAGATAATGGTGGGGTAATTCTGGAATTTTATTAAAAAGTCAACATAAATTTTGGATTTGAGTACTTTTGTCATACGGAATCCATCTTTGATGGTACAACGTTAGTTTCCTTTTTTAATGGGTACTTTTGTCAGCATTCGTAAAGTTCATGGTACAAATGGTTGTTTTTCCATAAGGATATAAATACATTGCTATGATCGAAACATTGTGGCATTCACTTCTCAGCATGCTACTCTCTTTGACAAGCTATACCCTCATGCATGCCTTTGAGCACAATGGCGTCGTTTGATTTATGTAGCCGACCCCACTTAGTGGGACAAGGCTTGTTGTTGTTGCTCTATCTTTGTTCCCTCTTACCATGCTTGACCTATACAAACCCCTGGACCTATATGACGAATATATATAACAAGTTGATCGTTGAAAGGGTAAGGATGTTTAACTGCAAATACCAGATCACATAACAGAATAAGAAACCTATGAAGTGGTAAAAGGGTCACCAAGAAAACAATAACACAGTAGTAGACCATGCTGAACTCTATCATAGAGAAGTTTAGAGTAAAATTATGGCAAGTTTAGAATTCAGGTAATGGTATGATAATAGTATGAAGATGCAATATGAACCTATCTCCAGAGCTACCGTCACTCCAATGTGCTCGAAGCCTACACCCACCTTCGAAAAGTCGCGAAATAACCATTCCTTACCTATTTTTTTGTGAATAATAGATTTATTATTGTAATTTTTTCAGTGAGAGTACATAGTACATGGTACATATTACCATATTGTGTTTTATAGACTCTGTCTAACTTTCATATTTAATGTTTTTAATTAGGTTCCTTATAAATATCGATCTTCGTTTGCTTTAGTTAGAATATGTATTTATTATGAAATGCTATATTAGTTTTTTAATGCATTTTGGAAGAAAGCAAACCTAATATTTCTATTCTTTCTGTTGAGAAAGCTAATCCTGCCATTCTATTATAATGCACAGCCTACATGAGTAACAGAGAGTGATAAAGGTTTAGTACAGAAATTTCTACTTAGCTGATCATATCACCAAGATGATGATGACAAACTATTACATAACACCAAACAACATCAATCTCCCATATGCATAATCTCCTAATTTTCATTTATTTCCATATATCACTATCATTGACGTACTCTGCACAAAAGCATTGGATAGTATCTGCCTCAATTGTCTTCAGTCACTAGAGCAGCAACTTATAGTAGCCTCATCGATCACTAAATGTTTAAGCACTTCAAATCCATGAAAAAGTGCTACGCAAGGAAGCCCCCACACGATATCGAATTGCTCTATAAAATCACGGTAGTCAGTGATGTTCATCCCAATAAACTGGATTTTACCAATTAGCTTCCCTATTTCAGTTATCAGGGTGTAATCATTAGATTTAAGAAGAAACTTGCAAATTGAAGTATTAGTCAAAATATCTTAATGTTTTCGAGATAAACAATTCAACTAAATAATTTACCTTTTGAGTAATAAAAAAAAAGTGGGAACTGCTCATCACGAGGTATTCATCGAGAATTAGTTGAAGAATCCTCACTTAACAAGCAAATTATTACTCCTTATATACTATATACTTTGTGTACTCTCATTAAAAAAATTACAATAAAAAATTCTCTTCAAAAATATTTGTTGAATTATTACACCTTATGTATTATGTACTCTCACTAAAAAATTACAATAATAAGTCTATTATTCATAAAAAAAATAATCTAGGTAATAGGTAGCGTTATCCGAAAGTGAAGAACAGGTCAAAAAATAATTCGAACAGTTAACATTTAAAATCAATCTTGGAAGTAACATGTTAGATAGTGGGTAGTTAGAAAAGAGGTAACCGTATTAATAGTGGACAGTTTAATGATTTACAAGTAAACGTGTTAATTTATATCATTTAAAATGGACTAAAATTGATCAAACATATCTATTTTAATCTCTTCTACTAACCTTTTTATGTACTAATTATATGTCAAAAGTTTGGAATTATTAATATTTTTTATTATTTTCAAATTTTTTTAAATATATATATATATATATAAAAAGTATTTATTTCGGTAAATAATTTTTAAATTGTTTATTTTAGTAATTATATTTATTTAATTTATAAAAATAAAAAACCCTGCCATTTATATACATTTTTTGTTTCCTGACTCACCTGTTCTTTAATTGTGGAGCAGCTGGGAGAAGAGGCTCTTTGGGCAAGTTAAGTAATACTACTACTTGCTTATTTTTATATGAAATTTAAAGCATTAAATATTTATACTTGGGTGTCTTGTGTGCTATTTAGTAATGTTTGTGTGGTGTAGTGGTGTTGTCAGATTTGCTAGAAATAAAAAAGGAATTTGTGTCTTCAAAGACAATGAAAAAGATGGAAAGTGAAAAGGTGTAAAAGACCCTAATAAACCAAAAAGGCAATTTAGTGATTTTTTCATTCGGTGTGAAGGGGTAAGTCATTCTTCAGGGTCTTTACTTTTTTTTTCACGAATGCATTTTGCTGGTTGTCTTATGCTTAATTGTACATGATGCATCTTGCTTTGATTCTTTTAATTAAAAAAATTACTAAGATTTAAAAATTAAGAAAGGATAAGCTATTTTTCAGAATTTTAAAATCACAAATTAGTTATTTTGTACAAAATTTATGGATACACAAAAAGAGGATTAATATATTGGTTTTTATTTAATATCTTCTATATCTTTAAGGTTATTTTTTTGTTATTTTTTGTGGACCTTATTCTATTTTATTTATTTTTTTATTTCTTGATTGATGATCTATTTTTTTTTCGGGATAAATACTCGGAATTGTTATTAATATATGAGATCTATGTTGATTTTATAAGTATCATGAATATTTTTCTTTTTCTGGTTTTTGCGGTGAAAGAAATTCATAGTTAGATTTATATTTTTGCTTTTTTATTTTTTTCTTCTGATTAAAATTTTGTGTTTTAACTTAGTAGCCAAATTTCATTTGTATAATTAACCCTGTTGCTGTGAATTTTATAATATGCCGGCTTTTATTTAAGTCCTAACAAGTATTTTTACAAAAGAATTAATTATTTTTATAACGGAATAATATGTGAAAATGCAGGATGTAATTAATTAATTACCCACTAATTCATCAAGACGATAAGTAAAATTAGAAGCAAAGTAGTTTAATTTCATGAAATAATTAAATGGATCATTATTCAGATCATATATTGTTGAACGAGGAAATACACAAATTTTTTTACATATATCATCTCAATAACTTTAGAAAAATTTAATGATATATGGAAAATTTATAGACCACATTGCCTCTTGTTACAATTTGTGTACTTTTTCTCATATTTTCTTTCCATGAATAAATTGTTTGTAAAAGTACAATGACTCTTTAGGCTTATATTCTGGAACAGTGTGGCCAGCTCCCTGTATCAAATGTAACAAAATAGAATCAACATACATCAAATTAATCTAATATAATTTAGCATAAAATTTAATTTATTTTGTATACAAACCTTTATGGTTAAAAATGTAAGATTGAATTCGTATCCTTGTGTAAACCTTCATTCAACCAAGAAAGGAAACTTAATTAATCAAATTTTGTTGGATCAAATTCATAAGATTGTTAATAAAAGATCTTATTCCCATAGTTATCAAATTTAATTCGATTCGATCGGTTAGATTAAAAACCTAGTCATCTACAATTTAAGTTGGGTCATTATTTTAATCTTAGGACATAAATCAAAAGTAGCTTTTTGTCTTTTACTAATTCATGTGTATAAATTATAAAAAATATGAGTGTAAATTGTATTAATTCATGTGTGTAAATTCTGATAAATATATATACAAATTATATGCTTTTTGTGTATAAAATTCCTATAAATATAAGTGTAAATTATTGAGTGAATACCTCATCCGGCCCCTGACAATTACTTCGAAAGGACAATAAGACTCCAAGAAAAAAAAATACCCAATCCGGCCCCTGATATTTTTTTTGGACTGATTAGTCATTGTGCAAAAAAAAAAAAACAGCCTAAATTTTTTTGGCACAGGGGCCTCATCGTCCTTTCGAGATAATTGTCAGGGATCGGGTTGGATTTTTTTTTTGTTAAGGGCCTCATTGTCTTTCGAAGTAATTGTCAGTGGCTATTTTGGGTTTTATTCTAAATTATTACTAATTAAATACTTATAAAGTATAGTGAGCCAATGACCTAAGCGTACAATGTGTACAATGGAAATTTAGGAAGTATTAGAGATATGACCATTAGTGTTACATTGTCCTGTCAGGTTACGCTTTTGGGATGAGTGGGTTCATGACATGGTATTAAAATTCTAGATCCGAAAGGTCAAAGGTTTTATCCTTGATGAACTCCAAAATTAACTTAAGTTTTTAGGATGAGTGATTTTATGACATGAGATGTTTATTATCCCTGTATCCGGATGGTTATTCTGAATAGTATGGGTGATGTTTATTTTATTCATTAACCAAAAATTTAGTTCATTGTACACATTGTACGCTTAGACCATTATAACATTGCTCGTAAAATTATACACTTACCCGGCAACTTGACCATCTATAAACCAAGGCCTCCATTCATCTATAATCGGATATCCCAATGAACTTGTCCATGCTTGGCTTCCAGTATATGGAACACACAAGTCATGATCACCACTGCCAACACACAATAGTTTTTGCATTCTTACTTGTTAATTAAGCAACCAAAAATAGATGATTTGGAATTCAACATTTTAGAATTTAATAAAAGGAATGAGAATAATGTGTAACTATTAATCACAGAGGAGGGAGGAAAAATAATTATTTTTGTGAAAGCATTATTTTTTGTGCCTGCTATAAAACTAGCACAATTTATTATTTTTGGCCAACAGTAAAACAGTAAATCTATTAATGTTCAAATATACCAATAAAATGCTAGTATAAGTAAAAAATTGTTGGCTTTTAAACCTTTTTTTTCTCTTTTATGTGTGTTAATTTTTTGTAGGATGAAAATAAATTTGAGAAAATTCACCTAAATATAAGTGCTCGATATCCGCTGAAAGTTAGGTATTGGTGATACTTGATCATGCTTCCAAGAGTATGGTGGTAAGAAAGTTGGTCCGTGCATAACACCCATTTGTTAACCAAACTTTTCTGTTTTCATACAATCATAATTATAATTTGTTAGTAATTTTTGTGCTTTCCAATAAATAGTTTATTTTAAAAAATTAAACCGACAGGATAAGATATATAAATAATTAATTTTAATATTATGTCATAAAATACTTATACTAAAAGTTTAATATAATATAAGTTAGAGTAATATATGAAGATATATAAATTGTTATATCTCTAACAATGCTATAACATAATTTTTTGAGAAATCTTACATCTGCTGTGTGAATTGCTTTTCTAACTGCATCATTGTTCAACCATAAGAAAGCAACTTCATCATCCTAAGGATAATAATGACTTGTCATTTTATTTTACAAACATGGAATAATGATTAATGTAGGAGATCACAGGAAATATAAATCAATAATGTTGAAAATTAAAAGTGGGTATATACTTTATAAGTACGTTTGGTTTACGTTTTTATTTTAATATTTTTATTTTAAAATTTTTATGATAAAAATAATAAAATTTTGTTTTCTACTTTTACTTTTTATTTTTTTCTTTTCTTTATAGCTCACAAAATATTAAAAATTAAAACAGAAAATAAAAACACAAATAAAAAATATCTTTATAAATAACAACTTTCCAAAATGTTGGTTTCCTTTCAATTCATAGAAAATGCAATGCTTAACAAGGATGAAAAAACTTAATTATACCGAATGATGATGATGATGATGATGATGATGATGATGATGATGATGATGATGATGATGATGATGATGATGATGATGATGATGATGATGATGATGATGATGATGATGATGATGATGATGATGATGATGATGATGATGATGATGATGATGATGATGATGATGATGATGATGATGATGATGTTCAAGTGCAATTAGTTTTATGTAAAGTTGATAATCGAGTGTTGTCAAATAATTTGACAGGTTTGACTAAATTATCATTTAACGACTTTCAACTATTAACTTCACATAAAATTAACTAAAATTAACTGTAAATTTGTAACTGAGTTTTCACCTAAAAAAAATGCAAAGCAAATTAAAGTAACATACAGTGCATGGAACATTAGCACCTCCATGGATGAGTTGTGGCCAAGATGGGACAATTCCATTTTTGACAATAGCTCCATGAGGCCATGCACGACCAAACATTCTCTTCCTAACTGGCAAACCTCTCTCTGTTACACCCAATTGCTTAAAGCTTTCTGGCAACCTATTATTATTAGATATTGTCCTTGCGTCTGTTCCATTGCTATGGTAACATGGTTCCAAAATGTTATATATGTTTAGCCCACTAATAAGCTGAAATAACCATAATCATCATTAATTAGAGCATTAGAGAACAATATTATAGGAACGGGTTAGCCCGGCCCATTTAGGCCCGACCCGTTAAGTTTATGGGTTAAATACGCTAGTCTATTTAAGTTCGTTTTATTTGTGGATTAGAATTTTTTAGCCTGGATAGTTTATGATCAGCCCGATGGGTTAAGCGGGCTAGCCCGACCCATTTAGGCCCGACCTGTTAAGCTTATGCGTTAAATGCGCTGGTCCATTTAAGTTCGTTTTATTTGCGGACCAGAATTTTCTAGCCTGGATCGTTTATGATCAGCCCAATGGGTTAAACGGGCTAGTCCATTTATCATTTAATTTTATTTTTTGAAAAATATTTTGACAAAAAATATTACTTTTAGGTTAAAAATTTTTAAAAATAACAATTTTTTAGTTGATGGATTGGATTTTTGGGTCAGATCGAGAGAAATATCAGCTAAAAGTGTTTTTTTTGAACAAAATGTAAAAAAAAAAAAATAAACGGGCCACTCATTTAGCCTGCGAGCTAACCCGTTTATCCCATCATTTTTTTCAGATTAATCAGGCTCAACCCGTTTGGCCCAAAATTTAAATTGACTTAATTTTAGAGATAAAATCCGCCCATTTAAATAGATAAACGTACTGGCCTAATGAATTTAGCCTATTTTAGCGCCCTAAATATTAGATCATTTCATTGTAATTTCCACCATTGTCTTATAATAATTGAATTACCTGGTTTACTTTAAGAAGTTGTGATGCGCAACCCTTAGTTTGAGGATTGTAGTAGCTTCCTTTGCAAACACTTTCTGTCTCCTACATCATGTACCATTTTATAATGAAGAACTTCCTAATTGAATATTAACTTAAAAAATGTTAAAATTATATAATAATTTTTCTTAATATAACTTTTTTGAAAAAATAAAAAATGAGCCAACCTATTTAATTCGTCAATTGGACTAGTCAAGTCGAACCAATATTTTTTTTAATTTGTCAAAAAATAATGAATAAATCTGATTTTTTAAATTTATTCAGACTCGCTCACTCCTTTAACAACTCTGGTAGTTAGGGTTTAGGGGTAAATTAAATTAGGTTAATATAATATAAAGTTGTCATAACTAATGATATACCTTGAATATTTCTTCAGAAATAAGACCCATCCCATATGCAAACGGAACAAGAGCATTGCCATCAAATTTATCATCACAAACACCATTTCCTATCATGTAACCCTACAATAGAAATATAAATGAATTCGGATTGTATTAGGTACCAACTTGAAACCATATATAATATGGTGAAAACTCAGGTGCAGTCGACTTTACGTGAAGTTGATATTTGAGAGCCGTTAGATGATTTGACTGATTTGACTAAATTGTCATTTAACGGCTATCAAATATCAACTTCACCTGAGTTTTTACCATTATACATGTGAATTGTGATCACTTAATAAAGTAAAGGATCAAGACCTTGAAATTTATTTTTGGCTGCATCCTTGCTTCATCAATTCCTGAGAAAGATAGAAAAAAAAAATATAATAATTGTGATTCTAAATTCTAACACATGAAATTCAACACTTTCAGTTTAATTTCATGACATAAGTTATTACCTTTCACTATGTTATTAGCAAGAGTAGGCACATAAATCCCAGCAAATGATTCTCCAGCTAAGAAAAATTGGTTGTGTTGGAACTCAGGGTACAGTTGAAACCACTGGTTTAATTTGTTCAGGAATAAAAGCATAAGCATTCATTGATTTTATTTGAATATTTTTATTTTGTTTTATTTTTCGAAAATAGTAAATAGATCTCTAATTATTTTTCATATGAACAAATAAAATTTTAACATAAATTAAATACTTATATATCTTGGTTTTTGAGTCATATAAATTTGTTTATTGAAATTCATAGATTCTTTTCTTAGCAAGAATTTTCAGGTATGCACTTTTATCATAAAATAGTTTTTTACATACATCTAATAATAAAAAAAAATTACATCAGTAAAAATAAAATACATATTACATTGTCAACATGAATGGTGATTTAAAAAAATAGATGTGATTGAACGACGGTCGTAAAACATTTTATATTATCAGTGTATCAAAAATTAAACTATCTAAAAATTTATATATTTTATAAAAAATATAAAAAATATATGACAACCTTAAGGAGAAAAACGTGTGTATCATGGGCAACTCTTATATCCCCAGTTTCATAAGCTGATTCATTTTTTGCGTAAGAGAACCCAACTCCAGCAGGAGAATCCAAGTATATGATATTTGAAACCTATAATAAAAAAAGGAGGTTGAATTATTTATATGTACAATTTGTTACAACAAATTATGTAAGTTTTTTAGTTGAATATAATAATACAATTTATTACAAGAAGAAACACATGTAAGAGTGAGTTAGAGACACAAAAGAAAATAATTTTCATACCTTTGACCAACTATATTTGTTGAGAGTCAACTTAGGCAAGACTCCTTTAGCCTTTGGTTTTTCAAAATTAAATGGACCTGAAACATATACAAATAAGAAAAATATACCATAGAAGAATGATTAGAATATCTGGATAATAGGTGCTGAAACATTGGTAGAAAGACAGCTTTTCGACAGATGCCATTTTGTGGCGATTAATAATCGCTGCCATTTATAAGTAGACTAGTTTATAGTTTAGCAGCGGTTAGAATTGTCGCAGAAATATATCGCAGTAAAATACTATTTAGCCGTGGTTATTTCAACGGTTACTATTAATCACTGCTAAAAATTTATTCACACGCTATCTTTCAGCGGATTGATAATCGTTGCTGCTATTCGACTCTATAATCGCTACTAACTATCGGATATAGTACAGTGAATGATGTAATAATATATAATTTTTAAAATATAATTTTTTTATTAAATAATCAAATCTGTAATAGACAAATAATTAAATTTGTTTACCGTAGTATGATAAAAAATTATGAGATGTTAAGTATGTATTCTTATATACAATATTTGATTAATTAGTGATTATTTTTTATATAAAAATATAATTTGTATACTAAAATCGGTTATTAAAATTAGTGATTTATATATGGTTAAATTTCAAAGTATTTTTTTATTTATATTAAATAAATATAATATTTATGAAAATGAATAAATTGTGAGATATTATAAAAATGTATTTTAGGATATATCTCAGAAGTTGAGAGAATAATTACAAAATAGATATATTTCAAATACTGTGATAGGGTCACGACGAGTCACATCTTAAATACATTATCTAAGATACGTATATGAGCTGATATTGGATATTGAACATCCGAGATATACGCATTTTATAATGGGATCTCAGTATCCGAGATATGTCCATTTTATAATTGTCTCGAGAATATATTTTTATTATTATTTCACTATTTATTTATTTTCGTAAATACTATATTTATTTAATTTAAATAAAAAAATCTAATTCCAAAATTTATTTAAGTATGTAATTGAACAGATCAGTAGTAAAAAACAAAACAAAAATCTTTTAATATGGAAAATAGATAGATTAGGATGAAAATGTTATCATTAAAAGGTAGAAATGGAAAAGCAAAATAATAGAGTACTACAAAACCTTACCATGCTCATATACAAAACCATCGAAGCTGGAACAACCGGGTCCACCATTAAGCCATAGAACCACCGGGTCCTTGTTCGGGTCGGACTCTGATTCAACAAAATAATAATATAGGTTCTTTCCATGATCTTCATCTACCGTCACATACCTTGATTCACCAAATTAAGAGTAAAAATATAAGAATTTTTGCAATTCAATATTTCATACATGTATTTTATATATGCATCTTAAGAATTATAATTAGAGGTGGTCAGCAAAAAAATTCGTTCCATTAAAAGTTTATTTTTTAGTGAGTTGGGCTGTCTCGTCTTACCTAATAAGATAGTCTTAACATGAGTAAAATTTTATTCCGATCCGTTTAATAGCGAGTTGGTAGGTCAATTCCGTTAAATCTCATTTTTTTATTCTTTTATTATTAGATATTAAACAATATAAATTACAAAAAAATTAAATAATATATATATAATTTTTTAACTATTTTAATAAATTTATAATTTTTAAAAATATAAAAAATTTATAATTTTTAAATTAACAAATATTAAAATTTTTATAATTATAAATATGTAATAAACATAATTATAAACTGAGTTTTTTGAAACAAAATAATAAAACTAAAATTATCTAAAGTAAAATAAATATTATCCAAAATATAAAAAATTAAACATCTACAAATTTAGAATAAAATCAGTCAAATGTAAAATATAATCCAAAACATTAAAATTATAACATTTTAAAAAAAATTCTAAATCCGACGGAGAAGTCCGCTTACTCCGCCAAAGTCCACGATTTAAACGGTGTGAAATTAGATAGATTTTTGACGTATGCTCTCATCAAATTATGCAGATCAACTTAACAAATTTAGACCCATTTACCACTCCTAATTATAATATTGGTTATTGTAAGATTATGTGTACATTTAATTTAGTTTTTCCAAATTAGATATTTTAATTTGTTCATGAAATATCTAACTAAAAGAATAATCAATCTCAATATTATGGATTTATTTGGGTGAACTTTTAAGAAAAGATCTTTTTGTGAGTTATCTTTTTTTAAAGATCTTATAGAAAAGTAAAAGTAATTTTATGTTTGGATATCTCATGTAAAAAATGTCTTTTTATCTATCAATTATGTTTGGGTGTAACAATATAAAAGTATTTTTTTATTTATTTATTATATGAAAAATATCTTTTTTTAAAGAAAAAAATATTTTAAAAAAAGATATAAATTACAGCTTCTCAAAAAAGATCTTTTTTTTTATTACTGCTTTTACTTTTACTACTAGAAATTTGTCAAACATGTTAAAAAATAAAAAAGATATTTTTTCATTGAAAAAAGATCTTTTTTTAACAAAATAATAACACCCAAACATACACTATATCTAACTAATTAAAAATATACAAATGAAATCACACTTGTTCCTTTCTATAAGGATGTACACAGATTAGATCGAATTGAGTTAGAATTTTAATTTTATATCCACTAAAAAAAATCAAATTTAATATACACCTTTTTTTTTACCTTTAGATCTGATCCAATTTAACAAATTTTGGATATCCAAATACGAGACATTTTAAAATTTTAAAAAAATAATAAACGTTGTTTGTAATTACTAAATATTAGTTGCTTAAATAATATAGATAAAATAACTAATATTAAAAAAAACAATCTAATAAATATTTTTTTATCAGATAATATCTAATTCAAAATAGTCATAAATCAGATCTAAAATTATTCGATAATCTATGTTATCTGTAAAATTTAAATTCAATCGATGTATTTCACTGATTGAATTTCTTTCTATATGCTCTTATTTTTATAGATATTTTGATTTATAAATATGTAATAACTAGAAATAAACTAATAAAGCATATAATTTGTTGATAGAGTTATTTGAGTACCCGGCATAGTGTTTGGAAGGTAGTTTTCCATCAAACCCTGGAACTTGATTCACAAGATTTTTTGTGGGTGCTGATTGAGTCACCAAGAAAAAGTGAAATAAGAATAAGCTCACAATTCTATTGGCACCAACCATCTTTGATTACTGCTACCTAAATCTACAAAAGATACAGTGTAATCACAGCTATACATATATATAGTTAGAAAGGTATCCAATACATTAATTGCAATAAATACATAAATATTATTAACAAAAGTACAGAAACATTTTTAATGCAAATAAATCCACGGTTCAAAATAACATTAATTACCTATATAAAAGATCAGTAAATAATTAACTATCACATATAAAAATATACGTATTATTCTTGACACAAGTACACAAAATTTTTTAATGAGAATTCACAGTTTACATATAGAAATATGTATTTGGTATATTACAAAAAAAAAAAAATTATTATACTACTATAAATAAATTTGATTATTCATCTATTACAAATTTGATTCTTTTATTATGTTAGGTTTAATTATTCGGTTTGTTAATTATGTTGGAAAATAAACCATAATATATATACACAAAACATTATGCTTTCAACAAAAAAATTAAGCATAAATTAATCAACTATACTAAACAAACCTAAAAAATATTCATTTATATAAAATATATATTAAAATATAAAATTATATACTTTGTGTAAAATTATATAAATACATAATAGTTAATTTAACGATTAGTTTCTAATATGCACATAACACTTTGCGTGAAATTAATAAATTATATAAATGAAGAATGACCAAGAAAATAATTCAACAAACAATTAATGCTAGCTTTATTATTAAGGCAAAATACTAAATGATACAGATTTCACGGATAAATAAAATTCGGTAATATCAGGATACAAAAAAAAGTTAAAACTTATTTTATTTAATATTTATTAATTATCTATAAATAAAATTTGATAATACTAGAGAATAAAAAAGGCCCATCCTTAAACGCTCCTTGCTAAGTATGGAGTGATGCACACCTTGTAAATTCATTAAATTTGAACTCTTTATTTATTATATTTTATTTGAAAGGTATGGATTTAAAAAAGTAACCTGTTAATCAGGTTAATCATTTTCTTACACGTTTTAGATTTTTTTGTAAGTCTCAGATATTGGGTTGAAGTTTAAAATAAAAAAATAATATATAAATATTAAAAACAATATGTTTGTACAAAAAAATTTATTAGATTTTAGAATTAAAATAAATAATACATAAAAAATAAGTTAAAAATTCATATACTAAATCTAAAAAAAGATATATTAGAGTCTTAAAAAATAATATTAAATATATATTATGTATATAATTTAAATTTTATCTTGTGTGAAATAAAATTATAATATTAAATATAAATACAATGATAAAAAATATTGTGTTATATATATATATATAATATTAAAATTTAAATAAATTTTGTTTTATGTGAAATAAAATTATAATATTAAATATAAACACAATGATAAAAAATTTTGTGTTATATATATGTGTGTATATATACAATTTTATTTTGTGTGAAACAAAATTAAAACATTAAATATGAACAAAATAATAAAAAAATTTATATTATATAAATTTAATTAAGAAAACATATATACAACGTAAAAAATAAACAAACATATAATAAATTTATTTTATATGAAACAAAAATTTATATAAAAAATATTTATATAATTTTTTATTAACAATTTTTTTATTGAAATATGTTATTTTACTATATTTATAATATATTATCTGGGATAATCATATTATTTTAGTTAATATATATTATTTAAAAAAATATTTAAAATTTATTATTTTGTATTAAGAATATTATTAAAAATATTTTTTTAATTTTTTTAAAATAATATTTTCTTTTCTTTGGTTCAAATACTATGCCAACAAAAAAAATTTACATAACTGCGTCTACTCAATAAATATTATATTCATTTATTTCTATATTGCATGTAAAATAAATAATTAATGTTTAAAAAATTTAATAAAAGAAAGAAGTATTTTTTTTTATCAACTCTTAGGTGAATATAGAGAGACTATGTCATTTGAACTATAGCTCGTTGGCAAAAAAAAGAAATACTTTTAATTATATATTAAATAGAATAATTACTTATTAGGCTCATTCTTATACAAATAAAATTTTTTCTTAGTTTTATATCTGTACTATTTTATACCAATTAGCTTCAAAATTTAATTTTTTTAATAAATTAATAAAAAAATAATACAAATAATTGTTTAAATAAATTGTATTTTAATTTTTCATTCTATTACATATTTACATACACGCTTGAGGATAATTTGAAATAAAAGATAATGGACTTGTTATAACTGCCATGTATTCTGTGCTTTGACTACGTCGTCGTCTGAGAATCATGGTGCCTTCATGGAAACCGGAGTTCTTCTACATAATCGGTTTTGGGTTTGGAGTTAGCCAACCAACAGCGGCGACAGACATGCATCTTTCTTTTCTATGGCAACAATTTTTTGGGTTTTGAAGGTCATTTATGGTAGAGGTGAAATGTGGTGGGTTCAATAGCGTCAAAATCTGTGGCTAGCAAGAACGATAGTTGAAGCCAAACAAAACAGTGAAAATGCTTGAATGATATCACATCGACAATAACAGAGTAATAGAGGAATTCGATCAAATTTTTCTCAGTACTTTTGTGGTGTAAAGGTAGTCCTGTGTTAAATGAGGGAATTAGTTTTTTTTGTTAGTACGGGTTTGCTTGTTCAGTCCATGACAAAAAAATAATAACAATAATAAATAAATTTAATTTACTTGATAACTTTTGATAGTAGGTTAATTTTTAAAGAGTGCTGCAATCCCTACTTTACCTGGAGTGCACTAGCTTTCGCCATAAAAAAGGGCTAAATTTTGGTTTATTTACCATTCATTAATTGTCGCGACAATTAATGAATGTTAAATAAGATAAATTCAGCTATTTTTGACAAATTTTCTTTAGTTATTAGACATTTTCAAATAAAACCCTAATAAATCACCATAACTTAACAAATCATTTGTTTTATTTATAGTTTTTAGAATCAAACCGATTAAGACTATTCGGTCACTATTGAAATATTAATTTAAGCGGTAAATTACAAATTAAATTGGTTAATTTAATTATAATTAAATAATTATATAAAATTTAATTTATTTTTTTAGTTATTTTGTATTAACTAAAATATTATATTTATATTTTAATAACCCATTAATTAGTTTATATTTAATATACTTCTAAAATATTTAATTTATAAAAAAATAAAGATCATAATCATGAAAATACAAAATAGCAATTAAAAAATATTGCTTTTAAATTTATAAATATAACTTAATTTTATTTATGTGATTTATTTAATAAAAATACTATGTATAACAAATAACAATTTAATTCATTAATTAGTTCATGTAATTAATATAAACTAGGGGGCAAGTTTTTTTAACAATTTGCCAACAAATTCATAGGCTGATGTCATGTTGAGGTCATTACTCACATACGCTGACATCATCAACTTGCGAGTTGGTTGAACCTGTTTTACCGGTTTAAATATTTAAATGGTCAGAAAATTGAATCAGACCGATTTAAAATTTACATCAGTTTCTATTAAAAAAAATACGGTAAAAATGGATGAAAATACGAAAAGACCCTCAAGACCATCAATAATTTTTGGCAGCATGTCAAACAATTGTTTTATTAAAGATAAAACATTAAAGTCTACGATTAAGCTGTCTAACCTTTTTTGCGCCTTCTTACGTGCGTTATTGCACATTTATATTCTCGTCTTACTGATGACATGTGCGTGCATCGAGATTTATTTTATAAAAATCGGTTAAATTGATTTTTGAATTTAATAATATCTTCAATGGGTGTCGTTGATAAATTTAAATCGTCTTTTATTTTTGCACCTGTCACGGGTGTTATCGCGCATTTATATTAGGCCAATTTTCTAGTGACTAAGAATGTAGTGTCTAAAGGTGCCTAATATTTGACCCGCCAATGTCAAGCGACGTGTGGTAGTGCTGTTTTTGTTCGAATCAATCAATCGAAGCAGGGATAAAGATTAACGCTAAACTAGGTGCTGTAACTTATGGTCCTTTACCGTGTTAGCAATATAGTAATTTTGAGACCCAAAAATTTGTTTTCTTCGAGACCTTGAACTGAATGGATTAAAGCCATGGGCACAACATAAGGGTTTCACACCCCCAACGGTGATAGTGACTACTCCAACAATGGTTGCTACTAAGAATAAGTGGCGATGCCTCTTTCAAGTCCGCCGCCAGTCCGACTGTGTGACAATAATGGTGAAATTATCGGCGTGTAGCTTCTATTTGGAAACCAGGTTGGATAGTAAGTTAGGGTTCAATTTCTTAGATCTGGACCAACCTACGATCCCAGTCTTTGGCCCAAAAGAAAAAAAAAAAAACACGATACATCCAGCCCCCATGACGGTTCCTGTGCTCCTTTCGGTGTCCAATAACTTTAACACGGACCACTACCCCACGTCCTGGCGTCCCGCTCTCCCATACGACGCCCCAAGAATAACATGTCATCGAAACTAAGTGGGCACCACCTTCCAATACCTGATGAAGATCTACTATTTAAACCCTAGTTCTCCATAAACCCTTTTTACAACAAGCCTCTCCAATGATGGCTTTCCTCTTCATCGATTTTGTGCACAATTTTTCACATTCCTTCCATATTACATTTTTTTAAATTTTCAGATTCTCTCTCCAATAATTTGTTGTTAAACACTATTTTTTATTGGCGAAAGCTAGTGCACTCCAGGTAAACTAGGGAGTGCAACACTCTTTAAAAGTTAACCTACTATCAAAAGTTATCAGGTAAATTAAATTTATTTATTATTGTTATTATTTTTTTATCATGGGCTGAACAAACAAATCGATACTAACAAAAATACTAATTCCCTCATTTAACACACGAACGACCTTTACACCACAAAAATACTCAGAAAAATTTGATTGAATTCCTCCATTACTCTGTTATTGTCGATGTGATATCTTTAAACATTTTCACTGTTTTATTTATTGGCAGGTGCTTCCATTATCGTTCTGACTAGTCACAGATTTTAACGCTCTTAAACCCACCACATTCCACCTCTACCATAAATGACCTTCAAAGTCCGAAAAATTGCTGCCATAGAAAAGGAAGACGCATGTCTGTCGCTGCTGCTGGTTGGCTAACTCCAAACGCAAAATCGATTCTGTAGAAGAACTCCGATCTCCATGCGCCATGATTCTCAGATGACGACATAGTCAAAGCACAAAATAGATGGCAGTTACAACAAGTTTATTATCTTTTATTTCAAATTATCCTCAAATTGTACGTAATAAAATGAAAAATTAAAGTGCAATTATATTTAAACAATTATTTGTATTATTTTTTTATTAATTTATTCAAAAAATAATTAAATTTTAAAGTTAATTGGTATAAAATATTACAAATATAAAATTAAAAAAAATTTATTTGTATAAGAATGAGCCTAATAAATAATTATTTTATTTAATATATAATTAAGAATATTTCTTTCTTTATCAACGAGTTATAATTCAAATGACATAGTTTTCATCTAAGAGTTGGTAAAAAAAAAATACTTTTTTCTTTTATTAACTTTTTTTAAACATTAATTATTTATTTTACATGCAATATATAAATAAATGAATATAATATTTATTGAGTAGACGTAAAATTTTTTTATTGTCATAGTGTTTGAACTAAATAAAAGAAAATATTACTTTAAGAAAAACTAATAATATATTTTTAATAATATTCTTAATACAAAATAATAAATTTTAAATATTTTTTAATAATATATATTAACTAAAATAATATAATTATTCAAAATAATATATTATAAATATAATAAAATAACGTATTTTAATAAAAAAATTGTTAATAAAAAATTATATAAATATTTTTTATATAAATTTTTGTTTCGCACAAAATAAAATTATTATATGTTTGTTTGCTTTTTATGTTGTATATATGTTCTTTTTAATTAAATTTATATAATACATAATTTTTTATCATTTTATTCATATTTAATGTTTTAATTTTGTTTCACACAAAATAAAATTATATATATATATATATATATATATATATAACACAAAAAAAAATTTCATTGTCTTTATATTTAATATTATAATTTTATTTCACATAAAATAAAATTTATTTAAATTTTAATATTATATATATATAACACAAAAAATTTTTATCATTGTGTTTATATTTAATATTATAGTTTTATTTCACACAAAACAAAATTTATTTAAATTTTAATATTATATACATAATATATATTTAATATTATTTTTTAAAGATTCTAATATATCTTTTTTTTCTGGATTTAGTACATGAATTTTCAATTTATTTTTTATGTATTATTTATTTTAATTCTAAAGTCTAATAACTTTTTTTTTGTACAGACATAGACATGTTGTTTTCAATATTTATATACCATTTTTTTATTTTGAACTTCAGCCCAATATCTGAGATTTACAAAAAAAAATCTAAAACTTGTAAAAAAATGATTAACCTGATTAACAGGTTGTCTTTTTAAATCTAAACCATTCAAATAAAATATAATAAATAAAGAGTTCAAATTTAATGAATTCACAAGGTATGCAGCACTCCATACTTAACAAGGAGCGTTTAAAAATGAGCCTTTTTTATTAATATGTTATATTTTTACCGCACATCATTAGTGAACTTATTGCGTGTAAGCAATTCAAATAGTCCCTCACCTATAGTCAAACATGCCAAATGTCACAACCGGATTGGTGAATTGCTCATAGTCACCTTAGGCACGGGCAAGTTAATGCCACCACAGACCGCATCTTTATATTATTGTTTAAAAGTCGAAATGTTCGTGTGTCCATATATATTTTATAAAAATTGGGTAAACCGTTTGATTGTTTATTATTTTAATTTTAACTTATTAAAGTTAAAAAGCATAAAGGTGTGTTTGGTTTGCATTTTTATTTTCTATTTTTATTTTTAGTGTTTTTTATTTTTTGAATTTTGTAAAAGAAAAAGTAAAGACACTGAAAACAATAAAATTCTGTTTTTTGTTTTCATCTCTTATTTTTATTTTTTCTTTCACAAAATTTAAAAATAAAAAAATTAAAAATAAAAATAAAAAATAAAAACACAAACCAAAAGTATTTTAATTATGAGTTTTTCACCTCTTATATTTCACCCCTTTTCACTTTCCTTTTTCTCAAAACTCTTACTTTTGCAATTTAAAATACTAAATAAACTTATAAAATTTTTTGAAAGCGAGGACACAATTTTGTGAAGAAAAACAAAGAAAAAAACATGAAAACTTATTGATGTTAAACATAAAATTTTTGTGGTGGTAAATACATGAATTTTTTGAAGGTATTGAAGAAAACAAATATTTTAAAGATAAATAACTGAAAAAAACAAATAAATTTATTGATGATAAACATAAATTTTGTTATGATAAATGCAAAAAATTTTGAGGTAATAACAACTTTTTCTAATAGATCAACACAGGCAAAATTGTAGAAATTTATTGAGAAAAACGTAGAAATTTTTTGAACTTAGATATACAATCTTTTAAAGGAAATAAATGGAGAAAACACAGAAATTTTTTAGACGATATACATAGAAGTTTGTAATAATAAACACAACTTCTGTTAAGATAATCACAACTTTTTGAGGAGAAACATAGAAAAAAACTTAAAAGGGAAATGCTGTGCCATAGACAAGACTAAATAATAGCACAATTAAATAATAAATCAATAACAAAAACAAAGTTTTATTCTAATAGGTAAAATCGATTACATGAATTAGACAACACTATTAAACTTTATTATGGATCATTGATAAAAGAAAATTATATATGTATGCATTAACTCAAATAAAAAAGACAAGGTTAAATTGTTTCATTCTATTACCTTTTTTCTTAATATTTTTCACATGTTCATTTGAATCTTTTAATATAATATCTTTTTCATTCTTAGGATCTTCAAACGAAAATCTAGCGGTCACTCAATAACACATTCTTTTCAGCATTGAATATCATCATGTACCTTATTAACAATATCTTTTTTGTTAGAGAAAAAATACATCCTTTATTGATTACATATTTTGGTCTTGCCTATAGATAATCACATAATATTGACAAGTGATGTCAGCTTATTTATAAAGGTCGCACTGGTTGATAGATTTAGAGAAATTGTATCGATTAGGTTATAGTTGGAGTATGAAATATGCATATTTTGTATAACCTTCATTAGTTAACAAATACAATTAAGAATAACACGATGGAGTGGTCGTAACTCGAAGATGCCATTTTGTGATAATTCAACATGATAAGCTTCTCTAATTAGTTGAGGTATCCAATAGTTAAGGCAAGAACGTTAACTTTACAACATAATTAGAAGATTTATCTGAAAAAATAATAAACAATTGAAATATTTGTACAGTGTAACTAAAGACAACATTACTTATTGTTTTTCGTTAATTATTTTTCTTGCATATATAAACCATAAACATGACATATCTTGTAGCAAAGATAATAACAGTTGCTTTAAGGGGGTTCTATGTTGGCATTGTTGAGCTACACACTCACAAGATTGATGCATTGTGGATAGATGTTGCTTTTGCAAAAGGTCTCGTGCTACTTCATTGTTTTCTGCAATGTGTTAGCACATATGAGATAAAGTTTGATAATGTACAAACAGAGCATATAAGCAACAGTGAAATTGTGTCATCCAATCTAAACATATACTTTAGAAGCATCTTTGTGGCAGGAATTCATTAGCTTTCTTTTTTTTTCGGCTAACTTTTCAAATCTGTTCCGCCTAGCTTCTTTGGCATTGCGAAGATTTTGTTCTGTCTCTCTCTCATGTTAGTGTTGTAATGTTGGAGGTTTGAATGCTCATGAAAAAAAATGGTTCAAAAGCAATTGAGTATAATTGTTTGGTGTTTATTGAGAATTAGTGAGATTTATGCTATTTTACATTTAAGAATGGAAATGCAATTGGAATCTTGACGTTGCGCTTCAGATGAAGTTCAGGCATGACCCCATGGTTTGGTTGCTTCGATGAGGAGGCAACATGTGTCGCTTCTTAGGAAGAAACATAGGAAAATGAATGGTTTATGATGCTAGTTGTACTTAATTGGCACCTAGCCGCATTTTTCACTGCTATAGAGAAGTAGTGACATATGTCTTTGAGTACAACGTTGAGACTGAAGACAATCCATTCTTTTAGTGCAGCTCTTGGCATGTATAATTTAATAGATACTGAGTGAAAATTTAAAATGACATGACTTTGCACTGTAGAAAATGCAAGTTCCAAGATGGAGTGCAACATTTTGTATGTTTAATTAGATTATCCCTTTACAGACTATAGAAATTAACTATGCTTGCAATTGATTCTTATCCTCTATATTATGCTTAAGTCATGTGACAAAGCAATTTTCTTTTAAGGACTATGATTTAAAGTTCAGTGTAACCTTGGTTTGGAATGGATTATTCTTGCCTTCATGTGTAGATATATTTGGGACCTTTTTGTAAATCAATTGGGGATGCAACAAAGTTTTAGTAGCATAAAAACTAATACTAAATGCATGTAAGCTACTATATCATACCAAATAATTACACCATTTTATTGTACACACATGATAATTTTAACGAAAAATGTAGAGTACACTTGAGATAGAAGGCTTCTTTCTCAACAGGTTGCAGCCCATTTTTCAAGTTAAACCAAGAACAACCCTGGAATGTAGAGGAGGAAACCCTTTACTTGGATATCTGTTGGCCAGCTTTGAGAAAGCACATGTCATCGCTGATATGGACCCCATGAGCATTTTGAGAGCACAATTTCATTCATAGCCATTTCCGCTTGCCTTTGTTCCTGTGTTAGAGTTATAATGTCCTCGTCCAAAAAGAGTTTCAGTTGCTCATATAGTCTAAAGCTTTCAAACTCATAAAGTGGGAACAATTGAAAGCAAGTTTCTTGTTTCATTTCAATAAACCTAATCGATATGCTATAGTGATCATTATTGGTTGTGTATGACATGTAGCAAGGCTTATCCGTCAGCAAAACCAGTGCATTGCAATCTGATTTTGCCTTTCTAGGAATTCGAACACAACGCCATAGATAACTACTTATGAAGAACACTACTACAGATTCTGGATTTCCTAAATTGAGGACACTAAAATTAATCCAAAAAACAAATCCATTATGCGAAACATAGTCAGGGCCTAACTTCGTGATATCACCATTGGAAACTCTTTTTGGTTCCCAGTGTTGGAATTGGCTGTTCCAGAGAGTATACAAATTTTTTTTGTCTTCAAAATTCTGTTTGAACACATGCACCATGCAGTACTGTGTGCTGGAGGGATAGAATGCAAAAGCAAAAATTGAGACGCATGTGGGTACTTTAAAAGGGCGTGATTATGGTAATTGGCGGACACTGCTTCTGAGGATGTTCCAGATGAGCAAATGTTCTTGTGGTAGCTAATAATGAATGTTAGGCAAAGGTTTCCAAAGCAAGAACCCACAAGATTAAAATAATCACACTTTGTTAGCTCTGCTGGGAGGCACAATGTTGTTGGTGCACCTGTTGAAGTATTAACCATGACAATTGCATTATTAGTGGTTCTCCATTGCGGGAACAAAATATGTAATAGCAGTGTTTGTTCAGAAGGAGGAAAACTTTGGTGATGTTGCGATAGAAACTTATATTCCTTCAAAGCAGAACACCAAAATATATTCAGTTCCCTGCATCTACAAATTGATGAAGTATTAGCTTTGCAGAAGATGTAGAGGATAACATTCTCTGGAAGAAAAATGGAAGTCGAATCAGAGCTTGCAAATACACTTTCCGTTTTCTAAGTTGACTTAAAGGTATGCATGATGTCGGTAACAAATGTAGAAGAAAAGCATAAAGAGACCTAAGTGGGAGCAACTTCTACTGGAACACAATTCAAGATCCATTAATGTCGCACCCATGGGATCAATGGCATCTTTGTGTGCCTTATGTGGCCTGGTTGAGTATTTTATTTCTTATTTTAATCCACTAACTTCTGGATATTTATTTTCATATTTGTGTGTGATAAAGCAGAATTGATGAAATTGTAATTTTGATTAATTGACATCAAATGACAATTGAAATCATACTGCAAAATAGCTTTATCAGGCTTCTATGCATAGTTTCATAGCCATCCTGTAAATCCCGTGAAATTAGCGACTAATTACTCAATAAATTCAATTTTAATAAAAGAAATTAGAAATATGAATTTTATATTTTAACGAGGTAGAGTTAATTAAAATAAGAATTTTGATACTAATTTTAAAAAAATTGGCATAAGATTGGGCAGAACGGACCGAAGTGGGCGAACCGGGCCCGTATTGTGCCCAAGGCCTAACCTACACTCCATTAATCCAATGAGCTTCAGCTCATTTCATCCCATAATCAAAGGAAACACATTCTTGGGAGGGAGAGCAAGGGAAGAAGAACTCAAACCCTTGGTTCTACTTCAAATCACCATATCTCCTCACTCCGAGCTCCGATCGCCGTATCGTTTGCGGCCACGCGTCCGTGGCGTCGAGTGTAACGACCCAACTTCTAGTACGTCATGATTGTACTAAAAGTAAGATGTTACTAAATGATATGGAGCCTTTAGCTCGATATCGCGTTTTAATCTTTAAGAAAATGCCATAAAATTGTTTTCAATTCATTAAAAATCTTATATCAAAGATCACCGGGTAATGATAATGACATAATTAATAATAATAATAATAAATATTATATAAGTAAATCAAAATAAACTAAGATACAACACCTATCCCTCTGTATAAAATTACATGATATTGTAGTAGATGTGTCGTAGGAAAGATGCATTAACATGCCACTGCATAATTAGCTTTAATATATACCTTGTACTACTAATAAGGATGCCTAGACCATTTGATTAATCATTAATGACATAAAATAAAGACTAATATGAGACATGCACCATGCTTAGGCCTAAAACTAAGGTCATTACAAACAACAGAGGTAACTTTGAGGTATCCTAACATCTGGCTTCTTATAACCTTGCTGGAACTGAATGCAATCTCTGAGATCGACTTCACACTGGGTATATTGTCTCATAGTACACATGCAGTAGCCTAAGCCTTACTTGATCTTTATATTCTACCCAATGAAGAGTTCTCCTTGCGTCATTCATGGGAGTATATTGGCATATATGAAAGTATGAAAAGTGTGATTCATCTGCACCCTTGGTTTCAAAATGTCTTTCCTTGATTTCTATTATATCTTCATCAACAAACATAGTAGGAGTAAAGAGAGTTCTCCTTGATTTCTATTATATCTCCTTGGGTCTTCCTCGATAACATGAACATACCAAATAGAAATGTGGAACACTTTCTCGTCGTGATCAGATGCAGCAAGACAAAGCTTTTGGTTGAAAATTATGAGCATGTAGCAATGAGCCAGAGCTTTTTCAAGAACAAAAATCTGCTGAAAAGTGTTAGATAATATAGAGAAGCATACAATATAAGGTTTTGTTCTTTCAACATCCTCATGTGAGTATGTTACCCAATAAATACACCCATCAAGTGTAGCATAAGTTGCATCTATAGTTTGCACTTATGGTGGACATGTCATTACCACATGCCCAGCCTCTTGTAAAGCTTGTATAGATGGCTAGTGTGCATGTAGTACTTTCTAAACTATGCTTGAAGACATGCATAATGACATAATCAAGAGTGCACGGATAGTACAGAAATGCATATAGATATACCATGTCAGGTTTAAAAATACAAACAGGATCTTGAATGATTTTGGACCTTCTGCTAACAGGGTTCCAAGCTAGCAGGTAAAACTTCCTTCCCATAGAGGAGTATCGTATGCAAAAGATGCTATCTTCAATGCTAATAATTTGGAACTAACCTTCATATGTCAACAAAAAAAGAAAAGTGAAATGAAATAGTGTAACCACTTGAAGAATCCATCTTCATGACCCAATCAAATGACTTCAGCAGAGAGGATGGATATAAAAAATGCAACATCAGTGAGCAGCCATGATGTTTCCACCTTTCAGCAACGATTGACATGAATTCATAGCTGTTAAGCTTCGCTCTCCAGTAGCGAGATGTGCAGCAGGCATTTAAGATGGTTAAAGCATCAATAAGGTGGAATATGCCTAAGAAAACCTCATTAGGGAGTTCTAGTAGGGGAAGAGAAACTGGAGGAATATCACTCATCTTCTTTGAAACATAGGGATCGTACAAATTAGATTTGTGGGAGTGGAAAGATATGAGAGTTCAGAATAGAAGTTTTAGCTGAGTATGATATGTGTTCCTCTGCTGTGAGGACTGGTCTTCATTTATAGAGGAGTATAGCTTTAGTAACATGATTGAATTTTTTAGATGTATTTACCCAATTTAATTTCCTTTAAATTCAAGTATACAGATTTGATGTGTCTTTTTTAGGTAATATTAGAGGCTGTTAAATAAACTATATCTCACAGTAAATAGTGAGAACAACTTTCAGCTCTGCTACTGTCAATGGAGTCAGAGTTTGTGAGGCCAATTTGAGTGAGGCAAGGAATCCCTTAAAGATCTTCTAATGCTCATTCAGTAAATAGTATTTTGGCATGTTCCATTTTTAGCAATCAATGCACTTACACTGTTGACATCTTTTATTTTATGCTCACTGATCTCGAAGTGATGATGGCAAAATAAATGGAGAGTAAGTAGAGGTTTATTATTTGCAAAATTGATAAGATGAAATCTCAGCATTTCCAAGACATATCTTGATACAATAAAGAGAAGTTTTAATTCTATCTATAAATATAATCAAAGTTAATCTCGGTGAAGATTTACCATTAATGGTGACATGACTAACAAATCAGGGTTAAGTGTGTGTATTCTTTATTCTATCCCTCTGCTTGGTTTGTTTACTTTCTAATGAGTTCTACTTTGTAAAGAGGGTAGTGTGTTTTTCATTTCGATTTTTCCTTGCCATCTGGTTCCTCTAACATAAACAGGAAAGCCCTCCATTACTTTAATAACGTCAGACTTCCATAATAAATATGTGAAGGGACTTCTTAGAAATGACAACACATTATGAGATAAAATTTTAAAAATCTGATTATATAGGATATATAGATAATTATCTGTGTAATTAGAATGCCATAAATGAAGCAACCGAAATAAGATACAATTTGGCAGAAGTGTGAATTCTTCATCCCATTCCAATGTATTTAAATTAAGTTGCATCAATAATTGATTGAGGCACCATGCTGATAAATTCAGCTAGACTAATTGTGGAGGGTTCGAGTTTAAATTAAACAACGAAACCACAATAAAAAATCTAAAACCTAATTTGAAGTATATTTAATTGACTCTGCACTATTGTGTCTAGGGCATTTTTTAAAGAGTTTTTTATCAGATGAAATTGAGCCACCTAAGAAATTGAACAAAATGTACAAAGTTGTTGGTTATACAGAAGACTAGCCTAATTGACTTAGTTGAGGTACTATGGATAACAACATAGTATATGTGGTTTAATGTAACAATCATACACTAAATTGAAATCCATATAGCATTACTTATATGTATTGTCCGAAGGAGCAGCGTATTATTATATATTATGGATGATGAAAGTATAATGTGCTAAGAAATAATTTATTACCTGTAGTAGATATTCATGATATATGAGATGACCATAAATAATTAATGATTGAAATAATTTAGTAGAAGTAGCGCTTGCATAATAACAAAGTATAGTATATTCTTTAAGTAGCGCTTATAGTTATTCTTACATTTGGTATGATATTAGATTCGTATCATGATTAACATATGCCAAAATTAATTAAATTAGTTCCACCTTTTGTCAGCTAAAATGAAATGATAATTTTGTTAAGCAGATTTTGTTTGGCAGTTGCACACCTCAATGGAAAGGTTTCATCTTTAATTTTCATTAATTGATCAAAGTGTTGGACAGGGGTTAATAAGCAATGGTTGCTACTGCCAGATTTGTGCACTTTGTTGCAGGTAATTATTCAGAACTTCGACTATCCATTGTTGTGATTTTTTTTGGTAACTGCTACAACAATTGCTCAAATTTTGGGACATTAGCCCATTACAGAATTGACTCAGAATAGAACCATATAATTATAATATTCAAACAATGTAAAAGATGCCAATAACTAGATTTCAATGTTAGTTAATTCCTTTTATTTATGTAAAGTGTCTCTAACTTATGCAATAAGTGAATTATCCTATTCCTATTGATACTAATACTTCAGTTTCGAAAGCTAAAAAGCTTTAGTGTATGGCAAAAATTTTCTGCAAGAACTGATTTAGTTATGATAGATTAGTTAGGCATCCTTTGAACCAAGTAACATTGCAATCATGTTAATGAGCAATAAGTGCAAAGAATTTTTTGTCACATAGTAAACTAGAAAATTTTACTTGTAAGGTTTAAAGGTTTTGACAACCATAGTATCTGCTAGGACACACAGACCTTAAACACTAACAATCCAATTAACACAACAAACTAACTAACCATGTTGAATACATGAATCACTATTAGATTGTAGTTACTATATACACTTAGCTAGAATGCTAAGAAAACATTTGTGTCATCACAGCTTCTTAAACACACCAACACTTTAATTAACATCAAAAGTTTTCAATTCAGCTTTTTTTGTCCACAATTCCTCTTAAAAGTTTTGTTAGCTGATGCTTGCACATTTGCTGACACACCTGCTTTTGCTGTGGTGCCATCACCTGTATCAGGAGAGGACCTCTTGGCTAGAGTCTCATAGGAGCTATCACCGTTGCTTTCAACTGATCAATCCTATTGTTGACAGAAACTCGACAATTAGCAACTAAAACATAAGCGACCTCTTAATCAGACCTAATTATCTCTGTATAAGGTGGATATCAATAAAAAAAGACACATAAACTTCTTACCTTGGACAGAGAAACTGCCTCATGTCCATTGCTATTATCACCTGTTTCAGTTGTAGGGCTATTAGGTACATGTTGAGAACACTGTAGGAACCAAGATCATTTAAAGGTAACATGTTAGTTTCTACAATATACTAATCAATACAGCTCAGTTCTAGTTCCAATCGCAACATGCTATACTTATAGAAGCATCGAAAAAAGAGTTGGCAGAACCAAAATTAGACATGAGGCACTGATCATCTGAAATCTTTAAAACGTTGTATACCCCTTCCATGACATTAATATTTTTGTAGGTGATGTTGAGCTTGAATAAGAACCTTTTGTCGACAATATTATAAAAGTATTTAGGATACGACTCTCCTTTTTTCCACTTCTTTACATGCACATAATAATTTTTTTTATCAGTCAAAGAAACATATATTACAGGAGCAAAGTATTTTAAACTCATATGAATTAGACTTACACATAACTCCTTAATTTTCTTAGCAGCCTTTTCCACCATTTGCTCTGCTTCTTCGTTCCATAGAAGGAACTTTGTACAACCGCTTTCATTAATCACGATTACTTGCAGCCTATACCTGGAATAACATCTTAGTAGCACATCACCGCTAACAATAAAAACATGGCCATATGCAACTACACTGAATTTTATAGTTCATGATATCAAGCAGACCTTAAAAAAAAGCAAACAAAGATTGGACATAAAACAACTGACCTTAGCATAGCCTTGAACCTTACATGCCTACAATGATCACACCAATACCTATCTTTACTCTCTAGAACTTTCTTTGCACATGTCTTACACGACGTATAGGACCAGCCATCTTTACCAACCTCTAAAGACACAATGTTCCCCACAATCCAGCAGGAGGTTTCCTAAAAAAATGTTTCAAAATTATTAACAAAACTTTATCGGCTTAAGTGATCACTTACAAACCTCACCTGTGTCATATTAAAAACCTCCTCTATGGTGCATATTGGGACAATGCCTGCATTGATCTCATCTGCCACAGAGTATTAAGGCTGCGATTGAAGAAGAGTTGTTCGTTGTGAATAGGGCACAACCTCCTTTGCCAATTTGTAGAGAGTCCAAGAAGACTTGTATAACTTAATATGATTTTTAAGTTATGTTTTATGAACTCATAACAAAGCAGCAATTTGGGCACTCCAGAGACACACCTTTTCTTGAAGTCAATAACTTCGAGAACGTTTGGAGTGAAGTAACATTTGGAGACATAGTAAGTACTTTGAACATTCACCGAATTTAAGTATACATTCGACTTAAAGAGCTAAACAACCATTATGAAAGGCTCCCCATCATCTCGTTCAAGGTGTGGAAGCACTTGGTCCACCAATTCTCCAAACAATGTACATTTAATCTTGTGCTTCCTATAATGAACGGCATAATACAACTCTAACAGTATTTTCGGACACTTAATATCCAGCATATGCCTAAATTAAATGACTTCAAAATAAAAACAAAATGTACAACTGAAAGGAGATAGTAAATAGTAAATATTATTCTAGGTCTTCCAACTGTAGTGCAATACGCTTGCTTTCTTCACCCGTGCATGTAATCATCCCCATAGCCTCTTCCTTTCCAACAACTTCTCCTGTGTAATTTGCATGCCACAATAAGGCCATTTAAATCTAAACCTGTAATAAAACTCAAGATCATATCTTAACAAAATAAGAAGTATATCGATGTAACGTACCAAACAACAGATTTCCTTCCATTGGAGCATTTGCCTCAAGTTCAACAAATGGGCAAATTTTGAATGGGTTAAAAGCGAAAGTCTCGATAGGAAGGACTTCCACCTCTGTCTTTATATAGAAGTTAAGCTTGTTCTTATGAGTAGTTTTTCTTACATTTCCATTGTTAATTTTCATAATAAAATTTTGCATACTATACATGACATGCTCTTTTATCCTCTCCCTGAACAAATCCAATACAGGCTTACATATCGTTGCATGAATTCTATCATCCTGCAAAATATTTTGAAACCCAAGAAACCAAAACTTGTTAGAAAGGCATTAAAGAAGAAGATGCAACATAGAACAATCACTCATCCAATACTTGCTCATTTTGCAAAACCATCTCCAAGCTAAACACCTCATTCTAGTTCCACTGGCTAAAAAACTCATACAATCGGGCAACACCCATGACCATCGACCAAGCAAGTTTGGTTGGATTGATGTTTCTGATCAAGTCTGTTTTTGCAACCATTCTTTGCACTCTAAAACTACTTCAAGCAAAAGTTCTACCAGGCACAATGAATAATAGATTTATATTTTTCATGTAACATGTACCATTCTAAAATTTATATAGAGTTGTTCCTTTATCAATAAATAGAATGGGCGAAAAAAAACTGGAATTTTTAAAGAGCACCAGTGAGCGTCAAAGTGGGATGTTCCAAATCCAATCATTTATTAACCACAGGTCCTTACACATGGGCGGGAAGATATGCTACTTGCATCTGGAATTCAATTTTGCCAGGACCTCTGACCAACGAAGTTGTCACCTCTGCACTTCTTTCGGAGGGAACACTACAGCTACCTCGTCCATTGGGATGTTACTTTCGTGACCAGCCCTGCTGAAAAGGATGACATTTTTTTTTGGATGGTAACACTGTTAGTGGACAATTTTTGGAGGCTTCTTTATGCATAAGCCGACGCATTGCAATGGGTTTGCATTTTCATCATAATGGAGGAAACACTATTCATGTCGGGTGACATGTCATCACCTCCGAAGCTTTAGAGTTAGGTGTTTTTTGTGGGAACACTGTTCAAGTCTCGTGTAGTGCTTAACTATTATATTATAAATAGAAAATAAATTACTCTGTTGATTCCTATAATTTTATCGAAATTTTTAATTAGATTCTTATATTTTTTCTTTTTAATTTAGTCTCTATACTGCTTTTTAATTTTGTAATTAGATACTTTCTAAATCACATCCTTTACTATCTTCCTTATTACCTTTCTTATCAAACAATCATGAAAGGTTTTCATCACCATCCCCACCCTTTTTTCTTACACATTAGCCATCGAGCGGCACCACCACTACCGCTGCAACAACAAGCACCTTCAGTAACACACCATGGATGAACAGTAAAATATGGATCAAGCTTCGTTAGAAGCTCATCTATTGCGTCTTCGCCTTTTCTCCCTTTCTCCGCTTTCGAGCTCATTCTATATGAAAGAGATGATACACCATTCTCTTCAACAAATTTTTTCTCGAATTATTCCTTCGAGAAGAACAACAATGACGCTACTGCCACTTCCACCAACCACAACAACAAGAGTTCACTGATCTCATAGAAGATTTTCTCTTGAAGGAGCAAGCAATCATGGATTTTATGGAGCAAGACTCCCTTGTAAAGATACAAAAAGAGATATGAATTGGAAGAAAAGGAGGGAAGCCAATGAAGCTCTCATGGTTGATGATGAACGAACGATTATAAAAAAGGTTTTTGATTGAAAGAAAAGGAGGGAAACACCATCAGAACTCTCTGTTGCCATTACTGAAGCTTTTCGATGAACAAATCAGTATTTTTCGTTCATTATGACGTCATACTTTTATATTTGAATATTTTTATCAAATTTTAAAATCGTTTAAAAATTATTTTATTTTTTGCGTCTTTTAAGATTTTTTTGTCAATATTAAAATTTTTTAAATATTATTTTAATAATTTATCCAATCTAAAGAACTAATTTAATTGATAACATTTTTCAAAAACGAATTTAAAAAATAATCCATGTTTTAGAAATGAATTCGAACATTAACCGATATAAAATTTTTAAGGAATTTATATATGTATATACTCTAGTTCATTAGTTTATTATTAACTTTATGGGCTTGCAGGATTTTGGCACAATAAAGGAGGTGCAGATAAGAAAGAAAAAAAAGTGGGAGTGAAGAAGACAAGAGAGGGGTGAAACCAAATGGAGAGCAGTGCCAGCATGAAGCTCACACCAACAACCACCGCATTCCTCTCTTCTCTTCTCCCGAACCCAAAGCCTCATTCAATCCTCATCCCTTCTTATTCCGCATTCAAACCCAAACCCCTCAAAACCCTCACCCTCACCACACCCAATAATACTCCCTGTATTCCCAAATCCTACGCCGCCGATGTCTCCTCTTCCGCTGTTACAAACACAACCGCCGCATCCTCTCCCCGAAACCTCAGGTCACGCCTCCAAAACGGCGACACACTCTACGGCCTCTTCCTCCTCTCCTTCTCCCCAACGCTCGCCGAGATCGCCGGCCTCGCAGGCTACGACTTCGTTGTCGTCGACATGGAACACGGCCACGGCGGAATCTCCGACGCGCTCCCCTGTCTCCACGCTCTCGCAGCCACCGGCACCGCCGCAATCCTCCGCGTTCCTGAGAGCTCCGCCACTTGGGCTAAGAAAGCCCTCGACTTAGGCCCACAGGGGATCATGTTTCCGATGATCGATTCCGCGGAATCCGCCATCGACGCCGTGTCGTTCTGCCGGTTCCCTCCCGCCGGGATCCGTGGCTCGGCTCACTCCGTCGTCCGGGCTTCCGGTTACGGCATCGATGAAGGTTACCTTGGTAGTTACCAAGAAGAGCTGTTGATTATGTGCCAGGTTGAGTCCGTTGAGGGAGTGAAGAACGTTGGTGAGATCTCAGCGGTTGATGGAGTTGATTGCATCCAAATGGGACCGTTGGATCTGAGCGCCAGTATGGGGTACTTGTGGGACCCAGGGAACAGGAAAGTGAGGCAGTTGATGAGGGAGGCTGAGGCGAAGATTCTGAAAAGCCGCAGCGGCGGTGGCGTCGGCGTTGGGACTTACCTGTCTGGGTTCGCTATGCCGCATGATGGGCCCGGGGATCTCAAGTCACGTGGGTATCACATGGTGTCTGGTGCCGTTGACGTTGGGTTGTTTAGAAGCGCTGCTGTGGAAGATGTGAAGAAATTCAGGTTGAGTTTGATTGATGAAGATCATGATAGTGAGGAGGAAGAGGGTAAAGATGCTGATGAGAAGTACTGGAGTGAGTGAGTGACTGAATTTTGATTAAGTGAGAGGATTTTGGTTCTTGTTTATCTTGTTTTCACTGTTATGTTCCTCAGATTTTGTAAATTAGGTCATGTAGTTGGATATGCTGATTTTGCTGCTCAATGAATATTAAAGTTTTGATGCTGATTTTCCTCAGAATATGTTGAATAGAATAAATTGAGAGTATGCATTTCCAAAATGATTTGGTTTCTGGAGGTGATAGTGACGATGGTCTAAATTGGGGAAACTCTGTATCCGTATAGTATCTGGAATTAGAGAGAGCATGGCAAAAAAGCAAGTTACATAATCTCAACACACCATCAGCGCTGAGGAAGTTCAAGTTACATAGTCATGTCAAAAAAAAGAACAAGCAAATCCTTAACATTCCTTGACATATGCTTGCTTTTGAACATACACTTTTACAGGCTGTTCCTCCTGAATACCGCAATGGTATATTACAGAAAGTCACAAAGGACTTTTAGAAACATCCCTCAAAAAATAAGGAATATCTTGGGATATTTTGTTAAACGTAACTCCTATTGTGGATTCTCAAGAAGAGTAATTTGCAAAGATGTCAATGATAAAATCATAAAAATATTAATTTACAGTTTTACACTTCCCACATTTGTATGACCTTGCTTGAATATTAAGGTCAACAATATAACTTTTGGGGCCAAATTAATATTCCTTCATTTTAAAATAAAATAACTGTTACTTTGATTTTTTTTTATATCGAGTAAAGTAGCATTTTAGATTTTGTATAAAAAGAAAAATGAAAAAGAAAAGTATTGTAAAAAGGTTTTGATTGTTTCTTTGATTCACAAAAATAATAAGATATAACTTAATTAATAATACTATTTAGTCTTTTGTCACTATTTCTAATAACTTCTCGGAGTAAATGGTTAAATTCATTCATAGATATTCATTTTTTAAATTGGTTTTTCACAAATTTTTTTAGTTAAATTTGTCTTTCAAAAGTTTTAAGTTAATTACGTTGGTCTTTTCACTACTTTTTTGTTGTTGACAGTATCAAAGTTTACTAACGTGACACGTTAAATAATATCACAACACATACTTAGCAGTTAGGAGTCTTAATTGATTATTAATATGATAAGTTCATGAAATCAGACATTAGAATTGCTCGATTTGAGATTGATTTGATATAATTTCATAAACTTATCATGTTATTCGCCAATTAAAATTACTAGATATATGTTGCGGTATCATTTAAAGTGTCTCATCCGCAAACTCTAATGCCGACTAAATTCTCATTTTGGTTCTTGAGATTCATGCGATTACTTATTTTGGTCTCCGAAATTTAAAATTACCTATAATGGCCCTCTAGATTCAAGTTTGGACACCAATATGGTCCATCGATTCTTTCCGGTGATGATTAGGCAAATGGAGTGCTGAGATGACACTCTTCCTATCACGTTGGACACTGTAACGGCTAGTTGATGTAGCGAGGGTTGTATTTGTATCAAATTTAGTCACCTTGTTAAAACTTTGTCATTATAATTTAGATAAATAATAAGATAATTAGGGTTTCAGGGACTAAATTGGATACAAATACAACTCTCGCTACGTCAGTTAGCCGTTGCAGTGTCCAGCGTGATAGGGAAGGTGTCATCTAAACGCTTTGTTTGCCTTATCATCGCCGAAAATAGTCGAGGGACCACATTGGTGCCCGTACTTGAATCTGGAGGACCAATATAGGTAATTTTAAATTTCGATGATCAAAATGAGTAATCGCGTGAATGTCTAAGACCAAAATGGGGATTTAGTCCTCTCATGCCATTAGCAATGAAAATGACATAATTACTAACATGACTATATTAAAATATTTAATTTATTTAAAATATTAAAAATGAAATTAAAATTTAGCCCATATATTAAAAACTATTAATGATTTTTTTCTCCCTAAATACACAAATTGCATACACTGGACCAAAAAGTGAAGCTTGGTTTGGCATCAAATTATCCAAATCCAGGAGTTGGCGCGCAAGAACACTCACTCGGAAACCCTCTTCACAGTGAGGGTTTTAGGCTTTTAGCTCGCTCACTGAGTCACTGAGTCACTGTTTGAGTGTTTTGCTACCACTTACTGCTTCCACTCTTTCCTTCTTTGCCTTTCACACTTCCCAATGACAACCCTATGAAACCTTCTTCTTCTTCCTTCCAAACCCAAACCCTTATCCTCAGCTCCTCCGCCATGGCATTTCCCTCCGCTCTCAGACTCTCCACCATCCTCAGACTCTCCCCCTTCGCCCCATCCCGCCTTCCCTGGCTCTGCCAAACCCCGTCCGCCGACCTCCGCTTCCTCTCCGTCTCGTCTAGACGGCTGTCGCGGCGGCCCGTTGCGCCTGTCCAAGCCAGGCGCCGCGAAGAGGCGGCGGCAGCAGCACAAGACGGAAATGGGAGTGTGATGGTGAAGGACAGCGGAAGCGACGGAAGGATTGTGCTGACGGAGCTTCACAAAGAGGCAACTGAAGCTTATATGGCGTATGCTATGTCAGTGCTCCTCGGTCGCGCCTTACCTGATGTTCGTGACGGATTGAAACCCGTCCATAGAAGGATTCTGTTAGTATCGTCTCTTTAATTTCTGTGGGAGAAAATTTACAAACTGAAATTTTTTTAATAAACATATTATTTATTAGCCTACTTTTTTCTTTGAACTTTTTATTTGTTTATTGTTGTTCGGTTTGTTTTTAGGTAAAATAGATTCATTGTTGGTGGTGGTTTTTAGTTTCATACAAATCGAATATTGATTGAAAAAGTCCATGGATTTGCACCTGTCTTGAATTTTCTCAATGAAATGCATCTTTGGTTGCATTGGCCAATGAATTTTAATAATGTTTGTTGTACTTCATGTTCCGCTTTTGCCTATCATTCCATATTTCATTCATCGTGTGAAGTTTCTGTCATGTTCTCTCTATAGTTTGCAGTCTGGCAATAACGAAATCTGTGGCATTGCTGTATTGACAACCAACAATAACTGCTTTTGATTGTAGTTTTAAAGGTTTCCCTAAACTACATGTGAATAGATGAATAAATGAATCAACTTGTGCATATTTTTATACCTAGAGAAATTTGAGAAATTATAGTTCAAAGTAGTTAGCTTAATAGTAAATTGGGAGTACATATAGTCCTAGTCTTGCGTCCAGCTTCAACTGTGAAAGTGAAATTTCACAATTCTTATTGAGATACGATTGCAAAACAAGCTAATATTGTGAATGCAGATTTGCAATGCATGAGCTTGGCCTTTCATCCAAAAAACCGTTCAAGAAATGTGCAAGAGTTGTTGGAGAGGTTAATACCTAGCTTTAGATGTTAAACTCTTTGTAAAAAAGAAGTGCATTTGGGAGGTGTAATGTCATTTTCATGAATTGATTGATATCCTAATATTTGATGCTATTATGGTAGGTATTGGGGAAGTTCCACCCTCATGGAGACAGTGCTGTATATGATTCCTTAGTGCGAATGGCCCAGGTAAAATATTAATTTCCTTCTATTTGTTGTTCATCTTGATTTGTATTCTGGGATGTTGGCAGTTTATCTATAGTATCATATAATATGGGTTTCTAAGCCATAAGTAATCATATTTTGCATGTGGGGTTCCAGATGTCCTTGCATGTTTCAACGTAGATCGATTCATTATGACAAATAATGCTGGTTTTGGGAAGAGGAGGAATGCTAAGTGTTAGTACTTAGTAGTCATCTGCTACATATGCTACTGTTTGGTGTATTTGGTTAGAACATAATTGTCACACCTTATCAACAGATTTTGAGAAGCTAGTTTTCTAGGATATGATTGGGTGCTCACACTTGGCCTCTATTTGGTGAAAATCACATAATCTTAGGAAAATTTCCCTCTTGGATATCTTGAGTCTAGAAATCTCTTCTTCATCTTTTCTTTTTTAAATTATTGCCTATTAATCTTCTTTTAAATGGGGTCCCTTGCCCTCCGATAATTTTTTGTATTTTGTTCCTCTCTTCATTTCAAAAAAGTTCTCTATTTCTCTCTTTCTTACACAAAAAGATAACAGTAATCAATGTATTATCCTAATTTAATTTTTCATTTTTAAGTTTTCTTTGAATGTTGAGATAGGATTTATATATACTTGATGTTGGCTTGATGTATTTTAGCCTCATATAACTTATTGATGTGGCTTCCTTTATGAGTTCTAGAGCTTCAGAAGTTGTAAATATCCTTTTACTGAGAGTGCTGTTTTCTGTTAGTATTTTGGTAGGTATTTTATTTCCTAATATATTTTTGTGAGCTAATATATTTTCTCCAACTCACTCTTTTCTTCTCCTTTTGTTATTGTAATTTACGTCTCTTTATTTCAGGATTTCTCGCTACGTTGTCCTTTGATTCAAGGTCATGGGAATTTTGGGTCAGTTGATGCTGACCCTCCTGCTGCTATGCGTTACACAGAGTGCAGACTGGAAGTATGTCTTAAAAAATTGATTTGGCTTTTGAATCCAGATTCTACTATTCTATCACCTTCATTTTTACTATAGAGTGTGTGTGTGACATAGATTCTTTAATCCATAAAAGTTTGTACTTGTTAGCTACCAATGGGGCATTTGATATGTGGAATGGTTTTGCAGTATAGAGGAATGTGAAAATGAGTTTGTACGATTCTCGTGAGTAAATAGTAATCCATTTTTATTCCCACTTACCTTGTGGAAATGATCACTTTGCATGGGAGAGAATCTTTATGCAAAAGTAAAGTGTCAAAATTGTCCCTGTTATTAATTGGCCATCACTTGTTGGTTGCTGGTAGTGTTGGATTGCCACTACATTACTGCGGCTACCAGATTGCCATTGCCATCTTTGTCCAACCATTGCTGTCATCGGACCACTATTGCCATCTCTGCTGGATCACCATGTTTGCCTTGGATCGCCAACACTTGGACATCGGACTGTCATCACTGCTAGTGGGCTGCCATGTCATCGCTCATCATTCCTAAACGACAACTCCTGTTGCCCACTAGGGCATTTTGGCTTCTGCCATTTCCATTGGCACCAATTAGCCGCCGGGGGGGGGGGGGGGTATGATATTCCCATTAATGGGTGTTAAACAAAAATGGATTTGTACCCTGGTATGGTTTGCAAGTTCTGCATGTTCAGTTTGCATCCCAAACACATCTAAATGTCATTCATGAGAAAGCTAATCTTGGTAAAGGAAAACCATTCTGCATAAAAGATGCCCCTGATAGGTAAAGATATAGTAATTATTGTTTGATCTGGGATTCTGATGTCGGCAAATGGTTGCTTATCTTTATCCATGTTTGTGGTCAACTGTTAGTAGTTTTAAGTATATATGAGATCAGTTTTCTGTGTATGTAGTAAATTTAAATTGGAGTTGTAAAAAAAGGGTTTTTCGAGATATCCTGTTCCTATATCATGATTTTAGTCCTATTGCAGGGGCTGTTGAACAGATACTTCAATTTACAATAAATTTTTTAATCAATAGGACTGTTGAAGAATCAGCATCCATTGCATTTAGTCTTGCATTTTTGTCCTCTATGTTGTCGTCGGTTTAGTTTTCCTCCATGTGTGTTCAGTTGATAATTATTATTAGCAGACATTTTGGAGTATGTTAAATTGTTCTTATTCTGAATTTTCAGGAACTGACTGAGGCAATGTTGTTGGCTGATATAGAACAAGATACAGTCGGTCACTTGTGTTCCTTTAGCCCTGTGATTAATGGTTTAGTTTTTCCCCCTGATTTAAAGTGTAACTGATTCTCTTCTTTTTGTTCCCTCTATTTCTTCCTGGTTACAGGTTGATTTTGTTCCAAATTTTGATAATTCACAGAAGGAACCATCACTTCTTCCCTCTCGACTTCCAACGTTATTATTGAATGGTTCCTCTGGGATTGCGGTGATTTTGGGTTTCCTTTTGCTTATTTGAATTAACAAAAGCTACTGTTGCTTATAAATTGTATCTTCTCATGTAGAGCTGTCAATGTTTACGTTCACTAGGTTGGCATGGCGACTAATATCCCTCCTCATAATCTTGGGGAACTAGTAGATGTGCTGTGCGTGTTGATACACAATCCAGAAGCTACTGTGAGTGCCATTGTCAAAATCTTGAGTTTCTTTATATCCTATAAGGAAATAATGGAATCTATTTATCATCTATTCATTGTCAAAAGCATACATTCTTAAAAGGATTTGGCTATTGTTTTATACCTCCTACTGCTGAAACCTATTTGATTTCAATATCAGTAAAGAAGTAGTGAGAAGGTATGGTAAAGCTGAAAAAGAAAGTAAAAACATATAACCTTAGATGTTTTTCGAACTTGGTCTCTCTAGTCTCTATCTAATTCCTCAATTTGACGTTTCTCTCCATACATTACCTCCCCTCCCTCCTTTCCATGGTGATTTAGTTGTACTATACCCAATTTCATATCTATTGTATTTGTATGGAGTTCAGATTTTCAGTTGCCAGTCCTTTTATTAATATGCTTTTTTCATTCACTATTCTACGTTTCTCTAATCAAATTTCCGATTACATTTGGTGTTTGTAGCTGCAAGAATTGCTTGAATACATGCCTGGACCGGACTTTCCTACGGGAGGGCTGATTATGGGAAACCTTGGGTGAGTCTTTTATTAAGCTTTAAAGATGTTTGTCAGTATGCCTCTTTTGTGCATATTTTATTATATTATATATTTGATATTTTTTGGGGAAAGTTCTAATTTACTCCCTCTCCAAATTCAGGGCACTCAAATTTTAATCCTTAAAACTTATAAAGAAAATGCAACATAGTTGCTGAACTTTCCAACTCTATCTGCTTTTGTCCCTTTTTTCTAGTGTTCACTTAAAAGTAAAAAAAAACTGTCCGTCTGTCACAGTAATAAAACTCACACAAACATCATTTGCACTGAACTTTTAATAGGAGAGGTTGAATTTACTGTACTCCAAGTCACGTTCTAGTTAATCTTATCCTAAAATTTACATTGTGAAGTTAGACGGTAGGACAAAAAGTTGCATTGCAAACTTTAGTGCACGTTTTACACATCTTTAATTTTTGAGAATAAAGCTTTTGATTAAAAAGTTTGAGTAGAAAGGGTCACCTGATCATAAGCTAAAGGTTTGTTGGTGATAGTTGTCATAACTGCCAATTGTCATGGGCAGAGATATTATATTCTCCAGAGTCTATCATGCTTTTCATGCACCTGTGCTTACTATACTCTATTACATTGGATGCGGCGTATATGTTGGTGATTATATGCAGATGGCTTACAGGCCATAATAAGCTCTTTGCACTTTGTCTGTTGTGCTCTTTAATTTGAAATGTTGATGATCTAATATAAGTTATGACTAATGAATTTCATATAGGTATGCTACAATGAGCCTTGAGAATATCTGGCTATATCACTATAACTGGAGCTTGTAAAATTTGAAACCCTTGTAACTAGTATTGATCATGATTTTTTATGTTAGTTATTTTTGTTTTAATTTTTTTTTATTGATAGGTTTATCAAGCTTTTTCAATTGCATTTGTGCTTCCTTTTATGTATGCACTATCAGAAAATTATTTTATAGTTTGATCTATGGTTTTATATATGTTTGCTTTTCTTAAGGATCTTAGAGGCTTATCGTACTGGCCGAGGACGTGTTGTTGTGAGAGGGAAAACTGATATTGAATTGCTTGATTCTAAGACAAAACGGGCTGCAGTAATAATTAAAGAGGTGACTCTCCCAGTTATCTTAGATACTGTCTTTTGAAATACTTGATTTATTTTATGTGAAAGCTGATTAGAAATTTATGATGGAATTAGATTCCTTACCAGACAAACAAAGCAGCTTTAGTTGAGAAGATTGCTGAACTCGTAGAAAATAAGGTATTGGCATTTTAGTTAGTGATGATTTATTTACTTATTTCCACAAAATCTTGTTATGGTCAATTTATCATATGAATGAATTTGTTTTAGACAATCTATGAGACACTGAATCCATTTCATTCATATGGCCTACACCTAATATGACAAGGTTAGTTCTTGTCATTAGTGTCGATTCACCAATATATTTACTTGTGGATGATGTTTTAAAGCTTTGCAGGGTTTGCCTTTCCCTTTATATAGAGTGATGCCGGCCTTTTTCCACTTGTCCATTTGACACCACATTTCTTTTGTTTTGTCCACTTTTCTATAGCCATTTTGCCAAGTAATGGTTACCTGGTGTGTGGATAAATACAATTATTATGAACATGATAATAACTGAAGTGTAGGAAGAGGATTTTGCTTGATTTTATGTAAGCTTGCATATTTTTTTATCATCGTATTCTTTTGTTGTTAAGACATGTGAACACTACACTCTTTGATTTATTTAAGTTCGTTGTCATTCCAATTTAGGTATATGAACTTCATCTCTCTCTCTCTCTCTCTCTCTCTCTCTCTCTCTCTCCTTTTTTTCTTCCATGTACTTGTTATTTTTGTTTGTTTGCATGTCTGTTGTGTGTTGGGGGGTTGGGGGGGGGGGGGTTGGGGTGGTTGTTGTCATAGGCCTTATTTACAGGATAGCAGCTACCATATATGTTTTGTATGCTAATTTTGAAGTTCTTTTGTGTCAGAATTTAGATGGGATAAGTGACATTCGGGATGAAAGTGATCGCTCTGGAATGCGTATAGTCATTGAGGTAACATATATGCCTCTACTTGTTCAAATGTTGCTTGCGAACAGACAAAACTATAAAAAGAGATGAGAAAACTATATTATTGATTACTGTGTTAGACTAAATTCATCCACTTTGCAGCTAAAGCGGGGAGCAGACCCTTTGATTGTTTTGAATAATCTATATCGCTTAACATCACTTCAGTCTACATTTAGCTGCAACATGGTGGGGTAAGTACGTTCTAGTTTACAAATTTTGTCCATTTAAAATATTCTAACCAATGAACCTTGGGATAGAATTTTGATGGTTGATTGCAGCTATTTTAGTTAAGGGAACTATGAAGAATATGTGTTACTTTGGTATATAAATTTAATTCCAACATTCCTGCTTAGAACTTATACGGGGTATTTTGGAGTCTTTGAGTAACATAGAACTGACTTTATATTTGACAACAAAGTTTACGTAATTTTTATCACATTGCTATCAAACCAGCTATGTTATATGGGGCGGAGCTTGGGGCAACAGAAGGTGAACATGAAAACAAGCTTAGTATGGATGACATAAGGAATTTCAAATTGCTCTATCTAGTAAAGGAATTTTCTCTTCTAGGAGATATAGGGCCCATCTGGATAAAGTGTTTTTTGTGTTTGGGCATGCAATAACAAAAGTGCTTGTCTTGAGTGTTCTTTTTTTTTTTTTTTCTGTGATGCTAGATATTTGACTTCCTGAAAACAACTAAAGCTGACTTCTTGGGAAGTAGTAGGCTCAATTGCTAATGGGACTGGAAAAACAACCCACCCACCCCCCCCCCCCCCCCCCCCCCCCCCCAAAAAAAAAACAGATGGGAGCTGGTTCCCTTTTTAATCTTTTACCTTGTCTATTTACATAGTTTATTATAGCATACACTGTTTTTGATTCATGTTGTTGTGTCCACTCATTAGACCAGACTTTGTTATCATTGTTGTATTGTTTCTCTCTTCGTGCTTATGTTGTTATTATCATGATGTTTCATTTATATTTCTTATCATAATATGAACGCTTTTCGTTTGCTATCTCTGTAGTATTCTTAACGGGCAACCCAAACAAATGGGGCTGAAGGAATTACTTCAGGTAGGTACTGGCAGTAGCTGACCTCACAATAGTGCTTATCATATCTTTTTCGTTGATATTTGTAGAAAGTGAGGTATTTACGTTTAATGTTACAACTTGACTCAAATATATGGAGGAGACTTAGAACTTATAGTGTATTCATGGACCAAAACTAGTATGAAGTATAATAGTCTCCACATGGATGCTGACTTATATAGAGAAACAAAGAGAGAGAGAGAGAGAGAGAGAGAGAGAGAGAGAGAGAGAGAGAGAGAGAGAGAGAGAGAGAGAGAGAGAGAGGATATTGGCTGTTTGTTGAGAAGATGATGTGGTTTTACTCAAGACAAACATTCTCTGTCAAGTTTTTTTCAACAAAATAGGTGCTTGGTTCTGTCATGATGAACTGCTGTTCTTGTCCTCCTCAAATGTCATGGCCTCATGGGACAAAAGATCCTAGGTGGTGATCTATATAATTTCCAGGCAGTAGTATATAGCATAAGACAGTTGCCTGCTTTAACTAATTCTAACTATATTATAAAAGAACATCACTTGCTGCTAACTGCTGGTTATATTCTGATATTGTTCCATAGATTCGGCAAATTATTTTTGTCCAATTGCCTAATATTAACTTCACTCCAGGCATTCATAGACTTCAGATGCACTGTTGTTGAGAGGCGTGCAAGATTTAAGCTTTCCCATGCACAAGCGAGAAGACATATTGTTGAGGTATGTGATAGATTTTGTAACGTTTGTCTACAGTTGCATTTTCTTGTGTTTTTTATGTGCATAGGGAGAATAAAGTTTTCAGGCATATACCACCAGTGGAGTAGTTATTCTTGTGTGTTTCATGTTTCAATTGGTTTAAAAGTGATAGCTGTAGAAACCTTTGTGACACCAAAGATGTATTGTTTTCCCAATGAAAGCATTTGCTGTTGCATTAGAATTACCAGCATATGCTGTATTGGATGAAGACATCATCGTTGGTCAATGAGAGTGATGACATGGTTAGCTGGAACTTTTCTTGATAGGAGTCGGTCCTCCAAGGATTGTGTCTTTGTAGTTCCTATATACTATGTTGGGGATTTAGTGAATTGCTTGAGAGGAAAATCCCTCTAAGCACTGCTATTCCATACACCATGCAATGGGATCCCATGGATTTGATTTGATAAATATACAAAATAAACTAATCACTAGATATCAAATTGTCATTCAACATTTTCTCTTCTATACATTTTGCTAATATATTTATAATTTTCTGTTATTTGAAATGCCTAAGGAAATATATGCTTCTGGAAAATCTGATGCCTGAAGATTGAACTAGCTTTAGTCTGTTTTACACTTTCATTTTTTCCCCTATGAGCACCTTGGAAGTAAGCATTTTTCCTGAAAACTCAGGGTATTCTTATCGGGTTTGATAATCTGGATCGGGTGATTCACATAATTCGTGAATCTTCAAGTAACTCAATTGCTGCAGCTGCTCTATGTAATGGTAAACTCCTTAATTTTGAAGCATGTTTATCTATTTTGCACGATTTTATTCCTCCTTTAAATGTATATCTTCTAGACATTATCAATTGGAAATTATCCTCTGATTCTTGAAATCCATTAAACTGTGGCTCCAAATGCTCATTCATTCATCTTTTTAATGTGAATTCTCTTATATATATTTGCAGAATTCGGCCTCTCTGGGAAGCAAGCTGAAGCTCTTATGGACATTAGCCTTAGAAGGCTGACCCTTCGTGAGGTTTGTTGAACTCATCATACCAATTGCTACACTAGAATAATTTACTTAAAAAGTTTTCTATAAAAATACTTGTGATAAAGGTAGTGGTAGAATAATAAGTTGTGCTGTGCAGAGTGGAAACTTTGTGGCTGAAAGTAAATCTTTGATGGAACAAATTTTGAAGTTAGAGGAACTGTTATCTAGCAGGAAAAATATACTGGAGGTATGGCTTAACTTCAAGTTATAGGTCTCATTACATATTGTTTTGCCATGTTGGAGATTATTAACCTTTTGTGTTAGCATATTAAGAGTATTTAGTCTGTGTGATAATGATGATACTTGATCGTTTTGTGTGGAAATTTGTGGAATTGAATTATTTTCAAGTAAAAACCAATGGTTGAAAAGGGATTTTGTAAACCCACGGATTCCTTTCCACACTGATATTCATAACTTCATTATTTCTAATGTGACTAAGGAGTCAAGACATGAAACATTAAACTATTAGTGACACTATCTACATTGCTCATAAACCTTGAGGTCTAGCATGAGTGATAGTTGTTTGGGTTGCTTAAACGTCATGTCCTGGGTTCGATCCATAGGACAGCATGCAAGTTTCATGGTCAGCCTCCTACCCACCGAAATGTTAACTCAGACGGGGCTAGGGTTAGTCGTTGGCTCTCGGTTGACTGATACCCGAGGGTTTAAGTATATTGACCCAAAAAAAATTTACATTGCTCATAAACGTCATTTAATTATTAATAAAAAGTTACAAATGGAACTTTTATCTTTTTGGTTTCCCTCCAATTCCTTGTGGCTTAACTTTATTCAAAACCTTCTAATGACCCATATCCTCTCTCTCTCTCTAGATTATTTCTACTTACTCCCAACTCACTGTTGGCTTTTTGCAATTGTTTAAAGAAATCATTTATTGGAGATGTCTATCTGACTTTTCTCATACTTTTAGCTTATTGAACAAGAAGCAATTGAGCTTAAAAATAGGTTTGCCAACCCCAGGCGTTCTACGTTGGAGGACACAGATAATGGTCAACTTGAAGATATTGATATTATCCCAAACGAAGATATGCTATTGGTAGGTGCCAGCAAGAATATAATGCTTAATTTTTACTTAATTCATTTACTGGTCACCAAGTGATTCATGTGCTGCTGATATTATGTTCTTACTTTCAGGCACTTAGTGAAAAGGGTTATTTAAAGCGGATGAAGCCAAGCACTTTTAACCTACAAAATCGTGGAACAATTGGCAAATCAGTAGGAAAACTGAGAGTGAATGATTCAATGTCTGACTTTCTTGTTTGTCGGGCACATGATCATGTCCTTTATTTCAGGTTGTGTTCCTCTTATGCTTTCAAATATAACATATGCTGCCTTGCTTAATTTTTAGTCCCTTGAGATGGTGACATGGTGTAGAGCGTAGGGGATGAAGACCCAAGATTTTTAAAAATTTGTTGTGTGTAATTTCAAGAGACTTGCATATCCAGAAGCACAAAAAGCCTGATCAAACTGTGTCTGAACCTAACAACTGAAGCATAAATTGTTAATTAGGAACCACATTACATAATCAACTTTCATCTGTAATTAATATAGTATAACGAATGGAAATATTCACTTCATTTTTCATTGTAATGCGGGTAGGACCTGGACTTAGTTGTATTGGTATGTACATTCTTCCCTAAACAGCTTTCCTGAGTTTACAGACTTCCTAAGTAGGCTTTGTTTAGTTAACCCTTTGTCAAGGGAGTAAAATGATAGTGACTTCATTATGTATCATTTGTTTTTTATTCTCTTAATTGTACTCATTATTTTACTTGTCAGTATGTAAATCGTTGTATTTCAGCTGATGTAGTTGCATTCAAATATGGAATGGCTTGTGAAATTTAAATTTCAGTGATAAGGGAACGGTATATTCGGCTCGTGCATACAAAGTTCCTGAATGTAGCCGGACTGCTGCTGGCACCCCACTTGTTCAGGTATCTATTTATTAATATTATTGCTCTCTCTCCTCTCTCTCTCTCTCTCTCTCTCTCTCTCTATATATATATATATTGTTCATGTCATGAATATTTGACTAAGTTTTTATGCTAGTTGTCGAAGACCTAACGCAACTCTCCTTTATCTGGGCTTGGGACAGATATATCATGAATGCAACATAGGCGAAGTTCTATATATATCATGAATGAACTCTTTCAGAAGTTTAAACTGTTAAGTTGAGGCATATAGATGGTTTTAAATTGAGACAGCATCCGTTCAGTACTGGTTTTGGGCTTGAAGTGAGAAATTTGCACATGTTCAGTTTGTGTTTTGAAATTTAAAATATTGAAGAAGGGACAACGTGGGTTAAATTAAATTGATGATCATTTGTGTTCTAATATCAGGTTATGAACCATTTTTACAAAAGTTTTAATTGTTTAAATAGAGGCATATAAATAATTTTTTTATATAATTATTAGTAAATATCTTAAAATTGCCAAAAAGATTTGGATGAACTCATGTAGCTGTAGTAAAACTTGATTCCAACTCCCTAACAAAGCAAATGAATAATAGATACTTGACCCATTTATTTTGTAGTGAGCTCAATACTTTGTTTAAAGAAAAAAGCAAAAGTATTACTGAATGGATTAATGTCACAATTTTATTAACTGTATGTTAAGAGTTCCTATTGGAGGAAGTTGATCCCTAGTTACAAAACTTGAGAACATTTGCTAGAACGAAAAGTGGGCATACACATTAAGGGGGTGCAATAAAAGGGTTCGGATGCTAAACGGGATATTGAGGTTAAGATTTTAACATTCGTACCAATAAAGAATTATTAGCCTAATTTATCGAGAGTGGGGAAACATTTGTGATTTCTATGCTTGGGAGAAAAGACTTTGAATGGTATTATCTTATCCTAATATTTTGCTGTCATTTTTTATCAACTGTTGGTCAAAATCTGATCTGAAGCACAAGTTGGTGATAATAACTACATGTTATTTGGTTTTAACATTTGAGCCAGATATTATCTTTGTCTGATGGTGGAAGGATAACGTCCATTATTCCTGTGAGTGAGTTTGCTGAAGATCAGTTTTTGCTGATGCTCACCATGCAAGGCTACATCAAGAAAGTTTCCTTGAATGCTTTTTCATCAATCCGGTCGACCGGGATCATTGCAATTCAGTTGGTTTGTATTTCCAGACTGAGTTCTCTTCATCCAAATTCTATTGTAGATCTTCTAGATTAGTTGTTAACATGATTGCCTTAAGTATTATTCATTGTTTAACTTGAAAGGTTCCTGGCGATGAGCTGAAGTGGGTCCGTCGTTGCACAAATGATGATGTTGTGGCGATGGCTTCACACAATGGAATGGTCATACTGAGCTTATGCAGCAAGGCAAGTTTCTGCTTGTTATTTCTACTAAATGCAGAACTAACTTTTGAATTTTGTAAACATTGACATATAAGCAAATCATACATTGTTTACTTAAAGCTTTGCATTAATCTTAGGTTTTTATGTGTGTGTATATTTTTGTTCTTTTTTGTTGAAATTGATTGCTTATACTATATGGAATTGTCTCCATGTCAGTGAATTTGTTCACTTTATAGAGAATTAAAGCTTGGCATTAATCATATGTTGTTTCTTCAAGAAATGACATGTGATGTAACTTTCTCAAACAGGCTATGCCCATGTGATGTGAATAAATACTGTCAGAATTAACTGTTGAATAGCAGTATTTTGTTTTGACACAACTACATTGTTTAACCTCAGATTCGCACACTTGGAAGAAGTACAAGGGGGGCGCTAGCAATGAGACTGAAAGAAGGGGATAGGATGGCTAGTGTGGATATCATACCTGCAGCATTGTGGAATGACATGGAAAACTCCTCAAAGTTTCCTGGGAGCAAGTAATAATGCCAAGCCACTGAATTGTTTGTGAATTTGATAACTGCTAGTGTTTTGAGGTTTCTATTTGACTTGGGTAGACTTGTTAATAAAGCTAAAAAAAAGGTTGTAATCTAGTTGTTTGGTAACAATTTGTTATATTTTCTGTCTTTATTCACCAAATTATTTAAATGCTTAGATATCATATACTTTTATTTGTTCTTTATCTCTTGAATGTCCCTTGATGAACTGATATGAACACTAGTCTTTGTGGAGGCAATGCTGGAGTAATTTATCACGGATGTCATTGTCTAATTTGCTTACTATATATGCCTGCAGTGCAAAAAGCCAAAAGGGGCCATGGTTGTTGTTTGTGTCTGAAAGTGGCTATGGAAAACGGGTTCCTTTAAGCAGTTTCCGGATTTCACCTTTGAATCGAGTTGGTTTGATTGGATACAAGGTAATTCAACCATCACTCTGTTGTCAACTTCAACAGTACGAACTTGTCTGTTCTTTTAAAACGTGTGTTTCTTTGTTGGTTATTCAGTTTGCTGCTGAGGATCGCTTGGCTGCTGTTTTTGTGGTTGGATTCACATTAGCAGGTATTTTTTCTCAGTATTGCACTTAGTATGACATCCTTGGTTCCTGTTTCAATCATTAGTTATTTTTGTTTAATGTCGGTGCTGTTATTGTGATTTAAGTTGTGTACTTGTGAGATTTCATTTAGTATCATTATCTGTATGACTGTATCAGAGGATGGCGAAAGTGATGAACAAGTGGTTCTTGTAAGCCAAAGTGGTACAGTCAACAGAATCAAGGTCCGGGATATTTCTATACAGTCTCGATTTGCAAGGTAAGATAAGGGTTTCTTCTATTATATTAGCAGCTTGTTTTAATTTTCCGAATGGAGTTTAATTCTTGAGTAGATTAATATAAACAAATCAATCAAGATATTTAGGGGAAACAAATATGCCTCCAAAGAAATAAAACAAGCAAAGATCTCTTTCATATATGAATCTTTGACTGGTTTCTGAGTGTATATATATGTCTGGTTTGGGTCCACCGAGGATGTAATGTACCAATGTGTGTGTGTCCTTCAAGCCAATAAATATACTGTGAACCAAAACATAGATATAATTCCTTTGACTTTGCATTTGGTCTAGTTGCTACATTTTGCGTCTTCCTGTTCCAACATGAAATTAACCTTGTACCAGAGCAGGTGACCAGTATGTTACCCAATCAGGCACTGGAAAATTTCAATAAAATTACCTGTCTCATCATTATTCCGTTACCTAGCTCTTGCTGGTTTACCGATGGTTGTTTTTGTTGAATCTGTTAGGGGGGTTATTTTGATGCGCCTTGATCATGCTGGAAAGATTCAATCAGCTTCCTTAATCTCGGCAACAGATTGTGAGCCTGATGAAGTTTTAGCTATCACTCAAAGCTAGTTGTAGATCAGCCTCCAAGCCCCTTTATCTTTAAGGTTTTCTCTCCAGGTTAGGAGAAACGGCGGTAATTTGTTCTTGGCGCCTTGTAAATTTCATGTATGTGGCATTAGACGAGTGAAAAACATGCACCTTAGGTTATAGAATCACTAGGCATTATTAATCTGTCTGTCGGCCGAAGACAACTACTAATTCCTAGGTTTGTCAGTGTTTTCGGTATCTGATGTATGTATTGGTGCAAAACTACAAGATGTAACTGTACCACTATTGCATATCCCAACTGTTTCTGTTTGAAATTCTAGTTCTTAAATATCCGAGAATCTTATCCAAATTTGCCATGGGAGAGTTTGGTCTTTGGTGTATGAAAAATTAGCATGGAGTTCAGAATTTGGCATTATTCACAATTCAAGTTTTTTATGCTTGGATTATGATAAAATTGATCATTACAAATTTCATAGAATTGAGAAATCAAATGAGTTCAAACTAATTACTTTTTAATGATACCAAAACTTGCCTAGCTGTTATCTGTTGAAATTATTTAAATAAATTAAATCTCAAAGGCAATCAAAAATGGATCAACCGTACTCAAAAGTATGTTTGGGTAGTTACACTATGTGTATTTGGATTTTGTCTTTAAAATAGAAATGTAAATGGACAGATAGACTCTTTTTTTTCTATTCTCATAAAGTATAGAAAATATTAAGATTCTGTCTTTCGAAGAGAAAATTTGTCTTTTCTTTCTCTTCGTTGAGTTTCTGTAATTATTATGTTTCTCTCCTAAAAGCAAAATCCAAACGCAGCCTTTAAGGTCGTAGCTCTGATAAACCCTTACAACCAGGTACATCAACCCACTCCATCTCACAAACAAGTTCACCACACTCAACATTTTTCAATCTCAAGATCATCTCTTGGATTATAGTCCCATCTTGCCAAATGCAAGAGCTCTCTTCAGCAAGGCAGTTAACCCTATTTGGCTGAATCCTCTTCACCACGCACCCATCTGGAAGCCTCTCCAACCCCATCACCAAGCACTGAAGATAAGGCCTCAGTTCTATAATCGCCTCACCCATTTTGTCGTCCGACGATAAGGTGTCTTTGTCGTAAATCGTCTGCATGAAGAAACAGATTGCAGAACTAAAGCCATTAACTAGTGTAATTCAAGAATTACCTTATTTTTAATAACAGATTTAAGTGCAAACAATTTTAGTTATGAAAAATATAAACTAACTTGATATCCATTAAAGATTGGATTAGTTCGACAAAACTATACAGAGTGGTTTGATGGGTTTTTGTTAAACTAACTAAATATTTGAAATAAATATGATCAGACGGATTTTTTTATTTGTTTTTTTTTTTATCTCCACCACTTTATGAGTGCTAAAGATGCATTTATGCTATTGTTGTGATATCCTGATGATGGCGAATTGGCAATGACCAATAATGACAAACATGAAAAAGAAAAAAAAAACATTATGCTTAATACGTACCAAATTTATTGGAGTATTAAAATCCTTAATAGAAAGAATCAGTTCTTCATTCCACTCTGGATTACAGTTGTCTTTGATGACCTTAGTTTTGAGCTTCTGCACATCAAATTTCAAATTAAAGAATCAATGTGTTATCTTATAAAATGCATGTATTTTCAGTGAGAAGATTCTACATTTCAATTAGGAGTGAGCATGGGTCGGATTAGTTCGGGTTTAGGATGAAATTAGAACTAATTTTAATTCAAAGGAATAATCTTTCAAAATTTTCAATCCATAATTCTTCATTAAAGGGCAACATATATACATATATATATATATATATATATATATATATATATATATATATATATGTATAATTAATACATGGTCGGTTCACAGATTGGTTTGGATTCTGCACTCTCAAAACTGTTATCCAGACCCATACTAGAGAGAGTCATTGATTTAGTTCGAGTTGGACCTGATTATCCGTTAATTCTAGAACTAATTTAATTGGTTCAATTCGCATTCGAATGCATAATCGAGTTCGAACGGATAATCGAGTACCCGCTACCTGTGCTCACCCTTAATTTCAATAGGAGATATGAGTTGTTTTCTTTTTATCCTTGTAATGAAATGATGTGTTGAGATCACACCATGAAAGAGTTACAATCAAATTTAATTGGTCTGTTAATTAGACAATAATGTGTCACAAAATAACTATATTACCTATAATTATCTAACCGACAAAAAAATCAATCTAATTTATAATTTTATTTTCAGAATATTTTCCTATTAATCCAAAAAAATTAAACAGGCACAAAACTAAAGAGCATTCAAGTTCCAAAAATTCTAATGCTTTTGCAGTAGAAATATGATAATTAACAAAATTAAAAAAAGTGTTCATGTAACAAAGATCCTTGAAATAACAAGATTCTAACCTGTTCCCCTATGTTGACAACAACATAAGGGTCACTAGAAGAAGTATCTCGAACTGCGAGATTAATGCCTTTCTTAATCCTAAGTTTGAGGAGACCCAAGATACTGTCCATCGCAACACACCTCTATTAATTTCTGCACACCACAAAGATAAAAAGATATCAATGATATTAATTTAATTTTGTTACAATTTATCTATCTCTAATCTGCTGTTAACATTGAATGAATAAAACGAGAATTGAATGTTTAAGAAAAACATTATATCAACATAGGAAAGAGCAAAACTAGAATCATTAATGGGTTACGTACGATGTTGTTGTGTGTCCAAATTTTTATGGATTCAAACCCCAAAACAGAGATCAGAGGAGAAAACTAGTTAGCCAAGGTCAAATCATAACCTTGGCTTGTAACAAAGTTTGTGATCTCCTTGTGTTATAGGGGCCTAGGGCATTTCTATTCTCTGTGGCCCTCTATCTCCAGCTACTCCTACAAACTAGTGTGACCACAAATATTATTAAAGATTTATATTATACTCAAATTAGTACTTAAAAATATAATGATAAATCAAATTGGTATTTTTGTTAATTAGAAAATGATGTGACGTATTATCATTTAATTTATTTATAGAACGGTTAATTTGATATACAATTGTATCTTTTAGAAATAAATTTAAAATATTTAATCTTTTGAAAACTAAATTGATATGTTTGTAATTTTTTAAAAATTATTTTGATTATTAATCATAAATATAACTTTAATGTATTGTCAATATAAAATAATTCTATATGTGCATCTAATTATACAACGTCGTATAAAAAAATAACTACTTTTTTACATTAATTATATAAATAATCCTCTAAAAAAATCATTATGATTGGACAAATAACATTTTACATTAGTTCATCAAAATTAACTTTATCATTAATTTTAGTAGCCATAATTGCTCTAATAGTTGTTGGTCCATATAATTCATATATAAAGTCAGGAGAACTAGGGTGACATTTGTATATCCACGCATATTTCATTGACCCTAAGAAATGAAATATATATATCAAAGAGAGTAACATCACACACATCTAATCTAAGTTTAATTACCAGGGCATAACATAATTAGTCCCTAGCATCACATTTGGGTAATCAAGGTAAATTTAATTCTAGATAGTAAGGGGTCCTAAACCATATCCCATGCATAGATAGATAGATAGATACCATAAATTCCAAATAAATAAAACATTCTTGAAGGTATTATTATTATTATTTGTTATTACTAGTGGGCTTTGGTGGATTGAGTTTGACTGGAAAATCATCAATTTCATCCCTCCAAGGAGTATTCTTCAAAGGTGGTTCAATATTCTTCAATGCTACCCAAACAGCAGTGTTTACCTTGAATCCAGATCCAAATGCCATTTGCCAAACCCTGTCACCTTTCTTCACTCTTCCTTTGGCCTCACAGTATGCCAATTCATACCACACAGAGCTTGATGATGTGTTCCCAAACCTGTAAAGTGTCATTCTAGAAGGTTCCATGTGCCAATCATCAAGCTCAAGACTCTTTTGCATCCTATCAAGAACAGCTCTCCCACCTGCACCAGTAACAAATCCAAAAAACATCTTTATATTTTATTATATATTATATAAGGTATAAATTCAGATGGAGTCAATTTCACGTTGTTAGAATATAAATAGGATCAATTAGTATTATTTAATATATTTAAATATTTATTATAGGAGATTACGTCTTTATTATTACGATTTTTTTAATATCTATAAATACCCTTTTATATTGTATCATTCGAGATAACTTAAATAGACAACTCGAATACCCTCAATAATACACAAATTCTTTTTATATTGTGAACTATTAGATGAAAGTTTAGTCAAATTAATCAAATTAAATTTTATGTAAAATTGACTGCAATTGAATTTTTACCGTTATAATTCCAATTAAACTTGGATTAAATCTTTAAAACCCTAAACTTAATAGAATTGGAGGAGTTACCTGTGTGGATGCAAAAGTGATCGAAAGCTAACGTGAAATTGGGGACGTAAGCCTCAATCATGATCTTGAGAAACTTGCGTTTAACGAAGTTGACGACGAACTTCACTTTCTCCGAGATCGGGAGAACAACCGGGCCGAGGGAAGTGATGTGGATCTTGAGAGCGTCCCTGGCCACATTCATGAGTTCTTTCGAGAGAGAAACGCCGATTTTATGAGCCTCGTCTTCTTCCTGAAAGACACATTTGTAGCTGTTGTCGTCGGCGCCGACGTGCGTGCGAAGCGTGTGGATCAGCTGGTATTTTGAACGGCAGCGATCCGAAGGGTGGCTCGAGAGCAGAGCTGCCGAGCCACCCATTCGGAAGAGGCAGTTGGTTAGCATCATTGAAGGGTTGTTGCCTCTGTAAATGCTTGAAGTTTCATTTTCTGTGCTCAGCACCAATGCATATGAATTTGGATGTACCTGTTACATTTTCTGTTAGTTGTTTAATCTGTTAAGTCAAGAGAACTATTCGAACTCAAAACTTTTAGGTGAAAAGAAAAGAATATGTTATTTGAGTTATAATTTATTAGTAACTGAATAAAAAATATTAAAATTTAACTATATGTATCAACTAGGTATAAAATACACATATTGTTTGAATTATTTTAAATATATATTTTATACTAATAATTAATTAATAGTAATTTTTTTATGTATATATAACATAATTATATTGTTAATAAAAGAATAAAGTATTGATTAATGTTGGTTTAAATATATAGTGAATAGAAAAATATTAATTTTTGTGATAAAAAAACGAATTTAATTTTTAACAAAAATAGATAGTTAATCATATATATGACCACATTATCACCGTTTAAAAAATAAAGGAAATTAGTTAAGGTTATTAGTTAAAGGAAAATGTTAGGAGGCAATAATTTTATTGAATAATATGAACAATCACCAATCAAATAAAAACACACTACATTTTTAAATTAACTTTCTAAATTTTAATATTAAAATAACCATCCATACATTAATAAAATAAATATTCGATATATCTATTATTTATATTATTTAATATTTTCATTGTTCACTTATATTTTTCCTTAGTTAAATCTCGTAGGATCTTATTTAAGTCTAGATTCTCATTTTTTACTCTATTTTCTAGAAGACTTAAGTGTTTTATCTAAAATATTATTTACTTTTATTTTCTTTTGCATTGAAAAATGTTAATTAACGCTAGCTATCATCGAAAAGTGAAAAACAACCACCAAATCTTTAAAGTGTAATTGTTTGTTTTCCACTTTTAAATTGTACGATCCACATGCATTTTATTATTTTTGTATAGAAGCAATTGACTGATTTGAAATCTCTTGAATCTTAATAAATTTGGAAGGTAGAATGGACAAGAGTTCTAGGCATGAGTCATCATTACACCAACTTAAAACACTACTATTTGCATGTGTCTATGATGAAGCTTTGTTTTGTGTTGAGTATTGTAACAGTTGTAGCCATTAGGCATTAAATGTGTAACAATAGTTAATATGTTGTTGTGATAGATACAAGATTCAATTAATGCATTACACTATATATATTTTTCTGTAGAATCTGAGTTCACTGTACTTCCTACCTATAAAGTAATATAGTCTACGGTGATAGACCTACATTCAATATAGCAAGCCTTTTCCCTCACTAAATCTAGTACAAGATAATTAAGAACACCCACCAAATTTAAGGGACAAACACATGGTTTGGTATTTATAAATATCTAAACTTTTGTTTTGGGGTGTAAATATCTCTATAAACACTTAAATCTTGGTTTTTTTTTTTTGGTTTTATTACATAAACGGTAAGGGAAAGTATATGGAGCTAATGGAGTATTTGTATAATGTATATAATGACGGTTTAGGAATGTTCGATTCAGTAGGATATTATATGTTTATTATCTTTGATATCCGAATGGTTATTTTAAATAGTATGAATGTATTGTATTTGAAAAATTAGTAATATTTTATCCTGAATGTTCATTTTTTAACTCATATTAAGCCAAATAAATAATTTATTGTACATATTGTACAAATATTTTATTGGTTCCGACGGAATTTGGTAAGGGGAAACCTCGGATATGGTCTGTAATATTTTTCTTAAACATAATTTTGTGCTTCATATTTTTTATTTTTTATTGCATTAAAGTGTCGCTTTAGTGGGTCAAGTCATGTTGTATTGTTGTATATATGACACACATATAGAATAGGTGTATTTATTATGAGCACCTATTTTGTCCTGTAGTTTATCAACTATGTTACATAAATATAAAAAATTATTTATAAATAAATTATTTGTATATTAATATTGAAATGTGAAATGGTCGCATATTTATATTTATAATAAAATTTTATAAATTAAAATTTGATTAGCACTTTATAAAATAATATAATTAAACTAGATTATATTTATAATCAAAATACAAATAAGAGTATGAAAATATAGTAATGCTTAATGTTTGGTGTAAAATGTTTGATTGTGTTGTTTTCAAATATATTATTATTCTGCTATTGTCTCTTAATGGTTAGATTATTTGAATATAAAATATTTGATTATTTTGGTGGTTAATTATTTTATTAAAAAATTATATAGAATGGAGTCTATATATATAACATCATGAAAAATGATAAAACCTATTTTTGATAAATTTAAAATGCGTATTTTACTTTTACAAGAAAAGTATATATACTTATTGTATTTTATTTTTCTCATTATTTTCATACTTATATTTTTAAAAAAGAAAAAAAACATGCACTAAGATGTATAAAAAAAGTTACGATTAACATATTTCTATCATTTTTTAATATAATAGAATTTTATTATTCTATTTTTTTTTTTAGTTTTAATCATGTTACACAGGCACAAAAAATTTGTCACACACGCTAATCAATCACTCATCATATAAGAATATAAAATAACTCTGTTAATATTTATAATCATTTTTGTGTACCCTAGCCCATACATAATTACTAGTTTAATTTGTGGCATGGGCATGAATTAATGAGTGCATGCATTCAGGTAGTGTTATATATATACTACTGAAACTTTCTTAACGTTTAATGCATATAGTATCAAATCATCAAACTCTAAAAACTAAAAAGAAATAAAAGAACATAAAACAAGTAAAATTTATATACTTCACTTTATCAACCTTTTATTTCATCATATCCAATTATGATGCATGGCATCTGAGTGAGAAAATAATGGAAACAATCCATGAAGATGCATGAAATAATAAAGTTGGTAGACTATATTCACACAGAAGATAATTAAGCAAAGATGGTAGTTAAAATGAGAGCATGTGTTAGTGTTAATCAAACATCAAATTATTTAGTGAATTTTAATACTATTTTCACATGGAGTAGTATCAAAGTTAAGTTAAAATTCTTATGTCTTTTACGTGAAATTTATAATTAAAAATGTTAAATAATATAATTTATTTAACTAAAAATGAAGACTCATATATAGTTATATTAATATGAAATTAATATTTAAGAATCAATTAAATGACGATTTAATTAAACTTATTAATTATTTAATAATTTTTAAATATCAATTTTATATAAAAACATCTGCATCTGCATGTGAGTTTTTACTTTGATTCAATTTTATAATTAAGTGAAAATTCAAGTCCAGTCGATTTTACGTGAAGTTGATAATAGAAAACCGTTAGATGAAAATTTAGTCAAATCATTCAAATCATCTAACAACTTTCAACTATCAACTTCACATGAAATCAGTTGCACATGAGTTTACACTTTATAACTATCAATTTCATATGAAAATAACTGTATGTAAGTATCCAAACCTGAAGGAGTTGTTTGGCAAAATCCACAGCAAGAACACCAGCACTGCAGCCCATACCACTGAGATCATAGGTGAGAATGTTTCCTCTAAGCTTGTAGTGATTAACAATGGTGTCTGACAAAGACGGAGTAGGATTGAACAAACAACAATTCACAACAAGAATCCCAATGTCCTTACTCTGAACACCAGTTTTCTCAAGCAACTCATCAACAGCTCCAAAAAGCACCGTATCAGTTTCCTTCCTGGCTTCATCAAAAGTGAGCTTCGGTGGAATATGCAACACTCCCTCCGGTAGATACGTCTTCGGCCCCAAACCAGACCTGTCTAAAATCTTTGCAACCAACTTGAGGCTCTCTTCTGAGAGAAAACCCACGTGCTTGGCACGTTCTAGAATCATCTCGGTGGTGCAAAGACAAGACAGGCCTGGTTTGAAGCACGCGAAGTCTACCAAAAAAACATATCTTGTTCTCCTCACAACATAGTGGTACGTGAAAGCCGCCGCTAAACAAAAGGAAGTTATTAAAGAATGCCTACTACGGTTCAGCGACTCTTCGCCAGAACCGTAGTAATAAGCGGAAGCCGCGGCTCCCGCTAAAAGCGAGAGATATAAAAGATTGTTCATTATATTAGAAATCAAGAAGTTGAAGAATGGGTGAGTATACTTGAGCATTACTATTGTTGCATAGAGGGGGTATTGGAGATTTTATGATGGGTATGTGTGTGTTATTCTCTATAAATAAGGAAAAAAGAGTGTGTTTGAGTTTGTGAAAGTGTGACATGGTGGTGGAGAAAGTTAAAGAGAGTTGTACTGAGGGAGATAGAAGTCATAAGTGTTAGTAATTGTTGTTGTCAGAGTTGGTTTGGATTAGAGTAGTCATGTGAACTAATTTCTTTTCTATGTGACATGATACACGTTTAAGATTTTTGTATTCTAAAGAAAAAAAAATATTTATCAATATAAATTATATATATTTATACATAAATATATAATAACTAATTTTCGATATTCGCATAATATATATATTTTCGATCCGACCCGAAGACCCAATTCGGCTCCGAACATTTTAGGGGCTAATTTGGTATAATTTTACTGGGTTTAGGGTCGGGTAAGGGTCTTAAAATAGACTCGATCATTATTTCGGGTCGGATTTGGGCCATGACTTGGGTCACCTAAAATCGGACTAGTGGCTACACAATTAATATTTTGTGTATTAGTGATGGATGATAGCTATTCTTATGTGGAATTTAAGTATTGTAAAGCTTCATATTTTGTGTTATTAGTTATTATAAGATTATAAGTTAAATGTTTTATATTTAAAATGTATAAGATTTTAGACTAATCAATGCATAATATTATGTTATTTGTATTGATTTAAATATTTAGTGTTATTAGACAATATTAGTATTGATTATGGTTATGCTTTAATTTTAGAGAAGAGTTGGTTCTTGTTATATTTTTCTAAGTGAATTTTATCATGTAATGTATTTAATAATAAATATTAAAAATATTTATGTAAAATAATATATTTTTATAAAATATTTAATAATAAATTTAATAATTGATTTTTGTATATATATAATATTTTTATTCTACATAAATTCTTCATTAGAATCATTTTAAAAAGACAATAATATAAAATTATTTTATTTATTTTAATAATATTTAATTAATTAATATAATTATATAAAAAAATTAGACTATTTTAAATTAATTTTTATTTTCTCTTAAACATTTTTCTAAAAGAATAAAAATACAGTTATAATTGAATATCACCTCCAATCTAAAGAAAAAAAAAATAGTTTGGGGATTAAATAAGAGCCCACCAAAATTGAGGACGGTGATATTATTATTGAAAAAGTCTAGGGGGCTAGCAGTTTTATTGAATTTTGGCCAGCATGTAACCAGTAGAGGAATGTGAGCCATTGGATGAAATCTCACACCATCAAATCATCATTGATGGCTAGTTGATGGCTAACAATCACAAAAATTGCTGGCCCCTAGCATTACTCATTATTATTACCTAACACAACTTAAAGAAAATCTGAATTTTCATATACATTTCACTAAATTAATAGCTTGGAACTTCATCAATCTAATAAAGTTAAAAATAATTGTAAAGTTCTACCTGTAAAATATCTTGTTCTATTATATTGGCGGAAAGACTAAAATTACTAAGCATTTGAAGGTTAAGATTTAAGGTAAAGAACTAAAGATTACTACAAAAATGAGTAGTTTTTAGTGTCATTAAAAATAATATCTTAGGTAGTTTTTCGGTGGTCATTAATTAATTGCTAGAAAAAGTGTCCAAAATGAAGTAATCTTTACCGTTACCAATTGTCAAGTAAAAATATTTTTTAATATTGCTTTTAAGCCTTTTATAATTGATACATGGTATTATTGACAGTAAAAAATTAAATAAGTATTACCAAAAAAATTTATGTTAACAAATAAAAAATTTATTTTAACAATTATATATTAATCAATAAAATATTCTTAAACATTTTTACAATTAATTACCATTTAAAATATTAGATTAAAAATGTTAAAAAGTATATTATTTTCTTGTAGTATTAATATATGAAATTAAAAACAGTAAACAAAATATTGTTTTTATTATTTTCAGTTTTTTATAAAATATAAAAAATAAAAATCACTGAAAATAAAAATAAAAAATGAAAGTATAAACTAATTATATCCTTAGCTTTTCCTTTTGTATGGTTATAAAAATTTACTATATATATTGAGATTAAAATCATGTCATACATAACATTATACATTATATATATGTAATAAATAAATAACAAAAAATATATGAACTTTGATATATTCTATCAATAATTCAATATAATATATATGTCTTAGCTTATAAGTCGAAAGAATAATAATGTGATGCTTTTATACCCTATGCACTTTATCATTTAATTTATTGGATAACTCAACATATATTGGCTGCCTGTTCTTTTTGGGTAAATCTCGAATTCTCATCATTCCACTATCTATCCTTTAACTGGAAAGAGGGAGTGTGGTGGGTTGGTTTAGAAATCACAACAAATTTGGCCAACTATGTGGGCATCACTTAACTATCTCATCAATTTTTTTCCTTCAATTCTGTCATGCACATGTTCTTTTTAATGTAATGTTGGCAAAACAAAAATAATGTCATCTATATACTGAAAATTAATTTCTGTTTGAGATATAATTATTAATATTATTTTTTTATTAATTTAAATTTTTAAAATTAATGATTTTATAATATGATTTATAAATTTTGTGTCTAAAAAATCTAATACAAAAAGAAAATAAAACAAATGAAAAAAATAAGGCCTATTTAAAAAAAAAAACTCTCATATCAAATAAATTATCGTGTATTTATGTATTTTAATATATATCTTTCAAGAATAACTAATTTAAAAACTTATTTTAGGTATATATAATTGCAAAAACTATGTGAATATATATATATATATATATATATATATATATATATATATATATATATATATATAATTTATCTATTTTGGGCTTCAACAAATTTTGAATAAGATATTTTAATCTTCAAGTAAAATTAAGTATTCAATTGGTCCTTAATAATTAAATCTGTTAGTTATTTAGGTCTTTTATTCTGTCAATTCTGACGAAAAATAAAATAGTCTATGACAACTTTAACGAGGGATAAAATGGTTACCACGACATTCTCCCCTAATTTCCATCGTATTTTACATAACCCTAACATTCATACTCTCATTCTTCACTTTCACAGTCTTCTTTTCCATCTTCTCCTTCCTCCTCTTCAACTCCATAATCAAGGCATCAAGCCATGGTGTACTTGTCACACGTGTCATACCTATCTCAACATGTCATAAACTACACACTTTTTCAAATCTCTGTGATTGGTACACCAACCTCTTTCGCACTACACCCATCAGAAGTATCAACTTCCATGTCCTCGATAACAGCATCACCTCCAACCCTGACAACGTCTACCACATCCTTAAGAAAAAGTTCCACAACTATCTCAAGGACACGCCTTACTCCATTATCCGACAAGCAATATAGATTATTGGATATTAGGATATCATGAGAAAATTCTCCTTCAACATCATATCATATGCAAATTCTCATTTCAAATGGATTATGAGTGCTTCATTCTTTTTCTCCTGGTCCTGGAGTCCAAACTGGCAGACAAATTCAACCTCGTATCCAGGCTATTAGTACAGTGAGTAATGTCGCCATTGCTGCTCATATGAAATTGAAGCGATTACTGAACATTGATTCGGAGAAGAAACTGAAGAAAACGATTGGAGTGGTGGACAATGTGGCTATGGAGATGATAGGGTATAGGAGGAGGGAGATGATGACGACGACGGCGACAGATTTTAACAAATCGGATTTGCTGTCTAGATTCATGTGATCCATCGAAGACGACAAATACTTGAGAGACATAGTCATTAGTTTTCCTGAGTATGAATTGGTTGATAAAAAGTTGAAGATTTTTTTTTCTTATGAACATTAAAGTTGCAGAGTGTGTAGCTTGAAGTTGTAGTGTTAGATTATTAGGATTATGCGAGATACGATAGAAATAAGAAGAAAACGGTATCATTTCTAAATAGAAGAGTAGGGATTATTTTATTCCCCGTTAGAGTTGTTACGTACTATTTTATCCTTCGTTAGAGTTGATGGAGTAAAGGACTTAAGTAACTGATGACGGAGTTAATTATTAAGAACCAATCGAATAATTAATTTTAATTGAGAACTAAAGTGTCTAATTCAAAATTTTTTAGAAGAAAAATGAGTAAATACTATATATATATATATATAAGGTTGATATGTTCTTCTATAGTACAGTTTCACACGGGTTGTTTGTCACATGGAAACAAACAAAATTACATGATTCATATGAAATTACATATTAAGAAGAGTGTGATTAGTGTGACTGATTAGGATAAAATTATGCCAAGAAAAATCATGTGGCAAAGTTGGCTAAGATAGAATTATCCAAATAATTTTTGCATTATTTCTTTACCGAAATTCAACTTCGAACAACGTTAACGCATATTTGGTGACTATTCAAATTTAATGCATAATTATTTCTTATATTTGTACTGTTCCCATTCCTATATCATATTGTTAATATTCTTAAAATTTTTACCTACTTGCACCAAAACATCATCAATGCAAATATATACAGGTACTTTTTTTTTTAAAAAAAAATTATTATTTCAAGATATTGCTTGAGTTGTGGAAGAAAGTTTGGGCGTGAATTAATATGGTCCAAAGCTAAGGATGACAATGGATAAATGTGAAGGCGGGTATTTTTTTTCTTGCTCTCCATCCTCATTTAAAAAATTGTCTTCTATTCATGTCTTATACTTGTTATGGGTCCGCATTTAATTATCTCTGTAAAAAAGGAAGATATCTGCATGTATCTATATGGATATTATAAAAAAATAAAAAATTAACAAAAAATTAATATAATTCAATATATACAATTTAACATAATTCTACATATACAATTAAAATCCATGACATATTTATTATAAAAAAACATCTGTTAAAAAATATCATAAGGAATTAAGGTTAATAAGTTATGTGTATATAAATAAGCTTAATTACTAAATTAGTCTTCATATTTGGTGTATAAATATATATTATTTTATTTATTTTTTTATATTTTATATAAAATTAATTTTATAATTAAATTTTATTGTGAACCTAAGATGATTATATGACAATTAATATTAATATTTTTACAACAATTAAAATCAAATTGATGGGTAGTAGTTTTACACAGTACAGCTTTGTTTTTTCTTTGAAGAGTAAATTAAAGTTAATTCAAATTGTCATTTATTCGTCACTTTCGATCAGATCATGTTGCTGTCCCTGTCATTGAAGTGCCGTACCATGCATTATATATACATGCACCTAAATAGTTGATTTGATTTGAAGTTTGAACTTTATTAACTTGGTCAAATTCGGTGGAGTCTGAACCACACAGATCAACCAGGGTTAATGTATACAACCAAAAAAGGGTTAGGTTAGGTTAGTACAATCTGTTTTCATTTGGGAACATTAAAAAAACAAAAGGTTAATGTACTCAACCAACAAAGGGTTGAATACAATAAAAAGATCATATTGTTTCATTTTTTTTTATGGATATATCATCTTATATAAGTATCAAGTAGCAAGCTAGGAATCTAATAGTATATTAGTATTCATATATTTTAATATTTATCTTAATTTATATGATATGAGATTAATTTTGATATATTAATAATATAAAATATTTTACAAAATTATATAATAATGTTTATTTTTTAAATAATTATTTACGTAGTTAATATAAAAATAATTATTTTTTTGATATGATATTTATTAGGATAAAGTATTAAATTGGTCATTTATGTTTGGACGTAATTCTGTTTTCGTCCTTAAGGTTTAAAGTGTCATATTTGAATCCAAAAATATTTCATTTAGCTTTAATGTAGTTCCACCGTAAAATCAAAGTTAAATAATTAATGGAATGTCCTATATAACAGCAGTACAAAAACAAGATCGATAATCTGTAGAACAAGTACAAACTCTAGAAGCACAAAATTAACTGTGGATTTATTTATCATATTCTTTAGTTTTATAAAAAATATGTTATTTAAATTGTAAGAAGAATGATAAATAAATGTATTGATGTATACACGGTTGATTTTGTGCCTCTGGAGCTTGTACTTATTCTCCAAATTATTGACCTTGTTCTTGTACTGCTGTCATGTATTCTGCTAATTATTTAACTTTGATCTCATCGTGGGACTAAGTTGAAACTAAATGAAACTTTTTTGAATTCAAATAAGACACTTTAAATCTTAAAGACCAAAACAGGATTACGTCCAAACGTAGGAGACCAATTTAATATGTTACCCTATTTATTACGTAAGTAACCTGAGATAGGTGGATTGCGCTTGTAAGATTGGCTCAAACGCCAATGAGAGGTGGCCTCCGACTTGTACGCGTCCGAGAGCCACCGTCCGAGTTGGGTATGTGAAAGAATGAGGAAATGATACCTGCAAAGACACTTAGATGCCTAAGTTAGCAAGGAGTTTAGCAGGTCAGTGTATTTATAATGGTGATCCAATAATCACCGTTGGGGTAGTTCCACTTCTAAAGATGGATAATCGTCCCTTTATCTTAGGGTTGTTGAGATATGACTTCTAGAAATGGATTGAGAGATTTTGGGGACAATTACTTATTTAAATAAGTGTTAGGGTGTGTTTGGCAAACCCGTTTGAGAGGATAAAAGTGCGTTGAAGTTCTTTGAACGCTGTATTTTAATGTTTGACAATCTTTTTCTTTTAAACGCAGAAGTGATTTTGCAACTTAAAAGCACGTTTACTAAAAGCAAAAAATTGTTGCTTCTGCGTTCACTTCAACGTGAGTTCACATTTTATTATTATTATTATTATTGGTGTTTTCCAAAAGCGTTTTCATATTTGTTTCATTATTGGTATTTTTTAAAAAAGTTTTCATATTTGTTTCAAGTCATTTCAAATATTTTAAATTTTTTTTCAATTTTTAGTTTTTTTTATATTTTAGTTGTTTTATTAATTTTGTTATTTTAATTCTATTATAATATGAATTATTGATCTTATTAAAAATAATAAAGTAAATAAAAAAATTAATCATACACAACAATGGAATCATAAGTAATAATTAATAATAAATAAAAGAATACTAAGATTACTAATAAAATTATAGAATATTTTTTTGTTTGACATTGTAAAATTTATTATTATAATTTTTGTTCATTGTTTATTATTCTAATATGTTATAATATGTATTATTGTTCCTATTGAAAATGATAAATTAAATAAAAAATTAATTATAAATAATAATAAAAACATAATTAATAAAAAATTAGAATCTAAAATAGTAAACAAAATAAAATTATTGAGAGTACTCATAAAAAGTACTAAAATATATTATTTTATATCTTATTTTTAATTTAATAAATAAATATTAATTTTTATTAAAAAATTATAATAAACTAAAATAAAATTTTATAAAAAATATTATATAAAATATATACTAAAAAAATATAAAAAAGGATTAAATATATTAAAAAATAATATTATAATTTAATATTATATTTTTTTAATAATTAACTAATTATCTATCTAAAAGTGATTTTAACTAATATTATCCAAACAATTTCATTTTATCAAAATCAATTTTAGAATAAAATTGCCAAACAAAAATCATGTTGGCACAAACTCACTTTTATCCAAAATCAATTTTACAAAATCACTTTTATTCAAACTTCAGTTTGGCCAACTCTAATCCAAACACACACTTATTTGTCAGTTTATCTCTTATCCGACCTCTTTTGGGGGCGTCTATGTCAAGTCCAACCTTTTAAGTAGAGGTCGATTAGATGGTGAAGGCCAACATTTAGATTCAACCTTTTTAGTTTATCTATGCCTGGACCATAGTATTAACTCAGGATATGAATAATATTATTTAATTAAATACATAAATAAAACTATTTTATAATAACAATACATCAAAAATAAATTTTTATTATAATACAATATAAACTTATTTTTCTTGTTAAAACTAAGTTCTATTTTATAAAAACATAAAGCGAAATTTTCATATTAATTTTTTTTCTTTTTCATTTTCTTACTTTCATATTAAGTGGCTAAAATTTAAAACAGTTGAAAAAGTTAATCAATTTCGTTAGATGAATAATGAAATGTGTAAACAACGTGGATGACGGATGGTGTTTTAAATTTATTAACCATCTTATTTTACTTTTATCTTAAATTTACTATTTTTATCTAATTTTACTTTGATCTAATTATACCCTTTTCCAATCCAAATTCCATTTTCACCACAACCAACCGTCCATCATCTATCCCAGTATGCCCTCCTTGCCAACGAAAAATAATATTTTATTTATACGAAGAATAAATATGTCATTTGTATAAAGATATTAGTATATTATTTGCTAGTATGTTATTTTATACTAGCAATATATAAAAATTAAATTCTAATAAATATCAATTATTTTTGTTAGGAAATAAAAAAAATCACCATCTTCCAACTTCCATGCATTAATAACATAAGTAATAATCCACATACAATGTAAACTTGAAAAAGAAAATGCAATATTAGATAAGGTACACATCGGATCCATAAATAAATGAATCACATGCCTGTTGGACTTAATATATACAAGTATACATACATCATCAATGTACTGAGTCTTGATACAGCAAATACATATCAATGTATCATGGTCAGTACAGACCAGAAGTTCATAAAGACCAGATTACGTACATTCATAATATACATATATACATACATATATTCCGAACCCATACCGCTCTAATAATTAAATAAAAAATAAAAAATATATTTTTTTAACGTTTGATATTTTTTATTTTTAATATTTAATTTTGTTTTTAACATTTTTTTATTTTTTTTTAATTTATCTTTAAAAATTTTTAATTTTATCATTAATATTTTATATAAAATTAACGTCTAAAAATAAATAAAATTTAAAATTTAATTTTAATATATTATTAATATAAAATAATTTTATACGTACAATTAATTACGTAATATTATATTAGTAAAAATAATTAATTTATATATTAAATGCGTAAATACTAAATAATTATCAAAAAATAAATATATTTATAAAATATTTTATATATTATTAATATATTAAAATTAAATTCTAAAATTAAATACAGTTAAATATTAAAAATAAAAAAAATCAAATTAAAAATAAAAATATATTTTATTCTTATAAAAAAGCGGAGTCATTAATGCAATGTAGTACAAACATAGCACAAACAAAATATCTACTTGCATGGATATCCGAGTTTCAATTTTTTAAAATTTGTTGACCAAAATACGTTCATTAATATTCTTTTAAAATAGCTGGCATTCCTAGTAGTATCTTCAAAGAAAACGGTTGCAACTAATAATACATTAAGAAAATAAAAAAAAAATTTAATTACTCTACAGATTTTATAATTTTATTAATTTTTAATTAAATTTTTATATTTTTAATTAATTTTTTATAACACATCATTTTTTTTAATTTAATATCTGTTAACATTAAACATATCAAATATTTTTTGTGACTGAAATAAATTAAATAAAGAAAAACAAAATAAATAAAATAAAGAACTGCTTAAATAGAGGAACAGTCTCGTTTAAGACTACTCTTAAACTCCTTCTAAGGTGAAAGAAGCTCCATCTTTGCCATAGTATCTGCTACCGTGTTTGCATCTCTCATAATCAAACGAAAGTCAACACGCTAGATATATCTTATTTTGAGTATCAATGGATCAATAAGTCCAAAACCATGTTGAGTAACAAGATTAAATGCTTCCACACAATCCGTCTCACAAATAACATCTCGTTGACCCAAACACCCTCTTTGTCAACTCTCATTACAATTTTTAATAACACAAGCAAAACCAATACTATCACTCGAACCAAAATAACTAGCATCACAATTAATCTTAAAAATACTAATAAATGGGAATTCTAAAAACCATTTAATCTTACAACTTATTTATATATTTTTATCTTCCACTTATAATAAATACATATGAATTGAGATTTTTTTTTCTTTATTTTTTTTATTTTCTCTGAGATACACATAAAAATTATATTCTAAGATAAAATTTTCATATTTTTTATTTGGAGGCCGTTATCAAACACAAACCAATAGATATATTCAACAATTCACTCCATTAGTTATTGTAATTTCCAAACAAAAAATAACTAAATTCATCACAATCCCCTCGACGTCACTAGCATAAAACTTTAGAAAAAAATTCATCACAACTTAAATATTACCTACATAAAAATATGATATATGCTTAATCACATATATATAGTCACATAAGTAACTTTTGAAGAAAAATCTATCACAATCTCAATAACACAAAATTAGAATATTGACTGAAAAATCAACAGGACATAACATGAAATAATCCTATGTAAATTTCAACAGAAAATTCATCACACAACAATGAAACTTAATAGCTGTTTGTGAAAAAAAATAAAAATATGCACAAAATTCATTACACACTCAAACCAATAGTCACTTTTTCTTCTTTCTTTCTTTCTTTCTTCTTTACCGATTTCATCTTTGATTTTGACTTATCTAATGTAGGATCATAACCTGAAGGTCCATTGTGTGGTACCATCTCTTTCTTCAATTCCATCATCAACATTATCCAAAAACTAGAAATTTAAGACTAGAATTGTGTGAATGTGGAACAAAATAACAATTTTTTTTAGAATTTTTAAAAGAAAAAATCTAGAAAGCCAGTTTTTGTATTTTTTCGCTAACACTTAACCATAAAAAAAAGAGTAATTTTTTATCATTAGATATAATCTCATATCATTAAAAACACAATTAATGATTATAAAATATCAAAATTACTAGTCCCTAATTTTTAAAATATAGAAGTGTCCTTAACTAGCTTTTTTATCCTAATTGTGAAAATATTCATTTTTTTTATAGAATATTCTATCATTTCAAACGTTTTTATCACAAGAAAAATTAAATTAAAAAAATTATACGATATAAAAATTTAATTAAAAAAATATAAAAATCTAGTTAAAAATTTGATAAAATTGTAAAAACTCCGCAATAATTAAACAAGAGTGATCCTTTTAAATATGAATAAATTTTTTTGAAAGAACTTTAATTTTACACTCAGCACCTTAAATTAACTCGGAAAGAAATAAATAATCACACAAAAAGTATCTACCAAGTCCATATACTTCATTAGAGAGAACAAGAACAGAAAATGAAGCACTGCACTATAAGAGAGAGAAAAAGAAAAAGAAATAAATTAATTAATTAAGAAATATACATATGAAGAAGTATCTAACTATTAATATCATACAACTAATACATAAATGGCATATATAATCCCTGGTAAGTATCCAAGTAACGTAAGCACCAGATCTATCCAGAATTCAACCTACAATAATATTTCCAAGAAAACAAATAAGATTAGGAAAAAAAAACTTATAATTGAATTGTAACAACCGAAATTAATAGTCATAAGAACAATTAAACATTATAATTCATCACCCTGCCAAAACAAGTACAGAAAAAAATTATATTGAAACAAAAAAATGAAGGAACAAGAAGAAAATTAGATAATTAAGCCACTAATTAAGATTAATCTGTTGATGAATTTTGGATCATATATGAGAGAGGAGGGAAAAAGAGAAGTAATTACTCCGCAGCCATAACGAAGAAAAACACCAACAGGAGGTATAAAAATGGCCAATACGATTTCAAGAAAAGTTTCTGCACCCATGATATTATTGTTATGGAAATTTGAGGTTGAATAAATGATGAGTAGTGTGGCACAAGAAAGAGCAATGAAAGCGTTATCATTGATGGATGTGTTTGGTTTTTGATTGAGAATCATAAAGCGGTTACGGTGGCTCTGGCCATTATACGTGGTGGAAGATGCAAGCGCTTTCTACGCCACCACTGCTATACGTATGACACGTGTCTTTTTTACTATCGGGTGGCATTTTCCTTTCGTTTTTTCGAGTTTCAATAATCTTATGTACTGTAATAATATATGTGTCAACATACTTTTTTTTTTTTTTACTGATGATTAATTTATTACAGATCAAAATTTCATTTAAAATTGGCTAAACAAGATGAGATTCAATTCTTTAATATTTATTTAGACAGATGAATATATTCGACCAATACAAATTGATTACATTTTCATGTGATTTTTTTGGTGAATTTTCATGTGATTTTAAATATCCTTAAAATTTGATTAGAGTTAATAGCTATAAGTTATTTTAGAGAAATATGATGTGACTGAGTGTATGTTATACAATGAAGACTCACATGCTATATTATCTTTATGTGAAGTTTGATAGTTAAGAATTATTAGATAGTAATTTAGTTAAATTTATTAAATTATTTAATATTTTTTAAATATCAATTTTATATAAAGACAATTGTATATAAATCTTTACCATGTTATATGCATCATATGTCCCAGAGATTTTGTAATCTCTATATACCTAAGTGGTTAAAATCTCAAAAACTTAAAACCCCCGCTAAGAGTGAGTCAAAGCAATTGATTAATACTTAATAGTAAAAAATAAAAAAAAGTAAAAAAACAATGCATGGTTTTGAAAACTAGGCAAATGAGCCACAGGCCAACTAAAATTTATTGTTGCTCTGAGCATATGAATGTACTATAAGACCAGCAAAGCCGAGATACAGAAATTCAGGAATCAAAATCTGTTCATTACCTCAAGGAATTAACTGCCCTTTTTATTCTATCTCTCTCTCTGAAAAGAAGGCAATTTAATTATTAATGTACCTATGAAATAGTTTTGAACTATTCTGCTACAAATGAATGAGAACAAGATACAAGAAAACAATGAATCAAAATGTGCATCTTGGACAGTCACAGAGATGCTGGCAAATTGAGAGCCAAAATATGAGCAGCAATGAACACCAAATATGAGAGCTTGAATAACACATTACTCCGATCCGGTCGCCTTCTTCTGCGACATCTGTTTGCCGGATAGACTGTCTAGGGCCTTCCTTGCAAGCTCATAACCTGCTAAGTTTATGGCACCCAAAGGAGCAATCCAAAAGAACCTGGGAACTGCACCTTTATATAAGGCAAGAGGTCCCTCCTGCCGTAATATAGATAAGGCAACTACGGCAGTTGAGACAGACTGACCCTGTGTAGTCATCATTCTAGTTTTGATGACGTCAAAGGGCGTTGTGGTGACACCAGCCAATCCACCAGCTATAGCTCCAACAACAACTGCCTCCCATGGCTCCAGTTCCCGCTGTATTAGTCGTTGAACGGCCTTAAGAAATGCCACAACAAACATGACTTATATAGGAAAATGTTATGAAGTGTAAGGATTAAATACTATGGAGTATGGAAGTTAAGAAGATTCACTCAAATTATCATAAAATGCAGAGTCTATATGCATAGAATTTAGAGTCTTTTTTCTTTCACCAGGGCTAGGGACTGGGCTACCTGAGCAATCTATCTTAGCAGAGCATCTTTTCCATCATTTCTTCTGTTTTTCCATGGTTGATGCAGTCATTGACATCAATCCAAGTGGATAAACCAAGCTTTCATTCAACTCTCTCTGCGCTTATTTAGTGTTCTATATCTGTTACCTATACAAGCCAGGCTCTTAGTTATAGGGCGTAATAAACCGGTTAGCCTGACCTAATAAAAGTGGAAAAAAAGGGGAAACTATCCAGCTTCTATATAGGCTTTATGTTTACACAAAATTATTCATCTTATTGTGGCTGAATAGAATCTGGAATTAATAGAAAGAAATATCTGCCTCAATAATTATGCTAATTTTCAAACAATTTTATTGTGCAAGAACCTTCGTAATTTCCAAGAATAAATTCAAGTCTCAAGTCCTTTAAGAGACACCAAGAAACATGAATCAATTGAGTCCTGTAAGATACAAATGTGAGTTAAGTTGGAACTTCCTTTACTTCTGTTGAGTAACGTGTCAGGTAAAGCATGCCACATGTTATGTTTTTAACGTGTCACGTGACATACTAACGTCTAACAGAAGGACTAGTTTGACTTGTGTTCTATTTTTTAGGGAACAAATTGAAACATTGGATCTTTTAGAGACCAAATTGAACTTATACGTAATCATTCAAAGACCATTTTGAGCATTAAGCTTGGAAACAACATACCTTTTTAGATTCATCATATAGACCCATGCCAGCAACATAAAATGGAACTTCGCGACAAAGGGTAGCTCCAGTTCCCCGAAAGAAACCCCCAAGTCCATCTTGGCGCCAAGTCCCAACTAATGCCTCACCCAAACTGTCATAAAGTCCTGCCTGCAACCGCTGCTTCAACACCTCACTGGGTATCCGCGTAACTGTTCCCAAAATTGTGCTACATAATGATAATATAGAATTTACCTACATAAATGCTAATATACTAATTAAGGGTTTGTCTAGGAAAGCTACAAGATTAAACTTAAAGATTGATTTGATGGGACGTTTCTGAAAACCACAAAGTAAATGAAAAATGAAAGATAATAAAACCATGATCTGACATTATATATCACATACAAAGTTATATATGTAGTTATGAACTAATTACCTGGATTTCAGGAAGTTTTGTAGGAGAACCATGTAGCAATACCAACTTGCTAGCTTCAAATATCCCAGTTCGCAAGGCATGACTGTAGCATGAAAAGCATGCATGAGACAAGAAACAAAAATTACAGTTTCATTGTTAACTTAAATAATTGAAGGAGCTGCCTCCTCTCTTTTCTGCTTATTTTGATTAGAAACGAAGCTGGGAAGAAAAAGGAGAGAGATTAAAAAAGCAACCCTGACAACTGCCCAAGAATTGCAGGGATTGATCCCTTGTATAAACCCCTTGCTCCAATCTGTGGAACCATGGAAATGATTTCAAAGAGCGATAGTGTTGATGCCTGTACTTGGGTCTACAACACCAAACAAGAAAACAGTAAGGCCTCCCTTACAAAATTGTTACAAAATTTAAAACTCTGAAAGGATTATGGAATCACTCAATCACATCTAATAATATGTAAGCAGACAAATATATCAACTTCAACGGTAACTAGAGATTTCATTAAGTTAAAGAACTTGCCTTGATTGTATCAACTGGATGCATTAGTGCACAAGAAAAAGCACATGAAAGGCCACCGGCTATGGCTGACCGTAGAACACTCCCAGCAGGTATTTCATCAGGTGACGGAACAGCAGCTATGCTTGCTGTCTCGGACGAAATACTCCTGGGTATGAAAAAGATAAGGGTTAGTTATGAAGGATGGATCCTGGACATTAGTTGCAAGTTACAAGCTGAGACAAAAAGGGAAGTAACTACCAAATTGAAGAAAATATGAGGGAAAATTGACTGTATTTTCTAATGATTAATCTGTAAAATTGGGCTACATTACACAGATACCTAGTGAATATTTTCTAATGAATCGGAATTAGTATGGAAGCTGAGAAATAATGTAACAATATATCTCAACACTAACTACAAGTCTAGAATTCTATTCTATTATCGCCAACATTGTTGCAGAGTTACATTGACTGCAAAAAATCATTAAACTCCAAATAGAGTGAAACGGCCACTTGATAAAAGTTTAAAATGGAAGAAGGCCTTATATAACTAATAGATACTGGTTTTCAGAGAGCAGAAATAACAGTGATATAGATGTCAAACCTGGCCAGGAAAAGGAAAATATTAACAATCCGAGACTTATTTGTCCTTTTCTCTATCCAAACAAAAATCATTCTTTTAAACTTAATTTTGACATACTCATATGCAAACCAAACACAAACTAATTCTTCTGAAAGTAACTTTTTGCAACTTAATTATTTTTAAGGTAGTTTTTCTAAAAGCTAAACCAAACATACACCAGATCTTCTGAAGTTGCATGGGCATTGCTATCTCTGTCAAGCTCCTTAAAGAACCTCTTTCCTGTAAGATGATGAGATGAGGGTCATTTCAGATAACAACATAAATAAAAGTTTGTCATACACATCTTGAGGTACCTCAATAATTTTGTATGTATCACAAAACTCATAAGTCAAATCCTACATCATTTTAAACTCTACTAGCCATTCATTATGTTTGGTAAAGAGACTATTTCCACCTGTTTAGGCACAATGATATTGCTATCCTTCTGCTAACGTATGCGAAAGTGCGAACACACATATCCATACATGTATCAAAGCATATCTTAGTAACTACATTTCACAATTTAAACATTAAAAGCACAAGTGCACAACACAAGCAAAGAGATTCTAGGTTCTGCACCATTAGAGATGCCATACCTTCAGCTTCCTTGTTTTCAAGGGTTGCACTACCATCTCCATCTTCATTTCTTGATTTGCAGCTTAGTCCAACTACACTAGATGGAACACCACCTACCTTTGCAAATCTAAAATCCCTCATGAAATCATTGACATCTAATCTGAGCCATTTTGCAACTACTTTCTTATAACTAAATCGAGATGAAGAAGGTCGCCGCGGGGATGTTTGCCCGAAATCAATCCGATCTTCGTGCACTACCTTATCCAAATGTGGAAGAGACTGACACAACTGATCAATAAAACCCATCATGCACTTTAATGGAACATGTTTCCCTTCTGTCTCCCAGTCACCCTTTTCCGAAGTAGTTCTAACAAACTGACTCTTTGATCCATTTAGCTTCTCTTCAGGCAAAACAGCGAGCTTCATGCAAGAACACAATTCATCTTCACCGTCCATTTTCTGAGATCTCTTTACTCCTGATTTGAAAGAAAATGGCAGAGCTTGTATTAAGCCATTAACAACCTCCTTCTCCTTCAACCCTGTACTCCAAATTTCACCTTCATTCACATGTACCTTCATTGAGAACCCCTTTTTCTTCGCATCACAAATCTGAAACTTGCAAAGTTGCTTCACCCAACAACACTCAAGATCCATTGCGGCCTTCCTAATATTCACTTTGACAACACTAATCGAATTGAAGAAACACTCAAGTGGTTCATTTCCTGACATCATCGCCGATCAAAAACCCTTGAAAAAAAAAAAAAGAAACAACGCTATAAACATTTTTCACACAGTTCATCGTTCAGAACAAGAAGGAAGGGAAGGAAGTTCGTTACCATAAGGATCACTCTGATTGTAACCGTCTATGAAGCAGATTGGAACGGAAGAATCTAGCAAAGATAGCGTGATTTAAGAACTGATTGAAGTGATTCTGCGCCAAGAGGAAATGCTTCCAAGTTTATTTTGACTAGTTTGACTCATTTAAATAATTTATTCTAAGCTCATTTTAAAATATAAACTACTAAATTAAACTAAATTAAAAATATATCACTAATTTAATTTTCATTTTCCACCGTTGCGTATCTCATTTTTTACGCGATCTCTACTCCGTCTGCGTTCGATTCGCGTTAGCCATCTGCTTCTGTTCGCCGTCGCTTTTGCGTTCACCGCCACCGCCGGCGCATCTCCGGTTCACCGCTTCTTCTCTCGCCGCTTCCTGCGCTGTCCTGTCCCTCCTCTGCTTCTTCTTCACCATTTCTGCGATTTTCTTCTCTCAGATCTAACTCTTCAGCTTTCTCTGGCTGCATCGATCTATCAATGGTGTTCACCATCGAATCTTTCATGGATTTTTTACTATCCTTTTTACCAGGTAAACCTATCATTATTCCGTTGAATTTCACTCACCTGCTAGATGATGGAATGGTCCTGTTTCTTTTAATTCTGATATCATCAAGTGAGAATAATGTTTTATGCTTAATTATTATTGATTTAGGTTTATTATTATAATAATAATTATGATTATGTGGTTACAAAGATGGTTTTGCGGTTATTATTTGATTGATTTGTTTGTTGTGTATTTAGACATTGGATTCACTTGCAGCTGTAGTCATCAATCATGTATTGTTCATGTTTGGCTTAGTAGTAACAAGTGCCTTTTCTATTTGTTTGATGAAGCAAATGCAGCATAAGCATGTCAAACTCCTCTGAATTTTCTTCGTGCTTTAGGCAAACAAGAGAGCATTACTTATGAGATTATACAAACAAAATACTAAACATTATTGATTAGTCTCCAATGCTTGCTGGCGTAAAATATAGTCCTTTAGGCTTTGTGTTTCTTCTTCCAGCTTTCACATATATATAGTTATGTGTAGTATGTAACAATGTAGTTATCTCTCTTTGTGTATGTTATACTATGGAAGTATTGTTTCTAGTATGTTGATTCTTTTCTGGAATTCTGTAGGGAAAATGTAAATGTACCTTTAACTGAAATCTCCAATCTGCCTCTCATGGACAAAGGCAATGGCTGCAGCTTCTCAGCGGTTACTTCAACTGCCGTCATTTCAAGTGTCATTTTTGTTATCACATTGATCTTGGTTCGAGTCCTTTTTGTCATATATTGTAGCAGCAGGCCTATGAGCAGAAGAGCTCAAAAACCTGTTAGTACCCTCATTATTTTGGGATCAGGTTTGAGCTTATTTTCCTTCCTTTCCATCCATATATCACGATACTTTTACCTCAATTGCATCATGAAGTTTTGGTTTTATTTTTCTGTAGGAGGTCATACTGCCGAGATGCTTGATCTATTGGCAGTATTACAGAAAGATAGGTTTTACCCAAGATTCTATATAGCTGCTGCGACTGATAACATGAGTTTGCAAAAGGCCGAGTTGCTGGAGAACTCCCTTGCAGCAGAGGTACTATTTTTGTCTGTCTCCAGAAGTGCCTTATATATTAGTGAACTTTGCCACAGTTATTCCCAAGAACACAGTAGTCTGCTTTGTGTGTTTTTGGGGCTCTACATGGTAGTTGGGTGCCTTTAGTCGAATGAAGTCTTGAGTCCTTTACGAGATTGGTGGCATCTTGGAATATAAGATTTAATAGTTTGTGAACTTGTGCACCTTACCTTTGTTGCACTCTGTATGAATCTATAATGGTAGTTTAAGGTTTTATGTTGTATATTTGTCTCTGTCAATGATTATTATAAGGAAAAATAAAGAGATTACGTGAAACTTTCTTTGAGGATAATATATTGGTTGAAGTCCAAGTGTATTTGGAGGTGGGAATAACTAGACTTCAGACTTGACTTTATGATCGTAAAATGTACCTGTGTTCCATTCGCATTTCTTCCAGGAGTATATATCTATGATTCATAGGTGATTTGTTGCAAGCAGTTTATACTTCAGGGGGTCTAATTGAGTGGTATCAAACTTGGTGGAAATTATTGTCATAAAGTACATTCTCATAAAAGATAAATCACTATTTCTCTATTGTGTCATTAACTTCTTTCTGAAGAGCTGCTTGATGATGTGCTCTTAATTTTACTTCTGCTTATTGTCAATGGTTTATAGATTCTGCTCAGGAATATTTGTTGTTTTATTGCAGAAGGGAACACCGATAACCAATGCTGGAAAGTTCATGAAGATATATCGGAGTAGGGAAGTTGGTCAATCTTATATAACCTCAATTTGGACTACTTTAGTTGCAATGGTACATGCCCTATGGCTGATGATTAAAATTAGACCTGAAGTGGTACTGTACTATGTCTATCCTTAATTTCTTCTGTCCATAATTTCTGTCACTCTTCTTATATATTAACTATTGTTACTATTCAGATACTTTGCAATGGACCTGGAACTTGCATTCCCATTTGTGCAATTGCATTCGTATTTAAGGTTCTCATTCCCTTCATTGTTATATTTTCATCTCTTTTACTTCGTTTATCCAATTTATTTGACTATTTTAGCTGAATGAAATCTTGTATACCTCATTTTGTTTTTTATGCGGAGCCAACACACAGTCATTCACCATTAAATGGGGTTTAGAAGAATCCGTCTCATGTGAATCTTACACATCTAATGGGTGTACAAAATAAAAATCAGTCCAGGAAACACATTTATTAAGCTGATACTGAATTGTGCTTAACCATTTGCGTAGGTACTTGGGATCAGATGGTCATCAATTTTCTATGTCGAGAGTATTGCGAGAGTGAGGAGGCTCTCCTTGAGTGGACTGCTTCTGTACAAGTTGCGAATCGCCGATCAACTCTTTGTTCAATGGCCACGGCTGCAACAGCAATATCCGCGAGCTATCTATGTTGGCCGTCTTATGTAACTCATTGTTTCCTTTAATATCAATTGAGAGAATTTTGTATACTGAATCCAAAACAGCAAAACATAATTTTGCCTTGATTGAGAAATATTGTTGTATAAGCAAATCCTTCCTTACTTTGCAATGGGTTCATAGACGTGGGCTTTTTGTGGCAGTTTCATTGGTTTTAAATTTCGAAGATTAATTCTTCTAATGGATATGCCAGACTTTTTCTATACATCCTTAGCTTATGACCTTCTTGGTTGAATTTTATTTTTATATTTTTTCTAATACAAAAGTGAAGTATTCTATAGAGACTTTAGAGAGTAAAATTTTAAAATTTTCAAAACAGGTACATACCAAGCACATTTATTTATTAGTTCCATTGCAATGATTACATCCATTATATTTAAGGGTCGCTCTACTATAAAGATGTAAATATGTAAAGATTTACAGAGATTTAATCTTGTGGTGACACGTGCTATGGTTAAGGGAGTATAGTATCAGATTTGTACTAGCTGCGAATGACTCTGGGAGCCTGAGCTGAGAGCCTGAGAAGTTGTTGTGGCATAACGGGATTTTGTAAAAATGGATTCCGTTGGGGCGCTTTGGCTTTTGGGGCTCAGTTTATGCCTCAAATGTGGAATCTACATGACAATAAATATTGGGTCTTTAAATGATAATATAAAAGTTATTCAAAAAATGTAAATTTTTTCATTCAAAAATATTTTTGAGAAAAAAACGCATTTCTTATAAATCGCGTTGATGAACATTAAATAATAGTAATTAAAAAAAAACTCAACCATAAGGTGTGTTTGTGAAACACGTCAAAAAAGATAAAAGTGCGTTTTAATGCTTTGAACGCTGTTCTTTGATGTTTGACAGCTTTTTTTCCTCTGAACGTAAAACGTGATTCTGCATCCCAAAAACTCGTTTACTAGAAGTAAGAAATTATAACTTCTGCGTTTACTCAACATACGCGTTTAGGTTTGTTGCTAGTTATTATTAGTTTTTTCGTAATTTTTTAAATAAATACTGAGAATATTAAAACAATTATTCTAATTTTTGTACAGTGTTTACTATTTTAATTTTTTATAATATATATTATTGTTCTTATTAAAAATGAAAAATTAATTATAAATAATAATAAAAATATAACTTATAAAAAATTATAACCTAAAATAATAATAAAAATAAGATTATAAAAAGTACTTAAAAATATTAAATTATGTTATTTTATATATTATTTTTAATTTAATAAATAAATATTAATTTTTACTATAAAAATTACTTAAAAAGTTATCAATTTTTATATATTTTTTTAATTTTATAAATAAATATTAATTTTTATTACAATAATAAAAAATTATAATATACTAAAATAGAGTACTATAAAAAATTATATAAAAAATACTAAAAAATATAAAAAAAAGATTAAATAAACTTAAAAAAATAATATTATAATTTAATATTATATTTTTTTAGTAATTAATTTATTATTTATCTAGAAGTGATTTTAACTAATATTATTCAAGACAATATTTATTTTATCAAAATCAATTTTAGTAAAAATTGCCAAACATAAATCATGTTGGCACAAACTCACTTCTACCCAAAATTAATTCTACAAAATCACTTTCATTCAAACTCCAGTCTGCCTAACGTAAATCCAAACACACACTAAAAAGTAGTTTTTGCACCTGCATGATGAAAAGAAATTGGCAAATGGGGCTGGAGGGGAAGGGAGAGAACAATACAATAAAGTATGTAAATGAAGTAAAATGACTTTGAAAGAAACGACAAACTAACCATAAACGGGACGCACTGTCTGCTTCGCCAACTAAGGTAGGTTCAAAATATTAGCCCGTCTTACTTTACGACAGAAGGTTGAGATTTAGGATACGAAACATAGGCACTCTAACAGAAAAATTTATGAAGATGGTGGATACCATGACAAGGAAAAAGATTAACATCATTTGCCTATAAGAAACAAAATGGGTCGGTACGAAAGCTAGGAAGTTGAATACTTTAGGGGTTAAAACTTTGGTATACTGGAAAGGTGGAGAATAGGAATGAGGTAAGTATTATCATGGATAAGTAGTGGAAGAAGGACGTAGTGGATGTCAATAGAGTGGGAGATCAGATCATCTCTGTCAAATTTGTGGTGGAAGGAGGTACTTGTCATGTGATTAACACATATGCACTGCAGGTGGGTTCAGACAAGCAACACAAAACAAGGTTTTGTGAGGATCTAGAGAGTTTGGTCCAAGATATACCTTCGGGAGATAAGATTTTCTTAGGAGCAGATTTAAATGGCCATATTAAAAAAGAAGTGATTGAGTATGAAAGTATTCATGGAGGCCATGGATGAGTGGTCATACACGATTGAATAGAATAAGGAACGATGATAAGAGAGAGTTGAAATAGCACCTATTGTGAAAAAGATGGTAGAATCGCATCTCAGGTTGTTTGGACATGTGAGAAGAAGACCGACAGAGCACCCAATCAGGAGGGTGGATGAGATGAAAGATGAACAAGGGGTGAAAGACAAAGAAAGACCTAGGAAAATCATCCATGAGGTGGTCAAACAAGATCTATATGTAAATGGTCTCTCTGTAAACATGATACATGATAGAGCTCTGTTCATACCCTGGCCCAACACTATGACCCAGGTCCAAACACACCAAAAGGCCCAATCTAAAGATTGGCCCTCGCCGTCCACCGACCTCTTCAGAAGAGGTCGGATTCAACACATACTTCATCCCAAAGAAGTCGGACTCGAAGGATAGCTGACAGATAACACTTATTCAAATAAGTAACTACCCTTAAAATCTCTCAACCCATTTTCATGAGCCATATCTCAACTACCCTAATATAAAGGGACGGTTATCCATCCTGAAAAGTGGAACTACTCCAACGGTGGTTATTAGATCACCACTATAAATACACTGACACCCCTCAGGTATCTCTAAGTTCCAATATTCTCTAAACCTGCTTGGCCTCTTGCTGACTTAGGCATCGGAGTATCTTTGCAGGTACCAGCCCCATTCTTTCATACATACAACTCGGACGGCGGCTCCCGAACGCCAACAAGTCAGAGAGCACCCTCCAGTAACACTTGGGCCAATTCTCTAAGCCTAAACCGCCAATTTTAGGTTACCTTCGTAACAAGCTCAATGTCATCATTTGATTTATGTAGTCGACTCCACCAAATGAGATAAATACTTTGTTGTTGTTGTTATATTATTTAAAAATATTAAAGAAACAATATTATTGTTTATTTTCTGTTTCTATTATTTTGTTAAAAATATAAATAAAACAACCAAAAAATTAAATATTAATAAATTATTATTTTCTTACAAAATTAATAATATATATATGTAATCTTTTGAATATTATGTATTTTAATAATATTTATATAATTTTATGTAATATTTTAAAAAATAATATTTAGGATATTTTTTATCTTAAATTAAAATAATTTATCATATGTCAAGTAATATAGATAAAATTTAATTATTTTATATTTTATATATTGAAATAAAAAAAATCTTAATATGAATTTATTTTTAACATAAAAAATGTTACTCCATATTTATTGAATTTAATAACAAAAAAATTCATAATTTTTTATAAGTTGATATGTTTTGTATTGTTTATTTAAATTTATTCTAAAAGTAGAAATGTTATTATTTGTGTAGTAATATGCTCTATATTAATTAAAGTTTTTTAATATTTTTTTATAACTATTTAATTTTTATTTTATAAAATCTAATAATATATAAAAATGACATATTTAATGTGCAAAAAATTATTCATCTCATACTCTCATTTTAGACACCCCATTTAAAAAAGACTCCATAAATATATAATGAAAAAAATTAGATATCCTATTCTTTTTGTATATAAAGGGGCCAAAAGTCTAAGATTTCCTCATTTCCTTCAAAATATTAACACTCCTAATATTTCACATTCATACAAATACACTTCTATGCCGCCAACAAACTCGTACTACCAAAATCCAACAAGAGACCACTCATTAGCCAATAGCCATAGCATGAGGAGCCTACTTATCATCTCGTTCGTTGGCCCATTAAGGTAGTGCTGTTACCCTTTACCATCATGTTACGGAGAGAGCTCTTAACCCAGCAAACAAAGCCGCTACTCCAACGTACAAGCCGTTTATGAATGTCCAGCATCTGACAAAGGCGCCATCAACTTCCCACGTGCGTGTCTCAATCCCAACGGCTGAAACAGAATATCTTTATCTCTGTACATTATGAGATCTGTATGCTATAATTCTCCATTTAATAGTAATTCTTCTAATGGATATGTCAGAATAATTTTTATGCAGAAATTATTTTTCATATGTGTACTGTGTATAAGAAGTCTCTGGTACGAGTTGTGAGATGGATCGGGGATTACTTACGCTCAACGGGATTCTACCACGTTTCTAGGATTCGGATGATAAGAGGATTTCATCGCGATATTCGGTCATGAGCCGTTTATCAGTAGTTCTTTGAAATCTTATATAAAGTTGGGTTGGGTTCGCCGCATCAGAGACACAGAGCCATTGGACACTAAGGAGTCTATTAAGAGATACATCAGATGTCAGATTTTCTGTTTGTTGGGTTCGACCCTATTCACGGATAAGTCGACCGCATATGCCCACACGAATATCTGGGCATATGCGGATAAGTCGACCGTATTCGTGTGGGCATATGCGGTCGACTTATCCGTGAATAGGGTCGAACCTAACAAAAAAAAATCTGGAATATGACTTATCTCTTGATAGACTTCTCAGTGCCCAATTGCTCTGTGTCTCTGATGCGGCGAACCCAACACAACTTTATATAAGATTTTTAAAGAACTACTGACAACCGGTTCGCGATTGAATATCGCGATGCTCTGGCTCTGTAGGAAGTCGCTACTACTATTTGTCCAGTTGCTCATAGGCTCTTCATCAATGGGTAGGTCAAATATATGAGCGACATCTTCTAGTGTCACAGTAACCTCACCCACAGGCAATACAAATGTATGAGTTTTTGGTCTCTACCTTTCCACTAGAGCAGCTAATAAAGGATAAAATTCTCATCCTAAAAACGTGGTAGAATCCCGTTGAGCGTAAGTAATTTTTGACCATCAAATTCCATGTCCGCGACGAATCTAGTTTATGAACCATTAGAATCCTGTTAGATTGGTTCAACAAAAATATATTTATTCACTAAATATTAGTTTAAATAAATAAAAATTAATACAAATAAATATTTATAATACTAATTTACATCAATATAAATATTGTTATTTCTAATCATAAATAAAAAATATTTATTTATTTAAATATTATAAATAAATATTTATATTTATTTTTGAGAATAAATAAATATAAATAATTTTTATTTTTGAAAATAAATAAAATATTTAATAATATTTATTTTTAAAATATTTAATAATAACATATTTTATAAATATTCATATGTTTATTATAATATTTATTTATTAAAATATTTAATAAATATTCACATATTTATTTTTAAAAATAAAAATATTTATTTACTTATTAATATTTAAATTATTTATTAAATATACAGAAAAATAATTCTATTATAACAAAACATTTAAAAAAAAGAGTATATATTCACATTTATATAAAATAAAATATGATTATATTAGATAAATAAAAATATTATTTGAAAATATTAATAAAATACAAACATAAAAATTATAATACTAAAATAATAACAATACTATATTTTCACATGATACTAACAATAACAAAAAATTAAAAAAATTTAAATACATAAAAAATAAAATTTATCAACTTACATAAATTGAATGATCCAAATAATTGATAATATGTTCTTCGGGTGCCGTATAATTTCATACTATTTTTTTTAAATAAATACAAACTAATAATTTTTTTTGTATGTATATTTACTCTTTTTTTTTTTTCAACACACTGAACACTTCTTTTTCTTCCTCACTTCATTTCTTCCCTCTTTAACACAGAAAGCTCGCTACACAGAATGCATGAAATGGGTATTGAGGGGCTCAATTTATAGAGAGCTTCAGCTGCGTTCGCTGCTTACCGGGGTGGAGGAGCTGTCCCCTGCATGCAGACAGCCTCCAACACGCCAACCCCGTGTTGCTGCAGCTCCTTGGGAAGGCGCGGAATCTCTGCAACGCCTGCTTGATTCGCAGGCAACACGCCCAGCGCGTGTTGCCAGCGAGCTTCTACGCCCACCGCGTGTTGCCAGCGAGCTTCCACGCCCACCGCGTGTTGCCAGCGAGCTTCCACGCCTGCTAGCTCGCCACATCACCATGCCCACCGCGTGTTGCCGGGAACTGCCACGCCGCTGACGGACCCTGTCACCACGCCCCTCGCGTGTTGAACCTGACATTCACAAAGCGGCAAAGCACCTCCTTCCCCAATATTGAGCAAAAACACCAATGTCTATATTCCATATGAAAAATAATTTTTGAAAAAAGGTAAAAATTAAAGGAAGAAAAATTATTGTCTCTATCCGAGTCTAAAAGGATTTTTTTTTAACGTCAGTTTTGGGAATGACTTGCAATAGTACCAAAAGTTTGTGGGAAAGCCAATATTGCCCAGCAATTTTAAGGGTGCTAATTTCTATTTCTGTCTTAGGCTATGGGTAGAGGGATATTCAAGAAAATATTGAAAGAATTTATCAAAAGTGGTTGAAGTATAAATAAACTCAAGAGATACATGATTTATGACAAAATATAATGATATTGTTTAATTTATGTAATTGAATTACTTAGTGAGATAAGACTTTGTTGTTGTTAATTTCTGTCTCCATCTCATCAGCCCCCTTTCAATAATGTTGTCCTCATTGGTCATCTCCCCTTCTTTTTCAATTCCGCTTTTTGATTTTCCCTTACCTTCCTAAAAGGGTTAGAGTTAGAGTTTCGCTATGAACTATTGTACGATAATTATGTAGAATCATAAGATGCTTCCCCCAACGCATGAAGTAGCAAGTTAAACAACTAATAAATAGATTAGTTTTTAATTGCTATACTTTGGCTACATATGTGATTCTATTTGCCATTTCTCACAAATTCTTCAACAAATCACTATTGGCTTTTGTTAGCCTTTTATCAATGTGACAAAATCTTGTAGAAATCATCTCTGTTTCTATGTTAATTTGATCAATCATATCTTATATGGAAGGATGAAGGTTTATCTTTTTGGTTTAGATACTTAGTAGCCCTAAAGAGTCTAGTATTAGTATAGAAGATTGGAAATGAATTCAAGGCACATCCATTCTTTAATCACTAGGATCAAGATAGATATTATTCGAATTACAGCTCATTAGTATCAATTTTAATGAAGAGAATTTATAAATTCCAGTTCAGTTGTTTACAAGTTTACAGAACATTTATCTTTTGTCTAGGGGATTGGCTATACCTAGACAAAGTTCCAAAATACATACAATTCCTCTCAACACTTTAACTTAACCTTAATCCCTCAGTCACAAAGCCAGCTTTCAAAGCACTCTTCTTTCCAAGCACACAATGTTTACAGATAACAATGGCTAGCCCCAATCCAGCACCAACAGGCATGGGTTGAAGGTAATATCTGCCGTTCAATATTAAGCAGAGCAGCAGTAGTGTCTACAGTTTCTCAGGCTTTTAGTAAGGCGAGTGGTGAGCAAAGCCTGGCAATGTTCCATGATAGTTTAGCGACATTTCTTATGATAACCTTCATGTAGAGAAGCAGCAGTTCTTACAATTGTTCCTGATTGACAATATATAATGATAATGACAGTTAGAATTAACAGAACACATTGAAATCCATATATCTATCGAGTGACAGAACGAATGCAAATCCTTTTTTTTTTTGAAAGAAAATATCTCAACACACCCTGTGGAGAAAGTTCAGATGAATGCAAATCCTAATTCAAAATAATAATAATAATAATAATAATAATAATAATAATAATAAATGATGATTTGAATGCAAAACCTAATTAAAATAACAAAATAAAATGTCACATGACTTCAAAAATTTTATCTATGCACATACAGGTAACATTTTATCTATGCACATACAGGTAACTAGTGCCAAGCATGCAGCTTCAACATTACTAGGGAATAGGGATAAGATGCAACCTCTAAGTAAATATAGATTGCACAAAACTTAAGATTCCAACTAGATTTCCCCCATAATTTTCATGATTAAATATTTTAACAAGGTTGGGATTAATAAAAGAATAACGAAATCCTACCTGAGTAAGATAATAATTAGCCCAGAGATTTTTTTACTTTGGTCTGGGGAACATCTTCTGGAGTTGAGAAGAGTGCTGCATAGTATTAAAAGACCAAAGTCATTGCACGAAAAAAAAAAAAAAAAAAAAAACACAAGCAATTTGTATATACAATTATACAGGATCCCAAAAATTTTCTATTTTCTGTGATAAAGCCACTAAATTCCTTTTGGTTTGCGTCCCTCCACTGGAAAATGTGTAATCCATGAAAATTTTACATAGCTCCTCTAATACATATTTTAGCCAACATTCCTGGGAAATTATGTTTCTCCATTCCAATTGAAGGTGTTAATGGAATTGAATGGAATCTATTAAATTAAGTAACATCAATTCCATAATTATTTTGTTAATGCAAACAATGGGAGCTCAAGGAAATTTAATGGGCTTCCATTCCACTCCACCATACCACTAATCCAAATGTAGCCATAGTGCTTTTTATGATAGCATGTAGACTACAGTACCATGCCTCCTAAACGTTTAAGCAATTAGGTACAAATTCGTCAATGATTTTATGGGTATGTTTGTTTTGAGTTCTAGAAGTAATTTTACAACATCGACAAAACCTGAAAACTGATTTTTCTTAAAACCTACTCTCTCTAGCTTTTTCAAGAAAGCTGAAAGCCAATTAGTTTGAAATGGCAATTATTCTTCATGGTGTTTGTTCATATAGGATAAATAAAAAGCTGCTTGATCATTCTAGCAAAACAGCAATGAAGAGGTGGGGAAACAAGTGACGCCATCGTATTCTACCATGACTTTGCTTGACCTCCCTTATATAGTCTATTTTCCACATAATAGAAACATTTATAAATGCAGATTTGCAAAAGTGACACCCACAACTAAAGTATTATATTCAGCCCAAAATGTGCTTATGCATGCAGCATCTATCAATTGTTGTGGATGAGAGACAAACTCAATTATTTCACTGAATGCAAACAATTATGTATAAGGAGCATCAATATGTACCTGCAGTGTTGAGCCACCACTTGAGAACCACCAACCTACGTTTCATAAAAATAAAGAACCGCTTCCAAGCAAACACGGCTTTCATTTCCAGAACATTTTACTGCAATGCCTAAAGCCAAACATTTACAAAGGGTAATTATCTCGTTTACTCACCAACCATTGTTGATACAAGTTAAATGCCTCGAACAGTCGCTTCCTCTTGCAGTAAGTACTGAAGAGAATCTGAACTGGAACATGATCATTCAATAAACCTGATTTCAGTATTTTAGCACAAAGCTCTTCTGCCTCTTTTAGGTCACCCCTAATACAAAAGCCCCTAACAAGTTCAGTATAAGTTATTATGTCTGGTTTGCAACCCCTTCGCACCATCTCATCATGCAATTCAAGTGCTAAACCAAGACGCCCTAAACTGCAAGCAGTACCTATCAACAAATTATAAGTAACAATGTCAGGAAAGAGACCTTTAATAATCATCTCCTCCTTCAGAGTACAAGCATCATGGAAATTTCCACACTTGACTTCTGCAAGAATTAAAGAATTATACGTAAACACATTGGGGCAGACACCAAAAGCTAGCATTTGATCCCTTGTAAAAAATGCATTACTACGGTCTCTACATCTTCCGTAAAAGTCAATTATTATGTTCCACATTAAAGGCTTGGTAATGATTGCGTTGCTCAACATGTACGAAAGCAACTCTTTTGCTTTAGCAATGTTTCCAACAAAACAAAGACCACGAATCATAATCTTATATGAAATTTGATCAGGCATAACTCCCATTTTAGACATGACTCCAAGAATATAGCAAGCTTCACCGGTTTTGCCTTCCTTGCATAGAGCATGAATAAGAATATTATAGGTAAAACCATCAGGTTGTAAACCTTTCTTAATCATCTCACATGCATATCCACATGCAAGGCTCGTTTGCTGATTCTTGCAAAATCCATTGATAAGAACATTATAAGCAACCACATCTACATTAGTGCACTTCAGAAGCATCTCATTCCAAAGGCTAAGAGCCTGAATAATTGCACCATTCTTAAAGTAATAATCCAAAAATATAGTAGAGGTAACTAAATTTGGAATATCATTGTGATTATCATGTAATATTTCTTCAAGCATCCTTTTAGCTTCCTTCAAAAGACCCTTCTCGCACAACGCATGAACGAGTATGTTACAAGTAACTCTGTTTGGCTGAATACCAGTATTGGTCATGGTGGAGAACAGATACAAAGCTTTATCTACACTATTAACAATGCAATATGCCTTGATTAAAGTATTATAAGTAGCAGAGTTGGGGTGAGGACCAAATTCTAACATCTCTCTAATAAGCCAATCTGCCTCCTCTGCAAGACCAGTTCTACACAGCCCATTTACTATATGGTTGTGGGTAAACACGTCAAGAATGAGACCCTTCTGCACCATTTTCCTCCGAAGCCACATGGCAGCTCCCAACTTCCCTTCCAAGCACAACGACCTAATGGTAGCTGCATGTTCGGTGTAGTTATAGACAAATGTGCATCCTTGAAGATCTATCTTGGCCAAAGATATATTTTCCCTGGACATTTCATGAAATCCCCAAAAAGTTCATTTGTTTTGGACTCCACACATTTTCTTCTACATATACATAAAAAGACACAAAGCATAAAAACACATATTGCATCCCAATGATTATTTAAGAATATTGTTCCACAAACTTCTGCGACAGACTTCCTTTATAAATAAAGGCATAAAGGAGAAGCATATTGCCATAATGGAACCTAGATATATCTACAATTAGTATTAGAACAACTTCTTTAGAGTTAATTTTGTTAGCTTAAAGAAATAATATTCATTTATTTATTTATTATACATACTTCAAATTTTGATGACAACAAAGCTAACCTCATCATCTTTAGTCGCTCTAAACTGTCCTTTAGAATATTATCCAATACATTGAAAACAGCATCTGGGCCCTTCTTGTCACGGAAGCTCTTCTCATTTGAGGAACAATCCTGAGCAATTAGATGGCACTTTTTCCCAATAGCTGATATTAGATATTTGGTAGACGATAAAGCAATATCATCTTCACATCTAGTGCTACACCATATCAAGAAGCACCATAACAACATTACTTGACAAATAATATCTAAGTTTCAAATTGAAAGAGATCATGGTAGATGAGAGAGACATTGTTAACCTTTAATATTATCTAACATAAAAATCGATCTTATATTCTATTTTGTATATTTAAAGGTTCAAAGTAGATGGGGATATTTGTAAGATACATTACACAATGTGTGTTACAATACGAATAAATTTGACAGTACATTATAGTATTAGTATGACAATGCATCTCAGAATTCAGAATATCATTACAGAACATGACTTATTCAGTGTTAAGATATGAAGTTTACTCAATATCAAAGCCAATATCCACCTTCTAGGGAAGCCAAACCCAACAAATAAGACATTAGGGAAAAATACCCAAAAAAAAAAGAAAAAAAAAAAGAAACAAAAACCTTGTACTTTCATGTAACCCAAAAATTTGGCAACATATTTTTCAAAATTGATTTCTAACCAGGTGATTAATTGTTCTATACTTCCATTTAGCAAAAAAGGACCTTTCAGATCATGGAAGTAAATTTGCATGAAACTAAAAGTATTAAGAAAGTCTACCTTAAAAGCTCATTGATCTGGCACACAAACAGAAACAGAGAGATCATTAAAAATACCTTACAGAGGGGGCAAGGTTGTATTCGGAGCCGAAAATGGCTGCAAATGTGTCCGCAATATCTCGCCTGATTGACTCAATGGTCCGGTTCAAGTATCTTATGAATGCAATGTGAGTCGATGTCAAATGTGGTTCTCCACAAGCAACAAATTGCTGAAGTGACACAACCATCAATAAATAAATTAAATACCAACAGAGCCAAATATCTACAAAAAGAAGAAATAAAAAAAAAATGCACTCACCGCCATTCAGCTGAGATCTCTATTAAGAATAAAAAACCTGCAACTGAATTAAGTTCTCCATTTTGGAATCAGCATGAAGAATTCAAATATGATAAAACTATGGAATGAAAATCAGACTAACATAGGTGTGATTTGGTAATGAAATTGAGATGTAAATTGAAAATTGCACTACACACCTTTCATCAACAACGCGCGCAACTTCAGCAAACGCTCCACTCAAGTGGAGAAAACAGCGCACTCGCAGCAGATTAAGAGAACGAGAGACGAGGCTGCGGCGGCGAGCCGGAGACTCGCAGGCAATGGCGGCGGACCTGCAGCTGGCGAACAAACAGAGAAGAGATGAATCGGAATACTCTGTCTACGCTAGGGTTTCTGCATTTCTGGCTTACTCTTTTTTCTTCTTATGAATTATATATTTTAAAATATTAAAAAAAAATTGTGTGCTAAATTTCTCTTATATTTCTATTATATATAGTAGAAGTAGATAATAGATTGTAAATAAGAAAATATTAAAATATAAAAAATATGTTATAATATTTATAAATACATAATTATTAAATTTCGGATAAATTTATAGATAAAAAATAAACAATTCATAGTATGTATGCAACTGAATTTATAAACAAATACATAAATAATATATAAATTCTTAAAAACATTTATGTGATGCTCACATTGACACTTGTGAAAAAATACGTTTAGAAAAATTGCAAAATTTATTCTTGAAGTTACAATATCTTTCCAATTATCCATTCCATTTTGTTAAGAACTAGAAGTTTATATGCTATATAATTTATTAGTGAGTACTTTAAATATCATTGAAAATTTTTTTAAGAAATTAGAAAAAATTATTAACACATTGCAAACATTTTGAGAATAATGACATAGTATCAAAATTTTTAGAATCCAATACTTATTGATGAGCCAGAGTTTATGTCCGCAAATAAGTGATTGTAACTACTATTTCTTCTCATCTATAACTTTAAGAGAGAGAAAACTCAGGTTTTGTGTAGTCAATGTTTTTTAGTTGTTTCAAATTTATTCGGAACATTTCTAGTAGGTGAAAACTCAAGTAAATTCAACTTTACGTGAAATTGATACCTGAAAGCCGTTAGATGATTTGACTGATTTGACTAAATTTTCATCTAACGGCTCTCAGATATCAACTTCACGTAAAGTCGACTGCACCTGAATTTCTACCTTTCTATTACATCAATTTTAAAACTTCATTCCTCCAATTAGTGATTAGATTGCACAAAATATGAATTCTATCTATCTATAAGCCACATCAGCACGCCAAAATAAACCAGAGTAACATGAGATGTTGCTAAATTAATTGGAGAAGAAACATTAAGACAAAAATTTCTTGCACTAATTACTTGTTCAAGTAACCTATAATAATACATGTCAAGAAGGATGAAATAAAATGTGAATGCAGAGTGCCCAACATGGGAGGTGAACAATACCAATGTAAAGGTAAGTAGCACTATTCCATGCCCAAAGTGATTCCATCCAGTTCCAATAGTCACTAATATTATAACCACCAGAAGAGTCAAATGCACTTTTCAGTAACAAAAATGCACAAGGAGGAAATGCAATGAACCCTAAAGCCAGATTGCATGTGGCCAATAACAAAGTTCTCATGCTCCTAGCTTGAATATCCAGCATCAATGGTCGAGCCATTAAACAAAACGGGACGATAAGTAAAGCCCCTATTTCTGCCGTGGCAAAGTTAATGACCGACATGAGAGACAAACCGACGAAAGTAGCTGATAAAGTTACTGACTTTAAGTTAGCCCATTCTCTTTTCTCGGCTTCTGAAGGAACAGCTACAGAAGTTGGATAACCCAACATTGAGAACAAAATTACGAGGCTAAGAACTGCAAACGAACCCCATACTGTTAAGTTATTTGTTGGGGTGAGACCGGGAATTCGACACAGGAAATATGGAAGTAACGAAACAGCCACACCCCATAGATGAATGACAAAAACCTTCTTGGCAGAATTTATCCATTTCCAGGATTCGAGGCTGAAATCTACTTCGGAGGCAACTGGGGCTTGGGGAGTGGTTTTACTGGAAAAAATATATAGCGAAGCTGCAACTATTGGAAGGGGTGCACCAAGTAATGCAAATGGAATCATGTAAACTCCAACTGACACGAACTTACTAGGAGATGTCAAGAGGTACAGAAAGAATGACTGATGAAACTTCTCCAGAAGGTTGTTTATGGAACGTACAACTCCTTCGATCAACCTGCAACAAGTACAAAACACTTTCCTTACAGTTCTTCAAACAAAAGGAGAAAGATCTTCTCACAAATACATGTTTTAATACAAAGTACATACGCAAAAGGCTGATGATATTTTATAAATTATTAAATGATTTGCCTCCCTCATCAGCAAAAGAAACAAAATGTATGCAATATCAATTGTCACCACCCAATTGAATTCACCAAGAGAAATATTTCAAGAATATTCTTTATCCAATAATTTAGAATCTTCAACTTTCTTAGTACCAGTAGACATAATTTCACTCTAATTATTGACACCAAACTAAGCCTTCAAAGAAACCACCTAAAGTTTTAAGTTTTTATGGTTTGTAAAACACGTTTGAGAAATTCATAATAATGATTTGCTGATATTAAATGGCAAACACAACGGAAGTTAAGGATGGACAACACCAAATAATTAAGAATATGAAATGAGTTAACATTAAGAATAATGGTCAACTGTTTATTCCAATTCCAATTCCAATATTATAATATTACATATAGAGTCAACGACATAGCATATGAATGACACGTACCTTCCACCACGGAAAATAAAGTCAATATGCCTGTTCATTTTAGTAGGAGAAACTTTTGGTGAAATTTCCACGGTAATTGCATCAACTTGATAATCACGGAAGGCACCATGTGGACCAGTGGGAACACCCAAACCCTAAGGAATAATGCAGATATAAAGAATATTTATTACCACGTGACATGGAGTAAAGATAATAGACACATTCTCTTGAATGGAAAAAATAAAACACCTGGTAATACATTGAGCTTGCTAGTGTAGCAGTGCCCTCCACATATTCATTAGCAGGAATACCAAATTTCCACTGAGGATTTAGGCGTCTAGCATATTGTCCTATGCATTCCAAAACAACACCTAAAGTATTGAGCCACTTGGAGCCAAGTAGAGACCACATCTTGCTCACTTTTATCCGCAAATGTTGTTTATGTACAGCTAGGTAGTTTACGATATTGATTAGGTCAAGGTTTGGCATCTGCCCGTTGGAAGCCTCAGCATAAATATTAAGACTGTCGTCAAAATGGTTACCGTCCTCTGCAACTTTAACTACAAGGGCAGCAGCTATTGTTCCAGCACGTCTAAAACCACTGTATAACTTTCCCTCAATAGTGCTGCTCTCATTACATGCTTCACTATTAACTACAACCCTATGGAATTGTGGAGCCTGATATTCTCTCAGCCACGCAGAAACTGAAGAATATTCCCCATATTGTGAATCAGCTACAAGCCATATGATATCCTTTGCCAGCCAAGTGACCCGTGACAGCAATGAGAACACTGAGTATGCAACACCCAAGGACAAAGCCTCCCCCAAAACTACTTTCTTTGGGTTGTAAGGGGTAACTAAGACAATAGCTTCCTTGCCATCCCCGCATGGTGCTCTAATGATTCCAACAGTGTTTATCCCAATTGATGCGCAGCTTATATTTTTCGAGATTATACTGGAATCAGGACTGGTAAAGAAATGTAATGGATGGAACTGATTCAACTGAGGATAGAAATTGTGATAGGTAACTTCAGCATCCAAACCTAACATATACTGTGCAATAAGTTTTCGGCTTTCACTGCATAAAACAGAGTGAAACATTTCATTTATTTCTTACAAAATTGCGTGAGGGGAAGGTGAAACTAAAGCAACTACCATGACCAATGACAATGAAGGAGGGCAATGTGAAATTTTGATCTTTATAAAGTGACTGAATTATGTTCCTGAATGGTGCATCAAGTATTGGTTTCAAACCAATATATCCCTTATGCAGTAGAGTTTAATACCTTCAACATGGAGCTGTCTCTTAAAAACTGTCTTTAGTTGAATGACTAGTCAGTGATACATGGTGTCATCATCTACTGTATATAATGGGACTGGGAGATTTTTGGCGTACGACTATTTTTCCCTAAAATACCTTCAACTTATATATGTTTTTGCTATTTTAAGAGTTGAACTCAAGATTTGTTAGAGGTTAAAGTACTTACTATCTTGACTAATCTCAAATTTGTTACTATTACACACACTTAATAAATAAAATAGTAAATTAATAGGCAATGGTGTATAATAACAATAATATATTTCAGCTTTGCAGCAATTTTGATTTGTAACTAAATGAAAGATGTCATAATATATTTGATAACTATTGCAATGGTAGTTTAACATTGAAAAAATTGGAAGATGAAAATGTTCTAACTTGAATCTAAATCTTATTTCTGTGAACGGGAAAGAGCTTATGAACAAAAAGTTGACAAAAACAAAAATTAGCAATTTTTTCTTTCCGCATTATCACAAATCTACTTAGCTCAGATAAATCAGTTCAATATATCATTTTTGCAAGTGGGAACACCGGTGTCTAAATTTTCACAGCCAATGACTGTGAAGTTTGGCAGAACATGCACAATTTACAAATTCACTAACTACTAGCGACATGAAGAAAAATGAGCTTACATGGGTGATCCATTGGATCTAAGCTTCAAATCAGTTAAGTCCTTGACCAACTTGTTTGCCTCAGCGACATCATGGCTAGATAGCATGTTGGTTGCGGAACCTGCTTCAGCCAAAATAGGTAACACAGCAAAAGTTCACACAAGTTTTGATCATTTGAAAAAAAAAGGGTTAAGTGCCCACTAAAAATAGCTAGTAGTAGTGGCAGTTATTTGGAGAAGGGAGTAAAGCACATAATCAAATATATTAATAACTAATACTATATATTATACTGCAATTTGCAGAACCTGGCATGAGGGCATTCTCGGAAATGTAGGTGTTCTTGGCAAGAATAGGGAGGAGCAGAAGAGCAACAATCCCAGCAATGAAGCAAATAACACTGCAAACAGAAAAGTTGGAAACTTTATTGAAACCCCATTTCAGATCAAGCTTGAGAGTTTAGTGGGCACAACAATTGAATGAGGGAAAGAGAGAAGTTACCTGACGATGGTGCTGTGAGTGATGATTTGGATGGCTAAGTAGATGAGTACGCGTGGTCTGGGCTTGTTGGAGTTGTTATGGGTTTTAGCTTCGGCCATGGCTGCTTTTCCCCGACAGCGAGATCTCCGATGAATCCAAACTTATCGCCACTCCATGTCAAGAAGAAGAAGGATGCAAAAGAGTTGGAAATAGAACACAGAAGAAAAATCCTATATTAATATCTTAGGGTGTATTTTTTTTTTTTTTTTTGGACAGGGATCTTTAGGGTGTGTTTGAAGTTTGAACACCTTGATAATACACTTCTCACAAAGATATTCTTTACTTTGGAATCCAATAAAAATGTAATTTTTAATTTTTAAGAGAATTTTAGTTCTTATATTCATAATCAAACTAAATCAAACCGAAAAAAAAAAGATTTGATTTATAATTTCATTATTATTAAATATTAAAATGTTAAAATTATCTTTAGATAAAAAAAAGATAAATAAAGAAACTACAATAATAAAATAATAAAAAATACAAAATTTATTTCATTCATATAATTAAATAATTGATTGTTTTAAATTATAAATTTAAATCTAAAATAAAATTAAAATTCACTTTTTTAACGGAAATAGAAATTTTTTTCTCCACTTTAATATTTTCTAAACACACTCTAACTATTGATTCACTAATTTAATTGATCCGATCGAAATAAGTGAATTATAATAAAATAATAGATAAACTATTAAAAATGTATTTAAATTTTATTATTGATAAAAATATCTTTAAATAATTTAAAATTTAACAAAAATATCTAAAAAAATATTTTTATTTGTAAGTAATAAATAATTTTTTGTATTTAACAAACCATTTATGCATTTGATCCAAAATTTTACAGAAATATTTAGATAACTATTTAAAAAATACACATAAAAATCGGATAAAAAATTGATCTTAATATATTTTTTTTCATTTTTTAAAAGTATTATTGATTGTTGACAAAAAATCACAAAAAATATATATTTAGCGAAAAATCACAAAATTTTAAAAATAAAAATATCTTATTTTTCTAATCATGCTTGCAAAAAATCACATCAAAATTCAATTTTATAGTATTTTTTGAGAATACATATTTAATGTTAGGTATTTTTGTCACATTTTAAAATTATTTTAGACATTTTTGTCAGCGATAAAAATAATTCGAGTGCATTTTTGGAAATTTAAATCCTCTAAATTTTGAATTTTCATTTTAGAGGGTAAAGTGTAATCACTCATCATTGAATGATTTCTCTCTCATATTTTCTCTTGATTCTACCTATGAAATAAATGGTGAAAGATCACAATTTATCCTCTAAAACAAAATTCAAAATTTAGAAGATCCGAATCTCATTTTTAGTAATTTACTCTAAAATAATATATAAAATATAAATAAACATAATTATATTTTAATATAAACTTTTAACAAATTTTTTAATAAATAAATCGTATTATCTCAAAATAAAAAAATTGAAGACTCAAAAGTCCTTTTTTTTTTCTAGACAGAGATTGCCTTATTTTTTGTAAAAATAAACCAGGGTTGTGTTGGATGTTTACTCATCCATTTAATGGCTCCCATTAGGTAAGTTTTATGACATTTAAATTTAAACTAAACTTTACTATGCATTTGTAATCAAGAGGAATAGTTCTATTATGAAATTTTGACTATATATTTATACTTGGAACAATTAGAGTTTATTTGGAATTAGAATTTATTCAAGAGTTAAATTTCTTTTTGTTTTAGAACAACTAAAAATGAATAATTTGAATTTCTTTGAGAATTCCAATTATCATTTTTCCTTCATTTATAAATCAGACTAAAAGAGGTTTAATTTCCAAATCAATTCTCAAACTCTTTAAATTTGAATTCTATTCTATTAATATATTATAATCATTTCAAATTATAAAATTGAATTTTAAATAAATAAATTCTTTTCTTAAAAAAAAATTATTTTCTCATGTTAAATGGTTTTTTGACAAGCTCTTAATATAATTGTCAATGGCGATATCAACTATTAATACATGCCTATTATTTTAGCGAATCTTTAAAATTTACACACTTTCAGGTTTAAGATTTCAGGTTTGAGCAACAGACTCCAAACATACGCAAGAAGTGAAACAAACACCGGTGTGCAACTTACAGTGTTACCATTCTCAACATTTCAAAGGCTTCAGTATACCCTTTTCTGCAAGGATGGATTGAATCATCTATTTGAATCATGTCTATGTTTTTTGTTTTTTGTTTTTTTGTTTTTGTTTTTTGGTCTTGATGTCTATGTTCATTTTCTCAATAATTCTCTTTTACAATGATCACTAGACTTGCTTAATGTTTGAGTACTATTAAATATTAATACTATGACCTTATTATTATATGCCTTAATTGCGTATATTGTTCATTTATTACTGTGACTCTTTATTGTTATATACTTTACTTTTCGTATTTTTCAAAAAGCAGTTCATATCATATAATTTAGATATCTAGCTACACTTAAACTCTATAATCCTCTATAATTTAGTCTACAATTTCTGGCTGCATTTCAAAAGCAAAATTTTGTTTATCCTAACTGAATTTTAAAAAAAGCAATACAAAAGTAATAAAAATAACTCCGTTGCATAAGAACTTTGATCTATCAGTGTAACCACTTCAATATAAATACTTTGTATACTTTTTAAAACCGAGTTACATGCCCTAAAAAATCACTTGCGCTTCCTTCTATCCATTGAAGGATTCCTCATGTCATTTTTTGCAAGACCAGATCCAGGGGGCATACCATACGGCATTGGAGAAGGGGCTTGAGAAGATGAACCTGTCACTGGAACATTTGTGGCAGGTACTGGTGGCAATGCAGGCACAGGTGGCTGAGCCGGAGTTGAAGCTGCAGGAGGCGCAGTTGTGGCAGTAGGTTCAGGAAGTGATCTAGGCAAAATGTGCTTTAGCCGATTGTTCCTGTAGTTCTTCCAGAAGTAGAATTGTTGTCTATGTGCCAGCTCCTAAAATACATGATACAAACAGATTACAGAATTTGAAAAAAGCATTATTTATTCCGAATACATCAATTCTTGCAATGCAAATCATTTGGCTTGGTTCTTGGTAGTTCATAGTAAATCAACTACACTAATCGTCTATTAGAGACGTATGATAAATATAGCAGAGTGAGAATAAAAGCTATCATCGTCAATACCAAATTACCTACCATCTCATGATCACACTACCAACAAAGAGATACAAATTAAATACCCCAGAAAAAGACGGATAAAGTCAGGTTGATTGCCAAAAAGGACACCTCAATTTTCGTCTCATTTTATTATATGCACTCAAATTATCTTAGCTGTCTTAGCAACATTAATGTGATCTATAAAAGGAATACATGGTAATGGTGTAATATAGGCGAATGCATGATTAAATAGGAAGGTAGAATATAAAAATGTTGCTTCTTTACCTTATTGTTAGGGTGTGCCATTGCATTGCGAAAATTTGCATTCTGTAGAAGCTCAAGAAAATAGAGGCAATGAGGATACCTATCATTTGTAAAAAGAGAGTAACCATCAGGAAAACAACCTAGCTTTGATTCAATGTTTTGAACAGACATGCAAAATAAGCAGATGGCAAAACACATAATAATAGATGCTAGAACCAATTCAAGTTCTTTGCCTTGACATTGAAAATTGATATTATGCATTCGGAGATTAAAATTCTCAGTTCTTTTTCCCTGATTGAAATAATTGCTTTTTAGTGAAATTGTATTACATAATTCCTCTGTTCTAGTTTCAGCAGGATGCTTTGATAATAATACTTACATAATAAATTTAATATACTCAGGGCGCTGCCAATATTGAAGATACTTCAAGTATCCAATGAAAGCTTCATCCTCAAAATACCGATTTTGAGCTAAATCTGTTAAAAATAGTAGGTATAAGAATAAGACTAAACAACATTACATAGGTGGCTAAGACAAACAAGCAAATCCCAAGCATGCTTTATTTATTTAGAAACAGCAATATCATTACTACAAAAGAAAGAAATTACTAAAAACATCTGTTGTGCAAGCTACCCAATCCCAAATTTGTCAAAGAAATCCCCCATTATAAAAGCCAATGTCCTAAAGTTTATGCCAAGACAGATATTATCAAGAAACCCGCTTAAAAGATGATAAAGCATGCCAATTACTTGCAAGATCCTTTTTCCAGAATTTATTCCTAGTTTCCAATCAAACCATTTGAAATACATGAAATCTAACAGATTATCAAAGTAGTTCATACTCTCAAATCATAAAAAGTCAAACGAAAATCATACAGTGAATATACGTGGGGTTAGCAAGGCATTGAACAAATTCCAACTCAAGCAAAAATCGTTGCCGTCCATCATCTGGATCTTTGTATGTACTCTTTGGCCTGAATAAAATGCAACGACCATTAGCCATCCCACCCAACCCATAATTGCCCCCTTTTATGCAAAATAAATAAATAAAAGAGAAATTTCATGGAAGATGAAGAGAAGAACGCCTTATGATAAAAGCACAACACAAAACAGAGAACAAATATAGAATACTTTAATGAAGCAATGTCACCCAATCCCTTGACACATCTATTAAGAAAAACCCCTTAAAGCTCACATACAAAGAAATGAAAACAAAGAGGAAATTTTGCTTACGCTGATTGATCAGTACCACCTGAGTTCCCACTTTCTGTTTTGGAGGCCATGAAACACTCAACTACAAGAACAAATGAAACAGTGCTTCAAAGGGAATGAACAAATTGGAAATATTAATTACAAAAATGGAACTGCTTGTTACTATATGATCTAGCTCATCTTTGAATCATTGTTGTTAGGAAAAGATTCCTTTCCTAAGATCATTCATAAATAACGGTTACTATCCATTTAGTAGGCATATTGAATTTTCAATTCCATAAATTCTATTCCCAGGAATAGAATATGTCTGGGAATGAAAGATTCTTGTGTTTGGTACACACTGATATTCAATTTTAACACTTCCAATTTGTGAATCAGAATTTTAAACTCTAAAATTTATACAACAAGAGCAAAACAACAAGCAGCAACACCAAAGCTCAATTTTCACATTCTTCCTTGCAAAGATCAAGCAATTGAAAATTTCTAAAACAAAAACAATTACTCATGGAAATTAGAGGGAAAAAAAAGTAAAAACCCGCATCAAGAATGAACACTGCAAAACTCAGGCTAGAATACACAAAAATAGAGAGAGAGAGAGAGAGAGAGAGAGAGAGAGAGAGAGAGAGAGAGAGAGAGAGAGAGAGAGCTACCTGCGACGGAGCAACAATGAAAGGCGACGGCAGACGAGTGAGAAGGGCGGCGACGATGAGATAGGGCAGCGAACAAGATGTGGAGGCTACCAGCTAACGTACAAAGACTCGGACGAACGGCGCGACGGTGACGGAGGCGGCACGGCGAACGGTGGTTGCAGTAGTAGCGTCTCCGGGAACAGAAGAAGAGAGAGAGAGTGATGAGTGAAGGGTCTGTTTAGGGTTTGAATTGATAATTAATTTTGAGAAAAGCCAAGGGACGTATATGTCTTTTCAAATCTTTAAGGATTTTTTTTTGTTCTCTACAGTATTTTCTAGCTTTCCTGGTCTGATAGGTTAAGTCAGTGGCGAATAAATTGCTAGCCAATAAATTGCTGACCTTTATTTAAGCGGACGAATAAATTGATCGAGTGATTAATTTAAATTGGTTAATTTTTAAGAATTTAAATGTCTGCGGTATAAAAAATTACTAAATTAGACACTTATTTATTCTTTTGTCGTTAATTTAGTTTATAGTAAAGGGTAACATAGTAATTTTACTTATGGTGGTTATGATGATTCAGCCTAAGCAAACCAAGCATAGCATACAGCCAAACACTTTAACTGCACTGCTCATTAATTCAAAGAAAGTAAGAAACAAACGTAGCAAACACAAACACGAGAGTGTGAGGCAATGGCTACTCCAAGTGCATGGTGGGACAACTGGGTTGAAGAGGCACTTGCAACCCTCGACTCCCTCAACGTCCTTCGATCTCTAAGACCCATTTGCCTACGGAAGGGGAATCACCGAATGATTCCCTTTGAAGCTGTGCTTCAAAACGTGCCAGACCCTCCAAAGTTTAGGGAAGACAGAGGTGCATTCGAGGTGTTCGATGAAATGCAGCAATGGGACAGGGCCTCTGTGGAGGTGGAGATTGGAGAAGCCACGTTCCTCAGATGGATGCATGACACTCCAAGTTCTGGTACCCTTCAAAATGTTTTTACTCTTTTAACTGTATGCATGTTTTAATTTCTTCTTATATTAGAGCTTCATTATTGTCATATGCATGAATACGATTTACCCTTCATTGGAATTATTGATGTTATGGTTGCCTCCTTTTTTTGGTTTTAGGTGATGAGATTGGTTATAACACAGCTGCTGGTGATGATGGATTTGGGGTATACAATGAGAAGTTTAAAAAGTTAATTTTGTTTTCTGGAAATGACTATCTTGGTTTGAGTTCCCATCCGGCTATTGGAAGGGCTGCCGCAAAGGTGTCATTTTGAATTTAGAAGGATCTTGTATCTTTTATTTTTCAGAACTTTAGTGTATAGGTTTTTGTGTCGTCACTTTTCTTTCTTCAAAGCTCATTGCCGTAGTGATCTTTGATCTAAATCAGGCAGCACAAGAACATGGAATGGGACCAAGGGGATCTGCCCTTATTTGTGGATATACCAATTATCATAGGCTGCTTGAGTCAAGCTTGGCAGATATGAAGAAGAAAGAGGTTAGGACTGTCTTGAATATGTTTTGCTTATTACTTAGCTCTGCCTTGTTGCCCAATTTAAGATTATTTAACTGATAGTTATGATGAAACTTAGAAGTCATTGAATACTGGGAAGAAAATAATAATGCTCGGTAGAATTTGATGCAAAATTTGTTTATTTATTTTGTTCAACATTGAGAATTACTCCTCTTTAGTGAAGGTTATGGAGAAAGACGTTGCTTGCAGTCATATATTTACTTGATGTAGTAAATAATAAATAAGTTGAATACATAGATTGTGTTAGTGCCACTACCAAGACTGGCAATTAATCTATTTTCAGGGAAACAATACTACGAATATGCCATCAATGGTCATGTTTGAAATAAAATTATTTAACTTTTGGTTTGTCGCAATTTCAATTAACTACGAATATGCCATCAATGGTCATGTTTGAATCTAACCATTATTTCCTACACGTTAATACTAGGGAAGTTACTTGTATAATATATATGCACATTGTGATAATAAGGAACATATTATGAGGTTGGCCACTTCTTAAGTCTGGACAATAAGTCAACTGCTAACTCATTTTTGGTTTAACCTCCATGCTATAGGATTGCCTTCTTTGTCCCACAGGGTTTGCTGCCAATATGGCCTTGATGACAACAATAGGAAGTATTGGTTCTCTCTTAGCTGGAAAAAATGTGACTGCCGAGGATGAAAAGATTGCCGTCTTTTCCGATGCACTAAACCATGCATCAATAATTGATGGTCTTCATCTTGCTCAGCGGCAAAAAAGTGTAAAGGTGTTCGTATATAGGCATTGTGATATGTCCCACCTCAATATGCTCTTGTATGTTTTACTTTTCCTGTAGTTTACATAGTCTTAAGTGGATTCTCTGTTTCCCTTCAGGTGTAGGTTATCAATATCTTGACTTTGTTCTGACTTCTATGATTTTGACAGAACACATTGTAGAATGAGAAGAAAAGTTGTTGTAACTGACAGGTTAGTCATTTTGCTCTGTTACTTGCAAAAGGGAACTGTAGAAATAAATGGTCATGGTTTAAAATTGCTGTTGTTTATACATAAATATTTATTTCTTATAGCCTAACAATATTTGTTACTGATGTTCATATACCTTCTTAAACAAGGACGGTAAATAGGTGAAGTTAGGGGATTTAATTGTATACCCTTGTGATCCAAATTTGTTTGAGATTGAATGGGATGAACTGTAAATAAACTATAGTTGAATCCAAAATATTTGAAACAAAGAAATGGCCAGTTCACAGTTCAACCTGGTCTATTACGTAGCTCAGTCTTATTTTTAACGCACAGCCAGTACTTCTGTCGAAATAAGATTTCCATGTCATTGATGGCTCATCCAATTCTTTGCAGCTTGTTCAGCATGGATGGTGACTACGCACCACTAGTGGAGCTTGCAGACCTTCGCAAGAAGCATGGATTTTTGTTAGTCATTGATGATGTAAGGCCTCTTAATCTGTTTCAGTTTTAGCAAATGTCTAGGCCAAAAAGAAGATGGCTTCTATCGGGTACATAGTCTAGCACAATTACAAGCTATTAAAACTCCAATTTCTGTGTATATTCAGGCTCATGGAACATTTGTTTGTGGCAAAAATGGCGGTGGCGTTGCTGAGGAATTCGGCTGTGAAAAGGATGTAGACATATGCGTTGGTACTCTAAGTAAAGCTGCAGGTTGTCATGGAGGATTTATAGCATGCAGGTATTTATACCGTTGTCCTTTTAAAGGGAACGAAGATTGGATTCATTTTATTTTGGGGTTCATCCACACCGTATACAGAATTACATTTCATGAATAGTTCACGAATGACTAGTGCTACTCTATGACTTCTTATAGTAAAAGGTGGAAACTGCTAATACAATCACGAGGTCGTTCTTTTATATTTTCAACCGCTACACCAGTTCCTGTTGCAGCTGCTGCACATGGTGAGCTCCTATCTCTTACATGGATTGATATACTCAAGCACGTAATGCATTTGTTATTACCTGTTAGTTACTATTTCCAATTACATGTTGATATCCGGTGTGCCCTTATGATAGATTTGTTATCTATCATTCTCACTTTTAACTATTGTCATTGTAATGGCTCATCTCCATCAGCAAAAGCTAAGTCCAATTTTAACTTTGAAAGAAAGCTGTTGAAGTTCTTCATGTTCTGAACAGTACTTTTATATATCTCTAGAAGAGTAAACCATTATTTTCACCCTCGAAAAATTAGTTTGTGAACAAATTGATTGGTTATTAGAAGATTGTTTGGTTCAACTTAACAAATCCACCCAATGAGTCGATTTGTCGGCAAACTAATATTACGAAGGTAAAAACGACTTATTCAAGAGTCAAGACTAAATTGAAACATTTATAATCCGTCAAGTATCAGGGGATAATTATCATATAGTTCTGCAGAGTGATTCTATTTGAATGATTCTTCTGCATTCACAATATTGCTCAACTGTAGATCAATTTTAATTTGAGAGGAAAGAAAATGGTTGTGGATATTGGAAATACAAGAGTGTCATAGGGTTTGCAATTTTATTCTGATGCAAAGAAGAACTGCTTGGCATACCCACAATTTTCAAAGTGATCATTGCCGTACACCTCTTTCCAAATATTCATCCAAAGATTAAATTTAAGCATTATCATTTCTTTTGCTTATGTTTAGCTAACATTGCCTTGTGATGACTATTAATTCCTTGAAATCTACATGCAATTTACCAGCTGCTGTTGCGGTTGCAAAACACGAGGGATGGCGTCGAAAGGCTATATGGAACAGGGTGAAAGACTTTCATTTGCTGACAGGAATCCCAGTTACAAGTCCCATTATATCGCTAATTGTAGGAAGCGAAGACAAAGCACTACAAGCAAGCCGGTAAGGTTTCTTATGTTGGTTCCCACTGCTCACTGTCTCTTCAATAAGCTAAGCATTTTCAATCATTGTGGAGCAGGTATTTGTTGCAATCTGGATTCCATGTCACTGCTATCAGACCACCAACTGTGCCTCCTAACTCATGCAGGTTTGATATCCTCACTATTTATCTCAACTACAATTTGTGTTTGGAGTTGCAAGTTAATTATTTATTTTTAACACCTTTGGAGTTACAAATTATTATAATTGGTTTGGTTTACAATTTGGAGTTGTTAAAAAAGAGAAAATAGAAGGAAGAACTGAATTGATTTCTCAAATCTCATGAATATTTGTTCGTTGATTTGATTTAGTTATATTATTTAACACACAAATCTCCAAACAAAATATTTGATTTATAAACACTAAACCACTAAAATCCAAAAATACCTCTGAAAAATGAAAGTCTCCCACGGCTCTCTTCAATTATGAACGTTTGACAAGATGGTCCAATCATGAACGCATCTCCATTATCGCTACCTTTACGGATGGACTATTTTATCAAACGTACATAACAGGACTTTTGGTGCTATGAGAGACTTTGTTCTTTCAGGTCTTTCCAAAATTTTCCAGAATGCTTCATTTTTATTTGATTCAAAACTTGCTCATAGTTAAAACAGAACTAATTGGATGCTGTCCAAATCTCTATTATTTAGGCTAAGGGTAGCTCTGAGCGCAGTGCATACAAGAGAAGATCTGGAAAACCTTGCAGCTGCACTCTCTCGCTGCATTGATTTCCAAGAAACCCGCATATACAACTGCAATAGTTATGCAAGATTGTAGTTATTGAATTCAATTCCATACTGCCACTATTCCTCAAATAAGTAAACCATTAATCAGTTTCTGTATTAGTGTAAGTAAATAAGTACTTACTCCAGTGCCTCACGGGGTCTAATATATATATATATGTATTTTATATAATGATTTATTTACTTGAATAGTAAGTATAATTTTCTTTAAAGTTAACAAACAATCAAGTATGATTTTATTTTATTTTTTTTGCAACAAATATGTCATTGTTTGACTCTATTCTTGTAAAATCAACCACCAATATTCCAAATTTCCTATATTAGTTTATAACCTTCCATCTTCTCACTCCAATTTTTTGGTTCTCTTTTCTTGTTCTGCAAGCACAAAATGCCTTCATCAACTAGATCATCAAATTCAATGGAAAAAAAAGTAAAAAATAAAAAATTGTCATCGAAATCGAAGGGGAATGACACAATGTACAATGTATCAAATCCCAAACCTTGTACTTATGATAACAAATGATTCTCCTTCAAAGATTCATCATCATAGTATAAAAGATTTGGACATTAGTTCGTCCCAACGCCATAATGTTGTCTTTTGGAACATATGTCTTTAAGTTAGATCCTTTCATCAAATAATGGCTTCAGCAATCCATTTACATTGGTGCTAAGGTATTGAGGGAGAATAAATTAAAGGTGAGAGGATTCTTTTTCATTTATTTGTTGTTATCGTCAGAAGCTGATAGTCATATTTGGTTTTGTTTGAATATTTCTTCTTTTTTTTTTTCTTGGTATCTTTCAACTTGACAAGTTAAGAACTAATTTGTTGTGGTATTGAGCTCCATTTAAGAGTTTGCCGTTTTTTGACTATTTCTATTCGACTATTCTTTCTAACTCTTTTAACCTTTTGACCCAATTTGAAGGAACTATTGGATTAAGTTTAATCTGACTATTCTTTCTAACTATGTTAATCCCTTGACCTAATTAGAAAGATTTGAGGAACTCGATAGCAGATAGAGTTTGAATGTCTCCTTAGTCCTTTTAGACTCAAACTTAAATCCTGTACAGTAGACTTTCCTTTATTAGTGTTATTATTGCATTATTCATATGTATCTCTACTATCTATCGATAATTTGAGTTGGTTGAGTGGTTAGCTTATTCATTCACTTAAGTACTGGGAGTTCGAATCTTACTTTGTGTATAGAACAATTCATTGCCAGCAATAGACTAATTATTAACATTGATGCTGATATTAAATTATTAACTAATAAAGTGAAGACAAAGACGATATACATAAATAAAATAATGAATTTTACACGAATAATCAATAATAAATTATTATTTAAAAAGTTATTTAAATATATAAATTTAATTAAATAATTAAAAAACTTTTTACAAATCAATTTATTGAAATTAAATTCTAAAATAAAAAAAGCATTAAAAGAATAATGAAAATAAAGAGAAAATACTCAATTTAATTCCTGGAGTTATACTCGAGTCCCAATTTAGTCATTGAAATTTCAATTGCTTCAATTTAATCGATAAACTTTTCAATTGTCTCTGTGACGAAAATCACCGCAGGGACTAACGTAATTAAAATTTGAAAAATTTAGGAACTAAATTAAGGCAATTAAAATTTTAAGAACTAAATTGAGGTTCGAATGTCAAGAACCAAATTAAATATTTTTTCGAAAATAAAATTTAAAAAAAACTCTACAATAATTAACCTTTTAATGAGCACTACTTTTCTCAAGACAAAAAAGGAAAAAAAAAAACTACTTTCCTCTAAACTCTAATCATATCATACAACATATACAATAGGGCCTAATTACTGTGTAGGATTGTAGGCACATTTTTCATATAGTAGCTCAAACTTGCTCTAAGAACTCCTTAATTTTCTAAAAATTAAAATTAAAGTAAAAATTATTTCTCTATTTTTATTTTTCTCTTAATTATTTGTGTTAAAATTTTTCTTGTCCATAATTCACTCAGAATGAGACAGCTACCAATAGCATAGACTAAATTGGGTCAATAATGGCGTCCATGATTCAAATCCAATTATCCAAATGAAAAAAGAAAAAAAGACGAACATAATTTACTTTTTTCTTCAATTTTCCTTCTTGTAAATTCAAAACGTGGATGTTCTACAAAAATCCCAAAATTTACTTAGTTTAGGCTTCTTTTGTTCTTAACAGAGCCTGAAAAATTCTGGGGCAAACAAAACCAATCTCGTTTCCTTGACTCTTCCATTGTGAATGGAGGGAGAAGGAAACGATTGCGCTTTCATGGGAGAAGATTCTCATCCAGGTGCACCTTTACACGGTAACTCATCAATTTTGAGCTCGACGTTTTTCTTAGATCATGTTGGTGAAGTGTCTCTCGTCTTCAACTCGAATGGGCTATTTTGGGAACCAATTAATTCACCAAATGCTGTGAGTTTAATCGTTTCGCTTTTGATGTATCGTTGTTTGATCCATTACACTTCATGTATGTATGTGATTCTAATGTGACATGCAAAACCATAGTCAATCCCACAGGTTTTTTTACTTGACATTATTACTACATGGGAAATGTAAGGATAAGGATAAGGATCATTAAGATGGACTAATTTACATTAATATAATGTTGTATAGAATGATCAATTGGGGTTAGATTACTCTTCCATAAAGATAATTACATTTATATGGCTTATGAGCATAACATTGGATTAATGTTTTGTAAAATAGATGGTTATTATTTTATCCTTAGTTTGTAGCTTTGAGATGTCTTTAAAATCCTAAATTTATGGATTTATGGATATTTGCTAACTAGTCCATTCTTCTTTCGTGGCCGGAGGTTGTCATATAAATCACTAACTAAAAATTATTTATTGACAATATATACTTGATGATTTTTGTTTGCTTTTATTTTACTATGGAGTGTTTTATTTTTTTGTTGTCATAGTCAGCCATGGTGGAAGGAGAGGTTGATGGTGATTGTGGATGTTACTCCAATGGCAACAAAAGAAAGCACAGCTTGAGAAAAGGCATCATGCAGCTTTCAGCACTGGAAATGAAGCGACCGGTAGGTCTAGCCAGAGAGAACATTGTGTGTAAGTGTGTTAAAAAGTAGTGGCTGAAAATGTTATCACGATGTGGTATTGGCTAAGAGAGGGGAAAACAGGGGAAAATAATGAATCAAAAATAGATTTTGAGATGACATTATTGATCTAAAAATGATACCAATGAATGTTAAAGCACTCAAACATGATTAGGCTTTTAGATCAACAGCTTTGATGTTTACTTGAAATAAGAGGAACATAATATTATTTTTGATGAACTAAATAGTACAAAGTAGAAAGTAAAAAGTGGTTATGAGTTAATAACACATTAGGGAGAGTTGGAGCAACACCATATGTGGAAAAACATGGTAAAGTCTTGCCTTATATGATTTTGTAAAGGGACAGTGAGAAGAAAATAAAGAGATGATAACATGAATGTAAATTTAAATTATTTGTACATAGATATGGTTTAGGATATGATGCAGCGACAGAATTTTATCTAGATAGTTGACTTATTTTTTGAAAGAAAAAGAAAATCATTTTTGCTATTGTTGCTGTATTGTATATGTATTGCCGATAAGGATTTTCAGTATTTTATCTTACGGGTCAATTCTATATCTCTCATTCCATGCCCAACCCTATAGAAATGGTTTAGGTTTACAAGTATAATCATTGTTTGTGCAATGAATAGTGAGATCAAATGCTATTGTTGTTGTATTGTATACTTTGGTTTCATCTCACACTATTTATCTTAATGTTTAATGGATCAGGATGGTTCAATTTGCTTCGGCATTAAGTCTAGGTCTAAAGCTGCTAGTGAGATAAAACTTTCTGACATATATGCTGTTGAATTATCCCATCATGGTCCGATTCATATAACAAACCTGCCTCATGCTACTGAGCACCTACTTTTTGGAAATGACATAAAGGTTTGTCCTTGTTACTCATTATTAATTGTTTTCCTTACAAGTTTATTAGGCTCCAAGGTGTTATATCTTTCTTATGATTGTGCAGCTGTACCGGTTTATGGTCCATGGTTTTATAAGGAGCAAGAATCAGCTATCTCAGTGGATTCCCACTACATATACTTTTGGTCATAAAGATTTTCGTGTATGTGAAATGTGGGTAAACAAGCTCAATGTGTTCTTGGATCGTGATGTTGGAAGGCCAAGGAATCTTTTGGTATACTCTACTATTGGTTCAATAATTGCTATATAATTTTCAATTTCTACTTGAATTGATTTGATTGAAATGAACATTTCCTAGAGATTGTTTTTTTATTCATTAGGTTTTTGTTAATCCAAAGAGTGGGAAACGAAATGGCTGTAAAACCTGGGAAGCTGTGGGTCCTATTTTCTCCCGTGCTAAAGTTGAAACGAAGGTAAATCATTCACATAATTAATTTTGGTTTACTACTTTGGTGGACCATGCTGATAGTTTGATGCTATATTGATAAATATTTAAGTCCATTCCATTTTATTTTTCTAAGGTCATATCCTATCTTGAAATAGGTTATACCAACTCCATCTTGAAAATGTTCTTAAAATATTTTTTTAGTTTGTGGTCAATGGCTAAAGTGTAAATTATCCAGCTTGCATGAAGTTAATGCTTCTCATATATGGAGTTTAATATGTCATAATTTTCCATAACTTTCACATTTCTTAATTGTTGATCTTGAATATGAAATATTGTTTCAATTTTATAATAATAAATTGTTTCCATTTATTAGAGCTTCAGAAACTAATTTCTAAGCTTTCCTTTGCTTTACAAGTAGTCTTCCTTCAAGCCACTCCAAGATAAGCAGCCAAGTAGCCTGAAAAAAACTTACCACTAACAGCGAAGGTTAAAATGAATACAAATTTGGTTTGTTTGTGATCTAACAGTCATAGTGTTTGAGTTTCCTAAGATAGGCTTTAATGAGGACCACTCAAAAAATCTTTTCACTCTAGACTAAGAGATAAAAATTGACTATGTTAAAACTGAATTTAATTAAATATTAGTTTGGTGATTATTTGGGTTATGATAGGCGTTGAGATGATAAATACATTATTTTGATTGAATTTTCTTGAGATGTTTGGTATTTTTCATGGCTATACTTAATCGTAGTACTATTAAATTTATTCATGTCATAAATTTTTTTTCTTGGGATTCTATTTGTAAATTAGAACAAACAAGTTTGCATTGTGATTTTCTAAAGTTTATATTCATTATTGTTTAATATTGATGATCAGTATTCTAGTAGTCATTCTTGCTATTTTCCAACAGGTGATTGTAACAAAGAGAGCAGGACAGGCACTTGATGTGATGTCATCTATGACAAACAAGGAGCTTAACAATTATGATGGTGTTGTAGCTGTTGTAAGAACATACTTGCCTTCTTCATGTTCTTATCATAAGTAATTAAAGCAAAGTTGTTTTAAGGCTCAATATATAGAACAATATGGTAATACTGTGAAATAGGGACCAGTCTAGCTTATTAGCTTAATAAAATGAGTCATGTGAATATGGTGATGAGTTTCATGGCCTTAGTTTCTAGCCAAGACCAGCCAAAGTAGCAAATATAAACTTTTAAAGGCTCATGGAACCAACGATATTGATAAGAAAGTGGTGGAGTTCCCTCTTTTTTGTAGGTGAGAGGGAATCTTTACAAGACCTTAGCATTGTTATTTTGTAAATTATGTATTACTGAATCAGTCTCATTAATTACTACATAAAGGAAATAAGTAGTAATGTGTAGCCTTGATGTGATTTTAGAATGATAAGTTGACTGTGAGCCAAAATAGTAAATGGGAATTAGTGTGTTCTTGATATCCCTGTATCTTTCAGCGGGCTGTATCAATATTTTTCAAGTTCCCTTTTCTTTAATTATTGTATTCTAATTTATAAGTGGAGTGGTTTCAGGGTGGTGACGGATTTTTCAATGAAATCCTCAATGGGTTCCTTTCCCCCAGGTTTAAAGCTCCCAACCCACCAACTCCTTCAGACTTTGTTCATCCAGCAGATGATAATGGTGATTCATCAGTTCTCAAAGAAAATGAAAGCGCCCAAGAGATCCCTGAACAATGTGAAGATAAGATTCCCTTTATTTCAAGTGAAGACCAATCTACAGCAAAAGCATCATATAATAGTGAGTATCAATTTTCAATCTTTCATTCTATTTCATCCAATCAATGCTTCTACAGCTAACACATTCACTTATATGGGATGTGGTAGAAAATACAATAACTTAAATAATAAGTGTTTTATATATCAAGTTGTATTAAGATATCTTTTCCAAATCTCAACCTAAACTAAAATGGATGAAAGGAGGAAAAGAAAAGCAATATCAAAGTTATAAAGACTAAATAAGGTTATATTGAATCTTCAAAGGAGAATGTGTCATTGTTTTGAGCTTATTTTATTTTGTTCTAGCGATCCCTTTCTCGATGTTTTGTTATCCCTAATGTAATTTCCTTCTTTAACAATGTCCTCCTTTAACCCAACCAAAATTCGTTATTTTTTAAGTTTCAGGAGAAACGGATGATGAGTTTCATATTCTCAATCAACGCTTTAGAATTGGACTTATTCCTGCTGGTTCAACTGATGCTATTGTTATGTGGTGAGTTTTTTTTTTTTTTTTTTTTTTTTTTTTTTTTTAATCAATAGAATGATTTGATATCTTCATATCTAAAATATGTTTGAATAATATCTTTGTCAACAAATAGACAATTTATTTTCTAGGGCATAGTATCATTTTTGCTTCCAAGAGGCAAAACATATGGATGACAATTGATAAGCTATGGTTCATCCCTTAGACTTAGACAGACACTTGCTAACTTAATGATCGGTGATGATATTTAGTAGATTTATGATTGATAAATTAACCCATCATAACATAATAATTAGGATTACTGCTTCCTACAAGGTTTAGATATTTGAAATTCAGAGTTCTAACAACTCTAGTTGTTCATTTGAAAACATCAAGAAATAAAATTACAAGAAAGAATAGCAATCAAACAATAAGACATATATTGGCACTTCAAGGGGCGAATTCTTTCTCGCCATAGTACTTTGAGAGGACACAACTTTGTCGCTTTTGGTTCTTTTTTTTTTTTTATGGGATAGCCCATCTCTACATGACTACATCTATCCCAATCCTATGTGCCTCCTACAAAACCACAAATAGAATATTCTCTCTTTCCTTTACCTTCTTGATAGAATTAGTTACAATCCCCCCCCCCCCCCCCCTATATATATTCTTGCCTACAAATGGTCTTCTACACTCTGTATTTTCACTGTTGATTTTGTTTCTGACATTATTCTCATTGTATTTCTTTTGGTGCTTAGCTCATGGTCAATTCAATAGACGATGGATGGCTTTTTCACTAACTAAATTTTGAAGAGATTGGCATGCTTCATTAGATTGTCTAACTCATTGGGTTTTATCCATATATTCATTATCTCTGCATGGATGTCTCATCCTCACTCGGAAATTCTTCCTATCTTAATGCAATTTTTTTATTAAAAATGGAATTAATTTGTGTTTCATTAGAAAATTTCAGAATTAAGCTTAAGAGAATATCTTTTGTAATATAAAAATTAAAAATTACTTTTAGAGATTATGTATTGAATAAGGTAATCATAAGAGATTGACGCGAGGTGAATAATTTGGGATTGAATAGTAAAAAGACAATCTCATTTTCAAAGCTAAAGGACAAAAACTATATGTATATTTGCTTTTGCCAAAATTTAGACCTCAAAGGTAAGATTTAAATGTTACTTGGAAACTGAACAGATTGAAATATTATATAATATCATTTTGTGGATTAATCTAAAGTTCTAGGTAAGAACAGAAGTGCACTTGAATTCACCTCGTCTGACTTCATTTTTTGGTATGTCAAACAAAACATTACAAGATGTTGCACATTTACATATTACACATCTTATATTTGTGCACTCAATATTTGTTTCTTGTCTATATAGTTTTATATTATTGTGGTTCATAATAAAAAACTAATAATTGTGTTTTGTAGTACAACTGGAACTCGAGATGCTGTAACATCTGCGTTACATATTGTCCTTGGAAAAAGAGTGCGCCTCGACATAGCTCAAATTGTACGGTGGAAAGCCACTCCGAGATCTGAGATCCAACCATATATGCGCTATACAGCCTCCTTTGCTGGGTACATATTTTTTTTATTCATGCAAAATTTTGTTTTCTTTATATATCAATATATTATAATACTTTGGCTTCAATCCAATAAAATTATGGATTCCTGCATTTTCTAGAGCAAGTTGAATTTTGGACAATATCATCACTTATATGAGTCATATAAGTTGTTCTTACTCTCCTTGTTTTTGTTATAGGCTATACACAGTGTTTGGTTTTGATACTTGAATTGTCTATTAATATTTATAGTTGTCAAAACAAAATCAGGTTAATGCTTACCTTAGTTACTATAGGTTCATGCATTAGTCATTTTGGTGTTCAAGGTTTTAATATGTTAAAATAGTTCATGTAACTACATAAGCAATAAAGCGTGATTCAATCTAGTCCTCTGACATGAGCTAAGTTTGTCACTTTGTCCCTCATGTTTGTTACCGACAGTGACTATTTTGACTAATCAAATACAGGGATTAAAATGACTCATGCGCATACCTACAAGAACCAAAGTGAACATTAACCCAAAATAAATTGACTAGAATCCTTTCCCCTGTGCAGTCCCTCTCTCACTTTAGCGGACTTTAACTCATTCTATTTGAACAAATGTGTTTGACTTTAACCGGTTACAGATTCAATATTTGTCACACTATGATTTTGAAAGTTGAGGAATTCAAATGAAGAGTCATTCTTACTTTGTTACATGAGAATATTTTCGAATAGCTTTGTAGTAGTTCTTTGGACTTTGGATTCACTACTTATGCCTTACCAACAGAATATTTTCAAATACTTTCACTGCTTTGGATAACCCGTTTTATAATTCCATCTATGATTTTATCATTAGTAACTACCAAAGGTTAGTCTATGTTCATATTTATTCTTTCTATTACCACATTTAGGCCAAGAGTAGTTGGAAGATTTCTTCATGCTTGCTGTAGCTTATAGGCTTCGAGATATGCATCATAGTGTCATTTAGCATACACTAGTTGGATCTTTACCTGTTGTGAATGCTTAATTTTGTGTGAGACTTAAAAATTTTGGTTAATACTTTATTCTAAATAGTAACATTCTCAGGTATGGATTTTATGGTGATGTCATCACAGAGAGTGAGAATTATCGATGGATGGGTCCTAAGCGTTATGATTATGCAGGAACAATGGTATTTTTAAAGCATAGGTATTCTTAAATTACTCCTACTTCAACTATCATATTTTGAATGCTAGACTTATTGGTCAGAGATATACCAAGTTGGAAAATATAATCATATGACCACTATTTCATAATAAAAAAAATTGTACAAGGGTTTACAATATATCAACACTGGCCATTTCTTACCTAAAAATCAATAATTGTAGCCTAATGATTTTAAACGGTATGCCATATATGAAAGTTATTGACATGTCTATCCCTCAAACATAAAAAAAACGAATTAATTGTACAGAACTGATTTTCAATTCATCAGTTCCAATAAAATCTATAGTATTGAAACTTTTCTAGTCTTAGCCCACTCTTAAAGATTTTGTTTACATATGTATACTTTTTGTTTTCCCACTAAAAGTATATAACCTTGGTAAACTTTCAAACATTTCTTTCTTTCTAGTTATACGTGGGTGAACTTTGTATAGTCACCATTCCAATTACTATTTACTAATATATGCTCGATAACAAATATTGGAGAAATATTATCAAATGGGCTAAAAACTCAAGATATGCATCATTCGGCATTGTTCAAAAGTGATCAATACAATTTCTCGGTAGTCTAGTTGTCTACATCATCTTTATAGACATTTCTTTCTTGGAAATGCTTATTGGTGGCTTGATATCCTATTTGTAGTATGTTTCACATATTTTATAAATAAGTGTCAAATTTAAATATATTGCTACCTTGCATAAAACTTCTAATACTTATAAGTATCTAGATGGTTATTCAATTTAACTTGTTTGTTCTACTTAAATACCTTGCATTACAAGTTGATGGAAGTATCTCTTTGTTTTTATTAGCATTAATTGCATTGTTATTATTTCTTAACCCTATAATTGTTTCCTTTTCTTTTCTATTGAATGAATCGCCATTTAGGTCATATGAAGCCGAAATAGCATATCTAGATGTTGGATCAGATGAACCTAATTTAACTTCCAAAAGGAGGCATGAAGACAACATGTCAGAATTGAACACACGAAAGTCAGAAAGACGTGTTTGTTGTGTTGATTGCAAAATTTGCAATGAAAATTCAGATCCTACATCTACTGGAATTTCCAGCCTAACACCTCATTTGTATTCCGAAGGAGGAAAATGGAAGAAATCTAAAGGACGTTTTCTTAGCGTAGGAGCTGCTTTAATCTCTTGCAGAAATGATAAAGCACCTGATGGGTTGGTGGTTGATGCACACCTTTCAGATGGTTTCCTTCATCTTATATTGATTAGAGAGTGCCCGCATGCTTCTTATTTACGGTACATGCCGCTGATCTTTCTTTCATACACTATAATTTTCTTAACGAATATAACTCAAATTTGTTTATCATATATGGAATATTGCATGCATTGGAACGTGAACTACTATCCTACGTAATACGGTAAATTAATTTTGGTTTCCTTTTGTTTAATTTGATCTAAATCTTACATCACAATACACATACAATTCAATATTGATTGATTGATTGCATTTTATTGTGCTATAATCGTTTGTACAAAGCCTACAATTGCCTTGCTCCCTATGGTCGTGTTTATTCTTCTATAAATATCACCTTTGATGATCTAAATCTCGACGTATCTCTCTACCACAAACATCTCACCCATCTTCAATCTTTACTCTTTTCCTTATCCCAAATGGATATTTTATACCTAATCTCTGCTTGAATTATGTCCATCATTCAATGCTTTGAAATGGACTCCCAGAGCCTAGTTGGAAAAGAATTCACTCTCTTCCTTAGGTTTGAACTTCCAATCAGTAAATTACATCTCCCTAGTTGATAGATAATCTATATCTTATATGATATTATAAGGAATTATTAGAATAATATATAATTATAATAATCTTTTATTTATAAAACTTGAAAATAGCCTTGTTTGTGTCACGAGCAATCATCCTCGGAATAAATAGGTTAATGATTTATTGCACAACCATGTTAGGAGTCTTTTGTAGACTCCAACTCATTATAAGTGTCACGTAAGGTCTAGTTGCCAATGGCTCACTAAGAAGGCCATGTGAAAAGTTGGCAATGCAAATAATAGTATCCTTTTGATCATTAGGGAGTAATTAGCTAGTTAAGTATTAGTGATCAGTATAAGTATTTGTATCAACTTTGCAGAATGAGTAAGATTTCTCTATTTGCACTAAATAATGCAGGCACCTAATTCAACTAACAAAAAGTGGTGGAAGCCCATTAAATTTTCAATTTGTTGAGCATCATAAGGTTGGTTTTTCTCCAATCCCCATCCATCATTTTATCATTTGAATAAGTTAATAAAATTATTTATTATGCATTTTGCAGACCCCAACATTTACTTTTACTTCTATGGGCAAGGAGAGTGTATGGAATCTAGATGGTGAGATACTTGAAGCTCATCAACTTTCAGCTCAAGTGTTCCGTGGCCTTGTGTGCTTATTTGCATCTGGTCCTCAAGTTTAAGTCCATGAATGATGAATGCTTTGTTTATATTTATTTCCTTTTCCTTTTTTTTTTGTTACAAGGAAAATCATGAGTAAGCTATTCATCCAAAACAATGTTTCCTCATGTAATATAATTATATAAATGTAGCAATGCCTAATCGCCAGTTTTTGAAGCATGTTATTACATAGCAAGCAGAGAAAATTTGTAGCATATGAAGCTTTTTTTTTTTTTTTTTTGTTCCAAGTTCAAGATTTTTTATTTGTATTATTAGTGTTCCATATAATCTAGAGAAAAGGTCTAGGTATCCTTTATAACTTATAAGCCTTAGCTTGAGCAACCTGAAATGGCAATTGTGTGCATAAGAAACAGTCTTTTAAAAACTTTCTGTAACATAGAATTGGAAATCTTGAAACAGAGCTTCACTAGTGTTAACAACAAATAATGGGAAATCCCATGAATTCTTTAAGTCATTTCTTGGCTTTTCTACCAATGTTATTTTCTTCGAAACTTAGTACTAAAATGTCACTTTTTGAAACTAATTATTCAAATATTACCTTTTCTATATTACTTATTATAAACAACTATAATTAAAAATAAAATAGTAAATTAGTTGTCACTATGGCAAAAGAGTGGCATTTAGATAATTAGTTTCAAAATACTAATTTTGAGAATAAATTTATAAAAAGTGACACATTAGTAAAAAAAAAATCGTTATTCCTTTTGAAAAAGATTTTTCCTTTTCAATAATAAAACCGGATGAAGCATTTCTTTCAACCCTTTCTTTTATATATATACTATGTACGTCTCAAATTTGATGATGATGATGATGATTATTATTATTATTATTTTGTCTTTTAGGTTCTTTTTCTCCATTGTTTCCATTTTCTATCACTTGATCTTCCTTTTGCAACATCCTGTTTATCCATTTTTCTTTTTAAGGCTATCACATGGATTTTTAGAACTTCTATATTTACTTAAGTTACTATATTTTGTTAAAAGGAATAAACTTTTAGGTGTAATAAAGGAATGTACATATAAGGTCGTTAAAAATTTATAGATTTATAATTGAATCCAAATTTCTTTAAAAAAAGATAAATTCTAATATTAATTATACTCTTTCTTTTTAAAAGATTTATAGTAAAAGTGTAAAACCATACTTACAAAAGAAAAACACAATAGGTATCTATTTGTTAAACTGAATTGAATTTTTTCGATTAATTTTTTTTAATTTTAAATTTTGATAAGAATTTTGTTTCTTAAGTAATAGTTATGTGGTAATATATATATATATATATAAAAGTGAGCATTTAACCAAAAAAGAAGAAGATTAATATTATAACAAAAATAAAAGTTAAAGAAGACAGAAAAATAAATTTGTTTTTTATGTCACAAATATTATAACAAAAATAAACTTTCTAATTGAGTGAGAGATAATCAATATTTAAAAATTGTAAAGAGTAGTATAATAATTGTTTAAAGAGATAAAAGTTAATTTTAATGTATTAAAATTTGTATATTTTTTACATAATTATTCAATCATATTTGTTTTTTTAAATAATTATTTACTTTATAGTTTACTTAACAGTATACATCTTTTTTAATTGTAATTTTTTAATTTAAATTTATTTATTTTATATATTTTATATGATAAATAACTTAAGATATTTTATTTTTTCGTAATTTAATTTTTAATTTTTAATTTATAAAATTACTTTTTTATTTTTTTATATTGTTTAAAAAATTTAGTTATACACATATTAATATTTGATATAATTTTTTTATATTTTTAGTTAAAAGTGTTTTATATAAATTAATTATTTTAAATAAAATATAATTAATAAGACACAATTTGTATAAAATAGTAGTTTAAGTAATCAAGAGAAAAAACATGATCTTAACATATAAAAAAATATTTTTTTTTTCAATTTTAAAACATCACCCTATTCTTCACAACCGGTTACCGTCAGAAAATGGCAGTGATGTTCTATACTTCTATTAGAGTATTAGGTGAAAACTGAAAATACCTAACATCTATTTCCTAATTTTTTATACCGTAATTATGCCAGTGTAAAATGAATTTGACTTCAATTTTTTCACAAAATAAATGGTCAATATAAACTAGTATGCGATGAGGTGTAGAATTCTCCTCAAACCTGAATAATGCGACCACGATGAAAGAGGACGGGAGCAGAACGGAGAAGAGCGACGGAACAGGATTATGAGTTATAGAACGCGAGATTCCACCACTTCGGCGATGACACTCGCGATTGGCTATGGAGGCGCGAGGCTGGAGCTCCCTTACAAATGATGGCGACAGTGAGAATTCCGGCGGCGCGTTGGAGGAACTTAGGTAGCGTTTGTTTGTAGAGACACGACAGAACACGACACTAAGACAAAGACAATAGGACAGAGACATTAAAAATTATGTTTTGTGTATCGTGTTTGGATACGATGGATAGGACACTAATGTAATGTCCAGTATTATGTTTGGATACACATGGACAAGACTAAAATTATATAAAATGACTAAATAGCCATGTGATTCCAAATTTTTTAGTATAAACTAATTTAAAAAAATAAGAGTACGTAGGAGTACAGACAGTGGGAACTTGAAAAAATATTTGAAGCAGTAAAAATTAATAAAAATTATATAAGTATTTATATTAAAATAAAATTTATAAATAAATTATTTTTTTTAAATTTATTATTAATATGTAGGAATACATATGGTTAATATTAACAAAAAATCTAAGTTTGATTAATAAAAATTTCATTTAGGTTAATAAGTCAAATTAATTTTAAATACAAAATTAGTTTTAAAAAAGAATCCATTTTTAAATGGAAAAAAATTAATTTTTGCACATAAAAATCTATTTTTATTTAGAAAATTAATTTTTTTATCTAAAATTTATTTTTCTTTTCAAAAATTAATTTTTCTTTAAATTATATAAAATCAAGTACAATTTAAATTATTTTTTAGCATTTAAAATATCAATTTTACCTTTATAATATTTATTTTAAAAGTCTCCAGAATAATTATTTTGTTATTTTTTATTACAAATCAAATAATATAATATAAGGTTAAAATGACGTTGAAGTAAGAATGAAAAGAAAAAAGAAATTATCCAGTCCAATAAAAATTTTTATAAAAAGGAGAGAGTACCTGAGAAAAAATGAGAAAGAAAAAGAATGTAGAGATAGAAATTAGAAAAAGAGCATGGAGTAAAAAAAGTATTTTCTGAAAACAACGCAAAATAGGAAAAATAAGAAGGGTAACAGTGGAATAATAAAAAATAGCACCATGGACAAAAAGGAAAAAAATTCATAAAAACAGGTCGTGTCCCTCTTCCAAATCCCGTGTCCATCATTGTCCTTTGTAAAAGAGTGGATACAAAAGTATAAAAAACTGTCCCAGAGACAATATGTTCAATGTCCATGTCTTTGCTTCCAAACGCTTTTTAAGAATGTACTGTCCATGTCTCCATGTCCTGTCTCCGAAAACAGACGCTACCTTAGGATTTCCTGCTCAGCTAACCAATTCCCATGAGCGCTCACCTTCTCCTGATTCCATGCACCACTCTGCACAAGATGGCAACACGTGTCAAAAAAAGATGCAATCGAGAAAATATTTATAAATTTGTATAATATTTGATCTGTATACTAGATGGATCCAATATTTTTTCTTTGAATTTTATACTGCAGTAACCCTAAGCCATAATTCCCATAAACACATCTGCCAGTACGTGACACGTGGTTTCCGTTGAATTTAAAAGATTTAGCTCTTTTAAAGTTTAAATTTTATTTTAAAGAGAAAAGTATAATTTTTTACCATTAAATAGTTTTTCTTTTATATTTATTATTGATCTCACCTATAAAATTAATGATGAAATATCACATTTTACTCTCTCTAGTGAAATTCAAATTTTAGAGAATACAAATTCGAATTTTACACTCCACTGCATCCCTTGTTCGTCCGATACAGAACGAATCCAACTGCTTACAATCCTCCACGATCTCACATATCAGCCTTTGATTAACCAGGTTCTACATGGCTGGCGTTCCTCCACGATGACCACTTTTCCACCATAAGATCCTGAATCATCCAACGGCTAATATTTTGGCATAGAACCTAAGAACATGGCAGCGAAGCAAACAACAGCAACAAGTAACAACAATTCAAGGGACAGAGTGGCTGTTGAGTTGGCTAAACAGTTTGGAGAAAAAACAAAGGAATGGATCAAAGTGGTGGAATTGCGACTGGGCCGCGCGATGTCCTAGGAGTTAGGAACGGTTCCGACATTGGGGTTAGTATCGTATCCTCTTTTGTCTTAACAAAAAAATCAGCTTCTGTGTTATCCATTTACGCAAATGATATGGATGATTTTGTTTTCAAAGTTTTAATTGGCCAACTTTTCGTTTTTTGTTCATAAGATTCTGGCCGATCACAATGTTGTTTTCGTTTTTATTTGTTTAATTTTGTATTTACTTATTCTGTATCAGTGTATGAATGGTTTTTCCCCAACGTTCAGTTATCTGTTCTTGAAATTTTTTAAATAAATAAAAGAAGAATTTCGTTAAGACAAGAATAATACAAGATAGAGGATAATAGTTTTTCTTTACAAGTGCAAAAAACAACCACAAGATTAATCGGTTTAGCATAGTTTTTCAATCTCTCAACAAGCCTATAAAGTTGATGAAAGATCATGAGATTTACACCAAATAGATACAGCACGTCTAATCCTATCACATAACACTTGCTTTTATGAAACATCCATGCTCCGTTTACACACAAAACTCTGCCACCAAATGGTCACTGCTCACTCGTATAAAATACATAAGTCAATAGGGAACAGATCATAGAGATGAGTGATGAAATCAAGTGAGCAAGATCTCGCGTTAGATTCCAGTTGACCAGGATGATATGTTCTTGCAATTGAAATGGGAGATGGAAGTTGTAGTCTGTATAGTTATAGAGATATAGAGATCACATGAGTGCTCTTTATTTATTCATTTTCCCTTCCAATTGAAGGGAATTCTAATTTCTGTTTGCTGCTAAATACTTTCTTCTTTTGTTGGATTTGTCAGTGGAAAATGTCTTGGAAAACTCTTTTAGTTCAGTTGATCCAATGAAATTTACTTAGGATCCGTTTGTAAAGCTTCACAAGTTACTTCTTTTGAGCTTTTTACTCATGAAAAGTAGTAGTATTAATGTCTAGTGCAATTTTAAAAACCAAATTGTAGCTTTCTAAGAAGCTAGGTGTCACGGCCTTGGACACACTCCAATGCTACCATGTACTGACACTCGGACTTACTCAACCTCTTGAGCTAAGACCAAGTCAGTCTAACCCTCAGTATTTAGCAAAAAAGCTAAGAACACAAGAGAACACAAGAGGAAGGAAACCTTGGTGGAAAGAACACTTTATTACTCAAGTGTTTGTTACAAATGACTCACACACTCAAACTTTAACTCTCACCTCCTATTTATAGCCATCGACCTCCTCAATGGATAGTTGGGATCAAATATAATTAACGGTCCAGATTAATCACCAGAACCTTCATTACAAATATCTATCCTACCACAACTTTTTAAATACTTCTAGATTATTTCATACTTCTATATATATCCAAACTCTTCTAAATTACTCTATGACCTTCCAGAGTCTTCTAGAACCTTCTAGGACATTCTAGAACGCTTCGGAACTATCTAGAGCATTCTTAAGCACTCCAGAAAACTATACAAATATCGTTAAATCTAACCTTCTAAAATTTATCGTGACTGAAGAAGTTATTTAAGTGTTGATAAAAAAGTTAAAAAAAATTATTTCTCTCATAATAAAAAGATTTTCATCACATTTCTTTTAAAATAAACACTTTTAGAGCTAAAAAATCAAACACAAAATAATTTATTTATAAGCTACTTTTAATATAAGCATTTATTATTTAAGCTATTTTTCAAAAGGAGCTTAATTAAGTTATTTATCATATGTTCAATCAAGATTTTTCAGACATCAAGATTATGATAAAGGAGAACTTGTTTAATCTTAATAGTGTTCGCCTTTGGCCATGTCACATTTTAATTTTTGACCTTAAATTTGGTACTGACATGCTTAATGTTTTCTAATATGATCCAATTCTAATGTGTAATTGATATACCTTACTTGCAGTGTAAACCCTTAAAGAATTTGAATGGTAAAATCTGTCAGATGTGTGGCGATACTGTTGAATTAACAGCTACCGGTGATGTTTTTGTTGCTTGCCAAGAATGTTCCTTCCCACTTTGTCACCGTTGCTATGAATGTGAGTGCGAGAATGGGAACCAATCTTGCCCCCAGTGCAAGACCAGATACAATAGTCAGAAAGGTGCTAGCTTGTGCATAATACATTATTTTATTGTTACACCTTTGGGTCCTGAAATGAATTTTAACAGACATGAATCTGGTTTTCAGATAGTTCCCATTTGGAGGGAGATGAGGATGATGATGAAGATGATGATGATGTTGATGATATAGAGTGTGAGGTAAATTATGGAGAAGGAAACATTAACAAAGCAGGGATGCAATGGGAAGAAGATGCTGACCTCTCTTCTTCGTCGGGACATGATTCTCGGATGCCAAACTCAAATCTCCATATCACAAATGGGCAGCCGGTAATGTAATAAACTTGTTTTTGATATTTTCAACTTGAGTATGCTAGTAAGTTTATATTTGATAAAGAAAAATTGAAGTATGAAAAAGAAAAAGAAAAATTCATGCTATTTTTGATATTCACAACTTGAGTATGCTTGTAACTCAAACTCCGAGACTCATAAACTTTCAAGATCTTCCGCCACGTTTTCTCTCATTTTGTTCTTGTGCTTTACATTCTCTCTTAATAGTTTATTTATGAAGCCTTGTGAGTTTGGTAAGGTTGCTTCTTACATATGTTTGTTCTGCTGCCTTTAATTTTGTGCTTGATGTAGAAGTCAATATTTAAAGAATGCTCAGTGAAATAAGTCATTGTATGTGTAAGGAAATAATATAAATCAAGTCTTTATTGTTATTCATTTAGATATGAACTCTATTTATGTTTTCATATATATATAATTCAATGGCACTTCTGCTTTCCTTTTCTTGGTTAACATTGTGTTAGATAGGCGTTAGAGATCAGCGAGCCACATTTTAGAATATGTTCGCCACCTTTACTTTTTCTCTGCAATGTTTATTGATCATGATCATGAACTACACTGATAGAAACAACAAATAGTTTGAAAACAACCCTCTGCAAGTATTTGATGCTTTTGCGTTGATTTACTAAAATGAACAAACAACAAATTAATCTCTTTTGTATTGTCAGCTATCTGGTGAAAAACCGTGTGCTACTCCTGATACAAAATCTGTTCAAGCTACATCTGGTCCTTTGGGTCCATCCAAGGCTCACTCACTTTCCTACACCGATTCAAAGCAGCCAGGTATCAAAAGTTAACCCAATGTGATGGTAGTATGCCAAACTTTATTGTTATTTGGAATATTCAATTGAACATTTCTATCATTGCAGTTCAAGTTACTGTAGTCAACCCACTATAGGACAAAAAGATCTTATATTCAGGTCCCTTAATTTTGAAATAGAAGATAAAATCTTGTTTTTGCTGAAGCTACTAAATACCTAATGTAATTCCTACACCTATATATTATATATACATCCACACTAAAACTAACTAAAGTATGGAATATTCTTCTTTGGTGTCCAAGTTTAAGAAAAATTAATTGTGACTTTTGATGCAAGAATTGAGGCGTTATTACCTTTATTGTTTTGTACATTCTTCCTTTTATATATGTTAATAGTTTACCAGATTCAGATAGAAGTTTTAGAAGCTTTTTGGTTTGAAAAATTTTGGAAATTGATATTAGTTACATGTCATGCTTGGGAGGAGTAGGTTATGAATGGGTATTAGGAAAGGTGGGATTTGAGAGGCAATATTAAGAACTACTATACAAGTTTTCAACTTTTGGGTGTTGATGGAATTATGGCATTGTCCTTATTCTTTCGACTTTGTAGAGAATTAGGACTCGTTGCTATCATTATTCAAGAATTCCAGTGTGGGTGAGCATTTTCTAAACCAATTATATCATACTCCTACTGAAGTGTTGGCCAACACAATCTTTTCCCAATTTACCAATACATGTTTTATGGAAGATAGTCCAATAACGGTTGAACTTTAGATCATCCTTTGATTAAGCGGATTTCTCTAATCTCTAGGCTTTACATTTGAACTCATCTGGTGTTTTTCTCACTGTCAAAGGTCAAAAGTTTCAACAGGCATAATCACTGTCAGATTCCTTCTGTCAATTCTCACTTTTATTAAGGTGCTCTCTTTTTCTTCATAAAAAAGTTTCATCAAATTGAAATGTTAATCTGCTAGGTGTCCTAATATTAATACTATTGCTGTAATTAATATCGAATTAGAAAAGGGACTGTTATGACGTTGTGCATGAGATAATACCTCGCAACCAAATCTTTCAATTTGTTAGTAATACAAAATTACAGATTATTAAATGTCTTTCCTTCTTTATCTGATATTAAGGTTCCTAACTTGCAGTTCATAGTTTAATTAACAAGTATTGGTGGTAGGAAACCAAATCTTTGTGGCAGTATGCTATATACATCACTATTTGGTGTTGGTGGTAGCATTATATACTTAAGAGTAATTCCTCTCTTAGATATGTTGAGGAGTTGAAAAATTCTGTCATGTTGAGAATTTTTTTACCCTTCTGTTCTTGTAAAGGGGAATCCTGTCATATTATTCATGTAATCCTTTTCGCTGCCAGAGTTCATTGAATAAATGCATTCTTGCTGTTGTGTTGTTTCCATATATATAGAAATAATTTAGTCATCGTGATTTTTCCCCCTTTTTCACATGATCCAGGTCTTGAGAGTGATGAAGAGGTCAGAAGAGTGCCAGAGATCGGAGGTGAATCTGCTGGACCTTCAGCTTCCCGTCCAGGCGCCGGTCCAACTGGTGGGAAAGAACGTGGTCAGGGGACTGGGGATGGTCAACGGAAGAGAGGCAGAAGCCCGGCAGACAAAGAAAACAAACGGCTAAAGAGGTAATGTTTGTGTAAGGTTGGTGATATGGGGAAACAATAACTGATTTTTCTAACAAGAAAAGAATACCAATCTTTCATCTATTCATGGTTACTTTCTTTTGCTTTTCCTGGTTTTTTGTTGCATTTGTAATTGTTTCTTTCGTTGGTGGGGTATGAAAATGGAAATAGGCTACTGAGGAACAGAGTGTCAGCTCAACAAGCAAGGGAGAGGAAAAAGGCATATTTGATTGATTTGGAAACCAGAGTCAAAGACTTGGAGAAGAAGAACTCAGAGCTCAAAGAGAGGCTTTCCACTCTGCAGAATGAGAACCAAATGCTAAGACAAGTATGTCAGTATTGCATTTTTATTATACCATGTCATTGTCACAATGACATTATAGTTGTTCTATATATTCTCATCACCATTGTGATATTCATTTGTTTATGGAGGCGTAGACATAGAAACAATTTTGTTTTTCTTTTTCTTTTTCTTTTTCTGTATCAGAGACAAAATTCTTGTATTTTCTGTACTTCCTAATAGTGGAGACAGAAAATATCTCTATCTCTTTCTTTCCATCTCGTTCTTTTTTCCAGTTTTTTGTTTCTTTTTGTTCATCTTAGAGACAAAATGCAAATGCAACTTTGCATTCTGTTTAAAGCATTAAACACAGTCATGATTTATGCATTCTTTTATAGCTTCATCTGCCGACGAAATAAAAGCTTCAAAACAATTTAAGGCATCCTCATAGCTTCTCTTTATCTATTGTTTCTGTGGATATATACTTTAGTGAAAGAATATAAAGGATATTTGCGTGATCTCTTCGATAGTTTACAATCTTTAGGATCAGTTTGGATAGGAATTTATGTAGATGAAATGAGATCGAACTTTTAGCAAATTGCCATACATTATGACTCTCTAAGCATCATGCTAAGAGGCCTGTTGTCTTTCCCATATTATGTCAAAGTAAATTGCTCATCTTTATGTGTTTGGTTCTTATTTATTTGATCCTATATGTTTGCAAACTTTACATGTTATGTTTCACTCCTCTGTGGCTGCTGATGAATTTGGTTTTCTACAAAAATATATAGCTTTGGTTTTGTAAGTTGTAACTTTGTGTGATTGCTTTTTGCAGATATTAAAGAATACAACAGCTAGCAGGAGAGGGAGCAACAGTGGTACAAATGCTGAATAAACTTGATAGCAAATACAGCAGAGAGAGAGATAAACAACAGAAGTTAATTCTAATGATTCTTTGTAAGGCACACCGAAGTACCAAAATTACCAACTGAATGTTTTGATTTGTTTAACAAGTTTACTCAAAAGGGACATTTCTGTTAGGAACATGAGTTTCTATTCTTTAGCCTTAACCCTGTCCTTAACCTCACGCATATAGTAATGAATTAATGATTATATGTTCATTGTATTTAGCAAAGCATCAAAGTTCTAAATAGAAAAAAAAATATATTTCTTCAATAATAACAATTTCTTACCTTATTCATCTTCTAATCAGCAGTTATTTTCATTATTGCTATTTTTTCGGAGATTATGCTATTAATTGATGAACTGTAATCTCAGCGAAAGATAATGACAATGACTGTTTAGAAGTAGAAAGTTTGTGCGCCATTTGCTGCATTGATGGTCTTGACTTTGGATTAGAACGCAAGCATGTTAATGCCAGTGTTACTACACGAACTATAGCTTGAGTTTCTTTTTGACTTAATGGTAAACGGATGCGTGGATCCAAGAGATCTTTTACCATTATGTTTTTGTTAGAAGAGTCATCTAACAAAGACGAGATTAGCTCTCTTGGATGTCTTCCCATTAAAGTTTCCAATGCCACCACTCCAAAACTATCAACTTTCATGGAAAGACACCCAAGAGAGCTAATTTCGTCTTTGTTAGATGACTCTTCTAACAAAAACATAATGGTAAAAGATCTCTTGGATCCACGCATCCGTTTACCATTAAATCAAAAAGAAACTCAAGCTATAGTTGGTGTAGTAACACTGTCATTGACATGCTTGCGTTCTAATCCAAAATCAAGACCATCAATACAAAGTGGCGCACAAACTCTCTACTTCTAAACAGTCACTGTCATTGCCTTTCGCTGAGTTCATCAATTGATAGCATAATCTCCGAAGAAATAGAAATAGTGAAAATAACTGCTGATTAGAAGATGAATAAGATAAGAAATTGTTATTATTGAAGCAATCTTTTTTTTTTCTATTTAGAATTTTAATGCCTTGCTAAATACAATGAACATATAATCATTAATTCATTACTATATACGTGAGGTTAAGGACAGGGATTGATACTCTGACATGATCGGTAATTTTGGTACTTCAATTGATTTGTTGGAGGATAAAACGCCTTCACAAGCTGGCAAGTTCCCACCAATTGAATATGAATCTAATAAAAAATATATTTTTCTTTATTATTTTATGTTATTGTAAGTTATAACTTTAATTCTATACCAAAAAATTATTATATCTAATTTTCGGTTACTGTGACTTTTAATAACTAACTGATTTCTATATTGTTCAACTGTAATGATGCTAAATCATCTTCAAATTTAATACTTTTCATGTTGTTCTAGGGCATTTCTTCTCTATTATGAAAGAACGAGATTAATTTATTTTGGTGTAGTTACTACTAGTTAGGATGCCTTCCAAAACCAAGAAAATGAATTGTATTCCAACTTTTAGCAACTTTTTAAATAAAAACATTGATTTTTTTTATCTTGCTGATATTTAAAAAGAAAAAAGATATATATTTTAATTTTTATTAATTTAAATATTAAAAAAAATTAAAAATTCGAATTTTCGATTATTACTCTTACTAAATACTAGTGTATGTAGCCTGGTTAATGGTTGGACCTAAAGAGGGAACTGGATTTAACCGATTGAGTACAAATAAATTCAAACGGAACTAATGAATCAAATTACAAGAAAAAAAAAGCGTTCACAATTGTTAAATAAAAAAAATGCATTCACAATGTCGCTTTTAAATTTTGGTGTTGGCTTTCAACCGTGTTTTCAAATAATATAGAGACTTGATGTATTTTTTTTTACCTGAAATGGTGATAGGCCTGAACGAGAGGTCCAAATTCCATCTGAGGCAGTGGTCGACTTGTTTTGGTGCTGAGGTTCTGTCATCCGAGTTTCTCGTGAGGAGGTGGGGGGTGGTACCTACAAAAGACTCTGATGCTTAAATTAGCAAGGATTTTAAGCAGGTTTTTAGTATATTAAGATTTGAATATACTCGAGAGTTATCAATGTATTTATAGTAGAGTAGATAACCACCTTTTGAAGTAGTTTCACTTTTGTTGGTGGATAATCGTTCCTTTTATTTTGGGAGTTTGTTGAGATCTATCTTTTAGATGAGATAGAGATAATAAGAGATATTTAAAAAGGTAGTTACCTATTTGAATAAGTAGGTTTGGACCTCCTTGTCGTACCCGACCTCTTATGAGGTCAGACAAGTAGAAGAGGCCACCCATTTTTGGGTGGGTCTTTATCCTTATTGGCCTTGACTTTATGTTTTTGGATTAGGGTATGAACAGTGCCTCTACTTGAGCTCGAGCTTTTATAAGGTCAGACTCGAGTATTTGTGGCTTCAGTTTCCTTCGTTGGGTATGCCGCCTTCAAGAGGTCGGGTACTCGACGTGTTTCAAAATTTTTGAAACGTTGCACTGCTTGATGACGCGACGTACGTTACGCGGTAATTTCGTTAGGATCCATGCGTCATATTAAAGTGGTGTGTGAAATCTTTCTTTTGCCCCTTGTGTCTTATAAATGCTTCACATTTTTTCCTTTCTTTCTTTTTTTTTATTTCTAAAATGTTTGCTTTCTCTCCTCCTTTCACTTTCTTTGTTCTTCCATCGTGTAACTGTTCCCTAGTTCAAGATTTTGTTATCTTGAGGCTTTGGAGGAATTTTATTCATTCTTTGGAGAGGATTGTTCGTGTATTCCTATTTGAATTATCCTTGTTTTCACGCTCTTTTAAGATTAGTTTTTTATTCCATCTTTTCCTGTTTTCTACTTTATTTCAGTGTTCTGGGTAGTATGTTAGTTTCGAATGTGATAGTTTTGAAATGTTGCTATGGTAAAGGAATTGTTTTTCTTTCTTTAAATATTTGTCATTGCTGTGAACTTTGATATAGTTTTTATTGTGTTGTCCCCAAATGGTGCCACTTTATATATATTTGAAGGTGGTACCACATCTGTATTTGGCAATGTATTAAGAAATTATAAAACTTGTACTTTTTATGTTATTGACAACAACCCAACTTCCTTTAATTGGTACTCGACTTGCTTTTGTGATGATTTCTTTGTTTGTTGCATTGTAGGTATAATTTTTATGTCTCGATTTGTAATTTACAACATGTCAACCAAAATTTCATCCGAGCTGACCTGAGTAGATAATATAACTGTCCTTACTCCCATCATTGTAATTGATAGAGTATGTTGAACAATTTCATAGACATGATAACCTGTGTGTAAATCGGGAGGATAAGAGAAATTATGAGATAATTGTTGCTGATTCCAAGGAGAGGGTATGTTTTCTCCGACTTGATAGGTCGGAACGCCACTTCTTCTATGCCTATGATTGCTTTTTTACTAAGCTAGATATCCGCTTTTCTTTTTTCAATTTCGAGATTGATGTCCTATAAACTTGTAATGTCGCTCCTACCTAATTGCACCCTAATTCTTGGGATTTTTTGAAAATATATCAGCTGTTGTGTCGGGAGTTTGATGTCCGACTTTCTCTAAAGGTCTTCTTTTATCTCTTTGTTCTTACTAAGCATTTCCGTTTTAATTCCAAAAGATAAGGTTGGGTCTCTTTTCGGGCTGTTTAGGGGAGAAAGGTTTTTGCTATTTTTGACGAGTCTTTCCATGATTTTAAGAATTATTTTTTTCAAAATCCGAGCTGTTGAGAATGTCCGACTTTTCTTTTTTTATGAGAACGATGAACCCCGTTTTCCTTTATATTGGGAAGAGAAACTGGTGATAGTTAAGCACAATTTGGATGATTTAGACGAGTTCGAAAAAAGCATAGTTGGCCTGTTCCAAGAGTGTTGGGTCGTGCTCCCTATTTGGATACCAAGAAATTTTAGGAAACCCCAACCAACTCCAATCCAAGCTAGGAAGCCTTCTTTCTATTTCCTTATGAGGTGCCATTAATCCTACATTTGATGCCTAACTTTGATTTTGATTTCTTGATGTTGTGCAGAAAAGATGATTCCTAAGTCGGCTGCAACGAAAAATCTACAGACCGCGAGAAAGAGTGCTGTTGCTCGCAATCTTCAACTGCAAGAGGCCGGTGGTGTGGCCTCGCCTTCCAAGTTGGATTCGGGCGCCTCTGCTTCCTTGAAGATTATGCCCGACCCAGGTCATCGGCTAATTTCCTCCACCTTAGAAAAACTAGTACCTCCTCCCTCTAAGCAAGTAAACCATCTACCCCCTTCAAATCCTGAGCCAGCCTCTAAGAAGCGGAAGACGTCGAGTTCAGCCATCTACGAACAGGGTTTTGATGTCTTAGTCTGGAGTAAGAAGCACATCTTTTTTCATAGTATTATAAGTATGGATAATGTAATTATAGAATCTCACCTTCAGATTATGACCCGAGGAAATGTTTAGACGATTAGGTTTTGCGCGGCCTTGTTGAAGAAGATCCTCTTAGGCGCCATCCAGAGCACTTTGGCCAATTTATAAGTAATCATCCAATTAAAATGTGCCATGTCATAGAAGGTAATTTATATATTGTTTTAGAAGGAATTTAGTAAAATTCACCAATATATATATGCGCTACTAATTAATAACTCTATTTAAAATTAAAATAATAAAGAAGAGAGAGTAAGTGTGAGCAAATAGGAAGTATAAGGGAAAAAGACAATAAACATAATTTTGTATAACATTTTTAATTTATTTAAAATAAAATATTTTTAAAATTTGTAATTTTTGTGTGTAATCTATAATTATAATTGGACATATACATTGACTTAGGTATTACTTCATCCCTTGGTATTATTATTCATTAATGAAGCCAACCCTTAAATTTTGTGTTATGCTATTGGATAAGTCATAAGTTATATAGGTTGATTATGAAAGGTACTAACAATAATTGCACCCAACAATTATAATGGACTTAAAAAATAAATCAAAATAAACTAGGATTTTTTGGGCGTGGCCTAGTGACATTAATATTTCTTCACCCTACAAGCAGCAAACACAGTATAGTGGTGGACTCACAATAATGCCTCTAATGTTGTTTTTCTCTTTGGATTAATTAGAATTGAAGCTGTTAATGTAAGCATCTATGATAAGAGAAAATGACACATAGCAATTAGGAACAAGCCATGTGTAAAAGCTATTCTTTTTCTTTTTGCTAGTTAGATGATGACAAAAACAAAAATCTTTGTTGGCGTTGTTATAAAGAAGCAAAGAAAAAGATTAAGATGTAAATGTGTCATATGCAACAAAAAAGGGAGGCCTTTGGGCGGAGAAAGTAAGAGAGGGAAATTAATTAATTATTTTTTAATTTTAATTTTGAGCAAAAAAAAAATATACATATAAAGGGAGAAGAAAAGAATATATATAATGAGTGGAATAATAATAATTAGCTTAATAGCTTTATTTTGTTATATTTTCACTTTGAGGCTCAAAAAAGGAGAATAATAATGGTGCTTTTCTCTTGCACAAGTAAAGTACACATATATCTTCCTTGAGTTGAAAGGCAAAGAATTTACAAATATTCTTATTAAGATTATTAAGATTGTGTGCATGATATGATCATATAGATGAAGTAAGGAGCAAAAATGGAAAGAAACTTGGGCTTAGTTGCAGGTTCTCACAACAGCAATGAATTCATTATCATACGTCAAGATGGTGATTTTCTTGTAAGTAATTAATAACAAGTAACATTAATTAGTATAAACTCTTTTACTTAGTTTAATTATTTATTTTTTTCAGTATTCACTGATGCTATTCATCATGTGAGAGAGCACCAGAAGTAAAAAATATGAAATTTTATTTTGTCTTAGCATTCTATTTCTATTGCTTCTATTTTCTAGATTTTTAGAATAAAAAATAAAAAAATATTTCTGTAAGTAAAAATACGAAATTTTTTGTCTTAGCATTTTATTTCTGTTCTTTCTACTTTCTAGAATTTTAGAATAAAAAGTTAAAAAAAAAAACATTTCTAATACCATAATATGACAGTGTTATAGCATTATTAATAGGAGTATGTTATTATTTTTTTTTAGTAACTAAAAATATTAGTAAAAAATACTAAAATTTATTATTTTTTATTTTATTTAATTTTCTAGGACAATAAAAAAAGGCTAAATAAAAAAGTTTGGGCTGTTTGGGTTATTATTTTTTTGTCTCTCTAATATTATCAATTTTATATAAATTGTGACATGCAAATTTAACTAAATTATCGTATAACAGATTTTAACTATTAATTTATACAAAAATAAATAAATTCTCACAAAAAAAGGATAATTGATGTCAAAAATTATTAGATAAATAAACATATTTGACTAAACTACTTAATATAATACGTATTATCATCTTAATTATAGAGGGATGAGTGGGAAGGGTTGTGTGGTGAAGTGTGTCAGCTATGTGGAGAAGAAATAGGAGTTACTGAAGATGGTGATCTCTTTGTGGCTTGCAACGAGTGTGCCTTTCCCGTTTGCAGAAACTGTTATCACTATGAACGCAGGGAAGGAACCCAACTCTGCCCACAATGCAAAACCAGATATAAGCGTCTCAAAGGTTTGTATGTATGTATAGTAAAAATTCAGGTAAAGTCGACTTTACGTGAAATTCATATCTGAGAGCTGTTAAATGAAAATTTAGTCAAATAAGTCAAATCATCTAACAGCTCTCAAGTATCAACTTAACGTAAAGTCGATTGCACTTGAGTTTTCACCATATATGTATATATCTATAAATCAATTTTAGTGTTAATTTTTATAAAGATGTTTTTAGGTGAATATGATAATTAAAAATCGTTAAACAATTTGAATTGCTTAACATACTATATGTTTATGTCTTAATTATTATCTTTTATATGTTATAATGTAGGATGTGCGAGAGTTGAAGGTGATGAAGAAGAGGATGATATTGATGATTTGGAGAACGAATTCGAACAAGAGATGCATGTCACTATGCCTCCCGAGGTAAATATTTTTTTTTCAATTCCGACCTACTATATTAGTATTTTCTTAACAACCAAACATACTTTTTTTTGTTTTTTTTTTAATTAAAAAATAAAATACATCATTAATTAGTAATAACTATATTTTTAATACGACTATCAAGAATATTTGGTGTATAAATAGTATTTTTTTATCTTTTTTATCAATAGCTTCTTCTAGCTCTTGTTCTATAATTCTGGATTTTTTTTTTATATTTTGTATCATATTATATAAAATTTGAGTAGGACTAAAAAATGTATATTTAAGTAGGACTCTTTTATGTATTAATTATAGGAATTTAATTTTGATACACTGATAGTGTAAAGTAATTTTACATATGCATTTAATTACGTAATGTCACATTAATAAAAATAATTATTTTTCATATCGATTGCGTGAATGAGCATCCAAAAGAACAAATATAATTGTACGATTGTGTAAAAATACTTTACAATGTAAGTGCATCAAAATTAAACTCTAATCATACATATTTTTATTTTGTTTTATTGTTTTTTCTTATCACATGCTAGTTTATTTTGTTGTTTTACAAGTTTTGATATAAACAATAAAAAAGAAGGAAGTAATTTAATGTACTTATTATGAGTTTTTCATTATTTTTTGAGTATATATGAATGCTCAAACGGTTGCTAAATATTTTTTTTATGACAAAAATTTATAATTTAGTGACGATTTAAAACTATTTCTAAATATATTGTGATAGCTAAAAATAGTTACAAAAATATTAAAAAAATTATCACATGATTTAGTAATTTAGTGATCAAATCGTCACTAAATATAGAATAAAAAATACTTTAATAAGTATTATAAATTTGTAACGGTTTTATATTTTAAAAACTGTCACAAACAATTTAACGACACTTTTATCAACATTGGTTCAAAATCGTCGCTAACCGTTGTGGAAAAATTTAGCAACAATTAAAACAGTAATTAAACAGTAAAAAGACTGTCGCAAAAATACTGTTTTATTATAATGGGTGAGAAAAAATTTTATACCGTGTAAGATTAAATTTAAAGAATAAACATTGAAAAAATCTATTTTATTCTTATCTGCTAGTATGTATTATCATTTTATTATTTGTTCCAATACTACTCCCTTTGTTTAAGAAGTACATTTAAGCCATTACTTAAAGCTAAAGAGTCTAAAGTTTTCCAAAAGATTATTATATCAAGTGATATCAAAAGTTGGCCACTTTTCATGTAACTTTTAGGATTGCTTAAATTCATAAAATATAATAGATTAAGAACCTTAATCAATCTCTCTCTCCTCCCCCTGATTATTTATTTATTTTCTGAACTATAATTCAAACAATTATATATGGAAGTAAGGTACAATAGAAAAAATCGAAATTTTACGTAAAATTGAAAAAATAAATTAAATACGTAAAATGTAAAATCTTAACAAGATTTAAATTATAAAATTGTTAAATCCAGTTAGTATAAATTTTGTAAAATTGATTGACTTATTTAAAATTGTAATATCAAAAAGATTTTAAGAGTTTAATCGAGATTTTAGCTACAGTAAGATATTGTTTCCATTGAAATACTACTTAGTCAAATCATGGAATATATATAGATATAAATATTATTTTCTGAACTATAATTCAAAGATTTCTAAAAACTTAGCATGCATGTAATTGATTTTGGACAGGATGATGAAACATCTCAAGAACATCATCATAGAGCTTTAGTTCCATCATACATGATGAGTAAAGAGATGATTGGATTGCAATCCCGGGCCATGGATCCTTCGAAGGACCTTGCAGCTTATGGCTATGGAAGTGTTGCATGGAAAGAAAGAATGGAATTGTGGAAGCAAAGGCAACAGAGACTTGAAGAGGCTCATAATCATCATCAAAATCATGCTTCACCAGATGATGACACTGAATTCTCTCTGTATGTGTTTCTTTTCACACTCTGTTCCAACTTCTTTTACTTTATTTAAGTACAAAATTTTAGTGTGTGTAAATTAAGGAAATGATTACAAACATCTTCATTATATTTTAGATAACTTTATGTAAGTATCTTTATTAATTTTCATCATATTCTTATACTAAACTATTTCTCTTAATTGCTACTTACTCACTCTTCTTGGTTTAATAGGTTAGCGGTTAAAATATTGAATTAATTAATATTTTATAATTAAAAAAATAAAAATTCAGGTGTAGTTAACTTCATGTGAAGTTGATAGTTGAAAGTCGTTAAATGACAATTTAATCAAACCTATTAAATTATTTAACAATTTTCAATTATAAACTTCGTACGAAATTAATTACACCTGAATTTTTACCTTAAAAAAATTACTATGTGAACAAATTAATTTTTGTAACTTAATTCAACTAAATTTTTTTCTTCTTCTTTTTATACTACTACTTCACCTTCTTCTTTAACACTGCCAATAGATTATTGGATTAACTTAGTTGAATTTATTAGTTACCAAAATAATTTAATTGTGTAGCATCATCATTTTTTAAAATGGACAATTATTTGGAATTAAAAATTGAATTATTATTTTTGGAATTAAAGGGAGTAAGAGTTTAATTAAATTGATTCTTGGAGAATACTGTTTACATGGAAGGTGCATGTATAAAGTCTCTCTCTCTCTATATATAATTTCTTTGCTCCTTGCAGAAACGATTAATATAAAAAAGATATTTTTTTCTTTTTAGTAAAAAAAATAAAAAGTTGGCCAACGTAAATTCAAATACAAAACAAATGTAAAAAAAATATTTGATATATAAATAGCAGTAATATTAAAATACTACTCTTATACCCATAAAAATATAATTGTTAGTCATTCATTAATTACATATTTAAATTATTTTTAATTAATAAAACAAAAAAATACTAATTTAAAAAATATGTTAATATCAACATAATATCTATCATAAAAAGTATACATATTTAAATTTAAATACAATTATATATGATATGTATACACTAAAATCAACTATTTTAATAACTAATTTGAATGTACAAATAATATTTTTATTTTCGTAATAACAAAGTTATATATCTCTAACAATTATTACGCACGCATTTTGATTGTTTGTTGTTGATCAGAATGGACGAAGCAAGACAACCATTATCAAGAAAGATGGGAATTCCATCGAGTAAAATGAACCCATACAGAATGATGATAATAATAAGGCTGGTGGTTGTTGCTTTCTACTTCCATTATCGAGTTACTCATCCAGTTGAAAATGCATATGCCTTGTGGCTTGTATCAGTCATATGTGAGGTTTGGTTCACTCTTGCTTGGATTCTTCACCAATTCCCTAAATGGTTCCCTGTCCAAAGGGAAACCTACTTGGATCGTCTTTCCTTAAGGCAAGACTCTTTTTATTTCATTTCCCACTCTATTATATGGTGGAAACTCACGTACAGTGCAGTCGACTTCACGTGAAGTTGATACTTAAAAGTCGTTAGATGATTTGATTGATTTGACTAAAGTTTCATCTAACGGCTCTCAAGTATCAACTTCACGTAAAATCGACTTCACCTAAATTTTCACCCTATTATATATATTTAACAAGGTTCTGAAAACTGAACCGACCTTTCAATTAATAGAATTAGAGGTTAAAATAAAAATATTTAAAAGTTTGACTGAAATTTAACCGAAATAAAAACAATTATAATAAAATAATATATTTATGAATAAAAAATATAAATTTTTTAACTGATATACTTTGACTGATTTTTTAAATTTTTTTATCAATTTGATGCCAATCGATTTTTACTTAAACCAGATTGATCTTATGACTGATTTTTTATTAACCTAATTAAACCGTTTGATTCAGTCCAATTTTTAGAACCATGATATTCACTCGTTCATTATATATTAAGATAAAAAATTAATTAAATAAACGGTTATATAAAAGTGAATGATAAGTGAAAACTTTTAAATATTTTAATATATTTTACTAAATTTTTATTTAACAATTTTTGAATAAATTATCTTAAAAATAACATTTATCGTACCAAATTTCAGTCGAGTTTTTTTTTTGTTTGCTTTGTAAAAAAAATACACTGTCCATTATTATAGGAACAAAGAGGAAAGAAAAAAGAAATCTCCCACCTTTATATATTGAACTAACATTATTTTCGTATTATATATATTATTAATATAATTCTAGGGAAAAGATTTTAATATTAAAATTATAATATTTGAAAAGAAAATATTCTTAGGATTTTATGAGATTGAATGATATTTGACAAAATGTTCTAAAATTTAGGCAAAAAATAAAACACTTTCAACATTTTATCAAATATCATTTATATATATTATAGCTTATATGACAATATACTTTTTTCCCACGAAAATATTATTTATATCATAGTTCATATTTAGTTACTTATGATTTCTTTACCATATTTTTCACATAAAAATTCTTAGAATAATCTTTAGGAAAAGATAATAACTAAAATGTTTAGTCATACAAATACTATACATAATGCGATTTAATCAAATATATCATATTATGTAACTGCATTTTAGTTAATATCAGTGTTCTGAAAACTAAATTCAATCGAGTCAATCGGTTCGATCGGATTAATCGAAAATCAATTATTTAGTCGGTCTGATTGACATGAAAAATCGTTTGCTAAAAAACCTACGAAAAAATCGGTCAAACTGGCAAAATAGTAGAACCAATCGCTTTTTTAACGGTTTTCAGAATTATAATTAAAAAAAATATTTCATATAAATACTTAATATTGTTACATATAAAGCCATGCATGCATGGTAAACATGTTGGCATGAGTATATATTAAAAATGAAAAGTTTTGATATAGGTTTGAAAAGGAAGGAGAGGGTTCAGAATCAGAGCTTTCAGCAATTGATATATTTGTTTCAACAGTTGATCCACAAAAGGAGGCACCATTGGTGACAGCAAACACTGTTCTTTCAGTACTGGCTGTGGATTACCCTGCTGATAAGGTTTCTTGTTATGTGTCTGATGATGGAGCTGCAATGTTAACATTTGAGGCCTTATCTGAAACTTCTGAATTTGCAAAGAAATGGGTTCCTTTTTGTAACAAGTTCAATGTTGAGCCTAGAGCACCTGAATCCTATTTTGCTGAGAAAATTAATTACCTTCAAGATAAGGTGCACCCTTCATTTGTCAAAGAGAGAAGAGCAATGAAGGTAACATCTCTTCATTTTTTGAAGAATTCTCAAGGTATTCTTGAAATACCGGTATTCTAGTAGTTTTAGCTATTGATTCTTACTGTAAAAGATATATATAATATATATTAGTTAAAACTAACGGTTAAAATTACTGAAATATCAATATTCTAAAAATATTTAAAAATTGTTTAATTATTTTGTTCGTCTTTATAGTTTTACTAAATTTTTAATTAGGTTTTTATACTTTTTTTTTCTTTTCGATTGAATCCCTATATATACCGTATCGAATTTTATAATTAAGTCTTTATCGTGACAAAAATATTGGAATTAATAGAATATTTCGTTAAACAAAACGAATATACATAATACTTGATTGAATATTTTATATAATTTAACAGAATATTCTATTAATTCCAACATTTTTATCATGGTAGGAACTTAATTACAAAATCTGATATAGTATATAGATCCAATTGAAAAAAAAAAATATAAGGACCTAAATTGAAAATTTAGTAAAACTATAAGAATCAGAATAATTAAACCTTTAAAAATTTTACTATCGGAATCAGAATAATTAAACCTTTAAAAATTTTACTATCCTATATATAAGCTTATGGTGCTTGTAAAAATATATAATCTTTATTTTGATTTTTGTAAAATATATAGTTTCTCAATTCTAGAAATTTAAAATTTTTATTTTAGTCATTGTTATTAATTTATTCATTAATGCTCATATAATACATTAAATAATCATGTTCCATACACACAGTAAAAAAAATCAATAATCAAATTAATCATAACGAATGAAATAATATAAATATTTATACATAAATATTTTAATAAATTTAGTGATTTATTCTTGATGTATATTTAGTATTTTTTACATTGAATAAAAACGTGACATGTTAACATATTTATATGATAAAACATATCACATTCTTAGTATTTCATGTCATAATTTACTATAAGAATTTTGTCAATTAACTACGACAAAAATAGTCAAAAAATCATCACTAATATATCACAAAACATAATTTGTGAAGAATTAATTACCACCCATCAATTATAAAAATTATAAACAACAAAACCAAAAGCTTTATTACCTATTTTAATAGGACTAAATAAACTTGTTTAAGGCAAATGTTTTGTTAAGCAGATAATATAACAGTTTTGTCTCTCTAACATTACCGAACTAATATATAACATGTAGAGAGAATACGAGGAGTTTAGAGTTCGAATGAATTGTCTGGTTGCAAAAGCTGGGAAGGTTCCTGAAGAAGGTTGGACAATGCAAGATGGAACCCCATGGCCTGGCAATACTATTCGTGATCACCCCGGAATGATACAGGTAATCACCAAAAATTAGTTATTTTTTATAACGTAATATTACTAATAATGTAATATTTTGTTGGTTTCTATATTTTTTATTTATTAGATTTCTACACGACTTTTAATTTTATAATTAGGTCATTTTTAAGGTAAAAAATATTAGAGTTAACTGAATTTGTTTTCGTAAATTAAAAGTATTCATATTAAAAACAATATAGAAACCCAATTAAAAAGAAAAAATATAAAAATCTAATTAAAAATTTGATAAAATTAAAAAAACTAACAAAATAATTAAACTTCGTATTTGCACAGGTTTTTCTAGGAAAAAGCGGGGGACATGACAAGGATGGTAATGAACTACCACGTTTGGTGTATGTTTCAAGAGAAAAACGACCTACTTTCAATCATCACACAAAAGCTGGTGCACTTAATTCATTGGTGAGGCTTCAAAAACATCTATCAAGAACTAGTTCATAGAATGACATTTAATTGATGATGATGATTATCACTATTATATGTGTATTTGAAACAGGTGAGAGTGTCTGCAGTGCTTTCCAATGCCCCTTTTGTGCTGAACTTGGACTATGATAATTACATTAACAATAGCAAGGCTATAAGAGAAGCCATGTGCTTCATGATGGATCCATTGTTAGGTCAAAGGGTTTGCTTTGTTCAATTCTCTCACAGATTTACTAATAATCATGCTAATGATGATGACTCATATCACAACCAAACAGCTGCTTTTACTGATGTAATTACAATCTAATCCTTTTCTTGAAATTAATTTTCTGATTTTAAATTATTTTTGTAATTTCCTGGTAATGTTGCAAATTTTAGAATAGCTACTGATTTTACAGCGACCAACAAAATTGGTTGCTATAAAAAAGTTGGGAGCGACTAACACTAAAACTATACTATTCCGTCGCTAAATAAGAAATTAGCCAACAAAATGAAAAGTTAGGTTTTGAAGGCTACTATTACACTAAAGTAAAACTAAAGTGAAGTCAACTTCACGTAAAGTTGATACTTCAAAATTCTTAGATGAAAATTTAGCCAAATCAGTCAAATTATCTAACGGCTCTCAGATATCAACTTTACGTGAAGTCGACTGCATCTAAGTTTTCACCTTACATTAAAGGTAGTTAATCGCATTAGACATGCCGATTCAATAGGATTAACAAAAAAAACAGGTCATTTAACTGAGCCGAGTCGGCATGAAAAACTAGTTACTAGTGAATTCTTGAATTAGTCTTTAATTTTTTAAAAATCTTTTATGAAAAAACATATACTTTATAAAAAATATATATTATTTTATTATATCTGATTCAACTCTTTAAACATCTAATTTCGTCCAACGAATGATGCTGCAATTTCAAACACTGCTTTCTGAATTAAAGAGTATATAACAAGAAGCAAAACTCTCTTTACTCGAATTTAATTATTTAATTTGCAGGTTAAGATGAAAGGTTTGGATGGTATTCAAGGGCCTACATGCATTGGGGTAGGATGTGTGTTGAGAAGGCAAGCATTGTATGGTTATGATGCTCCAAGAAGAAAGAAGGGTCCAAGAAGAACATGCAACTGCTGGTCAAAGTGTTGTTGCTGCTGCGGATGGTGTTGCATGGGAAAGAAGAAGAAGAAGAAGTGCAACAAAGAGAGCAGCCATAGAAAAGTACATTCTGAAGCATCTATTCATCACAGTGCTCTCAACTCTATTCAACATGTAACTCCACGTAAGTCATTTCACACTTGTATAACATTTTATTGGTTTTAATTTTGTCACTATTATTAGAAGTTTGTCACAGAATTATTATATCAGTTATGTAAACATGGCAGCTGGTCGTTTATTATTGGCTGGTTGAAGTTGTTAGTTAGATTAGTTAGTGATAAATTCTAACTAACAACTTCAACTAGTCAATAATAAATAATCAGTTGTCATGCATATATAACAGATTCAATAATTTTGTGACAAATTTTTAACAGTAGAAATAGAAATACTTTATACACCAACAATGTCTTTTACATGGATATTATCATATTAGAAAAAATAATTAATTTTTAAACTCAAATTTATTGCTTTAAATATAATCTAAACACATAAATTTAAGGTTTGATTACGCTGTCGGTCCCTATAGTTTCACTGAATTTTTAATTAGGCCCTATATTTTTTATTTCTTTTCGATTGAGTCCCTATACCATATCAGATTTTGTAATTAAGTCCCTATTGAATATATCTAACACTTTACTGAATATTCTATATAATTTAACAGAATATTCTGTTAATTTCAATGTTTTTGTCATGGTAGAGATTTATTTACAAAATCTGATATAGTATATGGATCTAATTTAAAAAATTATAAAGATCTAATTAAAAATTTAATAAAATTATAAAGACTTACAGGATAATTAAACCTAAATTTAATTAGATAAGAATGATCGTATAGAACTTTTTATACTGTTGTCATCTGATTAAATATTAATAATGCAAGTCTTACTTTGAGATATTAATTGTATATATAGGAACTGAGGGTGAAATTTCGGGTCCAATAACGGAAGAGAAGTTAGCCAAAAAATTTGGACAATCTCCAATTTTCATTGCATCAACTCAATTGGGTGATGGCGAGGCAGTAAAACATGGCAGTCTCGCTTCTCTACTCACAGAAGCCATACATGTCATTAGTTGTGGCTATGAAGAGAAAACAGAATGGGGGAAAGAGGTAACAAAATTCTTTCTGGATATAGTTGGTTATAAATTCGAAAATGATAGCTAAAATGTGAATAACGGTTATATTAAGTAAGTTAGTTAAATATATCAATTTATCTAAAGATTTTAACTATTATATATTTTCACACGAAAATATCTATATATTTTGGTATTTATATATTTTATACATAGATATCAAAAATCAGTTGCCAATTAGTATTTGTATAGGAATATATATTTACCGTTCATTAAAAGTTTATTATGCTGCGGTAAAAAAGTTTAACAGATTTGATTATTCTAAAATAAAAACAAAATTGACCTCTGTTTTTTCGTTTTTATAAAATAATTTTTGAAAAACAAATACTTTTGCATTTAAAATACGGTGGAATTTAGGTGCAGATAACTTCATGTGAAGTTAATAGTTGAGAGTCGTTAAATGATTTGACAGGTTTGATTAAAGAGAAATACTAGGAGGCCAGCAACTTTTATGTTTTATAGTCATCAAATAGCCATCAATGATGATCTAATGGTATGAGATTGGTATGAGATTTCATCTAATGACTTACTCTGGCCAAAATTTAATAAAGTTGCTGGCCCCCTAGACTTTTCATTGATGAAATTATCGTCTAATTGCACATGAGTTTCCAGTTTCCACATCAAAATACACATAACCGTGTTAAATATGATGCAAACTCACGTGCAGTTGTCTTCATGTGAAGTTGTTAGTTGAAAATCGTTAGATAACAATTTAGTCAAACATGTTAAATTATTTAACAGTTTTCGACTAATAACTTCAAATAAAGATAACTAGATGTGAGTAAATATTTGTCGGATTTTTTGTGTGTGTTGTTCACATAAATATTTTTGGTATGTAATATAATATAATATTTTGAACATGGTGGGTCAGATTGGATGGATCTATGGATCAGTTACAGAAGATATATTGACAGGGTTTAAAATGCATTGCCATGGATGGAAATCTATATACTGTATTCCTGAGAGAGCTGCATTCAGAGTACTTGGTCCAAGAAACCTTGCAAATTATATGCAACAAGTGTTTGAAAGTGCCCTTGGATCCATTGAAATTTTCATGAGCAAACATTGTCCTCTTTGGCATGGATATGGTGGAGGACTGAAGTGGCTAGAGAGAATTTCTTATGTCAATTCCATGCTCTCTCCCTTCACATCAATTCCTTTGCTGGCATATTGTACTCTGCCTGCTGTTTGCTTGCTTACTGACAAGTTTATTATTCCTCAGGTATCAAGTTTATTCTACGCTGAAGTTAATAGTTGAGAACTGTTAGATGATGATTTAGTCAAATTTGTCAAATTATTTAACAATTCTCAATTATCAACTTCACATGAAGACAGCTGCATGTGAATTTTTACAATGCTATATTGTTGTTTTGCTCGAAAATCTCTTTGTTTACCAAATTTCTTAATAAAAGTACGCAAAGATAATAAAATTGTGAAAGAATAAGGAAAGAAAAAGAAAGAATGAAGAAACTTCATTGATTGTTGATGGATTGAAATTGTAAACTACGAAGATAAAACTAAATATATATAGAGTATTGGCCTATGAAAAATAAAAGCAAATAAAGATAAGATAAAAATAAGATAATAATAAAGACTAAAATTATAACTGAATTTATGTATTCTGTTGGTCATAGGTTAAGGTGGAAGAGTGGTTTAATATTTCTCTTTTGACATAACTTGTAGCTTAGCAGCATAGCTGGCATGTGGTTCCTATCCCTCTTCATCTGCATCTTCACCACAAGCATTCTAGAGATGAGATGGAGCAGAGTTACAATCCATGAATGGTGGAGAAACCAGCAATTTTGGGTCATGGGAGGAATCTCAGCTCATTTATTTGCTCTCTTCATAGGCCTATTCAAAGTCTTGGTAGGTGTAAACACAAACATGATTCTGACGAAGACGACAATAACAAGGGATAATGATCATGACTATTCTGAATTGTTTGCAATAAAGTGGACAACATTTCTGATTGTTCCAACAACATTGTTGATGTTGAACATAATTGCCATTGTGGCTGGAGTCTCACATGCAATAAACAATGGCTTTGAATCTTGGGGTCTTCTATTTGGAAAGCTCTTGTTTTCATTGTGGGTAATTCTCCACTTGTATCCATTGCTGAGAGGTATGATGCACAATAATAATAGAACTCCCACCATTGTTCTTGTTTGGTCAATCTTGCTTGCATCATTCTTCTCTGTTCTGTGGGTGAAGATAGATCCATTCTTACCCAAGTCAAATGGTCCAATTTTAGAGGAATGTGGATTGGATTGCAGTTAATAGAAGGTCTCTGAAATTTTACTGAATTTTCAATTAGGTTCTTATATTTTTTTAATTAAGTCTTATGGTGATAAAAATATTAAAATTAACGGAATATTCTATTAAACTATATAAAATATTCAATCAAGTGTTCAGCAGATTTGTTTTGTTTAACGGAATATTCTGTTAATTTTAACGTTTTTATCACAACAGAGACATATAGGGACTAAAAAAAATATGAGTTATTGTTTGGTTTTGTGTTGTATGTTATAGGTAACATTATATTATTGTTTGTTCTTTATTTATTCAAATTCGATTCCAATTGAGGGAGTCTTAACCTTATTCTAGAGAATTTTTCAGAAACATGACAGTGACTCTTGAATATATATGTATCATGAGACTAGACAAGATTTGTCTCAATTGATGGAGATATAACTTTTTGAGATAAAAGAATTGGTACATGTTTGACTGAGCTTTCCTAATATATTAGTTAATTTAATTTGTTTCATGTCAATACTCAAGTACTAAGTTGTTTAGTTTTTAAATTAATGGATGAATTTGATCATCGGATAAAAATTAGAGAGACCATTTTAATTGAAATTCTATTTTATTGTTGTCAACATTATTTTTTAATTTGATAAATCAAGAATTAATTCGTCACAAATCTAAGCTCTATTTAAGGATCTGCCATTAGCCAATGAATGATTGTATGTATAAGGGAAGATTATTTAAATGAACAAGTGAGTTGACCACTCTACCAATCTAAATTGGTTTATTCATCATTTAAAACTAAAGTACCTTCTTTATCAATTTTAAAATTGAATGATCAATTAGATCATCAAATGAAATTGGAAAATTAATATAATTGTTATCTCGTTTAAGAAAAAAAAAAGACTGTATGATACAAAAATTAAAAATCAAAGACTATAGCCACCTCGAAATGGCTTGATATGGGAAGGAAAGGAAAGGATCCGATTCATCTAAAATTGTATTGTTATTTAAAAAAAAAATATACCATTAATTACCATTAGATTAAGATAGTGAGATTCATATATAATAAATGTTATAAATTTAAAGGTGATTAAAGTATCACTTTACCATTTTACTATCATTATTACTTTAGAAAATCTTTTTTTGAAAGAAAAATATCGGTCTTCTCCATCTAACATCATCTCAATGAACAGTATGTTTATTTTGTATTTTTATTTTATTTTTTATTTTTTTTATAAAATTCTAAAAATAAAAAATGAAACATAAATCAAATGTAACTTCTCAAAGGAGTTTAAGGTTGCAAATTCTACTATGTTTGCAAAATCTTGCTTGGGATGTTTTTCTACAATGTATTGGATAAACTTATTATTATTTCGTATTTGTCAATGACTAATTTCTGATATCATGTAGCATGATTATTTTCTTTCTTAACTGCGAATAAGTATTTTTGAAGAGAATAATTAAGTACAAGGTATCAATTTTAATTTAGTAAATATTTGATAATTTTTTAGGATAAATTACCCATTTAAATTTAGTCCGGTTTTAATATTATTTATTTATCTTATTTTGATTTTTTATTCAAAATATCTTTATACAAATCAGTCTTATATATAACAATTTAGTATAGGTGCATAGTATATAAAAACATCTTAAAATAATTTACTATGCACCTATATTAGATCGTTTTAAGTCAGAACAATTTGTATAAGAAAATTTTACATACGAAAATTAAAACAAGATAGATGAGTAATATTAAAACCAAATCAATTAAAATTAGTGATTTATTCAATTTTTTATTTACAAATTATTTTTTAACTTATATTTTAGAATTTAAGAGTATAGAATTAAGATGTATGATTTAAAATTTAAAATTAAAAAAATTGATTAATATTGACTAAAAAAAATTGACTCCCTAATTGAACTCTTTTAAAAAATATATTATATGTGAGTTGTTATTTTAATTTTAATTTTATCTATAACATAATTTTCTCCATATATGTCCAAATTGAAAAATCATATATTTATTTTATATTTAAATAAAAAATCTCTTAGATAATCCAAAATGGCTCCATATTTGGCATGAATATTACTCATTAATTACTTGTTATGTAGCTTTTGAAATCTTAAAAAATATTATATTCCTATGATCATCTAATAGTTCTTTTTTTTTTCTCTGAAAAAATTTATTCTCCCCTAGATCTATCTTGATGTGAATGCTAATCGAAGAAACCCCAAACCTCATTTCCACACTGTCATCCTAGATCAATTTAATCAGGTTCTTTCCCTGTTCATTTTGTTAATTTACCAGAATAGTGGTTATGAATTTATCCATTTTGGGTAAAAAATTTGTTTTCCTCATCATCAATTACCTTGTGATGTTTTCAATTGATTTGGGTTTTCATTGATATTGGTTTCTTAGATTTATTTATTTACATGTTATGAAAATTCAATAATCTTTTTAGAAACCTCGAAATTAAAATAGAGGATGTGCTATAATATATTGACGAGGAAGGTGAATTAATTTCCCTATTTTTTTTTCTTTTCTCCAAAAATGCATACGTGAATGTTAGAAAATGTAACATTTGATTTGGCTGCAAAAATTTGAAATTAGTTTCTTCTTCAACTTTGCAATTTTTTTTAATTAAAAAAAGTGTAGCATTATTGTAGCTAACTATTTTTTTTTCCTTTTCTTTCTAATAGGTTGTATATATATATGGAGAGCTATGTTGGAAATAAAAATTGTGAGAAATAGTGATGGTGTGTTTTAATAATAAGTTGATTTTGAAATGGTGCATTATGGTGTGTTATAATACCAATGGCTTTGAGGATCATAGCAATTTCTGGGGTTTCTACAGTGTTAAGCTTTATTGCTTTGCACTTCTGCTCAGAATTTTCACTATACAAACTCATTTCTGATGGAATAATTAACTTAGACAATAATAATAATATTAATATTAATAGTAATAATACCAAGATTGATGAGTTGCCTTTTGATTTTTCCACCACCATTGGGTTGTTGGCGAATTGCTTCATCAATGTTTTCATTCTTATCAATCTTTGTCTCAAGGTCAGTCTCTTCTTTTACTTGTTTTTTTTTTAACGTTTAGATTTTTATTTTCTTAGAATAGTAGCAAGTGCTAGTAATATTAAGTATTCGCAGATTTAATATAAGAATTTAATTTTGATATATTGTCAGTATAAAATAATTTTATAAAATATTTTTATATATGTATTTAATTACGTAAATTAATATTTAAATTAATTTTTAATTTTTTTATCAAATATATAATAGTTTTAAGTCAATTTTTTGATAGGACTCACTAATAAAAAATAAAAAAATATAAAAAGTCAATAAAATATTTATACAATGTGTATAATTGAAGTTTAGGGATATCCGATTCAGTAGTAGAGATATAACTATTAGTGTTATCTTTTTTTATCAATTTAAGCTTTTGGGTTGAGTGGTTTCATGACATGGTATTAGAATTCTAAATCCAAAAAATCTAGAGTTTAATCTTTAATAAAATAACCTGTTATACACATTGTACAAATATTCTATTAGCGCGTCAAAAGAATATTGAATTGGCACATGAACTTAGACGCACAATAGTTCAGTGTTCACGTGTGTGAGAATGAAAAAACAGTCCTGGCCTAAAAATCCAAAACTGCGTCCCTAATCCCTTAATAAAAATATAGATTGATTTTAGGTAATTACTCTCATTTTTTTCCTGTCGAGGACTAAATTGTAAATATGATAAAAACAAATACGCAATAAGCATCCTCTCCTCTGAAGCAAAGATCGTGAGCTTCCTCCTTTCTTTCTCTCCTTCCTTCTTTCTTTGAATATCAACACATTCGGTGTATGCCGTGGCCACTGCCTTCAGTTTAGGTCAATCCTCTTTTCCCTCGCTAACTCAATTTCGCTCCTAATTCCATCTCTACTTCCCACTCCGTACTTAGTTCCTCAATTTTGTGATGGTCAGTTATGATTAATTCATCTTTTTATTTCATTTCTGTAACTAATCGGTGCTGTTACGCTGTGTCTGATTTCGTCGGTGATTTTTTTTTGTTTCTGACTTTTTTTGTTGTTGTTGTTGTTACTTGCAGGCTATGTTCTTCACGGAGTTGTATTCTTCTGAAACGCGTAAACTAATTGAACGACTCGTTAATTATATTATTTATAAGGTTATTCAGATTCTCTCTGTTTATTCAGCTTATGAATTGTGTTGTTATGATATGCATCGAATTGTTCCTTTGTTTTAGATTTTCATGTTTGTATAGATGATCCGAAGGTTGAATTCTTCATTAGATTTCAACTCCTCCGTTAGCATAACATACAAAATTTTCTTTCCATTGATACTTGAGAGTGAATACTAGGCTCCTACTAATTGGTGTTAGAATCCCGATGTTTGGATCCCTAAATAGATATGAATAAGATGGAATGTGGGAGTGAGGGGAAGAATTGGAGTTTTTGGCACGGGAAGAACATTCTAGTATTTGAAGGATAGGGTTTTTTTCTTATATGTGGTCCATCTAGGTGGACTGGTGGAGCATGAAGGAACTGCATATTTGAGATGGTACTACCAGTGGTAGATGCTCTAGATGACTAGACTTATGGTTTGTATCAACGTTTGAAGTGTCACAGTCCTCGATTTCTACTTGATGTGAGGTTGTAGCTTTTGATTGGATAATGAAATACAATGAAGGTTTGATGAAAAGAAAAGCATCACATGTAGGACAAGAAGTGAATTGAACATGAAAGAAACATGTCTTACAATTTTGAAGTCAAGAAGGTTGTACAGGAGGCAAAGACAAAAAGGATTGGAGATGATGATCATCTCCAACCTGAAAGGGATTTTATCGTGGGAGATTTAATAACCAGTTTGCTAAGAAAATGGTAAGGGGATATAGTTAATGGAGTGGAACCAGCTTTGAAGATCCAGGAAAAGGAGAATCTTGATTTGACAAAGTAGTAAAGATGATGGGTAAACTAATTATATTGGGGCAAAGTTTGAGATAATATTAGAGTGGTATTTCGCACATGAAACAACGGTGTAAGGGACGCCTGCTAGTCAAGTCGTGGATATAGAAAAAGAAACTTACATATGGCAAAAATGGGAATGAGAAAGTTAGTTGGTGATAGGACTAGGTTGAGGTAGTGGGACTATCAGGGGAAGATGTGACTTGCGGTAGTGTGACTAACAGGGGTCATTGGTGAACATCAGCAATGGACATGGAAAATCTACCCATGGTTGTGATGGATGGGAGAGTGTAGTTTTTGATGCAGTGGAAGTTATGGCTTTTGTGGAGGATCCAAAAAGGAGGTTGAGGTTCCGAGTATGTGTCTCTTTCTCTGTGAACCTAGTTTCCATTGTCTAGAGGACTTGAGCTCAATGTTGTGTTTATCCCTTTTTCACTTTGTCCATTTTTTAGCATTCTGCATCAAGTCAACAGTGTATATGCTGTCAAGTGTCGACACCAATTTTAACTGCTGCACCTTGCATAGGTTTGTGGTTTAAATAAGAACGTGCATAGTTTGAAAAATACGTAATTAGTGCTAGCTATTTCCTTAGACTCAAATTGTTCCAATATCAGATTGTGACAATATGGAGGTAGTTGAATTGGGCTACCCACATTATGAAAAGCATTTATATAACTTACGAATTGTGAGAACTTGATAAGTCTTATATCTGTCACTGCTTAAGTGTTATTTATTCATGATGGTGGATGAACAGGGGACATTTCTACCACTGATTGTGCCACCGACAGTATATCAGGCTGGTCTTTGGTCAACATGGTTGACTGTGCTCTGTTCTTTAAAGGTATGGTCTGTTTTATCAGAGATGAAACGTAAATAAGTCCATTGACTTTTGTTAAATGCAAACAAAAACAGAATGTCATTCACTTGTTATGTTGCTTAGATGTTTCAAGCTTTGGCTAGAGATCGTTTGGAGCGGCTGAATGCATCTCCATCTGTGACACCTTGGACATATCTTCGTGTATATTCAGCATTGTTATTCGTTTTCTTCATTGATGTTTTCTGGTATTCTTTTCTTTCTGCACCTCTAGAACGATATTCTTGTTCATAGTATCACCATGGTTGTGATGATTGTCATGATTAACGTTAATTACAAGAATGTTGGTTCTTTAACACCCTTGTTATTAGGAGGGTATTGGTAGCAATGAGGCATTTGAGGAGTGAGGACAGCATTTTACATTTAATTGATCATATAAATGGAAAATTAACTTGCATGAATTGCTCAATTGTTTATCAAATCTAAAGTCATTCATGGTTCCTCTTGGTAGGTAATCATGGCAGAGTACCTTGGTAGAGTTGGTCTTTATTGTGATTATGAATTTCCTATGCTGCATCTTTTGACAGATCCATCAGCATCTCCATATTTTGTACTCACTGCCATGCTTTGACTGCTCATGTTTCTTTTTTGTTGAGGCATAATAGACTATGGAATGCTTGGTTGAAGGTGTTAGTTCTATGTTTCAAGGATGTAACATACGGATAGGGAATCTCTTATTAACCATTAAGAAAAAGGAAAGTGGGGGATGAATCAGTAATAGTTGGGTTGGTTGTAGTAGGAATTGATAGAACGTTACAACTGAAGGTTAATTTAAATTTTGTTACAAGGGAAACTCTACTAGGAGAATTTGGTTATGAATAGGATGAGTGAATCTTTACTGCAGGTATATATATATATATATATATATATATATATATATATATATATATATATATTAATGTTGCTTCTTGGATTTGCATCGTGATAAAATCCTGGTTCTAGTCTCTTAATATATATTTCTGTGGAGCCAACAATCTACAGTTCATGCTTTTCTTGTCTGGATTTGTAGTATGATTATTCTGCCCTTGGAGCCATTTTAGATATAATTTCCATGAATGCTAAACCAAGTACTATTAACATCATTATTGTAATTTTATTGCTTTAAGAATGCTCCTGACGCTTTTTTTTTTAAATTCTCCTAGGATAAGGTTTTGTGTGTCGGTATATAGAAGCGATCCATCCTCTCTGCATCTGTTACTATTCTTTGAGCCATTAAGTATTGCTTTTGAGACCCTACAGGTATTACTACTTAGTATGTATCACGGCAGATTTGGGATTCACTCATCTAGTTTCTGATGTTTGCAGTGGCTATTGGTGTAATGATACTGTTTTGTGCATTTCGTAATGTAGGCCATTTTGGTGCATGGATTTCAGTTCCTTGACATATGGCTTCCTCATTCAGCTTGCAACAGCAGTGATTGCCAAATGCCTAAATTGTTTAATACACTAACAGCAGGTAGTTTTGATTTAAATTTGATTTTTAAACTTCTAATAATGCATCTACATGATTGCAGTCATCCTGATTTTGCTTCTTTCTATTTTAAACAAAATATTGGATCTCTGATTCACATCTTGGATGTTCTAATTATATGACTAATTTGCAATGTTATTAAGTTGGTATCTTCTTTACCTTGCTTTTCCTTATTTTATTGTTTATGATAACAAAGCATTAATGTTACCACTTTGTCCAAACAAGAATATTTTGGCTTTTCGCTACTAGGAGACCAATCATTAGGATGATCTATACAAGGACAGACACTGGAAAATGGGTCGAAGAGTAACCCTGTCTCACAGAAACTTGCTTTTGAAAGTCTATCTTCAAATTTGCGAGAATTATTCTCCAATCAGGTAGGCCAAACCATGGTGTATATGGCACATTGCTACAGATGTCATTAGAAGAGGACTGAGATGAAGGAGAGGAGATTTGAGATAGGTGTGGCTGTAGTTGGAATAGGTACAGAGGAGGTAGGACTGGTGGCATGGGATGTGGATGAAGGAGTGGAGCGGGAAGAGGGAGATGTATCAGGTTATGGGACTGGATTTGGGAATGTGGCTGTTGAAAGTGCATATTCGTGAAACACTATCTTTTGAAATAAAAAGTGACCATTTGGATGTAGACAATTTAACCCTTTGTGGTGGAGGTTTTATCTCAGAAATTTGCACTCAGAGGAGTGAAAATGATATTTTTTTTTTCATATTTATCCCTCCTTTACATACATCTTACTAACTTCTAGGCACCTGACACCTCTTTTATCTTAATTAGAGTTGATGGATATGTCTTGCCTCCACTCATTCATTTATATTTTTTATTTTTTTATTTCCTCTGGTTCAGAATATTTAGTTCTATTTCTTATTTTTATTTTTATTGTTGTTGCTGTCCATATAAATGGTTGAAATAGGTAAAATAATCCTGTTATTGTGAAATTTTTTTGTCCTTACCTTCTTGAATATCTATTGTTTACCTTTCAACTTTTTGTTTTTTGTGAATGTAGTTCTAGTTTCCTTATTAAGTGGTGCATCTGCAGGTGTCTTACTGGAATGGAAGGGAACTCTTATTCGGAACTTCGGGTTTTTCCTCGATATGGCAACATTTTTAATGGCACTTGGCCATTACCTGTACATATGGCGTCTTCATGGGATGGCTTTTCATCTAGTAGACGCAGTGTTGTTCCTAAACATACGGGTAAATATGTAATTCTTAATCCTGCATCAATTCTACTTATGAAAATATGACATTTACTAATAATTCTTTTTGTATCTGTTTGTCTTGTTCTGATCAGGCATTGCTTGGTGCAATTATAAATCGTATAAAAAGCTTCCATAGGTTAAGGATAGCTCTAGGAGCACTTAATGCTGCTCTTCCTGATGCGACAGATGAGGAGTTAAGAGCATACGATGATGAATGCGCTATTTGTAGAGTATGCGAATTTGTCACCTCTTACTCTTGGGGTTATCTTTGTTTTGGTTATACATGTTAATGGCATTTTATTTTGGGTTAATGTTAGGAATCCATGGCTAAGGCAAAAAGGTTAAACTGCAATCACCTTTTCCATCTTGCATGTTTGAGATCTTGGTATGCTTTGGTTGAATTTTTTATTTCTGTTTTCTATTTGGTTGAGTTTTGCTAGATACTATTGTTTGCTAAATTGATTTCAGGTTGGATCAAGGCCTGACTGAAATGTATACTTGTCCCACATGCCGAAAGCCTCTTTTTCCAGGCCGGTCAGAAAATGAAACAAGCTCCAATGTCGGGGGAATATCTAGTGACGAGCAACTGGTACGCAATACAAATGCAGGACTGGATCGGCAAAACTCTGCTAGAAATACCATGCCTGCAGTATTGTATCCCAATCATATACCAAACTCGGCAGACAATGTCCCTTGGAGGTTTATATCTTCACTCAGTGCTTTGTGGTCTTCTATTTCTGTTACTTCTGGCTGTTATTTATTGTTAGGGTTTTGCTTTGCTAATAACTAATAAGTCTCTTAAGATACTTGTTAAGAATTCAAAAGTAATTTTTTTTAAATAGAAAAGAGAAGGTTCTGATCTTTTCAATGATATTAAATGCACAGAATGTCAACAAGTTGTTTTCTCTTTTTAAAAAAAAAAATAAGAAAACTATTTTTTTTATTCATAACAAGTTTCACTTGTTAGCAAAATCCTTATTGTTAAAGTGTGAGTTCTGAACTGTTAAATCTGTGTTAATGGATGCATTCATTTAGAATATTGAAGCTCCCTATTTTTTGTCATAATATTACTATAATTTTTTTTATACAATATTTTTTCAAGGAATTTATCATGCAGAAGACAAAATGATATAAATTCTTTATGGCCCCAGATATTAGTATCGTTAGTAATTCCCAGTCCCATGTAACGTTATGTACCTGTTAGGAAGGGTAGAGAGTGGGCTGGTGTCAAAGGGGACATAATTGTTATTGAGTAAAGTATAGGTGAGGATGAGTTTTGGAACTAATAGGAGAGAGAATGTTCGAGGGGAGAGATATTGGGAGGGGAATATCCCAGAATGGGAATTGGTATCTGGGAGAGCAGCTGGATCTCTTTAATACCTAACTTCCTTTTTTTCACCTTTGTAATGCAAAGACAGATTTCTCAGCGTGTTCATTTGTCTCCATTGGGAGTAATACAAACACATCTGTGTGATTCAATCTCTTTATTGAACATCTTTCTTCTGGATATTATGCATGAAAAGGAAAATAATGGTTCATAATCCTTTAGTTTTTACTTACAAACTCGGTGTATGATGCACTACTTTTTGCTGAGTTAAGTTCTACTTATTTAGGGGTGCAGGACTGGACTCAGGCTGGTTGCATTCTTGGCCAAATCAGGGTATTGATGGAGCTGGTCCATCATCTACAACAATCAGAACGGTTGGATTAGGAAGAGTTCAAATGATGATGAGGCAGCTAACATCTGTGGGAGAAACCTATGCCCAGGGTGCCTTTGAAGATGCTTCCTGGGGCCTCTGGCCTATTAATCCCTCCCAGGCTTCTTCTAGTAATCCTACCGTTTCTGTTGGTGAGAGGCCATCAGGAGGATCAGGTAGCTTACATAGAAGAAGTGGTTCACAATCTGCAAATGATAATATGGCTAATATTCTTGCTATGGCCGAAACTGTTCGGGAGGTTTTACCTCATATTCCAGATGACATAATATTCCAGGTATTTTTATTTCATTTGTCTTTTCTTTTTATTGGGGGCAATATATTATGTGATTGCATCATGAAATAATTTCCAATTGTGTAAAGACTTGTATGAGCATACAAAATGACAGTTAGTTTGATACTGCAGGACTTGCAGAGAACAAACTCTGTCACAGTTACTGTGAATAATCTTCTTCAAATGTAATGTATATTGGTATTTGAGTCAAGGATTTTGAAGAATCAAGTGGAACTTCAAGATGTTGCTCTTGAAATGTCCCTAGAGTGGCACAGGCTTCATTTTATGTATATATTATTAGCAAATTTAACCTGTTATCCAAAGATAGTTGAGGAAATGTGTTCATCCTGGATTTGTAGCAAAATAAATGTGGTATATGTTCATGTGTTGCGCAAGTTCTCTCTCAATTTTAAGGCTGATGTACCACTGAGGATGCTGTAATTTTTCTTACCGTTTAATCCTGGCAGAGACAATATCCTTAAACAGTAATCTGTTTTAACTGAATTTCAATGGGCAAGACATCGGAATTTAATAATAATAATAATAATAATAATAATAATCTACTATATATTTACTATATTTAAATAGGAATTGGAGAGATTTGGTGTCTAAATGTCCTTTCCGGTATTAACCCTCAATCTCCCACTAGATTATGCAGTATCTTTTTAAAGGATAAAAAAGAGAGTAATATTGATGTATTGTGTCTATTTGTTAAAAATAAATAAATAATATGTGAATAGAAAAGCTACTAGGATGGCAAGAAAATATTGTAAATTCATGCTACGAGAACAAAGTTTTCGGGCACATAGATAGTTGTTGTCATTCATTTGACAATGTCTGCAACTCAAGAACCAATGAGTCATAGTTTACACGGTATTCTGTCTCCTCCCTATTTCAAAGGTCTTGGGTTTAAGTCCTACCAGCTGCAACCGAGAAGAAAAAATTAAAAAATTGGTAAGTATATGAGAAATGTGTTGGTGTGTATTGTGTACCTAGGATTGGGGGTTGTCCAATCCATTAACCAAAAAAAAAAAAGAATCAAGAGGATAAAGTATACATCTCATTTTTATGTAAGAGTGTAATTTACCTTCAAATCAAGATAGTAATTCTCATTATAAAAGTTACAAATTTAAGGTTTGTTTGGATTTATTTCTAAAAGATCTTTTTTGAGTGATATTTTTAAAATATATTTAAAAAAATAAAATTAATTTTGCATTTAGATGTTTCATGAAAATTATGCTTTTAACTATCGATTATGTCTGAGTACAATAAAACAAAGTATCAATTTGTATATTTATTATGTTAAAACATCTATTTTAACATTAAAAAAATATTTTGAAAAAAAATTATGAGAATTATATCTTTTTAAAAGATGTTTTTTATTTTTTTAATATTTTTTAAAATTTTGCTTAAAAAATTTACCAAGCACACAAATTTAAAATAAGATCTTTTTTCTAAAAGAATATTTTTCTTATTATTTAATGGAATTCAAATGCATAATGGTAATTTTTTTGGTGACTCGACAAGAAAGAAAAGAAAACAAAGAAAACAAAAGGGAGAGGAAGGCTTCCTAAAAACCAGCAGCCCTCCCAAGGCTCCAACAAGTCAACAACTCAGTTTGGGAGATATTATTCACTGCCAAACTTTGTCATAGCATTGGCAACATGGTTGGCTGATCTCAGAATTATTTTGACATTAGCTCTCCATTTCCAAGTCAAAATATCATGAATTTTAGAAACCAAATTATGATCAGCACTTTGGATATTAATAAAACGGTCTTGGATTAGGAGAAAAGCTTCCAAATAATCTGTCTCACAAAAAATGTGCCAGTACCCTGCCTCCCAAGGCAAAAATAATCTCTTCCAAATAGCAAAAAGCTCACAACGAAGAACCGTTCCTAGCAGCAAAATCCCAATACAACCACCTTGCCAGGCACCATTCGAGTTTCTTGATAATACAACCAAAGCCAGCACAATCGTCATGGATACTAGCATCACTTTTAATCTTAAACATCCCCTCAGGAGGAGGAGACCAAGATGAGCTCGGGCAAGATAAATGGACACTGTTAAACTTAGTGAACAAAGATTTTAATTCCTTATCAGATGCTGAGATTAATGATAGTACTTTATTAAAAAGCCAAGAATTTATAGAATTGAAAACATCATTATTTCTGTCTCTCCAAATCCACCAAAGACTATAGAAAAAAAGAGTAGTATTGACATTTTTTCATTTAAATATCCACTGTTTAAAAGGATTAACAGTGAATATCATTAAGCTGTGAAGTTTGCCAAAGATAATCACACAAACAATGAAGGATAGTTTCTGAAGCTAGAGAGCAACATGGGCATAAATCAGAAGAAAAAAGTCCACAATAATATCTAAAAACAGCAGTTAGAAAGCATTAATGGTGATTAACTATGTACTTTGTTATTTTATAATTTTTCTCACTTAAGGGAATCTTTTTTTCATACTCCTTAACCATTTGTGATTAATTAAACTAAGGTGGTGAGAAAAAAAATCAATAGAAAATTATCATTTTAAAAATGTTAGGATGTTTGATAAATTTTTTTAATTTTTGTTTTTAAAAACTATAATTTTTTTTAAAAGGATATTTTTACTTTAATAGAGAATTGTTTTAACATAATAAATAAACAAAAAAGATATTTTTATATTGTGTCAAAAAATATTAATAGATAAAAAATACTTTTACATAAGATTTTCAAATATCAAATTATTTTTTTAAAAATCACTTTTAAAAAAAAATATTTTTAGAAAACTCACCTAAACAAATTCTATATACAACGAATCAAATCAATTACAAATGTCACCTCAATTAACTCTGAAAAATAAGACCGGATGATCCATATAGCAAACAGGAAAACTCGCCCATGGTAGATAAATATTTCCTCAAAATCATGATCCATGAGTTAGACTTCTTAGAGTTAATACAAGTTATTACAGCAAGAATAAATACCAAAAAGAAGTGAAGACTAGATCAACTACATTCAAGATGTACAAAAAGAGAGAATAGACTGAAAATCTTCCTATCATCCTATCATCCTAGCTACTGCCCTTTAATGTTCACAGCATAGAGCATGTTTCTTCCACCATCTCTTGGTTGTTGAGTTAAGGTTCCTTCCCTTACAGATAATCATTTGCCACTTCCTTTGCTAGAGAAAAGCCGATTACACCTATGAAGTGTTCTTTCCACTGAAGCTTTCTTTTTCTTATGTTCTTATCTTTCTTGCTAAGTACTGAGAGTTAGGCTGACTTGGTCTTAACTCAAGAGGTTGAGTAAGTTCGAGTGCCACTTGCAAATAATGCTCCCTAAATTAACCAAATAGCAAGCTTTGGGTGGTAGACAAACAATTTGCATCTAAGACTCGTCACATATCATACAAGAACCTTTTTATGCAAGCTACACAAGAGAAACAAATGAATTGAATACTAACAATGAGAAAGATAATGCTGCATCATATTTATTGAGACTTCCATTCCATAATTGCTGACAGGAGAGTGTAATTAGGAATTAGATGCTTGTGTGGTAAGGCCATATTTGTCATTGGTGATTTGTCATTCTCTTGAAACCACTTTTCAATTGCTTTACGATCATACGAATATCCATCCGCAGCAACACAAGGATCATCCATCACATCCTGCATGAAATGAAACATATTTTGAAAATTAACATGATGGTTGAAAAAGTCATGCAGAGGTAAGATCATGCAGGTAACTCCTTAATAAAATTTTTTTATTTATAGAAGTAATACAAGAGTGGAAGGATCTGAATCAATTAAAATAAATCGAATGCTATCATTATGATGTACTTAAAACTACCTGAAGTATTGGACAGATAAAGTGATTGGGAGGTCTGGATCTAACAAATACTATTGAAGGAGATTGTTGAGTCCTATCAGCAATTTCTTTCAATCTCTCTAGTGTAGGAAGAACTTGATCTTTCAAATCAGGCCGGTCTATTCGCCGAAGTTCAGCACAGCTCAGTCCTAATTGAGCTAATTCTAATGTCTCTTGAAATGGCCAACTTCCTGCCTCTGGATCCAATATATCCGTCAACTTCCCGGCACCAATTGCTGTTTCAACCACATGAGTAATTCCTATGGCTGGTTTTGCAGTCAATAACTGTAATATAACTATTCCCAAAGCATAAACATCTGATTTTGGTGATATCAATCCATTTCTTTGATACTCAGGGTCTATGTAGCAGAGTGTCCCAACAGGCTCAGTGTCCTTGTACATGGTGGATAAATTATCTGACTGAAGCATTGTCGAAAGGCCAATATCACCAATCTTGCTGACAAGGTTACGACCAAGAAGGATGTTCGCTGGCTTCAAATCACGATGGATGATTGGTTTTGGCTTCGAACTGTGAAGAAAGGATAGAGCTGATGCAACTTCCCATGCTATTCGATACCTCTCAAACCATGGAATAGGGGTGGCATTGTTTTTCCGGAGTAATCTATCGTCCAAGTTACCATTCTCCATATATTCATACACAAGGCATCCATGCTCAGGACATGCACCAAGAAGAAGAAGCAAGTTTGGATGACGAGTTCTGCTAAGTATCTCAAGCTGGAAACATAGGGAAGACATATATTAGTGCTGTTGTGAGGTTAAATCTAATTCATACTCATTATTTGATGTTCTATTTCTTTGACTATTGTTATTATAATTATTCATGATTATGTTGACAGTTATGCAGATATTAGGATTATCTTATCTATCCACTCTCTATTATTGATTTTCCAGTTTTTCTCCTTTCATTTTCTTGTTGCAGATTTGCTTTCCTTTTTAAATGCATATTATCTAAGTTTATGAGTTTAAAATCATTGAAAGAAGCATTTTTCACTTTTGGACTCATTGATTGCTTTACAACTACAGGAATCTCAATTTCAGTGTTTGAAAGGAACAGAACCAAATTCTTCTAAGGGGATACAAGCAATTAGCGAAAATGTAGGGACCTAGATCGGTGTTTGAAAATTTAACACTTTAAAAAGCAAGTTGTGCATATACCCACTTGATGGGAAGTTTTGAAAGACATCTAGCTGTTGGGATTAATTTCTTTTTGGTTTTTAAATTCTGGTATGAAGGTAGGATTTGTTACTTAACAAAGGATATGACAAGATTCTGTTTGAGAGTAGTTTAGACATAGAAGAGTTCATCTCTGTTCTTTCTTCTCTGGCTATATAGTTTGTATTTTGCTTCTTTTGAATGATAAGAGTGAAAACTTTCTACAATGAAAATTATTTTGCATAACCATTATATGTATAGTTTCCATACCTCTTGCTGGAATTGCTTGCTATTGTGGCCCCTATTAGGGTGAAGAACTTTAACAGCAACAGTTGTATGATACAAACTGCACTTGTACACCTTTCCATATGCTCCCATTCCAATTTTCAAATCTTCAGAGAATGATGAGGTAGCGGACACTATTTCATCCCAAGCAAACTTTCGGTACAACGGCGTGGAACCAGTAATAGCATCCTCCAGCTTTTCTTTATCTTTAGCTGCACGGATAGCCTTCAACTCTGCTTCTTTTCTTTCTGCAGCTTCTCTTTCAGCACACTCTTTCAAATATTCCGCTTCTCTTGCCGCAGCTTCATATTTCTCTCTTTCATGTCTTGCCAATTCTTTGGCCATTTCCTCCTTAGCAAGAATCTCCTTCAGTTTCATGGATTCTTCTGATCGCCTCTTGCTGAGGTCATTCAACTGTTCAGAGCAATAAAGGATATTAGTTAGTCCACTTGATAATAGTAGTCGAAAGAATTTGATTTCAAGAAAGAACCGGAGCCATGAGAGGGTCTGGGTTTCCATAAACAAGCTAATAGATATTACCTTTCGTGATGCATCTATGCTTTCGCTTTGAGCTAATGCATGCATTCCTTGGGCGTGTCTTAGTTCAATTCTCAACTTTTCCAGCTCAAGGTTAACATTTTCCTGATAAATGACCGCACAAAAAAAAAAAATCACTTGCAAAAGGATTTTGCTGAAGCAACAACTACAAAAGTATAAAATATTCTCATATGCAGCATAAGGGCCTTGAGCAGCTGAGCACATATTTGACGAAAGAGCAAACAGATTTGCATATGCATGAAATATGATATGCACAAGGACTATAATTCTAGTCAGATTGTAGTTGCCGGGAGTCTAACGATAACATGAGAACCACATACTATGTGAATTATTTGCTCCTAGTTTTTGTTCAAACTAAACATATATCTGATAGTACTAATCAAGAAGGTACTGTCACTTAAGTATGAGCTGGAAATAATACAAGAAGTGAGATTTCCTCAAGTTAAAGTATTAAAATTTTGATTACCTGCCTATTAGGTGAAGGATGTTCAATTGCTAATGGTTCCTCCTTGGCAGAATTTTGATCAAAATTCAAAGATTCGGTATCAGATATAACGCTTTTGTAACTAGAGGAACGATTCAAAGCATAATCAATATCAGAGTTTCTGGAAGAAGTTGAAGTAATGTTCTCTCTCCCAAAATCTAGAGATCGACCTCTAGAATGATTAGTTTCAATTAAACCAGTACTTGTCTTCAATAATGTCTGATTTATACTTGAAAGAGCTTGGAATCGCTGTGTAGTTAAGGAAGATGAATGCGAAGGAGCATATGATGCAAGCGAGCCAGTGTCTGTATACATCCAAGGAAAGGACAAAAGGTAAGTATTTTTGCTAAGGGAAGTAAAATTGGACCAGTTATATATATTCTCTTTGTTAAAATATAGTAAATCTCGATTTTGTTCCCTTCAAAATTTTTTCGTTTATTTAAGTCCAAACATTTAACAATTATTCAGATCTAATGACTACAAAAAATTCATTTTAATTTAGATGCAAAACTTTTTACAAAGTATTTGGTTAACTTACCTTCCAAGAAGCTCAAATTACTACTTTAAAGGACTTAACTGAATTATCATAAATCTTTTAGGCTCTTACTTAAATTTAACATATTACTTACTTTGTACATGATATTCTGCTGATACAACAATACAACTTACTACTATACCTGTCTGAGAGGTTGAAGTGTAATTTGATGAGCTGCTGGAGGAAAAACTGGTTCCACTAGTGTCATCGATAATGCTATCATCAACTTGTATGTCTGATGGTCGTATGGACAGTTTTCCTTTCGATGTAGCATAGACTGTACAAAATCTTGGAGTGCATACTGAGATTTTTGCAGATATACCCTTATGTTTACTGAAAGCAATATTTCAGTAAAAGGAAGGTTATGATCAGACGGAGAAAAAGAGACAGAGAGACTAGGTAAAGATAGACATCTTATTTCTCCGTGTTTCAAACCAAAACTACTTTCAAATGAAGGGGAAATTATATATCCAAATTTGATCATTGCAAAGCATTTGTGACAGCTTAAGATTTTCAAATGACTGGTTTTCTTGAGAATCAAATACTACATGATATTTGCAATGCAATAGTTAAAAAATGACAAAAGTATCATTTTTGCTTAATGCTTCCTTTTACAAAAGGCCATATCACATTTGGTTTAACTAGTTACTTGGTTAGTGAATAATGAAAAAAAATGAGAAGGTTGATTGATTTTGTTTCAACTGGTGAAGTACCTTGTTTTCATAATTCAACAGAGTGATTAACAACTATTGCATAATACATTAATTGTTTGAATAAATACCTGGTAAATATGCTACGAGATGATGCTCCAACGACGAGTTTGGTTATAGCACCCTTAGCTACTTCCTCTGCTACTGCACTTGCCACGTCATCTGATTCAATCACCACGATATCTGCATGGACCTGGATCAACGGTATAAGAAATATAGAACCAATTTTGAATTCATCATTCTAGTTAATCTCTATGAACTAATTTCTTACCTTTCTCTGCTCACACATTCTTTTGAAAGGTAGAAGCTTTTGATTTGTCTGCCACTCCACTTCCTTTCTGAAAGCGTTTGCTACATCGGTACGCACTTGTGAAATAGGAATCACATTTCCCACTGGAAGTTCAAAAAAACAAGAACCAACTATGCATTAGCAACTCATCACATGTGAAACAATAGAGAAGGTCACATAAGTTACTCTTTTTTGTATTCAATAAAAAAAAATATGTTAGTTACTGCTTCCAGTTGATATCTTTAGTAGTAGAAAAAGATGATGAGATTAAGATACAGGGCCAAAATATGTTTTCATCATTTTATCATGTTAGTGAAAAGCAATTCAAGTGTAGAATTCTCGTGAGGCACAAAGCAAGACTACTAACAAGAACACTCATTGAACATTTAACCAACAGATCAAATCCTTGCAGCTTTTCAGAGGATACACGTACACTAGAATTCAGCAAAAGTGATGCATATATAAAGATGGCCTAAATTCAGAGATAAAAACACCATGAACTTGTTCCTCAGGACAAAGTTGTAAGTCATAGTGTTATCAATATCATTGATTAGAAGTATCTTAACATAATAAGAAAATATAAAGACAGTAAAGCCTAAACCAACTAGGTAGAATTAGCCGTATGGATCAGACTAATTGCCATATGGTGTCCCGTCTGATCAATACTCATAATCCATATTTGATATTTACATTGAAAATATTTGGAAAGTTTGAAAGCATAAAATTGTTTCATAATTCTAGAATACAACGAAAACAGGAAGCACATATATTACTTGGTGTTGGAACTCCTTTTATACCGGGATGGACGTGTATCAGCTTGAAGACAATCATACCCTCAGGAACAAACTTATTCAGTGCCCACTGTACCACAAATTTGCTTTTCTTGTTACCCTTAATTGCTAGAGCAACAATGGATGAAGGCGAATGCTCAGATATACTATTTTCATCTGCCTTATCTTGAATCCTTTCCATATTGTGTTACCAACGTCAAAGACAATGAATTCTCTGGAAATAAAAACACAAATTTGAATGCTTAACCAGAATAGAAGAAATTAATTTAGTGGAAGCCTCTAAGAAAAAGGATGCTCAGTATTGTAATATTAAAAAAGATAAAAATAAACAAACAAAAGTTCAAGCAAACTTTCAGAAATTGCAACACCAACTTTTCAAACAACCCTATTCATTGTTACAAAAAACCTCATCAATGAACAAGGGACCAAGAACCTGGATACATAGCACATTTTAAGCTCCAAATTCAAATAATCAAAAGAGTAAACAACCAATTTTAGCTCCTAAAAGAATAATCCGCCGAAAATTTCGCCATGGAAAGAAAGAAATACAAGCATGGTCTTCCAAATATGAAAAACATTTGACAAAATTCCCTTTCTTCTTCTACTTAGCTTATATTTTGGAGCATTTTATCAGATAGTATGTATCTTTAAGGAGGAGTCATGGCTTGTTTCTTTCTTTTTGGACTAAATTGTCAATATCACAATAATTTAGATATTAAATTGGTGATTTACCCTAAAAATGAAAAATTCTTCTTTTTCTCCCTTGGAATGCAGGGAATATCCAATTACCACTGTTTTCAATTCAAGCCGAAATCAATGAAGCCACATGCTACACATAATTCATAATTTCTATGGGGAAATGAAAACTATTAAGATCCAACAATCATGTTAAGAATACAGAGTACAAAGAAATTGAAGAAGATTCTGAACTAACCAATCAAAACAAACAGCTACTGCTAAGTTGAAACATTGAATGACAAAAAAAAAATAAAAAATTGAAAAGCAATGAAGTGTTTGCCTCAAACCTTAGCTTATGAATCTTATCTGAAATGAAAGTTTCCGCATTTCACCACTCAGATTCTGAAACAAAAGGTTTTAATTAAACGTGGAACACTGCAAAACGTGAACTTAACCACGCCTAGAAGAAGCGTTGACCGTTGAGTCAATGACCTCAAAACGCAAACTTTTTTTTTTCCTTTTTTTCTAGAATTTTGCTAACAAGTATTTTAAATTTCTTTTTTATCATTCTTGAAAATAGAAAAGTTTTTATTGGAAAAATAAATGAGATTTTGAAATTTTCATTTTTTATAAATAGAGTTCAGCTAAACATTTAAATTTTATATTTTTTTAATAAAAAAAATTTCTTCATTTATAATTTTAATGTATTAATTAAACTCTTTACATAAATTTGTTTTATCTATATAAGTCTAAGGTCATAAAAAAATTTACATAAATAATTAATCATATATTATCATATTAATAAAAATAATTATTTAAATACATAAATCTAATTAAATAATTATGTTAAATTTTTAGAATATAATATTAAAATTAAACTTGTTTTAATAGGGTATTTAATATTTACTATTTAGTAATTGAAAATTTGAAATTGATTAAACAACAACTTGTAATCATGAATTGACGGCAGAGAATTTTTTAAATAAATTTTAGTTTGGGATTCTAATTTTCAAAGCATTTTCTTGTCTGGAATGTGTCTAGTCAAAGAAGAAAAAAAAAGAAGGAGCCGTCAGAAGCAATAACCACCAACCATAAATTAGTTTATTGGTGGATTTCGTGGATATTTCCATTATATAAACCCTGGAAGTTGTTAAATAATTACAAAAATAAAAAAATAAGTAAATAAGACAAAACGGTAACAAATTGCCAAGTTGGTTTGGTTCTAGAATTTAAGAAAAAAAAAATATGAATGAACTGGTGTCATAATCTTGGTGGTAGCGAGAAGTAAACAGGTTGTTACAAAATCTGAATTTTTAATTAGATTTAATTAATTTGTATCTTAAGAATATATTTTAAAAATATAATAATAATTTTTTTTAAATATTTTTAATATAAAAAAATTAATTTTTATATTTTATGATATATTTAATTTATATTTTTAGGACACAAATTAGTAATTTTTTTTTAATTTTGTGAATGGGGACCACTTATCTAAGTTCACGAGGTGTTAAATTTCGTTCATTAAAATTTTGGGACCCACCATTGGTGTCATCACAAGATATGAGATTTCTTGGGTCCCACGTTACTTAATAATAATCACTTGATATTATAGAAAGTTTCGATTTTCTTTCCAACTGGGTTGAAAATTTTAGGAATTTATATTTTTCTATTTAAACTATTTATGAATTAATAATAGAGATATATATATAATTATATGTGAATGATTCACATTCATATATATTCAAACAAATCAATGCATAGAACACAGAGGTGTTTTTATTATAGAGGAGGAAAAAACAGATCCACATATTTATTTTCTCTTATCCTCTTTATTTAAGGGGTACATGGTCGGATGAAGTTGGGTTTGATAAAATCTAAACTCGATTCAAAATATACATTGGGTTTATTTATTAGATCCAAACTCGACTCTAGACTTAATAAAATCAATACATTTTTTTGCCACAATTATATCAGGTGAAAATCGAGTCGTTAACATTACATTACGTTGATACTTTTTTGTAAACTAGCATATAAAAATATCCAAATTTTCAAGATTCCAACCATTATTTAACATGATAAAATTCACTTAGAAAAATATAACAAGAACCAACCCTTCTTTAAAATTAAAGCATAACTACAATCAATACTAAAGCAAAACCACAATCAATGCTAATATTGTCTAATAATACCAAATATTTAAATCAATACAAATAATACAATATTATGCATTAGTCTAAAGTCTTATGCATTCTAAACATAAAACATTAACTTATAGTCTTATAATGACTAATAACACAAAATATTAAGGTTTACAATACTTAAATTCCACATAAAAATAGTCATGATCCATCACTAATAACACAAAATATTAATTGTGTATGATGACCGAGCCACCAGGCCGACTTCGGGTGACCCGAGTCATGACCCGACCCGACCCAAAAATAATTACCGGGTCTATATTTGAGACCCTTACCAACTCTAAACCCGATAAAATCACACCAAATTAGCCCCTAAAGTATTTGGGACCGAGCCAAGCCTTCGAGTCGGATCGAGTCTATGCACCCCTATTTTATTCTATATATGTGTACAATATGTTTGCAAACAATCACTTAATTATATTTGTGATTTAATTAAGAGTTAACGCTTATTTTGGTACATGAAGTTTAACTTGATAATAAATTTGGTTTCTAAATTTTAAATGTATTTAGTTTTATTATCGTCAACCAAATTTGATTATTTAGTCACTGATTTAGTTAATAGATTATTTATGTATGTAATTAATTGTCAGGTGTTGCTTTTGCAGTTTAATAGATAACTCGTGATTTTAAGATCTAAAATTCAATTTAATCTACTCTCCAAAAACTTAATTTGATCTCTCAATTAATTAAATTTTATGGACGTAGATTCCCCAGTTTAATTTTTCTATCATGGGCTAAATTAATCAGACATTTTTAATGTAATGATAGCTAATTATCTTTAGGTTATACCAAATTAATTTGGGTTAATTAAGTAATTAGTTCATTTATTCGTGTGTTAGAGGATTCGAATCTTGATTTGTACATGTAATAATTTATTGGCCAATATTAAATTCGTAAATAATAAAGTTCTGATTCATAATATATTACTTATTGACCTGTAAAACTGAAAAATACCGTCGTGAGAATAAAAAAAATCTTTAGGCTATGATTGTTTGTTGTTCGGCCATTAACTCCTCGAAAATGTTCTAGCTTTACAAAAGGGCAACAAAACTATGAGATTTGACATAATTGTGTTTTCATGGACAAATCTAGAGGTTGTGAAATTGTTGGGCTATCTATGCGTTTGTAGAACATAAATCTAGGAGATTGCTTCTGAGGATAATGTCTCAAATATCTTTTATACATATGTATTTATATATTTATGTTAATAATTAATTTTAATGTACGTATAACATAATTAACTTACTTTAGATAAATTAGAAGAGGTGATACCAAATTTATAAAATAAAATAATAATATTATGTGTATACAAAAATTAGATAATCAATAAATTAATTATTTATATAAAATATCTATTAAAAATAATTAAATAATATATATTTATATATTAATATATAATGATTAATTTGATAACTAATTTTTTTTTGTGTATATATATCAAAATTAAATTTTATTAATAGTTGTTAGATCTATGTGAGCAAGTGTAAATTAACTGAACATTTTTATTTACACGTTTCACTCTTTGTATATCAATAGTTTTCCCTCATATATTTATTTTCTATTTCTATTTCCTTGTGATTAGGCCTAGATATTGCTATGATGTAACTAGCAATTAGCATGCTTAAATTAAACGTTTTAATCCATTTATATAGTATGCTTATATATTAATTTATTCCAATTCCCATTAGTATGTTTTGACATAAACCCCGTCAATAATCAATGTATTGGAAAATTAAATTTTCCTACAACGTTTTTAAACTTAATTTAAATCTTCTAAATTTTAGATTTTTATTTTAGAAAATAAAATTAAATATTTTTTTTTATATTTTTTTTTTGTCACACCTATAAAATAAATGGTGATAAATCTTACTTTATCCTCCAAAATAAGTTTTAAAATTTAGAAGATCCAAATCCTTTGAAACTTAATTAAAAGAACCGTAAGAGATTATTAGCTCTTAAAATCTATATTATTAGTGAAAAATTTTTTATTTTTTATTTAATAAATATAAAATAAATATATTTAAATTTATATTTTTAATATTTTTTAAATTTATAATTTTAACATATATTTTTAAAACACAAGATAAATATCTCATAACAATTAATAAATTGAGCTGATTTAATTTAATCAGTTTTCAGCATGTGTGTCGGTGCACATGTGCATGCTTATTATCAAATTAAAAGCAATAATATTGTCGATTTAAAAATTACAATTTTTACTCTTATTCCTTAATTTTCATAATAAATCACCAATTCACCATCACTAGATTTGTTAACAAGTATTAAGTAAGTAATAACCTAGAGATTTTTCTTCTTTTATTTATTTATTTATTTTTTTCATTCTACCCGAAACTAAGCTATTTTTATCAAGAAAAGCATGGGAGCAGGAACATACATAACATTAGTGTTTTTCACTTTTTCTTCACATACATCAAAATATTGAATCCATCAAACATTGTTAGTTTTTATTTCCATCATCAACATCAAAACATTCTTGACAGAATATTCTTCATCATATCTATCTTAAATTGTATGGTAGTTAATTCTATTTGGCTTTTAAACTAATTTCAATGGATCTAGAAATAAGATTTGTAATTTCTTCCGTTCATGATTTATTCTTTTTATTTATTCATGCATTAGATGGATGAAAGGAATGAATTGCACTATGTGAAGCTAACAAGAGATCAATCTCCATTGGAAGATATCACACCTGGAGAATTGAATCAACCAATTGATGTTCCACAGGTTTTAATTAATTTGAATTTTTGTTTCTATAATTTGTGCATTCTTCAATTTGATTGGTAGCTAGGTTTACCTTTTTTTTTTTTTTTGTTCTCAGAATTGTTTGATTTGAATACATCCATATGGAATTAAATTTGTAGGGCCATAAGAACTTTAATTTGTTTAATTTCATTTCCTCCAATTCTTGTTCTATAAATGTGGATGCAATCAAAGTACACGAAGTTGCACAATTTTGTTGGTATTCTAATTTCTAAGTGAGGTTACTCGTAAATAATAATTAACAACAGGATTTTGCAATCACAAAAGAATGAAAGATCTTGTACACAAAAGTTTCTTGACTGCAAATAATTAAATCCCTGTTTTTTTCCCTAAAATTTTTCAGATCTAGTTGTCGTATTTGTACCCAATACAAATACGTATCCGTATCCGTATAGTCATGCAATGTCTCAATCGTAGGGTCTGCATCATGATGGATGCTTTGATGAGCATATATATTTTGTTAGGTTACAATTATTTAAAAGTATGAAATACTGAGATAGGATTATAGAAATATAAAATTATGTTTAATTAATAGAGAGATATAGATATAGATATTATGTTTTATGATATTAAATTAATATATTTTATATTTTTTATAAAAATTTACGTATATTATTTTTTTTATGTGAAGTTAATAGTAATATATTATTAAATAATAATTTAGTTAAATATATCAAATTATTTAAAAGTTTTAACTATTAATTTCACATAAAAATAGTTGTAAATAAATTTTTACCTAATAAGAGATATAATTTATTTTATTATTATTATTTTATTTTATTATTTTTATTCCTTTTTATAATTATATTTTGTATTGTTAATTTTTTGTCTAAATTTTGTTTGTAGAAAAAAATAAAAATAAATTAGACTTTTATTATTTGTCTTTTTTTATATTTAATTTATTATCAAACAAAATACAAAAATATTAATTTTTGTCTCTCTATTTTTTATATCTTATTTTTAATATTCTTACTTTTCTTTTCATACGTTTTGACCTATTTGATTTTTTCATTTATTTATCTTTTATTATTATTAAAATTAAATTTTAATATACTACCAATGTAAAACGTTTTATATAATAGTTCAATTCTCATTTATTTTTTTAAATAATTATTCATATTATCAACATAAATATAATTATTTTTATTAATATAAAATTATATAATTGAATACATATATAAAACTACAATCACGGTTTATTAAAATTAAATTTGTCAATATTATAATAATTCTTTGCTTGTATTTTTTTTAATTTTGAATATCTTGTTAATTACAGTTGGCTGTTAGGAAGTGCATTGAATGTGGGCAGCCATTGCCTGAAAGCTATGCACCTCCTGCTGATGAAGCTTGGACAACTGGAATCTTTGGGTGTGCTGAAGATAATGAAAATTGTATGCTTTATTACATTATTACATACATAACAAATTTTATGAAACTTGGTCTTTTTTTTTTTTGTTGAGTGATATCTAAATTGGTTTCTAATAGTTTTCGTATTGAAAAAATTATTTTTATAAAAGAAATTGACAAAGTGATATTTTATGATGTTTTAGAATATTAGACAAATTAATTTTTAATAAAATGAAATAATAAATTAGTTATTAATATTTTTAAAATGACAAATTAATCCTTAATTTTTCTGAAAATTAATATATATATATATATATATATATATTTGAATAATTAAATTGATTACAATTTTTAGAATAAATTAATTTGTTCATTTATTTTTCTAATTAAGGACTATTTGGCTAATATTCTAAAATATCATAAATTAAACTAATTTGTCAATATTTTTTTAAATTAATTTGTTCAAAAAAATATTGAAGACCAATTTATATAGTGAAATGATATTATCACTTATTTTGATAATAATGTCACTCTATCTGCATATAATCATATGATTTTTTTTTTGAAAAATTAAAAATAATTATTTTTATATAAAGTTAATAGTTAAAAATTATTAGATGATTTGATTAGATTACATCATCTAATAGTTTTTCATTATCAACTTCATATGAAAGTAACTATACGTGAATTTTTATTTATTTATTTATATATATATATATATATATATATATATATATATATATATATTTGCATAAATTTATGAAAAAATGAGCAATGATATCCAATTCCTTTATATATATGATTGAAAATGCTACTTCTCTTTTAAATTTTACTCTTTGTTTGTCTTTAAATTTAATGATATATTATTTTAATTTTTTATATCCACTTTTACGATATTGGTTGTTGAGAAAATTTGTAAAATTACTTATTTTTTATTTTTTCTCTCCTCTAAACACTGTATAGAAGATAATTTTTAAAAGATACCTAATTACACTGATATATGATTTAGTTAAGTATTGAAAGTTATAAATATTGAACTTTTAGATATTTTCTATGTTCAATAATAATATCTAAATACCTTAATTCTCTTTAATTGCCAAACGATAGGTAGTATATTTATACAAATTATCACTATTACTAACAAAATTATTTTTAATGATCATTTATTTTATTTTTAACAATAATAAAAATAACTGCTAATATATTTACTAACAATTAGATATTAATCGTTTTTTACTTTGTTGTTAAAAAGTTTGAATAGCAGTTATACATTTGTCGGTAAAAAAATTTTAATAGTCGCAAAAAGTATATATATATATATATATATATATATATATATATAATAATTTGTAAAAATATAAGTTAAATAAGACATATAATGAATATAACTACGAATTTTAAAAATATTGATGTGACTATTTTATGTGTTAAAAACTTTTTAATATATGATTAATAAAAAAAAAATATTGCAGGCATGACAGGGTTGTTTTGTCCTTGTGTATTATTTGGACGGAATGTAGAAAGGTTGAATGAAGAAACTCCATGGACAGGGCCATGCATTTGTCATGCAATCTTTATTGAAGGTGGAGCAGCTTTGGCAGCAATAACCACAATCTTCAATGGCTACATAGATCCAGGAACAGCCTTCCTCATTTATGAGGGTTTGCTTTTTAGTTGGTGGATGTGTGGCATTTACACTGGTCAAGTTCGACAAACCTTGCAAAAGAAATATCATTTGAAGGTATAAACATTATATTCAATTCACCTTCCTTCAATCATTTCTTTTCTACTAATACATTAAACATGCATCATTAATATCAAATGCTGAAAAATTCACGTACAATTGTCATCATATAAAGTTAATAGTTAAAAATTATTAGATGATTTAATAAATTTAACTAAATCGTTATGTAATAATTTTTTACTATCACATTTATATAAAAATAACTGTACATAAATTTTTACTATATCAAATAAGTTACTGGCTGGGAGTAAATTAATAAAAGTACGCATGAAAAAATATAGAAAAAACAAAAAATTCTAAAGATTTTACAAACTAGTTTAATATGCTTTAAAAATTGTTTTCTCAAGTCAAAACTGCTCTTTCCATGCGGTGAATATTACTATATTGCATTGTAATTTGTGATATGATAAAGATTATGTGACTGTAATTTCATGTTAATTAGTATAAGATTAGATGAGAGAAGGGTAACTTTGTTGTCGAAATAATCTTTTGGGTATTTTGGATTATTATTTTAAATTTTGTTAGATGTATCTTTGTCCATTTTTTTTCTATACCTTTTTGTGTATATTTTTTGAAATAATTTTTTATCCTAAATTCTAAATTTAAACTCTAATTAGTTATGAAAATTAATTAAAAATTAATTTTTTATAATTATTCTTAGCTTATTTTATATGCTTTTCTATTATATTTAATTATTTATTATGATCTGTATGTATATCCAAAATAAGCTGTAGTGTTTGATTCAATAATAATATTATTTTCTTATTTATTATTGTTTGAACGAAATTTATTTTATGTGTACAATTTTAGTTCCAAATTTTTATGGTCAATTTTAGAATAAATTATCATTTGTATCCATAAAAGATACAGACGCCGACAAATATACCATATATATATAAGAATAAAACGATAATTGTAATCATGGAAGATGGCTTCCGTGTGCCAAGAGTATCTTAACAATAACTAACTTTCGGATACTATTGGCACATGGAGGTCATCTTCCGTGATTACAATTGGCGTATGTATTTTTTATAAGTACAAATAATAATTTACTCGTCAATTTTATAAGCGTTTGAATATTTTATGATCAGAAATAGTTATTTACTCGTAATAATATTTATTTTCTTACTTATTATTGTTTGAATGATGATTACAGAACTCACCCTGTGACCCATGTTGTGTACATTGTTGGTTGCATTGGTGTGCTTTGTGCCAAGAGCATAGAGAGATGAAGGGAAGACTCTCAGATAATATTGGCTCAGATATTACTATTGTAAATCCTCCTCCTATTCAAGAGATGAAAACCACTAATAATGCTAATAAAGAAAAGGCTGAACCCTCTTCCACTAGGAACAATAATAATGATCATACCGGTTTAGAACTACAAGTTGTTAATATTTAGAACCAACCATTATATATCCTTGTCAAATTTTTTTCTCTTATTTCTAAGTTGAGTTCTTATTTTACACTCTTACATTATTATTATTATTATTGGACATGTAATTAAATTGTATATGCTATTTATAGATTATTCTTTCGAGTATCATCTTTTATTTAACCTATTATTTTTTATAAGAAGAATAAAATGAGACTGATTTATTTAACCTATTATTTTTGTGGAAAAATATTCGAGAAGAGTCAATAAAATTTATTATTTTTTATTAATATTTTTAATCATTAATTTAATTTTTTTAGTCTAATAATTTAATAATATATTTTTAGTTTACACTTTTAAATATTAATGAGTAACTGTTATTCAAAAACAATAAATTTTATTAATCCTTTAGTATTCTTTATTTTTGTGGGTTAATTGGAACCAACTATTTAATTAACATCTTATTTTGACGCATTTAATTTTTTTGAAAAAATAATAAAAAAGATTTTAAACTTTTCATTTAAAAAAAATAAATCTTTTATCAAATTTAGTTGTAAACAGATTTTTTACTTTTGTAATGAGAGATACATAAATTTTTTCACATCGAATTCAAATTATCACTAAAAATTAAAGACTTAAGTATTTTCTGATCTAATTATAAAAGTTAGAAATTTATTTGTTTTTTTTATTTTTAAAAAAAATTTGTCCAATTAAGTCTAATAAACCAATTGGTCCAATAAATTTGACCCATTTTAAAGGCAAACGTGTGTTATTGACTTATGAGTACTATTAGGGAGCTAATAGTCTAAGTGTACAATATGTATAATGGGTTATTGAGTTACAAAATGAACATTACCCATATTATTCAAAATAATCATTTGAGTACTAGGGATAATAAACATCTCAGGTCATGAAACTACTCATCCCAAAAACTTAAACTGATTTTGGAGTTCACCAAGAATCAAATTCTTGACCTTTTGGATCTAGAACTCTGATACCATATCATATACTACTCATCCCAAAAACTTTCACTAATAAAAAAAATAACATTAATAATTATATTTTTAATATTCTATAAATATTCATTATACAAATATTTTATTAACTCCTTATATTTCTTCTTCTTGACGTATTGTGCATATAGCGTGCGCCCCAGCGAAAGCCATAATAGCTTGAAATAAATTTGATTTAGATTTTAGTTTTTGATTTTTGTCACAAAATTTTATTATTATAGTACTAGTAACTTATAATATACAGTGTACAATTTCTAGTTTCTATATGGACAAAGGTATTATTGTGCATGGAGTGCTGACGTGTATTCAATTTTCTTGATTTTCGTGCTTCCAACAAACTGAGACTCGCTCGCTCATCAATATATATCCCTTTACATAGTAGTTATAACGGTTAACTGTGCGAAATACATGCTATATATCTCTTCAATGGATATAACTTCACGCGGTACACGTGACACTCTTCCTTCTCGACGTAGCCAAGTTATGGTGGCATCGCAGCTCGTCCGGAGCAGAAGTGGAAGCATAACGGCGAACGAGAGATCTTCACCGAGGAAGCCTAGCTCGAGTAGCAAAAGATTCATCAGAGGCAATAACCGTTCAAGATCGTCAAGAACAGCGCAAAGTAGTTCGGGTGCCACGTCACCGCCAGGCATGATGAAGAAGGTGCCTTCTGCGTGGGCTATGTCGCCGGGAAGGTCATCTCTTGGCTCACCGATTGTTCCAAAGGCGGTGTCTGAGTCGCCCGCGAAAGCAAATGGCGGTGGCGTGGTCAGCAAGGTGTTGAATTACTGGAAGCAAAAAAAAGCTTCGGTAATTGAAGAAGAAGGATACCATAGGTTTAGGATTTTGCATAACAGGCTTTTGCAGTGGCGCTTTATCAATGCTAGAGCTCACTTTGCCATGGCTCGTTTCAAAACTGTAGCCGAGGTATGTTCTAATAAATCACCAAATATTCTGTAAAATATTATAATAGGTGTATATCAAAATTGATTTTAATTGTTAATGAATAAATCTTAGTTATTTGTTACGAGGAGCCTTAGGGTCAGCAGAATTTGTGATGTTTAACCATTTATTAGCCATTGTTAATATTTTCAATGGTGTGAGATGACATCTAATGATGTAGGATTAATTATTTTTCTTTTGATGGTTAAGTGGTGGTCAAATTTCAACAAAAATACTAATCTTCTAGACTTTTTTATTTTTTATTATCATTATTTTTTTTATTTTTTTAAAAATTTAAAATTAAAAAATGAACTGATATTAGTTTAAAAAACTAATTCCACTAAAAATAAATTAAAAAAATGTTACTATAAACATTACCATGCATTTAACATTTACTGTAATAAAAATATAAAAAACTAATTCTTAGTAAACCAACATAAATTAACTTTAAAGTTAGGTTTATAATTTAGTATTTAGGATTAATAATTTATTATTTAAAGTCTAAAATTTAAAATAAATTAAATAATTAAATACGTACCTAATACATATTACTCGTTACTCTTACTTGTAATAATAATAATAATAATAATAATAATAATAATAATAATAATAATAATACTTGCTGCTGTTTATATATAAAAATTATGTGTATATATCAATGTCATAATTTTTATTTAAATAAATAAAAAATAAATAATTCTCAATGTACGCAAAATCTAAGAGAGTTTCCAAAATATGCAAGTGTGATATTTTGGCAACACCCCAAAGCGTGATTAAAGGGAACATTTGGCAATAGAGAGTGAAACCAACCACATGGGTGGGGTTACAATTTGTGCTTGCATTTGGGAGAGTGAAACGACATCGTGGCATTGCAAAAATAATAGCTATTAGCGCTACTTTGTTGCCTAGCTTAAAATAGAAGACAAACTTTGCATGGGGTAATGGAGAGTAAAGAGAGTAACAACATTCCAGTTAAAAATCTGAATATGCACTTTTCATTTTTGTAGTTAAAAGATCTAATGATTGAATTTAAAAGAGGCATTATAATGTAATTATACAAATTGAATAAACACCAAAATTACAGGTAAAGATATCTTTTTAAATTCAAAATAAAAGACAAAAAAATATGACCAAAATGCACTCCTAAATTCCATTTTTATTGGTTACGATTTTATTCGTGGTCTCACTGAATATAGTGTTAGGGATCAGTAAATTTTATGATTTATAGTCATTAATTAATTATTTTTAATGTTTTTAATGGTGTAAGATTACATCTAATGGTATAACATTATTCACTTTTTTATGATTAAGTGCTGGCCAAATTTTAATAAAAGTGCTTATCTCCTAAACCTTCTTTATACCAAAAAGAGTAATTAAAAAACGGAGTTAAACAATAGTTACTTGTTTCATATTCTCAAACATTTATGTGATAAAAAGTAATTTTTTTGGTGACTATATGATAAAAAGTAATTAATTTTAACATAATACATACTATTAATTTCAAATAATAATTATATAAATTTAAAATGAATTGAAAAAAGTCATATGCATGTAAATCGAACAAGTTAATATATGCTTCAGAATTAGTCAAATACATCACTTGAATGTTAGTATAAATTTTTAGCTTTCATGATTATAATTGGTATTATTAGTTATTGTGTAGGATAATACATATATAATTTATTTTAGTGATTTAGAGTTATAAACTTATACCATATTATTATAGCTAGAGTAGTAAAATGGTTACAATGTTATTGGTGATTCATTTAATTTTAATAATCTAAATAGGTGTTATTATTGTTTAAAATTGATTTAGTTGACGTATTTAGCTTTTATAAAGAGACATTTGAGAATTTTACAATTATAATTTTCTGATTTCTTTCAAAAAATTTCACCTCCATTATTTCGCCATAAGCAGCTGCCAAATGCATGCTTCTGAGTTCTGTGAGTGTGGAAAAATTTTCACACAAACCGCATGTCCATGGGAGATGTTTCCAATTTCATTTCAAGATATATTTCAAATGGTTTTATTGTGAAATGATGTCAAATCTTTGAGTCCAACACTCTTTAGAAATGAAGTCAAATCTTTAGAAATTTTATGTTGATAATAGTAGAGAAATTATTAAATGATGATTCCAGCTGAAATTAGTCATGAATCTGAATAAGAAACTAATATAACATGATTCCATATTTGGAGTGATGAAATTAATAATATATAAAAGCTATTAAATAGTATAATTAACTAACATGTAAATTTAACGATTATGTTATATGTATATCAAAATCAGTCATTAAAATTAGTTATTAGTATAAAATATATATTAAAATATAAATATATATTAAAAATAAACTCAATCACATATATATTTATACACAAATACATTGATAACTGATTTTAGTGGCTAATTTTAATATACGAATAACATTTTTGTAAAGCTAATTGGTGCAAGTGGATTCCAACCTTAGATGTCAACTTTTACATATTGATTTGCTTCATAATTATGTTCTAATAATCCTATCATTGTTTTCTATTAATTTCAGATGCAACTCTTTTCTGTATGGTTTCGAGCTCTCCAAATAAGAAAGATGATATTACAAAAGAGAATTGAATTACAAAATGCCAAACATGTGATGAAGCTTTATCAAATAGTGATTCCGCAAGATTCCTTTCTTGATGAATGGGCAAAATTGGAGATAAGAAATCAAGAACCTTATGGGGGATTGGAGAGGAAGTTGCTTGCACTATCCACTACAATGCCTTTGTCTCGCGATCTTAAGGTACATACCTTGTGGAATCTTTATTTTTAGTTAGTTTATTAGTCTATTTAAATAAATATTTGAGAGTTTGAATCTTATTTTATATATGCAGTAATTTATTGACGAACAACAAACTCTTAAATAATAAAATTCCAATTTTGACAAATTAATCACACATAAGAATTAGACATGCCACAGCTATAGCATAATATAACTGAGATGTCATATAAGTTTCAACATCTCATCTGAACATACAACTCATAATGTTATCTCAGCACCATTATATGGAAGAAGGCACACCATAGATACATAGAGTACCACAAATTCAGTAATATAGTATTGTATATACAATTTCGAAAATATAGATAGATTATGATTTGGTTAGGTAAAATTTTTATTTTTTAGAAGTAATTTAAAAAAAAAATAGCTTTTAAAAGATAGATTTTATTTATGTTTGTTAAATTAAATTAAAAATAATTTTCAACAAACATGAGCAATAATAAATATATTTAATAAAATAATTTTTAAAATTTAAAATACTATAATAAATATCAATGTAAGAATTAGTTTAGATATTAATTAATATATAAGATTATATTAATTTTTTTAATTTTAATTTAATACATACAAATTACTTTTAAAAAATATTTCTATCTTTTAAAAACTGTAAGTACAAACAGATACTATTTTTTAGGGTTAATATGATTTTAGTCCCCAGTGTAGAAGTCGAAAATCGAAATCGTTCCTAACTTTTTTTTTGCTATAAAATGGTCCCCCAAAATTTCAGTTTGTTTTAAAATTATTCTTTTTATCAATTTTATTTTTTTATTACAAAATTATCCCTCAATAAAAAAATTATAAAATAAAATAAATATAAAATAAAAAAAAGAAGAAAGAAAGGGATACAGAAATCGGGGGTGTGGAGAGAGAGAAGGGGGCGTGAGAAAAGGCGGGGGTGAGAAAGGGGGAGAGAAGGGGGACCGCCATATCGCCGCACCACCGCACCGCCGCTCTGCCACGCTGTCGCCCTGCAGCCTGTCGCACTACACCCCACCACCAGCTTCTTCTTCTTCTTCTTCTTCGTCGCCCTGCCGCACCGCACCACACCACCACCAGCTTCTTCTTCTTCTTCGCCGTCCTGCCGTCTTGCCGCCCTGCCGTCCTGTCGCACCGCACCACCGCACCACCACCAGCTTCTTCTTTCTTTTGTGAATTGGATTTTTTGTGAAATTTGTTGTGGAATATTGTTGTTGCTGAAATTTAAATTTGGAATATTGTTGTTGCTGAATTTGTTGATTATTGTTCAAAGTGTATGTTGTTTGAATTTTCTGATGATGATGATGATGAGGCCATGATGATAATGGTGGTGGTGGTGGTGGGTTCTTGTTCAGCTTGGGCTTCTGGTTAATTTTGGTTGATTTTGGAGAAAATTCTAATGAAGATGATGATGACCATGATGATACTGGTGGTTGTGGTGGTGGTTCTGGTTGGGCGTAGGCTTCTGTTCTGGTGGTGGTGGTGGTAGTTGATTTTGGAGTGAAGGGAGAAGGATATTTTCGTTCGAGGGACGGCGATTTTAAAACAAACTGAAATTTTGAGGACCATTTCATAGCAAAAAAAAAAATAAAAATTGGGGAAATTTCGATTTTCAACTTCTACGTTGGGACCAAAATCAAACTTAACCCTATTTTTTATTTATTAAATATAAAATAAAAAATTTGTATTTTTTAAAAATACAAATACTTTCTTAAAAATTTTTACTAAACCAAGCGTACTACCAACGTAGAATGAACACCCTATGGTAGCTGTGGTCCAAACCAATAAGGAGGCGGTCCTATTGGAATGCAGAGCCATCACCGGAAAAGGTTCAACAAATTGAACCGGAGGCTCATAAGTGGTACAGTGAATGGACTATTAAAGAAATATGAATGGGTTACAGAAGGACCTATCATGAAAGAGCCAGATACAGATTTATTATTTACTAAGTTCAGTGTTCTAAACCTGATTAATTAGAACTTCCTGATGACATAATGCTCGTTTGAGTGTCATTGGATTTATTTTAGTATTTAATAAAATTTTAGTAGTAAAAATAAAAATATTAAATATATTTTTATATAAAATATTTAAATATAAAATTATTTTTATCTTTTGAAAAAATATTTTTTTTTATAAAAGCTCACATAAATTTAAGAATATTGTTATATATACAAGTTTTTTTTGGCATATAAATCATACAAGTTAATTCTAACCCAACAAAATTTACTTACATAACGCGAGTGAAATTACGTTGTTTCTCTTTGTGTCACGCGTTCTTTCTTCTCTACCTCTTTTTTTTTCTTCTCCTTCTTCTTTGTATTTCTTCTCTTTTTTCTTCGGATATTTCATCTTCATCGTCTTTTTTTATTACTGTTGTTGCTGTATTTTTTCCTCTTCCTCTTTCTATTAATTTTGCAACACTGTATATTTTTTTCTTTTTTATTTGATTTTTTTCTCCCAAGAATAATTATGAGAATATGAAATAAGAAGATGAATAAGAAGCAGCAGATGAGGAGGAGGAAGAAGAGGAAGAGTTTTGAATTATGCAAACTTATCAGCACACATACACCGAAAATTTTTAAATAATACACCCAAATAGTTTTGTATTACACCCAAATTTGCTGCAAATACAGAAAAATATTTCTTCTAATATTGCATTTTTTTGTTCTTTTTTTTCTTATTTCTTTATTTCTTTATTTCTTTTAGTTGAATGAATGTAAGTTCATCATCTTCCAAGTAATTTTGCAGCATTATGTGTTTTTTCTTTTTTTTATTTGATTTTTTGTTTTTATTCTTGTTAAAAGAGTAAAATAAGAAGAAGCTTGAGAAGGTAAAATAAAAAGGAAAAAATAAATAAGAAAAAAGAAGAAGATAGTGACGATGATGAAAAAGAAGAAGAAGAAGCAGAAGATGAAGAGGAATGAGAAGAGTATTGAATTATAGAACTTATGAGCACACATACATCGAAAATAATTCTTAAACAATACACCAAAATATTTTCGTGTTACACCCAAATTTGTTGTAAATACAGAAAAATATTTTCTTTAATGCATAACTTTTACATTACATTCAATTCAAACCATTAACGATGAACAACAATTTTCACAAACAAAAACAACATCATTCACTTACAGAATCATAAACTACTACTAACAAAAATATTAACTAGAATCGAACCACACCTCAGCCACTTGATTGGATTCAATACAAATAATCAATTTTGTTCTGGTTCAATTGACAATATGAACTTAAATTATTTATTATCTTCAACAACGAGATAACTGGTGATGAAGGAAAAGGAGGAAAAGAAAGGAAGAGAAGAAATTCTAATAAAAACAGAACGCAGAAAAAAACGCAGGAAAATGACGAAAGAGAATGAACAAAAATAAAAGAAGAAAAAAGCAGAGATAAAAGATTGAAAATGACGAAAAAAAAGAAAATTCGTTCAAAAAATGCAATTATATATTCACGGATTAATTGAAAAATTTGTTAAATTAATTGGCACTTGAGGTAAATTAAATTTAAAAGACTTGTAACGTCTTATATAAAAAAATCACTTATATATAGAAAATAATTGTAAATTTAATATCTTCTATTTTAGAATTTATTAAATCCCCTGTTAGGATAATGACATAATTTAGTCATGAGTTTACACCAAGTAAATATATTGCGATAAAGATTTTGCATGGTGTGTCTATATAAATAAGAGGAGTGCTATACATACAAGTCATTTTTTTTTACAAGTCTTACAAGTTGGGCCTAATACGCGCGTTACTGAATCATCTTTGTGTGTTTCATCTTCGTTTCCTTTTTTACAAAAAAGGAGAAGAAGAGACAGAGAAAAAAGAAAAAGAAGAAGAAGAGGAAGATGGAGCACGGAAAAAGAAGAACAAGAAAAAGAGGCACAAAAAAAACGTGAAAACAACGTGAATATAAATGACTTGTATGATTTGTATGGAAAAGCGTTCTCTCTTTGCCTTCGATCTCTTTCTGTTTTTTTCGATTTTCATGGTTTCTGAAATCAAGCTTTGAAATTGTTTTGAAGATGATGGAACTTCAGAAATACACCCGAACGATTACAAAAATACACCTAAACGATTACAGAAATACATCCAAAGGATTACAGAAATACACCCAAACAGTTACAGAAATACACCCAAAGAATTTAAAAAATACACCCAATATAGGGGGAGATAGTATATTTCTTCTTGAAATCTTTTAATGTTTTACTGGTTAAGGATGAGGTACATGACAGAGACAATCTAGAAAAAAAATATAGAAGAACAGTAAAACAGTACCTTGAATAATGTTTCTTCGTTTTTTCTGGTGATTTTGATGAAGGAGAAAGAGAAAACGAAAAGAGGAGAAGAAATTTCAATAAAAAAAAAAGAGGGGGGAAGAGGTGGTGTTGATGACGATGATAATGAGAGAGAAAAATTACGAAAAAGAAGAAAAAGAGACATGGAGGAAGAAGAAGAAGAAGAGGAAGAGGAAGAGGAAGAGGAAGCATGGAAAAAGAAGAAGAAAAAAAAAGAAGCACACAAAAAAACGTGAAACGGCGTGAATATAAATGACTTGTATGACTTGTATTGAAAATTACTTGTATGTGGAGAATTACTCTATAAATAATACGAAATTATTAAATTATTGACGTAATCTTATATATTGATTAGTAAATATCTTATATATTGATTTTTCATTGTGTGTCTATCTTAAATTATTAAATTATTATAAATAATACGAAATTATTAAATAACTAACGTTAGCTAAATTTTACGATACAGATTTATAATTTAAAATTTATTATTAATGATTTATGATTTAAGATTTAAATTTAAAATAATCAAAGAAAAAAATCGATTACTTTAATATTACTTATTCTTGCTTGTATCTAGCATATATTTTCTTATTTAATTATATATTCTCTTTACAGGTTAATACTGTGTCTATGCGTGAAGCCTTGAACACAGCCACTGAAGTAATGAATCTCGTTGAACCATTGATCATGAGATTCCAAATTCAGGTTTGATTTTTCTATTTTAGAATCATATTTATGATGAATGATATTTATATATACTAATGTATGTTTAATAAATATTAATCTATCCTTTTATTCATTAAATAATAATAATAATAACAATAATAATAATAATAGTCAAAATGGCATTTGACACCATAAATAAGATGTTTTGAGTCCATTTTTAAAACCATTTCAAATTAAATCCCATTGTACAATACACATTAGTGTGTAAATATGAGAATAAAATTATAAAGTTTCTTACATAGAATAACGTATTAATTATAGGATTATTGTGAATTTAGCAGGTTGAACGAATTCTTTATCTAGTTACAGAAATAATTACCACATCAAAACAGGAAGAACAGTACTTACAAAATCTTATGGAGTTAGTTTCAATGATTACTACTTTAATGGTAAGCCTAGATATCATTTTGTTATTTTTATTTTTTATAATTAAATCCCAGAAAAAAGACCAAAACAAAAGTATGGATTGACAATCTACTCCTTAGTCCTTATTGTCTATTTTGGCACTCCTTCTTAAATAATAGATTTTTTTATTTAAAGAATAAAAAAAACATTGTATCGAGTGAACAGAGCATTTTCTAAATTTTACTTGCATGATAATCCATTGATTTATGAAAATTCAGCTAGAGAAAAAATGTTGAGAATTATTTTTTTCAACGAATAATCAATTAATTGTTATATTTTAACATTTTCTATTTTTTTGACCAATTATTAATTAAAAATAATTAATTTTCTAATAAAATCAATTTATTTATTTATCTCTAATTTATTTTTTTTCCCTTTCCATATTTTTACAGGAGAAGGAGAAAAGCATTCGAGTGTGTCTTATCTCTTTTACAAAAAACGGAGCCCAATATTGGCATTGATCCATCATATATTGGCATTTGGAAAAATAAAAACAAAATCATGTAAACTTGATAAAATAAGATTATTCTACAGGAAGTTACATAATAAATAGGATTTTATATGAAATGTCATTGTTTATATCTATATGTATGAAAAGAATTGTAGTAATTTGATTTAAATTTTAGTTTCTTATTTTTTTTCTCACACAATTTTATAAAATAATTCAATAATAATTATAGTAGACCTTTGAAATTAATTATATAAATTTTGAATTACTGAATTATAATTGTTTTGTGTTTATTATGTTATATAGAAAATAATTAATAATATTATATATATTGGCCTTAATGAACATACATACATCCTCTAAATTTTAAATTTTTATTTTAAAGAATAAAGTGTGATCTCTCATTTTTAAATAATTTTTTTCTCATATTTTTTTAGACTCATTTATAAAATAAATAATAAGATATCATACTTTATTTTCTGAAATGAAATTCAAAATTTAGAAGATACAAATCCAACATATATAGTATCCGCTAAGACGATAGTATAAATAATGAATTAGTAGTGAAAAATAGTTCATGAACTATTAATTTTTCATCATATATAGATACATGCAACTATACTGTTTTAACACTAAAAGTAATCTATATATGAATATATATTAAAATATGAAATAACTGCATATTCATATAGTTATAATTAAATTTTTTATATAATATAATTAAATTAGCTCTATATTTATTGTTAAAAATAGAAATAAAATATAAAATTATAATAGTTAAAAAGTTTGATTATGTTATTGAGAAAATGTTTATTATTATAATTCTGATATAAAATTTGATTATTGAATTTTGAAATTTATTAATTTTTTTAATATATATATATATATATATATATATATATATATATATATATATATTATGAGAATAAAATTTTTATATGAAGATGTATTTATAGCTATTGAATTGATTTAAATGATTAAGATTAAAATATATCTAATAAATGGTATATAGACAATGCATTTATAGTAATCATTGTCTTTAATTTTTATTTAAATTAAAATAATTAGATTTACCATAATTATAAAGAAATTTAAAATATAATTATGTGATTATTTTTGGTATTTGTCTAAATAGTTTTTTAATCTTTATAAGTTATTAAAAGTTTATTTCAGTATTTGAAAATTTTTCCTAGTTATTGATTATAGAAAATTTAAAGTTATGGTATAGTGTTTATTCTTGGTTTACTTCTTTAAATACTAAATTAAAAAAAGTCACATAATTAGAATACATTAAAAAAATTCGAAATCAAAATTAAAATTTAAAAACCCTAAATTTTATACGATCAAAACAAGAAAAGAAAATAGGGTATGATATGAATTGTAACACTTTAATTTTCAGCACGTCATAATTGTACTAAAAGTGAGGCATTACTGACCTATTTTTTTATTTATTATTTAATATTGAGCCTTTAGTTCATATCACGTTTCAATTTTTAAGAAAATGACGAAAAATTTTGTTTTTCATTAATCGAAATCATTCATCAAAGAACACAGGTAATAATGATCACATAATTATTAATAATGATAAATATTATACAAAAAAAATTCAAATGAGACTCAGATACAATTCCTATCCCTTTGTATAAAATAAAATTTTAAATAACAAAGGCGAGGGTATGAAAGCAACTCTCAATACATAAACTTAACTCAAATAAGACTTAATAATCGCCCGCAGTTTCAAACTAAATTTTCGAATTTGTGTAACTGAAAGGGTAGAAGATTTTGGGATGAGAACAAACTACGCGTTTTCAATAAAAAATGAGAATGCCGTAAAAGTAATGATTAAGATGCAAATAATTAACTTTATTTAATAAAACTAATTTTTATCAAACCTTTGAAAATACTTTTAAATTTTACTTTAGATAATTAATTTTTTTAAATTTCTAAACTCAACAGATTTCTATTTACAAAACTTGTCATACCAACTATCTCTTAACCACCTAATTAATTCTTAGTCACAACAAACAGTTATTAATCACCTCGATACATTCACAAATCAATAGCACAAGTAAGGGATTCAATTCAATACACAAACAAATCGCAATAAGACACACAACACAATCACAAAGAAGTAATACAATCAAACACAACCAAATGCATATGCGCAAACATTATGATGCATTCCTGTTCCTAGCGCAGGGCATGAGCTCATGCGTCGGTTGTTTACCCGCAACCCGACGTTACTTGGAGCGAACTCCAAATATGGTTTATTTACCGTATCAATTAGGCACAATTATCATCATGGGCGAACCCATGTCAGTTAGGATATCTTGGCATCACGGTAAAAAACAATGCTATCAGTTAGGCGAACATTCTCGCATTAGCAATCGCAGGCTATCAGTTAGTCGGGCCATTTCGCATTAGCAATTTGGCACAAGGCCCATTCACATTTCATTTTCATGAATCATAATCTATTTCAATTATTTATTTCACTCAAAACTTTTCATTTTCTTTATTTTCATTTTACCTCCACATCACCGATTACTTACTCATACTTTGCATCCCCATATTATTAAATGTATCTTCACATCACCGCTTAACTATACATACCTCCGCATCACCTTTTTTATTATTCACTTATCATTGCCTCAAGTTTCTAGACAGCCAAACTCCTTTATCGTTTAATAAATATTCCTTTCCTTAATACAACGGACTCAAATTATTACCTAAAACAAACTTCTTTCTCAAAAGATAGAATTTAAAACATTATACTTTTTTTAATAAATCGAATTCAAAATAGAGTAAATCTTTTCCCAACTAAATAAGTCTCAAATAATTTAACTTTCCAAAATCAATTCTTTTAAAATAACATTTCAAATAAGATCCCAAATTTTATAAAAATTTCGGCAGCACTTCGCCTAAAACTCAGGCTATGCCACCCTTTCGGATTCCCTCTTTTTCAACAAACCACCAGCCCTTTTCTTCCGCAATTATCATAACAATAGATTTCCAATAAACAACTCATCATAAACCAGTTTCACGACTATCATTCTTTCGTCAGATAACATTTAGAATTTTCATCAACCATTCTTTGAAAGTAACCCAATCCAACCTCAAAAGTTATAATTAATTTTCCAAAAATCAGCCTCTAACCTCACACAATTTCGTTCATTATCAAATTATTAGTTCGTTTTTAAAACTACTATTTTTATCTTTAAAATTCTGATTTTAAAAAAATTGATTTAATAATTAAACTTTAAATTTTTTAACCCTTTTTAAACCCAAACCTAATTAGGTATAAACCAATATTAACAACTATTATAATGTCATAAAATAAACAATTCAATAGCAACCAACTTGACATATTATCAATTATGTGATCAAGACGCAAAACTAAAACAGAGTGCCATATGAATTATGTGATAAATAATAAACACTAGTATACGTCTTTGGCTTTTTTTAATTATGTGACCTTTTTTGCTGTTATATGAAATTTAGTTATTTAAATTTATTTATTAGTTATATTTTGATAGAAATTGAAGATAATAATTATAACTACAATAACTATGAATGTATTTTTATATTTTTATATAAGAATTTTATTCTCACAGGATATAATTATATATATAATATATATAATTATATATTTATTATATTTAATATTTTAATTAAATAAAAATTTATATATTTGTCTTTATATAAAGTTAATAATTAAAATTGTTAAATAATTTAATATATTTGACTAAATTATTATTTAATAAAAATTTTTGAAATTAATAATTTTTAATATTTTTTGTCATTATTTGATCAACACAACCACTAAATTATTTTTAATAAATAAATTTTACTAAACATGTGTACAGAATTTATATGTAAAAAATTCTAAAAATTGTAAATATAAATTATATATTTTTTATGTGTAAAATAATCTGTAAATATAGATACAACTTATTACTAATCAAATATTGATAAAAAAAAATCATATTTATTAGTTATGTAGTATTATTTATTTTTATCAATTTTTTTTACATGAGCTTTTATCTTTTAATTATGAAAAAGTATATAGAACCAACTCCAAATTAGCCAAGAATAGAACAACTTAATTAATTATAAATATAGTAATTTAATTTTATTTATTTATGATTTAAAATATTAGTTATTAAATATTTCACCACATTTAAATAAGGAGGAGATAGTTCAGTATCATTACAACGTGAATCACTGAAATTGATTAAATTAGTTTTTGTCTCTTCATCATTCTTCCCTTTTCAAATGCCTAAAACATGATAAATAAAAAAACAGATTCAGAATCATCCAATTTACAAAGAAAGAAAACATCCTAATGCCTAACATAAGCACCATCCACGTAGAAGTTTTGAATTCATCCAGAGGCTAGTTTTTGGCTGAAACCATCTTGGTTCCTTAGAATTACGGAAATTAATTCAATTAGCTTCCGTCTCTTCACCCTCTTTCCTTTTCCAAATGTCTAAAACATGACAAATCAAAAAATAGATTCAAAACCATCCAATTTATAAAAAAAAAGAAATATTCTAATGCCTAACATAAACACCATCCACGTAGAGGTTTTGAATTCACTCAGAGGCATTTAGTTGAAACCATCTTGGTTCTCTAACATTATTGTGTTAGAATTTGGTTGAATTAGTCCCACATTGCTTAGGATAGCAAATGGAGTGGGTGGCCTAGGCTATAAATATGAGACTAAGTTCTCCATTTATTTTTGCACCAGTCAGAAACACTTTAAGCTTGTATCTGATTTTTCTTTTCCTCTGTACTCTTTTATTAGAGAGTGTTGTGAGGTGTAGTTAGATATTTGCTTTGAGAGTGTGGGTGTACTGGGGTACCGGTGTTAGAGAGAAAGAAGTATATGTGTTGTAACAATTTTCACATAGTGATATTCTCTGGTTGTCATTTAACAACGATCGTGGTTTTTTTTTTCCGGTAATTGGAGTTTCCACGTTAAATTCTTGTGTTGTGATTGTGTCTATTTTATTTCTCTGTCAAATGTATTTTCTCAAGGGTATATGGTATATTATTCCCAACATATTATTCATTTAAAAGATTGTGAGTTTGAATCTCCCTATCTTTGATTTAAAAAAAAAAAAAGAGAAAGGTGTTATTGTGCATGGCATGGTGACGTGTAGATATCCTCATCATCAACGTGCTTCCAACATCAAATAAAACCCTCTCGCTCATCAGTACGTATCCCTTCCCTTAGTAGGAAACGCTTAACCACACCATAACTTCATCGATGGATAAAATAGCCATAACGCCCAACCACAGATCTTCACGGTGCTCCTTCAGCGGAAATAACCGTTCAAAATCAAGATCGTCTAGAACACCGCAAAGTAGTTCGGGTGCCACGTCACCGCCAGGCATGATGAAGAAGGTGCCTTCTGCGTGGGCAATGTCGCCGGGAAGGTCATCTCTTGGCTCTCGGTTTGTTCCAAAGGTCGTGTCTGAGTCGCCGGCAAAAGCAAATGGCGGTGGCGTGGGCAGCAAGGTGTTGAATTACTGGAAGCAAAAAAAAGCTTCGGTAATTGAAGAAGAAGGATACCACAGGTTTAGGATTTTGCATAACAGGCTTTTACAGTGGCGCTTTATCAATGCTAGAGCTCACTTTGCCCTGCCTCGTACCAAAAGGGTGGCTGAGGTATGATTTTAACGCTGGTTTTGCTAAAATTTTTTAAGATGGTGCATAAGTACCTAGTTTTATGTTTAATAAATTAAGAAATTTTTGTATTTGTGTTTGTAGCTTTTGAAAATTGACTTGAAATTTATTTTTTATAATGCTAAAAAGACAAAAAAAAAAAAAATAGTCCGTAGCATTTATTAATTATCGTAATAATTAATAAATATTAAATAAGAAGACTATTTTTGGTTAAATTTTTTTATTATTAAATATTTTCGTTTTTTATTAAAGTTAGGAGTGTTACTCGAATTCGAGACTTTTAGATGGAGATGAAGAGCTATAACGAGCTATAATTAAAATGAGATAATATTTTCATCCTCACCTAGAGATCTTTAATTCAAGTTTTATTCTTAACATTAAAAAAAACTAATTTGTATTTATTAAAATTAAAAAGTCTAATATAATCTTATATATTAATTAATATCTAAATTTAATTCATATATTAATATTTATTATAATTTTTTAAAATTTTAAAATTTACTTTAAAAAACGTATTTATTATTATTTATGCTTATTAAAATTTATTTTTAATTTAATTTATTAAATACAAATCTTATAATTTTTATAAATTATTTTTAAAAATACAAATTTTACTAGAATTTGTAAAAAAATAACTATTAAATTAAACCTTAATCTATATATAATATTCATGCATTAATTAGTCTCTTAAAAAATAAGAACAAAAAAAAAGTCAAGTTTTAAATTGCAGTTGTGGTTCCTATAAGCAATCTGATGATGCAGTTAAATATATATAGTCTAAATACAACTGCAATACTATGCATTTAAATTTGAGTGGAATTGCGGTACAATGAAATTGTGTAGGTAGACTCCACTACTTCAATAATTGGTACTCTTAGCTGTTTTATGTAACTAGTGTATCAATAGGTGCCCTAGCACCTATTGATTCACTGTTTTATTTGTTAAATACGAATAAAAATAATAAAAATTAAATTAATTGAGATGATAAATAATTTATAATTTAATTAAAAAAATATAACTCAAATTATGATAATAACATTTTTTTATGTTTTATATACAATAAAAAATATTTTAAGAATAAAGTTTGAATATCAAATTACTCTTATATCTTTTTTATATGATAATAATAAGATTTTCTTATCCTTAAAATTTGATAATTTTATGTTAAAAAATTATTGTAAATTATCATATTTTTTTAAAAAACAAAAAAAAATTTAGAAATTAAATTTTGTTTTGAATTTTTTTTGCATATTTTTAAAATATTTATTAAATATAAAAAAAATTTTGTCACTTACAAAAATATAATAATTATTGATTATTTTATTATATTTTAAAATTATTTATTGACTATTTTGTCGACAACATCTTTTAGGGATTTTTTTATCGATATTTCGGATATCTATTGATGATGATAAATAGTTTCTGTTCATATTTTTAAAAACCGTGTGTATATATCTTTTTTATTTAAATAAATAAAAGACAATTAATTTTAATGTAAGAAAAAAATACAAGAGAGTTTCCAAGTATGCAAGTGTATATTTTGGCAACAACGTAATGCATGAGTAAAGGAAACAAGTGTTAATAGGGTAATATAGTTAAAGATCCAACATGCTCATCTCATACGAATTGTTTGGGAGAATTTTGAACAAAGCAAACCACATGGCGTTGCAATTCGTGCTAGCATGTAGGTTAGTGAAATCACATGGTGCTACTGTTGAAACAGTAATGGGTATTGGCGCTGCTTTGTTGCCTAACTAAAAATAGAACACAAACTTTGCATGGAGTAATGGAGAAAAAGAAAGGAGAGCTAGCGTGAATGGAAAAAGGTAAGAGAGAGTAGCCAAGGGTTTAAGCAAAAATGCTATAAAATAATTCAGCTTTCTAATTAGGCTCAATTTTTTTGGATATGTAAATTCTGTGTATGTTGTGCATGGTTATGGAAGTGGGCGGTGCTAGACATGAATGTGAAAGACAATTTTTTTTTAACTATGAAGTAAAGAAAACGGACGGTCCGATTTTTTTATTAAAAAAATTAAGAACACAAATCGATCCATTTATTTTATTTTGAAAACAAAAATTGGATGGTCCGATTTTAATATTAATTTTTTTTTAATTGTCTAAAACACAAATCGGACAGTTCGATTTGTGTACTGCAAATTTTTTTAATTTTTTAAATACAAATCAGAGAGTTCAATTTGCTCTTGACACCATAATTGCGTAAAGCATCCATAAACTCTATATCTGCGTCTTACACTATTGTCCTTTCATATCTAAATTAAAAAGTGTTTTAATTATATATTTTATATTTTAATATTAATTTTATATGGACAATTGATTTGGTGATTAATTTTTAGAGAAATATTAGACTACTATTAGAATTTATTATTTTTAGACATCAGTTAATCATCAATATTTAAAAATATAAAATAAAATATATTATCAGGCTAGATACTAGATTAAAAGAATTAGGTTGAGAATTAAAAGTAATATTAAAAAACAACAAATTTTTATGATTTTCTAACATTTCTCAAGTTGGTGTACATATGTAACGTAATTATGAGTATTATTAATAGTAAATAGTCATAAAAAATATTTAGTAACAAAAAAATTAACCAAAAAAATAAAAATTTATCTTATTTAATATTTATTAATTATTATAATAATTAATAAAAATTAAATAAGACAAATTTTAACTATTTTTTTGTCTCTTTAATATTATCTATAGTCATTATTGTACAAATGAGCTTATAATTTAGTGGTTAGGCTTTATTTATTTATTGATATCTTGTTTAAATTAATTTCATTTTATCTATTCTATATGAATAATTTGTAATTTATTAATTTTACTATATTTGTATTGAAAAAAATTTACAAAACTTTACTACATTTTTCAAAAATAATTAAATAGATATTATAATGAATGATTATTTACTCTCCTTTGATAATCCATTGTCATTTCTATTATTAAATATAAAAAACCGTTACATAATCAACAAATTTTTCTTACATTTGTATTATATTTAAGCTAATATTATTTAATTTTATATTGTTTTTCTATTATAAATGTTTGGTCTCTAACATTGTATTCTCCATAAAATTCATTTTACGTTGTGAGAATAGAAATTGATAAATATATCACTACAACAAAAGTGGCATTTAGCGGCGATTTCTGACAGTTTTTGGAGCTGTTTAGCGGCGGTTTTGAATCGCCGCAAAACATTTTGCGGTGGTTTATTGAAATGCCGGAAGATGGAGCGCAGCTAAACAGATAGTAGCGGTTTTATTCAACTGCTGGAATAACCGTCGCTAAACGTTTATTAATTTTGTGGCGGGTTGCAATAATCCTATCTAATAAATGCTGCTTATTAATTGTTTTCTATTAATTTCAGATGCAACTCTTTTGTGTATGGTTTCGAACTCTGGTGATAAGAATGATGATAACACAAAAGAGAATTGAATTACAAAATATCAAACATCTGATGAAGCTTTATCAAATAGTGATTCCACAACTTACCTTTCTTAATGAATGGGAAAAATTGGAGGGTAGAAATCAAGAATCAGTTGGGAGATTGGAGAAGAAATTGTTAGCACTGTCCAATCCAATGCCTTTGCCTCACGATCTTAAGGTACAACCTTGTTGTCTCTTTATATATTTATTTATTTTAACAAGCTCAAAATGAAGTTATTTAGGATATATATATATATAAAATAAATTATCAAATAAACAATAACTGAAACTCATAGGACGATGCAACATGAATTATTATATTATTTTTAAAATTTATCAAAGATGGAACTTTAAATCTTTTAGACATAAAATTTATAAATGTTTAATAAAATTTGATGTTTAAATTAATTTATTAATTAAAAAATATAATATATAGTTATGTGATAGATTTTAAAAAAATAATATATAAAAAGAAGCAATCTGATATAATAGTAATTAGGTTATTCTCCATCTCTCAAGTTTTTTATTTGAATTTTACTGTATACAAATAGTGACAATTGAGTAATATGTTTTAAAATAGTAATAGTTTAATAATTAGTTTTAAAAACAGTGATAATAAATAACTAAAAAACCAACATTTTTTCTTTCCCAATACTTTATTGGCTGTATTTATTATTTCTAATTTAGAATAGTCCTACACAACAAACACAAAGATTGTAAAATATTTAATAAAAAATTGGCTCTTTCGGTAAAGATTTTAGAGGAAAATACTTTTTTAATTGATGTGAAGTAGTAGAAGTGGAAGTACAAATAAAAGTATAAGAAGAAAACTACTTGTTTGTTTGGATATAAGCATTATATTCCAAGAGATTAATTTTGATGTACGGATAAAATAAAGTATTTTATATAGTTGTATAGTCAAATTTATTTTTTTAAATAATTATTCACGCCGTCAATATAAAAAATAGTTATTTTTGCTAATATATGTAACATTATGTAATTCGATATATGTATAAAATTATTTTCCATAATATACCATAATATAAGTGAGATGTCATATGAGTTTCAACATCATGAGCACCATTATAAGGAAGCATACACAGCATAGATATACATAGTATACCGCAAATTGAGTAGTATAGAATCAGTTAGATTACGCCGTCCTACCAACGGTGAAGACCCTACGGTTGCTGTGGTCCAAACCCAGGAGGAGGTGGTCCTATTGGAATGCAGAGCCATCACCGAAAAGGGTTCAACAGATTGAACTGGGCTCTCATAAGTGGTACGGTAAATGGACCATTAAAGAAATAAGAATAATGGGTTACAGAAAGATACAAGATCGCCGCCGCACAACTCTCATCGAGCCCATGCCCATATGCATATATGCAGTGACGGATCCAAAAAAATTTTACAGTGGGGACAAAAATATAATAAAATTTAAGTATTGATAATTTTTTTATAATACTCAACAAGAGTTAAGGACTAATCCGTTGTGAATTTGAATTTCATTTAAAAGTCTGCAATTGACCAAGAAGTTGTTATACATACGAGATGAAATTCGAACTTCCAACACTTACTTAAGCGGACGATGACTAAGTTGATCACTCGACTAATTCAAATTAATTTAGATATATTTAAAATTTTCAAATTATAACTATCTATACATATTGATAAAAACTAAAAATATACACACAATCACTTATAATTGCTACCTTTTTATTTTTAACATAACAATATTATTTTTTTATATATGTTTTTAAAAATTTATTTTATTTTTTATTATCTTATATTTACTTGTTAAGTTTATTTATTATAGTCTTTATGGTATACATAAATATTTTAGCCAAAGTAATTATTATAATTAAGACTATTTTAATAATAAATATTAATACAAAATATTAACATATAGATAATATATTTTTATCTTAAATAACTTTTAAAAAAATTACTAATAATTTAAGTTGTATTAATTAAAAAATTAAATTAAATTTAATTATCAACTAATTAACTAATATAATAAAATTAATTATCATTTTATTTATTTATTTATTTATTATTATGCTAACTCAAATTTAATAATATAATTATTATCATTATTATATGTTAAGGTTAATAACAAAATTTTAACATAAAACACAAGAAAATTATTTATATTTTATTTTAAAATAAACATAATATAACAACATATATATATATATATATATATATATATATATATATACATTTTAAAAATTTTATGGGGGCAAATGCCCCTCTTCATTGCACTAGGTCCGTGCCTGCCCATATGAGAATAACATGAAAGGATGAAATTATTTAAGAATGAAAACTCAGGTGTAGTTAATATAAAATTGATAGATAAAAATCGTTAAATAAATTAACAGATTTGAATAAATTATTATTTAACGACTTTTCACTATTAATTTTATTATACTTGAGTTTTCACCTTATTTAAAGGATAATACTTTATATTTATTTGTTCGATATCAAATATTTTAATAATGATTTTTTATTTTTAGATTCAATTAAAGAATCATTTTTAATAGTTTTTTTTTAATTTGTAAGTTCCTAAAAAGATAACTTTTTAAAGTTTGATCTAAAACATAAAATTTAAATTTTTTATTTTTTTATTTTTTGATATTTTATTTGAATTTAAATAAATTTTTTTTATTAATATTTATATTTTAAAATTAATAAATTAACTTAAAAATAAAAAATAAAATATCAATAAACTGTTGAAACTTGAAAATAGTAGAAGCTCTTTATATCTAACAACTAACATATATTTTCTTATTTAATTATATATTTTCTTTACAGGCTAACACTGTGTCTGTCCATGAAACATTGAGCGCAGCCATTGAAGTAATGAACCTCGTTGAACCATTGATTATGAGATTCCAAACCCAGGTTTGATTCTTCTATTTTAGAATCATATTTATGATGAAGGATATTTATTTATACTAATGTATTAATAAATATTAATCTATCTTTTTATTCATTAAATAATAATAATAATAATAATAATAATAATAATAATAATAATAATAATAATAATAATAGATAAAATAGTTTTTGACACCATAAATAAATAAGATGTTTTGAGTCCATGTTTTAAAACATTTTTAAATCCCATTGTATAATACACAGTAGTGTGTAAACATGATAATAAAATTATAAAGTTTATTCTTACACAGAATGACATACTAATCATAGGATTAATGTTAATTAGCAGGTTGAACGAATTCTTTATTTAGTTACAGAAATAATTACCACATCAAAACAGGAAGAACAGTACTTACAAGATCTTATGGAGGTAGTTCCAATGATTACTACTTTAATGGTAAGCTTAAACAACTTTTAGTTATTTTTAATTTTTATAATTAAATCCAAGAAAAAAAACAAATAAAAAGTAGGGATTGACAATCTACTCTTTATTATTGTCTATTGGCACTCCTTTTTAAATAATACATTTTTAAATAAATAAAAAAACAATTGTATCAATATAACACACTACCAAAAATAAGAGGTTTAGCCGCGAAAAAATTTGTGGCTAAACTCTAAAAAAACTGTGACATTTATACTTCTGCAACAAATGAACATCTGTGGCTAAAGAGGGTGACACATTTTTAATTAGCCACATTTTTTACTCCAATAACTACGGTTTTAACATCTGTAGAGATATTTTGTTAGCCACATTTTCACAACGTTAGTATATTTAGACACACTCTTTTCCGTAACAAAATAAAAGAATGCATGCCACAGTACTCTAGGATAGAAAAAAAAATTGAGAATTAACTTTTTTCAATCAATAATCAATTAATTCTTATTTTTTATTTTTTTCTCTTTTAATTTTTTACATTCTTCTCTATTTTGTTGACTAATTATTATTTAAAAAAAATATATTTTCTAATAAAATTGATTTATCGATTTATCTCTAACTTATTTTTCTTCTTTTTTTTTTCCTTTCCATATTCATACAGGAGGAGGAGAAAAACATTCAAGTGTGTCTTATCTCTTATGCGAAAAAGGGAGCACAATATTGGCATTGATCCATTGTATATATATTGGCATTTGGAAAAAATAAAAATCATATTGTTATGCAGATCTTATTATATTATATATAATATATATTGATAGAATTAGATCTTATTATTATACAGAATTTATTATGATACACTTCTTTATTTTAAGAGTTAAAAATATTACTTAAACAAATAATTCAATATTATATATATAGTATAGATTGATTGAATTAGTTTTTATTATATTATTATCAGTGTAATATACTATAAATTTATTATATTTGTTTTAAGAGCTATATAGATTATTCTATAATTAACTACAAAACTCAAAATTTTTCTATTATTATTTTAGTTATATAAAAAATTTGTACAAAAAATTTGTATCATTAGCTTTTTGTATATTGTGTGGATCTAAATGTAGTTTATGCTAATTTATTATTATTATTATTATTATTATTATTATTATTATTATTATTATTATTATTATTATTATTATTATTATTATTATTATCTGATGGTTTTACAATGGCTAAGAGAAGGGGGTTGAATCTTAGCCCATTTTTTATTTAATAACATTTGCTGGTCTTTGAAATAATATTTTAAGACTTTTTTATTTTTTGTCTCGTATCCAGTCACGAGACTTTTTCTTTTATCTGGCACGAGTCAACTGTGCAGCACAGAAATGGAGTAGAAGAGAGAGAGAATTACACCAAGATATATCCTTATTCAGCTGCTAAGTGCAATGCAGCCTACATCCAGTCTCCATCACAACAATGATAGAATTTCACTATAATCATCTTTGATTACATACACCAATTCTCCCTAGGAACTACCCTTCCTATCCGGGACAAGTCCAGAATCTAAATCCCAATCCTGAACTTGACTTGGTTACTGCCAAACTTTCAATTGCTAAGTGCTAACCTAACTTGCAAGGGGATTTCCACAGAATCATGAAACACAACACAGATGTACAAAGGACTTCTAAGGACATCTAGGACTTTTTCTTTTAATTTTGTGCACTCTGTCTTTTTTCGCTTTATGGCTTTTTCTTACAAACCTCACTATTTGTCTTTTTCCATGAGATTCAAGACAGACAAAATTAAATAGAAAAATACAAAATGAAGAACATTAAAGGAAAAGAAAATTTTGTTAGCTTAGGTAACTATGTGAACAATGTGCCTTGCACTCTCACTCCTTACTTCAAGCCCTGGCTGTTCTCCCTTATATAGAGGGGAAGCCTCCATGGTTGAAACCAAATAAACCAAGCTAAACTTCTTCTTCTTCATGCAAAACCAGTTCGGTCAGAGAGAGGAGAGATAACCAAATGCTAAAACTAACATGCAATTACCTCTGTATCTTCTCTTTACACCAATCTTCATCAATCCGAGCCATCCATCTTGACTTGCACTTCAAGAAGGACTCCTAGCCCTTGATGCTTCTTGATGCATGACAGCTCCTCCTACTCCACTTTTGCTTTCTTCTTCATATAGCCACCCTAACTACTTTCTGTGATGAGTGAACCCAAAAGCAGAGACGAGCCATCTCTCTGAGATCTTTTTCCTCTGATCGGAATCTTCTTTATCCATTTTTGGTATGGAGAGGTTGAGCTTACTTCACCAAATCTTACCTCCTTTAGTGAAGATCTCAGCCACAACATATTTTTTGTTTTCTTTTTCTTGCCATCATTACAATGGTCTTGTTGCTTGCTTCTTTTTTTCTATGGTAGCTTGCCATAGCTTCCATGGTTTCTACTGTGATATGACCGAATAAAGAAGAGAGATGAGAGAGATGAGAGAGTAGAAAGAAAAGCAATTAAATGAATTTGAACAAAATAATTAAAAATGAGTTGCTTTTGCTTTCCTTTTGCTAAATAGGGTGCCTCGTTAAGACAACCATCTAATCAATTATAATTTCTCTCTCATAGTTTCAAGGACTGCATTAACTCCTTTTTATAAAATTTGAATTCCATCATATGATAAAAAAAGGAGATCCGTTGGAAGCATGAATCAAAACATTTGCTTTCTCTCAAAATTGGTTTCGGACCAAGCAAGCTAATTTCTAGTAGAAACATTGATTTGGGCCAATAATAATAATGATTGAATCTGACCCAATAAGCAAATTATTGTTTCAGCCACAATAAACATTGTATTAATGCTGAAAATATTTTAATGGGCTGGTTTTATTTTTTTTTTCTTTTCGGCCCAATCAAAACTTGCATAGCAAAATTAATTTAATCAATATATATAAATTGAAATCATATTAATAATTTTGCAATTAATCATATGAATAATATTTTATCGTCACTAATTGAATTTAGAGTTTTTCAAACTCATTATTATTATTATTATTGTTGTATCAATGACACTAGGACTATGCCGAGAAAATAATAAACCAAAATTATTTTATTTAACTTAATATTTATAATTATATATATAACATTTATAATTATATATTTATTATATTTAATTTTATTTAATTATTTTAATCATAATTAAAAAATATAAAATAAATTAATTTTAAATTAATTTTTATTATTTTTAAATATTTTTATATAGAATCTAACGCACCTATTAATTATTCTTTTTATTTACTAAATACATAAAATTAATAAAAGTAAAATTAGTTGACATCACACAAATAGCTTATAACCTAATATCCGGTGTACAATATATTTATTAGTACATTTGATTCCGACCTTTTTATAAATCACTATTAAATATTTTGAAAAAAATTAAAATTTAATTAATTTATATCACTGTTACGGTGGGTAACCGGAGATTAATGGACTGGACTGTATTTGGCCGGCCCAATTGTCTGCGGATGGTAGCCTCCGAGCAGGTTTGCACGCTGGAACCTCCTTCCGACTTGTGTACGTGAGTGAATGGGGGGTGGTACCTGCAAAGACACTCCGATGCCTAAGTTAGCAAGGGTGTGAGCAGGTTTAGAATGTATTGGGTTTAGAGATACCTGAAGAGTGTCAGTGTATTTATAGTGGTGAGCCCATAACCACCGCTGCAGTAGTGCCACCCTTTTAGGGTGATAACCGTCCCTTTATCTTAGGGAGGTTAAAATATGGCTCCCGGAAGTGGTTAGAGAGATTTTAGGGGCAGTTACTCATTTGGATTGATGTTAATCTGCCAACTATTCTCCGTCCCGACTTCTTTAGAGCAAATCGTAGTCAAGACCGACTTCTTAGTACGAAGGTCGGTGCTCAGCGAGGCTTAATCCTCTGGACTAGGCCTTTCGTTTGGACTTTGGACCTGGGCCTTTATTATTGGGCCAGTGTATGAACAGTGCCCCTACTTGAGCCCTAGATCTCTTTAAGACTTGGGTTCGAGTATTTTACTCGGGTTCGTAGCCGACTTTCTTGGAGGAGACGCGGGTTTTTAAACCGACGTGATTTTCGCGACCTTTTGTTTCTGACAGTTACGTCTATTCAAGCGTCGTGTCCGTTAGGGATGCACCTAGGGATTGATGGCTTTGGTAACGGTGCACTCTTATTAATGACTGCCCCGTTTTTACCATTATGCCCCTAGAGTATTTATAAATACTTTTCCCTCTCTTTCATTATCTTCTTTCTGCGATTTTTCTAATTTTTTCCTCGTTCGTTCTTCATTCGTTCATGCCACATTTCTGTGTCTCGAAGCTTTTACTTCCTGCAACCTTCGTCTTCAGAGAGAGGTTAGTTTCTTTTTCTCTTTCATATTTTTCGTATGCCTTTATTTTGTAGATAAGTAGGTTTGTAGACTTTTGCTTGGTTCCTTTTTCTCCCCTCTAGAGACCTTTGTTTTTTATTTTTTCTTTTCTTTTTCCCTTTGTAGGTTTCCTCATCTTCTTTAGGAAAATAAAATGGCCTCCGTAGATTGGGTTGATGTTACTGTCCTAGGGGAGGAGCCGTTGGTTGATGTTGAGTTTATTACCCATCTTCGTACTCACCACCGGCTCTGTACCTCGGATGAGGACGAGCCTAAGTATGAATTGCTTATCCCAAGTTCATAGGACCGAGTTTGCCATGGGAGGGCCAACGGAACGGCCCCTCATTTCTTCTTTATGTATGAATGCATGATCACCCATCTGGGCATTTTTCTACCTTTTTCAGACTTTGAGATATCTGTTTTGCAACACTGTCGGGTTGCCCCTACCCAGCTTCACCCCAACTCTTGGGGTTTTTTAAAAATTTATCAATTTATTAGCCATGCTTTGGAGTTCCCGACCTCTCTGAAGATCTTTTTCCATCTTTTCCATATGACCAAGCCCTTCAGTGGGCTAAACAATAAACAACAATGGGTTTCCTTCCGAGCCATACAAGGTCGGAGAATCTTCACCCTTTTTGACGAATCCTTCCACGACTTTAAAAATTATTTTTTCAAAGTGCAAGCTGTAGAGGGTCACCACCCCTTTTTCCTGGATGATAATTCTTCTCCTCGCTTTCCTTTATACTGGCTGGAGGCCTCTCCTTGTGAGAAATATGGTCTGGATGACCTGGATGAAGTAGAGGCCGCCATTGTGGGGTTCCTCCGAGAAGTGTGGGGGAGGGCCCCATATTTGGACACTAAAAAGTTTCTCCAAGGGTCTCCGACCTTTATCCAAGCACAGCTAGGTAGCTTTCATTTGTTTGTTAGATTCCTGACTCGTTAACTGAACTTTCCGACTTGTTTAATTCCTTAGCTGTTGTTTTATTTTTCAGAAATGGCGAAGACGAATGCTCAGGAATCTTACCAGAGAGTCCAGGAGGCCAAAGCAAAGTCTCGCGCCAGGACTGGTGGTACCAGGGTTATTTCTCCTCCTCCTCCTCCTCGGAACGTTGGGACTCTTTCCAAGCCCATTGTGATTTCTTCTTCAGCTTCCTCTCAACCGCCCCCCGTCGTCCGACCCTCCCCTGAGCCAGAGAAGAAGAAGCGCAAGACCTTAGAGTCTGGCTCTTCTGGTGAGGTTAAGGTGGATGCTCTTGCGTTCGTCCGAAAGAACATCTACCCCCATGCTCGTATAAGCATGGATGATATGTCCGTTTGGAGCCACCTTACCACTATGGTTGAGGAGAGTCTCAAGGCGGCGGGGGTTTGCAGCAAGCTCTTGGATATTTTTGAGAAGGCTCCTCTCAGCTCTTTAGGGATGACCTCGAGGGTCGAGGAGCTGGAAGAAAGGCTTCGCTCATACCAAGAGCATGAGAGGGAGTTGAAGGAGGAAGTCGCCAAGCTGAAGGAGGAGAGAGATGCCCTCCGGGAGAAGGGGAAGGTTTTGCAAGCCCAATGCAACATGGAGATGGATTTGAGGAAAACAGCGCAGGCCAGCTATCAAAGTTTATTCAATGATCTTGTGTCTGTGAAGAATGATCTGCTGAATTCTCGGAAGGCATACGATGAGTTGGAGGACTCTATTGCTGATGGCGCCGAGGAGTCTTGGAGGATCTTCATGGAGCAAGTCAGAGTTATTGCTCCCGACTTGGATCTTTCTCCTTTACATCCTGACAAAGTTGTTATTGACGGGGCCATAGTTGATCACCCTGTCCCTGTGATCGTTTCTGAATCAGAGTTGAAGACTCGAGGGCAGAGGATCATTGAGTCTCCTCCTCATGGAAAGGATGTTCCGAGTTCTTCAGCAGTTCCTCATATTTCCTCTTCATCTCCTATGGATGCCTCTCTTCGTGGTCCTGGTGGCGCTCCTCCTGACTCCGGTGGTGGTGATCCGTCTACTCCTCTTCCTAAAAAATGATTTGTGGGCTATTTGGGGCCCGGTCTGTGGGTCTCCCATTTTTAAACTGTTTTATTTACTTTTGGTTGGTGGTGTTTGTTGAACAATTTCTTTTGGCCTTTCAAGGCCGTAAGCAAAATATTAAAAAATACCCTTTTTAATAAGGGTTTTAAATTAACAAAATAAATACCCTTTTTTGGATAAGGGTTTAGGTTACCTTATGCGTGTATGCTTTTCTGATTTTGATTTCTCGAAGTCCCCTTGATCTTTTTCTGAAAACCTTTCCCTTTGGCTTGTCTGTTTTTCTGAGCCTTTTGTTTAAGGACTTTAGGACAGCCTTTAAACTTTTTCCTAGGTTTTTCAATCTCTTTTTTATTATTCCTTATACTCAACTTTGCTTTAGTGAGTTCTTATGACTTAGGTTATTTTTGCGATGCGTTTTTCTTCTACTCGGTTCTTCACTCCGATTCACGGGTTATAGTGTTTCCGAGCTTTTCTACTCGGATTTTCATCTTGACTTATGAATCGGATTGTTTCCGAGTTTTTTACGATCAACTCATATAACCTCTTTACACCGACTTGTACCTCGTCGTTTTATCCTGACGACCATCTAGATCGGTTCATGGGATTTTCACGTTTTGTCGAGCTTAAGTCGGCGCGTTTCGTAGAAAGACTTAGAAAATAGAAAGGAGTTTATAAGAGATATTATGAATGAAAAAAAGATCTTTTATTGATGGGGGAGGTACCTTCTTGCTACTAAGGGGTTTTAATAGCCTTTTTCCCCTTAGCCTCTACTATGATGCCTCGTTAAAAACCCATCTCCAGAAAAAACCCTTTGATTTTGGGAAAAAATCATGAAGTTGGGAAAAGAGTACATCAGGGAGTAGAGTTTGCTTTTAACTGTAGTACCTTTTAATATTACAAGCATGCCACAACCTTGGGAACTCAATGCCGTTCAAGTCGGTTACTTTATAATAACATTTTCCTAAAACTTCATTGACTTTGTATGGTCCCTTCCAATTAGCAGCAAGTTTTCCTTCTCCTGATTTGTTGACTCCAATGTCGTTTCTGATTAAGACCAAGTCATTCGGGGCAAATGTTCTTCGAATGACTTTTTTGTTGTACCTTGAAGTCATCCTTTGCTTCAACGCTGCTTCTCTTATCTGGGCATCTTCTCAGACTTCGGGGAGCAAGTCGAGCTCCTCTTTGTGCCCCTGTATGTTTCCGATCTCGTCATGGAGAATTACCCTTGGGCTTTGTTCATTGATTTCTATTGGTATCATTGCTTCTACGCCATAGACTAGTCGGAAGGGCGTTTCTCCAGTGGCGGATTGGGGTGTTGTCCTGTAAGCCCATAGCACATGGGGGAGCTCTTCAGCCCAAGCTCCTTTTGCTTCTTGTAATCTTTTCTTTAGCCCTGCCAGTATGACTTTGTTGGCTGCCTCGGCTTGCCCATTGGCTTGCGGGTGCTCTACCGAGGTGAACTGGTGTTTGATTCTCATACTGGCTACTAAGCTTCTGAAGGTAGAGTCGGTGAATTGGGTTCCATTATCTGTAGTGATGGAATAAGGTATCTCATATCTTGTGATGATGTTTTTGTAGAGGAACTTCCGACTTCTTTGAGCGGTGATGGTGGCCAATGGTTCTGCTTCTATCCACTTTGTGAAGTAATCTATTCCCACGATCAGGTATTTGACTTGTCCTGGCGCTTGGGGAAAAGGACCTAACAAATCCATTCCCCATTTTGCAAAGGGCCATGGAGAAGTGATACTGATGAGCTCTTCTGGTGGAGCCACGTGGAAATTTGCATGCATCTGACATGGTTGACACTTTTTCACAAATTCTGTGGCATCTTTCTGCAAGGTCGGCCAGTAGAATCCAGCTCGGATTACTTTCCTGGCTAGTGACCTTGCTCCGAGATGGTTTCCGCAGATCCCACTATGTACTTCCTCTAATAACTCGGCGGTTCTTGAGGTCGGTACACACTTTAATAGTGGTGTTGATATCCCCCTTCTGTAGAGAATATTTCTCACCAAGGTGTAGTGTTGTGCTTCCCTTCGGATCTTTTTAGCCTCTTTCTCCTCTTTAGGGAGGATGTCGAATTTCATGTATTCGACCAAGGGGTTCATCCATCCGAGGTTTAAACCGACTACCTCAAGTACTTCTTGTTTGTCTTCTATTTTTACTACTGAGGGTTCCTGGAGGGTTTCTTGGATCAGGCTTCTGTTGTTCCCTCCCGGTTTCGTGCTTGCTAACTTGGATAGGGCGTCCGCTCTGCTGTTTAGATCCCGAGTTATGTGTTTAACCTCGGTTTCTGCAAAGCGCCCAAGGTGCTCCAGAGTTTTCTCCAAGTACCTCTTCATATTTGGGTCCTTTGCCTGATACTCTCCGCTTATCTGGGAGGTCACCACTTGTGAGTCGCTGTATATCATCACCTTTGTAGCACCAACTTCTTCTGCCAGCTTTAATCCAGCAATCAAGGCTTCATACTCTGCCTGATTATTTGAAGCTGGAAATTCAAATTTTAGGAAAACCTCTATCTGGGTTCCTCTTTCATCTACCAATATTATGCCTGCGCCGCTTCCTGTTTTGTTGGAGGATTCGTTTACATAGAGTTCCCATGTAGTTGGTTTTTCCTCCTGATCCCCTGCGTATTCTGCAACGAAGTCGGCGAGGCATTGGGCTTTGATCGCCGTCCGAGTTTCATATCTTAAGTCGAACTCGGAGAGCTCTATTGCCCACTAAACCATTCTCCCTGCAACATCCGTCTTTTGGAGGATTTGCTTCATGGGTTGGTTCGTACGGACTCTTATTGTGTGAGCCTGAAAGTAAGGTCGTAGCCTTCGTGAGGCTATTACTAAGGAGTAGGCAAACTTCTCTAGTTTGTGGTATCTTAGCTCAGGGCCTTGTAGAACTTTACTGATGAAATAAACTGGATATTGTCCGACCTCATCTTCTCTTATCAGGGCTGATGAGACAGCCTTGTCTGCTACAGATAAGTACAGGACGAGGTCTTTCCCAGATACTGGTCGGGTCAGAATAGGAGGTTGGCTTAAAAACTTTTTGAACTCCTGGAACGCCTCCTCGCATTCAGGAGTCCATTCGAACTGGCATCCCTTTCTTAATAAGGAGAATAGTGGAAGGGATTTTAGTGCCGATCCTGCCAAAAATCTAGAGAGGGCTGCAAGTCGGCCATTCAGCTGCTGGACTTCTCTCAAACAAGTCGGACTTTTCATTTCTAGGATGGCTCTACACTTATCGGGATTGGCTTCGATCCCTCTTTGTATTAGCATAAATCCTAGAAATTTCCCTGCCTCCACCGCGAAGGCGCACTTTGCGGGATTTAGTCTCATCCCGTGCAACCTTATGGTGTCAAAGACTTGTGAGAGGTCTGACAAGAGGTCGACTTCCTTCTTGGTCTTTACCAGCATATCGTCGACGTATACTTCCATTAGACTCCCCAGGTGAGTGGAAAACACTTTATTCATCAACCTTTGATATGTGGCTCCTGCATTCTTCAATCCGAATGGCATGACCACGTAGCAGAAATTAGCTCTGGGTGTGATGAATAATGTTTTCTCCTGGTCTGGCTTATACATTGGGATTTGATTATATCCCGAGTAGGCGTCCATAAATGATAAGTATTGATACCACGAGCTGGAGTCCACTAGGGTGTCAATACTTGGCAGTGGATAAGGGTCCTTGGGACATGCCTTATTTAAGTCGGTATAGTCGACACACATTCTCCATTTGCCATTCTGTTTTTTGACTAGCACTACATTGGCTAGCCATGTTGGGTACTTGACTTCTCTGATGAAGCCAGCTTCCAGGAGCGCCTGCACTTGTTCTTCTACTATTAGGGCTCGTTCTGGGCCGAGCTTGCGTCTTCTTTGTTGTACAGGTCGGGATCCCGGATAAACCGAGAGCTTGTGGGACATGAGCTCGGGGTCTATCCCAGACATGTCAGAGGCCTTCCAGGCGAAGAGGTCGGAGTTATCTCTTAGGAGCTTAGTCAATTCTTGTTTTAGGGTCTCCCCTAGGTTGGCTCCTATGTGAGTATTTTTTCCTTCCTCTTTGCCGACCTATATCTCCTCGGTTTTTCCTCCCGGTTGTGGTCGCAGCTCTTCTCTGGCCCTTGCACCACCGAGCTCTATTGTGTGAACTTCTCTGTCCTTTCCTCTCAGATTTAGGCTTTCATTGTAGCATTTCCTCGCCAATTTTTGGTCTCCCCTTACCGTTACTATTTCCGCTGAGGTCGGGAATTTCATGTAGAGGTGGGGAGTGGATACCACTGCTCCGAGTCGATTAAGGGTAGCTCTGCCGATTAAAGCATTATATGCTGACCCGACATCAATGACTATGAAGTCTATACTCAGAGTCTTTGATTTTTTCTCTTTTCCAAAAGTGGTGTGGAGGGGCAAAAATTCCAGTAGTTTTATTGGCGTGTCCCCTAATCCGTATAGGGTGTCGGGGTAGGCTCTTAATTCTTTCTCATCCAACCCTAGCTTGTCAAAAGCGGGCTTAAAAAGGATGTCCGCTGAGCTTCCTTGGTCTACTAGGGTTCTGTGGAGATGGGCATTGGCTAGGATCATAGTTATTACTACTGGATCATCATGTTCAGGGGTTATTCATTGCCCATCTTCTTTAGTGAATGAGATGGTGGGGAGATCGGATGACTCTCCTCCGACCTGATAGACTCTCTTGAGGTGCCTTTTGCGAGAGGATTTTGTGAGTCCCCCTCCCGCGAACCCCCCTGAGATCATATGGATATGTCTCTCAGGAGTCGACGGTGGTGGGTCTCTTCTGTCGATATCATCTCGCTTCCTCTTCCCATGACTGTCCGACCTTTCTATGAGATATCTGTCAAGCCGACCTTCTCTAGCCAACTTTTCTATCACATTTTTAAGGTCGTAACAATCGTTCGTGGAGTGACCATATATTTTATGGTACTCACAGTAGTCGCTGCGGCTTCCCCCCTTTTTATTTTTGATGGGTCCTGGGGGTGACAGCCTTTCAGTGTTGCAAATTTCTCTGTACACATCCACTATTGAAACTTTTAGAGGAGTATAAGAGTGGTACTTCCTTGGTCTGTCGAGACCGAGTTCTTCCTTCTTCTTGGTCTCCCTCTCCCTCTCTTTTATTGAGGGAGGGTGCCCAGGTCGCCAACTTAGGTCTCTCAGCTTAGCATTTTCCTCTATGTTGATGTACTTTTCAGCTCTTTCCTGCACATCACTTAAGGAGATGGGGTGTCTTTTGGATATGGACTGCGAGAAGGGACCTTCTCTAAGCCCATTGACTAACCCCATTATTACTGCCACGGTGGGCAGGTCTTGAATCTCCAAACATGCTTTGTTGAACCTTTCCATATAGGCTCGTAAAGATTCTCCGACCTCCTGTTTTATTCCCAGGAGGCTCGGTGCATGTTTCACTTTGTCTTTCTGGATAGAGAACCTCATCAAAAACTTCATTGAGAGGTCTTCAAAGCTGGTAACCGACCTCGGGGGGAGGCTATCGAACCACTTCATCGCTGCTTTCGATAGAGTGGTCGGGAAGGCTTTGCATCGCGTAGCGTCGGAAGCATCAGCTAGGTACATCCGACTTTTGAAGTTGCTCAGGTGATGCTTTGGATCCGTGGTTCCGTCATAGAGGTCCATATCAGGGCTTTTGAAGTTCCTCGGAACTTTTGCCCTCATTATGGCTTCGCTGAAAGGATCCTCCCCACCTAAGGGCGGCTCTTCCTTTTCGTCACGGGAGTTGCGACCTTTGAGGGAGGATTCTAACTTTAAGAGTTTTCTTTCTAACTCTTTTCGTCGTTCCATCTCCTCTTTTAGGCTCTTTTCGGTTTCCTTTTGTCGCTCCCGTTCTTGTTCTAACTGTTCCAGGCGACTGTGGACTAATCCCATGAGTTCAGTTACATGGGATGGTCCCTCTTTTTCTGATTCGCGCCCTTTTGAGGAGTTTACCTTCGGGTTTTTTTACTCCGGAGGTACCTTCCCTGTGTTGATTATCAATTTCCTGGTGGAGGGTGAAGTCCGCATCGTTATTGCCTGTGTCCAGATTCTCTTGCTCAGAATCTGTCTCCACATGACCTTCTTCGTGGGATCTTTCCGCCATCGGTGGCTGATCTCTCGGGTCCCCGGCAACGGCGCCAATATTACGGTGGGTAACCGGAGATTAATGGACTGGACTGTATTTGGCCGGCCCAATCGTCTACGGATGGTAGCCTCCGAGCAGGTTTGCACGCTGGAACCTCCTTCCGACTTGTGTATGTGAGTGAATGGGGGGTGGTACCTGCAAAGACACTCCGATGCCTAAGTTAGCAAGGGTGTGAGCAGGTTTATAATGTATTGGGCTTAGAGATACCTGAAGAGTGTCAGTGTATTTATAGTGGTGAGCCTATAACCACCGCTGCAATAGTGCCACCCTTTTAGGGTGATAACCGTCCCTTTATCTTAGGGAGGTTAAGATATGGCTCCCGGAAGTGGTTAGAGAGATTTTAGGGGCAGTTACTCATTTGGATTGATGTTAATCTGCCAACTATTCTCCGTCCCGACTTCTTTAGAGCAAATCGTAGTCAAGACCGACTTCTTAGTACAAAGGTCGGTGCTCAGCGAGGCTCAATCCTCTGGACTAGGCCTTTCATTTGGACCTGGGCCTTTATTATTGGGCCAGGATATGAACAATCACATATACTAAAATAACTTTATTATAAATACCCAATAATAACTTATCGTTTAATTAATACATCAAGAATTATAATTTACGCCAACAACCCTTAATTTTGTTTCATTTTTATATGGGCAAACGTGTGCAGTGCATGTACCCGACTTTCTTGTTTCCTCATCAACGTGCTTCCAACATCAAAAGTGAAAGTCTCTCGCTCATCAATATATATATTAGTATAAAAATTTTATAATTGTCATTGTATAAAGATGTTTGTTTTTTATTATTGAATAATAAATTATAAGTAGAATTTAATTTTGATATATTAAAAAATATTATTTAAAAAAAATATAATTAAACAAATAAAATACATTTTTAACATAAGATTTTTTGTTAAAAGATATTTTTAGCATTTTAATTAATTTAAATAGGAATTATATATTAGGGCTGGAAGTGAGTCGAGTTGAGTCAAGTTAGATCAAACTCAAGCTCGACTCACGAAAATTAAACTTGGCTCACGACTCGACTCATTAACAATTGAACCTATTTCGTAAGCTCAAGTTTGATGCAACGAAAACTTACGAGTTGGCTCTAGTTCACGAGCTGACTCAAATAATAAGAACATAATCTATAATTCTATATCAATAAATTATAACTTATATATATTAAAAAATATTTAAAAAATAAATTTAATATATTATCTATCTGTCAATTATAAATTTTTTATTTATATCCTACATCAAAATTATATATAAAAATGACTATAAAATTTTAAACAATAAAAAATATTAATATATACAAACTCAAGCTCAAACTCAGCTCATCAACTCGATCAGCTTATCCAGCTATTAAAAAATCGAGGTTGAGCTGGCTCGTGAACTAACTTGACTCACTTGCAGCCTTACTATATATATATATATATATATATATATGACCGTTATAAGTTATAACGGTAAACCGCGCGAAATACGTAGTATATATCTCTTCAATGGATAACACTTTCCGTGACGTACGTGGCACTCTTCCTTCTCACCGTAGCCAAGTTATGGCGGCACCGCAGCTTGTCCGGAGCAGAAGTGGAAGCGCGCCAGCCATAGCCATAACGGCCAACGACAGATCTTCACGGAGGTCGTCGTTCAGCTCGAGTAGCGAAAGATTCATCAGCGGCAATAACCGTTCAAAGTCAACATCGTCAAGATCGTCAAGAACAGCGCAAAGTAGCTCGGGTGCCACGTCACCAGGCATGATGAAGAAGGTGCCTTCTGCGTGGGCGATGTCACCGGGAAGGTCAGCTCTTGGATCCCAATTTATCGCAAAGGTGTCTGAGTCGCCGGCAAAAGCCAATGGCGGCGGCGGCAGGCGAAGCGTGACCAGCAAGGTGTTGAATTATTTGAAGCAAAGAAAATCTTCGCCAATTGAAGAAGAAGGATACCATAGGTTTAAAATTTTGCATAACAGGCTTCTACAGTGGCGGTTTATCAATGCTAGAGCTCAATTTGCCATGGCTCGTATCAAAACTGTAGCCGAGGTTTGTTCTAACTTCTAAATCACCAATATTGACACATTAATTAACCTTTTAAAAAATTAGAAAAAATATATCAACTTTTAATTAGTTAATGTTAATAATTTTTTATCATTATTGTAAAATTATTTTGATAGTGAATAGTATTATAGTGATAGTGAATAGTAATTATGTATATGGTAATGAGTTATATCTCAAATGGCATAGTCAGGTTCGAATCTACCTATGTTTGATAAAAAAAATAATAATTATGCATATGAGCTTATAGTTTAGTGTTTAGACTTTGTTTTATTTTGTGCATATCTCATTTAAATTTAGAGTTTCATATTCACAGTTTATCTTCTCCTCCAAATACTATTCTATATGAATAATTCATATTTTACTAATTCTACTATATTTTTTTTTGTAAGAAAAAAAAAAGAAATTTACAAATTTACTGCATTTTTCAAAAATAACTAACTAGATATTATAGTGAATGATTGTGTACTTTGATCTGAAAATCTATTGTCATTTCTATTACTAAATATAACAAACTATTCAATAATCAATATTTTTTCCTTACATCTGTATATTACATTTAAACCAATATTAGTCAACTTTCTATTTTCTTTTTCCATTAAAAATGCTGACTTTCCTAAAGGGGAAGGATGCGAAACCGAAATCTACAGACCAACCTATTCACAAAAACCAAAAACATGCAAACATAAGGCATGACATAACACTAACCTTTATCCGAGAAATGAAGGTTGGGAAAAGCAGAAATCTTCAAGCACAAGAATACAACACGAACAAGGAGAAAAGAAGTTTGAAAGATTGCAGAAACGGAAGAAGGAAAGAGAGGAAAAATATTTATAAGCATACTAAGGGGCATAATGGTAAAAACGAAGCAGTCATTAATGAGATTGCACCGTTACCAAAGCCCTCAATCCCTAAAAGCTTCCCCAACGGACACGACGCTTGAATTGACGTAACTGTCAGAAACAAAAGGTCGCGAAAATCACGTCGGTTTCAAAACCCGTGAAAGTCGGCTACGAACCCGAGTTAAATACTTGAACCCAAGCCTTAAAAAAGATCTTGGGCTCAAGTAGGGGCACTGTTCATACCCTGGCCCAATGATTTGGGCCCAAGTCCAACTAAAAGGCCTAATCCAATAGATTAAGCCTAACTAAGCGCCGACCTTCACATAAGAAGTCGGTGTTCAACACGACCTGCTCTAAAGAAGTCGGACATGAGATTAGCTGGCAGATAAGCACTCATTTAAATGAGTAACCGCCCCTGAAATCTCTCTAACCGCTTCACAAAGCCATATCTTAACCTCCCTAAGATAAGGGGACGGTTATCATCCTAAAGATACGGCACTACTCCAACGGTGGTTATTGGCTCACCACTATAAGTACACTGACGCTCCTCAGGTATCTCTAAGCCCAATACTCTCTAGACCTGCTCACACCCTTGCTAACTGAGGCATCGGAGTGTCTTTGCAGGTACCACCCCATTCACTTGCGAACACAAGTCGGACGAAGTCCCCCGAGCTGCATACTCAGACGAAAACTTCCTTCCTCACGCATTTGGGCCAGTCAACGCCATCCGCTCAATTCATCTCCGGTTACCCACCGTAACATTGGCGCCGTTGCCGGGGACCCGAGAGATCACCCATTGATGGCGGATAGATCCCACGAAGAAGTCCATGCGGAAACAGATTCCGAAGAAGAGAATCTGGACGCAGGTAATAATAATGCGGACTTAACCCTCCATCAAGAGGTTAACGATCAGCCGAGAGAGGGCACTTCCGGGGTAAAAAACCCAAAGGCAAACCCCTCAGATGAGCGAGAATCGGAAAAGGGCGGACCATCCCACATAACTGAACTAATGGGGTTAGTCCACAGCCGCCTGGAGCAGTTAGAACAAGAGCGGGAGAAACAAAAGGAAACAGAAAAGTACCTAAAAGAGGAAATGGAACGGCGAAAAGAGTTAGAAAGGAAACTCTCAAAGCTGGAATCCTCCCTCAAGAATCATAACTCCCGCGACGACCAAGAAGAGTCACTCTTAGGTGAAGAAGATCCTTTCAGCGAGGACATAATGAGGGCAAAAGTTCCGAGAAACTTCAAAAGCCCTGATATGGACCTCTACGATGGAACCACGGATCCAAAGCACCACCTAAGCAACTTCAAAAGTCGGATGTACCTAGCTGATGCTTCCGACGCCACACGATGCAAAGCTTTCCCGACCACTTTATCGAAAGCAGCAATGAAGTGGTTCGACAGCCTTCCCCCACGATCGATCACTAGCTTTGAAGACCTCTCAAGGAAGTTTTTAATGAGGTTCTCAATTCAGAAAGACAAGGTGAAACATGCACCGAGTCTCTTGGGAGTAAAACAAGAGGTCGGAGAATCCCTGCGAGCCTATATGGAAAGATTCAACAAAGCATGTTTGGAGATCCAAGACCTGCCCACAGAGGCAGTCATAATGGGGCTAGTCAATGGGCTCAGAGAAGGTCCCTTCTCACAGTCCATATCCAAAAGGCACCCCGTTTCTCTAAGTGATGTACAAGAGAGAGCTGAAAAGTACATCAACATGGAAGAAAACGCCAAGTTAAGAGACCTGAGCGGACGACCGGGACTCCCTCCCTCAACAAAGAAAGGGAAAGGGAGACCAAGAAAAGAGAAGAGCTCGGTCTCGAAAGGCCAAAGAAATATCACTCTTATACCCCACTGAAGGTTTCCATAGTGGATGTATACAGAGAGATTTGCAACACTGAAAGACAGCCACCCCCTAGACCCATTAAAAACAAAAAAGGGGGAAGCCGCAGCGACTACTGCGAGTACCATAAAATATATGGTCACTCCACTAACGACTGTTACGACCTTAAGAATGTGATAGAAAAGCTGGCTATAGAAGGTCGGCTTGATAGATATCTCATAGAAAGGTCGGACGGTCACGGAAAGAGAAAGCGAGACGATATGGACAGAAGAGACCCACCACCGCAGACCCCAGAGAGGCATATCCATATGATCTCAGGAGGATTTGCGGGAGGGGGACTCACCAAATCCTCTCGCAAAAGACACCTCAAAAGAGTCTACCAGGTCGGGGAAGAGTCACCCGACCTTCCTACCATTTCGTTCACAAAAGAAGATGGGCAAGGAATAATCCCTGGACACGATGATCCGGTGGTAATAACTATGATCTTAGCAAATGCCCATCTCCATAGAACCCTAGTAGACCAAGGAAGCTCGGCAGACATTCTCTTCAAACCTGCTTTCGACAAGCTAGGGTTAGATGAGAAAGAACTAAGGGCTTACCCCGACACCCTGTATGGATTAGGGGACACGCCAATAAAACCACTGGGATTTTTGCCCCTCCACACCACTTTTGGAAAAGGGGAAAAATCAAAGACTCTGAGTATAGACTTCATAGTCATCGATGTGGGCTCAGCTTATAATGCTCTAATCGGCAGAGCCACCCTCAATCGACTCGGAGCAGTGGTATCTACCCCTCACCTCTGCATGAAATTTCCGACCTCAGCGGGAATAGCAACGGTAAGGGGAGATCAAAAGCTAGCAAGAAAGTGTTACAATGAAAGCCTAAACCTAAGAGGAAAGGGCAGAGAAGTTAACACAATAGAACTCGGCGGTGCAAAGGCCAAAGAAGAGCTGCGACCACAACCGGGAGGAAAAACCGAGGAGATACAGGTTGGTGAAGAAGAAGGGAAAAACACTCATATAGGAGCCAACCTAGGGGAAACTCTAAAACAAGGGTTGACTAAGCTCCTAAGAGATAATTCCGATCTCTTCGCCTGGAAGGCCTCCGACATGCCTGGGATTGACCCCGAGCTCATGTCCCACAAGCTCTCGGTTTATCCAGGATCCCGACCTGTACAACAAAGAAGACGCAAGCTCGGCCCGGAACGAGCCCTAATAGTAGAAGAGCAAGTACAGGCTCTCCTGGAAGCCGGCTTTATTAGAGAGGTCAAGTACCCAACATGGCTAGCCAATGTAGTGCTAGTCAAAAAACAGAATGGTAAATGGAGAATGTGCGTCGACTACACCGACCTAAATAAGGCATGTCCTAAGGACCCTTATCCCCTACCAAGTATTGATACCCTAGTGGACTCTAGCTCGGGGTACCAATACTTATCATTTATGGACGCCTACTCGGGATACAATCAAATTCCGATGTATGAGCCCGACCAGGAGAAAACGTCATTCATCACACCCCGAGCCAACTATTGCTACGTGGTCATGCCATTCGGATTAAAGAATGCAGGAGCCACATATCAAAGGTTGATGAATAAAGTGTTTTCTTCCCACATGGGAACCTTGATGGAGGTATACGTCGACGACATGCTAGTAAAAACCAAGAAAGAGGTCAACCTCTTATCCGACCTCTCACAAGTCTTTGACACCATAAGGCTGCATGGGATGAGACTAAATCCGGCAAAATGCGCCTTCGCGGTGGAGGCAGGAAAATTTCTAGGATTTATGCTAACACAAAGAGGGATTGAGGCCAATCCCGACAAATATAGAGCCATCCTAGAAATGAAAAGCCCGACCTGTTTGAGAGAAGTCCAACAGCTCAACGGCCGACTTGCGGCCCTCTCCAAATTCTTAGCAGGATCGGCACTAAAATCCCTTCCAATATTCTCCTTATTAAGAAAGGGATGCCAATTCGAATGGACTCCGGAATGCGAGGAGGCGTTCCAAGAGTTCAAAAAGTTTCTAAGCCAACCTCCTATCTTAACCCGACCAGTACCAGGGAAAGACCTCGTTTTGTACTTATCCGTAGCAAATAGGGCTGTCTCGTCAGCCCTGATAAAAGAAGACGAGGTCGGACAGCACCCGGTCTATTTCGTCAGTAAGGTACTACAAGGCCATGAACTAAGGTACCACAAACTTGAAAAGTTTGCCTACTCCTTAGTGATAGCCTCACGAAGGCTACGACCTTACTTTCAGGCTCATACAATAAGAGTTCGCACAAACCAACCCATGAAGCAAATCCTCCAAAAGACGGATGTTGCAGGGAGAATGGTTCAATGGGCAATAGAGCTCTCCGAATTCGATCAAAAATACGAAACTCGGACAGCAATTAAAGCTCAATGTCTCGCCGACTTCGTAGCAGAATACGCAGGGGACCAAGAGGAAAAGCCGACTACATGGGAACTCTATGTAGACGGATCCTCCAACAAAACGGGAAGCGGCGCAGGCATAATATTGGTAGATGAAAGAGGAACCCAGATTGAGGTTTCTCTAAAATTTGAATTCCCAGCCTCAAATAATCAGGCAGAATATGAAGCCTTGATTGCTGGGCTAAAGTTAGCAGAAGAAGTCGGTGCTACAAAAGTGATGATATACAGCGACTCACAGGTGGTGACCTCCCAAATAAGTGGAGAATATCAGGCAAAGGATCCTAATATGAAGAGGTACTTGGAAAAAACCTTGGAGCATCTTGGACGCTTTGCAGAAACCGAGGTCAAACACATAACTCGGGATCTGAACAGCAGAGCGGATGCCCTATCTAAATTAGCAAGTACCAAACCAGGAGGAAACAATAGAAGCCTGATTCAAGAAACCCTCCAAGAACCCTCGGTAGCAAAAACAGAAGATAAGCAAGAAGTGCTTGAGGTAGTCGGTTTAAACCTTGGATGGATGAATCCCTTAGTCGAATACTTGAAATTCGACATCCTCCCTAAGGAGGAAAAGGAAGCCAAAAGAATCCGAAGGGAAGCACAGCATTACACTTTGGTAAGAAATGTCCTTTACCGAAGAGGGATATCGACACCATTGTTAAAATGCGTACCGACCTCAAGAACCACCGAGGTGTTGGAGGAAGTACATAGCGGGATCTGCGAAAATCATCTCGGAGCAAGGTCACTAGCCAGGAAAATAATCCAAGCTAGATTCTATTGGCCGACCTTGCAGAAAGATGCCACAGAATTTGTGAAAAAATGTCAACCGTGTCAGATGCATGCAAATTTTCACGTGGCTCAACCAGAAGAGCTCATCAGTATCACTTCTCCATGGCCTTTTGCAAAATGGGGAATGGACTTATTAGGTCCTTTTCCCCAAGCGCCAGGACAAGTCAAATACTTGATCGTGGGAATAGATTACTTCACAAAGTGGATAGAAGCAGAACCATTAGCCACCATCACCGCTCAGAGAAGTCGCAGGTTTCTCTACAAAAATATCATCACAAGATATGGGATACCTTATTCCATCACTACGGATAATGGAACCCAATTCACCGATGCTACCTTCAGAAGCTTAGTGGCCAGTATGAAAATCAAGCATCAGTTTACTTCGGTAGAACACCCACAAGCTAATGGGCAAGCCGAGGCAGCTAACAAAGTCATACTGGCGGGGCTAAAGAAGAGATTGCAAGAAGCAAAAGGAGCTTGGGCGGAAGAGCTCCCTCAAGTGCTATGGGCCTACAGGACAACACCCCAATCCGCCACGGGAGAAACACCTTTCCGACTAGCCTACGGTGTAGAAGCCATGATTCCAATAGAAATCAATGAGCAAAGCCCAAGGGTAATTCTCCACGACGAGGTCGGAAATATACAGGGACATAAAGAAGAGCTCGACTTGCTCCCCGAAGTCCGAGAAGGTGGCCAGATAAGAGAAGCAGCGTTGAAGCAAAGGATGACTACAAGGTACAACAAAAAAGTCATTCGAAGAACATTTGCTCCAGATGATTTGGTCTTAATCAGAAACGACATTGGAGTCAACAAATCGGGAGAAGGAAAGCTCGCCGCAAATTGGAAGGGACCATACAAAGTCAATGAAGTCTTAGGAAAATGTTATTATAAAGTAACCGACCTGAGCGGCATTGAGCTACCAAGGTCGTGGCATGCTTGTAATATGAAAAGGTACTACAGTTAAAAGCGAACTCTACTCCCTGATGTACTCTTTTCCCAACTTCATGATTTTTTCCCAAAAAAGGGTTTTTTCTGGAGAAGGGTTTTTAACGAGGCATCATAGTAGAGACTAAGGGAAAACTAGGCTATCAAGACCCTTAGTAGCAAAAGAAGGTACCTCCCCAATCAATAAAGTTCTTTTTCATTCATAATATCTCTTATAATATCCTTCTTTATTTTTCTAAGTCTTTCTACGAAACGCGCCGACTTAAGCTCGACAAAACGTAAAAATCCCATGAACCGACCTAGATGGTCGTCAGGATAAAACGACGAGGTACAAGTCGGTGTAAAGAGGTTATATGAGTCGATCGTAAAAACTCGGAACCAATCCGACTCATAAGTCGAAACGAGATCCCGAGTACCAAAACTCGGAAACACTTCGATTCATAAATCGGGGTATAATACCGAGTAGAAGAAAAACGCATCGCAAAAATAACCTAAGTCATAAGAACTCGCTAAAACAAAGTTGAGTATAAGGGATAACAGAAAGAGATAGGAAAACCTAGGAAGAAGTTTTAAAGGATGTCCCGAAAATCCTTAAAACGAAAAACAAACAAGCCAAAAAGAAAGGTTTTCAAGAAAAAGCTAAAGGGAAATTCAGAAAGCATACACGCACAAGGTAACTTAAAACCCTTATCCAAAAAAGGGTATTTTGTTAATCTAAAGCCCTTATTCAAAAAGGACACTTGCCAAAGTATTTTGTTAACGGCCTTAAAAGGCCAAAAGAAATTGTTCAAGCGTCACCAAACAACATGCAAATGAGTTTAAAAAAGGGGGGACTCACAGGCCGAGCCCCCATATAGCCATAAAAAAAATATATATATAAGTTATTTCTGCAGAGGAGTAGACGGATCACCACCAACAGAGCCGGGAGGAGCGCCACCAGGACCAGGAAGAGAAGCTGAAGAGGAAGTCGGAGGAACAACTGAAGAACTCGGAGCATCTTTGGAACGAGGAGGAGACTCAATAATCCTCTGCCCCCGAGTCTTCAAATCTGACTCGGAAACAACCTCGGGGGCAGGAGGATCCACGATAGCACCATCAATGACGACTTTATCAGGATGTAAAGGAGAAAGGTCCAAGTCGGGAGCGATAACTCTGACTTGCTCCAGGAAAATTCTCCAAGACTCCTCGGCACCATCCGCAATAGAGTCCTCCAACTCGGCGTACGCATTCCGAGAATTCAGCAAATCCCTCCTCACAGCTACAAGATCCTGAAATAAACTTTGGTAACTATCCTGTGCTGTCTCCCTCAAGTTTGCCTCCATAGTACATTGGGCCCGCAGCTTACTCTCCTTCTCCCGGAGGCTATCCCTCTCCTCCCTCAACTTAGCCACCTCCTCTTTTAGCTCCCTCTCTTGGTCTTGGAAAGCAAGAAGCCTCCCCTCCAGTTCCTCAACCTTCGAGGTTGCCCCCAAAGAGCTGAGGGGAGTCTTCTCAAAAAGGTCCAAAAATTTGCCACAAACACCTGCTGCCCTAAAACTCTCCTCGGCCATGGTGGTGAGGTGGTTCCGAACAGAAACATCATCCATACTTATATAAGGATAGATGTTCTTTCGGACGAATGCATGAGCATCCGCCTTTACCCCACCATCAAAAGAAGAGCCAGACTCTGAAGTCTTGCGCTTCTTCTTTTCTGGCTCGGAAAGGAGTTGGGCAGAAGGAAGTGGCCGAGTCAAAGTTGAAGAAGAAATTATAATAGGCCGAGAGGGAGTGCCCACGTTCTTAGGAGGAGGAGGAGGAGGAGGAGGAGAGGCGATCGCCCTGGCACCCCCAGACCTGGCCCGGGACTTTGCCTTAGCTTCCTGGACTCTTTGGTAAGATTCCTGAGCATTCTTCTTTGCCATATCTACAAAAGAAACAACTACCAAAAGTTACAAGTCGGTAAAACTCAAACCGGCAGAAACAAGTCGGAAATAAGGGATGCACTACCTAGTTGTGACCGAATAAAAGTCGGCGTCCCCTGGAGAAATTTCCTCGTATCTAAATACGGGGCCCTCCCCCACGCTTCTCGGAAAAACCCCACAATAGCCGCCTCCACCTCGTCAAGGTCATCTAGACCATACTTCTCACAAGGGGAGGCCGCCAACCAATAAAGGGAAAAGCGAGGGGAGGAATGCTCATTTAGGAAAAAGGGGATGGTGACCCTCTATAGCTTGCACTTTGAAGAAATAATTTTTGAAATCATGAAAGGATTCGTCAAAAAGGGTGAAAATCCTCCGACCTTGTATGGCTCGGAAAGACACCCATTGCTGTTCGTTATTCAGCCCACTAAAGGGCTTAGTCATATGAAAGAGATAAAAGAAAATCCTCAATGAGGTCGGAAAGTCCAAGGCGTGGCTAACAAATTGATAGATTTTTAGAAAACCCCAAGAATTAGGGTGAAGTTGGGTAGGTGCAACTCGACAATGGTGCAAGACAGATATTTCAAAATCCGAAAAAGGAAGAAAAACACCCAAGCGGGTGATCATACATTCATACATGAAGAAAAAATGAGGGGCTGCCTCATCGGCCCTCCCAAAACAAACCCGGTCTTCCAGACCCGGGACTATCAACTCATATTTTGGCTCGTCCTCCTCCGAAGTACAAAGCCGGTGATGAGTACGAAGATGAGTGATAAACTCAGCATCGACCAAGGGTTCCTCCCCAAGGACAGTGTCATCAACCCACTGAGAAAGAACATCTACAGAGGCCATTTTTCTTTATATAATGAAAGGTACAAAAAACCTACAAAAAGAAAAAGAAAAAAGAAAATCAAAAAACACGTCCCTAAAGGGGAAGGATGCGAAACCGAAATCTACAGACCAACCTATCCACAAAAACCAAAAACATGCAAACATAAGGCATGACATAACACTAACCTTTATCCGAGAAATGAAGGTTGGGAAAAGCAGAAATCTTCAAGCACAAGAATACAGCACGAACAAGGAGAAAAGAAGTTTGAAAGATTGCAGAAACGGAAGAAGGAAAGAGAGGGAAAATATTTATAAGCATACTAAGGGGCATAATGGTAAAAATGAAGTAGTCATTAATAAGATTGCACCGTTACCAAAGCCCTCAATCCCTAAAAGCTTCCCCAACGGACACGACGCTTGAATTGACGTAACTGTCAGAAACAAAAGGTCGCGAAAATCACGTCGGTTTCAAAACCCGTGAAAGTCGGCTACGAACCCGAGTTAAATACTTGAACCCAAGCCTTAAAAAAGATCTTGGGCTCAAGTAGGGGCACTGTTCATACCCTGGCCCAATGATTTGGGCCCAGGTCCAACTAAAAGGCCTAATCCAATAGATTAAGCCTAACTAAGTGCCGACCTTCACATAAGAAGTCGGTGTTCAACACGACCTGCTCTAAAGAAGTCGGACATGAGATTAGCTGGCAGATAAGCACTCATTTAAATGAGTAACCGCCCCTGAAATCTCTCTAACCGCTTCACAAAGCCATATCTTAACCTCCCTAAGATAAGGGGACGGTTATCATCCTAAAGATACGGCACTACTCCAACGGTGGTTATTGGCTCACCACTATAAGTACACTGACGCTCCTCAGGTATCTCTAAGCCCAATACTCTCTAGACCTGCTCACACCCTTGCTAACTGAGGCATCGGAGTGTCTTTGCAGGTACCACCCCCCATTCACTTGCGAACACAAGTCGGACGAAGTCCCCCGAGCTGCATACTCAGACGAAAACTTCCTTCCTCACGCATTTGGGCCCGTCAACGCCATCCGCTCAATTCATCTCCGGTTACCCACCGTAACAGATATCAACTTCTATGTATTTATTCAAAAATAGTATTTGTACACTAAAATTAATTATTAAAATTTAAAATCTACTATTAATGTATTTGTGTATAAATATATGTATAGTTTAATTTATTTTTAACGTCTATTTATATTCCAAACATATATTTTATACTGGTAGCTGATTTTAGTGTACAAGTAGCATAATCGATATTCGATATTTATTAGATGAGATTTGCTTCATAGTTTTGCTTCAATAATCCTATCAAACAAGTGATGCTTCTTAGTCGTTTTCCTATGAATTTCAGATGCAACTCTTTTCTGTATGGCTTCGAACTCTCCGAATAAGAAAGGCGATAATACAAAAGAAAACTGAATTACAAAATGTCAAACACTTGATCAAGCTTTATCAAATAGTGATTCCGCAACTTCCCTTTCTTAATGAATGGGCAAAATTGGAGAGAAGAAATCAAGAATCAGTTGAGAGATTGGAGAGGAAGTTGGTAGCACTATCCAATACATTGCCTTTGTCTAACTATCTTAAGGTACATACCTTTTTGACTCGTTATTTATTTATTATTTTAACAAGCTCGTAATAAAAGGAAAGTTAGGAACAAGCAATACCCGAATCCGAAGGGGATGCAAGACCCCCCTCAAAAGACAATATTCAAAAGAGTTGTCACCTCAATAACGGATCAAAATCCTTTAAATTGAAAAAAAATATATAAAATAAAAAAATAAAAGTCTAATTACTATTAGATTATTAACACTTTAATTCTCTTCGTTTTAGAAGATCCTTTTTCTTTATTAAAAAAATCTTGATTATCTTGTTACAAACAAATTTGATTATTTTGCTATGAAATAACACATTGATTATTTTTATAGTGAAACACTTAATTTCGCAATTAATTTTTAGTGTTCATAAAGTATTTTGCTTGCCCAATACTTTTATATTTTAGTATTTCTAATTTAGAATAGTCAGTCCTACCTACAAAAAAAGATTGTAAAACCTTTAATGAAAATTGGGCTTGTTTGGTTAAGATTTTAGAGGAAATACCTCTTTAATTGAGTAGTATAGAAGTTGAACGACAGCAAAAATAAAAGAAAACATGTTTGTTTGTTTGTTTGGATATAAGCATTTTATTCCAAAGTAAAGAACCTCCTATACAAGATTAACATAAAAACATCATTACCAAGTAGTATCATAAGCATCATACAAGACAATTAGACATGCCACACCTATACCATAATATAACTGAGATGTCATATAAGTTTCAACAACATCATCTGCACTACAAATCACAATGTTGTCTCAGCGCCATTATAAGGAAGCATACACACCATAGCTATATAGAGTACCACAAATTCATTAGTATAGCATTATATGTACAATTACCCAAAATATCAGTTAGAATTTAGATTACGCCGTCCGACCAACGCAGCAGCAGACGCTATGCAGGACTTCGGACTTCGGCTATATGAAGTAGAATAACGTCCTATTCCCTCCAAAATGGGCTATTCAAAAGATAAGACCTAAGCCCATAGAAAGTGAAGGCAGAGGGAAAACAGCGCCACTATCCTATCCTGCATCAGTAACCAAAAAGTTTGCATCAACCAGTCTTTAGTGAGGTGGACTGGGGACCTGCCCATAGTCATCAGCACTTGAACCAGTAATATTAGATAAACCACTCTCCGGACTAGAGATATGCCCATCGTGGGGCGCAATTTGGTCATCATCAACAGGTGGAGGCTGCTCAGGCACAGAAGCAGGTGGCTGCTGCCCAACTTCAGGGGCAGGACCTCCAAATCCAGGAGGGGGCTGTGGTCCAAACCCAGGAGGAGGCGGTCCCATCGGAACTACTATCGGCACTGGGAATCCGATGCCATCACCAAAAGGGTTCAATGGATTGAACAGGGGGCTCATAAGAGGTATGGCAAATGGATGATTAAAGAAATAAGAATGGGTTACAAAAGGACCCATCATGAAAGATCCGGATACAGGATCGTAGTGCCACATGCCATCGGGAAACTCAGTGATTGTGATCATCGAGCCCATCTAAGAATAACATGAAAAACAACCACAGGGTAAGAATCTAATATAAAATCTCTATAGGAGTAATAAGTGGTGCTATGATTATATCATGTCATCATTACCATCTCCATTTGCTTCCAAAGATTCATTCAAGGCGCTTTTTACCATTAATAATCTAATTAAACTAGATTTTGTATATTACCAAGGGATTGACTGAAACAGATGTATTTTAAGAAAACACTTTACATTATTGTGGCCTTAACAACCATTCATCAAACAAGCACATACACGTTCCCAATCACATTTTAAGTAAATTATCACACAAGGAATGCAAACAGATGGTGTATTCCTTGTCATTTAAGTCATGAGCTCATTTTTGTTTATTGCCAAAAGCCACCATGATAGCCAAGTGTGAGCGAGGTGGAAACTTTTGTCCCCACTATGAGCAGGTCAATGCCACAGTCCTCATTAGTGCTAATCATTTCACCAGCCCGACCTTATAATATGACTGGCCACCAATCAGCACAGTTAAGCATAAACCAAAGTTCCCTTAATCATTCATCTTTTAATTTTCACATCTTAGAACCTTCAGTGGCATCATCATGATTTTTGGCTCTAACACTCATTAGAAATTAAGTCATAAACTCAGAATATTCAAAAGCATATTTTCATAAATCTTCTGTCATAACCTTTTGATACTTTTGGAGACCTTAATGGACCCCATTTTTAGAGGGTAGTAGACTAATAGTTATGCCAAACCTTGTTAGGATTGAACAGGGGACTAAGGATTATCCCCTTTTTATCCTTCACTTTTTAATCTATTTTCCATCATAGGGGTAAAAAGGTAATTCTGCCATCATATGGTTTCTAGGCCCTTATTGCTCTAAGTTTCAAGTGTTTCGGATGTGTTTTAATGTGTCTTGACTAATGGACCACTTTGGCCCCTTTTATGGTCCATATAGACCATTGTGATATCATTAGTGTGTTAGGAGATATTTACTTAGTTCAAGGTTCTAAACCTGATTAAGAGCCCGTTTGGAAAGCTTTAAAAGTAATTTTTTCAAGCTTTTAACTTATGAAAAGTAATGGTATTAATATTTGATGCAATTTTCAAAACCAAATTACAACTTTCTAAGAAGATATTTAGGAGTTTATAGAGAAGTTAAAAAAATGACTTCTCTCATAATACTATTACTTTTTATCACATTTCTATAAAATAAGCACTTTTAGAACTAAAAACCCAAATACAAAATAACTTATTTATAAGCTACTTTTAATATAGCCATTTATTACTTAAGCTATTTTTTCAAAAAGAGCTTAATTAAGCTGTTTAGCCAAACTGGACCTAATTAGAATTTCATGACATAGTAACTTGTATTTTGGGTTTAAGTTCCCCTCTTAGGTTAGGACAATGTTTAGGTCAATTAGCCATGACCTATTTTGTGACTATTTACTTGGTCAGGTTTCGAAGAGAAGCCTTAGAGCAACGGTTAAGTTGTCTCCCTGAAGGTCACATGTTCAAGCCATGGAGTCAGCCACTGATGTGTTAATGCGGGATGCTGGTGTTCAAACATGCAATTACAACTAAGCAAGCTCCAATGCCATCAATGACTCACAAATACAACTACAATCACATACACACTAACGCATGCAACATCAATTTCAACATGCAACCACAAAATTAGATAAAATCCCAAATAGAACCCTAATTAGAGCTTTGAACACAAATGATGCAATGAACTTCCAGTCAACCCCTACCTTCAGTACCAATGGCTTGGAGCTTGATCAAAGTACCTTAAACTTGCAAGAATTCCTACAAAGAAATTGTAATAATATTTAGCTAGTTCAACTACAAGATCCTTTATTCTTGAAGTGAAATTTCAAGGAGTCAAAAGAGAAACTCACGTGAGCGAAAGGAGAGAAGAGGTGATGTGTATTTTTCTTTCATGGATGTGAGAGGAGCATCGTGAAACCCATGGTGATTTGTACACAAAAGTGGGTTTTCATGAATTTTTGGAGGTTATTTTGGTCGCTTTCGGAGGAAGAAGATAAATCTGTAAATTATTCCTGAAGTTAAATGAGACCAAGGATGCTAGTAAATATAGGGGTCACAATGGAGTGGTTAAGGACTAAAGGTAAGGTTATTCTACTCTAATATTTGTCGGTTGAGAATATTCTAATTCTAATTTTAACCATTTTTAATTTTAGGATATTCGATTTTATCTGCATATTATAAAAAAGATATAATATTATTTTATAAAATATATATTTATTTTAGTCTTCAAAAAATTTTGGACTAGATATTTTAGTTTTTTACTAAAATTAATTATTTGATTAGTCCCTAATAATTAATTCTGTTAGTCACTTATGTTCTTTACTCCATCAACTCTAACGGAGGACAAAATAGTCCTTGACAACTCTAATAGAGGACAAAATGGTCCCTAGCAACCTCTGTGCAGAAACAACACTGTTTTCTCTCAATTTCTATCATATCTCGCATAACCCTAACAGTCCAACGTTGCAACTTCAAGCTACATGTGCACACTCTGCAACTTCAATGTGCACAAGAAGAAAAATTCTCAAGTTGTTTTCAACTAATTCATACTCAGGAAACTAATGACTATATCTCTCAAGTACTTATCGTCTTCGATGGATCCCATGAATCTAGACAGCAAGTCCGATTTGTTAAAACTCATCATTGTCGTCGCTATCTCCTTGCTCCTCTGCCCTATTATTTTCATGGCCACATTGTCCACCACTCCGATCGCTTCCTTCATCTTCTTCTTCAGTAAAAATGTTCAGTAATCGCTTCAGTTTTCATATGAGCGGTGATGGTGACATTGCTTGCTATACTAATAGCTTGGATGCAAGGTTGAAACTGTCTACCAACTTGGACCCGGGGAGAGAAGGAATGAAGTACTTGGGTCCATTATAAATGAAAATTTACATATGATGTCGAAGAAAAATCTTCTCGTGATGTCCTAATGTCCAACAATCTATATTACTTGGCAGATAATGGAAAAAGGCGTGCCCTTATGATAGTTGTAGAACTTGATCTTGAGGATGTGGTGGACGGGGTTGGAAGTGATGCTATTATCGAGGATGTGGATGTGTATGTTTTTGGTGGGCGAAGTGGGGAGGAGGTGGGTATACTAGTCACAGATATTTGAAAAGTGTGTGGTCCATGACATGTTGAGGTAGGTGTGACACGCGCGACAGTTACACCATTGCTTGATTTTGGAGTTGAAGAGGAGGAAGGAGAAGATGGAGAAGAAGAATGTGACGGTGAAGAAGGAGAGTATGAATGTTAAGGTTATACGAGATATGATAGAAATTGGGGGAGAACGGTGTCGTTTCCGAACAGAAGGGGCCATAAATCATTTTGTCCTTTGTTAGAGTTGCCAGGGGCCATTTCATCCTCTGTTAGAGTTGTCTGGGATCATTTTGTCCTCCATTAAAGTTGACGGAGCAAAGGACCCAAGTGTTTGACGGAGTTAACTGTTAGGGACCAATCGAGTAATTAATTTTAGTCAGGGACTAATATGTCTAGTCCGAAATTCTTTGAGGACCAAAATTGGTATATCCTCTATATAATTTGATGATAATTTAATTTAAAATATAACTGATTTTTATATAAATAAAAATGTATTAAATTATCAATTAATATTTTTTTTTAATGTCTAAGGATCTTTTGTATTTAGAGAGAGGTTGGATATGTCTGGGTTGAGACTCAATATGCATCCTACCCGATTTGCATAAGAACTCTACTCGCACCTTATCCTACCCGCTACAGATCGGGTTGACAACCTTACCCCGACTGGGTTGAGTCGGGAAATATTTGCTAACTCCTATTCTGCTCCACATTGATTGGAAAATGATATTGTGACTCCTAAAAATGACATGTCAAGAAATCATTTCAAGGGACAACACGTCTCCTGTCGTATCAGCAATACACTACAGTAAAATAGGATAATTAAACCCTTGAAAAAAATTTAAGAGATACTTAAACTCCTATTTAGTTTAAACCTTGATACATAAACCCATAGTGAACTATAAAGTAGGACAAGTAGTCCTAAAGTTTAATAAGTCATTGTATTTGCTACATTGATTGGTGGCTTTGGTTAGCCTCAATTTCTTGCTCTTCCTTCTTTATTTTTTTTTCTCTGCAAGGTTTTGATACGAGCTTAGTAAAAACTACCTCATCAATTTCAATCCCTTTCGATCATTCTTTTCTTGATCTTCAATATAATACTCATGTCCCCATCTTTACAATATCCATCTATTAGTGTTGTGAACATAATCTTGTCAGATTTTAAACCTCATTTACTTATCTTATTCACAAATTTTTTAACTTTTTTCAAATCGTAGATCTTATAAAAGTCATTGATTAGCGCATTGTACATAATCAAATCCAATCTAATACCTTGATTGATCATTACCTAAAAATTCTTTCATGCTAAATCAATTTTTTATATTTGCATTGTCCATCAATCAAAATGGTGAAAGTATCACTATTCGAGACTAACACTTTCTTGAACATGTCATCAAATAAAATCTCTACAACATAATAAGAAGAAGTAAGAAACTAAGGCTACTACCAATTAAGGTTAACAACCATTACAATAGCAGATACAATATTTAGGGGTACTTGTACTATTTTATAATTTATTATGATTTATGTGTCTATATTTAAATTAGTTAGGAGTTTAAATGTCTCTTGATTTTTTTTCAAGAGTTTAATTATCTTATTTTACTACAGCGACATGAGACGTTTTGTTCCTTAAAATGGTTTCTTGATACGTCATCAGTTAATGTGACACATAAACAAAATTCATTAGCTTTGGATGAAAATATTAACAAAAGGATAGAATATCTGATGAAATTAATGGTTAGGAATCGTAATATCATTTTTCAATCGATGAAAGATTAAAAAAAGAGTTAGCGAAATAGTTAGAGAACGAGTTGGGATTTTACTCAAAAAAAATCTACTAAATTAGATGGTATAGAATATTATGATAATATAAGATATTTATTAAAATTAAATTAAATAATATTTATATTTATATATAAATATATAATTACTAATTTAAAAAATAAATTTTAATATATATTAATATAAAAATATGGATTGTTTAAGCTCAGTTCGATAACTTGCTAAAATAAGTTTGCGCTCATTTTATTCTGTTTTTGCATAATGTGTGTTGAATTTTTTACACTTATTATTGTAATACGTGTTTTAGACTTTTGACATATAAATCGGCAAAACAAAAAATTGTATAAGTTCATAATAAATTTACAACCAGACTTTAGCAAGATGAAATTGAGCATCCTTTAAGATCGAAATGTATAATAAAACTTGTAAATGTCTAAATAATTATATATATAGTATATCTTTTTTTATTTAATTATATTGAATAACTAAGAAACCAATATTGCAACTAATATTTTTAACCAATAATAATTGGATTAGACAAAAAGACTCAATAAAACAAAACAAAACAAACAAAAATAAAAATAATATTTTAAAAATTACTCTTTTAATTTTTTTCCAACGCTATAATTTTATCACTCACTAGTAGTTATTATTCCGGTCACCATGGCTAGTCACTTTTGGCTATTTCAATTTTCATCCCACCACCTTAAATTATAAATCATAAATAATTTTATTTTTTTCCACTTTTAAATTTTTATATTTGAATTTTGGATGAATTTATTATTTTTAATTTTGAATTTTCTTTAAATATTCAATTGTTCGTTGATTTATTAATTAAAAAATGTGGACTCCCAATACTTTTTTACTTACATATTCTTTACAGGTTGACACTGTGTCTGTCTCTGAAGTCTTGAACACTGCCATTGACGTAATGGACCACCTTGAACCATTGATCATGAAATTCCAAGCTCAGGTTCAATTCTTCTTTTTTTAGTATATAATAATAATAATAATAATAATAAATGTACATTTAAAACTATAATTAAGAGTTTTTTTAGCTCAAATCTAAAAATTTTTAAAATATATTTCTTTTACAAACATATATAACGAAAGTTATTTAGGAGCAAAAATTTGTGCACTAAAACATTTTCATTACTTGCCATTATATATAGTACATGAGTGCATAAATAATAATAATATGATAATAAAATTTTGTTACATAGAAGGATTAATCATAGAATTATTGACTTATTGTGAATTTAGCAGGTTGAACGGATTCTTTATCAAGTTACGGAACTAATTACAACATCAAAACAGGAAGAAGAGTACTTACAGGATCTTATGGAGGTAGTTCCAATGATTACTACTTTAATGGTAAGCCTAAACCACCTTTACTTATTTTTAATTTCAATAACTAAATCCCCATGAAAAAAAAAACAAATAAAAAGGATCTATTTAAATGCATATTGCTTACGAAATTAAAGCACCAGATTGATAGCATTAGCATTTTTCTAAGCATTGTTAAATTATTAGGTCCGTTTGATTTGCGTTTTTTATTTTTTGCTTTTATTTTTATTATTTTTTGTTTTTTAGATTTTATAAAATAAACAGTAAAAATAATAAAATTTTATTTTTTATTTTCACCTTCTGCTTTTTTTCTTTTTACAATATTTAAAAAAAAATAAAAGTAAAAAAAAATAAAAAATAAAAATACAAACCAAACATAGTCTTATCAATTCGCAGGATAATTTTTAATTGCAAATCATACTTCTACACAAAAGTAAAATAGGGCATATAGAGTAAACAATTTCTAAACGAAGAGTGAAGGGAGCATTTTCTAAATTGTATTTGGATGATAATTTTTATTAATTAAATGTGTGTAATAATAGCAAATATGACGTTAGTTAATTAGATGGTAAATATCTTATTATCTTATATGATCAAACTAACAAGTCATGTGTTAAATTTTAGACATTACTGAGTATATATATATTTTTTATAGATTATACATAATAATAGATATTTCTCTTCTATTTTCCTTTAGGTATATAGTAGGTTAATCTATGACAAATTATTTAGGAAAGATTGAGAATTAATTTTCTTCAATCAATAATCAATTAATAGTTATTTGTTTTTTTTTTAAAAAGAAACTATCCTCTTTTAACCTTTCACATATTATATTTTGTAGGGGTGGCAAGCGGGAAAGTCCCGCCCCGCCTCGCCTAGTGAGGCGATCCTAAAATCCCACCCCATTCTTTTTAACTGCAGGTTGTCGCTAAATCCGCCAAAACTCTTTTTTTTTTTTACTATTAACTAGTAAATAATATATATAATTTCACAACCATATTAATAAATTTATAATGTCTAAAAGCATAAAAGTTATATTTTTTATATTCACAAATATTAAAATTTTTGTAATTATAAAATATCTAATAAATATAATTATAAACCAAGTTTTTATCCAAAACATAAGTATAAATATTCTCTCCAAAGCAAAATAAACATAATCCAAACATAATTATAAATATTGTCTTCAAAGTAACATAAACATAATCTAAAACACTCAATTTTTATCTTCATACTCTTGTAAGTTAGGTTGGGGGAAGTTAGGTTTTGGTAAAAAAATTACAAAAAATACCCCCTCACTAAAAAAAACTAAGCCCGACGGAGAAGCCCGCCCTGCCCCACCAAAGCCCGCGGTTTAAGCGGTGTGAGTTAGGCAGACTTCTGCTATTTGGTGGTCCCAATTTTTCAGTGCAACCCACCTTTTTTGGCGGGTTACGCGGATCGACCCGATGGAGTTAGGCCGTTTGCCACCCCTAATATTTTGTTGACTAATTAGTAATTAAAAAATTATTTTTCTAATAACAAAACTGATTTATTTATTTATCTCCAATTTAAGTTTTTTCCCCGTTTTTGTCCTTTTCCATATTCTTACAGGAGAAGGAGAAAAGCATTCAAGTGTATCTTATGCAAAAAATGATGGAGCCCAATATTGGCATTTGGAAAAATTTAAAAATCATGTAAACTTGATACATCAAGGTTTCATTCACTAGGCTATCATTTTGCCTTTTTGCATGTAATCTTTTACGAGAAGTTACATAATATATATATATATATATATATATATATATATATATATATATATATATATATATATATATATATATATATATATATATATATATATATATATTTTAACATCATCATTTACATCTTCTATATTTAAACATAATTGGAATAATGTAATTTTAATTTTAGTTTTTTTATTTTTTTTTCATATAACTTTTATAATAATTATTATTATAGAAGTCCTTTAAAATTAATTTTTATAGATTTCTTACTCACTAAACTATAATTTTTTGTTTATTATGTTATATTAAAAATAACCAATAACATTGAGTTTAATGAACAAATAGTACCCGCTAAGATACTAGGACAAACATAATGTGTTGTCGAATGTTATGGACTTATGGGTAGGTTGATTTTTTTATATATATATGAAAATAAGAAAGTTGAGAGTTATATTTCACGATAAGATTTTATGAATATATAAATATGACTCTTAAATTTATAATTTTAAATAATAAAAAATTTATAACACATATTTAATCTTCTAATTTTTTATTTAGAAAAAAACACACAAGCATAAATTCGATCTTTAGATTTTTTTATTTTAATAAATGACATATAAGTCTGATTTTCAAATTTTTAACATCCAAATCTGATTTGAATTTTTTAAATGGTCCGCTATAATTTTATAATAACTCCTCATTTACATAAATAGGATCACATAAACACAAGTGGTCAATATAGCGTTAATACTTAATTTAATTTTGAATTTGTAAACGAATCTCAATTTAGTTCATAAAATTTTAATTATTTTTATTTAATCTCAAAATTTATAAATATTTTTACATTAATTTTTGAAATAATTTTCAGTAAAAAAAAATACTAATATAAATAGTCACGCTTAAATTTATAATATAATGCAAAATTGTGTTTTATCACTTATTTTGTTAGATAAAATTTTAATAATACTACTTATAATATTATTTTTAGATTAATTAAATATTAAAATTAAAATGATATCATTTTATAGAACTAATATGATATCTAACTATCTATATATAATAATATTTTATTAATATTTATACATTAAAAATTATTTTAAAGACTAATATAAATTATGTTTATAAAATTTAGAGACTAAATAAAAATAATTAAAATTTTAAAAATTAAATTAAAATTTGCCTACAAATTTAGAGATCAAAAATTAAATATTACGTTGGCCAATGTGTATCAAAAAGTATGTTTATTAAATAACTAAATATTATAGGAAGCATTTCAAGTGCACCGGGAGTACCGGTGCACCAGTTATTTTAACCGTTGATTTGAATTATAAAAAATATATATAATATATATTAATTAAAATCAACGGTTAAAATAATTGGTGCACCGATGCTCCCTGGTGCACTTGAAATGTTTCCAATATTATAAATCACATAAGAAACTATCCCATCTTCATCTTCATCTAGTCAATCTCAAATCTCAATCATTTCATAACATAGCAAAGCACGTGCCTGCTCCCTTTCGCTTTCTCAGTTTCTGTGTCTTTTCCCCCAACATCACGTGCCTTCAATTTCATTTCAATTCAATTCTTCGTTGCTTTGGGTGCCGCTCACCCTCTGCATTTTCCTTCCAAACTTCTCATACAGTTAAACAGAGAAAAAAACAAAAAAAAAAAAGAAAGAAAGAAAAAAAAAAAGGAGGGAGCATTGGCGGGAACGCATAACGAAATTAAATGATGTGACGCAAACACAAATTGATATAATCAAAATGAATAAACTCTCCCGGCTACTTACCGGTGGCCTGTCCACGCCGCCGTCGCCACCGCCGACACCAATGCGGTCGCCGTCTCCAATGCGGTCGCCGGTGCGGTCTCCGCGGTCGCCGCGACACTACCGCCACGTCCGCTCCAAGGTGAGCCGATTCACGACAGGGCAGCGGCTCCTGTGGCTGTTCCTATCGATCCTGCTCCGCCGCCAGGGCATTTTCCTCTTCGCTCCTCTCGTCTACATTTCTTGCATGCTCCTCTACATGGGAACCGTCGCCTTCGACATTGTTCCGATAATCAGCCACCGCTCCGCCCCTGGCTCCGTCTACCGTAGTCCGGAGCTTTATGCCAAGCTCCGGCCTGATATTGAAAATGATGATTCTTCTACTGATGCGGTTCGTGTTCATCTTTTCTAGATTTTGCTTCCGTTTTTTCTTGTCGCGCATTCTTTTTTCTTCTTGTCTATTTCGCAGAAAATTTATTTTGTCTGGCGCGCGTGATTCGGCCAATGATGCATGCATCATGTTAGGCCGTTTGGTGTCATGGTGTGGGTGATTAAGGTTTTTATTTTCATTTTATGATGAACGTTGAATTTGGAAAATCTTTTGATTTGGACCTCAAGTCTTGGAAAGTTATTTCAAGATGAAGAACTGGGTAATGCGTGATGATAATATTGAGTAGGTGACTTTTTTCTTGTGTCTAGAATTTAGATATGGCTTTAACGTTTTGTTTTGCACATGGTTTTGTATTTGATAGTGAGATATGGATTTCACCTTTTGTGAGTTTCTTTGTTGGGCTTTGGTTTTTCTATTGGTTTTGATAAATTGCTAATGGGAGGGCAGCATTTTAAAGATTGTAGTAGATTTTGTTTTAGTACTTAGACTAACCTGCTGAATCGAGTGGCTAGAATTCTGATGACAGCAAAACGAGTAGTATTCACGAAGTATTGTAAACTGTAAAGGATTGTTGTAACAGATGCTACTCTCAAGTAGGAAATACAAAATGTATTGGTCTAACATTGAGAATGATGAACTGAAAATGTATCAAAATTGCATTCAAAGATAACTACAAGTATACAAAAACACCCTACTGAATCATTGACCCCCCTCAATTCACATCTGTAATGAATAGACACATTGGAATCAATAGCAAGAAGGGAGATAGGTGATTAATATTCCAAACAAGGAAATTGATATGACAATTCACGTTTCACACTTTCCTTTGATGCTTTGCTCCCTTGCAAGTTGCAACTGAGTTTAACCACTAATTGGGCCTATTGGACTAATATCATAACAAATATTTCAAGTATTGGAATTAAAACTTATTCCAATAATACCAACATGAAGACTCCTCATCCCCTATAATTCCTCTGGTAGGTTCTTCTCTTAAGAACAGTATAATGCAGACGTGGTTGCAGTACTTAATAATAGTATCGCCATCTTGTTGCGACCTTGATTGCAACAATTGATAATGCGAGAACATGACTTTGTTCTTCTGCTTAGCTGTTTGTAGAAAATGTGCTCTTGTGCATTACCATTGATGCCATTATTGTTATTCTTGTTGCTATCATAAATTTAGTATTTTTCTTATTTTGATAAAAAAGAAAAAACTTTTGAGATGAAGAAAAGAGGTATGTAAAATGAGAGAGGTACAAGAGACCCTCCCTAGTTAGCAGGTAAGAATGCAACGCATAATATCATTGGTTTGGGATTCTTTTGAGGCTTGATAATAAATATTATTGAAGGTATTTTGTCTAGGGAAAATCTATGTTTGTTCTGCACTAATTCAGCCAAAACTATGGGCTTATATAGCTTTTTTCCATTTTTCCCAGCTTCTTTGTGGGTTATTTCCGAGTCATTCATAGTATGTCACTGTCTGCTTAATATTTTACTTTCTTTGTCATTTTTTTCCCTGTTAAGTTTGCTACTTTAGTGAGAAAACACAAATAACTTCCTTTCAGATATCAACAATATGGAAAATCCCGTATGAAGGTGGTGAGTGGAAACCATGCATAAAGAGATCTTCACAAGGTACTTTCATAGATATGCCCATAGAGATTGGCATGCCTTGTTACTTTGTTCATTCTCGTAACAACATGTTTTCTTTACGAGGATACCTTGTCCTCACTGATGTACTCTTCTCTTTCTCTTCAATAAATTTCCTTTACTATAAATGGAACCCAAAGAAAGGAAAGAATATTCAGAAGTATAATATGAAGTGTCAATTCTCCAGTTTTGTTGCTTATGGCATTATCATTTTATTCAATATTTATATAATTTTTTGTTACATTTTTTTAATAGCCCTTCCCGAGTCTAATGGATACATATACGTAGAGGCTAATGGAGGCTTAAATCAACAAAGGACATCAGTTAAGTTTTCTGCACATTCATTCTTTTTGTTTGTTCTGTGTTGAATTTAGCACTGCTCTTGACTTATTTATTTAATGAATCTTGTGTTATATAGATATGCAATGCGGTTGCCGTGGCTGGCTATCTGAATGCCACTTTATTGATCCCCAATTTTCGTTATCATAGCATATGGAAAGATCCTAGGTTAGTTTTCTCATTTTTTTAATTCTAGCTTTTCATAACTAGAAAATTCTACTGTCTTGACTACTACAATAATTATAGTTCCTACATTTTAGTGGTGTCTTTGTGGTTAGGGGATACATATGTTATTGTATATGGCTGATATGTGCTTATGAAGGCTAGAGATATAGGATGGTTTCAGTGAATATAGTCATATACTGTTACAGACAATTTGCAAGTTTATTACCATTTGTAATTTATGACTTCGTAACATTTATCTCAAAAGATTTGTTTCTAACCAAATATCCTAAAAGTAAATCCAAATCAATATTAAACTAATTAGGAGTTACTAATCAATGTTGGGGAAGATAAATATGTTTGTCCTTTTCCAGTCCAAAATGCCCTCTCTCTTAAATAGGCTATGCCCTCAACACCAGGAGTTACCCAGAAATGAAATTTGGAAATTATTGGGCAACAGAAATTAGAGGTAAGGAATCACCCTTGACGTGGGCATTTATTTTGGAAACAAAAGCCGCCTTTTGTATATATGTGCAGAAACTGATCAACAGACTAAAGCAAACCCAACACGGACCAAAATACCAAAAATTTTTTCCAAAGGAATTGCAGAATCTGCTGGGAAGTGGATTGATGAGTCACAGCTTCAGAATCTGATCTACATGACATGCATGGAGGAGAGACTAGAATGAACTGTATCAGCCATCGAAGCTGCAAGAAGTGACTACTTTTCAATTATATTAAGCAGTCCGAATAAAGGCTTTTAGAATTTCAAATTGGCTTATCTAATAAAATCTCTCTTTTGTAGTAGAGTGCCTAAGAAACTAAAAGATTGTAAATAAAAAACAGCAATAGAACCAAGCTTTATCGTTTAGATTAGGTATTGTTATTTCTACTTGCTAGTAGGTTTTGGCAAGTTATCCTTGTTGTCTTTGGTCATGCTTACTTCCCTGGTTTTCGTATGCTGGTTCGATAAATGTTCATTTTCCCATTATGGTATTAGTTCGGAGTATTATCCCTTATCTTCCATGTAAGGGCTGCTTCATAATCAATTATACTACGATGTTCTTTTTGTAGTTTCTGTTCAGTGCCATTTTCCAGGATTAACTGCTTTGCTTCTTATCAATGTTACAGTTTTAATGACTTGTGAGTTACTTGGTAGGTTTTCCCATTGTTGATCAATGTATTTCATTTTAGTTAGACTAAGTTTTTTCATGTTGTTTCAAATTTCCAGCAAGTTCAAGGACATTTTTGATCAGGACTATTTTATCAACACCTTGAAAAATGATGTATGGGTGGTTGAAGATGTTCCTGAGTATCTAATGGAAAGATTTGGCGACGACATGGCAAATGTTTACAATTTTAGGATCAAGGCATGGTCATCTATTGCATATTACAAAGATGTGGTCCTACCAAAGTTACTTGAAGAGAAGTGAGTATATGATATTCATTTGATGGATCTAACGCTTATTGCCATTTGTCTCCTAAGAGCTAAACATATCAAAGTATTTAATGCATGCCAACTCAGAAAACTTTAATATAAAATCAATGATGTTGCATGAGGTCAAATGTAGGATGGTGAAGAAAAACTAACAATGAGTTCAGTGTTGCAAGAGTGGGAATGTGTTTTTTTTCCGATAGTACACCACTCACAAAATTCCCAAAGAGGTGAGGGACACAAACCAAAACCCAACTGAAATCACAGAACAACAATAGTCTAAAAGCAACTAGAACTAGAAATCAGAGACAACCTATATCAACTAGAAGACAGGAAAGAAAATAAGAACACTGCTGCCAAATCAAATAACTCCCAAGTCTAATCAAATCACCCTAATATATACAAGAGCCTAACTGAGTGAATGTTGTGTTGATTGAGTCGATACACTAGACAAGATTTTATACCAACAAATCCACTTGAAAGAAGGTTGAGGTGACAATGGAATATTATTGTATGCTCCTCGAGCACATTAGTGCATTCTCCAAGAGAATCCACAACTGCTCATTTCAATTTGTAAATATAATATCAATTAAAATGCTTTGATGAAGCCCTTGTCTTTCTTGCCCCCCCATTTGAATGCAGATAGAATAGGACTAGAGTTTCCTAGGGTCTCGGTGTAATTTTTGTTTTTTCCTGGGCCGTTTGGCCCCCTCTCATAAAAAAAAATTATACAAAAATTAAGAATGAGTAGTTATGTTTATTCTTGGAGCAATAAATTTGCTTCAAGAGCATGGAAAAATTTTACAGGTAACAACTATATTGTAAAAGATGATAAAATCATTAGGTGATCTGTCTCTATGGATTTGTTTCTGTTTATTAGTCAGTTAATATACTTTCATATGCTTGTGTCAAGTTAGGCTGCCTACATTACTTTCTTTGGGTTTGGCCCTTTCTAGGACCCTGCATTGCATAATACAAGAGCTTGTACGCTGGGCATTTTTAAATATCCTATTCCTTGCTCTGCAATTTAGATTTTTTTTTTTTTAATGCATATTGACCTTAATGCTATGATGCTTGGTTATATCATTTCATATTTATAGTTTCACAAGAGGAAAACAAGTATATGTTTTGTCTTGTTTTACAGATTTTATTGATTAAATCATGCAGGGTTATAAGGATTTCTCCTTTTGCAAATAGATTGTCTTTTGACGCTCCTCCAGCTGTGCAGCGTCTTAGATGCTTAGCAAATTATGAGGCTTTACGATTCGCAAGTCCTATATTGACCTTGGGTGAATCTTTGGTTGCAAGAATGAGGAAACATAGTGCAATAAATGGCGGAAAGTATGTGTCTGTACATCTGCGTTTTGAAGAGGTTGGCTTTAGTCAGATATAAAAATTGCCTTGAAGTATGAATGTTACACTACAGAGTAATCTTTGAAGCAGCTGTTGTGTATTGCTTTCCAATGTGCAGGATATGGTTGCCTTCTCTTGTTGTACTTTTGATGGCGGAGAACATGAGAAAGAAGAAATGATTGCAGCACGGGAAAGAGGTTGGAGAGGAAAATTCACAAGACCTGGGCGAGTTATACGCCCTGGGGTAATCAGGATCAACGGGAAGTGTCCCCTCACTCCATTAGAGGTATTATTTCCCTAAATGTCCAGTTATCTTAGTGTAGGAGGAGGACCAAGATTTTAGGGAATACATTTATTGTAGTTTTTACTCTTGCTAGGATATCCAAAAGTTTCCTGTAATTTGCTCTTTGCTTGGTCACTTTCATCTTGTTAGTGTTATTATTCAACAAGAATGATAAAATTTCTCTCATTTCATTTGCTTAAGATATGGTCAATGCCTTCTTGCATGTTGTTAGGTTGGCCTCATGTTGAGAGGAATGGGTTTTGCAAAGAACACATCTATCTATTTGGCTTCTGGAAAAATACATAATGCAAAGAAAACAATGGTCCCATTATTAGAAATGTTTCCTAATTTGCATACAAAGGAGACCTTGGCATCTAAAGAGGAACTAGCTCCATTCAAGGTATGAATTCGCTTGCCACAACCCTACTCATAAACTTTGATTAAGTGCCACCTGTGATTTTGACTTGAGTTACTTCTTCTAGAATTACTCTTCCAGGATGGCTGCCATAGACTATACCGTTTGTCTTCATAGTGAGGTGTTCGTGACAACACAGGGTGGCAACTTCCCCCATTTTCTTTTTGGCCACAGAAGATACTTATATGGAGGACACGCTAAGACAATTAAGCCTGATAAGCGGAAATTAGCATTACTATTCGATGGTCCCAGTATTGGGTAATTGTTACTTCAGTATATCTTTCTTCCTGTCCAATTTTATTTTGAAAATTGAGTCATCTTTTAAAGATAAGATATATTCTGAAGGGGGAATATTTGAAGTTTAATTACTAGTAGTACAAAAGGGAGTGGGTTTCTTAACAAGCTCATTTTTAACAAGGAGGATGTTGTTGTTCGAATAACCAATAATAATCTGTTTGACTGTTTGAGTATACAAAGATGTTCCTAGTTGTTTACCTGGGCTATTATTTTATCAAAAATACTACGTCAACAGATAGTTTTGACAACTATACGCGACAACTACAGAAAGCAAGAGATGTGTGTATTATGGGCCACGTATAAGAAGCTCAAAATGTGCATCTCTTTATTTTATTATATTAGTTGAAAGTATCTGACCTCCATTGATTTGATTACTTTCACAGATGGAAAACTCTGAAAGAAGAACTGCTGAGCATGAGGTCACACAGTGATGAAAAAGGAATTGAGCTGAAAAAACCAAATGAATCAATATATAGCTTTCCATGCCCGGATTGTATGTGCCGCTTAAACAGAACCAATGATTCAAGAAGTTCAGCAAAGTAGTCCCCTCAGTATTTGACAAAACTTTACTGCATATGGTTTGTGAGCATGCCTCGCCACTTGCTAACTGCCTACTAGTTTTTTGTTAGTTCAATGCTTTTTAAATTTTTTTCCCTTCTGATGAGAGGGCATAACCCCAATTTTCGGAGGTTTACACGATTTTGCTCAAGGCCATAGATCTGAATTATATATCTATGGGGATTGGATCAAGGGAGTCACATCCTTGCTTTTTGTACATGATGCTGATTGAGAATTGAGGACAAAATTGTTTTAGGTGCAGGATTCTACTCCAGAACATTGACTGAACCCTGGCCATGTACATTAGCTGGAGAGAATGATCTGTGTTAAGTCTGGAGCAACAGATTTTTCTGTTTACATCTAACAAAAATTTCAGGGTATTTTGTTTACCCTTCTATTCAGGTCCTTTTGTTAATTTCATACCTGTATCTCACATGTATTATTCCTTTACATTGGTACTCAATTGTGCTGGTGGTGATGCCAGTTTATGTAATTAGTTTACCTACTTTGCTCCACCTCCTTTGGGCGTTGAGACTTTTCCTTTCTATAAGAAAATGTAATTAATTTACCTTTAGTAGATTGTGTTATCTAATTGTTGTTTTTGTTTTTATTTTGGACATGCATATAAGCTATGTTTGGATCGGTAGTAGTGGAATGAAATGAAAGAGAACCAGGATGAATTGAAGGAAACAGAGTGAAATGATACAATCATTTGTATGGAGAAATAAGTTTTATAATCCACTATCCTATTTCCTTCCATAATTAGAAACAAAAAAAAGTAAGGTATAAAAAATAGTTGAGTTGCATAAAACTTGTTAGATTTTAAATAGCCTGATTAGATTATTTTATTTAACAAAACCATATAGCATTTCATATGTGATGCTAAATGTCAAATATTTTAACTATATAGAGTTATTTTTATTTCAACGAATAAAATATTATTTTAGTTCTCAACATTTCAAATATTATTTCTGTCCTTAAAAGTTTAAAATGGATTCAATATGAAATGAATAATTAACAGAATGACTAATGTGGATATTAATGTCATTGTTAGGGTTAAGTACGATTTTAGTCTGTAGAGGTTAAAAATTTATTTTGTCCCCAGCTATTTTTTCGCTACAAAATAATCCTAAAGGTTTCAATTTATTTTAAAATCGTCTTTCGGACAAAAATACCCTTCCCCCTTCTGCCCCAAAATCAACCAAACGCAGAGGCGCAAAGACACAAGCAAATGTAGAAACAGAAGCAGGCAGAAACAGAATGCAAAAGAAACAACAACAACTAGAAGAATAACACTAACAACAACAATGGATAATGAAATCAGAGCAAACAAAAGCAAAACCAAAACCAAAAACAAAAACAGAAACAAAAGCAGAAGCAAAAGCAGAAATGGTGAGGAGCATCGATGACCGGGTGAGGAGGAGGAGCAGAAACGGCGAGCGGCGCGTGAGTGGCGGCGGCGGCGCTGAACGCGGTCTCCCTCTCCCTTCGGATCTCTCTCTTCTTCCTTTCTCTTCTCGCTCTCTATTTCCCCTTCCGATCTCTTTCTTCTCCCTTGCTCTCTGTCTCCCCCCTCTTCATCCGTGTGTGTGGCGATTTCGCCTTCCGTTCTTTCCATCACAGGCGACGGCGTGGCGGCGCTACCTTCCCTTCCCCCTTCTTCCCTCCCCTCCCCCCATCTCTTTCTCCCCCCTCTCTTTCTCCCTCTCGTCGTTCCCTTTCTTTCTTTTTTTTTCCTTTTTATTTTATTTTATATTTTTTTTAGTTAGGAGTTATTTGGTAATAAAAATAAAAAAATTCGGTAAAAATGACAATTTTAAGACAAAATGAAACCTTCGAGACCATTTTGTAGCGAAAAAAGGCTAGGGACAAAATAAATTTTCGGCCTCTACATTAGAACCAAAATCGTACTTAATCCTTATTGTTAAGTCATATCTTCTTTCAGTGTTAGAAAAACATAACCAAAACTATCTTAGTAACACTTCTTGTCGATCTCCTTGTATAAAAGAAATTTCAAATTCTATCGATCAATTATCAACGCTCCAAAATCAAAAGAAAAACATTTAAGTTAGTGATCGTTGGTGGATCGATTTTATTTAAGTACCGAAGTCAAACATTATTAGTTCTTTAACATGTTAATTGTGCGTGTGAAATTTAATTGTGGGGAAACATTGAACATGTTTGAAACTGAGACTGAAATAGGAAATTTTAAATGTTTAAAGATTGAAATAGGACGTTTAAAACGTTAAGTACCAAATTAAGACTTGATTTAAATATTAGGACCAAAATACTATTTTATCCTTATTTTAAGGGTTAACAAAACAACATGGAAATTGAATTGAAGCCTTAAATATAAAATGCTTGAAAAGAAGTTCAGCTAGCATGAGATGTGAGATAATTCTGCTAAGCAAAAACACAATAATTGCAATGCATATTTATTTATTTATCCCAATAATATAGTTCAAATAGAAACTAAGAATCAATAATGTTTTACAGCTTCATGTCCGTTGAATCTAACAACTATATTTAGTTATTTACGGCCAGTTTATGGCGGCATAAATCCCTCTCTCCAATGAATTAAACTAAAGAGCGTACTAAAATTGGAGAAGGTAAAAGAATTAGAGGAATCTAATTTTGGTTCAACTACTGCACAACATAATCCTAATTATCCACTAAAGGATATAGTCTTATGACAATGTAGAATCGGCAAATTTTGGTGATACTATTCTAAATCTGCAGGATTTTTGCAGCTTTCAAATAGAGTGGAGAAACACCTACTCAAGGAGCTTGTTGCAGGTACCAACCCCAACTGCGGCTGCGAGATGCCATGCAGCATGAATGTATGGAGTTTTAGGAAATAAATCGTCAGCTACGAAGAGCATTCCACCCACCAATGACGACATCTTATGCACTGTATGAGCCATTCTCAAATCTGGATCTTTCAGTGCCCTTCTTGCAAATGCTACCTGAATCAATATTTTGTTTTTCCCGTCACGAAGACATGCTTAAATATAAAATTTAGCTTACTTTTAAAACAACTAAAATGGTTATTTTGAAAGCCTTATCATCTAATACGACAACAATTATAGCATTAAAAAGGATAAGGATCACCTTATAAACAAAATACAATTCCAAAATACAATATGATGCTGAGATTTCGAAAATCAATTTAGGTTATGTTCATTGTTCAATTTAATTATGGCATATAAATCCATCAATAAAAAAATTCAAGTTTATGTTAGTTACCAACTTAGTTATCAACTTTCTGCATGATTTTCTGGTACAACAAAATTATCTGTTATAGAAATGAAAACTAAGGAATCAAAACAAAGTTGTTACAAACAGGTTACCTCCATCATCCCAGTGTGAATAACTGAAACCAACATTGGTTGAACTGGAAGAAACACTGCAGAAGCAGCCATTAGTAACTTCGGGTTCTCATTTGTAAGGGCCCTCGACAGACACTGTAGAACAATTTAAAGTTTGCATTAAAAGTTGATCTCAGAAGTGATTGACTCAAAGAAGAACAAAAGCAATATCACATCAGGCAACAAAGAAAAAATGAAAAATTGAAAATACATGGAGAACATATATAGATTGTGTCACTTGCATAAACACAGTGAATACATTATTGATAAATGCATCCAAGTCAACCCAGAACAAGATACTAAGTAACCGTAAATAATGTACATATGAACACATTACTTACAACGGTTGCTGTGGCTATCATTGTGTAGTCAACCCATCTCAAAAATTTCCTCCACTTCCCTTTTGAAGAGTGGTACATGCTTGAGGCAACTCCAACTCCAATTAATGAATTGGCATACAATTTACAACTAAGATTCTTCCTACATTACAAAATTATTCACAAGACAAGAAAGAAAAGAAGGTTTTCTAGCCAAAAGAACTTAGAAATGTACAGAGACTAGAGTAATAAGTTACCTGGGAGCTTGCATTCCAAGAGCAACAAAAGGAACTGAGGTAAGCACATTAGCAACTCTTTCCGCAAGATGCATATCCCCTGGAAAAGGGATAAAGTAATGTGTAAATTATGTGGTCCTTTTACTTCATACTGAGCCGCTATAGCCAAGTGATCAAGAGTTCAATCTTATCACTCAACTTGGTCTTTAAATGAAAAAGTTAAATTTCAGCAAGAGATACGTGCCAAACATTGGATTGACCACACTTTAAACCAAATGGAGTCTTGTTTAGTATGCATATTTGGAGAAAAAATCATTTAGGAATCTCCACATAATAATTTAAGGTTCTAGTAAAGTTGGTCCTTAAGAAGATGAAATTGGACTATTCACAGGAAATCTATAGGGTAACATCAAAGGGAAAGAAAATCTCTCAATAATACCATGACTAGGATTACAACAATGGATGGGTCTCAAGCATGCCGGTCTTTGTTGCCATAACCGTCTGGAAAACGTGTAAGTAGTAAGTTTTACAATCAAGACGAAATTGTAAGGCATTTCTGAGAGAGAGATGCATTCACTTACTGCATTAACAGCAGCTGATTTGTTTCAGTAGTTGAAGATCCACATGTTGATGCATGTGAGTCCCCGTTTTGATTATCCTCTGTCAAACCAAATGGTGAATGAGGTTCAACATGGACCCCATGGACACCCTCAAGGGCTTTACTGCGTTTTAGTATACTGTTAGGACTCATGTGCTTTTTGTCACAAGAAATGCAGATCAACTTGAGTGCCAGCAATTTGCTGGCACCAGTTTGGATGGAAAGTTCCGAGTGCTAGCCAATTCCCCTGTATTAAAATTATAAATTTATAATATTAGTGTTGATTTATAAAATCCAGAATGCAAATGAAGTGTTTAATACCAAAGATATAAATTAACTCAAGCGACCTACTATATGTACTAAATTTCCATTTCATTGGCCCTACCAAATAGTATGAACAAACCTATCTAAAATCGATGGGTACTAGATGATATATACATCAAATGATTTGCCATGCTAGAATCAAGCTTGACTTCGAAGTTAAAAATATGTCATAACTTATTTTTTGGATATCCTATAATCCATTTTTAAGATTGTCTTTAACATAGACATTTCCATGTCATCCCTTTTTCAGTTTGTCCGAAGTAAGACAACCAAAACAAATCAAATAGTAGACATGTAGCATGGATCACTGCTACATGTGAAGCCATAATATGCACAGAACAAGAACGTAAACACGTGGAATTTGGACAGCCAATTGGTAAATGCACACAGGGAAGGGGGTTGCGCAGAAGAAAATCCACTCTCATAGTCCAGTGTGTTTATTATCAAGGAAAGGATTCACTCAATTTATTTTTTGACTTGAATAAGTCAAGTGTAATCTCTCGCCATCTAATTCTTATCTTGCATGTCTTGTTTGAGTCCCACATAAGGTAGTAAGAGATCACAATTAACATTGTCAAGTGAAAAAAATAAATTTAGAGGATCTAGTTCCCGGTTCCCATTCATTCAATATAAACTTCATCTTCTAGCAATCTTACAACCATATATTTAAGATAGTCATCAAATGTTTCTATTTCAACATCATATTCATTCAATTCAACTAAGAATGAATGTTTAGTTAAACTAAGAATATATGTTATCTCACTGCTTAAACTCAACCGTTTCATATATGTTATCTCCTATGCTTGGTCCAACAGCAATTGGCATTGTCAACTAATAATGAATGTTTAGTTAAACTAATAATACAAAGTGGAAACCCAATTCCTAATAATAACATGCTTACATGGTTGTTAACAAATTCATATAAACATACAATAGAATAGCAAAAGCATAATAACAACAATTTAGGAGCATCTATAATAGAATTGAATGAATCAATACGAAACTTAAGTGTGTGCTGAGAGAGAGAAAGAGGGAGAACCTGTATAGAGGGAGATATGGAGAAGTAGTTGGTTGAATTCAGTGAATAAAAAGGAAAACTTTATGAATGTTGATGAAAGAAAACAAAAAAGGGAATGGAATAAAGAAGAGGAAGATGCTCCTTAACAGAAGAATCTTCCTCCTTGAGTCCAAGGATATTCGCCCCCACAGCGAATTTCACCAAATCAACATTAAAATCACTAATTATCGCTCCTTCCGTGTTTTATTTTAAATCATTACCAGTTTCTTCGAAAAGTAGTTAAGTTCCACAAACGAAGGATTTACCACTTCCGTTTCACTCACGCACAAGCGTTTTTCTTTTTACTAATTTGACTGCCGAAGACTATCCTTTTAGGAATTGGGATTCGGATTAATAGTAAAATAGAATAAGGGTTTAGGGTTTAGTTTTTTCGGACAGGATGAGAAAAGCATGTCAAATTAGTTATTAAAATTGACTATCATGTATATATTTATTAATTTATGTATAAATATATGAATTATTTAATTTATTTTTAATTTATATTTTTATATTTTAATATATATTTTATATTATTAACTGATTTTAATATATATATTTGTTAATTTTTTTACATTTACTTAATGAAACTTATTTTATATATAGTGATTCAATTGTATTTAGTTTTTTCAATAATTTTATACAAAATAATATTTTTATTAATATAATAATAAATAATTAAACACACTTGGACTGAATAATATTTGTTATTTCACGAGTTTACAATGTTATAAATTAGCAGGACGACGAGATGTGTCGGCGAGAGAAAAAATGGATCTATGTCCAATTTTCTTAACACTTAAAAAAAATAAAGTGATATTTTATTATTAATTTTATAAATAAAATTAAAATTAAATATAAAAAAAATAATAAAAAATAAAAAATTAACATTATCCAATTTTTTCTTCACCTAAAGAATTTACTCTCAACAGAAAATTGGGTGGTGTCAGCAAAAGATTGGACGGCATCGAAATGGACAGGAAAAAGTGCAGCAATACCGGGATAAAATTTTAATTATTATTTTTAAAATTTTAAAATTTAAAATTAAAAATAATTAATTAATATCTAATTTATAATTTTAATTTTAATTCTTTTAACTCCATTATTCATATTATTTATTATTCTTATTTTTTCCTTATTTGTAACTTTGTATAAATTGTAATTCATGGTTCTTATTTGTTAGGAAGTTTACAATCTTGCTTATGATCATATCTATCCAAACTCCAAAGTCATGTCATGTAACTAAAATAATATTTTATAATAAAATTTTATATTTTTATATTTTAATTAATATTTTTTATTATATAATATTATTTTAATTTTAAAATAATTTATTATTGATATAAGAGTGTGTAATATTTATTAAATTTAACCTTTAAAGATCATATTTTACTAATTTATTGTTTAAAATTTACAAAATTACTTATACCAATTATATGGAACTAATTTAACAATTCAGAATGGCATGCGAACTATCTTAATACTATTAGGAACAAAAATATTAAAAATTTTACTCTTTTGCAAAAATAACAAATTTATCTTTTATTAAAAAATAAAAAACTTTCTCCCTATACTCAATTATGGTACATTTCAATATCAACACGGTACAACCCTATGAAGAGATAACAAAACTCTATCCTTCGGATAGTAATGGATGAAATCTATGAACCAACAAATTAAATAACCTGAGGTAGCCTAAAGAATATGCAAGATTTACAAAAATAAATGGAAAATTGTACAAAAGATGACTTCTCATCATCTTGGTGGGACATCTGAGATAGGAAGCATTTCTATTTGTCCTCTTTCAAAATTTTCTCTTTGAATTTGATTCCCATTAATCTTCTCAGCTTCTTTTGAAATCTGAATGTCACTGGGAAAGTAATATTGACAAATGAATTTTACAAGGAAACGAGGAAGCAATGCTGTTATGATGATTCCAAGCAACAATAACCAGAACAATCCTGTGCTTGCAACATTAAAGAAGTCCCTGCCAAAGTTGTAGGTTGATGCATATAAAGGTTAGTGTTCAGTTCAACTGTTTCTGTTAAGAAGCAATGTAAATGTAACACGACAGACATACTTGTTATTTGTTATAAAGGGTAGGTGGACACATAAATATTCTGAGTTAACGTAATTTTGAAAAAAGATCAAATTTGAAGGTGTAATATAGACCATTTAATTTGATAGTTATATAATAATTATATGATTGATTTATTATATGATTTGAACTTGTGATGTATTATAAAGATTTTTATCAAAATATTGTATTAATATTTAATTATTATATTATTGTATTCAATATTTTGTGTTGAATATATATTTTAAAACTTTATAATTAGCATTTTATAAATATAATTATAAAAATAATGCTATATATCCAAATTTTTTTATTAATCAAGTTTAACTAAATTAGTCTAAATAACAAAAATCAGTTATAATTAATATTATTCTAAATTTTATTATTAATTTTGTTAGACTTAATTTATAAAAAGATTCGAATGTATAGCATTAGTTATAATATAATAAAGTTGAACAAATTCTAAGTTTCAATGAGTAATATATTTGTTAAATGTCTAACATTTTCAAGACACCCTATTCAATTAAGAATATAGCTCACTCTAATAAAAAAACATACTGCTTGAATAATTATAAATTATAAGAATATTTATATTAAAGTGCGTACCCTAAGTTAACTTAACATTCTCTCATTTTAAACTAGATATTTAGTGTATGAATTAAGTATCTTCTAATTAATTAGGAAAGAAGTATAAGTGAATGTATAAGTTAACTTAACATTCATTTAAGGATTTTTAATTATCTTCACGTGAAATTGACTGTATCTGAATTTTTGCCATATTTATAGGTGAAAATTTAGGTACAGTTGACTTTGAAGTTGATAGTTAAAAATCGTTAAATGAAAATTTAGTTAAATCAATTGAATCATCTGATGACTCTCAGTTATCAGTTTCACATGAAGTCGACTACACCTGAATTTTTACCATATTTATAGCAAACTAAAGGTAGAAAGCAAAAGAATGGGAGAAAGAGAATACATACCAGTAGCCAGGAAACGTGGGTATAGCATCAATGACCATAACACTAATGAAAGTGGCAACAATTGACCCCCATATGGAAAAATGAGTCAACCAATTCCACCTGAAGACATCCATGGCCAAGTGTAAATTTACCAAAATAACCACAGCTAGTGTCCAGAGATCCCCAATGCTTCCAACATCAACATCAGTGCTCCAATATGCAAAGAGGGGTGCCCAAAAGATTACCATGCTTTGCCATAAAGTGTCGAGCATTGTCAAAATAAATAGCTTCTTGTTGTATGCCTCGTCTCTCTGCCCAGCCCCATAGAGCTGAGGATACTTGAGGAGAGTCCTTTTTCCAAGATCCTTGTCAAGAATACCAACTATGATTGTTGGCAATGAGCTGTATATTATTGAATATAACGTGGTGCTCCATTCATTTATGGCAGTTGTTAAAGTGAAGGCAGTGTAGAGCACATACCTAGAATTTGAAAGCATAACACAAACATATCAAATTTTAGAGGAATACATCTATAACGAATTGATGCATTTATTATTTATTATTAGAAATTCGACTAATTAAATCGGACCTGGTCGAAGTTCTATTAAGATGTTAAAATATAGATTTGTATGTTGGATTATAACTTACCAAAATAGGACAAGAACAAGGACAGCATTTCTATAAAAGTTGTAGAGTATCATGTAGCCAAGCCGCTGGTAATTCCAGTGTCCATGAATCAACAAGAGAGGAACTATAAACCTAAACTGGCCCATGGCGAAATCGGACGCCATTACGGCTTGCCGGCCCTCTTGTCCGCTGATGCCAACTCCAACATCAGCCATTTGAATCATGGAGACATCATTAGCACCTGTGACGCATTCATAATGAAGTTTATTACATTGCAAAAACAACCTAAGTGCCTTCTTTTTTCTTCTTTTTTTTTTCATTCTTTTTGTTATTGGATCATGTCAAGATGAAAAAATTCATGAGAAGAAGTCATACCGTCTCCAATGGCAAGCGTCATTTCGGCTGTCCTCTTCTTAACAAGGGCAACTATGCCGGCCTTTTGCAGCGGCGCCACTCGACAACAGAGAACAACAGAACATCTACTTGCAAGTTTAAATAACTGAATCAACAGAACAATCCAAAATTAGCTACAAAAAAAGGAAGGGAAAAAAAATTCATTTCAGCAAACAGAATCCAAAAGATTTGATTAACAGAACTAACCTGCTCCTCTAGTTCACTATCAAGAACATATACAAGGCTAGTACCATCAATGATCAATGCTATCTGACTTGTCATTGCATCAAAACCTCCTTCAATCTTGTTTGAAACAATGGCATCTTGCAAACTCTTTCTACACGACTCTCTATTTTTGCTATTGATTATGATTTGAGTCATTCTGTTTGTTAGAAGCTTTGATGAGTATCCAATTGATATAGCAGTTTCTTGTTTGTCTCCGGTTAGCACCCATACTTTTATTCCAGCTGTCCTTAGAGACTCAATGGATTCCGGCACACCCTGCTGAAGCTTGTCTTCGATAGCCGATGCGCCTAAGATGCAGAGGTTTCTCTCTACATTGACAGCAACCTTGCGAAGCATGGCGGCCCTGCCGAACAAAGAGGTGCTCGCTGCCTCAAAGGCAGTGTGCCATTGCTCAAACTCTGAAGCATTTAAATCCCTCATTCCAATCACAAGGGTTCTTAAACCCATTGAGGAATAAGAGTGAAGATGAGCTTCAGTTGCTCTTATAATGTCCATGTTAGATGATTTATCTATCACATTTAGCATAGATGTATCCGCTCCTTTCACGAAAATTTTCGCTGAATTGTCAGGGCTGCCCAATATAACTGACATCCTCTTCCGATCGCTGTCGAATTCATGCATACCCAAGACACTGAACCTGCGATTCCATAACAGAAGTTAAGTATTTTGCTAGAAGTAAGTTACTTGCATTGGAAGTAACAAGTGATTCACTAACTTCTAATCAGTTTTGATCAGTTTCCTATCTGAATCAGTTACAAGATGTTAGTGGTAACTAACTTCTAACAATGAGAAAAAGTTAATTTGAGGAGAGAATAACAAATGTGCTTACCAACACAAAAAGATACTTTAAATCTTACTTGCTCCGCAAGTTAGGCAAAGAAGAGGAAAATGACAATGCTATCATGATCATCAACAAAACAAAACGAAGTTATTTAACTAACTAACTAACCTGTGTCTTTCTCCTTGAATATCAATGACTATATGGCCCGAGGTTCGTTCTATAAGCATAAAACCATAGGCGGCGGCTGCGTATGCCAATGCTTGTTCATCTGGTGATTCCCCTTGGTAATCTATCAGCTTGACATCATGATCAGGGGTATCAACAATAATAGGAACAATGGTATTGCAGCTTGCCAGTGCTAGAAAGAAATCATAGATCCGTTTTCCCTCCTTATGCTCAATTCCACTTCTTGATAATGCCAAAAGCTCTGGATTTACTTTCACATTCATCTTTGGCCTCAACACCTTTCCATCTACTGCTAGCAAAATATAGTTACATCAATTAAAACATGTTATTCACCAAAACAGTAACCAGTATAAAATACATGTTAGAAATATAAAATTTCACCTTGCGTGAAGTATTCACCAGGTTGAATCTCGAGGCCAGATTTCGTCGAACTGTAATCAACCCCCCAGATGCTGGCGCACTGGAATTCCATCTTGTTCTCAGTAAGAGTACCAGTTTTATCCGAAAAGACATACTTAATCTGCCCCAAATCTTCATTGATATTCAAAGCCCTACACTGAAACCTTGACTTGGTAGCCCTATCATACATTCTATCATCTCTGATCATGAAATAGGCCTGGCCAACACGAACAAGCTCCATCGAAATGTACAACGAAATTGGAATCATAACCTGGAAAACTATAACTGACATGAGGAATGTGAAAATTATCTCCCAAAACCAACCATAATACTTATACTTCTTCGGTTTCCCACTGGAGAAGCTCAGCTTTCGGTAATACGGCATCAAATCAAGCTCGTCTTTGTGGCGCTTCAACCAAACCGCAGCACAAACGGACGTGACCGTACACAAAGCAACAAGGAAGCAAGAGAGCATGATGATCTCCGAATTCATTCGAGTCTCGAGCCGGCTTCTCTTCGACGGCGCACCGGAGCTGTTGAGCATAGCTTTAGTCTCACTGCCACAGTAAACAGCAACTCCCAAAGCCCAGCTTGTGTTCTTAAGCTCGCATCCTCTAAGCACAATGTTCGATGATGCAAGAGACAGTTTCTTTCCATCAACTTCCATGTTAGCTTGGAATCCATAAATGTTCCGATTCGGTTTCTCGCACTTGATTATTCCACCGAAATCGAACCTCTGTTTCGATTGAGTCTCTTGCTTGGCGTAGCGAGTTTTCAGATTTGACTCTCCGTCAAGATTTATAGTCTGAACATATGCAACTCCGGTAGGATCGGCGGTGGAGAGAAGGACAATATCGCAGGGGATCGTTTCGTTGGCGGCGATCTTAACGATTTCACCGACGGTTATGTCCTTCCATGGCTTCTCCACGAAGCTTCCGTTAATCAAAACCGACGCTAGCCGGTTGTTCTCGACTTTATCGGAGCGGTGGCGCCGCCAATCCTCGAAGGCGTCTTTGACGGCGGTAACGAGCAGGACAAAAGCCAGAGGGAGAATCGAAACACCTCTACCGAAGACTGCAAGCTGAGGAAGCTGATTGAGAATGGCGATTATGAGAAAATAAATATACGCAACTCTGTGAAACTGTTCGAAGAGGTTTCTAGGGATGAATGTGAGGACTGAATATTTCGCGGTTCGGATTGAATTCCCTGCGAACTGAAGAGTCTCGTTCGTCTTCTCCGGGTTGTTTATGTAAACAATTCTTGCATCTTCGTCTCTCAATTCTTTCTGCGACATGCTGAATCCTTCCGACTCGCCACCACCGCCGCGTTTTGACGAGCCGTATCGAACCGGCTTCGATGAAGAATTGCTGAAGCTCACTTCCTTGACGGAGCCACCGCCGCCGCTCCTTCCGGAGCTGCCGGAGCGGATCGACGATGAGTTGCTTTTGTTTATAACAGCATTGCTTGCTTGTTCAGAGGAAGTTGACTTTGACTTTTGTTGTTCAGAGAAAACTGGAATGGTTGGAAGCTCTTGAATACTATTTGGAGTTCTTGGAGATGGTAACAACAGTGGCCTAGAACCCATTGTAATAAATTAATAATAACAAAAATATTATTCAGAGAATAATCATGTGTCAGAATTCTTAACAAACTAACTAACTAATTAACCAACTTTCTAAGTTTAGAGCTGTAGTTGCTGATAGCAATGGATTAAGGCTTCAAGTGACAGAGGAAATGGATGGTGGTTTGTTATGAAATAATAATGTACAAAAAAATGAGGATCGTATTGTTTTGGTGTATAAGAAAGAATGGGAATGGAAGAAGCGTGTTGATGAGAGAGAGGTGAAAAATTGCAGAAAGTCAAAGGCATTGTAGAGAGAGGTTAGGAGTTAGTCTACGACGGAAATTGCAAGAAATTGAAGAACAAGTCGTAATGGGTGGCGACAGCATGTGTTGTCCAGAAGCACAACTTAATTAAAATAAAATGTGGTGGCTTTAGATTTTATTATTAATTTATTATTCTAATCCAGGAAATTAGCAATACTTCTTAATCAATAAATGTTATTATTTTAAATCAATATTTAATAACAACAATTTTTGTTCATATATACATAAATTTAAACACACAAAATATATAATTTATATCTACATTTATATTTATTAAAATAATTTAATATTTTTATTAACTACATAATAGTCAAAATTATTAAAATCTGCTGCCTCTTGAATTTTTGGAAAAAAATTTAGGTGAACAGTTCTTTAGTAATATTTAACTAACAACTTTATTGTATTTATTTGGATTTTTTTTTCTTTCTTGTCACGTCTAGAAAACTGCTTATCATATTATGACATGATTGGAGGATTTTATAATTCTTTTAGTTAATAAATTTAATTTGTTTGAATTATCACGGTTCTAAAGTACGGAAATTAATAAAATGAGAAAATAATCTAATCACTGTTAAATAAAAAGTGAGACTTATATATAATAAAAGTTATAAAATTAATAATAATTAAATAATTATTTTTATTTTAAATGATATTTTTTATTTTATTTATGATAATGATGGTTTTTAAACAGGAAAAAAAACATTTTTTAATTCATAACAATAGAAAACTAAACGAATACGAAAATTAAGCTTAAAAAGGACAAACTTCAGTTAATATAGTTAATATTACAAGTATTTTCTTTTTAAAAAATAATGCAACTCAAATATTTTAAAATTTTATAAAAAGAAATTAAATTATCATAATAACACATAGACTAAAAAATTTGGATATGAAAATAGAATAAGTGTTATATCTTAACGTAGTAATTTTTAGTGTTTTTTAAAACTATTGGAGAACTCTTCGATTTATGTTTAAAAAATTTTAAAGGTTTGGAGTACACAAATTGGATAGTCGATTTCTGTATTTTTTAAAAATCGTACGGTCCGATTTATACTCCATATATTAAATCATCCCACATTTTAAAAAATACTACGATAGATTACAATTTAAAAAAAATACCATTGTTAATCCAATATTAAAAATAAAAAAATGTAACACATAATCATGAATTATCATAAAAAAATTGAGTGAATTGTGGAATCAAAATTAAATTTTTAATAATTATTTTAAATGAAATGGAAAAATTCTCCGTGGAGAGGATGATAGAGAATGGAAAGAGCATTATTAAACTTTCAATAAATAGATTATTATTGAATCTTCCTTTTGATGTTCTAGAAGGTCTGCCGGGAGGTTTTATTATTCAAATTCTTGGGGTGCCTGAATTTGACTGGATCATTGATTTAGAAAAGAAAATTATTTATTTTTTATTTTATTTTAATTTGGTGGAAATTTAGTCATAAAGAATTACGGGAATATGTAAATGATTCCACTTACGAAAGCATATAAATCATTGTACATGCACTAAAACGAATGGACTATTAAATATTATTTTACTAAACTAAGACATACATATACAAGTTTTTTTGTTCTTCCCATTATAAAATCTGTATTACACAATTAATTTGTGACATAATACATGTTATAATAAAAATGTATGAAGCCTCCACGTGTTGTTAGTAATTTCATTTAATTTAATTATTTTCATTTATTCATTATATTTATTCATGAAATTAAGCCATGAATAATTCTTTGTGCAGACTGAGAGTGAAAAATTATTGTATATTTGGAGGAAGAAAAATTAAACATTCCATTTTTTTTTCAATTAAAGAAGTTTATCCATATGTGATGGACGAAAAAATTTTACTTGGTTGGACTTTAATTTGTAATTAATAAAAAAAAAGTCATGTATTTTTCAATGTTACTAGTATATGAAAGTACGGCAGTTATTATTAGATTAGATGGTTGATAAGTCATGAATTAATTAAGTTAAATGAAACTTAATGCATAAGAGGAAAGTCAAATAATGAACACGAGGTCATCATCATATCCATATGGTAAATTAAATATCCAGAAAAAATTGCAACTTAATGGTCAAATAATATAAACAAAAATAAGATAATAGTCATCTATCACATTTTCTAAGAAAACTCAACTATTCAAATAATAAGGTTAATTTAGATATATAAAAAACTCAATATAAAATATAGTTAAAGATATATAGAAAAATCTAAAACAATATAAAAATCACAGAATTTAAAGAATAAGAAAATCACACGAGAGGTTTATTATAGTTTGAACAAGACTTGTTTACATTTAATATTCAACATAACCACCATAAGAGTTTTCACTGTGTTTTAACTTTTAACTTTCATATTAGTTCTTACTACGATTAAGTCTTTTGACAATATATTATTTCCTCAAATATTTTTTTGGCTATATTTTTTGTTTCAAGTCCGCTGAAAATAGGCTTTTTTTTATTTAACTAAAATAAAATATTTAGTTCACCTAAAAAAATATATATTTATTTATTCAAAAAAGATTCAGTATTATTTTCATTATTAGTATCAACGTAAATATTATAATTTTTGTTTTTTTTTTTTACTAACGAAAATATAATTAAATATTTAAAAAAGTAAAATTATGTATGACAATTTAAATTAGTAAATAAAAAATCCTAAAAATAAGAGTAATGTTTGATTGTTTGGTTAATGTCTAGGTCATAGGAGATATGGGCAGGAGATACACGTTTATAGTTTGCTGATTGAAACACAAATTTTCCATGAATATGGCAACACAGAAGTACACATGAAGACCATATCTTTAATGTTTGGATAACGTTTTATTCTAACGTCCAATGTTTGGATCAAAAAATTTTAGTTTGATTTTTAATGTTTTAAATATTTTATTTTTATTTTAAAAAAATTTAAATAAATTTAATATTATCTTATAATTAAATTTAACACAAATAATTAATATAATAGGTGATATAAATTATTTGTTAACTCATTTTTTATGTTAAAAAAATATAACTAAAATCTTTTTATTACACTTATTTTTTTATTTTCTTTTTATAAATAAATTTCAAATTTTATATATTAATTATTATTTAAAGCTCCATAATAAAAAAAAATTTATATTAGTGATTGTTAGTAAATTAATTTTATTTATATATTAAAATTAAATGTTATTGACTCTTTAGTATATTATTTTTTTTTAAAGTTAGATAATTCTATTCATAAAATAAAAGAAATATATAGGTGTTTATATATGGGACAAATAAAAGAAATTGGAAACTCCCAATACTCTACTATAGAGGTAACATCATATAATAATCTAATAAGAGAGATAAAAAATAAAGTGCTCATCGATTAGAAAGTAAAAATTTGTTGAAATTCTTTCTACAGCTTTAAAGCCACGTCATTATCTCTTCCACACTAGTTGATACATTATCAAAGATGAACCTATTCTTAGCCTTCCATAAGGACCCATTCAAAATCACCATCATCATTCTCTATGACGAGCTATTGGGTTGGGTACGCAAGGCTCCCAGTCTCAATGCAAGTTTCACTTAATATAGAAATTAGAGTCTTCAGTGCTCCTTCTAATAGCTTGTAAGCCCATTTTTTTACCAAATTTTCTTTGATTTTACACAACGAAATATGCAATGATGGTTTCAGTGGCTAAGAGAAGGGGGGGTTGAATCTTAGCCCCTTTTTGCTTGCTGACTCTTGCTGGACTTTAGATGAGACTTTTCTGTTTTATCTCGTCCCTAGTCACGAGACATTTTCATTTTGTCTCGTCACTTGGCATGAGACATTTCTGATGTTGCATCTTGAACAATAAAAACAGAATTGAGGTAGGAGAGAGAGAGAGAAGATAACGCCCAGATATATCCTGGTTCAGCTGCTAAGTGCAGTGCAGCCTACATCCAGTCTCCATCACAACAATGATGGAATTTCACTATAATCATCCAGATTACAACTTGTAAAGTGCTAACCCAACTTACAAGGGGATTCCCACAGAATCATGAAACACAACACAGATGTACAAAGGAACTCTAAGACATCTATGGCTTTTTCTTTTAATTTTGCACTCTCTGCCTTTTTCCGCTCTATGGCTTTTTCTTACAAACCTCACTGTTTGCCTTTTTCCATGAGACTCAAGACATGACAAAATTAAACAGAAAAATACTAAACAGAAAACATTGAAGGAGAAGAGAACTACTAGCTTAGGAAGCTCTGAGAACTCTGTGCTTTGCACTCTCAAATCTTACTCCTTGAATCAAACCATGACTGTTCACCTCTTTTATAGAGAAGTGACGCCTTCATAGTTGAGACCCAAACCCGAGCTCAGTTTCTTCCCTTCAACAAAAACCGGTTGGCCCATACAGAGAGAAGAGGTAACTCATGCAAAAACCAACATGCAAATACCTCTAGTCCTTCCTTGGTCACCACTCTTCATCAATCCGAGCGCTCCATCCTTGGCTTCCTCTCCAAGATGGATTTCTGGCCCTTGATGCTTCATGATGATGATGACTTCATCTGCTTCAACTTCTGCTTTCAACCATCACTTCGCCACTATAGCTACTCCCTGTGGTGGTTGATCAGAAACGAAGACAAGTCACGCCTCCAAGATCCTTCTGCTGGCCGAATCTTCTTCTTTCTTTTTGGGTATGGAGGATCCGAGATTAACTCACCAAATCTAACCATATTTGGTGATTATCTCAGCCACTACATACTTTTTGTTTTCTTGCCATCATTGAGATGGACTTGTAGCTTGTCCTTCCTTCCTTTCGGTAGCTTACATTAGCTTCCATGGAGGCCATTGTTTCCTGTGTATTAACCGAAGAGAGAAGAAGAAAGAGATGAGAGAGAACAGAGAAAGTGAAGAAAAGCAATTCAAAAACAAATTAAATGAAGATAGCTTGCTTTTACTTCCCTGGGTGGCGTGCAACATTAATCATAATGATTCCCATCAAATCAAAGTCAATTTCTCTCTCATAGTTCCAAAGCTAGCATATTAAATTTGAAATCCATTCTTAGCAAGCAATGGAATCCGTTGGAAGTAATTAGGCATTTCATATGCCTCATGGATTCGGACAAAGCATGGAAGCATTTAACAACATTGGGCTTGGTACCAATAAACTTTATTTTGGCCCAACTAAAAGCATTTGCTTTCCTGATAAGATTTGGAGCATGCATAAAACAACTTTGGGCTTATATCAATAATAAGTAAAGCTGGCCCAGATAAATAATTCAGCCTCATAGTGTGGGAAATATTCAACAAAGCTGAGATAACATTATTCCATTGGGCTTGCAACATGTTATATAATTTTCGGCCCAATAAACCTGCAGCAAAATCATTTAATCAATATATGTTGAATGAAAAAATTAGATTAATAATTTTTGCAATTAATTAATTTTAATAATGTTAAGTCATCACAAATATTAATTTGGAGTTTTCCAAACTCATCAATCTCCCCCTTGATGACAAACATTATTAAAATTGAAATGGAAAGAAATTAAAGATTAGAGTACAGGTACTCCCTTTGAGGATTGAATTTCTTCCCTTTTGAAATGTTACATGGCTCCCCCTTAATATGTGCCACTTTTACCAAGGGAAGCATAAACCTGTAACAATTTAATCAAGCTTCAAAATAACAATGTTATTCAACATATTTATTTGAGAATGTTGAATGCTTGATTTATGAGCAGAGTTTAGTGATAATCAAAAACTTATTTGTTATCATAATTGATTTTCTGCTCAAACTAATTACAAACCAAAAAATATTTCCTGTTCAACATATCAGAGTGACATAACATAAGGAACATATTTGTAAAGCAAAATAAGGCAGTTTTTTTTTTTTTTGATGCTTTATACAATTTAAAGAAACTGCCAAAAATACCTTTTCAAGACAATAAGGCTATCAATAATTAATCAACAGCCAGGCATAAAAATAAAGCATAACTATAAACCAGATGCCAAATCAAAACATGATAAGCCAAATTCAGTAAACCAGATGCCAAATCAAAACATGATAAGCCAAATATGCATCTTTTGAACAAGAGAGATCAATTTGAAAATTTCATCTCTGTTCCTATTTCATCTCTGTTCCTATTCTTCTTTTCCCTTGTTTTTCTTTGTTTCCATTTTCAATTTTGGAAACTTATTTTCCTCCCCCTTTTGTCATCATAGGGGGAATACCTGCACAAAATATGAAGGATACCACAGTATAAACATAATAAGACAGCAAAATAACATGAGTGTTTGACAGTATCACAGAGCAGGGAGTTTGAAGTTACGCTCATACAAAAAAAAACAAAAAAAGGATTGAGCCTACTTAAGCCAATATCAAGTAAGATAAAATAAATACTAATCATCAGACAGATTGTAATCAGAATCTGCAGCATCTTCTTCACTGCCAGCACCCAAATCCTTTTCCAGATTTTCCAGCATCATACCCACTCGCTCTTTGCATCTGCCCCAGGCACGTTCATTTTCATAGGCTAGCTTTCGAGCAGCTTTATGGAATTGAATCATGAGAGTGGACATGTTAGAGAATTCGGTGAGGATTTCCCTTGATGACTCAGTTGCCTTAGAAGATTTAAACTGGCTTTCTAGATCACTGTCCATAGGCATCGGTTTCTTGCTCTTTGTCCCTTTTACCGCACCACCACCCTTGATCATGGAAGTTTTGTTTTCCACAGATTCATTTGTTAAATCTACCTTATAGTACTCAAAAACACACGTGAGAAACATTCCATAAGGCAAATTTGCCTTTTTGGTACTTCTTACACAGTCCCACATATGTCTGATCATAAGATAAGCGAATGAAATAGGAGTAGAAGTAACAAGGGCAAAAATGATTAAAGAATCAGATACAGTTACCCTATTGTGAGAACCACTCTGCGGAGTTAAAATGTGGGTAATGATGCGATGCAGCAATGAATTTGTTGGTCCAAGAGCTTTATGAGTAGGGACCGTGCCATCTAATCCAGACATGTTTGCACAAATATGGCTGAGAACCTGTTTGTAACTGATCCCAACATGATCATCCCATTTGTCATTCATGTATGCTTTGGGTCCCTCGTCTGTGTACCCGAGGGCTGCACCCAGGGTTTCTGAGTTCAGAACCATGTGCACACGTTTCACATAAGAATGGAGAGCACCATCAATCATTCTGAGGTTCGCATAAAATTGCCGAACCAGTTTTGGGTATACCATCTTGTGAATGTGCAACAGAGGTGTCCACTTGAGGTTATCGAACAGAGGTTGCAAGATAATTCCTTTTGTTGACAGATAATCAAGGTTCACCAGGTAGGAAAGACAGATATGCCTCTTTTCCAGAATTTCTTGATGGAATTCATAAAATGCACATGTCAGGAATCTGGATGGATCAAAATGAGAATGAGGCTTGTGAAACCTATTTTTGAATTCCAGTGACTCAAGATTCGCTGGTTCCCTGGTTTCATGCAACACGAAACCTTTGGGCTTCTGAGAGCTTTTTCTTGATGGTGTTGGTGTAGCCCTTTTGGGTGATCGCGGTGGTGGAGATGGAACGGGTGATGTCTGAGACGACTCTTTATCAACACTGGGCTCCTTATTTTTGCCACGGCCAGAACTCTTGTGAGCAATCTTCTTTCTCATGGTGGATGTTGGTTTGGCCGATTGAGAGGGAGAGGAAGAGGATGTAGAGTGAATGTGAATATGAGTGTGTGTTTGTGGAGTGAACGGTTTTTGAGAGAGATTGATTCTTCCACTTTTTCTTGAAGCGGTTTTCTTTTTCATTATGGAGAGAGACAATGGTGGTGGAAGAAGAAGGGTTGGCCGAAGGTGAGAAGTGGAGGGAGGTTAAGGGTGCATTAAATGTTGATTGGAGAGACATGATGGGAGTGGTTAATGATCATTATGTGCGGTTAATACCCAAGGTGGTTTCCCAAGAGTTTGAAAAGAAGATTCCTTGAATCAAGGGATTAGTTGGAGAGAGAAAGATTTGATTTGACATTAACTACTTCCAATGAGATTTGAAATGACACCCAAAAGATTTGATCATCATAAAGTGAGGAGTCATTAAAAATTCAATGAGGGGTCAAACTTGATTATGTGGGCCCATTAAAGTCTGCGCAGCCTCCCCCTGAATCATGGCCCATTCAACACATCCTGAAATTTGTCTCCTGTTTTCCTGCGAGCCAAAACCAAACAGAATAAAAAAATTCACAAATTTTTAACAGAACTTAATTCTATCATTCCCAAACTGTTTCTTAAGGTGCAGAATCTGTCTTCACATAAGGGTTTTGTAAAAATATCAGCAATTTGGTCTTCAGATTTTACAAATTGAATATCAATAGTTCCCTTTTGCACATGTTCTCTAATGAAATGATATTTAATTTCAATGTGCTTTGTTCTTGAGTGCAAAACAGGATTTTTTGAAATATTTATTGCACTCATGTTATCACAAAATAAGGGTATGCTATTGATCTTTAATTTGTAATCTTCCAATTGAGTTTTTAACCAAATTAATTGAGAACAACAAGCAGATGCGGATATATATTCAGCTTCAGCCGTGGATAGAGCCACTGTGGCTTGTTTCTTACTTGACCACATGTTGAGTGAGCTTCCAAGGAAGCAACACATGCCCGAAGTACTCCTTCTATCCACTCGATCTCCCGCATAATCTGCATCACAAAACCCTACTGCACAAAAATCATCAGATTTTGGATACCATAAACCATAATCACATGTTCCCTTAATGTATCTAATGATACGTTTAACAGCCGTTAAGTGGGATTCTTTTGGGTGAGATTGAAATCTTGAACATACACCCACACTTTGAACAATATCCGGTCTAGAGGATGTAAGATACATTAGTGAACCGATCATTCCTCTATACCGTGTCTCATCCACATCTAGGCCATCATCATCTTTATCAAGTTTAGTGTTAGGATGCATTGGTGTTCCCATTGGTTTGGAATTTTCTAAACCAAATTTCTTTATTAATTCTTTTGCATACTTGCCTTGGTGAATAAATGTACCACTAGGAGTTTGTTTAATTTGGAGGCCAAGAAAGAAGGTTAGCTCTCCCATTAAACTCATTTCAAACTCACTAGTCATGAGTTTTCCAAACTCTTCACACAAGGTCTCATTGGCTGATCCAAACACAATATCATCCACATAAACTTGAACAAGAAGAATGTCGTCATTAGAAACTTTAATGAACAAAGTAGTGTCGGTGGTTCCCCTTTGAAAATGATTTTCTAATAAGAAGGCACTAAGCCTTTCATACCAAGCTCTAGGAGCTTGTCTAAGGCCATAAAGAGCCTTTGAAAGTTTAAAAACATGATTAGGAAAATCTTTATGTTCAAAACCGGGGGTTGAGCCACATACACTTCTCTATCAATAAAGCCATTAAGGAAAGCACATTTAACATCCATTTGAAACATTTTAAAACCTTTATGGGCAGCATAGGCAAGAAGCAACCTAATTGCTTCCATTCTAGCTACCGGAGCAAAAGACTCATCAAAATCTATTCCCTCTTCTTGATCGTAACCTTGGGCCACTAATCTAGCCTTGTTACGAACAACTTGTCCATCTTCCCCAAGTTTATTTTTGAAAACCCACTTAGTACCCGTTACCTTCTTACCATCCGGATGAGGTACTAAATTCCAAACCTTATTCTTGTCAAATTGAGCAAGCTCCTCTTGCATGGCCTTGACCCATGATGGATCTTCAAGAGCTTGTTTGACATTGTTGGGCTCCAATTGTGACAAGAGAGCAAAGTTGCTAGATTCGGTTTGCCTTTTGGTGGAGGATCTTGTGGTTACACCTTGAGAGGGATCACCAATGATGAAATCATGAGGATAGCCCCTCATGGACTTCCATTCTCTGGGCTTTCGGACAGGTGTTGAACTTTGATGTACTTCTGATGGTCTCACTGTTCCAGTTTCTCGTGTCTGCTCAGGAGACAAAATGGAAGTTTCTCCTTCAATCTGACGAGATAAAACAGGGCTGACAGATTCTTCATTTTCCATAGTTTTGGAATTTCCTCTACTTGTTCCTTCCTCTTCACAATCTGAATCATTTTCCTTTACAATACTGGGAATTAAGTTAGAATCACAGAAGGTAACGTGTATGGATTCCTCTATGGTCCTATGCTCTTTGAGATAAACTCTATAAGCCTTGCTTGTGGTGGAATATCCAACAAACATTCCTTCATATGATTTTGGATCAAATTTTCCAAGGTTTTCTTTATTGTTAAGTACAAAGCATTTACATCCAAAAACATGAAAATACTTAAGATTTGGAGGGGTTCCTTTCCATAGCTCATAAGGAGTTTTCTTTAATCCTTTTCTAATGATTGTTCTATTCAAAATATAACATGCTGTATTCACAGCTTCAGCCCATAAAAATTTGGGAATTTCATTATCACATAGCATGGCCCTAGTCATTTCTTGAAGGCTTCGATTCCTTCTTTCAACCACCCCATTTTGTTGGGGGGTTCTAGGGCATGAAAAATTATGAGAAATCCCTAAGTCATCACAGAATTTTTCAAAATCTTGATTTTCAAATTCTCTTCCGTGATCACTTCTCAAATGGGCAATTTTCAAATCCTTTTCATTTTGAATTTTCTTACAAAGGGTGGAGAAGGCATAAAATGCATCATTCTTATGAGCAAGGAAGAGTACCCAACCAAATCTAGAGTAATCATCAACCACCACAAGACCATAGTGTTTACCTCCTAAACTTTGAGTTCTAGTAGGACCAAAAAGATCAATATGTAACATTTCCAATGGCCTTTTGGTTGATATTCCATCTTTTGATTTAAAAGAGGATTTTACTTGTTTGCCCAATTGGCAAGCATCACAAGTAAGATCCTTATCAAACTTGATGTTTGGAATTCCTCTAACCAAATTCTTTTTAACTAGCTTAGAAATTTGGTACATGCTAGCATGACCCAACTTTCTATGCCAAAGCCATTTTTCAGATTCAAGAGAGGTAAAGCATGTTACATTTTGTTCCTTTAAATCCTCAAGAGTTAATCCATACACATTATTACATCTTTTAGCTTCAAAAAGAACATCCCCAGTTTTCTCACAAACCACTAAGCAAACAAATTTCTTGAAAATAACTTCAAAACCCAAATCACACAATTGACTAACACTAAGCAAGTTATGTTTTAATCCATGTACAAGAAGGACATCATTTATACAAGATGAGAGATTTTTACCCACTTTCCCAACAGCAACTATTTTTCCTTTAGCATCATCACCGAATGTGACAAATCCTCCATCATATTCATCAAGCTTTATGAAGAAGGCTGTCTTTCCGGTCATATGCCTAGAGCATCCGCTATCCATGTACCATGTGTTCTCTTTTCTTTTGGATGCTAGGCACACCTGCAAAACAATGCTTAAGAACCCTTAGGTATCCAAATCTTTTTGGATCCTTTAACGTTAAACCATCTTCTATGTCCTAAGCCATTGTAATCAAAAACAACTTTATAAACCTTGTCACCAATCATTCTTTCACCAAAGAAACATTGAATGGGAAAGTGTCCATTTCGATTGCATAGTCTACAAAATCTTGGAGTTGCTGTTTTGTTAAAACAAGTTGGGTCTTGATACTTTGCATCATTTGAAGATGAAGCAATGTTTTCAAAATGTGATTTTTCAGATTTATAAAAACCCAAACCAGCTTTATCATAAAGAGGTTTCTGACTAGCCAAGATTTGATTTAAATTTTCAGAACTTTGGGTGAACTTGGCTAAGTCTTCTTTAAGTCTGTTAACCTCTTTAAGTAACTCTTCATTTTGCTTAAAACAATTCACATATGCAAGAACTGAATGATCACTTTCACAACTTTTAATTTGGGCTCTTAACTGCTTATTCTCTTCAACGAGATCACAAACAGTTTCGGCCTCTCTTACTTTTTCTTTTAGAAAACTGTTTTCAGCTTGAAGAATGGTGACTTGTTGTTCAAGTTCTTGATTTTCCAACAGAAAGCATCTTATTTTTTCAGAAAGGTGGTCTATCATAAGATGAAGATCTTCAGTGTTAGGGTTATGAAAGACTACCTGATCTACATGATCTGCCATAAGGCACTGTTGGGACTTGGTTTCTGATTTCTCATCATCATCATCTGAGTCATTTTCCAACTCTTCCCATGAAGCCATTAGTCCTTTCTTCTTTCCTTTTCTTGGCTTTTCTTCCTTCTTCAATTTGGGACAGTCAGATTTGAAGTGCCCTAATTCCTTGCAGTTGAAACAGGTTACTTTGCTAAGATCTTTCTTCGTCCTCCTGGAGCTGCCGCCTTTGCCTTTGAGCTTTGCCATTTTCCTGAATTTTTTTGCAAACAACACAAACTCATTTTCAGAAGAGTTATCACTGGATTCATCATCCAGAGGGTTAGTCACAGAAGAAAATGCAATTCCTTTCTTTTTTGAATCTTTTTTCAAATAGGAGTTTTCAAAAGCAAGTAAGTTTCCTCTCAAATCATCAAGTGTCATGGAATCTAAGTTGCTACTATCAGAAATAATTAGGGCTTTTGTTTCCCACTCTTTTGTGAGACACCTCAACACTCTTCTCACTAGCACAGATTCTGAATGTGATTCCAAGAGCATCTAAGCCAATAGTGATGGCATTGAACCGTTCGAACAGTTCATCGATGGACTCTCCTTCCTTCATTGTAAACATTTCATATTCCCTGTTTAACATGTCTGTCCGAGTCTTTTTACAATGGAGTTCCTTCATGAGTGATTTGCAACTTGTCCCAGATTTCCTTTGCCGTTGTGCATCGTGATACTCGTCGGTACTCCTCAAAGCTGATAGCACAATTGAGCAGATTGGTTGCCTTGGCATTTAACTCCACCTTCTTCCTATCTTCCTCGGTCCAGCTTGCTTCCGGCTTAAGGAGGTTACTCCTTGAGCATTTGTGGTAGTGGAAATTTAGGACCTCCAAGATGATCTTCCAAAGTCTGTAATCTACAGCTTGTACAAATATCTTCATCCTTTCCTTCCAATAGGTATAATTTTTATTGAAAAGAGGAGGTCTGTTGCTTGATTGTCCTTCTGTCAGATTATAAGACACCACATTTGTGCCACTGCTTTCCGCCATTAGGATCTTTACTCCAAGCTGCAAAGCTTGATCTCTTTGAGACCAAGCTCTGATACCAATTGATGGTTTCAGTGGCTAAGAGAAGGGGGGGTTGAATCTTAGCCTTTTTGCTTGCTGACTCTTGCTGGACTTTAGATGAGACTTTTCTGTTTTATCTCGTCCCTAGTCACGAGACATTTTCATTTTGTCTCGTCACGTCACTTGGACATGAGACATTAAGTGCAGTGCAGCCTACATCCAGTCTCCATCACAACAATGATGGAATTTCACTATAATCATCCAGATTACAACTTGTAAAGTGCTAACCCAACTTACAAGGGGATTCCCACAGAATCATGAAACACAACACAGATGTACAAAGGAACTCTAAGACATCTATGGCTTTTTCTTTTAATTTTGCACTCTCTGCCTTTTTCCGCTCTATGGCTTTTTCTTACAAACCCAGTTTGCCCAGATTTCCTGTTCAGCTGCAAGCATCACAACAATCCATCAAACAATGAAATTTCACTATAACATCCAGAACAACTTGTAAAGTGCTAACAACTTACAAGGGGATTCCCACAGAATCATGAAACACAACACAGATGTACAAAGGAACTCTAAGACATCTATGGCTTTTTCTTTTAATTTTGCACTCTCTGCCTTTTTCCGCTCTATGGCTTTTTCTTACAAACCTCACTGTTTGCCTTTTTCCATGAGACTCAAGACATGACAAAATTAAACAGAAAAATACTAAACAGAAAACATTGAAGGAGAAGAGAACTACTAGCTTAGGAAGCTCTGAGAACTCTGTGCTTTGCACTCTCAAATCTTACTCCTTGAATCAAACCATGACTGTTCACCTCTTTTATAGAGAAGTGACGCCTTCATAGTTGAGACCCAAACCCGAGCTCAGTTTCTTCCCTTCAACAAAAACCGGTTGGCCCATACAGAGAGAAGAGGTAACTCATGCAAAAACCAACATGCAAATACCTCTAGTCCTTCCTTGGTCACCACTCTTCATCAATCCGAGCGCTCCATCCTTGGCTTCCTCTCCAAGATGGATTTCTGGCCCTTGATGCTTCATGATGATGATGACTTCATCTGCTTCAACTTCTGCTTTCAACCATCACTTCGCCACTATAGCTACTCCCTGTGGTGGTTGATCAGAACGAAGACAAGTCACGCCTCCAAGATCCTTCTGCTGGCCGAATCTTCTTCTTTCTTTTTGGGTATGGAGGATCCGAGATTAACTCACCAAATCTAACCATATTTGGTGATTATCTCAGCCACTACATACTTTTTGTTTTCTTGCCATCATTGAGATGGACTTGTAGCTTGTCCTTCCTTCCTTTCGGTAGCTTACATTAGCTTCCATGGAGGCCATTGTTTCCTGTGTATTAACCGAAGAGAGAAGAAGAAAGAGATGAGAGAGAACAGAGAAAGTGAAGAAAAGCAATTCAAAAACAAAATTAAATGAAGATAGCTTGCTTTACTTCCCTGGGTGGCGTGCAACATTAATCATAATGATTCCCATCAAATCAAAGTCAATTTCTCTCTCATAGTTCCAAAGCTAGCATATTAAATTTGAAATCCATTCTTAGCAAGCAATGGAATCCGTTGGAAGTAATTAGGCATTTCATATGCCTCATGGATTCGGACAAAGCATGGAAGCATTTAACAACATTGGGCTTGGTACCAATAAACTTTATTTTGGCCCAACTAAAAGCATTTGCTTTCCTGATAAGATTTGGAGCATGCATAAAACAACTTTGGGCTTATATCAATAATAAGTAAAGCTGGCCCAGATAAATAATTCAGCCTCATAGTGTGGGAAATATTCAACAAAGCTGAGATAACATTATTCCATTGGGCTTGCAACATGTTATATAATTTTCGGCCCAATAAACCTGCAGCAAAATCATTTAATCAATATATGTTGAATGAAAAAATTAGATTAATAATTTTTGCAATTAATTAATTTTAATAATGTTAAGTCATCACAAATATTAATTTGGAGTTTTCCAAACTCATCATGCAATGATTGATTGTTTCTGAAAATTATAGGCATTTTCTGCAGATAGGTTGAATCGATGGGATGCGATGATGAAGCTTTTGCAGCACTGAAAGCTTTTCATGGAAGCCCCTCCAAAGAAAAATCTTAATCTTCCCTGAGATTTTCAGCTTCCGCAATTCTAGCCACAAATTTCGTTGTCTCATAATCTCTGGGCAAAATTCAATGGGAGGATGCGAGAACCCATAAGCCACACGGTACCCAGTACTCACTTCATACAAATCACTTTTATTAAGGTTCCAATAAATTTTATCTTCTCCACTCCCAATTGTTGTTGCTAGCACACGCTAACTAGTGTCCTCAGAAAAAATACTGGATCAATAGTGATTGATTTTGTAGATTAGAAGTTTCAGATGAAGAAACAACATAAGGATGTGGAGGAGCAAGCTAAGGATCACTGAAGATTCGGATACTGGATCCATCACCAACTCGCCAAACCAGCCCCTTTTCAACAACTTTATGCCCATCCAATATGCTATGCCACTCCCACGAAGGTACTGTTCCGATCTCTGCATTCATTATAGAACTGTATCGAAAATATTTACCTTTGAGGAGTCTAAATAGGAGTGATTGTGGCTGAGACTTTCCAACATTATTTTGCTAATAGCGCTAAATTTTGAGCCCCTAGGTCCTTAAAACCTAGTCCACCTTTCAATTTCGGTCTTGTCATAGAATCCCAACTAACCCATGCCATTTTTCGCTCTGTACCTTTTTTACCCCACCAAAACTAGGAGAGTATGTTGTGAATCTCCCTAATTAAAGTGTCAGAAAGATGGAAATATGATAATGAATAAATTGGGATAGCCTCCCTAATAGCTTTGATTAGAACATGCCTGCCTGCAGAGGAGAGAAGTTTTCTTTTCCACCCTTGAACTCGCTTCCTCACCTTGTCCTTGATTTCTCTGAAGGGAACGGATCCTCTCCAGTGGAGAAAAAAATTGACACTGTCCAGTGGAAGATCCCAACCTTTAATAAAATCAACGGTCCTAATTATAACTATAATTATGACTATTACTTTCCCAAATTTTGCAAACCCTTCTTCTCTTCAATTTCACTTTTCACGAGTCTATTCTTTTCTCGCAGTAATAGCACCAAGAAAAAGCTCTCTCTTCTGAAATTTTATAAACTCTTCTTCTTATCTTCACTTTCACAGTCCACTCGTTCTATTCTCTTCCCCAGCAGTAACACAACAAGAAGGAGAACCTTCATTCGTCATCTTTTTTCCTGCTTCAACAGTTTTGCGAGTACAATTTAAGATTTGAATACATTTTCACGTTCTTCTTTCTCTTTGTCAATCACTAAATTCCTAAATTAATAATTTTTATTGATAATAATTGGTTTGAATTTATATGGTTGGTCATTTGAGATATAAATAGTCTTATTACCGATGTGGGTGACAAAATAAAAAAAATTATTTTTCTTTTTCTTTGAATTGCAATAGTTTGTGTTTGCTATTCTACACAATTTTACTCAATTCGTTTGATTTTTTTTCTTATTTGTGTTTGCTTCTAAAAATGTTGTCTTCTTTTTCCAAACAAAATTATTTTTAATATTCTGTTTTTTGAATTAGGCATTTGGTGTCACTTTAAAATAAATAAAGGAGAGCAGTGAAGTTCTAAATGATATGTGTTGTAAGTTAGTAAAAAAGAGCAATGAAGTTCTGAATGACATGTGTTGTAAGTTTTGTAGAAGATAAATAATTTTATTATTCTTACAATCATCTTATGATTTAAGAATTTAATTATAAAAAATTTGAGAACTTTACTTATCTGTAATGTTGGCCATTCAAGTAGTACCCTGTTTTCATTATTTAGACCTTAATCATATTTAGTGGTGATGATTGAATTTTGATTATATTATTTTGTTATGCAAAATATCCACTGCTTTTAATTGGTATGACAGGATCTGAGTTCTGTAATTTTCAAATTCTGCATATAATTGTCAATTTTGTAGATTATTGCCAGAACAAATGAATTAGCGAAAATCCAATCAGGCAAATCAATCAAAATAGTAAAATTACAATATGAAATGTTAAGAAATATATCCCAAAAAACAAATTATAAATGATAGGTTCTTCTTCTCTTTTACACTATTCTGTTTTTGTGAGATCTATTACAACTCTATTTCAATAATTCAGTCAAATATCTTCCAAAATCAATAGTAATCCAAGCATATTTGGCATATTTGGCATCAAAAAGCTCTGTTAGTATGCATCCAAGATTCTACAAAAAAAATAATATAAAATCGTTATTAAGTGAAATAAGTAAATAAAGTATTACTATGCTAATTTGTTTACAATAATCTAAGTAATTATTTATTGAGATATTTTATAACTAAAAATTACCTTAAATTTTATAAACTTTCTTGATGGTTCACAAATGTATTTGGTGGAAGAAATACATCCAACGGTTCCTATTAGTTATAGATAATCATAGTAATGTTAAACACCAATAAAAAAAATTATCATGTTAAACAATATATAAATATCATTTTACAAATAATTAAGAAAATTTACCATTAATAGCCTATTAAAACCATGCTCATCTAATTGAGATATTGAACCATTATGCTTAATGACCTGTATAACATGATAAAGAAAACAATTTATAAAAAAACATAGAAATTTAAAGTACTCAACATTGTACTCATATCACCTACTCTATTTTACTACGTAATTTATAATTCTACCTTGTCTTGTTTTTGTTGTTGTGAAGTGTTGCTAATTTGACTCTTCTTATTTTTGGGTTGTTTTTCAATCCAACTTTTTGGACGCCTTCTAAAATTTCTCACGCCATTTCTTCTTTTCAAACCTCTGACTTCTAAGGGTTGAAGGTTTGTACATTGAATTGGGAGGGAAGAATCAGTATCGTTGATTTCTAATCCCAAATTTAGTTTGCAGATATCATCAACCTTTTTACTTAACTCCTCCACAGCTTTTTCCACAAAGACACGTGCTTCTTTACAATCAGAGGCTTGTGTGACTGTTCTTACTAACTTAGGACAGGTTTGCTTAAACCATTGTGTGCTAGTAAGACAAGTATCTTCTTCAACTATTCTTCCATGCATATCTTTTACTAATCCCCTCATTGCTCCTCTTGTCCACCTCTTCAAAATATACTGGTCAGGCAGTAATTTAATATCTTTAACATCTAAAACTTTGATTGCATGACAACACAAAATGCCAAAAGTCTCAAACTTTCTACAATTACATGAAATTGAGCTCAAGAAAGGATCAAATGTTACTTTAAACTCTTTATTCTCATTGCACAATGCAACCACATATTCATAAACAAAACCTCTATCATTTACTTCTCTTATGCAAGCTGCAGAATATTTGTCATACTCCTCTTGAAAAAGATCAAACAATGGCAAGGTATATACTTCAGAAACTTGTTGCAATAGTGGTGAACTTACCATCTTCAACCTGGGTAACTTCTGTCTGGATTGAAATTCTCCTTGTAGCTCATTGTATCTCTTATCATTGACAACTCTTTCAAAGTGATTGAAAAATTGAATGATGTTTAGGTTTGGTTTCATACAATTTTTGAGATCTGCATTCAAACTTTCACTAAGCTGTGTACTCCGCATGCCAATAGTAAATGCATTGTTCATATAGCATCTTGCCCACTTCTCCTTTAATTTATACAAGTTCATCAACCACTTATTTTCCTTAAGATCATAGTCATCTAATAATTTATCCCATGCTTCTTTGAAATTAGTTTCATCTACATATTCATACATACATGCTTTAAAGTCTCGCAGAAAATAAGAACCATTCTTCATCAAATTACCAAGATGTTTTATGCCATTTTGCATCAAATGCCAAGAACATAAAGCATGATATGTTTCAGGCATTACCTTAGCCAAACCATTAGCCATTGCAGCAGCTTGATTTGTGAAAATAGTTCGAGGCTTCTTGTTTTTGTGTGTCTTCAAAAACTCTCTAAACAGCCATTCAAATGAATCTGAACTCTCGTCATAAAGAAGTGCAGCTCCAAATATCACTACCCCTCTAAAGTGATTAAATCCTGCAAATACAGCCAAAGGCCTACAAGCATTATTAGTACTATATGTAGTGTCAAGAGTAACCACATCACCAAAATATTCATAATCCATGACCATTTTGCATCAGCCCAAAAAATATTCGTTATTTGTTCTTCTAAATCTAATTGAATAGCATGACTGAATGATGGATTTTCTAGAGATTCTTGTTGAAAATATGCTAACAAGCTGCCTGCCTCCCCGTATGCCATGCTTTTCATTCTTTTGGTACGAAGATAATTTTTTTGGTCTAAACGTGTATAACCAATATTTTCTCTTCCACCAACTTGTCTACTCATCAATTCAAGTGAAGCCCGTTGTGTGATTCCTGAGTCATCTGCCATTTCAATTTCTTGAGCTTGAACCTGAGATATTTTCCGTTGACATGCTAACATGTGAGTTGTATGTGGAAGATGCAAAGGATGATTATGCTCACTGAAAAAATCATGAATCTCATATTTTTCAATGCCTTTAATATACCTGATTCCTAATTTTACACCACAATTAGTCCTTGTTTCAAGTCTAAGAATGACTGTCAAAGAATCTCTTTTGTCTGATTTACGAACACCTTCTTTGGCACAGACGAATCTAAGACTTAGAATTTTTTCATCTGCATTTTTGTTAGAATATTGCTTGCGGACACCAAATCCCATCCTCCCACCATAATCAATCCAAAATTGCCATGCCTCTTCGACAGTGTTAAAAGTTTTGCCCAATTTAGGTAGCCAATCAAATTCTACATCCATATTTTGGGCATTTAAGAATCGTTGCACATCCTAAAATAAAAACAAGAATGAAAAGAAAAAATATTTAAAAAGTACGTTTTTTTAATTGTTAACAGAAAAACTAATTTAAAGATTCAATTACAAGAACATGAACATTAAAAAACAAAAGTACTCATATAGCACAATTTGTTAATTTTCAATCAGAAAATTTATAGCTTGAAAAAAAATTAATGTCAAACTAAACGTATTATCACATGATTGGAAAAGAAGACTTGAGTAAGAGAATTAGATAAAAGAAAATGAGAATAAGAATAAAAGCACAAAACCTCAATGTTAAAGGAGAAGAATGGTTATCCTCAAAATGAGTCTGTAATGGCCTTCTATTAGCATCACAAGATATTATTAAAAATAAACTACTTGAAAAGAAGAATATAATAGAAGTTCAAAAGTTTAATTTTTCAGAGAAGATGGTGAAAAGAAGCGCGGGAAGATAATAAAAATAAAAGAAGCTGGAACGGGAGAGTACTAAAAAAATAAAATAAAATTATAATTATAGTTATAACTAGGACCGTTGATTTTATTAAAGGTTGGGATCTTCCACTGGGACAGTGTCAATTTTTTCCTCCACTGGAGAGGATCCGTTCCCTTCTCTGAAGGTGGCCTTTTTTTATTTTTGGATTGTAGATGGAAGACCCAAATATTTATCCTGTGCACCAATATCAATTTTTAATTTTTGAGCCAGTAGTAATCGAGTAGCGGGAGTAGTATTATTACTAAAGAATATAGCTGATTTATGCAAATTAACTTTTTGGCCACTGAACCCCTTGTATAAATAAAGAAGATTGAGAATATTTTCACAACTGTTTTCTGACGCTTTGCAAAAAAGGATTGAGTCATCCGCAAACAATAAATTATTAACAGTAGGACATCTTCGGTTGATCTGAATACCTTCAATGAGACCGTTTGGCTTTGTCTTGTTTAGCAAAAAGGACAATCCTTCTGCACAGAAAAGAAAAAGGTATGGAGATAGAGGGTCTCCTTGACGGATACCTCTATTTGGTTTAAAAAAAACAAAAGGTTGACCTTCAACAACAATAGAGTAAGAAACTATAGTCACCACCTTCTATATCCAACCAATCTACCTAGATTCAAATCCCAACTTCTCCAAAATGAACCAAAGAAAATGCCACTCAACACGATTATAGGCTTTGCTCATATCCAATTTAACAGCCATTTCACTCAATAGGCCCCTCTTCTTTGTCTTTAAATAGTGCATACATTCATGAACGACTAGGACATTGTCTTAAATCAATCTACCTTAATGAAGGCACTTTGATTAGGGCTGATCAATGAAGTCATAAATTTCTATAGCCAATGAACTAGTACTTTAGAAATAATTTTATACACAACTAAGGAAAGGCTGATGGGTCTAACCTGTGTCATATCATTTGCATAAGAAATCTTAGGAATGAGACAGATTTGTGCATGGTTAAAGCTCCTTAGTAGTTTACCATTGACAAAGAAACTACGGACAGCCTTAAAAACATCCTCCCCTACTAAACTCCAGTAGAATTGAAAGAATTTAGCCGTAAATCCATCATCACCAGGGGGGCTCTGGGGGTGAACACTAAAGACCGCACGTTTTACCTCATCAAAATTGACCAGTCTAATTAATTTTCTGTTTGTGGTTGCTGAAACTTTGGTTTCAAAATCTTCGAATGCATGTGTCGGATTAGCTTGGTTAATCTTTGTGAAGATATCATTGAAGTATGTTTCAGCTACTTGTGCGATTTTCTCACAGGTGGTAGCATATGTACCATCATTCTTTTCCAGTTTCTAAATTTTATTTCTCCAGATTCTGGATTGGAATGATTGGTGAAAGAAACTTGTATTTTTGTCCCCTTCTTTTAGCCACTTTACACGAGATTTCTCCATCTAATAGCTTTCCTCCATAAAGTAAGCATCCTCAAGTTTATTTTCCAAGGCTTCAATCTGTTCTCCCCCCTGTAATACCCTCCTCTCTGAGAATTTCAAGCTAAGATGTGAGTTCACCAATACCCTTCTTCGAATTAGATTTGTACTGCTGCTGCCATTGAATAATACGGTGCCTACAATGCTTCAATTTTTTAGCCAAAACAAACATTGTTGAGCCATCCACCCATTCCTTCCAAGCTTCAGTGATAATTATCCGAATTTCTTTTAAACCACACCATCTCTCCTGAAACTTAAACCTCCGATTAGATTTTTTTATGATCGGATTTGTATCAAGGAGGATAGGTGCATGATCTGAACCATTTTCAGCGAGTCGAGACAGCGAGGTTGATAGAAAATAATCCATCCACTCACCGTTTGCAAGTGCACGGTCAAGCCGCTCCCTAATTTGGTCCTGCCCTTGTCACCTATTAGTCCAGGTGAACCTTCTCCCAATCATACCCAAGTCCTTTAGTCCACCACCATCAATAAAATTCATAAATTCAGAAATAGATGAAACTGATTTTAACCCCTCTCCTTCCTTCTCATCAAGGCTCACTATATCATTAAAATTACCCATAATTATAACTTTTTCAAAGATGATAGGAGAGGCAGTTAGGAACCGACGAATCTCACCGTTACTGGTTGGTAAGGAAAATATAGAGTTATCACATCTCCAATTTGCAGACGACACTATATTATTCTGTCCACCGGAGGAGGAGACCATCAGGAACTATGCCAGATTGCTAAGGTGTTTTGAGATAATGTCGGGGTTAACGATTAACTTCGATAAATCAAGTCTAATCCCAATCAATTGTGAACAGCTTTGGACAGACAACATGTGCAATCTATTAGGATGTAAAAAGGCAAACCTTCCAGTCAGATATCTTGGCATTCCTCTAGGAGCAAACCCAATATTGGTCAAGACATGGAAACCGATAATTGGTAAGGTTGAGGAAAAGCTCAGTTTGTGGAAGGCTAAGGTGCTAAATAAAGCGGGTAAGTTAGTCCTTATTAAGTCTGTATTGAATAGCCTGCCAGTGTACTACCTAAGCCTGTACAAGATGCCGAGGGCTGTGGCAGAAAAGTTGATATCGTTACAGAGAAGATTCCTATGGAGCAAGGAGGAAGATAGGAATGGTATAGCTCTAGTTAAGTGGGAAGTAGTTCAAGCCCCTAAAAAGGAGGGTGGCTTGGGGATAGGTGATGCAATGATTAGAAACACTGCACTTCTATTCAAGTGGAGGTGGCGCTTTTCAAAGGAGGAGTGTCTTTTATGGAAGAAGGTTGTCTGCTCTTGCTATGACTTGGATCCCAATATGATGTTGTCAGCTCAGCCACTACCAACTAGAGGGGGACCATGGAGGGATATATGTCAGCTGCAGCTCAAAGATGGCAATGTGAGAGATAAGATGATTGCTGTGTTGTCTATGGAGGTGGGTGATGGAAGAAGGACTCGATTCTGGAAAGATGTCTGGCTACAAGGTGGTCCGCTAAAGATGAGATTTCCGAGACTTTTCTCTGTTTCAAACCAGAAAGGATCTATCATAGAGGATTGTGGCTTTTGGGATGGGATAGGGTGGATTTGAAACTTCCAGTGGAGGTGAAATTTACTTCAATGGGAGTTGGAATTAGTAAACCTTTTGCATGAGTCTTTAAGGCCGGTAAAACTAGCATGTGATAAGCATGACAGAATTGCCTGGAAGTTTGACAAGGAAGGAATTTTTTCAACTAACTTTTTTGTGCAGGTGGTGCAGTCAGATACTCTCCCAGAGGATATCACCAGTTACAGTTTCACCAGAACCATATGGAAAGGCTTGGTTCCACCAAGAGTGGAGCTATTTAATTGGTTTGCTTTAATAAGAAGAGTAAATACTAAAGAAAGACTAGTTAGACTTGGGATTATTAATCATGGAGACAACTCTTGTGTATTATGTAAAAGATATGTGGAACATATTCACCACTTGTTCTTGGGTTGTGAGTTTACTTGGCAGGTGTGGTGTCAATGGCTCTCTGATTTCGGAAGATCGTGGTCTATCCCGAGCTCAATAAAAGAACATTTTTTGAGTTGGACAGGCGTTGCTAACAGAAAGAAGGAGCGACATAAGTGGTTGATATGCTTCTGTGCGGTTACTTGGAATGTCTGGCTAGAGAGGAACATGCGGATTTTTAATAACATAGAAGGTGGTCCAGAAGAGGTGTTCCAGAGATCCTTGATTAGTTATAGAGAGTGGAGTAGTTCGGATCCCTTTTGTTGTTGATAGCTATGTCGGAGATGACACGAGGGAGATTATGCTTTCTTGTTTTATTTTATTTTCCTTTATGACCATGGTTGTAGTTTGGTTGCTTGTTGTTCCACTGTGTTGTGTTGAGCTCTCTTGTTTAGAAAAAAAAATAAAAACTTTTCCAAAGAAACCTTGTACAAAAGAGGAAAGTTCTGTATATTAGGTAGAACGAATCCCATCCAAGCTATGAAAAACTCTTTTTTAGCAAGAATCTCAACGGTTGTGCCCTCTTTCCATGCTAAAGCCAATCCACTAGATGTACCCGTCAGACCAACAATCCTCAAATCCGTAAAATGACAAGATGTCGAGGGAGTGGGATTGATACATCCCTTTAAGATTATGAACTGTCAGAGGTTTTCTCAAACCACGACAATTCCATGAAAGAACTCTCATGGCGAATTAAAGGAAAGGAATAAAGAAGGGAATAAAGAAATGATTAAAGAAAAGAATTGACAAAATCAAACATTGACCTAGATAGCACAAGAATTCTGTTTTGGAAAAAATCTTAGCATAGCAAGTTGAAGAAGTATGTACTCCTTACATGAAAAAACTTAAACGATGCTCACATGTTAAATTTATAATTCTTATCATTTTTAATTTAATAGAACAAGAACCAATTTATTATAAATCTAAACTCTATTTAAGAATTTGTTGTTGATAAATATCATCCATAAAATAAAATTTAAATTTCTGATATTTTCTTAAGTGGAGAAGTGAGTTTACACTCGAAGAATTATTAGTACTTCCTTTGATTAGGGTTGATACCACTGCAAATGTAACATACAAAATGACCCCTTGAAAATAAACACAGAAGACGACCAAAAAAAAAAAGTAGGGAGAGCGAAAGGAGTTGAGCGAAGAGAAGAGAATCTCAGCGAAACAAGAGCGATGGAAGAAGATTTTGATTTTGGAAAGAAGGTTTCGATAAACGATACCATGGATGCTGCTGAACAAAACGCATCCAATTCAACCAAAATTCTTCTTTTGCTTCGCGGCTTTCTCGGAATTCAGCAACGCAGAGCCGAAGCATATTCCAAACTCAAAAGGTTAAAACCTCAGTCTATTCTCTCGCTCCATCAAATTCTCACAAATTTCGTTGATGTTATTTAGTTAATTTGGGATTGTATCGATTTACTGTGCGTTTCCTTGATTCTGAATCTACGATGATTTGAATGTTTCTGAGCTGAGTTTAGGGTCGAGCAATCCACGGAAAGGGGCATAAACCCTAAGTTGTGGGGAAGATTAGTTGAGTGCTTAATAGCTGAGTAAGTCTCATTCTAAGAAAGATAGCATTCGGCAAATTCTGCTTAACACAAAACATGTAGAACACTTGGCTTAAATCGAATAAAATGCTCAACCAAACTTAAGTTGTTGCCAGCTAAGATGCCGAGTATCGGAAAGCTTTGGACGTGAGCATTGATTGGTGGCAACTTGTTGAGGTTGTTTTGGGGTTGAAAATGAACAGTATTTGTGATATTTTTCTATTTTCCCTTGGCTGATTTGCCCCGTGTTTCTAATTAGGATCCTAAGTCAGTGTAGCCATCTGTTGAAACTTTTTTTTTTGGCTGACTATTATCTTAATCCAAACTGTGCTTTCAAATTTCAATCGACAGCTGATGGCTGATCCATGCTTCAATTCAGTAACCAGTTTGCTATTGACTGATAATCAAGTAATCACATTTGCCAATTAGCTGATAACATGAATTTCCTGCTCTGCCTTTCATTTGTGAATTGTGATCAATCTTTGTAGTCTCATTTCATCTTGTTAATCGTCTGTCCTTCATCAATACTCATTTTGGTTAGTTATTCATTGAATTGCCAATCAAGCTCTCACTAGAGTACTTTGAGAAATGAGAACCCATAACTGAGAGATAGAATCCTTGTCTTGATGTTAATTGCCTGAATAGTGGAGCTGATAGTGTTTGCAGTGACTTAGTTCCTCAGCAAATTTGGCAAGATTCCTTTGAAGGTTGTTGTCATAATTTCATTCATCTAGCCAATCATTTTGTGTAAAACAACTCCTGAAACATAACTCATAATACATAATAAAGATAGTACTAAATGAAAATGCAAATATCATTTTAAATTTCGTAAACATGAAAGCATGCAATATTTCCCTTATTTAGAAATTGAGAGAATATTATTGGAGGTTTTAGCATTTTTTGAATTTTCAAATACTGTTGGCATTTTATACTTAATGAAATGTTTAACTTGACAGGGGGTTTTCTGATTACATGGCTTCAGGAGGGGAATTGGCTTACCAGAAGCTTTGCAGTGAAATCACAATAGAGTTCAATGATTGCTCAAAAAAAGTTAGATGCATGTGATCCCAATCTTATCAATTTTCTTTTCACCTCCTTTTTTTTATTTTACTGCATTTCCTTAGCTTTTTTATTTTCTGCTTTAGCATAGGTCCTTGAGATGGAGTCATTATTCCAGAGCCCTGACTACCAGAGATTAGATCTTGCACAAATTCTTAGAGCAGTTCAAGATCAGGAAAAGCAAAAACTGCACCTGGTATGTGTCTTTGGCTAAAACAAAAAATGTCAGTTTCTATTGAAGTGTGCAACTTACCTTTATGGTTTTACTTCTTTTGATTATTAACATGGGAAATTTATTTATTTATTGTTTGATAAAAAAAGGAAGTTCCACTAAATTCGAAGAGAATATACAAAAGATAGGATAAGCCATCCTTGCATAGATACAAAAGGTATAGTTATTAAGGCGTAAAAGCTTAGCTACATAACAACACATGCCCTTTGAATGTTTGCTAAAGAAACCCCATTAAACAGATTATGTGCTAGGCAATAAAGGGAGGTCAAAAGAATAATCCTATTTCAAATGAAACCAATAGTTGAAAAGGGACCTCTAAAAATCTTGGAATTCTTTTCCGATCATATACACATACACCACTAGTCCGGAGCACTGCCAAAAAATTTCGGACTGCCATAGAACCTCTATTGTTTTACGTGAGGCATATCCTCTGAACTTAGTGAGAAGAAAGTGATGCAAGTTTGTTGGAAGATACCAGAAAGCCTACCCCACAGCGATCTTGTTGTAGGGCAGTGACAAAATTGATGAGCCCTTGATTTAATACCCAACCCACACAATTCTGCAAATGATGATGATAGGCAACAGAGCACTGAGTGGCCTGCTCTTTTGTATCGCATCATTAGTGTTAAACCGATTTAGAACTACACTCCAAATAAAAGCCTAAACCTTAGGAGGAGCTTTAGATTTCCAAATAAGTTTATCCACGGAAAATCTCTCTAGATTAGGAGAACATGTCAAGAATTGAATATAAGATTTACAAGATAAAACACCAAAAAGGGGTCAAGAGTCCAAATCCTAGTTTTTGGATCATTGGTCGTAATTCATCACCTCTATCATTTAAGTCTCGAATAAAATGGAAGTTCCATGCAGAGTTATCTAGAGAGAAGAACTGACAACTAGGAGCACTGTGAAGTGTGAAGCTTGCAATCTTCTATGATGCAAAGCAATGTGCCTCCTCTGGCAGGGTTTGTGTGCCCTGCTCCTCTGCTAAATTTGATCTTCTGTGCAGAAGCAGTGGTGGGTCACGGTGGTTTGTATAGCAGCTAAGCGGGGTTAGAAGGGCAGAGGCCATGGTCAATGATGGCCTTGCGCAATTGGGTGTTTGGGCAAGGCCGGGGTTGAGGATGACTGGTGAAAAGTGGTCTTTTTTGTTCTCTTATCTTCCTTTGCAATATGGTTTCCCTTTATATTATAGATGTTGCTTTTATCTTGAGTCTGATCATGGCAAGTTTCATTGGCTCCAATTTTATGAAAGAAAAAGTTCTGGTTTACACTAGTTGAGCTGAAAGTCTTGGATATATGGTTTAGGGTTTAGGGTTTGGATCTGGCTTTTGGGAAACACAAATGGGGTATATAGTGTTGTTTGTCTTACATGAGAGATGTGTCATGTGGATGAGATGAAGGATGGAGAAAAGTGATAGAAGGTTAAATTAGGTTTTTTGAAAAATATGTTAAATGAGGAGAGTTGTGTCAACTTAAAAAATAGAGGGATTAAGTGAATAGAGAAAGACTGTGATGTAATTTGTCCTATCTTTCGATGATGCTCCCCCTTTTTTGTTCAGTTTTGCATGAGGTTGTCTGTCCTTGAAGATTTTCTAAAAGATCATGTATCATGATGAATTGATTAGATTCCATATTTCCATGTGCCATAAATTGCATTCAGTGTTTTCTTATTCTTTATCAAATCCCTTTCCTGTTTCTTGCAACTAAAATATAAACGACAGTTAACAGCTCAATCTTATGGTCTTTGCTGACAAGTTCTTTACTTTTAAAGACAGCTACCATTCAAGTGTTAAAAAAAGCTGGGCGCCCTTCTGAACGACTGGTTAGCCACGAGAATTGCAAATATACGAAACCTAGAGAACACGAGTGTGTTCATGTCCAGGAGATTACTGAAGCTTCTGGAACTGAGGAGGCCGAGGCGGATGCTGAGTATGATAATGCTCTTAAGGAAGCTATTAAAGGTGTCCAAGATGCTGTAACAGCCATAAATGAACATCTAGAAGAAGTTAGATATGAAATTGAGGCCCTTGAAGCAGATTGATTCTCTGCATGTTCATTTATTTATACATTTGCTGACTTAGATTCACATTAAAAGCATAAACATATTTCCTTTGAAAGGATAGGTAAAGATGCACAGTGCTACAAGTATTGAGATGTATATAGATTCCCTAGAGTGGAGTTCATGAATTTTGTTCAGTTAATCATCAACAAATTCTATTAAAATGGTGAAAAATTCAAAAGTTCCAATGAAAAGTTTAAAATCCATTGTTAAGAATAGTGGTGAGGCTCTAGATTCAAATCTCATTTGACCAAAAAGTAGCGGGTGGAAATTGATGACTATTTGAGACTGATATGTGGTTCTGATTTCTGAAGTTTGGCTTAAATCAACCATATTTTAATCTAAGAAAGAGGAAAGCTATCAGTAATAATATATATTCTTTACTCTTTATGTAATAGAGTTATTAGTGAAAAGAAAATAATTAATACTAAATATCTGACCAACTTGAATTTTAAAAATAGATATTTGTTTAAGATTAAGGGCAGCAAAAAAGGCACAACACAAACTGCTTGAAGCAATCCAACATTGATAAGTTCAATTTTCTCTTAAAAAGTGTCATTATAAAAGTATTTTTGAAGTAATTAAACGAATGCATCCCAAATTCAATCTTAATTAAGATATCCTTAGTCTAAAGTCATAATCTATCTTTGCTACATAACACACATCTACCGCAAACATTCGAATTTTATGGTCTACGCAGAACAATTAAGCATGTAATGATCATGCTTTGGAGCCAAGACATGGGGAATTTTCTCACTAATTTTCCTCCCGCAATTTCTGTACTTATCATGTACTTATCATTAGAAAATCACTCTTAAAACTATGATCTACAATAATAAGTCTATAGGCTATTACCTAATAAAAAATGCAATACGCAGTGCACAATCTTGTGTAGTCAACTCTCCCTGTGTGTACAAATGACTCATTAAAAAATTAGTGTATATCTATCCATCGAATGAAAATTCATATGTACTTTTATCTATTCTTTCTTTAGCTGTTGTAAAAATATTGACAAAATGTTCCAACTTTCTTCATCGAAGCACCCTGCCTAAGAACATTCCCACCATTCAGAACAAAATCATTGAAGACATTATCCTCTTTGGGGCTAGTTTTCATCACCATTTTGTTCTTCCTTATTGATATTCCTACAATTCACTTGCTCCATATATTCTGCAGCCGTGCACTCTGCATCAGAACACCAAGGATTTACACATAATTATATGAATTTGGGTCCTCTCATTTTAAAAATGAACAAGACAAATATCTTCACCATTGATTGTTTCTCATTTTAATTTCATTTTTCTAGAGCAATCAAATGAAAGGTAGAAATACAAAGATGACAAAGTCACATTAGAATATCCAAATCCTAATTATATAGACATTTCTGAATCAGTTTGCTTAACCACTTACTGCTGACTAATGCAGAGCAGATATTTTGCTTTTTTGTTCTGGAAATGTCTCTCATTATGTACTGTGGTTCTGTGCTCAGATGCTTCAGATGCGAACTGATTCTCATTCGCACAGTCAGTTGGTTTTGCTCCCGGTTGACGACGAGGTCAGATAACAGAAGATGTTCGTTTGGCACCTATCTTTCTCTCAATATCCTCTATCAAATGGTTCGCACTTGAGACATCATTTTCAGATGAACATTTATACTTTTGGAGTTCTCGAGGGTCGTTACAATTTTTCAACATATCAGAAAATGCTTGGGCCTTCTGAATTATAGAATTCCTTCTTGCATGCGCATCATCGTTGTCTTTACTGTAAGTATTTGGCAAATTGGTAGAATGGGGAATGGAAGACATCAAATTGCAAAGCTTTTGTGCCACTTCAGTCATACCCCGTTTCTTTAACTCCGCATTCAGTCTCTGAAAAGTAAGGTACTGAGGAACTATACCCCTTCGCATCATGTCCTCGAATTCAGCAAAAGCCTCTTCCAACTTATGCATTTTGCATAGCAAATGAACTAACATGGTACTTGTAGCCAAGTCCATGTCCAATCCTTTATGTCTCATTTCCTTACTAACTTGAACTGCCAAGTCTAACCTTTCCTCTTCACATAACATCTTCACCAAAAGATGGTATGTTAGCCGATCAGGCGTATAACCGGATTGAATGATCTTGGTATACAAGTTCATCCCTTCCTCAATCTTCCCGCATCTTGAGAAGTATCTAAAGAAGTAGTTATAGGTGGTGGAGCTTGGAAGGAAACCCCTACTTAATATCATTTTAAGAATCTTACTAGCACCTACAAGGTCTCCTGCCTTACAAAACCCCTTCACCAGAGAATTATATGTCGATTCGGTAGGGCCAATTTCTAAAACATGAAATCGTTCCATCATCCCCAAGGCCTCTTTAAATCTCCCAGCTTCTCCTAATGCATCAATTATCGGATTATACACTATTGCATTTGGTGCAATTCCTTCTTTGATCATGTCATCAACCATCTCCAGCGCTCTTTCAATTCGACGCATCCGACAATACCCTTCGATAAGGGTACCATATGTCACAACAGTTGGTCTTACATTCTCCTTCTTCATCTCCTCCCAAAGTCTCTCAGCGTGTTTGAGTTTCCTTGACCGAAACCATCCATTTAACACTATGTTATAAGCCCGAATGGAAGGAACCCAACCCTCGTTTATCTTCTTTCTTAAACATAAATACTCGTAAGCTGCCCTAACAGACCCTTCTTTGCAAAGTGAATCCAACAATATCTCAAATAAACTCAATTCCGACTCAGAATCTATAATTGAAGTGTGTTTTCTTGCAAACTCAAATGTACGAATTGCAGGTTGCACCATACCTGAAAGTTTTCATTCTGTTAGGTTAAAATTAAACCATTTTCTATACTTTCCTAAGAGTTAAAATTCTCAGTCGCGAACTATCAACATCATTATCTCATTCTTTCATAGACTCAGATTGAAACTTATGAAAACATAAAACTGAAAATATTCGGTTTGTTTTTTAACCTGCACGTGCGTAGCGTCGAATCATGATAGCGAAGGTAGCAACGGAAACCAAAGCTTCTCCCTCGTCGTTTCCATCATCGATGTGATGAAGAATCAGCGTCCAAGCGGAGTCAAACTCCCTGGACTTCGCGAGAGCTTTGACCACAGCGTCTAACAGCTTCGAATTAGGTCTGAACCCGGGTTGCTTCTCGGCCCACAGGAACAACGAGTGAAGCAGCTTGGGCGAAGAACCGAAACGGTCAAACACGGCGAGCAGTAGCTCTGAAGCTGGTTGAATCCCGGAACAGTCCAATTCTGCATGGAGAAGCGAGCCGGGAGAGACTGAAGTGTCGGCGAATATATCAGCAATTGCGGAGAAATCACGCGGCGAGAAATTCGATTGGGGTTGGGGTTCGGAGGATTGGGGTTTGGGATTGGGAGGGGGTTGAGGGAGTGGTAGGGTTGGCCATTTAATGAGGGGGTTTCCGCGAAGAGAGAGCCAGGAAGAAGAGAACCGGTGGTGGTGATGAAGAAGGGAGAATGAGAATGTAGGAATGGGTTTTTGTTTGAGTGTGGAAAGTAAGAGAGATAGTGAGCGAAGAAGAGTGTTGTGGGAGTGCATTTGGTTTGGAAAGAAATTGAAACCGGGGAACGGAGCTGGCGGACGAGTGATGGAGGCGGGTCAAGTCAAATTCTGAAAGGAAGGAAGTCCCCGAAATAGAAGCTAGATTTCAGAAATTTCATGTTAGTATAAATAATTATTTCTTCTCTTTTCAATATATCCAGTCCTCCAAATCCCTAATCTGCTGCTATGTCTTCTCTCTCCACCGTCGCTGTAGCTATGTGATGTCTCTCCAGCGAGGCTGCAACCTGTGACCTCATCGCCGATCTGCTCCCCTTCGGTATTATGCGCCTCTCTCCGCCGCTGTTGTGCTCTCTGCTCATCCCGTCTCGGTCGCTTCCTCTGTACTCTCTCTCGCCGCGTCAGATCTCTTCACCGATCTCCTCTTTTCTAGTTTTGAACTTTTCATTCTTGCTTGGTGATCAATGTTTGGTTGTTGAGGAAGCTTAGAAAAATAGAAATATGGAATGTTTGCATTTGCTGTGATGTGTGAACTTCGAATTTGTAAAATATAAGTGACTAATTGACTTTGGCCTTGAGTTACATTTTGGCAGTTCATGTGATTTCAGTTCACACTGCAATTGCTGTCCTATGCCGTTGTGCCAGGGATATTGCCTAATGCAGTCCATAATTGGAAGCATTCTATGTGAAATCTGTACTTTGGAATTATTGCATTGTGTACTTTTGGTGAACAGAATACGGAGAATATCTCGTCTCTGTTTGCTGCATTGGAAAGGTGATGTTGTGATGTTGCTAACTGTGATACTAAATGTTTTATTGTGTAACCTACTTGTAATAGAATCCCTCCTAGATTCAAATGTTTCAACTACACATATGACCCTTACGGCTTCACCTGGTCCACTCCCTTCACCTGTTGCAATTTTCCTATAATTTGAGAATTCTTCTGTAGGTTATATTTACATTGAGTAGATTAGGGTTTAATTGAACACAGTTGACAAAAACAATTAAGCCTTATTCCAGTGGATTAGACAATGCTATAGCATTCTATTAAAATAGAACATAGTGGAATGGCACAAAAGTTTGTGCTGGACTTTTTGTCCTTTGGTCAACATTATATTGTGTTAAAGTTTTTAAGTTTAGCTGTGTAAGTTTTGAAGTCTATTGAAGAATTGGACCCTGGTTAGGACTTTTGTGAATGCAAAGGTCAAGTGGGTTCGGGACTCATCTCTTGATAATGCAATCCTTAAAGAGAGATTTTAAACAGGTCGTTTCCTTCAAGAATGAAATTGTTTCATCTACTTCCAAATCCTTCTCCTTATATATACAATGCTTCTCTGTTGAAAGAATCCCTCAAACCTTTCCATGACAACCACCAAATTATAAACAAGTATCATTGTATTTTCGTGCAATTCCAACCAGATTGTGGCTTCCCTCCACATGTTAAGCTCACACCTCATGATTTATGCCTACACAAAGAAGAAATGGATATCCACAATTGTCCCATTAACCGTGTAGACATTGTTCATAGGATTGCAAGGCTTCTGATGCTTGCTGGTATGGGAAAATTGCCACTTTATGTAATTGAGAAGCTAAAATGGGATCTGGGTCTTCCTCATGATTATGTGAAGACTCTTTTGGCTGATTACCCTGATTATTTTGATGTTTGTAGCATCGAAAATCCATTATCCGGAAAAGAAATGCTTGCCTTAGAGCTTGTTTTTTGGAGAAAAGAGCTCTCTGTCTCTGACTTGGAGAAGAGGGCAATGAGCTTGGACTATTGTGGAGACAAAAGAAGACATGATATTTCATTTCCCGTGATTTTTTCCAAAAGGTTTTGATCTTGAAAAGAGAGTGAAGACTTGGGTTGAGAATTGGCAAAAATTACCTTATATTTCCCCATACGAAGATGCATTTCATCTTGATCTAAATAGTGACCTGGCAGAGAAGTGGATAGTGTCAATTTTGCATGAGTTGCTCTGTCTTCTAGTGTCAAAGAAGACAGAGCGAGGGAACTTGCTTTGTATGGAGAGTGTTTGGGGTTGGACTCAAGATTTAAGAAGGCTTTGGTTCATCACCCTGGCATATTTTACATTTCCAATAAGATTAGGACTCAGACAGTTGTGCTTAGGGAAGCCTATAGAAAGGATGTCTTGATTAGGAAGCATCCATTAATGGGTATGAGATTGAGGTACATTCACCTCATGACTAGGACTCAGAAACACCATAGACAAGTTGAGTTGAAGGATAATTCACAGATTGAAGCTTAGCTATTGAATCTAAAGTAGTCATTTATTGCAAATTTGCACTTCACTTGTGCTGTGATTGTAGCAAGAAAGTTAAATGTAGTTGGTTTAAGGATTGGCTGCTTTTGTATCCTACGATTATTGCAATTAAGTTTCTTGGCAATTCAAGGCTTTCCTTTCAACACCCCCATCAAGTACGAATACAAAAGATGTATTCCTATGAAAGATATTGCTTTCAAGTTCAGAGTTCAGTTGTATAAACTTTATGTACTTAATATTTATACATTTTTCTAAATATGTAAATCTTGCAATTTTGCATTAGTTGACACTAAATCTCCACTATTTTTCTAAATATTTATGTCCTTAATATTCAATCTTAATTAAGATATCCTTAATCTAAAGTCATAACCTATCTTTGCTACATAACACACATACGCAGAACAATTAAGCATGTAATGATCATGCTTTGGAGCTAAGACAGGGAATTTTCTGACTAATTTTCCTCCCGCGATTTCCGCACTTATCATGTAGTTATAATTAGAAAATCACTCTCAAAACTATGATCTACAATAATAAGTCTATAGAGTATTACCTAATAAAAACTGCAGCACAATCTTGTGTAGTCAACTCTCCATTCATACCTAAAATATATTTCTTTAATTGCACTAAATAATGTAATCATAATAATACTATATTACTATTGGAGTAATTGCATTGTCATTGTACATTTAGCGTAACATCTAGTTTCAGTTGAAATAAAGTAATATTTTAGGAACGTTTTTATCCTTACATTGATTTAGAGCTGAATAAAGATTACCCATTGAATTATTCATTGATAAGATATTAAGCAACTTCAACTCTTCATAAGGAAAAGAAAGAAGACAACCAAAGACTTAAGACTTACTATATCTTTTTGGAAAATTCTTGAGTAAACTACTATTTTAATCTAAAAAAAATTAATGTCAACAAAACGGCCTCTGAAAAACAAAATTTACGTCCTCTATAAATTTATTGAAAATCTTCACTATCATTCAATTTTCTTTTTCATCAAAGAAATTTCCAATATATATAGTCTTAAAATAATTTAACGAAAACACCATAATTTTAGAGAAACGGTAAAAAGGACACTTAGGTAGCGTTTGGTGGAGAGACAGAGACGAAAAGATGGAGACTGAGAGACAGAGACTAAGAGACAGGGATTGAAATAAATTTCAGTATTCTGTTTGGTGTAAAATGGGAGACAGGAATTGAAACAAGAATGAAACTCTAATTTAATTTGCACAAAGGATAAAATTGGAATTAATTAATTGAAATGAAAGTATTTTAGGTATAAAATGTTATTAAAGTTTCAGTCTCCATCTCTAAAAATTTCAGTCCCCTGTATCCCTACTTTTTGGAGGTACTGAAATACTGAAATTTTAGAGACAGGGACAGAAATTTTAGTACCAGTCTCTGAACTAACAAACACAATACTGAGTCTCAGTCTCTCAGTCTCTGTCTCAGTACCTCAAAACAAACGCTACCTTAGAGCATTTTAAGGGATTAACAAAGATTTTTAAAACATTTTGCCTCGTAAATAATAACTTTAAAATGCATTATCAACTGAAAATTATTATATTAAGTTCATATATAAAATTAAACCCTCAATAAATAAATTAAGACATATGGGCCGTCACGTGTATGTTCATCTTCTACCGTTTTAAGAAAGTAGATTGATTATCCATAATTCTACTTATCAAAGCAATTAGATGTGTGAAATTAAAGCATGCAAATACATTTCATCTTTTGACTTCGGATCCCAAGTTTTCTATATGCAATGAGCAGATAAATCACATTATATGGAAGCAAACACTAAACTAATCACTTATAAATTTAGTTAATGTAGAATTGTAGATTATAAGCACACAATAATAATCTTTTTTTTTCTTTTTCTTTTTTGGTTATATGAACTTGAACCATTCCTAGTGACTTCAGCTAGCGATTCTTAATTTCTTATTGATAAATTGTTTTGAAAAATGTTTTAGAAGGATTAATTTAACATATATATAGAACTATGAAAATCTCTCATGTAATGCAAGATAAAATAGAGGCAATAGTTTTGAACTTTTGAAGTTTTATAAAATCAAACAACGCCTTTTAAATAAGAGTTTAATTTTGATGTGCTGATAATACAAAACGTTTTACACATGCAATTACATCTATTTTTTTAGATGACTTTATATAATTGAATGTACGTGTAAAATTATTTTAGACTGTGCATCAAAATTAAATATTTTAAATAAATAAAATAAACAAATACTTTAGCCGTCACTTGTATGTTCATCTTCCACCATCGTTATTTCAAGAAAATGATTTATACCCATAATATTAATTCTACTTATCAAAGCAATTACATGTGTGAAATTAAAGCATTCAAATTTCACCTTTTGACTTAGCATTATATGAATGCAAATTAAACCCTAAATTAATATGTATGTATATATACATGTGCCCTTCTAAGGTTTTCCTCTAAAAAATTATAAGCCCAAACACCAATTATACCTTAAAAACATTTTTTTTAATTCCCACTTTCTATACACAATGGCTAGTGTTATTGGATACACATTTTTTGTTATTATTATTATGATGACATTATTATTGCTTGGCACTACTACTACACATGGTGCAGCAGCTCCACCATATGGATATGGAAACAATAATATTATTAATGTGATTAAATTTGGTGCAAAACCAGATGGGAAAACAGATTCAACTGAACAATTCAAAATGGCATGGAATTCAGCATGCACAAGCATAAGGCCAGCCACTATTTATGTCCCAAAAGGAAGGTACTTACTCAAATACACCAATTTCCGGGGTCCATGTAAGAATAATAAGGTCACATTTATAATCAATGGAACTCTTGTGGCACCTTATGATTACAATGAGCTTGCAAATTCAGGAGGGTTTTGGATTTTGTTCAACCATGTTGATAATCTCATTGTTATTGGTGGGAATTTGGATGCTCAAGGCTCTGCTTTCTGGGATTGTAGGAGATCTGGAAAGAATTGTCCTGTTGGAGCAAGGGTATGTTATTTATGTTTTTAAGTTAATAGTCAAAATCGTCCCTGAAAATATTTCGATCTCCATATGAGTACTCGAAAGATAAAGTTAATCAAAATCGTCCCCGAAAGATGACGGACATGACCACGTTAACGGAACATGTCATCCACCGTTAGCCAACTCAGCGGACGAGATGACGAAAGGACTAATGTGATCATGTTCGTCATCTTTCGATGACGATTTTGATTAACTTTATCTTTTGAGAACTCATATGGAGATCGATGTATATTTTAGGACGATTTTAAATATTAACTCTTATTTTTTTATATACGATTAAATAAAGTCTTTATGACGTGTGTCAATTATGTATCATAATAACGATATTATAAATTAATTTTATATATGTTATGAAATAATTGTTTGTTGGAAATCTTATGTGATATTAGAGTGCATTTGGTTCATTTTTTTTTTCATTTTGGGATGAAAAATAAAAAGGGAAAAACAATCATTAATTTTTTCATGCTTCATTTTTTATTAATTATGAGCAATTTTGTATTTTCTAAACTCTTCTAACTTCGATAATTTTTCATGATTGTATTATCCATTCCCCCTCCCCCAAGTTTCTTAATTAGTATCCAAAAATAAAAAGATATACAAATTGAGCACTGTATATAGGCTGTGTTTGTTTGTAGATACGAGACACTGAGACACTTAAATAGAGATATAAAAATATAAAATTATATTTGACAGATGAGATATGAATACACTAAATTAGTATATTTTATCTTTTTTCTAATAAGAGAAACACAAAAACACAACTTATTTTTTATAATTAGAATTTTTATCATTGTATATATTTTTTAAATTTTTTGTATAAAAAAAATTAAAATAAATTAAATTTTCATAATTTATTTTTTTATCTTAATTTATCGTCAAACATAATTAAAAATACTAATTTTTATGTCTCTATTTTGTGTGCTTTGTTTTTAATATCATGTCTTCATAACCAAATGCATGCAGCCATATTATTGATGCAACATTATGATTAATTAATTGCAGTCAATGACATTCAACTGGGTGAATAACCTGGTGATTAGTGGGATAACATCAATCAACAGCCAATTAAGTCATATTGTGATAAACACATGCAACAATGTCACTGTAAAAAATGTGAGAATTATTGCACCAGATCAGAGTCCTAACACTGATGGCATTCATGTTGAACACTCAAAATGGGTTAATATTACTGGCACTACCATTCAAACTGGAGATGATTGCATTTCCATTGGTGATGCCACTTTCAATCTCTTCATGGACCAAATCAAATGTGGACCTGGCCATGGCATAAGGTTAGTTTTTCAATCTGAATTTTAAATCCGAAACTCTATACAATACATATAAAATAAATAATTATGAATGTTTTTAGTGCAATAATTAAATGTGATCTACAAATAAATATGTATGCATGTTTTTCTAAATTACATATATAATATGAGTAAACATTTTAAAATGGTTTCTATCAATTTTGTGTTAAATAAATTTTTATTCTCTAAAAGTGAAATCTAACAAGTTGATTCATGATCTTTTAAAATATCATAAATTTAATAGCTAGGTATGGCTTAAGAGTACAAGATTTGAAAAATATGTTCTATGTTTATGTATGTTCTAATATCAATATAAAATGAAATAAAAAAGATAAATTAAAATCTTATAGTAAAATTATTCTTTTCAAAAGTTTAAGCTAATAAAATAAGATAATATAAATAGTTATATCTCTAATATTTTTCTTTAAATAAGTGTTTTTTTGTTTGCTTAATTTTTTGTATATGCCTTTTTTTTATTTGTCTTATTCTTTTTTTTTTTTGGAGTTTACAAAGGATTAGACTTTAGATTTTTTAGACTGATACCATATTTTGAAATCATTGATTGCTTAAGTTGGTAGAAAAAGACAACCTAATCAGTTATATGTCTAACAAATCTAATAAACTAATGGATAAATAAATTGGGTATTCACAAACTATTCGTGTACGAAGCTTTTGTGATGAGTTTACAGTTTAATTTTACATTCATAATCCTTCAAAGACAGCATCAAATAATATAAAATAATTATTTAAATTCATGTTTTTTTAATAAATTTTCACTTAAAAGTGATTTTGAACCATATAATTTAAACAATATTTACTTTATTACTATTTATTTTGATATAAAGATGTCAAACATAAATTACGTTAACATTAATTCACTTCTAACCAGAATCAATTTTATGCAAAGTCGAAACACATAATAAATCATTTGAATGTTGGGACAGCATTGGAAGTTTAGCTAAAGAAATGGAGGAAGAAGGAGTTGCAAATGTGAGTTTAAGAAATGCCATTTTTTATGGATCTCACAATGGAATGAGGATAAAGTCATGGGCCAGAGCAAGCAAGGGCTTTGTTAGGAACATTCTGTTCCAAGACATTACAATGTTCAACGTTCAGAATCCCATCATCATTGATCAAAATTACTGCCCCAACAACCAAGGTTGTCCTGGCCAGGTAATAAAAAAATATAAAAAATTGATGAATTGGTTTTATATATAAAACAAATGTTCTATGAAATTTTATATGATGTAATTAAAGTGATTTCCTTTTATGTTATTTAACAGAGTTCAGGAATTGAAATTAGTGAAGTTACTTACAAGAACATACATGGAAGTTCAGCAACATCAGAGGCAGTAACATTTGATTGCAGTGCAAGTAATCCATGTCAAGGGATCAAATTGCATGATATAAACCTAACTTACAACAACAAACCTGCAACTTCATCATGCAACAACATTAGAGGCACCACCTCTGGAACACTTGTGCTACAAAGTTGTCTATAATATGTATAAAGGTAAAATATATTTTCTGTCTTTGAAGTTTGTTAAAAGTTTTAAAAATATTCTTAAATTTTATTTCATTTTAATTTTGTCTCAAAAATTTTCAATTTGCATCAAATGTATACTTGATGACTAATTTTCCAAAAAAAATATAATGAATTTAGTAACAATTTTATAAGAACAAAATTTAATTGCTGGATTGGTCCTAAATTTTTTGAAAATTTAGTTGTCAGGGATATATTTGATATAAATCAAAAAAATTTAAGGACAAAATTAAAATAAAATAAAGTTTATGGATATTTTTTAAAATTTTGACAAATTTCAGGAAAAGAAAATATACTTTATCCTATGTATAAATATGTATATATTTTAGTGTTCATTATATCATTGTATATGTAAATATAGAAAGAAATCCATGTTTATGCCTTTCTCTTCATGCTTCAAGATGAAGGAAAGGTTTGTGTATGTACTTTGCATCACATATGAAGCTGGTATTGATGTTTAGGTAGATCATACCAGCAACAGGTTGAAAATTATTTAGAGTTCCAAAATTATGAAGGAAAACAGAAAAAAAAAAAGAATAGTCCATGTTGTTGTGAATAAAAGATACAGCGGATATCCATATTAATGTAAATGTTGTTAGTTTTTATAAGTATTAATTAATTATTAATGTATAATTGCTTTCATATTGCATTTAAATAGAAGTTTAGAGAGACACCAGAAGACATGCATCTTGATTAACAGAAGTTTTCTCTCAATCTCCCCTTTTTCAAAACATAATGCTATATAATAAATAAATAAATAAATAATTGGAAATTTGGAATGATAACTATATGTCTAATGTCTATACGAGACAACTACAAAATAATAAAAAAAAAAACATTTGTAAAATATGGGAGAAACTCACATATTGTTAGATAATAATTTAATTAAATATATCAAATTATTTAACTATACTTAATAAATAATTTTATATAAAAATAATTATATGTGAGTTTTTATCATAAAATATTTATAATTCATTCTTTTTTATTTTATATGCATAAATTTTCTATTTTACATTTTTATTCTTTATAAATTTCATTCTATTGAAACATTTAATTTTAAATAAATACTTTTATAAAAATTTAGTTTTATTACACTCACAATGTAAATAAATTTATACAAATATTAAAAACTTTTTAAGTAGTAGTTTAAAAATTAGTTATTTTTTGTGATATAACATTATACAATTAGTTATTCAAATGAAAATAATAACTAAAATTAAGATATATATTACGTAATTTAATCAAACATAATAAATAATTTAATAATTAAATAGTATTTTTTATCCCTATTTTCAAGAAGTACCAAAATATATAAATCTTGTAAATCCAATTCTATTTTTCACAAGCAAATCAAAAATAATATTCAAACTCATTAAAGGTAGAAATTTAGATGCAGTTAACTTCATAATTTTATATGAAGTTAATAGTTAAAAATTATTAAATAGTTTGATATATTTAATCAAATTATCATCTAAAAATTTTTAATTATTAATTTTACGTGAAGTTAACTGCACTAATTTTTACCCTCGTTGAAACCGCATTCATGGATTGTCCACCGTCAACCGAACCGCCGCCCATCCCCCCTTGGGAACACCAACCGTATTCCTCTCTGGCGGATCAACAAGGTTGTAATTGTAATCTTCCGGATCCTTCTCAACATCAAAGTTTCCAATCCCTTTTATTAATTTTAGTCACGATTTAAATACGATAATAATTAAAATGTTGAAGTGAATTCGGATTTTAATAGGAGTGGTAATGGGACGGCTAAAGGTGGGTTTTTGCTCTATTCGATCCTGTTTTGTCCTGCAACAATTTATATAGAATTCATCCCGTTTTTATCTACGGGTAATAAAACGTTGAATCCTAACCCGTCCCTATAATGATTAAAATTCAATAAATAAAATTAAATTTCAAAATTTATATAACTATCATCACATATATAATATAAATTAAAGTAAAAATTTAAATATAATACAATATTATTAATCATTTACTAATTATTTTACATATATTATACATATTATATATTAAAATTATATATATTATATATATAGCGGACGGGTAGGGACATGTATTACCTAAATCCGATCCTGTCCCTCCCAAGAATTTATTTCGTTAAAAATTTGTTCCGGTGTAAGGTGGATAATTACTTGCTCCGAATAGATAAGGACAGAGTGAATATCTGCGAATTTAGGTGGTATTGTCATCCTTAGATTTTAAGCTTAATGATAAAGTGTAATAAAAAAAGAGAAAGTCTAGGGAGCCAATAGTCTAAGCGTACAATGTGTACAATGGAGGTTTAGGAAGTATTAGAGATATGACCATTAGTGTTACATTGTTCTGTCAGGTTACGTTTTTGGGATGAGTGGTTTCAGATATGGTATTAGTATTCTGGATCCGAAAGGTCAAGATGGATCAAAGATTTAGTCCATTATACACATTGTATATTTAGTCCATTGGCTCCCTAGCACTACTCATAAAAAAAATCAATAGATGAATAGACGAGGGGCACAAGTATTATATGTCTAATCAAATCTCCACCATATTGTTGTGTATGCAATTATTTAGATCATCATTTGTTGCCCTTGTTGCTTTTGCACTGCTTCCTGAGATAAAAGAGAAAGATATGTAGGATGACAAGGACTACTTTTAACGAATAAAATAAATAAAAAGAGAATAATTTTTTTTTATGTATTGATAATATAAGAAATAATAATAAAATATCTGTCAAAAATATAAAAACAACTAAGTTTCAAAGTTTAACATTTAAAAATTAGATATTTCATTTAGAAGTTAATTATTTTTTATAAGATGACAACGCACAATTACCTATGTATAATTTTTTTTATATTATTAATATATAAAAACTAAATCCAAGACAAATATTTAGTAATATAATGATTAATTTAAAAGCTCGTTAAACTGTTTTTTTAATATGTAATTTTAGTACACTAATTTTCTCTTTCAAAAATATTTTAAATTTTATAAATGAAACATTTTTAGTGTAATAAAAAAAATCTCAAATTATATAGAAAGAAATATCTCACCGAGAATTTGATTAAAAAAATATTTGAATTTTAACAAAAGAAACATCCTACATTTACCTTCTCAAGATATCCATTTGCAATCGATGGTAAAAGGTTTTTTACAGGGTCCAATCGCGTCACAAAAGACGCCGCACACAGCGCTGTGTATAGCGGTAATAATGCATGTATGCGAGGAAAATGGCGACGCGAAAAAACACCTACATCGACGACTTAGGGTGGACGAGACTTGCGGACGAAACTCAACGTAGAGAATCCAATCGCGCGGTAGAAAACATTGCATGAGAGCGCGCGTCGCGATGAAGAGGATTCATTTGAGCTGGCACCAGCGTCGCAGACAACACTTGCAGTGGAAGACGTGACGAGGTCGACACTGTTTGTGGGGTCAGCGCGAGTGGAGCGAGAGAAGAAGACGGCAACATGAACAACGAGAGAGTGGGAGGAAAGGTGAGGTATGTAATTATTTTTTTCGTTTTAGTGAATACTCGTAAGAAATCAAATTAGGATTGGTTAGGTCATTTGGTAATGTTATGAGATGTTTTTTTGTTTCTTAGATTTTTTTTTTGTGTTATTGGATCTTTTTATTGTGCCCTACGTTGTAATTGACAAAATTTGTTGATATTCTAATTGATTCTTAACGAATAAAATAAATAAAAAGAGAATTAAAATTGTTTATGTATTAATAATATAAAAAATAATAATAAAATATCTGTCAAAAATATAAAAACAAATAAATTTTAAAGTTTAACATTTAAAAATTAGATATTTTATTTAGAAATTAATTATTTTTCATAAGATGACAATGCACAATTACATATTATACTATTAATATACAAAAATTAAATCCAGGACAAATATTTAGTAATATAATTATTAATTTAAAAGCTCATTAAACAATTTTTTTAATATGTAATTTTAGTACACTAATTTTCTCTTTCAAAAATATTTTAAAATTTTCAAAAGAAACCTTCTTAGTGTAATAAAAAAAACATCTCAAATTAAATAGAAAGAAACATCTCACAGTGAGTTTAATAAAAAAAATATTCGAATTTTAACAAAAGAAACATCCTACGTTTATTCTCTCAGAAAATTCATTTGCAAGTTATAATCAATGACAAAAAAAATTTTAGACGATCCGACCACGCCACAAAAGACACCGCACACGGCGTTGCGTGTAGTAGTGATGATGATGCATGTCTGCAAGGAGAATGGCGGCGCGAAAAAATACTTACATCAACGACTTAGTGTGGACGGGACTCACGGAGACAACACTTATGGCGAAAGACGCAATGGGGTCAACACCGTTTGTAGGATCGGCGTGAGTGGAGCGGGAGAGGAAGACAACAACATGAACAATATGAGAGTGGGAGAGAAGGTGGGGTGTACAGCTATTTTTTTCCCTTTTTATAGCGAGTAATAGTAAAAAATTAAATTAGGATTTGGTTTAGTCATTTGGATAATATTATGAGATATTTTTTTATTTTATGAGATGTTTTTTTGTATTATTAAATCTTTTTATTGTGACCCATATTATAATTGGCAGAATTGATTGATATCCTAATTGATTTTGTAAACTTTCTCATTTTATATATATATATATATATATATATTCTTTAAAGATGAAATAATTACTGATCTTATTAATAATTATTCTGAAAATACTAATTAAAATTTTGATTTTTTAATTAAAATACTTAATATATTAATTTTAAATTTTTTTATGTGTTTAAATTTCATACATATAAAAAATTTTATACAATTATTTAATTATATTTATAAATTTAATTAATTTTACTAATATGATAATATATAATTGATTATCTATGTAAATTTTTTTATACTAACCGTGTATAAAAATTAATTTTTTTATATATTCAAAACTTTTTTTCTTTTACTTTTTTTAAAGAATGTCTTTAGGAACTGAGGCAATATTTAGCCAAACCCTAATAATACGTAATCGAGAAAATTATTAAATACTAAAGAGGTAAATATCTTTTCTATCTTTAACGTTTAATATTTTTTAAAAATATTTTTAATATTTAATTTTATTTAATTTTGTTCCACAATATTTTCATTCATTCAATTTTGTTTTTAACATTTTTTATTTGTGTCAAAATTATCCTTAAAAAATTTTAATTTTATCTTTAACGTTTTATACGGAGTTAACGTGTGGGAGTAATTTTGATACAAATAAAAAAATGTTAGCGATAAAATTAAATGCAACAAAATATTAACAATATTAAAAAAAAAATCACAAATATGGAGAATAAAAAATATATTTTATCTCTGCTAAACATATATACTTAATTGGGTCTCTAAAAAATATAAATTTTTTCGTTATATTTTTTAGGATCTATTTATCTTATTTATCTAAATAAAAATAACAAGCATGACTAATATAAAGACCTATATATATATTTTTTTAAAGTTAAAAGCTTTAATGGAATAATATTTTTTTAGAGACGAAAACGTGGAATGCAAAATTTTTTGAGAAACTATTGGAGTATATGCTCCAATATTATTATGAAAATTTGTGTGATTATGAATTGAATAGTGAATAGAAAGAGGGAGAGATGGGTTGGGCACTTGGGATTATAAAAGGAAAATTGTCGTGTAGTTGGAAGATGGCAATGGACACAAATAATGTTAATTTGATTACTTGAAAGGGGAAAAGGAGCATACTCAAAGTAAACATGTTTTTTAAGAAAAGATTCTATCATTTTTCAAGAAGTATAAAATACTAATTTTATATTTAATTATAATTATTTATTTATTTTTGTTATTTTGTATTATTTAATTGTCTTAAATCAGGAATTTTCTTTAGTATAAACAAGAATTTCTATTTAAAAAATAATTGAAAATCATTATTTTTTACTTTTTATACAAAAAATTTGAATTTTTTATTTTTGATATTTTCAAAAATTATATATTTAAATATTAAAAAACATTTATAATTTCTAATCATTACTTTTTATTCACACAAAGATATTTTATATAATAATAAAAAAGTTTTTTAATCTAAAATTCAATAGAATAAATTTAACACGTAAAGTATAAAATTATAATAAAATTCTAAAAGAAATCAAAATTCCAATTACGATATATGACTATATGTAAAGAAGATAATTATTATATTAAAATATTAAAAATAATCATGTAACAAATAATTACTATATATTTGTTTATATATTTTACATATCAGTTCATATATTTTTTCTAACTTAATAACAAGTCATTAGACATACAGAAATAACCACACATATAAAAATAAATAATTAAATTTATTTATAACAATATAATAAAATATTTTTATAAAATAATAAAGATCTAATTAACATAATTGTTCAACGTGAAAATTGAAAATTTAGATTGCCTTTGTTATGAAAATAGGATAAAATAAGATACTGAAAATAAATTATAAAAATTTATTTTTATTTTTTTATTAAAAAATTTCAAACGAAAATATAATAATAAAAGTTATAATTTTAAAAAATTAATAAAATTAATAAAAAAATTACATTTTTTTAAATATTTTTATATTATTTTTATTATGATAAATATAAAATATACTATTTTGAGCCTCTTAATATATTATTTCTATTTATATCCTTTCTGTCTAATATAATTTTGTATTTCTATATCTTTATTTTAGTGTTTTATTTTCGTAAACAAATGTAATCTTACAAAGGGAGGCACTTTGATAAAAATGTTAAAAATGTCTTTTTTTTTAAAGATATTTTATAAAAATTAAAATTTAACGCATATAATCAATTAAACTATGTTATTTTTATTAAAATTAGACTGGACAAATCAGTTTAGCTAAAAAATTAATAAATTAAATTTTAAACCAGTATAAATTAATATTTTTTATAAAAAATGACTACAATATTTGTATTATAAAATATGACTAAAATATTCTTATTATATATATATATATATATTAATTTTGAAAACTCTAAATTCTAATTCTATGATGACAAAGAAGAAAAAAACTAAAATTTAAAATTCTCAAAATTAATATATATAATAAGAGTATTTTATTCATTTTTTATAATAGGAGTATTGTAATTATTTTTTTATAAAAAATAACATTAATTTAGATCGATTCAAAATTTGATTTACTATTTTTCGGTCAAATTAATTTATTTGGTCTAATTTTATCAAAATAATATAATTTAATCGATTATATGTGTTAAATTATAATTATTAAAAAATATAAAAAAAAGACGTTTTAGATATTTTTATTGGAGCGATCCCTCTTACAAAACGGTTAGATGATAATATAGTAGACAAAGAATGAATTTTGTATGTTATTGCAAGTTGTTAATTTTTTTATACCATTTCTGCGCACTTGACTGGTTCTGATGACACTCTTTTTCCTTCGCCTTTTCCTTTTCCCTTTCAAACTTCTCCTTCCTCCTCCAAACTCTCTCTCTCTCTCTCTCAACACAACAGTGGTAGTGTGTCATGCCTTGTGGCCCCTACCCTCTCCTCCCACTTGCTCCTACCTTCTCTCTCTCTTTCTCTTTCTCTTTCTCTTTCTATCTTGATGGTCTTCTGCTTCCACTCTTTCCTTTCTCCATAACCGTGAGAGATTCATGCTTGCGCCCTCCGACAAGGGACATGTTTCCGCTTCTTTAGCCTTCTCTCAATTCAACGAGATATGAAGAACATTCTCAAGAAGCTTCATATCATGCCTACTACTAACCAATCACAAGAGGACCAAGCTCCTGCTTCATCAAGGTCCAATAAGAAGATTTCAAATTGGTTGCATTCTGTATCCAATAGGCAGACTCCGATTCCGACTCCGGCGACGGCGACGGCGACGGCGACGGCGACGGCGACGGAGATGGAGCCTTCTGATTCACTTGCCGGTGCCGGTTTGGATTCGGCGCCGTCTAGCACTTTTAGGGAACCTGAAGTGGACGACGACGACGAAGAAGAAGAATATCAGATACAACTTGCTTTAGAGCTTAGTGCAAAGGAGGATCCTGAGGCTGTTCAGATTGAAGCTGTTAAGCAGATTAGTTTGGGATCCTGTGATCCTCATAACACGCCGGCACAAGTCGTTTCATATCGGTACTGGGTAATCGTCTCTATCCACTTTTAACTCCGTTCACTTTAGGTTCAGTTTTCATTCTTGCTGTTTCAATTATGGACAAGAACAAAAGAATTTGGATGAACATTATTTTTTTGAAGATATCTCGATTCTCATGCAGGGATGGTACTTCATTTACATAATCTGAAGATTCGATTTCTGTTTGAGAGAGAGTGTGTGTGTGTATAGCAGAAGGAAATTTATCAAGAGAAAGATAGAGGATCTCTTGTTGCTAGGATTTTGGCATTGTTATAATTAATAGACATTCTGATCGTTGAGTGGTGCTGTTAGATAACCTGTCCTTTAAGAAACCTTTTAAGTAACCGGTGCCGGCCTCCCTAGATGATTGATGTATGAATGTCCAATCTCTGTTAATCTCGGATCAAAGAAAGAAAAGGATAATATAATCTTAAAATGGGTAGGCTTTGAGGACACCTGCTTAGCAATGTTTACTAGGATAGACACATCATGATTTTATCTCTAATTTGTCCTACATTAACTCCTTTCTAACTTATCTCATATCGTAGATTTATGTGCTTCACAGAATTACAATGCTCTTGGTTTTGATGACAAGATCTCGGATGGTTTCTATGATCTGTATGGGACTGTGACTGAGTCTAACTCTGCAAGAATGCCATGCCTTTTGGATCTGCAAGGAACATCAACTTCAGATTCTGTCACTTGGGAAGCAATCTTGGTCAATAGGGCTGCAGATTCCAGTTTGTTGAAACTCGAGCAGGAGGCCCAAGAGCTGGCAGCTAAGGCAAGAAAAGATTTTGAGGTAGTTGTAGATAGTAATTTGGTGCATAAGCTTGCTATCTTAGTGGCTGACTACATGGGTGGACCAGTTGAAGATCCTGAAAGCATGGCAAGAGCCTGGAGGAGTCTCAGTTACAGTTTAAAAGCAACCCTTGGTAGTATGGTGTTACCACTGGGCTCGCTGACCATAGGATTGGCTAGGCATCGTGCCTTGTTGTTTAAGGTACTTGCCCCAACATTTTCTTAACTGATTTGCATTTCAAATAAGAATAATCCCATCCGTCATTGACATAAGGCTTGGTACTACAATAAGTGAGATTTGTGCCAATACGAAATTCTTAGATCACATTAACAGAATTAGTCATCATCACAATGTGTAATGAGATTCCATCATCATTTTTAATAAAAATGTTTCCTCTATATTGTGTGTAGGTTTTAGCTGATAGTGTGGGCATCCCATGTCAGCTGGTGAAAGGACTACAATATACAGGTTCCGACGATGTGGCTATGAACTTTGTCAAGATTGATGACGGGAGGTAACTATCAGATGTGTATTCTGGCAATACAAGGAAGCTGAATTGTTTTGTTTGTATGTGGTTCTCTTCATGGTCTTGGAGACTAAAAAAACTTAATGCTCGCATGCATTGCTTTACTTGTTACGTCGTCATCAATAGTTTGATGAGAGTTTATGTTCAGTGCTTCATCCATCGTATAATGTTCTATACCATAGAAGATGTATTTTGTCATTAGTCCATGTGCTGATCTTTTTTGCCTTCCGTTATGTGTCATTCGATTAACTTTTTCAATTACTCACTTATATTTGTCTGTAGCTTAAAGTTCTCTATTTTTGTTGTTGTAATTTTCTAAAGTGGGAGATGCAAAGCCTTGTTATTATGTATCTATAAGTTGCGTTTGATATGAATTTCAGGGAGTACATTGTTGATCTGATGGCTGATCCAGGAACACTTATTCCTTCTGATGCAGCTGGATCACACATTGACTATGATGAATCTTCTTTTGTAGCTACTCCTTCATCAAGAGACCTTGACTCCTCTCATATGGCATCATTTGGCAGTGGGGTTGGAAGTTCATTTGATGGAACTCTAGACTTTGGGACACAAGATAAAGGAAACAGATCAAAACATTCTGTCCATGCAGGGAAAGAATCTGATGTAATCAGTCCCACTACAGGCAGGGAAGAAGTAAAGAATGCCATAGATAAATTCAAAGGTGCTAGTAATGTGGAAAAGGTCATAGTGAGAGAATCTCCTAGCAGACTTAATTATCCATATATGCATGGAAGATCTCCTTCTTGGACTGAAGGGATCAGTTCCCCTGCCGTGCATGGAATGAAAGTTAAAGATGTCTCCCAATATATGATTGACGCTGCAAAGGAGAACCCTAAATTAGCTCAAAAGCTTCATGATGTTTTACTTGAAAGTGGCGTTGTTGCTCCTCCAAACCTATTTACTGAAGTTTATCAGGAGCAGCTAGGTTCCCCATCTGAGGCAAATTTTCCAGTTGATGAAAAAGGTGAATCAAAACAGGGACGTATACAGCAAGATACTAAGGTTAGTGATAATCAAGGTCTTGCTCAGTTTTTACCTCCTTTGCCCCTTCAGAGAGTACATGCCAAAGCAAGTCCTCGCAGTCAGCTGGACCATTCTAAGCCTTTAGAGGGTTTGGGAGTCAACTTACCTCTTGATACAAGGGAGGCTACTGGACAGCAAATATCGTCTCAGGCAGAAGCAACTCAGGTAAAATATGGGAAAAATGTCCCAGTTGCTGCGGCTGCTGCCGCCGCCGCTGCTGTTGTTGCATCTTCTATGGTAGTTGCTGTGGCGAAGTCAAGCACTGATTCAAATCTTGAGATTCCAGTAGCAGCAGCTGCCACTGCTACTGCTGCAGCTGTAGTAGCAACCACTGCCGCTGTCAGTAAACAGTATGAGCAGAGTAGTCGAAGTGATGCAGATGCAGAGGCTTCTGGTCATGATCTGAGGGGTAATAGTGACGGAGAGCATGTTGCTTTAGGAGCAAACTCAGAGGGCGAGAGAATATCTGATAGATCAGCAAGAAGTGATAGTGCAAAATCGGATTCTGCCCTAGATGATGTTGCTGAGTATGACATTCCATGGGAGGAAATCATGATGGGCGAGCGTATTGGGCTTGGTATTAACTGTTTATTGCTCTCCACATTGTTTTGCATGCTGCTTTTATGCATACACTTACAAGCACTTTCATTTATCTTGTATTACATTGAAAGACTTGATTGCGACTGTGTGCCATATTTTTTGTGGCAGGATCATATGGGGAAGTGTACCACGGTGATTGGCATGGAACTGTGAGTCTCCCCCTTCGTCTCCTCTCTCTCTCTCTTTATATTCATGAACCTATTCAATTATATCATTTTTCACCTTTCTTATGTGTTCCATCTTTTTTACATCTATTGCTTTGTAAGTCCAAGGGAAAAAAATTAAAAACCTAATTTATTAATTGAAAGTGTTTTCGATTCATTTTTCTTTCTGTTCAAAGTAATCGTCTGTTTAAAATGCCAACTTTACTTCTAGGCTTTTACCTGAATTGGCTTCTCCCATTCTTTGTTATCTGTGATCTTGTGAATGTTTTCCTATTGTCTTGTAAATTATAGACCTTCTTATGCATATTTAGTTATATACAAACATGTTTCTGCTCTTTTCATCTGTAGGAAGTTGCTGTAAAGAGGTTTCTAGATCAAGCTATCTCTGGTGAATTACTTGAAGAGTTCAAAAGTGAGGTATAGGCTACTCTACTTCCCACTGTTTATTTGACAACTTCTACTCATTTGTACTCCCAGTTGATTATCTAGAGATGTATAATTGTTCTCAAGTCTGAGTCCACCAACAGTAACATTAGGTTGCTATCCGAAATTCTTCTACCACATATTTGTATCATTCACTATTATTGATGGGCCTTTTGTCAAACTAAAGCACTATATAAAAACTTTGAGAACTCTCCAACATCATCTCATTCAATTATCATGTTTATCTGATGAAACTTCTTCTGTTATCTTCTGTGGTAAATTGAAGTTGGAAAGTTATTAAAATTAACAGGCTTAACTACTTTGACCAGCTGAATTACATGTTTTATCATGTCTAGAAACTACTTGATTAATTATCTAATTTTTTTTTATATCAAGATTCACTAATTCAAAATACTTTTAGAAGTACTTTTGTTTTACTTCTGCAAACATTTTTTAGCATTGGTTCTTACAAGTCGGAATATATATAGGGAAATCAATCAAAAGCTCCTGGACTGGAACAGATTACGTGTTCCTAATTATTGCCTGTGCCTTCTTTTTTTTATATAAAAAAATTATTAGTATTTATTTACTAAATTACCAAAAATATTTCTGCATTAAAAATACTATTTGCCCGTCAAAGTGAACTACGATTTTTAATGTATTTATATACAAATATATATTTCGACTTTGTAAATACTCATTAATTTTCAACTATAGTAGATATACATCAATATCAGTCAGATATAAGTTATGTCTACAAAATATACCTAGCATGTATACAATATATATTCCAATAGTGTATTTTTACCATTGATTTTAATATACATCTAATATGTATATAAATATATATTCCGACCATATACATCTAGTATGTATTTGTACACAAATATATAGTAGTTGATTTTAGTATACAAATACTATTTTACATACATGCATGGTTCCCTTTTGAATTTTGAATACTTCTTTCTGTGGGAGGATGATTGATGTTCTTATTTGATTTATAATGTAAATTGCAATAGGTCCAAATAATGAAGAGACTAAGGCATCCAAATGTTGTTCTCTTCATGGGAGCTGTAACTCGGCCTCCAAATCTTTCTATTGTTACTGAATTTCTTCCTAGGTAACTTTTCTTTATTTTCTGAGCTGGACCCAAGATTGTAGATTTCCAACATTTTGGATGTCAATATTCTCTACCACTACTCTATGAGAAGACTAATGCTACATCTATAAAAATGCTTTCTAAATATAATATTATCTATAAAAATGCTTTCTAGATATAATATTAAGGTTGGGCTAAATTTATTGTTAGCCTAATCCAACCCTATGCAGGCTGATTGAATGGTTGACGTCTTTTCCCTTTTCTTTCCCAAATAATGAGATGTAGATTGTCTTTTGCAGAGGGAGTTTGTATAGGTTAATTCACCGACCTAACAATCAACTAGATGAGCGAAGGCGGTTGAGGATGGCCTTAGATGCTGTAGGGAAATTTTTTATTTTTTAAGTAAAATCCATAGTCATAGCAAATTATTAATACAGTGACAACTGAATCTCACTTGATATATATGTCTCTTCTGACTATTTAGGCTCGTGGAATGAACTATTTGCACAGCTGCTCTCCAGTAATAGTGCATCGTGATTTGAAGTCCCCTAATCTTCTTGTAGACAAAAACTGGGTTGTAAAGGTGGCAATCAAATCTTGTGCTAATGTTAAAGCATGCTGAATGCTATTTTTTGATGTGGTATATCATAATTTCTGTTTTTTGAATAGGTTTGTGATTTTGGCTTATCACGAATGAAGCATAGTACATTCCTTTCTTCCAGATCAACTGCAGGAACAGTAAGCACAATCATAATTTTTATTTTCTGCGTCCAACAGCTATCATATTCCCCCTTTTTTTATTGATTAGTTCCTTCATACTATAATATAAACATTGGCTAATCCAGACACTTGCTATAGCTTTTAACAATTAAAAGTATTAAACAGTATTTTCAAAAGACCGGGGGTTTTCTTCCCATTTTTGGAACTTCTGCCTGTTGCCTTTAGGTACTGTTTTCTTGGAGCTCCTTATTAAGGCCTTCATTTTCTTGCATTATCATTGTATTGTCTGCATTGATGAAAAGAAACTTCAAGACTGCTATTGGGTATGCTGGTTACTTCATTATGTATTATATGCTTCAGGCTGAGTGGATGGCTCCAGAAGTCTTAAGAAATGAGCTTTCCAATGAAAAGTAAGCTTTATTATTCTTGGTATTTGTTAATTTGACTAAGGGAGAGGAAGGTGTTATTAAAACTAAATACAGTTCCTTTCTCTCTTTATTTACTTGAAGATTAATCCTTGTGCTTGCCAATACATTTTAGGCTGTTGCTATGATATGTTTTATGTTGTTTACATTAGCATATGTTGAATATAAATAGACAATTTAATGGATATATTTCATACTTTGTTGAGTATTATTATTATTATTATTCTCCATGCCTGCTTGGTTACAGAATTGTGTAGAGATAACTAGGGATGCTATATGGAGGGTTCTGGACTATAAATTGAAGAATGTGTTTAAGGAATTAGAATATGGTATCTGACAGCTTCTCTTCAGGCTCACTTTGTTTACTTATTTCTTTTCGGCGAAACATTGTTGTAATTCCCTTTCTCTCTCGCAAAGTTCCTTCTTTTATCAACTGAAAGAAATAGTGAAGCCTGTTTACTTTGATGATTTCTGTTAGCGTCATGAACTGGCTCCCTTATCTCAGATCTATCCTCTCATTGGCTTTGCAATTTAAATCATCATTGCTTTTATAATGATTACATGTTGTGATGCATTTTCTAGGTGTGATGTGTATAGCTTTGGGGTCATATTGTGGGAGCTCTCTACACTGCAGCAACCATGGGAAGGAATGAATCCAATGCAAGTTGTTGGTGCTGTTGGTTTCCAACATCGGCGTCTTGACATTCCAGATGATGTGGACCCTGCAGTTGCAGATATCATCAGGCAATGCTGGCAGACGTGAGTGTAACATTTCAATAATTTTGACCCTCCATTCTCACTAGTGACCAGGATATGTTATTGTTGTTTTCATTGAACCAGATAGAATGTTACTGTGCCATAGTCTGACGTCTGAGAAATAGTGTTGGGGATTTATGATTCAAATCTTTACGTACAGATAGATGCATAACTGTGAATTTGATCGTTTAAAGGGTATAAATACACGTATATATGTCTGTGATAGTACATTTCATTTACTTATGTTATGCATGACCAGATATGCTGCATTTTGTATTACAGAGATCCAAAGTTGAGACCCACGTTTACCGAAATTATGGCTGCTTTGAAGCCATTGCAAAAGCCTATTACTGGTTCTCAAGTGGTAAGAACAGGTGGTCAGTCATCCAGAGCTGCCGAAGGCCCTGCATGATAGTAGAACATTATACAGCTAACTGAATGTTTAACTTTGCTGGTAAAAAATTGAGGGCAAGTTGTAGAGTATTTTGCCATTTGGAATCAAAGAAACTGAATGGTTGAAGATCATCGTCTAACGTACACTGTCACTGGACTACTCTTGCTCCTTTCCTTTGTTTTCTGCTTGATTCCTCACTGACTCTATTCTCTTGTGCAATCATTGCCAGGTTGTACCATTTGTTTTGTACAAAATTCTTTGGGAAAATGTTGTAATCAATCAGTTTTTAAGTTTTGATGTCCATAGAATAACTATGATAGTTGCCAGCTCTAAGTGTAACTTGAAAGGAAAAGAAAGGAAAGGAAGGCATAGCAACAAGTGAAATTTGTTTGCTGCTGAACTGTTATTACATATTAGTGACCATGTAAATGTGTTTCAGTTACCAGTATTTCCTTCCTTTTCTCTGTTGATGCACATTCATGTGCTTTTGATTATTGGATATGGTTTCTTGCATTCTCTTTCCCGCTGAATACTTTGGGTGTTTGGAGAGAAGGGTGCTGATTTTGGCACTTGTAGAGTACAATGTTGAAGTTGCTCCATTGCACATGCTTAGCACTTAAGTATAATAATTGATGGAGGCGTTTCTTTCCAACCAGAACTGTAAATTTAGAGTATCCACCATTTTTTGTAGATCAAAATAGATGGAATTTTTAAAGTAATTAAAAATGGGGAGTTTGGGAGTTCATTTGCTTAGGTATCATCACTAAAAATTTTTATATTTATATTTATAAATTATAAATTATTATTTGCTTAGGTTGTTATTTTTAAATTTTAAATTATTTGTTTGGGTTGTTATAGTTAGGTTGTTATTTTTTAAATTTTAAATTATTTTATTTAAATTATTATTTTTAAATTTTAAATTATTTTATTTAAGTTGTTATTTTTAAAATTTTAGCACTATTTTTTAAAAAATTGTTGATTTTTTTAGCATTATTTTTTAAATTTTTTAGATTTTTTTCAAAAATTGTAGCTACATACGTAAATTTAAATATATTTACGTTAATTTAGAATTTTAAAAATTGTTAATATATTTATTTACTTTATCTGTAAATTTAATTTAAATTTAAATTAAAGTCAATTAAATTTAAAAAATTTTAGCTATGAGTCAACTATAAAAGTATAAGTTATGTATAGCACCACAATTTAAAGTACATCAAACTCTTTCTTTACATACATTCAAAATCTAAAATTTCTCTACTTATTTCAATGGCTGATATTCACAAAATCGCAGAAATCAATCCTACAATCGATAATTTGTGTGTAAGTATACGAGTGATATGGTTATGGACACTACCAAGTTACGAAAATTCTTCATTACCATACTCAATTGAGATGGTTTGGCTCGATAAAGAAAACTAATATTTTTTTTATTTTATTTTAAATTTGTTTGTTTATCCCCATCTACACGCCTCGGTTAAGAGAGAGTTCGTGTCTCAATTCGTGAATTTGCTAAAGGAATGAATATCTTACCAAATAAGATATTTTGGTGTTGAACTCGATGAGAGTAACTTCAAGACTACACATCATGAATATGTGGTTAATTTAAACTAACGTATTGATGTGTACAGACTTCCAAAATCGTCGTATCCCACAATATGGATTTAATTGTGAGTTTTGACACTTTCAATGTTCCTGAATACGATTACAACTAAGTAGTCGGTAAGTTTATTGTTTTAGAAAAAGTAAATTTTATTTATAAATTTATTTATTTTATTGATAATTTTGGCTGTATTTTTTTTATAACAAACTTATTGACAACAATTTTTTTTTTATTTTAAATCATTTCAGATGTTGTTGGATATCTTGCTGGAATTGAAAGTGAGAGGACTTAAAAAAATGACAAATCTATCAAGTACACTATTATTGAATTAGAGATTGATGATGGATAACCATATATTTATTTTTATAAATCTAAAAATTTTGATATTCTCATCTTTTTAAATTGTCATTTTAACTTATTTTATTATGAATATTTTTATTAATATTATTAATAGGTAACAAACGTTTTTATTCAAAGGCAACGTTTTTGATAAAAAAAAAGTAACATTTTTTTATTAATAGTATTTAAATTTTTTGAAAAATGAGTTCGGATTGATTTTGAAAAAAAGTGTTTAAATCTTTTTTTAAAAATAATTTTAATAGAAAGCATTCTTTCCGTATAGTTAGGTTTTTATGAGTTTAAAATAATTAACAAACTAATTATTAATTTTTTTAAATTGTGTTTGACGTTTTAATTTTATTGTTAATTTTTAAATTTTAAAACATAAAATATATATAATTTGATATTATTTTATCGATAGTTATTTTTTAGTTGTAATTATTTTTGTTTATTTTATTATAAAAAATATATTTAACATCAAACATTCTATTTAACATAAAAAAATAATACAGTGTGCATTTTTTGGCAATTATGCACATAAATTAAATGCTTTTTTGGGATTCGATAATAAAGATGGAGCTGTTATCGTCTTACAATTTGTTAGAGTAAAATTATATAATGGTAATATTTATCCATAATTATGTAAATTTTTATATGTGAGTTTTTACTAATTTTGTATTAAATTAAATTTTTCAGAAAAAATTATTTTACAAAATTTCATGTATGGCACAAAGATGTTCTTCAATCTTGAAGAAATAAATGTCATCCAATTTAAAAATAGGTGGGTATATATATTTTTTTAATTCTTTAGTTTAATATTATGTGTGTTATCTAACGTAGTTTTTTTTTTTTGCTTTATTTATCTAGCTTCGTGAGATTTGAAGAACCTAGGGATAATATGGCGCAATTCCAAATGAGGCCACATTCTTAAAAATTTATCAAGACAAAATCATTGAGCAGTTAAAATAATTAGATATGATATTTTTTTCTATAAAAAAGTTGAGAAAAAAATTAATTTAAATTTGTTGTAAGTAGCCAAGACAATACAAATAGCACTTTGAAAAAAAATCTTAATAATTTAAATTTTCTGAATTTGGTGAGTTTTTAAATCTAAAAGATATATCTAAATAAATAAGATGAATAAACAAAAATAATCAATGTACAACAAATTTAAATTAATTTTTTTCTCAACTTTTTTATAGAAAAGAAAATTACCATATCTAATTATTTTAACTTCTTAATAATTTTGCCTTGATAAATTTTTAAGAATGTAGCCTCATTTGGAATTGCGCCATATTATCCCTAAGTTTTTCAAATCTTATAAAGTTAGATAAATAAAGCAAAAAAAAAAAGAAAAAAAAACTACGCTAGATAACACACATAATATTAAACTAAAGAATTAAAAATATATATATATATATATATATATATATATATACTCACCTATTTTTAAATTGGATGATATTTGCTTCTTTAAGATTGAAGAACATCTTTGTGCCATACATGAAATTCTGTAAAACAATTTATTCTAAAAAATTTAATTTAATACAAAATGAATAAAAGCTCACATATAAAAATTCACATAATTATGGATAAATATTACCGTTATATAACTTCACTCTAACAAATTATAAGACGATAACAGCTCCATCTTTATTGTTGAATCTCAAAAAGTATTTAATTTATGTACATAATTGCCAAAAAATGCACACTCCATTATTTTTCTATGTCAAATAGAATATTTGATGTTAAATATATTTTTTATAATAAAATAAACAAAAATAATTACAACTAAAAAAGTAACTATCAATAAAATAATATCAAATTATATATATTTTATATTTTAAAATTTAAAAATTAACAATAAAATTAAAACGTCAAACACAATATAAAAAAATTAATAATTAGTTTATTAATTATTTTAAACTCATAAAAAACTAACTATACGAAAAGAATGTTTTCTATTAAAATTATTTTAAAAAAAAGATTTAAACACTTTTTTTCAAAATCAATCCGAACTCATTTTTCAAAAAATTTAAATACTATTAATAAAAAATTGTTGCTTTTTTTATCAGAAACGTTGCCTTTGAATATTTGTTATCTATTAATAATATTAATAAAAATATTCATAATAAAACAAGTTAAAATAACAATTTAAAAAGATGAAAATATCAAAATTTTTAACTTTATAAAAATAAATATATGATTATCCATCATCAATCTCTAATTCAATAATAGTGTATTTAGTAGATTTGTCATCCTTTTCAAGTCCTCTCACTTATAATTCTAACAAGATATCCAACAACATCTGAAATAATTTAAAATAAAAAAATTATTGTCAATAAATTTGTTATAAAAAAATACAGCCGAAATTATCAATAAAATAAATAAATTTATAAATAAATTTTACTTTTTCTAAAGCAATAAACTTACCAACTAAGTAGGTTTAATTCGTATCCAGGAACATTGAAAGTGTCAAAACTCACAAAATTAAATCCATATTGTGGGATACGATAATTCTGGAAGTCTGTACACATCGATACGTTTAAATTAACTACATAGTAGCCTCGAAGTTATCCTCATTGAGTCCAACACCAAAATATCTTATTTGGTAAGATATTCTTTCTTCAACAAATTCACGAATTGAGACACGAGCCCTCTCTTAACCGAGGCGTGTATTTTTTCTCCTTAGAATTGATAAACAAAAATCAAAGAACAATTAGATGGGGATAAACAAACAAATTTAAAATAAAATAAAAAATATTAGTAGAAAACTCACGTCTTCATCGAGACAAACCATCTCAATTGAGTATGGTAATGAAGAATTTTTGTAACTTGATAGTGTCCATAACCATATCACTCGTGTATGTACACACAAATTGTCGATTGTAGGATTGATTTCTGCGATTTTGTGAATATCAGCCATTGGAATAAGTAGAGAAATTTTAGATTTTGGATGTATGTAAAGAAAGAGTTTGATATACTTTAAATTGTGGTGCTATACATATCTCATAACTTATACTTTTATAGTTAACTCATAACAAAAATTTTTTAAATTTAATTGTCTTTAATTTAAATTTGAATTAAATTTGCGAATAAAGTAAATAAATATTAACAATTTTTAAAATTCAAAATTAACGTAAATATATTTAAATTTACGTGTGTAGCTGCAATTTTTGAAAAAAATCAACAAAAATTTAAAAAATAGTGCTAAAAAACAAAAAAAAATTTAAAAATAGTGTTAAAATTTAAAAAATAACAACCTAACTATAACAATCCAAACAAATAATTTAAAATTTAAAAATAACAATCTAAACAAATAATAATTTATAATTTATAAATATAAATATAAAAATTTCTAGTGATCATGTCAGCATATAAGCTCCTCATTTACCTTACTTTAAAGATAAAAATAACTAATTTTTATATAAATATTAAGCATATAATTATTTAAAAGAAGGGTAAATACCCTTTCCGCCCCTTGAACATTTTAAAGTGGGACATATTGCACCTTTATCATCCAGAAATCTCTACCCGATCCTCAACCAACGACATAAGTGAACGAATCGACCCCTGTGACCGGTTGCTAACAGGTTACCTGGTTGACGTGTCAGGTGGATGCTGAGGTGTCAACTGAATGTGCCACGTGTAAGTAAAATTTGTTTCAGGGACTCAAAACCCCCTCCCTGCAACTCAAACGGCGTCGTTGTGTTGGGTTAATATTCCCTCTCACTTTCGAAGTACATTTACTGTAATCTCCCTCTTATTTTCATTCATTCACTAAAAAGTCCTAACATTTCATCTTCCACTATTGTTTCCCTCCAGAACCTTTGCACGACGCTAGAACGGAAGTGTGGGATAATCGAATCTGTGACGAACGTGTGCAGGGCATAGACGTTCACTGTGTGAGACGGCAGTGAAAGGTTAGTTCAGATTTTCATTTTTCACATTGTATTAGTTAAGAATGTAGTTGTTTTCCATGCATGTCTATGCGGGGTGTGATGTGAGGAGCTTTACCGTCGAGATGATTAGTATGATTAATGGATAAAGTGGTTAAGAAGAAACACTGTTTTTAGTTAGGGTTTGATAATGTTAGTGGTTGATAAATGTAGTGAGTAATCCGGGTAATGAAATTTGTATGTAGTGGTTATAGTGATGATAATGTTGGTGGCATTATTGTGCATTACGGTAAAACTATTTTTAAATGTTGTAGATGTATGTGTTTGTGATCCCTGTGTTTAACCATGGCGAAAAGCTTGTTAGAGCTAATGGTAAGCTACATTACTTAGATGGGAAGGTAGAGAAGTTTCCTCCAATGGATATTGATTTCGTAAACAAGAAGGATTTGGAGGAACTTTTCAAGGGTTTGGGGTACTTGACATACAAACAAATCTACTGGCACGACCCAACTGTTATTGAGTTTGAGGATGGTCTGCATGTGCTCTATGGTGATAAGGAGATCAACAATATGTGCGACTTCACTATGAGGCATAATCTGAAGGAGTTCCACCTTTACTTTGAGCATGGAGTGGATATCCCTGATGTAACTGATGATGAGCCTGTGGAGGAGGAATGGGTATCTGAAGATGAGGATGTCTTGGCGGTGACACATTCTTCAAAATCTTCTTCCTTCTCCTACGATTCATACGAGAGTGCTGAAGATGAAGCTTACAAGCCCCCTCCTCCTGGGTATGAAACTGACAGTTCTGAGGAGGCTGTTGATGTACAAACTAAAAAGAAAAAAAATTTAAAGTCTTGCTCACCTAACACCACGGCAAAGAGAAGGGCCTCCAGGAGATATACTGGTAAGAGGAGGATGAAGCATGTTCTGAATACAGAAAGGGAAAGTGGGCCTAGCAGTGGAGATTCATGGTTGGGCCAAGGCCCAGGTAGTAGAGGCTGTGTTGGGCCGGATCTGGGTAATATGGAAGGTCCAGCTAGTGAGGGAAATGTGGGACAAAAGGGGGTTTCAAGTCAGGCTGGTGAGGAATTCTTTGATGGTGATGATATTGTTTATGAATATGAGTCTGAGGGTTTTGTGACTCCAGTTTCATCTGATGATGAGAGGGGCCCTTCTGGGCCAGATTTTAATGAGGGCAAAACATTTAGAGAGGTGCAGTTTAGACTAGGGATGCAATTTGTAACTATGGAGCAATTTAAAAGGGCACTTAAGGATGTCTTTGTACAAGATGGAAGGGATTGCATGTACCTAAAAAATGAGCTGGGGAGAGTTAGAGCAGCCTGTGCTGAGGAAGATTGTCCTTGGCTGATTTTTATGTCGAAGAACTTGGTTACCAAGTCTTTTGAGGTCAAGACATTCCACAATGAGCACACATGTGGCCGGGATTATGGCAGCAACCTTGCTGATAAAAAATGGGTGGCTGAGAAATTGGGGCTGAGACTAAAAACGCAACCAAAGTTGACACCTAGGGAGGCAATGCAGCATATGAAAGAAGACTATAATGTTCAACTGAATCGGAAGATGATTACACGAGCAATAAAGCAAGCTAGGGAGACTGTGTTGGACAGTGAAGGGGCTCAATTTGGGAAGCTTAGGGACTATCTGAATGAGATACACAAAAGCAATCTCGGGAGCACAGCACATATGAACACCTTACCCCAGCCACAAGGGCCAAACTTGTTTCAAAGATTGTATATCAGTTTTGATGCTTGTAAAAAAGGCTTCAAGAATGGGTGCAGGCCTCTCATCGGTTTGGATGGGTGTTTTCTGAAGGGTTACTATGGAGGCCAATTGCTTTCTGCAGTGACCCAGGATGCAAATAATCATGTATTTGTGATCGCATTTGGTGTAACTAGGATTGAGAACACTGATAATTGGAAATGGTTTCTGACCTACCTTCAGGAAGATTTCGGGTCAAGCATGCTCTTTGGATGGCATTTGATGTCTGATCAACAGAAAGTAAGTTTCATAATTACTAGCTAGCATCATGTATTGTTGAGTTTTCTGTTAGATTAAATGTGTGATATCATATACTGCAAGGTCTTGTTTGGGCAGTCCAAGAGGTGATGCCAAATGCATTTCATAGGAACTGTGTGCTGCATATGTGGAAAAACTGTGAAAAGAGGTTTAGGGACAAACATGTTAAGGGTTGTGTTTGGGAAGCAGCTAGGAGCACAACTCCAGTTCAGTTCAAGGCTGCTATGGATAGGTTGAAAACTGTGAGTAATGGAGCTTGGGAGTACATGAGTAAGTTTGACCCTAAGGTATGGTGTAGGGCTTTTTTCAGTCACTATCCTAAGAACGTTGCTGTGACAAACAATATGTGTGAGTCTTAGAATGCAGTGATTGTGGAGGCTAGGGAGAAACCAATCCTGAAACTGTGTGAGGAGTTACGGGTTCATATTATGAACAAAATGGCTAGACACAAGAGGATCCTACGGGCATATAAAGGAAAGCTGGCTCCAGTACAACAAATAAAATTGGACAAATGGATTAAGCCAGAAAGTCACAAGTGGAATGCTCAATAGTGTGGTGACAATGACAGGGTTGTGTTTGAGGTATCCAGGAATACACACAAGCTGGGGGTTAACCTGAAAAATCAAACATGCACATGTAACTTATGGCAGCTCACAGGTTAGGTGAAAGCATGTCAATCAGTTTCAATTTTTTTTGGCAATGTTGTTGAGATATGACAGATGTTATAATTGCTAAATTCTGTAATGTAGGCGTACCTTGTGTTCATGCTGTTGCAGCCATATCCAGAGTGAGGGTAAAAGCAGCTGAAGACTTCGTGTCTCCATTTCTCACTATGGAGGCAATAAGGAAGACATATGACATCTGTATCAACCCTGTACCCAGTGAGGAGTTTTGGGAACCAACTGACCAACTGAAGGCAGATCCACCAAAAATAGTGAGACCTGTTGGTAGACCAGTTAAGAGGAGAAAGGAATCAGCTACCCCTCCAGCTCCAACTAATGGCAGCAAGGTTAGAAGGACCTTCCAGGTTACCTGTAGCAAATGCGGAGAGGCTGGCCACTACTTCAAAACATGTAAGGGAGCACCTAAAAATCCTAACTGGCAACCAACAATGAGGAGAACTAAAAGGTATGGAATAATTTTTTCCACAATATGGTTTTCTTTCTGCAGCCATGGAATACTACCAAAGTTAATTGAACTCTTAACTCATTGTTCAGGGTGGTACTTCTGGCCAATCTCAGAACAAACCCATGCATCAGAGGCCGAACCCTACTTTACAGGAAATTAGGGTTAGATATCTGAAATTTACTTTGCTATGCTTTTTGTTCTTTAGGTTTACTGGCTTCATTGGTTTTGTGTATGTTTGTTGCTGAATGGTTTGCCATATTATTGTTGTACTCCTCGAATAGGCTAAGCTAAAGAAGCATAAGAAAAAGATGCCCAAGAGGCCACATGCTCCACAAGAGGAAATGCCAATTTCTCAATCTGCCCCTCCAGTGGTATATGTTATAGTATACTATGCAGTCTAAGTTGTTTACTCTTTTTTTTTCTTACTAACTGGATTATTTTGGATGTTGTTGAATAGCAATCTCAAGGTGAACCAGCCCAGACAAGGCCTGCACCACCAGCCCAGCCAAGTCCTGCACCACCAGCCCAGACAAGGCATGCACCAACAGCCCAGCCCACTCCTGCACCACCATCCCAGCTCAGTCCTGCACCACCAGCCCAACCAAGTGCTAGACTTAGGTCCAAGCTAAAGACCTTTAGGCCACCAGGTCCTCTGTCTCCACAAACAAGCCACCAACCAGCATCTGCAGCAGAAAATCTTGAGGCCATCACCAAGAAAACAGTTGCTGCATCAAGTGGAGGAACCTCTTCAGACTTATTGAAGTTCATTCCAACCCCAAATTTCAGGCCACCTAAGCAGACTTAGTTAACTAGGAATTTTAGACTATAAGACTTAAGTGTTTGTCTTGCTGTTTATGTTTTTTTGGCAACCAGAATTCTGAAAACTGCATATGTTTAAGGACATGTTTTTTTTGGAAAACTACTTGGACTCACATAGTGTGTGAGTTTTATTTTGTAAACTTTGTCTGGTGTACCTTCTGTGTTACCAAGATGGAAACTTTGCTCACATGGCTTGGATTTGTGAAATGACAATGCTTTACCCTTGTGAAAAGGTTGCATTTTTACTATGGTTTCAATTTGGTTTACCATGATTCTGTCAATCAATTACACACAAATCATGAAATGCAGAAAATACTCATAACTGACTAATTAAACTCTATTAATCTAGAAACAAAATTCATTACAATTTCACATTCTTTTCTTTCACTACATCCAGACATTGAATCCATTACAAAACACTAAATTTACAATGTCAAAGGCATATTAACATTATGCAGCTGTTACTATACTAAATCCCTTTTCTATTACAATGCCCAACAAGATCAACCCAAACACTTTCCATCTGCTAAGAGCACCACTGTTAATCTCATCGCTTTTGACCTCATCCATCTTCTTCTCTATCTCTGCAATTCTTTCTTCCATCTTTTTCGTTGAGTTTGATACTGCCTCTTGTACCACCTCATCAATACAAAAAGAGGCAACATACTCATCTAGCCAGGCAAAGTATTTGCAATGTACTCTGTTGTTCTACATCAAACATGCATACTGTTCAGCTCCAACAAGTTACCAAAATAACGCAGCAACCCAAACAAAAATGATTTCCAAAAAATTTACCTTCAAATAGGAACAACCAAAGAAAAGCCTCCTAGGATTTTTTGAAGATCCAGATTCGAACAAAATGGCGTATGATCCGCAATTGCACACTGGAGAAACAAATTTCTTCTTCATCCTTCTCGACGCTCCTTCCAAAATGCTTCCATCGGCACTCATTCCACTGCCCCAACTCTCGTCACTCCCACCGCATCTTCTCTCGCGACTCCATGAAGCACCAGAATTTGCACTTGCCATGCCCACCGTTGCAGGTCCTCTCAGATAGCCAGAAGATGCAAACCCTAAACCTTTTCAATCATTTAAGAATGGGGGAATATTAACCCAACACAACGACGCCGTTTGAGTTGCAGGGAGGGGGTTTTGAGTCCCTGCAACATATTTTACTTACACGTGGCACATTCAGTTGACACCTCAGCATCCACCTGACACGTCAACCAGGTAACCTGTTAGCAACCGGTTACAGGGGTCGATTCGTTCACTTATGTCGTTGGTTGAGGATCGGGTAGAGATTTCTGGATGATAAAGATGCGATATGTCCTACTTTAAAATGTTCAGGAGCCGAAAAGGGTATTTACCCCATTTAAAAATTTCTAGTGATTATGTCAGCATATAAACTCCTCATTTACCTTACTTTAAAGATAAAAATAACTAATTTTTATATAAATATTAAGCAAATAATTATTTAAAAGAATAAATGTTTTGTAACCAGCATCAATATTAATTGAAAGAAAAAGATTTATCCCCGGCCATCTTGCTTTACTCATCAGCAAAATGTTTATATTTTATTTTGTAGATTGGTTATCACTGTCCAACTATTTTATTCTTTCATTCTTCTTCATCACTTACCAATTTCATAGTAATGTTATCTGTCTGAATAGCAGTGATGATAGTATTGAATTAAATCGTCACAATAAAAATTATTATTAATCATATAATGCGCGGGAACTTTGTTCGAAAACAGTTAGGTAGTTGCAGCTTGAGAAAGAAGAAGAAGCAACAATCTCCTTCCACAGACGCAGAGATTTTGAAATGGAACAAGGCCATCTCCACTCACATGCGCAATGGCGAATGCGACTCAGCTCTCCGCTTATTCGACTCGATGCCTCATCGAACCTCCGTCTCCTACAACACCATGATCTCTGGCTACCTCAGGAACGGCCACTTCCACCTTGCAACCAACCTGTTCGACAAAATGCCCCAAAGGGATTTGTTTTCCTGGAATGTCATGCTTACTGGATACATCAGGAATCGGAGGCTCGGTGATGCCCGCAAGCTGTTTGAACGAATGCCCCAAAAGGATGTTGTGTCCTGGAATGCCATGCTCTCTGGGTATGCCCAGAATGGCTATGTAGACGATGCAAGAGAGGTGTTTGAGAACATGCCTGAAAAGAATTCCATCTCGTGGAATGGGCTGCTCGCAGCTTATGTTCAGAACGGAAGATTCGAGGAGGCTTGTCGCTTGTTTGAGTCCAAGTCAAACTGGGATTTGATTTCTTGGAACTGTTTGATGGCTGGGTATTTGAAGAGGAACATGTTAGGTGGTGCTAGGCGGCTTTTTGACCAGATGCCTGTTAGGGATAACATTTCGTGGAATACTATGATTACCGGTTATGCCCAGGATGGAGATATGCTGGAAGCCAGGAGATTGTTCAATGAGTGTCCAGTACAGGATGTGTTCTCGTGGACAGCAATGGTGTCGGGATATATACAGAATGGGATGTTGGATGAAGCAAGAAGGATTTTTGATGAAATGCCTTTGAAAAATGAGGTCTCATACAATGCAATGGTTGCTGGATATGTGCAGAGCAAGGAAATGGACATAGCAAGGGACTTGTTTGAGGCAATGCCTTGTCGGAATATTAGTTCATGGAATACCATGATTACTGGATATTGTCAGAATGGTGATATAACCCAGGCTAGGAACTTGTTTGATAAGATGCCTCAGCGTGATTCTGTGTCTTGGGCAGCTATAATTGCTGGTTATGCTCAGACTGGTCATTATGAAGAGGCTTTGAACATGTTTGTTGCGATGAAACGAGATGGAGAAAGTTTAAATAGGGGTACCTTTAGTTGTGCTTTGAGCTCTTGTGCTGATATTGCAGCTTTGGAGTTAGGGAAACAAGTTCATGGGCAAGCGGTGAAGACGGGATATGAGATGGGGTGTTTTGTTGGGAATGCACTTCTTGCAATGTATTTTAAATGTGGCAGCATAGACGAAGCTTATGATATGTTTGAAGCAATAGAAGAGAAAGACATCGTCTCTTGGAACACAATGTTAGCTGGTTATGCTAGGCATGGATTTGGCAAACAGGCCTTATCAGTATTCGAGTCGATGAACAAAGCAGGTGTTAAACCAGATGAAATTACAATGGTATGCATTTAAATTTTATCATGAATTTCTACTACCATGGCTGTCATGATCCACTGTCATCGGCACTTCATTTTTTTCATGGTACTTTCAATTTTTGTTTTTACCTCACCCTTTGTACATAAGAGATCGATAGTCCTGTTTATATGTTATTAAATATTAAGAAATTCATTTGCGTAGGATAATATCGCTCTTATTATTTATTTAACCACCTATTTATCTCATGAGTTTTCATATAGGTAATCCCTGCTCTAAAGGGAGTCATGCATTTACCATGTTTCCATAGATACAACTTTGTTAATAGTTGCTTTGCTTATAGGTTTTTCTCGTGTAATTAAATATTGCAATATTCTTCTTTTTACCATTGTTCAGGTGGGTGTTCTGTCTGCCTGTAGTCATACTGGCTTGATTGACAAGGGAACTGAATATTTTTATTCAATGAATGAGGTTTACGGTATAACACCAAATCCAAGACATTATGCTTGCATGATTGATCTTCTTGGTAGAGCTGGGCGCCTGGAAGAAGCACAAAATTTAATGAGAAGCATGCCTTTCGAACCAAGTGCTGCAGCATGGGGTACTCTACTAGGTGCTAGCCGGATTCATGGCAATACCGAGCTGGCTGAAAAGGCTGCTGAGATGGTTTTCAAGATGGAGCCTCATAACACAGGAATGTATGTCCTTCTTTCAAATCTATATGCAACTTCAGGCAGATGGGTCGATGTTGGTAAGATGAGATCAAAATTGAGGGACGCCTGTGTGCAGAAAGTACCTGGGTATAGTTGGGTTGAGGTACAAAACAAAATTCATAAATTCACAGTTGGGGACCGCGTCCACCCAGAAAGAGACAGAATATATGCTTTCTTAGAAGAGTTAGATCAGAAAATGAAGCTTGATGGGTATGTTTCATCAACCAAATTGGTTCTGCATGATGTGGAAGAGGAAGAAAAGGAGCACATGCTCAAGTATCACAGTGAGAAATTGGCTGTAGCATTTGGAATTCTGACCATACCTGCTGACAGACCAATACGTGTCATGAAAAACTTGCGTGTGTGTCAAGACTGTCATAATGCCATCAAACACATATCCAAGATTGTTGGAAGGTTGATAATCTTGAGGGACTCCCATCGCTTTCATCACTTCAGTAACGGAATTTGTTCTTGTGGAGATTATTGGTAAGAGTGGAGAGAATATTATTAAAAAGATGAGGAGATTAATGTGATGAAAGAGTTGCTAAGAAGTAGCACTGAGAAGTTCATTGATGGACGCTTCGTTCGTGGCGGAATTAATGTCCAAGTACTTCACCCGCCGCAAAATTATAATCTGATTGTGGAATCAGTGAGCTCGTTTCTTTTCAGAATGAATTCTGGATTTCAGCATTGACTTCAGCTTTGAATTTGAGAGCTTCCAAAGTCCTGATTCTGATTTGCTAGATGAGGCAGCTGTATTCATTTCTGGTGCACCTGATGCTGACATGTTTTCATCTAACAACCTTGATACTGCCTGCAAAGTTTATTCATAAAATTGAAAATGAAGCAGATGATGATATCCAAGATTTAGAACCATGGTGTCAGCAGAAAGCATACCTCGATTCTGAATTTGAGGAGCACAACTGTACCCTTTGACAAGAAGAAATTGTTAAGAGTAAAAAGTGGTCTAGAGCAAACAAGATTGTGAAGTCCTAACAAGGTATTTGAATGAAAATGTCCAAAAAAACCAATACTATTCTTTGCATTCTCAATAAGCTGGATTATAAGAACCAAAGATGAATGGTTTCGTTGAACACCAGTTAGTTGGATACCTCATATTTTAATGTAGTGTGATTGAAAAAATAATCAATGAAAAAAGAATCAAAACAATGAACAACCCATATTTAAGTTCAACAATGTTACAATTTAGGTGTACACAAAAAATCAAGTACTAAATTAGACATCGGTAGATAATACACGTTTAAATACAAAAATACATATTCAAAATGAGTTGAAAAATAAAATTACAAATATATGATGACTGTACTTTTGGGTATATAAGATTTCGTTTATAGTTATGTGTATATTTATCTCCTTTAAATTAATAAGATTAGAATGTAGAGATGTTTGAAATAATTTAAAAAACAAAATCGATATAATTTGTTACTATTTGTTTCAGATTGATTTTAATTTTTCAATCTAATCAAATTTTATTCGACTTGATTGTGATTTGTATTGTATTAATTATTTTTTTAATGAATAAAAATTCTACATTCAAACAAAATTTTTATCTAAGTCTATCCAAGGTGTTGTAACAACTTTTCAAATCACGCGCTCTTTTCCTTCTCCTTTTTCGTTTCTTTCTCCTTCTCTTCCTCCTCATATTTCTTCTTCTTCTTCTAAATTCACATAGGTTCTTCTTCTTCCCTTCTTCTCCTCTTTCTCTTCCTCAATTGTATAGTACTAAATGAATAGAACATTATCCATTATATAAAATCAAATTCAAAATAATTTTCTGCATAATAAACCGAATATATCATTATGGTGAAACAATTGTATAATATTAAATGAACGATCCATTATATAAAATCAAATTCAAAACGCCAGTATCTACAATTTAGAGATTATCAATTCAATTAAGAACACCTACGTCCATTCAATTCAATTTAATTTAGCAATTGCATTCCATTCAATTCGATTGAAAAAATAATCCATTAACAAAATATTTGTGATGTTGGTGATGACAATAACAAGAGGAGAAGAAAATGAGGAGGAGAAATCTGCGTGTGCGAAGGAGGAGGAGGAGGAGGAGGTATACTTGAATTTGAAAGAAGAAGATGACTATACGTGTAAGAAAAAGCGCATGTAACGACGCTCTTTTAATGAGAGTGGTTTTTGTTAGTATTAGATCTACTTGGATAAACTTGGATGAAAAAATACTTAGATATGTAGCAATACTTTTTTTTTAATTCATGTTATTCGGCATTGGATTCGGTGGTCCCAGAACGTTTGGACCATTAAATGGTCTCATAACACATGTTTTTTAAGTTTTTTTAACAACTAATAAATAGTTCTTTTCTAATTTTAATTACAAATTAACCCCATATATTTTATTTAATTATAAAAACTATTTTTTATTTTATAAATTATTATTTTATCATTCATCTATTATGTTTATTAACAATAAAAATAAAAAACAATAACAAATTAGATCTTCTATTGATCGTAATAAATTTTTTGGCTACTCTAATCGATTAAAAGTTTATATTTGATCCGTGACGTTCGTCAAGACTGTGAAATCGTGTTTATTTAAAAATCAATCGATTGGATTATCAAAACAATTGATTGAATTTCAGGTTTTCCATAACTCAATCGATTGGACTACCGGTTATCACAAAACAATCAATTGAAAATTGCAAGGCAGCATGGTTTTCGCAAAAATGTTGGTTTTTTAAAATTCAATCGATTTCTTATCCTACCCAATCGATTGAAGTCGTCAAAGCAATATGGATTTGCCCAATTCAATGGATTGGTGGTGTTACCCAATCGATTGAATTGTGTACTACACTATTTTCAATTTTCTTATCGTTTTTATAAATTATTATCTTATTATTCATCTATCTTAACTTTAAAATTCTATCTTCAATTTTTAAGATTTTATTTTTATTTAGATACTCTAATCTTATCTTTTCTTTAATATTAACATTATAAAGTGGTGAATAAATCTATCACCAATTATTCAATCCCACCATTAGAATCGTGTATCAATCTCTTTATGTATCATAAGAGAGTGGTGCAGGCTTATGACTCGATGCCTGGGTAGTTATAATGTCTCTTGACTTACCTTTTTTGAAATCATGTATTGGTTGGTAATGAATGTTCTTATTTTTTACCGGGAATTCGTTGCTTGAAATGTTCCTCCTTTTTTGAGAAATTCATATTAAACACCCCCAATTGGAAATTCCCCAATTGGAAATACCGGTGGTGTAGGGGATATCAGCCGTGCAGGAGATATTCAATATTCTCCTATTTTAATTACTTTTTATGTCTGCTCAAATGTTTTGTATTGAAATCCAATTATCCTTCTGTGTTATTCATCATGCAGAATGGCGAATTGCCGAGTGATGCTGGTGTCATCTCCAGAGCTGTGAAACAGATGTTCGATATATTGGAGGCTCGCACAACATGAAAGTAACGTTATTAGAGTTTTACAATGAGGAAATAACAGATCGTGTGCCTCCTGAGAAAACTGTAAAATCTGAAGATGATAAGTCTAAAAGTCCTATCGCTCTAACGGAGGATTGGAAAGGGGGCTTCCATTGTTAATCTAGAAAGAATTGATTAAAAATTTGTAATATATATACTTCATATATGTCTTAGCAATATATGAACAAATTATTAAAATGTTTTGATATATATTGCATGGTATTTTTTTTTTCTAGTCAAGATTCAATAGAGGAGTCAAATCTTGAACAAATGAAAAGAACAAAATAGAATGCAAACAAATAAAAAGATATGAAATTTTTTTACATAAATTAATCATATAAAATAAAATATAATTCACAAGACATAAAATTTGTATGGCATTGTTGTTGAAATAATAAATGAAAATCACATTACTTCATCATAAAAATATGAATTTTTTAAACTAAAATATCTCTATAGTGCATAGAAATAGAGAAAAATTGTAAAAGCTTTCAATCCGATAACACAACCACCAATCGATTGAATTGGGCAAATTCATATTGCTTTGAAGCTTTCAATCGATTGGGTAACATAACCAATCGATTGAATTGGGCAAATTCATATTGTTTTGATGACTTCAATCGATTGAGTAACACAACCAATCGATTGAATTGTGAGACCTCAGGTTGTTTGGAAGAATTCAATCGAATGAGTAGTATAAGGAATCGATTGAATTTTAAAAAACCCACATTTTAGTCATCGTTCAATCGATTGGGTAATACGACTAATCGATTGATTTTTGCGAAAACCATGCTGGCTTACAATTTTCAATCGATTGTTTTGTGATAAACTGTAGTCCAATCGATTGAGTTATGAGAAACCTGAAATTCAATTGATTGTTTTGATAATCCAATCGATTGATTTTCAAAGAAATACGATTTCACAGCCGTCCTGGACGAACGTCACGAATCAAATATAAACTTTTAATCGATTGGAATTGCCAAAAAGTTTATTACGATTAATGGAAGATCTAATTCGTTATTGTTTTTTATTTTGATTGTTAATAAACATAATAGATGAATGATAAAATAATAATTTATAAAATAAAAAATAATTTTTATAATTAAATAAAATATATGGAATTAATTTGTAATTAAAATTAGAAAAGAACTATTTAACCGTTATTAAAAAGAATTTAAAAAATATGTTTTGTTATGAGACCATTTAATAGTCTAAACGTTCTGGAATCATCAAATCTTTAACCATGTTATTCAAACTATTGTAATTTAGATTAAATTATTTATATCTTATCTAAATTTTAAATTTAAAAAATTTTAAATTTTATTTTATTCAAATTATAAATTTAAAAAATTTGAAATTATTTTTTAAAAATCGAATAAATAAATATAATCCAAACTATAATAGTTTGAATCTAAGATTAAATACAAATTGATTCAATATAAATAGCAATCATTTGAATACAATTAAATTAGATCGAAAAATAAAATCAAATGAATGCAATCAAAAAATTCAAAATCATAATCAAATAGATGAATTTTATGGATTTTATTTTCTAAATTTATCAAAATAGTAGTGCAAACATCCTTCTTAGTTGTGTAGGGGAAAACGAGAAGGTGAGAGAGTCGTGTAGGGGCTTTACACGTGGCACGAATTAATTGGTCATGGCATAGAAAGTGTTCTTCAGAACCACTCACAAAGTCGCAGGTTTCAGGCACACCAAAACTGAAACCCCAACGGATCAGACAAAATATTAAATAATAGCATTTTCAGAAAAAAAAAATCAAATTTATTATTTTTGTGTTTGGTTGTACATAAATTTTGAACATTTTTTAAATCTTGCAAAATAAATTATTATTGTCAATTTTTTTTAAGTAATAAGGTATATATATATATCATTTAAGAATTTTGTGACAGATTTATAAATTTTATAAGATAAGAAGTATAAAATAAATTTATGAAGAATTTTGGATAAAAACTAATGAAGGATAAAATGTGTTTAGTTTTAGAAGTCTTTGAAGACCAATAAATCTAATGATGTAATTTTTCGCTGAATGTTTTTCTCTGACAAATTTTCATCAAACTGTTTTGTTAGAAAAAAAATCAGCATATCTAAAACTTCTAAAATTATAAATTTAAAATCCGAAAATTAAATTAATTAAATATTAACTGAATTTTATTATTTCCCAATCTTTGTGCTAAAAAATATTCAGGGTAACAAATCCCATAATCAAGTTGAATATTTAATTAGTCACCAAAAAAAAAATTGAATATTTAATTTAAATCCAATCCCTTGAAATCCTAAAAAACCAAATAAGATGGGAAGTTCAGAAATCAGAAAGGCAACAATAATAATAGGCAATAATAGCTATGAGTTTTAAAATAAATAAATAAATAAATTAATTAATTAATTTTATACTAATATAAATACTGAGCTAGTAACAATAGCTGTGATGCATCTTTGTATTCTGATTTCATAACCTTTTTAAGTAACGCTTCGTCTTCTACGTCTCACTTTTCTCACACACTCTTTCTTTCTTTTCTTTGCCTTCTTCTGCAAGCTGTAACCACACTCCTCTATATTCAAACTCTTCACAGGTAACTCGATCGATCCATATTCAACGTCAAATCTTTGAAGAACCTGTGCGTGTTTGTTTCAGTTCTTTATTATTTCTTTGAAACTTGAATCCTTGTTATGTGGTTTAGGTTCTTTCACATTGCTTGAAAGTATTTGTTGTTAGTTCCGTGAATGTGAATCCAGCTGCGAACTTCTCTAAAGTTGTAGCCTTTCTTCTTTCTTGGATAACTTGACTGAAAAAATTTTAACTTCCTTCTTCTTATAATATATAGATATGAGTTATGAGTTTCTGTTTCCATAGTAACTATTCTGTTTCATAATATGTGTTTCTTTCATTAAAATATATCACCACTGGTTGCTTTTCTTTTTTTTTTTCTTTTTAAATGCTGTTGTTGTTTTATTTTATTTTACTTTATTTTTATTTAGGTTTCTGTTGAAGGTTTTTGGTGTATTAGCATAAGCATCAATACTTATTACATATTTTTTTTAAATCTTATTTTGAAGAACATCATGAAAAGTTGAAAATAGACTCTTGTATTTTTTTAAATATTACTAAACTTATTCAATATTCAACCAAAGTTATGTCATTCTACCAAAAAACAAAGAAAGAAGAAAATTTTTTTTATGCCAATGTGGCAATGTAGGTTTTTCTGGCACATCTATTTTATTTTTGTCTACCACATTTAGTTAAAGATCCTGCAATATTTTCATTATAAATGTTTTAAATCCTTAATGTTTGTTTTACAAATGATGAAGATGCAACCTACTCAAAATTTGCTTGCTTCTGTAGTTTTATACCATATTAGGAAATATAGTAATCTTTAACACTAACAACAAGCTATAATATTGGGATGTCACTTTCCAATGCATACCTAGTTTATTTTTTACTCAAGTATATATGCTATTTAGTAATTTTCTAAGGGATACCTTTACTTTTCAAATGATTTAGCTTTTTTACTTAATATAAAAATTTAATACCAAATATATTTTATGTTGTATGTTAACAAGTCATGTATATAATGGTTATGCTGATGTTTGACATGGGTAGCTTAGTCAAAAATGCTTTAAAATTCTATATAGTTCTAATAATGGTTATGTTCATATATTTTTGTGTTTCTGATTAAGCATTTATGATATTGACTAGCCATTATTGTTATTATTATTTGTTCTGCTGCACTTCCCAAGTATGCTTACATTTTTTATCATAGTTTTGAGCAGAACTTAAGAATCAATGGATTCTTCAGAAGCACTGCCACCTCCACCACCAATCATTCCTGCAAATTTTGTTCCTACGAAAGCAGAATCCGGAAAAGCACCTAAGACAGGGAAAGAAGAATCTCAGTCAAAGTTCTTGCCTATGGTTAGAAGAGGTGTTGGGACCAAGGGACAGAAGATACAGCTGCTAAGTAACCATTTTGGAGTCGGTGTGGGCATAAAGGACAGTTTCTTCTTTCATTATAGTGTAATTCCTTTCCTTCCTTGTTTCATTTCTTTAGTTTATATGCATGCTTTCATGTTTATTAATTAACATGTTAAAATCATGACTATGGTTGGCTTACTAGGTTGCTATGTCCTATGAGGATGGCAATCCAGTTGAAGCTAAGGGAATTGGCCGAAAGGTCATAGACAAAGTTTATGAAACATATGATGAACTGAAAAACAAGAATTTTGCATATGATGGGGAGAAAAGCTTGTTTACTCTTGGTTCTCTTAAAGAGAAAAAGATGGAATTCACTGTTGTGCTGGAGGATATTTCATCAAGGAGGTAAATGTCATCTTAATTTCATTGGTTTGCATTCTTTGTTGTGATTGGTTTTGAGTGCATAATATTGTGGTTTAGGGTTGGAACGCATGGTGATGGCCATGATAGCCCTTCTCATGGAGAGAAAAAGAGAATGAGGCGCCAATCTCAGTCCAAAACTATCAAGGCAGTGATCAGTTATGCAGCCAAAATCCCAATCCAAGCAATTGCAGATGCCTTGCGTGGACAAGATTCCGAGCACTTCCAGGAAGCATTGAGGGTCCTTGACATCATACTGAGGCAGCATGCAGCAAAGCAGTATGTCACAAAAGCCTGTTTGTTAACTTGTTTTCCTTTCCATGAAATCCTGATCCTTACTTTTTTTTTCTTTCCTTTATAGGGGCTGTCTCCTTGTCCGCCAATCCTTCTTCCACGACAATCCAAGGAATTATACTGACCTAGGAGGTGGTGTTCAAGGCTGCCGTGGTTTCCATTCAAGTTTCCGTCCCACTCAAGGAGGTTTATCTCTGAATATTGGTAAGATTCTAAATGTACATGCATGGAAAATTCTGTTTTCCTTGTGTTTTTGAACTGACACCATTTGTTCTTATCTTCTTTTAAAGATGTGTCAACTACTATGGTTGTAAAGCCTGGCCCTGTACTGGACTTCCTTTGTGAGAATCAGAATGTGAAGCATCCAAATCTTATTGATTGGACCAAGGTAGTAATATTGCTATCTTATTTTAACTATATCAAGGTTCTGATGTTTGTGTGTATTGAAATGTGATGCTTTGTTTTTGTTTACCTTCAGGCAAAAAGAGTGCTGAAAAACCTCAGAATCAAGGCTAATAATATTGAGTACAAAATCAGTGGACTCAGTGATAATCCTTGCAGGACTCAGAAGTAAGTTGTTTAAACAATATGGTTGCTAAATCTGTTTTCTTTGTATAGTTTGTTGGAGAGGTAAGAAGTTAGGATAGTTATAATAGAATTGCTAACTTTTGTTCAAACTTTTTAAAGGTTCATCATGTCAATTGGGTTGATCTTAATGCAATAAGCATGGCCTTTTTAATTTTTATAGCATTAGAATGTTTCCCATACCAATGAGGAGAACTTGGGTTTTTTGCAGGTTTTCAATGAAAGATGGGAAGGACTCGAATGGCGAACCACGGATGACTGAAATCACAGTTTACAATTACTATAAACACCATAAGGGGATTGAATTGCCCTATTCTGCTGATTTTCCCTGCATCAATGTTGGGAAGCCAAAGCGCCCAACTTATTTTCCAGTGGAGGTGCCTTAAAACATAATGTCCATAGATTTTAAAAGCATTTTTGCATGGGAAAGCACTAATCTTATGTTCTTGTTTTGCATTGCAGCTATGCACCTTAATCTCATTGCAGCGGTACACCAAGGCATTGACAAATTTGCAAAGGGCTCAGTTAGTTGAGAAGTCAAGGCAAAAGCCCAATGAAAGGAAAGAAGCTTTGGCTGGTGTATGTAATGAACTTTTCTGATAATTTCAATTCAACACAAAAGTATTTGATGTGCATAGTTTTAAATGATTGTTAACTTTCTGGCAGTCTTTAAGAAACAGCAGATATGGTAATGAGCCTATGCTTCGCTCTTCTGGGATTACCATTGAATCTGATTTTACTCGGGTTGAAGGTCGTATTCTGCAGCCCCCAAGAGTATGTGTTTTCATCTCCTCAGCTTCTTAAATCTGTTTATTTTTTTATTCACATTTGCATTTTAAGGCCTCTGAAGGTGTTCTCATGTGTCTCTTGTATTTGCAGCTTGTAGTAGGAAATGAGGAGAGCTTCATTCCAAGGGGTGGGCGCTGGAATTTCAACAATAAGGTTTATTTTGTATTGTTTTATCTTGTTATTTTCTATTCTTATTGTTGAAAAAGTTAGACTTGTTTATCTAACATTGAATGCCATATTTCAGAAACTAGTTAAACCTATGAGGCTTGAGCGCTGGGCCGTTGTAAACTTCTCAGCTCGCTGTGACACACGTTTTCTGTGTAATACCATCAAGAAGTGTGCTGAAATGAAGGGGATTGTAAGAGTTTTATGGCTAATTTAGTTTGTTGATGTTGTGATACATCATTCATTTGACACTTTTGGTTTCTTTTGTAGTACATAAACCCTCCATATCAAGTATTCGAAGAGGATGGTCGTTCAAGGCGCGATCCAGCACCTCTTAGGGTCGAGAGGATGTATCAACTTGTAAAGTCCAAGTTGCCTGGCCCCCCTCAACTTCTGTTGTGCATTCTTCCAGAGAGAAAGAATTCTGATATTTATGGTAGGATCAAGAAGTCTTATTTGTGTGTGTGTATATATATAGTCTTTTAGTTTTGTTGGTACTCACTATACAATTCCTCAATTAATGCAAATGTTGTGTAGGACCTTGGAAAAGGAGAAGTCTTGCTGATGAAGGAGTTGCAACACAGTGTATTGCACCAACAAAAATTAATGATCAGTATATTACTAATGTTCTCCTGAAAATCAATGCAAAGGTATATTAGTCTACATTCACTTTTTTCAAGTTGTAACCGAAATAGTTGTCATGTCCTGTTCTTCATTTTGCTGTTGTGTGATGCCAGCTTGGTGGAATGAATTCCTTCCTGTCAATGGAGTGTGCTCCTTCTATACCTTTACTTCATAATGAAGCTACCTTAATTCTTGGTATGGATGTATCTCATGGATCACCAGGCCGATCGGATGTACCATCTATTGCCGCGGTATGATATTATTTTCACAACAAAAATTCACATTCAGTCTTAATTGATAGAATAAAATCACTATGTTTAAATGTGCATTTTCAGGTTGTGAGTTCAAGGAAATGGCCTTCAATATCCTGCTATAGAGCCGCAGTTCGCACTCAGTCACCAAAAGTTGAGATGATTCAGTCTTTATTTAAGCCTGTTCCTTCCAATGATGGTACCAAAGATGAAGGTATCATCAGGTGAGTGTAGATAATAATGGCATTAGTTTGCAGTTGAAGAGATTTGAAGTCCTCATTCATGTATGTTATTATTGTGTTCTTTTCAGGGAGCTAATTATGGACTTCTATGAAACTTCAAATCAAAGGAAGCCTCAACAAATCATAATTTTCAGGTATTGGATTAGTTAATTGAGGATTCATGTATTAGTCCTAATGATGATTTACAAAATTTTAGAATGACTATGCTTGATTCAGCATGTAACATTTTTACTATATAGAAACAAGGTCTAAATTTATAATTTCCAAATGCTATATTTAGGGATGGAGTGAGTGAATCACAGTTCATCAAGGTCTTGAATGAAGAGTTAGTTCCAATCATAGAGGTATTAATTTGGATTCGCCTTTTTAGATTTCAGTTATCATCACACAAATCGTGGTAGTTGATTTTTAGTGTGCATATATCATTTTTTTAAAACGAGATGGAATTCCATTGAAATTGAATAAGTCTTCACTCTTCAGGCATGCAAATTTCTTGATGAGAAATGGTCTCCCAAGTTCACTTTTATTGTTGCTCAGAAGAACCATCACACTAAGTTCTTTAAGGACAATGCTCCAGATAATGTTCCACCAGGTCAGTCACATGTCCACTAGAATATGCAAAATAACTTATGAAAATTGATAATAAGTTGTTATTTTTTGTGTGCAGGAACTGTTATTGACAGCCAAATCTGTCATCCTAAGAACAATGACTTTTACATGTGTTCTCATGCTGGCATGATTGTAAGTATTATTGTCAAATGGCTTCTAATTTATTTTATTATTGAACCATTTTCCATGGCATGATACTACATTAATATTTAAGTAATGCTAACTGTCGTTTTCAATTAAGTTTATTCAATGTAATTCAATTTTTAAATCCTATTAATAAATATACTACACAAAAGCTTCCCTACCCAAGAACTCTTATTCATTAGTTGGTGAAGCTGGTTAAAAGTATTTCTTGCAAGAATTTTACTTTCACAGTTCTTGTTACATATTTTCTGTATATTTTTTTTATTTGTATAGGGGACAACTCGACCTACTCATTACCAAGTTTTGCATGATGAAATTGGGTTCTCTGCTGATGATTTGCAAGAAATAGTGCATTCTCTTTCTTATGTGTAAGTAACTAAGTATGATTAACTTGGCTTACATGTATAAGAATTCTCTGTGTATGAATAATAATGGATCATTTTCTTTTTTTGAACTTTCAACAGATACCAGAGGAGCACAACTGCCATATCAATAGGTATAACTTATATTCTATAAATACCCCCCAAAAAAGGAAAATGGTAGCTAATATGATATTTAATAAACTCAATAAAATGTAATAATTATGTATATTGTCACATTCATATACATGATCATGGTGAAAATTTTAGATAGCTATATGGTTGAGATTATTTAATATTTAATAGACTTTACACAATGCATTATTGCAGTTGCTCCAGTTTGCTATGCTCACTTAGCAGCTGCTCAAATGGCACAATTTATCAAGTTTGATGAACTGTCTGAGACATCTTCTAGTCATGGTGGAACTACAATTTCTGGTGCAGTGCATGTTCCTCAGTTACCCCTTCTTCACCAAGATGTTGCCAATTCAATGTTCTTCTGTTAAAACATTATATATATTCCACTGACTTTTTTGAATTCTAGCTACAAGCTGTAGTTTACTTTAATTAAATACAGCAAGTTAGATCAAGTCTTCATACTCTTTTTGGCCGAGTAATTATTAAAATTTTTTAGGTGTTTTTTGTGTGCTGTTTATATCTTGGAATTTTTTAGATTATTTGTTGAGAATACAAAAGTAGCAAACTAGATATATTTTAACAAATATATATTTTATTTTATATATTTTAACAAAGATATATTTTATTTTAAATGCTAACAACGAAAACTTCTATAGAAACTTTTATTTTATATATTTTAACAAAGATATATTTTATTTTGTCAAATACTTTGAGTTTTATAAATTTGAGTATGCATGGTCGCGGTTAATAAAACTAGCAAGCCATAAAAGAAGAGAAAATTTTATGAGTCTCCTAGCTAAGTAAGGAAGACAATAGCTTTTTATATGTAATAAATCTTAAATTTTTTTAATGAGTAAAGTATACCTAGAGCTATATGACTTAAATGACGTGGTCTTATTTGTGTTGAATGTTGTTTTTATAAAATTGTTGTTAAATTGGTCTTAAAATTTTTAAAAAATTAGTTGTGGGACAAAATTAAAACAAAAGAAAATTTAGAGGTATTATTAAAATTTTTAGCAAATTTCGAAAACAAAAATATGTTTCACTCTTCTTTAATTGATGTTGTAATGTAATCTATTTAGGGTAAATTACTAAATTGATTCCTTACGTTTAGGCATAATTTTATTTTAGTCCTTAAGGTTTAAAGTGTTCTATTTGAATTCAAAAAAGTTTTATTTAGCTTCAATGTAATCCCACGGTAAAGTCAAAATTAAATAATTAACGGAATGTCCTACATGATAGCAGTATAAGAGTAAGATCGATAATATGAAGAACAAGTACAAGCTCTAGAAGCACAAAATCAATCGTCGATGCATCAATATATTCATTTATCATTTTTCTTCCAATTTAAATGAAATATTTCCTATAGAACTAAGAATAATGATAAACAAACGTATTGATGTATCCACAGTTGGTTTTGTGCTTTGGAGCTTGTACTTGTTCTTCAAATTATCGATCTTGTTTTAATTATTTAAATTTGACCTCATGGTGGAACTAAAACTTTTTTGGATTTAAGACACTTTAAATCTTAAGGAGCAAAAACAAAATTATGCTCAAACATAAATGATCAATTTAATACTTTATCCTAATATTTACTATCATATGTGTTCTCTTAATTTTATTTAAAAAATGTACGATGAAATATCATATCTTATAATCGAAAGGATTCATTTTCTTTTCTGTATATATAGGAAAACATTGAAGAACTATTGGTAGAGTCTAAGATTTTTTGAGATATAATTTTATCATATGATATTGTAAACCACAAGATCATTAATCACATACATATAACATAATATTCATGTTAGAATCTATTTATCTATTAATATATAACATGTAACCGTTACATGTCTAGCTACTCGTAAAGTGTCCAGCCTTCATAATCAACACGATGGAATAAGAGGTTACAAACAATCGAAAGAGCAAAATTTTTAATTCTTATGATTTTTTTGGTAAAAGAAATTTACTTTCCCAACTACAGGAAAAATAAAGTGAGAGTCTAAATATATTTTTAATTTGGAGAAAGAAATTTGCATTCTCAACCATAGTGATTACTCTTATGCAATTTTTTCTAAATGTATCAATTTGTAACAATTTTTTTTAAAAAACTATGTTTATGGAGAATTTAAAGAGTTAGTTCAAGTATGAATTTAATTGCTTCAAAAGTAGAATATGTACTTGAGAATGCCAAGAAAAGTTTTCTTAGGCAGTGTTTGGTTGTTGTCTCAAAAAAATAGAGACATAGACACAAAGACACAAATATACATGAATATAAAGATACACAAATTTTATAACATATTTGGTGATAATACACAAGACACATGTATTTAATTCAAAAGTCTATTTTATCTCTAAACTAAAACAATTCAAATATTAAAGATAAAGCACAGTGATTGGAATTTTAAAGAATAATTAGGGATAGAATTAGAAAAATCTGTGTCTCATGGATTGTGTCTTAATGTCACAACTTGAAAGAGATACACTAAATACATATCTTTTATGTGCATTTGTGTGTTATCGTGTTTTTAAAATTTTATATCTCAACAAACAAACAGTATACACGTACCACCGTGTCCATGTCTCTGATGGACATAGACATTAACCAAACGAAGCCTTATGGACATTCTTCATGAGATTAATATAATATTTTTATCTCTAAATAGTGCTGATATTTTTTAGAATTCTTTTGAAACCAATGAAATCAATACAGTATCTTTATCTCTAAACTTATTTAATTTACTACTTTTAATTTAATGCTCAGAAAAAAATGCAGTAAGAATTTAAAATGGTTATACATATGATAATTTTTTTTATGTCACACACTCATTTCTTATTGTTTGATTTTTTATTTTGATATTTAGAATAGAATAAAGTTAAAATTGTCATTACCTAATATCAAATATTCATATACATAAAACTACAATCCATTATTTATTTACAAATATAATTTATAAAAATTGTTCATGTATTAATAAAAAATTGCTATGTTCTAATTTTATACTTTATATGTATATGTCAAAATCAACAAGAGTTTCACGTAATGACATAAATAGTGAAACATATCAAATTTAATTTTTTGTCTTTTATTTAATATATTTTGAATTTAACTATAAAACTAATTTTTAAAATTTTGAATATTTCACGAATGATATTATAGTATAAATAAATTCAATATTTTTTTTAAATGGTATTTACTTTTGTATACTTAATATAAAATTTATATAAATAATAGATTTTAACTAAATAAATATATATAAAGTACTAATAAAACACGAAGTCAAAAATATATTTATATTTTTTACATTAATTCTAATATTTTTATATATATAAAAAAGATATTACTTACGTGATTTTATAAATAAATTTATTTGATTTGGATTTAAAAATTATTCATTGTTTTTTTTTTGTAAAATTAGGTTGGTTTAAATATAAATTGGTTGTTACAACTTATATTTTTTAAAATTGACAAAGTAAAATATTACTTAGGAATATGTATACATAGGGGTTTTTAAAAACAATTTGTTAAATTGAAAATTAAAATTATATTTTTTAATTATTAGTTTTTAAAATAATATGAATACTAAAATTCTGTGTCTTTGCGAATATGTATACAGTTAAAGATTATATATTTGGTAGAATAACTCGCGCATCGCATGGGCATTTTTCTATTCTAAATTTTTACGTCTTAATATTTTATTATTTTAGAGGAAAGAAAGAAAACGTAAGAGAAAAAAGATAGTGAAAATTATATCACTAAAGAAGATATGAAACCAGAAAATAAAATTAAGACATGTGCATAAAAATTCTGATGGCACAAAAAAAAATAGTTTTTACCTTGATTTAAACATACAAATTTATATCATATAAAAATTAGTAAGTGAACAGTTTAAAATTTTGTGTGAGAAATTAAAGTAACCAATTACAAATTATTGGTAAAAGTTATATAAGAAAATGATTATGTTTACTCGAATAAATGACAAACTTCATAGTGATAATTTTTTATAAAGAAATAAATTTTTAATATTAATTTTTTTTAATTATTTGTTATTATTTTGCTCATGAATTATGCTTTATTAGAGTAGTTTTTTTTCTTAACTTTGTTGAATTAATTTTTATTTAGTGTCAATGGAAATGATTCGTAATCCTTTTTTTATTGAAAAAACACTTAAAAGATGATTGATATATATAGATTAAAAAATTATTTAGAGATTAAATACACAATTTGTGCTTAGCCATAGATTTAGGTTAAATATATACATAATATTGTTCCTGTGTGGACAGGCGGATAGTTGATTTCAAGGTATAGCTACTTGAGTTGTAAGTTTAAGTTGGCCTCTCCTTAGACCAAGTGAATTATGCGTCGACTTTTTTTAAGGATGGCAGCGGTAAACACCTGCAAAGGCACTTCAACCTTAAAGTCAGTAAAAATGTGAGTAATATGAATTATATTCAGAATAAATAGCGTATCTATTTTATCGGATAAGTTGGTTAGAAGAGCAAAATACGTACTCCATGTACTACTGATGTAAAAAGTGTTTATTTAGTTTTAATAATTTGTTTTTAAATTAATAGTTAAAAATTATTAAATAATTTAATATATTTAATTAAATTATTATTTAATAATTTTAAATTATTAACTTTATATAAGACGATTACAAATAAATTTTTATCTAACAATAATTAATTTATAAAAAATATGCATAAAAGACAGTTTCTTCTATCACTATAGTGTAATTCTTGTCCTTCTTTATTTTATTTCTTTGTTTTATATGCATGCTTTCATGCTTATTAGTTAACATCTTAAAATCATAACTATATGGTTGGCTTACTAGGTTGAAAACTTGAAATGTCCTATGAGGATGGCCATCGGAATTTGTCGAAAGGCCATAGACAGAGTTTATGAAGTATATGATGAACTGAAAAGGACGAATTTCGTATATGATAATGAGAAAAGCGTGTTTATTTTTGTTCCTCTTCAAGCGAACTACATGACTTTCTTTGTTATGCTGGAGAATCTTTCATTAAGGAGGTAAATATCATTTTTAACATTATTGATTTGCAGTCTTTCATGTGATTGGTTAAGTCAATAAAATTTTGGTTCAGGGTCGGAAGGTCTGGTGATGGCCTTGATAACCCTACCCATGGAGACGAAAAGAGAATGAGGCATGAATCTCAGTTCAAAACTATCAAGGTAGAAATCAGTTTATGCAGCCAACACTCTAAGTTCAAAATTTCCTGGCCTGTTTGCTGTAGCTTACTTTAATTATTCAATAGAAAGTTAAAAGTAGTACTCTCTTAGTACTCCCTAGCTTTAGTTAGGCAGTTAGTTAAAAACTTAGAATAGTATAGTAATATGGCTCAGGATTCGGTGGTCCAAGAACCTTTGAACCATTTAGTGGTCCAAGTAGAAAACATGTTTATTAAGATTTTTTAACAACTGCTACATAGTTCTTTAACTAATTTTAATTATAAATTGACCCATATATTTTATATAATTATAAAAATAATTTTTTATTTTATAAATAATTAATTTATCATAAATCTATCATGTTCATTAACAATCAAATACAAAATCAATTTTTTGGCCATTACAATCGATTAAAATATTAAATTTGATTCGTGTCGTTCGCGAGGAATCATAAAATTGTGTTTTCTGCGAAAACCAATCGATTGGAATAATGAATCAATCGATTGAATTATATCTCAATCGATTGGATTACAGTTTACCACTAAACAATCGATTGAAAATTGCCAAAAGCATGGTTTTCGCATAACTCAATCGATTGGTCATACGATCTAATCGATTGAACGATGCATAAAAATTGGATTTTTGTAATTCAATCGATTGTTTAGAATTTCCAATCGATTGAATGCTTCAAAACAACCTGAGTCTCACCAAATTCAATCGATTGCTTTTGTGACTCAATCGATTGAATTTACCCAAACAATATAAATTTGCCAATTTCAATCGATTGTAGTGTGTGTGAGTTCAAATTCAATCGATTGAAATGATAATTCAATCCATTGGAACACGATGTATTACGTCAGTCTTGTTTTCGTTTTTAAAAATTATCTTCTTATTCATCTATCTCATCTTTAAAATTCTATCTTCCTTTTTAAGGTTTTATTTTGATTTAGATACTCTAATCTTATCTTTTCCTTAATATTAATATTATAAATTGGTGAATAATCCATCACCAATTATTCAATCCCACCATTAAAATCGTGTATCATTCTCTTTATAAAAAATTTCATTGTTTTTCTTTCGAACATCCATCCATCTACTGAATATCTAATTTTTTTTATTTTTTATCCGTCTATTTAATATCCACTTTTTGTTCATCGTTAATTGACAATCACCGTTGCAGCAATCAGTAAAGGTCCAATCAATTTTTTTCATTGTTCAGAAAATAATCCATCGTTTTGATTACAAAATCGAGGTAAGTGGATAGAATCTCTAATTTTCCAATTATTCGTTTCGATATTTTATTCGTAAAATTGATTGTGTAATGAAAAAATGTTTTTTTTTTATTTTTTATTAACTGACAAGACATTGAGAATTACTAAAAAGAAAATAGATGTTATTATTTTTTATTACTAATTAGCTAGCAATCAGGGACGGACCTAGAGGGGGCGAGTAGTGGCCTGGACCCCCCAAAATTTTAAGAAATTATACTTATATATACGATTTGTGTTTAAAAAATAAAAACAAATATTAGGTAATTTAATAGTTTTATATGTATTATTTTTCACTATGTAATAGATTTATGTCTTAATTGTTAATTCATTAATATTTTTACCTAACTAATTTAATATCATACCCTCAAGTCTTTGTACCTTTTAAATTAGTTTTTATATAATAATTTTTATATTTATTTTTTTAAAATCATTTGTTTTTTATATTAATATATTTAACATTCATATTTTTATATTAATAATAACTTAAGTAGTTATGCTTTGGTAATCACATTATATACTGTAGATATTATTTTCTTGTAAAAAATATTAATTCTTCTTCTAAATTCACATTGGTAAAAGAAAAATTTTATAAAGATATCGTATATCTTGTATTCTACAATGGTACCGTGTCTTTCAATTAATTAATAATTTATAATTTATTTTCAAATTTTTTTAAAACTTTTGAAAGAATGAATTTTAATTAATAAGATATGGGATCATTTTTAGCAAATCCCGTTATAAATTATATGGTATTTTATAAATTTGTAATGTACAATTGTTAAAGTTATATTTTATTTATGTAATTATCATATTAAAAATAAAATTATTGGAAAAAATTATAATTATATGTATCTTAATAAATCTATTAAAAAACTAACTCCAATAACTATATGTTAATTATTTTTATAGTTTAAAAAAAATTATATAAAAATTGGCACCTCAACATTAAAATCTCTGGATCCGTCCCTGCTAGCAATATACGAATCTATCTATTTTATGTAATGTTATAAGATGGAGTGTACTGATTTTTTTTTTCATTGGACATTTTAAGATGTCAGGTATATTTACGGACACTGAGATGAATGAGCAATACCAGGAGGACAATGACTTTAACCAACAAGAAGAGCTAGTAAGTGACCAATATATGATGGATGAACAGAATGAATTCGAACAAGATTTCAGAGATGAATTTATTGAGGGAGCGTTTTTTTCTGAATCTGATATGTCAGAAGATATCCTTGAAGCCGCTTATGCGGTTGACTCCGTGCAAGACATTACAACTTTGAAATTTAGTGAGAATTTTGCGGAGAAAATTGGCAAATACCACTTTTCTACTTTGCAGCTTGCATTTGATTTTTATATGAAGTACTCAAAGTCGAAGAGCTTTAGTGCAAGGAAGAGCAAGACCTTCAAGAATAGTACTGGCGAGATATACAAACAAAAGTTTGTATGTCATAGGCAAGGATTCAGGATGGAGAAATATTACACGATGGAAAAAAAGGAAGAAGGAGCCTAGATTGGAAACAAGAACTGGATGTGAAGCCCGAATGGATGTTAAATTTGTACCAGAAACTGGAAGGTGGCATATCTTTTATTTCTCTGACAAACACAACAATGATCTATTGGATACACAATTCAGTGCTATGTTGCCTGCCCACAGAAAAATATCAGAGGCAGATATTATGCAAATGATGAACATGCTAAAGTCAGGGATTAGCACTTCACAGATATTTGGTCTTCTAGCTAGTCAAGCAGGCGGGTATGAATTTGTTGGCTATGGTCCCAGAGATATGTACAATGAGATTGCTCAGCAAAGGCGTCAAATTCCTGGTGATGCAGCACGAGTGTTGAAGAAGTTGGAGGCTATGCGGTTGAAGGATCCACAATTATATTTCAAGGCATGTCATGATTCAAGAGGTTTGTTACGTAACTTGTTCTGGTCTGATGGGATTAGCCAACTAGACTACCGACTCTTCGGGGATGTTATTGCTTTTGATGCTACGTACAAGAAGAACAAGTATAGTTGTCCATTAGTCATATTCAGCGGGGTTAACCACCACAACCAAACAATTATTTTTGCTGCTGCGTTAGTTGTGGACGAAACTACTGATACATATATTTGGCTCCTGCGTCAGCTCATGTTTGCAATGAAGGACAAGACCCCGACCTCAATAATAACTGATAGGGCCATGGCGATTAGGAATGCAGTCAGAGTTGTATTTCCCGAAGTCAGACATAGATTATGCGCTTGGCACCTTATTCGAAATGCAACTAGCAATGTTGGAAGTCCATCGTTTACATCTATATTCCAAAAAATTATGTTGGGAGACTACGAGATTTCCGTGTTTAAGCGTAAGTGGGTTCAGCTTATTGAAGAATTTGGCCTTGAGGATAAGCCGTGGGTGATCAACATGTACGAAGAGAAGCATATGTGGGCTACTGCATATATAAGAGGAAAATTCTTTGCTGGCTTTAGAACTACCTCAAGATGTGAAGGTTTACACTCAGTTGTTGCAAGGTATGTGGGGTCGCGGCATGATTTGACAAGTTTCGTAGAGCATTTTCAAAGGTGTGTTGCACACTTGCGCTTTAAAGAATTTAATGCTGATTATGAATCTACACGTGGGGTGCCCGTTATGCAGACTTGTATAGAGCTGCTAGAGAGATATGCTGCTGAGTTATACACTCATGAGATATTTCGTTTCTTTCGGCCATTTTTTTCTAGAGCTGGATCAATGCGGGTGCTAAACATAGAGAATAACGATGATTGCATAAAGTACATTATGTGTAAGCATGGGAGGCCCGATTTTATGTGGACTGTTGATTTTCGTCAAGAAGAAATGATCTTCATGTGTACCTGTTTAAGAATGGAGTCATTTGGAATTCCCTACGAACATATTGTGAAAGTTATAGTTGACAAAGACATTTGTGAGATTCCCCGGTCATTGGTATTGGATAGATGGACAAAAAAGGTTAAGTCAGCACTCATTGATCCAAGTGGGTTCACGAGGGATGCTGTTATTATTAGTCGCCAAAGTGCCTTGATAGAATTTTCTAAAAAATTGGCTGCTGTTGCTGCTAAAGTACCAGGGAGATATGAAGAGACACGTGACCTAATTATGGGATTGTACTCATCTTACAAGGCTGCAAACGAAGGCACTAATCAACCTCATTCAGGTGTAGCTAAAAGTAGCAATCCGTATGCTCATCAAATTGGTGTATGCTCAGGACAACCATCTAGGAAGAAGCGGCAACGTTGTAGTGTTTGTCAAATGGAAGGACATAAGAAGACAACATGTCCTTGGCAAAAGGACATTGACAACAATGTTATTGAAGATGAAGCTAATGGTTCAGATGATGGCGACGTATATTCAGTACCGACGGCTGAGTTAGATAGTGATAATTAGCCACCTCCATATACTTAATATTTTTGCGGAATGAATCAGTTCCATAGTTGTGTTTATTTATTTTATTGCACTATATTAATGAAATTATATATAATTCTTACAATAGTCGTGCGTATGCTCTTTAGATGAAATAATTGCCAACTGAATATCGGTTTGCGAAAAAGGGTAAAAAAATCGCTCAAACCGGCAATGTAAACGGTCTGGTTCAGTATTTAAAATCGTCAGATTGAAAACCATTGAAAATTGTTGAACCGGCCGGTTTGATCGGATTGTGCTCTCTGACCGGTTCAACAATAGGACGCCGGTCTGATTAAAAACAACACCAAACGCGTAACGCGTCAACCCCCCTTCCCCTAAAACCTTCCCCCCTTCGTTCCTCATTCAGAATCAGAATCAGAAAAACTAGGGGTGTTCAAAATCGATCCGGACCGAACTAAACCGACCAACCGATATGAAAAAATCAAAAACCGAAAACAAAAAAACCGAAAAAATGTGTTTTGCAGTTTTTTGCGGTTCGGTTCGATTTTCGGTTCTGAACAGGAAAATCTTAACCGAACCAAACCGAACCGGTTTAGTAAAAAAACCCTTAAAAACCAACCCACTCCCCCCACCCCCACCCCCACCCCACCCCCAAACGGCCAAACCCAATTCCCTTGAGCGCGATTACTGAGCAGAAGTGAGCCCTAACCCCACGCCTCCCACCCCCAATCCAAAGCTCTCAGTCTCAGCCTCTCACCGTCGCACTCTCCTCTCACCGTCGCGCTCTCCTCTCTGCAGTGGCGCACGACACTCGCACCACAGCCTGAACGACGCTCGCACACAGCGCACGACCCTCGTCCCTCGCAGGCTCGCACCCAGCGCCAGCAATAGCAGAGCACGAGCCTCCTTCCTCGCACCCAGCAGTAGCAGAGCCCGAACCTCGCATCCTCGCACCCAGCAGTAACAGAGCCACAACCCTCGCCAGTCGCCACCCACAACACAGCACCCATCAGTCACCGATTCAAGTCAGATATGGAGCCCGAGCCACCGAGTCAGGTATGTGATTTGGTTAAATCGTTGATTCATTGATATTGTTTACTTTATTGCTGACTTGCTGACTTGTTAATTCATTGTTAATTTGATTCATTGTTGCTGGTTATTGATTTATTTTGTTAGGTATTGTTGCTGGTTAGGATTCGGATTAGGATAATTTTGATTTCCCATTGTCTCTTTCAGGTTAGACTAGGCACTGCAAGAGGCGCAGAGGTAGTGAAAGTGGTAGTCATGGCACTCTATGCTCTTTTGATTGCTTTCGGTCTGTGCAAGGCGCTTCCCCTAGCCAGTATTGTATGCAACTCTAAACACTTAATTTCTGATATCTTCTCATCTCATTATGAGCTTATGATTTGTTTGTCTTCTCTCTTGCTATGACTATGGTGGTTCTAGTTCCTTTGTGCCTTGACCTTACCAATTGGAAACTTGGTAGTGAGATTTGTGCAAGAAAATCATAAGGCACGTCCAAGACTTTGTGTTACCCTTTTATGATTCCTGGAGTTTGGTATTAAGCCTTGGTTATGTTATTTACTTACAGGACAAAAGCAATGTCTTCATGGCAAAGTACTTCTGTGTGAGGTTACATGCTTTGTTTGGAGCAGCTCTGGCTTGTGGGCTGGTAGCGGCTAGAGTGGTTTAACAACAGTTCTATGCATGCAAGAGACCATATCTCTGAAGATGGAAGCTGTCTCAGAATTTTATACTGATTCTTTGCATTCTTCATTTCAAGTGTTTTTCATTTGCCTCCACTTCTTATGGCCAACTAAATAGTGGAGAAAATTTATATCTTATATGTTGAGATACCAATCTAGTTAGGAGTCTCACTTAGGCTTTTTTGATAGTTTAACATTTTTTGGTGTTACATACAAGGACACATACCTTTGTTTGTTTTCAAATCTGATTGCTCCTTGTCCAGTTGTCCCTAATGATGTAATTGCATAGTTTGTAGTCTAAGTGAATATATGCACGGTTGATTTTTCTATGTTACCTAAGAAACTCTAAAATGGAAATCCAATTTACCACATGTTCTCTACAATTAAAATATGTGTAATGAATTTTTCATTCCCCTCGGAATTTTTTCATTATGTGGTCTCACCTTGGTTTTTCTAGCCGAACCAAGAATTTCTATATCTCATATCATACAGTATTAAAATTAAAAGGTATTTAGTAAGTCCCTATGAAATATGAAGGGTTAAGAACGATTTTGGTTCTTAAGGTATAGGCTAAAATTTTTTTCGTTTCTAATCTTTTTTTTGTATACGAAATTGTCTTTTTTACTTAGATGTTAAAATTTTGGATCAAATTACCCATAATAAAAAATTATAAAATGAAAAAAAAAAAGAGAAAGAGTGTCTCTGTTCGTCTGAAAGGGGAAGGGAAGAAAAAGAAGGGGGAAGGGAAGAAGAAGAAGCTGTTCTTTATGTAATTTGAATTTCTGGTTTGCTATTCTAATTTATTGCTTCTTGATTTTTCGTTATGTTGTTTTAAAAAAGTCTCTCTTTCCAAATGCAATATATAATAATCATGATTGATTGTTCTTATGGTTACTCTTATCAAGATTTTTTTATCTATTAGCAATATATATAAAATTAATTAAAATAGAGAGGTCAAATTTTATAAGATGCAAAAATCCAAAATAGAATGCAAACAAATAAAAAGACATGGAATTTTTTTATTTATAAATTAATTAAATAATATAAAATATAATTCACAAGACATAATATTTGTATGCAATTGTTGTTGAAATAATAAACGAAAATAACATTACTACATCAAAATAATATGAGTTTTTTAAACTAAAGTATCTATAAATTGCATAGAAATAGAGAAAAATTGTAGAAGCCACAAAACGATAAATATCTATTTAAGAAGTCATTGAAAAATAACTAAAGAAGTACATCCACCAAACATAACAAATAAATTGACAATAACCAAAGTATTAAGTTTTATCTAGATTACTACTATAATCTTTACATCTTATGGTTAGTGTGCAATTTCCAAAAATCATCGGCCGACGCTATAATTTGTGCCTTCTTATGGTTGATCCGATTTCAGAGTAATGCGAATATCGTGATTCTCAAGCTGCAATTTATTCACTATAAATTAGTACAAAAAAATGGTAAGTGAATAATTTTTTTTGTAAATTTTTTTTTGTTAAAAAAATAGTAAGCTGCAACTTATTCACTATAAATTTTTTTTGTTAAAAAAATGGTAAGCTGCAACTTATTCACTATAAATTAGAGATTCTATCACTTACCTCGATTTTGTAATCAAAACGATGGATTGTTTTCTGAACACTACAATGAAAAAAATTGATTGGACTTTTGCTGATTGCTGCAACGGGTGATTGTGAATTAACGATGAACAAAAAGTGGATATTAAATAGACGGATAAAAAATAAAAAAAAATTAGATATTCAGTAGATGGATGGATGTTCGAAAGAAAAACAATGAAATTTTTTATAAAGAGAATGATACACGATTTTAATGGTGGGATTGAATAATTGGTGATGGATTATTCACTAATTTATAATATTAATATTAAGGAAAAGATAAGATTAGAGTATCTAAATCAAAATAAAACCTTAAAAAAGGAAGATAGAATTTTAAAGATGAGATAGATGAATAAGAAGATGTAAGACTGACGTAATACATCGCGTTCCAATCGATTGAATTATCATTTCAATCGATTGAATTTGAACTCACACATACTACAATCGATTGAAATTGGGGCAAATTCATATTATTTGGGTAAATTCAATCGATTGAGTCACAAAAGCAATCGATTGAATTTGGTGAGACTCAGGTTGTTTTGAAACATTCAATCGATTGGAAATTCTAAACAATCGATTGAATTACAAAAATCCAATTTTTATTCATCGTTCAATCGATTGGATCGTATGACCAATCGATTGAGTTATGCGAAAACCATGCTTTTGGCAATTTTCAATCGATTGTTTAGTGGTAAACTGTAATCCAATCAATTGATTCATTATTCCAATCGATTGGTTTTCGCAGAAAACACAATTTTATGATTCCTCGCGAACGACACGAATCAAATTTAATATTTTAATCGATTGTAATGGCCAAAAAATTGTTTTTGTATTTGATTGTTAATGAACATGATAGATTTATGATAAATTAATTATTTATAAAATAAAAAATTATTTTTATAATTATATAAAATATATGGGTCAATTTATAATTAAAATTAGTTAAAGGACTATGTAGCAGTTGTTAAAAAATCTTAAAAAACATGTTTTCTACTTGGACCACTAAGTGGTCCAAAGGTTCCTGGACCACCAAATCCTGATAACAAAATAGTTCAGTTGGGAGTTACTTATAGTGGTTTATGCCATTGACAAGTTCAGATCTTATTTAGTAGGATCAAAAGTGATTGTATACACTGACCATGCTGCTCTTAAATATCTACTCTCAAAGCAGGATTCAAAATCCAGGCTCATAAGATGGGTGTTGCTTCTGCAAGAGTTTGATATAGAAATAAGAGACAGAAAAGGGACAGAGAATCAAGTAGCTGATCACCTGTCCCGGATAGAATCAGTAGCAGGAGCATCCCTCCCTCCTACTGAGATCTCTGAAACCTTTCCGGATGAGCAATTGTTTGCTATTCAGGAAGCTCCGTGGCTTGCAGACAGTGCAAACTATAAGACTCAAGGTTCTCCTTCTGTAACCATAGAGAGGAAGCATGAAAAGCTTCTCTCAATACAGAGTCAAACAAAACCCCCACATTCAAACTCTAAGTTTGGTGTTGGAGGGCACAACCAAACTCTAAGTTTGGTGTTGGGAGGCCACAACCAAACTCTAAGTTTGGTGTTGAGAGGCCCTAACACTACTCTGATTATCTGTGAGGCTCATTGAGAGCTCACTGTCAAGCTATTGACATTAAAGAAGCGCTTGTTGGGAGGCAACCCAATTTTAAGTGGTCCTATAACAAAATATGTTTTTTAAGGTTTTTTAAGAAGTGTTAAATAGTTCTTTTTTAAATTTAATTATAAATTAACCCTATATATTTTATTTAATTATAAAAACAATTTTTTATTTTATAAATAATTATTTTATCACAAATCTATCGTGTTTATTAACAATCAAGAACAAAAACAATAACGAATTCGATCTTCCATTAATTCTAATAATTTTTTTGGCCATTCCAATCGATTAAAAGATTAAATTTGATCCGTCACGTTTGTGAGGAATCACAAAATCGTGTTTCGTTGAAAACCAATCGATTGGACTATCAAACCAACCGATTGAATTCTAATTGGATTTCAGTTTATCACTAAACAATCGATTGAAAATTGGAAGAAAGCATGGTTTTCGCATAAATCAATCGATTGGTCATATTAACCAATCGATTGAACGATGAATTAAATGTGGATTTTATGTAATTCAATCGATTGTTTAGAATTTTCAATCGATTGAATTCTTCAAAACAATCGATTGAGTAGCACAATTCAATTGATTACTTTTGTTACTCAATCAATTGAATTCACCAAAACAATATAAATTTACCAAATTCAATTGATTGAAGTGTGCTACCCAATCGATTGAAATGTGTACTACGCCTATTTCAATCTTATTATCGTTTTTAGAAATTATCTTGTTATTCATCTATCTTATCTTTAAAATTCTATCTTCAATTTTTGCGGTTTTATTTTTATTTAGATACTCTAATCTTATCCTTTCCTTAATATTAACATTATAAATTGGTGAATAATTCATCACCAATTATTCAATCCCACCATTGAATCATTTTCTTTGATTATAAAAAAATTTATTATTTTTCTTTGGAACATCCATCTACTCAATATCTAATTTTTTTTTAAATTTTTTATCCGTCTATTTAATATCCACTATTTCTTTTTTTTCATCGTTAATCACCGTTGCAGCAATTAGCAAAGGTCCAATCAAATTTTTCATTTTTAGTGTTCAGAAGATAAACCATCGTTTTGATTACAAAATTGAGATGAGTGAATAGAACCTCTAATTTTGCAATTATTCGTTTCGATACTTTATTCGTGAAATTGATTGTGTAATGAAAAAATATTTTTTTTATCTTTTATTAATTCACAAAGATTAAAAAATATTAAAAAGTAAATAGATGTTATTATTTTTTATTATTAATTAGCTAGCAATCAGAGACCGACTTAGAGGGGGCGAGTAGTGGCCTGTACACCCCAAAATTTTAAGAAACTATACTTATATATAACAATATATAATGGGAATACAGAGGGTTTGGTGTCCAATATTTTTTTTCTATTTTATCCCTATCTTTGTAATCTAAAACTACATACTCAATCAAGTACTCACGTTATGTAAATTTTACATTAACTCATGACAGAATGATGTAATTCCTTCAATTAAAAAAATTATTCACTCTCAATCATAAGATTATAAAAATGGCTCCACTTACACTATAGTTTAAACAAGGTAATTTTTTTAATTAAATGTACAATGAATCATTTTTCTCTTTAGATTATTATCATACTATTTTAATAATATACTTTTGATGCTTGTATGCAATATATAATGATAATTAGTGTCTAAATTTAAATTCCAATATTACTCTTAAAGAGAGGTTTATTATTAAAAAAATTCTTTTGTCAATTTCGTTAAATAAAAAAATTTCTATCCATTTTTTTACAGTAACCTCGTTAACATATTCTTATTGAATGTAAATTATTGTTAAAAATATTTTTATTAAGATATGTTTTGAAGGAATAAAAGTAAAATAGTTAAATAAGGATAATTTTTTTAAAAAAATAAATTTACACTAATAATTTTTCTCTTCAAATTATTAACGTACTTTTCTAATATAGTACCTACACAATATATAATATCAATTAGCGTTCAAATTTAAGTTCCAATATTGTTATTAACGAGAGAGGTTTATTATTTTTTACAAAAATTTACACACAATAATTTTTGTATCAATATATCATGATTCATTTTATAAATAATATTTATTCATCTAAGTCATAGAGTGTCTTGAAAAATCATATTTAAATAATTTTTTTTATCTTTTAACTATTTTATATTTTTAGATTGAAAATGTTGTATTTTTTTATTCAAGGTTTATTTTTATATTTTATTTTAATTCTCTTATTCAAAACTATTAATATGAATTTTTATTTTGTAGGATAAATAAAAAGATGAGATTTTTTAATAAATTAAATTATTAAAAAACTTATTTATTATAAAAGAAGTTAAGTATATTTTTTGATTATAAAAATACATATAATTTACTTTTGAATGTAATCAAAATAAATATAATTTTATTCAATTTTTTTGAATTTACATTAATTATTAAAATTATAACATAATGAATATACTCCTATGCAAATATAAAAATAATTTCATAACTATTTTTTTTGTTAGGAAAAAATATGACTTAATAAGTATAAAGTCTAATTTAAACAATTATAGATAAGTAAAATAAGTAACAAAAAAAACGAACATAAAATTTAATATTTTTTGTTATTTGGTATAAAAATAAATATAATAAAATAAATCATTGTTCTCAAACCAATCGATTGAATTGGAAATCACGTGCAAAGTTCAATCGATTGCTAACATAACCAATCGATTGAATTTGGTATATCCATATTATTTTCATGAATTCAATCGATTGGGTATTATAATCAATCGATTGAATTAAAAACAATCGATTGTTTTGTGATGACAAGCTATAGTCCAATCGATTGGGTTATGGAAAGTTATAATTCAATCAATTGGTTTGATAGTCCAATCGATTGGTTTTCAACGAAACACGATTTTGTGATTCATCACAAACGTGACGGATCAAATTTAATCTTTTAATTGATTGGAATGACCAAAAAATTTATTAGGATCAATGGAAGATCGAATTCGTTATTGTTTTTGTTTTTAATTGTTAATAAACATCATAGATTTATGATAAAATAATTATTTATAAAATAAAAAATCGTTTTTATAATTAAATAAAATATATGGAGTTAATTTATAATTAAATTTAAAAAATAACTATTTAACAGTTCTTAAAAACCTTAAACATGTTTTATTATTAAACTATTTAATGGTCCAAACGTTATGAAACCACTAAATTCGCTGTCATAAAAAATGAAAATGCAACTTTCGTAGTGATATCTTTGCTTTTCAAATGATTTAACTATTTTACGTCGTTTTTACTTTTCTGTAATATTTTATGTTCATGTTTGATATGAGTAGCTTAGTTATAATTGCTTTAAAAATCTATGTGCAGTTCTACTAATGTGTATGTTAATCTATTCTTGTGTTTCTATTTAAGCATTTATGATTTTTAATTAGCCATTGTTGTTGTTACACCTCACCGAATCAATGACTTCTTCTTCAAAAGCACCGTCTCTTTCACCACCAATCCCTCCAAAAACATCTTTTTTTAAAAAGCTGTAATTTGCTTTTTTTTTCAAAAGATCATTTTAAAAAAAAAAATTTCATTTAATAAATAAACAAAAAAGTATTTTTATATTGTTATACCCAAACATAATTGATAGATAAAAAGATCTTTTTGTATAAAATATCCAAACATAAACTTACTTTTACTTCTCCGTAAAATCTTTTAAAAAAAAATAGCTCAAAAAATTTTTTTTTTAAGAAATTCACTCAAACAAGCCCTATCATTGTTATATACCCAAATATGTAATTTTTTTTACAAGAAACAGAACAGATCTTTTTTTAACTGAACTCATTATTGCTCCTATTTGCTATGCTCACTTAGCGGCTGCCCAAATGACACAAACTTTGTATCATGACCCGGATGAGGATGAGCCATCTTCCAGCCATGGCGGAGCTACAACTTCTGGTGCAGTTCGTGTTCCTAAGTTACCCGTTCTTCACCATAATGTCGCCGACACAATGTTCTTCTATTAACAGACTTAGACTTTAGTTGAATTCTAGCTACCAGCAATTTAGATAACGTGTGATCATGGTTAACAACTTGTCCAGCAAACCTCATCTTTTGTCATTAGATGAATGTGTGTACTGCTTCATTCAACTAGCACAGATTCATTGAACCACTTATTTTGAATTTCGTTCAATAAATAAATACATTACAATCCGACCAAAGCTTTTATATATACTAATATATAAATAAGTATTAAGGTGTTTATTCATTTACTTTTATTTATTAAATGTATGTAAAAATAAAAATAAATTTTTTAAGATTGTAGGTTGATTTTAACTTTTTTTTAGTTATAACTTAAATAAGAGATCTTAGTTTAAGTCTTGAAAAATAGCAGCTAAAATTATTTTTTTATGAAGTATATATAATAAAACATATTATAAAAAAGGGTATATTAACCTATTTTATATATAATATTGTTAATATATGTCTAAAGATATTTAAAAATGCCATGAAAAATATTTTACTTTAAAGATAATTGAAAAAATAATTTTTATGTTTTCAATGTAATAATATATTAAAGTTTAAAAATAATTTATTATTGTATTATTAAAATGTATTTTAAAGACATAAAATAGTTAAAATGATACAATGATGAGATGTGACATTTGTCATTGATGACATACATTTTTAAATTATTAGAAATTTAAAATGAAAATCAATATTATTAAACAATTTTTAAAACAAGATAGCAAGATACATAGATATAAATGTACAATAAATGTTATAAATTTAAAAATGACTAAAATGTTATTTATTAATATTTTTATTTTAAAAGTTTTTTTTATATTTTATATTATTAGAATTTAAAATGTAGAATTTAGTTTATAATATTTAAAATTAGTTAATTATTAACAAAAAGTGATAAATTTTATTTATTATGTACCATTATTATTATTATTATTATTTTTTTCTTTTACCAAAGATAAGATACTCGAACCTGCAATCTTTTAATTAAATATGAAAAAACTATATCATTTGAGTTATAACTCATTGGCTGTACCATTATTATTTCCAATATACACTGTATAGATTATATATAATATAGATATAGATATTGATAATTAAATAATAAATTTAGAATATTAATACAATATTATATGGAATAAAAAAGTGAAATAAAATGCAGAAGGAAACTCTCAACTAGCAATACCTTAAAATGACATAGTTTTCCATCTTCACCTACAGGTTTTGAGTTCGAATCTCCCTTTTAATTTTTAAAAAAAAAATGCAGAATGAAAGTCTTTTATTACATCAGAAAAAACCATATAATAATGCAAGGAAATTAAAGTTTTGCCATTTGGAGGAGAGAATATTTAAAATTGCAAGGAAATGCAGAATTTGCCATTTGGTTATCTCTCTTCACTTCTCTCTCTCACCAACCTGGGTATTGTCATTCCTTTCCTCCGACCACACCACTTTTATTACACACACTCGATTCTCTTCATTCTCACACTTAGTTTTTTTTTTTTTTTTATAATTTATTTTCTGCAATCTTTCTCCCAAAACCCATTGTTTCTCTTCACTTACTTACTCAGTCTCAGATCGGTGTTTCGCAATCAGGTACTTTCCATTATTCTCTTTCTTTTTTTTTTTATTTTTTTTCAGCTTTTAACAAAACATTGATATGTCTTAAGACTCACTCTTTCGTTCTTCTTCTTAATTGTTGTAATTTATTTTAATTTTCTGAATGTCATCATTGCATTCGAGAAACCAATTCTATGCTGATCTCGTTGCCCTGTTTAGCTGAATTTTTCTCCTTTTTCGGCGCTCACTCTGAATTCCTTGCATGCAAATGACGCTTCTCTCTGTTTTACTTCTCTGTTTTTTTCAGTTTGTTTACTGAAAATCTTGTGTTTCAAATATTGTGAATACTTCTTTTTGGGGTTAATCTCGTGTTCCTGATGATCCCGTAAGAAAAAATAATTGAATGTGTTTGTTTATCTTCTGTACCTTTTTCTAATTTGTTTTTAAAAATGAATTTCTCTCAGTTTTAACTGTTGTGTGGAATTGGGGCCGGATATTCTGACCAAAGGGTTTTTGGAACGAATTTCCAAGGGACTTTTTGTTTTGTGGTTTTTGAAAGGGAAATATGGGGTTTAGGGTTTCAAATTTAATTTTGTTGATGTTGCTGCATCTTTGTGCCTGCCTGCATGCAATGGATCAAGATTGTTGATTCTCTTTTTTTTTTTTTTCAATATTTGTTTTCTGGAAGTTTTTTATGTTTTGCTTCTGAGAATGAGGGTGATAACTTTGAAGTTATTAGTCATAATTTTTCAAGTTAATGGTTTAGTTTTGTAGTTAATTATGTTAATCTTTCTTGTTTTAATTGTTTCATTCATTTCTTTTTTCAAATTGGTTTTATACATTTTGTTAAGAGGGAAAACAGGAAATTTATGTTGTACTAATAAATGGAGAAAATCATGTAAAATTAATTGTGCATTTAGAATTTAAGATCGTTAAAGAACATTGTTGCTTTAGCCGTGCATGTCTATGGATTCAATACTTTTGTTTCATTTTTTTGTCCATCTAATTAAAATGGAACAATTATAAGGTTACATCAAACACAAGTTACTTATTTGCCTTCTGTTAGATTGCATGCAAAAGGCTTGTGGTTACTACAGATCATATGAACTTTATGCTGATCTCCTCACAAATGCCATTGCTAAATGTTTCTCAGGCTTGGATTTTGTGAGCATGTTCGGTTTATGAAATATGAAGTGAACTTTTATCATTGATATTTGGTTACTGGGGGATCCATACTATGGGGTCTCAAGGTGGTGGTGAAAGTAATGGTAAACATGCACAGCTTCAGCCTTTGGCACGGCAAAACTCAATGTACAGTCTTACGCTCGATGAGGTTCAGAATCAATTAGGTGACTTAGGAAAACCCCTAGCTAGTATGAACCTTGATGAGCTTCTAAAAAATGTATGGACTGCTGAGGCCAACCAGTCTATAGGTATGGAAATTGACCGCACAACACAAGCTAATCAAGCTGCGCTGCAGCATCAAGCTAGTCTATCGATAACTAGTGCGCTTGGCAAGAAGACAGTTGATGAGGTATGGAGAGATATCCAGCAACATAAAGATAACAACGAGAAGAAGCCTCGAGACAGACAAGCTACATTGGGAGAGATGACCTTGGAGGCTTTCTTGGCGAAAGCAGGGGTCGGGATTGTCCCTGAAGCATCGGGTAATACTAAAAGTGCTGGTCCTTTAGCTGTTGCTGATTCTAATTTAACAGCACCACCATTCCCTCCACAAGGTCCAATGATGCAATATGCACAACCACAGTATCAGCATCCTCAGCAAAGTTTAATGGGGATGTATATGGCTGGCCAGAACATAGCACAGCCATTGCACATGGGAGCTGGTGCTGCTTTGGATGTTCCATATGCTGATGGTCAGGTGGCAATGCCTTCACCTTTGATGGGAAGCTTGTCCGATACGAAGATACCTGGGAGGAAAAGGGGCACACCAGAGGACATATTGGAGAAGACGGTGGAAAGGAGGCAGAAGAGGATGATCAAGAATCGGGAATCTGCTGCCCGATCTAGAGCAAGGAAGCAGGTTACCTTTCTCTTTCTTTGAACTATGTGTCATATTGATGTGATACAATATGAAGTTCCTTTTCTATGTTTAGCTTTTCCCTTAATAAAATTTCTTCACCTTGATGACTAAATAGGCTTACACAACGGAATTAGAGAATAAGGTGTCGCGCCTGGAAGAGGAAAATGAAAAGCTGAGGAAACGGAAGGTTAGATTCATCTTTGAAGTTATTTTTTACTTTGTTTCAATCCCCGGTCCCACTCCCTAGTCCCCTGTTACTCTCAAGTGATGAATATGATAGTGAGACTTAGCACGATGGTAAGATTGCTATGCCGTGACCTAGAAGTTACGGGTTCAAATCCAAGAAACATCCTATCTACTTGTGGTGGTAAGCCGAGTATACTTCCCCAACCCACGTCCTATTAGGTGGGAGTGATGTGCTCGGCGCTACCCTCCTAGACTTATAATTTTAAGCGCTGAATGTATGGTGTTATTTTCTGATTGATAATATCAATTCTTAATATTCAAGATAAGATATGAGCAATCTATATTTCTTCTTCATTATTAATTCTCTCTAAACTTAAAATCATATTACGAGGTCTTGACATACTATTTCATTGTTTTCTAATTGTGAGTAAAATCTTAGAGTCATTGACCATGAAAAGTGTATTCCTCAACTATCTGATGCATGTGTATTCCTTACAAGTCAAAGTGCAATGCAACAAACAGCATCATCTATTACATGGTTTGGCGAGTAATTTCATTACTTGAGCCAGTAGTCCTGTAATGCAATTTGGCATTGAACCAACCTAGTCAAAAGATTTGGTGGGATGGTGATGTTGGGCACTTGATTGCCCCACCAGATCTCCAATGCGAGCTCCCAATGCACCCCTAATGTAATCCAAAAGAAACAAAAATGTGTTATTTTAACACTTCTACGGCTATTAGAACACTGATTAGTGAAGTGGGTTGCAGACAGATGATTGATATTTTAGAAATCTCTGGTTTATTAATGTTGTGCTTTAAAAGGAAAAATTAATTACATATAGTCATATAGAGAGCTGCTAGTTCTCTATTTTGGCTGGGAAGACATGAGTAGAGAGAATTGAGGAAATGCCTTGTATGAAATAAATAAATAAATAAATAAAAGGCCTCACCGGTTCAGGGAAGTGGCTCAGCAATTGCATTTTTCCTTGTATTTGTCATTTCAGGTCAACTCCCTCACACAATATTGAACTTAGGAGATCTGTGCCCTACGTATCTGGAAATAACTCTTAGCTGAAGTTGAATTGTTAAAATCTATTATCTTCCAATTTTTCCCTGTTCTTATTCATGGAAAAGGCTTCTCTAAGTTCTCTTGCTTCCTTCAAAGATTTGCATTTGTGTACTCTTGAATGATGCGTCTCTTCATTATACTTGAATTAGATAGCAATCTTCTCTATATGAAAGAAACTTGATTTCTTAATTTATTTTTTCTGTGGGCTAAAATTATTCACTTAGTGTTTTATCCAAAAAATGACATTCACTTCTGCTGCACGGCATACACATAAGTTGTTACTGCACATAATTGAACTAAGCCTTTAAGGCTGCTCTTCTTTGCAGAGGTAGAAGAAGATTTCTTCAATAAATTTTTTTTTAATGCAAGTAATTGGTAGGAAGATTATTAAAGGTTCTACTTGTAGATTACAAATTCTTCATGCTGATGTCCCAATCCACCCAGAAATCTTGTTTATGTTACATTCATGCTGCTGTCTTAATCTTGTTGCATTCTTAGTTCCTTGTTCCATTTTCAACTAGCCCACTAACTTTTGTCCTAAACATGCAGGAACTAGAGAACCTGTTGTCTAGTGCGCCCCCACCACCCCAACCTCGATATCAGATTCGCCGAACATCATCTGCGTCGTTCTGACATCTGTACCTGTAAGTGGAGGCAGGGTAGTCAATCAAAGGCACCAAAGCTGTTGTATTAGTTGGTGCTTTAGGTTGCCTTTCTTGATAACAGTTTAAATAAAAAGGGGAGAAAAAAGAGGGGGTGGGGGTGGCGGTGCGGCGGCGGCGGCGGTGGTGGCAATGGGGGGAGGAAAAGTGTCAAGCTCTGAAAGATAAGTTATCTCTAACATGTGAAAATTGTGATGCTAATGAGTAAAAATAGAGAATGTGAAAAGAACTAGTTGTTGAGACTTTGTGACTCTCTTAGTAGCAAGCAGCTTAGAGCTTTGTAAATTGAACTTCACAATCTTTTATTTTTAATATGAATGTTAAGATTGAGTAGTAAAGTTAAAATACCAACCAAATAACAAAAAAGGTTTTTATTATTTCTATGTAAATGCAATATTCTTATACTCCCTTCTTCCAAGTAAATCTGTCTTTTAGTGTTAATGTTTTAAGATAGCTTTACTTTTGTTTTACAATCTGATTTACTTACATTATAATTATTTTACAGCTTATCCAAATTCTTTGATACAAACAAAATATTAAAAGGTAAATAATTGAGAGTGAAATCAGACAAAAAGAAGTTTGTGAACCTCTTTTTAAACCCAGAAAGTTATCTTTCTCATAAGTTTCCGAACTTTCTAAAGTCTTGAAATTTATTAGGTACCAACATATTATCTGCCACTTATTGCCAATAATGATTAATTATTATATTTTAAACACATATATAAAGAGATATATTCAAAAAATATATTTATAAAGATACTTCTATTAAACACAATTATAAAAAAGATATTTTTATTAGACACATCCACAAAGACACTTCTATTAAATATAGTTATAAATAAGAGTTGACAGATGATGGCAGAAACGTTGTTGGTAACGTAGCATGATTGAGTATCTTTTTAAGCCAATCCCAATTCTATAGGGCTGTGTTTGGTTTTGACAACATGATAAGATAATAATACATTGAAAATAAGACACAAGATATAAATACAAAAATTAGTGTTTTTGTATTTTGTTTGGTAATAAATTAAAAAAATTTATAAAAGTCTAATTTTATTTAATTTTTAAAAAAAATATAATTATAAAAAATAATAAAAAAATATAAGTTGTGTTCGCCGTTTGTCACAATGGATATATATTTTATATTTTTGTATCTTTATCTCAGTATTTCGGGTATGTAAACAAACGTAGTCTAGAAACAGACGAGAGAAAATTAGGATGGGCTCAATTTCAGAAACATAAACATGATCCACTTATTATATAAATTGAGAAGAAACTCAAATAGTTCCCTATGGAATATGGATAGGTAACGGGTTTGTAAAAGCCCATGTCATTTTTATTCTTAAAAACTAAATAGTAATAACTACCAAAATTGCAATAGTAGATTTTTTTCACTAAAAATCCAACTCCTAAAAAAATTAGTAATTTAAGATTAATCAGAGCGCCTACCTATTACACAAATGATGTTAAGATCATCACAAAGTTAAATAGTCTAGTTCTCACAGAAGATTATTTATTTAAAAAATAAAAATTTAATTTTATCTTTTACACTTCTTTTATAAAAAAAGTCATACAATTATTTAAATAATTATCTAAGTAATAAACTCGAAAAACAATGATTTGTGCCATAAATTATATTGATTGTGACGATAAAACTAAATTTAAATCTGAAATAAAAATTTTGTGAGATTATTTAAGTAATAAATTTAAAAAATAATTGTTAGTACTACAAATCCTTTTATATTAACTATGTACAACTAAAATAAATTATAATTTAAATCTAAAATAAAAGTTTCACAAGATTATTTAAGTAATGAATTTAAAAAATAATTATTTGTGAAATGCTCTCTTTTTATATTAACTGCATATTAAAATTAAAAATTTTGCCACACTTATATGAGCTTTATAGTTTATAGCGGGAAATCATAATGAAGAATAAAAAAAATAAAAAAATAAAAAAAAGAGGGTAAGGGGCACGCGCGACACGTGCGACGAGAGCGGTGAGAGAGGGAAGTGTTATAGAAGAGTCGAATTGGTTAAAGAAGGAACGCGAGTTGTCTTTGAAACCCTAAAGCCTCACGCATTTGGGGATTGTTCTTCTTCCACTCGCTCATGCCCCTCGCGTGAACCTGACTCTCCCTCCTCTCTCTCTCACTTTCACCCTCTTTCATCCCTTTCTGTTTCAGATCATCAATCTCTCTTCTTTCTCTCAGGTACCTTCAATTTCCACACACCCTAACCCCCCTCTCCCTCTCTCTGATTCTTTTTTTGTGTAACTCTGTTTGAATTGCTCTTGTTCTGTTTTATGCTTTATACAATGCTTTTAGGTTCTTATGCTATTCCTTAACTTACTAGATAGATGCAGGACTTCAAATTCAGTGCACTGTGAGCTAGAATTTGGGTTCGGAAGTTTGTATTTTTTGGTGCAAGCTTGGTACAGTTTGTGAGGTGGTGGCAGTGTGTATAATGTTAGAAGGGTAACTAATGGTTTTTGTTGATGACACATTGTTGGGTTGAAGTGTGCTCATAAAGGAGGTGAATTTATTAGTTGTAGTTTGTTTATAATGTTAAATAGAGAGTCTGATTAAAAAAGCCTCACAGTTAAAAATTAGCTATTGGTTTGGACCTTATAATGTTTGGAGGTTATCTTGTTTGACTTGTGGCACAAAGGAATGTGGAGGAGTCTAAATTGTGTTGATACTGACAGTGTTCTTTTCTTAATCTAAAATATTCTAGGGATGTTTTGTATTCGAAATATTTTGGAGAGTTGGTCTGTTCCGATATGATATGATATGATGATTAACAAGTTTCAGAGATATGACTCTTTGCACCACTAGACTCATTGACTTTAATGAATACTAACTGATGGTTGTTATCTGTGGGTCAAACCATTGGAATTAAATGGCTAATTCTTAATCCAAATTAAACTGTAACAGTTTGCTGCATGAGCTGTTTCTCATCTTTAAGCTGGAAATCTGGAATGTCTAACCCATTTCATTGGCGTGTTATGACTTCTCATGGAATGTCTTTTTCCCAAGTCTATTATGTTATTTCTCTTTCTAAAATAAACAAAGTAGCACAAGCTGGCTAGTAACTGTAGCCATTGTTTTCCCTTACTTGTATCCACAAGTTTTAATCATCATATCCAAGTTTGCTGCAAGTCCAACTTCTTGAGAGTTTACAGTAAAACATTAAATGACTTTTCTGTTAAAAAAAAAAAAAACTAAATTAGATTAAAACTAAGTAAAGTACCATTTTACTGCTTCGATTTGTGGTCAAATAAAAATGTTATTTAACTATTGGTTTTGGTGATGAAAAGAGAGATCAAATGGACCAAAATCCACTTCCAGATTGTGTGTCAATTTGAAAACTGACATCACAAACCAATTGGATAGTTGTTCCTATGGTCACAATGTCAATGCCATAGAGTAGGACGTAGGAACATGCTTAGGTGCCATGGACATCTGTTGACAATATCATTAAGGATGTAGTGTGTACCACTATCATGAAGCAGATGTATTCCACATTTGTATATCACCTCTTTTTCTTTTGAGCATGGCACATTTCTAATGAAACGTTTATAGCTTAGCAGTTAATGTGGAACAAGATTAGGTAATTTGTCATATCTTTTTGGTCTAGAGCGGATGGTTATCTTAATGTTTTCTAACATAGAAGTAGAGGGGTGGTAGCTTTTGTAATGATTTTTTTCCCTTTTTATCTCTCTTATTAGAGGACCTCCTTATCTATTCAGGATATTAAATGTTGAGTCTTTCTTCTGTTCATGTTATGAAACTGAAGAACAAATTACATAGCTTCTGTAACAGCAGCCATTTGCCTGTATGCAGGATATTAATTGGATTTTTTTGGACCCTTTCTAAATTGTCAAGCTACAGACTTCCAAAATAAGAGCATTGGTTACCAGTTAGGGTTGCAGATTTTTTTAACAGATTCCTATTATATATGATAGTCTGCTAGTTATGTTCAGGTTATACCCTTATACTGCCAGTTATCTTAAACAAAGGTTGCCTGACTTATCCCTAAACACTAGCAGGATCTTACTTGTTTTCCCCTCAAGTTGTTTGAAAGTTGAAATTTCTTCTCATGATCTGCCTTGTTTTCTATAGTTCTTTCACAACCCATAATCACATGATTAGGCAATGAATATATTAAGGAAATTGAACTGGATCTTCCTGATGGCTTGACATGATTTATATGTGCTAGAATTTTTCAGTACCCTTCATATCATCAAGAAGAAAGCTGTTCTGAACATGGATATAGACCTTAGGTTACCTTCTGGTGAACATGATAAAGAGGATGAAGAAACAGCTACAATTGATAACATATTGGATGGTGAAGAAAAATTGAATAATGGAGCTATGGAGGGGAGAAATATGGTTGATCCTGGTATGGAGTTACAAGCTCTAAATGGTGGTGATTTGAATTCGCCCACACTTGATATGGTAATATTCAAGGAAGATACTAATCTTGAGCCACTTTCTGGCATGGAATTTGAGTCTCATGGGGAGGCTTATTCATTCTACCAAGAATATGCTCGTTCAATGGGATTCAACACTGCAATACAGAATAGCCGACGCTCCAAAACATCAAGAGAATTCATAGACGCAAAGTTTGCTTGTTCTAGGTACGGAACAAAACGAGAATATGACAAATCGTTCAATCGACCACGTGCAAGACAGAGCAAGCCAGATTCTGAAAATTCAACCGGTCGAAGATCTTGTTCCAAGACTGACTGTAAAGCAAGTATGCACGTGAAAAGAAAACATGATGGAAAGTGGGTTATACACAGTTTTGTGAAGGAGCATAATCATGAGCTTTTACCAGCCCAAGCAGTCAGTGAACAAACAAGAAGAATGTATGCTGCAATGGCCAGACAGTTTGCTGAATACAAGACTGTGGTTGGTCTCAAGAATGAAAAGAATCCATTTGATAAAGGACGGAATTTGAGCCTTGAATCAGGAGACGCTAAACTCATGCTGGATTTTTTTGTACAGATGCAAAATATGAACTCTAACTTCTTTTATGCAGTTGATCTTGATGATGATCAAAGACTGAAAAATATTCTATGGATTGATGCTAAAAGTAGGCATGACTATACCAACTTTTGTGATGTAGTGTCATTTGATACCACCTATGTTAGAAACAAATATAAGATGCCTCTTGCACTTTTTGTTGGAGTGAACCAGCACTATCAATTTATACTACTGGGGTGTGCCTTAATATCAGACGAAAGTCCCACAACTTTTTCTTGGCTGATGCGGATGTGGCTGAAAGGAGTTGGTGGTCAAGTTCCAAAAGTGATGATTACTGAACATGACAAGACTTTGAAGTCAGTTATTGCAGATATATTCCCTAGTGCTTGTCATTGTGTCTCTTTATGGCATATTGTGGGTAAGATATCTGAAAATATGGCTCATGTAATTAAAAAACATGAGAAGTTTTTGGCAAAATTTGAAAAATGCATATACAGGTCATTGACCAGCGATGACTTTGAGAAGAGATGGTGGAAAATTGTTGATAGGTTTGAACTTCGAGAGGATGAATGCATGCAGTCACTATATGAAGATCGTAAGTTGTGGGCACCAACATTCATGAGGGATGTTTTCTTAGGTGGTATGTCTACTGTCCAACGATCCGAAAGTGTAAATTATTACTTTGACAAATATGTTCACAAGAAGACCTCTGTGCAAGATTTTGTTAAATTGTATGAAGCAATCTTGCAAGACAGGTACGAAGAGGAAGCCAAAGCAGATTCAGATACCTGGAATAAAGTAGCAACATTGAAAACTCCTTCACCTTTGGAGAAGAGTGTCGCAGGGGTTTACACGCATGCTGTATTCAAGAAGATTCAAGCTGAGGTTGTTGGTGCAGTTGCTTGTCATCCTAAAGCTGACAGACAAGATGAGACCACTATTATTCATAGGGTTCACGACATGCAATCAAATAAGGACTTCTTTGTTGTGGTGAATCAAGTAAAATCAGAATGGTCTTGTATATGTCGTTTATTTGAATATAGAGGCTATCTTTGTCGACACATATTGATTGTTCTGCAATATTCTGGCCATTCTGCAATCCCATCCCATTATATTTTGAAACGCTGGACCAAAGACGCAAAGGTCCGGAATATAATGGGAGAAGAGTCTGAACATATGCTGGCAAGGGTGCAACGATACAATGATTTATGTCAGCGAGCATTTAAACTGAGTGAAGAGGGATCTCTTTCACAAGAGAGTTACAGTATTGCAGTCCATGCACTGCACGAAGCACAAAAAAGTTGTGTGAGCGTTAATAATTCTGGCAAGAGTCCCATGGAAGTTGGTACATCAGTCACTCATGCTCAGCTTTCTACTGAAGAAGATACCCAAAGTAGAAATATGGGCAAGTCAAACAAAAAGAAAAATCCAGCTAAAAAGAAAAAGGTCTGTTGTTAATAACTGTACTGCAACATCTTGATTTTATATAATTTTTTTTTCATTTGTTGATCTCTCCTTTGATTTGCAGGTGAATGCTGAGGCTGAAGTGTTGACTGTTGGTGCAATTGACAACATGCAACAAATGGTTTGTCCTCCCGCTGTTAGTCTCTCTCAAATTGTGTGATCTTATTTACTGGTTATACTACGTTGTTAAGGAAATATAGGTTGTGTTTTGCGAATTGGGATTTGAAATGTTTGCATTGAGGGAAACTTTTATGAAGTATTACTTTGGAACTCCAACTTAGTTATATGGATAATGTGTATATTTGCTTGAAGCAAATTGCTCTTAAAGCTAAAAGGAATCTTCTTTTGCAGGACAAGTTCAGCACAAGAGCTGCAGTAACCCTTGATGGCTATTACGGCACACAACAACAGGTGCAGGGAATGGTATGAATATGATACTCCATAATTCTCATGTTTTATTATGCAACAGGATTTGATTTATTTGCTCCGAAAAGTGCATAGTAATTTTGAATTTTACTTTGCCAACCGATAAAATTTCAAGAAACTATCAAATCAGTGTGAATAACTAAACACCATCGTAAATAAACTGTAAAATTGCTTTATACTATCAAAGCATTGAAACTGTTCTCATATATTCCATCAGTCAGGAAACTATACAGTTTGTTTGATTTCATTTAATTTTGTATGTGGATGTTTAACTAAAGCTTTGCTTTATTTGATGGATTAGTTGAATTTAATGGGACCGCGAGATGATTTTTACGGGAATCAGCAGACTCTTCAAGGACTGGTGCGTATAGAAGAAATTTTGATTGAGTTCTGTTAAATAATTATTTCGACTATTAAATAATTTATGTATCTTCACAGGGACCAATAAGTTCAATACCAACAAGTCACGACGGTTATTATAGTGCGCACCAGGGCATGCCTAATCTGGTAAGGCTATTTTGCCAAAGGATAAAGTTTTTTTCTTAAGGTTGTTTGGTTCTTATATGGTCTAAACTTGCAGGCACAATTGGATTTTTTGCGAACAGGTTTCACATATGGCATCCGGGTTAGTATGTAATTTGAAACTCAGTTTTAGAAAAGAGCTATCCTTATTTATTATTTATTTTATTTCTGAAGAAAAATATCATGATGGTTCTCGTGGCAGGATGATCCGAATGTAAGAGCAGCGCAGTTGCATGAGGATCCGTCGAGGCATGCATGAATGCTGATATCCTTTTAGATGTAGTTGAGTTGACCAAAAACAAGAACATGAAGGTAGTTGACATATTAATGTCAAACCCATTATTTTTACGGTTAAATGAATATATTGTTGAGTATTAACAGTTCAATCAGTGATTGAAATGTTTTATATTGATAGGCTGGGAAACAAGGACTTTTGGATGCTTATCTTGGTGTAGATAACGGAATACATCATTCACGGTTCAAGTTAAAATGGGGAATTTCCAAATCCAGTATTTTGTAATATAAATATATGTTAAGTTAATAATGCTGGATAGAGATTGTTGTATTATAATAACTTAGGCTACCTGGAAAAATTACAATTTGGAAAGTGCTTGTTACTTAGCATGCTTTCTTATTTTTCCATTGCTTCAAAAGAGTAAATGTTGCTTATTTATGATTTCCTTTTTTTCCTGCACACGTTCCTCTCTGCCTTGTGTTTTGTGGAAGAAACAATAAGGAATTCAGGTTAGGAATCATGTCTCTTTTTTAGTTAAAGATAGCATTTATGTGAGTATGGGCATAAATCAAATTAGGTGTTCATTTCTCGTATTATTATTTGTAGGTAGATATTTCATGTAAAGATGATATTATAAACTATTAGATAATTGAGTTAAATATGTCAAATTATTTAACTATTTATAATATTATCTTTACATTATTGGTACCATGTTATTCTATAAGTTGTGTATTTACATATTATATAAAGTTTCCGTGTGAGCCTGGAGAGTGACTATGCATTCAATATTTACACAATTCACAAGGTTTTACTTTTAGAACGAAAGTTGGGTACAGCTAATAAGTGGTTGACTCTTCAATTCAATGGAATTTTGGACTTCCAACATGCATGAACCAATAAAGAGAACTGCATGTCTGCATTTTCCATGAACCAATAATCTTCGATTCAATGTGAACATAAGAAACCTCAACTTATTCCACATCGATCAGAAAAAAAGAAAGAAGAGTTTGTGGGCACTGGTCACTGTCATTAGGATGCACGCTGCCTCTAACAAGAGAAGTGCTATGCTATTGTTAACAATAATTGTCGCATTGACTTGGATGGGGGTTTGTGGGATGTGGGCTGGCACACTCGGAAGTTGGAACTAGGCACTATATGTAATGTGAAAAATGTTATCCGTACGAACCAATTTGGGTTGGTCGAGTGGTCAGCTTACTCGTTTAAGTAAGTGTAGGGATTCGAATCCTGCATTGCGCATGATCTGTCGGGTTAGGGGATTGAAGTTCAATATAATTTATATAAATATATATAATTTAATCTATATTCAATATATATTTTTAAAATATATATTATACTAGTGACTGATTTTCGTATATATATAATATAATTGATGTATGTAATGCTATTAGGACTTCTCTCTGTACCTACAATTTAGGTTTTGACTCTATAATATTAAGGGAATTTAGGATTTTTTATCTAAATAAAAAAATTATTTTCTAATTTGAGTGATAATAAAAATAATTACATTTTGTGTGTATTATATCTCCAATTTCGTAAGGAATTCAATTTTGCAAGATGAGCCTGCAAAATTAAGAAACAATGCAATTTCGCTGATAGTTTTAACAAAATTGAGAAAAAAAAAAGATGAGATAAACAAATAAGCTAAAATTGCATCGTTTATACTACTTTTAAGAACTTATTGATATTTTTTACAATTAATAACATAATTAATCTTTTTTTATATTTATTAAAATTATTAATAATAAAAATGTAAACCTTTATTTTAATAAATACATAACAAATATATTAAAAGTTAAATTTTTTAAAATAATATTAACTAAAGCCTTTATATATATTGTTGAAACTCTTATTTTTGAGTTGTACCAATAGTAATAATTGCATGGATAGGAAGTACTTGTAACAAATGGTGGCTTGTACCAAAACAACCACCAATAGATAATAATTAGCATTCGTTAAAGTCTTCCCTTCCACGTTCCCCTTCTTTCTTTTTCATTCATTCCTCACACCGACACACACCCCCCACATCACTTCAAACCATTTTGCACTCATTGGTTTTGTCACAAATGGTAATACCTTCGCTTACTTAACTTTTCAATTTTACAAAGTAATAACAATGTGACATTTTCCGTCGCGGATCTGAGTTCTATTTAAGGGTTTGCCGCTAGCCAATAAGTTGCTACATACACAAGACGGAATTCAAACCCCAAACACTTACTTAAGCGAACGAGTGAGGTGACCACTCGACCAACCCAAGTTGGTTTTACCCACATATTCCTTAATACAACTTAATTTTCTCACTTATTTTTTAATCATACTTAGCATCCATAATATTCCTCTCTTCTTTTTCTCCAAAACAAAAATTTGTCTCTTGAAAAAGACAAACAAAACTCCCTCCTCTTTACGCGTATTTGTGTCCCCCTCTCATTCTCACTCTCAACCTCCAACTCCTATAAATCTCTCACCTTATTCTATTCACTTTCACACTCATCACATTACAAAAAAAATTAAAAATAAAAAAATGTCATTTTTATCTATATCTTTATTTCTTTCTATTTTCTTCTTCCTTTTTTTCTTCACACCATCTTCTTCTTCATCTTTGTCGTCTTTTCCTTCTTCGTCTTCTTCTTCTATTGCGTGCAAGTTGACATTATACCCTAAACTATGTCGTACCCTTCTCTCTACAATTCGAAACTCTCCTTCTGATCCGTACGGTTATGGCAAGTTTTCTATCAAACAAAGTCTCAAACAGGCCACAAAACTTGAAAAAGTCTTCAACGACTTTCTAAACCGCCACAATCGCCAATCCAATAATAATTCTTCCTCTCTAAACAATGCTGAGGTCTCTGCAATCGTCGACTGCAGAGACCTCAACAAGCTCAACGTGGACTATCTTTCGTCCATATCCGCTGAGCTAAAAAATGCTAATAACAATGATTATTATTATTCCAACGGCGCCGCGGAGCTCGTCGACAAGATCGAGAGCTATCTCAGTGCCGTGGCCACCAACCATGAGACATGCTACGATGGGTTGGTGGCCACGAAAGGTGGGATAGGTAACGCGCTCGCGGCGTCGTTGAAGGGTGCCACAGAATTATACAGTGTGTCGCTTGGGTTGGTGAGTGTGGCTCTTGATAAGAACATGAAGAAGAATAATAATAAGACTCGCAAACATGGCCTTCCAACCAAGAACTTTATGGTTAGGGAGCCACTTGAGAAGCTCATTAAGGTAATAATCCATTTATATATTTCTATAAACTCTTGAAATTTTGTGAATTCTAGCCTTTATTTTGAATTATTTTCGTATAAAGATAATATCATATAAATACATATTAGAAAAAATTTGTGTATAGTTATTTTTATGTAAAATTAATAATTTTGTTAAATTATTTAATAAGTATTAACGATTTTTAATTATTAATTTTTTATGATTAATGATTTATTAAGTATTGTGAAATATTATTTTTATATACAGACATTGTTATGTGAAAAATATTTTTATGTTCATTTGAAAAAAATAATTATTAAAAAAATTAAACCATAATTATTTAACTTGTTGAAAACAAAATACGAAAAAATATATTTTAAAAAAATATTTAATAGTCAAATTACTATCAGTATTATGAAGTTTCATTTTTATTAATTATTTATTTAATATTAACGTAATACATTATTTTAGAGACTAGTTTATTAGTAAATTAATTATGAGTGAAGTTAATAAAATTTTAAAAATTTTATTAATTTTATTTTGTATGTATGCTTTTTTGTTGTTGTCTATTTTGTATGTATGTTAATAACTTAATATAAAATAATTTTACCTAGCATTTCGGTAAATTAAATACTATATTGATTCCAATAGTTTTTTTCTTAAGATAAAATAATTTGAAAACTTAAGGGAAAGAAAAAACACCATAAATTACTTATAGTACCATGCATTCATTCCACATCAAGTGATTCATAATCATGAAATTGATATTATATCCAAAGTTAAGTGTGATCACATACCAAAATTCAAAGTGAGAGAAAAGTAAATATTACTGATGCTGAGTAAGATAATTGTTTAATTTATAATAATAAGCGCATGATCGGATATATAGAAGTGTTTCGAAAGCGATGTTGAATAATTATTACTTCCTACAAAATGAAAGGGATGTTCAAATTAAAAGATGTTCGTTCTTTATATATACAGACAAATGATTAATTAGTTTGGCACATACATACAATAGGTACTTTATATTAAGAATGGAAAATGCTGATTATCCGTCTACTATCTAACTTTTGTCTAATTTATTTTTATAATAAATTTTAAATATTTAAAAATAATTTATTTTTATATTATTTAAATTAAATATTAATTTTTAATTTTTTTAGCAAATTAAAAATCACCTTTCAAACACTATAGTAATTACAATAAAAAAATTTTAAAAAGAGATCAAAGGAAAGTAAGACAACTTTAATAATGATGGGTATAACAATGACCAAGACTTGTTGAGATGTTTAAGTAATCAGAAATATTTGGTAACAAAAAAAATTAATTAAAATTAATTAAAATTACAATAATTAATAAATATTAAATAAGATAAATTTTATATTAAAAATAGAAAATGCTGAATTTTTCTTTTATACTATTTATTATTTGGTATCTAAATTTTGTCTAATTTATTTTTATAATAAATTTAAAATATTTAAAAATTATTTATTTTTATATTATTTAAATTGGATTAAATTCATGATATACATAACTTTTCTTTTGTATTGACATATTTAATAAGCTTAGAAAATGGACACAAAAACACGATGCCCAAGTGTCCTCTTCGTGGGGTCAAAAAGCTTTATCTTAGGATAAGGCAAATTAAAGTAAGGGTATGATATGATTATGTTTCACATTTGGAAGAGAACATGATTACATCCAAATCACATATTAAGCATGATTAATTATTGTATATGTTAGTTATTGTGAATTGGCTTAGCTTTCTTTTTCTTTTCTTTTTTTTGACCATGTCTTACGTACAATTTTGTTTCTTATTTAATAATGAAAATACTATTTATATATTAAAATCAACTAACTTATATTTTTATATATATAATTTAATTTATTTTTAATATATATTTTATATTTTTATATATATTTTATATTAGTCTTATAGCTAGTATGATTGATTCATCAATAATGTTACGATGGATTGGTGGGTACATAACCTTATAATCAATCAACTACTTGTCTACTTGCTATAGCATTATTAATTAATTTATTATTATAAATCAGTATTTTAATTAGAGGTTCAACGTAACCCATTTCTCTATCCTAATGATCTGACAAGATTAGACAAACAGTAAGACTTTATATCATTATTATTAATAGAAATAACATAAAATAAAATATTTAAAATAAAAATAAAATATAATATTAGAAATAAAATTAAGATTTAACTTAAATATTAATAATTAAAATAATATTTTGTTCTTAATAAAAAATGATTAAGTATTTTACTATGAACTAATCCAAAAACCTATGAAGACGTCTGATTAACTTTATATTTTTATATTTATAAAAATTTCATACTAAAAATCCTACATCAAAATATATTTTTTTTAATTTAAAAGATCAATTATAATATAAGTCAACTAAGTTAATTTTTTTATTTTTTATTTTAAAATTTAAAAAATTAGAATAGTAAAATTTTTTTTATTTTGCGACCAACAACATGGTTCATGGTTGATTGACTTTGGTTTTGTATCAACATTGTGAGTTCTATTTTCTATTTTGGTTATGCACAAGGTTTGAACTTTGAATGAAAGGACATAGTTCAAATCTATGATTAATCACGTGGGGTGTTGCTTTTGTTTGCTTAAGCTATTGGCAACAAACCAAACCAATCACGTGCCATATTCCTTATATATATATATGAGGCATGCCATTATTAGCATGTGGTAATGTACTTTGGCCTTTTTTTTTTTTAGTGATGAACCCATGATCAAATGATTGATTCTTATTAATTATTAGTTGGTACGAAGCTTCTTTAATTATTAATGAGCTAAAACCTTTTCACACTTTGCTAAACTTGTTGCATTATTTTTCTAATCATCATCAAATGTAAGATTGGTTTCTATTATGTTGCCTAACTTCTATGTCAAGTTTTTATATGGAAAAAATTTTAATCGTATCTAAAACACTAGTATTTTAGTAATTTTAGCTGTTATTTCAATTATAAAAAATATATATATATTAATTAAAATTAACTGTTAAAATTATTAAAATAATATTAATTCAAATATATTTAAAAAATTTTTATTTATATATTCTTATTATAATGTAAAATTTCTAATATCAATGTGTCATTTATTTTAATTTATTATTATAATCTATTTTTTTAATTAATATATTACAGCTTCTTCGAACAAAGTATAGTTGCAAGAAGAATTCAAATTGTAGCAGAAGCGAAAGGATTCTAAAAGAAAGCAAAAGCCAAGGGATTCTATTGAAAGATTTTGTGATAGTGAGCCATTATGATGGGAGTGATAACTACAGTTCAATTGGAGAAGCCATTGCTGCTGCACCAAATAACACAAGGCCAGAAGATGGGTATTTTGTTGTGTATGTTAGAGAAGGGTATTATGAGGAATATGTTGTTGTTCCAAAAGAAAAGAAGAACATTTTGCTCATTGGAGATGGTATCAACAACACTATTATCACTGGCAATCATAGTTTCATTGATGGTTGGAGTACTTTCAATTCTTCTACCTTTGGTAACCACTTTTTTCTTCATTCCTTCTCCTAATTTAACCATAAATCATTGCTTCAATAATCTCTTTTATCATATAGAAAGACATAAATTTGTTTGTAGAACTACACATCTAAAAATTGGCAAAACTTTCTCTTACACAAGTTTTAGGTCCACATAAAATATGTTCAATTTTTCTTTAACTGAAAAAAATGCATTTTTGAATTTAACAATTGTATATGATGTTTTGTATTAGGAGACCACTTTAATAAAGATATTAAAATTTTTTTTAAGACGTTTACATGTGTCGTGTTATTATTAGACATCTTTATTAAATTGGTTAATAATTTATTTTTTGATAAACCAAAACAAAATTGATTTATTATAGTAACAATGAGTTAAATGCCCCTGAAATTTGATCCGATGCTCAGAATGAGCCTTATAATTTCGTTGGCCTCAATTAGAACCCTTAAATTTGCAATCGATTGCAAATTTAAGGGTTCTAATTGGGGCCGTCGAAATTGTGGGGTCATTTTGAGTATCGGACTAAATTTCAGGGGTCAAATTGAGATTTAACTCTAGTAACAATAATAAACCCAATTGTCTGTATTATAATTATTAGACCCGATTTAATCCGATTAAATTACACGATCTAAATTAAATATCTTTAAATTTTTTGATAAAAAGACAAATATATCCCTAATTTTTTTGTTTTGCGGACATTTAAATTCCTAAAAATTTAAAAATACAATTAAATTTCTAAAAAAAGTAGATTTATTATTGTTATAAAAAAATCAATTTTATTCTAATTTGTTAATCCGATTCATTAATACGTTCAATAATAATGCGACATGCGACATGTAAGCGTACAAAGAGACGTTTTACGCGTCTTTATGGGAACATCCCTTTTGCATTAAGGTGAATTATATAGTAAAGATGTAAGTTTACAGATCTCTTTTTGTGGGATGAAAGAAAGAATAAAAAAAATAGGACCCACATTTTGAATAACAATAAAATAATAAAAAATAACTATAAAAAAAATTTATTTTCTCAATATATCACTTCAATCTGTCACCAAAAAAAATTATATCACTTTAATCTGTATAGAAGAATGCCAAATTTATTTTCTCTCTATATCACTTTAATTTATACAGTAGAGTGCCCCTTGTATTAATACATTGAAATGAATTAATGCAGCTGTTAGCGGAGAAAGATTTATTGCGGTGGACATTACTTTCAGAAACACCGCCGGACCGGAAAAACACCAAGCCGTGGCTGTGCGAAACAACGCCGACCTCTCCACATTCTACCGTTGCAGCTTCGAAGGCTACCAAGACACACTCTACGTCCACTCTCTCCGACAATTCTACAGAGAATGCCACATTTACGGCACCGTTGACTTTATCTTCGGCAACGCCGCCGTAGTCTTCCAAAGCTGCAACATCTACGCCAGAAATCCGATGGCGAATCAGAAGAATGCTGTGACTGCTCAGGGAAGAAACGATCCTAACATGAACACCGGAATCTCGATCCATAACTGCAGCATTAGTGCTGCACCGGACTTGAATACTTCGTCCACCATGACCTACTTAGGTAGGCCATGGAAGGAGTATTCGAGGACGGTGTATTTGCAGTCTTATATTGGTGATCTCATAGAACCTTCTGGATGGTTGGAATGGAATGGAACAATTGGGTTGGATACTCTCTTTTATGGAGAATTCAATAATTATGGACCTGGTTCTAACACTAGTAATAGAGTTCATTGGCCTGGTTATGTGCTTTTGAATGCTACACAAGCTTCTAATTTTACTGTTCTTAATTTCACTTTGGGGAATACATGGCTTCCAGATACAGATATACCCTATACTGAAGGCTTGTTGAATTAGGTAAAAATTTATATACAATTATCTTCATGTGAAATTGTTAGTTGAGAATCGTTAGATGATCTGATATGTTAGTTAGACTAAATTGTTATTTACAGTCTATCAACTATCAACTTCACTGCGAATATTCACTGTTGAATTATTAGAAGAAAGAAAAAAGAAGTTAATAATAGGAAAAATAGAGAATTGTATTGTTTATTTGTTGGATAATAAATTTATGTATGTAATGCTTGGATTTTGGATGGAAGAAAATTGGTAATGAAAGGAAGGAAAATATATAATTTCTATAGATGGTTATTTTTTATGATTAATGTGACAGATTAATTTTTTGCACATTGGATTGATATGTCCTCTTTCTTTTAGTGTTGAGGGAATTTGTTTTTTTTTTTTTTTGGTGACTAAGAGAATTTGTTATTTGTGTTAAAATAAAAATAGTCACAATTGATTTTTAATTTTGATATATTGTCAATCCAAAACGGTTTTACACATGCACTCAATTATGCAAAGGAATAAGTGTTTGAATTAGTTACTTTCTTTCAAAGTCTGTGTTCAAATATTTTATAATTCAAAATCATAATTTATTCCAAAAAAAATATATAATAAAAACATGATTATGAGAAAGGAATTAATGAAGTTTTGCATCTGATCATAATTAAGAATGTTGGTTGTCACAGTTCAGACTGAAAAGGAGCAGAAGATGCAGGAATCCATCTTTGGCCTCCAAGAAAAGTCTTGACTGTAAACTTGCTAGCTTGTTTAGAAGAAATAGCTCTCAAGCCCTTCCACTTGACTCTATTTGCTGTAGAAGCCCCTGGTCCATAGTTCTGAAATTCAGCATAATAGATGGTGTCTGGTGCTGAGTTTCCTACCCAAGGTAACCATCCATTTGGGTTAATTAAAGCTTCCATTTTGGATCTAATGAACACTGTGGTTGAGTAATCCTTCCATGGCCTTCCCAAGTATGTTTGGACAGAACTCAAGTTCCCAAAGCCTGAAATCTTGCAATTTTGTATTGAGATACCTGCCATGTTCATAGATTTCAATTCTTTAATTTAACATTATCATTAACTAGCATACTCTATGTTGATTAATTTGGATTTTTAATTTAATATTTTTTTATGAATCATATATAATAAAAGATAATTTAGAAAAATTTTTTTGCGTCAAATCTTTTATGTCTTCGTTATAATAATACTAGGAAGACAAAAAAAAAAAGGCTCAAACTTATTATATTTAGTATTCATTATTGTTTGGTAACCAAAAATATTTAGTCAAAAATCAGTCAAAATTTATTTTATTTAATATTTATTAATTGTTGTAGTAATTAATAAATGTTAAATAATACAAGTTTTAGCTGTTTTTTTTTTAGTATTATTGCAATTAATGAATGCTAAATAAAATATATTTTAGTTAATTTTTTTAATAAATATTTTCATTATATATAATAACAGAAATATTTGGTAATCAAAGAAAATTAATCAAAAATAGTCATAACTTATCTTATTTAACATTTATTAATTGTTACGATAATTAGGTAAATTTTGACTTTTTTTTTGTCTTCCTAATATTACCGATATAATAATAACAAAAATATTTAATAATAAAAAAAAATCAATAAAAAAAACAGTCAAAACTTGCTAGATATATAAATATGGATATATAAGTTCATTTTTATTGAGTTGTGATTAATAAATCAATAGAATCTAATTATATATGTCTATTATGAGTTTAAAGACAAGGACTATATGAGGAAAAAAAGTAACAGATTTTTTGAAGTGCTTTGCAATCTCTTTACCATTAAATATTAAAAATAAGTGTAATTACTTTTCTATCCCCATCAGTTTTTTAACAACTAACACAGAGTATAGTTATTGTTTTTATTCAATTAAAAAAAATAAAAAATAGAATAAACCTGTGTTCATGTTGGGATCAGTTTTGCCTTGTGCAGTGATAGTGTTCTGCTGGCCAAGCATTGGTAACTTTGGAAAAATGTTACAATTTTGAATGACAACAGCAGAGTTGCCAAAGATGAAATCAACAGTACCAAAAATGTTGCATTCTCTGTAAAATTGGCGATTGGAATGAGCATAGAGTGTGTCTTGAAATGCATCAATTTGGCATCTGTAGTAAACAGCTTCATCCCCAGTTGTCATTAGTGCCACTGCTTGGTGCTTCTGTGGACCAGCTGTGTTTCTAAATCCCATGTCTCTTGCTATGAAATTCTTCCCAAACACAGCTTTTATAAACAAAATGAATAGTATCAAGCTTTTATTCAACAGAGGTAAGGTAACTATTCAAAATTTGAGTATGTTAAATATATGTACTATGTATTTAACATTTTTAATGTTCAATTATATTATATGAATGCTAAAAATTAGCTACTATATTATGAACAGTAAAATTTAGCTACTATATGGCAGAAAAATTAGCTACTATATGGTAGAAATTCACTTGCAGTTGATATAAAACTCTAGACAAAGATGTGAATAGTAAAACTTTTAAAAATGTTGTTCAACATCAAATCAATTTCATCCTAAACTTCAAATGGTGTGATGCTATGAATAGTTACGTATTTGTTAAATGATTTTCATCATTCATAGAGAAGTGAATAAAAATATAAATTAAAAAATACATTTAAAATAATAAATTTGATTAAGAAATACAAATAAGATGAATATATCCAATTGAAAATTTGATATTAGTTCTAAAAAATTAAAAGAGAACGAATTTCAAGAACGTAACGAAGTGAATAAAAATAATTGTTTGATCTAATTTAAATTAATTTTTTAATTCAATCATTTATATAAAATAAACTAGTTTTTTTTTTTAAAACCAATAATAACACATGTCAACTATTCAAAATAATTTTATGTAAAGTTGACGGCAGATTCTGCCAAAAATATATACTAGCTAGTAATGTCTTATTAGATATTTTGTGCACATCAATTGTTAACTGCCTAATGGAATAATAAAAAAGAAAATAGAAATTAGGATGCCAAATTAAATGTGTTGAATTGTCTTTTATTATTTCATGAAAACTTACACGTAATTGTTTTAATGTGAAATTGATATTTGAAAACGGGTTAGATAATTTAATAAATTTAACTAAATTATTATCTAACGGTTCTCAATTATCAACTTTACATAAAAAAAATCGGAATGAGTCATTTTATTATTTGGTGAAAATTCACACCGTTATTTTTATGTAAAATTAATATTTGAAAACTACTGTTACATGATTTAACAAGTTTAACTAAATCATCATCTAATATTCTCAATTATCAATTTCATACGAAAACAACTGCATGTATAGTAGAAAATGAAGAGAAATTAAAATAGAGAAAAAAAAAAGAATTAGATTATTGTTACCAAAAGTAGCAGATGAAAAGGTTGGTGTGCCATCAACAAAGTTAAGGCTAGCAGAAACAATAGTAGCATTCATGCCATCACCAATCATCATCACATTCCATTTGTTCTTCTCAACTCTCACATTCTCATAGTAAACTCCTCTCTTCACATAAATCACTGTCCTCTTACTACTCTTCTCTGGAACATGTTTCAATGCCTCCGATATTGTCTTGTATTTCCCACTCCCATCTTTGGCCACAACAATATTACTCTCTTCTTTGCTTCCAAGTAACTTCCTGTCCTTCGAACTAACCCATTCTGGAAATGATGAACTTAGCAAGCGCCGCCGCCGGCTCACGGTCATTGCGGCCGCCTTCTTCATCCATGTGATGATGGCCAGGCTGTTACTGGTGAACTCTGTTGAGTTTTTAAGGTAGTTTGTTGCATTCAATTTTAGTGATTCTTTTTCTTCATCAAACCCTTCAATGCAAGTTTGTTGGTATGTACCTGTTTATGTATCAAGTAGTTTTATAAGCATTGACATTTGTTTAAATGGACGAATAATATAATTATTTAATTAACTAATTTAAGTTGGTTGATTAATCTATTAATATAATTTACTATATAATAAATAAATAAACACTAAATATTTTTTATTTGTAATATTTGGATTTAAGTAGTCTTTATTTAAAAGAATGATATTTGGCATCTAATTAGAAATGACTATGTTATAAATAAATTAAAATTAGTCATTAATATAAAATATATATTAGAATATAAATACACATTAAAAATAAATTAAACCACATATATATTTATACACAAATATTGATGATTGATTTTAGTGTACAAATAATATTTTTGAATTAAAAAATATAGTATCTATTAATCTAATTAAAAAATATAATTAAATTGGATTTGGTGACCAATTTTTTTATTTACTTTTCACTTTAACCTTTAACTCTCCACTAATTTTGCAACTTTAACAATTTATTTTTTTATGTAATTTTCATTGAGATTGAGTAAAAATGGATATCCAACTTTTCTTGGAACATAATTTATCCATCAAAAGTTAATTCTATTTTGACCTTGAAATAAAAATAAGGTAATTACCACGGTGCCTAAAAGTGTTTCTCTAACTTTACTAAAAAGGATTAAAAATTAATATTTAATTTTAAAATTATAAAAATAAATAATTATTAAATATTTAAAATTTGTCATAAGAAATAAGTTAAATAAAAGTTAGATATCAAATTATAGACATCATATAATTCACCTAAAAAAATATATGATACATACCTGCAGCACTTAACCATGTTTGAAGATCATCAAAGGTGTCAAAAAGGGAAGAGGAATCCACAGAAGACAAAGAGTTATTAAGATGATCAACTCCAAGATCCAAAAGCTCTCTACAATTGTCTAAAGCTTCCTTTGCCCTACCATCATTATTCAAGCCTTGGAAATGTCCATTATGCCCCCCACTATCAGAAGAGAAAAACCTATTAACAACATTTGACACTTCATCTAAGGCCACCTTAATGGACAACCTTAATAGCTCCTCTGGCTTAACCTCCCCTGCTGATGAGTTCACAACAGAGCTCAGGCTACTGTAACATGATTCCTTGTACAATGTCACGTCGCAAATCGCCTTCACCGACGTCGCCAGCACTGAACCACCTTCATTTCGCAATAATTGCTCCAAAATTAATAATAATAAAAAAGAGTGAAAACTCAGGTGCAGTCGATTTCACGTGAAGTTAATAGTTGAGAATTGTTAGATGAAAATTTAGTCAAATCAGTTAAATTATCTAACCGCTCTCAGTTATGAACTTCATGTGAAATCGACTGCAACCACCGTAAAAAAGTTATATGAACAAATCAGAAATATCTTAAAAATATTTGTTAAGACAGTTTTCGAAATAATAGATTTTATAAGATTTTTTAAATTGAATAATTGAAAAAAGTAGATTTTTTTTGTGCCTATTCCTAATTTGCCTAAAAGTAGAAATAAAATATGGTGGGACCTACTTTTTCATATTTAAATTCTATAAGTAAAATTTAGGCACCACAAAAAATACCCCAAAAATAATATAAGACGAGAAGAGATTATTATAAGTACCATCTTGTTGTGAGTTATGATCACGAGAATTATTGAGAATTCCAAAAACAGCAGCAAGGACAACAGCAACGAGGATTATTGAGGAGAGGCTTATGATTATGATTCTCTTTCGGGTTTTTATTTGGGTTTGGTGTAACATTTGGTCGTGTTCATCAACTTTGCCGTATGATTTGAATGAAGACATGATTAACTTTAATTTGATGAGTATTAAGTTTTGTGAATGAATATTTATACATATATGAGGGGAAGAGTTTGGTATGACATGTTTATTCGTGCGAGTCATTTTGTTAAATTCATATTTGCATGTTGGGTTAAGTGCTACCCATGTTTGGTTGACCAATTTCATTTTTCATTTTTTTTAAAGATATTTGTAAATAAAAAATAAATGAAACTGTAAATGACATTGGACGTGTTAGTGTTTACTTTTGAAGAAATTATATTTCTGCAATTAAATTAGCCTAAGCTTGACTTTTTTGTTAATTTAGTGTGCCACCATCTAATTTAAGCTGGTATTTTAAATTGATAGTGTAAATAACTCTTCATTTATAATCATTTAATTTAAGTGCACATCAAGTTTACAACTTAGCAATAATAATATACATAATTTTCTAGTGGCAGGAAGAAGAACAATCACTACAACATTTTCAGGTTGAGTTAACATTTAAGAAGTATTGTCTAAAAACTGACAAAAAGTTGCTTTTGATCTGTGACAACACTTTTGGACCTAAAGCAACGCTTTTGGGCGGCGTTGCATATGCAGCCGTTGCCTTAGATCAAGGCAACACTTTTTTGTTTCAAAAGCGTTGCTTTGAGAGCAACAGTTACCAAGTGTTGCCTTTAGTTGAAAAACAACAACACTTCAAAGGTGTGTTTGAGACAACACTTTTGCAGTGTTGTCTCTTCTCTCGTATTTTGGTCACTACTAAAAAGTGTTGCCTATTTGCAATAAAATGCAACTCTTTTTACGTGTTGCTTAAAAATTGGAATTTGCAATCCTTTGAAATCTTGCCTGTTAGTTTTGAATATGCAACCCTTTAAACTTTAAAGTATTACCTTTTCTTTTGGATATGCAACCTATACAAGTGTTGCTTTTTCTTTTGGATATGCAACCTATACAAGTGTTGCTCTTTCTTTTGAATATGCAACTATACAAGTGTTGTCTAATATTCAAAATATGCAACTAATAAAAGAGTTGCCTTTTGACAAAAATAAATGTTACTTTTGTAATAAAAATACAAAAAAAAAACAATAAATTTACAATAAAACTTTTTGTACATAAATGTGTAATTATTTTAATTAATAAATAAATTTGTGCACAATAAAAAAATTTATAAAAAGACAATAACTAATAATAAAGTTCTAATTAAAATAGATATTAAAAGATTCAATTAGTATTTCAAATACATATTTATCAATAATTCTCAACAAAATAATAAAATTTTTGTCCGACAATAATTATCATAACAAAATAGTAATTAATATTTGTTAAAAAGATGTTAATCTACTTGCATATTTTATATCCATACTTGACTTGTCCCATATATGCTAAATCTGCAAATAATACATAACAAAAAATACGCAACTTATCAATAAAACTGAAAATTTATAATAATAAAAATTTCATGAGGTTAGAGTCCAAAATTTAATCAATTCATTAGAACTTTTTTCTTTTTGGGTTTTTCAAGCTGTATAAACTCTCCAGAATTCAAATATTCGTCATCAAAGCATGTTCCAAGTTTAGTTTCAATAAAATTATACAAAGATGAACTTAATGTAAGAAGTTCCAAACTGTTTAGAACTTTTGTCTACAACAGAAACCATGCTATTAAGTAACTTATTAGAAGAATCATGGCATGAGATTTAGGGTTTAAAGCCAAAATGAAAAAACGTGCAACCATACCTATTAGTCATTGATTCATTAAGATTGTGATAAAAGCATACTTATTGGAGCAGCTCTATTTCAACTCATTATGCCTTCCAATAACAGTTTGTGTTCCTGAATCAAGCTCTTTTCTTTTTCGTCCCGTTAGAAACAACAACTAATTCTATTATTATTACTTTTACACAAATTTAATAAATAAAAAAGTGAATCAATAGGCACATACACTAGTAATACTAATTATAATAAACATGAAATCGAATCTTTAATGAATATCGGCATCCTTGTGTCATCACATCAAGTATAGAAACAACATTCTCTAGCAGTTGCAGCCAAGTACCTCCCTAGACGTGGTTGAAATCTCATCTGAGCGGTGCCACCCTGATCAATCCATAAGAGAATTGCCAATTAACACATTAAAGTGAATACATCATCACTTTAATAAACAACAAAACTAAACAGTGATTAAAAAAAGGTAAATAAAAGTAGCCTACTACTATATGCTTCATAGAAAAAAAAAAGATAACTGAGGACTAGGATTCTACCTTGAAGACTCTTGCACAACTTCCATTATTTATGCTCCAATATTATATCTCGCCGTCACCATCACAATTCATATATAACAGGTTAACAACCACCATTAAAAAAAAAGGGAGAGAGGGGGTGTTTATAGAATGGAAAAATTTCTGGAGCTGCAATTAGAACATATCTCTTAGAAAGGTCACGAGTATGCCAGGTGTCCGACCTGGAGAGAGACTATCACTGCTTTTACATGCTTTGTTCAGCACCACCAGAGGTGATTGAATTCTCCATAACAATCCTGAAAGAAATTAAACATAATTTATCAATCACAAGACTAACTGTTACAATTTACTCAATAGGATGCAAGAAGTACAAGTTGGGGAATCCAAAGCAATTCCACTATCTTAATCAATCAAACTGTTATGAAGTTTCAAATGTAGATGATGCAAAAGAATACTTGAAGACCAGAAATGCAATGGATATTGTAGGAATCAACCAGGAAGAACAGGTATAGGATCATCACATTTGTGCATCAAATTTTATTATTTCAATGAAGCATTGATTTCTTTCTATACATATATTTAATTTAACAAAATTTTCTTACACAGGATGCTATCTTTCGTGTGGTCGCCGCAATCCTCCACCTTGGTAACATTGACTTTGTCAAAGGGACTGAAGTTGATTCTTCCAAACTGAAAGATGAAAAACCACTCTTCCATCGGACAGCTACAGAGTTGTTCATGTAAAAATCATAGATCCATCCACAAATGCTTCTAGTTTCAGTGTTTCACCTTTAGTGTCCTTTAACTCACCATTTGACACAGATACTTTTTAAAGGGATTGCATATCGCTACACAGTATCCACGGAAACCAATCATACAGTGATGTTAACCCTAAGAAAGGTTTAATAACCAAATACCTGGAATTCTATAAAATCAACAAGAGTGTTGCAGCCTAATATCCTGATTTCATCTATTCGAGACTATTCTAGAAGAGTCCGAATTATCGCTAATAAACTACTGGCATATAGTGGCTTGCAAAATAAGAGTATCACTTGCATACTATTACATATTCTGATTATTTGAAATAGAATGAAGTGGCAATCCAACAATCAAAATCAAATGTACCAAAGCTTTATAGTACAGCAAAAATTGGCTGTCTAAGACTGGTTCAAAACATTTGCCAAACTAAAAAAAAAAGTAAAACCACTCATTAGGAGGAAATTTATCAGAATAATGACAATTAGTTTAATTACTATATATGTGCCACTGAACTTACATCTGCTCCTTACATGACGATAAGAATTTCCTATATATGCACAAGACAAATTTATTTGAAGGATTTAAGTATTGCACAGCACATGGCCAGTTGGGAATCTATTCAGGAGATTCTAATTAGGCATTACAAAAGCAATACATTTTTTATGCAAGTTATGTTCAATTAAGTTAATTGCCAAAAAAATTAGACCACTATATGTATATCATTTAGCATGAATTTAAGAAATTAATACCACTGAGCCTGGAACTGGAGAATCTGTGTGCAAAATGGAAGAATCTCCTCATTGTTTTCTATCAGAAGAAAGAAAACCTTGGCAGGAGCATCAGCAACTCTGAAAGCTTCTGCGGTTGCCCGTACTAACCACAAGCTAGGGAAAACACTGAAAATTCAACACAAGAAACTCAGAAAAGACGCACATCATAATGATGAAAGTGAAAATAGAAAGAAAAGAAAAAATACACAGTACATACAGTTGTTTCTGAACATGTTTAGGCCTCGAATCTCAAAGCATAGCATTATATGCTAGCGACCTGAAAAAGCATATTTAATAAGCACATACACTTGACCCTCTCAAAGAACATATATACATCCTAAATACATTCCTCAATTTCCCCAATTTGAGAATAGAATTAGCTTCCTAAGATTACGGAGGAGAAAAAACCCCTAATCTGAGACATGATTACAGCGAGCAGTGAGGATTACAGCAGAGACGGCTCAAGCAGAGTTAAATTTCCGGAATAGCGGCGGTAGCCTCCAACAACTCCGGTGAGCTTCCTCAACGACAGTGGTGGCAGGAGCTTCGACGGTGCTAACCGAGGCTTGACGGCGGCAAGAACAGCGGCGGTCGAAGCTCAGCAGCAACGGAGACCAGGCGCGGCGGCGACTCCACACGCGATGGTGACAATGACGGCTTCGCCTCCTTCGCGCGCGCTCTTTCTTCTCCGTCCGTGGCTATGGTTCGCGGTCCCTTCCGTTCGCAGTTCTGTTTCTGACGCGGCTCAAGGATGATCGGCGGCGACGACCAGATCTCCAGCGACGGCTAGAGGATGCACGACGGTGCCTTCTCCCTCCCAGTCCTGGCTTGCGCTCGAACTCTCTCCCATGGCTCCCTCCGCGAACGCTTTCTCTCTCTCTCTCCACGGTTCGACAATGACGCGACGGCGGCGGTAAGGCCCAGCGCGCCAGTGCGGTCTTCTTCTCCGCTCTCCTCTGCTTTTCCCATATCTCTCTCTCTCCGGTGATGGTGGTGCGGCGGCAAGACGCAGCACGGTCCCTCCTCCCTTCCCGATCTCCCTTCTCCCTCGGACTCCCCCCTTTCTTCTTTCTTCGTTTCTAATTGTTGGAGTTAGGGTTTCTAATTGAAAATAGGGCTTGCAATTTTGTTTTGAACTCTAAGAATTTAAATAAGTAAATCAGTAAATAATATATAAATTATAAAGATGTATTTTGTATTAAGTTAAAAAAAGAAAAAAGTATTTTTTGTTAAAATATTTGGAAAAAAAGTCAAAATTTGAGAGAAAAAATTTTAATTTATTTTTGGCAACATTTATAATAAGACGTTTATTAAAAATTTAAGAATAACACTTATAAAGTGTAATATATAAATATCACAAATGTTGCTTATTTAATTTACAAAAGCAACACTTTTTATTTGTACTCTTAATTGATCAAAAGGAACATTTATGGTCTGTTATTAAAAAAGAGTTGCAAAAACTTTATTTTTATGTAACAAATATTAAGTGTTGTCTTTAATTAGTTTAGATAACATTTTTTGAGTGTTATTTGCAATATATGTTACAATAGCTAAGAAATGTTGTAGTAAATAATACTCACACAACACTTGAATAAAAAAATATAAATTTAATAAGGTAAAAATTTGCATGCAGTTTGTCTTCATGCATGTAAAGTTAATAATTAAAAATTATTAGATAATTTCATATATTTGACTAAATTAATATTTAATAATTTTTAACTCTCAACTTTATATAAAGATAACTACATATGAGTTGTCACTATTAATATCGATCAAATTAAACAATCACTTTGTTATTTTAGATAGTTTTGTCATACATCTTTATAAAAAAAAAGTCATAAATAATTATTTAGATGTTTGTTTTTGGTTTGAGAAACCTTGGTAACTTGGTAAGGGTGTGCAAAACCTAGACGGAGTTGAAATTTAACCTAGATTTAAAGTATATTTTGTTGATTTAGATTTGTCAATTTTTTTGGCATTTATTTTGTATCTGGATTAGGATTATGTTTTGAATCAAATTATTTGAAATATATTGGATAAAATACTAGGGTTGAGCTTGAATCTATTAAATACTATCGTCTATACAAAATACAATTCTTAAGCATCGTGAAAAAATAATAGTAATAAATTATTAAGTATGATTTAATTTTTTTAAAAAATTATTTAATATTTAGTTTAGTATAATAAAAGTCCGGTCCAACTTAAATATTAATGATTTTTAATATCTAAAAAATAAATAATAATACTAAAAAAATCTGATAAAGATGTTATTACTAATATTTTTAATTAAATAAAATTTTTCAAATCGTATAAAATAGATTTTTTTCTTTTTGTGACCATTTTTCTTGATTTATTTGGTATTAATTCTTTTTGTTTTAACTGCTACAACTGAAAGATCTTTTTCAGCTATGAATATTGTAAATGACTCAAAAACAAAATGAAATATGAATTTGTTGCTAATTTTATTTTAATTATATTGAAAAGAAAATTGCTGAAAAATTTGACACAAATTCTATTATCCATGAATTTGATGATACGAAAAATCAACCACTTCGTTAGTAAAATACACACATATTTTTTGCACTTAAAAATATATTCTCTATTGATATATTTTTATAATACATCTTACATTATATAATTTTTTGTATAATTTTTTAATATTATATATATTATTAGCCCCCACAATAATATTTCTAAATCCGTCTCTGTATGCACATGCGCACACATAAATCAAACAACATACTATAACTTACGTTGTCAATACTCATGTAAAGTATGAACAGTACGGTCTAGTCTGGTTAAAAATAAGTTTATCTGCTTTCTTTCGCTTCAATTTCATTAATACTGTGTGTAAAATTACAAAAAATAATTTATTTTATTTATTTCACAGGCATGGTGACTACAAAATTGTGTGTCTGCAAAATTGAGAAATACTACGTATAATGATAAATATTTATATTTTGACGTGAGGTGATAAATATAAGATTTTTAGTGATGTTAATAATTGAAAATACTTAGATGACAATTTTGTCAAATATGTTAAATAATAATCTAACATGTCTTAATTATTAATTTTACAAGAAGATAATTGTACGTAAGTTGTTACTAAAATTTTTTTATTTATTTAAAAAAAAACAAGAAATATTTTCTCTTCAAAGGTTATTAAGATATTAGATAATGTCAAATGAATTGTAGTTATATATATCTAACAATATTTTTGTTTCTTTATGTTTATGATCTAATATACATTAAAAAGAATACTGTATTTCATTATAACAATTGAGTCTCTAATCAATCGGTTGGAGTAGTAAATCTCATACTCTAAAATCGTAGCTAAGAAATGATTTTGCAGTACATATATATACCCCATGGAAAATTAGAAATATTGTTAATTAACTCAATTTGGTACCTAAAATTAACCTATGTCATTTCCAATTTTTTTTTGTCAAAATAATAGCATAAGTCAAAATTCTTATAACAAAAAACACATAATAAATAAGTAAACAATAATTTAGAAATAATTTTACTTATTAAAGTGGTCGTAGGTACTATCCCTTTCTCTCTCGCATTTTCATTTTCATTTTCAACTCCGATTCTTCGAATTACTTTAATTGTTAAAAAGAAGAATCGGATATTCCTGCAGCAAGAATAAAATGTGAAAGATTCTAGTGTTTGAATCATCTAACTTTTTTCACCTTTGATGTATAATTTGGCCACGGAATTTAAGATTCTGATGAAGTGATGTGATGTGTAACACAATAAAAGTGTTCGTGCTATAGCCTATAGGTATAATACTTTCTACATACATACATACATACGTATATATGTGTTTTATGTAGAAAAATACTCAAAAATTATTAAAATTTATTATTTTTTATAATAATTTTTAATTATTAATTCAATTTTTTAATTTAATAATATATTTTTAGTTCATATTTTTAAATATTGATAACTAAAAATAAATAATAAATTTTGATAATTTCTTAATATATATTTTTTTAAATTTTGTAATTTTACAAGAAATTTAGCTTCTAAATTGATCCAATGCAATTGTATTTATTTATTTTTTTAAAACAGAAAATTAATAAATTCTCCAAAATATTTGATTCAGTGATTAAGAACTGCGATTGTTTATATTGTTGTGTGTACAAGCTTGCACCATTTCACATATGAATTAACACTCTATTCTTTGCATGCACCTAAGAGTTAATATATGTTGACTTTCTTCAAATAGAATAAATAAAATAATTAAAATTGATCAAACTGTGATTTTCAATTATAAGAATCACCCAACACGGTTTATTATATTCGTCACTGAAAATTAAATATATATTGTTTCAGAATTTAACAAAATTATCAAGTATTAGTAATTTAGATATTTTAGAGTAACTTATTTCACTTGAAAGATTTTTGTTTTAGGCTTGAAGGCTAGTCTAACTGCATAATTTGATATTGTCATGTTTATTTTTTTAAGTTTTTGAAGATAAGATAACAGTAGAGAAAATAAAGAGGCAGACAATAAAGAGTGTGCTAAGTTATCTGATCCAACAGTAATATATTAGTTTATTTCGCAGTTAAAAATTCATGAGTTTTTGCCTGTAATATAGAATTTTAGAGAAGAACAATAAGATTCTTAAAATAAAAAAATCTCCAGGTTAATAAAATAAATCAAACTAAAATATTAGATTTTAAAAAAATTCACTATACAATTAGCGGCGGTTTAAAACCGCTACAAATAAAAACCATGTAAAACGCAACAATCAAATTGCGGCGGTTTAAGAATATCGCAAATAAAATCTTAAATATCTTTGATGGAACTACTTGAACTTGAGAATGGAGGTTGAATCAAGTTGGCTCAAAATTAACTTTTCAAGCTCTGTTTTTGCAGAAGCTAAATATGCAGGAGATTTTTTTCGTTTTGTCTCATACTAAGAAATAAAACAAAGAACGAAAGAAGAGATAGAGGCTAACATGTATCCTGGTTCGGTTTCTAAGTGCCATGAAATCTACATCCAGTCTCCACCACAACTATGGTTGAATTTTCACTATAATCAAACAGATTACAAACACCAATATTAATGAATTACAACCCAATTCATCTAATATTTTCTACTAAGCTTTTTACCCCAAAGCCTAGCAACCCAAGTGCTGTCCCAACTTGAAAGGAGAACCTAGCCAGATTCAGAAACACCTAGTGTTATCCCAACTTGGCAAGAAAAATTTGAAGATTCAATTTACCACCAAGTGCTATCCCAACTTGGCAATGGGATCTAAACCTTAGTTCACAGAAACCAAACTAAACAGAAAGAATTCATTTAATTTTTTCATGCATCTCTCTTGCCTCTTCTCTCATGACTTTTTCAACTCACATATTTAGCATTTTCTCAATACAAAAATGACACAAGATAGCCATAACAAAAAATCAGAAATTAAGCACTAGTAGAAAAAAAAGAATTCAGCTCAAGTGTGAATAGATTATGCTCTGAATTTGCTCTCTTTTTCTTGTCTTCAAATGTTGGAATGAGATCTCTTTTATATCTTCAGCTTGCTCTCCAATTTGTCTCTTCCATTTTCTTGTCCCAGCTATCCGTTGGAGCTGTCTCAGCTGTCATGCAGTCCTTGCTCCATTTTGCTCCACTATCGCTGCTTGTTGGAGGGTCTGATCCACCAACCTCTATTGTTCTTGGAGTTGCTGCCTTCCTTGGTATGCAAAGCACTTTCATTTTTGAGCCATTTTCACTGTTGTCCATAGTTCTGCGTTTTTGTTTTGCTCTTCCAAATTTTACTTATGATCTTCTGCATTTTGATTTGCTGATGTCCTTTGTGTAGTTGCATTGTCCTTGTGTTTGTTGCTTTGCTAGAGTCACAGCTGTCCTTGTTGTGTTGTTAATTCCCTTTTGTTTCTGCTGTCTTTCATTTTTCATAATGAAGACAAATGCCCATTTATCACTTTGCAAATGTAGAGCCTTCTTCCTTTGCACTTTTTGCTTATCGGTGCTTGTTTAAAAGCTTTGGACTTATACCTTGAATTTATGCATTTAAAGAATACTTTTAGCAACATGTTGGGTTGAGAATTGAATAACGGACTGTTGCTTTGAAGCTGTGACATATAAGGTTGCTGAAGCAACGTTAACTTGGGCTGAAACACATGTAAATGGGCCTGAATCACTTAGCACACACATTAAATCAACTTGGATTTTTCACCCAATAAATATTTATCATCATTTGTTTATAAACCCAAAATCAATCTAACTCAACAGTCTCTTTGTGATATAGCGGCGGTTTATAACTGCCACTAAGCTGACCGACACAAAATATTTGATTTGCGGCGGTTATGTCAGCGTTTGCTAGAAACCACCGTAGAATGTCATCTCCACACCCTTATGCACTGCGGTTGCTATGTCGCTGGCATTATGTTTAGCGGCGGTTTAAAACCATCGCAAATCGATAATTAACCCGCCACTATTCTCTGTTCGTCTTGTAGTGTGGCTAATAAATTATTACATATACAAAACAACACTTATACTTAAACTGATGAACAAATTTACCACTCGAACAACTCAAATTAGTTTAACTACATTTACATATACAATGCAAGTAATTAAACATAAGTTTTGAATAAAAATAATATATTTACGTATGAGTTTAGAAAAAAAAATTATTTTTCCTTTATATTTGTACGAATCAATAAACATAATCCATTAATTTTATAGAAACTAATCCAATCACACGTGAAGTTTACCCTTTGGTTAACATTAGAAGTTAATCAAATTCTTTTTCCAATTTTATCCTCGAGTCTCTTTCAATTTTCTCCATCCACTTGCTATTCATTCTCTAACCCTCCATCATCATTTCTTCCAGCCCCACTCTCCAACCATCACACACAACAACAAAACAACAACAAGATTCTATTTATTATGCCTTTTTTAATTTTTCATTTTAGAGAATCTGAACCCTTTTCGCCGCATGTTCGATATATTAGAATTTAGAAGAAAGGAAATAAGAAAAAATGAAAAATAACTTGCGGTGGTCTCACAATACATTTTGCCTCATCATTCATCTTTATCTCTTCTGTTGACTTTATTGCTTATATATATAAGGGAATCCAGATTCTGGGAGAAAAAAAAAAGCTAATATAAAGGGAGATTCTATTTAATAAATAAGTTCTTTTTTCTTACGAAAATACAAAGAGCCAAATTGATCTATAAAAAATTATTTGATCTCTAAATTGATTCTTCAAAAAATTAGATTAATTAAAATCGTTCTCAAAAGATTTAAAGTTAATTACGTTAATTCTTCCGTTTATTCTGTCACTAATGATATTAAATTTTATTGACATGGTACGTTAGTTTTGATAAAACTGAGGTATTGACTGATAAAATAGAAGACAGTCAGATACAATATTATTTGAATCACTGAAGAGGCTGTAACTTATGGAGGCAGCAGTTGTTCGAACCGACATGGAAGCTGAGACGCGTAGAAGAGAAAGAGAGTATGTGACTGCCGGGTTGGATTGTTGGGTTAGGCTCCGGTTTTTTAATGGTTTGGGTATGTATGTGGGCCTGAATCCTAACAAAAAAAAAGTGTTTCACGTCAGCAAAACTTAATGTCATTAGTGACACAATAGACGAAAGAATTAACGTGATTAATTTTAAATTTTTCGAGAACGATTTTAATTAATTTAATCTTTCGAAAATTAATTTAGAGATTAGATAATTTTTCATGAACCAATCTAACTATTTACTTGAAATATAAAATACTACAAGATTAAGTTTATGTATTTGGTGATTAATAAACACATTTGACTAAATTATTAATAATTTTTATTTCTAAGTAATATGTGTTATATTAATATAAAAAAAATGTTATGTTTGACTAAAATAACATATATATATATAATATTTGACTAAATTATTTAATAATTTATATTAAATAATTTAATTAAATAAAATATTATATATATATATATATATAAATTTATTATTAAATTAATTTTAATATATATTATTTAATTTATTTTTAATATATATTTTATATTTTTACATGTATATAGGAATTGTATATATATAGGAATAGTTAATTTTTTATATATGGCTAGCATGCATGGTTGCGTATTTATTACCCCTGCCATGGTTATAACCATTCGTTTATAATTGGATCCCATGCATCATGTTGGTAACCAAATAACCAGTGATGAGATTCATCAGAATTTTATGGGATATGCACCTTTTTCTTTCTTGTTTATTCTCTTTTATTGCGGCTAATATAATGTTACATCTACATCAGCAAAAGTCAAATAATATAAATATTAATATATATTATATTAATATTTAGTCAAATAGTATAAATTATTTAATAATTTTTAATTATTATTTTCACAAAATGACATTTTTATTAATCATCGATTTTTTAACACATAAGAAAGTCACATATAGTTGAACTCAAAATACTTGTAGTTCTCAATATAGATAAGAAAATTTGTTGTAGTTATGTATTTTCGTAAAGGCACAGTAATTATGATATCACATTATTGGGGTTCATATAATATTTAAAACTCAAGAAATATTTGGTTCAAGAATCAATATTTAATAATAAGCATTGTGATTTATTTTTTTCTTCTTTTTTATATATTTGAACTAACCCAATATTATTAGTTATGAAGACTAAATAATTTAGCAGAGTAATAATCGTATATTATTTATTATTACATATTAATTATTTTTAAGCTACAACAAGAATAAAATATCCTTTATTTATTGCCAGTTTGCCACACCCATATTTAAAAAATTATACTACTTAATTTTAAATTTACCTATTGTTACGTTACACCTAGTTCTAATTTAATAATTTGTGTTGAAATTAATATATTTTAAATTTTTTAACATATTTTCTTTTCGTTTGAACTAACACTATTCAATAATTCTTCATTTTTCACTAAAAATATTATCTCTTAACATTTTTCAAATTCCGAAAATGTGGTCCTCCAACTTTAAAGAGAAACTAATGTGAGATGAAAGTGATGTGAAGAGAAACTTGACAGCAGCTACATCTTCTTGATCTTGATCTTAATTTCTTGATCTATATACTCTATTAAACTTGATTGGGTTTTTATTTGTCTTGTTTATTTTGGTGGATGTAACACTCAACGGTAATCGAAGAATGTTTCTTGCATCAAAATGATGCAACAACTTTTCAATTAAAAAAAAAGTATTTATTCACTAAACTTTTTTGCCCATAACTTTTTAGTAAAGTATAGTTTTTTTTTTCTTAAAGTAATTAGTATAGTGTAATTTATTATTGTATTCTCTTTTTTCTTTTTAGTAATTAGTAATTAATATAATGTAGTTTATATCATGTGAGATCAATATTATCATTTAATGGATCAAATTAACAACGACAAATGACATAGAAAAGAAGAAAACCTTTAAATGTTAGTACAGAAAAACCAAAACAAACTTTTTTTTTGAAAATATTTGGCGATAAAAAAAATCACGTAAAAATAGTCAAAATTTGTCTTATTTAAAATTTATTAATTATCACAACAATTAATGAATATCTATTTTTTTTTCTTCTTAGCATTATCACTTTTTTTATGAGGAGCACAACAAAAACATAGGGAACACTCATATAAAGATGCTTATATCATCTTTTGTTAAAGATGTTTTGGTGTTATATTTTAATTGGTTTATTTATAATTTATTCGGTGTTCCTCGTCACACATTATTAAATTCTTTAAAAAATTTTCTTTTCAAAAATAATAAAAAATATTTAAAATAGACTAAAACAAAAAAGTAATAAATTAATTATTAGATTTTTTTCTAAAATTGTTTATATAAAAAAATATGCCACAATTAATATTATATATATATATATATATAATTTTTTTAAATAAAATTTATCATATGAGTTATACTGATAGATCAAACCTCTTAAAATTTTGATAAATAAAAAAATAATTAATTTATATTCGTACGATATATGAAACAATTACTATATTATTATTATATTATTGATTAAAATTTATGTTTGGCTTCTTAGACATGTTTCATGTTTGGCTTGTTCAAATTAAAGCAAAATGATTCATTAATGTTCTATTGTAGGCCCATCTATCCAACATGGGGTTTTTATGAAAATATTTATTTTTTAAATACCATTAAATAATTTTGAGCAATTGATGAGGTCTTTGTGAAATTCATACAAAACCGGATAACAAAGCACCAACTTATTTTATTTTTGTTTTTACACTGGAGGCTCTAAGGCCCACTAACTTGTGTTAAAAGTACCACGTGTGAGTACTTGGTATATCCAAATTTGCCTCCACTTGCTACAATCCACAATTTGCAAACCGGTCCTTGTTTTTCTGGTTATCTTCAATTATTCCCTAATTCCTGGTCCTTCAAAGTCTGGATTATTCTTCATTCCCCACCAAAAAAAGCTCCCTATAAGAATTATGTATTTGAACAATTCCGAATGTATGCAATGCATAGTTAGTTTAGGGTTCACATGTATCCACGTGCGCTACAGTGTATATGCGTGACAAAGTATATATACTATACTTTTTTTGAGCATGTTTGGAATCATTAAAATAAGACACTCTTTTACCAAAAATATGCATGTTTCAATCAAAATCATTAAAACTAATAATTCAATTTAAAAAGTATTTTTAAGTAAAAACAATATTTTAAAACTTACAATTATAAGTAAAAAGTTTTATTTTTTAAGATTATAATGGTTTTTATTAATTTGATTTCAAGTATAAAACATTAAATAATATACAGAATTATTTTATATCTATTCTGTAATTATACACTTATAAAAGTGGTTTCTTAGATTATTTTAAAATCATTATTTCAGCTAAAGTATTTAAATATAAACTGATTGTCACAAAATCAATGATTTAAAAATACATACAAATAAAATTATTTAAAGAAATTTCATTTTTCAGCATTTCCAAACACGAATAACATTATTTTTCTTTTCTTTCTTTCTTTTTTTTTTCATTATTGGTATTCAATACAAAACACAAAAAGGAGAATGAATGGGGACCAATCCTACACACCCTTTGAAACTATAAATAGCCCCATGTATATATGTTATACCAAATATAATAAACTCGTAGAATAACACAAAAACAATTTAATTATTATTAGTTTTGCACTATATCAAAGTTCCAAGCCATGCCACTTGTTAGTAAGGACCCTCTTGTAGTTGGGCGTGTGATTGGGGATGTTTTAGACCCCTTTGAAACTTCTATTTCAATTAGAGTTTCTTACAATAATAGAGATGTTTGCAATGGCTGTGAATTCAAGCCTTCTCAAGTTATCCACCAACCAAGAGTAGTCATTGGTGGAGATGACCTCAGGAACCTCTACACTCTGGTAATTTACTACCATCTTTCTTTAGACACGTGTTATGTTAAACAGTTTAGTCAAATAATATTTGACGTTTTTCAACTATTTTCAGATGAAGATGAGACTTAAGCACGTGTTATGTTAAGTAGTTTAGTCAAACATGTCGAATTATTAACAATTCTTAATACGTGTATAGACTATAGATTTTGTATCTCATTCCTCTTCCGTTGAATTTGGTATTTTATTTATTTGAAAAAAAAAAGCAATATGTCAAAACTTTTGGAATTAAAAATACTTCTCTCGTTTCTATAGTAATTATTGTCTAATATAACATTTTCATTTGTTAGATATAAAACTGCTAATGTACTTTAACAATAGCTAAAGCCTGCTGCCAAGAATTGAAAGAAAAATAGTTTATGACATGTGATTATATATGTTTAAAAAACAACAAATTAAAGTGATTTTAATGACTTAATAAATTCCTCTTTGATTTTACTTACAGGTTGCAGTGAATCCAGATGCCCCTAGCCCAAGCGACCCTAGTTTGAGGGAATATCTACATTGGTGAGTCACAATAATTGTGGTGCAAAATTTGTGCACTAATTAATAAAGAAGACTAATGGTACATGGTTAAATAAAGGTTACGCCTAGGTTTTAAGGTTTATCAAAACTACACTTATACCAATCCTTTGACTTCTTTCTTTTGATTGACTTCAGGCTGGTAACTGATATTCCCGCCACAACTGGACCTAGTTTTGGTACGTGAGATTGTTGTTTATTTATTTGGTGTAATCTCATTAACATAAAAATTGGCCATTTAGGTATAGTATACTATATAATACATGGACCATGCGTTTAAACTGAGCAGTAGCTATGTGCATATGGGAATCCAGCGTGCACGCCAGGACCATGTCTTTTGAAAATATATATATACAAATTAAATGAGTTTTCAAGAAGATATAATGTAATTAGTAACAATTTTAACAACAGTTAAACAGGTAATTTATTTAATTAATAAGGTTACTAATGAGATGGAATGAATACAAATATACAATTATGTTACAGGTAATGAGGTGGTAGCATATGAAAGTCCACGACCAACATCTGGGATTCATCGAATCGTGTTTGTGTTATTTCGTCAATTGGGTAAGGAGAAGGTTTATGCCCCTGGTTGGCGCCAAAACTTCAACACCAGAGAATTTGCCGAACTATACAATCGTGGTTCGCCTGTTGCTGCTCTCTATTATAACATCCAAAGGGAGAATGGTTCTGGTGGCAGGAGGTTATATTGATCATCATCATAATTACATAAATAATAATAATAATAATCAACAATAATAAATTACTACTTTCTTTTCGGTTCAAACTCAATATAGCTGTATGCATAAATTGAACCCAACCTAGGCTACTGCACGGTTCATTCTTTACATGTTGTGTATTGGCAACATAAGTTATAGTATGTTGTTTGCTTTATGTGCGCGTTACACATGTAATCTTCTACTTCTTTACTTCTTCTCTGTCGACATTTGCTACATCATTACTTCGCTTATGCGTGGAGTACTTTCGAACCTTCATAGGAGAATACTCGCACTGCGTTTTGATAACTTAGTTCAGCAAGCTCTTCTTTTGTAATCTCTAGCATTGATGCAACATAATCAAGTACCTGCAAGAGGAATGAATTGAATGGTATAAATACATAATCACAAGAGAGAAAGAGATTAATTTCTATGTGCATATCCCACTCCCCAAGCTAATTCCTAACCACTATTACGAGATCCATATTACAGCAATCAACTCGCCCCTCACGCAAACCTGCATATCTTTCTACCTCGCCTTTGGCGTTACAAAGTAATAAGATTATCCATACAAGCATGCTGAGTAAGCATCCTATAATTGTGAAGCATGGTTTTGGATGGATTTAATAAACCAATTCATTTTGCATTGTTATCTACTTCCAAACATGGGATGATTCGGTTCCAAATCAAATAAATTCCATTTGTTGGGGTTCCAACACATAAAATGAGCACTCTTGTGGTTTAAGAAACCTATGGCTAAACACAGTATTTCCAAATAATAAGCACTTCATTTGTGCATTCTAATTCAGTAGCGGGGCTAGTAAAAAATATCAGAGAGAAAAAGAAAAGAAGAGATACGAAATAGCTATGCTGGATGACTTGCATGTTCACATTAAAACTTAAATTGGGGAGAATTTTGTGCTGTATTAAAAAAGATTTATCAAGCTACACTTATTTTGAAAATCGAAGGTGAAAAATAAGAGCAACTACTAGGCTATATACCAGATGTATGTTGGCTGGATGATTTAGAGTTTCCTTTGGCAATGTCGAAGCATCTGTTAAGACTTGGGACCCGTCATTAAGCGATGTACCCGATGCTGGGGATGATGTTGAGCTTTTACCTTGAGGCTCCTCGGGGAGAGAAGGATCTCCATCGACGAAAAAAAGAGAATCTATGTTTGACTTTGGCAGTGCATCAGGTGCATCAGTCTCCAACAAAATTCTATCAGAAGGGACCTAAATAGGAAACAATAAGAATGTCAATATTGTTAATTGTTTCGACACGCATAATACAAAACTACAGAATATTAATCAAATAACGCAAGTGATGAAAATCACCATCTGCAGCATTTTCTTTGCCTTATTTGCTTTTAATGACATTAGAAACCCTGAGAAGGAAAAATAAGCACCGAGCTTTGAAAATTCAGGAACCATCTCTGCAGATCCTAGGTAAGAATGAAGAATAACACCGGCAGGAAAAGGTCCCATTGACCTGGAAATGGTGAAATTTCGAAGGAAGACTCAATTCCAATTCCAATTCATAATCATCAATTAGAACATAACTTCAACACTAATTTCATGGCAACACCATTAAATTATGAGTATCTAAGCTAAGTACCAAAAGCTAACATAGACAAGATCAGGAAGTAAGCCGACACACAATTATTCATCCATATGAACTTAATCAGTAACTACATCACTATAGCAATAGAGAAGACAAAAGCAAGGTTGTTAACAAACTGGCCATACTGTTTTTGGAACTACAATACCTATGATTCCCTATGTGCTATTCTTAGAAGCTCGATTCGGTTATTCAGTTCATTCCTATAATTCACTGGAAAGATAAAAATGACTTGAATAATAAACTTAAAACTGAGTCTCTCATACCAAGTACCAAAGACATTAGTAACATAAATAACACGACTAATGCTAGGTAACCAACTTTTTTCAGCTAACATATTTTAAATCAGTTTATTTATCTTAATTCTAGACCCTAAATCCTAAATTATAAACCTAAATGCTAAAAATATGTACACTCTTTCATGTCCCTCACTACTATCTATGGAAAGAAACAAAAGAGGTCAGATCAGATAGATATTCGTACTTCATCATCTCAAGAAGTTCACCGAAGGCACGAACACAGTGTACAGATGCCGGCTTGTTTAACGTTTTTGCAAGTTGAAGCTGGTTCTTGAGTACTTCAACCTGATCTGAAAAATCAACGTTCCTTCCATGAGATCCTTTGTCAAGACCAATCTGAGAAAAGCGAAGAAAAATGAATTACATGAAATAGATTGAAATTCGCAGAGAATATGAATGGATGAATGAGAGCTCACCTCTCCGACGGCGGCGGATGGCGTAGAATCGAAGAATTGTTTGAGAGTGTCGAACCAATTGGGAGACCTTTCTGCAACGAACCATGGATGGAGGCCAAAGGAAGGGATGACTGAAGGATAGGATTGGGACATGTATTTGACCTGAAGCCAGTCTTTCTCGGAGACTCCATTGACGGCGAAGGCAGCAACACCTACGCTTTGGGCGGTTGCTATGATTTGGGGAACGTTGCTTAAGATTCTTGGATCTTGAAGATGACAGTGTGCGTCGAAAAGCTTCATCTTCCTCCCACAACTCTTCCCTTTGCTCCACCGCTATTATCTTATTTTCCAAAAATACCCTTCTCTTTTTTTTTTCCCTTGGACATGCAGCCGGTCCAGTCATTGCGCAGTTATCTTATTTTCCAAAAATACCCTTATTTCAAAAGCTTTTAGCCGATTATTTAATTTTAGTTAAGGGGGAAAAAATGCTTATGTATCTGTGAGGGATTATTTAAAAAAAAAAGTTTATGATGAGTTAAAAAGTATGAATTAAAAAAAAAGTCAAAATGGTTTTAATTTTGGTAAAAACTTATTTGTAGTTGTTTTTATTTAACGTTTAGTTAAGAATCGTTAGTTAGATGATTTGATATAATTGACTAAATTATTATCTAATAACTCTCTATTATCAATTTTAGATAAAAATAATTGCATATAAATCTTTACCTTCAAACTTTTGTTTCGGTCTCTGTTTTTTATTCTTTTTTTGTTTTGAAATTTTGTCTTTGTTTGTGAATCATAGAATTGTGACCTCGTTTGTCTTGGCATTTATTTGTGAAATTTGAAACTATAATTTTATTTGTCTTGACATAAAACTAGTTTGGTTCATTTGTCTGTTGTTGTTTTAAAATTAGTATTTGTAATATTGACTATTGTATAGTAAAATTTTACTATAATTATGATAGAGACTTAGCATAAATTTTATTATACTTTAGATTAAATCAAAATATATACTAATATCACTTTCTCTTTTCTGATCTTTAATCTTTAAATAAGCTTCTATAGCCGTAAGAGAGAAGATAAAAAAATTAATTCAATAACACATTCTAAATTAAAAAATATATATATCTTGATTCAAACTCTCTCTCTTTCTCAAAATCTTTCATCAAACCTATAAAACTTACTATTTCTACTATTGATCCAACTTCTTTAATTTGGTAGCGGTTGTTTGGGATTAAGTAGGGGTTTATTGCTAGATCCAAAACAATGAAATTTTGATAAATTAAACATTTAATTATTCTGTCGGTCTCTACAATTTCATTAAATTTTTATATTTTTTCTTTTCGATTGAATCCCTATAATATATCAAATTTTGTATTTAAATCTCTACTATGATAGAAATACTAAAATTAATGGAATATTCCGTTAAACAAAATAAATATATCTAACACTTAACTAAATATTCTATGTAGTTTAAGAGAATATTCTATTAATTTCAATATTTTTGTCACGATAAAGACTTAGTTACAAAATAGAGACCTAACTAAAAAGAAAAAAAATGTATAAAGACTTCGTTAAAAATTCGATAAAACTATAAGAATTAACAGAATAATTAAACCTAAATTAAACAAGTACTTGTTTGTTGTTACAAATTGTTTGTTGTTACAAATTGTTTGTTACAAACTTGTTTGGAATCAACAAGAGTTTGAGTTGAACATGCCATATTGCTTGGGATGTTTGGGATTAATTAGGGGTTTATTGCTAGCTCCAAAACAATTAAATTTTGATAAATTAAGCAAGTATTTGTTTGTTGTTATAAATTGTTGTTGTTTAATTTGATTACTTGATCTAAAGATTATCTATTTTAGATCATTAATTAAAAAACAAAACTAAATTCAAAAGTATACCCAAATCTATGAACAGAAACACTCTTGATTATTATATTTGATTAATCTTGACTAATAACTTTCTAGTCTTCTCTTTAACCAAACTCTCTTGTATTCATGTTAGAAATGCGAACAAAAACTCCTTTGATGGGTAAGAATTACAAGACGGTTTTTGATGTGTTGAAACTTGAAACTAAAATTTTAAAATGACTATTTATATAATACACTGATTAAAGTTCTAATACATGTTAAAGACCATTTTTAATTTGTACTTTTTTACCATAAACGTTAAAAACCAATTACACGAGTAAAACTACAAAAATAGTGCCAAAATCTAACCACTTCGATAAAGAAATCATACAAGAAATTTCTCATTTGTTTACTGTATTAAAATGCTGTTTAATTTTAAGCAAAAACAATATATAATCGAGTAATTTAAAATTAGACGGTTTATATTACCGTTATTACACCTACGCACGCAGCAAAGTCATCACATTTCTTCTCTAATTAAAACCTTAATGTATAACATATATAACTTTATTAATATGATCCGATATATATATATATATATATATGAGCCCCGCTAGGGTACCAAAAGCTTAAACTAATTTTAGAGTTGCTAAATATCGAACTCTTAACTTTTTGAATCTAGCATTCTAATACCATATCATGATATTATTCATCCCAAAAACTTCAGTTAATGGAAAAAGATAACACTAATGAAAAAAGATAACACTAATGGTTATATCTTTAATATTCCATAAAACTCCATTATACAAATATTCCATTAGCTCCTCATACTTTATATATATATATATATATATATATATATAATTCTTATCACATTATTTTTCATTTATATTATAAATATTTGAGAATCTGTGTCTGAATATTCACTTGCATTGGTTCCAACTGTGTCTAATCTATATGCACCATTCTTCCAAAATGCAACAGCAACAAAGAGCAGCCAAACTGAACAAAATAAAATAATATAAAATAAAATAAAATATATATCGAATATAAATCCCTACTAATTATGTTATATCTTTTAATGATAAATTTATTATTTTAAATTTTAAATGATTATCTTGCCCGATAATTTGCATGGCTAGCTAGAGATTTCAAGTAAAACTAAATGAATTATAAAAAAAATTCCCTACACAAAAGTTGTTGTAAAGACCAAATTACGACATAACTATTAGAGATATAATTACCAGGTTCTGAGAAGAGATGGACAACGACTACCATAGTTTTCCGGGTATTGGTTATAAGGCCGAAGAGGCGGAGGCGGTGGCGGTGGTGCCGCAGATGGTGGTGGAGGGAAGCCTCCTACTCCTCCTATTCCGTGGAAGTATCCTTGATACCCTTGTCTGGCTGGTGGAGGAGGATATGGATCCGTAGTAGGATACCCTGTATGTTAATTAGTTAAGTTATTTTTCAAGAATCACTAATAATTTAGCACAAAAATTGTTGTTTTTTTTTTAATTATTCTAAAATGTGATATATACTAAAAGAAAAGGAAGAAAAAAAAAGTTTAGGGTATTAGCAATTTTATCAAATTCTGGCCAGCATGTAACCATCGAAAAAGAATAAGTCATTAGATGAAATCTCACATTAATCTCACACTATTAAAAGTTTTATTGATGACTATTTGATGGCTATAAATCTCAAATATTACTGCCTCCTAACATTCTTCAAAAAAAAAAGAGAAGATGGAAGGGAAGTTGCCTGTGGGGGTTGATGAGTAGAGAGGATCATGCCTAACATGGTAAGCCTGACTCATGCTGAAAATTTCAGAGAAAATAACTAAGAATAAGAATAAGAATAAGAGGAGAGGCTAAAACAGTAATTTTATAGCTGCTACATAACATACTAAACAGAGCAGGAAATTTCCTCTTATTAATGTACTATGTATGTAGTATGTTTTCGCATATACACATGGAAGCTACGAAAACAAACAGGTGTTTAGTTCTCAATTCTCAACCCTCAACCCTCTTATTTATCTTTTCCTTTCTTGTAAACCCATTTCACACTTGGGGATGGTAATAGAGCTAATAGGGATGGATTTTTATCCTATTTAATTTTATTCTATTCTATAATAATTCATATAAAATTAGGAAGAGTGTTAAGGGTGATCAGTTTGAAAACTCTTACTTAATTTTGATGATGAACAAATATTATTAAAATATTTAATTACAAAATTATTAATTTGATCTTAATTTATATTTACTTAATTAATAATTTTGTTGTGCAAATTTTATATTGGACCGAAAAATAAGTTTCTGATTTAAGCCCAATAATCAGCCTTGCTGTATGTTTTATATTTAGTGGCTGAATTTTTATTGATGGACCAAAGCTCAATATTATTACAACCAAGCCCATGATTAATTTTGATGAAAGTTTTCTGTTTGATCCGAAACAAAATCCATCAGAAAAGCAAATGTTAACTAGTTGGGCCAGTTTTCATTTTAATGCTACAAAGCCGAAATCTTATTGTTGATGAATGCTTCTAAACTTAGTCCGAAACCAAGATAAAATGAAAGCAAAATGCTTCCAACGGATCCAAACTTTTAACCATGTGATGGATTTCAAAATCTATTACATTGTTAATTAATGCATGAAAAATATGAGAGAGAAAAGTTCAGCTGAATTGATTGATGGCCATAATGACTACACGCCACTCTAAGTTAGGAAAGTAAAAGCAACTTTTACCAACAAAGTGGTTTATCATATTGAATTACTTTTCTTCTAAGTTGTTTATTCTCTCTCATCTCTTTCTTGTTTCTTCTTCGGTCCTTGTCCATGAAGCTATGGACGATATGCTCATCAACAAAGAAAAAGAAGAAGTTGCATGCATAAAGACCATCGAGTTGATGGCACGAAAAAGAAAAAGAAAGGTATGTAGTGGCTGAGATTTTCACCAAATGTGGTTAGATTTGGTGAGGTAATCTCGAGTTCTTCATGCTCAAAAAGGAGGATAAAGATTCGGCCAGCCAGGGAGATTCTTGAAGCATGGCTTGTCTTTGATTCTGCTCAATCACTACAGGAAGTAGCTAGAGTGGCAAAGTGATGGTTAAGGCAGAGATTGAAGCAGATGAAGTCATCATCATCATGAAGCATCAAGGGCCAAAAATCCATCTTGGAGAGCAAGCCAAGGATGGAGAGCTCGGATTGATGAAGAGTGGTGATCAAGAAAGGACTAGAGGTAATTGCATGTTGGATTTTGCATGGTTATCTCTTCTCTCTCTATATGGCCGAACCGGTTCTGTTTCTTGAAGGAGGAAGAAGTTGGTTTGGGTGTTGGCTTCAAGTGTGGAGGCTTCTCTCTTCTTTAAAAAGAGAGAACAACCACTGTTTGGAGCAAGGAGAAAATTTGAGAGTGCAAGGCACAGAGTTCTCAGAGCTACCTGAGCTAACAGTTTTCTCTTCTCCTTCAATGTATTCTGTTTTGTAATTTTTCTGTTTAATTTTGTCATATCTTGAGTCTCATGGAAAAAGGCAAACAGTGAGGTTTGTATGGAAAAGCCATAGAGCGAAAAAAGACAGAGAGTGCAAAATTAAAAGAAAAAGCCATAGATGTCCATAGAGTTCCTTTGTTCATCTATGTTGTGTTTCATGATTTTGTGGGAATCCTCTTGTAAGTTGGGTTAGCACTTTACAAGTTGTAATCAGATTGATTATAGTGAAATTCCATCATGTTTGTGATGGAGACTGGATGTAGGCTGCACTACACTTAGCAGCTGAACCAGGATATATCTGGTGTAATCTTCTTCTCCTTTCTACTCCATTTCTGTTTCTACTTCACAGGAGCAAAATCCAAAATTATCTCGTGCCAAGTGACGAGACAAAAAGAAAAGTCTCGTGGCTAAGGACAAGACAAAAAGAAAAGTCTCGTGGCTAAAGACGAGACAAAAAAAAAAGTCTCGTGGCTAAGGACAAGACAAAAGAAAAAGTCTCGTGTGCAGTGATGAGATAAAAAGACTAAAAGTTTCCAGAATTAATCCAACAAGTCAGCAAATGCAATCAAGCAGAAAAGGGGCTAAGATTCAACCCCCCTTCTCTTAGCCACTAAAACCATCAAAGGGATAGTAAATTTTATAATTTATAATTATTAATTAGTTATTATTGATTATTTTAATAATGTGAGATTTTATTTAAGGATATGAGATTATTCACTTTACTTTTATTAATTAAGTGTTGGTCAGATTTTAATAAAACTATTGGTTCTCTAAATTTTTCCTAAAATCAATCTTATTTTTATTTGTAAATTATAAAAAATTAACTTTTAACTTATTTTTATGATATCCATCTCATTTTTATTCGTTTTTATAATTATTAAAATTTAACAAAAATTTAAATATAATATGATGAATATCCACATATTCACGTAGTGTTACTATCCTTATTCACACATATAAATTATAAATTATATTATATTTACACCAAAATTAATCACAAAAATTAACAATCATGATTTATATCATATATATTATATATAAATATATTAATAATTAACTTTAGTATATAAATAATATTTTTGATAAATCATATTCCTTTTCTCCTAAAGAAGTTAATTAAAAATATATAAAATTTTATATTAATTAAATTTAAGAACAAAACAAACCTTTCCAATTTCAAATCCTAGATGCAAATGATTTTTTTTTTTTTTTTTGAAGTATAGAAATACAGAGACCTAACACAGAACAGTTACATCTCTCACAAAACTCCAATTATATCTCTGATCTCTAGACAAGCTTGATTCCAAACTCTAGATCAATGGTTGGTAATTTTAGAGAAGTCTCTTATAGATAAAAGTATCTTCAATATTCAAAGATTATTAATTTCAAACTACATTTCATATACATAATGATTATAGAGCAGGACAATAATATCTCTCTCTTTTTTCTTATGGATATATACCTTAATTTATAGCAATATAATACAATGCAATTTGACTTTGACCTCAAATGTGTTAGCTTCATCTTATATTTATCAATCAAAATATTATCTCTTCCTCTTTAGAACCGTCCCCACATACATACTACATAGTTAATTATTAAAATAAGATTATTCTCCATAATATTCACTCTTATTTTCCCAATTTTTAGATAATAAAAAATGGTCTAAATTAAAGCTCGGAATATTTTCAAAATTTTATTTTAAACTAAAATATAATTATAATTTTTTAATGCATTTCTTGTTATTTTTTAATTATTTCTTCAATTAACACTCTCTGAGAAGACAGTTTCGTCATATAAACAGTCTACAACTATACACCCACCATTGATGAGTTTTTAATTATAATTGCATAAACCCGTTTGGCCTCATTAGCAATCTCACATTTATTAAAGAGAAATTTTAGACTAACATTTTTTTATATGATCATTATAAATATTAAATTTTATAAATAAATTATATTAATTTATACGTATAAATTTTAATAAATATAAATATAAATTATATATTTTTTTTATGTATAAAATTTTTATAAATATATATAAATTATTATTAATTAAATATTAATAAAAATAATAATATTTATTGATCATGTAATAATATTATTTTTTTATTAAATTTGCTCAGTTTTCTACTGTATGCATGACAAGGATGAAATGGATATTTGAAAGTGAATGCAACAGCAAGACACTTGCATTGACTATTCAACTATTAAAGCTTCAAGAATATAGATTCGATGCTAGATATAATTATAAAATTAAATTGCTATTCGTATATTTGTATCTAATTATTTAAAATTTTAATAAAAATGATTTACTGAAGTCGTATAATCAAACTCTAATTTTGTAGAGAGAAAACATTCTTTTTTTTTTTTTCAAAACAAATTGTGGTGAGATCAGAGAGAGGGAGATGACAAATACGAAGTCTTTGTTGGTTAATATTTAGTGCTAAAATTTAAATAAAATTTATTTAACTAAAAAAATTACAAGAAGTAAGGAGTGTTTATAGATGAATTTTGTTTTTTATAACAAAAATAAATAAATGAATATTTTGATTTTTATTTAATTATAGTATAGAAAGAGAAAATGAAAATAATGTAACTAAGCTAAATAATATTGGCACCATAAAGTTTTAGAGAGAACATTAATTAAGAAAAAAAGTTAATAAAATAATTAATGTACGTAAGAAAATTGCGAATTTAATAAAAAAGAATTAATTTAATGTAAAACAAGAGCATAATTTTTATATCCAAATTAAAAGGTATGAAATACTTATACATAAATTTGTATGTTAATTAGCATCATTTTCTTATTTCAATGGGTGATGTACATGTACAAATTTAATAAAAAGAATATAATTTAATGTAAAACAAGAATATTGATGTACACGTCAGAACTCAGATAATACTAGTAACTGGGAATAATTGAGGTAATCAATGACGTCAAGCATGTATTATTATTATTATTATTATTATTATTGTTATTATTATTGTAATAAATTTATTTATTTTTAATACTTTATGATTTATTATGAAATATATAAAATACTTAAATTAAATATTTTTTAACAGGATATCATGTGGTAAAATATTAAAATAAATTAAATAAACTGCTAACCATTATTAATATTATTTAAATCAACTAATAATTTTTATCATTGATTTATATATATAATTATAATAAATATTAAAATATATTTTGGTAACGTATATTATTTTAATCTTACAAAAAAGAGAAAGAAATATATATATATTTTATAAATAGAAAAAATATTATTTAAATAATTTGTATATGAGAAAAGTGTAATAATTTTCTAAAAAATATTTTTTAAAGTGCAACCTTGTTTCTTATATACATATTTTTGAATCAGATTTTATAGTGGCTGATTTGTAGAAAGGGGTGTTTTGGGAGGTTGTTGATAGTCTTACCACGCCTATTTCGTATGAGATTAAGCAGATTATTTGTGATTTGAGATATCCTAATTCAACTGAGTTGGAGCTACAGTGAAAGTATAGTGAATGAGAGGGTTATAGATGGTTATTAGAGAAAACATTAAATTGGAATGCCAATAGTAACTGGAACTGGTTTTGGAATTTAAACATTTCGGAGAAGTTCAAATTTACTATGTGGCTTGACTTATATGGTGCTCTACCAATTGAGATATTTTGATTCAAGCGGCATTTAACTTCTTCAGATATGTGTAAGAGATGTAACAAGGCACAGGAGACTATGGAGCATTGTTTTAGAGACTGTGAAAGATCAAAGACAATTTGGCATATGTTGGATCCTAGTATCCTGGACTCGATGACTAGTACTGCTCTTGAAAAGTGGTTTCGGAAGGCATTGACTAACAATGAGGCGTTTTTTGGTGCAGGACATTGGTGGGTATGGAGATATAGGTGCAATGACATATTCAATACTGACAACTCTTGGACAGACCACAAGGTTGTCGCCTTGGTCAGAATTTCTGCCAAGGACTTATAGGTTTACAGAAATCGAAACAATGCCTTTAGGTCTCTCTGAAATTGCCTGTGTTGGAAACCACCGGTAGGCAACAGTTTTAAAGTTAATTGTGATACAAGCTTGTATCTAGATTCAAATTTAGCAGGATTTGGGTGTATTATTAGAGATTCTAAGGGAGATTGGATCTCGGGCTGCTTTGGAAGTATTCCCCCCAGCCTATCATCAGATGTGAATTATTTGCTGCTTGAAGGGGGCTGGTTTTAGCTTGGAATTGCAGTTTGATGGATATTATATGTGAAACGGATTGCCTTGATATTCTGCTCATCATGCATATAAGCTTACAAGTGGGTATTCATTTGAAGTAACAGATTTAGTTCACAAGATTCAGGAGCTTTTATCTCGTCCTTGGCTTGTTCATGTTGAGTGGGTGTCCCGAGAAGCAAATAGAGTTGCGGATTGAATATCTAGATATGATGCCAAAAGTAACTCTAATCATGTTATTTGGTCTAAATCTTGTACTAATTTCTAGCAAATCATCTGCTCGGATATAGGATAGTGTTTGCTTTGTTTCTTTCCATGTTTAGACAAGAAAAACTACAAAATTATATATTAATATCAACTTCTTAAGTATTTAATGCATCATTATTCATTTTTTTTAAATAATAGATTTTTCGAAAACAACTTAATATTTTTGTTGGTAAAAATTCACATAAATTTATGTTTACGAAATATTGATATTTAAGAACTATTAAATATTAATTTAGTTAAATCTATCAAATTATATAACAATTTTTAATCATTAATAACTTTACATAAAGACAAACTGCATGCGAATATTTTCCATTCTTATTCTAATTTATTAATTATCTTCCAAATTTGACTTATAGGTTTGTTACCATATTTTAATTTAAATATAAAAATTAACAAAACAAATATTAATTTCAAATCAATTAATATTATAAATTATTGAGATAAAGTCAAAAAAACTAGAATTATGATTCTAAGAATATATATATTATCTTGTCTCATCATATATATATATATATATATATATATATATATATATATATATATGTACATAGCCGTGTTAGATCATCTCTCTAATAATGTCAACAAAAAAAAAAAGATGATCTCTCTCTGAGTCTATATATTTGTTTTAAGCGTGCGATCACAAAATAAAACATAATTTTGTTGTTGTTTGTGTTGGATCTGGTTGAGATGGAAGAGAATCATAACGAGGATGATAGTAAGAGAGAGGGGCTACTATTGAAGAAAGAGAATAATTATAATTATTATGATGAGAACTGCCCGGGTTGCAAGGTGGAAAGAGCGAAACAGATGAAGACAGACATGTCCATACGAAACCTCTTCAACATATGGTTGGTCGTCTTATGCAGCTGTAAGCCATTCATTCTTTTAGTGCATATCCAATGTTTTCGCTATTTTCTTCTCTTCTTTATATAGACTCTTAGATAGTCTTTGTTTTTAGATTTTGCGATTAAAATCCAAAAATTTAGATTTAGGATTATGTTTGATCGTCAGAAATTAAAACTATTTTAAAAGTTACTTAAAATAGTAATTTAGGACTTGTTTTTTTGAGATTGTGTTTAACTTATATTGGTGTTGAGTATCACTTTTTAAGTTTTTTATTAGGAGTAAGTGATACTTACAAAAGATTTCAATATTTAGATTGTGTTTAATTTAGTGTTTGTTTTGAGGTACTGAGATAAAGATTGGAAGACTGAGATTCATTATTATGTTTGTTGGTTCAGACACTGATACTAAAATTTCTGTCACTATTCTTAAAATTTCAGTATTTCAATACCTCCAAAAAGTAAGAACACAGGAGACTAAAATTTTTAGAGATAGAGACTGAAACTTTAATAACATTTTATATTTAAAATATCCTCATTTCAATTAATTAATTCTAATTTTATCCTTTGTGCAAATTAAATTAAAGTTTTATTCTTGTTTTAATTTATGTCTCCCACTTTGCACCAAACAGAATATTGAGATTTATTTTAATCTCTGTCTCTTAGTTTCTGTCTCTCAATCTCAGTCTTTCCGTCTCTGTCTCCTTAGAAACGCTACCTTAAATTACCAATAGCTTTAAACAGATTTTTAGTATATATTAGGTTGTGTATATATTTAAAGAGAGTCAGTGTATTGATAACCACATTTTGAAATAGTTCTACCTTTTTGAATGAATAACCATTTTTTTTTATCTTAAAAATCTTCTTATTATGTTCGACCTCTTAAAAAACGGACAAATAGAGAAGACTATTATTGATAGATCTTTATCTTTAATGAGTCTAATTTTATTTTGGACTAGAATATAAAAAAATAAAAATTTTTAAAATAAAAATAAAAACTTTAATAATATTTATTCTAAAAAATATTTTTATTTAATTTTTTAAATTTTAAATTTATTTTTTTATTTTTATATTTATAACTCAATTTAATATATTTTATATCAATACAATAACAAAAATTTAATTTAATTTATCTCTTAATTTTTTTTAACTTTTATCTTTTAATTTTAATCTCTCTTTTAAATGTAACTTTACCGAATTAGAGATTTGTTGTTAGCTGCTCCAATGCTAAATGCACAGTGACTGAACCAAAAAAAAGAAAAAAAAATTGATAAAACATACTTGATTACTTTTTTTATTATTATTATTAATATATATTATGTGTACTGCATACATGGTGAATATAAAATTATTGGTTCATATAGCAATACCATTACTTATTTATTTTATTTTTTTAAACTGATAAAAATATTAAAAAATTAAATTTTTTATTGTCTGATTCTGATGTATAATCTCTGTTTTTGCAGCGCTGCCTATATCATCTCTCTTTCCTTACCTTTATTTCATGGTAAGTCTAAATATAATAATATATATAATTTTATTTTTTTAAATTTAAATTATGATATGTATTTACATTTTATTATTATATATTATTCACATAAATTTTTTTAATATTAATTTTAATAAAATATCTGACCAATCCAACCATGAACATCCGTACATCCCATGGTTTTCGACATTATTTATATGTCTTCAAGTTTGATTTGAATTTCTACTCTAAATCTCAGATTGAACTTTCATTTATTTATATAATTAATAATAATTCTGGCTAGAAGGTTCACGTTCTATCACTATTTGTCTGGACATCAATTCCGAAATTTACGGGCCAATTATGATCAATTATTTGTCCTAATAAGACTAATATTTTTTTATTAATTAATTATAGGTAGAAACTCAGGTGCACTCTACTTCACGTAAAGTTGATAATTAAGAGCAGTTAAATGATTTGACTGATTTAATTAAATTTTCATCTAACAGCTCTCGACTATCAACTTCACGTAAATTCGACTACATCTGAGTTTTCACCTTAATTATATTATCAATTCAATAAATTAATTCACTGTTTCAACATAGTATCTCATTGTAAAAAATTCATTTTTGAAAGATGAATATATAGAAATTTTCCTTCTTCTTTTCTCACTTGTTCAAATATTAAAAAAATACTTATTTTGAGAAGACAGTAATTATTACTATTAAAAATTAAAAAATTAAAATTATTTTTTTTTGTAGGTAAGTGATTTTCATATTGCCAAAAGAGAGGAAGACATAAGTGGCTATGCTGGTTATGTAGGTAAGAATAATAAGATTTATTTTAGTATTATATTTACATTATTCTTGAATATCTAAGCTCCAATCAATAATGCAAATGTTGTATTTCTAATAAGTTATATATAATAATAAAAAAAATAATTGTTGTGTAGGATCTGCATTCATGCTTGGAAGAGCGTTAACATCTATATTGTGGGGAATAATTGCTGATCGCTTTGGTAGAAAACCTGTTATAATTATTGGGATTATTGCAGTGTAAGTATCTTTCAATTAGTTTAAGGTCCATTTAATTTACATATTTCATTCTATTTTAATTTTATCTTAAAAATTTTATTAAAAGAAATTATTATGCTTATGAATCAATTACTTAATTTCAGTATAATTTTCAACACACTATTTGGCCTTAGCACAAGCTTTTGGATGGCAGTTACCACAAGGTTTTTTCTGGGAAGTTTGAATGGTTTGCTTGGACCAATGAAGGTACAAAAAAAAATTATATAGACCCCTTTGGCCATGTATATTATATTGTGTAAAATATATTTATAATTTTTTTTTATTTATCTTCTAACACGTTGTATTTGAATTAATTAACAGGCTTATAGTTCTGAAATATTTCGAGAAGAGAACCAAGCCCTAGGACTCTCAACCGTAAGCTTCTAATTAATGGGACTGAATTTTTATAGTGGTTTTGAGATTCACAGTTTTTATTATTTTAGTTTTTTAAATTTAAAATTTATTATATTGGTTTCTAAGATTTAATTTCAGGCATCATATTTTTTTTAATGTTGAGTTAATAAAGGAAATATTGAATTAGTTCTGACTTATCATGCTAGATATATGATTAAATTATATTTTTTTATTTTAGCTCTTAAATAAAGTAAAATAGATGTCGTTTTAAAGAATAAAGGGAGATATAATGATTTGCACATCATATAAGCTATTATTTTTTTTATTTTTGTCGTGTTTAATTGTTAAAACGAAACGATATTGTTTAGTCCTGTATCTAATGTGGTAAGTCAAACTAACTCAACATTTATTTCGTTGATTTAGTACTAAAAAAAATTTAAAGACTAATATAATACTTAAAATTAAATTTTAAAGATTAGTATAGTTAATTTTAAATTTAAAAAATTAAAATAATAAAAATCGGTGAATACAAGAAATCACTTTAAAAATTTAATCACAATCTTTTGAAGGGATCAGAATAGAAAATTAAAGCAGTAAGTATCAATGAATGATGATTGAAGGGTTGATCTGATTTTCAGTTTAGTGCAGCTTGGGGCATAGGTTTAGTCATTGGACCAGCATTGGGAGGCTACCTTGCTCAGGTACATTTTCTTCTCTTTCCATCTCAAATAATTTGAAAATGTTATATTTTGTAGGTCTAATTTTTTTTTAATTTATTCTATATGTTATGTATATATATTTAAACAATTTAATTTGTACTGCAGCCAGTAGTGAAATACCCCGGAGTATTTCCAAAAAACTCAATTTGGGATAAGTAAGTGAATTTTATTTTCCTCATTGCTCTTTAATTACTTTTACATAATATGATTTAGAAATCCATTTTCTTTTAACTTCTTTTTTCACATTGTTTTTGTTCCTATTGCAGGTTCCCATACTTCTTGCCCTCATTGATAATATCAATTTTTTCATTTGTGGTATTAATTCTCTGCATCTGGCTTCCGGTAATTCTATGAGGACTCAACTTTTTACCATTAAGATCAAATGCTTTTTTATTCTATTTTTTGGTCAGTGTATACTTAATTATGTATTAATCATACTATTAAAATAGTATCTGAAAGTTTACCATGCTTAAATAAATAATTTCAAAAGATGTTAATGATAAATTTTTAAAAAATTTAAAAATACCCCAGAAAGAACTAGATATTAAATATATTTTAAAAATATATATATATATATATATATATATATATATTTATCCTTAAAGTTTTTTTTATCACTTATAAAAAAATATAATATTTAATAATTATTTTTATTGTATTTTTAAATCATTCAAGAATTATTTTGTCGATAATATTTTTCAATACTTTTTTTAAGCATTTGAATCTTTTGAATATCGAATTAGTAATTAACTCTTAATCATATACTAACTTTTAAGGTGAAATTAGTCTAAACAAAACTCAACTTTTTGCATCACTGCATGCAGGAAACACTCCACAACCACCCTCGGATCGAGTCTGCCATCACCGGCGATAATGGTGATTCTTTAGAAACCGGCGGCACCGGATGTGATGATAAAGACAAAAGAATCCAAAAGGATGAAAACCTCTTTTTGAACTGGCCTTTAATGTCATCAATAATTGTTTATTGTGTGTTCTCCCTCCATGATATGGCTTACCAAGAGGTATATATATATACATATGATTCTTACATTATAATTCTATGAGTTAAAGAAAAGTTTTTACAAAGGTGAAAATTCAAGTGTAGTCGACTTTACGTGAAGTTGATAGCTGAGAGCTGTTAAACGAAAATTTAATCAAATTAGTCAAATTATCTAACGACTTTCAGTTATCAACTTCACGTGAAGTCGACTGTACCTTAGTTTCAACCTTCTACAAAACTAATAATTACACTAACATTTTATTCGTTATAAATTAAATCAAAGAAACTACATTATTTGATACACTTTTTACATATTTAATAATTAAATTGATGTAATATATATTTTTTAAATGCATGTAAAGAAAGGGTATCTCATAATATTCTTGATCTTGTGGTTGTTAGGTTTTTTCATTATGGGCTGTAAGTCCTAGAAGATTGGGGGGTTTGAACTTTACAACAGACAATGTTGGTGATGTTCTTTCAGTAACAGGTTACATATTTATATATATTTGAGACCAACATGTTTTGTGAACAAATTTGATTTCATATCATATAGTCATATATTTATAAACAATGTTTATGTTTATTCAGGTACTGGTCTTATAATATATCAGCTTTTTGTATACCCAAAATTGGAAAAAGCTTTTGGGCCTATTGGGCTTGCTCGCATTGCTGGGGTAACCTCTCACTATTTTATGGCTATTTATGTTTTTGTTGAATAAATAAAATACTATTTTCGTTTTAACGTTTTGGTTAAATTTTAATTTAATTTTTAATATTTTTAATATTTTATTTTAGTCTAAATAAATTTTAAATAAAGTCAATATTGTCTCATCTTTAAATATGATGTGAATAATTAATAAAATAAATTTTGTGAATGTTAACAATATTTTTAGTTAAGATTATATCTCTTTATTTTTACGTATCTGTAACACTTCTTCTTTTCAAAAACCTCAAATCTTAGCAATAAATCATCACCGATTTAAAATCTAAGAAAAAATTATTTATATTGGTGATCATTAGAGGATTGATTTTACTTAGATAATAAAATCGAATGTTATGGTATTTTTAATATATTAATTGTTCATATTAACTTTAATAATGAGATAATATTAAATTCGCTTAAAATTTTTTTAAACTAAAATAGAATGTTTAAAATGTTAAAAATCAAATTAGAATTTAATTAAAATGTTAAGAATCAAAATAATACTTTATCTTTATTGTATTTGTAGTGACTACTTGTTAAGTATTCGATTATTCTTACTTATTGGATATTTCATATTTGTGAATAATTTTTGACTAATTTATAATAAACAAATATTTAAAATAAAAGACATGTAGTTTTTTTTTTTTGTATTATTTTGTATAAAGACACATAAGTCTATAATCAAAATTAGATAATTTGACCGTACTCAGAAAATTGTTACAAAGTGGTATTTCATTGTTTTAATTTGTCGTTTAATTTATTAATATTATTAGCATATAATAATATTGCGGCATGATTATATTATTTGTAGGTAGTATCCATACCTCTGTTACAGAGTTACCCCTTCATAGCAATGTTGTCAGGATTCATACTCTACCTTCTCATAAATATTGCTTCTGTCTCTAAAAACCTTCTGCAGGTAACTGCTTCTCTTATTAATTTATTTACCAACTCAATATTCATCTTATTATTTTTCTTTTAATTTTTTATTTATGAACTTTTAGGTGTCCATTATAACTGGTATGTTCCTGCTTCAAAATAGAGCAGTGGTAAGTTCTTGGCTTCAATAATTTAATTTGACTTTATTTCCTTCCAATTTATTTGATCTTTAATTTATGCTGATTTAAAAAAAAAAATTAGGAACAACATCAAAGGGGGGCAGCTAATGGCATTGCCATGACTGCTATGTCAATCTTCAAAACAATTGGTCCAGCTGGAGGAGGGGCAATGTGAGTTTTTTTATTTTATTTTTTATTTTGTGTTCTATAAAATATTCGGACGTTTCTATAAAAAAATTAAAAAATTAGGTTCTTCCCACAAAACTATTGAAAATAAATTCGAGTTCAGTCTCTAAAGATACAGTTTTCAATTCACTTGCGATAGTTTTGTCGAACGAATCTAAGTTTTTATGGATATTGAAGGTTTAATTATTCTGTCGATCTTTATAATTTTATCGAATTTTTAATTAGATTTTTATACTATATCAGATTTTGTAAATAAGTTTTTATTATGACAAAAACATTGAAATTAACGGAATATTCAGTTAAATTATACAGAATATTCAGTAAAGTGTTAGGCATATTTGGTTTATTTAATGGAATATTTTGTTAATTCCATCGTTTTTGTCACTGTAGAGACATAATTGCAAAATTTGATATCGTATAGGGGCTCAATCAAAAAGAAAAAAAGTATAGAGACCTAAATAAAAATTTAGTAAAATTATAAGGACCGATAGATTAATTAAATCGATATTGAATTAATATACCTTATTTTTATGGTTAGAAATTGTTGGTTCTCATATGAAATTATAGTTTATCTCTATTAATTAAACATGTTAAAAAAATAGTGAATTGACAAATATACCTTCTTCAAAAAATAGATGAAGCAATATAAAACAAAGTGTGGAAAATATGGCACATTGCTTTGATCAATAAATTAATGTTTCAGTTTTCTAATTTTTCTTATTCTGATATTGGTGCAGATTAGCTTGGTCACAGAAAAGGATGGATGCTTCTTTTCTACCAGGTATGATGTTCTTCTACTCAACTCAACTAAATTAATTTTTGAGCTAAATAATAAGAGTAAAATTTATTACATATTTACATCGAGATTTGTAATTCATATTTAAGACCTAACTCGACTTGAAAGTAGTGATATGAAATTTGAGCAACTTGATTTCAGCAAGTGTATTAAATTTGAGATATAATTATTTATGTTATCTCATTTTATTAACTTAAATTTTTCGGAGAACTGATATTATTGTATAGTATCAAAGATAATATAAAAGATATAAAATAACTACTATTTGAGTAATTAAATAGATAAAAGAATAGACAACTAAAATTTAAAATAATATAAAAAAATAGCTAAAGGGAAACAATGCAATATATATGCGTTATAGTTAATGTCATCTAATATTTTAGATTATATTCTATAATGTTTGGAATTCTTTAGTTTTCTTACTTTATATAAAAAAAAATAATAATTGAAGCACTTTTGATTATAGTTAAAGTGTTAGTTTGAATTTAATTTTTAGTGAAAAAATATTTTTTTAAATAAAGTATTTTATTTAATTTAAAATTTATTTAGATAAAAAAAGTAAATAATTTATTTTTTAAAAAATTTTGTAATACTTTATTTAAAAAAAAAACAAAAGCAAAAGATGTTTTTAATACTTAAAAATTCTTTTTAAAAAATTATCGAAATACAAAATAATTTTTATCTGTTAAAAAATATATATTTAAAAAAAATAAAAAAATAAGTAATTATTTTCAAAAGTGCCCTATCTTTGCTCTAATTAGTTGTTTTGAAATTTAGATACAACACATGAATTTGATAAAAAAAAAAAAACTCAAATTATAATAACATAAGTACATATGTTTTAACTAAAAGGATTTGATTAAAGACATAACTGAAGTTGGTTTGTTTGACATGTAATTGCAGGAGTTCATATGTTGTTCTTCATCCTGAATATTGTTATGGGACTTGGAGTGCTTTTACTATTTACACCATTCCTCACCATAAGGAAGAACACACCCACAAGTTAATTAATTATGCTATCTTCTCAATTTTAATTAATTAATGCCTTATTTGAATTCTATTATTGGTCATTCATGGTGACTGGGAGATACTACTAACAAAGCGTTAGTAATTCTAGTCATATCATTATTTTAAGGAGATACCAAAATATTAACTTTTATGTATATTGTTACATTATTACATGTTACATGTTTTAATTTATTTTTATTATCTAATATTTTATATTATCCAATACTTTACCATATTGATAGAGTGTTATAAGTTATTGTGAGATCGACAGTGATTACACTCTTAAGAATAAATTAAGAATATAAGAAAATAATTATAATATCATAAAAATTTGTCAGATGCAATATTTTATTTATTTATTTATTTATTTGTATAAATCATTATCTTGACTAATAATTTTTTAGTAAAGTATTATTTTGACCTCAACGTTTGGGGTAAGTCTCAAAATTGTTCCTACGGTTTAAATTATCTTATTTAAGTTTTTAACGTTTTAAAATTGACTCAATGTTATCCTATCGATAGAGATCTGTTAACAAAATTGACAACGGAATAAAATTGAAATGATTTTAAAACGTTAAAAATTTAAATAGGGTGAAAATATCAGGACAAAACATTTATTTATTTTTCTGTATATATCATTATTTTGACTAATAATTTTTTATAAAGTTAAAATTGAAATAACATTAAATTACTCTTAAACCATTTAAAATGAAAATAAAAATATTAATTAAGGACAACATTAATGCTTACCATAAAAGAAGCCTAACATGACAAAAATCTTCTTCTTACTGTGCTGCCAATTTTGAGGCCATGAATAGAATGTAAGGTGGCATGAGTTTTATGGTTTAGGGGTAAAAACGTAATAATAAGATGAGAAACAGAACACGAAAATAATGAATCAATAATGTAATGTAAAGAGGACCACGTGATCTAAACTCTAAAGTCTAAATCATTAAAGAATAATATAAAAAAAAAAAAGAAAGAAAAACCTTAGCAGCAATGAGGTTACTGTGAAAGGATGGTCTCAAAGTTGTGTCACTGAGTCAGCAACAAGGATTGACATACAAGTAGTCTTTGATTGGTGGCTTGGTTTCTTAAACAAAGTTGGTTCTTTAAACATTTGGTGAGAAAAATTTAGATTGGTTTCTTAAATTTGTGTCTACCTTAAAAATAGTTTCTTAGATTCAATCTAATTTGCACCTTAAATTTCGATTCATAACTCAATAGTTTTTAAAGTCATTTTTATTAACGGAGTTCTTATTTGACTTTTTTGTCTAACTTTTGTATTAAGATCTAATTAAATTTTAGTGTCATTATTTATCATGTTTTATTAATTTAACGATTAATTTTTATGTATGTGATATTTTTTTTGGATAAATTTAGTTACTTTAAATGACCATTGAAACTTTCTTAAGTGATTTTGTTTAAACTACATCAATATATTAATTAAGATAGACATTTTACAAATTCAAATTCTCTAAGATTGTATTCGAAAAAAGATGAAGATTGAGAGATTGAGATTAAATTAAGTTTTTGTATTATGTTTGATATAAAATATACTCGATTGAGTTATGTCTCAATATCATGATCAATTTAAGATAAATATGGAGATTAAAGGATGAATTTAAAATTTAAAAAATTAAACAAAGATATTTTTAAAAAAAGTTATTAAAGTTTCAATTTATGTCTCCAAAAATTTCTGTCTCCTATGTTTCTATTTTTTGAAGGTACTAAAAAGAACTAAAATTTTAATTCCAGTATCTAACAATCAAATATAATATTGAGTCTCATTCTTTAATCGCTGAAAATAAACGTTAACTAAACTATCCAATTTCGGAGAACAGAAAAAAAAATCAAAAAACCATTCCCATAGAATAATGAGGTGACCTCAAAATTTTAACCATACTTAAATAATTCCCTTTCAAATATCAAAATTTCACAAAGATGTTCTTCAAATATGGAATTATTACGTTGCCATAATAATGAGTAAATATCTATTTTGGTTTTTGAGATTTACGCGATTATCCATTTTAATTTTCGAAATTCAAAATTTTTCATAATACTACAATAGTCCCTTAAATTCAAGTTTAGGGTGTTGGAGTGGTGGGTAGTAGCGGTTTTTCGAAGCTCTGGAAGGAGTCTACCCCGCCTCGTATGAAGCTGCTATGTTGGTTTGTGATGCATGAAAAACTTAACACTAGAGAAAGACTTTTCAGTTGTGGCGTTGTCTCTCAGCCAGAGTGTGTGCTGTGTGGGAAGTTACCTGAGTCGGTTCACCACCTATTTTTTGGTTGTGAGCAAGCGTGGAAGGTTTGGTCCTTTGTGCTGAAGGAATTCAATGTGATGTGGGGTTGGTCTGGGGAGTCTCTTAAGTGCTTTGAATCTTGGTTTGGAAGGAATGTCCCTAATAATTATAAAGAGAGGTGGGTTCTGTGTTTTTTTGCTGTCATTTGGAGCTTATGGAAAGGTAGAAATAAAATGATTTTTAATGAGGAGTTGTTCTCAGTGGAGTCAGCAATCAATGAAGTAGTAGTGTGTGTTAACTACTGGTCTCGACCTTTGGCACCTCTTGGTTGATGGATTGAGTGCCTACACCCTGGAGATCCCCTTGTGTTGGTGTTATTCCCTTTTTTTGGCTTGTTGTATCTTTCTTGCTTTGGTACTTTTGTTTGTGTTTGTTTTGTTTGAGGGCTGCTACTTGTGTGGTGGTTTGCCTAGAAACCTCACCTCCTGTTGGACTTTAGTAAGGATAGAATTATCGAAAAAAAAGTTTAGACACCAATTTGGTCCCTCAACCCTTTTTGACAATGAGTCAGCAAATAAAGTGTAAGGTGGCATAATCTTACCACGCTGGACGCTCCAACGATTACGCGACATAGTAACACTTGATTTTGAACCCCATTTAGTCCCTGGAACCATAACTGATTCTTCCTCCTCCTGCTGTGCGCATTTTGAACACCAATTGGTCCTTAGAATTCTAACTACTTCTTCCTCCTCCTACTTTGCGATGTCCTTCTCCTCTCGCTTTCCTTTTCTACTTCCTTATCCATGGAATTCTAACTTTTTCTACTTCATAATTAACAACCTGTTCTTCCAAATCTTTAATTTCACTTATATAACTCCTAGCATCTAAAATCCTAAACTTATCAATATAGAAATTTCTCATTTTAGCAGAATCAGAAATCTTCCCACTCTCAAATTCATTAAAAAAAAAGCAAAAAATCTTACCCTAAACGCATCATCATTCTTGTCTATAAACAACCTAGTCTTCCTTGATTGCTTCTGCAAGAGCTCAACTTGTTTCCTGACATCCTTATTCAATTCAGTATCTCCAATTGGAAAAACATCCAAAAAGATTGAAATTTTCTGGTTCAAATCATGGAAATGGCCAGAAATCAAATGATTCTGAAGTAAAAGGCACAACTTACACAATTGAGCACAGTAATCAAAAAGAATTTTGGACCGATAAAAAAAAGTACATTTTTTGAGGCAGAACACGACAATAAATAGAAGACACGCACCTGAAGAATCACTAAAGTACTCTACGAGTAGCTGAATGACTTCGACATTTTAGATCAGGGACCTTGAATTCTTGTGCTGGAAGAAGGATCGATCGGAGAAGCCATGACAAGCTCGGTGGTCATGTTAGCGAGTGTTTGAACGAGTGCAATGTCTGTCAAATCAACGGGGGCCAAAAATGCTTCTAATGACGACGACATTCTCTACTACAGCAATGAGAATATAGCCTCTAAAGCCATATAAATCGGCGAACTAAGACTTTTAAAATTTACAAATATGGAGCAAGAGAAAAAAGAAGGAGAAAGAGTTAGGAGTATAGGGACAAAATAAAATCCAAAATCAAATGTTGTTATGTCACTTAATGATCCGAAAATTCAACGAAACAAAATTTTGCCACATTAGCATCTCATTTACTAGCTCATTGTTGAAAAAATCGAAAAACCAAATACTTCCCTAAATCTAAATCTAAAAGTCAGCTATAAAAAATTTTGAATTTTAAAAATCAAAATAAATAATTGCGTGAATCTCAAATACCAAAATAAGAATTTACTCCCGTAATTATATTTGCTTCTCATCACTCAAATCCACAAGTGTTCGTTAATCAACTCTCAACCAAGTTAACTTCATTGAATTTTGCATTGTTCTTCGCTCCAAAAAATCGAAAGCAAACACTAACCAGATTATTTACTCTCAACTCAACCTTGTATTTTTCACACCATTTCAAATGCATTTACTTGAGTAAATTAACAATTTCTAGGAGCTTTTCTCTCGAGTCAACCACTAGTTTTTAAAAGGAGACAACAATTGTACCCCATTATTAACAAAAAATTGACATAATGTCAGAAATATTTTTGTCGTGTCTCAAATGGGTGACGTGGATATAATCATACAGCTGCCACTTCCGTTATTAGGAGGGCAATAATTTGATAACCATGTTTGAATAAAAGTTTTACTTGGTCAAATATTCCAAAATTCACGCATCAATTTGATAAATAATAATTTTTTATTATTCTATCTGTTTAAATAATTGTATCAAATTTTTAATTATATTTTTTGTCCTTAAAATTTAGTGAAAGTTTTAAAAATATCCTTAAATTTTACTTTATTTTATTTTTGTCTCAAAAGTTTTTAATTTGCATAAAATATATTCCTGATGGATAATTTTTTAAAAAATTTAAGATTAATTCAACAACAATTTTATAGGAACAACCTTCAACACAAGCAAATCAAGCATAATTTTCATGCATTATTATTAGATTGGTTTTAAATTTTTTGAAAATTTAGCCGTCAAAGGTATCATTTGATGCAAATTGAAAACTTTTGGGACAAAATTGAAACAAAATAAAATTTAGAGGTATTTTTAAAATTTTTACTAAACTTTAGGAACAAAAAATATACTTTACCTTTATATTTTTACAATTAAATATCTATATTTAATAATAATTGTCAAATAAATCTTTGTTATAAGTATTTTTATTAAAATACAAAATATTCTTATAATATTTATTATTACAGAAATTATTTTTCTTATGGATGTTAGAGTGATGTATTGGCTGAATATTGGGGAAAGAGGAGTATTGCCGGAGTATGGGTGCAGGGTCAACACGGGGGGGGGGGGGGGGGGGGGACGTTGTGGCTGAGCAGGTGGAGAGACGTGGCAACACGCGGGGGGCGTGGTGCCTGCGACGTGGCGCAGCTCCATCAACACGCCATGGGCGTGCTGACTCACCACGCAGGGGCGTGGTGCCTGGTGATCCGTGCAGCGCAGCAGAGATTCTCGCCGAGTCCCAACGCACTGCTCCACCACGCAGGGGGCGTGTTGCAGGTTGCTTGCATGCAGGGGACAGCCCCCCTTCTCCGGGAACCAGCGAACTCTTCTCCTTCTTCTATATAAACCCATGAATCTGAAGGAATGAAATGAGAGAAGAGAAGCAAGTTAGCGTAGGGGTTTCTTTAATATAGTGAGTTGGAGTTGAAAAAAATGACTCGGTGTAAGAGTAGTGAGTAGTAGTAGTGAGTGACTGTAGTGCAAAAAATAATTTTTTAGTTTAAGGGATATAATAAAAAAAAATGGTACATAATTACTTGGCGCCCGAAGAACATATTATCAACTATTTGAATCATCCTATTTACGTAAGTTAGCAAGTTTTAATTATTTTCTGTATTTAAATTTTTTTTTATGTATTTATGTTTGTTTTATGTATATATAAATTGTAATGAGAATATTAATTTGTGTATTTTATAAATATTTTAATAATATAGTAATAGTATTTTTATAAAATAAACGTTAATAATAATAATAATATTATTTTTTTAATATTGTTATTAGGAAATATATTCAGGAATGAATAATTTTTTTTTACCTTTTAAACATAATATATTGCGTATAGTAATAAATAATATATAATAAATTAAATGTGTAAATTATTAATTTGTGTATTTTATAAATATTTTAATATATAGTAATAGTATTTTTAAAAATAAACGTTAATAATAATATAATATTATTTTTTTAATATGTTAGGAATATTCAGGAATGAATAATTTTTTTTTACCTTTTAAACATAATATTGCGTATAGTAATAAATAAATATTATAATAAATTAAATGTGTAAATTGTATAAAACATACGTTGTTATTAAAAAATTGAAGAAATAATAATTTGAAAAATAAATAATAATACGTGATGTTATTATTAAATATTATAGCAATCAAAAAAAAAATTGTAGGTAAGGATTAAATATTTTATAGGATAAGTGAATAAAGAATTTAATTTTTAATAAATAAATAATAAATAGATAAGCTATGTTGAATATTTTAATAAATATGTGAATGTTTATTAATATATTTATAAGGATTATTATTTAATTAATGTAACAGATATTTTTGTTGATGCAGCCTAACAGGAATTTGTTGGTGCGTAAACTGGATCCGCCACAGACGTGGAATCCGTTGGTAGAGAACCACTTACGCGCCACGGGATTTTACCACGTATCTAAAATTGGAGTCATAAGAGGATTTCATCCCATGTTAGCTGCTCTGGTTGAAAGGTGGAGGCCTGAGACCCACACCTATGTATTGCCGATCGGTGAGGTTACAGTGACATTAGAGGATGTCGCTAATAATTCGCTTACCCATTGATGGAGAGCTGTCAGTGGATGGACAGATAGCAGTACGAGTTCGTTTCAAAGTCAGGGCATAGCGATATTCGGTCGTGTGCCATCAGTCAGTCAAAATGCGAAGTCCTATATAAAGCTGGGTTGGGTTCGACGTATTAGAGATGCCGAGCTGGACACTGAGGAGTCCATCAGGCGTATGAGATGTCAGATCTTCTGTTTGTTAGGGTCGACTCTATTCATAGAAAGTCGACCGCATATGCCCATGCGAAATATCTACCATTGCTTCGTGATTTCGAGCGGATCCATACTTATAGTTGGGGGTCAGCATGTCTGGCACATCTTTACAGAGCACTATGCCGTGCATCACGATATGATACAAAGGAGATGGATGGCCCTCTGAATTTGTTGTTTGTTTGGGCATGGGAGCGAATGCCGTGTCTTGCTCCCGTACCGAGACAAACGCTTTCACCGGCCGAGATACCAGTTGCCAGGAGGTAATAAGTGTTATGTTAGTTATGTGTTATTTTGATGATGTACGTTTGACATATTACGAGTTATTTAATTTATTTCAACTAACAATGTTTCAGATGGAGTCATTCGGAACGGACCACAGCGTGGTCATCGAAGACCGTAGAGACATTCAGGCATGATATAGACTACATGCAGGAGGTAAATAGTTATGTTTCTTCTGATTCGTTTCTTCAACCATTATTGTTAGGGTTCTAATATACCAATAATACTGTGGCAGTTTGAGTGGCGGCCCTATGACGGGTTGATTATCCCCGACGACCTGCATCTTCATCTTGAGGTGTGTGACATCATTGCTCTGTTGTTGTCCTTCGAGTGTGTCGAGTGGCACCCTGCGGACCGAGTGATGCGTCAGTTTGGATATGTACAACCTCCTCCGAGGGTACCTAGGGATATTCCAGTTGACCAGCATTGCATGGTTCTGCGCGGCGTGCAGCTTCATGACTGGACAGTTTTGCATGGGCCATGGATAGTGGAGTGGGCCAACAGGCGACACAGCCGACTGCGAGACCTGCACCCCCTTCCGACCTGGGATTTTTTACCGACGGTTGAGTACCGGGATTGGTACATGCGCTCCTACGGACATCTGTTGAGATTGACGGGGTACGTTCCTCATCATCCACAGCCACCTGCCCCACAGCCACCTCCCCCTCAGCCACCTCAGCATGCAGCGTTTGAGCCATTTCCTTATTATATACCACAGCCACCTGCCCCACAGCCACATCCCCCTCAGCCACCTCAGCATGCAGTGTTTGAGCCGTTTCCTTATTATATACCACAGCCACCGGCCTACAGTCATGGTAGCCATCACACTCAGGGCAGCCACCACTTTCAGCAGTCTCAGCACAACCACCACTCTCAGCAGTCCGAGCACAGCCACCACTCTCAACCTCATGATCCCATACTTACCATCTCTGCCGGTCATGATTGGTTTGACTTCTCTGGCGACGGACCCGGAGATCAGCAATGTATAGACTTCAATTGAAAAATACAAACACGTCTAATTTCAAAAGTATCGTCGACTAATAAAATACAAATTAGAAAATACAAACATGACAATATTAAACTACGAAGCAGCACCACTCGGTCCAGCACGATGAGGACACCTACTCCGACTATAACCCTGAGCACCACAGAGACGGCATATCCGAGGACCTCGCATGTCGCGTGAGTCCATTTCATTCAAGTATCGGGTCAGTTTGGGCCTGCCTTTAGACGTTCGTCTCTGCGCGGGATTAGCGACCAATGTGGGTCCCTCATAAGCAAGCCATGTATCGGGATCACCTAATGGTGTGAACTCAAACTTATATACTTTACGAACCTCTGTCATCTTGTACACATCATGCACATACAACTGCCAATCGAGACGCTGGTTAGCACAGCAAGCAATAACATGGCGACATGGTATTCTTTCAACCTGAAAGTGCCCACAGTCACACGTCCGTCGCGCAAGATCAACAACTAGAACCTTTTCAGTAGTCATTTCGCGCACCTCAAACACCTCATTTCGTCTATCAAAGCGGTGCACAACTATATTCCCAGCCTGTTGCATACTTGCTTCTATCCGCTATTGCGCAAATGCGGAGTACGTATATCCGGGACGCTTGCGTTCGTGAGTCTCGGCACTCTTCCGCATAAAAAGTTCATTTAACCTATAATATGTTGCTCGGACTAGCGCCAACACAGGTAGATTACGGGCACCCTTCAACACTGAGTTAATGCACTCCACAAGGTTCGTTGTCATATGCCCCCATCGATGTCCCTCGTCGAATGCCAATACCCAATGTCTTAGTCCAATGGCATCGCACCACCTGGAATATGCCTCGCCTCGCTCTTCTAACCTCTTATAGTTGATATTGTACTCCTCCACCGTTCTTGAATACCCTATGTTGACAACAAGCTTCTGCAAGTGAGGGACTTTGAATGCCCTTAAGAAGTTACTGCCGATGTGTCTTATACAAAACATCCACCATGCTCTTGGAGGTTGCCAGTCGCCACCGGAACGATTTACTGCTGCCCTTATTGACTCATGTCGGTCTGAGATCATACCCACGCCGTCTTTTCTAAGAACATACATTCGTAGATTCCTGAGAAAGAAGTGTCACGCATCAGCTGTCTCCCCTTCCACCAAGGCAAAGGCGATAGGCACAATGTTCTGGTTCCCATCTTGTGCAACAACAACTAGAAGTGTACCTTTGTATTTTCCGTATAGGTTTGTGCCGTCAACCTGAACCAGGGGCTTGCAATGCCTGAATGCCCTAATGCATGGATTGAAACTCCAAAATACACGATGAAGTATTTTTACACCTTGCGCCTCCTCATTCCCGTTGTACAGTGGTCGTGTTTCTATTTGGACAACTGAACCAGGCATCTTCTGCACCATGACTGAAAGCCACCATGGCAAGGCTTGGTAAGAATCCTCCCAACCACCGAAAACATTGGCTATGGACTTCTGCTTTGCCAACCAAGCCTTTCGGTAACTAATGGTATAGTTGAACCTTGACTGGACTTCCGCAATTATAGATTTTACCTTGATGGACGGGTCCGTCTCGACCAATGGCCTTATAGCATCAGCAACTGTATCTAAGTCCAGCTTGGAATGATCTTGTGAAATCGTTCCGATCATGCACGTGTGCCTACCATTGTATCTTCGTATCTCCCAACAACCTTTTTTCCGTATCAAGCTAGCTCGGATAAGCCAGTCACATCCATGCCCGTACATCTTGCATTTTGCATAGAACGTCTGTGGCTCAGACTCATAGACCTCATAGTCAACTTCTTTAGATACAGTGAAATTTCTAATTGCTGCGACGACCGACTTTCTACTACTGTATTCCATTCCAATCCGGAACTCTCCGTCCTCAGGATCAGCAATGCCTACAGAAAGTCAAAATCATCATTTATTGCTAAAGGCAATGTCTAAACTAACAAAAACTTATTATTTAGTCAACACGTACCTATGTTTGCATATTCCGGAAACTCGGGGGCATGCATGGCCTCGAGATCCAACTCACGCATAAAAGGTAGAACGTCCATCGGTTGACTGCTAGACGGATGAACCACTACATTCTCTGCTGCTACCTCAACTCCCACGTCACCATCCTCATCTTCGTCGCCGGCCTCATAAGTGGCTTCGAAGTCCTCTTCGCTGTCACTATTCATTCCTTCGTCCACTGCAGCTCTATCGTCATGTATGTCTATATCGTTTTGAACCTCCACAGTTTCAAACTCAACGTACAACTCAATCTGTGGGTGTCGCATCTGAGTCTGCCGATGAATTTGAAACATATTCTCCATACTCGCTTCATCAGTAATCGGCAGGACATCAAACTGTATTATACCACCAAAAACTACAATCGGATTTCGATACAGAATTCTGCTCACTCTCATTAATGTACCGTTTTTCATGCTTTGACAGAGGCCGTTCTGCAGCTCCATTAACGTCATCGTGCATGGAACCACAAACGAAAACGGATTCTGGGACACAAACCTCACTCCCTCATGAGTATTATGTATTATCTCACCGTTGTGATACACCACCAAATTTGCGGTTCCCTCCATTACACTAACAATATCCTCAAAGAACACTCAAAACACACTCAAATCTTCTTCACTATGCAAATTACCACCGAGCTCTGCCTTATATAGAGAGGTGAACTTAACACGTGCCCACATGCTGACTTAGCACGCCCCCCACGTGTTGCATGCGTGGACCAATGCCTATTCGCCACGTCACCACGCCCCCCACGTGCTTCCCCGCCAACCATTGATAGCCACGTCAGCACGCCCCCTGCGTGCTGACTCATCACGCCCCCTGCGTGTTTCCCTTACTGATCCAACCCATGATTGCCACGTCAGCACGCCCCCCACGTGCTGCCATGTTGGCCCAACCAGATCAACCCACGTAGCCTCCACGCCCCCCACGTGGTTCATGCAACACACCCCCTGCGTGTTGCATCTTCAATCTGACACGTCCATCTTTATGTTATACACACAGTTATTCCATTTTCAGGGTTTACACCATAATATTTTTCATATTTAAATTAATCAGCCTTATTATTACGGTTTAAATAAAATTATGGATCATTTTAAAAATAAATATTGTAAAATTATTGTATTTTCCTAAAATATAGCAACTAAAAAATAATGAAAATTTTTCATTTAATATATATAAAAATCTAATAAACAGCGAGGTCTTTTGACAAAAGAAATACAAACCCAACTTCTAAGTTTTACTTTTATGGAACTGATTAGTTTCTGTGTCAAAAAAATGTCAAGTTATTTTTTGACACAGAAACTAATCAATTAAAAAAAAAAGATCAGAAGCCGGATTAAATATTTTTTTTTTTTGAGAACCTCGTCCTTTCGAGATAATTATCAGAGACCGGCTGGTATTCACTCATCTAATTAAAAATTTAAAAAATCTATAGAGATAAATAAATAGACCTTACGTAATGATAGGACCCTTAATAATTGTTAAGAGCAAGGTGAGTCCACAGCTGACACCACTGTTACTCTTGAAATCTTCATCAATGGAAGATGGGAATAATAATAACATTAGAGAAGCATTATTATTGGTGAAGAAAGAAGACGTGTATTATGAGAATTGCCCTGGTTGCAAGGTTGATAAAGCCAAACACCTCACAAATGGAATCTCAATTCGGAATCTTCTTTATATATGGCTTGCAGTCTTATGTGGAAGTAAGCTTTCTATTCATTTCTCTTCTCATCACTTTCTTCAATTCTTTCTTCTTTCTCTGCCTTAATTCTTTTCTGTTCCACCGTAAAATTAACCGTATTTGAGTTTTTATTTTATTTTAAATATATGTAGTCTTTAATTTCATTCTAATAATTTAAACGAATTTTTTTAAAAGATTTAATTTTTTGATGCAATTATTTAAAAAAATTGAATATAATTAGACGGTGAATTTTTTTTTAAATTGATTTGATATTTTTTTTTGAGTTTTCTTTTTACATGGATATTTTTTCTGAGTTTATGATGTGTTTAATTAATTTTTCTTCTATTTGTTGCAGCGCTGCCTGTGTGTTCTCTCTTTCCATTTGTTTATTTCATGGTGAGTTGAATTTTTCTTTTATTTTCTACTTTTTGGAAAAAAAGTTGAATTTTGTGTACCTCCAACAACATGTGAAGCATGCTCTGATTTAATAATAATAATGAAGTAACGTTGTTCTTATCTTTTTTTGGAGGTCCCATTTATAATGAATAGTGAATTACTTACCGAGGCCCAAAAAAAAAAAAAATATATCATGAATGTATGTCTAGCTCGATTTTAATTAGAAAATGATTAATATATCTTAAAATGAGAATTATTAGGAGTTCATTTATTATTTAACTTTTGTTAAGATTATTATGCAACCTTTTGTAAAAATAGATAGAAAATTTGAATTAAATATTTACTCAACTTTTAAGTTTTTTATCATAAAATTTTTTATATACCAAATTAATTTTCTTCCAAATCTTAATAAATAGGTAAGAATATATAAATAATTTTATGTGTCACATTAGTACATTACTTTTTCTTTATTTTTACTGGCCGCAATGCTAATCATTTTTTTTATTATTATGATTACATCAAAGTTTTTTTTTGTGTTTATATATATGACACCTTACCCTCCGATGAAATATTGCATAAATTAATTAACGGACATTAATAATTAAATCGTACAACAATTTCTACGTATTACTAATAAATATTTAATATTTTTAGGTAAAAGATTTTCATATTGCAGAAAGAGAGGAAGATATCAGTTCCTATGCTGGTTATGTGGGTACGATTATCCTAATTAACTTACATGTATTATTTTATTATTATTATTATTTATTATTATTATTATTATTATTATTATTATTATTATTATTATTATATAAGTCGATTCTAATATGCTTATGTTTATAATAATTTCGATAAAATTAATATCATATTTTTTTAATAATATTTTTTAAAAAGTATTATTTTAATTTTAATAATATTTTTAAAATATTATAATTACTATAGTCACTATAGCATAGTAGGATGATATATTATACATTATATACTATATTTTTTAATTATGTTTAATTTAAAAAATGTTGTAGGATCTTCATTCATGCTGGGGAGAGCTCTAACATCTATATTATGGGGAATGGTATCTGATCGTTATGGTAGAAAACCCGTTATTATTTTCGGTGTTATTACTGTGTAAGTATATATAATTAATTAATTGATTATTTTTCTATAAAAATGTGATATTATTCTATTACAAAAAATGTGATTGTTCAGCAATGAAAAGTTTATTTATTTTTTAAGTTAAATTAACTTTTTATTCTTTCTTCATCTTAAATTAAATGTTTAATTTATATATTTGGTGTACTCTAAGTATTACTAAATAGTGGTGTTGATTAGTGTAAAGAAAGTTAAATATCTTTAAAGAAATCAAATGACTTTTACTATTAAACAAATAACAATCTAATAATGTTGCAGGCTCTTTTTTTTTTTATATGTAAAGCATGTGTGTGTTGTGCGTTGTTGTGTAGAATGTGGGTGTTAGACATAGATGTGACAGTTTTTTGGGATTAAAAAAATCGAATTTTTCGATTTTTTTGTAAAAAAATTAAGTCTACTAATTGGACAGTCTGATTATTAGTGTGGAAGAAAAAATTTAAATTTTGGCGAAAATAATCGGAGAATCCAATTTGTGTTCCCAAAAAATCGGACAGTCTAATTTTTATTCCTGACACTAAAGTTGCGTAAAGCACCTATACACTCCATAACTGCGTTTTACACCATTCCCCCAACCACATCTAAATTAAAAAGTGTAATGTTGCATGCAGTGTGATATTCAACACATTATTTGGGCTCAGCACAAATCTTTGGATGGCTATTAGCATGAGATTTCTACTTGGAAGTTTAAATGGTTTGCTTGGACCAATAAAAGTACCATTTTTTCTTATTACTCACCAATATTAATATATTCATTATTGTTTTATATATTCAAAGCTCAATTATGATTAGAAATCACATATGAACAGGCTTATGCTACTGAGATTTGCAGAGAAGAACACCAAGCTATTGGACTCTCAACCGTACGTATCACTAATAAAACATGATTTTTAGAAGTTGGTATATCCATCATCATAGTAATAATTATTAATTACTTTAAGTTTGATATAATTTCAGGTTGTTGCAGCTTGGGGAGTAGGTTTAGTCGTTGGACCAGCATTGGGAGGTTATCTTGCTCAGGTAATTAATATATAATTATTTTTATTTTTTTATTTGAACATATTTTTGTGGACATATATTATCCGCAGATTGTGACGATAATAGCGACGGTTGGATAATCGTTCTAAAATAAAGCGCTGCTAAACTTTTAGCGACGATTTTTTAAATTGCTAGAATAATCAGTTATTTGTAACATTATTATTTACTTACCTACATATATGTTATTTGAAAAAAAAAAGTGACTTTTGTCCTTGCATATTTATTAAAAAGAACAACTTTAATTAAGATTAATTATTCTATGCCACATTATTATGTGTTCCTAATATTTTGAAAATTTTGTATTACAGCCAGTAGAGAAATACCCAAATATATTTCCAAAGAATTCCTTTTGGGATAAGTAAGTGGTTTTTTTTTTGTTTTTTGTTTCTTCTAAGTTTTTTTTATTTAATTATAAACTTGAATAATTTAATATGTTGCTAATAACTTGTGTTGTAGGTTTCCATATTTCTTGCCCTGCTTCATAATATCAGTTTTTGCATTTGTGGTAGCAATTGCATGCATTTGGCTTCCGGTATGTATGTATATTAATTAATTTGTGCTATATTTTGTTCATTAATTAGTCACAATAATATTATAAGATATTGAATTCAAGTAGTGTATGCAATGATCACTATAGGAGACACTTCACAACCACAAAGATAACAATAAATCCATTGATAAAGCTGAAGCTTTAGAAGGTGGAAGTAATAATGATGATGAAGCTGAAGAAGAAAAAAGTATCTTCCAAAATTGGCCTTTAATGTCCTCTGTCATTGTCTACTGTGTTTTCTCACTTCATGACATTGCTTATCAAGAGGTAATTATTATTATTATTATTATTATTGTTGTTGTTGTTGTTGTTGTTAACTCTTTAGAGATAATTATATTATGAGCAATACTAAAAAATCAAGCAAAAATTTTAAGTGTACCAGAAACATTGATGTTTCAATTGTTTTAACTATTGATTTTAATTATATATATTTTTTATAATTTATATCAATGGTTAAAACAATTGAAACACTGGTATTTTTAGTATACTTAAAACTCTTCCAAAAAGTAATACTATAGCAATTAATTTTAGTCGAAGTTATAACAGATTTTAAATAAGTCTAACATGAAATCCATTAAAAATGAATTTTTGTTTTGTTTGAATGTCGAATATTTCTTGTAATTTAGCTTCAGATGTATTTATTTTAAAGAATTTCGAATATTTTTGTGTATTGAAGGTTGACCACAATGCTACTATGTAAATTGTAATGTTGACTTCCAAAATCTTATATTATATACTCTTGTTATTAGGTATTCTCATTATGGGCTGTTAGTCCACGAAGGCTGGGTGGTTTGAATTTTACAACTGATAATGTTGGTACTGTTCTTGCAATTTCAGGTACATCTTTTCACATATGCATATATAGCTTTTATGCATATATAATTTACTTATTAATTACCCACTTAATTATTATTATTATTATTCAGGTATTGCTATTATAATATACCAGCTAAGCCTATACCCAATGGTGCAAAAAACTTGTGGGCCCGTTACTCTTGCTCGTTTCACAGCGGTTAGCTTTTTTTTAATCAAATCTTCCAATTATTATTATTGGCCTGAAATTTTTGGACTAGTAATTTTTAGTAGATATTAATTATTTTTAATAAATAAATTTTATTATTTATATGTATAAATTTTAAAAATATAAGTATAAATTATATTAATTTATGTATATAAATTTTAATAAATATAAATATAAATTATATATTTTGTGTGTAAAATTTTTATAAATATAGATATAAATTATTACAGATTAAATACTGATAAAAAATAATAATATTAATTGGTTATATAACATTGTTCTTATCTGATTTATTAGTATTTTTTATTTTTTATTTTTTATAAAATTAATAATATTTATTTGTAACCTAATATGGGTGTATGTTTACAAATTACAACTAATATCTCTCTATCCAATTTTCTTTTCCTTTACTCTCCTGCTGGTATTTGACACACTAAGGAATAATTAGTCGAATGAATCTTTCAAATTTTATACATGAATTAAATTAATATTTTTATAAGATTATAAGAGACTCATTATAATCTCAGTACCTTAAAATTTTAAATTGAATATAATATCTTCTTATTTTATTATCTCTAATCATAAAATTTAAATGACCAATTTAAACATTTATTTAAGAAATAATATAATGTTCAAATAATATATACTTGTAATTTATATATATATGATAAAGATGAGCTTAGCTTGTATTTTGGACATTAAATTATGCAGGTGTTAAGTATACCATTGTTGCAAAGTTATCCTTTCATGAGAATGTTATCAGGCTTCACACTCTATGCAGTTATAAGTTCTGCTTCCATTCTCAAAAGTCTTGCAACTGTAAGTGTCAGAAATTTGAATTTTTCTTTGTGTATACAGTAATTTATTACTCAGTTATAAATCTTTAAATAGAGTTTTCATCCGCAATAAATTAGTTCTTGATCTGTTGGATTGGGAAATACCTTGAAAAATCAAAATAATTAAGAGTAAATATTCTTTCTAGTCCTAACAAGCGACCTTCCATAATTCAAAAAATCTTTAATGAGCACTTAATTGTTCAATTAATTGATTTAGTTGACCTCCAACTATTTAAGTAATTGATCTAAACAGTCTTATAAAAAGATGACTTGCTGCTAATGTGTAAGATAGACAATAAAAAATCGAATAGAGCAATTATTTAAATGGTTAGAGATCGAGTAGGGTTTTCAAATTGTGAAAAGTGCTTTATTTTTTGAATAAATTATCAGGAATAAAAAAAGATATTTACTCTATAACTAATTACGTGTAAAAAGATTATATATACACAATTACTCATATTTCTTTAGCGTTTCAAATTAAAGGTATATAAATAATTGTGTATATTCGTAAAGAATATGCATTAAATATATTTTTAGGAAATTATATATAATAATTTTATAAAAAGAGCTAGGGTAGTTTAACATCCCTATTTTCTAATTGAGTTTGTTTTGTTGGACATATATAGGAAACAATTGCAACCGGTTTGTTCATTCTGCAAAATAGAGCAGTGGTAAGTTAACATTCTTTTTTTCTGGTAATGTGGAGATTATTAGTTTTATATGAGTATGTTTAATTTGGAATGCCAATTAAAAGATCAGGCACAGAGAAATATTTTGACAGTAATCAAATAGTTTGTTTGGAATTTAAATTAAAAATAAAAATTTTCATTTCTAAATTCAATGGACTTCCATTCAAAAAAAAAAAAAAATCAATTTTCTATCTTTCTCTTTTGTTTATATAGATGTCAAATGTTTAATTTATTTTTAAAATTATAAAGTTAAATAAAGATTTGAATCAATTTGGTAAATTCCAGATAAAATAACTAATCATAAATCAAATAAAAATTATATTTTTTTATTTTAATTAATTTGATTTGATTTACATAAAATAATTTTCAATTTTTTTATTAATTTCAAATACCATCCTTGTGAGATTGTGGTAATATTTGTGAACAGGAACAACATCAAAGAGGGGCAGCAAATGGCATTGCCATGACTGCTATGTCTGCATTCAAAACAATTGGCCCAGCTGCAGGTGGTGCATTGTGAGTAACTGAGTATCCCTTTCACTTGATTTTTTTTTTCGTCGGATATTATTGTCATTAATTTTGTCACTAACAGTAACAACTTCTGTCGCTAATTTAAGAAAATTTGTTGAAAAAATCCGTCGCTAATGTAAAAAATTCTAATAGTAATTCCTTTTGTTTGGAATGTGTTTATATTGTAACTAATGTTGTCGTCATTAATTCGTCACTAAAAAGAATATCTGTCAATAATTCAAAAAAATTTGTCGAAAAAATCCGTCGCTAATACAAAATATTCTAATAGTAATTTCTTTTGTTTTTTAGTGTGTTTCTATTGTAACTAATTGGAGTTTGCAAATGTTTCATTAGTGAAATATTTTGGATCATGGAATTTCATAATTATTTTCTTATTTTATTCTTTTTATCATGTAGGTTAACTTGGTCTCAGAAGCGACTAGATGCCTCTTTTCTCCCTGGTATGATAATAATAATAATAATAATAATAATAATAATGTGTTTGAAGGTCTTTTTGTTTGACATATTAATAAATAAAAGATAAATAATTTTTCTGTAATTTAAATTTGTGGTTCATTTATGCTAACAAATCTTTTATTCATTTTTTTAAATAATAGGGACGCATATGGTATTCTTTATCCTTAATGTTGTTGAAGGAGTTGGGGTGCTGCTCATGTTTAAACCATTCTTGAGTGTAAAGAAGTAAACTTAATTTGTGCAAGCAATGGGATTAGAATTAACACTTGCATTTATTTTGAGTTCTTCATAGATTATTATTATTATTATTATTATTATTATTATTATTATTATTATTATTGATGGTGTCATTATTATTAGCTAAGAAAACATAATGAAGAAATGTTTAATTTTTGTATGATTTTGGCTTAGATATCTTTATCTAATTTTATTGAGACTTCAGTTACTGAGTTCTCAATTAGAGTGAATTAGTATTGAAATTTGAAAAGCATATAATCAAATTTAGGAATTTAGGTAATGTTTTAATATAATTTTCTTTGAATTTTAAGTAAAGAAAATTTTAAATTTTTATGTTTTATGTTTTAAAAAATTAATATATATTTAATTTTTAATAATTTAAATATTATGATGAGAATGATTAAAAAAATAATCTCAGATTTTCAATAATCATTACTCATAGAATTATTACGGATGCAAAAATTAAAATGAGGATGCTACATGATTAACAAAATTTATCATTTTAAATCAATATTTAGTCAATAAATATATTTTATATGTAATATTAAAAAAATTACCGTATTAAGTATTAACTAAATCGTAAATTTTAAATTTTAAACTATAAATTCTAATAATATAAAAATAAAATATTAGTCTAAAATATTGAATAATATAAATAAAAAATGCGTACTTTAGTATTTCTCAATTGAAATTCTACTGCTTCAAAATAATACACCATAACTTCCATGAATGGGTGCAATAAAAAAATTAATTTGATGTTTCTACCTCACTTAAACACAATTTATTTGATGTTTCTACCTCACTTAAACACAATGGAAAGCTTATTTGAATAATAAATAATTGATTTATGTTTTTGTAAATAATTTATTTTCTCACGAACAGAAATAATAAAAAAAAGATTTCATTTTCAATCTTACTATTTCCTTTGCAATATCATAAAAATAAGATCATCAAGAATCACAAGGAAACTAAAAACATAATCGACAAAATACTCAGTTTGATCCCTAAAGTTACACTCGAGTCTCAATTTAGTCTTTGAAGTTTTAATTGCCTCAATTTAATCCCTAAACTTTCAATTGACTCTGGACAGAAATCACTCCAGAGACTAACGTGATTAAAATTTGAAAAGTTTATAGATTAAATTAAGGCAATTGAAACTTTAAAGACTAAATTGAGACTCGAGTGTAACTTTAGGGACTAAATTGAATATTTTCTCAAACATAATCCCATTAGTAAAGGATCTCAAAACAATTGAAGCATTTCTAAGCAACATTAATTACCTAATTAAGATGAACAAAGTCACACATAAACATTGTATCATGGCCAATTTGCTAGCCCAAATTTAACACAAATTATACAACTTCCATTAACTTGTTTTTTCTCTTAAAGTTGGATATGGAAAAAAGGGCCATGTCAAGAGAGAGAGAAAGAGACATACACAATTTATTAATACCCACTAAACACAATTAACTATTGAAAATGATATTTGGAAGCATGAATCCAAAAAGCTTGGAACTTCTTAACTGGGATTTGGCTTTTGACCTAAGAGTGCCATCATCCATCTGTTAAAAATGAACATAGGAAAAATTTAGCTTCCATGAAAGCACCATCTTTTCCAAAAGTTCCATGGATAAAAACTCGGATTCGGAATTAGGTAAAGACTCACATGCAGTTTGTCTTCATGTGAAGTTGATACTTGAAAATCGTTAGATAATCATTTAGTCAAACTTGACAAATCATCTGACGGTTCTTAAGTATCAACTTCATATGAAGATAATTGTATGTGAGTTTTCACCTCAGAATTATAATGCAGAATCTGATTGGATGATTATGTAAAACTCTTTACATTGAGAGTGCATTAATTTTTTTTTTTTTACCTCCACAATCCAAAACCGAATTTCAGATAAAGAAATGAGAAAAACTCAATCACAAGTTTTGACCGGCCAGCCTACTCGGCCCTACCCAAACCGAATCCCATAATCCGGCAATCTCAACTTCGATGGCCTGTGTCCCGCTCTACCGGACCTCATCACACAATCAATCATGCCTCGACACGGATTTCCATCCCCAAGGATTCCGGCACAACTATACACAGGACCAAGCGAAGGAAGGCGTGAGCCTAAACACACTTAACTCTACCCTACCTACTTGAAACAACAACAAACACATATATGAAAATGTAAACATAGTTTAAAAGAACTCTAATACTATTATTAGACTTCCATCATGCATAAAAAAGCCTAAAGTGATCATGAATCCCAATGGCATGTAACATGAAATCCAAGGCATTATGAACTTGAAAGCCTAACCGATTTAACTTCCTTTTTCCCCTTTTCTATTTGGTGAAATGGTGATGTTAGTTAATCCGGAAAAGCCACACGCCATCATCTCAAGAGTAAATTTGACAGATCAAATGCATTTCATCACCTTCATTTTCTTAGAAAAACCATCTACTCTTATATATTCTAAACTTCAATAGAAACATAAGTTTGTGAATGCTAAAGAGTGCCGAAACATGAAATAATTTCAGTTCAGACATGAATGGATTTACCTCATTATCGTGCCAGTCGGAAAGCGTCTGCAACAAAATATCAACCAAAGGAACCGCGGCATTTTGACGATCCACATAAGCATCTCTTTTTCCCTTTGGAATCTCTGCTACCACCAGCATGCCCAGAACTAGCAATACCATAGTCATAGGTTAACTCGTTCATCGGGGGAATGTGACTGATTGCGAAAAACGCCACATGTAGGAATGATTGATTGTTTTCTTCATATAAGATAGGTTGCCAGAAAACATTGGGGGAGCAACTATGGTTCATGAATCTAGCTACATTCCCAACATTCTTGGCACTAATAATAAGAGGATACGGCATAGTGTAGTCCTCTGTAGAGTCATTTGTGCTCACTTCTTCGAGTAATCTAGGTTCATAGTTCCACTTGAATTCCTCATAAATTCGAGTTGTGTCGAAAACATATTCATTAGCATCTCCTTCCTTCGCGAGCTGATTCAACCTTGCTTGATCAATAACTTCTCCTGCATACTCGCAAATGAAAGAACCGGCACGAATAGGATCCAGTGATCTAAGACCCCATCCTCTATCCTTTGTTTTGAACACTTCCATGTGGTGCTTCAGACCGGTCTGGGAGGCTCGATTTTTGCAGTTAGGGAAACACTGGCATGTGGGACCACATTCATGAATCAGCGGCCTTCGACTCACCAAAATGCTGCCACCGGTGTAGGGAAAATCTCCGTCGTTTCTCCTAATGCAAGAGCAGTTCAAATCACCAGGGACACATGATTTACCACAGCTGCAGCCATGTGAAGGCTGCATCAAACTGAAGGATTTCGGATGCCTGAGGGAATGGAAGTAAGTGAAATATGCAGGCGCCTTCACATTATCAACATCATTGACAAGTGATACCGGAATACTCTCGGCTCCTGAGGAGAGGTCTCCAATAATAAGCCCAGTCCTCGAAGGGAATCCAGACTTGAATTTCTGAACTGATTTCCAAACAGCAAACGCACTCGGCTGCCCCGGAACTCTTACCAACTTATACTTGAACACACCACCGCCACTTTTTGCCCTGTCCACCCAAGAATCTTGGATTTTATACAGACCATCATAGACATAGATCTTTGAATTTGGATTGGCGCCATCTCTTATGCCCCGAATGACTCTTACCTCGTTGCGTTGTCGCGAACTTCTATCCAAAGCAAGATTACCCCTTTCAAGCTTTTGATCTGTCACATGCTTATCTTTCTTGTTGAAGTTGCCACCCTGACCAGTATAAATTATAACATCATTATCCTCAGCTTCATCATCATATTCTCCTGATGAAACAATGCTTATAGCGATAATTTCCTCCTCGAACTCACCCTTCACATGCAAAGAGTCAATTCCACCCATGGAGGGAGCATGCAGACCAACAATACATAACTCCATTCGGAAATAGAAGATATCCCCTATCTCAACCCCAGGAACTGCTCCCACTCTCTTCCTCAAGTTTGTTCGAATCCCTTTGCTCATCAAAGTATTGCAAGCTTTAAGATCCGACCGCTTGATCGACCCGCTGCTCAATTCCTTGGCATCATCAAGTTGGCAGATCCTTCTCCGAATAGCATCGAATGTTGTCATTATAAGATGAACAACTTCCTGGCTTCCGTCTTCCCTTTGAGCCGGGCTTATACCAACCAAACCACTTGCATCAACAGGTACTCCTACAGCTTTCTTATTCCTCTTTGCAGCTGATCTAGCACTTCGAGAAGCTGCATTCTTCCTCCCACTAGACCCATCCATCGACGTGCCACCGTCTCCTGCCCCAGCAGGGCTCCTATAAGCCCGTATCGGAGCCGGTATCGCACCACCCCTTGGGGCCCCTGAAGATCCTTGCTGAGGTCCACCAAATGGGAAAAATGGTGAAAACCCAGAAGGGTACTGCCCAGAGGCTGGAGCTTGAGGTGACATTGGGAACACCGGTATCAAACTACGCATCGGTTTCACATCCAGAATCCTTGACTTATCAATGGGACCTGAAGGTGGAACTGAGTTTTGAGCTAACCCTTCTTCCATTGCAGACCCTTTTTCACTTCAAACAAACACTCACACAAAACCAAGCTTCCAAAAGCTTCAAATTCCTCTCTTTTTCACCTCAAACAAAAACCATCCTAACCTACTCTTTCTCAACTTTCACAACTTAATTTCAAACCCCAACTTGGAAAATCCCATCATTTTCTGCCAAAGAAAACTATAAATAAGCCATGCAATTCTAAACACGCTTTCACAAAAATTAATTTGCAGAAAAAACCCAGAATGAAAATGCAATCAAGCAGGAATTTTCACAGTAAATATATGAACCCCAAATTTGGCTGAGTTTTAACCGAGCTTAAGAGAGATCAGATAAGAAAATAATAAAGAATTACTTATTAGAACAAGTTCTGAAACAGAAAGGGTTGTTAAGTGTTACCTTTTTCTTATTGCTGAAGCTCTCTGACAGAGAAAGAAACATGAATCTGAGGGGTGAAGAATGAAGATGATGGAAGCAAAAGAGAGAGTGAGATTTTGGGTTCTGAGAAGAGCAAGTAGTGGATTCAATTCAAGCCTTTGATGAAGAAAATAGTTTAATAATGAATAGTATCTTGAGTTTAGAGTTTAGACTTTAAAGCCGTACCACAACAACACGTGTTGTAATGAAAGATTCACTGTTCTTATGTGTTTTATGTGTTATGTCCGATTCGCTATGCAATGCAAAAATTGGAATCAAAACGTGTATTTCCATTTCCTTTTCTTCAAATCAATTCTCTCTTTCATCATTTATATTGAGAGTCAACATTTTTAATAAATATAAATGGTGAAAAATTAATTAGTATTAGTTGAAATATTAGTTATATATAAAATTTATTTAATAAAAATTGTTAAAAATTAATATTAAATTTAAATAAAATTATAAGAGCATTATATATTTTATAGTGTTTGAAAGAATTTATCATCTGATACATATATTTAGTAGATTTAAATACTATAACACAAGAAAAAATGTAATGTAGAAATGAATATAATGTTTTAATAATTAAAACTAGCATCTATCTTTTTATGATCATGATATATTGTATTTTTAATATTATTATTACAACTAAATAAAATTAAAAATATAAATTGTTGAAAAAAATTGTGACGTGTAAGTGACAAAAATAATATATAATTAATAAATATAATTAGATTAAAAATATAAACAAAAATAAAATATTGTAAGATCATATATTACAGTATTTTAAAAGTTCATCATCCAATATATTATGAAAGAGAGAGAGAATAATAACGTAATAAGCGGACGGATGATCATAAAACGTTCAAAAATTTTTTTCTAAATTTTCTCCTAAATAACAAATCGTGTGCTGATATTATTATTTTTATTTTTTATATTGGAGGAGATATGATGAAAGAAGGAGAAAATAATACGTAATAATAGGATAAGTGATTATAAAGCGTCCAAAAAATTTTCCTGAATAATAATTCGAGTGATGATATTACCATTTTATTTTTTATATCGTCACTTCACACATGACATATATATTATGAAAGAGAGAGAATAATAACGTATATGATAGGAGTGTCAAATGGGCTGAAATCTACTGACCACGTAACTCACAAAAAAAGACAGACAGGGCTAAAAATTTGAAATCACTATAATTAAAAAGTCCGCCTAACCCGCACTGCCTAATTTATGGGCTTTGGCGGGTTTCGGCGGGGTGGGGTAGGTTCGTCGTTTTTATTTTGTAATTAAAGATGTTCTAAGTTATAATTTGGATTATATTCTATGTTTGATTGATTAGAGGCTTGAATATATTTAATTATATGTTTTGGATAATGTTTGTTTTATTTTTTACAATGTTGATTTTATTATTTTGTTTCAAAAAACTTTGTTGATGATTAAGTTTGTTACATATTTAGAATTATAATTTTTTTATGTCTTTAGAAATTATAATTTTATTAAAATGGTTGTGAATTTATATATATTGTTTAATATTTAATGATTTATTAATAAAAAAGAGAATTGGCAGGTTTAGTGCACCAACTCGCAGTTAAACGGAGTAGGGAAGGAATAATTCGGGACCGCCGGCGGGGCGACTATCCCGTTTGCCACCCCTAACAGACGAGTGATCATAAAACATCTAAAAACTTTTCCTAAATTTTCTCCTAAATAATAAATCCAATAATAATATTGTCATTTTTACTTTTTATATGGGAGGAGATATTATGAACGAGAGAAAGAGAAAGAGTAATAACGTAATAAACAAACGAGTAATTATAAAATGTCCGATAAAATTTTTTCTAAATAATAAATCGAGTGATGATATTACCATTTTTATTTGTTATATTGTTATTCCACACATGTATATTATAAAAGAGACAAAATAATAACGTAATAAGCAGACGAGTAGTTATAAAACATCCAAAAACTTCTCCTAAATTTCCTACTAAATAACAAATTGAGTGATGATATTGTTATTTTTATTTTTTTATATTGAAGGAGATATTATGAAAGAGAGAGGGAGTAGTAACGTAATGAGCGGAGTGATTAATATATATTATGAAAGAGAGAGTAATAACATAATCAGAATGAGTGATTATAAAGCGTCCGAAAACTTTTCCTAAATTTCCTATTAAATAATAAATCTAGTGTTGATATTGTCATTTTATTTTTTATATTTGAGGAGATATTATGAAAGAGAAAAAGAGATTGTAATAACGTAATAAGCGAATGAATGATCATAAAGTATCTGCAAATTTCTCTAAAATTTCTTGTTAAATAATAAATTGAATGGCGATATTGTCATTTTTATTTTTTATATCGTCACCCCATACATATGATATATGATTGTTTCGGAAGTTATATGAAACGGTAATTTAGGCTTGAATGTGAGATTCAGACTTCTTCTGAGACAGCATTCGACTTGTACTGGTGCCGAAGTGCTGTGGTCCGAGTTCCTCAGGAGGAAGTGAGGGAGTGGTACCTGCAAAAGGCTCTAATGCTTAAGTTAGCAAGGACTTTAAAAAGGTTTTTTTTTTTGTAAATTGGGACTTGAATATGCTTAAAAGGTGTCCGTGTATTTATAATAGAATAGATAATCACATTTTTTAGTAGTTCTACCTTTATTGATGGATAACTGTTCCCTAAGTGAAGCTGATCCTCCCTCGTCACGCCCGACCTCTTAATAGGTCGGGTAAGTAGAAGTGGCTACTCTTTTTTGGTGGGCCTTCTTTTTTATTTGGTCTGACTTTATGTTTTGGGTCAGAATATGAGCACATTCTTTATGTAAAATAAAACCTTTTTCACGAGTGAGGTGGCATAATCGATCTTTGCCACGTTAGACTAGATAACGATTAGCTGAGTTGACAATAAAAATTTGATTAATTAATTTGGTCCTTCTCTCCTTTATAACCCTAAAATTTAGAATTATTCTCTACATCCAAACAATTTTAGCATCCAAGTTTATTCAAGTAATTAGAGGCACGCACTAGAGCTTATATTTAGAAATGAACTGAAATTATATTTAGAATGAACTAAAATCATTAAGTAATTTCAATTCAATTGTTAATATAATTTCGGTTCATTTCTGAATGAATTATTTTATTATGATTTTTTCTTGTTTCACTATCTTGAGAGGAATAAAATCAAGAAAAAGAGAAGAAAAATCAAACAAAAAAAAGAAATAAAAATAAAAAATTCCTCAAAACTTCTCGTCATGTTCTTTTTTTCTTGTCTTATTCATCTAATCAAATAAAGAAGAAGAAACATATAATGCTGCAAAATCACTTGATGGATTTGGATGTGCTTTTGTTCATGATTCAATTTTGTTTGTGTGTTTGTTTTTGAATTAATTTTGTGTGTCACAATCATTAAGTAATATAGATTTAAATAAGGTGCATTTAGTCTGTGCTTGTTTTGAAACGAGTTTACATTTTGAATATAATTTCAATTCATTCTAAATATAATTTCAGTTCATTTCTGAATATAATTTCGATTCATTTCTGTTCTACACAATTCAAAACTCCTCCTCTTCACCTTCTATTGTTTCTTCACCAGGGAGAGGAGAAAGAAAAGGAAAAAAAATACAGCAACAACAACAACAAAAGAATGACGATAAGGAGAAAACACGTGAAAAAAATAAACATGAAAAAGAAGAAGGAGGAGGAGGAGAAACGCGAAGAAGAAGCTCCATGTGTAAACGAGCGTGAGAAAAAGAAAAAACTCTATGCGTACGTGAATTTGAAACAAGAAGAAGAAGGAGGAGGAGAAGAAGAAGAAATGAGCGTGAGAAGAAGGAGAAGAAGAAGAAGAAGAAGCAATAGCGCGTGTAATCACGCTCTTTTAATGATAGTAATTTTTGTTGGTGTTAGGCCTATTTGAATGAACTTGGATGAAAAAATACTTGAATGTGTAGCAATCTGTAAAAATTATTAGCTTCACCATTTTTCTTTTTGTTGTTATTCCTCTTTTATTGTCTTAGCATTGTTTCAATTGTGGAAATATGGTTTGATGTGGTAATCAGACACTAGAAACTTCTATTTGATCAACCACAAGTGTGGGGGTTAAACATTTTACTTTCTAGAGAAAAGGACAAATAAGTCCCTGACATTTTGTTCTACAGACATTTTTGTCTTTGACAATTTAAAAATACTTTTAAATCCCTGACCTCTTCAAAAGTTAGACATCTGAGTCCTTCCGTTCATCCGAGTCCGTTAAACTCAACGAAAAAGTCTGACATGACTTTCGATAGGCTGACTTGATTGTTACGATGTCCTAGGTGAAAAGAAAGCTTTCAAAACAAGACAAATTAGTCCCTCTCCTTTAAAACGACGCCATTTGGTGAGTACTCCTCATCTCAATCATGTACGCTTCTCCTGGCGGCTGGCTTAGATCCCTCATGTTACTGCTAAACCTCCTCACCTTCCTGCTGCTACTGGTGCTCGTTGGTGGAGAATTTTTATCATGTTCGTTAATGTTCTTGTTCTTGTTCTTCTTTTTCTTCTTCTTGTCGATGTCTAACAAAGAAGCTTGATTTTCCTCCTCCAATGACGAATTTGGCGCCAACACCGTCACAAGCGGTGGTCAAATTCAGTCTAATAACGATGCATTGGCTTCGTTCTACTCTGCTCTCAGAAGTACCAGGACATGGTGAATTGTCACTGAAATTATACTTGGGAAGTTGGAATATGAGTTAACTGAAAATCACCTAGTTAATAATAGACATAATTTTAAAAGAAATTAGAAGATTCACACACTTACCAAGCGGAGATGGGCTCTTATTCTGGATTTCATATTTTCTTAACTTGCCAATATTTATAAGCTCTTACTGTTATCTCCTTGAATTTTGTTCTTTCCTTCATTTTTTCCATGTAGATAGATGGCTGATCCTGATTGGCTAGATGTTGTTGCAGGTATTAAAAGTAATCCAAAAAGTAGAAAAAGGAGGTAAAAAAGTAGCAACAGTTTTCATTCTGAAAATTTCTTTAATAGTTGATGAAGCTCACGGTGCACACTTGGATTTTCATTCTGAGCCGCCCACACTCACTCGTCAAAGCGCGTCATGCTAGGGAGAAGTATCCATCGATTTGGACTTCGGCTTTTGCCTTTGACGATAGGGATGATAGCCGAAACCCCTCACACTCACTTGTTAAAACGCGTCATACTAGAGAGAGGTATCCACACCCTTATAAGACATGCTTCGTTCCCCTCTCTAATCGATGTGGGACCTTACAATTGGAATAGTAGCAACACCAAAAATAAGGAACAGGAGCAGAGGTGGGAGGGATGGTTGTGAAAGTTGCAGCAGTATATAGTGGCGGTGACGTGGAAAGGGACGAGCCTTTGAAGTGGAGGAATTCTATTCAAAACGACATCGTTTTGAAGGAGGGAAACTAATTTGTCCAATTTTAAAAACTCTTCCTCCACGTAAGATGCCGTAACGACTAGATGAATGGAGGGACCAAGATGTCCAACTTACATTTTTAAATCATTAAAAACAAAAATATCTAAAAAATAAAAAGTCTTCTAATTGTTCTCCAAATGACGACGTCATAAACTAGATTTAGTATGAAAGTCTAAACGGCGTCGTTCTACTAATTTAGCATGGCAAGGAGTGCCACCTCACTTACGGCGTTAGCAGAATATATTTAGGGTCGGGGGCAGCCTCTTCCGTGAATCGAAAGGAAAGCATGGCGCCCAAGAGAGCAGCTACACACACCGATAGCGACGACGAAGACGACATCTTCTACTACCGCTTCTGCTCTTCTTCCTCATCTGCCCAAGCCCAGGCCCAGGCCCAGACCCAGACTAAGACTATTACTACTGCTGCTGGATCCGCTTCTTCTTCTTCGTTGGCTCCCTCAAAATCCACCCTCTACGTTTCCAACCTGGACTACGCCCTAACCAACTCCGACCTCCACACACTCTTCTCCACCTTCGGCCGCATTGCCCGCGTAACCGTTCTCAAGGACCGCCACACCCGGCTCAGTCGCGGCGTCGCCTTCGTCCAATTCGTCACTCGCGAAGACGCCCGCCGCGCCGCTGATCAAATGCACGGCAAGATCCTCAACGGCCGCACGCTCTCCGCCTCCATCGCACTCGACAACGGCCGCGCTCCGGAGTTCATTCGCAAGCGCGTCTACAAGGACACTGGCCGCTGCTTCGAGTGCGGCCAGTCTGGACACCTCTCCTACGAGTGTCCCCGCAACCGCCTGGGTCCTCGCCAGCGCCCGCCTCCGAAGCGTGGCAGGCGCGGAGGCGGCGGAGCTATGGGAAGAGGCGGGAGAGGCAGCCGGCGAAGGGAGGAAGATGACGATGACGATGATGATGACGATGAGGGATCAGACGGTGGCGGTGGCGGCGCGGAGCGGTTTGAGGATGATAATTGGGCTTCGGTTGTAGACGGCGGCGCCGATGAGAGGCTTTTGGGGAGGAATGAGAAGGTTGTTGCCAAGAAGAAAGAGAAGAAAGCTGGGTACTTCAGCGATGAGAGCGATGAAGATGATGAATGAAGATGAAAAAATTGAGATTGGAATTGGAAAGAGGAATTTGAAGATAGGGTTTTGAAGGTGTGGATTCAGCTTCATTGCTGCAAGTTGATTAGAATTTTGTACATGATTAATGTATTTTCTCCTTAGATGCCACCTTGGATTGCTTGATTGTGAAAATAGACATAAAATTAAGGTGGCTACTCCAATGAAGATTTAATGATTGTCATGTGAAGATATATCATTTTGACCATTGGATAATAGATTGTAGGGTTTGATTTTATTTGAAGTAAAAGTGTTACCTTTATTTAAATAAAGTGTTGCAAAATAAATAAGTTACACGTTTTAAACAAGAATCATCATGAGAAGATGTTTTTAGTATCTTCATAGGAGTAGCTGCCTAAAATTAATGTATTTTGTAATTTCTATATATTCTGCTTTGAATTATGCTTTTGTGACAGAAGTATGCAGAAATATAGAGAAGACCCACTTCTATGGAGTATAGAAAATACAAGAAGGTTTTATCTCTGCATCTGTTGTCAATGTATCATTGCTGTCTCAGAGACAGAATCCAAACACAGCCTTATACTGAAAGAGTGTTGTTTATGTGCATTGAAATGTAGAAGTACTGAAGTAGCAATAGTATAGTGGTCTTGGAATTTCTTTTGCTTCTTATTCTTGAATTGTTGTTGAGCTTTTCATTTGTCTGTGTTGCATCGTAATTGGTAAATCTAGTTGTAACTTGGAAGTAGATGAATAGCATTTGTAACAACAACTTACATTACAAGATACATTGGGTTCTCAGGAATTTATCATCTTTACTACAGTGGGCTTTCTGCACTACATGTTCATTTTTGCATCTTCTTTCTGGTTTTCTGTTTCGGTGATAGAATAAAGGTTATTAGGGTTGAATAGTTTTGAGAAGACAGACAATTAATTTGGATTTGTTAAAAGAAAGATTTAAGTTCAGGCTTTCGTCTGAATTGAAGATTAGTATTAATCTGTAACAATATGTGTAAAAATTTGTATGTTTTTATTTCACCTATTATTTGAAGTTTATGAATCGATGTGCAAGATAGGTCATAGGCGTGCTACTATTCCTTCACAACTTCACAGGAAAAACTCACTTTTTCTAGGAATATATATCTTATCTAGCAATCACTTTTTCTCTTATTTTTATTATATTTCTCTCAAAATAAAGGAACTTAACATTGCATTTGATAACATATATACAGTATCCTAATCCTTCTACGAGTGATTTAAGATTTGAACCCTTAAGAATGAAAGACTTTTCCCCAAGAGAGCTCATCCCTTCAAGGAACTTCAATCATGTGGGGCTAGTTAGTTGGAATGTTGGATTTCTAGTAATAGGAATCAGATGCACCTGATTCAATCAATAATCATAATAAAAAACTATAACTCACTCCATATTATTTCAAAGTTTATTAAACAAAGTATGCTTAGTTACAATAGTGCAAGGAAGATCCTCAGTTCAGTTGTCCTTGAGCTCCAAGAAACACAAGAGAAAAAAGTGGAAACAAAAATATACATTGATATACATGCAAGTGGCAAGAAGATCTAAAGCAGGAACCGGAACATTGATATATTAGTCTGGTTTCTCCTTCTTATATAACAAGTGCCTCTGTAAGATAAGCTTATTTTATAGGCTTGTGCGTTGACATACTGTAACATTTCTTGCATCTATTGCATCCCGCTTGCGGCTTCCTTACTTTTTAAGGAGCACCTATCTCAGGCAGTTGCCTCGACTTGTGTCTCGGCTTGTTCTTGTTTCTCAGACACTTGACTTTTTAGAAACTCTAGCACCGATTGCCGCTACAGAAGGATACAAATTGAAATTAGTTAGCAGATAGTCGGAACAGAAAAAGGGCGAGGAAGAGATAACAGTAGGGGGAAGAAGGAAGAAGGAACAGAAGCAATATAACAGGATTTTCCAATTCATGTGGTATGTGAGAAAGCAGGTAAACATTACCCGTTGCTCAAGCCCACTGGCTTCAGAATCTAATGTCAGTGATTCCAACATGTCTATGGCTTCTTGAAATCCATCAGTAGCCAACTTTTCATCTCCTAGATTTCTGTCAACATCCGCAACTTTAGCAAGAGAAACGGCGACATCAAGGACCTGGATTATTGGAAACAAAGGAAAAGGTTAATTTCAATATTAGCCAGGCCTATTAAAAAGATATTCTTTATTGTGTTTACGATGGCTGCATTACATCTTGGAATTATTGTAACTTGATCATCACTTGGAAAGATTTCTAATGGACTGAGTTGAGCTGTCTAATGTAACGAAGACATAAAAAAATGAATAATATCGTATTGAAGGAAAAAAGATGAAGCATGAAGGGTTTTGGCACTGATTCATAGAGTTTCTATTGGAGGGAGGCTGTGCAGAAAACATAACCAAAGAGAGAGAGAGCCAAAATAGAAAAATAGGGAATGAAAAAAGGGGAGAAAGTTCAGTCAGGTGATCACAACCATTGATTTTGATCTAAAGGCTATTATTGACCTTGCTTATTTCTCATAATAAGCAATCACTCGTGTAAATAACTCCATGTAATACATCTCTTTCTCTCTCTGTAAATTGACATGAACTATTTTACATTAAATAATGAGCTAAGGATTCACTAAAGCTAGTCAATCATATTGGTATATCAACCCAAATATAGGATAGGCAGACATTTGTATCTAACCTGAGTTGGGACAGTTGAATTATGCTTGATGACATCACGACGAACATTCAAAGACTGTAAATAATAAGATCTTGCAGCTTGCAGGTTCCCATCATAATATTTAAGATCTCCAATTTTATTAAGTGAAACAGAAAGGGTATGCGTGATCTGCAGGAGAACAAATTTCGAAGAAATAAATTCACAATAATGTAAAAATGATTATGCAATTCATATTTTACACCTAGAAAAGAAAGGATCCAGTGAAATAACCTCCTTATCATCTTTTGGCAATTTAGACAGAAATTCAACACTCTCTTCAAAATATGCGACAGCAGAATTAGCATCGCCCATTCCTCGGCTGCAGAAATATGGTATACATATATATCTCCATTGAGCATGTAGTGGAAAAAATATTCTTTGTGATATAATAAGACATAATTTGAGGGGAACGAAAGTGGGAAAAGGAAAGAAAAGAAAATATCCTGGAAAAGTTTAGAAGAAAAAATAATAAGGGCAGCCTAATGCACAAGGCTCCCGCAATGCACACACTCTTGTCCCCCACAAGAAGAGAGATTGCATTCAGATTTTGAACCTACGAGCCTCTAGATCACAAGGCAGCAACCCTACATTTGTGATAAGGCCGCTCAACCCTGTATACTAAAACTCACAATTATGAGGGAAAAAGAATCCGAAGAAGAGTATATTGGACGTGCAAAACCAGGAAAATAAATGCAACAGGCAGACAAAGAAAAGGGAAGGAGAATGAGAAAACACACCAGCAATCACCAAGCATACCCAAGACTGCCCCAAGCTGTGAGCATAATTCTGCAGTATCACCCGCTTTTTCAATCTGACTACGAATGTCTTCAGCACAGATGCTGAGTCTCGATTTGGCACTTTCTAAATTCTGAGCCCGGAATGCCTGCTTATGAATAGCATGGCAAACTGTTAATTATAAAACAATAGAACAATGCAATGTCAAATGAAATTAGGAAAAATCAAAGCCGAGTATCTTCAGCAGTTTTCAAAATCATTCATTCATATATGGAAGCTCAGCAAGTATCACAAATTGCTAAAACTGTCATTACCAAGATATCACCACTATTGTTGATTGATAATAATAATAATAATTGTTCACAAAAACTTGAAAGGACCCTTCTCCAGTTAATACTTCATATAAAACACTAGAAATTATAATAGCAAAAGCCATACTTACCCTCATGGCATGTTGGACCAAGAACGAACCTCTTTCCAAAGAAACATCCTCATATTCAACCTGTCCACTCTCTTTTGTTTCTTCTCCTTGGTTTGAACTAACAGACCTTCTGATCCTGGCATGACCTTCAATAAATCGATCAACCAAACCTTGGAGATTGGTATCAGGCTCAATCTTCTCAATATCAGCCCCACATAATGGACAGTCCTTAAAGCGTGATATACATGCTCTGATTCAAGATAATTAGAATATCAAAAATGAGCTACAAGCAGCATTTGCAATCAGACTTAAATATAAACAGGGGGCAAATATACATACTTGCAGAAAATATGAGCACATGGCACACATTTGCTACTCTCAAAGAGAAGTGCCTGGCATATCACACAGCTAAAAGGACCAATCTTAAACGAGTTTTGGTCGTACCCAAAAGGGCACTTTGGCGAGGAACTAGCCGAATCGCTAGCCTCCTTCTTACTAAAGGGGCACTTACTGTCCGAATCGGCCTGATGTTTAACCGAGTTTTCACCTGATTTTTTAGGAGTACTATCATCAGGCCGAGAAGCTTTGACAAACGGGCAAACTGGTGTCATCTTGGTCAATAATCTGACATCCAAAAAATATAAACCAAGTAAATAAGTAACCTTTGCATTGTGTAAATAAATCTGTAATTTTTCAAAATTTGAACAAGTTCCCAAGTATATGAACAAGTACAACCCTAAAACCTCAAGAAAAACTGTTTCAATCCTCATTAAAAAAATACACAATAGAACCCGATCAATTATTCATGAAGAAGTGAACAACTTCCTCAAAATACACATGCCCAGCAAAAACTAACAAACAATTTTATTTAATTTTTTGAGCATTACCTAAGAAGTAATTTAACGAGAAAACTGCAACACAAACTAACTGGAAGAAAAGTACTTTACCCGAATTAACATAGGGTCATCAATTTTCGTAACTGAGTACTTTGAATCAGAAATCAAGCTTCGATTTAAAAAGTAACGATAACAAATCCCTCATTTTTTTTCCTACTTTTCTTCAGTATTAGAAATGAATTAACAAATGGCCATATGGAATTGAGGGATTAATTAACAAAATTAAAAGAAAAATGCATAAATTAGTTTCAAGATCAAGCGAGATAAGGGAGTGAGAGAGAGAGAGAGAGATAGAAACCTCGCAGGTTGAAGGAAGCGTTTGGTTTCTTTCTTCGTTGATGAGAGTGCGCAATGATTGCACCAAATGTGGAAAGCTCACTCGTGATTGGACCCAAAAATATCACTTGGTCGTTCGCATCTTTTTGTATTTCGTTTTTGGCCCCTCCATTACGGTGTTTTTACTCTACAAACCACACAAATTTGTGAAATTACAAAAAGAGCATAGAAACTGAAACAGAAACCCTGAAAGGCTTTGCGCATCTCCAATTTTTGCATCGCATCGTTCATTCGGTTCTACGCTGCTCCTACTCTCGCCGCCGCTTCCGCTTCCGCCGCCGACGCCGTCTGCGGTGCTTCTCGTGATTCTCCATTGTTCTACTGCTCCGCCGCTTCGTTCTTCGCACCGCCGGCTGTGCTGTTCTCACTTCCAGGTGATTTTTCTGCTTCTGCGCCTTTTTTTTTAATTAAATTTTATTATTTAATTTCCTTAGTTTTTGAAATGTTTATCATGAGATATAATTACTGCAGTTTTGCATTTTTTGTGAGACTATGCCTCTTTTGATGTTTGTCATTCATAATAATACTGGTTTAGGTGAATTTTTCCCAAGTTACTATCATTATTATATGCACACTTTGGAACCTATTCAAAACTTTTGAATGATCAATGATACTTATGGTTCATATGATTTTTAATTTTGATTGTAGTGATGTCACCATGAATAGGCAAGAAAGGTTTGTTTTGAGATTCAGGGAGGAGTAGGAGACAATGATTCATGGATTCTTTTTCATGTTTCCAGAACCATTGGGCATTTGGCAATGCTTTTCCTTCTTCTAGTGGCTAATTCATTGCACCACTAGCCATGTTGCAGATGCGTGTCTCGTTCAGCCGAATCCCAACCTCGAATTTCTTGTTCTTACGCCCCTTCACTGCCACGCCAAACCTAAAGCCGAACCAGAATGATGCTGTTGAAACAGTTTTCGGCATAATCAACTCCACCTCCTCTTCCTCTTCCCCCTCAAACCTCAGGCAATCCCTCAAATCCAGTGGTGTTTTCCTTTCCAATGACCTCATTGATGATGTCCTCAAGAGGGCCCGATTTAGCCATGCTAACCCATCCCAGACCCTCGAGTTCTTCCGATACACCGGTGCAAGAAAAGGGTTCTACCACACCCCGTATTCATTTGACACCATGCTTCACATCCTTGGACGAAATCGTATGTTTGACCAAGTCTGGGAACTCTTAATTGAAGCGAAGAAGAAAGACCGATCGGTTATAACCCAACGCACAATGATGATTGTTTTGGCCAGAATTGCCAAGGTCTGTTCTGTAAGGAAAACAGTTGAGTCTTTTAAAAGGCTCAAGAAGTTTGTGGTGGAGTTTGACACTGATTGTTTCAACGCATTGTTGAGAACACTCTGCCAAGAGAAGAGCATGACAGATGCTAGGAATGTATATCATGGTTTGAAGCACAATTTTTGCCCGAATTTGCAGACTTTTAATATACTCTTGTCTGGGTGGAAGACCCCTGAGGATGCAGAGGGGTTCTTTAAGGAGATGAGAGAAATGGGGGTGAAGCCTGATGTTGTTACCTACAATTGCTTGGTGGATGTTTACTGTAAGGGCAGGGAAATGGATAAGGCCTATAAGTTGCTTGATGAAATGCGTGGCCAGGATTTGTCGCCGGATGTGATCACATATACTAGTATTATTGGTGGGTTGGGGTTGATTGGTCAACCTGATAAGGCGAGGGATGTTTTGAAGGAAATGAAGGAGCATGGTTGTTACCCGGATGTTCCAGCATACAATGCTGCCATCAGAAATTTCTGCATTGCCAAGAGGCTTGGTGATGCATATCGTTTGGTGGATGAGATGGAGAGTAAAGGGTTGAGTCCGAATGCGACTACTTACAATTTGTTCTTCAGGGTATTTTTCTGGTCCAATGATTTGCAGAGCTCTTGGAGCTTGTACATGAAGATGATGGCTGCAGGATGTCTTCCAAACACACAGTCTTGTTTGTTCTTGATAAAGCTGTTTAAGAGGCAGGAAAAGGTAGAAATGGCTATGAAGTTGTGGGGTGACATGGTGGAGAAGGGTTTTGGATCCTACACCTTGGTTTCTGATTTGCTCTTTGACTTGCTTTGTGATATGGGGAAGTTGGAAGAAGCAGAGAAGTGTTTCTTGGAAATGGTTGAGAAGGGGCATAAGCCAAGCCATGTTTCTTTCAAGAGAATCAAGGTTCTCATGGAACTAGCTAAAAGGCATGAGGCTCTGCAGAACTTGACACAGAAAATGGCCATGTTTGGCAAACCAATTAAAGCTGGTGAAATTACAAGGAACCTGAGTTACATAAGCTTAGACCAGGAGATGAACGATTATCTCGGTGAGCCAGTACATCAACGTTAGACGTTCGGTGTAATTGATCTTTACTGGCTCTGCTGCGGCTATAGTAAGCATCAGCTGTTCATCATGTACGCTTTTGAGATAAAATGCTCGTGCATCTTCAACAATTTTGCTTAGTGGATGGAAGTGGAAAGCCTGCAATTTTACCATAATTTAACGGTGGTTTCTTAGACTTGACTTCTGGATTCAAACATACAAGCATGTTTGTCATGATTCGATGGTTTCCTGTTTCATGACCCTGTGTTAATGTGGGATGCTTGTGCACCAAACTGCCCTTTATTCTTGTACTCCATGCTGTCATGCTGACCTTCCATATATTACTTTTTTCTGTTCAAAGTGGTTTAAAAAATCTTATGAACTTCATAAGATCTTCTAAGGGTTTGATGGATTGAATGATATTACTGCCAGTTTAATTAATTATTGGTGTATTGTTGGCGGTGACCGCAACAATTGTGATGACAGCATGGTGAATGATCACAGTTGAGAGAGCCGTATGGTGAGTTGCATTTCACTGTAAACAAGGTAGAGTTAAACACCAAAGTAGTCCCTGAGATTCACAAAATGCACCGATTTAGTCCCTAAGGTAGCGTTTGTTTTGAGGTACTGAGACAGAGACTGAGAGACTGAGACTCAGTATTGTGTTTGTTAGTTCAGAGACTGGTACTAAAATTTCTGTCTCTGTCTCTAAAATTCCAGTATTTCAGTACCTCCAAAAAGTAGGGATACAGGGGACTGAAATTTTTAGAGATAGAAACTGAAACTTTAATAACATTTTATACCTAAAATACTTTCATTTTAATTAATTAATTCTAATTTTACCCTTTGTGCAAATTAAATTAGAGTTTCATTCTTGTTTCAATTTCTGTCTCTCATTTTACACCAAACAGAATACTGAGATTTATTTCAATCCCTGTCTCTTAGTCTCTGTCTCTCAGTATCAGTCTTTCCGTCTCTGTCTCTCCACCAAACGCTACCTAACTTCCCAATTGCACTAATTTAGTCCTCCAGATTAAAAAAAAATGCATCAAGGTGGTCCCCCGCATATTTTCCGGTCAAATTCCTTACCGCCGGGAGTGACGTGGCGAATGAGTGCCATGCTGGATGAACGAAAACGACGTCGTATTGGGTTTTGGCGCTAAATCCATTAATAGACGACACTGTTTCAACTCAGCATCTACAAAACTTTCAAACCCCCTCCCCCAGTATTCAAAGATCACTTCGTCTTCTTCATCTTCTGCGAACTGAAAGTATCAAACCCTGGCATTCTAGACTCCTGGCGTGACTTTTCGAAGTGAAACAATCTGGAGTTCAGTGGAACCTCTTCATCGTTGGCTGAAGATCGGTGAAGGAAGGAGCAAAGATTCTGCGTGGAATCTCCTGTGACAGAGGCAGGCATGCAGAATATTACATAGTATTTTTCTGTTCTACGTAGTGGTAAGGTATCGTTCATTATGGATTTTACTTGGGAATTTGGTGTAGATTGATGGGAAACCATGGATGCTATGTTAATGGATAGGGTTTTTGCATTGGGTGGTGCGGGTAGGGGTAATCGGAATGCTCTGTTTTCAAACCGAAAATATGGACATTTCTATAATGGCATAGTGACTGAAGTAGTTGTTAGGTAGGGATTTTGGAATATGATATGTTGTTGATTGTGGGTTCTATATTTTAGTAAAAATGTTGTATATTTTTTTCCCGATACAGATGGAGAAGTTGCTGTATATAATGTTCCATCATGGTGGAACGTTTAAGAAGAATGCTGATGGAAAGTTGGTTTACTCACCTGACAATAGAGCTTGCTTAGGTGATTTAGATGAGGATACACTTGATGTCTTCTTCATCAGGAACTATTTCAAGGAGTTGGGATATGACAAGGTAGTTGAGTGTTGGTGGCTGGTTTCGGAGAGGATCTTGGAGGTTGGATTGAGAGCTCTGACCATTGATGATGAATTAAGGGAGATGTGCTTCCATGCACAGAGAAATGATGGCGTAGTCGATGTTTATTTCGAACATGGAGTTTCAACACCTGAACTGTTGGAGGGGAAAGAAGATGTGCTGTGTCTGGATTATATTCAACAAGAGGAGCCTGGTGGTGAGTTAAACAAGAAGAACACCCCTGAGGATACCTTAAATGAAAGCAACAGTACCAATCCGGCTACATCGGCAGCTGACATTCCACCCCCAGTGTATGGACCGCAAGCTGAAGAGGTTGAATTATCCCAACCAAGCTATGGTGGAATACAAGATGAGGTATATAAGGTCCCAAATGATTTGTTGTTTGTAATCCTATATTTAACTTCCCTTTTCACAGTAACTCATTTAACTTATTACACTTCAAGCAGGCACCACCACCACCAGCAACAAGGCCACCTAAGTTACCAACTAAACGGAAGACCACACCACAACCAGTAACTACTTCTGTCGATCCCATGCAAGGAGCAAGTGCAGCCACATCTTCAAGGTTGGCAAGGTTCATGAAGATGGTTCCAACACCACATTTCAAGGCACCAAGGAAGAAAAACCCTTGATTGGGATGTTGTAGCAGCTGCTTTAACAATATATATGGGATTTGGTGTGTTTGTTGATATTTTGGATTTTTTGTTATTTCTCTAAGGGAATGGCTCTTATGTAGACTATATGGTTTATTTTGATTTTCTGGTAGTAGATAATTTAACAGAGTTTATGCTTGAAGGTAACTGTTTCAGTTTGTTTATCCTTATGTGGACAACTGCAACTATGTTACATTGACAATGTCTTGTTTATAATCTACAACTACTATTATCAATTTACATCTTCTATTCATTCAGTTTGGTTTCTATTTTTGTAAAATCTATCTACAAATAACACACCAATAAGTTAAACATTTCCCATATATTTATTAACAGATGCTTTCAAACACAGTTCTTACACTTTTCTCATCACAGGTAAAATAAGTTCTTACATTTTTAACATCACAACTAAAACAACAACTAACATAGAAAAAAACAGCAATCCTAACATTTGTATCATATATTTCTGGGTCCTTAACTCAGCTTCCAAATTGCCAATCCTCAAAGCAAGACTGACGCTCACTTCTTCATTGTTGTATGCAGCAGTGTCTTCCAAATTTTCTTTATCATCTTCTCCAATGTCTGCCCATCGAAAGAAGCCACACCATTTTCTTCCACTACTCTGTGAACATGAAATTTAACTGTTACCATCAAATTAGTTAGCAACAAATCTTCATGAAACACTCACGTTGTAATTCGGGCATCCAAAGAAGGGCTTATTTGGGTGGGTTTCCGTTCCAGACCATCGGAGCACAGGACGTTTCCCACACCCACACCGCTCTGGTACTCGCGTGCCTCTACTCTGACTTGACCTCCTTGTGCTTGATCGCATAGAACTTCCCTCTCCTTCATCTGCACGTCCAACCATCCTCCAACCAGCAAAGCAATGGGTACGAGAATGAACAGGGAAGAAGAAGAAGAAGAAGAAGAATAAGAAGAGGAAGAAGAAGAAGACGAAGAAGAGAAGAAGACGAAGATGTGCTGCGCCATTTCTGAGTTAGGGTTTAAAAAAGGAATCAGGGACAAAATTGGTGCATCAAGTTTCATTTGCCACATCATCCAACCGTTGGACACTCCAGCGTGGCACTCATTCGCCACGTCACTCCCGGCGGTAAGGAATCTGACCGGAAAATATGCGGGGGGACCACCTTGATGCATTTTTTCAATCTGGAGGACTAAATTAGTACAATTGGGAAGTCAGGGACTAAATTGGTGCATTTTGTGAATCTCAAGGACCACTTTAGTGTTTAACTCAAACAAGGTATAATCACATACTTCAGTTGTTAGTTCGAAGGTATTCATCATGTGTTTTTTGCTCATCCCTACCCAAAGCAATTATGATCCTTAGTCGGAGCCACTTATATGTGATCATATTATTAAGGTTAAATAGTTTTGAGAAGACATAAAATTGATTGATTTGGATATTAGAATTTGGATCCTCTAAATTTTAGATTTTTTATTTAAAAAGATTATATTTTACATTCTAAAGTGAAATCCGAAATTTAGAAGATCCAAATCTTAGATATTAAGTCACGCTTTATAAGTCACGAGTACTGAGGTTAGACTCATCCCAATTTCAAGATCATAGGTTCAAGATTTGGAATCAGTTATTATTTCAATTATTAGATTAGGTTGCTTATATTACATTCTTTGGATGCGATATTTTTTAGACTCTATATTACCGTAGAATGTTCATGTACCAGATAACTTTTTTTTTAAGTAAGATGATAAGTAGGTTAGTCCATGTAATGTGATTGTAATGTGATTGTTAATTATGTTTCGCCTTATTATTACTTTTTTGTTGGAAATATACATAAAAATGGTCCATATATATAACATTTTTTTATTTATATAAACAAAATTTAATTTAAATATACTGATAGCATAGAATATTTATATGTAATTATGTATAACCAGCTAGTCATATTTATTTTTTTAGATATAAAATTTTCTTTTATTATGATACATAATTAGATGTACTTCTTACCTTAGTAAATTAAATCTAAGCAAGAGATGCTAATGATAATGTAAAACCGTGATAGAACCCAAAATTTCAAGTATGCCACAAGACAAAAATATAATTATTTGGACAAATGAGTGAATAAAAATCAATATACAAAAAAAAAAAGAAAAAAAAAAGAGTAAAGATATATATAGGAGTAATACTCTTCCTTCGCTTTCTACATTCAAATAGCATTAATCTTGGCACACAGTAATTACACTGTGTTACAAATTAACACAACCAGTTTAACACACTAATCAAATTAAAGTGGAAGCTTTATTTCTGTAAACTCTTCCTTATTTCAGATGTCAACCCTAGCATCTAAGCATTGAATCATTCTTCTCTTAAATATTTTATTATAAAAGTAAAATTCGAATTATTCTCCAACAATTCTTATTTTCTGTAACAATTTCGTTTCTATTGTTTTTTATTACATTCGACGTCTCTAATCATATAAATTACTATAAGACAAAATAATTCTTCAAAATTTAACCTTAATTAAATTTTGAAGAATTTTTTATTTTATCCTCTAATAATTTAGATGACTAAAAAATTCGAATATAAGTAAATTATTAGCGACGAAATTGTCCCATTTAAAAAATTGTTAGGAACAATTCAAAATTTTACTCTTATATTATAAGGGCTTCATTATATGCTTCTCAATGGATAGTTTGGTTGATCATGAAACAAAAAAAAAAAGAAAAAAAAAGAAAAAGAAGAAGAAGCTGGAAACCCTAATTTAGGTGCATATTGGAGGTGAAGGGGGTTGTCTTACAATTAGTTGCAACATTTGATTATTTGTGCTATTATTATTATTATTGTCACTTGCTGTGGATTCTTCATCACCTTCTTCATACTCATAACCATGCAATTCATCTTCATCATTATCAGATTCAGAATCACTATAGAATGAGTCTGATCTTGCTGGGGAATATTCCTTTATTTTGATGCATGTACTTCCTTCCACTATGCCATTCAAAGCATTAACCACCTGTGGTGGTATCCAAACAAGAAATGAAAATAAAAAATAAAAAATAAAAAAGTACATTAAAATATGATCGTACATATCACCGATGCTAATGCATTTTCTGAGAAAATAAAGAGTGCAGCGCTCCTTAAATTTTAAAATCTAAATCATAAATCCTAAATTATTAATGTTAAATCTTAAATTTTAAATTCTAAATTATAAATCTTAAATTATAAACTCTAGATCTAAACTATTGATATAAAATATAATAAACGAAAAGTTAAAATTTATTTAAGGTTTAATTACTTTATTGGTCCTTATAGTTTCACCAAATTTTCAATTAAATTTTTATACTTTTTTTCCTCTCAATTGAGTCCTTATACTGCTTTTAATTTTATAATTAGATCTTTTTTAATGTAAAAAATGTTAGAATTAACTAAATATTTCTTCGTAAAAATTTAATTAGATATTTGATTGTATGTATTTTAAGAGAAATATTATGTTAGTTTTAACATTTTTGATATGAAAAGGATTTAATTAAAAAATTAAAAGTTTAAAACCACTGTAAAAATCTAATTGAAAAAAAATGTAAAAATCTAATTAAAAATTTGATGAAATTATAAAACTAATAGAATAATTAAACTTTTATTTTTTTGGTGACTTAAACTTTTATTTAATTAGCGTGTTGTAAGGAGCTTTAATATATATATATATATATATATATATATATATATATATATATATATATATAGCTCTAAAAATTAGGAAATGTGATTTATGTGTTAGATTTAATTTAACATTATTTTATACATTTTTATTTGATAGTTTAAATTTTCAAGAAAGATGTGACCCTTACCGCAAGCATACTGAGTCTTTTTTGAGGGGCTCTGCTTACACATTTCTCAGCTAAACGAACCATCCAAAATAGTTGATGGATATCATAATCTTCTTTAATCCTTTCATCAATTAAATCTGGATAATTCCTCTCTCTTAATAGTGGTCTTGCCTGTAACAAAATTTAATAATACACAAATCAAATTAGCAAGCTAACTAAGGATATATATTGATACAAAGGTTATTTTTATTAGAATAAAGTATCATTTTTGTCTCTAACGTTTGGAGTAAGTTTTAAAGTTGTCCCCAACGTTTTCGTTATATGTAAGTCCCTAACGTTTCAAAATCGTCTCAATATTGTTCCGCCGTCAATTCTGTTAACCGATCCCTAACGGCAGGATAACATTGAGTCAATTTTGAAAAGTTAGAGATTTAAATAGGACTATTGAAACGTTAGTGACAACTTTAAAACTTACTCCAAATATTGAAGACAAAAACGATACTTTACTATTTTTATTAATTTTACATATTTTCCACAAATTATAAAAACAAAAAATATTGACAACAAAAATAAAACATAAGGATATATCCGCACTTTTATTTTCTGTTTTTATTTGTAGTGCTCTCTGTTCTCAAATTTTTTTGAAAGAAAAAACATAAAACATAATTTTATTATTTTTTCTTACAAATTTCTAATAATAGATAACACCAAAAATAAAAACAAAAAATAAAATCATAAATCAAATATACTATAATGCTTTCTCAAGATATATTTAAATTAAAAGAATATTTTTAAAATTTTAAAAACAAAAAATATTTTTACAGACCAGTCAAATAATAAGGTATAAGAGTTACCCATCCCACAAGGCTTCTCCCTCCGAGTCTTTTGTCATTGGTTCTCATTCCAGTAATTAGCTCTAAAAGAACAACACCAAATGAGTAAACATCTGTTTTGGTTGAAACTTTGCCACATTCGGCATATTCCGGCGCCAAGTATCCTAACGTTCCGACGACTTCTGTCGACTGTATCGAGTCTTGATTTTGAATTCTTGCCAACCCGAAATCACCTACCTAATTAATTATTTCAACAATTTTTCTTAGAAATCATAACATCACAACATTAAACTAAAAGTGGAAACTCAAGTACAGTCAATTTCACGTAACGTTGATAACTGAAAGCTGTTAGATGAAAATTTAATTAAATCAGTAAAATAATTTAACGGCTCTCAACTATCAACTTCATGTGAAATTAACTGCACCTAAATTTTTCTCCAAACTAAAATACGAAGAGAAGTGTGAATTACCAGAGGATGATGATCATGTGTTATAAGAATATTGTTTGGTCGCAAATCTCTGTGAATAATGTTTTTGGAGTGTAAATACAACAACCCCTTTGCAGCTCCAATTGCTACTTTGATCCTATCTTCCCAACTAAGAGGTGATCGAGAGTGTTCTACAAAAATAGCAATAAGGCAAAATTAGTTTCTTTATAATGAACTAGAGTTTTCTCAAGTGGTATTTTTACTGCTTATTTTTTATATTATGAAAAAATAACTTTTATGGAATATAACTTGATCAATTATGTTATATATGTATAAAAAAAATTAACTATCAAATTAGTTATTCGTATAATATATATATTTAAATATAAAATATATAATAAGTAATTTTTTGAGTGTATATAATATTTTTAAATTCGATAACTATAAGTTTTAGTGACAAAGTGACAAATATGAGAGTAACAAGATCAAAATTTAAATCAAATTATCTAAATTCTATTTATATAAAAGTGTTATTTATGAGCATAAGTGTATTTATATATTTTTTAAATAATAAAATTAAAAATATAGTTGTTTTTACCGACTTACATGACTAAAAATATTTGTGTAAAATTTTAGAAAATTAATTCATAAAAATTAAATTATAAATTTAAATAAATAAAAGAGTATTTAAGTTAATAACTAAGAATCTTTCGAATCATTTAACGATTCTCAATTATCAATTTTAGAAAATTAATTCATAAAAATTAAATTATAAATTTAAATAAATAAAAGAGTATTTAAGTTAATAACTAAGAATCTATCAAATTATTTAACAACTCTCTCCTATCAATTTACATGAAGTTAACTGCACGTACTTACGTGAGAGATGTTGATCAAGGGATCCATTGCAGACATATTCATAAACAAGAATCCTGTTATGTCCCTCAGAGCATGAACCCAAAAGCATCAAAACATTCTCATGTCTTGCTTCTCTAAGAACACTAACCTCCGACTGAAACTCCTTGTCTCCTTGGAAGCTTGCGTTCTTGTGCTGCTTCACGGCCACCCTCATTCCGTTACTCAGTTGTCCTTTGTACACCGCTCCAAATCCTCCTTCCGACAAGAAATTCTTCTGAGAGAATCCGTTTGTCGCTTTCGACAACTCCGAGTAACTCAACTCTATCTTCAACCGCGGCCTCGGTCTTCGGTTCTTGCACTTGCTGCAAACCGGGTTTTTGAATTCTGGTTGTTGTTGTTCGACGTGGTTGTCTATTTGTTGTCCAAGTTGTCGCGAACTTGCAACACTTGACGATGTTGACGCTTCAGTGCTGCTCCAGTAAATACTTGAAGAGAACATGTCGCTTAATGATGATGACCTAATTCCTGTGCGTGGTTGAAAATTATTAGATAATAATTTAAGAAAAAGTATAGATAACTAATAACTTTTTTAAACAATGTGTAAATAATGTGAATTAATAGATTAAAAGAATAAATTTAATTAATAGTATTAAATTAGGGTGTAGTGTATTTTTATTTGATTAGTGGTTGTTCATATTGTTCAAGATAGTCATTGTTTATCTAGTATTTTCTATAATTTAATAGTAAAAATATTTAATAACAAAAAAAATTAATAAAAAATAGGTATAAGTTATCTTATTTAATATTCATTAATTGTCGTAACAATTACCAGTCAGGCAAATATATTGGTTTCCAATTATTAGCTTCATGTAATGATAACTGTGCGTGATTTTTTCACTTTTTATAATCATTTATCTGATTAATATAAAAATGAGTTATTTCAATATAGTGTTACGTGTTATAATTAAATATAGTATAAAATTGTTTAGAAATACTTGATAATAAAAAAAAATAGCCAAAAACTACTAAAATTGACTAATTCTTGCTTTATTTAATATATTATGCAATAAATAAATATTAAATAAGATAAATTTAGATTATTTGAACTTTGAACTGATTTTTTTTATTTTTTAATATTACCAAAAACTATTTTATACAATAACATTACCTCAAATTAAATATATTTTATTATTTAAATCTCTTTTATATAGAGTACAGAGATTAACACAAATAAATATGATATGAAACAGGTAGATACAATAGTTCTAATTTTGTTTGCGAAAAATAATTTATAGATAAATTGCAATAATTTTTTAATATTTTATTAATATTAAAGAACAAACTATTTTTTTTAAATTATTTAAAGAATGAAAAGAAATTAAAGCTTATTACCTAGAGAAGATTGTTCATCCGCATTTTCATGCCTTTTGCCATGTGATTTGCAGCTATTATTATTATTATCTGTTGATTTTGTAGGCTTCAACCTTTCAATAGAGTTGTTACCTTTTATCTTATAGAGACGACAAGAGAATTTGTCAAGGTTGTGCTTTATCTCTTTGTGCATACGTCTGAAAATAAATAAACAATGTTTATATATTTAAAGTTGTAATTGAGCAAGTATAATAATATGTAAAATTAGGTCAATTGAAACCATAAATTAAAGAGTAAACGTTCTTTCTGGTCCCTAACCATTTGTTTGATGGACTCCTTATTCCCTAAAAAATCTAAAAACCCAAATCGATCCCTATTTATTTTGATATATGTATGTTTCAGTCCCTATTTACTTTGAATGCTATTATTTTATTATCTGTTGATTTTGTAGGCTTCAACCTTTCAATAGAGTTGTTACCTTTTATCTTATAGAGACGACAAGAGAATTTGTCAAGGTTGTGCTTTATCTCTTTGTGCATACGTCTGAAAATAAATAAACAATGTTTATATATTTAAAGTTGTAATTGAGCAAGTATAATAATATGTAAAATTAGGTCAATTGAAACCATAAATTAAAGAGTAAACGTTCTTTCTGGTCCCTAACCATTTGTTTGATGGACTCCTTATTCCCTAAAAAATCTAAAAACCCAAATCGATCCCTATTTATTTTGATATATGTATGTTTCAGTCCCTATTTACTTTGAATAAATGTCCTTTCCGGCCCCTAACTAGGGACTGAAACATACATATATCAAAATAGATAGGAACCAATTTGAATTTTTAGATTTCTTAGGAGATGGAAAGTCCATCGAATAAATGGTTAGAGACTGAAAATGGTATTTACTCTAAATTAAATTAGAGAAAATAATAATAAATTGTAGAGTTGTGAACTAACTTGTCAAGTACCAAACGTGTTGCCTGAAATTCTTTAACAGCATTATAAGCAATTTCTGTGGCAGGCCCAGCAACCACTTCTACTTTGAATTTTATCTGAAAAATCTCATTTGCAATAATATAATAATAAATATTACGAATAAACTACCATTTGTACCCATGAATTTTGGGTACGCGGACAAAAGTATCCATTAATTTTTTGTGAAAATTCAGGTGAAGTTGATATGTGAAAGTCATTAAATGAAAATTTATTCAAATTAGTCAAATCATCTAACGACTTTCGAATATCAACTTCACGTGAAGTCGACTTCATCTGAGTTTTTAACTTAATTTTTTATTATCCCTAATATTATTGATTAAGAATATGGATTGTGCTGACCTCATTCTTTTTGAAGTGATCGAAGAGATCCGAGTTACGAAGATCTAACCATCTCTTGCTATGTTCCTCAATAACTTTCTTGTTGGTTGAAATGAAGTAATTGGAATCAACTCTCATCATGTAACCCACTAAAGAACCCAAATAAATAAATAAATAAAAATGAAACAAGTCAGATCAAAGAAATTAGTCAACAATACAAAAATTAATCAGCACAATTTAAATTACTTATTAATTACTAATTAGTGATGGACTAATGCTCACTTTAGCTCAATAGGTACACACTAGTTATTTTAATCCTTATAAACTTTGATAAGTTTTTTATCGTATTTTTTAACACAATAGACTAAAAACTAATTTTCTGTAGATCAAAGTTTCATTTAAAAAAAATTGTTATTGACTAATAAATTGCTGCACGTATAAAATGAAATTCGAATTCTCCAACATTTACTTAAAGGGAGAGTAAACTAACCACTCGATCAATCTGAATGAATCAAAATAATCTTTTAATAAAAATCGAGTTAGTCTCTCAAATTTTTTTTTTAAAAAAAACTAATACATGTACCTATAGAAACCAAAGTGAGCTTAGCTTATTAGCTAAACTAGTGATTAAAACATAGCATATCCAAATCATAAATTGTAACCTAAGTATTATGATTTCATGTCCTTGTTCTGTGCTGTGGAGAAAGGTGAGTTACAAAAGTATGTAAACAACTATAAGTGAAAAAAAAAATCATATGCAAATATATAATTGTGAAAATTATTAGTTGTTTACACAGCATTTGTTTGTAAAAGTAAGTGAAAGTGAGTGATGATTTCTTACAACGCTTTCTTCCAAAACAAGAAAACATACTAGGACTACTGAACCAATCAAGAATTGGAACAATTGTGAGATGATCTCCGGATTTGAGAGAGAACTTTTTGGTGGCCATCATAATTGCTTCTAAATTAACCTCTCTTGATGCATCTTGGATCATCACTACCCTTTGTTGTTGTTGATTAACTTGAACTTGATGAACTTGAACTTCTTCTTCAGCCATTCTTGACCAAAAAAAAAAGAAAAAAAAAGAGTTTCTCTATTTTGAAACAAGACTTATTATCTATTTATTTTAATTCTCCTAAATATATATATATATTTTTTTATTTTTTGAGATGATCAAAGCAATAAGCAAGGCTGAAGCTACTATTAAAAAAAAAAAAAATCAAACCTATGAACTTTGGAAAATATTATATGTTTATGTACAAAAATAGGGTTTCATATCTTATAACAAAGTAAAGAAAGGAAAATATGAAAAACTATAAAAGGACGTATTTGTATGTTCTAATTCTATGAAAGTAAATATTATGAGGTAACATTGAGATCAAACACAACATACTAAACATCAAATTCTAAAAATTTATTATGTCTAAGTGGTGGTTTGATATTTATAACCATATAACAATAATGGTAACAACATATGTTGAAACAAATTAAGGGTAGTGAAGAATCCTTGAAAAGCATAAGAGAGGTATAACTAAAAGCATATTCGGATATGCCATCAAAAAAAATGGAGGTGAATCAAATGAGATGAAGGGGTGATTTTATTTCTACATTTCAGAATTATTTATTAATTCCATTCATCTATAAGTTTCAGTCATTGAAGAAATTTTTTGTCCTTATATTGCAGGCCTTTGGTAAAAGAATATGTGAAAGAGTTAAAGGATCGTTGATGAAATCTAAGAATTTAATGAGATGCAACATTGTTGTCTAGACTCTAGAGGGTTTTTTTTTTTTTTGGTGAGATCTTTTTTTCTCATATATTTGATTGTGACTTTGCACCTATAAGGGCCAGGCATGGTAATGAATTATTATAAAATTGAATAAATAAGATGGAATTTGAAAGCTGGTTTTGGCTAAGGTTGGCATATCCCAATACGGTTCTTATATCTAATAATAATAATAATAATAATAATAATAATAATAATAATTGGTCAATTTGTTGTTAATGGATTTTGTTAGTTGGACAGAAACATTGATTTCGTGTTCATCGAGTAATTACCATATACCATGTACTGGCTTTATTATTTCAACTTTGCATAGGAAAAAACTTCGGATAAGATGCTCATGTCTTTTAACATCTAAACATTTTCCTTTTACTTTTTTTTTTATATTTTTAAACTTGGCCCGGATAGTAACTAAGGCTGCGTTTGTTTCTAAAAACAACAGGATAAAACAAGATTTTGAGAACAAGACATAAAGGATAGAGACACAATTTTGTGTTCTTATATTTTGTTTAGTGATAAAAATAAAAAAATTATGAAAATCTAATTTATTCTTTTTTTTTTCATTCAAAAAATTTGAAAAAAAAATTATAATAATAAAAAGTATAATTATGAAAAATTAACAAGAATAATGAAAGAAGAAATGAAAAATAAGTTACGTTCCTTGTTAGTGTCTTTGTATCATTCTTTGTCAGGATGGAAACAAAATACACTAATTCAGTGTCTTTGGATACAATGTCTTTATCCATATTTTATCCGTCAAACATAATTCTATATTTCTGTATCCCTGTCTCAATGTTCCGTTCCTATAAACAAACGCAGCCCAAGCTTTGAAGGTCTAGCAAAACAATTTCAAAGGCCATGATCCCAATTGGAGAAACCTTCATGAAGCTAATAAATTTGCTTTATGCACACCACTCGGCTCAAACCTAATCTTAGTGTATTTACCTATATCACTTTCCCTTAAAAAATAAACTATATCACTTGAAAAAATTCTTTAGAGATTTTTCACCGTTTACAACAAATTTTAGTCGTTCTCTTTAAATAATTAATCTTTTACTCAAAGGCAATAAAGTTAAAAGTTACTCCTAGAGGATATTTGAAAAAGATGAATGAAAATCGAATACAAATCCCAAATTCAAATTATATATGCAAAAGAACAAATCACTAAATTATAGGCTCTTTAACTACTTAATAGGCCCTTTCTGAGAATTTTTATATAATTTGTCCATTTTATTAGTTAATTCATGTTAATAGTCCTTTGTATTAATTTCCCCTGAATAAGATTAATGGAATACACTAAAAATGATAATTATATATAATCACAAGCTATGACACTATATGGTTCATTTACACTAAAGTATAAGGTACAGTAGGAAACCATTCACCCTTCAATTATTTTAGTGTGGTTATGATCACAATGTATTTTTGTTGCAACTTATAATCAACTAGGATGATTTAAGGGTTAACAATAGATTATTTTCTCACTTTAGAGGAGGAATTTTCACATAGTTTGGAACCTTTTTGGCTTGTGAACCTGTAATGCTCCAAAATTGCTCCAAAACTTAAACAATGCTCCGTTTCTATGGTGCCCATAGCCTCCAATGCAACTTGAATCTTGTTCATGGGTATGAGCAAACATTTCCTGAAGTCGTTGACGACAAATAGTCCGAAAACACTGGAGTTGAGTTGAGCATCTTGTTGTCTGGAACATTGTCTAAAAGTGTCCTCTTTCATTATCTGATCCGATCCGATACAACAACTTTGCTGCTATAACTAGCTAGTCAACTCGAATTCTTTTTCAGTTTCTTTTCTAAGGCCTCTTCGAAGTTCCGGCTAGACAGTGACAGAACCTGGTTGAGCAATAACCTCACCCCAGCTCTCTTCATCCGTGCATATCTTGGTTTAATCCTTTCTTCCAAACTGTATCCGAAAAACTGTGGGAATTTGACAAGCTCAGAATTTGGGTAACCCATAGTGATGAAGAAATCCCATTTCGGAATCAAATTGTCTGCCAAGCTAAAGGTGTACAAGGCACCAAATCTTGAAATCATAGTCCCAATTTCATCCAAAGTGTATCCCTTTTCCAAGAAAAACTGTGTTACAGGCTTCAGATTGGCCTCAATGCTAAGACCAAAATTCTGTGGACAACGGAACAGAAGAACACCAACATCCACTCCCAAGGATCGGAAGTAATTAGCCGTGGGTCGTAAGTTGTCCTCTACACTATAACTTACAATATTGGGGCAGCGAGTTAAGATCTTACCTATGTTATCATCTGACAGGCCTAATTCTCGGAGAAAATCTATGCTCTCCTCCACCTTCTCCCTACTATAAGTTAGAAGAGCCGGGAAGCGGTATATCACCTTCGCCCATTGTTTCTTGTCGACGCCTAAGGATTCTAAGAACTTCATGGTGGGTTTAAGATTTTCCGACAGGCTGATTCCACATAATTGAGGCCTTTTAGTGAGGATGGTGGGGATGTCCTCTTTCGGAACTCCAAGTTCAAGAAAAAACTCAACTACAGGCTTAATTTTACCCTCCAAGCTGTAGTAGGCAAAAGACGGGAATCGCCGAATAATACCATTGATTTGCTCAATACTCATACCGAACTCTATGAGATAGACAATATGAGGGCGAAGATTGCCAGCAGTCATGTCTATTGCATTCACTCGAGACACGGTTCTAAGCTTCTTAGAGTCTATTATTGGAGTAGGAGGAGGAACCTGCACAGCTGGTTTTTCCTTAACCGGGGGATTTGGATAGTTTTCGACTACATCGACTAGACTATCACCGTGCTCTTCGAGAAGAGATTCAAGGTATGGGACAATAGCATCCCTGATTTCAAGTGTTGTAAGTTCTCTCCCTGTTTTATGAAAGAAGACTGTGATTACTAGGATTAAATGTTGAAGAAAGTCATAAAAGAGATGTAATTAATGTGTTGCAACCGAACCTACGAGGTACCGAGATTTGTGTTTAGAGTGAAGCACCGAGACAAGGTGATCAATAAAAGGATCTGATTTGTTGACAGTTCTCGCTGCAATGGCATTGCTCAAGCCTTCTTTTTTCAAAAACAGCATCAATACAGCCTTGGCTTCTTCCTTTTCTGCTGCTAACAGAGTGGGAGGCATCACTCGCACGTTTAACGACCCATTTGTGCCTTGGGGGAAAAAAAAGAACTTTGGAGTTATATGTAAACCAAATAACAATTGAAACCTGAAAAAATAGAAAAGGATGAAAAATTCCTACCAGATTTTGCCTGGCACAAGAACACCTTTGCAGGAAAAGAGAGTTGAGTCCTGATGTAAACTCTTCAAATGAAGAGAAAGTTCAAGTTATATAATGATCCAATCAAAATGAAAAAACAAATGAAAAAGAAAACAAAAAGGAAGGAAGCAAATCATCTTGCTGCTAATAAATTGAGACCAAAAAATAAAAGCGAAAAAGCATAATGGATTAATGGTAGCCGCTGTTTCTTTTTTTCATTGATATTGGAAAAGGCTAAAAACTCTACAAAAGGAGAGGATCGCCGTAGCAAGGTACACAAAAGTAAAGAACCCATATGCGACAGCATACACCAATACTAATCATGTGGAAGATCTTGCATAAACTCAGTTATGCCAATTCAATCCTCCACAGTCATCTGGAAGATCTTGCATAAACTCACAGAATAAAATTATTACACCATACTTGTCAAAGTGGTGCAAAAAATTTGTGCTAAAACTCAGCTGAACTACACATGTACCTCTAAATGTGCACCTTCAACCCTTCACACTAATGTGACAGATTGCAAAAAATTGAACACCCCAAAACTGACTTCACATAACTCAGAATCACCCTTTGATACGTTCCATCTACCTTCACTTCATAAAGTCTGAATTCCTTCATCAATTCAATAAATATCAAGTGGCCAGATCACATATTTCTAGAAATAACCTTCCAGTTCTTAAAATCAAGTCCAGCCACTCCAGCTGGGAAGCCTCCTAGGCCAATCGAGGATCACAGAATCACTTTCTGTGATTCATTTTTCTGCATGTATCGTGCGAACAATGAATCACTTAACTTCTTCCTAGATAAGTATATGATTACAATACTTCCATCGAATTTATACAATATCCACAACCATCCTATTTGTCATTGATGCTGCGACATTATCAAATAACACTGTATAAAATGTCTAATCAAGTAGTTGGTGGCAGTGGCGGCAACGGAGGTGGTGGAGCTTGGTCAGGTCTTTTATGAGTTTGGTGGATCGAGTTCACAGTGGACATGTAGTAGTGGATTCCAGCCAATGAATGATTTTTGGTCATAGTTATTCTGCTGACAATCTCATCCCATTCCCAGGAGAGGATTCCAAATCTCAGCCACGTCGATCACCTCAGCCACACATTTCCTCATGGAACTAGTGACTACAGGCCTGTTTTGGATGCTTCTAAGGTTGATTTGAACCAAATGCCAACAGATTATCATGGGGTTGCATTTGGATTGAGTGGGACACGAGCGTATGCAGCCTGTGATCAAGGTCATCCCGTTGTACATGCCAATGAGGACCAACCAGAGTACTACTTGGCCAGAGATATGGCAAGTAGAGTGATTGAGCCATTAGTTTGTTTCACTGAGAAGCATCCAAAGTAGTACTCATTATTCTGTTATTTATGTACATATGTTGGACTGTTTTGCATTTTGATATTCATGACACTTTTATTATATTATTTTAGTTTGTTACTAATCCACGTTATGTATGTTCTTAGGTTTATTCTTCATGCACTTGATAAAACGTAACATAAACTAGTTCAACATATAAAAAGCATAACCTATTCAGACACCACATAAAACGTAACATAAACTAGTTCAACATATAAAAAGCATTAAATAAATATTAGGTAATAATCCACCCCTTAACTCTAACCATTGCTGCCTGCATGAGAAGACGAAGATGCTTGATTCTGTAGACACTTACTCCTTGTATGCCCAGGTTGCCTGCATAACCCACACCTCTTAGGTTGCCCTTCATCAAATTCATCCATGTTCTTTCTAAGCCTGGTAGAGGGTGGTCGTCCCTGAGTAGCCCTCATCAGACTTGGGTCTGGTACCACCCGAGGCCCTTCATACATCGGCCAATGGTCCTCGTGTGGAGGTGCAGAAAAAACCATTTTGTATACATTGAAAACACTACTCATCCGATAAACACTATCAACATAAGTTGTCCAATCAATTCTCTGAGATGCACATGCTATCAGAACATGTTTGCATGGATAGTGCAATGCTTGAAAATATCCGCAGTCACAACGACGTTCTTTCAAAGACACTCTATATGCACCAAAGTTATAACCACCAGTGGAAGCAGCTTCTGACACTGTGAATTCTAAATTTTCTCTATCGTACAGGTGGACATTCATTTGACCACTTGCTTCCCTGTTCTTCTCAATAGCTTTGGTCAAAACATGAGAAAATTGTTGTCCAGCAGCCAATTGGGCTTCAGCCTCTTTTCCTTTACTAACAAAAAGCTCCGCCAACCGATAATAGGTAGATCTCACTAGTGATGTAATTGGAAGGTTTCGGATGCCCTTCAAGACATCATTCACACACTCGGATAAGTTGGTTATCATGTGTCCATACCTACGACCCTCATCCCGATGTTGAGTCCAAAGTTCCAATGGGCATCTATTGGCCCATGTACACATTTCTGAGTTCTCAGATTTCATCAACTCAAAGTAGTACTGGAACTCAAACCCAGTTTTCGCATACGCCGCATTCACAAGTGCCCTTCTTGCATCCTTACTCTTAAAATTGAGTGCAAAGTTTGCTGCCAAGTGGCGAATGCAGAATGCACGATAAGCGCTAGGAGGGTGCCAACCACTCCCTTCAGCATTCAACGCAGCTTGAATGGCAGGATGGTTGTCAGATATAACAAGAATGCCAGGTTGAGGAGTCACCTGCTTCCTCAGATAAGTTAGGGAGAATTTCAATGTCCAATTGAAAATAGAAATTACGCAAACCCTACAAATTGCATGTTAAGTACTTGTATATAATTTAGAAGTTACCTGCTCACGCATATGAGTAAGGAAGAATTTCCATGATTCTATATTTTCTCCTTCGACCAATGCAAAAGCAACTGGCAATATGTTAGAGTTACCGTCTTGTGCAATGGCAATCATCAACATTCCACCATACTTCCCGTACAGAAGGGTGCCATCGATACTAATAACAGGCTTACAGTGCTTAAAAGCCTCTACACATGGTGAAAATGTCCAGAATAAACGATGAAAAATCACACGACTTGGGTCAACCACACCCTCGACACGAACCGGGGCAGTCTTCATCATCACAAAACTTCCGGGCATTGTCATTTGGATTCCCAATATCCACCTTGGAAGTAGATTATACGACTCTTCCCAATCGCCATAAATCTTTGCAATTGCTTTTTGTTTTGCCAGCCAAGCTTTTCGGTAACTGCACCTAAACCCAAATTTTCCCTCTATTGAATTCTGCAATAATTTAATTGAAATAGTGGGATCAGCTTGCACCATCGGGAAGATAGAAGAACATACAACATGATAATCAAGTTGTCGGTGGTTTCTTGAAACATTAATTGCAAGGCATGTGTGTCGACCGTTGTACTTTCGGACCTCCCAGTACCTTTTTTTTTGCCGCAATGATACACGGATCAACCAATTACACCCTTGATCAGACTGTCTGCACTTTCCACAGTACTTTCTGTGATCGGATTCTAGCACTTTGTACTCCACAGCTCGACGAATGTTGTAGTTCTTTATTGCAAGCACGGCCTCGTCTTTGCTTCGAAAGCGTTGTCCGATCACGAACTCTCCCTCCTTTATGAACCCAGACAAATCCACATCAACTTGTTGCATCGCGCTTAGATTCAATGCGGAAAAATGACTAGGATAGTGTTGTGTCTCTAAATTAGAACGTTGAGTTTGTGTTAACGGGTCATTTCCTTGGTTGTCATCACTATCATACGGAATATTCACCGACTCTTCATCCTCATCTCGAATGACATCCTCTGCAACATCTACCATCTCCACGAAAGCTTCATGGTTTGGTGGATGCTGGGTGGGTGGTTCTATGGTTTCCAATACTAGTCGTCCAGAAGACCGACTATCCCCAAGAGCTGTCTCGCCTTCGTTGACATTTTGATTGTTGTATACTGCAAATGAAGGCGATCTCACAAGTAAAGGTCCTGAACCGGAGCTTCCTTCCATTCCTCTCGACTGTACATTTGGTGCAGATCCTCCAGAGCTCCCAAATATCTCCTCAATCCGTACAAATAGCTCAATTGTACGAATCTCCGGACATGTTGATTGACAGTAAAACAAAACCTGCATATCACTATCACTGCGTATCGGAAATCTCTGATATCTAGCATGTCCTCCACTAAATGATATTGGGAGCCTATATAAGATCTCAGATACTCGCTTCTTGTCAAACTGATCCAACTTTTGCAAAATATTGTCTTGTAGGTCGGCATAGGAAGTTGTTGAATTAATAAAAATCCCTATAGGATTCTTGCTGCTAAAAGTTGTTCCCTCTATAGTATCTATAATTTCTCCACAATGGTGAACGACAACAAAATAACTTTTGGAAGTCATTTTCTCAAAAAATAAATCACACTGGCATTAGGAAAGTTATTTTTTTCAACAGCAGCTCTTAACTCGCAATTCTGCACTACTTTTTCCGATTTTCTAAACGCAAATCGCATTGGCTTTTCCCCCCACAAATCGTACCAGCGGCATGGGGTTTAGTAAAAAGCTTGGATGCACTGCAATTTACTAATACATAAAATAAGACACAAATGTAAATAACATCGGATCAGGGTATACACATAATTAGATGATTTATTTATTTTATGTATGTAAAAGAGTCCATAATTTATAAAAAGATACACAGTATCTATTAATACACTAACAATAATTTATACTATTTAGACACCTCCTTAGTCGTTAGTCCTTATCTTTGGTAATATATTATGATGATTAATCCATGGCTTATAGGTTAGAATTTTAAGGTTTTTCCATGCCTAAGTCAGGAACGAAGTTAATCGAACGCTTCACAGATTCACATACAATATGACACTAGCTCATCTCCATTAAGGGACTATAAACCCTTTCAATCAATTTCTTCTTCAACCGATGCTCGAAATCGAAATGTGTAAATGTGTAAGGTATCGAAGAGGAAATGAGCTAACAATATTGAACATGCAAGGAATCCAGTAACATATGGATCGATAAAATAGAGAAAAAATAGTAAAAATTAAAAATAAAATAAAATAAAAAGAAAGAAAGAGCGAAGAATACCTTGTGGTGATGGAAGTGTAAAGTTTAGTGGAAGGAAAATGGTGGTGTGGATGAAGAGAAGATGAAGCTTTCATAGTTGTAGACTTGTAGTGGACCACAAATTGCGTTTGCTCCTTCCTACGAGAAAGAATAGAAGAAAAACCACACAGAGATCAGAAGAAGAACACGCGCGCGCGCGCGCGCACACACACAGAGAGAGAGAGAGAGAGAGAGAGAGAGAGAGAGACCGAAGAGGGAAAGGAAGAATGTGAGATGATGGCGCCGCTTGCGAAGGAGTGTTGTGTTGTGCTGCGACGAAGAACTGAAGAGAGGATAAGATATTAAGAGGAGATATTTTAAAAAAAAAAATAATTATAGAAAAGTTTAACGACAGCAGTTTTATTGAATTTTGGCCAGCAGAAAAAGGTGAGTTGGATAAAATCTCATACTAATCTCACATTATCAAATCATCATTGATGGCTAGTTCATAGCTAACAATCACAAAAATTGCTGGCCCCTAACATTGCTCATTATATTATTTATATACTAAAATCAGTTACTAAAATTCACTATTAATATATTTATGTATAAATATATATATAATTTAATTTATTTTTAATATATATTTATATTTTAATATATATTTTTATAACTAATTTTAATGTACACGTAATATAATTAATTTTTTTTTAAATTAGCCAAAACAGTTAATAACTTTTTTTTTCATGGCCAAGCCAATCGTAGAATATATTGATAAATGAGTGATAATATAAAATTATAAACTAATGTTATTATACAAAATTTTGTATTTATTATCAGTGATAAATTTTGAAAAAGAAATTAACACTAAAAATATTCTACAAATATTTTTAAACTCATACTAAGTAAATAAAATTAACCGAAAGTCTTGAAGGCCAACGAATTTTAACAATTTTGACCAACAATTAGTTAATAAAAGATAATAAACAGTAAAAAGTGACAACTTATTTAAGGATCGAATTTTAAATTAAAATATTCTAATATGTAATATAGTTATGTATCCTATCAATTTCTCAACAAATTGAAAAGATTCATCAACGATTTTGTATAATAATGAAAAAAAGTTGACTAGTGTAATGCAATGATAGTATTTCCACCAAAATGCTTTTTTTTTGTCTATTTTCACCAAAAAGTTTGGCATCACTATTTTAAAGAAAATTGAAAAATTTTAAAGCAGTCAATAATTCAGAACTTATAATATCTTATCAAAACTTGAAGGCGAGACACACACAAAATAAAAAATTATATCTGTAACATTTTTGGTACATTATTAAATATACATTTTTCTAAACTTTTTCAAATATTTTTACACTTATTATTCATTTTTTATTTCAAAAGCAAAACATATACACATAAAATATGCAGACCAAAATAAATTTAACTAGATAGGGAGTCAGAGAGATTTGATAGCCATAAAAAGTTGTAAACATAACCGGATTATTGCCGTAAGACCCCGAAAATAAATAATGATTACAAAATTCCATGAGAATCTAACAATACAAAGTTCTGATTTGGGGAACACAATAATGAATATCATATATGGAACAACTTTTATTTCTAACTCAAAGCAAAAATTGAACCCGTGAATGGTTGCTCCATTAACGAATTTGACATGATGACACAACTAATCATTTGACAAAATTATTGCCAACAATAACATGGTTTTCTTTTAAGTTAAAAATGAAACTTTGAAGGCCCCTAATTGACAACATCAAGAACCAGCTTCCGAGACTTTAGAACAGACCACCTAAGGCGACGATAGTACCCAGCTTGAAGCAATGCCAATGTTAGAACAAAGATCCATTTGAATCCCATCTGCACATAGTAGCAATCTTGTTAGGAATTAAGATATTTTCTACACTGATCTGTGAGAAAATGAAACAAATAAAAAGATTAGAGGAAACAGACCAGTTTTCTCTCTTCCATCTCAGGTTCAGCTGCCCAAGATAAGAATGACACAACATCTTTTCCCATCTGCAGCAAAACATAACAAAAATATATGATCTCCATTCTTACACAGTTCATTCCCTGGAGATTTTACTGAAACCAATACTCAACAAACATAAGTACCTGAGATTCGGTGGCGGGAGTTCCATCTTCATATTCAACAGCACCATCATTAAGCATTTTAGGCATGGCAATGGCTCCGCCAGGGAAATAAGGATTATAGTGGAGACCCTCTCTAATCTACAACATTATGTAGTAACCTTTAAGCACAGTATTTGCTCACTAGTATAGGGGGCAGAATAATCGGAAGATTTGTTTCCCTTTGCTTTTTGTTTGAAAACAAAAAACAAAAAAAGGCCTTATATTTAATATTATACATTCATGAACAACCAGAGTCACCGGTGAGGAGGTGACAAAGTGTAAATAAAGAAAACTCAACATTGATTCATGGGTATTCGACATACATATATCACACGTACATATATATTAAAAATAGAGCGATTCAAGTGCATGTAAAATTTTGGAGTATCAGGGTTAATTCTAGTACGATATGCAAAGAAAATAATGCATAAAGTCAAAGACCCTGTGACAATCCCCAGCTAGCATGCAGAGATACTAGTAATTGGTGTGCACAAGAAAAGGACACAGGAAGAAAAACCTTTGCTTGCACAGAATCCTAAGCCACACAACAGATTTAAAAATGTCTGTTCTAGCTCTGAACCACACATCAGGCATTCATCAAATCTATATAACTTGCACACGATTCAAGTGTATTAGCCCCTAAAATGCCTTTAGAAAAAAAGACTTTACCGAAACACCAGCAGGGGGGTCGCGATAACCAGTTAGAAGGGCAAACACATAATTCTGGCCATTGTGACGAGCCTGAAAATGTGATGTATAAGAATAATTAAAGATCACAGGCAATATAAAACTTGTAGACGTTACTAGCAGATAACAGACATTACTTTGGTAATAAGACTTAGATCAGGAGGATAGGCTCCTCCATTAGCAAACCTAGCAGCTGCTTCATTTGCATATGGCTGAGGAAAGCGATCACTGAGTTTACCAGGGCGTGTGAACATCTCGCCCTCATCATTAGGGCCGTCAACCACTTCAATCTCAGCTGCCATAGCCTTTACTTCTTCTTCTGTATAAGCAACGCCAACCAAATCGCGGTATGATATCAAAGACATAGAATGGCAGGACGCACAGACTTGTGTATAGACTTGATGACCACGACGAATCCTGCTCAAAAAAATTATTGAATGTAACAAGACGTGAATTAGCATTCATCCTAATATTATATATAGTTGATGGAGGCACAGAGGAGAATCAAGATCCACATATTATGAGTCCTGCCCCAAACCTTGCCCCAAAAAGGAGGGGTGATACTTCAACTACAGAACTGAATAAAAAGGCAATTATTTCTTTCAGGAATTTAAGTTTGCAAATCAACCAATATAGACTAGGAAAGGTGAATGTACACATATCCTCACCCCAAAAGTGGAGAGGCTGCTATTAAAATTTAAACCCATGACCCCATCGTGAGGTAGCAACATTAATGTTCAACCAAGGTCCACCTTTGTGGCAAATGATACAGTTGAGATTACAATGTGTGTGTGTGTTTGTAAAGGAAAAATACATTCGAAATATTGGGAAAGTTCAGGAAAAGCTCACGAAGCATGATCATATGAACTGAGGATGCCCTGGTGAGGCCATGGATAGCTTGGGCATGCGAGGCCATGCTCAGCTTCATCAGCTGATGCTGTTGTCGCAAAACCCAAAAACCCAGTGACACTAGCCCCAATTAATGCAAGTGCTCTTAACGAGCTGCTGCCAGTCGAACCATCCCCATCTTTCTTTGTGAGAATGGATGACATAGATAAAGCATTCTGCAATAAGTATAGAGTAGCTATTAGCAAAAGATATAACCAGCTTACTCCCAAGTACGCAAATTTTCATAGAATCATAAAAAACACACCACATGCATGAGCATGAGCACATACTAGTCTGCACAAACAGTTTAACTTATACTTCAAACATTAACAGAAAAGGCAATATAGAAAATAGCTCCCATTAGCTGGACTAAGGACTCAAGATTGTACAAATTACAAATAATGAATCGAACTGTGAAACTATTCTTAGATGCGAGGTTCTAAGTTGCTATAGCAATTGCAAATTTGCAATCATGTTGTAATAAAGATATTCCCATAACAATCAGTTTGCAGAAAGTCCCAAGAGCAAATGGCTTTTTGCGAAGGAGGCAGTCCTATACTAAGAGGAGTAAATTATAGAAAACTTGCATTGCAGGCCTAAGCTTGGAATCCAAGGGCTTCAGTTAATTAATGTTATGGTATTAGTTTCTATTCGACAGTTTTGTAAATAAACTAAACACAATTAGTAATAATAAGTTTTGATGAAATCAATAAAATTATTGCAGAAATGAGAAATTTGTAACGATTTTGATGAAATATGACTTAAAAAAAAAAAGAAGTTTGCTGAAAAGGGAAATATTAAGACCAGAGAGAATGCTTACAGGAGAATGAGATTGGAGTTTCCTCCTCAATAACTGCTGAAAAACACCTCCAGCCATCTCGTCTGCACTGAAAATCAATAACAAAAAGTATAAGCATAAAAGGAAAATACCTTATATATAGAGAGTTTAATTTTGATGCACTAATAGTGTAAAGCGTTTTATACAGTCGTGCAATAACATCGGTTCTTTAACAGTGTAAAGCGTTTTATACAGTCGTGCAATAACATCGGTTCTTTTAAATGATCATTCACACTGTCAATGTTAAAGGTAGTTATTTTTACCTATATATTAACTTACAGAGTATTAATATTAAATTCTTATATATATGTATATAACAAAAGAAAGAGTTTCATTTACTTGTAAAATTGCATCAAATCAAACATATGAAAACGTACACAAACATATCAGAAGCAACAACAAATTCGAACCAGAAAGAACAACCAGCAACAACAACATACATAGCAGAATCGCATAACCAGCAGCAAGAACAACCACATTCATCACAATCCACAATTCAATGTATAATTCATTTCATAATTTAGCAACAAAATACTCCATCGGCGGGACTTTGCGGTGGTCATCGGCGGAGGCGGCATGGCGTTGGGAACCCACAGATCGGCACCACGTTGGACTATGATGAACCGAAAGAGAGAAAGAGAAAGGAGAAAGTGAGATGTGTTACCTTTGAAGTGTGAAGTGTGAAGTGTGATGATGGAAACGCCGATTGGCTGTGATTGCGAAGCTGCACCGCCGCGGTGATCGGAGACGCGAAGGAGTGGCACGGACAACAGAATAGAAAAGATGGTACAGTCGGAGAATATTTCTGGTTAATTAAATTTTGTGGAAGGCTAGTTATGGAATAAGAAAATTCCGCAAGGGTTATTTCTGGTACAAAAGTTTATTTTTAAAAATATGGTCTATTATTAAAACCGGTCCGGACCGGCCGATTCGATAAAAAAACCGATAAATCAAACACTAAACCAATCCGATCCGATGAGCAACAAACCGGTATAAATCGATCAAATTTAAAATAAACCGGTCTAAACCGATAAGACCGGTTTGATCAAACCGTTTGAGTTTCAAAATTTTTTCAAAATGTATGGGGTTCGAACTCCTTCGTCAAGAAAAAAAATGATACTCACAACCACCAAACTGTTATACTTGTTATTAATATATCTTTTAGCAAATAATTTACTTCTATTTAATTTATTTTAATTTTAATTATAAACTCATTGATTCTTAAATTAATTATATTTTTATTTAACAATAATTATAAACTCACTTATTTTTTTATAATTATATAATATCTATTAATATTATTTTTCAATAAATACTTGTAGTTTGTAATAGTATAATAGATATAAACTAATTAATAAATTATTAAAATTTGAAAATAATAGTTATTTTAATATAAAAACAAAATAAAAATATTTATGATAGAGTAAAATTAATAAAATACTTATTGTTCCTGTTTCATATTGTTTTAAAATAGTTAGAAATTTTTAAAATGTCAGTGAAAATATGTATTTTAAATTTTAATTTTAAATTTTTTACTATGTTTTGTTTTTTTATTTATATAGGACCGGGTTAATCGGTTCAACCAGTGATCCACCAGTTGAACTAATGACCCAGTAATCTGACCAGTTCAATCACCGATTCGATTATAACAACTATGGGTATATCTAATTTCACTAATTAATCAATTTTGTCTTTTAAATTTTTATTTAGCCAAAATAATCTCCAAAAAGATTAACTTGAGATAAATCATATTAGTCAATCCATTAACGGATTTTTTATTTATATAAATAAATTAAATATATTAATTATCAATTTTTTGTAATTTGTAGCGTTTTTACGAAAATACGTAACATGTCATACTTTATTTACAGAGTAAATGGATTGATATTAGGCGTATTTCATTTATACAGTAAACGAAATAAGGTTGTCGGTCCTATGACGTGTGCACACGTATTTTGCAATGTCCCTATTTCCTTTACTCTGTAAACGAAATAGGCTCAGTGACGCCTATTTAAAGGGTTTCGTTCACAATCATTGAAGAAGTCAAAAGTTATTGTTTACCTTACCTTTTTTATCTATGTTTGACCAAACCAGCGGCTCAGTCGAACATTATGGCAGACGATGCGGACATTAACAGGCTGAACGCCACGTGGCATGTCGCCGGGACAGAGGACTTTGAGGTGGTGTTGCTGTTTAATTTATTAATAATTTTTACCGTGCTTGAGACAAATTGCCATGTTAGCCCTATACATATTTGATTGTAGAAGTAGTGCCTAAATAGATTCTACCTATAGTAATATGTAGTTGTAAGTAGGTCGAACGTATTTGTAGGATGTTAGAGGAACTTTGAGTAAGGGATTCGGTTGGTGTACGCTACTTTATTGCATGGTATAATGTATGTTAAAATAAAACTTTTTACCAATGTAATTTATGTCACCGAAATTTAAACTAAGTACACGAACACATTTAATTATGTTATATCCCGTTTAATAAATGTAATTATTTTTTCATTAAATATAATATTATATACGCAAGAATATATTAAATTTTTATATATTAAGTTTAAAGTAACATGATCGAGAGGCCCGCATGTAAACATATTTATATATTTGTTTACCAATTGGGATGACTACTTCTGCTCCGGAGAGTTAGCCACAGAGTCCCACCACCCGATGCCATTCTCATGTACATGAGAGATGCTGGTTTCGGAGACGCTGCCCCACTAAGAGACTTCTTGTTCGACAACACGATGATCACAACATTCGTAGAGCGCTGGCGACCGGAGACTCACACATTTCACATGCCATGGGGTGAGTGTACGATCACGCTGCAGGACGTTGCCTACCATCTCGGATTGCGCACAGATGGTGATCCCGTTGGTGGTTGCTTTCGAGACTTCCAGGCCCACTACCACACTAGGGCTTGGGAGATGGTCGAGCGTTTACTCGGAGCCAAGCTACTTGTAGTTGTCCAGCAGGGAGCTCAGAGGAGAGAGGATTTCTCGCTGAAGGTGACATGGCTGCGCGATCGGCTACGACAGATGCCGCCGAATACATCCGATCTGGATACCTTGCGACAGTACGCGAGGTGCTACATCATGCTGATGATCAGGGGCTACTTAGGGACTGATAAATCGAACAACACCGTTCATCTCAGGTGGCTGCCGCTGCTAGATGATTTTGAGAGGTGTCACAGGTTGTCATGGGGTTCGTCTCAGATTCCTCACCGTCAATGTCCATCTTATAAACCGGGCGGATAACATGGATAGGCGGCGGTGTGAGGGGCCGATCATCCTGCAAAAAGTCCGACTGCCCAGATCCACCGCCGCCAACGTCACCAACCTCTGTGGAGAGCTCCATCACTTGTTCACACATGATTCTGCCATGAATGTCAAATATCAGCCGCACATGATCATCGCCGCGCAGTCAAAACAGACGAAATCGGAATACTCCATTCCCCATCGGAGCTAGCATCCTATACCCTATCCTCCCAATCTCTTTACTCCCACTTTGATCGAGGTGCCTCAATATCAGACTCTTTAACTCCGACAACGAGGCAACTCGCTGTGTGCATAGCAGCACTATATTCCACACTCAAATACGACCCCGTTATTCCCGTTCCTCATTAGGCAATTAGGATACACACACAACCAAATATACACTACTAGTAGACATTATGAATGGTTTGGAAAAGGTTTAGGCAGAGGAGGTGAATTTGTTGTGAAGAATACAATGGGTTGCACATCCTTTTATTGTTGCTTCAAGTTTGTCCTATTGTATTTCGTTTACACAGTAAACGAATTATTGTTCCACATATTTCGTTTACAGAATAAACGAGTTGAAATTAGGCGTATTTCGTTTACACATATTTATTTCGTTTATTATGTAAACGAAATACGCCTAATTTCAATTCGTTTACTCTATAAATGAAATGTGACATATTACGCATTTTCGTAAAAACGCTACAAATTATGGAAATCAATAATTAATATATTTAATTTATTTATATAAATAAAAATCCTAAATATGTATTAAAGTTCAGCGCTTTTAGTCGTTACATTTTTTAACTTTTGAGTTCTTTTAGTCTTTTTGAGTGCTTTTATTGTAATAATTGTATTATTTTAACTATGACAGATGCACATTGGGATGACATAAACAAAATTGAATGTGTCATGGCAATTTCTTGGGTCTTGGCTTTGAGGTTAGTAAATATGTGTTATTGTATTTTTTTTATTAATTTTAATTTACATTTAAAAAAAATTAAATTAATTTTAGCTTGTAAATATTGTTCTATTTTACTTTACATGGTTAGGGTTATGTTTGTGGTGACAACATAATTTAGGATTGTTATTGTTGCTAATCACTTTAGAGATTTATTTTAAATTATTTAATTAAATTTTATTTAAAGAAAAAAACTTGTAGTCTCTATTATAAATTTCTATGATTATGAATTTGTTATTGATTTTTTTTAACCGACAGAGATTTTGCCTCTTACTTTCAAGGAATGTTAGCCACATCTTTTATCTATTGGATATCATTCTGATATTTTTCATTACTTGAAAGAGGTAAATTTGTGTGAGACGATATAATTTAGAAATTTTATCTTTGATATTATACGAGTGAATACTCCATCTGGCCCTAACAATTACCTCGAAATGACAATGAGGTCCCTAAGAAAAAAATCTAATCCAGCTCTTGATATTTTTTTGGGACTGATTAGCCCATGTGTAAAAAAAAAAACAACTTGAATTTTTTTTGGCACAAGGACCTCGTTGTCCTTTCGAGATAATTGTCAGGGATCGAGTTGAGTTCTTTTTTTGTTAAGGACTTCGTTGTCTTTCGAGATAATTATTAGGAACTATTTTGGATTTTATTCGATATTTATACTAATTTCTATATTTATTTAGCAATGCACACACTTTTTTTATCATTTCTACGGTGAGTGCATTATCATCATATAAATATAATGTACCACCTTCGACTACACATTGATGAGAAGAACCAATAATTGGATGTTTGAAGGACTTTTCAGACATGATATCAATGTCTAACTTAAGTTAAGATTGGGTAGATGTGTTTTTTTTGTAACACCATACCACAGAATTTTATGCATAAGACGTAAATCAAAAGTGGTGAGACGCTATAACCACTAAAAATAAAAATATATATCAAGAATAGCTTAATTAAGAGCCTTGAAAAAAATTAAACAAAAAAATAAATAAAAAATGTATTACTCACGATCGAATAAACGTAAAAAGATAGATAAGATCGAGTGGAAGAGATAATATATATATATATATATATATAAAAGATCAGAGTTCCAAATATACAAATAACAAGCTCTAGACTCGACATGCGAAGTAAATGCCGACTAGAGTATACATATATATAACCTCAAGAGCAACCCAAAATATATGACACAACACTTGCCAAGTCAGCCTCTAAGAGGGACAAAATATAAAATATACAAGGTGGAGAATCAATATACACATATAAACATAAAAAATAACAAACATCGAGTCTTAAGATAGTTCTTCGCTTCCAAGAGTCTCCAAAATACTCAGTGTAGTGATTCGTGTCCTGCATCTGAAAACAAGAGTATATGTAAAACAAAGATAGGTTGTTTGCAACAGCGCAATGGAGGTGCGACGAGGCTGACTGCCTGCAACGACAGGCGGGATGGAGGCGCGACGAAACATGGATGCGTGCCGTGGTTGCGGACGCATATGGGAGCTGGAACGCGTGTGGTGTTTTGCAAGAATCCGATGGGGGTTGTCGGAAACAGGAATGGGACGTGTTGCAGATATGAAGAAAGGATCTGTGGTTGTTGACAGAGAAAGGAGAAAACGTAATTATGGGACAAATTGTTAATTTTTATTATTTAAAATGTGTTTACGGCTATAAAGCACGAACACTTCATTGAATTGCCGAGTTCGCGTGTCGGACACATTTTGGACACGACATTCATCAACACTCGTCCGACACGTGTGTCTGCTGTATCCAACCGTGCCTTAATAAAAAAATAAAAAATTTTTCTCCGGACACACTTGGACACACCTAAATACCATTACGTGTCCGCGTGTCCAACCTTATTCTTAACATATATCGCTGAAATGAGTTTAGAAATAATATATATTATTATTTATTAAAACAAAAAATATTTTAGATACTTTTATATAGTTAAAAAGACATTAAAAACAGTTAAAAAATTATTTTATATTTTAACAACAATAAAATATCAAAAATTCATTATAATTTATCTAAAAAATACTTTATATATATATATATATATATATATATATATATATATGTGCCGTGTCCCGTGTCTTATAAGATTTTAAAATTCGTGTGTTCGCATATCCCGTGTCGTATCGTGTCGTGTCTCGTGTCCGTGTATCATAAGTTTACGGTTGATTCAAATCTTAATTTTTAAAAAATTTAAAATTAATAATTATTAATTGGTGTTGTGTATATTATTTAGTGAGAATGTTATTCTCCTATATTGTTCCAACTTCCAAGTACATAATCCATAACCAGCAAAGGGGACAATTTAGTCATTTTCCGGTACCCGCACAGTATTTTTCTCCTGAGCCAATTCACATTTGAGCATAGTTGTCAGAACCGAACCGGTAATCGAACCGGTGAGGTCATTGGGTCACTGGGTTACTGGTTCAACCGGTGGGTCATTGGTTGAACCGGTTAACCCGGTATAATTAAGTAATTATGTAAAATTTAATTATTTTTTCTTTATTATAAGTACTTTTATTTTGTTTTTATAAAAATAATAATTATTTTCAAATTTTAATACTTTATTAATTAATTTATATTTATTGTATTATTGTATTATTATAAATAAAAACTTACATACAGTTAATTTTCATGTGAAGTTGATATTTAAAAACAGTTAGATGATTTGACAAGTTTAACTAAATATCATCTAACGATTTTCAATTATTAACTTCATATGAAGATAACTGCATGTGAGTCTTTACCTATTATTATATGCTACAATTATTTATTGAAAAAATAATATTAATAGATATCGTATAATCATAAAAAGAAAAAATAAATTATGGTTAATAATTTTTTTATCTTTTTAATATATATATATATATATATATATATATTAATAAAATTTATAGTTAAATAAAATATAATTGATTTAAAAATGAGTGACTTTAAAATTAAAATTAATTGAATATAAGTAAAATAAAAAATTACTATATGTATTCATTAAAAATAATATTAATATATTATATAATTATGAAAAGAAAAAATAAGTGAGTTTATAATTATTGTTAAATAAAAATATAATTAATTTAAAAATGAGTGAGTTTATAACTAAAATTAAAATAAAATAAATAAAAGTAAACTATTTGATGAAAGATATCTATATATATTATAATTTGCATATTTATAAATGAAAATCAACATAGCTCAGCGGCAAGGAGAGGTTTTGATCTTCCAGCAGATAGGGGTTCGAACCCCATATCACACATTTTGGATAATTTGCCTTTCAAACGGTTCGGTCAGACCGGTCTTACCGAGTTTGACCGGTTCTCACCGGTTTACTCCGGGTTTGACCGGTTCGTTCCGGTTTTATACCTTGTACGGTCCAAATATCAAACCGGACCGATACTAGGTCCGGTTCACCGGTTTTCCGGTCGAACCGGCCGGTCCGGTCCGGTTCTGCTAACTATGCATTTGAGACATCCAAATTAATATGCATTCATGATAATAATAAATTAATAAGTGATAAGTGTGTCTCAATTCTCAAGTCTCATCGATGTTTCTTTCTATGAAGTTTGCAGTTGCATCACACTGCAATCCCAGCCTTCTTTTTCATCAACACCATCACCATCACCATCAGGTACTTCATTTCACTCCTACTTTTTCTCCTTCAAATTCATCGCCAACACTTCCTCACTTCAACTTTAGGGTTTCGGCGATTTCACCGGTGGCTCCTCCCTAAAAAGACGCACTAGTACCCTAAAATTACAAACAACACTTTGCTCCACTTACACCAATGACAATGTAAGTAGTTTCATCTCAATTTGTCTCTTCAACAATATCTTTTTTATTTTTATTATTTTTCGTTTTTTTGATTAATAATTTTACGGTATAATATTTTATGAAACTTTTAAATAAGGTATTCTGTCATTTGTTTATGTTCTTAATTCGTAATTATGAAACTTTCTTCCTCTTTGCTGATTTAGTTAAGGATCTCTCTGTTTTTCATAGCTAGAAACTCAGGCGCAATCGACTTTATGTGAAGTTGATAGGTAAGAGCAGCTAAATAATTTAATTGAGTTGACTAAATTTTTATTTAAGGGCTTTCAATTATCAACTTCACATCGAGTTGACTGCACCGGAGTTTCCGCTCATCCTTTTTGGCGGTGTTTTTTTCCCCTTCACTTTGTAGTTTGTACTATCATGTTTTTTCTGGTTGGATTATTGTCTTATCTCTCATTGGTGCAAGGTTAGGCATATGAATTGTCAAGTGCAAACAGCCATGAAGGTATTTTACTTTCAAGGAGTATGCAGTAATTAGGATCTGTTCATTACAATATCTAAATTTCTAGTTACCATTTTGGGTTTCAATTTCAATTTCCAGTATGGCCTTTCATTTTTGACGATTTTGAAAGTTGCAACGTGCTGGACAGTAGTAGCCATATTATGAACCTTTATCTATTACAATTTACTGTAATGGACCAGATGATTGCTTTCTGATTTTTGGTGAAACATGTAAAATTTCTGTTGGAGCTTTGCTTTCAAATTGACCAAAAGGAAAACTTAGAGGCTGCTTGGTTGTGTTTTCATTTTCTGTTATAATTTTCAGTGTCTTTTGTTTCAAGATTTTATTGCTTCACTGTTTTCTTTCTAAAATCCTGGAAATATAAAGCAGTAGAAGTAAAATACAGAAAATGGAAATGCAAACTGCATAGGCTCTTATTGTTTGTCTGTCGTATCTTGCCTCCTGCAACTGAAAATAAATATGGATGCATATATTAATTTATTTAAGTTATATCTCTCAAACAATAGTGCAACCCCATTCCCTGATAAACTAAATTCGATACAGTTTTGGTCCTAATGTTTTGTGGCCTGGGCCCAATACTAACTTGTTTTCTTGAAATTTTCTTGTCTTTTCTTTTTAGTATTCTGCCTTTCTGAGGTTAGACTTGTTTAAGAAACACATGAGGACTGAATTTCCATTTTGGTAATCTGATTTATAGAAAGAGAATTTTGAAATTTTATTATTCTGCTCAATTATTAGGTAAATAAATATGTTATTGTGTGTTTTAATATCTTTGATCCTTGGTATTGTTTAGCTTTGGAATCGTTTTTTTAAGCTTGATAATAATGACAAGATGTTTTTAGGTTCCAAAGAAAGCGCAGAGAGTAAGAAAGGAGAGTCATCCACGAGCAATGAGTATGTGCTGCTTTTGCTATAATACATTTCCATCAGTTATGAGGGACTAGAAATGCTTTATCTGGTAAATATAGTATGCTTATGTGTATGTTACTTTCTGCTCTATCAATTGATTCTTGATTGTACTGACTCGAGTGTTCCATCCTTCAAATCTCCCCCTGGTCTAGTTCATGACATTTTACTAGTCTTCCTTACATTGTGAGAGACGGACTAATCATTTGATACCATTTTATTTCTCATTTTTCAAAATAAAGTAACCAAACTCTAAAATAACACGAGTACAGGACTTCATCACTTTGCCATTGTGATGGAGAATTAGCATGTATCTATATAATACCCTCTTTACAAAATTATAACCCCTTATTTGTTTGCTAGGATCCTGACGAAATTGAGGAGATATGGAATTTCTGGAATCCTGTCCTATGGACTTCTGAACACTGCATACTATCTCACGACGTTTCTTATCGTATGGTATGTGAACATTTGTCCCTCTAACATGGTCTGTGGTTTTCTTTTCCTCTTGTTATTCCAATTCATGTATTGAATAATACTTTTATACTTCTTATCTAATTTTCTTCATAAGGTTGGAGCTTTTCTTCCATCCCTTAAGTACTTTGAACTTTGTAAATTGTTTAAAAATCACTCAAATTAAGAATATATGCTTCATGTTTGTTAGGTTTTACATTGCTCCAGCACCAGGAAGGATGGGTTATCTAGCTGCTGTAGAAAGGTAAGAACATGTTGCTGGTACAGTGGTACTACTCCCATGTTTCTCTTGTTCGCTTTGTAAAACAATGATGGTTAACAATGACCATTGAATGTTATGTTTAGATTTCTCAAAGTGATGGCCATGGTGTGGGCTGGTAGTCAAGTTACCAAACTTATCAGAGCTGGAGGGTGAGCTACCTGAATCTTTCATAGTTTTAACTGTGTAATCCATGTAAATATGCTGTCTTGTGAGTTAATGATATATACTACCTCTGCCCTCAAAAGTTGTCAAATTGAAAAAAAAAAAAAAAATGATACATCCAGAACTTATATGTCCGCCTTTATTGATCTTGTTGCAAAACTATTTATATGGATGATTGTGTTAGGCTTTCGAGGACTGGTCATTTTGATTGTAAACTTTGCCCGAGTAATGTAATGGCAGCATTTTAGATTGCCATGATTCTTTGGGATCACAACTGTTTAAAACCATATGCTTGTGAATGTGTATAAATAACCTATCTTTGTAAGCTTTTTTTTAAAAAAGGGTTATCTTTGTACTGTTGCCATTTCATGTTTATGAATTATGGTTGTTTGCTTGTTTGCATCCGTCTGCATATGTACAAATAGGAAAATCTCTTTTTTGGTGCTCAGTCTGTTCTAAAATATGTCACTTTTGAATTTTGGTATTCAAAACTCAATGTACTTGGGTACAAAATTTATGTCCAGATACATTATTAATGTACTAAAGTTTTAAAATGAGATATATTTTGAAATATAGAGTAATTTTAAATGAATCAAATTCTGAGATGAGTACACGTTTTTTTACAAATGATGGAGTTACTTGTTATGCAGAGCATTGGCGTTGGCGCCATTTGTTGATAGAGGATTGTCATGGTTTACTGCTAAATTTAAGTTTCAATCACAGGGAAAGGTAACTTTCTATAACTTGAATTTCATTCTCTACCCCTTCCTTTTCTTTATAAGCTTGTCCTTTGCATTTCTTGTTCTAAGTTATTCAATTTTGCAATCTGCAGGCCTTTATGACAATAGTGGGATTCTGTGTTGGATTGGCCATTATCTTATTTTTGGTCATCACACTGCTCTGGGCTTGATTCAGTTCCTGCTTTTATTTATTTAGATTTTGTTACATGACAGCGATTAGGTATGATTGTGAACAATCAAATTTATTATCCTCATTTTATATTTAATTATATATTATTACAATTGTTAGAGAAATTATTTTTTACACTTACTGCTTAAAATGGTTGTATGAATAGAAACATTCAATTGATTAGTGGTTGGTGTATATGAAAAAAAAATGTTGACTCTAAACAAATCAAATGAAACTTCAAGAAAAAAAAAAATGAACACAAATTTTTTCAATAGTAATTGGTTGTGTTATAATGGTAATAAATTGAGGTAAAATCACATGTTTCACTATCATGTTTTTATTATATTCTACCAAAAAAAGTCGAGCATTTGTTAAATGAAATTTATAAAATCATTACATTAAAAAAAAAGGGAGATCTCAATTCTCAATCCATAAATTGCTATCACGGGCAAACTTTAGCGTTAGTGTGTGATTTGAGGGAGGAAACTTTGAAAATTTTGCAATGTTTAATTTGATATAATTGTTAAGAACGAGGTAAGGGTTCCGATTGAGCCACTAGTATTGTTTTCCCTAATTTGATTATAAAATTTTACCCCAAGGAACAAGGATAATATTGTTACCTCTGATATGTTCTAAAGAATATAACTGAAACCTTTCAATACATTATGTATAAAATTTAAATTAATAAAATATTAAAAATAAAATTAAAACAAAACCAAAGGGATAATATAACTAAATAAATCTCATCACGTGACACTTTGTCGATCTCGGTAGACAGTAGTCTACTACTAAACTATTGTTAATAACGTATTGTTAGGTTAATAACTATACTATTTTATGTTCATTGCATAAATTATCTGCAAATCAATGTTTGTATAAAAAATTTTAAGTCATTAAAATTAAATTCATAAGAATTTTTTTATTATATAACAAAAAATAGATAAGTAAATTGAGAAATTCTATGAAAATACTATAAACTCTTAAATTATTCTTTATGACTATACAGAAATATGAACAATAATAATTCTAAATTATAAAGATGTAAATTAACTTTATATTTATTAAATATTAAAATTATAAATTTATTTTTTTTTACAGAAAATCTTAATGTGCTCCGACAAACTTAAGAGTCTAACACTCTTTGAAAATAAAACTATTATGAAAGATAAAAAAATTTTAAATTCTAAATTTAAATTATTAATATAAAATATAATAAATAAATTATTAAAAAATTTGTTCCATTAACAAAAGTCAACATATCTAAGGAACCTTTAAGAATAATAAATATTAAATGATTAGAATGATTAATGTGATGTGCCCGAAAGTCTAATACTCACTTTACTTGGATGTAATAATAAATTTAGAGAAACAACTTGAGTTAGCTCACTTGTTCCTTTAGTTTATATGTAGTAATCTATATATGCAGTAATTATTCGTCAGTTTAACAGATTTTAAAAAACTATTATAAATAATTAAAAAATATAATAAATTTAAAAAATATTAAAAAATTATTAAAATTTATTATTTTTAATTATTAATATTTAAAATAATAATAAAAAATAATAAATTTTAATTATTCTGAGCTGAAAATTCAGGTCCAGTTGATTTCACATGAAATTGATAGTTAAGAACTATTAGATAAAAATTTAGTCAAATCATCTAACGGCTCTCAATTATCAAGTTCACTCAAATCGACTCCATTGGAGTTTCCACCTTATTCTGAATTATTTTATATAAAGTTATTGGTCAATCCGTCAGCAGTGACGTCAGCATCGATGTCGTTACTCATATTTGAGTGTTTAGATTTCCCTCTTCCCTCACTTGCTGACGTCACTATCATTCTACTGAACTTAGCGCCAAAATGTCCCAATTATTAAAGTCTCGCATGAACTTCTCTCCCTTTCACATTTCAGTTACAGAGAGCATCACTCATGGATCCATTCGTTTGGTACTGCAAGCCTGAATCAAACAGTGTTTGGGCCAAAGCAGTTGATAGCGCCTTTGGTTCCTATACGCCATGTGCAATCAATACTCTTGTAATTTCAACCTCCAATTTCGTTCTTATGGGACTTTGCTTCTATAGAATTTGGCTTATTGCTACAAACACAAAGGCTCAGAGGTTTTCCTTGCGTTCTAATTGGTATAATTATGTTCTCGCATTGTTGGCTTCTTATTGTGCTATTCAGCCTCTGTTGAGATTGTTGACTGGAATTTCAGCATTTAACTTGAATGGTGAAACTGGATTTGCTCCTTTTGAGGTGGGTTTGTTGTTCATATATGCTCTAGCTTGCTTTCGGATTTTATCTCTTAAAAACAGAAATCTAGAATCACTTCCAAGAAGTATAGGAAGTACAAGAAAATTTTTTATTCAGTAGTGCTAGGAGGCAGCACATTTTGTGATTTGTAGCCATTAATTAGCCATCATTAATATTTTTAATGCGGTGAGATTACATTTTATAGTATGAAATTATACACTATTTTTTTGATGGTTAAATGCTGGATAAATTTTAATGAAAATGCTGGCTTAAGACTTTTTCTTTTTTTATTTGGGACAGGAAGATCTTGTGTATGTGTCATGAAATTATTTGTCTCAAAAGTTTAAGTTGTTTGTACGTGCACATGAATGGTTATATATCTAAGATGTCTTCATACATAAGAGTTTATTTTAAATTTGAAACGTGAATTATGCATGATTCTATACGCCGAAATTCTTTATCTATTTATTTAGAAGAATGAGACAACAAGGATATTGATAGAGTTCTAGACTTTTCGGTTATGGAAACTCTAATACTATATCAGGAAACCATTCATCCTAAAAGTTTAAATTGTTACATAGAAGTATATGAATGGATATTTATCTAACATTTTCCTATTTCCACAACTAAAAGAGTTTTTTTTCGTGTTGCATTACACAACCTTGGCAATGCATGAATACTATATTCCTTAGTTGCGTTCAATGTTGATATTTGATTAAGGCTTTAGTTTGTCTAATGGAGGATACAGTTTATAAACATGTGCACTCTTGTGTTGTTGCAGGTAATGGCCTTGATGGTTGAAGCGCTTACATGGTGTTCGATGATAGTTCTCATTCTATTGGAAACCAAGGTTTATATCCGGCAATTTAGATGGGTGGTGCGGTTTGGAGTTATCTATGTTTTGGTTGGAGATGTTGTATTGCTTAACCTTCTTCTGTCAGTGAAAGATTACTGCAGTAGGTTAGTTTTTTAATTTCAAGACTACTCTTTGCCTTTTGCATTAAAATGTATGCAAAGAACAAGCCTGATCAGCATTTTAAGGACCATGAAGCCTTCATCTAGTAATTATGAATTTATGATTGCAAGATAGGTTCCATGGTTATCAAAACCACAAGTTATTCATAGAGGTATTTGACTTTGGAAATACTCCGTTCTGAATGATCAATGTTGAAGAATACAAGTCCATTAAAGCAATGAATTTTTCTTCAATATTGTGTTAACTGCAGTAACTTATAGAATGGTAAATGTATTGGAATATTCTGCTTAAAATTTAGTCTCTTGTTTTTTTTTTTTGTGCAGATCTGCCCTGTTTCTGTACCTTAGTACTTTTATCTGCCAGGTATATATTTGATTTTCCCCACATCGTTTTTTGAAGTTTTATTAGAAAAGAAACAATTAGGAAGGTATATACAAAATCAGTTGCATTCTACAATACCTTGTACAACATTCCAACACTGCATATCTGCCGATATTCATGATTAAGGGTAACATATTGACATATGCTCAAATGGTTGAAATGTTTAATAGTTTCATTGTTAGCTATGGTTGTAAACCAATTCTTAATGTGATGAAACAACTGGGAATTGAATGATGCTATGATATTGAGTCAGTCAGACACAACAATGGACTAATTATTGGCTGCTTTTCTGATGCAGGTCTTGTTTGGTACATTGCTTTTTGTTTACGTACCTAATTTGGTTCCGTATAATGGCCATATAACAACGCAAGACGAGCTTCCTGACAATGCTGAGTATGAACTACTTTGTGGAGAGGAACAAGTTTTCCCTGAGATGCATGCTAATATATTCTCTAGTATGTAATTTCTTAACTGGGCTTGTTATAAATTAAGAGTTTGCCAATGTCTGCATTCGATATAACTATATTTTCACATAATTATATTGTCTATCCTTGTAAATTAATAGTCAACTTTCGTTTACTGTAGGATTATGTTTTGGATGGGTAACTCCACTCATGCGGCAAGGTTACAGAAAACCCATCAGAGAAAAGGATGTTTGGAAGCTAGACAAGTGTGATCAGACAGAGACATTAACAGAAAAGTTTATATTCAGCATACTCTGTTTCTGCATGAGATCAATACATCCAGCACACAACAATTAAACAAATTCTTGGTTTCTGTAGGTTTCAAAAGTGTTGGATGATAGAATTTCAAAGCTCTAACCCATGGCTTTTAAGATCTTTGAACAACAGCTTAGGGAAGAGGTACTATTTATGTTTTTTCTCAATGCATTATCTTCCAAATTAAATGATTTACCTTTGCTTTGACGTGCCAAGATGATGTTAGTAACATTGATGTCTCTTCTTTTATTCAATTTGACTTGAATGTTTGGTTAGGTTTTGGTGGGGAGGCATCTATAAGGTGAACATTTTGATCCCCGGTTTTGACCTGTAACTTAAACAGCTTCAAATAAATACGTAAACATTTCCACATTACAAGTTATATCTGAATGCAGGTGGAGCAATTCAACCTTCTCACTAATTTAAACTGGAATAAGATTATTGAAATTGATGTGTCAAAGTTAATTAAGCATGAGGCGATAATCTTTCCAAATAAACAAAGACAAGTACTAAAATACCAACTTTCAAAACGATTAAGCAATAAACTTATATGTGAAGGCCTCAATGCGGTATTATATGTCTCGCACACCCATCACACCTGGGCTTGAGGATAATTCAAAAGTCAATTTTATTGGTTCTTTGCAATCAGTAATCTCATTAGGCTTACCTTACTGTGTGCAAATTGCTTCATATATGAAATTATATTATGCATGGAATATGCAAAATATTCTATTATGCAAGTTAACTATGTGATATGTTTAGTTCTCTAGTTTCTTACTCCTAGGATACATCGAAATTATGTGATGATCTTTGCAGATTGGTAATGATCTTTCCCAGTTTGTTGGGCCAATTCTGCTGAACCATCTGTTAAATGTAAGTGTATTTGTTCTATCCCAAAATATCTCAACTGATTATATTCTTTATTCACCACTATCAGATTTGAATGAACATTTGTAGGAGAATCAAATTTAGTTGTTGAATCACTCTAGCCCGATGCATGCATATATAGGCAAAAGGTGTCAACAAAATCCCAACATGAATGAAAGATCATTTTATTACAAAAGCTATCAGGAATGCTGCATGCATACCGATTTTTAAAACTTTTTCATGAATGTTTAGCATTAACTCTACAGCCAATCAGGACGTATCTGAATAGACATGCACTGATCATCATTGGAACACCAAGTCTCAAGTAATTGTTTGAAAAGTTTTTCCCCATTGTTAAATGACATTTTTTTATTTATTTAACTTTTGCAAGTATGAATTTATGTATAATTTATTTTATGTATATTAATTTGTTAAAACTTCTAAACTTTTTTTCTTATTGATGACGCAGTCAATGCAAAATCAAGATCCATCTTGGGTTGGTTACATCTATGCTTTCTCCATATTTGTTGGAGTGGTATGGCTACTATCTCATATAGTTTTCATACCTTGTTCATTTAGATATTGATATTGCTTTTGCGTTTGTTTCTTTCTTCCTTTTTCTAGCTGTAGTTTACATACCCACCGTTAAAATGCCATTATGCAAAACTTCATTTTTTTTTCTGGCAACTGTTTCTTCTCTAACTGAAAGGCCCATAAACAAAAGCAAGTGGTTATGCCTTATTTATATCTCATAGGAGAAGCACACTGAAGATGTTTGACACATATGATCTATATTTTCTAATTAGAGTAATATCATGAAATCACTCATCCCAAAAACTTAAGCCTCTTTTAGATTTGCTTAATTCTTGCATAGGCCCTCTTTTCTTTTTTTATTTGCCTTATGCTATTTTTTCACTTTTAGGTTCATCAAGGATCAAACTCTAGACCTTTCAAACATAAAGCTCTGATACCATGTCATAAAACTACTCATCGCAAAAGTTTAAGCTGATAGAAGGAGGCAATATAAATAGTTATATCTCTAATAAGGGAGAGCATATTGAATATTAATTATCTTGTAAAGCCTTCAATCACTTTTCTTGTAAATAATAGCTGCAATTAATTGATCTCGTATATTAACTTTTATAAGTGAAACTAGATAATAGAGGTCAGTTATTCAAAGATCTTCTCTTACACATTTAATGTCTCTTTACAGTCACTTGGTGTTCTATGTGAAGCTCAATATTTCCAGAATGTGATGCGTGTTGGTTTTCAGCTTAGATCAACTTTGGTATGACAGCTTTATTTTCATCTAGTGTTAGGATGCCTAAATAAAGTATAATCTCTTTTATTATTATTATTTATTATTTTAGCTGCACATTTTGTATGATGTGACCATGTAGGTGGCTGCTATATTTAGAAAATCTTTGAGGCTAACTAATGAAGGTCGAAAGAAGTTCTCATCTGGGAAACTTATGAATATGATAACTACAGACGCCAATGCACTACAGGTTAGTTCATTGCTTAAGCTAAGAGACATGAGTTTCTGTGAAAACATGTTGGCATAGGGACAGGTTTACTTATTACCTTAACTGCTTATGCAAAGTTCCCCAATGCATGTTGTTCCATTGGTGCTTCTAGCCAAAAATGTCTTTTACCTATGTCTTGACATCAAGTATTCATCAAGTTGTTGAACAATGGAGTTTAGTCTAAGGCTGATTGGTGGGGTTTGCCATCATGTTCCAAAAAGAGGGGGGGGGGGGGGGGGTGGCAGGGATCCCCATTTAGTCGCAGGATGGTAGAAAGGGCCTTATCTTTTCCGGTTCTCAAACCAATCCAAATCCTCGGGTGTGAAGGTTTTATTCCTCGTATCAAAGGCATAATGAACAGTCATTGAAAAGTGCCCAACACTTTAATAGTTCAAACTAAGAATAATATCTTATTCTTAATAAGGTTGATAGAGAAAGCAAGCCAATAATAATGTTTAATTTCTCAATATACCTGTATCTGTATTATAAATATTTAATATAAATTGCAATCTTTTTCTTACCCTTTGAGGCATAGTCAATGTGCTGATGGCTTAAATTTCATTGTTTATTCATTTTCAATGTTCAGCAAATATGTCAACAACTTCATGGACTTTGGTCAGCACCATTCCGTATCATCATAGCAATGGTTCTCTTATACCAGCAACTAGGCGTTGCTTCACTTATTGGATCGCTACTTCTAGTTCTCATTGTCCCACTACAGGCAAGTTTATATATGATTTCTTTCACACGTGTGCATGTGTGCGCTTTTTCAGTTTTTTAAACTATTGCGCTCTCATTTTTGGCCGAATATAAGACAAAAGTTTCTTGGCATAGCTATCAAAGAAACAGCTTTAAAGGGATTTTTGTAGAATGATACCAAGAAGTTGTGTCACAATCCGTGTTAGGATCCATGATCAGTGCACAACTATGTGGCATGGAAAAAAATATTTTTAAAAAAGATATTTTATGATATTTTAATATATGGAGAAGAGTATTTTAGGAAAAAAATTGGACACCAACTCTCCTCTATCCCCTTTATATATAGTAGATATATGGTAGATATAGTAGATTAAGGTCAAAGTTGATGAATTTCATTACAAGGTGCATGATTCATAGTTTATAATTTAGGATTAGTAAAAGTTGTGTGTTTGTTATGTTTTCCATTCTACAATAATGGCTTATTTCTTTGTATATTTAGGCAATTCTTCTCAAATATATAGACAAATCATTTTTTTTGTTATTGTTTTTGGAAACAGACATACGTGATTGCCAAAATGAGAAAACTGACAAAGGAAGGACTGCAGCAAACAGACAAGAGGGTTGGTATCATGCATGAAATTCTGGCTGCCATGGATACTGTAAAGTATGAACACGTTAAAACAAAGTTCGTTTGACCTTCTAGTTCAAATAGAATCTTAACAAATGTCTTTTATATTCGGAAATGATTCAGATGTTATGCATGGGAAACAAGCTTTCAATGTAGAGTACAAAGCATACGGGATTATGAGCTATCATGGTTTCGCAAAGCACATCTGTTAAATGCTGTATGGACCTTGATGTGATTTTAGATTTATGAACGCCCCTTATTTTTCAGTGATCCAGTTTATTATTATGGTGATGATTTATGAATTGAAACAACAATATACCGTACATTGAAAGATGGCCTAAAAGGGCCATGCTAATAAAATTGTTTACAAGGACCACTGATATGTGTAGATTGTGATTTTCTGTAAATACTTCAGGCAAACCTCATCAGCTTGTGTTCTTTATATACACGGAAGTAATCATTCTTCATAACTACAATGTCAATAAAGAAGAAACTAATTATGCCTATTTGATCCTAACTGATACATAAAGGAACTTTACTATATTACCAACAGTATGGGATGTTAATATGGCTTTTTGTGAAATAACTCTTGAATGCTATATTGATATCCTCTGTGGGGAAACAATGGTAGTTTTACCTTTAAATTTGCGTGAGTCTTTATTTTTGTATGTAGGATGTATTTTCTAGGTGTATATACCACATTGATCCTTCTTTATACATGTGACAATGCATGCCTATTGATGCTAACTTATAGGGCTAATTCCAAGGTAACAACAGAGTAAAAAGTTTTCATGTGATCCCATTCTTTTAATATGATTTAACTAACTTGTGCCCTAAGGGCACATTTTAAAAATATAATAATAGAAACTTTTTAACACTTTTAATGTATTCAATGTATTGAAAACGTAAAAAAGTTAATTTTTGTAATAACTTTTAGAAAATATTTCTTTTTATGGTATGCTTAACCTATTCCCTTAGGATGCAAGTTAGCAAAACCCCTTTTAATATTATCTCTTTCTCACAAATTAAAATCAGTGATGGTAACATTTATAATGCTTTTGTTAGCTGAACTCTTGATGTCGATGCATAATTGGTTTGAACTTGAATGACAATTTTTGTAAGGAACTCAATTTCAGTTTGTGCTACTGTGTTAGATGGAGATTTATTCCTGAATTTCTTGTTTCCAAATATGCTTGCCCTCCATAACAAAGCCAGTTTTCGAAATGCTGATAAAAATTGTCTGACTTGTGTAATTCTTCTAAATTATGAAATTTTTAGCTTTCTCATATCTTGTCTTTTGTTGCAGCTCAATACCTTTATTCTAAATAGCATCCCAGTTCTTGTGACTGTAACTTCATTTGGAATGTTTACTTTACTTGGTGGAGAATTGACTCCTGCAAGGGCATTTACCTCACTATCTCTATTCACAGTTTTGCGCTTTCCATTAAACATGCTACCAAATTTACTAAGTCAGGTTGTTGCTGGATCTTGTTTCATTCCATTAGCAGTTTAGTTTTTTACTTTTTTATGTAAAATATGAGATTGTTTGGAGAGATCAAGTCATGCATTATTGACCCTGTAGTTTGACAGGTAGCAAATGCAAATGTATCGTTGCAAAGGCTGGAAGAATTATTCTTGGCTGAGGAGCGAAATCTAAAACAAAATCCACCTCTTGTACCAGGACTTCCAGCCATCTCAATAAAAAATGGAAACTTTTCATGGGATGCAAAGGTCAATTTTTCAATGACAGTAATGTGCTTTGACATTGTTTTGATAAAGTTGTTTAATTGTATTGGTATATATAGGTAGTCACATTTTATTGCATTTTGATTTTCAAAATGAAGAAGGAAAGGATGTTAGGAAAATGTTTAGATGACAACTTTAATATCACTTGAATGATAACTGAACAGATTTGTCTTTTGTGAAAACAATGTCTCTTGTATTGAAAGATTAATGCAAATGGTCCCTAGCTTCTTAATGCTTTCATGCCAAGGGCCAGTAACTTCTCAAGGCTCTTGTATGATGAGGAACATTAAGCTAAAAATCTTATCCATCTGCTTTCACCAAATAACTTAAGCTTTTGATAGAGTAGGTTCTTGCTAAGCAGATTTATCATCTGCATAGCTAATACTTCTAGGTACCGAAATAACATCTTGTTCTTTTTTTCCCGATGAATAATAATGATAGGTAAAATCCTTAATTTGGGGCACGCAAGTTCACTTTTGGTTTGTTTTGGCATCTGTTTTGATTGTGTGTTCAAGTCTTAAGATAAGGAATGGAAGAAAAGAGTGAACAAAGACTTTGAATGATATCAAAATATTTTAATATTACATTACTAAATACTTTGTTTAGTTCTAACAACCCATTTTATTTGCAATTTTGATATTAGAAGTTCACACATGACCTTTATGAAAAACCTGTTTGATTTATAGGCAGAGAAGTCCACACTATCAAATATCAATGTGGAAATACCAATTGGAAGCTTAGTTGCAATAGTTGGTGGTACTGGAGAAGGAAAAACATCACTTATTTCAGCAATGATTGGAGAGCTACCTCTTTTAAATGATGGAAATGCTATAATTAGAGGCACTGTTGCTTATGTTCCTCAGATTTCATGGATTTACAATGCTACAGTCAGTTGCAGCTTGTTTATGCTTCTAAACATTTTTACTTATTTCTTTTGTAATAAATTCAAACGAAACAAATACTGCAATTTACTTCTAAATCACATCTTTTTACAGGTACGCGAAAACATATTGTTTGGGTCAGAATTCGAATATGAACGATATTGGAAGGCCATTGATGTCACTGCTTTACAACATGATCTCAACTTATTACCAGTTAGTGTTCATAAATTCCATGTTCATTAAAGATTTTATTCTCTGAGCTATTATGAAGTTTTATTTATTTATTTCATTTTAAATTATCTTTTCAGGCACGCGATTTTACAGAGATTGGAGAAAGAGGAGTCAATATTAGTGGTGGACAAAAGCAAAGAGTTTCCTTAGCTAGGGCAGTCTATTCAGATTCAGATGTATATATATTCGATGATCCTTTAAGTGCTCTCGATGCTCATGTTGCTCATGAGGTATTATTTTTACCAAGCTACAAAAGACAAGTGTTCTTTTATGATTGAATAATGATTTATAGTGGTTCAAATTTTAAAAGTGCCTCCATGCTTAATAATTTTTTTCATTAAATTGTAATATAATGAGTAAGATTGTAAGAATTAAATCCAACCAATCTTTATCATCGATAAATTGAGGTATGCTGAAAAATTCAGGGGATCTCCAGCAATAACCTGACAGCAAGAAGCAGGGAATTTAACCTTTCTCCACCAATGTAGCACTTAATGACTTAAAGTTGAATTTTCAGTATGCTCATAAGATTGTGTTTGTCTTGTAGACTGTTGTAGTATATAGTTTGATTTCAGATATACTATTGAATTTGACTATGAGAATGTAAGAATACATGTGCTCATAGTTCATATAATTTCATTTGCAATGACTCAGGTTTTCAAAAACTGTATAAAGGAAGCTCTAGGAGGAAAAACAAGGGTTCTTGTCACCAACCAGCTACATCTTCTCCCTCAAGTGGATAAAATTATTCTCCTTAGTGACGGCATGATTAAAGAGCAGGGAACTTTTGAGGAGTTATCAAAGTGTGGGTATCTATTTCAGAGACTAATGGAAAATGCTGGGAAAATGGAACAACAATCAGAGAGTAATGAAGGTAGAGAGGACCATGTTGAGGCTAATGTTTCAACCTCGAGCAATGAGGCACTTGTTCAGATTCCAAACGACACAAGCTATGAGAAGAAGGGAAAGTTACGCAAATCAGTGCTTGTTAAGCAAGAAGAGCGGGAGACTGGTGTGGTTAGCTTGAAAGTTTTGGCGAGGTAAGATGGCCATGGAACCAAACATATATATGTTAAAGCAAGTTTTTTACTTAAGTTGTTTTATTAAGAGAGTATGGAAAGCATGATTGATTGTCAAAAATTGTCAGGACTACATGGCATCCCTTCTATTAAAATGACAAAATCCTGGCTCTTTATTCTCTCTCTCTTTTTGTCTCTTTTCTTTGTAGCTTATGGAGGCTTTTTTATTCTGTCCCTGTACTAATTCCTATCTTAATGCACTATTTCATTTACTGAAATCAATACATCACAGCCATGTGATGCTAGTATACTAATTCGCTTATTCATGATTTTTCGTGGTGTTTGTATATAACTAGTCTTCTAACTTTTTGAGACCACTAGCTCTGATTGTACTATTTTTCTGCTTGGACAGAATTTAGTTTCTCTTGTTATGATTTTAATTGTTTATTGCAATTCACAGGTATAAATCTGCATTAGGAGGCCTATGGGTAGTTTTCATACTCTTTGCCTGCTACACATTAACAGAAGTTCTTCGAATTTCAAGTAGCACATGGTTAAGTGTTTGGACAGATCAAGATTCCACTTCAGATTATAATCCAGTATATTTTCTTGTCGTCTATGCACTTTTCTCCTTTGGACAGGTCATTCTACAACGATTTTCTACTTAGCATTTGTACATTCTCAGTTCAATTCAACAACTTCCAAGCTTCGACTTTCTACAATCTACTTAGCATCTTTTCAGCTTTGTTATAGTTAGAACAATGTATTACTCGAGAAACTTTCCACTGTTACCTAACATAGCAAAGTTCTTTTCTTTATGTTCTTTGATTTCTGGAAACAGGTAGCTGTAACACTTGCAAACTCTTATTGGTTGATCATTTCTAACCTCCGTGCTGCAAAAAGATTGCATGATGCAATGCTAGATAAAATACTTCGGGCCCCAATGGTATTCTTCCAAACTAATCCTGTTGGCCGCATAATTAATAGGTTTGCAAAAGACATGGGAGACATAGACACCATGGTTTCTACTTTGGTGAATCAGTTTATGGGGCAACTCTGGCAGCTACTTTCTACCTTTGTTCTTATTGGCACTGTGAGCACAATATCTCTGTGGGCTATAATGCCATTGCTGATCTTCTTTTATGGAGCTTATATATATTACCAGGTGGGTTCGACATCTTCAGCTTAGTTATAGAGAAATCTTGCGCACGTGATTTCCATGCCATGTATGTTCTATTTTTCTTCTTTTGCATTGCATATTCGTTTGATGTTTTTTGGAGTACAAGTTGTGCAGAACTTTGACAGAGATAAATGAACAGTAACTGTATATGGGGCTTCTACAAACTTGATGTGGATATTAAAAATTTTTCCGGAAAAATTTATTCAAACACCTAGGATTTTGCTCTGGAAGTTCATTTGGCTAGAAATATTTAGTATTGTTTTGCAGTCTACACTAGTGGTTACAAGGGAAAACATCATATATCCACATCTCCAGAAATTGAAATACTTTTATAACCTCTGGAAACTTTTCCAGGATGCATAAACTTACTCCAAAAAGCACGAGTGAATCACAGTACCATTGTCCCAAATGGTCTCCTTGTCCAAAAGAAAACCTGACACATATAACCCAAGCAGCCAAAACTATTAAATCCAATCCTTTGTTTGGCAGGAAGAATTATCTGCAGGTAGGGGTGTGCATAAAAAAACCAAAATGTGGTTAACCGGTTAAAAAATCATAACCACATTTTGGTTAACCAGTTTAATAAAACCATTTTAAAAATCATATCCATATTTTTTAAAATTGGTTAATCAAAACCAAATTTAAAAAAACCGGTTTTTAACAGGTTAACCAAAACCAAAACCAAATTAAAATCAAAACCTAATTTCAAAACCAAATTACATACTCTTTCTTTCTCTCTCTCTCTCCCTCCCTCTCCCCCTTCTTCTCTCTCTCTCTCTCTCTCTCTCTTTTTCCCTTCTCACCTTCATCTCTCTCTCATTTTCCTCTTTCTCCTCCTCCTCTTTGTCCTCTCCTTTTCTCTCTCCCCCTCCTCTCTCTCTCTCTATTCTCTCTTTCCTTATCTCTCTTCTTTTTCCCCTATTTCTCTCCCCTCTCCCTCTCTCTCCCCCTTCCTTCCCCCCTCTCTCTCTCTCTCCCTCCCTTCTCTCTCTCTCTCACTCATTTTTCTTTTTATCTCCTCTTCCTCTCTCTCTCTCTCTCTCTCTCTCTCTCTCTCTCTCTCTTCTTTTTCCCTCTTTCTCTCCTCCCCTCTCTCCCTTATCTCTCTACTTCCCTTTCTTCCTCTCTTTCTCTCTCTCTCTCTATCTCTCTCCACCTCGGCTTTCTTTCTCTCTCCCTTGTCTCTCTATCTTTCTCTCCCTCTCTCTTTCTCCCCTTTCCTCTTTCTCTCTCTCTCCTTCTCTCCCTCTCTCTACCTCTCTCTACCTCTCTCTCTGTCTCTCACTCCTTCTCTCCGCTCTTTCACTGCCTCTCTCTTTCTCCTTGCCCTCTTTCTCCCCATCCCTTCTCTCTCTTCCTCTCTCTCCTCTCTTTCCTCTCTTTAATCATCTCTCCTCTTTTCCTATCTCTCATCCTCTCTCTCTCTCCCCTCCTATCTCTCTTCTCTCCTCTCCTCTCCTTCTCTCTCTCTCTCTCTCTCTCTCTCTCTCTTCCCTCTTATCTATCTCTCCTTTCTCCTATTTTTTTCCCTTCTCTCTCTCTCTCTCTCTCTCTCCGCTCCTTCATTTCTCTCTCTCTCATTTCCCTCCCCTCTCTTTCTCTCCCTCTTTTCTTTTCTTTTCTCTCTTTCTCTCTCTCACTCCTCTCTCTTTCTTTTTCTTCTTTATCTCTATCCCATTTTCTCTCTCTCCTCCTCTTCCTCTCTTACTTTTCTCTTCTTCTCCTTTTTTTTCTTACTCTCTCTTTTCTCTTTCTCTCTCAACCTTCTCTCAATCTCTATCCCTCTTCTTTCTCTTTTCTCCTCTTCTCTCTAAAGCGAGAGAAAGAGAGAGAGGAGGAGAAGATAAAGGAGGAGAAAGAAAAAATGAGAGAGATAAGAAGAGAGAAGAAGGATAGGAGAAAGAGACGAAGAGAGAGAAAGAGGACAAAGAGAGAAAAAGAGGGAGGGGAGAGAGAAGGAGAGAGAGAGATAGAAAAAGAGAAGGAGAAAAAGAAAAGAGAGGAGGAGAGAGAGAATGAGAGAGGGAGAGGATGGGAGAGAGAGAGAGAGCATGGGGAGAGAGAGGGAGAGAAGGATAGAGAGAAAGAAAGGGGAGGGGGAGAAAGATGGGAAAGGGAGAGAGAGATAGATAAAGAGAAAGGGGAGAGAGAGAAAAGAAAAAGAAGATGAGAGAGAAAAATGGGAGAGAGAGATTGTGTAAAAATTTATTTTTACATGTAAAAACCAATTTTATGGTATAAAAACTAATTTTTTAATATAAAAACCGGTTTTTGGTGTAAAAACCGGTTTTTTAATGTAAAAACCGGTTTTTTTTATATAAAAACCAATTTTTTTATATAAAAACCGGTTATTTTTTAAAAATTGGTTTTTGTTTTAATAACCGGTTAAAAACCGGTTTTGAATTTTACTAACCGGTTAATAACCGGTTTCATCATGTAAAACCAATTTGGTTAATTAACCAATACTATATTTTTGGTTAACCAAAAAACTGGTTTGATTTTTGGATTAACCAAACCATGAACACCCCTATCTGCAGGCCAGATCATGCACATCACTTTCACTTCTCTTTGCCTTAGTAATAATATATTTTGCTAAATTTAAGAGATATGCTAAAAGTTATTGACATGGACTAACTAGTTGCAAAGCAAAGTATATGTAAATCTAAGCACCCACGAAAGTGTCAAAATGGCATTCAATTAGAAAACATCTTTCTGTAAAGACAGACCTACATTACTTGTTTCTTTTCTTCTTTTTTTTTACACTAAATGATCATTTTTTTTATGCATGGATTTTTTGTCCTAATATTTTGTTCATGACAGAGCACAGCTCGAGAAGTGAAGCGTTTGGATTCAATTACAAGATCTCCTGTTTATGCACACTTTGGAGAAGCGTTGAATGGTTTGGCAAGCATACGCGCTTACAAAGCATATGATAGAATGGCTCACATTAATGGAAAATTCATGGATAAAAATATCAGATTTACCCTTGTGAATATTAGTTCAAACCGTTGGCTCACCATAAGGTTAGAATCATTAGGAGGGCTCATGATTTGGTTCATAGCTACATTTGCTGTATTGCAAAATGGAAGATCTGAAAACCAGGCAGCATTTGCATCTACAATGGGCCTTCTTCTCAGTTATACTTTAAACATAACAAGTCTCTTGAGTGGTGTCCTGAGACAAGCAAGTAGAGCTGAAAATAGTTTAAATGCTGTTGAGCGTGTTGGCACATACATTGATTTGGAAACTGAGGCTCCAAGAATAATTGAGACAAACCGTCCACCACCAGGATGGCCAACATCTGGTTTAGTTGAGTTTGAGAATGTTGTCCTGAGTTACAGGCCTGAACTTCCTCCAGTCTTGCATGGACTGTCCTTTACGGTATTGCCAACCGAGAAGGTTGGGGTAGTTGGAAGAACTGGTGCAGGAAAATCTAGCATGCTTAATGCTTTATTCCGTATCGTTGAGCTACAAAGTGGAAGAATCATTATTGATGGTTTTGACATTTCTATGTTTGGACTAGCAGATTTGCGAAGAGTTCTAACTATCATACCTCAATCACCAGTTCTTTTCTCTGGTATGCACTATAACTCGAAATCTTGATCACTATTACAATGGTTTTAAATTGCATTTGTGATCACATTGCATAAACACTGCAAACAAGTCAATTCTGAGAATACAGGAATGTTGTAATATTTTAGTGTTCATCTATCTGAATAAACATTCTCTTTGAACTCCATTAAAAATATTTCATTCTAAGTCACCACTCTTTCTCTTAGGAACTGTTCGCTTCAATCTTGATCCATTTACTGAACACAATGATGCCGACATGTGGCAAGCTTTAGAAAGGGCACATTTGAAGGATGTAATAAGAAGAAATCCACTTGGTCTAGATGCACAGGTACAAAGGTTATGTTATAATTTGTCATTGAGTCTGCTCAGGTTGCTTGGACATCATGTCATAATCTTATTTAATTCCACTTGCTAAGCCTTTTGAATATTGTCTCCAGGAAGCATTTTATTATTATTATTCTTGTTACTTGTTTTACCATGATTGTAAGCACGTTTTAAAGCCGAGAGTCCAATATTGTACTGTTAATAGCACATACACGATTTATAACTGCTTTTTTGCTTTCCTCTGTTGATGGAATGATTAATAATATACATCACGTTTAGAAATCTTTGAAAAAGAGTATTGTAAATTTGTGCTTGCCTAATACTAGTATGAAGATGAAGATGATTGTATCATGCTTTATTAATCTTATATAAATGAAGCATCAATCATGATATGGAACATGTATGAATGTATCTAATTTTGACTGGAGATAAATTGGAAACAGACAGACGGAAAAAAAAAAGGTTGGAAAGATATGTGAGTTTTTTGTGGTCAGTTGTCTGAGTGACCAAGATTACAGAATTGCTTTTTTTTTTTTTCTTCTGAGGTTAGTTTTTTATAAGTTTTTCTGTTAGGGGAAAAAATGAAATGTGATTGGTTATTTTCTTTTATGCTTCTCTAAGGTCTTGGAGGGTGGAGATAATTTTAGTGTTGGACAGAGGCAACTATTAAGTCTAGCCAGAGCATTGCTTCGAAGATCAAAGGTTCTTGTCCTGGACGAAGCGACTGCTGCTGTTGATGTTAGAACAGATGCTCTTATACAGAAAACCATCCGACAAGAGTTTCAGTCCTGCACAATGCTCATCATTGCACACAGACTAAATACAGTTATTGACTGCAATCGGATTCTATTGCTCGATTCTGGACGGGTAGTTCCAAGTTCCATGTGTTTCAAACATCTGATTTCTATCTGCAGCATTTTAAATAACACATTTGCCTCAAGTCAACTATGAAAATTCAATATCAAGATTAATCTTTTTCCTCTGTTGTTTCCAGGTCCTTGAGTATGACTCGCCGGACAAACTCTTATCGAATGAAGCAAGTGCATTCTACAAGATGGTTCAGAGTACAGGAGCTGCAAATGCTGAGTATTTATGTAGTTTAGTTTTTGGAAGGATTGTGAACAATTCTAATGAAGAAAACAAGGGACTTGAAAATCAAATGAGACAGTTAGCTTCTTCCAACTGGGCTGCTGCTACACAATGTGCTATAGCTGCAACCCTTTCTTCATTGCATCTTAACCTTCAAATCCCAAATGAAACTAAAGATAACAAAGATTTCATCGAAAAAACGAAGGACGCGTTGACAACACTTCAGGAAGTTCTGGAAGGGAAGCATGATGATGTTATACAACAGACACTTGTTAAATACAATGTTCCTACAGAAAGATGGTGGTCTACTCTCTATCAATTAGTTGAAGGTAAACATAATGATCTTAATTTCATGAAGAAAAATTCATCCTGATGAATGGATTTTCTTATGTGCATGCCTAAGTTAATATTATTAGTTAATCCTTTTGATTTATATAATTAAATATCTCTGATTTGAGGAATTAAAGTTAATCTATATGGATTGACTGATTAAAAATGAATTTATCCATTCAGGTTTGTCTGTCTTGATCAAGTTACCTCCGAAAAACATTCAACAATTGGAACTTGATTTTGAAAGAAGGTCCTTTCACTGACATCTTGAGTTGTGGAGAGCAGTAATATGCAATCAAATCTCAGAGGGATGCAGCAATCATAATATTATTTTCTATTTAGATATCATCTCCCTCTTTGTTTCATCATATTGCTTTTGTATTGTTTAGGAAGTTTAGAATTTTAATAGGTTCCATTTGTTAAGAGTAAAGACATTTTCGAAGAAATTTATCCCCCAATTCAAATATCACAAGTTAAATAGTTAGCTAAAATATGTTTAATTTGAACTCAGTGTCTTTATTTCAACTAACAGTAACACTAGATTCATTTTCCTTAAACAATATCTCAACTCTCATCTTTGATTTGAAAGGAAAAAATAAATACAAACAGAAATATTCAAAGCCATTATTAATGCAATGTAATTATTGTTGATGTGGCTTCCTCTAAAATTTATCCAAACATTCTAATTCAATATAATATCAGCTATAATTACCTCCACATAACATTAATGTAGTTCCAATGATAAAAAAAAAAAAAAAAAAAAAAAAAAAAAAAAAAACACAAAGAAAAAGGGTGCTGACTTGCTGTGAGAGAGAGGGCTTTACCTATAGCTACTATATTTTGTTTCTTTTTCTTAAATTCTCATTCATAATTAAATGCACAACTCTTGTTCTTGTAATTATTTCTTTTTTTGTGTGGCTTTTATGAATAATTTCTGTTTTACATGAAGTCACTATTTAATCTAATAAATATTAAAAATAACATAAAATAAAATTATCCTTATTTATTCTGTATTTAATCTAATGAATATTATAAGTTATTAAAAAACATTAAATAATATTACCATTCGGTACAATAAAGTATAAAACATACGGATATATGACTAATATTTAATAGAGGTGACTATTCACATAAAATTAATAGTTAAAAATTGTTAAATAATTTAATATATTTGATTAAACTATGGGTTAACAATTTTCAACCATGATCTTTAAAATAACTTCAGATGAGTATTCAAAATATGCAGAAGAACCGAGAGAGAAAAGAGATGACGAACGCGCGAACTACATGGGCCGGTCCGGGTTAAATTGGACCCGGATCCGATACTAATTTCAATAAGCCCATGGCCCATTCCGCCTTTCTGCGCCATTTTGTCCCTAATCTGAATCTCCATTGGATTTCTTTCTTCTCGGGAACGCCGCTGCTGATTCCTTCGACTGAGATTGTTAGCGAAGGTACGTAGAGAAGTAGAGTAGTTATAGTAGATTTGAATTCTCAAATTGATTTCGAATTTTCAATTCAATTACTTCGATTCAAAATAGGGATTTTAGTTCAGTTGCTTAAGCACATGTGCTGTCAATTTTGTGTTTCCTTCATAAGCTGCTAAATTGACAGGAACTTGCTTGTATCTCCTGAAAGTGATCCTCCACATAACGATGGAAAGTGGATATAATCATTATCGTAGAATCTTAAAGAGTAACTAATTATTTCAACATTTAGCAAGTGTAGAGAAAGGAATTTTTACAAGCAGGTGCTATAGTTACCAATGTTTGCACCACTTACTGTCACTCTTTAATTGATAATGTCGTTTCTCAAATTATATGTTATCTCCAAATTATCTTTGCAATTGAACATTTCTCACTATGAAAAATAAAATAATGAGGATAGAGGGTAATTGGAAAGGTACACAAGAGGGAAGTGCCAGTATTACTAATACTACCCTAATAATTAACCAAATGCTGTTTTCGTGAGGTATAGTATGCTGCTATTATTGCTACTAGTACATCTTTTTTTTTTTTTGGTTGGCTATATAGGTTTTATAATGTTAGCAAATCTATTGTATGATCTATTCTGGAATTTATCAAGCTCATTTGAAACTTAAAAATTTGTTGCTGATATTTCCATCCTAGTATTAGTGATGATCACTCGCATTTAGGGATAGGATTATTACTATTGCTTCACTTTATTTAGATTCGAATGAAATCTGGCTTCTTAAAAGCTTTTTCGTTGATGCAGATTGTAAAATTTATGGCATTCCCTTGAAAAATCACCTGGTTTTCATGTTGTCATCCTTTAAAGCCATTATATTGCCAGAACCGCAAGTGTAATTTTGGAGTTGTGTGACATTATTTATTCATTGAAATTGCTTTCTGCTGTGAGAACACGAGGGTGTTAAACTTGGATATCATTTGGAGGAAGGAGCACCGCGGTTTTGCAAAGTTAAATGTGGTTTTGAAACTGAGTTGAATAGCCATGTCATTTATACATCAGATTAAACCTGTGCAATTAGTTATCGCAAAAGATATATTTGTTTCAGCCATTCGCATCGCCATGTCTATTGATGGGTCGTGTTTACCATTTGGAGATGTGCTCCGAACATCTGCACAGGAGCAAGTCGACTACATGCTAAGTAAAGACAAAGATACTCTGATAGTCATGGCTGATGATGAAGTTAAGTCAGTGGTAAGAACGGGTGTTTACAATACAATTAATTCATTCGAAAAGGACTTGGCTTCCTTGTTGTTGGTCCCCTCCCTTGAGCTTGGGGCTGCAGATAATAATGATAGAATAATGAGAAAGTTATCTGATCTTGAATGGATGTGCAATGTACTCCCAAAGATGGATTTAATGAAAAATTTGGTCTCTGATTGGGCTGCGATCTCTAATCAAATTTTGCGAATTGTTGAAGACAAGAAGCTTGACCAGGTCATGTGGGGCCTGAAAATAAAGCTGATAGAGGTAACATGTAAAGTTTTGGAAGCGGTTGGTTATGGCGGTGTGATTCTTCCGGCAGCATGCCGTGTCCAATTGCTGAAGTCTTGGTTTCCGTATATTCGGAAAATGAAGCCGTTGCTGGATTCAAAAGGCACAGAGGAGAATGGTTTTCCTTACAAAATGGACCAAGATTTGTGTCAGGCCATTGAGGGAGCAATTGTGTCATTGGTATTGACATTGCCATCAAACGACCAAGCAGACATTCTTGCTGACTGGATTAGAAGCAGAGAAATCGGATACCCGGACCTGAGTGAGGCTTTCGAGGTCTGGTGTTATAGAACGAAGTCGGCGAAGAGGAGATTAGTGGAAGGTTTAGATGGCAATAGTGATGCTGTCATCAGTGCTTGACTTTGATTTCCCCCTCTTCTTTCAAATTGTAGTTTGGATAGTTTTAGCTCCAAATGTTGTATAATGAACATTATTATGTCAGATGGAGGAGTTGATTCCGTATATGGCACACTAGCTGAATGGAGAGGTTCAATTCCTTGCTTGGTATCTGGTAATGATATTGGTATTTGAGCCTTGTTGAAGATCCCACTCTTGTTTTTATGCTTTCCAGTTTTCCCTCTATCCCAACATCTTGGAGTTGAAGATCCAATCCATGTTTTCATGATTTCCATCATTCACTTTCTCGCTTTGGAGTTGCTTCCTTTCTAACTCCAATTTCTTAGGAGAATCCTTCAAAACAACACCACACGATTTAAACATCTGAACCATTTTCGACTACAATTTTACCATCTTCTCAAAATCCTCCTAAACTTGTCGCACATTTGATTAGGTGAACCCATCATTTTCGTAGTCGTCGTGGTTGTGGCTGTGGCTGTGGCTGAGGCTCAAAGTTCTTGCGCGCGCGAGTCAGCTAGATGGCATGTTGCCACGTGAGTTAGAACGTCATCTTGATATAGGCACGTGACTTTTCGACGTAGAAGAAAGCTACGTCAAATGTTAGTGCCGTACCAGGCTCTAGCAGACCTTACCATCTACGTAGAATAGCTTCCACCTTTTTTTAAGTGCATCTTTTAATTCTTTAATGAAATCAAGTATACATTTTAAATTGAAACTCTATACTATAATACATTACAATTTCAGTTATGATTCTGGTATCGAAACTGACTTTTATAGTGTGAACCTATGAATGCACATTTGTTACAATGTCACTTTCTTTTATAGACTTGTAGTAGTTTATTATTTTTTAGCGTATAAATAAAAGTCATTAGTGGATTAGTTAAACCAATCATTCGTGCATTAATCAAACCAATCATCGAAAATTAGTTATTAATATAGTAGATATATCAACAATTAATGAATATTAAATAAGATAAATTTTGTCTTTTTTTTTTGTCTCTCTAACATTATCGATATATAAGAGTAGAAATATATATTAAGATTATTATTTAAAATATGTATATTTTTTAGTAAATGAGTAAATTTTGAGATATTAAAATAAGGAGGCCACTCAAATAAAGACGCTTAAAATGTCTTTTTTTAAAGATGTTTCTATGTTTTGTTTTAATTAGTTTCTGTAAAATTTATTCGGTATTCCTCACCACATATTATTAAATTTCTCAAAAGATTTTCTTTCCAAAAACAATAAAAAGCATTTAATTTGGACTATAACAAAAAAGATAATAGATTAACTATTAAATTTTTTTAAAATATTATTTACATAAAAAATATATTACATTCATCAAAATATATATATATATATATATATATATATATATATATATATATAAAACAAGCTCTTAAAATTTTTATAAATAAAAAAATAATTAATTTTTATTCGTATAATATATAAAATAATTACAATATTATTATTATATTATAAATTAAAATTTACTAATTTAAATTTTATTTTTATTTTTAATATAAGCATTAGAAATAAATAATTTTTTTATAACAAGATGTAATGTAACAAAATATATATAATATTAATTAGTTTTTAAAAAATTCTGAAAAGATGGTTTTTCTAATAAAGTGTTATTAAAAAATTAACATTATAAAAACTAATTTCAACTAATATGATATAATAGGTTATTAAATATATTTAATACAAAACACATTGAATATAAATTTTTATTGAGTTTAAATTTTAAATAATTTTTAATTGAATTTCAAATATTTTTATTTTAAAGAGTTAGAATATTTTAACATTATTTTTTCGTATCTTTTTAATTGAGTCTTTGATTTTTTAAATTATAAACCTTATTTATAATTAAGAGTAACATTTTAACACCACCAATTAGTCACACATATAAAAATACAATAATAATTCTATTGTCATAATTATAATCTAACTTTATAAGCAATACAATACAATAAAACTATATATAATTAATATAACTAAATTTTATCTACATCTATAGTCATATTTCATAAATAATATAATTAAATTATATTTATGTTTATATTAAAATATGAATAAAAATATAAAATATTATCAGGATGGTTTTCGTTCATAATTTTTTTATTATTTTTATTGTGAAAAGTTTAATTATTTTAATAATTAATTATTTTTTTAAAAAATAATTAAATAACACAAAAAAAGTCTTATTAATAGTAATTTATTTATATATGATTAAAAAATAATTGAATAATTATATACGGTAAAAAATTAATATTATTAAAAAATAAAATTAAAAATCATCGTTTTTTTATTTTTTCCAAAATTTATCTACAAGTAATTCTATAAATATTTTACGATGAATAAAAATATTAAATTCGTACTAAAATTTATTCTAATAAAATTTATTTTTATTCTACTAAACGTTAAATAAACTATTGAAAATAATTTTATTTCCTCCATTAGAGAAGAATGATAAACTTTCATACTTCTATTATGTTATGGCAATAATTTGGCCTGTTATTTTTTAATAATAATAATAATAATAATAATAATAATAATAATAATAATAATAAACAAGTATATCACAGTAAAAAAGGAAGCACGTCGCCAAATAATTTATCATCCGAATTATATATAAATCAAATTGATAATATGAGGACTAACACTACAAAAATAGATAACAAGGTTAGGGACTTACAAAACCTTTCTTAAGATCATAGAAAAAAACGTTTATATTTGTGTGATATATAAAACAATTATCATATTATTATTATTATTACGTTATATATATATATATATATATATATATATATATATATATATATATGAGCAAAAAAAGTCCAATTGTTTTAAAGTAAAATTATCTTTTAATATTTGATTAAATGTTCTTGTATTTAGTACTTTTTTTGGCACTTCCTCTTAGTTAAAAATATAATCATTATAATTTTTTAGTTATTATTGCTAGAGGTGTTTACAGATGGGATATGAATGAACTTTCGATCCAATCCGCACTAAACTCATTAGATCAAATTCGATATTCGCACTTTTTATGTTTGGATCAGATATCAAATATATCCATAAAATAAAAAATATTAAAAAAATTTATTTTTATAAAAAAAGTCAATAATTTTTTTTGTTTACTTTTTTAAACATATTTACTTCTATCTGATTAGAGTGTGGATCCGATTCGATCCAATCCAATTACATATCAGATCACATCCTCAAATTACAGATCAGATACGGATAAATACTGTGAATTTATATGGATATGATCTAATCTATGAACACCCCTAACTACTACTATAGGTTCAGTATTGCAAAAGAATGCTTCTTTTATTATAAACCATTATTAGATTTTAATTACCATTAAAACAACTTAATTGTCAACAAAGAGATAATACTTGTTGGTCTCTGAAATTATGTTCATATTTCAATCCATAGTTGTAAAAATCAAACTGGATCAGCTGGTTCGACCGAAAAACTAGTGAACCGGACTAGAACCGGACCCTGGTCCGATTCGATTTACTCCTTAGACCGTTTAAAGAATAAAACCGGTGTGAACCGATAAGAACTGGTGCAAACCGGTCTAACCGAACTGGTCTACTTGAAAAAAATTTTAAAATGTCTCCACAAAATCTCGAACCAAAAACCTTGGAGCAAAAGCAACCTCTACTTGTCACTTAGCCATTGCACTTCTAAGTATTATATTTGACAAATACTAATTATATAGTATACATAAATATCTAATTTAATTTAATTTTTATTTTTTCTATTTTTAAAATTAATTATACATTAATTATATACCATTATTAATATAAATATAAATTTCACTAAAAATTTATTAATTTACTTGATCTATTTTATTGCTAGTATTGTGATTAAGGTTATTTGTTTTGATGTTAGTATTAAAATCTACTGATATTATAGTTAGATGATAGGCTTTGTGAATTAATTATTTTTTTATTGTGTCAAAATAAGATACTATTATAGTATTAAAATTTTATGATTTTTTTATATTAGTTATTTTTTGAAGTTGAGACTTGATTCTTCATAAAATGTTAGTGAAGATATCTATTTCAAATTTTAATTTTAAGTTTTTAAATATTTTATATTTTATATTTACGTGAGACCAGTTTTATCGGTCCAACCAGTGATTTATCGGTTGAACCAATAAACCAGTGAACCAGTAACTTGACCGGTTCGATCACTACTTCGGTTCTAACAACTATGTTTCAATCTAATTTCAAAAATTTTGATTTACTCAATTTAATCTCCCAACTTAATAGTTATGAGTCACATTAGTTCCTAATCTTATTTTTGTCACTGTCTCACAAAATCGTTAACGACATGCTGAGATGGACTAACGATGGCTACATTATATATTCTAGCGACTATTTGATGTGACAATTGAAATTTTTTTACCTTATTTTTTTAACTAAACACTTAAAACCCTAATATGAGTCACGAATACCTAAGTTAAAAAATCAAACTAAGTAAATTGAAATTTTAAAAATCAGATTAAATCTCGAATATAATTTCAAAATAGAACTTTAACTTATGTAGTGATTAATTTAAATGAGAATCAAATAAATCAAAATTCAACATAATTTTTATCAATGTTTTCAAATTCGAAATTTCTATACGAAAATTAACTAGGATTTTCTTTAAATTAAAAATTTAATTAAATAGTGACTTTAATTATTTTAACCAATGTCCTAATTAATTATTTTTATGTCTTAAAAAAATTGTATATGAGAAAAAAATAATTAATTTGTCTACTTTAATAAATAGTTATTTTACTAAAATGAAAGAAACTATTTTTTAGAATTTTTTAAGAACTAATTAATATTATATATATTTTGTTACACTATATTTAGTTATAAAAATTTTATTTATTTCTAATGCTTATATTAAAAATAAAAAGAAAATTTAAATTAGTGAATCTTAATCTATAATATAATAATAATATAGTAATTATTTTATATATTGTACGAATATAAATTAATTATTTTTTATTTATAAAAATTTTAAGAGATTTTTTTTTGTGACTAAATTTTAAGAGGTTTGAGCTTTATATATATATATATATATATATATATATATATATATATATATTTTGATGTTAATCTATTATCTTTTTTGTTTTAATCCAAATTAAATATTTTTTATTATTTTTGGAAAGAAAATCTTTTGAAAAATTTAATAATATGCGATGAATAATACCAAATAAATTATATAGAAACAAATTAAAACACAATATAAAAATATCTTAAAAAAAAGACGTTTTAGGCGTCTTTATTTATGTGGCCTCCATCACAAAAATTTATATCCAGATAAGAATTAAAAGGGTAAAAGTTATTATCATTAACAAGCATAGAATCACTGGTATATACTACTCTAAAGTCTAATCAAACTATGCATGCATTACCTCATTACTAATCTTAGAAATCAAAAGCACCTCATGAGTTCTTCTTCTTGTTAATCTTCTTCTTGGACTTACTAAAATCTTGGCTCTTACCCACTTCATGTCCATGAATCATACCATGCAGCTCGAAACCAATAAGGTAGCAAAGATAAGTATCAATGGTGATGAACATTGTCTTCTCATCCGTATACACATTGTAATAACAGCACGAGCTTTCTTCATCGTACCAGTCTAGCTTCTCTTCCGGCCTCACCACGTCAAAGTGCTTCCCCAGCACTATCTTCGCCAACTTGTCAAGATTGTACCGCCACAAATCCACCTTCTCCCCTACCTCCTTCATCCCTTCCACCGCCATCGCCCTAAGGTCCAACGCCTTCTTTAGCTCGATCCCGTGGTGCTTCTCCAGCTTTGCCTTCACCTTTTCGATCTCCATTCCCACCGCGATAACCCTAGGATTGGCGAAGAAGTCGCAGAGGGGCCTAGGGTTTTGCTTTGCTTTGTAAGAGTCGGCTTGTTGGAGAAGAGGGTAGAGGAGGCAGTGGGAGCCAATGCAGAGGGAGATGAAGTCGTAGTCGTGGTCCTTGACGCCGCGCTTGGTGTACTTGGTAAATTGGTGCTCGACGGTTACGCCCACAATGACCGGGGTGTTTTTGGGAGTGGACTTGAGGAGGTTGGTGAGCCACTTGGAGAGCGTTTGGGAAGAGGTGGTGTTGATGCAGAGAATGCGTTGGTCGTCGGCATAAACGGTGTAAGGATAATGGCGGGAAGTGAGGTCGTAAGTTTCGACTTCGGTGATCATGCTGGGTTCAATGCTGATCTCGAGAACCATTGTTGTTAGTGGTTGTAGGATTAGGAACTTGCAACGGTTGTCGGATCGTCTTCTTGGAGTGGTCGGAGTGGTGAAATCTGTAAAGATACTCCGCAGTTTGACAGTTATATAGCTTATGATAGTATCTTATCTTAGGTATATAAAAGATAAGATAAAATAAGATAAGATAAGATAAGATATAATAATAATATTGTTATAAAAATTTTATTTATTTCTAATGCTTATATTAAAAATAAAAAAGAAAATTTAAATGAGTGAATCTTAATCTATAATATAATAATAATATAATAATTATTTTATATATTGTACGAATATAAATTAATTATTTTTTATTTATAAAAATTTTAAGAGGTTTTTTTTGTGATTAAATTTTAAGAGGTTTGAGCTTGTTATATATATATATATATATTTATTGATGTTAATTTATTATCTTTTTTTTGTTATAGTCCAAATTAAATACTTTTTATTATTTTTGGAAAAAAAATCTTTTGAGAAATTTAATAATATGTGATGAGGAACACCAAATAAATTATACAGAAACTAATTAAAACACAACATAGAAACATTTAAAAAAAAAAGACATTTTAAACGTTTTTATGTGAGTGACCTCCTAAAATAAAATGAAAGTGGATTTTGATTTTCTTAATGGTGAGTTATATAAACTTATAGAATAACTCGATGGAGCCAATGAGCTGAAAACATCATCTTCTGAAAATTAAATACATATAACAATCGTGTTGCCCCCATCTTTTGTTTGTTTGAATATTCTAAGGGTATCATAATTACTGCAGATAGAGAAGCTACGAAACCATACATACACCAATGGCTGGTTTCTTCGCTTTCACACATTTCGTCTTAAAGTCAAGGTTTACGTGCAATTCTTTCATTTATTCGGTCACCGCCACAATTAATTTATAGTCAATTATTGAGTATTGACTTCGTCAACATTTATCAATCTATATGTAAATCGTCGAGTGTCTCATCAAACACAATTTGATACAACAACGAAAATGATTTAATCATCAAATGATGGAAACGAAGCTCACTACTACTATCCTTGGATTCTTCTTGCTGAGCTTCTTCATCTGCTTCACCACAACAAGAGCACAATCATCATCCCCAAACTACGTTGGAGATGACTGCAAAAACTCGACGGAAGAATCCCTAACAAGTGGATTCAAAACCAACCTCAACAGCGTCCTCTCATGGCTTTCCTCTGATGCTGCCACAAGCAAGGGATACAACCATACCGCCATCGGAACCGCCACTGGCGATGCCGTCTATGGCCTCTATGACTGCAGGTACCGACTACCCTTCCATAAACAGTGTTTCTTGGGTTGCGTGTATTGTATTTTTATTTTTTATTTTATATTTTATTTTCAGTATTTTTTATTTTTTGAATTTTGTAAAAAAATAAATAAAAATAAGAGATAAAAAAAATAGAGAATAAAAACACAAGCTAAATGTATTCTAATTCTTTTATTTTTATTTAGAAATATATATTAATAAATTAAGATTAAATATCATCTTCTACTTTCAAACAAATGTTATACTCTTGTGTAATTTTTAATTTTGGTAAACTTAAAAAAAAAGTTAAATAAATCATATATATATATATATATATATATATATATATATATATATATATATATTTCTCAATTGATGCAGTACTTACTATTAAACACAATATATTTATAAATATCTACATATAAGAAAAACATTAAACTATCAAATTATTCATTCGTGTATATATATTATATATAAAATGAAATAAAATAAACGTGTAAAATAATATATTTATATATATTCGAATATTGATAGTTAGTTTGATATATTTGATTTTTAATATATATATATATATATATAATATTTTTTAAATTTTACAATAAACTTAATGTTAATGCTATAGAAAGTTAGATTAGTTATCTTTGTTGATGGATCGATACATTATTTATGTACAAGTATTTTACATTAACAATATATAAATTATATTTCATTCGCAAAAATTAAATTTTGTTATAAAAGAATAAATTAGGTTAAATATTACGTTACATAAATTTTTTTTATTATTATTAAAAATTTAAAATTGTTTTACACTTGGTGGTAGAGGTGACGTGACAGGCACCTTCTGCCAGTTTTGCGTGTCCACAGCGGCTTCAGACATTGTTCAGCACTGTCCAAACAGATCATCAGCAGTGATTTGGTATAATTACTGCATACTCAGATACTCCAACCATGACTTCTTTGGAAACCTTACAATAACCCCATCATGGCAATTTCCGGGGACCAAGAACAGCACCAACAGCACACAAGAACTCCAGGAAGCAGAGACTTACATGCAGAGCTTGATAAAGAATGCTACTGTGGAGACCAACCTGCTGTATGCAATGGGTGAGTTCAATTCTGGTGGTTCATCAGGGGAAAGGTATGGGCTGGTGCAGTGTAGTAGGGACCTTACTAGTGATCAGTGTAGGCAGTGTTTGAATGCTATGTTGGATCAAGTTCCTAAATGCTGTGCTACAAAAGTTGGATGGCAAGTTTTGGCTCCAAGTTGTTTGATCAAGTATGATGATTTTATGTTCTACAAGATTACTACCAGTCAAGCACCTTCTCCATCATTGAATTCAGGTCAATTCTGAGTTTTATTTGCATTTTTATTTTTTAATTTTAAAATTCTATATATAAAAAATAGAAATTAATTTTTGCACAATTTTAAAAGGATTTTAATTAGGGATTGGATCAATTTTTTTCAATTAATATCAGTCGATTTTATTTTAAATTTTAAACTCTAAATTTATATTTTAAAATTTAATTTCTAATATTATATTCTAATTTTTTAAAAATAAAAATTAAAAATATAATTTTACAAATAAAAAATAATAAATGTTGGTTAATTACGAATTAGTTAAATTTTTTTATACTTATTTTTTTAAAAAAGGGTAAAGTATACTTTTTGTCCCTAAAGTTTGACAAAAGTTTTTAAAATATCTTTAAGTTTTATTTTGTTTTAATTTTGTCCCAAAAGTTTTCGATTTGCATCAAATATACCTCTGACGGCTAAATTTTCAAAAAATTTATGACTAATCTAACAATAATGCATGAAAATGATGCTTGATTTGCTTGTGTTGAGAATTGTTTTTATGAAATTATTGTTGAATTGATCTTAAATTTTTTGAAAAATTAGCCGCCAAGAGTATATTTGATGCAAATCGAAAACTTTTGAAACAAAATTGAAACAAAATAAAACTTAGGGATATTTTTAAAACTTTTATTAACCTTTAGAGACAAAAAATATATTTTATTTTTTAAAAAATAAAAAATAAAAGCCTAAATCAATTTTTCTTGCTTCTATTATTGTCTCATGTTTAAACTAAAAAAAGGTATTGTTATAGTATGTAATATGTATATATCTTGATTTTAGAGCCTTAAAGTCAATTCCCGCTGGAGGGAGGATTCTTCTTGAAAGCTAATATAATTTATAAATAACTAATTAAGTAGATTTAAAACATACATCATCACGTTTTGTCTTTTGTGGGGTCCATAATTAAAATAAAATATACATGTGAATTGCTTAGGTTAGGGTCCATTATCCCTTGTCCTTTTAGAGTTTGGGGTTCGGTAGGCATTAATTTAATACAGCTTGCTTTTTTAGATTTGAAATTAATTAAATCATCTTTTAATTCCTGTCATCTATTTATATTTAATGAGTAGCTGATATGGATATGGCTGGTAAACAGCTCTCTCAGCCATCAACTTGAATAAAAATGTATGTTTCTAGAATACATATTATTAAATGAATACAATTTTTGTGAAAAGGACATAAAATCTAAGTTTTAACTTTTAATATATTCATTATATCGTTATTAAAAGTATTCAAAATTTTTTATTAATAATAATTTTAATATATATATCAAAAACCATATATATTTTTTTCATGTAGAAAAAAGAAAACGTGTTTTTATCTAAACCTTGAAATTTATCATTTATGAGAAGAAATAATAATGGATCCAGTTACATTCGCCATTAGGCCTGACCTATTTAATTAAGGTCCATTTCATATCTAATAAGAAATGGACCCGTGCTTTAAATAATTTTTGTTAAAAAAATCATTTAATAGTATACGCACAAAGCCTAGTTTTAGTAGTCTTGTTTTGCAATATGTGTATCCGAGTTTAAAATTTAGGTGAGGTTAATTATAGATAGAAATTTTTAATATTAGATGTGTGAGTGTGAAGTGTGAATAAGTATAATACATAATCCTTATAGTTAAAGGGAGTTAGTTACATAAAAACGTTTAAAATATTTTTTTAAAGATATTTTTTTTAATAATTAAAATTCAACCTATATAATTGATTAAACTATGTTATTTTTGTCAAAATTAGATGAAATAAATCGATTTGTCGAAAAATCGATAAGCCAAATCTTGAACCAATTTAAATTAATATTTTTTTTTATAAAAATGACTATAATACTCCTATTATAGAAAATGACTTAAAATATTTCTACTATATATTTTAAAACTCTAAATTCTAACTTTTCTATTCTCTCTATGTTGTCATAGAATTAGAATTTAAGATTTTTAAAGTTAATATATATATATAATAAGAATATTTTAATAATTTTTTATAATAAAAGTATTATAGTCATTTTCTATAAAAAAAAAAAGAATATTAATTTAGATCGGTTCAAGATTTGATTTATCGATTTTTCGGTCAAATTGGTTTGTTTGGTCTAATTTTGACAAAAATGACACAGTTTAATCTATTACATAGGTTAAATTTTATTTATTCAAAAACATCTTAAAAAAAAGGACGTTTTAAATGTCTTTGTGTGAGTGGCTCTTGTTAGTTAAAGGTTGTCCAATCCAAACATTTATTAATTGTGTTGTAGGGAAATCACTTATTTGAAGGCAGCAAAAGAAATAAAAAAAAAGTAGAAGTTAATTATTATCCTGTACTTAAATATAAGAAATTTTTTAAATAAAGTAAAAAATATAGTCATACAATAGTTCAAAATAATGATATTCAACATTTTAATAAAAATATATTGTATAATGTACAGATGTTAATTATTATCTAGTAGTAAAATGTTATAATTTAAAAAAATTTAAAGAAAAATCTTAAAAAGAAAAAAAATACTTTTTTTTTTCTTTTTTCTTTTTTCCCAATCAAGAAGCACAAATAACAAGGGTATTATTGCAGGCAATAACAAGGGTACAGGTAAGACAAAAACTTTGATAATCATCATAGTAAGTGTGTCCGTGGCATTAGTTCTACTAAGTTGTGGCATCTACTTCTTATGGAGGAAGAATCAATCAAATAATGGTAACTAACACTATTCAATTTCTCTAACCTCATTTCAAGTACTTGCCTATATCAATAAGATGAAAACTCAGGTGCAGTCGACTTCACGTAAAATTGATAGTTGAAAGTTGTTAGATAAAAATTTAGTCAAATCAATCAAATCATCTAACGGCTCTCAATTATCAACTTCATATGAAGTCGACTGCATATGAGTTTTCACCTATCAATAAACATTATAAACTCATATCATAAACTTTTTATCTGTAGATGCATTATTGTCAGAGACCACTCCTATATCAATACATTATAACCCTTATCAAGCTCAAGGAGACGATTCATTGAATGCTGATCTTCCTACAATCCCTCTATTTTGGATTCGACAGAGCACTAATAACTTTTCAGATTCTTGCAAATTAGGGGAAGGTGGATTTGGTCCTGTTTATAAGGTATCACAATGTGGAAACCATGCCCTATATGCATATAATTTATGAATTTAATTTTGATGCACTGTCAAAGTAAAATAGTTATACACGTACATCCAATTAGTAACACCACATCAATAAAAAACTAAAAATAACTACCTTTTATTTTGACGGTGTGAATGATTGCATAACTGTATAAAATGTTTTACACTGTCGCATCAAAATTAAGCTCATAACTAGAGCGAGACCCGCGCAATGCGCAAAGAAATAGATTATTTATACTATATAGTGTATTTTAATAAATGTTATATTAAAAATATTTTACAAAACATTATTTTAAGATTTTGAATTTATTTATTATTTATATTAGATTTATACAAAATTGTATCTTCATTTTTTTTTCATTTTTTGATTTGCATTAATTGCTACACTTTGTCTTTTCATGTATTTTTTTAATTTGTAAATAATTAAAAAAATGAATGAATGAGAATGAAAAATATATAAAAATATCTTAAATTTAAAATTTTTTTGACAATTGGTATGAGAGATTAAGAAATAAAGAGTAGTAGGAGTCTTAATATGTATAAATTGTAGAATTTGAATATGTTGTAGAATTTAAATATTTGTAACTGAAATTTTTTATAATTATTATTATTATGACACTTTTAATGTATGTTTATTGCATTTAATTAGCACTTGATGTTTTAATTGAATAATAATAGATAAGAGTTTTTTGTTTTAATTTTTTTAAAATATTTTACTAAATGGTGATTGGTTGATTTTCATCTTTTGGCAAATCATCAAAATTGCTGATGTGACATCATTAGCAAAGAAAAGATGACTTAAACTCATTGTAGAGAAAGTTGGTATCAACTTTTATATATTATAAATAGATAAATAGATTAGAAACTTAATTTATTCAAAACAAATTCATAAGTACTCATTTGTGTGTTTACTCTTTTACTTTTACTCATTGTTGCAATTATTGCAATGACTTTTGTACTTGGATTTGTCTTTCTTTGCAAAATCTATATTTAGGGAAGCTTACAAGATGGGACAGAAGTTGCCATCAAAAGACTCTCAAAAACATCTGGCCAAGGTTTAGATGAGTTCAAGAATGAAGTAATCTTCATAGCCAAACTACAACATAGGAACCTTGTGAGACTGTTGGGTTGTTGTGTTGAGGAAAATGAAAAGCTGCTTATATACGAGTACATGTCCAATTCAAGCCTTGCCCTTCATCTATTCGGTAAGTATTAAAGTAATGATAAGTAGTTGAGAGTTAGTAGTTAGTAGATGAATATTTATGAGGTTAGTTGATAATATTCCTATAAATAGCGTGGCTCTTGTATTATGTCAAAATAACTTCAATACATATTTATTATTTTCTTTAATTCTGTCTTTATTTTCTTGTTAGTAAGTTTTGTTACTATAGAACCTCGTGCCTTTAAAATTTTACTTTCAATTTAATTTTCTCTTACTTGTTGATATTGAATGATACAATATAGAAACACTCTTTTATGTAACTTCTCTCTTTTTTTTTAATGTATTTCATTACATAAGTAATTTTATCAAGAAACATTTCTTATCTTGTTGTCAGACGTGGAAAAACGAAAGCATCTAAGTTGGAAGGTTCGAATGAATATTATCAAAGGAATCGCACGAGGACTTCTATACCTTCATGAAGATTCTAGACTTAAAGTAATTCATAGAGATATGAAAGCTAGTAATGTTCTGCTTGATCAAGATATGAATCCAAAAATATCAGATTTTGGACTAGCAAGGACATTTGAAAAAGGCCAGAATGAAGAAAACACTAGAAGGGTTATGGGCACCTAGTATGTCATATTAATGTTATATATATGTGTTGTTACATTATTTTGTATTTTGGCAAAACTAACAATATTCTATTGATTTTTTAAACAGCGGATATATGGCTCCTGAATATGCTATGGAAGGGTTATACTCAGTAAAATCAGACGTTTTTAGTTTTGGAGTTCTTTTACTAGAAATCATTGCTGGCAAAAGGAATAGTGGATTCTATCTTTCAGACCATGGTCAAAGTCTTCTTGTATATGTTAGTTTTCTTGATTCCATTAAAGTATTTTAAAATAAATTGCTATTACAAAACATATGCACATACATATCTGTTTAATTTTTACTATATATATTAATATCCATATTTTTGTGCAGAGTTGGAAACTATGGTGTGAAGGAGAATGTTTAGAGTTAGTAGATCCTATATTAGAAAATACATACATAAGAAGTGAAGTTACAAGGTGTATTCATATTGGTTTGCTGTGTGTACAAGAAGATGCAATAGATCGACCAACAATGTCTACAGTTGTTGTTATGCTAGCAAGTGAGACAATGACACTTCCTAATCCTAATCATCCTGCATTTTCAGTTGGAAGAAAATTCGGTAAAGAAGACGAGTCAACGTCAAAGACTTCTAAAGATAATATCTCTGTGAATGAAGTATCAATCTCAAATGTTTTTCCTAGATAAGTAGTATATACAACATTATAAAAACTGTTTTAGGATTGCTTGATGTACAAGTAATTGCATCAACATATTTGAACCATTCTTGTTTTAAATGAGTGTTGTAGTTCAATTATTAAAGATATGCAATCTGCTCATCATGCAAATATTATAACTTCTCTTAGATTATATGTGTTTATGGATTAAGCTATACCATAAGGAATTTAACCAATATTTTGATGTTTTGGCCCCAATACTTAAGAGTAGTTGATGATGGGATAGAAGTTAATTTTATTGTTGTTAATAGAAAAATGTTTGGGTTAATAAACCAAAATGCTAGATCTTTTCTCAAATTATAAGAATAAGAATATGAAGCAATTTTTATTATTATGTAAAATCTGATGACAGGTGTGGTTTTGTTCTTGGAAAAGGAGTTTCAGAATATTTTGAGTTGTAACAAGTGTCTATTCTTTCTATTATTAGTGGCTCTTGGATTCCTCTTTGGTGGACACTTTTAAAAATAATTGCGATGTTAGCTATTTTGGTAATGGTGCTCAGATTGGTTTTACCTGTGTTAGTAAAGATTGGAAAGGAATGTGACAAAAGACTGTTAAGGAACAATTGAGATTTATGGTATTTTGTTAGGAGAGTTTTTATTTGCTATTTGAAAAGGTTTTTTTAGTCTGGTACTCAAAGCAAAGAGATATTATATGTGAGACAGACTATGTGGAGGCTTTTATTATTGTGAATAATTTTTAGGATTACTTTGATTTTATTGATCATTTGGTATTGAAAATCCGAGATATCATGTTTTAGAAATAGTGCGCTGAACTCCGGTTGATCTTGAGAAATGTAAACACACTAGCAGACATGATGGCAAAGATTGCAATGAGAACCCTTTCTTCTCAAATGAAGCTTCCATCGTTTTAGAAAAAATTTAAAAATAGTATTTAGCGAGAAAAATTTAAGAATAGTATTTAGCAAGACTGCCTTTCTTAAACAATTTTTTATTTGTTTTTCTTTTTTGGTTATTATTTGTTTTCTTTCCCATCACAAAAAAAAAATCACATTTATCATATTTTTTTTAGATCATTTTTGTCAATAATATAATACTTGGGAAATTTACATATTTAAAAAATTTGGAAGAATATGTTACGCAATTACAACCTTTCTTTCAAATATTTTACATATTTACATATTTTGTGTCTGATATTTTAAAAAGTTGTAACTATATAACGTTTTCTTCCACATGTTTTAAATATGTAAATTGCCCAAAATAATTTAAATATTATTTTAGAATAAAAATATTATTTAAGCATTGTTGATCGAAAAATATTTTCGATGAGAGTAAATTGATTTGGAGTGAGTCAGAAACAATTTTTCGAGAAGATGTACGCGTAAGCATGATGTTGGAAGTGATTGGCCCAGATTAGATTTCGATTGACTTATTAATTGGATAGGCCTAATCGAATAAGGGATTCGATTTAAGCAATCAAGTAAGGCATTCGATGGGCTAGTCGAATAGTCATGGAAGTGGAACAGTTAGTGGTTTCTATCACACGAGGAAATCATGGAAAACGTCTATAATCACGCGGAGGGAAGATTACCAAGAGGAATCACATTCAAAGTTGTAAATCTTGTAATTATTTGTAATTAATTGTCAGTTATGTAAGATAGATTATAAATACTAGGAAGGATTAGGGAATAAGGGTTGGAACTTTTACTGAGAAAAATACTCAAGCACACTTACGTCCCAGCAAATTCCTGAGTCTGCAATCGAGTAATTTTTCTGTAGGGTTCCTTCTATCTTTTCATTCTTTCAATTTATTTTTCTGTAAATTTAACATTTCAAGTAATTTTACTTTCCAAGTGTTCTTTATTTTTATTGTTCAATTTATTCTTCTGCACTTTAATCTTTTATGTTGAAGTCCTTTGATCCAATCGAAGGTATTTTATTGTTTTCTTTTAATTTCAATGCGAATTATTTTTATTTGTGAACAATTTTCCTTTTTGAAAATCCTTTTTCTTCTTTATTTCTTCTTCAATTTACAGAGTTTAATTTATTTCTATTTCCAAAATTTATCTAATGGAAGACACTTTGATGCACTTCTAGAAAAACTGGTACCTGCACAGAGGAGTAGATTTCACTCCCAGACCATTAGAATCTAACCACCATCTATTTGCTAAAAATCGACAAAACAAATTGGCACGCCCAGTGGTACAGTTTTTTCGAAGTGTGTCAAACAAATATTTTTTCTAGTGTTTCTTAGTGTATGCAATTACGAAGTGCGAAGATCATTCACATGGCTAATGAATTATCAAATGTGAATGGTGGTTCATCCACTAATGATAGTATACCAGTATCTATGCAGCAAGCCGACGTATCTTCACGTTCGAAAGGTGTAATTGGAACTGAAAGTATAGCAGTTACGACTGTTCAGATTGGAAATCTTGGATGTAACACTCATCCACGTGGCCCTGTGCCACCATATCAACCTCTATTAACCATTGGTTGGCCTCCTTATAGTCTTCCTCCTGGTTATACCCCATCGGTGGGAGGTTTTATTCCGCCTATCCGTTTTGGTAATGCAAATGGAGTAAATAATACTCAAAATCCACAACAACATTCCGAATATTCTCGCGATTATAATCTGGGCTCCACTTCGAATGCTGCTAATTCAATGGCAGTATATCGACAACAAGTGGAGGAAAGTCACCATGACTTGGTCAATTCATTGACCCAACAAATGACTACAATTCTGAATTCCATGATGGCTGATCATGAATCGAAATTTGAGCGTCTTGCTAGACAAGTCGAAAGGATTACTCGAATTGTTGATTATGATGAAGGTGAAAGGCATAATGCCAGGGAAAATAACGAAGGAGTAGAAAATATTTTTCAAAATGAAAACAATGTTTTGAATCAAGAAAACCCATATGTGGTTCCCTGAGGTCAAAATGCTGATGACTTTTTAGCCAGGTTACGTGGCGGTGAACGTTATCAAGTCACTAGAATTGTGGAAGAAGTATTAAATCAAGTTGGGCTGAATGTTGGTTTTATGAATCAACCAAATTTTATGTATGCTTTTCCCCAAGTTGTTCAGATGGCTGAAGTGCCAAGAGGGGTGAAGAATCCGAAGATAGTCACAAAATTTGCTGGTGAAGTTGGAGAATCAACTACTGAACATGTTGCTCGTTATTTGGTCGAGATTAGGAACTTAGCTAATGATGAAAATTTGAAAATGAAGTTTTTCCTTCTTCAATGACGAAGAATGCATTTACTTGGTTTTCGAATCTCAGACCAAATTCGATCACAACATGGAATCAGTTAGAAACTACTTTTCACGCTCAGTTTTATCGAGGGGAGATGAATGTAGCAGTTACTGATCTAGTGGCTTTGAAATGTGAAGATGGTGAAACCATCGATGATTATTTAATACGTTTCAAAAACTCTAAAAGTAGATGCTATGTGTCATTACCCGAAAGTGAGATAGTGAAAATAGCAACCATGGGGTTAGGATTCTATATGCGCAGAAAACTGCGTAATGTGCATATTCCTGATTTGGCCCATTTGGCTGAAAAGGTTCGACAGACTGAACTCATGAAAAAAGAGAAAGAAAAGTATAGAAATGAGCAAATGTCAAAGAGTAAACCTTTTACTCGAAAATAAAAGGTTGCTTATGTAACCATGGAGTCCTCAGAGGAGGAATTTGATTTTGAAACAGAAGTCGATTTGGCTGAACTTAAGAAAGGTCCTCCATATGTTTGTTCTTTACTGAAGAAATTGCCTAGTAGTGAAAAGTCGAATGATTTCAAAACTAAAAAGTGAAAAGAAGTATAGTTTTGATATCTCAAAATCTGATCAGATTTTCGATGTGTTGCTTAAAGATAAACAATTAATTCTACCTGAGGGTAGAACTTTACTTTCCGTGAAAGATTTAAAAGGAAAGGCTTACTGTAAATTTCACTAAGCAACAAGTCATTCGACTAAAAGTTGTGTCCGTTTCAGGGACTTGATTCAAGAAGCAATAATGGAAGGACGGTTGAAATTCGATGATGGCAAGAAAGAGATCAAGGTTGATGTGGATCCCTTCGAGGTCAATGCTATTTATGTCGAACCTTGCCTAGGGGTGAATATGGTTGGCATGTCTTATGACTTTGATGTGGCTCTTGACGATTTTGAGTCACAGGTGAGATCTGTATACCCTAGAACATGAGATGGCTTGCTGGATTTCTTGGTTCAACAAAAGATCAAAGATCGGGACGTATCTCTGTGTCCACGGTGCAATGCTGTCTTTGATGCTGAAGTAGCAGCAATCTTTGAAAAGGAAATGATGAAGAAAGAATTGGCTCATAGGGAGGAGCAAGCGCGCTAGAGGTAGCCAATTCGACGTGTGGAGGGTTCTAGTTCAAAGATCCCTCAGCATGATGTGACTACAACTTTAAGCTGATCCCAGGCTATAGGTGTTCAGTTGATTAGGAATTGTCAGGAATTTCAGAGGCGTGATCATCTGTATCGACGTAATCCTCAATGGGGGCATCGAGCACCTTCCCGAAATCAATATTCCTACTATCGAGGCCGGGCTAGGGGTTATCCAAGAGGAAGAGGTGGAAGGAGAAGTTTCAATCAGAGTAAAAAACTTCAGCTAGAGGCAGGCAAGGAGATAAGCAAGGGGCAACGCCTTCTGTAACACCCTAATGCTTTTAAACCGGGTTAAGCCTTATTTGAAATATATTAGTCATAGATATTAAAAAAAACGGGCATGCTAAACTATGAAGGCACAACAATGACAAGCTTTACTCATACCAAATAATCATAAAAAGAAACATCATAGTTGCAATTACAATCACTCAATAAAAATAAAACAAGACACATAGGAAATCCTAATTCTCTTAATTTGTTTAAATATGACTGAAGCAATCGCCTATTCTTCCTTCTTAAAGTAAACTCTTAATGTTTTGTATCTACATCCTCGATAGCTTGCTCCCACTAGTTCACTTGTCTTTTCACCTCAACTGAGCAGTGTATTGCTTTGTACTACATCATTCCTGAAGATGGTACGGAGAGAGGGGTGAGAAACAAAAGTTTCTCAGTAGTTTATCTATATGGTGTCATCGTATCCATCCCCAGCCACTCCGAGTTTTAAAATAAAAACAGTGATAATGCAAGGTTGTTCAATTATTATTTTCAAAAATCCTTGTTAGTCGGAGTGGTGTGACTTTTAGATGCTTCTCATTTACTTATGTTATGACATGTGTGATGCATATAAAATGCCTATAGCGTTAAAATATATAAATGTAAACTCATGAACCTTAGTATAATGTTCTCATAGGCCATAAAGCAAGGCAAAATAAATAATAAATAAGAGAATAATAGTAACATTCCCATAGATAAGTCAAACAGAATAGATCTGAATAAAATAAAGATCTTAAACAATATCATCCATCATACGAAAAGGAACCTTGGAAGAAGGATCTTTAAATGCAATCATAATCATAAATTAAAAAGGATAAAAGAAGAATAATCATGATCATACATTCATACTTTTCATTGTACTTTTCATTACTTTTTCTCTCGTAGCTTTTATGAAAGGTATTGAGCTCAAACCGATATAAAAAATGGGAGTCCCCTTCCCTTACCGAAGGTTCTTATCCCAAACGTTTTGGCGATCACCTTCCCTTACCGAAAGATCATCTCGATCGATCACCTTTCCTTACCAAAGGATCATATCGATATCTTGTCTTTAGGGGTCACCTTCCCTTACCGAAGGATCATTCCCTCAGTTCAATTTACAATCAAGGTTATTTAGACATACACAAGAAAAAGTTATGTCAACAATGATATCTTATTATATAAAATTGATGGGATAGTCCCCTTTCTTACCGAAGGTTCTTATCCCAAAGGTTTGTCGATCACCTTCCCTTACCGAAGGATCATCTCGATTCGATCATCTTCCCTTACCGAAGGATCATCTCGATTATCTTGTCTTTGGGGGTCATCTTCCCTTACCGAAGGATCATTCCCTCAGTTCTTTAATGCACATAAGATTGTTATTATAATGCATAATGCGTATGAAGGAAAGATACATTATACCATGACATGCAAATAAAGCTAACATCTATGTTCGAAAACATTTAAAACATGACATATAAAAATTAGCACAAAACCCCTACCTCGAGTGAAATTCCGATAGGTATTTCGATGCAAATAGATGTGATTTATTAGTGAAGAAAGACTTGTTCCATAGCTAGACTTTGTGTATACTAGAATATTTTGTATAGAAGAAGGGAATAGAATGAGAAAGGAATGATCAAATAGCTTAGGAAGCATTTAGGTGAAATCTTCAATCTGAAACATCAATTTGTGAGCCCTATAACATTTTCTACGTTTGGAATTTGGAAATATCTATTAGAGCCAAATTTATAGAGAATTGAATTATCTTTAAAACGAATCTTAAACGAAGTCAATCGGATAACCACAGCTTGAGATATTCTCGAAATACTGTTGCTATATCAGGCTGGCTGATAAGAGCGCAATTTTCTACTATGAACTTGTAACCGATTTATCTATCTAATTTAATTTGAATTTGATTTTATACTGAACTTAAGGAATAGAGCTAGTATTCTTATCTTTTCATATAACTAAATATCATTCAAATCTAATAAATGTAGAATTAATTATACCTATATTTTAAAAGGTTGTTTATTGTCGGTTAGAGATTTACTATCACTAGTATTTTCATGTGTTTAAATTTTAAATTCAAATCTTAAATCATTACCATTCTAATTAATTAATTAGTTATTAAATAATGATTTGATTCAAAAAGTTGGGATGTCACACCTTCTGTGCACTCTCGAATTGTCTTTCCTTCTGATGGAGAGACTTATCCCAAGGAAATTCCATCGCATGCAAAGATTAAAAAAGGCAAAGTAGTGGCCCAGTCCTCAGGAGTTGACAAAAATAAAGATGTCGATGTCGATGAAGAGTATTTTGATGAAGGAGATGATGACATGATATGGACGATTTCGATCATCCCAACTGAATACCTTGGGGAATGCGAGAGTAATCCAGATGAAGATTATGATCAGGAAGATGAGGAGGCTTTCTTCTTTATTCGAATTGAAGATGAACTGGGGTATTTTTCTCGGCCTACTGAAAAACAAATGTCCTATTTACGCCCACTTCATATTATCACCATTTTAAATGGATTCAAGATAAACAAAGTATTGATTGATGGTGGGGCAGCAATTAGTCTTCTGCCTTAGAGGATGTTAATAAAAGTAGGGAAACATTTTGATGATTTGGTCCCTACAAATATTACTGTGACTGATTTTAGTGGGACTTCTACGCCAGCAAAAGAGCTGGTTACTTTGACTGTGAAGGTTGGGTCATCAGAAAGACATTCGGTGTTTGTGGTAGTTCCATCAAAGGCCAGTTATAATGCTTTGTTGGGGCGAGATTGGATTCATGGTGTGGGGTTTGTACCTTCTACTGTGCATCAAAGTGTGCTTCTCTGGACTAAGGAGGGGAAGCCTGAGGTCGTCAAAGTAGATTCGAATTTATATGTCGAACAACTGCATGCCGATTTCAGGATGTATAATCGTAAGTTAAAGCCCTTAAATGTTGATCGATCACTGAACCCTTATAATTGTGAAGGGTGTTATTTGTCTTCGGAAGGCCTCTCGGTGAAGTTGTGTTATCCAGAATTGGGCTTCGAGCCGACTGGTTGGGATTGTCTTTCTTGAAGATCTTGAAGAAACTGCTCTATGGACCAGGTTGAGGGAGTTTCCGACTACCTGGTAACATTACATAACTATTTAAATAATTTTCAGTTTTTAGAGAATAAAGATGATTCTTCTGATGAAGTTGAATCAAATAGGGTTAGTAATCTTATTAGTTGTAATGTGTTCGATTCGACATCTTCAGTCGAATTTAGTTATGATTTCCCTATTTCTTGTAATGAAACTAATGATGCGAGCCGGATTGCCAATTTAATAGCAGAGACTCATTGTGTATAAAATAGAAGTAATGATAATTTAATCAATGATCAAGTCTCTTCTGTTTCTGATGATTCAATTGATTTCACTTTTGATTGCATATATGATTTAGAACCATTGGGTTTCGAAAAATACTCAATCAAAGATGATCATTATTATAAAGGGTTTGAATCTCAAGATCCCTTAGAAGAAATTAATCTGGGGACTCCTGATGATGTTCGAATTACATATATTTGTAAAGATCTTGTTGATCTTTTTCGAACTTAACTCTTCAATCTTTTACATGAGTTTAAAGATTGTTTTGCTTGGGATTATCATGAGATGTCTTGTCTCAATTATTCATTAGTGGAGCATCTATTAGCATTAAAACCCAATGCTTGACCTGTGAAACAGACTTCAAGACGTTTTGCTCCTGAAATTAATATAAAAATTAAAGAAGAGAGATAGAACGCTTGATCAAAGCGATATTTATTCGAACTGCACGTTATATTGAGTGGGTGTCGAATATTGTCCCTGTCATGAAGAAAAATGTGAAGTTAAGAGTATGCATCGATTTTCGGGATTTGAATAATGCTACTCCAAAAGATGAGTATTTTATGCCTATCGCAGATATGTTAATTGATTCTGTGGTGTGAATTTTCTAACCACAGACTAACTGACAAGTGCACCGGGTCGTACCAAGTAATACCTCAGGTGAGTGAGGGTCGATCCCACGAGGATTGATGGATTAAGCAACAATGGTTAAATGATTTACTTAGTTAGGCAAGCAGAAAATAGTGTTTGGATGTTCAAAAGGTTTAAGTTGAAAATATCAGAAGGTAGGCACGTAAGTAATTAAGTTGAAAATAAAATATGGGAGAAAACAGTTAAGGCTTCAGAGTTATCTATTTTCCTGATTGATTTTTTCTTATTAACTATTTTAATCATGCAAGATTTAATTTATGGCAAACTATATGTGACTAGACCCTAATTCCTTAAACCTTTCTAGTCTCCTCTAAAAATTCATTAACTGCCAATTCCTTGGTCAATTAATTCCAATTGGAAGCTACATAATCAAATTCCAGTTTATATGCCACAAAAATCCTAATTATCCAAAAATAAGATGATTATATGTCACGTATCCCGTTAAATCCAGATAATTAAAATTTAGGAGAAATTGTTTTCAAACTGTTGTTCAAGTAAAGAGATTTTCCAAGTTATACAAGAACTCAATTAGAACATGGGTCATACTTCCGTTCCACTCAAATTCATAAGATAAAGAGCGAAAATAATCCTTAAATTATAAATCCATACATGAATTAAAATAGAAAAAGCAATAAAATCAATCCATACAAATAGACAAAGCTCCTAACCTTAACAAATGAGGTTAGTTGCTCATGGTTCAGAGAAAAATAGGATTCTGATAAAATGTATTTTGGTAGTCTGGAATGGGGTATTACCTCAAAGAGAAGTTTCTTTTCCCTTTTATATCAAATCCTAATTAATTTAAAATATATTATCTAAAACGAAAAATAATATCTTTTCCTAAAAATAATATTTGAATTTAAATCAGAATAATCAGCAAGTCTTCAGTTGATGGGTGGGGACCACTTGTTTCGTCTATTTTGCAGCTTCTGATCTGTGTTTCCTGGGCTGGAAAGTGGGTCAAAACAGCCTAGAAATCGCCCCCAGCGTTTTTCTGTGTTTTCTGCACGTGGCGCATGTCACGCGTATGCGTCAGTCACGCGTACGCGTCAGTCACGCGTACGCGTCAGTCACGCGTACGCGTCAGTCACGCGTACGCGTCAGTCACGCGTACGCGTCAGTCACGCGTACGCGTCAGTCACACGCACGTGTCGCCATGGAAAGCTCTAAATCACGCGTACACGTCAGTCACGCGTACGCGTCGCTCCTCGCTGCCATCTTCTTTAATTCTTGTGCTGCAGAAACTCCATCAAATCCAGCCGAATGCTACCTAAAATAAACAAAATTGCAAAAGACAAAAAGTAGCATCCATATTGGTTAAAAGATAATTAATTCTTGATTAAACTCAACAATTTAAGTGTAAATTCACCAGGAAAAGATAAGAAAGATGCTCACGCATCATTCTACAGCAGGAAATGAAATCGTTAGTTTCATGGACGATTACTCTGGATATAACCAAATTTTCATTGCAGAAGATTATGTGGCCAAAAATGCTTTTCATTGTCCTGGGGCATTAAGTACAAATGAATGGATAATTATGCGTTTTGGCTTGAAAAATGCTGGAGCAACATATCAGCGAGTAATGAATGCTATTTTCCATGAATTTATTGGAAAATTTATGAAAGTATATATCGATGACTTTATGGTCAAATCGATTTTGATAAGTTAGCACATTGATCATTTAAGGAGAGCATTCCTTACTATGAGAAAGAAAGGGTTAAAAATGAATCATTTGAAATGTGCTTTTGGCGTATCGGTTGGAAATTTTTTGGGTTTTTTTGTTCATAAAAAAGGGATTGCTATCGATAAAAATAAAGCAGATGCGATATTGGCGTTGTCTGCACCCATATCGAAGAAAGAAGTACAATTCTTTTTGGGTAAGATAAATTATCTTCGAAGATTCATTTCGAATCTTTCAGATCGAACTAAGGTGTTTACACCTCTAGTGAAACTAAAAAATGGTTCACAATTCGATTAGACAACAGAACATCAGTTGGCATTCAATTCGATTAAGACTTATTTGTCTAAAGCCCCGATTATGGCAAATGTTCATCCGTCTGAACCTGTAAAATTATATATTGCAGCATCTGAAAATACTATAGGGTGTATGTTAGCCCAAGATGATGAAAACGGGCATGAGAGGGCAGTTTATTACCTTAGTCGAGTTTTAATTGATATCGAAACAAGGTATTCCCCGATCGAAAATTGTGTTTGTCTCTATATGTTGGCTAAATTAGTGAAAGTTATAGCACAAAGATCTTATTAAATATATGTTGAGTTTCCCTATATTCAGGGGACGTTTGGGGAAATGGATGTTGGCGTTGACAGAATTCGATTTACAGTATGTTCCAACAAAGGCTGTCAAAGGACAGGTCATTGCAGATTTTCTTGTAGATAATTTGAAAGATCTGCATGACCAGGGGGCAAATATAATCGATGTGGAAGTCAACTATTGGAAATTGTATTTTGATGGATCGAAGCATAAAGATAGTGTAGGGGTTGGAATCCTTGTTGTTACGCCAAAAGGTATTCCATCAAAATTTTTGTTTGAATTAAAGTATCCTTGTTCCAATAATGTGGCCAAATATGAGGCTCTGATTTTGGGTCTTGAAATTTAATCGACAAAGGAGCTTTAGAGGTTCAAATTTTAGGGGATTCACAGTTGGTTTTAAAACAGTTATCGAAGGAGTTTAAGTATAATAATGAGGCGTTACAAAAATATTTAGTAACTGCTTGGGAATTATTAACGTCTTTTCGAAAAATTTCTTTGGTGCATATCCCTAGAATTCATAATGAAATTGCTAATGAGTTAGCCCCAATTGCTTCGAGGTATCGGATCGGTTCAGAAACTATTAGGAAATTATCTAGTATTCATCAAGTTTTAGTGCCAGCAAATGAAAGAGAAGTTTTGTGTATAGATGAATTGAAGGATTTTGATTGGAGAAAACCTATTTCTCATTATTTCAAAAATTCCAATATTGCAGTCAATAGAAAGATAAAGTTGCAAGCATTAAATTTTGTCTTAATGGCTGATGAATTGTATAAAAAAGGGATTGATGGGAGTTTATCGAGATGTCTAAGCCGAGATGATCAGAACATTGCCTTGGGTGAAGTCCATAATGGAATATGTGGTGCTCATTAGGTAGGAAAAAAGATGAAATTGGTGTTATATCACAATCATGTGTATTAGCCATCTATGATAAAAGATTGTATTGATTATGCGAAGGCATGTCAAGAATGTCAGAAACATGGTTCGGTACAACAGATTCCAATGGATGAATTGCATTCGATAATAAAACCGTGGCCGTTTAGAGGTTGGGCTTTAGATTTGATTGGGTTGATTCATCCTCCTTCATCAAAACAACATAAGTTTATCTTAGTAGCAATCAATTATTTCACAAAATGGGTTGAAGCAGCTCCCCTAATAGAAGCTGGTCAAAATGAAATAATAGACTTTGTCGAGGAACATATTATCCATCAATTTGAAATTCCTCAGACATTGAGTACTGATCAACGAACTATGTTTACTGGTCAGCAAATTAAAAATTTTGCGGCCTCGAGGAATATTAATATGGTTACTTCAACTACTTATTATGCGCAAGCTAATGGGCAAGTAGAGGCAGCGAATAAGATCCTGATAAGTTTGATTAAAAATCATATCGAAAATAAGCCTCGAACATGGCATGAAACTTTAAGCCAAGTATTATGGGCATATCGAAATTCGCCAAGAGGTTCGACGGGAACTTCACCTTATAAATTGGTGTATGGCCATGATGGAGTGTTACCATTAGAAATTAATTTGAATATTTTAAGAGTATCAAGACAGAATGATTTACCAGTTGATGATTATTGGAATGCAATGTTTGATGAGTTAAATGAATTAGACTCAGAGCGAATCCTGGCACTCGATAATGTGATTCGACAAAAAGAAAGTATTGCTCGAAGTTATAATCGTCGAATCAAAGGAAAATCTTTTAGGATCGCGAGTTAGTTTTAGAAGTCATTTTACCGATGGAAAAGAAATCGAGATATCTGGGCAAATGGTCCCATGTTTGGGAAGGTCCTTTTCAAGTAATAGGGACGTATTATGGAAATGCCTACCAGATTAAAGATATCGAGTTAGGAAAGGTGATTAACTCGATTAATGGAAAATGCTTGAAATATTTCTATTGTTGGCAAAAGTAGAAGTTCAACATGCATAAGTCCAGAAAAGATGAAAACCATCACAAAAAGTAAAACTTGAGATGAAAAGAAATTCCAGGTGCTACTAGTTTTGCTAAATCAGAGCGTAGCTTTGCCCTTTTGCTGTCCATAATTGAAAGTGCCTCAATTTGTTTGAATTTGTTAAATTGGACTTTCTCAAGTTATTTTTCATATTCTTCCCGCTTGGTCTCAATTGAAACAAGCTCTTGAATAAGGTGTTGTTGTTCTTGTTGAGCAGCTGCCAGAGGTTTGGCTATAGTGGCTCGACTCTAGCGTACTTTTGCAAGCTTTTCCTTAATTTGAGCCAATTCTGCTTCAAGTTTCTCTTCTTCTTTGTCATGAAAAGTTTGAACGGAAATAGCATGGGAGATTCTCAGATCAAATTCCTCATGAGAAGCTTGAATTGGTCGAGCGGCTGCAAAACAACTTTTAATATTAGTTTTGATTTCAGTTTTCTCAGTCTCAGTTTATTGGAGTTGAAATTGAGAAGCGACACTTTCATTAAGAAGTTGTTTGAATTCTTGAATTGAGGTAGAATTTGGTGTGTTAGATGGGTGTTCAAAAGAAGAATTCAAAAGATCAGCCAGAAGTTGGTTAAGAATTGTGTCAATAACCCATGTGGTTGGTGGATGATCTAAGAGCTTTATGAGCGATCAAAGCTACTATCGAGTGTCAGTGTTTAATTTGAATGAAGATCTTGATGTAGCAAGTCTTGAGAGCGTTGGCACTGGCACAGGTACTGCATTTTCTTGGATAACTTGGTTTAAAACAGAGATTAAGTTGGCCAAGGTAGCACTTGTAGGAGTGGTGGAAGCACTGGATGTTTCAGTTCTTGGTCCAGGAGGAGTCTGAAAATCAACTCGGTGAGGAGGACTAGGCAGTTTTGGAGGGGTTCCAAGACTCTGGACCGAGATGAATCTGAATTTGTTGTCTCAACATTTCGAGAGGGAGATTCGGAATCTAGAGCCACTTGGTTCTCCACAGAAAGTGCGGCCTGGTTGTTGGGTGAAGTTGATTCAAGAATGAGAGTTTGAGTTGGAGAATGCTATGGATGGTCTTTTGTCAAATCAACCATCGACGTTACATGAGAAGGTGGAAAACCATTGTCAAGTGGTTGAGTAGGTCCTGTAGCTTGAATAGAATCATGGGACGAAGAATGCCCTTGATCATGATGCTGTTGCAGAATTGGCTGGTCAGGTATCACAGAAGACGTAATTGAATAAGTAGCAATTATAGGCAGGTACGAAAGGTACATAATTATGAGTTAAAAACCATTTCAATTTAAATAAGACATACATAGAAATGTTAAGTGTTACCAGTGTAAGTCTTTGTTGCTAAATTGGTTGAGGACCAGGATCCAAATCGGCCGTGTCTTCCGATTGGGAGGAGGCAGTGAGAGTGTCCTTATTGGTTGGTTCACTTTCATCAGAACTCTCACTTGATGATGGTAGCACTAACTGGTAAGAAGCTCAGAATTGAGTATGGTTAAGAAAATACAATTTGTAGAACATTCTAAGTTAAAAGGAAAAGTTGTGAGTAAAAATAGTTACCTTTCGAGAAGTTCTGGTAGGAGTCCTTCTACTTTTATGTGGTGGTGTCCGAGCAGTGTCAGCTTTCTCTTTGTGAGTTCTTTTTGGGGAACTTTCGGCAACAAAAATTGTTCGAACAGTAGTTTGTTGAATTTCTTCCAAGGTATGAGTGTACCTTGAATGGTAAGCAGCCCATCATTCAAAACAGGATTTGGTGATGTAGGAGCTGCGATCGTAGATCAAGAAATTGAAATGATCCCTGTGTTGTTGATTTTTTCAGAGGCAAGTATTAAAATCTTCTTGAGTTGTTAAAGCAATGTGGCAAAAAGGATCATCATTTCGAGGCTGTAGCGTTGGGATAGTTTGAGAAAACCCCAATTGTCTAGTTGTTAAATGAGGAGTATATATGTTTATCTTGAACTTTTCTTTTTTGTGTAAATGCAACCCTATCGGAATTACTTGAACAGCCAGCAGGTTTGCCCAACTTCGATTTGCAAGTTCACTCTCTTCATTAGTGTTTGAAAAGAGTAAACGATCAAGCCAGACAGGGCCCAATTGCGACACAGAAAAGGAGTGAAATTGAGTTGGTCATTTTCAAAATCTTTGCAGGAATGAAAAAGAGAGAAAATAGCCCAGAATCTGTCTTCGTCTGATTGGGTGTTCAGAAAATTGGGTTTGTAATTAGAAAATCAAAAACCTTCAATGTGTTGCTTGTCAGTACTGCCACCTCCAGGTTTTATCATAAAATTTTCAAAAATGGCATTGAACCATAATTGAAGAAGCCACAGAGGGTCTCCTGCACTGATTATTTTATTGTCTCGAAGGTCACAAGCAAATTGACCAAGTTCTTCAAAAATGTGCCCTAGAAGAAGTTTGGCCAAGTTGAGAACTTTCCCTTAATGAAGAAGAGTAGCTAAGGGAAGGAAGAGTTTTGACATTTGTACACTTCGAGAGAAGAACAGGATTGCGTTTAACCAATAAAATAGAAAGGTTACATGTTCATCATCTGTGATTTTCATACCTTCTGCACCCATGTTATGGGCAATAAAGTCACTGTAGGAGTTGGTTAAAACAATATTATACTGACGCTTGGGTTGTGTGTTAGGGGTACAGTCTGGAGAATTTATTAGGAGTCCTGTAATAGCAGCTATGTCGAGGAGAGACATTCCGATCATTTCACAAGGAAGGTGGAAGTTGTTGGTTGTCCTGTTTCAGAAATAAGTTACAGCCCCAATCATCCAAGGGTTTGTTGTAAGTGAGAAATGAGAGAGCCTTAGTACCTCATGTATTCCTAAAGCTCCCCAGTCAGCACTTTTTGTGGGTTCAAGGCGTTGGTACCACGTTGTAAAATCAAATCCTCGAGGATTGATTTTTGGATTATTCCTGAAGGATTTTTGATTGATGAAATGTGAGATGTTAAAAGCTTGGTTTATCATCAAATCTTCCCCTTCAGCGCTTGAGAAGAAAGAAAATTTTTTGTTTGCTCTCTCAACAGATTCAATCGGTCTGAGGAAGCAATGTGTATCTGCATCAATTGTGAAGGGGATTAAGATTATGGAATCATTAGTTTGCAAATGGGGATCGTCAATGACTTCATCATTGACTTGATTGAGAATGCGAAGGGCTGGTGGAGATGGTGGTGCTACTGCTAGACCTTTACCCTTGTCTTGAGTGGCAGCATGAGAGGAGGAACTAGCCATTGTTGAATAGAGAAAAAGGATATTAAAAGTTGGGGATTTTATGAAGAAGTTCTTGGTGTAAGGAGGATTTAGAGAATAATGAAATTCGAAAGATTCGAACAAAGGTAAGAGTGATGAATTTAAAGTATTACTGTAGCCGTTACTGTGGAAAGAATGCGAATAGAGGTAACTTCGTGAGGAAGATGAAGTGATAGAGAGAGAAAGCGCAAATTACCAGAGACAAGTCGAGTGGGTCAGAATTAATGGGGAGTTTAAATGACAATTATTACTAATTTGAAAACTGACGTTTTTAATTTTGGATTAAGTGTTTTATCTTCTGATAATGTTATCGAAGGCAAACACATTAATCCAAGGGGGCAATTTGTTGATCGAAAAATATTTTTGATGAGAGTAAATTGATTCGGAGTGAGTCAGAAACAGTTTCTCGAGAAGATGTACGTGTAAGCATGAGGTTGGAAGTGATTGGCACAGATTGGATTTCAATTGACTTATTAATTGGATAAGCCTAATCGAATAAGAGATTCGATTTAAGCAATCGAGTAAGACATTCGATGGGTTAGTCGAATAGTCATGAAAGTGGAACAGTTAGTGGCTTCTATTACACGAGAAAATCATGAGAAACGTCTATAATCACGCGACGGGAACGGTTACCAAGAGGAATCACATTCAAAGTTGTGAATCTTGTAATTAATTGTAATTAATTGTCAGTTATGTAAGATAGATTATAAATACTAGGAAGGATTAGGGAATAAGGGTTGGAACTTTTACTCAGAAAAACACTCAAGTACACTCACATCCCAGCGAATTCCTGAGTCTGCAATCGATTGAGTAACTTTTATGTAGGGTTCCTTCCATCTTTTCATTATTTCAATTTATTTTTCTGTAAATTTAACATTTCAAGTAATTTTACTTTCCAAGTGTTCTTTATTTTTATTGTTCAATTTATTCTTCTGCACTTTAATCTTTTATGTTGAAGTCATTTGATCCAATCGAAGGCATTTTATTGTTTTCTTTTAATTTCAATGCAAATTATTTTTATTTGTGAACAATTTCCCTTTTGAAAATCATTTTTCTTCTTTATTTCTTCTTCAATTTACAGAGTTTAATTTATTTCTATTTCCAAAATTTATCTAATGAAAGACACTTTGATGCACTTCTAGAAAAATTGGTACCTGCACAGAGGAGTAGGTTTCGCTCCTAGACCATTAGAATCGAACCACCATCAATTTGCTAAAAATCGACAAAACAAGCACTAAAATTTTTTACCTTAATAATTAATTTTAACGGTTAATTTTGTTATACACATAACGCAATACTTTTAAAATTTACAGAAGAAAAAATGTTTAATTATTCTGCAGGTCCCTATAGTTTCGCCAAATTTTCAATTAGGTCCCTATGCTTTTTTCTTTTCAATTGGATCCCTATACGTTAATTTTTTTTCAATTTATTCCCTCTTAACGTTAAGCGTAAAAAAAGTTAATAAATTGTAAAATTACTTATATACCCCTATTGGTTCAAACTTCTGATTTCTCATATATTTCTCTTTTTTAACGTTTTTCCTTCTTCTCAAAAAAAAAAAAAAAAAGAAAAAGAAAAAGAACCCTCATAATCCAACATCATCAAAGCAATAACAATCAACATTCAACTAAATTCATAACCCGCACAAAATTCAACAAAATTCATAATTGGCAAAAATTCAGAAATCAATTCAAACAAAATTCAGAAAATCAAAATAAAAAACTCCTGCATATATATCTTCCTCCAAAGGCTTCTTAGGCAAATAGTATATTGGAGGCTCTGCTTTAGTCTTGGAAAAATGCATGCTACATTCAATCAAAGAAAAGCCAAAAAATGATCAAAGAAAAATTCATATGTCTACCTAAAAGGAAGATAGCGATTTGTGAGAGAGGGATTAGTCCAAGAGAGCAAATAGGCCATGTGGTGAAAAATTTAGGTGGGGTTGGAATGATTCTTACCAACACTGAAACATACGAAGAAGAAAGATGGTAAAGATCTCAAAAATTATGTATTAATAAACAAAAATGCCACTGCAACTTTTTCATTTCTTGGAACAAGGTTAGGGATTAAGCATTCACTTTTAGTAGCAGCATTTTCATCAAGAGAGCCTAATTTCCTCTCACTTGAAGTTTTGAAGCCAGATTTGGTTGCTCCTAGTGTGAATATTCTTGCTGCTTGGAGTGAAGATGTTGGTCTATCAGGGTTGGCAATAGATCAAAGAAGGGTAAAGTTCCGCATAGTTTCTAGAACCTCAATGTCAAGCCCTCATGTGAGTGGTATAGCCGCATTGATTAAGGCTAAGCATCCTCAATGGAGTCCAGCAGCTATAAAATCTGCACTGTTGATAACAACTTAAGTTGTTGACAACACCATGAAGCCAGTGAAAGATGCATCAAATGCTGAAAAGCTTTCAAGTCCTTATGATCATGGTGCCAGTCACATTAACCCACAAAAGCACTAGACCCAAGTTTTGTCTACAATATCAAGCCACAAGATTATTTTGATTTTCTGTGCACTCATAATCTAACTCCAAACCAGTTAGGTGTCTTTGGCAAATACGCAAACAGGTCATGTGCACATTCTCTAGCTAGCCCTGGCGACTTAAACTACCCTGCAATTTCATTGGTGTTTGCTGAGAATAAATCTATTTCAGTTATCAAGTTCATAGACCTTATAAATTGTTTAGTCTTTTATGATGCTCACTCCATCGAAGAAATAGTAACTCCAATATTTTTTCTTTTGTCTTAGCAGCTACACGTTGTTGCAGAGCCAATCCAGGAAGCAAGATGAAGTTGAACAGTGGTGTGCCAAGGCAACTCGTGGCAAGGCGAAGCGAGGCGATACAATGGGTAAGGCAGACGAGCGGAGCAGAGTCGAGGATGACGCAGACGGACGATAACCACCCAGCGACGGACAAGGACGACGCCACGGAAGATGACAGCAGAGTGCAAAGGAGGAGAAACCCAATTTGAAGCATAGGAAACTAAGTTAGGACTGGTCAGGTTCTCTAATTTAGGAAACAAAATGCAAATGGTATTATTGATATTTTAAAAAAATGTTGGAGATCTCAATTAAGTGCTGTAACTCAATCGGGAGAATATTCTATTTTTTAACAGAAATATTCTGTTATTTTAAACAAATTTATTTCGATAGAGACTAAATTTAAAAAAATTAACATATAAGAATTCAATTAAAAAAATATATAAAAATTTAATTAAAAATTTGATAAAATTACAGTAGAATAATTAAACCAAGAAAAAATTGATGCTGGTTAAGAAAAAAGACCGCTGGGAACCTCACTGACACGTGGCTCTCAACTATAGGCGCATTCGGTCATTCTCGCGTTTTGCACTTGATTCTAATTGCATGACTGGAATGGACTGCATTTTCTTTTCGGTCTTTGTTCTTCGAGAAAAAGCGAGAATCAATTTTCTCATATTATTTTCCCGAGAAAACCCTAACCAGCTGAATGAGCTATCACATTTGCACTCATTGACTCCATTGACGCCACCGCAGCAAGCAATCCGTTGTAGCAGGTAACTCTTATGCGCATTCTCTTTTCTTTGATCCGTCTTTTTTTTTTTTCCGTAGCCTATGATTGGATTCAACAATGGAACTTCTCTTTATATTATTTCACTTTTGCGATTACGTTTCTCTGTGTTTGAACTTTGAAGTGAAAGTGCAAAATCTCTTTAGGACTCGCTATTCAAATTTATAATGTGTTTCATTGCTTGCTTCAGTGTGTAATTTCATGATTTTACTTTTTTCTATATTCAATAGGTGAACGGTGAGCATTTAGGACCAAAATGATTGAATGTTGGTTGTTGATTAATAAATTATTGTTTAAATTTGCATTGTAATAAATAATTGAGTTCATATTTAAACAGCGTAATTACAGAATATTAGACTTTAATGAAGCTTTTTCGCCAATGAGGTTTTCTTTTCTAGGATTTATGAGAAAAGTTCATTTTGAAAACTAAGCTTATTTTGTTTGGTACACAAGTTAATAATAGATTTACTTGGGATTTGATTACTCATCCATTTGGTCAGTTAATTTGTTGCATTTCATTCTAATTTTTGAAATGGCCAAAATATGCACGTGCTGCATTCTATGATTCTCTGCACTCTCTACTATTTCTTCTTGTTTTCCAATTGAATCAAAGTATTTTCTGGAAAGTTTTCTCTGCTTTCATTATAATTCATAATTGTAAGAACGGGTGTTTACAATACAATTAATTCATTCGAAAAGGACTTGGCTTCCTTGTTGTTGGTCCCCTTCCTTCAAATCAACACCACACGATTTAAACATCTGAACCATTTTCGACTACAATTTTACCATCTTCTCAAAATCCTCCTAAACTTGTCGCACATTTGATGAGGCGAACCCATCATTTTCGTCGTGGTTGTGGTTGTGGTTGTGGTTGTGGTTGTGTGGCTGAGGCTCAAAGTTCTTTGGCGCGCAGCGAGCCAGCTAGATGGCATGTTGCCACGTGAGTTAGAACGTCATCTTGATATAGGCACGTGACTTTTCGACTTTTCGACGTAGAAGAAAGCTACGTCAAATGTTAGTGCCGTACCAGGCTCTAGCAAACCTTACCATCTACCTAGAATAGCATCCACCTTTTTTTAGTGCATCTTCTAATTGTTTAATAAAATCAAGTATACATTTGAAATTGAAATTGAAATTCTATACTATAATACATTACAATTTCAGTTATGATTCTGGTATCCAAACTGACTTTTATAGTGTGAACCTATGAATGCACTTTTATTACAATGTCACTTTCTTTTATAGACTTATAGTAGTTTATTATTTTTTAGCGTATAAATATAAGTCATTAGTGCATTAAATAAACCAATCATTAGTGCATTAATCAAACCAGTCATCGAAAATTAATTATCAATATAGTAGATATATCAACAATTAATGAAGGATAATTTTGTCTGATTTCTTTTTGTCTTCTTAGCATTAACCGGTATATAAGAGCAGAAATATATATTAAAATTATTATTTAAAGAGAAAAAAAAATTACGCTTGACTTTTTAGTCTGCAGACATTTAAATTCTGATGATTTAAAAATATATTTAAATTTTTCTAATTTTTTCAAAATCTGAATATATTGATCTCTAAGTCTAATTTGTTCAATTTTAAAAAACTCTCTTACGAATATCATATTTGATTTTGTGTCCAAATTTTAAAAAGTTCAAGACTTAAATATATTTTTTAAATTTATTTTTTGTCTTCCTAGTATTATGGTATCATTTTTAGTAAATGAGTAAATTTTGAGATATTAAAATAAAATGAAAGTGGATTTTGATTTTCTTAATGGTGAGTTATATAATCTTATAGAATAACTCGATGGAGCCAATGAGCTGAAAACATCATCTTCTGAAAATTAAATACACATAACAATCGTGTTGCCCCCATCTTTTGTTTGTTTGAATATTCTAAGGGTATCAAAATTACTGCAGATAGAGAAGCTACGAAACCATACACTGACCAATCACCAATGGCTGGTTTCTTCACTTCCACACATTTGGTCTTAAAGTCACGGTTTATGTGCCGTTCTTTCATTTATTCGGTCACCGCCACAATTAATTTATAGTCAACTATTGAGTATTGACTTCGTCAACATCTATCAATCTATATATAAATCCTCAAGTGTCTCATCAAACACAATTTGATACAACAACAAAAATGATTTAATCATCAAATGATGGAAACGAAGCTCACTACTACTATCCTTGGATTCTTCTTGCTGAGCTTCTTCATCTGCTTCACCACAACAAGAGCACAATCATCCCATTACGTTGGAGATGATTGCAAAAACTCGATGGAAGAATCTCTAACAAGTGGATTCAAAATCAACCTCAACAGCGTCCTCTCATGGCTTTCCTCTGATGCTACCACAAGCAAGGGCTACAACCACACCGCCATCGGAACCGCCACTGGCGATGCCGTCTATGGCCTCTATGACTGCCGGTACCGACTCCCCTTCTATAAACAATCTTTCTTCGGTTGCATGCATTATTTGCCGTGCTGGTTTATATATTTGTTTTTATTTTTAATAATTTTTTTTTTAAATTTTATGAAAAATAAAATAAAAATAGAAGGTAAAAACAGAAAAAAAATTATTGATTTTATTTTTTTTTATAAAATTCAGAACATAAAAAATACTGGAAATAAAAACAGAGAATCAAAATAAAAGCTAAATGTATTCTAATTTTTTATTTTTATTTAGAAATATATATATTAATAAATTAAAATTAAATATCATCTTCTACTTTCAAACAAATGTTATACTCTTGTGTAATTTTCAATTCTGATCAACTAAAAAAAAAAGTTAAATAAATCATTATATATATTATGATTTATAATTCTCAATTGATGCAGTACTTACTATTAAACACAATATATTTATAAATACCTATATATAAGAAAAACATTAAACTATCAAATTATTCATTCGTGTATATATATTAAATAAATGTGTAAAATAATATATTTATTTATATTAATTATTTTTTATTATTATTAAAATTGTTTTACACTTGGTGGTAGAGGTGACGTGACAGGCATCTTCTGCCAGTTTTGCGTGTCCACTGCAGCTTCAGACATTGTTCGGCGCTGTCCAAACAGATCATCAGCAGTGATTTGGTATAACTACTGCATACTCAGATACTCCAACCATGACTTCTTTGGAAACCTTACAATAACCCCATCATGGCAATTTCCTGGGACCAAGAACAGCACCAACAGCACACAAGAACTCCAGAAAGCAGAGACTTACATGCAGAGCTTGATAAAGAATGCTACTGTGGAGACCAACTTGCTGTATGCAATGGGTGAGTTCAATTCTGATGGTTCATCAGGGGAAAGGTATGGGTTCGTGCAGTGTAGTAGGGACCTTACTAGTGATCACTGTAGGCAGTGTTTGAATTCTATGTTGGATCAAGTTCCTAAATGCTGTGCTACAAAAGTTGGATGGCAAGTTGGAGCTCCAAGTTGTTTGATCAAGTATGATGATTATATGTTCTACAAGATTACTACCAGTCAAGGACCTTCTCCATCATTCAATTCAGGTCAATTCTGAGTTTTATTTGCATTTTTATTTTTTATTTTAAAATTCTATATATAAAAAATAGAAATTAATTTTTGCACAATTTTAAAAAGATTTTAATTAGGGATTGGACCAATTTTTTTCAATTAATATCAGTCGATTTTATTTTAAACTCTAAATTTATATTTTAATTTTTTAATTTCTAATATTATATTCTAAATTTTTAAAAAAAAATTAAAAATATAATTTTACAAATAAAAAATAATAAATGTTGGTTTGTTACAAATTAGTTAATTTTTTTATACTTATTCTTTTAAAAAATAAAAAATAAAAGCCTAAATCAATTTTGCTTGCTTCTATGATTTTTTTTTACTTTTTTTTTATTTAAATAAAAAAAAATTTTCTTTATTTTTTTCTATTTATTTTCTCTTCATCCAAACAATATACATATAATTCTACTTTTTCTTTTATTTTTTTTTCACTCATTTTTTTTATCTTATTTTTTTTCCTTTCATTTTCATAAAATTTGGGATTTGGTAGGCATTAATTTAAAACAACTTGCTTTTTTAAGTTTGAAATTAATCAAATTATCCTTATTCGTATCATCTATTTATTTTTAATGTGTAGCTGATATGGTTATGGCTGGTAAACAGCTCTCTCATCAGCCATCAACTTGAATAAATGTACGTTTCTAGAATACATATTATTAAATGAATACAATTTTTGTGAAAAGGAAATAAAATCTAAGTTTTAACTTTTAATATATTCATTATATCATTATTAAAAGTATTCAAATTTTTTTATTAATAATAATCTTAATAGAAGCCTGCTATACATATAAGTCTTTATGGCTTACAAGTCTTACAAGTTGGCACAAACCTGACAAAATACACGCGCATTACACTTCCACATTCAAGAGTAAATACACACACGTTATTCAACCACTTTCTGTTTCCAAAGCTCGCTACTCACCATGCATTATGAACAACTCTTCTTATTCCTCCATAAAAATGAGTTTCTTGCCAAATTTGTTCGATCTCTTTCGTGCGTTCTCTCTTCGCCTTTTCATTCGTTGTTTACCTGCATTTGTCACTGGTATTCTTGCTTCGTTTTTTTCGATTTTCATGGTTTTAGAAATCAAGCTTTGAAATCGTTTTGAAGATAACGGAACTTCAAAAATACACCCAAAGGATTACAGAAATACACCTAAATGGTTATAGGAATTCACCCAAACGGTTACAGAAATAAACCCAAAGGATTACAGAAATACACCAAAAGGATTTAAGAAATACACCAAAAATTTATTGAAGTACACCTTATGCATAATTCAGAATTCTTTTTCTTTTTTTTTTCCTTTTCTTATTTCATATTCTCATAATTCTTTTTGGGAGGAAAAAATCAAACAAAGAAGAAAAGAATACATAATGTTGCAAAATCAAAAGAAGAACGAGGAGAAACACGACGATGAAGATGAAACACTTCAAAAATAATTTCAGAACTTGATGTAAAAAAATAATGGAAATCGAGAGTAACGAAGAAAGAGATCAAGAGTAACAAAGAAAGAGAACAGAGAGAAAAACACATAAATGAAGAAAGAGAAAGAGAAAGCAAGAAATTCGAAAAAGAAAACAGAATCCTTTCAAAAATTAAAAATCTGTTAGAGACGCGTTTGAGTATAATATCAATTAGAAGACTTGTAAGACTTGTATAGCAGAATCATTTGTATGTAGAGATTAATTCTTTTAATATATATATAAAAAAACATATATTTTTTCATGTATAAAAAAGAAAACATATTTTTAACTAAACCTTGAAATTTATCATTTATGAGAAGAAATAATAATGGATCCAGTTACATTCGCCATTAGGCCTGACCTATTTAATTAAGGTCCGTTTCATATTTAATAAGAAATGGACCCGTGCATGCAAGTGTCAAGAGTTATCTCGTTAGTAAGTGTCGGGGATTCGAATCCCATTTTGTGCATGTAGCAATTTATTGGCTAGCGACAAATTCTTAAATGGAGCTCAGTAACCTGACGAATTAGTTCTTAACCTGTCGGATTAAGAAATACCGTGGAAAATCAAACAAAAAAAAAGGAAATGGACCCGTACTTTTAATATTTTTGTTAAAAAAAAATCATTTAATAGTATACACACAAAGCCTAGTTTTAGTAGTCTTGTTTTGCAATAGGTGTATCCGAGTTTAAAATTTAGGTGAGGTTAATTATAGATAGAAATTTTTAATATTAGATGTGTGAGTGTGTAATGTGAATAAGTATAATATATAATGCTTATAGTTAAAGGTTGTCCAAGCCAAACATTTAATAAAAAAATATCTCCTATATCCGGCTTGTTTATTAATTGTGTTGTTGGGGATCACTTATTCGAAGGCAGCAAAAGAAATAAAAAAATAAATAAATAAAAGTAGGAAGTTAATCATTATCCTGTACTTAAATATAAGTAATTTTTTTTAAAGTAAAAAATATAGTCATACTTATTATATTTGGATTGAAAATTATATTACAGTTTCATTTTTTTTAAATAATGATTTAATATCATTTATATATTAATATTAATATAAAATAATTTAACCATCTAATAAATAAAATTTAATTATTTATTTTAATGATATTAATTAATAGTTCAAAATAATGATATTCAACATTTTAATAAAAATATCTTGTATAATGTACAGATGCTAATTATTATCTAGTAGTAAAATGTTATAATTTAAAAAAATTAAAGAAAAATCTTAAAAAGAAAAAAATACTTATTTTTATTTTAATTTATTTTTTCTTTTTCTTTTTCTTTTTTCTTTTTTTCCAATCAAGAAGCACAAATAACAACGGTATTATTGCAGGCAATAACAAGGGTACAAGTAAGACAAAAACCTTGATAATCATCATAGTGAGTGTGTTGGTGGCATTAGTTCTACTAAGTTGTGGCATCTACTTCTTATGGAGGAAGAATCAATCAAATCATGGTAACTAACACTATTCAAGTTCTCTAACCTCATTTCAATAAACATTATAAACTCATATCATAAACTTTTTATCTGTAGATGCATTATTGTCAGAGACCACTCCTATATCAATACATTATAACCCTTATCAAGGTCAAGGAGACGATTCATTGAATGCTGACCTTCCTACAATTCCTCTATTTTGGATTCGACAGAACACTAATAACTTTTCAGATTCTTGCAAATTAGGGGAAGGTGGATTTGGTCCTGTTTATAAGGTATCACTGAATATTTCAATGTGGAAACCAAGCTCTATATGCATATAATTTATTAATTTAATTTTGATACCCTATCAGAGTAAAATAGTTATACCCGTGCATCCAATCAGTAACGCCACATCAGTAAAAATACTCAAATAACTACCTTTTATTTTAATTTTGTGAATGATAATTGAAAAGAACGGATGTGATTGCATGACTGTATAAAACGCTTTACATTGTCAGTGTATCAAAATTAAACTCATAATTATGAAACTTAATTTATTCAAAACAAATTCATAAGTACTCATTTGTGTGTTTACTCTTTTACTTTTACTAATTGTGCAATCATTGCAATGACTTTTGTACTGGATTTTTCTTTCTTTGCAAAATCTATATTTAGGGAAGCTTACAAGATGGGACAGAAGTTGCCATCAAAAGACTCTCAAAAACATCTGGCCAAGGTTTAGATGAGTTCAAGAATGAAGTAATCTTCATAGCCAAACTACAACATAGGAACCTTGTGAGACTGTTGGGTTGTTGTGTTGAGGAAAATGAAAAGCTGCTTATATACGAGTACATGTCCAATTCAAGCCTTGCCCTTCATCTATTCGGTAAGTATTAAAGTAATGATAAGTAGTTGAGAGTTAGTAGTTAGTAGATTAATATTTATGAAATTAGTTGATAATATCCCTATAAATAACGTGACTCTTGTATTATGTCAAAATAACTTCAATACATATTTATCATTTCCTTTAATTCTGTCTCTATTTTCTTGTTAGTAAGTTTTGTTACTATAGAACCTCGTGCCTTTAAAATTTTACTTTCAATTCAATTTTCTCTTAGTTGCTGATATTGAATGATACAATATAAAAACACTCTTTTATGTAACTTCTCTTTTTTTTAATGTATTTCATTACATAAGTAATTTTGTCAAGAAACATTTCTTATCTTGTTGTCAGACGTGGAAAAACGAAAGCAACTAAGTTGGAAGGTTCGAATGAATATTATCAAAGGAATCGCACGAGGACTTCTGTACCTTCATGAAGACTCTAGACTTAAAATAATTCATAGAGATATGAAAGCTAGTAATGTTCTACTTGATCAAGATATGAATCCAAAAATATCAGATTTTGGATTAGCAAGAACATTTGAAAAAGGCCAGAACGAAGAAAACACTAGAAGGGTTATGGGCACCTAGTATGTCATATTAATGTTATATATATGTGTTGTTACATTATTTTGTATTTTGGCAAAACTAACAATATTCTATTGATTTTTTAAACAGCGGATATATGGCTCCCGAATATGCTATGGAAGGGTTATATTCAGTAAAATCAGACGTTTTTAGTTTTGGAGTTCTTTTACTAGAAATCATTGCTGGCAAAAGGAATAGTGGATTCTATCTTTCAGATCATGGTCAAAGTCTTCTTGTATATGTTAGTTTTCTTGATTCCATTACAGTATTTTAAAATAAATTGCTATTACAAAACATATGGGCATATCTGTTTAATTTTTACTATATATATTAATATCCATATTTTTGTGCAGAGTTGGAAACTATGGTGTGAAGGAGAATGTTTAGAGTTAGTAGATCCTATATTAGAAAATACATACATAAGAAGTGAAGTTACAAGGTGTATTCATATTGGTTTGCTGTGTGTACAAGAAGATGCAATAGATCGACCAATAATGTCTACGGTGGTTGTTATGTTAGCAAGTGAGACAATGACACTTCCTAATCCTAATCATCCTGCATTTTCAGTTGGAAGAAAGTTCGGTAAAGAAGACGAGTCAACATCAAAGACTTCTAAAGATAATATCTCTGTCAATGAAGTATCAATCTCAAATGTTTTTCCTAGATAAGTAGTATATACAACGATATAAAAACTGTTTTAGAATTGCCTGATGTACAAGTAATTACGTCAACATAGTTGAACCATTCTTGTTTTAACCGAGTGTTGTGGTTCAATTATTAAAGATATGCAATCTGCTCATCATGCAAATATTATAATTTCTCTTAGATTATATGTGTTTATGGATTAAGCTATACCACAAGGAATGTAACCAATATTTTGATGTTTTGGCCCCGATAATTAAGAGTAGTTGATGATGGGATAGAAGTTAATTTTATTGTTGTTAATAGAAAAATGTTTGGGTTAGTAAACCAAAATGCTAGATCTTTTCTCAAATTATAAAAATAAGAATATGAAGCAATTTTTATTATTATGTAAAATCTGATGATAGGTATGGTTTTGTCTTTAGAAAATGAGTTTTGGAATATTTTTTAGTTGTAACAAATGTCTATTCTCTCCATTATTAGTGACCCTTGGATTTCTCTTCGGTGGACACCTTTAAAAATAATTGTGATGTTAGCTATTTTGGTAATGGTGCTCATATTGATTTTACTTATGTTAGCAAAGATTGGAAAGGAATATGGCAAAAGACTGTTTGGGAACAATTGAGATTTATGGTATTCTGCAAGAAGAGTTTTTATTTGCTATTTGAAAAGATTTTTAGTCTGGTATTCGAAGCAAAGAGATATTATATGTGAGATATACTATATGGAGGTCTTTATTATTGTCAATAATTTTCAGGATTAGTTTGATTTTATTGATCATTTGGTGTTGAAAATTTGAGATATCATATTTTAGAAATAGTGTGCTGAACGAACTACGGTTGATCTTGAGAAATACAAACACAGTAGCAGACATTGTGGCAAAGATTGCAATCAGTGGCGGAGCTTGAAAAATTTTTTTTGGAGGGGCCAAAAATCTTAATAAAAAAATTATATAATAGTATTTATATTAAAATAAAATTTATAAATATAATTATTTTATTTTTAAATTTATTATTAATATGTAGGATTATATTTGGTTAAGATTAATAAAATATAATTTTGATTTTAATTAATAAAAATTTTTGTTTAGGTTAATAAGCCAATTTGATTTTAAATAAAAAATCAATTTAAAAAAATCAGTTTTTACATGAAAAAAATTAGTTTTTGCATATAAGAAATTATTTTTATTTAAAAAACTAATTTTTTTATCTAAAAATTGATTTTTTATTTAAATTATACAAAATTTATTATAACTTATAAATTATTTTTTAATATTTTAAAAAATTAATTTTACTTTTGATAATATTTATTTCTCAAAAGTCTCAAGATTAATTATTTTTATTATTACTTTTATTATAAATTAAATAATATAATATAACAAAACAAAGTCTTAAATTTCTAATAAAATAAAAATATCAAAATTTATTAATTTAAACAGTGTTATACTATAATGGCATTAAATTTGTAAAGTTGATTTAAAAATAAAATAATAATTTTTTATTAATAACTGATATTACTATTAGTTATATTATAATTTTTATTATTTTAAAAATAAAATAAAATAAAATAAAATAATGCATGAAGTTATATGAGAAACTAAATATAATTTAGTATTAATCCTATAATGATATTTAATTTGTAACGTTGATTTAAAGATATGTCACTTGTTGTTGATTTAAATATATGCTATTTGTTATGTCAAATAGGATAGGATAAAAAGTTTGAAAGAATGATGAAGATGAACATAAAATTAAAATACATTAAGTTAAAAATATATCAATTTAATCAAACAAATTAATTTTATTTTCTTTAAAGTAGAATTACTAATACTTTTACAAAAACTTTGCCCCCTTTTGCCTTAACAAAGCTTCACCACGGATTGCAATGAAGGCCCTTTCTTTTCAAATGAAGCTTCCATGGTCTTAGAAAAAATTTAAGAATAGTATTTAGTGCCTTTTTTAAACAATTTTTTATTTGTTTTTCTTTCTTAGTTATTATTTGTTTTTTTTTTGTCACAAAAAAATCATATTTATCATATTTTTTTAAATTATTTTTGTCAATAATATAATACTTAGAAAATTTACGTATTTAAAACATTTAGAAGAATACCTTGCATAACTACAACTTTTCTTCCAAATATTTTATATATTTACATATTTTACGTCTTGTATTTTAAAAAATTGTAATTGCGTAACGTTTTTTTCCAAATATTTTAAATATGTAAATTATCCAAAATACTTTAAATATTATTTTAGAATAAAAATATTATTTAAACACTAAAATTTTTTTATCTTAATAATTAATTTTATTATACGCATAACGCAATACTTTTAAAATTTACAAAAGAAAAAATTCATGCTAGTTAAGAAAAAATTTTACTCTCTCTAGTGACCTAATGCTGGGAACCCCACCGACACGTGGCTCTCAACTATAGGCGCATTCGGTCATTCTCGTACGCCGTTTTGCACTTGATTCTGATTGCATGACTGGAATGGACTGCATTTTCTTTTCGGTCTTTGTTCTTCGAGAAAATGCGAGAATCAATTTTCTCATATTATTTTCCCGAGAAAACCCTAACCAGCTGAATGAGCTATCACATTTGCACTCATTGACTCCATTGACGCCACCGCAGCAAGCAATCCGTCGTAGCAGGTAACTCTTATGCGCATTCTCTTTTCTTTGATCCGTCTTTTTTTTTTCTTTAGCCTATGATTGGATTCAACAATGGAGCTTCTCTTTATATTATTTCACTTTTTGCGATTACGTTTCTCTGTGTTTGGACTTTGAAGTGAAAGTGCGAAATCTCTTTAGGACTCGCTATTCAAATTTATAATGTGTTTCATTGCTTGCTTCAGTGTGTAATTTCATGATTTTACTTTTTTCTATATTCAATAGGTGAACGGTGAGCATTAAGGACCAGAATGATTGAATGTTGGTTGTTGATTAATAAATTACTGTTTGAATTTGCATTGTAATAAATAATTGAGTTCATATTTAAACAGCCTAATTACAGAATATTAGGCTTTAATGAAGCTTTTTCGCCAATGAGGTTTTCTTTTCTAGGATTTATGAGGAAAGTTCATTTTGAAAATTAAGCTTATTTTGTTTGGTACACAAGTTAATAATAGATTTACTTGGGATTTGATTACTCATCCATTTGGTCAGTTAATTTGTTGCATTTCATTCTAATTTTTGAAATGGCGAAAATATGCACGTGCTGCATTCTATGATTCTCTGCACTCTGTACTTATTTCTTCTTGTTTTCCAATTGAATATTTTCTGTAAAGTTTTCTCTGCTTTCATCATAATTCATAATTGTGGGTTTAGTGTTGGTCTTTGATTGTCGGAGCATTTTGAGGACTTGCTCATTGAAGAAGCAAATTGATGCTGAAGCTCATGCTGTTCATGTTTGACTTGCAGAGCTTAGTTTGGTTGCTTCCTTCAAAAGGCATGTGACGTGAGCACAAGTTTAAAAACGGTGTGATAACATACCATGTGAAATAGAAAGTTCTAGACATAATTAGGCACAAGAGAAAAACTACAGCAAAAATTTTTTAGGGCCCTTGTCATATCAAAGATATCATGCACCATTGAAACAAAACACATGTAGGCTATAGGGGCCATAAGCCTGCCTTTCAAAACCTTTGGAGAATAGAGATTATCTTATAGCTGTGATGCTTCCGTCCAACTAAATGCACTAAAGTATGCAAGAAGTGGACAGATTCCACATGAAGTGATAATTAAGATAGTTTCTTCAGAAAGAATCCACAACTATTCCAAAACACACCATAAAAGCTGTGGCACGGGTAGTGATAAGCACACTAGTGCTTGTTTTATTTTTCAACCACTTATTTACCTCTTTCATTGCAAAGACTTTTGTTGATTAAACGATTCATTTTATAGCTAAGTCAATGGAGATAGACTATTAAATTAAATATTTTTAGTGTCATGAACCAAGAAGAAGTTGGATGATGAATTGATGATGGATACATATTATATTGAACAACATTTCAAATCTTTATTGTCTTTATGTAGAAATGGAGCAGTATGATCTGCAAAGACAAAGAAAGGATATGAAAAACAAAGGAAGAAATGTTGTGTGGTCAATTGCAATGGATAAGTGTCTGATTGAAGCCTTGGCTGTTCAGGCAAAACGTGGGAACAAAATTGATAAATGTTTCAATGAAAATGCCTATACCTCTGCCTGTGTGGCTGTGAACGCTCAATTCAACTTGAATTTGAATAATCAGAAAGTGATTAACCGCCTAAAAACAATTAAAAAAAGATATAAAGTAATAAAAGATATGCTAAGTCATGATGGTTTCTGGTGGAATCCAAATACGAAGATGATTGAATGTGACAGTGATGAGCTCTGGAAGAAATATATCGCTGTAAGTTTTCTTTCATCTTTCTCTCTCTTAGTGTTTATAAATCAAGCATAAATACCTAATTTGGTGTTCTCTCTCCGGTTCAATTGACAGGCACGTCCTGATGCAAGAGGGTTCCATGGAAAGCAGATAGAGATGTACGATGAACTGAAAATTGTTTGTGGAAATTACCAAGCCCCTAGTCGTTGGGCTAGGATAAAGGATGGAAGCCAGCTAATGGATATGAAGAATGGTGTGGATGAGTCACCTTCCTTTGTTTCTCCCAGTTCAGAAGATATGAGTGAGACAGATGGAACTGAATCATACTCCACCCTTCCACCAGAATATTGCCCGATGCCAGATGGATTTCAAGAGCCTCCAGTGGCGCAGCCACAGAGACAGCAGCAAAAACGTCCTCGTACCTCAGAGGATGCCCTTCAGGATGCATTGATGACAGTGGCAGCGAGCATCAGGCGACTAGCTGATGCTATGGAACGAAACAAATGCTCAGTTGATGCGACTGAGCTATTAGAGGCTGTGATGGAGATAGATGGGTTGGAAGAAGGTAAACAGATGTATGCGTTTGAATACTTAAATGCTGATCCGGTTAAAGCCAGAGCCTTCATGACATACAATTCTAGAATGAGAAAGATTTATCTCTTTAAATTGTTCTGGTGGTGGAGATGAGGGTGACCGAATTTCTTGGAAGTTTTAGGTGTATAGAACTATAGATTATTGCGTGGGGATTTAGATAAATGGATGTTTTTGTTTTATGTATTGTAAGGAGAGTGTATATATTCATTCTAAAAATCATTGATAGATATAGCAAAATGTCAGGGATGTTAACAAAATGATTCAATGTTGGATTGATTTGGACCAATTCTGAGAGACCACTAGCAAGGAATGTTTGAAGAACAATTTCTTTGTATCTGGTTTCTTTTGTTTTGTTTCAGAGTCTTAATGCTAATTCTCTTCTGAAAAGTGGTCCTGTCCTTTCTCCATAAATGGTGAAGCCTAATGTTGGTAGGGAAAAAAACTGACTAACTATCCCAAGAGCCAAAAGTTGAATGCAAACGCAAAGGATTGTTGCTTTGCGCAAAAGAGAACGATGTTGACGATGAATAGTTGAGATAAATGATATAATTCGATGGAGTGTTATATTATTTATATGTCCTAAAATTCTCTCCTCTTTTATTGTTGAGATATCAATAAATTTATCAGTTGAAAGGAGTATTGTTGTCATACTGTCATGTTTAATAAATTAAGATATCTTAAGAAGTTACTCAGCAACCTGTTCAGATTCAAGTACTAAAAATGGGTTAATGGTCGAATTCGTCGCTAAAAAACAGGTCATTCTCTAAATTTGCCCCTGGAAATTTTATTAATCAAATTAGTACTTCAAAGATTACAAATTAATTATTTTTGTTCTTCCGTCATTCTATTAACAATTTTTGTCAACGATTAATGATGTGAAATATTAATGGACAATATACATAATCCATAGCATGTCCAATTGAACGCTGACCAAATATGTTTTTAAAATTCTATCAGTTTAGTTTATTTTTTCAATAAACATATTTGCTAGTCCAATTGAATATGTTAGGTATCATATGTATGATATCAGTAAGCATTTCATATCATCAATGGTTGACTGAAACTATTAAGTGATGGAAGGACAAAAATGATTAATTTGTAATATTTGAAAAACCAATTTGATTGACAAAATCTTTCAGGGACAAATTTAGAGAACGACCCATCTTTTAGAACTAATTTGACTATTAACTCCACTAAAAATATATAGCTCAAGAATTCACTAAAAATGGTTTCAATTGTTTCACCATATTACCAATAATCTCCACAAGAACACGTTCCATTCTTGAAATGATGGAACCTACGCATATCACGCACTACAATTTCCCTTCCTGTCACTAGTGATATGTACTTAGTAGCCTCATGGCAATCACCACAAACTCTAAGATTCTTCCTAATATGAATTGTTGTGCCAGGGCTAGTATTCAAGAGTCCAAATGCAATAGCAAGCCTCTCACTATGGCTAGTGAGCAATTGTTCTTTCACATCCTCTTCCACATCATGAATTGAATTGGTGTCAGGAACATAACCAGCATCCTTGATCTCATTCCCAAGATCCTCAAGAAAGGCATAGATTCTTTTCGATTGAGGGTGATTAGTACTTCCGGAATAGAACGTGTGAACCTCGTTCCTCAACTCGACCAAGCTGCAACCTGGTGTTTTCTGGAGCCCCTTTTTCTCCATGGATGTCCTCACCATGGCAACTTTGTCCCACATTGAGGCAGAGGCATACATATTGGCAAGCAGCACATGATACCCTCCTTCATCCGGGTCTAACTCGAAGAGTCTGTCGGCAGCCTTTTCCCCCAATTCGACGTTTTTATGGATCTTACAAGCACCTAGCATTGCACCGAAAATGGTTATCCCTGGTTTGACAGGAATCTGCTCGATGAACTTCCAAGCCTCATCTAGCCGGCCAGCACGACCAAGGAGATCAACCATGGCACCATAGTGATCCATTGCAGGCTCCAAGCCATAATTTTGCTTCATTCTTTCGAAGTAGTAGAGGCCCTCTTCCACCAAACCTGAGTGGCTGCAAGCGGATATAACAGACAGAAATGTTATCTCGTTTGGCTTGATGGCCCCCTTCTGCATTTGATCAAAGAGATCTACAGCAGCTTTTCCAAGGCCATGTGTTCCATATCCATCTATCATTGCATTCCATGTTATCACATGCCGCTCCTGCATCATGTCAAAAAGCTTTCTCGCTGTCTGAACCTCACCACATTTCGCATACATGTCAACGAGAGCAGTGGCAACAAAGACATTCTTGTCCATCAAAGTTCTTATAGCAAGTCCATGAATCCACTTGGCCTGGCGGGTAACTGATAAATCTGCAAGAGCAGTAATGGCACTCACTAATGTAAATGAATCAGGTTTACTGCCTTTAGATTGCATCATGCAGAATAAGTTCAAAGCCTCCTTTATACACCCATTTTGGGCATAACCTAATATCATGGCATTCCATGTCACATTCGTCTTGTCCTTCATATTATCGAATATTGATGCTGCGATATCAACTCTCTTGCACTTCGAATACATGGATATCAAAGAGTTCATAACCGACACATCACAGTCGAGTTTCAGTTGTTCCAACAATTTATGAACAAATCTCCCCTGTTCAAGATTGCCTAAATTAGCACAAGCCTGCAAAGCTCCCATCATGCTAACATTTGTAGGCTGCACCCCTTCATCCAACATCTTCAAAAAAGTTTCATATGCTTCTTTAGACTCTCCATTCTCTGCAAGACCAGCAATCATAGTATTCCACGAAACAACATTCTTGCTACTCATTCCTTCAAAAACCAACCTCGCATCACTCACAGACCCACACTTGAAGTACATATCGAGAAGCGCCGTCGCAACATTAACCATGGACCCAAACCCTGACTTTACAGCAAACCCATGAACCGACCTTCCGATTCTCAACGCCTTCAAATCAGTCACGGCCGGCAAAACACTGACCAGCGTGATTGCATCCGGCCTCTGGCCAGCCTCCTGCATCAGCAAAACCAACTCAACTGCCTTCTTGGCGAACCCATTCTGAGCATACCCGGCCACCACAGTGTTCCAAGAAACCAAATCCCTCTGTGGCATTCTCTCGAACATCTTATACGCATCAGCAATCTGCCTGCATTTGGCATACAAATTAACAACAGCAGTCATGGCAAACAAATTGTTCTCACAACCATTAACAATCATCTGTCCATGAATCTCTCTACCCATTCTGAGATCCAATTTCTCACCACAGAGCTGCAGCAAGTAAGTGAAATCGTAAACAACAGGCTTAACACCATCAGACCTCATCCTATGGTAAAATCCCAAGGCTTCATGCAAAGAAGAGTTTCTTGCATATCCTTTGAGCATGGTGTGGTAAAGTACATCGAGCTTGTCGTGGTCGTCGACGGAGTCGAAGACACGTGTAGCTTCGGAAATGCTGCCGAACCTGCAGAACAAGCTGAGAAGCTTGGTTTGGAACAAGTGCTGATTGTAGAAGCCGTTCTTGATGACAAGAGGAAGGAATTGACGGAGCTCGGTGAGAGAGTTGCAGAGCTCTAGGAGAATGGCGGAGGGGTGCCTGTAAACATGGGTGGGGATGAAGATCCGTTCGTAGTGAGGGGTTGCTGCTGCTGTTGATGGTGTGGGTTTGGTGGGAAGAGGTGAAGGGTGTAGTGCTAATAGCTGCGAGCTCATTCTTTCTATTATCTATTCAGAAGCCATAGTCATCAAGCTCACCCTTCTATAACTATCTCTTATTCACGACTAATTCTTTAGATTCAAGTTTCTGTACCAATGTGTCCCTCGACTCTTTCTGCCAATGATTAGACAAATAAAATGTTGAGATGGTATCCTCTCGGCTAAGCTGGATGATAAGTAAACGACGTCATTTACCCTTAGCGTCCAAACAAGTCAAAAATGAAGAACAGAAGTATAAAAGAAAAAGAATATTTTATTTTAGATCTTGATCGTTTCTTCTCCCTTCATATACTTGTTTGGACGCCAAGGGTAAACGACATCGTTTACTTATCATCCAGGGAGGGTGCTATATCAACACTCCGTTTGTCTAATCATCATCGGAAAGAGTCGAAGATCATATTGGTGCCTGAACTTGAATCTGAAGGACTAGTATAGGTAATTTTGAATTTCATAAACTAAATTGAGTAATTTTGAATTTCATAAACTAAATTTTGAATTTCATAATCTCAGGGACTAAAATGGATATTTAGTCCTTATTCATACATGCAAATACTATTAAAATATTATTAGAGTTGTTAGTAGTTGAGAGTTAAGTTAGTAATAGCTAGTAGTTAGTAAATGGATATTTATGAGGTTAGTTGAAAGTATCTTTATAAATAACATGACTTTTGTATTATGTAAAACAACTTCAATACAACAAGTTCATATAATATTATCTTTTATTCTGCTTTTCTCCCAGAAATTCAACATGGTATCAGAATCATAGTATCTTCTTTGAAGAAAATAAGCTATTAGTTTTTCGGTGAAATATCACCGTACTTCTTCTTCAAACCCAAATAATCAATTCTCATTGTCTTCTTCCTCTCTAATGGCAGAATCATCTTCTAACGTAGCATAAGATCCCACTAATCTTTTTTTATGGCCATCATCTTTGGAAACAAATATGACTTTTTCACTAGCTCTATTTTTTTTCTAAACTGATGATCCTCTGTTATTAATATGGGAGCTTTGCAAAAACCTCGTATTTTTATCCCTCTCTCTCTATTACCCAAAGTTGTTATGGTCATTGAGAGCTGAAACGCGCCTTCATGCGCCTCTCAAAGTTTGTTGTCACCGTCACCTCTTCTCCTTTTTCTCTTATTCTTTTCTCTTCTCCTCTTCTTTTTTTCCTTTCTCCTTCTTCCTCGGTCATGAACCACCTCCTCTTCAATTCACTGCCAGTCGTCGCGGCGTCCTTGACGTCTCCTCCCCATTTTTTTTCTGAGTTCAACCAGTCAAAAACCACTGGCATATGGCTGCTTGCTCTTTCCCCCAACCGCAGCATCTCTTTATCTTTTTTTTCTGCTCACTGATCTTTTCTTTCTCTCCTTATCTATCTGTTCAATCCACTGCCAAACATCGCGGAGTCCCCGACGTCTCCTTCCCCATTTTTTTTAGTTTAACAGGTTAAAAATTACTGGCATCCGCCACCAAACGCCTCTTTCTCTGCGCCGCACGCGTCTTCTTCCTCTGTGCCGCTTAGAAGCCCTGTTTCTCCCTTCTGTCATGATCAAATTGCGGCCCATGCCGCACCACTCTTTTTCTTTGTCTTCTCTGCGTCTCGCGCCACACACTCCTTCCTCTTGCACCGAGATGTAATTCGATTTGAATATACAAAAAATCGAACGGTTCATGTAAAGTACACAAATCAAACAGTTTAATTTATAATTTTATTTTGTTTTTCAGTAAAAAATTATTAGTTAGTTAGATGTTGTTTGTATTGATATAATAATTCAAAAATAGCTCAATTGATCGGTTTTTATCCAAAATAGCTCAAATTTTTGCTAAACAAATAGATACAACATACTCAATCAACCAAAAAAAGAAATTATCACTATATATTTGAATGATGAGTAGAACTAGAATCTACTACACTACAACAAATTTAAACAATAATGATTCAAAAAGGCAGATATGATAACTTAAAACAATTCAAAAATGTTCAAAACAGAACACTTATACTGATTATCTAGGTAGAATATTTGAAATTGATACTTCATTGACCAAAGGATCCTTATCAAAAGCACTTGATGTTGGCTCTTCTTTGATCTTTCTTCCAACTGAAAATGCAGGATGATTAGGACTAGGAAGTGTCATTGTCTCACTTGCTAGCATAACAACTACCGTGGACATTGTCGGCCGATCTACTGCATCTTCTTGTACACACAATAAACCAATATGTATACACCTTGTAACTTCATTTCTTGTGTATTTATTTTCTAATATAGGATCTACTAGCTTTAAACATTCTCCTGTACACCATAGTCTCCAACTCTGCACAAACATATGGATATTCATGTATAATAGAAATTAAACTCCTGCATACCTCTTGTAATAGCAATTTATTTTTATGATAACATAGTGTAATTTAGGAAACTAACATATTCAAGAAGACTTTGACCATGTTCTGAAACATGGAATTTATTATTCCTTTTGCCACAAATGATTTCTAGTAGAAGAACTCCAAAACTAAAAACGTCTGATTTTACTGAGTATAATCCTTCCATGGCATATTCAGGAGCCATATATCCGCTGGTCAAAAATCAATATAATACTATTAGTTTTCTGTATATATATATTCACATACGAAAAGAAAAGAGATTAATAAGACATACTAGGTACCCACAACCCTTCTAGTGCTGTCTTCATTCTGGCCTTTTTCAAATGTTCTTGCTAATCCAAAATCTGATATTTTTGGATTCATATCTTGATCAAGTAGCACATTACTAGCTTTCATATCTCTATGAATTACTCTAAGTCTAGAATCTTCGTGTAGGTATAGAAGTCCTCGTGCGATTCCTTTAATAATATTCATTCGAACCTTCCAACTTAGTTGCTTTCGCTTTTCCACATCTGACAACAACACAAGAAATGTTTCTTGACAACATATGCAACAATATATGCAGTAGTCATTCTTGTTATATTTTAACATTCAGCACCAACAACAACATAAAATTTTAAAGGCACTAGGTTCTAAAAGGAAGAACTTACCGAATAGGTGAAGGGCAAGGCTTGAATTGGACATGTACTCGTATATAAGCAGCTTTTCATTTTGCTCAACACAACAACCCAACAGTCTCACAAGGTTCCTATGTTGTAATTTGGCTATGAATATTACTTCATTCTTGAACTCATATAAACCTTGGCCAGATGTTTTAGAAAGTCTTTTGATGGCAACTTCTGTCCCATCTTGCAAACTTCCCTAAATATATACAGATTTTGCAGAGAAAGAAAAATTCAAGTACAAACATTCATTTCAATAATTTCCATAATGAGTAAGTACACAAATTAGTACTTATGAATTTGTTTTGAATAAATTAAGTTTCTAACAAGAACAAATTATATGCATATATAGTTTGGTTTCCACATTGAAATATTCAGTGATACCTTATAAACAGGACCAAATCCACCTTCTCCTAATTTGCAAGAATCTGAAAAGTTATTAGTGCTCTGTCGAATCCAAATTAGAGGGACTGTAGGAAGGTCAGCATTCAATGAATCGTCTCCTTGACTTTCTCCTTGACCTTCTTGAGAGTTATAATTTATTGATATAGGAGCGCTCTCAGACAATAATGCATCTATGGATCAACAAATTTGTTATATCAGTTTATAATGTTTACTGATTAATGTACTTAGCTTGAAAAACTTCAGTAATCTTAGTTACCATTATTTGATTGATTCTTCCTCCATATGAAGTAGATGCCACTAATTAGTAGGATTACTGGCACAAACACACTCACTATGATGATAATCAAAGTTTTTGTCTTACTTGAACTGTTCTTGGCTGCAATAATAGCATAGGTCAAAAAGTTGAATTTGATTGCTCATATGTATCTATATATAGAGAGGACACTCTTGTATTTGGTGTATTAATTAATAAACTCATATATCTTCAATAATTTTGTATAAAATTTTGTTTTTATTGGTTTAATTATTGAATTCGTATTGAGCCTTGTGGAATTTAACAGCTACAAGGAACTAACTCTAACTGAATAACTAATTCTACCAGCGGTCACTAACTGATTCTATTTTCTAACTAACTTGTGTAACTAATTCTGCCAGCTGTCACTAACTAGAATATTTTGTGCTAAATTTTGTAAGAAAATATAAAAAACAACAATGCTATATCACCAGCAAATATTATCATTTTTTGTCAGTACTTAGCCAGCAATAATTTGCACCCATATTACATAAGTTTTGCACACAAGAAGCATTTAGTTTTCACCTATATTTACGAGAGTTTTGCACAGATGAATCAAATACAGTATACACCCACATTTTTTAGAGTTTGCACACATGAATTAGTAAAATTTATTTGTTAAAGACAATTTAGTATTTGTGCTGGCCAAATAATGGCCAAATATACTAAAATTGTTGGCCCCAAAAAATCTACTAAAAATACTAAAATATGATCAAATAGTTTACTTTTAGGTATGTTAAAATTATAAATTGTGCGGCAAAAGAATCAAAGTGTCTGGTTTAAAATTCGTTAGGAACTAATTTGGATGTTTACACCACAAGTAACTAAGAAAAATCAAACAATTAAATATGTTGCCAAAAAAGATAACAACAAAAACAATTAGTTACCTGAACTAGGCAAGGGAGAAGATCCTTGAATCTTGTAGAACATATAATCATCATACCTTGTCAAACAGCTTGGAGATCCAACTTGCCATCCAACTTTTGAAGCACAGCATTTAGGAACTTGATCCAACATAGCATTCAAACACTGCCTACACTTGTCACTAGTAAGGTCCCTAGTACATTGCACCAATCCATATCTTTTCCCTAATGAACCACCAGCATTGAACTCACCCACTGCATACAACAGGTAATTGCTCTCTGCAGTAGCATTCTTTATCAAAATCTGCATATAAGTCTCTGCTTTCTGGAGTTCTTGTGTGCTGTTGGTGGTGTTCTTGGTTCCAAGAACTTGCCATGATGGGGTTGTTGTAAGATTACCATAGAAGGCATGGTTGGAGTATCTGAATATGCAGTAGTTATACCATATCACTGCTGATGACCTGTTTGGGCAGTGCTGAGGAATGTCTGCGGCTGCAGTGGAGAGGCAAAACTGGCAGAAGGTTCCGGTGACATCACCTCTGTGGATCAGTGACGAATCCAGAAAAGTTAAATAACAATTACTGATTATATAAAAGAAATTTAGATCCTCTAAATTTTGTATTTTCACCTCTCTTACCATTGAATGTTTTGGTTTTCTCTTGGTCCTGCCTATAAAATAAATGGTGTCTAAAATGAAATTCAAAATTTAGAGAATCCAAATCAGCAAAAATAAATCATGTTTTCTCTTAGTCTCATCCATGAAATAAATGGTGAGAGATCACACTTTATCCTGAAATTCAAAATTTAGAGAATCGAAATCCGCAAAAATAAATAGAATAAAGTGTGATCTATCATTATTGAATATTTTCTCTCTCGTTTTTTTTGTTCTACCTATAATATAAATAATAAATGAATCTCCCTAGGGAGCCAATGGAATATTTGTAAATGTGTACAATGAGCTATTTATTTGGTCTGAGTTAAAAAATGAACATCCAAGATAAAATACTACTAATTTTTCAAACACAATATACTCATATTATCCAGAATAATCATCTGAATACCAGGAAAAATAAACATCTGATATCCTACTAAATCAAACATCCCTAACCCCCATTGACTCCCTATATTTCCTCATATAAAATTCAAAGTTTAGAGAATCTAAATCCGCAAAAATAGCCAATGAGTTGTAGCTCAAATGACATAGTCTATCCATACTCAATTAAGAGGTTGCGAGTTCGAGTCTCCTATTTATAGTAAAAAAAGTTCTCCTCTTATTAATTATTCCACAGAGACTCCCCTGCAAGGGATAGCTTTGTCTTAAATGTTGTGGCGTTCTATGTGTTCAAGCTTATATTTTCTTTTGTATATTTTATTATGTTGCTTTGTTGAATACTTGAATTCCCTTGCTCCACCGTATATGTACGTATGGCTACGTATATATTAATATATATAAGAATCTATTTGTGTCATTATCCGATGTGATGCAACAAGAATAAAAAACAATATTCTTTTTTTTTTGTGTCAAAATTCATAGTTAGCCGCCATAGAAACTACGAGAAATTTGCAAACTCTAGACACGTTTAAAAGTAGCCACTAGCCAATTAATCATCAATTTTATTTCATTTATGGACTTTTACCACGATTTCAATTATTGTAATTACTGTTATGTTGTGATTAATCAAAAGATCTCCACTATTCTTAAAATCATGGCTAAAAGCCAAAAAACCTAGACAAATTGTAAACGTGATGTCTTAATTAACCACGATACTGTATTCATAACTAATTTACGAAAATTCAAATGCAATTAATTTCATGTGAAGCTGATAGCTAAAAATCGTTACATGTCAATTTAGTTAAACATGTTAAATCATTCAATGATTTTCAGCTATCAACTTCACATGAAATTAACTATACTTAAGTTTTCACCAAAAATTTAAAAAGTTTAGTAGAAAATATGCACACAAAGAATGAAAGATTGTTGGTACCTGCAGTTATAGAAGCCATAGATGACATTGCGTGTGGCGGTTCCAACGGTGGTATAGTTGTAGCCCTTGCTTGTGGCAGCATCAGAAGAAAGCCATGAGAGGAGGGTGTTGAGGTTGGTTTTGAATCCACTTGTTAGAGATTGTTGTGATGAGTTTTGGCAGTCATCTCCAACGTAGTTCAGTGATGATGATTGTGCTCTTGTTCTGGTGATGGTGATGAAGATGTTCATCAACAAGAACCAAAGAAATAATCTAAGGAGGGCACTAGTGAGTTTTGCTTCCATCATTTGATGAATGAGTGTGAATGTGTGATTAATTATATCATTGTTGTTGTATCAAAATTGTGTTCCACAAGGAACTGAGTTATATATATCTAGACATGTTGAAGTCAATAATCTGCCTATAATATATAAAACAACAACGTTATTTGTATGTTCGGGACTATTAAAATTTATTGGTTTTGGTTATCACGTTTAGTTATTAATTTAATTTTTTTAGTTTAGTAATTTAATAATATATTTTTAGTCCATATTTTTAGATATTGATGAACAAAATAATAAATTCTAATAGTACTTTACGTCAAAATAACTACTAAAATTAGTCGTTATAAATTTGTGTATAAATTTAATTTATTTTTAATATATATTTTATGTTTTAATATATATTTTATATCAATGATTAATTTTAATGGGTAGGTAATATAGTTATATGTAAAATGCCATATCAAAAGTAATGTTGTAGTTCTACTGTTCAAAACCGATATAATAAAGGTTTAATTATTTTATTGGTTTCTATTGTTTTGTAAAATTTTTAATTAGATTTTTATACTTTTTTTTTAATTAGGTCTCTGCATTTTTTTCAATTAGGTCCCTCTTGACAGTAATTGACTTAATTTTATAGGAATCCAACTAAAAAAAAAATTTGGTGCAAGGACCTAAATAAAAGGAAAAAAAAGTGTAGGGACTCAATTAAAAAAAAATTAGCGCAGAGACCTAATTAAAAGAAAAAAAAGTATAAAAACCTAATTAAAAATTTTACGAAACTATAAAAACCAACAGAATAATTTAACCTATAATAAACTATAAAATTTAAAAAAATTATCAGTACAAAAACTAATTCGCATGATGAGATCCAAAAATCTTATATGGCTCTGTTTATTATAACTATAACATCGATCTCATGTATTTTAATAATTTTCTAATTAATAAAAGTAGTTTTGTATTAAAATCTCATCTATTTATAATATGCAATATATTTGAAAATCATCTTTATTTATATATTCTGTTGTATTATCTATTATAGAGACTAGAGAAATAGTAGTATCACTTTTACTTTGATAATGTTACTCTTTTTCTTACAAAATCATATAAAATACAATGAAAAAATTAAGTAAATTAAACAGTGACATTATCACAAATAAGAGTAATATTATCATTTTCTTCTATTATAATATATAAAATAAGAGACTAAAATAATGCTATAATAAACTAATAATACCTAAACTCTTAAGCCTAACTATGCAAAAGCAAATTTTTTGTGTGTATTCATAGATAAGAACCTTTTAAAAAAAGGATAAATTTTATTTTTATTTATTTGTTGTTATTTAAATGTTATACATGCATATATATATATATATATATATATATATATATATATATATATATATATATATAATTTCTCTATACAAAAATGTTACAATATTTGTGTATAATGTAATATTTAGAAATATAGTTTTAAAATGTTTTATTTTTTTTAAAGGAAGATTCTAATATTAATAATTTATTATAAATTACCGTGATTGAAACAATCAATACTTTGACTTTGAAAAATCTCAAGAAACCAACCAGAGGTATGGTTTCTTTTCTCAATCTGACTAATTCAAAAATGTAAAACTTGGACTCCTAATTGAATAAACAAAATTACTAATAACTAGAGTATAAAAGTGATGTATGTTTACCAACGCTATAAACACTTTTATACTCTAAATTAGTAATTAGTAGTCATAAACATATGCAAGTATTCAGTTTATGTAGCAATTTTTATTTTTAAACCTGTTATACAAAGTTACAAACCAAAGACTTAATAAATTGATCGAATTTTACATAAAATAACTCAAATTTTTGCTAACATAATAAATCAACTAAAAAAGAAATTATCACTCTGTATTTGAATGATGAGTAGATTCTATATCTTTAATTATTAAACTACAACAAATATAAACAAGAATGGTTCAAATTGGCAGAAATAATTACTTATGCAATTAGAGCAATTTAAAAACAGAATTCTTATATCAATCATGCTACGTATACACTAAATTTAACTACTAAAATCAGCCACCAGTATAAAATACATATTAGAATATAAATATACATTGAAAAAAAACTAAACCATACATGTATTTATACATAAATACATTCGTGACTGATTTTAGTAGCTGATTTTGGTGTACAAATAGCATTTTTATTCTTATATTGATTACCTAGGTAAACTATTTGAAACTGATATTTTATTGACAGAAAGATCCTTAACAAAAGTATTTGATAGTGGTTGTTCTTCTTTGATCCTTCTTCCAACTGAAAATGCAGGATGGTTAGGATTAGGAAGTGACATTGTCTCGTTTGCTAGCATCACAACAATTGTAGACATTGTTGGTCGATCTACTGCATCTGCTTGTACACACAGTAAACCAATATGTATATACCTTTTAACTTCATTTCTTGGGTATTTATCTTCTAGTATAGGATCTACTAACTCCAAACATTCTCCTTTACACCATAGTTTCCAACTCTGCACAAAAATGTGGATATTAATATGTAATAGAAATTAAACATATCTTTTTAAAAGTGATTTATTTTATAATACTATAGTGTACTTAAAGAAACTAACATATACAAGAAGACTTTGACCATGTTCTGAAACATAGAATCCACTGCTCTTTTTGCCACAAATGATTTCTAGTAGAAGAACTCCAAAACTAAAAACATCTGATTTTACTGAATATAATCCTTCCATGGCATATTCGGGAGCCATATATCCGCTGTTTAAAAATCAATAAAAAACGGTTATTCTTGTGAAAATAGAAAATGATGTAACAAGATAGTAACAAGACTTACTAGGTGCCCATAACCCTTCTAGTATTTTCTTCGTCTTGGTCTTTTTCAAATGCTCTTGCTAATCCAAAATCTGAAATTTTTGGATTCATATCTTGATCAAGTAGAACATTACTAGCTTTCAGATCTCTATGAATTACTTTAAGTCTAGAATCTTCGTGAAGGTATAGAAGTCCTCGTGCGATTCCTTTGATAATATTCATTCGAACCTTCCAACTTAGATGCTTTCGTTTTTCCACATCTGACAACAAGACAGGAAATGTTTCTTGACAAAATTACTTATGTAATAGAATACATAAAAGTGTTTTTATATTAAATCTAAATTAAACCAAAGTCCTATTCTCATCACCTGGTGTTATTTCATTCTTGTTATATTTATCACTCAATACCAACAACAACTAAGAGAAAATTAAATTGAAAATAAAATTTTAAAGGCACTAGGTTCTATAGTTAAAAGCTTACCGAATAGGTGAAGGGCAAGGCTTGAATTGGACATGTACTCGTATATAAGCAGCTTTTCATTTTGCTCAACACAACAACCCAACAGTCTCACAAGGTTCCTATGTTGTAATTTGGCTATGAATATTACTTCATTCTTGAACTCATACAAACCTTGACCAGATGTTTTTGAAAGTCTTTTGATGGCAACTTCTGTCCCATCTTGTAAACTTCCCTAAATATAGATTTTGCAAAGAAATAAAAAGAAACCATAAGTTACGTCTCCGTCCAGTGTCTTTGTGTCTTTCTTAACAGGAAGGATACAAAATAGACTGATTCAATGTCTTGAGACACAATGTCTCTGTTTATATCACATCTGTCACGATTTTGTATCTCTATATCCATATCTCAAGTGTTCTGTACTTGTAAACAAAAGCAGTCTTGAATACTACTCTTATTCTCACACTAAAAACTAAATATCTCAAGTTCTCTCTTTCTCTCGCTACTTTCTTTCTTGCACCACTGCAAGTCATTGATACATTTTCAAAAGTAAAGGAGTAAACACAGAACTAGTCCTTATCAGTTTGTTTTGAATAAATTAAGTTTCTAACCAAAAAAAATTATATGCATATATAGTTTGATTTCCACATTGAAATATTCAGTGATACCTTATAAACAGGACCAAAACCACCTTCCCCTAATTTGCAAGAATTTGAAAAGTTATTAGTGCTCTGTTGAATCCAAATCAGAGGAACTGCAGGAAGGTCAGCATTCAATGAATCGTCTCCTTGACCTTCTTGAGAGTTATCATGTATTGATATAGGAGTGTCCTCTGGCAATAATGCATCTACAGATAAAAAAACACCTTTGTGATATGAGTTTATAATGTTTATTGATATAGGCAAGTACTTAAAATGAGCTTAGAGAACTTAATAGTGTTAGCTACCATTATTTATTTGATTCTTCCTCCATAATAAGTAGACGCCAGAAATTAGTATCACTACTGGCACCAACACACACACTATGATGATGATCACAGTTTTTGTCTTACTTGAATTGTTCTTGGCTGCAATAATAGTATAGGTCAACAAGTTGAATTTAATTGCTCATATATATCCATATATATAGAGGAATATATATACTCTAGAAGTAATTAATAAAAATAATTAGTTACCTGAATTAGGCAAAGGAGAAGATCCTTGAATCTTGTAGAACATATAATCATCATACCTTGTCAAACAGCTTGGAGATCCAACTTGCCATCCAACTTTTGAAGCACAGCATTTAGGAACTTGATCCAACATAGCATTCAAACACTGCCTACACTTGTCACTAGTAAGGTCCCTAGTACACTGCACCAATCCATACCTTTTCCCTAATGAACCACCAGCATTGAACTCACCCACTGCATACAACAGGTAATTGCTCTCTGCAGTAGCATTCTTTATCAAGCTCTGCATATAAGTCTCTGCTTTCTGGAGTTCTTGTGTGCTGTTGGTGCTGTTCTTGGTCCCAAGAGTTTGCCATGATGGAGTTATTGTAAGGTTACCATAGAAGGCATGGTTAGAGTATCTGAGTATGCAGTAGTTATACCATATCACTGCTGATGATCTGTTTGGGCAGTGCTGGAGAATGTCTGAAGCTGCGGTGGAGAGGCAAAACTGGCAGAAGGTTCCGGTGACATCACCTCTGCGGATCAGTGACGAATCCAGAAATTTAGATTACAATTAGTAGTTGGTAGAAACTCAGGTCACCTTATTATTTTTGGTTCATAAAATTAGAAGCAGTTAATATTTGATTATTTTTTGTCAAATTTTAAAACTTTTAGAGTTGGAATTTAATTTTGATGCATTATCAGTGTAAAATAGTTTTATACATGTATTTAATTACATAATATAGTAAAAATAATATTGACGGCGTGAGTCATCCAAAAGAACGGATGTAATTGCACGACTAGGTAAAACGCTTTTGTATCAAACTTAAACTCTATTTTATCGGTAGTTGAAGGTGGAAACTCATGTGAACTTCACGTGAAGTTGATACCTGAGAGTCGTTAGATGATTTAACCGATTTGACTAAATTTTCATCTAACGACTTTTAGATATCAACTTCACTTGAAGTCGACTTCACCTGAGTTTTCACCGTAGTTGAATTTTTAATACTAATTTAGTAACTTATTAAATTATACAAAAAAATATTTTGTCTTTGTTAGAAATAATAATATCATAAAATCACTCCATCCAAAATTTAAACCAATAAAATAAGAGATGTGAATGAATATATTTTGACGTAAATTTAAAGAATAAAATATAGAAGTAATTAATCACGTTTTTTTTTTTCAAATTTTAGCCATCATTTTAAATATACATAGTTCTAGTCACCAAAAAAAATATACATAGTTCTAAAAGGAATTTAAAAATTTGATGAAAACTCAGGTAAAGTCGACTTCACCTAAAGTTAATACTTCAAATTCATTAGATGAAAATTTAGCCAAATCAGTCAAATACCTCTTGGTATCAACTTCACTCAACTGCACCTGAGTTTCCACCTTAAAAATTTGAGTGGGGGCATTCGGGGTTTGTCCGTACCTGCAGTTGTAGAAGCCATAGACGGCATCGCGTGTGGCGGTTCCAACGGTGGTATAGTTGTAGCCCTTGCTTGTGGTAGCATCAGAGGAAAGCCATGAGAGGACGCTGTTGAGGTTGGTTTTGAATCCACTTGTTAGTGATTGTTTTGTTGAGTTTTGGCAGTCATCTCCAACGTAGTTTAGGGTTGATGATTGTGCTTTTGTTCTGGTAATGGTGATGAAGATGTTCATCAACAAGAACCAAAGAAATAATCTATGCAGAGTAGTGGTCAGTTTTGTTTCCATCATTTGATGAATCAGTGTGATTCATTAATATCATTATTGTTCTATCAAAATTGGCTTTGATTGATGAACTCAGAAGAATATATGTATATATACATGTTGAAGTCAAGCTAGTTATAAACTATATATATATATATATATATATATATAATGCAGAGAGGTGGAGAGTATTAATAATACGGAAGTTTCTAAACTCTTAATAAATTTACAATGTGAATACTAAAATTATTTTTTAATATAAAAATGTTATTTGCACACTAAAATCAATCGTCAAAATCAATAACTATATATTTAATTATTTATATATAAATATATAAATTGTTTAACTCATTTTTTATAAATATTTTATATTTTAATATATATTTTATACTAATAATTAAATTTGCTAACTGACTTTGATGTAATCCAATATGATTGTTTTTAATAATATAGATGAAAACATCTATTTATATTGTTATTTTCACATGATATGATAAAAAAGAGTTAATACTCCAAGTAGTTCTAAATTTACAGTCGAATTTTAATGTCGTTTTTAAACTTAAAATTATCATAAATTTGTTCATGAACTTAATAATTATTGTTTTTGAGATACTTTTTAGTGATGGAATAATGATGTAGTTTGCTAGACGCCACAAATTTGTTCATCACTATTTTATCTTTGTCATTCAAATAGAATATAAGGATATTTTGAGGGTTTTAACTCCAATATATTAAAACCCTCAAAATTTCCTAAACGATGTTATTTATATTTTATTCGCGCGCTAAAAATGAAATTATTTTTACCAGTTTAGCCTGGTTTTTCGCGTAGTTTTCGTTTAATTATGTCATTATTTTGTCACCAAAAAATATTTTAAAAACGATCGTTGTTAAATATAGAGACAAATTTAAGATGATTTTAAATTCAAAAATAACATTGAAATATGACTGCAAATTCAGAGACTATTTTAAATATTAACACGATAAAAAATAGCAATATATATATATAACCAACCTAACGTTAGTCTCGTAACTTTTTATATATAAATTGTCCAATTATATAAAAACTAGCTGATATATTAAGAATTTAAATTCTAATTATTTGAATCGGAGAGAAAACTACTCCGGTTTACCTAATCTTTTATATTATTTATTACAAGATATAAAATGAAAGATTAAAATAGTTATAATGAGCTAAGGATATCTAAATTCTTAAGACTGACCCTGAGTATATATAAATAGAATTTCTGTGTATAGTATTACAAAAAAATTCATTTTTCCTTGTTTTTTCTTTTTTTATATTATACATTATATATACACATATATAGTTTCTTTATACAAACAGAGTTCAGGTAAGTTCAATATATTGGAAAATCATTTTTAGATGAATATCTGAAAAAGAAAAAATGAAAGTCAAACACATGATGCTTTCGACTTATATAAAATATGTAACAATTTTTGTACATAACGTAATGTTTACTAATATATTTATAAAATTAGATTAAATAATATTATGTACAAAGTTTGACCAAAGTATTTTAAAATGTTTTATTTTTAAAGGAAGAGTATTCTTATTTTTATATTTTTTCGCACATTCAGGTGAAGTGGTGAGTTCATATATAAGAACTTTGACTTTTAAATGTTTCAAGAAACCAGCCAGTGGTATTTTTTATTTTTTTTTAATCTGACTAATTCAAATACTTATAACTTGGGACTCTTAATTAACTGATGATATATATTTATTCTGAGTAACCACATTGTTTCTTGAATCGGATGCTTTAATTAAATTATTTATATACTAATTTCTTATCAGATTTGAGCCCTTCAACGTTTGACAGTGTAACAACATAAAATAGTTCCTCCTTTAGTATTTTATGTCCAACACAAACTGTTAGATGATGTCTACTTGGCTTGTTAAATTGTTAAATGTGATACTAAGCAATGCACATTACCTTTTATATTTATCGCGTAAATAATCATAAAAAAATTAAATAGACGATTGTATAAAATATTTTATATTTAATCAAAATTAAATTTTTATAAAAAAAATTATTTGATACATTATCAGTATAAAGTATTTTTAAATGTACATCTAATTATATAGCGCTACATTAACAAATATAATTACAGTTTACATAATTACATTAACTGTGTAAATAATCATCTAAAAGAACAAATGTGATTGGACGAATATTTAAACATTTGCCAAAATTAAACTCTTTTTACAAATGTGCCACATTTTCTAAACCTTAATACTAAAATATCACTCTTTTGAAATTAATTATTCAAATGCCACTCTTCCTATATTACAATAATTAATCATAATCATAATCAAAATTAAAATAACAAATCAGTTCTCACCTTAGTAAAAAAAGTAACATTTAAGTAATTAGTTTCAAAAGAGTTTGATAATAAATATTGAAAAAAGGTAGTGCATAAGTAAAAAAGCCCCATTTTATTATTGTTTAAAATTTAATTTTAACGCACTATTAGTGTAAAACAGCTTTATATATATATTCAATCACCTAACACAAGTACACAACATTAGTAAAAATAATTGTTTTTTATATTAATCACGTAAATAATTATCTAAAAAAACGAATGTGATTAGACAACTATGTAAAATTAATGTCAATTATGGATTTAGATCAATATTTAAAAATTATTATTCACAAGCATGACTTGTTTTTAAAACTCCTATATTTCTCAAGATCCCTTGGTCAAGATTTGATAGGGCTATAAAACCATTCTTTGAACAAAATGTAATTCAAGGATAATTAATGTTTCTATAATCCAGAATAACACTTGCTTCCATGTTTACAAAATGCAAGTATGAATTTCAGGGTATCTAACCACCAGGTATTCATTATGCACTGAATTTGGATCAAATTGCTGTATTTGGATCACTTTCATAAAGCAATCTCTTGGGGGGTGGTGACTGATAGGGACATGGATAGATGCTCCTTCAAGTCAAAAACCATTGGAACATAGCTCCCATCCTCCATATTTAGAGCTAAAGGTTCCTCCACCATGTTTTTGAGCATACTCACATATTGCTTCTCTAACACACTGATCCCATGACACTGCTATATTCTGCAGTGACAAAGGCTCATTCATGCTTCGTAGAGAAAGTCTCAGTTTCAGATTCGCTTTACTTGACAGATCGTCCACGTCGACATCCACTCTGTCCAAATAGAAACACAGGAGGAAAGATTAAGAAAGACATAACCACAAGAATTGCCACCTTTTTTTTCAGAACTTATCACCAAATTGCGAAGCTACCGGTGAAAACTACTGAAAAGAGAAATAATTGAAGGAAGAACATGTAAGGAGTACTAAGAACCTCACCTAGTATGATAAATCATTTGTTGTTTGTTCAACATTTCAACCTTATAAAGACAATAAATAAAGTATTGAGAAATGCTAGGAGGCTATCAGAATTTATTATTTTTGTCCATCACTTAGTCATCAACTCAATTCCTTTAGTTTAGTAATCCAACAATATACTTTATCCCATACTTTTAAACATTGATGGCTAACTGATGGCCAAAAACAATAAATTCTGATGACCCTCTAGTATTTCTCTAAAGTATTAATGAAAAAGAAGACAGTTAGATTGTCTAACCTGATTTCTGATGGTGTTTCATCTGAAATAACTGGTGAGCGAAGTGGATAACACCCGGGAACAAACAAATGTAACGGTTTGATTATCGACTGCATGATTGACAAATGTGATCAGTTGGAACAAACAAATGAAAAGTGTCTATAGTGTTAACAACATTATAGAATTTTTCACCTCTTTGTTAGTAGCTTGCTCGGCTGTCGAGGGTAGATTAACAGTTACTGAATTGAAAACCAATTTGACAAATAGTCCTTCATCATGTTCTGGTGCACCCTCAGCTACTCCTGTAATGGTGTTTCCTTCGCTAATAACTACTTGAGTGTCTATCAGTAAGTTGTTTATCACTTTTATTTCTTCTAAGATAGTATAAATTTCCTGCAAGAGTTACCCATGCTCAAGTTAGATGGGGTTGCTCTTTTCAGAAATAAGCAACAGAAATGTAATCTATAAAGGTGCTGTTATATATTTGTCTATAGGACAATCCATGTTTTGTGTCGGACAAAGCTCTGCTAATAAAATACGAATTATGCGTCGGAAAGATAAATTCTGCATAATTCACACTCACAAAGTAACAATTTCATCAAAGTGCATCAAATACCAAACTGGCTTATATTCTTGAGCACAAAGCTATCAAATTATTCAGAGTTTGGAGTACCTTAGATATTGAGGCAGGCTTCTCTGCACTGATGAACTGCCCGGAACTGCCACTTGCAGGAGTTGAATTAAAGAATCGCTTTATTTTCTTTCCTGTTGGAACAGGATCGTAGCAATTCAAGTTTGCATTTTCATCAGTTGAAATTTCTGGTATGTCATCATTTAAATGGAGTGCTAGTCCAATGTCATCAGTTGCAGCTATGAATGCTTCAGCTGACATTGACCTAAACTGCAATTATATGGCATAAGTGCACTTATCTACAAGTTCAGGCGAAATAAAAGAAAGAAAAGTTGGCAAGTTTTAGGCTAACCACTTTAATAAAGTGCTTCATTGCTGGGCTTGTATCATCGGGAATATCAGCTGGTTCATTCACAAAAGCTTCGGATGGTTCGATCTCAACTCCTATTTGTGGTTCTACTGCATGATTTCCACAACCTGATACCGTCGAAAAAGAGTTTGCGAGTAACTCATGTAACAGATAACACAGAAACAATGGTGTCTACATATATAGTAATAAATTGAATTGATGGATTGTAAAGAAATTACACCTTTTTCCATAGACAGTTGATTTCCCTGTCGCGAACTGCAAAATTGGTTTACCTCTTGTAATGTTAGGTAAGGAATCTGCTTTGTTAAATGGGAACTCGGTAGGCTTATTACTTGCGAGGCTGGTTTCTTTCCAGCTAGTTCCAATTGAGAACTGATTGAATTTGATGGCTCAACCTGTTGCTTGGATTGCACGTCAAAAGAACATTGTTGTTGACAGTAAGAGAAGTATTTCTTTTGTAAAACATCTTGTATGTACTTTTCCAGTCTATCTAGTCTCTGCTTGAAACCGCGATCAATCTTGCTTTTGTCCACATTCAATAATAAAAAAGTGTATTCCAGTGCTCGCTTATGTTGTTCGCATCCCTCCATATCAGTTATCGTCTTAGGATGTAGAGGAGCAGGCTCATTCTTGAGCTATATTCAATGGGAAAATAATCAATCAAGATTATAGGAATGCAAACTCAGAGTTGTTGTCTAAAATCATGATAGGCCTTAAAGTAACATATACCTGTTGAAGCTTTCTACTTATCAATTTGTGAAAAGTATCAAGTTTTGTGTAATATGTTGCTTTTATCATTTGTACCTACAACAAGGAAGAATCAAAATTACTCTCAATCTCAAATGTTTTTCTCTTTCAAAACTCATTGACATTTCAAATACAACATAGATATAGTGTTAATAAGGTTCAAAAACACTAAAATTGGTTGTGAATATTGGTAGTTTGACATTTATAATTGCTTGATTAGTTTATAAATTTCGAAAATACGTATATGTATACCCTGTGTCTGTGTCTTATCATTTTTAAAGTTTGGTGTGTTTGCATGTCTTGTGTCATATCGTATCCCATGTCCGTATTAGTACTTTGTAGGAAAGAAAGATAATATTGGACATTACCTTTTGATAAACCTGTTCTTGCCACTCTCTGATTGCTTTAATTTCTTCTTCTCCTAGAAATACAAAAGTAAAATAAACATTCAATCAACCAAGAGAAAACAATCAAGATGCATGTGAAGAGGGCAGGAGCAATAGACATTATTCGGGTAAAGTTTGAAAAAAGATTGAAAAGATAGTTTAGGATATTTTCACAATTAAAACCATATTTCATATCATATATTTTAATTAACTCAAACACTATACCTATGACCTTGGGACTATTGACATGACAAAGCAACCCCATCAATACTGAAAATAAGTGGAAGCTGAGAAAAGAGTGAATGATTTCGACACCTATAAAATGGGTGGGAACTGAACAAAAATATGGGCTGGGATAATGTAAAAGCCAAATTATATAAGTAGAACAAAGTATAAAAGAAATACAATGGTCAAGAAAACACCAAATGTTGTAGATGGGGCATGGGGGAAATGGATGCTTTAATAAGCATCACTTGCCAATTGAAAGTCACGCTTTCAAACAAGCAAGTTTTGTAAAACAGAATTAAGTGCTTAGCTTCTATTTAATCTAAAAAAGAATTTATCGTCCAAAGATGTTGAGAGATCAGAAAACAATGCTTCATTCATCCTATTTCCTTGTATCATAAATAATATCTTAGATTGCTTGTTCAGATCAATAGTTTAAGATTTTTCTGGCCTTCTAGCTTTTAGAATTCAGATATATATATATATATATATATATATATATATATATATATATATATATATGGGGGGGGGGGGTTAAATTAGCTTTTCATAATAAAATTCAATGATTTATTTCAGACTACAAAATGAATAAAAATCGGAAAATCTTTGTTTTTTATATGACATGCAGAAGACAATATTTACATGAACACCCTTACCCACAGAGCAAGAAAAGGAAAATAATGGGAAATATGATTTTTTTTTTTGTTTTTTTTTGTTTCCCACACAATATCCCCCAACCGGGCAGACCAAAAACTAATCTACCACGGATTTGAGCTCTATCTAAGGGTTCGCTGTGAGCCAATGGGTTGCTGCTTGCACAAGTCGGGATTCGAATCCCTGAGACTTGCTTAAACAGACTAATGAACTAACCACTGGATTAACTCAAGTTGGTTAAATATGACTTTTCTCTATTGTTGATATTGACATTTCAATCTTAGGAATGGAAAATAAATAAATCCAATTTTCTAGAATTCATTTAAGATAATATTCAATCAGATTATTAAGAAGAGATACTTCACTTGAGATAGAAGAGTTTTGGGGTAAGAGATTTTCAGCACTTTGACGTGATGGTGCTATTGACTTCAGCTTTTCTGATATTTTTGCAATGTACTCAGCCTGTAAATAGATGCCAAATACCTCAATTTTTTAAATTAATTCATGTGAGATCCTAGTAAAAAAAAAAGTATTAAATGATAAAATTTACACTGTATAAATAAGTAAAGGAAGTATGCACATCCTAAATTTTAGCATTTTAGTAGTAAAAATTTATCCCGTGAAAATAGGGAGACTTAAAAATCTCAAAGAATTATGTGCAGATCTTGCACTGATGTGGATTCATGGAAGTACTCATTTGTTATCAAGACAATGCCATTGGTTTGAAAGAGCTATATGAACAACAAAATGTTCACATGAAGAAAGTCAAAACAGCATAAAATCAAGGTACCTCGACTTTGGATGACGCAAACACTTTCTCCTCAAAAGTTTCTACAGACCCTAGAAGCAAGGGTAAATTTTGTTTCCAAGAGGGAGGACCATTCTTGAGTACAAAATCTGCACTGTAAACTACAGGATGTAAGTTTATATGGACCATTCTAGTAGGAGAACCTAATAGAAGTTCACAAATACCAACAAGTCTATCCTCAGAAGGTAAACACATATTTTATAACCTATCAAAATCCTCATTAGACTGCATCTTTATACTTAATATGATCTGCTGAAAACAATCAAATTGAAAAGAAAAAAAAAATGAACTTAAAAGAGAAGGACAAATAGTTATTGAATTTATATAACAACCCAAGCATAATTGATAGCAGTTGAGAGAGATAAAATATTCAAAGAACCATCCAAAGACTCCAAAAATCAATCTATTAATAATCCATGGAATAGAATCCATAAAGGAGAAGGAAAGTATTCTTCTATCTTCAACCAAGCCCTTGAAGGTTAAGTAAAACTGTTCTTTCGTAAGAGTTATACAAAGACTATTCCAAAAGATCCAAACTAACTAACAAAGTTAGACATGAATACATGATTCCAAATGTCTCTTTGCACCTTTAACAATGAATCCATGAAGTACCCATAACCAAACTAAATCTTACATCATCGGTTGTTAACATTTTCCAAATGAATTGGGAATTGAATAAAGAGGATTTGGAAAATGCTACAAATCAAGAATTCACACTGTGAAACTAAGAGCCTTCTATCCCTATAAGGTTGCTCGCCTTCTATCCCTATAAGGTTCCTCAAGAAGTGGCAACCTTGATAAGTAAACCATAATGAAATTGAGAAAGCATGCAATGTCGACAAACGAGAGAAAATAACATGACAAAGGTAGAGTATGTGAAACCAACTTTGATCTGGATATAATCATGTGCTACACGAGCATGTTACGCTCTAATTCTTAATCCTATAGCATAACAAATAACATGATTTTGCTATAACTCAACCTATATTTCCTCTAATCTATGCAAGCAAGAATCCTCCACTGGTGAACATGATCACTCACTAGGACGATTGTGCACCATAAATGCTAAGCTTAAAATGAAGAGATTTCACAAATTTAATTTATGCTCAATCTAATAAATGCTGACAGAAGTTTAATATAAAAACAAACTATGACGGGCTCTTTGAATTGAACAGAATGTCAGCCATTCAAAAAGTATTTAAGTATAGGTGGTATGTTCTTACATTTTGTTAACCATTATTCTACGGCACTCAGCAGATTTCCAACCTGTGGCAGCAAAATTGGTTGCAGCTGTAATAGGCCTCATTTTGTTTGTGTCCATCTTGTATGTGAAACTATTCTATATTTCCTAAAAGTTCATAAAATGGAGGTTACACTTGTTATACATCAAGATAAAACTTTAGAACAATGGTAACAGAAACAATGTATTTTTTTTTTTACCTGAATTTTGTGTTACATATTTTACACAGAGATTATCATGTAGACTTTAAGCACTTCAACAATTAGGAACAGAATTAAGTGCTAACCCGAAAATAAAGTGCCAATGGAAGTAATGCCAGAATGACTTTTCATTTGACACAAAAGACAGTAGTAATCTTACAAATTTCAAGGCATGGAAAGAACACTTAAATTTTAAAGGTACTACTAAACTATAGTTACAAGAATTCACTAATTAGGTGACGAACCGTGCACCAATTCACAATTTATCTGCGTACCATAACGCTGTAAGTATACTTTTAACGTAAAATATTTTATCTCATACCAAAACGTATTGCGATTCATGTAACTATCCCCTGAACACTCCTCCACTTACTAAACAATTTTTTTTTTTGGGGAAAAAAACCAATTTTATAACCAGCTAAATATATATAAATATACATGTTTTGTGAGACGAACAAAAAGATTATAACCAGAACTCAGTGCAAATCTAAATACCTCACCAACACCAAAATTAAGTTCCAATCACAAAGTGATCTTTTATCTTTCACTATTGATTTAAGCTCTAACCCCTACTAAACCTGGAAAACACGCTTTTCCCCCAAAATCTAAGCAACAAAGCACAAAATCAATATGATGACAAACAAAAAATTAAATGGTGAAATTCATGCATGAACTTATATTCAAACGAGAAAAGGGAACTGGAATCATTGGATAGGGAAAGTAACTACCTTTGTGGCGTTGCAGTGCTAGTAATGCATGGGTGCTTGGCTAGCAAGCAAGGTAAGAGAAGAGACGAGAACTCGAAAGCTTTGTAAAATGGTGAAATGGAGAATGCCACTTTCTGTTTCTCCGCGCGAACTACATTTATACTTTCGTAGTTTTAAACTTAAAAATAAAAAATTTAGGAGAGAGACTGGAACCGCGACTTTTAGGTAAAGATGGAGAAATTATGTCATTTGAATTATAATTTGTTGACGAAAAAAAATTAACAATTAATTAAGAGAGAATTTTGAATTTTATTTTTTAATTAAAGTTTAATTTTAATTCACAATTATATTAATTGTTTGGATAACTATTTACGTTAATCAATAAAAATAATAACTATTTTTTGTTACGTGACTTTACGTGATTGAATATATATGTAAAATTATTTTACACTAATTCTGTATCCAATTAAATTATTTTAGTTATGGTAAAATATCTTCTTAAAATTAATTCTTCCTTTATTATTCATTTTCATTTATTTTTGGTCTTCCCAAAATTAAGGATTTATTTTCATATATTATTAATTTATTATTGGTTTTGACTTGCATTTACTTTCAATGTATTACAAAATTTTAAAAAATATTTAATAATATATTATCACACTAATCAATTAAATGCATTTAATTTCAGAATTTAATTATTTTATTTTTTAAAATATACTATATAAACACATGTGACTAGGACTAGCAATATATACCCTGTTTATACGGGTTTAAGGTATATCCTACTCTAGCCTACTTGCACTTTTAATATATTATATAATATATATGTAAAAATTATGTATGTAGTGAAAAAAGTGAATGTTAAACTCACAATCTTTTTTTTTTTATAAAAACTTAAAATAATTACTAAACTAATTGATAATTATATTATTTGTAATTTTTTGTTGGATTTCTTTAAAATTTTATTATTTTTAATTTTAATTTAAACTTATTTTTTATTTTTTATTTTATTAATATGTATAAAATTTGGAATAGTTAAATTTTATATTTGCTTAAACATTGTTTATTTTGTTGCAGATAGAATAAAAAAAGGTAGAATTTGAAACTTTAAGGTGCAGATAGAAATAGAATTACCCGCACATATAATAGAATAAAATTTAAAAAAAATTATTAACTCACAAGTAAAATTAGGATAGAGTCTAAATCCTATCTTATCTTATTCATTACCAACCCTACATGCGACCCTCCAAACTTCAAATTTTTTTCAAATAAATTATATATCAATCTTACTTTAGTCGCCTAAAACCTTTTATTTTAGTTTTTTTATTGCGAAAATTTTTTATTCCCCTAAAATTCAACTTATCTCCATTCTATATATATGAGTATTGAACGGAAAGTTAATATGAAATTCTTTTATAATGAATAACAGAATAAGCATTAGAGTTTATTACCAGTGATATTTATTTTGTTTATGAAGAATAGTATGCCTTTTAAGATTAAATTTTTTGTGCAATAATATATATCACGCTAGACTTTTTAATTATTACTCCCTCTCATCCAATTTTTTATGTCGCTTTAGCCTCTCTTTTTATTTCCGATATCACTTTTATTTTTTTATAAAATATAAATAAATTACTAAAATATACTCAAAAATTCGTATCACTAACAAAATAAATTCTAAAAGACGCTAACGATGAATCAGTTTGCAAAAGATTTAAAAATAAGAAAAAAAACTAAATATTAAATATATATTTTAAAAATTAACTTTAGAAATTAAATTTTGATGTAAAATTTTATAACCATTATTAAAAAAAAATAAGATATTTTTATTTTTAAATTTAGTATTTTTATTTTGTCAAGTAAATTTTTTTATTTAAATATTCTGTCGATTCCTCTTATTTTATTAAATTTTCAGTTAGGTTCCTATATTTTTTTAATTTCTTTTCAATTGAGTCTCTATATCATATTAGATTTTGTAATTAAGTTCATGCTATGACAAAAACATTGAAATTAATGAAATGTTCTATTAAACAAAATGAATATGTCTAACACTTGAGTGAATATTCTGTATAGTTTAACAGAATATTTTATTAATTTCAACATTTTTGTCACAGTAAAAATTAAACTTAGTTACAAAATATGATATAATAGAGGAACCCAATTGAAAATAAAAAATATAGAGACATAATTAAAAATTTAATAAAACTATAGAAATTCACAGAATAATTAAACTAATTTTAATATATATATATATATATATATATATATAGTGAATGACCACATTTTTTGAAAAATAAAAAAATTATAGAGATCAATTTTTTTTTGAATTTTTTTTATATATTTTTTAAATATTTATTCAAATGTTGCCATAAAAATTTAGATTTAATAGATAAGTTGTCCGCTAAATATAAAATTCTTTTGTTACTTACAGAAAAGTAATATTTATTAATTTTTTATCGTATTTTTAAATCATTAATGAATTATTTTATCGATAACATATTTTAAAATTTTTTTTTGTCAGCAATGGAATATTTCGAATATTCAATTGGTAGTTAATTCATAAAATATTTATTATTAAATTGTCAATTATATATTTAATTTATAATAAGAGTGTTGAAAATAAATTTTCAATTCTCTCTCTTCATTAATTAAGAGTCAAGTTAAATCCTAAAGTCATTCGTGAGATTGATTGCGTGTACGAAAAAAATTTTAAGATTTTAATTGCACCATAAAAATTTTTGAGATTGAAAAAAACTACATCATATTGATTCCCATTATTTTTTTTGGTAGAATTACTTGTTAGTTGTTACGCTGTAAGTATCAAGCATATATTCATTTATGTTAGGCTAGACGAAATAATTTTAATTTTAGCATTAATTAAGTGATAAAACGAAATCATTTAATCTTAATAAACCACAAAATGTCTTACTTCTCACAAAAAAAATATATAATTATTAAAATTAAATGATGTCATTTCATTAAGTATTTAGTAGCACCAAAACTAAAACAATGTTTTTTTTAGTCTAACTTAAAAGAAATGAGTCAAGTCACTCATAGTAAAAAGAGTATCTCAACATAAAAATTGTGTTTGTTTTTAGACATAGAATATTGAAATAAAGATGCAAAAATATAAAATTATATTTATTTTTTATTTTTTATTTTTTATTATTTTTATTAAATTTTTATAATTATATTTTTTATTATTATATTTTTTTCTAAACTTTTTATATGAAAAAAAAATGTAAATTAGAATTTTATAATTTATTTTAATTTATCACAAAATAAAATATAATAATATTAATTTTATGTATATCTCTATCTTTAGTCAGTGTTCTATTCTCAAAATCGAATGCAACTAAAGGGATTGAGAGATTAACATAGTGCAATTTTTTTTATTTCAAAAGCATTTAAAATGTAATTAAAATCTCAAAAAAATTTTAATGCAAAAAATCAATCTCAAAAACCATTTTAAAAGTTAAGTTGTTGTTTATTGTAATATATTATTACGTTAGCAAATGCATTAAATTCAATTATTCCTTAATAAGTTAATCCTAAAAGTATTACATACACAAATATCAACTTTAATTATGTCATTATTGATTATTGTGATATAGATAAGGATGTCTATTCAATTAATGATATGTGATTTTGATTCATTATATGGACAGCTCAATTTTTTTATGATAAAAAAGTGAAGCTCTCAAATTAAATTGAACTTAAATAAAGATGAAAAAGTAAACATTGTGCGTGTATAAATAATGAGGAGGTCTCGGACAATATATGTACAACAAAAATATTCTTCTCTCTTTTCATATATATGTATGTTACAATAAATTTTCTCTTTTTCTATTTTTCTGAGTATAAACTGTAACATATATAATATTGGTAAATATATATGATTCACTTTTATTATAATGAGATAATAGTATTGGTAAATATTAATACTAGAACCAATTATTTATATTTTTTATTTTATATTTATTTTTTTTATTTATTTATTTTTCAACACGTTATCAGTACGAGATTCTGATCAAATTTTAGAAAGACTCAAGTAATAAATATTCATTATGTTAAAGCTCTTTCATCTTGAATTTAATGCTCTTGATATACCTGAAAACAATTACTTATCATGGATATTAGATGTCGAAATTCATATTGATTCAATGGATCTTGGAGATACCATTAAAGTTGAAAATAATGCATTCGAAAAAGTTAAAGCCAAAGCTATGATCTTCCTTTGTTGTCATCTTGACGAAGGATTGAAAAATGAATATCTCACACTAAAAAACCCTACAGATCTGTGAAAGAACCTTGAAAAAATGTATAATCATTAAAAGACAGTGATACTTCTTCAAGCCTAATATGAATGGACACACTTGCGTCTAAAAGATTTTAAATCCTTAAATGAATACAATTCAACAGTGTTCCGAATTGCCTCACGAATGAAAGTATGTGGAAAAAAGATAACTGATAATAACAAGTTAGAGAAAACTTTCTCGACCTTCCATGCCTCGAATGTGCTCCTACAACAGCAGTATCGAGAAAAATAATTTAAAAAATATTTTGAGCTAATTTTTTGCCTTCTTGTTGCTGAACGTAATAATAAATTGCTTTTAAAAAATAATGAAGCGGGCCCAACTGGTGCCGTCCTATTTTCTGAAGCAAATGTAGCAAATCATAACTAGGGATGGCAATTTTCCCGGCGGAGCGGGTATCCGCGGAAATTTACCCGCCAAGGGACGAATTTGGGTAGATTTTTCTACCCCGCGGGTACGGGGGCGGGGACCCGTTAAATAAACGGGGTGGGGGCGGGGGATAAGGTCCCCGCTCCGTGGGTATCCGTATAATCTCCGTTAGTGTATAATTACTAAAATAGCCTTATATATATATATATAATTTAAGAAACCCTAATTCTCTCTCCCTAATCTCTATTCCCCATCAGTCCATCTCTCACTCTCCTCTCTCTCTTCATGTCTCATCTCTGCCTATTCTCCCAACCCTCACTGGTCTCCACCAATCTGCAGCACTCATAGTCGTCAGTCGCCGGTCTCACTCTCACCGGCGAGATTGCTTATCCGTTTTCCCATTGTGGCCGCCTCTAGTTGGTCTTCACTCTCCGTCGGCGGACAGCGTCACAGCGACGCAACAATAATCGCGTCCCTTCATCCGTTTTGTAGTCATTGTCGCCTTCTCCGCAGCCACCGTCGATGTCCTTCGTTCGATATGCTTCCTTCGTTTGCAGCGCCATCATCGCCCTCTGTGCAAATCGTAACGCTTCCTTCGTTCGCAATTCCGTCGCCCTCTGTGCAGTTCTCAAAGCCGTCGCCGTTTGATTTTTTATTTGGATCTGAACTGATTTTTTTCATCAGATTTTTTTGTTATGAATGTTGTGTTCTTTGTAACGTCGTCCTTTGTGCAGTTCTCAAAGCCACCGTCCTTTGATTTTTTCTTTAGATCTGAACTGGTTTATTTTTTTCTGAACTGATTTGTTTTTTCCTTTGATCTTTTTATTATGAATAATGTGTTCTTTGTACTGATTTTTGGAATAGAGTTTTGGTTATGTTTTGAACTTTGGTTATGTTCATGGCCTCTGAATTTTGGTTTTAGTTATGTTCATGGCCTCTGAATGGTTATGTTTGTGGCCTCTGATCTTTGATCTTTGATCTGTTTTTTTTTTCTATTTTTTCAATTTTTTTAAATCCGTGGGTACCCGCGGAGATACGGATATTCGGCGGATACGGGTCCCCGTTACCCGTCACAGATATGGGGCAGAAATGGGGAGGCTTTTTGGGTCACGGGGCGGGGGGTGGGGGCCATGTCCCCGTCCCCATGGATACCCGTTGTCATTCCTAATCATAACCCCAAAAAAGGTAAATGACAAGGTTTTGTTAATAAGAAAAATTATGTTCACAAGAAAGGATCTTATCAGAAATAGGATAAAGAAAGAAATAATAGACAAAATAATTCAATAGAGAAAAAATATTTTCGTTGTGGTGGAAAATGCCATTGGTCATGTACCTGTCGTACGCACTTAGTTGATCTTTTTCAAACATCTTTGAAAAATGATAACAAAGGAAAGGAGACAAATTTTATTTCAAAGGATGTTGCTGAAAATTACATTATTCATTATGAAGTATCTGATTTCTTTGAGAACCATGAAAGAATGATTGACCAAAATGGGAAGAAGTTACGAAGGATGAGTTAGTCTCGCTTGCAAAATGTGAAGTCTTTAGACCTGTAGTCCGTACACCAGAAGTTGTAAAACCTGTTGGATACATATGGGTATTTGTGAGAGAACGAAATGAAAAAATGAAGTTGTACGCTACAAAACTCGACTTGTGGCGCAAGGTTTTTCACAAAGGTCCGGTATAGATTATGAAAAAACATATTCCCCTGTAGTAGATGCAATAACATTACATAATTTGGTCAGTTTATCTACGTATCATAAACTATATATGCATTTAATGGATGTGGTAACAACCTATTTATATGGATCATTAGATCGTGATATGTATATGAAAGTTCTTGAAGGACTAAAGATATCTAAATCATCCAATGAATATTTACAGAGATTATACTCAGTCAAATTGTAAAAATCTTTATATGGTTTAAAGTAACCTAGATGAATGTGGTATAATCGTCTTATTGAGTATCTGGCCAAAAACGGATTTAAGAATGATGATATCTACCCATGTGTTTTCATAAAGAAATCTGCATCTGGATTCATTATAATTGCTGTGTACGTTGATGATTTAAATATCATTGGAATCCCTGAAGAGATTTCAACAATTATAAAAGATCTAAAAGAAGAGTTTGAGATGAAAGATCTTGGAAAAACTAAATTTTGTCTCGACCTGCAGATCGAGCATACAAAAAATAGAATTTTTATTCATCAACCAATATACATAGAAAATATCTTGAAGATATTTTATATGAATAATTCACATCCATTAAGTATCCTAATGATCGTAAGATCTTTAAATGTGAAAAATTATCAATTCCATCCTAAAGAAGAAAATAAAGATATCCTTGATCTTGAAATACCATATCTCCGTGCTATTGGGGCATTAATGTATCTTGCTAATAATACATGACCCGATATATCATTTGCTATGAATTTACAAGTAATATATAGTTCCTCTCCAACTAGAAGACATTGGAATGGGATCAAACAAATCTTTTGATATCTTTATGGAATGGTTGATATGAGATTATTTTATCCATATGGATACAAGTCATAACTAGTTGGCTATGCAGATACAGAATATTTGTCTGATCCACACAAAGGGAGATCTCAAACAGGATACCTGTTCACATATGCTGGTATAGCTATATCATGGAGGTCCACGAAATAGACGATTGCAACAGCATCCTCTAGTCATGCTGAAATACTAGCGATACATGAAGCTAGTCGCGAATGTTTTTGGTTCAAGAGTTTGATCAAATATATTTTGTCATCATGTGGACTGATTGATCATAAGATAGTTCTAACTATTCTGTTTGAAGATATTACAACATGCATTGCTTAACTTAAAAGGTGGATACATCAAATGTGATAGAACAAAGCATATTTCTCTCAAATTCTTCTTCACTCATGATCTTCAAAATTAAAGAACAATTTATATCCAACAAATCCGCTTAAGTGATAATTAGCAGGTTTATTTACAAAGTCACTTCCAAAATTCTCCTTTGAAAAATTAGTACATCAGATTGGGATACGCTGATTTTGAGATATTAAATAATGTCGTCAAGAGGAAGAGACATTACTATTTTTTCCTTGGTCAAGTTTTTGTCCCTATTAAATTTTTTTGACAAAATTTTTAATGATACAGTCATCATCACAAATGATATTGTACTCTTTTCTTTTACTAAATTTTTTTTTCATTAGATTTTTGTTTAACAAAATTATAATTAGACATAATTCTAAATGGACATCTGAGAGTATTGTGATATAGATATGAATATCCATTCAATTAATGATATGTGACTTTGATTCATTATATAGACGGCTCAATCTTTCTATGATAAAAGAACAAAACTTTCAAGTTAAATTGAAATTAAATAAAGTTGAAAAAATAAACATTGTGTGTATAAATAGTAAGAAGATCTCATACAATATATATATAACAAAAATACTCTTCTCTTTTTTCATGTATTTATACGCTACAATAAACTCTCTCTTTTTCTACTTCTCTGAGTATAAGCTATATATATAATTCACTTCTATTATAATGAAATAATAGTACTAATGAACATTTATATTATAGTCTTCTAGTTATATTTTTTATTTATATATATTTTTTATTTATTTTACAACAGTGATATAATTATTTTATGCTATGGGTTTAAAAGTTTAGCTAAGAGCACGTGTTAAAGTCATTGATGAAAAAAATGTAAAATACAAAAAAGTTTAATTAGTTTGAGCGTTTTTTTTTGATAAAAATATTATTGATTGAGTATTTTAGAACAAATTTTAATAAAAAAATTTTTAAAAAAATAAAACAAAATTAAAAACACATTTTTTAATTTTCAGAATCTTTAGTTATCACACTTTTAAAAATATTTCCACTTTAAAACTCCGAATTTGTATGAGTTGATTTTTGTTCTTACTCCCTCTTTTATTACATAGGCCAATTAAACATATTTTTATTATTTTTAACGTTTAAAATAATTTTTTTATAAATTAATTATATTTTTTATAATGTAAAAAAGTTAAAAATAAAAAATATTTTTAAAAAATAAAAATAAAAAACAAAAAAATATTGTGGCATATCAATCATCAACTCCATAAATGTTTAATATGTTAGTTTTGCATTTATTAAGATAAAAAAATTTAAAATTTTTTATTTATAATAATCTGAATATGTACTCTTAAAATATATATTAAAATATATATTAGTTAAATCCTTAATAACGAATGTAAATTAGATTTTAATATTTTTTATGTACTTCTCCCTTCGAGCGTATAAAATCAATTACAATTTTAATTGGAAATGGTGACAATCATAATTAATTGAATAACAAAATGATAAATATAAAATCTATACCTAAACATAATTCCAAAGTCAAACAAATTAACTCAAATCTTAAATTCAAATTTAAATAATAACAAACTTACCTAAACACAATCTAAAGCCAAATAAATTAACCTATCTTAAATTTAAATTTAAATTATAACAAAATTTATTACATATATCTAATAGGAACCACATTACATGATCCAGACACTATTGTATCTTTATTTATTTTCTCTATTTTTAATACTGTTCATTAATTTCGGATATATTTAATTTTGATAAACAATGTTCAAAGATTACTAGAGAATTGGACTCATTAAAGTTTCGAAGACCATTCTAAAAATTGACCATTTTTTCTTTTGACAAAAGATAAACTTTATTGATGAGCAAAAAAAAAAAAATCACAAATAAGTTCAATGAGATAAAAGCATAAACCTCTTAAGCAGAGTGAGAGTTTACAAGTACACTTCTAGAAATAGGCATAATGAAATTAGATAACAACCCTAAACTCATGCATCATTCTATTAGGAGACATAACTTTTTTATTTTGGCAAAAAATAGATCAAACTTTATTGATGAAAAACAAAATCACAAATAGATCTAATGGAAAGTTTACACATTACTAATACATAATTTGACATAAAAAGGAGTGCATACCCAATTTGGGTTTTGAATTTTTTTTGAAGGATTATGAAGTTCTCAAATAAAAAAAAAATTTGGTCTTTCATATTTAATTTTGTGGGACTGATTAGTCTCTCTGTCAATATTGATATAGGAACTAATTAATTTCATAGAAATAAAAATTAAGAATCAAAAAAAAATTTTAGAGTCTCGTTGTGTTTCGAAATAATTGTAAAACACTGTTTAGAGTAATAGGAGAAAGTGAAAGAAAGAAAATATAAAATTCACTATCCAAGCAGTAATACACAAAATTTCCAACTAGAACCTAATTAGCAAACGAACCTATGTCATTGGAGGATGTTGGGGCTTATGACCTACTTACCATTGAGTTTTATAGTAATGTATACATAATATGTTTATCTTCTCCTCCCCCAATTTTATTAATTTGACCCACTAAGGAAAAAAAAAACTTTAAATTAAAACCTATTATTCATACATAATATTTGGTCTCGGTTACTACCAATTTAGGTTTATAAACTTAGAGCTTAAGTGACAAATCAAGCATAGAGCTAGAAGGGCCTTCTGGCTTCTTTATTTGGTGAGCATGTCTCATCATGATTCCACTCCATTTATTGGGACCTAAGTTTGGCTTATGAATCATGGATTCCACCCTAACTCCAAGTGCCCTAATAGTATTATTGTTATAAGAAGAACCATAAAAATTGTGTGTGGGAAAGCTAGGGCAAGGGTGATAGGAAAAACAATATGGGTAACCAAAAACACCAGCATCAATCTCTCGGCGACATTTCGCGATCGCACGCTCTTGTTTGTGTGCATTTTGGTGCCCTCCTAATGCTTGTGAAGAAGAGAACTCCTTCTTACAATAGTTGCATGAAAAGGCCTTTACCTCTAAATTATTTGATGATGTCTTGTGCTCTATTTGGAAAAAATCATGTTCTTCCACTACTTTGGACCCATGAATTGAACCATTATCATTGGCTAACTTCACAAATTCTAGCATATGGGAATTTTTGTGGCGGTTTGATGCTTGATGTTTTTCATATTTGAGATCATCATTAGAACCATTTCTTGCCACCATGACTCAAAAGGAAAAAGAAAAGAGATAGAACTTGTTTATTTATTTTTCAAATCTATGGGAATGGATCATGGATAGAGAGATATGGCCAAGGCTTATATATATACAAAAGAATCTCATGATGTGTATTATGTTATTGAGGAATTGAAGTGATATGAGGCATCTTGGACTAATTCTTTCTCAAATTATGTTTTTCCTTACATAAGTTTCCATAGAATTATTTGACTATAGTAATTTATTGTGGCTAATTACTCAAGTAGTCAAACTCTCCATAACAAGAATACAAGACTAGTGGTCTTAATGTATCACAACTTTTATGTCATTGACAATATTTATTTTACAATATGGTTAATATGTGTTTTATGAATATATTTTTGGAATATAAAATATTATATGCACATTAAAAATTAATTATCATATCTTTGTGTTTAAATATGTGTATATTTTAATATATTTTTAACGTGTATTTTATATTAATAATTAATTTTAGTAGTTAATTTTAATGTATATTTAATATGATTGTTTAAAAATATAATAAAAAATATTTTACTAAAAGTTATTAAAAAGATATATATTTTTATATTTTTAATGTAAAATTTTTATTATTATATTTTTAAAATATGCTTTTAAGATTGAAGATAGATAATGTTTAACGCAAAAAAAAAAAGTAAAATTGGTAACATTTAAAATCATTGTTGAATTCAATTTATCTGTGCATTTAAAGAGTTCAACGTGTTGGTCCAACATGTTGTTTGGATCAAATAGAAATTTATATCAAATTGATCTTATAATTTTGATTTTGATTAAACCCAATTTGGATAAACAATTTAAATAAGTTCTTTTTGAAAAAAGAGTTTAAAGGCTTTTATTAATAACAACTTATAAATAAGTTATTTTAAATTTATATTTTTAGTTATAAAAATACTTATTTTAAAGTTGTAGCGTTTGAATAAATTACTAAAAAAATATAATTTTTTTACACCAAAGAATGGATATTAAAATTCTAATTCACAATAATTTTAATAGCAATGTCAAAAAAATTATTGTGTAGTTAGTATTTACTATTTTATTATATATAATATGATAGGTAAAAACAAAAAAATAAATATAAAATGTGTGTCAATGTATATTTTGTTGCTATTTTTTATTTTTTATTTTTACTCTTATTAGAACTCCCTCATCTTTTATTGGGGTCAAGAACTTGCTATAACTAACTATAAAAATAATAGCAAACTATATAAAAATAAAATCACATGTGAAAAAAATAAAATTAAAACTGAGCTTTCATACCGCACACGATTTTAAATACAAATTTAATAATAAAAATATAGTGGTAAAATCATATGTAGTAGGTGATTCAGATGGAACATTGTCTGGAAATGATGGTGGAGAGTCAATATTTCTAGCAGATTAATCATTACGTGAAAATAGTGGTGGAGGGTAGTACTTCCAGCAGATGGAACAACGTGAAAATAATAGCGGAGGGCCAATACTTCCAGCAAATGGAACATTACGTGAAAATGATAGTGGAAAGCCAGTGCTTCTAGCAGATAGAAAGAAAAGAGTTAAGAATGAAAGTAAATATTTTTTGTTTTGAAATAATTTTTTTTATTGGAAATGATAGAATGACTTATCGAGAATGAAAAAAGTCATATATTTCTACTTTTTCAAAAAGCTGTGAATTAACTTTTTGAGAAAGTTAAAAGCTTTTCTTTAAAATAAAATGGTGCGCGTATTGTGACTTTTCATAATTCAAAAGTAAAAAAAATGTGGCTTCAACTAGTTCCCAAACGGGCTCTAAAAGTGAATTGGTATTAATATGATTTATGTTTGGTAATTTTATATTAAAATGGATTATAAAAAAATGAATTTTGTTTGGATTATATTAAGTTAATATTCAATTTGGTTCTATAATTTAAAATCAAATTTAAAAATAGTCTTTAAAATTATAATTGACTCAATTTAGATTTAGACTTCAAAATTTATAAAGATTAATAGTAACTCCTGTTAGCCCTTGAATTAATTTCTGTGAACAGCAACACAACGTGTTAATTTTGCACGTGAACTTGTCAATATTTGATCTCTTCACTTAGAAACAGCAACACAACGTGTTAATTTTGTACGTGAACTTGTCAATATTTGATCTCTTCACTTAGGTTTTATGTGGCTGAGATCTACTAGATCTCTAAACTTGACTAGCTCTCCAACATCCCCACTAAGACGATAATAACAAGTTCAATTTGAAAAATTTAGAGATATGGGAGCAACAGTCAAGCTTGATGTATCAAATCTTTTGAAAGCTCTAATAGATTTCGATCACATGAAATCTGAAAGAGAAATCTAAATTACAACAAGTTAATGTATCAAATATACACGTTAATAATGTGAGGTACGATTACAAGTTTTGGGATCTGATTTGAGTCCATTGGAATTTTGAGGGTCAAATTGAGGTATACATTGAGGTATTAAAATCTCAATTTAGAGTTGATTTAATATAATTTCATAAATTTATCATGTTAGTACTCAATTAGAACTAGAATAAAACTCCACATCTAAGCAAAATACTTAACCAAATCTAACCAAGTTGTTATAACAACTTTTTCATTCACGCACCTCATTCTCCTTTTTCTTATCCTCCTCCTCCTTCTCTTCTTCTTCTTCTTGCTAATATCTTTATCAGTTTTGATTTTCTCTGATGTCATCATTAAATAATTTCGGTTCATTTCTTAGTTTATTTTAGTTCATTTGTGTGTTAATTGAGGTTCACTTGATGTTCCTGATAAGTATTGACTAAATTTTTTATTCTTTAAGTAATTTTTTAACTGTTTGTTCAAATCTGAATCGAATTCGGTTCATTTGTGAATTGAGTTAGGTTCACTTGATATTACTTTTAAGTATTCACTAAATCTGTTATTCCTTAAGAAATTCAATTCATCTCTTAGTTTAATTGAGTTCATTTGCTTGCAGAAATGAATTGAAATGTATTTTTCTTGCTGATTGAATGTATATCATTTTTTGTTTAAATATGAACTGAATTCGGTTCATTTGTAAATTGAGTTAGGTTCACTTGATATTACTTTTAAGTATTCACCAAATATGAACCGAATTCATTTGCAGAAATTCAATCATACAAAAATGAATTAAAATGTGCTTTTCTTGCTGATTGAATGTTTATCACTTTTTGTTTAAATATGAACCGAATTCGGTTCATTTGTTAATTGAGTTAGGTTCACTTGATATTACTTTTAAGTATTCACCAAATCTGTTATTCCTTAAGAAATTCAGTTTATCTCTTACTTTAATTGAGTTCATTTGTATGCAGAAATGAATTGAAATGTGCTTTTCTTGCTGATTGAATGTTTATCACTTTTTATTCAAATCAGAACCGATTTCGATTCATTTGTGAATTGAGTTAGGTTCACTTTATACTACTATTAAGTATTTATTTGAACCAAATTCAGTTCATTTATAGATTCAAATGAACCTCAATTAAAAGGAGGAAAAGAAAAAACGCATCAATAACAACAATAAAAGAATGACGATTGAGAGAAAACATACGAAGAAGAAGAAGGAATGCAAAAAAACAAAGAAGGAGGAAAGCGAAGAAGAAAAAAGAAGAACGCGAAAATGAAGACAAAAACGAAGAAGCATTATCGAAACGTGCGTGTGTACATGCGGGTGTAATGAAAGTGATTTTTGTTGAATTTAGGTCTGCTTGGTTGGATTTAAATACAAAAATACTTGGATGTGTAGTTGGATTGATTGTTAGAACTATTAGGTATATGTTATGACATTTCATATATTAGCAAACTTTCGATGCCATAAAAACAGATAGAAGAATTAATATGACCAATTTAAAATATTTGAATAATGAATTTGATTCAAAAATTGTTCGAAGACCAATTTTGAGCATGTTTAGAAACTATTTAATATAAAAAAAGAATTATATTTTTTTTAAAAAAATTATTTTTATTTAAAACTCAATTTTAAAATTTGAAATGACTTTAATATATTAATAGAATAAAATTAAATTGTTTAATTTTAAATATTATTTATATAAATTAAAATTTTTTTTTACAATTTTATTCTTGACAAAATTATTTTATTAATTATAAATTTGACGTATTAAATTTGAAGAGTGTGAAAATTTATATAATTAAAAAAATTAAAATTAAAATTTTAAACAATTTAAATTATTTATTTTTAAATATTCTAAAATAAAAAAATAAACTCTTAAATAAATTTTTATTTTTATTTTAAATAAATTTTTTAAAAATAAATAAATTTTTTTTAAAAACAAATTATTTACTCGCCAAGAGTGAAATGATTTATTTGGAAATAAGGAAGGAAAAGTATAACAGTGCCAGCTTAAAAATTTGAAATGTACACGTGGCCCAATCATAAATGAACACATCACAAATTGTAGATTATTCTAAAATTTACCATTCACCCTAAGACAGCACCTTCGTCAACACACGTACGGACGAATATTCCTCTGTTCTCAAGCCTTGTTTGCTTCTTAGGCAGCACCTTCGGATCTGAGATGCGTTCCTTTGATTTCTTCGTCTGAGTCATTCTCTTTGCTCTTCAGTCTCGCGCTTGTACCTTTTTGTTCGCTTTCGGTGGTTTCGTTTCACTCATCTCAAATCTCATACCATGAAGAAGAAGCTAGACACCCGTTTTCCTGCGGTAATTTTCTTTTTCCGTTGTTTTTTAATCCTTTTTTTGCGTTAATTTCTTTCTAGGTTTTTGTTGTTTTGTAAAGTGAAGGGAAATGTTCTCATTTGAATCGAACATTTCTTATATGTGGTGCTGGATTGGTCTTAATTGAATGTTTCTGAGTTGTGGGTAGAATTTGGTTAATGTGTGACTGTAATTTAGTGCAATTTCTGAGATTTTTGTGTTGGCAAATTAGGGTAAATAGGGCTATACTGATGTGGCTGTACTGGAGATTTGTGATTATTGTTCTTGGTTCTTAGGCTTTTTTTGGTTTTTTTTTTCTTGGTATGTAATTGTTTTCGTTAGTGTTTTTGGGTTTTGTGGTTCGAGTTAGATTCAAAGTTAGTGATGGCTGCATCAACTGTTGAGACTAACAAACTGTGATTGGATACTGTATAGAAACAGAAATATAGAGACAATAGCCATACCAACTTGTTTGATTGTGGAGACGGACAGTGGCACAATTTTTCTTCTGAGAGACAAAACATATTGTTGTATTTCTGTACTTTCTAAAAATGGAAACAGAAAATATTTGTCTGGTGTGTCTCTGTCTCTATATTTTTGTTTCAAAGACAAAATCTAATCACAACTTATATGAAGCTTATGTTTATGAATTTGGAGAATTTTGAAGTCGTGATTGGTCAACTTTAGCTGTCAATATGATATCAAAACTTTCAGTGTGAAAATTGTCATTTTCCCAGTGATGTGAAAATGTTGTTTGCTTCATGGTAATTATGATATTATATTGTCCAATCAAAGAAATATATAGAATCATGTGTCTCAGGCTCTCAGCATGAATGCTTCTTTGTTTGTTTATGTAACCCTAAGTAATTACAAGGGTGATGGGTCATTGTTTCTATGTTTCTTATGAAGAAATTTAGTGGAGGAAAAAAAGGATAGTTCATTTTGGTGAATAGAGGTTTCCTGTAAAATAGTAGTAAGAAACTAAGAAAGTAGAAAGAAGTAAAAGAACCTTGAATTTAAGAATTGGCAAAATATTGTTCAGTCTCTAAGCATTTTCTGCCCCCTCTTTAAATAAGTCATGTGAAATTAAAAATGAAGTGTTAGTGTGTTACGTGTTGTGTGATTTTTGATGCTACTCTGGAGTGGTAAGTGACCTTAGACCTTGTTGAAAACTTCACATCAATCATGACCTTCTCGTATAACAAAATTTCGCAATATACCTGCACAAAATGGATCTCCATGGTGACAACATGGACAATATGATATAACAGAACAAGTGTTAAATGTTTTGGAAAACTGTATCTTTCTCTATCCAAATAAAAAAAAAAAAAGGAAAACTGATATTTCTAGACAATGCTAATGATGTTAATGGTTGATTTGCTGGAGGAAGAAAATCTTAAGAGTAGCGCTTGATACTTATGTTTAAAGTTGAAGCAGGACATCCCAAAATCAACCTAATCCCATGTATATAGAGAGACACTGAGCTAACTTAATGTTTGCATGACAAATACGAGTTTGAATATTAAATATAGTACAAAATTCAATAGATATTTTTTAAAGATATATCATTATAAATAATTACAGCACAAAATTAACATCATGTAATCATTGTTACTTTGTCATGTGTATGCGTAATTTATTAGAGCTCTAAGAAACATCATATGGAGAGTAACAAGAGAGAATGCCAACTGATTTTCCAGTTAAAAGAAAGTACCATACTATCATCTTTCCCAATTGGATGCTAGAATGTAATTTGGGCATTGTTTAATTCATGTCCTTGGACTATATGAGGACTGAGATATAGAAGAATGATTTATACGATGGAAACATTTATTTGCAGGCTCGGATAAAGAAGATAATGCAAACAGATGAAGATGTTGGAAAGATAGCTCTAGCAGTCCCTGTTCTAGTGTGTGAGTTAATTTTTAAAATATTTTGTTAAAACATCCTCAACTTGCTCTTCTCTATCATATATTGTTGACATCACTCTCGAATTATTTGCAGCTAAAGCTTTAGAGCTATTTTTGCAAGATCTTTGTAACCGAACTTATTCAATAACTCTCCAAAGAGGAGCAAAAACCATGACTTCACTGCATTTGTAAGTTGACGAATTTTATGGCTTGTTTTATTTTTCTTCATCGTGCTCTTCTATTCTGAAGCATGTCCACTTAGGCATTTATAGAAATTGGCCTGCTAGTTTCATGCTGAAATTTGGTTTATTTATTTAGAAGTGGTATGTGAAACCCTTAAATTGTCTTCTAAAATTACCCTTCAATTAAGGGGTAATTGTGTGACTAAAACGCATCATGTGAGAGTAATTTTGAAAGAAAAGTTAGCAGAAGGTCTCTTGTTGCACCATTTGACAATGATAGTGTGTAAAATTGCACCTTTTCAAAATGTCAGAGATAAACTGTACATGAGCAAAAATTTGGGTGGGGGGTGAGGATAAATTGCATTATACCCTATATAAAATAACAAACTGCATAGGCCCACATATATCGCCCACCTGAATTACTGCATTTGTCATATATATGGTCTGAATTCCATCTTAATAATAAATTTTAGTTGGGTGATAGTGATAAGTTTTAGAGCTCTAAGGCTGCGTTTGTTTTTAGAGACAGGACAGAATGAGAGTACAAACTAATTTAATAGGGAATGAGAGTACGTAGGAGTACATACGGAACTTGAAAAAAATGTTTGAAGATGCAAAAAATTTTAATAAAAAAATATATAATAGTATTTATATTAAAATAAAATTTATAAATATAATTATTTTATTTTTAAATTTATTATTAATATGTAAGAATACATATGGTTAAGATTAACAAAAAATAAATCTGAGTTTGATTAATAAAAAATTTTGTTTAGGTTAATAAGCCAAATTAATTTTAAATAAAAAATCAATTTTAAAAAAGAATCTGTTTTTACATAAAAAAAATAGTTTTTGCACATAAAAATCTATTTTTATTTAGAAAATTAATTTTTTTTATTTAGAAAAATTAGTCACCCTTTGATAATATTTATCTTTCAAAAGTTTCAAGATTAATTATTTTTGTTATTATTTTTATTAGAAATCAAATAATATAATACTAGGTTAAAATGGTATTGAACTAAGGAATTATCCAGCCTGATAAAAAATTCTAAAAAAAATGAGAGAGTAGAAGGAGAACGTAGGAATAGAGAAAGAGCAGGGAGAAGAAAGTACCTCTCTGGAAACAACGTAATAGAAAAAATAAGAAGGGGTAACAGTGGAATAATAAAAAATATCTATGGACAAAAAGGAAAACAAAATTTATAAGAAAGTCTGTGTCCATTCTTCCAAATCCGTGTCCATCATTGTCATTCGTAAAAGAGTGGACACAAAAGTATAAAAAACAGTCTTGGAGACAATGTGTTCAGTGTCCATGCCTCTGCTTCCAAACACTTTTTAAACATGTATTGTCCATGTCTTTGTGTCCTGTCTCCGAAAACAAACGCTACCTAAAAGATTACTTCCTTATAAAAATTGAATTTCATGAAGTTCACTTGTTTCACATTAGGTGGCATTTCTTTTAATTTCAACTTCAGTGAAATTGATTGGGGAAAAAAGATTAGAAACCTTTCTGTTTGAAGTGTTGAATGTACTATTGGTTATTGAAGCAATCTTTTGCATGAAGCTCTCTTCCCATTTCCCATTCATCATACTTATGTCCTTGACTGAATTCATTGTGGCATGCTTGATTTAGTTTCATGAAAAGATGCCCTGTTCACCACTAAGATAAAGAAAGAAACTGAGTGAAAATAACTCTTGACGATGCCAAGGTATTTTGATCTGCTATTCTAATCCCATTTCGTCTTAATGACTACATTGATTTATAAGCAGTTCCATTGGTAATACAAGCTTGATAGCTGCTATGTTGAAGGGTTGGTCACCCTTTCCTCTTCTCACAAGGGCTGGAAAGCTGAGATTTGCTCAATATTCAAAACTACCGTTTGAGAATCGATGTGCATCTTCTAGTTTAGATACATGAACTTCAAGACTGGTCTGATCCTGACTGGCAGGGTTTTATCAAGATTCAGGATAAATAATGGGCTGATTGCTGCTCATTAACGTCCTCAATCCAACTAGTAGTGTAAAGTTATAAAACTGTCATATATTCCAGGCCGTGATTTTGCTGTTTGAGGTGATGGAAGTTCTTACCCAAATCTGTCATGTAATGAGCAGGAGAAAACTGCTTTCTAAATTTTGCATTAAATTATTGCCAAGTCCAAATCTTTGCTCTTCCTTGTCTTTTAATGTCTTCCACCATTAGAGGGAAATTCACTTCAATGCAAGCTTCAAAACCGTTACCTTCTTTTCTCCAGCCAAAAGTTTCCAGTCAAAAACTTTTCCCAATCAAGGAAACATTTAACATGCATCTTTGCGTGAAAAATCATTAACTTAAGGGCGAACTCCGGAATTCAGATTAGGAGCTCTTGCCAACCACTTTTGAAGTCCTGTGCATCCAGGCTGTACTTGTAGGATCATGAAAAGGGTTGACATACTCCTCACTTTCGTCTTGCTCCACATATTCTACTACTGATTTCCTTCCGGTGTCTCATGTCCAGTATTTTCTTTGCTGTCTTCAACTTTTGTGTGTGCTTCCCAATCTTTGAATATCAGTTGATTCTTGCGCTTGGTTAGGAGATGTTGCTCTACATGCTGGATGAGTAGCGCAGAATTCGAGATCAATCAAATTGATGTAGGACAGAGGCTCTAGCTAGAATTTGACTAAGGATATAAGTTTTGGAACTGGGTCTTTTGGTGTATGTTGAAACTGCCACAAAAAAGATTGTTCTTCATCTTGATTATCTTGAACAGCTTTTGGGCCTCTTACATTAATTACAACCCTCAGGCTATTCAGGTTATAATTATTAACTACAACTTTAGACACAAGTTACTAAACTAGAGCAATTCTCATTATATAATTATTGTTTTTTATTGACATTTACCACCAACCCAAGCTCTTGGGACTTGAAAATATGAACCTTGAACTCTTATTAAGCACGCATATATCCAACAGTATGCCATCAATAGAATATGCAAAATTACATAAATCACAAGATATTGCTTCATTTTTCTTCCTCTCTAGAAATTACTGCTTCTGCATCACCTTGTGGAAAATGTGAATTGCAGAAAACATTGTGTACAAAGCTATAATGTTTTTGACTTCTTGAGAGACATTGTTAGCAAGGTTCCTGACTATGGCCATGGCCATGGCCATGGTCATTCTGAAGGTGGGGTAGATGATCGTACCCTTCCAAAGAGAAGGTTTGTACTATGAAATCCAGTACCCTTTATATGTTTTTGCTTCACGTTTGTGTTCTTATAGAAATTAATGCCATCAAGTATGCTATACTCTGTCAGGAAAGCTGCTGGTGATGATTGTAATGACAGTGATGAAGAGGCTAAGAGGAGTAAGATGGTAATTGCACTTTCATGAAATTCCTTGTTTTTGTGTTTCAGATACTGATTATTACGTTTCCCATCAAAACAAATTAAAAATACTGATTATTATTTTTAAAGGACGATGAAAGATTAGTTGCAGGGACACCAACATTTTGAGTAAAATTTAAAATTGGCCTCAACTTTTTTGAGAGTGATCACTTCATCTTTGATCTTCGTTTATTTGTTTGTTATTCCCAAAACTTACAAATTGTGAAACAGATCAGTCCCTTCTTTTGGTATGTTTTGGTTGTTTGGAGTGAGGACTAAAATGTGCCCTTTTGTTAGTTTAGGGACTCTGTCGCAATAAGTTTAAGGACAAACAAACTAGTAAACAATGAGCAAGAACTAAAGTGGCCACTAGAAGAAAGATTAAGGACTAATTTAGGGCTTTATTCTCTACATTTTCAATGTTGCATAAATTGGCCTGATTAAACCATCTAATAACCCCTTGGAGAAGATTATTTCTGTTAATATTTTTTTTATTTATTTTTATTTTTTTATTTTTTGCATGGAGTGGAAAGTTTTTTGGTTTGTGAAATTTATCATCACGATGTGAGATTGTTGATGATATAAAACTTTTCAAATACACCGGTGGATTTTAAAAGAAATATGCTAATCCCCTTTTTTCATGTTACCGTGCTTGTATTGCTTAGGTTCCACTTAGAGGTTTTGCATAGTTCTTTGTCATTTATTGGTCAAAGGACAATATAAGTCCATGAATTGAGGAAATTCCCCGTATCTATATACTGGTTAGTCATGTTCTGCTGTTTGGTCAATAACACTTGTTTTTCTGCAGTATGAGTTAGGCCACAGTGGTGGCACTGGTAGAGGAAGAGGCCGAGGCAGAGGACGAGGTCGTGGTAGAGGGGCTCGAACTGCTGAAAGAGAGGCGCATCATCAACAGCAAGTTGAATCTGAGCCTTGCTCCTCAGTTCAGCACCCTAGCAAAGACATTCCAAATACTGGCATGTCACTAGACAATTCTCCAGAATCCAAGGAGGTTCCAAAAGAGAACACTGCATGTCATGAGGAAAATAATCAATCTCTGCGTAACATTGATCTAAATGCTAACTTAAATGAGAGCGAGGAGAAGAATACAAGCATGGAAGCTCCGGCCTCGTTGCCTCCAGCCACTTTGCCGCCATCCAGTCTGCCTGAACCGGCAACAGAGATAAATCACGAGGAAATCCCTGGCTGGTCCCTTTCTGATGCGGACAAGATGGCCATTGACACTATGCAGCTTGCAAATCTCGGTAGTCGGATAGATGATGATGAGGATTATGATGAGGAAGGGTGAAGGATATCACTTTGGGGAATTTGATCAGTTGAAATTTCATGATGACCGAAGAATAAGCAGCGCAAACTAGTGCTAGATGACTATAGACACTAGTAATTATAACCATACCAAATTCCTGAATGAATGTCCTCACTCATTATCTAGTATCTCATTGCTCTGTAGTAATCTAGTACCAATAATTTTAGGTTCCTACACTTTTTTTAGGGTTTGATGCTTGTACATGGTTGTTACTCTAGGTATAAGCTTGGTTTAGAGTTAATTTCATCATGCTGTGTGTTTATGATATCAATTGCCTTGTCAAATGATTTTCTGTGTAATATTGTGTTAAAACTGGTACCAACAGAATGCTCTCACAGCACTCGATAAAACAAAAACAAACTGAACAGATTACCCTTTAGGCAAAATACTCTCAGCTGGAATTTATTGAATAGAAATGCAGAAATTACAATAGAATAGAAAAATGATAGCAAAGAAATTTCGAGAGTCCTCTTCTCTCCTAACCTAGGCCTTTCCAAGTCTTTTCCTGCCTCAATACCTATTCGGTTCCTTCTTTTATTGCCTCACCTTCTCTCTAATCGAAATCTTCACAATCATGCAGTTCCCTGACTCTCCTCTGATTGATTCAATCAGTTATTACCTCCTAAAATCATGTAGTCCCTAATTCTCCTCTAACTAATTCAATCAGTTATTATAAATCAGTTATTTAAATCAGTTATTCCTCCCTTTCCTTTATTATTTTGTCTAGAATAATGATAAGGTAAAGGGATTATTATCTTCCCTTTTTTAGCTGCCTGCACTACTGACTCAGCATTTTTCTCAGGGTGTGTAACAATACCCTTCCCTTGAAGCATCACCTTGTCCTCAAGGTGAAAGGAGGGAAAACTGGCCTGGATCTCTCTTGCTGCCTCCCAAGAATTTTCAAATTCAGGGAGGTCCTTCCATTTGATCAAAACCTCTAGGTTCCCATCATCCTTCTTTCTAACAGCCAATACATCTTCAGGTTCTGCTTGCAGTATATACTCCTCAGTCAAGGCTGCTGGTAGGGGCTGAACCTGAGTGCTGTGGTTTACACATTTCTTCAACAAGGAGACATGAAAAACTGGATGCACTCTTGCATTGGGGGAAAGCTTCAGCTTATAAGCAACTTGTCCAATTTTCTCTAGAATTTCATAGGGACCATAGAATCTAGCACTCAACTTTTGGTTTACTCTCCGGGCCAGTGTCTTCATCCGGTAGGGTTGCAGCTTGAGATATACATGTTCCCCTGGTTCAAAAACCACTTCTCGCCTCTTACGATTTGCATATGTTTTCATCCGGTTCTGCGCCCTTTCTAGCTGGAACCGCAACTTGTCTAGCATCTGATTGCGTTTTCCCATTCGAACTATAACTTCCTCAACCGCAACCTCTTCCCCTCCTCTCAATAACGCGGGAGGTTCTCTCCCGTAAAGTGCCTTAAATGGAGTCATTTTGATGGAGCCATGATAATTGGTATTATACCAATATTTAGCCCAACTCAACCAGCGAGGCCACTACGTTGGTTTGGAACCTGTGAAGCATCGAAGATAGGTCTCCACGCACTTGTTCACCGCTTCACTTTGACCATCAGTTTGCGGGTGATGGGCCGAACTCATTTTTAGCGCTGTGCCTGCTGCCTTAAAAATTTCAGACCAAAAAGCACTCATGAAGAGTCTATCTCGGTCGGAAACAATGGAACTTGGGAAACCATGAAGCCTCACAACCTCCTTCACGAACAGCTCAGCCACTTCTTTGGCTGTGTATGGGTGAGAAAGGGGGAAAAATGTGCATATTTGGTCAATCTATTCACCACCACAAAGATGGTGTCTTTCTCGGCAGCTTTCGGAAGCCCCCCAATGAAATTCATGGAAATATCCGACCAGACGTTGGTCGGAATTGGAAGTGGTTGCAGCAGGCCGGCCGGTGATAAAGTGGAGTGTTTGTTCCTCTGGTACACCTCACATTGCTTCACATATTCTAGGATAGTCCCCTTCATTCCTTCCCAAAACAAAACTCCTGATATCCTCTTGTAGGTTCTAAAGAATCCGGAATGCCCTCCTATTTTCGAATCATGGAATTCTTGGAGGAATTTAGGAATCCACTTGGAATGCTTCGAAATGACTAACTGGCCATGGTACAACAGCCTCCCATTGCGCCATTCATATCCAGCTGCTGTTTCTCTCCCCTGAATCAAGTCTTGGATAATCCCTTGTGGCTTGGGATCTTGTTGGACTTCTTCCTCTATGCCTTCCCAATCTGCCGTGGACACTACTGAAATTGCTGCAAACTGAAATTTCCTGGAGAGTGCATCAGCCACTCGGTTATCACTTCCTGCCTTGTATTTGATCTCAAAGTCGTACCCGAGCAGCTTAGTTATCCATTTTTGCTGTTCTTCTCCACCAATCCTCTGATCAAGCAAAAATTTGAGACTTTTTTGATCCGTGTAAACCGTGAATCACTGTCTTAAGAGGTAATGTCTCCAACTTTGGATGGCCAGCACGATGGCCATCAGCTCCCTCTCATAAACGGATTTGGCTTGGACCCTCTCTGAGAGTTTCTGGCTCATAAATGCTATGGGTCTGCCCTCTTGTAACAGCACCACCCTAATTCCTTTTCCAGAAGTATCAATCTCTAAAGCAAATGGCTTGGAAAAAGATGGAATGGCTAATACCGACACGGTCACCATGGCCTTCTTCAATTATTCGAAGGCTGCCTGCGCGTCACTTCCCAATCGGAATCAGTCTTTCTTCAACAGTTGCGTGAGAGGCCAGACGATGGCCCCATAGTTCTTCACAAACCGGCGGTAGTATCCGGTCAGCCCCAAAAAACCCCGCAACCCTTTTAAATCTTTTGGAATGGGCCAATCTACCATGTCTTGTATTTTCTGAGGGTCTGCAGCCACCCCTTCGTTGGAAATCACATGTCCCAAGTAATCAATCTTCTCTTGGGCGAATTTGCACTTCTTCTTGTTGAGAAAGAGTTTATGGTTCCGGAGGACCATGAATATTTGTCGCAAGTGATCCCAATGATCCTCTAAACTGCTACTATAAACAAGAATATCGTAAAAAAACATCAGAATAAATTTCCTCAGGAAAGGCCTCAATACCTGGTTCATGAGTGTCCGGAAAGTGGAAGGGGCGTTGGTAAGCCCAAAGGGCATCACCATGAACTCATAATGGCCCTCATGAGTTCAGAATGCTATCTTGGGAATGTCTTCTTCCCGCATGCGAATCTGGTGGTATCCCGATTTAAGGTCGAGCTTCGAAAACACCCTTGCTTCTCCCACCTCATCCAACAGCTCTTCGATGATCGGAATGGGAAACTTGTCAGCCACCGTGATCCGGTTCAAGGCCCTGTAGTCTATGCAAAATTGCCAACCGCCATCCTTCTTCTTGACTAAAATGACTGGACTCGAGAACGGGCTGGTGCTGGGCCTAATTATTCCCGAGCTCAACATCTCCTCTACTATTTTCTCAATCTCGGTCTTCTGGTAATGGGGATAACGATATGGCCTAATGCGAGGAATTGCTGATCCCTCCTTCAAGATTATGGCATGATCTTGTTCTCTCTTGGGAGGTAGTCCCTCCGGTGTGCTAAATAAATCCCCAAAAGATTGCAGAAATTGCTCAACATCTCCAGAAAAGGGTTCTGCAGGTTGGGTTTCAGTAGTTGCCAGGACAGGGGTGATGACAAAACCTTCTTCTTGATTCTTTAGCGCTTGCAAGGTAGTCTTCCAAGAGGCCTTACTTCTGCTTAGTGAAGGATCTCCCTGCAAATGGAATTCCTTATCTCCTTGCTTCTAGCTCAAAGTTAATTCACTATAATCCCCCACAAATTTTTTCAAGCTAGCCAGCCATTCTGCTCCAAGAACGACCTCTGAGCAGTCCAGTTTCATAACAAAAAAACTCTGAATAATTGGAATTCCTTGAATAGTCACCTGCAGTTCCTCACAGCCCTCATGTCCCCTTTCTATGGCACCATTCCCTACCTCTACTCGAAATTTCCGTACTCTTTTCACTGGCAGGGACAGCCGCCTAACCACCTCGGTGGCTATGAAGTTTGCCGACGCTCCAGGGTCTATGAGCACCATCACTTCCTGGCCCAAAATCGTCCCTCTCACCTTGAAAGTTTTGTGTGTTGTCAATCCCCAAAAACTGTAGGAAGACAACTGCAGTTCAACTCCTTTGGGTTTCTCCACTGGCAATTCCGACCTCTCATCCTCTGCTCGGCTTCGTGGTCTTCTTCTTCTTCTTCAATCAACAAAATCTTGTAGTGTTTCATAGGACAGACATGGGTCGGTCCCCACTTCTCTCCACAGCGGAAACATAAGCCTTTTCGCTGTCGCTCTGCCCACTCCTTGTCGGAGAGTCGCCGCGTTCCACTGCCTCTGGTCCCAGAGGATGACGCCGCGCCGCCTCCCCCAACCGAGCTCGAGTTAGTGCTAGCTCGTGTGATCGAAGGGGTTCGGTTGGTGTTGGGTCACGATTCCACTCTCACTCCGTTTCTGGATTCATGTAAGTTGGGTCGAGTCCAGTTAGGATTTTTTTTGAAATCCCATGCTGATAGATCCAGGTCCCCCCGACCCGCCTCCTTTGGATCCTCCTTCTCCTTTTCTGTCCGTCGGGTTCACTTCGGAATCCTGCCAGGCACAGTTTCTCCACTCAATTGCCATGGCTCTATCCATCAATGCCGGCAGATTATCAAAGCTTGCCACGTCCAGTTCTGCTTGAATCTCCCTTCTAAGGCCATTCACAAAAATACACATGAGAGTCTCCGCCCCGAGGTTTCATTGTGTCTTGGCCGCTGCTTCAAAATCTCTTCGGTACTGTGCGACGTCTCCGACTTGGCACACCTCTAACAGCGGAGCCATTGGGTTAAGAGCTGCTTCGGGTTGGAACTTCTTTAGGAGGTCTTGCTTGAACCTCATCCAGGTATGAAAAGGAGTATGCTCTTTCCACCATTCGAACCAGGTGAGGGCCTCCCCTTCCAAAGTCATTGTTGCAAAATCCAGCCTCTGCACCGGAACTACTCCGATTACCCTGAAGTAGCGTTCTATTCTCACCAACCAGCCATTCGGATCCTCCTCCGAGAATACCGGTAAGTCAAGCTCTCGAATTGGTTCGAATCTCCTCTGCCCTTCGTCTCCTGCACTGTTCCCTTCTACCCTCTCGTCATCTTGCTCGTTCCTTCCACTGTCATTTCCTCCTCCTGTGTCGTTTGCACCAGCGCTTCCACTTTGGTGCTGTTGAGGTAGCCATTCCCTCATTTGTCTTAACATATTTGCTAAGAATGCCTCCAAGGATCGTTGTTGAGCTTCCTGTAACTCCTCAATCCGTTTCTCTACCGCATCCAACCTTGACTCCATGGCAGCTCGCGTGGACACCATGCACAGAACACCTAGAACCGGTGCTCTGATACCAGTTGTTAAAACTGGTACCAACAGAATGCTCCCACAGCACTCGATAAAACAAAAATAAACTGAACATGTTACCCTTTAGGCAAAATACTCTCAGCTGGAATTTATTGAATGGAAATACAGAAATTACAATAGAATAGAAAATGATAGCAGAGGAATTTCGAGAGTCCTCTTCTCTCCTAGTCTAGGCCTTTTCAAGTCTTTTCCTGCCTCAATACCTATTCGGTTCCTTCTTTTATTGCCTCACCCTCTCTCTAATCGAAATCTTTACAATCATGCAGTTCCTGATTCTCCTCTAATTGATTCAATCAGTTATTGCTTCCTAAAATAAATCAGTTATTTAAATCATTTATTCCTCCCTTTTCTTTATTATTTCGTCTAGAATAATGATAAGGTAAAGGAATTATTAACTTCCCTTTTTTAGCTGCCTGCACTGCTGACTCAGTATTTTCCTCCGGGTATGTAACATATTGTTACTCACAAGAGAAGGAAAAAGGATGGTAATGCAAGGATTGATAGAGTTTTCATATTTCAGTTCACTGCAACATCATCTGAAGAAGTTCTGAAGCTTACAGTAGTTGCTAATTTCAAATCGGGGGAAAGAAATACAAATTACTAAAAGCTTGAGTGTTAGCACTAGAATTAGAGAAGATAAGAATGAAAGAAAAAGATGTATAGAATTGATTGTATGAAATTGAAGTTGAAGAAGATATTGATGATTGACTATAATAAAGGAGATGAATTACCAAAATACAATTCTCTCTACTTCAATCGAAAAAGAGAAAACTCTTAACGAACCAATTATCTATTATAATAGTTTCTTATTTATACTATTTCTCTCATCACTAATATTTACTAGGATAATGTTAGGGAAACAAAAAAAAAAAAAATTAACCAGAATTTATTTTATTTAGCATTCATTAATTGTTAGAATAATTAATAAATTTTAAATAAAACAAATTTTGACTGTTTTGGCTAATTTTTTTTGCTACTAAACATTTTCGTATTTACTAATACTCACTAATATCTACATAGTCACTTATTTCATAATTATCATATACAATGTTCGCATCATTAAGTGAATAGTTTCTCGGTTCCTTGTTTAATTATTGTAATTTGATCCATGCAATGTTGGTTGTACCATGCCACAAGAAGAGCAATTAATCAAATCAATGACTATAGTTTGTATAATATTTTACATAATTTCCATTACAATATTTTTAGTCTAGTGTACATGGGGAGAATAAACAACTACAAAAGTACAAGACTCCTCTTTTAGAAGGGGAAAAAAAATAAGAAAGAAAATTGAGGACCCACGAGCATATCAGCAACGACTATCTGACATGGTTGATAGCCCTCTCTCAACAACCACCATCTCCTTTTGAGCTTCACTTTTCACTGCTTTCTCATCTTCTGATTCTTCTTTAGCCTTAGAATCATAGCCTTGGGCTAGAATTTTCTTAGTATTCAAGTCCTTGTTTCAGCAAAAAGGTTTCTCTCATTGTTGAACTTTTTCTCCGGTTCATATGAAGGGTGCAATTCAAATGGTTAAATTAAAGGCAAGGATTAGAAAAAGGAGCAAATAAACACCACTGAATAAAGTTGAGATCACAGACATTGAATTCCACATATCCCACATATCTTCTTGTGGGTTCATACATGATACTAGCATTGTATTCTCTGCTACCAGTCGATGTACCTCAATTTCTGTCCACAAAAACCAAAACTTTATCCGTTTATAGTTAAGATATTCATAGCTGGTTGTGATAACTAAAATATTCAGTATGAAACTAGTTGCAAAAGAATACACATAAGTCCATATCCAAGAGTTATAAGTACTATTTCCTCTATTTCATATTTTTGGTCGTTTTAACCTTTTGGGAATTCAATGTACCTACACAAACGATCTATGGATATACCAAAAAATCATAACAGCTGCTATCAGTATCAAATTCATAATTAAATTAACTTCTATTCCAATCAAATGTCAGAAAAAGAAAAGAAACACTAAAACCAAGATTCAACAGGTAAATGATGCATCACTACATTAAAAGCATTTCTGCATTTGTATTCTTTATTTGAAAGAAAATGGTACCTCTGCATTCGAAACAGTGGATGAAGAACGTATGGTTTCTAAATGATAGTCATCTAATCTTGGCCCATTCTTGATTCGAATGAAGACAACGGGAACATGCTTGATGAAGCAATAACATTGTCCTTTGTTGCGATCAATGCTTTCAATGAATTCAGGTGGCATATCAGCGAATTCAATAAAATGCAGTTTCTCCAAATGCTTGATCCCAGAGGGAACCTCCTTCAAATTTGGTATCTTTCTAAGAATCAGAAATTCAAGTTCAGGCAAAGCATCTTTGTCTATAATGATGGAATGCACACCATTCAATCGAACTAGAAGCAGTTTCTTCAATTTGGGAAATCCTTCTTCGAAATGTAAAATTTTACCATCATAAGCATTGTCACATAAACTGAGCCGCAATAGGTTTGGCAAGTTCTTCAATGAATTTATTGAATCATCTTTTAACAAGGATAAGTTGAGTCTTAGCTTCACAAGATATTCAAGTTTTGGAATCCAATCAGGCAACTTCTCTAGCCTTGCTTTCAGATTGAACCATCTAATTTGAGGCGGGGTTGATTCGAAATTCAAGTTAATGAATTCATCCGCAGATATTGCAGTGATGTTAAGAGATTCAAGGTGTTTCATCTCTGCTATTGAAGAACATAAGGCATTCCCATACTCACTCCTCACGCGCCTTAAGCCCAACCTCCTTAACTGTGTCAGTTTTTTAAGTCCTTGAATAACATCAAGTTCATCATGATATGCCTCGATCAAAGAAAGGTTTTGTAGAGATGTCAGGCACTCAATTCCTTTTCTCATCGCAATCCCCCTTGTAGTTCCCAAAACAGAATAATCTGTGTTGAAGTTTCTGTAGTAACCACGAAGATATCTTAGCTTTGTGAGATTTTTTATCTCCTTTGGTAACTCATGGACAAGTGTTTGTCTTAGATCCAAGGTCTCCAAGTTTATCAGCTTGCCAATAGACTTGGGAAGAACCTTTATTTTCGTACTCCTCAAGTTTAAGTATCTCAAGTGAAATAGATTCCCCAAGTTACTTGGAATACGGTTCAGTGAAGTATCTTCAAAATCAAGTACCTTCAAGTGCTTGGACTTTACAAGAGATTTTTTCATGAAATTTTCAGGTAATGCACCTTTATCAAAAATATGGATTGCCCGGATGTGCAAGAGATCATTGGAGCTCAACAAATCTTTGGCACTAGTAAGAGAAAGGCGTCTCGGTTTTCCAACTGCAACTGGCGGTCCATCTTCATGAAAGAAATGGCAAAAATTCGAGTCCTTCATCTTTCTTATGATCACTTCACGCAATAAATCGTGAACTTGGCATCTTTTAATTTTCCCATCAAAGCCTACTTTAGAGATTTGGACCAAACTTCTGTTTATTAACTCTGTTAAATACTCCATGGCAACTTCCTCTAAAGTTCTTCTCTCCATATACATAACAAAGCCTTCAGCTATCCATTGTCTTGTCAATCTCATAGAATTAATTGAGTAGTCTTCTGGATATATACCAAAATACAACATGCATGCTCTTAAATAGTATGGCAAATCATCAAAACTCAGTGATAAAATCTTTGTCAAGTTAGTTAAATGAGCATTATGCTCTAGTTCCAGACTAAGATTTTGACTCACCTTTTTCCATTCGAACACAGTTTTAGGTTTCGTTGACAATAGACCACCGATAGCCACAATTGCCAGTGGTAGTCCGTTGCATTTTTTAATGATTTCATGAGACACATCCATGAGCTCTGATGGACAATTATGGCCGAGCTCGTATCTAAATGCTTTCTTGCAGAAGAGTTCCCAAGCTTTATTAGGAGGCAAAAGTTGTAGATTGTGCACATGAACAGGAAAAGACTTCTTAAAGAACTCAGCAGCATGCATCATTCTAGTTGTGATTATGATTCTACTCCCTTTGTTGTTATTAGGCATGGCAAGTTCAATCTCATCAGAAAAACTTTGTTTCCATACATCATCAAAGAAAACCAAATACCTCTTTTGCTGAAGGTACTGCCTCACTTTTGTAATTAGTGACTTCTCGTCCATGTTCTGTATATTCTGAGGAAGAGGCGTGTCTTTGAAAAATTGCTCTATCAGGTCAATCAATAAACCCCTTATAGTGTATGATTGAGAAACTGTCACGAAGGCGTGACAATCAAAGTGAACTTTAACCACTTGGCTATCAAAAACAAGCTTGCCAAGAGTGGTTTTTCCTATTCCTCCCATTCCTACCACTGAAATCACAGAGCACTCTACTGGTCCATCAACTAACCAATCAACCAATTCGTTTCTCGGAGATTCGAATCCCACAATGTCTGCTTCTTCAATGAAATGGGAAGCTAATCGAGGATCATACCATTTGACAGCTTCAATCCTTCTAGAACTGCTTGAACCTAGTTGTTCAAATGGTGACTGAAAGTTATACCTTTCACTTCTTTCTTTGATTCCTCGAATTGTTAACTTAATGTCTTCTATCTCAGATAATATCCGATGATGAGACTTCAGAGTCACAAGGAAGTGACCAATCTTCTGGATTGAAGCCATAACTCCAGGATGATACACCTTTTGTGCCACATGAATGTATTCATCAATGACATCTTCTATGCGAATCGATGCTTCTTGCAGCTGTGCCACCCAAATCTTTAGTCCTTCATTAGCTTCACCATTTGCAGCCCTTAAATCTGCATCCCTGAGGAAGGCGTGAATGCTATCCAATTCATCCTTAATCTCTGTGAATGCCTGACGGCCACTTGCCAAAAAATTCCATTCTTCTTGTAGGAGCTGGTGAACTTGATTCAGAACAAACAATACTGCAGTTTCTGCCATTTTGCTTGGAACTCTTACTTCACTTCACTTCATCTTACTAGAACTCCTGCAAATTGAGGTTTAATTTCATTAGTCGACACAGTATTGTGGTTTTAAACTTAAAGCGTTTTTTTGCAACATCCTTAATATCATTACAAATGCACAATTATTGCATCTGCAACCACAAGAGCTTCATCAATTTGAATCATGCTTACGAAAAATGACAGTTAGGGTAAACTCATTGACAAAATCACAAGTGAATACTTAAATTGGTCCCTAAAGTTACATTCATGTCTCAATCTAGTCCCAAAGTTTCGATTTACTCCATTTAATATTTCAACTTAGCATTTGTGACTCACCTTAGTCCCTCACCTTATTTTGTCACATGCATGCTGAGATATACTGACAGCTGCCACATTGAACTCTCCAATGACTATTTGATGTGGCAATTGAAACTTTTTACCTCAACCTTGCTCTTTAAGAAGCCTTTAAAACCCTAATCCTAATTTCATTTAAAAGGTTTAAAGGCTTCAAAGGCTTCTTAGGAGCAAATTGAACTAAAAACCAATCTGACACAAAACCACGGATTATAATGATAACATCTTTGTCTCTCACCACTCGAAAAATTGTAATAGATCAGTAATTCAGTATTATTGGTAGCAAACTTGTACGTATATATGCATTTATTTCAAATCATGGAAAATATTGAGTTTAATTCTTACCTGACGCAAGCATTTTGGCTGTGGGTTATGAATTATGATGGTTCGTTCGTTCGTTCGTTATCAGATTCGATTGGCGTGAAGAGAGAATTCAATCAAATCACAGTTTCTGTACTTCATTACGAGTTTGACTTCTGAAAATGTTCGATTTCTGAAATTTTCAACGTAATAAACTGGCTTTAATCAATATTTTATAAGCGTTTACTAATCAGATATGTTAGCTTAGCGTGAAGCGAATCATTTTTTGTTTATTTTACAATCAATGTGAACAATGCGGCGTTTACCATTGAAAACCATATAGAGTTTTAAAGTACATATATTGATTGATCATTCCCTACAAAAAATAATTCTTGTCCTTTTTAAATATTGAAAGAAAAATTTACCATTTTAAAATATTAAAAAACTGCATTTATACTTGAAATTTCTTGTCGGAAACAAAATTGAGAATTTACTTAGAAAAGAAAACTGCAGCGAAATTCTGTAGGCTAGAAGATTATGTTTATATATTATTTCAATGCTGTTACGCATACAACTTTATCTTGAATTCTTGATACCAGTGTTTTTTAATAACTAAATAACTAATTCGCATTTACTGTTTTGTCAATTAAAAAAAATAAATACAAAATTAATTAATAACAATTATATTTTTATATTTTATACAGATGTCAAAAATATTTGATGTATCAATAGTGTTACTGATGTTATTTTACACAAATGTAGTCCATGAAATTCCAAAAGTTATGCTCCATCGAATTTAAAATGCCTAGTTCATTAACACAGACCCAAACAGTATGTATCTGATATAAATAAACGATTGTTGCCCACCAATTTTGATGGGTTAACATCAAGACTCGGAAAACATTCAATTATAGGTCTGATTGTGATATTATATTAGGAAATACAATAAGCAGAGACTTATTTGAGAAGTTAAAAAGAAAAAAAGTTATTACATTGTAGCCAACAAAAAAGGTTGACATAGTTACACACAGGAAGTGACCAACACCAAGAGATGGGGAAGGAAAACCTAAGGCTCATTGCACCAATAGACCCAAAGTGCCTAAAAAACAGATATAAAAAAAGTGTGCCATGGCTTGATCACTAGGGCTAGGTTCAAAAACAGGGGTTTAAAAAACTTGAGTTCAATTTAAACTCAGGTTGCATCCTCCTGGCTGAAACTACAATGAGCCATGAATATGGAAAGCTTCCCCATTCATCTCGGAAAACGCGGAAGAAAAAAGAGACGACTCTGAAAACGAGGAGTCCATGACTTGAATTACAACAACTTTTTCATCTATAGTTCTATACAGTGTGCTTGCTCATCATTTTTTGCATTCACTGGTCCCTTCTAACAAATAGTATAGGTGATTTAGGATAACTCTGAAGACGATTCTTCAAGCTTGGTTCTGAGTTATCGCCTGATCCGGGGTAAGGTCTTATCTGTAATTAAAGACAGGATTAGTATTTCAAACATGCAATGAAGTGAATCAATATTTACTAAATTCAACTTCAAAGGAAAGTTGTGTGTAGACACTATGCAACTGACACATTCCTCTCAGTTAACTGGAAAGGATCAACTGGGAGTAGCAATTTTATGATAGTGAGGAGATACGGCCCAAATATACTCTCAATTTGACATAAAACTGCTTCTCATTGATCCATCCCATCCTATATTTATTCCCCAAAATGGAGGTTTTGGACCTTTTGGTGAGGATATTTATTTACCTATTTAACCCTACTTCCTAGATCTTGAAAAATGAGTTGTGTTTTTAAACAAAAATCAAAATTGTAAAAATGTCATAAACCATTTGTTTTCTTCTCAGCCATTTATAGGTGAGTAGAAAAGAAATCTATTATTTACACTCAATATTCTCTCCTTCCTTTCTAACATATCTCAAACACTCCCCAAGTAACATGATCCATTGTCCAATCCCTTACTTTCTGTTCCTTAGTCTAATTATTTTCATTTCCTAAAATTCCACATTTGACATACTATAATTTTATGAGATTTTGTATCTTTATCTCTGCGAGGAATTACAAAAGTAACCAAGCCTTATCCACAAGGTTAGAAACACTGAATGCATCAAAATTCGAGCTTGCCGCCAATATTATGTTGTGTGAGATCAACTGAATTAGCAAGAGAAAAAACACCCACAATACGAACCTCATATTTTTTGAGTAATGATGCCAGCAATGTTGCAATGACTTGGATAACAAATTTCTGCCCAACACATGTGCGTGTACCAGATCCGAAAGGCAGAAATGCTGCGTTTTCATTTGGATCATTTAGTTCGAGCAAATTGAAACCAGACTTTGTAACTTCTTCTGCAGAACCTGAAAGGGTTATGAATATTAAAGGATCAGAAAAGCTCTAAAGATGAAGTTTGAGCTCTAAACTTGCCATGAAACTATTCAACTCACCCAAATTATGGACAAACTAGTTTTCTTTTCCCAATGGGTTATATGCTTTTTTTTTTTTTTCAGGAAAAGGCTAAAGATTACAAATTCAAAACAGAAAACCTGTCAATGTAATGTAGTAGCAGATACCTGATTCCTTTGCATGATTTGACAGAAATCGGTACGGATTAAAGTCACTTGCATCACTCCCCCAACTGGAGTCATCCTTTTGAACCAATTGAACAGGCACAACCAGCACTGCTGCAGCAGGTATGGTTACACCAGTTGAAAGACTTAAGTCTGACATAAGAATGAACATTCATGAAGAAGTTATAGTTAGCATCTAGTTTTCTTTTTTTCAATAATAATAATAATAACAAAAATAGTTAGCATCTCCAACACAAAAGCCTCAAGGAATCCATTTACAGTGAATAATATGTAATATCTCACCATGTTCCAGAGAACATCGCTGTAGCATGGGACCAGTGGGCAGAAGGCGTGCAGATTCATAGATTGTAGCCAATAACAAAGGCATCCTGTAAATATCCTCCTGCTCATATTTTGATGGGTTCCTCCCTACCATGCTAATCTCAGAATAAACCTACAAAACAACAGTAGGCACATTTTTTAGTCTATAAACAAAACCCTGTTCAGGTTTTCCTTCGAACTGATAACAGAATACCTGTTGAGTTTGTTGACAATATATTTAATAAGTATCATTTTCAAAGGAAAGGACAGAAATGTATCAGCAGCCACAGCAAAACACAAATAAACACAACCGACAGATCCGCAAAAACATAAACAAGACATACATGCAAATACAGATTTCCAAATGATGTCTGTAATTCTGTATGTTCATTATAAGAATCAGAAATTTTCAATATTTTAGGCTTTTAGCAAATTCAACTTAGTACTCCTTCCAATAAGTAGGTTGAGAATCCAGTGCGTCTAATGAATTGATTGTAAGGTGGTCAGTAAGGATAGTAGAGTTTCTGTTTTGAGCATTGAAGAATACACGACGATAACATGATCCTTACTAAATTTCAAATAAGAAGTAGATCATACAATGAAGACTGAATAGAACAGATTGCTACCTTGTCCTGTATTTCTGGATGCATGACAAGCCTAGTCAATATATTGGAAATTAAAGCAGCAGTTGTGTGACATCCATGAAACATCACACGCATGATGTTCCCAGAAGGCTCTTCTTTATCTTTAGCTTTTTGATGATCATTGAGGTCACGGAAGAAATAGTAATCGCCAAACTCATTATCAGAGCAGCATTGCGAACAATGTGCTGACTTTATTTCTTCGTTAAAACTTTCGTTATGAACATTTTGATCAATTTGGCCAAAGAGGTTGCAGCTTTTTCTGCAATGTTGAACAATGTCACTAGTTAAGCATTTCAGCTTAGTACATAAGCATTGATACCTCCAAAATCCTTGTTTCCAGAAAGGAGTAACATTATAGGAAGCCCAAAAGCAAGCATCTTTAGCAATCATCATAAGGAGTTCCTCATAAATTGCAGCTTTTGGACAGGCCAAGAAGCCATCTCCAAAGAATGTGGCTCCCATTAGGGTGAAAGCTATATGCTGAGAAACCAACCCACAATCGATATTTCCTTTGGCACTGATGTTTTCTATTTTATCCACAATAAAGTCTGTAACATTCATTGGAATCAGATCAGCAGTCTTGAGCAATCTTTCATTCAATTCTGTTGCCAATGTTTCTCTTCTCTTTTGCACCTGAAGACAATTAAAATTATGACCCTACTAAGCAGGAATGACAACAATATTTACAATGAAGAGAGTATCGGTAATTTCTCAAGACATTTTTTATGCATAATGATAATTTGATCAGCATTCAATATCTCAGAGCAAAATTCCACAAACATTGAGATTAGAGAACAAATAACATAGTGTATCTCATAACCTGAAAAAAGTTCACAAGTTACCTTACTGGTGAATGTAAATATGTAATAATAATTGGGAAATAGGGGACAATACCTGGTACCAGCTGTAAGTATCAATACAAAACATCTGAAGATATGCTTTTACTATTATATGAATGTAAATATACAAGTAAACTTGCATTTCATATTCCAGTCCAGTTCAACAGTTAGTTAGCAAAATGCCTCATTTGGCCTTTTGAGTACTGACTTTCCCTTGAATTGAAATTTGAAAAAGAAATCATGTATTTTATAGTGTTATAAACTTGGATTGCTTAAAACATTGCCAAAGTAAGCAATAAATTAGGTTACAGAATAGGCCACGACTATTAGAAGCACAATAAACTGCAAGATGGGAACATGAATAGATGATGGAAAGTTAATTATACTGCTAGGAAACCTTTTCATAAGAAGGGGCAAAGAGGCATGATTGCCCAAAGGCTAGACGAAATGCTTTTCCAGTAAAAGGCAACTTATCCTCAGCTTTTATAAGCATCTCTTGAATCAGTAGAGGATCCTTAACTGACACCAAAAGCTGAGTAGGACCTAACCACAACTTAACAATTGGTCCATACTTCTCGTGGGATTTTGACAAGACATCTGCAAATGAAAAAGGTAGATTATAGAATTGATTAAAAATAATTATAACTGACTGTTATATTCTTCATTACTCAATGCCAGAAACAAATAACTGGCGCTAAAGGATATTATACGGTTACTTAGGATTACACTGCCACATCCATTCATTTTTAGTACAGCATACGATGATCATGAAATAAAGACAAACAATAACCAACACTTTTACCCATTCCATCTATTTTATTTCAATATCAAATACCTAATACCTATTTGTGCTTAAGGAAAAGGTTATGAACCAGCTTTAAATATCAAAATCTTGCATTTATTTACCAATATTGAGTCTAGCAGAGGGGATAATCTAACCCCACAATTTGGCATACCATGATTTGAATCCCAAATAGGAGTGGTGCCAAAATTTAGAGTCCAATCTTGCTTCAAACAAGATTAACTCCACTTGAAGATACATACGAAAGAAATAATAATAATTATTAACAAAAGAACTATGGTTTGATATATAAAAAATTGTTCATCCTTTTCTCTAGACAAACAATCTGATTCCATAATAAACATTCCCTTTTCGATCAATTTATTGTTTTCCGTCAATCCTGTAAGACTTAAATTCTTTTGATTTACCATAAGATCTGGATTGAGTTCTCTTATTTGAATACAGCTTATACCTTATGGCAATCTCGTTTATATTTTTCAACCTAAACATCATCATAATCATCAATAATTAAAGGCGGTTTACCGATTTATTCAACTACCAACTTATCCGGGACACAAGTGCATCGCTATATTTATCATCAACTGATTCTAAACTCTAGAGAGCCTTAGCCTGACACTATTCAGCTGATACACTTGCATGTTGACTATGAAATTTGATCCAATTTCTGAAAACAACGCACAGTAAGCAACTGAAGAAATCATCATCCCATTCCATAACTCAAGAAGCAATCCATCCACTCAACAAAGTCAATAAACAAATATTTCAATCCCAAACTAAATCATTGCCCAGAAAATCACAAGGTCAAACATCTAAAAAAATAATAATAATAAGTTTCAAAACGTTAGCAACAACAACAAATTCAACCAAATTCACGAGGAAATAAAGAAATAAACAAAAGAAGCATCATGAACAAGAAGTTACCGGTGAGATTTTCGCGGGAAATAAGCTTAGAGTGGCCATAAAAAGAGGGACAGGGAGGTCCAGGAATGTTTCTTGCCCTGTGCCAAAGACTAAAGAGGTTGAAGAGCTTCCTGAGAAGGAGTCCGGTGACGACGACGAGAGAGAGCCATAGGAAAGCGTTGAGCTCCCTGTTAGCCAAGTCTCTGAGAAGCTCAGAGGAACTTTGAACATGGCTGTCGCTGTTGCATCTACTTTTTGAGTAATGAAGAAGAAGAAGCCCTACGAAACTCGTTGGAACAGAAGAAGAATCGTCGCATGGATATGGAATACTACTCATTTTCTCATCGATCAGAATTCAGCAGCAGTTACCAGAATCAAAATTGATGATTGGATTGTGATGATGATGAAGGAGGTTCTTCACTTCTTCCTTCCCAGTTTTGACTTGTTTTCAGATAAGAAGGAGAGAAATGACGGGCATAAAACGACGTCGTTTGGTTTGGTGGAGTATGGTCCAGGTCCAGTGAACGGTGTCGTTTATCGGGTTGCGTGTTATGTGATGAGGGTGCCACGTGTCTTATTGTGGGGACTATAATCTGCTGACTTGACATCCGTAACGGTGACGTCACTTTTTAACGGATGTCAAGTTGTTCTAAGTCTTCTACGGCGGCGTTTAATTTGTGGAGAGCCATGCAAATTGCAGAAAAGGTGATTTAAGAAACAGAAAAAGAGACACACGGTCACGGACACTTTGTCTTGGAACACACAAATTTTTTTTTTATTATTTAAATAAGTACGAACACACTCCTAATAATTTATTGATAATAAATATAAATTAATTAAAATAATAAATATTTTATATTTTGTATTTGAATTTTTGAAATAATAAAAATATATTTTTTATAAGTTATCTAAAGTACTTTTTTTTTAATATACATCAAACTAACTCTCTTCAATATTCTTTTTATATAATAGACATAATTAAAAATTTATAAACAATATTATACACATTAAAAAATTAATTATTAAATTAATTATTATATTTTAGTATATATTTTATATAAATAATTAATTTAATTATTACTTTTTGTTATAGATATTATTATAGTCGAAAATTTATTGGTTAAGCAGATAAAAATATAAAAGTTTTTATTTTTTTATGTTTTTTATATAAAATGTTTAAATTTAATTTACATTTTCCAATCTAAGACAACTTGTTAGAAAAATCATTTATTATTATCATCATCATCAAATCCTCTTGGGATCTAAATAAAGATTTTTTTGTATCTTTCATTTAGCTTTGTATGTTGATAACGAAATTGCAATATTAAACAAATATTGTTTTCATAGTATCTGGAAATGATATTTTTAGGAGTACAACTCAATTTTGAAACAAATTCTTTTTCAGAAAATTCCATAAGAGTCCCTACAGCAAGCAAAAAATGAGAGTTGCAAACTGACCATTAGGTTGATATTTAAAAATAGGGTTTTGCTATCTGGTGTCTAACTGCATAAGTTAAATATACCATAAAAAAATATTTTATTGTTATTTATTGTTTTTGTGCATTAAAAATGTAAAAAAAGTTATTTTTGTAATAAATAATATTAAAATATTTTTTAATAATATTGTTCATACCCTAAGTCAACACTAAGGCCCAGGTCTAAATACACCAAAAGGTCCAATTCAAAGATTGGCCTTCGTTATTCACCGACCTCTTCAGAAGAGGTCGGACTCAACACAGACTTCTTTTCAAAGAAGTCGGGCTCAAGAGATAGCTGGCAGATAACACTTATTCAAATAAGTAACTGCCCCTAAAATATCTCAACCCACTTCTAGAAGCCATATCCCAACAATCCCTAGATAAAGGGACGGTTATCCACCTAAAAAGGTGGCACTACTCCAACGGTGGTTATTGATTCACCACTATAAATACACTAACACCGCTCAGGTATTACTAAGTTCCAATACATTCTAAACCTGCTTAACCCCTTGCTGACTTAGGCATCGGAGTGTCTTTGCAGGTATCACCCCCATTCTTTCACATACACAACTCGGAGGCGGCTCCCAGACGTAAACCAAATCGGAGACCACCTTCCTCTAGCACTTGGGCCTCACAAACAAGCCCAACCACCGTCCGGTTTTAGGTAAGCCCCGGAACATTGGCGTCGTTGCCGGGGACCTGGAGCTCAATCCTTGATAATGGCGGATGATCAACAAAATAGTCGGACAACCACTCGACATAAATAAGATGCAAGCATATTAAAAAGAAGCTGGAATACAGTTTCTATGGATACCAGAAATCCCATAAAAACTTCTCCCAATGGGTAGAGGATATCAAATAGGGATGATGATTCTTAAATTAGATTAAATAAAACAAAAGAGAAGAAAGCACCATCCCAAGGCCATTGTAGAAAGCAAAACAAAACGAACTCGAAAGCCAATTGAATAAAAGAATTTTCAATTCAGAAAATTCAATTGGCAAAAGAAGTTACGTGAAAAAAAAAGACGAACTCAAAAGCCAATTGAAAAAAAGAATTTTCAATTCAGAAAATTCAATTGGCAAAAGAAGTTACGTGAAAAAAAACGAACTCGAAAGTCAATTGAATAAAAGAATTTTCAATTCAGAAAATTCAATTGGCAAAACAAGGTTACGTGAAAAAAACGAACTCGAAAGTCGAAGTTACGTATAAAAAAAGAGGGGGAGAAAAGGGAACGTGATTAATCCCAACCTCTTCGTGAAATAGGATCATGGAATGGAGCAGTTGCATGTTCCAAATACACAGGTTTTATAAACAAATAAAATATTCCATATTAGTCAGTAATTGAAGAAAGAAGGGAAAACATTGTTGATAAAAACAATGAAACCTTTCTTTTCAACTTATGCCAAAAAATGCAGCATCAATCCATTTGAATGCAACCCAATCCGACAATGAAGTGATGAATCCAGTTTTTTCTTCATTGGATTCACATATCAATTACAACAGAGCAGTGAATAACACGAAAAATTCACATGGCACATCTTTCGTTGGTTGCTCACAAATTACATCACTGCCAATGAATATGGAAGGAAATAATCCTATGGTAGAATTTGATATCGTTTGCACACCAATAAAGATGGATGTCTTCCAGGAAGAAAACTGGAATCCAAAAGGAAAAAGAAAGTCGGATTGACAAAGGCCCAGTCTTCATTGGAGGAGATGATCTTTTCTCTAAAGAGGTCATGCGTACAAAGGTCCTAAAAAATTTTCAACATCCCAACATGGATCCCTACGATGGATCTACTGATCCATATAACTATCTCAGCAACTTCAAAGAAGTCCACCAGGTCGGAGAAAGCTGTACAAAATTCAACCTCTTTTAGAAAGCTCATGAAGAAAAGTCCGACCTCTTTAAAAGGTCAGAGTTTACAACAAGGTCGGATAAGCTTGGAGCCCACAAAGAAAATCCGACCACTTGCAAAGTTCATGAAGGAAAAGTCCGACCTCTTTAAAGGTCAGACTCTACAATAAGGTCAAAAAACCTCCAGACTAATAAAGAAAAATCTGACTTCTTTTAGATCCTACGAAGAAAGTCTGACCTCTTTTAAAGGTTAGACTCTTTAGAGCCGACAAGGGAAAAATCCGACCTCCTTTTGGAGTTTGTGAAAAAATCCGACCTCTTTCATGATCAACTCTGCAATGAGGTCGAAAATCTCGAAGATTACCAGAAAGAAATTCTGACCTCTTTTAGAGGTCAGACTACAATGAGGTCGAAATCTCTGAAGTTATAAAGAAAAATCCGACCTCTTTTAGAGCTCACAAAGAAAAGTTCGACCCCTTTTAAAGGTCCGACTTTACAACAAGGTCGGATAGGCTTAGAGCTTACAAAGAAAAGTCCGACCTCTTTCTTGAGGTACGACTTCTAGAACCAGATCCCAAGCATAAATGGCCATGAGAAGGTCATACGAAGAAATTTTTCAATTGACAACCTCGTCTTGATTCAAAATGACATCGGGCCAAAATCGGACAAAGAAAAGCCAACACCAAAATGAAAAGATCCCAACAAAGTCACTTAAGACTTGAAAAAGAACTATTACAACATACTCGACTTACTCGAAAATAATCTACCTAGATTGTGCCATGTCTACAAAAAAAGGGATACTACATCTAGAAAGCACACCTTACTCCCTAATGCACACTTTTTCTGACTTGAAGTGACGAGATCCAAAGTGGTGTAAGAAGTTATAAATGCAAATCGTGGTCCGACCTCACTAAGCCACTTGTACTAAATCAAGTTGGCAAGGGACAAACCTAAAACGAATTGCCTATATAACTTAAGGACAGCGTGACCATAATCAAACATCAACACGAAGAGGATGTAAACCCGACCTCACAACAATTTGTTTAAAACAAATTGAGAAAAGGATGGCGATTTATAAGAATGCCTCCTCAAGCCAAGAGATAAGGATCCGACCTTACTAAGTTGACACAACAAGTATAAAACAAGTTATCCGACCTCCCAAAAAGAGAGTCCAAAATAACTCGTAAAAGTCATATAGCAACAAATAGTAAAGAATGGCATGACTGAATACTCGAGTCCGACTTCATGAAGCTCGACCTCGAGTAGGGGCACTGGCTTATTATGAGAGCCAAGTCCAAAATTATCAAAAACCAAAGATAACATTCTACAATGATGCTAGAGCACGAAAGAAGAACTCGACCTCCTTCCAAAAATCTGAAAACAAACTCAGATAAGAAAAGAGGCTTCGAGAAATTCTACAAGGAAGTTGGTAACATTCAAGTTCAAAAGAAAAGTTTGACCTCCTTCTAGAAATTTGAACTCGGATAAGAAAAGAGCTTTTGAGACAAAGGATGGCTACGAGATTCGCCGCAAAAGACCTCATCTTGATAGGAAATAATATCGGGCTATAGAGGTCAAGCAAAGAAAAGCTGACAACAAACTGGATAGGACCCTAGAAGTCTTAAGAAAGGGGTTACTACAAAATGTCCAACTTGAATGGAGCTGAGCTCCCAAGGTCGTGACATGCTTGCAATTTGAAGAGAAATTTCCATTAATATTTCTACGACACGCACCGACTTAAGTTCGAAAAATCGCGAAAATCTGCTGCCCGACCTACAAGGTTGGCAAGATAAAGCGATGAGGTACAAGTCGGTGTAAAGAAGTTATAAAAGACGATCATAAGAACTCGGCAATAAGATGGCAAACGACTAGTAAGTCGGAAAAGCCCCCGAGCAGAGCAAAATGTATCGCAAAAATAACCTAAGTTAAGAAAACGATTCAATGATAAGTCAAATTGATCGTCCGAACTAAGTAATGAAAAATCTCTCCTCTAAATCCTAAAAGTCTAAGGTTCCCAGTAAAGGCTCATGCCAAAACCTCACGGCTCAATAATAGATGAGTTGACCTAGGTTATAAAGGCAAGCCTAACAAAAACCTAAAGACGAAGGATAAAACACAGTAAAATCTTGAGAAAAAGGTTCAAACAAAGGCTCAAATCCCTTTGAAATAATTTTAGCAATGCAGCAAGTAAAGAAAGTTGGTAAAACCCACCTAAAGGGACCAATATCAAGTAATGTGAAAGTTATTGAAGTCCTTTGTTAAAGGACCAAAGGTCAACCATATTTTCAACGAACTTGTGTCAAGTCGTATCAACCTAAAACCAAAGCTTTAAAAGTGATTTGTATAAAAATAAATCATTAAAGCAAAGTATTAAAAAGTGATTTGTATCAAAATCACTAAAGCAAAATCAAAACAAAAATCCTTCGACCAAATAACTCGTATAGAAACGAGTTAAAAAGGAAAGAAAGGATTGTAAACGTTTTTGAACAAAATCGAAACGTAAAAACTATCCTAAAAAACAACTTGGGTAAAACAAGTTGTATCATACACAAGGATGACAACCTTGTAAAAACTAGAAAGGGGAGGGAATAAGCATATAATCCCTTCACCTAAGGCGCCAATTTATGCTCGACAAAGCGCAAAAATCACGAGCTGACCTTTTCAACGGTCGCTCGGATAAAGCGACGAGGTACAAATTGGTGTCCAATGGTTATAATACGGCTTGATGATTTAAAAACAACTCAAACTCATGAGTTAAACAAAATCGAGTAAAAAATAACCATATGATCTACGCAATTTGTATTAAAACAAATCGCGCAAAACAACTTGATATATAACGAGTTGTGCTTCAAAAAAGTGACTTGTATAAAAAACAAGTCATTTATGAAAAACTCAGAATGAATGAGTTCAACAAAAAAAAGGCTTCATTCGAAAATCCTTTCTGCTTGATTGCTCGAGTCCGACTTCATAAAACTCAACCTCGAGCAGGGGCACAATGGATAAAGTAACAAAGTTTGATGGTTATAAAGATTATCTGATACTTTAAAAGGACTCAAAATAAACAATTTGTACTTGAAACAAGTTGTGAAGTCCTAAAAATAGCTCGAATCTAAATGAGTTGTATGAAATTAGATCAAGAAATAGCCACGTTTTAATTAAACGATTTAAAATGAAACAAATCGTAAGACCTTAAAACTACTCGCATCGAACGAGCTAGATGAGGTTATATTCAGAAATAATTACGAGTTTTGAAATAAACGATTTGTATCAAAACAAGTCGTAAGAAGCCAGAATAAGTTTCAAAAAAGTGATTTGTATTAAAACAAGTCATGTATCCTCAAAACAACTCGAATTGAACGAGTTGTACGAAACTAGGACAAGAAATATTCTTTGGTTAAGTAAGATGTGTTAAAACCAATCATACAGAGCCTACAAGCCCGAATTCAAATACTCGAATCCAACTCTTAAGAAAAAGAGATTGAATTCGAGTAGGGGCACTATTCATACCCTAGCCCAACACTAAGGCCCAGGTCCAAATACACCAAAAGGCCCAATCCAAAGATTGGCCTTCGTTATTCACCGACCTCTTCAGAAGAGGTCGGACTCAACACAGACTTCTTTCCAAAGAAGTCGGGCTCAAGTGATAGCTGGCAGATAACACTTATTCAAATAAGTAACTGTCCCTAAAATATCTCAACCCACTTCTAGAAGCCATATCCCAACAATCCCTAGATAAAGGGACGGTTATCCACCTAAAAAGGTGGCACTACTCCAACGGTGGTTATTGGTTCACCACTATAAATACACTGACACCGCTCAGGTATCACTAAGTTCCAATACATTCTAAACCTGCTTAACCCCTTGCTGACTTAGGCATTAGAGTGTCTTTGCAGGTACCACCCCCATTCTTTCACATACACAACTCGGAGGCGGCTCCCAGACGTAAACCAAGTCGGAGACCACCTTCCTCTAGCACTTGGGTCTCACAAACAAGCCCAACCACCGTCTGGTTCTAGGTAAGCCCCAGAACAAGTATAATTAAGTAATTAACTGAATAATACTTCGGTGCGAAAGCAAATTTTGTTCTCACCTGCTGAAATGTGGTAAAAGTAGAAGAAGAAAACACGTGTTTGCATTGATCCATACTTGTCCCGATAAGTGCTGTAGTATTACCCTAATTAACCTATATTGGGGCAAGTAGGGACCAATGCTACAGCACTTATCGGGGCAAGTAGGGACCAATACAAACACATGTTTTTTTCTTTTGCTTTCACCACATTTCAATAGGTGAGAAAAAAAATTTATTTCTGCACTGTAGCATTACTCTAATTAACCCATATCTTTAGGATATAAGATAGTAAAATCCTTAAAATTATACTTTATTTTTGAATTTAAAACAAGACCCATGTTACAACAAAAGGTGTTATCTCAGCAAGAAAAATTGGCATTTCATTAATTTTCTCAAAGAGGCCACCCTTACATGAGATTCCAAGATGAGTTTTAAGTTAAAACTTTATTTTCTTCTTGGTTAATAACATTCATGTGAGAATGAGGGAGAGACAAGAGCTTGTTGGGTGCTTCAACATTCTGATTTGATTTTTTTCCATCAATAATGTGAACACACTTTAGAGCAAAGGATATATTCTCATCTGTCACTTTGTTCTCCATTATTTGTTCCTTATTCTTTCCCCACAATACTGAGTATAAGCCTATGATAATTAAAATGGCACCAACCACCCTGCATCACAAGGCCAATAAAGAACATGAAATACAAGGTTGGGCAACTAACTGAATAATTTTTTATTGTTACTGTCTTTATAAGTATTTTTTTTTTCATTAATTAATTTTAAGTTTAATTATTCTTTCAGTTTCTATAATTTTATTAAATTTTTAATCAGATTTTTATATTTTTTTCTTTTCGATTGAATCTTTATACTATATCAGATTTTTGTAATTAAATTTCTGACAAAAATATTGAATTAACAGAATATTCTGCCAAACAAAACGAATATACCTAACACTTGACTGAATATTTTATATAGTTTAACAGAATATTTTGCTAATTCTAACATTTTTATTACGATAAGAACTTAATTATAAAATATGATATGGTATAAGGATCCAATTTTTTTAAAAAAAAATATAAAAACATAATTGAAAATTCAGTAAAACTATAGGATCGACAGAATAATTAAACTTTACTTTTATTTAAATGTGGAGATTCCCATTATTGCAATAAATTTGTTTTTAGAAGTGAAGATAATGGAACTTATTAGTAATATATTTTTGCATATAAATAATTATTCATTTATATGCTTAAATAAGTTTTCAAAACCAAAAGGCATCGGTAAATCTAGCACTGTGTTCATTAATTAATTTATCTATCTTTTACTTTGGTAGATATTATATATAAATTGGTGTATTAATAAACACTAACGTATTTATTAATAACACTTTACCTTTTAATCAAGAAATTTCAGATTTATTTTTAGAAATAACAAAATATATGTATGTGTGTTTACCCTCCTAGATAAATTTGCTCAGCGAGAATAAAGGAGCCCATTATGGCGACAATGATCATCATTAGAGGGATAAATGCAGTTGCAAATACAGGCCCTTTCTTTTGCATCACTAATCCTTGCACATAGTATGACATGCTTGATGAAAACACCCCCTAATAACATAACACCAACCTTAAAATGATACACATGTTATATGAGTAAACCTAAGAAAGTAAGATGTTATTAATTAGGTTTAATTATACTATTTTTTAATAATTTTATCAAAATTATAATTAGGTTATTATATTTTTTTAATTAGGTTATATTTTTTTTAATTTTATAATTAGGTCTTTTTTAATATAAAAATATTAGAACTAACATAATATTTTTTTTTTAAATTGAAGGTATCTATAATTAAAAATATAATTAGATTTTTGATAGTATATATTTTGAAAGAAATATTATATTAATTTTAACGTTTTTGATATAAAAATAATCTAATTACAAAATTAGAAACAGTATAAGAACTAAATTAAAAAAATTATAGAAACTTAATTGAAAATTTAATAAAATTATAGAACCTAAGAAAGTAAGATGTTATTAATTTTAATTATTTTGTTTTTTTAATAATTTTATCAAATTTGTAATTAAGTTCTTATATTTTTTTAATTAGGTCTTTACATTATTTTAAATTTTATAATTAGGTCTTTTCTAATATAAAAATATTAAAATTAATTGAATATTTTTTTTAAATTAAAAGTATTTAAATTAAAAACCTAATTAAGTTTTTGATAATATATATTTTGAAAGAAATATTATATATGTTAATTTTAACGATTTTAATATAAAAATGACCTGATTACAAAATTAAAAATAATATAAAAATTATAAAAATTTAATTAAAATTTTAATAAAATTATAGAACTAACAGAATAATTAAACCTATTAATTATTCTTACAGCATAAGCAGCAGCGAGTAAGTTCATATCCCAGCCAATTAACCAGACTGAAGTTTTGCGTTCCATTAAAAAAGTAACAACAGCAGCTTGAATAATTCCTATGAAGCAGATTAGTGATGTGAGGCTAAGTTGATGATTCTTGTAGGTTTCTATCACTTTGGCCTGATTAATAACATGAAACATTAGTAATAATATCGTTTGAAATAAATTTTAAAAATTCATGTGAACTTGATGTGTGTTAGTTCTATTGTGGATTATATATTTTTGAATACACAGCCAAATTGAGAACATTTTTAATAAACATTCAAATTGATTTTCAAAAATTTTTTAGATTATACACTTAAATTTTGAATAAAATTTTATTGTCAAAAAGTTTTCGATAGTTATTCCTATTTTACAGATTAATTTTTATTATTTTGAAGGAGACTAATTTATTTTAGTGCATATTTTTAGGGTATTTAGTTGTCTTGATTTTAGGGTATTAATAGACTAATTTAATTGTTTATTATATATTTTTTCTCTCCTTAAATAATTTTTTCCCATACGAATTTGACTGCTTTTAATTACTGACATGAGACACGATATAACACGGGACATAAAGACACATGAATTTAAAATTCTTATATAACACGGAGATCAACACAACATATATATAAAATATAAATTATTTTTTAGATAAATTATAAGCACATTTTAGTATTTTATTGATATTAAAATATAAATTAATTTTTTAATTATTTTTAATGTCTTTTTTTAAATTATATAAAATATTTAAAATATATTTTTTTTAATAATTAATAATATATATTATTTTTAAACTCATTTTAAGAATATAGGTTAAGAATAAGACTAAACACATCGACACGTGATAGTATTTAAATATGTCCAAATGTGTCAAGAGAAATTTTTTTATTTTTTATTAAGTCACATTTTAGATATATAAGACACGTATATCGAAAGAATATCAATAAATATCGTATTCAAAATGTATTAGACATACGAACACAGTAAATAAAAAAAAAAGTGTTCATTCTTCATTGCACACATACACCCACACCCTATCTATTACTTAATCATAACCAAAATTTAAATCCAAATGCATGTATTAAGAAACAACATATATAGCCACTCAATGAAAGCCTCATTTGCCTCCCCTATAAATCATCAAGTCTTGAAAATTTACCTGTAAAACAAAGAGGGATGCCCAAGCAAGGGTAGAAAGGATAATAAAGATGGAGCCTATGAACCATTGTTTGTCCGAGGATATTTGGGTATTATTTGTATCCTTGGCATTGGTTTTAGTCCTATGATGTTTGGTCCACACCATCTCCACAATAGGACCTTTGTACAAGGTCATCACCATGGCCCCAGCTACAGTAAAAACGGTTCCCATTACCTTAGCTTGACACCTCACTTTCTTTATGTTCATCTTCTCCATCCTTTTATTTCCACCATAAGGATCCATTAGTAATTTTATATAAGGTGTTCAAATATAAACCGATTAAAGTTTAACTATTCATTAATTCGATCTAATTTAAATAAAAAATAATTTAAATTTAATTAAATTTTATTTTTGGTAAATTATATAAATTAAATTAAATTTTATATCTATTTTTAAAATCAATCCAATTCAATTCAAACATTACAATGAAATATAATATAATTGTTTTATTATTATATTTAAAGTTTTTTTTATAATATGTTCAATCTGTTATTTTTTAATCTTATTCATGTATTATTATTATTTAATAAATATTTTAGAAATTTAAAAAATGTATTTATTTATTTATTTATTTTAACTTACAATTTTATTTTTATTTTTATGTTATTGTTGATTTTTTAATATACTATTGAGACTTGTTATGTTATTATTAGTTATTTAAGATTTGATATTAAAATTTATTATGTATATTTAATTTTTGTTATTTATAAAATTACAAATCTAATCTTATTAATCAAAATCGCTTGAAAATTGAATTAGATTTTTTAAAGATAATCATTCAATCTAAACAACATTGTAAGTAAAACTAGTGTTCGAATCGAATAAGTTTTTGACTCAAAACCGATTTAAATCGCACCGCAAAAAATCCCTAATCCCATGGAGACATAATGAGGCTGAAATTCATGCATATTAATAAGTATTTTAAAAAAAATACTAAGATTGTATTTGATTTGTGTTTTTATTTTAATATTTTTTATTTTTAAATTTTGTTAAGAAAAAAGAAAAAATAAAAATAATAAAAGATGGGTTTGGTTTGATTTTTTTATGAGCTTTTATTTTTAATATTTTCTGTTTTCATAATTTTGTGAAAGAAGAAGAAAAAATAATAAAATCTTATTTTTTATTTTCATTTCTCATTTCTTTTTTTTTTAATTTCAAAAAATAAAAAATATTAAAAATACAAATACAAATCAAACAAATATTAAAATTTTTAAAACAGAAAATATTAAAAATAAAATAAATAAAAATGCAAACTAAATGTACCATAATACTTATATTTTCAATGTCTATTTCTAACTTAATATCCTATATATATATATATTGTTTGCTGGTAATTAACAAATTAAAATATTTGTTTAATCTTCTGTGATTTGAAATCAATCACCTGCATAAAACAGCCATCACAAATGTCATGGCAGGAAGTGTGTTGCTCAGTGCACATGCGAAGGTTGGTGAAGTGAATTTCAACCCAGCATAGTACAAATTTTGATCAATCACAGGCCTGTTAATTATGTAATAAATACAATATTATATAATGGTAAAGATTATGTAAACAACTTCTAGTTAAGTATATTTAGTAAAATTGAGAATTTATTATATTAGATACAATTCAGTGCAAAATAATTGACTAACCCAAGCAGAGCTAGGATAAAAATTTGTATGAAAATTGGGAATGTTATCCTTGGTTGATGTTTCCTGAAAAAAAAAAGATAGAAAAATATGTTTGTTAGCATTATTTTATTTTATTTTTTGGAAATAAGAAACTCTCCTACACAATACAATTTATGTTAAGATAAAATAAGTTATAAATATACTTAAATTTTAAAATGACAGAGATTTTGAAATAGGTTTTTTTTTGGATACGGAGAACTTGAGAACTTGTGTGTTTTTAATTAAAATGAAGTCGATTTTTTTTTTAAATTCTAAAACACAAATCGGAGGCACCGAATTGGGAGAGGAGAAAAATAATGGTTCAATTTGAGAGGGGTTGAATTCAAATTTTGGGGGTTCACAAATTAAAAAGTTGATTTTCTGAAAATTCACAGATCAGATGGTGAGTTTTATATTTTAAAAATAAAAAAAAAAGTTAAACTTTACAACTCGCAGAATTTAAATTTATAATCTTCATATGAAAAAAAAAAAACATATCAAATTTTATGTATTGTTGAAAAATATTACTATGAACCCAATATTAAAATTAAAAACGTCCGAAATAGATAGTGTGTAAATTTAAAAATAAAAAAGACAATAATGATTTTATTTTTTTAAATTCTAGTTAACATGTATGAATATTCATTGAAGAATTCAAATTAGAAGAACACAAATTAAATTAAATAATGTTATTGTAGAACTACTACTGCATTTAAAAGTGAACCTTTCAAAGATGATAGCAAATGGAGCAATGGCAACAGTTGCAAAGACGTGGCGATAAACCACAAGGACATAATGGCTCATGCCTTGGTTAAGCGACACTTTAGTTATAATGTTCATGCCACCATACACAAACTGCAAAAAAATCATAGCAAAATAAAGCTGAGAGTTCTCAACAAATTTGGTGCAACATCTAACCTTTTCACTTGCCATTTCTTTTGTTTTATGTTATGATTTAGAAAATCATTAGCAAGAGAGACTTGTGTATATATATATATATATATATATAGTAGTGATTGTTTGGTAATTAACATATCCAATGTCGTAATTAAGGGAAATAAGACTGCGTTTGGTTCCAATAACAAGACATAAAAGATAGAGATATAAAAATTAGTGTTCTTGTATTTTGTTTAATTATAAACTATATATAAGTCTATAACAAATTATAAAAGTCTAATTTATTCTATTTTTATTTAAAAATTAAAAAAAATATATAATAAAAACATATAATTATTAAAAATTAATAAAATCAATAAAAGAAAAAATTAAAATAAATTATATTTCTAGTTAGTATTTTTGTGTCTGTTTAATAATGATAAACACAAAATATACTAATTTAATATTTGTAGACATAATATTTTTATGTATATTTTATCTATCAAATATAATTTTGTATCAGTATCTTATACTTATAAACAAATGTATTGTTAATAGTTATAAAAGAGTTTTTTGTGTCTTCCTAAGGAATGGCATGGTTAAGTTCGAATTATTTATAGTAACCTAGAATCAATAGTTTAAATCAAATGTAATTTTTTATGTTTAAACGTCGGCATTACATAATAAATAGTCTCTTTGTTAATGGTATGGGTTAGTTAAGGAATCACTAGTTGCAAATATTTTGGAATTCATAATAATACATAACTATCAAATAGATGTACCATACTTAAAAAATGCAAGTGACACAAATCTAGATGATACAAGGTTGTCATTATAAATATATATTCGATGTTAAATTTTACCATTCACATTTTGGAGAAGATCTAGAATAATTCATATATATTGATGTTTGGCTATGCACTTGCGACACAATATTTTATTTTGAAGAATGAAATCAAAAGAGATTTATGCAAGTTTAGAACTCTTTAGAATAGAGGCCTGCTACACATACAAGCTTTTTTGACTTACAAGTTATACCTTCAAATTCAAGAAAAAAACACGCACTCCTTCAACAATACGTTCACTCTTCGTCTTCTTCCTCAATCAAAACGCAAACCATCAAGAAAAAAAACATGTGCCCCTTCCACAACACGTTCACTCTTCCTCTTCTTCCTCAATCAAAACACAAACCATCAAAATTCAAGGGACATTTAAAACAAACTACTACGATTCTGCAGAAACGTTCCAACTCCTCGCGAAGAGTAGAAGAAATCAAGAAAAAAAGATACAAATCTCCATAAAAAATCACTAGAAAAAAGGAAGAAACATTATTCTAGATACTGTTTTACTATTCTTCTAGGTTTTTCTTCTAGATTGTCTCTGCCAAACATTAAAAGATTTCAAGAAGAAATATACTGTCTCCCTCTATTTTGGGTGTATTTCTTAAATCCTTTGGGTGTATTTCTTAAATCATTTGGGTGTATTTCTATAACCGTTTGAATGTATTTCTGTAACTCCTTCTGTAACCGTTTGAGTGTATTTCTGTAACCATTTATGTGTATTTTTGTAATTGTTGGGTGTATTTCTGAAGTTTCATTATCTTCAAAACGATTTCAAAGCTTGATTTTAGAAACCATGAAAATCGAAAAAAACGAAGCAAAGAGAAAACGCATGAAGAAGATCTAACAAATTTGGCAAATAACTCGAAAAAAGAAACAAAATCTTTTGAAAAATGGAGGTTATATATTTGTGCGTTAATTGATTTGAATTTATTTAAAATTCTGTTAAAAAGGCACGTAACATGCAACGCCTTTAATGAGTGGGTTTCGTTCAAACTTGTAAAACTTGTAAATACAAAATACTTGTATGTAGAGATTAATCCTCTAGAATAATGTAATAGATTATAGTTATGTTAAATCTTTTGGTTGTTACCTATAAAAAAAGTTTTGATAATAATCATGTTCTCTTAAGTAAGGAATTGAATCTATTCAAGTCATACCCACTCATGTATATATACATGTGTTTTATCACTTGTAAATTAAAGAAAATAATTATATTCATCCTATTTTTCGTGCAATGTTTAAAACTATCAAAACTCTCTACTTATTCACTCTAGTTATCTTACTATGCAAAAAAAAAAAAAAACATAAATATAGATATAAAAGCTAATAAGAAGTTAAATGAAACAATGGTTAATAAAATATAGGTATTGGTTTTTTCTTTAATACATTTGGTTATGTTAATAAAATTATGAGAAAAACTCAACGACAAACAATTTTAATTTATGTTGGTAAGTATATTTAGTCAGTACTTTAATACTATTAAATCAACAGTTTAATATTATATTTTTTTAATATTTTTAAATATTATTAACTAAATATAAATTTAAAAAAATTTAATTGTATTGGTCTCATAGTATTACCCTAAAATTATTCTATTTTTATATTTTATTTGATCGAAACTCACTCATTTGTTAATTAAGTATTAAAAATTTGAATTTTGCTTTGTTTATGTAATAATTTATTGATTTACAAACTTTTAAATAAAATTTAAATTACGATAAATTAATTTTTAATTTGTCAAAATAGGGATAAAAACAAAAAAAATAAGATTTAAATAAAATGTTGGTGTCTATGAAATATTTATTTTTAATTTGTAATATTAGCTTATTCCGTTAAGAGAAAGTATAAGGAGCCAATAAAATATTTATACAATAGAAGTTTATGGAGTATTAGAGATATAATCATTAGTATTATTTTTTTTCATCAGCTAAATCTTTTGAAATGAGTGATATCATAATATAATATTAGATGGTGAATTTCAAAATCAGTTTAACCCTAGTATTTGGATTCTTATTCTTCTCCCTAGCGGGATCCTCGTTAAATGTTTGTGCATGATCAAAAATAAATATTTTTTAAGAATAAAAATTTATTTAAACTTTAGAAAGATTTAAAAAAAAAAAAAATTCTTACCGGATATGTGATATACTGACATGAACTGTGTAGCACCTTTTGTCATTGGCGGTGGAAAATAAAAACACTTCCTCTTTCACTCTTCACATATTCTTATTCATATTCATATTCCTATAAAAAAAAAAGAAAAAAATTCCTCTCGATTTCGAACTTCTCAAACCGTCTCTCTCTTTCTCTCAATACAAACAAACGCGATCTGTGTGCTGATCCTTTCCTTTTACCAAACCAAACGCTTCGGAATCTCGCCACTCTCATTCCCTGGATTCCACTCGCAAGGTTGGCGCCATTCCTTCCCGTTCTTTCTTTTTCTCTCGTTTCATCTGTTGTTGTTGTTATTGTTGTTGTTGTTGTTGTTGTTGTAGTGGTTTTGAATTTTGATATACTTGCTGCTTTGGTGCCGAAGAAAACCGTGGCTATTGGAGGAGAATTTTTATTTTGGAATTTGGATCATCGAAGGTTTCAAATGCAATTTTCGTCATTGTTAGTTATTGATGTTATTTTTTGCTATACTTTTGAATGATTGATCAATGCCGTCATTTCGAGTGTGTGTTTGTTTTGTTGCGCTGGATGGAATTAAGGAAATGATGCTGAGAAGTTTGATTTGAAAGGAATTATTGCTTTGTTTCGAATTTCTAGCGAAATGAGTGTTTTCCTATGTGAAAAATGATGCACAGTTAACCTAATGGGAGAAACTGTTTGCATGGCCAAAAAAATTGGTTGGAAAGATATGTTGTTGAGGGGATTATTTAGATTTGTCTGATTTCGTATTGTTTCAGCTTAGAATTGATAATGAGTGGTGATTGATTGCGCACTTAGGTAATCAAGTTTATCGTTTCATTCTTCTCATGCTTCGAAAGAATGAAATGTGTTGTTCATGCATGTGTGATAGGAATGCCTATAAAGACATCTTTTTCATAGAACAAAAAATAAATGGGATTGTGGATTATTGTTTATTGATTTCAATGTTTAATAAAATTAGGATTTGTTATTTATTAGCCTTAGTAGTTGAAAATTCTTTGATGTTGCTACTAAGTTATCTGACAATATACAATTCTCTTTCCATTGGTCATTCTTGCTCAACTGTATCCATTTACAGTTGAAGGAGGAAGAGGGACAGCACTATGCTATGTTAGTTTGTCATTGTGACCTGGAAATTTATTTGGATATTATTTTAATGTGTTGAATGGGTTTTGTATTTAATTTTATTATTTGTTTCGGCTTATTATCCTTTATTTTCCAGGTCTTGAAGTTACAAACAGAGGAAACTTGATATTGTAAGTAAATCATTGCTATACTTGACGTTTTGGAGTAGTTTGCTATGGATCTTGCAAACAACACAGCAGGTGCTTCAGAAAGGCCTGCAAAACACAACGAAGGTGCTATAGGAAGTCCTATAAATGATAAAGCCAGTTATGCAGGAATTCCTTCAAACAATGAAGTGGCCGGCACAGGAATTCCTGTTACGGACCTTTCAGTTAGTTCAGCAAATCCTGCAAAAGACGAACCAGGTGGTGCTAACCATGTAAATGACCAAGCTGATAGTTCAGAAAATCTTGCAAAGGACAAATTAGATGGTGCAGAAAATTCTGATGAAGACAAACCTGATTCTCCCATAAACCTTGTAAATTACCGATCAGGTGGTGCAGAAAATCCACCAAATGACAAATTCAGTAGTGCAGAAATACCTGTGAAGGAACTAGCAGCTGGTATAGGAACTCCTGTAGGTACTGCAGAAAGTCCTGTGAAGAGAAAAGATGGTTCAGAAAATCCTATAAATAATACAAAAGGTGATATAGAAACTTCTGTAAATGACAAGGCAGATTCTGCTGAAAATGCCGTGGATGACAAAACACGTGGAATAGAAAATCTTGTAAATGATAAAGCAGATGAAGTAGAAAGTCCTTTAAACAAACAAGCAGATGCTGCAGAAATTCCTGTAAAAGTCAAACAACTGGCTGCTGAAAACATTGTAGAATACAAAGCAGATGATGTTGAATGCCCTGTAGACAGCAACGTAAATCGTCTTCCAGCTGAAGCAAAGGAGATATTAATATCACTGGCAAGTAAATGGGAGGATGTGTTGGATCCAAATGCATTGCAGGTGATTCCTCTCAAAGGGGCAATGACAAATGTGGTATTTCAGATAAAGTGGAGAACTAAAGCTGGGGAAACATCACGGAAGGTTCTAGTTAGAATCTATGGTGAGGGTGTTGACGTTTTCTTTGATAGGCATGATGAGATCCGGACATTTGAATTCATGTCAAAACATGGGCAGGGACCATCTCTACTAGGACGGTTTGCAAATGGTCGCGTCGAAGAATTTATCCATGCACGGGTAACATTGTCTTCTTTTATTTTCCGTCTTAATACTGGAACTACTCAAACTACCTTATAGAACCTTACTATGAGTTTGCTGATGAATGGTTGCAATGGAATGTACATATATTCCAACTATTATTACTTGGACCTACCCTCACTTTTCATTATTCATCCAGTTATATAAACTATTTGTAAAATTTAGGCAGTGCTTTTATTGTTTAACTATCCATTGGTTGACATTGTTGTAGTTTTCATTATGACTTATCAGACATTATCAGCATCTGATCTGCGTGAACCATCAATCTCTGCTCTTATAGCAGCCAAAATGAAGGAGTTCCACGATCTTGACATGCCTGGTGAAAAGAAAGTCCACCTTTGGGATAGATTACGGTATGTCCTTTCTGAACACTCGTCTGAGCCTGATTATTAAAAATATGAAAAGAAACCTTATTATCTGACAAATAACATTTCTCACTTGTATTAGGTTTATTTAAATAACTCCTGCTCAATAATTTAATATTTTCAGTACACTTCGATCTTTTTCTCAAATATTTTTGTTAAAATGTTTCAGAACATGGCTTGCCGAGGCCAAACGTTTGTCATCCCCTAAAGAAGTGGAAGCCTTTTATTTGGACATAATTGACAGGGAAATCTTTGTTTTGCAAAATGAACTATCAGGTGCTGCAAGCCAACGGATAGGATTTTGCCACAATGATTTGCAGTATGGTAACATAATGCTTGATGAAGAGACCAATGCTGTCACCATAATAGTGAGTCTCTTTTTGTGCTAGTTGGTAAAATCATGATAATGTTGCTAACACCTCTGTGGGGGGAGATAAAAAAATATTTGATCTTTTATGGGACCTTCTCTCATAAAACAATTGGTTATACTTCTGTCCTAAGATTTTAACTGATATTTGTTGAAACTAGGATCATGATGAATGAAGAAATCTTATTTCATCTTGTGGATGAGTTTAATTATAATTGATGAACTTTTTTGAATTCTTTCTTACTGAGACTATTGTACTAGTTTAGGCTAAATTATGTATAAGCTATTTGATGCCAGATGGTGATAAGCCTGTAATTGATATAAGATTACATTGTGATGTATATATCTTGCGTGCGATGACTATTCATCTTTTTTCTTCCTTTCTCCCCTTTTTGTGGTACTAGACTTGAGGTATGATAAATTGGTCTGCTAGTAATCGTCCTGTTGAATAATCTTAGCTATTATGAGGTATGATAGTTTGGTCTGTTAGTAATCATCCTGTTGAATGATCTTTGGTTATTATGTTCTCTACCATGTAACGAAAATTATAGTTTCAATGGGTCTTATCCAGCAAGATTTTAATGCGTGCCTTTGCGACAGGATTATGAATATGCAAGTTATAATCCTGTAGCATATGACATAGCAAACCACTTCTGTGAGATGGCTGCTAACTATCATACAGAAACACCTCATATTCTCAACTACAAGAACTATCCTGGTACTTTCGACTTTCTGAATTTATCCTCGTCATTCTCTCTGTATTTTCATTAAAGCATGACTTTATTGGGCTGGTTCTTTTGGCAGATCTTGAGGAGCGTAGAAGATTTGTGAACACATATTTGAGTTCCTCAGGTATTTGATTTCTTTAAATGTTTATATGACATAGCTTCGTATTCTTCTGTAGAACTTAAAATTGAGGAGTTGCCATTTGCTTTCAATTTCCTGACTTTGGTTGTATTTCATAATTGAAGCAACCAAGTTGCATTTATAAATTAAAAAACTAAAGATCAATAATCGTTGAATCTTGTATTTCATCACTTCTCTATAGTTGTGTATTACCTTCAGAACTTAAATTATCTTGCCATGTTCCTGAAGTTATTGGACCTGGGCGCAGGTGCGCAACCAAATGGCAGTGAAGTGGAGGATCTACTTCAAGAAATTGAGAAGTATACACTTGCAAATCATATTTTCTGGGGCGTTTGGGGAATAATTTCGGTACCTTCACTTTCTCAGTTGTGGTTAATCATTTTATTCGTGCTTCCAAAATAAGTCTAAATAATGAAAAATCATGGAATAACATGCACCTGGTTCGTGCACCAAATTTTCATAATATTAAGATTGGACTGCTAATAAAAAGTACTTGTTTATCGTTTCTATAGAACTACAAGTGAAAAGTGAATAACAGAAGTGTTGCTTTTTTATTTTTCCAAAGTTAAGATTTCATTGAGTGAAAAGGAGGTTTTTGGGTCTATGATAAACCACATACAAAGGCTAAAACTGGGATTTCCACATCACAGAAATATCTAAAAAAAACATGAGAGAAAGAAAGAATTAAGTGATCAGAAAGGAAAGTTCATCTTCTTCAGTGAGTTAAGACACGAGGCAGGAAAGGAACTCAGCGTAGTTAGTATCTTGTTTTCCTTTTATTTTATTGCAGCTGCTGTTCAATAGTTAGCAAGTTTATTTGCTACCTGAGAATGAGTTCACTGGGAAATAGTCTCTTATGAATATTTCACTCTCAATTAAACCAAAGTCCAAAAGTTTCACTATGTCATATATAACTAGAGATCTGACCCTTTCCAAGCGTACTACTACTAGAGGGTTGTTATCTGTCACCCACATTTTTCAGTCTTTCAAATGTAAATATGTTTGTTTATTCATCTTCTGTTATTATTTTTGTTTTTTTTTTATTATTTACCTTTTTCGAGGATTGGGGAACATCCTAGTATCATGTTATAGCCTTTGCAAAATAAAGTTATAAATGACTAAATTTTTAAACTAAATAACCATAACGATCCTTCTGAATAATGTGTTAATTTTCTTGGATTTTTCAGGACTTTTGGGTTTGAAAAGCTTTTCCATATACTGCCAATCATATATTGGATCACTAGCATATAACGACCTGCATTATGAAAAAATCCCCACAAAAAAAAATGTTTTATGTTGATTCTTTGAAGTCCTAAATGCAGTAATATACTACACAATATACACATTGGGTTCTACCCTTCCTCAGATCTTGCATAACGTGAGATACTTTGTATTGTGCTGTCATTTTATTAACTAATCTTATGATTACCTTGCTCAGGCTCAAGTAAACAAAATTGATTTCAACTACAAGGAGTATGCGAAACAGAGGTTTCAAGAATACTGGACAAGGAAACCTTATCTTTTAAGCCATGATGCTCCCTCTCCTTATAATGCACCTTCTCCTTATAACAATCCTGCCGAGGGTACAGGTATTTTGATTTGATTTGATTTGATTTTTTTTTTTTTTTGGTGTATTTTTGAAACGTTAAATAGAATCAATAGCTTGTCAGCTACGGAAAAGATAGTATTTTCTTGATGTGATTTTAAAGTGTATGTTGAAGTTCGTTGTTTTTGTTTTGACTTAGAAAATTGTTAGTTGAGGTGAATAGTTTTTCAGTTTTACAAGCCACAACAAATAACAGTATTGTATCTGTAATTCAAGTGTGATTTATGACGTTAGAGAGTAAACAAAAACACAATTAGTTTAGTATTTTCTGAAATATTTATTCATGAATTGATGATGTCTCCCCCGCCCCCTTCATTTTGGTTCCGTAATGAATTAATCTAACACTTATAAACGATCCTCCTTGTTTTTCTGCCCTTTTATCTTGCTAAAATCAACTAAATTCTATATTTAGTTATTTCAAATTTCAAATTGAATTAAATAAGTATATAGTTTGAATTGGATAATTTTTTTTTTTCGTTTTTTGCTTTTCTTTCTCGTGCAGAAGCCATAGTTTTTGACGCGAGGACATGTTACTTGACATTACTTTTGTTAACAATGAATTGGTAAAAATGGGTGAGAATTTCATGTATAATCCATCTCTGTAATTTTAAAATAAAAGTTAATAATTTCTTTTATAAAACTTTCAAACCAATTTTTCCTTAATAATTAAGTCTTGGAGATTTTCATTATAAGATATTTTCTTTTGGTGATTTTCATTATAAGATATTGTTAAGGGTGTGCTTATTTTATATTTTTCCTTTTAGGGAAAAGTGTTTTTATCTATTTTTTTTCTCATTTGTCTTTATTTTTTTTTCAAAAATAATGAAAATCACTAAAAAAATAATAATAAAAAAACCCTTTTTTGGGTTTTTAGTACAAATCGAAGAGTTACTCATGAGAATAATTATTTCTAGTTTTTTCTTTAAGTTTTATCATTAGTTTTCTTAAATTTGAAAAAAATTTCCGTTAAGTGCTAATTGGTGTAATAGACTTTTCTTATCACAGGGATTTAATATGATTAATTTACAAATCTTTTTATTTGAATTTTCTGATTCATTCATAAACATTTCATGCATGGAAATTTGTTGGGTTTTATTTCAATTTTTTTAAACAAAGTGATTTTTGCATCGGAAAAAAAAATCTTGGATTAGATTTATATACAGACTAAATATATTATATAGAAGTGTGAAGCTTTAGAGTCAATTTTGTCTATTTATTTATAAACAAATGTAAAATGCAAGTTACTAATGCTATCATTCTATTTCATTTCATTCAAGTTTTCTTTATTTCTTGGACAATGAATTCATCTTTATCGGACTTTTATTTATGACAAAAAATACAATGATTTGAATTCATAGCCCAAGTGATTTTCTCCTGTAATATTAAAAATGGTTATCTGAAATAACTAATCCAACTTGAACCCGAGTATGAAATAATTAAAGCGTAAGATGTGCTTGTGTCCTAATTATATTTAGTTCCTTTAAGAAATTTGCATCACGACTGTTATTATTACTTTTAAAAATCATTCTTTAATTAATCCATTAAACTAACCACTCGACCAGAGAGAGAGGGAATTAGAATCTACTATTGATAATATTTATTATGTGAATATTGACTTGAATACCATAGCATATAATGTGAGTAAATTTAATGCAGGAGAGCTAGCAGCGCCACCACAACCACCACCACCACCACCAACTCATGCAAGGAAGAGCTCGGGTATCTTCAAAAAGATGAAGAGAGTTTTAGGTCTTGGCTTGTTCAGGTCCTCCAAGAACTCCTCCAGTTAGATTCATGCAACGCATTCCTTTATCTTTTTTGGCCATTACTACCTTTTTGACAATGAGAAATGTTATTGTAAATAGAAGCAGGAATTATGTTCCCAACAACGGTTACTGCATTTCTGTAACCTCAAATTTTAAATTAAAATTAATTATTCTTTTATTTTATTTTATTTTATTTTATTTTATCACAATCAATCTTAATTTGGCCAAAAGGGCCAACATACTATTTTTTTTAATAGAAAAAAAAAAACTACTACAACTGCTACATGGGTATCAAATATCAATCAGACATCATTCGTTACAGGAACATAAAAACCACCATTTCCTTTTTCTTCATGCACGGTGTTTATAGTTTTTTTCAAAATAACAACTATGTCAAAATTAGACACCAATATTGTTTTATATTTTAAAATATAGAATATATATTAAAAATAAATTATATAATATATATATTCATATATAAATATATGATGACTAATTTTAGTGACTAATTTTTATGTGTACATAGTATTCTTGCCTAAACAAATGGTGTTATATTTCGATACTACTTAACATACATCTTAAACTATATGTAACTAAAACGCTTTAGCTGAGTATATTTATGGGTCTGAAAGTAACATAAATCGTCTTAAATAATAAGTAATTAGAATGCCTTAGCATTGAATGAATGAACATTCACGTGGATTTTGCATTCTTTTTTTTTTGTACATTTAAATGTATATATCTTTTCTTTATTATTATTATTATTATTAGAGTATTTATCCAAATTGATCCTTAAGTAATTTTAAAATGAACGTTTTAGTCTCCAACTAAAATTAATCACTCCATTAGTCTTTAACATTTTCTAGCATTAGATCAATTGATCTTTTTTTTCTCATCTTCGTTAACCACTAACGAAAAGAGGTGATGTATCGCGTGACTGTAATGAGTTAGCCGTTAAATTCCACGTGTTTCAGTAGGATAAATTGGTCCCTGGACAGATTAATACAAAACCCTGCGTTTTGGAGTAGGAACGATGTCGTTTCGTGAGAGGAAGAGGATATCTAAATTTAAGCATCTCTTTGTCTTCCTTCCACCAAAATGAAATTACTCTGAATTCCCTCTCTTCTCCCAAATTTTACTAAGAAAGCCACTATCACGTCAACCTGTAGCCCTCCAACCACTTCTGTTGACATTGTCGACACTAGGATTTGAACGAGTTAGAGTAATTGCAGAAAAAAGTATTGTGAATGTATCGCTCACCACTGCCACTGGTCGCGGGCAGAATCACTGCTAACACTGCTGTCACCACTGCCGACATGAACTTCCACAACTTTCTCCGGTTGCCATTGTTAACAACTATAGCCTTCAATAATTTAGGATTTTGGCAAGAGGAAGAAGAAGAATTTGATTTCACACGTCGTTTCATAGCTATCTACAGTTTTTTATTATCGTTTTTGTACAATCCAACTCAGAGATCATTTTGTCTGTTTTTTCACGTGTCACTTACCATCTGTGTCATTAACTCAACGTGATACGTTGAATTTTGTCATTAGGCTTTAAGAGACTAATATAACGAAAGGATCAATTTGTTTGACGCCAAAAAAATGTTGAAGATTAACAGAATGATTAATTTTAATTGAGAAATGGGGACTAAAATATCTACTTTAGAATTTCTTAGGAACCAATTTGAATAAATACTCTTATTATTATTATTATTATTATTATAAGTGCACCGTTAAAAAAGAATATAATGAATTTATCTTTTGATATCAAAAAGGAAAAATACACGTTTAAGTTGTTAAAAAAAGTACAAACATATATTTTACTTTTATGTGGGTGGAATAAATGGAAGTTATTGTGCAATGAAAAAGTATAGAAAACCAAGTGCCTAACGAGTTAAGTGAACGATTCAATTAATTATAATTATTAATAATTAATTTTAAATTTTTAAATTCAAAATTTAAAAAATTTTAAACTGATTAAATAAACCTAATTAAAACTTATAAAAATTTTTCTCTTCTCTTTTAAGTATCAATCGTCTCCCTTTCAGCCCATGAGTTAATCTCCTTAGCTATTTCACCGTTGTTTGTGAAATCAAGTGAAATCAAAGTGGACTTGTAAGTATTTTCCAAAATTTGTGAGAAGGAAGGCTTCAGAGACAGGCTTTTGTCAACCCAAACAAACACCATTAGCGTAAGAGTGGAGAGGTCCGCCGCTCGAAGAACAGTCGACAAGCACGGAAGACAAGAGCTGAGTTGCCACGGAGTTGAGATCGTTGATGGATTCTGATTGGAGAGGAACGAGAGGAGTTCGTCGCAAACCGGACCTTTGGACCCGGCGGCAACAATGCCAAGAAGGAGTTTGATGCACAAAGGCGAATAGGCAACGTTCTTGTAACCGCCGTTTCCTTTGAAGAGTAGTAAGTGATTTGCAAGAACCTAAAGAATCTTCATCATAATTGCGTTCTCAGACACCGGATCAGTTTTCTCAAGTCGGCAATCTGTGATGGCGGTAACAATGGCTTCTATGGCTTTTCTGGCACCGGGAGTCCTTTCATGGAACACCTCGAATTTGAAGATTTTGAAGATGGAAGAGAGAGGAATTCTTTAAAAACTATGAAATTCTTAAAAAAATAAAAATATTTACATCTGCAATACAAAAACATTCAAAAAATATATAAAAAAACATCCATTTAGTATGAAAAAGAAACATTTTGATATTTAGCAGAAAAAACATCTATATATATTAACTTATTTATTTATGATTTAAAATATTAATTATTAAATGTTTCATCACATTCAAATTAGGAGTTCAGTATCATTGCAACGTGAATCACGGAAACTAATTCAATTAGCTTTCGTCTCTTCACCCTCCTTCCCTCTCCAAATGCCTAAAACATGATAAATCAAAAAATAGATTCAAAACCATCAAATTTACAAAGAAAAGAAACATCCTAACCTAGTATAAACACCATCCACGTAGAGATTTTAGATTCACCCAGAGACATTTAACTGATACCTTCTTGGTTCGCTAGCATTGTTATTGTGCAATTAAGTGCATTAGTAATTTACTAGACACATTAAGATATAACGTAGTGAGCCAAATGCATTAATTTATGTTATATTAGATTGCGTTTGTTTATAGAGGCAGGATACTGAGACAAGGATACAGAAACACAAAATTGTGTTTGACAGAGGGAACATGGACAGAGACAATATATCCAGAGACACTGAATTAGTGTATTTTATGTCCATTCTGACAGGAAGGACACAGAAACACTAACAAGAGACAACTTAAAATTAGATTTTCATAATTTGTTCTTATTTATCATCAAACAGAATACAACAATACAAAATTTTATGTCTCTATCCATCAATATTTTGTCCCGTTCTCAGAAACAAAGCAGCCCTAAAGACTTGTTTGGGTGAGCTTTTAAGAATTTTTTTTAAATTATTTTTTTTAAAGATCTTATGAAAAAATAAAAATAATTTTATGTTTAGATATCTCATGTAAAAAGATATTTTTATCTATCAATTATATTTGAGTATAACAATATAAAAATATTTTTTATTTATTTATTATATAAAAAATATTTTTTTAAAAAAATCTTTTAAAAAAATATAAATTATAGTTTCTTAAAAAAGATGTTTTTTTTATTTTTCTAATGCTTTTCTTTTTCTATTAGAAAATTGTCAAACACGTTAAAAATAAAAAGAAATATTTTTTCATTAAAAATATATCTTTTTTTATCAAAATAATGACATATAAACAAGTACTAAAAATAGGGTAATCATAAAAGACAGTAATATTAAACAAATAAATGGTACAAAAATATTTCTCTTTTACATGGTGAAACAAATCAAAGATATTATGCAAATCAGTATATTACTATACATATTGATTAAGCCGTTGACGTAGTGAACCAAACGCATTAGTTTATATTATACTGAAAATAGTAATCATAAAAATATAAACATTAAACAAATAAATGGTTTTCGTGTGAAAATAACTTCAACTCACAAATTCAATGGGCTCTCATATATTTATCAGGTCCTTTGATAATGAAAATGGAAAGGCAGAATGACGCAAAAATAATCTATGACCAAACATAGCTCTTCTATATAGACTAGATAAGCATATTAATCTCCTCTCTTATTTAATAGATGTGTGTATATTGAATAAAAACAAAGATAAAAATAGACAAAATGATAAATAGTAAATACCTTATTTAGAACAATAAATTTATATAAAATGGTAATTCAGAAGAAAAGATAAAGCTGTGCAATTGTATTATCCTTTGTATTATCCTCTACTATTTATTGAGATTAAATTTCAAGAGAGTGTAATTAAATATCTGGAATATGTTACCACATGACTCAGTCAGAACATACTGGATTAAAAGCAACAAAACTAATCTTGTACGATTGTCTGAAGAGGCAGAGAGCTTTCAACTTCTTTGGTAGCATCAGAGTTCCTTTCCGCAACAACCTTGGATAAGCCAAACATCTGAAACCAAGAACCGCGCTTTATCAAGAAATGTCAAAGAAAGAAGACGAAATGAATCATTATCGAGAAAGTTAAGGAACAAACCTTCTGAACTGTTTTCTGAAAGCAAGTTTTGTGTTCTTCCATCGAAGCATGAACAAACTCGTCAATGTGATCCTTCACATCCTGCAAGAATGTTGCTTCTTCGTTCTTCTTCTTTCGACATGACGTAGCCGCTGGTGCAGTTGCAACTGATGATGAATGTGTTTCGGGTTGGCTTTTCTGTGTGTCCATGCTTTACAAAGAGCTGTAACAAGTCAGACCATGAACTCAGTGATCATCAAACCAATTTCTTTGAACCTTATTATTAACATAGATCATACTGCTATCACAATTAACCAAAATCATATACTGCCAAAATCATTTTGAAATTTGATTTGTTATCGAGACGGCAAAAAAATCACTTTTAAAGTTGCTCAAGATGATCAAATTGATAATAGCAATAAACCAATCATCACTAATCATTTTTCAAGAAAAATAAAGAAGAAAAACAAGGCAAAGAAATAGAACAAACGCATCTACATTCAAAACTAGCCTTGAAAATCAGTACACAAATGTCAACTATATTATCTCAGCAACATGAATCAATATTTACTTCCCAAAATATGAAAATATTAACTTTTCACAATGCTAAACAAGAACTTTTCATATTTAAAAGTGTATGTGTAATAAATAAAGCAGCCAATGGTGCATGATTTCAAGTTGCATAACTAAACTTATGGTCAAGATGCAAGAGCGATATATTCAAGATAATTATTTGAGAATACATCAGAATTTGTAGGAAAACAGAGAACAGATTTGAACCTGGAGTTTGACTGTCTTAACCTAATAAACACATGGTGAATCATGCATGGTTTCAAGTTGTATAGCTCATTGTATGTTCAAGAGAACACTTGATAATAAAAAAAGAATCTGATAACAATAATCTTGAAAGCTATGTGCACAGCCTCACAAAAGAGCACACAGCATGATTTTGAGTTTCAAGTCGCATAGCCATAATTATATCAGCAGTGAACATGGAAACAAACACGCGAAAATGAGTCTCACAAAATGTGACTCGACCATCTTGCCCTTGAATGAGCAGCTCAAATCTGCTAGGAAAATATACCAATAATTTGAACAAGTATTTCCCCATCAACAAACAAATGTATCCCAAGACAAAATCAAAACTTAAAGAACTTCACCAAATCGAGCGCAACACCACCATCAAGCCACCAACTCATTCATGAGTCAACTTCAAATAAAGTGCTTAGTTAATCATAATATTTCTGCCTCCCTCAAATAAAACAATCCTCCTTTTTATTTCTTACCCTTGCCTTTCGACTCATTTATCTAATAAGAGGATATTACTGCACCAAACAGAACCAAACCAGCTAGCTAATAATATAGAACATTAGAACTACCCCCTCTAGAGCAAAAACAACTGCTATGCTTTTTTTTTTTAATAATAATAAATTAGAAATGATCAATGAAAAGAAATTGCAGATGTAATTTTCTCAGCAGCCAAATCCAAGACAACAAAAGGTTGCGTATCAACTTAGTCATGAAAACTATAAACTTCTCATCAACCTATTGAACCCTAAACTTTTAATACCCAATTCAAATCAAGGTCATTAACAAATACGCAGCAATCATATGATACGAGCATCAATAATAATCGGAACACGATGACCTAATTTCAGTGAAAGAAAACAATTCCAGATTCAAAGCGTAGAAATCGTTTTTGAAATATGCAGTTCAAACTTCAAACAAAAGTATTCCCAATCACGCAGCTTATGAAGCTACGAATCAGACTAAAAAAGAAAAAAAAAATAATACCTTAATCAGAGAGAGCACTCTTGCTACCAGTTACCACAACTTCAGAAAATACCCGAGAGAACCACCGAACCAGTCTGGTGTTTTCATATTTATCTAACTGCCCAAAAAAATTTGAATATTGTAGACTCAGGTACAATTATGGTTTATTTATTTATTTTTTAATTAGAAGTGAGATTCGAACCCCACACTTCTATTCTAAGAAAGAAAAATTACGTTATTTTTTTTTCCGATTAAAACGGATTAATCTTTGACCTGTTGGGTTAGGAGATATCGTGGGAAAAAAAATAATAATTAAAAATTATTAAAAGATAAATTAATTAAATATATTAAATTATTTAATAATTTTTAATTATTAATTTTATGTAAAAATAACTGTTCACCTTTTAATATACTGTTAATAATTTAATATAAATAAATTTTATACGTGGAACTAGTTATATAGTGTCGGACGAATTTAATTTTGATAGTTTTATACATTCATCAACCATAATTAGTAAATTTTTAAAAAATAAATTTAAAAATTAATTACTTTTATTAATTTATCAATAAATATATAAGTAAAATTATTTTGTAGACAATGCATAAAAATTAAATTTTTATTAAATAAGTAAATAATTATTTTTCACACATAAATTGATATATTTAAAAACATTTATAATTAATTATTATATCGACAAAATAAATTATTTTATACTATTAGTGAAATAAAATTAAATTCTTTATAAACAAAGAGAATGAAAAGGGAAAACATACATGTAGATCAAAATTGAAGAGGATACAAAGGTACAAACTACAATTTATGTATTTAAAAATAAAAAACTAAAACACAATTCACTTATCACAACATTTGTGTTAAGACATTTTTCTCTTCATTGCTAGCTTTTACAACTAACACTCTCCTTTGCCTCATACCCCAAACAAGAAAAAGGAACCATTTGCAGAAAAAGGCACCGTTTATTGCAGAATTTGACGCCAATCCTCTTGCTTTCAGTTTGATGTTCATTGCGGAATTTTGACGCCAATCCTCTTGTCTTCAATTCTCTTAATTCCCAGGGCCTCAAGCTGCATCTATTTAGCTCTTCTTTTCTTTCCATTTTTACCAAACTTTTTACCTTTTGCTGACTTGCTCTTCAAATGCGAAATCCTGTCGGCCTTTTTCTGCCTCTCCTTTCGAATTTGATCAAATTCTTTGATCTCTGAACGAACATGAGAATTGGGCATTGATTGCTGCCTCTTACTGCCACCTTTGAAATTCCTACCTCTTCCTCTGTAAGATCCTGCATTTTAAAACACGACATAATCGATGTCAATTCAGAAGAAGGCTTCAACAATTTACTTCAATCTTTATACATTACCACATGCAAAATTGTTTACTAGCACAACTTAAGGAATGCAACAATTTTAAAATTGACAGACCTAAGATTTTGTTCAAATGGAGATCTAAAGAACTTCAATAAAACTATAAAGAAGACTGCAATCTAGACTGCTAATTAGTGGTGTTAGTAGTAGCTTAGGACAAAACAACTTGGGATCATTGTTGTGTTCTTGTTTCTCTTCTTCAATGCTCTTGCAGCAGTAAGTTAAATAAATTGTTGTCTATGAAAAATGATTATCAATCAGTCTAGCGACTATAACAAATATTATTGTATAATAAAAATCAATTAAAATGTATAATAAACATCAACCATATTGTAACATGAAAAGCTAAGCGAACTTGCTGATGTAAAATATCAAACACTGGATCCTTGTAAGAATTTATTGCTTTGACATTTTCCAATGGCACCTTATAAGTTTCACCATATTCTAAGGAAGCTAAAAACATATTCAAGAGAACTTTACACATGCAACAATAATTCTACATTGGAAAACAAGATAGAGAACATTAGCAGACTCCACTTATAAACAATAAATACTCACTAAATATTAAAATTTAAAGGGAGAAGCAAATTAGGCATATATTTATTACCTTTAAAACTTGTGGATTCTTGAGCATCACCATCATTATTTGTCCCCTTAAGAGATACCTTAGTGTGTGAGCGCTCTTTCCACTTCTTATATATGCCTGTCTTGGTGGCCTTTGTTTTTGCACCACTCTCTGTCTTTATCTATATCAAAAAAGGAAACATGAATGTAACATCTAAATCCACAGGAAGGTACATGAAAGAATTTCATCTTGTATATAAATATAAATTAATATAAAATTGTACCTTTCCATTTGCTGCAACACGGTCACCATTATTTAACTTGATGTACTTTTTACTCCTCTGACAACAAAGGGTTTATGTGAATGCCAAGTTTTGTACAAAATGAACATAAATTCAACAACGATGGTTCTCTATTTTTTCCCCCTAAAAAGATTCAATCATAACTGCTCAGCATTACCTTATCCCAGTGATATACAGATCTTTGTTTCTGAATGCCAGTACTATCATCTGCAACCAGATCTAAAACAGCAGAATCCAATCTGAAATATTATTAAATATAATTAGAATCAAACAAGAAAAATTAAAACAGACAGAAATGATCAGAGGGTGCAAGTAAAATAACCCATTTTGGTTGTCAATATAATGTACAAGTAAACATATTCAACACCAAATGACAAACACAATCAACCAAGATTGACATTTTTAACTAATGATTATTGTTAGGTCCTCTGAACTCATGATTTACAGCAGGGTCAAGCAATATTTTGGTTCTCATCTTACCCTCTATAATACTCACATCCAACAAGGAACCGTTACTGATCAATCAAGCAAATATTACCTGTTCGCGGCAAATTCTTCATTAGCTTTCACAGAAAGGCCAGCCTCCATGTGCTGAGAATGATAGCAAGACGCAAAGTATCAGTAGGCAAATTGTTAATAGTTTCAAAAGCATAATCATCACACATTAAGAAAATATAGCACTAGCATATGCCTATATCATATAATTTGGTAATCCAGATCCAGATAAACAACACTAGTAATAGAAACTTACTTGATTTTTAGGTACTGAACTTATATAGTATTCCTCATCCACGAAACACTGTTGCTTTCTCTTAGAACCAGATGCTGCTTAAACCAACGGAAAACATAGTAAAAAGTTAATCAATTGTCACTTCCTAGTCTTCTTTTGTGAAAATTCAAAAAGCATACTCCTTTTTTTTAAATACAAATTCAAAAAGATTCATGAAAATAACATATAAACTACCCCGCACACAATTTCTATATTCAAGAGCTCAGTAAATTATTCCATCTTTAATCATAAAAAATGAATTAAGAGGCAGTCATTTTCTAGATAACAAAAGAACTAGGCAAGCATATTGAATGCTTTGTAATATCAGAAGCCACAATTTGTAAACAAGATGTCACCGTGAAGAGGATAATTTCACCTATAATACAATAACAAACTCAACGGAGGTCTAATGACTATATAAAAGAGAGAGAGAGAGAGAGAGGGGGGGGTACCTTTTCTCCCTTTTTCTGTGGAAGGAATATCTTCTGGTTGAATTTCCTCCTGCAAGAGGCAAAAATACATGTATCCTCAAGCATTGGAAAAGAAAATGCAGAAATAAAATTAGCACATCAGTTAGAAGAAATATTTAGCCAGTTATCAGGAAATGAGATTAGAATGTCCACATCTAAATTACAGCAATAGCCACATACCTTTTCTATAGTACTTTTAGACTGCTGTTCATGAACCAAATTTATAATATTCTCATGAATGGCTCTCTTCCTTTTCATCACATCAACCCATTGACCGGAAGGACCCTGCAATTATGCGTCATTTACAATGTCAAGGTAATATGGTAAGACAACTAGCTAATGATGAAAGCCAGAAAATCACAAAGATATTATTCCTAGTGGCTTGCTAGGGGCAGGCATTGTAAACTCATACATGATATATCATGGAACATGATTGATCGTTAACATGGATATCAATATGTGTGAGATGACACTAACAACCATGAAACAACACACCAAAAATTAAGTTAACGGAAACACAAACTACCTGTACATGCTTTGATTTAGCTGCTTCCCCTTCAGCTTCCAAGATAGTCTGCTTTGGCCTGAAAATTACACGATCTAGTTAACTTATGATAAAATGATCAAGCCATTAGACAATTTGTATATAATCTTATACTCACCTAAACTTTTTCAAATGCTCTGAAAATGCAAGGGCCATTAACTCCCCAGTTTCCAATACATTCTTGAACATCGGATGCAGACCCTCACGTGGCAAATCCTTTACTCTTCGAATAGACTCCTTGGATGGTAAGGGCTTCGTCTTCATATATAAACGGAATGCATTGTTACAGGTTCTCTGCAATGACTCCAATTCTGCATTAGTATCAATAATTTCCCTAACTCTATCTGAAACAAGGTCAAGGACTGTTTGAGGGAATCGGCCATAAACAGTTTCTCCATTTGCCATTGCCTGTTCAATTTTCGACATTACTCCAGTCATATTCTGCAAGACCTCTTCTTCGGTGGGAGCAGCTTTTATCGGCTTCGACAGAAACAAATGAAGATCCAATAGGTAAGCCATATCCTCCGATGTCACGAAGGAATAAGCAGTGCCGGTACGGCCAGCCCTTGCAGCCCTTCCAACACGATGAACAAATATCTTAGGCTTTGGAGGGAAGTCCCAATTGATAACATTATCAAGCAAAGGAATATCAATGCCACGAGCTGCAACATCCGTCACAATCAACAGCATCGTCTTCCTCGACCTAAACCTTGATACATGTATTTTTCGGGCATCTTGATCCATGTCACCATAACACACAGATGGTTCAATCCCTTCTTCTCTAAACAGTATATTCAAAAACTCAACATGGTGTTTTGTGGATACAAAAATCAATGTCTGCTGATCCGAACCAATCCTTTCCCTAACCAAATACAACAATGCAGCATACTTCTCTTCCTGTCTCAAAGTAAAAAACACAGTCTTCAAATCAGGGCTAATTTTAGTCTCCAAATCAAGCCTCACAAGCTGAGGATCTCGCAGGCCGGCCTTCGCAAACTCGGCGAGCGCGCTGGGCATAGTAGCGCTAAATAATAGCGTCTGGCGATTCTCGCCGAGCTGCGAAAGAATCTGGTGCAACTGCTCAGCAAAACCCATCCCAAACAAACAATCAGCCTCATCAAAAACAACATACTCAACGGTACGCAACGACATGTCATCTACCTCAGACAAATGGTGCATAAGCCTACCAGGTGTGGCAATTATAATGTCAGGGCTCTGAGCCAGTTCCTCAAACTGGCTCTCCATGCTGTCACCGCCAACTAACAAACTAACCCTAAGATCAGTGAAGTGACCAAGCTCTTTGGTGAATTTTAGGGTTTGAAGAGCCAAGTCCCTTGTAGGGGACAATATGAGGGCTCTAACACCGGACTGAGGGACATGCTGGTTGAGGCGGTGGAGCATTGGGACAAGAAACGCTGCCGTTTTGCCGGAACCAGTGCGGGCCATGGCGACGACGTCGTGGCCGGAGAGGATGAGAGGCATCGTCTTCCTTTGAATTGGAGTGGGGACTTTGTAGCCTTTGCGTTTGATTGCTTTGAATACATTGGGATTTAGATTCAGAGATTCGAAGCCCCCTGTTGATTTTGACTTCTTCTTCTGCTTCTCTATTCTCTTCTTCTCTCCTCCCATTTTTTCTTCTCACTTCTTCTACACCCTACCAGCTGCCGACGGCGGCGTTTGTTCTCTTTGGTTCTTGTATAGGGTTTAAGTTAACTAACCTAACATATGGTACCTGACGTCATAAAAAATGGGGAATTTATTTTAATTATAAGTTATTCACTTATTCTAAATATAAATTAAATAAAAGAAAAAATACATATTTAATTATTAGTTAATCGGTAGTTAATGACTTACAAAAACTAAAGCTCTGAGCAGGTCGCTGTGGCAGTGAAGAAGCAAGGTTGGTGGTGGGTGACTGGGTGGATGTTCTGCGACGGAGAGGTGAGTGACGCGGTAGTAGTTCGCCGGAGCTTTATTTTTTGGTCACGGTTTGGCCGGAGCTTATGGCGGCGAAAATGTGGATTCAATAGGAAGTGGGCTAAAGGCCCAATACTTTAAGGCCCAACGCGATATTAACGAAGACCAAAGAAAAAACAAATTCAGCTTTCACGGGTTTCGCTCTTCCTTTGGCGCCAAATTTTTTATTCTATTCGCGCTCTGCAAAGAAAGAGCGTCTGCATCTTTCACTCACTTTCTTCCAGAATCGAGATTCTTCCATGGCCAGCCTAGGACTTCGTCCTCCTCAATTCTCCGAGGTTTCGCTTCTTCCTTTTCCTCTCTTGCTATTCTGTGATGTCTTCGTTTTTCCTTTTTCGTCTTTTTTCCTATCCGCTTTCTAGCTTTAGTCCGCAATTTTTTTTCTAAAGTGTAATGTTAATTTCTTTTAGCGATTCCTCATATTCGCTTCGATATTTTATCCATGTTTCAATTGGATGCTTTTTTTTGTTTATTTCTCTTTTGCTATTGAATTTTTCTTTTCCTTATGCTTTGTTTAAGAGCTGAATTAGTTGATACATCAACGCTATAAAAGATTTTTTTCCCCGGTTCAAACACTCATTCGGCGATTTATATTTTTTATATCTTCAATTCCAGAGGCTGTGTGTAACACGTAAACATGTTGCAGGATGTTGCTTGGCTTCCATATTGGCTTCAGAATCTTAGAGCTGATGGCTCCAACGAGTTTCTAGAGGATTCTCAGAGTCCTAACAACCAAGAAGTGAAGGTTGAAATTTCTCTTCTAGTTACTGTTTATATTTATTTTTGTTTATTGTGTATGTCTAAGGGAACAAGATAGTTTGGTGTGGTGGATTATCGAACCAGTATGCCATTTCCAGTCTTGCTTTGATTTGAAGTTACCGTCCTCTTTTAGGGTTGATGACTGTTTTCAATTTGAATATGCTTCGGTGAGAATTCTCATGCAATATTGTGCATTTATGACCATGGAGGGCTAATAGTTTCGTGGTTAATTTAACCTCTAAGTGTTATGTTTTAGATTTTCGTTCAGTTTTGCAAATTTTGCAAATGTTAGATTGGTTAATTAACTCGGCCTATGTTTACAAAGCTGGTCCACGCCATGAAAAACGAGGAGGGTTGTGTTAGGATTGTGACAACTCAAACTTTGTTCAATCCCAATGCATGGACATGATGCATTGGTGTCTTGATCCATATAGCTGACCCCACTAGTGGAGAAAAGCTTTGTTAAGTTAGATTGGTTGAATTCTTTGTTGATGTCTTCTCTTATTTGAAATGATTTAGGGTCCAAAACCTTCTCCAGAAAATCGTAGTGATGGAAAATGTATTAATGCACTACCTAAGGATGATTGTGGATACAGAAGTTGCCATTTACTTTTATCTGCAGAAGATAGTTCAAATATTAGTTCAGCTCCTCCTGAACATGTAAGTTGTTTTATTTTATCATTTCTCTGTCTTATGCTTTTATATTTTCAACTGATATAAGCATGGTGTAGTCTTCAAATAATTACTTCTTTAAGTGTTTCTGAGATAAATTCTGATCCATAATGTTAGGAAACCACATGACTAGAATGCATAGAAGTAAAGACAAATAAGGAAATCAGCATAGAGAAAATTAAGTAATGGGAGGATGCATATTTGTAACCATCTAGCTATAGTTTGCATTGGTAGAAGGTGCTTGCAGCTATATAGTTTGTGTTAGGGGTGCTGAGGAGGAATCTCGGAAGATTGGAATTGGACTTGGGAGAGTTTCTAGATTCTCATAAATAATAGATTTAAGTTCTCTAGTGGAGTTAACCTTATAATTCATTTTGTGTTTATCTTCTCATGATTTTAACTTTTTAAATATTTTCTAGAAGCTAAGATTAATTGATTCAGCAACAGAGTGCTGCCTATGGATTTGTCACTTTCCCTGATTTCATGGTCGTTTTAAAATTTTCTGATTTCAGTTTCATTTTAGTATTATGAACTTGAAAATATGAAGGACCTGGCAAAAACTATTTCTAGAAGCTCCTATGCTTTCGGACAATGTCGCTCATCTGAGTGATCCATAGGTATCTATGTGATCAGTGACTTACACACAGCAGTTATTTACCATAATTTATCCTTTTCATAAGTGTTTAAATATCTTATTTCCCTACAACTAGCGAAATTCCTATGCTGTTAACACAATTTTAAGACTGGGGTTTTGGTTTTATCTATTTTTACTCCATTGATACAGGTGTTTCACTTTAGTCTGCGCCTTTCTTCAGATGCTGAGTTTTTCCCAACCCAGGATTTGAATGAATTTCATGACGCAGTTTCACCACAGAAAATCTGTTCGTTGCAACCTGTTCAAACATCCATTGATTTTGGACAGAACATGCGTTCTGTTACAGAGCATCTTGCCTATGAACAGAATTTGTTGCCTGCTTCCGTCCCTGAGACTGTGAAAAGGGATGATATGTCGAAATCCCCGACTGATACAAATGATGTTATCAGACAACACAAGGTAAAATCCAACATTAAATGCTTCACAAGTGACTCTATCAGTGATGCAGTTGAACTTTCAGTTGCAGCATCTGAGGTTCTTGCCATACACGATCTAGTAAAGATGGAGTCAGTTTCAGAATTGATGCATACAGAAAATGTACTTGAAGTTGCACTTCGTATGAAGCAGGCACGGCTCGAGGGGTGGGACAATGGCTTCCAATCTTCTAGTGAGGACTCCGACTGCAGTGATTCTCTTTCTGATTTGAATGATTTTGTTATGGAAGAAGCCTATGAAGATATAGGCTTGCTTTCTAGTGTTTCTGTTGAGGAGCATCTTTGCAGTTCAATTAGATCTCAATCAAATGCTGTCCCCCTTGCTGAAAATTATAGCAGATGCAATGCGAAACATAGTGAGAAAGAGCTTACTTCTCATGTAGCCAATGTCGATATGGAGATGGAGAGGCACCAAAAAACTGACTCACCTCTTGATTCTTTATGTTGTGAAAGGGAGATGCATTCTGATGGTCCCGGTTTGGGTTCAACTACTCTCAAACAAGTTGAAAACGGTCTTCCTACATCTCAGCGTTCTGCGGAGAATAATTCCAATGCTTTAGCCCTAAACCAGGTGAACGAGGTCCTCACTTTTTCCTTTCTGCTTCATCTGTTTAGAGGAAATTCCATATTTTAGCCCCATTTATTTAACAAAAATGTACAAGTTTGATGATTAAAGAAAAAGTTATCACACTTATTATTTGGCTAGGTTTCTGAATTTCAGATATTTCTGCCAGAGTACATCTGTACATTGGAGTTACTGTATTTATATCAATGTAGTAACTGTTGCTAGGTTGATTTCTACTTGCTAGACCATTGTTTCGGCTATGGTTGATTTAACTCCATCTATGCCAGAAAATGACGTTGTCTCCTTAGCTGTTGAAACCTCTGGAAATTTCAGTAAGTTTTAATTTTATGTACTTTTTCAGCATTTTGGCTGCCTTTCTCTCTCTGGTTATGGAATCTTATGTAATTTCTGTTAAATTCTTCAGAAAATGAGAACTTGGCAACCTATTTAGCTCCAGAGAGATTTAGAAGCCGATGGTTAGGGGGTTGGACAAATAAGGTACGGTGTTTCTTCAACTTGCCACTTCTTTGGGTCACTAGTTGATGTATTACTGTGGATAATGGTTTGAAAGCTTTCTAAAGAAATAGTTAAATTGTGTGAGTTGTTGGAGTTTTTTCTTTGGACACATCTTACTATAATTCTTTCTGATGAAATATGCAAGGAAATATTTGTTATCCTCAGATTTTACTGTCTAAAATCAGGACGTTGGGTGTAACCGTGTAACAGCTGCTGAAATTTTTTTTAAGATTAGCTATCTATTGCCTTATACTACTTTGGTTCCTAATCAACTGTTTGGGGCTTTGTGGAAATGCTTAGCTTTAACATTTTCCTTCTTCATTAATATTACGATGAAATTTCTGTCTTTTTCCTTTGCTATAGGATCGCCCATTTGGTCCTTTTATACTTGCTTTACATAATTTGTAGTCTCTGTTTGGGTTTCATCAAATTGATAAAAAAATATCTTTTTTTTATTAAAAAAGATCTTTTTTTATTTTTTAATGTGTTTGGCGAATTTCTAATAGTAAAAGTAAAGGCATTAGAAAAATAAAAAAAAAAAACCATCGTTTTTTGAAAAACTACATTTTACATCTTTTTTTTAAAGATCTTTTTTTCTTAAAAAAATATGTTTTTCACATAATAAATTAACCAAAAAGTACTTTTATTTTATTTTACCTAAACATAATTGATAGATAAAAAGATCTTTTTATATGAGATATCCAAACATAAAATCACTCTTACTTTTATAAAAGATCTTCTAAAAAAATATCATTAACAAAGATCTTTTTCAAGACCAAACAAGCCCTTACTCTTGCCACATGGTTTCTTTTCAAACTTTTGACTATACGATTTCGGTTTCTTTTCAAACTTTTTACTATACGATTTCTTCTATTATTGCTATATTATTATCATCATCATTATTTTTTTCCTTCAACAAATTTGCATCCCTTCTTTCATTTTTATATGTTATCATGGCTTGTCAGCAATCTTGATACTCTGTTTTCTTTCTTTGCTGGCTTTGCATTTTCTATGTCCCTCTTGGAAGGAGTCAGAACCATCTTCGTTGAATAATGCTGACCGGATTCCAGAGTTCCACATTAGAGAGACAAGCTTTCTCTCAGAATCTGTAGATATTTTTCCAGATGCAAGTTCTTGCGTTCAGAAACATGATCCCAAGTGTGCAAATGGTTCTCAGCTAAGCATGCATTCTGACGAGGGCATATTGCATTCTCAAAATGTGATCAGATGTTCAAATCTATCATTGATTGATCCTCTTTGTTCGGTTGTTCCGTGTAGCATCTCTGCAGAACATGCCATATCCAGTATTGACAAGGACAAAGAACATAATACTGAAAATTTTGTCACATCCATCTCTGAATTTGTGGTGGACACCTTTCAAAGGATATCAAATAAGAATGCTACATTGGATTGTAGAGATGAGAAAATGACTCCTTCCCTTGGTTTGAAAGATATTCCAATCACTGAGACAGAGGTGGTTAAACAAATGCCTAAGAAATTGACCTGTGTTGAGCATATTGATCGAAAACAGTTAAACCCTCTTATGGATTGTAGTGTGATTCAACCCAACCAAGCTTTCCCCCTGAACTGTAATTTGACTCCTCTTCCCACTAACTATAGTATGAGTGCCGCTGCTGCTGTTTCTCTCGGCACAAGGAAATCTGAGAGTCTCTCTGCATCCAAGAGTGAAGATGGAAATGAAAATGAAGAAAATCATGGATATTTTGTTGATAACAAGGCTAGTGATGGGTTAACGATAAAAACATCAGATGCAAATGGCATTTTAGATGAACAAACACAAGATAGTAGGTCACCTCATATTTTAAATAATAGGACACGCCGCCGTTTGCAGGCACCGAAGACTGTTCTAAATGATGTGAGAACAGACCTTCAGAGTGAACGGAACAACAACTACAACGAGTTACAAGTTGTGTGCAATAAATACGATGGTCAAAATGTTGGAGATAGAAAGAAAGTCCGTTTCTCAGAAAAGGTTGAGGAGCTTGATCAGAAAAGGAAGTTGTCCAAGTCGGAACCTTCATACAAAAGAGGTAGATCTTTAGTTCTAATTGTGTCATGTATCTTTCAGTTCGAAGATTTTTTGTACGTGTTGACTCTTTTTCCCTCCAATGATGTAGGTTCATCAGTTAGAGTAAAGAGGAAACGAGTTTCGAAGTCATCGACTGCTTCTGAGCTTCTTGTGAAACATCCTCTAACAAATTACTGCAGAACGGTTGCCAATGAGTTTATATTCCAAGGTACACAATTCTTACTCACTGGGTTGTCTAGACAAAAAGAAAGGGACATAGAAGCACTCATATGGAATTCCGGTGGGGTGGTGCTTTCGGATATTCCATCTCCTCCAAATTCAAGGGGCAAGAGAAGCTTGACCTTATCTTCCTTGCAGCTTCCTGTTATTCTATGTATGAGAAAGGTTTGTTTCTAGTGATTGACAATCTTATGTTTCTAATACTTATGCATAAATAATCTTCTAATTGGTTATTGATACATTCACTTTATTCTTCCTTTTTATTTATAAATGTCTCGCATGGATTAAACTTCTGGATAAATTAACATATTTAATAATAATAACTGATATGATCACAAGAAACTTTTCAAGATTAAATTTCTATGCCAAAAGCATTATATTTATAACGGATAAAATCATCAATTAATATGATTGAGAAAACGGGAATATGTAAGAAATGGAAAAATCGTCCAATTATAGTTCAGCTCTTGTTGGTGATATTTATTTTCTTTATAATGTTAAGGATTTATTTCAATATCAATTTTGAGCAAGAAGTCTAGTTTTAAGATAACAAGGCTTAGGAATTTCTATTGAAGAGAAGGCAAGATAAGCCGGAAGAACATGGAGAGTAAAGAAATCCTCCAAACAATTTTTTTCCCCTTAAGTTTTTAGTTTATTTATTTATTCTCCAAATGCATAATAAGAAAGAAAGGTAGACATCAGAAGAAAAAGATCACTTCAGTTCTATAATTTTTCTGGCACCAAGAATCGTTGGAAGAAACCATGTTCCACAGATGCTGTGAATAGAATTTGTTGCCAAGCAACTACAGAGACAACATTTGAACTCTAGATGACATGGCTAAAAGAGTCTATTAGTTGTTCACTTTAGATTTAGTTACCTTCCATAATGAATGCACTCTTTATTTCTTTTAACCGAGTATTTGTTCTTTTTCTCAGATGCAAACCACCAAATTCTTGTACGGTTGTGCTGTTGGTGCCTCAATACTGAAAGTTGATTGGCTAACTGATTGTCTTAAATCCAGATCTATTTTACAACCTGAAAAGTAAGTTCTGTTTCTGTTTTTATTGAATTAACCTTTTCTTCTCTTAGAACTTATGTTCGTCGGTCGCTAAATATTGTTATGTCTAGGCATGCCAATATGTAGATACAGAATGTTAAGAAAGTAGGATCAGTCCAACCTTGACAACTTGAATGGTAATTTTGAATTGATTTTGATATGTATTGGAAGTTCTTTTTAAATGTTTCTTTGGCGTTTCCTTGTGGCTATGGTTGTTTTAAGGGAACCTCCATTTCAAAACTGAAAGATTGGATGTATTTAACTATTTATATAAAAAATGGGGAAACGGTTTCACTCTTATATACCACTATAATGGCATTACAAACTAAGGTAGAGGGAAATCAAGGAAAATTATAAGCAAAATCTTTGGTTTGACTATTGAGATGGTATACTAATGCATTGTCTGATGCATGTACCTAATCTCACCTACTGAGACAGATGAGACAAGGCTTGATTATTGTCTTTTTATGTGTAAATATGCAACAATTAGCCACAACCTTAATACATTCTCCGAAAACCCTGTTTTGCTGCCGTCATTGTCATTTAAGTTAGTTTCTTTATATTACGTTTCTATTTGTACCTTGTACATTATTTTACATCGCCTAGGCTGATGCATCTGATAGCTTATTAGCTTTCTATTGATGCTTAGATTCTTTCTGTTTACCTTGTTTCTTCAATCAGTGAAATTGAGAAAATATTCAACCTACTTTGCTGTCATAATGATGTGATATTAAGCATCTCAGACCTTATTCACAGATTTGTAATCGTGGTTGCTTTCCTTTTAGATACATTATTCTTCCAAACCCAAGTGATATGAGGCAGACCAAAACTGGGACAGCAATCCATTACAGAGACCGAAAGCATATTTTTGAAAGAATAGGAATTATGCTTCATGGGAAGCATAGTTTTTGCAACAAATTGGCAAGTGTCATCAAGGTAAGAGTCTTTTTCTTTTCTTTTCTTTTCTTTTCTTTTTCCGTTGTCTATTAACATGTGTTTATGTTTAAACTCTCCCTTTTCCTAATAATCAATGGCTCATTGATTACCATTAAATTTTCATGCTTGTAATTCTAAAAGATATAGTTAGATACTTCATGGTTTGGTACTTGTGCATGCATCTGATTCCTTCAAAGCGGGGATGAAATCATATCTCGTTCTTCAATATACTAGAACGAAGTAACTTGTAGCAAACACCAATGCTGTCATGTCCTTCTTGTCCTAGTTGTTTGCCAAACATACAACATGAACCTTAATGTCACTAACTATGCAAAGTGGATTATCCTGATGGTACTTTAATAAACTTATGGTTTCTCTCTTTTACCGTTTTTGTATGGCTCAGCATGGAGGTGGACAAGTGTTTAAAACTCTTCAACAGTTAGTGCGGAGCATTGATGAAAAGAGGACTTTGGTGGCAGCTATTGTAGCTGAAGATAAAACTACGATATCACGTCATCTGAAGCACTGTGCCTTAGAAGGGGGTATTCCTATTATGGTAAGTACTAAGTACGCATTTTCAAATTTCAGTATCATGGTTGTGTTTATGTGCTGCTTATGTTTTAAATGGTGTTTGCGTAGTGTTCATAGGACTATGTCCATTAATTGGTACTGTCAGTCTATAGTATAATTAAGCTAACTACATTTCTACAAATCATATAATATCAAGTGTGTTTGTGTGTGAAATCAATATCATATAAATAAGTCTGTTTCCTTTTGCAGCCTTATAGTTGGATTGTGAAAAGTTTACATTCAGGAAAGCTACTTCCTTTCACAGAGAAAAACAATGCATTTCCATTGTCATTTGATAGAGTTTCCAATCCTTTCAATGAGTGAAGAAATATGACACATGCTTCTCTGGCAGCTGTTTTTAATACTTAGTGGCCCAAATTATATAGTATATACTCTTTTTTGCTTGATAATAATTGTCCACTTCAACAAATTTTTTAAAATAATTTATTATGTCCATATAATGGCACAAACTCCTCATGTCATGTATACTTTTTTTTATTTTGGTGATTATGGAAAGAATATCATGTATAATGTAATTGTATAAAGTAGAAATACGTTTGGAAATGTATTTTTAATTATAAATTATGATAATCCAATGTTAAAACTATTTTATTTAGTAGGAGTCGGCTAATAATGAGAAATTTGAGTATTATATACAAGATTTTAGTTTCAAACTTTATCGTCGTTATATAATAATAACTTATTTTTAAACTCACGTTTTCAGTCACATAACCTATTGTAACATAAATCATAAACAAATCAAGATAAAAATATCCTGAAATCTAACCAGTGAGCTAATCACATTTGAATTTTATGATTGAAAATTTTGCTAACTGAATGACAACTGTTAAGTGATGGAAGCATAGAAAGTAACATTTGTTTTAGAAATATAACGTTGAAATAAAATACAGATATTAAGAAACACTAGAAGTCAACGACTTCCAAGGAAAATAAGGGTAAAATAGTACAAATAATCTTTTTATATTTATTATTATTTTATTCCTGTTTCTGCTTTGGAGACAACAGAATCTAAATGCAACCTGAACGACAAACCTGACCCACAGAACTTCTCTTCCATGACTTTGGTCAACTTTTCCACCATTGAAGGAGTAAAATAGTTAACCCAGTCACCAATCTCACCCTTCCTAAACAAGAACTTGTTCTCAAAGTTCCTACCAAATGTCCCTTTCTTATTTACTTCCAACTCCTTCATATTCTCAAAGCTACACAGCTTCACTATGCTCTCAACCACACCACAATTCTCTTCCTCCAAAGTAAAAGGGCAATCCAAGAACATAGCCACCCTTTTCAATTGGAGATTGACATCTTCTTTCAAATCCTCATATTTCAAGAACAAAACCTTGTTTGGCCTCTCAATGCTCTCTTTCCAATACCCCAACATATGATCCCAAAATGGACCATACCCCACAACTCCTTTGCAGTACAAATCAAAAGCTTCTTCTATTGGCAACTCCGGCGAACTCGCCGGCTTGATTTTGTTGGTGAAAAACCACGACGACACGAAAGTGTCAAAAGGGTTCCTGCAAATGTATACTATCTTGGTTTTGGTATCTTTCACAATTGAATTCGGCAATGAAGCGAAAGGAACATGAGTGCCAAAGATTCTAGGCTCAGATAAATCAGAAAGATCAGGGACATTTTCTTTGGTACTATAGAGTGTGTATTCAAAGAAAGGAACAAGGTTATGGGGATTGGATTCAAGTAAAGGATGGTTTCCAGAGGCAGGGGAATAGTAGTTGCGCTTTAAAGTGGCAAAGGTGAGTGCTTTCAACCATGTTGTCCCTGATTTCGGGACAGTGGCTATAAGCACATCAGTGTCTTTTGCTTGGAAGTGCTTTTGAAAAGTGCTTATGGCTAGAATTTCAGTTGGTTGGCACCAAAAGCCTTGGTATAAATAGAGATAAGGTGTTCTCCAACCTTTCTCTCTTGGGAGATTGAGAATAAGTTTCTTACATTCTTGGCTTAGTTGCTCCTCCTCAATCTCTAATTCAATTTCATTTGCATCTTTCCCAATCCCATCATCACTTATTTTAGATTTCGGGAATTGGGTTGGAGCCATTTTTACTTATTAGAGTGGTAATTGGTGTGGGAATAATGTGGATCATAATAAGGTTAGCGTTATTTATATATAGCAACAGCACTTAAAGTTCTTCAAGCAGAAGAAACCAGTAATACAAAATAAGTAATAACATTGAATCAATGATAGCAGCCACAGCACATGCAGAAACTTTACACAAAAACGAAAAGCACATGCAGAACCTGATTCACACGCACAACAATGACAAGCACAGTAGCACACAATTCAAGTCGGCACCTGGCACATGTAATATGCATAAAATATAATTGGTATTAAAAGAAATCAATAAAAATAAGAGAAGATAATTTATCTCTATATCACTTTTAGAGGAATACCCAATTTGACCCTTAACTATTTTTTGTTTCAAAAAGTTCAGTTGTTAACAAATACTAAAAAGACAATTTCATTTGTCCCTAATATTTTAGAATAGTAGATAAATTAATCTCTTAATAAAATAAGAAATAGATTAATCCTTTATTCTCATACAATTTAATCCCTTACTTTTAGAAAAAATTAAAAGCATGTAATGCTCCACAATTAATACCAACTATTTTCTATCAACTTCTATCAATAAGAATGTGACTCAATGTTAGTCATAATAATGTCTCAACAATGTGTGTTTAACAATTATATATTATCAATTAAATATTTTAATGCAACTAATAATTAAGTGTATGTCAATATTTCTAGTCAAGCAGTGAAAATCAATTGGAAAGTCAGTGGTTTTTTTATATATTTGTGTAAAGCTCAAATTATCCAGTTGAATGAGAAGGAAATAGTCAAAGCAAAATTCAAGGTTAAATTTGGACTTCCTTGCCGCTAGGAATGGCAATACTATCCGAACTCGCGGATATCCACCCCGTCCCTACTCGTTCGGGGCAGGTTTTTAGCGGAGCAGGTTCTTGGGAGGGGCGGGACGGGGTCGAGTTTATCCGCCCCGCTATATATATAATATATATAATTTTAATATATAATATATAAAATAATTAATAAATGATTAATAGTATTGTATTATATTTAAATTTTTACTTTGATTTATGTTATGTATGTGATGATGATTATATAGATTTTGAAATTTAATTTATTTTATTTTATTTTAATAATTATAGGGACGGATACCCGCAAAAACGGGTTAGGGTTCAATATTTTATTACCTAAAAAAAAAAAAAAAAAAACAGATTCTATGCGACTTATTGTACGACAGGACGGAGTCAAGTAGTGCAAAAACTCACTCCGTTGGCACCCCTACTTGCTGCTATTCATGTTACTTACAGGAACTCAGGGAAATTCTCTCTAGTGGCCCCAGTCTTTTATCATTCTTCAGCTATTGATTGGTTATAATTTTAACCAAAAAAGTTGAAAGGTTTTAGGATTGTGAATATGTTTTGGTTATAAAACAAATTGTGCGAAGAGATTAATATTATTTACATCTTATTTAATTTATAATATCTTTTTGTATATATCTCTATAGAAAGAATTGATTATTTTAAAAGAAACAAAAAATATGTAAATTTTTATGAACAAAAAGTAAAAAAAAAAAAAGAGTGCTATAAAGAAAAAAAATTAAAAAAGATCTTGTGAAAGAAAAAATTTATAAAAGAAAAAAAATAAGTAGATATATGTATAGATTATATATATTATAATATTTTTCTACCCCCAAAAAATGAACAAAATAGCGGCAAAAGAAAATGCTGGGTGCAAAAAGCAAACTTTGCCGACTAGCCGCAAAAAAGAGATTTGCATTTAGGTAAAGCCAACAAAATTGATATGTCTTGTTATATATAAGTGATTTTAATAATTTCTATAATAATTGTTTTTTAGAGTATATAGAATTACAGATTTTAACACATCCAAATTAAATATAACTATACAAATCATAGGAAAGAGTCCTGAGTACAAAATACTTGAACATAAGTACTTAAATAATAAAACATAAGAAAATATATTTATCTATTTTATTTCTAGTTCTTTTATAAGTATTTAAATATATATTTAAAAAAGCAAAAAAATACAAAAGCAATCATAATGGTGTAAATAAATCATACATATAAATTAACTAAGACTAAATTTTGTGGTAGGAGTGCAACAGATTTTATCTTTTGATGCCTTAATGACTATTGTTATGGCGGCATGACTCATATATAATAACAAGACAATTATAAGAACAAGACAAATTTGATCCATGTTCTGAAGCAGTGCTGCTTCACATCATATCGCATTAGTTAGGAGATAATGAAATTATCCATGAAGAGCCTATGTGGAACTGAAAGGCCACCTTTTGGTATATGACAAAGAATGAGAATTATTATGAATATTGAAAAAAAAATTATAAAAAATAAAAATTACATATTAATTTTAAAATTTTGTATAATTAAAAAAGGTTAAATTATACAGTTGGTCCTATATTTTTAGTAAAATTATAAATTAATTCCTACACTTTAAAAGTTTATAATTGGATCACTAAAAAGAATTAAAATTTGTAATTTAGTGAAAATAGAGAATATTCTCAAAATATACTGAGAATATTCTGTTAAAATAGAGAGTATGCTGAAAATATTCTGTTAAATCAAACACTTTTTGAACGATGGGAACTAAATTGCAAATTTTAATTCTCTTTAGGGACCCAATTATAAACTTTTAAAGTATAGGGACCAATTTACAATTTCACTGAAAATATAGGAATCAACTGTGTAATTTAACCATTAAAAAATAAGTATTTATAAAAAATATTTATTATTATTTTTGTCTAGTTTAATTTTAAATTTAAAATAAAATATCAAAATCTACTTGAATGTTATCATGCTAGCAAATATTATTCAAAACATAAAAATGACAAAAGAATAAAAATTCAAAGATAGTATTAGTTTGACATAAATAACAAAAAATTAATTAATTTTTTAATAAATGATAAATGACTTACAAATTTGATTTAACTCTTTTAGGGATGGATAATTATTTAAAAGTTCTTTGCAAAAAAGTTCATCTAAAATTTGATCTCTATAGACCTTTTTCATTAAAAAAGATTGGATAATTCGAGTATAAAAATTGCAATATAAAAAATACAATAGATGTATAATTAATAAATGTTAAAGATAAAAAGATTTTACTTTTTTAATATGATTAAAAAATTTTGTAGAACTCCCCTTGAGAGTATATCTCTTATATTTGTTTACTTTTATCAAGCTAATACTGTTTTGTAGTTTTCTTTATCATTTTCATTATTTTTAATATTATTAATTTTATAATTTACCTAGATTTATTACATTTATCATTAAAAATATTAAATTAATTTTGTAGCAAGTTAGGTATTTTATATTAAATGATAAACCATTAAAAATAAATGCAATTTATTATATTCATAAAATATATATTTTTTATTATTGTTGTAATTTAAATTAACCGAAAATTTATCATTAATTTGTATATAAATATGATTACCATTAAGGCTACTTTACCTTATTTTAATTTTATAAAAAAAGAGAGAGTGTAAATTCTTTAAATAGAAAAAAAAAGAATTTTATACACTTATGCAATATATAAAATAAAAAATTAAAATATAAAAAATATATGAAATAACATATGCAAATATCCACAAATACATAATAAATATATGATTTTTAACATGTATAACACATTCTTAAAACAAGAATATTCATTGAAAAAGGAAGAGATAAAATGCCAAATCGTACAAGTAGATTGACTAATTGAGGGAATTAGTTCCATTAAAGACAACCATAAGTTTTCTCAAGGTCAGGCACATAATATCTTAAACAGTTAAACCACAATGATGTTAATAGTGTTCTCATGACCACGAAAAAAGATCAGTGTACATAATCCTCTATTCCTCTTCAATCTATTAGTTATATAAAAATATTTAATAACTAAAAAAATTTAACCAAAAATAATAAAAATTTATCTTATTTACAATAATTAATAAATATTAAATAAAATAAATTCTGACTATTCTTTTATCATCCCTTAACATCACTCTAATTGCCAATGAGTAATAGCTCAAATGGCATAGTCTCTCTATATTCAATTAAGAGGTTGCGGGTTCGAATTTCCTATTTTTTATCTTTGATAAAAAAAAAAAAAACATCACTCTAGTTATATTTTGGTCACTAATTTATAGATAGCATTAACATTACACAACCCAATATTAGCATTAATATTACACGACCCAATAGGCCGCAATTTAATTTTGGATATAGAATTTTATTTGACGTCATGTCCCTTGAAAGAAGTTGAATTTATTTATTTGGATAAAGTACTAAATTAATTTCTCTATTTAGATAAAATTGTGATTTAGTTTTTAAAGTTTAAAATATCCTATTTGAATCCAAAAAATTTTTATTTAGCTTTAATATAGTTTCATTATGAAGTCAAAGTTAAATAATACAACAGTACAAAAACAAGATCGATAATATGAAGAACAAGCACAAAATCAACAAGATGCATCAATACATTTATTTATCATTTTCTTATAATTTAAATAAAATATTTTCTATAGAACTAAGAAAAATGATAAATAAATGTAATGATGCATCTACGGTTGATTTTGCGTCTCTAGAGCTTATACTTGTTCTTCAGATTATCGACCTTGTTCTTGTACTGCTATCATGTAGGACATTCTATTAATTATTTAACTTTGACCTTACTGTAGGACTACATTAAAGCTAAATAAAACTTTTTTAAATTCAAATATGACACTTTAAATCTTAAGGACTAAAATAGAACTACGCCCAAATGTAGAGGACCAATTTAGTACTTTATCCTATTTATTTGCTATTGTTATTATTATCTCGTTAATTTTGTTACCTTCTTTTTTTGGGTAGGATAATTTTGTGTGTGTACCTTGGTCCTTATGAGACTGCAGAGGAAGTTGAAAAATAATGGAGAGGAAACAAAACTTGTAAATTTTTATATGTAACTTTTTTTTGTATTCATTTTTATATGTAATATTTAAGAGGGGAAATTTACAACTTCACTCCCTCCCCCTTTTTCTATTTTCCATTCATTCTTTCAACCAAACAAGGCCATAATCTTCTTTCCCTTTTCGATGTTTTTGGTCAGCAGAATTTGGCTTATTATCTTATGAAGTGTCAGAAAAAAAATAAACAGACTTTGTTAGTGTATTTGTAATATTGAATCCAATCCAATAGGTTTAGTATAGGCCCAAAAACAGTGCGTAGACCCAAGTATAGAAGTTATAAATATTAATATTCATATATTCCAATTTTCATGCAATTAATTTTTAAACATATTATTTAAAAATGTTAAAATACATAAATTTAATTAAAAAATTACGTAAAATAATTATATTATTTGTGTATCAATTAAATTTTACATATAATGCATAAAAATTTAAGAAATTATTATATTTCATTTATAAGTTTTGTATAAACCTTTTCATTGTAAAATATTTTTGAGAGACTCTTAAAAAACCATCAATTTAAAAAAAAAAGGGAATAGACTAGCAAAGATGGCGCCACAAGTTATTAAGGATTAAGGACTATAATAAAGCCTTTAAATAAAATCGGAGCGTCTAAGAGGAGCGGTTTCCCATCCAACGGCCAGGATGCGCGCTTCAACGTCTAATTATTTCTCCTCCTCTTCCCTCCAACGGTCACATTGACATAACGTCAAAAAAAATCAAAATACAAATAATTTTCCAAACTCAACTCACGAATCACACTCCCTTCTTTCTTTCTCTATTTTTCAAAGAATCATAACGAAAACGAAGACGAAACCAAAAGAATTGAAGATCCCAGATTCCAGAACCTTCCAACAACAATGAGCATTCTTCAGTATCCAGAAACCGCCACCAACACTGAACTTCAGGTTTGGAACAACGCAGCATTCGACGGCAAAGAATTCGAAGGCTTCTCGTTCCCTGTGAAGTCTTCTTGGTCCTCCATTCACTCAACGGATTCTCTCCGATCCGATTCCACCAAGGAAAACCTGAGCCCCGCTGCACTCAATTCCTCCCCCGTTCCCGCCAAGAACAAGAACAATAAGGGTTTTGACGAACCAGAAGACGAGAGAAAGATTGACCTCGAGATCCGACAAATTGAGGATCAGATCAAGCGCTTAACGTCCAAACTCGAATCGCTTCGGCTTCAGAAAGCGGCGGCGGCGGCGAAGACGGTGGAGAGACGCGGAAGAATTGTGCCGGCTAAGTTCATGGAACTGAAGCAGAGTTCTCAAAGCTCTGCTGTCAAGATAATCGAAGAGACTCCGAAAACAAAGGTTGCGATGGCGGCGCCGGCGATGAGGAGAGGAATGAGTTTGGGGCCAGCTGAGATCTTCGCTGGAGGTGGGAGGTTCTCTTCGATCCGGCCGGGGAAGGCGAATATTGCGAATGCTACAACCGCTGTTCCGGCTACGCAGAGTCGTCGGAAATCGTGTTTTTGGAAACTGGACGGTGTGGATGAAGTGAAGGCAGTGAGTGAAAGGAAGAAAACCTTGAGCCTTAGCCCAAAATCGAAGAGAATCGGCGGTAGATGTGACTCGGTTCATGGTTCAAAGCAAGCTGCAACTGTTACTTTGGGAACAAGGAAGAGTGGTGCTGTTGCTGCATTGGTTCAGCCGAGGAAGCTGTTCAAGGAAGGGGAGAAATCTGTGCCTAATAAGAAAGCGGTGAAGCCGGGGAGAATGGTAGCAAGCCGGTATAACAATAATAATGGTGGTAATTCTGTTGGTGTTGATGCAAGGAAGAGGTCATTGCCTGAGAATGACAGGGATAATGATGGTGGTAAGAGGTGGGACAAGCGGCGCGCCTCGTCGCTGCGAGGGAGTGGTCAGGGGAGTGAGGTTAGGGTGAAGAAGAGGTGGGAGATTCCTGCACAGGTTGTGATGTGCAAGAAGAAGAATGAGAATGAGGAGGCGGAGGTGGAGGTGGAGGAGGAAAAGGAAGAGAGGAACAATGCAGGTGTGAGTGGTGTGTTGCTTCGGAAAATTAGGACACTCAGGTACCTTAATGAGAGTCCTAGAGATTCTGGAGCTGCTAAAAGGGTGGCTGATTTGAATGGGAAGAGGTCTTATTTCTGCCCAGACGGCGGCAACGATGACAGCGACGAAGATAATCATGAAATGGAGGAGGATGAGGAGGAGTCTGTTTGCCAGGTCCTAAGTTTTGATGATGATGATGATGGATGCTGATGAAGAATGTAGATGGAATGTGAGTTTTGTAGAACTTGCTATGTTCTGCTCAATTCTTGGGGAGCTGATATTGATATCTGTTGTTTGGTAAAAATAAATAAATAAATAAATAAGCAACGTTTTCTTCTCCCAGTTGCTGGAACTTTGTGACTCGATTGGTATTGTTGTTTGAAGTTGAGTAAAACATGTCTCTCATGCTATAATTGTACATCAATTTGTCTCTATCCATGCATAATACAAGATTGTCTATCTGATGATTGCAACCGATTTAGTTATAAATGGTTACTTCTTCCTTAGAAGATTGTCTTTTTGGTATTGTTGTCCATTCCGGTATCCATGGGGGATCACAATTATATGATATGTTTTAGGGTTTCAAGTTTAGTTGTCAAACAATATTGTTCATGGACACTATATTATGTTCTGATCAAATCAGAGTTTCTAGTACTGCTATCTAGAAATTTATACTATATTCCACTTTTTCTGTTTTGTAGTGCCAGTGAAGATATGCCTAAAGATAATTAAATGGGTGCACATACTAAGTGAAGTTCTTAATGTTAAATAATGCAATCACAAATGACAACCAAAAGATTAATTTTCTCATTATAAAAAATGAAGAAAAATGAATTAGTAATTAAATAAAAATAGATGTTAATCAAGCTAATTCAGATGAAGCCAAAAATATTTGTCTTGAAACTGGAATGTAAAGACACTACAACGATACAAAGTGGTTAGAATCCGGTTCAAGCCTTTGAATTCTCAACTCTCGTTTTATTGAATCACGAAAACTTTATATATCAAATTAACTTAAAAAAAGTTTTGGGTGGTTCCAGAGGTTCAATTCACATCTCAATTAGCCAAGTCGAAAAACACTTGTTTAAACCAGTTAATCTGTTTGTTAATCATAGGACTATCTCTTCCAATCACGGTTAAAAAGAAATCTAACAATATTTCAAAGGCTTTCAGCCTGGGCTGTATTTATGAGTAATTTAGTATATAGTAAAGAGCCACATGGACCATCATGGTCTGTAATCCAGCTTGGTCCATTGTAGAAGGCTCCATCTTATGTAAAATAACTAAATAAGTGTTTCTTTTCTACATCAACTTGGATAGTACAACAAACTCTACTCATACAACCATTTGATGCCAAAAACCGGGCTTCAGTTAAAATGCTTTCACCAAAACCCATTTTGAAACAACAGAAACAGATAGTTATCCCAAAACAAAAACCAAATATTAATGCCTGAAGTGCCTCACTTGGGTGAAAACTAGTGAAACACCGTACTTATTGCAACAGTCTATAGCATCCTTGTCTCTAATACTCCCACCTGGTTCTGCAATGACACCAACCCCACTTTCACATGCTTCTTCCACTGCATCCTTCCAAGCTGCATATAAATTAAGATACACACGTCCATGTCGGATTTTAATAAAGAAGTGTCAATAATGTCACATAACTTGAATCCCATGGGAGGTTATTGTATGCCTTTAATTTACACTAGTATTTTTTATATCTAATTTTATCAATGACAATGGGAGATTACTAAACAATTTACTTTCATCTTCATATGAAAAAAGTGATGGCCTTCTTAGAATATCTACATAAAAAATAAATGCTAACCATGCATCCCCATGTCTTATTAAATATTTGCTTTAACACTTACCAAATGGGAAGAAGGCATCACTAGCCAAAGCTGCTCCTTTAACATCATCTCCAGCTTTCCGCATAGCTATTCTTAAGCTCTCCAAACGATTCGGCTGGCCACTTCCCATGCCTAACATGCACTTATTCTGCCAAAACAATTAATGAAGAACATGCTTAGATCCTTATATATAATTGAAGCCTACAAAAGCTTCGACATATAACAGATAACAACCTTAGCTATCACTATTGCATTGCTTTTGACATGCTTCACGCACAACCAAGCAAACTCTGCATCACGAAGCTCGTCATCCACTGGAGTCCTCTCAGATACTACACTGAACTTGATGTCATGTGGGGTCAAGTCATCTGAATCCTGCACTAACCACCCTCCTCCAACCTGCCTGAGAGAAAGCTTTCCTGCTTCGTTCTTTTTTGCTTCAAGAATTCGTAGAGTCTTTGACTTTCCGCAAAGAACATCAAGCCCCTTCTCTGTGTAGCCAGGTGCAACAACAATTTCATAGAACATTCTTGTCTCTCCATCAGTTGGGCTTCTAAATTCACGAATCTCTTTGGCAAGAACCTAAAATATGAAAACAAGCATTATATTTATCCCCCCATGTCACAAAAAGGTGAAACAATGGACTCATATGCCAACTAGCAGGTGGCACCAATCAACTATTTCAACAATTTGTATGTCCAAATCATCTTTTTCTTGAAAAGTTGCACATGTACCCCCCCCCCCCCCCCCAAAAAAAAAAAATCTAATTCTGATAACCTTGTTGCACATTTGTCATGGATAAATATAGAGATTTCAGATTCCTGATAACCTATATTTTTTACTAATTGATTTACCTCATCGACTTCCACGTTGAAAGCTACAATTCCACCAAACGCACTCACTGGATCAGCTTTGACAGCTAGTCTGTACGCTTCAAGAATATCATTACGTGATGCTACCCCACAAGGATTAGTATGCTTCACTACTACACATGTGGGATCCCTAAACTCACACACACAGTTCCAAGCAGCATCGGCATCCAAATAGTTATTATATGACATCTCCTGCAAGAAAAATGTTAACGGTGTAAGACCATCTACAACATTAACTTATATGAAGATCAATAAAGGATTACATTCATTCAGAAACCCTTCATCCACAAACATGATATAATGGGTTTTGGGATAGTATATATATTACCATAAACACATCACACAAGATAAAAGAAATTGCAGTTAATTCCCACCTTTCCATGATGTTGTATGGCAGTAGCAATTCCACCACCATTAACCTCAGAAAGTCTTTTGTCAACATAGAATGCGGCTTTTTGATGAGGATTTTCACCATACCGGAGAGAACTTTTGAGCGACAAAGGCACAGTCAAGCTAGGAGGAAATTTATCTGTCATAAAAAAGAGAGCACATGTCAAATCAGAATACAATATTCGAATACCATGCAACAAACGAACTTTCATTGGTTTTATGCATTACCTCCCCCACTCTGCTTCCACAGCCACTCAGAAACTGCAGAGTCATAGGCAGAAACATGTGCAAAAGCTTTCCACGCAAGCTTTAACCTGAACATTTGATCATCCTGATTTCCCTTCAAAAATTCCAATAATGCAGGGTAGTCTTGTGAATCAACCACAACCAAAACATCCCTGTGATTCTGTTCCAAGAAGTTGTGAGCTTATATTTAAGATGTTTCAGCAGACAAATGACAGAATTCAGCTCAAACAAGAGTTACAAAACATTAGAAGTTTTCATGACAAGATAAAGAAACATAGGGTTAAAAAAAAAGATTGCCTTCATTTCAGATTTTTAATTATTAGCACTTTCAGCCAAACAAACAACCTTTGCAGCAGCCCTTATCATTGCTGGACCACCAATGTCAATGTTTTCAATTCCATCCTCAAACTCTACTCCATTTGATGTTACTTTATCATAAAATGGGTACAAGTTCACCACCACCAAATCAAAAGTACCTAGAAAAGGAACACCTTGAAATCAATAAAAGTACCCAACCTCACAACTTGAACTAATACAAAAGTCCAAAAATTCAAAAATTCAAAAATTCATATTCTAGCATTATGTACCTTTAATAAAAAAGTTGAGAGCATAAACTTACCAATTCCATGAGTGTTGAGAGCTTCAATATGATGTTTTTTATCTCTTCGAGCAAGGATACCTCCATGTATATTAGGGTGCAAAGTTTTGACACGACCATCAAGCTGTGAAGAAAAGCCAAATCATTCTTGTTGATAATTAAAGTTGTGAAACTCAAGCTTCAGTGGAATCAAGAGACCAAAAATACCATGAACATGGCTAAGAGGTGGCAAAAGGGGAATATTGCATATGGAAGAAAGAATAAAAAGTAACTATCCTACAAGCTGGCCATATTGCAGTAAAATAGCAGTTTGAACTTTTAAACAAAAGCTCGGATAAACAACAAAATTCAGTGCTCATCGAAAACCCATCCCGAATTTATGCATAATGGAAAATACATATTGAAAGCTACCCAATATTGTTCATAATTACTCTAATCCTGAGTAGGATAAAACAAAAAAGACCAAATAACTACACACAACACAAGAGTTTTATAAAATATAAATGTTCATTTGCAAGCATGATTTCAAATCATATACCTCACACCTCTAATATTTCACACTGGAAATGTTTACTTAAAATTAAAATTAGTTATATGTGCAACAATGAGATGAGAAACTGTGCTTCTAGTATTGACTATAATCTTAAAAAATTGTAGTTCTAACATTCAAGTTAACATTATTTAAGACAAAAGAATCTCTATGGCTACTTTGCTCAGTGCTTATATATATCAGTGTTAGGATCCAAGAGAATATCAAAGAGCAAAACGTCAATCAATCTATCAAAAAAAAGGAAATATTATCAAACCCATAATAGATTGACAACGAGGATCTTGGAAGAACTTAGAGTCGCACAAGAAAGCACACTCACCATCTCAGGAAACTGGGTCAGCTGTTCGACTTTAGTAACAGCCACTCCAGCACTCTCCAATGCAGAAGCTGTTCCTCCAGTTGACACAATAGTGTACCTACAATTCAATATTGGGATCATCTCCACAAATATAAGTCACTTTTGACAAAAAACAAATTACTAACTTCAACAATATTTCAAGTGTTCAGACCAAAGTCACATTACATTCTATAACTTATATATAACAAGAGTAATGCTACACATCCAAGTCTTTTTATAAACCAAGTCCAACCATGTTAAACAATAAGACTTGGAATAATGCTAGCCATATCTGATTTTTGTTATGTTAGACCAACTTGATTGGACTTAGTTAATAAAAAGACTTGGATGTATAGTATTATTCATATAACAAACTACTTCTAACATTTAAAAAAGAAAATAAAATTGATGTTACCAGAACCGAAATAACTTACCCCAATTCCTGAAGCCCATTCCCAACAAAAGCAAGATCCTTCTTGTCAGAAAGTGATATCAATGCTTGCTTTCTACCTGTTTCATAGCAAAAGAAGACAACATGCCAACAACCTATTATTCTTATGTTTTAATGAAAGGAAAATATTTGCATAGAGCAAACAATGGTGCCCATATACAACATGTAAATATTCTAAGTAAACACAACAATATTATAACTGAACCAGAAAATAGAAAAAGATAAATAATAATAACAAAATAAATAAAAGGGTGATGGGAGTTGAAAAGAAAATACCTGAATCAGAAGAAGAAGCAGAAGCAGTTATTGGATGTGAAACTGAGGCAGTGTCAGCCATGGCTTTGATAGGAAGGTAGCTGAAGCGCAAAGATGATCGAACCTGAAACATATGCATTTCAAAGACCATGTAAACTTTGCAACAGTTACTTTTTAGTTCTTATAATCATCATCGTCGTTATTATTACTATTTAAAAAAAAACAGTAGAAGAAGAATAGACACCGAAGTAGGTGGAAGGAGATGGGAATGAGAAGAAGGAGAGAAGAGGGAAGCGCGCAAAGAACGAGCAGCAGCGGCGGCGGGGGAAGTAGCAGTGGACGCAAACATGATCAAGCTTTGAGCCTGCAACCAAAAAGTTTAGCTTTTTGAGGATTTGGCGTATGGAGTGAGCATCGAGTCAACTCGCCGAGTTTACTATTTGCTACAGTACACGCACTTGAACACTTGAAAAGTAAGCATACAAAATTAACATTCAAATCCACAAAGTATACATAAACGGTTTTCTAATTTGCAACTTAATAATTTAACCAACAATTAAAACTCACATCCTCCAACACTATCAAATATATAAGCATAGATTATATTAAGCAGTTTTAAGTTTCAACAACTAACAAGTAACTTAGTAACAGCATCGGCATTGTAGATTCTAAATTCGTAATAATTTATCCTAAACCCTAAATTCCTAATTATCAATTATCATACCTTATAGGCTTGTAGTGACTAGTGAAAGAGGGAGACACAAAGACGCGAAGGAGTAGAGAAGCGGCAGAGGCGGGAAGTCGAGGCGCAAAGCAGTGGCATGCAGCGACAGACGGCGAAGCAGTTAGAAAAAAGAGACACAGACACGGCGAAGCAGAGAGACGGAACAGAGGCTATCAGGCACAAGGGAAGAGAAGCTGTGTGTTAATGTATATTCTCACGCGAAGGTTGAAGCAGAATCTTTCATAGGAGAGGTATCTACTATCTACTATATATATATATATATATATATATATAGAGCGGGAGTGGATCCTCTCCAGTGAATAAAAAACTGGATGGTGTGTAGTGTTTAATCTACCTATTCACCACACTCTCTCTCTTATTTATTTCTGGTCCCATTATTAAAATTAAAGGTGAGAGATTACACTGTATTTTATGAAAAAATTGGAGAGGATCCATTTCCATATATACCTGGGTTAGGGAGAAGTTTAGTGTGCATACAATTTGTTAATGGTGAAAACTCTATTACTAATGCGTGAATTGGATAGCAAAAAATTGTTAAATAATTTAATATATTTAATTAAGGTAAAAATTCAGGTGAAGTCCACTTCACGTGAAGTTTATACCTCAGAGTTGTTAGATGATATCTCAGAGTCGTTATATACAAATTTAGTCAAATCAATTACATTATTTATCAACTTCACGTGAAGTCAACTGCACCTGAGTTTCCACCATTAATTAAATTATTATTTAATAATTTTTAGTTATTAATTTTATATCAATTTTAATTACATTCAAATTTTTATTTTTGGTTCATTTATAAATTTTAATGCATTCACATGATAACATGTTTTCCGTTCACATTTGTTTATTTTATGATTATCTATATTAATAATATAAAATATAGTTACTTTTATTAATATAATATTAAATAATTAAATATATATAATTATTTTATATTGTCAATGTATTAAAATTAATTTTATATATATAATTATTATTTTTAGCATGAAATTATCAAATTTAAAAAGTAAAAATATTCTATTTGTAATAATAATTATAAAAAATAACATCAAAAAATTATTTCTAAAACCTTTTAATAATATATATCTAACATTTGATTAATCTTCTTATGATTTTAAAGTTTTTTAAAATTTTACTTGTCAGTTACATCTTGAAATTATTTTTGTCAATAATAATATTATTTGAGTAGTTTATTATGCATATATACAAATTAATTATTATATATTTATATATATATATATATATGTTATTTAATTTTTTCTTTTTATTTTAATATATATTTTATACCGTATATAATTTGATAGTTTTTTTTTCTATGCATAATATAATTGTTAATTTTATAGGAGAAATTATTAATTTTTTAGTTAAAGTCTTTTGACAAATTGACATAATATTTCCAGAAATATAACTATTAACCGAAACTTTGATTCCCAGAATTAACAACCAAGTACAGAAATATAAGGGTGTATTTGATTTATGTTTTTATCTTCTATTTTTATTTTTTTTATAAAATCTAAAAAATAACAAAAAAAAATGTAAACCAAACGTAATTTTTGAATCTGATTATTGAAGAAAAAAAAATGAATCCGCCAGTCTTGGGCCATGCTTTTGTTCTAAAATGTATGATGAGTACAAGGCTTTATAAAGCCCAATTTAATTTCTTAATAAAAGAAATTCGATTTACAATAAAATTTTTAACATCATCATTTGCATTTCAAAATGGGTGAATGTCTCTTGGTGTTTATTCCACTAATAATATTAGGAAGTTAATAATATAATAATCTACTACAAATGAACTAATTAGAACAAAAGTATAAAAAAAATAAATAGAAAACTTACATTTTTATATGAATCATGGTAAAACATAACTTGGAGATGTTGACATAATATTCTTACGTTGATGTATTATTAACACATGCCAATCATAAAATTAAAATGAAATATTAGGGTTGAGAAAAAAAATACTTATAGTTCAATATATATATATATATATATATATATATATATATATATATATATATATATATTTGTGTAAATGAAAATTATATTGATAACATTTTTAAATTGTACTATTTTTATTAAAACTTATTTAATGTAATAATACTTTTACTAAAAATAATATAGAATTATGATAAATAATTAAGTATCCTATATTCTCGTTATTAAATTATATAAAGATATTTTAATACGTATATAAGATAATATTATATAATAAAGTGATAAGAATATGTCATGCTTACAATAAATTTTATTTTAAATAAAAAATTTAATTTATCTTAACGAAACATGTCAAGATTATTATTCGTGAAATTTTATAAATTTTGTATTTTAATAAAACAAACAATGCATGACAAATGCAGCAGTAACATAAATTTTATATGTTTTTTTTTTTTTTGTTGAAACTTTCTCAATGAGAAAATTTTAGCGTGAATCTAAACCCTTTTAATTATGTGTTTTAATATGTTGGAAAAAAATTCAACCGTAATTTTAAAATGGTCATTTAAAGGAAATTTGGTTAAATAATTCTGTAAGACATTTTTCACATACCTTCATTGTTAGTTATTAATTTCTTTGTGGTTACTTCAATTTTATTAATTGATAAAATAGTTTTGTTTCTAAGTAATTATTTATTGCTGATTTATAAAAATATTTACTAACAAGTAGCTTAAGAAAATTAATTAAAATATCATTAATAAGAAATTTAAAAAATTATATGTTTTTGTTTTTAAAACATTAAAAATATATTATAAGATCTACTATTTTAATTCTTTCAACTAATATCCTTAGAATACTATTTTGTTAATTTGTTAAATTCTTATAGAACTTTCAAATAATTGAGTAATTCATCTAGTAAACTAAATGTAAAATAAGTATCTAATTGAAGCCAATGAGATATAGTTCAAATGATATAGTCTCTTCATATTTACTTAGAAGTTACGGGTTTAAATATCTTTATCTTAAAAAAAAATATTTAAATTAAGGGTAAATCACATAAATAAACTAACAGTCAAGCTAACTCTGAATCGTCATTTGGATCCAGCTAATTTCGGTTTATTTGTTTGTTAATTGAGGTTTACCTGATGTTACTAATAAATATTGACCAATTTTTTTATATTTTAAGTACTTTCGGTTCATTTATTAGTTTATTTGAGATTCATTTGGATTTATAAATGAATTCAATGTGTTTTTATTGAGTCTTATTGACTGCTTATTCAAAACTGAACTAATTGAATGGAATGGAGTAAAATCTAATGTAATTGAATAAAGTGATAATAATGAATAATTTCATTATTCTTTGCTAAAAAATGTGGTCAATACTTATTAGCAGCATCAAATGAACCTCAATTATCACACAAATGAATTGAAATTAGTTTAGATTTGAACAAACAGTAAAAAAGACTCAATCATTAATAAAAATACATCGAATTCATTTTTTGGATCCAAATGAACTTCAATTAAAATAATAAATGAACTAAAATTACTTAAAGAACAAAAAAGTTGGTTAACACTTATCAGCACCATTAAGTGAATCTCAATTAACATACAAATGAACTGAAATTATTTAATGATGACGTCAAAGAAAATCAGAACTAATAAAGATGTTAGCAAAATATTGATGTTATTGGTGATAATGATAACAAAAAAGAAAAAGAAAAAGAAGACATAACATTGGAGAAAAAAAAAGAAGAAGAAGGAGGAAGAAAAAGAAGAATATGCGTGTGTGAATTTAGAAAAAGAAAAAGAAGGAGAAAAAGAAGAAGAATGAAAGAATAAGAAATTGCGTGCAACAATTTAGAGAAAGAAAAAAAGAGTTAGAGGAGATTATAATTATGATTTTTTAAAAATAATAAGTTGTTAAATACTAAAATATTTAATGGAAAATTTTTTACAGATTAATTTAAATGCTTAAAAACAAAACATAAAATTTATGCCTTTTTAATTATTTTTGTTCGGTTACAATAATAATTTATACATAAAAAGATAAATATAAAAACTTATATACAATTACTTTAATATAAAATTAATAATTAATAATTATTAAATAATAATTTAAACAAATATATTAAATATCTAATCATTTTTAAATATCTACATTTCACAAAAACAATTACATATGAATATAGAATTTTTTTAATATTGAATTGATAGATTATTTTCCAAAATGACTCATTATCCATTATGTATAAAGCATAGATACGTCGATTAAGTTATCGTGTGTGCGTGTCAGACACATTTTGGATACAGCATTCACTAACATTCGTCTGATATGTGTGTCTGTTGTGTCCAACTGTATCTTAATAAAAAATAAAAAAGTTTTTTTCTCGGACATACTTAGACACATCTAATTACCATTACGCGTTAGCGTGTCCAGACGTCAAGTCTTATTTTTAACATATATTATTGAAATAAATTTAGATATAGTATATATTATTATTTATTAAAACAAAAATATTTTAAATACTTGATATAATTAAAATAAGGTATTAAAAATAATTAAAAAAATTAATTCATATTTTAATATCAATAAAATATCAAAATATCATTATAATTTATCTAAAAAATACTTTATATTTTATACGTATGCATATTCTCGTGTCTTATAAAATTTTAAAATTTCCTTATCGATATGTTCCGTTTCTCGTATTCGTGTCTATATTTGGGCATCATAATGTGTTATATTAAATTGTATGGATGTCATAAATTTAATTTTTTAAATTTGTTAAAATAACAAAACGGAAACACAATTTTTTATTTTGAAAAAAAAAAGAATGCTGTTTTCTATTTTAATAATTTTAGAAATTATATAAAAACAAAACGGCAGTAAAACAACACAGCCGTTTTGTACTTTAATATTTTTTAAAATTAACAAAAAATGTAATAAAAACGTAAATGATATTTTTTTTAATGTGAAAATTCAGGTGAAGTCTGATTTCATGTGAAATTAATATCTGAGAGCCGTTAAATAAAAAATTAGTTAAATCAATTAAATAATACGGTTCTCAAATATCAATTTTAGAACTTCTACCTTTTTTTAATTAACTAAAATAAATTTTGTAGATAAAACGTCTGTCTCTCTTAAAAAGTAAAAAAAAAAAAATAACATAAAAAAATTCACCTGAAACTAAATAACCTAGTGTAACACATATTTTATTATTTTTTACCAATATGAAAAAAAATTAGCCGCGAATATATACCAAAAACAAAAGGCCAGGGGAATCATTCCTTATCCAAAATGGTAGCAAGGACCGGAAGCCTTTCCGGTATGCAATTTCCAACGCAATGAATGCACATGGTTTGTGGTATCAGATGCCAGGTGTCAAAATCTCCAGAGAAACTAAATCACAAAACGAACAGAACCTCGACACGTGGTCCAATGAGAGTGCCGATTTTGATGGAGCATTTTGAGCCACATATCTTTCTTTTGGGGACCAAAAATTGTTCACAGCCACAAGCTTCACAGTCCTACCATCCTCTATACCATGTCTTCCCCTTTCTTTTCTTTACAACTGTCTTTCTGTTGCTTCGTTCACTCTTCATTCTGGTACACCACCTACTAGTTGCCCCCCATCTTGACCCTCTCATTTTTATTTATTCTTATTTTATTTGATATTATTATTATTATTATTATTATTATTATTATTATTTTCAATTTCAATTTCCAATCCCAATTGAAAAACACAGCCATAGCCATAGCCGCCTTTGCCTTTAGCTGCTTGCTCTTATGATAAATACACTCTCAGGTTTCAACCTAATTGGTTTCAATTCGTTATTTCATTTTCAAGTTTGTGTTCGTTTCTGACTCCTCTCAAAGCTTTGTTCTGTTTCTCTTACCAGTATTCTCCTTTCACCTTCTTTTATTTTATTATTTTCTATTTTCATTTTTTTTTTGATATTTTTATGATTCGTGTGTGTGCAAGGATGCTTGAGCTGTTTCACTTGTTATACTTTGATTATACGTTGTTCGTATTTTATTTGCGTATTTATGTATTCTAGATTCTAGAACTTAATTGAAGTGGATCTTGGAAAGAAAAGTGATATAGAAGAAACTGTTTTCCTCAATAATGGGGTTTCTACGTTCTTGGATCGTATACTGTGATTATAAGGTTACGTTTGGTTCGCAGTTAAAATTGTACTCATTAATGCCGTCTATTAAGATTTTCACCTCATTTTTGACTCTGCGACCAAACACACCAAGAATAGTTACTCACTTGCTAGTTTCTTCACATTATCTGTGGGATGTGGCCACAGCACAGGGGTGAAGGAATTCATTTAGAACTATAGGGTTTACAACCATGCTAAGTGTGACCAAAATCAGCTGTAGAATACATATTGAAATACAAAATACACCTTAAAAATGAGTTAAACTACATATGTATTTGTACACAAATATATTGTGACTGATTTTAGTGTGTAAATGGCATTTTTTGTAGGGTTTATGGTTCTTCAAATTTTAATCATTTTGAAAATTTCAGTTTGACTCTAATATTTCTGCTATGAATGTTTTACTCCAAGTCTGTGTGTCAGAAAATTCTGCATATATCTTATGATAAAGGTTGTTGTTTCTTGCATTTTGATCATCATTTCTTTTTAACATTGTGTACAGATACTAGGTCATGGATTGGTACTACGGGAGTGATGTTAACGATTTTCTTGTTCCAAAAGATCAGGATTTATTGGATAGGCATCCTTCACCAGGCTGTTGGTCAAACTGGGGAGTAAATGCAAATGAAGGTTTTAATTTGCCGAAAAAGTTTGTTGTCATGGATTTCATGGACGAAAGTTTCGATAACCAATTCAGGCTTGAATCATCGATTCATGATCGGTTCAATGAAAGTTTGAATAATCAAATTGAGCTTGAATCATCTCTACAAGACAAAGATGGGTCTAGCAGTTCAAGTGTATGTGGCGGATTGCCTGAGAAATCTTTTCAACAAACTGCACTTTCATGTGATCAGCCTAATCACCAGCTTCAAGATCTACCGAGATTCAAACAGACCGATGATATTTTCTTGTACAAGCTTAACTTCCACAGTTTTGATACCTGGTTTTGTTCTTTGAATTGCTTTGGCTTGGCACTAGTCTACTCTGCATGTTAGGAAGTCGAGTGCTAATTGAATTGCTCTGTCGATTTTGTTTGTCTGCTCAATTGTGAATTTCTTTAATGAAACACAGACTATCACTCTATTTATAAACTCCATAAGCATATATATGTGATATCATGATAAAGGCTTCAATTTTCTTCCAACATTTCTGTTTTGAAACACATCAGGGCTGTTCAATGTTCACTGGCTTACCATAGGCATATAGTTAATCTAATTGAAATAAATATCGAATTTGATGTTACATCATTCACTTTTTTTTCCCTTCACATAATTCAGGGATTATGTACCTGAAGATCTTCCCTATGTGGATAACCTGGAGAAATCATTTAACTTTTCACCCGAAAATCAATGCATTACACCTGGTGACTGTTCTTTTCTAGATATTCAGTGCAAACAAGCATGTCGGATATGGATGCAAAATATCTTAAAATACATATTTTCTTTTTGTCAGGTCAACTGCAGAAACACACTGCAGCTTCAAATTCTGATGATCTCCTTGATATAAAGGTGATAATACTTCTCGTTGATTAGTTTAAAAGTTGCTTTATCTATCACATGGCTTAGCAGGTACAATTTAATTAATTTCTGATTTGCCATCAGCTGTTTGTATAATTTTTTAATTTACTTATGTACACATATGCCTACACACCAATAGAAAGATGCATGCAATATTTACACTTGTATTCTGTCATCTAATTGTATGTGCCCACATGTGCATGTGGCAGTGAAAATATTAAGATGGGAATGTTCAAATTTCCTTATTCCAAAACACTCAACAAATTATCTAAGTGATTTGATTTTCAGTTGATTTGGTTCTTTGCATGCCACTCAATGGAGTCATTTTTTGCTTTTAAATGCATTATCCACTGATATTTTTTCGAATAGGAACTTCATGTATTTTAGGTAAGGGAGTCATTCAACTTCATTTGTATAAACTAGGAAAATTTTCATTCATCTAAAAGTTTCTCAGCAGTCCACGTCATTTCACGAATCTAATCATCTAAACCCTTCAGTGGCAGCTATTTGGCTTGTCTTGAAAGCTCTGAAATGTCTATTTTGCCCTTTGGAGCACGGATCAAAGTTTCTTTCATTAAATCTTTTACAACATAGAAATCCTTGATCCTTTTATTGGACATCTTGTTTTGTTCTAAATCTCTACTTGCTCTAAGTTTTAATGGATTGTCCATTGCTCGTGTTTGTGGATTTAGGCTTCCTTATATGTTCTTCTCTCTTTCTACATGTCTTAAACTTTTGGTATAATTAGAAAAGTGTGTATATCTTTAGTGTGAAGCCATCATATATTGCATTTATTTTTATCATTTTGGAAAAAAAATAAAATAAAGCATACAATTGTAATATGTAGCTTCAGCTTTTCAAACTTATAATGTAATGTAATCCATTTCATTTCTTTTCAAGGCACTGCCAGCCAACGTCTTAGACTCTTATGAGCAATCCAGCAGGGACGAGGTCTTGAACGAGCAGTCATCGCTTGAGGAATCTATACTGCATGATCTCGAGATGGTGATTGGGCAGGTGAAGCGACTGAGAGCACAAATCCTTGACATATGATTAATTTAATGGAAACTTATGCCTTTTTTTTTGTTGTTGTTGACCAGTTCACTGAAAAGACCCGTATTTGCTTCCGAGATGCTCTATACCGTCTTGCCCGAAATAATGAACATCAGCATTCAGTGCAAGACCAGGAAAAAGATGTTGACATGAAAAATGTAATGCTACATATGGATCAAAATCAAACAGTGAGGTACATGATTTAAGTCTGCTTAATATCTATTCGGTTTTTTGTCCCCTATCTGATGCATTATAACTTGTTTAATGATGAATTATACTAAGATGCATCTTAATATATCTTTTATATCAAGAGAAATTCTTAGAACTCTCCTGCTTGAAGCCATTCATGTTTTAATTTTAAAAAATTATTACAGTAAACTAACCATGGTTAAATTAACCAAAATAAGTAATCATCTTCTCTCGTGCAATACTATTTTCACTGACGGTGCTGTCATCGGTGGCATCAGTCTTTTGGATCGCCTTCTCTCTGCTCTCTTTATCAGTATCCGTCGCCCGAACCTACATGTAAGTTTAAAATTCAAGCAAACAAACCATACTAAAATCTAAATCTTCATATCAAAACAGGTTAAAAAAATAAAAAACTCCTCCAAGATAACTCCTAGGAATCTAGGTTTTGCTTCCACCATTCTCTGAAGTTTGATCCTTATTTTCGTTGTAATCCTTCATATCTTTATTTCCATGGTAAACACCTCGTATCTCTTCCATTGATATGGCTTTTGTACCTTTCCTCACATAACCACCATCTTGTTTCTGGTTATTACATAAGAACAAGTTTTTTAATTGATTTTTGGTCAAATTCCATAACAGTAATAGTGGTGCAAGAGAGTTGATTTTGTCCAAGAGCATCTAAGAATTTCTCATGGTATCAAGGATTCAAAGATAGTGCCGTTTATACTCTGTACTTCTGTACTATTGACACCCTTGATTCATCTTGTGCTTTTAGGTCTCAGGAAAAGATTCCGATGGAATCGGAGACGAACTGTGTCGACAGGGTGATTGCGAATCTTATGTTCAACAAGATGGAGTATAACATGCACGGTCTTCCTATGATGACATCAACCGTAAGCTCCGAGCAAGAAGTGACTGACAGCAATGCTATATACACTAAAAACTCAAAAGCCTCAAATCCTGCGCAGAAGTTTCACTATCCCAACCAACAAAAACTACCAGGAGACAGCGAGGTTCCGTGGTTTGAAATAAGTAACCAACAGAAAGACATGAGTTCACATATTGAATTTGGAAATCCTATGAAGAAGTCTTTCATGCTAGAGTTTGGTTAGATGATGTGATTGGTAGCTGTAGGGAAGTAGCTATACCAAAAATAAGAGAGAAAAAAGAAAAGAAAAACCAAGTTCATGTAATTATTCGGTCCTACTATTACCGTTTATGCAATATGCATGTGTATATATATATGCCTTTGCATTACACCATAATTATCTGTATTATTTAGTTTTATTCAATGCTTGCTGTGCCCAACCAGCTCAGTTTTGTTTTTTTGGAATGTAAATGTTTGAATTGATCAAATTTGTTGCTTCAGATTTACAGTTGATGGGAATGCAATATATATTGGAAAATTGTATTCTTAAATATTATTCTCAAAAAGATTTAATCTTACGATGAGAAAAAAAATAAGGCCCCCAAATAAGTAGGGTTGGAACTTGGCAAAAATCGATGAAAAATTAGTTTAATCACATACTGATTTTTATGAAGTCAGGTCATAAAAGAAATTTTCAATTTTTATGAAAAGATATTGTTTTTTTTTTTTGTAAAGAGAGAAACTTGTAATTGAAAGAAAGAGCAAAAATAGACTGAATAAATGGTAAATTTAGTTTGATAAATTTTATGTGTAAAAACTGGATTCCTAAGTTTTAGTTAAATTAAATTAGTATTTTAAATTAATTAATGTGTATCATGGTAGTCTCTAATTCAATAAAAAGTTGTGGTAAAAAATATATTGATTCATATTAGTTAATTTGAAGGGGGTAATTTGATCAAATTGAAAATTTTGAAATTTATTTGACTAGTGTATAAATTCGGAAGGGATTTAAATCATCTTAAGTTTGAATTTCACTTTAGAGAGTAAAGCATGATCTCTTACTATTGATTTCATAAGTAAGACTAAAAATAAATATAAAAGAGAAACTATTCAAAGGTAGAAAATCACACTTTACTCTCTAAAGTAAAATTCAAACTTTAGAAAATCCAAATCCATTCGAAAGTACCAATTTGATCATTTATTAAATTTATAATAATGATATATTCTAAATAATATATTTTATATTTATATATTTGATTTGATTCGGTTCTAATTCTGTTCTACCATGTTGGGTTTTTAAATTTCTGAGCCAATTGCTTAAACCGGTCTGGTTTACAAAACCGGAAAAAGTACTTCTCCCATTATTGACCCAATGAGTCAATGACCCTTCTTTTCAATCCCCTTTTATTCGTTCCCAAAAATAGTTTAAAAAAAAAAAGCAAAGGGTATCGAAGAAGTGCAGAGCAAGGTCCAGTAACGACGCCGTTCCTGTGTGAGTGTTTTTCCCTCATTGCGTATTCTGTTGTTCTTAACTCCAGAAAATTTTCGCTGTTAGAATGTTTTCTACTCTTGATTTGATTTAATTTATTGTGGTTTATTGTTTTGGTGTATGAATGATTATTATTCATCGCGTCGCTGATTCCGCGTTGTGTGCGAATGTTTTCATACCTAAATATTTCGAACAATTTGAGCTGATTTAATAAGATTATATGTAAACGGAAGGGTTGAATACTATTATCCAGAATCTTCTATCTGGTAGAGTTGAAACTGAGAAAAATCTCGTTTCATTTGGAAATCTTCCTTACTGTGTTTATAGGGTGGCACATGTGACTATGAATACTAATACTTGGTATTTTCTATGTCTAGATGGAAGCAATTTGCGTTCTGTTTATTTGATATCTATTCTTTACTTTCTTGAATAGTGTTTCTAAGATAGAAATATACAGATAGTAGATACATAAACTTGAGTTACTTTAATCATAATCAGCAATGAATGTTAGAAAACATGCTTGCTTAGTTTATTTAGCTGAAACAACAATTTCCTTCTTTAGTCATGTTTGTTTCTACTAGTGTGAACCGATGCGCACCCGTATTTGTTGACGAAGATGATATAATTGCTTCTTTTGTTGGTGCAGAGAATGTTTAAGAACACTTTCCAATCTGGATTTCTCTCCATCTTATACAGCCTTGGGTATGTTGTGTTTTTTGAGTCTACATGATTTGACTTTTGAATATTTACTATAAAAATGGTGAGACTGTAACTCTATTGGTTCCTTATTTTATTTTTAGGAGCAAACCTTTGCAGATATGGGACAAAGAAGGTATGTGCCTTCTGTTACTGTTATTGTGTAACTGTATAAAGTGGTTGGTCATATTTGGATTGGTTTATATTAAAATTATATAACCTTGCATTTTATAAGAAATATGTTGGTCAACTAGGGTCGTACCTTTCTATCATTATTTAACTATTTGAGTTGTGAAAGAATTTATGTGAACTAAGTGCACATGGAAGGAACGGATTTTGGCATTTCCATTGTGTGCAATGTGGTGAAGGGGAATTATTCTGTTCTTAGTTTAGTTTGTCAACTTACTGTGTGTCTCATTGAACTGAAAACCTATGCATTCTAATTCTAATTCATGTATCTGCTTTTAGTTTAAATTTGTGCCTCTGAGGAAAACTCTCCTGCTTTTTCAGATTATTATGCCCACAATATGTCATAACTGTTGAAGATTACAATCCAAACTTGTGATGTGGATTTGTAGGATTTTGTAATCTCTAACTTCACTTGTGACTGTTGAATACTTGAATATAGTACGGTAGGAACAGATTCTAAGTAGTTTACAACAGACAGAGGAAGAAAACTTAGTGGCTGCAGCTGTGTTTGTTAGAGAGAGGGAGGAAATGGCGGGAAACATTGCTAAATGTCACTTAGGAGTAAGAGTGATAATGAGAGTGGGAAGTTTCTGTGTTGTCTAATCATTTGTTTCAGCTTGTAATAGAGAGCAAGGCTCTCATTCCTCAGAGTTAGAATTTCCCCAATTGTACATTCTAGTGCTCTTGGCGCATTGCCAAGGAATAGGATCCCTAATCTCTTTCCCATTGCTGATACCTCTTCTAACACAGTATTTTAGTAACTATAGAAGTCCTTAGTTTTTTAATTATAAAAGTTGAGTAAAAAGTCTGTTGAATACAAACAATAAAATATTTGCCAATGATTTTAGGTTTTTGTGTATGGAAATGAAACCTGTTTCAACCTGCTAATTATTATATCAACTTGTCTTTTCAAGGTGAATATGATGTATGACTAATTTTGTCGTGGACCATTTTATAGTTGTGAATGGACATATAAAGCGACCACAGGATGAAGACATACAATCAAATGTGCTGGAAATAGTTGGATCAAATATTCAGTCGACATACATTACATGCCCAGCTGACCCAGCTGCAACACTTGGCATAAAACTTCCATTCCTTGTTATGATTGTGAAGAATATAAAGAAGTATTTCACTTTTGAGATTCAAATTTTGGATGATAAGAATGTCAGAAGACGATTTCGAGCATCTAATTTCCAAGTGTGTAAGTCTGCCCCTGTTTGCATTGTATGGGTTTCTTGAAAATCTCTTGGCCATTTATTTATTCAATGTCCATTTTACGTATGAGTACTCTATTATTTGACAGAAATTCTGGCTAAAATCTTGGTTTGCCTTGTCTAAATCCAATTGTGGAAGTACATTGTACAAAAAAGTTCCACTAGTTTGAATAATTCTGCAGGATAAAATTATAATATTATTTAATGTAGAACTTGTTTATGGCCCACAACACTTGTTGCAACTCTGCCCAGTTTGATGAATGTGCAATTTGACATTTTTTTTTTCTCTTTTCTAATTTATTGATATTATTATGAGGTAAAATGTTACACTTTTGGGTTTAAATATGTTTGGTCCCTATAAAATTGTTTTCTTTTTCTCTTTATGTTCTTTGCTGTTAAATGTTTACATAGCTGTTAAATGCTAACTTGTCATGTTAACATTCAATGGAGATAAATTGATGGCAGGGAATGAAACCAGACATTTTAAAATTTCTCATGATCAAAATAAAAATATTTACAGGAAGCAAAAGAAAAAATCATGAATTTTGTAACTAAAAACTTATTAAACTCTCCACCCTTTTTGTTTGGAAGCGGAGGAGAAGAAAAAGAGAAAAGAAGGGGGGAGAAGGGGGGGGGGGGTGTTACGTATGTAACGACAAGGTTTGAGTTTATATTAGCTCTACATACTAGTTATGAAAATCTTGTAAGGACTTGTGTTGATTTTAAATGATTCAATAGCTTGCTAGAGGCAGTTATTTAGTACCAAGCGATCATTTTTAAGCTCAATGATAATGATGATGATAATTACTACTAAAAAGATATATTTGCTTATTTATACCGTTGCATTTTCTTTGAAAGCAAATCTCAAGGTCACCGGTTTTCGGAAGTAAACACCTTTCATCTTCAAGCATAGATGCCTTGTTCTGTATGAATTACTGTTCAGATATGCATCCCAAGTGATGAACTATTTTGTATGTTACAGGCTGTCACTAGAGTTAAGCCATACATTTGCACCATGCCGCTTAGAATGGATGATGGGTGGAATCAAATCCAGTTGAACTTAGCGGACTTCACGAAGAGAGCATATGGCACAAATTATATGGAGACGCTGCGGGTTCAAGTGCATGCAAACTGTCGCCTGAGAAGGATATATTTCTCCGATCGCTTGTATTCTGAAGAGGAACTACCACCAGAATTCAAATTGTACCTTCCGATGCAGGTTAGAGATGCCCCCAATGTGCAACCTTAACATCTCTTCTTTCCATCTCATTTGATTCAGGCCTTATATCATTTTCTATTTATCGTCTGCAGAAAGCATGAACAAGTCATAGCATGAGGAATTCAGAGCTTGAAGGCGGTCGAGCGATGGATTTTTTTTTTTCGAACACTATAATTGTTCTATTTCCCCTCTTTCTGTCAGAAATTAAGCAGTAGTTTGGTTCTGATGTATGGTGATTTATGCTTATATGTGATAGTATCTTGCTAAGAACACAATGATGAATGAGATGCAACTGGGATTGCATGAATAATGTACATTACATGGTTATATGAAAGCTGGCCTGTATGCTTTTCTAATGGCCCGTGTGTGATTCTAGGGTTTCATGAAATAGACGATCAAACACGTTGTTAGTGACATTTGTATAGGGCGAAAAAAAGTTTTGGCCTCTTATGGAATTCGACAAAAATGCTTGCAGATAAAGTTCAATTTCGAGTTCTTGAATCGATGCTTTGTCTCGTCTTGTATATGTATGATTGTTCCGGCAGGTTAGGCAGTGTGGGTTTTCAGCGGGATACTTTTCCGGTGGTTTAGGCCGGCCAACAGCTTTAAACAGCTTTAAACAGGCTTAAATTTATTTATTTTTTATCATACAAGATATTAATTTAATTTAATTTAGAAGTATCATATGCTATAACTTATTTTACTTTCCACATATTTATATTATATTACATGACACACCACTCCCATTAACATTATTGCCAAAATGAGTTAAATATATTGTTTATATTCCTGAAGAAGGGAGAGGAATGAGTGAAGTAGTGTTGATGAGGAAGCTGTTCTGCAACCAGTTGGTAGAAAAGCCCCATGACTCCGGTGTGACCTCGCGTGGTGCTGCTGTAGTGCTCCAGAGTTAATTTTGAGTAATGCTACACATCCAAGTCATTTTATGAACCAAGTCCAACTAAGTTAAACAATAAGATTTAGAATAATACTAGCCATAACTGATTTTTGTTATGTTAAACTAACTTTGTTGGGCTTGGTTAACAAAAAGACTCAGAGAAAAAGATCCTCTAAAAGTGATAAAGTAATGCTTTAATTACCTTTGAATTTGTAATATTTATTATCTGTGAGCCCCATTATCTTAATTCAATGGTGATTAATGATGTATTTTTTTTTTCCTCTAAAGTGACAATACAACTTTAGAGGATTCAGATCCAAAGACTTGGATGTGTATCATTATTCTTTAATTTTTCGCCATCAATGATCTTTACAGAACCTGGTTTAGGATAACAAGTGGTCATTCCTACAATGTAACCGGACTCATTTCCTGCATTATCCCCAGTTCCATAATTTGCCATTGAGGTACATGTAACCCTTCCACCCTGCACAAATCTCAGAACACAAGCTACACAACAATATACATTTAACTTCTTGATCAAGACATATATCAGCTTTCAAATTGCAAAACAAGGCCAAATTGTGCTTGACCAAAATATTTTTCACCTATGATCCTAACTTGAAAATATCACACCGGATGATGAACAAAAAACAGAATTTAGAGGAAAGAATCATTGTTCTTTACAGGTTGAAATAACAACTTTTCATATGAAGTCATGGCACTAGAAAGTAATTTCCACTGATTCCACCTGAATGAAGAAATGAAGAACTTTTTCTATCATCTTATGCTGAAAAAATAAACAACTTTTTCTATGGTCACTCTTCATAAACAAGGACGAAGATGATGACTGGTACTAGGAAGTTACTGTCCCCAACCCATTTCCGGCCCATCCCCACCATTGTCCATAACTCTCTTGCCGATGACACCCAATTGAATTCTATTGCACCGTTTTGCCCCAAAGACATTTCCGGTTTAGCCACTGATCTCATCAAATCATATTTTGATAAGGGGTCCATTGAAGAAGCACGCATGCTGTTTGATGAAATGTCACATAGAGATGTTGTCACTTGGACTGCTATGATTACTGGCTACAATTCTTGCAACCACCATGGTCGTGCGTGGAGCGTGTTCTGTGAGATGTTGAGATACGGGACGCGGTCTAATGAGTTCACCTTGTCTGCAGTTTTGAAGACATGTAAGGGGCTGAGTGCGCTTTTGTGTGGGAAGTTGGTTCATGGGTTGGCTATAAAGAATGGTACTCAAGGGTCATCCATATATGTTGATAATGCACTAATGGATGTGTATGCCACTTGCTGTAGTAGCATGGACAGTGCAAGAATGGTTTTTGAGAGTATCCTTAACAAGAATGCTGTCTCATGGACAACTTTGATAACTGGATATACTCATAGAGGAGATGCTTATGGTGGCCTTCGAGCTTTCCGCCAAATGCTTCTGGTAGGTTCCCACTTTTCTTCAACTTTTCTGGTTCCAAATCCATGTTTGTTTTACTCAAAACGATGGGTCTCATAGCAGCAAAGAAAAACAATAGAGAACACATTTTTTTTTCTTTTCAACAAAATGTTAAATTGTGTATTCATATAATGGATGCTGTGAGATTTCTACCACTTTGTTCCATCCTACAAAACTCATGTATTCTGTTAAGATTAAGGCTCCTCTAAGGTGATAAACTAAGGAGGTAACCACAATCATTAACCATTTATTGATTAAGGGTAGGTAACCTCTAATTTTCTCATTTGCGAGATAAACTCACCTTAGAGGAACTTCAAGGAAAACATCAAAATTCTTGGTAGAGACTAGCTCAGTATAATGGGGTTTTCATATTTCCTTGGTGATAAACAGGAGGAAGGAGAGCTGAGCCCCTTCAGCTTTTCAATTGCTGTTAGAGCTTGTGCATCTACTGGCTTGGGTAATTTGGGCAAGCAAGTACATGCTGCAGTGATTAATCATGGATTTGAGTCCAATCTTCCTGTCATGAATTCTATCCTGGACATGTATTTCAAGTCTTGTTCAGCATGCGAGGCAAAGCAATTATTCTTTGAAATGAATCAGAAAGATACTATCACATGGAATACCTTGATAGCTGGTTTTGAGACATTGGATCCTGAACAATCATTCTGCATCTTTTCTCAAATGGTATCTGAAGGTTTTAGTCCAAATTGCTTCACATTCACCAGTGTGGTAGCTGCATGTGGTAACTTAGCGTTTCTGTATTGTGGGCAGCAGCTTCATGGGGGAATTTTTCGTAGAGGCTTCAATAACAACTTGGCATTATCCAATGCCCTTATTGACATGTATGGAAAGTGTGGAAACATAACAGATTCACATAAAATATTTAGCCAAATGCCATGCAAAAATTTGGTCTCCTGGACTTCCATGCTGATTGGATACGGGGCTCATGGGCATGGAAAAGAAGCTACTAAATTATTCAATGAGATGGTCAGATCAGGTATCAAACCTGATAGGATAGTGTTCATGGCAGTTCTGAGTGCTTGTAGCCATGCCGGACTAGTGGATGAGGGCCTGAGATATTTTAGACTATTGACAAGATTTTATAATGTTGCACCCGATCAAGAGATATATGGATGTGTAGTCGATCTGCTTGGGCGTGCTGGTAGAGTAAAGGAAGCTTATCAACTAATAGAGAATATGCCTTTTAAGCCGGATGAATCTATATGGGTTGCCCTTCTTGGGGCTTGTAAAGCTCATAAACAACGAAGTATAGGCAAACTGGCAGCTTCAAGGGTGTTGGAAATGAAGCCAAATAGGGCTGGAACTTATGTGCTTTTATCAAATTTTTTTGCTGCTGAAGGTAACTGGACTGGTGCTGCCTGCTTAAGGAAGCTTATGAGAGGTATTAAAAATAAGAAAGAGGCAGGGATGAGCTGGATTGAATTGAAAAACCAGGTTTACAGTTTTGTTGTTGGAGGTGAATTTGTTTCTTCAAACGAGCAGATTGTTGAAGTTTTGGAAGTATTGATTACGCATATGAAAGATTTTGGATATACACTTGACTTAGATTGCTTTGTACATGACCAAGAAAATGAGGTTTGAACACAAGCCATATGGTTAATATGTCATTGCCGAATGCTCAGCTGTTCATAGCAGCTCATTTGGTTCAATTCTTGCTATCTCAATCAACTTGTTCATAAGAAACCGGAAAGAGTCCAGCATTTTACATGTTTTAGCAGAGAGAGTTGCTTCGATTAGTTCAGAAAATAGAAATCAACAGAAAATTAATTGAAAGAAGAGCAGGTTATCTTTTGATTAAGTTCTGTTCTTTCTTGCTCTCAGGGACACAAGAATAATTTATTAGAAGAGAGAAGACAAAAGTAGGAAGATGTGGAATCTTTCCAACAGCAAACAAAACGAAAATTGTTTCCTTTCTTGCGTTGCTAAGTTGCTAACAAGCCAGGGTCCTAAGCTCTACAAATGCTACAGACTAAAGAGGAAGGCAAATAATGGCAATGAATTTTGCATGAGATTTGTGAGCTTAGTCTGCTTAGATGTTTGTATACTTAGAATCAAATGATATTTGATGCTGATCAAGAAAGATGAAAGAGGTAGTTATTACTGAATAGGGATGACTGTTTCATTCTGATTGTGATTTGATGGGGAAATGAAATTAGGAATCACACTCCTTGTTTTATGCCATTCATACATGTATTCAATGGGTGAAAAATACCCTTCTTGTTACGTGCATATTGCACATATTGTGATTTTTTTTAGCTATTGTTATTAATTTTTTATACTGGATTACCTCCCCTCCAAATCTAATGAAGTTCAATTACTGAAGCAAAACCGAGATAACGAAAGCAATAACAATAAGAATTTTTAATGACAGATGACACTTAGAAAGTCACTCATTCAAGTTTAGCAACATTTTTGGACTTGACATCCTCCAAACCTAGGAAAAATGAAGAAAATCTATGGTGGCGAATAACCAATGTAAGGATGAAAACATTAGCTGCATGAAACACTAAGCTTGCCACCCAAAGCTCTATGAATACATTTTTACCCTTGAACTCAAGCAGATAACCCCACATTAGCCAATGGACCTGAGCTCCCATCCATGAAAGAATGCAAAGCATGCCATCCCATTTAAGCTTCATTTTGCTCCATGGTAATATCAGAGGCAACAAGCAAAAGAACCATACAAAATACTGTGCAGTTATCACCTGCAAAATAAAAAAGCATTTATTAGTGCACTCATGGTCTTGAGCATTAACTTAATTACTCTAAACTAGAATAAAATAGCACAATATTCTTTCAAATATTATTTATTTTTAGATATTATCGCTTGCAAATTGCAAAAGGTATATTAATTTTATGATTTGAGTGTACAACATAGTTCCCAATATAGACAAAGTTGTGCATCATATAAAGAATCTAATATACCAAAGTCCTTACAAACAATTAAATGGGAATAAGAACTAGTGGAAAATTTAAGTGCAAACCTTGTTGAATGCTACAAATGCTACAGTCTGAGCAAATAGACAGAATGGCAAATCCTTTGCAAAACAGAAAATAAGAACCAGCTGCACCATGAACTGCGGCAAAAATGAGATAAGCTTCTCCACCACTGAAATATCATAACCATAGTGAAGATAGATGTGATAGAAATAGATGGAGAAGTTGTGCCTTGGGTCTGTTCTAGTAAGGTGGTATAGTAGTGCCTCATGTAGGAATTCCCATCCATATAAATAATAGGACAAACCAGTAAATAAGAAGAAAACCGCTGCCGAAACCAGTCCAAACATCAGCCTCTTCCTTGTAAATATGCATTTTAAGAGATTATGTAAGGAACACAAGCTCCCATCATTGAGTCTTTCTGCTTGAGCAGCAGTCCAGTTCTTTAGGATAGGTTTCCGATCAGATGGGAAGAAATTTGGATCAAGAACCAGGACAATAGGGATGGCATAAATTATGGGATAGATCCTGAAATGGACAATAAGTCCATACCAAAATGCTGACTGCAACAGATTACCTGTAAAATGTGAGAGGAAAAAGATAAGGCACAAAAGCATACAATGAAGTCTTCAAAAGACATGCAAATATCAAATATTGTATACCTTTTACAAAAATATGTTGCTTTGAAGCATCAACAGAATTTGAACTTAACAATAAAAAATGCAAGGCTCTAACATAAATTATCAACAGAGGAAAGGCAAAAGTCGAATTAAAACGTAGCTAGAAGGCTGTTTTCTGATCCCCTATTCCACCAAATACAACATCAATTATATACTGCAGTTTATTTAGCTTTCAGAATGATTGGAAGGAGATATTTAAAATCGAACAGGGTCAAAAAGTGAAGATTATTATTATCATTGTCCATTTAAAAAAATAAAAATCAGGCTTTTTACTATACATGTTGAAAAATTGACTTACTATTTTATTTATATTTCTTTTTTTTTATTGATTCTTGTCATTTTATTGAAAGTTAGGGTCAAAATATTTGTGAAGAGTCACCGAAACGCAGAATGTAAAACCTATTTGTGAAAACTGATTTTTCTTATATCAAGATAAATGGCCAAAATATAGCTACCAGTGGATCAAACATAATAGCCACATGTTAGAACATAGAAAGGATTACAGATTAAAAGATTGACAATCTATACTCATTACACTATTTACATCATAGAGAAGTAGAACTGTACCTTTCATAAGACAGATAATTATCCACAATATCATGGCACAAACAACAGGTTCACAGTTCCCACGTGTCCCTATGGTGAAAGTAAATGGATTGAAGAGCCATGTCATGACACAATAGTTGCAGAGTTTTCTGGGTACCTTCCTCTGCTGTAGAATAAAATGGATAAAATATCCCACCAGCAAATCTGCATTTTAGACATGATATTTATGGTTAGGTATAACGTTTGGAAAATTATTCAACACAGGATTTCTATAAAGAAAGTTAATCTAGACTCAATTTAAAGTAGTTAATTACAAACGTTAAAATAAGGGCAATACCAGGACTGGCTCAGAGATAGGAAGAAACTAGAAAGTAAAAAAAAAGGTGTAAAATTGTTATTGTTTATTCATTTCAGGGATCTGACATTCTCTACAAAAGAATAACCAAATGACAAAACATCTCTTCTTTCAACCTTATCCTTTCTATTTATTTATACTAAATCCTAACTAAGCATTTATAACTAAGAGGGGCCTAAAAAGGAAATTTCTCATAATTGTGACTCCAACATTGTAATAACCATATTTCTGATGCAATAAGCTATAAGATATAGTTCCATCTCTATTTTGAAAGAATTAATTTTTATTTTTCTACTTCCTATAAAAGGAAAAATTGGCTGAACAAAAAAAGAATCTATGTTAAACATCATCTAATATACACTACACAAGACATAATTATCTGCACAAAACTAAATCCATACCTGAAGCTGAGAAGATAAACTTTCCCCAAGATCGATGGATTAATGAATTAGGAATGAGAAGAAATGCAAGCAAGGGGGAATAGCGATATGTGGTCCTCTTATAAGGGGAATCACCCGAAGCCATTAAAGACGCAGCATCAGAAAATACTAGGTAATCAACATCGGTATAATTAACCTCCATATGAGCATCTTGCCACTCTCCATATATAATTAAAATAACACGAAAAATGGCAGAGAATAGAAGCAGTGACGTAAAATCCAATGATCGCATAGCTGAAAGATTAATCATGCTGACAAATTAAAAAAAGATGGTCAATAGTAACACAGTTAATCAACTATACATCTTCAAGTACACATAAGGTTGCCTCAGATATCTTAGCAACAAGCTGAAAACATTGACTTCGCCATTATCATTATGGCCACAGTGGATTTTAATAGAAGATGCTACCTTTGTCTCTTCCAGATGATTTATCATTTCTTGTAGCACTGTGGGATCCAATTAGTATAACTAGTAATTCAATCAGTTCAAATTTGTCATGATTTGATTTTTTTCAGTTTTGTTAATCAAGATTGTTGGTTTAAATTTAACTACTATCACCTTAAGGATCAATGGACCTAACATCGCGACCTATGACACCAGTAATGGGAGCAGCCCTTGTATTAGAAGCTAATCAGAGATACTATACGGAAATAAAGTTGCACCTTGCTAACAGCTATAACTTTAGAACTAGTGGTAATAACTCATTCCAAAGTGCTTGTTCAAAGTTGCACCCTTGCTAACCACTATTGCTTTCTATTGGCATCAGAGTGCTCTTAAACTTGCAGTCTTCTGTCATAGTTAATCGGCAATTGGAATAAAGCAATGTAGCTTAAAGTTCATATATATCCAAACACACCCAGGCATTTTATCAAATAGTTAAGGTGCAATTAAGAAACAACTTTAAGATGAGAAATTGAGAATAGAGAAATGAAAAAGACAATTCAGTTTAGAATGTTATGTAACTGGGATTACCTGAGAATCTCAATAGATTGCTATGGCAAATATGAGGATCCAGAGGAGCCTTTGGGTTGGGTCTGCTACTTCACCGTCAACGAAGAGGAACGGAGGCACCAAAGCGCGACATTAGCGACGGCAACCTGGCGTCTTCGGACAAGGCAACGACAACCCAGCAACGGCGGAGCTTTCACTCCGGCAACGACGGCATCTTCGAGTCAACGGCAGCGAAGAGGAACGGGTGGGACGAAGCTGAAGGGGCCTTAGGGGTTACACAGGGAACCAGTAAGGGTGGGTCGGGTTTCAGGGTATATGGTTTCGGTCGGGTTCTGGTTGTTCGAGTCGGGTAATCCATTGCTGGCCCAAGGACAAGCCCAAAACAAAAAATAAAATAAAAAACCAGAAAACAACGATTAATGATTTAGAATTAGAACTGCTCAAAGAAATAACCATAAAACTAAAAAAAACCAAAAAAAAAAAACCATAAAACTAAAAAAAAGTTAAACTTGTTCACGCGTGTTTTCTTTACTTAGATATGTTTTAATAAAAAATAGGGTAAATACCATTTCTGGCCCCTGAACATTTTAAAGTGAGACATATCGCACTTTTATCATCCAGAAATCTCAACCAGATCCTCAACCATTAATATAAGTGGACAAATCGACCCCTGTGACCGGTTGCCAACAGGTTGTCTGGATGACGTGTCAGGTGGAGGCTGAGTTGTCAACTCCAGATGCCACGTGTAAGTAGAAGTTGTTGCAGGGACTCAAAACCCCCTCCCTGCAACTGAAACGGCGTCGTTGCATTGAGTTAACTCAAATGCAACCTACTCCCTGACCCAATCTCTCTGTCTCTGAAAAAACAAAAATCAGCCTTCATGAGCTCCTCCGACCTCTCCTCTCTCTGGCTCCCTCCGCCACAATCCGCCGCCTCCACCTCCACCTCCGCAGCACCACCACCACAGCAACAACAACCACCTCCTCCGCCGCCGTTCAACCAGGAAACCCTTCAGCACCTCCTCCCTTCCATTTTGCCGGCTTCCTCCCTCTTCTCCAGCTCAACAGCCTCCTTCACCACAGAAGCTTCCAAATCCGAATAAATCCGAATGATCTGAATCTCCGCCTCCGCCACCACCGGACTTCACGTTGGAAGCCGACAAGATCACGCCGGAAGTAAAAGACAGTATTCCATCCTCAATGCTGCTCCGCGAAGTAGAAGGGTCGTTGAGCCACAACGAAGAAGGATCGTTCTCTCCTTGATCACAACGCAGCTTCATGCACTTGTGGTGAAGCTTGGGGTTTCTGGGTGTGTTAGAGTCTGCAATGCTTATATGGGGTTGAAGACTGTGGTGTCTTGGACTGTGGTCTTGGAAGGTGTGGTGAAAGGGGAGGGTTTGGAGAATGGGCGGAAGGTGTTCGATGAAATGCCAGAGAGGAATGAGGTTGCTTGGACTGTGATGATTGTGGGGTATGTTGAGAATGGGATGACTAGGGAGGCTTTTGAGCTTTTGAGGGAAATGATTTTTGGGTGTGGGTTTGTGTTGAATGATGTGAGCCTTTGTTCGATTCTTTCGGCTTGTTCGCAGTCTGGGGATGTGAGCTTGGGGAGGTGGGTTCATGGGTATGCTGTGAAGGAAATTGGGTGGGATGTGGGTGTCATGGTGGGGACTGGGTTGGTTGACATGTATGCAAAGTGTAGTGGCGTGGAATGCCATGATTGGTGGGTTGGCCATGCATGGGAAGGGAAAGGATGTGGTGGATATGTTTGATTCCATGATCGGAGAAGGAGTGAGCCCTGATGCAAATAGTTTGGGAAGGGAAAAGATGTGGTGGAGGAGTGCTGGGGAGGGGTGGTGAGTGGAGGGTGTTGCCGGTGGGGATGAGAACAGTTTGGGCAGGGAGGGGGTTTTTAGTCCCTGCAACAACTTCTTCTTACACGTGGCACCTGGAGTTGACAACTCAGCCTCCACCTGACACGTCATCCAAGCAACCTATTGGCAACCGGTCACAGGGGTCGATTTGTCCACTTATGTTGATGGTTGAGGACCTGGTTGAGGTTTCTGGATGATAAAGGTGCGACATGTCTCAAGTTAAAATGCTCAGGGGTCGGAAAGGGTATTTACCCTAAAAAATAAAAAATATTTTTTTTAAGAGATTTGAACATACTCAAATACAATTATGTCTGTGTGTCTAATATTATTTTTAATTTATATTTTTTATATAAATTTAAAAATAATATATATTATTATTTATTAATACAAAAGATTATCTTATATTATTTATATAATTAAAAAAGACATTAAAATATTTTAAAACAATTATGGTGAACTAAGTTCTATTTTGATGAAAGGAACTTTTGATGAATTTTCGAAATATAGAAACTCAAGTACAATTAAATTAATTTTATGTGAAGTTGATAGTTGAGAGCTGTTAGATGACAATTTAGTTAAATCTATTAAATTATTTAGCTATTACTTCACATGAAGTTAACTACACATGAATTTTCACTCATAAAAATGGCTTTTTCCATGCCTAAGTGAATCATACCACTTCATTTATTCTTGCAAAAGATTCCTTAGAAATGTTCGTTACTATTGAATATTGATTGACTGAGGATGTAAATGATGATGCTGAACTTTGAACTTTAAGTTGTACATTGATTATTTGGATTGTGGTTAGTAATTTGTTTTTGTGTAGTAGGTCAAATTAATTTGATTCTTAAGAATGGGAGAAATTTGTTATTCTAAGTGGGTTTTGGTTGATGAGATATTACATCTTATGGTGTGTCACCATTGTTTTCTACTACCATTTGTACTAGATAAGTTTTTATAAAATTCATTTAATATTTAACTAATTTAGGTTGGTCGAGTGATCAGTTCCGCAATAAATTAATTCTTGACATATCGGGTTAATTAGGGAATATCGTAGGCAATTAAAAAAACATTTATTTAACTTTAAAAATCCTAATATATCTCTTGAACTTTGCATTTTTCTTACTTAGAATATTACTATAGTAGTCATGTGCTGATGTTGTTAACAGAAAATTAATAATTATTTGTGTGATATAGTTGCATGCTGAAAAATAGACAAGTGAATGGACACAATATTGTAGTCTTTAAATACAAATAATTTTCTTTAGTTCTTGCCAAAGAAAGACAACAAAAAACTTAGAGGTGAACCACTCCATCACTACGGTGGATTGCTATCATATTCATCACTACTTCAAAGACTTCATATGATACTAATATCTCTAACATGGAATCTTAGAGGTGAACCACTCCATGACTGAAAATGGAACCTTGATCAAAGCCAGACCAATCTCAACTATGAGGGTCACACAAAGGCAACATGGACATATGCATGTCAAAGTCAACCTGAAAACAATTCAATTTCATCAACCTCTGAAAAGAAACAACCCTCTACCAAAAATTATCCATTTACCTTTAAAAGCTACACACCAATTTATATATTCAACACAATTCATATTTTAAACGAATCTAATAATTGGATAATTAGTAAGTAATTAGTTAATTGGGATTATTCATGAAATAATATTAAAAACATTATACTAGTTACTTTCTCATATTCTTTATACAATTCTCACCTACTAAACATTAATAATTACCACGACTCCACTGACTTGACTCGATTTGACTGAAGTTGCATGACTCGACTCAATTAAGGGACCAAGTTCTTTACCATCTTAATTAATTTTACATCTATTATTTTTTTGTAAAATCGATAATATATATTTATCTATTGTAGATGGTATAGAAAAAAAAAAAGTCAAAAACACTTACCCAACGATCCAAACAATGATACCCACAAGGGAGATTAGAAGAGAAGCGAAGGCAAAAGGTAGGCCTAACAGAAACCCAATAGGCCTGCAACACATTATATATGGCTTTGATAAATGCTAATGCCATTTGTTTTAGTGCTTATTGCCTTATATATCTGAAGTTTGCTACTACCTCCTATATATGTTAATTTCTGAGAAGGCAAATACAATATAAATTATAAACTACAACATTGACGGTGGAGCACAATTATAAATGAGAAAGTCTAGAGGTCAGCAGATTTTGTGGTTTTTAGCTATCAATTAGTCATCAATGATGTTTTTAATGGTGTGAAATTGTATTTAATGATGTAGAATCGTTCAATTTTCTTTTGATAGTTAAATACTGACTAAAATTTAACAAAAGTGCTAACCCCTAACATTCCTTATTATAAATATTTTTAGAAGAGATTAATCAACTTTCTTAGTAGTTTCTTTTTATTGTCCACATGTCATGTTATATGATATTGTAACATAAAAATTATGCAAGTGGGATACTTTACTAATATATTGATCTTGATAAATGATTAGATATTAAATAAATAAATAAATTGTTTTGAATTTTTAATACTAGAAATCTGACAATTAGATTCTTATAAAAGCCACACAAACACGTAGATATTTTCGCCGGTTACCAAACCAAGTTGATTACCAATAATATGATTTCACGTTGATTAATGCGTCTTTCTACGTGATTAACAGACCTTCCTCCTTGCATACGAGTAAACGACACTTGCTTGTAGATATGGATAAAGATTTAATTATAATTTTATAAAAAAAAAATTATCCTTTCTAGTCAGTTAAATGTTGCAAAGGCAAAGCCGATTGAGTAAGGCCATGTAATATCTATGTTGTCCATGCTGAGTTTGAATTATTGAATATGATGCAATGTTTGTTAACCTACTCTTTGGTGATGCTAATCATCATATACGTCAAATAAGGAACACCAAAGGAGGTAATGCTCACTTTGACCATTTTGACGACCAAAATCTACAAAGCCTAAAATTACATAGTGCAACAATATATTCGGCTTATAAGTAATTTGGAAAAAAAAAATGACATAGCTATATATCAGAGAAATTTTCATGCATCATAAAAAAAAATTATGCAGACAATTAATTGTGTATTACAGCATTAATAAAAATATCTAATTTTCAAGCTCACTATTCAAAAGTCATCTAAACTTATAAATCTGATTGAATAATAGTACACAGAGCATCAAAATTAAACTCTATATCAGGGTACAAGTAGACTTTCCTATACTTATTGTAGATTGTCATATCCCGAACAAGCTAATACAAACCCACCCTTAGTGTTGGATGATAAATAATAAACAGAGAATAAATGCTAATTTAAATTGACAGCTAAATGGAATAAACAATCAATTATTACCAAGGTAGTAAACTCGTAGTTTTTACTTCGACTCGATGAGCTGGCATAAAATCGTAATTCGTAGAATCGTAAGACGAAACGTAAATATAACTCGTAAATTATACAAATATATATATATAAAAAATTATACCATAAAATTAATTCAATATAGTATATATATGAACATATCATTATATGTTTATCAGGATATGAATATGGCCAATTTATCATAACGCATTGTATGCAGAAACAGAGTTAATCATGGAAAACAAAATTTTATATATGTCATGTACATCGTGTATAACATCAAATGCATTATTAAATCATCCGTCAATATATATGGACATGAATACAAGAATATAATTTCAATATATCAACCAAAAGAGAATTTAATATAACATATTTTTAGAACATTAGAGTAGTAACGCAGAAGAACAATCATGAGGTATGACCTCCTGAGTAACTAAGAACACCACATATAAAAACAGAGCATAAAAGTGGAAAACAACACAACGACAGAATTAGCAAAGCGGTGATTCGGCGAGGCTTAGTGGGGACTAGAAAGACAGAAGCATTCACTGGAACAACATTGACGGTGACAAGCAGCAAGTTTTGGCGAGAGCAAAAGAGAAGGAAGAGATTAAGTCATCGAGAGATTGAGCGAAAACAAAAAAAAAAACCTCCCACAATTAAAATTCCAGGAGTCTAAAAGGGACAGAAATGGCACCTAGGGTTTCATCATTCTTCACCACTAATTGAGCTAAGAAACCATGCTTCTCCTCAATCTGCTTCCTTAGATGCTACACGACAAGAAATCTACGATTCTAGCAAGCCGGCGTTTTTGCTCGGCGATTCTGCATGAACGACTACTTTCCAGAACGAAGACTAGAATCGAGACGAGAGGAAGAGATAAAGTCGCAAAATCGTGCGATTCAGCGAGTTGAATCGCGATTTTGTCTACCTTGATTATTACAAGGATAAAGTCTTAATTATGGCAATTGAGACTTTTTCCTTGTAATTGTTGATTGTTTACTCTCTTTTATCTGTCAAATTAGCATTTCCTTAAACAAAAGAGAGATTAAAAGAAAGGGAAAAAACAAAACCAAGTGGTAGAAATTGTTAGGTTCGCTGTTGATATGAACACGAAAAATGAGTAGAGAGAAAAAATTTTCTATCCCGATTTCACTTCATTTGGTTTGTGATAAACTAACACTCACACTCATACACATAAAAGACCTACCTTCAGATGAAATCATTGAAATCAGAATGCAGTTTTACAAAGGTCCTAAGCATTAGCACAAATATATTGATAGTGAATTTATAAGTGGTTCCTAATCACCTTAGGGGGGAAAACTCCATGTTTGCTTCTTAAAGACTAGATGATGTTACAACAGCAAGATTGAGACCGAACCTAGTTACTGGTCAATTGTCATTGCTTCTGAACCTCCACTTCCATTCTCCATCCCATTCTTAAGTTCCTCGGTTGCTATTCTCATCTCCTCGACCAGATTCTTCTGCTCTTCCTCTATCGTGTTCTGCAACTCATCCACCTGAAGAAAGGTTAAGCAACAGCGACAGAATAAATGTTACTGTAAGTTGTTTTACATGCACAACATTTTCCTTTCCAAAATGCAGGATACAACATACAAGTACAAGCTGAAATATTAGATAGAATAAAGAAAAAAAAATAGATAAATGCAGTTTTCCTATCATTCTAAGCATCACACAACATATTCAGCAAGCATAAAGGTTTAAACATGGCACAAGATTTTAAGACATGAAAATCAGTGTTGTTTCATAAATTTAAAAAACAAATACTGTAGTCATAAATCTTGGCCTTTTAGAAGGATTGGCTTGTATTAAAATTGGCAACCTTTAATCGACATGTACCAAAAATATTAAGTACAGACTGGAAGAACAACTTCAGCAAAACAGAAGAAGAGAAAAGCAGAATATAAAACAATTTGTTTTGAAATTTTTTAACCAAAGAGTCTCAATGTCTGAATCACAATCACCATCGACATACTAATTCAACAGTTTCAATTTTACATCTGACAAAGGTGAGCATAACAGAGATATAAATCTCCTGCAACCATCAAAAGATAAAGATAATAGTTGTGTTAACAAGTATGACAATATAGTTTGGATAAAGTTGGAACTTTTTAATAATGTTGGACTTAGATGGGAGGCGCTTACATTTGCAAAATAGCACATGGTCACAATATGTTACTATAAAGAACGTAAGGAAATGACAAATATGGCATAACTCTTGCACATTTAATCCCAAATTTTAGACTAGCTTTATAAGATAAGAATAAGCATTTGTGTTGAGTTCCATTATCATCAGTGCAAAGAGAGAATGGATAGAAAGAAATGTACAATGTGAAGTGTGATTCACCCTTTTATAGGGGGATGACTAAAACTAATAACAAGTTAACTGGATCATTATAGAAGAAATGCTGAGAGAATGAATTACTACTAAGCACTAATTCACTAAACCCCCAAGTCTTACTCCTTAGGCAGGGTTGCCTATACGTATTACATGAGGCCATAGTTCCTTGTCATAAATCATATCTAATTAAACCCATTTAAGCTTAAATCTCTATCATAACATGAATTACTACATTGATAGTTTTTTTCTATTGGTTCTTGTTCTTGTACAGAGAACCTCTAGTGTTCCTATTTTGTCTATTTGTAATATTTGTTCTCCACTAAATAAAATCTCCTTGACATTACTAAGAAATAATAAAGAAGAAAAAGTGAGACATGCTTGAGTCCAACTTTTCATACTAGTATGCCACAGCTATTCCTCAGCACAAATGACTTATTCTGTTTATCTGCCTCTTTTAAAATAGCATTCTATATTTCTGTTTTTGCATTCTCTTTTACAAAAATGAGTTCTATTTCTAAAACCATTCAGACTGCACCAATAAGTAATGCCTCTATGCATTCCATGGCAAGCCTATCAATTGTAAATCATCATGCAATTTCAATCTATAAGAGTATTTAATTGAATGCCGTATGTGACCAAAGACCAATGGCAGCCAGATATTATGAACCTATACAATTTATGCATTTTTAGAGAGTTTAGTTTTACTTTGACATTATGATGCAGCCAGGACCAGGAGCATTTTTTCCCTTTTCGATAAAAAAAGATTTGTGTTGATCATAAGAAAGAAGATGAAAAAGAGATCCTCTATACAAGAACCAAAACATACAAAAAGAACTATGAACAAGCATAGCTTTCCAATTTCTCAATATATGAGCGAATATCCTCTAAATAGACTGTGTACTCTAAACGAACAAGAGGCCAAGCACTTGAACTCTATCTATCACAAAAGATGCTTGTCATAAAATGAAATTGAAGGTGCAAGAATTGCACTTCAACCACATACTCGAGTTGGCGGCATACATAAGGCAATGCCACAAGAATTTGGCCTCCTTCCCCTTTGTTATACCCATAAAGCTTCCAAAAGCCGAGGACATTATATAGAGGGTTGAAGAGAAGGTAAATAACGGAAGTGGGTGGGTAAGTGGAAGGGAAAGAAGGGTATGTGTGGGTGGAATACTGGAATTGACCTCCTAGCATAGGATCTAATAGAATCAAAATTTTAATCCCAAATTGGATTGAAATACTAGATGTTCCAATTTCCAAATGTACTTCACATGATTATACTAAACTAAACATGCTCTAGAGTAAATCACAAACGTTTAATTGAGTTTGGAACTATTCAATTAAACTACATGAAAGCCATAATTCATAGCATCTACATTTACCACACAGAAGCATAACAGATAAACACAAAAAGGCAACCCTAAACCACAAAATTGATTCAAATTCTACAAAAGAAAAACAACAGAGCAATGAGATAAAGCCATCAATGCATATATCATAAGCGAGAACCACTCACCACATGCAACAAAAGAGCGAATTGCTTCTTCCGAAGCTCCAACAATCTGGAACCAGCAGTATTCTCCATGTCCAACGCCATGATTTCTTTCTCCAACTGCGTAATGAGCTTCTGCGTCTCTGACCTTGGCGGTTGCTGAGCAATCAATTTCCTGATAGCCTCACACTCCTCTTTATGCCGTCTCTCAACTTTACTCTCTTCCAGAAGCTTCTTAAGATCTTCAATGTCGTTCTGCGCTATCAAGATCTGTCGATTCGTTTCGTCCTTGAGCTCGTTGAAATTCTCTTGCTCTCTGATATTTGCATCAACAATGGCTTTGCTCTTCAGAAGCGGGATCTCGAAAGTCGTGAGCTCCTGCAAGAACGCTCTCGCGAGCTTATCGCAGTCGCTGTAGTTGTCGGCGTCGTCCTTTTCAATCTCGGAGACGAAAGCGGTGAACTTCTTCTGAAGCTTCTTCAATGGAGGCTCGCCCCTCGTTGTTGTTGTGCGAGTGAGAAGCCTGTGTTTGATGATGACGTCATCTTCGGCGGGACCGAAGGCGTATGTGGCTGCAACTGCCTCTCCCCGCCCTGAAACCTTTCTCCCTTTCAGCATCTCAATTTCTTCACAAACCCACTCTCAATTCTCGAACATGTATCAGTGTGTTGGGATTTGGGCTACACAGTTACGATTGGATTTGGGTTTCATTTTTTATTTGAAAAAAAAAGAATTGGGCTTGAATACTACTAAGTTGATAGGTTTTGGGCCTTTTTAATTTAAGAAAACAAAAAACAAACAACTAACTTGGGTTGAATTGTTTTGAATTATGTAAAATGTATGCAACCTTCTTTACTGTCTTATAGAGAGATATAGTGAAAAATAATAAAAAAATGTATGTAATAATCCTAACTAATTCGAGTTGCTCTAGTAATTAGTTCATCAATTCTATTACGTTACTAACAGTATTTTTGTCAATTTTTGTCAACTTTTATTTATGATCATGTTTAATGGAAGTGTCTTTATAGATGTGTATAATAAAAATATTTTTTTTTTTATGGCTATGTCTAATAAAAGTGTTTTATATATGTAATTTTTTGGATGTGTTTCATTATACATGTATTTAAAATATAATAATTAACTATTGTTGGCAATAAGTTGACAAATAATATATTGATACTTTATACTTTTCCTTAGTTCATTACTCTATTTAATCTAAGTGTCAGAAATTCAAATTTTATTTTAATGTATGAAATAATTCATTCATCAATAACAAATTCTTAAATATAACTTAGATGCTAAAACTCAAATTCAAAAATTACTTTTTTTTTTTTAGAATGTTGCACTATGCTAAAACTCAAATTCAAAAATTACTTTTTTTTAGAATGTTGCACTCCTTTTGTTAATTAAACAAATATTAGTTTTTTATTTGTTATATTTTATATTAATGATTCATACTTAGATCTTAAAATTTAAGATTCAAAATTTAAAATTTTAAAATTTAATATTTAAAATTAACATTAAAATTTGAGAGTATAAAGAGTACTGTACTTTTTATTTTTTCAAAACCTATTAGCTAAATGTTATATGCTTCACTCTTGAGTATACCTCTTTTATAGAGGTTTCACTTTTATCATTAAGAGTGATTGATAAGAAGTGGGAAAAAATAAAATATTTATCTCTTATATCATAATTTATTTTTCTAAAAAAGAAATACAACATTATTTTTGCATAATACAATTGTTGATTTAATTATTCTATGACTAGCCTTTAGTCTATTATTCCTTAAATAAATAAATATGAGCTATGAGTTAATACATAATTACTCCTTATATTTAGTAGTAAATTATTATGAAAAACTAAATAAAAAATTCAAAATTTTCAATCCATAACCATAACAAGTTTATACTTTATAGTATATGGATTAAACCCATATCAATTTAATAAACTTTTATTTGGATTAAAGTGTATGAACTTAATTTGATTTTTCTGTATTCAGTATTTTTTAATAAACTAATACTTAATCTCGTACAGATTTGCATAAACAAATTAGTTAAGGAGGATCAACACAAGCAATACTAGTAACCTTTGAAGTCCCACCTCGACTAACGCAGCACAGAACCCAATGCTTATAGGAATTCTGACAGGAGAGTCAAATTGCCGAGTTGGGTTGCGCTAACTTGTAACCCGAGTGGGGGCACTAAGGTGACGGAACACGGTTCTGGCTACGCTTGGTTGGGTGGTGGCTGCACCATGCTGGCTTGCCCACTCCAAGTTGAGAGTTGAGTCATGGCACCTGGACGAAAGCTCAAGTGTCCTGGCTCTTAGACTCAGGGGCACTGCGCCAGGCTGGCTTCACAGAGCAGCGAAAACTTTGGGCTCCCAACAGTGGAGGGATCACAAGCCGCTGCACCATTAGTCCGCATTGCCAAGCATGCCTTGCTCTTGAACCGTCGCCTTTTTGCCCTATTTTGACAACTTTGGATCCCACTGATAGTTAACTGAACTTGATATCGTGATGCTGCAGTAACAATCTTTGATAATGCCATCTATCTTTAATACTATATTGATTATCCAGTATTGTTAAATTAATCCCTCCTATTCATTGATATAAGCCTCATAAATACCTCTAATCTAATTAGTTTTACCATTTTACATTTGAGTCTGATGGTTTTGTGCAAAGTGTGTTGCAGTTGCTACTACTTCACATACTACTTCCCATAATAATAATAATAATAATAATAAAATGTTAGTATTGATTTCCAGAATAACTTTGTTAACCCAAACATTTCTTCCCCTATCAATAATCTCTAGAGGCTGAGTCCCCAAATTTTCTTTTCATAATTTTATGTAAACTTTATTCTACTCTCTTTTTATTGTGAAATTGATTTTTAGCCTCTTCCTAGATATTCGATATAATTTTAGAACAGCACCACAATGCAATATAAACATATTCCAAGGTTCTTTATAACATGAAAAGGTGTTCTATCACTCGTATAAATCAAATTATATATATGCCACAGTCAAATTCTCATAAATAATTCAAAGCATTTTCCATCTCCTCACCGGTTAGTTTCAGCTGCATATCCATGGACCTTAGTCTTAAACTTAACCCTCCACATTGGCATAAACAAATTAGTCGGGAGGATCAACTTGAGTAATTATTAACAATCTTTCAAGTCCTTCATCGAATAAGTAGCATAGAATCCAATGTTTATAGGTATTCTAACAGAACTGTTTATGCTGACTTCACACTGCTGCAGTTGCTATTTACACGTTCCTTTCTACATTTATTTTCCTTTCTACATCAAAATGATATAATTCTTAGCAGTTCTGCTATTCAGACAACCATTTCACCCAACTCAGTCAACTTTACCATAGGATCCATGACTCCCTTTCCAATCAATTTATTATATATTTATTGAAATAATATAAAAAAGTTTATTAGTAATCTTTTTAACATAAATCTACATGTTAGCTAAACTTTTATTTAGAAATTAAAAAAAATTAGTTGACATGTCTCTAACGACATATATTAAATTTATCAATTAAAAAATTATAAAATATATAAAATTTAAAATTTTCATATATTTATTTATTATGTATTTATTCAAATAAGATTTTTATTAACTATATATATATATATATATATATATATATATATATATAGTTAATACACATATTAACTAAATCTAAAAAATAAATATTAAAGGTCTGTTTAAATAAGTTAATAAGTAACTCTTTTTTTAATTTTTAACTTATGAAAAAAAACATAATATTAATATCTGATGTAATTTTTAAAATTAAATTATAACTTTTTAAAAAATTATTTAAGTCTTTGTAAAAAAATAAAAAAATAATTTCTCTCACAATAAAAGTTTTTTTATTATATTTTTTTAAATATATATTTTTAAAATTAAAAATCAAACATAAAATAATTTATTTAAAATTATTTTTAATATAAATATTTATTATTTAAATTTAAATAAAACTAACTAAACTGTTTATTCAGGACCTAAATCTCTTCATAGAAAATTTCACTTGATAGAATTAATATCTTGTGAGAATTTTAACCTTACCAAAGTGATACGATAAGAACGAGGATAGCTCAGAAGTTCAAAACATACAAATTCCTATATATTATGCTATCTCTTAATTCGATAAAAAATTTATTGTTAGTCAATAAATTATTATTATTATTATTATTATTTACTATTTGCATCAAATTTAATTGTTTTCTGAATTTTTATTATTGGTTTTATTATTTTATAAATATAAATATTAAATTCGTATAATAAATCCCTCTGGAAAGAATAATTGTTAAGTATATACTATTTCATTATTAGAATCATATGTTATTATTCCATCCTTATCCATTGTTAATAAATGCAATTAAATTTTTTTTTGTTCTTTATTGAAACAATATATATTAAATTCCTATTAAATTATCTACCACTAAAATGCGCATTGCATTGTATTTGGTCAAAGATGAATGACCATATTTTAAATTGGTCTTGTAAATATAAGTGTCATTAGTACATTTCTAGAAGAAAATTTTCAACCCAAAGAAAAAAAAATTTTAACATTTTTTCAAGCATTAAATATAATACGTACATACTCCATGTATATACTCCAAAATTTTCTCTCCATTTCAAAATATTTAGCCCAAAACAAAAATTACCAATAATTAAAAAATTAATAACATTCTTTTCCTCTATATTACATTATTATTGGAGTAAATTCGGACAAATTAAACAACATAATATTATCTAAATATTATAAATAGAACAAATATTTCAAATTTTTGAAAATGCAAATGAGACGGATATTATAAAACTAACACATGAAAATAATTTTAGATATGTCAAATTAAAATGCTATTAATATTTTTGTAACCATGTGCATAGCAATATAAACAAGGGTTTAGCTAAAGCGTATGATCAAAGTTTTTTGTGGTTATCTATCAATTGAAAAAGTTTTATAAAAAATTATAAAATTCAAATTTTTAATATAATTATTATACTTTTATTTAAGTAATAATAATTAAAAATTAAATGACCACTGATAATAATTTTAAAAATTTAATTAACTTGTATTTTAAGAATATATATTCACATTATAAATTAAAATTTTTATTAAAATATAAAAAATAATTTTTTAATATATTTATATATTTTGTATTATTAAAAATATTTAAAAAATGTTATTAATAATCATCTTATTATATGTATTCATAACATAAACTAACTAAATCTGAATTTTAATATGTACTTATAAATCATAAGACGTATGTTGACTATATCCTGTAAGCTAACAATACAAACAAAAAACAAAGTTGACGACTATATATTTTCCTTTTTTTTGGAGACATACATTATTCGGTAGTGTTTGTTTTAAGGTATCGAGACAGAGATTGAGAGACTGGGATTCAGTATCATATTTGTTGATTTAGAGATTGGTACAAAAATTTTTATATTTATTCCTAAAATTTTAATATTTCAGTATCTCTAAAAAGTTGAGACACAGGAAACTAAATTTTTAGAGATAGAGACTAAAACTTTAATAATATTTTATACCTAAAATACCTTTATTTCAATTAATTAATTTTAATTTTATCTTTTGTACAAATTAAATTAAAATTTTATTCTTGTTTTAATTTCTGTCTCCTACTTTTTACCAAATAAAATACTGAAATTTATTTTAATCTCTATCTCTTAGTCTTTGTCTCTCAGTCTCAGCTTTTTCGTCTCTGTTTCTCCACCAATCGTTATCTTACAGATGGTAAATTAATGCATTTTCTTGAATTTGTATCTTTGCTATTAATGCATTTTGTTTTTTTCAATTGCATTGACTCATCACAAAAGGATTACCTATCACATGCATGTTTTTCAGATAAGAAATGTCAGGGAATGAAGTTAATATCTTGAATAATGTCTTGTTTTTATATTATTAAAAATTTTAAAATTTAGTTTTTAATATTTAAAATTAATCAAATATTAACTAAAAATAATAAGTTTTATTCTAACATAAAAGTATTTTTAATACATATTTTTAATTTCATTTTATTCTGAGTCTCATATAATACTACATAAGTATCTGTGAGATTATATATTATTAAAAATTAATTTAAAACTCAATATAAAATGCGTCACTTCGATACTTAATTTTCTTTCAATTTAGCAATTTTATATAACAAAGTTACAATATTTATTTAATAAATATATATATATATATATGATAATATTTTACTCATTTTTTTTAAATAATACGTTATTTCCTCACTCGTATTAATATCATTTTTAAAATGATATCGAATATGTTTTGATTTCAAGTCAATTCAGTTACTTCAAACTAATACTCAAGAAGTATTCCATTGAAGTTATTCTAACATCTCTATTTTTAATTTTCAACACATAATTAATGAGTAAGTTATCAAATTAACACTTATTTTTCAATTTGGTTCTCAAATTTAAATTTGTCTTTAAAAATTTTAAATTAATCGAGTTATTTTTTTTGTCATTTTTTTTATTGATGGTGTTAAAATTTATTAATATGATACGTTAAATGATACCACAACATATTTTAGAATCTTAATTGACTACTAACATACTAAATTTATAAAATTAGATCAAATCAAAACTTAGTTAAAGAGAGAACTTGAGATATTGATTTAATCTAATTTTTTAAATTAATCATGTTAATAGTCAATTAGGATTACTAAGTGTGTGTTGTGATGTTACTTAACTTATCACATCAACAAACTTTAACACTGTTAATAATAAAAATAACTAAAGAACTAACATCTAGGAAGTACCGATACGACACGGATACGACGACACGTTTTTTTACATTGGATACGACACGTTTAGGATACGTTATGAATTAAAATTTAAATAATATATTAAATTAATAAAATATCATATTGTAAATATAAGAGTAAATATAATTGCATAAAAAAGCCTTAAAATTATGTAATTATTAAAAAAGTAAAAAATTTTAATCTACTATTGCCATCTCGCTAACAGAATATTTTAAAATTAAAAAGAAAAAATTGGTTAATCGGGCCATAAAATCACAAAATCAATTGAAGATTTGCAGTCCAACAGAAAGATCCGTCTCATAAACATCTGAATCGGGTCAGATTCGTTCGAATTCGTGACCATTCCACCAAAATTCTGCACCGCAAGAAGACATGCCGCTAATACGCTCGTTTGAAGTATCCATGGCGTGTCGGCGTTGGATTCGCGTCCGACACAGATACACTGGCACCACGAGAAAATTCGTATTTCATAGACTAACATAACTAATTTAAAATTTTTAAAAAATAAATTTAATAAAAAAAAATTTTGTAGACAAATTTAAAAAATAAATGATATTTCAATAAATAATTTGACCATTTACTCCACAATTAATATTATACATTTTTGCTTATAATCTTGTATAAATAGAATACATTGAAACTAATAACAAATTGAAGAGCAAACACAATCACACACACACCAAGAGAGAAAAGTGAGATTGAAGAAAGAAAAAAATGGAGGTAGTGATGTTGGTTTGTTTCATTGGCATGGTTGGAATGGTGATGTGGGTGGTTTTTGTGTATGGAATTGAGTGGGTAAAGTCTCAAAGGGTTAGAAGGAAGCTAAGATTGCAAGGTATAAGTGGGCCACCACCTTCATTTCTTCATGGGAATCTGCTTGAAATGCACAGAATCAACACTGCATCACAAGCCAAAGTTGTTCATAGTAGTGATCACACTCATGACTTCACTGAATCTCTCTTCCCCTATTTTGAAATCTGGAGAAAACAATACGGTATCAATTTTTTTTCATTTTTTTTTCAGTATAATTAATTATAATATACTAATTTCTATACATGGTAAATAGATCTGGATTAGTGTGTTATCATTTCAACGAATTAATTTGATTAAATATGGTCAAACTATATATTAAAAATCGATACAAATCAAATTGGGGTTGTAAACTGAAAGATCTTTCTTAGGATTTGGAGGGCCTCCTCAAACTTTGTATATAACCTCTTTTTTTAATTATATTACCTAATTGATATATTTAATCAATTAGTTTTAATTTGAAAATTTTAACTACTTAATTATTAATTTAGTGATCTATTATTATTATTATTATTATTATTATTATTATTATTATTATTATCTTGAGCGATACTGGGTTTAAAATATGCAGTACACAATAGATTTTTGATATAATATTATACATCATAAAATATAATTGACTATTTATTTTATGGGAAATAGTGAAAAAAGCTTAGCAACTATCGTATAATAATAATAATAATTTTTGTTATTATTGATTTTTCAAAACATTGTTGAAATTTGTTATGTCATTTTTTATCTTTTAAAATTTGATGTTAAAATTTGTTATATATATTTAAAATTTTTTTAATTTGCAAAACTGTAAATTCAATCCAAACCGCACTACAAGTAAAATTAGTGTTCGGTTCTGCATCGCAAACACCTCTACTCAAAGAAATGACTAAATTATAAAAATTATTTTTGAATTATTAAATTTTTTCCAGAAATAATTTATTTAAAAAAAATGTGTTAAAAATATTTTTTAAGTACAATAAAAATTAACAAAAAACAACTCTTTTATAAATGATAAATAATTTTTATATTTAACAAACTATTTATACATTTAATATAAAATTTTATGAGAATATTTAGATATTTATGTAAAAAATCCATGCAAAATATAACTAAAATTAAATTTTTAAAATATTAAATTTTACAAGTAAAACATCTTACTTTTTTAATTATATATGTTTGTTAAGAATTATATCAAAATTCACCTTTATAAAATTTTAATAATATATATTTGACCAGTGAATACTTTTATTGTATATTAAAATATTTTTTTTATCGTAAACAAATTTTGAAAGATATTTTTGTCAACAATTTAATAACTTGGAAATTTTTTTGGTTTTCTCTATTAAAAATATATATACATCTATCAAACTTTATCATGTGTTCATATTTTTTAAAAAGGATACCTGATGATTTAATTAGTATGATATCTTGAATTATAATATAAATATTCAGACTCATGCAACATTAATTTTACCATGAATTTGTAGGTCTATTGTACACTTACTCAACAGGGATAAAACAAAACTTGTATATGAATAGTCCAGAATTAATATCAGAAATGAACAAGTTAATGACTCTGGATTTGGGTAAGCCTTCTCATATAACAAACAACCTTGCATCCCTTCTTGGAAATGGCATTCTCAGAGCTAATGGAATTAGTTGGTCCCATCAGAGAAAACTTATTGCTCCTGAGTTCTACATGGAAAAAGTTAAGGTATCATTGTATAATTCTGTGATATAGAATATGAAATTAATTTCTTTTGTACTTTATTTTTTATTTATGTGAATTTTATATAATTTTTTCATTTTTTTATATGTTAAAACTTTTTTTTATTGTCAATCATAGTCAAATCCTAAATTTTTTACTTATAGAAGTTCTGATGTTTTGTTATGAAATTATTTATTCTAAAAGCATAAGTTGGTAAGAAAATACACATCTATAACTATTTTCGGGTAAAAACTAATAGCATATGATATAAGCTCATGATACATAGTAGGGGTAACGTAAAACCGAGTCAAAATTTTCAACAACCGAATATAAAACCGAAGAAGTGGTTTTTTTGGTTTTTTTCTGAATTAAACTGATCGATTTGGTTCGGTTTTCGATTGGTTTCGCAAAAATCGAACCAAATCAAACCGAACCAAAGAAGTGGCTTAATAATGCATTGAAATAAAATTTTAAATTTAACAAATGTGTTTGTTTTATATTTAGTTGTTGAAATGATTTGAAATTTTGTTGAATTTGAATATAATGTTATTGCATTTTATTGATTGTTTTGAACATCATTCTACTCGAATTAATTTCCTGTTAGTTTGGATTTAAAAATAAAAAAAAAATTGACCAAACCAAATTACTTTTGGTTCGGTTCGGTTATTGCACAGACAACAAATCGATTAATTAGTACTCTTTAAAAACCAAACAAATCGGTTCGACTTATTTTGATCCAAAACCGAATCAAACTGAACCAATAATACCCTTAATACATAGTTGTATGAAAATAAAATGTTCTGATGCTGAATCTAAAGTAGTGTGCATGCATGTAACTCATGATCATGGTAGGGTATGGTGGACCTAATGATAGAGTCAACGCAACCATTATTAACAAAATGGGACAAAGCCATTGAGGCCAAATTAGGTAGTGATGATGATGATGGCAATGGCACAGTTGAAGTTGAAGTTGATGAAGATTTGAGGAGCTTAGCAGCTGATGTTATTTCAAGAGTTTGTTTTGGACATTCATATTCCAAAGGAATTGAAGTTTTCTCTAAGCTTAGGCTAATGCAAAAGAAGATGTCCAAACATGGTACCTTCCTTTTTGGAATCAAAGGTTTACGGTATGTCAAACTCAACATTCTTCAAATATATTAGGTTTTTTATTTAATTAATGTATCTCTACATTTAAATTTTTGGTCATTATTTAAAATAAATAGGATATTTTTAAAGTATATAAAAATATAAAGAAAATGAATCATATCATATGTATATGCACCTTTAAAGTAATTAGAAGTAATCATAAATTTTGTTATATAGTGACAGTTTTTTCTGATATGAATTATTGCATATGGGTGTCAACACATTTTCGATTTAAGCTTAAAAGAATTTACAATATGAATGTTAATAACTCAATAATTTTCACTATAAACATATTTACTATCATGGATTATTTAAATCTGTCTGTAATATTAATTGAATCGAAAATATTAATTAATATTAGCGACGGCCAAACCCATCTATAAAACTCAAATATAGATTTTTCAGCTTAGATAATCATGTTAAACATTTTTTAAATGTTTCACATTCAGAAAAAATTCGAATATAAATTTTGCCATTTAGCTATCAGTATTAAATTATTAATAGACGACTCTCCTAATCAACTCAGGTTGGTTAGAAAAGTTGTCAATCACGAAAAATCGGCTAAATAATTGAATCGTTTTTGTTTTGTTACATTCTAAAATTGATTAATATATAATTTGTCTTGAAGGGATACTCTAAACAATATATGGGGAGGGAAGGAAAATGAGATTAAGATTATGGAGGAGGAGGTAGAGTCACTAATCTGGGAGTTAGTGGAGGAACGAAAGCAAGAATGCTCAGAGAAACCTTCTTCAAAGAAAGATCTAATGCATTTATTATTGGAAGCAGCTATGAGTGATGATGATTCAACAAGTCTACCTAAAGATTTTGCCAAGCAATTCATTGTGGATAATTGCAAGAACATATACTTTGCTGGCCATGAAACCGTTGCAATAACTGCTTCTTGGTCTTTGATGCTTCTTGCTACTTATCCAGAGTGGCAAGATCGTGTAAGAAAAGAGGTTGCTCAAGTTTTCCCTAATGGCATCCCAAATGTTGATTCTCTTCCTCTCTTGAAAACGGTATGATTCTGTATTTATATTTGTATTTGTATTTGTATCTGTATGCGTATGTATGTATGTATATATACATATACAGAAGTAAGGTTTTCAAAATCAAAAATCGATTATTTAATTGTTGAAACTAAAAAGTTAAAAGTTTAATTGGAATTGATGAATATTGTAAAAAATGTATGTTTAGAATAATAATTTTTAAATTAATTTTTTAATAAAAAATAAATTGGTTTAATTAAATTACCAATTTTTGTACTAAATCGAACCAATAAGTCGAACCGGTCAAGTGATTATTTTTTACTTAACTCTGTTGATGAATTGTCTAGTCCAATTCTATTTTTAAAATCTTGCATTGGAAAAAATGTTAATGAAAATTATACTAACAAATTTAATCCTTATAAACACATAAGATTATTAAAATTAAAAGTACACAAAAAGTTACATTACATGACTTTTGATTTTAATCATTGATATTCAAACAAAATTTAACGGTTAAAATTTATTTTTTCATTCTCATATAACTGTTACTCTGAAAACCGATTTCAATTTCAAAGCAAGAACAAACCGAAAATCATGAGTATTTTGTTAGTTATGGTTTGTGGTTTGTTGGCTTATATTAAGCCTTATATATAGTTTGATCTATGATATAGCTTATTCAATTATCTGATTACATTTCAATATTACATATATAATTAAAAATTTATTTATTAAAAATAATAAAATAGAAAACATTTTTAGAAAAACTAACTTTTAGTTTATTTAATGTTATTTAAAATTTAAAGTAGTATTTAGAGCATCTCTAACGCTATATCTAATTTCAATTTTATTTTAGGTCTTACAAAACACATAAATATTTGTAAAATCATATTTCATAAAGAATAATTCGAAATTAAAAGTGAAATTTGTTCCTCCTGTGCTAGTCTTAGTTTAGTTAGAATTTTATATTATTTTTAATTATTTCATCAATATAACTAGATGAGCAATAAAATTTTATTGGTTTTTCATCAATGTAATATCATGTCTCTAAAAAAATATCAGTATTATTTCGTCAATCAACTCCAATTCACTTATGCAGATTTTAATTTTAAATAAATTTATTTATCAAAAATATAAAAAATAATACTCTAAAAACTTTTCTGAAATAAATTATTTTGTAGTTAACTATGGTGATACATGAAGTGCTACGCCTATACCCACCAGGAGCATTTGTTTCAAGAGAGGTCTATAAAGATACCCAAATTGGAAAACTACTTGTTCCCAAAGGTGTTGTTTTATGGACCCTAATTCCAACTATACATAGGGATCCTGAAATTTGGGGAGCAAATGCAAATGAGTTTGAACCTGAAAGATTCAAAGATGGTGTCTCTAAGGCTTGCAAGTATCCACAAGCATATGTGCCTTTTGGAGTGGGTCCTCGCTTGTGTGTGGGGAAAAACTTTGCAATGGTTCAATTGAAGGTTGTTCTTGCCCTAATTGTCTCTAGGTTTAGATTCTCTCTATCTCCTAGCTACAAGCATGCTCCTGCTTATAGAATGATTATAGAACCAGGGCATGGTGTGCATCTTCTTATTCACAAGATATGATATGATGAGTTAAATCGCAATAATCACAAAGCCAATAAATTGCGATGATCTTGGAAACCGTCGCAAATAAACCAACGCTAGTTAGTTATTTTGTTTCAATGGATGGTGGTTGTGAAAAACATGTATTCTCATGTATAGATGTGAGCGAGCTAGGAATAAAAAAAAAAGTTTAATTATTTTATTAGATTTTATAGTTTTACTAAATTTATAATTAGGTCGTTATATAATGATTATAGAACCAGAGCATGATGTGCATCTCCTTATTCACAAGGTATGAGATGATGAGTTAAATCGCAATAGCAACCGTCGCAAAATAATAAATTGCGATTGTTTTGAAAACCGTCGCAAATAAGACGTTAATGTTTGCTGGTTTTGTTGTAATAGTTGTTGTAAAAAAACATGAATTCTCACATGTGTGGTAGGAATAAAATATGATATACATTACTTTAAGGACTTATAATTCATCACACACATAAACTTTAGTTGTATTTAAATGTTAATTTAGCTTTTCTTTTTTCCTTTTTTATTTGGGGTAAGATCATTGAGTTCATGCTCAACCACAAGAACAAAGATTAGAGTAGTTGTGATGCACACCCCTTTCCTTAATAACAGGGCAATGAGTAATGAAAAATGTTCATATAAGTTGATGTTTAATTTGTATCTACTCTATTATACTTAGAGTAAAAATAAATAAAAAGAAATAAAAATTAATTAAAATGTTTCTAATATTATCAACTTCCAATTCGAACATAGGCTTACAAGAGATTGCATAGTACATAGTTATTAAACCATGAGAAGCATAAAATAAAGATTAAATTATTCTATATTTCTATAATTTTATCAAATTTGTAATTAAATTTTTATATTTTAAGAGTTTTCAATTGCTTCCTTACATCTTTATAAACCTTGAAATTAGATTATTTTTAAGCCAAAGTTAAAATTTACAAAAACTTCTAAAAATGAGAAGACTTATAGATTTAGGAATTTAGCTCTTAAAGTGTGGGTATCTTTAATTTAGAGAAAAATTATTTTATTAACTCTAACATTTTTTATATTAAAATAATATAAAGATTCAATTATAAACTTTTAAATTATATATAAATTTTTTTTACAAATTTAATAAAGTTATAAAAATAGACAGAATAATTTAACTTAAAATAAACTACTTATTTTTTAAGGAAGTATAGGGAGCCAATAAAATATCTGTACAACATGTATAATGCGGGTTTAGAAATGTTTGATTCAGTAAGATATTTTATTATCCCTAATACTCAGATGGTTATTCTAGATAATATGTGTGTATTGTGTTTGAGAAATAAGTAGTATTCTATCTTGTATGTTCATTTTTTAACTCATATTGAGTCAAATAAATAGCCTATTATACACATTGTATAAATATTCTATTAACTTCTTAGCGAAATTCTTATTTTTTTTTTAAGAATATAAATTTCAGCACATCCGAAGTGTGCGGAGGAAAAGAAAAACAATAACTAACAAAAGAACAAAAAAAGATAAATAGAAACAACTTAATTAAAATCTTAATATCACACTTATAGCATCTTAAGATTCCTTATGATCCTTCCACCTTTTGAGCTTTATCCATCAGTTGATATCTGTAATATAATCATCCAAGTTCCAACTCTCAAACATATATGACTCCAGATTCTGAAGTAGTCATCATATTATATTGTATCAGGCACACTACTCATAAATTATTACTAATAATTAAACAAACCATAATAAAAATACATTATATATATTTTACCGAAATCTCAAAAAAGAGGATCTGTAACCACTAAAGTGATACTTACCAACTGAAACTAACGGCCGCGTCCAGGATGACAATGATAATTGCCTCCTGCTGGGTCGTCACCACAATCACCACCTACTATACAAAGTTACGCGCGCGCACACACATATATATATAAGAAAAAAATTATTGTATTTTCTTTAATTTCTTATTTTTTTTACACTTTTAACAAATAAAAATTAGAATTTAATATTGATGTATGGTCAGTATAAAATAATTTTATACGTATATCAAATTATGTAATATCATATCAGTAAAAATAAATAATCATAAAAAATGAATATAGTAAAAATAAATGATAATATAAAAGAACACATGTGCTTGCACTTTATAAAATGTTTTACACGGTTAATGTATCAAAATTAAACCCTTTAAAATTAATATAAAGTTAATTTGTATGTGTCGACAATGTAAACAATTTTTTACGCAAACATTTAATTATTTTATATTGTTAAATTAATAAAAATAATTTATCTTAAAACGTATAAATCTGATTGAATAGCTGTAATAAGTATAAAATATTTTTTTATACCGTAAATATATCAAAATTAAACTTAATCAATATATTAATTATGTACAAGGTTGAAGCGCAATGTTGAAGGTTATGATAGGACAGAGCTTCTTAATCAACTGAGCCATCATCATAAAGATGTAGAAATGTATAATCGAATTAATAACTAACAAAGGACACTCGATATTTATAGTGTCCATATTTTGAATGGACATAGAACTACACTTTTCTACGTTAATAAATTGTTTTTTTTTTTGTTAAATTTCTACATTTTGGTTGGTTCTAAATTTCTATATTGTTTACTAATGAGACTTCAGTATGTATTGTATGGTAGAATTGAAGCTTTCAGCAAGTCTTTTTCCCTAGTCAACTTGCGTATGCAATGGTTCATATGGAGTCAGTAGTGGCGTATGACCGCCACAACTCCTCGTTGTTGCATTAAAAAAGATGCTGATTTATGTGGTAAACTATCAAATTATTTTATCACTGCTTTGGTTAATATTATCGGAAAGATTCTGCAACTCGTTGCATCAAACGAATCGACCTTGTACATCCGATTTTTGAAATTATGTAGGTGATCAAAGGCGGAGCCACATAGAAGGTAAGGGGGGCAATGGCCTCCCCCAACCTTTAATTTTTCTCTATAAATTATGCATAAAATTTAATTTAACCCCCCCTAAATGTTTTATTTTATTTTATTTTAAATATAAAATTTATTTTTTGGCCCCTCCCTCATATTGAGGTTAGCTCCGTCCCTGGGTGATGTCTTGAATCGGTCGTTCCATTATAAAAATTCATGTCAGAACTTTTAAAATTTTTAGAAACTCTAGCTCGTATGATATCTTCTATGATTGAATTTTTTTCTCTAAATAGGCTTTCTTCCTGATCTACATAATTGCTTCGATTTCGAAAGTCGGCTTTTAATTTTAAAAGTTTTTTCATGAGTTAAATCGCAATAGCAATGGTCGCAAAATCAATAAGTTGCGATGATTTTGAAAATCGTCGCAAATAAACCGTTAATATTTGTGGTTTTGTTGTAAAAAAACATGAATTCTCACATGTTTATATAAGGACTTATAATTCATCACACACATAAACTTTAGTTGTATTTAAATGTTAATTTAGCTTTTCTTTTTTTCTTTTTTATTTGGGGTACGATCATTGAGTTCATGCTCAACCACAAGAACAAATTATATATATACTTCAAAATAATTGTAAGCATCCAATTAAAATCTTTTAAATTATATATATTTAGAAAATTATAAGAATTCGCAGAATAATTAAATCTAAAATACAGTATTCATTATTTTTTATTTAAAGAATATAAATTTCAACACATCAAAATATGCGGAGAAAAAAAGAACAACTAACAAAATAAAGTACAAAAAAGATAAACAAAAACAACGTAAAATCTTTATATCACACTTATAGCATCTTAATAAGATAAGATCTTATGACCCTTCCGCCTTTTGAGCTTTATCCATCAATTGATATCTGTAACATAATCATCCAAAGTTCCAACTGTCCACTACAAAAATAATAATAATAATAATAATATCTGTAATAAAAAAATTATTATAAAAAATTAGAATTTTGAAATAAAAAGAATTTGTAACCAAAAAAAAAAAAGACTATTACAGTATATTTAGTTACAAAAAATAAAAAATAAAATTGTTACAACTTAAAATAATATTTTTTTAATACAAAAATCAAAATTCATTAAAAAATGATAACATTTTGATTTTTAAAATATTTTTTGTGACAATATATTTTTTCGTATCATAAAATTTTGTTACAAAATATAACTTGATTTTATAATATTTTATTTTTTTAGTTACAAAAGCACAATATTTATTTTATAATAATTTTTTTTAATATAAATTATATACATAATTTTTCAAAATATTTTTTAATTAATTGATATATTAATTACTTTACTGAAGAAGTCAACATTTATATAATATGTAAAAATATAGATAATTCAAATATACTTCATTTAACTAAAATTATTTTAAAATAAAATAATATTAATGTCTACATTGATTAGTTCTACAAGTTATATTTCTACAAAATATTATTATTATATAATAATTACTAATTTTATTAAAAGAAAATAATTTTTTATAATAAATTTAAATTTATTACAAAATTTTTATTATAAATGTTCTACTTTTTTGTAGTGGTCAAATAATATATATGACTCCATATTCTAATGTAGTCATCATAATTATCAGGCACACTACTCGTAAATTATTACTAATAATTAAACAAACCATAATAAAATTTAAAAGTTTTTTTTTAGTTTTTAATTTATGAAAAGTAGTAGTATTAATGTCTGATACAATTTTTAAAATTAAATTACAATTTTTTAAAAAGTTATTTAAGTGTTTATGAAAAAATTAAAAAAAATAACTTCTTTCTTAATAATTTTTTTATCATATTTTTTTAAAATAAATATTTTTAAAATTAAAAAAATTAAACAAAAATAACTTATTTATAAATTACTTTTAATATAAATATTTATTGTTTAAATTATTTTATTAAAAAAATTAATTAAATTGTTTACCCAAATATATTAGACCATGACCAGTTAACCACAAAAGAGACACGTACCAACTGTAATCAAGGAACCTGTCCTTGTCCGGGTTGATGATGGTAATGGCCGTCATCTGGGTAATCTTGGTACTGCCGGTGGAGAGGCACAGCATCAACCAGATTAGTATCACTTGAACACACACACATATATAAGAGAAAAATTATTGCATTTTTCTTTAATTTCTTATTCTTCTACATTTTTAGCATATTCAAATTAACATAATATTTTTTTTTTTGTCCACGGTATCTCCCAACCCGACAGGCCAAAAACTAATCCATTGCGGATCGGAGCTCTATTTAAGGATCTGCCGCTAGCCAATGGGTTGCTGCATACACAAGGCGGAATTCGAACCCCTGACACTTGCTTAAGCGGACGAATGAACTGACCACTCGACCAACCCAAGTTGGTTAAATTAACATAAATTTAATTTGCGACCGTATAAAACAAATATTTAATTATTTTATGTTGACAAATTAATAAAAATAAATTATTTTAAAAAATATAAACATGACTGTAAACATATCAAAATTAAATTTAATTAATAAAATAATTATACATATACTACTACTTAATTACCAGTGCTCTGCCATGACGATGATGATGCTCCAATGACCAATTGGGTACCCTTGCTGCTGCCACTTGTATTAAGGAGAGAACCACGAAAAGAAGAGCAAGGTTAAAGAAAATAGCAGAGAGCTTCTTCATCAACCCAGCCATCTTAATTAAAAGAGTAGAAATATGTATATATAATCGAATTAATAATCAACTAGGAGCACTCCATATTTATAGACACTTTTACAAGAAGATTTACAATGTCCATATTTTGAACTGGATATAAAATTCCACTTATCTTTTCTATGTTAAATTGTATTTTTTTTCCTTTGCTAAATTTAGAATTTTATATATCAACATTATTATTAGCATTTTTTCTCTCTTGGCTAATGTCTTCTCGCCATTACTTGATAGTTTATAGTATTGGAAAACTTTTAAGTATATCGGTAATTATATATACTATATATTTTTATAATTAAGATCAACAGTTAAAAATTATTGAAATATCAATGTACTGATATACTTACAATTTTTTTTATAATATTAATAATCAAAACAAATTATTTCCTTAATTTTCCTTTTTAATATCAAAATTCAATTAATACCAAGTAATTTAAGTATGAAATTCAATTAAAAATAAATGGTCAAATTTATCCCTAAAAAATTACCTGTTTTTTAAATTGGTTTTTGAAAATTTTTTAATCAAATTTGTCATTTAAAAATTTTAAGTTAGTTATATTAATTCTTCTATCACTTCCGTTGCTAACGATATTAGAGGTTGCTGATGTAACACGTTAAGTAATATCACAATATACATCTAGTAGTTCTAATTAGCGATAAGTTTATAAAATTAGATCAAATCAATCCAAAATTGAGAAATTCCAATGACTCAAAATCCTCTCTCGAATTAGATTTTAATTTGATCTAATTACATAAATTTATCATATTAATAGTCAATTAGTACTTTTTGGTGTGTGTTGTGATGTCATTTCACATGCCACATTAGTAAATTTTGATGCCGTCAATAAAAAAAGTGACAGAAGAACCAATATGATTAACTTAAAATATTTGAAGGATGAATTTGATTAACAAAAATTTTTGAAGACTAATTTGAAAAACGAGTGATATTTCAGGAATAAATTTGACCATTTACTTGTTCAATTAAATAATCAAATAATTAATGTGTAATATCCTACCACACAGAGCCTTACGCTTAAGTCGTAAGACAGAGGTGGTGTGGTATTACGACCTCTAAAATAAAAAAAAAAAAAATATATATATATATATATATATATATATATATCTAATTATAATTGGAAGGATATGATATATTAGGAGTCTTGAAGAAAAGATAAAGCAAAAATCGCAAAAGTATAAAAGCGCAACACTTAAAAAAGAAATTACTTGCTTACGAAAAAAACTAATAGTTCATAAACTTTTATATATATATATATATATATATATATATAATCCATAACCCAAAATACATAAAAACAGCCCTAATTCTCCCTAACAAATACATAAAATATATATACATAGGAAGATATATATATATATATATATATATATATATATATATATATATATATTATAACGATCAATAGAATTTTAGATTTTTAATTTTTATTTTCTTTTTTAATAGAAAGAGTAGGCCCAATAAAATAAAAGAAAATAGCAATGTACTTACCTCAACACATTAATTCGTTCAATATATTTTATGAAAGTGTTATGCTACGTATATACCAAAATCAGTCACTAAAGTCAGTCATTAGTATAAAATGCATGCTGGAATATAAATACGGATTAAGTACTGTTTTCATCCCTAAGGTCTGGGGTGAAAATCAAAATCGTCCCCGACCTTTTTTTGTTATTAAAACCATCCTCAACATTACAAAACGTTATAAAATCGTTCTTTTTCACTTCAATTTTTTTTTACCATATTACCCTTTATTATTAATAAAAATAATATTTAAAAAAAAAGCAAAACCCAACCCCACCCACTCCCCAGCATCTCTTCGGTCTCTCCCCCCACCCCTCCCCCAATCCCCTTTCCTTTTACTCTTCACCATCACCCTCTTCTTCTCACCTTCGCCGTGGCAATTACTACTGCCGGAGGACACCCACCCCTCTTCCCCTTCCTCTTCTCACTCTTCCCCAATTCCCTTCCTCTTCTCACTCTTCCCCAATCTCCTTCCACCTCCTCCCTCTCTCTTTCCTCACCACCATCACCACTGCCACCATAGCCATTCATTACTCGTAACACTGTTTTTTCCACCACCAACAATAGTCCCAAAACAAATTAACAGCAACATTCACAAAACAAAATAAATCAACAAAAAAATCAGAGACAGAAGAAGCATAACAATTTCAATAATCACAGCAATTTCAATAAACAATAATTCAATAATCATCAACTACAATTTTAATTTTCAGATCCAAAAATAGCAAAACAACAGAAATTAAAAAGCAAAGACAGAAGCAGAAGAAGAAACAAAAGCAGAAGAAGAAGCAGAAGAAGAAACAGAAGTTCAAGCAGAAGCAGAAGGAGAAGCACGATAGTCACAGAAGAAGAAGCAAAGGCAGTCACAGAAGAAGAAGCAGCATCGGCGGAGTCCTCCTCTCGATGACGACGTGACGGCAGCGGCGACGGCGAACCCTAGAAACGAATAAGTATGGCGGCGGCGAGAAGAAAAATTGAAGTTGAAATTGGGGTTGGGAATTTGAAGAGAGGGGCATGAGGAAGAGGATGGGAGGTTACGAGAGTAGGATGAGGGGGTTACACGAGGTTGAGGGGTGAGGGAGTTATGGGAGTGAGGACTGGGGTGAGGGGTGAGGGAGTTATGGGAGTGGGGTGAGGGGTGGGGGGTAGGGGTGTTCGCGGTGCGGTTTGGTTCGGTTTTTTAGAGAAAAGTCATCCGATCCAATTATTTAATTAACATGCGGTTCGGTTTGGTTCGGTTTTTTTACTAAAACTATCCGAACCAAACCAAACCAATTAAATTCGGTTTGATTTGGTTCGGTTTGTTCGGTTTTTCAATCAATTCAAAAAAAAAAATACTACCATACTATTTCACAAAGTCATAACTTTAAAATCAACAAACAGAAATTCACAATAACTAACAAAGTCTTGATCTAATGAAATTCAACAACAAAAGAAATTAACATACAACAATTAACGAAGTTTAAAAATTCAATAGTCAACACAACAAAAAATAAAATATAAATTTCCAGTGTTTCTACGAGGAGCTCTGAGGAGCTGGCACAGCTGCAGGCAATGCAGTCGGAGATCTAATGCTTGTAGATTCATTTGGAAGACTGGTGCAGCATCAATCCATCATCATAACACAAACTCTTTCATGACCATTTATATGCTTTTTTTTTGTTTTTGTATCCTGTAAATTTCTGCAGATTGAAACAATAGGAAAGGATATTTCTTCTAACCCATAAACATCATGATTCACTGAACATTAAAAATACCTGCAATTTGATAGGTTCTCCAAAGTTATTTATATGAACTCTTTTCAACAAAATGCATAAATCTGCAACCAGAGATCCAAACATTTCAAGCAATTAGGAGATCCAAAACTAACTCTATCATTGAATAAGTATGTCTACTTGATCAAAGAAATGGAACACATACCCTTGGAAATCGAGCAATACTTAGCTGCTTCAGAATTTCAATTTCCCAAGAAATAACATTGAAATTAAAACAACAATATAATTGGTGCCAAATTTTTGAAACTCACCAGTGTGGAACCATTAAGCACAGGTGAAAGAGGCAAACAATCAAATTGTTTTAAGTTAATTGAGATCTGCAAAACAAACAAATATACAGTTTGAAATTATATTATAATTTCAGACATATACGAGAAAATGTTTACATTGGAAATAAAGGTTAGGAGTACCATTATTTTAGATAGAGCTACAACTGAGTATTTTCTTAGCTTCTCAAATCTATCCCATGTAATCGTACAAAACCAATTAGTTAATTCTAACATTTCTCCTATTTTTGCCATTTCGATTACCTTGGAACCTTTCTCCTCTTAATGCAACAATGTCAAATCAAAACTGTATGACAATACATAAAGTGTACACACAATTAACAGTAAAGTTAAGAGAACTGCATTGAAAGCCTTCTATACCTGGGATGAGCAACTCTGACAAGTCAAGCTGCTACCAAGAATTCCATCAAAAAGTCCGAGGTAGAGTTGGTGCCATCTTTCATGCTCACTCTGCCCATCAGTGATAAACAAAAAAGAATAAACAAAGACAAAACTAAAACTAGAATAAACAAAACTAATCAAATTAGGAAGCTAATACTATTTAAAAGGTAAAAAAAAAGAAAAATTAGCCAAACAAAACAAGGCATGTCATACCATCACAAATTCACAAGTTCAGAGACATAAACAAAGACAAAAATAGCTAAAACCAGAATCATAAAAACACAATTATGCAATTCACAGATTCACAAATTACACAGAACTTCCAGCAAATTTTTGCTTCAAAAGTAACAAAGGTAAATTTCTGCATTTTATTTCAACTAAATTATTTGAACTAATGCTTCAGGTCAAATTACCAAAATCACAGGCATAAGTGCATAACCATTGAAGCCATAAAATTTTCTTTGACATACAATCTACACAAAATACAATGATCAACATGGCATAATCCCACTCATAATTAGCATGATATATAATAAACAACCATCGAACAATTATTTAACAGAAAAAACATTAAAAGCCAATTACATGATTTCTTCAACGCAGCATGAATCGAATCGTCAAATTCTATGTGTGATAAACCCTAGGGTTCGATATTAGAAGAGCATGCTGAAAGGAAAAAAAAAAGAAAACTAGGTGGAACTTACCTGGTTGAAAATTAGGGTTTGTGAAGGGTGAATTGAATGGAATCAAATGTTGGTGACTCCTCTTTAAGTCCTGGAAGAAACGAAGAATGATGTTCGTGGAGGACGACCCAGCTCCTGCTGCTTGGAGGAGATGCCGCTACTGGGCGTGGAGGACGACGAGGAAGTGAGGAACAGACAGAGCCCTACCAAGGTGAGGGAAGCGCGATGAGGAAGGTCGGAAGAGGAAGGACCGCACCGAGAAGCAAGAAGAGGGAAGCGTGAAGACTGACGAGGAAGGGTCACCGAGAGGGTGCTATTTGGCGACGTCAATGGCTGAGAGGACAACGGCTCTGTGGAGTGTGGGAGGAGGAGTTTTCGGCGCAGTGGAATGGTCGAAGACTCGAGGGGAGAGTGGAGAGAGTTGGGGAGTGGAGACTGGAGACTAGGGTTGCTGAGTGTGGGAGTGGCGGCTACTTGGGGTTGGGGGGTTTTATATTTAGGGTTTTTTAAGTTACCGGTTCGGTTCGGTTCGGTTCGAGTTTTCACTATTAAAACCGAAAACCGAACCGAACCGCAAAAAAGCAAAATATCAATTTTTCGGTTTTTTTCGGTTTTCGGTTTATTCGGTTTTTGGTTTGTTTGGTTCGGTTGGTCGGTTTTGTTCGGTTTAGATCAGTTTTGAACACCCTTAGGGGGGGTTTGTTTTAATTTTTAATATTATTTTTTTTAATAATAAAGGGTAATATGGTATAAAAAAATAAAATTAAAGTGAAAAATGACAATTTTATAACGTTTTGTAACGTTGATGATGATTTTAATAACAAAAAAAGGTTGGGGACGATTTTGATTTTCACCCCATACCTTAGGGACGAAAACAGTACTTAACCCTAAATACACATTGAAAATAAATTAAATTACACATACATGTATTTATACACAAATATATTAATAACTAATTTTAGTGGTTAATTTTGGTATACAAATAGCATTTTTCTTTTTATGAAATTGGTTTAACTTGAACCAAAATTCACAATTTAGAATTTCGCACCAAATATTACGTTTTAGAGTTTTAGCATTTCTCTTTTTATAATATTTTTTTAGTCGTCTAGAAAAAAATCTTCTCTTTATTAAAAGCATTATTCCCGTAATATTATTCCGTATTATTCACGTAAATAAGATATGGAAATTAATTAAAACTCTAAGTGGCGCTTTCATCTTTGGCTTAGTTAATTTTTAAAGGAAAAGTATAGGTGAACAATGAAAATATTAAACAATGTAAACAATAGATATATTGGATGTTCATTTTACTAGTGTACGGATGGTTATTTTAATATTAAAATTTAGAGGGTTAATTTAAAAGTATAGTGTGTTTTTATTTGATTGGTGATTGTTCATATTGTTCACCAAATTCATTGTCCCCCTAACATTCCCCATTTTTAAAAGGATTTTTTCTTAGGAGAGACAACGGCTTATCTACTTTCATTAGGAAGGTTTCTTCTTAAGTCACTCTCGTTTTGGTTGGTTCCAATAAGTACAATTTTGCCACTTTCAGAAAATCCTTTTCCCAAGTCAACTATTGCGTATTAATAAGTTCAAAAGTATTTGTAAAGTCTTTATAAATTAAAAATTCATGATATATAGCAACTCAGGATTTACGTTTGAGTAAATCAAAGTACTGCAATTAAAAGAAAAATAATAGTAATACTATTCATATTTTTTAGGATTTTGCTAACATGTCCATTTAGAACATATTTTAAGGATACAAAAAATAAATTTATTGAAAATTATTAAAAAATAAATATTTTTGTATTTTCATTGTATTAAAATGCATCAAAAACTTAAAAAGTTTTTATTATTATCCTCTTAAAATATATTCTCAGAGCATAAGATGGCTAAATTTTATTTTTTTTATAATATCACTTCTCACATAATTTTTTAAATTATATATTCTTATAAATTTATAAAAAAAAAGAATGAGATTATCAAAATAAAAGTGGCATTATCATTTTTTTAGAAAAAAATATTTTATGTATATTAAAAATCAGGCACCACATTAAATATTTTAGCAAACTAAATAATCAAATATATCATAGTAAAATAATAAAATTTATAATAGACGAATAATTAAATTTATTTACAGTAATATAATAGAAAAAAAATTATGAGATGCAGATATGTATGCTATATATATGCATTAGTTGATTGGTGATTATTTTTTATATATAGTTTGCAAAACCTTTTGTTGTCTTTTTCTTTTCTCTGATCACTTGATAATTTCTACAAGAATAAATTTCACTTTTAACGTCCAAATTTTTTTGGCAAAATAATTCATCTTTTTCAGTCTTATTAGTTTTATAATAAAAAGTAAAAGTTTTATGAACTCTCTAACTATTTCTTCATTAGATATAATTTCTTTTCCAAACAATTATTTGTTGATAAGAATAATAAAAAGTAAAAGTTTTATGAACTCTCTAACTATTTCTTCATTAGATATAATTTCTTTTCCAAACAATTATTTGTTGATAAGAGATCGATCCAATTTAGAGTTGTTGATGATTAACTATTAAAATTATTATACAAAGACAAATGTTTCAAAAACATAACAGGAACAAATTAACTAAATTTTATTAATTTAAATACATGAAAAATCTTTTGTCTAATATAAATTTGAATTTTATAGACACTAAATTGTATAATATTAGATATATATTGTATATTATAATAACTATACTATTTTTTTTATTGTAATTTAACATTAACTAAGATTTGAAATATTATTACACTACAACAATTCCGGCAGATAGAGGCAAAAATTTTGCGGCAATTCTATAAAACCACCGTAAAACAGCAACCTGCGGTACATATAGCGGCGGTTATTGTTTTACATTTTGTGGCGGTTTTGTTTAAACCGCCGCAAAATGCGTATTACCACATATTGTAATGTTTTCTTTAGTAATAACCATCTGGGTATAATCTAGTTAAGTAAACACTACTATCTTAAGCTACATATGTTTAAATTATTGTTACTTAAATTCGTAACACTTTTTCTACATTCATTTTACGTCAAAAAAAATTCACAAGTTAAATAAGCTATATATGTTAACTCATGTGAACAAATTTACCAATAAGATTTTCTTGTTTACTTTATTAGCATTTAAATATGCATTCAAACAAGGATGTAAAAGAAGAAAATAAAATCATACTCTGAACTAATTAAAAATCAAACATTTTCTAAAAATAATAATTATAAATATTTTCTATAAAATATTAAAAATAATAATTAAAAATATTTTCTACAAGTCATTAAAATTTCAAAACTTTATAATTTTACCAAAATTATAATTTTTTTATTTTAATGATTTGTTGAGTATTTATTAAAATAAAATATTTTAATTTTTTTTAATAACAATCTTAACTTGTATTCTTAGATATAAGAATTCATAATAACTAAATTCAAAATTAATTAATATTTTATCAAAATTAAATACTAAATAGAATAAAAATATTTTTATATAAAAACCAATCAATCATCTGCATATTATCGTGGTTAATATATTCAATAATGCTAATTGACCAACAAAATATAATGTTTTTGACAAATATTTCACTAATTTTAAATATTAAAGACTAAATTCTAAATCTTAATAAATATTTTTAGAAAATATTTAATTTTTAATAATTTATAAAAAATATTTATAATTATTATTTTTTTATTTATGATTGAATGTACTCTTTATTGAATTAATTATGAATATTATTAAATGTACTCTTTATTGTACTCTTTATATACACTTAGATCATATATAAATAGATGTAAATTAATTCAATTTACTATGCACTACAACAATTCCGACAGATAGCGGCAGAAATTTTGCGGCGGTTTTATAAAACTGCCACAAAATGGCAACATGCGGAACATATGACGGCGGTTATTGATTGGGGCTGTAATCAGACCACATTTAGCGGCGGTTTTTCACGAACCGCCGCTATATTTCAATAAGACTTGCATTTAGCAGCATCTTTTCAAAAACCGCCGCTATATATATTGTTGGGTGAGTTATTGTTTTACATTTTGCGGCGGTTTTGTTTAAACCGCCGCAAAATGCGTATTACCACATATTGCAATATTTTCTTTAGTAATAATCATCTGGGTATAATCTAGTTAAGTAAACACTACTATCTTAAACTACATATGTTTAAATCATTGTTGCTTAAACTCGTAACACTTTTTCTACATTCGTTTTACGTAAATAAAAAATTCACAAGTTAAATAAGCTATATATGTTAACTCATGTGAACAAATTTACCAATAAGATTTTTTTGTTTACTTTATTGGCATTTAAATTTGCATTTAAACATGGATGTAAAAGAAGAAAATATAATCATACTCTGGACTAATTAAAAATCAAATATTTTCTAAAAATAATAATTATAAATATTTTCTATAAAATATTAAAAATAATAATTAAAAATATTTTCTACAAGTCATTAAAATTTCAAAACGTTATAATTTTACAAAAATTATAATTTTAAATTATAATTTTTTTATTTTAATGATTTGTTGAGCATTTATTAAAATAAAAAATTTAAATTTTTTTTAATAACAATCTTAACTTGTATTCTTAGATATAAGAATTCATAATAACTAAATTTAAAATAAATTAATATTTTATCAAAATTAAATACTAAATAGAATAAAAATATTTTTATATGAAAACTAATCAATTATCTACATATTATCGTAGTTAATAGATTCAATAATGCTAACTGACCAACAAAATATAATATTTTTGACAAATATTTTACTAATTTTAAATATTAAAGAATAAATTCTAAATCTTAATAAATATTTTTAGAAAATATTTTATTTTTAATAATTTATAAAAAATATTTTTAATTATTGTTTTTTTATTTATGATTGAATATACTCTTTATTGAATTCATTACGGATATTATTAGATGTACTCTTTATTGTACTCTTTATATACGCTTGGATCATATATAAATAGACATAAATTAATTCGATATACTATGGTCCAAAATTAATTTGAAGCAGATTCATTCGAATTACTAAGGACGACCTAGCGTGCATAATTCGAATCACCCACATGCAAGCATAATTCAAATTGGACAAATTCCAATTACAAGCATTACTACTAATTCGAATAGGACTAATTCAAAGTAGTATTGGTTTGTCTAATTCGAATGAGACTGATTCGAATTACATAAGAATGTGTTTTTGGGAGATCTTGGTAATGTTTTTCAATTTAGTAGAATTGTGTAATTTGGTCCTCCATTTGATTTAATTGTGCATTTTACCCAATATATAAGGTGCCTATAATAATAATGATCAGATATATAAAGTATACAACAAAAATCTGTGTGGCAATTAAATGTGTTCATATGATATATATAATTATTAGCGCTATATACATCGAAGAGACATTTGGCTTGGTGGTAACATGATATTGTTAAAACTCTTCCTTCTTCGTTTGTGGAAGGCTTTACATAGTTGATATTCTACAGTGATCCACACGTTGTGGGTCTAATGGTGGAAGCACGGGTTTAACGATTGAGTCGGTTGGACCACCGGACGGTCCGGTCCAATTCTAATAACTATGAACGGAAATACTAAAATTTGGCGGCGGTTTAGAACCGCCGCAAAACAAATGTTGTTTTCGTTTATTTGTTATTTAGCGGCTTGCAACCGCAGCAAAATTGATAGATGTTTAGCGGCGGTTATTCCAGCGGTTGACTAAAACTGCCGTTATCCGTTTTGCCGCGCCCAATCTTCTGGCGTTTCATGAAACCGCCGTGAAGACCGCTGCTAAACGGCTCCAAGAACCGCCGCTAAATGGCGTTTTTGTTGTAGTGATGGTCCAAAATTAATTCGAAGCAGACCCGTTTGAATTACTAGGGACATCCTAGCGTGCATAATTCGAATCACCCTGATTCGAACTATCCTAAGACTACATGCAAGCATAATTCAAATTGGACAAATTCGAATTACAAGCATTACTACTAATTCGAATTAGTATTGATTTATCTAATTCGAATGAGTCTGATTTGAATTACATAAGAATGTGCTTTTGGAAGATCCTGGTAATATTTTTCAATTTGGTAGAATTGTATAATTTGGTCCTCCATTTGATTTAATTGTGCATTTTACCCAATATATAAGTTGCCTATAATAACTATGATCAGATATAAAGTATACAACAAAAAATTGTGTGGCAATCAAATGTGTTCATATGATATATATAATTATTAGCGCTATATACATTGAAGAGACATTTGGCTTGGTGGTAACATGACATTGTTAATCGTTTGGACCACTGGACTGGAACAGAAATACTAAAATTTGGCGGCGATTTAGAACTGCCGCAAAACAAATGTTGTTTTCGTTTATTTGCTATTTAGCGGCGGTTGCAAACCGCCGCAAAATTGATAGACGTTTAGCGGCAGTTATTCCAGCGGTTGAAAAAAACCGCCGCTAGCTGTTTAGCCGCGCCCCATCTTCCGGCGTTTCATTAAACCGCTGCGAAATATTTTGCGGCCGCTAAGTGCCAGATTTGTTGTGGTGTTAGATAACGTATAATTTTTAAAAAATAAATATAAATTTAATTTGTATTTATTGTCTTCACAGAAATAAAAATGTAACATACGTTAAATATATAGTTAAATAAAAAATTTTAATGGCCACAAAAAATATATAATTATCATTATAATATATAATAATAACGACAAATATATAATTGACTCAAAAACATAAGTTAAATATATATGATATGGAAAAGCTCTACATCCATGTAATTTTTTCATCCAAGCTATCCAAGTAACTTCAATTAGATGCGCCTCTCCAACCTCCTTACGCGTTTGTTATACACGCGCCTCATATAACATATATAACGTAAACCTTCTGCTGCGTGATAAACCTTTTTCAACGTAAATCTTGTCTTCTTCGCCTAATAAAATTCGTCGTTCTCCTCTGTTCGCGTTTTTCTTCTCTACTCGCATTTTTCATTATTGATCTGCATTGAATTCAACATAATAAGCTCTGTCGTTCTTCTTCTTCTTCGTTTTCTTCTTCAATCTACACTTCTTAATGGAAACAATGAATGATTCAACTTCAAATAAGTTGAATGAGGTTATTACGTTGAGACAACTAGGAAATGATTGCTGCATGCTATCACAATAATCTTAAACACTGAACAAAGTAAAAGGAGGCCACCGAACCGAACAACATTCATCTGGTGAATCAAAATTACAAAAGCCATCGAATTGAAAAATATTCATGTGGTGAATAAATGGTGATCAACTTTTAATCAATAAGAATAGTATTTCTCCTCCTCTTCCTCCTCCTCATCCTTCTTCTTCTTCTTCTTCTTTCATTATAATCATCACCAACAACACCAACATTTTGCTCGGTTATGTGGAGTTGCTCATTTTGATTCACTTGATTGTTAATGTATTCAGTTGAGTCCTTGTACATGCAGAAATGTTTTTCTTACTGATTGAATGCTTATCACGTTTTATTCAGGACATGATTGGTGTTCGGTTCAGTGGTGTTGACCATTTCGGTTCACCTGATTGTTATGTGTTCAGGTAACTTCTTTTGCATGGAAAAATGCTATTCTTAATGATTGAATGTTTACGACGTTTTATTAAGCACATGAATGTTGCTCGCTTCAGTGGAGTTGCTCATTTTGATTTACTTGATTGTTAGTGTGTTCAATTGAGTCCTTGTGCATGTAGAAATATTTTTCTTGATGATTAAATATTTATGACGTTTTTTAGTATATGAATGATGTTCGGTTCAGTAGAGTTGGCCATTTCAGTTCATTTCTGTTCTGCACAATTCAAAACTCTTCTTCCTCACCTTCTACTGCTTCTTCACCAATAAGAGAAAGAGGAAAAGATAAAAAAAAATACAGCAGCAATAACAACAAAAGAATGAAGATAAGGAGAAAACACGTGAAGAAGAAGAAACGCGAAAAAGAAGAAGGATAGTGAGGAGGAGGAGGAAGGTGAATCTCTGTTGCTGTTTTCGTTCGTTTTTGGTTGTCCCTTGCCAAATCTTCTCGCGATTCTTCTCCAGTAGTAATTTTCGCAGAGAACGTGACTAAAGTTTGAGTGATTTTGAGAGAGATTCGAAGAGAAGGAGCGGTTTCATGTAGCAGTTTCGTGTTGAGGAAGAAATAACGTTTTTTATAATGAGCACGAAGTAACGAAAGGTTTTCGAGCGCATGTTTTCACTCGTCATCATTAATGTGTGTGATTCTATTTGGACTTGGATCAACTTGGTTACATGATTACATGGATGTGTAGCGCGCCCCAATATGATATATAGTGACCATTTAATTATTATCACTACATCTTTTTTTTTGGGTTTCGCTATCTTGTGTTGATAAGGATATAAGTTAAACATATTATAAAAAAAAATATTTTATTAAATTTATTGTAAAAATAAATATTTTACGTTTTGAATACATTAAATATATCAAAAATATTAATTTTTTTTATGTATACTTAATATCTGACTTTAGAATACAGAATAACAAAATCCATTTTTTTTTGTAGTACTCACGTGGCCTTTGAAACATTAGTATTAATATATTGTGCACATATGTAATAATTTATATTTTTTATAAGGGAGTTAGAGAGCCACTCATATGCGGACGTTGAAAACGTCCTTAAAACAAACGTACACTCCAATGTATGTGTGTCATGTGTTATTAATATTTTCAAAAAAATAAATAATATAACTATCAATAGAATTTTAGACTATATTTTGGACACAACACTCATTGATACTCGTCTGATATGCGTGTCTGCCGTGTCAAACCGTATCTTAATAAAAAGTAAAAAAAAATTTACCAGACACATTTAGAATCTTAGACACACTTAAATACCACACTACAAGAAAAATCACTTGGACACACTTAAATACCACTACAAGAAAAATCACTTTTAGCGGTCATTTATTTTACTTTCAGCGGCAATAAAAATAGCTGTTAATACATTTACCGGCAATTAGACATTAGCCGTCTTATACTTTGCCACTAAAAGGTTTTAGCGGTAATTATAACATTTGTCGGTAAAGACCTTTTTAATGGCCGCAAAAAATATATAACTTTTAGTAGCCATTTTCTTGACAATTTATATGGTCACCAAAAGTAATTCTAAAATTGCAATGTTATTCACTTTTAGTGGCCATTACTATTGCCGCCAAAACCCATTTTACCGTATGGCTACTAAAATAATTCTAAAATTGTAATATTATTCACTTTTAGTTGCCATTACTATTGCCACTAAAATCTTAAGACTTTTTTAGTTATATTATAGTATTATATTCATTTTCTTAGAAACAATGATCTATCTTTTTTCTAGAATCTCAATTATTTGTCTATTATTATTATTATTATTATGCATAATATAAATATACTGAACTTAATTACTACAAAATAAAATATTTCATTAAACTCAAAATATTGATACACAAATTTCTCTTGAAAAGTAATAAATCATATTACAAATTTAAACAACAAAAAATGCTACAAACCTATAACTGTTATAACTATGAACAACAACCAAAGATAGCCATTTCTGTTTATCAAGCCTATCTCTGGCAAAGTTAATACCCAATGTTGCTCCGGAATCTCTGGAGGCACCTCCTCAACAGACATATTGACTTTCCACTCCTCGGTAGAAAATCCATACAGACAAATATTGTCCTTTTCTGTATCACAGAGCTCACACAAATCAAATAAATTACCTAAGCCAATTGTGAACAACTTGAGCATTATGCAGAAAAGGGGGATCTTAAAATTTCTAAGAATCTATCACCAATCAGGCTTAAAATTTCCATAGGAGCAAATCCTAATGGAAATATAAAACTATCTTAAGAACTAAATAGATTCAAAGCATTGGCATTTTGATCAAGATTCTGCTCAAAATAGCATTGACTAAATGGTAGAAGAACAGAGATCTATGTGAATTTCAATTCATACATAGCATAACGCACATAGCTTGTAACTAAGTCAATTAATAAATCTAAGTTGAAAATAAATAAACCAATGTACTCACTGTTTTAGGATTAGGATCCATAATTTTAGGATTAGGATCCATAAATAAACCAATGTACCAAGGACCATAACAAAGATGCCATCTCAAACGCATTCTGCAAAATTACAAGAAGAAAAAAACATGAACAGATTAAGAGAATTTTATGTATAAGCAATAATGGAAGGTAGAAAATGGAAGCAGAATTGACAATACATACCATACTAACCAAGAAGGATATCAAGTGTATTAAGCGCAACAAAAACCTTGGCTTTCCAAACCAAAAGAGTTCATCTCTCAAATTAAACTGATGAGGCTTAACATAAGGGCAACTATCTACTATTTCAGTAGCCAACTTTACCACCACTTGGTGCAATTTAGTACCAATTATGAGTATCAACTGAATAATTGTTGACAACTTGACAGTATGCTCCCAGAAATATATACTTTAGTCCTAAGGTAATGGGTTTACTAATAACAGCTATTAGGTAGCGTTTGTTTGCAGAGACTGAAACTGAGACTGAGAGACAGAGACTCAGTATTATGTTTGTTGAGCTAGAGACTGGTACTTAAATTTCTGTCTCCGTCTTCAAAATTTCAGTATTTCAGTACTTTCAAAAAGTAGGGACACTGGAGACAGAAAATTTAAAGACGGGGACAGAAATTTTAATTATAATTTGTACCTAAATTACCCCTATTCTAACTCAATAATTCCAAAATTACCCTTAATGTAAATCAGGGCTTCTCGATCAACCCTGTAACTCCATCTTCTCATTCTTCTTTCTTCTTCAGCAACCACTGCAGCCTCTGAAGCACCATCTCAAGAACAGCCACCGCGTCGCTGCTGGCCTTGCCATCGCTAGGTAAGTGATTTGCCGCTTGCAAGTTAATCTTCGTTCCCCCATCTTCTCATCTCCTCTTTTTCTCCTTCATAGGAAAATCAAAGAACGAAGCTGCCGCCTCTCCCCGGTTGCTGTCGACGTCAATCATCAACTCCTTGTCTTAACTGCTCTGACCCAGGTTAGTTCTATACAAAAGTTGTTTAATTTACTGATTCCTTTCATCTTTTCCGTCGTGCCATAATCTGTGGATTTGTTCGTGACTTAACAATAGGACTTTTCTCTTCTTCTGATATTCAGTTTAATATGTGGATTTAACCATTGTTTGTGTAATGCTTAAATCAAATTTGTTTGTATTTGAAAGGTGTATTTGTACTCAGAACCTCTTTGCTTGGTTTGTCATTATTTTGTTAATGGTGTGAAGTAGTAGCATTGAAGTTGAAGAAATTATTTTGGTCCTTCATTCTTCTTCATTTCAACTTAAGTGTATTCTTTGACGAGAATGAAAGCCAAGCTAACTAACCCATTTATTTTAGCTTTATAACAGCATTAGTTTATGATGTTTACTTCCTTTTTTGTCTCGTAAGAACTAAGAACTGAACAATCTGGGATCAGTTGTTAAGTTTGGTCAGTTTGATACCAAGGTCAGTGATTAATTTTGGCTATTTTAATAACTTTCCATGTCTCTGTTTGGTTTCTAATACTTGTGGATTAGTGCAGCTTCAAACCTCTATGGGTGCAGCTTTATATATAACAGCATTTTGGTTTATATATTAGAACTATTGCTAGGTAGGCTACAATTCTTAACATATTTATTTGAGGGAAAGAATGTTTGTTCTCTAAACTGGTAAATGAAATTGTTGAATGTACATGATATGGCTTAGGTGATAATGACAATACATTTGTGTCAAATGTGAACCACTTCACATTTTAATTACCAAATTTCTTTTTTGCCTTTTGGAAGACTTTGACTTGCTTAAAGTACCTGAAAAAGTCACTTTCAGTTTACTGATCTTGCTATCTAGAAATAATATTGTTTTTGAATACTTTACTTTTTTGTAAGGGTAAGAAAATTATCTATGGGACCTTCTTATTTTGACTAAACATAACTATCGAAGTGGTTGTATATTTCGGTCTGCATTGATGATTTAGCCGTGAAAAAGCAGTTTATATGGCCTTCATTTTGGCAATTGTGTGGTTAAATACATGGCTGGAAATGGTTTATATGCAAATTGGCTTGTTTGGTGCATTTAAATTTAGTATAAGAAATAGAACTCTATAAATGGTTTTTGTGTGGTTAATCTCTTTCTACTTACTTAGTCAACTTCTGTACTTCTGTACTTCTATTTATTGAGTAGTCTTGTACTTCTATTTAGGCCAAATCACCAATCTTGTTTTCTTCACTGAAATTCTTGGTGGCCTTCTCAATCTCCTATATGGTGTAGTTAACCAAGCAATACTTAATTTCTGCAAGAAGATCCGGTGTCAGCCATGAAGCCGTGGAGCATCTTCTGCTGGTTTCTATATACATAGGAAAGCTTTCGTTTGTTGAGCATATCAGGTTGGTGGAGTTTGAATCACTGGAGAGGACAACATCATCATTTTTCAATTTCTTCAAGCTCTTAACGTATAATCCACTTTCAAGTAGTGCTATGAGCAAAGCAAATCCTATAAGAGGCCCTGCAATAGTTTGAAAGTTTTTGTTCGTTTTGTAAACTAAGAATGTTTTTTGCATGAATGGTTTGTCGAAAAGGGAAACAACATGTATGGTTATTAGACTATCAATTTAGGTGGCTTAATATTTTATGACAGTAGTCTCTCTGTGGATCATAATTCTTACAATTGTAAATTTAAGTCTTCCTTGCTTCTTTGTTGGTGATTTCCGCATGAAGTTTTTTGTTATCTAATCATTATATACTTAAAAAAAATACTGAAACATATACTCAAACTAATTTACACAATTTGTCATTTGCCTGTTTCAATTCAAGTGTCAAACTACAACTTAAACAACAATACTATGACCAGGACAATACAGAATCTAGAAATAAAAAGTTGAAAGATCGATAATTTCAAAAATACATTATTATACAGATTTTCAACTCGGTCGATCGACTTCAAACTGGAGTTCAAATGACAAGATCGATCATCTGCAACTTCAGCATGTTGGATACTTGGACCTTCCTATCTAAACCATCTGCAACTTCAAGTCATACATTCTAGCTTCATGCATTAGAAAATCATATAAGTAGATTAACTCACTAAATCAGTTTTATTAGACTCTTATATTGATTATTGCAGATCATATAAACTAATTTTGGATTTAACAAGTTTTGGAAAGTTAACCAGATTCATTATTCTGTAAAATGTTGAATACTAAGTTAGGATCAATTCAATTAAGTGAGTTAGTCACTTGTTTTATGAACCTTCGGGTAGCTACTGATTGGTAACTTATCAATTGGTAATAATATTAAGTAACCATAAGTTGTAACTGATGAAAAGTTAAGCAAAAAAGTAATTCAGTTATAATTTTTTCAGGCTAAAGAAAATTCAAAGTCAATAACTGAGGCAGCTTAATTATTTCAACCATTGCAACTAGAGATATAATAATAGAATGCCATAAAAGAAAAAAAAAAGAAAAAGAGAATTCAAAGGGGAATAGGGCAAAGGCAAGTAGTATTTAATTTTCACACTACATCAACACCTGAACCAATTCAACTTGAGCAGTTTCCTACCAACCTCAATTCCCCAATTTTATTGTATTAAGGACCACAAAAGGTCACAAGTTCATGTGAAGATGCAAACAAATTAGCAGACAAAGACAAATTAGGAAAATAACTATTTCACTTTTCTAAAATAATTTCAAAATTATAAGCAATTCTGAACTTGGGAAAACAAAAAAGAGATTCGAACACGCAAATATAGCAGGTTCCAAACACACTAGGCTTCGTTCCTACAATAAGCAAATAAACGCATAACAATCGTACCTTCCATAAGTGGACTCCTAGACTTCTATGTGTGCCAGAACATTGGATGCAAATAAATACTCCAAGACTTGAAGACCTGATATTCAACCAACCCAGTAGAAGTTTACATTTTTACTCTCTAGTTTTAATAGAAAAGAGCAGAAAGAAAATACAGTAGTGATGTAATCCACAAAAATCCTGGGAGGGAACCAACTAGTGAAAATATAACTCTTTCTATACCTTTTTCTAATAAGTCATTAACTACAACATAACTCTATCTATATACCTTCTTCATTTGGTTAGGTGGCTTTATCAGGAATTGAATTTAAGAAAAATGTGTTGTAGAATGCATGTTCAGAATCAAGACTCAATATACCAAATAAGATTAAATCACATGCCAAACCAGATATCAATATTGTACTTCATGAACTTACCTGGTTTGTTGAGAGACAAAAGGCACAGCTTGGAAACGGTGGCGATGTTGGCGGTGCAGACCCGGAAGCACGCAATCTGCAACAATGTGAGGACCGTCGGAGGCTTCAACACACGATTGTGAACCACTGGAGACAGGCGCGCTGTAGTCGCTCGGTAGTATTCGGCTTTTCTGCTGGCGACGGGGAAGACCGGAAGATTTGGGGAGAGGAGACAAGAAGAGGTCTGGAGTAAGTTAGGGTGACATTTCTGAAAAACTGAAATCTGGATTTGGGATTAGGGTTGCATACAAAATTTAAGGGTATAATTGTAAATTTAACAATTTCAGTATCTAGTTTTAATTCAAACCAAACAGGATATTGAGACATAATTCAGTCCTGTATACCATTATGCCAAACACAATACTAAGACTTTTTTAAGTTCTTGTCTCTCAGTCTCTGTTTCTCGGTCTCTGTCTTGCAAACAAACGCTACCTTAGGGCATCAAAATAAGCAATTCTAACACAAAAATCGTTATGGTGTAGAGAACCCTACCAATTTATCTCATATTTCAAGAAAGCAAGCTATGTAGTAAAAGAAGAAAAATAAATAAAGATAAATACCAAATAGAAGAACCCAGCCTCAGTGCAAGCCTTATTCAACTGTCTAACAACTTCAAGAACACCAGGGTCCTCTCTCATTTTAGGGTCATTACACTTGGCTAAAAGGGCACTAACATCTACATAGAACAAAAATAAATTAAATTTATCCTCTGAATTTATAAGTATATTAAGTAAATAATTCTGCATCAACTGTAACATAATTAATAACTTGTGATAATGAAAATTGAACTTTCAAAATTCTTGATTCACAGACACTGAACTAAAACCATCAGCGAAATTATTAATAATTTGTTTAATTTCTATATACATACACAAAATGATGAAATCAAAAAATATGATCGGTTGAAAATATCGAGATTGATGGCTATGGAACTGGTATCAAAGTTTTACTAATTAGGGGAATTGAACTGAAGTCCGTAGCCATCGCTAGCTTGTGTGTGTTTTGTGTGTTCTTTTTTTACATTGATCAGAAATATAATTCCCCTCCCATTACAAACTCAAGAATTATGAAGATCTTGGTCTTGCTGGACAAAACCTAAAATATAAGAAGCTTTAGAAATATAATAAGATAAAGAAATACAATGAAATTTGTCATGTATTAGCATATTATACATACCTCATGCAACCAAGCTATATTTGGATGTCTGAAAATCTTCATAATAGATATCTCTCTTTTAATTTGTTACACGATTCAAGTTAGAAAATGCATGGAATAAGGGGGAAAGAATCAAAATAACAATTTAGTATAACAAGCTACATGATTATTCAGCCAAAAATGAAAAGTCCAGCATACAAATAGAAGAAACAGAATGTCTTTGACTGCATGCAATGTAAATTCCACTGAAAAGCAACATAATTATGAGAGAACACTGTGCTGATTTTATGGAGGATAAAAACATCATCAACACATTTACACACAAGCATTGCAATGCACATCCTTATACACTGCAAAATTTACTGCCACCTAAATTTAGAAGAGAAAAAAAGAAAGGAACATTCGACGGTGAGGAATCATTCAATTCAACCATTATTTCAGAAATTTCGTATCTCAGAATAAGCAAAAATTAACAAACTCAAACAGAAATAAGAAAACCTAGCAACTCGTATTATTAACAAAAGTACAAAACAAGCAAAATTAAATTGAAGCAGTAGTACTTACCGATGGCGAAGGAGGAAGGCAAGTGACGGCGACGGAGGAATCGGAAGTGACAGCAATGGAGGAAGGGAAGTGAGCTCAGATAGAGAGCGACAGAGAGCTCGAAGAGGCATGTTGACCTCTGACACACACACAGAAAGAGAGAGAGAGCTCGAAGACACGACGATTGACCAAGCAACCTTCGCGACGGCGACGGCAACGGCAACGCACGGGGTCAATGCTTTCTTCATGCGATGGCGACGAGAAGAGGAACTATGAGAGCTAAGAAGAGTTTGGCGATGAAAAGAGTGCGACGGCACCCACGGTCTATCTCTGCCGACGACGACAGCACCCTCTATCGGAGGAGAAGAGTTCAGCGATGACGAATGGTGATGGTGCTTGGGTTTAGGGTTAGGCTTCTCAGAGAGTAAAGGGGCTGAGGTGGATATGCGTAGGTTTTGTTGTTCTTGTTATAAAAAAATATTTTAATAAAAACAATGTTAGCCATAGTATAATGGCCACTAATTTTTTTTATTAAAGATCATTTTTCTTATATTTTAATAACAATAATACCAACCATAGTAGTATGGCTACAAAAAAATTTTCATTAAAAATAGTTTTTTTTTATATTTTTAGTGAAAATAATAATAATTGTCATTATAATATATAATATTAATGGCAAATATATAATAGCCACAAAAACATACTTAACGACCATTGTATTATTGCCGCTAAAAATTTGTCGCTAAAACTAATTATTCTTGTAGTGCCATCACGTGCCAACGTGTCTCTTTTATTCTTAATATGTATTCTTGAAATGAATTTAGAAATAATATATATTATTGATGGTTTTCAGTGGCTAAGAGAACGAGGGGTTGAATCTTAGCCGCTTTTTGCTTGATTACACTTTCTAGTCTTTGAGAAGACTTTTTGATTTTTGTCTCGTCCCTAGCCACGAGACTTTTATTTTTGTCTCGTCACTTGACACGAGATATTTTTGGTTTTAGCTCCTGTGTAGCAGAAACAGAAATGGAGTAGAAGAGAGAGAAAATTACACCCAGATATATCCTGGTTCAGCTGCTAAGTGCAGTGCAGCCTACATCCAGTCTCCATCACAACAATGATAGAATTTCACTATAATCTTCCAGATTACAAACTATAAAGTGCTAACCCAACTTACAAGGGGATTCCCATAGAATCATGAAACACAACATAGACGTACAAAGGAACTCTAAGACATCTATGGATTTTTCTTTTAATTTTGCACTCTCTGCCTTTTTCCGCTCTATGGCTTTTTCATACAAACCTCACTGTTTGCCTTTTTCCATGAGACTCAAGACATGATAAAATTAAATAGAAAATTACAAAACAGAATACATTGAAAGAGAAGAAAATCTGTAAGCTTAGGTAGCTCTGAGAATCCTGTGCCTTGCACTCTCACTGCTTACTTCTAACTCCTTGCTTCAAACCGTGGCTGTTCACCCTTTTTATAGAAGAGTGAAGCCTCCACAGTTGAAACCAAAAACCAAGCTTAACTTCTTTTCCTTCACTTGTAACCGATTTGGTCAGAAAGAGAGAAGAGGTAACCCATGCAAAAACCAACATACAAATACCTCTAGTCCTTCCTTGGTCATCACTATTCATCAATCCGAGCGCTCCATCCTTGGCTTACTCTCCAAGATGGATTTCTGGCCCTTGATGCTTCATGATGATGATGGCTTTATCTGCTCCAATATCTGCCTCTTCCATCACTTCGCCACTCTAGCTACTTTCTGTGGTGGTTGAGCAGAATCAAAGACAAGCCATCCCTCCAAGAATTTCCTCCTTACTGGCCGAATCTCCTTCTATCATTTTTGATATGAAGAGCCAAGATCTCATCACCATATCTTACCATTCATGGTTGAAGATCTTAGCCACTACATTTTTTATGTTTTCTTGCCATCATCATGATGGTCTTGATGCATGTAGCTCCATCTTTTTTTCGGTGAGTAGGTGTAGCTTCCATGGCTTCCTAGATATTAACCGAAAGAAAGAAGAAGATGAGAGAGTGGAAAATGAAGAAAGAGAAGCAATCAAGTGTGTTTGAAAAGAGTTGCTTTTACTTCCCTTGCTAGAGTGGCGTGTAGCATTAAACACACCAATCATGTCACTCATACTCTCTCTCATAGTTTCCATGCATTAAATGACAATTGAATGAATTTTGGAATCCATCACATGGTAAAATTCTTGGATCCGTTGGAAGCAATGAAGCTTTGTTTTCTTTGCTTCTTGGTTTCAGACCAAACATGCTTGCCTTCAAGCAATTTTAGTTTGGGCTTGTAACAATGATAATTAAAACTGGCCCAAAAATATTTCAGCCATGAGATCCGATGGAAGGCATAGGGCAAATAATAACATTTGCTTTCCTGATATATTTTTTTCGGATCATGCATTGGTTTCATTAGCAAAGATTTGAAATTGGGCTTATGATAATCATTCAATCTGGCCCAATAAACATCACAACAATTCAGCCACATAATATGGGAAACATTAAGCAAGGCTAAATGTATCTTTTGATTTTGGGCTTGCAACTATTTTTATTTTTCGGCCTAATAATAAACCTGCATCACAAAATTATTAATTAACACATGTTACATGAAAATTAAACCAATAATTTTGTAATTAATTATTTCAATAATGTTTGTTCATCATCAAAATATATTTGAGTTTTCCAAACTCATCAATCTCCCCCTTGATGACAAACATTATTAAAATTGAAATGGAAAGAAATTTAAGATTGAGTAAAGAATACTCCCTTTGAATTTTAATTTCTCCCCATTTCTAAATGTCACATAACTCCCCCTTAATATATGCTGTTTTGCCAAGGGAAGCACTAACCTGTAACATTTTAATCAAGCCTCAAATAACAATGTTATTTAGCATATTCATTAAATGATGCTAAATGCTTGATTTATAAGCAGAGTTGGATGATATACAAAACTCATTTGTTATCAATAATTTGATTTTCTGCTCAAACTCAACATAATCGGCCACAGAATAATTTTGAAGATAAATTGCTGTTTAAAATATTTTCTAATCAAATCAGAGCAACATACTTATAGTAAGAAAATATTTTTAATCAAGGCATGATCACAGCAACTTTCAACAATTATTTTCATACTTAATGCTTAAAGGAACTGCCAAAAATAGAGTATTCAGCAAGCCTGATTACTAAGATGAATCAAAAGTATATTTTGAATCCAAAACTTTATTCATCAAGATAAATCACAAGAAAACAACCAGGCAGTCATATATTCAAAACAGATGCATTATAATCAATCAAACATCAAGTATATCCTTTTTAACATGAGTGATCATGAATTCTCAAAAGAGAATTTCATCCCCCTATTTTCCAATTTTCATTTTTCAGAGCAATTTCCTCCCCCTTTTGTCATCAAAGGGGCACCTGCAAACAGATTCTGTTATAGGAAACAAAATATGCAAAAATATAACCAAATAAAACAGAGTATCACAGGGTATCTCAGAGTTATAATAGTATCCAACCCAACACAAAACAGAGTATCAGATTGAGCCTACTTAAGCCAATATCCTAAACTTAAACAGAAGATTAATCATCAGATAAATGAAGATCAGATTCTCGAGCATCTTCTTCACTACCAACTCCCAGTTTTTTTTTGCAAGTTTTCCAGCATCAAACCCACTCTATCTTTGCATCTCATCCAATCTCTTTCATTTTCATATGCTAGCTTACGTGCAGCCTTATGAGATTGGACCATGAATTCTGACATATTTGAAAATTCTGTGAGAATTTCCTTGATGGACTCGGTTGCCTTGGAGGGCTCAGGTCTGCCCTCAAACTCACTCTCCGAAACCATGAATTTCTTGCTCTTTGTTCCTTTAACAGCTCCACCTCCTTTGACCATTGATACTTTGTTCTCTACTGCCTCATTCAAAAGATCGACTTTAAAAAATTCAAAGATACTGGTTAAGAACATACCATAGGGCAGATTTGCCTTTTTGGTGCTCTTGACCGAATCCCACATATGACGGATCATAACATAACCAAAAGAGATAGGAGTAGATGTAATAAGTGCAAAAAAGATGAGAGAGTCAGAGTACGTTACTCTATTGTGAGAATCGCTTTGAGGAGTCAAAATGTGGGTGATAATCCTATGAAGTAGAGAATTGATGGAACCGAGTGCTTTGTGGGTAGGAGTAGTGCCATGCAAACCAGAGAGATTTTCACAAATGTGCTGAAGAACAACATTATAGGAAATGCCAACTTCTGAGTCCCACTTTTCGGCCATGTAAGCTCTTGGCCCTTCGTCTTTGTAACCTAAGGCCATCCCAATGGTGGCAGTGTCAAGATTGATGTGAACTCTTTTCACATATGAATGGATGGTGCCATCAATAAGTCTCATGTTGGCGTAGAACTCACGAACTAAGCCTGGGTAAACTGGCTTCTGAATGTGAAGCAGAGGAGTCCATTGAAGCAGTTCAAAGAGAGGAGAGACATTTATTCCCTTGTTGGCGAGAGTGTCAAGGTTGACAAGATAGGTCAGACAGAGATGACGCTTTTCCATGACCCCTTTGTGGAATTCATAAGAAGTGCAAGAGTTGAATCTGGCAGGGTCATAGTGGGAATGTGTTTTGGAAAATTTATTCTTGAACTCCAAGGATTCCAAGTTTGCCGGTTCCATGGTGTTGTGTAGAACGAATCCTTTTGATTTCTGACCACTCTTCCCTGGTGTTGCTTTCTTCGGTGATGGTGGTGGAGTGGGGATGGGTGACGTGTGAGATTCTTCTCCCTCAGTATTTGGCTCTTTGTTTTTGCCTCGGCCTGAGCTTTTGTGGGAAATTACTTTCTTTCTCATGGTGGCCGTGTGTTTAGAGGGTGGTGAGAAAGAGGATGAAGATGTAGAATGGATATGGATATGAGTGTGGGTTTGTGGAGTGGGGGTCTTTTGAGAAAGGAGAATCCGTTCGCTTTTCCTAGGAGCAGTTTTCTTTTTCATGATGAAGAGAAGAAATGGGGGTGGAAGAAGAAGAGATGGCCGAAGAGTGTAGTGAGTGGAGGGAGGTTAGAGATGCATTAAATGTTGATTGGAAAGAGATAGTGGAGGAAGTTAATGATCATCATGGCACGGTTATTAACCAGGGTGGTTTCCAAAATTTGAAAAGGTGGTTTCCTTGAATCAAGGGATTAGTTGAAGGGAAAGATTTAATTTGACACTATGCTACTTCCAACAAGATTTGACGAGACAACAAAGAGATTTGATTTTTTTTTTAAAAAAATTAAGAACTAACAAAACGGTCAAAGTGGGGTCAAAGAGATTTAGTGGAGCCCATAGAAATTTATTTCTGCGCAGTCTCCCCTTTGATCACAGCCTTTCCAACATGCCTTTATTTTTATCTCGTCCATTCCTACAAGACAAAACTGAACAGAATTAGAATTTCACAAATTTTCAACTAAACTTAAATCAATCATGCCCAAGCTTTTTCTCAACAAACAGAATCTGTCTTCACAGAGGGGTTTTGTAAAAATGTCAGCAAGTTGGTCCTCAGATTTTACAAATTGAATATCAATAGTACCCTTTTGCACATGTTCTCTAATTAAATGATATTTTATCTCAATGTGCTTGGTTCTTGAGTGCAAAACAGGATTTTTTGAAATATTTATAGCACTCATATTATCACAAAATAAGGGTATACTATTGATCTTTAATTCGTAATCTTCCAACTGCGTTTTTAACCAAATTAATTGTGAACAACATGCAGATGCAGAAATATATTCAGCTTCAGCTGTGGATAGAGCCACTGTGGCTTATTTTTTGCTTGACCACATGTTGAGTGAGCTTCCAAGGAAGCAACACATGCCAAAGGTGCTCCTTTTATCCACTCTATCTCCCGCATAATCTGCATCACAAAACCCTACTGCACAAAAGTCATCAGATTTAGAATACCATAAGCCATACTCACTAGTTTCCTTAATGTATCTAATGATGCGCTTAACGGCTGAAAGGTGAGATTCCTTTGGGTGAGATTGAAATCTTGAGCATACACCCACACTTTGGACAATGTCCGGTCTAGAGGATGTGAGATACATGAGTAATCCTATCATACCTCTATACTTTGTTTCATCCACATCTTTTCCATTATCATCTTTTTCAAGTTTAGTGTTTGGATGCATTGGAGTTCCCATTGGTTTGGAATTTTATAGGCCAAATTTCTTGATTAATTCTTTAGCATACTTTCCTTGGTGAATAAAAGTACCACTAGGAGTTTGTTTAATTTGGAGGCCAAGAAAGAAAGTTAGCTCTCCCATTAAACTCATCTCAAACTCACTAGTCATGAGTTTTTCAAACTCTTCACACAAGGACTCATTGGCCGATCCAAACACAATATCATCCACATAAACTTGAACTAAAAGCATATCATCATTAGATGCTTTAATAAATAAAGTTGTGTCCGTGGTACCCCTTTGAAATTGGTTTTCCAATAAGAAGGCACTAAGCCTTTCATACCAAGCTCTTGGAGCTTGCCTAAGGCCATAAAGAGCCTTTGAAAGTTTAAAAACATGATTTGGAAAATCTTTATGTTCAAAACTGGGGGGTTGTGCCACATACACTTCTCTATCAATAAAGCCATCAATAAAAGCACATTTAACATCTATTTGAAACATTTTGAAACCCTTATGGGCAGCATAGGCAAGAAGCAACCTAATTGCTTCCATTCTAGCTACCGGAGCAAAAGACTCATCAAAATCTATGCCCTCTTCTTGATCGTAACCTTGGGCCATTAATCTAGCCTTGTTACGAACAACTTGTCCATCCTTACCAAGTTTATTTTTAAACACCCACTTAGTATCCATAACTTTCTTACCATCTGGACGAGGTACTAGTGTCCAAACCTCATTCTTGTCGAATTGTGCAAGCTCTTCTTGCATGGCTTTGACCCATGATGGATATTCAAGAGCTTGTTTGACATTGTTGGGCTCCAATTGTGACAAGAGTGCAAAATTGCTTGGTTCGGATTGCCTTTTGGTTGAGGATCTTGTTGTCACTCCTTGGGAGGGATCACCAATGATGAAGTCATGAGGATAACCCCTCATAGACTTCCATTCTCTAGGCTTCCTTTGTGGTGTTGAGCTTTGATGAGTTTTTGTTGGTCTCACTGTTTCAGTTTCTCGTGCTGGCTCATGAGACAAAATGGAAATGTCTCCTCCAATCTAACGAGACAAAACTGGACTGGCAGATTCTTCAATTTGAGCAGACTTGGGATTCTCTTTGCTTGTTCCAGCTCCTTCATAATCTGAATCATTATCTATCACAGTACTGGGAATTAAATTAGAATCACAAAAAGTAACATGTATGGATTCCTCTATGGTCCTATGTTCTTTAAGGTAAATCCTATAGGCTTTGCTAGTGGTGGAGTATCCAACAAACATTCCTTCATAAGATTTTGGATCAAACTTGCCAAGATTTTCTTTGTTGTTAAGCACAAAACATTTGCATCCAAAAACATGAAAATACTTAAGATTTGGAGGGGTTCCTTTCCATAGTTCATAAGGAGTTCTTTTCAACCCTTTTCTAATTATTGTCCTATTCAAAATATAGCATGCTGTATTTACAGCTTCAGCCCATAGAAATTTAGGAACTTCATTCTCACATAGCATAGCCCTAGTCATCTCTTGAAGGCTTCTATTTCTTCTTTCAACAACACTTTGTTGAGGTGTTCTAGGGCATGAAAAATTATGAGTAATTTCAAAGTCATCACAGAATTTTTCAAAGTCTTGGTTTTCAAATTCTTTTTCGTGATCACTTCTCAAATGGGCCACTTTTAAATCTTTTTCATTTTGAATTTTCTTGCAAAGGGTTGAGAAAGCATGAAAAGCATCATTTTTGTGAGCAAGAAAAAGTACCCAACCAAATCTAGAGTAATCATCCACCACTACTAAACCATAGTGTTTACCTCCTAAACTTTGAGTTCTTGTTGGACCAAAAAAATCAATGTGTAACATTTCTAATGGTCTTTTGGTTGAAATTCCATCTTTTGGCTTAAAAGAGGATTTAACTTGTTTGCCTAATTGACAAGCATCACAAGTAAGATCCTTATCAAATTTGATTTTGGGAATTCCTCTAACCAAATTTTTCTTTACTAGCTTAGAAATTTGGTACATGCTAGCATGACCCAACTTTCTATGCCATAGCCATTTTTCAGATTCAAAAGAAGTAAAGCATGTTACATTTTGTTCTTTCAAGTCTTCAAGAGTTAATCCATACACATTGTTGCATCTCTTAGCTTCAAACAAAATATCCCCTGTTTTTTCACACACAACCAAACACACAAATTTTCTAAAAATAACTTCAAAACCTAAATCACACAATTGGCTTACACTAAGTAAATTATGTTTCAAACCATTTACAAGAAGAACATCATTTATACAAGAAGAGAAACTTTTACTAACTTTACCAACAGCCACTATCTTTCCTTTACCATCATCACCAAAAGTGACAAGTCCTCCATCATACTCATCAAGTTTTATGAAGAATGTTGTCTTTCCAGTCATGTGCCTAGAGCATCTGCTGTCCATGTACCACATATTTTCCTTCTTCTTGGATGCTAGGCATACCTACAAAATGAGCTCAAGTGACCTTAGGTATCCAAATCTTCTTGGATCCTTTCACGTTAAACCATCTCCTATGTCCCAAACCATTGTAATCAAAAACAACTTTGTAAATTTTATCACCAATCATTCTTTCACCAAAAAAATATTGAATGGAAAAATGACCGTTTCGATTGCATAGTCTACAAAATCTTGGAGTTGCTGTTTTGTTAAAGTAGGTGGGATCTTGAAACCTTGTGTCATTAGAAGATGAAGCTCTATTTTCAAAGGAAGGTTTCTCATTAGATTTGTAAAATCCCAAACCAGCTTTATCAAAGAGTGGTTTTTGACTAGCCAATATTTGATTTAAATTTTCAGAACTTTGAGTGAACTTGGCTAAGTCATTTTCAAGGCTTCTAACCTTTTTTAGCAACTCTTCATTTTCCTTAAAACAGTGTACATATGCAAGTACCGAATGATCACTTTCACAACTTCTAAGTTGAGCTTTCAACTGCTTATTTTCTTCCACAAGATCACAAGTAGTTTTGGCCTCCCTTACTTTATCTTTAAGAAAACTATTTTCAGCTTTAAGAATGATAATTTGTTGTTCAAGATCTTGGTTATCAAGCAGAAAACATCTTATTTTTTCAGAAAGGTGGTCTATCATAAGATGAAGATCTTCAGTCTTAGGGTTATGAAAGACTACCTGATCTATGTGATCTACCATGAGACATGGTTGTGACTTGGTCTCGGATTCCTCATCATTATCATCTTAGCCATTTTCCAAATCTTCCCATGAAGCCATCAGTCCCTTCTTCTTTCATCTTTTTTGGCTTCTCCTCCTTTTTCAACTTGGGACAATCAGATTTGAAATGCCCCATTTTCTTGCAATTGTAACAAGTTACTTTGCTAAGGTCTTTCTTCATTTTCTTTGAGCTGCCGCCTTTGCCTTTGAACTTCACCATTTTCCTGAATTTTTTGGCAAACAACATAAATTCATTTTCAGAGGAGTTATCACTAGATTCATCATCTAGGGGGTTAGTCACAGAAGAAAAAGCAATTCCTTTTTTTAATCTTTTTTCAAATAAGTGTTTTCAAAAGCAAGAAGGTTTCCTCTCAAATCATCACATGTCATGGAATCAAGACTACTGCTCTCAGAAATAATTAAAGCTTTTATTTCCCACTCTTTTGTGAGACATCTCAACACTCTTCTCACTAGCACAGAATCAGGATATGTTCTTCCCAGAGCATTTAAGCCAACAATAATGATGTTGAATCTTTCAAACAGTTCATCAATGGACTTTCCTTCCTTCATTGCAAACATTTCATACTCTCTGTTCAACATGTCTGTCCGAGTCTTCTTTACAATGGTGGTTCCTTCATGAGTGATTTGCAGTTTGTCCCAGATTTTTTTTGCTGTTATGCATCGTGATACCCGTCGATATTCCTCGAAGCTGATAGCAGAGTTGAGTAGATTAACAGCCTTGGCATTTAACTCCACCTTCTTTCTATCTTCCTCAGTCCAGCTTGCTTCTGGTTTAAGTGTGACTACTCCTTCAGCACTTGTGTTGGTTGAAAATTGAGGGCCTTCTAAGATGATCTTCCATAGTCTGTTGTCTGCTGCTTGCATAAAGATCTTCATTCTCTCATTCCAATAGGTATAATTTTTTCCATTGAAAAGAGGCAGTCTGTTGCTTGACTGTCCTTCTATAAGGTTGTAGGAGACCAGATTTGTGCCACTGTTCTCTGCCATCTGGATCTTTTCTCCAAGCTGCAAAGCTTGATCTCTTTGAGACCAAGCTATGATACCAATTGATGGTTTTCAGTGGCTAAGAGAAGGGGGGTTGAATATTAGCCCCTTTTTGCTTGATTACACTTTCTGGTCTTTGAGGAGATTTTTTTATTTTTGTCTTGTCCCTAGCCACGAGACTTTTATTTTTGTCTCGTCACTTGGCACGAGATATTTTTGGTTTTAGCTCCTGTGCAGCAGAAACAGAAATGGAGTAGAAGAGAGAGAAAATTACACCCAGATATATCCTGGTTCAGCTGCTAAGTGCAGTGCAGCCTACATCTAGTATCCATCACAACAATGATGAAATTTCACTATAATCTTCTAGATTACAAACTGTAAAGTGCTAACCCAACTTACAAGGGAATTCCCACAGAATCATGAAACACAACATAGACGTACAAAGGAACTCTAAGACATCTATGGCTTTTTCTTTTAATTTTGCACTCTCTGCTTTTTTTCGCTCTATGGCTTTTTCATACAAACCTCACTGTTTGCCTTTTTTCATGAGACTCAAGACATGACAAAATTAAACAGAAAAATATAAAACAGAATACATTGAAGGAGAAGAAAATCTGTAAGCTTAGGTAGCTCTGAGAATCCTGTGCCTTGCACTCTCACTGCTTACTTCTAACTCCTTGCTTCAAACCGTGGCTGTTCACCCTTTTTATAGAAGAGTGAAGCCTCCACAGTTGAAACCAAAAACCAAGCTTAACTTCTTTTCCTTCACTTGTAACCGGTTCGGTCAGAAAGAGAGAAGAGGTAACCCATGCAAAAACAAACATGCAAATACCTCTAGTCCTTCCTTGGTCATCACTCTTCATCAATCCGAGCGCTCCATCCTTGGCTTGCTCTTCAAGATAGATTTCTGGCCCTTGATACTTCATGATGATGATGGCTTCATCTGCTCCAATCTCTGCCTCTTCCATCACTTCGCCACTCTAGCTACTTTCTGTGGTGGTTGAGCAGAATCAGAGACAAGCCATCCCTCCAAGAATCTTCTCCTTACTGGCCGAATCTCCTTCTACCATTTTTGGTATGAAGAAGCCAAGATCTCATCACCATATCTTACCATTCATGGTTGAAGATCTTAGCCACTACATTTTTTTATGTTTTCTTGCCATCATCATGATGGTCTTGATGCATGTAGCTCCATCTTCTTTTCGGTGAGTAGGTGTAGCTTCCATGGCTTCCTGGATATTAACCAAAAGAAAGAAGGAGATGAGAGAGTGAAAAATGAAGAAAGAGAAGCAATCAAGTGTGTTTGAAAAGAGTTGCTTTTACTTCCCTTGCTAGAGTGGCGTGTAGCATTAAACACATCAATCATGTCACTCATACTCTCTCTCATAGTTCCCATGCATTAAATGACAATTGAATGAATTTTGGAATCCATCACATGGTAAAATTCTTGGATCCGTTGGAAGCAATGAAGCTTTGTTTTCTTTGCTTCTTGGTTTCAGACCAAACATGCTTGCCTTCAAGCAATTTTAGTTTGGGCTTGTAACAATGATAATTAAAACTGGCCCAAAAATATTTCAGCCATGAGATCCGATGGAAGGCATAGGGCAAATAATAACATTTACTTTCCTGATGTATTATTTTTGTATCATGCATTGGTTTCATTAGCAAAGATTTGAAATTGGGCTTATGATAATCATTCAATCTGGCCCAATAAACATCACAACAATTCAGCCACATAATATGTGAAACATTAAGCAAGGCTAAATGTATCTTTTGATTTTGGGCTTGCAACTATTTTTATTTTTCGGCCCAATAATAAACCTGCATCACAAAATTATTAATTAACACATGTTACATAAAAATTAAACCAATAATTTTGTAATTAATTATTTCAATAATATTTGTTCATCATCAAAATAAATTTGAATTTTCCAAACTCATCAATTATTATTTATTAAAACAAAAAATATTTTAAATATTTTATATAATTAAAAAAAACATTAAAATAGTTAAAAAAATTATTTTATATTTTAATACTAATAAAATATAAAAAAAATTATTGTAATTTATTTAAAAAATACTTTATATTTTATATATATGAAGTGTCTCCGTGCCTTATAAGATTTTAAAATTTATATATCTGCATATTTTGTATTTTATATCGTATCGTATTCTGTATCTGTGTCAGTGTTTATCTATCATAAATTGGTTTTCTGACGCACATAAATTAAAAGAGAGCTACGTCTTTTTTCTAAAGTCATTTTCAATGTCCGCATATGAGTGGCTCCCTTTTGTTAATTTTTTTAGTCTAGAAAAAAATCTTTAATCTTTATTAAAAGCATTATTCACGCAACATTATTCCTCGTATTATTCACGTAAATAAGATATAGAAATTAATTAGAACCCTAAATGGTGTTTTCATCTTTGGCTTATTTCATTTTTGAAAGGATTTTTTCTTAGGACAACAGCCTTATCTACTTTCATTTGGAAGGTTTCTTCTTAAGCCACTCTCGTTTTGGTTGGTTCGAATAAGTATAATTTTGCCACTTTCAGAAAATCCCTTTCCCAAGTCAACTTGCGTATTAATAAGTTCAAAAGTATTTGTGAAGTTCTTTATAAATAAAAAATTCATAATATATAGCAACTCATGATTTACGTTTGAGTAAAACAAGTACTGCTATTAAAAGAAAAATAATAGTAATACTATCATATTTTTTAGGATTTTGTTAATATGTCCCTTTAGAACATATTTTAAGGATACAAAAAAAAAAGTTTATTGAAAATTATTAAAAAATAAATATTTTTATATTTTCAATGTATTAAAATGCATCAAAAACTTAAAAAAAATTTATTATTATCCTCTTAAAATATATCTTTAGAACATAAGATAGCTAAATTTTATTTTTTATAATATCGCTTATCACATAATTTTTTAAATTATATATTCTTATAACTTTATAAAAAAAGAATGAGATTATCAAAATAAAAGTGGCATTATCACTATTTTTCTAAAAAAAAAATATTTTATGTATATTAAAAATCAGGCACCACATCAAATATTTTAGCAAACTAAATAATCAAATATATTATAATAAAATAATAAAATTTATAATAGACGAATAATCAAATTTATTTACAGTAATATAATAAAAAAATTATGAAATGCATATATGTATAGTATATATACATTAGTTGATTGATGATTATTTTTTATATATAGTTTGCAAAACTTTTTGTTGTTTTTTTTTCTCCAATCACTTGATAATTTCTACAGCATAAAATTCCACTTTTTACGGCCAAATTTTTTTTTGCAAAATAATTCACCGTTTTCAGTCTTATTAATTTTATAATAAAAAGTATAGGGTTTTATTAACTCTCCAACTATTTCTTTATTAGGTATAATTTTTTTCCAAGCAATTATTTACTGAGGAGAGATAGATCCAATTTGGAGTTGTTGATGATTAACTATTAAAAATATTATACAAAGATAAATATTTTAAAAAAATAACAGGAAGAAATTAACCAAAAATTTTATTAATTTAAATACGTGAAAAATCTTCTGTCTAATATAAATTTGAATCTTATAAACACTAAATTGCAAAATATTAGATATATATTGTATATTATAATAATTTTATACTATTTTTTTTCTTGTAATTTAAAATTAACTAAGATTTGAAATATTATTAGATAACGTATAATTTTTAAAAAATAAATATAAATTTAATTTGTATTTATTGTCTTCACAGAAATAAAAATGTAACAATCAGAAAGTATAAAAATATATACTAAATATCTATTGTACAACATTTTTGTTTCGTTGAGCTTTGAACTTTACTCTTGGTTTGTGGTTAAGTATCCAAATAAAAATGAAAAAAAAATCTTCTCCTTAAATTGTATATATTTATTTTTGTTTTCATGTTTAAAAGACACAAAACTTCTGTGGTACGTACTTGTAACTAGTGTGTGTAGTAGTGTATTATTTTCATATTCTAAAGTTTTAAAATATTTAGGTAATGATGTTTTAAAATCACTATAATAATTTTGGCAGATAGCGGTTGAAATTTTGCGGCAGTTTTGTAAAACCGTCGCGAAACAACAACCTGCGGCGTATATAGCGGCGGTTATGGGTTGGAGCTACAATTCGACATTTAGCGGTGATTTTTCTCGAACCACTGCTATATTTCAATAAGGTTTGCATTTCGCGGCGTCTTTTAGAAATCGACGCTATATATACTCTCAGGTGAGTTATTGTTTTACATTTTGCGACGGTTTTGTCTAAACCGCTACAAAATGCGTATTACCACATGTTACAATGCTTTCTTTAGTAATAACCATCTGAGTATAATCTAGTTAACTAAACAATACTGCCTTAAGTTGCATATGTTTAAATCATTGTTACATCTATTTATACATGGTCCAAAAGTATATAAAAAGTACAATAAAGATTACATTTAATAATACACAAAAATGAATATATTAAATAGTACATTCAATAATAAATAAAAATAATAATTATAAATATTTTTTATAAATTATTAAAAATCAAACATTTTCTAAAAATAATAATTATAAATATTTTCGATAAATTATTAAAAATAATAATTAAAATATTTTCTACAAATCATTAAAAATTCAAAATTTTATAATTTTACCAAAATTATAATTTTAAATTTTAAATTTTTTATTTTAATTATTTATTGAGCATTTATTAAAATAAAAAATTTAAAATTTTTATTAATAACAATCTTAACCTGTATTTTTAGATATAAGAATTTATAATAATAAAATTTAAAATTAATTAATATTTTACTAAAATTAAATACTAAATAGAATAAAAATATTTTTAGATGAAAACCAATTAATGATCTGCGTATTTTCATGGTTAATAAATTTAATAATGCTAACTGACCAACAAATATAATGTTTTTGGCAAATATTTCACTAATTTTAAATATTAAAGACTAAATTCTAAATCTTAATAAATATTTTTAGAAAATGTTAGATTTTTAATAATTTATAAAAAGTATTTATAATTATTATTTTTTTATTTATTAATGAATGTACTCTTTATTGAATTCATTATGGATATTATTAAATGTACTCTTTATTAACTCTTTATATACGCTTGGATCATATATAAATAGATGTAAATTAATTTGATCTACTATGGTTCAAAATTAATTCGAAATAGACCGATTTGAATTACTAGGGACATCCTAGCATGCATTATTTGAATCACCCTATTTCGAACTCCCCTAAGATTACATGCAAGCATAATTCGAATTGAACAAATTCGAATTACAAGCATCACTATTAATTTGAATAGGACTAATTCGAATTAATGTTGGTTTGTCTCATTCGAATGGGGCTGATTCAAATTACATAAGAATGTGCTTTTGGGATATCCTGGTAATATTTTTCAATTTGGTAGAACTGTGTAATTTGGTCCACCATTTGGTTTAATTATGCATTTTTCTCAATATATAAGGTGCCTATAATAACTATGATCAGATATAAAGTATACAACAAAAAATTGTGTGGCAATCAAATGTGTTCATATGATATACATAATTATTAGCGCTATATATCGAATAGTCATTTGGCTTGGTTGCAATATGACAATGTTAAAGTTTTTTCTTCTTCATTTGTGGAAGACTTTACATAGGAAATACTGAAATTTGGCGGCGGTTTAGAACCGCCGCAAAACAAGGGCTATTTTCGTTTTTTGCTATTTAGCGGCGGTTACCTATTCACATTTTGTGGTGGTTATTCCAGCGGTTGGAAAAATTACTGCTAGCCGTTTGCTGGCGCCCATCTTCCGGGGTTTAATTAAACCGCCGTGAAATATTTTGCGGCGGTTCAAAACCGCCGTAAAGTGCCGGATTTGTTGTAGTGAATTTTCTTTTATAACCCTAATTTATTTAATTATATATAACTAATTATTCAAAGTAGTTTAAGGAAAAAAAAAGAGTAGTATCGAGCCATCAATTATATTTATAAAATTTATGTCTTTTATGTGTGATAACTCTACTTTTTGATATAATTTTTTTCAACTATTAAAATAATTTTTTTTGTTGACCTATTCTTCTTGTTTGTTCCTGTAAAATGAAAAGAATATCTATTATATAATTCAAACATTATACATGTAGGAAGAAAAATAATTATTAAATTAATTATTTGTATAGAATATACATTGAAATAGAAAAATATATATATTTCAAATGAGTAAAATAGCATATATATTTATACAAATATATAATAATTAGCAATTGATTTTTTGGATAATTTTTTTTATAGAAGTGAAATGAATAATATATCTTAAACATTATAATTTTTTGGTATTTTTTAAAATCGTGAAAAAAACTAAAATTAGAGGGTAGACCTCAATTTTTTTAATCTTTTTAAAATAGAAATTAGAAGATTTGATTATTGCATTCTAAAAATCAAATGATCCAATTTTTGTACCTTCTAAAAATAGGAAGGTCTGATTTTTGCACTGACAAAAAAAATCGAAGGATCTAATTTTTATACTTCCTAAAAATTGAAAGGTCTAATTTTTACACTCTAAATTAAACGATTTCATATTTAAGATTAATACTCTAACCATTCACAATTCGAATAAATACCACTGCCAATCAAATATTAAAAATAAAAAGTGTGATTTTTGGTGTTGAAATAGTATTTTATCTAATATTTCAAATTTTTTGGCTCAAATTTAAAATGAAATAAAAAGAACTATGTAGAAACTAAATCGGATAATAAGATCGTGGCATCACTTAAGTCAACTGAGTCTTCAAACGGCAAAAGGAAATTTGCTCAAGTTTTTGCCAATTTAAATGAACACCTTAATAATTAGCTGACATTAAGCATACAACTCTTCTGTATCAAAAAAAAAAAAAGGAAAAATAGAAAAATGAACAAGGTACTTTGTTTAATAATGAGGAACCCTACATGTTGTTGTGTTGTTCAGCTTGTAATTCAAGCTGTGGTGGTGCTTTTGCTGGCTTTGTTATGTTGTGGAGGCTCAGAACGAGAAGCCAAGGCCTTACTTGGGTGGAAAGAAACCCTCCCAGCTCAACCAATTCTTGATTCATGGGCTTTCCAAGCCCAAACTCAAAGCCCGTGTTCATGGAGAGGGATCACTTGTGATTCTCAAGGCAGTGTGGTTGCCAATGAGCCTTGGCTCTAGTGGCATCTCTCCCCCTCCCCACATCAAAGGTCTAGGGTTCAAATCCTAGAGAAAGCAATTGAGAAAAAATGTGATAAAATATGTGAGGAGTGTGTGGATGTGTTGTGTACCTAGGATTGGGGGTTGTCCAATCCAACGAGGTACCTAGGATTGGAGGTTGTCCAATCCACCGACCAAAAAAAAAAAAAAAAGGCAGTGTGGTTGTCATAAACTTAGCATACACCGGACTTATAGGTACTCAGTGTAGTTAAAATGATAAAGAATGCATACATAGGATGTTCTGCATTTTTTTATAGTACTCATAACATTTTCTAAGCCATTTTTTTAAAATTGTTTTGCATATGATCAAATATTTTTTGTAGCATAATTTAAATAAATTTATTAAAAAAATTTATTAAAAGTAGTATGTAATCGGATGAAGTCGAGAGGTCGGATTGACGTGTCTCCTAACCTGAAAACGGTGTCGGAGTATGCTCTCAGCTCCTTTCTTTCAACCCGAGTTTGTCGAAAGTAAGCTTGAACAATATGTCGATTGAACTTTCTTGGACTACCAGAATTCTGTGAATATTTGCATTGACAAGTATCATTGTGATCACAACGGGATCGTAATGGCCTGGGGGTTATCCCTTGAGCATCTTCTTTTGCGAAGGAAATTGTGGGCAAGTAGAGAACTTCGAATTCTTCTCCAACTTGATAGTTATCTTTCAAATGTCTTTTACAAGAACATTTAGTTACTCTGCCTCCTTCAAATTCTCTAGCTATCATGTAAATGTGTTTATCAGGGTTCGTGGTGGCCGATCTCGTCGACTCCTGTCTTCCTTGTCTCCCTTTCTTTTTTCTGGATCATCTGATCTTTCTGCAAGATATCTTTTTAACCGATCTTTTCTGTCCAGTTTTTCTATCACATTTTTCAAGTCGTAGCAACCATTGGTAGAATGTCCATATAGCTTGTGATACTCACAATATTCTGCTTGACTTTTCCCTTTCTTGTTTTTGATAGGACGAGGGGGAGGAAGTTTTTCGGTATGGCAAATCTCCCTATAGATGTCGACAAGAGAAACTCGTAGAGGGGTGTAACTATAGTACCTTCGAAGCTTGTTTGAGTTGTACTTATCCTTTTTCTTTGCTTCTTTCTATTTATCTCGAGCCTAATAAGAAGGGTTTTGTCTGGGAGCAAATTCTCTTAATCGAGCATTCTCTTCCATGTTAATGTACTTTTTTGCTCGTTCTTGTTCTTAGTACAGGGATGTCGGATGTCGCTTTGATATGAATTGAGAAAATGACCCTTCTATGAGATCATTGACAAGTCTCATTATTACTACTTCTGTAGGCAGATTTTGAATTTTCAAGCAAGTTTTGTTGAATCTTTCCATATATGTTCGAAGAGTTTTTTCGACCTCCTGTTTGACCCCTAGAAAACTTGGAGCATGCTTGACTTTGTCCTTATGCATTGAAAATCGAGTAAGAAATTTTCTTGCAAGATCATCAAAGCAGGTCATCGACATATGTGGTAAACTATTAAACCAGTTCATCACCACTTTGGTTAATGTTGTCAGAAAGGCTTTGCAACGAGTTGCATCGAACGCATCGGCCAAGTACATCCGACTTTTGAAATTACCTAGGTACTGTCTTGGATCAGTTGTTCCATCGTGGAGATCCATGTCAGGGCTTTTAAAGTTTCTGGGAACCCTAACCCTATTTTCTATGAATGGATCTTCTCCTCCAAATGGGCTTTCCTCCTGACCTACATGGTTACTCCGATTTAGAAGGCCAGCTTCTAATTTCAGAAGCTTTTCTTCTAGTTCTATTTGTCATCGCACTTCTCTTTGTAAGTATCTTTTAATTTCTTTTTGTCGCTCTATCTCCTACTCGAGTTGTTCTAATCAGGCATGATGCCCATGTACGAGTCCCATGATTTCTGTTGGGTGCGGGTGCTTCTCGTTTTCTGGTGGATGTATCTCTAAATTGATTCTCTTGGGTTGAATGTTTCCTGACATTCCTTTCCCATTAGGGCACTTGTTCTATCTTGTCATTGAAGTATCATGAGTGCATGGTTGGCATTATGATATTCTGGTTTAGATTCGGATGTCATATGTCCATCTTCGGGATGATTATCTGCCATGGTTGGGTGTAGACTTCTAGGTCTCCACCAATGATACTAATGTTTCGAGAGTTACCTGAAACTGGTTGCTTTTGGGCTTGAACGTGAGGTCCAAACACCTTTGAGGGGTTAATGTTCAAATTCGTCATTGAAAGATCACGTGATCTTCATTTTCGTCCCCAAATGATTTTTTTAATCAAATTAGTCCCTGAAAGATAAATTGTTAGTCAAATTAGTCCTTCCGTCAATTGGATGATGACGTGTCACGTTAAGTGTCACGTGGCATGATGACGTGACCCGCCACGTGGCAGGTCAATGACATGTACCACGCCACGTGACAGGTCAGTGACACGTGGCATGTCACTTGACATATAAAAAGTTTTCTATTAGTCAAAATAGTCCTTGAAAGTCCAGACGTAAGTCATTTTCATCCCTCAAATTTTAAAACTTAGTCAAACTAGTCCTTATATAATTTTTTATAATATTAAATTTATAATATTTTTTTATACTACTAATTTTAATATTATTTTTTAAACCTTAATAAACAAAATTCTCTTTACATAAAATAATAAAAATAATTAAATTTTTATAAAGTTATTTTGTCATTTGTATTTTAAAATTTTACATTTTCAAATTGTAATTTTTTATGTGATTTTTTTTATTTAAATGAGTTTATCAAATTACTGTTAATTATATATTTAAAAATTTAATATTTAAAATTTTACTAAATAATATAGTAATTATTTTAAATTTTAAATCTTTTAAATTTTTTAAAATTATAATTTTTATTATTATTTAATTTATATAGTAAAACTCAATAATTAAAAAACTGATTTATGGAATCACTTTTTAAATCTTAATATTCTAATATAATTTTTAAATATTTCATTTAAAACAAAAGAAATTTTATTTTAATACGAAGCATATCTATTTATATAATGTACTAGTGCAAAGTAGCCTGTGTTATGCATAGGTATAATGTTTCCTATTTCATTTTATCTCATTGATTTGTGAAATTAAAAGAAAAACTATATAATCTATCTCAAACATATGAAACACACAAAAATTTATTATGATATTTGCATGTATTACGCTTAAAAAGCAATTCGTTTATAATAATAATAATAATAATAATAATAATAATAATAATAATAATAATAATAATAATAATAATAATAATTAACCAACAAATTTTCAATATTTTGTAATGTTTGAAATTGAAGCAAAATTTGTGAATTTTCTTGAATTTTGACTCTAATTATCACTACCATTATATCCTATATATAAGTAATACCGTAATGAATAAAAAAAAGATGTAGTAGAAAAAAAATAGTGGTATAACTTTGTTTAAGTTAACATACATAAATTTTGATTTTGAGCATATAACTTTGTTTAGGTTAATAAATACATACATTTCAATTTTGAGTATATATATATATATATATATATATATATATATATTCCAGCAAAATATAGTAATGTAAGAAAAACGTTTTAGAATAGAAAAGAATAAGAAAGATTTTAAGAATAATTAAAGGAGAGAGATAATTTTATGAAGAAAAAATAAAAAAAAATTATATAAGGACTAGTTTGACTAATTTTTAAAATTTGAGGGATGAAAATGACTTACGTCTGGACTTTTAAGGACTATTTTGACTAATAGAAAACTTTTTATATGTCAAGTGACACGTGTCACTGACCTGTCACGTGGCGTGGCACGTGTCACTGACCTGCCACGTGGCGGGTCACATCATCATGCCACGTGGCACTTAACGTGACACGTCATCATCCAATTGACGGAAGGACTAATTTGACTAACAGTTTATCTTTGACGGACTAATTTGATTAAAAAAAATCATTCGGGGACGAAAATGAAGATCGCGTGATCTTTAGGGACGAATTTGAACATTAACCCCACCTTTGAATGGTTTGTCCGATGTCCTTTTCGATATTTAAGTTAACAAAATTTTTTTTGCAAGTTTTTAGTTGATTGGGTTTTGAATATACGTGAGGATATCAGTGTATTTATAGTATAATAGATAACCACTTTTTATAGTAGTTTCACCTTTGATGGTGGATGACTATTTTTTTTTGTTAGAAAAGTTAAAATCTCTCTTCTAGATGAATAGAAGATTATCACTATATTTAACCTCTATAAGATCGAATAGGTATGAATTGAATCAAATCACTTAATTAAATCTTATTTATTTTGATTTTTTTTTTTGTGACTATTCATTCATTTTGAATTTGACTATATATACATTGGCATTAAATTATTATCACTAAATTTTTTTTAGTGCTCACGTGGCTTTTGAAAGATTGGTAAGTTGTGTACATAATAATTTTATTTTTGTTAAGATTTTTCATATTCAAAAAAAATCTTTAATCTTTATTGAAAAGCATTATTCACGCAACGTTATATATATAAAATTAAGGGTGTTTATGAATTGAATCTTATCTACACATTAATAGAATTAAATTGTAAATTTTATTTAGGTATTTGTATATTTGCATATCCTCAAAAATAAATAAATAAATAAGTGGATATTTGTTTTATGTTTTATTATTTAAAAAAATATGTTTAATAATATTTTAAGAATAAATATATTTAAATAAGTAAAAAATAGATTTATTAATATTTTTTAATAATAAAATTTTTAACATACTTATATATTTTGCAGATATATCTAAAATTTAATCTGATTTATATAACTTAAAAATTATGAATATTAAATTTAATTCAATAATTTTAATACGAGTCGAATTAAAATTCTAGCCTTATCTAATATCATCTAATTCGCATTGACTTTTTTTTTTTTTCCATCTGCCTCTGGTCGCTTTTGAAGCATTGGTCCTCAAATAAGATGTGGAAATTAATTAGAACCCTGAGTGGCGTTTTCATGTTGGCTTGAAATTCCTTAAAATATTAATGCCAGTAATTAAGCCACTGTCTTTTTTTGGGTTCCAAGTCAAAAGTAATTAAAACTCTGCGGACATGTGGATGACGGTCTATGACCGGCACAAATCTTCCTAGCTGCATTAATAAGTTCAAAAGTATTTGTAAAGTCCTTTTAAATCATAAATTCATAAATAATAGTAACTCATAGGATTTATGTTTGAGTAAATCAAGTAATGTTATTAAAAGAAAAATAAGAATTTATTTATACATATCCTAAAAATACATATTAATATTATAAATTAAATTTTTTATTAAAAATATAAAAGTTTAAATTTTAATATGTTTATTTTATATTTGTTTAAAAAAAACTTAAAATCTTTTGTTAATAATAATTTTATAATATATCTTAAAAGTACATGTTAACTAAATTTAAAAAATAATAATATTATTTATATTTTTTAGAATTTTATTAATATGCATCTTAAAAACACATTTAAGATTATCAAAAAATATTTTATTGAAAATTATTGAAAAGAGAAATATTTTGATATTTTCAATGTATTAAATGTATAAAAAATTAAAAAAATATATTATTGTCTTCTTAAAGTGGGGAATGAATCCTCTCAATTACTAAAAAAAATTGACAGTGTAAAGTGTGATCTCTAACCTTTTATTGCTTTCTCTCATATTTATTTTTGGTCCCACTTATAAAATTAATGGTAAAATATCACACTTTACCCCCTAAATTGTTAAAAAAAAATTGAGAGGATCCATTGCCCTTAAAATGTGCTCTTAGTATTTGTTTGCCGAGGCTAGAAGTGAGGCTAAGATATTGTAATTCAATATTGTGTTTGGTAGTCAGAAATTAAAATTAAAATTTTAATTTTAGGATATAAAATTTCATTTTCTTTAATACTTTTAGAAAATGAGAACACACAAATAACTAAAATTTCTGGAGATGGATACTAAAATTTTAACAATACTTTCTTTAATAACTAAGAGTATTTTTAGTAAATATTTTTATTTTATCTCTATATTTATCTTGAACTAAACAGGATAATAAGACATAACTCAGTACATTACACTTTACACTAAACATGATACAGATACTTAATTCAGTCTTAGTCTCTTAAGTAGTGTTTGAAAGAGAGACAACGACTGAAAGATTGAGACTGAAAGACAGAAACTGAGAAATAGAGATTGAAATAAATCTCAGCACTGTGCTTGGTGTAAAGTAGGAGACAGAAATTGAAATAAGAATGAAATTCTAATTTAATTTGTATAAAGAATAAAGTTGGAATTAATTCATTAAGATGTAGGTATTTTAGGTATAAAATGTTATTAAATTTTCAATCTTTATCTCTAAAAATTTCAGTCTCCTGTGTCTCCATTTTTTAGAAATATTGAAATACTGAAATTTTGAGGACAAAAACTAAAATTTTAGTACCAGTTTCTATACCAACAAACATGATTTAAATTTCAGTACCCCAATCTTTATCCCAATACTTCAAAACAAATACTACATAGTCTTTATCTCTCTGTCTCTATATCTCAATCTCTCTTTCAAACGCAACACTATAACAGAAGATTTTTTATAATATCACTTTTTACATGTTTTTTTACATTATATATTCTTATAAATTTATAAAAAAAATAATGATATTTATCAAGATAAAAGTGACTTATCTTTTTTTTTTTTAAAGAAGAATATTTTATGTATATTAAAAATCAAACATCAAATTAAATATTTTAGCAGACTAAAATAATAAAATATATTATAGTAAAATAATAAAATAATATACGAACTCTCAAATTTATTCACAGTAATATAATAAAAAATTATGAGATGAAGATATGTATTAAATAGTTGATTATTGAGGACTATTTTCTAATATATTCATAATATGTAATAAAATTGTTAAAGAATAAAAAAAAGATAAAAAATTTTATTTATTATTGATTGATTAAATTATGAAAATAAAACTAAATATATATAGAACATTATTTAAGAAAGATAAGAGTAAAGATAAGATAAGATAAGATAATAAAAGTTAAAATTGTAACTGAATTTATGTATTCAATTGGGTTGAATTTGTAGGTCGTGAAACTTCTTTATTGTTATCATGGACTAAGGTGGAAGAATGATTTAATAATATGATTAATTATTAAAAATATTATACAAAGACAAATGTTTTAAAAATAGTATAGAAATAAATAAACTAAATTTTATTAATTTAAATATGTGAAAAATCTTCAATCTCATATAAATTTGAATTTTATAAACACTAAATTGCATAATATTAGATATATATTGCATGTTATAATAATTTTATAGTATTTTTATTGTAATTTAACATTAACTAAGATTTGAAATATTATTTGATAACGTATAATTTTTTAAAAATAAATATAAATCTAATTTGTATTTATTGTCTTCACAGAAATAAAAATGTAACACTCAGAAACTATAAAAATATATACTAAGTAATTGCATATTTAAAGTATTCATTTATTTAAGAATGGATACACTAGAAAAAACATAGGAAAATTAAACGAGAAGAATGTAGCCATAGGCCTCTAGGTATAGAATACCTTGAAAGAAAAAAAAAATTAATGGAGAAGAATGTTACTACAACCATTTAGAAAAACAATAATGCTAAGAACCAATAAGGTCCAGCAAAAAATCAGTTAAATGTTTTTGGGTGAATCCAAAATTTTTACGTGGATACTATTTATGTTAGGTATTAAGATGTTTTTTTTTTTGTAAATTAGATAATTCTGAATCTATTTTCTGATTTATCATGTTTTAGGTATTTAAAGAGAAAAAGATGGTAAAAAGACAGAAGGTAATTGAATCAGTTTCCTAATTTGAATATAGTGAAACATTTAATAACCAAAATTTTAAATCATAAATAAATAAAACTAATTACTATATTTATAATTAATTAAGTTATTCTATTTTTGACTGATTTAGAGTTAGTTTCATATACTTTTTATTAAAAAAAAACAATATTTCTTATAAGATGACGTGCGTAAAGATTAACTTTTGCGTTTTACTTTGCTTTATTTTTGTGCTCTGGTTAGATGTGGAAAAAAAAAAATCTTCTCCCTAAATTGTATATATTTATTTTTGTTTTCACGTTTAAAAGACACACAAAACTTCTATGGTACGTATTTGTAACTAGAGAGTGTGTGTAGTATTGTATTATTTTCATTTTCTAAAGTTTTAAAAATATTTTAGGTAATGATGTTTTAAAATTTCTTTTATAACCCTAATTTTATTTAATTATATAATAACTAATAATTCAAAGTAGTTTAAGAGAAAAAAAAAAAGAGAGTAGTATCGAGTCATCAATTATATTTATAAAATTTATGTCTTTTATGTGTAAAGATAATTCTACTTTTTGATATAATTTTTTGCAACTACTAAAATAATTTTTTTTTTATGTTAACCTATTCTTCTTTTTTGTTCTGAAACTGTAAAATGAAAAGAATATCTATTATATAATTCAAACATTATACATGTAGAAAAAAAAATAACTATTAAAATAATTATTTGTATAAAATATACGTTGAAATAACAAAAATATATATATATATATATTAAAATGAGTAAAATAGCATATATATTTATACAAATATATAATAATTAGTGATTGATTTTTGGGCAAATTTTTTTTAATGAATGATATACCTTTAATATTATAATTTTTTTAGTATTTTTTAAAACCTTTAATCTTTTTGAAATAGAAATCAAAGGATCTGATTATTACATCCTAAAAATCAGATGCTCTGTTTTTGTACCTCCTATAAATTAAAAGGTCTGATTTTTACATAGCAAAAAAATCGGAGGATTCAATTTTTATACCTCCTAAAAATTGAAAAGTCTAATTTTTACACCCTAAATTAAACATTTTACATTTGAGATTAACATTCTAACTGTAACAGCCCAGACCACCCGCTAGCACGATATTGTCCGCTTTGGCACACAAGGCCTCACGGTTTTGCCTTTGACGATAGGGATGATAGCCTAAGCCCCCCACACTCACTCGTCAAAACGCGTCATGCTAGGGAGAGGTATCCACACCCTTATAAGGCATGCTTCGTTCCCCTCTCCAACCGATGTGGGCCTTACACTAACAATCCACAATTCAAACAAATACTAGTATCAACCAAATATTAAAATAAAAATGTGATTTTTGGTGTTCAAATAGTATTTTTATCCTATATTTCAAAATTTTAGCCACAAATTTAAAATAAAATAAAAAGAACTATGTAGAAACTAAATCGGATAATAAGATCGTGGCATCACTTAAGTCAACTGAGTCTTCAAACGGCAAAAGGAAATTTGCTCAAGTTTTTGCCAATTTAAATAAACACCTTAATTAGCTGACATTAAGCATACAACTCTTCTATTGAGGAAAAAAAAAAAAAAAAAAACTGAACAAGGTACTTTGTTTAATAATGAGGAACCCTACATGTTGTTGTGTTGTTCAGCTTGTAATTCAAGCTGTGGTGGTGCTTTTGCTGGCTTTGTTATGTGGAGGCTCAGAACGAGAAGCCAAGGCCTTACTTAGGTGGAAAGAAACCCTCCCAGCTCAACCAATTCTTGATTCATGGGCTTTCCAAGCCCAAACTCAAAGCCCGTGTTCATGGAGAGGGATCACTTGTGATTCTCAAGGCAGTGTGGTTGTCATAAACTTAGCACGAACCGGACTTACAGGTATACTCAATGTAGTTAAATTTTAAAATGATAAAGAATGCACATAGCCACATATACTTTTATCATACAATGACAATTAAATCTTTAAAGATGTTAAACTTGGAGTAATTTATTTTTGAAGAAAAAAAAGTACCAATTAAGTCTTTTAAGATAGTAAACGGTACAAAATAAAATTGAATTATCCAAGTATTTCGTTATTTACAGTGGTGTATGTCTCGTTACAATCACATGAATAGAAAAATAATATAATTTGGACATTGAAGCATTTATTATCTTCTGAGTTTTCATATATTCTTTATTAATTGCTCTCTATTTATCACAAATTCTATCAAAATAAATAAAATTTTACTCCAAAAGTTATTATTTATATTACTATCTTTTATATATAGACATGTCAGAATAATTAACAGTATATATAAATATTACCGTTAGATTTTAGTTGATGAATTGATAGAAGAATATCATGTATGTCCATTATTTACTATCTTAGAGGACTAAATTAATATTTTTTTTAAAGACTAATTTATCTAAAGTCAAAATCTTTAAAAACCTAATTATTACTTTACTCTTTATCATTTTACTAAAATCTTCTAAGGTGTCCTTAGCCAGCTACTTTTAATTTTTATAATTTTATAAAATAAAATTTTCAACAAATAGGATACGCAGTATTAATGTTTTTATATAAACTAACATATAATTTCTTTTATATAACTAAAGAATCTAACATGAGCAATTATGAAATTGAGGATAGGTTGATTACATAGGTGTCATTAACTTATTTTAATACTATTTTAATTTCTTTTTTTTATATAATTTTTATAATTTTATAAAATAAAATAAAATTTAGACTATTGATATAAATGAATATTTTTTATAATATGATTTGTTTTACATAATTGAAAATTTTCATGTGGAAAATTATGAAATTAATCATAGATTGACTATATAAATGTTATTTATTATGACATTTTAAAAGTGATTATATATGTAAATTATTTTCTCTATGTTATTACAAATTAAGTTTAGTGTTGATATAATGATAAATTTATAAACAATTTAAAATATTAGATGTCATTAACTTGTTAAATACTACTTTATATATTCTTTTATATATTATAATAGATATAGTAGGTTTGCTCTAACTAACTTATAAAGTTGGCAACTACCCTTAAAATAACTCTAACCTCTTTTGACACCTTAACATCTCTTACTCTTATAGTAGCATGTTTTTTTCTTTTGTTACAAGAGATGTTATATGACATGATCAACTGTTAGGACAGAAATCTGGAAAAATGTTGGATGTATGACTCTGTACGACTGTACTTCTGTAGTGTCGATAAATTTGTAACGTAATTAAAAATTGGTGCGGAACTAAAATAAATAAATTAATTATTTTACACGAAACCTTATTTAATAATAAAAAATTAAAAAATTAATATTAAATTTAAATAAAATTATAAAAAACATTATACATTTTAGTGTTTGAAGGTTTGTCACCTAATACATATGTTTCACAAACTTAAATATTATAGTGCAAAAGTAAAGTTATAAGATGTAATGCAAATATAGATATAATATTTCAATAATTGAAAATAACATCAACGACTTATAACATCATATTTTTTCAACATTATTATTATAACTAAATAATATTAAAAAATATAAATTGTTGAACAGCATAAAAATAATATATAAGTGATAAAGATAATATAGGGTAAAGTATTAAATTGGTCTCCTATGTTTGGACGTAATTCTGTTTTGGTCCTTAAGGTTTAAAGTGTTCTATTTGAATCCAAAAAAGTTTTATTTAGCATCAATTTAGTCCCACAGTGAGGTCAAAATTAAATAATTAACAAAATGTCCTACATAACAACAGTACAAGAACAAAATCGATAATTTAGAGAACAAGTACAAGCTCAAGAGGCATAAAATCAACTATTGATACATCAATACATTTATTTATTATTTTTTTATAATATAAATAAAATATTTTCTATAAAACTAAAGAAAATGATAAATAAATGTAGTGATGCATCAATGGTTAATTTTGTGCCTCTGGAGCTTGTACTTATTCTCCAGGTTATCGATTTTGTTCTTGAACTATTGTTATGTAGGACATTTTGTTAATTATTTAATTTTGATCTCACTGTAGGACTAAATTGATGCTAAATGAAACTTTTTTGGATTCAAATAGAACACTTTAAACCTTAAGGACCAAAACAGAATTACGTCCAAACCTAGGGGACCAATTTAGTACTTTACCCGATAATATATAATTGATAAACACAATTAGATAAAAAATAACAAAAAAATTAAAAATATTATAAAAATTTCATATATTATAGTATTCTAGAAGTTAATCACCAAATATGTAGTGAGCAAATTATTTAACAAACTAAAATAAAGAACTGTGATTATCAACTAAGTTTTTCAAATAATTGTGCAAAACATTAACAATGATAGAGAAAAAAGAGTAAAAAGTATAAAATTATATGATAAGAGATAAAAAAAAGTATGAAGGGAATGCTAATTTATATAGCAGATATAAATATAAGTGAGAATAAAAAGAAAAAAAATTGTTTTATATATATATATATAGAACATGACTATTAAAGGTAAAACATAACTTACATATAAATAAAAAGCAAAAAGAAATTAAATGGTAAGACTAAACACTACCTAAAAAGATTAAAAAGTAATATGATGATAGAAAAATTATAAAATGATATTTTATCAAAATATTTATATAACAATATTAGAAGTTATTTAATATGTCAATTGTTTATTGTGAATTATTTAAATTTTCTTTTTATACATTATAAATAAATAGATAGATAGATAAATAGATTTTCATAAAATAAAATTTATTCTTTAAATAAGACATACAATATTCAAATTTAAACCATTGATATGAATTGACTTTTTTTTTATAGAGTTAGATAATTTAATATATAAAATTAATGCTAGATTGATTATATAAATGTTATTTTCTATAATAATTTAAATGTAGGTCTATGATAGATTTTTTTTTATATTATTGTTGTTATAGATGACATGCCAATTTTATATAAAATATAAAAGCTTATATGTCATTCCTTTCCTGTAATACTATTTTGGATTTTTTTAATATATTATAATAAATAATAAATGTCTAGTATTGAAAGTGGTCCAATTTCTCTTTCAAAAAAAGAGATGCTATGTGACATATATCTCTATTGACAAAGCAAAAAATACTATGTCCACATCAAAATCAAGTATCATATATTTGCGTATAAATACATGTGTCGTTTAACTCATTTTTAATGTGTATTTTATATTAGTAATTCAGTTTGGTAGCTGATTTTAATATACACTTAACACTATTCTAAAAAAGGTTTAATTACTCTGTTGGTCCCTATAATTTTGCGAAATTTTCAATTAGGTCATCATTGACAGTAAATGTTACAAAAAACGTTAAGAATTGGTAATTTGACCATTATAACCCTCGTCTACCCCCTTTCAAATCAACGAGAATCAGTAGGGTTCTGAGTTCTCACTCTCTTCTCTTTGCCTCTTCCTCAAACTTCTCCTCCTCCTTTGCTTCTCTTACTCTGTCAATACCTATGGATCAAAGTCAGTTATCTTCAAGAGTCTCTAGTTACAAAATTCTCGTGAAGAAGAGGCATCTCTGTTTTTGTGGTGAGGCAGTTGTTGTGATGTCTTCTTCGGCAGTAGCAAGCCATGGAAGAAGGTATGTTGGTTATGGGAGAATGCCAAAATACAAGTTCTTCGAGTGGATTGATGATGAAAAAAATGAGAAGAGTGGATGGTTGAAGCAAAAGGAAAGGAGGGTTCGTTGCTTTTGTGGAGACACTCTGATTCTTCGGAGTTCAAGTACATCAAAAAAAATACAAACAGAAGATTCATTTCTTGCCCTAACAAGAGATGCAAGTTTTTTGAGTGGGTTGATGGGAAAGAAAAAAAGTTATCTAGGGAATATGGAGTAAATAGTTCACAGCAAGAACTTGGAAGGGTTAGAGAATTGGAAGCACAAGAAAGAAAGATAGACAGATTAAGTGTGGATCTAGAGAAATTAATTGCAGAGGTTGGAGAAATAGACCTGTGTAGAAAGGTTATGTGGTGAGCTGAGTTCAGTGGATGAGCAATTAGCTAAAATGGAAGATAGTATGAAAAAGCAAAACAAGATGCTAATTATGCTGATTTTGATATTTGGTGTTTTGACTATTGCAGTGTTATATGTAAGGATGTAGAAAGTATGACTGTTATGATAATGTAATAGTCTATATAAGTCAAAAGTGTACTGATTATTTTGATTGCAATGAAGATATATGAAATGTTGTTTAATTTCTCTAAATGAAAGTTGTTCCTTTGCTATTTAATATGCATAGAAGTATGATACAGAGAAAAAAGTAGGTAAAACAAAAGTTGCATTGAATTATAATAGATACCATTTTGTTTTACATTATATAATACAGGACACCTAGATAGCCACAAAATAAATGTGACACCCTCTCATAACAATTTTTCACCCACATAACAAAAGTGGTCCACAACACATAATAATAGTGGTCCAACCCATAAAGAAAGCAGAGTCACATGTGAACACTAAAAATCCTACATAACACAATAGATATCAAAAGGAAACCCTAAACAGTCTTCAGCCTCAATCAAGTATGAGGTCAACATGTTCAGGCGGCTAACTTGTTGCCTTCCTAACTCCAATCTTGAGTCTTCCACTTCTTCTCACACCAAAAATTTTGGTCTTAGGTAAAGGTTGAGATGCTGGTGCAGTGGACAGTGATGTTGGTGTAGGCAAGGTGGTGGACAGTGATGCTGGTGTAGGCAAGGTGGCCGGCTGTGATGGTGGTGCAGGGATGTTTGAAGCCTGTGATGGTAGTGCATGAGTGTGTAGAGGCTGTGATGGTGGTGCAGGGATGTTTGAAGACTGTGGGGGTGGTGCAGGGGTGTGTAGAGGCTGTAATGGTGGTGCAGGGGTTTGTGGAGGCTGTGCAGCCCTCCCTCTACTCCTTCCTCTGTCCATCCCTACTGCTACTCTTCCTCTGCCTCTCCCTCTAACCATCCTAGATCTAGCAGTAGGAGCAGCTGCAGATCCATTTGCTTCAACAGCAGCACCAGGTTCATTAGCAGCAGCATCACCTCTTCCAGTTCCATCAGCAGCATCAGATCCTTGTGTGCCTTCAGGAGCTACAACAAGAAATAGCAATTAATAATAGTTCCTCAACACATGAAATAGCAATTAATAATAGTTCCTCAACCAATACCTGTCACTATAGGGTTTGGACAGAGTCTCCTATTGTGTCCATATTGGCCACAATTACTGCAGGTAACGAAAGTTCCAGATCTCTATATTTTGTTTGTGTTCTGTTTTCATCGGGTTCCCTTATCCTAACCATCCTTGGCCTTCTTGGTTTAACTCTGAAAATTGGAGGGATGATGGTATCACATTGTATCTTTGGCCACATGTTTTCTCCATTGATTGGTGATATTGACTGTCCATATGTAGCAAGGTATGCTGCCTCGCTGTAGTAGTTACTACAATAATCTTCCGAGTTGTCACCCTTCTAAAAAATAGCACAACAAGCATGTGGACAGGGCATACCACACAAGCCCCAAAACCTACAACTATACATTCCAGCCATCAAATCGACAACAAACTTTTTCATGATCATCCTGTTCTTATGGTGGACTTCAAACTTGAGGTCTCCTACCCATTTAACTTGCCACTCCATAGCTCTAACCGCAATGACATCTAGCCTTTTCTTGGATTTTGGCAAAACAGAGCCCTCATACCTCTCTGCCTTCTTCTTTTTCTCTGCAAACCTTGTCATCAAGTAGCACCTAATCCATTCAAACATAGTAAGAATTGGCTTGTCTCTTGCCTCTAGGATTCTTCCATTGAATGTCTCTGAGATGTTGTTCATCAGCATGTCACTCTTGGCCAGAAATGTGAGTGACTCTTTGTCTACAATTTTGGATCCAAAGCAAACAACTTGTCATAACAGTCCCTGTTGATCTCCTTTAGTTGATTCACCCTTCTTTCCCATTCTTTTACATAGGTAGCTTTGGTAATAGATAGAATGAGGTCCCTTAGTACAGTACCACCCCCATATGCTTTTTTATAGTTGGCATATAAATGCCTCAAACAAAGCTTATGCTCCAGTGTTGGCAATAACTCTTGAAACACTTGCATCAGCCCCTGATTTATAATTTCAGTGCAGAAGACAACATAGCCATGTAACATATTAATATAGCATCTAAATATAGCAGATTAATGTTCACAAACATAGCAAAATTATGTAGCAGATTAATATTCAGAAACATTGCATATTTATGTTTAGAAACATAGCAATTGCATACATGATCATATATGATACGTTACCTGTATCCTCGGTCACCCGACATACTCGGCAAGTCAGCACGTTGAGGCCGACGTCGCACCAACCGCCCGGTAAGCTCGGCAGGGGCACAGATAAGCTCGGCCTCAACCATTCCACGAAACAAGACACGTGCTTAAACAAATCAAATCACATAATAACAGAATATCGCAACCGAACCTACAAACTAGGACTGATCCACATGAAAACGGTAACCTAATCCCTATAAAGTCGAGCCAATATCCTCGGCTAAAGTCAGGTTCCACTACCAGTTCTCACATTCACTAATTCACTTATCTCACTCTCACTTAATTATTCTCTCTCTTTTCTGAGACCATTACTAACTTGAGCGTCGGAGTATCTTTTGCAGGTATTCCCGCCACGGTGTTTAACCTTGGCCGACGTGAAGCTCTTCCTCTCAGTTGACGGCTTGTTCGGAAGTGCTTAAGCTCGGCCTCCCTGGTGTTCAGACGAATCACTTGGCGCCCACCGTGGGGCCGAATATATCTAACCCCACTCTTTTCTTTGTTTAGTCTTCTACCCTATTTTTGCAGGATTCCCGATCCTCGGATATGGCTGACAAGGAAAATCCACAACTCTCACAGGATGACCTCCTGGCTCGAATCGCCGAGCTACAGGCGGAGGTACGAAGGATAGCCGAGTTGTCTACTCAGAACAATGGAGAAAGCTCCAAAAACTCGGCTCAAGGTACTACTGACCCCTTGAACATCGCCCCGCCAAAGGAGAAACTCACCCTCGACAACCCCTTCTCCGAGGAGATCACAAACTATCAGATGCCCAAGAACTTTACCCTTCCGACTGCACTGGAACCGTACAAAGGGTTCGGAGACCCCCGAGCCCACATAAAGAAGTTCCAGTCAATGATGTTTTTCAACGGCCCAAAGAACGAGCCTGTCCTTTGCCGAGCATTCCCAACCTACCTCGACGGCGCCGCATTACTCTGGTTCTCCAAACTCCCTGAGGGATCAATTTCCTCTTTTGAAGATCTCGCCAGATCATTCATCGACTACTTTGCAGCATCAAGAATCTATGTACACGGATCAGACTATCTCGGCACCATCAAATAAGGCCAGCATGAGAGCCTGAAAGACTACATGACCAGGTTCGCTGACGCCACCATGGAAATCCAAGACTTGGACCCGGCTATTCACCTGCACGCCCTCAAAGCCGGCCTCAGACCGGGTAAATTCTGGGAGACCATCGCCATAACAAAGCCGAAGACCCTGGAGGAGTTCCGAGAAAGAGCGGCTAGACAAATGGAGATTGAAGAGCTCCGAGAAGCCCAGAAATCAGACAAACAACCACACCGGAGAGATGAGGAAAGGACCTTCCGATCTCCAGGCAACAGGGACACAAAGAAACCCTCTAAGCCAGCATCAAAGTACAACACATATACCAGATTCAACACCAGAAGAGAAAACATCATCAGAGAAATCCTCAACGCCAAAATCATTAAACCACCAGCCCGAGCAAGGAACTACCAGGATCAACGATTTATGGACAAGACAAAACATTGCGCCTTCCACCGGAAGTTCGGTCATACAACAGATGACTGCATCGTCGCAAAGGACCTCCTGGAAAGACTAGCACGCCAAGGTCTCCTGGACAAGTACATCGAGACCAGGAAGGGCAAGGGAGGAAACTCGGACAGGGCGGAACATAAGCAAACAACGGCTGACGACAAAAAAGAAAGGATCACTCCTGATCCGCCAAGAGGAGTCATCAACCACATATCGGGAGGATTCGCAGGAGGAGGAGAAACAAGCTCGGCCAGGAAGCGGAGCTACAGAGCAATGCTGGCAATCAAAGGAACCATACAACCAAAGAAGGACAAAGGACCAGACGTCACAATATCCTTCAACCAAACAGACTTCAAATCGGCAAGCCCCAACCTCGACGACCCCGTGGTAATTTCAATCCAGGTTGGAGATCTGTTGGTAAGAAAAACATTGTTAGACCCAGGTAGTAGTGCTGACGTTTTATTTTACTCTACGTTTACTAAAATGAAATTATCAGAAAAATTGATACAACCCTCCTCTGGAGAGCTAATTGGGTTCTCCGGGGAGAGAGTCCCCATCATGGGACACATATGGCTAAAGACCACAATGGGAGAGATCCCTATGGCAAAATCAATTGACATTCAATACCTAATAGTAAACTGTTACAGCCCTTATAATATTATACTTGGGAGACCCGCACTGAACACATTCAGGGCAGTGGTGTCCACATTACATCTGTGTGTCAAGTTTCCAGTGCAGGAAAACAGGATCGCTACGGTGTATGCCGACCATCAAGAAGCTCGGCAATGCTATAACGCCGGTCTAAAACCAGTACAAGCAAAACAGGAAGCTCGGCCCCAGGTCCAAGCCATCCAAACGTCTGCCAGCACAGCGACACTAGCCGATCTTGACCCCAGGGAAGACCTAGGCGAAAGACCTCAGCCAATGGACAATCTTCAACAAGTGACACTAACAGCAGACGAAAGCCAATACACATATGTTGGAGAAGCATTAGAAGGGGCAGACCGAGCAAGACTCATTCACACACTGCGTCAAAACGCCGACCTTTTCGCATGGACGCTAGAGGACATGCCCGGAATAAACCCAGAGGTCATCTGCCACAAGCTAGCAATTGACAAAACAGCCCGACCAGTCGCACAGAAGAAGAGGAACCTCGGAGAGGAGAAAAGACAAGCAGCACTTGAAGAAACCCAAAAGCTCCTCAATGCAGGTTTCATAAGAGAGATTCGCTTCACCACATGGTTGTCCAACGTGGTAATGGTAAGGAAGAGTTCAGGTAAATGGCGCATGTGCGTCGATTTTACAAATTTAAATAAAGCCTGTCCTAAAGATGCATACCCATTACCTTGCATTGATAAACTAGTTGATAACGCCTCTGGTTTCAAAGCTTTGAGTTTTATGGATGCATACTCTGGCTATAACCAGATTCTGATGCATCCAGAAGACCAAAGCAAAACGGCTTTTATAACAGAACATGGAAATTTTTGTTACAAGGTAATGCCCTTTGGCCTAAAGAATGCAGGTGCGACATATCAAAGGTTAATGGACAAGGTATTCCAAAATCAGATAGGCCGCAATATGGAGGTCTATGTAGATGACATGGTGGCCAAAACACCCATGCAGGGGTCACACTGTGATGACCTATCAGAAATCTTCAAACAGCTCCGAGCATACAACATAAGACTCAATCCAGACAAATGTGCTTTTGGAGTCCAAGGAGGAAAGTTCCTCGGATTCATGTTAACATCTCGAGGCATCGAGGCCAACCCAGAAAAGTGTAAGGCCGTGCTAAACATGACAAGCCCAAGAACAGTAAAGGAAGTCCAGCAACTTGCAGGACGAATAGCCGCCCTGTCACGTTTCCTACCTGCAGTGGCAAACCGATCTTATCACTTTTTCCAAACATTCTCTAAAGGCAAGAAGTTCAACTGGACAGACGAATGTGAAAATGCCTTCACCGAACTTAAACAACACTTGACATCGCCACCAATCCTCCAGAAACCCAAGACAGGTAACCCATTATATTTATACTTATCAGTATCTAACCATGCTATAAGCTCGGTTTTGGTAACAGAAACAGGGAAAAAGCAGAGCCCAGTGTATTTCATCAGTAGGGTACTGCAACCAACAGAAACAAGGTACCCGAAGATAGAACAATTGGCACTGGCACTAATCACAACAGCAACAAGACTGCGGCACTATTTCCAGAGCCACACAATCATAGTACGAACCGACCAACCATTATGGCAGATACTAACCAGACCCGAGCTCGCCGGCAGATTAATAAAATGGTCGGTCGAGCTCTCCGAGTTCGATATTCGGTACGAATCAAGGAAAACACTGAAGTCACAGGTGCTAGCCGACTTTATATCAGAAATGACAAATGACACGCACAACACGGAAGTGAGATGGACCATACATGTAGATGGAGCATCCAACAAAGAAGGCAGTGGGGCTGGGATACTACTCAAAGAAGGAGAAAAAGTGGTGGCCGAGCAGTCACTACAGTTTCGCTTCAACGCAAGCAACAATCAATCAGAATATGAGGCCCTACTCGCGGGACTAAAGCTCGCCCTACAACTGCAAATACCTCGAATAACAGCCTACTGCGACTCCTCTTTAGTGGTACATCAAATAAAGGGCGAATTTCAGGTAAAAGATCCTTTGTTAGAGAAATATTGGCTCATAACAAAGGATCTAATTTCAAAATTTAAAGAATTTGATATTGTTCATGTAAACCGAGAACACAATACCAGTGCCGACGTGTTATCTAAACTAGCCACAACTCGGCAAACCGGAAACACGTCGGCACTGTCCCAGCTAACGCTTGACAAACCGAGTTTTGAGCAGGATACAATTCTGAGTATTACACAGGTCCCAGATTGGCGAACACCATTTTTCAATTACATCAACACAGGCACTATACCAAACGACGAGCCGAACTTGCCACTCTTCCGACGAAGAGCAAGCTATTATACAGTGCTCGGAAACACTTTGTACAGACGAGGGCATTCACAACCACTACTTAAGTGCATTAGCAACGAGGAGGCCGAGGAGGTCATAGCCGAAACACACGAAGGAGTCTGCGGCAACCATATTGGCGGCCGAGCATTAGCAGCAAAGATCCTGCGAACAGGATATTATTAGCCGACGATAAAACGGGACTGCATCTCCAAAGTTAAGGCATGTGATAATTGTCAAAAGCATGCCACCCTCTCCGAGACCCCAGCCGAAGAGCTCCACACCATAGAGGTAAGCTGGCCTTTCGATAGGTGGGGATTAGATATCCTCGGACCTTTCCCGAAAGCGCCAGGCCAGGTAAAGTTCCTCTTGGTTTCAATAGATTATTTCTCTAAGTGGATAGAGGCACAACCACTAGCACACATAACGGCAGAAAAAGTGCGATCTTTTTTATGGAAAAATATCATATGCAGATATGGTATACCAAGAGAGATAATCTCGGACAATGGGAGACAATTTACAGATCATAAGCTCGCCGCTTTTCTAACAAACTTTAACATCAAACATCATTTCAGCTCAGTAGAGCACCCGCAAACTAACGGACAAGTTGAATCAGCTAACAGAATTATCTTGCAGGGATTAAAGAAAAAGCTCGGCGACGCTAAGGGAGAATGGGCAGACCTCATTCCAGAAGTTCTATGGAGTTACAACACTAGCATTCAATCTGCCACAGGGGAGACCCCCTTCAAACTGGTATATGGCGCAGAAGCACTTATCCCAGTAGAGGTCAGCATCCCAACATTAAGAACCGAGCTCTATGATCAAACGGGCAACCTACAAGCTCGGACAGCTGAACTAGACCTCATCGAAGAAGAAAGAGACATCTCCGCCATAAAACAGCGAGCCAGAAAACAATACCTAGAGCAAAGACACAATAGAAAAGTGGTTCCCAGATCTTTCAACAATGGAGATCTCGTGCTTAGGCGCACAGAGGAAGCCCGGAAACCTCCAGGGCATGGCAAATTGGCGGCAAACTGGGAAGGACCTTTCCGAATACCTCATAATCTCGGAAAGGGGGCTTACAAACTCGAAACTCTTCAAGGAGATCAACTTCCAGGAACATGGAACATTTCCTCCTTAAGAAAATATCAGTCATGATGTAACATATAACTTGCGAATGATGGTACTCTTTTTTCCCGCCGAAGGTTTTTTCCCAAAATACATGGGTTTTACTCGGAAAGGGTTTTAACGAGGCCGGACGCAGCAAATCATTGTACTCGTACGAACTATTGAACAACGGTTCACATTTTGACAGTTAAAACGTACATTTCAAAGAATCCGAGCATAATCCTCGGAACCTTACCATCACTAACCGAGCTTAATGCTCGGAAAATCCCAACCACAAAAGCAACTCAAAATTTGAGTAACAAACATACTAATCCGAGCTTCATACTCGGAATTCAACATGCGCATGCCGAGCATAATGCTCGGACAAGTACACACTGATATCATCCACGAACCTTAACAATTGAACATTCAAACACTAATCCGAGCTTCATACTCGGAGAACAAATCGCATACTCCGATAACAATACTCTGTTACGCACGTGCAAAACGCAATAAGCAAGTCATTTCGAACGAATCCTAAGGGATAATCATAACAGTTCGTTAAAGCCTCTACTATCCTAGTCAACAGACCCGCAAAACAAGGGATAAACTTCAACACACAATACATGTCTTTCTTATAACGGCGCATCACTATCATCTAACCAGAACATATATCGCAATTAGTCAAAGATATTCGCCTAAAAACCGAGCTATACACTCGGATCATAAAATATCACTGACCAGCAAAAGTCCAAAAAACAAAATACCAACAAGATCCAAAGATACAACAAACATTAACAAGATAAATACTAACAAATCACTCTCTCTTATCACCTATGCTGGATCCCTCACTCCCAGCAGCACTCTCATCTTCCACAAGCTCACCATCAACAACAACCTTCATAACATCAAGCTTCGCAGGGTCAGCCTCAGGGTACAACACCTTGACTTGAGAAACAGCGCGATCAAAGCCCTGGGCAAAGGCCTCGTAGACCCCACCTTCTAACTCTTTGATCCGAGCAGATAACCGATCTATTTCAGACCTCATATTCTTCAAAGAAGCTTCGTGCAGCTTCTGCTCCTCAGCAAATGCAAGATCTTTCTTCTCAATGGAGGAGGACAGCTCAGCAATTTTGTCATCCCTTTCCTGGATAAGACCGGATAACTCCTCAACACGAGTAACCTCTTTCTTCTCCCGCTCTAAAGCGAGTTCCTGAGATCGGCCAATAGCAACAATACGAGCACCAATCACCTACGAATAAAGAAAAAAATAAATACATAAACACCAGCCAGAATTAAAAGAGAAAAGCAACAAAGCAACTTGTACCTGCAGAAACCGACTAACACCTGCTCGACCAACATCATCAATCCTCTTCATATCATCGGGAAAACAGCAGAGTTCGTCAGCCATGACCCCGAAAGGATATAACTTCCCCCACAAAGATCTGCCATGCTCGTCCTCATCATACCCATGAAGTTTTTTCTGCGATTCATAAGCAGACTCCACCATTTGTAATATCGCCGAGGATTCCCCCTTACCATCTAACACTTCAGCAAAGTTACCTTTACCTTGTCCCCTTTTTCGCTTCGACTTCGGCCCAGGACCATACTGAGTTACCATAGCAGCAGCACCTTTCCCCACATTAGAAGAAACCTCTTTCTCACTTTTCTTACGCTGACTAAAGAAGGACTTTAACCCGGCAGTGGTGATTGCAGGAGCTTTCTCGGCTACAGATTAAAAAACAAACCAAGTCAAGGCACAACAGAATAAGCAAGAGCGCAAAACAAACATAACAAACCATAATTACCTATGTGATTATAAACCGCTTGCCTATCGGTATCCCATTTCAACATCTCAGCAACAGACAGTAAACCTTTCGGACCCAGTGATTTAAACAAAAAATCCATAACAATGTCATCATCCGGTAACCTATCATCTACATCTAGGGCCTGGTAGGGTTCGGCACACCAAAAGAGGGGAAACCTCTCAACCAAATGCTCGTTCAAGTAAAAGGGAAAATCATCAGGTACACTCCTAACCTTAACAAACATTGACTTAAAATCCTTAAATGAGGACTTGTACAGACCAAACACAGCACGACGGGGATAACTGCTAAGATTAACCCACAACCCCCTATTTACCCCCTTTGCCTGGAACAAAGAGAAAAACAGCCTCAAAGACGGCGGACGTTCCAACAGTTCCATCAAAACCTCGAATGCCCGAACAAAACCCCATGAGTTAGGGTGAAGCTGGGTTGGAGCGCAGTTCAACCAATACAAGACCCCACACTCAAACTCGGTAAAAGGCAGTCTGACCCCCAATTCAGTAAATAAACAGCTATACATATAAAAGAAAGACCAATCCCTCAGCCGATCACAGACCCGGTCCTCTTTACCACAGGGCAACAACTCTATCCTAACATTACTTCCCTTCCTAACCCACAAATCCGACCCCAGTAACTTCACTGACTCATCATCATCAAACTGAGACGCATATTCCCTCACCCTAGCATCAACCCACTCACATGGAATAACCACATCATATTTCTCCATTGCAGACGATGAAAGAGAAAACAAAGCACGAAAAAGGTAGAAGCAAAAGGAAAAATTCAGCACTGACCTTTGGTGGACATTTTCGGACAGGAAACCAAAATTCCTTTTTCCAGAAAACAGCAGCAACTAAAACTACAAAGAGCAAATGTAATACAGAGGCAAGCCCAGTAACCTAAACGGTTACATAAAGCCTCCCATTAAATCCTCCTCGTCAAAAGAGAGAGGCATTTAATGACCCCGAAATCCAACGGACAGGGGTACCTGGGGATGCGGAGCACGTTTCACGTCAATCATGTCAAAAGGCGCAAAAAACGAAGCAACTATTAAACACACAAAACCGTTTCGTAGTCCACACAGAACCAAGCCGAGCTTGGGGGCTACACAGACCACATGCGACGAATAAAATCAGGCAACCGAGGATCCAGAACTCTTGGTCTGAAAGCTCGCCTTAGTCCTGTCCACACCAAGGCTAGCTTGGGGGCTATGATACGTTACCTGTATCCTCGGTCACCCGACATACTCGGCAAGTCAGCACGTTGAGGCCGACGTCGCACCAACCGCCCGGTAAGCTCGGCAGGGGCACAGATAAGCTCGGCCTCAACCATTCCACGAAACAAGACACGTGCTTAAACAAATCAAATCACATAATAACAGAATATCGCAACCGAACCTACAAACTAGGACTGATCCACATGAAAACGGTAACCTAATCCCTATAAAGTCGAGCCAATATCCTCGGCTAAAGTCAGGTTCCACTACCAGTTCTCACATTCACTAATTCACTTATCTCACTCTCACTTAATTATTCTCTCTCTTTTCTGAGACCATTACTAACTTGAGCGTCGGAGTATCTTTTGCAGGTATTCCCGCCACGGTGTTTAACCTTGGCCGACGTGAAGCTCTTCCTCTCAGTTGACGGCTTGTTCGGAAGTGCTTAAGCTCGGCCTCCCTGGTGTTCAGACGAATCAATATACATAGCAGATTTATATTCACAAACATAGCAATTGCATATATGATCATATACATAGCAGATTTATATTCCAATCAAATTAAGTGCAAACAAATTAATTAATCCATTTGTTATACCTTTTATTGGTCACTCATGAAAACTCATTTTCTTGATTCTCCAATATCATTTAACAGCATCTCCAGGAACCACCCCCCATCTGTCCTTAGTCTCTGCCTCTACTGCAGCCACGACAATCGGAAAGTAATTATCATTCAGATCTCTGCCAACAGCAACTAGCAGCTGCTGTCCATGGTCGCCCTTCAAGTGACAACCATCCACGCCAATAATAGGTCTACAACCCGCCAAGAAGCCTTTCTTGACTGCATCTAGGCACATATACATTCACATAAATCGAGGCTGGTGCGTAAGAGAAGGTCTATCAAACAATATGCTCAAATTAGATCCTGGATTTGCCCTAAGTATCTCTGCACAGTAATCCCTTAGCTTAGCGTACTATTGGATTGCCCGCCCATGTACCTATTCTCTTGCCTTCCTCCTTGCCTAGTAAGCCTTACCAACACTGATATTGGCCATATATTTGTCTTGGATGGCCTGAATAACTGTCGCAAGCTTCATTTTCTCGCCTCTGCTAATGTTGTTGGCAATCTTCTTTGAGATCCAACTACTTGATGCAAGTCTTCCACTGTAGTTTCTTCCACAAGTATGCTTTCATTCAAAGTCTTGATCCTGAAATAGTCAGAACTCCCAACCTTACTTGCAAAACAAACCCACTTGCACTTTCCCTTTCTTCCTTTGCAAACAAGTCTGCACCTCACCTTATCATTTTTTCGAAACCTAATGTCCTTGCCATTCAATAGGGCATGCTCCTTAACAGTATCTTTAAATTGAATTAGTGATTTAAATTCCAGCCCACCTGAAATTCATACTCTCTGTTCATCTCTGCCTCATTGTATTTGGAAAACCTCCTCTTTTTTATCATATCATCAGAGTCCCCTTCATAACTGTCTATATCATCAGTCTCATATCCATCAGATATGCCCCCAACTTGCTCATCACCCTTCATTAAACCTTCATCACCTTCAGCTGTTCCACCTGCTGCAGTTCCCTCATCATTTAATGGGCCAGTAAATCCCCCCAATACATTTGATTGTGGATCATTATCCTCCACCTCAAAGCCAAAGTGATCCTCATGGTCACCATCATCAGCACTGTCATCAAACACCTCTTCATCAGTAGAAGGCTCTGACTTAGCATCCACTTTAACCTCTATCAACCCAGAGTCAGAGCCATTGTCTTCACCTTCGTCTGGCACATAATCAGCATCACTTGAAGTGATTTCAATCCCGTTACCTTCTCTGGCTCCATCGACAACGTATACCTCGCAATGTTTGCAGGAACTTGACACCAGTGACCTAGCCATTCTCATCGCATCCCCATCGGACTTTATCTCTCTAAGACTTGACTTCAAATCCATCTCAGGTTCCTTGTACCATACCCTGGTGAAACCCTTATACCCTAGTTGCTTTAGCTGACTGACAATCTCTTGCAATGACCATTCATCAATGTCAAAATATAAATTCTCCACAACCATTCCTCCTAAATACTCTAATCGGTGTCCACTGTCAACAAATTTGCCACCATGGTGGACTTCAATAGTGAAATCCGAATCATCCATAACTGCATACCAAAAACAAGAAAATACAATACTATAAATCTCTCTTCAACCATTTTCAGAAACAAAAGGAAGCTCTAATAAACATGGTCGCAAATTTTCCCAGGAGATAAAAAGAAAAACCTTTCAACAGATGACAAGGTTAAGCGTTGTCTTACCTAGAAGTAGTACCAATGCCTACGACGACGGCAGTGACACCAGAGAAAAAAAATCCTACAGCAATGTTCCAGTGGAGTTGATCTCAGCAGCTAACGGAGTGTGCAACCAACGAACGAATTAGGGGAGGAACGTGACTGAGATTTTTCTCTGAGTTTGGGAGAACGAACAGTTTTCTTCTAAGTGTGGGAGGGTTAATTTTGGTATTTCAGAAAATAAGAGTGAAAGAGAATTAGGGATTTAGGAAAAAGTTAGAGAATCTTTAATTTAGGAACAGAATATTCCGTTAAATCTAACTGTTTGGTCACATTAGGGACCTAATTGAAAAAAAAAAATTGGTGCATGGACCCAATTAAAAGGAAAAAAAGTATAGGGACCTAATTGAAAATTTTGCAAAACTATAGAGACCAACAGAATAATTAAACCTCTAAAAAATGCTACCTATATGCCAAAAATTAGTCACTATGTGTATAAATATATATATTGTTTAATTGATTTTTAATATTAATTTATATTTTAACATATATTTTATATAAATAACTGAATTTTAGTATGCACCTAACATAGTGGATTATGAAATATATACAGATGTCATTATGTCGTTTAATAGAATTTAGTCAATTTACCAACTATATTATTATGTCTTGTGTTTTACATTTTATACGGCTATTCCAATCCCAAGTAAAATCTCTACTTTCTTGCTCTTGCAGGTACCCTTGAAAACTTAGATTTGACTGCTTTTCCCAACCTCTTACAACTTGATCTCAGAAGAAATAATCTTACAGGCACCATACCCCAAAACATTGGGATACTCTCAAAACTTCAATTCCTTGACCTTTCCACCAATTCTCTCAATGGCACTTTACCTCTTTCTATTGCAAATCTCACCAAAGTCTATGGGCTTGATGTGTCAACAAATAAGATAACAGGAACACTAGACCCTCGCTTATTTCCTGATGGAACTAATGAACCAAGAACTGGCCTCATTAGTATAAGAAATTTCCTATGTCAGGAAAACCTTTTAGGTGGAAAAATTCCAAATGAAATAGGCAACATAAGAAACTTGACATGGCTAGCTTTAGATGATAACAACTTTTATGGGCCTATACCTCCATCTCTAGGAAATTGCACACATTTAAGTGTTCTTAGAGTGAATCAAAACCATTTCTCAGGTACAATACCTTCTAGTATTGGCAAGTTAACAAATCTAAGAGGCTTGCGGTTTCAAATCAACAACTTAACCGGCACGGTGCCACGAGAATTCGGAAACTTGTCTTCATTAGTTGTACTTCATCTGGCTGAAAACAACTTTGTTGGAGAATTGCCACCTCAAGTTTGCAAAGGTGGAAAGCTTGTCAACTTCAGTGCAGCACACAATAGTTTCACCGGTCCAATCCCAAGAAGCCTTAGAAACTGCCCAACATTGTATCGAGTTCGAATCGAGTACAATCAGTTGACAGGCTATGCAGATCAAGATTTTGGAGTGTATCCCAACCTCACTTACATTGATTTCAGTTACAACAGGATTCGAGGCCGGTTGTCTGCGAAATGGGGTGCCTGCAAGAACTTGCAACTACTTAAAATGGCTGGCAATTCCATAAATGGCTTTATTCCAGAAGAGATTTTTCAACTGAAGCAGTTAGAAAGTCTTGACCTGTCCTATAATCAAATCTCAGGGAAAATTCCTTCACAAATTGAAAATGCAGGTCGCTTGTATGAATTGAAGTTGGGTGGCAACAAACTTACTGGTATGACACCAGAAGAAATTGGAAAGCTTTCAAATTTGGAGACCTTAGACTTGTCCAAGAACATGTTGTTTGGACCAATCCCAAATCAGATAGGGGATTGCACCAAGTTGCTGAGTTTAAATTTGAGCAACAATCACTTGAATGGCACAATCCCTTACCAAATAGGAAATCTTGCATCCTTGCAAGAATCTTTGGACCTGAGTTACAATTCATTTTCAGGGGAAATTCCTGCTGATCTTGGTAAGCTTGCGAATTTGGTAAGCTTGAATCTCTCTCACAACAATCTCTCCGGTCGAATCCCCGATTCCCTTGGTGAAATGTTGAGCTTGTTAACCATCAACCTCTCTTCCAATCATCTGGAAGGCCCTGTGCCTAGAAATGGCATATTCAACTCTTCACTTCTTCCAATGGATTTGAGAAACAACAAAGGTTTATGTGGCAATATCCAAGGCTTGCAATTGCAACATTGTGAAGTCTCAGTCACTGAACCTGTTGATGGAAGTAGTAAAAGAAATGAAGTAGTAATACTTTCTGCTGTTATATTGGGAAGTATTTTGTTTCTTTCTTTGCTGTTAGTTGGGATCTTGTGCTTCAAGAAAAACCCAAAATCAACAGTTTCAAAACAAAACTTTTCAGCAAGCATGAGAGAAAATCAAAATCTGTTTTCAATTTCGTCATTCAACGGCAAAATTGTCTACAGAGATATAATTGAAGCTACCAACAACTTTGACAGTCGTTGCTGCGTCGGCGAGGGAGCGATCGGGAGAGTTTACAAGGCAGTTATCAAAGGAGGACAACAACAAGAAGTATTTGCTGTGAAAAAGTTGAAATGTGAATCAGAAAGCTTAGATGTTGAGAGTATAAAATCGTTCCAGAGTGAAGTGGAAGCCATGAGAGAAACGCGCCATAGAAACATTGTGAAGCTTTATGGATTTTGCTCTAACAAGACACACACATTCTTGATCTATGAGTATTTGGATCGAGGGAACTTAGCTGAGATGCTTGGAAATGATATCAAAGCATTGGAACTGGATTGGCCTAAGAGGGTGAACATTATCAAAGGCGTGGCGCATGCTTTGTCCTATATGCATCATGATCACACTCCACCATTGATTCATAGAGACATATCGAGCAAGAACATTTTGCTGTCATCCAATCTTGAAGCTCGTGTCTCCGATTTCGGAACTGCTAGGTTCCTGAAGCCAGATTCATCCATTTGGACGTCGTTTGCAGGCACATATGGCTACGCTGCTCCAGGTGCGTATTGGCACTTTTTTTTAGGGTAAAGTACTAAATTGGTCTCTACGTTTTGGGCGTAATACTGTTTTGGATTCAAATAAGACACTTTAAATCTTAATGACCAAAACAGGATTACAGCCAAACGTAAAGAACTAATTTAGTACTTTACCTTTTTTGTTACTATTCTGGTTCAAAATATTTTTTTTTGCATATAGTTTCCTTACATTTTTACTGGATGTGACAGAACTCGCTTACACGATGGTGGTGACTGAGAAATTGGATGTGTTCAGCTTTGGCGTTTTGGCCTTAGAAGTTATTTCAGGAAAGCACCCCGGTGATGTTGTTCTTCACCTAAAAGCTTCTAGTGAATCAAATATAAACATGATTGAAGTTTTAGATCCACGCCTCTCACATCCAACAAATGAACATATTCTGAAAGAGTTGACCACGATTGCAAATATAAGTCTTTCATGTTTGCAGACAAGCCCTCAATCTCGGCCAACTATGCGAAGCATAGCTCGACTGCTTCCCATAGAAGCTGCAGAAAACTATTGATTATTAAGTAGTTTAAATAGAATCTTCTTGTAGAATCATGCATGTATTGACTTGGATATCACATGGAAGAAAGTCTAATAAGATACATTGTTTACAATAAATTCAATAAATAATAGATTTTTATTTTGTTTATTCAAATTCCAAGTGATTCAGTGTGTGTTTTGGCGTTGACAAATTTTTAATAGTAAAAATAAAAATATTGAAAAAATAAAAAAATATTTTTTACATACTAAATAAATAAAAAAATATTTTTATTTTATTTTATTTAAATATAATTAATAAATAAAAAATTTTTTATATAAAATATTTAAACATAAAATTATTAATATAAAATTATTTTTATTTCTATAAAAAATATTTAAAAAAAATATCATTAAATTTTTCTTTTATCGAAAATAACATCCAAATAATTCCATAGACGGGCTGGCGGGAGAGATATATAAGTAACACAATAAAAAAAAAATAAAATAAAAAATGCAGTTGAAAACCCTGGTTCCCGCTCAAGGTCATGGTTGAAGCAACAGACGAAGACGCGGGAAATGGAACCCCTAAAAGTCGCCAAGCTAGCAGACCTACACCACTCCCTCCGCCCTTTCACAGCCACCGCCTTTTCCCACCTCCCTTCCACCTCCTCCTCTCCCCCTCCGCCACCTCCCGGTTCTAACCCCCACCGCGTTCTCCCTCTCCGGCGCTTCCCAACCGCCATCATCGGAATCCTATCCCTCCCAAACCACACTGCTCCGTCCTCTTTCCCTTGCTCCTGCTTCCAATTCTCCGATGACTCCGCCTCCGTCTGCTGTGACCTCCTCCAATTCCAACCTTATGCTTTAGGCAAGCAAATCCGCGTCACAGCTTGGAACTTTGTTCCCTTTAAGTGCCATGGAAAGAGCCGTGGGAGCTTCTTGGAGATCATCAAATGGTGTTTTCTTGATCCCAACGAAGAAGCAAACCAAATGGATTCTATTCCGCTTGTGCCGAATCGAAGTTGCGGCAGCTACGGGAACAACTCCAAGGCTCGTTATCGAGTCTACGGAGTGGTGGAGTCGGTTGGCCCTGTTTCCGTTGTTCCTTGTACAATGGTTGCTAGTGTATCCGATTCGGATTTGAATTCGAGTTCTAAAGTGAAAATGTTAGGGTTTGTGGTTCAATTGATGTGTTGTGAGTGCAGGTTATGCGGTTCCAAAGAGTTAATAAGCGATTTAGAGAGTGGGAGTGGTCATTCTTTTACTAAAAAGGAGACAGTGTATTTTTGTGGCGGTGCTTCCCCTTGGCACCCTGCAATGACTAAGCTAATTGGTAACCGAGTTATGGTGTCGCGGCTAAAGAAGAAGTTGACTTTCATAACGAAGGAGGACTCTTGGGTTATGCATGTGACCGTGGATGTCTCGGTTCTTCATGTGTGTCGAGTTTCCAAGAAATGGCTACCCTGCTTGAAGAGTGGTATGAAGATGAAGGGTGAATGTGGCACGTACACTGGCGTAATCAAAGGTGTCTACATGCAAGGAATGGCTTTGGAGTTGGATCATGATGTTTGGCTTCTTTTAACTGATGAACTGCATACTCTGATGCATGGTTTGAGAGTTGGAGCTGTTGTGAGTGAAGAAAATTTTCTGTTTACTGAACACTTATCTTGATGTTAAATGATGCCTTTCTTTTTTATGTGCTTTAAATTGCATCCCTAATTCTTTGTCATTCTGTAGGTATCTGTGAGAAATGTGCATTTTGTGGATCCACAGTTTTCATGGACAAAAATTGTAATTCTTGGAGCCTGCATCAAGACGAGCATTATTGTGGAATCATTCTCCCCATTGGAAACTGCGTATGTACTGCTACCATAATTGATCTTGCTTATGTTTATAGGATTGATAAGAGTGGCGGTGTGGTGGTTTTGAGACCTCATGTATGGTCAATGAGAAATCTTTTGTTTTTGTTTTGTGCATATTGTCAACCTTCGCTTTATCATTAGGGAGACTGGACCAGTGCCAACAACTTGCTCGAACTGAAGTCATACACGACCATTATCTGATTTTTTGTATGTTTTGCATGAATGTTAATATTGATTTTTCCTTGAGTGTTCCTGTCTTATTTCATTTTGATAGTTGGCCTTACATATTGTTTGCAGATAAAGTGATAATTCAGTTCAGTGTTGCAGGTGTAATGTAGTTTTGAAATCTCAGAGTATGCTTGGACAGTTCATTCAGTCATTACCATTTTCTGCAAGACTCTGGTATAAAATATTTTGATGTCCTTTAGCATGGTTATAAGCAATAGTCATAAAGAGTGCTGTATATTATTCCTTTATCATTATTGCTGTTGTTGGTTGGCAGGCTATTACTTCTTGTCTCAAGCTTACGTAAAATGTTTGCTGGTAGCTTAAGCGACAAGGAGATTTTGGGATCCAAACATGTAATCTTCCTTTTGGTTCAAGGAATTCTTGATTTTTTCCTGGAGATTTATATATGTTCCAATTCTGATGAACTATTGGTGCAATCTTTTCTCAGGAAGAAGGGCTTGTTCAGATGTATGCCAGTTCACTGCTTCCTCCATCAGTGTTTCAATCAGAGGTATACTAACAAACTGATGGTTAGAAAACTTAACTGAAACCAAGTTTCATGCATTAATTTGGTTGTAATTTTTCCTTTGGCAGCATGGTTCTTTCATTGGGATCCGTAAACATGATTTGAACTGCTGTAGTGGAGATCTGCATTGCAATATCCTGAAACTGGTATTTTATTTTATCTTTTCTGTTTTTGTTAAATTTTCTTATGGTAGTTTATCAATTTTGGACAAGATGTGCTCCACAAAATATGGCCACTATTTGACCCCAAAGGAAAAGGAATACTTAGTTTTTCTTATTAGCTGAAGGTATTTGTTATTGACAATTAGAAATTTGAAATTACTGTATCTTTTTTGTTAATACTTTGTTGCAGGTAATACCGGCGTCTGTGTTCATCCATCACTGTATAGATACCTTAGAGAGAACTCTAAAATCAGAAAACCGCTGTAAATTATTGCCTGTTGGCAACCATTCCAGAGTTTTACCTCATCTAGCAAGATATAGTAGCAGACCAGGGAGGAAGACTATTCCTGGCAAAGATGTAGGCATTACTTTGCTTGGACATCTAAAGGTTATTATTCAATATTTGAAATCAAGCTGCATTTTTGCAGTAGCTATGTTAATTCTCTCTTATTCAAATTTATATCGCAGTTTGATTTTCTTTAGTCGATTAATCATGGCCGCACCTTTGTTTTGACACAGATCTTTTGATTTTATTGGCACTCTGCTGATATTAGGTTTTTCATGATTTTGGTTTGAATATTTAGATTAATCCATTGACTACCAGACTGCAGCTGGTTGATGCTACTGGTGGTATTGATGTTCTTATTCCAGACCTTCCCTTAACTTGGAATGCTGAAGAAATATATGAGGTCATCAATGCTTGTAACAATTCAAGTTCTCCTCTTTCCTAATTTTGCCCTGTGAATTCTTAAGAATTAAGATATATATATATATATATTTCTTTTTCTGCCTAATTCCCCCCGCCCCCCTATTGTTGAAGTATTATGTGATTTTTCTATTTTGGGTTCATAGGTGACAGAGTATGATATTTTTGTGGACGGCATAAGTGGACTTGGGGATCGCTTGGAATTGCTTGAGATTGAGTCATTATCATGCAGAACGATCTTCAATTACATTCAACCAGCCAGAGAGAGGGAGTTAAGCAGCTCAATTTTTGCTTACTTTCATTGGAACAATGCAAAATGCAGAAAATTTCCCCGTTACCCTTGTAGAGATAAGAAAAATGAAAGTCTGGTGCCCAAGCCTGGATGTTACCATTTGCTTAGGGTATCTCACAAATTTCCTCTGCAAGGGAAGGTATGTTAACCATACATTTAATAGGAACTTGCAGCCATTAATTGCTTTGCAAGCTATCATTAAATATTCATTGTGAAGTAGCATAGGATTATTAGTTGTTTTATCATAGAATGTGCAAGTTGACTTTACTTGCTTTTGTAAGTTTAAAATGTCAATTCCTTTGTTTCTAGGATTTTAAATCCTTTGACTACTGTTTTCTCATAGCTGTTCTTTATAAATGAATTTATGATTATAAGCTACACCTAATAGGTCTTTTAAGAGTTTATTAGGTGCCTCTGAATATTCTTTATTCGTTTGAACTATCAGATTTGGATCCCTTCGACTTAAACTAATTTTGTTTGAGTTGGGTTGCTTACTCTGGTGATAAAGTATTTCCGGCACTGGTTTTTCCCATCCAGTAGGAGACTCGAAAACCATAATTTGCATAAGAGAAACAAATGCTCAACCAGTTGAGCCACGCTCCTCTCCTCGCTTCAATGTTACGTAAACTTTGTTACTGTTTTGTATTAAAAAAAAGAGTTGTGTTTTTTTCTTTCTTCCATGTAGCTTTACCCATTTGTTTCATTGTTATATAGTTGTGTTTATTTCACCTAGTGAGACAAGACTTTGTTGTTGTTGTTGTTGTAGTATAGTGCGGATGTTATGTTTTTTGTTTATAAACATACAATTGAACAATTTTGCACTACTTGTTGTTGCAGTATTCTAATATCATGAAATCAGACAAGTCAAATACTTTTGTTGAAGCGAAAGTCTTGCCATTTGATTTGTTGCTTTCTGAGAAGAGAGAAATTTTGCATTCATATAATGTTTCAAGGGATAAGACCAAGGAAATCTCCGATTATTTAATTAATGGTAACAATGAGGAGCAAGTATGGTCCAATAAGAGGCAGAAACTTGATAAGGAATCAGCATGTGCATCGAAGGATGACTTTTTCACTTCCATTAATGAGCTGAGAGCTTGTTCCAATTTGTTGAATATATCAAAAGAGAACAAAAGAAGTTTTGATTTGAGTTCTGATGATATATCGTGTCTGGCCAATTTTAGAAGGCTACAACATGAGAATGTGATTTGTACTGCTGTTGTGCGCTCTAAATCATCTACAAAGAGTTTTGACTCAAAATCAAATGCAAGGAAAGTTTTGCTAGAGTTCTCATTAGATAGCTTTTTCACGTATCAGGTATTTTATTTACTCTTTTGAATGTGTTTATATAGCCCCTCTTTTTATTTATTGATATGATAATATAAGACCGGATATACTGTTTGCAATGCTATTAATAAATATGTATTTTTTGACATGTTTTATAGTTTATTTTTTATTGTATATGATATTCCTACAATTTACATTAAATATTATTTGGTGCTAAATATATTTATTAGAATATATATTTATATAACTTTTTTATTTCTTAACACTTATTTTCCTTTTAATATAACAAAACAAAATCAAAGTGCAAAAGAGACCGCTTACATTAAATATGCAATGTATTGTATTAGTTTATTATCATGTATAAAATTATGCTGTGAATGCCACAAGGAAAGAAGGCATTAACTAATTCTGTATAGCACTTCCCTTTGCTATGTGAACCGGTGTATTGATTCCCTTTTTATACTGCATTTCAGTCATTGAAGATTGGTGATTGTTACATCATAGAGCATTGTACAAAAGACTGCTTTTGCAATATGAAAGATGCTGGCTTTGGTAGCCGTGCTAAATTTCGTGTTGGTTCTGGGAAACTAATCTTCAGCATTTCATTCATATCTGGAAAAGATTCTGTTTCTCCTAGCGCTGATGTGATTTTGACTAAAGAGCAAATTGAAGGATTTTTGCTAAGATCCAATGTTGATTCACCAGATGTCTCTTCAGATGTTTGTCTGTATCTCCCTGTCAACCTCACAGATCTCCTGGATGTTAACATTATCGAATCAGAGTACAGTGAAATGCATAAATATGCAGTATCAGAAGAGAGTGCTAATGTTTCTGTGGGCCCTGGGATTGTAGCAGGAAGGACTAATCTTTGTTGTGGTTCTCAAAATTCAAACTTCGTGTTTCCCGAGGGAAATTTGATTTCTCTTGAGGGTGATGTGGTTGACATTCATGATATTGGCTCTAGTTTAAGCAATGCATGTTCAAGTGCAGCAAGCCTTGACTCTCTTCAGTTGAAAGGCCTTATTCAAAATAGAAAAAGTCTCTGCATTCATGTATTAGTGCATAAACATATGGTAAGTGTAATTCCATCTTACCCAATTTATATATTTATATATGCTGTGCTTGTTTTTACAACTTAGTCATGCTATTTCATTTCTTATTAGGTGAAGATATTTGGTTCTATAAGCAAGCATGCTTATCCAATTGGTTTTGGACCTGGTGTAACTGCAACATTTCATCGAATCCTTGATGCGAGGTATGAAATTGAGGTCATAGCCTGAAATAACTGGGCTCCAATAAAATGTGGCAGTTGCAAACTATTTTAAAAATGAAATCTCAGTGACAAGGACACCGTATACTTCCATGCCAATCTGCCACATCTGTGCTACTTCGAACACCATTTTCTCATGTGTGTAATCTTGGTAACAAATTTGATTTCTGATTGTTGGTTCTGCAGGTCCGAGAATAAATTCATGTTACTGCCTGTATCATTTATTGTGATAAAGTCAATTAAAGTACATGATAAACAGTGCACTGACTGGTCCTTCAATTTAAGCCTTCTTAAAGATGCATACAATCCATCTCCAGATTCTGTCTCTTGTTTGATCTCTCAGTTGCATCAGTGCCCCAGTAACAAGCAAATAATGCTTCGGTGCAGGGTAAATTCCTTTTTATCTATTAATATCTGTGCACTCAAAGATGAGATTATATTCATTGCTGCTTCTTGTAACAGGTTGTCGCAGTCTTTATTTTAGTTCTGGAGAGGAACACTACTGCTTTTGACATTCCACTTGCTGGTTTTCTGTTGGGTAAGTTAAGATCAAAATCAGTTAATGTTTCCTTTGGAAAAGTCAGCTAAGAGCAAATGAATCATTTTCAATCTGGCAGTTTATTTTACCAAGCGTGCTGGTGAAACTTGGTGCATTTTCGAAACTATTCCTGATTCTTTCTCTTTTGCTTAGTTGAGTATCTGTTTTCTGCCATCTAATTTTATTTTCGGCTGTGCTATTTGTACGAATCAACGTTTTCTAACAGCTTTGATTGAGAACAATAAAGGTGTGTTGGTCTCACACATTCTCTTTCTCATATTTTGCTTTTATTACCTCTTTTTCAGAAGTTATAATTTTTTTAATCTAAAGATACAAACTATCTGTAAGAGTTATCAACTAAAAGTTGTTTGATATAGACAACTTTCAATTGTACAAACGAAATGTTCACTTTAGTTGATACTGTCCTAGTTTTCACACTTATGAGGTTTTTTTTCCTTGGTAATAATGCTTATGCCCATATTTATTCACTTAGCATAAAATTGTGTGATTATCTCTCAGATAAACATGGGGTTTGCCGCTGATTGTTCATTTCATGAATTTCTTCTAGGAGTCAATAATTTTTTCTTATAACTTGATTTCTGCATTGACAATGCTTTTTCAATCAGGGACTTGGACAATATTTTAAATATCTTGCTAAGAATCAAATGAGTGATCTTTTTCAGGGCTGGCGATTTATGCCTAATTCAATTACTTGGTTGAAAATAATGTTTGATAGAAAAAGAAGTTCAAAAAAGAAGAGAATTATAAAGACTCTTGGTTAGGATGTCCTCTTTCAGAAAACAAGTAGAAAAGAAATTTCCAAACTAGTAAAACAAGATTGGAGTAACAAATGCACAATAAGATGAGTCAAGAACCTGATTATAGACAATCGACTGATACACTGAAAAATTCAAGCATGTATTGCCCCATAGAATTGCGAAACCTCTAGGACAGCTTGTTAGCATCTGAGTCAAGATTCCCTTTTATATATGATATTTTCTGGGTCTACATTTTTTGCCAGCTGATCTGTGAAGAATTTTGTTTAATGTTTTTTACCCGGCATTTCATGTGTCATGCAGATGATGGATCATCGTCATGTTGTTGCTGGGCCAATGCTGAAAGGGCAGCAGCCTTGTTGAGACTACATGAAGAACCCACCACATCTCGTAATCTAGGGAGAATTTTGAGGAATTATCAGAAAATTACTGTGAAAAACCAAGGGTTATTTATTGAGTCACCTTTTCAAGATCTTGCTGTATCTGTTACTTCTGGCAACGCCATTTACCAATATGACGAAAACAACCTCAAATTCATGATCTTCAATGCGTGTGCTGGTAGAGTATGGGTGAGTTTTCATATATCATACAGATCTGGAGCAGCTGCAGTGATATTAGTTTATCATAAATTTTATCGAGTATAGATAACTTGAATTGGAACTTGACACTGATACATTTGTATAACACTAACATTCTGATTAAGCCAAATTCATTCTTCATGGGGAAAACTAAAAGAAAATCCACCATCTTTTAATAAGGAAATATTGATTACACTTGCTATTGCAATTTGTTATAGCATCCTTTTCATTGCTACTGCTATCCCTTGTTAGTGGTCCATTATAGGCAATGTTTGGTTTGAGAGACGAGACTGAAATATAGGGATCAAAACACAAACTGTCTTTGTATCTTATTTGGGATGAGAAACTGATATACTGACACTGATACATTGCATCCCCCTTTTTCTTTGTGTCTGTCTGTCATTACAGTATTGGATTATGCAATTCAATACTTTTCATCTTGCTTCCTCTTGTTTTGAACTTTTGATTTGCTTTTGTTCCTCTTAAATATTTGGCTGAATATGGATTTTGACCTGATGTTATCAGAATGTAGTTGCTAGTTTGATGGATGCAGAGGAAGTTAGACAGTTGGACAATGAATACCTCACAGAAACAACGAATCTGCGAAGCTTACGGAATATATGGGCCAACGAAGTTTCTTGCCCCCGCATGCTGGCTGAGGCAAAGAACATGCTTCAGGAACTTCGGAGAAGTTCGTGCTTATAATTAAGGTGAATACAAGATTTTGCATGCATTCATGTGAATATTACCCTTACAAATTTCACACAAATTGGAAACCGGTAGGTTGTAGGTGGTTGTTCCTAACAAATCTATGTAGCTGTAATATATAGTTATAGAAAATGCAGAGTTTCAAGACTTTGATAACTAACGCACTGTTGAGACACAGAGGCAGTAATTGTCATGTGGTTAGTTCTGTTAATGTATGATGTACGCCATCAATTACCCTGTCAATTATTGAGTTATTTTTATATTGAGCCGGCTCAATTATTGCTTTGTTATTTCTCTAAAAACACCCTTAGTTTTATTTATTATTTCTCTTGCTGATATCTAGTCTTGTTTTATATATGTAAAGAAAACAGAGAGATAACTACATATAATAAACTGAATTTAGCTCCTCTAAAAGGAGTGGAGCTAACTCAGAGTTTAAGTTTGGCATAGCTCAAGCTTAATTTGCTTGATAATTGAGTCTATTTTTAAGACTTAAATTTGGCTCACCAAATAATTAATAAACTGATTGAAATTTATTTAAAATGTGTTCAATAATAATTTCATACTCAACCTAATTGAGATAGAATATAATTGTAATGAGAAAATTTTAACTTTCTTAATCAATATAATTGAATTTCCTGTCTATGTCAACTTTATATTAGTGGATATTTTTTCCACATAAAATAGCATGCATTACTAAAAGTATCTTTTGCACATGAAAAATTGGTATCAGTTAGATACCTTTCAAATCCAGCAGTAAATTCACTAAATTGTTTCAAGACAAGGTTTAATGACGAAGAAAATGGACGAGAGTTAATGTGATCAACAACTTAATTATTATAAATACTCTTTTATTATTTAATAGGATTATTAATGGAAAAGTGGTTTAATAATACTTATTTGTCTACGTGAACAATTATTTGGGACAATAAAATTTTTAAAATAAATAAATATTTGAGATTAGAGGGCAGAAGGAATATGCCTTGGTGTTTCTTACCGCCCACTTCAAGCGGTGGATCTCAAACTGAAACACCGGATTCGATAGAAAACTACTAAACTATAGTTCAACTATTTTTCTCTCAGTTTCTCCACCAATATTTTAGAAATTTCATTCATACTTGAATCGGCTGCTAACTGTTCAGAAAAGTCACCAAGGTTATGAAACTGAACTATAAACTATTTTGCATTATTGCTGCAACGCGTTTGCTTTGATGGCACCATCAAATGAAGAATGGTAAAAAAGAAAGATACTTGTTCTTTCTTTGAACTTTCTCTGTCTTAAAAAATATAATCTTTCTTTTTCTTTGAATGCTTATCCTTGGTCAAGTCTTCATAATTCATAAATAAAATCACATCATTTTTCCTCATCTTGGGCCTCACTATAATGCTCCCAAGCATTGTTGGAGTATTTGATACCCACATAGTGCCCACACAAGACAAGCAATTATCCCATTAAGTTGGATGGATTAAATACATAAATAAACCAACCAACTTGGTTTGGCTAAATAGTCAGCTCACTTGTCCGTTTAAGCAAGCGTCAATAATTCAAATCTCACTTTGCACATACAGCAACCCGTTGACCAGCAGCAGACTCTTAAATAAAGCTGAGATCTGTGGTGGATTAATCCTTAACCGGTCGGATTTATGTCAAAGCAGTTTCAATTATTTAGAAGTTCTCTACCAATAGTCTTAGAACAAATAAAAAGTTCTCTAGCAATAGAATTGTGCTCTATCTGATCAGTTCCACACAACAAAGAACTTCTAATACTTTAATTGTCTCTTTTAATTACATAAAGCATTTTAGATAATTTTTGTGTTAATAATCAAGAAAACATAATTACATATTAGTACTAAACTCATTTTACGAATATATATCAAGCGAGTGTCAAAGATTGGTGATGTCCATAATGTATTCAACATGTAAACACGACAACTCAACGAGATATTCGTGCTTCATTGCTTCGCATCAATTATTGTATTATTAAATCTTGTAATAGTAAACAGGTTAGAGTAAACAAATATTGGTCCATTTTGTTCACAATTCACCATTACAAGCAGCAAAACTTTTCCTCCAATCTTATTTGACTTTTGAGCATACTTGAGACACCATGGTTTTGGAACTCGTTGGTGGAGCTTTTCTAGGGGCTGTGTTTAATGTGCTGCTTGAAAGAATAGCTTCCCCTGAAGTACTCAGCTTCTTGAAGGAGAAGAAAATGAACAACAGGTTGCTGAAGAAGTTGAAGCTGATTTTGCTGTCAGTTCATGGAGTTCTTGATGATGCAGAGGGAAAGCAGATTACAAATCCAGCAGTAAAAGAATGGCTAGATGAGCTTAAAGATGCTGCATATGAAGCTGATGATTTGTTGGATGAGATATACACAAGATCTAAATATGGTGCTGGTGAGGTATGCAACTTTGACTTTAATTCTTGGAGCTCATTTGAGAATGAAGTTGAAGAAAAAATGGAGGAGATCATTGAGAAGTTAGAATTTATCGCGAAGCAGAAAGATTTCCTTGGTCTAACTGGGGATATAGGAGTGAAGATCCCACAGAAGACTCCCACAACATCTATAGTTGAAGGGTCTAATGTATATGGAAGAGATGATGATAAGGAGTTCATAATCAAGCTACTATTTGATGTTGAAAATGGTGATGACAAGATAGGAGTGATTCCTATTGTTGGCATGGCCGGAATTGGAAAAACAACCTTGGCTCAACTTGCTTACAATGATGTTAGAGTGAAGGAACACTTTGATCTCAGAGCTTGGGTCTGTGTTTCTGAGGATTTTGACATATTCAAGATCACTGAAACACTTTTGGAGATTCTCACCATGTGCAATCATGCTATTAGAGATCTAGATTCACTTCAAGTTGAACTGAAGAGGAGGTTGAAAGGGAAGAAGTATTTGTTTGTTTTGGATGATATGTGGAATGAAAACTATGATGATTGGGACATGTTGAGAAATCTTCTTCAATATGGTGCTCATGGGAGTAAGATCATTGTGACTACAAGAAGCGAGCGAGTAGCATCAATCATGCAAACCATTCCATCATATCACTTGGGATATTTATCAGATGAAGATTGTTGGATGTTGTTTGCAAAGCATGCATTTGATTATAGAAGCTCTGATACCTATAAAATCTTGGAAGGAATTGGTAAAAGCATTGCTAAGAAGTGTAAGGGGTTGCCTCTGGCTGCGAAAACATTAGGAGGACTATTGCGCTCTAAAACAGATGTGAAAGAATGGGACAACATATTGAAGAATGAGATATGGGAGTTGTCAGATAGAAAGAGCAATATTCTTCCAGCTTTGAGATTGAGTTATTATTATCTCCCTTCACATTTAAAGCGATGTTTTGCTTACTGCTCAATCTTTCCTAAAGGGTACGAATTCGACAGAGAGGAGTTGATATTGTTATGGATGGCAGAGAATCTACTGAAAGAACCAAAAAGAAACAGAAGACTTGAAGAAGTTGGAGATGAGTACTTTCATGAATTGGTAGCAAGGTCATTTTTCCAACAATCAAGACATAATGGATCACTCTTTGTGATGCATGATCTTATCAATGATCTTGCTAAATATGTATCTGGAAAATTCTGCATCAGATTGGAAAACAACTTAGATGAAGATGCCGGGGAAAGGACTCGTCACTTGTCACAAATTATTGCAAATAGGTATCCATCTATAAACTTTGATGCTTTCCAAAAGGCAAGTGGTCTACACACTTTTTTGCAATTAAGCTTGGTGGATCCACCAATATGCCTTTTCAACAAGGTGCCAAAGGATCTGTTTATGAAGCTAAGGCGCTTGCGAGTGTTATCTTTGGTTGGTGCGCGTGGTAGTCTTAACGAATTGCTCCATTTCATTGCCAAACTCAGACATCTGAGATACTTGGATGTGTCACAAACTCAAATAAAGAAGTTACCTGGTTCCATCTGTACTTTATACAACTTACAAACACTCAAGGCTGCAAGATGTCCTCATCTCATAGAATTGCCAAGGAATATGCATTGTCTAGTCAATTTAAGATACCTTGACATCTCGGCTTCTCGGATAGAACGGATGCCATTGCACATGAGTAATCTAAAAAGCCTGCAAAAGTTGAGCAATTTCTTCGTGAGCAAGGAATCTGCTTCTTCGATTGGTGAATTAGGCGAACTATCACATCTAAGAGGTTCTTTGATGATTCAAAACATAAAGAATGTGGTTGATCCTAAAGATGCAATGCAAGCAAGTTTGAAGGACAAGAGGAATCTTGATAAGTTGACTTTTGATTGGGGAAGGTCTGCTGATACAGAAAATTCCCAGCATGAAAAGAACATACTCGAAAAGCTGCAGCCGAATACAAATTTGGAAGCCCTTGAAATTGTGCACTACACAGGTACTCAGTTTCCAACTTGGTTGGGAGATCCTTCATTCTTCCACCTAGTTTCTCTGTCACTTAATCATTGTAAATATTGCCACATATTGCCATCACTTGGACAGCTTCCATATCTTAAAGAACTACATATTTCAAAGTTTAAGGAGCTAGTTAGCATTGGACCTGAATTTTATGGAGTCAGTGGCTGCACAGGGAATCAACATTTTCCTTCTCTTGAAATTCTAACATTTTATGGCATGCCAGCATGGGAGAAATGGATTCATGCAGGTGAAAGTGAAGGCTGCAAAGTTTTCCCTTGTCTCAAAGAGCTTCATTTGGAGGAATGTCCACAACTATCTGGTGATTTGCCTACTTTTCTTCCTTCTCTTACAAATCTTACCATGAGATACTGTAATCAGATTTCAACTTCACTCCCAAAAGCTCCGGCTATGCGATCATTACATGTTGATAACTGTTGGAAAGTAGAAATCCTAGAAGAACTAATGGGGTGCCGGGAATCACTTGAATCATTAGAGATATACAATAGCTGCCACTCTCTGAAGTCTTTCCCACTAGATTTCTTCCCCTATCTTAAGTCCTTGGTAATCTGGGGATGTGAAAATCTAGAATCTCTAACTACTTCAGCGCCACAGACGGAGGGAACACTCGAGCTTCTAGCATCTCTAAATTCATTGTGCATATGGAGATGTCACAACTTTGTGAACTTTCCTCATGCAGGATTGCCTACACCAAACCTTGCTTCTTTGAAAGTTCGCTACTGCAGCAAGTTAAGTTCACTTCCTAAACAAATGCATACTCTTCTCCCAAGTTTAAAGGAACTCCAAGTTTGGAGTTGTCCAGAAATCAAGTCACTTCCAAATGGAGGTTTGCCAACTAATTTGAAGTCATTCAAGATTAGAGATTGTGACAACCTCTTTGCTCGCCGGCTGGACTGGAATATGTCGTGCTTGGCCTCGCTCGAGCACTTTTCAGTTGAGGGAAAATGTGAAGATGTTGAGTCGTTTCCAGAGGAAGGTTTGCTTCCTTCCACACTAACACAACTGGAGATTCAAGGTTTATCAAACCTTAAAACTTTGGATATGAAAGGGCTTCAAAACCTCACTTCTCTCAAGAAAATTCAGATCCTTGATTGTTGTAAGCTTGAGTCACTAGGAGAAGGAGGAACATTGCCTTTATCTGCAGTTGATCTTGATATTTGGAAGTGTCCTTTACTGAAAGAGCAGTGGCAGAGAGAGAACAAGCCCAACATTTCTGGCAACCATGGCATTTGGATCTGTGACCAATACATTGAAGTGGATGAGCAGCATGATTTGTAGATAATGATCCCAATTCCCAAGTGAGTATCTTGCTTTCTTCATACTTTTTACTCAAAGTGAAGTACCACAATTACCGATGAAAGATCATGTCATTAACCAAACTAGCCATGGGAATAACTGGCCGCACCTAAAGAGTGTAATGTAAGCATCAATGGTTGATTCCACAACTTGACTCCATGATCTTGAAGTTACATGGAGAAAATTCAACTATTTCTCCAAGATTCAATTCAACCAAATTAATCATAGAACTAAAATTCACCTAGTGTACCTAAAGAGTAAAAGACTTCTTTGTTTGATAAATCTACCTAAAAAAAGTGGTTAATTTTGTTAGTGGTATGATCTTTTGTGATATTTTTCCTTTCCAAGTATGAATTTTTGTCTTTCATGGATAATTTTGATACTTTGCTCTTTTCAGTCAACAGTATTTACCTGGATCCCTACTAAAATGTTCATTTTGCATTTATTCAGGTGTTGACAGAATTTATACCCTGCAATTCAACATAAATACTTCATGATCTGCACAACTTAGTAATTGGCAACAGCAAGTTAATTCATAAGGTTTGTATTATATGTTAGTATGACTTCATATTTTAAAAGCATGATTCCAATAATTCAAAAGATAATTCTGCTAATGAAAACCGAGATTCTGCTATGAGAAAATTGGTCAAGTTAAAAGCCAAGAGTCTAATTAATAATTACCCTTAAATCAAAGTAGTAGACTCACACATAACATAAGGAGTAAAGAATGCTTCTTATTTCTAATGTTTGTGATTTTCTTGTTTGTATCAAAATTATCCATGATCGATAACTCCATCTAAAACATTAAAAACAAAATTGAAAACATAAAAGGATAATTCTGACACAAATATGTGCAACAATGGCTCTATATTCCTATTTTTGTTGTGTCTCAACTATCATACAGCAGCTAAGAAACTAGTACCCAGTCCAACGTATGTGGGTTCATATCATCCTTTTTAAGATACACAACTCTAGAATATATGCAACAATGAGTCCACAGCATCTATGCAACAATAATATGGCTACTTATATCTTTTTTATATTTTATCACGATTCAAAATTTTACCGATTAACGTAGCCTAAAACAACATTCTAAAAAATAATTAAGAAAAGGACCTATTTCCTCGACAAAAATGGAAACCTATGAAAAGGGTTACAACATTCTAAAACATTTTTGTAACTGGCTGCCAACAAGATGCCAGTATGAAGATCTTTGCTATTGTGGTGTATAAACTCTACTGCAAAGAAAAAAATTGAGCCGGCCAACTGCGTCTCCGGCCATCAGGACTAACACCGACAACTTCTAATGAAATATCAATACTGCGATGCTCTGTGGAACGTACAATGCTGACACGCACATCAACCTTTGCAGCAGGAAAGTCCTCAGTGCCGATTGCTGCCAGATCACCATTGTTTCCTTTCTGAAATCCAATCTCAACGGGTTCCTTAAAGGTTAAGATTGTTTGTGACCAATGTGTTTTTGGTGTGTAAGGAGATGTTGATAACACAGTTGGCGCTTCACGGCAGAATCTGCTTGTAAATCCGGTTTCAAACCACAATACAACTCCATAACACCGACAGCATGTTTCAGAATCTACACGCATTTCTCCATATTCCAAAACTCTTGATTTTGGTTCCAAAGTGGCAGTTGCAGTGAAATTAACGTCATTAGGCTTCATGGTTGCCAAATCAAAGGTCTGGACAAAGAAACAAAAGTGTACTTCAATAATCAATTATAGACCGGGAACTTACTAAAGAATATGCCCTGTAAAACTATACCTTTCCTCCTAGAGACATTATGATTTATCTGCTATCTAGACAGAAATAACAAGGCTGAAATGCTAATGTGATTAAATAGCACACGCAATGATTATACATTTACAGAGGATGATTAAAAGATAAGCAACATATCTGGAAATGCTACTAATAGCTTTAGAATCCTGTTTTTAACTTGAAAATATGCATGTATATAGTTACCTAAAGTAAATTTGGCATTCTTTACAGAAGCTGGCACGGTCAGAAATGGGCTTAAAGAGGAAAACTTGTGTAGAGGATTTTGCTTTCCAAAAGATCCAAGTAATATTTCCTATTAAATAAAATAATAGAAGGCTTTTGACCATTTACCATCGAGAAGAAATCACCATAAGGATACCAAACAGTGATTCTTTTATGTTGTTACAAATACATGCAATTCATAAAAGTTGAACTTGGTCTACGCTAAAGAAAATTAGTTGAAACAAATCATAGATGATAAACTAGCAAGATCCATAAGGTGATTGCAAAATTATCCAAATACACCTCAATAAAACGAAAGCAGTAAAGAATTCGACAATGTTATGTCTCATTAAACACCCACATACACAAAAGCAGCAAAGCAAAGCACCAACCTGAAGAACCGCAGAACTGGTAACTAAATCTTGAGAGTCCACAACATCGACTATAGGAATTTGGGCAGCATCTTTGACAAGTTCCTTCCCAATGAAAGACATGTCAAATTCACACACGTTTTCCCAAAATGGAAGACTTGTGCCACCTTTTCCAAATCCTGCAACAAACTGAAAGGGAAATTGGAATAACTGAATTGTTAATACATCGACTGATAATAGATAACCCCTAAATAAAATATAGTGGTGAGTGACGGGTGAAACTTACAATAGTTGCTGTGTCAGGAAGAATGGCACCTCCAGTCTTCAACCACCGGTCGCGTGCATAGAGCACAGAATCAAGCATGGATTCGTATAGCAGGCAATATCCCATCCATTCACTTAACAATACATCAACACTGTGAGGTTTAATTCCAACATTTTTGTCAATTTCTTCAACCATACCATGAATCACTTCTACCACTCCCTTTTGATGGCCATTCACACCACACTGGCTTTTATCCAGTAAGAGACCGTTATCTTGTGCAACCTTAATTTTTAAAAAAATATATTGAAGGTGAAAAAACCAACAAGATATTGATTATAGCACTAAATGCATAGTTAAGGAGATATCGTGAGAAGTAATGTACAGAAAATGCAAACCTGAGATGCTACTGCTGCCATCTTGGTACTAGCCTCAACTGCTATGACCCGTGATGCCCCTGCTTGAGCTGCAAATAGGCTGAAGAATATACAAGTAAAATATGTTACAAAAAAATGATTGAGTTATCAAATAAGGTATACCAACACACAGACCCCAAAGCATACTTTATATTATCACACTAGCATTAGGAATAAAAACCAGATAATCACCCTGGGCATTGTAATGCCACCAAATATATACAAACAAAAGCAGTCCACCCAGTAAGCTAGCAGGACAAATTGAGTATGAAATCTTGTACAATAGAAAGAAATATGTAATATCATTACAGACATAAAAAATATGAAAGATTAATTACCCTAGTAGTTTGTATTGTTAGTTTGAAAATTGAATAAAATAATTTGGATAAAAATTATGCCGCGTTCAATGACTAGAGAGTAGATATTGTTTACTTATAATCGAAATTTCTCACCTCAGGATGCCAGTTCCACAACCTACATCCATAACCACAGCACCATTTAGGAGAGAAGGATTTTTCAAAATTGCCTGGCCATAAGCATCCATTCTCACCTACATAAAGAAAGCTAGGACATCTATAAAATGATGATAACAGTAGAGTGAAACATCTCACGGTGGATTTTCTTAAGAAACACAAGGATTTTCTTAAACCTGAAGCAAACAAATGCAAATACAATTCATACCTTATCACTTAACATCTCACGGTGGATGCCGTATGAGCTATAAGATCCAAAATAACTTTCATTAACCATCTTAATCTGCTTTTCCATGTGATTTTGAGATTTGGCCAACAAGAGCCCTTCTTCTCTAGCCTCATCAATTGAGGGCACATATGCTCTAGAGTTCTTGCCATTAACCAGTTCCTTGTCTGAAGAACTAGCCTGGTTCAAATGATCATTAGGAACAGAAGCAACCTTCTGGCTGCTACTCGTATCATGTACACCATCAGTAACTACCACATTTTTCAAATCGAGAGTGTCTATAGAGTTCTTCAAATCCATCATAAGATCTTCATCCATTGATGGGATTTGCTCATCTTCCCCATCTTCATAATCAACAAAACTGTACAACAGTGAATCATCTTGCATAAAGGGTTTTAAATATCTATCATCATCCCACTTAATCTTTATATCACTTAAGTCAATTGCATCATGCAGATGATTCAGCAAGTCTTGGTTGGACTGACATGTCAATCCACAGCTCCAACATTTGTTATCTGCCACCTGGTAAAAAAACAAAAGAAACCAAAATTTAGCAAAATGTAGAAGTAAATTTATTGAAACTCCATGCTCTGAACCTCAAAATCCAAACTTAAAGGAACATTCAAACAGATTTACAAAATATATCGGTGGGGATCCACTTACACCAAGTGTAAGTCTTGTCTTACTTATGACAAATAAATTTACATAAATTACCACTTTCACAAATGCTATGCAACCATTGAATTGAAACATTTCACTTCATAGATCAATTAAATTACATAAATTACATATCTATTGCTGTTCGAATCTTCTAAATTTTTTATTATCAAGATAATATAATGTCATTCAATGATTGGATAGATGGAATTCATAAATTGAGTTCAGTTAATATTTTCTTACTTTGACGCCATTTTAACACAGAACCTTAGATTAACATCTAAAAAGGAGAAAAAGGAAAGTGCAGAAATGGAAAGTAACCTGAGAGCGGATATAGTTAATAAGCTTGAAGGAGGAATAGAAATCCAATGTAAGAGCTTTTCGAGTGGCATGGAAATCGAAGTGGTGAATGGAAGCGCAATGTGCAAAAAGGGAATCGCAAGAAGCGTAGCGAGAATCACAGAAGAGGCAGAGCAATTCCGATTGTGGATCACCGTCGTCTCCTTCCCAATCGTCCCATCCTTCTTCGCCGTCTTCTTCTTCTTCTTCTTCATAATCTTCTTCTTCGTCTTCGATTCGTTTGAAAAGCTCTTCGTCTTGTTCGTGTTGCTTACCGTTGGAAGCCATGAGTGTTGTAAAAAGCTTAAACCCTTAAAACCCTAAAAATCGATGATGAAAAAGCGGCGACTACACATTATGGGGTGTAAGCTGAACTGTAATAGTAATAATTTGGAATAAAATATTTTTAACAAAAAATAAAATGATTACTTTTAATGAATTAATAGTGTAAAAATTTACACAATTTTTTAACTAAATTTATATATTTAGATGACTTTTTAAAAAATAGGTTAAAAAATTAATTACTTTTGACAATATACATTTGTGTAAAATTTTTTTATACTGCACAAAAATTGATTTTCTTTTATAGAATATTTTCGTTGGACAAGGTAGTTACCTTAGTTATACTTTTAAAATATTTTGTAAGAATTTCGTCTATATTGAAGGAAATTGGAATTTCTTACTTTAAGAAATTAAAATTCCTCAATACAATTTTTTTTTTTAATTTGGAAAGTTCTTTTTATTAGTTACTTAAATACATTATTTTACTATAGAGTAAGATTATAACATTTTTCAAAACATTTGTTACCATTTCTCTATAATTTGTTCATTTCTGGTTGTATAGTTGATTTTGGGTAGACCTTAGAAATAAATAAATAAACCCAAAACAACAAAAACAAAGACTAATAAAAATTGTTACCATTTAACACACCAAATTGTTTATTTGACTGTTATCCTATTAAAAAAAATCCCATAATATCCAAGAAGGGAAATTGAATCCTCTAAGGCAAGATCTGTAAACTGAACAACTAATCATTCTCTCACTTCAAGGTGGAAATCTGAAAAGTAAACGATATTCTTTTCTGTTCAAGCAGCAATCTATCTTAAAAAACTTTAAGAAACTACACATTCATATGCAACTGACTAAACAAAAATAATAGCGGCTAAAAGAAATAGATGAAAAGCAAGAGAAGGATTAAGGTATGTAGAAGTTGTAACAATGTGGAAGCGAGATTCCAAAGCATTGCAGAAGCGTTCACAGGATGAAAAGACAATCATTATTATACAAAGGGATATCTTAATAGGTACCCTCATCTGCAATCAAAGACATGTCTTATTAGTAACTTCATCTGCAGACAATGTAAGATCATTAAAATGAAATTAAAGTAAGAAATGCATTGGAACTCTAAAGTGGCATTACCGTCCCCTTCATCTGCATCATTATAATCATCTTCATCATCATCAAAATATTCATTCTGCAACATTTTCAACTTAGTTAGAAACTTATTGTTGTACTTTCTCTTTTTAACATGAAAATCAAATCACAATGCTTTACAGCTCTATGCTATTGTGCCTCATTAGAAGAAAAAAAAAAATCATACCATTCGGCAGAGTAATCATAGAAAAATAATTGTCATATAGAATCTGCCTCTTAAAAAAATTTTCAAATAGAGCAACACCAAAGAATATTTTAAAGAAACCTCACAAAGAGCAAAACAAGAAAAACATCATGGAGAGAACCAACTGGGTTCAAGAATGCCAAAATTGAACATAAAAGTAGAGGTAACAATCGTACCTGATGATAATCATCATCACCAAATTCTTCTTCCTCCTCAACCTCTTCATCATCTACATTTTCTTCTTCCTCTTTTTCTTCTTCATTTTCTCCTCCTTTATTTTCCTTTTCATCTTTACCCTCTTTGACCTGCAAGTGAAAAGAAAAGGTCAATAAAATTCTCCATTGGACAAGTGGATTAAAATCCCCCAACAAAATGAATAAAAAAGGAAAATTTAGTATTCTGTTCAGCAAAAGGCAATTTTCTTCCCAAAACTAATATACAGGGCTCAAAGTTCCATGAGTTTTACAGATGATCAAGCGATGATGGCTTGGAGCTGGAGGAGATTTGCAGCAACGACTATGTTGGAGGTAGAAGAGGCAATGATAATGGAGCGAAAGCTATGATGAAAGTGGAGGAAACAACACTGGTGGCAACAGTGATAACAACAATAATGGAACCCCCAAGGTACCAATTCCACAACCACCATCCCCCCACCAATCCTAACAATATAATATATATTGAATTCGGAAACTTGCAACTGTAAGCATAGGTGAAGACTAAAGATGCATAGGAATCCCTATCGATATTAAGATGAATCCATAAATCAATTGTAAATATCGAAAACATATAGGCACTAACTGTAAGCATTGGTGCTCTACCTGGTTCTTTTTCTCTAGCTGTTCGAAGAAATCAATTCGCTTAATACCTGCCACACAACCATAGTCATCAGTAAGAAGAAAAATCTCCAAGAAAAACCATAAGTATACATACTGCTCAACAGTGCAGCATATATGCAACTTAAAGTAGTAAAAAGTTCAATAAGTTCTTCAAAGATTGCGGGATTTATTTAGGAAGATGAACCTTATTCCTGCCCTAACCGTTAAAATCCAAAATCCTTTTTCTTCATTGGGTGGCGGGAAGAAGAAAAAAGGGGGGGGGGGGGGGGATAAAATTAAATGTGAGTAGCTTACTCACAAATCAATTTACTAATAAACAAAAGAGACAGGTCATTTAAAATCATCAAACCTGACTCTGGGTTCCACCGAAATCTTTTACGGCTTGGACGCCTAGCTGTAGCTGTACCTGAAAAACACCATATTATGGTTAAAAAAGATTAATTAACAAGAACCTAAAATGCATAATAAACATCAAAACATTTTCTGATACAGGATGCAACCGCTGCAGTTAAAGAAAATTCCAATGATTTCATACCTCGAACCAACTCCTTAGGGAATTCCTTGAACACTAAAATCTGCGATAAAGAATCACGAGTAAATGTTGTCTTGTTCCTGTCAGAAAATCTTTCTACATGCATCCTTTTGTTCTCTGAAAGCAAAAGCAAGAAAATTTGTACATCTAATGAAGTTTTAACTTCTTAACACAATAAATGCTAGTATTCTTGACTTCCTGTTTGGGGATGGAGAAGGCATAGGCCAGATATTCAAGTACAAAAATGAATAGGATCGCACACGAGCAAAAATAAGTAAAAAATTTTAGAAGCTGTATGTGCAGCTTTAGTGGGTACAATTACAATTATGTGCTCATATTCCATTCCAGGAGCCAATTCACTCTTAACTGGTGTGGCGATGTGTAAGTGTGTATCATAAGCTCTATGCCTCTATGATTACTTAATGGCCAAGATAGGTATATAATGCATACAGAAAGAAGACAGAAGGGTTTAGGTTACCTTCTGTTTCCTCGATAAGATAAGGAGAGGCTTTCCAATAATTTTGAAGCCTGGCATTGCGTCGTAGCAAGTCCTTCATGAGAGTATCATCGTGATTGACTTTATTAGAAGGCAAAGTAACATCCTGCAGGGAGCAATTAGCAGCAAGAAGGCTAGAGATTAGCGATGGGATGCAATGGGAGAAGCTATGCAGTTTCAGTTAGTCACCTCAGGGAAGAGTTCAAACTCCATTTCTCTCGCATATGTCATCATGCCGCGGCCTCCTCCCCATCCCCCTCGGCCACGTCCTCGTCCTCTGCCTGACATCTGCCACCATCACAATTTTAGTGAGATAACAATTTTAGTGAGATAACAACAACAACAACATCATCAACATAATTAAGGAACCATTTTATTTGAAAACCAGGGAGAATGAGGGCACTTGATCAAGGTAAACACCATATAAACATGCTATGAAATAGAAAGATAAGCAGCGGAGAACATGAACATAGCATACGGCTAAAACCATATTTGAATAAATTATAAATTATATTAACTCAAATACTCCCAAACCAAGCCAAAATGCAAAAACTTGCCTTTCAAAGTGAACGCTCACATGCAGTTGTCTTCGATAGAAGTTGAAAGTTAAAAGCTGTTAGATAATAATTTTGTCAAACATAATAAATCATCTAACGATTTTTAACTAACAACTTCACATAAAACCAACTGAGCGTGAGTTTCTACCCCTTTCAAAAGAGAAGCATAAGATCAAACAGATGGTGAGCATCTCAAAATACAGTACAGAACGGAACCATGCCACGATTAATTGATCGATCAAAATCAATTTGCATGATGTTAAATGAAAAAAAGGAACTAATACTCACATTGAAAGGCAACTATGAAGTTGATGATGACGTGGCTCCTTGTGGTTGAGTTGAGTTGAATTGCGTTTCTCTCTCACTTCCTGCTGGCGGCACCGCCAGTTTGTAACTGCAGCAGGTAAATTAAAACCGAAACATAAGAAAAGGGAAAGACCAGTGAGTAAGGAATTTTGAAGTAACAAACATTTTTGAATATTTTTCATTGAAAAATATTATATAAAAGTATTTAGATATTATTTTTTTAAAAAGATTTATTAGAAATAAACTGCTAAAATGATACTCAAAAATTAATATTATTTTGTGTGATAAATTAATCCTTAACAAATCTAAAAATATAACAAAATAATAAAAAATATTATATTTTTTATAGTTAAAAAATGATTTTTTATGTTTAACAAACAATTTGAATAATTTTGTGAAAATAACAACAACAACAACAAAGCCTTGTCCCACTAAGTGGGGTCGGCTACATGAATCAAACGACGCCATTGTGCTCTGTCATGTATCATGTCTACAGAGAGACCGTTTACATGTAGATCTCGTTTGACCACCTCACGGATGGTTTTCTTAGGTCTTCCTCTGCCTTTCGCTCTTTGTCCATCTTCCATCTCATCCACCCTCCTGACTGGATGTTCTATCGGTCTTCTTCCCACATGTCCAAACCACTTGAGACGCGATTCAACCATCTTTTCCACAATGGGTGCTACTCCAACTCTCTCCCTTATATCTTCATTCCTTATTTTATCCAATCGCGTATGACCACTCATCCATCTTAACATCTTCATCTCTGCCACACTCAGCTTATGTTCGTGCTCCCCTTTAGCCGCCCAACACTCCGTACCATACAGCATAGCCGGTCTTATAGCGGTGCGATATAATTTACCTTTAAGTTTTAAAGGCACTTTTTTGTCGCATATAAAACCAGATGCACTCCGCCATTTTGACCAATCTGCTTGGATCCTATGATTTACATCCTGTTCAATCTCTCCATTATCCTGTATGATGCACCCAAGATACTTAAAACTTTTAACTTTTCGTAGGATGTTTTCTCCAATCTTCACCTCTATATTGGAGTTTTCCCTTCTCAGACTGAATTTACATTCCATATATTCCGTCTTGTTGCGGCTTATGCGCAGACCATACACTTCTAGAGCTTCTCTCCATAACTCCAACTTCTTATTTAGGTCTTCCCTTGACTCTCCCATAAGGACGATATCATCGGCAAAAAGCATGCACCATGGCACAAGCTCTTGGATGTGCTCTGTAAGTACTTCCAAGACTAATGTGAAAAGGTATGGACTTAAGGATGATCCCTGGTGTAATCCTATACCAATAGGGAATTCCTCTGTCACACCACCTTGAGTCTTCACACTAGTTGTGGCCCCATCATACATGTCTTTAATTGCCCGAATATATGCGATCCTTACTCTCCTCTTTTCTAAAACCTTCCATAAGACCTCCCTTGGTACCCTATCATACGCTTTTTCCAAATCAATAAACACCATGTGCAGATCCCTTTTATTACTACGATACATCTCCATCATCCTTCTTAATAGGTATATCGCTTCAGTGGTAGATCTGCCTGGCATAAATCCAAATTGGTTTTCTGTTACTTGTGTCTCTTTTCTCAACCTCCGTTCTATCACCCTTTTCCATAACTTTATAGTATGACTCATAAGCTTAATCCCTCTATAGTTTCCGCAACTTTGTATATCCCCCTTATTCTTGTAGATAGGTACCAAGGTGCTCTTTCTCCACTCATCAGGCATCTTCTTTGACTTTAAAATCTCATTAAAAAGCTTGGTTAACCAGTTGATGCCTTTTCTTCCAAGACCCTTCCAAACCTCAATCGGGATATTATCAGGTCCTACTGCCCTGCCATTTTTCATCTGCTTTAGAGCCTCTTTTACCTCGAAGTCTCGAATCCTTCGATAGTAGTCAAAGTTTTGATCTTCTTCCCTTGTGCATAATCGACCAAGGCTCGGAAGAGTCTTCTGTCCCTCATTAAATAACTCGTAGAAGTAGCTCTTCCACCTTTCATTAATCTTCTCCTCTTGAGCCAACACCTCTCCATCCTTATCCTTTATGCACTTAACCTGATCCAAATATCTCGTTCTTCTTTCCCGACTCTTTGCGGTCCTATATATACATTTTTCTCCTTCTTTCGTGCCCAAAGACTGGTAGAGACCCTCATATGCTCTTGTCCTTGCTTCACTTACAGCCACTTTTGTCTCTTTCTTAGCTGCCTTATATTTTTCCCAGTTATCTGCATTGCGGCATAAAGACCACTCTTTAAAGCATTCCCTTTTTATCTTTATCTTTTCTTGTATACTCGCATTCCACCACCAGGACTCCTTGTCTCTTGGTCCTATTCCTTTAGATTCACCAAAATTTTCTTTTGCTGTTCTTCTAATAACTTCTGCCATCTCCCTCCACATCTCTTCCGCGCTTCCATTCCCATCCCACTTTGCCTCTTCTCCTACCCGTCTTAGGAAGCTTCTTTGTTCCTCACCTTTCATCCGCCACCACCTCGTCCTTGGGTTCTTGGTATGATGTCTTTTCCTCAACTTTTGCTCAACGCGAAAATCCATGACGAGCACCCTATGCTGTGTTGTCAAACTCTCTCTCGAGATAATTTTACAGTTAATGCAAAATTTCCGGTCGACTCTCCTCAACAAGAAGAAGTCGATTTGAGAGCTTGTCATGCCACTCTTATAGGTTATAAGATGTTCGTCTCTCTTTTTAAAACATGTATTTGCGATGAGAAGATCAAAAGTTGAGGAAAAGTCCAAAATAGTTTTACCCTCGGCATTGATCACCCCGAAACCATGACCTCCGTGAATACTCCCATATCCAGTCACTTCTCTCCCAACATGGCCATTTAAATCTCCTCCTAAGAAAATCTTATCTCCCAAAGGTATGCCTTGAACCAAACTCTCTAGATCCTCCCAAAACCTTATCTTGTGTTGTTCGTCCAAACCCACTTGCGGTGCATAGGCGCTAATCACATGGAAAGCACCTCCCTCCACCACAAGTTTGATAGAGATGATTCGATCTCCCACCCTCTTGACATCCACTACGTCCTTCTTCCACTGCTTATCCACAATTATTCCGACCCCATTCCTATTCTTCACCTTTCCTGTATACCAAAGTTTGAAACCAGAAGTATCCAACTCCCTAGCCTTTGCACCAACCCATTTCGTTTCTAGTAGGCACATAATGTTAATTTTCCTCCTTGTCATGGTGTCCACCACCTCCATGGACTTTCCTGTTAGAGTGCCTATGTTCCATGTCCCAAATCTCAACCTTCTATCGCTTCGACCTTTACCTTTTCCTTTGTGAACTAGCTTATTTACCCTCGTCCATTCACGAAAACGCGAGAACCCTTGCTCATTTAACATTACATCCGGGCACCGATGCAGCGGCTCTTGCTTCGACACCGTACTCGAGCCATACGGCGCGTTGCTTCCGGGCAACGACCTAGCTTTAGCGCAATAATGTCTTTGATTCATGTCATGGGGGTTCGGCTATATTTTTATGTTGGTTGCCGAAGACCTAACACAACCCTCCTCCTTTATCCGGGTTTGGGACCGGCTATGTACCGCAAGTGTAACATAGGCGGAGTTTTGTGAAAATATTAAAATAATTATTTAAAAAGTAAATAAAGAAAAATAACAATAACTATTTAGAAGGTGTCATATGTTATATTCTTAATATAATACGTCATACTTAACTACGACACATAAAAAAAAAAGTAATAAAATAATCAAATAAATTCATTTGGTTAAAAAAAATTATTGAACAATTTTTGACGATCAAATTAACTCAAATATAATCTTTTAAAAATCGATCATTAACCCAATCTATTATTATATCTAAAATTTTCTAATAATTTTTTCCTCCAAATCTTACTTATATTATCTTTTTTTTTTTAAATCATCTTAATAACATGGGGTTAATAATGTTTATAACAAGCATATTTTGTTGCCTTTAAAAAAAAAAAAAAAACTTTTTAACCTAATGTGACAACGTGTGATTCGATCTCAAACATTTTAAATGTTACTTATTTTCTTCAAATATATCTTTAAAGTGAATTATACCAAAAGTAATTCAAAACATTTAAAAATTTGATAACTCAGCATATATCTTTTGTATTACACTCTTCCAATGGGGCACTCCTTAGCAAATATAAGTTAGAAGCTATATACATAAGAGTTTAATTTATATGTATTAACAATGTAAAACGTTTTATACAGTCGCATAATCACAGCCGTTTTTTAGATGATCATTCACGTAGTCAATATGAAAGGTAATTATTTTTACTGATATGACATTATGTAATTGGATGTACGTGTAAAACTACTTTATACTGAAAGTGCATCAAAATTAAATTCAATAATATAACGAATAATGACTAAGTAGATGTTAAATTAAGAATTAAAGAATTTATTAAATTAGGAGTGAAGACCATTTTCTTAAGATCCACAAAGATGTACAAAATCAATCACAAATACAGAAAGACAGAAAACTGCAGCAACAGAGCCAAACATTCAAATTTATCACAGCCCAACATTTTCTTTTTTGGGGGTATGAACTATGAACAACCATGAGCCCCTTACAGCTGCTATTATAATGTACAAACATTATTAGTAGTGAACAAAATACATACTACTTGTCACCAATTCAGTTTCTAAATAATGGGGTGATTCAGTCAAACACTAACATCAGTAACATGAAAACTACAACACAAGAAAATTGTTAATAGTTCAAACCTATGGTGACCAAGTAGAAATGGTGCCAGAACCAAGAAAGTTTAGTTTACATACTATTTAGTATTTACCACCCACATTATTAGTCTCTTGGGCGGGCGAGCCAGAGGGAACTAAGAGCGCGCAGCCTTGAAAAATAGTCGTGTATTGCAAGGAGAGCACGAGCCGATTGGCGAGTAGTCAATATGCGGTGCATTTGTTGCAATGTCTGCTGGCGCAAATTGTCAGCCTTGTCGATCACCACCGTAGAAATGAAGAATTTAGTTGGTAGTTGTAAAATGGATGTGTTTGACATAACTAATTTTCATGAAATGCAGTCTTAAAACTATAAATTTCTTGGTCAATATTTCCAGAAGATGTGGTAATGGCACAGATTTGTTTGCCGAGAACTACTCATACGAAGATATCTTCATGTGAAGATGATAGATAAGAATTGTTAAATGGTTTGACATATTTGACTAAACCATTTTATATAATGTGTCACTATCTTAACTATCATCTTCACGTGAAAACATCGGGATGTGAATAGCTACCTTGTTTGGTAGGTGGAAAATGTTTTTTATCAATTGCAAAATTATTAGGAAATCAAGATTTGAATAAAAGATACTTTGTTAATATCTTCAAAAGAATTGTACCAAACTGAACCTAAAGTTGTGATTTGTGAATGTAAGAAAACCTTACCTGCCGAATAAACCCCTCGAGTGTCCCGAGCTTACCCATGGCCATGGCCATTTGACCCATGTAATTTGCGACATTCCCTGATGAACCGGATGAGCCAAGTGATCCAGAGGACAAAGTCTCTGCAAGAGATTGTTGCAGTGCTTCCATGCCCTGAGACAATGCATCTTCTGCCTGTTGAGAAGACTGTTGTAAGTTGGTAATACCCACCAACTGCTGCTCAGTGAGAGGCTCCAACTGATTTACCAGGAGCTGCAGCCGAATTTGCGGAATTCAAGTCAAAGAGTAATTAAAAGAATAAATGAGCCTAGATCTCATAAATGAGAAAACCATTACAATAATTACAAGGAAACAATGTATTAAGGAAGTTTAAGACAGACACAAAATTGTTTATGCGAGCTATCGTGCATAAATTCAAGTTAAACAAGTTTTTAAGGTGAAATTTGAAACTTGATAGGTGTTTCTTTTCAACCAGACACTCGGGAAGCTACAAGATATCTTCATCTTCAAAGTAAGTTTATTTATTTAAGGATTCAATTCAGTTTCAAGGACTCATTATCTACTAACAACCTATACCTATCCCTTATCTCCTAGAATATATAGTACAACCTAGGAATAAAATTTGAAATTGGAAATAAAGAAAAAAAAAGAAAAGAAAGAAAAAGAAACAAAGTCATCAGAAGGGTTTTTTTTTTTTTTTTTACTACAGAAGAAAACTAAGAGTAAAGAAGGAATGATACTGTCTAAGAATCACAGACTTTTAATCTCATGGCACAAAGGTTTGTTATTGAAGAACTTGTATTATTGATGAAAGTGTTAGTAGGCTTGGCTTATATTAATCTTGAAATCTGAAAATTATGCTGCCTGCATTCGTGTTTATTCAATATAAGAGACAAGATGTAACATCATTTAGCCATCTCTTTTACAGAACTCTCAGGTACAGAACTCTCAGGTTCAGAATATCCGCATCTGATTTTAATCCTAGAAACATGTAAGCGATTACATTGTATGCTATCACCAAACACTATTGCTAATAAAAATCATAGACCTTAAAACAAACAATGAGAGCCACAAACAAAACGGACACGATAAGCTTACCTTAAGGAGTTCAGATGACCGAAAGCCACCGAGCCACAGAAAACACCTCTCAGCTGGGGTTTTCCACATGCCAGACAACAGGTGGAAGACATCAGCCTTAGCTGCAACGCCCTTCAGCCGAAATATGTCATCATAATGCGCCAATATACCATCAATAATCATTCGAAGTTCTGTATCACTAGCATGAGAATTTACAGCAGCTCTAAGCTCATTAATTTGTCGATTCTGCTCTTCCAGCCACCTTGCATATTCGACATCGAATTGCATGGCCCCTGTAAAACAATGTGGTAATGATTATTCATCAGATAGGAAGATCGAAGAGATAAAATGTTTCCTGTAATAGCATCTTTTTAACATAATAACTGCCACTACTTATAGAAACATTCTGATATTAGAACTTGTGGAATGAATGCCATAGTTTTAGAAAGAATGATACCATTGCCGCTCATTGAATGTGCTTGATCACCTGAACTTGATATGAAGATTCCCTAGAGGAAAGGAAAATGAAGTTTTGGCTTGAAGTGAAAATGACTGGAATGCAAAAGGGACGGAAACAGAAAACAGCAACAATGAGAAAATAATTCCAAGGAATAGCTAAACCACACCTGCTGCCTGGCTCGCTGAAGCTCTTGCTCCAATTGCGTCAACTTCAAACGACTACTTTCCAATTGTTGAACATAAGCCTGTAGGAGTAACCAGCTTATGGTACCAACTCTTGAATATAATGCACAAGTGGGGAAATGTAAAATAACTATTCCAATGACTAAAGGATAGACAAATAAGCGATAGACGAATTATTGGATTCTGCATTCGTCCACTACTAACGAATGAAGAGTTACCATAGCAAGACCTGCTACCCTGGAGGAACTTCAAGGGGATACTTTAAAACTTCAAATTAGTAAGAGCCCAAAGATGAGTACCCATTGGTGCATATTTAGTTATCAAAAAAGGAAGTACATTTGGAAGAACTATAATCTCTGTATATAAAAGATGAAAAAACTGAGAGAATCAACAACGTACAGCCAGCATAATCTGTCATTCCAAACAGATTGTCCTAATAATACATACAACCACATAAATAAGAATAAGAATTCATATCATCATGAGAATAAGAACTAGTGACAAGATATCCATAGATTTTGTGTCTGCCAACTAAACATGAAATTCTTGTGTTTCTTTCTTGTCATTATAATAGGAATCTTTATATGGAACAAGTACGATAAAAAGGACACATATTTATACTAATATAAGAATAAATATTATCTGAAATATAAAGTACAATCCTACTTTCTTTCGCAATCGGCTTTTCCTTGCAGCCTCACGATTCTGAGCAAGCCTGCGGAGAGTCTGTAACAATGAAAAATAACCATGATGTGACAAAAAAAAAAAAAAAAAGATTACCCTTACGGTAAAAGTTAGAATGAAATAAATTCTCAATTTGATGTCATTTTGAACATATGTATGGAAATAGAGGCGAAGATGTTGTGCATTTCTTGAGAGGATCAATGTGATTACATATATCTCTGGGGTGCTAAAATGCAGATTTATTCTTCGAGATATAAATTACCTTCTGATCTGTTTTATCCTTTGATCTGTCACTTGAGTCTGAAGCCACAGCAGCAAGGGATTGACTTCCATCAAACTGCATAAATATCAGATTGTCAATAACATCAGCAGAAAAGACATCTTCTCTGCTTTGTGCCTTTATGGAACCAAAAAGGTAAAGATTTTTCATTTATTCTCATGCATTATGGTTTTTATTTTCAATAAATTTTCAGCTCAAACCCAAGGAGAGCAAGCAAAGGATTACATAGCCACCACCAAGCCTCGTCATGCTTGGTAGCCAGGCTAACAGCCTCATTATGTTCAAATGCTATTCATAATTTTAGATTCAGATCAAGCACAGCTGAATCCATGAAGTTCGACCAGAATCAGTTCCTGTTTGTGCAAACCTCGAATATGGATTTGAGATTTATCAATTGAACTTAGAAAAGATGATAACATAACAGGTAAAAAGGAAACATCACCTGCTGATTCTTATCATCAGTATCGGCATCTGTAGAAATATCAGTTCTAGGACTGGCATCAGCCATGGCAGACCCTTCCTGATTTTCTATATCACCACTTGGTATTATAATGTGATTTGTTGATTGTACCTTTTGTGCCAGCAAGCTTAGTCGGTCTTCTAGGTACGCAAATGAGCTTCTATCAACTGAAATTGGCAACTAAATTGAAACAGGAAAATGATAGAAAAGTTACAAATAAGTGGGTTGTAAACAGAGATACCAAACACATTATTTACCAAGCTGTAAATCAGTTAGGTAAAAAGAACTTGAAATATTCACCCTATCAGAAGTGCCAAGGTGAACAGGACCAGGAGAAATTGTCTGGCTACTTACTTTCAGCGAGTTATTTACAGGATCTGAATCATATACCACAAAAAGTAATTAGAAAATGAAAGGATAGAGCATGATTCCTACAAAGATCATGTTCCTATACATCAAGCTCATTACCCAAGTAACAGCATATATGCATTTACACTATCTTTTTAACGAGCATCATCATGTAGTTCCAATCAATGTTTGTGAACAAAGAATTACAAACAAAAACTCCAATGAAGATGATTTAATGCAGAAAAAAAAAAATTCTTACTTCCATTCAATTCGACAGCATTCTCCAAGCGATTTCCAATTGATTGATCAAAGTCGGACAAACAAAAAGAATCAACTCTGCTTGCCTCTGTATATATGAAAAACCACATACAAACAGAAGTCTTTTAAATTAGAATGCAGCAACAGCCTTCTAACCTGAACATAGGATATTTATTGATTCTTGCAGTTTGATGAAAATATCTCTAGGAACCCACATTCACATAAGATATGAGATTCTAGAAGAAAAGGAGAAAGAAAGAAAAATGAACTTATTCGGAGTTAGAAGCATCAAGTCCAATTGCTACACCAATAGGCAATAGCTCATAATGATTAATCAATACCAAACAAAAGATGCAGAGTTATAGAAGTTGAACTTCTGGTTCAAACAAACTGAAAGTATCTATAATTTCAAAATTCCTAGTTAGTATCTCTTCATTATTACAAAGGAAACCCAATCCATTGTGAAAATCATATCACTATCTAAATCAAACACATTGAAAAAAAAAAGGAAATAGCAAATAGCAAATAAATATACCTGGCATTGGAATTGGGCAAATGAGAATCCAAATTCAGCATTCTATGCCAACAACCCTGCAACCCTGGCACCACATCACACATACACACACCCCTTCTTCAACAAAAATTCCTCAATTCAGTTGATTCCCAAAATGATATCAAAATTCAAAACCTAAAAGGTGAAAAAACAACTCACGGAATCAACAACACAGTACTCTACTTTTGCTTCAAAATGATGAAATTAACCAACAAAACTAGCTACCAAGACTATGATAACACAATCTCAAACAACAAACATAACTTGCAAAGCTAAGAGACATGCCAAAAGGATAACAATTTTAATTCAACCTTTTTTTTAAATTATAAAAAAAAAACCTAATAAGCTGTGTCACAAAAGCACAAGATTTAGAAGAATCCAGAATTTGAGAACTCACTCTCCAACTCACGGAACACGATAATGTCCCCACGGAAAAAGAAGCTTCAGAAAAAGTCAAACTTTGACGAACCATAGACTAATAATTTGACACTAAATCAATAAATTTGAATCATAAATATATAAATCCAACTTCATTGAAGAACATTGGAACACAGCATGGTTATATTTAAAAGTTAATAATCGTGCACACATTATTTGTTTCAGAAAGTGAAGAAGGGAACCAACCTTGGAATTCAGATGATGCGGGTTATGATGAACAATGATGATGGTATCTCTTCAACGTTTATTTTGTTCTGCGTCAATTATTATTATTATTATTATTATTGAATTAAATAAAAGTGAGAAAAATTAATTTGGTTAGTTGAGTAGTGACCTCGCTGGTCTGCTTAAATAAATATTAGGAGTTTGAATCTTACTTTATATATACAGTAATCTATTAACTTATGATAAATCGGTAAATGATATTCAAATTCGCGACAAATTAGTTCTTGGGCGGTCGAGTTAGATAATAGCAAAAAAATAATAATAAAATAAAAGTGAGAAGAAAGAGAAAGGAAAGAGAGCTACGTATGGATCATTCCAATCTATATATGTTGTCTTCTTCTGATTCCAAAAACTAATAATATAATAATCTTATTTATTTTTTATTTTATATAAATAGTTAAATACCATTCTTATTACTCTCTTAAACAAGTGTTCGAGGCACTAATTAGATACTTTTCCTCTCATCTTATCAATTCTCTCGTTTTAAAAAAAATTAATATTCGAATTCGCAATCTCTTAGTTGAGTATAAAAAAACTATATCATTTGAGTTATTATTTATTGACAAAAAAATTTTTTGTCGTTTCTTAATTAAATATAAATGATTTAAGCTGTATAAAAAATTAAAACTTGATTTAATATTATATCTAATTAGAGGTAACAATAAATTGAATAAAAATTGGATTTAAATTCTAACATAATCATATTTACAAGTATAAATTCCTCGACTCAAACTATTATCCTAAATTTCTCAAAAAAAAAAAGTTCACTCAAATATAATATTTAATTCTTCTATATTTTATAATATCAAATTTCGACACCTGAATCTAATTTTATTTATTGTGAACTTAATTATTAATTCGCTCAACTGAATTAGAATAAGTTAAATATCTTTAAATATCAATACTATGAGTCAAGTATCTGAAAATAAATATATAATTATATCCATTTTTATTAACTAATTTTATAATATAATATTATAATTGTTTATACTGTAAAAACTTAGAATGTATTAGTATTTTGATATAAGATATTTATTCTAATAAAAATATTAAAAATATTTTTTCATAAAAATATTTATATTAAAAATATAATTCATTTATTTAGTCATATTTTAAATAAAAATAATATTTTTATAATATCCAAAATCAAATTCTAAAATTCATAATGTAATGATAAAAAAAAATATCTTCCATAATGATAATTATAAAATTTTTATGAACTATCTAACTTGACGTGAATTGTATTTTTCTCATATTCTGTGCTCATGCATCTCTTTGCTTTTAATATTAATTCTTTTTGTTCTAAAATACTATATTTTTTTTCTCCTTACACTGTTTATTAAGAATGTCAGAGATATGCTGACACAGTAACAACACAGCATCTCACAGATTACAGCTATCTTTCACTTTCTTCAGTGTTGGAGCTTGGATCCTCTACAACAAGTCACAGTTGTCATAAACATGCACTTGCCCCCAATTTGTGCCACCAAATTAAATTACTTCAGTGTTTTTTAGGATTATTAATTAATGAACTTTTTATTTTTAAAATTTTAATTTGTCTAAAATAATTAGACCTCTAAATGAATATATGAAAATTATGTCATTTAAAATATAGTTCGTTGACAATTATTTTTATCAGTTTAGAATTTAATTGAAAATGTCATTCTGATACAAAAATATTAAATATTTAAATAAATTATGTAAGAATAAAACTATCTATGAAATAATAAAAATCCATCTAATATCTCGATTCTCAAAAAGAAAAGTATAAGTAGACAATTAAATATTAAACAATGTAAACAATAAATATATCGGATGTTTAATTCATTAGGTATGTAAATAGCTATTCTAATATTAAGATTTAGGTAAATAATTTAGGGTATAGTATATTTTTACTTTATTGGATCAATTTTAAAATCCATTATTCATATTATTCACAAAAGTCATTGTCTACCTAACAAAATTATCTTAAAAACATAGTTTGTACTTTAAAGGACATAAATATATAACACAGAGGTTACAAAAAAAAAATGGATACTCCAACTAACACTACATATTTGTTTTCATATGAAAATAAATATATATATATATATATATATATATATATATATATATATTTTACTATATTGAATAATAGTGAATTATAAAATTTAATTTTGATATATTATAAAAAAATTTTAAATCGTTACTCTTTCTTATAAGTATTGCTTTTACAATGTAGTTAAACAAATACCTTTGTAGAAAAATATATTTGATATTTTTATTAGAGCAAGTACCTCCAAAAAAAAATCATATTTTAATGTAAAATATGTTCTACTAAATCAAGCCATTTAAAAGTCACCAAAAAAAAAAATCAAGCCATTTAAAGATATTGAATGAGGTTTTATTTCTTTTACAGATAATTCCAGTAATCATAATTTTTCTTAGGCATTTATATTTACGAAATAATTTTTTGAAAGTGTATGCACGTGTCGCTTTACTCGATATTTGTAATCTTTTATTTTTATTTAGTGTTATAATTTATTCTTTTTTAATATTTTAAAAATAATTGTCTACTTTTAATATTAAGAAGATATTAAATATTTTTTAATAATACGGTTAGTTTAATTGTATTAATTGAATAAGTATTAAACTATTAATTGTATCAATTGTATGATCATTTGGTCATAGTATCGGTTTTGATGGCTATTGAAGTTGGTCAATTACGCACGTTAGCATATTCTTGAATGTTGTTTATAATTTTTATAGTACAAAATAATAAAATTAAATCCTATTTTATATTTTTTATTAAAAATATTACATGTATACACAAAATTAATTATCAAATTAATTATTATGTGTGTATGTAAATATATATATTATTTAATATATTTTAGTGTATATTTTTTATATTTTAATATAAAATTTAGAGTCTCTAAAATAAAAAAATTAATAAAATGATAAAGTAAAAGATTAAAATGTATGTCTTATTATTTTAATCTAAAAATAATTAATTATTTATTTTAAATGATTTTAATTTTTTAATATATTTTATATAAATTTTTAATATACATAATATAATTATTTATTTATCTAAAAATAATCTAAAGATAAAACTACTAAAAATGAAAAAAAATAAAACTATAGAGTTTAAATATCTTGTAGAATAATTGAAGTCCACTCTCCAATAAATTTGAAGAGAATTCCAAACTTGGAAGCACATGATTGGAAAAAGCAACAAGCAATACAAGAGCACAGCACCAAGACCTTTTGAGTCATATCAATCTTTTGGTTTTTAATGCATTCACACAATTTATTTGTCATAACTCATAAGTCATAAGTCATTCATTTAACGTAAACATTTTTGTTGGTTGTCATGGTATTCTTTATTTCAATATGTTAAAAGACTAATTTATTGTGAATCAATTTTTTTTTAATTATTATTAACCAATAAATTATTGTATATATAAATTAAAAAAAAGTTTAAGGATTAGTAATTTTATTATATTTTGGTCAATACGTAATTAGCAGAAAAAAATGAGTTATTGAATAAAATCTTACACCAATCTTACACTATTAAATTATTATTAATGGCTAGTTAATAACTACTAATTACAAATATTTCTGACCCCTAACATTACTTATAAATTAAAATAGTATTTAAATTTTTTATATTTATTTAAATCAATCAGTAAATTTACCATTCAACCAATTCAAATTAATTATCTAAGGATAACCATCTAATCATAAAAATTAGAAATTTAGAATGCTTGAATCCAAAGTGTAATTTAAAGTGTCAATTTCTTAATTAAAGGACGAGATTGATACTAAGCCATATTCAAAGTATGATTTAAAAGGTTACTTTTAGTCACAGAATAAAATAATAGGATGATCCGTACACGCATATTTTTTACATTTTTTAATTTAGATATGAAAAAGAAAATGGTATAGAATGCAGTTATAAAATAGATAGGTATTTTACGTAGAGTAAATTGAATTTTTTAATTTGTGTTTAAAAAATTAAAAAAATTTACAATACACAAATCGGATCATTCAATTTGTATTTTAAACAATTAAAAAAAGTTAATATTAAAATCAGACTATCCAATTTTTGTTTTTAAAATAAAAAATTTGAAAGTATAAATTGAACCCTCCAATTTTTTCTCCCATACAAATCGGATCGTCCATTTTGTGTTTTTAGTTTCTTTAATAAAATAATCGAACAGTTCGTTTTCTTCACTTCATAATTCAAAAAAAACTGTCCCAACATTCATGTCTAACACCATCCACTTCTATAATCATGCGCACATACAGAATTTTTTGTTAATTAATTAAATTTTATTTTTTTAATTTAAAATTTAGTATTAATCATTCAAAATTTTAGAATTCTTATTTTAAAATTTATAATTTAAAGTTCAGATAACACCATACTCTGCTGTTTAATTTTTTTAAAATACATTAGTATTTGCAAACTTAATTAAGTCACAACCTATATTCAAGTAATTTTTTTTCTCTTTAATCTTCTTAAAGTATCTTCTTCAATTTAACGAATTAAAGATTAATTCATCACAAATCTTAACTTTATTCAAAGAACCAGTAGCGGTCGCAGTTACCTTCAAGTATATAATTTCACTCAATGATATACCAGAAAAAGGGCAAAATGGTAAAACCACATCAAGCTTCAAAGAAACTCCAAAAATGGCAGCTTTGCTATGTAAACATGATGCCGAATCCATATCTACACGAAATTAAGAGGCTACAAGCTATTAATTCTAACAAAATTCATCTCAAAACTTGATATATAAATATATATATAAGTAATTTTCCTTCATATCATATCAAAGTTGAGAAAATCGTATTGTAACGACGATGGTTCGATCATCGAAGAAGTTCTAGAAGAATCCAGCAAGAACTCGGTGTAATCAGGTTTCAACCAGTTAGTAGTAGTTGAAGCATCGTGAAACAGATAAGATTCTTCATTCTGATGAAGATGATGAACACCATTGTTATCGTTGTTGATGACGTTGCAATTGGTGGTGTTGGTGGCTTCTTCCATGAAGATGACGTCAGCAACGTTGGAATCTTGACCGGTGAGTTCTTGAACAACGGCTCTGAACTTGGAGGCGCTTGTCTTCACCTTCATGGGGCTTGAAATGTATGTGACTTTGAAATTGTCCTTTTTACCCCTACTCTTGCTCTGCTTCTTATTGCCATGGTTAACACCAAGCATGTCCATAATGGTAATAATGGTAAGATGAAGGTTGTGTGGATATTGGATAGATTAAAATGGTTCAATTAGGCAAAGTATTTATACATGCTAAAATTGGGGGGGTTGTGTGTATTGTTCTTAGTCAAAGGTGACTTTCCTGGAAACTATTATGTTGATGGAATCATAGAAAATAGAAAACTTATTATTAAAGTGATGGGTTTGTTGATTGATGGTGGAATGGGAAGGTAATTGGAAACCAGGCAGGTTTATTAGGTTTGGATTTTTTATCAGAAGATTCCTTGAATTATGAAGGGACTTAGGGATTATATATTATTGAAACAATTTTAAGTGTATTAGTTATTAGTTATGTTTAAAACTCAAATGAAGTACACTTCACGTGAATTTGATATCTTAGAGCGGTTAGATAAAAATTTAGTCAAATCAGTTAAATTATTTGACGGCTCTCGACTATCAACTTCACATGAAGTCGACTACACTTGAGTTTCCACCATTAGTTATACCGATATTTTAAAAAAAATTTAATTTTTTATTTTAATTATAAAAATTGAAATATCAGTATTTTAAATATATTTAAAAAAAATTATATTATTATATAGTATCTTTCTATAATCTATTATTATTATTATTATTATTATAGTAAATACTTTTTTTAGTTTTTAACTATTTTGGATAATTTTTTTTTATAATTTAAAAATATTTAATTGATCTTTAACTATTTAAGTAATTAATTTAAATAATTTTTATAAATAATAATTTGTTGATGTATCAAGAATTGTTTAGTCTAATAACAAAAATTATTTAAACCAATTATTCACTAGTTAATAATTTTCGAATTGTTATTATTATTATTATTATTATTATTATTATGGGATCGAAATGATATTAGGGTGCCACGTAAGGTGGTGAATTTGTGATAGATAGGGATTTGTGTTCAATGAAGTGTTAGGGGTCAGTCACATGCCGCAGCCATGGATGACTCGAGACTTTGGGGTCACCAATATAATCTATCTAGAACCTACAATTAATTTCCCTAATCATACTTAACAATCTTCTAAACAAAAATAAATAATCTACTTTCTGTTTTCAAATCACTTATACTATACATGCATAAGTTTTGTTTTTTTTTTTTTAACTTATATGATGCATAAGTTATTATTATTATTATTATTATTTTAAAGTAGTATCTAGTGATGAGTATGAAATTTTTTATTTTTTATAAGCTTGGATAATAGATATTTTTTTAATTTATTAGCAAAGGGTGATAAAGCCCAACATTACACAACTCTATCTAAAGTCAAACTTGAGTTCAAAGATTCATGGTTGTCTCTTATATATTTTATTTGACTTTGAGACATGTCTTGTTCAACAATCACATATATATATGAGATTAGAAGAATAATGTAGTGCTTTAAATTTTCTTAAATAACTGTTGTTAGTCGTTAAGTAACATATATAAAAATAAATGTTTCTAAAATACTAATTAAACATGCATGAGATTTAATTTTTAAAAATATAGAATATTATAAAAAAGACCAATTTATATAAGATATACATGTGAATTTTCATGTGAATCGAAAATTTGCTTGGGTAGTTAAATTTTTATTCTGAAAACGCAAAAGATTATATTTGTCACTGAAAGTGAGTTGAGATAAATAGAGTTAGATTAAACTCAAGTTTGACTCACGAAAATTAAATTTGGTTCACAATTTAACTTATTAATAATCGAGTCTATTTTTTAAGTTTAAACTTGATTCACTGAAAATTTATGTGCGGATTCAAACTCATGAACTGACTTAAATAACACGAACATAATCTGTAATTGTATATTAATAAATTATAAATTATATATATTAAAAAATATTGATTTTATATATTGTATATCTATTAATTATAAATTTTTTATTTATGTCCTAAATTAAAATTATATAAAAAATAATCATAAAATTTTAAATAAGAACATTAATATATATAAAATTATATATATACTATTATATATATATATATATATATATATATATATATATAATCGAGTTAACTCACGAGTTAATTAAGTTAAATTTATTCAAATTCAAGTTCGACTCATTTAATTTATAAGCTCAATTCTAAACTCAAGTTTGGCTCATCAGCTCACAAACTCAATTTATCAAACTATTAACGAGTCAAGATCAAACAGACTCATAAATTGATTTGACTCATTTTCAATCCTATTGCTCACATATTCTCTAAAATGAAGGAATTAAATAATAAGCATTAATAGTAACCATTGAGACACATAGTTTAATAGTTATTATTCATGGGGTATATTTATTATATATTTCATCAGCTCACAAACTCAATTTATCAAACTATTAACGAGTCAGATCAAACAGACTCATAAATTGATTTGACTCATTTTCAATCCTATTGCTCACATATTCTCTAAAATGAAGGAATTAAATAATAAGCATTAATAGTAACCATTGAGACACATAGTTTAATAGTTATTATTCATGGGGTATATTTATTATATATTCTTTTTTATAAAAAAAATTAACCAATATATAATTTTAACATATACTATTAAAATACATATTAACCAAATTCTTATTTTTTTTGTATAATTTATATAAATATGGGTTGTTATCTTCCATTTTTATCCCTTTTTAAAATAATAACATGGAAGAATAATGTCTGAAAAAAGAAAAACTGAATTACTATAATAATGGCACTTATACAAATTAAAGGAAAATATCATAATAGAAATCTACGAAGAGAATATGAGAAGTGATGAGAAACAGAAAGCACCAACATTGACTAAGTGTAACGGTTGTTGACCCAATGGATATGTCTTTATCAAACAATGATGAAATAAATTAGATAATATTATATTGTCAAATAAAAATAAAATTGGTCGTTTATATGGTAAAAGAAAAATGCTGTCAATTGTTATGTGACCAACAATAATTGTGTGAAATAAAATTATAGAGAGAACATTACTATGTAAATTAAGAAATATATTAGAGATATAATTATTAATGTTGTATTTTTTTATTAGTTTAGTTTTTTTTAAAAAATAATTTTATTATGACATGATATTAGAATTTTATGATAAAAAAAAATTTAAAATTCGATTTTTGGTAAATTTCAAAAAATAAAAAATAGCATGAGTGATTTTACCAAAAATTAATTTAAGTCAGTAGAAAAAAGCAACATAATTCAAGAATAAGAAACAAATAACATTTTAGAAAATAAATTGATAGTAATTATTTAAAATTATTATATATTATATAATTTTATTTCTTACTACACAATTACAAGAGTTTAATAGAAGATTCAATGATAATACAGTAAAATTGTTTGCTTTGAATTCAATTTTAGATCCAAAAATAATTATAAATTTTTTAATGTTGATAAAGTATGTGAATTAGTATAGAATGATTTTATCCAGATCACTTTTAACGATTAAGAGAAATTTTATATTAGAATACAAGGTCAATATTATGAACTTGATATTCCTAACCATGTTGAATTAAATAATTTGGACACGATTTCTGAGTTATGTTAAGGATTAACGAAGATAAAAAAGTCTTTAATGTATCATTTGATTGATCGTTTAATTCACTTGTTATTAACTCTTCTTATTCTATCCGTTACAATTGATGAAAGATCTTTTTCAATTATGGATATTATAAAGAATCGACTCAAAATAAAATGGAAGATGAATTTTTTATTAATTATCTTTTGATTTATACTGAGAAAAAGATTGCTGAACATTTAAAATAATTTCTATTATCAATGAATTTTATGATGATACAAATAATCGACGTATACCATTTCATTAGTAAAAAGGACACACATATTTTTTATATTTTAAAATATATTCTCCATTAGCATATATTATTTGCATAAATTTTATTTTAATGTTATATATATTATTACTCTCCTCATAATAATATTTTTGAATATATCTCTAATATGAACGGTTATATTTTTAATAAAATAATTATATCAATAAAATACATTATATTCTCCATAATTCATTTCACAAATTATTAATTATAATTTTGAATCTTTTGAATATTTGTAAATTTGTTTAGTTGACAATAGAAATTAAAATTGCTTGACTAAAATAAGTAATTAATGATTGAGGAATACTAAAAATATAAATAATGAAAGTATAATAATGAATAATAATAAACTCTATTTGAGATAGACATGTAAGTCATAAGAACATGACGTTTCATGAGCTTGAGTGAAAAACCCTTTTATAATATATTAATGAGATATTAATATTGTTGTTTATATTCAATGATGAAAAGCTTTATCACTATTGCATATTTGTATCTATAAAAATTCTAGAAGCCACATGGTTAATATATTTGTTTTTATCCCTTTTATTATTATTTCTAATCATTTGTTTCATAAATTAGTACTTGTAATAATTGTAATAATTGTAAATTTATATAATAATTATAGATTTATTAAATTAAAAATAGGTAATTAAAATTAATGAATGAGAGTGGATATTATTTTATTAGCATCATGATTTAATTTTTTGTATTAGTGTTTTTATTGTAATTTAGATGTTATTTCTTGAAAGGACAACATTCAAATTACCCTTAAACTTTATTGGAGAAAAATAATAGCTATTCTAAAATATTAATCCTGAAATTTAATAGAATTTTCTTTTCATTTTTGACAAGTTGCTTATGGTATTGCCACAGTGTAAAACCAATAAAATAAATAAATAAATAAATAAATAAATATTTTGTGTTCCCACTGCTTCCCACATTAATTTCTGAGATGGTGATTGCTTGGTTGTATAGAACTGTTCTTTCTTTGAGTCAAAAGATTGCCTTTGAATAATTTAATTTAAGAAAATTTAAAATATAAGAAAGTTTTAATATTTTAATCTTTATGATTATTTCTCGCTTGATATTATTATTATTGATTTAAAAAAAAGTTAGATTTTTTAAATAAAAATTTGATAAAATAAAAAACTAATCCTATTAAATTTGTAATTTGTATAAAATACGTACTCTATTAATTATTATATTAATTTTAAAAAAAATTAACTTCTCATTTTATTATTTTATTAATTTTTTCACTTTTAAAAAATCTTAATCCAATTTAAAATATAGAAAACGACCTTTTTAACCGGAAAAAAGTACCTGTGTTTTTTAAATAAAGATTATCGATTTCTAAATACTTTTATATCGTAAATCAACACAAATATTAAAGTTTAATTTGAATAATATATATATATATATATATATATATATATATATATATATATTCATAGAGCAATTTTTGACGAAAAATTTTCATCTTCGTTCTAAAAGTTTTTTATAATTATTTGTCTACAAATTGATCTTTAATCCTTTTTGAAAGACATTAATTAATTTTATCAAAAATTTATTTATCTAATATATATAAGTTTAATTAAAAATGACAGAATAATCCGTTTATTTGATAGGAATAATTTAAAAACTTTTAAATAATTTTGGTGAAGATTATATTAAATTAATGGCCAAGTATTTTTAATTTATTTTCTACAAGTTATGATGCAATGAATTCATCAATCGATGTAACAAAAATGACGCACGTAACTTGGCCGCCACTTCTATAGAGTTTTATTTAAGACTAGAAAATATGTTCATAACACAAATATAATCATGAGTTATATATTGATAATAATTGAAAAAAAAAAATTCCCGAGCGTCTAGAGTATCAATTTATTTTATAAAATTGTATTTTATGAATTTGGATATTTTAAAGTGAAAAAATTAGTAAAATAATAAAATAAAAAATTAATTATTATTAATTTATAATTTTTATAAAATATATATTTTATTATTTTAATTTAAAAATAATTATTTTATCAAATTTTTTATTTTGAAAAATTTTGCTTGGTATCTTATAAATGATTTAGTTCGCTTTTGGTTTATTGTTAGTCAATTACTATTTATTGTTAGTCAATTATTATTTATTGTGTTTCTGATTTTTATTTTAGTCAAAATTCTCCCTACTGATTAAAAATAATTTCACAATTGTTATTTAGTTAAGTATTTTGATAAATTAAAATATTAAGAAATACTCGTGACGCTGGAAAAGAGAAGAAAATAGAAATAGAGTTTGTGGTTGTGATATTGGTAATGGAGGGTTGGAAAAGGAGCAACTCTAGAAGATGGTATTATTCGAAAAATAAATTGGAATAAACATTTTTCCTCCTTTTCTTTTCGTTGATTTTTTAACTTACGCGCAGAAGGGGAGTGGATCCTCTTCAGTGAATAAAAAATTGGATAGTGTGCAGTGTTTAATTTAACCATTCACCACACTCTCTCTCTTATTTATTTCTGGTCCCACGTTAAAATCAAAGATGAGAGATTGCACTGTATTTTGTCAAGTGTTGAAAAAACGAGAGAGAATCCATTTCCCGTGCAGAAGGATTAAAAATAATTATCAAAATACCTTTAAAAAAACAATTATATTAGATATATATTAAAATTAATCATTAAAATAAAAAATATATATATTAAAATAAAAATATATATTAAAATAAGTTAAATTATATATATTTATAAAAATGTATTAATTTATTATAATAATTGATTTTAATGTATTAATAATATTTTAAATAATGAATTATATAAAAATATATAATAACTTTAATTTAGTATGAAGGACTATTTTCTGCTATTCATAGATTCGGGTTAAGCTCAATAATAATAATAATAATAATAATAATAATAATAATAATAATAATAAGTGATCAATTGATCATGTACTACTTAGACGTTAGTTTTATAAACCTAGCTACTGGCACTACACTATACTACCCGTGAGGATAAATACAGCTGATTATAACCAGCATAACTAACTAACTAATCACACATTACAAAACTGAAGTTCAAAGAAGCGGGAAAACAGTTAGTTGGTTAGCTTAGTTTTTTAGTTTTTATTCTAAAATATTTCAATTCCTTGTATTCTTATTTTTTAAAGTATTGAATAGACTAAAATTTTATATTCTAAAATTAAAATTTTAATTTTAATTTCTGTTTATCAAATATAATATTAAAAATTTCAGTCTCTCCGTCTAAATTTTAATTTCTAAAAACAAACGCTAACTAAGAATCAAATCACATCATCAGAAACAATTTTACGTCCTAAAACTCCAAATATTCCAGAAGTTTCGGAAGAACAACAGAGCAAATCATAGCTATATGAATAGAACCTTGGTAATTTTAAAAACATGAAAATATACATTACAGGACCTGGAAAAGTAACTTTGTATAGTTAATCAATGTCTAATAAATCACTTTTCACGAATTAAGAAATCACTTTTTATTATCACGATTTTTAAATTGGTTAATAAAATGAGTATCTCAAATTATGATATAACAATGTCCAACATACTGATATAACAATTCAACAAAATGTTCATATTTTATACATCTCAAATGACCTATTTGTTATTGGAATAACCGTATAATATTATGGGTGTAAAATTACCTATATAGCCTTGTGTGTGTGTATACACACACACATATATATATATATATATATATATATATATATAAAGGGATCTAGGTGTGAGGGTGAGAATAATGAAGGGCTCTGAAACTAGGATTTTTAATCTAATATATAAATATTTCATTGAGACATCAAAACAGCACTTGAAACATTGTCAAATGAAACTATTATGTGAATGAAATTGAAATTATTACTTTGAGAGTTTCTAAAGACGTTAATTATTTAATAAAGTACTAGATAAAATTAAAAATATTAGGAGATTAATATTTTTTATTAATATTAGTTAATATTTTAAATTAATACTACTATTTACAATTTAAGATTTCGAATTTAGTAAAAAAAATTATTGGCCAAGTATTAACAAAAAATAACTGTTATATATACATTAAAAATTAGTCATCAAATTAGTTATATATACACAAAAAATTAGTCGTTAAATTAGTTATTCGTACAGAATATATATTAAAATATAAAATATATAATAAAAATGAGTTAAATAATATATATATTTATATACAAATATACAATAATTCTACGCATGATATTTTCTAATAAAAAATAACAAATTTAATTTATCAGGTAACAATTAACATTGTTGAAAATAAAAACTGATGTGAGTAGCAGCAATGCATAAAGCATGAGATTATGAAATTGAGAGTGAGAGAATAATTAAAAAAGGTTAGTTTATAAAACTCTTGTGCTAATTATGAAAGGCAGCAGCAATTTTTGACAATTTGATAACATTCACCGTCCTTCACGCTAAGTGGATTGCAAAGGCTAATTATTGGATATAACTTTTGCCTTGATAATTAATAGGAGTAGCTGATAAATAGTTAATAGAATGAATGAATTTGAATTTAAGATACTTTCAAATTAAATCACATCAATGAGTCGTGGTTTATCATGATCATTTCTTAGCTAATTGTTTCCAATGAATTGCAATGTTTATTAAAGGGCTGGAAGTGAGTCGAATTGAGTCGAGTAAGATCAAATTTAAATTTGACTCACGAAAATTAAATTTAGTTCACGATTCGGTTCATTAAAAATTGAGCCTATTTCGTAAGTTCAAGTTTGGCTCAACAAAAACTCACGAGTTGGTTCAAATAATAGAAACATAATCTATAATTCTATATCAATAAATTATAACTTATATATATTAAAAATATTAAAAAATAAATTTAATATATTATCTATCTATTAATTATAAATTTTTTATTTATGTCCTATATTAAAATTATATAAAAAAATGACTATAAAATTTTAAACAATTAAAAATATTAATATATATATAAAATTATATATATATATATATATATATATATTTAAATTATTAATACACATAGGATATGCATTTAATCTAAACTTTTAATATTATATATATAATCGAGTCAGTTCACGAACTAATGAATTAAACTTATCAAACCTTAAGTTCGGCTCATTTAATTTATGAGCTCAAATTCAAATTCAATCTCGATTCACCAACTCACGAGTTCAGCTTAGCAAGCTATTAATGAATCGAGCTCGAGCTGACTTGTGAGTTGGCTTGACTCACTTCCAACTCTAATATAGTGATATGAGTTACTGTTTGTCAATCTTATTTTTCTTCTTCTTCTTTTTCTTTTTGTTCTAAAAACTTAAAAATTTTGATTCTAGTATTTGTTGTTAAATTATTTCGTTAATTATTTTTGTCTATTTTTTTTATTACTAAACATTTCTGTTAAACATGTCACGTTAAATTGATCAATATTTTATTTTGTTTATATATATACACATACAACGAATGTATTTATATACATAAAACGTTTTATATAATCATTTAATCATATTTATTTGTTGAACAAATTACTTATATAATTAATGTAATAAATAATTTTTTTTATATGACATTATATAATTAAATATATATATAATATAATAATTTTATCGTGATAATATATCAAAATTAAATTTTATATTTATACGAAAATAATATATTTTTGTACATTCTCCTAATCTATACTTTGTTTAAAAAAAACTTTTTCTGGGCTCCAAACTAAAGACTAGTTGTCGTCAACACAAAATAATTAATGTTTCTGCCTTTGTATATGATGGCCAAGTTAGTTGACCTAAATGCTTCTCTTTCCATGATTTGTAAACCCTAAACCAAATATGACATCAAAGGCAGAGAAAAAAAAAACAAAGAAGAAGCTAATTTATCTAATCATACTCAATCATAGGGATGTACATGAGCCGGGTCATATTGAGTTTGGCTTAACTCAGACCTGATTCGAAATATAGACCGGGCCTAATTTTTATACCCTAATTCGATCCTAGATCCGATGAAACCTACGCACCTTTGAGTCGGGTAAAAATCGGGTAAAAACCGAGTAAAAACCAGATTTTTAGCATGTAAAAATTACCTAATCTCCAACCATTATTTTACAATTCACATAATAAAATTTACTTAAAAGAATATAATAAGAACCAACCCTTCTCTAAAATTAAAACATAACCATAATCAATACTAATATTATCTAATAACACCAAATATTTAAATCAATACAAATAACACAATATTATGCATTAGTTTAAAGTCTTATGCATTTTAAACATAAAATATTAACTTATAATCTTATAATGACTAATAACACAAAATATTAAAGTTTATCATATTTAAATTTCACATAAAAATAGTCATCATCCATCACTAATAACACAAAATATTAATTATGTATGATGACTGAGTCACCAAACCAAGTTCAAGTAACTTAAACTATGGCTCCGACCCAACCCAAAACAATGACAAGATTTATATTTGAGACCCTTACTTAACTCTAAACCCGATAAAATCACACTAAAATAACTCCTAAAGTGTTCAGAAGCAGAACAGTTCTTCGAATCAAACTGGCCATATACACCCCTACTCAAAGGAAATCATACACGAAAGAACTCAAATAAAATTATAAAACATACTTCATTTACTAACTTGATACACTAGGATGTATTGCCAAAAGCCACAACAAAGGTCGAACCCCTAATAACTACACCAAGAGAGTTGGCAAGTTGATAAAATAATTAAGATCTCACATGAATATTTTTTTTATTGTAAAAATAATAACTAAGATATTAATATATATTTTTAATTTTTTACAGTATTTCTCAATTTAACAGATTAAAAAATAATCTGTCGCTGATCTGAACTTCATTTAAAAATTTGTCATTTGTTAATAAATTGTTGCATACGCAAGACAGAATTTATTTGAACATCAATATTTGTTTAAGTGGATGAATAAGTAACTACTATAAAAAAAATCAAATAATCTAACTATTTTTAATTAAATAATTGTTAATACTTAAATAAATATTTCCTTAATAAAGAAGAAAGTGGAAATTTGTGGACTTTGTAGCATGTGTTAGGTTAGCTACAAATGTATGTATGTTATTTAAGATAAGAATTTCACATTGGATAGAAAGGGCACCGACATTCATCACCCGTCCTTTACGGCAAATAATGGATGATAAGAGTTTAGTTTATTTGGTAATTCATAATTAATGGAGCACACTTTAGAAGCTACATTATAAATAAAAAATACTTGAAAAATAATAAAAATAATAAAAATAATAAATAATATTACATAATTAAATTATTTTGATAACCACATTCAATTAAGTTGGTCAATATATACCTTAAAGATTAATAACAAAAAATTTTAATTGAAGAAAGGAAAAAAGGAGAGACAAAAGATAAAAGAAGAAGAAGAAAGACTTGACTAAACTCAATTATAAAAATAATTTGTTCACTTAACATTTTTTTATAAAAAATTAACCAAAAGTAATCTAAAGTTATCTTACTTTATATTTTTAATTATCATTAAAATAATTGAACAATATTAAATATAATAAATATATAATTATAAACATTACATGTATAAAATTATAGATATTAAATAAAATAAAATAATTTTCTATCACATTACCCATATTATAATGTTTATAGCATTCATGACAGAAATATTTATCGTCAAGTATGTTGATTAATTTTTTGGTTGTTTATGATTTATAAGTAGTTCGTAGAATGAATAGATGTTCATACATTTAGTTAGTTGGATTAGCTAAGTAATCTTTAATAATATGAATTAAAAATAACAATTATAAACATTTCGGTGCATACATTATTACATGTAATATTTATCAACATGCAATAATAATAATAATAATTTATCTGCAATTATTTTTTTTAGTTAACCTAAAATACCCATGCATCCCAATCAAAGTTAGGTTAAAATGATGACAAATTATTAGCCATTCACAAATTTAGGTTATCACAATTACACGGCTAAAAACTCGTGGCATCAAACCAAACCCTAGCTAGTAGCTAGCTAACACAAAATCTTAAAGGCATAAAATTAAACTTGATTATCAAAATTTTAATATAATCAACAGAAAATATTATTGATATGCACCAAACATTCATAAAATATAATAATATAAAAAGATTATAATAAATTTAATATTTAGTTTGACAGCTTTTGGATATGAACATGGCTACCAATGAATAATAAGCCAAAGCAATAAGATTTATGAAGAACCAACTCAATCCACTTCCATAGGAATAAGATTAAGTAAGAAAAGTGATTAGGTTGGTGTGACAGAAAATCAAATACTTCTTTTCTTTAAATAGAATTATTACAACTTACAAGTAAGAAATTATATGTAATTTTACTTAAAAAAATGAATAAATAAACAAAGAAGATCTAAAGGAGTTGAAAGATGGTAAATATCTAAATTTAAATATAACAAAAAACTCATCATTCTTACCCAGTTGTGTTGTCGAGAATTCGGCTTGAGATCACGAAGAGGGATTAGAAGATATCTTTGCAATTGGATCTTATTATCATGATGTCGATGTAGATATAGACTTTCGTCTTGTCTGAGTCAATGATTTCGGATCAAGTCAAAAAGAATTATCTCCTGTTTAAAGGGGTGAAGTCTTTTTTGACCTGATTGGAGATCATCAACTCCGACAAAATGTAAATCTATATCAACTTCAACTTCATGAGAAGCAAGAAGGAAAGAAACAATTATAAGTGGTTAGAAACCTAAGATGTTTCCAAATTTTGTAGTAAATGGAAAGGAATAGAGCAACCTGCATGACACAAGATGCATTGATGGCATAAGAGGCATTGGCTACATTACTTGTGCTGTATATATAATCACATGTGGGGTTGTTTAGTAATTTTACTATTTCTAGACTTTAGGATTTCTTTTATTTTTTGGAATGGGCTTTACTCTAATTAAATATTTATTATTCCTTTTCAGTATTTATTTTTCAAAATTCTTTTGCACATTTCTTTTTTGTTCTTTTTTGTTGTTTTCATTTTTCTTGGATTTCAATTTTAAATTAATACAAGAAAACATCCACACATGATATAAATTACAAAATCAGTGATAATTAAAATAATTTTTCCATGAAGGATTGAAGCCTTGTTTTTTATCCCTCCTCTTCAACTCCAACACAGAAAAGGCTTTCCCACCTGAATGATATTTACTTCTCATTGGAGTTGCTCTAACTGTTAAGGTTCTTATACCACACGTTGTTGATACTGTGTTTTCTTTCTCTGTACACAGCAGGATTGAAGTTATATTTAATCATTTTTCATTTATAAGATTGCTGCCTCTGAATGTTTGTTATTTAATAATTTTGTAAGACATATAATTTCCTATTATTTTATAATAAAATTACATGAGATAATTGGAACCAAAATTACACCCTTGTCGTTAAAAATGAAAGTTCCTCCACCATTAATTTCTTATTTATTTTTATGAGACGTTATCTCACAAATACTGATGTGGCTGTATATACGGCTTCAGGTGGGAACGCTTTAAAAATTAGAAAATGGTGATTAATAACCAAGAGACTCTGTAACAAGCAATTATATTCAAGAATATGCAACTGCATAGAGGTGAGTCAAAAAATGCATTAAGTTGTGAGTATGATTTGTACAACAATATCAAATAAACATATATATATTTATAAATATACACCTCAAAATCTGGGACTACAGACTTATATGTGAGTAATGAATATAAATGGGGCCATATGCCGAAATTTGCTCTCCATATATAGGTCAAAAGGCAACCAACTTTCCCTGCACAAATCCTATCCAACTGCATTCCAATATTTAGAGAAAAAGGTCCCATGATGAGAACCACCATCTGAAATAGCAGCAAGAATAAAGCTTTCTGCATAAGCTCAGGCCCTGAAAAAGCATAGCCTAAGGAGCTGAATGTGAAAATCATGTTAAATACAGGCTTCCATTTTCCTAAAGTAGCAACCATATCAGTTTCCATCAAGGGCAACATCAGCAGGGTCCCCAATCCAAGGCCTACCTTCCCTCCACCGGAACTTTATTCTCAGTTTGCCGTTTGCGTCTACTCCTACCACCTGTCCCTTGCTTGCATGCGTTTCCATTCCCCATCCCCAGCGCGGTGCCACGAGTCCATCTCTAATTTTTACCTTGTCCCCCACTTTGAATGGTCTAACCCTTTCCATTTCCCATGCCTTGCAAAGCCAGAGTCTCTCCATAAAGCAGAATGCCACCCACAGATCTCCATCTTCCATCCGGTGCACCACTCCAATGCTCGAGTGACTCACCTCCCCCCACTGGTGGATTGGGGTTGAAACTGACGCTTTAACTTTTACCCAGTCTCCGATACGAAGCTCCCTCTCTTCCACCACCTCCACTTCTGATGGGTCCAGCATCCATGTCTTCGATCCGGCTGGAGTGTATATTCGGAGCTTTCCATCGGCATCGATTGCTTGTATGGTTCCAATACTAGCATGGGTGTGCCCTGACCAACCAAATCTTGGTTGCTTTATACATTGCTTAACTCTAACTTTCTGTCCAACAAAGAGTTTGTCAACTCTTTCGAGATGGGAGGTTGGTCCTACCCACTTTTCTTGCTCCCCACAAAAGCCAACATAAGTGCTTCTGTCTGAGTCGTCTTGTTCATACCCTATTCCATGTACAACACCAATACTACCCGGTGCAATCGATTTCCAACTATTTGCATTATCCTTCAACCTCACCCATTCTCCAACTTCGAACATTGGTTCAATCTGTAGATCTGAAGGATCTCCTCTCCATAATGCTGACAAGCCAAAGAAAACAACCCTAACTTCGCCATCAGCGTGAATGCTGGTTATAACACCCTGAGATTCAGGCTGAGCTCCTCTCCAACCCCACCTTGGTTCAACCAGACCATTTCGAAATCTAACATATTGCCCAATTTTGAAGCTGGGAACCTTTTCAACATCTGTGTAATGAGCGATCCACTTCCCTTTACGGAAACAACAAGCCAGCTCCAAGTATCCAGAATCCTGTACACTATGCACAACAGCTAAACTTTCCCTTCCAACAGTATTCCAGTCATAACTTGGTCTATTCCCCAAGCTTGGTTTAGAGCGTACCCAATCCCCAACTTCAAATCCAGGAAGTCGTTCTGCATCTCCAGGAGAAATTTTCCACAAGCTTTGCCTACCAGTGACTTTCAACTACAAAAAAAAAAGAATCATTAAATCACTTATTTTGTCTCAAGATGAAATACAATAACTGAACAGAAATGTTTTCACCCTTAAGTGAACCGAGTCTATATAAAAGCTACCCAGATGAAAGCTATCAACAAGGCAATGTTTATATAGCTCTGTAAGTAAAATTAGGACGGTATTAATCTCATGCAAAAATTAGAAAAGAAAACAATGTAGTATACTTACATTAAGAGCACCATCCATGTCAATTCTTGCTATTTTCCCAACAGTAGCTGGTGATTCATTTGACCATCCAAGTCGTGGCTGAGAAACAGATGGCATCACATGAATTTCTTGTCCCACCTCAAAAGGAGGAACTTTCTCCACATCAGTTACTGAACAAGAAAAAGGCTTGCTTCTGAAGCAAAAGGCAACACCCATATCACCATCTTCCTCCAAGCTATGGATTACCCCAATACTGTTCCTGTTAGTATCCTCCCACCCATACTTTGGAGCAGGAACTGAAGCTTTCACTCTGACCCAATCTCCAACCTGCCCATGGACAAATTAGCAAGTTAAGAAGAGCAAGACAATAAGGCATCTCACAGCAAAAATATGAAGGCAACAATTATAAATGGCAGCCAAATGATAAATATCGAATTTGCACCTTGAAATCTTCCACCTTCTCCATATCAGATGGATCAGCCTGCCATGGTATGGGTCGGTTTGGTATTTCAATTATTAGGAGACCGTCATTCTCAATCTCGCTTATCCTTCCAACACTATGATGTGTCTCACCACCCCAAGCATATCTAGGTTCTGCAACAGAACGCTTCACACAGACGCGATCACCAATCTGAAAGATAAAAAAGCTTATTAATATATAAATCTAGTGATTAGATGAGGAGAATACTGTCTTCGGAAAAAATTAATTCACACTCTGCTCACCCTAAAAGGAGCAACATGCTCCACCTCCTCTGGTTCACAATGCCATGGATTTGGAAGATAGCTGAGTTCTATTAATAGACTACTGTCTGGTCTGATACAATATACAATGCCAATGCTTCCAGGTGTAACGGATCCTAATCCATGTTTAGCTGATGTAAGAGTAGGACGAATCCGAACCCAGTCTCCAACCTTGAATTCCTCAACCCGTTCCATCTCTGCAGGGTCAGCTTTCCATCCCCTTGATGCTCCAGGGAACCCAACACGGAGAATTCCATCATCATCAACACATAACACTGTTCCAATGCTGTCACGTGACTGCCCACGCCAACCAAACCTAGCAGACAAATAGCCATCAATGCCAAAGACAAATGCAAAATCATCAAGATTGCAAGTATACCATGCACAAGACACTAGTTAACATAATTTATGGTCAAGCATTGGTTGTCGTTTTTGCTCTTTTTCCTTTCTCCTAGGGTTCTTTTTGGTTTTGTTTAGGTGCCGGGGAGAAGTCCAAGAACAGACTATCATACAGAGTATACAAAAGTGATTAATACTAGTACAAAGAAGGCCTTAAAAGTGTCCTCTGCCAACCTATTTTAATATCTTTCTTCCAGGATATTATTTTGCCTCCTATTAGGCAGACTTTACTAATCAACACTTTCAGGAAGATTACGACAGCTCCTGGCTGACTAGCTCATCTTGGGTCGAGAGAAACATCCTTTTCCAAGTCTAAGCCCCAATCACTAACTGATACCAAGATATCAGTACCATATTTTAGATGCTCGGAGCAATTATCTCTCTTTTTAATTATTAGACGGTAGCTTTGACAGCTTGAAAATGCAAATTGTAGTAAATCTTCTATGTAATGAGAAATCAACAAACTTGGCATAGGAAGATTTTGGGAGAAACGAACAACCCTGGGGAAGTCCAATTTGCTAGCATGAATGATTCCATTTGGTAGTATCATTATGCTACCCTTTCAGCTTATTTAGAACAGTCATGTCTATATGGCCTCATTTTGTGCTTGGGAAACAAGTTCTATAACTGATGGTAATTTTCTATTCGTTTAATATATTTCCCATCTCTTCACATTTTTCCTTAGAAAAAAGAGAATCATTGATTCCCGAATTTGGAGGAGCTATGCCCGATGCTTTTGAAAAAGGCATACTAGAAAAGAAATGTATAAGCAGAGAAGATATTCTCCAACAGACAACGGAGCACTGCAAAATATGTAGGTATTTAATGCAGATCCAACAAAACCCCAAAATATAGACATAACAATGAAATCATAAATTTATACGAAAGATTACCGTGTAGCACTCATACAAAATCATACCTGGGCTCCTTCACATCTTCTTTCAACTGTACATGTTGCCCTCGGTCTAATGGAATGAGTTTTACAACTTCATTTGCCAAAACATGAACTTCTCCAGAGCAAAATGAAACGATGAGATTATCACGATCTTGAATACTTTGCACAAATCCAACACTCTTTGGTCTAGCACCTTGCCACCCATAGGTAGGAGCTGTGACAGTTCTTTTAAATTTCACCCAGTCTCCCACTTCAAATCTAAATTCAACCAATGACAAACAAATTTTAGTGCATAGAAGTCACATGGTAGAAAATAAATAGTTAAATACCAATAAAAATAAAATTAGCTGGAAATGATGTCTTATGCTCACATTGTAGGAGAAAGATGAACTCCTCTATTCATGAGTGCCTCCATCAGATCTTCAGATATCCATTCTCGGGGAAGGGCCTCCAAGATGTCACGTAGTGTCTTGCCACTGTCACAAAACATAACCCTCTCAGTCACAGTAGAGCATTCCAGTTGAATGTGCTTAATGTTATTATGGAATAGCAACAATCAACAGTTAAACAGAGTTACAAATGCAAAAATAGATATTAAGATGTGTACATACTACGTAACAAAAAAAGGTAGAACTTACTGAAAATGCAATGCCTAGACATACCTGTGGTTTCTGACTTCAACATCAGCATCGGAATTCCTTAGCATAACAATGAGCCAGTCAAGATTTTCACGTATCATTTTGGCTGTCTCTGCTGCTATATGGAAAGCATTGTCACCATCATCATCCTGAAATAATATTGAATTAGAACCTTAAATGGCAAGGCCATAAGGGTGAAGCCACCATCCCAAAGAATGGAAATCATCACCCTCAAATTGTTTCTTGACAACAAATAACATTCAATCATGAAGAGGGTTGAAGCAGAAACTGAACTCAGCAATTAGTAAGTCATATAAATATATAAAAAACGGCAGCCCAGTGCACAAGCATCCAGCATTAACGCAGGGTCCAGGAAAGGGCCATACTCAAAGGGTGTAATGTACGCAGCCTAACCTAATAATTATATCAGTGGCTGTTTCCACGGCAACCCGTGACCTTGAGGTTGAGGTCACAGGAGACAACTCAAACTCAACCGTTGCTCCAGGGCTCCCCTTGAAGTTGTATAAATATATAATATAGATAAATAGATCATTATTGTATAACTACATAGTAAATCAGAAAGCAGAAGTGAAAGCAAAAAATGAAATAAAGATGTTCGTTTAGCAGTTGCATGTGATCTTCATTTAGCAAATTATAAAACCACCAGAGATCAGTATTACTATGTCATCATAATAATGATTATATTTAATTTGTGTTGATGAAACTGCAGGAATGGAAACTTAAATAAGAACCTGCAAATTGTAATCTGCCCCAGCAGCTAGAAGCAGTCCAACAGATGCCTTTGCACCCCTAGCTAATGCCAAGTGAAGAGGTATACTGTTGTGTATATTGCAAATGTTCACATCAACTCCAGCAGCAAGAATGACCTACTCCACCCAGAAAGAGAAGGGGGGATTAACATTAATTAAATGCTAATGTAGAATATTAACAGGACCAAATGTGCATACTGCAGCCCCAACAGAATATAAAGGGATACTTAATTATTTTAGTCAAGAAGTGCTTCAAATACCTTGACCAAGTCCACATCATTTGTCATAGCAGCTGTATGCAAAGCTGTCCTCCCATTCTGTGAATCTTGAGCAGACGGATCCGCTCCTGCCGCAAGCAGTATCCGCACCAATTCTCTCCCTTCTATATTTGGCATGAGCAAACACCATAATGAGTTTAAGCAGTAACACTCAAATTTGAAAATGTTGAGGGATAAATAGAACAGAAGAATTATGTAATTTGAAGAGTATTGTACTTATTGCATGTTGAAAATTTTGAAATATGAAATAGCAAGACAAACAAGTAAGGCTCACAAAATTGTAGCTTTATGCAGGTTTTGCGATTTTTTGGAGTACTTGGGAGAAGCAGAATAATTGCATCTTTCAGGAAGATGATTATATAAATGGCCACCCTTCGATGATTGGCCAATGGTTTTTTTCCTATTGCCATTTGAGATTGGGAACCTTTGCTACATTCTTTATTAATTTACTTAGAGATACATTTGCTGCTCTTAATTTTATCTGCTCTGGAGGATCTATTATCCTCCCTCTGGTTTTCACTTCCTTTCTGTCTAAGCTTAAACATAAATGTAGTTTTAACCTCTTATCCCTTGGTTTTCATTGTCATCAACTAAATAAATCTATTACAAGGAAAATTAAACCGCTTTTGCAGCCAAGAAACAGATTTAACTAGAAAACAACATGCACTGTATCAAAACATAGCCAAATGACAAAATCATCATCGCAATGAACTTTTGAATACCGCTTTCATGATCTTTCTTAGAAGCTGCTGCCATGCACAAGGCAGTTCCAATTGGGCTCGGTATGTCAATTGCTTCAGCAATCTCATCTGAAGTTGCAACTTCCACCCATCTCTTCACAACAGCAACATTCCATGTTGCCACACACAAGTGTAGCGGTCTGCAACACCAAAGTAAAACCGAATCATCATATCTGTAAATTAGAGAAAATAATATATCCATTCAATAACAATGCAATTCATATTCTTAAGATTCTGGGCCTAGCTCTACCAAAAAAGCTAGCTCAAAGGAGGAGAAGACAAAACTCTCATGTAGACTATTTATTTCTCATATCCTTAAGCATTGAGCAACGAGACTTCACACTCCAACCATGGCTCACTTAAGTGAGGGTACAATCTCATAGCAAATGACAAATTACGTTATACTTAACTATGAGCATTGACCATTATAGCTTTCAAAATGTAAAATTACATGAAATATGATAGACCTAAAGATGTGATTCCCAGATTATGTGAGATTAACACTGAGGAGCAGTAGTTCCAAATCTGCTTCGTTTTACTTTATTTAATATAAATCATAAATGATTTCTTAGCAATTCTTTTGATTTCATCATACCGGTTGATTGTAAATATTGAGAAACTGAAATCCTTACTGAATATGATAAAAACTGATCTTTAATATTCAAATAGGGATCAAGAAAAGGTCATCTTTTGCTATTTGTTTTCCCATGAACAATAGGATAATGTTAATATAACAAGGACTGCAGTGCAAAGACAAACAAAAGTTGGATAGAAGTCCAAGCTCCATAAAAACAAAGACAATATTTATTGGCATGTTCTGATGAATATATCTATAATCAATTAACTAGAGTCTACCATAAAAGGAAAAGTAAATCAAATATAAATGATAACATATTTTCAATTACTTTATCCAAAGCAAAACACATTACCACCAGGGTGTGAATGAGAAAGAACTGTATTGATCTACTCTGTAGATACAGAAGGATCTTTAAATTAAGTAATAATCACGTTATTTTGAGTACGAGTAATTGTAAATTTTATTTTATGATGGAACATGTAACAGCAAATATGATTCCTCTGAAAATTAGTGATATCCGTTCACTTTATCATGTATTTTTGGACAAGCTTAATTTTTGTTCAGAGAGGCTTATGTTTGATAATGAAATACAAGGACATGTCAAGCTGGAAATGTGTTTCTGGAGACAAAGATAATAAAACCCTTGTGATCAAATAACAGACCAATAGAAGATCATATAATGTTTTACTTATTTTACTTTCTACTTAACAAAGGTAAGAGGCAAAACTCTCAATAAAACTATACAACCAGAAAGAATACAGTCCTGGAAACATGGGACGACAATTAAACTTGATTAATGCAGAGGACACAATGTTCAGGAAAGTGGGCATGCCAGTATGCTCATAGCCTCATATAATACAGTTCATACAGCAATCAAACCTTAACGCTTTTGGGGGGGATCTATAATTTCTTGGAATAAAGATAATTAATAGAATTATGAACAACAAATTACAATTTGCATTCAAAACACATTTTCATCCCGCTAGAACATTATATAGAAGGAATATACAAGTTTATGATAGTATAAGGTGCCAGTTATGTAGAAGTTACCATACAATCTTTAGTATGACCTGAAAATTTTTCATCAGAATGTAAAAGGAAATCACATTGATGATGAGATGAAAAGAATAAACTCTGTGTATTTTGTTGATGATCAGCTTCAAACATATGATGAACTTACAGAAATATTTCTCTACAGTCTATCCTGTTGCCATTCATGTTACCAATTACATGGGCTATAATAATGAAAATATGCCATAGAATATCCCACCCCTTTGAGCTGCATGAAGGTGCAAGCCCATGGAAGGATTGAAAACGACAAACACTATATTGATCTTTTGCTTCCTTTTTGCTTTTGAATGGAGGATCCTTTATCCCCCCAGCCCACCTTGTAATATTCTTCTCCCCTTTTATTGATATTCTTCCTTTATCACAAGATATTTCCCAATAGTTTAAGATCAATGATTGTGTACATCCATACTGCTTGGACCAATTGGCAGTTGGAACACAAATTCAAAGGTAAAAAATAAATTTTAAGAGAAGTATATACTCACGTCAGGTTCTTTGAGTTCATAATGGCCATTGATCTACAGCCTCCATTTTCTAATATTACAATGGCACAGTCTGTATACTTCTTAGCAACTGCCCTATGCAATACAGATTCTCCTTCATCATCCACTGCATTAGGATCAGCTCCAGCTAATAGTAGTTCCTGTTATTTGTACATACAAATGAGTGATTAGTGACAAATATTGCTCTACTAAAATATATCAGAAACATATGAGACCTGAGTATGATCCAAGTAAGACATACTCGCATACAATCTGGTTGTCCATGATAAGCACAAACATGAGCGACAGATGGGCCCAAGCCATCCCTCAGTCTTGATGTCACATTAGCATTTCTTTTGATGAGGCAACGAACACAATCTGGAGAGCCAGCTGCTAAAGCAAAAACAAGAGGAGGATCTCCATCTTTGTCCAAGACATCAACATTAGCCTCTTTATACTCCAAAATGGCCTCGACAAGCTCTGCACTTCCACGCCTACAAGCTAAGTGAAGAGCTGTTTGCCCATCAACATTTTGAGATTCCAGTAGAGAAGATATGTAATCGCTGCCATTTTCTGATGCAGCCTTTGCAAGAAGATCTCTGTAAAAGAAAATAAATGAAATGATCAAATTTAAACAAAAGAAAGCTCAAGCAGGATGATTTGTTATGCCAACTAACCTAACTCCTGTGGCATCCCCTTCAGACACAAAGCGGTGAAGATGGTTCGGGTTTGGCATTTCTTGAGGGACATCTAATTCAGGGGCTGGGGTCGGTTCAGTAACATTAGACACAGAGCGTTTGACAAAGTCACTGTATCCAGAGAAACATAAAACATTGCATAAGAGAACCAGTTTACAAAACAAAATGACAAGAAGTCCATTCAGCTGAGCTCATTCCTGGTGAAGCTCATATAGTCATATTTGCTTATTAAGAATATAAAAAGCCATCTTGATAATAACTTAAAAAACTTACTTATCAGGGCTTGCAGGAGGGCTGCGCGGTATTTCCTGCAAATGGCGGAGAAATATTGCTAACATTGCATTAAATGTAGGCCTTTTAGATGGCTTGAATTGCAAGCACTCTCCAATCATCTTCCACAATTCCCTTGGAATTCCACCACCAACCACACTGGCATACTGTGGAGGAAGTCTCTTGGCTTTAACAACTGAACGATAAATTTCTTCTGCACTTAAGCCAGCCCAACTGCACAAGCATATATTTAAACTATGAAATTCTAGAAAAGAGAATACAAAAGAAGATAATGAAGTTTAGGTAAAGAAAGAATTGCTCCACGTACGGAATGGCACCCGTGCACATCTCAACCAATGTACAACCAAAACTCCATGCATCTGACTCGGGAGATATACCTATTGCATCATCCCAGAAAATATTTAGTGACTTCTTCCCAGGTTCCCAAGCCTCGGGTGCTGTATAATGTGGACTGAGCATTATACATTCCATACAAGAGTGGATCTTTGAGGAGTCACACTCTGGCCGCGCCTTCCAACAGGAAGGCTTCTTTAAAATTGTAGCAAGTCCATAATCAGAAACTACCGCGTGCCCATTTGAATCAAGAAGAAGATTGGAAGGTTTTAAATTCATGCAAACGACACCAGCAGCATGAAGCTCAACAACCCCTCTTGCAATGTCTGCTCCATATCTGCATTTGGCAATCTCAGTGTTAGCTATCACGGAAACTCAAGTTCATAAAGTCAAAATGATTATTAGTCTCACAATAAGAAAAAGCGAAATCAAAGATAAAATTGTTCTAATGAGTTCTTTTCTAGAGTATTTCACAAAAATATAATCAAGTATATATCTATTTATGGTATGCTTTCTGGATAACCTATATGAATATACAAAAGCAGAAATACAGCGATAGAATACATAAATTAAGTCATTCTGACTTAGCCGGTTTTGGCATCACCTATGGCCAAGATACAATTTGCCTCCAAACAAACATAAGTAACCAACTGACAGATTGCATTATCTCAAAAATTTAACAAGAATGCAGTGCAACATACATATTAATTATACCAGTGAGATTACCATAATAATCATCATGGTTTTAAATTATTAATCAATATCGCGGATTAACAGTCATGGCATTAGCACCAACTGCATCGCCACACAGTCAACCTACAAGTGTCAGAAAATCCATTCCTGAGAGAAACCGCAACATAATGGATACATACAACACAATTCAAACACAACAAACAATGTGCTGAGGAAATTAACCTAACTACTGAAACACAATCATTACTACCCCCAACTTATCACCTAGTCACTACCAAGTCAAAACAAATTCCTAGCAACTAGTTTTATCATAGAAACCGTGAAAAGCAAAAAACTAGTTGCTAAATCTGAATATAGAACAACAAAAACAAGAGAACAAAATTATGCCAAAAGAATAAAACATAAAAAATCCAAAACCTTAGGACTTGTTCCAAAGTGAGCCTGCCCTCATTTCTCTGCATCTCAGACTGAACCGATCCATAGCACCTATCCATCACAAGGCACAAGCTCTCTTCATGCTTCATTGCTCCATGGAAAGTGCACACGTTCCTGCACCACATCGAAGCTCTCCGCAAATTCTCGAGATTCCCCTGAATCCACTCCAAATCCATCCCCTCCGTCACGGCCACCTTCTTAACCGCCACCTGGTGCCGGCACCGTCCTCCGCTTCCTCCGATCACCGCCGTCCACATCTCAACACCAGCTCTCCTCCCCTCCCCAATCCGCCGCACCAGCTTCAAGTCCGGGTGCGCTCCGACCTCGATCACCGGCTCGCAGCCGCCGGAGCTCGACGTCTGCGACGCTCTGCTGCACCGCCGCCGCCGCTTCTCCTCGTCATCACCGTCATAATCGTCCTCATCGTCCCCGCTTCCGCCACCGTCCTCATCCTCGTCGTCGTCGTCGGTGTAGTCGCAGTCGAAATTCGAGCCTCCAGCGGCACCTCGAGCTCCGGCGGCGGCGGAGTGGATGAGTGCCAAAACAGCGTAATTCTTTCGCAGAGCCTGTACGGAGTTCCCGACGGTTGACACGTGGCGGCATCGTGGACATGTGAGCGTTGCGTCGGGCGATGCAGAGAACATTCTAGAAAGGCACTCTTTGCAGAATCCGTGTCCACATTGGAGCAGCAGCGGAACTCGCTCCTCCTCGTTGTACCGCGTTTGGCAAACCGAACAGCAAGGGATTTTCATTTCCTTTAAGCTTCCGCTGTGTGCCAAACAAGGCCTTAAGTCGAAACAGAAAAAAGGAGTTTGATCCGATTGAAGTGAGAGGGATCTAATTGAAGTTGCGAATGTTAGATCGATCCGTTAAGCAAAGTGATGAATTAGGCTAATGATGAAGCAAATCTAGAGAGAGAAAGCAACAAACAAAAAGGGTTTTGAAACGAACAAGAGAGAGTGAGTTATGAGGGAGATTTTCGTACTTAGAGATCAATGAAACTTTCTTCTTTCCCTTTTCTTTATTGTTTTTTTAATTTTATTTTATAGGTGGGTGGGAAGGACCGGAAGGCACTGATGTTGTTGTGTTCTTATGCTTATGGCTTCCACTTTGGACTTTGTGGACAAGTACCCTAAAATTCTTTCTTTGCTTCATTCATAATACAAGTGGAATTTCTTGATTTAGGATATTTTATAGGTGTAAATACTTAGATATTGGGAATTAGAATTCGATTAAAAAAAATACGGTATATGATCAAATTTTTTTGTAATTAAGTCAAATCAAGTTATACAAGTTTAGTAAAAAAGATATGGGTATATGTTTTTCTTTTTTTTTACTTTTTTAACATAAAAATTTTATAGAAAAATATAAAAATTTATTCACATAATATAAAAAATTTTATATATAATATATAATTTTTTATAAAAACACAAATTTATCGATATATTATAAAAAATTGTACAAATAGCATAAAAAAATTTATAACACATAAATTTTTACTATGAATATAATTGATTAGTTTGGTAAATTAATATTTTAAACATGTGATTTTTAAAAAAAAAATCATGTTCTGTATATAAAAGATTTCTATATACCAAATTGATATCCTATATGTATTTTATTAGTTACGAAATGAATATTTTGGGGTTCACCAAAGATCGAACTCTTGACCTTTTTGAATCTAGCATTCTAATACCATGTCATGATACTACTCATTTCAAAAGTTTTAACTCGTGAAAAAAGGTAACACTAATGATTATATCTCTAATACTTAGTAAACCTTCATTGTACACATTGTACAAGTATTTTATTGACTCCTCATACGTTTATAGAAAGGAAAAGTATAGGGAGCCAAAGCGTACAATGCGTACAATGAAGGTTTAGGAAGTATTAGAGATATAATCATTAGTGTTACATTGTCCTATCAGGTTACGCTTTAATGACATGAGATGTTTATTTATCCTGGTATCCGGATGGTTATTCTGGATAGTATGGGTGATGTTCATTTTATTCATGGATCAAAGATTTAGCCCATTATACACATTGTACAGGTCATTGGCTCCCTAGCACTAGCTTCAACTTGATTAATTATTTAGTTTAAAAATTTAGATACATAATTTTATTGTAAAAAAATATTATGTGATCCGCTGTTTATTCTTAAGTAAATAAAATATAATAAAGAGATTAATCATTACATTTGAGAAAAAATATTTTTGAGAAACCAAAAATATAGATTGATATTAGTTTAATTTCATAGTTTTTGAGAATATTTTATATAGATAAATATTAAAAGTTCAGATTTAAAAATTTAAATTTCGTATGAAAAATATTTTTTAATCAGCTATTTGTTTTTAAGTAAATAATATATATGTTATTTAGATTTTTTTTATTAATAGTAGATATAAATTTATTTGTTATTTTTTAATAAGAGTACATAAAGAATACATAGTATATAAAATGTAATAACTTAACAGATATTTTTAAGAGAGATTTTTTATTCTTTTCAACAATGAGAATAATTTTTTTTGTTTTGAAGACAAAAATAAAAAACAAATTGAATAGAAAATGCTGCATTGATCCTTTTATAAGCCCATAAGCTCCAAATTCGGTATTCCTTCTACAGCTACAGTATCCCAATTCTCAACATATAATTCCTAATAATTAACTTCCTAACCGCGAATTTACACTTTAAAAACATTAATGGGAATAAACTCAGATGTCAAAAGATCAATATATTTTGTCACACATATATTTTGTTATACATTGTCCATCTTCATCTTCCTCCGTGACTGTGTACTTGTTACGACTTACCTTGCCATAACCTTTGTCTGTCCACCCTAATTTCTATAAATTTTTTACTATATAATATTCTTCCCATTTTTTTCTTTAATCATTTTCCTTTTTCGACCAATCACCAAAACATTATGGGCATATTTAGCATTCTGAATAGCTTTTGGATCACCATCATATGTAGCATCAGGTTCTAAAAAAGAAAATTCTCTTAGCGCTAATAATGTTAGCAATAATCGGTTGAGTTTCCGATGCTTTCTATATATCTGACACACCGCTTCATCATTTCTAAATTTATATTTAGCCTCTCTCTTAATTGTATTTAGTTAGCTTTTTTACTATGAAGGGACAAGTTTCCTAACTAACACATCCATTCTTAAAGGCCCGGAGGAAAGTAAAATAATTCTCGTTGTAAAAACTCAGTCTTTTCAAGCTTAGAAACTCCAATGGGATAACTAATCAGCCATTCACATTATCAATAATTCTATTTTTTATAGAAGAACCAATCATATTAAAGACTATGACATCGTTTCAAATACCAACTAATATTTTTAAGATAGAATTGTTATATTTATACAATTCTAATTTGCGGGAGAGTGTTACCTATATTTTTTTTATCAATAATTGATATAGGCTTATTTATTATATTTTGTGTGGGAATACATAAAGAGTACGTAATATATAAAGTGTAATAAATATTTTTAAGAGAATTTTTTATTCTTTTCAATAATGAAAATAACTTATTTTTCTTTCTATTTTTATCTCTTTTAGTTCATTAAATTATTAATATCACAGTTTGAACAACTTAGAATATAAAATTTTTTTAATATAATAAAAAAAATAATTACTATATTCAACAATAAAACTAAAATATGGATTAAAATTCATTTAATATTTTAGTTTTAAGAATATTTTATAAGAGTAAATATTAGATATTCGAAATTCGAATTGGGTATGAAAAAATATTTCGTGATCAACTATTTCTTCTTAAGTATATATATATAGTAAAGAGATTACTCCACCGTACAGAAGAATAAATACTCTTGAGAAAAAAAAAATAGATTGATGCTTATTTGACTTCTTCATATCTATATGCGAATTGTATCTGTTTTTAAACTTCAATGAATTAAAATAATTTTTATTTTTTTTATGACCAATTTTAATCATTTAAACGACTAATTTAAATTGATATTTATTATATAAAAAAATTAATTTAACTCAAATAACTCACAAACTAAAATAACACATGAACACCGAAGCAACGTTAAGGTATTTTATAGATATGCTCTCAACTTGTTTAGATGTTTCTTTTTTTTTTTTTTACTTTGTCTTTATGCAGAGAAAATTTGTTAGTAAGTAAACATTCATATTTGATTTATTAATTATACTTTGAATGTTATAGGTCTACTGTTATTTTTTAATTTAAATATAGAGAAATTAATAAAATTTAAAAAAAAAAACTTCAAAGGGAAACATATTACTCAAATGAAACAAAAATATTAAAATATTTAAGAAGTTAATTAAGTTTAATTAATTTAAATTTGAAATTATGAATGATATGGTATTTAGTTTGATGTCAAATAGAAACTAAAATGTTAATGGAACATGGCTATGGTGCACTGTGCAAAGATGAAGAGAAATTGGTGAATTAATTTTGGCCTATTTTATAATTTTGGGGAATTTTGGGAACTCTATGGATTTAACCTTTCCTTAATGTTGTGGGTATTTATGTAATTAGGGACTTTTGTTGGAGTTGTAGTTAAATAATGAGAATGAAGTTCATGGACCATAGTGAAATTTCTCGATTTTTATATTTAAATTTTTAAATATTCACAAGAAAATCTAACTAATAATATATTAAAAAGTGAAAAAATAAAACACTATGAAAGAGATAACAAAAATCCTAATAGAAGACACCTAAAAATCCTAATTTCTCGATTATTATTATTATTATTATTATTATTATTATTATTATTATTATTATTATTATTATTATTATTATTATTTACAATTTGGTTGAGTCCCAAACATTTCATCACATCAGCAACATTCCTATTAGTTTGGACAATGATTTGACATTTTTTTTTTTAATTATACCTTGATAAAAAAATTTCTAATAATTAAGATAAGTTTTTTAAAAATGTAAAATTATTATGTGAATTACACGTTTGTTAATTATCATAATTTAATTAATAGTTATAGATTAAATGTACAAAATAAAATATCAATTTAGATATATAGAATTTAAATATCTTTTTTTTTCTTTTTACAAATCTTATTTGTGTGTGAACCACACGTATATTGTATATTTAAGGAAATTATAATCTATCCTAAGTGGATTATTCCATTCATATGAATATAGACTAATTTAGAAAGTGTATTAGGTATGTTAGTTTATAACCGATGATGTGGTTGATCAAGCTAAGCATGCATTCTCCATGCTTCCTTTATTACCACTTATTAGTTTATAATTAATTTATAGTGAAAAGTGAGATACAGTTAATTTCATGCCAAATTGATAATTAATGAGAGTTATTCGTCAGATAATTTGACAGGTTTGACTAAATTATCATCTAACAGTTATTAACTATCAACTTCATATAAAAACAACAGTATATAATTTTTCATCATATTTTATACAATTTAATTATTTTTGCTATGTGATGTTACTTAATTAGATACACGTATAAAATTATTTTACATTAACATTGACAGTATATCAAAATTAAATTAATTTATATATACCATAAATCTTGATGTAGCATTCTCCATGCATTCTTGGTTACTTTTGATTTATATATTTATATGAAAAGTAATAAAGTCATAAATAAAGTACAAGAGAAAGAAGACATTTACCTATATTTGACTTTTCTATAAATATATGAATAGAAATTTGCATAGGTCATAAGCAATAACGTGCAAAATGGAAGGAGAGAATAATAATAAGAAGAAGAAGAATGGAAGTAGTAGTAGTAGTGAAGAATGTTCAAACTATAGAATGGAGCTTCTTTCTCCAGAGGCAACTGCTGAGAATGTTTCAATGGCAAGACAACCTTCATGGAGGATCAACATGGATCAATATCGATTACCACAGAGGAACATCATCGACTCTCGTTTTGGTCTTTCTTTACTACTTGCATTAAGTACAATACTGAACCCTTGTATATTTTTACTAATCTTTTTTTTATTCTAATTATTAATATTGCAAGTGTGAAGAATAGTGTATGAAATTAGTCTCACATTAAAAGAAATAAAGAAGAAGAGTGAGAAGTTTATAAAATAAGAGACACGTCAATTTACTATTTTAAGGTTTTTGCATTGAAAGTGGTATCTTCTCACTTTATATTCTTTTCTTGGATTCTTTTTTGAAATATTTCAGGTGGTTGAAAGCTCCTCATAATAGTCCGATACTATTTTTTTAATTTATAATTTTAAAATTTATTAGCGTTAAAAATTTATAGTTTGAGATTTATTAGAATAAAAATTTATTAATATCAAAAAATTAGTTGATATTAATCTAAAAATTTTGGCTTTCTAAATAAACTTTTTTCTTAATAAGTCTTTTATATTCACCTAAAACTTTACCTATTTTACGAATACTAAAATTTTGTTAAATCCTTATTTATGTATTCATTCATTCATTTTTTTGTTTTCATATTTACTATTTATTATTACTAGTGTAATAGTATTAAGATGTCTATCATCAATTTACTTTTTTATAAATTAAATATGGACAATAGTAGTAATAATAATATTTTAATTTTAACCAAGATGATAAGTATGCTATATGTAAAAAAAAAATAAAATCATAGATTCAATTTTTGAGTTAACAAAATATTTTTTTTTAATTATATATGATAACCGCCATTTTAGAAAAGAAAATTTATACATCTATTTTTTAATATATCCCATTATATATAATAGATTTTTGTTTATGAAATTTTCATGTCTGAAAATTGAAAATTGTAGGGAGACAAAAGAAACTTGCGGAGTACTACAAGAGGCAGGAAAGGCTCCTTAAAGGGTATCAAGAAGTGGATTCATTTACTGACTTGGGAATTTTACCTTCTCAAATGACTAAGGTTTTTTTAAACTTCTATTTGAATATTCACCCTTTATTTTGTTTAGTAAAGTATGAATTAGGTCCTAAACATTTTAACTTCGAATTAATTAGTTTTTTTTTTTTAAGAAGTATTAATTCGGTCTTTTACAATATTAAATAATAGATACGTTATATTTTTTTATTAATTCATCACATAAAATTTAGCAGCAATACGTATATGTACGGTTAACTATTGTGACATATTTATTTATGAAATATCGTCGCATAGAAAATAATTTTTAGAACGAAATTTCACTTATTTTGATAATATTGTAGTAAATAGAAAACAATTAATAAATGTTATATAAAAACTTAAAAAATAATAATGTTTCACGGTCTAAAATTATATTATTTTTATGCTCATATTACAACAACATACAGGACATTCACCATTATAGATAATAAAATATATAGACAACATTGATCATTTCGTTTCATACTATTTATTGATGAAAGAACATACATGTCTATTATTTACGATATTGATATATTTTTTTAATGACTAATTAATATGAAGTCAAAATCTTTGAAAATCTAATTATCACTTTATTCTATTTTTTTAGTAAATTCCCAATCTCATTGCCAAGATAAAATCATATCTAGGTATTTAAAAGTGATATTAATATCTGGTTGCTTTTAATTAGTGTAAATGACACCATCAAATATAAATATGTTTGATTGAATTAAAATTTAACTATTTTTTGTATACATAAAAAAATTATTAAATACATATGAGAATATAAAATATATGTTAACAATAATTTAAATAATAAATATATTTATATACAAATATATAGTGGTCGATTTGGCGACCGATCGATTAAGAAAAACAAAGAAATGTATTTTATATTTTCAGGAGGAAATGAAGGAAGTGGAAAGGAGTGAAAGAGCAGCAATATATGCATCAAACATAGGAAACATGGTGCTGTTTGGTGCAAAAGTGTATGCATCTGTTGAGAGTATGTCACTGGCAGTGATTGCATCAACACTGGACTCACTTTTGGATCTCTTGTCTGGCTTCATACTTTGGTTCACTTCTTACTCTATGAGTAAACCAAACCATCACAAGTACCCTATTGGCAAGAACCGCATGCAACCTGTGGTATGTCTTCTTTAATTATCTTAGGCTGCGTTTGTATACAGAGACAAGACACTGAGACATAGACATTGAGACACAAAATCATGTTTGACAGAGACAGTGTATCTAGAGACACTGAATTAGTGTATTTTGTGTCCATTATGACAGGAAGAACACGGAGACACTAACAAGGAACACAACTTATTTTTTATTTTTTTATTATTTTTGTTAATTTTTCATAATTATATTTTTTATTATTATATTTTTCATCTCAAATTTTTTGAATGAAAATAAAAAAAGAATAAATTAGATTTTCATAATTTGTTCTAGTTTATCACCAAACAGAATACAAGAACACAAAATTTTGTGTCTCTGTCCATCAGTGTCTTGTCCTATCCTGTTCCCAGTGTCTTGTCTTATTCTTTTCTCAGAAACAAACGCAGCCTTAGTTTCTATATGCAATCCCATTGTATTTCTCTAGTCCGGCAAGTTAAGGACTAATTCGTCACAGTATTAAATTCCATTTAAGGGTTTATCATTGGCCAATAGGTTACTCCATACATAAAGTGAAATTTAAACGTCTGACACTTATTTAAACAGACTAGTAAACCAACCTAACTTGATTCTTCTATATTCAATATAATAATGCACAAATTTCAATTGAAATCTATCTAAGATTCCTTAATTATTATGGGAATGTTTTGTAGAAAATAATTATTTTTTGTTTGGAAAAAAATTTGAAAAGATATTTTTTCGAAATGATACATATTTAAAAGGTCAATAACAAGTGCTGTATTTTTTATTAATTAAATAGTTTTTTATTTTTTATTTTTTATATTTTATATCAATAGTTTCAATGTAGCGTTTAATATTTAAAATTTAGAATTTAAAATTTAAAATTTAAAATTCATAAAATACTATATTCATTTTTTGCATTCACCTTTAGAAATAATTAAACTATTTTCTTTTTACTATAAAGGATTTAAAGGTTGACAACTTTAACCATAAAGTATATAAACTAATTTGATACTCATCAAAATTGAATTAGTTAGAGAAAGATATCTAAGGACTAACCCAATATTTGATGGATTAAGGTTTTTTAAAGCATAAAAATTGATAAAGTTTGAAAATAAAAATTTAATCATTCTTTAGTTAAGATAGTAGCGTTCAGATAAGACAGAAATTATATATTCAATAGTAATTAAATTATTATTTTGTGACTTTACAATATTTCTCACTTAGAGGATTTTTTTTTTAATATTCGATGGATATTAAGTTAGTCTATGTCTTTCATAATTGGAATTTTCGTCAACAATTAAATTTATATATTAAAAATAAAAAATTATTCTATTTTCGAGTATTTTGTGTTTTTCAAAATAATTTTCACCCAATATTTATATCCAAGTATTCCCGCTTTCTACATGCATGGGATGGGATTGTATTATTCATGTGAAAATGTTTTTTTCCCCTTATAAAAAGACAAAATTACACCATATGCCATATATCCATTATTGTGATCCAGTTGGTGAAAAAATACAAAATATTTTCCTAAAAGTGCATATATCTGCTAAAACTATTTCCGGTGGCATGATAACGTTGCAGAATTCCTATTAGCAAGAACAAAACAATTAATTCATCTATCAATAATAGGGTTAATAATTAAATTAATGATTATTCTCTAATTTTATTTTTAAAAAGTTTTGTCAATTAAATTAGTTTTTTTAAAGATTATAAATTAATTATTTTTATTTTTCTGTCACTCAATTAGTAATTTCTACCAATAAAGATGATATAATATATTAACTAATAGTATACATGACACTTATTCTCCTAGCACGTGCAATTGAAGGCTGAACAAATATTTTTATGAAAATATATTAATTTAGTCTATTTTTTCACTATATTCCTAATATAATCTAATGACACTAAATTGATAAATTTTTATAAATATATTTGTTCAATGTTTAATTGAATATGCTAGGTGTCATATATTATTTGAGTTAACATTCTATATCATCAATCATTGACGAAAACTGATAAATGAGTGACTACAAAAATGATTAACTTATAATCTTTAAATAACTAATTTGATTGATAACATCTTTCAAGGGCGTCTTTGGAAAATGTCAACTTTCAAGGACGTATTTAAAAAACGAGTCATCTTTTATGACTAATTTTACTGTTAACCCACCAATAATAGCATTGTTGTGAGTATGTAACATTATTGCTATTCTAAAATTATGAATTGTGTGATTTTGATAGGGGATTGTTGTATTTGCATCAGTCATGGCCACTCTTGGATTACAAATATTGTTTGAATCAATTAGGCAAATCATCACCAAGGTACACATCCAAAACATGCTAATTATTCATAACCAAAGTCACTACTCATTACCTACCATAAAATTCATTCACTGACAGACTCAACCAGAGAGGGATCCTGTAAAAGAAAAATGGATGATAGGGATTATGGTGGCAGCATCTTTGGTAAAACTTTTGCTCATGACTTATTGCCAAAGGTTCAAGAATGAAATAATTAGGGCCTATGCTCAAGACCATTTCTTTGATGTCATCACAAACTCTATTGGCTTAGCTGCAGCTGTTCTTGCCATCAAATTCTACTGGTGGATTGACCCTCTTGGGGCTATCTTGGTAAATTCCATACTACTTACTGCAGCTGTTCTTGTGATTTTGATAACCCTAAATACTTGTTTGTTTCACTCTTTTTGGTTTATCGACTCTGTTTAATTATTAATAAACCTAAACAGTGAATGAGATCATTGTTATAAGATGGAGGGAGTAATAATTAAAGTAATTCTCAATTTTGTTCTAATAATTAACATATGTTGAACAATTATGCAGATAGCTATATATACAATCAGCAACTGGGCAAAAACAGTGATGGAGAATGTATGGTCATTGATTGGAAGAACAGCCCCACCAGAGTACATTGCAAAGCTTACATATCTTTGTTGGAACCATGACAAAGAGATCAAGCACATTGACACAATGAGGGCATACAGATATGGTTCCAATTACTTTGTTGAGGTAGACATAGTTGTATCAGAAGACATGTCACTTATTCAAGCACATGATATTGGAGAATCACTTCAGGAAAAGCTTGAGAAATTACCTGAAATTGAGAGGGCATTTGTTCACATTGATTTGAACACCACTCATAAGCTTGAGCATAATCCTAAGGTGGTGTAGCATAGCAAGAAATTGATTAAGCTATATTCAGTGTAATAGTAATGGTGATTACTTATTGATTACTTCGCATAGAATATTACAAGCATTTGCTTCAAAAAATAAATTATGGGTGAAAGAGAATGTAGTGTTAGTTATTGTAAAACAATTTCTTCAAATGTATGATATGACTTTCTAGTTTCTACCAAGCATCCACACAGACAAATGAAATTTCCAACTGCAAGAGAGAGTCACTGTCAACTATCACTAATTTACCCAAACAAAACCAGTATTCATGTAAAGAAAAGATAAACATGCCAAAGGTAATCAAAGAAGTAAAGTTCAATCTTAGTTCGACTCAAAGTAACATCAAACAACATATTTGATTGATTAGGTGAGGACATTTTTAAGTTTTTCCCAAGAGTCGTTAGTTGTTTGGTGAATTCTAGTTGTTTAAACAGAATTTTCCCATCCATCAATACTTCAAAATTATGACTGGAGTATTGCAAATGTTTCCAGTAGTTTGCAGTTTACACTGTTTATAGTTGATAGTTTACATTGTATCTGTTTGACAAAACAATCGGATCAACAAGTGCTTTCTTTTTATTTTCTGGTGAGAAGAATAATTTCATTGATCAATAGAAACAAGTGCAGCTTGAAGCAAGTACTAAAATTTGCACAAATTATGCCTTGGTTAAACAATATACAATAGCTACAATTATGACTTCTACTTGGTGACCTATTTGTTTCTATCAATAACACTTGCAAAGGTGGCAGCAGTAAAATATGATCAAATGTTACCTTTACAATATCAGAAATGGTTGACTTTGGTCACTAAATCACTTTCAACATAGTGATTTTTTCCCGTTTCCATACTTCTCTTGCTGTTTTGTTATTCTTGCCTTCTTCAGAATCCGATTTTTAAGTCCATGTTATCCGCCAATAGGGTGCAGATCATGCAATAACCGGAACCTAAACCAGAAATCCCATCGATCCGCTATTGAAGGGCATGATTTGTTGAATGCTCTATGTTATAACGCAGTTCTTTGGATCTCTAGATTGGTATAAGGCAACTGATGTTTTAAATTGAGGAAACTTTAGTAACTGCAACACCACCAAGGTTCCAGGAGATGTTCATTAACTAGAATGGTTCACATGGTTGACTCGGCATATTACAACAGCATCTCCTTGGCCATAGTCAATATAGTGGCGTTTATCTCTTCATTATCGCTACGTTGAGCTCCGGCAAGAAACAGATGAACCTCATCTTTCAGGGTAATCCAACTACAACCCGGATTTTTTCTAATTCCTTTTAAATTCTTAGTCTTTCTTATTAAGTCACCCTCAGTCTTTCTCCCAGCAGCAGAATACAAGTCAGATAATACCACATAAGGAGTCGCATTTTCAGGATCCAGTTCGATCATATGCTGAACAGCAAGCTCGGCAAGGTCAAGACGCAGGTAGGTCCTGCTCGCAGCAAGAATAGCTCCCCAAACCCCAGAATGCGGCTTCAATGGCATTGAACCTATTAAATTGATTGCTTTGTCTAGCAAGCCAGCACGACCAAGGAGATCAACTATGCATGCATAATGATCAATTTCTGGCTCAATTCCATATTGAGATTTCATCGCGTTAAATAAATTCCATCCCTGTTCAATTAGCCCTGCATGAGTGCAGGCCGATAGAGCAGCAAGAATCGTAACACCATTGGGTTCAAGGCCTTTATTCTGCATGTTCTTATATACATCGAGAGCTTCTTCCCCAAAACCATTTTGTGCAAACCCATTGATGATCGAGTTATAACAGATGACATTTGGTTCAACAACATCTAAGAAGATCCTGTAAGCATCCATAACATTTCCACACTTAGAGTAAAATGATATCAGAGAATTTTGTACAGACAGATCATATTCCAAGCTCGTCTTTAGAACACAGGCATGAATCTGGAGCCCTTGGTTCAAAGCTACCATGGCAGCCGAAGCTGCTAGAACACTGCTAATAGTTAGAGGATTCGGCTTACATCCTTCACGATTCATCCGAGCATACCAATACAAAGCTTCCCAATATACCTTATTAGTCACAAACCCAGATATAACAGCAGTCCAAACAAAAGTGTCTTTCTCTGGCAACATACCAAACATCGCCTTGGCCTCTCCAATTCTTCCACTCTTAGAGAATCCAGAGATCATGGCTGTCCAAGAAATCAAGTCTTTCTCCGGCATCCTCTCAAAAAGCCTGTAAGCTGCATCTACTTCATCTCCATGAATGTATCCAGAAATCATAGAGTTCCAGCTAACCACATCCCTTTTACTCATGGTACAGAATATTTTGCTCGCTGCATCCATCAAACCGAATGAACAATACATTGTAATAAAAGAATTACTCAAAAAGCTATCAAATTCAAATCCCATATGCGAAACCAATGCATGTATCTGCATTCCCTCCCACATCCTTCCACAACCTCCACAACCTTTAAGCAGAATAGTCATTGTTGTGGAATTAACTCCAACCAGGCCTTCCCTCCTCATATCCAAGAACAATCTAAACCCTTCTTCAAAGAAACCTCTCTCCATGTACCCATCAATCATGGCGCTCCAAGAAACCACATTCCTCTCTGGCATTCTGTCGAACAATCTCCGAGCACTGGCAACCTTCCCGTCCCGGCACAAGCCATCAATAACAGAACTCCAAGAAACAACATCCCTCTCAACCATGCCTTCAAAAATGTGCAACGCCTCCTTCGTTTGGCCCATCTTGAAGTACCCATTGATCAGCAAATTCGAGCACGCCGGGTCCCGGAACTCAACCGGGGTGTCACAGTACAACTGTTCAGCCCTGTGTATCATTCCAGCCTTAACAAACCCCATGATCATGGCAGAATATGAAACCAAATTGCGTTCCCTCAAAAGGGAAAAAATCTTGTAAGCATTGCAAACATCACAACCGTTGCGAATATAAGCAGAGACCATGGCGTTATAAGAAGAAGTGTTTCTTTGGGGCATTTCGTCGAACATCTTGCGGGCATTTGCAATTTGACCGTTTTGGGCATAGGCAGTGAGCATGGCTGTCCATGAGACCGTGGTCTTCCGGGGGATTCTTCGGAAAACTCCTTCCGCGGCTTCGACGTCGCCGTTTCGTCCATGTTGGGCGATTTGGTTGTTGCAGTAAATCAAGAAGTTGCTGCCATTCGCACATTTTGCAAAGTGAGTGTGATTGGAATGTGAGAGTGATGGCTTCAATTTGGTGATTGGTTTGTTGAGGTTTCTGGTTAGCATGTTTGGGTTCGAAGATACTGCAAACTTTCCATAGCGTCACACTTGACTCAATTACTAAGCATTCAAACTAAGAGTCATTATAATTTCTTCACAAGGTAATTATCTGGGTTAACCTTGGCATTAGAATTTGGGAAAAATAACATTTGTTAGGGTAGATATCCTTGGTGAACATTCAGGTGTTTTTGTGAAGTTTTTTTTTTTACCAAACCGCATCCCCCAATCTGACAGGTTAAAGATTAATTCATCGCAAATCTGAGTTTCATTTAAGAGTCTGTCACTAGCCAATGAATTATTGCATACACAAGACGGAATTCGAACTCTTAACATTTGTTTAAGAATAATTACACAATTTAATTAAATTATTATTTAATAATCTTTAATTATTAATTTTATATTGATAAAATTGTGAAAGAATAGAGAAAGTAAACCAAGTTGGGTTGGTCTAGTGGTTAGCTCACTAGTCCGCTTAAGCAAGTGTTGGGGGTTCGAATCCCGCCTTGTGCATGCAGCAATCCATTGGCCAGCGGCAAACCCTTAAATGGAGCTCAGTACCGCGACGGATTAGTCCTTGACCTGTCGGGTTGGGGGATACCGTGGGAAACCAAAAAAAAAAAATAGAGAAAGTAAAGAAAGAATTTTTATTGATTATTAATTGATTGAATTAAACATGTGTTGTAAACTATGAGGGTAAAACTAAATATATATATATATATATAGAGTATTGTCCTATAAAAGAGAAAAGTAAAGATAAAATAAGAAGAAAAAATAATATAAAGATAAGATAAGATAAATTAATAAAGACTAAAATTAGAACTGAATTTATGGGCCACAAGACTTCTTTATTGTTGTCATGGGCTAATATAGAAGAGTAGTTTAATATATATAAATTATTTACACCTAAGTCTCTATTATTCTAAAATTCTATCAAGTTATAAAAAGTAAAGATTCACGAAAATTATTTTCATACAAAGTTAAAAATTGAATTATTTAATAGTTTTTAACTTTATAATATACTTATTACAAATTTGAAAAGAAAGTTATACCAGATTTTTGTCGAATTTATTAATTTAATAGGATATAATGTTAGTTTAGATTAATTTTTTTTAGTAATTTTTTTTTAAATAAAGTATTTTTATTAAAAAAATAAATTATTTTTTTAAAAGTTAATAATATCTTATTTAAAAAAACAAAAAAAATTTCATACTTAAAAGTTCTCTTTTTAAAAATTTTATTTAAATATAAAATTGTTACGGTGGGTAATTGGAGATGAATAAGATAGATGGCTTTAGTTGGCCCAATCGTCCGCGGATGGTGGCTTCCGAGCTGGTTTGCACGTTGGAGCCTCCTTCCGACTTGTATTCGTGAGTGAATGGGGGTGGTACCTGCAAAGACACTCCGATGCCTAAGTTAGCAAGGGTGTGAGCAGGTCTAGAGAGTATTGGGCTTAGAAATACCTGAGGGGTGTCAGTGTATTTATAGTGGTGAGCCAATAACCACCGTTGGAGTAGTGCCATATTTTTAGGGTGTTAACCGTCCCATTATCTTAGGGAGGTTAAGATATGGCTCGATAAAGTAGTTAGAGAGATTTTAGGGGCAGTTACTCATTTGAAGGAGTGCTTATCTGCCAACTATTCTCCGTCCCGACTTCTTGGGAGTAAGTCGGGTTTAACACCAACTTCTTAGTGTGAAGGTTGGTGCTTAGTAAGGCTCAATCCTCTGGACTAGGCCTTTCATTTGGACCTTGGGCCTTTATTATTGGGCCAGGGTATGAACAGTGCCCCTACTTGAGCCCAAGATCTTTATGAGACTTGGGTTCGAGTATTTTACTCGGGGTTGTTGTCGACTTGTTGGAGGACCGACGTGATTTTCTGAAACCGACGTGACTTTTCCGTGTCTTTTTGGTTCTGACAGTTACGTCTAATCAAGCGTCGTGTCCGTTAGGAATGTGCGTAGGCTTTGGTAACGGTGCATTCTCATTAATGACTGCTCCGCTTTTACCTTTATGCCCCTTAGCATGTTTATAAATACTTTCCCTCTCTTTCATTTTTTCGTTTCTGCAATTTTTCAAATTTCTTCTTTCTTTGTTCGTGCTTTGTTCTTGCATTCGGAGACCTCTGCTTCTTCCAACCTTCACTTTTGGATAAAGGTTAGTGTTTTACTTTTATGACATGCTTTGTGATTGCATGCTTTTATTTTCTTTGGAGAGGGAGAAGTGACGTTGTAGACTTTCGTATCCCCTTAGGGACTTTCGTTTTTGATTCTTTTTCCGTTTTCCTTTGTAGGTTTTCGTCGCGTTTTTAGAGAAATGTCTTCTGTAGAAGCTCTTTTCAATGGGTTGATGTCACAGTCATAGGAGAGGAACCCTTGGTTGATGCGGAGTTTATTACTCATCTTCGTACTCACCACAGGATTTGTGTTTCTGAGGATGATGAGCCAAAGTATGAGTTGGTAGTCCCGGGTCCGGAAGACCGGGTTTGTTTTGGGAGGGCCAATGAGGCGGCCCCTCATTTTTTCTTTATGTATGAATGTATGATCACCCGTCTGGGTGTCTTTCTTCCTTTTTCGGATTTTGAGATGTCTGTTTTGCACCATTGTCGAGTTGCCCCTACCCAACTTCACCCCAATTCTTGGGGTTTTCTGAAAATTTATCAATTTATTAGTCAAGCTCTGGACTTCCCGACCTCTTTGAGGATTTTCTTTTTTCTTTTCCATATGACTAAGCCCTTTAGTGGGCTAAACAACAAGCAGCAATGGGTGTCCTTCCGAGCCATATAAGGTCGGAGAATTTTCACCCTTTTTGACGAATCCTTCCATGACTTCAAAAATTATTTTTTCAAAGTGCAAGCTGTAGAGGGTCACCACCCCTTTTTTCTGGATGATAACTCTTCTCCTCGCTTTCCCTTATACTGGCTGGAGGCCTCCCATTGTGAGAAGTATGGTCTGGATGACCTGGATGAGGTAGAGGCTGCCATTGTGGGGTTCCTCCGAGAAGTGTGGGGGAGGGCCCCATATTTGGATACTAAAAAGTTTCTCCAAGGGTCTCCGACCTTTATCCAAGTGCAGCTAGGTAGCTTTTTGTTTTGAATTCCCGACTTATCAACTGATCATTCCGACTTGTTTAATTCCTTAGCTATTGTTTTTCTTTTTCATAAATGGCAAAGACAAACGCTCAAGAATCCTTTCAGAGAGTCCAGGAGGCCAAAGCCAAGTCTCGCGCTCGGGCTGGTGGTGCTAGGGTTATCTTTCCTCCTCCTCCTCCTCGGAACATTGGGACTCTTTCCAAGCCCATTGTAATTTCTTCTTCAGCTCCTCCTCAGCCGCTCCCCGTCGTCCGACCTTCCCCTGATCCAAAGAAGCGCAAGACTTTAGAGTCTGGCTCTTCTGGTGAGGTTAAGGCGGATACTATTGCGTTCGTCCGAAAGAATATCTATCCCCATGTTCGTATAAGCATGGACGATATGTCTGTTCGGAGCCACCTTACCACTATGGTCGAGGAGAGTCTCAAAGCGGCGGGGGTTTGTGGCAAACTCTTGGATATCTTTGAGAAGGCTCTTCTCAGCTCTTTAGGGACGACCTCGAAGGTCGAGGAGCTGGAAGGAAGGCTTCGCTCATATCAAGAGCATGAGGGAGAGTTGAAGAAGGAGATCGCCAAGCTGAGGGAGGAGAGAGATACCTTCCAGGAGAAAGGGAAGGTTTTACAGGCCCAGTGCAACATGGAGATGGAGTTGAGAAAAACAGCGCAGGCCAGCTATCAAAGTTTATTTAATGATCTTGTGTCTGTGAAGAATGATCTGTTGAATTCTCGGAAGGCATATGATGAGTTGGAGGACTCTATTGCCGATGGCGCCGAGGAGTCTTGGAGGATTTTCCTGGAGCAAGTCAGGGTGATTGCTCCCGACTTGGATCTTTCTCCTTTATATCCTGACAAAGTTGTTATTGATGATGCCATCGTGGATCCTCCTGCCCCCGTAATCGTTTCCGAGTCAGAATTGAAGACTCGGGGACAGAGGATTATTGAGTCCCCTCCTCGTTCTAAAGATGCTCCGAGTTCTTCAGTAGATCCTCCCATCTCTTCATCTTCTATGGATGCCTCTGGCGGCGCTCCTCCTGATTCTGGTGGTGGTGATCCTTCTTCTAAAAAATGATTAGTGGCTATTTGGGGGTCCGGCCTGTGGGCCCCCCATTTTTAAACTCTTTATTTATTTCTTTTTGGTAGTGCCGTTTGAACAATTTTTCTTTGGCCTTCCCAGGCCGTAAACAAAAATATTAAAAAATACCCCCTTTTTGATAAGGGGTTTTTTAAGTTAACAAAATGGATACCCTTTTTTGGATAAGGGTTTAGATTACCTTATGCGTGTATGCTTTTTTAATTTTCTGAAGTCCCCCTTGATCTTTTCTTGAAAACCTTTCCTTTTGGCTCGTTTGCTTTTCTGAGCCTTTTGTTTAAGGACTTTTGGGACAGCCTTTAAACTTTTTCGTAAGTTTTTCAATCTCTTTTTGTTATTCCTCATGCTCAACTATGTTTTATTGAGTTTTTATGACTTAGGTTATTTTTGCGATGCGTTTTTCTTCTGCTCGGTTTTTCACTCCGACTTTCGGGCCAAAGTGTTTTCGAGCTTCTCCGCTCGGAGTTTTGTTTCGACTTTTATGAGTCGAGTTGCTTCCGAGTTGTTTACGATCGGCTTTTATAACCTCTTTACACCGACTTGTACCTCGTCGTTTTTTCCTGACGACCATCTAGGTCGGTTCATGGGATTTTCACGTTTTGTCGAGCTTAAGTCGGCGCGTTTCGTAGAAAAGACTTAGAAAAACTAGAAAGGAATTTATAAGAGATATTGTAGATGAGAAAAGATCTTTATTAATTGGGGAGGTACCTTCTTGCTACTAAGGGTTTTAATAGCCTATTTCCCTTAGCCTCTACTATGATGCCTCGTTAAAAATCCTTCTCCAGAAAAAACCCTTTTGGGAAAAAATCATGAAGTTGGGAAAAGAGTACATCAGGGAATAGAGTTTGCTTTTAACTGTAGTACCTTTTCATGTTACAAGCATGCCACGACCTCGGGAACTCAGTGCCGTTCAGGTCGGTTACTTTATAATAACCTTTTCCTAAAACTTCATTGACTTTGTATGGTCCCTTCCAATTTGCGGCGAGCTTTCCTTCTCCTGATTTGTTGACTCCGATGTCGTTTCTGATTAAGACCAAGTCATCTAGAGCAAATGTTCTTCGAATGACTTTCTTGTTGTACCTTGTGATCATCCTTTGTTTCAACGCTGCTTCTCTTATCTGGGCGTCTTCTCGGACTTCGGGGAGCAAGTCGAGCTCCTCTTTGTGCCCCTGTGTATTTCCGATCTCATTATGGAGAATTACCCTTGGGCTTTGCTCATTGATTTCTATTGGTATCATTGCTTCTACGCCATAGACTAGTCGGAAGGGCGTTTCTCTAGTGGCGGATTGAGGCGTTGTCCTGTAAGCCCATAATACCTGGGGGAGCTCTTCGGCCCAAACTCCTTTTGCTTCTTGCAATCTTTTCTTTAGTCCTGCCAGTATGACTTTGTTGGCTGCCTCGGCTTGCCCATTGGCTTGTGGGTGCTCCACCGAGGTGAACTGATGTTTGATTTTCATACTAGCTACTAAGCTTCTGAAGGTAGCATCGGTGAATTGGGTTCCATTATCTGTAGTGATGGAATAAGGTATCCCATATCTTGTGATGATATTTTTGTAGAGGAACCTCCGACTTCTTTGAGCGGTGATGGTGGCCAATGGTTCTGCTTCTATCCACTTTGTGAAATAATATATTCCCACGATCAGGTATTTGACTTGTCCTGGCGCTTGGGGAAAAGGACCTAGCAAATCCATTCCCCATTTTGCAAAAAGCCATGGAGAAGTGATACTGATGAGCTCTTGTGGTGGAGCCACGTGGAAATTTGCATGCATCTGACATGGTTGACATTTTTTCACAAATTCTGTGGCATCTTTCTGCAAGGTCGGCCAATAGAATCCAGCTCGGATTACTTTCCTGGCTAGTGACCTTGCTCCGAGATTGTTACCGCAGATTCCACTATATACTTCCTCCAACACCTCGTCAGTTCTTGAGGTCGGTACACACTTTAATAGTGGTGTTGATATCCCCCTTCTGTAAAGGATATTTCTCACCAAGGTGTAGTGTTGTGCTTCCCTTCGGATCTTTTTAGCTTCTTTCACCTCTTTGGGGAGGATGTCGAATTTCATGTATTCAACTAAAGGGTTCATCCATCCGAGGTCTAAACCGACTACCTCAAGTACTTCTTGCTTATCTTTTATTACTGAGGGTTCCTGAAGGGTTTCTTGGATCAGGCTTCTGTTGTTCCCTCCTGGTTTGGTACTTGCTAACTTAGATAGGGCGTCTGCTCTGCTGTTCAGATCCCGAGTTATGTGTTTGACCTCGGTTTCTGCAAAGCGCCCAAGGTATTCCAAAGTTTTTTCCAAGTACCTCTTCATATTTGGGTCCTTTGCCTGATACTCTCCACTTATTTGGGAGGTCACCACTTGTGAGTCGCTGTATATCATCACCTTTGTAGTACCGACTTCTTCTGCTAGTTTTAGTCCAGCAATCAAGGCTTCATATTCTGCCTGATTATTTGAAGCCGGAAATTCAAATTTTAAGGAAACCTCTATCTGGGTTCCTCTTTCATCTACCAATATTATGCCTGCGCCGCTTCCCGTTTTGTTGGAGGATCCATCTACATAGAGTTCCCATGTAGTTGGTTTTTCCTCCTGATCCCCTGCGTATTCTGCAACGAAGTCGGCGAGGCATTGAGCTTTGATCGCTGTCCGAGTTTCATATCTTAAGTCGAACTCGGAAAGCTCTATTGCCCATTGGACCATTCTCCCTGCAACATCCGTCTTTTGGAGGATTTGCTTCATGGGTTGGTTCGTACGGACTCTTATTGTATGGGCCTGAAAGTAGGGTCGTAGCCTTCGTGAGGCTATTACTAAGGAGTAGGCAAACTTTTCTAGTTTGTGGTACCTTAGTTCAGGGCCTTATAGAACTCTACTGATGAAGTAGACTGGATGCTGTCCGACCTCGTCTTCTTTTATCAGGGCTGATGAGACAACCTTGTTTGCTACGAATAAGTACATGACGAGGTCTTTCCCAGGTACTGGTCGGGTTAGAATAGGAGGTTGGCTTAAAAACTTTTTGCACTCCTGGAATGTCTCCTCGCATTCAGGAGTCCATTCGAACTGGCATCCCTTTCTTAATAAGGAGAATAGTGGCAGGGATTTCAATGCCGAGCCTGCCAAAAATCTGAAGAGGGCTGCAAGTCGGCCGTTTAGCTGCTGGACTTCTCTCAAACAAGTCGGACTTTTCATTTCTAGGATGGCTCTACACTTGTCGGGATTAGCTTCGATCCCTCTTTGTGTTAGCATAAACCCTAGAAATTTCCCTGCTTCCACCGCGAAGGCGCACTTTGCGGGATTTAGTCTCATCCCGTGCAGCCTTATGGTGTCAAAGACTTGAGAGAGGTCTGACAAGAGGTGGTCTTTACCAGCATTTCGTCGACGTATACTTCCATTAGACTCCCCAGATGAGGGGAAAACACTTTATTCATCAACCTTTGATATGTGGCCCCTGCATTCTTTAATCCGAATGGCATGACCACGTAGCAGAAATTAGCTCTGGTTGTGATGAATGATGTTTTCTCCTGGTCGGGCTCATACATCGGGATTTGATTATATCCCGAGTAGGCATCCATGAACGATAAGTATTGATACCCCGAGCTGGAATCCACTAGGGTATCAATATTTGGTAGGGGATAAGGGTCCTTGGGACATGCCTTATTTAAGTCGGTGTAGTCGACACACATTCTCCATTTGCCATTCTGTTTTTTGACTAGCACTGTATTGGCTAGCCATGTTGGGTACTTGACTTCTCTGATGAAGCCAGCTTCCAGGAGTGCCTGTACTTGTTCTTCTACTATTAGGGTTCGTTATGGGCCGAGCTTCCGTCTTCTTTGCTATACAGGTCGGGATCCTGGATAAACCGAGAGTTTGTGGGACATGAGCTCGGGATCTATCCCAGGCATGTCCGAGGCTTTCCAGGCAAAGAGGTCGGAGTTATCTCTTAGGAGCTTAGCCAATCCTTGTTTTAGGGTTTCCCCTAGATTGGCTCCTATATGAGTATTTTTCCCTTCCTCCTTACCGACCTGTATCTCCTCGGTTTTTCCTCCCGGTTGTGGTCGCAGCTCTTCTTTGGCCCTTGCGCCCCCGAGTTCTATCGTGTGAACTTTTCTGTTTTTTCCTCTTAGATTTAGGCTTTCATTGTACCACTGCCTTGCCAACTTTTGATCTCCCCTTACCGTTGCTATTCCCGCTGAGGTCGGGAATTTCATGCAGAGGTGAGGAGTAGATACCGCTGCTCTGAGTCGATTGAGGGTAGCTCTGCCGATTAAAGCATTATATGCTGACCCCACATCAATGACTATGAAGTCTATACTCAGAGTCTTTGATTTTTCCCCTTTTCCAAAAGTAGTGTGAAGGGGCAAAAATCCTAGTGGTTTTATTGGCGTGTCCCCTAATCCGTATAGGGTGTCGGGGTAGGCTCTTAATTCTTTCTCATCTAACCCTAGTTTGTCGAAAGCGGGCTTAAAAAGGATGTCCGCCGAGCTTCCTTGGTCTACTAGGGTTCTGTGGAGATGGGCATTTGCTAGGATCATAGTTATCACTACTGGATCATCATGTCCAGGGATTATTCCTTGCCCATCTTCTTTTGTGAATGAAAATGGTAGGGAGGTCGGATGACTCTTCTCCGACCTGATAAACTCTTTTGAGATGTCTTTTGCGAGAGGATTTGGTAAGTCCCCCTCCCGCGAACCCTCCTGAGATCATATGGATATGTCTTTTTGGATTTTGCGGTGGTGGGTCTCTTCTATCCATGTCATCTCGCTTTCTCTTTCCATGACCGTCCGACCTCTCTATGAGATATCTATCCAACCGACCTTCTCTAGCCAGCTTTTCTATCACATTTTTAAGGTCGTAACAGTCGTTTGTGGAGTGACCATATATTTTATGGTACTCGCAGTAGTCGTTGCGGCTCCCCCCTTTTTTATTTTTAATGGGTCTAGGGGGTGGCAGTCTCTCAGTGTTACAAATCTCTCTGTATACGTCCACTATAGAAACTTTCAGAGGAGTATAAGAGTGATATTTTCTTGGCCTTTCGAGACCGAGTTCTTCCTTTTTCTTGGCTTCCCTTTCCCTCTCTTTTGTTGAGGGAGGGGGTCCGGGTCGCCAACTCAAGTCTCTTAATTTGGCGTTTTCCTCCATGTTGATGTACTTTTCAGCTCTTTCCTGTACATCACTCAAGGAGGTGGGGTGTCTTTTGGATATGGACTACGAGAAAGGACCTTCTCTAAGTCCATTGACTAACCCCATTATTACTGCTTCGGTAGGTAGGTCTTGAATCTCCAAACATGTTTTGTTGAACCTTTTCATATAGGCTCGTAAAGTTTCTCTGACCTCCTGTTTTATTCCCAGGAGGCTCGGTGCATGTTTCACTTTGTTCTTCTGGATCGAGAATATCATCAAAAACTTCCTTGAGAGGTCTTCAAAGCTAGTAACCGACCTCGGGGGGAAGCTATCGAACCACTTCATCGCTGCTTTCGATAGAGTGGTCGGGAAGGCTTTGCATCGCGTAGCGTCGGAAGCATCAGCTAGATACATCCGACTTTTGAAGTTGCTCAGGTGATGCTTTGGATCCGTGGTTCCGTCATAGAGGTCCATATCGGGGCTTTTGAAGTTTCTCGGGACTTTAGCCCTCATTATGTCCTCACTGAAGGGATCCTCCCCACCTAAGGGTGGTTCTTCTTGTTCGTCGCGGGAGTTGCGACTTTTGAGGGAGGATTCCAACTTTAAGAGTTTTCTTTCTAACTCTTTTCGTCGTTCCATCTCCTCTTTTAGGCTCTTTTCAGTTTCCTTTTGCCGCTCTCGTTCCTGTTCTAACTGTTCCAGGCGGCTGTGGACTAATCCCATGAGTTCAGTTACATGGGGTGGTCCTTCTTTTTCTGACTCGTGCCCTTCTGAGGAGTTTACCTTCGGGTTCTTTACCCCGGAGGTGCCTTCCCTGTGTTGATTATCGATTTCCTGGTGGAGGGTGAGGTCCACATCGTTGTTGCCTGTGTCTGGATTCTCTTGTTCAGAATCTGTCTCCACATGGCCTTCTTCGTGGGATCTATCCGCCATCGATGGATGATCTCTCGGGTCCCCGACAACGGCGCCAATGTTATGGTGGGTAACCGGAGATGAATAAGATGGATGGCTTTAGTTGGCCCAATCGTCCGCGGATGGTGGCTTCCGAGTTGGTTTGCACGTTGGAGCCTCCTTCCGACTTGTGTTCGTGAGTGAATGGGGGGTGGTACCTGCAAAGACACTCCGATACCTAAGTTAGCAAGGGTGTGAGCAGGTCTAGAGAGTATTGGGCTTAGAGATACCTGAGGGGTGTCAGTGTATTTATAGTGGTGAGCCAATAACCACCGTTGGAGTAGTGCCATATTTTTAGGGTGTTAACCGTCCCATTATCTTAGGGAGGTTAAGATATGGCTCGATAAAGTAGTTAGAGGGATTTTAGGGGCAGTTACTCATTTGAAGGAGTGCTTATCTGCCAACTATTCTCCGTCCCGACTTCTTGGGAGTAAGTCGGGTTTAACACCGACTTCTTAGTGTGAAGGTTGGTGCTTAGTAAGGCTCAATCCTCTGGACTAGGCCTTTCATTTGGACCTTGGGTCTTTATTATTGGGTAAGAGTATGAACAAAAATAATTTTTGTTTCTTAAAAAAAATCTTTTTAAAAAATAAAAAAAATAAATACTTTTTTTTAAAAGTCAATCTAAACGAAGCCATAATCCGATTTGAATATCTTATGATCCAATTATATTTTTAATAAAATGTATTTGGATCGATAAAATGTGTGAGACCTAATTAGAGATATTAGACAATAACATAATCCTTTTAATTTAACAAAAAATTACCATATACATGGCATGTTAGTATATGTTCCTCTTGAATCTTGATAAACACAAGTGGATACAAATTAACTTATAAGAACATGTAAGAATCCGATGAGTGCCATATATATGAAATGGGTTATTCTAGTGTATAGATACAATTTCATACAGATTTACAGATCTATATAATTAAAGGACACGATTGTCTCAATGTTTGTGAAGCCTTGTTGAAGAGTCCAACCGCTTTACATATTTTTCTACTTGTCCTAATCGACTAGCAACTATAATAACATGTGATTTTTTTTAGCATGAATTGTTGTTCATATCATATGGATTACTTTTTTTATTCTTTTCATCTAAAATATTATTTTAATGTATAAATTTAGTAAAAGAATAATGCGAGATCTGATTTCCACAGTCATGGCCATAAATTATTATTATTATTATTAGGAAAAATTACACTCCCCTCTCCTGTGAGATGATAAAATAATACTCCATTTCCTTCTATTTTATAAATATACATTTCTCTCCCTTCTAACTTTTAAAGAACTTCCTCTTTAATCCATTATAAACTTTTTGTGTTAACTAATGTTAATTTTATCCATTTTTAAAAAAAATTTTTTTTTTTTTAAAAATATCCATTAGTAAAAATTTTATTTTTTATCATTAAATTTTGCTTATCAAAATATCCTTTAATAAATTATTCTTTTTATCGATTAAATTATATTTTTTTTTAAAATTTAATAATTATATAATTTTTTTCTAAAATATCCTTCAATAATTTTTTAATTATTAAATTATAATTTTACCAAAATTTTCGTTAACAATTTTTTTATATTTTACTCTTAATTTTTTGATATCTATATATATATAATTTTAACATTAAACCAAAAATTTTAGTAAGATTATTTTTCAATATTAATATATATTAATTATTAATTTTTTTAAAAGTATTTTAGTGAAAATACAATTTAATAAATAAAAAAATAATTTAATCAATAAAAAATAATTTATTAAAGGATATTTTGGTAAGCAAAATTTAATGATAAAAAATAAAATTTTTGCTAATTAGTAGTTTTTCAAAAAATAATTTATTTGTTCTTAAAAAATGGATAAAGTTATTATTAGTTAACACAAAAAATTTAAAATAGATTAAAGAGGAGATTTTTTAAAAGTTAGAAGAGAGAGAAATGTACATTTATAAAATAGAAGGGAGGAGAGTGTCATTTTAGCATTTCGCAGGAGAGGGGAGTGAAATTTTCTATTTTTTATATTATGTAGCATTTTTTTCTAATATTTTTGACAAATAGTTCACTAATTTTAAATACTAAAAACTAGATTTTAAATCTTAAAATTTATAATTATTTATATATGTGGGGGCTTGATAATTCAAAACCACCTTCGCACATACTCATGCATAATTCGAATATTTCTGCTTCGCTACATGCTTCCATAATTCGAATCTCTTTCATTCGAACTACCATAAGTTACATCCATGCATAATTCGAATACTATGACGGCAGGCATGTATAATTTGAATTGGCTTAATTCAAATTACTAGCAACCCAACTAAATCGAATTGGTCTAATTTAAATTACTATTAATTTTTTTAATTTAAATTTGACTCATTCGAATTATATAAGATAGTGATTTTGGGAGATCTAGGTATTATTTTTTATTTTGGTAGAATAATATAATTTACTTCTTCTTTTGGTTTGTTTTTGTGATTTGTCCTAAATAGATTGATTATTGATTTATTACAAAACAATTATTTCAATAGACTTAAAATATATACATTAAAAAATTATTAATTATTATATATTAAATCAGTTGTGAATAGATATTTTTTAATATATCAAAATAAAAATTATTGATTACAAATTTCAACTTAATATGGTTATTTAAATGGTGAATAATTTTTTGATAATATTAAAATATATAAAACCGTGTATTTTTTATATAAGAAGGTTTAGTTACAAGACTTTACTATCTCACATGTGACTCCATCACAAGTATCACTAGTAATAGTTGGGACAAGCTCTGCCAAGTCAAGCTGCGTGCACAAAAATAAAAACCAAATTCACTTTGTTAGTGTGTCTTTTCTGATTGCTTTGAACTTTCTTCTCTTCTTTCGGTTTTTGTGTATTGCTCTCATTTACTGACGAACTTGCAAAGACCCGGATTAAGTTAATTGGAGTTGGTTTCTTATTTACTGTCTTTCTTTTTCCGATGTTAAAAATCTGTTAGGATATTAATTATGCTTCTGCTCTTCGATTTTTCTTCCAACCCACTCTGTTCGTAACCATTGCCCCCCATTTCTCCTCTGTTGTCTTTCCAGTCGCAAAATCTTTTAAGTATTGTTTGCATACTTTGTTTTCATGTCCAAGAAAGCCAAATAATGACAGATATTACTAATTCTTTCGTACTTTGGCGGAACCTCAATAACCTTCTGATTTCTCCCTGTAATTTTTAGAGTTCTACGCAGGAGATTTGATATGTCCAACAGTACTTTAACTTTTAGCAGCCTCTCTTCCTTCCCTTTTAAATTAAACAAATTAGCCTCCAAGTCCAAACTAGCCTCCAGGTCCTTTCCCATTGCCTCTCCAACTCTCCTACCTAGTCCCTTGGTTTTGCATTGCTCTGGTAATCCCCAGAGTTGCATTAGAGTCCAAATAGACTCGATGAATGTATCACACAAATTAGGATTCCCTACCAAACCCTAACAAAGCAAATGACTAAACTCCAAAGTTGGGGCACCGTAGCTTTTCTGTTTTTCTCTTAAAATTTTAAAGTAATAGCTCAAATGGCATAGTCTCCTCATATTTATCTAGAAGTCGTGGGTTCGAATCTTCCTATCTTTGGTAAAAACAAATATACATGTGTGATTTAATTTAGGCCATTTCTAAAATGTTCACTTCTTTTTTATACTAGAGTTAAATAACATACATTTTATTCTATTTGATTAAAATATTTTTTAATAATTATTTTTTATACAAAATAGTAATTATTTTATTATTTAAAATAAAAAATAATAATATAAAATATATAATTATTATTGTAATAGTTTTTTATTTATTTTCATTATTTTAAATTGTTAAAAAAATTTAATTCAAAAGTTTTTATATACTTCATGATTAATGAGAACATTAAAAATAATTAAAATATATTACATGAATGGTAATATATATTTTATATTATTGTTAAATTTATTATAGTAGTAAAAATAATAATATAAAATATATTAATTATTTGGGAGAAAAAATTAAGCCTTTAATCCTAATGATTTTTACATTTAATTCACGCATAAATACTTAAATATATATTGGTAGATCTAAAATAGATGCCAAAAATTTTGGTTGACCAATCCATTAATAAACCCACACTTATATAACTAGTTTATTATTGAAAAAAACAAGCCATACATCAAAACACAGCCCACCATCTAACTACCCTGTTTGCATTAGATCGGCTCACAAGAATACACCTACACGGCTACACTTAAAGCCACATTACAAGCTTGCAACCTCCACAAAAATAAGTATCCAGATGTTAATGCCTCATTCATTCAAAAAGAATATCTTTACCTCACATTGTACCGTATAATTGGCCATATGAAATTGATGAAACTTAAAGATCATGATGTTGGGCACTTTATTGCTTTATTGACTTGATGACTAAGATGGATCAAAGATAGATACAATGTTTTAAAACATTCAAAGAAAACCCTTCTCTTTGCAGCATTCAATTGCATCTTCAAACATTTCCTCCAAGCTATACTTGAACACAAATCCAGCATCTGTGAGCTTCTTTGAGATCAATTCTGGTTGCTTCACTCCTTTAATTTCCCTCACCTCACTACATTAATAATCATTATTTACTTAGATTTTTAAAATTATACTATACATTTGAATAAAGTGGTACGAAGTTATATCAAAATCGTTCATAAACTTTATAAAATTTATCTTAGTTGTTCTATATATGAAATATTATAATTCATATATATATATATATATATATATATATATATATATATATAATTATTTTCTGTATGGACATTTTTATATATATTGAAATTGGGTTAATAGTCAAATTAGTTTATGAAAAATAAAATATTTTTTAAATTTATCCCTAAAAGATTTTTTTAATCAAATTAGTCTTTTAAAGATTGCGAATTAACTATATTTGTCATTCCGTCACTCTATTAATAATTTTCTTCAAAGATTGATGTTGTAAAATATTAATTGATAACATATATAATACCTTATATGTCTAATTGGATATTAAATAAATACGTTTATAAAAATTTATTAATTTAGCCATTTTTCTTAATTATAAAAATCTTATTCCTAATCTTACCTAGTGACTAAATTGATAGATTTTCGTAAACATATTTAATTTAGTCAATGTCTAATTGAACATATTATGTGTCATATATGTTATCAATTAACATTTTACATCATTAATATTTGACAAAAATTGTGAAGGGGATAATTGAATCACAGATATAATTAATTCGTAATTTTTAAAAAATTAATTTAATTAAAAAAACTAAAAACAAATTTAGAAAATATTTTATCGAGATTAATTTCCCTATTAACCTGATTGAAATTAGAAGAGAACTCACTCTAAAGTTGGTATTTGAAATTGTGGATACTTGGCAGAAAGAAGTTGAGAAATTTGTTGAATAGATACAATGAATGGAGAACAATTATATCTGCCTTTTGGATTAGGATGCTCAAGCAGGAATATATGAGCTCTTGCCACGTCATCAACATGTGCCATATGCATACGTGTAACACCAATTTCATCCTTCTTCCCTGCACCACAAGTATACATTTTTTTCTTTTTACTAATAAGAATAACAATTCACTTATTATTATTATTATTATTATTATTATTATTATTATTATTATTATTACTTTGAATGGGTAAACGCCAAATGCAACAAGCCATGGCCCATACCTTAGTAAAATGATGACATATTCATAATATTGACATGTTTCAAAAGAATAATATTTTAATAAGAAGAAGGCTAGAAAACAATATTTTAATAAAAAAAATCAACCACCTAACCTTTCTTATAATAAATTCCAATAAAAAGAATAACCGGAAAATTTAGCTGACACAATAAGCAACATTATTATATTTATTTATTAAAAATACTATTTATACATTAAAATTAATTATCAAAATTAATCTTCGTATATTTATATATAAATATATGTAACTTAATTTATTTTTAATATATATTTTATATTTTAATAAATATTTTATATTTGTGATTGATTTTAATGTCTTATTTTAATATATACCTAATATAGTTGAGATTTATTTATATAGTATAGTTATATAACTCAAATACAGTCGACTTCACATAAAATTGATAATTAAGAACAGTTAAATAATTTAATTGATTTGACTAAATTTTCATCTAACAACTCATTTATAACTTTACTTAAAATCGACTGCAATTAAATTTGCACCACATACCTAATACCAAAAGCAATGCTCTCTCAACAGAATCAGGAAGCTTAGGACAAATGAAAGATCCAACAACAAAAGGAGGAATTAGAGTGACAACTTCCAAACCAGTCTCCTCACCAAATTGAAGCACTGCCTTCTCCGTTAATGTCTTAGCAACTCCATAAGACCAGCCATATGGTTTCAAATTTCTAAGATATTCCACATTGCTCCAACTACTTTCATCCACTGCCTCCAATTCGCCTTCTTCTCTTCCGATCCGCGACACGGCGGCGCCGCTCGACGTGTAAACCACTCTCCTAACTGTTTTTGAATCAAGGCATGCTTTAAGGATTCCCAGTGCTCCATCAATTGTCCTTTTTGTAACTAACTTCTCCGGTTCAGTTACTAAAAGGTCAATTGGTGTAGCTGTGTGGAAAACCCCAAAACACCCCTCAATTGCTTCAGTGAAACTCTCTGGATTGCTGAGGTCAGCATTGAAGATTTTCAATTTTTGGGATGCACCAGGCAGATTTGTGAGGAAGCTAATGTCCCTTTTTCTCTCTACAAATTTATTGTAATTCCATATTATAAATTGAATATAATTATTGGATAATTTAACTTGGTTATTTATTACTTAAAAAATTATTTTAATTTTGGTCTTTTTTTCATTATTGTTAAATTTTTAGTACTTACTATTTATAATAAAAATTTAATTTTGATACATTATTGATGTAAAATAACTTTACACGTACATTTAAAAAAAATTACAACTAATTATTCAGAAAGATAATGCTAAAAATGCTTTAAAAATTTTTTTAATTATGTGTGGACTAAACTAAAATTTAGAACATTGAAGAGTAAGTGTTTGTTTGCGCGTTATTATTTTAATAAAAAAAGATTTTTTTTATTTTTTAGTGTATTTGACAAATTTATAATAGTAAAAATAAAAGTACTAAAAAAATAAAAAATATTTTTTTTGATAAACTACAATTTACATTTTTTTTTTGAAATATCTTTTTTTTTTAAAAAGGATATTTTTATGTAATAAATAAACAAAAAAATACTTTTATATTGTTATACCCAAACATAATTAATATATAAAAAAATCTTTTTACATAACATATCCAAACATAAAATTATTTTTATTTTTTATAAAATCTTTTTAAAAAAATATATTAAAAAAAACTATTTTCTTAGAAGTTCACCCAAACAAGTTCTAACAACTTATTGAAAAGGCTTATAGGTTATTTCATTGGAAAAAATATTTTCAATTTTATATTTTCAGATATTGTTTTCATTATTTATTTATATAATTCTAAAAAAAAAAAAGAAACTTACTGGGATCAGATCTGATGGTGGTGTTAACAGAGTAACCATCTTGAAGGAGCCTTTTGATGATCCATGAACCAAGAAAACCTGTGCCTCCAGTTACACACACTCTACCCTTTCCCTCTTCCATTTTCTTTTTATTTTCTTCTATTCACTCTTTTCAGTGTTAAATGGAGATTCCATAACTTATATATATATGCTCCATTTTTCTTCCTAATAATAGTGACAAATAGGTAACTGTCTCATTGCGTAATATCGTTTTTTTTTTCTATATTAAAGTCTATGTTGAAGACTTTTCTTTGTTTTTTTGTTAGTTAGTCCAAACTAAACCAAGATATTTCTTATTTAATTGGTCATCAAAATTATCAGAGACAAATAAAAAATATTAGAGACGAAATTAAATAAATTAAAAAATTAAAAATAAAATTAATTGAAATTAAACATTATAAATATTTAAAAAAATCATAAATATTAAGAATTTAAAATATATTTTGTCTTTAATTTTAATAATTATGTTTATGTATACGTAATATAATTGGTAATTAGTTTATATATTATATTATAAGCATATGATGGTTGAAGTTTGAATATTTGAATAACCTAGGGGTTGAATATTTGAATGTGATGTTGACCTTCACATCAGTGTAATTTATAACGCTGGTGCTGAGAGTGAACTAGTTTTTCTTTAAATAACTTGAGATTTCTTTTTCTTTTTAATCCTCCTGTAAGAAATAAATCTGGTGAGAGTAAACTATTATTTTCTATTGGTGAAAATTTAAAATGTTAACAAGTCTAGAATGAATAAAATTAGTTCAATATCTACAAAAAAATAAATTATTATTACTATAAATTCAAAATATTAATACATTTATTTATAAAAAAAATTAAAGTTTAGATAATATTGTTACAATAAAAATTATTTTTTTATAGATATATGTTCATCTGTTTGGATTTTTGGGGTCCAACGGCTTGGATTAGTTTGCTTGATGGAGCAGAGATTTAAGGGGGTTAAGACCTGGATGCAAGGAGCTGAGAAGGGTTGTCCGTTGAGACTCACCGGATTACGATGCGGTGGAGTCACCTGCAAAGACTCCGACGCTCAAGTCAGTATCCGTAGAAAAGGTGGTCATTAGGGTTAGGTCCCTTCCCTCTTATAATCCGTACTTGGGTGGATTTTTCGTGGTCAGACTCAACATCCTGAAAGCTTCTGTTAGCTGTCTAGGCTTCACACGGTGAGGAGAGAAAAGCGTGCTCCCTCCTGGTTCGGGTGGCGTGATCGTCGGATCGGCCGCTCGGACTCGGACCCAGGTCATTGGCAGGTCGAGCTGGAACAATATCGATATGGTTTCGTTAATTCATAGATGAATATATCATGTTTTAAGCTTACGAATGAATTGACCATACAATCGAATGAAGTTAATTGAAGTGGTTTTTGGATTAAAATAATGAACTAAGTGTTTGTTTTTGGATTGGAACCCAAATAAGATTTCGTTGGCTGTGGCCCAACAAGTTACCAAACCAATTAAGCAGCTTCCATTAGCCTGCAACTCACAAGCCTGTAGCCTTTTTTTTCCCTCAAGACCGAAAAAAAAAAAAAACAAAAGAACAATTTTTTTTCTTATTTTAGTCTAGGGTAAAACTGGGACACGTAATAACTAATAAATTAAACTAACTTAGTTTAGTCTACTAGTTAGTTTATCAATTTGCTTAACTAATTATTAAAAATTCGAATACTATTTTATACATATAACAATTTATTGACTAATAATAAATTCTTAAATGAAATTTAAATTTATTAATTTGTCGTATTAGAGGATATTGAAAAAAAAAACTAACAAATATTCCAACTTTTTGCATTATTTTAAGATATAATTTGATGAATAATATTACACATCCAAAACTTGTTATTAATTAAATCTAACTAAGTTAATTAAACATAACAAAAATAGATTATAATTAATATTATTTTAAGTGTTATTGTATAAAAATAATATGTAACATTACTCTAATTTGATTTAGTACAATTGATGATTTACTTACATTTATGGATTTTTTATGCAACTAGTTATGATTTTTTTGGGGGGTTTTTAATAACTGAGGAAAAAGGATTCGGAACCGGCCAATAATTAGCTAACAAATGAGAGGGAGAGAGAGAAATATAATTTGGGTTTCTATTGTAGAAAAAGAGACAAAAATTAAAAAAAAATCAATTCTTTTTATTAATATTAATTAATATTTTGGATAAATATTTTTTTATCCTATTGAAATTTATAATTTAAATTTAGTATTTAAGATCTAAGTGTTAATTAAGTGCTAATAAAAAATAATAAATTTTATTACTCATGAAATATTACTCATAAAAAAAATTGAATAAGTTAGCCATGATTTTAATGTGGCAAAAATATTTTCTTGCAATAATTAATTTTTTTTCATGGTTATAAAAGTAGGTAATTAGGTTGGACCTAAGCAAAGTTTTCCATGATTTTCATAATCATACCTAAAATTCTCAAAACCTTCAAACTCCAAAAGTAATATCCCTTAACCACACACTTGTAACTCTGCTAATTTATGCTTTTTTTTTCATTCATGTTTTAGCCATGGTAGATATATGATCAATGATTATTCAATTATCACAAATAAATTAAATTAAAGGTGTTTAGTGTTAAAAATAATCAATGTCGTCATTACAAATAATATACTCTTAAGCAAACGACTGAGAGCACTAAATCTGAATTATCTCATAAGATAATAAGTGATTTATTATCTGATTAGGTCTTTCTAAATATTTTAGAAATAAATGTCCATAAGGCTCTTAATATAAAAGTTAGTATTAATAATAGGTCAAAATTTAAAATTTTCAAGACAACTATTTACATATTTAACAAAAATAAAAAAATTATATTGGAAATAGACATTGCCACTTCTATTTTGATAATATTACTCTTTTTTTTTATATAAATTTACGTGTATATATACAAAGTAAAATATTATATAAGAAGTAACAGTATAAAATATAGAAGTAAAATTATTTTGAAAAAAAGACAAATAAGTTTTTGACCTTTTGATCTACAGACATTTATATCCTTAAAAATTTGAAAATACATTTAAGTTTTTTACTTTCTCAAAATCTGGACATATCAATTTCTGGATCTAATTTGTCCCATTTTAAAAACTCTCCCACGTTCATATATCGGCCAGGCTAGTTCAACGGAAGCCATGCTTAATTTTTTCGTTCGGTTTGCCAGACCCTAGTAAACAGAGGGATCGAAGTGTCTAAATTTTAAAAATGTCAAAAACTTAAATATATTTTTAAATTGTTGAAGATTTAAATGTTTGCAGGTCAAAAAATTAAGGATTTATTTATTCTTTTTTCTATTATTTTTTTAAATATTCCAACATTTAAAATAAAGTGCAAGAAAAAATGTGAACTTTTTTCTAATTGTGTAACCAATATAAATGTGAACCGCAAGTAATGATAAAAAAAAATTAAATTTTATAATTTATTATTAAATAAATATAAAATAATTAATTTTTGTGTCTTCATATTTCGTATCATATTATATTCTTAGAATAAAATGCAGATTTAACATGACAAATGTTCCAAACCCCAAAATAATAAATTGCAAGAAAAAAAAAATGTGTAGTTTTTTCTAATTGTGTAACCAATAAATGTGAACCAAGTAATGATCAAGTTGTGGTTTGGGTATGATGAAATTACGTGACCACTTGGGTTAACCAAATCTGGAATCAATTAATTGAGGGAAGAAAGACAAAGCAAAAATTTGGAGTCAACACAAGAAGCTAATAATAGTAATTGGAAAAATGTGTGTGTGGAAATTAAATTAAATTAAATTAAATTAAAAATTAAAGAAAGACAACTTTGGGAAATGTAATGAGAGAAAAAGGTAAAAAGAGTTTGTCAGTCCCACGTGGTTAGAAAATTCAGAATTTGGAGATGCAATGCACAAAGCCGAAAGAGAATGAATGATTGAATTTAAATTAAATTAAATTGAATGCAACATTCTATGGCCATGGAATTGCGTTTCAACAACTTGCAAATCATTTTCCCAATTCCCTCTTATAGTATCATTTTTCAAATGAATCAATATTAGGTAAACCAATGACCATTTTACATAGCTTTTAAAATAAATTGTTCATTTATAATTTGAATTTAATTTTAATGCATTTATAGTATAAATAGTATAAAACATTTTATACAGTTGTGTAATTATAACTATTTTTTTAAATAATCATTTACGCAGTCAATTTAAAAAAAATTAGGATAAAATATACTTTTTGTCCCTAAAGTTTGAAAAAAGTTTAAAAAATATCCATAAATTTTATTTTGTTTCAATTTTGTTCCAAAAGTGTTCGATTTGCATCAAATATATCCCTGACGGCTAATTTTAAAAAAAATTTAAGATCAATTCAACAACAATTTGATAAGAACAACCTTCAACACAAACAAATCAAGTATAATTTTTATGCATTATTATTAGATTGATCTTAAATTTTTTGAAAATTTAGCCGTCTAGGATATATTTGATGCAAATCGAAAATTTTTGGGACAAAATTGAAAGAAAATAAAATTTAGGGATATTTTTAAAACTTTTGCCAAACTTTAAGAATAAAAAGTATACTTTAACTAAAAAATTATTTTTATTAATGTAATATTATGCAATTAAATACACGTAAAAAATAATTTTATACTGATAATACATCAAAATTAAATTTTTATAATTTATCATGTAAGTTCTTCTAAAGTTTTTTTTTTGTTCTCTTATTAAATTGAATTAGATTTGACCCAAATTTCACTTTTATTAACATTAAAAAAGGATAAAATCAGGTATACATTTTTTTTTTTTTACCTCTAGAGCTGATTTGGTTCGACAATTTTTAAATTGGAATGGATCGATCGAGTATGTGGATATGACATTTTTTGTCTAAAAAAAAAAAATATTTTAACCTTTTTCATGAATATACTATTTTTTTTATTTAGACATGTTTTACCGTAAAAATATTAATTTTTTTAGATAATAGAATTAAAAAGACAACTTAACAAATAATATATATATTTTTTATTGATCGCAAAATTCATATCTAATCCCTTTAAAAATTATTTAGTTTATTTCAAAAATTAATTAATAATGTTACCTAATTCTTCTAAATAGATAATTATTTGAGGCCGACTAAAATTTAAAAAGTTGACAAATATTTGGAAATAGAAGGTGTGTCAAGGTATAATGGTGTATAAATTAATAGAGGCCTGCTATACATACAAATTTTTTTGACTTACAAATCTTACAAATTGCTATATATATGGGTCTTTTAATACCATGTATTATGAACGACTCTTCTTTTTCTTCTTCTTCTTCTTCCTTCTTCTTCATCTTCCTCTTCTTCCTCTTCTTCTTCTTTCTCTTCCTCCATGTATTTCTTCGTTATTCTATTCGTTTTTCATTAGTTGTTTTATTTGCGTTTATCAATGGTATTCTTGCTTCATTTTTTTTTCGATTTTCATGATTTCTGAAATCAAGCTTTGAAATCGTTTTGAAGATAATGGAATTTCAAAAATACACCCAAACGATTACAGAAATACACCCAAAGGATTACAAAACTACACCCAAAGGATTTAAGAAATACACCCAAAATTCGTTGAAGTACACCTTATGCATAATTTAAAACTCTTTCTCTTTCTCCTCCTCATATTCTGCTGCTTCTTCTTCTTTAAAAACGATTTTAGAACTTGATGTCAAAAAACAATGGAAATCGAGGAAAGAAAACAGAGAGAAAAATACATAAATGAATAAGGAGAAAGAGAAGGTAAAAAAAAAAAAGAAGATGAAGAGGAAGAAGAACGTGCAGAAAGAAAAAGAAGAAGGTGCAGTAAAATTGTGCAGTAACGGTTGAAGAAGGAAAAAGAGAAGGCAAGAAACGAAAGAAAAAAAGAAGAGGAAAAGGAAGAAGAACGTGAAAATACATAAATGAATAAGGAGAAAGAAGGTAAAAAAAAAAAAGAAGATGAAGAGGAAGAACGTGCAGAAAGAAAAAGAAGAAGGTGCAGTAAAATTGTGCAGTAACGGTTGAAGAAGGAAAAAGAGAAGGCAAGAAACGAAAGAAAAAAAGAAGAGGAAAAGGAAGAAGAACGTGTAATAACGGTTCAAGCACGTTAATATAATGACTTGTAAAGACTTGTATAAAAAAATGTTTGTATGTGGAGAATTTCTTAAATTAATAATACAATTTTACTAGATAATGTTTATCATATATAACTTTAAAAAGTGTACTATAAATATATAAAAGCGTTTATTTTTTTCTACTGTATTGTATATTATTATCTAATGAAATTTAAGTAATAGATGCAAAATACAATTACTTTTATTAGCATGTGCAAAAATAATCTTATCATATAGAAAAGGATCTATTTTCCTTATTCCTTATCCTCAGCTTTCACAATCGCAATGCAATTCTTCCTCATGATAATGATGCTTTGTCTAATTGTCTCTCAAGGAATAATAATAAATAAATAAGTAAGTCAATCAATCAATAAATAAATAAAATTCTCTTTTTTTTTTTTGCTGTGAGTGAATACATAAGTTTTATTTTAACTAAAATTAAACCTTTATAATTTTTTTTACTATAAAAAAGAGACACATATATAAATAATAACAATCATTTATATCTATATTTATATAACGATTATTGTAACGGTTTTTTATATTTATAAAATACTAAAAAATTAGATTAATGCCTATTAATAATCACCCCAATATTCTATACAAAAATATATTAAAAATATAAAAGTATTCATATTTTGAATTAAAATAAAGTCAAACTCATTAAAAATAAAGATTCATTAAAAGTGACTTCTTCCATTTATTCGACCTCTTAAAAAGTCGGATACGATAAGAATGTTTACTTTTACTTATCTAAATAAGTAACTGGCTCTCCAAATTTTTTATGCTATCTCTATATCCACTAAAAAATAAATTTTAACAAATTCGTAAGATAAAGAGAATGATTATCCACTAAAGAAGGCGAAACTACTCTTCGCAAAAATACAGACGACAACACTTCGACATTAAAATAAATCGGACGCTGTCTCAAAAAAAATTTGGACTTCACGTATATTTGACGGATATATATACAATTTCTGACCAAACATTATTATTATTATTATTATTATTATTATTATTATTATTATTATTATTATTTTAGACAAAAAGTAATAGGCCATAATGAATTTTGACATAAAATGAAGAAATGCATTGAATGGGGACACAGCCACTTGATAATGAGAAATATGGCATCTTAGAGCTTGGCATTACCATATATGGAAATCACATCCTAATCTCTTCATCCCAATTCCCATGTTGATTCTTGTTCCATGCAGATTCTCATTTTCCAACTCAAACCATTCTTGGATTTTGGGGAGCATCTTTCAATACTCTTTTTCTTTTTATTATCATATTCTTTTTCTTCTTTAATTAAGCTAAGCATCTTTTCATAATAAGGTTTCAATCTTTATTTGCCTTGCTTAGCTTTAATCCATCTAAATTATTCATAATAATTTTGGATTAAAATAACTTATTAGTCCCACGGCATTTTTTTATTGGTAGATGAGATTTCTATATATAGTATTTTATATGGGAGGAACGATCTACATTTTTTTTTCAGGAGAGTGTCTATTTAAATTTAAAAAAAGTGATAATTATCGATAATTTTAAAATAAATATTTACGTGCAGATATTTTTTATATAAAGTGAATAATTAAAAATTATTAAATAATAATTTAATTAAATATATTAAATTATCTAATATTTATTAACTAATAATTTTATATAAAACTAACTGTATATAAATTTTTATCTAATTTTTTATCTAATTTTAAGTAAAGATAAAGGTAACGCATTGAAAGATAAATAGTTAAATTCGTCTTTAAAATATCATTCGTTTTTTAAATTAGTTTTCGAAAAAAAATTTAATTAATTTTTTTTTAAGATTTTAAATTAATCGCATTAGTCATTTTATCATTTCTTTTATTCGACGTTAAAATTTGTTAAGATGACACGTTAAATGATATTACATCACATACATAGGAGTCTTAATTGACTCTATATTAACATGATAAATTTATGAAATTAGATCAAATCAAAATCTAATTGAGGGGAAAACTTGAGACATTGAAATCCCTCAATTTAGAATTTATTTGATTTAATTTCATAAACGAATTTACCATGTTAGTCGTTAATTAAAACTATTAGGTATCCATTGTGATGTCATTTAACATGTCACATCAATAAATTTTGACGCCATTAACAACATAAATAACATAAAAACTAAAATGACTAATTTAAAATTTTTAAAAAATAAACTTGATTAAAAAAATATTATAAAAATTAATTTAAAAAATAAATAATCTTTCGATGATTAATTTAACTATTTACTCAATTTTGATATTACTCTTATGCCCCAAAACCTAATCAACTATTGAAAATAATTCATGTCTCTACAAATAACAACTTGTTTTCAAGTTCCATCCCCCACTTTAAAAAACGAAACAAAAAGAATCCTTTTCTGACAATGGTAAAATATCGTACTTTTTTTTGTTTTATATCAATATTAATTTCTTAAAATGACTCGTGAACGTTTCTTTAGGTCTTTTTCACGAAAATATTGAACATTGTCACAATTTTTTTTATTACTACGGTGTTTATCTTATTAAAAAAAATTAAAAATTAATATTTAATTTTAAAAATATAAAAAATGAGTAATTTTTAAATATTTAAAATTTATTATTAAAAATAAATTAAACAAAAATTACTATTAGATACCAAACTATAAGTACAAGAATTTAATTTTTTTTATCGTACGTCTGAAAAATAATCAGCCACCACACTGATGGTAAAAACTAATTAATTGAATATTGTTCAACCAACGTGGAAATCCAGTACAAAAAGTACTAATTTAATTTTTTTCCTTGTTTTTTACGGTATCTTTTAACCCAACAGATTAATTACTAATCTGTCGCGGATCTAAAATCTATTTAAGAATTTGTCGCTGGGCAATGAATTATTGCATGCACAAGACAAAATTCAAATATCCAATACTTATTTAAATGGACGAATGAACTCACCACTCAATAATTTAGTCTGTATAAAACATTATTTGGGCAAACATATTAAAATTAATATTTATATACCAACAGAATTTGAAGTTAATTACCTCTAATAAGTTTATACAAATGAGTTTTAAGTAAAAAACAATTGACAAATTGGTCTTGAATCTTTTACAATATTAAATAAAATAATTCTTAATAAAATGAACGAATAAATAAATAAATTTTTTATCCTTTAAAATTTATGATAATTTCAATAGTTCAACATAATTTATAAAAATAATAAAGACCAGTTTGTCACTTAAACAAAGAGAAAATATAAGAAATTAATTTTTAGATAGTCAATATTAAATATTTTTTAATTCTAAAAGTTTTTATTTTTTAAAGAATTTAAGATTAAATTTACTATATATAATTCAAAATTAAGAACGTATGATATAGGATTTAAAATTTAAAATAAATTTTGAAAAATTGACTGAAAAAATGGATTGCCTGGCATTACTCTTAAACAGGTATTAGAGACAAAGTTTTTTTTTTTTTAATTTGGGATTCCACTTAATTTTTTTTTTTATGAATGAAATTTAGTGATTCATTCAAATTTGAGTGGGTTAGAATGGACCAAGGTGTTTACTTTTCATTTATAATTATAATAACTATAAGATGTCACATACATAGTACTAAAAAATTAAATAGCCGTCAAGAACATCATATTGAAATTTTCCTTTCAATAAAATTAAAGAAAAATGTGTGATAGCTACCGTCAACTGTAGAAATTAAAGTATGAATGAATTGAATTGAAGCATGCGAAAGCGTAAGGAAGGGTCACACAGCACATGAAAGTTGACGATGGCTTTATTATTATTATTATTAATTATTATTATTATTATTTGTAGTGAATTTGATCCCAACTAACTTCTAAATTTCATTGGTTTCATTCATTTTTTTTTTTTCTTGTAACACATGCTTCATGTAAGAGTATTCATCACCCCTTTCAAACTTTGTTTTCAATTCACAGCATGAAAATTTCTGCTGCTGAAAATGAAGCATGTACATGTATCATTACTTTTCATTAGGCAAGAAATTAAACGAGTCAACATTCATAAAGTTAACTATATTATTAAAATAAATCTAGGGTAAAGCGTTTTAATTAATTTATTAATATTAATATTTTTTATGATTTGGATATCGATAATCATCTATGTGACTAATTAGTAGGAGTGTTTATGGTTAAATTTTTTCGTAAATTGAATTAGTTTTAAACTAGTTTAATTTATAATATGGTGCGTTTTTTTAAAAACTAGTTTACAAAAATAAAACAAGTTTTAATTTTAAAAAAATTAATATAGAAATAAAACTAGTTTAACCTATTTAAAATGGCTAAGCTTAAAAATCGTATATGAATTATGTTATCGATAAAAATGTCTTCAAATAATTTTAAAAAACGATAAAAATGTTCAAAAAGAATATTAATTTTTTGTGAATGACAAATGATTTTGTATTTGATAAATCACTTATATATTTGATCTAAAATTTTATAGGAATATTTGGATAATTATTTAAAAAATATATAAAAAAATCGAATAAAAATTTGATCTTTATATTTTCTTTAAAAATATTATTGATTATTGACAATAAAATTACAAAAAATATATACTTACTGAAAAATGATAAAATTTTAAGAGAAAAATATCTCATTTTTTTATCTGTTTGTAAAAAATTATATCAAAATTTAATCTCTAAATTTTTTTAAGAATATATATTTAATTTTGAATATTTTTGTCGTATTTTTATATTATTTTAAAATATTTTTGTTGATAAAAAAATTCGAATATATTTTTATCAAATAAAAAAATTATTTGGATAATTTTTTGTAGTTTACCTAATTTAAAATATTAGGATATCCACGGTCAATTATTACTGACTTATATATAATAAATATCTTGATGTATGACAAGATAGCTTGAAATTTTAAAAATTTCTTTTCATGACGAGGATTACACTGTGCATTGACATTTAATTATCAAAATATGAAACTGTATTTTATAATATTCTGTACTTGTCAAAATTAAAAATAATCTTTATACAGTTATCAATATATAATGGGGCCTACTTAATTAGTATAAATATATATTGGGACTAATTTAGTGAGGATTAAGAATTCGTATGTTGATTTCAGGGAAATTGATATTTAACTCTTTTGAGAGAGTAAATGTTTAATTTGGTTCCTCAAATATGATTAAGCAAAGTGAGCAATCAAATTTCAATTGAATTAAATTAGTTATCCAAATTAACAAATGTATGTGCATGCATGCATGATGTTAAAATCCAAATATCCAATGAAATCTTTGATTATATATTATATTTGACTCACTGAAGCATGAAAGTTATTTTGAGGAACTATAATTAATTTGATTCAATTGAAATTTGAGAACTAATTTAACTCAGATAATATTTTAGGGACCAAATTTTACTCATTTTGAGATGCATAATGATACATTTTATCCGATCCTTTATTTATTAAATGTGCATTCTTCTTTCTTATACAATTAATAACACTCAAAAGAAAAATAATTGTTAATTCTAACTAGGTCAATGTTAATTTTAATTTTTTTTATTAATTAAATTATATTTTATGGAAATACCTTTTGATAAAAATATTTTTTTTCTTTATTTTAAAATTTAAAAAAGTTCAGTAATTTTTTAATAATTATAAATATATTATATTTATTAACATAATAAAATATACTTTTGAAATTTTTGTTAAAGGATACTTTTGCAAAACACAATTTTACTAATTAATTATATATTAATAAAATATTTTTTAAATTATCATTGATTTTTTTAGTATACTACATAATAAAAAAATTATATATTGAAGGAGTTTTTGTCAAATATAATTATTCATAAAAATTGAGGTTAATTTTAATGTCTAAATTATAATCAACAACAATATTTTAAAATTAATTAAAGAAATTCAATTTTCTCTAAAAAAAAATATGTTTTCTAAAGTAAAATATGATAAATCAGAGCCACAGAAGAATAAAAAATTTCCCTTTTTATTATAAAAAATGTGAAGTATGAACATATATATTGAAAGTATATAATGCTTTGAACATTGAACTAAATAATCTTAGCCTTTCTTGGTAAAGTTCAATTCACTTTCAATCAACTATATATGTAACTCAAATTAAACATGAATTGAATTTCTGAAGAAGAAAAAATAAATTTAGGATATGAATGACCTGTAACTCTATAAAACTGCTTGTTTTTTAAAACATGATAAGATAAGATATTAAGAATAAGATATAAATGACAAAGATATAAAAATTAATATTTTATTTAATAATAAATTAAAATAAATTATAAAAATTTAATTTATTTTTTATTTAAAAAATATAATAATAAAAAATATAATTATAAAAATTAGTAAAAATAATAAAATAATAAAAAATAAATTGTGTTATTTATTAGTGTCTCAATATTTCTTTTATTAAAATTAACATAAAATACACTAATTTAATATTTTTAAATATAATATTTTTATCTGTATCTTATCTGCTAAATATAATTTTATATTTTTATATTTTTGATTTAGTGTTTTATCATTGTAAACAAACGTAGCTTAAGATATTACGAAACATTTATAAAACACGTGCTAATTAAAAAGTGAGATATTGACTATACGACATTGAATGAGGAACTCATCCACCTGAAATGTATGTACAATAAAACGTGATGAAAAGAAATTAAAGCTCTTTAAGTTTTGGTTGGTAATCTTATTATGTTCAATAAATCACATTTAATTTATGACACTTTTCATTCAAATATACAAAAAAACAAATCTCTACTCTTGAGTCTTGATATATCATATATACATACACATAATTTTCAAGATTTCACCTAATGTCTATGTATTTAACAGAAATGAAAACAGATTAGTTCATTGATAGATTTGTTCCTATTATTGTTGTTGTATTTTTTTAAAAAAAATTTATAACATTAACTTTTTTATTTATTTTATTTTTCTTAAATGAGTGAAATAAGAATAATTATAAAAAAATAAAATAAGAATAAAATGAAGAAGAATTAACAGAATATGAAGAAGAGAAAGAGAAAAAGTTTTGAATTATACAAAATTTATCATTATAAAAACATCGAAATTTCTTAACAAATAAATACATATACATTTTTTAGTTTTTACACCGAAACTTTATTATAAAAACATAAAAATGTCTTTTTTAATGCTACATTTTTTTCCCTTATTTCTTTTAATTTTTTTAGTTAAATGAATGTAGGTTCATCTTTTATCTTATTGATTTTGTAGTATTATGTGTTTCTTCTTTTTTATTGTTTGATTTTTTTTGTTTTTATTCTTGCTAAAAGGGTAAGGGAATAAGAAGAAGAAGAAGAAGAAGAAATATACTGAAATTTCTTAATAAATACACATAAATTTCTTAGTTTTTATACCGAAATTTAGCTACAAAAACATAAAAATATATTCTTTAATGCTGCATTTTTTTTCTTTATTTATTGGTTTAGGTTTAATTACTCTGTCAATCTCTATAATTTTACCAAATTTTCAATTTGGTCCCTATACTTTTTTCTTTTTAATTGGATCTTTATACTATATCAAATTTCATAATTAAGTCTCTATTGTGACAAAAATGTTGAAATTAACAGAATATTTTGTTTAACTTTACAGAATATTTAGTCAAGTATTAAACATATTCGTTTTGTTTAATGGAATATTCCGTTAATTCTAACATTTTTGTCACGGCAGGAACTTAATTACATAATCTAATACGGTATAGGGATTCAATTGAAAAAAAATATGGAGAAGTAATTGAAAATTCAATGAAACTATAGGGACCATAGAGTAATTAAACCTTATTTATTTCTTTATTTTAATTGAATGAATGTAGGTTCATTGTTTTTATTTTTGTTAAGAGTAAAGCAAAAAGAAACTTGAGAATGTAAAACAAAAAGGAAAAGATGAATAAGAAAAAAAATGATAATGAAGAAAAAAAAGAGGAAGAAGCAGTTGCAAGACCTAGAGTAATTTATCACGGCCTAACGCAAGTAGTTATGGAATGATTAACACTTTAGTATTACGACATCTCATTAGCAAGTTAATGTGCAGGAATAATCGGATAAATTGTGTGTGTTTTTGGTCGGATTGTAGATAACATTCTCCCGCACCTTAAAGAAGGAAGGATTGGACTCCTCATCGTTGTGCTGAGTTTTGAATTATGCAAAACTTATCAGCATAAAAATACACCAAAATTTCTTAACAAATACACATAAATTTCTTAGTTTTTACACCAAAATTACTAAATGATTGTAATACGCAAACTTAGTTCGAAAACAAGCTTATAAACAAGACTGAATCATGAACAAAAATAAACCCAAATCAGTTTTAGATTAGACAACGTCATTAATATGACAAAAATTCAACGATGACAATAATAATGACGATAACGATAAAAAAGATGGCGATGACGACGATGATGATATAATAACAACAATGATAATGATGGAGAAGGAAGAGGACGAAAACGAATGAAAAGAATAAATCAAATGAAAAAATGAGGAGGAAAGGGAGAAGGTAGGAATAGTAATGGTGATTACGATAACAAAAGGAAAAAAGAAAAAAAAAGAAGGAAAAAAACAGCAACTAAAATGTTAGAAAGAAGAAAAAGAAGAGAACAAATAAGAGGGGGAGAAGGAAAAGGAAATGTAAACGGAGAAAAAAATAGAGAATGAGAAATAGAAGGTAATAAATGGAAAAGGAGAAGCTTAGGTGCATGATTTGAATAACGGTTATAACAATTTGGTTAGACTTAGTTAAATATTTTAATAGTCGAGTTTTATTCTTAACAATTATATAAATACAAAAGAGTAAATTAAATTAATTAGTGATGCCTATAAATATATTAATCAACTAGTATATATAATAAACAAAATTTGCTTTGTGGCTTTACGTTTTGGTATGAAAAATCCCCATTTTGAGTAACTACGTAAAGAACCAACTCAACCAAGAGCAAGTTCTTAATAAAAAAAGGTATAATGACATTGAACCCAACATGTTCAAATTTTTACACAAAATATACATTGAATCCAAACCAATTCCCTTTAATTATGGGGGTCTTTGGGCAAAATAGTAAATTGCAATAATAGCTTTGAATGCGACTAGACATTAGAAGATTCAGTTGACACTACTCACAACCCAAAATGAATGTAAAAAACATGTTAAAATCTATCACATACCTTAGGCTACATTCAAATAAAATGTCTAAATTTTAAATTTAAATTATTGATATCAAATATAATAAATAAAGAATTAAAATTTATTTACTTAATAAAAAATATTTAAGATGAGTCCATAAGTGATAAGAAATAATCAATTCAAAAATTTTAACTCCACCTTTAATTAAAGGGTTCATCATTTGAATCTATAAGGAGATAAAATTTAACACGGTCTCTAAAACTTAATTAGTAAATTAAAATGGTTTTCTATTTTTAATAATGAAAATTTTTTATGATGTCAATTTTTATATAATTTTTTACATTATAGTTTGTACAATTTAAAATAAAAAAAATAATATTATTAAAATAGAAGTGATATTGCCATCTTCTTCAATAATAATCAAATAAGTCTCTAAATTTAGCAATTGTTTTCGTTCTTTCTTTATCCAAAAAATTTGTCTAACAAGTGTATAGATTTAAAATTTAAAGTAAATTACTTTATCATTTTATTAAATTTCAGAACTATTAATTAGACTTAAATATTCAATTCATTTTACAAAACATTAAAGCCATCAATCAATAGAAATTCACCAAAAAAATTTCTAACATAGTAATGAAAGATGGCATGTAAATAATTAAATCCGATCCACAGTATAAAAGAAATGCCAACATACGGAGGGCAATTTACATAAATAAAATGATTGAAAAAAATCTTTATGTAAATATAATATTGACAAATTCCAGATGCAAATACAACAAATACAATTGTATGTAATCTGCGACACTCTCTAGCAGAACCTAAATGCACATAATTCACTATATTCTGTCGCGGATTATGTAAAGAGCTTAAATACTTATAAACTGCTACAGGATATAGCAGTTTATGATCATATAAGTCCGAAGTCTATTCCGCTACACCCTCTAGCAGATTATAAAGAGAGTGCAAGCAAAGAAGATGCCTATATATACCCAGCAAGTTGTGTAGAGTGTCATTTTCATTCATTCATGATTTGAAGAATGGAAAGTGAAGAGAGTTTTTTAGTGTTAGTGTACTCTTCTGGAAAAATAAAAAAGAGTAAGCGGCACGGTATGAAGTTTACAGATAGAGAACCATTGAGTGTTTTCATCAGGTCGTCTGATACACTGTTGGATCTGAAGAGCAGTATATTACAGAAGTTGGGCGCGGGTGGCACAAAGTGGGTGAAGAAGCTGTTCTACAAGATTCCTATTGCGATTGTGTCAATTGGCGTGCAATATGAAACATTCGTGTTACAATCAGATGAAGATATGCAGGTGTTGTTTCATTGTCGTTGGAGTTTTCCGGAAGTGAGGATACACGAGTTGTTTGCGATTGGAACATGGGATCGATAGTTCTGTGCTTACTGTAAAGAATTACAGCATTTGGCGCAGTGTTGAGTACAGAGTGATGGAGTCGGATCATGTTAAGTACCATGGGAGATGCAAGAAGTTTGGGAAGGGTTGCACGTGGATGATTCGCATCAGCCTTCGAGCGTGGAAGGGAACCTGGGAGGTTCGACAGTACAATGGACCACACACATGCTTGGCTACATCGATATCAAGCGACCACACCGACAACTTGATTATCACGTGATCTGTGCGAAAATCTTTCCTCTGGTTCGAGCCAATGCGGCGGTATCGATAAAGGTGTTGCAAGAAGCTACCGAAGAAATGTACGGGTTCAGGCCAACTTACAAGAAGACGTGGTTGGCAAAACAGAAGGCGATAGCACAGATATACGGGGACTGGAAAGAGTCCTATGCCGAGCTACCTCGTTGGTTTCTTGGTGTACAGTCTACCATGGAGGGGACGGTTGCCTTGTTGAAGACGTCTCCGATTCGAGTTGGTGATGACGTTGATGACTCAACCTTGTACTTTCATAGTCTTTTCTGGACGTTTCCTCCTTGTGTTGAAGCTTTCCGACATTGAAAGCCATCAGTCAGCATAGACGGTACTCATATGTATGGCAAGTATGGAGGGACTTTGCTCCTGGCCATCGTTCAAGATGAAAACTCCAACATCTTACCTATTGCTTTCAGTCTCGTGGAGAGGAAAAATGCCAAGTCGTGGTCTTTCTTCCTGACCAATCTGCGCCAACATGTGACTATGCAATAGGGGATACTGGTTATCTCAGATAGGCACAATGGCATCAAGGCTGCACTAGAGAACCCTAACAGTGGGTGGTTACTCCCTCATGCGTACTGAGCATTTTGTATTCGGCATGTTGCAGCTAACTTCGCACTCAGTTTCAAGGGCACGGATGCAAAGCGTTTGTTTGTGAATGCTGCTTATGCAAAGACTGAGGCAGAGTTTCACTATTGGTTTGATATAATGCGGACTGAGAATCCGACAATGTGTGATTGGACGAATAGAATAGAATACGATAAGTGGACTCAGCACCAGAATGGTGACAAACGATTCGGTCACATGACGACCAATATATCTGAGTGTGTTAATTCTGTTTTGAAGGGTACACGGAATCTTCCGATTACCGCCCTTGTAAAGTCCACATATGATCGGCTAGCGGAGTTGTTTGTGATTCGTGGTCAGACGGCAGAGGCTCAGTTGGCCAGTGGTGCCAAGTTTTGCCAATCTTTTATGAAGGTGGTGGAGTGCAACTTGAGAGACTCCAGGTGCTTCACTGTCACCCTGTTCGATAGACACCAGTCTGAGTACACCGTTGCCGAGACGACACCGACCGGGAGCTTTTCACTTGGGACGTACCGAGTTTTTCTTCAGGATCGTACATGCGACTGTGGATACTTTCAGGCTATCCATTATCCATGTTGCCATGCAATTGCATGTTGTGTCCAGTCACGACTTGACTGGTCTATCTCTGTCGATGAAATCTACACCATGCAGAAGGTGTTCAGGGTGTACCAGATGGATTTTATGCTGCCAATACTAGAGGGACTTTGGCCACCTTATGACGGTCCGACCGTTATTTTGGATCCTAGCTTGAGGTGTGGTCGTGATGGGCGCCGAGGTCTACCAGAATCCGGAACAACATGGATGAGGCCGACCCTAACCGACCGAAGCGATGCAGACTCTACAGACAGCCTGGGCACACACATAGATCTTGTCCCCAGAGAGGCTCCACCGTTGCTGGTAGTTTGTAGGACTTCTAGTCTTTGTGCTTCTAGTTTTTTGAATTTTATTTTCTCATGTAGCAATTTACGTTTTCGGGTGTTAGTGTTAGTGCCTTTGGTTTGTTAGTGTTAGTGTTAGTTCTGACTTATTTGTATGACTTATGACATTTTTATTTTCTTTAACTATTAATCGTTGTATGACTTATGTAGTAATTTAATCTTTGTTAGTGTTAATGTCCGGTGGCTATTATATTTCTACGGCTTATTGCTTATGAAGAGTGTATTTGTATAACTTCGTACATTTTGCATCACGAGTTGTTACTATTGGACTGGTATTTATGAATATGTTCCCAAGCTTCCACTCTCTTCATAATCCGTTAGAGGATGTAGCGAAATAGGCTTCGAGCCCATATGATCATAAACCGCTACAGAGTGTAGTGATTTATGAGTATTTAAGCTCTCAACGTAATTTGCGACAGGGTGTAGCGAATTACGTGCATTTGGGTTTTACTAGAAAATGTCGCGAATAACATACAATTGTATTTGTTGTATTTATGTCTGAAATTTGCTAATATTATATTTACGTAAAAATTTTCTTCGATCATTTTATTTATGTAAATTACCCACGTACTGATCTAATAATTAAATCTAGTGAACAAGTAAAGAGAAAAACAATATTTATGAATTTTAAGATCATAATAATTCAGAGTCATGCTTATTTGCTTAATCAAGTGGACTTTCTTACTATAATTTGAAGAAATTGTTGGACTAATTATTTATGAAAATATTTCATCACTAAAATAAATTAATAAAAAATAATTAAAATTTATTTTATTTAATATTTATTAATTATTGTGTTAATGATTGCAATAATTAATAAATATTAGATAAGATAAATTTTTGCTGTTTTTTTAATAATAATTAAATTATTTAACAATAGATTAAATGAATGGATAAGAGACAAATTCTTTTAATAATCAGATCTTCAAGATTCCTTTTGTTGTTAATGCTTGACGTTTATTATGATTGAGCTATGATTATCATTTTTTTAAAACTATATTATTTTTGTTAGGTTTAGGCGTTATATCATTAGATTAGATAGCTTACATATAACCTAATTAACTAGGCATAAACACAACTATATTATTATATATTACAATAATCATGTGGAGGACATCATAAATTAATTCAGCTATAAATAAATTAATAATCCTATATTCACATTTATAACGAAACAAAAACCTAAACCCATATTTCTAGTGTTTTATAGAACATGCATTTGTTATAATTTGTATTTCGGTATTATTATTAAAGAAATTCTCCATATACAAGCATTTTTTTATACAAGTCTTTACAAGTTATTATATTAACGCGCTTGAACGTTACTGTACGTTCTTCTTCCTCTTCCTCTTCTTCTTTTTTTCTTTCGTTTCTTACTTTCTCTTTCTCCTTCTTCAACCGTTACTGCACAATTTCACTGCATCGTCTTCTTCTTCTTGCTGCACATTCTTCTTCCTCTTCCTCCTCTTCTTCTTCTTCTTTTTCTTGTTTTTTGCCTTCTCTTTCTCCTTCTTCATTTACGTGCTTTTCTCTTTGTTTTCTTTTTCGTTATTCTTGATTTCCATTATTTTTTTATATCAAGCTCTGAAATCATTTTTGAAGAAGAAGAAGTAGCAGAATATGAGGAGGAGAAAGAAAGAGTTCTGAATTATGCATAAGTGTCCTTTGGGTGTATTTTCTATAATCGTTTGGGTGTATTTTCTGTAATCGTTTGGGTGTATTTATGAAGTTTCATTATTTTCAAAACGATTTCAAAGCTTGATTTCAGAAACCATGAAAATCGAAAAAAAAGAAGTAAGAATACCAGTAATAAACGAGTAAAACAACTAATGAAAAGGCAAAGAGAATAACGAAGAAATATCGTTTGGGTGTATTTTCTATAATCGTTTGGGTGTATTTCTGAAGTTCTATTATTTTCAAAACGATTTCAAAGTTTGATTTCAGAAACCATGAAAATCGAAAAAAAAAGCAAGAATACCAGTAATAAATGCAAGTAAAACAACTAATGAAAAGGCAAAGAGAATAACGAAAAAATATCGTTTGGGTGTATTTTCTATAATCGTTTGGGTGTATTTTCTATAATTGTTTGGGTGTATTTCTGAAGTTTCATTATCTTCAAAACGATTTCAAAGCTTGATTTCAGAACCATGAAATCGAAAAAAAAAGCAAGAATACCAGTAATAAACGCAAATAACAACTAATGAAAAGGCAAAGAGAATAACGAAGAAATACATGGAGGAGGAGGAAGAAGAAGAAGAAGGAGAAGAAGAGGAAGAGGAAAAGGAAGATGAAGATGAGTTGTTCATAATTCACGGTGAGTGAAGAAGAAGAAGAGGAAGAGGAAGAGGAAGAGGAAGAGGAAGAGGAGTCGTTCATAATTCACGGTGAGTGTAGCGCTTTGGAAATTAAATAACGCATTAAAAGACTCTAATGTGTAGCAACTTGTAAAATGCGTAAAAACGTCATTTTATAAAGATATTTATGTATCGTATTATTATTGGAAGTATTAATGAACCAGTTATTTTTAAATTTATTAACAAATTAGAATAAAATAGATTTTTTTTATAACAATAATAATAAATTCAATTTTTTAGAGATTTAATTGTATTTTTAAATTTTTAGAGATTTAAATGTCTGAAAAACAAAAAGTTAGGGATATAATTGTCTTTTTATAAAAAAATTTAAAGATATTCGATTTAGATGGTATAATTCGATCGGATCAAATCGAGTTTAATAATTATAATACAGACAATTAAATTTATTATTGTTGCTATAATAAACTGATTTTGTTCTGATTTATAATAAAAAATAAATTATTAACCGATTTAATAAGAATATCCAATAATAACATAATACATATGAACGTCTTTAAAAAATATATATTTTTAGTATATTTATTAAAGTAGCCTCTTTATTATTATTATTATTACTATTATTATTATTATTATTATTATTATTATTATTAAATTCTGAAATATAACTAGATAAGTGATAGCACTGAAACTAATTGATTTTCTTAGGTGGTTGTGACAACCACGTACTGAAAGAGAATCAGAGAAGAAGCAGTGATAAACATGGAAAAGAACAAAGCCTCATCATGCAACTAAGTACAATATTGTAGAAAAGAATATTGCAACTGATTTTTCCATTTGGAGTTTATACAATAAAATAATATATAGTCACTTGTGCGATCTCAAGAGTTATTTCATGTTGGATATGATTCCCAAACAACTTTTAGGAAAATTTCTAAATATATCTTAAACATCCATGTTTCAATAATTCAGTAATTTTAATAGTGGATTTTAAAATAATAATCATAATTAATTTAGATTATCAGTATATTAATCAAATTAATTTAGATTGATTTGCTAGTTAATTTAGTAGTATGTTAAAATAAGTATTAAAATGTTTGAATTTTTTTTATGTGCGTCAAATCCTAAAATAGAGTTATGAATCGCGATAAATTAATTTTTAGTCTGTTATATTAAGAAATACCGTGAACAACAAAAATAAATAAATATTAAACCATAAAAAATGATTTTTCTCTTTACATTGTGAATATTTCTTATTTAATTAGTTTTGTTATTTAACTAGAAAATTGTTGATAATATCAATATTAAAAATATAATCAATCTTATTTTATGTTTTTATTGATTTAAGTTTGAGAAAAAGTGATTTTATAATAAGATATCAGATTTAAAATTCAATTCTTATTAATCGCATAAAAAATTATTTTAATGTAATATAGATAACAAGTTGATTATACAAAAAAATTATGTAAATCCAACAAAAATTCTTGTGTAAGTGTATATAAGTTTGTTCTTAAAACAAAAATTAATCTAAAAATAATTGTGATTAATTAATTATAATAAAATTCTATTATTATAAGTGTTCTATTTGTAGAAAGAAACAAAATATACAGCAAGAGTTGAAAGCACCGCTTGAATTGAATATTTAAAAAAAAGTGAAAGACGCATCAACAGTGTATATATTGGGATCTGCTGCTTTGATTCTGCAGATTCTCCCACCAAATTCAATTCACCCATTATTAATTTCTATTTTTTATTACAACCCCAGTTATTTCATAAATTTGATTTATTTATTTAGTTTTCTTTTACTATTTATTTCCTCTAGTTGTAAATACATTTTTAATTCAAAATTTATTTAGTCAAAAAATAAATTATTTGAAACAGTTTGACAATATTAATTAATTATTTGCTGATAATTCTATTAAATAAATGAGATAGTAATTAGTAAGTGAAAGAAAAAAAATAATTATAAAAAGTACAAAGAGATTATATAATTTTATGAATAATACTAAAAAACTAACTTATATTAACTAATATCAGTCAAAATACTTTTGAAATTATTTTATTTATTTTAAATTTTAAATCTTAAATTACAAATTTTTAATACTAAATTATAGACTTAAATTATAAAATTGAATAAGTAAAAATTAATTTTCTATATTCTCTCACACAAATAGTGATGTACTATATATTTATAAAGAAAATTATATAATATTTTTGTATTCTTTTAAATTTTTTTATTTATATATACGTTATTATATAAGTTGAATTATTACTAACTTAAATAATATATTTATTTCAAAAATAAAATTTTAATATACTAATAATATAAAATAAAATATTTTATATAGTATATAATCACATGTTTTTTTAAATATAGTCAAAATAAAAAATAATTATTTTTTATAATATAATTTTATAATATAAAAAAAATGACTATTTGTAAAAAAAATATTATTTTATAATTCAAAAGTATATAAAAAAAATGATCATTTGGATTCATAAAAAGTAAAAATATTAACATATGTGATATGTATTCACATTAAATTAAAATTAAATTTGTACTTATACAAAATATTTTTTGTGTGACAAAAATACTCATACATGACACTCTAACCCTCCAAAAGTAAAATATTTTTGTCACATAAAAAATATTTTATATGAATATAAATTTAGTTTCGATTTAATATAATATATATGTGAATATTTTTCATCTTTTATAAGTATAAATAATTATTTATTCTAAAAAAACTTTAATAATAACGGCATTTTGCCGTTCAATAAAAGAATCTATTTTATTTTCAATTAACAAAACCAATTGGTGTTTTTCTATATTGCAACTGGACCACTTTCCAAAAATATATTTTTTGATTGAACAGGTAAATACATTGTAAGAAGTAGTAGCCACTAGCCACTAGCCAGTTAGCCACCATAAAAGAATCATTTTCTCAAATCTTCTCTACTCCTTACATGAATTTAATTTTAATACATAATTAATATAAAGTAGTTTATACGTATATATTCAATTATAAAATATTATATTAATAAAAAGTAATTATATTTTATATTAAATACATAAATAATTATTAAAAAATAATATAATTATATAATTATATAAAATATTTTATAATTTCAACGCATCAAAATTAAACCCATTACTTTCCTAAAAGAATAAAATAATAAAAGAAAGAATGATTCAGAGAAAAATAAATGGAAGAAGCAGATGAAATTGGGAGAAGTAGGTCCCACACCACTTGGGTCTTCAACTTGGGACCCAATCCAATGAACCACTCTCACCACCACCTCTTATAAATCCTTCTCCCGATTCCTCTTTCCACCGCCATACCTCTCTTTCATTCCATTTTCCACTTCATTTTACCATTCTACCCCTCTCCGCAGCCACCGCAACCACCACAATCGCCGACGCTGGCGCAGCCTATAACATGATCGTAGAGATAATCCACAATACAGAAACAACAAGATCAAGAACAGAATCAACATCAACATCAAGAATTCGAAGAAGAAGAAGAACAAGAACGAGAACGAGAAGAATAGTGACGTCACTGGCATGGTGCGTTGTTACAGCTTAGGGTACATTCTGATCCTGGTGGTTCTGGCGACGTCGATGGTTGTTCTTCCGCTGATGCTGCCGCCGCTACCACCGCCGCCGCTCGTCCTCCTCTTCTTTCCGGTCGGCATCATGGCCGCCCTCATGTTTCTCGCCTTCTCGCCTTCCGATCAGCAACAGGTCGCACGAAACGTCGTCGTTTACGCATCGTAGATAGGAAAAATCAAAATTAGGGCACAAAATCGAAATCGAGATCGAAAATATGGCAATTTCGGTTAACCACATTTTAGGTTTCTGGAATGTTCGGATCGGTTTTCTTCTGGAAATTCGGGTCCTTCCATAAGCCAAGCTTTCTAATTTAGATTGGATTGCTTTTTTTTTTTGCTATTAGTTATTTTTTTTTAATTTTTTTTCTTTTTTTAGTTACGTGTGTTTATATAAAAGGAATTAATGTACAAGCACGGAAAAGAAAAGAAACAAAAATTAGAAAGGAAAGGAAAGATTCATTGTATTTGTGGCATTCAAACTTTTTTTGTTTGTTTAGGGCGTTTTACTTTGTGGACGAGTAATTTGAAGTAATCTTTGACTAATTATCTTAATGAATTAAACAGTCCATTTACCTATAACAAGTTAATTTTAACTCACGCTGTTTTTCTTCCTGTTTCTTTTTTTTTTTTTGCGTTTTTTCAACGACGTCTGTTTTATTTTATTTTTATTTTTTATTGTTGTTGTTAATGTATTTTTTTTATGATACAAAATTTATTAGAATAAAAATATAACAAAATTTTTTAATTATAATATATAATTTTTTAATTTTTATATTAAAATTTTATCATAAATGTATAAAAATATTTTTTTAATATATTTTTTATATTTTTTAAGTTGAATGAATATATGTTAATTTTTTTTACGTAATTTTACAGCATGCGTTTTTTTATTTTGTTTATTCTTGTTAAAAAGGTAAAAAAAAATTGAGAAGGTAAAATAAAAAAAAATAAATTAAAAAAAAGATGATAATAAAAAAGAAGAAGAAGAAATACCAACAAAAAATTAGAAAGAGGAAGAAATTATATAAAACTTATCAGAATATAAATAGATTGAAATTCCTTAATAATAACATAAATGTTCTAATTTTTACAAAAATATTTTTTTAATGTATTTTTTTTTCTTTTTCTTATTTCTGTCATTATTTGGGTCAGACAACGTTATCAATATGACAAATTTTACGATAACAATAACAGTAACCACGATAACGATAATGACAATACATATAAAAAGAAGACAGCAATAATTATAACGATAATGATCATAATGACGAAGATAATGAAAGAAAATGAAAAAAAAAAAGAAAAAAACAATTCTAATAAAAAAAAAAGAGGAGAATGAGAAAAAGATGGCAGTAATGTTGGTAACAACAATAATAAAAAAAATAAAAAAAACCACAACAAAATATGAGAGATGACAAAAAAAAGAAAAAAATATGCAGCAGAAATACAAAAAAATATATATACATGTGAGTGTAAATAATTTAGTTGCACATATTTAATTAAATAACTTATATATAGAAATTAATTCTCAATTAAAATACAACAAAAACTTAGAAGTTAGGACCATAACCGCCAAGTTGATGTCAAACATATAAATAAATGAACTTTTATTTTTTTGTTAAAAACTAATTTTTATATATTTTAGAATTATACATAGATAATTAATTATATAAAATATCTATAATTAAGTAAAATTATCTTTTTATTAAAAAAGGCTAGAAATAAATAAATAATTGTTTGAGGGCATTATAAAGTGATAAAGGAGGCTCTTATAATACTATCAATTCGAATTTATCGTATATGAACACAAGATACCAACAATATAAATATACAATTATATAAATTTTAAATTTTTAAAAAATACACAGATAAAATATAAAATATTTTTATTTCAATAAATAATTATATATATTATTTTTAAAATAAATTTAAAAATAATATATATTATAAGTAAATTACATATTTAAATATATGATAACATTTAAATATATTAAAATATATTAATAATTTTTTTAGTAAGAGATAATTAAATATCAGAAAAAATACTTATCGAACATTGTGAATGAGTGTGGTAGCTTTTGTAGTTGCCATTTTGCCAATTTGCTACATTGTGCTATGGGCTTCTTTGCTGTTTTCTTTGGGAATTGCGCTTTAATTTGAGCTTCTCAATGTCTTAAAATAATTTTTAATTTCTTTCTGGATGAAACTCATCGACTGAAATAAATAAATTCCTTCGCAATCATATGAAGCAGTGTTTTCTTCTTTTTCGATAATAGTGTTTTCTTCTTCCTCCTCTTCTTCATTCTACTACTTTTTCACACTCAAAATATTTATTTTTAAAAAATAGAGTAATTTGTAAATGCAATAATGTTATTTAATTCCTTAATGCAAATTGCGGATATTATGTTATAATAATATTAATTTTTAAAAAAACTTTGTAAATATAAAATGTGTTAATAAGGCGGCGTCGTTTTTCTTACACTTAATTATTGGACTCTAATTATTCTATTTAAAGGTTTAGGTTCTAAATAATAGCATTGACAAGATTAACCTAATTTAAAGAAGAACAATTAGTTTGTGGTAGAAACTCAGGTGCAGTCGACTTCACGTGAAGTCGATAACTGAAAATCGTTAGATAATTTGACTGATTTTACTAAATTTTCATCTAACGGTTCTCAACTATCAACTTTACATGAAGTCGATTGCACCTGAGTTTTAACCCATGCGAGTCCAAAATCAAGAACTAATCTCTAATTTCATCATCGTTCACTTCAATGAAGAGAGAATGGTCATAAAACTTGTTGCTTCTAAAGATCAAATTCGAAAAATAAGATTTAAACAACTCAAACAACTACCTGATGCTACATTTCATGTATCTTGCAAGCAAATCTGACAATGTAAGCTTCATTCTCGCTGAAGCCTGTTTCCTTGTCTTCTGTTTTTCGTTTTATTATTTCATAGGATGTTAGAAAACCATTCTTGTCACTTGCAACTGCAACCCCAAAATATAAAAATAAAATAAAAAAGTAAGCTGAACATATGAGAAATACATGGGCTAGAATTAGTTGGAAATAATTGCATGATTTTATATTTGATAGGAATGGAGTGCACATACAAGATTGTGTTACAATGTTTTCATGTATTTGCACATCCCATGTGACACTAAAAGAACATGTCGAGCTCAAGGCTTACACAAATTTATCATACAATTTATGACATTCAAATGCTAAAAAATCATATGAATTGGTTAGCTCTTCAAATTGTGTTGTGGAGAGGTTACCGTTACACCAGACAGGATATTGCAACCCCACTTTCTTTATGGCGAATCAGCACCATCTAATGTCTCACATTTCATTGTCAATGATGTCCCTCATCATCTGTATCGGGACCAGCCCTTCGGTTCGGATCGCATCCTTGTTCGGATCCGGACTAATGAAGAACACAGTCGGGAGCCCTCGGACCTGAAAGATATGGAGATTTAAGCGTCATTGAGAAGATGTCTTCAAAATGGAAACAAGAAAGGAAGACGCTTGTGTCTAAAATCTAGATCTGATGCTAATGTTTGTAAAAACAACCAATTAAATATTAGTGCATGTCAACAGATATGTAAGATCTAACTATTTTATTGTCTTGAATAAATAAGGTAAGTACATCAAAGTCTATGATATGAACATATAAAACCGAAAATCAACTATCAAATCAGTCATCTGTATAGAATATGAATACACACTGAAAATGTGTAAAACAACACATATATATACACAAATACATGATAGCCCATTTGATTGCTAATTTTTAATGTATACATAACATTTTCTATATGCATATGTCTGTGTTGAAAATAGCAGATTGTGTGTCATTGTGATATTTCGGAAAAAATTATGAGATCAGACTGTAAATCCCAATTTATTATATTTGGATTTCACTCGAAACATCACAATCCGGTAATTTTACACAAATGGTTGAATTTTGGTGATGTGAAGTTGTTTTCTTTTTAATTTAGTAGTTTATTCGAATGATGGAAAAGAGATTAATACCTGCATGTCACGTGCAAATTCATATTCATCATCTGTATCAACCTTCACAATCATCGCATTCTTCTCGTACTCAACTGCAAGCTGAAAAAATCTAAATGGTAAGTTGCTTCTGATCTATCCAATTTACTAATCACCACTGAGATCATTCATAAGTACCATCCTAATAAGAAACACAATTTCAGTTAAATAATGCTGTTATCATAAATTAAGATAAAATCATGCAAATCTTGATACATAAGGTTAGTGCAAAAATAATTGATAGTTCTCAGGGAAGGTGTTAAGTACCTAAAGCATATAAAACAGTTATAATCAGATCCAGGAGATTTTGTGCATTCTAACAGATGACGATGATGATGACGACGATGATAATAACATGATTATTGGAAAGGAAATTGTTCCTTTGAAATAATTAGTATTAGACAAGTTAGCTAATACCAGTATGAAATTTCAGTAAAAATAATGTAAACTTATTCTGCTTGTAAATTGGTTGCAAACTCAGGGCATGGCACTCGGCAGAAATTACTTTCTAATTTTACTTAGAATATTATGAACAATTTTACAATCCATTAGTTAGTACTGATATTTTCTTCAGTAAATTCTGGAGAAATTCAAGGATTGGAGCTCCAATTACAGGAAAAAGAAACAAGACTGTCCATTAAAATATTCTACATTATTCTGCTTGAGCACAACATAATCAAACTCTCCAAACTTTTTGACTGAAAGAGTCCAACTAATTTTGACTGAAAGAAACGTAAGTAATATTCTATTTTAGGCTGTTTTCCCACAAGTAATATCTTATCTAATAAACCTTGTTAACTTAAAAACATTTATTTTCCACTAAGTTCATCCTAGCACAGTAAGAGAATAATGGTGATGGATAAAAAATGCAGTAGCCATAATTTTGAACATATCCTTGGAAAGTTTCATGAATTCTTAATCATCCCATCTTCCCTAACATAATAAGAAGTGTTAAGATCTTTCACTCTCTTCCAAATTTTTCACTTCTGCTACCAATATAGTTTGGAAGAAAATCCCCATCACTTAAGGAATGTGCTTGCAATAAATACACCACATTTTGTGGTTGATCAGACCTAACCACATACTCTCCAATAGAAGGAGACCCGGAACAATGCATACAAACGAGATTTCAGATTTCTTGTCATATTACATAATGATGAAATTAATAATTTCACAAAACCAAATATATTCAAATATGAAATGACAAAAGATTTGAACTATATAAAGCAAGCCATTATGCCTTCAAATAATTGACTTCAAATTTGTCAAAACCAGCTATGGCCATCTGTAAAGAACAATGCTCCTAACAATGCTCTTGCAATAAATACACTCTGTTTTGTTATTGATTAGTTTAACCAAATACATCATCAAATAGAAGGAAATACCTAACACCAGGGCCAAGGAAAATGAACAAGATTACAAACTCATTGTCATATTAGATAATTAACCATTTAACAATGTCTTAAAAAAAACCTGTTCAAATATAAAATGGCAATAGAATTTTGAAATATCAAAAAAACCATTTCCATTAGCCTCCAATTACCCACAATAGCTGTTACTTTCTGCAAATAATTGAGATAAATATCGATAAGAATCGAATTTTCAGGTGTGTAAACCGGTTACAAGTAGATCTTTGTTCAACCCGGTGACGCCAAAGGTTCAAAAGATTAAAAACTCAAAAATGATAACAATCTTCTTCTATCTCTATGGTAATACACGCAATTTGCTTTCTAGAAATTTGAAACCAACATCACATAAGCATTCAAGGATATACAAAATGACGAAAACAAGAGTTAGTTAAGCATTTACTTCATCAACTAAACCACATATACCATTTCAAGTTCTTGAGCCATTAAGATGCAGGGTCCACACCATGTTGCATAAAAATCAATAATAAGAGGCACATTTCTTTCTCCCTTTACAAGCTCTTGAATTTCCTCTGCTGACAACTTTTTCTGCAAATCCAAAATAACAAGCAATGCCATTACTACTAGAAAATACATCAACATTTTCATAATTAGTTCAACAAAAAAAAAGAGTAAGAAAATAAAAAATTCTTTCTTTACATAAAAGTTACCAATAATGTAAAAAATTAGTGTTCAATGCTTTTATTATGCATTTTTTAAAATAAAAAAAATAAAAATTTCTACTAATACTAACCTTTTAACATGTGCCAGACACATGATATCTAAACCCTAAAATATTTTAGGTGGAAAGAATACTCGTGAATTTCGGTATGCAGATGAATTGGAATCACTAAGCGCGAATTAGTATGTAATATGTCACTTAATTAGTGAATTTAAGTATGATTTGCACTGTAGGAAGCTAAAAAGCAAAAAAATTACAAAAAGAAAAGAAAAATCCATAACCTAAAATTTTTTATTGTTGAAAAATGTTTATAAAATTGAAGTAATTTAAGAAAGATAAGATAATATGGGACATACCACGAGGTAATCTTCTCTGACGTATTTACCCTTGGGAGGGTTGCATAGGAATTTTCTTGGCATGGTGGAGAGTGAGAAAGGGGAATTGGTTCTTGTTGAAAAGGTAGGGTTGTTGTTGTTGCGAAGAGAAACGGAGAATGGTTTGGAATTGGAAGAGAAGAATGAAATGGGTGAGAGTGTGAGTGTGGCCACACTCTGATTGCAATGGAGAAGAACCATTTTGAGGGGAGGAGGAGAAGAAGAAGAAGAAGAAGAAGAAGAAGAAGAAGAGTTTGGGGTTTATGTTTCTGTTATGGGGTTTATCTCTTTTACATTTTTCAGCTCCGTATTCTTTTTTATTTTTAGATTTTTTTTCCTGGAAAAAAGGAAACATGTAATAAGTCAAATTAAGGATAATAAATTGTTTTTCAACTAAGGATTAGTGGGTGGTTAGTTTATTCATCTACTTAAATTTCGTCGAGAATTCAAATTTTATTCTATGACAGATTAATTTTTGATTTGTTAGACTAAGAAATCAGTTGACTACACTAAAATGTTGGACTTAATAATAAAATAATTATTTATAAAAAATATTAAAATTTTTAATTATTTATTTTTTGATAAATCTTTTTATTACTTAACAAATTTTTGATGTAAAAATATTTTGAGGCTGTCATTTTTTTTTTGTTTTTCACGATATCTCCCAACCCAGTAGATCGATAACTAATCTATCGCAGTACTAAGTTCTATTTAAAAATTTGTCATTGATCAATGAATTATTGCATGTATAAGACGAAATTCAAGGCTGCCATTTTTCAATTCACCTTTTTTTTACCAAATAATTTAATTTCATTACTCAAAGATATAAGGTACAACGTTGACTCATTGAGAGATTAAGACTAAGAAGGAGAATAAAAAACCCTGAATTTAGTAAAAAAAAATTGGGTTGAATGGGTCAATGGGCTATTGGGTTTGGAAATGGATTGGGCCTGGGTTATAGGTTGTTGTAGGCCTTTCTTCTTTACTTCCTTTTTCTTTTTAACCCGACTTAAAACCAAATAATCAGCAAGACCAAAAAAAAAATTTAATTATCAGCTATTGCATGTGTATGATATAAAGTATAAACTATGATTTGATTATTATATGATACATCAATTGCAGATAACATTTTACGAAAGAAAAATTTTTCTATCTTCAAAGATTCGTGAGAAAAGAGAATATGAATTGATTCGGAACATATTAAGTCAATCTATTCGACCTACGTCATAAAGAAGAATAGTTCATTACTTTTTGGTGTTTTCAGATACCCCTAATATACTTTCAACATAACAATAACAAAGAAGAAGTGGAAACATAAAGAAAAGGACAGAAATGGAAAGGAACCAATCAAAATGGATTATAGCAAGCGAAAAAGCTCCACCGTTTATTGGAATTGAGTTGAATAAATGACCAAAGTAAAAAAATTAATTAAAAAACTAATTTGAATTAATCGAATACCGAGCTTAAGCAAATATTAGAAGTTTAAATTTATGTCATAATTTATTAGCTAATAAAATTTCAAATAAAACTTAAATCTGCTATAGATTAATTTTTAGTCTCTTAGACTGAAAGATAAGCATAAAAAAAAATAAATGGATCTCTAATTTTTAATTCGAATACACATAAGATTTTTTACTAATTAAAAATACAAAAAGGTCTCCGATTTTTTAAAATATGAAATATTTAAATTTTTTTATTTAAAATATATAAAGACTAATTGGCCTTTTAAAAAAATTTAGATATTACGCGTTTTAAAAAGTGTTGAACGTTTTTATATTTTTTGTTAATAGATACTTATTTGTCTTCAAAATAAAAAATTAAAGACTTATTTATCATTTGCTCAAAAAATAAATTAAAATATCTGCTATATATGATTCCTCAGCACAATGACTAAAAAGGAGTCTTCATTAGAAAGCCATTAGGATTAGTGGCTATGAATCACCAAAAATACCTTTCAAAAGGCACATAAAAATAGAGCTAACACAACAAATAAAAGTGCAACCATCTTAGTGACATGGAGAAGAGAAAGTAAAGAAAAAAATAATTAAAAAGTAGACCATAAAATGGAAAGGAAAATGACAATAATGGCTATATATATATATGGCCAAGTCTCTGGTGGCCATGCCTATGGTAACTAGTGGTGGCTATAAAATGCACCTTTAATAAAATTTAAAGATGTGCTTACGTGGCAAAATCAAAACCACACATTCTAAAATCACATTTTTCACTTAAAACCGTAACTCTTCACAAAGAAAAGCGTTACCTAATGGAAAAAAGTAAATTAGAAGATTTAAGAGAAGAAATAATTAAGTTATCAAAACTAATAGATCAAAGATTAATGATTTTAACTAATGTTAACTGTAATGACACCGAATTCTTAAAATCAATACAAAATTATTTTTCTCAAAATCTTTATTTTACTATAAGTTTTATTGAAGGACTTCAAAAATCTGAAAAAACTTATTTTTCACACGAAAATTCTAAAAAATGTTACCATGGAAATGATTCCCCACATCTATATCATACTTTTAACCCACAATTAAATTCTATAGTAGATATGCTTGAAGAAATATTAACATCCATAAAATTTCAAAGAAATAAGGAAAAAGAGAATCCCAAGGAAGAAAAATTTCAAAACATAATCAACATAACATATTTAAAAGTAAAACAACCACTAAAATTATGAATATTGAAGAAAAATTAGAAGAAGTTACAATGCTTTTTAAACAATTAAAAATGGCTCAAGAAAATAATATTATGGAACAGGAATTTCAAATAGAAGAAGAATTAGTAAATTCTAAAAATATAGAAAATGAAGAACATATCTTAGATTATTCAAGTGACGAAGAACCAGCAATTCCAATACAAGTTAAAAATGAAGCTGGAACATCTAAGGATAATCAATCTCAATTTAAATGGGAAACAGGTTTTGATAATTATGCTTTTAAAAAGGGTTTATAAATAAAGATTCAAAATATACAAAAATACCATCAAATACGTCCCTAAAATCCAGGAAATAGAAGGAGAAAGAATGCTTGACTTAGACTGTAAAAAGAATGAAAAAGAAATTTTCGAAAATTGGTTGAATTCCTTTTTATTAGAAGCTTTTACTAATCCAAAGCTTAGTGAATTGTCTGGAAGAGATATTTGGAATTACATAGGGTTTCATACTAAAGGAACTATAAGAGATTATATGACATCAATAGAAAACCAAATAATAGAAGATTTAGCAACAAAAGCAACAGCTTATGATAAGATATTATATAATGATGATTCTATAAAGAATTTTTTGGAAAAAATATTATAGATCATAAACAAGAAGTCTATAATAAAGAATATCAAGAAGCAAAAAACCATTTAGCTAATATTCAGATATATGATCTATGTAATGTGAAATCTTATATATGCGAACATAGAATACATTATTACAAATTAAAAGAAGAAGATAAAAATCATTATCTTAGTATGTATATAACAAAACTTCCATATCCTGCTAATGAATTTATAATGGAAAGATTTATAAGAGAAATAAATAGAGGGACAATTGAAAATAATTTTGGTGGAGCAATCTCTGCAATAAGAGAGAAAATAAAAGAACATTGTATGCAAGAAGCAACTCAAAAAAGATTTGCGAATATAATTAGAATTTGTTGTCAGGATAATGAAGAGATACCCCAAAAATATGGTCTTAATAAAAATTTTCAAAGAAAAAGAAAATACTATCCAAACTGGAGAAAAAAGAGGTATTTTAGAAAAAGAAATAACGATAAAAACAAAAGACAAAAAAATGACTATTGTCCGAATAAAAAAGAAAATTGTAAGTGTTGGTATTGTCAAGAAGAAGGATACTATGCAAATAAATGCCCGAAAAAGAAGGATAAAAAAGATCTTACTAAACAAATAGAAATTGCTAAGTCTTGTTTCATGGAACCATTAGAGGAATCTGATGATAACTTAGACTATATTTTTGAATATGTCTCGGAAACAGACTCAGAGACTGAGTAATAATGCCACATTTATTACTATAAAAATAACAGAAAAGTTTATAAATGCTTTCATAGATTCTGGAGCAACACAATGCTTTGCTAGTTCAAATATAAAACTTGATTGGAAAAAATTAAAGAAACCATTAAGAGTTAGAATAGCTGACAAATCAATACATAAAATTGACCAAAAAGCAGAGATGGTTGAAATTTTTATTCAAAATTATAGGTTCATTGTTCCATCAATATATATGTTAGATTCTGGAATGAATTTTATCATAGAAAATAACTTTTTAAAGCTATATCATCCATTCATTCAAGAATTAACATATATAGTTTTAAAAGCTCCACACGATTCTTCAATAAATCAAAAATCAAAACGTATAAAAATACCAACTACTACTATAGACAAGATTCTAAAATTTAAAATATTTTCTATTTTAGAGACATGTTATTTAAATTTATGCTTTCAGATAAATATTCCGAAAAATAATCTTGAAATAAAGATAGAAGAACTTTTGGATGAAATTTGTGCTGAAAATCCTTAGATATTAAAAATACAAATAACGAATTATTCTAAAATTTAAAATATTTTCTATTTTAGAGACATGTTATTTAAATTTATGCTTTCAGATAAATATTCCGAAAAATAATCTTAAATAAAGATAAGAACTTTTGGATGAAATTTGTGCTGAAAATCCTTAGATATTAAAAATACAAATAACAATTAATAAGCATTAAATTAAAAGATCCTACAAAAGAGATAAATGTTCCAAATAGAATTCCTTATTCCGCAAGAGATAGAGAAGAGTTCTCATTAGAATGTAGAGATCTTTTGGAAAAAGGAAATTATAAGATTAAGTAAAAGTCCTCATGCGGTTCCAGCCTTTTATGTCGAAAACATAATGAAATTAAAAGGGAAAGGGCGAAGAATGGTTATTAACTATAAGAAGATGAACGAAGCAACTATTGGTGTGCTGCTCATAAACTTCCAAGAAAAGATTCTATTTTAGAAAAAATCAAAGGAGCAACTTGGTTGTCATCTCTGATGCAAAATCAGGATATTGGCAACTTCGTTTAGACGAAGAAACAAAGAAATTAACTGCTTTTACTTGCCCAACAAAAGAATCAACAAGTGTGTTGCTCTATGAATGGAATGTATTACCATTCGGATTAAAACAAGTCCCATGTATTTATCAAAGATTTATGGAAGAAAATCTAAAAGAATTAAATGAATTTGTTTTAGTGTACATTGATGATATACTAATTTTTACAAAACAGGATAAAGAAGATCATCTTCAAAAATTATTAATAGTTTTAGAAAGATGTAAAGAAAAAGGATTAGTTCTTAGCAAAAAGAAAGCAAGAATAGCAAAACAAGAAATAGAGTTTCTTGGATTAATTCTATCTACTCAAGGTAAGCTAAAACTTCAACCCAATGTTCTAGAAAAGGCAAATTTATTTCCTAATAAAATAGAAGATAGAAAACAATTACAAAGATTTTTAGGGTGTATAAATTATATTTCCGATCAAGGATTTTTAAAGAAAATAACAGAATACACTAAAAGCTTATTTCCAAAAATAAGTACTAAAAATAATGGAATTGGGATGAAAAAGATAGTATGCAAATTCAAAGAATTAAAGAACTTTGTGAAAAACTTCCAGAACTTTATATTCCAGAAGAAAATGACTACTTAATAGTAGAAACAGATGCTTCAGACATAACCTGGTCAGGATGTCTAAAAGCTAAGAAAGCTATAAAAAGTTTGGAACAAGAAAAGAATCATTAGATTCTAAATATTCCCCAAAGGAATTACTTTGCAGGTATATTTCAGGGACTTTTACTCCAACAGAACAGAGATATACCACTCATGAAAAGGAAACTCTAGCAGCAATTAAATCTCTTAAGAAATAAAAAATTGATTTACTACCCAGAAATTTTACATTAAGGACAGATTCAAGTTACCTAACAGGTTTTATACGATATAATTTAAAAGTTGATTATAATCATGGACGATTGGTAAGATGGCAATTATTTTTGTTACAATATCCAATAAAAAATGAATATATTAAGGGTGACAAAAATGTTATTGCAGATACATTAACAAGAGAATGGAGTTCGTCTACAACGCATTAGATCAAGAAATTCAGAAATACGAACAAGAACTCGAAAAATGCAAGCATTGTCAGCAAATAAGGACACAGATCCAATCCCTCAAGAAGGCCATCGAAGCAATGAAATCAACATAACAACCAAAACCATCAGAGTTTAGCCAGCTAAGCGTGGTAGACAAATCAGGTGAAGAAAAAATTTTAGAAAATAAAATAATTGCTGAAATTATCAAAAAATTCACCCAAGATAAAAAATATTATGTAATTTATAATGGCCCCATGAAAGGAGTATATGATGTCTGGGAAAAAGCAGCACCATTTACACATCAATCAAGGATAATTCATAAAGGAGGGTTTTTAACACTGGAAGAAGCAAATGAATCTTTCAGGGAATATGAAGCTCTTCATCCAGAGCAAACCCTAAAAAGAGCAGATAAAGCTCCAATTCAAACCCAGAGAACAGGAATAATAAGAAACATTCCTACAAGAGCTGAAATCAAGGAAAAGAAAAGGGTCTGTAGATCAAATCTCAGAGAAACCCTTAACATAGTCCTGAATTGGACTGAAGAAAAAAGGGCAATCTTGGGATATTATCCTATTGCCAAAGAACAGCTAACAAAGCTAGTTATGTTTCCAGATGCTTCCCCATCTGACACCTATCAGTTTTTCCAGTATGGATTAATTGATACAATTTTAATTTTTAATGATTTGAAAATTATTAGTGAGTTTCCTGCAGGATTCATTGATGCAGTAAAGAGATTTAAAAATATGATTGACAACGTAAATCCAAGGGACATATCCCTAAAATTTACGAATAGTCAACCTATTTTTAATGAAGAAGAAGAATGCTTGGTTCCAACACATCAAGTAATCTTCATGTCCGTCTTCCCAGAAAATTTTCAACCAATTGATCAAGTTCAAGATTTAACAATCTACAGTCATGGAATTTGAATCAGCATTCTACAACTTATCTGGACTCTTAGAAAAGCTCCCCGAAGGGATAAAGAGGAATCTCTGCTATTTGATAAAAGACAGAGAAGACCACAAGTGCCAGCTATGTGTCTCAGAGTTATCTAAAGAAAGTAATAATGAAACAGAATCAACCCACATGATAAAGGAAGAAGACAACACATCTGAAGGTCACATAATGAAAGAGGAGGACAGCACATCTGAAGCATCTCTCAACATTATTGCATAGTGACGTAAGCGCTTAGGTCATAGAGCACCAACAATGTAGCTGGTGCAAGATAATAAACAATGACGTAAGCAATGACGCCATAAGAAGGGTAAGGATGGGAATTGTCCATCAGACCCAACCATTATAAATAGGTTGCTTAGGCAATTGTAGAAGGCATCAGAAAACAGAAAGCAGGAGGCTAAGAGTACTCATATGCTAGGAGAGCAAGGAGGAAGCTGCCGAGGCGATTCTGTAGTCTGAAAAAAGAATTCCCTTAGGAAAAATAGTTTTAAACTCCCCTCTGGAGTTAATATCTATAATCTCCCTCTGGAGATAAAACATCTTATGTAAAATATAAATAAAGGAAGTTTTTTCTCCAGAAAGGTACGCCTTTATCCTAATCTCTTAGTTGAATTTATTTAGAAAGCTTAGAATTAATGGAAGAATCTGATTATTATAGATTAATTGCTTTATTAGATAATGAAAAACAGGCTGTTCTAAAAACAGAATTAAATCTCAAATCAAATGAAAATTTTAATAAACAAAATCTTTTAAAAGAAGTTTTTAATCGAAAAAATATAATATACTATGGAAAAATTCAACTTGAAGCCCATATAAAGATAAAATCTGCTAATGGAGAACTTGAAATAGCTTTGATAAATGATGAAAAATTAAGTAAACAGATTGAGAAAATTAAGGATCAACAAAAAAGATCTAAAATTGGATGGATTCATATTAGTACTATACAAGTCTTAATCAAATCTACATATATGAAAGGAATTAATTCACCAATAAGCTTAGCAATCTGTGATAAAAGAATTACTGATGACCCAATAGATCAAATAATTAGAATTATTCATGGAAACTTGGCAAATGTAAATGTTAAATTCAATGCGCATCTTGGATACGCTATACCTTTATCAACTGAAAATCTTGGAAGATCTATAAGTTTAGCTTATAAATTTCACAGAAAGAATCTAATGGAACAAGATGATGAACCATTTTCAATTACATATGCAATAAATTACGCTTTAACAAATAGCCATCATAGTATAATATTTAAAAACAGAGAAAGGATTTATGTTGATGAATTATTTCAGAAAATTGTAAAAACAGAAATACCAAAATATAAAGCTATTGAAAACCCAGTTCTATTACTAAAAGAACCATAAGGAAAATTAGTTTCATCGAATTTTCAAATAAGAGAATCTAAAATCAATAGCCCTTTAAGTTTATCTAAGTTAAAATTAAAGAAGAAAGTTCTGAAATAAAAGAACTAAAAAAGGTCGAAAATTAAATGAGACCCTAAACACTAAACTATGACAATAAATAAAGAAGAAATATATGTAACTTATCAAGACAAGAAGCAAGAGCTCTTTGAAAGAGAAAATCGTTTGAATTATTTACAGTTTTCTGAAAAAAGAAATAGGACGAGAAAATTAAAAAGTAAAATAAAGGAGTATAAAAGGGAATTAAATAATCTTAAGATTGAAATTGATGATCTTATAATAAAAAGGATAGAAATAAGAATAAATATAAACAAGTTGAAATTAAACTTAAAAAATTTTATAAATGCCTGGAAAACCATATTTGACTTAAAAGAATTGAAGCTGCTAAAGAAAAAAGAAATGAAATTGAAATTAAACGATATTTAGAAACAAGAGAAAGTGTAGAATAAGAAGTTATTGGAATTTGAGAAATTATATTAAAGAAAAAGACAAACAGATAAAAGATTTTATATACAGTAATCCATGCAAAAAAGAATATTATAAACTAAAACAAGATTAAAAAGTTATAAATCAAAATTATAAATATACATCAAAGACTAGAGAAATAGTAGAAATAGTCAATACTTTAGAATTTACAAATTATTTTTATTCGAAGTTAAAAGTTAAAAATTTGGTATCAGAGCCAAGTTAACGATTAAGGGTAACACTGTCTCTTTAAGCAACACTTTTAGTAATACACTTTTAAATTAAAAAAAAAATTCCACAATTAATTGGTAAACTCTTTGTAGGCACTATAGCCACAATAAACCAATGGCCACGACAGAACGCACCTATATATATATATAGAAAATTACTCACATAAAGACGCTTTTAAATATATTTTTTTAATAATTAAAATTTAATTTATATAATCGATTAAATTATGTTATTTTTGTCAAAATTAAACGAAATAAATCAATTTAACCGAAAAATCGATAAACAAAATCTTGAACTAATTTAAATTAATATTTTTTATAAAAATGACTATAATTTTTCTATTATAAAAAATAACTTAAAATATTTCTATTATATATTTTAAAAACTCTAAATCCTAATATATAATACCCCTATTATATATTATAAATTAGATGTATACCAACAATTACAATGGTATTCTACAATTTATCAGTACAACATTTAATTTCTCTTATATTTACAATTGCATTAGCAATATGTAAAACTAAAACTACATAAAACTATATTCAAAATTATCATAATTATCATTATGATTGTATACTACATTTTAAAAAGCATAGCATTCTAAAGCATATTTAATTTTTATACACTAACCGTGTAAATTTTTTTTTATAAAAACATCTAATTTATATACAATTATTTTACATATAAATCAAAAATCAACATTCAATTAATTATTGATATAAAATATATATTAAAAATAAATTAAACAATATATATATTTATACATAAATACACAACAATTAATTGAATAATTAATTTTATAGATATAATAATATTTTTAAATTATATATTATTATATTATAAAAAATAACTAATTTTCAAATTCCCAACCTAAATCATAAAAGCATAGCTATTAGTTTTTGTTAGAAATGGAAGCACATTAGCCGGTAGTGGAAGGAAATAAAAGGAAGGGATGATTATAATGAATAAAAGAAAAAAACTTTGTGAAATAATAATTAGATGAAAACTTATGTGCATTTAATTTTAAGTAAAATTGATAAATGAGAGCGATTAAATAATTTAATTGATTTGATTAAATTTTTATTTATCAACTTCACACGAAAATTGCACTACTTATGTGAAAATTCAGGTGCAGTCAACTTCATGTGAAATTAATATCTGATAGTCATTAGATAAAAATTTAGTCAAATCATCTAATGACTCTTAGATATCAACTTCACGTAAAATTGAATACTTCTGAATTTCCACCTTCTGCTTAATAATAGAGTGATGAGAAATCGAAGGGGATCAAAATAAGAGAGAAAGGGAGTGGGTGACAGAGCCACGTGAGTGACCCACCACTAGTCCACTTCCACCACCACCACCACCACACCGAGGCCCAGTGGATGTCTTAGTTGGCTTCATATCAACGCTAACAGCCAAATATAATTCACAACAAAAACCACCATACACTACTACTTACTATATAACACTATTTATCATTCCTCACTATCAGCCACTACCACTTCACACAAAAAAGTTAAGCCATTCAATCATTAACTTATTTGACAAACTCAACCATTTTTTTCTTAATAAGAAAAAATGTTATTTCTATACCATGAAAAATCATCTACAAATTAAATTTGTAAATAGTGTTTTAATTTTTATTTTTCAACAAGCATGTTAGCAAATACACACTAAATAGTGTTTTAATTAAAATATTAATTTATTTAATATATTCACTGACATAATTATTTTTTTAAAATATTTACTATTAAGTGAAATACTTTTTTTTTCCTTCTTCTTCCCTCTTTTTCCATCATATTGTTAGCCATTCTTTTTTTTTACTCTCTCTTTCTGTCTCTCACTTTCTAATGCTACTGGATGCCTTCTTCCAAAGACTGGTGAACTCGTTGCAGCAAGAAGGGTTAAAAATTTTATAGTTCATGGGTGGTTATGAGATATGGAAGACAAAGACGAGGACAGTAATAGCAACAAAAATAACAACCATCATCATCATAACCATCCAAAAGAAGAGCCACTAATAACAAGAAAACACAACACTATTGGAGGCGGCAGCGGAGGCGGCGGCGACAGATTAAAGAGAGACGAGTGGAGTGAAGGAGCGGTTTCCACCCTTCTAGAAGCATACGAATCAAAATGGGTTCTTAGAAACAGAGCAAAGCTCAAAGGCCATGACTGGGAAGACGTTGCAAGACACGTGTCATCAAGAGCCAACTCTACAAAATCGCCCAAGACACAGACGCAGTGCAAGAACAAGATCGAGTCCATGAAGAAACGCTACAGATCAGAGTCTGCTACCGCTGATGCTTCATCTTGGCCGTTATATTCACGCCTTGATCTTCTCTTGCGTGGGGCGGGGCCTGTGGCCACATCTTCCACGCTCGTAGCTTCGCCACTGCCACTGTCACCAACACTGCAGGCAGTGCCGGTGACGGTGACGGTGGCTGCTGCAGCGACTGGTTCTCATCAGTCGCTGCACTTTAGCAATAACCAACAACCTTTGATGTTGTTGGAGCAGCCGCCGTCATCACAAGCCCTCCATCAACCACCACCACCTCCTGGTGCTGCTCCTCCACCTCCTGCCACCACTGCGCAAAACTCGCATGGATCCAATGGCGTCGAGAGAGTGATAACCAAGGTATTGATTTTTTGTTTAACTAAAACTTTTTCATCCTGGAAATTATTGACTTAATTTTGATTATTTTTAAGCTTATATTAAGTAATCAATAATTTTTTTAAACAATATGAAAAACTACAAATCAAATAAAAATACATTATATTTTTAAATTACTCACATAAATTTTAGTATTAAAATAATTATTCGCACACTAGTAGAATGAACATTCGATATATCCATTATTCACATTATTTAATATTTTCATTGTTTACCTATAATTTTCTTTTTTTTTTAATACTACCTCTTTCAATTTTTTTTAATAATATTAGTTATTTATATATATCTAAATTGATCCTTTGAAACAAACTTAAAATTGAATAGAGGTAATAAATTATGCATAAAAAAGTGGGAAATTAATTTAAGCTAAATAGTTATATCATTTCTCTCTTTTTCAGGGATATATTTTCTTTAATTTTAACCATTTTGAGGTGGGATTTATGCATAATTAGTTAAAGACTATATTTTAGGCTCATTATTTTGTGTGCGAAATACTTTGTTAAAATCATTTTCTCCCCCCATTTATTTTTAAAAGAAAATAAATACACCGACCATATATATAGGATTTCTGAACTTCTATATTTAGGTATAGCTGGTAATTTTACTGAATTTTAGTTAGTTTATATGTTATTATAGACCGTAATATTTGCAGAAAGCAAGTGAAAACATCATGCCCTTTAGAACGTTAATAAAGGTATTGCAAGCACAGTAAGTGAATATAGTGACCAAAAAGTCATATTCCAATAATTAAATTGACTCATCATTGTTGGCTTAGTCAAGTTTTCCATTATACATGCTTAGATATGCATTATAAAATTCCAAAAATATTTAATTTTATTTAATGTATTTTATAATAAATAAATATTAAATATGATAAGCAAGTTTAAGCTATTTAAACTGATTATTTTTTTGTTTTTTTAACATTACCATATTATTCATTGTCATTGGACAAAAATAGGCCTCTCTATTGTGCATAGCCTGCTATAAAACTAGTTACTATTTGTTTTGTGAACATATACTTTACAACCTCACAGAACATGTGACACAGTGACATAGTTGTCTTATGTTTCCAAATAGAGGAATGTTGTATGCATGTATCTACTTAAAATACACTGAGATACTTTTTTCACACCCAATTTTTTTGTATCGTGTTAAGGTTTAATTAATCTGTTGATCTTTATAGTTTTGTGAAATTTTTAATTAGATCTTTATATTTTTTTTCCTTTTAATTGGGTCTCTGGACCAAATTTTATTTTTAAATGGGTTCCTATACTTTTTTTTCTTTTTATTTGGGTCTCTGTACTAATTTTTTTTTTAATTGAATTCTTATATAATATATAATTAAACTAATTACTGTTAAGAGGGATCTAATTAAAAAAAATTGGTGCAAAAATCCAATTAAAAAAAAATATAGGAACCTAATTAAAAATTTTATTGAACTATAAGACGAGAGTAATTAAACCTTGTGTTAATACTTACTTTGTTACCGTTAATTATTTTTTATTTTAATACATATGTCCTTACTTCGTTAGATATTCATAAATTATTATTACTCTATTTATAGGTTTATTCAAGTATCATAACTCAAATAGATTATAGAGATTTAAAATGCACTTTTAAGATACAACCTTACACAAATCATTAGGTGAGAGCTATTAGAAAGTAAGCTTTGTATTTCTGCCCCTTTTTAATGTCTATGCATGTGGAACTTCATTTTTCCAAATAAAAAACATTTTAATTTTAGGTAGTGGTATGTACATATACATTTAATTTGATGTCTACTTTGGGACACTAGAGAAAAAAATAGAAAGAATAAAAGTGTGCATAAACAACAATCAATTAATGATTGTAGATTAGGTGTCTCAAATTTTTTGCACCAATTTTTTTTAGCAAATTTATATATTCTTTTACTGTACAAATTTTTCATACATATATATAGTAAAAAATTAGCTATTTTCATTCTAAAAAAAATATTTCAATAATATAATAATAAAAGTTTTTACATTTTATAATTTTTTAATAAAACATACTTTTATAATATTTTAAAAATATATTCTTAAAACATGTATTAACAAGATCCATAATACGATACTGGCACATTATATTGCTAAAAGTATTTGGCTTAATTATTCACCATCTTATGAATTATGCCTGTAATAAGCTGTGATTAACTAATACTATTTTTTATTTACTTAAATATCCAACTCCTAAATTAGGTGGAGTTTAGAGTTTCCAAGTCAATCAATATCATATATTTATACATAATGTTAATTATCAAACATGTTTTGAAATTTACCCCCTTTGACATTATCATCAATTCAATAAATTTAGAACATCCAAAATAATAACATACACTAAAACATATATAGAACTATTATTTCATTTTTATTGTGCAACAAAATTAAACTCTTTATATAAAATGCGGCTCTGTTACGACAACATTAAAATCAGTTAGTAAAGTCAGATATCAATATAAAATACATGTTAGAATATAAATATACATTAATAATAGAAAAAGTTTAGGAGGTTAGCAACTTTATTAAATTCTAGCCAGCATGTAATAAAAAAAAATGAGTAATCTCACACTATTGGATGAAATTTTACACCATTAAAAATATTATGCTACTTGATGGCTACAAATCACAAAAATTACTGATTACACTCTTCTTAAAAATAAATTAAACCATATATATAATTATATACAAAAACATTTAATAATTGATTTTAATAGCTGATTTTGATTTACAAATAATATTTTTTTTTGTATAAAATGTAACAGGAAGATGGGTTATTAGGAACTAAGTCATGTGAGCATGTATCTAACAAGAATGAAGTAGAGACTGATAGCAGCACACCAGCACTGTATAGTGAAAAGGATAAGCTTAGATGCAACAAGAGGAAGATGAAGATGGAGAGCAACAAGCAGCGGCGGCGAAAGGAGGAGATGGAGATAGCAGGAAGCATAAGGTGGCTTGCAGAAGTTGTGGTGAGATCGGAGCAAGCAAGAATGGACACAATGAAGGAGATTGAAAAGATGAGAGTCGAAGCTGAGGCCAAGCGCGCTGAAATGGATCTCAAGAGAACTGAAATCATTGCCAATACACAGTTAGAGATTGCTAGAATCTTCGCAAGTGTTAATAACAAAGGTGTGGATTCTTCGCTGAGAATTGGCAGAAGTTAAAAGAAATTTCTCTTAAAGGCGAAAATTCAGTTAGTTTCATGTGAAGTTGATAGCTAGTTGTTATTCATGAAATTAACTGCACTTGAATTTTCATCTAATTTTAATATTTTTTATAAGCCACCTAAGGTAATTAAATTATGGAAGCTTGATGATATATCACCAAATGTTGTATGTGTATAGAGTTTATATTTATCAATATTAATTAATGTTGAGGGAGAGGGAGATTTGTGTAACTTTGTAATTCGCCTAACTAGTGAAGATAGCATCCTACTTATCATGATTATCACGGTATAATGAAAATAATTATCTCTCCTAAGTCCTAAGCTTTAATTGTAAACTATTGTAATGGTAATTTGTAACCTCTTTTATTAGAGTATATATATTTGGAATTCTTATTCTATGATATAATTTAGCAAGAAAATCTTAGTTTTAAAAAAATCGGAAAATAGGACAAAAATCGCTAGAAGGAGGGCTTGAACCTCCGACCTTGTGGTTAACAGCCACACGCTCTAACCAACTGAGCTATTCCAGCTTTTAATACTAATTGTTAATTAAACATTTTTATTGTCAGAAACAGAAAAATAGTCACCCTTATGAGATTCTGATTGGCTTTTTCAAAAGGAACAAAGAAATACTTTGAGAATTCTATTTCTATGCAACATAAGGCATTTTTGTAATTGTTTATTATATAATAAACAATTACAAAAAGTTAACAAATTTGACATGATTAAAGGTTGTTGAAAAGCGAAGGTATTTAGCTATCTATGGTGGTGCTTGTTAGAAGGCATAGAGGAATAAACCCAAAAGAAAAAAAAAAGGTAAAAGTAAAAAAGAGGAGCTTATTAGCACAATAGCCAAAAATGAAGGCATGCACGGCCATATTGTATTATTGGTTGACTCATCATACTCTTGAAAAAGTATTCCCATTTCCCAGTTATTGTGCTTAGAGCATTATTTCTGGCCCACACCAATAGAAAGTGAGCAATTGGCACCATGGGATTAGGTTAAACTTATATTTACCAATAGTATTTGCAAATATTAGTCTTGAATACAGAGTGATTTATTAACAAATTTTTTTTAAATAAAGCTCTAAACCAATAGGATAATTGTTCAGGAAATACCTAAATGGAGAGTTGATACAAAAAGGGATTAAGGAACTCAGAATAAGTATGGCAAGAGATGATCAATTTGGTTGTATAAATACCTACAAAGGACTCTGATATCTAAATTAAAAGAGTTTATAATAGAATAAAAATGTAGAAACATTGAGTGTAGGAATATTAGATTATACTTGGAAAAATTAATTACTCACCTCTATAGGATTGTTTCGGAAAACATAAATCACTATCTAAAAGTTGATAATAAGACCATGAAAGAATAAGAAAAGAAAATATGAAGAATTTTTATTATATGTTGTTGTTACTTGGAGAACAATGTTACTTATTTATATTAATTAATTACTAAATTAATTTTTGAATTTTAAAATAAGCTAAAACAATCAAAATCTCTAGAAAAAGATAAAGATAACTAACTTAAAGAAATATAAGCATAACAAATTTTGTTTTTTTAAAAAATAAGATAATAAATAAAAATAAAATAAGAATTTAAAAGTTAATTTTTGAAGACGGCTCAATGAAATATAAAAAATAGAGAATAAAAGGAATCAATTAAAAGGATTTCACTTGAGTGAAAGGTAAGGTGTGGCAACTTTATATCATTGCTGCCCAAATTGCCAGTGATGAAGGGCAATTGAAGCTTAGTACAAAAGGATTTGCAATGTTATAAAGATTAGATTGAACGAGAAATTAAAGATATTTTGAATCTGCAAGATTTAACTTTGAAGGTGTTTTTGGCTTGACTAATTAATTAGGGTTCAAATTTTCAGTCCCTTAAGCATAAGAACGGCATAAAATTACACTACCACACTTGTTCTATGTAACTCCAATACACCCCCCACACCAACCTGAATTAATTCACTGGTAGCTTATCTCTCTTTTATGCACCCCGGCATGCAAAGTAATGGAACCAAATGAAAGTAGATAAGTAAAATAATATATCAATGATACTTAAATCTATAATAATAGTGTTAGTAATATTAATTAAATCAATAGCCATTGTTTTGTCAGAATCTATCTACATTACATCACTTTCTGTACACTAATGTTTATACCTAAATATAATGTAACAAAGAATAATTGTGTATGAATTATTTTATCTCTAGATTAAACGAATTTTAGTGCATCCAATTCCAAACACAACCTAAGAGTCAGGTTCAACTGGATACAAATCACCACAATTCTTGTTACAACTGCTTCCACCATCAAACACAAGCTTCAATAAGGCCACAGCTTTGCTCTTCCCTTTGGCGCTACCATGCTCCTGCACGTACACGATCCCATCCAAGGCCTCAACAGAAACGGTTTTCTCTCTAACTTCCGTAACCGTTTCGTCACCACTGCATCTCACCAAATTCAACAAACCCGAAACCGCATTCTCCTTCGTCCTCAAGCTACTTCCTTCGCTCTCTAACAAACTCGACAACAACGGAATCCCCGAAACCTCACGAAACGCTTCTTCGCTCTCCTCGCACCCCGCAATTTGCGCTATCACTGCAGTCGCATCTTCCATGATTCCAATTTTTTTAATTCTCTCTTTTGTCACCAGATGGAATAGCGCTGATCCTGCACCGAGCTGGACCATTATGGCCCGGTTCGGCCCATGCAGCGCTATTCCAAATGACGCCTTGAGCGCGTCCTTCACTGATCTCCTTGGCGAATCGGAAGATTCGATTATGCCAATGAGAGAGTGGAGGATGTCGCGCCTGGCACCTACCGTGGGACGGAATTCAGGGACGAAGGAGAGGAGGCAGTGGAGTGTGGCGGCGGCGGACTGGACGGCGTTGGGGGAGGATGAAGTGGCGTGGCGGGACAGGAGGTGGGCGATGGCGTCGAGGAGATGGTGCGTGGAGAGAAGTGGGAGGCGGTCGGAGATTGAGATGTTGAGGAGGGTGGCGGCGGCGTTGTCCTGGATGGAGTGGGAGGAGGAGAAGAGGGCGTCAAGGAGGTGGGGGATGGCGCCGGCAGCGGAGATGATGGGACGGGCGGCGGGGTCTTGGTTGGAGAGAAGGCGGAGATGGCGGAGGGCGGCGAGGCGAGTGGTGTGGGAGTGGGAGGAGAGGTTAGAAAGGTGGGTGTTAATAGTTTGATGTTTGAGATCCATACAGAGGTTGGTTAAATTGGGATTTGGTTATTTGTTTCATTGTTTATGTTGTCTTGTTGGTGAATGAGAATGACAAATGGGCAATGGCCTAACAACATGACCTTAAAGGACATCATCTTCATTGACAACTTTCAGTGACGTGGCAAATTACATGGTTGATTTAGTCCGTTTTGCCATGGATCACTTTGAGCTTGTTTGTGTTAACAACCACTCTTGACGGTGAAAAATAGAAGCTTAAGTTGACAATTAAATGCTTCAGTTGACAAGAGCGTAAAAAGTGGTTATGTGAGTGTGAGAGATGCACGGGTTCATAATAATCTCCAACGACTCTAATGTCCAAAACATAATAATTTTTAATAAAATAATAATAATAGTTCCATACAGTATTGCAGCTCAAAATCTTGTACTACATAGTCAACAAGAAAACCTTAGCTTACTTAATATGCCTAATTAAACCCTTAAAATCCATCACCCAAAAACAAATTTCTGGTGCCAATTTGACAAACAAGACTATTATTATTCATGACAATGCAATTCTTGAACACAGAAAAAGGAACCATTATTATCTATTTGGTGCAAAGCTCACGAGCAACACCAAGCCTTGAGTTGGGGATGTCAAAGAGCACACGGTGGTTTTGTTGTTGCATGTTGGCTATCACATTCAGCACCGAGTTCACGTTATCCGGCGCGGCCGCCATGGCCAAGCATGTCGTGCTTCCGGCGGTGCTATGTATGAGAATGTTGTCCTGTGGCAATGTCACGTTCATGCCAGAAAACATGAACGTTATTGTGGGTGCAACTATTGGGACCGTGTAACATGTGTCGAATCCTCCTAAACTTGTCACGGTCAGGTTCGCTCCAACTCTTCTCCGGAATTCATCTCGCACCGCCACGTAGGCCGGCGAAACTAGCCGGGTGAACACCGTACCTGCACACATTTGATCAAATTAGTTAATCATGAACATAATTAGCTTAAAGGTGAAAACTCAGGTAAAGACGACTTCACGAGAAGTTGATAGTTGAGAGCCGTAATATAAAAATTTAGTCAAATTATCAACTTTACATGAAATCTACTGTACCTGGAGTTTTCACCTTAGCATAATTGTTATTGGCCTAAATTGTATCTAGTTTTTCTATATAGTTTTTTTTTCTTATATTTTCTTCTGGTATACTGACTTAGAAAAAATCACATTCAATTGCATAAGATAGGGGAGTTTTAATTTTTTTTTAATTATATTTTAGAAAATATGCTTACTTTTGGTGCATGAAATTGACGTGTGATCCAATTAACCCCAGCTCACTTTGACAAAATTTGTTCAAAATTATAAAATAATTTCCACTTTCTTAGGCATCATTATAAGATTACAACATGAAGACTAATTGATTGGACTTTTCTTTGAATAACGCTGTAATTGAATAAGATAATTAGATAAGATACCTACCACTATGCTTTGAATTAAAATCATCATGACAAGGAAACAAATCTTTATGACCATGTCCAAATTACTGTTTTCGTCAATTCCATAATAATTATTAATCTCTTTGGCCTTAGTAGCACTTTCAGATAATCTAAAAATGAATATTATATGTTGAAATCTTATGGCCCACTTTTTCATAATTGAACATTTTTTACTCAGTGTTGTTTTTTTTTAATAAAGTATATTTTAGAACAAGTCAAATCAGTCCATAAAAATCAAAAGACCATATTTCAAGGCGAAAGAAATTAATTACCAGAATCAAAGATGGTGCCGGCTCCGGTGGTCGGGTTGAACGCCAAAGCCGCCGGAGGAATATTAACAACTCTCCGGCCAACCCTAATAGCAACCAAATTAACATAGTAGAGTGATGATCTTCTTGGATTTTTGAGAAGAGGAGTGAACTTGATCCTAATGGGCTGAGCAACAGGCCCAAGTCTCAATGAGCCAGAAAAGTTAAGGGACTTAAAGCTTGGCAAACAGTAAGAGAATGTAGACTGGTAAAGGTTTTGGGTTTGTGACAAAAGTGATAATGGGCCACGGCCCAGGCCCAATAATCCCTGTGGTGGGGTGGAAGGCCCAGTAGTCTTGGAAACACAACCGAAAGTGTAGCTTGGAATTGGGTCAGTGGCAAGGGTAATTGTGTCTTGGGCTAAGTTAGCTGCAATAGATGAACTTCCATACGTTAAGTTGAAAGAGCACGCGCTTCCACTGCAACTGGGATTGGGTACCTGAAAAAAAGTTTCACATTCACGTTAATGACAAGTTGCTTTCGCAGAAATGCAAAATATGAGTCCCGTGAACTTAACCCCGCGTGGAACCATAACATGAGGCGCGTGAACATGGTTGTTTACTTTTTTTTATTTATTTAATTATTGTGTCGATCTGTATAGTTTTACTAAATTTTTAATTAGATTCTTATACTTTTTTTTTATTAAATCCCTATATTATATCAGATTTTGTAATTAAGTCTCTGTCGTGATAAAAATGATAAAATTAATGGAATATTCTATTAAGTAAAACGAATATGTCTAACACTTAACAGAATATTCTATACAGTTTAACAGAATATTCTATTAATTTCAACGTTTTTGTCACGATAGAGATATAGTTACAAAATTTGATATGATATAGGGACCTAATTGAAAAGAAAAAAAGTATAAAAACTTAATTAAAAATTCGATAAAATTATAGAGACCGACAAAGTAATTAAACCTTTTTTTTTATTAGTTGCACGTCCTATTTCCCAACTTGATAGGCCAGCGACTAATTTGCAGTGGATCTAAGCTCCATTTATCGATTTGTCGTTGGTAGCTGCATACACAATGTAAAATTTGAATCTCTAATACTTGTTTAAATGAACGAGTACACTAACTACTTTATCAACCCAAATTAATTACACATTTATTAAATTGTAAATTGTTAAGATAATTTAACTTTAAATTTATTATTTAACAATTTATATAAATACACAAATTTAATTGAATATAAAATATTTCATATCCTTGTTATATCAAAATTAAGCCTCTAAAGTAAAGCTTTAAAAAAGGGGAAAAAATGGATGATCCATGAGCATAAGGTTTTCAAACTTTTGAAGTTATTGATTCAATAAATACATTAAATTTGAAACTTAATAGTTTACAATAAAAAATTTTATGTTAGCAACATGAACAAATCCTAACTAAATACTAAATTCTCTAGTGAAAATTTCACACCTTACTCTATGTATATATAAACAAAAAAAGAAAAAAATTATATTCATAAAGTAAAAAAACTTTTATTGAAGAATACTAGTGCCAGGTAAGTTATAGGCCATGTGGATTTTTGTCCTACCATAGATATATTTTTTTTTTTGAATAATCCAAAGCAAATATTATTACTTTGAACTTTCAAGAAAACAAATTCAACATATGCTATTGCTATATATCTATTATTAGCAATAAACATTATATATTATATATTTATATATAATATTGTACATAAAAAAAGGTCATAAAATTTTGCATACTCGACAAACATTCACAGTTGTATTGGAGTGGCATCATCTGTGTTCATCACATGAGATTATTGTTTAAATTTCAAATAAATTATTGTTCCTAGAAATTATTTGAACTGTAATTACACATAACTAGAAATATGAGAGTTTGAGTCTACTAAATTATGTTTTCTTCCCAAACACATAGTCAAAAATCACGTGCAGATCTAGAGAGTATGTACACATAATAAAAAACAGTAGACTTTTTTTGCTGGTTTCTTCCCAAACTCAGTCAAAAAGATTCCTACACAAAATTCTTTAGATTGCTAAATTAATTACAGCTCTCAGAAAAATAGAAAAGACTTCCTCTGAATAATTAATCAAAAAGGGAAAAGAAAAAAAAAATGAGAAACTCAGGTGAAGTCGACTTCACGTGAAGTTGATACTTGAGAGCCGTTAGATGATTTGACTGATTTGACTAAATTTTCATCTAACAGCTCTCAGGTATCAACTTCACGTGAAGTCAACTTTACCTGAGTTTTTACCAAAAAAGATAGATGAGGAGGATGTAAATCAAAAGAAAAGTAAATAATTTGAGTAGTGTATTTGCTTTTGTTTTTCATATTCATATTTACGTGAAATTAACTACATCTGAATTTTCACGTTGTCTTCATAATATTTAAAAATTATTAGATAATTTGATAAATTTGACTAAATTATTATCTAATAATTTTTAACGAATGTATGACAAATTGACAACAATAGAGAGTAGAGACACACAAGTGCGGTTTATGTGACATCATTGTGTTTTGGTTTCATGCTACAAACTAACCCGTGAACACTAATAAATAACTAATAATAAAATAAATAATAAAAATAATATTATTTCCCATTTACAAAATCATCACATTATATACCTAGTCAACTTTTTTCCTTTCATTCTCTCCATCTTGTATTTTTTTATGGTATAATAGGTATCAAATGCAAACATAAATAACATGATTATACTTATAAACCCAAACCGGAATAATAATAATAATAATAATAATAATAATAATAATAATAATAATAATAATTTTAAAACATGGACACCAATATTTTAATGTTCATCTTATATAAACATCAAATTTACAAGGACTATAATATAAAATACCCATATTAACACAAAAAAAAAATTACAACATTACTTAAGCGAATGATTGAGCTGAGTTAAAGTTGACGAGTACCTGATAGCACTGAGGAGAGCCACAAGTAACATTTCTAAATGTGGTAGATCCAAGAGGAGCAAACAAAGTGGAAGAACATCCATCACAAGAAGTGCAAGGAATCCAAGCAACATCATTGCTAGTATCCATAGCCAAAAGCAATGTCTGAGGTGGATTTCCAATTTTAGCCCTAACAATGTAAGTAGGGCTCTGAATGATCTGCCTGCCTGAGGCAATTGGGACAACAGACCTGCCTGCCACAAGACTAGTTAGGTATTGAAGTCTGCCTTCATCTTTGGCTTGCATTTGGAGCACAGTGTCTTGCCATGAGAGTGGCTTTGGTGGTTTCACATGGAACACTTGGAGTGTTGAACTATGTTGTTGAGATTGGACTAGTAGGGTGCTTGAGAATAGTAGGAGGAGGATGGTGAGTGAAATTGAGAGCTTCATGGTTGGTGTTGGAACTTATTAGTTTGGTGATTTTAGAGGAGAGAATACCCAACTGCTATATATACATGTAGTCATGTAGAGAAAATATATTTTTTTTTTTGAAAATTGGATTTATTTATTTATTTATTTTGCATATCTATTCATAAAAAGAGAAAAGAGTACTTAATTACCCAAAAAAAAAAAAAACACAATTGTTGACAAAAAATATATAAAAAAATTAAAATTTAAAAGTACCCATAAATGATTTTTTTTAAAAAAAAAAACAAAGTTTATGTAGCATTAATAAAAGGTTTAATTACTATGTGAGTCTCTATATTTTACTGAATTTTTGTTTAGGTACCTATACTTTGTTTTTCTTTTTGATTGAGTTTCTATACTATATCAAATTTTATAATTAAGTCTCTACCATGATAAAAATGCTAAAATTAAAAGAATATTCTGTTAAGTAAAATGAATATACCTAACGTTTGACTGAATATTCTATATAGTTTAACAGAATATTCTGTTAATTTCAACGTTTTTGTCACGATAGAGACATAATTACAAAATTTGATATGATATAGAGACCTAATTAAAAAAATATATAAAAAACCTAATTGAAAATTCAATGAAATGATAGAGAGTTACAGAATAATTAAACTTTAATAAAATTATTTATTTTTTAATTAGATTTGCATATAATTATTTTGTTTCAAAAATAATTGGTTAATGGTCAAATTGATCGATAAAAAAAATTAAGTGTGCATCAATTTAATTCTTGAAAAATATTTTAAAAGATATAACAATGTATCAAATTGTTCAATTTATTAGTTACATGATAGTATATCGCAAAATAATTTATTTCACGTGTTATCATTTAATTGACAAAAAAAAAAAATAATTTAAAGCATCTAATCTTTAAAAAACTAAATGGATATATACATGCGTAACTTTTTAGATACCAGTTTAACTATTAACTCGTGATTTTGTTATCAACAATATAATTTGATCAGCAATTAGAATCTTTCATGAACATTTTTAGTCTAAAAAAGTGAAACCCATCTTTTATTTTGTATAGAATTTTTAACAGTATATAATATGTGTGTGTGTAATTTTTTTTTCTTTTAATAAAAGAAAATTAAAACCATGTTTTTTGGTGGAGATCACAACCAACTTTGTGAGAGCATATATTTTGTTTGATTTTGATATTTTTGGGCCAAGATCTTTTTTCTCCATTATTCCCATTGTTTTGATGGGGCATGTGGGTGTGTATGGGTTACTTATTAGTGTGGCACTATATATGTCTCTGGAGGTGTATAGTGATTAGTGTATATGACAAAAGGAGCAAATGAAATTGGATTGGGTAAAAACAAAAATTATTTAAAAATGTTTTTAAATTTTGTAATTGATAAAATATTTTTAAATTATTTAAAAACGTAACAAAAATATATACTCATAAATTAAGATAGTTTATGTTTAATAAAAAAGAATAATATGGCAAACAAAACTTCTCATATAATAAATGAGACGACTCTAATATTAGCAAGTGAATCACATCATATTTTTTCGTTAACGAAATAGATTTTTTATCATGACTAGATATTTTTAATAAATTTTTAAATTATTTTATAGGCTTTTTTTATAATAAAATTTACGAACATTTTTATACATTTTTATCACTGAAAAAATAATTCTAATATATTTTCGGATTAGTATTGCCATCCTTACTAACTACATGCAACATGTATATATAGCTAGCATCAACTTTAATTTATCATTTTTTTTTTCTTGAGGCATGGGGCGAATAGAGGTGACAATGGAGTAGGTAGGAGACTATCCGATCCCACCCTATAATAATTTGTATAGAATCTATCTCGTTTCTACTCGTGGATAGAAAAAGTTGAAGCCTAACAAGTTTTTTCTGATACTCGTTTCTATAATTATTAAAATCTAATAAATAAAATTAAATTTTAAAATTTATATAACTATCATCACATACATAACATAAACTAAGATCAAAATTTAAATACGATGTAATATTATTAAATTTTTTACTAATTATTTTATATATATATATATATATATATATATATAGATGGATATTACCTAAATTTGATTTTGTCCCATCTCATCTAAGACTCTTCTCCGCAAAAAAATTCGCCTAATATCATAGAATAATTACTCGTCTTGAGCGAATAAAAGCAGAATAAATATCTACGAATTCGAGTAGTGTTGTCATCACTTCTAATGGTGGGTGTGTGTATGGGTCATCAAGTATAGTAGTAGACTAGTAGTGTAGTGGAGGTTACACATATATATACAGTTGCTGTAGAAGTAGAATTCAGTGGGATATTACAGACTGTACTCCATTCTCTTTTGTACCCTCCGGGGTCCTATCTCTTCAACACCCACATTATACAATGATTTTAGACATTATGTATTTTTGGGTAAAATCATTGAATATTGTTTCAATTTGCAACAAAGGGGAAAAAAATAAAAAATAAAAAAGATAGTAAGTTAAAGCTGTGGGCTAAATAATAATAGGTGAATTATATAGTAAAGATGTAAGTTTATAAATCTTTTTTTTATAGAATGAAAGAGAGATTAAAAAAGGTAGGATTCACATTTTGAATAACAATAAAATAATAAAAAATAATTATAAAAAAATTTATTTTCTTTCTCTATACTACTTCAATCTGTATAATAGAGTACCCCTAATAATAATAGGTGAAGATTTTTTGTTTGTTGCCTTCTAGATGGTATATGCTTTCCAATAGAAGTGCAGATCTCAACACAGGAATTAAGATGTATCACTTTTGTCATTATGTAAAAGTAAAATAAATGCTACATTATGGTTTGTCTATTTATGTGTGCCTAGGATGCTATAAAACTTTTATTTAATTTGTTAAATATATTTGTAATTTAGAATGCTACCTAAACAACTTAGTTAAACAGCTACTCTCACATTTCATAAAGTGAAGAGAAGCCTAAATGAAACATAATAATAATATATATAATTTTAGTATGTCTGTACTTATAGTGGCTATAAAATATTGATAAAATTAAAATCATATTTTTTTTTTATATTTTAGTAATTTTTTTAAGTAATATTTTCGAAAAAACATTGCTAAATAATAAAATAATAATACTTTAATTTTAATAATACTTTTATTTTAAAATACCATAATCGCGTTACGTAGTTATCGTAGTATAAATATACGCCTATACTAAAATAACTTTATAATAGTGTGACTTTAATTTTAGCTACGTTTTCTAAAAACGTTATTAAATAATAAAATAATATTATTTTAATTTTAATAATACTTTTCAAAATATCATAATTAGGTAGTCATCATAGTATGGACATACTAAAATGACTCTATAAAGTGACTTTAATTTTAGTAATATTTTTAAAAAAATATTATTAAATAATAAAAAAATATTACTTTAATTTTAGTAATACTTTTTAAAATATCATATATAATTATTGTATTATTATAGTATAAGTATACTAGAATAATTTTATAATATAAATTAGGAGTTTTATAGACCAAATACACCTTTAGGAAGATTAGAAGTATAATACACTTTATATGTGTCTCTAAACATTCTTTTATTTAAAAAATTGTCTAAACAGCACAAATTAAATGTGGGGTGTGCTAAACTTCCATAACAAGTTAATAACCATGGACATAAAGATTAAATTGTTTTTATTCTTTAAACTAATTAACCTTCTCTTATATGTATATAATCCACATTTTATAATTTTGAGAGAGGAGTTCAATCTATTAATTTATAAGAAGACAGAAGAAAAGTGTTGATGCAAAAACACAGAGCGTGATTTCAGCTGAATTGGTCTCTGTGCTCTTTTGTTCTATATCTCGATTTTTACCATGTCACGGGTGCTATTAATTTATATGATTTTCTCCATATTCTATGTTTTTATTTTTTCCATATCTTTTGACTCCTTAACTTTTTGGCACCTTCTTTTTTCTAGGATGACTCATTACGCAAGCAAGTTTAATTTCTTTGTACATATGATGAAACACACGAGGGGTGAAATCAATAAATCAAATTCAATTTTAATAAGGGTTAATTTTGATGTACTGACTGTGTAAAACGTTTTACATCGTTGTACAATTATATTTGTTTTTTTATGATCATTTACGTATTTAATGTAAAAAATAATTATTTTTATTAATGTGATATTACGTAATTAAATGTACGTATAAAATTATTTTACACCGACAATTATTAAAATTAAATTTTTTTAATAACTGCATATCCAAATTTAAAATTTAGAATTTAGAATTTTAAATATTATCTTAACCACAAGAGAGGTGAAATCACTGACTTGAAATTTTGTTTTTTCTTCCCTTCTTTTATATAAAAATTAGATAAGTTATTGTTGGATCCAATACTACTTATTTATTGACCAAAATTTCTAAAATTAAGATATTCACAAATTTTTTAAATTTAAAAAGAATAATATATGTTTTTACTATTTTCGTGTATATTTTTATTATACATTTTATGTTGAGAAAAAAGACAAACTTTTGTTGTATTTTTCAACAAAATTGATAATTGTATACAATGATAAATATTTTATATATTAAAATTAGTTATTAATATAAAATATAATATAAATATAAATATATATTATAAATAAATTAAATTATATCTATATTTATTTATACATAAATATATTAATAATTAATTTTAGTGTATAAATAATATTTTTAATATTTTAATAGTAAAAAAAAAATTGCTTTCACTTTGTGGTCTAGTAATGATGCCGTGGTCCATGCAACCCTAATCTAACGTATTAGTCCCAAAAAGATTAATATTATTTGTTCAGGAAAGTGAACTAAAGATTCACGATCGGTTATCATTGATTTGGATTAATTAAAAAGTTGTAATTGTAATAATTGTTAATAAACTAAAGTAGCACTATGATTAGCAGCGTAGGACCCCCCTAGAAAATGGGACTTATCAATAATTAATTATAATATCTTAATTATTATTGTTGTGAATAATAATGTTCTGAAAACCTACTATATAGTGTCGGTTTCATGAATTCAAAAATGGAAAAACACATAGCTCACACACATAGCCATGTACCGACACAATTAAGTGGACAAATATATGCTTGTTTTTATTTTTTTAATTAGGGTATAATAATTTTTAAATTAGAAGTGAGATCTTGATCTAATCAATGAAGTTATACATCAAGGATCATCATAACGTGCGTTTGGGTTTCCAATTAGAATTTTCCAAATTAAAATATAGATAGAATTATAACCGAGAATATGTCTCTTATATATATATATATATATATATATATATATATATATATATATATATATATATATATATTCTTATGCTGAATAAATTTTATTAATTCAACTATTAAATTATATTACATTATTAAATAATAAAATTTCATATAATTTAAATATTAATAAATATGTAATCTAATAGTGATATTTTTATATACTTTTTATTTTTATAATGTATGTAAAAATAAAATATTATAACGACCTATCAAATTAATTGTTAACTTTTATAAAATTTTCTTAAATGAATCTATATAATTGTTAAATAGTAACTACTTAAGTTGATCTTTGAGAAAATAAAAATTTTAATCAACTGTAATTTATAAATTAAATAGAGTGATATTTAAAAGAATCACTCCGATAATCAAATCAATAGTCATGCTAATGAGTTATAGCTTAAATGGCATAATCTTCCCATACTAAATTAAAAATTTGCGGATTCGAGTCTCCTATCTTTGGTAAAAAAAAAAATCAATTCAGTAGTCATTCAAATTATAATTTATTCATTACAAATTTAAAAAAGAATTATTTGTATCAAATTATTTTATGATTTAGTTATGTTTTAAGATCGTGTGTTTGGATCGAATAAAGTGTCTTTAATCCAAATTAAATGAAAATATTCAACCATATATTAGTAAAATAATAATGTTCAATTAACATCAGGGTTAATTTTTTTGGATATTGAATAAAAATTGGTGTAATCCTTTAATATTGGAAGTTATAATGTTTTACAAAATTATGGGGGCTATAGAATTCGCAGAGTACGAATTTCTCAGATTAATGTTTTTTTAATTTATAAAGACAATACACAAACTGCGTATTGTATTATTTTAATATTAAATTATAATACACAGTTTGCGCATTGTAAATACACCGTCTGCATATTGTCAGTACAATACGTATTCTGCGTATTGTGCTTGCACAGAATAACGCTCCCATAACACTATAAAACTCTACTTTTTGTAACATTAACGTAAAACTCTCTACACTCTTCCATATTAAAATAAAAAATCCTGAGAATGGAGCATGATGAGAATATATGAAATGTAATGAACAATTTACAAACATGTGATTTGACTATAGAGATGGGCAGGTTCACTCACACTCACATGCTTCCTCTCTAGCTACTTCAATTCATTCAGATTATTTATTTATTTTTTAAATAAAAACAATTGAATCTCTTAACATATACTAGACTACTAGTTTGGATGCCAGCCAAAAAGACAATATTTTGAGTTGAATTCTACATTCTAATAAAGGGATTGTAAATTAGTAATAAGTTGTGAATAATTTCAGAAGATACATTATCATTTGTTTCTACAATAATCATCCATTTTCAGCCAATGAACTATTATTGGGGGTTACTATTATGAAATAATATTTTTATAGGGTAAAGTATATTTTTTGTCTCTCAAATTTGATAAAAATTTTAAAATTATTTCTAAGTTTTATTTTATTTTAATTTTATCTTAAAAATTTTCGATTTACATCAAATATATCTCTCGTGTTTAATTTTTAAAAAAATTTAGAACTAATTGAACAATAATTACATAAGAATAACCTTTAATACAAATAAATCAAACATAATTACATGTATTATTATTGAATTAATCTTACATTTTTTAAAAATTTAGCTGTCAGGAATATATATAATGTAAATCGAAAATTTTTTAGACAAAATTAAAACAAAATAAAATTTAAGAATACTTTTAAAATTTTTGCCAAAGGATAAAAAAATCTATTCTATCCTCTTTATATTTATAATTAAGTATGGTCATAAATTAATAAAAAAAATAAGAGATGGATTGTTGTTTCTTGAATTAGTTAAACATGATTCAAATGAATCAAAATGTCACTTTTTGATTACATAATCATAGTATTTTATAACTGAAACTGTTTTTAATGTTACATATGAATGAGTGTATGCAATTACCTGCAAATCCAAATTGATTTAAATTTTGATCAGGTCACATCTTACATACAAATTTTACGAAAATATTTAACAACAAAAAATATTAACAAAAAATTATTAAAATTTATTATTTTTATTTTACTTAATATATTCTGTAATAAATAAATATTAAATAAAACAAATTTAAATTGTTTAAATTAATTATTTTTTATCTCCTTGATATTGTCAAAAACTTTATTAATCCAAATTAATCAAACATTAATTAATTTAGTTGTTATATCTCATGGGTAGTATTGATCCATATTCCATAACATCAACATCAACGGTATAATTCAACCAAAATATTATATATTTTATATACTTTTTACAATTTATATTAAAATAATTGATAAAATATACAAAAATTTATCCAAAGTGGTACTTACGCGTTGTTTTATCCAATTTAGTATTCTCATTCTATAAAATCCACGCAATTTACATGGCTTTTCTTCTTTCCTTCCTATTAAGAACAATGCAAAATTACTTTACACGCCAAGTTACAACTAACAATCTTAACGCGCCACAAACATAGCATATAAAACCCCCACAATGCATTCATTCCAATATGCTTCATATAATTCAAGAACAAGAAAATCCTTGCCAATTACAAAATTGTTAATTGGTAGCAATTTAATTAATTAATTTACTTTATAGCGATATATATAGTGATGATGAGCATGGTAGAGTTTGAGAGTGCTCTAAAATATTTTGATGAAAATGGGGATGGAAAAATTTCCCCTTTGGAGCTCAAGAACCGTGTGGCTATTTTAGGTGGCGAGTTTCGGTATGAAGATGCCGAAATGGCCATCGCCGCGTGGGATTCGGACGGCGATGGATTCTTGAGTTTGAATGATTTTGTTGAGTTGATGGAAGAGTCCGGGAAAGAAGAGATGCTGAATGATTTAAAAGAAGCTTTTGAGATGTATATTGATGTTGAAGAGTTGAGTGAGTTCATAACTCCAAAGAGTTTGAAAAGGATGCTTGGAAAGTTGGGAGAATCAAAATCTATTAATGAATGTGAACTTATGATCAAACATTTTGATCTCAATGGAGATGGCCTTCTTAGCTTTCAAGAATTTGTAATTATGATGGGACTTGAAGATACTACTAGTTAATAGATTGCTGTATATATAAGATAGAATTCAAATTTTAAATATTTGTTTAAATAGACAAATAAGTCAATTATTAGACTAACTTAAGTAGTTTAGAATTTAACCAATATTTATTTATTTATTTGTTTATTTTAGAATAATATTATGTGATCAATAAATATTATTATTTTTTATCAGTAATAATTTATACTCATATTTACACTCATATTTACACTCATATTTACAGACGTTTTACACATAAAAAAGTGAAAAACATATAATTTGCATATATATTCACTAAGCATTCTAGAAAGAAGAAAAAAGCTCAATAGTATTCTAGAAAGAAGAAAAAAGCTCAATAGTGACCCAAAACTTACTAATGGCTCACTTCTCACCTGTCATAAAACTGTTTAACCAAAGAGAATCTCTGTATATATGTACGAATTTAAATCTATACCGGAAAGCAACCCAAAGTGAAATTAGGTTAGAGTGTTTTTTCATAGTTATTGGATCTCTGAATACAATCCATTATTTAAGTTAATTACACCTCTATTATCTATTTAGCGAAATTGAAATGAAAAAGAAAAGCTGTATCTGCAAAAGAAACGAGAAATTGATTATTTGATGAAAAAGTAAAAGGTTAGGACAATAAAAGTGAATAGCATTTTGGAGAAAGCAAATTATAGTGTTCATAGGCACTAATTGGCATTGCACATTCAATCAACATCTATATATAACTTGTTTAGAAATTTTTAATAATATAGAATTTAATTGAATTCTAATGTTTAAAATGAAATAGTAAAATTATAGAATTGAATTGAATTACTGTATTTAAAATATTTATTAAATAAATTAAAATTTGAAAAATAAAAAATTATGTATTGAAAAATAGATGTTAATAGAAAGTTAAAAAATAATTAGTATAAAAAATATTTTCAACATTTTAAAATAATTTTAAGTAAAATTTCAATAGAATAAAATTTCAAATCAAATCTATTTGAATTTGAATTAATTTAAAAAAGAAAATTTAATTAAATTCCATTTAAACTAATTTAATTATTTTTGTTTCGAACGCGGAAATTGAATTGAATTACACAAAGTTTTCAAACACCCTTATAGACTCAGAAGCCGAAGGAGATTGCTTGTGTCGAAGGTGAGACTGTCTTAGTTTTGAACAGGAGTTGACCGAAACTTTTGGAGGAAATTCAGAGACTACAAATGCTGCTGCAGACACTCACTAATTCTGAAACCTCACTGTATAATGCACGTAGCTTGGTCAATTTTCTTTCCAAATCATCTATTTCCTTTTGAGGGTCTTGCAAAGCATCCTGATGCAGCAATATCTGAGCTGCTTCTTCTTTCAGGCCTTCTACTTTCTTTAACCAATCATTCATTTTGTTCTTCGTTACGTAGTTCTTCCAATATGCTTAATTCATCAAACTTTTCATGTATTTCTCTAATGCAAGTTTCAAGACCACTGTTACTGATACCAACAGCCTCATTTGAACGTGGCAAACCTGTTTATTTGGAAAATAATAATTGAAAACAGCAAACATGTTACCATTACTATAAGCTCTTCATGGTAGCCAGAACAAGGAAGGATACCGTACCTTCCACCATATTGCTGGGTCCGGCCGCATCATTTTGATATATTGGACCATCAGGGCAAGCAGATATCAAATTATGATGACCTTCAGCCTCTTCATTGTAAGTTTGTAACATAGATATAAAGGTAGAGAAAACTCTGGTCCTATTTCTTTAATCAGCAAAGGAAAAAATCCAATATGAATGAAAGTAGGCATAACACATGCCTAGTTTTGGCAAATTTGCCATTCGTATTGTGAAACAAAATTATCTTTAAAAGCTATTGTGTCACTTTATGTAGTGTTTGAAAAAGAGATAGAGATGGAAACACTGACATTTGAGAGACAGAAATAAGTCTCAGTATTATGTTCTGTATAAAGTAGAAGACACATACTAAAATAAGAATAAAATTCTAATTTAATTTGCATAAAAGGTAAAGTTAGAAATAATTAATTGAAATAAGGCATTTTAGGTATAAAATATTATTAAAGTTTCATTCTCCGTCTCCAAAAATTTTAGGATAAAAATAATATTTTGCATATGAAAAATTTGTTGATAACAATTTGCAGCCACATCCCAAAACAATGGGGAATGATGAAAATTATGTAGTCAGGGAATCTGAAACTTATTATGGTGGTGAAAATTTTTTTTATTTAAAATTGTGCAATTGGAAATGCCAAAAAAATTATCTTTAAAAGCTATTGCATAAAGTAAAACTAAGTACCAATATATATTATTAGCCTAAACTAGAAAACTGTTTTTTCTTATGACAGGTAAATTTGTATTTTTAATATATATAATTTAACAAGATAAAAATTTAGCATATCAAAAGATATATTTGGAGAAGTATTGTTTAATATTCAGAAAAGAAATAAAGAGGTTTGAGTGACTTTGACCAGAAATAAAGAGAAAATTAATTATAATATTAAAAACGGGAAATAAAGAGGTTTGAGTGACTGTGACCATGAAAAATGGATTATCTGAGGTGAATTTCTTAGCTTCTTTCAGGGCTTCTTCATTTGGCTCAAAGCCGGGAGGAGTCGCCATTGATGCAAACAAATCCACATAATTTTAGAATGCACTCAGTAGCAACTAATTACACTATTGTTTTTTGTAAAGTAGTTTTGGCAATAATTATGGAAATAGTTGAAATACTTTTAATGTCACAAACTATCAATGCTAAAGACCTCAGCAATTACATGAAAAAATTGAGATAATATTGATCCACAAGATTGTGTAAATGTACAAATGGTATAAAGAGTCAAAACCTTTTTTTCCCCTTAACAATTGAGCACTTATGATTTTTGTGAGTAACAAGATCTTGCTTGCAATTGGCCACACAGCATAAAGTTGTCCTGAATTTACCTTTAATCATAATGTCACTTTTGCTTTCAACATAATTGACTTTCCCTGGTTCTAAACAATTGACTCTGTCTCCTTCAACTATTCGTAAAGAATAAAATAGCAACCATTGCAATGCAGAAGCAGAACAATTTGGGACTCTTTCACTGAAATACCAACTAGAATAATTACCTTGTGATAGCGGAAGTTCCTCTTCTTCAATTCGAGCTATGGATACCTTAAAATAAAGGTCTTTGGGATTGGTGGGCTCAAAAACACAAATGTCCCCTACATTCAAACTATTGTCTTTTGCAAATCTCTTCCATCCAGAATTGAATTTGCCAAAACTGTAAGTAACAGGCCATGTTCTCCCCCCATCATGGACCTCAAGGATGGCTGTCGCTTGCTTCTTCAAATATTTGGATAATTATTGATTTTTGAAAACATAAAAACTACTCTTGTCTAAATTTTTTTATAAACAATTATGACTTTAATTTTGAATAGAGAATATAAAATTTAATTTCTTTTGTTTATGTGATAATATATGACTGATAATATATAACATACTTAAAATATGTTGGCTACTTATAAATTTTAGGTGTATGTCTTTCCTCTAATTTTAAGTATGTTTATGACTCAAAAGATGTTGACATGGACAAGTAAAATATAAGTACATTAACAAATGTAAAGAATGTTATAAATAAGGGGTGAATAACAATTTTGATCTCTATAATTTTACTGAAAATTAAAATTATTCCTAAGATTTTTTTTATTCAAAATTATTTCTAACGTTGGGTTTTATTTTAAAATCATTTTTTCCTATTTTTCGGATAAAAATATCCTCTTCCTCATTTCACTTTATTTTTTTTTTCAAACAATTTATCCTTATAAAATTCAAAAAAGATGAGAAGTGATCAACACAATAACACAACGAGCGTAAACAAAATATTTTTGCTCTTTTTCTCTTTCTCTTCACAGGTTTTGGTTTTGCTCTTTGATTTTTCTCATTCTTTTCACAAATTTTGGATTTTTTAATTAAAATAAATCAGAGGTGACGGGTTGAGAGTGATTGGGAGGATTAGGGTTAAGGGTGCTGATGAGAGAGATGAGGAAAGAAGGATAACTTTGCCTCAAAAGATGATTTTAAAGCAAAATTTAGCATTAAATTATAATCATATCCTAATATTTTATTAATATTTAAAATAAACTAATTTTTAAATGTTTTAATGTCTTTTTTATTTATATAAAACATATTAAATATTTTGTATTAATAAATTAATAACACATTTTTTTTAATTCATTTAAAATATAAAGATAAAAAATATAATTAGATATACAGATACATAATCATTTAAGAAATAAAGTAACTAAAAAGTTTAAATGAAACCAGAATAATATTAACTATGAAGACTGAGAACATATGAATAAATATTTATAGAATTAATTTCTAAAGTTAATAATTTTCTAAAAATGAGTAATCTCAATTTTCAAAAAGAAAGTATGTCCAACTTTAATTCCCTAATAATCCAATCAAATAATAAAATAATGAAAAGTTATATTCGATCTAAAATGGTGTTGAAACTATTGATAATATTCTATCTAAAATGAAGAGTTGCGATAAATCCATCCTTCAGAATCTATTAAACTCATACTTGTTATCATATTAATCGTCTTTAAATCCAATTTACTCGTTTGGAGGTATCAAAACTTAGTCCAAAATTGCCATATTCAGCAAATATAACGTTATCCCTGTAAAAAAAATTTTAATATTTTATCAACATTTACTCATGTTGAGAGCAATCTCATGGGTCCCAACCAGCGGGTTGAATAATGTTGGTCATGTTTGTGTTGTAGAAAAGAACTCTAGCATAAGATCTCCAAGGTCTTCCCAAGAAAGTAGAACCATTTCTAAAAACATTGCAATTCTTAAATACAAATCCATTTGAATCAGTTGAATTTGTTCTCCCTTGTGATGTAATATATCCTACAAACCCTTTTCCTAAAACCCTTCCAATCACATTTATACTACATCTCTCTAGTTGCCAACAAAACAATAATACATCTAATTAATCAGCTGATAGTATTAATTAAACATATTATTATTGTGTTGGCAACGATAGAGATGTGTGATTGGAAGGGCATTAGGAGAAGGATTTATAGGATATATCACAGCACAAGAGAGAACAAATTCAACGGATTCAAATGTATTTGTGTTCAAGAATTGCAATGTCTTTGGAAATGGTTCTACTTTCTTAAGAAGACCTTGGAGACCTTATGCTAGAGTTATTTTCTACAACACAAACATGGCCAACATTATTCAACTCGCTGGTTGGGACCCATGGGATTGCTTTCAACATGAGTAAGACTCTATCACTATGCTAATCATCTTACTAAGACATTATTAATTCATGTTAAATTTAAAGCAACAATGTCAATGCGACTTAGTTGATAATAATTTAAGAATTATAGTTATGTATAAAAAGTTATGTAAGCACATGATTTTAATTGAACGATCGTATAAAATATTAAATTTTTTTACAGGGATAACCTTCTATTTTTTATGAATATGGCAATTTTAGCCCAGGTTCTGATACCTCCAAACGAATAAATTGTTAATATGATGACAAGTATGAATTTCATAAATTCTGAAGGATGACTTCATCACAACTCTTCATTTTAGATAGAATATAACTCTTCATTATTTTATTATTTGATTGGATTATTATGGAATTAAAGTTGGAAATACTTTTTTTTGTTGAGAATTAAGGGCTTGTTTGGGTTAACTTTTAAGAAAATATCTTTTTTCGAGTTATCTTTTTTTAAAAGATCTTATAGAGAAGTCAAAGTAATTTTATGTTTGGATATCTCATGTAAAAAAGTCTTTTTATCTATCAATTATGTTTGGGTATAACAATATAAAAGTACTTTTTTGTTTATTTATTACATGACAAACATCTTTTTTTAAGGAAAAAAATCTTTTTAAAAAAATGTAAATTACAGCTTCTCAAAAAAAGATTTTTTTTTATTTTACTAGTGCTTTTATTTTTACTAGTAGAAATTTGCCAAACACGTTAAAAAATAAAAAAGATCTTTTTTCAAAAGATCTTTTTTAACAAAATAATTGCGCCCAAACATACACTGAGATTACTCATTTTTAAAAAATTATTAACTTTAGAAATTAAAGTGACCCTTCTTAATAACTCGGTATATTCAAGGTTTTTTGCAAAAGAAAAAAGAACCAGAAGCCAACCATTACCTCGTCAGTTGCATCTTCACTTTAAGATGCACCGCTTTCAGCAGCTTCACAGCTCTCATCTTTTCCTTTGTTTTCATGTTCTTCATCCTGGTTAATTAACCAAAGCATGGTATCACTTTGTAAGAATAAAGCAACAATCTTATATCAACATTGAAAAACACAGAAATGAACAACTGAGATGAGCAGGAAAAACACAGGCAAGCTGCTCGACTGTCCCTGTACTAAATATTAGATGTATTCATTATTCAAATTTACTGAGAGGTTCACACATATCTACTTTTCACCATCTATTATGTCAAAATTATCCTTTTTATATACCTGAAGAAGGATTGATAAAATAATGGGAAATTTCTACATTTTTATCAGATCATTGATAAACCTTTTAAATTAAATTCAAAATAATCAGAAAGAGAAATATAATCAAGACATCTTCCAAATCAAATGATAAACATCAAAAAAATCCAAGATGCTAACAATAATGATCTATCATCATCCTAGAGCCCTTGTACCTTGGCAACAAAGTTCAAAAGAAAGAATCAAAATTAGTTAAAGAAAATGTTAACAAACTTACCAAGAGTCGCAAGAAGCAACAAGATAGATGAGAACAACAAAGGATAAAATTGCTTGTTTAATGAGGACACATGCAGCTTTCTTGCGAGTCATGTCAAAATAGAAATATATACGGAATGCAAAAAGTTATGATAATGCCACCACTCTTAGGTTAAAGCTATTATTGTGACATAACCACATTGAGCATAACCAAATATCAAATACGCAGTGCCGTAGACTAGTTACAGGTCAGTGGGGGAAAACCAAATACTACCAAGTGTGAAATCAGAATAAACTGACAAGTCAAGAAGTCGATTTGAAGAGGGGTTGAATACCTCAGGCTCTGGCATTATAGGCTGATCCAATCCTGCTTTCATAGCATCTGTAATTTCAGTTGGAGATATCTTGAATTCTGTTTCACCTGCTCCCTCAATGTGAACTTTTGTTGGAACACAAGCAACAATAGCTGCAGTGAAACGAGTTCACTCTTATGGACAAACCACATTAGCACAAAAGCAGTGATACCCTTCTTACTCCTGACTTCAACATCAGCACCTTTCTTCACCAAAACCTCTGCCACATCAGCACAAAAGCTTCTCTGTGAATTTTTCATGTATTTGTGCATGATATTAGCATACCCTTCTTCATCCTCTGCATTCAAATCAATCCCTTTCTCCAAAAGCACGTGCACTGCGTTGATCCTCCCATTCTCCAAAAGCACATTGGCCATATTCAATTGCAAAACTTCAATCCTGAAAAAACAAAAAAATGACTCCTTTTACATAAACATCTCTGGACAAGGATCTGCATAAAATATCTTGATCTTCTAACACTATAACTAACAGCAATTGAATAACTGATTTAATATTTTTTATACATTATTAATTAAAATAATTGCCACATAGCACGTTTTTAGATTATTCTATAAGTCAATCATTAATATTATATCTACATTAAACTGTTCTAATATATTACATTATGATTATTTTTCATGACCTATGAAAATGATAAATCTTTGAAATAAACAATTCCTTATTATTATTTCAAGATTGCCAATCTCAAATTGAAACCTTATAGAATGAAGCAGAAATTGAAAAAGAAAAAAGGAATCACATATAATTTTTTACGAGGGGCTGAATTGTTGATTGTATTGCTTATTGCTTATGTTATAAAAATATATTAATCGTAAGCTTTTATTTCTTTCTTTTCTTTGCTCTGATCTCATCATCTCCTGAACTTGAGTCTCAATCATGGCTGCAAAACTTGGGGGTAGAGCTTATCTCTCTTCCTTTGTTGATGCTGTTTTGAACAAGCTGTCTTCACTCATTTTAAAGAACTCAAAAACCCCTCTTATTTTCAATCAATCCATCACTGGTTACTCATTTTAAAGAATCTCTCATCCCTCCATAATGAGAGAGTACCATGAAAAGGACTGATAACATATAAAATTTTCAACAAAGACATGCATAGATGAAAGATACAATCAAGAATGGCGATTATTATAAATTCAGAGATGAAGTTTAAGAAAATGTGAAAGTACTGTGTAAAGAGAATCAGCTCCAAGGGCAGCAAACTTGGACTCTCCAGTGACACTTGAACCCTCTGGCAGTGCCAATTGCTTCTTGACTATGTCACAGACTTTCTGAACTGTCTCCTGGTTCCCCTGCACAAAATAACAAAGTCCATGGTAGTCACAGACCTTCTGAATTGGTGCATTATATATTTCAGTAACCACAAAATAAAGAACAATTTGCAACAAACAGAGCTTCGATGAAAAAAATCCACGTACCAAATCAGCAGAAGAGCCTCTTCATAATGCAACAATGAGAAGTTGAACTCAGTTGTGGTTCATCCGTGAAGTTTGAAAGATGGCACTGGATTCTGAAATTGATGAGTTTTAGGTCAATCATCAATGGAGGTTTTAGAGTTGAAGAATGAAACTGAGCAAAGAGAAAGAGAGAGTAACCGAAGGACAGAGCGACGAGGACGCGAGTGTGACGGCGCAACGGCGATGCGAGTGTCAGGGAGCGACGGCGTCGCGAATGTGACGGTGCGATGGCGACGCGAGTGTGACGGAGGGACGACGGACGCGGCGGTAGTGGAGTGACGACGGCGCGGCAGCAGTAGAGCGAAGACCGCGCGGCGGCAGTGGAGTGAACTGAGGAGAAATGGAGAAGGCACGAATTAGGGTTTAATTTATGAGATAAAATGTAATAGGTGAATTGGGATGAATCGAGGGAGGGGGTACTAACGACTGGAACGCGCGGCGGTTGGGAACAGAGGCACGGTGTCGCTGTGTGGAGCAGGGGCGTAGGTAGGGACGACACTTCGCGGGTTTCAGGGGAGATGGAGATGCAGCGGTGCGGCGTGGAAGAGAGGCAGTGGTGCGGCATGGAGGAGAGGCAGTAGTGCGGCGTGGAGCAGCGACGGAACATTGTCTCCGTTCTGAGCGAGGTGGCGCACTGCAGTTTCTTGACAGGTGACGGTGGACGGCGTTTCAAAGAAGGCAGTGGTGGGAGGCTGCGGTGAAATTAGGATTTGGGGTTTGGTGTAGGTAAAAATAGGAAATGAAAAAGGTGAGGAAAGGTAAAATAACTCTTCTTGCAACACCTGTACTATTTTGTCTTTATGTTGGGGAAGTAATTTCGCCAGCTGCGGTGACCTAGAAAGATGGTGGCTACACTGGCTTGATTAGGCACAATAAAAGAACTTTTTTTTTTTGGTCAGACAATAAAAGAGAACTTATTCACATTGCATTGGACCTTTCTTTTTATATAAGTTGGTCTTTGATTCGGAAAAAAAAAATTTTCTGCTTAATGGCTCCTGCAAGAAAAATAAAAAACGAATTTTAAACTTTTAATATCAATAACAATATTAATTAGCTAAAACAAAAAATATTAATTAACTAAAATATGGATTTAATTTTGATTGTTATAATTATTTTTAAAAAAATTATGACATATGTGCTTTTTAATTGATGGAAAAAATTGGTAACCAATTTTATATAATATATATTAAAGAGAACTTTTTTTTGTATAATTCAAAAATAAAAAAAGAGTTATATGACTTTCTTTAATTTATTTGTAAATTAATATTTTAAGAGAAATTTTTGGAAACTAGCAATTTTTTGTAATTTTAGTAGTTCTTCTTAGATTTAATATTAAGTTTTTTTTATCACAGTAGTTTAATATTAATTTTCATCTGATATTGTTCTAAGTAAACTAATGATCTCTGTTAAACTGTTTTCATATACTATAATAATAAATATAACAAAAAGCTTCAAAAAGCAATAAATTAATATAATTTGCATTCATATTTTTTAAAGTTTGCACACAATAATTAATAAAATTTATTGAGTAAAAATAATTTAATATCTATATTCAGTAAACGATGACAAAAAATAACTAAAATTGGTAAAAAATTACAAAAAATTGCTGACGTCCAAGAATTTTTTTTATTTTATTGTAATTTTCTTTTTGGTAATAATAAGAGTTTTTTGTATCTTGGGTTGGACTGAATCAATTTGTTTGGACATAATATTAGCCTCACGTATTACAAAATAAATTCAATTCGTATTTTTGATTTGGTCAAACAATGCATTTTGAAATACAAAAATTAAAAGAAAAATAGAGATAAATAAAGCCCAAAGATAGCAAATAGAACCATATAAATATTTCAATTAAGCCCTGTCCAAAAATGTTTGATTTCAATTAGGGTAGACTTAACCGTAGAGAAAGCCTTCACCAAAAAAAAAACATGGAGAAAGCAACTGAGCATAAAAAAAAAAAAACTTGAGTTTAATCAAATTAATATAATTATCAGGTAACCTCTCACATAATACAATTATTTGAGATGTTATTGTGCTCAAGTGTTAACTTGCAATGGGAATTAACCAACTTGAGTTGGTCGAGTGGTCAACTCACTCTTCCGCTTAAGCAAGAGTCGAGAGTTCGAACCCTGCTTTGTGCATACAGCAACTCATTGGCAAGCAACAGACCCTTTAAATAGAGCTCAGATCCGCGACGGATTAGTCCTTAACCTGTCGGGTTGGGGGATACCGTTTGAGTAAACAAAAAAAAGAAAACTTGCAATGGGAATTAGTTTGCGACGGTTTGAGAGATGTTACAAAATGAAGAGTAATTTTTCCTATAACCTTTAATTAGAGATTCAAATGGTAAAGAGATTATTTGCCAAAATATATAAATAAATGGAAAAATATAAAATAATAAAAAGAATAGCACTTGACTAACACCTCTAGAAGATTTTTAGAACAATCAATGAGCCACCACTACGATATTCCATCTTTGATTTTTCCTTAGATAATTGACTTTATATAGAGAATAAAATTTTTAAATTGGTCTTACGTAGTCAATTTACTTCTTATTTTTTATTTTTTAGATATTATTTTATATATATTTTTTTTTAGTAAATTTTAATAGTTTAAAATGAGACTAAAATAATTCATTTTGTAAGTTAGAAACAAAATAAAAAATTAAAGTGGACAATAAAAAAATGACTATTTATATAAAGATATATTTATACGAAGATGATAACTAACACGTAAATACATGTTATATTAAATTAAATATATTAAATTATCTAATAATTTTTAATATTATATTTATATAAAAATATTTTTATATGAATAAACAATTTAAAGATTAATCAATTTGAGTTGTTTGAGCGATGAATTCATTTATTTTCGTCTACTTAAATAAATACTAAATATTCGAATCCTGCATTTATATGACACAATTTATCGTCGAATGATAAATCTTAAATCGAGCTTAGATTTATCACAAATTATTTATTTGTAAAACTGAAATATATCATGGCGCACCAAAAAAAATCAGTTTAAAAATTGTATTGTTGTCTAAATCATGAATTTCAATTCCTAGCAGCAGCCACATTTGACCTAGTGGTTGAACCTTACACAATTTCTACTATGAAGACTCTGGTCACAATTACTAATGGTCAAAAGTCAAAACACCAAAAAATATCAAAGGGTCAAACATAGTATATATATATAAAAACATAAAATAATCAATTATTCTCTTCCCTTTCTTTGGTGTGTAGTTACGCCATGTCATATCCAAATTGCAGCAAGAGAAGCAAACATGGTGAGATTGAGAAGGAAGAAGTAATTGAAGAAGAGGTTGCAGTTTCAATCATTTCAAAGAAACCAGTCATTAAAGTTGCTGCAATATGCGGTTCTCTCCGCAAAGCTTCTTATAACAGAGGCCTCATTCGTGCCGGTACTTTATTTATTTTATTTCTTTTAAAAAATTTAAATTAATAAAAAAATATATAAATATTTATATATTTTACACGTCTTTAATGATGTAATTTTTAATATTTCTGTTATAAAAATTCTGATATCATATCGTAATATAGCTATAGAACTAAGTAAGGAGCAAATTGAAGGGCTCCACGTGGAATACGTGGAGACGGCGGCGCTGCCGATGCTGAATACCGATCTTGAAGTGGACGGGAGGTTTCCGGCAGAAGTGGAAGAGTTCCGGCAGAAGATTCTAGAAGCTGATTGCTGTCTCTTTGCTTCCCCTGATTACAACTACTCTGTCACTCGTAAGAATTTTGTTTTTCTAATTCTAATTCAATTCTCACCACAAAATATATTTGATTTAATCATCTAATATATTGAAAGAGAGAAATACAAGCATTATGATTAAATAACAATAATATAGAAATTATTATACTCCGATTATTCACGCAATTTTTTTATTCTTTAATCAATTTTTCTTTTTCCGCAATCATAAGGATAATAATATCTTAATTATAGTGGATAGTGGATATATATATATATATATATATATATATAAGACATGATATGGATAATGTTACTGCCATTTCATTCTGTTTATTCGGTTAATATTTACTGTTTGAGAAATGAGATTATCTACTACAATGTAATTAATTTTTATTGAATTATTACGATAAAAAAAATTAATGTCACATTATTGATATTTAAATTGACAACTATCTTAAATTAAATTAGGTGAACACTTACATATTGTATTTAAGTCGTTAGATAACAATTAAATCAAATCATTTAATAGTTTTTAATTAATAATTTTATATAAAAATAACTGTACGTGATTTTTTACTGTGAAAATACACGATTATCATGTGTTTACAAAGAAAATCATCAAAAGATGATTTATTTACTAACTCCCATTATTATGTGTTTATGGTATTAATTAGCAATTGTGAAGAATGCACTAGACTGGGGATCAAGACCACCAAATGTATGGGCAGGAAAAGCGGCGGCGGCCGTAAGCGCCGTGGGTGGCGGGAGAAGAGCGCAGTACCATCTCCGGCAAATCGGAGTGGTCCTTGATCTCCATTTCATCAACAAACCGGAGTTCTACATGAATGCTCACCGGCCACCGGGGAAGTTCAACGTGGACGGCGACTTAGTTGATTCCGATACGAAGGAGGATCTTAAGGAAATTCTTTTGTCCTTGCAAGCTTTTACGATGAGACTTCAAGGCAAGTGTTAATAACTTGCTATAAGGGTAACAACACAAACAAGCGTAAATAAATTAGGGCAATTAAGTATTTTTTAAATAGTCTTTTATTTAATCTTAAAAAAATAAAAGAGAAAATATAAAAAAGGTGGAGAAAACAACACTATGTTCATCAATTAAATTCCACTCATGATTAAACTTGTAATTTTTTTTTTCATCCTCCCTAGCTTGGTGCAAACTTCAACTAGCAATGATAATGCATTCAATTATATTCGAGATTCTAAAAATCGTATTATTTTTTAGTTGGTAGTGCTGCTATAAATTTAAAAATCCATGAAAATTTATATATAATTGTATTAATAAGAAATTAATAATTAAAAATTATTAGATAATAATTTAATTAAATATATCGAATTATTTAATTATTTTTTATTAATAACTTCGTATAAAGACAATTACATATAAATTTTTATTTTAAGAATTTATAACTTCAATTAGGATTTGATTGTTTTTAAATAAGATATAATAAAATAATGAGTACAGCTAAGGAGTTAATGGTCTAAATGTACAATGTGTACAATGGACTATTGAGTTACAAAATGAACATCACTCATACTATCCTGAATAACCATTTGAGTACTAGGAATAATAAACATCTCAAGTCATGAAACCGGATTTGAATCTTCTAAAGTTTAAATTTCACTTTAAAGAGTGAAGTGTGATCTCTCACCATTGATTTCATAGGTGGGACCAAGAATAAATATGAAAGAGAAACTATTTAAGGGTAGAAGATCATATTTTACTCTCTAGAGTGAAATTCAAACTTTAGAGGATCCAAATTCTATGAAACCACTCATCCCAAAAGGTAACACTAATAATTATATCTCTAATATTCTCTAAACTTTCATTGTACACATTGTACAAATATTCCATTAGCTTCCTATATTTTCTCTAAAATAATATATTTATAAAAAAATATTTTGAAACACTAATTTTCCATCATTTTAATTAATTTTTAAAAATCAAATTTCTGTAAAAATGAATAGAGATTCAACCAATTCATTGATCTTCGACCAGTTTAAAATTAAATTTAAAAAAAAAAAACTAAATATGTGAAGTATATAAAATTCTACATAAAAATTCTTAAAATTTACCTCATATTAATATAAGTACACTAAAACATTACGTTACTTCCTAAAATTAACCTCATCAAAACGCAACCGTGGGGTTCTTATCATTAGTGTTTTTGTGAGTGCGTGGTACTTAATTTATTATTCAAATACTACCAAAATTTTTATGAAAATAAATTACACTTTATAATAAAATTGAGAGAAAAAAATTGAAAGAGTTAATTCTCGAATTTCAGCAACATTGACAAATGATGATGGCTAATTAAAATATTTAGACAAGATTTGACTCCTGACCATATTATATATTAAAGTTAGAGAAACTTCTCTGCTTGGCCTTCTTAGAACAAATGTATTCTTTAGAAGAAATCAAAATATGACCAAATAAAAGTATTGAAATAATATCAGATATATACTTTGAAGTTTGAACTGAAATAATCAAAAAGAAAATTTATATGATGAAGTGGTTGAAATAATTTAGGCATACCACTACATCACTAATAAATTAAAGTGGTTGAAATGAAAGAAAAAAAAAACTTTCCTATAGTCACAATTTATATTCTTTCAATAAAGAAAAATACTTCACCTAAAGTTCTAGAATATACATACACATATACGTCATACGTGTATCATGCTGCGTCTATTAATCCGAGGAATTCCATTTTGCTTGGGAATTAATTAGCATTACTATTTTTTTTACTTCTAAAAACGTCACCGTATTGAGTGAGATATTGGGTGGGTCCTCTAAATTTTTTTCTTGGGAATATAATTTTTTTTCCTCACATATTTCAAACACCATAAATTATCTTAAAATTAATTCTTAACTAAAATATCTAAATATAATTGATTGTCACTTCCACTTAAGATAAAAAGGAAAAAATGAATATATAAATCTCACATAATTTATATATATTTTTATCTTTAAGAAAAATATAATAGTTATGAAATACAGTTGGCAGTTCAAAATATTTATACATTATTGTGGAATTTATATATGAATTTTTGCATACCAAGCCTTTGGTCCTATTATATTTGTTTTATTCTTTCTCTTTTAAGGGACACTTTTCTATTTTTAAATTTTTCATTGGTGTGGTTGACTGGTTGGAAGGGTCGTATCTTTTTCTTTATGTTTTGTTTGGGAGTGGAAAGAAATAAGAAGGAGAGAAATTGAGTGAAAAGAAATAAATAAAAAAAAAGAAATAGAAGTAAAATTTAATTTTTATAGGTGTGTTTAGAATGATGAAATAGAATGACCAAATGAGTTTTTCTTCTGTTTTCTCTCCTTAGTTAGAAAAAAAAGTTTTTGCTGGACCCTACATTATTTTTTGCTATTGTTATATTTTTCCTTTGCATATTCTTTCAAAACCAAACAAGTGAAAATATTTATTTCCTTTCTATTTCTTTCTCCCATATCAAATCCCTCCTATTTTCCACTGTAACAAACATAGCGTTAGGGACATCTGGTAATATTTTTAGGGTATGGCTGGGTTTATATATTTGTCCTTTCTGTATTTTATTTTTTTCTTTGTGCGTATTTTGGACATTTTTTTTATAATACTAGAATGACAAAATATAGCTTAAATTTAATTTATTTAATATTTATTAATTATAATAATAATTAATAAATAAAATATATTTTAATTATTTTTAATTAATTTTTTATTATTAAATATTTTTATTTTCTTATTGTGGTGTTTTGATACTTTTTAAATCAAAGTTGAATGCATCCAAAATGAAGGAAAATTATTTTATGAATTTAACTAATATGTTAAGATTACTATAAGCAAAAAATTTTAAAATTTTTATTTTAATAAATATTAAATAAATATATTAAAAATTTAAATTTTATAAAAACTATTAAAATCATATTTTTAAGTGATTTAAGTATATATATAATATTAATACATGCTTCTTAGATTAAAAATTCGTTGAGAATACTATCGTCATAAGTTTGTAAAGTTACTAAATATTTATAGATGTAGTTGTTATCAAATGGTTTATCCCTAAATATTATCTTGTTAGATTAAAATAAATCATAAATAATTATATTTGTATGAATGTTTACAAACTAATCTAGATTAGTGAAAAAGTTAGTTTATGTGTTACTTAAAAAAAATGTTAAAAATTCGAATTCTATTTTCTACATGTAATAATAATTTATTTCGTTTAGGTTAGTACGAGTAACATAATATAAAAGTAACCGGTAAAAAAAATGTAATATAAAAAAAAAAGTTTGTACAAGAAAGAAAGAAAAAAGTTTCGGACATGAGAAACTTGTTGCTTTAATTTTGATAACTAAAAACAAAACTTAATTAAAAAATATTTTAAAGACATCAGTTAAAAGAACCAAAATAAAAGGTTTTAATTCTTTAAATATACATTAATAATACATTAACAAATTTTAATAGACTATAGTCTTTAAAAATATTTCAACAATATAAAAATATTATATGTAAAAATATCATTAATTAAAATTTAATAATAAATTTTTAAATAAATAAGTGCCCCATAGGTTTTTATATGCTTTACTAGGATTTTTTTGTAAGTAATCCTAATTTCACAATTTGACGTGCTCAACTATTAAATGTGTTACATAAATCACAATTATGACAGAAAATACTGTTTTTTTAAATTCAGGTCAACGTATAAATAAAGATGATGAAGATCTAATCATAGTCGTAGAAGAGAAATATATTTAAGTAGGGGTAAAAAGATATTCTAGAAGTTTGGTGGGGAGACTTTGGGCAGACAAATAATTTTCAGTCGGAACAGTAAAACCAACAATGCAAGCTATTTGGCGACAACCAAAAGGATTCAAGGTAATTGATCATGGTAAGAATGTGTTCCAATTCTTCTTTCAAGACGAAAAATATGTCATAAAGATCAAACGGGGTGCACTATGACTCTTCAAGAATTATATTTTAAACTTAAAAAGGTGGAAGGAGGACGAACAGATTGGAGATCTAGATTTCACCTAAGTTCCGATGTGGATTCAATTTTGGGAGTTGCCAGAGCACTACAAAACGAAGACTTAGGATGGAAGCTCTTTTGGGAATGTTCTAGATGTGGATATCTTTCAAGTTCGAGGTAAAGAACACAATATAGTTAAGGACAAGTCAGTTTAGATATTACTACACGAATTAAAAGATCCCTGCGTATAGCGAGTCTGAATAAAAAGGTGTTGGAAGTTAGTTTGAAGTATGAATGGATGGGGAACTTTTGCAACTATTGTGGTTATGTGGGACACGAGACAAGGATGTGCAGTTTTCAACTTGATGATTCTTTAAAAGAAGAGATTAAAGAAAAAAGATGGGGCGAATGGCTGAAATCAGATCAATCAGGTAGAAGAGAGTATCTCACAGAAGACAACTTTGACTCTAAGATACCGATAAATGAGAAGAGTAGACAAAACAAGGTTACAAGCCTATTCCAGTGAACCTGATCAGAAGTTTGGCTAGTTTGCCCATGCAATCACAGCAAAATCGAAAGAAAAACGAAGAAGAAGAGGTAATGAGTAAGAACCAAACACTACAGAGTGAACACTTACCAGAACTCCAACTAATCCAAGTGCTACAGCCAACGATAGAAAAACAGCATTTGAAAACTACCAGGAAGAAAGTGGGGACTCGAGAATGGGGAGAGAAAAGGAAGAATTTGTGTTCAGAAGCAAAGAGGATAGGAGTGCAATTGCGTATGGGGAGAAAGGACAGAATTTGAAACAACTAGCTCGAAGAAAAATCTTGAAGGTGATCGAAAGCAAAAGAGGGCTTTAGGGAGAAAGTATGTTGGCTAGAAAAAAGAAGATATGCTCAGAAGATGACAAAGGTAGCATTGATGAAGAGGGATAGGGTGTCACCCGACATTTGGCATCCAAGAATCCATGAAAATGATGATGTGAAACTGTCGGGGTATGAAAAATTTCCTGACAGTTCACAACATAAAAGGGGTCTGTAGATCCCATTCTCCCGAGGTAATATTTTTATGCGAAACAAAAAATATTACCTTGAATGTAACTAGCCACTGCAACAAATTTGGATATCAACAGGTTTATTGTGTCAATTCAAGAGGAATTTCTGGAGGCTTGGCACTGGCTTGGAAAGAGGATAGAGGAGTTTCAGTACGATCCAGTGATGACTTTTTCATCCATTTTGATTGGTTAGACATTTTCAATAAAAAATGATATGAGGTAATGGCAGTTCATTTACACTGTGACGAGAGTATTCACTCAGAATAGTATCAAAGAATCCTGGATATTAAAAGGTCAACAAGTCCCTACTTTCTTGTGATAGAAAATTTTAATGCCATGTCCGCTTATCATGAAAAGAAAGGGGGACGCAGGAAATCAGCTGCATCAATTTAAACTTTTAATAATTTCATTAATGATGGAGAGTCAGTGGATCTCGGATATGAAGGAAGGAAGTTCACCTAGAGTAATCAACAATATGGAGAAAATCTTATTATGGAAAGGATATATAGATGCCTCTCTTCTCTCCAATTTTGATTAGATTACTCAAGAGCAGCAATTCTTCATCTAGAAGACTCAGGTTCCGACCACTGTCCACTATTATTAATGGCAGATAGAGAGGTACATAAAACTAAGAGAAGGTTTCGATTCCAAGAAAGGTGGTGTGATAGTGAGGAGGTTCGTCATATCGTGGAAGAAGCATGGCACTCACAATTTGAAGGCTCTCTAATGTTCAAATTTTTTTCAAAGTTAAAGAAATGTAGACATGAACTAGTGGAATGGAAAAAATCCAGCTCTAACAACTCTCAAAAGGAAATTTCAGAATTGAGAAGTTAAATAGAACACGAGAAACTCAAAAGTACAAGAGCGGACAAAACAAAGATTCTACAATTAGAGGAGGAGTTATCAGAGGCCTATTTAAAAGAGGAAATATATTGGAGAGAAAAATTCAGAATTCAATGGTTGAAATGGGGGGACCAAAACACCAAATTTTTTCATGCCAAGACTCAAACTCGGAACCGAAAAAATAAAATTTACAGACTGCAAGATGGTGAGAAAAATTTTAGATCAGACACAGCGGGTATAGCCCAGATTGCTATTGAGTACTTCCAAAATTTATTCACCTCTTTAAACTTCAGACCAGCGACGGACAAATTAGAGGACTTGGAGGTTAAGGTGGATAAAGAAACAAATCGAAGACTTACTAGACGAGTCACAAAGGAAGAAAAAAAAGCAACATTTTCTATCATTGCATTCTCAGCCTCAGGGGATGACGAAATCACTGCTAGATTTTACCAACACTTCTGGAAGATAATTAAAGATGATCTTAATGCTGGCATAAATAGCTTTTTTGCAGGGGGAAGGATGCTGCGAGCAATGAATCATACTCATATATACATAATCCCAAAGGTACCAAATACAAAATCCATGACCCAGGTTCGTCCGATTAGCCTTAGCAGTGTTTTTTACAAGATTATTTCTAAAATTCTTGTTCATAGAATGCAAGTTATGTTGGATAAAGTAATTAGTGATAATCAAAGTGTCTTTATTAAAGGGCGGCTGATTAGTGATATCATGCTAATTGCCCACAAACTTATGCATTTTCTGAAACACAAAAATTATGGAGACTATGAGATGGCAATAAAGCTCGATATGAGTAAGGCTTACGACAGAGTTGAATGGTCTTTTGTTTGGAAGATTATGAAAAAGCTTGGTTTTGCAATAAATGGGTGGACTGGATTAAGGAGTGTGTTACCACGGTGTCCTACTTTGTTACTGTGGATGGACAACCATATGATTTTTTCAAACTATGTAGGGGATTGTGACAAAGTGATCCCCTCTCTCCCTATCTTTTTCTACTTTGTGCAGAATGACTTTCCCATATGCTCCACAGAAGAGAACAGAGAAGAGAAATCTCAGATTTAAGACTCAATGGTAGATGTCCTATAGTCAGCCACTTATTCTTTGCAGATGATTCCATTTTCTTTTGCAAGGCAAATGAGGTAGAATGTCACAAGTTGATGGAGATACTGGAGTGTTATGGTAATGTTAGTGGACAGACAATTAATTTCTCTAAGTCATCTATTTTCTATAGTAAGAACACCACTAGTTCGACCAGAAATTTTTTGTCTCATTTACTTCAGATTCTGAGCATAGCAGACAAAATAAGTATTTGGGACTGCCAGGAGTGGTTAATAGATCAAAAACTCATACCTTTAATTTTATAAAAGAGGAAGTTGACAAGAAACTACAGGTTTGGAAGCGATCATTATTATCGGTCAGTGGAGAGAGAGGTATTAATTAAAGCAGTGGCTACAACAGTTCTGATATACACTTTGAGCTGTTTTAAGCTCTTGGACACACTGCTAGATGAGATTCAGAGAAAGATGATAATTTTTTTGTGGGAGCAAAGGGGCTCGAAAAGAAGATTACAATGGATCAAGTGGGATATAATTTGCAGAGAAAAAAATATGGAACCTTGGATTTTAAAGACTTGAAAACCTTTAACTTAGCCATGTTGGCTAAACAAGGCTAGAGAATCATCATGAAATCTAATTCTCTAATTAGCAGAATTTACAAAAGCAAATATTTTAAATTTTCTTCTTTTCTATGAGCTGACACAAGTCGAAACCCTTCTTGGGCCTGGAAAAGCCTGCTAGAAGGAAGAAAAATTATCAAATAAGGTATCCGTTGGCAAATGGGGCGAGGCATTCAAATTAGAATTATGAAGGATTGGTGGCTAAAAAACATGAAGTCAATATACGAATAAGAGCAAACAATTATAGACACAAATTTGGTTTGGATTAATCAGCTCATTCATAATAGATAGTGGAAGGACGATATAATCAGAAATCATTTCAATCCATAAATTGTATAAAAAATCTTAGAAACTGCTATTAGGAAAGTAGGAAAAGATCGAATTACCTGAAAAAGTGAGAGGGACCGCAGGTTCACAATGGCTTCTGACTACAAAATAGCTCTTCAAATGGTACATTTTTCAATTAGCCAATTATCTGATCTGTGCAATAAAATGAGACTCTGGAATTCATTGTGGGAACTCCAATGCCCGCCGAAGATTAAGATATTCCTGTGGAAAGTCCTTCATGAAAGGCTACCAACAATTCCAGAAATATGCCCTAGATGTAACAACTTAGGAAAAAAATGTAAATCACTGTTTAATTAATTGTCCAAAGTCATAAAAAGTTTGGCAGCAGCCAGATCTGAGAGCTTACCTGGTGCAACACATATCAGAAAAATTTTAGGTGTGATGGAGACGGTTCATGGAAGAAGCACGACGAAAACATTATTGAAGGAAAAATTCAGCACTAACAGCAATTATTCTATGAAAATTTTGGACCGTAAAAAATTTTCTGGTCTTTGAGAACAAAAATACTTCACCAAATTTGATTATCACTTCAGCGCATGAATTCTTGGAAGAAGTTCAAAAGAGAAATGAGACTTAATATGTGTGTTTAGTCATGTTTCATTAGTTTGAAAATTCTTTTCTTATAGTTGTCTAATGTGGGTCCACAACTTATTTTTATTTTTCTTTAATAAATAGATATCACTTTACCTTAAAAAAAACAATTATATATTTATGTATACATATGTTCGGTAGTAATTATTCCGTTGATTTTTTAAACGAGATAAAAAAATAGTACTCCAAAAATTAAGTTAGTTGTTATTCAAGAAGTATAAAGAATTAAAAATTATGGTAAAAAAATTATTAGAAATATAAATTTATCCATCTAATTTTGAAATAAAAAAATGAATTTTTTTATCTTTTTAATATTTTTAAAAAATAACATAAAATTATTAAAAAAAAATTAATACAAAATAACATAAAATTATTTTATTTTATATTTTTAATTAAAAATTATATTATTTTAAATCTTTTAATTACGGCTAAAATTATATAATTAAATAAAAAACTTTAAATTACTATGAATATAACCTAAGATTCGGTACATAAAAAATTATTTAGAGTTAGCAGCCATAATAATATAACGAAGTAAAACTGTCACACGTAACGGAAAACGAAAAAGCAAAGAACGAACCGGCTTATGCTTTTTTCAAAAAAAAAAACTGGTCAAATTGAATTATTATATATACAGAGAGTGAGAAATAAGATCTGATGCATTCGATAATTGGTGGTAGAAGCGCCATGTCTGAAGAGAAAGCAGTGATTAAAGTTGCAGCTCTATGCGGCTCTTTGCGCAAAGCTTCTTTCAACAGAGGCCTCCTTCGTGCCGCCATCGAGCTAAGCCAGGAGCAAATCACAGGGCTCCACGTGGAATTCATAGACACTTCGTCGCTGCCAATGCTCAACACCGATCTTGAACAGAACGGAAGGTTTCCGCCGGAAGTGGAAGAGTTCCGTCAGAAGATTCTAGAAGCTGATTGCTGTTTCTTTGCTTCTCCTGATTATAACTATTCTGTCACTCGTAAGTTTCCCCTTTCTTTTCAGACAGATTCAATTTGTGGACATAGATGAATTTGTCTTATCATTTTTCTATTCTAAATTGGAAGATGCTTCAACTTGTGCCGTCTTATCATAAATTGTTGTAGTCGATAATTATTAAATAATTTAATAAATTTAATTAAATTATTATTTAAAGATTTAAATTTATTAACTTCACATAAAAAATTTTTACTTATATATATATATATATATATATATATATATATATATATATTTTAAATTAGAAGAGAAATTTGAATCAACAATCTTTAAGTAATTATAAAAAGACTTATATTATTTGAACTACCTATTCAAAAGTCTTTTCTATCCTATTTTATTAACTTCAAAATAGCATTAGTTGAAGGCTTGAAGCTGCATGCTATGGTCACGAGGGTAATTTCGTCAGGAATCATTTGCTTCCGAAAATTACGTGATTCTCTGATGGGTTGTTGGATACTGTTACACCAAATATCTCATGCTATGAAGAAAAGAACAAAGTGATTTTTTTATGGGGAGTTGGATACTATTATGCGAAATGTATAATTTTATTTTTGTTCATTTATAAAATCAAGTTAAATGTTTCTTTTTATTTTTTGCGTACGAATATCTCTTTTTTATAGAATTAATCTTAAGAGAATTTCTTTTAAAACATAAAAGTATTTTATATGCACTAAAAAACAATTATCAAATAAGTATTTTTTTATTTATATTTATATGTATTGATTCACATAATCAAATTTGTCGTAGAAGAATAATTAAATTTGTAATAGAAGAATCAAATTTGTTTGTTGCATTTAAGTATTGATCCATTACTAAATTTTTGTTATACACCTAACGTAATTGTTAAAATATACAGGACAGATTTAGGTTAATTAATTTTTTTTAATTATGTTTCCTGATTAATAGCTCTCTTGAAGAATGCACTTGACTGGGGTTCAAGACCACCAAACGTGTGGGCTGGAAAAGCAGCCGCAGTGGTAACGGCAGGTGGCGGAGGTGGAAGAGCGCAATACCATCTCCGGCAAATCGGAGTCTTCCTCGATCTGCATTTCATCAACAAGCCGGAGTTCTACTTGAACGCTTTCCAGCCGCCGGTAAAATTCAACGACGACGGAGACTTGATTGACTCTAGTGCAAGGGAGAGACTTAAGGATGTGCTACTCTCTTTGCAAGATTTGACTTTGAGACTTCAAGGCAATAAGTCCTGAATTCAACAAAATTTGTAGTGCTTAATAAATGTACCTTCCTTCTTCCTTCATTGTGCTACCACTTTTAAGATGTTGCTAAATTTCTGTTTCAATAATAATGAAAAATTAGTGTTAAATTCGAATTTGTAACCAAGCTCTAAGAGACTAAGACCATTGTTATAAGATTCAACCCTCTGGTCAAAAGACTGGTCATTAATTAGTAGCCCATGAAAAACCAACCAATTAAAATGCATACACATGTGAGAGCGTTGTGATTTGTAAATCGATAATACTAAAAAATTAAAAAAAGCATAATTCAACTAATTTAAATTTATTTTATTTAATACTTATTTATTATAGAATATATTAAATAAAATAAAAAATAATATATTTTAATAATTTTTTATTAAAATTATTTATTTTAAAGTCATATTTTTATTAAGCCTTTAGTAGTAATTTTTCCTTCTTTGAAATGTATTAAGGAAAACCAGAAGTTATGTTAATTATTTCCCCTGCTAATTCGAGTCGAAAACGCAAAAGAAAAGTTGCATTGTGGAAAAAGAGATTCTTCCATCTCATACTTTTCTTATACTTATTTTAAAAATTGTTTTTTAAGTAAGTTGTTTTTGTAAGAATTTTTCTTGTATGAATATTATTATCAAGGTTACGAGAATTAAATCAGTTAATAAACTTGTAGAATGATCGGTTCAACAATTTAATAGTCTAATTATAGTTTAATCGGGGTTCAACTAATTTAGTTAAATATAAAATAAAATTATAAAAAATTAATATATAATTTTTAATATTTAAATTTAATAAATTTTCAACTAAATAAACACAAAAATCACATGTACACATATAGTATAAATTACATCTAACAAAATAAAACTTTAGCTATAAAAAAAATATACCTTCAAAATTTTTAGAAATTTTTATGAAGTAGATTATCTCAAAAAGAAATTTTTATAAAGTAGATTATCTCAAAAAAAAAAAACCTTGCTGTAATTATTGGCATCAATGTATAATTTAATTTTTTAAAATAAAAAAAGAATTACTCTAAAAAAAATTTAACAAAGTATCATCAATCATTAACAAAAATATTCTAAAAGTAATAAAAAAAATAACAAAACAGCAACAACCAAATTTTTTTTGTTAATCAACAGTGTTAAATAGTTAATCAAATTGAACTTTTTTTTGAGAATTACAACAACCAGAATTTAATCTATCCAACAATTAAAATCTAGTAGAATATAAAAACAGCAAATCATAATCATTATCATTAACAAAATAAAAAATATATTGAACTACCGAAGAACTTGAGAAAGAGGAAAAGTAACATAATCAAACTTTGTAATTTTCTACGACGGCAGAGTGAGACAACGAAGAGTCCACGGCGACAGAGAGGAACGTTCGCACTTCGCTGTGCGCTCGACAGAGAAAGGGATCAAAGACAAAGGGGCATAGACGACGAGGAACGAGACGAGTTCAAGGAGGCCGATAACGACAAGGACATAAGTGGCTTGACGACACGATGAGGATAGAGACGGCGACTCCAACAACAGCTCCGAACAGACCTGGCAACGCGAGGATAAGGGATTCAGAGGAGAAGAGGGGCGGCCAACGACAACGAAGACAGAAGCGGGCTTGACGACATCATAAGGACAGAGAAGTTGAGAAGGTGACACTGTTGTTGGTGGCGGCAGCACTGGAACTCAGAGGGGTGGTTGCGGCGTTGGAACTCAGAGGGAGAGAGAGAGGGGTATTTAGTTACGGTTTTCTTCTAAGAGAGAGGGTTAGCTTGGTAGGTTTTATACGGGGGGTTTGTTTTTTTTATTAATTTAACCTTTGGAAACAGTTAAAAAATCGACCAATTCATTGGTTAACTGTCGGTTTGACACTTTGACCGATTTTTTATTAGTTTTTTGCTACACAATTTTTTACATCAATTGAATTGGCCAAAAGATTGGTTCCCGATTAATCCGATCGAATCTGCTGGTTCGGTTTCATTTTCATAACATTCATTATTACACATCGTGGTTCATTTTTAATTATAAAAATATTAAATAATTAATTGTTTTAATTAAATTCAACTAAGTCAATTTTATATACGCATTTTTTTTCATTTGTTATTCTTCTTTCTCCTCCTCTTTTATTATTATCATCATCATGATCATCATTATCATCTCCTTTTCGTCTACCTTTTCTTCCTCTTCCTTTTCCTCCTTCATTATTATCACCATCATCATCATCATCATCTCCTCTTCTTTTTCTTTTTCAATGTCGTCGTTGTCATCTTCTTCTTCTTCTAAAAAAGAATAAGAAAAAGAGAAATACTAGAGGACGGTAAAATTTATTATTTTTGAAAATTACTTTTAATCATCAATCTAATTCCTTTACTCTAGTAATCCAACAACGTACTTTTAGCCCATTAATTTAAATATTGATGGTTAACTGCGGGTAAAAAACAATAAATTTTAATAACCATCTAATATTTTTCTAAGAAAAAGTTGTAGCATTCTGTTTTATGTCATCTTCTTCTGCATAATTCTTCTTCGAAGTCATTGTTGTCGTCAGCGTAATATTCTTCCAAAAAATAATAAAAAATTTGTAATACTCTGTTTTTATGTGTCACGTTTAAAAGATTTCGATGTTAAAATAAAAAAAATTCATATATCACGAATAAGAAATTTCGGTGTTATTTTTTATTTTATATTTCTCCCAAACTCCTCCTTCTTGTTGTTATAGTTGTTCTTGTTTCATGCTCTCATAATTTTTATTATTTTACCCTTTAAGAGGAATAAAAAAAGTCAAACAAAGAAAAAGAAGAAATTATGCAGTTTTTTATTTTATTTTTTGATTTATTCTTTTTTAACAATAAATACAAAAAATTTTGAAAAAAAACGCATAACTTTATAAATAAAAACACATAAATTTTGCATGAAGAAAGAAAAAGAATAAGAAGAAGTAAAAGAAAATTGTAACATTCTGTTTTATGTGTCACGGTTACAAAATTTTGATATTGAAGATGAAAACATTTTATGTCGTGGTTAAAAAATTTTGGTGTTATTTTTTGTTTTATATATTTTTCTTAAACAACTCCTCCTCCTCCTCCTCCTTATTTTCATAGTTATTTTTATTTCACACCCTTATGATTCTTATTGTTTTATTCGTCTAAGAAGAACAAAAAAAAAACAAAAAAATAAAACAAAAAAAAAATTATGCAATTTTTTATTTCATTTTTTAGTTTATTCTCTTTACAATAAACACACAAATTTTTTGAAAAAAAATACGAAATTTTATAAATAAAAACACAGAAATTATGCACACAAAAAAAAGAAGCAAAAAAAATAAACTATAGCATTAAGTCTAAAATTTTAAAAAATGTTGGTGGCAAAATTAAAAAATTACTGTGTCAAAGTTAAGAAATATCTGTGTCATAATTAAAAAATTTCGATGCTATTTTTTCACGAAAAGAAGAAAAAAGTGTGTGATTTCGTATGCATATCTGTATGTGAGCGATTTTTGTTGAGTTTGACCCAACTTGTTTAAACTTGATTGATAAAAATATTTGAATATGTAATAAGACTCTTTTTTAACTATTCTTTTGTTTTTAATAATTAAAAGTAAAAATTTTATTATAATTTTCTTTTCTCACATAATTCTATAATTTGGTAGTTAAAAGCTAAATCTTTACATATTTTAATTTTGTTTAATAAGAATTTAAGTTACTGTATATATAAAAATAAAATTCAAATTTTTAACATCTACTTTAACAAAAGAACTAACTACTTAACTAATTCAAGTTAATTAATATTATTCTTATTTAATATTATTTTAACCTACTTCAATCTAGCCAAGCCAAAATCGTAGTTAACAACAAAAACTTATCATAATGGAAGTAAGAAAACAAAAAATTGGATTAAAAAACACCAAAATTAGACCATAACTATCCCAATATCTCATATGCCAAATATGGAACCATTTTTTCCCTCTTTCTTCCAGCTGTTTGATCTTCTATTACATTTAGGAGCAGAAATCGGAACCACAGAACCGTGCATTGAATTCCTATGATCCAATCCTAACTGAAGAGACAAAAACAAACAAAGAAGGAAGAAGAGAAAAAAAAAAAAACAAAAGAAAAGGAAGTACAAAATAATAAATAACAATAAAAAAGAATCTTGCACAAAAACAATGAGAATAGAAGACAGTGATTATTGTTTCCAACTAATTAGCCTTTTGTTACACCATCGTTTCTTAGAAAATCTAAACACAAGAATCCCTTCTACAAAACCACATAGGGACAAAAAAGAAGGGTAATCAAGAAACACTCATTTCATTTTCTGTAAGTTTTCCTTCTTTATGGGTTTGTAGCAAAAAAAAATTATGTAATTTTTTTTTATACACGTATATTTTTTATCTGTAGTCTCGTTAGTAAAATTTTCTGAATCCGTCGCTAAAAGAAAGGTAATGGTGAATAGTAGAAAAATGTGTTCATTCAAAGTGGATACCTTTAAGCGAATGAGCAAAGAGTTTAATGATATTGTGAAGACATGGGAAGCAACTGTTCGAAAAACTACTTCAAAAAAGAAGAGAGGGAACATCATTTTTGGACCGAAAAGTGTGGCCCATGCAGACGATGAGGACCACCACCAGCATAACGACGACAACAACGATAACGACGATGATAGTGATCATATTAGTTCTACATCATCAGAGGTTTGCCATGTTGACAAGATCCTCCCCAATGGTGACATGTATACCGGTGATCGGCTCGATCAGCTCCCCCATGGCTATGGCAAATACTTATGGACAGATGGGTGCATGTATGTTGGTGAATGGTGCAAAGGTAACATCATGGGACAAGGGAGGTTTAGTTGGCCTAACGGCGCCAAATACGAAGGCGATTTCAAGTGCAGTTTCATGGATGGAGAAGGTACTGTAATGAATAAAAGTGTGTTCGAGGCTCAATTAGAATAGTTTCATTAGTTAGTGTCATATAATATAAAGGATAAATCGCTAAAAATGGACTAAAATTATGTTGATGCCGACAAAAATATTTTCGAATTTCGTTTATTGACAAAAATAAATTCAAATAATTTAAAAAACATGTCAACAATATCTAAAGAAAAAACGTGATGTGATTCACTAGTTACCGTCAAAATTTCGCTTGCCACATAGAATCACATCACTCTTTTCTATTAACGTAGAACATCTCAGTTTGTAGATATACATTTTTGTCGATAACAAAATTTGAGGACATTTTTACTAGCAATAAAATTATTCGGGTGTATTTTTGGTCGTTTACTCTGATATAAATATGAATAGAATCATTTTTTCTTTGTAATTGGTCTCTCCTATTTATCTCTCATCTCGTTAATTTCAGGTACTTATGTAGCTTCAAATGGAGATACCTATAAGGGTTCTTGGGTGATGGATTTCCGGCATGGGAATGGAAGCGAGAGCTATTCCAACGGGGATTCTTACGACGGCGAATGGAAGAAGGGACTGAAACATGGTTATGGAAAGTACCATTGGAAAAATGGGAACTTTTATGATGGGCAATGGAAGAATGGATTGTTTAGTGAAGAAGGAACAATGACATTCAACAATGGTGATAGTTATGAAGGGTGTTGGGAAGATGGTTTCCCTAAAGGGAACGGTACGTATAGATTCGCCGGCGACGGCGGAATCTACGTCGGAATATGGAGCAAGGATCCTAAGGAACAAAGTGGGACTTATCATCCAAATGATGATGGACCAAAGATTGAATTGGACCCACGTGAAATGTTATATGAAGCATTATCAAGTAGCAAATGTGAGATTCGAGTGTGTGAAGAGGTTTCAATTTACCCTTCACAAAAAGCATTGAATTTGGGTGGGTTTGAAGAAGAATATAAATGTAACAATAATAAGGGTTTGAGGCCAAGGTGGATGTCAATGGATGCAAGGTTTGATAATTGTAGCTTTGAAGAATGTGATGATGGTGGTAGAAAATCAGAGTTTGGATTTGATGCTTTAAGTGATCACTCTTCTGTTCCTAGTTGGCGTAAATCATCATCACCTTTGTTGAGAATTAATGCAACTACAAGACAAGGTGAAACTATATCCAAAGGTCACAAAAACTATGAACTCATGTTGAACCTTCAGTTAGGTATCAGGTATTAATAATAATCATATATACTTGTTGTTATCTTCATTTCATTTTCATCTCATACTTGCTTCTAGTGCAACAATTTAGCTTCAATTAAATATTTTTTTAACGGAAATATTTGGTAACCAAAGAAAATTAGCCAAAAACAGTCATAACTTGCCTTATTTAGCATTCATTAATTATTGCGACAATTAATGAATACTAAATAAGGCAAATCCTGTCTGTTTTTTTTTGTCTCCCTAGCATTTTCATATATTTCTGATATATATTTTGCATGGTTCTAAAAATCAAGTTGAAACAACCGAATCAAATAAGTTATTCGAAAACCGATTAAAAATTCAGTTCGGTTCAAGCAAAAATCAATTGGTAACAAAAAAATGGCCTTAAAAGTAGAAAAAACCGATCAAATCTATATAATTTTGTAACGGTTAACTAGTTTAAAACAATAAAATATAAAAATTCACTTTTTTTTTTAAAAAAATATGTATATTATACATAAATATATATTATTTTATTATATTTGCTTCAATTTCAATTAAACTTTTAAATTTTTGAATTTTTAATTCTGTCGACTTAATGACCGATTCAATTTTCAAAATTTTAGTATTTTATACTTCAATATAAGTAATTAATTTGATGGTTAATTTTTGATATACACATATTATTGTCTTTTACGGTATATTTTATAAAAGTGGTTGATATAATATAACAAAAAATATTTTATGTACATACAACATAATTAATATTTTATATATTTTTTTTCACGGCAAAGTTATTAATTTCTTGTGCCATAGCATAGGCATTCTGTTGGAAAACATGCTCCAAGTGCATCACTTGATTTGAAGTCTTCTGCATTTGATCCCAAAGAAAAAGTATGGACTAAATTTCCACCAAAAGGATCTAAGCACACACCACCTCATTCATCTTGTGAATTTAGATGGAAAGACTATTGTCCTGTAGTTTTCAGGTATATATCAGTCTTATCTAATACTTTAAATTTTAGAGATAATTAAATAATTTTATAGTAACTATTTTGTTACATTTGCAGGGCTTTGAGAAAATTGTTCAAAGTTGATCCTGCTGATTACATGATATCAATATGTGGGAATGATGCTCTTCGGGAGCTCTCATCTCCTGGAAAAAGTGGAAGTTTCTTTTACTTAACTAATGATGATCGCTATATGATAAAGACAATGAAAAAAGCAGAAGTAAAAGTGAGTTCTATTATAAATTTTTTAATTTCGGTTTATTTAATTTCAATGACTAAATATCTATTAGTAGTTTTTGATATTCACGATTATATTGATTTAGTTCCTGAAGTCTCAATTGAATTATTAGCGTCATTTAGATTGAGTTTTCAGGTAATATAGTGGTTTTTTGATCATGTTTTATCAGTGACTTAGAATCAGTTTGGGAAAACAACTTAATTAAGTTTTTTTTGGAAAAATAGGTTAAACAATAAATTGATATATTAAAAGTAGCTTATAAATAAGTTATTTTGTGTTTAGATTTTTAGTTCTAAAAGCGCTTATTTTATAGAAATGTGATAAAAAAAAAATAGTAATATTATGAGAGAGGTCATTTTTTTAATTTCTCTATAAATTCCTAAATAGCTTTTTAAAAAGTTGCAATTTGGTTTTGAAAATTGTACTAGACATTAATACCATTACTTTTTATAAGTCAAAAGTTCAAAAAAGTTACTTTTAAAACTTCCCAAACTGACACCTAATAAATAGAGTGATGAGCTAATACAGTTTAACCGCATTGAAAAATAGTGAAACGACATCATTTACTTTTGGGCGCTCAATCAAATATATGACCACAACTATTAAAATAACATCGTTTTTGTTTTAATTGGGCGCTGAAAGCAAACAATATCATTTTATTATTGTCCACTGTAATAAAAGAGTGCTAGCTCATCACTTTATTTGCTAAGTCACTGTCAAAAAAAAGTCGAAAGACAACTATATTTCTCAGAGTTTGATTTAAAAAATGACAATAATATCATTTAAATTTTAGGAATCAAATTGATAATTCTTTGGTGAAAACATAATTGATATATTAATTTTGAATCCAAAGATTAGTTTTGTTTTCCATGATATTGTAGGTTTTTCTTAGAATGCTACCGGCTTATTATAAACATGTGAGGGGTTTTGAGAACACTCTAATCACAAAGTTTTATGGGCTTCATTGTGTTAAACTAACTGGAACAGGACATAAGAAGGTAACAACACTAAGGTGCGTAGAAACTTTCACTTTGATGTATTAGCTTTTATTATTAATTTAATTTTACAAATTGTAGGTTCGATTTGTCATAATGGGAAACCTATTTTGTTCTGATTATGCCATTCATCGCCGATTTGACTTAAAAGGTTCAACCTTTGGCCGTACAACTGATAAATCTGAGCAAGAAATTGACCCAACAACAATTCTCAAAGATCTTGACCTAAATTTTATATTTCGCCTACAAAAATCTTACTTCCAAGAATTTTGCAGGTGAATTTTATATCTGCTTTTTCTTTCAGTTTAATTATTTTGTTTGTCTATAATTTTATTAAATTTTTTTATAAATTTTTATATTATTTTTTAATTAAATTTTTATATTATTTTTAATTTTGTAATTAATTTTTTTTTGTTAAAAACGTTTAAATTAACATAATATTTTTATCAAAATGCATATAATCAAAAGATCTAATTAGATTTTAATTAATTATGAATACCTTTAATTTACGAAAAGATATTCAGTTAATTATAATATATTTTATATTAAAAGTGACTTAACTATAAAACTAAAAACAATGTAGAGATCTAATTGAAAAGAAAAAAAAATAAAAACTTAATTATAAATTTAATTAAATTATAAAAATTAACAGAATATTTAAACTTTTTTTGTTGTTGTTGTTTATCATAATTTGTCCTTTTCTTTTTTTATTTATAATAATTTATGTTTTGAACAAACTGCTGTCGTCTTAACAGAAAAATACTCGTAACAATACAAAAATAAAAAATATATATATATTTTGCAAATACAAAAAAAAACACTCACATATTTTACATCATTATATGCAACCATTTAAGCCTTAATTTTATTTTTTTATTAAAATGTGGCTTATATGTATTGACTTAACATTTGAAGTACAAAATATTGATAAATGAGTTGATAATATATTAATATTTCTAATAAATCTGAAATAAAAAACTGATACAGGCAAGTGGATAAGGATTGTGAGTTCTTAGAACAAGAGAGAATCATGGATTATAGTATGCTGGTTGGTCTTCACTTCAGAGAAACAACAAGTGATGGCAGTGTCACACCTTCATCAAGAGCTCTCACCCCAACTCCTCACTTTGACAATGATGCCCTTCGCCTATCTTCTCTTCACATTGATAATCTAAATGAAGATCCTAACCGGTGTGTATATATATAACTTCAATTTATAAAGATCTTTATAATTATTTCCTTAATCCATTTAAAGAACTATAGCAAATGGAGTTTTTTTGGGTTCAATTCAACTCATTCAAAATTAAATGAGTTTAATTTTCAATAAGTCATTAATTTACTATTTCTAAGAGTGGGTTAAATTACCAAAGTGGTCCTTAAAATTCATGCTTTAGATTGATTTAGTTTTTGAAATTTTAAATGCATTATTATCGTTCTTGAAATTGATTTCCAGGTAACAGTAGTTCTTTAGCCTTTTTTTGACCATAACTCAGCAAACAAAATGATGAACTAACATACGAATGTCATGCTGGACACTAGTGAAATGACGTCGTTTGTTTTTGGTGCCCAATGAAAATAGACGCAACAGCATTTTGATATATGTGGGCATCTAAATGACGTGACATTTTTCATTTGGTGCCAAATACAAACGACAACGTTTCACTAGTATTTAGTGTGGTATTAGAATGTCAGTTCAGTATTCCTTTTACAGATTTACTATCGAAAAGAAGTCAAGAATCAGTATGTTGTCCAGAAATCAATTTTTAAGATGATAATAATGCAAATAGAATTTCAATAACCAAATTAATATGTAAAGTCAATTTCAATGACCACTTTAAAATTTAGTCTATAAAATTAGCACTTATATTTAATATTTTCTTCGCTATTTCCCCTCCTTTTGGATTTGAACAAATGCTAGTAGGCTTACACCATATATTGGTTTGGCATGACAACATACTTTGGTTCTCTCATCTAATTTATGTTTCTCCTTAGTTAAATTTCTTGAAAAACATTTGATTTGTACCATGTTTATTGTTCTAGGCCGATTCATCTTGGTATAAATATGTCGGCACGAGCCGAAACGACGACGCGAAGAAGCAGCACAGATTCCCTTGAGTTGGTGGGAGAACCAACCGGGGAGTTTTATGAGATTGTCATCTTCTTTGGTATCATAGATATATTACAAGAATATGACATTAATAAAAAGCTTGAACATGCATATAAATCATTTCAATATGATCCAACTTCAATATCTGCGGTTGATCCAAACTTATACTCCAAACGCTTTCGTGATTTTATTTTCAGAGTTTTTGTGGAAGATACATTGTAATTAAGAGTGTAATTTTGATGCAAAAACATTCATCTTATTAGTGAGTGATTCACACGATATATGTATTTTCTTAGGTTTTTTACGGCTGTCGCGAAATTGAGCTCCGTTTAAGGGTTTGTCGCTTGCTTAAGCACTATACATGTATTTTCTTAAATTTGTTCATTTTTGTAGTCACAAAAGATGTATGTTGTATAGGGTAGACCAATAATGTTGTGATGCCTTTCCTTTTTCTTTTTTGGTCAGGGTGTTGTGATGCCTTTTCCAATTGTAAATAGTATGACAACAGAAAGGCCCAAAAAGATAGTTAAAAAAAGAAATAGAAATATTTTTAAGGCCCTTTGGGGATTTCGACAGAGTACAAAATGTGCAAAAACATATGAGAAGGGTTGTGAATTAGTGAATTACATGATCAGGTTTTCGTGTGCAAAGCCATTGCATGTAATTTTTGTGATCTTTTTGTGATTTATTTTTTATTTGGAAAAAGTTAATTCTAAGCTTGTAGGGTGGTGTCTAACAATGTTTTCCGTCCCAAAAAAAAAGTGGGACAATTTCTATATAAAAAAAACATGTTACATAGATACTAGGATGACCGCGTATCGGATCGGATCAGATCTAATATTTGGAATTTTTAATGTTGGATCCGATCCGATCCGCATATTTACGGATCAGATCGAATATCGGATATATCTGCAAAACATAAAAATATTTTTAAAATTTTATTTTTATTAAAAACATATCAATAAAATTTATTTTTTCTATTCATTTAAATATATTTACTCTTAAAATAATATTAAACATACTTTTCTTAAATAATAAATTAAAACAATACAATATATATGATAATTATTAGTTTAAATAAAACATAAAAAGAATATTTACTTATTTATTTTTTTATTTTTGTGGATACGCGGATATGCGGATCGGATATGCAAATACTAACACAAAATTCGCAATCCGATCCGATCAGTATGTAGATCTGATCTAATCCGATCCGAAAGTCTTGCGGATCGGATCCATATCCGCAATTTTCAGATCGAATTTAGATAAATACCACGGATATGCAGATCGAATTCGATCCATGAACACCCCTAATAAATACATAATTGAAAGCCTTCTCTCTATGAAAATGTTTTGATGATGAATATATGAGTTGTCCTTGAATTAAGGAGTTGGAAATCCTTTCTTATTGTGATCAATAGTTAAAGTCATTTTAAGGAAGATTAATAGCAATTTTATTTACTCAATCTAACGTGATAAAAAATAAAATGTTAACGTGGCAAAAAATATTATGTTAATATTTAATTTGTCACATCATTACTTAGCAAAATAAATTAATAATGAATACTAAAATAGATGATTTTTTAAATTTTATTGAATAACAAGATATATTAAAAAATATAAATTTTATGAGAAGAGTAAAAACTTATTTAAATAAAGAGAAATCAAAACTTAGGCTAGTGGTCCCCTTTCTCAATATCTCATAGACTCATGTGAAGAAATACATAATGGATTTCGTTATTATTGTTGTATTCCATAGACAAAAAGGACAAGAAATTATGGATGACCACGTTATTTTAACGTCTCTTGGAGTGGTTCATTTAATCATGAACACCTTGAAAAGAGAGAGAGAGAGAGAGAGAAAAGAAAAAGAAAAAGTTAACTAAGTTTTGAGTCCTCTAAAAAATCTGGGATTAGTAGTTGTTAAATATTGTTTCCTTTTAAGGAAAAAAAATATAGTTTTTAATCCTATAATTTTCGAAGTTTGTGGTTTAGGTTAGTGCCATCATTTTCCCATAGTTTAGTTATAGGCGATGATTAAGGTAGTAATAAGCAGAAATCTATGTCATCAATCAGTTATATGTTACATGAACAATAATAAAATTTCTAAGTCACCAAAATAATAATAATAATAATAAAATTTGTAAAGAATCTAAACCATTTTCAAAATAACCTAAATCAAACGGTCGTAGGACCCTAAACAATAAGCTTTTCGAAATTAATAAGAACTTAAAAAATATTAGTCCGTGACAATATTTAACATTTATAAAGTCAAAATTAGAACAAAAATTGAAAACCTAAATTGAAAAAATCCAAATTTTTATAGTATTTCAAAGCTTATTCAGCTAAATAATAATAATAATAATATAAAGATGAGATCAAAGTAAAATATTTAATTAAGGAGTGGATATGAAAAGGGACATCTCATATTTATACAAGCATATGAACATTTATATTTTGTAGAGAGAAATTTACATAATTACTTGACCACTTAGCAAAATTGCAGAATGAAACTATCTTCATTTGGAGACACCCTAAGTTGATCCATTACCTGTCATTGAACACACAAGGTTTAGTTATAATTAGTATTAATTATAGGATAAATGATGCAAAAGCATTATTACTACACTTTAGGTTTCTATTTACGTTAGACACATCTTGAAAAAATGGGATAATTAGGGGCCAAAACCATATATAAAAAGAAACAATAAAGAGCAACTTTAAGGCATTGAACAATATAAATAACAAAAGGAACATTATTACAATGAAATAGAAGGCAAATACATGTTAGGCAATGAGAATAAAAGGCCCTACCAAAAGGGTCACTTGGAGAAAGATTAGGGGTGTCCGCGGATCGGATCAGATATGGCCAAAATTTTGATCCGATCCGCATAAAAATCATCAGATTCAATATCCGCAGTTTTTAAGGTTGGATCCGATCCGATTCGATCTGCACATTTGCGGATTGGATCAGATCGGATATCAAATATATCCGCAAAAAAAATTTTTTTTAAAAGCTTATTTTTATTAAAAAATATCAATAAAATTCATTTTTTTATTCTTTTAAATATGTTTACTTTTAAAATAATATTAAACATATTTTTCTTAAATAATAAATTAAAATAATACAACATATATTATAATTATTAGTTGAAATAAAACATAAAAAGATTATTTACTTATTTATTTCTTTATTTTTGCGAATACGCGGATATGCGGATACCAACACAAAATCCGCAATCCGATCTGATTAATATGCGGATCCGATTCGATCTGATCTGAAAGCCTTGCGGATCGGATCCATATCCGCAATTTTCATATCGAATTCGGATAAACACCCATGGATATGCGAATCGGATTCGATTCATGAACACCCCTAAGAAAGATTATTGCAATTACACTTGGCCTCATTATGGGAAGTCACTGATATTTTTCACTCTAAAGTCCTAAGTAGAAGGTATTCAATAAAATAATACTATAATAACAAAATAAAGGACAAAATTGTTAAAACTTAGCAACATGACACTACACTATGCTTTTGCAGCCACTTATTTAATTCCATAATCATGTTCATCACTCCCTTTTGGCTTTTCACCCTTTTTTCTTCTCCAAAGAAAAAAGAAAAATGTTACACTATGGAAACTTGGAAAAGCATAATGCTAAATTAAGTAATTAAACCATGTTTTGGAGTACATTGCCTCCCAATTAGTTGCAATTATTTGGTGTGAGTGATGGGGGGAATCATAACAAATTGGTGAAAATCTTACTATGCAAGAAAAGTAGAGAAAGTGAAAAACTTACTATTTTTCATTTAAATTTTTATCTTAAAAAAAAATGGTGACAAAGACAATAATGTCCCAAAATTATGCCCTTGATGTGTAAAGCATGGAAAACACATGTAATGTAGTGGAAATGTGACAAAGACATGGAAAATAATGCACACTTGCTTCTTTTCTTTTTCTAATTGAATGAAAGTGTAAATGGCTCTAAATTGTGTTTGGTTTATTTAAATAAATATTTTGGATGATGTATCACAAAAAACAAGAGTGTAAAAAGAGAAAATTGCATTGAACAAAGCTTTGTATGTACCTTAAATCAATGTTGAACTAGCTAGCAGCAGAAGCAGAATAGAGATTATCATATTCATTGGTTGTAACCCCAATTGCAGAAGAACATTCCTTGTTCTTCCCATTACTAATGCAGTTGTTTCCAAGTTGAAGTTCTGAAGCATAGGAGGGCATTATTGTATTTTTGGGATCAACACCATGGTCATAGAGAAATCCCCTGAATACATGGCCACTTATATGAACCGTTGCTAAATATGCAAATTCATTTTCACCATTTCCAACAGTTGAGACTCTATGGCATTTGAACACAGCAGGTGCACGAACATGACCTGGTAATGATTCTTTGAACCTAGCATCTGAGTGAAAAAATTCAACCCAATATTTTCCATTTTAATTTCAAATAATATAAAAATGAAATGTACATTTTGGCCACATATTTTTTGTAGTGTAAATTAATTAATAACATTACATGTAAAATTGTCCCTTCAGATAATAAAAGATTATATTGTACCTGAAAAATTACCAACATTTTGTATAAATTTAATAGTAGATATTCAATACTTAGTATTTGGCTATTTTTAGGAATGATCACACTACTAATAGTCAAACATACTAAATTATTCAACAATTTTAAAAATCATTTTCATATAACCGTCAGTTTTAAGCAAATAATTCTGGATAACCACTCAAACGAAATTATTGTAAAATTAATAATTAAAAATTATTAAATAACAATTTAATCAGATATATTAAATTATTTAATAGATATATAATTAAAAATTATTAAATAATTTGACTAAACTATATGTCTAACAATTCTTAATTATTAACTTTACGTGAACACAATTGTACGTAAATCTCTTGAGGATGATTATATTAAAAGTTGTAAAATAATTAATACTCAAATCAATCTCTTGAAATTGCATGCATACTTCAAACTAAGTCTTCTGACTTAGATAAAAATTTGATAAATGTTATGGTGCCTATTATTTTGTACTTAAGTTACTAAAAAAATAAATAAATAATATTTAATAAATTTTACATAATTTATTTTTTATTTTAAATATTTTATTTTTTATTTTAAAAAAAATTAAATAATTTAAACATTATAACAAAAACACCATAATTTTCACCTAAAAATTTAGACAAATAATTTAAATCATTTAACACCTCACCATTATCAACTTTACCTAAGTTTCACTGCAACTAAACTTTGGCAAAGGAATTTAAGAGAAAAGAAGCAAATGCAAAAAGCATGACCTTGATGAGAATAACAGGAATCAGAGTTGGTGGAAGTATGAGAATGAGAGGTACCACTTCCACTCGCGCATCCATTATTGTTCTTTGTCTTCTTATTAGCAGCTTCTCCACCAACACCACCAGTCACCGCCACGTGGCGCTCGCGGCGTTTTAGAGCAGGCACCCACGTGCTCCTCACGTGAGTGGTACAGTCATATCCACGCCCCTTGCAACAACTCCTGCACCGTCTGTACACGCAATCTTTCTTCGCTCTGTTTCCACAGTCCGTACAAACCCTAAATTCACCGCCATTTTCATCTTCTTCGATCTTCTTCTTCTTCTTTCCAGAATCTTCGATCGCCTCCTCATTGCTCTGATTCTGAACTACCTGAACGCAGGGCGTGGCTGCTAAGAGTGGAAAAATGCCGAAACCAACGCTCAGAGGGTTGTTGTTGCTGTTGTTGTTGTCGTTTTCCGTTGAAATCAGTTGTTGTTGGCGATGGTGGTGAAGAGAAGAAGGATTTGGAGCTATGAAAACCAAGTCTGTGAGGCCTAACATACTCATTTTGTTGTTGTTATTACAGGATTTTGGGATTAATAATGAGTAATGAGGTGTTTGTGTTGAATATGCAGATTTGAAGAGTGAAGAGAAGATGAGATTCGATTCTTTTGATGCAAACGTGATCTATGTATGGTTTGAATCTGCCATAGTGATGGATGTTTTTCTTAACAGAGCCATTCAGAAAAAAAGGTATGTGCCTTCTTTTTCTTTTTATTTCTCTCTTCTCTGACACTGTAAGTCCCACTTCCTTACAGGTTTCTAGATGGATAGAGATTGTTATATGTTTTTTATATAATTTTTTAATTATTATAAGGTGTTTGCTACGGTACGATACCGTCATAACCGATATATTTAATATATAAACAAATAATAATTAGTCACGTAAAATTTATTTTTTACATAAGCATTTGATTTTTTTTTAAATATATAATATATCACTACTTTTATTAAAATACCTTTTTAATTAAATAAAAATAAAAAATATTTATTTATTTAATTTTATAAAAAAACTTAAATATTCTTCCTTTATTTGATTAGACAAAAAAAAGATGTTTAAGTAGGAAAGATATTTAAGTCTTTTTATAACATTAAATAAATAAATATTTTTTATTTTATTTAATTAAAAGGATAGTTTAATAAAAGTGATGATATATTATATATTTAAAAAAATTCAAATGTTGATACGTGGCTAATTATTATTTGTCCATATATTAAATATATCGGTACGTATGAATTTATCATCGTACCGTAGCAAACACCTTATTAAAAATGTACAATCAAATATATTTTGCTTTTTTGGTGTTGCTCATAGTATATTTATATGGTGGAAACTCAAGTGCGGTCGACTTTACATGAAGTTGATAATTGAGAATCGTTAGATAAATATTTAATCAAATCAGTCAAATTATCTTACATCTTTCAATTATCAACTTCACATAAAGTCTATTATATCTGAATTTTCACCAATTTATATTTGTGGTTAGTAAGTGGCTTATTGTAGGTATGAAATAAAATTCGAATTCTAATATTTACTTGAGTCAGTCGACCAATTTAATTTAAATTGATTGTAAATTTTAAATTTTGGTTGAATATAGTATTTTTTAATTGAGTAAGTCATGGACTAAATCGATCAAAATTTTATCTAAAAATTTATTCTTAATTAATAGATTACTTCATCACATATTTAAATAAATAAGTGAGTTAACTATTTGATTAACTTAAAATTATCTATTTTTAATTGATAATAATTATTTTTTATTAGATGTTTTTTTTAAATTATTTTATCATAAATTTGTTTAATATAAAATAATGAAAATCAAAAACAAAATAAAAAATATTATACTAAAAAAATAATATTACGTATTTAAATTTTTTTATAAATCAAATTTAACTAAATTAAATAATAAAATTTAAAATAATGTTAGTCATAACTTGTTTTTATTATATCAGACCAATTTAATTAAACTTAATTAACAAAAAAATTTAAATATATAATATTATTCAAATAATAATTTTATTAATTACGAAGGTAATAATATATGTCCTCTTATTATTTAATAAAAAAATCAGTTATTTTCAATGTAATAATAATAAATATCAATCTTACTTAATTTATAAAATGTGAAAAAAACTAAGCATACATTATTGTTTTCTTTTTGTGACACATTATTGTTTCTCATAAAGCAATGAAATCATGCAGTAAAATCTGTTCATTGTGGGATAAAAGAAGAAAAAGGACGAATAAGCTAAATTTATTTAGACATTTTTTACATAGCATGTTAGGGGATCCGATCTTAAAATTGTTATCCTATGCTACATTTAAAAGGGATATGCTACATTTAAAAGGGATATTAGACTGAGAAATAGTAATTAAGAGATAAAAGTTAAATTAAATTTTTGTATTATTTTTGACGTAAAATATATTAGATTGAATTATATCTTAATACGAAGTTTGGTTTAAAATGAACATAAAAACTGAGAATAAATTTAGAATAAAAAAGTAAAAAATAAAAATATTTTAAAAAAATATTATTAAAATTTTAATTTTTTTTAGAAATTTCAGTTTTATCTGTTTCTATTTTTCAGAAATATTAACAAAATGAATTTTGTGTCTAAAAATTTATTACTAAATACAATACTCAATTTCAATTTCTCATTTAATTCAAATTTTACAAAACAAACACAATCTTAAAAATAGCTTTAATTAAAAAGACAAAATCATGGAAACTGCTTATTACATTTTAAATCCTGATTATTAAAAATAAATTGTGATCTTGGTTTATACATACAAAATGAATAATTTAATTAATCTTAGCAAAAATAAAGGTGAAGGCCTAGGTGTTTTCTTGCGCGTTTTTGTATGGATTCGTTTCTGCTGAAGCCTCCTAAGTCATAATGGCTTTCTGTTTTGTTGCAAATCGAAGAAAAATCAAAACAAAGAGGCAAAGAAAAATAAAATAAAATAAAATAAAATATCCTCCTTTTAAGGGAAAGAAGTTCCTGATAAGGAACTCATTTTATTTCGGCAATTATGAGTAAAATATTCGATGATAGTTTTTTCTTTTGAAGCTTTTTTCCATGCCCTCCTTGAAACTACATATCTGTACATTTAACTAATTAATTATGAACTAGAGGCATGGTGGGATGGGTAGTATCCTATTGAAGATTCTTGCGGTGCAAATTTTAATAGTACACTTGTATACATCTAATTAAGCTTCTACTTATTATTATTGTTGCAAATGTTACTAAAAGTTTGGAAAAACAAAAATGATATTTATATATTAAACTTCGTCATTAAAATTAATTATCATATATTTGTATATAAATATACATATAATTTAATTTATTTTTAATATATATTTTATACTAATGATTAATTTTAGTATATATTTAATATAATTATTAAAAAAATAAATGATTTTTTCTTAGTCTTCCTTAATACCACTTTCCGAACCTTTTCCTTCCCTACGTTATAATTAGTTAATTACATAATCATTTTTAATTTTTTCGTTCTTTTCTTTTTATTAATTTAATCAATTAAAAAAAATAATGACATAGTTTCTTTATATTTATTTAAGAGATTATGAATTTAAATTTTTCTATCTTTAATAAAAAAATAAAATTATAAAAAAATTTAATCAATTAAAATTAAATATTAGATAATCTATTAGAAATAATGTATAAAAAATTATATTATTTATAAATGACAGAGATATAAAAATTCTCTAATTCTATTAGACTTACAGAAAAAAATTATTCAACCGTGAATAAAACGACAAATTTTTTAAATTGTGTTGGAGCAAATTAAATGCTCATGAATAAAATTATAGTATTACCACTCCACTTATATATAAAATAAAAATATCAAAAGTTATATATATAAGAAAAAAAAGATAATAATGGCAGATTGACTAAAAAATTCTTGATAATCCCATTGAACATAGTGGATTAAATAATAATTTGAACCATGAGTCCATCAGATAAAACAAGCACAAACAATGATCATGATGAATTCCTATGAAAATCCGAAACATCATGGATATATAAAACAAGAAAGTACTAATAGATTTTGGTGGTGGATCAACGGTGCCATTCTCTCATGTTATTAAATTGGGGGACATGGGACTTCTTAGGTGATCATGGGACTTCTTAGGTGATCAAGTGTGTGTTTGGATTTACGTTGGACAAATTAGAGTTTGAATAGAAGTGATTTTGTAGAATTGATTTTGGGTAGAAGTAAGTTTGTGCCAATATGATTTATGTTTGGCAATTTTTACTAAAATTGATTTTAATAAAATAAATATTATTTGGATAATATTAGTTAAAATCACTTCTAGATAAATAATTAATTAATTATTAAAAAATATAATATTAAATTATAATATTATTTTTTTAAATATATTTAAACTTTTTTTTTTATATTTTTTTAGTATTTTTTATATAATATTTTTTTATAGTACTCTATTTTAGTATATTATAATTTTTTTATTATTATAATAAAAATTAATATTTATTTATAAAATTAAAAATTAAAAATAATATATAAAAATTATCAACTTTTTAAATTTTTTTATAGTAAAAGTTAATATTTATTTATTAAATTAAAAATAATATATTTTAATATTCTTTTTAAGTATTCTTAATATTTTTTTTATTATTATTTTAGATTCTAATTTTTTATAAGTTATATTATTATTATTATTTATAATTATTTTTTTTAATTTATCATTTCTAATAAAAACAATAATATATATTATAAAAAATTAAAATGGTAAACAGTGCATAAAAGTTAGAATAATTATTTTAATATTTTCAATAATTATTTTAAAAAAATATGGAAAAACCAATAATAATCAGCAATAAACCTAAACGTACGTTGAGTAAACGCAGAAGCTATAATTTTTTGCTTCTAGTGAACGAGCTTTTGGGACGCAGAATCACGTTGGCGTTCAAAGAAAAAAAGTTGCCAAACATCAAAGAACAACGTTCAAAGCACTGAAACGTACTTTTATCCTTTCAAACGTGTTTCACAAACACACCCTAAATCCTTCGTTGAAATAAAAATTAATAAATAAAAAATAATGGAAATATTAGGGTACGTGGACCAGACTATATAATCTATGAAGTGTGAGAGAGAGTGTATGTAGGTCAAGATCACAGCCTAACCCTAATCTAAACCTGACCCTATCCCTATTCCTCTGTATATAGATTTGGCTTATTAGAATGAAAAATAGGCCCCCCTATTGGGTCTATGAAACACTAGCTTTGGTACCTAATTAGTCATTCCAATGCATAAAAGTTTCCCCTCTTTTTTGTTTGGCCAACCGGACTGACAGTGATGTGGCATAATTAGACTTTCTTTACCTGATAATAATATTATTATTATTCTCTTAATTTTTTGACTTGTGGTCATAGACCCATAGGAGTATGTTTACCAATAAGTTTGTGCTTGAATATATAACAATAAATAAAAATTTGAGAAGATTAGCTAATTATAATTAATATGGTTGAGCACTTGAGCAATGCAAGGAAAAGATTATAAGCTAAAGTCCAACTAGCATCAACGTTACGAAGAGAAAGACAAAGTAGGAACACTTCTCTTTGTGTTTTCCTGTGAGAGAGGGCCCTAGGCCCAGCAAAGAGAAATCCACAAACCCACCCCAATTCCCCCCCCTCCAATTTTATCACCGGTCCAGTTTCTTCATACAGGGATGAACTTAATACTTCATGGGCCTATCAACATTAGAGTGAACACCCAATCCGGTCCTTTGTCTTTTTTCTCGATGAACATCACGGTCCTTATCCAAAAAAAAGGGATATATCGGTCCCTGTCCCATACATTTGTGAGACTTTCCGGTCCTTCCGTCATATTCCCTAACCAAAACAGACGGAATTAGCCTACGTGTCAGTTAACGTTGCTGAGTTGGAGGTTAATAGTCTGTTCAGTTCCACATGGCCATTAGGAAATGGACAGGGGTTGATTTGTCCCCCTCTGGTGACCTAAAACTACGTCGTTTTAGTTGTCTGAGACCACGTGCTATTAGGGAATAGTAAGGGGTCGTTCTATCCCACTCTAGAAACAAAAAACGACCTCATTTTTAGTCTTCACTGAAACACACTGGTTTGAAAGTGATTCGACGCTACTAATCTCTCACTCTTCTCCCAACCCAAATACAAACCCTAGGAGACCATGATTGGTAATGGAGAGCGTTGTTCATCATCAAACCCACGAAACAGAGACGATTCAGCCTGGGGCCTAAATTCTGGTGGGAGTGCTGGAGCTCCGAGGAAGAAGAAATGGGTTGCCCCAATTTGTTATTGTGGTTCTCATGCAATATTGTTTATGTCAGGGACAGTGAAGAATCCAGACAGATTATTCTTTCGCTGCCCAAAATTCAAGGTAGTTTTTGAGGGTTTAGCTAATTTTTTGTTTTCAATTTCTATTCCACAGATGATAACAAATGTTAAACATTTTTGTAAACTGAAAAATGGCATTGCAACTTTTTTGCATGGCTAGATGATTATGTATCTCCATGTGGTGAGGATGCTAATAAGGTTGTCTCATTTGGGGCATCAAAGCAAAAGCAGAATCGATTGGAAGGCCATGGTTATGTGGTGGATAACAAAGTTAATGAGTTGGAGGAAAGATTAATTGATTTAGAGGATCAGTTAGATTACTGCAGAGTCCTCCTCAAAACCAGCTGGAGGTGGTTTCCATGCCTCATCCTCGGCACTCTCATATCCGTCATCAGAATTTGATGAAGAATCACTCAAAACAACATTTCACCTGCCAAGCCATCACCTACCATCTCTGGCATATCTACAGGATGGTCAAAATAAATGTAAAACTCCTCACTGTCCCTATTCTTGAGTTTGTTCTCCCTCATCTCATTAATCTCATGATCACCCTTAATGGGATGAAGCCCAGACTCCATGTTAGAGGCCAATATGTCATACCAATACATCTCCTTATACTCAACATAACCCAACTCTTTAAATAAAACAACCAAATCGAAAAAATTCACATAATCCAAATTCATTGGTGGAACCTCTTCACTTTACCATATACATAACTCATATTTCCTCCACTGTCTCTCACAAATTTTCTCCCGTGATGAAACATGGGAACAACAAAATATTCAGACATCTGTAGAATATTATAATGCATACATTAGAGTAGAAACTAGCATATAAATTAAATTTGACTCTATCTCAATTTCACTTTTAAATTAAAATCCCTAATTCATTTTCTAACTCCACTGACATTATTTACTATTTCTATTCTTCTTGGACCACACAAACAATGTACATGTCAAAACATGTCAGACTTATTGAAAACGACAACACACATTTAAAAAGGCAATGGAAGGACCACACTAACCTGGCACGTTACAAACGCCGTGCAATCTCCGTCCAAGCTTCAACCAAGCGCCGTCAACACCAATATGTGGAGGTCAGTCAGCAACTTTGTCAGCAACTCCGTCAGCACGTCGCTCCAACTTCAAGAGGTCAACGATCACTACAAGGAGATGACTCTTGCTCTACTAGGGTTTTTTGGTAATTATCAGAGCAACACAGTGGACTTATATGGAAACCCCAACATCACGTTCCCTTATTCAATCAAAACGCAATGTCTCAGACCACTAAAACGACGTAGTTTTAGGTCACCAAAGGGGGACAAATCGACCCCTGTCCATTTTCTAATGGCCACGTGGAACTTAACAGACTATTAACCTCCAACTCAGCAACGTTAACTGACACGTAGGCTAGTTCTATCCGTTTTGGTCAGGAGATATGACGGAAGGATCGAAAAATCTCACAAATGTATGGGTCAGGGACCGATATGTCCCTTTTTTTTGGACAAGGACCGTGATGTCCTTTGAGAAAAAGGACAGGGACCGAGTTGGGTGTTCACTCATCAACATTACTATTCATGCTAACGTCGGCCCAACAAATTATTTCAAGCCCACATAATACCACTCTTTTCAAATGTAGGGAACTAGGATGGCAATACCACCCGAACCCACGAGTACTAACCCTGCTCAGGACGGATTTTTAGCGGGTTGGGTTCTTGGACGGGACAAACAGGACCGGATTTAGGTAATACCCGACCCTTATATATAAAATATATAATTTTAATATATAATATGTGTAATATATGTAAAATCATTAGTAAAATAATTAATAATATTGTATTATATTTAAAATTTTACTTTAATTTATGTTATGTACGTGATGATGATTATATAAATTTTGAAATTTAATTTTATTTATTGAATTTTAATAATTATGAAGCGGGTAGAGAAGTGGGACAGATACCTATGTAAACAGATTAGGGTTCACCTTTTTATTACCTGCGAGTAGAAAAAGAACAAATTCTATACAGATTATTATAAGACGAAACGGAATTGAATAAAGAAAAAATTCATCCCTATCCGCTCCGTTACCACCTCTATTCGAACGTGGTTTCCGTTATCAGCAGCCATGTATTTACTTAATCACATGGGATCCTAAACATATTAGAAGTTTTGGGGTATACCTACCAAATAGCACTTCTATGGAAAAGATATCATCTCAATTCTTTTTATATAATTGTTCGGTAAAATAGGATCTTTTAGAGACAAAAAATAATATATAAAAAAATATTAAATAATAAAAAATTATATCTTATTAAACAATTTAAAAAAAATTGAGAATCTACTCATTATTCTTATGTGCAACATAAGCAACAACTATAATCATAATATATTCTAAACAGAACCTTTAAAAATCAACAACTACTTTTTCGACCATAAACGATTCCTTTAAAGAATAGTTCATTTTTGTTTGGACAAAATCAAGTAGAATTACATCTAGATTTAAAATTATGATATCCTAATTACACTTGATTCTATAATATCCTAAATACACTTAATTGCAGCACATATGTGAATTTATGGATGGTAATGGATGATTCTTTATGCACTTTGTCCCTCTCTAGCAAAATGTCTCCCATTCTTGCTCCATTTCAGTTATGGGTCTCTGTCTATTTTTTCTTCCAGGGGAAATAACTACGGATATTAAGTTTTAAAAAAATTAAAAAAAATTAATACAACCTTAATAAAATCTAATATAAATCAATCAAATATATTAAATAAAATATAATTTAAATACAAATTTAACTTAATAATATATACATAGAATTTTTAACATACAAATTAAAATAAAATAAATTAAGATTATTTACATAATTTATATATATAAGAGCATTTAAGTAAATTTTCTAAACTCCCGTCGCGATAATCCCCCTAAGTGCGGGTTTTTGCCATCCCTATATGATACATATATAACAAAATGCTGATTTGTTTATCTCACTACATACAAGTTGATTATATGAATTAGATAATGCTATAGGTGTTTGTTGAATAAACTGTGCATTTTATAATATCTATATAATTGTCATAGAAGCTTGGATTACTATTGTCTGTTTAGTATTTCCATAAATTCTAGTTGAGTTTTTAAGTGTGTTTCTTTGATAATTTGTCCAATTTTAACAAATAATCCAATCATCACTTTCAATTTCTTGGATCCTCTTTATGTTATTCTATCATGTTTCAGTCTCCACATTGAGTTTGATGAAAGAGATTGAAACAGAAACAAGAAATATGAGAGGATCTGCTACGCATATAGATTCACCTTCAATATATGCACTAAATCATACCCTGTTTATATTATTTGTCTATATACATTAAGTTCTACTTTTACAAGCAAAATAGGTGAGTCAAAAGTATATGATCATTTTAATTACAAGGTTGTTACTCTCATATTCATTCCATTATGATAGTGTCTCCTGATTTCTTGGAAAATTTTGTTAATTTCAAGATTTGCGACGGGCCGACGGCGTTTTTATGTTGGTGTTTGCAGAAGATTAACAGCAAAATTTGTTGCCATTTCTTCTATGATGCTGTCTGAGTTGGATGAGGAACTAGCTACCATGGTTCAGAGCTATTACCGAGGAAGTTTCTGGCGTAAGGTGGCTGACTCCAACCTTGTTCCATCATGATGAGGTTCAAGCGCATCATCAGTTTATCCGCCGCATCGTCTTCGAGACTGCTAAGAGGGTCCGATGAATTCACTTCAGCTTGCAACTTCTGCAAAAATGTTGGAATGGTGCAAACCTTGTTCAGTTAGAATAAACTAATCAGAAAAAATTCACCTGTGGTCGCCACAAACCACATAGTATTTGATAAAATGCCCCAAAGTCTCCTGTTTCGGCATAAACTTTGGGGCATTTTGTCAAAACTTCTTTATCTTTAGAAGGCCATAGCTGTATTTCTTTCTCTCTTTCGTGAATTAAATTTGTCAGCATCTACTTAAGGAAGAAGTTATTTGCGCATTGCATATTATAGCTAATAGTACCTTCAATTCCTGGTACTTGTTCAGGTATTGCAGTGATTGCTCATATAAACCACAGTGATAGAGAAGAATGCTGTAATCTCTGAACTCGTTCGCATCATTATTATTCATGAGGATAAGGCGTTCGCATGCTGAAAGAATGGGGAAAATGATTGGTGTTAAATCAAATTATTCAAAAATTTCTTCCAGGATAATTTATTGTTCCTCCCTAAGTAAAATAAATTGGAGAAAATGCAGAGAAATATTGTCCAAGCAAGGTTTTAAATGTGTTGCAGCAATGGCAAACTACATCAACCAGCAGTTAACAACAGCCACAAAATTGTTCACACCACACAGCCACATCTTAGGACCATGGGAAGATAAATTTGTGCAAGTGAACTCAAACCAGAGGAATTGATTGGTTTTCCTATTTTCACTTTCATCTGTTATGTTTGATTAGGAAAGCACCCGCACCTGCCCTGTCCTATTCTAATCACCTATTTGGAGCATGAATTCTTTTATTAAAATCTTCATTATATTGGTAATTGAAGATTTTACTTAATTTGTTTAAATTTTTTCTGCTAATTTTGCAGAACAATAGAGAGAAACTGCATCAAATGCATACCAGACAATGAACGCCTCATGTCCCCAAATCGCACGCTGGTCCAAACACCTCGATCCAGCCTATGTTGGGCAGCCTTAGCTGATGCAATTTGAGATCCACTGCAGTTGACAAACTTTCCAATTAGTACTTACATAAAATGATATGCAAGAAACAGAAACAGTTAGGAATATCATAATATGAGGTACCTTTCTCCAACAAAATCCGATCTGTCGACACAGTTAGCAGCATGTGCTGCCCTTAAGAATAAACTCTTGTTACTATCATGCTGGAAAGGCCAGAATGCATGCTTGAGATTATTTAAGATCTGCACAGAAAGGCTAACATAAGTGCCTTATTATGACCATCACGCTTCACATTACTTAAGATCTGCACGTATAGGCTAAACATACATGTCTAACGTTAGAAATTGGCTACGAGAAACTACATCAACAGATATCCAAACTAGGATGGCAGAAAACATTAAATCACCGCATCAAAATTAACCGAAAAGTAATAGACTTCAAATGGCAGGGTGCGAAAAGAAGCTTCATGAGTTTACATCTGCTGAAGTTATTTACATAAAGGATGCCTTTTACACAAGTTTTCCATCATTGTTGAGTATGACGTGGGTCAGAGGTATGCAGTCATTCCCAATTCTCCAATCAATGAACCAAAAGGCGTAATGAAATTCATAATGCAAATGAGAGATGGGCGAACTCTACACTTCTAGCATGGATTTTGACTTAGAGGCGCACACACATCAACGTTGTGCCAATTTTCATAATAGAGAAAATCTAAACATTTTATATTTCCCATTATTTGTTTGTAGAGGAAATATAGAGTGAAGTGTAAGTTACATGAGAGCAAGTAACAAAAAAAATATATACATATACCTTGACTAACAAGTTTCCAGAGGTCATAATGTGAACTTGGTCTGATTCCTTGCTTTTCTGCTTATGATAGCCATTGGGAAGGGAAAGAGCATCATGAGGGAAGAAAATTTCGGCATCAAAATATAAAAGGCCCCACAAACGAAGCATTTTCATAATTTCTGAGTATATGAGTGACAGCATCACAGCTGATCCTGAACGGTGAGTCAAAACCTGCCCAAAACACATTACATCTATCAAATGATCAAGCAGCAACAGGTTTTCTCTTCAGTAACAACTTGTAAATAAGAGGGATATAAATCATACTGAGTGGAGATATAGTGGCCGTAACTCCATCAGATTTTCGTTGGCTCTGCTGAAACCCTTCAACAATAAAGTGAGTCAGCTAAAGAAATGCCATAAAGGAAAAATTCAGAGTCTATAAATTCAATTTTATAGTTACATGTTCTGCTCATCAAGTGGTATTTGTGAGAATCAAACTGGCCAAACTATCATGCTGATCTGGTTGAAACATCAATTTATGCTTTTGTAAATCACTAAGAAACTCTCCCTGTAATGAATCAAGCAAAAGCTTACAATATGGAACCAAAGTACATACCTTGTGAACATATAGAAATCTCTCTATGCTCTCTAAGAACTTCTCAGGAGATGAATCGTATTCAGGTTTGTAGTGAGGACAATAGTCCATTGAAAGATCATCTAATCTTGAAATGAAAGCATCCACAGGAAGGGGAACTGATGAATGTGATACGAGAGAATCATCCTCCGCGGCAATATAGAGAGCCGTTCTTCCCAAATCAACACTCCTGTTAATGCAAATGCTAGTTTCCTTCTCAATCTCGGTGAATCTCCGAATTTGTGAGCAGAACTCCTCCCTGGCTTTCTGCTCATACATCAACAATGAAACTGATGAAATTATTGTGTGTTTGAAACTTGATGTCAATGTTTTAAGAACTAAACTAAACCAGACAGTTCAAACCTTCAGGCTATGAACAATCATTGCTTTTGCTTCAATCTTCTTTTCTCAATTTAAAATACAGATACCAAGTGCCATATAACTTAATTGTCAAGCAACATTAGTGCAAGCTTTTATCATCATTTTCCATCATGAAATTGTAAAAGCTTACAATACAGCAAACATGAAACTAAACACCAAAAAACTAAGAAACTAACCATCAACGTTTCTAGTTAGAATTTGACATTGAAAATCCCAAAACTCCACAATCTTAATCTTAATATTTTGTTAATTAAATTTCTAAAATATATATTGTATTAAAAATACATAAAAACTAATAAAATTTTTCAATATAGGTAACGTTAATTGTTAACAAGATTTCAATTCAGCATAAATAACAATTTTCTACACATATCGCATAAATGATCGTAAAGTAAATTAAAAAAGAAAAAGAAAAATGAAAACAATCGTATAGATTGAAAAGAAGAATGAAGAGATGAATATACCCTGGCATGAGTGGTGTCGATTCCAGAAGCATCAAGAGCATCGTGCAATACGAGCTTGAAGTCGGTGGCCACGTGTTGCACGCTCGATCCACCGCGACACAGAACGCGAGAAGAAGAAGAAGAAGAAGAAGAAGAAGGGACTGAAGGGAGAGGGCATAATTGGAATTTGGAGAAAGCAGAGGGAATTGCGAGGAAGGAGGTTCTGGAAAGAGAAGAAGGTGCTGGAGTCAACGAACTCATACTTCTTCAACTAATACTTCTTCACTTCTTTAGATTTCTGAAGAATAAGATAATAATAATAGCAATCAATTCAGCTCACAAAAATCGTTACGAAGAACAATAAGGACAGTGACTACACTTGGAGATATTTTCAGCTTCAGAAATGACTAGTTAGTTACCTTCTTATAATAACTAACATAACCATATTCATTCATAATTTTCTTTCTTTATTTTAAATAATAAATTTAAAAATTAATTATTTTTAATGATATAATGATATGTAATTAAATACTTACATAAAAATTAAGTTCAATATTTTTAATAAGAGTACAATTAAAAAATAATATTTTTTAACAAAAAAATTAAAATTTAAAATAATTATACATTTATACATTTATAGTTATTCTTTAACATAAGTTGAAAATTTAGATGTACAATCGACTTTGTATAAAATTGATAATTGAGAATCGTTAAATAATTTAATTAATTTGATTAAATTTTTATCTAACGATAAGTTTCCGCCTTAAGATAATTTTGAAGGAGGGTTTTATTAGGGACATGCATGTGCCGCCTCACTTTGTCAGGATCTGAAGATATTATGAGTAGATAGATATGAATGAAATATGAAATAGTTGAGTTGATCCACCAGAATAAAATGCATGCACGCAGCGCTGAATAAGTGGTGGTTTGGGAGTCTTACTCTATAGTGTGAACGAACCATTTGTATTGGCACTTTCCTCTTAATAATATCTTTTTTTTTTTTTTGTCATACACAGTACAGTAGATAGAAACTATTTTTCAAGTAATAATATCTACTTAATTCCTTTGTACTAAACGCTTTGTTGGGTAGCCAAAAGGGGATGAAACTTGTAAATTATCTATCAATGAGGGAGATGCCCAATGCAAGTGGCTCACAACTCACAAACTATCAAATTTTCACTCTAAATCAATCTCTCATTTTTCAACAACTTGCAACGAGGTGCGATGCTCTCTTTTTTAGTCTTTTTCCCTTAATTTTTTTTTCCTTTAGTTTCTACGGTATCTCCCAACCTTGTAAGTTAAGGATTAATCCACTGTAGTATTGAACTTTATTTAAAGATTTATTGCTGGTCAATAAATTACTCATGACTCTTACTCTCTTTTTTTTTTTGGTCAAATTTTAAACAACACCCAACTTCAATTGAAATTTGAACCCAGTGTACCTTCTAACAAGACAAACATAATTGCTACTTTTTTTTTTTTTTTGGACAAGGGCCATTAAGGCCCGAGCTACCCAAAAGAACAACACAGCCCAATCCCAACCCAACCTAAATATCCTAATTCATTCAATCTGTCCAATCCCAACCCAACCTAAATATCCTAATTCATTCAATCTATTTTGAAGCGCACACACATCTTCCTATCTTTTTCCCTCAAATGATGCAGCATCAACTATGAGGATTCATTGGATTGTGAAGCTGATTGATGTCCTTCTTCTGTACCCCTGAAAGTTGCTAGAAGCAATGAGGAGCTCTTGCAAAATCTCGACGCCCCGCGCTTCAAATTGGATCCCTCCTATGTCTATGAAATTATGCCCTGCAGAGTTGCGATTCCTCCTTGATGATTTTGATTATAGCCTGAGGAGGGTTGGAGACTTGAAGCTCCAATTATTTTGTAGGTTGCATGTGTAAGTCATTTTTGCTACTTCATGAGCCAGTGAATTTTCTTGTCTTGAGATCCATGTAAAACCATTGCCTGTGTATCAATGTTGCATTTTATCCAATCCTTGGGTGGTGGATGCCAGGCTGCATTGAATTTGAGCTCTGGAGAGGTGGACGGCAACCTCTTCGAACTCGACTCCCCTGAATCAATGGACACAGTGCTTGACCGCCATCTTCTGCGCTTGACCGCCACCTAAGCTGCTTGATTAATCGTTTACATGGCTCCTGCACCTTCCATGGGATCCTTGCTGCTGGGCGATACCCGACTCATTTCTGAAATCCTGTTTTCACGCCAAAACCTGGGCTATCCTCTTTTTGGACTGAGTCACTCTGGGTAACACTTAGAGCTTTTGCCTCAGATCACAAATGCTCTGGCTAAGAGACGTTTCTTTTTTTGTATTATCAATGAAATATGAGAACAGGTGATGTTTCTATATAGCTCGTCTCTTCACATATCTTGCTCATTCTATTGATTCTTACTTTCATTGTGCATAACACGCAGAATTTCTAGTGGTGGTTGCCTGCTCCAATTTGAATGAAGGTTCCCTAATTCTGCTTCTCTGGCTACTTTATGTGCAAGAAGATTTCCTTCTCTGGGAGTCCAAGTTATGCCCCTACCAGGTAATTGTTCCAATAACAACTGAATATCCTGAATAATTGCCCATGCTTCACCAATTGGACTCTTGGATTTAATTGCTTGTATGATTTTTAGATTATCTGATTCAATGAGAACTTTTTCCATGAACAAATTATTTGCAATGATTAGAGCTTGTCTGATTGCTAAAGCTTCTGCTACTGTGACTGAGTTTGCTTGAATTAATCCTGTGAAACCTAATAAAATCTTTCCTCTATTATCTCTGTACACCACTGCTATAGCTCCTTTGCCTGTATTCTTTTTGAAAGAAGCATCCACATTTGCCTTGATCCAATCCGCAGGGGGTGGCCTCCAACTAACCTCTCTCGTTCCTTTTTGAACCTGTCTTTCTTTTAAATTTATCTTCTTTTCCGCTATTCTCCAAAACAGATTTTTCATTAGTTTAGCCCTCTTTATAGTCCAGCTAGGATTAATTTCTTGCTGCTGGTACACTTTCTGATTTCTAGTCTTCCATATCTCCCACACCAGAAATCATATTTTACTAATTCTTCTATTTTCCTCCTCCCCCCTACTGATTTGATTTTTTGTATGATAGTCATAAACCAGTCTCCAAACTCAGTAACTGTTTCTGTTGTTGGAATACACTGACAATCAGCTCCGAACCATGCATCCCTTGTCCACTCACATAGCAATAATGCATGCTCTGTTGTTTCCACCTCTTTATTACAAATCTGGCATATAGGACTCCCAGCAATTTTCTTCTTGAACAAATTTGAATTTACCGGCACGATATCATGGGCTGCCTTCCACAAAAATGATTTGATTTTAGAGGGAACTTCCATTTTCCAAATTTCTTTCCATAACTCCCTCCTAGCATCACTTGTGGATGGGTTTCCATGATCTCGAGATTGAAATTCTCCTTTTGCTGCGAAATAACCTGTCTTTATAGTATATATACCATCATCTCTTGCAGGCCAGTATAAATTATCCTCCTTATTCACAAAACTAATTGGGGTTCTAATAATAGCATCACAAATTTCTGGCGAAAACATGCTTCTGATTTTGCTCTCATTCCAACCCCTTCCCTCTTCAATGAGCTCTTCAACTTTCTGACTATCTTGTCTACCATTCCCCAGCACCTTACCTACTTCAGCTATCCAATTATCCCTCCATATATTAATTTTTGACCCATTTCCAACACTCCACTTTCCTTTCCTCCTTAGCAATTCTCGTCCATGCAGAATACTTTTCCATATCCACGAAGAATTCTTCCCAACTTGCGCCTCCCAGAAATTGCCCTTTGGGTAATAGACAGCTTGTAGAATTTTTACCCAAATTGCATCTGGATTCTTCAAAGCTCTCCATGCTTGTTTTGCAAGATGCGCTATATTCTGCATTTCTAAGTCCTTGAAGCCCAATCCCCCTTCGATCTTGCTCTTTGTTATTATATTCCAGTTCTTCCAATGAATACCTCTCTCCTTTCCGGATGTCGCCCACCAAAATCGCGCTACTCTTGAATTGATTCTCTTGCAAAACTGCTTGGGAAATTTTATCACATTCATAGCGTAAGCTGGTATGGCTTGCACAACCGCTTTAATCAGAATTTCCTTGCCAGCTTGGTTCAGTAACCTCTCTTTCCATCCTTCAAGCTTGTTCAAAATTCTCTCTTCTATCCATGACAAAGCCCGATTTAGAGATCTTCCCCAAATTGCAGGTAGTCCTAAATATTTTCCTGGGGATTCCCACGATGACATATTTAGTATTTCTTCAATGCATACTCTTGTTTGTATTGAGACTTGATGTCCAAAGGTAATACCAGATTTATCTAAATTTATTCTTTGCCCCAAGGCCTCTGTATATTCATTAAGGACTGTTATTATCTGATAAGCCTCTTCTTCTTTTGCTTTGGCAAAAATAATGCAATCATCTGCAAATAAAAGATGCGTAATTGTTGGGGCTGTTGGGGCAATTCTTAGGCCTGAAATTCTATCTTCTTTTTGTGCTTCCTCCATTAATATAGTAAACACTTCCGCTGCAAGAATAAAAAGATAGGGCGAAAGCGGATCTCCCTGTCGTAATCCTCTTTGTGGTTTTACTTTCCTTGATAGGTCCCCATTGATTTTGAACTGGTAGTTGGCACTTTTAACACACTCCATCACTAATCTTACCCACCGTTCATGAAACCCGAAAGCTGTGATGACCCGTTCCAAGAAGTCCCACTCCACCCTATCATATGCTTTGTTCATATCTAATTTAACCGCCATATCTTGAGATCCATTTCTACCTTTTTTGTTGAGGCTATGATATATTTCCTGCACAATGACTAAATTATCTTGAATGAGACGCCCTCCCACGAATGCACTCTGTATCGGTGATATTATTTTCTCCATTATTCCCTTAAGTCTTAACACTATGACCCTTGCCAATATTTTGTAAATAAAATTACAACAGCTAATGGGTCTTAGTTGGTTAAGACTTTCAGGGTTCTTGGTTTTGGGTATTAATACAACTATAGTTTCCCCAATACACTCCGATATGTATCCATTTTTGAAGAAACTTCTCACTGCTTCACACACTTCCTTGCTAATAACATCCCAATACTTATGATAAAACAATTCATTCAAACCATCAGGTCCAGGTGCTTTGAGACTTCCCATACTGAATACTGCCTTTTTAACTTCTTCATCTGAAACTTCCATCAGCAGCTCGTTATTCATCTCTTCTGTAACCCTCTTAGGGATTTTTCTAATGGTGCTATCAAAATTCTGTCTTCTTGTTGAAGTGAACAAATTCGTGAAATGATTAACAATGTGTTCCATTATTTCTTCTTTGCTATTCAACCATTGTCCTGAAGCATCCTTCAATTTTTGAATACTATTTCTATCTCTTCTCTGAATGGTGGTTGCATGGAAGAAAGAGGTGTTTTTGTCCCCTAGCCTCAGCCATTTTACCCTTGCTCTTTGTCCCCAATACTTCTCTTCTTGGCTCCACAAATTAACCAATTTCTCCTTTATATTCTGCATCTGCTCTTGTTTTTCTTCTGAAAAATCAGAGGCTTGTAATTTTTTAAGTTCCTCCTTCAAACAATGAATCTCTTTGTCTGCCCGTTTGAAGGTAGTTTTACTCCATTTTCTTAACTCATCCTTACAACTCTTGATTTTATTAATTAATCTCCCCCATTCACAGCCATTAGGTTCTCGTTTACTCCATCCCCTTCTCACTACATTCTCACAATCTTCGTGGTCTGCCCAAAAAGCTTCAAACTTAAAACTCCTTCTAATATTATGCACAGGGTTCAAATATAAAATTAGAGGACTATGATCTGAACTAGTAGCGGGCATTGACGAAAGATAGGCATGTGGATACATCATCCTCCACTGCCAATTGCCCAAAGCCCTATCTATCCTTTCCCTTGTCACAAATCCATTTCTTGGATTGCTAAACCATGTGAACCTTCCTCCTTTCAATTCCAAATCTATGAGAGCATTTGAATCTACAAAATTTCTGAAGTCTCTGACCTGGTTTTGCGGCTTCGGATGCAGTCCCACCTTCTCCTCTTGACTCAAAACGTCGTTAAAGTCTCCTATGAAGAGCTGAGGTTCACCTTCACTTCTGCAACTGACCGTGATCTCCCTCCATTGCTCTTGTCTTTTTTTAAAATTAGGGTTACCATATATAAAATTACATAACCACATATTTCCTTTTTTATCCACAATTCGAGCTTTAATATAGTTATCACACCAAAAATAAATATCAACCTTATATATTGCATTCCAAAACAAACATAGACCGCCGGACAGACCCCGGGGTTCTACACAAAAGGCATTTTCAAAATGAAGTCTCTTCTTAATTCTACTTACAGTCTTTTCTTTTGCTCTTGTTTCAATTAAAAAGATTATTGTCGGCTTAATCTGTTTACATAGACTATGTAGTTCCGAAACTGTCGCAGGAGCCGCTAACCCGCGACAGTTCCAACTTATGATGCTCATGGTTGAGTTGGGGGCATGATTAGGCCCGCCTCCTCAGCCTTCGTATCTTCTGTTGCTTCTTCATTGCCATGCTCTTCTCGCATTCGTTGCCCTTTCCATGAAATTGTTTGGACCATTTTGCTCTTCTTACTTGTTCCCCGAATCTGTGTCAAGTAATTCGCTGCTTCAGTAATGTCCTCTAATTGTACCTGTGCCTCTTCCTCTCTTTTTCTCTTCAGTCTTAAGCTATGAACAATTCTCTGAATCAAGTCAATCTCATACTCATATGTTACTGTGGTTGCATGGTTGCTGTACTTTTCTTCCTCCTCTTCTTCATCTGCAAGTTCAACAATGTAACTCCGTCCATCTTCAGTCCTATGAATTTGCTTTTCCTTTTTTTTTGGCATTTTTTCTTGGCTCCATTGTGCTCGGATCTTCTCAAATTTGTGTCCTCCCTGATTGCCTCCAATTTCTCCTCTGTCTAAATCCAATTTCTGCACATTCTCGCTCTTCTTTGTTCTCCTGATTTCCCTTTTCTCATTACCTAATTGAAAATTGTTCTTGGTTGGATTTTGGTGCACATTAGCCCTCTTGAATACTAATGCTTCATCATTTCTCCCAGGCCCATCTGTACTTTCTTGGTTCTTGTGAAAGATCTCCTCAACTTGTTCATTTCTGTCTATGTGATCCGCCTCCTGCATTATTGAAGTCTTTTGCTTATGGATCCTTTGTATGGGCTTTACTCCATCCCTTTTCTGTTGCAAAGTGTTAAGTGGGCCATTCAAAGCTGGCCCAATTTCTATATCACTAGGCCCTTTCTCCACATTTAAAAGATTCCTACTCCCATCCATCTCTTCTCCTACAATCCCATCATGTCTATCATTATCTTTTTTCGTTTCTTCTTCCAAGTGCTGAGTATCACCATTTTCGAGAAATTGGGTATCTTTTTTCTCACTCATTCCTTCTACTTCCATCTGCTGCTCCTGCTGATAAAATGGGGCCTCCTCCACTTGTACAAATCCTATTTGTTGTGAAAACCTTCTAGTAGCATGTAGTCCTGTCCCTATACCCTTAGCTCTGGCTCTATCTACCTTCTCCTGACTTGCCTCTCTTTCTCTTCTATCTCTTTCCCATACCCACTCGCTATTCTCTGTGTCTTCACCACGCGCCACCGATGAACTCCCTTTTGAACTGTTATTACCACCACCCTTTTTTCTGATTCCCACCTTTTCAGCCACTGCAGTAATAGACCTAAGCCCCGGAACTGAAAGGTCTGGCCCATATTTTGGTAAACCTGAATTCTCACTATCCATTGCTATCACCTCTCTGCATCCTCTTTTATCATGCCCAATCCTTCCACAATTATAACAATAATCACATAACCTTTCATATTTAAAGGACGCCCTTGAATAGCTACCATCACTTCTCCTAAACCAAAATCCTGTCTTCAATGGCTCCAAAGCATTCACCTCTACTCTAACCCTCAGAAACTTCCTAAGCAAATTTCCATCAACATATGGATCTTCTACTTCCAACACTCTGCCCAATGAGGCCCCAATCTTCTCTGCAATATTCTTGTTTAGCTTCTCCAAAGGCAAAGCATGAACTTGAATCCAAATAGCAAGGGAATTATAACTTATCTCTTCAAAGGAAAGCTCTGGCCTCCACCACTGCAAGCTGAGCATATGCCCGTCCACCCTCCATGGACCTTCTTCATAACACTTCATAGCATCTTCTTCATTTTTAAAATTGAACAAATATGAGTTTGTGCCCATATTTGAGATGATCAATCCTTGAGGCTCACCCCACATCCTCTTTATTGTTTTTTCAACAGTAATCTTGTTTACATTTTTCTCTGTCAAAAGTCTTCCAACTAGCTTCTTTGTTATTTGAAACTCACCGGCATGATGGTCTTCATCTAGGTGAAGAACTTCTCCTCTTAAAATAGCCATGAGCTTGAAGTACTTCCTAGCAAAGAGGAGACCTGGCCTCGTACACTTCTGATAGTTTTGGTTAGTATTTCTATTTTTTCTTTGCGAAAGTTCCGCTGTTGGAGATGAACCAGCTTCCTGTTGAAATAGTCGCTCTAGCTATCTAGAGAATATGCTCTCCTTGCGAGAGAAAAGAAGGTGAAGTTGGTTGATCAGAGTTCAATCAACACTTGTTTAATTTTCTACATTTAAACATAATTGCTACTAAACCAAACGTTGGGTGCATCACTCTTACTCTCTAAGTTGGGTCTTCTGCTTGTTAGCCTTTCCCAGTACAGTTCAGCCTTTCGAAACAGGCCATAGAATTGGGCAATAAATTAAATGGGCCCCATTCTCATAATTAGGACTTCGCTGATATTTTTTGTGCAGTACATGTGTGTTATTTTTTGAAAGATTAGTGTCAAAAGACCATCAACAGACTTTAATTAACAAAAAAATCAATTTATTAAGAATGACTACATAGATATTATATTAAAAATTTATCAACAAAGAAGACTTAAAATGACAAAATTATCTTATTATCTTTTTTTTTTTTATATTTTTTTCTCTTTTATCATTTTTATCGTTGTTGTGCTTCTTTTTTCTCTTTCTCAACATATTTTCTTCGTTTATTTTCTTGTGGACAGATGTTTTTGTCACATTTAGGTGACTATATTTTGTTTTTGTCACTATTGAGACTTTTCTAATGAATTTCTCTTTATTCTTGAGTTCTCTATGAATTCACTTTCTTGAGTGCATTATGCAACTTTTACCAAACTTACTAACTTCTTTATTATGTTATGGGGATTTGATAAATTATGTGTTTTATCATTTATTTGAATTGAATAGAGATGCCCAAATTTATTTATTTGTCTATGATGAATAAAGAGAGGTGTCACCAAATATTTATATATGTTCCATTTTAATTTCATTTTGCTATTATAAAAAAATAAGTAATTTGTTTTGTTGAGTATATTATCTGTTCACCTTAGTTACAAATTGAAATAGACACTTAATTCGAAACTAAAGCAGAATTTAGCTAGTGTTCCAAAAGATTCCTCATGTCAAGTGTTATGTTAGGATAATTTAAAATTTTCAATCTAATATTCTGTATTTTGCTTTTCTTTGTATCCATAATCTCTTATTCAAATTGAAAAACAATCTTACTCATGAAGTTTGTATAGTTTTATACTTTGTCTGATACTATAGTAGATTGTAACTTCATAGTTTTGTTTTTAAAATTTAGGAAATGAAAAATCTTTTAACATAAAAAATTTTCAAATTACTTTATGCAGTCTAATGGATTTTCATGCACTAGATAATCATAGCTATTTCAACTGCAATTCACGTTTATATCTTATTTTATTTGTATACTTTAAAATGATTAATTATAGTATATATTTTAATTGTTAGTCTAATTATTTTATTTTGAGTTTAATAGAATCCTATTCTATTCATTATCAAATGACTCTTCATTTTATTTATTGATTGTTTTATTTTTATCTTATCTTTACCTTTGAAACCTAGTTGTTATGCTAATAAGTTGAAAATTTTTTTGATAATATTCTAAACCAAAATTTAAGTTCAGCCATTTTGTAAAATATACTAATTATAAACAAAACATATTAACTACACAATTAGTTCAGATATTTAAAACAAAATTTTTTGTCTTAAATGTGAATGAGTTAGTAACTATAATTTAAAATTAACTACTTAGTAATAAATGCTAGTAAAATTTGACAATACGTAGTATTTTTTTAAATTTAGTGAAACTCTAAATTTTAATTGCGATATTTTATTAATAATGTTGTGTTTAATTTTCTTTTCAAATTATGCAGACTTGTATGTATTGTCAAGATCAATGTCATATCTTTTATAGTGAACTCCAAAATTTTTCAAGTAATTGAATTTGAGTAGGCTGATATGAAGCCAAAAAAGAATGATATTAAACATGAAGAATTTAAATTAATGTTTGCTCAACTTCAGCATCAACTTCACTCGAATGAATTTGATGCACTAACATCATCTACTTATATAAAAAAAAATAAGAAATAGTAGTATAAAAATATTAGAATTATCTAACTTTAGCTAATACACAATTATTCATTAGATTTTTTATTTGTAATAAAATAATATCAATTGAAAATTTATAAGATGTGTTTTTTTTCTGAGATTCTTTTGTTCGTATTATTAATTTTAATTCTGAATTACACAATTTTAGTTTAAAATTAAAAAGATATTAAACAAGCGTTTATGATCAACTAATAATTGTCCTTACATATAAGGATCAAGAGAATTAAGTAATTTTTTATGGAAGATAAATAGATTAAAAAAAATACGAATAATAAGACTTATTAATGGTAAATTGGAGATTAAAAAGAGATTCACTAACAATAAATTATTGTAGATAAAAGTGCTTAAATAAAGATTTTTTTTGTCAAAAATAGAATTTATTTATGTTGTTTTATATTTTTTTTATATTTTATATTTTATATAAATAATTAATTTAATATTTATTTTTAATATAATAAAAAAGTTGTACTATATTATTTTATATTAGTGTGGATAAATGAAATTGAATAAATCTCTTTCTCGTTATATCCAAAGATTGGGTTGAAGCTAAGGTAGAGGCTTTTTTTTTTTTTAATTATTCTCTTTTGTTTCTCGTTTATCCTGGTTGCTTATTATAATATAATCTCAAACCTAATGTAAAGCCCAGATATTCATGAAGTTAATTGATAGGGGCGTCAAAAAATAATAAGGTAGTACGCTAATTTATCTTATTTTTTTAACCAAAAACCACAAGAAAAATTTTACAAATATAAGATAAAAATATTAAAATATTAATGAATAATTCCATATGGACCAAAAAAATCATTCAATCATTATTTAATCTAGTTCATGAGCCAAATAAATCTTTTCATTATTTTTATGTGTTAATATAACTTTTGCCATCAAAAGTATGATTAGTTTAATTTTGGGGGAGAAAATAAAAGAGAGTAGAATTTTAACTTCATAAAAAAATTATATGCACGCATCACACATGTCATTGCAAAAGACGTTAAAAAAAACCTTCAAATTTAATCCGTCTAATAAAATAAGTTTAATCGAATCGAATCTAAAATTAGTCGAGCCACAAATTTTTTGTTAGGCTGATTCAATTTTCTAAAATGATTATAGAATTTATTTGGTTATAGTTATTTAAAAATATCTTTTTAATTTTTTATATATATTTAAAAGATATTTGTAATAAAAATAAAATTACTAAAAAAATTAAACAATTTTTTTTCATAAATTTATAATTTTCATCCACTAAAAAAATGTTTTTATAACATAAAAAGATGTTCAAAAGTAAAATAAGATCTTTTAATACTGTATATGCGTCTAAAGTCTAAACAATAAACATAAATGATACGCACTTCAAATGTTCGTGATATGAAGAGTTCAAGTGTTATTTAAAATATATTAGTTTATATTTTTAGAATATTTTAATTTAATGAATTTTGATTTTGTTTATTTAATTACTAGATTGGACCTTATGTGTATAAACTTTATGGTTTTCTTTGTTTTAACCTAATAAAAAGTTATAAATACCTCCTTAGCAATTGTAGTCGTAATATAGAATGATTTAGAGGTTTGAAAATCCCTTTTTGGTTTCGTGATGAAACCATGGTGTAGACAATTGAGGTTGAGGAGTCCATCTCTTGTTGCATCGGGAAATTGAGTAGAAGGTTGAGGAGTCTCTTCGATTCAGTTCCTAAACTATGGCGTTGACAAGTTAGGTTGAGGAATCCCTTTCTTATTGCGTCAAGAAATTGGGTAAAAAGTAGAATAATTCTCTTTATCCTCAATTTCAATATATCATTTTTATTTCTATTTTAATTTTAATGTATCTTTTTTATTCAGTTTGAATCCTATCTTTTTGTATATCTTTTATTTCTTTATCAATAAACAACTTTTGTGTTTTAAAAATATCTCTTTTTAAAAGTTATTTAAAATATTTTTCTTCAAAAAAAAAAGAGAAAAAGTCCCCTAAACAAGCACATTATTAGACATTATGATAATTTTCTGAAACAATTAGATCATCTTTCAAATTAAAAGTAACACTTTTTAGTTTTTACTTGCATACGTACCAAGATTATGTTTCTTTATGTGGCAGTATACATGCATACTACATACTTTTGAACCTGCCCAAAAAATTCCAAAGATCTTTTAAAGTTATTTAAAAGATTTTGAATTTTTGACCAATCTCTCTGTATCTTCTCAATTCTCGTGCATGCATACTTCCAAATTTGGGTAACTTTAATTTATAATAGATACCATTATACATATAATGATATTAAATGTATATTAAATTTATATTAAATTCAGTCAATTAAAATATTAAATATACATTATGTTAGAAAAGTAAAACAATAGAAAAAAAAATTGATGTGTATTCAAATTAGGTAAAGTAATACAATATAAAAGAATATTTATATATGTTAAGATAATCGAAATAATAAAGTTGTAATATTTTATAATAAATATTTAGATATATTAAATAATTTTAATAAAAATTAATTGATTCTAATATATTCTAACATCTCTTTTTAAATTTAAGTGACAAATTGAGTTTAAAATTTATTTAAAATAACAAAAGAAAAAAAAAGAAAATTAAATAAACTAAAACGGTATAGGTGGAATTATCAAAAAGAAACACAAATAAAATTATCGAAAAAAATACAGATAAAATTGTCAAAAAAAGTACAGATAAAACTGTTAAAAAAATACAAACAAAACTATTAAAAAAATATAGTCAAAAATATTAAATATATATTAAAATATTAAATATATATTAAAAATAAATTAAATAATATATATTTATATACAAATTTATAATAACTGATTTTAATCTGCATATAATATTTTTTTATATATAAGCTTGCTGAATCAGAATCAGAATCATATCTAACTACTTGTCTTCAATTCCCAGCATATATATGATAAGTTAATTAGTAAAGTTGATTAGCAGTTATTATGGCACTAATAAAAAGCTCAAACAGCAGTGAGAGTGAGAGAGACATAAGAAAGGGACTCATCCGCCATGGCCAGCACCACACCAACACCATCAAGGGTGGTTGGCATGCTGCCATCTTCATCATCTGTGAGCTCATCATCACTTCATTATTCATAATCTCTCTCTGTTTAGTTGGCTTTGTTTTTGTAAATCTCTTTCTTCATAAGAATTATTATATCATAATTATTGAATAGTTTAATTTTTTTATAAAAATTTTTTAAGTGAAGTAATTTGTAGGCTAAAAAATTTAGATAGAAAAGTGATATAAGTAATATACCTTAATATGATAATTTTTTATGTTTTTTAAAATTGTGGGAGATACAGAAATCGAATGGTTCGATTTGTATTAAAAAAATAAAAAAATTTGGGGTACACAAATCGGATCGTCCGATTTCTGTATCCCAAATTTTTTATTTTTTTTAACACAAATCGGACGGTCTGATTTCTACTTCTCTAATTAAACGATTCCACATTTGAGAATAACACTCTAACAATTCACATTTCAAAAAAATACCATTACCATTCTAATATTAAAATAAAAAAAGTGTAATTTGTATCAGTAGATCATGGATTTTGTTATCTTGGACGCATTTAAAATACTTTTTTTTTGAAAAAAACTTTTATTTTTATATACTTTGAAAGAAATTCAATAACGAAATTCAAACGTTTATCTAGCTAAAACTTTTTTTTTTTTAAAAAATAAGAAATTAATTAAATAAAAAGAGACGCCCCGAAAAATATTTAAATAATACTTTTTTCTTTATATTTATAAAATGTACACTTTTTTTCTTCCAAAATTAAAATAAGAAACACTTTAGTCCATTTGATCAAAATATGTATCAATAATACATAAACTAGTAATAATTATTTGATTGATAATAATAATATTAATATAAAATATATTTATTATTTTACTAAATTTTAATTATTTCTAATATATTTTATCACATAATATAAAATATTTTAAGTAATTACAAAAATATTTAGTTCAATTTTTTTATTTATTTCATTATTATTAATGTAATAGTTTTATTTATTTTTGATATTTCTCATATAATATGAAATATTTTTAATTGTAAACAAATTAAAATATTTAATTTGAAATATTTTATATATTTCATCATCTTTAATATAATGAATTTTATTGTCAAACATATATAACTGCAATAATTTTTAAAATCTTTATTTTAAAAGTCAATTTTAATAAAAAAAATTTAAAAATAAAAACTTTATCAAATTATATTTTTTCTTTCTTTTTTTTCTGTTTTTCTTTTCCTTTTATGCTATAATATAAGGCCAATTTTTATGATATCTATGAATCGTTATCTAATTTTTTAATTTATTTTTTGTAGTAAATTTTGATTTTTTTAAAATTATTTATTTTTTAATATCTTTTAAATTAAATATTAATTTTTAAATTTTTTAATAAATAGACACCACCTTTTAGACACCATAACATTCATCATAATATAATTATTTATTTGTTTATTTTGTAGGTGTGGAATTTGCACAGCAATTTGCTTTTACAGGGTTGTCATCAAATTTGATAACATATCTAACAAATGAGATTCATGAATCCATAACCGAAGCAACAAAGAATGTAAACACTTGGCTTGGTGTTTCGTCCCTCTTCCCATTGCTTGGTGGATTCATTGCTGATTCCTATCTTGGTCGCTTCAACACTGTTGTCATATCCTCTTTCATTTATCTTTTGGTAATTTTTTAATTATTTTACTAAGAAAACATATATACATATATCCATAAACATGATGATGACATGTATGATATGTCTACTTATTGGTTTTCAATTAATCCTGAATTTGGTTAGTACACTACTAGAAATATGTTTAGAACCGTCAAATTTACTGTCGAATCATTTCTGTTGGTATTACTATTGATTTTTCGACAATGACATGGACCATGGAATCTAAGAATTTTTATCGTTAGATTTGCAAGTCCGTTTGTAATTTTGACAGGAAAATTGACGCCAAGAGCCCTTTAAATTGGCGGCAACATTACGTCGCTGAGTAGATGGATGGTCTTCGAATTCTTCTATTTTTATTGTATGCTACTTTGAGACTATAAGATTTGGATACTGCTTGCTCTCTAATTGGGACTATGATGATGAAATGCATGCACTACAACATTTCAGGCTTTAGGTTACGATTTTTTTTTGTCATATTTAAAAACTGTAACCTAAAATCCTCTATAATTATGGTTTTTTTGCCATAACCATAAAAAATACTTTTAGTCACAATTTATTTTAAAACCGTGACTATATGGTCACTGTTTTGAAGATAACCTTTTATAATAGAATTATTTTAGATTTTACACGACACTTTTTGTTGCCACATTCAAAAACTGTGACCTAAAAGCGTCTATATGCATGCAGGGCATGATTTTGATGATGATCTCAGTGTCGATTTTGAAGAACGATAAGCTTTTCTTCATATCACTTTATGTGTTAGCAATGGGAGATGGAGGCCATAAGCCTTGCGTCCAAACTTTTGCGGCGGATCAGTTTGATGGGAACATGGAAGACCAAAGAGAAGCTAAGAGCTCTTTCTTTAATTGGTGGTACTTGGCCATTGTTCTTGCATGCACTTCCTCCGTTTTTCTTGTCGTTTATATACAGGTATTTAATTTCATTTGTTAAAATAAAAAATATTAAAGAACTGATATTTTAGTAGATAAAAATGAAGAATTCGTTAGTATTCACTTGAATGCAAAATAAACATAAGAGAAAAATATTAATCACATAATATTTTTTACAATAAAATAATTTCCACAGTATACAATAGAACACATGCATAACCTAAAAAACAATTGTGACATGCACACAAAAAATCAATCACTAAATTAGTTATAATGTATTTGTATATAAATATATAAGTTATTTAATTTATTTTTAATGCATATTTTGTATTTCAATATATATTCTATACTAGTGACTGATTTAGTAACAGATTCTTTATATACATCTAACGTAGTTAAATTTTTTCTATCAACTTTTTTTGGATACACCTAAAAATAATACCATCATATACATATATATATAATTACAGGATAATGTTGGGTGGGCAGCAGCACTAGCATTACCATCAGGAGTGTGGACAGTGGCAATAGCAGTGTTCTTTATTGGAATCAAAAGATACAAAACAGAAACTCCAAAAGGGAGTTCCTTTATTTCTATTGCCCAAGTTCTTGTTGCTTCATGTCGCAAATGGAACCTCAAACATGACACTTCTGTCTATTATTATGGTGATCACTACCATGACCAAATAGAACACACAGATCAACTCAGGTGTGTTTTATTATATTAGTTTTTCTTTGCATTTTATATTAGAATTTAATTTTGATGCACTCTCAATGTAAAATAATTTTACACCTACGTCTAATTACATAACGGCAAGTCGGTAAAAACAATTTTCTGTTACATTGACCGCATGAATGATCATAAAAAAAAATAACTGATGTAATTAGACGACGGTATAGAATGTTTTATATTATTAATGTATTAAAATTAAACTCTTTTTATATTATTATATTGCTTGACACATGCATAGAAGTAATCATTAATTACTCAATGAATAAGTATAGAGAATTAATTTTTAATTAGTTAATGTTAATCAATCTTTATTATGAAATTATTTTTTTTAACCCTCGTGTTTTAGAAAATTTAAGGCTTAGGATTAAGATTTGGGTTTAGAATTAAAACATAAAAATTTAGACTTTAGAATTTTACTGGATTGAAATTTATTACAGATTTTTGGACAAGGCAATGATGATGGATGAACATGATGCTACAAACAACACGAGAGAACCATGGAGGTTAAGCTCAATTACACAAGTTGAAGAAGTAAAGCTTGTTCTTCGTTTAATTCCTATATGGCTAAATTGTTTGATGTTCGTTGTTGTCCAAAATCAAATGAGCACATTTTTCATCAAACAAGGTAGCACATTGAACCGTACCATAGGAAAAACAGGGTTTCAAATCCCTCCGGCATCACTTCAAGGTGTTGTAGGAATTGTTATCCTTTGTGGTGTTCCCATCTACGACCGTGTTTTCGTGCCGATTGCTAGAAAGTTCACAAAACATCCCTCCGGCATAACGGTATTACAGAGGATTGGAGTTGGTCTAGTTTTATCTATACTTAACATGGTTGTTTCAGCACTCGTAGAGGCCAAAAGGATAGCTATTGCTATACAGTATAATCTCGTCGACGATCCCAAATCAGTTATACCGTTGAGTATTTGGTGGTTGTTACCTCAATATGCAATTCTTGGAACTGCCGACGCACTCGCAGTCGTCGGACTCCAAGAATTGTTCTATAGTCAGATGCCGGAGGGACTAAGAAGTTTGGGAGCAGCGGCGTATGTTAGCCTCTTTGGAGTTGGGAGTTTTGTGGCAAATGCAATAATAGATGTTGTGATTGCAATCACTTCAAGAATTGGTTATAAATGGTTAGGAAATAATTTGAATAAGGCACATCTTGATTACTATTATTGGTTATTGGCTGGATTAGGTGCTCTTAACCTATGTGTTTATCTAAGGATTGCCAATGGTTTTGTTTATAAAAAAGTTTCATGAGCTAAATTAGCTTATGATGATGCATGTATTTAACTTGACAAAAGATTTGTTTGTGGAAAATGCAATAATAAAGTATTTTTTTGTAGTCAATAATTATTCTGCTAATTTGTATTTTAAATTGTTCGGGTGGTTAATCTTGTTGAAATGCAATTCAATCTTGTTAAAAGGGAGGTTAATGTTGTAGCTAATCTGTTAGCGAAAAGAGAAGCGTGAAATGGGATAGAATTCGCCGAGTGGTTGGAATCTTGGTCGGAATTGTGAGATCGATGCTCTTCACCATGACCTTGTTATACTGTCTTGTTGTTATTTTTTTTTTCTAGGACCGGGTTTCCTATTCTAACTTTTTCTTAGACAACAAAAAAATTGTTAGGATGGTTAACTTAATTTGGTGCATTTTAGTCCAATCTAACATTTAACTAGATAGCAAGTTGCCTTATGGTTAAATTTTAACATGATATTGGAGGTATAATTAAGTATCTTGTAGCGGTTAGCCTCTAGCAAGTTGTTGGAGGAATTTAAATTTAGATAATTCTTACTTATTCTATGATTAATTTTGACTGATAATATAGGTTTGAGATTTGTGAGGCGAGGAAGAATGTCGAACAATTTATTTGTCAAAAAATGTAACAAAACAAAAATTTGTTTTGCATTTTATTGGTGAGTTCAATTAGGGAGTTATTTTTCGACTAATATCAATTAATTTTTTTAATTTTTAAATTTTAAATTCTAATTTTTAAATCTAATCATTGTATATTTTAACTCTAAACCCTCGAAAAATAGGTTAAAAAACAATTTATAATAAAAAAACCCCTAATATCGACTAATTAAAAAATAGTTCTCTATATTTATTCTTGATTCATTGCTTCCATGACCAATACCAACAACAATCTTAATACCACCTTGGAATGCTTGTATTGTGTGTAGAAATGACAATATAGAAAAACAGAGATGAGGAACACCCCATTTCCCTCCTCACATACACTGATTTTTTTTTTCATCTTAATTTCCATTTTTAATAATAGAAAAATATTCCTCTCCATATTCTCATTCTTTATGGAGATATATGGCTTGTTTGGGTGAACTTTTAAGAAAATATCTTTTTTGAGTTATCTTTTTTTAAAAGATCTTATAGAGAAGTAAAAGTAATTTTATGTTTGAATATCTCATGTAAAAAGGTCTTTTTATCTATCAATTATGTTTGAGTATTATAATATAAAAGTACTTTTTTGTTTATTTATTACATGAAAAACATCTTTTTTTAAGAAAAAAAGATCTTTTAAAAAAATGTAAATTACAGCTTCTCAAAAAAGATTTTTTTTATTTTACTAGTGCTTTTACTTTTACTACTAGAAATTTGCCAAACACGTTAAAAAATAAAAAAGATATTTTTTCATTGAAAAAATATCTTTTCTTAACAAAATAATGGCGCCCAAACATACACATATAGTCCTGAGGAGTCTCACTATAATTATTCATTTCAATAAAAAGTATGTCAATTTTAATATAATTAAGATCAACATTAACTTAATAATTTTTATTATATCATATAATAAAAACAACAAACATCAACATCTCAAATATTATATAATTTTAAAACTAAAAATAGTATTTTAAATGCTGAATGTTTTTATTTAAAATGCTTTTCAATCTTCAAATATTAGTATCTTTATTATAAAAAAATAGTAGTATTATTTTTGTCCCTAACATTATGGGTAAGTCTCAAAATTGTCCCTAACGTTTAAATCGTCCTATTTAAGTCTCTAATGTTTAAAAATTGGCTCAATATTGTATGTCCTGCCGTTAGGGGTCTGTTAACAGAATTAACGGCGCGGCGGGACAAAATTGAGATGATTTTTAAAACGTTAGGGACTTAAATATGACGAAAATATTGGGGACAAAAACAATACATAAAAATAAATTTTAATTTTATCCTTCAATAATATCAATTTTACGTTACATAGTTATTCAATTATTTTTTAACCACATCTAAGTAAATTAAACTTAATCACATTACTTTTATTCTAAATAAATTTATTTTTTATAATTTTACTCTTAAAGACTTTTACTCATCATAAAATATTTGTAGAATGACTAGTACATAACCTTGCAAAATTAAAAAGTAAAAAAATGATACATATACTAATAAAGTATAAATTGTACCTTTTTTACTCTAATGTATCGAAATTCTTTAATGTTTAAGAGTAAAAATCTTTAAAAGTAAATTTATAAAAAAATAAATTTATTTAGAAGGAAAGTAATGTGATTAAGTGTAATTTACTTAGATGTGATTAAAAAATAATTGAATAACTATGTATTGTAAAAATTTTTGATATTATTGAAGGATAAAATTAAAATTTATTTTTATGTATCGTTTTTGTCTTCAACATTTTCTTTCTATTTACGTCCCTAAAGTTTCAAAATCGTCTCAATTTTGTCCCACCATCAATTTTGTTAATAGAAGATCTCTAACGGCAGGACAACATTGAACCAATTTTAAAACGTTAGAGAATTAAATAGCACAATTTAAACGTTAGAGACAACTTTAAGACTTATCCCAAATGTTAGAGACAACAACGATACTTTACTCTAAAAAAATATGATTGCTATTATATATATATATATATATATATATATATATATATATATATATATATATTTATCAAAGAAAAATCTTCATTCTAATTCTCATAATTCCTCCAAGTGATTTTTACCTATTTTCGTCTCCAAGTCGAATATCTCTAATTTCGTGTGTCTAAGGCGAGTTGACTAAAAATGGAGTAATAATTCTAATGCAAAAATCCAAAGGAAAAATTGATTTAATAAATACAAATAAAGTGCATTTAATTAGTCAATGGTATAGAAATAATAATGGTGGTCAATAAAATTAAAACTAAAATTAATTTTAATATAAAATAGATTCCCATTTATTTGTCCAAAACAGAAATCCTTGACCTTATCCTCATAAAGAAAAATATTTAATTTAGAGAATCCTTAGATAAATTAATAATAATATGAATTTAATTTTGATGCACTATCAGTATAAAATAGTTTTACACATGTATTTAATTACGTAACACCATATTAGTAAAAATAATTACCTTTCACATTGACTGCGTAAATAGTCATTCAAAATAACGAATGTAATTGCACGACTGTATAAAACATTTTATACTGTTAGTACTTTAAAATTAAACTCTAATAATATATCCCTTTTTTACGCATATTTCCAAACTAAGGCTACATTAATTTTGGGTGTTTTTTCTTATGTTTTAGATGTTTTTTTTTATAAAATAATTTTACAATTATTTTAAATATTTGTTGTTATTTGATTTTAGATATTTTTTATTAAATTTTAAATATTTTTCATAATAATTTAAATTTATATTCCTTAAAACAAAATACTAATTAACTACCCCCTAATTAATTATCCAGCAAAATTGGTTTCCAAACTAAGGCTACATTAATTTATTGTCTTCGGTTTGTGTCTATATAGTACTAACTACTATAAATATACTGTATAGTAAATATATTTTCTCTTCTTTGTTTTTTTCTTCTTCTATTAATTTGGCCATTATATATTATGGAAAGAAGTTCTAACAGTGACACAAGAAAGCACCTCCTCCAACACCACCCCAAAACCATGAAAGGTGGCTGGCATGCTGCAAGGTTCATTATAAGTGAGTATTTCACCTCATTGATGTTTAGAAATTTTGATGGTTTTTGTCTTTGTGAATGAATTAAATGTTTAAGTTTGATTATTATTAGGTTTTGGATGTCATTGTGGATCATTGAACCTTGAAATTTCATAATTATTATATATAATAAGATAATAATATAAAATCTCTTATGATCTAAGTTTTTGACGGTTAAACTATAATCACTGCACGAAAAATTAACAACGTCTCAAACATACACAATATTACAATATTTTGTAACAAATTAAATAATTGTATTCTTTCAACTTTTTTTCTTCTTCTTTATATATAATAATTATTTTTATTTTATTTTATATTTTTTATTTGTAGGTGTTGAATTTGCACAACAATTTGCCTTTATAGGATTGTCATCAAATTTGATCACATACCTAACAAATGAGCTTCAAGAAACCCTAATTGAAGCAACAAAAAACATAAACACTTGGGTTTTTGTTTCGTCCATCTTCCCTTTGCTTGGTGCTTTCATCGCTGATTCTTACATTGGTCGCTTTAAAACTGTCACTATATCCTCCTTTATTTATCTCTTGGTATATAATTCATAAATTTCAACTCTATCATATCTAAATCTTTTTAATATTTTTTTATTTTTATACTTATAATTGATTATTTTCTTTATTAATTTTGTGTTTCTAATTTAATTATGGTGTGATTATAACTTATATCGTTCACACCTCTGCACTATAGTTTTATATAGTTAATACCTACCTACTTAATCAACTTAAGTAGTTCTAAACATATAATCCTTAATATTTTATTTTTATTTAACTTTTATTATATTTGATGGGTATTCATTACAGGCTAATCATCCAAACAGAAGTTATAGATTTTTTTTTTGGTATTTGTTACCGTCATTTTTTTCTTTTATAAATTTTTTAATCAATGTAATTGGATATAATCATATTAGGTATACATGAAAATCAATAATTAAAATTAGTTATCAGTAGAGAATACATTTCAAAATACAAAACATATATTACAAATGAATTAAATTATACATGTATTTATATACAAATATACTAGTAGTTGATTTAAGTATACACTTAGTATTTTTGAAGTTACACCTATAAATTGGATATAATTTTTTGTTATATGTATATCAAAATCAACTACGGTATAAAATTCACATTAAATATAAAATATACATTAAAAAAAGTGATTTAACAATAACTTGATGTTAGCAGGGCATGACTTTCATGACACTTTCAGTGTCCATTTTGAAGCACGATAAGCTCTTTTTTGTAGCACTTTATGTGTTCTCCGTCGGAGACGGCGGAATTAAGTCGTGCGTTCAACCTTTTGCGGCGGATCAGTTTGATGAAGAGAAGGAGGAGCAAAGGGAAGCCAAGAGCTCTTTCTTTAATTATTGGTATTTGGTCGTAGTACTTGCCAACTCTTCTGCCGTCTTCTTTATTGTTTATGTACAGGTAATTTCATTCTTTATGGCTCCATGTTTTTGTTAATTAATTTAAAATTATGTAATATAAAAATTCAGAATCAATTATAATTTAATGGTTAAAAGTTATATATAAATTTTACCATTTAAAGGTAGTCGGCTCGATGTGGTTAGTTTGACAGAAGTTATATGTGAATATCTATATAAAAAAATAAATTGAAAAAGGGACGGAAAATAGAGATTACAAACGTTTGTTTTTAGCAGGCTAAAATATGGTTTTTTTTTTATTCCTATTGTGTGCAATTTTTTTAAAAAATACCTGTAATATTTAATTTCATTCAATTTTGTTTCTAAAATTTTTTATTTATGTCAAACTATATATTCATTGACATTTTCAATTTTGTTCTTAATGTTTTAAACAAAGTTAATGTCCCAAGGCATTTTAGATATAAATAAAAAACGTTATTGATAAAACTAAATAAAATTAAACATTAGGAGTATTTTTAAAGAAAATCGTACATATTAAGATTAAAAAATATATTTTATCCTCTCTCTCTATATATATGCATAGATTATAAGATCCGATAAAAAAATATATATATAATAAATATTCACATGAATATATTTTCATTTAAAATAATTTAACATATTTAATTAAACTGTTTATAACAACGTGTATTGACATCTTAACTATTATTTTCGTATATCATGCAGGACAATATTGGGTGGACGGTAGGACTAGGGTTGCCAGTAGGGGTGTGGACAGTGGCAATAGCAGTGTTTTTGATTGGAACAAAAAGGTATAAAAGGGAAAACCCTAAAGGGAGTCCCTTCACTACAATTGCCCAAGTTCTTGTTGCTGCATCTCTCAAATGGCGCCTAAAACACTTACCAACCCATGACACTTCTTTGTGTTATTATGGTCTTGATGATGACCATCATCCACTTCCAACTTTGGAACACACTCATCACCTCAAGTGAGTTTTTATTATTTTTTTTCGTACTCTCTTCGTTTTAAAATAAGTATCGTTTTCACTTATGAAATTCATTGAAAAGTTGGTGTATCTAGACAAAGAACTTATTTAGATACATTTATTTTTTAATAAACTTAAAAAGTGAAAGCCACGCTTATTTTAAAATGGAAGAAGTATTTATTTTCTTTAAATTTGGCCAATAGTCAAAATAATTTTTGAAAAATTAAGTGGTCGGTAATTTAATTTTTGAACAATTAAATGTTTTGAATAATTTTGAAGATACAACTTTAAATCCGATTAGCCCTTCCATCAATTAGCAGAACGACTAAGTTAGTTTTCTATTGTGTTTTTCAATAATTAATTTAATGAGTTTGATTTTTTAACAACTAAATTGACAAATACGCAATCTATGAAGAACTATTTTAACAAATAATCGTTCTAAATTATTAGCTGGTTAAATACGATTTGAAATTATTTTCTTTTGATGGCATAAATTGAAAACTATATACTATAGATTTTTGAACAAAGCAATGATGATCGATGAGAATGATGCTTCAAGCAAGAGTAGAAATCCATGGAGGCTATGTTCAGTTACTCAAGTTGAAGAAGTAAAGCTTGTCCTTCGCCTCATTCCTATATGGCTATGTTGTGTCATGTTTTTTGTTGTCCAAAGCCAACTAGTCACATTCTTCCCCAAACAAGGTAGCACAATGCGACGTCACATAGGATCGAAGTTTGAAATCCCTCCGGCATCACTTCTAGGGTTTGTTGGAATTGTAATGCTCTGTGAAATTCCTGTCTACGACCGAGTTTTCGTGCCAGTTGCCAGAAAATTCACAAAGCATCACTCTGGTATTACATTATTGCAAAAGATTGGTGTCGGTCTATTTTTGTCTATACTAAACATGATTGTCTCGGCACTCGTAGAGACCAAAAGGATTGGTGTTGCAAAACAACATAATCTCATCGACGATCCGAATTCAATTTTACCGATCAGTATCTGGTGGTTGCTACCTCAGTATATTCTTTCTGGAACTTCTGATGTTTTCACAATTATTGGACTTCAAGAATTGTTTTATGATCAAATGCCGGAGGGATTGAGAAGTTTGGGAGCTGCAGCATTTGTTACTCTCTATGGTGTTGGAAGCTTTTTTAGTAATGCTATTATTGTTATTGTGGTAGCAATCACTTCAAAAATTGGTGAAAAATGGTTTGGGAATAATCTAAATAAGGCACATTTAGATTATTTTTATTGGTTACTAGCTGGATTAAGTGTTCTTAATCTTTGTGTTTATCTATGGATTGCCAAGGGTTTTGTTTACAAAAAGGTTCTTAACCCTAATTCAGTGTCCTGAATTAGTATTAATGTGTTTGTAATGTTGGATAGTATTAAAAAAAAGGCTCATATAAGAAAAATAAATAAATAAGTATTTTTATTTTATTTTTTTCTTGTGAAGACAATTAAATATTTTTTTTGTAAACCATATTAAGCATTTCCTCTGTTTCTAGCTGGCGCAGAGTAAGCATTTGCCCTTCTAGAATGATTTTTTTTCTTTTATACAATAAAACATATTTTTTTTCTTATTATTTATTTTATTTGACCCCACGCTAAGATTAAAAATAAATTTGTCTTTAAAATAGTCATGTAAAATATGTTATTTTAGAACAAGATACAAAAAGATTAGATTATTGTTCTATAACACTATAAAAAATCTATCACAATAACTATAAAAATAGAAGAAGAATTATTATTCATTATATAGAAATTTCCTCCGCTCTATAAAGGGGGAGAGAGAGAGAAATATATAAATTTTGGACTTTAAACCATTTTATTATTATTTGGTGAAAATTCGGGCGAATTATATTTATATGAAATTGATAATCAAGACTGTTCATACCCTGGCCCAATGTTAAGGGCTCAGGTCCAACTAAAAGGCCTAATCCAATAGATTAAGCCTAGCTAAGCACCGACCTTTCACATAAGAAGTCGGTGTTCACTACGACTTGCTCTAAAGAAGTCGGACATGAGATTAGCTGGCAGATAAGCACTCATTCAAATGAGTAACCGCCCCAAAAATCTCTCTAACCGCTTCACAAAGCCATATCTTAACCTCCCTAAGATAATGGGACGGTTAACATCCTAAAGATACGGCACTACTCCAACGGTGGTTATTGGCTCACCACTATAAGTACACTGACACTCCTCAGGTATCTCTAGGCCCAATACTCTCTAGACCTGCTCACACCCTTGCTAACTTAGGCATCGGAGTGTCTTTGCAGGTACCACCCCCCATTCACTTGTGAACACAAGTCGGACGGAGTCTCCCGAGCTGCATACTCAGACGGAAACTTCCTTCCTCACACGCTTGGGCCAGTCAACGCCATCCGTCCAATCCATCTCCGGTTACCCACCGTAACAAAGACTATTAAATAATTTGTCATATTTGATTAAATAATTATTTAATAATTTTTAACTATTAATTTTATATAAAGTCAATTACATATAAATTTTATTCTTATTTTTTATATTAATTAGTTTGTTCTACAATAAAATCTAGTTTTACAAATAAATAAAATTCAACATCAATTTAATATCTCACTAAATAGAATAAAAATTTAATTTAGGTCTTCAGATTTTATAAACCACTCCATTTGATTTCTCAATTTATTCTATTAAATTTAACGTTGTAATTCATTATAGTTTCCAAACACATTTTGTGACATCATCGTGAGGTGTGAATGATTGAGGAATCATACTGAATTACAATTAAATATAAAAAATTCTTTTAAGTCAAATAAAATTAAATGACCAAACTAGGTCACAGAATTAACTTTAAAAGACTGAAATTTAAAGGACCAAATTAAGTCTTTACAATCCTAAATATATTACTAGTCATCGTTAATTTAATGACCATGTAATATACTAGTACTATGATATTTTTTTTCCCACTAAAATATATACTTATACAAACACATTTAAATTTAGCATTAATTATTGTTGAAAAGTTGTTGATCCGGTGTTTTGTTGTTTTTTATGTGATGAAAAAAATTTATTTATTTTTCATCAATTTATATCATGAGTGGATTTGCAACCCACTTGTATCTTTTTAAGCAAAAATTACTCAATGTATGTTCTTTCGTGCAAATTGAGATTGATAATATAAATAGAATTTTTTTTTCGATACTTGACAATATAAATAGAATAGCTCTACATAACATTAATTAAATCACAGTCTAAATAATAGTACACATCATATTACTTAACTTGATAGTTATGGCCCAGACTGAGAGCACTACCATGACCAACGACGGCAGCAACATTCCCGCTGAAACCACCAAAAGGGGTGGCTGGCATGCTGCCATCTTCATCACCTGTGAGCTTCTTTTTTTTGTCTTTTTTTTTAACTTGTATTTTAGTTATTCGTATTCGGAGATAAAAATATAAAGATTTTAAGATAGAGAAATAGAATGATATTTTTTTCTCTTAGGAATAATAAAAATTAAACTCTAGATTTTTTTATCTAAGAATTCTCATATCATTTTATGAAACTATTTTTTTAAAAAAATAAATTAATAAAAATAATAATTATTATGTATTTTGCATAAAAAATATATTAAAAATATAACTATTTATATTTTTTTATTATTTTAAACTTTTAGAATAAATAATTTCATCGACTATTTGTTGTATGGATAGGTGTGGAATTTGCGGAACGATTTACTTCGATGGGTTTGTCTGCAAATTTGATAACATACCTAACAAAAGAGCTTAGCGAGTCAATAGTGGATGCAACAAAGAATGTCAACACATGGATTGGTGTTTCCTCCCTCTTTCCTTTACTTGGTGGCTTTCTTGCCGATTCTTATTTCGGCCGCTTCAACACCATCGTTGTCTCCTCCTTCATTTTTCTCATTGTACGTATTTTTTATTATTCTATCTTTTAAAGGTGTCTTTGATTCTCTTCTATTATTTGTCAATTTTTTAAATTTTAAAATTATTATATTGCACACTAAAAATTAGTTATTATATATTTAATTTATGTATAATTATATATATATATATATAATTTAATTTATTTTTAATATATATTCTAATATATATTTTATACTAATAGAATTAAATTAGTTTCTTTTAATTCAAAATGTAATAATAAATACCATAAAACAAATTATATTTTTTAGTAAGAAAAATAATTGTATTTGTTATATAAAATAAATACATCAAATAATATTTAAAAATAATAGATAATAAATTGCATGATATTTAATATTTTTCTTATAAAAGAAAATATTATTATAGCATATTATAATAATGTCTTAATCATGTTCAACGATATACCGAACATGGTCAAAAACATATATTAATATAAAATACTAATATTATCTAGAAACTAAATTCTTGAAAGATACACACAAAAAATATATTGTATTGATACATTTAATTGAATTACGAATTTAATAAAAAAGTTAAATTTAATATAAAATATTTTTCAATAATTTTTTATTTGTTTATTATAGTAAAAAAATATTTTTCTTAAATATGAAAAAATGATGAATTTAGTATAAAATACATTGTATATGTTTTATTTTTTGAAAGATTAGTGAATATAAAAAATATTTATTTTTATTAACATAACAATACGTAATAAAACTTAAATCAAATTAATAAAATATAATAACATGTTAGATATCAAACATTCTTGACACTCATATAAAAATATAATTGTTATTAGTTAATTATGTATTTAAATTTTATTTTAGTTAACACTTAACAGAGCAAAGTAAGTTTGTGTATATATTGGTTGTTAAAAAAAATACCAATGTCAAGACGAGACAGTATCTAATATAAAGAGTGTATAGTAGCATAATTGAGAAAAATATATAAATACTATTTGTACACTAAAATTAGTTATTAATGTAATTGTATATAAATATATATTATTTAATTTATTTTTAATATATATTTTATACTAATGACTAATTTTAGTAATTGATTTTAATATACACCTAGCATGATTGATTACATAAATATGCATGAATCTATAAAGCACGGATATTTTGTTGAGTTGTCGTGTCTATATGTCAGACACATTTCGGAGACGACACTCATCAATACTTGTCCGACGCGCGTGTCTACAGTGCCCAACCATATCTTAAAATAAAAAATTTTTCTGCCATGAATGCAGGGCATGATTTTGTTAACACTATCAGTGTCAGTAATGAAGCATGAGGCCCTGTTCTTCATATCTCTTTATGTGTTGTCCGTCGGCGACGGCGGCCACAAGCCATGTGTTCAAACCTTTGCTGCTGATCAGTTTGATGAAGAAACAGAAGATCAAAGAAATGCAAAGACTTCATTCTTCAATTGGTGGTATTTGGTCATAGTTGTTGCATGCATTTCCTCTGTTTTCTTCATGGTTTATTTGCAGGACAATTTTGGATGGACTTTGGGTATTGGGCTTCTACCTGGGATGTGGGCCATAGCATTAGTATTCTTCTTCCTTGGAATGAAAAGGTACAAAAAAGAAGGCCCAAGAGGAAGCCCATTTACCAGTATTGCACAAGTTTTTGTTGCCGCATTGCGGAAGTGGCGCGTGAAAGACACGTCAAACAATGAGAAGTATTGGTATGAGCATGAGATCTGTCTCCATTCAACTGGTCGCTCAATTTCTCCAACCTTGGACCATACTAATCAATTCAGGTAAATAATTATGACATTAAAAGTTTTTAAAAAATATAAGGATTTAATTAATTTATATTTTAAAGACATATTTTAAAAATATAATAATAATTTTTTAAATTTTTTTATGTATTTAATTATTAAAAATATAAAAAAATTAATTTTTTATAGTATATTTAACTTATATTTTTAGAACACAAGTTAGTAAAACTTAAAAGATAATGATAAATATAAAAAAAGAATCTTGTTTTAAAGCTAATAAATGCATTTGAAAATCGAAATCTAAATTTCAACAAGGTTAACTATAAAAGGATCACAATATAGACATAAAATTTTTGAAAGGATAAATTATTATTTAAATTCCATTTGAGCTAAATCCTATTTTGTTTTTGTTTATAGATCTTATTTCAGTTTATTTTAATTTTTTAATTATAATTATTTTTTTAAAAAGTGTTTTTTTAATAGATTTTGCTATTTTGTATCTAAGCGTTACATATTAAGATGATAAATAGAGAAAATTTTTATAAAAAATATAAAATATTTTAAATTTTTAATAAATTTATTTTATATTTATTGCAAAAACAAAATTTAAATTTTTTTATTATTAATAACTTCATCATGTGTCTAAAAAAATATGTTAGTTAAACTCTTTTTTTTATTATCATCTTCTTTTAGGAAACAGCAACCATCCTAATTACAGTAATTGTAATAGTAATTATATTGTTTTGAGAGTGAATTTTGAAGAAAATTAATAAGCGAAATAATAAATAAAAAGTAATATTAAAAAAATGTAACTAAAGACAAAAATAAAACGAAATAAAATAGTTAGAAAAAAAATTTTCAAACCTTAGAAAATAAACTTAAATCTTATCTTATAGGAAATAAAATATATAGTAATATATTGTAATAATCTATTCTTTTTGAAATAAGTCTAATAGGACTCAAATGGCATAGTCTTCCCATACTCACTTAAGAAATCACAGATTTGAGTTTCCTATCTTTGGTTAAAAAAAAAAAAGACTATATATCCAATGTGTATTATTAGAGTTGGTATGAACAAATATAATTTGTAGGGTTTTTTTATTATTATTGACAGATTTTTGGACAAGGCAATGATCATTGATGAGCATGATGCTGCCAAGAACACAAGAGATCCATGGAGGTTGTGCACATTAAATCAAGTTGAAGAAGTGAAGCTTGTCCTTCGATTAATTCCAATATGGCTAAGTTGTTTGATGTTCGTAGTTGTCCAAAGTCAACTAGCAACATTTTTTGTGAAGCAAGGTAGCACAATGAACCGTTCCTTTGGACCAAACTTTCAAATTCCTCCGGCATCGCTTCAAGGCGTTGTCGGAGTTATAATTCTTTTCGCCGTCGCATTTTACGACCGACTCTTCGTCCCAATTGCCCGGAAATTCACCGGACATCAATCCGGCATAACGGTTTTACAAAGGATTGGAATTGGTCTTTTTTGTTCCACACTTTGTATGGTTGTTTCGGCACTCGTGGAGGGCAAAAGAGTAAATGCGGCTAATAAACACAAGAATAATTATAATACTATTGAAGGTTTTTCACCTATGAGTATATGGTGGTTACTACCTCAATATGCTATTCTCGGCGTCGCCGATGCGTTCGCGGTGGTTGGACTTCAAGAATTGTTCTATACTCAAATGCCGGAGGCGATGAGAAGCGTCGGCGCCGCCGCGTTTTTAAGCGTTTTAGGGGTTGGAAATTTTGTTGCCAATGCTATTATTGATATTGTGGTGGAAATAACTTCAAAAAGTGGGGGGAAATGGTTGGTGGGAAATAATTTGAATAAGGCACACCTTGATTACTTTTATTGGGTGTTGGCTGGGTTAAGTGCTCTAAGCTTAGGTGTTTATTTATTGGTCTCTAGCAGTTTTGTCTACAAAAAGGTGCATGTGTAAGATTAGTAATGGTGTTTGGCTTTTGTTATTTAGATGAGTTATTAGGGTATTTAAGAGCATCCGATGCACAGAAATAAATAGAGTTAGTAGGTTAAGTATATTAGTTAACTGTAATAAAGGATTAAAATACAAGTTCTATATTATTTAAGGTAATGAAATTTGTGTTATGGATTAGTTTCGTATTATACAAGTTATAAAGGCTTTCATCTTTCTATTGTTTGGCTTTTGTATTTATTTTCTAAGCTCTCTTAGGAGTAAGAAATCTAGTTTATATTTGTTGGTTTTGGCCAATCAAAATGGAGTTATGACTATTTTTATTATAATGAAATTGTTAATCTCACTAATATTAATGAATTAATCTAGATTATGTCAATATAGTGGAGTTGTTAAAGTCGTTAAAATTAATAACCCAAATGACATTCCGACTAGGGTGTCTTTTGTTTAATTTATAGAATTTACAAATTTGAATTGAGTGAATTTTTTTTTAATATTTGATTACTATCAAAAGTGAATTTATAGTAAAATATTATATTGGATACCTTTATTACTTTGAGGATAAATTTATTAAGAAGGACACCAAAATGCATAAAGAAGTAAATTTAGGTTGTATACTTATAAAATATTAAATTTCTAGGTACAGGAAAACATTTTAATTTTTTTTTCAATGAGCTTATAGGTTTTTGAAAAAAAAATTAAATTTCTAAAAAATTTGGTAGTAAATTTATAGGTCATTGACTTGGTACTTTATTTTTTTAAGGACTATGCATGCAAAATTTTTTAATGACCTATTTATTTTGTTAATCTAAAAATAAATTAGATAATAAATTGAAGAGGAATGAACCTACTAATGGACAATAAAAGTTCATCAATAATTAGCCTAAAAAAATCATTTATTAAAAAATTTTAAATTTACACATTTAACAAAATTCATATTAATTAACTTGTTATTAAATGTTTTTTAAGTGTTAGGGATGAACATGGGTAGCGGGTACCCGATTATCCGTCCGAATCCGAACCGAACTAATTAAATTGGTTTTGAAACCAATGGATAATCGGGACTAACCCGAACCAGACCGATAACTTTTGTTAGTGATTGGTTCGTGTATCGGTTTTGGGGTGCGGAACCCGAACCAACCGCGAACCGGATCATATATTAATTAAATAAAAAAATAAAAAAATATATATGATTTTTTTATTAGACAATGATTATTTATTATTAATATGTTTGGATTTTAATGAGTTTAGTTTTTATTGTATTTGATGTTTAACATGTTTGGATTATTTCTATTGACGTTACATATTTATTGTACTTGTTGAATTTTTAAGATAAAAATTTGGTTTTTTTTATGAATTTCAAAGTCATCGAGTACCCAATTATCCGAACCGAATCAACCCGTTCTTAATTGGTTTGGTTTGGTTCGGGTACATGTACAAAAAAACACCAATCCGAACCAAACCGAATCAATTATATTTTGATCGGTTCGATTCTAATTTTACCATAAATCCAAACTAAACGTGCACACCCTTATTAAGTGTTGTTTTCCATCCTTTTAAACAAAGTGTATAGTATAAAGTGTTGGCGAGGGTTCTTTTGATGTTGGAGACAACTATGTCTTCACTCTTTTGTGACATTGTTATCCAAGTTCCATTTTTGGTCAACTTCGTACACCGCGTGACATACAAAAAGATGTAATCAACACATACATATAATACATACCATAATGAAATGTGAGATGTAAACCATCGAAATTAAACAAATAAAAAGCATATTCGATCGGAGCATTATTATGATGGTGAATTCCAAATACGTACACTTATTATTCATAACTAAAAGAAGAAGAAAATTCTTATATAGGAAATGCTTTTTTAAGGCATCTATTTGATTCTTATTGCATAATTAGGTAGGTTTTCTATTATTATTCACTTTCATCGTATTATTCACTTTCATGTTTCACCAAATTTTGTATATCACTTGAATTTTCACCACCTACTTGCTTTCTCTTAATTACACTCGATTATTACTCATTTTATTGATTTTTCATACAAAGAGAGCTTTTTCAAAATATAGCATAGATTTTAAAACAAAAATCCTTAATTTTTTAATTTAATTAAAAATACAAAAATGTTTCCGATCTTCTAAAATATGAAACATTTAAATTTCTCCATCCATTATATATAAGGACAAATCGGTATTTCGAAGGGAGTTAGATGTCTCGCATTTTAGAAAATGAGGAATATTTTTGTATCATTGATTAGTCGAACATTATGATGCACAAATGCTGACATGGACATGAGACACGCCGATACATGAATTTTAAAATCTTATAAGATATGGGATCATGCATATATATAAATTATGAAGTTTTTTTCAAAAAATAGTAATGATATTTTAATATTTTATTAATATTAAATATAAATTAATTTTTTAAATTATTTTTAATATCTTATTTTAATTATATAAAATATTTTTTATTTTAATAAATAATAATATATACTGTTTCTAAATTTATTTCAAGAATACATATTAAGAATAAAGTCGGACACGCTAACACGTGGTGATATTTAGGTGTGTCCAAATGTGTCTGGAGAAGAATTTTTTATATTTTATTAAGATGCGGTTAGACATAGCAGACATGCGTGTCGGACGAATGTTGATAAGTGTCGTATCCGAAATGTGTCCAACATGCAAGACAAAGCAACTGAACGAAATATATGTATTTCATAGATCGAAAACTTATTTGTCTTCGAGTTAAAAAGTTGAGGAACATATTTTTCATTTATTCTAGATTTTGTGTATATATACACACTCCAATGTTCATTAGTTGCATAAATCTATGGATGATAGTAAGAATACCAAAACCACAAAAGAGGGTGGATGGCATGCTGCCATCTTCATCACTTGTAAGTTTATTCTTATACACTTAAATTCAATAATCCTCATTTTCTTGTTTCACTATATTTTGTTTTTTCTTTCAATTTTTTTTTCAAATTTCAAAATATTTTTTCCATTTATATACCCGTAATAATTTAATTATATATTATGATGAGAGTTTGTAAATCTTTTGAAAAAAAATCTAGTATTAATTATAATTATAAAAAAAATTTAAGTGTAATTATATATATATTTTTTGAAACAGTTATTATATATAAAACAATAAGAGTTAATTGTGTGTGGATTATATTGCAACAGTTGTGGAATTTGCAGAGTCATTTGCTATAACAGGATTACGTGCGAATTTAATAACATACTTAACAAATGAACTTGATGAGTCTCTAAGTGAAGCTACAAAGAATATAAACACTTGGAATGGTGTTTTGTTACTCTTCCCTTTGTTGGGTGGCTTCATTGCTGATTCATATCTTGGTCGCTTCACCACTATCATCCTCTCTTCTCTCATTTGTCTTTTGGTAATTCAATTTTAACTACTTTTTCTCAAATTTATTATGCACATATGGGTTGTTAAACTCTCAAATTATTAATTCTTATTTCGATCTTACTTATGAGTGTACAAGTTTAAATTATTCATATGGTTTATCTTTAAATGCTCTTTACTAAATAAAATTAAAGGAGTATTTCGTTATTTGTTTAAATAAATTTTAGCTCTTTATTTAAAAGAATATAACTCTATTCTCTTTTTTAATGCCACTCTAAATATGATTTTTTTTATATTGTATATTTTTTAGAAAGAAAGAGTGGTATTATTAAAAAAAGAGTGATAATATTTTTTTATTTATTATATTTTATATCAATAGTTTAGATTGAAGATTTATGATTTAAAATACGGAGTTTAGAATATTTTATTTTATGTTTTTTTTTATATTTTTAATAACAAGTTAAGTTTTAAGGAGTGTTATCCTCTTTATTTTTTTCCGGCTGAAACGCATTTACTGTCTAAATGAGATTAAATTCTTTTATTAACTATGATATAAATAAATTTTTAAGTAAATTCTAGTAGTAAGCTCAATCGGTAAATTTGCATAAATAATAATCTCTCAATTTTTACTATTTTAAAAGTAATAAATATATAATTATACATGTTACATGTATAAAATTATAGATATTGTGTTAAAAAGAATAATTTTAAATTATTATCTTCTTAAAATTATTAATTTACTTCTTATTATTCTTGAATTGCATGCATGCAGGGAATGGTTTTGTTGACAATATCAGTCTCTTTAGAGAACCATCATGAGAAGTTATTCTTCATAGCTCTTTACATAGCATCCGTCGGCGACGGCGGCCATCGGCCGTGCCTCCAAACTTTCGCGGCCGATCAGTTTGATGACGGCACGGCGGAGGAGAGAGATACTAAGAGCTCATTCTTCAATTGGTGGTTCTTGACACAAATTCTTGCCGCAATTTCTGCTGTGTTCTTTTTAGGATATTTACAGGTAATGAGATAATTAATAATACTAAATAAAATAAGTTTATAGGATTTATACTAATTTTTTATTTTTTTTTAAATATTATTATAATAATTTATTCTATATATAAAACACATCAAGATATTTTGTGCATAATTTTTTAAGAAAAAGTTACATATAAATATATTTATTATTATATACAAATTAGCTTCCAAAAATTTCTTTAGCCAAAAAATTAGTCTCTAAAAATAATTAATAAAAATCTTCCATTTAGCCACCTTTATAAAATTTTGATTTTAACTAGGAAATTATTTTTTTATTTAATATTATATATTTTTTAATATTAAATTTTATATCCAGAGTTCCAATCTTAAACTTTAAATTATCTAAAAATAAAGATTAAAAAAACATAATATTGCAAAAAAAAAAAGAAAATTAGCTAATGTTTCTATACCTTTTCTAAAATTTTTATTCTAAATCCGTATCTGAACATAACAGTTATAATCTCATTTTAAAAAAAATAATTTTATTATTTGAAATGAATAAAATCACAGGAGAATGTTGGGTGGAATAAGGCAATGGCATTGCAAACTATTGTGTGGATAATTTCATTATCAATATTCTTAGTTGGAATCAAAAGGTACAAAAAACAAAGCCCAACAGGAAGCCCATTTACTAATATTGCACAAGTTTTTGTTGCGGCATTTCGCAAACGGCACGTGAAAGCCACGCTCCACCATGCCCACGGTGTTTCAGAGCAGCACACTGATCAATACAGGTGAATTCATTTCAATTAATTTTATACTATATTATTTCACATTTTACAGAAATATTGAAAAATATCAAATCACAAATAATAACATGTGTCACCTTTTCCAGAAAAAAAGTTTACAAGTAGTTAGTTACTAATAGAATTAATCTTCTTTCATTTCATAACTTATAATATGACATGTTTTTATATAAAAATATTAGGTAAGAAGTGTATAAGTATTATATTAAATAATTTAAGTCAGAGTAACTCGAATATAATGATGATAATCAATAATCGTTAAATAATTTATATATGTAATTAAATTATTATTTAATAATTTTTAATTATCATACATATACAAAAACAATTTTATTAGTTATTTTAAAGTAAATTTATTAATTCATTTGACATTTTTAATGATATTTTTGTAGAAAATTTTTTTCATGTAGCACATCTTCATTTGAATTCTTTTGGTTCCACGTTACAAAGAAAAGTTATTTTCATGTGAAATTAACAGTAAAAAATTGTTAGATAATTTATCAGTAAAAATTGACATACAGTTATTTTTATATAAAGTTGCTGGTTAAAAATTATTAGATAATTTGACATATTTAATTAAATTATTTTTTATCGATTCTTAATTAGTAACATTACATAAAAACAACTGCATGTTAGCTTTCGACTAATTTAACAAATTTAATTAAATTATCATCTAATGATTATTAAATATGAACTTTACATTAGGATAACTGAGCGTGAGTTTTTACCCAAAACATTTCATCATAACATTTGAAATCATTATGATAGATTTCTGGACAAGGCAATGATGATGGACGAAGATGAAGTTTCAAGCAACGTGAAAGATCCATGGAGGCTATGCACAATGGATCAAGTAGAAGAAGTAAAGATTCTCCTCGGTCTCATCCCTATTTCACTATCTTGTGTGATGTTCGCCGTTGTTCAATGCCAACTCTCCACATTCTTCATCAAACAAGCCACCACAATGCAACGTTCCATAGCACCAAATTTCAAAATCCCTGCCGCATCACTTCAAGGAGTTGTTGGAATCGTAATCCTCTTTTGTGTTCCAATCTACGACCGAGTTTTTGTCCCCATTGCTAGAAAATTCACCGGCCAACGGTCCGGCATAACGTTTTGTCAAAGAATCGGAGCCGGCCTAGTCCTGTCCGTACTAAACATGGTTGTCTCGGGTTTTGTTGAGGCCAAAAGAATTGGAGTATGTAATCAACATAATCTTATGGACAATCCGAACGCTGAAGTGCCAATAAGTATATGGTGGCTTCTGCCACAATATGTTATTATTGGCACGTCGGATGCGTTAACAGTGATAGGATTTCAAGAATTGTACTACGATCAGATGCCGGAGGAAATGAGAAGTTTGGGAGCGGCGGCACTCTCCGTTGTTTTTGGAATCGGAAGTTTTGTTAACAATGGGATTATAGCTGTTGTGGTTGCAATCAGCTCAAGATTTGGTGATAAATGGTTGCAAAACAATCTGAATAAGGCTCATCTTCATCACTTGTATTGGATTCTTGCTGGGTTAAGTGCTATCAACCTGTGTGTTTATGTGCGCATTGCTAATGTTTTTGTGTATAAAAAAGTGCACATGGTTAATAATAATAATAATAATAATAATAATAATAATAATAATAATAATAACAATAATAATGGGGTGTAACAGCAAAGAAAGAAATATATTCAGTGTAATAAGTTGGTTTGCTAGTGTATAGATTTTCAGAATTAATGAAGTTATATATACATTAAGCATTTAGTATAATAAAATTTAAATTTTTAGTTATGCATAATATTTTATATACCAACTGTTACATGGGTAACCTGAAATAGACGGATTGGGTTTGAATGAAAGGCCCAAACGTTAGAAGAGTGTGGTTTCCGACTTGGTTCACACCTGGAATCACTGTCCGAGTTGTGTGTAGGATGGAATGTGGGGTGGTATCTGCAAAAACACTTCGATGCCTAAGTCAGCAAGGGGTTTAGCAGGTTTTTGAATGTATTGGGACTTAGCTTTACCTGAGTGTGTCAGTGTATTTATAGGTGATGATCCAATAACCATCGTTGGAGTAGTTCCACTTCTGAAGGTGGATAACCGTCCCTTTATCATAGGGTTATTGAGATATCTCTTCTAGAAGTGGATGAGAGATTTTAAGGGGCAGTTACTTATTTGAATAAGTGTCTTCTGGAGGTCGGGTAAGCGGTAAAGGCCAATCTTTGGATTAGGCTTCTTTTGGCTTACTTGGGCCTGGACCATAGTATTAGGTCAGGGCATGAACAGTGCCCCTACTCGAGTCCGATCTCTTAGCTATGAGTTGGATTCGAGTATTAATTGAACTCGAGTTTATTTAAGTCGAAAAATGACGTGATTTTAGTTTAAAACCGACATGATTTTGAATTTCGCAACCGTCGCGTCTAATCAAACGTCGCGTCCGTTCGGGGGCTTGCATTTACATGTGGAGGAGCAGTTACATTGGTAACGGCGTGTTTCTTTAATGACAGCATCGTTTTACTGTTTTGACCTTAGTATGTTATAAATACTTTTCCCTCTCCTTTCTTCGTTTTCTTTCGTCTTCTCTTCGAAGTTTCTTCCCCTGCTCTTTCACTCTTTCACTTAAAACTCCCTTTGACCTTTCGTTCGCGGGCGCTTCACCTCGGTTAGTGGAACTCTTCCTTTTAGTGATTTTACAAAGAAGGTTAGTTCTTTTTATCTTGCTTTCCTTCATTATTTTTGCCGTATTTTTTTTATTCCCGTTTGGTGTACTGTATGTCAGGAGGGTAGTTTTGAGGTATATCTCTGATGATGCTTACTGTTGTAGTGAGAAACTTTGGGGTTTCTACGTTCTTCTCTTTAAAAAGTTATTTTCTTTTACTGCTTACTGGCTGTTTCCTTTATCTATTATGGAAAAAATGTCTTGCTGTTAGAACCTTGTTTTTTGATGGTTTATTTTCCTTTGTGTCATGTAGGTATATTCCCTTATATTTTATTTTTCTAGAAAAATGTCTTCTCGTATCCCTAAGACCTTTTTAAGATGGGTAGATTCCTCCGTGTTTTCTGAACACCCTCTAGTGGACACTGTTTTCTTAATCAAGCTCTGCAAACACCATAGGATCTGTATCATTGATACTGACGAACGAAAATACGAACTAGTGGCCCCAGATCCCGACGATCGGGTTTGCTGTGAGAGGATCAATTATTCTGAGCCTCACTTCTTTTTCATGTATGACTGTCTTTTTACCCGCTTGGGGGTTTCCTTTCCTTTTTTCGACTTTGAGATGGGAGTTTTATCTCATTGTCGGGTTGGCCCTACCCAGCTTCATCCCAATTTTGGGATTTTATGAAGATTTACCAACTTGTCAGCCAAGAGCTTGACTTCCCGATTTTTTTAAAAATCTTTTTTCTATTTCTTCCATTTAACCAAGCCTTTTAGTGCTTCCAATAAACAAAACAAACAGCAGTGGGTGTCTTTCCTGGCTATTCAAGGTCGAAAAGTTTTTTCCATTTTCGATAAATCTTTTCATGACTTTAAAAACTTTTTCTTCAAGGTTCAGGCTGTAGAGGGCCATCATCCTTTTTTCTTGAATGAGAACAACCAACTCCGATTTCCTCTGTACTGGTTGGAGGTCTCCCCCGTTGACAAATATAGCCTAGATGACTTGGATGAGGTAGATGAGGTCATTGTTGGGTTTTTTCGAGAGGCCTGCCAAACCTGGATACTAAAAATTCCTTCTTGGCCCTCCGAGTTTCGTCCACACCGAGCTATGTAGTTTTTGTTTCTTTGTTGCTACTTTTTGATGAATTCCAACTTGTAATGTGTTCATTTCCGGTTTGTAGGACGATCAACTTTTATTCTTTCTTTCAGAAATGGTGAAAAGCGGGTCAAGTGTTGCTTACCAGAAAGTCTAGGAGGTGAAGCGGAAGGCTCGTGCCCGAGCTGCTGCGCAGGAAGTCGGGGTCTCGTCCACTCCCCCTCATTGTCAGAGCTGGGGTATGGGGTCGTCTTCTCAGCCCCTCTTGGTAAATCCTATTCATACTTCTTCCCTTCCTCCTCTTGCGCCTGCCCCACCCATTCATCCCTCTGCTGAGCCTGAAAAGAAGAAGCGAAAGATCTTGGAGACTGGTTCTTCCATCGCTGGGGAGGCCAGTTTCGATGGTCCAAAGTTCGCAAGGAAGCACATTCTTCCTTTTAGTCAAATTTCCATGGATGATGCTTCCTTACGAAACCATCTTTAGATTCTGGTACGGGGGGAGTTCGGACGGTTGGGGTCTGTACTGGCTTCTTGATATACTCGACAAAACACTCTTGAGTTTTTTTCAAAAATTCATAGAGGATCTTCAGGGGAGGATTGCTCTGTATCAAGAAAAGGAAAAGAGGCTGCAGGAGGAGATACTTGGCTTAAAGATGAGCTTGCTCAGTTGAAGGAGAGGGAGAAAAAGTTAATGGTCCAATGTGCCTTGGCTGAGGGGATGAAGAGCAAGGCTGAGAAAAATTATGTGAGGATTTTTTCTGAGAACATTGATCTGCAGAAGCAGCTGGAGTCGAATCGGGAGGCCTATCAGGACCTGGAGGATTCTATTGTTGAGAGCTTGGAGGAGGCATTTAGGGTGTTCAAGGAACAAGTTGGATTCATCGCTCTCGTGGGCAGCGTATTATTGAGTCCTCTCCCCGTGAGGTGGAGCAATAGGAAGGATTCCTGCCGAGCTCTTCTTCTCAACCAGCTGAAGCTCCGACCTCTGCCGTCGAAGAGATCCCTCCGACCCTTTCAACTCTTGCAACGGACCCGAGTTCCCCTCCTGTTGATGACTCCAATCCTCTTTCCCAGTGATCTAGCTATTAGGATAAGGGTCTTTTAACAAAATATTTTTATTATGTACGTTTGCAGGCGTTTTTTATGCTTGATGAAAAATGATTTTTTGTTTGAATGATCTTTTAACTTCATAAGGTTTTTGTGAAAAACCTTTGTTGTTTTGATCTTTCAAGTTTGCAAAGGAAGCTTTTTGTCATATGGACTGTTTTATCTAAGCTGGACAATTTTACTATCGTCCAAAACTTTTTCAAAAACTTTTTTGCCGAGTAATTTTGAGAAAACTTTCGTTTCTATCCTTGAGAAATTTTCGCATCTCTTTTGTGTTCCATTAATTCGACTTTACTTATTCAATTTTATTTATTGAATTGTTTTCATAACTTAGGTCATTTTTGCGATACATTTTGTTTTTTCTCGGGATTTCCGAATTGTGAGTCATTAGCGATATTATTTCCGAGTTATTATGATCGTCTTTCATAACCTTTTTACACCGACTTGTACCTCATTGTTTTATCTCGCCGACCACTCAGGTCGGTCAAGGGATTTTCAAACTTTTTTTAGCTTAAATCGGTGCGTTTCGTAGAATAATAATAACGGATTTATAAAGAGATAAAATAAATGCTTGTCGAATGAACATTGATGGAGATAACTTTTAAAAAAGTTGTCTTAGCTACTAAGGGATTTAAAACTTTTAACCCTTAGTCCCCACTTTGATGCTTCGTTAAAACCCCCTCAGGAAAATTCTTTTTGGGAAAAAACTATGAAGTCGGAAAAAAGAGTACATCAGGGAGCGGAGTTCGCTTCTAGTTGTAATATCTCTTCATGTTGCAAGCATGCCACGACCTAGGGAGATCAGCACCGCTCAAGTCGGATATTTTGTAATACCCCTTTCCGAGGACTTCCCTTATCTTATATGGCCCTTTCCAGTTGGCGGTGAGCTTTCTTTCGCCTGACTTGTTTACGCCGATGTCATTCCTAATCAAGACCAAGTCATTTGAGGTGAAGCTTCTACGAATGACTTTCTTGTACCTAAGTTTAATTCACTACTGTACCTATCATTTAACGATTATCAACTATCAACTTTAATTTCACTACTGTACCTAAGTTTAATTCACTACATGAAATTGATAGTTGAGAACTGTTCAGTCAAATCATTTAACGACTCTCAACTATTAATTTCACTACTGCACCTAAGTTTTTACCATCATTTCGTTGTAACATTTGAAATCATTATGATAGATTTCTGGACAAGGCAATGATGATGGATGAAGATGATGCTTCAAGCAACGTGAAAGATCCATGGAGGCTATGCAGAATGAATCAAGTAGAAGAAGTAAAGATTCTCCTTGGCCTCATCCCTATTTCACTATCTTGTGTGATGTTCGCCGTTGTTCAATGCCAACTCTCCACATTCTTCATCAAACAAGCCACCACAATGCAACGTTCCATACCACCAAATTTCAAAATCTTTGCCGTTTCACTTCAAGGAGTCGTTGGAATCATAATCCTCTTTTGTGTTCCAATCTACGATCGAGATTTCGTCCCCATTGCTAGAAAATTTACTGGCCAACGGCTCGGCATAACGTTTTGTCAAAGAATCGGAGCCGACCTAGTCCTGTCCGTACTAAATATGGTTGTATTGGGTTTTATTAAGGTCAAAAGAATTGGAGTCTGTATCCAATATAATCTTATGGACAATCCCGAAGCCGACGTTCCAATAAGTATATGGTGGCTTCTGCCACAATATGTTATTATTGGCACGTCGGATGCGTTAACAGTGATAGGATTTCAAGAATTGTACTACGATCAGATGCTGGAGGGAATGAGAAGTTTGGGAGCAGTGGCACTCTCTGTTGTTTTTGGACTTGAAAATTTTGTTAACAATGAGATTATAGTTGTTGTGGTTGCAATTAGCTCAAGATTTGGTGATAAATGGTTGCGAAACAATCTGAATAAGGCTCATCTTATCATTTTTATTGGGTTCTTGCTGGGTTAAGTGCTATCAACCTGTGTGTTTATGTGCACATTACTAATGCTTTTGTGTATAAAAAAGTGCACACAGTTCAACCGAATAATGATGGGGCGGGGTGTAGCAGCAAAGAAAGAAATATATTTTCAGTGTAAATTGGTTTGCTAGTGCATGAATCTCAGTATTAATGAAGTTATATATAATTAAGCATTTAGTATAATTTAATTTTAATTTTTATTAGTTATACATAATATTTTGAATATTTCCTGTATATGTTAAGTATACGCTAAAATTAATCGCTAATATAAAATATATAGTAAAATATAAATATATATTAAAACAAACATATATTTATACATAATACAAATATATTAATAACTGATTTTAATGTATAAATAATATTTTTATTTATATATATTTTTATTTATATTTTTAAACATCTTTTTAAAAATTAATTCTGGATTAATTCGATTAAACCTATCAATTCGATTCGATTTTTAAAATGATGTTCCCAAGTGAACGATAAGAATACCATTATGATGCATGTGTATCCTAATAAAAAATAAATTAATATATAAAATATTGGAATGGTTTATGGTTCTATTAATGCTTCAATGGGTACATGACCCCTCTATCTATGGAGTGGCTATCTCACAAAAATGTCTGACATCAATTTCAGACCAAATTAACAATTCCGGATCGAATTGCCAAAATCATTAAAACAATAATATTTTTTTTTCAAGAGGATCAGATGTTAACTATTTTAATTTATTTTTTAAATGATTATCACGAAAAGAGAAATTTTCGCAATTAAAATATGAAATATTTGCAATTGTTACACCTAATTACATGAACTAATGGAAGATTTAGGAATCTCATGGAAAAAACATATAGTTGTTGGCATATCGCTCTTGTTTAAATAATTTTCATTTTGATTTATTTCCTTTGATGAATGTACATACAAGAAATAATCCAAATTAAAAGTATTAAAAAAATGAGGGGAAAAAAATCAAATAGGCACGTTGAATAAATTATTAAAAAAAAAAAGACAGGGTTGAATGTTTAGACGTGAAGCAACAGAGTTGGTTCTAAACATCTGAAAATTAAATATGGTTTTGGTCAAAATTGGCTCTTAAACTTATACAAAAGGCCAAACATTAAATAGTATGAAAAAAAATACAAGGTTGAATATTTACATAAAGATGTATTTAAGTAAAAATAATAGTTAATATCTATTAAATAATTCAATATATTTAACTGAATTATTTAATATATTAAATATATCTTAATTAATATTTTATGTCAATAATTTTTTTATAATATTTTTTAATTCAATAAGATAAATATTAATCTTTTATGAATTTGAACTATATTTTAAAGTTTAATATTGATATAAATTGTTATATACATAAAATAAAATTAAAATTTAAACTTTCAATATTTATTTATTTATTTATGAAGTGATATGAAGGTCATGCACGTGCATGGAATCAAATGGAGAGTCTTATGCCTTGTGCCTCTAAATAATGACCTTTACGTCTCATCAGAAGTCCAATTGGTGGAAGAGTACAAACCACAAAGGAATATATTCTTGTTTTTAATATTTTTTAAATCTAAATCTACAAATTCCAATCACTAAAATTGGCCCTAAGGCAGATTGATTTTTGTTGAATTTTTAGATAAAAAAAATAATTGGTTCATACTTATAAAATTTTAAGAATCAAATTCTCAATACTTAACAAAAATTTGATGGATAAGCTATTCCATTCAGTAGACGCTTTTGATAAAATTCATAAAATCTTAAATTTAAAATGTTTTGCTGCCAATATAATAATTAAATTTTAAACCATCTTTATATTATTGATTTTAATTTTAATACACTGTGTAAAGTGTAAAGCCTTTTATATTTAATATAAAAGATAATTATTTTTACTGATATAATATTATATAATTGGATATACGTGTAAAATTATTTTATATTATTAATATATTAAAATTAAATTTTATATTATTTGTATTTAATTTAATTCAAGTAATTAGTCATTAATCATAATAAGCAAAAAGGTCAAAAGAGAAAATGATAATAACAATAATAATAATAATAATAATAATAATAATAATAATAGTGTGAAGAAGCAAATCAGATTTTGAAGTTTGGTAGAATAAGAATGCTACCACCTTTCTTATTTGCTTTGCTTGATTTTCAATTCAAAAATCAAACCCAGAAGATCCGCTAGATTCTGGATGAAATCTGTCGGATCTTGCTTTCCAAACTGTCAGATTTTCAAAGGGGATTTTGTTATCTTCCTGATCATGATGTATTCCATTTTAAAAATAATGTCCCTTTCTTATTCTTATTTGTTATATTTATTATTATTGTTCACCACCTTTTTTGTGTTCCTCTCTTCATTGTTTTCTCTCATTCTTCTTCTTCTTCTTTGGTTCTTGCAATTAAACAAATTCTCATTCAAATTAAATTATGGGTTTGGCTGCAGAATCACAGTTTCATGTTTTGGCTGTTGATGATAGTCTCATTGACAGAATGTTGATTGAAAGACTTCTCAAAACTTCATCATTTCATGGTAATAATTCTTTTTGTTTTAGTTAATTTATTTTGCTCAATAAATATATAATATAGGAAAAGTTACCAGGTGTACCTAGAAATACTGTTGATTTATGTTCCAGTTGTTTTAACTGGTAATTTTAATTAATATATATTATATATATTTTTTATAATTCAAACCGAACAGTTTGACGAAAGTAATATCTAATTTTTGTTTTTTTTTTTTTCGTTACGATATGAAATTTAGTTACTGCAGTGGACTCAGGAAGTAAGGCTTTAAAATTTCTTGGATTGGTTGAAGAAGAGCAGAGGAATGAAGAGCCTTCCTTTGTTGCTCAAAAAACTCATAATCAGGTTTAATTCTTTTGATTTTAATTTTTTTTTTGAATTTTTTTGGAGTGAAATTTTTGTTGACCAATGATCTAATTGCATTGACTTATTTTTGCAGGATGTAGATGTGAACCTGATTATAACAGATTATTGTATGCCAGAAATGACAGGCTATGATCTTCTTAGAAAGATCAAGGTAAGTTCATGGGGGCAAAATTTCTAGGACTAAATTTTATTTCGAATTTGGTTATTTCAGAAATAAATGTGATATTGAATTTTCAAATAACGCTATTTATAATTTTCAAATAACCTTTTCTTTTTTGACATCTTTATTAGCATTATTTATCTAAGAAAGCTCATCCATTTGGCAGGAATCAAAATCTCTTAAAGATATACCAGTTGTGATTATGTCCTCAGAGAATGTTCCATCAAGGATCAACAGGTAAGGGAAATTACATCCAATTACCCAATTCCATTTAGTTTTTCTTGATTAATTTCAATCATCTAATCAGATTAATGCTTTTAAAAATTAGTTTGCTTTTTCTAGGCAAAAATGAGAAAGTTTGTAAAATAAGAATAAAAATATTTTTTTAAGGTATATAAAAAATTGAAAAGTAAATCCTCAAGTTTGTTATTGTTAAAAATTACAAATTGGAGGTCATAAATTAATTGAAATTCAAATCTGACAAGGCCTAGTTTTTTTTTTCTATTATTGTTTTCCTTTGGGATCAGATGCTTAGAAGAAGGAGCTGAAGAATTCTTTCTGAAACCAGTTCAACAATCTGATGTAAATAAGCTGAGGCCCCATTTATTGAAATCAAAGGTTAAGGAAGTGGGAGAGGAAGACCAACTCATCAACCTCAATAGAAAGGACATAAATGAAATTTTAGCCTAAGTTAGTCACTAGAATCATACCAACAAATATGAAAGGGTATAGGAGGAGGTCCTTTTGATGTACATTGACATGAGAAAAATGATTTTCATTCAATTTTGTCTGACAAAGTAATTCTTTTGGCTAATATTTCTTTTAATTTTTCTCTTATGTTTCATATGATTCATGATGAGTGAGATTTGTACCTTCTTTTTTATTATTTTCTGAACTTGGTATTTTAACTCAAAAACATATAAGAAAGATACATAAATTGCTGGAGTAATTCAACAGCAATATTATATAAACAATTAGAAATTTAGAGATTCTTTAGTTTTCTTATTCACTTGAACTTTGCAACACTTATATGTTTGTCTATAGGCGATGAAGTGGCTCTTACTAACTTCTATGTTTAAGAGGGTAATTCCTTAAGAGTAATTAACGCAAATTCTAAAGAATTTACTGAGACTAAAGTTTCAAGCAGTATGGAGTAAAATAAAATGAATTATATTTATATTTAAAATAATTATAAGGAATTATGCGGCAACCTAATCATTATCATGCGACACTGAATAGATTCTTCATTTTACTTTTGAGTTGAAGTTTGTATAGTTGACAGAACATCTTTTCAACCACACCAAGAAGCCGGGTGTTCCGTTTGGAAAATTTCCCATCAGTTTTCATCTATAATCAATACAACAATATTCATACAATAAATACTCTTAATATCTGTATCTTATGGTTATTATTAATTAATTATATATTTCGATTACTTTTAAATTAACAAAACAAAAAGAACATATATTGGTTTGCTAAGAAAACATTAGTGTAAAAATAATGTTATGAAGGATGCATGCATTGCAGAATTGTGATCAATATGCATGCCTGCTATTCAGTGCACAATTCCAACTCAAACACTTAAATAGTTAAATTTGATTTTAAAAAATCATCTATATCTCGTATCAACAATAACAAAAAGCTAGCAAAGGAAAAAAAAAAGGCCTTTACAAAGAGGATTATAATAAATGAAAATCCATAGACCCATCTAGGCTTCTACCCTTTCCATAATGCTCTAAAGAAAGAAAGGTGGAACATGAATACAAGATTATTCATGACCAAAAAAAAAAAAAGAATATAAGATTATTCAAGTGCGCTGCATACCCTGCAATTGGACGATGCAGTAAAATGAAGGAAGCATATCAATAGGACTTGATTAGAGATAAATGATTAGTTCTTTGATTTTGATCAATCATACACCTGAAATAAAAAAAAGGGGCAAAAAGTGAATGTTAATACATACTTAATAAGCCAAAAGTTTATAGGAGACATGAAAGAATAATCCAATTTCAAGGCAAAAGTGCCTGTCTTAAGGAGCACCAACGATGACAGTAAAATTCCATTACATATATCAACTTCTGTACAAATAACCTTTTTAGTTTATGCTCTTCTCCGAAATCCCCGGTAAATGTTAAGTTAATTTTCATTCAATAAGACTCATCTATCGCTTCAAAATTTGCGGAAAAACAATTTTATACAAACCTTTTAGGGTTTCTGGATTAGTATATACAAATCTAAGTTTGAGTAGATAACTACTTTCAGCAAAATCATGTAATGAACGGTGTCCTCGTCCCCCACTATCATCTACAGATTTGGGAGTATCTTGACTAGGAAATCTTCTACATTTATCAGCATCCTGGTGTAACATGAAAATATTGAAGCACGACTAACAACAACAGTAATAAAGTTAAGAGGAGAGAAATAAATCATAAGGGAACATGTTTCAATAAAAGAAGTCAGTAAATGTTAAGTTTGGTTATTTAGTATGTAATATACTTCCAAGTTTTTATAGAAGTTAACCTGTAAATACTCCACCATTTGTTCTTCAATGGTACCACGCATTGCCAAGGTTTCCACATGAATAGGACGAGAAGCACCCATGCGATGGGCACGGCTAATTACTTGCTCCTCCATACTGGAAGTTTTTAGCCAATAAAACACATTAGAAGATGATTAAATAGGTTAAAGGAATCAAATTGATTCAAAGGAGGATATGATAAATTTGGGAAAACAAGATACATTATCATAAATTATTCAAGAATAAAGTTCCAGTTTAAATATTGAACCTCAATTGCCAATTTTCATTCTAGAGGACTGATACCCTACAAAGTTATGCATACCAAAACCACAAGTACAGAAAACTTTATAAGGATTACAACTGAGGACAATGATTTTTTGAAATTGTAATCACTATTAATTTACCCAAATGCAATTTACCCATCAGCTGCAAAAGCAACAAAACCATAATATTTAATCCTGAGCATGGAATGGGTTTATGTATTAACCTTCTGTCCCAAATTGGCTCCATCAAAAATACATGCGTAACGAAACTCAGGTCAAGCCCCAATGCAGCGCTTCCATCCATCACAAGTGCCATACAACTTGAATCATGCTGGAATGTGGCTAATGACTTCTTCTGGAAAAGGGAAAATTAAACCAAATGAAGGTCAGAAATTATAAAAATAAATAAATAGATAATTTAATCACTCTGAAGGCAGTCAATTACAATTCCAACATTTTACCTTGCTGCTTGAATGCATTGGGCTATACATTCCAGCATATTTGATACCAGCAATGGTCAACTGACAAAGATGAAGAAATCTTAAAACTTTGATTATCTTAGAAGAGACAAGAAGGTTGCAAAACAATGAAAGGGGGGGGGGGGGGGGGGGAAGGAAAGATCCACTGAAAAAAGTAGCACAGAAAAGGCACCTGCTGTTCAATGACATGTATATGCTCCAGAAACTGGGAAAATATCAAAACTTTGTCAGGTTTCATATTGGTCATAGTGCTTCTTATAGAACATTCCTGGAATAATGATCCACCATCTCTCATATGCATAGGGGAGCTATTCTCAGTATCAAGCTCATGATTGCTCTTGGCTTTGCAGAAACCCATCTCTTCATTGCTTTCTTGCAAAGCTTTTAACCTCTGGACAAGATAGGAGACTTTACTACTAGAAGTTGATTGCCAATCAGGATCCCAATCATCCTGTGCATTCAACATTGTATGTTTAGGGTTATTTGCAAAAATTCAAAATAAATTTTAAAAAATGCAAATTATAGTCAACTGAATTATTAAAATCCCAACCTGCTTATACGAAGGCTGCAACTCAATAAGATCTTTGGGCACAGGCCACTTTGGGTTAGGATTTTCTGGTCGGGCCAATGAATCAGGACTCTCCATTTCGTATGCTTTACCACATCCAGGGTATGTACACTTCATATTGTCTAAAGAAACACAATCAAGGCACAATAGATGGCGACAAGGTGTAATGAGAGGAAGGCGGCACCACTCCTTGCATCTTCACATTTTATTTATAATAGGAAAATTAATAAGCAGTTATGACCTGGTTTTTTTGTTTCATATTTAAGGGAGACCTAAAGGAAATTAAACCAACAAAAGAGAACAAGATCCAAATATTACCTGACACAATTACCACCAAATAGGAGACTATATCTTATGGAGCTATACTCCGCTGAAGTAGGATCAAGACCACTTTGTGCTAAAATATCCATTGTTTCCTGAATATCTTCTCCAGCATGTGTAACTTTAATATGCCCAGCAACACAGCAAGAGAGCCTCACATTCTTTATGGTTGCACTTCGAAATTTCCATTGTTTTGGATTCAGTAGACTCTCAACATGTGAAGGGTCATTCCAATCAGCCATCAATATATTACGCCGAACAGTGAGTACCAATTCATTGTAACTTCTAGCATGTTCCTCACTGAAATCCACATAAACAACTTTCTTAATGCATGGCGGAATGTTTTGCAAGTCTACCTTTCTTGCACTAATCATGCACTTCTGAATTAAATGCAACAGGCGCGACCTTCCTTCCTCCATCTCTGCCTCAAATGGCCTAAGGATGCCAGCTTCCCACGACTTCTGATTCAGTCCATAAGCTTCTTCATGAAGGAACCTTAGCAGAGGTTGTAGATGTGGGAGTTGGCTGTTAGGGGTGTTAGGTGTTGGAGTACCTGTTAGTATCCAACGATTTGAAGCCATCATTGAAATAGCCATTTGCAACTTGTTTGTTAAGTTCAGGCTTGAGCCAAGAGTGTGACCTTCATCTAAAATTATCCTAAACCAATGTACTTGCATCAAAACACTCCTCTTACGTGGGTTCCACTCTGCACTTAAACGGCTAAAGGTAGTTATAACAACATCATAATCCCAAGCTAAACAGTGTGCAGATGGCTTCCGCTGATCAACGCAAACATACACCCGCAATTGACCAGGAGTTACATGCTTCTCTATTTGTGTTTTCCAATGATCAACCAGATTTGCTGGAACAACTATGAGGGTTGCTCTTGACAAGTATAGCCTCACAAAATCTAATGGCTCACGCAGAGCCATGCCAAGTGCTTTCACATCAAAAGTCAAATTGCTAAGATTTTGTGGGTAGTACCACTTGCATATACCTTTCTCTACTCTCTTTACAAGGCCAAATGCTTGAAATATTTTGTGGAATGCATTAAAATATCCATTAGATGTACTACAGGAGTTCAAAATGGGCCCCCGTATGCCATGTGTTTCCATTCCTGCAATCTGATCTGCTGAAAGTTTAACCAACCAAGTCAGAGCCTTCTTTGATTGAGAATTCAGCAATGTACAGTGCTCCTTAAGAACACTAATGAAAAAGGAAATATTTTGTTCCAAACCCCCAAGAGTTCCTTTCAAGTGAAATCCTGGCAAGTATGTTATCTTACAGCTATTCTGGAAATGTTGTTCTGGGACACTACAACTCTGATATGAAGGGTCAGTGTTCATACTACAAAACCATGCTGCACTAGAATTAGCCATAATATTATCTGCAACCTTTCGCCATTTGTGACATGCATCGCACTGAATCCATGTATCCTTGGACTCCAAACAATCAACTTTAGGATTCCCACGCAACTTGGAACTTTTCCCACGTCCATATGAAGCATTAACTAGTTTATTTGGTGGTACACATGATGCAATATCTGATTCGTGATTTCTTTTATGTGATCTCATACCAACTCTTCTTTCCTTGAAAATCAAGTCTTCATCTTCAAAGGAGAGATTCAGTTTTTTCTTGACGCAACTGAGACTCCTAGTGCTTCGACTGGCAGGCACCGATTCTTCAAAGGATGCATCTACAGGCGATTTCATAGCTTCTGCAGAAATTATGTCATTTTGTGTAGTAATTTTCCCAGCAGGATTCATCAATCTGGCTCTTTTTGAGGAGTAGTCATGGTTCTCATTATTCTTACTAGTATCTTGGGCCACATCCCTCTTACCCAACACACAAAAACCAGTTATATTATTACCACTGATCTCATAATAACCACATTTCTGGTTACCATTATGTTGACACCAGATTACTTCTGCCCCGTCTGGTGGATCTGCCAGAGTACCTTGTGTCTTCACAATAAGAGAAAGTGTTGTTACAGTCTTACCCAAGCCAGGCTCATCACAAAACATCCCTCCGCGAAAATCTCTGATGGTGGGAGTTTCCTCAGAAATTATTTCCCCAGATACAGTATTCACGTGGAAACTAAAGCCATCTTCAGTTAAGAGAGCAATATATAAGGGATGTAGCAATTGTTCAAAATTTCGCTCACGATGCAACATCCACTCAACTGCAGTCTGCTGATGAGGAAAGAGATTTAACTTTGTACAAGGCATTACTGAAGCAGCCAAGGATCTGAGATGTCGACACGTTGCAGATACCCTAGTGAGGTCCATTGGACCAAGGCAAGCTAAAATTTTGGTTAAAATATCATCAGATATCTCCCAAATCCCAGATCCGAAAGCATTATCAATAGGTACTATCCTTGAATTGTTAGATTTCTGCTGTTTTCCAACACCAGGTACCATCTTAAATATTTCATGAAGTTCAAATAGTCTTTTCTTTGAAGAATCACTTGCACCATAATGGAGCTTGCAACCAAGTACATGACAGTCAGAAAGGTTCCAGATGTTGTCGCTTGTCCCAAAAGTCTTCATAAAATAGCCTGGATCAGAAAGTATCGAACTTCTCTTGTCCCAATCACAGCTGCATAACCCTCTCAGTGTGTTAGCAAGCTATCTCATGGTTATACGTTCATATATAAATTCAAGAACTGCAAGCTACTATATTGTTTCGAAAGTATAGCTCCTGAGTGACTAGCTAACACACAATCAGTATGGCCATATGAGGAATGGTTTCAAGTTTGTTTGTATGGCCATATTAAGAAACATTGTGAAACTTCAAAATTTTATTATATCATGATATGATAATATTATGATCCCTCGGCGCTCTGCAGTTGATCCAAGTCCAACAATATTGGAAAGTTGATGTGCGAGTTACATAATTTAGAGATTAAATCAGATGATGCAATGCACAAACACGTCTGACCTATACATCTCAATAGAATAATAAAATCATGAAAACCCTAAAGATTAAAAAATTGAAGTACCAAAAACATGATATCCAAAGTTTTAAATTCAATAAAGATTGGAGACCATAAAGAGGTAGCTTGAAGAATAGTTTTAAATTGTTTGTTACCAAGTAGTTAGCAAGTTAATATGGCATTCTGAATTCCACAGATGCATGACAATATGGCACCTTAAAATCATTCATTGTGGTTTTTAAACCTTGATACAGATGTGATAGATGTTGAAAAGCATCACATAGTGGGAAAACATCATTGCTGTACTTAAGTCTTAACCGCATCAACCCTAATTATACGTCTGTAGTAGTAACAATGAAATACATAAAAAAAATTTAATATAATAACAGACTTACAAAACAACAACAATCACCAATCATACCATAGCTCCTTTTATTATAATTTCAGCTCTTAAGGCATCATGAGCAATATACTATTCAGCTAAAACAATTAAAAATAAAATAAAGACAACTGTCCTGCCTATATTAAATATTATACCAATTGAAGAATCCAGATGAATCAATATAGGCATATACATGATAATTTATACAGACCATAGTTGGCTTGAATTATCTCTACATAGATACACCAGATGTAGGTAGTTTCGTACCACTAAGCATATACCACATCATAAGAACTAAGAAGGAATCCTTGCACACAATTTTAAGGCATAATGATGCCTTAAGCCTACAATATAAGAAGTACATCATATTTCATAGTTAAAGCAAGAGACAATGACTACCAACCTAACTGAAATGACATACATAATGTTATGGCATCATAAGGATGTCTTACACCCAATTACCTATGAATTCCTCGGGAAAACTCGAAATCCCCTTATCCAATCCTCTTATTTAAACATTTATATGCACAAGAAAATAAATTCATCTGTACAGTTCAATACTAAAAAGTCAAGCCTTCAATAAAAAGAATAACAAATACAGTCAAAACAAGAAACAGCAATAGCCCATAAAGCCAGAGTGTAACTATTCAATGACAAAACTATATATTAACAGCCTTCTCCCATTGACAGCATTTAAGAATTTCTCTATAGCATTTCTCTTTTTGGAACACTACAACTTAGCTAGCTTAAGCATCAAAATCTAAAGAGGAAATCATCTAAGAAACCTCCCAATATCACACTACACATATCTCAAAAAAAAACTAAAAACACCTATTAACATTGCATTCCGAAGCATAAAATAAATATCTCAAGGAGTGAAAACCGAACCTCAGGTGGCTAAAGAAAGCGCCGGCAACCGGCCCCGACCGTGGGAACTGCCAGCCACTCCAGAGCTCAATTGTGACGTAGACATCGATGAGTACCACCGCCCTCACCTCCTTCCCTTCTCCGACCTCCACCCACACCACTCGAGCATCACTCGTGATGCAGTTGCGGCTCACCAGAGCGTGAAGCTGGTGAACCACGCTAATGCTCCCATTCACCATCCCAACCTTACTCATCCTCCTCCCTTTCGAAGAGGATCCGCCGCTACCACCACTGCTACTACTCTCTCCTCCTTCGCATTGTCCTGAATCCGAACCAGTCCCCAACGGACACAAAACGACGCCATTCCGGGACCGGAAACCGTCGCCGAAGATCTCGCATTGGTCGTTGAACGAAGAAGTGGAACTATATCCTTCAGATCGAATTGGAGGAGTGACTCTGAGAACGGCACAGAGGAAACCGCATAGCTTATGGTTCGCGAAGGAATCGCCCGCGGACATTTTTATTTTTTCTGTTTCCTCCTTCATAATCATCGAACGAGATTAAGGAACGGAATTCTAGGGTTTTGGTGATTCTTGAAAATTGAACATGACGAAGAAGAAGAAGAAGAAGAAGAAGAGAAAGCAATGGTGAATTTTGGTGATAGGTTAATAGCGAAAAGAATTCGATTTTGGAAGATAGAAAAAGAAAGAAAGAAAGAAAGTCTAATACTGCGAGAACGCCAACAGGTTAACGATGTGAAGAGAAAAAGACAAAAGAAAAAAAATACTTTATTTAAAATTAAAGTAAAATTTAAAATAATAGGTAATATTTTAATTTTAAATTTGTGAAATTTCCTAATTAACTAAACTAAACTACACACTAACAGGTGCGGGAAAAAGGGAGATAATATCCTTTCTTTCTCTCCGCATTAAATTACCATAGAATCAAATTATATCAAAGTAAATAATTAACTAACCTTACACATTGAGAATTCATTTGAAAAAAAGGTATTTATTTTCATTTTTTATAATATATATATTATTTCTATTCTTACTATTTTTAAATACTTACCATATTTATCAATATAAGTAATATTACTGTTTCCTTTTCAAATTTGTTGCTAACAATGAAGTAGTAATCTTAAGAGATAAATAAACATAATTTAATTAAATTTTTATATAGTATAGTAATTTTATTTTTGTACATATTTTTTATTATAAACATAATATAATTTTGATATACTAATAAAGTAAAATTTTAATTTTACACGACATTCAATAATATTCTTGCTATTAGATAACTATTTAATTAATAGATTTAAAAATAGTTATTTGTGTTAATATAATAATACATTGTTGGATACGAAAAATTGAATATATTTTACATATAAATTTAATTACATATTATTTTTCTCAATCTTGGATAATTACTAAAGAAAGTAAATAATCACTAAAAAATATATAATTAAATAAAGAGTTTAAACGAATAATATAATAATACAATATTAAATAATTGTATAAAACGTTTTATCGAGAAATATATTATTTGTTTTTTCTATTAAATTATTATTAAATTCCGATAAGCCCTAATTCCCTGCCAAGTTAGGTTTTTTAAGGGTTTATTATTTATCCACGGATTTAACCAAAACCGTGAAAAGCAACACATTTTTGGTTATTCCGACGATATAGAACCACCGATTTGCGACTAGAAACTCCCAAGAGGCACGAGAAAAATGGCTAGAGACAGCGTTCTCACCCGCGTAGCAACAGGAGCCGCCGTGGGCGGTGCTATCGGCGGCGCAGTCGGTGAGGATTTTATTTCCTTGTTCCCTGATTTTCTTTCGTACCAAAACACAGTTTCTTTTGTTGTGTTAGTTTTCTTTCTCTTCCTTAGGTTTTCGGTTTACTAACGATGTATGTATTTTGAACTTTTGTTATGTATGCAGGTGCTGTTTATGGGACATACGATGCGATTAGGTATAAGGTATGTTGCGATTTTGCTGAGTCCTTGATTATAATTGAACGATTGAATTTGATTGTTGTGATTTCGGTGGTAAAAAGCTATTTTTGTTATGGAATAAGGATCCTATTTTTTTTTCTTGTTTGAAGTTTAACCTTGTTGTAAATGTAAGGCAATTATTGTGTAGAACTAAATTACAGTACCTGTTGTCTTTTATCTGAGGACTCGTATTGGAATAGGAATAAATTTCAGAGATTGTATCATTAGGAATAGGAAGTCAAAGTTGTTTCTGATGATGCTGACTTGCTGAGTAAAATAAAATAAGAAAGATGGTCGAAGGAGGGAATTTGATTGATTTTATCTCTTGGAATCTGGGGAGGATGGATGTACACTCTCTTATGACTGTTTCTAAATTTTTAACTCGTGATTACCGCAAGATAACAACCATACCTCACACTAAATCTCACTCTAGTTAGGTATAGTAGAATATGGATTACCAACACTTCCTTTAGCTTTTAGAGGATTAGGAAGTTGAAAATTGAGCTATATGAAACTTTTAGAAATAAAAGGGAAGCTGATCTAATGCACCATCCGATGGGGCTTTCCCTATTTTGGGGTTTGGGGATGTTCATTCTGAAACTAGAACTATTTACTACTAAGTGACAGGGTAACCACCACTCTTAGTGATGGGGATAAGCCGTCTTTTCTATAACTGCTACCAAACTTCTGTTGCCAATACAAGAAGAATTGCAAGTAAACAGTGGCACTAAACATCATCAATTCATCCGTTCTCCCACCAGCAAACACAAGTAGACAAAACAAAACTATTTCAGAGAGATTTTCACTAAATAATTAACAATGGTACCACTGCAACAAGGCTCACTGTCTAAAACCATATATAGATAAAAAACAAGAATAATCTTTAATTTGCTTATGAGGGAAGATGTTATTTGTTATTCTCTTCATGGCAAGGATGACTTTTTAATCATGTAGAGGAGAATCATTTACAACTTCCGCTTTGAAGTGTCTGATTAAGTGAGCAGGTCCGAGTGTGAATTTCAATGCTTTGATCTGGGTTTTTTTGAAATAAGATGATTCATTTAATCCGTGGTAGCTGAATATATTGCAAGATTTTCTCTCTCTCCCCCCCCCCCTCCCTGGCCCCAGCCCTGGCCCCGGGGCCCCCTTTTGTTCCTTGCTAGCTTGATCTCTTGCAGGGAGATAATTTTGCAATTTTTACTTTCAACATTTGTCCAAGCTGAAAAGTTTTTATCTCGTATAGTTGTGTTAGGATTTTACTTACGGTCTTGACTAGTTTAATTTGCCACATATAAAATCTGTATGCTCTGTCTATCCTTTGACATACATGTATTAGATTGCAAGATATATAATATGTCCGTGTCCCACAATAAACTGTAGTGTATATTATATACTCTGTTTTGGTCCTGTTCAATGCTGCATTTAAATTTTATTTCTTGCTACTTGGACCGCATTAGGTATGCTTCCCTTATGTGGTAATGTGGATTACATATCAAGTTCTGTTATGATGGTGATATGATTTTCATAACTGATCAAGGAAAACCTGATTAAGACATAGCTGCCAATCTAATTTGCCATTGAAGCAGGCTCAAACTTTAAAACTAATATAGGTTTGAACAATCTAGTAGCAGAATACAATGCATGATTGCTGTGTTAGAATACGTTATATAAGGATATCTTTTTTGTCTGTGCTGTGTGTTTTTCAACTTTTTGTGATGACTATAACGAATCAATTATTGATCAAGTTTGAGTTTGGTACAATATAATTTTTGATAATTAAGGGTTACTTATTTCTGCAAACTTTCTAGTTCAAAGAGACAAAAAAAATTTTAAGGATAGTAGTATCTTCTCCCAATTTTGTACCTTACATTTACCCTTATGCAAAATGGAGTGAAAAGTCCTATTTACCTGTTTCTTCTTGCTAGTCACAATCTAGCTCTTACACAAAATCTCTCTCTCTCTCTCTCTCTCTCTCTCTCTCTCTCTCTCTCACACACACACACACACACACACACACACACACATGTCCTGCTCTCAAGAGGTTAGAGTCATTATGAGCCTTCTTGCATGTCCATGGTTCCAACTTAGTTGTAGGCAGCAAATCTTCAGCTGCAAATAGATTTTGCAACCAACAAAATAAGTTTGATCCCTATCTTTCCACTTGTAGTATTTGTTTTTCTACTGAGCTTTTGATCTTGAAACCTTGCAGGTTCCTGGAGCCCTCAAGATAAGGCACATTGGACAGACAACTCTAGGAAGTGCAGCTGTATTTAGCTTGTTCCTTGCTGCAGGAAGCTTGATTCGTTCTCACTAATTTGTTTCATATTATAATGTGCTTATGTCATAATTACTAGCTTTTCCTTTGAATTTTAACAAGCACAGAATTGCCTTGTTCGTAATCATGTGAGATGTAATCTTTTTCGTGTCCAAAAATAACTTAACTGTTATGTTATTGCCTTTTCAAAAGTTTTCCAATGTGCCATTGACTTTTTTTAAGTATTCGATGAATAAAAAGCTTGATAGAATAACATAACATGAATAAGAACAAATCCATGTTCTTACGATGGTAACTGAGGTTTCAACTTTAATGTATTTTGATCAGATGAAATAATGAGCTATATAGAGTAATGTTGTATGAATATCCAAAGATGGGTGTTAATTGGTAACAAAAATGATTTTGTGGTGTAAAATCCAGGAGCAAGAGCTTTAGTGGTGATGTGCCAATCACACAAAAATTTAAAGGTGGAAGAACTGATGCTATGATATTCTAAAAATAGTTTAAAATACACAAATTAAAAAAAGATAATAATGTTTACTATTTTTTCTTTTTCTTTTTTCCTGCTAATGTAAAGGTTAATATACAAGACTTTAATTGAGAAAAGATGAACTAATAGAGTTTGTACTAAAATATGTTATAACTAAAAGGTCATGAGAAATATACTAAAAGTTAATGTTATATAGCAGTCAAATGCATAAAAAAAAAGTGAGTTTTTGGCCATACAATTACTCTTTTCTCATCACGGTTACAATAAAAGTTATCACTCATCAGATAATGGAGCTTCTACAATGAATAGTTTACCAGGCATTTCAGATTACATCTGAAACAACTCTACCATCCAAAATAATACAGATGGGAATTCACATAACAAGAAGATAACTCAATTTCTATGTGAGATAATCTCTGCAAAGATTAAAAACAAGAAAAATGGAGAGGTAGGGAAAATACAAAAAGATTAAAACAGAAAACATCTAAAGAAAGCAATCTTTCATTCTTTTTCTATTGAGGCATTTGAGAGTGTGAGCCAGGACCAGGTTGTGCGTTTGGAGGAAGCCCAGATTGATTTCCAGACTGCATGTGTAAAAGTTAAATTGAGTTAATAACAAATTTATGAGAGGGCATGATACATCAGAAACTGATGTTACACAACCAATTAGGGTAACTAAAACTTTTCAATTGATGATTTATGATATTGAAACCAGTTCTTAGTCGAGATTTCTAGGCCTATAATTAGCATGCCTCTTGCTAAACATCAATGTTTATGTTCTACTTAATTAAAAAAACAATCCAAATGCTTCCACAGCTTTAGCAATAATACAACTTTCTCCACCTAATACCACTTTTAACAGTTTTATTTTGTGATACTAAAAAGAATTAAACAAATTGTAGAGAAGAAAATTTTGATGAAAAATCATGAGGAATCAGATCAGATCAAAATTATAACAATGAGAGAGAAGGAACAAATAGGAAGGTTAAATTAGAGATTGAAGGAACACACTTATGTCCATTCAAATTATTTCAGCTTTGAAGTACACACTAGTAAATAGATTTCACAATAGTTTTGGAACAGCAAAAGGATTAAGTTTAAATAAATTACAAGCAAATCCAAACAATTTCTGGCCGTGAATTTCGCATCAGAAAGCTTGAAGCAATTGACTATCTTACCTGGTAAGGATTATACCCTTGCATCATTGGCATTTGTCCACCTTGAGGTCGGTTGAATGAACCACCTTGACCATAACCAGCATTTGATGGTGCCTGCATGTTAGACATGTTGCCTGGAAAGCCTCCAATAGGAGGCCCTCCACTATTGGGCATGGATCCTGAATGCATTTGATTCATGCCAACATAGGGACCTTGTGGCATAGGAGGCCCCATCTGATTCATTGCACCTTGCATCCCCTACAAGCATAGCATAATTTGCTGAGATATCAATATAATAAATGACAGCTTAATAGTAACAGCCTATTGAAACAATTATCTATAACATCTAATACTTGACTAGATGCTTAATTTTCAGGGCCACATCAACTGACATGCACATTCGTTGATAAAAAAAATAAATAACTTGTGGTACAAATATATATGCAGATAGCTTCAATCACATATACTACTTCTGTACTTTCATGCACCCCAGGAAGATATACCAATTTTTATTTTCTTTTTCTTTTTCAAAATAACAATTGCAAAACCTTGTAATTTTGAGTGATTCTTATAACAAAAACAAGGTGAAAAATAAAATCTTCCCTACTAATTCCCATATTAAAAAAACAACCAAAAAAAAAGCTTCGCAAAATTCATACCATAGGACCTGACATTGGTTTTGGATGAGATGGAGGCACCGAAGAAATCATTGGCATGGATCCGGCCATTCCAAGAGGGGGCATTTGTGTTGGGGGGCGAGGCATATGTGGATGAGGGAGCATGGGTGAATGGGAAGGATGTTGTAGCTGTGGCATATTTGGATGCATAGGCATTGGACCCATCTGATGTGGCATTCCCTGGTGTTGATGTTGTGGCATCTGCTGAGGATTCTGCTGGTACGGTTGCTGTTGATTGGCCGCAAGAAGAGAAGGATGTGGACCTGGGGGAAGAGGAGGGGCACCCATTGATACTGGATGAGATTGCTGATCTCCCTGAGGTGTATCAAGCGAAGGAATGGCCAGGGGCATTGCAACTCCAACACCTGGAATTGTACCCTCATTTCGAGTCAACCCAGGGGCAAATGGTCCTGGTGTCGTTGGACCCTCGGGTACAGGAAAGTTACCACCAACTCGACCAGCTACAGGAGTTTGCTCAGCATATCCTGCTTGAGTAAGATATTCAAATTATATTAAGATGTTTCTTAACAGCCTTCCACTGCTAGGCATTTTTTTCCACTTTTGAGTCAACTTTAACAATGACAAGTGCGTTTGGTATGATTTTATATCATGAGGAAATTCTGCTAATCATCAGACCCCACAGTGTAACAATAATTGATAGGAACAAGTAAAACCAAAATGTTTTAACATTTATGAGAAGCAAAGGAATCATATGCTGCTTCTTTTGCCTTATAAGAAACTGACAAACCTTGCATACCCATGTTAAATCTATCACGACCAGTGTCTCCTGGCCTATTCCGACACCAAAACTTTGTTGTGTGATCACTGCTACCGCTGCAAGGAAAGAAAATGGAATTCAAACATTATTTCTAAGGCACCAAGAAAGCACAACTGCAACATCCAAGTTTGACATTGTACATGGGCACTTCCTGTTCAGAAACTTGGAGGGAACCTTAAAAGAAACCTGCAACTGTTCATTACATTTCCTTTTCCATTATTTCCTTATGAAGACTATTTTCAAAACCATCTTTAAAACAGCAAATCAATGCTACAGACAGTGTGTATAACCATAGACAGAAAGGCCGGGATGTCAAAACAACAGCTTAAAAAAAACAAGGGGGAGTAAGCAAAGGATCAAGAATCAACAGAAGATAATCCAGGAGGAAGATTCAGTTCACCTGCAGAGTAGATATCCGATAGGATGCCATGCAAGGTCCCACACATTATTATCATGAGCATTTGGAATTTCAATTTGCGGTGTATCATGCCTGTACAATAGTCACAATAACCAACTAAATCCATATTTCAGATAACAAAAACAGAATACTTTTAGACATTCACAGAAAAAGAACTAATCATAAAGAATTTTTATCATATATATATATATATATATATATTCTGAGTGGTGTAAATATTTTCCTTTTGTTATCCTGCCCATACCTATATAATTCAAAGATTTCCTTGCATATGGATATTCATTGTTCAGAATAGTTGAAATATGGATCACATATTACTTTTACTTTATCAGAGTATGTAGTAGCAGATCAATAATTAAAAGCTAGAAAATCCAACATGCTTCGAACAGAAATATTTGACAGACACGAGTACAACACATGTTGGACATATATCTTTTCTGGCTTTGACATACTTGAACCTAGTTTGGAACAAGAGCGTGATACTAAATGGAATTGGCTCAGAAAATGTAAGGAAGTTTGCATCATTTGGCAATGAGAATAAACAGCGAATAAATATTCCAAAGGACCCTTGCTTTCCTGCTTCCTGACTTCATAATTTCTCAATTGTTCATATCTAACAACCTCTGTTGTATCTTTTTCCTGCTAACTAACTAATTATTTTCTCCAACCATCAGAGTGCAAAAATTTGTAGAAGTTTGTTCTAATTTCTATGGCTAACTGAGTGTGCGAGTCAATGAAGATTCTTTTTTTTTTTTTTGAAAGCACAATAAGGATTCTTATATACAGAGAAAAGAGAGGATATAGGGAGTTAGGAGAAATAGGAAGAGAACAGGGTCTATTAAATACCATAACAGTGTATTATATCTTACTTCATCTAACAGTAATATCTCATTGTCATTCCAAGTTTGACCTGAAGGATGCCATTGAATAATACAAGTTCATTTTTCTTTACCCTATTTATCCGTACCCTATTACTTGCCCAGTTTACTGATATTCATTTGTTAGAGAAACAGATCAACCAAAAGATAAATAAATATAAGAAAAGTATAGGTAGACAATGAGAATACTAAACAATGTGAACAATGGATATGTCGGATGTTCAATTCAATAGGTATGCAGATGATTATGTTCATTATTTTTAATTGGATGGTTATTTCTTTTGATTCGATTTACTCATACACAGTTAACAATGGCTGGATGTTCAATTCACTAGGTGTGCAAATAGTTATTCTAATGTTAAGGTTTAGGAGGTAATTTGAGGAGTGGAGTATTTTTTACTTTATTGGGTCAATTCTAGAACCCATTGTTCACATTGTTTACAAAAGTCATTGTCTACCTAGCAAAACCCATAAATATATACTTAACCATTTTGACAGATAAGTTGCCTCTGCAAAACGAATAGATAGAATTCAACTGATTTTTTTTTTAAGCACACTTTTGAAAGTCAGTTTCAAAAACACCAAAGATGATGAAAGAAACAGTTATATAATGTGAAAGAGAAGTATAAACAGCAAGAGAGACGAATTTACCCAACAAGCCAATGGAATATTGCACCATCGTAACTTCCACTGACAAAGTACTCTTCATGGAACGGATGCCACGCCAAAGCTTCAAACAGGAGGAAAATATAGAAGTAAGTTTGATTTTTTTCATTTTTACATCATCCTACTCCCTATCAATACTACAACACCTAGAAGCTTAACAAACCACATTAGCCACAGAATCGGCAATTTAGATGAAGTTGTGTAAGAGATTTTTTTTTCCCTTTTATTTGGGGTGGTTTTTTTGTTGTTGGGGGGGGGGGGGGGGGGGGATTGATGTAATGAAATATATTCATGAGTATGAGATTAATTTTCATATTTAAGGGACTGTTTGTGATTTAAGTCACGCAAAAAGATGTGATCCACAAATAGTCATCATTTAGCAACCATCAGTTGCTATACTGATAAATGAAATAAAAAATTCTAGATCACATTTAACCAATCCCTATAAAATAGAATTTGCTGCCCAGTAACTGCTGCTAAAAGAGAAACGCATACCAGTTACATCCTTCCGATGTCCACGGAAAGATTCAAGCTCCTTCATAGCCCTTATGTCATAAAGCTGCAAATACAGAGGATAAAATGATTAAAAAAAGGGAGATCAATACGCAAAGAAACCTCCAACATTAATCCCCAAAACGTTAGATATTTAACAATTAGTGGCAAGTAAACACCTAATTAATTTAAAAAATAGTTACCAACCTTTATTATTTGATCTTTTGAGGCTGTCAGCACCCAGTTGCCATTTTGATTCCATTTGACACAGAGTACAGTACTTTTATGGCCGTGACTGCATCACACAAGAATGAATAACAAACATGGACAAGCATTTGGAAATTGGAACCTTGGATATCAGTAAACACTTTTACACTCACAATGAGCAAAGCTCTCTTCCTGTTTTAGCATCCCAGAGTTTTACAAGCTGGTCCTTGCCACCTGTATTTGGAATACCAAATGGGAATGGGATTCACCATTCATTCGCATTAATGAATATCATAATCTCAAGAAAATTTATAAGGGATATATTTAAAACACCTGATACTAATAGAGACTTTGTAGGATGCCAGTCAACACTCTTAACATCCCAACCATGGCCTGCCTGAGTTCAAATGCCACATGACCAACTTAGGTTAGTTCATTAAAAAGAGAACAAAAATTACACGAGCTTCGCTAACTGATTATCATAACGAAACATGCATACCACACCTTGACTAGGTCCATCAAATTTATTTATAAAATGGAAAAATACTAAAGTAATAATTGAGGGATAGGAATAATTGATTGAATTGTAATCCTTTATAACAGCATTATCAAGTTTACAGAACTAACGTAACTGATGTGGATAAATGAAAATTTCACCCCATACATATCATTCAGCATTTTCAACTTTAAAAAGATTTAATTGATACATATCACAACTGACGTACAATAATACCCTTGATGGGGATTCACTGAGACATATGGTAAACTGAGTTTTGTAACAAAGTACAAAATTGAATTTTCTTTTTAAATAACGGTGACATCTTATGGTATAAAAATATTCGAAATAACCTCTCTTTTATTTACAACCAAAGCACATTACCAGTTAAAGAACGCTCTTCTTGACATCTTGCAAAATCCCATACTTTAACTGTGGTATCATCAGAGCACGAACAGAACTTTAAATCTGTTCTACAGAAACTGTATAAAAGAGTTATTGCAGCTTTCTTCATCAAACTACTAAAATCTTTGTATCTCTCCCCAAAAAGAACATGCATTTTACCTTAAGTCACGGACTGATTCCTTATGGGCAGATTTGTTGGCTTTGACATTATTCATGTTGTTCTGCCAATATCTAGAAAAGTACCCAGACATAATCAGATCAGATTCATTTTTTAGAAAACATAAATAAATACAAAACAATGCTTAGCAACAACCACACAACATAATAAAGTATGTATCTACTTTATTGCACCGCCATCATCACCCGAGACCATCCAGTTGTCATTGTGACTCCAAACCATGGATCTAATTGCTTGGTCGTGAGCCTGCAAATATTCCATAATCCACCTTGAGTTATTCAATTATGAAGCTAATGATGTTTAAAACAATAATATGGCAACTGACAACAATACTTAAGGCTTTGTACCTGAAGAATCATTTCAAAATTAAAAGACTGTCCATTCCAGAGGGTAAATTCACCAGTCTGAGAACCTGTGATAAGACGCCGACCCGTTGGAGTCCACTTTGCAAGATTTAAAGAAAAAACATAAAGAAAAAGCGTAATCAGTCAAATCCAATGAAAAGGCAAAAACAGAAATTTAAAATTTGGTTTACTAAACTCATTGCTAATGAAATACTAGAGACAAAGGTCCAGCTTAAACCCAATCATGACACCACATTTTTTCCAATAGCAACAAAATAACAAGAACACGTAGAACTCATATATACATAGAGATAACAAACATTCAAATGCGAAGGTTAAGATATTTCGTACAATTAAACAATCCAAGAACCACTTTACCCATTAACACAACCTTCACCCAACAAAGTTGGGTTACCTGATCCTAAAAGCACTAGAGGATCACAATTAAATTTTCAATCTACAATTTTCTGATGGCCAGACAAGACCACAATGGAACTATTTATGGAGAAAAATATCTATACTAATCAAAATGGATCCAGCATATCTCTAAATTGACTGTACACAATGTATAATTAAGGTGTGGTTATACTAACATGCATATGAGCCTCGATACTTGCACCCAAATGAATAACAAATGAAGCAAATCCATCGTTACCTAGTCACTAAAAAGGTCTTAAAACTACATGATGTAACTCAACTTCCATTAGATGCTAGATGATTGAGTGCTTGTTTGGGTGTCATTATCTTGATTAAAAAATATCTTTTTTTTATTTTTTAGCGTGTTTGGCAAATTTCTAGTAATAAAAGTAAAAGTACTAGAAAAATTTAAAAAAAAAAAAAAACATCTTTTTCGAGAAGCTACAATTTACATCTTTTTTTAAAAGATCTTTTTTCCTTAAAAAAAAAAAAGATGTTTTTTACATAATAAATAAACAAAACAGTACTTTTATATTGTTATGCCCAAACATAATTGATAAATAAAAAGATCTTTTTGCATGAGATATCCAAACATAAAATTACTTTTACTTTTCTATAAGATCTTTTTAAAAAAGATAACTCGAAAAAAGATCTTTTCTTAGAAGCTCACCCAAACAAGCCCTGAGTATAGGTGTCCTGTTGACACTCACTGCACTATATAACTGCACATAGAAGTTGACATTTAGTGACATTTGTTACTTAAACCTGTAATAAACTCAATCACTGAGACTGAAATACCCATTCTGTAGCTTGACCTCTCCAGTCTCCCCTATGTATTCTTCTGTACACTCATTCTCAACCAAAAACATAATAATAAGAATTACATTCTGATTCATTCACAAATTCTCAACATTATCTTAGCTCTATTACAGACAACGGAAACTTGTGTCACATCAAAGAATAAATTTCAATATGAATTTTACATCATTTCAACTTAGAAAAATGTAAAATCTGCAGCAAACTTTTGGGATTGGTATACTGTTGCAAATAAAGAAAACGCTACTATGCCACAGATACATTTCCCTAATATAACAAAACCCAAGTCAAATGAGCAACAACTATTGCTTAGAGATGTTAGAGAAAACTGAGCAGCAAAACATAGTGTCGTATTTCTGTAAATGACAATACTCATATGAAATCAAACCAAAGAAATATTGGATGTCAACTTACCACAACCCTGTTAATTGGACATCGATTTTTATTTAAAGAGGTATGAACAAACTTGGCAGCAAAGCTGGTAGATGGATTGTCCGGGTACCCAGCAGCTGGCAACATCTACATTAGAAATAGTAGCACTATGATTTGAGTGAAAGAGGTCGATCATTATTAATTGCTTATAAGTTAAAATTATAATTGTTACAAACACATGGATAATAGCAAGCAAACAAAATACAGATAATAAAAAGAATCACAAAAGTTAAAAAACGAAAAAGCTCACTGACATCAATTGCTGCGGCTGGGGTAGGTTGCAATACCGTCCTATCCCTCGAATCCCTCTGCCACATTCGAACCTACAGGTACAATTACATTGCTCACAAATTTCCAAGACAGACATAAATAATAATCCAGCAAGGAGATGAACAGATAAAATCATGCCATACAATGCACCTACCAACATGAACAGATAAAATCAACACCTTGAAAAAATAAGCATTACCTGCATATACCGCACGACGGTGCTTGTGTAATCAACTGCTTTCCGTTGAGTAAGCTTTCTTATCCTTTTTGCACCGTGACTATCGCCATGACCTGCAATAGTTAATTTGCACAATAAATCAGAGTAAGCCATCAAAATCTAGACAAAATTCATAAAATAAATAGCATACATTTTATTAATTAATTATATTAACGTAATTATATTATAGTTATAATTATAACAATAAGCAGGAACATTAGCAAAGAAAGTTGCAGAGAATACCGTCGTAGTGAGGAGGAGGGCCTCCGGGAGCGGGGTGGTGAAATTCAGTGGAGGAACCAGCAGAAGGCTGACGCATCATCTGCGGAGGAGGCGGCGGTCCATGGTGGAAATCAGGACCTGGCTGCTGCTGCTGCGGCGGCGGCGGCGGAGGCTGTTGGTGGTGGAAATGCGGCGGTTGCTGAGGCTGAGGCTGAGGCTGCTGATGGTGGTGGTGGCGAGGGTCGTTGTACATCATCGTGAATACTGGGGAAAAATGGAGGAGAGAGAAGAATGGAATTGAGTGTTGCCGAGCGGGGAAGAGCAAAAACCCTAAACCCCCAAATTTTATTTTATTTATTTCTCTGTTTTTTATTTCTCAGTTGCTCATGTAGCCGTGGTGGGAAGTGGGAACGAAGAAGAAGTGTACAACTTGAAATTAAAACGACGTCGTTTAAGTTTGCTCGCATTCTCTCCTTGACACTTTGTTTGGGGTGGAAAGAAATAAGAATGAGAGAAATTGAGTGAAAAGAAATAGAAAGAAAAAAAATGGAAGTGAAATTTAATTTTTATGGATGTGTTTAGATAGAAGAAAAATAAGATGAAAAGATATTGAAAGATAAATAATTTATGTTATTTGTTTGAAAAGGAAAATAAAAAAAATGAATTAAATTATATAATGATAATATTATTCTCCATATTATATAATAATATTATTATGTATACAATTATGTAAATATTCATAAATGTGATTAAATAATAAGAACAAAATTTAATTATATTTATAATATAACAAGTTAGAAATATAAATTTGATATAATAATAATAATAATAATAATAATAATAAAGTTAGCGTGATCTAATTAGATAAAATATAAATTTTATTTTTATTTATTACTCATGTTAATACATAAACTAAAAATAATTTCAAGAAGAAAAAATATCTAAATCAATAATTACATATACATGATTTTAATGAGGCTAACTAAGAAAAAACATAGTGTTGGAAGTGCCGAAGTGGGTTGGATGAATAGCGTAATCTTAGGTTGAAGAAGGGTATTTAGAAAAAGAAGAGGGTAGAGTTTGGAAATGATGCGTTTTCTTTTTATTTTCTCGTCTTAGGTGGAGAGAAAAATTTTTGGTGGATTTTACTAACTTTTTGTTACTTTTTCTCTTTTTCTTTATATTTTCTTTCATTTCCAAACAAATAAAATATCATATTTTCTTTCTTTTTCTTGCCGTTCATGTTCAATTCCCCCCAATTTTCATATAAACAAACACAACGTGTGAATGTGTAATTGAGATTATTGCAAAAAATTCATTTATTTACTACTTATGACATTTTTTTTTAATATTTATTTTCAATAATTGTTTAACAATGTCTATAAAACAAACAAAACATGTAACTACTAACTAAAACTCTATAATAAGGATTTGGGTTATATATTAAAGATGAAAAAAGGTTGACATGTTATGATAATGGGTTAATTTTAAATTATAAGTAAATGGTCAAAATGGTTCTTGAAAAATCACACGATTTTTAATTTATTCTTCGAAATATTTTTTTAATTAAATTTGTATCTGAAAGTCAGTCAGTTAGTCTTTTCGTCAATTTTCTTGCTAACGCTGTTAACAAAAACTGACATAACACATTACGAATACACGTAAGCATATAAAACAAGGTGCATGCTATGGTGCCTATATATATTTGCCTAACTTATTAAAATGAGATAAAATTTAATATTTAAATTAACAAATATAAAAGTAAATAATTTTTTAATATTTAAAATTTATCATAAAAGATAACTTCGACAATTTTGACACCAAAGTTATAGGCATCATAGAATTGGCCATAAAACAATGTTGTTTTAATTGTGTGAGCAGCCATAATCAAAACAGCACCATATAGAATAGGTAGAAAGTCAAAACGCTTAACTCCTCGTATTTCAAACACACTTGTATTCACTCTCAATCAAAAAATCCCTTGCTCTCTGAACCCAGCAACCAAGCTCCGTAAAAGACGATCGGGACTGGATTTCAAAGTACGATCATATGGCGGGTGCTGTGTGTCTTCTCCGACGACGGTAGGTTCTTGTTTCGCAAACAAGATAGAAAAGAAGGCAACATTGTCAGCGCTACTGGAAGATATGAAAAACATTTTTTTAACCTATATCCTATATTTGATTGTAAAAGAGAGACTGAAATTCAGTTAGTTGTATTTCACTTGAATGAAATATTGTTCAATTTTGTCCAGTGTTATTTCTGCTCTAATAATTTGGTTTGCAATGGAGCAGGTGTTTGTTTTTTCCATGTTGACAGTGATGTGTTTGTTGTGGTGAATAACTTCTTGTTGAATGTATTTAGGCTCGATTTTATAGATGGTTTATGGTTTAGTGTTGTTATTTTTGGAATTTGGTTAGAGTTTATGACCTGTGATTACCGGAGGTGAACATGCATTAGGCTACGTTTTTAAAAACCAAATTAATAGAATATATTGTTTTCAATTATGTACTGCAAAAAATGTGAATGCTAATTTTCTGAATTTGAAATTAGGTTTACAAATACCTCAATTTTTTTTCCAATTACCTATATTGGTCTACTTGCCCGAAATAAAATCATGCATTATCATGAGATAAAAAATGGTGATAAAAAATTGTTCATTTTCTAAGTAGCATGAAAAACAACCAGCCCTCGTCCTGCCTCCAATTAAGCCTAAGCCAGGAAGGCCAATAACAAAAAGGAGAAAAGACAAGAATGAAGGCCTTTCCGGCACAAGGTTAAAGATGAAGCGAAAATACAATCCCATCAGATGCATATTCTGCAGTGAAGTTGGTCATAACAAGAGAACTTGTAAAAAAAAGAAACAAATGGAGGCCGAGAAACAAACAAGGTGGATGTAGCTGCAATTTGTAGTTGTTTTTATTGTTCCCCCTCTATCTGATGCTGCCCCTGTTATCTCAAGTTCTGAGCCACCCGCAGCCAAGCAGAACACTCCAATTGAACTTGTGCTTAACCAAATAGATATCTACCCATAAACACAACACACACAAAACTCACAACAGGTTGCATTTGTAACTTGAAAAAATTAAATGTTGTTTATATTTGTAACTGAAAATTGTTTTTTGAATGTTGGATGAAATTCTTGCTAAAATTATGCAGGAAACGATTGCAAAATCAACAAAACTGAAAGTTGTAAAGGGAAGAGCCAGAGGAAATACCTCTCCCCAAGTTGTTGCAACATCAACAGCTTCTCTTTGTGCTGAAACCATTAGGGAAATTAGCTCTACCATTGCCAAGAGACTTACAACATACTTTGTATTCAAATCTGACTTCTGCTTTCAAACTCTCCATTCTCCATGCAATGTTTACTTTTCACTCATCATGATTGCTCTCCACTTCTGCATCAGTTTCTGTATCTCCATTTCTTCTATCATATTCATCTTCATCAACCCACTTGAAGAAGTTGCGATGATTGTCCTTCTACAGAAATTTAAAGAATCTTATAATTGAAAACCCCACAACTAGTAAGAATATTGAAGATAAAGGAATTTATGAGAATAACTCACTTGTTGTCTTTGACATGTATGGAACAATCTATCTGAGTTTTCTAAAGTTCTAGATTTCTTAATCAATGTCTTCCGTTCATAATGACATATAAGGTCTTCATTCTTCCTCTTCCTTCACATAAACTAGCTAGACTCATAGCTACCAACTGAGTGACAAGAGACCCCTCCACAACGACCTTCGTTTCCACCACCTATCATGCCGACAACCTCCAATATTGGTCTCTGAACCTCACCAACTTAACTCTAACGAAAGGAGACATATATGCACTATAATGGAATTGAGGTTTATTAGTTAGAGATTAATTTGACAAAATTTCGTTGGCAGACAACTGGAATGCATGAGGTGTGCTGACATGGATCCTAGTGTGCCACGTCAGCTTCTGTTAGCGGCGTTAGAGATTGCGTGATCTTTTAGAAACTATTTTGACTATTTACTCGCTGATTATTCGGTAGGGATCTAATTACAAATTTTAATTTTTTTTAGGGATCTAATTACAAACTTTTAAACTATAGGGACCAATTTACAATTTTATTGAAAGTGTAGAGACTAACTGTGTAATTTAACCTTATTATTATAATAGATGAAAAGAGTTCCCTAGAGGTCATTAGCTTACTTAGAATCATATCAGATGAAAATTAATATTAAACCACCATGACCTAAAAATAAAAAACTTAATATTAAACTTAAGAAGAACTACTAAAACTACTAAAAGTTGCTAGTTTTCAGAAATTTTTCTTAAAATATTAGTTTATAAATAAATTAAAAAAAGTCACACAACTCTTTTTTCCTTTTTGAATTATACAAAAAAAGCTCTTTTTGTTATATATTATATAGAATTGGTTATCAATTTTTTTCATCAATTAAAAAGTGCATATGCCATAATTTTTTTTAAAAAATAATTATATCAATTAAAATTAAATTCACATTTTAGCTAATTAATATTTTTTTATCTTAGCTAATTAATATTGTTATTGATATTAAAAGTTTAAAACTCGTTTTTTATTTTTCTTGCAGGACCCATTAAGAATTTTTTTTTTCCAGAGTCAAAAGACTAACTTATATACAAAGAAAAATGCAACATGAATGAGTTCTCTTTTTCAGAGCCAGTGAAACCACCATCTTTCTAGCTCGCGACAGCTGGCCAAATTGCTTCCCCAACATAAAAGACAAAATAATTGCAAGAAGAGTTATTTACTTATTTTACCTTTCATTACCTTTTTTATTTCCTATTTTTAGCTACACCAAACCCTAAACGCTATTTTCACGGCAGCCTCCCACCACTGCCTTCTTTGAAACGCCGTCCACCGTCACCTGTCAAGAAACTGCAGTGCGCCACCTCGCTCAGAACGGAGACAATGTTCTGTCTCTGCTCCACGCCGCACTACTGCCTCTCCTCCCTCGTTTCATCCCAATTCACCTATTACATTTTATCTCAGAAATTAAACCCTAATTCGTGCCGTCTCCATTTCTCCTCAGTTCACTCCACTGCCGCGACGTCGTCACTCCACTACCGCCGCGTCCATCGTCTCTCCGTCACACTCGCGTCGCCATCGCACCGTCACATTCGCGTCGCCGTCGATCCCTCACACTCGCATCACCGTTGCGCCGTCACACTCGCGTCTCCGTCGCTCTGTCCTTCAGTTACTCTCTCTCTCTTTCTCTTTGCTCAGCTTCATTCTTCAACTCTAAAACCTCCATTGATGATTGACCTAAAACTCATCAATTTCAGAATTCCGTGCAATCTTTCAAACTTCACGGATGAACCACAACTGAGTTCAACTTCTCATTGTTGCATTATGAAGAGGCTCTTCTGCTGATTTGGTATGTGGATTTTTTTCATCGAAGCTCTTTTTGTTGCAAATTGTTCTTTATTTTGTGGTTACTGAAATATATAATGCAACAATTCAGAAGGTCTGTGACTACCATGGACTTCTTTATTTTGTGCAGGGGAATCAGGAGACAGTTCAGAAGGTCTGTGACATAGTCAAGAAGCAATTGGCACTGCCAGAGAGTTCAAGTGTCACTGGAGAGTCCAAGTTTGCTGCCCTTGGAGCTGATTCTCTTTACACAGTACTTTCACATTTTCTTAAACTTCATCTCTGAATTTATAATAATCGCCATTCTTGATTGTATCTTTCATCTATGCATGTCTTTGTTGAAAATTTTATATGTTATCAGTCCTTTTCATGGTACTCTCTCGTTATGGAGGGATGAGAGATTCTTTAAAATGAGTAACCAGTGATGGATTGATTGAGAATAAGAGGGGTTTTTGAGTTCTTTAAAATGAGTGAAGACAGCTTGTTCAAAACAGCATCAACAAAGGAAGAGAGATAAGCTCTACCCCCAAGTTTTGCAGCCATGATTGAGACTCAAGTTCAGGAGATGATGAGATCAGAGCAAAGAAAAGAAAGAAAGAAAAGTCTAGGATTAATATATTTTTATAACATAAGCAATAAGCAATACAATCAACAATTCATCAACTCGTAAAAAATTATATGTGATTCCTTTTTTCTTTTTTAATTTCTGCTTCATTCCATAAGGTTTCAATTTGAGATTGGCAATCTTGAAATAATAATAAGGAATTGTTTATTTCAAAGATTTATCATTTTATTGGTCATGAAAAATAATCATAATGTAATATATTAGAACAGTTTAATGTAGATATAATATTAATGATTGACTTATAGAATAAACTAAAAATGTCCTATGTGGCAATTATTTTAATTAGTTAGGAGAAGTACTTTAATTTTTTTATCCATTAAAATTAATATAATGTATAAGAAATATTAAATCAGTTATTCAATTGCTGTTAGTTATGGTGTTAGAAGATCAAGATATTTTATGCAGATCCTTGTTCAGACATGTTTATGTAAAAGGAGTCATTTTTTGTTTTTTCAGGATTGAAGTTTTGCAATTGAATATGGCCAATGTGCTTTTGGAGAAAGGGAGGATCAACGCAGTGCACGTGCTTTTGGAGAAAGGGATTGATTTGAATGCAGAGGATGAAGAAGGGTATGCTAATATCATGCACAAATTCATGAAAAATTCATAGAGAAGCTTTTGTGCTGATGTGGTAGAGGTTTTGGTAAAGAAAGGTGCTGATGTTGAAGCCAGGAGTAAGAAGGTATCACTGCTTTTGTGCTAATGTGGTTTGTCCATAAGAGTGAACTCGTTTTGTTGCCCTTTTTGTACTTCATCTCCAAAATTGTTAGTACATCAATCAGAAACTTGGTTTGATGAAGATAAATATTTTGGATCTAATCTTTGCTGTTCAATCCGGCTTTTTTTCACAATTTAGTTCCACTTCTCTATTTCAGGTTCAATCTTTCTTTCCAAGAAAGCATTTATCTTTCACTCCAAGATGAATACCTTTATTTAAAGCATCCTTCTCTTTTAGAATTTTTACTGCTACATTTTTGTTTATTCCTGATAATAGAGATTGAAGATTTTTCCCTTCATGATTTGTGGATGCTATGCATTCAAAAGATGAGACATTGGTTTCTTTCATGTTAGATTGTTATCTAGTAACTCATATTTTTGGATATGCTTATATAATCATTGATGTGTTCTGGTGCTGGTCAATTCTGTCGGTGCTAAGGTGTTAGAATTTATAGCTGATTTTGGAAAGCCTACTGCACCGCTTCCTGCAGCTATAATTGCTTGTGTTCCAACAAAAGTTCACATTGATGGAGCAGGTGAAACAGAATTCAAGATATCTCCAACTGAAATTACAGATGCTATAAAAGCAGGATTGGATCAGCCTATAATGCCAGAGCCTGAGGTATTCAACCCCGCTTCAAATCGACTTCTTGACTTGTTTGTTTATTCTGATTTCACACTTGGTAGTATTTGATTTTCCCCCACTGACTTGTAACTAGTCTACGGTACTGCGTATTTGATATTTGGTTATGCTCAATGTGGTTATGTCACAATAATAGCTTTAACCTAAGAGTGGTGTCTTTATCATAACTTTTTGCATTCCGTATATATTTCTATTTTGACATGACTCACAAGAAAGCTGCATGCGTCCTCATTAAACAAGCAATTTTATCCTTTGTTATTCTCATCTATCTTGTTGCTTCTTGCGACTCTTTGTAAGTTTGTTAACGTTTTGTTTAACTAATTATTTTGATTCTTTCTTTTGAACTTTGTTGCCAAGGTACAAGGGCTCTAGGTTGATGATAGACCATTATTGTTAGCATCTTGGATTTTTTCCTTGTTTAACATTTGATTTGGAAGATGTCGTGATCATATTTCTCTTTCTGATTATTTTGAATTTAAATTTAAAAGGTTTATCAATGATCAGATAAAAATGTAGAAATTTCCCATTATTTTATCAATCCTTCTTCAGGTATATAAAAAGGATAATTTTGACATAATAGATGGTGAAAAGTAGATATGTGTGAACTTCTCAGTAAATTTGAATAATGAATACATCTAATATTTAGTACAGGGACAGTCGAGCAGCTTGCCTGTGTTTTTCTTGCTCATCTCAGTTGTTCATTTCTGTGTTTTTCATTGTTGATATAAGATTGTTGCTTTATTCGAACAAAGTGACACCATTCTTTGGTTAAATAACCAGGGTGAAGAACATGAAAACAAAGGAAAAGATGATAGCTGTGATGCTGCTGAAAGCGGTGCATCTGAAAGGGAAGATGCAACTGACGAGGTAATGGTTTGATTCTGGTTCTTTTTTCTTTTGCAAAAAAAACCATGAATATACCGAGTTATTAAGAAGGGTCACTTTTCCTAAATTCTAACACTCCCTACTAAAAATAAAAGAAAATTTTGAACACGAATTTGTTCTCCTTTGTGCCGTTATATATCCTACAAATCTTTTTCCTAATGCCCTTCCAATTACATTTATAATACATTTCTGTTATTGCCAACACAATAATAATACATTTAATTAATCAGCAATCCTCATTCAATCTTTTTTTTGAATTTATGAAACTTGTAGTTATAATAATTATCTAGGCTAAACAATTTTAACATTACTTAAAAAGTATTATTAAAATTAAATTCATATATATATTTTTATATGAATTTCACATTAAATTTCAAATCAATTTTTATAATATATAATTCTATAAATATTTATGTGACGTTTTATTATATTTAAAATAAAATTAATTAAAACTAAGTATTAGAGATGCTCTTATTATTAAAAAACTTTATTTTAATTATAATAATAGACACAATAACTAGCACCAAAAGATAAAATCAACAGCACCTTGAATAGTACAAAGTTTGTAATAATGTTTTCCTTGATTGTCTCAAAGTGTTTTGTAATCTAAAAAGTTCAACTCTATAAAAATAAGATTTGTCTCCACTTATCATTACTGCTATTCCACCCTGGGGTTATTTATTGGATTGTTGTATGTATTCTGTTTGACAAAACAAAACCAAAAAAGGTATGTTGCAAAATCTACTTTTTACAAAAAAAAGTATGTTGCAAAATTTAATCTTTTTTTTGATTTGTTTTATGGGAAAGAATACATACAACATTCCAATAAATAAAAACCCCAGGGTTTCACAGTAGCTGCACTGATAAGTGGAGACAAGTCTTATTATTATAGAGTTTTGATTCTTTGGATTGCAAGACACTTTATGGGACAATTAAGGAAGACATTATTACAAGCTTTGTACTATTTAAGGTGCTGTTGATTTTATTTTTGGTGCTGCTAGTCATTGTTTGAGGTAATTCAATTTCATTGAAATATAAAAGATGCATGCTATTGTGTTACTATTATAGTTAAAATAATGTTTTTTTAGTAGTAAGAGTATCTCTAATACTTAGTTTTAGTTTAATTTTATTTTAAGTCTTATAAAATGTCACATAAATATTTATAGAATTATATATCATAAAAATTGATTTGAAATTTAATGTAAAATTTATATAAAAATATATATGAATTTAGTTTCAATAGTATTTTTTAAGTAATGTTAAAATTGTTTAGTCACGGTAACTATTATAACTACAAGTATCATAAACTCTACAAAAAAAATGGATTGAATGAGAATTACTTATTAATTAAATGTATTATTGTTGTGTTGACAATGACAGAGATGTAGTATAAATGTGATTGGGAGGGCACTAGGAAAAGAATCTGTAGGATATATAACAGCACAAGGGAGAACTAATTTAACAGATTCAAATGGATTTGTGTTCAAGAATTGCAATGTCTCTGGAAATGGTTTTACTTTCTTAGAAAAGCCTTAGGGACCTTATGCTATAGTTTTTTTCTATAACACAAACATGATCAACATTATTCAACCCGTTGGTGCTAGACATGAGTAAGACTATCACAATGTTAATCATCTTATTAACATTATTAATTCATGTTAAATTCAAAGCAACAATGTCAATGTGATTTAGTTGATAATATTTTAAGAATTATAGTTATGTAAACACATGATTTTGATTCGACGATCGTATAAAATGATTTTTTGTTACAGTTATAACATTCTGTTTGCTGAATATGGCAATTTTGGACCAGGTTTTAATACCTCCAAACGAGTAAATTGGATTACAAAGTTGAATTTAGAGACGATTAATATGATGACTAAGTATGAATTTCATAGATTTTGAAGGATGGTTTCATCCCAACTCTTCATTATTTTATTATTTGATTGGATTATTAGGGAATTAAAGTTGGAAATACATTCTTGTTGAGAATTGAGATTACTCGTTTTTAGAAAATTATTAACTTTAGAAATTAATTCTATAAATATTTATTCATATGTTCTCAGTCTTAATATTATTTTGGCTTTATTTAAATTTTTAGTTACTTTATTTATTAAATGATTATGTATCTGTGTATCTAATTATATTTTTTATCTTTATATCTTAAATGAATTAAAAAAAAGTGTTATTAATAAAAAATATTTAATATGTTTTATATAAATAAAAAAGGCATTAAAACATTTAAAAATTAGTTTATTTTAAATATTAATAAAATATTAGGATATGATTATAATTTAATGCTAAATTTTGTTTTAAAATCATCTTTGAGACAAAGTTACCCTTCTTCTGTCACATCTCTCATCGGCACCCTTAACCTCAATCCTCCTAATCACTCCCAACCCGTCACCTCTGACTTATTTTGATTAAAAAATCCAAAATCTGTGGAAAGAAAGTGAAAAATCAAAGAGCATAACCAAAATCTGTGAAGAGAAAGAGAAAAATCAAAAAGCAAAAATCTTTTTTTTTTTACGTTCCTAGTGGCACTAGCTTTCTTCTTGTTTAGTTTTGAATATTGGCACCGTGTTGTGTTATTGTGTTGATCACTTCACATCTTTTTTGAATTTTGTAAGGATAAATTATCTGGAAAAAAAAATACAAGTGAAATGAGGAAGAGGATATTTTTATCCGAAAAATAGGAAAAAAATGATTTTAAAATAAAATCCAACGTTAGAAATAATTTTGAATAAAAAAACCCTAGGAATAATTTTAATTTTCACTTAAAATTACAGAGATCAAAATTGTAATTCATCCCTTATTTATAACATTCTTTACATTTTTAATGTACTTGTATTTTACTTGTTCATGTCAACATCTTGAGTCATAAACATACTTAAAATTTTTGAAAAGACATGTACCTAAAATTTATAAGTAGCCAACATATTTTAAGTATGTTATATATTATCAGTCATATATTATCACATAAACAAAAGAAAGTAAATTTTATATTCTCTATTCAAAATTAAAGTCATAATTGTTTATAAAAAAAATTTAGCCAAGAGTAGTTTTTATATTTTCAAAAATAAAAAATTATCCAAATATTTGAAGAAGCAAGCGACATTTGGCAAATTCAATTCTGGATGGAAGAGATTTGCAATAGACAATAGTTTGAATGTAGGGGACATTTGTGTTTTTGAGCTCACCAATCCCAAAGACCTTTATTTTAAGGTATCCATAGCTCGAATTGAAGAAGAGGAACGTCCGCTATCACAAGGTAATTATTCTAGTTGGTATTTCAGCGAAAGAGTCCCAAATTGTTCTGCTTCTGCATTGTAATGGTTGCTAGTGAAGTTAGTTACACGTTATTGGTAGTGGTAAGTGGTAACACCGTAACAATTTCTTGTTATAGATGTTGAGCTAGCAGAGTTTTTTAGTCCAAGTCACCAGTCTCTTAACAGTTTCTCTCAACCCAACTTTCTGTTTTATTGTTATGGTCATTTTACAAATCAGATGCACCGATTTGTTTTTGAAAAAATTACAAATTTTATAATGTTAAATCCAACTATTCGATTCTTTAAATATATTCCTTCTGTCTTTAGATAATTATATTGAAAAGGAAAAATTATTGATTAATATCTATTGCTTTTCTTTTCTGAATATTAAACAATACTTCTCCAAATATATCTTTTGATATGCTAAATATTTATCTTGTTAAATTATATATATTAAAACTACAGATTTACCTGTCATAAAAATAAAACAGTTTTCTAGTTTAGGATAATAATATATATTGGTACCTAGTTTTACTTTATGCAATAGCTTTTAAAGATAATTTTTTTGGCATTTCCAATTGCACAATTTTAAATAAAAGAAATTTTCACCACCATAATAAGTTTCATATTACCTAACTACATGATTTTCATCATTCCCCATTGTTTTGGGATGTGGCTGCAAATTGTTATCAACAAATTTTTCGTATGCAAAATATTATTTTTATCCTAAAATTTTTGGAGACGGAGACTGAAACTTTAATAATATTTTATATCTAAAATGCCCCATTTCAATTAATTAATTTTAACTTTATTTTTTATGCAAATTAAATTAGAATTTCATTCTTATTTCGGTCTGTGTCTTCTACTTTATACAAAACATAATACTAAGACTTATTTCAGTCTGTCTCTCAAATGTCGGTGTTTCCATCTCTATCTCCCTTTCAAATGCTACCTTAAGTCACACAATAGCTTTTAAAGATAATTTTGTTTCACAATACGAATGTCAAATTTGCCAAAACTAGGCATGTGTTATGCCTACTTTCATTCATATTTCATTCATATTGGTTTTTTTCCTTTGCTGATTAAAGAAATAGGACAGAGTTATCTCTACCTTTATATCTATGTTACAATGAAGAGGCTGAAGGTCATCATAATATGATATATGCTTGCCCTGACGGTCCAATATATCAAAATGCTGCGGCCGGACGCAATATGGTGGAAGGTACAGTATCCTTCCTTGTTCTGGCTACCATCAAGAGCTTATAGTAATGGTAACATGTTTGCTGTTTTCAATTATTATTTTCCAAATAAACAGGTTTGCCACGTTCAAATGAGGCTGTTGGTATCAGTAACAGTAGTCTTGAAACTTGCATTAGAGAAATACATGAAAAGTTGGATGAATTAAGCATATTGGAAGAACTACGTAACGAAGCCACCATTGGCTAGAGTATTGTGGCAGGAAGAACAAAATGAATGATTGGTTAAAGAAAGTAGAAGCCACCATCTTAGCTGGCCAAATTGCTTCCCCAACATAAAGACAAAATAGTAGAGGTGTTGCAAGAAGAGTTATTTTACCTTTCATCACCTTTTTCATTACCTATTTTTACCTACACCAAACCCTAAACCCTAATTTCACCGCAGCCTCCCACCACTGCCTTCTTTGAAACGCCGTCCACCGTCACCTGTCAAGAAACTGCATTGCGCCACCTCGCTCTGAACGGAGACAATGTTCCGTCGCTGCTCCACACCGCACTACTGCCTCTCTTCCACGCCGCACCGCTGCATCTCCATCTCCCCTGAAGCCCGCGAAGTGTCGTCCCTACCTCCGTCCCTGCTCCCCACAGCGACACCGAGTCTCTGTTCCCAACCGCCGCGCGTTCCAGTCGTTAGTACCCCCTCCCTCGTTTCATCCCAATTCACCTATTACATTTTATCTCAGAAATTAAACACTAATTCGTGCCCTCTCCATTTCTCCTCAGTTAACTCCACTGCTGCTGCGCCGTCTTCGCTCTACTGCTGCTGCACCGTCGTCACTCCACTACCGCTGCACGTCGTCTCCCCGTCACACTCGCGTCGCCGTCGCTCCCTCACACTCGCATCGCCGTTGCGCCGTCACACTCGCGTGGTCGTCGCTCTGTCCTTAAGGTACTCTCTCTCTCTCTCTCTCTGCTCAGTTTCATTCCTCAACTCTAAAACCTCCATTGATGATTGACCTAAAACTCATCAATTTCAGAATTCAGTGCCATCTTTCAAACTTCATGGATGAACCACAACTGAGTTCAACTTCTCATTGTTGCATTATGAAGAGGCTCTTCTGCTGATTTGGTATGTGGATTTTTTTTATCGAAGCTCTTTTTGTTGCAAATTGTTCTTATTTTGTGGTTACTGAAATATATAATGCAACAATTCAGAAGGTCTGTGACTACCATATTTTATGCAGGCGAACCAGGAGACGGTTCTGAAGGTCTGTGACATAGTCAAGAAGCAATTGGCACTGCCAGAGGGTTCAAGTGTCACTGGAGAGTCCAAGTTTGCTACCCTTGGAGCTGATTCTCTTTACACGGTACTTTCACATTTTCTTAAACTTCATCTCTGAATTTATAATAATCGCCATTCTTGATTGTATCTTTCATCTATGCATGTCTTTGTTGAAAATTTTATGTTATCAGTCCTTTTCATGGTACTCTCTCATTATTGAGGGATGAGAGATTCTTTAAAATGAGTAACCAGTGATGGATTGATTCAGAATAAGAGGGGTTTTTGAGTTCTTTAAAATGAGTGAAGACAGCTTTTTCAAAACAGCATCAACAAAGGAAGAGAGATAAGCTCTACCCCCAAGTTTTGAAGCCATGATTGAGACTCAAGTTCAGGAGATGATGAGATCAGAGCAAAGAAAAGAAAGAAAGAAAGAAAAGTTTAGGATTAATATATTTTTATAACATAAGCAATAAGCAATACAATCAACAATTCAGCCCCTCGTAAAAAATTATGTGAGATTCCTTTTTTCTTTTTTAATTTCTGCTTCATTCTATAAGGTTTCAATTTGAGATTGGCAATCTTGAAATAATAATAAGGAATTGTTTATTTCAAAGATTTATCGTTGCCCTTTTTGTACTTCATCTCCTAACTTGATAGTACATCAAACACAAACTTGGTTTGCTGAAGATAAATATTTTGGATTTAATCTTTGCTGTTCAATCAGGCTTTTTTTCACAATTTAGTTCCACTTCTCTATTTCAGGTTCAATCTTTCTTTCCAAGAAAGCATTTATCTTTCTCTCCAAGATAAATACCTTTATTTAAAGCATCCTTCTCTTTTAGAATTTTTACTGCTACATTTTTGTTTATTCCTGATAATAGAGATTGAAGATTTTTCCCTTAATGATTTGTGGATACCCTGCATTCAAAAGATGAGGCATTGGTTTCTTTCATGTTTGATTGTTATCTAGTAACTCATATTTTTGGATATGCTTATATAATCATTGATGTGTTCTGGTGCAGGTTAATTCTGTCGGTGCTAAGGTGTTAGAATTTATAGCTGATTTTGGAAAGCCTACTGCACCGCTTCCTGCAGCTATTGTTGCTTGTGTTCCAACAAAAGTTCACATTGAGGGAGCAGGCAAAACAGAATTCAAGATATCTCCAACTGAAATTACAGATGCTATGAAAGCAGGATTGGATCAGCCTATAATGCCAGAGCCTGAGGTATTCAACCCCTCTTCAAATCGACTTCTTGACTTGTTAGTTTATTCTGATTTCACACTTGGTAGTATTTGGTTTTCCCCCACTGACTTGTAACTAGTCTATGGTACTGCGTATTTGATATTTGGTTATGTCACAATAATAGCTTTAACCTAAGAGTGGTGTCTTTATCATAACTTTTTGCATTCCGTATATATTTCTATTTTGACATGACTCACAAGAAAGCTGCATGTGTCCTCATTAAACAAGCAATTTTATCCTTTGTTATTCTCATCTATCTTGTTGCTTCTTGCGACTCTTGGTAAGTTTGTTAATGTTTTCTTTAACTAATTATTTTGATTCTTTCTTTTGACCTTTGTTGCCAAGGTACAAGGGCTCTAGGATGATGATAGACCATTATTGTTAGCATCTTGGATTTTTTTTTCATGTTTAACATTTGATTTGGAAGATGTCGTGATTATATTTCTCTTTCTGATTAGTGATTATTTTGAATTTTCATTTAAAAGGTTTATCAATGATCTGATAAAAATGTAGAAATTTCCCATTATTTTATCAATCCTTCTTCAGGTATATAAAAAGGATAATTTTGACATAATAGATGGTGAAAAAGTAGATATGTTTGAACCTCTCAGTAAATTTGAATAATGAATACATCTAATATTTAGTACAGGGACAGTCGAGCAGCTCGCCTGTGTTTTTCCTGCTCATCTCAGTTGTTCATTTCCGTGTTTTTCAATGTTGATATAAGATTGTTGCTTTATTCTTACAAAGTGACACTATGCTTTGGTTAATTAACCAGGATGAAGAACATGAAAACAAAGGAAAAGATGAGAGCTGTGAAGCTGCTGAAAGCGGTGCATTTTAAAGTGAAGATGCAACTGACGAGGTAATGGTTGGCTTCTGGTTCTTTTTTCTTTTGCAAAAAACCTTGAATATACTGAGTTATTAAGAAGTGTTACTTTTCCTAAATTACTTAAAACAAAAGAAAATTTTGATTAAAGTGACAAATACTTTTTTTTTTAAGTTAAAAAATTATGGTTAAAACATAAGTTATTAATTTTCGAAATTATCAAGTCTATATTTTAGTTTGTTTTGTTGTCAAGGTTTATTAGAAAATTTGATTTAATTCTGATTTATATTTAGTAGTATTTTTAAGGATTTTAAATTTAAATCAAATATGATCTAATCTAATGAGATCAAATTTGATTTCAAATTAGTTATCATATGTTTAAAATTTTAAAATTTAAATCAAATCTGATATAATCCAATAAAATTAAATCTGATTCAAATTAGTTATCTTATGAGTTAAATTTAGTTATCTTATCTTTGGAAGAGTTAAATTATGTTTTTTTATCTTATTTTTTAGTTAGTTTCTTATGAGCCTATTTAAATACTTTTGGTGAGACAATTTAGTCAACTTTGATAAATAAAATTTTCTTTATGCGCGTTTTTCTAGTGTGGAAAAGTGAAGTGGGTGATTTGTTTCGTTTGTTGCATAAAGAAGACTGAAGGAGTTACTTCATTCCTTAATTCCACTGCCAAATATATTTTTGTTTACTTTTTCTGCTCCTTATATCTATGTACAAAAAACTTCAATTTGTTCCCAACTATTAATACAGGTATTGAATTAAATGACGATGCTGTTATTTCTTGTTCGTTGGTGGAGTTGTGTATTTGTGCTGCTAAATTCAGGAGTTGTTAATGCTCAGTATTACCGAACTGTTGGAGATAAAATCCTTCCATTCAGCAAAATTATTGTTGATTCTTCGGGACATGGCAACTTCTCTACAATTCAATCTGCCATTGATTCTGTCCCTTCCAACAATAAGAATTGGGTTTCAATCAATGTCAAGCCTGGTATTTACAGGTAATAAATTCAATATTTTTTTGCTCTGCATAGAATTAGTAACTCTTTTTAGATAACTATTCACTTCAAATGTTTTATGTGAAAATAATAATTAAAAGTAAAAACTCAGGTGACTTACACATGAAAATCATCTAATAGCTCTCAGTTATTAAGTTGACTGCACCTGAGCTCTACTTTTGAGTTGTATTGAAGTCGTGGCATGTAACTTTTATTTAATTTGACTTAAGAAATTTGGTGTTACAGGGAGAAAGTGACGATTCCAACTGATAAACCATACATAATATTGAAGGGAAGTGAAAAGATGAGAACGTGGGTTGAATGGGATGACCATAATACAACTGCTCAGAGCCCCACATTCCAATCCATGGCTGATAATATCGTTGTCAAATCCATCTCTTTTAGAGTAACTAACCATTTATATTTAATTAATTATATCATTCTCTGCCTATTTTTATTTCATCTCTTAAATATTATTTAATGTTTGAATACCATCTCTAATATATATGACATAAGTGACCTTATTACGTTACTATGATAGATTTTAGTGGATAACCAATCTCTTAGGTAGTGTTTGGTGGAGAGACAGAGATAGAAAGACTGAGACTGAAAGACAGAGTCTGAGAGATAGAGACTAAGAGACAAGGATTGAAATAAATCTCAGTATTATATTTGGTGCAAAATGGGAGACAGGAATTGAAACAATAATGAAACTCTAATTTAATTTGCACAAAGGGTAAAATTGGAATTAATTAATTAAAATGAAAGTATTTTAGGTATAAAATGTTATTAAAGTTTTAGTCTCTATCTCTAAAAATTTTAGTCCCCTGTGTTCCTATTTTTTGGAGGTACTGAAATACTGAAATTTTAGAGAGACAGAAATTTTAGTACTAGTCTCTGAACTAACAAACACGATACTGAGTCTCAGTCTCTCAATCTCTGTCTCAGTACTTCGAAACAAATGCTATCTTATTGAATTACAAAAAAAATGTATATATTTTAATTCTTTTGATTTTGTGTTGGAGAAGAGAGAATTGTGTTTGAATTTCTTGAACATTTCATTTGTATGTTTGGCAACCTAAACGTAAAAATGATTTTACTTTTTAATTTAGGTTTACCAAAAGTTACAAATTCTTGTTTGTGTGTTCACTTTTTCACGTTGGACTCAAAAAAATTTTTATGTACCAATTGTGTCATTCATTATTTATATATTTATTATTTATTTTATAATATTTTTTTAATACTCTCTCATGTATATTATTATTTTGTATAAAATTTTTATTATTTTCTGTTTTTATAAATTTTTTAATTGGTATTGTTTTTTTTATGGAATATTTTTTTGTATTGTATTATGATTTTTTTTAATCCTATTTGAATAAAGAATATTGAGAATATTAAAAAAATATTAAAATTTATTTAAATATCTAAAATAAAATATAAGATAACATAAAATAATTATTTAAATTTATGTCTTTTTTTTTGTAATTTTTTATCTAAAAATAATTTTAAATAGTATTATCTGAACAATATTTAGTTTTTTATAATCTATTTTGAATGAAAATTATTAAAATATAAATCACGTTAATACTAATTTACTCTTAATCAAAATTAATTTTACAAATTTAATTTTATACAAATTTTCGTTTACAAACAATAATTTAAACACATACTTAGACTTATTTTAAGTCAATGGAATTGGGAGGAATTCGTTCAGAACCCAATCCTAATAACTTTAATGTTACATATTTTGAAATTAAAACAAGTCAAATTGATTAGTTAAATAACGAAACAATTTGCCAATGAGTAATAGATCAAATAGCATAGTCTCTTGATACTCATCTAAAAGGTTGTGGGTTCGAGTTTCTTATCTTTGGTAAAAAAAAATAACAAAACAATTTCATTGATTTAGAAAGTTTTAGATGTAGACGCACAAATCATTGAGAATCTAATTTAAATGATTCATTATCACCATACTTTATTATATCACATAATGTAATTGACCGAACTTACCCAATAATTAAATATCTCATACTTTACGGCAGTTTTTTTTGCTCAAAAGATAATGTGGAACTAAAAATAAATATCTTAAAAATTAATACGATCTTGTCTAATTTATAAAATAATTTCTTAGAAAAAAATCTAAATATTTTGAAAAAATTCAAATTTATTTTTCTTTTGTTTTGTTTTGTGCAACAGAATACATACAACAATTCAATAAATAAAAATTTCAGGGTTCCTGCATTAGCTGCACTAATAAGTGGAGATAAGTCTTACTTTTATAAAGTTAGATTTTTTGGATTGCAAGATACTTTATGGGACAATCAAGGAAAACATTATTACAAATTTTGTACTATTCAAGGTGCTGTTGATTTTATCTTTGGTGCCGGTCAATCATTGTTTGAGGTAATTCAATTTCATTGGAATATAAATGGTGTTTATTATTTACCGTTAAAGTAACGTTTTTTTAGTAATAAGAGCATCTTTAATACTTAATTTTAGTTTAATTTTATTTTAAGTCTTGTAAATATTACATAAATATCTATAGAATTATATATCATAAAAATTTATTTAAAATTTAATGTGAAATTTATATAAAAAATATATATAAATCTAATTTTAATAATATTTTTTAAATAATGTTAAAATTGTTTAGTCACAGTAACATAAAAATGGATTGAATGGGAATTGATGATTAATTAAATGTATTATTGTGTTGATAATGGCAGAGGTGTAACATAAACGTAATTGGAAGGGCATTAGGAGAAGGATTTGTAAGATATATAACAGCACAAGGAAGAGAACATCCAAAAGATTCAAATGGGTTTGTATTCAAGAATTGCAGTATCTCTGGAGATGGTTCTATTTTTTTGGGAAGACCTTGGAGACCTTATGCTAGAGTTCTCTTCTATAGTACAAATATGACCAACATTATTCAACCTGCTGGTTGGAATCTGTGGGATTCCTCTCAAAATGTGTAAGACTCTATCACTATGCTAATCATCTTATTAACAATATTATTAATTCATGTTATAAATACAAAGCAAAAATATCAATGTGACCTAGTTCATAATATTTTAAGAATTATAGTTATATATTAAATATTATGTAAATACTTGATTTTGATTGAACATCATATAAAATATTATTTTAGTCACTAAAAATATAAAATATTTTTTTTGTAGGGATAACATTATGTTTGCAGAATATGACAATTTTGGGCCAGGTTCTAATACCTCCAAACGAGTAGATTGGATTACAAAGTTAAATTTAGAAACAGTTAATATGATGACAAGTACAACTTTTATAGATTCTGAAGGATGGCTTAATGTCAGCTCTTCATTTTAGATAGAATATTATCAATAGTTTTAACTCTATTTTAGATAGAATATAACTCATTATTTTATTGTTTGATTAGATTTATTAGAGAATTAAAATTGAAAATACTTGTTAAGAATTGAGATTACTTATTTTAAAAAATTATTAAATTTAGAAATTAATTCTATAAATATTTACAATTAATCTTTACATACAAATTTTTTTGTTATATAAGTCTTCAATATTTCTTATTCCTAAAATGCGCATCTCATGACAAGTATGTTTCATGCGCCTCTCATGTCACCAATTGTTAATAGCAAGTATTAACGGAGTAAATTTTTAATATTTGAAAAACTAGATTGATAAAATTTTTAATGACAATTTTAGAGAATAATTATTTTTTTAGGAACGAATTTGTTGACGATTTTATAATTTTCATGGGTCGTAAGGACTTATGTGCAAATTTTATTGTCGCTGTTATAACAAGAAAACCGCGTCCTGCATTCAAAAGTGGCAGCCGGTGGTCTGACTTTAGTTGCCTGAGCACCAACCCCAACACATACAACAAAAGCCAAGAGCACGTTATGTTGCCACGCTTCCAAAATAACGCATTCAAATAACAACACACACATTGTTACAAAAAATGAGAGGGAAAACGTTATATATTTTCATTTTCATTCTTGTTTGTATTTTCATATCATATCATTTTATCTCTTATCTAAACGACAAACCTACAACACCGCCCCACGGTCTTTTACAACTTATTTATTTTTTTATTTATTTCATACAATTTTATTTTAACTAAATAATAAACTTTTAAAATAATCAAATTTATTATATTAAAACAATTAAATATATAATACACAAGTAATATAATAAAATTTTTAAAAAATATCAAATATATATTTTGTTTATGTTGTAATTGATTAATAACTGATTTTAAAATATACAATTTGATCGACTTAATTAAATACTCTAAGGTTTGGTTTGGTAAAATTTTTTGAAGAGGTGTTTGTGCTTTTTAAAAGTTTAAGCTCCTCATTTTGTGTTTGGTAAATAAAAAAGATCATGTGATTGTGCTTGCAGTTTTTAAAAGATTGGGGGTACTTTTGAAAGCACTTACGATAGAGCTTTTTAAAGTTGGCTTGTACTTTTCAAAATTTAAAAGTCGAATATAACCTCATATGTTAACTAATTTTTAAATTTAATGTTTGCGTTTATGTCTATTATAGTATTTTTAAATTTTAAAAACTATTTTATCAAACACAATTAATGTTGTTTATGTTTATTAAAAACTATTTTTAATTTGATTTACCAAACATAAATGTTATAACTTTTAAAAAGTCATATTTTAAAAGTTAACTTTTATAAGTTATTTTTAAAAAGTAAAAATTTTACCAAACTAAGTCTAAGACAAAGTAATTTTTTAGTTATGCCTTTTTTTAATAGAATTTATTTTAATTTAATAAATTTAAAAGTTGTTCGAGCTATCAAAATATTCAGTTATAGTAGGTTAGATATTTACGAAAAATAGTAAAAAATATATTTTTTTATGGATTAAGATTTTTTAAAATAAAAAAAAATTAGCAAAACAATAAAATAAAGAGTTAATTATTTATTTATTCTTAAATTAAAATAATAAAAAAATTATAAAAATTATAAAATTAATAATTAATTCTCACTTTATCATTTTTTTTTTCATTTTAGAGAATCTAAATTTTTTTAACTATATCAAAGCCAACAAAAAGAATTTGTATTTTAGCCTTAGAGGGAGTAAAATAGCATAAATCAATATCAAGGGAGTAAACTGCAATTTTCCCAAAATTATATTCCCTCTCTAGTGTCTTACTTTCTTTGTGTGTAGAAAATTCTTTCCGTTGTTGATAAGCTTCTCTCTCTCTTTACATGCCAACTACAAAAAGTAACAGAAAATCCAACTCCTCGTTTCAATCTTTATTCTTCTGCTTCAAAATCTGCAAAACCAAAGGGATAAAAAGAAACAAAGAAACAGAAAAATCATATAACAGCTTAACCATAACCTAACTAACACAACAACCTCACCATTAAATTAGCCTCTATACACAAACAAAAAAGTTTCAAAGCGAAGGAGAAACAACAAAAAGGAACAGGAGAAAGCAAAACCCTAATTTTCACTTCCTCCGCCGCGCCGGGGAATTGCTGTCGTCGTTGTTGTCATCGACTTCTCCTTTTGCGAGGTAAGGGATAAGAAACCCTAAACATCATGTCATTTCTGGTTTTTTTTTTTTTTTTGGTTTCAATTTGGGGGAATTTTGGAAAGGAGGCTGAAAATTGTTCGGTTCTTTGCGATTAGGTTATTGAATTCTCCAATTCTGAGCTTGGAATTTGATTAGACTGCGTTCTTGTTATTCTCTCGAAGATGTCGAGGTTTCCGTATTTCAACCGTTCCAACACGGTTCATACGGCGTACTCAAAATCGCCGCAGATATCCTACACACTTGATCGTTCTGGTTCCCTAAGCGATATATCGGATGATTCTGCGAAATCGAAATCCAGTTCCAATTCGAGTTCGATGCGCGGAAGGATGGTTAAGAAGATATGCGGCCTCTTTGAAACGCAATCGAAATCTTCGTCAATTGCAAAATCAGCAACTGAAGAATCAGTCCAATCGTCTAAGGCGAAACAAGGGAATTCGAAATTGATGAAGGTTGACTCGGATTTGGGGACTCCGTTCAGGTTACCGGATGCGGACGACCGAGTGGTGGTGTATTTCACGAGCCTGAGAGGGGTAAGGAGAACGTTTGAGGATTGCAGCGCGGTTCGGATGATCCTTAAGGGATTCAGGATATGGATCGACGAAAGGGATGTTTCGATGGACGCGGAATATAGGAAGGAGTTGCAGTGTGCTCTTGGGGAGAAGAATGTGACCCTCCCTCAGGTTTTTGTGAGAGGAAAGTATATTGGAGGAGCTGATGTGATCAGGCACTTGTTTGAGGTCGGCGAGCTAGGGAAGATTCTTGAAGGGTTCCCCAAGACGAAGCCCGGTTTTGTCTGCGAGAGTTGCGCCGATTTGAGATTCGCACCTTGTTGGCATTGCAGTGGGAGCAGGAAGGTGTTTGATGAGGATGAGGGGTTGCTCAAGAGATGCTTGGAGTGTAATGAGAATGGACTCATTAGGTGCCCTAATTGCTGTTCCTGAAAAAAAGGAACACAGGCCAAAACCCGAAGTAACCAAAGTTGTCTGAGAATGAGTAGTTTATATTTTTGTTTGTTGGATTGATTGCATGCATGCTCTTGATAGTGGTCCCAGTGGGAGGGATGAGATATGAGTTTGGTTGGTTGGTTGTCAAGGGATTCAAAGCACTCTTTGAATTCATTATTGTTAGTTTTTGAGAGTTGTCATTATGGGAGAATGATGAGTCTCTTGCACCTTGAACAGCATTTTGTTTTGTTCAAGGAGTGTGTCTGCTTTCAGGAAAAAAAAAAGAGTAATGTGTATTTAGTGCTTCTCTTCGAGGCAATGTAAATATTTAGTGCAATTATCATCAGGACTTAATTGCAAGTATTGGTCTTTCATAGTTAATAATGAGAATGGGTTATTTTAATCCCTTATCTCTGATCCCAGATTGTGTCTGTATTCTCTCTCTGGCGTGTTGTCTTTTATTAATAGAACATGTATAAATAGCACTGAGGCGTGTTGTAATATGAAATACCCTCTTGTTTGGTATCATTTAGTGATTCTACAATTCCCAAAAATTACTTTTGTTGTTGGATTGGGTTCTGGTTTTATGAGTTCCCAACATTTTTTGCAAAACCCTTTTATAATGTTCAATTTGCATTTCTATATGCCTGATCAGAATAAAACCAGGTTTTAGCTGAAGGTGATTGTATCCGAATAAGTTGTCATAAAAGGGTGTAGGGAGGATGATTTATATGCATGTCTCAATTCTACCTGTTGAATAGAAAAACTTTAGGTGATAAAATTGAGAGGATTGGAAATTGATATCATTTTCTTTCTGGGTAGAAACAAGAATGGGGAAGAAAACAATGTTGGGAACTCGAACATTAATAAATAAATAAAAATAAATAAAATTCTAGTATGTTCTTCAAGGTAATCAATCCACAATTTCTTTGTATCTTTTAATTCTTTTCCGATTTTTTCGTTGCCGTCGGTGTAAAGTTGATTAGTTGAGAGCTCCAAAGTCCCACTCAATTCAATGGCAATTATGTCATGGGCTTCTATCAGAGGATGCCTTAAGATTGTGGCAAAGGCAAACTCATCATCATCATCAAAAGAGGCTAAATTGTCAACATATTCATGGTAGATTATAAAGGCTAATAATGGTATGGTCATACAAGAAAAGAGATACTGATTGTATGTAACTTTCCAATTAACCAGAATAAGGATTAATTTACAAAGATTGTTGATACTTAATATAAGTAGTAAAGACTAAAGACTCAAAACATATCTCGCATTGATGTATTCTTCATTTAATTGTATTTGTAAAACAAGTTACATATAATTTAGGTCAAACACACATAAACTTTGTAATTGAGTGCTTTTTGTTAGATGATTTTTTAATAAAATTTAATTTTGATAATCTAAAAGTGTCAAATTTTTATGGAGCTATTCAATTGTATACATTCTTTCAGATGAACATTTATATTTTAAATGTCAAATAATTATTTTGTAACATGATAGTACATAACTAAATGCAAATGTAAACACTAAACAAACATCAAAATTAGGTTCATGTATAAAATACCAACTTCCAAAAGTTTATAAAAATATTAAATATATCTCTGTTTTCATTGATTTTAAACTACAATCTAACAATATATATCACCCGTCTCTTATTTTTCTCCTCCTCCTGTCTCTCTCTCTCTTTTTTTTTTTTTTTTTTAAAAAAAACAAAACTCTAATCTATTTAGTTTTTCTCCCTACATATCTTATCATAGGATAGTTGTAGACTTGTAGTAGAACTTTTTGTTCATCAGAAAGAAACAAAAACGAGCCTAAAAAAACAAAAAAGAAAAGATAACCAACTTAATCAAATAATCTGAGATATAAGCTTAACCGAAAAGTAAAAAAGTTAAAACTTATCCAAGCTTCCACAAAAAAGCTCTTACTGATGATAATTCATATTTGTTCATCTACAGAAGGAAAAGTCAGTCTCAGAAAATTGTACAAAGTAAAGCTGAGACAAGACATTCTACAGAGAGATATACACAGAGATATTCCTATCAATGAAACTGCAAAAAACAAAAACAAAAACAAAAACAAAAAAAAAAGCCATCTATTGAGTAAGAGGAAGACATTCAAGCTCAATGTCTAAAACTCCTCGCTCAACTTTCTGTAACCTCAACTGTATCTCTTGTTTGACCTTCCCTTCTTCTAGGGTGATGATGCCATCTTTAACAAGAGTGTTTTCGCCGCTTGCTACCCATTTTCCGAGCTGCATTGACTCGTTGATCGAAGATTTCTCGTATGCCTTTGCGGCAGTTACTAGAGGTTGAATGTCTATTTCAGCCTCGCCCATAAAATCATCGGTCGAGAAAGTATCCTTGTCATACACAACCTGCATAGAAGCATGGAGGAAAATGGAATGGTATACAAGTTTCAAATACAGAAAATAGCAAACATGTTTCATTTGTGCTTACCACTTTAAGAGGAGGAACGTGCTCTGGAATCGAGAGCATTAAGCTTTCATTCCAAACTGGATTCAAGTTGTTCTTTATGACACGAGTCTTCACCGACTGTAAAACAACATATGTTAAATATTTCACTTTGACGATGTTATTTTATCCGGAAGAAGTTGAGATGAAGAAGTTTACTTGGTGACCAAGAGAAAGCATGACATAAGGGTCGCTAGTCACAACATCCCGGACAGCCAGGTTAGTTCCTTTAACGACATTAACCTTGATCAACCCAACAAATTGAACCATACCTGCCTATAACGGTAAATAGGGAGAAACAGGATTCAGGATTTGATTCTCAGGATGCTTCTTACAGTAAAGCTATAACACAGGTTATAAAGAAATCAATTCAAAGGTTACCAATGAAGTACTCTTCTTTGAAATCTTATGCTCAGATTCCTTTCTTCCCCAGCTGTGTCGGAGTGCAGTCCCAATACGAGCTTTAGTTGTTTGCTTTTCGAAATGTCTTTTGTCCATTTGAAACCCACAGGAAGCAGCGTTGCTTGGGGAGCATGTTAAATATCTTTGTGGAGATGGTGGAAAGGAGCATTGCAAATTTTTCTCCGTATCCAAAAACTGTAGAAGTTCGTATTTTCTTCTGAATAATGAATGTAAACTTCTGTTAATCAGAAAGGTGCTTTTAGACAACAGGAATATGAATTGCATGTGTTTGAGTTACCTGATATAATCTGCACGCTCTTCGATGGAAGAATGCGGTTTTGGTTTTTTAATGTTACTTGGGACACAAGCTTCATACCTCTTATTGATTACTGTATTTCCACCCAATTTCACCAATTCATCAACTTGTTCGTCTGTCCAGTCATCTAGTTTCAGCGATAGAACCTATATGAAAATCAAATCATGTGCAAGAATTCCCATTTACGAAAATACAATTCAAATCATGTTTAGAAACACTATACTATTTCCAAATATCTGTACAGCTTAACTATCAGTGATGAATTACTGATCTTGATTAGAAAAACTATTCTAGAACTTTTAAGCACTCACATTAACTTTCCCTTTTCAAGAAAACATGATCTTATTTATCACAGGTTTTTCATTTCTCACAGGAGGGTAGTCTAAAGGCATGCTGGTAGCAGAGATAGTTTTAGGAAAATAACCATTTTACTTTTCTAAAATAAATTCAAAATTATAAGCAATTTTGAACTTGGGAAAAAAGAAAGAGAGATTCGAACATGCAAATACAGCAGGTTCCAAACACACTAGGCTTCGTTCCTTCAATAAGCAAATAAGCACACAAGAATCGTACCTTCGATATATGGACTCCTAGGCTTCTATGTATGCCAGAACATTGGATGCAAATAAATACTCCAAGACTTGAAGACCTGATATTCAACCAATGCAGTGAATAAAATCAAATGAAGATGATGTTCTGATAAATTTAACACCAACGTGACAACAAATTCTTGATATCATTTGTCATGTCTTAAAAAAACTCTTCCTCAATTCTTCTATTAATACAGAAAAAATAAAATCAAATTCAAATGAAATTAGTAGTAAAAAATTAGTAGAGCAATTACCCAAGATTTTGTTAAAAACATAGATATGTACACAAAATATAAACTTTAAGCTGAATCCAAAAGGTTCATAAAGTATATAAGGGCTATTTCACCCAAGAAGGAAGAACATGTAAACATAAGTTAACTATATGTATTTGTATTTGTTTGGAAGAATACTACAGCGAGTCAGCAACATTTATTCAAGATATCTGATAATTTTATATTTTTATTTGAAAGTGATGAGCAACGAACAATAAGTATAGCCCAAATTCCTCAAAAATCAAGATAATACTTACGCCCATTTTGGATCTGATGATCCGCAATCGGCACAGAACCTGTTCCCCGCTTGACGCATCAGATTGTCGAGCCTTTCTTGTGGAGTTACTAATAGGAAATAAGAGAAAATTGTATGTTATAAAGTAAAGAGATATGTGAACTAAGCTTCTTTTGAAGGGGATAATAACACTGATTGATAACATTAGCCAAAGACATTGCAAGACATTTCAACACTGTGCCTAAAGATTATCAAGCATCATTCCGTTGTTCTCCTTGTTTTCTTTAGGCGTTTCTTCCCCAATGTTTATCAAAACAAAAAAAAAAAAATCAAGCATCATTGCAAAAAACTAAGGTACATGAGGAACTATAATCTCAAACTTCTGAAATCCTCTCATACTTTTAGTTAACACAGTTTGTAAAGTTGGCAATGCTCTTTTCTTTGTTCCATCCATGAAGGAATACAAGTTTACATAGTCCACAATGCTATTGCCTGGGATTGTTCTGTGTTGACAGGAACTTTCTTGAAATTACAAAAATGTTGAAAATATTCAACAAATAGAATTTTCCATTTCATCTTTAAAATTAAAAGCAGGAAGCATCAACATGTTTTTCTGAGATTTCTCATATATCAAATTATCAGTGGCAAAATCATTAAGTATGGTCTTGGCAAAAACGCCCATCTTAGACATCTAATGCTGTCCCATTGTCAACTGCGTACTCGCAACAAATACATAGCACAAAAGCATATATAGTTATATACTTCACAAACCAAAATAGAGCTATCAATACCAAAATAAGTAAAGAATATAAAAGGTATGATAATTACCATGAGGTAGCCATTGGCTTCTTTGACTTTGGGAATTCAAACTTGGTGTTTCAGAGCAGAAGAGATCAAAAAGGCAAGCTCCTGTTGACCCTACAGTAGCAACATTTTATTCAGTAGTAAGCCTCCCATGGTGTCATCACAAATTTGTGAAATTGCAGGAGTTCATCACTTGAGTTTAACTTTAAGTTCCACCATTAGAAAATCACCACATTATAAAAAAATATTAAAAGCTTCTCTGTACCCTTTAATCACATTTTGGGTCTTGCTACAAACTTATAATTAGTGTTGAGGTGAAAAGAAATTTATGGATAAAATTTGATCATTTTTATGTGAAAAACACATATAGAACTCATTCATGAAAAAGTCCACCCTATTCTTATTCACCTTCTTATATCCCAAGTTATCCTTTTCTTGAAAGCTATGCTTAAGAGAATTACAAATAAGACCATTGTTTAAATCATTTATGCAGGATAGTAGCAGTAACACTAATTACCTAATATTTTAAATTACATACATAATTTTCAAGTTCCCTATAACAATGGAATTGCATCATCAATTCTCATTCATTAACCAAAAAGGGGGCACATGGAAAAATTGAATAATTAAATGTTCTATCAGATATAAGAATGAATTGATAATCAACATCTATTCTTCATTATATTCCTTTGGGAATGAATTAACTAATAAAAATTGTAAACAAAAAAAAAAACCTTTTTCTTTCACCTGAGACACCGTTACCTTCAGAATTTCCCTGCCGTACAGCCATCTCCAGCCTCCAAAAATTGAAAACCAAAATCAAGAAATGACTCTACAATCTGAGAATAAAAATTATTTTTTTCCCTCCACTTAAAATTGGTTATTTATCAAAGCAACCCTCCTTAATTCTCTGCAACAAAATCAACAAAAGGGTTTCAAAAATTCAAAAGCCAACGAAAGGAATCATAAAAATTAACAAGTTTTTTTAAGAACAATTGAATTGAAAGAAAACATACAAGGAGATTTTAAAAGCGGTCAACCCTTCATGGTGAAAGCTTGAAACCTAAATTGAAAGTCGCTTTGAAAGGGAAGAAATTAAAAAAAAAAGCAATAATTCGTTTTGATCTGAAGATGATTGGGTTTATTGTGAAAGTCAACGTATAAGATTTTGGAATGTAGGAAATGAATAAAGCTTTTACTTTTTTTTTCTTTTTTTTTTCCATGAATGATTTTGACTCAGCCTAAAAAACAAAAGGGGTTGAATATAGAAATTTCTAGATTTTTTTTCCTTTCATATATATTAATATATATATATAATATTATGTGTGTGTGTTAAAAATTAAATTAAAATAATTTTAAGAAACGATTACATTGGTTTTATTACTCTCATTTTTTCTACTAAATTTTAGTATCTATATGGGTAAATAATTTGAGTTTTTTCTCATACTAATGCTTCGGATCTTTCTATATGGATACACTACTTTAACCTTTTTCTCATACTAAATTTTGGAGACTTATAATGATTTGATAAAATTATATGTTATAAAACCCAATGATACACACTATTTTATTAAATGTTTTATCTTTAAATTCTTCCTGTTGTAATAATAAATCATGATCTTTCGTTAGATATTAGATATACACAATATTTATTTTTTTGAATATTAGCTCTCTAGTATTTTTCTTCCAACATTCATCTTACATCAAACACAAAATTAAATATCCTAAGACTATTTTAACAAAAAGTAGTTTATGACTATCTCATTTAAAATTTTTATCTAATATAAAAATTTAATACAAAATTTTAAATTGTAAAAGTTCAATTAATAATTCTATAAAATTATAAGATAGTGTTTGTTTGTAGAGATTGTCATTAAAATTAAAAGATAAAAACTTAGTATTATGTTTAATAATAAGAGATTCTAGTACTAAAATTTTAGTCTCGTACTTTCAAAAAGTGAGACGAGAATGACTTGACGTTAAAGAGGCGGAGGTCAAGAAGTCAGAATAAGTGTCACGGCAGGAGAAGAAGCGTGCTCAAAGAACGCTAAAAGAAGACGACAACAGAAGAGGTAAAAGAGGGATGAGGGAATGATTTTTGTTTTTAATTTTTTAATTAATAAAAGTAATTCAATCATTTTATTTGTTTTAATTTTATATTTATTTTAAATTAAATAAAATATTAAGACATAATTAAATTATACACACTTTAAGTCAAATATAAGGTTAAATAATTTTAATATAGATTTTAGATGTGTATTTTACCTGAAAATGGAATTTTTTGGTATATTTACAAGTGAGTGGACGTTGCAGGCAATGCAGGTACAACATGTGGGTAACGTGCTGAGTCAGCACGCAAAGAACATGTTGAACACGTGGCGGAATCACATGCAACACCCAGGTAACGTGTTGTCACATGGCGGACATCCGTTCAACACGTAGGTAATGTATTGTACACGTGGCAGACACTGGTTGGATGGCGTTGCAACATGTAGCCTGCGAGATAACTCTTCTATCTATAAAAACTAAAGCTCGTAACCATTTTGCTTCATTGTGAGAGAAGTGTTTTCCTTCTGGGTCGGTACGATGGAAGGACATTGCAAATATAGTGGTTTACCACAACGGTGAAGTCGTACGAAATACATATGAGGGTGTGAGTTTTGTGTGTGTGAATATATTTTCGTTTGTGGTTCTGTGCACTATAACCTTCGTGGAACTACAGTACAGGGTCTGTCAAAGCATAGGGGCTGATATTGAAAAGAGGGTGACCAACATAATCTACAAGAGTTCGACTGTCATATTTGGCGGTCTTATACAGCTTGAGGTTATGTCAATCGTCGACGAAACACGTATTCAGCGGATGTTTCATATTCACCAGCAAACTCAGGTGCAACACCCGAGGATTGAGTTATACTTTGAGTTTGAATATATTACTACCAATGAGGTTCAACATGACCCAAATGTACAAGATGACAGAGTTGAAGCGTACTTGGGAATGAACGATGATAGTGATGAAGAGGTCGAAGCTACGTACAAAGGTGGTGATGAGGATGAGAACGAGGACAGTGATGGGGGAGGTGAGGCAGTGGCGGAAACTGTAGTGGCTCCAGCCGCAGTTAGACAACCGATGGACATTTCACCTTTTATGCGTAGCTTGGATTTTGACGCCATGCATGCACTGGAGTTTTCCACATATGCAAACATAGGTACGTGAGTGGTAATATGTTTACTTGATTTTGTTTTAGCGCATCGATGAGTGACAAATTTGTTTTCTTATAGATGTTGCTGATTCTGAGGATGGGGAGTTTAGAATCGGAATAGAATATGCTTCAAAAAAACCAGTCATTGCGGCAATTCGGAATTATACTATCTCCAAAGGAGTCGATTATGAGGTTTATGAATCCGAGCCACAGACATTCTATGCAAAGTGCAAGACTTACGAACGTGGGTACAACTGGTTGATCCGAGCCAACTTGATACAGAAAAAAGCCTATTGGGAGATTCGGAGATACAATGGGAGGCACACGTATTTCATGGGAACGATCTCACAGGATCACTCCAAGTTAGTTACCAGAAATCTATAATTACGAAAGTCCAGGCAAGATTCAACTGCACTATTAGTTACCGGAAGGCTTGGCTAGTAAAGCAGAAGTCGATATCCAAGGATTTCGGTGGATGGGAAGAATCTTACCAAGCTTTGCCGTTGTGGTTCTTGGAAATGGTTCAAAAGATGCATGGTTCATAAGTCCAAATAGAAACACGGCCCTTGTATAACGAGAGTCAAGAGATGGATGGTGTTCGAATACTTCATCAGGTATTTTGGAGTTTCAATCCATGCATAAGAACTTTCAAATATTTCAAGCCGCTGGTTCAGGTTGATGGGACCCACCTATATGGAAAATATAAAGGTTGCCTTTTGGTTGCAGTTACACAAGATGAGAATCAAAACATTGTAGCGATTGCTTTTGCCATTGTAGAGGGTGAGACTACTGATGCGTGGCACTTTTTTCTCAGTAATTTACAAACACATGTTGTAAGAAAAGATGGCATGGGGATAATCTCCGATCGTCATGAGTCAATCCGGGCAGCAGTAAATCGTAGCAGAGGTGATTGAAAACTTCCGAGAGCATAGTGGATGTTTTGTACTCGACACGTTGGCTTGTATTTCCATAGGGGGACCGTGCATATCCATGCTGGTGAACCACTCAATCCGCAGAAAGCCATTCGACACACTCAAATGACACCAATGGCCCTACCGTGTCACAGACATCAAGGTGTGCGTGTAGTTCCGCAGGAATAATGATGCCGACATACGGCCTCTAGACAAACTGCAAAATAATTCAAGGAGCATTAGATTATTAATAATACAGTTAATTATAACAAAAAAAACTTCATAACTCATACTCACATCTTCCATAAAGTTGATTGCCTGCCTAATGTTCGCCTGAGTCATAGACATACATTTTCGGGTCCGTGGATGATGACTCCATATGCAACATAAAACATTATTCACATAGTTTGAATTACATCTTGCCAGTAAACCATAAATAACATACAAGTGAAATTTCAATAAAATAATGATAGTTACCTGCATGCCATCGGTATCTCAGCTGGCGCAAGCTGGTGTCGAAAAATGGGCGCCAGCCACGGTATACGCTCCCACGTCCAAGAAAATAACAAATCAAGTGGCTTATCCATCTCCTTATAATCATATCGTGATGCACGACATAATGATCTGTAAAGGTGCGTGAGACAAGCTGACCCCCAATTGTAATTGCCGATCTGATCAAAATTCTGGAGCAGTGATAGATACTTCGCGTTGGTATATGCCATCGACTTATCCACGAAGAGGGTGGTACCCAGCAGACAGAAGATGTGATACCTAACATAGTGCATAACAGACTCCCACATGTCCAAAGGCTGTGTGTCTCTAATATGACGAACCCATGAAAGATTTATGTAGCTCTTGGAGGAACTGCTCACTTGGGGTTCGCAGTCGAATATCGCGAGGCTCTGGGTGACCAAGAAGTTGTGACTGCTATCGGTCCAACTAGTCACAACCTCTCTGTCGATCGGTAGGCGGAATAAGTGTAACACGTCTTCCAGTATCACTGTAACCTCACCCACTGGCATGACAAATGTATGTGTCTCCGGCCGTCACCTTTCCACAAGAGCAGCTAGCATCGCATAATGCCCTTTGATCACTCCAACTCTCGAGAGCGGGTGAAATCTGGTGGTTTGTAAGGCATCGTCAACCGCCGGATGCCACGTCTCTGGATGGTCAAGCTTACGGGGTAGAAGATTCCTATTAGCCTGGTAAAATTCAACCACAGAAAAAATTAATTTAATAAATAGCAAAAAGAATAAATTAATAATTTTTTTTAACAGAAAATAAAAATAAATAATAATTAAACAAAAAATATATGTTTATAATCCTAATACTGATGTGAAAATAAAAAATAAAATAAATAATCACATGAAATTCGAATTTTTATTCATAAATATTTTTATTATTTTTTAATTTAATCATTAAAATTTACATAATATCACAATAACCAGAATATTATTCCAGAAAATTTACAAAAAATACGTGTCCTATTTATTAATTTAAAATTAACAAAAAAGTATCATATTATAATAAAGAATAAAAAGAATAATATTCATTAATTTTAATAATTATTAAAAGTATAAAATATCATATATATATATATATATATATATATATATATATATTCGTTTGATAAGAAATAAAAAGGAATATCGAAAATTCGAGTGGCTGAAGTATATTTTTTATGTATAAATTGTATAAAATTAATTTCGAAAAAAAATTATTATTAATTATATTATTTATGTACATTAATATTTAGGGTAAAATATATTTTTATCCTGAAATTTGATAAAAGTTTTAAAAATATCCCTAATTTTTATTTTGTTTCAATTTTGTCTTAAAAGTTTTCAATTTGCATTAAATATATCCCTACCGGCTAAATTTTTAAAAAAATTAAGACCAATCTAACAATAATGCATAAAAATTATGCTTGATTTACTTATGTTGAGGGTTGTTCTTATGAAATTGTTGTTGAATTTATCTTAAATTTTTTGAAAAATTAGCCGTTACGGGTATATTTGATACAAATAAAATTTTTTTTGTCAAACTTCAGGGACAAAAAATATACTTTACCCTTACTAACAGTACACTTAGAATAATATTATCCAAATAAATCATAACAAACTATTAAACTAATGTTAACTAAGTAAATAGTAATAAATTAATAAAAAATAACAAACTTACATAATTAGGATGTCTCAGATAATTGATAATATAATCTTTAAGAGACGTATAATCACATACCATTATAAATATACTAATCTCACTAACTCTCAACCTTAAAACTAATTCAAAACATTCAAAAACTCCAAACACCACCACTCCTTTGTCATTCTCAATAGAAAAGATTGAAAGCAACCCCAGCCCCACCACCCTTTTATACACCCGCAGCGTTACTAACCCTCAACTCTCCCCATAAATGACTGCTATTTCCAGTGCGGGATCTGTCGCTTGCTAGGAGACACGCGTCAACACGCAGGTTGCATGTTGCGTGCATGGAGGACAAGTGGCAACACGCAGGTTGCGTGCTGCGTGCATGGAGGACACGTGGTGCAGCATTGTTAACATGCAGCATGCATAGAGCACGGATTGAAGACACGTGGCTAGCGAGCTCAACACGCAGCTTGCGTACTGCATGGATTGTTGACACGTGACATTTGCGTCTTTGGGGCCACTGAACAATGCACCTTGACTTGATGAGTTGAGAATGTATGGTATATAGTGATAGCGAAGAAGAAGAAAGATGATATGCAGCTCAACCCCATTACTCCTTCGTTTTTATACACCAAAGATGCCTCTTGAATGAGGACAATAGACAACACGTTACCTGTGTGCTGCGTGAAAGACACATCAACACATTTTCTGTATGTTAAGCAACATGTTACCTGTATGACTGCGTATTGGATAGAATTTCTGATGGCTCTACAATTTTATAAAACACCTATATTTAAGCATAACACTATTTTTAACTCCATATCTAAAAGAATTTCTGCAAATATAACACAAATATTTAAATTTAATATGTGTGTCATAGTCTTTATCTTATATCTCCCTTTCAAAGGCAATCTAATCATTTTAGAATAAATTTAAAACTTTTTTTGGGGGAAATATTTATATTTTATTTTAAATAAAATAGAGCAAGCCGGATCCAAACGGGTCAATTTTCGGTTTGGCGACCCGAAAACGAGAATCCCTCAATCCTCATTCCTGAGTCACAGACTCAACTCAACTCAACAAGCTCACGCCTCACGCAGCTGAGATTCGAATTTCGATCGTTCTTCTTTCTGCTCCGTTCTCAATTTTCCCTCATTCTTTTCTCTCTAACCAAACACTCTCAATACCCTGCTTCAGGTAAAACTAAAGCTTCATCTTCTATTTTGATTTTTTTTTTTCGCTTCGTTGAAGGGGGAACAATAAAAAAAAGTAACTGAAACCCAAAATTCAAAGACCCTTTCTCACCCAAACCCCCAAAGGTATGCGCTTTCGTGATTCCTTCTTCAATTTATTTCTATTCCGATTTCGCCCTTCTATATTTTTATCTGCTTATATAACCCTCACTGTGATTCGACGATTGGGGAAGTAACCTTCGCTTGCTACTGTTTCTTCTGCTTTGCTGTTAATTTAATGCACTGCGAGGTTTTTAGTTTTTAGTTTTTAGGTTACACTTACACTTGTTTTATTGTTTCATAAAGTGAAGTATGTTTACATGTGCATGTGTATTTTTCAGGTTAAATTTGGCATCAAAATGCCAGATGTTCAGGCCCTTGTCAATGATTTTGTCAATCAACTTAAAAAACGGTATATTTTTTTCTTTTTTGTACCTTTTATTAGTCATAAGGTTGTTTGAGTTCAATGGTTGATGAAAGTAGGAACCATCTTCTGATTTGTGAATTTAAGAACTAATTTAGTGGCTTTCTTTTGTGTGTGTGCGGTGTTAGTAAAATTGAAGGGTCTCAGGCCACAGCAAAGCAGACAGCGGAGGTGCTTCGGTCTGTGATTTCGCAGCAGCGCGTGCCACACACGAACCAGGCTGCAGCTTTGATTAATGCAGTAAGGGCAGTTGGGGAGCAGCTTATTGCTGCAAATCCTGTTGGTATGTAGAAATTTAGCCCCTTCTTTTAGAATTTTAGTATAGAAATGATAGGTTTTTTTATTATACAGCCAACCTCATCTAGTGAGATAAGACTTAGTTGTTTGTTATGTACCTTGGGGGATTTAAGGGTGTGTTTGAGAAAGTTGAAAAGTTAAACTTATTTCAATAATCACTTTTTATATAATTGGTCGTGTGAGACAGAATTTATATTTGGATAACTTTGCTAAGAAGTAACCCTAAAATTACTATATAGTAAATGGAGTGACTGTTTGGTATGATCATAAGCTTCAAAAGGTTGATATAACTATAGGCTAGTTTTCAGCTTTATGATAAGCTTTCAATTATAATCGGGAAAAAAATGATATCCAAGCATGCTTCTCTAAAGTGAGCATGCATGTATAAGGAGTTAACTGCCCTTGGATCAACAACTTCCATTGTGCAGTGAGCTCTACTTAATGATCCAAGGGTAGCTAACATTTTACTTTCCTATTTTAGAAGAATCAAATTTATGTCTAGAGATCTATTTGCCTAGCTCCACCTTCTGTGAAAAGATATTTTACAGTCACATGCATTAGTGGTTAATTTGGAATTATGGAGGTCAATTTCATTTGCATATCATAACATGTCATGCATGTGATTGCAGAGCTAGCAGTGGGAAATATTGTGAGGCGTATTTTACACATTATAAGGGAGGAGGATCTTTCCCTTGCAACAGCTGCTATGGCTGGTTTGGGGCTGTCAGTTGCTAGTGATGATGAAGATGACATGGAGCGAAGTGACCAGCCCATTTTATCTGCTGCTGCTGTTGCAGCTGCTGCAAGAAGCACCTTGCGTCCACCATCCTTGCAAACTCTTCTAGAGGATATGCCTGATTCAGCTGCTGTTCCCCACACGTCTTCCTCAGGGGGTGATTCTGAAGGGAAAAGCAGATGTGAGGATGCATGTTATTACTGGATTTCTTCTCTGTGTGTTCACTTTGTTTGCTCTACTTATCCCATGTTACTGTGGGTGTATTTGATGATAAAATCATTGTTATTTTATTGGTGTATTGCATGTGTTTTTTGAGTTTTGCTTTGTTTTTCTCTATTTCAGCGGTTGACAAAGGTTCAAGAGGTCGGAAGTTGAAGCATGATGTCATTGAAGCAGTTAATGAACTTATTCAGGACATATCCACTTGCTATGAACAAATAGCTGAGCAAGCAATAGAGCACATTCATCAAAAGTTTGTTTCTTCATAAACTATCTTATGATATACTCTTACGCTCTTGTTATTTAAGGTGTTTGTTGCCTTGTTTAATGACATGTTATGCTTGCTCCCCAAAGCTCAGATTGATCTGTGAAAATCTTGTGTGTAAAACTTTACATATTTGTGCTTTCAACTAACTCATTTGAGTGTCTACAACCTACTAGAATCATGCATTTTTATTTTTGGATCAATTCTAGGACTTCCTGCATTTTCGCAAATAGGCTTTGATAAATGGGTCCAACATTGTCTACACTATTTTTTATAGTATGGCCCCCCCCCCCCCCCTTTAGCTTTCTACGGTAACTGTTTATCTTTATGTTGAAGCATGATGGCATTACTAATTACTGGAATAGCTATAATTCTTTGTCTGACATAATTGGTCAGAGCTAATCAGTATATAATATTCACTTCCCTAATGTTTATATTTGATGCATGTTATGTAATTATCATGACAAATGGTTTTATGTTTGTTGAAGTAACTCTGATCTGGTTCATTGCGTTGTTCTTATTGGGAAAATGGGTTATTGCTTCCATCCATGTTACTCAGATTAAAGGCCTGATAATATTTTTTACTAGCATTAGGGTCCATATGCTCTCTGCATATTTACAGTTGATTTTTCAGCTTGTGCCTTGTTATTGGTGTCTGTTTCTTTTTATTTCTTTCTATTTACATAGAAGAAAATTATATTTTATTTAACCATTTACACTACTCTTTGCGTGATTTCCAGTGAGGTAATATTGACCCTGGGCAGTTCAAAAACTGTGTTGGAATTTCTTTGTGCTGCAAAGGAAAAAAAGAGATCATTTAAGGTCTTTGTTGCCGAGGGTGCACCAAGGTTGGTATTAGAGGGCTAGAGGCTACATACCATTTGCAAGGGTTGATGCTGGTTTTTCAGCATTTGATTTGATTATATTCTGCATTGATCGTTTTCTGTTTATGATACATTCAATTAGATATCAAGGACACCTCCTTGCAAAAGATTTGGCTGCTAGAGGCTTACAAACCACAGTAATTACTGATTCAGCAGTTTTTGCCATGATTTCCCGAGTTAACATGGTATGCACTGATCCTGGCAATATATTTTTAAGAAATGAGACTCTTATGCTGAAGTCAAATTGGTTTCGTCATATATAGGTTATAGTTGGAGCTCATGCTGTCATGGCTAATGGTGGAGTGATCGCCCCGGTTGGTTTGAATATGGTTGCACTTGCAGCTCAAAGGCATGCTGTTCCATTTGTCGTACTTGCTGGGAGTCACAAGGTTTATTGTTAAACATTTTCTCATCTTTTTCTTCTCAGGTTATAATGTTAAACATGTTCCTTATCTGCCTCATTTGTAACATCCTAGGAGACAAGAGTTATGGCATTTGATGTCTGCATGTAATCTATTTCATTGTTATGCTAAATCATAAAATGAGAACTATATATATATATATATATAATGGTAAAAAATATGAATGTCTGGGACACAAGTTGAATCTCTTCTTCTTGTTGCATGTATATTCCTAATTAACATGGGTTGAAATATCAGAATCACAAGTTTAAGCTGAAAACCACGTCCTGCTCAATAGTTGGACTAAAGTTGTATGGTTCCTTAATTTCAATTTTAGCCATATGTTAAGGTATTGTGTGTATGTTGATCAATTGAGTTTGAAGATGTGTAAATTGGATTACCAGAATCAAAATAAACAATATGAATTTGTTGCTTCTAATTTAATTTAGTGAATTTTCAAAATCAATCACCAAACAATATTGGATAGATCCAAACCAAATTATAGAGATTGGAAATTTGGAGTTTAACAATATTCTGTACAATAAGAATGAAACAGCTGGATCTTAGTTATTGATTCACTTGAGTGCTAACCATTTATTGCTAGTATGACAACTTTAGTGCCGTATCCTTGCGTAGGAATTAAATTGGGTTGCTTCATAGTTTTAGTTACTGACCGTCTTGCTATTGTTGAAAGTTGCTTTATCTTGTTAACAGCTGTGCCCTTTGTATCCGCACAATCCTGAAGTCCTACTGAATGAGCTGAGATCCCCATCTGAGCTACTTGACTTTGGGGAATTCTCAGATTGCATGGATTCTGCTAGCGGCGCTGGCTCTCTTCACATTGTTAATCCAACGTTTGATTATGTGCCACCTAAACTCGTTAGTTTGTTTATTACTGACACGTAAGTTGAACTGAAGTAGATGAAATTCTCAAATAGCTTATCGTTATCTCCTGAAAATTAATGTGCTAATTGGTATCTCTTTCCGTATTTGATAATCTGCAAATTACTTCTCAGTGGAGGGCATAACCCGTCCTATATGTACCGACTCATAGCGGATTACTACTCGGCTGATGATCTGGTGGTGAAAGGAAGGCCTACTACAGGGAGTTGAGCAATTGAGTTTCGGCTACCCTAATTTTTGTTCTATAATGGTAAGCCATATGAAATTAATATTATATACTTCTGTTTGTCATTGTCTCTATATTGTATTGGTTAGTCACATTTTCTTAAACAGAAAGAACATGTAAAGAGGTTGAGTATTTTTTGCATATTCAAAGATCAATGAAGCTTGATCCCTAAAGGGATGCTACATGCTACTATAGTTATGTCTGAATCTGAGTTTCTTTCCCATAATTCTTTCCCTCAGCTTGGTGTCTTCATCAACATGTTTCTGTTTTAAGAGGTCTCTTATAGGATGATGAATAGTTATACTATTGATAGAATTCATATGGCCAAGTCTGTTTTTTTAAACCATAAATTCTGACTTTTCTAAAGTAAATTGACTTTTAATAATCAATCTGTAAGTTACGACATATTATGCCGATTAATTCATGTAGTTTTACCCCTTTTGGCGAAAAGGGGCTTTGTTGTTGCATTTCTCTATTCTATCAACCCTGTGGAGCAATAACATTGCTCTGGTGAATTTTCAGGTTTCTGATGTTCTCTGATGAAGCATAGGCTAGAGCTACATGTTCACGATCATTTTGCGCGCAAGAAAGTGGGCCACATGTAACACTGGGGAACTGGGGGTTGACAAATTATATAGAGAAAAAGGGATATGGGAAAATTATCAGGTGAAACAAGATTGCATTTTTGTGGTTGCTGACCACGATGGGGTACACATTTTGTGCATATAACCCTTTTAGTCTTTGTTTAAGATCCAGCCTTTCTGATTTTTGGTCCATTCATGTGAGCATTCGAGTCCCCAACTTTCTGTTTTGATGTATATTTTTTTGTTACTCCCAGGAAAAAAAGGTATCAGAGATCTTTATTCTTTACACACAAATTTCTAGTTTAGTTTGTTTATTTGATTTATTCCAACATGTAGTTGCCATAGAAACCTTTTTATTCCTGGTATGTTATTTGGAGGCACAAGAATCATGAATTTTGCAGGTGAATCATGAATGGCTTGTTTTGAGATGGCATTTAAATTCTTGATACTGATGAGAATGTTTTCTTTGGTTTGAAATATTTGTTTGTGATTAGTTCTAATAATCAGCTTTCAGAGACAACAATGATTCAATAGAGTGAATAAATTTGGTTATGGTGTTTACTATTTGGGACTAAATTGGAACACTGAAAATTTGGTTGGAGGACCAAGTTTCAACTTTCATATAAAATTGATAAAAGATGTTCTATTCTATGTACTCCTAATTTGAGACTATTTAATATTTATATTCAAATACAGAGTATTTCATATTTTTTTACATTTTTTAATGGAATTGGTACAACAACTATTTGTTCCAAATTTTCAATTTTCGATTTCTAACTTTTTTATTTCTTTTTCCTTTCTATTTCCCCCTCACTGCCGAGTGCATTTATATAGGATATACTTTTTAATAATGTGAGATAAAAATAATTTATTATAAGATTATTTACACTAAATTTTACTAAAATTTAGGGGTGTTTATGGGTCTGGTGAAACCGAGTTTGATGTGATCCATACCTGACCTGAAATATACACCAGGCCTGTTTATTAGATTCGAACTCGGCCTTAGACCTGATGAAACCAATATACTTTCGGGCCACGATTATACCGAGTAAAAACCGGGTGAAAGTCGGACCGTTAACATTACATTACCTTGATACTTTCTTATAAGCTAGCATGTGAAAATATCTAAATTTTCAAGACTCCAACCATTATTTGACATGATAAAATTCATTTAGAAAAATATAACAAGAACCAACTCTTCTCTAAAATTAAAGCATATCCATAATCAATATTAATATTGTCTAATAACACCAAATATTTAAATCAATACAAATAACACAATATTATGCATTTATCTAAAATCTTATGCATTTTAAACATAAAACATTAATTTATAGTCTTATAATAATTAATAAAACAAAATATTAAGGTTTACAATACTTAAATTCCACATAAGAATAGTTATCATCTATCACTAATAACACAAAATATTAATTGTGTATGATGACCAGGCCACCGGGCCGAGTTCGGGCGACCCGAACCATGTCCCAGACCCGACCCGAAATAATGACTGGGTCTATTTTTGAGACCCTTACCCAACCCTAGACCCGATGAAATCACACCAAATTAGCCTCTAAAGTGTTCGGAGCCGAGTCGGGCGGGCCATGCACACCCTTGTCTAAAATAGCTTATTTAATTCTTATTTATGTATATTTTAGACAAATAGAATATATTGATTTTTTAAAACATATCAAATAGTTTTTTTATTGACATATAAGAATTAACATTTAATCAAATAGTATATATATATTATATCACTCAATGGTGTAATAATTAGTTAAAGGTATGAGTGTTATTTAATCGTATATAATTAATTGTTGTAGTTTATATATACACTAACACTACAATATGCTTTTTTATTAATCTGGACTACTATAATATATGCCTAAAAAAATTTAAATATCTTCCTTACTTTGCTTGAAGCATCCATACATATATTTTCTCATTTATAAAACTAAAACAATTTTAAAAGAATACAAATATATCTTCCTCTTCTTTTTTCTTTTTATCGCTATTAATTTATTAATTTATATTAATCTGAAATTAAAAAGAAAATAAGGACAATTTACACAATTATAAATCACAATTCAATATTATACAAATACAATAAATAAAAAAAAGTTATATTGATTCTCTTTGTTTTTTATATAAACTTACACTTTTTAAAGTCTTCCACAAATATACATAAACTACTGGTCTACTAGATAGCATTTGGTGGAAAGACGGAGACGAAAAGACTGAGACTAAGAGACAAAGACTAACAGAGATTGAAATAAATCTTAGTATTCTATTTGGTGCAAAATAGGAGACAGAAATTGAAATAAGAATAAAATTCTAATTTAATTTGTACAAAAGGTAAAATTGGAATTAATTAATTGAAATTAAGGTATTTTAGGTATAAAATGTTACTAAAGTTTCAGTTTCCATCTCTAAAAATTTTAATTTAATGTGTCCTCACTTTTTAGATGTACTGAAATACTGAAATTTTGGAGATAGAAACAAAAATTTTAGCATCAATCTCTGAATTAACAAACATAATATTGAGTCTCAGTTTCTCCATTTTTATCTCAATATCTCAAAATAAACGCTACCCTACATAGTACATCGCAGTTTATGTGAAAGATACATAAAACTCTATGAGGTAAAGCAATTTATATAAAAAATAAAATAAATCTGAATATAATTTTTTTATTTATTATATTTGTGTAATATTAAAATGTGATTTATTTAAATGTGTAAATTATCCAGAAAATAACTTTAAAATTAAAAGTAGGTAGCATGACAGTATGACACCTCCTGATATCCGTGCCTGTTTAAAAAGAAATCTGAAACGGGTTGGAACAGGGAAAACGGGTTATTGTCCGGGTCAACCCGATTCGTGGAGGTATAAAACTCTGAGTTCTAGGGTTTTAGCGGTGTGTGGCTTTCGTGTTGTGTTGGATCTAATCACATAAACCCACTCAATTCATTTCATTTGATTTGACATAGCCATGACTGCTCAGACCCAAGAAGAGCTTCTTGCCGAGCATCTCGAACAGCAGAAGCTCCATGTAATTAATTCACTTTCTCTTCAAAACAATCTTCTAATCCATTTTTGTTATATATATATTTTTTGGATCTTATTATATTTAACTTCTAGGTTTATTATAATTGTATTTGAGTATGCTTTTGGCTTCGGTTTGATTGTGTGCAAACTTTGTTGATTGTGTTTGATTAGGAGAGGTTTAGGTTTTATTGTAATTGTATCTGGTTGCTGAGTTGTGCCCTAAGGTTTAGCGGAAGATTCTTGGTTCCAAGTTGAGCAATTCTAATGGACGAAATTGAAAGGTTTTTTTGGTATTAACAATATTCCTCAAGTTTGCAAGAGAAGGGATAATGTAATTTTGACATCAAACATTGGCATATAAAATGTACTTAATAAATTATTAGTGAACACTAATATTTAGGAAATAATTTAATCGCTGGTCTAGTGGAACTATTGGAAAAAGGGAAAAAAATTACAAGTACACTTAGAAGATGATTGTTACAATTTGCAGGTAAAAGTAAGTACTTTGTAATTTCTATTGATTGTTGTGCTTTAGTAGAAATGTAGCAGCTTAAGTGCCTTTTCACTCCATATTTGATTTCCTTCTATTTGCCCAATTTTAACTTTTAATATCTTTTGTAGCATGATGAGCCTGTAGTTGAGGATGAGGATGATGATGAAGAGGATGACGATGATGATGAGGATGATGACAAAGATGATGATGGTGAAGGTAAGTTATCAACTTATAAGTTATAACCCATTTCCATTCTTGCATTTCTTCAATTATTTGGTTGGAATTAGTATAAATAAAAAAATGTATGTGTTCAATGGATTATTTTGGCTAGCCTTGATTGTAGAAATGGCCTTTATTATTATTAGTTTGAAATTGGGAAAAAAATTGTTTCGCACTGTGCTGTGTCTGCTGTTAGGGGGCTTCTTTTACAAGGTGATAAACATGGTCCACAAAGTTGTTGAGTTTTCCTTAAAAAATCTCACTATCCGGAATTTGATTTTATTTTTGTTTAACAAAATGCTTTCTATATCTGATTCTTAACCTTTGTTTGATTGTTAAGTTTTTAAAAATCACTATGTTGCGTTTACTAAATTGATGGTTGTAATAAATTACTTGGGAATCATAAAATGGTTGGATGAAATTCATAGACTTGTTTACTTTGTATTTGAATTCTGAAAATGCATTTAGATATTTATACCACTCTTATATATAACTGAAATACTGCCTGCTATAAATTATGGTTGCAATTCACTAAAAAAGGGACTGTTTCTATTGCAGGACATGAAGGTGAGGCTGGTAGGTCCAAGCAGACGAGGAGTGAGAAGAAGAGTCGCAAGGCAATGCTCAAACTTGGAATGAAACCTGTGTCAGGTGTCAGCCGCGTCACAGTAAAAAAGAGCAAAAATGTTAGTTCTTGATATATTATTTTAATTTTGATCAATTTTCCATTTGTTAAATCTCCTCTATACTGCCCGATTGACCATTTTTTACTTCTGTCAGATCCTATTCGTTATCTCAAAACCAGATGTATTTAAAAGCCCAACATCCGACACATACATCATATTCGGGGAAGCTAAGATCGAAGACTTGAGTTCACAGCTACAAACTCAGGCAGCAGAACAGTTCAAGGCTCCCAATTTGGCTAATGCAGGACCGAAACCCGAATCTTCCAGCATTGCCCAAGATGATGAGGATGTGGATGAGACTGGTGTAGATCCCAAGGACATCGAGTTAGTGATGACTCAAGCTGGTGTTTCAAGACCAAAAGCAGTTAAAGCTCTTAAAGCTGCCAATGGTGATATTGTTGCGGCCATTATGGAGCTCACTACTTGATGGGCATATTCGGGAGAATATTAGTATTTTGGACTCGAGCTATCTTGCTGTGTTGATGGAAATTTTTGCTCTCCTTGGTTTTTTAAAATAGTGGTTTGTACCAATACTGTTTTCTTAAGATTTTCTGTGTATTGTCTGGTATGGAAGAGAATGAAGGCACATTTGCAGCATTGGTATGTTTGATGCCAAGAATTTCAATCATGATTAGCAATTATCTTTTTGTTGGTTTGCAGCTCGTATGATCTTTCATGAATCATGATTGTCATGAACACTCAATACAAAACCCATTTTAAAAATGGGAAAAGCTTCTTAAATATAATAAAAGATTAAAGTGGTTGGAATATGATGTAAAACAAGCTAATCAACTATCTTCGATTGCTTGTTTTCATGCACGTATGAATCCATCATTCACATTTTGAATAAACAATCCAATTGGTAGTTGACTATATGCAATTTGGATGAGTTTGTAACGTGGCATTTATCTTTGGGAATTACACAATTTTGAACATAAGTAGAATTTGCAACATAAGCCACGATTTTCAATATATACCCCCCAGAAGTTTGAGAATACTAAAGAATCCTAAGCAATTTAGTACTCCGTCAAATTATATATTAAATAAAGAAGAGATGCTATATGATTTCAAGTTTAAATGACTAAAATTTAGGAAATTCATTACAAACATCATACTACACTGAATAATGTTACATGTCTTGCATATTTAAATAGTACACAATAAGTAGAGAGTCACATGTAAAAGAATCCTGCATGCCATTATCTTATCAAAAACAAAATTACAAATAACTCTAAGAAAGCAAATCAACAAATGACATCACAAAGGGTTGCTGGCATGACCAATTTGATCACATCTGCTCCACATCAAACCAGAAAAGAAGTGAAGTTCTGGCATATATCACTCTTACTCGTTGCAAGGACAGATCGCCACTTGTCAATACGGCTTTGGCACCCCCTTCAATGCGAGTTTGAGAAACAAATACACCGTCACCATTACTCTTTTCCTGTAAGGGAAGAACCTCGGTGCTATTGGCTGTACTCACAATGGGACAGGAGAGATAGTCCAGAGGATTGGTTTCACATTGAAGTATGCATCCATCTATGGTTAGCCTTCCCTTTCTGTGTAGCAAGCAACAGCCAAGCTCTGCCTTCACAGTTAAGTTTGCCAATTTACAGGTGGAAAGGAACTCCAACGCACTGCTCAGATGAAAAAAGGAAACGTGCATGCCAAATGTCGCTGAAGATGGAATATATGGTGGTACTTCAATGCTCAAGGAGCCATTTCCAAGATGCCGGATATCAAAACAGCAGGCGATATAACAGAGCGTCTAACGATAGACAAAAATCATAACTGAACCCTTGAAATCCAGCAAGATGGAAGTGACTCCTAGATACCACTTCTAAAGTTCACTACATGAGATAAAAATATGTATGTGAAGAAATTGCAAACCTGTCTGCGCCTCGAGAACATGTGAGTGTCGTGTCATCTGGAAGCTCACCTGCACCAACCTGAACAAAGGTCGTTGATTTTGGATGGCAAAGTATTGAGATATTTTCTATCATTAACACTTACTGCTTCCCGAAGAATTAGATTCACACAGGCACAAACTCCAGTTAGCAAGTCTTGCCCATTATTCAGACGAGGCAACTCCTAATCTAGTGTTAACTTATGAAGTTATGAACCTAAATGTTTCCAGTGATACTAGTAAAAACTAAACAAGCTGAAACTTTTTATTTAGATGATAGAAATTCATTGATTAATGGCTGAAATACAAAGAGGAGCTCACTTAATTACACCTGGAAAAGAGTACAGAACTGGAAGGGCTGCCAAATGTGTAATGCGCAATTTCAAGGAAAGTCAAGGTTGGATGGTTTACCCTCTAAGAGGTACTGTTTAACCATATGCAATCATTTCAATGATATTCCCGTGCAGGTGTCTGTTACAGAAGATTATGCATATGGTTGAGCAAATTAGGTCATTAGGACAAGTCCTTTAAGCTGAACCAGTGTACCCAAAATGAGGACATTAGTGGCAGTGATAGTCATAAAGATAAGGGATACTTATGCTAGCTGATTCTAATGGTGGGAATCCTGCACTAAGAACAACACTTGGTTGATTATCACAAATGCGTACTTAAGATTCTAAACCCTCTATGATCTCAAATACCTATGACATTTTTCTAGGACTATATTGGCTCTATTTGAAATACATGGAGGATTTTTGAGGATTACAGAACGGAGGTGCCTGCAGGGCATATTCTTGAATGGGCCAAGATAAGGACTGAATTCAGATGACAGACTGCTAGTTCCTTTGCAGAATCAACGATATTTCCCAATTAAAAGATGAGAACAATGGATAGATTTATGGAAATAATAAAATGAAGGTGATGAAACCGGAAAACAGGTGAAGGCCTTACATGCACTCTTAGTCTTTAGAAAATAAATAAATGAATAAAGACTCCATTGGTTCTTTTCTTTTCACTTAAGAATATCATATTGTTAATTTCAGCAGGGGATTAACCAAGTGATACTTCATTTCCTCCTTATCATATAAGAGAATTGGACAACTCACCAAGCAAATTGGTTTCTTTATTTGAATGTTAGAGACGCAGTGAACTCCACCAGCTGCTATTAAAATGGTGTCACCTGGTCTGTAAGAAGAAAAAAACAGTGAGCATTAATACACATCCTGAGGGGAAATCTAGAGTGATGCACACATATCATTAATTTTACATACCTTGAAGCAGCGACAGCAGTTTCAATGCTGGGGAAAACACCAGGTTCGGATAAGTCTTTGACCGATCGATCTACTCTGAGCCACAGGCGAGGGTGACATGCCAAGTAATTCCATCTGTGGCAAACGAGGGCGGTATTAAAGCGATCTGCAAACTCAATAGAAGCTTTGTGACAAAACATGCTCCAAATTATGTTAATTGTTTCCATTTTAGAGAGGATTGAAGTGTTAGTACAAGGATAGGTGTAACAATCATGACCACAAGGGTGCTGATTATTTGTTTAGTTGTTAAATTTCTTCAAAGGTTTTAATCAAACTTGACACCCCCATATATTATATGAATAATGCTACACATCCAAGTTTTTTTGTTAATCAAGTCCAACCAAGTTGTTCTAATATAACAAAAATCAATTATCACTAACATTATTCTAAGTCTTATTGTTTAACTTGGTTGGACTTGGTTCATAAAAAGATTTAAATGTTTAGCATTCCTCTTTATATATAATCTTCAAGCTACAAATTTTTACATCATATCTACCTCTCCAGAGTACGTAACTAACTAAACAAAATATACATAAAACCTTGATTTAAGCCTCAATTTCGAAGCCGTTTCACGCAATTTGTAACAAATAACAGTTCACGCAATTTCAAAACCTAGTTCAAGTTTGCGAATTCCGAATTGCATACCAAATGGGAAGTGAAGCATCATAAATCCCCAGATCAAAGACACCAAAAAGCAAAATTGGAGCAATTAAAACCTGAGTGTTTTTGAATTGAGGGTAAAGATTAGGACTTTAAGGGGCATACCAGGAATTGGGGGAAGGAAGCTGAATATGTGCATAAGACAACCATCATCGAGATTATTGATGGGAGAGCACGAAGAAGAAGAAGAAGAGGAGGCTCTTTTTCTGGAACACCTCTTCCAGTTGCCCTCTTCCATGAGAGAGGTGTCGCTGTGATTCTGAACCATGTGTGGGTCTAACTCCATGCCCTCACCACCACCGCCACCGCCACCACCACCACCTGCTTCCTACCCTCTTTTTAAGGCCTTGTATGTTTGTTTGGTTGTTTTATTTCCTTCGGTTACAAAAAAAAGAGTAAAAATTACAATAAAAATAAGGATGAAAAAAAAAATCGATAGATGAGTTCGTGGGATTTTTTATTTTAATAAATAAAAAATAAAAATAAATAAATTATAATAATTATTAAAATAAATAATTTAAAAAATATTTATCGAAATAAATATCTCTTTTTTATCCGTTTATACTATGAATGAGATAATTCTGTATGTATCTCGGTATAAACGAGATAAGATAGATAAACACATACATATATATTTTGTTTATATTGTAAACGAGATAGATATACACGTCCATCTGTCTTATTTCATTTACACTGTAAATAAAATATATGTACAATTATCTTATTTACACTGTAAACAACATAAAAAAATATTTATTTCGATAAATATTTTTTAATTTATTTATTTCGATAATTATTATATTTATTTAATTTATAAAAATAAAAAATTATCTTGGACTTAATTGTTATAATTCTAAATTGTATCGAAGATTCTACCAAAAATAAAATTAGAGTGAGAAAGAAGGATATATTGATAAAAGAAAACCATATAAAATATTATATGTACGATAAAATTCAATTACTATACTATATATTTATATATAGCATACATGTTACATTTAACTTCATTTTAATATATATTTTATAAAAATCTTTAATTTAATTATTAATTATTGATATATACATAACATAATTAAAAAATATATGTACATAAAAAATTAATAATCAAATTAGTTATTATATACTTATAAAAAAAAGATTTTTTAAAACTAAAAAATTAATAAAATAAATAAATCAAAGAAATTTTTATTTTTAATTATAAAAATTATAATATTAATATTTAGTCAAAATAATCACTAAAATTAATTATTGATATAAAATATATATTAAAATATAAATTAATGTATAAATACTACTAATGCATGATATAGCCAACGAATTATACCTTAAATGACATAATATTTCCATATCCATCTAATAAATTATGAGTTCGAGTCTCACAAATATTTTTTGTCAGTGATTTACAAAACTTCACAAGAGACTAAATCAAAGAATTTTTTTATTTTTAATTATAAAAATTATAATATTAATATTTAGTCAAAATAGTCACTAAAATTAATTATTGATATAAAATATATATTAAAATATAAATTAATGTATAAGTACTACTAATGCATGATATAGCCAATGAATTATACCTTAAATGATATAATCTTTCTATATTCATCTAATAAATTACGAATTCGAGTCTCACAAATATTTTTTGTCAGTGATTTACAAAACTTCACAAGTGACTCTTGATTCAAGACCATATTTATCATCATACTCGTGTGGACTAGATAATTGACGCAATTAAACATAGTTCTCTTCAAACGCAAGCCATAAATATATAAATAAAGTGATAGTTCTTTCAGTAGATTAGGAGTGTCCATGGATCAGATCCGATCCGCATATCCACGATGTTTATCCGAATCCGATCCGAAAATTGCGGATATAGATCCGATCCGCAAGGCTTTCGGATCGGATCCACACACTAATCAGATCGGATTGTGGATTTTGTGTTGGTATCCGCATATCCGATCCGCATATCCGCGTATCCGCAAAATTAAAGAAATAAATAAGTAAATATTCTTTTTATGTTTTATTTCAATTAATAATTATCATATATGTTTTATTATTTTAATTTATCATTTAAAAAAAGTATGTTAAATATTATTTTAAAAGTAAACATATTTAAAAGAATAGAAAAAATGAATTTTATTGATATTTTTTTAATAAAAATATGCTTTTAAAAATATTTTTATGTTTTGCGGATATATCCGATATCCGATCCGATCCGATATGCAAATGTGCAGATCAGATCGGATCCAACTTTAAAAGCTGCGGATATTGGATCCGATCCGATCCGATTATTTTAATGCGGATCGGATCGAATTTTTGGCCATATCCGATCCGATCCGATCCGCGGACACCCCTACAGTAGATATACACTATATTTTATCAATTTTTCATATCTTTTTGCACATACATATCTAGATAATTGACACTAATATCACTGTATATATTTTTTTTCATACTTTTGACTCTCATCACACAATAGATCATGTATTAATCAAATATCCAAATGAAACTAAGACCACAACAATAATTAGTGAAACTATAATTTTAATGTAATTTTTGCCTTACAAATATGTTATATGTGTCTTTTTTTAATTTTAATCTTATATCTGTATCTAAAGCAATTTAATTTTTTATTGTCAATTTTTATTTAACAATATACATAGTGAGATACAGAACAATCTTTCTTTAAAGATGATTGGTCATGCTAGACAAAGATGTGACTTGTATATTTTCGATATAGATATAACTTATGTCAACTTATAAGCAAAGAATAGAGAACTAATCAATGCCAACAATTCAGTTAGTGTTGCTACTGTCATAGACGCTATAAATCATGAAACTTGGCATTATAGATTAGGACATGTCTCAATTGATAGTTATAAAAAATAAAAAAGAGTTATCTTTTTATTGTATATCCATTAAAAAATGAGCCTTGAGAATTATGCCATTATGCAAAATAAAAAGGATTGTCTTTTTATTTAAATCAAACAAAATCTGTCAATTTATTTGATTTAGTACATATGAATATTTAAGAATCTATTTCTACTCCATCTTTTATTCGTCATAAATATTTTTCTCCTTTAACAAATATATACTATATGTTATCAATTTTTCATATTTTTTTACACACATGACTGGATAATTGATATTAATACCATTGCATATGTTACTTTTTTTTCTTCATACTTTTTACTCTCATCACATAATAAATTATGTATTAATTAAATGTCTAAATAAAACTGAGAAGTGGCTTATTTGAAGATGATTGATCATGTTAGACAAAGAAGTGGCTTATATATCTTCGATATAATATAATTTATTACTAATGTCAATTTAAAAGCAAAGAATAGAGAACTAATCAACACCAACAATTCAGTTAGTGTTGCTATAAAACTTGGTATTGTAAATTAGGACACGTTTCAATTGATAGTTACAGAAAATAAAAAAGAGTTATCCTTTTATTGTATGTTTATTATAAAATGAGCCTTGTAAACTATGTCATTATACAAAACAAAAAAGATTGTCTTTTCATTTGAGTCGAACAAAATCTGTCAATTTATTTTATTAAGTGCATATGAATATTTGGGGATTTATTTCTACTCTATTTTTTTGCTGGCCATAAGTATTTTTTAACAATAATAAAAGACAAAAGCAGGTTCACTTGAATATTTTTTTTATAAAAAATAAAAGTGAAATTCCTTTTATCCAACAATTTGTGCAACTAATTAAAACCAAATTTTAAATAAAAATAAAAAACATCAGGACCCATAATGGAATTGAATTTATCATGAGTTCTTTTTATGAAAAATAGAAAATAATTTATCAGATTTCATGAATTGAGATACCTCAACAAAAATAAAGTTATAGAATAAAAATATCAAAATATTTTAAATATTGCTAAAGCATTCATTTTTAAGACTCATTTTTCTAAAATTTTTAGAAATATGCTGAAGCACATTCTCTATATATTTTCAATAGAGTATCTAATTCATCTATTAATAATAAAATTTTGATCAGATTATTTTTAGTAAAATGTCAAACATTCAACATTTCGTAATTTTTGGATGTCTTGTATTTGCTTCGACTCTAATTACAAATGAAAAAAAATTGGATAAAAAAGGAAACAAAGTATTTTTTTTGGCTTTAAGACAAAAACAAAGGATATATTTTAATGGACATTAATAATAATTTTTCATATTTATAAATATAATTTTTTATGAAAATTCCTTTTCATATAAAAGAATCATCAAGTTTCTTATTGATTTGAACATGTTTTCAATTCTAATCAAGTCACTATGACTACATTACATAATCATGATCCTATAGATGTCTTTGATAGTAGCATATTATCTTTCCATACTTTAAATTTATTTCCCATTCAACATACACGGCCAAACATTCCTTCAAGCACAATTGATATTCAATCACAACCAACTTTACCTATCTTTTTAAGTTTACCAGCATTACCAACATCACATACTACCCCTATCATATTATGAATATATGCAAACTAGGGCTGGCAAGCGGGAAAGTTTGCCCTTTGGCGGGCTGGCCCGCCCCGCCCCACCCCGCCTAACTGCGGGCTGGCGGGCTAATCCCGTCAAATCTCCTCTTTTTTTTTTTATTAACTACTAAATAATATATATAATTTCACAATCATATTAATAAATTTATAATTTTTAAAGGCATAAAGAATTATATTCTTTATATCCATAAACATTAAAATCTTTATAATTATAAATATCTAATAAACATAATTATAAACCAAGTTTTCATCCAAAGCATAAGTATAAATATTCTCTCTAAAACAAAATAAACATAAGAGTAAAGTATCGTTTTTGTTCCCAACGTTTGGGATAAGTTCCAAAGTTGTCCCTAACGTTTCAATCGTCCTATTTGAGTCCCTAACGTTTCAAAATTGACTCAATGTTGTCCTGCCGTTAAGAATCCGTTAACAGAATTGACGGCGGGACAAAATTGAGACGATTTCAAAATGTTAGGGACTTAAATAAGACGAAAACGTTGGGAACAAAAATGATACTTAAAAATAAATTTTAATTTTATCCTTCAATAATATCAATTTTTTACTGTACATGGTATTCAATTATTTTTTAATCACATCTAAGTAAATTACATTTAATCATATTATTTTTATTCTAAATAAATTTATTTATTTTTAATAATTTTACACTTAAAGTAATGTCATTTTTTATAAATAAATAAATTTTTACACTTTTATTCTAAATAAATAATGTAATGTGATTAAAATAAAAGTGTAAAATTATAAAAAAAATTATAAGTAATGTGATTAAGTAATAAAATAAAATTATATTATTTAGAATGAAAGTATAAAATTTATTTATTTATAAAAAAATTATATTACTCTAAGCGTAAAATTATATAAAAAAAATTAATTTATTTAGAATGAAAGTGTAAAATAAAAAAATATAAATAATGTGATTAAGTAATGAAAGTAAAATTACATTATTTAAATGAAAGTGTAAAAGTCATTTATTTATAAAAAAATTATATTACTTTAAGTGTAAAATTATTAAAAAATTAATTTATTTAGAATAAAAGTGTAGAATTATAAAAAAAATTATAAGTAATGTGATTAAGTAATGAAAGTAAAATTACATTATTTAGAATGAAAGTGTAAAGTTATAAAAAAAATTAGTTTATTTAGAATGAAAGTGATGTGATTAACTGTAATTCACTTAGATGTGATTAAAAAATAATTGAATACTATTTACAGTAAAAAATTGATATTATTGAAGGATAAAATTAAAATTTATTTATATGTATCGTTTTTGTCCCCAACGTTTTCGTCCTATTTAAGTTCCTAACGTTTCAAAATCGTCTCAATTTTATCCTGCCGTCAATTCTGTTAACGGATTTCTAACGGCAGGACAACATTGAGTCAATTTTGCAACGTTAGGGACTTAAATAGGACGATTGAAACGTTAGGGACAACTTTGAGACTTACCCCAAACGTTGGGGACAAAAACGATACTTTACTCTAAACATAATTTAAAACATAATTATAAATATTGTCTCCAAAGTAACATAAACATAATCCAAACCACTCAATTTTTATTTTCATACTCTTGTAAGTTAGGTCGGAGGAAGTTAGGTTTTGGCCAACAAATTGTAAAAATACTCCCTCACTAAAAAAAACTAAGCTCGGCGGGGAAGCCCGCCTTGCCAAAGCCTATGGTTTAAGCAGTGCGGGTTAGGCGGGTTTTTGCTGTTTGGCGGTCCTAATTTTCCAGCCCGACCCGCCTTTTTTGGTAGGTTACGCGGGCCGACCCAGCGGGTTTAGACCCGTTTGCCACCCCTAATGCAAACCACTGTCTCTGATAGCATGGTCCAATCATCAATCACAAAACAATATCCGATTTTCAATTACTTGAATTACAATTCTCTGTTACAATCACATAAAGTCTTTTTCATTAAAATTTTCACAAATCCATAATCAAAGAGCTATGAACAGGCTATCCTGAGTGATTATTGGCAGAAAGCAATTAAAGTTGAGCTTGAAGCATTAAAGAAAAACAAGACCTAAAAACTTACCACTCTACCAAAAGGGAAACATGTAATCGATGTAAATGAGTATTTAAAACCACGTATAACTCTGATGGGAGTTGGGACTACAGAGAGACACAAAGCAAGGCTTGTAGCCAAGTACTTCACTCAAATACAAGGGTATGACTATTTTGATACATTTAGTCCTGTAATTAAAATGACTATCTTTTGTATTCTCTTAGCAATTATAGCTTGTAAGAACCGGTTTATTTATTAATTAGATGTGATCACTGTCCTTCTTCATGGTGATCTACCTGACGAAGTCTATATGAAGTTGTCCCTTGGTTTAAATGCGCAGCCAAAAATAGTTTGCAAGCTGGAACAATCCTTATATGGTCATAAGCAAGTAAATCGTCAGTTAAACTCTAAGTTATGCTTTGTCTTAATTGCTTCTGATTACTCACCAGTAAAGGCAGATCATTCTCTTTTCACCAAATCTTCTCCAACAAGTTTCACTTCCATTCTTTTTTATGTCGATGATTTTGTTCTAGCGGGGATGACGCAGAAGAGATCAAACAAGTGAAGATGAAATTTGACACTTTGTTCAAAATCAAGAATTTAGGCGAACTAAAATTCTTCTTGGACATGAAAGTTGCAAGGAGTAAAAGAGGGATAACTTTATATCAAAAGAAGTATATTCTTGATCTGCTAAAAGAGTATTGTTTATTAGATTTAAAACCAGCCAGCACACCTATGAATTATTCAATTCATCTCTCAAAGTCATCAGGAACATTATTGAATTATGTTAAGCCATATAGAAGACTTATTGGAAGGTTGATATACCTCACTAATATGAGGCCTAACATAAATTTTGTTATTAGCAAATTAACTCAATTTCTTGATTATTCTATGGATGAGCATTTCAAAGTAGCCTTACATGTGTTGAAATACTTGAAAGAAGCTCCTGAAAAAAAGATTATTTTTTAAGTCTGTTTGTGATTTGTTCTTTCGTGATTTCTCATATTCTGATTAGGGTACATGTCTAGATACCCAAAAGTCTGTGTCCAGATATTGTTTCTTCCTTAAAAGATCTTTGGTGTCATGAAAAAGTAAAAATCAATAAATAGTTGCTCGATCATCTTTAAAGACAAAGAGTATCAAACAATGATTCTTGCAACTTCTAAAGAAATTTGACTTATGTATATCTTGAATAATTTCAAAATCAAGTTATCAAGTCCTATGACACTATTTTATGATAATTAATCCACTAGATATATTATAGCTAATCCAATATTTCATAAAAAGATGAAACACATTGAGATTGATTGCCACAAAATTAGAAAAAAATTAAAATAGTTCCCTAAATTTCGTGCCAATTCTAGTAAGGGAATAATTTGTTGATATCCTTACAAAAACACTTCTACTAAAATTTTTTGAAAAAAATATGTAGCAAGTTAGGAATGTTTAATTTGTACACTTCCAATTTATAAAAGGTTATTAATTAATGTATGAGTACTATTAATACATGAGGAAATGGATTTTTTTAATTTTTTTTAATAATTGAGGAAGTAAAATGTGATCTCCTACCATTAATTTTATAAGTGAAACAAAAAATAAATATAAAAGAGAGAGAATAATAAAAAATTAAAAATTACACTTTACACTCTCAATTTTCTCTAACAATAAAAAGAATCCATTTCCAATGCATGATATATAAAGGTGGCAAGTGATGGATAGTAGCCACTAGCATGAATTATATAAAGATGGTGGGTGATAGTGGATACTATGTAACACTAATAGATGATACTTAAAATTGTTAATGAGAAAAAAATAATAAGGAGGTAGTTAGTATAACAGACATAAATATTAGCTGGTAGCCTAGTATATATTTTGTAACAGAATTAGGCTCAATTTGGGTAAATTACTTAATTAAATTTTTTTTAAAAAAATAATTTAAATAATAAATGACTATATTAAAAGTAATATATAAATAAGTTATTTTATGTTTGAATTTTTAGTTTTAAAAGTATTTATTTTATAAAAATATAATAAAATATAGTAGTATTATGAGAGAAGTCATTTTTTTAACTTATCTGTAAATTCCTAAATAACCTCTTAGAAAACCGTAATTTCATTTTAAAAATTAGGATTTGGATTCTCTAAAGTTTGAATTTTACTTTAAAGAGTAAAGTATGATTTCTCATCATTAATTTTATAGATGGGACCAAAAATAAATATGAAAGAAAAATTATTTAATAATAAAAAATCACACTTTATTCTCTAAAGTAAAATTCAAACTTTAGAAGATCTAAATTCTAAAACTTATACCAGATATTAATATTACTACTTTTTATAAGTTAAAAACTCAAAAAAGTTACTTTTAAAACTTTTCAAACGGCCTTAGTTATGCTTTTTTTCTTTTTTTCTTTTTTGGTTATATATGATTGCAGGGGACCGATTCCATACTCCCCTAATGTTTGGAGTTTTAAAACTCCTTTGCATTATTAACATTGTAATGTATGTTGGCGCAATATCCTAAATAATTCCATTAATAAAGATTTTAATGTATATTGACAAAATTATTAATTAATTAATATATTTTTTGTGTAAAACTACCAATACATTAATTATAACTTTTAAAATATATTTTTAATAAAATAACAATTATGGTTATTACCGAATTTTTTATTTTGATGACTTACTATTGAAAATTTAATATATTCTATTGGTATATAAATTATTAAAATTATTAAATTTGTTTATAAATTCTAATTAATTAATAATTTTTTTATTTATTTTAATTATTTGTTTGATATTATAACTTATCTCATAAAATTTGAAAATTTTTGAATAATAATTTAATTATTTTAATTACCAAAATAAATAATTTGTAACGTACTTACCAATTTACACTATATTTATTTATTTCGTTTACATATGTGTATTTTTTTAATTTTCATATGTCTTGTTTACACATAAAAAATTATCTCATTTATAGTATAAAACGATATATATGTATTTATAAATAATTAAATATAATTTTTAAAAATAATAAAAAATATTAATAATTTAAATTAGACCAAATTTTGTAAAAATGGAATGTTTCAAATAATAGAAAAGATAAACGATTACCGTCCATTTTAAATAATAGAAAATATGAACACGTTAACACGTCTACTGTAAAAGCACATAAGTGCAACGTTAACTGCCTATTGTTGACACAGTTATTAAGATAAAATTAGTTAGAATTTAGACTAAAGCAATTCAGATAATATTTCAAATTTTTAAATGACAAAATTTTTAAATTTTTTATGTACTCTCTTAAATATTAATTTTTAAATTTAAATTATATATATTTCAAATTTTGTTTGTCACATGAGAGTGTATAAAAGTTTGAAATATAATTTAAATATAGGTGATTTATTTGATGACACAGTTAATGAAGATCACGACTCTATCGGTATAGAATATAAAATTTTTTCTATTTAAGTTGGTTGTACAAAATTTGTTACAAAGTTTAATCCAATTTAAATTATTAATATTTTTTTTATTTTTAAAAATTATATTTAATTATTTATAAATACATATATCTCGTTTATACTATAAACGAGATAATTTTTTATGTGTAAACAAGATATATAAAAATTGACAAAAATATATATATATAAACGAAATAAATAAACGTAGTGTAAATTGGTAAGTACGCTATAAATTATTTATTTTGATAATTAAAATAATTAAATTATTTATTTAAAAATTTTAAATTTTATGAGATAAATTATAATATCAAATAAATAATTAAAATAAATAAAAATAAAAATTATTAATTAATTAGAATTTATAAATGAATTTAATAATTTTAATAACTTATATACCAATAGAATATATTAAATTTTCAACAGTAAGTCATCAAAAAAATTTTCTGTAATAATCATAATTGCTATTTTATTAAAAATATATTTTAAAAGTTATAATTAATGTATTGGTAGTTTTACAAAAAAAAATATATTAATTAATTAATAATTTTATCAATATACATTAAAAACTTCATTAATGAAATTCTCTAGAATATTGCGCCAACGTACATTACAATGTTAATAATTTAAAGGAGTTTCAAAACTCCAAACCTTAGGAGAGTATTGTAACATCCACCATGATTGCACATTCAACTCTTATAACGTGTAATTTTTTACTAAGACTTTAGTAAGTAGATAATGATTTTTGTGAATAATATAAATAATAGACTCTAAAACTGGCTCAATAAAATAAAAACATATTACACTTTTAAATTATTCATCTAAATCTTAATATTAGGATAATCATCCATCAAATATATTCATTATTCACGTTATTTAATATTTTTATTATCTATCTATACTTTTTCTTTTTACTATTATAATATTTATATTTTTCTATTTCTTAACTTGCATAACAGAACTTTTATTTCTACCCAAATGAAATCTGTTTAGTATATAAATCAGTTGAAACGGCATATCCATGAAAACGAGAAGTGCATGACACACATACACTACACTCACCTCAGCTCACTACTCACTACTCTCACTCTCCGTCATGGCAACCAACGCCAACACCACCGCCGCTGAATGCATTACGGCCTTCTCCGACAACGGAACCGTGGAGAGCTCCCGTTACTTCCACGCCCGCCGGACAGTCCTGGAGATGCTCCGCGACCGCGGCTACGACGTGCCGGACTCCGAGTTGACTCGCTCCCTTGCCGAGTTCCGCTCGCTCTACGGCCGAATTCCCGACGCTGAAACCCTCCGTATCTCCGTCTCACTTCGCTCTGATCCCTCCAAAATGGTACGAACCTAAACCCCTACGTATACGCATACGAATATACGTACGACTTCTCGTGACGTTTCACTTGCTTAGTTCTGATCTGAATTTGAATTTCTTTCTTACATTCTCTGTCTTTTGTATTGTGTAGTAAGAAATAGAAAGATGCTTCCTTTATTTTTGTTTTTTGAAGTTTATTATGAAACTGCGCTCAAAATGGTACGTTACAAAGGGTTTTTCATTTGAGGTGGGAGAAGAAAAGAAACTAAGCTATTTGATTTCAGAAACGTTTTTTTTTTTCATTTTTTTCCTTCAATAATTGATTAGGTTTTAAAGTTTTGCATCAAATTTTGGGATAGGCAATTTATAAGAAAAGTTTCTTGGTAATATTTATTTACATAAACTTACCAAAAGCCTAAAAATCATTTCTAAATATTCGAATAGTTTAGATATTAATTTTTTATGAAAGGCCTATTAAATTAATATGTATTTTTTATGGATAGAATTTTTAGTATTAAATCTTTTATAATAAAAAATAGTAGCCAGAAGAATCAAACTTTGGCTCTTCGTTAGGTTTATTTATTAAATTTTGTCCTATTTTGTTAAGCATCGAATTAGCAAATAAAAAATAATTTTCTTTAATGTATCCACTTTTATAAATAATACTTTCATCTGTTAATATTTAATTGATGTGCTTGTTATTGGTGTTTCATATATTCATTATTGATTAATGTTTATGTTTGATTTTGTTTTGCAATTTTTTTCTTGATTACTTACTAATAAAAAAGTATCAATGAGTAAATCCAATGGAGTGTTCATATGCATATAATTGAAGTTACCATATTTGCTGTCAAAATTTAGAGGTTTTAACATTTTATCAACACTAGGATAATGTTATTTACACACCTGAAAAAATTTATGAACATATATAGATTTATTATTGCTTTTTTATATAGAGATCTAATTGGACACCAAGTTAGGTGTGAAAAATAATATTTTTGATATCTAGATATGAAATAACATAACAGAAATTAGAAAACTGTTGTATATATCCAAAGGAAGATGTTTTTTTGTTCATTTATAAGAACAACCCTTAATTATTATATTTTAAATCGTGCTAAATAATTTGTATATTTGAAGATCTTGATAGGAGATCGATGAAGCAAAAATCATAAACTGAATTAGTGTCCTCAACCTCAACAAATATTAAGTGAAAAAATGTCATTGACAACTTAGATTATATATCTAATAAGTTAATGGTAATTGCTCACGTGAAGTTATTTTCGTACAAACTAATAATACAAAATTATTAAATAATAATTTAATCAAGGGAAGCTATCTAATAGTTTTGAAGAAGTTAATGTGCATTTTACCTTTTTTTTCTTTTATGCTTTAACATTTTCTATGACCAAGGAAGAGCAAGCCCCACACCACTCTCACACACACACAGAAGGGAAAAACAAAAAAAGATGCTTAAGAGTGAGGATGGTTTTGCTGTGCAGGTACTGGTTGTCTTTATGGGACCCGTTGATATTATTAAAAAACAAACTCTAAAGAGTATACATGACCAGATTCCAGATAAAGGAAAATTGAATGGACTGCTAGTTATCGTGCAAAGCAAAATGACCTCGTATGCAAAAAGGGAACTGATGGAAAGTTATCCATCTAAAGTTGAGATTTTTGAGGTAATTTACCCTCATGAATGCCTAGTTCTTTCTTTTTATCCATTTAGTTGTTTCTAGTGTTCTTCTGCATAATATTTTCAATATCCATGAGACCTGAACGTGAGGTTGCTCAAGCATGCATGAGGGCCTAGCCATTTTAGCATACACTTGTTTGATATGATGATTTTATGTTTTTTTCTCTATACTAATGCATATTTAGTTCTTGCTTTTTGGTGATGTTTTTACCTTCTTGATAGATATGTTAGTAAGCTTCATTATGTATACTAACAGTTACAGGCACTTCGTGCCTTTGGTGATTGAGGAAATAAAAAAAGTTACAAGAGATTGTCTTAAAAGATTGTATATAGAAGGGTATTTTTGGTTTCAGCAAATGTGGACATTTTAATGTCATCAACAGATAGAGTTTCATAAAAGCGATGATAGGAAAGATTTCACAGATAGGAAAAGCTGAGACTAACTTTGCAAAAGAACATAAAAATGCATTTGCATGAATTATCAGCTTCCAATTTCCTGAATTTGGCTTGTGGGGCATCAATATTTCTTGAATTTCCCTTCTCTGAGAAATGGGCTTATTAGTATCAGAAACTCATAATTTTCTTGGAGATGTTTTTGTGTATTAATTTTTTTTGAAGACTAAAATATCCATTTTAAAATTCTTGGGAACTGATTTTGATAATTTCTCATACATTAGTTATAAAACTATATATCAATTTAAAATAGTCTTAATGTCGATATGGCAAGTTTTCATTCTCATTTTTGCATTTACATAAACATCGACAAATGATAATACCCTTTTTTTTCGTGTGTGCTCACTCATGCGCTTAGATAACTGACTTGCTGGTCAATATGGCAAAGCATGTGCTGCAGCCAAAGTATGAAGTATTGACAGCTGATGAGAAGCAAGCACTGCTCATGAAACACAACTTGGAAGAGAAGCAGGTAATGTATCATTCTTAGTATGCTCATGGAATTTAATAATAATGTCACTTTGCTTGAACAATAATTAAAGGCAAACATACTATTGGATCAGAATTATGAATTAGTTATTCACTATTTTTGGCCTTCTTTTTCAGCTGCCACTCATGCTAAAAACTGAAGCCATTGCTCGCTATTATGGATGGGAGAAAGGACAAGTTGTGAAGATCACTCACACTGGTGGCCTCATTCATTCTCTTGTCACTTATCGCTGTGTGGTGTGATGCAAAATTAAAATCACAAATGCAATGCAATGCAAAAATTTTCATAACCAAGCAAACATCCTTATTTACTGATAGACTGATGCATGGTACTGCACAGTTTGCACTTAATTGGACATGTTGCTATGCATTCTTATTTAGAAGTGTAAATTCATAAGAATGGTGATGATTCGACATTTTGGCATGATCTATGGATGGATTTTGAATTAAAAAGTTGTTTATTTTGAATATTCTGTGTGTTTTTTTTTTTAAATACTTATATTAAGAAAATAATAAAATAAAGTTTTGCAAATATATAAAACTAAGTTCATTGTTAAATAGTATTGCATGTCACCTAAATATACAGGCACGCAAAATTTGTTATAGAGCATTTTTTAAAATACCGTCATCATTTGTATAATAAGAATAGAACAAGAATAGTGTTTGATGAGTTATGGACGAAGGCAGAATTTTGGTCGGAAGAAAAAATTCTAGTCCAGACAGAAGATCAGACAAGGAGAAGATAAAGGCAAAAATGGAAGAGATACCAATTTTTTTGCGATGACTGAAAAATTCAAACCAGAATGAAGAAGAAAATTATGGATTCTAGACACAATGGTTGAAAACCTGAAACCAAGAACATACATAAAACCAAATAAAAAATCACAAGTCACACTCGGCATGATGATAAGGGGCAAGTATTGCAAGTATAGACACCCCAAACCAACTTTAAAGTCTGGTCTAAAGTAAGTCACGCCAAGACTGTAAGAATTCTATGTCTAAGTGTGGCTCGGCTACACACATTTTTGATGCAGTCATGATCTAATAACGTCTTAGTAGACGTCGACCTTGAGAGTATGGTCAGATACTGAGATACATAGCGCAATGTTTTCAGTACATAAGAAACATAAATATTATCGGCGAGAAGCATGCACGAAACAGGTGCTCAGGATTCTGCTAGGGTGAGATTATGATCTGGATAGCTGACAACAGAAGAAAACATTTGCATTACAGTATATCCATATATATATTTAAAATGGAGTCTAGCAATGAAGCATGGAAGTAATAAGGAAGGAATTACCCTCAGAGGGAATGGCTTTTTTCACTGAGAGGCTTCAAGCTCCTGCGTGTTTGATGCATTCTCGGAAGTGTCCAAGCAAGGACTGTTTTTTATTTGATCCATAGACTGAGCCTCAAATAATGACCAAGAATTCTTGAACTCCGGGTGAGGCATTTGTTGATTACTTTTCAAGTCCTCGTCTGGCAAGCTAGTCACAGGAAAATTCACCATGTTAGCTGCTTTGCTTTCAAAATGAACCTTCGAAGACATAGGCGAGTCCAGTTTATCCGAATAGTTTGCAGCTAAGTCCGGAGGACTATGAAAGAGAAGATGAGCCACAGTTCGATCAATAGGATTCGTCTGTGTTTCAACATCAGGGACCCTGGTATATCTGTAAGATCATTGTGGTTCATGCACACATCACATGTTAGCATCTTACAAGGGAAAACAAGTGATATCCATAACTAAATATATAGATTAATATGTATTTTTCCACAAGATGAACATGCTTATAGTTTTCATTGAGCATACACTTTTTCTAATACGCATAACTAGTAACATAAGCTCTGAGCTCTATCAAGTTACAAGCAGGTGTTAAGTTAATTAACAAAATTCCTCTGTTCAGTGAGCTATAGATCACCTATTTACTCTTGGCAACCTGATCTGGTGTCAGTTAATCATTTTTTGAATCTTTGGCTTAAGTGGAAGTAGTGGGTCTCACTACCCATAGTCCACTTGTTATGATTTGTTAATCAATTCCCGAATTTCCAAGGGATTAGCGTCTTTCTTTTGTACAGAAGGATATATGATTTTGCAAATGGTTATGGATATTCAAATTATAATAATCGAATAATCATGCGTAACTGAATTACAGTTCAGCGGCATATGCTCATATTGCTGTAACCAATTCCATTTCAGAATTTAGCACAAGAAGAGTGTCTTATGCTAAGGAATTGTTTACAAGTTAGGATTTTGGGGGGAGGGAAGAGGAAGGAGGGGTTTGTAGTGTAAAAATAAATCTAACACGACAAGTCTTTTTTTTCCTTTCCCTTTCCTCCAAAACCCCAACACCCAAATAATCCCTTATTAATATTATTATGATGATGATGATGATGATGATGATGATGATGATGATGACTGACATTTACTCATAAAATAATGCCAGAAGACAAATTTAACTATGACAAATTTCTACTTCTGTGTGAATTTGTTTCCAGTGATGAAAAATCACACACACAAACTTGTACACAAGCACCAAATATTTCACAAATGTATACAGCAACTGCAATAAGTTTTTAACAAGTCATGGCTATTAAAGTAGCTGAGAATTGCAAAAGCTTTCCTGACCTGTTTTGGGTGTTTTTTTCTTCTCTTGCAATGACTTCAAGTTCTTCTCTGCTACTTTTGTTAGTGCTGCTAGTATCACTGGCATAATGCCTTTGAATTGCACTCTGTGCCAAACGGAACAAGCTGTCTCTGATGCAGAGTCTTATTTGGATGTCTAACTGTAGAAAAAGTTTGCCTCGGGATTGTGGCAATGTCTGAATTAGTACATAAATAATCATATTATAATGAATATACTATTAGCCAATAGCTTAACAAACCTTAGATATTATATCCTGAAGCTTGTACAGTATGGCATCTTCAACAAAATCATTATCAACTGCTGCAGAGACTGTATTAGAATCATCTTGTTCAATCGGGGGATCAAGAGAAGGCAGAGTTAAATCTTCATTTTCTAAATCGGTTCCATCACTGAGAGTACTTTGGTTTTCCATGGGAGACTTTTGAGTGATGGATTTATTAGTGCTAGGAACTTGATGACCCAACTGTTGTCTTTGTTTCTGAATAGCAAGCATTGCCTGCATTTGCTGTCGCCTCCTCAACTTTTCAATTTTCTCCTGAGGGGTCATGGTTTGAGGCTTGACCGAGTCCACAGACTTCTTCACAGGATTCATTATACCAGGAGACACTTCATACCCAGAAAGAACAGGCTGACATCTAGGGTCTCCTGGTTGGGTCTGTGATAGCATTGGCATACCAGCATATGTATTAGTAAGGTTCCCATACACAGGTGATGCAACATATGGATTCATCATGTTCTGGTATAGTGTTTGAGGTCCTTGAAGATGCTTCTGTTGACCAAGAATTGAAGAGGGAGAAGGTTGCATGACAGAAGGTGCCAACTGATTCTCAAATTGTCTTGCCATCCCTCCTGAAGACGACCAGTTACCATAAGGGCCATGCAATGCTTTCCCCTCTTGTTTCACCTGTGAACTTTTCCGAGCTTTCAACGAATGTTTCTGCTTCAGGGGCTGCACATGTATAAATTGGACAAAGATCAAATACTTTGTCGGGTAGGAGAAGGAAACAGTAAAATGTAGTTGTTGCACATGATAATGTTGAGATTATTCAGCTGTGTATGAAAAGAAATTGAAGATCTTATCAAACGAGATACACGTTAGGAAAACGATGCTGCCAATGGCTGAAGACGGAAGCGGCACATTATCACAGGTGGCTTGGAGGCATGGTAGTGGATAATCACTGACATTATCATATGAGAGACAAAATAAACAGGAAATTATTTTAATTCAACTACACATACCTGCTGATCCTTTCCCGATGGCTTACATCCACCTCCAGCAGATCCCACATCAACTGTAGTTGCACAAGAATTTTGTATATCCTTAGATGCAGCACCACCAACCTTCCCATAACTGAGAGAAAATGTTTGATCATTGCAATGAGCATGTTCTTCTTTAATTTCCAAAGGCTCAGATCTGTTCCTTAAAGATCCAGCTGGACTTAGTGCATCTACTGGTATGGGTGCTGGACTGTTATTCACATCTTTAGAGGACCAAAGCTCATCAGAATTATCAAGAGTTACATTGCCAAATATAGGGTCATCATTGCTGCAAAATCATCACTTGTGAGAATATTCAGTCAGATAGATGCCAATCTAAAATAACAAAGATCACACATTCTGAAAGCCAAGGGAACTAAAATGCACATATCTATGCAGATAGATGCACATTTTCAAATAAGCACTGTCAACCAATCACTCTTGAACTTCCTTCCCATGTTACCGATCACATGCATGACAATACATCGTAAATGTATGTATCCCATATAAAACAGTTCAAATATCTACTTTACCTGAAAATTCGATCAAGGTCATCAAAACTGCCTATGTTAGCCCAGCCATAATCCACAAAGTCACCTTGCTCTTTACCTTCATTAGCATTTTGGAAAACTTCTGCATCCTTATCAAGCTGTGTAGTCTCTTCTGCCAAACAAGTACACAATTAGGAATGGCAATATGCAGGATTACACATCATGCATGTTTATCATTTCCATAAATGATTCTGGAACACAAACGCAAAATACATCAGCATACACATCTAAACATGGATGTGCTTACTATATACACATAATTCCAGAAGAATTAGCAATTTTACCACCTCTTGAGGAACTGAATTTGCCTAGTTCACTTAAATTTTTAGATACTTCAGTACCCAGAGAGCCCTGATCAATTTTATCTACAGTGGATAAAGACAGGTCGGGCCATGAGTCTTTTCCATAGCCTGAGCCAGATAGTCCTCCACCAGTATCATGGTTGGAACTGCTTCCTATCTTTCTTTCATGAAAATTTGTTTTATCCTCAGGTTTCTTCTGCTCATTCAACTTTGTCCCAGCTTCTTGATTCCATTCTTTCTTGTTGCTAAGATCTTCACTTCCCTCTGGAAAGGGCACAATATGATCATCATTCTCACCAGCTTCACCCCATATTATGTTAGCAAGCTGAAAACAATCCAGTATAAAACATTCATAAACACGAGTAAATTTTACAACAACTTGGTATCCATTTTGTAATGTAAAAGATCACTGTTTGAAGCTGCAATTGAATATAATAGAGCAATAAAGAATTACAAAAGGAGAGGAGGATAAGGATTCCTCCAAAGGAACGCTAACCTCGATTATAATAATAACAAGAAAACCCTTATCTAAACAAAAAAGTAAATCATATAATAATGGTAAATATAAAAACTAATAATATTGTTATATATTTGTTTATTTATAACATTATGAAAGCCAAGGAACACCTAAAGGTTGTGACAACATAAAACACTTTGGAAGGATACATCTGTATGGCAATATATAGTGTTGATAAAATCAATCCTAAGTAAACTTCTATGACATTGTTACTATCTTCCTCTTCTTTTATATTCCTACAGATTCAACATTTATAATCCTACCCAGCCTGAAATATGACTTACATTTCGATAAAGAAAAGTTTGATAGCACAACAATAGCCATTGCATTTTCAAGAACTTACAAATTAGAAATGACAGATATCTATTCAGTATCACTGACTTGAAGAGACTGTTGGGATATGCTAGCACCTATTAGGATAGGTTCATTATCTGTATTAATACTTTAATTTAGAGACATTAGTATGAGACATGAATTACCAATCACTAGACAATAATTGCCAACTATCCTAGAATGTACATCCGCTATACAAAATCATTATGAAAGAAATAATATACAGTTTTCCATAACATAACGACATAGTTATTTCAAGAAATACACATAGCATTTGATTTTTGCGGGTATTTATTTAAATATATTGAATAATGACAATCATTCTTATATTAAAGTATTTGTAAATTCACTTGTCAAAATCAAGAATATATGCGATTTGTGGAGAAAAGACCAGTAGAGCATCTAGTAACTAGTAAGGATGGTAGATTAGGGGCAGAGAGACCTAAGAAAACTTTGCATGAGGTGGTCAAGACTCGAGATATATGATCATAATGGGCTTACTTCAGATATGACACATGACACGGCACAATGGCGTTATTTGAAAGTAAATCTGCAATTTCAAGACCAGCTAAGGGAATCTGAACAGCCAAACGTACAGCCACTTGCCATAAGTTAAATGATAAACATGTCCAATAACATTGAAACCAGATGTAGATATGAGCTACTTGATAGTTGATATTGCTTCTCTGTTATCTGTGTGATAAAATAATCAATTCCACTCTTTATATGACCTGAGGGAAAAGTGTACTTGCAATCAATAAGGAAAATGAAAAGGTGTTACAAGAAGCTGGTAAGCAAGATCACAGGGAAATTGATCCAGAAATAGTGGAGCACGGCAAAGCAAAGTGCATAGAGCTAAAATAACTAATCTAGATATAAGAGTATATGAGAGAGATTTGCTATGGAAATCTCTCAGACTGATATGACTCTCAATCAGTATTTCCATTTTCTGGAAATTCTATCTTCTTTCTCCATTCTTTACACTTGCCTCCAAATTTTTCGCCAATGTAGGTGGGGCTCTGGCCTCTGAATTTGATGGATCAAGGATAGTTTAGTAACGGTATTTGCCCTTTTCTTCTATACTGCTTCTATCAGTGTTACTGTTTTATTTCCATCACTGATTACTTCAGACTTCATACAGTGATTTTGGGTGTATACTTGATTTGGTGAATTACATCTATCATAATTCTCTTCCTGTAATTTTTGTGTTGAGGGTGCTACGTTTCATGCTTACATTGTCACCATCTTGATTATATATATGAAATCACAGAAGACAATGAATCAGAAAGCAGTCACTGGACAAATCGTTGGAGAAGAAATCAGCACATCATCACACAGATAGTATTGACTTTTCTTATCTTTTTTAGGAAACAGGCCTGGTAATTCTGTTAACCTTCCATCTCTTTAGCACTTCGATATTGACCATCTTCATCCCTCCTTACAGCTTCCATATTGTGGTCAAGTCCCAGAAATTTACCATAAGACCCTTTACTCAATTCACGGTGCAAGAAACAATTTTGAATGGTATTGTCCTTTAATGGTGACAGCTTAGTTTTAGTACTTTGATATCGTCTTCTTCCATCTCTTCTTCCACTTTGCAAGAAACATATGCCATTAACAATAGGACAAACCTTGAATCAGTCCTAACCTCTGTTCAAAGTTTCTTCGCATGCAACATCAGTTTCTTAAGTTCTGCTTCAAATCCTATTTCTGCATGTCCTGGAATTCCAGCCCCTCAAAGAATTTTCACTAATCTTGCTACAAAGTTAACTTATTCCCATCTCTTATATTTTACATCGGAGGAATTCTGTACTCAAACAAGTCAGAACTACCAGGAACTGATGGGAAAATGCAGCATATCCAAGTGAACATGTTTTTTTCACCTTGAGGAACTCTTTCAAATACATTCCTATAGGAGAGTAACCAGATTCAAATTAAGGATATCCGGTCTCTCATTGTTTTCCCCTTTAAATTTTTTGTACTTTGCCATGCTTCAATAAGCATGAAGAATTCTAAGAACATTCAAACAAATCATGTAAGCCTTACTTTCCCTTCTGGCTCATAGATGAATCTCCAAAGACACAACAACAACAACTAACAACAAAAGGAACAAACACAAAAAGACAAAAAATAAAAAAACTCCGAAGTAATAAAACAACACCTTCACCTCAATCCTTTTACTCCATGCTTAAATCACACAGAAAATAATCAAATTCATTGCAACAACAGCAAGAATCTAAGCAGTTCTTACAACACCAACACATCTCCATTAATTAAAAAAAAATAAAACAAAAAAAGGAACAAAATCTGGATAATTGACTATGTTCAGAATTTCAGCTAAAAAATTCAAAAGTAAAAGTTAAATAACAAAGAAAGTAGGTTGAGAAAATTTGACTAACCTCTTCGTCGTTCCAATCAAACATCTCTTATAAAGCAATCCACGAAATCGAAACCAGAATCAAAGACTAGGCCGCGAATTAGCTCACTCATCGCCGGAATCACCACAAGATTTTACAGTGAAACGCACACCATCAACTCCAACGACAGAATCGAAACGGCGTCGCTTCAAGCTTCTCCCATAAACACAACAGTGCATGCAAGGTTTCAGAGAGATAGAGAGAGAGAGAGAGAGAGAGAGAGAGAACTGCAGAAACAGATTTCAGTTGCAAGTTGCAGGTTGCAGGAAGAGTAACGCAGTTTCCAGAGAGAGAGAGAGAGAGAGGTGTAAGGTGTTTGTGTATGAGATGGGGTCGAGTGCACGTGACCTCACGTGAGTAGGTGACTGAATGGCTTACAATTGGAGCGTGGGTCCCGCGTGAGAAACACGTGTGAATGGGAGCGTATCTAAAGTAGTGGCTAAGAATGGCCCTATCAAATGCTTTCACCTCATTGGTTATGTTTTCCCTTCTTTGCTTTTAAATATTTTTCACTCTTTCATTCTGCGTTTCGCGTTTCGAAGACTTGTCGTTTCGTCCGCTACCCGTGAGCTGTGTGGGCCCCACCATGGGGCGTTTTCCGTGGCTGTGGTCGTTTTGCCGGTCGCTTTCAATATGGGCCTGTGTGGGCCCAATAAGGCCATATTTATCCAAGTCAGAAAATTCAGCCTGCGGAGATTCACATTCATCTTCTTTTTGGGACTTGAAAGTTGAAACTTGAAAGTAAGAATTTCTTCGGTAAAATCCAGATATTCTTTTAACTAAACAAAATAAGAGTTTAAATTTAATTGCAGTTCGTATGAAATTAATTTTTAAAAATTATTAAATAATTTGATAAATTTGACTAATTTTGATTTGATAATTTTTAACCATTAACTTTATATGAAAATAATTGTACATGAATTTTTACTTTAATTTTAATGTATTATAAAGTGTTTTATAAAATTATCTAATTATATTACTTTTTTAGATAATTTTTTATACAATTAATATAAAAGATACTATTTTTTAATATAATATTATGTAATTAAATAAATACATAAAATTATTTTACCTAAAAATATATAAAAATTAAATTCATCAAATAAAAGAAATATATAATTGACCTAACTTTGATTATATATAGTGTGTAAATCGCTTGAGATATTACAATTTATACTTATATGTAATATTTAAGAACAAAGGAGTTCTAGACATCCGTTATCCCATCAATTATTTTTAAATTTATTATTTTAAAAATAATTTAAACTTCTTGTTAAATGCTATATAAAACTATTTATCATATTAGTAAATAATCAAAATTAAACTCAATACACACTTGTGGAGATTTATATAAAAAAAATTGCAATGCAAAAATAATACATAAATCGTTATGTATTTATTTTGGTATTGTTTAACATAAATGCTCCTAAGATTATAAAGTTTAAAGATTTTCAACCGATATCAATAACTATTCATCTAAATAAAACTTGTAAAATTAGGGTAAAACTCACATGTAATTAGGGGTGATAAATGGATTAGTCTGCTTTGCATTGTCTCGTTCGCCAAAAATCCATTATGTAATTATTTTTATGTAAAATTAATAACTAAGAGTTGTTAAATGATCTGATAAGTTTAACTAGATTCTCATCTAATAATTCTAAATTATCAACTTCACATAATGATAACCGCATGTAAATTTTTTCCATAAAACTAATCGATCAAAAATGGAGATGTCTTGACTTTTAAAAGTAAACTATTTTAAACACAAATATTAATTTAAAATCAATTTAAATATCATATAATTATAGTAAGGGAAAAGCTCTACATTCATGTAATTTTTTCATCCAAATGATCTAAGTAACTTCAATTAGACGCGCCTCCCCAACCTCTTTACATATTTGTTATACACGCGCCTCATATGACGTATATAACGTAAATCTTTTGCTGCGTGATAAACCTTTCTCAACGTAAACCTTGTTCTCTTCTCGCGTTTTTATTCTTCTTCTTCTTCTCTGTTCGTGTTCTTCTCTGCTCGCATTCTTCATTATTGATCTGCATTGAATTCAATATAATAAGCTCCATCGTTTTCTTCTTCAATCTACACTTCTGAATAGAAACAATGAATGATTCAACTTCAAATTAGTTGAATGAGATTATTACGTTGAGACAGTTAGGAAATGATTGCTGCGTATTATCACAATAATTTTAAACACTGAACAAAGTAAAAGGAGGTCACCGAACCGAACAACATTCACCTGGTGAATCAAAATCACAAAGGCCACCGAACCGAAAAATATTTATGTGGTGAATAAATGGTGATCAACTTTCAATCAACAAGAATAGTATTTCTCCTCCTCTTCCTCCTCCTCCTTCTTCTTTCAAATTCGTGTATGTAGGTTCTTCTTCTGCTTTTTCTTCTTCACGCACGCAGATTCTTTCGTTATAATCATCACCAACAACACCAACATTTTGCTCGGTTAAGTGGAGTTGCTCATTTTAATTCACTTAATTGTTAATGTATTAAGTTGAGTTCTTGTGCATGCAGAAATATTTTTCTTACTTTTTGAATGCTTATCACGTTTTATTTAGTACATGATTGGTGTTCGGTTCAGTGGTGTTGACCATTTTGGTTCACCTGATTATTACGTGTTCAGTTAACTTCTTTTGCATGGAAAAATGTTATTCTTAATGATTGAATGTTTACGACGTTTTATTCAGCACATGAATGTTGCTCGCTTTAGTGGAGTTGTTCATTTTGATTTACTTTATTGTTAGTGTGTTCAATTGAGTCCTTGTGCATGTAGAAATATTTTTCTTGATGATTAAATGTTTATGACGTTTTATTCAGCACATGAATGATGTTCGGTTCAGTGGTGTTGGCCATTTCGATTAATTTATGTTCTGCACAATTCAAAACTCTTCCTCCTCACCTTCTACTGCTTCTTCACCAAGGAGAGAAAGGAAAAGACAAAAAAAAATACATCAGCAATAACAACAAAAGAATGAAGATAAGAAGAAAACACGTGAAGAAGAAGGAACGCAAAAAAAAAAAAGAAGAAGAATGAGGAGGAGGAGGAAGGTGAATCTTTGTTACTGTTTTCGTTCGTTTCTGGTTGTTCCTTGCCAAATCTTCTCGCGATTCTTCTCTAGTAGTGGTTTCGCAGATAACGTGACTGAAGTTTGAGTGATTTTGAGAGAGATTCGAAGAGAAGGAACGGTTTCGTGTAGCGGTTTCGTGTTGAGGAAGAAGTAACGCTTTTTCATAATGAGCGCGAAGTAACGAAAGGTTTTTGGACACATGTTTTCACTTGTCATTAATGCGCGTGACTCTATTTGGGTTTGGGCCAACTTAGTTACATGGTTACATGGATGTGTAGCGCGCCCCTTATAGTAAGCATATTTTAAAGATTTGTAATATATATGATTTTGTAACAATCAATTTGGGTTGGTCGAGTGATTATTTCACTCGTTTACTTAAATACGTGTCGGAGATTGCTCAAATCCCACCTTGTACGTACAACAATCCGTAAATAAAACTCAGATCCGCAATGAATTAATCTTTTACGTATCGAGTTAAAAGATATCATAAATAATAAAAAAATATAATAATATATGATTTTGTAACTGTCATTTTTAATATTTTATACATGAGGAATAATGTTATATGTATCACCTTTGTTTACAGTTACACCTTTTTATTTTACAATTTTTATTTTTGATATTAAAAGTAATTAATAAAAACTAAAAGAATATAAAAAAACTATTTTTATACCATAAAAAGGTTATAAGAAAAACATATAGGAAAAACAATACAAATATTATTTTTTTAAATAATATGTGTTCATACCCTGGCCCAATGATAAGGGCCCAGGTCCTATTAAAAAGCCTAATCCAATAGATTAAGCCTTACTAAACGCCGGCCTTCACATACGAAGTCGGTGTTCATCCCGACCTGCGATGAAGAAGTCGGTTATGAGATTAGCTGGCAGATAAACACTCATTCAAATGAGTAACCGCCCCGAAAATCTCTCTAACCACTTCATAAAGCCATATCTTAACCTCCCTAAGATAATGGGACGGTTATTATCCTAAAGATACGGCACTACTCCAACGGTGGTTATTGGCTCACCACTATAAGTGCACTGACACGCCTCAGGTATTCCTAAGTCCAATACTCTCTAAGACCTGCTTACACCCTTGCTAACTTAGGCATCGGAGTGTCTTTGCAGGTACCACCCCCCATTCACACGCGAGCACAAGTCGGAGGGAGCCTCCCGAGTTGCGGACCTACCCGGAGTTCTCCTCCATCACACACTTGGGCCGCCGAACGCCATCCATTGGACTAATCTCCGGTTACCTACCGTAACATTGGCGCCGTTGCCGGGGACCCGCGAGATCATCCCTCGATGGCAGAAAGATCCCATGAAGAAGGCCATGTCGAAACGGATTCTGAGCAAGAGAATCTAGACATGGGCAATGACAATGAAGACACAGCCCAACATCAAGACAATGATCAACATAGAGAGGGTACCTCCGGAGTAAAGAATCCGAAGGTAAATTCCTCAGATGGGCGTGAATCAGAAAAGGAGGGACCATCCCACGTAGCTGAACTAATAGGATTGGTTCATAGCCGCCTGGAGCAATTGGAGCAAGAGCGGGAGAAACAAAAGGAAACCGAAAGGTACCTTAAAGATGAGATGGAGCGGCGAAAAGAGTTAGAAAGAAAACTCTTACAGCTAGAATCCTCCCTCAAGAACTCCCGTGACGAAGGCGAAGATCAACTCCCGGGCGGAGAAGATCCCTTCAGCGAGGACATAATGAGGGCAAAAGTTCCAAGGAACTTCAAAAGCCCTGATATGGACCTCTATGATGGAACTACGGATCCAAAGCATCACCTTAGCAACTTCAAAAGTCGGATGTATCTAGCTGATGCCTCCGACGCTACGAGATGCAAGGCTTTCCCGACCACTTTATCGAAAGCAGCGATGAAGTGGTTCGATAGCCTTCCTCCAAGATCCATCACTAGTTTTGAAGACCTCTCAAGGAAATTCTTGATGAGGTTCTCAATCCAAAAAGATAAGGTAAAACATGCACCCAGCCTCCTGGGAATAAAGCAGGAGGTCGGAGAGTCTTTACGAGCCTACATGGAAAGGTTCAATAAGGCATGTTTAGAGATCCAAGACCTGCCCACAGAGGCAGTAATAATGGGGTTAGTCAATGGACTCAGAGAAGGTCCCTTCTCACAGTCCATATCTAAAAGACATCCCGTCTCTCTAAGTGATGTACAAGAAAGGGCCGAAAAGTACATCAACATGGAAGAGAATGCAAAGCTAAGAGACCTGAGTTCACGACCTGGACCCACTTCCTCCTCTAGGGAGAGAGAAAGGGAAGTCAAAAAGAAGGAAGAACTCGGTCTCGAGAGGCCCAGGAAGTATCACTCTTATACTCCTCTAAAGACTTCTATAGTGGACGTATACAGAGAGATTTGCAACACCGAAAGGCTGCCACCCCCAAGACCTATTAAAAATAAAAAAGGGGGAAGTCGCAGCGAGTATTGCGAGTACCATAAAATATATGGTCACTCCACCAACGACTGTTACGACCTCAAAAATGTGATAGAAAAGCTGGCTAGAGAATGTCGGCTTGACAGATATCTCATGGAGAGGTCGGACACCCATGGAAAGAGAAAGCGAGATGATATGGATAGGAGAGATCCCCCACCACAGACCCCTGAGAGACACATCCACATGATCTCAGGAGGATTTGCGGGAGGTGGAATCACCAAATCTTCTCGCAAAAGACATCTCAAAAGAGTCTACCAAGTCGAGGAAGAGACACCCGACTTCCCCACCATCTCATTCACGAAAGAAGATGGGCAAGGGATAATCCCCGGGCATGATGATCCCGTGGTGATAACTATGATCCTAGCCAACGCCCATCTCCACAGAACCCTAGTAGACCAAGGAAGCTCGGCGGACATCCTTTTCAAGTCGGCCTTCGACAAGCTAGGGTTAGACGAAAAAGAGCTTAGAGCTTACCCCGACACCCTATATGGGTTAGGGGATACGCCAATAAAGCCACTGGGATTTTTACCCCTTCACACCACTTTTGGAAAAGGGGAAAAATCAAGGACTCTGAGCATAGACTTTATAGTCATCGAGGAAGGGTCAGCCTACAATGCCTTAATCGGCAGAACTACCCTTAATCGCCTTGGAGCAGTGGTATCAACTCCTCACCTCTGCATGAAATTCCCAACTCCCGGGGGAATAGCAACGGTGAGGGGAGATCAAAAATTGGCAAGGAAGTGCTATAACGAAAGCCTAAATCTGAGAGGAAAGGGCAAAGAAGTCCACACCATAGAGCTGGGCGGCACAAGGACCAGAGAAGAGCTACGACCCCAGCCAGGAGGAAAAACCGAGGAGATACAAGTCGGTGAGGAGGAAGGAAAAAACACCTACATAGGAGCCAACCTGGGGGAAGCCCTGAAACAAAGGTTGGGTGAACTCCTAAGAGCTAATTCCGACCTCTTCGCCTGGAAGGCTTCCGACATGCCCGGGATTGATCCCGAGCTCATGTCCCATAGGCTCTCGGTTTACCCAGGGTCCCGACCTGTACAGCAAAGAAGACGCAAGCTCGGCCCAGAGAGGACCTCCATAGTAGAAGAGCAAGTACAGGCGCTCCTGGAAGCCGGCTTTATTAGAGAGGTCAAATACCCAACGTGGCTAGCCAACGTAGTGCTAGTCAAAAAATAAAATGGTAAATGGAGAATGTGCGTCGACTATACCGACTTGAATAAGGCATGTCCTAAGGACCCTTATCCCCTACCGAGTATTGATGCCCTGGTGGACTCCAGCTCAGGGTACCAATACCTATCATTCATGGACGCCTACTCGGGATATAACCAAATCCCGATGCATGAACCCGACCAGGAGAAAACATCGTTCATCACACCAAAAGCCAACTATTGCTACGTGGTCATGCCATTCGGACTGAAGAATGCAGGAGCCACGTACCAAAGGCTGATGAACAAAGTGTTTTCCCCCCATTTAGGAAGCTTAATGGAGGTATACGTCGACGACATGTTAGTAAAAACCAAGCAAGAAGTCGACCTCTTAACCGACCTCTCACAAGTCTTCAACACTATAAGGTTGCATGGGATGAGACTAAATCCCGCAAAATGCGCCTTCGCAGTAGAAGCAGGAAAATTTCTAGGCTTCATGCTAACACAAAGAGGGATTGAGGCCAATCCCGAAAAATGCAGAGCCATCCTAGAAATGAAGAGCCCGACTTGTTTAAGAGAGGTTCAACAGCTCAATGGCCGACTTGCAGCCCTCTCTAGATTTTTGGCAGGATCGGCACTAAAATCCCTTCCATTATTCTCCTTATTAAGGAAGGGATGCCAGTTTGAATGGACTCCGGAATGTGAGGAGGCGTTCCAAGAGTTCAAAAAATTCTTAAGCCAACCTCCTATCTTAACCCGACCAGTACCGGGAAAAGACCTTGTCCTATACCTATCCGTGACAAACAGGGCTGTCTCATCAGCCCTGATCAGAGAAGACGAGGTCGGTCAACACCCGGTCTACTTTACCAGTAAGGTTCTACAAGGCCCTGAGCTAAGGTACCACAAACTAGAGAAGTTTGCTTACTCCTTAGTGATAGCCTCACGAAGGCTACGACCTTACTTTCAGGCTCATACAATAAGAGTCCGTACAAACCAACCCATGAAGCAAATCCTCCAAAAGACGGATGTTGCAGGGAGAATGGTTCAATGGGCGATAGAGCTCTCCGAGTTCGATTTGAGATATGAAACTCGGACAGCAATCAAAGCCCAATGCCTCGCCGACTTCATCGCAGAATATGCAGGAGAACAAGAGGAAAAACCGACTACATGGGAGCTCTATGTAGACGGATCCTCCAACAAAACAGGGAGCGGCGCAGGTATAATATTGGTAGATGGAAAAGGAACACAGATAGAGGTCTCCTTAAAATTTGAATTTCCGGCTTCAAACAATCAGGCAGAATATGAAGCCTTGATTGCCGGATTAAAGTTAGCAGAAGAAGTTGGCGCTACAAAGGTGATGATCTACAGCGACTCACAAGTGGTGACTTCCCAAATAAGTGGAGAATATCAGGCGAAGGATCCCAATATGAAGAAATACTTGGAAAAAACCTTGGAGCACCTTGGGCACTTTGCGGAAACCGAGGTTAAGCACATAACTCGGGATCTGAATAGCAGAGCTGACGCCCTATCCAAATTAGCAAGTACCAAACCCGGAGGGAACAATAGAAGCCTGATCCAAGAAACCCTCCAAGAGCCCTCGGTTTCAAAAACAGAGGATCAACAAGAGGTACTTGGGGTAGTCGGCCTAAACCTCGGATGGATGAATCCCTTAGTCGAATACCTGAAATTCGACATCCTCCCCAAAGAGAAGAAAGAGGCTAAAAAGATCCGAAGGGAAGCACAACATTATACTTTGGTGAGAAATGTCCTTTACAGAAGAGGGATATCAACGCCATTGCTGAAGTGCGTACCGACCTCAAGAACCACCGAGGTGTTGGAGGAAGTACATAGTGGGATCTGCGGAAACCATCTCGGAGCAAGGTCGCTGGCCAGGAAAATAATCCGAGCAGGATTCTATTGGCCGACCTTGCAGAAAGAAGCAACAGACTTTGTGAAAAAATGCCAACCATGCCAGATGCATGCAAATTTTCACGTGGCTCCCCCAGAAGAGCTCATCAGTATAACTTCCCCCTGGCCTTTCGCAAAATGGGGAATGGATTTGTTAGGTCCTTTTCCCCAAGCACCAGGGCAAGTCAAATACTTGATCGTGGGAATAGATTACTTCACAAAATGGATAGAAGCAGAACCACTAGCCACTATCACTGCTCAAAGAAGTCGCAGGTTCCTCTACAAAAACATTATCACAAGGTATGGAATACCTTATTCCATCACCACAGATAATGGAACCCAATTCACCGATTCCACCTTTAGAAATCTGGTAGCCAGTATGAAAATCAAGCACCAATTCACCTCGGTGGAACACCCACAAGCCAATGGGCAAGTCGAGGCAGCTAACAAAGTCATACTGGCAGGATTGAAGAAGAGATTACAGGAAGCAAAGGGAGCTTGGGCTGAAGAGCTCCCTCAAGTATTGTGGGCTTATAGGACGACCCCCCAATCCGCCACAGGGGAAACACCCTTCCGACTAGTTTATGGCGTAGAAGCCATGATTCCTATAGAAATCAGTGAGCAAAGCCCAAGGGTAATTCTCCACGATGAGGTCGGAAATGTACAAGGGCACAAAGAGGAGCTCGACTTGCTCCCCGAAGTCCGAGAGAATGCCCAGATAAGAGAAGCGGCACTAAAGCAAAGGATGACTACCAGATACAACAAGAAAGTCATTCGAAGAACATTTGCCTTAGATGACTTGGTCCTAATCAGAAACGACATTGGAGTCAACAAATCAGGAGATGGAAAGCTCGCCGCAAATTGGAAAGGGCCATACAAAATCAAGGAAGTGTTAGGGAAAGGTTATTATAAAGTAACCGACCTGGATGGCACTGAACTACCGAGGTCGTGGCATGCTTGTAATTTAAAAAGGTACTATAGTTAAAAGCGAACTTTACTCCCTGATGTACTCTTTTCCCAACTTCATGATTTTTTCCCAAAAGGGTTTTTTCTGGAGAAGGGTTTTTAACGAGGCATCATAGTAGAGGCTAAGGGAAAATATACTGTCAAGACCCTTAGTAGCAAAAAGGTACCTTCCCGATTAATAAAGATATTTTTTCATTCATAATATCTCTTATAATATCCTCCTTTATTTTTCTAAGTCTTTCTACGAAACGCGCCGACTTAAGCTCGACAAAGCGTGAAAATCCCATGAACTGACCTAGATGGTCGTCAGGATAAAACGACGAGGTACAAGTCGGTGTAAAGAGGTTATATAAGTCGATCGTAAAAAACTCGGGAACCAACCCGACTCATAAGTCGGAAAGTGATCCCGAGTAGGGAAACTTGGAAAACTTTGATCCACAGATCGGAGTATAACACCGAGTAGAAGAAAAACGCATCGCAAAAATAACCTAAGTCATAAAAACTCACTAAAGCAAAGTCGAGTATAAAGGATAACAAAAGAGATATGACAACCTGAAAAATTTAAAGCTTGCATACAAGCCTTTCCACGAAAAAGGCTCGAGAAAATAATACAAGCTAGCAAAAAGTTTTTTCGAAAAGATCAAACATATTTCAAAATAGAAAAGCATGTGCACGCGCAAAGTAACTTAAACCCTTATCCGAAAAAGGGCACCTACTTCGATTAGAAAACCCTTATCCAAAAAGGGCATTTATTTTGTTTAAAACCCTTATCCAAAAAAGGGCAACAAACAGAATATTTTGTTTACGGCCTTGAAAGGCCAGAAGCAAATTGTTCACAACCACCAGCAAATAAATAGAAGTTTAAAAAAGAGGGGACCCACAGGCCGGGCCCCCATATAGCCATAAAAATAAAGAAGTCATTTTTTGATCGGAGTAGAGGAATCACCACCACCAGGAGGAGCACCACCAGGACCGGGAGGAGGAGCCAAAGAGGAAGTCGGGGTAAGGATTGAAGAACTCGGAGCATCTTGGGGACGAGGAGGAGACTCAATAATCCTCTGTCCCCGAGTCTTTAGGTCTGACTCGGAAACGACCTCGGGAACAGGAGGATCAACAATGGCGCCATCAATAACTACTTTGTCAGGATGTAGTGGAGAAAGGTCCAAGTCGGGAGCGATAACTCTGACCTGTTCCAAGAAAATTCTCCAAGACTCCTCGGCACCATCGGCGATAGAGTCCTCCAACTCGGCGTATGCGTTCCGAGAAGTCAGCAAGTCCTTCCTCACGGCCACAATATCTTGAAATAAGCTGTGGTAGCTGTCTTGCGCCGTTTTCCTCAGATTCGCCTCCAAAGTGCATTGGGCCCGCAGTTTACCCTCCTCCTCCTTCAGGTGATCCCTCTCCTTCCTCAATTTATCCCTCTCCTCCTTTAACTCCTTCTCATGCTTTTCATAAATAAGAATCCTCCCCTCTAACTCCTCAACCCTCGAGGATGCCCCCAAAGAGCTGAGGGGAGCCTTCTCAAAAATGTCCAAAAGTTTGCCACAAACACCCGCCGCCCTAAAACTCTCCTCAGCCATGGTGGTAAGGTGGTTCGAACAGAAACATCATCCATACTGATAAAGGATAGATGTTCTTTCGGACGAATGCCATAGCATCCGCCTTAACCCCACCATCGAAGGAAGAAGAGCCAGACTCCAAAGTCTTGCGCTTCTTCTTCTCGGGCTCGGAGAGAATTGGGCTGAAGGGGTGGTCGGGCAACTCGAGGAAGAAATTACAATGGGTTGAGAAGGAGTGCCAGTGTTCTTAGGAGGAGGAGGTGGAGGAGGAGGAGAGGTGATCGCCCCGGACCTAGCCCGGGACTTCGCCTTGGCCTCTCGGACCCTTTGGTAGGCCTCCTGAGCGTTCTTTTTTGCCATATCTACAAAAGAAAACCAAGTTACAAGTCGGCATAATATAAGTCGCGGAAACTACTCGGAAATAAAGAATGCATGCACTACCTAGTTGAGATTGAACGAAAGTCGTGTTCCCTGAAGAATTTTTCTGGTATCCAAATATGGGGACCTCCCCACGCTTCTCGGAAAAACCCTACAATGGCCGCCTCCACCTCATCCAGTCATCGGGACCATATTTTCACAAGAGGAAGGCGGCGACCAATAAAGGGGAAGCGGGGGGAGGAATGCTCATCCAGGAAAAGGGATGGTGACCCTCTACGGCTTGAACTTTGAAAAAGAAGTTTTTAAAGTCGTGGAAGGATTCGTCAAAAGGGTGAAAATCCTCCGACCTTGAATGGCTCGGAAGGATACCCATTGCTGTTTATGTTGAGCCCACTAAAGGGCTTGGTCATATGGAAGAGAAGAAGAAAATCTTTAGAGAGGTCGGAAAGTCCAGAGCGTGGCTTATAAACTGAAATCTTCAAAAAACCCAAGAATTGGGTGAAGTTGAGTAGGGGCAACATTACAATGATGCAAAACAGATGTCTCGAATCTGAGAAAGGAAGAAAACACCCAAACGGGTGATCATGCACTCATACATAAAGAAAAATGAGGGGCCTCCTCATTCTCTCTCCCAAAACAGACCCGGTCTTCAGGACCCGGGATTATTAGTTCATATTTGGGCTCGTCCTCCTCTGAAGTACGAGCCTGTGATGAGTACGAAGATGAGTGATGAACTCAAAAAAGGAAAATCAAAAAACACGGCCCCTAAAGAAGAGAGATTCGAAACTAGAACCTACAGGTCAACCTATTTACTACATAAAGCATGGCATGGAAAAAACAAAACTAACCTTTATCCGAAAATGGAGGTTGGAGAAGAACAGAAGTCTTCGAACGCAAGGATGCAGCACGAACAAAGATAAGGAGAAGTTTGAAAGATTGCAGAAACGGAAAAAATGGAAAGAAAGGGAAAGTATTTATAAATACGCTAAGGGGCATAATGGTAAAAGACGAGGCAGTCATTAATGAGACTGCACCGTTACCAAGGTCCTCAATCCCTAAATAATCCCTCAACGGACACGACGCTTGAATTGACGTAACTGTCAGAAACTAAAAGTCACGAAAATCACGTCGGTTTCCAAAACCCGTGTTCTTTCAAACAAGTCGACTACGCACCCGAGTTAAACACTTGAACCCAAGCCTTAACAGGATCTTGGGCTCAAGTAGGGGCACTGTTCATACCCTGGCCCAATGATAAGGGCCCAGGTCCTATTAAAAAGCCTAATCCAATAGATTAAGCCTTACTAAACGCCGGCCTTCACATACGAAGTCGGTGTTCATCCCGACCTGCGATGAAGAAGTCGGTTATGAGATTAGCTGGCAGATAAACACTCATTCAAATGAGTAACCGCCCCGAAAATCTCTCTAACCACTTCATAAAGCCATATCTTAACCTCCCTAAGATAATGGGACGGTTATTATCCTAAAGATACGGCACTACTCCAACGGTGGTTATTGGCTCACCACTATAAGTGCACTGACACGCCCTCAGGTATTCCTAAGTCCAATACTCTCTAAGACCTGCTTACACCCTTGCTAACTTAGGCATCGGAGTGTCTTTGCAGGTACCACCCCCCATTCAACACGCGAGCACAAGTCGGAGGGAGCCTCCCGAGTTGCGGACCTACCCGGAGTTCTCCTCCATCACACACTTGGGCCGCCGAACGCCATCCATTGGACTAATCTCCGGTTACCTACCGTAACAATATGTATAGTAATTAAATAAATAATTCGGTCATTTTGATTAAATCGAACCGGAAACATGCATGTGAATGTCTCAGAAAATAATTTAAAAATTGTTGTCGTCAGGAGTCGAACTACAATCTTTTTATAAATTTCATGTTAAAGATTAATCCGTCGCGGATTGGAGCTCTATTTAAGAATTTGTCATTGGTCAATAAATTGCTTATTGCACAAAAAAAATTCAAACTCCCGACACATACTTAAGCAGACGAGTAATTTGACCATTCGATCAACCCAAATTAGTTATTTCACTTAATGATATTCAAAGACGTTACATAACAACATTCTTGAATCTTCACTCAACACTCAACAGAACACTTGTTTGTCACGTTTGACACATTCCTCATTCTCCTGGTTTATATAATTTATTTCTTTCGCCTTGTATACGTACTAATACGTCTAAGAATTTATTTTTTAATTTCAAAAATATTATTTAAATATTAAAATTAATTATTATGTATTTATATATAAATATATATAATTTAATTTATTTTGAATGTATATTTTATATTTTAATGTATATTAACTAATTTTAGTGTATACCTAATATAATTATTTTAATTCAATACGTGTAATAATAAGTTTATGGATCAAGATGATGCATGTTATGGTTTCTTAGATAAAGAAGTGGACATCGCCTTAATAATGCCATTTTCTGATACAGCTGCTTAGTATATACGGGAGTAACATTATTAAAATGGAAGAAGTGACAATCATATCAATCTTTTTTATAATATACAATGTGACAAAATTAAAATATATACAAATTAAATTTTTATTAAGTTACTTAAAAGTTGAAACTTAATATGCTTTTAGATTTCAACTGTAGTATACAAAACTGTGTTGTTTAGGCTAAATAAAATTTGAGTAAAATATTATTTTTGTTTCCAATGTTTAGGATAAGTTTTAAAGTTGTTCCTAATGTTCGAATCGTCCTATTTAAGTTTATAACGTTTTAAAATTGACTCAATGTTGTCCTGCTGTTAGAAATCTGTTAATGGAATTGACGGTAGGACAAAATTGAGACGATTTTGAAACGTTAGTGCGAGACTTAAATAGGACGAAAATGTTGGGGACAAAAACGATACATAGAAATAAATTTTAATTTTATCTTTCACTAATATCAATCTTTTACGAACATAGTTATTCAATTATTTTTTAATCATATTTAAGTAAATTACACTTAATTGCATTATTTTGATTCTAAATAATTTTTTTTTTATAATTTTATTCTTAAAAAAGTTTTACTCATCATGAAATGTTTATAAAATGACTAAAATCACATTACTTTATTGTATATGTATCATTTTTTTTCCACAACTTTATGTACCAGTTATTTTACAAATATTTTATGATGAGTAAAAATTTTTAAGAGTCAAATTATAAAATAAATAAATTTATTTAGAATAAAATTAATGTGATTAAATATAATTTACTTAAATTAGATGTGATTGAAAAATAATTAAATAACTATGTACCGTAAAAAATAATATTATTGAAGGATAAAATTAAAATTTATTTTTATGTATCATTTTCGTCCCCAACGTATCTATCCTATTTAAGTCCCTAACGCTTTAAAATCGTTTTAATTTTATCCCGTTGTCAATTTCATTAATAGATTTCTAACGGCAGTATCACATTGAATCAATTTTAAAATGTTAAGAAATATTAGAGACAACTTTAAAATTTATCCCAAATATTAGAAACAAAAATAATACTTTAATTAATAAATTTCTACTTATCCGTCACTATTCAGAAAGACATACACCTAGAGAACTAACTAAGATGTTTGAAGTTTGAACCATGAAAGTGACATAGATTTGAACATGTTTTTATGTGGTGGTGAGCACACCGCACATGCATCAGTTTGCAAGTTTCAGGCAAAAAATCTTTGATTTTATGTATTATTATTAGGAAAAGTCTACGGGGTCATCAATTTTATTGAATATTGGCCAGCATGTAACCAGCAGAAGAAGGTGAGCCATTGGATGAAATTTCACACCAATCTCACACCATCAAATCATCATTGATGGCTAGTTAATTACTAACAATCACAAAAATTGCTAGCCCCCTAACATTGCTCTTATTATTATTATTAGATAAATGCTATGCTTAGAAGATAGTGCTTATTTATTAAAAAATATTATTATTATTATTATTATTATTTTATGAGGATTGGACGAAACTGGTTTGTTTAACCAATTTTTATGGTTAATCAATTAAAGAGTTGATAAAATAAAAAATATTTTAAAATTATAAATTTTATATATAAATATATTATTTTATTATATTAAATAAATATTTAATCAAATTGATTTTTAAGATTTTATTTTCACTAGTTCATTTTCAAAATCTTAGTTTTATCTTATAGCCATTATAAAAGAAGAAAGAGAGGGACAACGAGAAATAAGTCAAATAACACAGGGAGAAAACCAAACTACGCGTTCTTTTACAATATAATTGTATAATAATAATGCCACAACATTGACTTTAATTTCTTTTCGAGTTTCCCTTTCTCAAAAATAATTAGCTACATGATAGAAAAGTTGTTTGTAATTTTATCTTTCAATGTTTGAGAAATATCAAGAAAAAAATATATAAGTAACTAACTAAGTGCAGCTAATTTTAGTTAATTTTTAAAATTTTTAAAAATATGTTTTCTATTATTTTTTATGTGTATGTACATTTTTTCTTCTTTTTCTTTCTCTTTCTCTTTATTTTCGTCAAATTTACGCCGCAACGCCATGCTGCCTATCATCGTTAGTCATGTGTCGGCGCTGCCCATACATCTCCGCACACTAGTCTGTGGTCGCCGCAACACCGTACACCAGTCCGTCGTGGACCTTGCTCACCATGCCACCATCATCTGGGCACTAGTTGCCACACACGTCGTCATCATTCTCTTCTTCTTTTCTGTCGTGCACTGCGTCCACTGCGCTGCTCATCATCTTATACCGATTGTTACACACGTCTTTTTCTTCTTCTTCTTCATTGGACACCACGTCTGCTGCGCCACCCATCGTCTTGCACCAGTCGCTACACACGTCCTCTTCTTTCTCCTCATCCTAGGTTTTGGATGATTCTTGTAACTAGTTTTGGATTTTTCTTTCTCTTAGATTTTAGATGTGCTTTTTTATATATTTTAGACGTTTTTTTTTCTTATGTTTCATATGGTTCTTCTTTTTAGGTTTTGGAAGTTTCTTTGATTAGTTTTTTAATTTTTTTTCAATATTTTTTTATTTGTGGTTTTGTTAGGTTTTAAAATGATGTTGGATCTCTTTTTTTATAGGTTTTGGATGTTTCTTTTTGTTACGTTTCGAATATTTCTTTATATTAGGTTTTGAATATTCGTTTTACAATTATTTTGGATATTTATTTTTATGAATAAAACTCTACATCTAAGCAAAATACTTAATCAAGTCTAAAAAAGTTATTATAACAACTTTTAAAATCACGCGTCTCCTTCTCCTTCTCCTTCTCTTTCTCCTTCTTCTTCTCTTTCTCCTTCTTCTTCTTCCAAATTTGCATAGGTTCTTCTTCTTTGTCTTCTTCGTTATTGTCATCACCAATAATACCAATATTTTGTTAACATCTCTATTAGTTCTGATTTTTTCTGATGCCATCATTAAATAATTTCGATTCATTTCTTAGTTTATTTCAGTTCATTAAATAATTTCGATTCATTTCTTAGTTTATTTCGTTCATTTGTGTGTTAATTGAGGTTCAATTGATGCTGCTGATAAGTATTGATCAATTTTTTTATTCTTTAAGTAATTTTTTAACTATTTGTTCAAATCTGAATCGAATTTAGTTCATTTATAAATTGAGTTAGGTTCACTTGATATTACTTTTAAGTTATTCCTTAAGAAATTCAGTTCATCTCTCAGTTTGGTTGAGTTTATTTGCATGCAGAAATAAATTGAAATGTGTCTTTTTTTATTGATTGAATGTTTATCACTTTATGTTCAAATATGAACCGAATTCGGTTCATTTGTGAATTGAATTAGGTTCACTTGATACTACTATTAATTTTTCACCAAATCTAAATCAAATTCGATTCATTTTTGAATCCAAATGAATCTCAATTAAAAGGAGGAAAAAGAAAAAACGCAGCAACAACAGCAACAATAAAAGAATGACGATTGAGAGAAAACACTGAGAAGAAGAAGAATGAATGCGAAAAAGAAGGAGGAAGACGAAGACGAAGAAGGAATGCGAAGACAAAGAATGAGAAAAGCAAAGAAAAAAAAAGGAAGAACGCAAAGACGAAGACGAAGACGAATAAACGTTATTGAAATGCGCGTGTATACACACGGATGTAATGAAAATGATTTTTGTTGAGCTTGGATCTGCTTAGTTAGACTTAAATACAAAAATACTTGGAGGTATAATTAGACTTTTTTTATTTGATTTTAAATATTTTTTTTTTAATTTGGAATATTTCTTTTCAATTAATTTTAGATGTCTTTTATGATAATTTAAATTCACAACCTGTCTAAAAAAAATAAAAAAATGACACAATTCTTTTTTTTAATGAATTTCTTTTTTCTACTGGTTGATTATAGTTGATTGTATCCTTAATTGATTACCTAATAAATTTGTAACAAAATACAGGAGGAGGTAAAAAAAAAAAAAAAAACTCAAATTGATGGTTTGTCGATTTTCTTTACGGAGAAAAGAGGAAAGTGTAATAATTATTATTAGACCAACACTACATACTTTTTATACCTAAGCGCAAATATGATTGTTATTAATCAATTATATATTTAAATCACTTTTTAATTAATAAAATAAAGAGAAGGTATATTACTGATTGTTAGAAAAATATTAGTATAAAGATAATATCTGTTATAAAAAATATTATAAAAAATACAGATGTAATGAGATTTAAGAAAAAAAATATATTCAAATCTTGTTTTTTATTTTTTAAAAGAATATATATTCATATCTTAACCCAAATAGTATTTACAAAGTTTAAAGTGAGAATTCTTTATTTTAAATAAATTACACTCAAAATTTATTAGCTTTAGCTAAGATATAAATACGTCAACATATGCGAGTCAACCTAATCAAATAAAGAAATATTCGCAGCTAAGAACTAACTCAACTAGTTAAATTATATGTCTCTTAATATGCTGTATTTGGATTCAAATCTTGATTAGTACATTAAATATGTGTAGATGAATATATAGTATGAATGTGTTGTGATACTTAAAGATTGGAGTTTGTCCAATTCACTTGACGGGTTGAACATTAACCTTTAGTCCATGGATTTCATGAAAAAGAATGAAAAGTTATTTTAAGTTTTTTTTTCTTTTATTTGCTCAAGTTATGATCCATCCATGATCTAATAGAGTGGGAGCATTCTATCCGAGATATTCCTCTAGTCCTTTATAGTTTATGCTGATGGTAGTTTTTGTTTCCTTTGGGCCTAAGGAATTTTTTTTGTAAAAAAAAAGAGCTTTTTTATTTGCTCAAATTCACTCTGATGTATCATGATTTAATTGAGTGTTGCTTTGAACTAACTTAAATGTAGATATTTTAAAAAAGAAAGTAACAGGTATATGTCATCGTCATATAATGATCATTGATATACACCCGACACAAAATATTTTTCATTATATTTTCAATACGATAGATATGAGACATTTATAACAATATTTCACTATCTGATTTTTTAGAAAGGCACCCTCAAGATATATATTTTTGGGCAGGCAAGTTTTGTACCTTTCATATTATATGAATTATGCTCTTGCTTTAATAATATTATTAGGTTATATTTGTCTTTTTGGTGATGGTATGATTCATAAAAATGCCGAGGGTATATGAAAACTTAACTACTAAATTCATTATAAAATATTTGGTATAAATATATATATGTTATTTTTCTAATTATAGCTAAAAATGTATTAAAATTATATTTTTAAAAATATATATATAATATTTGATAATTTTGTCACAATTTTTATATTTTTAGAGCTTTTTAGTTTATGTTGATCTTTTATATGCATCTAAATCTTTCGAAGACATTTTTAGAAATGAATATTTTCATACATAGTAGATATAAAAAATTTTTGCACAAACAACTAATTGGGTATTGTTACATTATTAAAAAATAATAAGTTTTTAATTATTATCTAAAAATCTATGATTAAATTATTCTATTTTAAAAATCTTCAATTAAATTTCTACGCTAGTTTTAAATTTATAATTAAATCGTTTTTAATAACAAAGATTACAAAAATATTTTCATTCGTATCATACTATTAGCGAATATAAGTGGCAAGCAGGCTTAAATTTGTTGAGTCGGCCCGCGTAATTAAAAAAAAATAGATTGGAATGAAAAATTCGGATCGCCAAAAAGTAAAAACCCGCCTAGCTCACAGCTTTGGTGGGCTTTGGCATGACAGAGCGGATTTTTTCGCCGGGCTTAGTTTTTTTTTGGGTAAGGGGGTATTTTCGTAATTTTTTTTTGTCAAAATCCAACTTCTTCTAACCCAACTTACAAAGAGTATAAAGATGAAAATTGAATGTTTTGTATTATATTTATGTTACTTTGAAGACAATATTTATAATTATGCTTATTTTGTTTTGGAGAGAATATTTATAATCATGTTTTGGATGAAAACTTAGTTTATAATTATGTTTATTAGATATTTATAATTACAAAAACTTTAATGTTTGTGAATATAAAAAATATATTTTTTTATGTTTTTAGAAATTATAAATTTATTAATATGGTTGTGAAATTATATATATTATTTAGTAGTTAATAATAAAAAAAATAAAAGATGAGCTTTGCTGGACTTAACCCGCCAGCCCACAGTTAAGCGGGGCTAAGCATGTGCAAAAAGTTCCTAACCACTAAACAAATGATACTTGTATTATTTAAGAGTTATTTATGTCATTATAATATTTTTTTTTGTCAACCCGCGAGTTAGGGTTAGGGTTGGGTATTTCTCAACCTGCGGATAGGGTATGATTGAATGTTAGTTAAAAACTCAACCCGCGGGTAGGATTAGGGTTGAGTTCAAACCCTATCCTACCATACTCATTGTCACCCCTACCAAAGAGCGGACTTCTGGCAGAGCGGATTTTCCAGCTTGCCACTCCTACTAGCGAATATACCTCAATATACTTTGTTAAATTAAATGTTTTTTGAAAACAGTAAAGATGTGATTATAAATTTTAAGTAAAATTAATTTTTATCAAATTTGTAGTTAAGTCTTTATATTTTTTTAATTAAATTTTTATAATTTATACCATTGTTAGTTTTGTAATTAAGTCCACGGTAAATATTAAAAAATTATAATATGTGAATTTACTAATAAACCCATACCCTTACTTTATACTTTACATAGGATTTATACCGTTTAAATCTCCTTTCCCTTTAACCTTTTCATCTGATGTGTTCATCAAATTTAATTTTATCAACTTCAAAGAAAGTAAGATTTTTACAAAGTGGTTCTAACCCTTCTCCCTGGCGCAAGTAGAAAATTGCCATCCACAACCATCGTCGTTACCGTCACCCTTGGAGTACTTATACAAAAATTACCGAGCCCAATGGTCCAACCAGTCGAACTATGACTGAACACTTTAAAGTTTGAACCGGGCATTGGTGAACCTCTTGAACCGGAACTCAAAACTTTTTCTCCGCATCCGTTTTTTCCTAACCAGAATCTCTAAACGACACCGTTTCAAAAGGAGAAGGAGAAAACAACTACGACGGAAAGAAGAATTGTCAGGTTAGTAGTAGCCAAGGACTCGTGTATCTCTCCGCCTCCGCCTCCGCCTCCGCTCGCCACCGCTCGCCACCGCAGGTTCGTCTGCTCCCGCCGCTGCTTTCGTCAGAAACTGTTTGGAGCTGGTTTAGAGAAGTATCATGAAGAAGGATGCGATGACCGATAGGACTCGGAATCGGAGCTTCCCGGTGGACCCGAATGTGCCACGATGGGTTTGTCAGAACTGTCGCAATCCTCTCTGCATCGTCGGCGTGGATTCCTACGCCGACAAGTTCTTCTCCGACCCCTCTCGCTCCGGTCAGTTAGGGTTTCTTCCCTTCCTTTACGCCCTATATATTATATCATTTAAGAGATTATTAAATTCTTTTGTTAATTTTTTCACAATTCGTGATTTAATTGATTGCATTAATAAATCTGTAAATTGGAACATGCTGTGATATGCTTACTTGCGATTGTTTATGCCTGATAAAGGGATGCAAGGATCATCAATTCATGTTGCCAGTAGTGTGCTAAGTACGACTAAGATGGATAATTCGTATGTTGTGTTGCCGAAGCAGAAACCTCCTCGTCCTCGCTCCGGCGCGAACAGTCAGCCTGATGCTGCCGCTGCTTCGCAGCCAGGAAAGGCTATGGAGGAGTCTTTTGTTGTTGTGTACAAGTCAGAGTCTGCCTCTGATGGCAGTGGGAGCCACGTGGCTCCCAGCGGGTCTGATCACAATGGCCATTTGCAGCCTCATAATTCGGGGTTTAACGCGACTATTACTGTCCTGACTCGTGCATTTGATATTGCCACGACGCAGACACAGGTATTGATTGAAGAAACATATAGGTAGTGTTTGAAATATGCAAAAGTAGGATTTGATGATTTGAGCTGTGATTCACTTCTTATGTTACGAATGCTATTGTTTGATTTGATTGCTTTGCCTTTGAAAACTTATCGAAATTGAAAGGAATCAATTTGGTTATGATACTTGAATACAATAGAATAAAATCGATTTCTATTATTGATTTTTGAAGCAATTAAATTGTTCCATCTCAGGTTGAGCAGCCTTTATGCCTTGACTGTATGAGGGTATTGTCTGATAAGCTTGATAAGGAGGTTGAAGATGTCAACAGGGACATTGAAGCATATGAGGCCTGTCTTAAACGTTTGGAGGGAGAAACTAGAGATGTCCTCAGTGAGGCTGACTTTCTCAAGGAGAAATTGAAGGTGCTCGTCAGGTTCACTATCTCCATTTTGTTCGTTAGTTTACTATTTCTTGATCAAGCAAACTGTTAGTATTCAGTGGTAATAACTGTAGAGATAAATCGATTAATAAACAATAATTGCTGCCAGTGCATGTTTGCATGATATATTGGTTGATTGTACAGTAAACTCGCATTGCAAATTGTCATCGTTTATAGGTTATCTTGCCATGGTTGCATGCAGAAGGGGGTGATATCACACCATAATTAATAAAATTGCAAATCTTTAATATAATAGCACACTTGCTGTTGCAACTTGCAACAATAATAAGTTCTAGGAAGTCCACTTGGATATTGTTCTATGTTGTCTTGAATTTTGTTTAAGCTTCCAATTCTACCCCAATCCCGAGGTAATCTGATCTTGCATATTAGCTTTATCAGAATTTTATAATGCCCACTTATATGTACTACATATCTGGAAATTAATGTAAACATTTGCTAATATCTATAAGATATATGCTATTTGTTTCCATCTCTAAGTGGAAATGATTGTTTTACAGCACCTTTAATTTCAAATCATTCTTTGCTGTGGACATATGGAATTGATATATGAGTTGTTTTTACCTTGAGAAATTCTGTTATGGTTACATCATTTTGTTTAGGATGCCATCTAATTTTTTTACCAAGCTGAATTAGTGATTTATTGCTGAATGTAATTCAAGATTGAGGAAGAAGAAAGGAGGCTTGAAGCCGCCATTGAAGAATCTGAGAAGCAGAATGCTGAAGTAAAAGCTGAACTAAGGGAACTAGAGTTAAAGTCAAGCCGCTTTAAAGAATTGGAGGAACGGTATAGGTTTCCATGCTCCTTACAATGCGATATTTTTTAATAAAATGACAACATAGTGCAAGATGCTTCATAGATCCTTGATTCTTGGATCCTAAAAGAATATTTGCTACAAATGTGGAGTGATCTTTATTTCTTGTTCTCTGAATCTTTTGGATGCTTGATTCAATCTCTGATTTCATGTGTCTGAAATTGTAACAGGTACTGGCATGAGTTTAATAATTTTCAGTTTCAATTAACTTCTTATCAGGTTTGTCAGTATTTTTTTTTTCCTGCCTTAGTTGAATACCCACATACTATCTACCCATGGTCCATGGAAATTTTATTCTAGCAATTTTGTTTGGGGTTGCTTTATGACTATGATTTGAATACCCACATATCATCTGTGTATTTCATTTTCTATTTTTAGTTAGAGCATCTCTGTTTATTGCTTTTATTTAGTGACTTTGATGTCTGAGCACTGAGCAAGAATAGTTAAATAAACAGGAGGAGAGAGATGCCATTTTGGCCAAGATTGAAGTTTCACAAGCACATTTAGAATTGTTGAAGAAAACCAATGTGCTTAATGATGCCTTCCCCATTTCACATGATGGAGAATTTGGAACCATCAACAATTTTCGACTTGGAAGGCTCCCCAAAATTCCAGTAAGATGCGAGCATGTTATGTTTCTTGTTTTAATGTGTTGTTGACCCTAATGTGCATGGTCTTTGTTTCTTGATTTGCATCTTTGACATTTAGAGTAATTGACAAGCTACCATGTTATATGAATAATATTGAATACACAGTCATCAGTTTGAGTTGCAATACTATTTATTTGTTTCATGCTTTGCCCAATTTTCATTCTGGATTGTGGTCTGAAAGATCTGCTTCTTCTGAATGCTAAATTTTGCAGTTTTTCATTCCTGTTATCTTAAATATTAGTTCTTGCAAATTGAAGATTCAATCTTTTTACATGATATTTACTATTTGCATAATTTTAGGTTGAATGGGATGAGATAAATGCTGCATGGGGCCAAGCTTGCCTTCTCCTCCATACAATGTGCCAGTATTTTCGACCAAAGTTTCAGTATCCATTTCATTATGCAAATAGGACTATCTTTTTTCTAGTTATTTTTAATGTAGTTGAACTTCTTCTGGGTCTTAGTGAATCCAGTTCCAAACATGTGATTGGAATTCTTAATGCATGACTTATCAAATCCTTATTCATAGAATAAAAAAAAGTGCTTGTTCAAATTATTTTCTTCTTACAGCTGTTATGAAGAAAATATCACAAATAATGATTTTGGAAGCATACTTCTGCTTCATGGGCATATGCATTTAATTTAAGATCTTGGAATTCAAGCTAAGGTCATATGTATTTAATTGTTAAAATCTTGTCGGAAGGCAAGCTAAACTTCATTTAAGTACTATTATCCTCTTTTGCTGTATTGCGTTACATGGACACTATTGTCCACTCTTTTTCCCCTCTAATTATTTTTTAATTTTGGGGATAAATTTCTTGAGATAATGTCTACAAATATTTGGTGGCAGATAATCTAGGTTGCTGCTAACAGTTTAATTAGAATTCGGATTTTTTATTTGTATCTTTTGTATTTATGGTATATTATAGGTTTTTAATTGTATTGAATTTTTATGGCTAACTGAAACTTTGTCCTAAATGTTTACACATCTCATTGGCCATTCGATATCCTTAATCCATCGATCTTTAGATATCGGATAAAAATAATTCCTATGGGCAGCTACCCACGTATCACAGATAGCAACAACAGTACCTATGAGCTGTAAGTATGCTACATGTTGTTTTTGTTTTAGCCATTTTTTATTTGTCTTTATTTGGAATATAACATTTGATTTAGTCTTAAGTGGAGTCAAAATCTGAAGTATAATGTTTGAAGGGATGTCAGATTCAACTGGCTGGCTGATAGCAAATTCAAATTGTCCAGCTTTCAGTTATATACATTTATATACAGAGTTAAGTCATGGTTGATTTGTTTCAAAACAATCATCATTGGATGGGGTTGATTTTGCAGGTTTGGTCCAGTGAACTTGTTCTGGAGTACACGCTATGACAAAGCAATGACATTGTTTTTGGCATGTCTCAAGGATTTTGCAGAATTTGCCAAGTCCAAAGATCAAGAAAATAATATTCCACCTGAGAAATGTTTCAAACTTCCATACAAGTAAGTACCATCGCATATAATACTGATACATATTAATTGTAGTGTGTTTTATCTTTGGACACTGACCAAATGCCTAAAAGTTTACCTTCCACTGTTTCACATTGAGATCACATTACTCTTAATTGTCGGATGAAGAGAAATTTGGTGTTGGTGTCATCAAATTTAAATCCTTTTGAATTACATTTCATGCCCTTTGCTACGTATGCTGACGAAGAATTATGGAGGGAATAATACCCAAGGGTTCATTTTGTGCTGATCTCTGAGAGTAATGTGATGTGACTCAAGGCATAACTTATGATATCCATGAGCATGTTGTTTAATTAGTCATAACTGATGGAATTTATGTTGCTTTTGAACAAATGCATGAGATTTACAGCTCTTTGAGTCTTTTCCGCAAAGAGGAAAGAACCAAACTAAGCCTGCTCTGTGTCCATAATCTCTTCTGGTGCATATCCAGGCTGGATTTCTATCTCTGCTCTTCCCTTTCTTTATTAAATACAAAAATACAGACAGTAGACTGTAGAACGGGAATGAGCTAAGCTTTACTATGTTTGTGCTTTGACGTGGACTGGTATTTATGAACAATTCTTTACATGCCTTCATACAGATCTCTAAATAGTTTGTGAGCTGAGTTTTTCATTGATAATAGTTCTCGAAATTTCTCTGAAGCTTTGCTTTTTCAAGACCTTTACATTTGGGCGTTGGCTCTTGCATTAAATTTTATCCAAACAAATTTCTTCTTTACTGGAGATCCCAAAGTTGGTTGTGAAATAGAATAAACTTTCACATGGGTCAAAAGTTGCTTCATTGTAAAGTAAAAGCTTCACAGTTTCTTTCACGGAGAACTTAATGTCGTACATCCAGTTATTTATATTTCGACGATTCACGCCATTTTTATTTTGTTTTGTTTTGTTTTGTTTGTTTGTTTCCAGTATTAGGTATACTTGTTAGTTTGTGGTATTTAACAAATGACAGATTTTTGGATGATTTGCAGGATTGATAATGACAAAGTGGAAAACTATTCCATCACTCAAAGCTTCAATAAGCAGGAAAACTGGACAAAAGCTCTCAAGTACACCCTTTGCAATTTGAAATGGGCTCTCTATTGGTTTGTTGGGAACACCAACTTTCAACCTCTTTCAGCAATCGTATCTTCACATTCTGAAGTGCCTGCTGTAGGTTCTTTGTACACAAAGCGAGGCACTGAACCCAACAAGTCTTAATCTTCAAACCTTGAACATATGCTAGCTAGGTTTTAGGCTTACACCACACCCAAATGTGTACATAGAAATATTTAGTTTTTAGAATACCATGGTGTGACAAGTATTCAACATTTGATATTGTATGTGGAAATCTATTCAATAGCTATAGAAGTATAGAACTTCTCTTCCTATACAAAGTTCAGTGTTAAACATAAACTGTTCTTCTTCGTTTAGGTACATCAGCATAAACTTTTATCTAAAAGAAGACGAATTTCTTTGGAAATTCAGTGTACATATCATCATCATCATTATTAATAATAATAAAGTACAATACATGTTAAGGTTGTAACAAAAAAGGATTCATGTTAATAGATTTTATTTTATTTTTTCCATTAAGTAATTTATCATTAGGGAATTTCGATGGTAGTCTTAGAATTTTGGTATTTAACTTTCAAAATATTAATTATGTCTAAAGTTTGTGATTAAATCGTAACCATCGATATACAATAGGTATCGGCAGTTATAGAAATAATACCAAAATAAGGGTATTGTAACCTATTAGTGATAGGGGTGGCAATATGTATCTTACCCGTGGGTATCCAATCCAACCCTATCCGGTCGGATAGGGTTGTCAACCCGATCCGCAGCGGGTAGGATAGAGTTCTCGTGCGGGTCGGGTAGGGTGTGGGTTGAGTCTCAACCCTACCCGATCAACCCGCACCTCATATATATATATATATATATATATGTTATATACTTATATATAAAAATATATTTTAAGTAGACGTTGAACTAAATACCTCTCATTAAATGCAAGATCAACCCGCACCTCATATATATATATATATATGTTATATACTTATATATAAAAATATATTTTAAGTAGACGTTGAACTAAATACCTCTCATTAAATGCAAAAGATTCTTAGTCATTAAAAGAAAATTATTAATTGATAATTTAATAAACTTTTTTTACATAAAAGTCAATTCTATTTTAAATTATCATAAAGTTATATAATAATATTGCATCTTTTTTTGTAACCCGCAGATAGAGTCGGGTACCCGCAGATTAAGAGCGGGTAGAATTAGGGTTGAGATATTCTCAACCCACGGGTAATATAGGGTTGAATTTATATAAAACTCTCAACCCGCGAGTAGGGTTAAGGTTGACTCAAAACCCTACCCTACCTTACCCATTGCCACCCCTAATTAGTGAGTGTTACACTAGAAGTTCTTTGATGCCTTTGAATTTTATTAAGTGAAATGATGCTTTTAAAAGTAATGTTGGGTTCTAAGTTATATACAATCACATTTCTAAAGGAACGTTTATAAAATGCCATGATGTTATGGAAAAAAGAGAATCCTACATCATCTACTGTCATTGGTTCCCCCATGCAAACACTAAAAGACGAAAACCCCCCTCATTTTCATGACATGATCACATGAAACATCACTACCTGTCACGATTCTCCTCAGAGAAAATTAAACTAGCCTTAATCAGTTGAACCTGCTTTTGCTTTTCTTAATGCCAAAGGAGTCTTCTGAATTTAGAATTATATACTAAATATGATAATCGTTTAGAGGACGTTAACTCCAAGGAATCATTGGCACTATTATATAAACATAACACATCATTGCTTCACCCAATTACACAAATACACATACACAAGTACCTCAATTTCAATATGGCTACCCTTATTGTTTTCACTCAACCATCTCCTGTTGAAGATGCTGAGGCTCTACATAAGGCTTTCAAAGGTATCATATATATAATCATTTTTTACATTTTTAATTTATTTTATTATAATTAAAATTTATGTCTATATAATTTATGTGCTGTACCCTGTGATTAATTGATTAGTTATTATTATTATTATTATTATTATTATTATTATTATTATTATTAGGGAGCCACTTAAATAAAGACGTTAAAAACGTCTTTTTTAAAGATGTTTTTTAAAATTAAAATTTAACACATATAATCAATTAAATTATATTATTTTTATTAAAATTAGACCGGATAAATCAGTTTAACAAAAAAAATAATGAATTAAATTTTGAATCGATATAAATTAATATTTTTTATAAAAAATTATTACAATATCATTGTTATAAAACACAACTAAAATATCCATATTATATACATATATATATATATATATATATATATATATATTAATTTTGAAAACTTTAAATTTTAACCCCTATAACAACAAGGAAGAAAAGGACTAAACTTTAGGATTTTCAAAATTAATATATATAATAAGAATATTTTAGTCATTTTATATAATAGGGGTATTGTAGTCATTTTTTATAAAAAATAATATTAATTTAGACCAATTCAAAATTTAATTACTTATTTTTCGACTAAATTAATTTGTCTGACCTAATTTTGACAAAAATAACACAATTTAAATGATTGTATGTGTTAAATTTTAATTATTAAAAAATATCTTTAAAAAAAATTGTTTTATGCATTTTTATGGAGCATCTCCTTATTATTATTATTATTATTATTATTATTATTATTATTATTATGCGGTTCACATTGTTTGATACACTAAATACAAATGCATTGGGTGAAGTAGCAGTACTGCTGCTGCTGCACAGATTAAAATGACATAAAGTTCACTCATGAATACTCATACTCTTGTCTGTTTATTGAAGTTCAAAAATCAAAACTTCAAACTTAAATTTAATTTTAATTTTAATTTTAGCTTTTAAAATTTCTACTCAAATATTAAGATTATTACTAACACTAGATATTATATATATATAAATTAATTTATAAATCCACCTCTTGTCAAGTTTTTTAGTTGTGTTATACTTATGTTGTATTTGGATATTGTTTCTAAGACAAAAATATCTAGATAAAAATATAAAAATTAATAAATATATATAATATATATATTTTGAAATATTACTTGAAAGACAGAAAAACATGCACTGTCTTCAAGTGAAATACAACTCACATGCTTATCGATGATTTCCAAGACCTTGGTTAGTTGGTATTGATGCTGATTCAATATTCAGGACAATTGGACAAAAACAAACTTAGAATTCACTAGAAAGTAGATAGATACCATTAAAATCATTACAATTATTAAGAACTCGTATATACCCATATATATTTTTCAATTTTCTATTGATATTAGGTCCAAATATATGCAATGTAATATTATTCAACTTTAGTCCTTTGTGTTTGGGGTTATATTTATTAGCAATATAGATTTTTAGTATCATTTTGATAATTTACCTAATTTAAAATCAAAATTGATTAGAAATATATTTATCAATATACCCTTATTTAATAATCAATTTAGCTAAATATTCACACGAAAATATCTTTATATGAATAACAATTAAGATTTAGACACGCACTGTATTAAACAGTTTAGTCAAATATATTAAATCATTTAACAGTTATTAACTAACATTTTCACCACCAATTTATAATTTTAATGTTTTATTTTGGGTAAAGTATATTTTTTGTTCCTGAAGTTTGATAAAAGTTTCAAAAATACTCCTAAGTTTTATTTTGTTTCAATTTTATCCCAAAAATTTTCGATTTGCATTAAATATATCCCTGACGGATAATTTTTTCAAAAAATTTAAGATCAATTCAATATCCACAAGATAAGAACAACCCTCAACACAAGCAAATCAAACATAATTTTCATGCATTATTGTTAGATTGGTCTTAAATTTTTTGAAAATGTAGCCGTTGAAGGTATATTTGATGCAAATTGAAAACTTTTGGGACAAAATTGAAATAAAATAAACTTAGGGGTATTTTTGAAACTTTTGCCAAACTTCAGGAACAAAAAATATACTTTATCCTTTTATTTTTTTTTACTGTGTTGAGGTTAATACTGTACAGAGAGAAAAAATAAGAATAAAAAGAAAACTCATAACAAATATTACATTGAATGATATTAAAAATTAGAGGCAGAATGATATTATATATATTTATATATATATATATATATATATATATATATATATATATATATATAGAAGAGCTTTGAAGTTAAACTCATCATCATAAAAATTCAGAAGCAGCAGCAAAATATTAAACTATGGCAACTCTTATTGCTCCCAGCAACCATTCCTCAGCTGAAGATGCTGAAGCTCTCCAAAAAGCATTCAAAGGTGTAAATAAATAGGATCATCATAATCATCATCTAGAAGCTCTGGTGATTTTTTTTTAAATCTAAATTTGATGATAGTTTTTGAATTGTGCAGGATGGGGAGCTGATGATAAGACCATTATAGCAATTCTTGGACACAGAAATGTTCATCAGAGGCAGCAAATCAGAAAAGCTTATGAGGAGCTTCACCAAGAGGATCTCATTAAGCGACTCGAATCCGAGATCTCTGGTGACTTTGAGGTATAATATTTTTTTTGGTTAGGATTGAAGTTTTCATGAGTAATATACTTTGTGTAATAATCTAACAAATAAATGTTAGTTTGTTAGACAAAGTGCCACTAATGTTTGTTTTTGACAGAAATATTTTCGCCACAATAAAAAGAAGTTTAGAGTTTAAAAATTAAAATTAGAGATATAATCGTTTATATTAAGGTATTACAATTTTTATGACCAAAAGTTCTAAAAAAAAAAGCCTATGCAAATTTCACCTAAACTTAGAAGAAATTGTGAAAACCCTAGACCCTGGACCCTAAATTTAAAAGAAATTCTTGTGTAAAGAAAATATAGTAAACATATAACTATTTACGTGTCTCTTTTTAAACGGATGCACATTGGATATAAAATAGTGTTGATGGTGATTTTGTATACTTAACATGGATGTGATTTGATTTGATCCTAACGCAATTCAGAGAGCTATGTATCGTTGGATGTTGGAACCTGCTGATCGAGATGCTGTTCTAGCGAATGTAGCAATCAGAAATGGGAAGAAAGATTTGCATGTAATTGCGGAAATCGCTTGTGTTTTATCGGCTGAAGAGCTTTTGGCAGTGAGGCGTGCCTATCGCCACCGCTACAAGCGTTCCTTGGAAGAAGATGTGGCTGCTAACACCACTGGCCACCTTCGCCAGGCAAGTCGTTTTCTATAAATGTTTAAAATACTGACAAATCTATTCATAAAAAAAAATTTAATTATTCTATTAGTTTTTATAGTTTTACAAAATTTTTAATTAGAATTTTATATATATATATATATATATATATATATATATATATATATATATATATTAATTGAGTCCTTGAACCAGAGTTTTTTTAATTGGGTCTTTATACTTTTTTCTTTTTATTTTGGCTTCTGTACCAATATTTTTTAGTTGAGTCCTTATACAATTAAACCAATTACTGTCAAGATGGATCTAATTGAAAAAAAAAATCGTGCAGAGACCAAATTAAAAGAAAAAAAGTATAGAAACCTAATTGAAAATTTTGCAAAACTATAGGGATCAACAGAGTAATTAAACCTAAAAAAATTTAATCATTGAAATACTTTTACCACAATGACACCATCTTTCATAAATAATTAGTAGTTAGTTTTGTTTATTTATGAATAAATTTGCCAGTGTTATAAATTTTTATAAATAAAAATAATTTTATTTAATAAAAAAATGATGTTTTGGTCAACTGTTAATTTATTTAGTCAATTATTATTTTTTTATAAAATTATTAATTTAATCTTTTGTGTAAATGATGTTGAATTTGAGCAGCTTTTGGTTGGATTAGTAAGCTCATTTAGGTATGAGGGTGATGAGATAAATGCAAGACTTGCACAGAGTGAAGCCAATATTCTCCATGAAACTGTGAAAGAGAAGAAAGGAAACTATGAAGAAGCCATTAGGATTCTTACTACAAGAAGCAAGACTCAACTTGTTGCTACTTTCAACCGCTACAGAGATGAGCATGCCATCTCCATCAGCAAGGTTTTTTTTTTTTTTTTTCATTTTCTAAAGTTTTAATAATATATATATTATTTGGTAGAGTGTAAGGTGGCTGTTATTAAAATAATATTTTTTTAATTTGAAAAATAAAAGTAGTATTACAAAAATATAAAAAAACAATTACGATTTAATTTTAATAATACTTATTGCTAAAATTGTATAGCTACCATAACATGCGCTATATTATTCTTTACTAATATTGATGTCTTCGTACGAAAATAGATTTTTGACTTTTTCTTTCGAAGACAAATAAGTTTTGAATACAAAAACATTTTTTATTTTCTAAAACGCGAGATATCTCAATCTTTCTAAAAGATCTATTTGTCTTTATATATTTTAGACGAAAGATTTAAATGTCTCGCATTTTAGAAAATAATAAATGTTTTTGTTTAATTAATCAAGAACTTATGTGTTTTTGAATTATAAAGTTAGAGATTTATTTATCTTTAATTTCTCTAAAAATAATTGTCTCCTTTTACACTTAGATCCTTTAATTTCTCTGTAATATCTACAGAAATTGCTAGACAATCAAGCTTCTGATGATTTCTACAAGGCATTGCACACTGCAATTCGTTGCATCAATGACCATAAAAAGTACTATGAAAAGGTCAGCTTCAAAAATTTCTAAATGCATCCATAACATTATTAATTTCATGGCAATTAGAACTAATGAGTTCTTGTTTGATTTGTTGTATACAGGTTCTGCGCAACGCGATAAAAAAGGTTGGGACCGACGAGGATGCGCTGAGCCGAGTGGTGGTGACAAGGGCTGAGAAAGATCTTAGGGACATCAAAGAACTGTATTACAAGAGAAACAGTGTTCATCTTGAGGATGCTGTTGCCAAAGAAACTTCAGGGGACTACAAGAAGTTCCTCCTCACATTGTTGGGAAAACAAGACTAAAAATATTAAAATTTCTAATTAATTAATTAAGGGTTTGTATGTGTTGGTTTTTACATTTTAGTTCCTGTTGATTTGGTTTCAGTTGTTTTTGGTTCTCTAGCATGCATGAGTCTGTTTTTACTGAGTATTTGTCTCTTTTATTGTCCTTTGTTTCTTGTAGTTGTGAACTTAAGTTAATAAAATTCTATGTTTAGTAGTTTATGGAATGCCATTATTGCTTTATGTTTGTATCCAACTATTTTATGTGTATACAAAAAATCAATCACCAATACGATTCAAATTCTGAATCATCCCTCACAGGCTTAAAATTTTGGCACCTATTAAATTAGGGGGATATTCTATAAAGACGCTTAATATGTCTTTTTATAAAGACGCTTACATTTCACATTATTATTGTACGTATTAATAAATCGGTTATTTTAAATTTTTTAACAAATTAAAATAAAACTCATTTTTTTATAATAATAACTTTAAACCCATTTTTTTAGAGATTTAATTGTATTTTTAAATTTTTAGGAATTTAAATGTCCACAAAACAAAAAATCAGGGATATATTTGTCTTTTTATCAAAAAGTTTAAAGATATTCGGTTTAAATTGTGTAATTCAATCGGATCAAATCGGGTCTAATAATTATAATGCAAACAATTGGGTTTATTATTAATTTATTATTACTATAATAAACCGATTTTGTTATGATTTATTAAAAAATAAATTATTAACCAATTTAATAAAAATGTCTAATAACAACATGACACATATAAACGTCTTTAAAAAAAGACATTTTTAGTGTCTTTATTAAAGTGGTCTCCATCAAATTATCACACCACAAACCAATATTCGAATTCAAATATCGATTATATCCCAGTCCATTAGGAAATAAGGTAAGATGACCAAACTTATATAGAGAGGAGCAGCACCACCAGGTGCGTTACATACACCTCTAAAACCCTACTTCTGACATTTATTCTAACTTGAGTATCAAAGTATCTTTGTAGGTCGCTCCCACTATTTATCCAGTCGGAAAGGTAAAACCAACCCGAAAAATTGCGAATTCAAATACTTTAGGTAACTCACAAAAAAATTTGTACCTTGTTATTATTATAATCACCTAAACTTTACTACTATGGACAATCATGTTATTACAAAATCTAGCATATCTTGTTTGACCAGCCACAATGAACTTTCCTTGTAGGATAGAAGCCTGCTGTTATGTATAAATCTATGAATAATATATTTCCTAAACTAATTAGTGCATTAGGTAGATTTATAGATTTCATCGAATGAATGACATTAATTATTCTAAGCTAATAGCAAACACATAGTAATAGGTTATCAACTTTTTGTATTTTGTCTATGTCTATATTCGTAACTATAAATATATATAGACCGTTTTGCTTTTTTGATGAACATACTAATTAATAATATTATCACATATAAAAAGCAAGAAGCATAGTGTATAAGACATCATTAATAAGAAATTAAAGACATTAAACCATGGGTACACTCATTGCTCCTACAAACCACTCCCCTCTTGAAGATGCAGAAGCTATCCGAAAGGCTGTCAAAGGTACATGATTTGACCTTCGACTCAGTTTAGAGTTTAAAATTTAGAATTTATGATTTATATGATAAGATTTATTGACAAATTGCAATCCTTTCTCTCTTCTTTTAAGAAAGATTTAATCGAAAATAGAATATAATATAAAAATAGAAATAATTCGGTGCATAAATCTCGAGTTAACACAAAATATAAAAAAAACTATACCAAAACGTGTATTATATACCGTGTAGTTGTTTCCATGAATATAACAAAAAATAAGATAAAGAAAAAATATGTATATACAAAAAGTTACATTTTATACATAAAAAATTATTCAAAAAGGATTTCGACGCCCAAGTCAACAAAGGAATTACATTTTATACATGAAAAATTATAATCGAGACGTTGTTTGATAGTATGCTATTGTGGAATGAATTTGTTCTGCCTTCTATCGTTGATGTCTTGTCCGATTTATAGCCCAGTTTAGTGTGGAGTTAGTAGTTGGTTTCATCCGAGATCTTAGTGATTGATCTCATGGCGAGATTGTGGGGAGTGTTCTGTTAAGATGAAGCTGTTTTTATAATAGGTCGTGTCGAGGTATGTCTCGGTTTTGTCCGAAATCTTAAGGGTACAGTACAGTACACTTATAATTGAGAATCTTAATTCATTCTTTTAAATTGTATTATTTGTTATCATTAATTCACACATAAGATTTTAAGTTTTTTTTTCACATAAATAAATAATAAGAAGAAAAAAAATGTTTTTAGAAACATGGATTCATAGATGAAGGCATGTTAGTTAATTATGTATATGTTTGAAAAGTGTGATTTAATAATCTCTAAGAGAGTTAAAAAGAAAATGATATTGACAGGATGGGGAACTGATGAAAAAGTGATTATAACAATACTTGGTCACAGAGATGCAATTCAAAGGCAAAAAATCAGAGAAGCATATTATGAACTCTTTCAAGAAGATCTCATCAAACGCCTTGAATCAGAGCTCTCCGGTGACTTTGAGGTATATACAAATTCTACTATTGAAGCTCATTTGATTTCACATAAAGAAGAAATCAAAGCCTCTTTAGTTATCAAAATGTTTTGATTTTATGTTTTTTAGAGATAAATATAATAAAAATTAATACATAAATCAATCATCAATAATAAATACTATAATAAGTATTTTGGTGATCGAATTCCAAAGACTTGTTTAAACACTACAACAAACGCGGCAGATGGCGGCGGTTGGAACTTTGGATGGCGGTGATTTTCTGACCGTTGCTAAACATTCTACAACGGTTGGTTGACCGCTGATAGTAAAAGCAACGGTAATAAGCTTTTAGTGGCGGTTTTTTATGACCGTCGGAATAAATATATCAAATTATGTAAGAATTTTTAACTATTATCTTCCTAAAAAAACATTTGAGTAAATTTTCGATTATTCACTAATGAATATGAGTTTTATGTTGGGACTGAACAAAAAAGAGAGCCATGTACCGGTGGATAGTTGAGCCTTCAGAACGTTATGCATTGTTGGCCAATATAGCCCTCAGGCATGCTGACAGAAACTATGACGTCATCGTCGAAATCGCATGCGCCCTCTCGCCGGAAGAGCTCTTTATCGTAAGGCGTGCCTACCATAATCGCTATCATCATTCCTTGGAAGAAGATGTGGCCGCTAATACTAGCGGCCATCTTCGCCAGGCAAGTATTTTTCTTTTTTTGTATGATTTCGTATAATGCATGCATGCAACAATTTAATATATTTGACTGAATTGCTTAGCATAATATATATTAATGTTATAATTATTATATATTTATATAAAGATGTTTTTATGTGAGTAATTCGTGAAGTGATTTTTTTTTTATTAATTTTGAACAGCTATTGGTTGGGTTGGTGAGCTCATTTAGGTATGGTGGGAATGAGATAAATGCAAAGTTGGCACAAAGTGAAGCAGATATTCTTCATGAGGCCATAAAATTGAAAGATAAGAATAGTAACAAAGATGAAGAAGTTATAAGAATCCTTACAACAAGAAGCAAGATCCAACTTGTTGCAACTTTCAATCGCTATAGAGATGACCATGGAATTGCCATTACCAAGGTACATCTAACATGGAAAACCTTTTTTATATGCTTTGCTATTTCTCCCTTTATTTCCAATTGTTGGAACATAAAAAAAATTATTTTGTTCATTGTAAATTTTTTTGCCTCATAATATTTGTTATTTGCATGTTCATATGTGAAGAGAATAGGTACCAACACTTTTATTAGAATTTGGATCTTCTAAATTTTGAATTTTTACTTTAAAAGGTAAAGTATGATCTCTCATCTTTGAATGGTTTCTCTTCATATTTTTTCTTGATCCCACCTATAAAATAAATGATAAGAGATCACACTTTATTTTCTAAAGTGAAATTTAGAATTTAGAGGAACCAAATTTCTTTTATTAAAATTTGGTTAGCACTTAACCAACAAAAGAAAAATGAATAATCTCACACCATTAGATGTAATCTCACACAATTAAAAATACCAATGATGGCTAATTGATGGTTACAAATCACAAAATCTACTAGCCCCTAACATTCCTCCATATGTGAAATTTATAATCAAGTTGGGTTGATTGGCCAGCAACAAACCCTTAAATGAAAATCTGATCCACGACAAATTAGTTAACTTGTTGGACTGGAAGTTGCCGTGGAAAACAAGAAAAAATATATGTGAAATTTATTATTTTGTTTTATTTATACTCAAATTAATTATCATGTTAGTGAAAATTAAATGTACTTTTGCATTTTTCATATAAGACATTTCTTTTAAATGAGGTAAGTTCATTAAACCATTTTTTATTTTAAATTTCTTAATATGTGTTACAACAATGGTGAGATCATTGAAAAAGAAAATCAAATATATCATTTTTTATTTCCCCTTTTCTTCCTTTCTATAGAAATTGTCCGATGAAGCATCTGATGACTTTCACAAGGCAGTAAACATAGCTATTCGCTGCATCCAAGATCATAAGAAGTACTATGAAAAGGTGAAAAAACTTATTCTTATTTTTTTTTTAAGTCACACATATTATTTAACTTTTATATATTATAGATCATGGCAGCTTTTCAAAGTATTATCTAGACCATAATTTTAAATTGCAATTCTAAATTATGTTCTAAATTATTTCTTTAACCAAATGCATTTTTTTAAGAAGCTTAAAGAGTTGTTTACTTTACATAACTTCCTCTCTTTATTACTATTTTGGCTAATTTTTTTTTTCTCCTCTAGAAACATTTGTTTTTAGAAGAATGAAGAAACTTTTATGTTCAATTTTTGAATTATGTAGGTTCTAAGAAATGCAATGAAAGGAGGTGGAACCAATGAGGATGCACTGACACGTGTCATTGTGACAAGGGCTGAGAAAGACTTAAATGACATCAAAGAGATTTATTATAAGAGAAACAGTGTTCACTTAGAGGATTCAGTGGCTAAAGAAACTTCAGGAGACTACAAGAAATTTCTCCTAACCTTGATGGGAAAGGAGGACTAATCCAACATATATAACATGTCATGGCTGAGTCAAATTTATGTTTGAATCTATGCAATCTTGAGTAATATATTTGTTAAGTGTTAGTGTTACTTGGTTTGGTGCTTGTACCCCTTATTAATAATGAAAGCTGTTGGATTAAACTATAATGGGTTGCTTCCATTCCATAATAACTTTGACTGATCCTTAATTGTAGGTATTAGTTAGCTAGCTCAATAATACAATGTGTTCTTCTATGTGAATAAATTGTTGTAACGTCTTAACCAACTAGTTCGCTTAAGTAGCCTTGTGCATGCAGCATCTCATTGGCTAACGGCAAATCTTTAAATGAAATCTTTAAATAGAGTTTCAATCCGCGATAGATTAGTTCTTGACCTGTCGGACTGAAAATACCGTGGACAACTAAAATTTTTTTTTTGTAATGTTCTTTATGGGAGTTATGTCTATCATTAAAATTCAGTGATTCTACATTATATAAATTTCTTTTTACTATTATATTTCTAGACAAATGGCCAAAAATTTTAAAAATAAAGTCTAAAAAATCAAACTTTGCCTATTTTGCGTATTCACTTTTTAGATAAGTATTCATATATTCCTAAATGATTAAATTAAATGTACAAATTATTTATCACTTATAAAAAATAATAATATTTCTTTTATTGCTTTTGTTGAAATAATACTATATTTTAAAACTGTCTTTTTCATGTTGTAAAGTTATTTTTATCAATATTTTCATTTTTATCAACGTTAGCCTCTCCGTTTCTACATCTATATCTCTCTTGAATCCATCGCTCTAGTTGCGTTTGGAATTTGGATTCTATCTATAAAACAAAAATGAGGAGACAAAAGAAATACAAATAGATATTTTTTCAGTCCAACTCTTAGAAAATATATAAAAGACACAGAACATGGATTAACATTTTCAGTCACAACATGCATTAACATGGATTTTACAAGCACCAAGAAGAGAATCGATTATATCAATTCCCTTTCAATACACTTTCTAAAGCTTTATAAAGATGGGAAGCCACATTCTCACCGGCAGTAGTAATAACAACACTGCTGGTTCCAATTTCAATCACAGCTTTGTAAGGATCTGCTGTGTGAATCACACACTGTATTTGTGATTCGGAGTTCATTTTCTGATGTTCCACTGATGCATTGATGCCAAAATTTGAAAATGTTGCTAGAAGCTTTTCCAAATCTGGTTTACGAAAACTTACCGAATTCGTTCTTCCATTGGAATTCTTTTCAGTATTATCCAACAGCAGGTGATATCTGGCATTTTCAATGATGAGTTCCCCATTTAGTCTTGCTAGATTGATTTCCTGCTCTTTGAATGCATTCCAATAAAAGTTGGAAGCCGGAGTAGCCGGAATTTTTAACTCAAAACCGTCCTTACACGATACTTTTGAAGTTTCGCCCTCGGCGTAATACACCACAGAGCGAAACTTTTCGCTTGGAAAACTCATATGCGACCTGAACTCCTCAGGGAACTAGAGGATAAGCAAGGAGCAAAATAGAAAACAAGATCATCAGCTTAAAATATTTACAATCCCAAAAAAAATTTTGATAAAGCATATAAGCTATAAGTAACATGACCAATTACCAGAAGAGTTTTTGGTTGCAAAGTCTCCAACAAGGGCCTAACTCTATGCAATCTACAATGTGGAATGAAAATACATAAGATGATAAATACATAATTCAAATTTTAATCTGCATCAAATAAAGAATCATTTAGAAAATTATAGAAATTATAGAGCATTGACATTTTGAAAAGGGACCAAAAGAGAAGACATGGCTACTGTAATCTTATTCCTTAATTGAAAAGGGAAAAAAATATGTTCAGGTATGGCTAGCAATATTTCTCTCCCCAATGTTCCTTGGGTCATCATATGACAATTGTAAATTGTTACTTAGCTACATGTTATGCAAAATAATTTATAAGAACAACGAGAAACATAAAAGAATCTACATATTGCAAGAAGTGGCTAATTAAAGACGAAAGTCTACCCTATTCCAGGTTGAAAGTGACACTGAAGAACCTTCATTGCCATTGGCTTGAAAGGTAATAGCGCTAGCTGAGGAGGATTCGCCCCGCCCTGCCAAGAACAAATTCATCACAAACATTGGTCAAAGCCATTCCTACTTCGGAAAAAGAAGGAAACATTAACGAACATATATAATGCGTGGAGAGCATATATCACCTCAAGGATCAGTAATGATTTTGGATCTTTGTGCCAACGTTGAAGCAGATGAACAACAGGACCGAGACGCAGACTCCAGTGAGAACAAAACACAATGCATGGTTCCCGTGAATGCATCCTAAGTAATACATCAAAATGTCAGAATGTGCATGCAAAAGAAGTTCAGAAAAATTGTCCATAACTTTGCACAATTTGTTAAAATTAAACCCTCTTCAATCTTTTGAGGCTATTGAAGAAACTCAAACTAAGTTGGAAAAGCAAAGAAAAAGAATCTGCAAATATCCACAGAACTTTGCATATATCAACTACAAGTTGACACCAAAGTTTGGAAATACATTATTGCAGTCATAAACAACTGCATAATTGATTGAAGAGAAATGAGAATGAAGCAAACAATCTTACCAAAATTTTTCTGAGTGAATATTAGGAAGCACGTGAATCTTTTTATCCTCCAATAACTTAACATGGTCAAACAATGGTTCCCCATCAAAGAGCTGTGACACCAATTAAAGTAGATTAAAATCAAACAAAATGTGAAAATATTTAAATACAAATATCCAAGTGCAATAAACAAAATCATAATTCTAACAGTCTGTACCCTTTCTTGCCGCTGTCTACTAAGCCATTCTGGCACAATGTTAAGGTATGCCAATAAATCTTCAGCTACTGAAGAAATTATATAAATTGGGACCTGCAGCGAGGAAAGAACCAAAGTAGTAGTTAGTGAGCAGACATCTATGATTCTGATACCAGAATTGTATTATATTAGAAACTGTCTGTACTTTAATCTCAAAAAACATTTTTAGTTAGTTATCTAATATTCACGTCCCATTTCTGTCCCACAATCCCACCACAAGAAAAAAATTACATGAAAACGATAAAATTTTAAACAATGTGCACTGGTAGGCAATAATGTGGGTGAATAGGATTAGCATTCTTTACAACAAAACACAACAATGTCAATAGAGAACTTGTTAAAGGAAGGATACCTTCATAGCTGAAGCATCAATTGCTTTAGAAACTTCCTCCAAAAGCTGCAGAAAAATTCCAAATTGGTTGATTGGAATGAAAACTGAACCACCACCTTTTATGGACTCTATAGCGCAAGAGCATATGAAAGCTAACTTTTCCATTTCTTCCGAATCCTCTTTGGCGTTATGGTAGAGTCCAACCAAACCATGAGAACTGTAGCAAGAATCCGCACAAAAGTCAATCTTAACAGCAGAAATTTCCATTACTCACTTAAAGATGTTGAATTTCTAAAGAAGTATAAATCATGTTTCTAGTAATGACGTAGTTTTAAGGAAATCTGAATATCAATATCATATACCTCATAGGCAGTTTATCTGCAAGTTGAACAGATTCATTCTCCTCGTCCTTAACATCTTCGGTAGAATTCAAGGATGAGAAATCAGAGTAAATCAATGCATCAGTCCCCTGTAAACTTTGGTAATCAAAAGCCGCCACTTGAGAAGAAATGAAGCTGGAGTTTGAAAGATAACCAACATCTCCCTTAGGACTATCTAGAATCCAATTACAACTGCCCATTTCTACACCAGAGCTGAAAGCTTTTATGACTAATATGCCATTGTAGCAAACTTCCTCCGCATATTTAAGTTTTTGAATCTTTAGTACACAATCATTGACATCAGCTTCACTGTAAATTTCCACATATGAAAACATGAACAAAAAAAATTGCTTTGACTTGACTTGAAACAATAACTGGACTGGCACTAACAACACTCAAGCAATATATATAATACAGACAGAATTGCAAACACACATAACAAATAACTGATATAGTCCCTTAACTGATATAGTCCCTAATGAGAGTTATTTCCACTCATCTCTGCCCATGTTGGGTTGGGGAAACTCTCCCTTGTTTTTAAATTTTTAATAAGCAACCTCAAGCATGTAATAGCCATAGGTTAATCAAGTTTAAAAGCCAGGGCTGAAGTGGCCGACCCCATACATTTGAGCACAGGAACATGTTACATTTGCTGGAAAAATTTGCCTTCTGCTCTGAACCAATTAATGTAATATTCCCACATCTATTTCAAAAGTAATTTTTGAGATATAAATAGTTGTTAATGCAAACACTTTAACAGGTAATAAGATTCATATATACAAAATTACAAATTAATATTAACATTAATATAAATGGAAACAGTCCAAAGTAATTGTTATGATCTTCCAATTATAATAATCGAGAACTATTGAAATATATATCTCAACTTTGGCAATCTCAGTCTACTACTCTTCCTTGATACCTGCCGGTCATATTTTGTACTCAAACTTACGGAATTTTTATTTGTAACCAACAAAAAATTATGGATCTTCTTGAACACACAGTTAGTGTTTGAATTGTTTAAAACGATATACTTTATAAGTTTAACTTCCAAATAATTATAATTATAATTGCAATTATGTAACATACCCTTTCATATCCATACAACATTGATTTATAATTTATCAATCACAAATGTTATCACTCATACCGTGATATTGCATTAGTTTTGGGTAAAGAATCTTTAGTCTTTGCAAGTTAAAATCATAAATGTAGACTACAAGAAGTGCAGATTACCTGTATAAGGGCCTCAAACCACCCAACTCCGTTCCATCTTTGCCCAATATTATCTCTCTCAATACAGAAGGAATCTTCTCAACTTCTTCCTGCCTCAGCCATACAGGGAAATCAGTTTCCGTTGGTCCATAGAATTGTTTTAATTCCTTATGCATTGATACAAGATCCCTCATCACTAGCTCACCCAGTCTTGCTGATACTTCGGTTGCATAAATCTATTCAATTGAAACAATACACTAGGTAGATAAAATCTAGAGACTATGATCGGCGATGATGGTCTCCAATAACAAGAAATAAATCTCACAGCAATAAGAGCACTACCTTAGCCGAGAATCCCTTCATCTGAGTAAGAAAAGGCAATCCTAAAATACCCATTGGACTGGAGATTAGTACAACATCAATGAAAGAGGGATTCCATAGGTGCAAGTTCATAACAGTCTTGTACCATGGTTCAGCAAAAATTAAGGTTTTATTATCTGGTTGGTTTTCAATTTTCTGCCTCTTCGCAGGCACAGCCATTGAACCAACATCATTGTTTGCATCCACTTTATCTTCTTCTAATGATGGCAATGCATAAAAAGCAGTAGTTACCGGGGAGAATGGTGTGAGAGCAGAAAGGTCTAGTGGGCAATCCAATAGGATCTTAATCCCACCTAAGTTTAGGATGTGACATGGTGGGAAGTGTGATCCCCTACCTTTGCTCAAACATGTCTACAAAAGCACAATATCAAAATCAAAAAATTAAAACCCAGGAAAAACTTTTATCATATACAATTAAAATGCAAAAAAGAAAGGGTACATAAAGAACTCACAAACTCCATTGTTAATAGGTCTCTCTGAAAGGAAATAGTGGTTTGTGGCTATGGGAAGCAAAAAGTGAACAGAAATTTACAGCAAAATCACCTGCAAATACACTTCAAACAATCAGTTTGTAATCAAGAGAAATTCACTTGATGAATGAAATTGGCGTCAAATGAAAAAACACCTCATAAATAGGTTGAACCGAACAGAACTAAACTTATATAATTTGATTCATTTTTTTAATGTTTTATCAAAAAATAAAATAGCGTGTCATTCTCCTTGCCAACTGTGTCAGGTATATCTCACACAAGTTGATCAGGTTGAGTAGCATTAATGTTTCTGGATTATGGACAGAATCTCAAAATTTTCAAAGGGAGTATGAGGACTCTTATAAAATTCTACAAATTTATAAGGTGGATCCTATAAGTGTCTAGTTTATCCCTCAACCATATGAATCCCCAAACAACATAAGGCAGCTACAGAAACATCTTATTAAGCTAAAATCATCATCATGGACCATCATAATAAAGCCTCTTTGAGGCTGTCCGAAATTCTTAGCTGCAACAAAATCCCTTTAATAACATCTCATTCATTGTAATGGATATATCAACAATCCAGCAGCAAGAACTCAATCTCTTAGTACTTAGACGAAACTCATACATCTTCTAAAACACATTGTTTTCCTCCCAAAAATCTAGCAGGAATAACATTAGCTGTTTTCTTTCCGAAAGTTTCTGCAGCAACCACATAATATCATGGCATCTAAAAGCAGCTTTAACCTCTTTCCGACTCACTATATAACTAAAACCTTTCTCATAGGAATTTTATCAAACACTTAGCATGCATACCTTAAACTTAGCTCAGATATGCCCCTTCAAAAATCTCTCACCTCTAGCTTGACTTAAACTAAGTAGTGAGCTGACATTCCACTTCTTTTTGGCTTGTGAATGAGGCTCCGATCGATGGTGAAGACAGAGAAGAGTGATTTTCTCGAATGAGCTTAATAGTGGAGTTCTGTGAATCATCATCATCAGAAGAGTGGTAAATGAAGAAGATAAAGTGAAGGCACTGTAAAGTTCAAGAATAGAGAACAGAGAGTGGAGCATTCAGTTTTGAGCAAACTAACAGAGAAGCCAACTCCATCGCCGACCACCACGCCAACATCGGAGCAACCGGAAGCCACGAATTTATATTTTTATCCGCCTGCTTCACCGGAACAGTGTAAATTCAAGTTTTTTTTTTTTCCGTGTCTTCCTTTTTTTCTTCTATTGGGCTTTTGGCTCTGTTCCAAAAAAAAAAAAACTATCCTTTGAAAACGAGTAAAATCTCATTCTAGCCTCTACCCATGGTTCAAAAATGCGATTTCCGACCAAATAAAAAAAGATAATGCGATTTCTAACCCACTAATTTTCTGGCTCAAGTTAAATTTTCGATCCAAAATTAACAGATATTGGTTACGTATAACCTTAACTAATTGCAGCCGAGGACCAGCACAGATGGTTTAACTATTTGCCTTATATAATGCTGCATTTGGGTTCTAATCTCAGCTGAAGCTGGTTGTTGGTTTAAGAACCCATAATACCCATAATAATGTGTGTGAGTGTGTTGTGTGTGTGAAACATAGGTCTAATGTCTAGGATTGGGAGTTGTCCAATCCACTTGACAAAAAAAAAAACTTAACTAATTATGTATCAAGAAATTATTTTAAAGAACAAAACTTCTCATCTCATCTCAATAATACACTGCAATAAAATAAAAAAAATAAATTCCTGAATTTTTTTTAATAAAAAACTTAAACTCTTAATCAATTATAAATGCAGAAATATAAATTTATAATGAACCATTGTGACAAAAAAAAATATTAAACCATAGAGTAGTATAAATAACCGTAAATTTCAACAAGGTATTATACTTAATGCTGTACTGATTGTTGGCCTTAGTTGATGGCAGCCTTAATTTTTGTTTCTTTTTTTTAAGTTGCAAAAATTTTATTTGATTAAATGTGTAAAAATTAGTTAGTTTCGTATAGTGTTATTTTTGCTACTTTGATGGATGGACAATATAAATTAAAAATATTAATTTGGCTTTAAAAATTTTTAAATAATAATTAATTAGAACATTAGTCCGGACTTGATCATATACAATGCCTCATCAATAGTTTTTGTAGAATCTGCGATTTAAACGAAATTTGTGGATAAAATGAACGAAAGAAGTTTAAAACCTAATAAAATTATTTTCAATAAATGAATATTACACGGATGAAAACATAAATTTGTATTGAACATAAAAAAAGAATGATCGAAGAAAAAGTAAACTTGACAAGGTAGTTTTTATTGGTTATGCTTAGTTGATTAGATTATTTAAGTGCCATACAATTCCAAATTTGATCCTTAGTAATGTTGTGCATGCAGCAGGTTAGATTCATTGAACATAGTGATACTACTATAGCTAAAGTGCTGGCACACCATTATGCACGTCAACATAATAGAAAGAATTTAATTTTAAAATATTATTATAATGTAAAATAATTTTATACATATATCTAATTATATAATATTACATCAATAAAAATAATTATATTTTATATTAATCGTATAAATAATAAAATATTATCTAAAATAATAAATATAATTATTGTATAAAACGTTTTATACATTAAAATTAAAAATAATATCAGCCAAATTAGAAGATTAATTACGTGAGTAATTATCCATCCTTATTTCTAAGTTGTACACCTTCGAATAAAAGTCCTCCGCCATCGTCACGTGATTCTCTTTCCACGGCACGAGCAGAGTCATCAATGGAGTCGCCATCACTTTTTCATTCTCATTTTTGTTCCTTCCCCTCACCAACTCTATCTCTATATATATATCCACACTCACTCGCTCAGCACCAATTCCATTATTTTCATCCTCATTAATTTAATTTCCAATCATGCCCCGACCACGCCGAACCGCCGTCGTCGGCGCAGGCATCGCGGGCCTAGCAATGGCTCGCGAGCTGCACCGCGAGGGAATCGAGGTTGTCGTCTTTGAAAAAGGCGACGACCTCGGAGGAACATGGAATTACGACCCGAGAATAGACTCCGATCCGGCTGGACTCGAACCGACCCGGGAAGTGGCCCACAGCAGCGTGTACCTGTCGCTGCGGACCAATCTGCCGAGACAGATAATGGGGTTCGTGGATTATCCATTTCGGGAGGACGAAGATGGTGACCGGAGAACGTTCCCGGGTCACGAGGAGGTGCTGCGGTTCGTGAAGGAGTTTGCAGAGGAGTTCGGGTTGCGCGGTATGGTTCGGTTTGGAAGCGAGGTGGTTCGGGTGGAGCGGGTTGGAACCGGGTTGTGCTTGGTGGAGTGGAAAACGAAGAGGAGTGAGGAGGTTTTGGTGAGTAAGGAGATGTTTGAAGCGGTTGTTGTGTGTAACGGTCACTTCACTCAACCAAGAGTACCAACCATTCCCGGTAAATAACTACTAACCGTTTTTCCTCTCTGTTATAATTGGGGAAAATTTTTATTTCAGATACACAAGAAGTTCGGTAAATTAAGTATTCTTTCAACCAACTTGAGCTGGTAAAGTTGGTCGATGAGACACTCGTCCGCTTAAATTAGGGTATACAGCAATTTATTGATTAACAATAATTTTTAAATTATGATGTATAGATATTGATATGGACACAAAATACAATACGGAATACATAAATTTAAAATTCTTATAAAACATAAAAATACGGCATATATATAAAATATAAAATATCTTTTAAATAAATTGAAATAATATTTTAGTATTCTATTAATATTAAAATATAAAATAATATTTTAATTATTTTTAATATTTTTTAATTATATAAAGTATTTAAAATATATTTTGTTTTAATATTTAATAATTAATAATATATACTATTTCTAAACTCATTTCAAGAATGTATGTTAAAAATAAGAGTGGACACATTGACACGTGATGGTATTTAGGTATGTGTCCAAGCATATCCAGAAAATTTTTTTTAATTTTTTATTAAGATACGGTCAGACACAAAAGACACACGTGTCAGACGAGTACCGATGTGTATCGTGTCCGAAATGTGTAACAGGTTAAAAAAGTATCCGTGCTTCATAACTCTTAAATAAAACTTAAATCTGTAACAGATTAATCTTTGACATATCGAGTTAGAAGCTATCGAAGAAAAAATATATATATTCTTACCGGTCTTACAACAAGTATCTGCTTCACTTTTGGAATTAATTGAAAAATTAATATATTTAGTAAATAAAAAATTGATATTTATATATCAAATTCAGTTACTAAAATTAACCAATATGTATTTGTATATAAATACATATATTATTTAATTTATTTTTAATATATATTTTATATTTTAATATATATGTTATATTAGTAGTTAATTTTAATATACACCTAATATAGTTAAAAAATAATATGTAAAGTGTTTTTGAATTCATAATATCTAAATTAAAATAAAATTTTTATTAGTCAAATTATATATTTTATCACAAAATAATATTACTTTACTTCATGTGAGAATCCAATATTTTTATGTAAAAAGCAAAAGATTATTTTCATTATTATCTGACTTTAGATGTTCTTACAAAGTATTTTTTTATATCTTTATGAGTTTAATTTTGGGTTATATTACGTGTACACTAAAATCAGCCACTAAAATCAGTAACTAGTATAAAATATATGTTGGAATACAAATACACTATGAAAATAAATTAAACTACACATGTATTTATACACAAATATATTGGTGGCTGATTTTGGTGTACAAATAACATTTCTCTTTAATTTTTGTGTACCGTCAATATAAAGTTATTTTATACATATATTTAATTATTTATTATTATATTAATAAAAATAACTATTTTTATTTACTACTTAAACAATTTTAAAAAATAGTAAATTTAATTGAATAATAATACAAACTATTATATACTGTATCAAATTTAACTTATTTAAAAACAAAATGAAAACTTTTGCTACAAACTTACATTACAATATGTTCTGGCCTTCTACCCTAGCTAGTTATATAATTTTCTGTTTTTTGACACTATAATCCAATTGACACTTATCTTTATACTACTACTCTCGAAATAATAAGTAACATTTGAATTGATGAACAAAAGATGAATCATTTTATACATTTTTTCAACTTGATTTTGAGTAATGGGTGCTTACAAGATTCATCATTGGTTCCTCATTTTGTATTGTGCTACAGGGATTGAAAAATGGCCTGGATATCAGATACATAGTCACAACTACAGAGTACCCGAAACATTTCGAGATAAGGTAGTGTTCTAAGAATCATTAAAAAACACTTCTTTTTTCATTTCCCTGTGTGCACTACAAATTTTTTAATTAGTGACAACCCTTAACCAATTTGGGTTGGTCGAGTGGACAGCTAATTCATCTATTTAAGCAAGTGTTGGGAGTTCAAATCCCGATTTATGCATGCATCAACCCATTGGACAGCGACAGACCCTTAATATCCGCGACGGATTGGGGACCTTAAACAACCAAAAAAAAAAAAATAGTGACAACCTTCAAATTCTAAGTGATAGTTTTGCATCAAAGCAAATGAGTGCTGAATATTGGTATTTGGCCCTTAACACAGGTAGTAGTTATAATTGGATTTGCAGCTAGTGCTTTTGACATCTCAAGAGATGTTGCAAAAGTAGCTAAAGAGGTTCATGTAGCATCTAGAAGTCCAGAAGTTATGGTTATGAAAGTGCCAAATCATGATAACATATGGCAGCATAAAATGGTACGCTAAAAACATGTCTTGTCTTATTGATTTCTGTCTTTATTTTCTATTTGCATTTCCAGTATTTTCTTACTTGAATAATCTAATTGCAGGTAAAATATGTAACCGAAGAGAGTTTGGTAGCATTTGAGGATGGATCCTCTATTCATGCAGATGTTATGTTCTATTGCACCGGGTTTGTGTTATGATCTTTTTGAAGGATGCTTATCTTGTTAGTTTTGTGTTTTCAAGAAAATCTTTCAACTCTAAAACTTGTCCTGTTTGAAACACTGTTTATTGTTTAAGGTAGTTGTTCTGGAAAACAAGGAAAAAAACTTTAAAATGGATCACAGTTTTCAATCTTGGCATTGTTTTGGAACAATACTCCAAGCTTTTTTGCTATTTTTTTGTGTTTTTTATATTGTTTATGTTTCCATTACAGCTGTTTTGAATTATAACTTTTAGAGTCTAATTTGGTGACTGATGAATGAAATGGAATAGTTAATGGATTATACAAGCATGATGAATTATACTCCAACTATCTTTTGACTGATGAATTATAACTTCTTTTATTGTTTGTGTTTTATGTTTTGACAGATACACGTATCACTTTCCATTTCTTGAAACAAATGGAATAGTTACCATTGAAGATAATCGTGTTGGACCATTATACAAGCATGTATTCCCTCCTTCATTGGCTCCCTCCCTCTCTTTTATCGGTCTAACTGAGAAGGTAACTGGTAACTAGTTTTCTTGTGTTGCAAGCTATCATGGCTGCAATTTGATGTTCACCAATTTCTCATGATAATAGGTTGCCTTTGCAAATTGGTATCTCATAAAGGGAAAGGGAGAGGAGATAATGATTTCACTGTTCAAACACTTTCCTTCTCTCTCTTTTCCTAAAAAAAATGTGATTAAACGACTATGTTATACTATCAGTATACTAAAATTGAACTTTCTTTTGAAATTTAATCTTGATGTATTGTCAGGGTAAAGCAGTATTACACATGCATTCAATTATGTAACAAGCCAACAAAAAAAAAAATACTTTTTATATTAACTGCGTAAATAGTTATCCGAAAAAACAGATGTAATGGAATGATTGAATAAGACGTTTTACACCAAATTGAACTCTAATTTTTTAATCAAAACATTTGCCATGTTGTTTTATTGTTTGTACATCATTTTAATTTTGAAGATTAAAGAAATAACCAATAAGCAATCTGTGTGTTATGAGTCTTACCAAATTTAGTGTGCTTAAAAATGTACCATAACTGTACTTCTAAATTCTGTTGAGTTTGGATGTGGTTTCAGGATATCATCTTCCAAATGACGGATTTACAATGCAAGTGGGTAGCTCGTGTTTTATCTGGGAAAGTTCAGTTACCATCTGAAAAGGAAATGATGGCTTCTGTTGAAGAATACTATCAACAGATGGAGAAAAATGGGTATCCCAAGCACACCACCCATCACTTGCATTTCAAAGAGGTTTTTCTCTTTCTCTTGATCTTGATATTGTTTGTCTGTGACAGTCCCAAAATCATTAAATTCCATATAGATTATACTCTTATAGATTCTGCAAAGCAATAGTTTTAGGAACATGTGATTTTGACATCTATTGTTGGTCTTTGAAAACTCTAGATTTTGAATGAAGAGTGATTTTGGCATATATTGGTCTAGAATAATTTTATCACCCATCATTTCTCTTTATCATAATGAATTAAATGCTAATGTCACTTTATGATATATGGATAACAATCCACCTAAATGTTCCGTATGAATGAATGATGAAAATTAAGGTATGATTTCCCTTTACCCATTTGCATTTTGCACCATGTAGGTTGAGTACTGCAATTGGCTAGCTGCAGAAGCAGGATTGCCTCCTGTGGAGGATTGGAAGGAGAGAATGTATGTAGAGAGCATTAAAAGTGTATTCAGCATGAAAGACAATTACAGAGACCAATGGGATGATGCTTATTGGGATGCAATCATAAAAGAGGCTTCTCTTTCAAAATGCAGAATCTAGCAGTTCTACTGTTAAGTATTTAGTGCCATTTTTTGAATGTAAGCGAAAGAACATAATCTGTGCCATCTTGATATTGGCCAATATATATATATATATAATTGAATATTATATTCCTCATCTTATTCTCTAATAAAAATTTGGAAAATGTACTTTTTTGCTTATTTAGTTACCAAAATGTTCAGCAAATAATTATACTTGAAGAGATAAATGGCAATCATCATTACCCCAAAATTTTTTTGTCAAGCACTTAAGACTTGTGGTCTTGTGGAAAGCACAGTTGGATTGCACAAGCCACTGCATGTGAATGTGAAAGTCAAATGCATAAATAAATAAAATGGAAGATCACCCAAAAGAAAAAACTAGCTAATGGTATTGATTATATTCTCGCAGTGAATGAGTAACAGGGGATGCTTCTTGCTAGTTTATACATTCCTTTGATACATCCTTACTATAAGGGAATGTTTAGTTGGGGATAAAAATGGGATGGAAATTTCCATAGATGGATTTGACATGTAAAATTACAAAAAGCTCATCAATGAAATTTCCTACCAACCAAAACATACAGTGCATATATCCAATCAGATATCTCTGTTGGTGTCATAAACCTTATGACTCGTGAGGATGTATCTTGCCTACAGAAAAAGCTTATAGTTTTTTACCAGATCAACGAAGCAATCTAAGATCATGGAGAAACTAATGGTGTGGAGCTAGATTCTGATGCCGTAAATTTCACTGGTCGTAGGCCTGGTGGACAGTATGCATTAAATGCGTTCTCATAGTGGAACATCAACTGGCCACTCTTCTCATCAAGTTCATCGTTTTCAACAGCATCCTAGTGGTAGAAGTAAATACAGCCTTGGTAAGATATTGCACAGATATGTAACAGAGAAGACAGCAGATGGTAAATCCATCACACTCTACTTTGTAAACATTTACCACCATGTGTTTCTCACTCACTGCATGCATCCATTAAGTCCTTAGAATGAAAACAGATAATATGTTTCTAGCTGTTGAGCTCACCTTGAGAGAATAATGGTGAAAGGAAGGGAGAAAGCGCATCTTGCAATACTCATTAAACATCAGAGTGAACAAAAGAAGTGGAATCGATGCTATAGAAGCGGCTGGCTTTGACTTCAGTCCAAATATACCAATCATGGTAATCTGCATGAGAACGATTGCCAGGAGAATATAGTGATGAATGTATGGCCAATATTGTCCGCATGTTTCATATGTTGTTTCATATACATCTTGAATCTGCAAAATAAAACAACATTAGTAAAATGTACAAACGAGCAATGCCTGGTGGATACTATATATATTTTCATTGGAATTTGTCCATTCCCAAACATGAAATGGTGAAAATACCAAAAGAAGAAACATTGATGCACATCATTCATCCAACATCTCAAACTTCGGTTTACGAAAAAGGGGAGCCAGATAGACCACACATTCTTATAAGGAAGGGAAAAAAACAAAGATAAAGCAGTTTCATTGCTTTTCAGTAGAAAACTTCATTGATGAATAGAGTATAACTATGCTTTAAATCAAAAGGACAAGAAAAGAAATCATAAATAGAAAACAGTGGAAGCAGCTTTTCCACAAAAGGTATCAACTATCAAACCTTCCTATGTTTTCATATTCATGCCAAATAGCATTTTTCTAATAAAGATGCTGAGAAACTCACCTGGTTGATATAAACAACATAGCCTAGACAAAAGTAAACGATAAGAAATGGGAGCAACAATGGTGCCACCACTGCATACACTATCCCAATTAGTACCGAGAGAGAGACCAAAGGGATGATTCTGAAGTAGGGCAATGAATAGAGATAAGGATTTTGTTCTCGTTGATAGCCACGTGTACAAGATCTTAAAGTATCCCAAATCAGTAAGCCAGGCTGGAGAAGTTCCAAGGAAAACCCTGACAAACCATCTGTTAAGATGTATGTCACAAAGAAATCAGCCTGGAACAAACAGCAGAAGTCAAAATCATTACCAGGTTCATCAAAATAAAAATAGGAAAAATTGAAAAAAAAAACAACAAAGCAGCCTTATCCCACTCCACGGAGTCAACTAAATTTATCCAAGTTAAATGACATCATTCTGCCCTATCACTAATTATATATAAAATGATATAGAAAGTAAAAGCTAATTCTTGAAAGTGTAGTGTGCCAAATATGCGAAATTCTTTATAGCTTCCAGATTCCTATAAAATATTATCAAAGAAAGATATACAACCAAGAAACATACAGAGATCATGCCAGCACTAACAAAATGAAAACATCGTACTTGGGCAGCGACAGCTCTGGCAAGATGACTAGGAAGATCTTTAGGGTGACTGAGAAATAGTCCAATTTCATCAAGAAGTGATCCTGATAACACACTGAGGAAGAACACATTTCCAACAAGAAAGTAGAAAACCATGTTGCAGGCTTTGATCTCCTCCTTGCTTTTTAAAATACATCCAGATACTTTAGCCATAGCAAACATCGCAAATGGCACAATATATATGAATACTTTGAGTACGACACTTGGAAGATATCCTGTCAATATGGAGCTTACTCCTGGTCTAAAGAATGAACAGTATGTCAGAAAAAAGATAAGTAATTAAACACTTTATATTCTGTACTAGATAATGATTAATTAATTAATTACTAATAATGAAGCTTTCAGTCTTTCTAACATGCCTTTTAAGCGGTGCTTTAGTTACATATTGAATCTGGATTTTTACGATTTGTATCTCTACAGATTTTGGAAGCATTTAGCAAAGAGTAATGCCATGAATCAATATGAAACTTGACAGAACTCAACCAAAATTTCTCGAGATTCAAATATGTTGTTGGATAAGCCAAAAATAGTTAGGACAATTCTCTGTAGATCGTGATTTAAAAAAAAAAAAAACGAAGTAAACTCGAACATTTAAAAAAAAAAAAAGTGATCAGCATATTAATGCAACAAAAAGGGAGGAATTAAGAGGTAGAAGTTCCACTATTTATTTAGAGGTTATCCAATTCAACTGTGGAGTCAATAATTCAAAGAAACTTAATTGTCCATTGCTAAGACCTAGTACATAAAAATATGTTCAATATCCATACCTCACCTATCTCATTACAGAGAAACATAGAATTTCTCTATTGTCATAACTGCTTTTGAAATTACCGAAAATATGGTGAATGGAGGAAAAAAATTGCATGCAATAGGTTGATCACTGACATTTAACTAACTGGAAACAGAAGTATGACCCAATCACTTGTAGTTATTAATTATAGAAGTGGCAGGCATAACTGTAAGATTCTCACATCAACTGCATAACCATGGCTGGAGGAAACCATTTCTTCAGCTTCTCATATTTGGCTATTCCTTGAACAGCAGTAACTGGTATGGCAAAGAAAACCGTAAGCAGTGATGCTGCGATAAGAACGCCAAGTCTATAAAGTGGCACTGCTCTGTACGATATTCTCAGATTTCTCCATGAAACATCCCTTGGCTCTGGGGCCTTTTCAGTAATCCAGAGAAGTGGATGTGAATGCTGTTGCAACTCAGCTGCAGTAGCAGCACCCGAACGGGACTTGAATGTAACAAAAGCAGCTGGCAACTCCTAATACATTAGATAAAGTGTGGTAATTGGTTCATTTGTTACCATTTTTACAGAAATAAATAACCAAAGACATCTGCTCAAAATAATATTCATAAGACTGTGTGTTTTATATGAACATCAACTAAAGCTTTTCAAACAACTATAGTTAAACACATACCTTTTTCTTGATCATGTCTTTGCATTGCATCTTGGGAATCGTGTGACAAAGAGCTTGAAGCTTTTCCTCAAGCAAATCTACTTTTGAAGTCTCTTGTTGTAATGCATCCAAGAGGGGCAACTTATTCTTAGGTTTCTTGGCCATGGAAGTCTCTTTCGAATCCTCTATTTGCCTTGCAAGAGATTTTGCCTGATTCTACATTTGATAATATCTGTGAGAGGATCCATTGCGAGCTACAGAAATATAAACTAAATTTGTATTCTTTGATGCATTTATGAATATAATAAAAAGAAATTAATTCTACCATGACTCCAAAAAAGTAGGATACTTTTTTTCCTCATCTTAAACTCGGGTCTATTAAATCTGAAAAATGCTTTCAGGACAATGAATACATTTTATCTCATATAAATATACCATTAGAAAGTTGTAGTAGCCATTAAAAAAATATGCAACTAAAAGATATAAGAAAATCATCAATAAGGTGATTAAACATCAATGCAAATTTGCTTTATGCTAAATACAGGATATAATACTACCATTTACAGTTTAGCATCAACAAATTCCAATTTGGCACCTTTGAACTCGGTAGCCAAATATAAATACTTGCTGTTTTACTAAATTCAAACATGGATTTTGTTTGAAAAAGCTGCTAACCTTTTCCAAGTTATATAAATAGAACTTCAATCATATGAATGTCAAGGGAAGTTTGATTGGAAAACTATCTATCAATGCCATTTTAGCTGCCTATATGCTTAAAGTCAAAATTGAAAGGGAAACAGTCCAGAAGAATTTCAAACTGTTCAGAATTATTGTATTCTACACATTTCCATCCAATATTAAATATGATTAGGATCTAAGAGCATCTCATCATTGACAAAATTGTTATCCAATTTTCAAAATTAGCATGCAGAGATTGACTACACTCTCATAAGTCTCATTGCACACCAAATTATACTATGATGATGATTCTGAGTTGTAGTGGGATAGCACATGATGTTTTTTGAAGGGGTATATCTCTCAGAAATGCAAATAGCTCTTACCACCAACTCCTGAAGATCTTGAGTGCCATACACCATTTGATAAGAATAGTAAGTACTTGGATAGTGTTTGGAGAAGAAATGATCGACAGAACAGTCACGAGCCTGGTGTTCTGTGCAAAATGGAATTTCACGAACTATGATAGTAAATTGGTCAGGTCTATGTTTTATATTTTGAAGTTGCTGAATCCTTTGAATCAAAATGTCATCAAATTCCTGGAGATGGAATAATGCATAAAGGAAATATCAATATTATATTGAATAAATTTACTAAACAATATGGCTATTCCAATACTTTAAGATCAACTGCACTTCTCTTTGATAATTATTGTTTGTAAGAAGCAATTAATGCTTCCAACAAGTGTGTTTTGACAACAATGCCAAAAGATATCAAGCTGTGAGAAATTCACCTTATACAGCAGGTACATCCCATAGAAAGATATAAAACACAAGCATGAAAAATGCACCCAAAGCCTGTTAAAAAAAAATCATGAAAAGAGATCAGTTTAAAGGCATTGTATATTAATAAGAGCAAGACGGAAATATTAAAAATCTGCAATAGAATTGCTAATATAATGACTCATTGCCTTATGTGGGAACTCATAAGAAGGTATACACAAAGAGACATATATAAAATGAAGCAATAAGTGAGAATTATCTATCTTAATAAGGCATTTCTCCTACACATTCATCAAAGCATGAATGGCAGAGTTACAGATTAGGGTAACTTGATGAATATATTTCATTTTCAGGTAAAAATTAAGTTCAAAAAATGGTTCATTCAGTCAAATGCAATTTGCATTAGCAATCTTTGAATGCTCTATATTCATCATCATTATTATCTTCTCTTCTACAGACCCACATATATTCTAACAACTGTGATCTGACTTCATTACAATAAACATGAGTTGAGCACTATTCTCTGCATTAACATAAACAAATAATTACTATGCCCATTTTCCAGAAACAAAGTATCAATGTTTCAGACAAAATTTTTTTTTTAAAAAAAGAGGTAGCTTATGTGAGCAAGATTCCAGGACAGTCTCACCTTTCAGAACCTCTGCTGACATTAGATATTGTAAACAAATCTGTTGTATAGTAACTGTTATCCGAGGGTTCCTTTTCACCATAATTGATAGGGAGAAGTACCACCAACCCAACAAGAGAACATACTGAAAAGAATTTAATACTGCAAAGTGCAAACCCCCAAGAAAAGTATTAAAATTCAGTCATATATTTTAGGGGGACAAAAGATGGAAATTTGGCGGGAGAGCTGCATGCTACATACAAAATGGTTGAAGCTCAAACTCATTGGATGTTTCATGACCCCACGTAAAAGTAAAAATTTAAAGCAAGTCTTAAGAGTAAGTTTACTTCCATGCTTATGATTAGTCCATGTCATGAGTCTTTGACTACTCTTCTCCTTTTTACCTCTACTTTTCTTTCTTCGACAATTCATTCATGTCTCAATACTTGCTGAAAATGGAGTCTTGTTATACTGATTGGAGTAAGAAAAAAGTTCCATTTGAGACTATCTAATATTGTTGGATTACAATTGAGTGTGTCAATCTCATATACTTCTTTGACTACTGCTTAATTACAAACAAAACATACGTCTTCAACAAACTGAAACTGAAGAATGAACAAGCATAATTACCCTATAGATTTGTGATCTTTCAGCAAACACCATAAACCATATCAACTTTTGTCTTAATCCTTAACATCAAATAGCCAAATAAACTCTTCCTCAAAATAACAAATCCATCAATTCAAATTTACTGATATTTCTAACGTATCACTTTATCCAAATTCCCAGTCATTATGAACCAGAGCAAGTAACAACAAATTAGCAAAAACATCTAACTTCAACAAAACTCTACACTGCTAACCAAAAATACTAATCATTTTGAGCGAGCGAGTGAGGGAGTTAGTTACCCGAACTTGAAGAGCCTGAGGATGACGAGAGCGTCGAGGCCGTGATCGGAGAGGATCTGGTCCTCGGTGAGGCGGAAGGCGCGTGAAACCCAGGAAACAGAAGGGAGGAAGCGGCGGGAGTGGAGAGGGAGGTTTTGGCGGCGAGAGAGAGTGCGAGCGTAGTAAATTGAAGAATTTGAAGGCTGTTTCTTGAGAACGGAGAAGACTGAAATGATTATGATTGCTAACCCTATGTTTATTCCAGCAGAAGCCAATAGACTGTGAGGGTTCATTCTCGAAGGAAGAAGAAGAAGGAGGAGGAGGAGGAGGAGGAGGACGATGTGGCACCTTATGCGGTTATATATGAATAAGGCGGTTACGTACGTGGCAGCTTATGGCGCCATTTCAGTGTGACACTTAAACTGTTATTTGAAGTAACTGCTAATTGCGGTGTTCCACACTCTCTATCCATTACTCTGTCTTCTTCTGCTTTTACCAGTTTTATAACACACGAGTTTTGCATCCATGCAAAAGGAACGTGTAATCCCCATATTTATGACACGTGGAATTTTCAAGTCTCGTAATATGAGAAGTTTAGAACTTCGGTAATAAAATTCACGATAAAAAGAAAAATTATTTGTATTTAATTTGATGAAACTCAGATTCAGTCGACTTCACGTAAAGTTGATAATTGAGAGTCGTTAGATAAAAATTTAGTCAAATTAGTTAAATCATCTAACGACTCTCAGCTACCAACTTCACGTGAAATCAACCGTAACTAAATTTTCACCATTTAATTTTGATGAACTGGTAGTAATGTAAAAAAAATTAAAATTTTATGTAAAATTAAAAAAATAAATTAAGTATGTAAAATATAAAATTTTCACAAGATTTAGATCGTAAATTCTTCAGATTTAATACAAAATTTATAAAACTAATTTACTCATTTAAAATCATAATATCAACAAATTTTAAGAGTTAAATTAAAATTCTACCTATTAAACTGATATAATAATTTCATCAAATTCAAGCATTTAAATCATTTTTGAAATAATGAATATGTCTATTAATATATTTTGTCTTATGTCGATGAAAATTCTCATTCATACTCTCTATATTATTATTATTATTATTATCTGTAATAGCATCACCAAGGTGAGTTCTTCAATTCCCATTTTCCGACTTATTACACGAATTTTCCGATTAGAACTGCGTTATGGATGTCATAATATTATTCTAAACAGAGCAGGAGAAACTATTATTCATAATATTATTCAAAATCATGCAGGATATCGCAGTTAAAGTTTAGCCATATGCAAACAGAGCAGCAGAAACTAACTGATAATAAACAAACCATTGTACCAGCATATTAAAATTAGAAATGAACAACAAATTATGATTAAGTTAAAACAACATCTAATGGTGCCTGCTCCTTGAATTGTCATCAACAATTTCAATTTTGTTCATTTTACAGCTTTCAAATCCCAGACAGAATGTAGAATGCTTTTCTGCAGAAGTTCCACAGAAAAGCAAGTACCATCCAGCATCCATACAAGTTATTAAAGGTGAGGCACCAGATTGGAAGATAATCTTAAGAGTAACATGAGAGTAACATGAGACACTGTTGACTTCAGCGGAGTGAATATGAAGTGCCAGCAAAAGAATAACGAGATGAAACTGGCACAGATGCGGATTCCAAATTCTCTCGGCGGTATTGCTGCATCCGTTCATATTCAGACAAGGCATCGGCAGCAGAATATGTTGAGTAATGCCTGTCATGGACTGTCTCCCTCCTCTGCAAGTCATCAGTCCCAGTCCCAATCAAAGTCCGTCCCCCAACCACATAAGAGCTTCTAGGGATGTCTTCCCTACCTAAAGGTGGCAAATATGGATCTCTTGGTGAACCACCATAGCGATAGGCATAATAAGGATCCTCTTTACGATCAGAAATCGCACTGCGATAATAAGGATCTTCAACGCGTGAAGGGACGTTTTCAATGTAGATAGGATCTGGGTGAAGATGGTCCCTCTCATAATCTCTCTTGTAAGGAGGTTCCAGTATAGGGTTAACAAGGGAAGCTGAGGCCACAGACCTTACATCTCCTTGGAGACCATAGGCTCGATAACTCTTCTCTGTAAGGAAGAGATCGCGTGGAATTTCCTCTCGGCGTTCAACTCGAGAATCCCTCTCATGAGGCAGCACATTGTATCTGTTCATATTACTAATGGTATATGGATCCCCAGCAGCACTTTCCCTGTGCCGATGGTACGCCCTACCAACATCGCGATCATCCACATCTCGAATCCTTGCTTTTGGAGGGGAGCGGACTGGCTGTAAGGTTGAACGAGCTTCTACTGTTCGGAAGAGTTCAGTAAGCTTCCTAACCTGAAACAGGACACTTGAATATTATTTAGGACAAATCACTAAAGAAATTGACAAATAGCTGACCGGAAGCAATATGTTATTCTGACTTGTCTGATAGTAAGCTCGGTTTTGAACTTGTTCTTTTCATTGTAATTTTCCTTGATAGCCTTTCTGAAAATGTTCTCTGGTAGCGGGAAACAATCACGAGAAACGGTGAATCGCACCTGAAGACCTCACAACCATCAGCACATAACCCATGAGAGACAAAGATTAGGGCAAGATATAAAAAACTGAAAATCGGATCAAATAAAAGACAATATTGGGATAAACAAAAAAGAAAGAGAGCAAATAACCTGAGCAGGAAAGTTACCACCGAAAGCTCGGGGTTCAAGTTTCATACCACCAGAAGATGAAGCTTTGTAAATCCCATACAGCAGCTTCAGATCAAAATCATAAAGAAAAAGCTTCATCCCAGGCTTGACTCCTAAAACAACATCCTTTTTGCCAGCTGGGACACCCATTACATGATATCGGAAACAATCAGGTTTTGTCTTTCCACTGCACATGAAGATGACACCACCAAGTTTTTCTCTTTTCTTCTCACTTGATCTGGTATTTTCCATGCCACCATGCTTATCTTTATTTGCTCTACTCTTAGAACCCTTGTCTGGCCCTCTATGCTTCTCTTTATTATTCTGTTTTGGCTCACTCTTATTTGACTCAACGATCTTACTTCTTTCAGCTTCATGCTTCTTCTCAATAGGACCTTTGTCACTAGTCCTCTTATTTGGACTTTCTTTCTCTTCACTCTTTTCAACCTCCAAATTCTTCCCTTTAGGTTGCTCATCGGTCTTTCCAACTACCTTCTTGTTCTTCTTCCACTTTCTATCTTTACCATGAATCTGTTGTAAACCGTTTTCCTTAACATTTTTAGATTTCTTAACAATTTTAGCTTTTGCCTTCAATGATCGTGGAGTATTCTTGTCACTTGGCTCTGGTTGAATAGATCCTTGAGGATCTTGCTGACTGGCTCCATCAAGCTCCAGTTTAGTAGATTCTTCAGCATTTGGTTTATTAGATCCTTCAACAGGAACTGTCTTATTCTTGCCATCATTTTGCAAGGACTTGTTTCCATTTGCCTTTACTTTAGCAGTGTTAGCTGATTTCTTGCGGATTCTTTTGACCTTCAACACTCGTTTAGTTTTTTTCTTACCCAACTCTCCTTGACTAGATCCTTTCGGCTCTGGTGCGTTAGATCCTTGCAGATCTGGTTGACTGGATCCCTCAGTCACCAGTTGACCGGATCCATCAGGCTCCAGCTTACCAGATCCTTCTGTCTCTGGTTTATTATATCCTTCAGTCTCTGGTTTATTGGATCCGTCAGTCTCTGATTTATTGGATCCTTCAGGAGGACTTGTCTCATTGCTACTATCTTTTTCTGATGACTGAGGATTTGAAGGCACTTCAAGGGAATTCTCGGTTCCCTTGCTGTCTTCCTGCTCCATATTTATACGTCTCCGCACACAAATTTTAAGAGGAAATGTTACTGCAATCAGCAAGCATGGAATTGGATCAGTTGTTTGAAAAATTGCTTTTTCTTACAACAATGTCATACAGCTCAAATCTTGTCTAGAGAATTTCATCAGATGTTTGAATCAGTTGCACAGCATGGAATTGGATCTAAGCGACCATCGTACCACAAAATGGAAAAAGAAGAAGAAAAGAAACTTATGGTGGTGACGAAATTTTCAATTAATTTAGAAAGACATCTAGCCACAGTTAAGCATAATTCAAATGAAGCCAAAACACCTGAAACTTCAAAGATTGTAAAGTTTTAACAGATTAAGGTTTCATAATAGGATTTCAGCAACAAAATCGCATTATACTCTAACCATAATCTGAGGAAAAAGATTTTTCTGGAACCTTTGTTTTCTGATCAGTGAATTTTGGATTAGACTTGCATCATTTCATACATAATTACGTAAAGATATTGACTTTCAGCAATAACAATATTACGTGCCACACCAAAGGTGATGGATACATGCAAATACCTTTAATTCAAACATATTCTCGGCACTCAAAAATTAGTGCTAACATAAGACATATTCATCATTCATAATACAAATAACCATAGGTTAATGCAAATCACCAGTAATCAAACAGAGGTGATAGAAGCAGGCAAGCAGGACTTCAAACATGCCATAATAGTACATAGCAATAGTCTAACATGTAACAAACATAATATTTGAATAGATCAATGTGACAAAGAACACAACAAATCCACTAACTAATGAAGGATAGCGAATTTTTTTCTTTTTTCATTTCTCTGATGGAATAAAAAAGCAAATGCTTCACATTATCACAATCTCAGATGATGCAGAGCACACTAGGCTGAGCCGAATGGTCTGAAACCCAAGGGAACGAGGAAAGTGTTAACACGAAGGATGACAATCCATTGTGCAAAATGGTGTTTGTTGATTGTGAAGGAGGTGACTAAAGGTTAAAGGTTAACCTAAGTCCTAATGTAACCGTAGCATAAGAGAATTGGACAGCAGAGAACTGCAAATAGAGGCTTTGGCTGCCACAAACCGGCAGCTTAGCTATAGCCAAAGAATGCTGCAGCTCCCAATATATGCAGCAAACCAGATAATGCAATCAACATGATTCTATTCAATGGACAACAGGATTAAACTTCTAGAACAGTTTAGATCCACAAAAAAAGGTGTAAAGCTGCAAATATTATCCTAAGAATGGGTGTTCATAACATGGATTTTGGTCCAGCTCAGAGTCAATTCAATGATACACCAAAGAGAATGCAAAGCAAAGTCCCCAATTCGATTTACCCAACTATGAATTAGCAATCACTACCACTACCGAATGAGCCCCTCACTCCACCCGATGTCTTTTTGGGATAAACTCGGAGTCTTTGCCAGCTGTGTGAACTCTTCTTAGCAATCACTACCTGAAGGCAAAAGAACCATGAAATGATTCGCCATAAACTAGCATCAAGTCATAACAAGAGTACAAACATCAACCTTTAGTCATAAACACGAACAATTACAACCATCGCAAAAGCTGAATTCCAATAAGATTAAAAATAACAAAAATAAATTAGAAAAAAAAACACCAATCCCGAATAAAATTAAAAATTAGAGAATACCAGAAAATGTGCTTTATTGAAAAGAGTGTCCGGCGAGAGCGATTGAGTGAGGGAGAGGGTCCGATTATGGAATTAGGGTTCGAGATAGGGTCATTACGGTGTCATATTGGGGACGCACACAGCGAGAAACACGAAGCAGTAAACAAAAAAAAAATGGGGAGAAAAATAAAAACAAAATACACGGAGAGAGAGAGAGAGAGAGAGTGACGCAGAATGGAGATAAGTGCCTTAGATTGAGTGCCTGTTTTTCACTGATACGCTGTTCTTTTTCTTTATTTTTGTTTTAGTTTTATTTTCTTTTCAATTTTCTAGAAATTTTATTTTGATGTTAGATAAAAATAAAAATCAGAAGTTTAAATTATGTCTCGTACATGCAACAATCTATTAGCAAGCAACATATCTTAGATGCGTAACAATCGATTTTTTATTTGTCAGGTTAGAATAAAAAAAAAAATCGGCTTTCTTACATGGATATTAAATCTGGACCGGTAACTAACCTGTCCAAACTCCAAAGTCCAAACTACGGAGCAGGTGCAATAGTTCTTGATAAATAGTATTAGAGAAAGTAAATATAATTAATTTTTAGTTAATTAATATTAATTAATTTTCTTTTAATTTTAAAATTTATTATTTTGTAAAAAATTTAAAATTTAAAATTAATATTTTATTTTAAAATTTAAAAATTCTTATAAACAAAATAACAGTAAAAAAAACTGGTTAATATTAATTGAAAAGTTGGTTCTATAATATTATTGCATGCAGAAAATTGGACAAACTAGATCTGTGTTTTTTTTATCTATTAATTTTTTACAAAATTTTGAAAATTAAAAAACTGAAAATAAAAACATATATTAAATGAGATTTCTAATTTTTTTATCAGTGATTGTACTAATTTATTTTTAAATTGCTCTTACTTTTATTACCTACAAAAATAAAAAATATTATATATATAAAAAAATTAAGAAAAAAAGATAAATACGTCATTGATTTTTCGGCTCACGTACATTTAAATTTTCGAGAATTTAAAAATACATTTAAGTTTATGATTTTTTTAAAATCTTGATACATCAGTTATTCTATTCACTTGAATATGTCAGATCCAACGGAAAAATCAAATATGACTTTTGTTGTAGTGACGTGATCGATATACAGATGCACACGTAAAAGAGTTTTTAAAATGGAACAAATTAAATCCAGGGATCGATATGTTCAAATTTTAAAAAAAATCAAAAACTTAAATATATTTTTAAATTTTTAAGAATTTAAATGTCTATGAACCAAAAAGTTAAGGATCTATTTATTTTTTTTTTAATTAATTTTATTTATTTATATATAAATATATATACTATTTAATTTACATCCAGTGTGTATTTTATATTATAATATGTGAATAAGTGAATTACAGCGAAGGATTCCACAGTGAGAAATAAAGAAGTAAGTATTAGAGTAGAAACAAAACATCGTATTCCTATGCATTATTGCTGGACACAAAACACTATTCTATTTTGTTTATAAAGCTAAAATAGTGGAGAGCACATGAAGTGCATATGGAATATTGAAGGAGAGAGAGAGAGAGAGAAAGAAAGAACTTCACTCAACAACATGTCTTCCTCCATCAATAATCATCATCCTCAACCTTCTCTTCCTTCACAAAGGTAATACACTCTTTATATTATTCATTTATTCCAATCTCTGTTGCTTTGGGTTTTTGGATCTAATTTAACCTAATTGTTCTCATTTTATTTATTTATTTTGATGTCATGTCATGCCATCTTATTCTTGTGTCAAGTAGAACTAGCTTATCCTGCTTCTGCCTGTAGATTTTTTTTTTTAAGATAATTAACAATCTTAATAAAACTTGTAAAAAATAAGATTTAGGTACATATATATACATGAGTTTAGCTAAGCTGGTCGTGTGTTTTTATCTACTGCTGGATTTGGTTTGAAATCTTAATTCTTAATTTGTTTGGGTAGTTCAGATTGTTTTTAGTTAAATTAGTTCGTTGATCTAATGAAGCTATGTAAATATATCTATAAAACACATTAATCAGCAAAAATTTCAAATTATTAAGGGAAAAAAAAGGTTCTTTGTTGCAAAGTAGAAAATCTAGATAGAAAAAGATAAGTAACACAAAATAATGTAGAAGTTTAAAGAAAAGGGACACAAATTAGGGTTGTCAAATGGGTTAGTCCGACTCATTTAGATTCAGCCCGTCAAGCCTGTGAATTAAATGGACTGGTCCGTTTAAGTCTGCTTTATTTGCGGGCTAAAATTTTTTAGTCCGGATCGTTTATGGTCAGTCTGATGAGTTAAACGGGTCAGTCCGTTTATCATTTAATTTTACTTTTTTGAAAAATATTTTAACAAAAAATATTACTTTTAAGTCAAAAATTTTTAAAAATAATATTTTTTTTAGTTGATGGATCGAATCGGGAAGAATATCAGCTAAGAGTACTGTTTTTTTTTTTAATGTAAAAAAAAAAGCAAATAGGCTACCCGTTTAACCCGCGGATTAGCCTGTCATTTTTTTCGGATTAATCGAGGGCTCAGTCCGTTTAATCCGAAATTTAAACGAACTTAATTTTAGAGGCAAAATTCGCCCATTTTGACTGTCTAACACAAATGTTATTATGGCTCAACTTGTAGCATTAAAAAAAAATTGGTAAAAAGGTTTGACTTACAGGGAATTATGTTCATAGCATTCACCAAATTATAATCACAAAAATCACAATCAAATATTTCAATGTAAACATATGAATGATAGGCAAAATAATGAATAGTAATTCAATTTCAAACTATATATCATTAATTTTTTTATTATTATTTTAAGTATACATTAAAATTAACTATTAGTATACAATACATATTAAAATATAAAATACACATTAAAAATAAATTAAACTATATATATTTATACAAAAATATATAATAATTAATTTTAATGTACAAATAATATTTTTAATTTTTTTTCCAAGGAAGATTCAAAGTCATAACACTATTCAAATTCACTTACTAAATACAAATGTACTTATGTAAAGGAAGAGTGTGTTGGTGGAGTTGTCCTCAAAAAATGAGCATGACCACATGATCATGTGCTTGTTCACATTCACCATTGATTTTATATTTCTAAAAGAACAGCATGATAAAAAGATAAGAAACTATAGAGACGTAAGAATAGGAGTTTTTCCTTTTTTTTTAGCACAATTAATATATGTTCCTAAAATATTTGTAATTACTTATTTAATTTTTATATAAATTTTGTTAATATTTGCCTTAAAAACATATATTAAAGTTATTTTTAATAAAAATTTTTACTCTAAAAGATATTTAATAAATATATTATAAAAACTTTTTTAATTAATCATTTCAATATATATCTAGCCTTAAAACACATGGTAATAAGCAAATCATTTTACATATATATAAAAACATAAACGTCTATAGTTACTACTCAAACATGCATTAAATGTGCCATAGAAGTAAAAAACTTGTTTGAATGAACTTTTATGAAAATCTTTTTTTAAGTTATTTTTTAATTAAAAAAATAATTTTATGTTTAAATATAACAATATAAATATTTTTTATTTATTTATTAGGTTAAAAGTATACCTTTTAAAGTAAAAAATATTTTTTTCAAATATGTAAATTATAATTTTTAAAAAAAGATTTTTTTATTTTTACTATTAAGCCAAAAATACTAAAAAATAAAAAAAATGGATTTTTTTAACTTAATAACATCTAAACAAACTTATAAATAATTCCGAAGAGATAATTTGTAATTTTTACCAACACTACTTAATTTTTTACAATCTCTCACCACAAAGACATATAAATTAAACAGTGAGAAAAAAGAATAAAATATAAAATCCACATTCTTTCATCTCCCATAGTTGTTTCCATCGAAAATTAGACATGGCATTTTGTTTATAGAACTTCATGTTCCTAATATTTCACAACACAATAAATACGATTATGACGTGTTTTTTTTTTTTTCTATACATATTTCTTCAAAGTTCAAACTTCAATGGTTTAATTTTTTCTCCCCTTCAATAAATAGAGAGTGCACCGAATGGATCAAGCAATGAGTTCCATCACTTGTTGCACAAAATGTCAAATTGCATTCATTTAATTCATTTATTATTATTTATTTATTTTTGTTATCATTCTTTTTCATAGTCGCACGTTTTCAAAGTTAATTAATTTAGAATTTAAGACATATTTATACTAGAAAATTAGAAATTCGTTGATATGAATTAAAGGTTTAGCTAACTTATATTTTACAGACACATGATAAAATTATAAATTAATTTTTTTTTATTAAAAATATAAAAATTTAAATTTTTTTGTATTTTTTTTAAATAATATTTAAAATATTTTATTAATAATACCCTTAACATATATGTTTACGAACATGTTAGGTAAATTCATGTATTATTCTATCAATTTTAATTTGTTAACTTATAATTTGCTAAATGATAGAAATATATTAATCATTATCTTTGATGAGGAAAATTCACCAACAATTGTTATTAATATTTATGCTATGGAGCTTGTTATTGTGAAGTAATATTTTTATAATTAATGATAAAATGTCATAATAAACTAATAATAAAAAGTTGCAAATAGTGAATTATTCTTGAATTGGTCGAATTTATTTAAAATATATATTATTAAAAATATTATTTTCATTAGTCAAATTATATTATTTCAATCGTGTATTATTATATTATCAAACAGTAAATAATTTTCAAATTTTAATTAAAAAAATCATATTATACCATAATCCTGATACCATGTTAAAAACAAGAGACTAAATTAGAAAAAAAAATTTGTATATTATTGAGTATATTCAAGTTGTCTGAAATGATACAATATGAAAAGATATTTATAGGTGTTAAGAGAATCATAATAATAAAAACGTAATATTCTATAATAAATATTCAGATATACTAAATAATTCTAATTGATCATAATTAATCCTAATTATATTCTAACACATATAAAGCACATAGATTTGACATTTCCTTGTTATTTTACTAAATTAAATTCTCTTCTCTCAAGGTTATTAGGCAAAGTAGCACTGGTTACCGGTGGAGCCTGTGGCATTGGAGAAAGCATCACACGCATTTTTCACATCCATGGTGCAAAAATTTGCATAGCTGATATTCAAGATGATATTGGAAAAAAGGTTTGTGAATCCCTTGGTGGTGAAGAAAATGTTTGTTTCTTCCATTGTGACGTGGCATCGGAGGATGACGTCAGCCGTGCGATCGACTTCACCGTCGCGAAATTCGGCACTGTTGACATTATAGTCAACAATGCCGGAATTTCAGGCTCGCCTTGTCCCGATATCCGCCATGCAGATTTATTAGAATTCGAGAAAGTATTCAACATTAACGTAAAAGGAGTATTCCATGGAATGAAACACGCCGCTAGAATAATGATCCCGCGAAAAACGGGATCAATTATTTCTCTAGCGAGCGTGTCTAGTACTACAGGGGGCCTAGGGCCTCATGCATATACGGGCTCAAAACACGCTGTTTTGGGCCTTACAAAAAACGTCGCGGCCGAATTAGGAAAATATGGAATAAGAGTGAATTGTGTGTCGCCGTATGGCGTTCTTACAGATCTAGCTCTAGCTCACTTGCCGGAGGATGAGCGGACGGAGGATGCTAAGACCGGTTTTTGCGCATTTGTTGCGAAAAATGCTAACTTACAAGGAGTGGAATTCACCAAAGATGATGTAGCTAATGCTGTACTCTTCTTGGCTAGTGATGAAGCAAAATATATAAGTGGAGCTAATTTGATGCTTGATGGAGGCTTTACTAGTGTAAATCACTCTCTCAAAGTGTTTAGAAGTTAATATGCTTCACATGTAGTTGTTTTTGTGTGAAATTGTTCGTTGAGAACCGTTAGATAATAATTTAGTCAAACATGTTAAATTATTTAACGATTTTTAACTATCAACTTTATATGAAAATAATTATGCGTGAGTCTTCACTATGTTGTAAACATAGCTATATGCAATGGCAAATGACTCACACAGGTGTAACTGATTTCATACGAAATTGATAACTAAAATTCGTTAAATAATAATTTAGTCAAATATATTAAAGTATCTAATAATTTTCAACTAACAACTTCATATTAAAATAACTACATATGAATTTTTATCTTACATGGAATTTGTTTTTTCCCCTAAAATTTCATGTTTGAATTTCTTTTTGTGCACAAGAAAAAACATGACATTTGTGTTCGAGTATATTTTTAACTAATTAGTTGTTGTATGTAATGATTTAATTGAGCTTTTCTAATTGAAGTTACTTATTTTATTCAAATACATAAACTTAAACTTTTTTTTTTGGAATTATTTCGTAAATATTATACCTTTTAAAGAAGGGAAAAATTCAGATAAAGTCGACTTCACGTAAAGTTGATGCTTGAGAACCATTAGATGATTTAATTGATTTGACTAAATTTTCATCTAACGGTTTTTAGATATCAACTTTACGTACACCTAATCGTTTTCACCTTTAAAAAATTACTTTCTAACTCGTTTATATAACTCTATTATAACAGTATAACAGTGTGTGTAAAAGTCAATATCAAGCTCTTGCTAATTGTTTTACGTTAGAATACTAGCAACAAATTAAATCCAAATAAATATGGTATTGATTATTAAAATATATTTGTCATTTATGTTTAAATTATATTTTTGAGCCATTTGAATAAACTTCTATGACAGAGGTAGAAATTTTCTAACAAATATAATTTTTATTTTTAATACTCGAATTTTAGATGACTAATTCAAAGACTTTTTTTTTTCTCAAATATGTTGGAATAGTTTTTGTATTCAAAACTAAAGGAGAAGGTGATAAGCCATAAGGCAACGCCACAAGCACATGTTTTTAATATTAGTAAACACCATTTGATGATGTCTAAAGTTGTTTTTGCTTGCAATACAACTTTAAATATGAGAAAATGATAATAGATACATGATATTTTATTTCGAAAACATTTAAGTATTTGAAAATTAAAAAATATATTTAAGTTTTTTATTTTCTTAAAATGTAAACATTTAAATCTCTCCATTCATTTGGATTGTAAAATTAATGAAAAAATTTGACGTAAACACCATTTTACAGATGTGATCATTACAGTATATGACGTGAATGGTTTAAAAAAAAGTCCCTAAACACTAAAATGCCATAATAGTCACATTTGCAAAACAGTGTTTTTTCGTTATATTTCATAAGTTCATATGAAAAGAGAAATTTAGGTATCAAAATTTTGAGAATATTAAGAATTTAAATATATTTTTTAATTTTAAAAAATTTAAATATTTATGAAATAAACTAAGATTTATTTGTCCTTTTTTCTTTAAATATTGACTTTTGTTATATATAGAAAATTATTCGATTAATTATTTTTTTACAAAAACAAAAACTTTGATTTAAAGAAATAGAAATTTAAACTGCACTTATGTATTGTGAAAAAAAAAACATAACATTTATATCTGAAAAGACAAATAAATTTATTTATGTTGGACTATAAAACAAGAGACGAAAAATATTAAAAAATTATTAAAATTTATTATTTTTAATAATTATTTTTAGTTATTAATTTAGTTTTTTTAGTTTAATAATTTAATAATATATTTTATCTTATATTTTTTAAATATTGATAGTTAATAATGACAAAAACAATAAATTATAATACTCCTATAGCATTTTTCACAAAAAAAGGTATACTTTTCAATTACATTAAAATCAAAGATAAAACAAATTTACATAATCTTAAAATGTAGAATCAAAGATAAATTTAAGTTTTTTTTAATTTTTAAAAATAAAAAATACTATTTGTATACTAAAATTAATCACTATATATTTTATTTAACTTATTTTTAATGTATATTTTATATAATAAAAGACTTTTTTTTCTTCTTCGAATAAATTTAAACTCTTTTTAGCAAAACTAATTAACATATATTAAATAAATAAATAACACATATATATAATATTTTTTTATTGTTTACGATATCTTTAACTTAATAGGTTAAAAATTAATTTGTCAATTACTTACTTAAATCGATAAATAAATTGACTATTCGACGCTATCTATCATTATTCTTTCAAGAGACAATAAATAATTTTTTATTTGTTTGATGGAAGAGTGTAGAAAAAAAAAGGTAAAGGCGGTTTGAATGTTTGACTATCCAGATTTTTTTTTTTACCAAAGTCCGAACCCGGCCCATTACTGAAAGAGCTTCTTCTCTCTCACTTTATCGTTTTCGTTTCTTTAATCCCTTCCTTCAATTTCCGCTTCCTCTTCTTCTTTCTTCAAACTACCATTACACCAAGGTTTTCTTCTTTCTTTCTTTCTTTCCTTTTTTTACCTTCATAGAAATTTCTCTGCTTCTTGTTTATTGTCTTCATTAGTTAGAATTGTATCGTTGTTTGTTTTTTATTCTTTTTCATCTTCTATATTCTTTATCTGATGCTATCAATTGTAGAAATTTGTTTATCAATGATCAAGGCTTTGATTGCTCCGAATTGTTTTGTTCATTTTACTGATGAATATTTCATTTTTCATAATGTATTTTTTGAGCGAACATTTTGTTTGACGTGCAATTTTACCCGATTCAATTTGAGGAATTGCAAATTTATTCGGGTAAGGGTTTGAAGGGAAAGTGTAGGGTTTAAGGTTGTGGAAGAAATTGCATAGGTATCATAGAAACAAGGAGCACCATTGCTCAGCTTGTGCCTTGCCTTGGAAAAGAAAATGAAAAGAAAATTTGCAATTAGGTGTAGATATGTTGCTGTAAATATAATGCTATGTGATTGATTGACTTCTTGTTATGCAGAAATTGAAAACGGTTTGTGTTTTCTATTTTACTTTTGTGAAATTTTCAATTTTCTCTTATATATGTGTGTGCTCCTACTCTTATCTTATCTGTGCAACATAGCTTTTAACCCTGTCAATCCGAATTATGAACTTGCTGATAAAGTGAGCTAGGCTGTATCTAGTTCCAGCTCATAATCCATGGTGGTATGTTTTGATAGGTTCTCCTCATCTTGGTAGATACAAAAGGATATGGCACCTCAATTGGTTGCAGCCTCCTGTGGCTTATCTTCTTCACATCTTTGCCATCCTCATGTTCCTCCTATCAGGTATTCCCTTTCCTTCTCCGAAATCCACAGTATCCCCTTGGTGTATTTCTTTTTTAATTACAACAAATCACTATTATTGTTTTTGATGTTTTGTTTGATGATGTTGTTTGTATGTGTCTTTTTTTTTTTAAAAAAGTTTAATGGTGTCTTTGGCAATTCTCATGTTTCAAAATCCAATGGAGATAAATCTTTATTGATGAACAACTTTGGAAACAGATTTTTTTAGGAAGTAAAAGGAATTCGATTTCCTAGCCTGAGATATGCCAAATAAAAAGAAACATATCCCAACTTAGTTGCCTCTTCCCGCAGCCACCTATGTATCTGAAAGTCTTGTTCTATCACCATGCCTAACATCAGGAGAACATAGGTTGAGGCTTTGAGTAGATGGGTTTTATTTATCGTTGATGTCATGGAACTTAAAACATATTGGGTTATACTAAGTCCATCTCATTTGCCAGCACTTCTATTGATACTACGGGGCCAAAGGCCTACTATCTCCACGATAAGATAAATTGGTCCTGCCCAGGGTTTTTTGCTCTGATCAGCTAGTAATTAGTATTTAAAAATTCTTCACTGTTTTTGTATGCAAAATTCATGGTTTTGTTGGTTCTATCCAGGAGTAGAGTTTTGAGTCCAAAAGGCACTGCTATCAACTTGAAAAAGAGTCATGGCATGTCTCTTCCAGCCATTTCTTTGGGTAAGTGAGCGCTTCTGTACCCAGCTTTCCTGGTATTTGTTGTGATGTTATGTTTGAACCCAATAATATCAATTCAATGAAATATTACATCTTGTCTAGCTATAGCAACAGTGATATGGGAGGACTTCTGTAACTTCACATTGGTTTTGGCTTAATTAATTATTGCAGGAGCCTTATTATGGTGCAACATTCATTTATCTCAATGTTAAATAATAAATACATAATAGAGGATGTTGGTCTGAAAGTGGTAGTTCTATCACGCGCCTGTGTTTAGTCGCAGATTTGCAATGCTTCTAAAAATACTGAGTATTAAAAATCCCTACTTTTGATTTCAGGAAGAACATATATCCCATTGTTGACTGCTGTTCCAAGGAAAACAGATAAGCCATCACTGATTGCTGCTTTGGGAAAAACATATGCCGCACTGACAGCTGATTCATCCACATATTTTTCCGGTGACCGAGATCATCTCACACTCAAAACTCCTACATCTCGTGGATCCAATTCGAAGATCCGTGGTCAAGCATACATATATCATTCTTCTGGCTTTCGAATCCCTGCAAATGCAGAGAAGCCAGAATGGTGGTGGAGGACACTATGTTGTATTCCCTATCTAATTGCATTGCAGATGTCTGCAACTGGGTTTTATCTTGAACCTTTACTCGAAAAATTCCCACTTTTCCAAAATCTGATCTACTATATCCCCGGAGCCGTCAACAGACTACCAACCTGGTTCCCCATACTCTATTGCTATTTGGCCATCATTGGAGTTGTAAAGAACAGTAGATTTCCCCTTCTCTTCAGGTACCATGTAATGATGGGAATGCTACTCGAAATCGCGCAGCAGATATTCTGGGTCACGTGCAATTTCGTGCCACTTATACACTTCAAAGGGACACTTGGTATGTATTATTGGGGTGGTGTGGCTTTGGCATATATTCTCATATTGGGAGAGTGTATAAGGTGTGCACTTCTGGGTACCTTTGTGAAGATCCCTGTTATTAGTGAATCAGCATTCATTCATTCTCTATATGGTTTAGGATTAAGGTAGTGTTGTGAGTGATCAAGAAAGAGAGAGCATAATGTACTTGTATGTGGATTTTGCAGCTGAAAGCAAGGATGTTATGGTTGGTTTGACTTTCTTCCATTACAGTTACAATATGAATGGTCAAATAGATGAGGGGCTATATATTCTTTCTGATAGAGAATCCAGTTTTCTCTTGTTTTTCTTGCTCTGAGGGACAAGCTCACAAGCCTTTCTTCCCCCTCGTTTGAATTTAAATTGAACCTAAATTCAGTTTAGATAAATGATAAGAATATAAGATACCTTAAATGAAGTTGAATGATTGAATTGGCTTGTAAATACATGCTGCTTTGTGCACGTTTCTATTATGGTAATTTCCATATATTTTGGGTGCGTTCGTGAAACTTCATTAAATTAAATTTACCTTAATAATTGTTTATTTGTAGAATTATTTTTGTATAATCAATTAAGAATAAATAATTCTTGTTCAGGTGGTAAGAAAGCAAGTTACTTTGGTATAGTAAAACTACTAAACAAGAAATAAAATATTTTTGTAAATACTAGTGTATTAATTAACAGGTATAATGTATCTGTTAATTTATTATTTTATTTATTAATTTTTATTAAAATAATCTATATATGATAAGGCAAAATGAGAAATACTTTAAATTATAATTGTAATGGAGTGTAGTTTTAGTTTAGGAACAAAAAGGTTGTGTACTAAAATCTTTTTAATTTTCATTGTTAGTATATATATACGACTAAGTGTATTTAATAATTCTTTTTGTATATTTTTAAATTATCTTTCATTTTTATTGTTTTATTTTTCATAAACTTTTTATTAAGAATGATTTGGAAATAACATAAAATAAAAAAGTGAAATTATTAATTAAGGAACGACAAAATTATTCTCCTAATAATTATTAGAGAAAAAGACAGATAGGTCTCTGACTTTTTAAGTTTTTGACAAATACATCCCTGACAAAATTTAAATACAAAAAAAGCCCCTGATTTTAACAAACGGAGGACAATTTAGTCCTTCCGTCTATTTTTCTCTCACACATCAAACGGAACTGGCTGACATGGCTGTAACGGTGTCCAGGTGTCCGTTACGGTGCCACGCTGGAAGGAAAAAAAAGTTCGAAGGACAAATAGGTCCTTACAGATCAAAACGACGTCGTTTTCATAAGGTAACCCTAATGAGATATAAACTGGGTTTTCTGAAGTAACATACGCAACAGTTGTTCAGATTTGTTCATGGTGGTGTTGCTTAAATTGATGGCAAGTGATGGAAGCTCATCAATCAAGAGACAACGCGGAGGTGGTGGCAGACGACAGGAAGGCTCGATTGTAAATGCTGCTCCATGTTCAGTTCAAGCTGGGGATGAGAAAGATTGCATCGCTCCAAAATGCTTCTGCGGGATGTATGCGATATTTTACATGTCGAAGACAAATACCAACCCAAACAGACTATTCTTCGGATGCCCATTCTTCAAGGTAAGCTCACAATTTTTCATGTATATTAATGAAGTTGAGAGTTTTTTTTTTACCAACATATTTTCATACTATCTGAATTGATTTAGGTGAAACAACCATATTGTAAATTCTTTGTGTGGGTTGATGACCATATTGGAAGAATTGGGTGCATGGAGCCAACAAAGGAATTGGGTAACAATCAGAGCTTAAATGTTGAAGAACATTTTGGGAAGATAGAATTGGAGAACAAAATGGTTGATCTAGAGCAAAGGATAATTTACCTAGAGAACAGGAAAAGCAGTAACTTCTGGGTCATAGTACTAAGCTTGATTGTTGTAGTTGTTGGTCTTTGTTTATTTAGGGTATGAAAAATATGAAAAAAAAATGTGGATTGTAATGAATTATATCTGTTAACTATTTTAGCTAATATAAATGAAAGAAAGAAGATTTTAATTATCCATATCTTGTTGGCTTGAAATAGATATAGAATGCGTGTAACATACATGTTTACATGCAAGAGATGAACCTAAACCAGAAACAAGTCATATATAATTCATTCAATCAACAATAATTCATTCATTGAACATAAACCATAATATAGGAATATTGTCATACCATAACATAATAACATCTAGGATAAGTAACTGTAGCAGGTATATCAGCCCTTGGATTCCAAAATACTAACTCATAAGCAATTAAATTGGCTAAAAGAAAGTTTGCCAATATGTATTACAACCAACTATTGCAGCAAAAAACTAATTTTTGTTTCCAAAATAAGTCAGGAACAAGCACGTCACTTTTTCTAGTTCTTGAAGCCTGGATTTGGTATAAACTTGAATGGTCCTATTGTGGCAGAACTTGTTGCTGCTAGTGTCTCCTTTGATACTCCTCCGCTCAATGTTGTTGTCACACTTGTTGAAGTTGGTGGAGCAACTTGAGTCTGAGTTGTAGTTGGTGCAGGTGGCCTTTTGATTGGTTGCTTTGGCCTAAATTTAGCTAGTGTTTTGGAATGAGTATGTTTTGTTGTCTTGATTGGTGCTTGGCTGAATGGTGCTGCATTTGCTGGAGTGTCCTGTGCTTGTTCAGCTGGAGCTGCCTGTTGTGTATTCTGGCCAGCCTACAACATTTATAATGAAGACACATAAATCCCTTAAATTTTGTATTGAAGACACATAAATCCTTTATCATTCATAGCACGGACAACTAAATCCTCACGTGCTTTGTTACCTCAGGCTCTGGAGCAGATTGGGATAATGGAAGTTCCACTAGTGCTTTACTGCTTGAGCTCTGGTGCTTTGGTTTCCTGGTTTTAGGCTTCCAGTTAGGATTAGATGGTGCTCCCTTGCACGTCTTGTAGTTGTGACCCTTCTCGCCGCACTTGCTACATGTTATGCGAAATGTTTTTCTTACCTTGTCCCCTTGGATCAAATCCTCTATTGGATCCTTCTTTCTTTTATGCACCTTTGGCCTACCAATGGGCCTCTTGATGGGTGGAGGATTTGGTTTGATATAACCTGTTCTATGCCAATATTCTTCACTGGGAACTGGTTGGATTGAGTGTGCATAAGTCAGATGGATGGACTCCATGCAAAGCCATTTGTGCACATAATCTTCTGGTTTGTCATGCTTCTTCCTAATAGCAGCAATCGCATGAACACAAGGCATTCCTATAATTCCAAAATCACATAAGCAATCTAGAATACATTACTCAACAAAACAAGTTTTTAATCAAAGAGTAAGTAAGTCAACCTGTTAGTTGCCACATGTTGCATGAACAGGTATGCTTCATCAAATCAACATCAACTCTTGATGTCTTGCGACTCACTTCAAACCGCTTCCTCTCGTTGTCACATGTCCATTCTGCATTCCATCTGTTGCTGGGCTTAATCAATCGGCCAAGTCTTTTTTGCTGTACGGGAGCAAGCTTTCCAGGATAATCTGATAGTAGAGTGATATGCTTCGTCATTCTCCTCATGACATAACAGCGCAACTCTTCACACATTGTAAGAATAGGCTTCACTCTGTACTTTCCTATTTTGGCATTCCAGGATTCACACATATTATTTGTCAAAGAATCAACCTTGGGGCCATGGTTAAGGTAAGCCTTCACCCACACCCGAGGATCAAATCTTGTAAGATACTCCCATGCCTCTTTATTAATCTTCTTAAACTTTTCCATAGTCTCTACAAACTCAGGAGGGGTTGAACAACTTGCACACTCCCAAACCGCATCTCTGACTTGCAGATCCTTAAATCGGTTGATGAAGTTTTTCCACATATGCATCACACAATTACGATGTGGTGCCTCGGGCATCACCTCTTTCATTGCTTCAAGAAGACCCTGAAAGTAGTAGAATATCATCTCAAAATAAACAAAAAAGCATTAAAAAGTGTGATGTAATCCACATAATGTTAACTAATAAAATACACCAACTTCAACGATAGTGTACAATGGTATATCAGCAACTGAAAAAATTTTGACAGCAACCCCTGCCTTGGCTAATGAGAGTAAAAGCTTGTTCATTGATTTAAAAACCTTCTAACACATTAGCAAAAGCAATTCACATATGTACAGGTCTAATATAATAAACATTCATCCAAAGGCTTGATAGAACGAACATGGCACTGTCATATGAAGACAGCTTCTCAATCCAAATTAAAGATTAGCACCAACTATTTAACTAGTTGTAGCTAAAAATTTGGTGTAAGTCTCACTAACTCAAATTTATAAATTTTTGAAAAATTAAATCAAATGCATAAATAAACTAATGTTAATAAACAAATGCTAACTAATGTTGACTAATAAAACTTGAACAAATGCATAAATAAACTAATGTTAATTAAATCTGACACATACCCCTGTTAACTAATATTGGCTAATGTTAACTAATGTTAACTAATGTTAACTAATATTGGCTAATGCTAACTAATGTTAACTAATGTGATAAAACTTAAAGATTGCAATTTAGTAAAATAGAAATAGAATAACACTTAATTTCTGCATAATTTTATAAACCAAAAGTCTCATAATAAAAGCATAATGAACTAGATTTCAGAACATAAAGATAAACAAATATATTACTAACTTTTTGTTGATTTGACATAAAGTTCCATCCATGCACACTTGCATTCCCAAGATCTTCCTGTAAGAGAGTTAAAAATCATTTCCATGACTCCTTTGTTTCTGATCCGACAACAGCATAAGCAATGGTATAGAAATGATTATTGGCATCTTGGGCAATCGCTGAAAGTAACTGTCCACCAAAGTACCCCTTAAGAAAGCATCCATCCAAATATATTAGAGGTCTACAGCCACTCTTGAAGCCTTTTTTGCATGCATCCAGGCATATATATATCTTATCAAACACTGGTAGGGATTGTGGAATTGGTATCACTTCTAAGAGTGCAGTAGATCCAGGGTTGCTGCGTAAGAGTTCAAATAGATAATCCCTCAGCTTTCCATATTGCTCACTCTCGCTTTCGACAATTCTGTCTCTTGCCTCCTTTAGTGCCCTGTAAACCATCTTATCATTAGGATGTATCCCAAACTCATCTTTCAGAAAATCACTAGCCTCCTTCCTAGTCATCTGAAGATGGATACCTAGCCTTTTTTCAATTTTGTTGCTCAGCCAGTGTTGGTCAGCAGCATTACTCCCCATGTCCCTTGCACATGTATGCTCAGATTTAAAAGTCTTAACCTGGAAGCACCTAAGAGAATTATTGTAGGATACATGTACAACCCATGGATATTCTTCTCCTTTGCAACCTACCCGAACCCTTTCTTTATCATTTTTAATCCATTGAAGCTGCCTACCCTCAGATATGAACAAGTCCTTTACCACTTCTTTAAAATCATCAAGAGTTGCAAACTTGGTACTTACTTCAAAGTGGCCTTCTCCAAATCCATACTCATCATTGAACTCAGGCCAGTGTTGCTTCTCAGGTTCTTCATCAGAGGAAACAGGGGTATGCATACTTCTCTTGTAAGTCATACTTCTCTTCTTTTTGGTACAGCCACTTTTTTTCCCTTGTAAGTCATACTTCTCTTCTTTTTGGTACGTTTCTCTTCTCCACTGCTATTCTCATCATCACTATCATTATACTCTGGAGGTGGAGGTTTGTAAGGTTCATCCTCCGTGCTCTCATAGCCGTCATCAGAGGAGGATGTCATCAGATTATCACAGATGTCATCTAGTTCTATGGACTCAACATTCCCAGTTCCTGCATTCCCGCCTCCTGCTTCTTCTACATACTCAGGTTCATCGACAACATGATCAAAGTAAACATGGAACTCATCTTTTTCTTCATTCCTAATCAAATTGTCACACAATTCACGAATCCCATTATCCCTGTTAAACGATGAAACCCAGATTCTATATCACTGGCTGTACTATCAAACCAGTATATTGCCTTGTAGCCAGGATATCCTAAACCCTCATACAACTTCACCAAATCACCAAAGTTGATAAAATCTATGTCCATTTCTGGAAATTTTTCTACTATCTCATTCACATAAACAAGTCCCTCATCACCATTCCTCACAAACTTTCCTCCATGGTGAAAAACAGGAATTACATATCTATCAGTCATCTGTCATTTTCAAACAAAAACAAAATCAACCCACAATGCATAGAACCTTGAGAAACTTTCAAATGAAAACAAAATAACTTTTTTCAAATAGATTGAAACAGAAAGCAACCATAGCAGAATGCATTTGCATGCATCACACCATACACTAAATGGAACCCTAATGCGAATGTGATCATGAACGTTGTGGACTTGCTTACCTTGATTGATGATTGAACTTCTTCAGCATACGAACTAAGTCTCTCCTACTCCACCTTCTTCGATGACGCTTCAGTTTCGAGCCAGAGGGAAGGAAGCTCTGGCTTCATGAAGGGGTCAGGGCAGTATATGGTAATTTCTGTGTTGGCAAAGGGTTTTTATTAATAATGGGTTACCTTACTAAAACGATGTCGTTTTGATCTGTAAGGACCTATTTGTCCTTCGAACTTTTTTCCCCTTCCAGCGTGGCACCGTAACGGACACCTGGACACCGTTACAGCCACGTCAGCCAGTTCCGTTTGATGTGTGAGAGGAAAATAGACGGAATGACTAAATTGTCCTCCGTTTATTAAAGTCAAGGACTTTTTTGTATTTAAATTTTGTTAGGGATGTATTTGTCAAAAACTTCGTGAATATGTTAAATTGACTACTCTAAAATTTTGTTTATATATGAATTTGTCAATAAATATTGTGTAACTTGCAATTTAGGTACTTGTAAATAGAATTTTAAATTGAGACTTGAGAATATCTAAATTAAAATTCCGATCTAATTCTTAAAACTTTTGTTATATCACAATTTTAAAAGTTAAATAATTTATAAAATTTTTAATAAATCAGACGATTTTAATATTAAAATCTTATTATAATATATTTTATATAGTTAATTTATTTTTTCAAACCCTTATCCGAGTGACTCACTCTCTCTGTCTTCCATGGCGGAGAAGAACAGTGAGAATTAGAACTAACCAACGAGGGGGAAAACACATGCAATGGTACACTTCCTTATCCTTCAGCTTCTACTTCTCTTTCCATATTATCGTATATGTTCAAGGCGCAATTCCATTTTTTGTTTTTTGCTTTTTAGTTTTCTTTCTAATACGTTTAATAATTTCCTTGCAATGAATGCTGCGTTTTGGATTAACATTTTATCCACTTTTTTTTGTTTGGTTAAAATTCACTTCCAATGGTTATTCTGTAGAAACTTGGTAGCTGCAATAGTGCATTTGCATTGAGGGGATTTTCAAACTCTGTCTGTATTTGGGAATTAGGGTATGCGCCTTTTGTTGATTGTTCGTTTGTTTTTTTGGTTCGTTGAATTGAATATTGAAGTTTGGATGGATAAAGTATTTGTTAAGCCATGAATTTTGCCTCTTATTTTTCTATTTATTTTTATTTGTTACACTTGCGGTACATAGCCGGTCCCAAGCTCAGGATAAAGGATGGTGGTTGTGTTAGGTTTTCGACAACCAACATAAAAATATAGTCGAATCCCCATGACATGAGTCAGTGCCTGCATTGAAAGAACAAGCTGCACATAGTGGGGTTTTGAGTGACATATGGGTTCTGAATATTTCAATCTTCTAACTCATTTAGATCCTAACTGTGGAACTTTTTTCTATCTCTAATAAATGATTGTTTTTCCCTTGTTTTCTGAGTTTCTTTGTCATTGGAGTTGAAATGTTGAGTGTGGCTGCATTTTGTTTTTAAATTGCTGAAGAACATAATCCTTGTGAGTTGTGATATGTTGTCGACTGTCGAGCCTTTTGTTGAGCACGGTCTGAAATTGGCGTGCTTGTATGTACTCTAGTTTGTAGATTTTTGGAGATATGAAACAATCTGACTTGAAGCTTTGTTATGGGAAATGCTAGATTGTAATGTTTGCAGGATAGGGAAGCTGATCCATTTGCGAAAAAATGAGTACTGCACAAGTTACTGCATGCTTTCCTGGGATTTATGTGAAAAATGCATCTCGGTTGCACCAGCTTCATCCTAAACCATGTGTTTTACGGATGAGTCTTGATCCTTGCTCTAGCATATCGCTGAGCCTAAGACCAGAGACTTCATTTGGCTTGAAATATTGGTCAAACTCAAAATCTCGGCAACCTCTTCATATTTGCTTTGCCGGTGGAGAAGGAATGATGCAAAATACTGATGAGGTAATGCACCCTTTTTGCACCTGTTTTTTGAGTTGAATTCAATATGTTATTGCCTGATGAGTGTTTGCAGTAAGCACACTTATAGTTCTTAAATGAAACTCAAATGATAGGGTACCTGATCATTTTGACAAAGACAAATGCACTCTAGTTAATGTATAAGCTCAACATTGCAAATTTGAGGATGCTGCATTGGCTGAGTGGATACACTAGATAGGATAGGTTTAGTAACTAATGCATTAGTGAGAAAGTTGAGATGGCTCTCAAATGTGAAAAGATATAGCATCTAATGTGAAAAAATGTTAAAATATTAGCATAGGTGATTTGGTCATGTTATGAGAAAACCTAGAGAAGCCCTAGTGACAATAGTATATGAAATAAGCTCAATAGACGAACCCATTAAATGTGGCTCAAGTTTTAGTGGCTTGTCTATACTTATAGTACGGTGTGCAGTGTTTGATCAATGTAGCTGATTCTACTTAGTTACTAATGTTTGAGTTGTTGGTTGTTTGGTATTTGGTTTGCTTATTTATCTGTTAAAGTCATTTGTTTTCTGGGCTTGGGTGATCCTATCTCCTTGTGTTATTATTTGGATTTGATTCGTGGATTATCAATCACAGAATATCACAGGCTATAGTTCTCCAGGGGATTAATTGTTAATTTGTTATAACCATAGACTAAAAACTGTGGGCATCATGAATGATGAGTCTCAGATTCAGAAGTCATTGTACCAAACATAAGTTTAGCAGTAGTAGATTGAGTAAGTATAATAGGAGCAGCAGTTTTCTGTATCATACTACAAATCTAGCAGGGTGCATTGTTACAAAGTTTTATGTGACATAAGTCTCCTTCAAAGTAATGGAGAACTGCACTTTATTTATATATTTCTTCATGTCGACATTTTACTGATACAATCAATTAATGCAATTAGAGTTCCCCTTGGAAATCTCTTGAGAAAGCTATGGAAAGATTTAAGGGACAGTCAGAGTCGATTGAGGATGTGTTGCGACAACAACTTAACAAAGGAGAATACTACGATGGTGGGGACGGTGGAGCAAAGCCACCAGGAGGAGAAGGAGGAGGAGGTGGTGGCAGTCCGGGTGACTCTGATGGACCAGAAGATGGAAGCTCCGAGGAGGGAACGTTGGGTGATAGTATTGAGTTTATTTTGGCAACATTTGGCTTTATATTTATGGTACCCTCTCTTTCCATTCATGTGTGAATCTGGTTGAGTACACATAAGTATGTCACTCTCACTACTTTCAAGCTTTCTTAATTATCTTTGAAACTATGAATCGGGAAAACTAAAGTAGAAATGTTCTAAGTAGAAGTAGCTAAACATAATATGGTAATAATGGATATGTTCTTAAGTTAATGGTAATATGTTCTAAATTTAGTATTCCTTGTAATCTAAATTTATTGCTGAAATTGTTAATTGATAGAATATATGCTGTTCTTCATTTCTTAATATTTTATGCTTTAACTTTTCTTTTCCTTTTTCTGTTTGCAGTACATTTATATCCTCGCGGGCGCAGAACTCACGAAGCTAGCTAGAGACTATATAAAGTATTTATTCGGCAGAAAGCCTAGTGTTCGACTGAGGAACGCCATGGAAGACTGGGGGGAACTCTACCAGAGCCTGACGCAAAAGGTAGACGTTGACGAGTATTGGTTGGAAAAGACTATTCTGGATACCCCAACGATGTGGCACGACCCTGATGATTACCGAGAAGCAATTGACAATTACTTGAGGGAACATCCAGAGGTTAATGTTTATGATTCAGATGATTCAGATGATGATGATGTTAATGAAGCTGGTGATGATAAAGAAGAATCAGATTAGATTATTTATCATCACATATCATGAAAGGATTTCTGGAAATTGTACTATTATGTCTTTATAGTGTGATGCCCCATTGTTTTTGGCACAAAGCATAATGGAGTCAGGACACAAGTTATGAAATAGTGTAGTTTCTTGTGGTAAGATTATTCAAGTTATTTGCACAGCTCTTGTAAACAACTTAAAAGGTCTGTTTGGTTGTTTTTATTTTCATTGAGAAAAGGACAAATAGGTCCTTGACTTTTTGCCCTGCAGATATTTTCGTCCTTGACCATTAAAAAATACTTTTAAGTCCCTGACCTTCACAAAACTTGGACGGATTAGTTCCTGACGGAGGCATTTGGACGGATCAGTCCCTGACGGAGACATTTAGACGGAGGGACTGATTTGTCCAAATTTTGTAAAGGTCAGGGACTTAAAAGTATTTTTTAATGGTCAGGGACGAAAATGTCCACAGGACAAAAGGTTAGGGACTTATTTGTCCTTTTCTCTTATTTTTTTAAGATTTTAAGGAAAAGTGAAAATAAAAGGAAAAACAAAAAATAGAATTGTATGGTTTTTAATTTTTTTTTACACAATTTTAAAATGAAAAATATTGAAAATAAAATTACAAATCAAATGGTCCTTAAGTTTTTTTTTTTAAAACAAATTGTTTAGATATATGAAACTTTTTTCTTAGAAATCAAGATAACCACTGCTGAAAATAGTTGTCTTCTTTAGAAAAAAAAAGAAGAAGAGAATTGTATTGACTGTAAAATGCAATTTATTCTTTTGAGATAATTAAAAGACGAACTACTTTTTATAGCACATGACAAATCATGACTAATACCTTGGAAGATAAGAAAATACAAATGGTTGGAACAAATGGAGGTCAAGTTTGATTCCACAAGCATCTTTTATCTAGAATTTAATTTTCCTTGCATTAAAGAACTACTACATAAAGTAAAGGTCTTATGCACCGTTACATAAAAAATAAAATAGTCCAAGCAAGGTTGTGAAAGGTCCATGGTAGGTCCCATTTTGTGACACCAAAGTTGATCTTCTTGGTAGGTCACTTATAATTGACATATTTCATCTCATTCTACTCTTTCACGTCACGCTTCAATTATTTTGGCTACTCCATTTTATACTCACGATAAGAATAAATAAGAATTTGACAAAGTGAATTTTAAAATATTAATTAAAATAAGAAGAATTTGAAGTGTTAAGATCAAGATCATACTAAAATCTATAACAATACAAGAGAATGACATAAAAATCAATAAGAAAATTCTATGATATCTAATGAAGCTCAATATTTCTCTCTTGAATACTATATTTTATGTTTTTAGTATTTTTTTTTTTGTCTACGGTCCTATAATCCAATAGATCAAGGACTAATTTGTCGTGGATCTAAACTCTATTTAAAAGTTTGTCATTAGATGCATACATAAGACGAAATTTAAATTACCGACACTTATTTAAACAGACAATTGAATTGATATTTCAACTAATTTAAGTTGGTTATTATTTTATTTTATTTTATTTTGGTTGCCAACAATATCTCCCAACCTAATAGGTCAAGGACTAATTCGTTGCGGATTAGAGCTCTATTTAAAGGAATGCCGCTGGCCAATGAGTTGCTGTATGTATAAGGCAGAATTTGAACCCCAACACTTATTTAAGCGGACGAGTGAGCTGACCACTCGGCCAAAATGATACGCACTCACTATAATATATGGAGATGAGCCCAAGCTTAATGGTCTTGTCTACTTGACCCACTATAATATATGGCCACACCTAGCTTGAGTAGCATTATCATGAGAAAATGTGGACCCAATAAGAGATAGAAACGTATTTTTCTTTGCTTAAATGAAGACATAAATGAGAAAACAAACTCCCTTAGGTTGTGGTGGATCATCACTCCACTTATACATTCTTGTATATTTTACTTTCATAACATAGATTGCAATAATTCAACATATATATATAGTAGTATTAACTATGTGGAGATGAGCTTTTATTGCAATTGCCCAAATTGCATGCACAATTTACCTACTTTCTATGAACCTTGAATTAGTGAATTTATTATATATCTTTCAATCATATTCTAAAAGTGATTACAACTATATATATAATTATTAAAAAATTGTTTTTATATAAAATTAATAATTAAAAATTATTTAATAATAATTTATTCAAATAATTTATATAATTTTATTGATATAACATTTTTTTAAATCAAACATATATACCCTACTACTTTTTATCTTTTATCTTTATGGCCCAATCCACCGATTCAACGGCTTTTAACTTTTTGAGAAATTACGTGCAAACTTGATGTTAAAGTACAAAATAAATATACATAAGAAAAGTACAAAAGAATCCAGAAATTCATCACTTTCTTCTTTGGAATTCTTACATAATAATATGAGAAAGCATAGAAATTAAGAACACTACTTGCAAATTGCAAATTTACTATTACAAGATTTCTATATTATTGTTGTTGAACAAATTCAGTTTGGGATCACAAACAATTTTATTAAAGGAATTGAAGATCAAGACAACATGTGTAACCACTAATTTATTTCTCTATCTAGCAATTTTGGTAAAATCTTGTCCTTATTAACAACCACCATAATACAAAGAAAAATTTTATCTATAAATTAAAATACATTGAGAAATTTAATTTAAAAGTTACCTACCTTAATATAATTACCGTCGGATTAACCAGATTTAACCAGATCAATTAGTCAAATTCCATTATCAAAAAGTTGACTTTTTGATAATTTGACCTGACTCGACTCAACTCGAATTATTGTACCCAAAAGCGAAGAAGATCAAGAAGCCACACAATAATTGTAAGAAAAGATTGAAACCATGGGTATAAGCTCCATTGAAATTCTCATCAACCGGGTACAAGTTCCCGGGTGGACCGGTCATGTATACATATGGTGATGATGGTGAGGAAGGTGTTGTTGGTGAATATGGTGGTGGAGGACAATTCTGGGAAGGTGGTTTCTTCGGCGCAGGTGGCGGCGGTGGAGGGTATACTGGCGGCGGCGGTGGAGGGGATGGATATACTATTGGCGGCGGCAGCGACGGCGGCGACGGATTTTCACATGGTGTGCATTTTTGTTGACCATTTGAGGTCTCATCAAGGTTTCTTGATTCCAAAGCTTTGACTTTTAGTATTGGAGAAGTGACACAAAGCAAAAGGATCAAATTGATGAGAAGAATCAATAGTTGTGGCGGTTTTGTTTGGTGAATGGTTTTTGTAAGAATTGACATGTTTATTAGTTATGGTGAGTGATGAAGAATTGGGAAGTATGCAAATGTAAAGTGAAGTGTTAGGTTTGAGTTTTATGTGGGATTATAGATAGATGGGTTTGGAGATGATGGGGATAAAGTATATTTGAATTCTTTGTTGTTAGGTGCATGTATTGGATTGGGAAATGTAAAGTGTAAACTATGGGTAAAAGGGGTGCTTTATTAGTTGCTACCTTGGGAGGAAAATTTGAGTGACTTTTTAATAAAAAAATATTATTTATATACTAAAATCAATTATTATTATGTATTTATGTATAAATATATATTATTTAACTTATATTTTATATTTTAATATATATTTTATACTAATAACTAATTTTGATGATTAATTTTAATATACACGTAATATGATTTTTTTAATTCTATTATTAAAATTTTAAATAATTTAGATGAAAGAATTGGGATTGTTTCTAAAATGTTGAGACAAAAAGTATTTGTTTTTTGATTGAATATAATTACTTTAATATATATATTTGTTTTTTTATATACAAATATTATTTTTTTTATCATATAAGATTTGAGTGTTTAAATTAATTTGATATTCATCAAATATTTAATTTTTTTTATTAAATCCAACTCCTATTTGATTTGTGTTTTTTTATATTTATTTTTAACAAAATTTTGTAAGAAATATAAAAGGTAAAAACAATAAAATTTTATTTTCTAATGTTTATATCATATTTTCTCCTTTTTTTCATAAAAGATTTGAGTATTAAAACTTTAATTATAATAATATAAATTAATTTAATACTCATCAATTGTTAAAATTTCCAATGAATCTAACCTCCTTAGACATTCTTTTATACATTGGATGATTTTGTCTAATAAGCTTACTTAAGTATGAGTTCTGAGTTGGTTTATTGATTATATTTAAAATTATTATCTAATAAAGTATTATTCATGGTTAAAAAAATAGTAGTTCATTACTTTATATTTTTTTATATTGAGTTGGCTCATTATACTTTAAATCTTTAATATTAGATATTTGATGGAATTTAAATTATGAATTTATGATGAGTCAATTTTGTGCTTATGGTCGCTTCTAGGAGTGATCTAACTAGTGGAATAAAGGGCTTCAATTAGCATGTGGCCATGTATATTGTGGGCCCCACCATGCTTCTATAATCTATACACATCCTTCTTTGATTCTGCCTAATTTTGTTGAGATTAAATTAAATTAAATTAATGCTCACTTGCACATGGAAGTTTCTTCTTATAATCTACCTCCTTCTAGAGAAGAAATTAAAGTGGTAATAATATGATTTATTTAGCCTTATAAAAGTTTAGGTACATGCCTTTTACAAATAAAAAAAAAATATTTTTAAAATTATTATAATTTTTGTTTAGATAACGGACTTATTTAGCATTTTTTATTTTTTATTTTTTATTATTTTTGTTAGAATATAATTAGGATCAATTAGTATTATTTAGTCTATCTGAATATTTATTATGATTCTCTTAGTACCTATAAATACTCGTTCTATATTGTATTATTTTAGCAGACAACTTGAATACACTCAATAATATACAAATTCTTTCTCCAGTTTAATCTCTTGTTTCTAACATGGTATCAGAGTCATTGTATCCTCTTTGAAGAGGATATGTTGTTTTTCTTACAGTGAAATTACCGTAATTTTTACATTTTTTTCTATGTCATTTTTTTTTGTCACTCCTTTGATATTTTTTTACCTTACCGACTAGTCTATTTTTTTTGTCTTGTGTTTTTTTTAGTCGAATGATCAAATACCATTGTCATCGGCTGCTTAAGAAATTATATAGTTTTCGCTTTTTTTGTCAATTTCGTCTGTATTCTCTCATGTCAGTTTCATCGAGTTCCATCGATTTAAATATTTAGATACATATTGTAAATTGATCTATACAATATTATAGAGTTACTTGTTTAAGAAGGAGGAACTAATTTATAAAAGCTTTTTGTTTAATTTATCTTTAAATTTGATTTCTTCATGTGGTGTATGTGAATGATGGAGCTTAATTTGTAAAGTTTTGAAGCAAACTAATAAATATTATTAGAAATTTTATATTTTATATTCTTGAAGCTTCACATGATGAAATCTTCTTGAATGGGTTGTGCATGTTACCACATGATTTGCGGGTAAAATTATAATAAAAAAAGCCGATCATTGACCATAGTTTGCCAAAAATTCAATAACTTTTTCTTAATCTTTCATTATCAAATCAAAATTTTCTCCATAACTTTTGAGTGGTATTTGAAATGCAAGGTCTATGGTATATGACTATATTATGATATGTTGGCACCAATTAAATACAACAAATTAATACTGGTCCACATGGATATAAATAGCCAAAAAAAAAAAGAAAAAGAAAATTGAAAGCAACAATTTCTAGGTATGGGGTTTTTAGCTTGTAACAAATACATCAATATCCATACGAGTTAAATCTTAATTTGATTACTAAAATTTGGTTCGATGTTTAGAATAATTTTCATAATTTTGTTGATTTCAATTAAAATTCTCAAATTTATAATCGTGACGTTGGTTTGCTTTTGTGATCATTTTTGTCACTAAAATGCTGATCTGACATAATCGTATAATTAGTGGACACTATTTAAACGACGACACATTAGTTTTGCGTCCAAATCCTTTAGAAATCACATGGTGAAAGAATTTTTTTAATTTTTTACAATTTATGATCGTCGTAGTAAAAAAAACAGTTTTAACCCACAAAAAATTGAAATGACGCGTTTTTTGAAAAATTTGGGCACAAAACCAATATGCCGTCGTTTAAGTAATGTCCACTGTGTTATGCAATTGCGTCAGATCAGTATTCCGATGATAGAGATAATCGCATGAGCAAGTCGAAGCCACAATTATAAATTTAGAAATTCTAATTGGGATCAACAAAATTATAAAGGTCATTCTTAGCATTAGACTAAATTTTAGAGACCAAATTGAGATTTAACTCATATCTATACATGTATTTTTTTTATTATAATAATAGTAGTAGATAGAATTGACGTGTAATTAAGATGGATGCTATTTAAGTAGCTATAAATTGGAACAAACACACACACGTTGAAGCTTAACAACTCCATTTCTAGACACCTTTCTTTTTTTATGAAAATAAAATAAAATAAAATAATCATAGAGGGGCAAAGTGGTCATTATGCACACTATTTGTTTGGATCTTTTTTGAGTCATCAAATTAAAGTCACACTCACACCGCACTTATTGATTTTGTTTTGTTCTTCCTTTCAATCTTATCCTTTGAGAAATGTTATATTATTATTATTATTATTATTATTATTATTATTACACGGAAACTATACTACTCTACTATCCAAAAAAAATATAAATTGTGTAAGTATAGTGCTATTTTGACATAGAAAATTTATTTGGCTAGTAAAAACAGTGTCTTTAAGTTGCTACTAATTAGTGTATATATATTAAAGGTTATAAAATCTCAGTTTTTAAATATTTAGAATAGTTTTTATAAAATTTTGTAAAATATAAAAAAGCACATACACTATTGTTATGTTCCATTTTAATTCTCATTACATATATGTTTTGTTTTATTTGTTTGTAAATCGGCGGCTATATAAATGGTTCTAACCTATCATAATTTATGAGTATTAACAAATGTATATAAATTGTGACAAATAAATTACTATGGTTTATGATTCAACAAATTTGATTTCAATAAATCTTTAACTAACTCTTTAATATTTCAGTAGTTAATGGTTTAACAATTCAACAACTAAAAATAATTCTGCGGGATAATTCTAATCCCATTTCATTTTTTTATTAAGGTGGTGACTTCTGTCTCCATTCCCATAAAAAAAAAAAAATTCTCTATCTATCTTAAAATTTTTATTTTCATATGGGTAATATTATAATAAAGAATGAAATTATAGTGAAGATTATTTTTTTAATAAAAAAATCCACCAAAAATATATATCAATTGCAAATTGCAATGCATATATTTTTATAAATTTAATAAAAATTTTCACTCTTGACCTCTTCAAAAAAAAAAAAAAAAATCTCTTTTCATATACCTCACAAGTGTCCAATTTGCAACCCTTATAATATAAAACTTTGGTAATAAATTATGAATTTAATTTTATATATCAACAGTATAAAAAAAGTTATATATAAATAATTATTAGTTATATATTAACATATCAGTAAAAATAATTAATTATTTTTAAACTTGCTAGTGTAAAAATTATCTAAAAATCTAACTGAATAATAGTATAAAATTCTTTATATTATTAATATATTAAAATTAAATTTATAAATGATATACAAATTAATAAATTTTTTTTGTAATAAATATTTATAAAAAGTTTTTTAATGCAAAATAATAATTAAAAATTATTATAAAACTTAATATATTTAACTAAACTAATTAATGTATATATATTAACCTCTTCATTATCATATTCATATAAAAATATTTTTACCTAAATAATCATTATTTTTTTAGAAGAAAACAAAATAAGTTTTTATTTTTTTTTAATTCGAAGACATATAAATTTTTGAATAATTAAAAATACAAAAACATTTTAATTTTTTTAAATACAAGACATTTAAATCTTTTCGTATAAAATATATAAGAATAAATTGATTTTTCAAAAGAATTTAAATATCTTAAAATTTAAAAAATAAAAAATATTTTTATATTTTTAATTAATCAATAATTTATTTATTTTTGAGATAAGAAGTCACCAATCTACTTATTTTTTAAAATTTTTTTAAGTTACACATGGTTGATAGAGTGCATTAATTATTTTGTAAAGCCCTGTCCAGCAGGGATGAGAGAATCAGCTTAGAATAAAGAAAAAGAAAGAAAAAAGAAAAGTAGAAAGTTGATGAAAAGGTATCTGGAGTGGGAATGGCTCCATGATTAAGACACAATGGAATTTGGAAACATCCACCGTTCCATTTTGCAGCTTACGTGTTGGATCCACAACCTTTGATCATCATTTTCATTTCATTTCTCAACAACCATCTTCTCTTCTCTTCAACCATCCTACAAACAAAGACTTCTAAAATAAATGTTACACTCTTTTATTTGGTTCCATCTAAAAAGGAATAAAAAATGGTTTACTATATGAAAGTGGTAGCAGCCCATGCTTCTTAGCTTAAAATAAAATCAACCCTACAATTAGTAGTATTGATTTCTATCACGGTGAAAACTCAGACACAGTCGACTTTATGTAAAATAATTGATAGTTAAAAGTTGTTAGATGATTTGACTGATTTCACTCTCAGCTATCAATTTCACAAGAAGTCAACTGTATCTGAGTTTTCACTTTCTATCATTTTCTTATTTATTATCAGTAATATTTGTCTGTAATATTCATTTTTTTAATTTCATATATTCAAATTTTTAATGCATGTGAGTAATATTTAATTTTATGACTAATATGTGTTTATGGATATTTATAAGAAAAAAGTTCAAAAGATCCACTAAAATTTATTATTTTTGACTAATATTTTTAGTTATTAGTCTAATTTTTAAGTATAATAATCCAGTAGTATATTTTTAGTCTATATTTTTAAATATTATTAGTTAACTGATAATAAAAAATAATAAATTCTGTTAGTTTTTTAATGTTTTTTTATTTATAATTATGTTCAATGTTATGTGATATTAATTAAATTAAAAATTTAAAAATTATATAAGTTGATCTATTTAGACTGAATTCAACATCTTAATTAAGGATTTAAGGTATCCGATGATGAATCAATAGGCAATATTCACAAGAATTTTTTTAGGTCATGACAATATTCACTTTTTTTGGTCATGACAATATTCACAAGGTTACAGAAAATTCAAATCAATGGGCTTTGGTTAACTAATAATTTGTTTTTGGGCCGAAAGGCCCATCGGCCCAAATTTAAAGAGAAGTGGAGATTACGGCCCAAGAGGGTTTTTGTCGAAACCTCTCTTCTCTCCCATTTCTCAGCCTTAAGCCTGCTCTTCGTGCCTTCGTCTCTCGCCGCTCACCGTCGTCCAACCGCCACACCTTCCTCACCGTCGCCGTTTCCGTCTGACAGGTACGCCATGGTTTTCCATTTTTTTTGCTTTGATTTAACTGTGAAATGTGAATTATGGATTAAAGAAGAAAAAAAAAACTTGAGATTGTGACTATTCAATATTTGCGTCTGTGACTGTTTATTTGGGAGCGATGGTTGTGTGAAGGTTGCACTCTTATTAATTATTTTGGCTTGATGCTAGTTTGTTAACATCATTTCATGGATCTTTTGGTTTGAGGTAGTGAGTAGTGACTTCTAATTCATAGTTTGGTGAATTGAATTGGGGGCTTTGCTCTGCATTCTCTCCATTCGTATTATTGCATTGGTGCCAAATCTTTTTTGTTCTTCTATGGTGTATACATTGCATTTGTGCTAGGATTTATGTAAAAACAATACTGAGCTCCCTTCTTTATAATTCAAAGCAGCACAAAAATGCTATGTACACCAAAAAAATCCACCATTATGTATTTGTGTATAAATACATGTGCTGTTTAACTTATTTTTAATGTGTATTTTGTATTTCAACATGGATCCTATACGGATGGCGGATTTGGTGACTGATTTTTAGTGTATAGGTAGCATAGTTGCAAATAGAAAATATGTATTTGTTACTTCCAATCTGTGTTCTGTTAGGTGTAATTCTAAAGCTTTTTTTTTCCTTCAATTAGGGGATTTGAATTTAGAAATACTTCAATTTGGATTGGAACTGTTGGATTCTACTTGATGTTGGTTTCGTGAAGTTGCTGTGTGCGCTAAAGTTTGTTCAGTGTTGGAAGTGTGGTGTGTGGTATTATGGTTATGTTTCTATTATGATGGAATTCATTCTCATGCTTGAAAACATAAGTGGCGTTGTTCATTTGATTTTCTGACATCATCTTTTGTTCTGTTTTGCTTGATCTTAGGTTAGAAGTAGTTACCGCCCGAATTGTCACTCTTTTCGTGGGTGAAAGATTAGAGGAAAAAAAAGATGCTCAGAAGAAGGCTCTCTGTTCTCTCGACATCAATTATCAGAAGCTCAGTTTGGGGCAAACCTAGTCCCACTTGTCCATTGGTCCAATATCCTCATCCCTCAAAGCTCCTTCAATATTCCAAGTCTCATGCAACAGTTTACCCCAAAGTACGCCCAGAATTTCAAGGTTTTAGAGCCTACAGTCTTCTAGCCTTGAATGATCTGAGAGATAATGTGCCGAGAAAACAGAAGACAAGAAAGGGCCGTGGGATTGGGTCTGGAAAGGGAAAGACTGCTGGGAGGGGTCATAAGGGTCAGAGAGCCAGAAAAGGATCGAAATTAGGTTTTGAAGGAGGTCAAACTCCACTTCGTCGAAGAATGCCCAAACGTGGTTTCAAGAACCCATTTAGTCTCACTTTTCAGGTATATTTTCTTGTTTGTATATGTTTTCTCTTTTTGTCTGATACTAATACTACAAAGAATAGGAATTCTAACTATAAAGATTGCATCTGCTGCACCCAAATAATTTCTTTTGTTTAGGTATTTTAATTGGATTGGATTGTCAGTGCAACTGGGAAAGTTTCTCCACTTGATGAATTATCGAGGGAAAGTGAAGTTTTTTGCTGCACATGACTATTTCAAATGCTTATTTTGGGTAGTAATCGTTTATATGCTATTGTTGAAAAGAAACAGGTCTAACCAACATTTAGTTCCCTCTGGTTGATATATTTCAGCCATGGATTTACAAGCAGCAGCTTCGTCAATTGATTTCTATATGCATATTTCAATTCTGTAACTTCTGTTATTTAGATGTCTTACTATGTTTTATTCGATGGTGAAAACATGACCATGGGTTCAGCTTGTATTATTGAACCTCTGCTTTGTTTCAATCCGTACCATTTCTTTCTCAATCTATAAGCTATCTACAACCTATATTCTTACCCTTTATTTCTTTTATTACAGCCAGTAGGTTTGGGAAAAATTGCGAAGCTTATAAATGCAGGGAAGATAGATTCTTCTGAATTGATTACAATGAAAACACTCAAGGTTTTTTTACTGTTACCTCGCTTCAAGTAGATGTTCTTTGCTTCATGTGTTTCCCCTTAATCTGGTCGCTATTGTTACCATAGGATACAGGAGCAATTGGGAAGCAAATAAAAGATGGAGTAAGATTGATGGGGCGTGGCGCTGATCAGATCAAGTGGCCAATTCATCTAGAGGTAGACTCTGATTTGGATGTTTTATAAGTGTTTCGAGGATCTTAATCATGCATTTTTATTGTCAACTAGTTAGAATTAACATTCTATTATCTCTATTTCTTTTTCCCTGTTCTTCTTAATGTCATAACTCTAGTTGGGGTTTGATTTTTTAATACTCAAGTTGCAAATTTGTTAGATATAGAACAAGTGGTTGTTTTTAACATAATGAGTTTGCAGGTATCAAGGGTTACCGTGAGGGCTAAGGAAGCAGTTGAAGCAGCTGGTGGTTCTGTAAGAAGAGTGTATTATAACAAGCTGGGCTTGCGGGCACTGCTGAAGCCGGAGTGGTTCGAAAAGAAGGGAAGGTTGCTGCCAAAAGCAGCTAGACCTCCGCCGAAACTGAAGGATAAAGTCGATAGCATTGGCCGGTTGCCAGCGCCGACTAAACCGATCCCGTTTTTAGTTGAAGGTAGCAATGATATTACACCTCCTCAGCTTAGTTAAACTGAGATCATGGCATTATTTGTAGAATTTTTAGGTAATTCAGAACGAGAGATAAATGAATTTCCATTGGAAAAAAATGGAATGAGAAATTTTCTTGTGATTTGTTTTTTCTTTTTGTATCAATTTTGTTTTAAGGAACTGAGATTGGTTACCTAAGAGAGCCTTGTTTTGATTTGTATGTGGATAGGATCTTTGCTTAATTCAGTCGATTAGGGACCTAAACCTTGATTAAGTGTACTAATTACACGAATTGATTTTCCATTCCATTAACCATAGGTCAACTTAAAAGGTTGACTTTTTACCAAAATACTTTTTAGGGTTTTAACCTTATGAAGCCAAGAATAACATCTATAGGAGTGGATTTTTATTCACTTGTTTTTCAGTGCCAATTTAATTACCTGTTTTACTGAGTAAATTAGAGACTATACAAACAAGAACTTTGATGCGTGCTTTCGATCATATTTTGAATTTCAAAAATGTTATAAATTATGCATTAAAAATTAGTCCTAGTTATTGTATATTTGTTTATAAATATATTTTTATTTTATATATTCCTAATATGTATTTTATATTTTAAAATGTTCGAGATAGATAGTTGATTTAGTGTCTAATATTTGTTAAATTTCTAGTACTATTAACAGAGAGTGATTTTTGAGCTGTCTTAGTAAGTTCTTATTTTTTCATGAAATTATACAATTTATAATCATTCTTAATTTCAAAGAATATTGTTTAACTTGTTTACGCTAAACCAATTTCGTCAATCACATAAATACACAAGAAAACATAAATGGTCACAGAATTTTTATTATTTTTTTTTGTTGTTTACAGTATCTCTCAATTCGATAAGTCAAAGACTAATTTGTCGTAGATCTGAGCTGGTTAATGAGTTACAACATGTATAAGACGGAATTCAAACCCAACACTTATTTAAACAGACGATTGAGCTGACTACTTGATCAACCTAAATTAGTTTTCTAAATCCTATTGATTACAAGAAAATCAGATTTTGCCACGTAGAGAATCTTGAAGAGGTAAAATTTTGTATCCGAATCTCATTCATTCTAATTCCAACGGATTGAAAGATTTGAAGACAGCTCATAATCCACACGATTGCATTATTATTTATTGATAGTCACTTGAGACAGGAAAATCAAATTCCATTAGTCTTTTAAGAAAGTTCCAATTATCTACTCATGTCATTTTTCTTCCTGTGTATAACATTTTCGAACCATGCAAAACACGTTTAAAAGCTTTTATATCTTAGTATTAAGGGGAAATTTTTTTGACTATATGTGCACAAAAAATTAACTATTTAAAATAGTTTTTATATTCATATTTATCATTAAACTTTATAAATAATATAATTAAATTAAATTTATATTTATAATAAAATTTTACAAATAATACAAGTCAGATTTGATTTACATTTATAATCAAAATAAAAATAAAAAATATAATGATAACTGATTTTTTTAAGAATTTGATTATTTGTATACAAAAATTTAAAATTTTATATCTTTTTGATAAAAAATTTTCAATTGACAACTTTAACATATTTTTTCATATATTTATATATATTAAGATATAACACACTACTCTTTTGAAATAAATGATATTATCATATTATATATTAGGTAGATTCTAGTATATTTATACTTTTGATAGTTAATAAATGTTGTTAAAATTAAAAATATTTTTTAAAATATTTTTAAATAATAAAAATATTATTTTAATTTTAAGACACTTTTTAAAATGCCATATATAATCACCCTAGTTACTATAGCATAAATATACTAGAATTTACCTATATATTATCATCACATACTATACAGTTTTTAATAATAGCTACGATGCATAGACATTGACACGGATATGGAACACGACATGATACGGGATATGCCAACACATGAATTTTAAAATTTTATAAAATACGGAATATACATATATATAAAATATAAATTATTTTTTAGATAAATCGTAATGATTTTTTGATATTTTATTGATATTAATATTAAAATATATATTAATTTTTTAATTTTTTAATGTATTATTTTAATTATATAAAGTATTTAAAATATTTTTTATTTTAATAAATAATAATATATACTATTTCTAAATTTATATTAACAATATATGTTAAAAATAAGGTTGGACACGCTGACACGTGATAGTATTTAGCGTATTTAGAGAAGAATTTTTATTTTTTATTAAGATATGGTTAGACACAACAAACACGCGTATCAAACAAATATCGATGAGTATCGTATTTAAAATGTGTCCAACACGTAGACACGATAATTTAACGAAATGTCCGTATTTTATAGAATAATAGTAAACATATTTTTCTTAGATATAAATGATTAATACACTCAGCTCATGGATTATGTATTGTGCAAATAAAATAACTCTTTTCAATTTTCATTGATCCCGCGAACCTTAAATAACTATTTTTGTAGCAATACCATGTAATCAAATAAGTGCATGGTACAACACTATATTCATATTTTAATACCAATGCAAAATCTTAGGATTTGGAAATTGGATTCTTTTATGCTAATTAATTAGCTGTCAACTTTTAAGTCATTTTCTCATTCTATAATTTTATTTGTCCATACATTACACAATATAATTAATAATAATATAACAACAATAATAATAACCTACTAGTTGATAGAGTAGTTGAACAAGCAATAATAAAGTCAAATAATCCATAGTAGTTCTCTCTATATATAAGGGTAAGCATGCATTTCCTAATTGTGTCACATAATATACATATATAAAAGTTTCCTTCTAAATTTGTTAATTACTATTAATTATTATTAGCCATGAGTCTAAGTGGGAAAGTGGAGAGTGAAATAGAGATTGAAGCAAATGCTTCTGAATTCTACAAAGTTTTCAGAAAGCAACTTTATGACATACCAAAGATCTCTTCAGACAAGGTTCATGGAGCTCAAGTGCATCAAGGAGACTGGGAGAATCTTGGTTCTGTCAAGCACTGGGATTATACCATAGGTAATAAGGTTTTTTCTTTTCTTTTTTTTTTTCTTATAAGTTTGCCTGAAAATTATTCCAAGCTAGTGTATACAATTTTATTTTGGAGCGGTTATTTAACCGTCGCTATTTGTTTTGGTGACAGTTAAAAACCGTCGCTATCTAGTTCTAAAACCGTCGCAATATATCCGAATTTTTGTTTAGCATGTATATACATAAAGTTAGGGTTAAGACTACTACATACCAAAATTCATGCAAAACCCTAAATATCCCTGCAAATTTTGTATCTGATAAATTCGTTTTTCATAAACTTTTATTATATTTGATTATTCTTTAATAATTTAAATTGTCGACAAAATAGGTTTTTTCAGGATTTGAAAATAATAGATTTATCTCTCGTCATTGTCTTATTAGATAAATTTGTCTATCATTACTTAAAAAATAGATATATCATATTTTGATCGATTATGTAATTATAAAAAAAGTAATTAATCTTGTACTCTAATTATTTTGAACGGTGAAAAAATCTATTATCATTTCAAATTCTAGTAATATATATTATGTCCAATGATTTGCATGATTAAAGATTTTAAATATTTTTCAAAAGAAATAGAAGATTATCCTACACAAAATTATTAAATACCCAATAACTTGGGGGTTTATTGAATTAACCACCATAATCATAAATAAATGAATAAATGCTCTTTCCGTTCTTAACCATTTGTTTGATGTCCAAATCAGTTCCTATCTACTTTGATATATGTACGTTCTATTCCCTATCTACTTTGAGTAAATACCCTTTTTCAGTCCCTAACTAGGGACTGGAACGTACATATATCAAAGTAGATAGAAACCGATTTGGGTTTTTAGATTTTTTAAGAGGTGGATAGTCTATCAGACAAATGGTTAGTGACCGAAAACGACATTTACTTTAAATAAATTAGTACTAAAACAAAACAAAGAATAGTATTAAAATTTTAATTTATTTTTTTTTTTTTTTTGGGTCATGGCTTATATTATTTCCTATAATGAAATAAAATGATTGGATCCTACAGAAGGAAAGAAAACAAGTGCAAAGGAAAAGATTGAAGCCATAGATGATGAGAACAAGACAATCACATATAGCCTCTTTGGTGAAAAAATCAGTAATGATTACAAGACATTGAAGGGTACCATAAAAGTTTCAGATAAGGTAAGTGGTGGTGGAATTGTGAAATGGATCTTTGAATATGAAAAGCATAAGGAGAATATCACTGCTGCTTCTCCTCAATCTTATTTGGACTTTGCTATTAAGGTCACTCAAGACATTGATGCTCATCTTATCAACCCATAATTAATTAATTAATTATGATGTGTAATTGGATATTGAAGTGTGTGTTTTGGCTTAAATTAATGAATAATGGTGCTTGTATATGTAATGTGTGTAATAATAAGAATAATCATAGTAATGTGTGTGTATAATAAAAATAATTAATGGTAATTAGTGTTTGCTTGTAAAATATATATATATGTATTTGCTTTAAATCTAAATAAGAGACTCGTTTTGTTTAGTTTTTTTTTATTTTTTTTTTGGTCTCCATGCATATTTGTAATAAGTAAAAATTTAAAAAGCTCTTAAATTATTTATATTTATATTGTCTTATTTTATCAATTCAAATTTTTAAAAAGAATAGTATCATAATAAACATATTTAAAAAAATTCCGACCTAAAATGAGAATAATTTATAAATTTCTAACAATTAAAATAGCTAAAACCAATAAGATAGCAATTACGATTCAAAAAATTGTGTACCCCACTGTTACTAAATTACCACCGCTCCAACTCAAATTGGTGCTTTGGAAACTCTTATTTAATTTAAAATTAAAAAAAAAAGTATTTTGAAGAAAAGAGAGATTCTAGTTATAATAAAATCATAGATACCACATAACATACCCATCTATTTACCAAATTTTTTCTCCTAAATTTCACTTGGTAAGATTTGAGGATATTTCCTATTGGCCCATTTTGTAGAGTTTCAAGACCCATGTTCCAAGTTTTGGGCCAGCCCAAAGCGTTTCAAGGCCCATATTCCCGTCACAGCAGTCAGTTCTCTCCGCCGGCGTGGCCTCTCCTAGCTGACTTTTGCGTGCTCTACTTCATCTCTCTGCTCTTCTTGTGCTTAACTTTGAACCGGTTTGCCAATGAGCCATAGCTCACACGGTATTCCGTCCCCTCCCCATTTTAAAGGTCTCGAGTTTGAGTCCTACCAGCTGCAACCAAGAAGGAAAAAATGGTAAGTATTTGAGAAGTGTGTAGGTGTGTATTGTGTACCAAGAAAAAAGAAAAACTTTGAACCGGTTTCAAATTCCAACCTGTTTAAAAACCCGATTTAACTTTAAATCCAACCAGAAAAAACAAAAAAAAAACATCTCCTTTTCAATTTCAGAATCCCCAAAACCAAGTTGCTTCGCTTTTTTTCTTCTCTCTGAGTCTCTCTACTTTCATTCAATGAAGATAAGTCGATAAAAAGTGGGGAATAAAGCAATAATAATAGCCAACTAGTTGATACAGTACTTGATACTTCTCTCTCTCTATATATATATAAGGGTAAGCATGCATTTCTTAATTGTGTGACATACATATATAAAAATAAAAGTTTTGTTGTATTAATTATTGTAGGGAGTGTAGGCATGAGTCTAAGTGGGAAAGTGGAGAGTGAAACAGAGATTGAAGCAAATGCTTCTGATTTCTACAACGTTTTGAGGAAGCAACTTTATGAGGTACCAAAGATCTGTCCAGATGATGTGCATGCAGCTCAAGTGCATCAAGGAGACTGGCAAAACGTTGGTTCTGTCCAGCACTGGGATTATACCATAGGTAACCATTTTTTTTAAACATTATATTATGCAAATTAATTTATTAACATTGTCATATAATTAAGTTAATTGATTATTCGACAAAATCAATCACTAAATTCAATTAAATATATATTATTTAATTTATTTTTAATATGTATTTATATTTATATTTTATATATATTAGTGGTTTATGATTTTACACTTAACATACTTGTCCGAAGTTAGTAGTTTGTATATACAGTTTAGGGTTTAGGGGTGTTTTAACAAAATTCATGCAAATGAGTAAAGAGTAAAACCCTAATTACTTATCCATATAAATTTTACGTTTTGTAATTAGAATTTGATTCAAATATTAGAGACTAAAATAGTACTTTATCTATTTTTTTAAATTTAAAAATAATATATTCATCCCTTATCAGTATCTTATTGATAAAAATTTAAATCTTTTAAAGTGAAAAGGTTAATAAAGTAATAATGTGATAAATAAGTAATTATTATTAAATTTATAATTATTATAAAATATCTGTCTCACTATCTTAATTTAAGAGTAATTATTTATTTATTATTATTAAAAAACATAGATATATAAATCTTTTGATCGATTGTTTATTTATAAAAAAACTAATTAGTCTCACTACAACATAATTATTTATTTATAAAAGAAGTAAATAAAAGATCTTGTTACTATAATCTCTTTTGATGGTGGAAAAAATTAATCATTATAAATTCTAACTGACTATATATTTTGTTTAATGATTCGAATGATTTAAAATTTAAGAAATATTTTTCTAAAAAAATGTATTATATATCCTACAAAATTATTAGATACCCAATAACTTGGGGGGTTTGACAGCCATAATCATAATAAATTAGTACTAATTAAAACAAGAACATTGAGACTAATTACATTTTAATCTTTAATTTTGTCCTGGCTAGCTTATGTTATTTGACATAATGAAAAATACAATAATTGGAACCTGCAGAAGGGAAGAAAACAAGTGCAAAGGACAAAATTGAAGCCATTGATGATGAGAACAAGACAATCACTTATAGCCTCTTTGGTGAAGAAATCAGTAATGATTACAAGACTTTTAAGGGTACCATAAAAGTTTCAGATAAGGGAAGTGGTGGTGGAATTGTGAAATGGACCTTTGAATATGAAAAGAATAAGAAGAATATGAGTGCTGCTTCTCCTCAATCTTATTTGGACTTTGCTATTAAGGTCACTCGAGACATTGATGCTCATGTTTCCAAATGCCTTAGCCATAATTAATTAATTAAGATGGATATTCAAGTGTGTGTTTTGGCTTAAATTAATAAATAATGGTGCTTGTATATATTTAATGCATGGGCATAATAATAATAATAATAATAATAATAATAATAATAATAATAATAATAATAATAATGTGTGTTTGCTAAGTTACTCTATCTATTGCACACAATAAAAATAATTAATTGTACTTAGTGTGGGTTGTAAAATATGTGTGTGTATGTATTTGCTTTAAGTCTAAATAAGAGAACTCGATTGTTCTGCTTTATTTTAATTTCTCTTTTGCTCTTCATGCATATTGATATATACTACTATAGTACAAAGAATTATTTAGTGTTTATTTTGTTAATGTTGCAAATGTGAGGAGCTGTTGAAGTTAGTCTCACATCAAAGAAAGCAAGAAAGAGTGACGAATTTATAAGATGAGAGACCCATTAACTTAACACATTAAAGTTTTGAGTTAGATGTGGTCGAGAGCTCCTTATAAAAAATAGGGCATTAGAATTGATACTTAAGTTTAAGGGTACGTAATTGAATAGATTTATGTTTGCATGAGGTATATATGCAAAAAAAAAATATATGTGTCACGTTTTCACTTTTATTTTTAAACTTTATATTTAATTAAAGTTTATTATTTTATTATCATAAAATAGTGTATGGACTCTATTTAAAATACGAGTCATATTACATATTGTAATAATAGAGTGATAAATCCTAAATATAGTACATACAATTTTATGTACTAAACAATATTGTAATGGTTTAAAATAATCACTAAAATATAAAAAAAATTGTCATAAAATTTAGTAATTTAATGGCGGTTTCAAATCATTACGAAATATAATATAAAAACACTTTAATAAATAATAAGTGTTAAAAATTAGTAACGATCTTATACTTTAAAATAATCACAAACAATTTAATAACGCTTTTTATTATCAGTGATCCAAAATTGTCATTATGTTACTTGACAACTCTCAAATTTGTAATTTTCTTTTAATATCACGAAAAAATTTAATGACAGTTAAAATCGTCGTCAAATAGTAAAAGAAAGCATCGCAAAAATGTTGTTTTATTGTAACGAAAGATATGTTTTTAAGAATAGGAGATTTAGTTTAGTATATATATAGAAAAACTATTTTCATTTCAAGCTTATATAGAAGATAATAAATAAGCTCCTTTTTTTATTTTGGCCATGGCCCATGGGGATAATTATTAAGGTTTTGAAAGGATGGATATATAATAATGCACCCTAGCTAGACTCATAAAGCCCATGAATAATAGGTACATGAGATAGGGTAAATTAGGACTTTTTTTTGGACTAAGGTAAATTAGGACTTTAAACAAGGATTTGTCATTGTGAATTAAATTTTGTAAAAATGATCCAGTAGTATGTCAATTATTCAAAAGAATTGTGACGTTTGGTATCTGGGCTTCAAAATATTCCTGTACCATCATACAATAAAAGCTTGGATGATAAAAGTTATCCAAGAAAAAAAAAAATGTTCGTATATTTTTGTGTACATTTCTTCTCTGTTCTTTATTTTTATTTTTTTGATTTAGTTAACATGTGCTTTTATAATACATGTTAAAATTATTAATTAAAAAATTTATTATAAAAAATTGTGTAAAGTTTGATTTTTATATAATTATTGTACATCTATTAAAATAAGACATTTAAAATTTTCTATTAACAGTGATCTTAACAATCGTCTTAAATCTTTTTTTTATGATATATAAAATTGGGAACAGAGTTAAAATTTTTGTTTGGAAGAGACCAACATAAAAAAAAATATAATCAGATAATAGGTCAAAACATAAAAAAAAGAAATCATAAAAATAAAAAAACTTTACATGTAATTCTTATATGTTTTATGACATTCATTGTTTGACATGTTAGTAATATAAAAAATCAATAAATTCACATTGCTAATATATCAAATAATGAATGATATAGATTAAACGACTTGATTTACTTTTAGAGTGTATAAGAATTTTTTTTAAGAAAATAAAATTTTCATTAATTTTTACTTCTTATTAATTATTTTTAATAATAAAAATAGAATGCATAAAAAAATACATATACAAAGTTTGATACGATGCAGGCAACATATCATCCAAATTCCAAAGTTTGATCAATGTAACATCCAAGTATTTAATCTTTGAACAAATACCACAACCTATTACAACTAAAAAAATTAACATATGCTTAATAAGCTGATTATTTTCCCTTAAATTAACATATATGATCTAAGAAACAAAGGGGAAGAAATAGTAAAATTATTTTTGGTCTTTTTTGTTTTCATTTCCTTTGTACTTTTTTTCTTACAAAATTCTGAATATAAAAAACGGTGGAAACTCAAGTGCAGTCGACTACACATAAAGTTGATAATTAAGAGCCGTTAGATGATTTGACTGATTTAATTAAATTTTCATCTAACGGCTCTCAACTATCAACTTCACGTGAAGTCGACTACACCTGAATTTTTACCCTAAAAAACACATAACAAATAAATTCTTACATTCCACACAGATATATGTTTCCACATCTTTGATAGGATGCTATGGACAAATAATATAGTAATCATTTGGAAAAGAAGCAGCTTCAACATTATTGTATTTGTAAGGACCAAGCTTATTGTGGCATGCTGAAGGTCCTGATGGTGGAACTGGCCCTTTTGGTAATTGACTTTCAAATGTGTATTTAAAGTTCCTTAAGTCTCTAATGGACTCACCTCTTGTAATCATTCCCATCACCACCACAACAACAAGAACAACCAAACCGAATCGCGGCATGATTGTCTTCTGGGCCTGCAAGAAGAAGATTGAACGTGCTTTCTGTGTTTCAAACGCTAAATCAAACACACTCTTAGACTTTTCTGTCTAGTGACGAATGAATATTCTACTGTGTACTAAAAAAAATTAGAGAAGACAACAATTAAAGCTATGAATGATTTTATGATGAATGTTGTTAGAATGAATGTTTGATTGTATATATATTGTTTTGATGATGAGTGACCATGAAAGTAGGGCATTGACTTTTTTTGCATCCATCAAAGAAAATGTGAATGATGCTTCATATTTTCAACTCACATGATGTATGAATTAGATAATATATGTAAAACATTAAAAGCTACTTTGTGTATAGTGGGAATTAATTAGCATCTTTTGATGAACAAGGTGTTTGAAAAATGTTGGTTCCATCTTTTATGAGTTATTTTTATTTTTATTTTTATTTTTTTATCACGGTATCCTCCAATTTGACCGTTAAGAATTAATTTGTCGCGGATCTGAGCTCCATTTAAGGGTCTGTTGTTGGCCAATGGATTGCTGCATGCACAAGGCAGGATTCGAACTTCCGACACTTACTTAAACGAGCGAGTGAGCTAACCACTCGACCAATCCAAGTTAGTTATCTTTCATGAGTTGAATATATGAATTGGAGCAGCCAGCCAATTTAGACACAACATAGTAAGAACAAACAAAATGGGATTTTTTGAATCTTAGGGAAGAAGTCCACCAAATTATACATTTTTATTATTATGGGGCATTGAAAATTTTAATACTTTAATCATTGAACCTTGTTTGTTATGGCCAACTCTATGACTTTCTCTATTAAGTGTAATATTAAGTTGATCGGCATCTTTTAGTACATTATTAGATGAAGTTTGAACACGTAGACTTTATTATACATATATTATCTACACTTTTTTAAGTATGTTTTGATCATTATTTAAGAAAAATTTTTTAAATCCACAAAAATGTTATTAAAAGATAAAAAAAAGTAAATTAAAATAGTTGCAAAATATTTTTTTTTATTTTTTGAATATTTAAATTTTATTTTATTTATAGAGTAAACAATTCTCAAGAATATGTGTGTGAACTTGGATTCAATTGCGAAATACAAATAATGGAAAAAAAAAATTGCATACCATAAAGAGTAATAATAGAGAAAATTCTACGTTCCTTTTTTTTGTCATGGAAATATTTGACATTTTTTTTTATGATATTTTTTAATTTGATAGATTAATAATTAATTTATTATAGATCAGAATTCTATTTAAAAATTTGTTATTGATCAATAAATTATTACACATGCAAGGTGAAATTTAAACCAACTCAAATTGTTCGACATCTAAAACTGCCATTTTTTTTGTTTGGTGTAGTAAACGGGCCTAAGCCCAGGAAAAAGATTACCTATACGGCTATGCCCATAGGCATATTTAACGAAATCCCCGTTAGCCCCCATTTTGAAGAATTTTGGCGATTTGAGGCCCATGTTCCCAGTATTGGGCCAGCCCAAAACGATGGTGTCCAAAAAAAAAAACGTCAGCGCCACTTCTCTGGTGGCCTCACACCAGTCAGTTCTCTCCGCCGTCCCCCTCTGCAGCGTTCGCCTCCTACTCTCTCTGTTCTTCTTGTGCTTAATTTTGAACCGGTTCGAACCTGTTTTAAACCGGTTATAACAAAACCCGACTTGAATAACTCGAACCAGGACTTCTGGTTTTATTTCTCAGAAAAACCACTTCCTTTTCGTTAGGCGCGTCACTGCAACTTCGTGAACCTCATTCAATTTCAGAATCCCCAAAACCAACTTGCTTCGCTTTTTTGCTTCTCTCTCCTTTTTCAACGAAGATAAGTCGGTGAAAATTGAGGAATAAAGCAAAAAATTCTGAACTCTATTGATTGATTCCCTCAAAGTTGAAGCAACTCAATCTTTTTCGAATTTATGGCTATGAACTCCAGATTGAGTTGCTTGCCACAAGCTTTTCACATCACAAGGTCTTCTAAGCCTTTCCTCAGGTCTTTAACTTCGAACTCTCACTTTTCTTTGGCTTCGTAAGCATCGGTTCAAGTGTTTATTTCATTTACTTAAATGTGTGAGAAAAATTAAATATAATTAAATCATTTAGTTTTTGCAATGTTTCTGATATCCAAAGCCTTCTAACAATGTTGTAATTTGAATCTCATGCAGCTTCTCAGTTAAACTCCAAGGACAATCAGAACTCAGGTATTTTTAGTTTCAACTCATTCAAGATTCTCTGATAGCTATTTCAATAATTTACATTAACTAGTCTGAATTATGAATTGTTGTTCTTTAATTTAATTTTAGCATGTTTGGAGAAAGAACTTAAGGTTAATAATAGTTGTGTATTTTTTTTTCTGGTTAATTTTGTGTTGTATTGTATTGTTTTGCAATTGCAGGAGGGTTGTGAAAATGTCTGCTACAGAAACCACAAACTCTAAGATATCGTATGAGTCCTTTGCAATAAAGCCTCCTTCACACCCAACGTATGATTTGAAGGGCATTATCAAGTTAGCCCTTGCAGAAGATGCCGGAGATCGAGGTTTATGCCTGAACTTTTACTTCTCTAAGTTTTGTTGTAATAGCTGTCTTTTTCTTACTGTAGTGCACTCTGAGCAAAAAGATTTGGTTTTCTCTTATTGAGCTTATCTAGATAAACGAATGTAAATAGTAGTGATATTTTGATACATGTAGTGCATATGTAACTTTTAATAACAGAGTTGTTTTACTGTAGGTGATATAACGTGCATGGCCACCATTCCATTTGACATGGAGGTTGAAGCTTATTTTTTGGCAAAGGAGGATGGCATCATCGCGGGGATTGCACTTGCAGAGATGATATTTTATGAAGTTGATCCTTCCTTGAAGGTATGAAAGTGAGAACAGATTTCCTTTACCGTATGCATCGTTAATACTTGGCTGAGTTGTTGTATAATTACTTTCAAATATCAGGTGGAGTGGTCTAAAAAGGATGGTGATGACATACATAAAGGTGTACAGTTCGGAAAAGTTCATGGTAAGATAGTGACATAATTAAGCAAGGGGGAAAAGTACATCATTTATTTGTGAATGATTTCTTGAAAGTCTGCTATCAATCCTCAGTAATTTAAGTGTAGGACGGGCACATAACATTGTTGTGGCCGAAAGGGTGGTGCTAAACTTTATGCAGAGGATGAGTGGCATTGCAACTTTAACAAAGGTAGGTTTGTTTTTCCAATCCGTTTCTTTTGCCACCGGATTGTTATGGACTTAGTTAGCTGGCTTTAACTTCCGCTTTTAATAGATCCCTATTCCCTGGAATGTTATTTATGTCAATTACAGGCAATGTGGGGAATATTCGATCAAAATTGTCAATTGGCTGATATGATTTGATTTAATTTCTTAAGCTGGATTACTAGAGTTTGTGTTATCCTAATGGTCAGTAAAATTACCATATTATCCTAGTTATATTTCTAACTTCATTACATATTTCATGTTCTTTCACAGGCAATGGCTGATGCAGCATACCCTGCATATATGTTGGAGACTAGAAAAACTGCTCCATGTTTACGTTTATTGGATAAGTGGGCGGTCTGGACTTTCAATCACTTCCTTTCTGTTATTAATGGGCATTTGTAATTTGACAAATAATTTTTATAAAGGAGTGTACATCTGTTTCTATAGGTATTAATTGGTGGAGGTCGGAATCATAGGATGGGTTTGTTCGATATGGTGATGATAAAAGATAATCATATATCAGCAGCTGGAGGTGTTTCAAATGCCCTTAAAGCTGTTGACCTGTATTTAGAGCAAAGAAACCTAAAAGTGGAGGTTGAGGTAGTTGTGGTCTGATTCATTTTTTTTATATATGCAGTTCTTTTTCTTGTTATCAGAAACATTTTGGTCTTCAATCAACTTTTTAAAGCTAATGATGATTGTGATGCCTGCCAAATGCCACGCACTAACTGACTTGTGTTTGCAGTTAATGTGATTTAGAGCTATTAACCATTTGCGTAAATAGAACATGTACTGGTAGTAACTATGCAGCATGTAATAGAGGACAAAATCTGGTTGAGACCATGGTTTTTGACAAGTTTGTTTCATTTTTACCAGGTTGAGACCAGAACTCTTGAGGAAGTTAAAGAAGTATTACATTATGCTTCCCAAACGAACACCTCTTTGACCCGGATAATGTTGGATAATATGGTTTTACCTCTACCGAACGGGGATGTGGACATATCAATGCTGAAAGAAGCTGTGCAGTTAGTCAATGGAAAATTTGAGACTGAGGTATTCATGACTAAAATTTGTTTAGTTCAATCGTGCCATATGTTTTGAATTATTTTTTAAATAAATGCTTTAGAATATTTGCTACTGATTTGATATTTTTTATATATGAATGGTTTACTTGTTCTGTTTGAGAAACTAGCTTATCTTCTCAATCATTTATTCTTTAAAGAGGTGGATGTAAAATTCAAAATTGTCGAACAGTGTGTAAGTTTTGGGTCCAATGTTTTACACGTTATGTTTTGAGGTCACTATTTTCCAATGAACATGAAGCATGATATTAAAGATTGGTGGTGTAATGGTTTTGTTGTGGTCAGTTTGGTACTGGTGGAGGTTATCATATTCTGTTAAGGCGAATACCATTTTTTGTTTGGACTTGTTAGCTTTGCATTCATTATTTGTAGATAATAGTAAATTGTGGCCATTGATGTGGATATCTTGGAATTGTTCCTTCAAGTTCACAACTAGCATGCTGTTTTCCTTTTTATAATGGCAGGCATCAGGCAATGTTACTCTTGATACCGTACATAAAATCGGACAAAGTGGAGTAACCTACATTTCCAGGTAAAATTATGTTTTGCGTCGCTCCGTATTAATATCCTTCTGTCTCTTCCTGCATTGTTATATGCACACTGATGAAAATTTGTGTGTCCTGCTTTGCAGCGGTTCGCTGACTCATTCTGTGAAGGCACTTGACATCTCCCTCAAGATTGATACCGAATTGGCACTCAAAGTCGGAAGGCGTACCGGACGAGCCTGATTATCCCTACCTAAAATATAATAATGTCCAAGCACTCAAAATCTTTCTTCTAGTTGGTGCTTACTATGCTGCATTTTAAATCAAAGATATAAAGCAGTTCCAGAATGGTTGGATGATAGAATTATAATCTAAAGAGTAAGCTCTCACTTCAGATTAATATGTTGTTTAAGGTTCTAGAGTAATAAAGTAATAATGTGAATTCTTTTACTAGCTTAGTCTGGCAAAATTGTATAGATTAAGCTTATTACAGATTGAAGGTTTTATCCTTTTCTACATAGGCGTTGGTCAAATAATGCCATATGCTGAAGTTCATTTTATCTTCTGATTTTGTTTTCCCTTTTTATAGTTGAAAAATGGTAGCAAGGGAAAATCTTGTCCAAGAAAAGCTTCATTTGCACAGTATATCTAATGGTATAAGGTCAATTTATTATAAGCTTCATTTACATACACATTGCATTGGTGCCTATATAACAAAAACTATCGCCTGTTATTTTAAGTAATAGTGCAGCCATGTAGGATCAAATGTATATATCATCATCATCATCATCATCATCATCATCATCCTTCTAAATGGATAAGCAATGCACGTAAATCTATTTTCTTTTCTTTATTTATTATTTTATTTTTCCCTAAATAGCATCTTTAGATTAAACGACTGGCTATGTTTTCTTGATAATGGGGACTAATGAACTAACCATAATAGTGGCTTGCTTATTATATAGGAGAGTTTGTTTGATCCTTAGCCTCTTAGCCTTAGGGAATCTATTCAAAACTTGTTTGTTGCTAAATTGTTTTTATTTGTGTTTTTTTTTTAAATATTTTTTAGGCGCATAGGGCCATTGATTGAAAAAGTTAAACCCCATCAAATAATTGTGTTATTTTATAGTATATTTTATTTACTTTATTTCTCCTTCGTAAATGGTGTTTGTGGCTGTTTTGGCTGCCAACTCTTCAGCTAATAAGGACCTCGTTGATATATGATTTCAAATGTGGTGAGAGTGACCATGACCTGCTACCATCTATGACCTTTCGATCGATCAAGAATTATTCAGAAAATAAGTAGATAATCGTGTTTATTTTATCTTCTATTTGTTGCTAATCCTAGATGCCAAGTTCAATTTTTTCATATTCATAGGAAACAACAACAATTTTTTATGGCAATCATGGTTCGTAATACTAAAAATCGATTATCAATTGGACACCACTTATAGAAATTTAATTTGAGATCTCAGAGTTAAATCTCAATTTGGCCCTTGAAATTTGACTCGATACTCAAAATGACCTTTATAATTTCGTTGGTCTCAATTAAAACTCCAAAATTTGCAATCGTGGCTCCGACTTGCCCTTGCGATCATCTTCGTCACCGGAATATTGATCTGACGCAATTGCATGACATGGTGGACACTACTTAAATGACGACATATTAGTTTCACGCCCAAACCCTTTGAAAACTACGTCGTTTCAGTTTTTTTATGGGTTAAAACTCTCTTTTTTTCCACTACGACGATCATAAGTTGTAAAACATTAAGAAAACCCTTACAATACGTGGTTTCCAAAAGATTTGGGCGCAAAACCAATGCGCCGTCGTTTAAGTAGTGTCCACCATGTCATGCAATTGCGCCAGATCAGCATTCCAGTGACGGAGATGATCGCAGAGGCAAGCCGGAGCCACGATTGCAAATTTGGGGATTTTAATTGAGGCCAACGAAATTACAAGGGTCATTTTGAGTATCGGGTCAAATTTCAAAGAATAAATTGACATTTAACTCGAAAGCTTATGAAAAATGTTATATTATTATAAATAAATTTGATTATTCATTTATTGTAATTTTGATTGTTTTACTGGTTTATTATTTAGTTAAAAAAATATGTGAATTGATATATAAATATATAATAATTATTGATTAATTTAGTAGTTAATTTTTTTTGTTTTTATATATATGAATTTTGTATTTAACTTTATCTCCCACTTTCAAACATTTTCTATAAGCAATTTATTTCTAACTTTACTATTTTTATTAATAATAATATTGGTTATATAAATACTCAGCCATGTTGGAAATGACCTACTTCTTGTCATAAATCAAATTATTCGGAAACAATAAAAATATTTTGTGGATTATTTATTAAGTTTTATACATCAGACTGAGCCGATCAAGATATATTTTTATTATTATGAGTCGCATTTCACCTGATGATGATAAAAAAAAAAAAGTGCATAAACTTGGTATATAAAACAGTTTACATATATTTCTATAGTTCCTACTAAATCAGTATTTAAAAAATTTAGATACTAAAACAATAATCTTGAAAGATATTAATTACAAAAAACGTTTGATAAATTTTAAAATTTAACAAGTATGATCTTCCCTTTGTTAGAGTTTATTTTCAATAAGCATAATACTAAAATGACGATCAAAATTACACGATCTTACTAATTCTAAACCTAAATTAGTTATGTGACATTTTAAATTAATTTTTCAATAATTGAGTTAGAAATAAAAGCCCTAGATCAATTGACTCATACCTTAAATATTCATTGATTAACATAACTAGTAATGTTTAAAATATAAGTCAATTGATTTGAGACTTTTATTTCTAATTCAACCATCGCAAAAATTAATTTAAAAAAGATCACATAAGTAATTTAGGTTCAGAGTTGGTTAGATTATTTAATTTTTGTGGCCAACAAAATAGACTCCAACAAAAGATGAACATGTTTGTCAAATTTTAAAATTTTTTTATCATTAACATCTTTTAAAGTTATTTTTATTCGTGTCTAAATCTTTCGAATATTGACTTAGTAGTTAACTCCTATCTTTATTCTAAGTATTATACTTAAATATAAGAAGTTAAATATGACTGATTTGAATAAAAACTCTACAATTATTATTATTATTATTATTATTATTATTATTATTATTATCTGTGAAAATATTTTTCACGTACATTTAATTACATAAGATCACATCACATTAATAAAAAAACTATTTTTTTACATTAATTAGTCGCATGAATTATTATTAAAAAATATGATTGCCCGACTATGTAAAATATTTTATACTGTGAATACATTAAAATTAAACTCTTTCGACAATTACTCTTTACCATGCATTATAATATTACATATTGTTTTCTTCGGAATAATGTACATATTATATTTGTATCATTTCATTATATATAACGCTGTTGAACGAAACCATTATAGGTTTACAGTTATTGATGACAACTATAAGGGTTCCACAAACACATGAAAATTAAACTAATACAAAAACGCCCTTATATATATAGTGCCTTAATTAACATGGTTTGCAATCATATATATATATATATATATATATATATATATATATATATATATATATATATATATATAAAACTAATTAAACTCCTTGATTCACCTTTTTCATCTATGAAGCCACTGCTAGTGGAGTCCTTCCTTCACTGATTGGCATGAAACTCACTCTTTTCTGCAAGTGTTGTTAATCCAAAGAAAAAGGAAAATTTAATATTAGTGCTTACAAACTTTATATTATTTATATTCTAATAAGCATTCATAGATATATAAATCTAGTTTAATATTATTAGACACAAAGTCGTTAGATAATGCATGCAATTGTTCCTAGAAAAAATATAGTTTCTTCTAACAACTCCTTCATAAATTAATGGTTATAGCTATATGGATTCTCATCACGTACAAAAGATTGTAGTTTTTTTCTTTTAAGATGCTTTGCTTTAAGTAATGTGAAGGATAATCATTATTTAGAGCAGAACCAACAAAAATTGAAAAGGACATTGTAACAGGGCTCGAATCTTAATGGCGTAATTAATTAATTTGAATTGAATAATTGATTAATATGAATTATTATTTAAATCATTAGTCTTTATAATATTTCTAAATTTGTAATTAGATTCTTATAGTTTTTTTTAATTAAATCTCTATATTATTTTTTATTTTATAATTTAAAAATATTTAAGTTATGGAATATTTTTTTATAAAATAAAAGTATCTGCAATTAAGAATTTAATTAGATATTCGTTCACATATTTTTTGAGAGAATATTATGTTAATTTTAACAATTTTAACATAACAATGACCTAATTATAAAATTAAAAATAATATAAAAATTTTAAAAAAATTATCAGAATCTAATTGTAAATTTGATTAAATAATAGTAACTGATAGAGTGATTAAATGAAGGGTTTAATTTGAATGATTATTGATGCAATGTAAAACAGTGAAGGATAAGAGCTACATAAAAGCTACTTAATTACTTACAATTAAAAAAAAATTAAAGAATAGTTGAATTGTAATGTTAAAAAAAATGGTTGATCTTGTTTGATTCAAATAAACTATTCCTTAAAAATAAACTAAATTTTTAAGTTGAATCGTAAGATAATTTTTAGAAGTAGAGATTGGAATTGGAATTGGAATTGTATTTAATAATTTGAAATTAAAATTAAAATTTCATACTCATAACATAAAATTTTAATTTTTTTAATATTTTTATTTAGTATTTTTAGAAAGTAAAGATACAGAAAATAGGGCAGAGGCAAGTGTTAGACAAGGGGATAATGATCTTCCCAAATTAAAAGTTTTAATCTATAAAAGTCATTAATTTTTATATTAGTACTCCTTTAATTTTAATTTTTTTTTCTAGAATTATACTTTTATATTAGTCCCCTCCTAAGAATTAATCTAACTCCGTTTCTAACAGAGAACTAAAATTTTTAGAAATAAAGACTAAAATTTTGATAATATTTTTTTAAAAATACTTTTATTTAATTTTTAAAATTTTAAATTAATTCCTTAGATTATATATTTATTTTAAATTAAATATAATACTAAAATATAACTTAATTAAATACATTTTATACCAAATATAATACAAAAATTTAATTTAATCTATATTCTGGTCTCAGTTTTTGTATCTCAATAACATAACATGTGTTAGTCGTTAAACCTGCATCTTCATGTGAAGATGACTAGCCTTCACGTGAGTTGTTCTCATATGTGACATTATAATAGTGCAAATTATTATTGATTGACGATGAATAATAATATTAAGTAATTTTTTGTCGTGTTATTAGTTAGGAAAATACAATTCGTTTGAAATTTTGCTAAAACAAGAGAGACCTATATAAGTACCTAACCCTCTTACCAAACGAGCTTATTAGGATAAATAATAATGTTTAAGAAGAAAAAGAAAGTACACTACTATCATCTACGATACGTACTATTCAGTATGCACACTCCTCTTAGGAAATAATTTATTATTATTATACTCAGAAACTATTAAACGAATTAGGACTCCCTTGTTAAATAATTACTATCATTTTGATTAATAATCAAAGTTATTGCTGGCTAAAATTAGACATAACATTAATGATAGCATGAGATAATAATAAATTTGTTCACTGTGTTTTCACTTCTCATTAACTCATCAATTTAGTCTCTAAATTAGTGAAACTAAGTTGATTGTTATCTCCATTATTAATAACTTAGATTGATTGTTATCTCCATTATTAATAACTTAGATCATTCATTCAAAAGTCACATTTTATGAGTAATCTTGCCAACTTCTTTTATCTTTACTTTTACCTTAAGAGTTTAATTACTTTAAGTATAAAATTTTTTCATCAAACATATCAAACAACTCATATATGCATGTATACCAAACATAAAACTCAAACTGAAAACTCAAGTGTAGTCGACTTCACGTGAAGTTGATAGTTGAGAGACATTAGATGATTTGAGTGATTTGATTAAATTTTCATCTAACCGCTCTCAACTATCAACTTTACGTAAAGTCGACTGCACCTGAATTTTCACCAAAATTCAAATATCATTTCTACTTCTAAGACATGTGAATCAACATGCATACACATTTGTCAATGACAACAAAAGTAGTTATTATTTTATGTTTTAGCTATATATAAATCAATAAATATAAAGATAATTATTAATATTTGCAAAAAGAGAAAAGTCATATCTACTTTTACTTTTTTATTACTATCTTTCATAAGGAGAATTGATGGTAGGTATACTCACCTTCAAAATGATAAGTAATCACACACATGCATTAACAAATTGTTGAGTAAATAACAAAAATCTTATTAACATTTTTATGTATTAATGAATTTTGTCATTAATTCTTATAAAAAAGAACACCAATTTTAAGTAATATTCATTAAGAAAGTAAGTAAGTAAATATTAAGATATAGAAAGAAAAAACCAATGTTAAATTTTATGATTATTAGTTTAAAGTATAAAGTATAAACCGTACCTGCTGACGTGTCTTTGGATTGTCACCAACTCTGTTTCTTGCAACCTTCCAATGAACATGGTGGTCCAACATCATCACTTCCTCATCATTTTCCTCAATAATCTCATCTATGTTTTTGTTTTTGTTGATGTCACCATTGCCAATGCACAAATCCATGATCCTCTCTCCTGCTTCAATCTCATCTTTGCTCTCTTTGATAAGCTTCTCCACCTCTGCCTTTGGGAGCCTCAGCTTTAGCCTCAAAGGCTGCAATTGCGATTGTGGCTGTGACTGTGGCTGTGGCTGTGATATTATTTTGGTCTGCTTCATGATCGTGAGATCAGAAGCAGACCTTCTAGAAAGAGCTAGGCTTTCGAGCCTGTCCCTTGCACTCATGTTGATGACTCCAGAGCGCACCCTTCTAGGTGCTACTGAGGACTCCTTTGGAAGTTCGACCAAGAAATACAGCCTCTTCGGCTGTAGTTCTTGGTTTGCTTCCAAAGGCTTCGCCCTTACGCCGTAATGCTTCACTGCCTCTGACTCAAGAAGAACGAGACCCGCAGGGTGGTTCTTAAGAACTTCACTTGCTCTCACTGGTGCCTTGATCTTGAAGGTTTCCCCATCAATTTTCATCACCTTTGTGGTTTTCTTCCCACCCAAGCTATTTCCCATTGTTGAATTTTGTGTTTGTGTTTGGGTTTGGATTTTTTTCAGCAATGATGAGAGTTTGTGACTGAGGCACTCCCAAAGAGCAAGCAAAGTTAGTCTTTAAGGGTTGATAATATAATGATTATGATATTCTAATAAAAAAAATGATTATGATAATCATACTATTCCTACATACTATTACTGCCACTAATAATGATAATAATAATAATAATAAAACAACAACAATATTATTTTTATATTTAAATAATTGATTAATGTCTATATTTTAGATAACGGATGCTAATAGTAATGATTAGCAGGTTATTATTTTTAATTTAAACTATTGATATAAAATATAAAAAATATTTAAAAATGAGCCATATCTAGTTCAAATTTAATACAAAAATATGCTAGATAAATAAAAGTAGATAAAAATCACAGTCTAGCTAATGGTTGTAGATAAGATAGATGAAAGTGATGAAAAATTTATTTAGATGCATAATAATAAGGTGAAGACTCACATGTAATTGTTTGAATTTAATAGTTGAGAAGAAATAGTAGACGATAATTTAGTCAGATTTATTAAATCATCTCATAATTTTTAAATATTAACTTTGTACGAAAACAATTACGTATAAATTTTTACTTAATTAATAATAATAACCAAATTTCTATTTGTTCCAGAGAATGCTCATAAGACACCAAAAGGTGTAGGGTTTCACGTGAGAAATGGTGGTTGTGAGATAATGACATTGTTGTGTTGTGAGGGTGGTTGTGGATTTTGGGATCATTAATTAGTCAAGAAAGAAGGCACACTTTGATTTGAAAATAGGACAAAGTTTTTGACAACACGTACCGGTACATAAATCTCCAAACTAAGTTGAATTTCATCAATTAATTAATGTTTTATAAAGAAGAGGAAGAAAATAAAATAGTGCTGTATTTAGGGGACTTGTCTTTGCTTATTTGTTTCTGTTTTTCAACCACCATGCCATCATCTTCAACGTTAAGCCCCAGTTGGTAGATTTTAATAACAAGATATAAATATTTTAGAGAAATCATATGCATAGAGAATCCAAAAATTATCAAGTATATATATTATATATAGACATTATTTTTAAATGAATTCACATGCAAAACTACTCTAATTTGTTCTCTTCTTTTATTTTTGTTTTTTTAATTTGTTCTTTTTTTTTTAAGTCATAACTCGATTTGATCAATTATTTAAGACAAAAAAAATTCGATTTTTATTATATATAATCAGTAATAATTTATCTTTTTTTACTTTGATTCTGAGTTTGTAACTGTCGAGCTTAATGATCGATAAGAAGAAAGGAATTTAATCGTTTCAAGAATTGAGATATATATATCCGACAAAATTACCACACAAAAAAGTATAAATAACTGATATAAATGTGTATTAATTTATATATAAGATAAAATGTGGAAATTCATGTGCAGTCGGCTTCACGTGAAGTTGATATTTGAGAGCTGTTAGATGATTTGATTGATTTGACTAAATTTTTATTTAACGATTCTCAGATATCAATTTCACGTGAAATTGACTTTAACTGAATTTTCACCAAGATAAAAATAGAACAAATAACATTATTATTTTCTTAATTTAAAAAAGTTGGTTTGGTTTTTGTCATGTCTTCAAAGATGTGTGACTAACGGTAATCACGGCGCGGATTAAAGGGTTGATCAAGTATTTATTATGTCAAAGTTTGGCATTTATTTTGTGGATTATGTGAGTTGATGATGATTTTGACTTTTCCTTGTAAGGTTTATATGAAACAATAACTCTCTATTCCCCCATCAAGTCCATCTTTTGGGTAGTTAAAAAGCTATTAACAGAGTTGTTGAAAAGTGATTTATTTCTTAGCTTCAAATAATTATTTCTTCCAATAAAGAATAATAGAATGTGTGCTGAAGTTGTTTGTGTTGTTATTGGTTATTTCTTCAAAGCCCATAAAGGTGGAGACTATATAGTCAACAAGTGTGAAATGTATGAAGTTTAATTTAATGAGAGGTTAAAGTCCAAAACTATAGTCCAAAATGACAATAGGATGATCTAATAATTAGAAGTGGTAGCATGTCAAAATTGATGCTGTAGAAAAGAGGTCAATTTTTCTTATTTTCTCACTCTGTTTGAAGTTATGTCTTCATGCATGGCCATAATAATTGATGTTACATGAATTTAATTCATCGGCGGAAGCTTATTACAAAAGGAACAAATTGCCCTCCATGGCCCCCAAAGTAGAAAGAAGAGAAAAATGGACAATTGATTCCTGATTTTTTGGTTCGTAGACATTTACGTTTTTGAAAATTTAAAAATACATTTAAGTTTTTTACTTTTTTAAAATTTGAACATATCAATCCCTGTTTAACTTGTCGCACTTTAAAATTCTCCGACGTATACATTCGTAATGACCAAGTCATTACAATTGGAGTCACGTTTAATTGATCCATTGGGTTTGATTGACCCAAGTAGGGTTGAAAGTGAGCCGAGTAGAGTTGAGTTAGACCAAGCTCAAGTTTGGCTCACGAAAATTAAGCTTGGCTCATGGCTTTGCTCATTAACAATCGAACCTGTTTTTTAAGTTCAAGCTCGACTCACCGAAAGCTCACGAACTGGTTCGAGCTCACGAGCTAACTTAAATAACAGAAATATAATCTATAGTTCTATATTAAAATATTAAAATTTTAATATAACAAAATAAAAAATGCATCCATATATTTAACAAACTAAAACATTAAATCTTATACCTATCAGCTATCAAGTTTTGAATATTTATTTGACAACTTAAATTGGTAATGCAATCTCCACAAAGCTATATATATATATATATATATATATATATATATATATATATATAATCGAGTTAGCTTACGAGCTAATGAGTTGAGCTTATCTAAGCTTAAACTTGGCTCATTTAATTTATGAGCTCAATTCCAAGCTCAAGTTCGGCTTACTGGTTCACGAGCTCAGCTTATCAAGCTATTGGCGAGTCGAGCTCGAGCTAGCTCATGAGCTGGCTTGATTCACTTCCAGCCCTAGACCCAAGTGAACATAAGAGATCGATATGTCTAAATTTTAAAAAAAGTTAAAGACTTAAATGTATTTTTAAATTTTGAATTATTTAAATGTTCGCAAATCAAAAGAGCAATGAGTTATTTTTTATTTTCTCGAAAATAAAATAATGAAGAAAAAAATGCGGTAGCAATAAATCATAGCCTTTCTTAGCTCTAAAATTATGGTAGGTTAAGTTGCAAAGAAATTCGGACCTCAAACTTAGTTTTCATTTTTCCCCTCTATGGTAGGGATGTTATTGCTAACAAGGAACACATCAATTTTTGAAAGAAAAATGGTCACTTATGCTGTATTTAGATAACTAGCTAGAGGCTAAAAATAAAAATATAGAGAAAAACAATTTTAGTAAATATATAAATTTTTGTGTCAAACAGAAAATTTGGGCCTTTGTTCTTTTTTTCATAATTAAATAAAAATAATTATTCACATAAAAATATTTTTGTCTAAAAATAATAATCAAGATATTAGCATATATTATCTTAAATACTTTAGTTAAATATGTCAATTATCTAATAATATTTAATTATTATCTTTACATAAAAAATATATTTTTACTTCTATAATAAGTGCTAAAACAAATTAAATAGTTAATATTTAATTTAAAAATATAAAAAATAATAAATGTTAAATATTTAAAATTTACTATAAAAAAAATTCAGTAAAAATTTAATACCAAAAAATAAGGCACAAATTCCCCATAACAATTAAAAAGTGAGTTTCATCAGCACCTGCAGAAAAATTGAATCGCACTCCAAAAAGCACTAGAATTTAGTGTTAAAACTCACTTTAACATAAAGTATAAAACTCAAACTTCATATAATTAGTGACAAAACAAAACCTAGTCCGTATTTCAGAGCAAATACATACAAGGTGAAAATCAAGTGTAGTCAATTTTATGTAAAGTTGATAGTTAAAAGTCGTTAAACGATTTGACTAATTTGATTAAATTTTTCTCCAACAACTTTCAATTATCAACTTCACTTGAAATTGACTGCACTTGAATTTCCACCTACATACAAAGTGAAAAATAAACAAGAAATTATTACATACATTATTCATTTAAGGTGAAAACTCAGGTGTAGTCGATTTCACGTGAATTTGATAATTAAGAGCTGTTAGATGATTTGACTGATTTAACTAAATTTTCATCTAATGACTCTTAACTATCAACTTTACGTGAAGTCGACTGCACCTGAGTTTTCACCAACGTTGTTTAATTTCCACTACTTTGTGGCAATGCTAGAACACCATTATTTTGATTTTCTTCATCCAAATTCAATTGGTTCTCCTTCTCCTTATGATTATTATTATGATCACGTAGCTTTGCAATGTCATAAGAAGCATGCAATCCCACAAGCAAGTAATACACAACCAAAATCAGAGTCCAATATCCAAATCTCTTAAACGAAGCCACATCCAAAGAACCAAGAAGGAAAATGTTGATTCCAACAGAAGCTGATGGCAACAATGGAACCCATGGAACGCCCCAAATCTTTGCCTTCTTTGCAATGGGAACCAAGATCCAAATCCCCATTGTTCCAACCAACCAAAGAGGAACCGTCACGGCATAACCAAACCACCCTTCAGTGCGAGTCCAGTAAACCGCAGAGGCAACAGAGGAACCCACAATGAGACTAATGCAGACACAGAATTTTGCCACGTCGGATTTCTTCGTGGCTCCGTGGGCGTAGTGGCGGCGAACCAAGAGGGCTATTGCCACGAGAGAGAAGAGGAAGAGAGTTGAGATTGAGAGGAGGTTTGCGAGGACATCGAGGCTTGTGAAGAAGGCGATAATGGCGGTGGCGAAAAGCATGATGGTTGTTGCATTGATTGGTGTCCCGGTTCTGCGATTCACCCGAGCCAACCATGATGGTAACAAATGAGATCTTGCAATGTGTGTGAGGTACCTGATGATGTTATCAACACAAAGAAACAAAGGAAGGATACTGTAATGTTGATGATTTAGTTACAGAAGAAACTTGTTTGCAGTTAACTTCATATATAATTGATAATTAATAGTCAATAATTAAATAAATTTGACTAAATTATCTCTTAAATATCAACTTTACTAAACTCAGGTGAAGTTAATTTCATGTAAAATTGATAACATCTGAGTTTTCACTCATGGGTACGTGATAAAAATGTAACTTGCAAAAACAAGTTGATGTGTAATCATTAATAAAAGCTTCACTCGCACAATAATGTAACGACTTCTAAAACCTTGGAAGAACTATTATTACAAAAGCTAGTTGTTAAGATGAGATAATATCTTATAAGACTCTCTTTCTTAAGTATTGGTCTCTTCACTTGATATTATATTTTTTAAGTATTAATTCTACGGAGCACTTAACGTGGTCAACAATTTTTGACCAACATGTAATTAACACTTAGAGAACACCCTGCCTCAAGCACCAATACAATCAGAGAAAACAATAGCATAAGCAACAAAAACAAAAATGCAGCAAAAACCTTGAATAATGTAATATTATTTTGGTTTATTTTGACATGATAATTATTTATGTATAGATTTACATTCAATTTTTATAATTTGAGTATAAATTACATATCATCATTATATATATAAAAATATCTTTATATAAAAATAATAGTTAAAAATTTTTAGTTAATTTTACATATTTAACTAAATTATTTAATATAATGCCTTGACTATTATTAATATAAAAAGGTCTTCGTATTAAAATAATAATTGATAATATTTAGATAATTTAACATCATACTTATCAACATCTTAGCTATCATCTTTAAATAAAACATATTCATATAAGTAAATAAAAGCACATTTTTGCATGTGATAATGCTAAAAAAACAGTATCTAAAATTACCTTATATAACATTTATAATTTAATACATATAATATTCATAATTATATATTTATTACATCTAAAATTATATAATTATTTTAATAATAATTAATAAATATTAAATAAAATAACTTTAAATTATTTGAACTAATTTTTTATTATCTCCTAAAGATAAACGAATAATTTTTTGTTGCACAATAAAAAATTAGGGTATAAAAGTGTCTTCATATAATACCTTAATTATTAAGGTTATAAAAATATCTTCATATTAAAATAATAGTTAAATTTTTTTAAATAATTTAATATATTTAGCTTAACTTTTTGAAAAAACTATTAAAAGTATTCATGAAATTTACGACAAAAGCATTCAAATCCTAATTTTTGTTAAAACTTTAATAAAATTTTTAAACTACTCACACTTTCAATCTCAATTCACTTTTTTAACCTTTCATCTTCCAAGCTACACCTTTAAAATTCTTGTCATAGAATCCGAAACTATTCCATAAATTAAATGAACCTTTATGGTGAGAGTTTCGAATAGTAACGCAACAGAGGATTGCAGCACAAAGATTAACAATAGAATTAACTAATACCAATAAAAAATCAGAGAAAGAACCATAAAAAATAATTTTTAATTGTTTCAGTTGTTTTCTTCTTTTTTTTTTTCCTTAATTTAGGAATTTTCTTTGTGTGAAGAAATGTGGTAAAAAATGGAAAAAAACTCACCATATTGAATTTATCTATGAGAAAGTCCTCTACCACTATCACTACTATTGATTTCGGCCTGGTCTATTGTAAGAGTAGTTTAAACTCTATAACAAAAATTTTAATAATGCAAGTTAACTTATAGAAGGTTGAAAAAATGAGTTGAAGATAAAAGTATGAATAATTTAAAAGTTTTATTAAAAAATCAACAAAAAATTAAAATTTAAAAACTTTTATACAAAATTCATTTCCTCATGTATACATCATTAATTTCCTTAATTTATAAAAACTTTTGTCAATATTCATGAATTCAGTACTTTTGATAATTTTTCCTAACTGCTAATATAATACGTATGAATATCTTAGCTATCCTTTAAAACATATTCATATATATAAGTAGATGAAAACACATATTTGCATATATGTAGAAACAAATAAATTCTTGCTGCACAATAATAAATTAGGGTATGAAAAGTAAAAGATTTTTTCAGTTTTTGTAAGTTGAGAAATGGGAGTATCCATAAGAGTACCTTGCTTGTCCCACAGCACCAACAAGAAGAACACTGGTCATCCCTTTCAAGGCTCCAAGGGCAACAATGTACTTTCCCCATCTCAACCCCGCCGCTTCAAACGCAACGGAAAACGCAGCGTTTTCATCAACTTTGCTATAGTTCTGCATCAGACACAGTGTAACCGCCATCATGCAGTATATCAATGTGGTCATCACCATGGATCCAATTAGCCCAATCGGTATGTCCCTTCCAGGATTCTTCGTTTCCTCCGCCATGGTGGAAACCGCGTCGAATCCCACGTAAGCGAAGAACAAAACCGCCGCAGATTGGAAGATGCCGCGAGCTCCGAAAGGGGCAAAATCGGAATAATTTTTTGCATCGGCTTTGGTCAAGCCTGCAACAATGATGAAGAGAATGACGATGACGTGGACGAAGGAGGCGATGTAGTTTAAGCGGGAAGACGCCTTGGTGCTCAAGATTGCGAAGATGGAGACGGCGATGAGGACGAGAACGGCGAGAGGATCGAGCTGGTTGTAGTTGTGAGGGAGGGTTTTGACTTGGATTAGGAACTTGTCGGAATCTTGGTTGCATAGGGTGGCGAAGTAAGATGTCCAGGAGCGCGCCACGGCGGCGCCGCCGATCACATATTCAAGGAGGATGTTTCCGGCTGCTATGAAGGATATGAAGTCGCCAAGCTCTACTCTCAGGTATGCAAAGGAACCACCTGATGATTAATTAAGGAACCAAATTAGAATTTAATCACAATATTAGAATGGTGAAAACTGAAAACTCAGGTGAAGTTAACTTCACGTGAAGTTAACTTCACGTGAAGTTGATATTTGAGAGCCGTTAGATAATTTAATTGATTTGAGTAAATTTTTATCTAACTGTTCTTAGATATCAACTTCACGTTGATTACTGCACCTGAATTTCTACCTGTTAGAATATGTTTAATTAGGATAAATGCAATTTTTTGTGAAAAATAATCTATTAAGAGAATGAATGAATTTTTATTTAAATTTAAAAATTAATTTTAATGATAAAAAATTTTTAAATTTTTATTCGATTAAACTTATGTTTATAAACTTTAGATAATTATTTAAGTATTGGTTTGATTTGGAAAGTAGTCATTTTTACTGGTACCACAATATTGTTTAAATTTTTTTTACATTTAATATATATAAAAAATAAATTGAGAGGGTTTAGTCTATAATTTCTTTTTTTCCCCTAAGATATTCCTCTTCAAATATTATATTCATTAAAAACTTTTTTTATTTTTAAACTTGACTGAAAATCATTCACTAAGAAAATAAAAAATTTACGGTGCTTTTAAGTTTAATTTGTATGTTCTTAGTTATTTATAAAGCATTATTAGCTGCTAGAACACTCTAATAGCCAAAAGAAGTTGAATAATATATAAAATCACATTCAAACAACATTGTTGTTAACCTAAAAATTAAAGAAACATAACAATAAAAATAGCCTTTAGACCTTTAAAAGCATTTAAAAGCCTTTAGACCTTTAAATATTCTCTCTTTGTTCTATTTTTTGGATACCATCTCTTTAATTTTTGTTCCCAACATGCTGAATTGTAAGCTAATATCAAATAAGAAAATTCCTTTTGTATCCAAATAATAGAAGCTTACCTGCGACAGGAATTTCAACAGCAAATTCAGTGTAGCATAAGACAGACAACATGGCTGAAATGCCAGAGATAACATAGGACAACACAACAGCGGGGCCCACATGGTTCTTAACCTCAAGCCCTGTTAGGACAAAGATTCCTGACCCAATCACACTTCCCATTCCGAACCACATCAGGTCCCACCAAGATAGTGTTCTCTTCATCTCATGCTGGCTCTGTTTCTTTGCCTCAACTAACTCCACTTCATCCATGGACCGAGCCATGACCCGGTTCACTAATCTTGATGGGGTGTTCATGATTGCTCTTCCGTAGTTGTAAAAACTCTCAAATGACTCTAGCTTTATTGAAGGAGGACCATGATTTTCTGCTGCTGACCTTGAGATATTGTTTCCGTTTTCATCCATACTAATTGAGACATGATCCAAAGTTAAAACAAAAAAAAAAGTTCTCATGCAATGGATATTATTATTATTACGAATTCAAAGAATTTTTCTACAGATAATCCAATTGCATATCAAAAACTCCTGCTATTACTTTAAGCACTAACAAAATACTATTTGATACAAAAAATATTTCTAATTTATGAACCTACCAACCCGTTTTTCAGCCTAACAACCTAATATAAAGTAGCAAAACATACTAATAAACATAAGCATATCTTATTTACCTCTTTATTATGCGACTTTGCACCAAAAGATGAAAGCCCCAACAGGCCACAACCTTTGATCTATTTGGATTGAAGAAATGGAGAAGGCAAACCAAAATTTTTATTTCTGTTTTTCACTTCATTCAATGTAGAACTGCAAATACATTAAAGAGGAATGCTCTATTGTCCGGCAATAAGAAACTAACAAACAAAGGGACGAAAACAATTTCTTATGCATTTATTATACAATTGGCAACAAAGTGCACATCGACACAAAATAAGCATTCGTCAAAGTGAAAGGAATATTTTGGCGCATTCCATAAACGTAGAGCCAAAGGGGATGCAACATAAATTTGATAATTTTCAATCCAAGTCCGAATGAAAACACTAGCTTGAGGAATAATAAAATTTTGTAGTTTAAAACAGAATAAATGAGCTGCCAAGATACTTATGAAATGGACATTTAGAAAATGAAAGCAATTAATCAGAAAGCGTCTGTTTTAGTTGCAAATTAATATGGGTCCTTTTCTTGTGTTCGTCACTCTTCAGACTTACGGGTACTTATTAGGGAAGCAAGATACAGATAATATTTTGTTTTATAATTGATGGAGTATTGGTGAAAACCAGTTTGTAAATTGAGATTTTGAAAGGAGCAATGAGATTTTCGGAGCCAAATCCTAAATTAAGTTCATTCCAAAATTTTATTTGATGAAATATATATAAAGAAAGGCTCTAGTCTTTGATGCTCCAAGTAAATTATTCAGGTTTTGCAAGTTATGAGGGAAAAACAAATGTGGATAAGGTTGACAATGATGCTTAGCATAGCATGCAAAAAAAATAATGTAACCAATTAAGATCAAATACGTCCCACAAAGCACAAAGCAATAATGCTCACAGCAACAAAACGAAACAAATCCATCTGACAGTAAACTAAATTTACAGAACCCCATCTTTTGTAAGCTTGTATGGTATTCCTTAGACAATCAAAAATCAAAATTTGTAACATCCCATTACTGACATCAGAAGAAAACAAGATGCCCTATAATCCAAGCTGCCAAGGAAATCATGTCACAATGAAACACAAAATGGATCAAAGAAACATAGTCAAATTCTCATTAATTTAATCATCATCCATGCCAGCAGCAGGTTGCTCTCTCCTTGGTCCACCAGCTGGTTTTGCCATAATGATCTAAAAACATCAAAAGATATAGTCTCCGTAAATTTTCGGCTAGAGCAAAAGGGATGGAACATACATATTCACATAAAATTGTTGATAAATTGCAATCTGGAACAATCAACAGTCATAATGGATTGGAGTAACTACAGTATTTTACTTCCAATTAACTACTTAGAACTAAATATTCATGTTTAATGACGGTGTAAAATTCTTGAAAACAAATAAGTTTCTGGGCTAAAATATCTGTGCACAGAAGCAGTGATCCTTAGGGCCTTGAAGAGACTACAGATAGCTCCAAATCTCAAATTACTAGATCCCAATTCCCATTTGGCAAAACAATATCAACACACATACTCTTTGGAATCCACATCATCAATGATACTGAGCCAGATTTTTTAAGATAGATCATGCTTCATAATATACTCATCAACTATCATTAAAAGAGAAAAATTGAATTAAATTGATTGTACATAATTACCAGTGTTAACTGTTCTCATCTTCCTATATTTACTCTCACTCCATTTATTTTTTTTTCATTCATTTAATAGGGTTACAAGTAGAAAAATATAGTTGATATTGCCTAAGTTTTCTAAATAAACACTTAATTTGTGCTGCAGGGGTTTAAGGTGGCAAACTGAAACCAACAGAAAACTGAATATAACTTATTACCTGATCCACCCGTAGTACAGTGCATGCAGCATCAGCAGCGTATTTAAGAGCAAAGAACCTGAGCAGCCAAAAAAAATGAATTTTTTCCTCCAAATGGTAGAAGATAAATTCAAGTCTAATTCAACATCAAGTCTAAGCAGTTCAAAGAAAGCTACATCAATTAACCCTTCATACCATTTTTCACAATTTTACATTAAAAAATTTAAGGTTTATAATGAAGAAAAGATGCATGTCAGGAAGAAACTTACTTAGTCACATGTAGATCCCAAACCCCTATGGTTGACACATCCTTACAAACACCCTCTTCCAGATCAATGCCAACTTTGGTATTTCCTGAGGCATGTTCCGCATACAGAGAAGATATGATCTCCATTGCATTTAGCCCAGCATTCTCAGACAAAGTTCTTGGAATCATTTCAAAACTTTCAGCAAATTTTGCTATGGCGTACTGATCCAATCTGCAAAGCCATTTTGCAAATGTTTATCCCATCCGTAATACAATTACCGAATAAGCATCACATTACACAAAGAAAACAAGTCTTGAAGCATTTGAGATGGAGGCTATTTCTCCCGAGCATTAAATAAACAAATAATGGAATCCTTTGACTATTAATCAGGTCTGAATTTCCAAACATTTACATCCGAAGTCACAACTCAATTGATTATTAAAACATCTAGTGATAAGATGACCCAACATAAAAACTGCAGCATATACATGATCAGAAGAGTTACTTTTGTAACAAAAGATACACAGGACAAGACAAGATAAAAGAATCTACCAATAACATGTTTAAGTCAAAAGATCAAAGTGCAAGTAACAAGACAGATTGAAACTCAAAAATGTAGATTGAATGCATGTTGAAGCATGTCACTTGTTAAACAGCGGAATTAATAGCAGCACATTGATGAATCCACAAAATGCAAACCCATGTCCTACATATTTAAGACATAAGAGGAAAACATAAGATACCCTGTCTCCTTGAAAGAAAATTCCTTCACCCTTTTAGCCAATTCAATTTCAGTTGCTGCAGCTCCAGGTACAGTTCGGCTATCCCTGCACATGGCCTGACAAATAATTGCACAAAAATCCCAACTTTAAACAAGAATGATGGGATTCAACTTAGGATTGTATGCAGCATCCAGAAAATACCTTGTAAGTGTTCACCCCATCATCAACTGCTCTTTCGAGATCATCTAGAATACTGTCGGTACTGCCTCGTAAAACAACAGTGGCCACAGAATTTCCACCCTCTTCGTTTTTCACTATGGTTACCTACATACCATGGTAAGAGAAAGGGTAAAATCAGAAATTTGGAAAAGGGGGGGTAAAAGAGGCAACAAAAAAAGCTTATACAGAGAAACATAAGCAAGAAAAGGCAAACATGACAATTCAGAATGCAAACAATTCCTTCAATACCCTGACACCACCAATTTCCTCAACTGAAACAGAATCAACATATCCAAGATCATCTGGGTTTGGTTGCCCAAGTTTTAACTGTTGCAGGTAAACAGAATGGGTTAGAAAGACTATGCAAAAGCTTTTTTCTTTTCGTTGTTTTTGCTCTTGCATACAGGAACTCTCATCTTTTTTTTTTCCTTGTGTAATTCTTATGTATGTCTTAATGATATTCTTTTTTTTTTATCAAAAATAAATATATGAATGTAAAGAAAAATTTCGGCCATAAAATAATCAAAAGCTTCTCTCTACATAGCCAAGGAAAGAATACATACCATTGCAACAGCACCCGTTGTCCGGCAAAATCGACGTAGCTCAAACTTAGAACTGATTTTCAAAACCATGAGCCTATAGATCAAGAATTTATAGTTAGAAAACAATCTACACTTGGCATGATTTCAAATTGATGCAATCACAAAGTTCTTATTTTTTTTATGAATCAAAACATGAAACAGCTTAAAAAACTAAAAGAGGATATGTCTTGACACACTTATAACGCTCACAAAAATGCAAAGCCATCTCTCCTACTGATCCTCCACTGACAACCACTTTGGCACCAGACTCTGCAACCGCCTTAATGAGCTCCTCTACTTTGGCCTCTTCAGTTTTTGAATAATTTTCCAGCTATGAAAATCAAAATGAAGATAACAAATCTGATTAGCAAAAAAATCAAGCACAGAATTCATATCTACAAATAAAAATGCAAATCACAAGAAAATTGTCATGAAGCATATTTATGATAAGAAACTTTTGTACATCCAATTTAAATACATCGACATCAGGTGATTAATGAAGACATTGCCTTAACCAGCAAGAAAGAGTTAAAAAGTCGAAGACAAAAGTAGTTAGAATATAATTTCCAAAGAAAAGCTCCGACAACAAAAACAGCAAAAGAACATCATCCGCTGCTTTGGTAAATTTACAGGAAATAGCCATTATGCAAAGTTCGGCAAAACCCAACATTAGTTTATATATAGTTTTTATCATAACACAAATAAAGAATTAAATACTGCAACCCCACAAAAATGAGAAATGATGTTCAGCAAAAAATAGTCACTTTGACAAACCTGCTCTGCTGTATGTATGAGGACAGTTCCTTTGGTTTCGGTTGCAGATGTATCAACACCACCAGCAAAGACAGCAACCTATAACAGCAATGACATGAGAGATCAGCACTTATGTAAGAATTGAGTCAATAGCATATTGATGCTATATTAGGGAAGACAAAAACAACTTTATGTAGATTTCCTAGAAAATTGGATCAAAATTGCATATCCTTCGTGATGATGGGATATTTGCATAATATATATATATATAGCATAATTAGAAAACGAGTGTGCAAGAGAATGATTCTTCTTTGAAACTACTTGAGAGCTTAAAAATGAACAATAATGTGCCAACATGCAAGATAGAAACATAATTATACATTTATACTACAGCAGCAGTGAAGAGCGAGTTCAATACATCTCAAAATCCAGCATGCCTTTGCAATAAAATATTCGGCTTTTCATGGGCAGTATGTTAGTATGTATATATATTTGTTGTTTGTTTTCATGTACTTTACTGATTATTGATTGCTTTTCTAGTACAAGTTTCAGCTGGGACAATGTCTTAGCCTCTTAGGTTCATAAGATAGACAAAAACAAAAGGAACAGTCTCCATATTAGACAAAAAATTGAATATATATATATATATATATATATATATATATATATATATATATATATATTACATAATCCACTCTTAAACTATAAGTCCCAAAACGCATGGAACACTAACCTTTGCCTTCTCGATTCGCTTTATGGTCCCAACGGTATCACTTTTCAAAACCATTCCCCGAACAACAGTACTATTATGCAAGCCCCCTCCGAGTAGCTTTGCAACACGGACGTTGTCCACATTAAAGTTCGCAGGATTTTTGGGACACACTTGTATACATGCCTACATTTTCCAATTAGAAATCAGAATTCCGAGCGTCATGCAAATAAAAACATTGTGTCATAGTAAAAGAAAGGTAATCAAGATATACTCACATCAGCAACAAGCGAGCATATAGTGTCTTCCTGACCAAATTGCTTGCTAGCAACAGCTGCTCTCATTCTAGAAATAACTTGCTCCTTATCACGGACATCCATAGTCTCCGAACCCTTCTCGACCAATTCATCCAATATTTCAATAGTCTGAAATAGCATAGCATTTAGAAATGAGTCAGTTAACGGCCTCACAAGAGCAAAGTAGGGATTTGTGGAGTGTTTGCATGGATCAAAATAAGAGATCTCCATCAACTCATCATGTTTCTATTCAAACCATTATCAAGTTTCATAAACATTTAACAACTCGCTCAATTTAGAAACAAAGAAGGTTATACCAATGCTGTCCATCCAAATTCCAAATACGCCCTACAAGGGATATGACAGCACATTAAGACAGTGATACTAGGGTCCTTCCTTCTAAGATGAACACTTAGGCAGTGAATATTTCAGTGCCATCCATTGCGTCTCTCTATGTCTATGTCTCTGTCAAATGCAATCAAACATATGCGACAACTCACATGCCTTTACGCGAAGTTGATAACTATCAAATCTAACTGTTTTCAACTTCACGTGACGTGAGTTTCCACCTCAAACATATGTATCCTACAGCATCCATGTATTTTGCGTCTATAGACACTAACCAAACACAACCTAATCTCTCCCTCTCTCTTCTCTCACTCTCTCGTCAGAGAAATAAGAGACAAACCTTATTAATTGCTTTCGTATATCCACTGATGATCTCGCTCGGGTGCAGACCCATCCGAATAAGTTCCTCAGCGCCCTGCAGGATCTCGCCGGCAAAGGAAATCGTCAAATTGGCACCGTCACCGATCTCCTCCTGCTGAGCCTTCCCAGCCAAAACCAAAATCTTAGCAGCAGGATGCTGGACCTCAAGCTCGTTGACAATGGTGGCCGCATCGTTAGTGACAAAGAGCTTGTCCAAATGATTTATAACCATCTTATTCATACCTAAAGAAACAAGACACAAAACATGGATGTAATGGAAGCGAATCTGAAGAAAATGAACAAGTTAGAAGCGGTTAGAGAGGTTACCGTTAGGGCCGAGGGAGGTGCGGGTGATGGTGGAGAGCTGCTTGCAGGCGTCGATGTTCTTGAGGACGGCTTCGTCGAGGCCGGAGAGGTGCTTGTGACCTTCCTTCAGCATCGACTGAATGCCGTACGGCTGAATGTTGAAACCCGGCGCCATTGTTTCTTGCTTGCGAGTGAGAGTGTGAGAGTGTTTAAAACCCTAAACCCGTGAAATGGTGGCAACTTCTCTTTTTCTCTGGATTTCAATTTTAAGCGCAAGGCAACCCAGAAAGCCCTAGAGAACTTGGAACTAAAAATAAAAATCAAATGAGTGGAAAATCTACTTTTTGTTGCTACAAATGAAAACTTAGAAAAAAAAAAAAAGATTATTATATATATATAATAGTAATAAAGAGAAAACAAATGCAAAAATACTATATGTACGGAAAAGTTGAGTATTGAGTAATTATATATTTTTGTATATAAATATATATATATATATTGTATTTATTTTTAATATATATTTTATATTTATTTTTGTATTTTATTTCTATATTGAATAGCTGATTTGATGAATTTCTTTTGGTATACCGGAAGTATGATTGAATGAAAGGTGGTCATTCTAAATTTTGGTATCCGTAACCATTTTAAAATATATGTTTATTCTTTAAGAAAATTGAAAATATTGATTTTGTAATTATAGATATTTTCTTTTTCTAAGATTTTACTACCTGTCACCTACGTTTAATGTTGAGTTATGAGTTATGAGTTATGAGTTATGACGTTGTAAAATTTTATATAGATTTATAAAATTTCAGAAGATATTCGTAAGGACAAATTAAATAAAAATTTTAAAAATATAAATCATCAAAGTTCGAAGGCATAAGTGCATAACATTGTCCTAATGGCTTTAGCAGATATAGCCCTAGATATTTTAATGATTGATCTTGAAATTTGTATTGTCATAAATTGAGGAAGACATGCAAAATGATTATAAGTTCGGGGAATAAACAAGACCTCATATTCATATTCATCATCATTCATCATAATATAATGTATTTTTTGACTTTTTTCATTACACTTCCAATTTTTTACCTGTGGTTGATATACATCAGAATTATCAACTAAATCGCCAAACAAATACACCACTATTCCACTGGCCTTTTCTTTTGCTACTATTTAAACACTAAAGAAGGATAGTTGCATTGCATTTAAAAAATACCAAAACATTGAACAAATGAACTTGACATCAAAGTCAGCTTCTTGCTCTTGCTCCAAAATTTGTATACAGCCGCCGGACGATTACAGAATTTCCCTTCACGGAAGCATATGAGAGCGAAATAGCAGAGGATAAGTGCAACAAAATCCAGTGCTCCAACACTGCAAAACAAAAAGTAAGAAAAGGGAAAGAATCTCAGATTTTTGCAGAAAGAAATTATGCAAGCATAGGGAATCTAAGACCTGTACAATTGAAACCATGCACTGTACTGGAGAATTTTCAATGATTCAATATTTCAATTGGATGCTCATTGTATTTGCACCATTAATATGATATCACCGCCACTAACAAATGCTCCTCAAATATAAGTTATAATATTATATTATATAAATATAGCACATGAACATGAAAGAACAAAAACCTTTTCCTACTGAGCAGACTCTATTATATAGAATATTGGTTTCAAAAGCACCGATGGAAACAAAAGCGCAGCAAAATTCAAAGCATACTTACCACAGAGAGCAATGGTCCCTGCTTAAACTTCCCATGAAATGAAAAAGAAATTGGCCTTGGATTTTCTCCAGGTCCCCTTATAAATCCACTAACATGTACAATGGGAAATCAATAAATTAAGCATCCAAATAGTTAATATATATATATATATATATATAACAATTGACATGCAAGTAATTGGAGCATAATGAAGCATGAACTCACATTAATGATGTAGATATAAGAGGAGTCCTTCTAGTATCATATATGGCAATCAGACCCCTGTAAATATCCTCTCCGTCTTTAAATGACAAAGCTAATCGCTCCCCAGAATCATCCCATGCTATCTTTTCAATTCCCTTACTTCTTGAGATAAATATAAGATAACCAACATAAGGCTTTAGGACCAAATCACAACCATAAAAAAATATTGTTGAAATAAATAAATAAAATTCATCTATACCTTCTTATCAATGATAATATCTCTGGCAAATCTACAGGTAACAAATGCGCATCTGGAAAAGGCCAATAATAGTTAGCTCTCAATATATCAAATATATGTCAGGGAAATAAAATAAAACAACATTTTACAATTATGCTTATAGATTGATGCTATGAATAAACAAGGCAACCATGATTTGAGGTTAGAAGACATTGAATCACAACCACCAATGTCTAAATATTTCATTGCATGTACTTCCAACAAAAAATAACATTGATGGCATGCTACATGCAAATTACTTAATATCCTCAACTCCTTGCAATACAGTTTCTGGAATGGCTGCAAGTGGCTTCCTAGGCTCATTGTAGTGATGTAACATGAACAACATAAAACTTTCACTCTTTTATCGAGGCTAATGCAAGACCAGGATAATATTTTTTGCTTTTAACTTTTTTACTACATGTATCCCTAAGTATACAACAGTATAAATCACCGTCTCCAATATCACCAATCTTCTAATTCCATCAACTTACTAAAAAGTGCCTGTTGAGAAATGTAAATGTGTTTAGCGAAAAATTAAGTATACATTACATGTAATGCAGCCAAAGTAGAGAGCATGTGTTTCGTCTTAGACATATTTTAACATGGTTGATGTTTGGAAGCATTGATATTCCTTAAATAAACAGACATCTTGGTAATTAGGATATGAATATATCAAATACACTTGCCATAGTCAATACTTAAACTTAAGGAATCCAATGCTCTGCATAACTTGTCTATAAATATGGTTTGCTTAAAGGAGAAATAGTGATGTTTCATCCATTTAGCCACCCCTACCTACAGTGAATTAGATAATGTTGTGTGTTATAAAACATTGACTGAAGGGGATTCTCGCCAGTCACTCATTAAGATATCAATCTCAACTTCCACCAAAAGATGTGTTAGATTCATGTACAGAGCCAAAGTTATTGAGGTCTAAAAATATAATGCATAATGTTTTCCCTCTTTATCTTTCTTTACGCTTTTCCATCTATTCCTTAAACTTCAATGCCACACATATCAATTTTCCCAGTATTAATTAAGCATGGTAATCCAGCCTAGCTGAACAAAACTTAGTAATTGTTGGTGTAACATGGAAAAATACATATAACTGAATTAACATAAAAACTTTTAAAGCCAAGGTCAGATACCTAAGGAGGGAGGCTTTGATGCAAAGTGAACAGATCCCAAAGTCGAGGAATCAGAAAATGCAAGCAGTATCATTCGCCCATCTGGATCCCATGTTGCACCCTGATTTTATATAGTAAAAAAATGACCATCAGCCTAATAACACAATCATGTACAATATTAAATGGGGGAGGAAATTTAGATGGGGCTGCAATACCCTGAAAGTTTAGATGTCAGTTGTATTCCTTTTTGTTTTGGGCTCTGCCCTCTTTATGTACCCCAAAAAAAAAAGTTGGGGCGGAAAAAAAGGTCATTATAGAAGGCCTGAAGTTTCATGAGCACCAAGTGAAGGCTTTATATTTTATACAGTTGAAGATAATTCATTTTACAGTGTCTATATATTTTTTCAACACTTCAATTGGCCAACACACAAAGAAAGGTTAGCAACCATATGCTGCATCACAGCACACGAGTCATTATAGAGCATCAAAACATTAATTTATAATTCCATACCTTGACAAAACCACTAGTTGATGACCATTGTTCTGATGTCCAGGTATTTGTTTCCCAAAGATAAAATGTGCCATCACTGTGCAAGAACATAATAATGAGGTTATGAAGCTATGATCAATAAAAGTTCCAAAGTGTAAAGAAGACACGTTTGGTTTGTTCCACTACAATTTTGATGCAAAGAAGTAATCTCCAGTAGGTGACCACTTCAACGTTGATATGCCTCCTAATCCCCGACGAATTGGCGTCCCCATACCTACAAATAATGTGGAGAATAACTAAATCAGAAAGCAGAGACAAACTTTCATGTTTGAGGTTTTTATACCTCTCATAATGACAATCAAAATACAGATAAAAGGTTAAACTAGTTTTGGTCCCAACATTACATACATACGTTTTTTGGCTTGTCTCTAATCTCTATACTAAATAAAAGTTTAAGTCCCCATAAGCTGAATAAATTTTGGTTTACATCTCTTTATGCTAAAAGATATTTTTCTACAAGTCCCTTTAGCGAACAGGAAAGTGGTTTGGTGAATATTAGTTCACTAAGGTGTTGAACAGTATTCTTTTTTATAACTGTGGAGCAAGCTTCATTTATGGTTTAGCAGGTTCAATCTTCTGTAATAGTAATGTGATGTTCAGGTCACAAGTCTTACAGAAAAATATATGAAGTTTACAGTATGTTTTATATCACCTTAAAATAGAGAAACAATTTAGGAAGAAGATGAAAAAGAAAATTTATTGAATGACTTTTTAAGCTTATTTGGCACAATATTAATAGATCACCATGCTAAAAGTATGCTTCAAGGTAAAACATTAGGCAACCTAAGGAGGCAAAGATCTTCACGCACCTTGAGCAACATCCCACACAGTGAATGCAGAGCTCTCATATGAAGCAGAAGCTAAGTATGTGAATATAGGTTAAGTAACAAATGGTCAAGTACAAATAATTTTAAATAAAATTTATTGAAAAGGGAAAATTCTGTTCAAATTGGTCATGAATAAACATTGTTTGTACTAAATAATACAGTTCTATAGATGCCCAAAACATCTGAAAACTTATATAACAAGCGAATTAAGGCTGTTAACTCACAAGTTCAAGTAAAACTGGAAAAAAGTGAACTGAACAGCATTTCTTGCAAAAAGTTACACAAGAAAAGACATAATCATATGTGGGTTTGTTTCTGATTTTCAAAAATTAACTTTATACCTTGATTTTTTTTTCGCATAGTTGAAAAGCCCGAAAACTAGTTTTTCATACAAGGTATTCTAGTTAGGTTTTTTTTATTCTAACTATTTTATAAAATTTGAGCAAGTATTAAGTGAAAAGTAATTATGTCTATAAACCAAAGTGATTTTCCATCCCCCAAAAAAAAGATTGAAACAAACACTTTGAAAAACCTGTGGCAAAAACTTTTTAACATTATTTTGAGGATATCTTCCATCTGGACTCCAAGTAAGTGCGCTAACATGTTCATCATTCTGACTGCGAAGAAAATCAACCAAGATATACCGGATTCCCGAGCCTCTAGACAAACTTCCCAAAAATGAAGCAGTGCCGGATCTGACAGATGCTGCATTTCCAGGATAAGAAGCTGCCCAAATGCATATCCCACTCCTGCAACAGTGATTCCAGTAAGCAAGAAAGAACATTTTGCATCAATTGGCATTGTAGAGTAGACACCATAATAAACATGTATAAGACAGCGTCTCACTTGCAACCAACAGCAAGCATCCTCCCACCATTGGGCCTCCACTCTAGTACTCTAACATCTCTCTGTGATTCATTGGTCAAGATAGTTGGCTCCTTCCCCTCTACTCACAATGTAAAAATCACCACAATTTATCATCAAAAGAAAATTTCCATCATAACAAACATCTTAATATGATTAGAATAACAACAAAAATAAGCTACTAACAGAATCAATGCATCAGCTATATTTAACAACTAAAACAAGTTGCAAACAGTATAAAGTGCATTTGTTAGTGGACACTATCTTTCTTTAACAGGAAAACGCCATTCTTCAAATAAAAAAGCACTTCTTAAGTTGGTATAAGCATGTTTGCATAAGCTTCTTAAGATAGGCAAGTAGATAGTGAAATTGCTTCCGCATTCATGATCATGTCAAATTAAGCACCTGAATCTTCATAATCGCGGATGATGACCTGTGTCCGCCCTGATATAAACGCAACTATATGCTTATTCAGGTGCCAGCTCACTCCTTTTAGATCAACCTCTGGCAACAAATGCACCTAACATAGCATGGAATTCACATCACAACTCACTCTAATGAATTATCCAAACAAGCAACACGGGACAAATCAGAGCTCAAAAATTGAATCGAAAAAATCAAGAACATACATCATTAGGGTAAAATAGGCGTCTGAGACACCCGCTTACAAAGCCTTCCAAGACTGCCACAAGACTTTTCTTCTGAACAACCTCAGCTGCCATTGCCGCCGCCGCCGCCGCTGCCGGTGTTCCTTCTTGTTCGCCAGTATCACTTTCTAGAGGCGGCGGAGAAGGGGATGGCGACCTCTCCAGCTCCTGCTCCAACTGAAATGGCACAGGGCTGAACACCATTCCCTAATAATACCCGAAAAAATATAATCAAATAAAGTTAAATTAAATCTAAGTAAAATGGAAAAGTGGAAGCAGTGTAAATGATTGGGGATTACAAGAATCTTTCCATAGGTTGCATTGGCTCGGTCGTCGGAGAGTTCGTTGGCGGTAACTACACATTTGAAAAGACAAAATTCATTCATTCATTCAATCACAGTTTTAAACACATACACAGAGAGAGAGAAAGAGAGAGAGAGTAACTGAGTTCACGGTTGACTTCGCAGATTGTGACGGAACCAAGAGGAGGGAAGGAAGCCATGGCTGCGATGTAGGGTTTTAGAGAGAATAAGTTAGGAAAGCTTCTGAATGAGAGAATCGAATGAATTAATGGTTGCACCGTTGCGGTGGCAGATGTTGCCGTGTGGATGAGTCGTCTCGTGTTACGACTTATTCCGGCGACTTCGAATGCAACTTCACAGCTTCCGCGAGCTGCGGCGGTGGGTGGTGGTGTTTTGAGTGTGATTGTTTGAGAGCCAGAGTTTTAACTTTAAAATGGGTTTTCAAATATTAAGTTTTAAATCCTTCAACTTTTACGAAATTGCAATCCAAACCCAAACTCATTAACAAATAACAAAACGAGTACAACTAGAGCTGAAAATGAATCAAATCAGCTCGAGGGACTTGTTAACTCACTCAATAGTCAATAAGCTGAGGTTGTGAGCATGTTAGTCAAATTTGAGTTCATATATTAAATAAATTGAGTTTGAATTTACATCCTACCAATTCATTAGCTTGTTCGATTATAGATGACTATGACTAGCTTAGTTAGTGATGACTATGAATAGTTAGGAGTTGACATACCAATAAAAAATTTGACAAATTGTCGTAGTTTAAAGTATATTATATTTTCAATTATAAAGTTAAGTGTGGTTATTATTAATTTAATAGAGATAATTAAAAATATTTTGCCAAAGAAAAATTTTAAAAAAGACATAAGACTAGAATCATAGAAAAATTTTAAAAAAGATATAAAACTAGAACGATTTTTTGTTTGTTTGTTTAGGCGTTATTATTTTAATAAAAAAAGGTTTTTTTTAATAAAAAATTTATTTTTAGTGTGTTTGTTAAATTTTTAATAGTAGAAGTAAAAAAACTAAAAAAATAAAAAAATTTGTCTTTTTAAGAAGCTGTAATTTATATCTGTTGAGTTAAAAAATTAACTAAATTAATTAGTGATGACAAACATTATTTTTGGGTAAAATAAATAATTATTGTTGATTAGTATATGTTGCTAATTATTTATTGATACAGGTCAAAACCAAAATAAAAGCAAGCAACCCAAACTGAATGGAATTAATATACAAGGCTGGCGGGCTATAAAGCAATGAAAGCCCAAAAGAAAAATAAAGAAAGACGAAAGAGATGGGTCAAACGGGTTGCTTAATGGATATTCGATCCAAACCCAAGTTGATTTCAAATCCTTCCAACTTGATCTCACTTTCAAAGCAACGTCCCTCTTTTTCTCTGTTTTGTACAGAACTCAGAAAAAGTAAGAAAGAGAGCTTAGATCCTAAGCTAGTCATGAAAGAAGAAGGAAAGAGAAGGTTAAGCAAAGAAGGGTAAGGTCTAATCAACCATTTCAAACCATATCAAGAAAAGATCAGAAGGTTAAAGGTAACCCATTTTCTCATACATGCAACACAATTTCTTCTCTTCATCTTCAACTCTCTGCCACTCCGTTTTGAGCTATACGAAAAAGAGGATTTCTGTTTCTCATTGTTGTGTATCTATAGTTACAAGTGATACTTGGGGACCAAGTTCTGTTTCAATGGTCAAGATCTGGATTTACCCTTGAAAAAATCTTTTTCTGCTAATAATGTGGCTTTCAGTCAAGATAAGAAGTCAGAAACAAAGTTTCCATTGTGAGGATTAATGGGAAAAAGTGAGACAGTGGGTTGGTGAAATTCAGGGCTCAAGAAGTTGACCTAGGAAGAGCAATCAAGCAACATGCAAGGAGATTAAAGAGGTTTGATGTTCATTCAGAAGCCAATGAGAGAAAACCAGAGTTTGGTGAGTTGTGTAAAGAAGTTCCTCTACTTGGATAATGCTTTCTTTCAAAGAAGCATTCGGCCAATACTGAAGAACTAAATTTGAGGTTTGCAAATCTGGTTTATCACATAGCAAAGAGGCTGTTGATGAAGTCAATCTCTTTTATGTTTTACAGATTGTAATGTACTTTTCTATGTTTATCTTTATGTACTTTCTTGTATGAAAATGCATATTGAGAGAGCTCAAGTAAAAGCCATGAGTAGAAAAAAGCTGAGTGATACACTTGAGAGAAAAGCCTAGAGTTATTTTCAGATTTCTTTAGGTATGTCTATGTCTTGTATCTTGTACCTGTAAGGTATCCCTTTCTTAGTTGGATTAGCACTAAGAGTGAAGAGTTCGATATTAGCATAGCCAATATCAAGTTAGGTTAGAACTTGAGTGTGAAATGATTGTGTCAATCCTGTGGAATTGGTGTATGTAATACTTTTAATTATAGTGAAAATTCCTCCATTGTTGTAGAGGAGACTGTACGTAGGTTGCATTGCACAAGGCAACCAAATCAGGATATATGCTGATGTTAGCTTTTCTCTTCTCTACTGTGTTCTGTTTTCTGATATTCACGAGACAAAAATAAATTGTCTCATAAATTTGCTGCTGAGTACAAACAAAATCAGAATTAAAAATTTATTTAAAAAGGTCATAACAGCAACAGAAAAGAAAGGCATAGTTAATGACGTAAAAATCTGAAACCCTTTATTATTAGTGAAATATAATTAACCATTTGAAATGGTATTGTACTCGGACTAAAGAAGAGATCATCGCTTAGAAAAGAAGCAGAATACTAACAAATGCCATGATTAGAGTATAATTAGGTGACAAAAGTAGAGAAAGAAGAAATAAAAAGACAATCAGAAGGAGACTATGAAGCACTACGAGCTAATCTGATGGATGATTAAAAATATCTACCGTGGATGTTTAGAAATTTTACTACGTTTTGAGAAATAGAGATGGCAAAATTCTTTGAGATCCAATAATTTTTGTGGAAATTATTTCGAATGAAGATATGACTGTGGTAAATTTTTTTGTGGTAATGAGAATGGAGAAAAATTCCCCGGATGCAAATGCGAAGACTCGAGCGTGGATTTCCGCTCCAATTCCACTAATCTCCAAAATTTATAAATATACTTAATTGTCATTGATAATTTATTTCTCATATATGTTTTTTTGTCATTTTACATGCTATATATTCTAAATTTTTAATCCTCATTTGCATAACTCTTTTTCAATTCAGAGATTCCTAACGTTATTCATACTCCATCTAATCTCTCTACAGCTACTTCCCTGCCACTCTCTCTTCTCACCGAACCGTCACCTCTTACCACGTCGTCAATCCTCATCGTGTTGTTCTTTCTGTTCACGACGTTCTTTATCTTCTTCGAAGACGCATTCGTTCTTCTCTCCGCAATTTTGTCGTTGTGTTCATTCTCCTCTCCGCTGTCGGTCTCTCACCTCATTTCTTGCTCTGTGCTCTGCCTCTCTGTCGCATCTCCCATCGGATCAGTTCAAAAGAAGACATTGTCTGCCGTTTAATGTTTTTGTATAAAGTTTTGTTATTTTTTATATAGGATGGAGACTTACAATTTTACTCTTATAAAAATTAATGATCAATTAGAATTATTGAAAAAATAGAAAATAGAACCTTGTGAAAATGGAGCTCAACAAAAAATGAGAAGAGGGATAATATTTCCCTACCATAAAGATCAGTGACGGAGACGGTAAACAAATCTTGTAATATGTCATGATATCACATTCATTCATAATATTATTCAATTTAGATTTGTTATACATTTAAGTAATATTGTCATTTAAGTCCAACCAAGTAGACTCAACACCAACAAAAATAACTCTCGTTAAAAAGAGCATCATTACACTCACACACCATTTATGTTATCGTCGTCGTCTTCTTCTTCACGTTCCTCCTCATCTTGCTTTTTCTCTTTCTCCTTCTCCTCGTGCTCTTTCTCATTCTCCTTCTCCTTCTCCTTCTCCTTCTTCTTCTTCGCGTCTTTTTTTATTGTCATTCTTTTGTTACTGCTGTATGTTATTGCGGTAGAAAGTGAAGGAAAAAGCGGAGAAAGAGTTTTAAATTGTGCACCTTAATTCACTTAGAAATAAACCAAAATTATATAATGATTGTCACACAATTAATTCAAAAATGAACCGAAATTACATAATGATTGCGACATATAAACTCAGTTCGAAAATAAGCACACAAACAAGACGATAACGATAACGACGATATGTACGAAGAAGAAGAAGATGAACCTGCATGTGCGAATTTGAAAGAAGAGTAAGGAAGAATAAGAAGAAGTGCTTGTTTGGGCATTATTAAATCGATAAAAAATGATATTTTTTATTTTTTAGTGTGTCTGTCAAATTTCTAATAGTAAAAGTAAAAGCACTCGAAAAATAAAAAAAAATCATATTTTTTGAGAAGTTACAATTTATATTTTTTTAAAGATATTTTTTCTTTAAAAATATTTTCACATAATAAATGAATAAAAAATACTTTTATCTTATTTTATCCAAACATAATTGATAGATAAAAAAAATTTTACATGAAATATTCAAACATAAAATCACTTTTACTTTTATAAAATATCTTTAAAAAAATATTATTTAACTTTGTTTTTCGAAAATCAAGCCCAAATAAGCCCGAAGAAAAAAAAGAAAAGAATGCATGCATGAATTTAAAACAAAAAAAAGAAGAAGTAATAATGTGAGAGGAGAAAACAAAAAATGTGTGATTTAAAATTACTTAAATGAACTTGAATATTAAATTTTTGAATGTTCATATTTATATAATAATTCATCGAGAATGAAGCTTTCAATTTGTTTGTTTAATTTATTTCTCAAGTATAATTTTTTATCATTTAATATTTTTTATTCCATTTAAAAAATATATAATGAAAAATAATTACACTTAACGAAGGAAAAGAAAATGAGAATCCATACCCTTTTTGGCGAGACTCAGCTCAGATCAAGCTCAGCTCAGCTCAGCTCCGCTCAGCTCCGCTCCGCTCCAACTCAGCTCAGCTCCAGCTCAGCTCCAGCTCAGCTCAGCTCAGCTCAGCTCTCGGCTTACTCATTCGTGAATCAGTGAGAGTGTCCAGTGTGTTGTGTTATAAATATAAGAGGAAACGCAGCAAAACCCGCTAAAAGTCTAAAACCGTGTGTCTGAGGGGCGTTGAAAAATGGCGTCAATGGCACACAAGTCGCTACTCTTGAGGCGTGCCTTCACCACTCTCTCATCTCGACCGCCACAACCACCTCCTCTTCCTTCTCGAATATTCCTTCAACCAACCCAATCTCTCACCTCCACCTGCTCCCTCCCTCACTTCAAACCTCAATTCCGCTTCTGCACTTCTCCCCTCTCTGCGTTACCCGACAACGCTTCCGGCGGACCACGTGGCCCTCGCGGCCCCAATTCCGGCTCCGGCGGTGGTGGCGGAGGAGGAGAAGGAGGAGAAGGAGCAGGTGGAGAAGATAAGTGGTCCTTCTTGTCATGGTAAATCAAACACGAGGATCGTTATTCTTTGCCTAGTTAATTTTTTCTCTGAAATGTTTTTGTTTGTAATTTCTGGATTGGATTAGTTTCTTCTTTCTAGAGATGAAAAAAGAGGAGAAGAAGAAGTTTTTGATTGTAAACTGTTTTGGATGCAAAACAAGTTAAACAAACTATGAACTGATGTGACTGAAAATTGGAACGAATTGCAGTTCAGAACATTGACTTGACTGAATAATTGTTATCATAGTGTGGTAGTGGATTTTATTTCATTTTATTTTTCATGCTCATGAATTTATGCTAGTTGGTAGCGTGGATGTATGTTCTTCATGATTAGTGACTGTGGCTTCATCTTTTAAATTTTTATATAGATAGCTACTACATTGTTAGTGTTTTGATTGTATTAGATTGCTTGAGTGTAGTAGATTAAGAAATGCATATTTCATGTTCATTAGGGGATCTAACAGAGAAAATATGAATCTTATCCTGCTCCGTATTGGGGATAAATTGTTAAAATTATTGTCATTTATTTGTATAAGGTTAATTACATCAGTTGAATAATAAAAGAAGTTTCGGAATATTGCCACCCCTTTCCTAAGTGGCTTTATTCTTGGTGTTTCGGCATATACAGATCTTGGTTTCACAAAATCTAACATGACTTTGGCACAGGTATTTGGCTCTTCTTGAAAAGTACCCTGTTGCAGTAAAAGCTATAACATCTGCAATTTTGACATTAATTGGAGATTTGATTTGCCAGGTAAATATACAATAATGTTCATCTGCATTTGCTCAAACCTTTTTGTGAAATTGATGAGATATATAAGATAAGTTATCAGAATTCAAAGCATGTGATTAAGCTCAAATTCACGTAATCCTAGTGCATGATAGGTAACAACATTGTTAAAGTATTAGAAAAAGCAAAAGAAATCCCTAATTTACTTTTTGAAATCTCGTATTCTATGTACTGTCTAAATATATTCATTTTATTTGCTGCAGCTTGTAATAGACCAATCGCAGTCTATAGACTTGAAGAGGACATTCACTTTCACTCTGCTTGGTTTTATCTTAGTAGGTCCAACACTGCATTTCTGGTAATGTTATCATGCCCAAAATTCGACTCTCTCCTTAAAGTCTTTTGAATGTGATGATTTCTAAATAATGCTCAGAAATAACAATTCATCATTCTTTCTGGACATTTGCTGTGAGATCTTTAGGTACTTGTATCTGAGTAAACTGGTTACACTACCTGGAGCATCAGGTGTACTATTGCGGCTTGTAATTGATCAGGTGGGATATTTCCATTGGTGCCCCCAACCTACTGTCTATTACGACTTTGTATCAAATGTTAACTATTTTGCTCAATTCGCTATTTTAATTTTGAGCTTGGTGAAATATGATTGCAGTTCTTATTTGCTCCCACATTTATTGGGTTTTCTTAGCTACATTGGTGACACTTGAGGGAGGGCCATCACAAGCTGTACCCAAACTTAAACAGGTGCTGTTATTGGTTTTTACTTGAATATTCGTGGAAAAAACATGTATACAAAGAGGTGTATTTCATTGTTATTTTGAATTGTGCTTACTCGTCCTCAAATTTCATGCTGCAGGAGTGGTTTTCATCTGTTGTGGCAAATTGGCAATTATGGATACCTTTTCAATTTCTCAACTTCAGTTTTGTTCCACAGCAATTCCAGGTTAGGCTTACAAACCAGACCATATATGAAAATTGAGATTTTGACAATTTGTTCATCACTTTGAAACGTGTTAGAGTTAACAATATAGGCAACCAGCCGATGAATGCTAGTTTTCTACCCTTTTTTCCCTTCAACTTCAGTTGAATGCATCATCCTTTTTTGTTTAGTCAATTGCATCGAATAAATATTGGGATTCTCAGAATAGGTATTTTCTAGCCATTTGACATGCCGAACTCACATCCTTTACCCTTTTATTCGCTGAACAATAATATACAATTGTACATGAGAAACAGAGGCATAGATCAAACTTTTTGTCCTTTTATTAGTTGAACAGTAATAGACAATAGTACATGAGGAAGACATGTTTGTTTTACATTTCTTTCTTCATATCTTGCAACATGTTTGGATATTTGGGATGCATCTTGTTGGTCCCTTCATTTTAAAAGTATTCTGGTAAGACTGGAATCAGAAAATAAGAGGAAACTGAATAAATTTTGTTTATTCTTATCATCTCTCCTCACACAATCCACTAACAACATGCCAACTGAATTTCCCTCCTCCACTCTGTAGCTTCTATTCTGACCTTTCTGTTATTTCAGTATGGTACTGATTTCAATTGAACTTAAGCTGGCTCAATACTCCTTTCATGTATAAAACAATTCTGCCTTAATAATGGCTTTGTATCAAGTATACACATGACTTGATATCCCATTTGTCATTTTCAAAGTTTGCATTTGAATTTTGTGTCAATGGTTTATGTATTTCTCTCTCAGAAATAGTATCCAAATGCAGTCTAAGCGAGTAGATGGCATGTTAGTCATATTCCAATATTTACTGTGTGAACTTGGAATTATTTTCGAAGTAGGCCCATTGAGAAGTTATCATGTGTGTGAATGGAGTTATCAAAGGCATTTTCTAGTCTTCCATATATCTATAATTTCCTTCAGTGTTCTTCTCTCTAGTCCTCCATTTTCTAGTGATACTGCTGAGTTTAAAGAAACTTGTGGAAATAATTTCAGGTTCTTGCTGCTAATGTTGTATCTTTGGTATGGAACGTTATTCTCTCATTTAAGGCACACAAAGAAGTTCCTACAAAATAGGTAAGTTTAATATTCAGTGAATGCAAAGGACCTAAATGTAACTGCCTTTATTATACTTAGGAGCTCAAAATTCAAATGCATATGAGCATGACTGCGTGAATGTTACTGTAAACAAGCATGTTCCATAAACTCGAATTTAGATCGTTTGTAATCTGATTATTGCCATATTCAATGCTAGATTTACAACGTACTACCTCAATCATAGGATTTGTTTATTTATTCATTTTTTTAAGGTTTGTTACTCATGTTGCATTTTTATATTAAGAATTAATTTTAACCAACCAAAAATATTTCTATCACTAATTGTGTGCTAATGTGTTATTTTAAAACTTTTATTAAATTGTAATTTATTTATCTACTTAATTAAATTTTAGTAATGTGAAATATTATTTATATCACTCAATAATAATAATAATAATAATAATAATAATAATAATAATAATAGTTTCACTTTATATTGAATTACTTTCTAAATAAAGATTTCAATTAATTTTACATTTCATCAAAAATACTTTATTAGTAAATGCTCTCTTATTATAAGAAAAAATAATTAAAACATGATTTTGTTAAAACAGTTTTAGATTTCTACTATGTAATGTATATGTTTATTATTGTTTGTGTTTTAAATTTAATTATTATGATTATGGACAATTTTAAATTGTAAATTATCATTTGTATATTTATTTTTGTATGTATTGGGAGAATAGTTTGATATATGTGGGGGATCATTCCAATTCGAGAAGGTGACAAAATAATTCAACTCCGTGCAATTGACGGATGAGGAAGGAACTACCTAAGTTATCCATAACATATAATATATTATAAGATGCCAAAATATGAGACAATTGTTGTTAATAATTATAATTATAGATTTATAGTAATTATTACTAATATGGCTACTTTGGCAGTTTGGCTATCGGGTTTACATGTTTGATAACAAATTTAAACTGTGTGAGAACTGAGAACCCATGATTGATGTTCATTTCAAGTATCATTAATTGTTATCCGAAGAAAAATAGGGTAATTTACCTTTTTAAATAAATTGGTCATTAATATTACCAAAATATATATTTTGCAAAGTGAATATTAAAATATATTTTTTTTCATAAACTATATAAATTACGACAGACAGGAGTATTACGGATTACGTTGAAAAAAATGCATTTCGATATCCACTTTATAAAATATGTATTTTGGTAATATTAATGGTCAATTTATTTAAAAGGGTAAATTACCCGAAAAATGACATTGGAATTAATTATTACTATTACCTTCTTATATTGCCATCTTGACGAAAGGAAGTATTGTAACTTCCATGCGTTTTCCTTTCTAGAATATATTTGATAAAAAACAAGAAATAAAATAGATGACAAAATGCACTTTTGTTAAACTTCTGCCGACTTTTTATACGTTACAAAAATTTCCTGGAAATTTTCCAAGAAACTGATCCGCCGGCAAAACTTATGTAGTTATGTGAGAACTACTGCTATGTTTTTAATTCTCATATTATTTGTATATTATATTGAATGCATGTTTCAGAAAAAAAAATCAATAATTTTGGAAAAAGTAATAAAAATATTAAACTCACTCTAAATATTCTTTAAGATTATGTTTGATTTTGTCTTTTAGGTAGCATACAAAAGCTAGCGAAACTAGAAATATAATAGAATAAAATATTAAGTAAATGGCTAGAACCAGTTTCTGTCTCTAAGACAACAAAAAAAATTGTTTATTTATCTTAATCTTCGTTAACAAATAGGTTTTTAAGAAATACTATACATATGCTAACAATTAATTATTAAATTAATTATTATATATTATTTATATATAATTATACATATTATTTTACATAACTTTAATGTATATTTTAATATATATTTTATATAAATAATTAATTTTTGTATATACGTTGAATAACTATAAGTTTTTATATACAACTATTTTAAATATATATTAAAACTAACTACTAAAATTAATCACTAGTATAAAATATATATTAAAAATAAGTAAAACAACACATATATTTATACACAAATATATGATAACTAATTTTGATATACTAATAATATTTTTTTTAGATAACACCGGGCTTATATATATCAGCATTTATATCTAAATACATGATTAAGAATAAGGTAGAAATTCACATAAGTTATTTTTATATAAAATTAATAATTAAAAAATTATTAAATAATAATTTAGTCAAACTGTTTAAATCATCTAATTTTTTAACTACAAACTTTATATGAAAATAACTTTCTCCGAGTTTTCACTTAAGAATAAATAAGAATTTACTCTTATGTAGACGGCCATAAGAGTTCAACTTAGGCCGGATAATATATATTTTCTCACACTCAAAATCACCTTAAGAAACGTTCCTCAAATCAACATATATTTCCAGGTTTCCTAACACTCAAACTCTCACACACACCTTAGAAGTGAAGAAACCTTCCTCTCATAAACATAGTGTACAAAAATGTGTAACTTATGTTCTCGTCTTTCTCTTTTTATCACTGCCATGGCCACAACCGCCACTAATAACACTGATGAAAATTATGATGTGTTCCTTAGCTTTGGTGGCGACACTCGCTACAATTTTACTAGTCACCTTCTTGGAGCAATCAAAAGGCAACATGTTAATACCTACGTTGATTTCAATCTGGGAAGAGGCAGTGAGATCTCATCAGCACTTGTTTCCGCAATCCGAAAAGCCCCGATTGCGGTCATCGTTCTAACGGACCACACAGCTTCGTCCAAGTGGTGCTTGGACGAAGCTACGGAGATAATGGAATGCAAGAGGACAAGAAATCAGATTGTGCTTCCAATATTTTATCATCTGGACCCCTCTGATGTTAGGAATCAAAGTGGATGTTATGGTGTGGCTTTTGAAGAGCATATGAAACAGAAGGACTGCATTGAAAAAGTTCCAACATGGAGGGAGGCCTTGAAACAAATGGCCAACCTGTCAGGCTGGCACTGCGTCGCCAACATGTAAGTATTAAGTTTTTTTTTTTAAAGATAGGAAGGTTGAACTCACGACTTCTAAATGAGTATAGAAAGATTATGTTATTTGAATTATGTAAATATTAAATTTTTAAAAATATTTGATAATAAAAATACTTGATAATATTTTAATATTGTTTAATATTTTTATTGTTTACTTATATTTTTTTTAAAATGAACAACTACCAATCAAATAAAAACACACTACACCTCCAATTTAACATTCTAAATTTTAATATTAAAATAACCATCCGTACACTAGTAAAATGAACATCCGATATATCTATTGTTTATATTATTTAATATTTTCATTGTTTACCTATACTTTTCCTAAAAAAAAACTTTGCTAGATAGAAATGATTTTTGTGAACAATAAACTCTAAAATTGACTCAATAAAGTAAAAACACACTACACCCCAACTTACCAACTTAAATCTTAATATTAAGATAATTATCTGCACATCTAATAAATTGAACATTCGATATATCTATTGTTAATATTATTTAATATTTTCATTGTCTATCTATACTTTTTTCTAAAAAGAAAAATTAGTCAAAAATAAAATAAATTTTGGTTGTATTTTTTTTTCACTCTAACACTATTGTTAAATTTATTTGACTACTAACTTAAAGATTTTGGTTATTACTTGCGATAATAGTGAAATAATTTGAATGTTTGACTAAAATTTTTATGTGAATTTTACCGAATTTTTTATAAAATAATATGTAATTTATTTTCCGTGATATTTTAATCTTATTACTAACTACATTAGTAAATTGAGTTGTTTAATTAATATTTAACTATAATAAAATCAGTTTTGATTAATTTATTGTTCAAAATAAATCATTGAATAATTTTTAAAAGCATTAACAAACAAATCCTTCTCCTTCTCCCTCTCCCAAATCTTTATCTCCGTCGTTGAACAAAACAATTAAACAAAAAAGAAGAAAACTCTCAATGAGTTCTTTCTTCTACTAGTTCAGGTTCAATAACTCCCTTCTTCTCATGGTTTTCACTCCATTTTAAGGGAGAGAGTATATAATCAGATTTGGTGGAAAATAAAAAATTTTTGTGCAATAATAAAGAAGATTTAGAATACGGGTTTTGTTTATTAATGTTTTTAAAAATTATATAATGATCTATTTTGACAATAAATTAATTACAATGAAAATTGACTCTATGATGATTAAAATTTGAATTCTGATTAAATTTAAACAACTCAAGTTATTAGTATAGTTAAAAACCAAATTAAAATATCAACTAATTAAAATTTGACATATCATAAAAAATAAATTATATATTATTTTTATATCAAAATAATATGTCATGTGAATAGTCATAAAAGTTTTTTCATGTTAAAATAATAGTTAAAATGTAAATATATATTATATTAAATAATTCAATTAAATACCGTTTAATGATTTCCTGGACAACCTTTATAGGAAGCTAAGATATTATTAAGTGATTAATCACTGTAATATTTATATATGTGTAACCATTTTATTTAACAATATAATTAATATGAATAAGTTAGAATTAGCATACAGTTATGTTATACATGAAAAAAATAATCTAGCCACTAATTGTCAAGAAAATATTTGATTATGTTACAGTACTAGTAAACCAAAATAAATTTGGCTTTAAAATGTCAAACTATATGTAAGATTCACATTTCATATTATTTTACCATTCAAATTAAAGATCAAATATTTTTTCCGGTAAAGATTAAAATCGTAATATGGACTTTCAAGGTAAATTATACCATAATTTTGAAGTTAAGAAATAAACATTAGTAACTCTTATTTTGATAATGATACTTGTTTTTAAGTTAAAAAAAAAAACAGTTCTTTTTAAATTCATACAAATAAACAATAAAAATATCTTCCTAACGAATATTTTAGGTTCATATTTCCTTATTTTGGATCCACGTGGCAGGAATGAATATGAACTGGTTGAGAATATTGCTGAAGATGTGAGAAAGATAGTCCACAGTAACTGTTTGAATGTAAACAGAGCAAAAGACGAATTTGAAAGACAAAAGGACATGCTTCGACAGCTCTACAAGAAAAATCAAATAACTTCGGATCAAACTTTACATGTATGGGAGATGGCAAAAATTGTAAACTTGACCAAGTAAGTTATTATTTACTAATTTGTTCTACATAATAAGAAGGGTAAAGTATTATTCTGGTCTCAACATTTCGGCTAAATCTTAATTTGGTTTTAAATGTTTCAAACGTTCTATTTCACTCTTAAAAAAATTTTAAGCGGGTTTAATGTTGTCTCATTATTAAATTTGACACAAACAATTCACATATTGAAGAGCCAATAGCATTCGATTTCAATATGTAAGTAAAATCGATCTACTAATAATTACTAATATAAAATAATTTTCTTTAAGTTTGAAGTGTTGATAATTGATTGTTAGGATTTAGAGTTCTGTATAAAAAGATTGAGAAAAAAAAAGCATTATAAGAAGGTTTTGATTATGTTTTACATATTTCTCATTCCATTAACTATTAGTATCAAATTTAATAGTAGGACAATGTTAAACCTATTTAAAATTTTTTGGGACAAAAATAAAACATTTGAAACGTTAGGGACCAAATTAAAATTTAGCCTAAACGTTGAGAACCAAAATAATACTTTACCTTAATAAAAATTGAAGAGAGATTTAATGTATAATTTTTCGTTGTTCTTAAAATATTTTTTATCATACATAATTTATATAAAAATGTATATTTAACTATGTGTAAGATTTAAATTTAATACTTCTTTATACCTAATTCAATATTTCAACTTGTGTTTTTCCTCTTTAAATCAAATTTGCGAATTTTAAGCAGGGACATTGGAAAGGCTTCAAAGCTGAGTGAAGAGATCAAGAAGGTCATTGAAGAGGGAAAAACTAGTAGGAAAGTGATGTTAGTCCAAAATAAATAAGCATTTTTGTATGAGATATTGGCACATTAATTACATTTACAATTATCTGTGAAATACTTTTTTATAATTTCTTTGTGTTTAGAGTAAATTGACTAAATTCTCAATTCTATTCTTAAACATTTTCGATTCTAAAAAAGAAAGAGATGTTGCAATATATATGGATACTGTAAAATACATTGATCTTTTTGTTAAACTATTTCGCCCAACAATAATGAAATAAATTCTGAATGAATATAAACAAATTTTTGTTTTATTTTTTTTGGACAGAAACAAAGTTTTGTTAAACAAATCTCTTATTTATTCCCTTTATTTTTTTTTTGTCCGAAACTCTTATTTGTTCCCTTTATGATGCATGAATATGGGATACGATACGACACGAGACACGCTGACACGCAAATTTTAAAATTTTACATGATACGGGGACACGAATACATATAAAATGTAAAGTATTTTTTAGATAAATCGTGATGATATTTTGATATTTTATTGATATTAAAACATAAATTAAAATTTTTAATTATTTTTAATGTCTTATTTTAATTATATTAAGTATTTAAAATATTTTTTGTTTTAATAAATAATAATATATACTATATCTAAATTTATTTTAAAAATATATGTTAAGAATAAGACTGGACACGTTGACACGTGATGGTATTTAAGTGTGTCCAAGCGTGTCCGAAAAAAAGTTTTTTATTTTTTATTAATACACGGTTGGACATAATAGACACACGTATTGGACGAATGTCGGTGAGTGTCGTATCCAAAATGTGTCCGATACGCGGACACGATAACTCAGCGAAGTGTCGTGCTTCATAGCTATCAACTATCAACTTTATTTAAAATTAGCAGCACATTTGCATCTGAATTTTTACTTTAATTTTAATGTACTATAAAATATTTTATTGAACCATTCAATCATATTTACTCTTTGTATTATTATTTATTATCAATATAAAATATAATTATTTTTATTGACGTAATATTATGTATATTAAATAAAGGGCAATTTACGTAAATAAATAAAGTGGGAGAATTATTTACGTAAATGTGCAAATCTGTATGTTGTTACGATTTTGTGCAAAATGGATTTATATGTAAACCGTGGCAACCCACCACGGTTTCTAAACATGCATAAACCGTGGGAGGTCACCACGGATTAGGAGCAAATTTTTGTAGGAGGAAACCGTGGTAGGTCACCACGGTTTATGAAGGAAATTTGGCAAGCATAAACCGTGGGGAGTCACCACGGTTTATGAAGAAACTTGTTTGCACATAAAATCTTGTGGGTCACCACGGTTTATGTGTGGTAAATAATGGCCAGAAAACCTTGTTAATTTTATGTCCAAGAGACACAACTTATTTTTTATTTTTTTATTATTCTTGTTAAATTTTTTATAATAGAAAGAGTACAATAAAAAAAATCAGATAATACTAAGAAAATGATTTTTATAGTGCTTAAAAAATTGATGTCTATTTACTAAAAAATAAAAAATTAATATTTAATTTAAGATGATGAAATTTAATAAATTTAAAATATTTAAAATTTGTTATGTAAAATAAATTAGAAAAAAATTAGACTCTAATAATAAACACCATGAAATTTTTGGATTTTTTTCTATTATAAAATAACAAAATATTTTTAAAAATAAATTACACTAACATTAATGTTTGGAATCTGTGTTTTTATTTTTTATTTTGAGTTTTTATGAAGTTTTCAAAATCTTCGGCGAACTTATAAAAACTACTCAAAAGTTCGTTTAAGCTTAAGGTGACCTCTCTCATTATATACATCTTTATTTTTTCATTTATAAAATAAAGATTTATTACACTATAACATATTAATGAGTACAATAAAATAATTACTTGTTAATATTGGTATATTAATATTCATTAACATGCTTATTGATTAAATCTTTTATATAGATTTAATAAATTCACATATAAGTGTATATTGATACATTAGTATTTGTTAAATTTAAAATAAAAATATTTATTATATTTTAAGAATATTAATGAGTACTCTAAAAAATATTAATAAGTAATTATTTTATTATGTTCATTAATATTTTTTATAGTATAATAAATATTTAAATATAGTGTAAAATGAAAAATAGGGATAAACATAATGAAAAATTAATTGATAATACATGTAAAAATTTTATAGTATATATTAGTCAATAATACATAAAGAGAACGAAAAAATTTTATTATAAATATTCAATAGAAATAGATGATTTTTTTTCTTTATAAAATGTACTATATAGTGTGTATTTATTAGGCTGCCTTTGTTTTCAACAACAAAATAGGATAAGACACTGAAAATAGGACAGGACAAGACACTGATGGATAGAGACACAAAATTTTGTGTTCTTGTAATTATGCTTGGTGATAAACTAGAACAAATTATGAAAATCTAATTTATTCTCATTTTTTTCATTAAAAAAATTTGAGATGAAAAATATAATAATAAAAAATATAATTATAAAAAATTTAACAAGAATAATAAAAAAATAAAAAATAAGTTGTGTCTCTTGGACATAAAATTAACAAGGTTTTCTGGCCATTATTTACCACACATAAACCGTGGTGACCCACAAGGTTTTATGTGCAAACAAGTTTCTTCATAAACCGTGGTGACTCCCCACGGTTTATGCTTGCCAAATTTCCTTCATAAACCGTGGTGACCTACCACGGTTTCCTCCTACAAAAATTTGCTCCTAATCCGTGGTGACCTCCCACGGTTTATGCATATTTAGAAACCGTGCTGGGTTGCCACGGTTTACATATAAATCCATTTTGCACAAAATCGTAACAACATACAGATTTGCACATTTACGTAAATAATTCTCCCACTTTATTTATTTACGTAAATTGCCCTTAAATAAATATATAAAATTATTTTATATTATATTAAAACTAACTTTTTTATTATTTAAATATTAAAAAATAATTTTAATAATTTTATAAATTATTTAATCTATTTATTTTTTGATAATAATAATTTATTCTAAACATATAAAAATTAATTATTTTTTATTTAGCATGTGAAAACTTGCTTTATTGCTATGTTTAATTGTTTATATGCCTAAAGAAAATGAAAAAGAGGAATGCTAGTCAGCAAATTTTGTGTACCTATCAAATAGTTTATTATTAGTATTTTTAATAATACGTGATTGTTATACTTTTTTTTATTAATTAAATGCTGGCAGATTTTAATAAAAATGCAGATTTCTAGATTTTCTATACCAGAAAAACTGCCGCTAAAAAGAAGAGAAATGCTGGTAATAACAAGATTGATGATGTAATGACAGTTAGTTCTAACTTCTAACGCGATATCGTGCTGGATCAGCCCGGTTTCGTTATTACGAAACTACCCCTCTGCCATTTTCATCTACCTTCCTCTCCGGCATTGCTCTCACCATTGTTTCACAAACCAAAAGAAGAAACAAGATACGAAGGCTTTGTATCGTCCGAAATGTCGGTGAGTTTCAAACTTTTTCTCAGATCTGCTTCGTTTCGTGGCACATTTTCGTTTTCAATTTTATGTACCAGTAATTTCGCTTAACATTGTTCGTTGAACTTTTCAGATCCTATATGGATCTCTTCCTTTGTTGTTATATTTGTTTGCGGTGCATTGTGTTGTTTGTGCTTGGAATTTGGATGCAGAGAAAACAGAAAAGACGTAAGAAAATCGATGTAACTTTGTTGTATGGGAATGAGGAACTAAAATTGTTGTAATAACTTGCAATGTCTTTGTTAATTATCCTTCAAAAAACTGTGTTAAACCGTTTGATATACACTTTTTTTTGTTTGAATATGTAAGTGCTACTTTGGATCTCAAATATTCACCAGTGACATGTTCGGTTTGTTTGCAAGTTTCAAAGAGGATAGAACATTGAAGGGAGTCTTTAATGCAATGGTTGAGTATAGGCAACTCTATTGTTAGTAAGTTTTAGCAGTAGGGATTAGTATGGCAATCCTAGGATCGTAGTAGCTAGAATCTCGAGTTAGCTCTTAAAATCTTTTGATATTACAATTTTCAATGAGTCAACCGATTCTACAAAATTTCTACTCGATCCCAACGATTTTTTCGTATTTAACACACATAATTATTCTTTTCCAAAAATGTGGTTCTAAACCTGCTGTTGTTTTGTGATTCCTTCTGGGTATGTCACATCTATTGGTGATACATGATTGTTCTTCTCTCATTGAAATTATTCATTTTGAGGACTTTTTATTTGGGCAATGCTCACTAGTGGTTTGTAATTTGTAAAGTCATGAAATTGCATTAGTTAAATTAATGATGAATGATGACAAGGCCTCATGCAACAGGGACATTCTGTTGCTGATATTGTGTCTTGGTAAATTGAGATAAAATTTCCTCTTGGCTTCATGACTCTTGTTCTGTTGCTTTGTCTTCTGAACTGATAAAGCTTGTTTTCTGTTTGACTAGATTGTGCTACATTATATCCGTTTTAGCATGTAATGTTTCTTTAGCACCTAATTTTTGTGGAGCATCGTCCTAAAAGTATTTCAATTTAAAATTTCACATGCAGGCCCCTGTGGACCATACCAATGAAAAAGTTGAAGCGGTTCCCTCCTCTACATCTCCACATAATTGGAGTCCTCATTTTTCAAACGTGAGTAAGAAATTTTCACATAGCAAATTTGTTAGCACCAAAATTGTAGAATACATAATCTAGTATCAAAAAGCAGTTTTGTTTGGCAAATTGTATTTCTGGTCATTATAATATTGGTTTCTTAGGGTAATCCTTGCAAACATTTCTTATTTATGCCCCACTATCCTTTTATATTTTGGCTTTGCCAATTTTTTGTTGGATTTCAATTATCCCTTGTTGCAGTAATTTCCAAGTTCACTCCATTTTGCCTTATTACAGGTACGAACAGTTAAGGTTAGCAACATATCACTAACTACTAGCACAAAGGATATAGGAGAATTCTTCTCATTTTCAGGTGAAATTCAATATATAGAGATGCAAAGGTGAGAGTGCTTCTAATGCAGAATTTTGTTCATTTCTTATGATTATCAATGTTTAAACTTGTCCACTAAGTGTCACTCTTACCTTTGATGATCACTGCAGGGAAAATGATCATACCCAGGTTGCTTATGTTACCTTTATGGAGACACAGGGAGCAGAAACAGCAGTTCTCTTGACGGTATGTTTATATCAAAATGACTTTCATATTGAAAACATAACAATACATTTCATAATTACGTTTATGTGTGAGTTGAACCATTTCCCAATTAATACTTTCCTATTTAATCACTAAAGCTCATGAAAGATAAGATAAGATAAGATATGATAAAATAAAACAGGTACTTGTAATTGATTTTCTTTACCTAAATCATGCACTTATTCTCCTGTTTCTAGTATAGGGTTCCAAGATTGGTGATCTATATGTCACAATCACACCGGTGGAAAACTATCAGCTGCCCCCTGAAGCTCTTACCTCAACTGTGGTAAGTACTTAATTTTCTAAGTTACTTTATTGTGTGATTGAGGTAATGGTGCATCTTGTGCTGCTACAAGTATTTTTATGTAATCAAATGCACGAAATATGAACACTTTTGCTTAACATATGTTTGTGCCATCTGCCAAAAGATAGAACTGTCAAAATAACATGCTGAGTGTTTGTAAACTTTTTCCTTACTGATAAACTCTCAAGTATCATGAAGTTTCTAATGTACAATGCTCTTCTCAACAGACAGACCAAACTCCCACCACAGTTATGAAGGCTGAAGACGTGATGAGCACGATGCTTGCCAAGGGTTTCATCTTAGGAAAGGATGCAATCACGAAGGCAAAAGCCTTCGATGAACGTCATAACTTGTCCTCAAATGCTTCTTCCACTGTTGCTTCCATTGATCGTAAGATTGGTCTAAGTGATAAATTAAGCATTGGAACAGCTATTGTAAATGAAAAGATGAGAGATCTGGACGAAAGATATCGAGTCTCTGAAAAGACAAAGTCTGCTTATGCTGTTGCTGAGCAAAAGGCTAGTGTTGCTGGATCTGCTATCATGAGCAATCATTATGTATTAACTGGAGCGTCATGGTTCTCAAGTGCCTTTTCTGCTATAGCTAAGGCAGCAGAGGATGTTAGCACAAAGACCAAAGAGAAGGTTGAGCAAGCCGAGGTGCAAAAGAAAGAAGCCATTATCAATGAAAGGAAAGGAACTGTTGATGAGTTTGCAAAGATGCACTTGGAGTCGGATCCTGGCCCTGCAATAGTTCCTGTTAATTCTGGTGATGACAGTAAGCACAGGGTTCTATAATATGAGCTGATTCACAATGCCTTACCTTCACACGAGTCACACGACCACAGTTGGATTGATCTAGCACAGTTATATATTGTCAGTCTTCAATGCAAGTCTGTTGTATGATGATAAGTCTTGTTGATTGTTTTTAATGATGTAAAGGCTTATCTGATAGATGTCATTCTTAAATATGATCGATATTCATAATAAATGATTATTGTTACTATCTTTGGATTGTTTCTCAATTCATTTCTCCTCTTAAATCATGTGATTTTGGTGAGGGTTTAATGTAAACATTATCCTCACTTCATCAATATAATTCTTTTCAGAACGTTAGCATTTTAGGAAGACAGATAGTTTTACTTTTAGTGTGTATTTTACTGTTCTCTTTTTCCTTTTCATCCAAGGAGAGAAAAGGAAGGATAATGTATATCACACATTTGACTGTCTTAAATACATTGGGCAGGTTTTAAGTCAAATTACATGTTCCTATTGGCAGCTGGTGATATCTTAAACAATGGAAGAAATTCACTTTGACGTTCCTCTCTTCATTTTCCTCATTTTGGAGACAGTAGTGCTTTACTGCAGTGTAATTAAAATTCAAGTGAACATATATATTACAAAATATTGCAAAGGAAGCGGCAAAAAAGTCAATCTTCTCTTATAAAAGAATGGTCCAGTGGTTCATTGGTTCTATAATGCAAGGAGATAAACTTCTGTATAACTGTAATATATCTTTTAAGCCATCAATAGTTAGGAGCAGGGTATTCTCTCCCGTTGCTAGGTTTTCACAGCTTTAAAAAAAAATGTGTATGATTTGTCATTACACCTATTAGCACTTTTGAACAATCAATATAGTTACATGGGAAAAATAATGGAGTTCCCTTCCTCTCAGGTAGGGATACAAATGAATTTATTTAATACTGATTAAGAATCAACCCGGTATCTGAATGCCATTTTTCTTCAGATGGGTAGGGAACAATCGTAAAAAACTGAATTGTTCAGCGAATGTTGCTCCATGCCAGTTAGAATGTTGTCATAGATAGCGTATTAACCACTGTAGGCTCTGTAGAGAAGTAAAGATAACACTAAGTTTCTTGTTAAAGACATCAAGGAATACCAAAAAATCAACAATAGGAGAAATCAAATGTTAGTAAATGAAATTATTAATTTCAAACTGATTGCTGTCTGGGCTTAATTTCTTGCCATATGAAATTAAGTGACTAACAGAATATAACAAACCGGGTTACCATACCTGCATGCATTCATGCAAATTCTCATCTTTTGATCTTACGTGGATCTGCAAAATCATAAGATTAATTACTTACATGACATTCTATTCACAATTTCTCTACTTGATGGCGGCTTCTATGGAAAATAATACAGCCAAAAGAAAAGATGAAACATTTAACTTTCACAAATAATAATAACAATAATAAAAAATAAATAAATAAATAAATAAATTTTGTGAGTTAACGATTTGGAAGTCAAAGGAGATAGGGAAATAAATTCAGATACACTCCTAGTCCTTCTCTTTCTTTCTAGAATTTCGACTCAACATACACCCTGAACTAAAATTATGAAAAGCAAAATATATATGATTCCGAATTCAACCAGCAAAACCAAATCAAATTGAAACGAAAATATAATTACAAAAAAAGTATAAAAACCAAATTACAAATTTATATAGATTGTAAATACTATACTGAAAACCGCTAAAAGAAAAATGACCAAATAAAACAGGAATTCATGATAGCGTATCTGCCCTTAGCATATATGTATAAAATTAAACATGCCGTGTGGCATATATGATATAACGTTAAAAACTTAAAATTCATTCGGCGACTATATTGACGCATTAAAGATTCAAATAAAGAAAAGCCTAGAGTTCTGTAGCAATAGTGATTACCCCTATGACTGTGTGGAAGGCATTTTGATCCACTTCGAGACAAGCCAGGATTACAATTGCTGCAGCAACTGTTGAGGGCCAGTAGCATAGCTGCTCCTCAGCTGATAGTACCAGAACTGCCAGCGACTTGACCCTCCTCTCCACAGCTGCATTAGCTTTAGCAGCTTTTAAGTAGAACCTGTAGAATTTAACAACCTTGGGTAAAATAAGTATGATAAACGACCAAGTGGAACTCTAGTCTCTATTTCCTTCTGAAGTTGCTGGGAGTTACAATTTTTAAGACCGTGTAAGTTCTTAGGACCAATATTTGCAGCTTTATTGGTGAATAATACACTAAAAGGAAACAGAAAAGAATTGGAGTTATAATTACATATGCATAATGTTTCACGGAAATTTTCTTCATTTTGGGCTTTGTTCAAACCCTGAAACTAATAATCTCCAAATTATTTTAACTTTTATACAAAATATTATATAATACACCTGCTGTGATAATATAAAGAAAAAGTTATATGTTTTACCACAAGAAGTTGTAGATGGTCGGAATGAAACACTGGAACTTAAGCACTTCCTGCACCACCCATTCCATAGCAACCACCTCGCATCTACTGTACACATTACTTCCAATATAAAAATTCTTTTGCTCCACTCTGTAATGTCCACACAAAGTTGAAGTTATCATTGAAGACTAGAAACGGAACAAAAGACTTCGCAGTTAAATGAACTCAAGGAGAGGCTAGCCAAAAAGAAAAGAATAAAAAAAAAGTAATTTGAGCAGGAGAAACTAATGGGTTGCAATCTGCTTGAAGAGGAGACACATCAATCACGACTAACCCTGCTGATGTAGCAGAGCCAAGCTACTGAGCTAGTGTCTGTTATCTATATCCGTTCCAATTTGAGCCAACTAATTAATCCAGTTTAGTTTCCATTAAATTTTTTGTGTGGAATACTATACTCATATCATGTAGTCATATATTACAAATAATTATTAGCTTGGTATAGAACAAAGTATGCAATCGAATATTTGATCTAGGACAAGAAAGAATTCCCGTATATTCTTCGATAATAGTACTATCATGACTAAATTATTCAAAATTATGACACAGTTCATGATTAGTGATAGTATTAATGCATACACTTAAAATTATATTGAAAATTTATGTAGTTTTGCTCGTGTAATTTAAAAAAGAAAATGTGATGAAAAATATTATACTGGATTAAATCCTGGTTCAATCACTTCACCTGCGGGCAGCTCAGAAACAGTCACAGAGACAAATTAACACGATTCGTGTCCCCAGAAAGAAATAGAAAAGGACTCAATGATGAACCTGCTATATTGCTGGTTTTCTTCGATCCTCGTGGCTAACGTGAGGCAAGCGATCCCAACAATCTGAAGGTTTCTCTTGACTTTAAAATATCCTTTGCTTAAGAAACGGTCAAGGAGGCTGACTCCAAGAAACATCGTCTCTTGCCGAAGCTGTTTTCGATAAGATTGCTGCGCATTTATGGAAAATTTCTTAGTTAAAGCATTTCAAACAAAATGAACCAGCAATTCAAAGCCCAACAACGTTTCCATAAAGCTATGCTTTTTGGTTTTTTTCTATCCATATAGAGAAAACTCTTTAGAGTGCTAAGTATGAAGAAAATTAAGTGTTCTCAATCTTCTCTAACACAACAATTCCAGTAACCACTTTTGTTCTCTCTCAATCTTCTCTAACAGAACAATTCTTTAACCCCATTATTCTTTTTTTTCTTTTTGTGTGAGCCAAAAATTAATTACACAAAAAATTATATTATTACATGTATAAAGTAATAAATAGTTAAATACCTAAAATACAAAAAGAACCAACAAATATTTAAAATGCATCCACGATAATAATAATAATAATAACGACAATCTTACATGTACATTAATAAACAACACATGTATACAAGTATACGATAACTGATTTTAGAAATTAATTTTAGTGTAATAATAATAATAATAATAATAATAATAATAATAATAATAATAATATACTTGTTTTCTACTATAAAATTTCTATCGCTATTCTTTTGGTCACAAAAGAAATTGCATAATTTTTGTAGTTTACAAGCACACATGCACTATCATCTTTTTTTTTTTATCATTCTATCTAATTTTTTTTTATAAATATAAATATATCTAAATGTAAATTCATAATATTGATTTAAATAAATACAGTTTGAAACGCTAGTAAAAAATTTATATTTATACATATATAATGAACATAATATTTTATATCTATTTTATATATCCACAGACCATATAATAAGAAATGACTTTTGTAAAATTATTATTTTTCTAAACTAATATCTACACGGCTATACCAATATATTATCGAACTTAGTAATTTTCATAGAGGGATGATATATGTTTAATGTAGTAACTCCATTCATAAATAATTAGTTACACTATCTTTCAATTATGTATCATTATTATCATACAAATTAAAATATGTATGAACTTAAACTCAATAATAAAATGATATAATTAAATTATGGTGACACCAAATTATAATTCATTGACATTTTTTTTTTGGAAAAATCTAGGGGACCAGCAGTTTTGTTGAATTTTGGCCAGCATGTAACCAGCAGAGAAATGTGAGTCATTGGATGAAATCTCACACCATTAAATCATCATTGATGATTATTTGCTGGCTACCAATCACAAAAGTTGTTGCCCCTAGCATTGCTCTTTTTTTTTTTTTCAATGCGGTTTCAACTTTTTCAGTACTATTAATTCTTCTCTCTTTCTCTTCTTCTTGACCTAACGCCTTTAGCTAGAGTTTGACCGTTAAGGAAGTACGGTTGCTCCTGCTATATATACGGTTGATATTTCTACTTCAACAACCATATATAGCCATAGCTACAAGCTAAACGCAAAACTGTCTTGGGAGTTGGAAGAACCCAAACCACCCACATGCATGCACGAATACGAGAAAAGTGGATGCATGCATTAAACCAGAATCTGACGTGTCACGAGACGATTGGATTATACTGATGAGGTTCTCCAATGCTTTTACCGTGCAGAATGTTCACTCTAACTGAATCAAGTTTAGAGTCTTCACCTTTCCATCATGTTCTTTCATTTTTCGCAACCGAAAATACAGTGTAACAAAATAAAAAGCACGACAGAAACAAACAAACAAGAAGCAAATAATAAAAAAAGCATGAGCAGTTCTTAACTTCTTTTCAAAGGCAATTCATTAATTTGTTGAGGAAAAAATAGAAATAAAAACGATAACGTACAGAATTAAGAACATAATGATCATCACCAGGGAACTGTTTTTCAAATATATACTAAATTTAGTTGAATACTACATTATTAAACTATATATATCCAGGTGCTATATTTAGATTAGCAAGACGAAGATGATAGCGTTCTATTTAATATAATTTACTTTTCAGATATGATGTTCAAAGCTTCAAATAACATAAGTGTAATACCAAAAAACAAAACAAAAAAAACTAACCTCAACGATCCAGTGTACCATTTGAGAGCGTTGCTGAATCACGAGGTCCCCGAATTCAGTGGTAGAAAAATAGCTATCTGTATAATTCCACAGAAGAACTTGCTTCCTCTCCCTCTCTCTCAGCATCAGGTAGCTTTCTTCTTCGTCCAAATCATCGAACTTCACAAACTAAATTCAGAAAATCAAGACACAAGAAAAAATAAATATATAATTAAGAACTTCTCATATGACTAGAACAGAACAGAATATTAATAAAAAACATAATAACTGATGAGTTTGAGCTCTGAAGAAGCTGAAACACGCAAACATTTATTATTACTACCTTGGAATGAATAGGAACGACCTCATCTTTGACGCTGGAAGAATTATTGTTGAATGGAGAAGTTATAATTAGCGTGGTGAACTCGTTACGGAACTGAAGAAATAACGAGTGAGTTGGAGAAGGAGTTTCACCAACGGATCCCTGCGAGAATTGGCTTCCTGAATCAATGAATAGCGACGGAGTGTAATCAGAAAGCTCAAGTTCTGAACACTCAGGGAAGCTGAACATCTCTGAGCGAAGATCAGAGAGCACAGTTCCCTGACTCGAATAGTACTCTGACTCATCGTCTTCGTCATCTTCGTCTTCGTTGGAATATGAGAATCGCAATTGCTCCGTGCAATTGAGATCGGAGCTATTCGTACTTTGATTGATCTTCGATTTTGCTATCAAATCAACACAGTTACTATCATCCTCGCGGTGGTTTCTCGAACCTTGAGAAAATTCTAATTCCGATTCTCTGTTTATCTTGCAGATTGATATGCTCTTTCCCTCCTCAAACGACGTCGCACGAGCACCAGAGGAGCTAAACGAAACGACGTCGTGATTGTTCTTCGTTTCCGACGACGCTTTCAAATTTCGGTTACCGGACTTTGCATCCTCGCAAGTGATCTCAGATTTCGTGCATGCTTCGGAGAATTTATCGTTTCGTCTCTCCTTTTCGCTTCTGAACTTCAGAATCAAGCTCCTGCTCCGTTCGGGAACTCTGTCATTGGAGTCCACACACGAAGACTCCGACACTTCACTTTCATTTTGCTTCCCGAATCTTCGATTTCTCGATATTTCGCATTGCAATTTCTCGCTCGATTTGGAGCAACCTCCATTTCCGGCGAAAACAGCGGAAGCTCTGCTCGAGTTACACGAAGCTTCGCCGCCGGCAAAGTCGTCAGAGCAAGAATCAGAATCCATTGATTTTCCAGAGAAACGAGGATTTTCTCTGGAAGCATTGAATCTAGTGGAAACAATAACCACCGGTGAGATCTGGCACCGTCGCCGGCGAGGGAGGTTTGACCGAAGCTTCTTTCCAGTGATTTTTGGTGCTGGCTCAAGATTATGCTTACGCTTCGATCTTCTGAGTGTGGTTGTCATTGGTGTTTGGTTACTGAGAAAACGCAGAGAAACTGAAATTTGATTGTTAGTTGTTGACTGGAGAGGGAGAGCGAAGGAACGGTTATGGAAGTTCGTGGGAGAAAGGGATGAAAGAAAGTGAGAGTGAGTATTTATATGGTGCGGTCCTACATAATGCGTTTTCCGTGCACCACGTCCATACATGCCAAGTGACGTGACTGAATTAACACTTGTATTTACGATACCCTTTGAACAAAATCTACTTATTTAACGAAGGCAGCAAGAATAAAACAAATGAAATCCAACAGCAAACACTATATATAGACAAAATATATCAAATTACCTGAACACAAAATTATTAATAAAATGGTATATTAATAGATATTTGCATTATTAATTTTTTTTATTTCTTATAGTATCTCCAGCCCAATAGATTAATAATTAATTTGTCGTAAATAAATTATTACATGCACAACAAGAAATTCGAACTTCTTAATTAAAGAGAGATGCATGACTAATGTTGTTGCTAATGGATTGCACAGGAGGATTTGTTGTTATTGTTGGTTTGTACTTTTGTAGAGATGTATGACTAATTGATTGTGTACCAAACCACTTTTTAATCTTCATATTTTAATCTATTTAGCTCCACCATTGTAAGGGACTAGGGAGTGTTGACCATTTTTCACTCAAAGATTAAGAAAAGAAAAACAAAGACATGCTTAGATTTTCACTATCATGTATATTTATTGTATATATATATGATTAACTAATCAAATTCTATAGTTGAAATAACTATTTAAGTATTGGATAAAAAGTTGTTGCACAGTTTATTTATTTAAAGCTAGATCTAAATTGTCATATTCCCGTGGGGAAAAAAGCATTATTATTAATTTATTATGCTTGCATAAAACATAAATAGCCATGCCCATAAAAAATGTAAAAAAGACAAACATTTGATGAGTTTTAGAAAATACAATCATTTCGGAAATAGATTATTTCCAATTTTTTTAACATTTGAAGAGATGAAGTGTGAGATAAAACAATAAAGGGTGAGAGATTACAATTGAAACCATCCAATTTTTTTTCATTAGAAAGGATTCACCCCCAATCATCCTATCTACTCTTCCCCAAGGAAGAACACGGTGGGCTTCTTGGGATCAGTAATCTCCACAGTTCCTTCCAACATCTTAGCCACTTTCCCCATTGTAGGCCTCAACTCAGGCCTATCCTGAAGGCACCACATAGCAGTCTTCACCATCCTATTAACCATTTCAAAATGGGCCCTTGTATCATACATTTCCCTAATATGACCATCAAGAATGTCCTCAACCCTCATTTCCTTGAACATCTTATCGAAAGCCCAACCTGGAAAGTACCACTCATCACTTCTAACCATAGACTGAGGACTCTCAAAGTTTCTAACTCCACTCACAAGCTCCAACAACACCATTCCAAAACTATATACATCAGCCTTTGATGTTATTGGATCCGCAGTAATCCATTCAGGAGCCATGTATCCCGGAGTACCCCTCCTCTTGGACATTGTTACCATATCCTCTTTTTTCCTTAACTTAGCGAGTCCAAAATCCGATATCTTAGGACAAAAGTCATCGCCTAGAAGAATATTTTCGGGTTTGATGTCGCAGTGTAGAACCCATTCCAAACACTCTTCATGCAAATATGCAATAGCTCTGGCTACACCAAGAGCAATTCTATACCTCATATTCCAATCCAAAATAGGCTTTTCTTGCTGTGTATTTGAGTCACCTTTTCGAGAATTGTTCAACCTGAAGAGGTACTTGTCCAATGAGCCACCAGGGATGTACTCGTACACCAGAATTCTTTGTCCTTTCTCCGCACAGAATCCCCATAGTCGAACCAAATTGAGGTGGTGCATTCTGGCAATGATGGTCACCTCGGCCCAGAACTCGGCGTCGCCACCTGAAACGTTTTTCAAGACTTTGACAGCGACGACGCGGTGGTCTGGCAACTCGCCTCTGTAAACCGCCCCAAATCCACCTCTTCCAATGAGGTTGGAAAAATCATTGGTTGCGGCCTTGAGCTCAGAGTAAGTGAACCTATTGTCCATTGATACAATAAATTAATATACAGCCATGGTAATATATTAAACAGTTAGAATTATCCTTATTTAACTTTGGTTAATAAGACAAGTTCTCCGGCTTTTTTTGGTTATTTTTTCTTTCCCCAAATATTTTTTAAGTGAAAACTCAGGTAAAGTCAACTTTAAGTGAAATTGATAATTGAGAGTTATTAAATAAAAATTTAGTCAATACAGTGAAAAAGTACCTTTTGGGGCCACCAGCAGGTAAGAGTTCAAGGCCTAAAGTAGTGGCCATGTCCCTGTATTTGATGTATCTCTTTAAGAAAGACCAGAAGAAAGCCACACCAGAAATAAGCTCTGCCGCAAATAGCGTGCAGATTATGATGATGTTCCTCGTGGTGGCGTTCGAGTCCTTCGGTGGCTGCGGCAGGCTTATCCTCACCGGACAACTCGTTTGCATAACCTCAGTCAGCCCAACGAAATTGGAGCTTTCTTCTGATTCTGATTCATCTACTTTGATGAACAACGCGGTCTCGGTGCCCGGTGACCAGTAACCGTATTGAAGCTCTTTACCGATTAACGGAACGCAGAAACCCGATCCGTCGTACTTGAATCCGAATCCCAAGCAGTTGGGGTTTGTTTTGCAGGTGGCTTCGCAGACAGAGAAATTCTGGGAGCCGCTTAACTGGTTCATGGTGCTGCCGTCGCCGGAGACGGTGTAGTTCACGTAATCGAGCCTGATGAAGCCGGTTTTCTTGGAGAGTGGTTTCTTCCGTGTGCAGCCACGGTCGGGAACACCGCTGTTTGCGGTGAACCCGGTGGGGCAAAAACAAGAAGTGGTAGTCACGTTCAAATCATCGCTTGGTACGCAAATAGCATAAGAACCGCACCTATATTAAAAATAATCAATAAAAAAATATTTTTTATATCTATAAAATTTTTTAAAAATATACACAAAATAATATAAACTAATACAAACATTATTTCCCTATCTATATGATGTATATGAGATCTTTTTTTTGTGTCTAATTTTAATAATTTCTTTTTCTAAAATAATTTACTTTTAACAATCATGTAACTAATTGTTTATTTGCGAGTATTTAATGGGGTACACATCACATATATTAATCAAAGTCAACTATTTGTGAATAGAGTGATAGAAAGTAGAAACGCACCTTCCTTTGACTCTGCACATTTCCCATATGGCTCTCCACACAACCTTCCACTGATTCTTCTCTTCAGGATAGAAGCTATAGATCTTTAGATTCCCATCGTCATCGAGCACCAGTTTCCGGAACCTGTTGTCACCGTAATCGGAGGTGAGGAACGAGTTACCTTGCATATTCATCATCCCCAAATTATCCATGTTCAAGAACGGACTCGGCGTCGTGTAGTATTGCTCGTTGTTCGAAGCAAGAACAAGAAACGAAGAGTTCACGAACTTGAATCTCCCGTTGTTAGATACAAGCTCGGTTGAGTTGACGTCTTGATTGGGAAGGATAGTGTTGGTAGCGTCATCGAAGCTGTTCGAATCTCCGAATTTCAAGTTTCCGTCGTCGGTGAGAGCGAGTTGAATCGTTGATGCGTTGTTCGATTGGGAAGAAGATGAGCGGTTAGGGTTAACAAATAATGGGAGACCGTTGAGGAGGATTTGATTATTGGTGGTGATTTGAAGCGAAGATTTGGAGGTGAGGTTCGTGGATGTGGCATTCCAAACGATAGGGTTTGAAGATTGGGGAACTTTGGCGAATGAAACGGAGAAGGTGAAGTGGTTTGGGGAATTTGGAAGGGGGAAGAAGCCAGCAGTGAAGTTTCTGTTTGGTGAGATAAGGAATTTGTTCTGAGTTGGTAGCCATGGAGAGTCTGAGCTGTTGAATGAAGAGAAGGTTACTCGTTGGTTTTGGCTTTGTGCAATTGAAGGGTGAAGATTGAAGAGGAAGATGAAATTGAAGAAGAAGAAGAAGGAGGAGGAGGAGAAGGTGGTTAGAGACATGGCTGCTGGTTTTGTTTTCTGGGTTTGTGAAGTTATGAGATGGAAAGAAATTATATCAATTTTCGAGGTTTTGATTGGTTGGATAATAATGATTGAATGGCGGCTTTGTGTGTGTTTGGTTTTGTGTTGACTGTGGAAGGTTGACTTGCAAATTGCTGGTGTCACTGCTTTTATGGTCTTATTCTTTCTTTCTTTCTTTCTTTTTTCTTCTATCACGGTATCACCCCCTTGTATCTCATCTTTCCACACCTTAACCCATCCTTTGGTTCAAAGAAAAAATGAAAGGGAAAAAAGTGGGTGTCAAGAAAATGGAAAGGAAAATTGGTTTGGTTGACAAGGAAAATGGAGAGAAAGAAAAAATGTATATACTATATAGATCTCAGATTTAAAATTTTCTCACCTCAATTATTGAGCTGAGAGTGGGACGAATGCATCAAAGTAAATTATAATTATATCCTTTATTAAAAGACAAAATTTTCGCATAAAAAAAGTTAATATTTTTTATTAAACATTCACCTTAACCCATGATAACAATAAAGACGTCTCACGACCCACAAATTTAGTCTACCAGAATACACAAATTCAGTTATAATTTTAGTCTTTATCTTATTTTTATCTTTATCTTATCTTTATTTGCTTTTATCTTTCATAAGGCAATGTTCTATATATATTTAATTTTACATTCATAATTCAATACAATTCAATCAATCAATCAACAATCAATAAAAATTTCTTTATATTTTCTTTTCTTTTCCTATTGTTTCACAATTTTATTAAAGAAAAAGAAAAAGAACGTGTAGCAAGAGAAGTGCGTTGTGAACAAATTCGTAAAAATGAGTAACATTGAAGCAGTTGCATCCCTCAAGAGAGGAGCAGAGGGTATAGAGTGCCGAAAGGAAAAGAATCAGAAGATGACGAGGACCATGGATTTGAAAGCATCTCGCCAATGTTCTACCATTCTCAATATTTTGTCCTCTCACAAACATGGATGGCTTTTCAATCAGCCAGTGGATCCTATTTTGTTCCAAATCCCTGATTATTTTGATATCATAAGACATCCCATGGATTTAGGAACAATTAAATACAAGCTCGAGTCAAATAGCTATCCTTTCATGGAGGATTTTGTGGCTGATGTCAGATTGACCTTCTGTAACTCCATGATATACTATGCCCGTGGTGATGAAGTTTATAAAATTGCAATGGAGCTCAGCCAAATATTTGAGGGTAAATGGGAAGAGTTTGAAAAAAGTTTGAAGTGTGAACAAGATCCTGAAAAAAGTATGAATCAAGAAAATGATACCTTGTCCAACAAGCCACCTCAAAGACTTGCAAGAATTTGTTACACACCAACTTTTATGGCTACGTTTAGAGTGATTCCAAGAGACATGCACAAAGAATCAAGAGGACGTGTACACAAATCTGGTGCTAATAAATTGGAAAGACGAGGCCATCGCAGCTCACATTTGCAAAAGAAATCTGATGCTGATTTTGTTGAGAGAGTTAGGATTGAGGCCCAAACTAAAGCTGCTGAGAAAGAATCTAAGAGACAGGAAAATATAGAAAGAGAAGTTGTCATTGGATTAGAAAAGATTAAGATAACTGCTGATGAGAAAGATAAAAACCTGAAGGAACTTGAAATACTATCTCCTCAATCCCCAGGCAGTAAAATTACATCCAGATTGGGCCAACTTAGTTTATTTGACAAAGATTATAATAATATGCAGATGACCAGATTTTGAATGTAAGAAAGAGATGATCCTTAGTTGAAGTACTTTTTAGCCATTTTATTTATTTGTACATTTTTTTTATAGTTTAAATTTGAAGATTGGTGGATTTGTGTGTCTATGGATATGAGTAAAGCATATGCAAGTTCTCATATGTGACTTGCATCTAAATGCATCTTAATCAAATGCATACTTTTCTTTCCTTCTTTTTAGATACCTTAATTTTTTATTTGGTAGAATACACAAATTCAATTATAATTTTAGTCTTTATCTTATCTTTATCTTTATCTTTATCTTATCTTTATTTGCTTTTATCTTTCATAGACCAGTGCTCTATGTATATTTAGTTTTACCTTCATAATTCAATACAATTCAATCAATCAATCAACAATCAATAAAAATTTCTTCATCTTTTTTTTCTTTTTCTATTCGTTCAAAATTTTATTATGGTATCAGAACCTTGATATCCTCTTTGAAGAGGATACATAAGCTATCATCTTTTCGGTGAGAAATCACCTTACTTCTTTTTTAACCTCCTCTTACGATGAATAATCAATCTTTTAATTTAGCTCAAAATCCAACCAATATCTATTATATTCATCCAAGTAAAAATTCAATATCAGTCTTGGTTACACTTGTTCTAATAGGAAACAACTATCATTCATGGAGTAGTCACTATGGCATGTCTGCGCCTTCTTCCGGCAGTTTCATCTGTACTCTTTCGGGAGTTTTGTCTGCATTCTATTTCAGCAGTCATGTCTGCATTCTGTTTCAACAGTTCAATCTGCATATGTTTTAGCAGTTTCATCTGCACTCTTGTTGCGCTCCACGCGCCCTCTTTTATTGCACTTTATGCGCCCTTTGAAAACCAATCTTATTGCGCCATACGCACCCTCCAAAGATCAATCTCATTGCGCTCTATATCTTTTATTTCTTCTTTTTTTGAAGATCGTTGCTCAAATAAAGCATCTCCTTTTATATTTTTTCCGTCTGTAGCTGTAGCTCCGCCGCACGCATCTTCCTCTGCGTCACCACGTCAGACGGGTCTTCCTCAACAATTTTATCGGAACTTATTCAGGCTGGTGAATGGAAGATGTCAATAATCTTGCCCTTAGCCACTAAAAATGTCCAATTCCATACACTCATCCTAACATTGCCAAATACGCATTCTCAAAAATAAGATTCAGTTAGTCTTCCAGTTGAACCCTCACCTATACCCATTGACCCAACTCCATCTAATTCTTTATTTTCTCCAACAACCTCTCCTTCTTCTTCACTGTCGTTTCCTAACCAAGTTGAACACATGACCACCGAATCTCTTTCAACACATACACCCATCTCTCCTTCTACACTAGACACTAGTCCACCATCACGTCCTCACCCCTATCACCCTCTTCACCACCTGAGCAACCCCATCCTCGTCATTCCGACCGGCCTCACCGACCCCCAGCATATCTCTCTGATTACTTGTGTAATTTCTCTCTCATCTCTACAAATCAATCTCCCTCAAAGTGTAAGTATCCTTTATCTTCAGTCATATCTTTTTCTTTTCTTTCATTTTCACATAAAAAGTTTCTTTTATCTCTACATTCTGACATTGAGCCAAAGTCTTTTAAAGACGCCAATCAACGCTCTAATTAGCGTAGTGCTATGAAAGATGAGTTGGATGCTCTTGAGCCGAACAAAACTGTGTGTCTTGTTGATTGCCCTGCAGGGGTTAAGCCGGTTGGCTGTAAATGGGTCTATCGCATCAAACGCAAACCTGATGGTTCAGTTGATTGATATAAAGCACGCCTTGTGGCTAAAGGGTTCACTCAAACTGAAGGTGTTAATTTCTTGAAAACTTTCTCCCCTGTTGTCAAGCCTGGCACCATCAGATTAGTTTTGGCATTGACCTCTATAAAGCATTGGCCCATACATCAGTTGGATATCAATAATGCTTTCTTACATATGGATCTTTCTGAGGATGTTTATATGACTTTGCCACCCGAATTTACATCCCCTCAACCGAATCAATGCTGTAAGCTGCTAAAGTTACTGTATGGTTTGCGACAATCTAGTCATATGTTGTATGACAAACTTTCTCATCTTTTGCTATCTCATGGATATCAGCAGACCTCATCTAATTATAGTCTATTTGTTAAATTCATTGGTGATCAAATTTCTATCCTTTTAGTCTATGTTGACGACATTGTTCACACTGAAAATTCTATTTCTGAACTTGCTGCCATTAAGTCTATTTTGCACCAACACTTTCGAATTAAAGACTTGGGCCCATTAAAATATTTTTTGGGTATTAAGGTTGCTCAATCAGTGAAAGAAATTTGCTTATCTCAGAGAAAATATTGTCTTGATCTTTTGGAGAATTCTGGTTTATTAGGTGCTAAACCTACCTCTGTTTCAATGGATAGTACCACAAGACTATATCAAGACAAAAGTTTCCTGCTATCTGACCCTTTTGTATATTGCGGTTTGGTTGGCCGTCTTATATATCTCACCACTACTCGACCGGACATCATGTATGCCACTCAACAATTAAGTCAATTCATGGCATCTCCTACTGAATCTCATCTTCAAGCTGCCAAACATGTGTTACGATATCTGAAAATCAGAAATTTAACTTCTCGACTTCAGTGACTCTGATTGGGCCGGATGTCCTAACACTCGACGATCTTTAACAAGTTATTGTTTCTTCTTAGGCAGTTCTTTAGTCTCTTGAAAGACCAAGAAACAAACCACCATTGCCCGCTCATCCACGGAACCAAAATATCGTGCACTTGCGAACATAACTTGTGAACTTCAATGGATGCTAAATGTGTTATAATTTTTACGCATCTCTCCTATCCGCCCACCAGTTTTATATTGTGATAATTAGAGTACTCTTCATATTGCTGTTAACCCAATTTTTCATGAACGGACTAAACATTTAGAAGTTGATTGTCACTTTGTTCGACAAAAAGCTCAAGATGGAGTGATAAAACTTCTCCCAATTTCTTCTTATGTGCAACTAGTTGACATCTTCACCAAGCCTTTGTCTTCTAGACCCTTCCATCTTAATCTGAATAAGCTTAATGTTCTTGATATCTTTCATCCCCTAGCTTGCGGGGGCGTATTAAACCACTCTTCCACCTAAGTCCATGACAATAATAAACACGTCTCACGACCCACAAATTCAGCCCAAAATAATACACAAATTCAATTGTAATTTTAGTCTTTATCTTATCTTTATCTTTATCTTATCTTTATTTGCTTTTATCTTTCATAGGTTAATGCTCTATATATATTTAGTTGGTGTTTGTTATGGTGCCTAAAAAGTATTGTCTAATTACTAAAATAGGTAAAATAATTAATTCTAAATTTAAAAATATAAAAGTTGAAAAATTTTAAATATTTTAAAGTTACTATTAAAAGTAATTTAGGCAAAAGTTAGGCACCAACGAAAAGGCACAATAGAATTGCCCTATTTAGTTTTATCTTCGTAATTCAATACAATTCAATCAATTAATCAACAATCAATAAAATTCTTTTCATATTTTCTTTTCTTTTTCTATTCTTTCACAATTTTATTATTTTTTAAAATAAAAAAATTGATAAAATAATAAAGTGAAATAGTTTGACATATATTTTATAAAATTTATAAAAGTAATTAAGTAATAGTGATTAACCCACTTTATCATTTTATTAAATTTTTTATTTCATAGGATCAAAATTCAAATAAATAATTCATATATAAATATATCATAAATTATATTTATATTTAATTAATTATTATTTTAATAATTTATATTACATTTTGTTTTGATTATTAAACTTAAATTTAGTAAAATTATTTTATTAAATTCCTTTTTATTTTTATTTAAAATAATTAAAGAAAGTATGTTTATATATATTATCATAACATGGATATATATGACATTCCAAACTTTTTCTATTTATTTTAATAGATATTTAAATATATTTTTAGTATTTTTTTTTATTTTTTCTTCAAACAAACATATAAAAAAAAAATTTTTAAAATATTTTTCTTCTTTTTATTTTCTTTAATTTCTTTCCTTTTTCTTTCTTTTCATTTTCTTCTTTCAACCAAACAAAGCATTAAATTTCATAATGAATTTATTTTTTATAACCAAGCAAAGCATTAAATTTCTTTTCGTTTCTATAAGCTACCTGCATGCTATAAAGTTTTTTTTTCCCCCTTATATATAATGAAGTTGATTAAAATCATACCTATTCTATGTCAAGTGATAAAAATTTAGAAGGGAACTCAAATTTAAACAATCCTTTTTGAGAGACTTAATAAAGTTTTTTTTTCCCCCTTATATATAATGCTCCTTTTACAATTTCTACATCTCAAGCCGATTAGTTATGCTAGATTTGTGAAAAGGTGAATTTCATTAAAGAAATGAAAAATAATTAAATAAATTATTGCCCATTAAAAATTCTAAAAAATATATAATTAATTATTGTAAAAATATTCTTTTTATTCTTGAAAGTATTGTCAATTTTGATTTTTGTAATGAGTCTTCTACCAAAGATTTTCTATATTCCTCAATTTTTAGAACCCCCCACAAAACAGAAATGGTTTTTAGAAAAAAATCACGAAATATTATTTAAAACATTATTTACATAAAAAAATAAAAATAGACTGATTTTTTTTGCCTTGAAAAATACATACGTTGGGAATGAAAATCTCTTATTCTTATAGGCCGTGTTATTTGGTCACATTAAGTTACTACTAATAACGACCAAGACTATTGACCAAAAAACAAGACTATCGAATGTAATCATACACTATCCCTTTCAAAGTCGAATGTCTAATTTTGAATTTAGATTCATTAATGTGTAGTTATATAATTTTGTTTTATTCTAGTTGACAAAGTTTATAACTAAAACTTTAGGTGTACAAGCACCAATATAAATTATTACTAGAGAATGTTTTGTCATCTTTATTTATTTCGTTAAAGTTTTGCATAGTTTTTTGGTAAAAATATATAGGATTAGATTGGTTATTTACTCAAAAACCTTTTTTTAAACAAGCTTTTACAAATGAAGGTGTGTTATTGTTAAACTTAAACTTAAACCATTTTTGTTTTTTTTTTTTTTTGTTCATTTTCCTATTTTGTTAAACTTAAACTTAAACCAGTTTTGGAGAACTGAATATTCAGTTGACACATTTGGTTTTGGTCCAAGCTATTCATTGGAGATGGTGTTGTGATAAGAATGAATTGAATGTCATTTATAAAATTGGGCGGCTTATATTTTCTATACTGAAGGAATAATTTTTTAAGATAAGATTAAAATTAATGAAAGTTGAAATCAAAAGCTTGTCACCTATATAAATAGTAGAAGCAACCATTGAAACAACACACAACAATAATAATCAATATTCAATAATAATATTTTTTCTCTCTTTACTCTTCTCTCTCTTTACATACTAGTTATATTAGTGATACTAGTTATACTAGAATTATATATCTATATATATATATAATATATATATATATATATATCACTTTTATTATATCAAAATAATTATATTAGTGAACAATAATATTAGAATTTTATATTTTTTTATTTTATATTTATATTTTTTTATTTATTTATTTTACAACAGATGAGATATTTTAGGGATTTATTTTATTAGGGTGATAGAAAAAATTTTCTCTTCATTTTTCTTATATATAAAATTAAATCCGTTGGCATGCTTGACAGCTTGAGTAGTTATTCTATTATTTCTTAAGTTTGGTGATATATCTTTCTCTTAATACGTAAGACAAAGGTATATATAATTTGTATATATCCTATAACTATATATACCCTTTTGTATATATAGTTATAAATTAAATAATAATTATATACTCACGTTTTCATTTTATCAATTTCTTTAATTTAGGAGATACTTTTGCCTAAATAAAAAGCTAGTCTACATTATTGACACCTTTCACTCAATATATTAACATCTACCTTCCTATAATAAGGGAGTTAATTTTATTTTCCAAAAAGTATGTGGTGTCAGATAATATAAGAAAAATATTAGTATATAACTTGTTTTATTCTCTATATTACAATATTCTTTCTTAAGGTCGATGTGATATATCTCTTTACTTGATATTTTTGTATTGTTTTAATGTCATAGTCAATAAATGAGACTTATATGTTTTTATTTTATATTTTAGAATTAGAATCAAATTAGTATTCTAATTTTTTTATTTTTTTAAGGAATTGAAATTGCCTCTAATCCTATATAATACTATATTCTTTTATTTGGACTGGCTTATATAATATTGTTTGAGCCCCAGCATGCTTTAGTTGGGTTGTCACCATTGTAGGTTTATAGTATTTTGTGATATCGGTTGGTGAGAAAAAACAATGATTTATGGGATGCTAAGAATGCTACCTTGATCAAAAAAATGTATCTCATATTTTTTGTTCACACATTGCCAAAAAGCAAAGTGAATGCGCAGCGAATCCACTGAGATTCGCTTGAAAGCAAACAGAATAACAACAAAGATTAAAAAGGAGAAAAAGACAAGACAGAATATCAAAAAGTTGGAGCTGCATAGTTTGAGTTCTTTGTTCTTCAGGAACAATGGGTTTCAAACTTTTAAAATATCAATTAAGAGCATGTTCTGTTCATAAACGTAAAAATAAATAGGAAAAGATTTATGAACAAAATATCTGCAAAAGCAACAAACGCACTTATAAAATAATAGAGAATGATGGTGGAAAATAATATCATAATCATGATCATCTAAATTCTTCAAGAGTGCGACCCAGTTTAAACCCAAGTCTTCTATATCTGTACTCTATCTTTTTATGATATATCATAGCAGAATCTTATAAAATACATGGAAACTTGGAAAAATAACACAGAAGGGACTTGAAAAATTTGGATCCTGAAACAAAGTCATGTAAAGAACAGCAATGAACAGAGTGATGTGTACATGTATGTGTATGTATGTGAATATGTCGATCTTTATCGTCCATCGTAAGATGTAAACGTTTCTGCAAATCCAACAGGGCGATTAGGTATGCTTGATTGTGTATTGTCTCGGCTGGTAAGCATTGATGTAGATGTAGATGAAGATGAGATATCCATGGTGCTTGTTCCTTCATAGGCCTGCCACTTGCTCAATGCTTCTGGCAAACTCTCGTCGAAATTTATGGCAAACGTGTCTTCGCCCCTTGGTTCCGTGGGCTTCCACACCTCAACAAGAGGCGCTAACACGTTCACCACATGGCCCATATCTGGCCGCTGATACGGCTCCCTTGCGCAGCAGTGGCCAGCCAAGTCTGAAACAGTGATAACACTGGCTAAGGTTTCTTCATCCACAGTATCAATTGCTGGGTCGATGGCCTTCCGAAACGAATCTTTGTTCAGCAGCATCCTCCGGAACCATGTAACAAGGTGGATGTTCTCTTCCTGCTGGCTGTTATCTATAGCTTTCCTTCCAGTTATCATCTCCATAAGAACCACCCCAAAGCTATATACATCAACCTTTGTTGTAACTCGTCCGGTTACTGCAAATCAAAACCATTATTAAGTTGAACCAGTGCATGTAGATCACATATTTATTTTTTCTTTCTTGGATTGTCCCTCAATTATTCTTCTTGTATCTTGTGTAGTGTTATTTATTTGTTCCAACTTCCAAAGCATGCATCTCTCTTTTAAATTTTAAAAGAGAGATGCATGCTTTGGAAGTTGGAACAAGTAAATAACACTACACAAGATACAAGAAGAATAATTGACGGACAATTCAAGAAAAAAAAAAGATAAAATAAATATGTGGTCTACATGCACTGGTTTATTATGGCAATAATAACTACATGTCATAAGAAATTATAGATCAAATTCAATTATTTTTTATGAGAAATGCTAGGAGCATCCATCCTAGGACCAAAACTTCTTTCATCAACAAAAACTGAATGGCATTTGGAAACATGCTGAAAAAAATACAAATGTCTAGAAGGCAATTTTTATTTGCATGGTAAACTTAATATAAAAGCTATCATATTTATTTCTCAATAAAGTTTCTTCAAGATTAAATTTGTGGAACAGAGTAAAGTTAGTATACTGCTTAGACAGATGCAATCATATTTTTCTTTTTCTCAGCATAAGAGTTGGCAGCATTTGGTTTCTTCATTTCTTTGTGGAGCCTATTTTGATCATCTAGCCAGTGGTAAATAATATATTTTCAAACATCCAGATCAAATGATACACAAGCATAACGAATTCTGGTTATAACAAAAAGAAAAGGAAATAGGCAACAATTTAAGTGTGTACCAGCATACTCCGGAGCTAGGTATCCAAAAGTTCCGGCAAGTCTAGTCTCGAACGATGTCTGTCCTTCAGGGGCAAGCCGGACCAATCCAAAATCCGAAACTTTAGCTCGCAAATCATGCCCAAGCAAGATGTTTGATGGCTTCAAATCCCTATGAATGAAGATCTGTTGTGCCAAATTATGAAGGTATTCAACACCTCTAGCAACATCCAAAGCTATAATAAGCCTTTGCTTCCACTCCAAAGGCTTTATCCCTTCATCCTTCCAATCAAACAAATGCCTGCTAAGCGGTCCCTGAGGCATGTATTCATAGACAAGAAGCCCCTCATGTCCATCCAAGCAATGGCCAATGAGTTCTACCAAATGCCTGTGTCTAACCTTAGTAAGCACCGCAATTTCTGAATTGAACTCTGTTAGCCCCTTCTCTCCCTCACCCACCACTCCAGACTCCATTCTCTTCACCGCTATCTGGGTTCCATCAGGTAACTCCCCTTTGTACACAGTGCCAAAACCACCTTTCCCCAATATATTCTCTTGGCTAAAATTGTTCGTCACTTGTCTCAAGACTTGAATGGAGATTACAAAATTGCTTGCTTCCACATGATGAACATCACTTTTTGGACTACTGGCAGAAGCCGTAGCAGCAGCAGCAGTAGCATCGGCAACACTTATCTTCAGAGCATCTCCTTCTCCGGAACGGCGAGGATGTACAACGATAGCATTTGGTGGTTGAGCTTTACCACCACCCTTATTCTTCCCACAATACTTATACAGCAATATCCCAGCAACAAGTAAAACAAGAATCCCCACCACAACACCAACAATGACTCCAGTATGACCACTTACACCTCCCGAAGAACTACCACCTCCTCCACTAGGCTTATCCTTTCCAATATCAGGATTCCCACTGGTGTTAACCTTCACGCCTTCGCGAAACTTCGGAACCTTTCCATACAATTGGTTATTGGAGACATCCAGCACCATCAAATTTGGCATAGTGGTAAGTTCCTCAGGTATGGTACCAGTGAGACGGTTATTATTAAGAAGCAACCTTGTCACATTAGTAAGCTTGGCAAAACTAGGAGATATAGTCCCAGAGAAGCCCTTGTTTTGAAAATTTATCCCCCTAACAATTCCACCGTCACAATCAATCCCCATCCAGCCATTACCACCACAAGGATCATTGCCACTCCAACTCTCAGCAAGCATTAGAGGATAACCCAAAGGCTCAACCACTTTCAGCAAAATATCAACAATTTCACTACACTTCCCACCTATCACGTTGGTGCAGAACTGATTCCCCTGATTAATGACATCATCAACCCTAACCCCGTCCCTAAACTTGGGAGGAGGACCTTGAAGACGATTATTAGTCAAATTAACTACCTTAAGCGATGGAAGATTAACAAGAGATTCCGGTACTACACCTGTTAGCTTATTATCCCTCAAACTCACATCATAAAGAGAATCATGGTTCGAAAAATCAGGTATAGGACCAGTGAAATTGTTTCCATGAACCCAAATTTGCCTAAGCGAAGTCATATTCTGTAAAACCGTAAGAGTACCGCTGAGTTTATTGTTACCTGGAAGAACATTCACCCACAGATTCTGTATTCCGCTTCCGGAAAACGAATCAGGCAAACCGCCATCGAAGTTATTGAAACTCAAAGAAAGATTCTGCAAACTGCCGAACGGACCAGTGCTCCCGAAGAATTCAGGAATCTTGCCGGAAAAGTTGGCGCCGATCGCGGAGAAGCTCGTCAACGAAACACAGTCTTTGAGACTTTCTGGAACTTTCCACTGCGAGAAAGAATTAGAACCGATGCTAACAACTTGCAAGCTACTCATGCCTTCAAAGAAATCTTCAGGGAACGACGTGAATCCGTTGTTGTTGATATTCAGCGTCTGCAGGGTGGTGGCCAAGTGAGGAAATGCACCGGTGAAGTTGTTTGCTCTGCAGTCGAAATGCTGAAGCTGACCGAGCTGCCCGAGATCCTTGGGCAGAGTGCCCGCCAGGTTGAGGTTCGGGATTTGTATGGCGGTTACTCTCCCCGGAACGTTATCGCAACGTACGTTACTCCAACTGCACACGTCAGCACTCGTCCAGTTCAGACCGGGTGACGTTATCGAACCCCTCAGAGCCTTCATGACAGCCGCATCGTCTGACATAGAAAACGGCATCAATGATAAAACAAGAACTACACCTACAAGAACCACGAACCGCTCATCCGAACCCATTGAAACAGATGAGAAAACAAACGAATCCCAAAGAGAAAAAAGAAGAAAAGAAAAAGAAGGAAGATTTTGATGAGTGATCAGTATAGCATTGGAGTTGATACTTGATAAGGATTATGATTTATGATTTATGATTTATGATTTATGAATTATGATTATTCCACTGCCGCCCAGAAAAGGAAAGAAAAGAAAGGGGAATTACTTTTCCTTTATTTTATTTTTTTTAAAGGAGGGAATAAAATAGAAATGAATGTAATAAGATTCGGTATCTGAGTGGGAAAAGAAAGGAATCTGACGCGGCGATGAAAGAGGAAGAAAAAGAGAAGACGCGGAGTGAGTGTAATGAGGAGGAGACTGGGCGAAGAGAAGGAAGGGAAACTCGAAAAAACTGAACGACGTTTTGGAAGGGGGGAAATGGGTTTAGCATGGGTGTGGGGCCTACTTTGTTTAATTTAACGGCTTACAATGCATCATGCACTGTTGCGCGTAACTTCTTTTCAGTTACACTAACGTACCCTAACTAACTCTGTTGAGGCCGTTACAAAATATAACTAGATTCATTTTAATCCTATATACTCCTACTATTAGTCTATTACTAATGCCTATCAACAATTACGTATATCAGATGAGGGAAAAATAATAAATGAATATTTGTAGAATATAATATTTTCTGTTTTTTAATTATATATAGAATATTGAAACAGATTTTTTTTACAATTAATTTTGGATTTAAAATAGCTGGCATATAGTTTTATTATATAGAAAAATGACGTATTCTTGTAATAAATATAATCATCTTAGATATGTTATCAATTATTAAACGAAAAATCATTCTATGACAACACTAATATTTTCTTTCTTCTAATAAAAATGTTCAAAAGAACAACTACGATAACTTTTAAGATAAAATTATAATTGTCAATTTAGACAATAAAAATAAGTATGAGTAAGTGGTAACTAATAAGTAATAAGTGTGAGTAAGTGAGGGGTTTTTATTGGGTGATCTGTGTGGGTGATGTGTGAGTTGGAAATTTTTATTAGCTGTTATGGAATTGGTGCCAACTATCAGTGAACACTGAACAACTGTTCTTTACTTCTTTTTACTCTATTTTATTACGTGCATCATCAATTTATGCTGAGGTATAAATTTACATTGACTTTGACAGATATTCTCCAGTCTAAATTTTGGTATAATTGGTGAAAACAATGACTAAATTTTCGTTGTATAAGAGTGTAATTTTTTATATCTATTATAAATAATCTACTATGTATACTTTTCCTTGTTTGTTGACTGGGATTTACTATGTATAATTGAATATAGGAAAGAATTGATATCTATTATCTAATGAGAATATGAGAAAGAGTTAGTATACTGCAACGAAAAATTGCAGCAGTTTATTTTAGTAATAGCGGCGGTTTTAAACTAAAATCGTCAAAAAAATCGCATTTTAGCGATACATTAATGGCGTGATTTGTTGCACAGAAATTAAACTTTACGATAATTTTTAAAATTATTAGTATAATCGTTACTAATATAATATATTACGTCAAATAATTAGGTATTAGTTTGAATTTGTTACGATAAGGTCAGACAGAATTAGTCTCATATTTTTCAACAGATAAAATATTAAACACGGTTCGATCCGATTAGTTCGACCGAAAATTTGATCACTTAGTCATTTGATCGGGCCGAATCACTTGTTGAACCGCTTCATAAAATTGCCGCAATCTGAATCGATTTCTAGTGTAAAATACCACAAAAATGTTATATTATGGCGTCCAAATCGTCACTGTTCTCTTTCTAATATTCTAGAATCTAGATATAATTTTTGGCGTTTTTTAAATTTTTTAAATATTACAAATCTTATTGTTTTTTATCTAAAAATCTAAATTAATGACAAAAACAGATTAAAATATAACTACAAAACAAATAAATTAATATATTTATAAAACATATCTCTTATTATTATTATTATTATTATTATTATTATTATTATTATTATTATTATTATTATTATATGGTTTTGTTAAGCACTATGTGTACAATCCTTAAAATTATAATTAAGGTTTAATTATCATGTACTCTAATAATACTATATATTAAGATTGCTATTAATAAAAAATTTTTAAATTTTGATTTATAAATACATTAAAATCTAAATTTTACAATATTTTTTTTTTTTAAATTTTTAATTGATAACTTCATAACTTTCTTAATTGATAACTATACGTATGTTAACTAAACCTTTATAATTCAGAGTTGGGGAAGCCGTTAGCAATGTCAATATACTTATACTTGGAGCACTTTGAACTAATTCCATAATAAAATAGAATAAAATAAAAATGCATATAGAAACTATTGTGAGGTCCAATAATATAACACTAATTGTCTAATTTCTCGCCAATACCATTAATTATGGAAACATATTTTGAACACTGTTTATTGAGAATTGCAAAGGATGGACTATGGAGTTATGGAGTATATGTTTGCATAGTCTTCAATTCATTCCTTATTTAATAATGTTTAATTTTGTAGACCATTGACTTTCCTCACTTTCCCAGTAAAATACACACCTTTTCATATTTCTCCTATGATAATTTAGTTATTGATTTATTTCTCATTCATTCATTATTACTAATTATTATTAGGGTAAAGTATTAAAAACTTTATCTGAGTTTTGAATATGCTCAAAAAAATATTTTCCATTTTTTTATGATAGTAAATATATATTTTTAAAAAAATATTTGAAAAATTAAATTTTGATGTAATTTGTTTCAAATATAATTAAAAATAAAAAATATTTGTATTCTCAAAATTTAGTAATTTTACGTCAGATAAATTTTTTTTAATTTTTTATTAATAGTAAAAAATATTTTTAAAAAATTAAAAAAGCCTAAAGGTCGAATTTTGGTACTATTTATTTATTTTTTAATAATTATTTAAATATTTATATAAATTTTTTTTGTTATTTATAGTATATTCTAAGAATTAATTCTAAAATTTGAGTTTCATTTAAAAATTTGCTATTAGATTATAGATTGTTGCTAGGGGTATTCGTAGTACGCTTTGGATTGATTTTGAATCAAAAATTTATCTGATCCAAACACTAATTTTACTTGTTTGCACTTTGGATTGGATGATTTTTTTAAAAAATACGATTCAATCCAATTTCAAGCGATTTGAATTGGATTGGATTTACGGTTTTATAAATAAAAAAATTAAATACATATAACAAGTTTTAACATCATATTTTAAATAATTAACAATAACAAAGCAAGTCTCAATAATTTGGATCAATTTAAATTTAAATACTACAGATTGCTACATATATAAAATAAAATTCGAACTATCGATACGTGTTTGAGTGAACTAGATACTTGTTTGAGTGAACTAGTGATAACTACTAGACCAACCTATATATATTCATACAAAATTTTGGAACATATACAAAGTTGGGGTTATTTTTGAGGGCATGTTCAAAGGTAGGGACAATTTTAGTAGTTCAGTGTTATTATTATTGGGTATATATATTGAATTGAAGGAATCAAATTAAAATAAAGATTCCGGTATTCTCTGAATCACAATGTGTCTTCCCTCCCTTTCATGTCTCTGTAAAATAGCAATAGTAATGTTGGTGGGAGGTTTAGCAAAAGCTGAGTTTCACCAAAGAAATCATGGAGATATCCATAATAAACTCCTTCCTTATTTGACAGTTTCTGTTGACCAATCTGGCCATGCTAACTTCTCTACAATTCAATCTGCAATTGATTCAGTCCCTTCCAACAATAAACATTGGGTTTTAATCAATGTCAAGGCTGGTATTTACAGGTAACACTAAAACTTATATATTTAAGGTGTAAATTCAGATACAGTTGACTTCACATGAAATTGATAGCTGAGAGCGGTGAAATCGACTACAACTGACTTTCTACCTTTATATTTAATTTATAATTTCTAAGTTTTTGTTTTGTGTGTGTTTGTTGAGGGTTGGATTTGGACTGCAGGGAAAAGTTGAAGATTCCATATGAGAAGCCATATATAATATTGAAAGGAGAGGGAAAAAGGAACACTCTTGTTGACTGGGATGACCATGCTACCACCTCACAGAGCCCTACATTCTCAACAATGGCTGACAATGTTGTTGTCAAGTCCATCAGTTTTAGGGTTAGAATCAAACACTTAACCTTCCCCTGTTTTCATTTCCGTTATTGCTTCTCTTATTTACCTTCAACTATTATTATTAATTATTTATTTAATGAGATAACTCTTCAGTTTTTAAGATTGTGTTTGTCTTGAGAGACTGGAATACAGGATTGTTTGGTGATTAGAGACTGAATATAAAATTTTAATATTGAGACCCTTCATTACTTTAACATAAAGTAGGGACAGATGAATTGACATTTTTTGGAAAGAAAACTTTAATAGTATTTTTTTAAAAATTCTGCTAGGAAGTCAATGGAGTATTTGTAAAATGTGTATAATGGACTATTTATTTGGTCTAATATGATAAAAAAACAAACATCCGTAATAAAATACTACTAATTTTTCAAACACAATACACATATACAGTCCAAAATAACTATTCGGGTACCAGAAATAATAAACATTTGATATATTGAACATCTCTAAATCCCTCTTGTACACATTGTACGGATACTCCATTGGTTCTCTATACTTTTTCTTTTTTAAAAATATTTTTATTTAATTTTTTAAATTTTAAATCTATTCTTATTCTTTATATTTATCTTAAACAAAGCATAATATTTAGATATAATTTAGTTTAATATATTTATACCAAATATAATATAAAAATTTAATTTAATCTTAGTTTCTGTCTTTCAATATCTGTTGTCTCTCCGTTTTAGTTTTTCTTCCAAACATAACCTAATTGTGCCAAATTGTCTATCTGCCTGTTGTTAGAATACTTAGTTATTTAGTAATTCTTCTATTTTAAAATTTTTTGTACATTTAAATATATTGAAGTTTTTACTTTTTAATATATTAATATTTTAAGCTAATTCATATTTTAAAAGAGATAGTAGTAATCAGTTTTAGTTTTTTTTTTTTTAATATTAGTTATTCTTTTTACTTTGTTTTTTCAAATCAAAGATGAGATGATGTATATATCAAATAGTAATCTTTAGAATTAAGAAGAGAATTGAGTTCATCTCCTTTTTTCCTTGTCTTCTTATAGTTGTTTTACCTCACCATTATGTATTTATTTCATTTTATTCCCTTATGGTTTCATAATTCAATTGAATACCATATAATTTACATTCACATAACCAACTTTAATTAAAAATTACTATTTTCATCGGGTTATTTCCTCAATGTTAGTCTAAATTATTATGGACGGATCATAGGTGAAACTTCTTTGGTTCATCAACACTAGTATTTTTACCTGATTTTCATTAGCTCTAAGAGAACATTAAAATTTGAAGAATTTGAATAGTAGTAATCTTTTAGTTAGTTTTACTTGATCGTTTATTTTCTAATGAATTTGAATGGAATTGACTTGAAGCACGTTTGTCGATGACGATGCTGCTTCTCTTTGGAAAATGGTTTGTTAGTTATTATTTGTGCTCTTGGCATTGGTACATGCTACATTGACTGCTGTTATGCCTATGTATATGCCTTTCTAGTTTCACCCATTCATTTTGTTTCAATACATTTTTTAGGGTTTAATTTCTATTAGCCGGGTTCAAGATTCGGTCCGGCCTGAAATTTGATCCAAATTCAAGACATATTTTGATGAGTTTAATTTTATTATTTTTATTCGATGTTAATTTTGAGTTGAATTTAAATTATGTTTTGGGTTATCTGATCCGGTTTAAAGTTATTTTTTTATAATAAAAAATATTTTTAAATAAAATTAATAATATTATATTATATTTTTATACTTCAATAAATATTTTTTATATTATACAATATTATTTTTATTTTAAAATAATTTATTTTAATATAAATATGATATAATATTTGTTAAATTTAATTTTTAAAAATAAAATTTTGTTATTTTAGTATATAAAATTTAAATGTTATACATATTAATTTTGTATCGAATCGATTCGGTTTAATTCAGTCTATTGCAAATGACTTTCGGATCGAGTCGAAACAATATGTTATCTAATTTAATTTATTTTTCATGAGTGAGGGGAAACTTTTTGAAATGTGGTTTTTGTTTGGTTTTATAATTGGTACAGAATTCATACAATAATCCAAGGAATAGTAATCCGATTGAACCTGCAGTAGCTGTAATGGTAAGTGGAGACAAGTCATATTTCTATGATGTTGGCTTTTTTGGTCTTCAAGACACTTTGTGGGATGATCAAGGAAGACATTACTATAAATTTTGTACTATTCAAGGTGCTGTCGATTTTATTTTTGGCGCTGGTCAATCTTTATATGAGGTATTAATTAAATCTATATAAATCAAAATAACTAAATTCGATTTATACATTTTTAATATAAATTGAACCAACTAAATTATTATTGATATAGCATATATAACAAATCAAATTAAATTAATTTTATGTTATAGTAAATTGAATCCAATTTACATTAAAAATGTATAGATTGAATTTAATTATTTCGATTTAGATAAATCTATTTTATGATATGTATGTAGATTTTTTTTGTTTTATGATATTGGTATAATATTATTTTTTATTTGATTTGTTGGTATGAATTACCCTGTATTTTTAGCAGCAAACATTATATTATTAGAAAATATTATCATTTTAAATAAGTATTTGGTCAAAAATAATTTATTTTTATATTTATAGATATTTACATACCTAAAATATATAATTTATATTTATATTATCAAAATTTAGTCAATTTACATACATAAATTAATATAATTTACACTTATATTTACTTCCTAGACTCTAATCACTAATCTTTGGGTCTCAAAAACTCTGTTTTTAATATCAATTTATTAGAGTAATATCTTTTCATTATATACAAATATATGCTAATCAAAACAATTATAGCTATTTATTTAATCAAGTTCAATTTTTGATAGGGATGTAGCATATCTGTTGTTGGAGCGTCCCTAGATCCTGGTTATGTTGGTTTTATCACAGCACAAGGGAGAACAAATTTAAATGATGCAAATGGGTTTGTGTTTAAAAATTGTAAAATATTTGGAAATGGAACCACATTCTTAGGAAGACCATGGAGAGGTTACGCAAGAGTTCTTTTTTATAACACAAGCATGTCTAACGTTATACTACCAACAGGTTGGGATCCATGGAATTTCAATCATCATGAGTAAGATCACATCCTATTTTAACTCACTAATTTTTGCACTAACATAAATAGTTCTAATTTAATGGTATTATGTGCGTAAAAAAAAAGTCAGTAAATAAGTTATTATATATATTTGTATATATATATATATTTGTTTATATATTTCTAATATATTTTATCTATAGATATTTTAACAATGATTTTACTAGATATATAATGAGTTTTGTAAATAATATGAACAATAAACTTTAAAAAAATTAGTTCAATAAAATAAAAAATACACTACATTTTTAGAAAAATTACAAATAAAGAAGAGAGGTTACTGTATGCGTCAGCGTAACGGTATTATTCACTAATTTCTTGTCTATTTATATTTTTTTTTCAACAAAAGTTTTATAATTATTTTTATATAAAAATATTTTTTTACCGTTAAATGATAAATTATAAGATTACATTTTGATATATTATGAAAGTATTGTTTTTATTTAAAATAATCACACTTTTAAATAAAATATTTTTATAAAAATATATTTTTGATATTTTTATTTGAATAAATACCTATTTTATATTCTATTATTATGAATGATTGATCACTAATTTTTTTTTTAACAATTCAGGAATCGCGTAACTTTCGCAGAGTATAAGAATTTTGGACCCGGTTCTAACATTTCATTGCGAGTGAAGTGGAGTAAGAAGCTTAGTTTAGCAACAATTAAATCAATGATTAGCACTAAGTTCATTGACAATGAAGGTTGGCTTAAGGCACAAGACTTCTAACTCTTGTTTTAGAGGAAAAATTCTTCAATTTTTTATGATTTAATAATTGTTATTTTGTTAAGACAAATTCATGAGTATTTTGAAGTATTTTTTATAATCAAAATTTCGATTTTGAGAAAAGAAAAACTTATACTCCCCTTCCTATTTTGGGTTTAAGTTGGGTTAAATATTTTCCGAATAGCACCAGTTTCATAAGCTTACGTCAGAAATAAGGCTCAAAAAGTTAAACTGCCTCCATATTTTCTTTAAACAGAAATTTGAATGGGCTTACATTATATTATCAAAGTCAACTTTGGTGGGCCTGTTAACAAACGTAATTGATGACGTTTTACTGGCCCAATACATAAGGCCCATACCATTGAAATTAATCAATTTGGATTGACTGGTCAACTCACTTGTCCGTCTTAATCAAATATCGGAGGTTTGAATCCTGTCTTTTACATACAATAATTTATTTTAGTCAGCGACAGACCCTTAAATAAAACTTAAATCTGCAACGGATTAATTCTTAACCTGTCGAAAAAATATAGTTTATGTCATTTTGTAATCCTTCTATTTTAACTTAATCTGGGATTTAACAAAATGTAAATTTAATATTAACCATCCTATATGTATTTAACACATTGAGGAGTCATGCTATGCTATGATTTGCAAGTCTATGTTAATATAAATTGATAAATGTCCTTTTCTAGTTTAGTTGAGTATATCATGAAGGGTCTCCTATTATTATCATTTTTTTTTGTGAATAGTTTTCCTATTATTATTAGGAATAATGTCTTTGAATTTGGAAATTGGCATAGAGTATAGACTTTAAGGCATCAAAGAAAGCAAAGTCTACATAGCCATCATATATATATATATATATATATATAGGCACCTTTTTTCTTTGCTATGACCTAATATTCTATTCTAATTGAACGTTGACCACACAATTTTTTACCCTTTAAGCTTTATCGCACTAGTAGAGAGGTTCCATGTACACAAATTAATAGTTTCCACAACATTCAAGATGCTTCTTGTGACGTGAACACCAAGCAAGCAACATGTTGGACCAGAGCTCTAAGAAGAGGTTGGTCAATCATCGTTGAGAAAACATTCCAGTTCATAAACCCTAATTCTGCTACAAGTTTTAATTTGGTGTATTGAGAAAAATTTGTGTAGAATAGCAAGAAAATTTGTTGGTTTCTTACCTAATGAATTTGTATACGAGCAAAATACTTTTTGTTATTTTGATATAAAAAATTATATTTATATAAAATTATAAGCAAATATATATCTTGGATCAAATTCTGATAAACTTTTATATTTGTACTCTTCTTGGCTCACTGAATTTTGTGCGTATATATTTGCGATTTTGTGCCTCTATCCCCGTCAAAGAAAATCATAATGCACCTTTATCTATTTTCTTGGCCATAATCATGTGCTTGTCCCCTTATAATACTATATTTATTCTGCTAAGTCATTAAACCAATGACTCTTGACGAAAAGTTGTGTTTGTACGAAGTATGGATACTTTGTTGAATTGTCGTGTCTGTGTGTCGAATACATTTTAGATATGACATTTACTGATATTCATCTAACATGTGTGTTTGTTGTATTCAAACTGTATCTCAATAAAAAATAAATTTTTTTCGTCGGACACATTTAGACACACTTAAATACCATCACGTGTCAGCATGTCCAGTCTTATTCTTAATATATATTCTTAAAATAAATTTAGATATAGTATATATTATTATTTATTAAAACAAAAAATATTTTAAATACTTGATATAATTAAAATAAAATATTAAAAATAATTTTAAAAATTAATTTATATTTTAATATTAATAAAATATTAAAATATCGTTACGGTTTATCTAAAAAATACTTTATATTTTATATGTATGCGCCGTGTCATGTCATGTAAAATTTTAAAATTCGCGTGTCGGTATGTTTCGTGTCGTGTGCTATATCCGTGTCACTGTCCGTGCATCATAGATTGTGTATAACTTTAGATGTTGAGTAATAATTTATTGTGTCAAAAAAAAAGGTGGTAAATTACAAAAAAAGTATAATTTTATTATTTACATGGATAATTAATCTGAAAATCTTTATATTAATTTTCTTCCTGACAAATTGTATTTTTTTACATTTAACTTCAGGCATCATATTAGTTCTCACAATGCCGAGCTAACTCTTATTTATCATACTAGATACATAGTTAAATAGTATCTTTTTATTTTAGCTCTTAAATAAGAATAAAAAGAGATATAATGATTTTCATATTGTATAAATTCTTCTTTCGCTTTTCATGTTTGTGTTATTTAAATGTCAAAATAAAATTGACGTTTTTTAACCTATTAACTAACAATATTAATTTTTTTTACCTAATTTTACTTTTTTTTTTTTGGGTTTTGTCAGTTGAAGGAAGCCAGGTTGCGTTGCTTAAAAGCCCACGTAAGTAATAACGCAATAGAATTTCGGCCCACACGGCAACACTTTAACTTGCACTTTGCCTCCTTTTTGTTTATTATAAATTAAAAATTTAAAAATCCAACGCTCAGCATCATTTAAAGTCAGAACTCACAATCACATTCAAACAGATCATTATTAATTCACAAGAAATTGAAGAAGACCCTGTTTTGCGCTTCTCTCCTTTCCTCCATTTTCAAACAACAAAAAAGGTGTAACAGAAAATTAAAGTAGTTGGAGTTGTTAGAGTTTGTTGGCGCCATAAGGCGGATTCAGTTATTCACATGGCAAAGTTGCTGGCATTATCGTGCCTCCGGAACGACAGATGGGGACAGCTGTCACCGCGCCCGCACTACCCGTCCATGCCCAGCTACCCCAAGGGAGTCAGCCTCCAGAAGCCGGATTCCGAGCCGGAGAGCACGGCGGTCTTCTCGGTCGTCGGAATGACTTGCGCGGCCTGTGCCGGCTCCGTCGAGAAGGCCGTCAAGCGCCTCCCTGGCATCCGAGAGGCTCTCGTCGATGTCCTCAACAACCGTGCTCAAGTCTTCTTCTTCCCATCCTTCGTTAATGTAAGTTTTTCTCTTCGCCTTTGAAGTTTGTAGCCGACATCAAATTTTTATTTGAAAACCTTATGTGATGGATTTCTCAGAGAATTTCCGAAGCTTCACGATGGATTTCTCCTTAATTTGCATTCAGATTGTTGACCTAAATTAGCTGAAAAAAAAATTAGAAATTTTGGTTTTGATCTTTTTCCTTTAAATGTTGATATGGAAAAGTTAAGTTAGATTAGTATTTAGATAATTCGCCTATTTTTCTTTCAATTTAGATAATTCATTATTGCGTGCATTTGTCAATTTTACTTTCTGCTGATGCTTGACATAGAACATACAATTCATTGATTTTTGTAGTTGAACTTTATTTTCATCTTATTGTTATACGTATGTGTGTTTTCTTAGGAGGAGACGATTCGAGAGGCAATTGAAGATTGCGGGTTTGAAGCAACGTTACTAACAGATGATGTGACCGACAAATCTGTTCAAGTATGCCGCATACAGATTAAAGGAATGACTTGCACATCTTGCTCCTCCACTGTTGAATCTGCACTGCAAGCCCTTCAAGGAGTGATCAAAGCTCAAGTGGCTTTAGCAACTGAAGAAGCTGGAGTTCAGTACAATCCAAATGTTATTACCTATGAACAAATCATGGATGCCATAGAGGACACCGGCTTTGAAGCAGTACTCATCAGTTCAGGTGAAGACTTGAGCAAGATAGACCTCCAAGTCAAAGGCGCATCCGCCGACCGTTCGATTACACTGCTTGAGGAATCTCTTCAGGCACTCCCCGGGGTCCTAGCAGTAGACATACACCCAGAATTGAATAAAGTTTCAATCTCTTATAAGCCAGACATGACAGGACCAAGGAATTTCATTAAAGTGATTGAGGAAACCGGGTCCGGCCATTTCAAGGCAGAGATATTTCCTCAAGAAGGAGGCCGAAGGGATACTCATAGAAAAAAGGAAATTGATCAGTATTACAGATCTTTCTTGTGGAGTTTGTTGTTTACTATTCCCATCTTTCTAACCTCGATGGTTCTTATGTATATCCCTGGAATTAAGGATGTGCTTGATGCCAAAGTTGTCAATATGCTTACAGTGGGGGAGGTTGCAAGATTGGTGCTCGCGACGCCAGTTCAATTTGTTATAGGCCGGCGATTTTACTCTGGTTCCTACAAATCATTGCGTCGTGGCTCTGCTAACATGGATGTTTTGATTGCATTGGGAACAAATGCAGCATACTTCTATTCGGTCTACACTGTTGCTAGAGCAGCCACCTCTAAGGATTTCAAGGGTACTGATTTCTTTGAGACTAGTGCTATGCTTATCTCATTCATTCTGCTTGGGAAGTATCTTGAGATTTTGGCTAAGGGAAAGACATCAAATGCAATTGCGAAGCTCATGAACTTGACACCAGATACAGCTATATTGCTGACATTGGACAATGAAGGAAATGTCATTAGCGAGGAAGAAATCGACAGCAGGTTAGTTCAGAAGAACGATGTGATCAAAATCATCCCTGGTGCTAAGGTAGCTTCGGATGGATTTGTAATATGGGGCCAGAGTCATGTGAATGAGAGCATGATAACGGGCGAGGCACGGCCTGTGGCAAAGAGGAAAGGGGATACTGTTATTGGAGGAACTGTGAATGAGAATGGAGTCTTGCATATCAAGGCAACACGAGTCGGATCAGAAAGTGCACTTTCGCAGATTGTTCGACTAGTTGAGTCAGCTCAAATGGCCAAGGCACCTGTGCAGAAACTTGCAGACCGCATTTCAAAGTATTTTGTGCCTCTGGTAATTATATGATCCAAGAATTCTTACTTGGGAAGAAAACAAGTGATTTAACACTTATGCTTATATAAAATTAAAGGCTAAATTTTAAACTGATATCTTCTTATTTCAGGTCATCTTGATCTCATTTACAACATGGTTTGCTTGGTTTTTGGCTGGAAGATTCAATGCTTATCCAAAGTCTTGGATACCATCTTCTATGGATAGCTTTCAGCTTGCTTTACAGTTTGGGATCTCTGTCATGGTCATAGCTTGCCCTTGTGCTTTAGGCTTAGCAACGCCAACCGCAGTTATGGTTGGCACTGGAGTTGGTGCTTCTCAGGGTGTGCTAATTAAAGGAGGACAAGCATTAGAAAGTGCTCATAAGGTATGTCACGTGTGATCGACTAGCTCCTTGAATTATGGATTTGCTTTTTAGATGCTGTTAGCCTTTGAAAACTGAATTGTGATTGGTTCAGTCATAAAATAGTGAGAAGCAAATATGCATAGGAAGGGAAATTAAACTGTATGACGTGTTCTTTTCATATATTACTTAATGAATAAATAAAACCAGAATTAAGAATGTTTTAGGAGCATTAAGTAATATATCGTTCTTTTGTTCTTCATATTTAGTATTGGTATTTGTTAAGCATGTGCTGGTTGATGAGGAATGCTGTTGTATGTTGTAACCCAATATATATATATCAATATGATTCATGTTTCTCACTACCCATACTTGAATATCCTTATGATTGTCTTGTTCATTTGTAGGTGAATTGCATTGTTTTTGACAAGACAGGTACTCTCACTGTTGGGAAACCTGTGGTTGTTAACACAAAACTATTCACAAATATGGTACTCCGAGATTTCTACGAACTTGTAGCAGCAGCTGAGGTAAGGAGACAAACAACATTCAATTTCAGAAAACTTGTTTTATAACTATAATACCAATCTAATTTGATATTTGTTGTTTAAGTTGTTCTACAGTTCATATAATAGATGTTTATGCATATAGTAATGATTGCCAACAATGTTATTTGTCTATCTCAGGTGAATAGTGAGCATCCGCTGGGCAAGGCCGTTGTTGAATATGCGAAAAAATTTAAAGATGAAGAGAATCCTTCATGGCTGGAAGCACAAGATTTTGTTTCTATTACAGGACATGGAGTGAAGGCCACAGTACGAAACCAAGAAATAATTGTTGGTAACAAGAGTTTAATGACGAGTCACAGTATTGCAGTTCCTAGTGATGCTGAAGATATACTTGCTGAAGCTGAAGCAATGGCTCAAACTGGGATTTTAGTATCTATCAATAGGGAAGTAATTGGGGTTTTAGCAATATCCGATCCACTGAAACCAGGTGCCGAAGAAGTCATTTCTATTCTGAAGTCCATGAAAATCAGGAGCATTATGGTGACAGGGGACAATTGGGGCACTGCTAATTCTATTGCAAGGGAGGTTGGAATAGAGACTGTAATTGCTGAGGCCAAACCAGAGCAAAAAGCAGAGAAAGTGAAGGAATTTCAGGTACTTGTTATGACTAATGATCACAACCTAGTATGTTTCAACTTAATTTCAAGAATTTGAAAGGGATCATTCATGCCTTTAACCTAAATATCACAACATTTGTGTGAAAGGTGGAGACTAATGAATCCTAAATCACTAAGTTTTAATTAAGAAAATCCTGATTCCACAGCCTCTATTTCTCTAATTTCATCATATATTAGGTTATTTTGTCAAACAATGGACACTTTTTTAGGGGTCACGAGTCAAATTTATTCTTTGGAGGAGTATTTTGTTAAAAGAATTATCACCTGTTGCAGGTCACAAACTAGTTTTATACTTTCAAGTGTCATTTTGTCAGCAAAAAGGTCTTTCTTATTTTGGTGATTTATCTATCTTTGAGAAGAAAGTAACTATGAAGCCCATATATTTCTTCTGCTTAGTATTTATCACTCAAATTTGAGCCTCTTTTTTAATTCTACATCAATGTCATATCCATTAAGCTTGAGTCTAACTTCTGGGTCTATATTGCTGAGTTTAGTATTATATTTGGAGCTGTGATGTATGCATTGCTTTTTTTTCTTCCGTGATCAGGCATCTGGCAAAACAGTGGCTATGGTAGGGGATGGCATCAACGATTCGCCTGCGCTTGTGGCAGCTGACGTGGGAATGGCGATAGGTGCTGGAACAGACATTGCCATTGAGGCAGCGGACATTGTCCTAATGAAGAGCAACTTGGAGGATGTCATAACTGCCATTGATCTTTCTAGAAAAACATTTTCGCGTATTCGCTTGAATTACTTTTGGGCTTTAGGCTATAATCTGCTTGGCATACCAATAGCTGCTGGAGCTCTATTCCCTTCTACAAGATTTCGGTTGCCACCATGGATCGCGGGGGCTGCTATGGCTGCATCCTCTGTTAGTGTTGTTTGTTGTTCTCTGTTGCTTAAATATTACAAGAGACCAAAGAAGCTAGATAACCTTGAGATAAGAAGCATAAGGATCGAGTCATCAAGTGATACCATGCATGGCAATTGAGGGTTTTGCTTCCTTTAGTTGGTCAAATATTATGTGTTTGGATATTTTCTTTGAAATAGAATATAGAGACATGATATATAGAAACCAGTTTCTGTCTTACACAAAAAATCCATATGCAATCTATATGCCAGAGTTGGCTAATTTATAGGTTTGGGATGAAAATTTGGTTAGAGCAAAGTAAAGAGTGTAAATATTGTGATTTATATAATTTGGAAAAATATGATCTAACGTGATATTTAAGTACACATGCCATTACTTTATCAATGAATATCGTGTATGATTGTATGAAACAGAAGTAAGAGGTGGAGAAGTGGGGGGAACTGCTTATGATGACAGATTTGTGAAGAGAGATTTTTAGGCATATGAATGATTTTTCTGTTGTATACTTCTGATTAATGATGTGATTCGGAATAGGTTGCTGAGTATTTCTCCTTGTAAATATAACAAATATATAAAAAAACATGATATATATATATATATATATATTCTTTTGTTCAGATGGGTTATTTTTAGATATTTATCACCATTAAACAATTTACTTTTATATCAAATTTTAATAAAAAGAAGATAAATTTAAATTGCATCAAGGTCAAGATTTAAATCTGAATGTCACCACTTAATCAATTGATAACAAACTTTGATTCATAATAATAATAAACAACGATAATATTTTAATCTAATAATTTCCTAGAATGAAAAGATAATAAGAAGTATATGTGAGAAGCTACTCACTTGTGTATATATGTAAAAACAAAATGATACGTTTAAGTAGAAAGTCAACCATGAAAATTTGGTTGGTGCTTAACTTGCAAGTCTTCAAACATAAAATGATCCTATGCGTTAAAGTTGTCAAAGAAGCCAGAAAGTTTATGGAGAATTTTTTCTCCAACACAGACTTCGTTTTTAATTCTCTTTTCTTCTTAATGTTATTTTTTTTATTTATTTCTTTCTTAAAATTAATTTTATCTCATATCAATCAATGTAATTGGTGGAATTACCTTCTCTTAGTGTTGTCCTATTTTAAACCGTCAATTTCAACAAATCAATAAAATTCTTCATTTGATAAGAAAAAAAAAAAACCTTTTAATGCTGTCCTATTTTAAGTAGTCTATTTCAACAAATCAATAAAATTCTTCGTTTAATAAAAAAAAAAAGTAGAAAGTCAACCATTATATGTACGTATAAATATATTTATATTTATAATATACTTTTAATATATATTTTATATTTATGTGCTCCAATAATTTATTTTTGGGAGAAAAAGAATCCTAACAGGGTTTTTTTTTGGGACCAACCTAATAGTTAATATTCTTGTATTTTTTTTTTGTTGATCACTCGACCAAGCAAGTTAGTTTATTCTTCTTGGGTTTTTTGGTGTAATGGATATTCATGTTTGTATAGCTGGGCCACCTCACGAAAGTCATACTCCAGTCCATTCCGGCCCATATCGGCCCAGACCGGCCCATCCTCTATTAGGGTTTAGAATATGTTAAAAGGGAAAACTGAGGAAATCTTTCGTCTCCAACTTGAAACCCTAGGCTGCAACCAGAGCCAGAGCTCCTGCAGCAACCATGGTGCACGTTTCGTTTTACCGCAACTGTGAGTCTCCCTCCTTTCTCTTTCTGTGATCCTTTTCTAATCGATTTAGGTTTTGTTTTTGTTCTCTAACAATGAATGAATGAAACTCAGATGGGAAGACGTTCAAGAAGCCTCGTCGTCCGTACGAGAAGGAGAGGCTGGACGCGGAGCTGAAGCTGGTGGGAGAGTACGGACTCAGATGCAAGAGGGAGCTCTGGAGGGTGCAGTACGCACTCAGCAGGATCCGCAACAACGCTAGAACTCTCCTTACTCTCGACGAGAAGAACCCTCGCCGGATCTTCGAAGGTGAGGCTCTCCTCCGAAGGATGTTCCGTTACGGCCTCCTCGATGAGACACAGAACAAGCTCGATTACGTCCTCGCTCTCACCGTCGAGAACTTCCTCGAGCGCCGCCTCCAGACTCTCGTCTTCAAGTCCGGCATGGCCAAGTCCATCCACCACGCCAGGGTCCTCATCCGCCAGCGCCACATTAGGTCTTCCTTTCTTCTTTTCACTTTTTTCCAAAATTTTAGGGTTTTAAATTCCTAATTTTCTATCACTCACTGTTTGTTTGTTTGTGCTTATTGTCAAATTAAGAATCTGATTCTCCAAACATTCAAATAGCTCAAAATTATAGTCTGATCTCTTCATAGGTTTATAGTTTGGTAAAATTATTTTGCGCCAGTTTGACCTCTAAGTAGAATTGATCTTAGATATATAATTAGGATCATCATAATTATAGAGTGGTTTAGCTAAAAAAATTCACTCGAAAATCTCACCAGAATGCCTTGTTAGCTTAAAAACATTTTGAAAGTATTATTTAATTATATGATTATTAAAGATCTGTGAAATATATATTTCGATGACAGAAAACTCGATGTGATTGGGTATTTGAAGAAGAACTTGTTTGCACTTTTGATGAATAGGTTTTATAATGTCGGTTTTTTTTTCTGGTTGGCAGGGTTGGAAGGCAGGTGGTGAACATCCCTTCATTCATGGTCAGGGTTGATTCCCAGAAGCACATTGACTTTTCGCTCACAAGTCCGCTTGGCGGTGGCCGTCCTGGAAGAGTGAAGCGAAGGAACCAGAGGGCTGCTGCTAAGAAGGCTTCTGGTGGAGATGGTGATGAGGAAGATGAAGATTAAGTTATATGGATATATCTGTTCTCCCTACTTAGATCTTTTTCAAGCATTTCATTTTCTGTTTCTCTAGACTTGTTAGTTTCCTGCCATGGTTAACTCTTATAATTTTGCAGTCTCTGTTTTTGTTTGAGGAAAAGCCGTGCTGAGAAAGGTTGAGACATTTTTTGTTTTAAATTGTTTTTATTAATACTATTTAAGTTTTGTCCCAAATATCTGTGCTGTTTTCTTTGATGCTCCATAATGCTTTGATCTTTTGTAGTCTTTTCTTTCTAGGCTTTTGATAAAATTTTCTTACTTCAGATTATCCACTCATTATGATTGCTCTTGGATAAAATTTTCTTACTTCATAAGCCATAGGATCATCATAATTATAGAGTGGTTTAGTCAGATCCTCTTCAATGTATAAGAAGTCCTTCATGCCAGAAAGAGTTATAGGATGATTTAGACATTTATATCAATGAGTAACCTAGGAAGGTACAAGCAAGAAGATGGTAATTTTGTCAGAACAAAATGCCAGCCATTGACAATGATTTATGAAAACCATTTGTGCAAACCTAAGCCTTTTAATGTGATTTTTCTGTGTCTCGGGTAAATTAGGTTGAAACCATCTTTAATTGATTTGCTTTAGTTATATAGTGGAATCAGAACAACCTACATTGACATTTTGCAAAAATAATGATATAAGCTTGGGTATGTGATTGCAGCTAAACAGATATCTAAACCAACAAAAGACGTGATAAATAGATAGACATCTGTTTTTTACATTCTTCTCTTATGCTTTTTCATGGGATAGGGAAGGCGGGTAAATGATAGCACCCGGTGATCAAAAAATCAATCTCTTTGACGAACCAACTTCATGTCAACGTTGGCGGAAGAAAGAACAAAATTGGTTCAATGCGATTATCCTGTTTTTTCATATAAAGATTGGGTTTAACATGGGCTCATATAATCATTTATGTTAATTTTTTAACGAAAACGATTTACAGTGGGTTAAATTGCCATAATGTGAGATATTCGAAACACTAAATTGTAATGATTTGTCAACGAGTTATAACTCACATAGTTTTTCCAGACTCACCTAGAGGTCGAATCTTTGAAAAAAAAAAAAAGAAACACTAAATTGTAATGATTTAATTAGCCAATAAATAAAATGTAACATACATCTTTCAAAGACTAAACTAAGTTTTTCTCATTATTTTATTGTAAAATAACAGTAGACTCATACAATAAGAGAGAATATAGAGCAACAAAGACTCTAACTGTCATACAACAAGAGAGCATAATGTAAAACAAAATCATATTTTATTTGCTGCATTGAAAATCATCTCCTTAGCAGTTTCAAAACATGAAAGCAGTTGTTGTTCATCTATGACTCCTTTCTCCACTCCAAATGCAACGTGTAAGTTCCCCATGTAACTTAATATTGTTACCATCACGCTCTGCATAAGTTTTTTGAAACAATGTCATTTACCATTTATTTATAATACATACTAAAAAATTATATAATATCATACTTTAATGGCCCTACTCACTTCTTTAAAAAGTCTGCATATCATTTTTATCTGTTTAATTTGAACCTTGTACTCCTATATCCTTATTTTGGGTTGTGGGTTCTCATTAAAAAATTTCAGGATTTTTCTTTTTAAACTATTGTAGTCCATTTTATCTTGCACAAATCTGTTATTTTCAATTTATTTTTAAGATGAAGAAGAGAGTAGAGAGGTGCACGCACAGTAGGTGGACCAATTGCTGTAAAATAAAATCCTTTGATGGGATGATTAGCAAAAGCCACTTGTTCCACAGGTCCAACCACATTTGAGATTATAACACTTGAATTTGCCATTGTCTTGTACACATGTTTTGCTGCAGCCTGAAATTTATTCAATCACATTAAACAACTACAAGTGTTGCTTATTATTCTCATGCCATTTCTCTACTATATTCTATTTTCTTTAATAAAATAATTAATGCCAATTATGGAGTGTCATTCTTCTATTATAAAATATGATAATATAGTGAAAGCCTATTAGAAAGAAAGAGCGTGAAGAAATGAGGAAAAGAAAATATTGGAGAGTTTATTACTTATTTGTATATACAATATTTAAAAAATGTATAATTTCTATATGGGAATCAAAATTGATATTGAACTGCTGAAAAATTGAGCTACAACAAACCTCTGTGCCTTGAATTTTATCCAGCATCCCCAAAATGACACCGCTGAGAGGAAGGACCAAAGAATATCTGAGCCCAATAATGATTTTGTGGGCCTCCAAAACAAAGTCAAGTGGGTTGGATGTATTGACATCACTTAATTTGGGTATTGGAAGGTTGAGGAAATGAAATCGGTTCCCCCATGAAGACTCTGAATTAGTTTGAAGCATCTCCTCCACTGATTTGTAAGCTCTAATTTTTCTTGCATTAAGCATCACTATTGCTGTTGTTTGTGTTTTTCTTGATTCATAACTCTTTGCTTCCATGTATAACCTTATTCCCAAGAAGATCATGCCCACTAGGGTATCATTTGTGGTCTGGATCATTAACAATATAAAGAGTTATATTTATTATCATTCGGAAAATTTAGACAACCTTAACCTTTTTTAAGGAAAAAAATGATATACTGTGTTAAATAAATTAATGTAATATAAGTAGATTATTTATTCACAAGTATGTGTTCATTGTTCAACATCATAATAATAATAATATTAATAATAATACATAGTAATTAAGTGTTTAATTTATTTAACGCTTTAGATTATCTTATATTTTATTAAAAGAGATAAATAATAGTTTTAAAAGTAATGTTAAAAAATAACAACTTTGGCTCAATTTTTAATATAAAATAATTAAACTACAACAATTTTGACAAACAACGGCATTTTTTATTACAAATCGCCACTAAACTAATTTACAGCTATTCCATATTATTATAAAAACACTTTTGCGACAGTTTTGAGCAACCAACTATGTTACAAGTGCAATTTGGGAAGCAAGTTTTTTTTTTAAAGATACTATAGTTATAGAAAATAGAACATATAAGTGTTTGCAAATCACATTTTTTCTTCAGGAAAAAAAAAACACTTACCACTTTGAGCTTATTTTTGACCACTTTAAAGCTATCCAAAGAGAGAGTGACATTTGAGATAGCAAAACCATGTTTGAATTCCTTATTCTCTGTCCTTATTGGTGATTCATCATCAACAATGAAATTTGAACCTCTTAATATGTTCCATCCAAAATCAGATGCACTTTTGAACATTGAAAATATGGATTGAGGTAATCTCTTAATAGATGATGATGTTGTTGCATGGCTTGAAGGAAAGGTTATGGGAATTGAAGGATCATCAACTCTTTTCACACATGAAAGCAATGAACCCATTAGGGTGTAGCCATCTCCTAAGGAATGGTGTAACTTAACTACCGATGTACCCGCAGCATTGTTTTTTCTTGTTGGATACTTAATTAAATGCACTTCCCAAAGTGGTTTATCTTCTGCTAACTTTTCACCTCCTATTTTTGACATGTATTCATCAAATTCTTCATCATAGAATTTCATACCCTTCTTTGCAAATATTGGAATCTTGATATGTTCTTTTAGATTCACATCAACTTGTTTCCATTGCTTCTTTCCTTTTTTGTCTTCAATCTGATCAATTTATTACTCCGTTAAAAATAGGATAAATAGTCAAATTCGTCCTTAGAAAATTATTCGTTTTCCAAATAATAATAGCTGGAAATTCAGGTGCAGTCGACTTCACGTGAAATTGATAACTGAAAGCGGTTAGATGATTTAACTGATTTGACTAAATTTTCATCTAACAGCTCACAACTATCAACTTCACATGAAGTCGACTGCACCTGAGTTTTTACCGTAATAATAATAATAATAGAATTTACCATGATAGAAGAGAAACGTTTGTTGAGGGGAACAAACACGTCTCCAAGCACTTGCATGATCTTTGATTCATCAATTGAAATCTCCAACTCAAAAACCACCATTATAAATACGTTCAAGGCAGAGGTGTTGAGGTAACTCGACATTGGACTCACCGCCATTGAAGCATATTTCTCAAACTCACTCATTTTTCTACGTTTTCAATATAAACTGTTTGAAGAAAAAGAAGACACACAAGTACGTGTATTTATATCGAGAAGCTTATAGTTAGTTAGTTTCTCATGTAGGTAAATACATCACGTTTAATGTGTCTTTATTTTATTTCTAATATTTTTTAATGTTTTTTTTTTTTTAAATTATGAGTGACACTCGAATCCAAGACTTTAAGTAACAAGGATGGAAAGATTATGTCATTTGAATTATAAATCGTTGATATTTTTTAATGTTAGTAGCAATATTACATAAATAGTAAACATTATTATTTTAGATAGGTAATTAGCCAGCAATAGTTTATACCTATATTTTTCGAAGACACACAAAACACATAATTTGTATATATATTTATCAAAATTTGCACGCATAAATTAACACAATTTATATTTATATTTATCAGAATTTATATACACAAATCAATAAAATTTATTTATTAAAAATAATTTGATATTTGTACTAGCTAATTATGCTAACCAAAATTACTAAAAATTTTAGGCCCTCAAAATTTTTTAATATTTTAATTTTATCCTTATTATTGATTTTTATATGAAAACTTATATACAGTTATTTTTATATGAAAAGTTAATAACTGAAAATTATTAAATAATTTTTAATTATCAATTTCAAATAAAAAAAATTACACATAATTTTTTATTCTTTTAATTACTTGACTGTGCAGCCACGTCAACTAGCCATTAAAACATCCCATATGACATTAGTTGTACAGCAACTAAGTCACGCTAAAAAAATTTTCAGGAACTTGTATGTAGCTTAAAATACAATCTAAAAGACTAAAATAGTGTAATTAAAATCTTAAAAATAAAATTGGTATATAAATCAAATATGAAGAACTATTTTAGGGATTTAGTGACTGGTAAAGATAGCATGAAGTTACAATTTTTGTATGTAGAGTGTTTTTTATTTTGAGAGGAATTTAAAAATAGTCTTAAACGGGACTGTCTCTCTATTTAAGCAGTTTCTTATTTTATTTGTTTAATTTGTTTCCGTCACCAAAAAAAATTTTAAAGATTTAGTCCGCTAATAATTATTGAATATCTTTTTTTACTCAAATAAAAACTACTCGTCGTGATTATCTAAATCTGTTTTAGATAGATTTAGGGGAACTTATTTAAATATGCATGAATTCTAGATTCTTTAATTGGTGGGAACAAATTTGTTTGAGTTATTTAATTTGTAAAAGTTTTGAATTTTGATTGTCTTAAAATTTAGTATCTCTAGGGTTTTTGAAATAATTTATTCTCTATTATTAAATTTTAAATTATGATGACTATTAGTCATATAGTATGATTTAAGGTATAGGAAATTGAAAAAAGGTTTATTACCTTGCTTCACTTGATCTAGTTCATAAAATTTATAGGTCAAACTTACGATTGGGTCTATGATCTTTTTATCACAAATTATTAAGTTTATTGGTGAATGAATTTTGAGTAAGGATTATAAAGCTGTATGCTCTGTTAAATTTCTAGCTTCTTTACTTAATTTTCTGTGAAGATCCTAAAGTTGTATTCTAAATTCATTTTCTTTGTTATCTTCTACATAAATCTCTATGTTACATATAGCTGGCACATTATTTATATGTCAAGACTAAGAAAGTACCCTCATTATTAAAGATATAAATATATGTTGGCTACTTGTAAATTTTAGGTATATATCCCTTTAGTTTTATAAATACAAAGAGTTTAAAGATGGAAAAAATCCTGTTAGATGGACCAACAAGAATACAAAAGCTAGCTAGGATGAAGCACAAGACAAACCAATAACAATAGTAACAATAATTCATATATAAATTCTTAATACTTTAAAGTCTCTAATCCCTGTTAAACAGGTTAATTCCACCCATCTTCTCAGTCAAATTTTTAATATAAGTGTTGAATAAATAAAATTTAAAAAAATTTAACTATAAGACAATTAAGTAAAAAAGTATCATTATAAAACAAAATTTTCTCCCTTCAAAATAATAGAAGAATAATTTGTTCAATGGGAGTAATGTTTAAAAGATTTTAAAGTAATAAATTTTTTTTTGAGAATAAAATAATTGATCTGAAATTTAATTTAGTGTTTATTCTAAAAATTACTTATATGTAAAGATCAAACAATGTCTATCAACATTAAAAATATGTTGGCTACTTATACATTTTTGGTATATGTGTCTCTCCTCACGTTTTAAGTATGTTTTATGACTCAAGATAACGGACATGGCCAAGTGAGATACAAATACACTAAAAATATAAAAAATAATAAATTATTAAAATAATAATTAAAAGTTTACATCGTTAATAAAAAATTCTAAAAAATACTAATAACAAATAAGTTTTTAAAAGATTTAAAAATGCGATAAAAAAAACTAGCTATTAAATATAAATTTTAAAAAAAATTTTGAGATCAAATTTTTACAATTATTATTAAAAAATAAGATATTTTTATTCTTAAAATTTAGTAATTTTTTGTCAAGTAATTTTTTTAAAAAAATTATTATTGTGATTGACCATATTTTTTAAAAAAAAAATCTAAAATTCAAATTTTACTTCAAATTTTTTTTGTACATCTTCTAAATATTTATTTAAATATTATCACAAAATAAATTAAATAGATAAATTATTTGTTAAATATACAAATTTTTTTATTAATTATAAAAAATATAATATTTATTAGTTTTTCTTGTCATATTTTTTAATCATTCTTTAAGAATTATTTTATAAACTTTTTTTGTCAACAGTTGAATCGTTTTAGTACCAAATTAATAGTTAATGTTATAGATAAAGATTAAGTACGATTTTGCCCTTTATAATTTCGACCAAAAATAAAAGATTATCTCTAAAATATTTTTATATTTACAATCAACTCAAACATTGAATTTTATTTAAAATCGTCTTTTTTCTATTTTTGGACAAAACTACCTTCATCTTCCCAACTCAATGTTAATCAAATTTTTTTATATCCACACCAAATTCATGGAGACTCTTCTTCATTTCATTTTTCCCCGATAATTTACCCTCATAAAAGCTAAAAAAACGGTGAAGTGATCAACACAATAACATAACACAGTCTTAATATTAAAAAAGAAAAAAAATAAACAAAAGAAAAGCTACTGTTAGGGGCGGCAACATATATTCTACTCGTGGGTATCTAATTCGATCGTATTTTATTTTGTCGAATGAAATTGCCAACTCGCAGATATAATATAGTGCGACTAGAATTCTCGTGCAGGTCGAATAGGGTGCGGTAAAGGTGCACATAGGATCAGGTGAAACCGAGTTTGTCTTGACCCAAACTCGACCCTAAATAATAACCGGGTTTATTTTTGAAATTATTACCCCACTTTAGATCCAATAAAATCACACTATTTTCGCGACACACTAAAACCGTCTTGACCAGGTGAAGTCCGGACCTTGATAAACTTTATGTTAAAAAATTATGATATACTCATTTATAAAAAAGAAAAAAAATACTTGTTATAGAAAAGTTAACAACCATACTTAAACTTGTATTTGTCCATAAATTCTAATTTTATGTTTCTTTGATATATTTCCTAATTTAACAAATGTGATTAAAAACAAAATAATAAGCTTATAATTAATATAACAAAATATTGTAATTAATTTAAAACATATATACTTTTTTTAGTTCTCCTAGGATGCACATGGGTCGGGTGAAACCGAATTCGTATTGACTCGGACCCGACCCTAAATAATGACTAGGTCTATTTTTAAGACTCTTATCCGTCCCTAAATCCGGTGAAATCACATTAAATTAGCCTTAAAGTATTCGGGTCCTGGCCGGATCTTCGAGCCAGGCCAGGTTATGTGCACCACTAAGGTACTCTATATATGTATATATTATATATTTGTATAAAAATATGTTTTAGGTGGATGTTAAACAAAAAACTTTTTACTAAATGCAAAAGATCATTAGTCACTAAAAGAAGATTATTAATTGATAATTTAATACTTTTTTATATAAAAGTCAGTTTTATATTAAATTATCATCAATTTATATAATAATATTGTATCTTTTTTGTAACTCGCGGATAAAATTGGATATCCGCAAATTAAGAACGAACGGATAAAGTTAGAATTGAGATATTCTTAACCTATGAATAAGATAAAGTTGAGTTTATATAAAAATCTCAATTCATGAATAAAATTAAAATTGACTCCAAATTCTACCATATCCTATCTATTACCACGGTTAGCTACTGGCCACTAAAAACCTAAACAAAAGAAAATATCACACCCAATAATTTAAATGCTGGCACTTGTATAAATTAAAGTTTTGCTCAATATTTTATTGTAAAATAAGAATAGACTTATACAATAAGAGAGTATAATGCATTTCCAATTTTGTAAAACAAATAAAATATGTGTAAAACAAAATCATATTTTATTTGCTGCATTGAAAATCATCTCCTTAGCAGTTTCAAAACATGAAAGCAGTTGTTGTTCATCTATGACTCCTTTATCCACTCCAAACGCAATGTGTATGTTCCCCATGTAACTTAATATTGTCACACTCAGGCTCTGCATGTGTTTTTAGAAACAATATCATTTATCATGTTAATATTTATAACACGTACTAAAAAATTATAATATAATATTTTAATATCCTACTCACTTTTTTAAAAAGTCTGCATATCATTTTTATCTATTAATTTGAACCTTGTATTCCTAGATTCTTATTTTGGGTTGTGAATTTTCATTAAAGTTTTTCAGAAAATATATTTTTTATCTCTTAAATTAAAAAAAATTTATATTAAATATACTCATGTCAGCTAATATTTTAAAAAATTTAAAATTGATATAACAATAAACCAACAACTTTCCAAAAAAAATCTTTAGCACAAACAAATTAGATACAAAATTTTGTTATTCACTATTAGTTAGTAGTTATCAAGTATTATTATTAAATTAGTTCTAACTTTTTGATAATTTAACCATCAAAAATATATTTCATGCAAATAAAAAAATTTAGAATAAATTTAAAATAAAATAAAATTTAAAAATATTTTAAAAATTTTGACAAATTTTAAATAGAAAAAAATATACCTTATTTTTTTAACTTTGTTTTATTGTAGTCCATTTTATCTTGATTTTATCTATAGTTTAAGGTGAAGAAGAGATTAGAAGTGAACGCACAATTGGTAGACCAATTGCTGTAAAATAAAATCGTTTAATAGGATGATTAGCCAAAGCCACTTGTTCCACAGGTCCAACCACATTTGAGATTATAACACTTGAATTTGCCACTGTCTTGTACGCATGTTTTGCTGCAGCCTGAAATTTATTCAATAACATTACACAATTTGACCAGTTAAGGATTAATTCATTTAAGAATTTATGGTTGATTAATAGATTGTTATATAAGTAAAATATCGTTTTTATCTCTAATATTTGGGGTGAGTTCTAAAGCTATTCCTAACATTTTAATCGTCCTATTTAAGTCTTTAACATTTTAAAATTGACTCAATATTATCCTGCTGTTAGGAATTTGTTAACAGAACTGACGGCCGGACAAAATTGAGACGATTTTGAAACGTTAGGGACTTAAATAGGACGAAAACGTTGGGGACAAAAATGATAAATAAAAATAAATTTTAATTTTATCCTTTAATAATATTATTTTTTTACTATACGTAGTACTCAATTATTTTTTAATCACATCTAAGTAAATTACACTGAATCATATTACTTTCATTTTAAATAAATTATTTTTTTATATAATTTTACTCTTAAATATTTTTAGTTATCATGAAATATTTATAGAATTACTAGTATATAAACTTGTAGAAAAGAAAAAATAATATATATAATAAAAATATAAATTATACTTTTTCTCTCTAATGAATCAAAATTCTTTAAAATTATAAAAAATATTTATTTAAAATGAAAGTAATGTGATTAAGTGTAATTTATTTAAATGTAATTAAAAAATAATTGAGTACTATGTACAATAAAAAATTAATATTATTGAAAGATAAAATTAAATTAAAATTTATTTTTATGTATTGTTTTTGTCTCTAACGTTTTCATCCTATTTAAGTCCCTAACGTTTTAAAATCGTCTCAATTTTGTCCCGCCGTCAATTCTATTAACGGATCCCTACCAATAGGACAACATTGAGTCAATTTTGAAACGTTAAGGACTTAAATAGGATGATTGAAATGTTCGGGACAACTTTAGGACTTATCCCAAACGTTGGAAACAAAAACGATACTTTGCTCTTGCAGTATTTATAAGGTGAGATTCGAACTCCAACACTTAATTAAACAGATAAGTGAGTTGACTATTCGATCAAAAGTTGGTTGGATTTGGATCCCCTAAAGTTTGAATTTCACTTTAGAGAGTAAAATGTGATCTCTCACTATTTATTTTATAGGTGGGACCAAGAATAAATATGAAAGAGAAACTATTCAAGAATAAAAGATTACATTTTATTCTCTAAAGTAAAATTCAAATTTTAGAAGATCTAAATTCATAACTAATTTGATGCTTACTCAAAATAAAAATTACTTTTTTTTTTGGACAAGAAATGTTGAGCTACAACAAACCTCTGTGCCTTTAATTTTGTCCAGCATCCCCAAAATCAAACCACTGAAAGGAAAGACCAAAGAATTTCTGAGCCCAATAATGATTTTGTGGGCTTCCAAAACAAAGTCAAGTGGGTTGGATGTATTGGCATCGCTTAATTTTGGTATTGGAAGGTAAAGGGAATGAAATCGATTCCCCCATGAAGTGTCTGAATTAGTTTGAAGCATCTCCTCCACTGATTTGTAAGCTCTAATTTTTCTTGCATTAAGCATCACTATTGCTGTTGTTTGTGTTTTTCTTGATTCATAACTCTTTGCTTCCATGTATAACCTTATTCCCAGGAATATCATCCCCACTAGGGTATCATTTGTGGTCTGGATCATTAACAATATAAGCTTTTCTTAAGGAAAAAATAATATACTTTGTTAAATAAATTACCGTAATATAAATAAATTATTTTTTCAAAAGTATGTGTTCAACATAATAATAATAATAATAATAATAATACATAGTAATTAAGTATTTACTAACAAGTCTACAACAATTTTGACAAACAACAGCATTTTGGATTACAAATCGCCACTAAACTAATTTACAGCTATTTTATATTGCCATGAAAACTCTTTTGCGACAGTTTTGAACAACTACCTATGTTATGAGTGTAATTTGGGAAGCAAGTATTTTTTTTATTAAAAAAATACTATAGTTATTAGAAAATAGAATATATAAGTGTTTGCAAACCACAATTTCTCTTCAAAAAAAAAAAAAAAAGAAAAGAAAAAAGAAAGAAAAACACTTACCACTTTGAGCTTATTTTTGACCACTTTAAAGCTATCCAAAGAGAGAGTGACATTTGAGATAGCAAAACCATGTTTGAATTCCTTATTCTCTGTCCTTATTGGTGATTCATCATCAACAATGAAATTTGAACCTCTTAATATGTTCCATCCAAAATCAGATGCACTTTTGAACATTGAAAATATGGATTGAGGTAATGTCTTAATAGATGATGATGTTGTTGCATGGCTTGAAGGAAAGGTTATGGGAATTGAAGGATCATCAACTCTTTTCACACATGAAAGCAATGAACCCATTAGGGTGTAGCCATCTCCTAAGGAATGGTGTAACTTAACTACCGATGTACCCGCAGCATTGTTTTTTCTTGTTGGATACTTAATTAAATGCACTTCCCAAAGTGGTTTATCTTCTGCTAACTTTTCACCTCCTATTTTTGACATGTATTCATCAAATTCTTCATCATAGAATTTCATACCCTTCTTTGCAAATATTGGAATCTTGATATGTTCTTTTAGATTCACATCAACTTGTTTCCATTGCTTCTTTCCTTTTTTGTCTTCAATCTGATAAATTTATTACTCCGTTAAAAATAGGATAAATAGTCAAATTCGTCCTTAGAAAATTATTCGTTTTCCAAATAATAATAGCTGGAAATTCAGGTGCAGTCGACTTCACGTGAAATTGATAACTGAAAGCGGTTAGATGATTTAACTGATTTGACTAAATTTTCATCTAACAGCTCACAACTATCAACTTCACATGAAGTCGACTGCACCTGAGTTTTTACCGTAATAATAATAATAATAGAATTTACCATGATAGAAGAGAAACGTTTGTTGAGGGGAACAAACACGTCTCCAAGCACTTGCATGACCTTTGATTCATCAATTGGAATCTCTGACTCAAAAACCACCATTATAGATACGTTATAGGCAGAGGTGTTGAGGTAACTCGATATTGGACTCACCGCCATTGGAGCATCTTTCTCAAACTCACTCATTTTTTTATGTTTTTATTTCAATCCAAATTATTTTGAAGAAAAAGAAGACAAACATGTATTTATATCGAGAACTCGAGAAGGTTTCTCATGTTGGTAAATACCTCACGTTTAATATGTTTTTATTTTTATTTCCAATATTTTTTAATATATTTTAAATTTATTTCTATTATTAATATTTTAAGTAAAGAGTTGAGACTCGTATATAATTATTTTTATTAATATATAGATTTTTGTAGATTTAGGCTTTATCTATTTTTAGGTTTGGTTTCAAATTGTGGGCCAAAATATTAACACTGCCTTCATTATTAAAGCTATAAAAAAATGTGGGCTTCTTTTAAATTTTAGGTATGTATCCCTTTAGTTCTATAAATACAAATAGAGTTCCAAGATAAAAAAAGATTCCTCTTAATGGACCAACAAGAATACAAACGCAACCAATAACAACAATAACAATTCATATATAAATTCTACTTATCTTTTCAATCAAATTTTTAATATAATTATTGAATAAATAAAATTTTAAAAAAATTAATACGCTGAAATAGCTATTTATATACTTCTTAATATATCGCACTTGGATTTGAACCTTAGTAAATACATTAAGTATTGAAAAAAATACTTCTTATTATGTGAATGAATGTGTAGTATAAATATATTGTGATATTTAAAAGTAAGATTGTTCAATCTATTTGACAAAAAAAAATTAATTATAAGATAATTAATAAAAAAATACTATTATAAAACAAAGTTTTTCCCTTTCAAAATAATAGACGAACAATTTGTTTCACGGGAGTAGTGTTTAAAAATATTTAAAGTAATAAAACATTTTTTGAAGACAAAATATTCGATCTAAAATTTAACTTTTGTGTTTGTTCTAAAAATTACTTACGTGTAAAGATAAAGTAATATCTACTTGTCTATGAACATTAAAAATATGTTGGCTACTTATAAATTTTAGGTATATGTTTTTTCTCTCATTTTAAGTATGTTTATAAATAAGGAGTGAAGAAAGAGAGTTTTAACCCACAAAAATTAAAACGACGTAATTTTTATAGGGTTTGGATATAAAATCAATACGCTATCGTTTAAATAGTGTCCATCGTATCATGTAATTGCGCCAGATCAACATTCTAGTAACGGAAATGATCGCAAGGACAAGACATAACCACGATTACAAATTTAGAGGTTCTAATTAGGGCCAATAAAATTATGTGAATCATTTTAAATATCAAGCCAAATTTCAGGGACCAAATTGATATTTAACTCCACCGTGGAACATGGGAAGAGAATACTAAAAAACAAAGCCACATAAAAAAAACCAATAGAATGATATTTAAAATGAATATGTATATGATACCCTCAGTATAATTTTTTCTTCCTTAGAATTATAAAATATGTATCAATTTAGAGCTTCTTTTACTCAACATACTTTGTGTAACATACTTGATTAGTTTCTCTTATATATAACATAGAATTATAATGCCTAACAGGTCCTAATGCAGCGAAGTTTATCATACTTAATATATATTTTATATATGGTGTAAAAAATTTAAAATAAAAAGTTTAAAATTTAATTACTTTTGTTAACGTGATAATATATGATTTGTTGCATGTAAATTGAAAATTAAATTAAACAATTATCTATGATATATTTAAGTTTTATTTAAGTGCATTTATTAACAAGGGCATTGTTATTAGAACGACGGCTCTATATAATGATATATTTAATAATTAAAATATAAAGATAAAAAATATAAAAAAATAAAGATAAAAAAGATAATTTTCAATAACAAAGTATTTTTAATTTTAATTTTTTTATAATCTAATTAAAGAATAAAATAATAAAGAGTTATATTCTATCTAAACTGGTGTTGAAATTATTGATAATGTTTTTTTTAAAATCGTTGGCTCTTCTGAATCCATCCTTCAGAGTCAATGAAAGTTATATTTGTCATCGTATTAACCGTCTCTAAATCCAATTTTGTAATCCAATTTACTCGGTTGGAGGTATCAGAACCTGGTCCAAAATTGTCATACTCTGCAAACATAATATTATCCCTACAAAAAAAATATATATTTTATATAATGGTCCAATCAAAATCATATATTTACATAATATTTAATACATAACTATAATTCTTAAAATATTATGAACTAAGTCACATTAATATTTTTGCTTTGTATTTAACATGAATTAATAATGTTGTTAATAAGATGATTAGTATAGTAATAGAGTCTTACTCATATTGAGAGGAATCCCATGGATCCCAACCAGCGGGTTGAATAATGTTGGCCATACTTGTATTATAGAAAAGAACGCTGGCGTAAGGTCTCCAAGGTCTTCCCAAAAAAGTAGAACCATCTCCAAAGACATTACAATTTTTGAACACAAATCCATTTGAATCTTTTGGATTTTCTCTTCCTTGTGCTGTTATATATCCTATAAAACCTTCTTTTAATACCCTTCCAATCACATTTATGCCACACCTCTGTCATTACCAACACAATAATACATTTAATTAATCATCAATTCTCATTCAATCCATTTTTATGTTACTGTTGCTAAACAATTTTAATATTATTTAAAAAATATTATTAAAATTAGATTCATATATATATCAAATTAATTTTTATGATATATAATTCTATAAATATTTATGTAGCATTTATAAGACTTAAAATAAAATTAAACTAAAATTAAGTATTAAAGATGCTCTTCCTACTAAAAAATTGTTATTTTAATGATAATAATAAATACGATAGCATGCACCTTTTATATTTTAATGAAATTCAATTACCTCAAATAATGATTGGCCAGCACCGAAGATAAAATCAACCGCCCCTTGAATAGTACAAAGTTTATAATAATGTTTTCCATAATTATCCCACAAAGTATCTTGCAAGCCAAAGAATCCAACTCTATAAAAATAAGATTTATCTCCGCTTATCATTGCAGCTACTGCAGGAACCCTAGGGTTCGTATTTATAGGATTGTTGTATGTATTCTGTTAAAAAAATAGATGGATTAATTAAAATAAGCAGAAAATAATATAATAATTAATTGATTAATTGATTAATTAATTATGATTAATTACCCTAAAAGAGATGGATTTGACGACGATATTATCAGCATTGGATTGGAAGGTGGGGCTCTGAGCAGTTGTATTATGGTCATCCCATTCAACCCACGTTTTCATCTTTCCACTTCCCTTCAATATTATGTATGGTTTATCAATTGGAATCGTCACTTTCTCCCTGTAACACCAAATTTCTTAAGTCAAATTAAATAAAAGAGTTACATGCCACAACTCAAAATAATAGTAAATAGTGAATTAAGTAGTAAATTTCATTATGATTATGATCACTGCATATTAGTTCATCTTATATTTTTTCTAATTATTATTTATCAGACTATTCTGCTGGAAAGTTTTTCGAAGATGCAAGGCAAGCTACAACATCTATTCTTCACAAAGGTATGCCTTTTTCTGCCGCCTATTATCGTCTCAAATGGAAGTGCTTAATTGTAGTATGTATGATGTATTAAACCATTTTTTTTACCTTAATCCATGACAACAATAAAAAAGTCTCACAATTCACAAATTCAACCCAACAGAATACTTAAATTCAATTACTAAAAATGAGACAAGGCAATATGAAAGCATAAATTAAAAATGAGACACTTTTCTTATTTTGCAACCTGCTGAATGAAGGCAATAAATGTTCATATATGGAAAGCCGGAAATTGCATTCAAAGTACATTTAGAGTTGAATATTGAATTTATTACCTGTAAATACCAGCCTTCACATTGATTAAAATCCAATACTTATTGTTGGAAGGGATTGAATCAATGGCAGATTGAATTGTAAAGAAGTTTCCATGTCCCAAAGAATCCACAATAATTTTGTTGTATGGAAGAATTTTGTCTCCAACAGTTCGATAATATTGACCATTAGCAGCTCCTGAATTTAACAGCACAAATACACAAATCCACCAACGAACAAGAAATCGCAACATCTTCAATGAATTCAACACCTGTGTTAATAGTTGGGATCAAATTCAAGTTTTTTGTATATAAATATAAGAAGCAGAGAGGAAGAGTTAACAACAATATATTTGGTAGTGGAATTGAGGAATGAAATCATGATAGTGTGTTTAATATTTATGGATTTTGGAGGGAACTTTTTATTTTTCAGTTTAAGATGTAAGTTTTTTGTATTAGAAACAATTTTATTCCAAGTGTATGAGATTTTATAGGAGATATGATAAAGAAGTTATTGAAAGTTTAGGAGGTTTAATAAATTTAAAGCATTAAAGTTTTAATAAAAGGGTTGGAAAGAAAATAAGAAAAAAAATGACACAAAAAAGACTATACCTTTAAAAAATCTGTTCTTGCCAACATAAATCAAAGGGATGAAAATTGAAAGAGATTTGCACACAGAATTATCTTAGTGTTGAATCTTTCGATTTTCTTTATGTAACAAGCGGCAAATCACTCACCCCACTTTTTCACAATAAGAACACTTTTTCACACTAAGAAAACGTACATAAAACAACTGAACTAAAGGTGTTTAAATAGGTTAATAAAAAATTAACTAAAAGATAAGATAACTTAATTTAACTATTCTAAAGATAAGATAAGATAATTTAATTTAACTCTTCTAAAGATAAAATAACTAATTTAAATTATATTTAATCTTATTGGATTGAATTATATTTGATTTAAATATTAAAATTTTAAAGATATAATAACTAATTTAAAATTAAATTTAATCTCATTATATTAAATCATATTTAATTTAAATTTAAAATTTTTAAAAATACTAATAAGTAAATCAGAATTAAATTAAATATTTTAACAAATCTTGAAAATAAAACAAACTACAATATAAACTTAATAACTTCAAAAATTAATAATACACTTATACCTTAACCATAATTTTTTAACTTAAGAAAAAAGAAGTATTTGTGGCTTTAGTCAAAATTTTCTTTTGTTTTTATTAAAAAGTGTTAGGATTTAGGAAAAGTCAAAATAATTTTGTATTTTAGTTGGTTGAAATAATTAAGAGATGGGAGAGAGGGTGGCACAATCAGATGATATTATGGTATTTTACCAATTTTAGTATTGTAGACTATGACATATGATGATATTCCATATTTAATTTACTAAAAAATTGAAACATACATATGATGTTATGGTACTTTACCGAAATTGTGCATTAGGTATAATTGGTTTTTAGCTTACCCTAATGAGTAATGTGTTCACATTCTCATTAAATGATAGTGATGGATTTTTTAAAGCAAAATTTGGGCCGGCAATATTCAACTTAAGAGGTAAATTTTTAAATAAAATTTAAATTTACAATAAATTAATTTTTAATTTATTAAATTAAAAAACATTATGAACAATTAAAAAAAAGAGAGAATGTTAGTTATGTTAGGTTATTTTCGCATAATTGACTTTCATATTTGAAAAAAGAGAATAATTGGTTTAAATCAAGTAAGAACATTGACTTAGAAATAAAATAAAATAAAAATAAGAATTTGAAGTGCTTTTTGACTTGGCTAATTAAAATTTTCATGAGACACTTGCATCAATTGTGTGAGAATGACCATTATAATACCTGAAAGGTTGGCATATATGTGGGAAGTGGGAACTGAAACGACTTTACTTTTCAAGGTTTTTATTTTTTCGTTTTCTTTTCTGAAAGAATTATTGTGATCTAATATAAAATAAGTTTACTTAATTCCCCGTTCTTAAATTATAATTGTTTTATTTACGATTTATTTTTCGACGAGAGAATGAAAAAAGTGAAATTCATTTCACAATACTTTGTGTATGTTTGGATTACAGTTTCTCAATGAAAATTTGCATAAAAGTGATTTTGCAAATTTGATTTTGATAAAAAATAAATTTGTGTTAAAGTAATTTATGTTTGGCAATTTTCATATCAAAATGGATTATAATAAAATAAATGTTATTTGACTTATATTATTCAAAATTATCTCTAGATAGAAAATTATTAAAATAGACATCAACTTAAATAATTTTTTTATATGATCCTATCATTTTAATTTAGATATTTGAATAAATCTTATTAATTAATTTTATAATAAAATTAAAATTTATTTACTAAAATAAAAATAACATATAAAAGTAGACAAAATATATTTATTTTTACATTTTTTAAATATTATTTTGAGAATGTTAATTTAGTATTTTTTTAGATCGTACTTTTATTCTATTATTCTTAATAATCTTATTCTTAATATTATTGAAATTTAACGTTTATGATTTTATTATTATCTATGATTAATTTTTTATTTAATTTATCTTTTTTAATAGAATCATAATCTATATTATAAAAAAATTTCACTAAAACAGAATATACGAAAATTACAATTATAAAAGAGAATATTAAAAATAATAAAAAATTAAAATTTACTTTGTAGTGATTGAAATAAATTAAAAAATTTTTGATGATATTTTTTATATAGTATATTTTTAATATTTTTAGTATGCTATAATTTTTTATTATTATTATTATTATTTAGGTTTAATTTTTTGTTTAATTTACTTTACCTAATAGAATCAATGAATCATATTATAAAAAAATAATAACAAACATAATACATAAAAATCATAATTATAAAAGTGTAAAATGTCAAACAAACCATTGACAAAAAATTAATAATAAATAATAAAAAATCGAGCTCATAAGCTCATATAAATACAAATAACAAGAATTATATAAATAATATAATAACATGCATAAAAAATAAGGTTGGTAAAAGATAAATAAATGTTTAGTATTCATGACTAACACCTGTTAAGAAAACGTAGAAGCTAGAAATAGTTGCTTCTTGTAAATATGGTTTTAGTAACAAAATCACTTCTGCGTTTATGAAAAAAAAATGCCAAACTAAAAATTGAAGCTTTCAAGAATCTTAAACGTGCTTCTTCCTTCTTAACGCGTTTGTCAAACATATTCGAAATTGTACAATAAATTGAATTTGTAATTTTATGGTTTGATTACTCTTGGTCCCTATAGTTTTGCAAAAAATAAACAGACCTCTCATTTAATACGCGGACTAGCTTGTATAACCCGTAAATTTTTTTATTTCTGGAGGCTTAGCCCATTTAACTCGAAATTTAAACAAACTTAATTTTAAAAATAAATTTTGCCAATTTAAATGAATAAACTGACTGGCTCGATATATTTGGTCCATTTTAACAGCTCTACACAAAGCTAACACTTAGAACCTACTGGAATGAACTAACAACTAACAACTAAGGAGTGATATACAATAAACACCAAAGTTAGATAAATGAGGTAGTTGTACTGATGTTAAATAACAACAAAGTTAGTTATTGGTTTTTTGGTGCTGTTTTTGTTTTTTCTCTTTTATGGACTAGATCTAGTGGGCAAGGTAATAAATCTTACCTTTCTTAAATTATACTATAGTAGAACTTTAAAAATAGAGAAAAATATACATGGATGAATTACTTCAAAAAAATTATTAAAACAGAGATATTGAAATTTAGAAAAATTGAAAATTTATAACTTTAACTAATAATTAAAATAAAGAATGAAGTAAAAATTCAAGAAGTGATACATAATAAACAACAAAGTTAGAAAAATGGGTGACTGTACTATTGTTAATTAATGGTTTGTTTTTTTTGTTTTTTGTCTTTTTCTCTTTTATGGACGAGATGACTAGATCTAATATTCTAATGGAACAGGATAATAATTAATAAATCTTGGCTTTTTCAATTACCTATACCATAAATTATACTCATAGCTAAACTTTTAATATATATTTATAAATCATTTCAATAATTTATTAAAACAGAGATACTAAAATTTAGAAGCATTGAAAATTCATTACATTTATTGTTATTTTAAATATATTTGTTTTAACAAATTAAAAAAATTAAAATTTAGACTTAAAAAATCGCTAAATTTATCTAAAATGGATTTAGATAATAATGATAATTATTAAAATATTATTAGAGTAGTTAGTAGTTGGGAGTTGAGTTAGTAATAGTTAATAAGTAATAGATAGATATTTATAAAATTAGTTGGTAATATTCATATAAATAGGATAATTCTAATATCATGTAACAATTTTAATACAACAATTGCACATATAATATTATCTTTTTATTATGCTCTTTTCCAAAAATTTAAGAACAATAATGACAATTAACAGTTTTTGCAAGAGTGAAATTAAAAAATAAAACATTCAGTAACTATTGAAATATTAGAGATAAAATAAAAACAAATTAAGAAATTGAGGTATTTACCATTTTACCTGGATGAGAAAAGTAACTAACTAACCTTGTCTATATAAATGCAGGTCTGTGTCTTCCTTATCTTCAAAACAGTTTATATTGAAAAAAACATAAAAATATGAGTGAGTTTGAGAAAGATGCTCCAATGGCGGTGAGTCCAATGTCGAGTTACCTCAACACCTCTGCCTTGAACGTATTTATAATGGTGGTTTTTGAGTCAGAGATTCCAATTGAAGAATCAAAGGTCATGCAAGTGCTTGGAGACGTGTTTGTTCCTCTAAACAAACGTTTCTCTTCTATCATGGTAAAATCTAACCTCAATTTTAGTTCATAAATTAAATAAGATTTCTTCACTTGTTATTAGAAAGACGGCTCTATATCATTATATATTTAATAAGAGATATATTATGTGTACATCAAAATCTTAAATATATATGCTAAATATAAAGGAGATGTTCTCGTAAAGATGCGTAAAACGTCTTTTTGTAAAGACACTTACGTGTCGCATTATTATTGGACGTATTAATGAACTGATTATTTTTTAATTTCTTAACAAATTAGAATAAAACTGATTTTTTATAACAATAACAATAAATCTAATTTTTTTAGAAATTTAATTGTATTTTTAAATTTTTAGGGATTTAAATGTTCGCAAAACAAGAAGTTGTGAATATATTTGTCTTTTTATCAAAAAATTTAAAGATATTCTGTTTAGATTGTGTAATTCAATCGGATTAAATCGGGTCTAATAATTATAATACAGACAATTGGGTTTATTATTGTTGCTAAAATAAACTGATTTTATTCTGATTTATTAAAAACTAAATTATTAACCGGTTTAATAAAGATGTCCAATAATAACATGACATATGTAAACGTCTTTAAAAAAAAAGACATTTTTAATATATTTATTTAAGTGGTTTTCAAATATAAATACACATTGAAAATAAATTAAATCATACATGTAGTTATACACAAATATATTAATGGCTAATTTTAGTGGCTGATTTTAATGTATAAATAATATTTTTGATTTAATAATTATTGATTCTAGTTTTTCTCAAAATTATTACGTGTATACTAAATTTAGTTATTAAATTAATTATTATATATTTTTATATAAATATAAATATGATATTTAATTTATTTATAATATATATTTTATATGGGTAGTTGATTTTTTTTACACTCTTAAGATAATTATAATTTTTTTCTCTTTTTTTATTTATATTTTATTAAATTAAATACAACATAATTGGATAATTATTAATTTCTGAAAACATTGAAACTATTCTTGTCTAAATTTTTTTTATAAATAATTATAATTTTAATTTTGATACATTATTATTTAATTAAATTTATATATTTATATAAATTTTTAAATAGAGCATATGGAATTAAGTTACTTTGAGTTTTATACTAATGTTGCATGAAAATTAAATTTAACAATTATATGTGAAAATTAAATTTTCTGTTCGTGGTATAGAAGTAGTATTTTTAATGAGTAAACGGTTAAATTAGTTTTTGAAAGATTATTCATTTTTTAAATTAATTCATGAAAGATCTTTTTAATCAAATTTGTCTTTTAAAGATTTTAAGTTAGTCATTTTAGTCCTTCCATCACCTCTGTTGCTAATAGTGTCAAAATTTGTTGATGTGAGACATTAAGTGAGACCACAATGCATACCTAATAGTCCTAATTGGCGGCTAACATAATAAATTTATGAAATTAGATTAAATAAATCCCAAATTGAGAAAATTCAATACCTCAAGTTTTTCCCTTAATTAGATTTTGATTTAATCTAATTTCATAAACTTATCAGGTTAATAGTTAATTAAGACTCTTATATGTGTTTTGTAGTATCACTTAACATGTCACATTAACAAATTTTAGCGTTGTGAAAAAAAATGATAGAAGAACTAACGCGATTAATTTAAAATCTTTGAAAGATGAATTTAATTAAAAAGATCTTTCGAAAATTAATTTAGAGAACGAATAATTTTTAAGAATGAATTTAATTATTTACTCTATTTTTTATGGAGTAACAAATTTTTCAGATTGAAGACAAAAAAGGAAAGAAGCAATGGAAACAAGTTGATGTGAATCTAAAGGAACACATGAAGATTCCAATATTTGCAAAGAAGGGTGTGAAATTCTATGATAAGGAATTTGATGAATACATGTCAAAAATTGCTGGTGAAAAGTTAGCAGAAGATAAACCACTTTGGGAAGTGCATCTAATTAAGTATCCAACAAGAAAAAACAATGCTGCGGGTACATCGGTAGTTAAGTTACACCATTCCTTAGGAGATGGCTACACCCTAATGGGGTCATTGCTTTCATGTGTGAAAAGAGTTGATGATCCTTCAATTCCCATAACCTTTCCTTCAAGCTATGCAACAACATCATCTATTAAGAGATTACCTCAATCCATCTTTTCAATGTTTAAAAGTGCATCTGATTTTGGATGGAATATATTAAGAGGTTCAAATTTCATTGTTGATGATGAATCACCAATAAGGACAGAGAATAAGGAATTCAAACATGGTTTTGCTATCTCAAATGTTACTCTCTCTTTGGATAGCTTTAAAGTGGTCAAAAATAAGCTCAAAGTGGTAAGTGTTTTTTTTTTCCCTGAAGAAAAATTGTGATTTGCAAACACTTATATGTTCCAAATATATAAATATAACTCTTTATATTGTTAATGATGCAGACCACAAATGATACCCTAGTGGGCATGATCTTCCTGGGAATAAGATTATACATGGAAGCAAAGAGTTATGAATCAAGAAAAACACAAACAACAGCAATAGTGATGCTTAATGCAAGAAAAATTAGAGCTTACAAATCAGTGGAGGAGATGCTTCAAAGTAATTCAGAATCCTCATGGGGGAATCGATTTCATTTCCTCCACCTTCCAATACCCAAATTAAGCGATGCCAATACATCCAACCCACTTGACTTTGTTTTGGAGGCCCACAAAATCATTATTGGGCTCAGATATTCTTTGGCCCTTCCTCTCAGCGGTGTCATTTTGGGGATGCTGGATAAAATTCAAGGCACAGAGGTTTGTTGTAGCTCAATTTCAGCAGTTGAATATTAATTTTGATTTCCTTATAGAAATTATACATTTTTTAAATATTGTATATACAAATAAGTAATAAACTCTCCAATGTTTTCTTTTCCTCATTTCTTCACACTCTTTCTTTCTAATAGGCTTACACTATATTATCATATTTTATAATAGAAGAATTACACTCCATAATTGGCATGAGAATGATAAGCAACATTTGTAGTTGTTTAATGTGATTGAATAAATTCAGGCTGCAGCAAAACATGTGTACAAGACAGTGGCAAATTCAAGTGCTATCATCTCACATGTGGTTGGACCTGTGGAACAAGTGGCTTTTGCTAATCATCCCATCAAAGGATTTTATTTTACAGCAATTGGTCCACCTACTGTGCGTGTACCTCTCTACTCTCTTCATCTTGAATAAAAATAGATAAATAAAATAAAAGATTTGTGAAAGATAAAAATGATATGCAGATTTTTCAAAGACGTGAGTATTAAAATATAATATCTCTTTTAGTACGTATTGTAAATACTAATATGATACATGACAGAGTTCAATGACGTCATTTGATTCATGTAGCCGACTCCACCTAGTAGGACAAAACAACGTTGTTGTTGTAGTATTATAAATACTAACATGGTAAACGATATTGTTTCAAAAAAAACTTATGCAGAGCCTGACGGTGACAATATTAAGTTACATGGGGAACTTACGCATTGGATTTGGAGTGGATAAAGGATGCATAGATGAACACCACCTCCTTTCATGTTTTGAAACTGCTAAGGACATGATTTTCAATGCAGCAAATAAAATATGATTTTGTTTTACCAAAGTGTAAGTGCATTATGCTCTCTTATTGTACGAGTCTTTGTTTCTGTGTATGCTTTCTTTTTCGTATGAGTCAAGTGTTATTTTACAATAAAATAATGAGCAAAACTTTAATATAATCTTTGAAAGATGTATCTTAATTCTTAAAGCATTTTCTTTATTGAATAATTAAATCATAACAATTTAGTGTTCCGAATGTCTCAAGCTGTAACAATTTAACCCACTGTTATTATTTATTGTTACATAATTAGTAGAATTGATGATTTGAGGCCATGTTAACACAAGCTTATATCATTATGTTTGCAAAATGTCTATGTTAGGTTGTTTGCTTCCATTCTATAAACTTAAGCGCATCAATTTGCAATCTAATTTGCAGTAAAGAAAAAAAACACATTAAAAAGTTTTGAGTTGCACAAATGTTTTAAACAAGAACACAGGAGAGATATTTGGCGCAAAATTTTGTATAAATAAGAACAATTTTAAACAAAAAATGTCCGAACGTTTTTTAGCAAAGCTTTTCCTCAAACAAAAACATAGGTTGCAAAATTATAAGAGTTAATCATGGCAGAAAACTAACAAGTCTAGAGAGAAACAGAAAATGAAATGCTTGAAAAAGTTCTAAGTAGGAGAAGAGATATATCCATATAGTTTAATCTTCATCTTCCTCATCACCATCTCCACCAGAAGCCTTCTTGGCAGCAGCCCTCTGGTTCCTTCGCTTCACTCTTCCAGGACGGCCACCACCGAGCGGACTTGTGAGCGAGAAGTCAATGTGTTTCTGGGAATCAACCCTAACCATGAATGATGGGATGTTCACCACCTGCCTTCCAACCCTGCCAACCAGAAACAACACGAACATTGTAAAAACTATTCATCAAAGGCACAACGAAGTTTCTCTACAATGACCCAATCACATCAAGTTCCCTATCATCTAAATATATTGCTCTAGATTCAATTTTGCAGCAATACATTTACCGTCTATCATACACTAAATAAACTTATCTGCCTAATTTAAATTGAACAGATCTTTTATAATCATATAATTAAATAATAGTTTCAAAATGTTTTTAAATTAATAAGGCATTCTGGTGAGATTTCGAGTGAATTCTTTTAACATCTTCGACTAAACCACTCTATAATTATGATGATCCTAATTATATATCTAAGATCAATTCTACTGAGAGGTTAATCTGACGTAAAATAATTTTATCAAGCTAGAATCCTATGAAGAGATCAGACTATAATTTTGAGCTATTTGAATGTTTGGAAAATCAGATTCTTAATTTGACAATAAGCACAAACGAACAAACAGTGAGTGATAGAAAATTAGGAATTTAAAACCCTAAATTTCGGAAAGAAGTGAAAAGGAAGAAAGGAAGACCTAATGTGGCGCTGGCGGATGAGGACCCTGGCGTGGTGGATGGACTTGGCCATGCCGGACTTGAAGACGAGTGTCTGGAGGCGGCGCTCGAGGAAGTTCTCGACGGTGAGAGCGAGGACGTAATCGAGCTTGTTCTGAGTCTCGTCGAGGAGGCCGTAACGGAACATCCTTCGGAGGAGTGCCTCACCTTCGAAGATCCGGCGAGGATTCTTCTCGTCGAGAGTAAGGAGAGTTCTGGCGTTGTTGCGGATCCTGCTGAGTGCGTACTGAACCCTCCACAACTCCCTCTTGCATCTGAGTCCGTACTCTCCCACCAGCTTCAGCTCCGCGTCCAGCCTCTCCTTCTCGTACGGACGACGAGGCTTCTTGAACGTCTTCCCATCTAAGTTTCATTCATTCATTGTTAGAGAACAAAACAAGACAAAATTTGATTAATTGAAACGGATCAGAGAGAAAAGAGAAGCTCACAATTGCGATAAAACGAGACGTGCACCATGGTTGCTGCTGCAGCGCGCGCTCTCTGTCTCTCTCACTCTCTCACAATAGGGTTTCTTCAACTTCGAGAAGTATAACTTCAAGCTCGACTTTTCCCTTTTAAGTGTTGTTCTAAACCCTAATGGCTTGCTGGACTGGACTTGGCTGGGCTATGGCCCAATTAGAGGATTATTATATTGTTTTTTTGAAATTTCTTATTCTTTGGTTTGTTTAGTACAAATAAATTTAGAAATCTATGGCCCAATTCTCAAGTTCTATTGCAAATATGGCTTTTTTGGGCCGAAGAACTAACCGGGTAGTCGGGTCAAGCCCAATCCATGTGATGAAAGCAACAATATTTGCCCCGTTTCATTCATTGATTTTATGCTATGTAATATGTATAACACTCCATGACCAAAAAAATAAAAAAAAAAAAAATTGCTATCTAATTAATTCAAGTATGAAAATTTCACGTCTTGAACCTAATAAGCAAAAGGAACACTTGGAAATCAGTAGAACCACCCTTGTTTAAAATTGAATAAGGATACCATTAATCATCCTTAGATTAAAATAGTAAGACTCACAAATAATAAATATTACAAATTTAAAAATGATTAAAACATCACTTTACTACTTTACTAGCATTGTCACTTTAAAAAATCTTTTTTCATTGAATAATCACACAAGTAAATGAAAAGTAAGTAGTAACCATCAATTAGTAACTCTTTCTATTTAATTATTATTATTATCACAAAGTGGTATTATTTTCATTTCAGACATGGTACCAATATTCTAATCTATGAGCACCAAATCTGATTTTGCATTATGCTAAAAAAGATCATGCTTGAATAAATGATGTTAACGATACCAAATTTCCTATATTCCTGTCATGTATCTTTAGTTTTGCTACTAACCGTGATCAATTAAAACAAACAATGTTAAAACGCATAAAACACACATCACAATTCACAAAGACAAAGATGTTATAAAGACTGTACATAAATAAAATAAAACTAAACACAATCTGATTTGTATAACCCAAAACAGTAGTATGTTCTGTTTAGCCAAAACTTTCTCACTTTCAACTCAGTCAACTAGTCATATTATAAACCTGAAGCAAAAAAAAAAGTAAATGATGAAGTAACCATGTACCAATTTCATCCCTAGAGAGAAGAAAAAAAGACACCTTCTATGCAAGTTTTAGTGGGAACAAGCTCAAGCAATGAGGAAACACTGTAGGATCATGCATTGATTTTGAGCTAAGATCCTGAACATAGCAAGCAAGAGAGATCTTATTATTCTCAATGTCATATAGGTATAGAGTTGCACACACCTTCAGCAACAACACCCCATCCTTAAATCCAAGAGGGTTCATCCATGGGCTACTCTCCATGCTCACTCTCTGCGAAACATGATTCTTCAAATTTAAGAAGAATTGAGGATATTCCCTTTCAATCTCATCCAAATCCTTAAAATGCTTGAGTGTCCACTTAAACTCATAGTAATCTTCAAGGTACCAAACATGAAGGCCTATTTCAGAAACCAGAACATAGTGAAGCTTTCCATTGTGATCTCCAATGCAAGCTTCAGGCACAGTGCTGAACTCGAAAGCCGGCACCGGAACAGAAATCAACAATGCTAGCTCCTTCTCAACATCAAAACTCAGCACTTGATCACCATCTGTAAGCCAGTGCAGAACACCACCTATATGCACACCTTTGTTCTTGATCAAATTGTGATCACAATGGCAAACTTCAGAGGATACCTTCCATTCTTTTGTTTCTGATGAGTACACATGAAATTCAATGTACCATTCCTCGTCATCATCCTCATCCTCATCCTCATACTCATCTAAGCAGAACTGAAGCTTCACAAGCTTGAATTTCACAAAGATTTCATTGCATTCTTTCCTCGAATCGCTTTCGAAATCGAATGCTATTCCTATGCTTTCATTCCTGCTAGGCTTTAGCTTATGCCACGGCCACTGGATTCTAATCCATTCCTTATTGGAAGGGTTGCAGAGATAAACAGATGGATCTGAGCAGGGGAAACAGCTTCGGCAGCACACGAGTCCGTCGCAGGAGGCCAAGATTACAACGTATTCTGGAAGGAAATCGAAGACGTTGTGAAGAACTTTCTTGGAAGATTGTGAATCAAGAGCGATGTGACTAACTGTCTTAATGTCATCACTGCACCATTGGAACTTCTCTTGGAAAATGAAACCGGTTAGGGACAATCCTGTCTTTTCCATTTGCGATTTGATGAACGGGAAGCTGGAAATCATGGCGCGCCAACCTCGTGAAACGCGCTTCATTCCCAGCAATGGCTTCACTTGAAGCCTGGACAGAATGTCAAACATGATGTCACCATTCAGAGAACTCTTCAACTTCTTCATTTCCTGAAAAACGAAAATACACAGAAATCAATCACGTTCTTAAGAACAATATCAGAATGTTAGGGATTTCTAATCCATCATGTGCAACAAATAGAACAGTGTACGGAAACAGCTCTCTTGGATCAAAGTATCAACAAAAACAAAGGGGAAAAACCGAAAAGGTATTGAACTGTGAACAATGGAAGATTTAAAAAAAAAAACCGATTATTAAAAAAAAAAGTTCATTCTGCATAAATTTGAGCTGAACCTGGGAAGTTGAAGCTGTTTTAACTAAAAACAGAAATTTAAAGAAGATGAAAGGATGAAGAAAATGAAAAGCGTTAATAAAAAAGATAGTGACCTGCATTACGATTGCTATGAGGAGTGAGAGAGAATTCGAACCGTCATGAAACAAAAATGGAAAGAATGGTGAAAAGAAGAGAGAGCGTTTTATGAGTGAATGAGTGAGTGGTAAAACTTTCAAAACAGAAACGCACTACTCAGTACTGCTACTCACACAGCAACGAACAGCACATGGAGAGAGAGAGAGAGAGAGAGAGAGAGAGAGAGAGAGAGAGAGAGAGAGAGAGAGAGGAAATTAACGGTTTCAGGGCAAAGGAATTTTGTTTTGTCTAAATCGGACGGCTGATATTAGAGAAAAGAGCTCATGGGTGCTATGATCAGGAACACGTGGCTTGCAGGAAGAATAGATTTTTCATAATTAAGAAATACCAAGAGTTTTTCAGAAATGATTTTTAATATAGGGATAGAAATAGTATTTTGGTTGAATATTGGTATTTGAAATGTATTACAGTAGAGAGATTATTTTAATAAAGACATTAAAAATGTCTTTTTTTTGTTAAGATGTTTATATGTGTCATATTATTATTGAACATCTTTATTAAACCGATTAATAATTTATTTTTTAATAAATTAGAACAAAATCGGTTTATTATAGCAACAATGATAAACCCAATTGTCTGTATTATAATTATTAGACCCGATTTGATCCGATAGAATTACACAATCTAAATCGAATATCTTAAAATTTTTTTATAAAAAGACAAATATATCTCTGACTTTTTGTTTTGCAAACATTTAAATCTCTAAAAATTTAAAAATACAATTAGATTCCTAAAAAAAATTAAGTTTATTGTTATTGTTATAAAAAATCAGTTTTATTCTAATTTATTAAAAAATTAAAAAATAATCGGTTCATTAATGTAGTACCTAAGCGTAGACGTTTTATGCTTCTTTATAGAAACATCTCCCTTACGGTATTGTAGGGGTGAAAAAAGGTGCTCAACACACACTTTACGTCCAGAATGATGATATGTGTCTAACACGCATTCGCTATATTGATTCTCCACCTGCAAAATCTACCTACCAAATAATCTAATTTTTAACAAAAATACTAATATTTTTTTCATATAAAAAAAATTAGCCGAATTCTTTATTTTTTTTTTCCCTCTGAAAATAAAGTCAAGGAAATGAAAAGGAATCAAGGAAATGATTTGAAGAAGTAATAACTAATAACAATAAAGGAATCAAGATGGTTAGCAAAGTGAAGCAAAAGGATTCCTTTGAAGAAAGTGATTTAAACACTTGTCCTTTAATTTCATTCATTCATTCATTTCCATAAGGAGAAGCTACTAATAACCAAGACATGGAAGCCAAAGAGGCAAGAGCTAATGGCATGCAGTTAGATGAAGATTTTGATCAGATTCTTCAGATTGATCTCAACGGTAGTATATTATATTATTTCTTGCTTGTACATTTTATTTATTTAGTTAGTTTTTGCGCAAAGGTGATGATTAGCAAGAAATTAATGACCTCTTATTTTTGTATTAATACCTTGAAGATTTTAAAAAATCTATCAACTTTACAGGTTTTAAAAGGGAGGAACTTAACGTCAAAACAAAGAGAGGGATCCTAACAATATTTGGAGAAAGATCATTGAGTGCATCAAACTATAAATTAGAATGTTTTAGGAAGGAATTCAAGCTTTCTAAAGATTGTGATGTGACTGAAATTCGCGCAAATTTTTCTGGTGACGTTCTTTCAATAGTACTGCCTAAAAAGCCCGAATCACTGGAAAAACAAACAGGTAAGAAAAATAAGAATTCAATTTGGGGAGTGAAGATAAGAAAGGGAACAGCTATTAAAGTTGCAACGATGGTGGTGATTTTGGTGGTGATGACTTCAATTGGTAATCAAATAGCTCAATTAGTAAATAGACACCCTCGTCATAACAAGGATGATACTAAGATTATTTTAAATTCTCATGCAATATGTTAAGATTAATAGACATGAGAAAAACGTTCTAATTTTAAAGTATATTCATTTAATAATAGTTATGAAAAACAAGATAGATTGTGAATATATATACACTTTTTTAAAACTTTGGATGTACAATTTTTTTATTAATTAATTTTTATTGTCTTTCTAACAAATCATTGCGTAGTAAAACAGTGTAATACCCAAGGTTAAAAATGGAAATAGAAACAACAAATTGGATAGGTTGCAAAAGTATTAAAATTTCAAGCGTAGTCAACAAGCCACCCTCCCAAAAAAAACAAGAGAAAAAAAATATCAGAAAATGCAAAACCCAGTGTACAACAGCTACGTGAAGCTCCTCGCATTCGATCTTCTCTCTCTCACCCAAACCCCTTCTTCTTCTTCTTCTTCTTCTTCGGTTTCGGAACCTACGTTCTCCCGCAGAGGCATCCCTCTCTCTCGTGCAGAGACACTTGGGACTGTTACATTCCGTGACCACAAGCCACATAAGTTCCTCCGCTTTCTCATCGACGACGGCACCGCCTCCGTCCCCTGCATCCTCTGGCTCAACCACATGACTTCACCCTACCTTGCTCGCCGCCGCCGCCCCGACGACCTCCGCCTCATTGCAGATTCGTCCGCCAGGTTTGCCGCCGAGGTTAGGGTTGGGGTGGTGGCGAGGGCGAGGGGCAGGATCGGGTGCTACAACGGGAAGGTGCAGCTCACGGTTTCCGATGTTGTGGTTGAGAGGGATCCCAATGCTGAGATACTCCACTGGCTCGACTGTATCAACCTTGCTCGTAACTGCTACAACGTTTTGCCTGGGCCCGGCCCGTCTTCTGCATGCAAGGAGAATCAAGCAGAATGACGCACCGCAGCATAGTTCTTAACTTGTTATCACTGAACTATTTTTTAAGGTGGGGTTTAATGTAAAGAGGTGAATGACTGAATGAGAATATAATTGTTACAATACTAAGAGTGCATTAGAATTTGGGTTCATTTTCTACATTATTATAACGTAGTATATTTTATATTTGTAAATTTCAAATCGAAAACCAAAATTAAATTTATAATTTGGTTAGATTGGATTTTCTCATATAAACAAACTGCGATTTCCCTTATCAAGAACTACAGAGGGAAATATGACATGGACAACCAAAAAATTATCATCAAAATTTCTGTACAAATCATTATTATACAATAAAACAGTGCTGTCTCACAAAGTGGATAGGGTAAATAAAAGGGGCATTGGAGGGTACCCAAAGGCCACAGTACAACTAGACCAAATACCCTAGTTGTATTTTTGAGATGAAACATGTATACAATAAACGATGAAAGATGGACCTTTCTTTTTAAATTCCTGACTCATGAGCACTACAAACATAATAATGAATTGGCAGCCGTATATAATGTCATACACAGTTTGTGCATGATCACCATTTTGCTTCTCAATTTCTCATCCTGTTTCTCCATGGCAATGGTTTTGTAAGCTCTGTACTTCGAAAGTCAGGGTAAGGCAACTCCTTCCGCATTTTACAAGCGGCATAGAATGATGTGGCAGTTAAGGCAGAGTTTCAACATCAAATCTATTTATGTCTGGTTCATTATTTAAGCTTAACCTGGAGAATTAGATGCACCTGCTTTTTGAAAATGGACCTTAGCTCTTCATTGGCCTCAATTCCTATTCTCCTGTATCAAAGAAACATGAATAAGCATCTAAAAAGAAGTTTGCAGCTTTTAATGATGCTCAAATTTTTAATGGAAATTCAACAAGGAAGAAGCAGGGAGGAGAAACAAATTTCGAGCATGCATTTGCACAAGGAGAATAGGTGCCTGAAAGCAGAGATTAAATTGGGAACCAGTTTTTGCCATATGCCCATATGCTTTGATTGAACTAGAATCACTACATTTAGTGGTTCTACAATAAGAAACTTGTAAATTGATAATATTGAAATTTGTAAAGTTACATGAAAGAAAGGGTGACAAAAGAATTTACCCAATCTTTGAGCCATTCTTCCCCACGAGAATCTTGCGTTGGCTTAGTTTGTTAGTAATGAAGTGTTGCTCGATCCTGAGAGAACCATCTCGTAACTCTTTCCAGTCAATCAAATGATGTTCAATATCGTACGGAATTTCCTATCATTGAGAGAAGGTTTTAATCAATATCTAAGATTCTAACAACACTACCTGACTCTATATGGTACTTTACTACTTTAGTCTTTAGAATATGAGATTAGTTTGAGGGTTTTTTTTAACTGTTATTTTATGTATTGGGTCCATGTTATGGCACTAATGTTTAATAAGCATAAAGGAATGGAGCTACAGACCAGCCAGCAGATGGACCTAGGAAAACTTCTATGCGTTAAATATCATGGTCCGAATGGGTCATCTTTTTTTACTCCGGCCTCACCAAACTTTTGTGAGGAAAGAGGCCAGCTACAAATTTTAAATGTTCTGAACCCACCCACAAAGAAAAAAAGGTTGTTTTGCTCCAGACTCCAGAGGCAGCAAAACACATATATAGGAATCCAATAATTACCTGATGTACATGGTCCAATAATCTTTCACGCACAACTTCTAAAGCTATCATCTTCATAACTTCCTCACTCATGGTGAAAGGATCTTCATCCCAGGGTCGTTCAACTGCCTAAGCAAAGGAAACAATTAAAAACTCAGTAAGGTTTTGATGCGTCATATCAAAGAGAGATCACTAGAAATTCTAAAAGTGTTTTCAGAAGAAAAATATATAGAGTGCAGCAATAAAATTAACAAAATTTTATCCAAGTGCAGCAATCTTGCCTTTCATACTCCAAAATTAATTTCCAAAAATGGAACGAAGGAAATCATTTGATATGGTTAACAACTTAATATATAGCAGATGTAGAGAAAAATACATGCCTGCTCCATCAGGTATTGAGTTAAATCTTTTACTCCAGCCCCCTTCAGTCCGGATATCATAAAATGCCTAAATAATAGAGAAGTGAAATTAGACGCTAGCTTGAGGACGAAAGTCAATTTGCATAAAATGTAGAAACGCTACTATGATACTAAAACCCAACATCTCCTCTAGTCTTTATACAAAAATCTGTACCTCTCATATCCAGGAAGATCTTTAAATTCTTCCACAACCTTCAACAAGTCTTTCTTTTTCTCTACTAAATCAATCTTGTTCATACACAAAACACGCCTTTGATTTGGAACCATTCGAGCTCCCATACGCTTAATTAATTTTACTACTCTTGTATCAGGCCTGCATTGATAGAATATCAAAAGGAAAGGGATGAAGTCTTCGACAACAAAAGTAACAAAACAAAATATGCACTTTAGAACGTGAACCTAATGAGAAAAATGTGAAGAGGCATAAATATGAAAGCAGATTGCATTTGTATTGTTAGTTCAATAAAGCAACAATGTATAGAAGACTTCCAGGGTTGAGATTGGAAGAGCCGTATATCCCATGTGGAACTATATATAGAGTATTTTGTGGGTTTGCTTGGTTCATAATAGAAACTGATGATAGACTTCCTGGTTCATTTATATGAAGATAAAAATATATATAGTGAATCTATGGCTAAGACTAACTACAGGATATATTAATATAATAACAAGACAAGATACTATTAATATCATAACTTTCTGAGATTCAAGGCTATATCTTATCTCTAATTGTGTATTAATTAGGGCACACAGCCTGACATCCTCCAACATCAATAAAATGGTAAGAGTTATTACCTGGTAATATGTCTGTGAACATCAAAAATAACTATGAGAACTTCATAGAGATTGACTGAACTCCATGCACTTTCCACCCGAACCTTGACATCCCTATAAGGATATCCACTGCAATTTAACATAAGCCCTGGTGTATCAAAAAAGCACTGCAAATAAAATATGATATGACTATGAGTACCCGATAAAAAGAAAAAATGCATTAAGAAATGAAACTCATCAAAATATATATATGTTCTAGAGTATAATAACCCATCCCTTCATGCAACATGCTGGATAGTAACCTCACTTATCCCTTTCACAACATCCAAGCAGAAACTAATCAGGTAAGCTACTCACAATTTGGGTATCCCCTTTTGTCAACACTCCGACAACTTCATGAGTTGTTGTGTTTGTCTTCCGTGACACAGCTGCAACCTTTGTCCCAACCTACAATAAATGAGCAAAACAATACAACACATTCAGAAATCTTTTGCTGAGATTGCTGACAATGGAAGATGCTAGAAGCAATTCTAAAACAATCCAATATGTATCAACAACTACTTTTTGAAAAAACTAGACTAGCAGTTCAAACCCAGTAAATGGGCTACTTACTATACTAATATGGCAACATAAGCTTAACTAAAGGCAAATGATAACCAATGGTTTGCAACATTGCTTTAGCGACGTAAATTGAAATTTGAATAGTGTAATCAAACCAGACTAGGGTAATTAACAAAATTACCGACTCAGACTCTCTCCTTTGCTAGAGTAATTCAGTCATAGCATAGAATCGCAGAAATTGATAAGCACATCTTCAAATAAAAGAAAGATTGTAAGTTTGAAAAGACATCTCAATAATCATAAACAGGCATGCTTGTCCCTTTATGCACCTCCAAACAGCTCAAGTCCACGTGCTATGCATTTTATTTCAGCCAACCACATCCCCGTTACCAAAACAAATACTGGCTGTATACAATACTATCAATATATATCGATATATCACAGTATCACACTATATGTGCCAAAAAATGAACTGGACTTCAATTAACTAACCAACTCCTTGACTGATAAAACTAACCAACTCCTTCACATCATAATGATTTTCTGAGAAAACTCTCAAACTTCTTTGGTAAGAATACAACTTATTAGAGCATATTACTCCCTAGTCATGAGAAATGAAATCCCTAAACATGACCCGTAAAATCTACATGTATCTCTTAAAATTAGTCTTCAGTAACCAGCCACATAAATCCATAGATTGACCTATACTCTTTTTATTCACCCTAATTTCCAACTAATTTGAATTCAACAAATACAAAGAATTACGAAAAAGGTTTAAAAAAAATAGAAAACGAACCATATAATTAGTGAGTGCAGACTTGCCGGCATTGGGGGCACCAATGATTCCAACCGATAACGATTTCTGGTCCTCTTCCTTCACCACTCCCAAACCCTTGGAATCTTCTTCCTCATCGTCTCTTCTTCCATCGACAGCCGCCTCGAGCAGAACCTTCGCGAGAACCCTGCGCCGCCTCTCGTCCTCTTCCTTGAGCTTAAGCTTGCCCTTGGGGCCTTCTCCGCCGAACACCAACTGGTCGGCACGTGTCCTGTACTTGTGGTCCCACGTGGGCCCACTCTCATGCTCTGTCTTCTGCTGTGGGAGGTCGAAGTGGGAACTGTCGAAGGCCGAGTTGGAATCGGTTTCAGTTTCGATTTCGGCGTGCGGTTGCGCGGAGAAGAAGCGATGGAAGACGGTTATTGATGGCGGTTGTGGTGAGTGTAGGGTTCTTCTCATGGATCTGAGTGTTGAAGTGAAGGCTTTCATTGTTTTTGGTGAATGGAGATTGGAGGGAACTGACTCTCTATTTGGCTGCGTCTTGTGTTGTGCGCCAACTGGGGTTTAATTCAGGGGTTAAGCTCTTGCAAATGAAACGCACCTTCAACCTGCGTTTTAATGGAGCCATTTCTACTCCCCTCAATTGGTCATGTAACAATTTGCAAATACATTAATTTTAAAATTAATTAATTATTTATTTTTTATAATAAAAAAATTCGTTTTATGATAAAATAAATTAGTTGCTAGCATTTTAAAAAATGAAAATTTATCTTTAATCTTTTCAAAAAAAATATCTAAAAATACTATTTGTATACTCAAAATTGGCCGATTTAAGTATTGTATATCTATATATAAATACATATATTATTTAACTCATTTTAATTTATATTTTGGTGAAAACCCAGGTGAAGTCACTTCACGTGAAGTTGATATCTGAGAGCTGTTAGATGAAAATTTAGTCAAATCAGTCAAATCATCTAACGACTCTCAGGTATCAACTTCACGTAAAGTCAACTGCACCTGAGTTTCCACTTTATATTTTATATAGATAAATAATTTTTAATATACAAGTAATATTGTTATAATTTATCTATTTATTTCTTAGGAACTAATTTTTTTTAATACTCTAAAAATAATGCACAATGTTAAATTGATCATGTGTGAAAAGTATACTCGATGAATTATTACACGTGTTAAAATATGGCTGTATTTTTTTATTTTAAGAATTTTAATTAAATATATTTGTTAGAAGACAAACAGAAAAGAGAAACACATTTTAAAACATTCCATTATGTCTATGGATGTCTTTTCAGGGTCATATTCAATCTTTTTCTTACCATTCAATTCGATAGAATCCAATAGAACTTTGTTTTATGTCCTTGTTATGATATTTTTTGTTTTAGTAATCCAATTCTCTATGTACTAAAAGCAACTTTAGATTCCTAGACAGATCTCTGCATCAAACAAGTTCCTAATTCAAAACAAATTCTGCAGAAGCATTCATTCACATTAAAGTTTCTATTTGTGACAACTACAAGAATAGTATTATGCATCAATAAAGGAGCTATTTCCCTAACTTCTATACATATAAAGCAAGCATACTTTATCAATGTTAATTCAATAATGAGTAAATGACATCATTGGTAGTTGTGTGCATCTTCACAATAAAATTCACAGAAGCAAATAAGAGTTCATGCAATCCTTCTAATTTTGATTATATTTTATTACACCTGTGGATCTTCCTGTCTATATATAATTGACTCCATCTGGTATGAAGGCCAGCTTAGAAAATAAAATAAATAAGAGATTTGAAAAACCTTAGAAAAAGCATCAACTACCCTCAAGGCATGCATACACAGCACTCTTATGCATAATATACTTCAACACCAAAAAAGAATAGCATCTTTCAGATTCAAATGCAGAGTTAAGAAAACTATGAGATTCTGAAAGATCATTTGAATATCTAGTTTACTTAGATCAACTAACTACTCTGACATGAGCACATTCATTACAGAACAGAGAAGATGATGAAAATATGCCTGACAATCAATCGATATAGTCTGAATAAAGAGAAGACTCTTGAATATCTGTCTGATAAAGCCAAAGAGGAACTGGGGATGATTTTAGCTGATTCTATGACCTTATATTTGGAAATGAGGTGATCCATGAAAGAAGAGTGATATATAGAAAAAGGCAACATTAAAACTTGGCACTTTTCTGACATGATCAGATTTTCCTATGACTTTAAGCATTGTTTTAGCACTCCATCCACAACTGTAGACAGCAACCATTCATCTTCCCTTACAACCCAATCCCATCATACACAGAATGCAGACAAGAGCTTACATAATTGCATATTTCTGTAGCATTATATGAATTCAATATTCAATGTGCAACTCACTTGTGGGATTTAAGAGCAAAAAATTTAACAATTTTACACATGAAGATCATTTGAGCAAAATTACCCACACGTTTATAGGTTATCAGAGGAATTGCTGATTAGCTATCTCATGTAGGAAGACCACTATTGGCTGTAAAATGGGAAAGCGACCACGCTGTACCCTTGTTCCCATTGACCTCAATAGCACTACATCCTGGAACCTTCTTTATTCCCATGTCTTTCATCTTACTTCTCACCTTGCTCACATCTTCCCATTTGTCAGCATAAGCATAAATGTTAGCAAGAAGTGTATGAAGACTCGAATCACTAGATTTAACTTTTGCTAGTGCCATAGCAAGCCTTTCACCCATATCGATATTGCCATGAAGTCTGCAGGCACTTAGCAAAGCACCATAAAGTGGAGCTATCATCTCACTGTTTTGATCTGGAAACTTCTTTATCAACTCCTCCGCTTCATCTAATAGTCCAGCTCTACCAAGAAGGTCAACGAAACACCCGTAGTGTACTAATTTTGGCTCAACAAGATATATTCTTTTCATGGAATGAAAATATTTACGGCCTTCTTCTACCAATCCTCCATGACAACATGCACTCAGCACAGCAATAAAGGTAATCCCATCCGGTCTTGCCCCAAATGTTAACATTGCTTCAAATAGCTCAAGAGCTTTGCTTGCCCTACCATTCATGGCAAGCCCATAAATAATTGAAGTCCATGTCGCAGTATCCTTTTGCCTCAATCCGTAAAAAACCTCCAAAGATTTCTCTATATAACCACATTTAGCATACATTTCAATCAGTGCAGTACCAACCACGGCATCGACTTTGATTCTGCTCTCATCTATGTAATTATGAATCCACTTGCCTTGCTCTAGAGCCCCCAATTGAGCACAACCAGTAAGGAGACTGACCAAAATGAACTTGTCTGGGTTGATTCCTCTGTTTTGCATCTCCTGAAACAATGCAATTGCCTCGTCAAAACGATTAAATTGCACATACCCATTAATCATAGCAGTCCAAAGAACAATATCCCGAGAGGGACTTCTCTCAAACAAAGCTCGAGCTTCATCCAGCTGACCGCAATTTACATACCCAGCTACCATAGTAGTCCAGCAATTCACATTTTTTTCTGGCATCTCATAAAAAATTTTCTGTGCTTCACTCAAACACCCACACTTACAATACATATCTAACAATGCATTCCCTATTTTAGCCGTTAAATCTAGTTCTTTTTTAATATAATTATGAGTTTCCATGCCAACTTTGATATTTTTCAATGCTGAACAAGCTGCCAGAGTACCTACAACTGTGGCTTCATTAGGCTTCTCATTGCTTTCTTTTTGCATTTGCTGAAAAACATCAATAGCTTCTTGGAATTTCCCACACCTTGCATATCCTGCAATCATGATGTTCCAAGAAACTGTGTCTCTCTCAAGCATTTCATCAAATAGCTGTTTGAAACAACCAACTTTACCCAATTCAGCATACATATCCATCAGTGAGTTACAAACATATGGATCAGACTCCAGTTCAGTCTTGACCACAAAGGCATGAACCTTCTGCCCTTCATGAACCTCTCCAATGCAACCAATAGCCTTCAAAACATAAGGATACGTATAATTATCCGGTGACATGGCATCATATCTCATTCGCCCAAAGAGAGAAACGGCCTCTCTAAAACTACCCCTTTTCACAAATGCTTTGATCATGATATTGTATACAAACAAACTAGGCTCGTGGATGTGGTTGAAGATTCTGTGTGCATAGTGAAAGTCTCCAACAGATGAGTGGACGCAAAAGGCCATGAGCTTGTTCAGGGTGTGCCTGTCTTGCTGTAAACCCACAGTACATATCGGGGTCTGTATTTGCTTGAGCTGGGACATACTTTTACAGCATTTGAGAAGGGAAATACATATTCCCTTCATTAGTTTTGCTGCATTGTTTAACATGATGTGGGCAAGTAGCAACACATTGAGTTACTGCACCATATATATAACTAAAAGTTAAGCACATCAATCAATTATTTAAAAAAATTGAAAAGTGTCCCATTCTTGATTCTTCTCCACTTTACAAAATAGCCATTTGTGAGACCTATGTGCATGCTTAATTATAGAGTTTGTGTCATGTTTATTTGGGTGAGAATCATATACTACAAGACACGGTGCGTCGCGATAAAGTAGCTCCTTGTAATGAATTATAAAATCTAATCAATATAAGCAATTTTCTACTCATAACTCATAAGGCGTGCAGTTAATTCAGCAAATTCAACAAATAAACATAACATCAAGTCCTAATGAACCTATGTAAATTGAAATAAAGGATGGAAGAAGAGAGGTTCATAATTTCAGAGAAAGGAAGGAACTAACAAACTGAGAGACAAAAAAGAAGAAAGAAAGGAACGAACCAGAAAAAAGGGAACAGACTGGACCTGCGTAGGAGATGGCGCGACCGTCTCGGCGATAGCTTCGAACTGCGCCTCCAGCAGCAGAGAGAACGGGAGAGTTGGAGCCGGATGGTGGCGCGCCGCCGGTGGTTCTTCCAGCAGCGCCACAGGGGATTTTGTGAAAAGGTGATATCTGTTCTGGGTTTTCTAAATTACCAAAATAACCCTCAAATTTTAAAAAACAAAAAGAAATGCTAGGCCATTACCGCCATGGCATTGCCGCAATTGCATGATTAAAAATCTTCCAACACAAATTAGAATGAAACATTTGAGGGCATGAATGAGCTTACCTCACCTCAGCACAGGCATACCACTCATCCTTGTTCTTCTTAGCGTCCTTTGAAGGCTTCCTTACAGTCGCAAGTGTAGTGTGTGAGTGGAAAGGAGGAGTCTGAAATTGAAATGGGGAAGGAAACGGAAATATGCGTTGATATATGAAAAATAAGAAGATAATCTCAACAAAGTCGTTGTAGTATAGTGGTGAGTATTCCCGCCTGTCACGCGGGTGACCCGGGTTCGATCCCCGGCAACGGCGCTTTTTCCTCTTTTATCCTTCCCGCGGCGCAACTAGTTTTAGGAACTTTTTGGATAACCCCTACCGTACTCCCTCCATGAGATTTTGTAACAAAAATGTAGCCAATCTTTCATCGTTTATTTTTTATTTAAAAAGAGGTTTTGACCGAACCATAAGTTATCATCTTCAATGGTTAAGACATCACAGGACATTCAATGTTCTTATTTTAAAAGCTCCATCAACTCACTGCTTTCTTTTCGTTCCGTAAGGACAAAAAATAAAAAACCAAAATACAACTTTCAATCACTTTTACTACCATCACTGTATCCTTTTCTTCCTCATTCTATGGCGAAGGTAAGCAGTGAAAGCTCTGTGACTTCCAATGGCCGTCGCGGCAGACAAGTAGTCAGCACCGTCTCTGAATATCATTTACACATTCTATGTTTCTAGCTACGTAAATGTTTTGTGAAGCTTGTGATCACCAAAATGCAGTTCCTTGTTAAAAGCTCCAACCTCAAAGCACCATTTGAACATGTATGGTTCCCAACTCATGATCACTGTGGAGAAAACTGCAAGTGCAAATTTGCAATGAACACTCAAAGTTACCATCCCTGGTAGATGAGAAATTATAATGAAATGTGCAAGTAATCTCATGCATCTTCCATGGCAAACTAAAAACACTGAAAGGAGATGAAAACAAAAGGGAGAGTTAAACTGTTAAAGCACCGCATACCTCTTCTACTTCCACCATCCACAGCAAGCAAGCACAACCAACAAGAAACAGAATACGCATTTCGAGACAGTGTCGCTGCCATGAAGAATAGTTAAATCCTCAAAAAGTTGGATCTATTCTAGTACTTGACAAACCCAAAACTCTGAGTCTTTCCGAGAACAGACTCGAGATCACCGTGAAATAAGCTTAATTGTTTTGCTACAGCGAAACCAGCATGCATTCCATCAACGGCTGCACTAACAATTCCACCGGCATAACCTGCTCCTTCACCAACTGGATACAGTCCCTTTACTGAAGTGCTTTCATAAGAGAGAATATCACGAGGAATCTGAATCGGAGAACTGGTCCTAGTCTGGAATGAAACATTGTTCAGCACAAATCAGCAACAATTATATAAAGTCACAACAGTAATGGGCTTCATACAGAAGTTTTAATTAATGGCTGCAAAATGAAGTAGGAGTTAGGGAATATCATAAGAATTTTATTACCTCTACACCATGAAGTAGAGCCTCCTTGCAGATAAATCCTGGTAACTGAAAATTTTGGAAGTTTGAAAAATTAAATTAAATAAATGAATATCATGGAATGAGTAATGCTGTTAGATAATTTTATTAAATCCAGTGGATACTAGATTAGTAAGAGCATGAAAGTCACAAACCTCCTTGTCAAATTTCACTAGTGAATGTTGCAAAGCTTCAGTTATATGATCTGGAAATAGCTGATGAAGATTTGCTGCCTTCACACCCAAACGATAACTTGATGGGGGTAGAGAAGATCCTGGCACAAAAGTAATTCTAAGCTAAGCTAATTTAATAGCTGAAAGCCTGAGAGAGTAAGAGTTAAAAAAAAGGTAATAAATAATAATTGATCATTTTTACCTGACAATTTGTTGAGAAAGTCTGTAGCTGTCTGCACAGGCACTATAAAATTTCCTCCGCCCATCATAGCAGCTTTGCGTTCAAACTCTCTCTAAATAATAGAAATATTAGATAAAAATAGATGCCGCCAAATTTCTAGATATGCAGACTATAGATATTCTGTACTTAACTGATTAAATAGTTAAAACTTTGCACTAGGGATTATATTTATTATAAACAATAGGCAAGAAAGTTGTTTTCGATAATTAAAAACACCTGAAAAAGTATAATGAAACAAACATTTTGTTTAAGTATTTAAAAGAATAAGAAGAAAAAACTCAGATTACATAAATAGATATAACTACCTGAAATTCAACCCCTGCAAGAGGACCATAGTAATTCAAAGCTTCAAAATCCTTCATTGTGACTGTCACCACAAGTGCAGCATTTGCCCACCTAGATGCCCGCCGAGAGAATGACATGCCATTGATGCACATTTCTGATGGATCTGTGCTGGTGAGAACAACCTATAAGTTCCAACATTTCACAGTTTACTAAGTTTGCTACATACATTATACCCTATTGTTAAGTGCTCCAAACAACTAATGCATCCATTACAACCAAATATGCTATCCCCTATTGTTTGAAAATAATTAACTAATTTTTGTCATGCCGACATGCCGTCACTAGATAGGAACAAACATGACATGCCATGCACCTTTATTTGCATGGAATCAATACAGAAAAGAAACATACTCCAACTAATATGATAGAAGTAAAGGAGAATGCATACCTGCCCACCGGGACACATGCAGAAAGAGTAGCAACTACGATTTGCTACCATTGGATCATATGATTCACGTAAATCCTCTTTGTCAATATAGTTGGCAACTTTGTAATCAGCCACGGGAACTTTACCACGTCCACGAGCAACCTCAGATGCCAATTCAGAATACTACAAATTTAAATGGATAAATTTGCATGGATCATAATCTTGATAAATGAATAAATTAGCTGTAATAAACAGTTTCAAATGTAAGCAAATAAAATAAATCTTTATCATCTCATTTTTCCACCAATTAATAGTTCTAAAGTACTATATATTATTTTGTATAGATTTTTTGTTTAATTTTATTCATTGGGATCCAAAAGGACATGTCTTACCAGTACTTGTGGCTAAGTATGGGTATAAAACAAAAAAAAATGCAATAATTAATTAATTACCAATCATTTAGTAATAACTAATAAGAGTTCCTTGTCATAGAGATTTGGCCAAGTTTTTACATTGGTTGTTGACAACCTAAAACAACCGTTCTATTTCATTCGGATTTGGGAATTGAGACCGACTATGTAACACTTTGCAATAAATTTAACATAGACGAGTTTAGCATAAGTTTGATGTGGCAAAGAAGAGAATGCTTCGATGGATGATCTGTCAAACTCTAGACAGAATCAAGGAAGACATTAGAGTTTTGCATGTAATATGGAATATTTTAATCTTATAAGGATAAACATGTAAACTAGTTATTTTTACTTTTTTAAAATGTGTAGAATTCAGTTCCGCTGATTTCCACCCATAATTTTTTTGGGGAAGAGAAAATGGCTTTTTAGGGAGAATCTGGTGAACCATACCATCAATTGAGATGTCATAGTTTGGCAAACTTGTTAAACATATTTCACTAGACCAAACTAATGTAAATTATCTTGCAAATTCATCTGACATGCCATTGCAAAGGAATTCAACCAAAAAATTTTAAAATATAAATAAATTTAAAGAAACACAAACAATTTTGACTAGATTCAAACCTGAATGCTATTTATTAGTTCTTGAGGATGCTCAATCCGTAGCCCAACCTGTAAGGAATCATGACGATAACAATTGTAAAAGCAAACACCAAAATATAAGATTATTTTATTCCTCTAGAAAGACGCCTCAAATTTGCCAGAAGGGCATATAATGTTACAGATGGATAAGAAAACAGAGAAGCATCGGGAATATAACAAAATGGTATCAAAATTATAATAAATTGAAATATATACTTATAAGAAGATGTCTACAGAAACTCACAGCAAAATCTTTTGGTATCAATTCCACGTTATGGGAAAGAAGCATTTGATATATATCACGAGCAGAATGACCAACAGCCAGAACAACTGCATCATATTCCATCTTCTGGCTTCTTAACCGTAATTTATCAGCTGATTCTGACACTGTAACCCCCTGAGCATGTCCGTCTTTTATAACTATATCATCTACCCTTGTCCCAAACTTGATGGTGACCTGAAACAAAAAGGCAGCAGTTGACCAAAATGAAGACAACTTCAGAAAGGGAACCTGGGAAAGTACATCTACATAATTTACATAAGAGTTTATTCTCAATCGAAAGAAGTGGTTGGAACTCACACCCAAATCTTGCAGATGTCTCCTAAAGTTGCGAAGTAATGGAACCAGCCTATCTGTTCCCAAATGAGGCTTTCCATCGATCAATATCTGTTCTGGAGCTCCAAAATGCACTAGAGTTCTCATAATCTAAAATGAAAAAAACCTTTCACCTATTGAGTAACTAATGGCATAGAAGTATGAAAAATAAAAAAATTAAAATAATGAGACAGAAAGAATTCAAAGATTTATCCCAAATTAAGAGAGCGTGCATAACGAGTTTACAAGTGCACAGCATGGGAACTAACCGCAAGAACACTGCCAGTGTTACGTCCTATTCTAGTTACCAATTTTCCATCACTCCAAGTACCTGCACCACCCTGCCAAACATAAGTGCTTAATAAATGAAAAGGTAAAACACACAATAAATCACATAGTAGAAAGACTAGTTGAATAATGAAAGAAATGCAAGAATCACGGAAAATTAACAGAGGTAACCAAATACCGGTAGTTATATCCCACTTATGATTTTCAGATGTATTGTTTAATCTCTTACAAGTTGCGACCAACACGAGCATTACAAGGGTGCACATAATTTTCAAAAACACTAGTAACATGTCAGGATAAAATTCCTGCCTATTGGCTGTCATGAAAAACAATCAAATTGTAGCTACAAGACTGTACAAGAATATAACCAAGTAAAATGTGATCAATGTTGCAATCATGAATGAAATATCTATTTACCGAGATAATAAACCATCATTTAAAGAAATAAATAAAAATGCATAGAACAACCTCTCCGAAGCAGAAGTTACTTTCCAACTCTAGAATTCGACGAACTACAAGAGCACCAATATCACGCCCTCTTTTTTCTACTGGTTGCCCTCTTTCTATTATAGTAACATCTGCACCAAGCTCTGCAAGAACAAGAGTAGCAAATAGGCCAGAAGGCCCACCACCCACTACCACAATTTTAGGCTTTCTAGAAACTTTGGTCTGGTGCAACTCCCCTGATAAAATGCTATGTCCATTTTCCCCTTTCACTGCAGTCTCTTTATAGTCACGTACGATACTTATCAAATCACCACAATCTTTTCGGTCTTGCATGTGTTCCACAAGGCCGACCTTGGGCTCCAACCGAGAGATGAAGTCGCGAGTTCGAGGTTGCAGGCTGATGAGTCTTTCAACATCCACATCAACAGTATGCACAAATTTGGGCTCCTTGACTCTCTAAAAGAGCATCAACAAAACCAAATAAGATGATGAAGTGATAGCTTCTAAAGCAATTTTAAAAACCTTGTTTTACTTGTAACATGGAAAAGTATGAGCAATGAACTACTTCAAAAGTTATGAACATCACATATGCATGGATGAATTCCACGTACACACTATCCAGCATACATATAATTACATGTCAAAACCAAATAATTGAAACTTAGCAGACATAGATTAAGGGGGCCTTTGGTTTGCTTCTTTTCACAAAAACTCAGCTTTTCTTTCTTCTTTTAACTGATGAAAAAAATCAATTCTCACTTCTCACATTTTTGTGTAAATTTTATAAGTAGCAAGACAACTTGAGCCAGCAGTAGCAGAAACAACAAAACTGGACTACAACCAATAATCAAGATCTTAATTCTGAGAAATCTAAGCATTTCTAAGGACACGAGTTTAATGTAAAATTGCTTTCCGAATAATCAGAATCAAGCGCACCCTAAATAAGTCTAAGAGTGGTTTCATATCATGCACCAAAGCTTCCATAACCAAAAGTTCTAAATTAGCACAAGACAAATAAATTTAAAAAAAAATGGACAAAAAGCTATGCAAAATTCAGGTAAAAAGAAAAATATTCCTCCTAATTTTAAAATCAATCATGCAAAATGTAAACCACAAATCATAACTGTGATGAGGCAGATGAATGTTACTGTTACATACCTTGCGAGCATCAAAGGACTTCCTAACAACCGAGAAAGCTTCTCGTGGCAACAACGAAGCAACCTGACACACCATTCGAAAGAAAAAAAATTTAAACACTCCACAGAAAAATTAAAAAAAAAAATGTTGCGGAATTGAAAGAGAAGTAAAAAGAGTAGTTAGTTAATTACCGGAAACTTGAGAACCTTAGCAATTTGTTGGAGAAGGGCATCGGAAATGTCTAAAAAGTCCTTGCCAGGGTCTTGATCGAGTGGAACGAGGAGCTTGAATAGCCTCCATGTGCCCTCGAACTTGTTAGTGAGCTTGGAACCGGAAAGGAGGTGTTTGTGCTTGGTTCTGAGCTGCTTCTTCTCCGAAGGGTACCGCTGTTTGCCGGTTCTCTTGCTACAGAAGATGCGCACTCTGCCTTGATAACTGGGAAGGTTGTTAAAGCAGAAAGCAGTGTGGATCTTGGGAAAGGCGCAGGAAGAAGAGGGAATGAGCGCCATGGTCAGTGTGCAGTGGTAAACTGGTAATACTCATTTGGATAAGCCCCGCTCTCAAAGTATTCACTATTCAGGGCTTGTTTGAATATCTTTTTTCGAATTATTTTATTTTACAAAATATTAAAAAAATGTAAATTATAATTTTTTAAATATTTTTATTTTTATTATTAAAAATTTGTTAAACATATTAAAAATAAAAAATAAAAAATTTTATTAAATTTTTTTTATTAACTCAATGATACTCAAATAAGGTGAAAACTTAGTTGCAGTCGACTTTACGTAAAATTAATAGCTGAGAGCCGTTAGATGAAAATTTAGTCAAATTACTCAAATCATCTAACTGCTCTCAACTATCAACTTCACGTGAAGTCAACTGCACCTGAGTTTCTACCCTCAAATAAATGCTCTGTTAATGTTTATATATCATTTTGCAAATTCGCTCAATTTAATCACTAAATTTTTACTCATCTCACAATTTATTTATTGAAATTTTAATTAATTTAATTTATTCTCTAAAATTCACAAACATACTTATATTGATTTATAAAATAGGAATTATATTTTGATCATTAAAATGTGAATAAATTACATAAATAAATTGATTGAGAATTAAAATTATGTAAATATTTTAAATTTAATTTAATACATACATGTTTTATTTGACCTTCTATGTAAATTCGATTTACAATTTTTGATGTAAATTAAATCAAGTTAATTTGATTTACTATTGGTACAATATATACATACTAAAACAAATTCAATTAATTCTATTTACATTAAAAAATTATAAATCAAATTTAATTTATTTGATTTAGGTCAACAAGATATGCATATAACAAATTTAACTTATGACATTTACATCATTTTAATTCTCAATTAATTTATCTGTGTAGTTTACCTTAGAATATATTTATAAAAATCTAAGTGGCATGTCAAATGATAAATAATAGTATGAATAGGGGTGGCAATATGTATTATATCCGTGTGGGTACCCAGTCTGATCCTACCCGGTCGGGTAGGGTTGTCAACCTGATCCGCAGTGGGTAGGGTAGGGTGTAGGTTGAGTTTCAATCCTACTCGATTAATTCGCACCTATATATGTATATGTTATATACTTATATAAAAATATGTTTCAAGTGGATGTTGAATTAAAGATCTCTCAAAAAATGAAAAAATCCTTAGCCACTAAAAGAAGATTATTAATTGATAATTTAATACTTTTTTTTACATAAAAGTCAGTTCTATTTTAAATTATTATCAATTTATATAATAATGTTGTATTTTTTTTATAATCTGCAGGTAGGGTCGGGTACTCGCGGGTTGAGAACGGATAGGATTAGGGTTGAGATATTCTCAACCCGCGAATAGAATAGGGTTAAATTTATATGAAATTTTCAACTCACATGGAGGGTTAGGGTTGGCTCCAAACTCTACCCTATCCTACCTATTACTACCCCTAAGTATGAATGTGAACAGCCCATATTAACTCACATCTAACAATTCAGATTAAGTATTTTTTTTAAGTAAAAAATTAAATTAATTGTCTGTCCAAAAATTCTGAGCATTTTCTTTTTCTTCCATGTTAATAACCATTGTCCATCTCAATTTTTTCTTTTTTTTTTAGCTTATAACTCCAATAAAATTCCATATATTTGAATTATGGAATGTTAAAAAAAAAGGAATAATGTACTTGAGCATTTTTGGTGGAAGGAACATGAGCAATCAAAATGAACTTATTGATATTAGGGTAATAGAATTTCAAATTAAATTGACAGAAAGTAATTATTGTAACCTATTTATGAATATCTAGGAAGAATTCTAGAAAGGGCAACAAAGACCGCAAATAGAAAGAGTAACAGGCCAGTGAAGTTCACTATTAATGCTTCTTGGCTCCGGAAAAGTCCCAGAAACTGAAAATATTGAGCCAAACCCAATTGAGCTGTGCCAACTGAAAGCAAGAAGATGACCATTCCAATAAACCTGTGCCATGGCAATAGTGATGCTCTTGTGTACATTTCTGCTCCCGGGAAGAAGAAGGCAAAGAATCCAAGAATATACTGAAAAAAAAAAAGAGAGAAGGGGCGGGCGGGGGGGGGGGGGGTAATTAAAGTGCTTAATTAGTTAGTTCAATAACAAATAGAGATATATCCAAAATCAATCTTTTAAGGTAGCATTTGGTAGAAAAACATATACTGAAAGATTAATACTGAGAGATAGAGATTTAGAGACAGTGACTGAAATAAATCTCAGTATTCTATTTGGTGTAAAGTGGGAGACAAAAATTGAAATAAAAATGAAGTTCTAATTTAATTTGTACAAAAGATAAAATTAGAATTAATTAATTAAAATGAGAGTATTTTAGGTATAAAATGTTATTAAAGTTTCAGTCTCTGTCTTTAAAAGTTTCAATCTCTATATGTCCCCACTTTTTGGAGGTACTGAAATACTAAAATTTTGGGGATAGAGACAAAAATTTTAGTATCAGTCTCTAAGCCAACAAACATAATATTGAGTCTCAATCTCCCCGTTTTCTGTCACAGTACCTTAAAAAAACGCTACCTAAGGGAGTGCTTGTTTCTATGGGACTGGAACTTAATATTGTATTCGGTAATTAGAGACTGAAACTAAAATTTTAGTTTTAAGAAATAAAATTCAATTCTTTTAAAAAGCGAAGACATATGGGATTAAAATTTTTAGGAATGAAGATTAAAGTTTTAATATTCTTTTAATAATTAAAAATATTTTAATAAATATTTTTATTTTATCTCAATATTTATCTTGAACTAAATAGAATATTAAAATATAATTTAGTATTGTATACTTTACACCAAATATAATAAAGAGACTTAATTTAATCTTAACTTCTAGTTTTAGTCTCTCAGTTTCGGTCTCCATTCCAAATGTAGTCTAACGAATTTTTAGTTAAAAATTTAATAAATTTAGTTTGTATTTTTATTTTCTGTTTTTATTTATGTTTATAAAATTTAATGAAGTAAAAAGAAAAAATCTAAAGTGAACAGTAAAAAAATGTTATTTTTATTTTTGTTTCAAATTTTTTAAAATAAAAAATTTTGAAAATAAAATAAAAAATAAAAAGCCAAACCAACTGCACCCTGTTTTTAACAAATTCTAATTGTTAAATTAGCTTTCTAACTTTTTATTTTGGTAGACAAATAATCAATATGTATGTTTCCATTAAAAAACTAACAGAAATTATCTGTATAAAGAAATTTTATATCATTTGTAGAAATTAAATTAACTGAAATTTTTTAACATTTAAACAGACAATCTAATTTGAAAACTAATTTATTTAATTGAGTGAAAAGTGGAAAACAAACTTGATAATTAAAATTTGTTAAAATAAAAGATATCTTCGCTGAAAAATAAAATTTACCATAAATAAATTTAAGATACTTATTATTAGTACCTGCAAACCAAAAAAGCAGATAGCTGACATGCCTAACCATGAGTGCAATGTATACATGTTAGGAAGGCCCTCCTCTTTCTTGAATTTGAAAACTGTGACAATTCCTAAAATTCCAGTTGCTAGAGCTACCAGATGCAATAACAAGTGAACCACCTTCAATGATCTCTGTTTTCCAGGGGCAGATTTGTATATCATGATAGCTGTTGCAAGTAATAATATAAATGTATCACAATAATAATAATAATAATAATAATAATAATAATAATAAAGGTTAAATTACACCGTTGGTCCCTACACTTTCAGTAGTAAAATTAAAATTAGTCATTTCACTTTAAAAGTTTGTAATTAGGTCCCTAAAGATAATTAAAATTTGCAATTTAGTCTCCGTCGTTCAAAAATTATTTGATTTAACAGAATATTCTCAGTATATTATCTATTTTAACAGAATATTCTCAGCATATTCTGAGAATATTCTGTTAAATCAATATTTTTTGACCGGCGGGGACTAAATTATAAATTTTAATTCTCTTTAAGGACTCAATTACAAACTTCTAAAGTGTAAGGACTAATTTGTAATTTGACTAAAAGTGTAGGGATCAACTGTGTAATTTAACCTAATAATAATAATAATAATAATAATAATAATAATAATAATAAGTTATAGGCTAAAAGTTTTTTTTTTAATTATTAGTTATAATATAGAAAATAATCAAAACATAGCTTTGCTTACCTTCTCCACTAACCAAAACAAATCCAATTGTCATTAGAAGTGGATGTAGCTACACATTTTAAAGACCAAAAAAAAAAATGGAATTATTAGTCAGACATATGCATGCATTAATTCAAATAAAAATTGATATAAATAAATACATAAACAATAATTGATCATTGCTTGAATTGAACAAACTCACATTAAAAATCTTGGCTTTGTTTGAAGAATTGAAAGCAACACCTTCACGGAAGTGTAGCAACCAAACTAACACAAGTGTTGTTATTGCTATGAACAACAAATGTACAAGAATGCTAACATGGAAGCTACCAACCATTCTTGCCTAACTCAAAATCAGAATTTAGAGACCTTTAAAATTATTATTATTATAATTAGAATGCCAAATGATATATAAGACTAAGAAATAGCTTCAAATTGGTTCTGCATATATAGATGAGGGTCAAACCAAAGTAAGAATAGAACTAAGCATATATTTGTACGAAGATGCTAACAAAAAAGTGACATAGAGAAAAACGTTATGCCGGCAGTTAAGTGATCATTTTCATGAATGGAGATGGCATTGATCAATGCTTATTAGTTGGCTATTACAAAGTTAGAATTTTAAGATTATAAAAGTTATAACAAGATCAGTGCAAGGTTTTAATTTTCTTTGGGTATATGACATCATAGTAATATATATACACACTAATTTTAAATGGTTAATTACTTAACCTTTTCGATTTGATGACTTGATTTCTTATAATTAAGTCAAAGACTATATATTTATAGAGCATGGCTTAAAGAACCATGTTTCGAATCGCCTTGTACATACAGTAACTCATTGGTCAGCGGTAGACTCTTAAATGAAGCTCAAATTCGCGACGGATTAATTATTGACTTATCGGGTTGAAAAATATCGTGAAAAACAAAAAAAAATCAGCAACAAATTACATTTGTAGCCCACAGTTAAAGGACAAAAAATGCTGATAAATAAATGGTAATAAGTTATAATTTATTCATTGTTATATATTTGCATGTTTATGGATTTCCGATATTTTTGCAACTCTATTTTTTGTCTTGTTCTATAAGATGTTATAGATTAGATCTCTATTTAAAGATTTATCGTTTTCTAAAGTCTAAACACTTATTTAAAAAAACTAATAAACTAGACTAATTCAACTTGATTTAGTAAATGAATCTTTCTGATTGTATTCTCTACTTCTAAGTACATAACCCAACCCACAAACTAATAGATTTCAACCCATCTTAATTCATAAAATTGCGTTCGGCTTGGTTGATGAATTGATTATCTTCAATTTAAAATAAATTAGTTAAATACAATTTCATTAAAAAATAAATAACATAAGTAAAATTAGTCCTTAAATTTTAAATCTTAAAATTAAGAAAAACTTTAAAGGATTAAAACTTTTTAATTTAATAATGATTTAATCTAATTTCATAACTTATTATATTAATAGTTAATTAAAAACAAAAATAAAAAACTAATACTATTCACTTAAAATTTTAAATTAGCAAAAAAGGACAGAAAATAGAAGTGTATATAAATTTTTTTACGGTAAATAGATGTACACTAATTTTTTAATGAGTCATCTGTATACACTAATATCAAGTTTTATTGTTATTTATATTTTTTTGTCGCTGAGTAATTTTTTTTTGTCAATAATGGCTATCAAGTAGCTATATACATGGTGTAATATGACCCTTTTGATAACACAGTAAAAACTAAATGATAAATTATTAAATTTGTTAAATTTTAATAATAAAAAAATTCCAAGTGATTTAAAATTTTTATTTTCTTCTTTTTTTTATCCAAAATTTACTTCGAACATAGTGGTGACAGCAATTTCTGAGTTACATCTTTGATCTATATCCACTTTTTGGAGAAGGAAGGAAAAGAAAGATGTAATAAATTCAATAATTTATTATTTAGCTTTAATGTGTCATCATCAAAAGGGTCACATCACACAATGTACATAGTTACCTGACAGTGTTAGAAAAGTTACTCAGACGAAGAAAAGGTAAAAATGACAACGCGACAACGGTACTTAGGAGTGAGCACGGGTGATGGGTATCCGATTATCCATCCGAACCCGAACCGAATCAATTAAATTGGTTATGGAATCAACGAGTAGTCGGATCTGATCCGAACCAAACCAATGCCTCTTTTTAGTAATTGGTTCGAGTAATGATTCTGAGGTGCATAACTCAAACCAACCCGTCAACCCAATCATATATTAATTAAATAAAAAAAATAAAAATTTAAAAAATATAGATATGCCTTTTAATGTTTTTGAGTTTCTCACCCAATAACCCTAACACTAACAGCGGTTTTCTTACTCTATGGAATAAACCCTAGTAGAGTAGTTTTCTCAAATCTCACCTTACCTGTAAGTGATACTACTGTTGGAAGTAGGGGTGGCAAACGGGTCTCAACCCGCGCGGGCCAGCCTGCGTAACCCGTCAAAAAAGGTGGGTTGGGCTGGAAAATTAGGACCGCCAAATAGCAAAAACTCGCCTAACCCGCACTGCTTAAACCGCGGGTTTTGGCGGGTTTTGGCCGGGGGGCGGGGCTTCCCCGCCGGGTTTAGTGTTTTTTTAATGAGGGGGTATTTTTACAATTTTTTGGCCAAAACCTAACTTCCTCCAACCTAACATACAAGAGTATGAAGATAAAAATTGAGTGGTTTGGATTATGTTTATGTTACTTTGAAGAGAATATTTATAATTATGTTTATTTTGTTTTGGAGAGAATATTTATACTTATGTTTTGAATGAAAACTTGGTTTATAATTATGTTTATTAGATATTTATAATTACAAAGATTTTAATGTTTATGAATATAAAAAATATAATTTTTTATGCTTTTAGAAATTATAAATTTATTAATATGGTTGTGAAATTATATATATTGTTTAGTAGTTAATAATAAAAAAAAAAAAAGAGGAGCTTAGGCGAACTTAGCCCGCCAACCCGCCAGCTCACTGTTAGGCGGGGCGGGGTGGGATTCTAGGACCGCCTCACTAGGCGGGGCGGGGCGGGCCAGCCCGCCAAAAGGCGGGCTTTTGGCGGGGTGGGGCGGGCTTCCCCACTTGCCACCCCTAGTTGGAAGCACTTCTTCTCCAAGTGCAGCCACTCCCATTGTATTTAATGTGTTTAGATTTTAATATATTTGGTGTTTAACATATTTAAATTATTTCTATTGATTTTACATGTTTATTATACTTGAAAATTTGTAAGATAAAAATTTTGTTTTTTTTTTATTTTTTTTAATAAATTTCTGTTTCATCGGGTACCAAATTATCCGAACCGAACCAATCTGCTTTTAATCAGTTTAATTTGGTTCGAATACATGTAAAAAAACATAAATCCAAATCAATTATAATTCAATTGGTTCGATTTTAATTTCACGCTAAATCTGAACAAACCCGACCTATGTTCATCTCTAACTATACTTAATACTTTTTTTTTTATCAAACAGCATAATCTCTCTGTACTCATCTAAAAGTTATGGGTTCGAATTTTTCTATTTTTGATAAAAAAACTGTACTTAATATTGGTGTGAACAATAACCCAGTAAAAAATTAAAATATTCATTTATTCACTTAATGAAAATGAGTACTTTCGTCGATTCGTCGTAAAATTAGAGAACATGTCATCTTTAACCGTTTACTGAGAACTGTTGGTTAAACCCTAAGAATTGAAAGTTACTAGTTACTGCTATTATGAAAAGCTAGGGCAAGGGTTTTAGGTTGAAATAGTGGTAGTAATGAAATGAAGGTTTCATTCTCTTTTGTGTAATACATAGCATGTTGGTGGCAACAACGCCATTTCTCAGAAACTTGTTCAGCTTCCGCACTCACTCTCACTCTCACTTCTTTCGAATGGCAGCAACAAGTTCAACCAGTTCTATTCTTTCCGAGCATTCCGATGCTTACGCGCCGTTCAAGCGCGTGTGCGTTCGCGTCGGCACACACAACGGCAGCTTCCATTGCGACGAGGCGCTTGGCTGCTTCATGATTCGACTCACCAACAAATTCTACAACGCTCAAGTTGTTCGCTCTCGTGATCCTCAGGTCATTTTTGTTTCTAATTTTTAATTTGTTCGTTTCTGAAAAAATGTGAGCTGTTGTTTGGTTGATGAGAACCTGTTGATTTATTTTTTTTTTTTTTCATTTTGACTAGAAAGAGTGTCTTTTATTTGCTTGGTTGATGAGAAAATTTGGTTTATTTATCTAAGTTTTATGATTAGTGATTTATGGATGATTCTGAGCTATTTGTTTAAGGTGTGTTTGTGAGTTTTGATTTGGAGAGGTGGAAGGGAAGGGATTTGAAGAGTAGCAGTAAGTTCATTTTACTCTTCAAAATCCCTTCCCATGTACCCTTCCAAATTGGAACTCGGAAACACACAATTTTCTGAAAATGTAGTCAGTTAGCGAATGGGATAACATAGATTTATGTATATATGCCTTAGCAGTGTAATTGTTTAATGTTGAAATGTAATTTTGAAAGGGGGAACTTTGATGGGGTTTTCTGTGGAACTGTTATCAATTATGAGCAATGAGAAGTTGTTTGAGTGAGGCAGTAAGGACTAAGGAGTGTCTATGTTGCTAAGTTTTAGGGAAGAAATTTTGGTTGTTGCATTGTATGTATAGAAACTAAATGGAGTGGGAGTAATCGTGTCCTTCTCATTACTTGTTGATGTTTTTGTTTGAATATTGAGTCCTGGTTTGTAGGTCTTGGAGGGTCTTGATGCCGTTCTTGATGTTGGGGGAGTGTATGACCCCAGCCGAGATCGCTACGATCATCACCAGAAAGGTTTTGAGGAGGCTTTTGGCCATGGCTTCTCAACCAAGTTGAGTAGCGCAGGTCTTGTTTACAAGGTGCTTTTCTTATCTTAAAATTTTATTTTGTTTTTGGTCTTCTCACTTTTTGTAGCTGGTGGCTAATTCCCCTGTTTTGGTACAGTCACTGATATTTTCATGAGAAGTTTTATTTCAAAGATGAATCTTCGTTAATAATTATATTATGCTTCTTTGTTTCTCTCTGTATAGCACTATGGAAAGGAGATTATAGCTAAGGAACTTAGGGTAGATGAAGAGCACCCAGATGTGCATCGCATATATCTGGCTGTTTACAAAAGCTTCATGGAGGTAATACATTTTATACTAATTCTTTCTTGCCTTATCCAACTTTCTGTTTGTTGTATTCTCTATTGGAATGTCTTCTCTTCCATGCGTTCTTTTTGGGGTCAATAATCGTGATGTTCTTATTGGGTGAAATTTGAGCTGAGGAGACTTAGGGGAGATTCATGCAGATAGTGAATACTGAGAGGGAAAATATGCTTCATTTCTTTGTGCACTAGGATAGTGAGTGGTTTTTAACTGGAGGATGGACATAATATAGAGAAATTGTATCAACAAAATAGGAAAACTAAGTTTTACATTTGAAAACGGACTCTATCTACATTGGCATTGTTTTACAATGAGCGTTCTATTTTTTGCTGTGCTTTCATAAAATACTAATGTAAGAATGCTTTCTACCTTGCTATTCATCGTGACATCTAGGATATCAGTGCAACTTCTTTTGAAGTGTAAACTTTTTGTTCTCTTCTTCAACACCATCAGATAATGTTTGTGGACTTCTAGGGCTTTTTCTGAGAGTTTTCGTTTCTTGACTATAACAACTGGTTTGGCTTATGTTGTTGGGTGCTAATCTGAGAACCACTTATTCCTGGGCTTAATTTGTAAATCTTTTCATAACAATGTTGTTATCTAATTATATCAGGCAATTGATGCTATAGACAATGGAATAAATCAATATGATACTGACCAGCCCCCAAAATATGTGAATAATACACATCTGTCCTCAAGAGTGGGAAGGTTAAATTTAGATTGGACAGATCCTGATCAGTCATCTGAAAAAGAAAATGAAGCCTTTCAACGTGCCATGGTTCTTACTGGTAGCGAATTTATGGATGTAAGTCTCCTCTCCTCATTCCCTTCCTTTGTGATCACCAAAATAAATAAGAGTTTTTTTTTTTTTTTTTTTTAATTTTGTTCTTTCCTGCTCATGACCTGTATAATGTTTTTTTATCAAGCACAAAAGATATTGACATATGTATGTTCGATGACTCATCCACTTAGGATAATTTTATTTATTTTTAATTTTTGATAAAAAGAAGAATATTTCTAATATGAAGAGATGAATGATAGAGAGAACGTTGGAGGGCAAGAAATCCTCTTTGCAAGAGCATGAATGAACAAAAGGGAAAAAAGCATTAATGAGACATAGCTTCTAATCTCTCAACTTGTTAGACAGAAATTTCTCCTAAAAGATCATTAGTTTTACACCAAACAGAGTGCCGAATACTCTCATCATACAAAACTTGTTTGTTTGAAAATATATCATTAAAGGTATGAGAATTACGCTCCAACCGGATACACCAAATAGTGGTACATATGGCGTAATGTCACAGCTTTGGCTTCCTACCTTCTCCCAAAACAAGTTAAAAATAGTCAACAACAACTGATCTAAGCTTTAATGACACACCTAAACGCATTGAAGATGCTAAACAAAAATTATTACATTAAATGTAATCCATGGAACAAGGCAACAACAATTTTAATATATTTATCTACTTCATGTTCGTGTGAAAATTTGTATTATGAGGTGTCTTATATATTTTTCATACTTATTTCTTATTTTCAGGCCAACTCTCTCTCTCTCTCTCTCTCTCTCTCTCTCTCTCTCTCAAATTAAGAAAAAAGCTTTGATGCTTTAACAAGTTCTTGTCACCCCTCTTTATTTTGCAGAGTGTTCGATTTCATATTAATTCATGGTTACCAGCAAGGTCAATTGTAAATGAGACGCTTGAAGCTAGATATAGTGTCGATCCTAGTGGAGAAATTTTGGTTTTGGAGAAATTCTGTCCGGTGAGTTGGAAATTATGTCTCCTTCTTCTGATCATTTGTAGAATATTCAAATATGATTGATTCTAATTATATTATTCTCTCTTTTCTGGATAAATCATGTTTTGTATGTTGAACATTTATGTTGATGATGATAATTCTATATTTGTCATACAAAGTTTTTTGCTAACATAGTAACATTAAGTAAATTCAATAGGTCAAAAGGAGGTTTCTTATCCATTTAATGAATAAGTTAATTGTGAAAATTATAAGTTGAAGCTTAAACTTGCATGACTGTCAATCTTGGAAATTTCTTTTGATACAATATGTCAAACACTGCTTATATCAGGCAAATATTCTCTCAAACATACAAAATAGATTCAATTGGTGGATACTGGATTTCATAATCTGTTTATCAAATAAGTTCAGCAATCTGTGATTAGTTTTTGTGACTGGTACTGGTTGTTTTGTTCTGAGTAATGATGCAATAGACCAGGGTTCATAATGAATTGTACACATGGCATGAGATCATCTATTGCTTTTTATAGCATTTACATATTTATAATTATAAGAGTTTCCAGTTGATAATAACATGCTGTGTGTAGGGTTTATCGTGAACATAGGTCTATAGTGTCATTATTCATTTGATTTTAACTTCCTAGATTTAGTGAAACACTATGTGACTTGTTCCCCCGGCAAATAGTCCTGGCAAAACAAGTTACTGGATGAAAGTGCAGTCTTAGCTGTTGTATAAAAGCTGCATCAGTCTCATTCTATTCTCACTTGGCTATTAATTAATATTATGTGAGCTTCTTTATAGCCTAAAATGGTCATCTCTGGCCTGCCCACAAAATATAGGAGGCATTTGAAAAAAATTTTTCCCTACACTAAATTTCTGACTCTATCATTCTTGGGTGCTAGGTTGCTAGCCACAACATATATATGCCTTCGTTGTTCGTAGATGTTTAACTTCGATTGTTTTCTGCAGTGGAAGCTTCACTTATTTGAGCTTGAGGGGGAGATGAAAATTGACCCTCCCATTAAATATGTTCTATATCAGGTACATACTTGAATTTTCATTTTCCTTTTACCAGTTTCATTTTAGGCCTCTAGTCTTCAAGAAGCCTCCTAAAAACGATAGACTGATGAGAAAAATTCAAAATGACTAATGTGGGCTTTACATTGGTCCAAGTAGCTCAAAATCACTTCCGTGTCATAAATATTTTGTTTTAGGAGCAGAATTTCTGCAATTGAGAAGTTCAAAATCATTCAAAAATTAGCTGTTCAGTATATCTATAAGTCCAATCTCTGACCTTGATGTTACGGTCTGTCTGAAAGTGTCAATGTATGCTGGAAGTATGATCTAATTCTACATTGCATGTTAAGGAGGAAACTTGAAGAACGAAAACATAGTTGGTTCGAAAAGAACACTAAGACTTGCAGCTTATAAAAGGAGGCAGTCATGAATTTAAAATGACTAATGTGCAATAATTAATGTTAAATGGCAACAAGGGCTTGGTTTTGAGCTGGTTAGGTTAAAAGTATTTCAGTTGGAGGGCTTAGGTTTTAAACTTCGTCACTAAGGTTATTAGGTTACCGTAATTCTGATTTTTAATTTAACAGGATGAAAGAAGCCAACAGTGGCGAGTGCAGGCTGTTGCAGTATCGCCGGATAGGTTTGAGAGCCGTAAGCCTCTACCATCGCAATGGCGGGGTCTTAGGGATGATGAACTGTCCAAGGAATGTGGCCTTCCTGGCTGTGTATTTGTCCACATGAGTGGATTTATCGGTGGAAACCGAAGTTTTGATGGTGCCTTGGCCATGGCAAGAGCTGCATTGAAGATGTAAGCAAAGAAACGATCATAATATTTTGCAGTAGCTTTAACAATACAGTTTACTGATTGCATTGAAGACTCAGAAGAGGACTGGGAACAGTGGCTTATAGATAGTTCTGTATTGATTGGTCAACTTGTTTAATATAATCATGTATTATTCAAACATTATTATGATTGATTATACTATTAGCTTATCTGGATTTTGCTCAATTGAGAGAGATTTATAACAACTTACAGAATGTGATATTGTGAGAATCCTTCCTATAGTGTTGTATGATGCAAGTATTTTTGTGCTGCAAATTTTTTTTTTTTCCGAAATTAGGAGTAAGACTCGAACCCGAAACCTGTAGGTGAGGATCGGGAGACTACAATTTCGTTATATAAACAATTTCAATTTTAATTACAGGCGATTTCTTTCTAATTGAATGGTTTGGTGATTGGAACATACATATAACAATTGCTTATAAATAATCATGTTTCTTGACAACTAAATCTGGATTAAGTATATTTATTTATTTATTTCATGGTCATGTTTTAAGCTCTAATTGTCAGTTGTCATGATTGTCCTCAAAAGATTGATTCATTTAAAACTGAATTTAGGTCAAGCTGAAATGCTGAATTTTCAACCCCAATATCTCACCTAACATCACTGAATCTCCCTATTAATTATCTTTCCAAGGAAGTCATCAACCATGTTGTTTTTAAAGTAAAGGTTCAGAGGCTATCACTATCTTATGCACAATAATGGGTCCTGTTTTAATTTGAGGTTGATAAGTGATTTATTCTCTTCAGATGGGAGTGGGACAGTTGATCATGTTTGAAAGATCATTATCTAAGTAGCAGCCGCATTAGTGGCAAATTCATATACAAGTTGACTTTGATTCTACTTTGTTATAGTTACCTTCGTGGCGGTTTTCGTTTTTATTTTCTATTTTAATTTTAATATTTTTTAATTTTAAGATTGTGAAAAAAAAATGAACAAATAATAAAAATAATAAATTCTATTTTTTGTTTTCATATTCTTTTTTCCATAAAATTCTGAAAAAATAAAAATAAAAATGCAATTAAATAAGGTCTAGTTTTTAGTTTGTAGGTTTTGGTGAGAGGGAGAGATTAGAAATTTTGTAACATCATGGATAGATTTTTAGTCATGGAGAAGATTTAGATGTTATACACAATAATATATATCGACACAACCCAAACATAATGTAGGTAGGTTTTATATTCTAGAAGTAAGATGAGAATTGATACAATATCTAATAAAAGATAAGAAAATATGTTCAACCAAGAAAATAAAGAGAGAAAGATAAGAACATATAACCAACCAAAAAAATGAGAGAAAAAGAAAATATACAAACAACATTTCTCTTCATTATACAATTCAAACAATGGTCTAACTAACCAAGAAAGAAAAGAAAAATGAAAATTTTGTTGAAAAATAAGTTTTTTAATTTTTTAAAATTTATTGAAAACACAAGGGCTTGTTTTTTATTTTTAAAATTTTGTGATTCAAATAGTGAACAATGGATAATTCAATTATATTTTTTGTTTTCCCGAACTTATTCACAAAATTATAAAATAAAAAATATTTTTACAAATAAAACACACCCGAAATTCTTCAGATTTTTTATTTCTTGCCTTCTCAATCATTGTCTTAAAAAATCATATTAAATGTGTGCAAAAAAAAATTCATTAATTAATTACTATATAAAAATAAATAATTAGTATCTATAAAAGAGTTTCATTGTTTTGTCATAATAAATTTGATTATTTTATTAAAAATAAGTAAAGTAATATATATAAATACAAATAAATACGTGATAATTAATTTTTAGTATTTATAAAAGAATTCCTTTTCATAAAAAAAATAATATTTATAGAAAGTTCTTATTAATAATAGAAGCATGCAATGACCAATTTTGAACCAATCAAATTAATGGGGGGTGGGCTATATATATCCCTTTTCTCACGGCTTACTATTTGGAATGATTAATAAAATCCGAGACCAAAAAAAAAAAGAAAAAAAGAATGATTAATAAAATCCAAATATGGTGGTCTCCAATCTCCATGACTGGCACCATCAAGAAATAGTAAGTGTGGCAAATTCTAATATTCTATTGGTCAAACCCAAAACTCTATCATTCTCTTTTTTATTTATTTTACTTAGTCTTCTTTGCTAGAAAAGTGGAAGAATAACTTAAATATTACATGCTTTATTCATATTATAATTCACATTTCCTTTAAAAAAAAAACTGAAATAAGTCTTCGAAGTATGACTTAAAGATAGATGAGTCTACACTCTATACTCTATAATCATATTGACGACAAGAGAGTTAATTGACCAAAGAAATTCATAGTTTGATGAGTTTATAATTTACAATACCAATGATATACATATTAAAGAGATGGCCACACCAAAATTTAAATGGCAGAAATACATGATATACCATATACGATACACGTAAATATATTTTAAAGATTTATACATATTTAAATATTTAGAAATTTCTTGAATTTGCTTTGTCAATATTGCACTCTCATGTATTTGATATTATGGGGTGGCTAAAGTTTTATAGTGAATAATATGATATACTTCATATTGTATTTAAAACGATTGATTTTTCTATCTTTAAAATTATATTTTAGAATAAAGTATCAATTAAATTTTTGAGAATTTTGACCCAAGATTAATTAGTTTTTTTTTTTAAAAAGTATCAATTAAGTTCTTTATGATACTAAAGAGTGGATATGTATGTCCTTCTGTCACTGGATAATGCAAAACTAAATGGATTTGGTCATGTATTTTGTTATTTACAGCATATCTTATTTCTGTCACATGAACATGAAAACGATATAGTTTTGGACAATAAAATATTTATTATCTTTGGAGTTTTCATATAATCTTTATTAATTGCTTTTTTTTATTGCGAATCCTACTAAAACATGTGAAGTTTCATTCCAAAAATTATTATTTATATTATAATCTTTTATAAATAGATACGTTACAGTAATTAACTGTACATATAAAGATCATCATTAAATTTTACGTGATAAATTGCTAGAAAAATATAATGTGTTACACGTCTGCCATTTGTGAAAGATCAAATTAATACTTTTTTTTCTCAGACACCTAATTGTCACTTTATTCTATATTTTAATGTTTGATTTTTCAATTTTTTTTAAAATACTTAACTATAATATCAAAATATGATTCTCGACCACACAAAAAAGACTATCTATAAATTGGATTAAGGTATCCGTCGAATACTAATGATGATGCTGCTAAAGGAAATAACAAGAATTTTATCCCTATCTGCGTATAACTGTACAATCCACTAAGTAACGTCCTAAAAAAGAAAAGAAAAATATGAAATATGCTATAGTTTTGATATTGTAAGACATTCAAGTTTCACTATGTAGAAAGTCAACAAAATTTTGATTTGAATGTGATCCTTAATCGTGAATTACATCGTCAACAAAAATACCTCAGTCTAATTAAAAATTTCGGTGATTATATTAAATATAAATTCTTACCATCAATTGTAAGATGATCATAATAAGAGTCTTACAAAAATATAAAAAAATGTTCATCTAATAACAAGCAACAAATTAGGCTATGTCATGAGCTGAAGAAAAATTCACGAAAGGCATAAACAATTGGAATGGTTAGACCGATCATTGAACTGCTCTAGTCTCTAGTTACTGGTTTATCGATTCGGTTTAATCGATCAATTTTCAGTTAGTTCGACGGTTTTTCAACGATTTTTTTCTAGTAATTATAAGTAGTGGATTGGACTATTTTTATCGCCGGTTCCGATTGAACTGGTTTCCGTCCGGTCCAGTTCGATTTTCAAAATCATGGTGCCAATGTTGAGGAACAGAACCAAAATAAAAACTTTCATGGTTTGGGATTTAACTCCCTCATCATCATGATTCATGATCATAGCTTTCTCTCTACAATTACAAGACACAAGACCAAAAAACTATTAAGAACTATGTCTATTACTACAAAATACAATGGAGAAAGAAACTCAACTTGTTTCTCTCCTACCAATAGGAGTAAAAACAGGGGAATTAGTGAATGAAGGAAAACTAGCATACATGCCAATATTATCTGAACTATTAAAAGAAGACCCAAATGGATTCAAGAACTCATCAAAACCCTCTTGGTTATTATGATGAGGCTTCATCAATGAATCAGGCAACAAATTTTCACCATCCAAATACCTAGTCACTTGCCTCATGCTAGGCCTAGAAGTTGGTGCACCATTTGAACACATTAGGCCTAATTTGAGAACCATAACAACCTCCCTCTCATCAAAATCACCATTCAAATTTGGGTCCACAACATCAATTAACTTCCCTTCTTTGTACATCTTCCAAACCCAATCCACCAAAACCAAATCCTCATGTTGTGCTTTTCTTGGATCAACAGGCCTAACCCCACATGCCACTTCAAGCATTAATGCACCAAATGCATAAACATCAGTGCTAGGAGTGGCTTTTCCTGTTCTTGGCAACTCAGGTGCCAAATAACCTAATGTTCCAACCACCCTTGTTGTGCTAGGATGACCACCATGTTCATACAATCTTGCTAAACCAAAATCTCCAAGCCTTCCATTCATTTCACTATCTAAAAGAACATTACTTGCTTTAACATCTCTATGAATCACCACTTGTTCATATCCTTCATGGAGATATAAAAGTGCTGAAGCAACATCCTTTATGATCTTGAACCTTTCTTGCCATCTTAGGATCGTTTTCGGCTCGTCGAATAAGTACTTGTCTAGGCTACCATTTTCCATGAAATCATACACAAGTAGGAGGTCGCCACGGCGGCGGCACCAGCCGAGTAATTGGACCAAGTTCCGGTGGCGAAGCCGGCCGATGCTGGCGATTTCTGAGACAAATTCTCTAAGACCTTGTTTTGACTCGTGTGATACTCTCTTCACAGCTACTTGGTTCTTGGAATTCGGCAGAGTTCCTTTGTAAACTCTGCCGAATCCTCCTTGACCAAGTAGCCCCTTGTCCTTGAAACCCTTTGTAGCTTTCTTGAGCTCTTTATATGAGTATCTATAATGTTGCACAAATACAAACACAAAAATTGAATACAACAATTTTTCCAAGAATTAGTCCTAGTTTTAAGAAATTTAGAGTCTGTTTGGTTGTTAAAACATTTTCTGTTTTCTATTTTCAGGATTTTGTGAAGGAAAACAAACAAAAACCATGAAAAACTTCCCTTTTTTTTTGTCTTTTTTCTATTATAGTTTTATATCCTTTTTAACAAAATTCTGAAAACAGAAAATACCAAAAACACAAACAGACAGAAAACAAAGAATCCTTAGCAGACTTTATGAATCAGAGAGTACCTGTGAGGCCCAATCTCAAGCTCCCAAGGCTCTATGACATCAGCATTCTTGATTTTCCAGAACAAGTAAAATCCAAGAAACAGAGAAAACAGAGCAATGAATGAAGTAGCAACTGAAACCCCAACAACCATGGGAGTTTGCTTCTTCTTGGGACCCGGAAGCTTCGGAAGCGAATCGAGATCAAGTGTTGGAGCAGTTCCATTGATCTTGAAGCTCCAACCCAAGACATAATGGGAGCTTGCAAGCAAACCCGTTGAAGCAGAGAATCCAACATACATTCTCTCATGAAAGATTGGTGAGAGATCCAATGAATATGACAAAGTTGGTTTCTTTGGTTTTGTAGAAGAAGGAGAGAGTGTAACACTTATCACACTCTTAACAGAATCATAATCAACCCAAACCATGATTGGTTTACCACCCTTAAGGTTTAGATTTTCAAGTCTTTCTTCGCCTTCGCCTTCGGCGTAGTAACTTGCATTACAAGAAACATTGGAAACCAAGTTGTTGATGTTTATACCAACATGGTTATCATTTATGTCGCCGAATTCGAAGTCCTGGACAGTGTCGAATTCGACGGCGAAAAGGTGGTTGGAGAAGTTTCCAATGTTGGTTGAGTTGAGTAGGCCAAGATACTGGCTTGGAAGTGCATGCTTGAGAGTATCCATCGAAGCTGAAATGGTGAAAGCCAAGCCATGGCCACCAAGCTTTGGATACTCAGGAACAATGGCAATTGCAAATGATGAAGAGAATGAGAAGGTTCTGCTGCCATTGTTATTCTTGAACTGAAATGGGATTGGGTAAAAGGCATGCCCAATTAATCTACTTGTTTCGTTTGTGAGCTTCAAGATTCCGTTTTTGTCATCAATTTTAGCTATTCCAGTCAGGGATAAGTTGGTTCCAGGAATATGATTGAATCCAGAATAAAAGAGTTGTTGGGGTTGTGATAAAACTGTGTTTAGGATTGGAAGGAATAGGAATAGGAAGAGAAAAGGGTAGAGTTGGAGCAAGGTGCCCATCATGGAAATATGCTTAGAAAACAAAGATCACAAGGATTTTGAAGAATGAAGAATAAACAGAGCTTTCTTTGGAGTTGGAAATAAAATATTGGTGTGTGTAGAAGAAGAAGAATAAGAAGAAGAGTATAATTATTTTGTTAGAATAGAGTAGGGATAAGATGTCAATAATAATAATAATAATAATAATAATAATAATAATAATAATATTATTATTATTATTATTATTATTATTATTATGATTATTATTAACTCCGCCTATGTTACACTTGTGTTACATAGTCGGTGGCAAGTCCGGATAAAGAAGAAAGGTTGTGTTAGGTCTTCAACAACTAACATAAAAATATAGTCGAACTCTCATGAAATTATTATTATTATTAACTCCGCCTATGTTACATTTGTGGTACATAGTCGGTCCCAAACTCGGATAAAGAAAAAGGGTTGTGTTAGATCTTCGACAACCAACATAAAAATATAGTCCTCCCATGACATTATTATTATTATTATTATTATTATTATTTTCTAAAATTAAAAATGAATCCGAAACCTATTTTAGGTGAATGAAGACTGAGGACGGAAGATTATGCCAAAGTTAGATTATTATTATTATTATTATTTAAAGCAATATTCTAAAAAATTGAAGGAAAATAAATTTAAATTTTAATTATTAAATTACTTTTTAACTTTTTTTATTTGGTTAAAAAAATTAGAGTAATCAATTCTTATTGTTATTTAATAAAAATATAACCTTTCAAAATATTTTTAAGTTTTTAGTTTAATGTCTTTGTATAAATGAATAATTTGATATTAGAAATGATTTGTTTAACTAAAATAAAAGTTTAAAAATTAATTTAATAATGAACATTTGTTAAGAGCGGAAAATTTCGGCTAATAGTAAGTTAGTTGGGAATTTGGAAGCCTAATAGTTAATATAGGCCATTAAAATATGTTATTTTATTTATTATTTGGAGTACAATGAATTGAATGATGTTGGTTGACTCAAGAATGTGTTGGACACGTAAGGGAATGGAACAAAGGCAGCAATTGGTTGTCCACATGGGACAGCAGTTGGAATTGTAATAAACAAATAATATACTAATGCTAATATTTCTACATACAACTTTGAAGTAGGGTAGTTAAGATGGGCTAAATTTATCAGATCAGTAGGTTTATTTATTTAAATGAGTAAGTTTTGTCTTTAAAATTAAGTTTATTTAAATTTCGGGTTAAACGAACTGAATTCAATTAACCCGAAAAAAAATAACGAGTTAAACGGGTAGTTTGTTTATTTTATATATATATATATATATTTTTTAAAAAAGCAGTACTGTTAGACGATATTTTTCTCGATTTAACCCGAAAATCCGACCCATCAACTAAAAAATATTATTTTTAAAATTTTTGACCTAAAAGTGATATTTTGTGTCAAAATATTTTTCAAAAAATAAAATTAAATTATAAACGGACTAACCCGTTTAACCTATCGAACTGATCATAAACAGTCCAAACTGAAAAATTCTAACCCGCGAATAAAACAAACTTAAACAGGCCAACTCATTTTAACCCACGGATTTAATCGAAATGGGTTGGACTATCGTGTTTGACAGCCCTACTTTTAAGTGTTTATCAATATTAAACATAATTTATGAATGAAAATTAAGAGTTAAGGTGTTAACATGAGAATCAAGATAAAATCTTAAAACCAAAATTGTGTTGTATTTTAGAGATAAAAGATAAAATATAAAGATAGAAACAAAATTTGTTTAAATTTGAAAATATGTATAAATTATTGGAACACAAGTTTTATATAATATTTTTTTGTGCTTCTCGAAGACTCGGTCTAAGGGGAAAAAGGCACAACTTTTTTATCTCTCTATCTCTATTTATATGATTTTTTTTTCTTAACCAAAAGCAACTCTTATATATATATATATAATATATAATTCTCTATAGTCTATAGATAAGTGAAATTGAAATTTGGGTTTTGGTAGTAGTCTAAGTCAATATTGAAATTTGAAAGTGAAAAGGAAAACTATGGGTGTGGGTTTTGCTGCTTAGGCACACTGCATAACAAAAGTAGGTATCAAAAGTCTACCAATTGAATTAAATTATTATGAATGCGTGTGAATTGTGAAACCTACTTGTGAGTTGTGATGGGTGCAATTTTCAATTTTGATCCTTTTTCAGCATGTATTTATTTAGTACCTCCTCATAGGTTGTTTTTACCAATTGAATTTAAAGCAGCATTTTCTTTATTTATTTATTGTAATCTAGAGGAGTCACATAACTAATTTTGTATAAGTATCTTTTTTCGTACAAAGATAGAAAGAGACATGGTATGGAATGAAGTAGGCAAATTGGCTAGCTACTCTTTTTCTTGATTTCTACTCTCATTTTCTAGTATCTTCAGAAACAAGGTGCCATAACAATGTCAAAAATAATAATAATAAAATAGAAAGTTGCTGAATGTTGTGGCTTAAACAAACAAAATGTTGGAAAAAGACAAAACTTGCTATCTCATTTAGGTTGTAGCTAGCACTTAAAATGTGCCTTGAAGTTGGTCAAATTATTGAATGAGTTGGTCAACTCAAGTGTACTATTTTTCATCCAAAATTTTATCTTAGATTTAGAATTTCAGACATATTTTTTTAAAATGCACTTTAGCATATTTCAATAGTTTGAAAATAAAGTGGTAAATACTTTTTTTCTCTTAACTAAGAATCTCGGATTCAAATCTTTAAATATGTAAAAAATTATTTCTATAGAATCTCAAATTCTTTAAGGGTTAAGTTTACATTCTGTCTTAATATAATATTAAATTTAATGAATAATAAGGGCAAACTATAAATATATAAATATAGTAATATACTAATTACAACATTTTTCTAGGTGAAATTGATTTAAGTGTTTCCAATAGGAGTAGCAAAGAATGGCGTAGCTAGATGAGTTATGCTTAAATAATACCAATGTAAATATAAGCAAATTGTTACACCTTTAAATAAATTACGTTTCATTCATGTAATTTTTCACAAAAATCACTGAGAGAACAAAGAATAGAAGCTTACCTCTTCAGACAATGAAATGACTTTCAAGTAATACCTGCATATAAAACAAGCTAAAGGAGTATCCAAAATGACCTCAAAATTATCATGAACAAAGCCCCATAAAGGTCATGTGGTTCCCAAAATCTTTTCACTAACCAAAGAGCACAGATATCTTCTACCTCTATCGGTCAAAGTCAAACAAAATCTGGGAATGGTGTATTTGCATGTATACCAACTATACAGCTTTCATATTTACGGTTTCAATGATCACTCAAAATGTGTTCTAATTTAAGAGCTCTCAACAGAAGAACATGGTACTCTTGACATTCCTATGCAACCTTGGAAGCTCTGGAATGGGAATGTTTCCCTCTGAAGTAACATCTGAAGATTTTTCTGACAAATCATCAAAATTTAACATTTGCCCCATCTGAGCTGCAGCATGGTGTGCATAGCATATAGGTGCCACTGGAGAAAAGCAATGAAACAAAGTTTAAACACGTTTTTTTTTTCAAGTTGATATTTTTTCTTTAGAGGTGTACAGAAAATAAACTCAAGGGTGAATTACCAATTGAGGTTGCAATTGTACTCCTTTGGTTCCTGAAACAAATTACAAAATAGTAAGCGCACGAGTCACGGGGTAGGTCAAAATATCAAGCAATAGGTAGGAAGAATGCATACACATAAGACAGCGAATGGATCAAATTTTGTAAGCCATCTACCGAGAAACCGATCTCGTCGAGCAGCACATGATAATGCACAGGCTTGGAAGTTCCCTATTATTGTTTGAGAGGAAAACAAGAAGGCAAACCAAATTGGATGAAATATCATAAATTTAAGTCAAAGATATTACACTGAACGCAAGGTAAACTTACATGGATCCCTTGATGAGCACACATGTAGAAATCATAATTCCTTGGATGTGTGATTTTTGTGTCAACAACAGTCCCTGAAAAGAACAATTAATGGGATGATGATACTGAATGTACCAATAAAATACCCGGCACACAAGAAGTAGCATACCAGGAGGAACATTTTCTGGACCATTAGCTAGAAACAACTTCGTATGATGATTCTTCTGCGCCACAATTACCGTGAACTTGGGAATAATGACAGCCTCAAGAAGTTCGTACGCCTATAATTAGAAAAGATCATCATTGTCGTCATCCTAGGATTAGGAACCATAAAAAAAGGGATACCGTTAAATATCTCGCATGTTTGGATTAACTTATTTGCTTTGAAAATTGTTTTCCAGAAAAATGCTTCAGAGAGCCTTTAGAATTATTTGGCAAGAACAAAATAAGTGAACCCAAAGATGCACTATGAACAGTGTGCAAGTGTAACTAGCTACAAAGATATGAGCAACAAATCAGATAATCAAACAGAACAATGAATGGCTTGCAGAGTAACCTTCTTTATCTGGTTAAGCTCAACATTCAAAACCTGATTAAATTGTGATTCACTAACTCCATCCCTGAACATATAACCATAGGTTAGAATTAAATGAACCAAAAAGCATGCACTTATGGAAATTAAGGCACCTAAGTGAGTCCAGACACCAGACTCCTTATCCATATAATTTAAACTTTATAAACCACTCATCCAATACCAGAACAAGTATACTAATATTTAGATATCATATTGTAGTAAGCACTACCAGTACCTTCCAGCTTATTACTATAGGCCTACAAACAGCTTAGTTCACCTGAAGACCATATATTACTGGATGTAAATTGAATGTAAAAGTGATCGAATGGAACCTGAAGACAATAATTTGAGATGGTTTACATTTATCACTTGATTCGTAGAAATCTAGAAGCAATTCTCTGCAAGGAAAAATCATAATGTAATCTTATTATCTTGTATATGATATCATGGAGTATAAACGGAATAAACAATTGCAATGAATGATAAAAATCTTCACATGCGGATTTCGGGATTCAATTAACAGTTGAGAATGCACATTGTTAGATACAGAAAGAGGCATATTGGATATAACTCTTAGAGATGATATGATACATTAATCTTAAACAACTACCATAATATATTTTCAATCTGCAAAATGATGTGACATTTTCCCAATTGAATAGAACATTATTAGTTCTATCTTAAATTAGGCAAATGGGAATTAAATTTAAGCAGCAAGTACTCTGTTTATGGTCATATCGGATTAGTAATTCACTGCTATTGGGTACACCCAACAAAAAACTTCACTGTTGGAAAAGGGCAGTGAAAGAGGCCATTTCACAGTTGATATCTTGGAACCAAAGATAAGAATTGAGAAATGATCATTACAATATATGAAACTATGAAAATGTGAAAATACAATATAAGAATAAATAAGGAACATGCACAAACTCTCCTTGAACTTTATCTCATTCCAAAGTAACTTGTGAACTTCAAATCAGGAGAGACAAATTAACTTCCCAAAACTCAGTATCAGAAATACATCTCATTTTCAATTAAACTAGTGTATCATACATCTCATTTCAAAATTAATACTCTGGCTGTTTCATGTGTTCCTGTTATTTTTTACACTAACTTTTATTTCCTTTTTCTTTAATTTATTTATAATTTTAAAAAAATCAAATACTTTGAAAAGATATTAAATCTAAAGTGAGGAAGCATGCATATCATTGAACAAGGACAAATCAGTGAAACAAGTATTGTCATCTAATTATATATGTGGTCTGTTTGCCAGTTTGATTTAGATTTAATAGTTTGACCACAAACATAGGAATTGTAATGTCATTTGAACTAACTGGCCAAGCCAACCTAGTAGCATAAGACTTGGTTGTTGTAATCGTTAACCTGTTTGCAAGTTCCAAATATTTTATAGGCACTGCACTTTCATCTAAACTAGAAGGGCTATAAAATGGGATGAAACTCAGCAGAGTACATGTGAGTGTTTTTCCTATTAACCACAAAATATCATGGTAGCCCGTTAACATATTTAGTCGAACCTGATAATACCATTATCATTCTCTTCATCCACAGGCTTGCACAAGGCATCAATCATCTCCTCCTTAGATGACTGTGTTCTTGCAGATGCTCTATACCTTGAAATCAGTGGCCAACATCGTGATCCTGCAACCTACAATCCAACAGCATACAGAAACATATATCCTTAGAACAAATGACGGAAAACACATATAAATTGCATTACAAGACAAATATAGCTCGACATTCTTCTAACGAAAAATAAAAGAAGAACGAAAAGATAGCCTTACTGCTGCTATCGATGGAAGATTTGACTGACCAGGAGGACCATGAGAAACATCCATTCCCAAAATCATTGTTGGGGTATCTTTAATCAGGGGTAGATGCCCAGAGTGCTCTATTGCCAGCAAAGAATTTACTCCTCCAAGCTGTATAAATGACATGTATACAAATTATGAAAGTGAAACAAAATGTTTAATACACATAAAGTTCAATTTGTTGCAAGGATTGAAATGAATGTGTTTTATCATTTTTCAAATCTTGGCTGCATTGTAAACAATCTGTTTTAGTAGGTAGCATAGATATCCCAGTAATTTCCTAAAATAATGTAATCAAGTTGATGGCTTCCTGATTTTTTTCCACTCCCCAACTTTAGTATGCCTCCCCTATAAGAAAAGGTTGTTGTACCTTCATAGACCGAAAATCTCTTCTTTATTTCAACTATATTGCAGTAATAAATTACTTTAGAATATCACATCATGTCCCAACAGCTCAATTTTCTGCAAGGAGAAGGCTCATAACAACTTGCTTACCTTAGAGTTGATTTTAAGAAGTACATTTGTAAGGTATTGATCAGTGATCTTGAGAGGACAAATGCACTGTGTGACAACACCAAAATCACTGAGACACTTCTTCTTCCAAGGCCCTAAGATTTGACAAAAGAAAATTGAGCAATTAAACAAACACAAAAATATAAAGGAAATCCTGCAAAATTAGACAGAAGACATACCATAAATTTCACAATGTTTCTTCTCTGGCAAGACACAGAGAATTAACTTTGGTTCTCTTGTCAGCTTTGATGTAAGCCGCTCAAACATCTTTTCAACCCTTGCAACAGCACTAGATTTTTTCATCAGTGGTTCTTCTTCTATTAAAGTATATGGGCGTTCAATATTCTGTGTAAATATTCACCTAGAATCATATTGTGGTCATCAAATGCAGAGTAAGGGATTGTCTGTAAGATGGGATTTTGGAGGCAAGGAGAGGGAAGGGTTTGTAGTGCAAATGATTCAATGTGTAACACCACAGGCCTTTCCTTTCCTTTCATTTTCCTCCAAAATCCCAACTCACAAACAACCCATAAAGGGATGATCAATATTTTAAATTTTAAAACAAAATAATCAAATAGATGCACGGTAGCATACAATGCCCTTGCTCATTCCACATTTGATCAGCTCCCTCGATAAGTAACTGGTATCACAACGTGCAGAAAAGTTGACAACAGCCCAGTAATCAATGTGTGATGGTTGTAGAAGTGTCTGACAAGAGGAAAGGGAGCATTATCAATTATGAAAATATCAACTCAAATATTAAACAAAATTTGAAAAACAGGGGATAATTTATTTTTGAGTTGAAAGTATAATTAAACACCTTTTTACTGAAACTCCACCTTCCATTATTGGGGAAGCAATCATCATTCTTTCCAACCTTCAACTGTCAAAGAAAATTTTATAGGACATAGGAGAATTAGTTTTCGGAATTAAACTAATCTGTTGAAACCAGCTTAGTTAAACCACTTTCTCTTCTATCTGTTACTTGCTAACTCCACAGTGCACATAAAAATATGAAATATGCCAGAAACCAATGTTTACCTTTGGTGGCTCAAGAACACGACCTTCAACCTCAATCAATTTCTTGTCAACATAAATTCCACATGCAGCAAGTACAGGGTCATGATCATAGGAATTATTTCCTACAGCCTACAAAAAATTGTAATGACCATACATATGTTATCAATAAGAATAAAACAACTCTTTTATTAAAAAATATATACATAAAAACAGAAAACGAACAGCATATCATGATAGCACTAAAAATAAAGCTTACATTTGTCAGAGTCTTAATCTTGTCTTGAGGTTTTTGGCGTGATTTTTCAATTAAAGATGCTTTCTGAATTGGAGATAATGCCTTCGTGTACCGCTGGAGTGAAACAAGAGAACATAGCTACTCCAGCCGAAGTAAAGCATAGAGAAACAAGATAATCAGGTACAATTAGATCAATAGTTAATATCTAAGGCAAAATAACATAACTGAACCAAACACAAGGTCCAGGCAAGAATTAAAATTTGCAAACCTCCAAAGGCAGATAAATAGGCCGGTTTGGCTTCCCAACATCAAGGCATGGAAGATAAGCAGAAGAGGTCAGCTTCAAGCCGTGGTGTTTAGCAAAATACTCATATACAGTAATATTGACTGTCTCCCCTTGATTTTTGTCATCATCATTCCTCAACTTCATGCTAAAACTGAGGAAGAAATCAGACAAATAATTCTCCCCTTTCTTTGAGATTCCAATAACAAGGTATAAATACTTGACTTTAAAAAAAAAAAAGCACTTACAGTTGTTGAATGCAAGGTTTCTCACTCAAGCCGGAAACTTTAAATTCCTGGTTACGATGTTTTGCATGCACTCTTAAATTTTTAAGCACCTTTTTTGCCTGTAGATTACCAATAAAAAAAAACTTATGGGGAATTTACTAATGTTGCATGATGAACCTTATGTAAATAGATTAGAAGTTTATCACCTTTGCCCAGTCAATGTAACGGGTTTCCTTCACATTCTGGTTATAAAGAAGAAATTCAATTACAGGTCCAGCTTTTAAGACCACTGTTGTGGACACATCTGGAAGTAAATAAATGAAGAGTGTAAACACAAGAACACATCTTTATTATGGTAATATTTCAATATATATATTAGAGAAGTCATACCCATATTGAGAGACAATCCACCCAGCATTGGACGAAAACTAGAATGAAAACCACGAACTGCCATCAAATTGCCTCCGATCTCACTGAAGTTCCTTGCATCATCTTGAAAAAAAGATTGTCTTACCAAGAGACACCCTCTTCACATTCTCACAAGAAGCAGTTTAACTAAGTTAGACAAAACAGATTATGATTAAATTCCATTCAAGAAAATCACAGAAAGTTTCTGCTATGTTTATCATTAGGCAAACCTGTTAGCTGCTTGCTGCCTCAGTGCAATATCAAGCACTCTCAAAGCATCCTGATAGTTAGTATCTGACTCAACCTCTTCTAGGGGAAGAGCAATGAACCGCAGGGGTATTTTGACAGCAAAACTTATCTCCACTATGAATGCCTTGGACTGAAAAGAATGCTTTGACCTTTTGGTTTCTTCATGAGGGCTTCCATTGGCACCAGGATTATCAGCACCAGGGCTACGATTGGAAGACATTAAAAGCTTTATAGGGTAAAAAATGACACAATCAACCAAGTCCTATGAAAAACTTACTGCTTCGCAAATGATTCCTCAAGCAATACTTTGAACTCAAACTTATCAAATGGCAAAGGACCAACTGTATACAAAGTTCTCTCTCCATCATAGGCAAACCTTTTATCACCAAGTTCAGACGAGAAAGTTTGGCAAAGCCTATCAATCAATTTTCTCCCAATGCCCTTGCCTTCGACAGTTCTTTTATCTTCTGTAGTAATAGCAACCTGGAAAATGTTCGTTCAGCCAAAGCCTGAGATATAAGGGAAATTTCCGACAGAAAGATTTGACATACACTATATTGGAAAAATATTGCATCTGGATCAGTAACATCAACTTTGAAGTGATTGGCAAGCAATTGTATCCTCTTTCCTGTGGTCCCAAACCCCTTCTTACGGATAATAGAAAGCTCTGTAGGAGGTACTTGCGCCGTTTCCATATCAGCCACTACATTGAGTTCTGAAGGTGAAGCTGGTGGCCAAGGTGAATCTGGTAGTGAAGGTGAAGTCGGTGGCCAAGGTGAATCTGGTAGGGAAGGAGAAGTTGGTGACTCATCAGCTTCTGCAATACCTGGCATTTTCTCCATCTGAATCCCTGTTTTGCAAGGAATGCCACAGCAAAACATCAATCAGGAAAACTCAATAGAGGCCATAAGAATTGAACTCAATTACCTAGTTACCCTTAAAACAGAGAAGTATTATATATGCACATGCAGAACTAGCCCATTTTTTCATGTTTAGAAGCTTTGAAGGGTAGAGCAAACTTACCTCATGAAGTCAAGATTTAACCTTATATATAGTCTAGGACTTTTTTTAATGCTTAAAAATCGCTATCAGAAAGGGCAAGATTGCAAATGAAGATTGGGGATCAAAATGCGAAATAATAAGTCAACACTGTAACATAGAGCAAATGAACTTCATATACAACATCAACAGAGACACCCCCCCCCCCCCCCAAAAAAAAAAAAAAAACCTCCCCTGGGGCAACCACCAAAAAATGTTTGGCTATTCCTCCCTAAACAGAAAAAGGATAAAAATGGACAGATAGTAAGCGAAAAGTAACAGCACGGAGGAAATGTTGACTGAATACAGGATTTAAAAACAGTAAATGGATTTTAATTAAGAGATTTGTGATCATAATGATGTACTCTAGTGTGACAATTTACCAAAAGGATTAGTGCTTCCAAATACAATTTGTATCAAAATACTTCATGATAAGTAGCATTCCCAATATGAAAGTTAGTTAAGGCAAATAGTTGAAACAGTTTGCATTTGTTTATAAAACAAATGGATTGTCTTTATAACAGAACTCTGAAGTGGAAGTTAACTAACATAAATAGAGTATCCCTACTTCCAGTACACAATGTATATTAATATGACTGACAAATGACAACAAGCACATTTACTACGAGAATATAAATAGCTCTTTTACCTTTTGTCAAAATATGAGAATAGTAAAAGAACAAGATACTAGACTCAGATCCACATTGCATTTATATTTCAAACACATGTCCGGTAAAAAAAAAGTAACGCACTCCAACATTCTTTGGAGACTATTCAACATTTTGGTTGTTTCTGCAAGGACTTCAACAATATACAAATAGAATGAAAAGGACCACTATGCATTTGCTTGTTTTAGCTATAACCTCCATAGTTGTAAGTTGTAACAGACACATTCTATCAAACAGGTTGTGAGCTATCCTAAAACATTATTCACAACCCCATGTGACACATAATTGCGATCGTAAACTTCATCTTGGCACTAGTTTTTTTCCGAAAACAAAGAAAACGATAATCGTATCAGAGCGAAGATTGGGCATGCAACAAAGAATTCATGAATGACATGCTTAAACTCCAAATAACAAGTTAGTATGAAAAGAGAGTAAAGAATGCAGTACTACCAAATCAAAGCTTAACGCTAGTTGGAGGGAGTGGCTGGAAGGAGAAGGAAGCGGGAATTTGAATTGTTTCTTCGTAGCTGAAGTTGAAACGGGAGGTTTTGTTGGGAGGAGAGAAGAGAAGGGTTTCAAACTTCAACGGTATGTTTGGATGATTATTGATTGATTAGTGCATGTTTTGACTTTTGAGGTATCACTGTGTTTGGGAATGAATAAGGAAGGACTAAGGAGGGAGTTGAAGGAAGACGACTTAAGGAGGGTTGCAAACTTAATAATTAGGGATGGAAATGGGCCGAGTTGGAACTGAGCTTTAGTTTTGACAAGTTTGATTTATGTTATAAATAGATAGGTCTTAAACAATTAAGTTGGGTTGGTCTAGTAGTTAGCTCATTAGTCCACTTAAGTAAATGTTGGGGGTTCGAATTTCGCCTTGTGCATGCAGCAACCCATTGGCCAGCGTCAAACCCTTAAAGACCTACCGGGTTGGGAAATACCGTGGAAAACCACCTTATTTTTAAATAGAATTCAGATCCATGACGGATTAGTTATTGGCCTGTTGGACTAAGAATACTGTGGGTAAAAAAAATCAGACAAACTCACAAGCTTATTTGAAAAACTTGTTTCGTAATTATAACTCAAAACAATAAACTTAAAAATTATAAATTGATATTAAATATATTCTAGAATTTATTATTTATAATGTGTAAAGTATAATTCATTATATATCAATCATTAGTCACGTATCATAACCATATTAACAATTCATAAACTTTTTCTTAAAAGAAAAAAGCTATCGTCTTTAACCAATCTTGACTATTAATTCTTTTTAGTTTTATGTTGTGTTTAATATATAAGTGAATCCAACAAGTTTCGTAGACTTTTTTAAAAGCCTATGACCTAACATTTTTAACTACTAGGTTTTACAAAAAACTCAAACGTGGTCTGTTTAATAAAACAAGCCAAATTGAGCATAAAACAAGCCGAACCACGACCTCCCATGGATAGTTCACTCACTTCCATCCTAGTAACAATGACTTGGTTTTGATATTAGCTTTGTGTACTAAAATCGTTTTGAGATTTCAATTGCACTAATTATATCTTTGAAATTGACAAAAATGTATCAAATTAGTCGCTGACCTATTTTCCATAACGACATGCAGATGTGCCTTGATAACGTGGATCATTAGTGACATGTTATTTCATAGTTTGACCACGTGGCAGACTGATACGGACAAATGTATTACGTGTCACAATACTATTTGATCATATATCAACTTATGCCACATATTGTAATATTACTCGTCCACATATCATCAACTATGTTATTATTATAAATACACTAAATTGATTTATAATTTTGCATTAAGTTACTCATTTTAATTTCTCAAATTGAATATAGTATACCAACTTAATTCATTCACTAATATTTTTATTTTTTTAATTCAAAATTTTTAATATCTTTAAATGCACTCATTTCAATTTTATTTTTTATATATTATTTAAATATAAATAATTTTATAAAATACTTTTTAATATTTTAATTTTAATTATACATTTTTTTCTACAATAATTTAACATCTTTTTTCTGTGTTAGCCTTCTATAATTTTCCTCTCATTTCTGGTTATAGAAAAAAAAAGGACAAAAGTAAGAGAGTTTTTAACCTCAATTTCAATTTAAATATATTAATAAAAATTTCACCTAATCACTCGTATATTAAATAATATATAATTATTTTATGTGAAAAGAATAAATAAATCATTGAATTTTTGATTCAATGGATATTTAAGTTCTTGAGAATTTAAAAATACATTTAAATCTTAACATTTTTAAAATTTGGACATATCAATATCTCATGTTCATTTGGGATCTGTCAGACTCAACAAAAAAATCAGATGTGACTCTCATTATACTAGTTAATACTTAATACAAATGCACACTTAAGAGAATTTTTAAAATGAAATAAATTAGATTTACGAATCGATATGTCCAGATTTTGAACAGATCAAAGACTTAAATGTATTTTTAAATCTTTAAAAACTTAAATATCCATAAACTGAAGTTAATTTGTCTTTTTCTCTTATTTTATACTTAGTAAATTATATTATTTAAAACCAATTCCATACTTTTTAAATACAATAGATTCAATTTTTAAGTATTTTTAAATAACTATTTAAATATTTTTATAAAATTTATAAATAATAATTTTTTATTTTTTATTTTTATAATTTTATCATATATATTTTTTTAATTTATTTGTTGTTAGAATATTTTATATATTTTTATATATGGTGCAGACTAAGATGCAGTTGGCATGTGAAGTTGATAGCCATTATCTATCGTCACTCTCCTCTCTGCTCATTCCTTCACTCACACACACCCCACTCCTCCGCTTTCTCCTCCTTTTTCCCTCTCACACCAAAATCACCACCCCGCCCATCGCCGCCGCTCTCGCTTTGTCGCCGTTTTTCTCTTTTTCTCTATCGACAATCTGCCGATCTCACCTGACCACCATCTTCCAACTCCCGCCCTGCGAGCTTCTCCTTTTCGGAGACGCAGGTAACTACCGTGAACCCTCACTATTTTCGATCTTTCTTTTTCTATCCTATCTCTGTTTTTAATTTGTTTGGATCTGTTTCTAATTCACTAAATAGTAAATATACGAAAAATGTTTATCACTTCATGCATCTGATTATGAATACAATTTTCTGTCAACAATTATTTTATCATGATTATGTTGTTGAAGTGTTCAACTATTTGATGCTCAACTATGAACTGAGTCTTCACCTTGAAACATACATGCTTTATTTGACATAATTTTTTGTTTCTTTTTTTGGGAAGGTTATTAAACAGGCTTTAGGTCGGGCTTAAAGAACGGGCCAGGCTCAAGTTGCTTTGGTGCAATAATCGGCCTGGCCTGTTAAAGCCAAAGCCTTCGTCTTGCTTCTTCAATTTCCACTTCTTGTTAAACGAGATTCTCATGGCTTCTTTGGTTTCTCCTCAGGTTGGTTCTATGTTTGACTTTCTTTTTGGCTTGGATTGTCTTTTCCATTTTAAGGTTTCTTCACTTGTTCTTTGATTGTTTTGTTGGGTAAACCATTCTCTGCCTTGTTTAATGGAAGCTAAAACCAGAAATCAGATTCTATTTCTTTGACTCTGTTTTTTCATGCTTCACTTTTTGTTATATAGTAGGTGGCTAGGGTTTAATTTCTGTACATTTTCATCTAATAATATTCTGGCAGGGGAAAAATAATAACAGTTCTGCTTTCTGTATACATTAATCTTCATGTGCTGCTTTGTACTTGTTGTAATTTGTTTTCTTTTTTCGCTTTGGATACCATTTGATTGTGGATATCTGTGGTAGATTGGTGATTTCATGGATGTTATTGCTTGCCTTTTTTCCTCTACGATTTGAAATGTCGTAGCTTCCTTGGTTGCTCATGTAAGTCACATATAGGAGCAATATGTAACTGAGTTTAACGAGAACTATGAGACAACATGTTGGGGCTGTGGACTGCATGTTATGATTCCATCTTGTGCAACTGTTTTCAAATGTGGCTGGTGTGGGGCCATTACAGATGAATCCAAGAAGAAAAGTGATCACAAGTCCTTTAGGTGGAGACAACTGCGAGATCAGTGCTTCATATCTGTTGTCATCATATTTATGCTCTTTGTATTATGTAAGCTTCTGTTTCTTTTGTTTTTCTGCTTTCATTTGTTGTCATACCGTATAACTGAATTTGCTTTCTTTTTTCCCCCTGGTTATGGGTCTCATTTTTCAATATTACCCCCTTTTCCATTTTTTCTCACTTATTTTATCAAATGTCTTTTTGGTGTCATAAGTATAGAGGATGTTTTGTGACTAAAGCCTTATAGCCACCATGTCAGAAGACAGAAACATTAGTCTTCCACTTAGGCATTTGCTCTGATTTTGGTTAGCTATATTGCTGGAAACTTAAAAATTTTCTTCTTGTGTGCTTGGAAAATTGAACACTGTGAGTCCAGTACAGAAACTACAGATAGAGTTTGAATTGCCTATTGAATGGCAGTATGGATAAAATTTTAAATTTGTTCTTCTATTTAATTCAAATTGTTAAATATCAGTTTTGTGATTCTGTGTTACTATAATAAATAGTTTTATATTACATTTATTGGCTATGATATTAGTTATCCTTTAGGGAATTTCTTGTCATCCTCCTTAACATTCACCTCTTCCTAAAAGTGAAGAACTTATTGTTGTATTTTGTCATGCATTTATTTATTTATTTTGCAGGTGGCGGAGTGTGGGCAGTCTATCCTGTTGTCTTTTCTATCAGTTTTCTATGGGGAACTTTACACCTAATCATCACAGCAATTTTGGCCATTGTAACCTTTTCCTCTTTCAGCCTTGCAGCTTTTAGGTGTGCTGGAACACCACCAAATGTATTGTGGGGAAGCTACCCGACTGTAGGGAAAGGCGGCCTTGAAAATTATAGTTTTTGTCACTACTGCTCAAAACCAAAGTCACCTAGAGCTCATCACTGTCGATCATGTAGAAAATGTATACTGGACATGGATCATCACTGCCCATTCGTAAGTTTGCGTCATCTTCTAAGAACATTAATCCCAATGTTCAATCATCTCCTGAATTTTTCATTTAGATAGTAATATTGTGTGAATAGATTAGAGGTGTTTCTATGTTGAAATGCAGAGATTATCATGCTATGACATAATATGCCTCAAAGTAATGTTTCCTTTTAATCTCCTCATTATTGAAATTTACTTACCTTGTAATCTTATATACTACCATATAAAGGGGTTGTGACATTTTAAACTTTTAACTTAGCTTTACGGTGGCATTTACATATTCTAAAAATACCCTTCAAATGTAAAAAAGGTTGAAGGTAGTTAATAAAAAAAAAGACGACTTCAGAGATGTTAAACTGAAATGCTGATGTGACAAGACGTGTCATGAGTATTCCTGCCACGTCTTCTACAAGGATTAAAATAGAGACTTTTAAATTTTATTGGACCAAAACCAAATACCAGTTATGTTATTGGGTCCAAAACCTTATTTAAAGCTTTATTTTTTCAATAAATTTACATTCAAAATAAAGTAAAAAAATTAGTTTGATAGGCATTGTACAGTACTTATAGTGGATACTTTTGTTGGTACTTCAAACTGCTTTTGTCTTGATGATTGTTCTGGTAACAGATTTTGTACTTCTTTGGCAGATTGGAAACTGTGTTGGTGCAGCTAATCACCGCAGCTTTGTCGCCTTCCTCATGTCGGCTGTGTTAAGCACAACCTATGTCGCTGTCATGTCCACTCATGCAGGCTTGCATGTATGGCCACCATTGAGTTTCTCCCTTGAAAATTCAAAGGGGATTTCCGGCACATATCTTGGATTGCAAATTTTGAGTAAAATCAGTGCTGCCTTTCTGAGATCTGCCCTTCTTCTATCCCCAAGAGGACTAGTTCTTGTTTATCTGTTTATTTCAAGTGTTTCATTGCTGATAGGATTGAGTGTTCTTCTATGGCAGCAGCTTTCATATATATACCAGGGAAAAACTTATTTGAGTCATTTGAGTTCTGAAGGAGATAATGAAGAAAAGAAAGATTGTCAAAACCTTGTTAGATTTTTTGGTTTCCAATATAGATTTTTGCCAATCTTTGGTGTTACTAGGAAGAAACATGTAAAGTTAAACAATCATGTTCTGTAAGTCAAATGAGCTGTTGGAATTTTCTTTAACACAATCTGTATTAATGTATACTATTACTTTCACATCATTATATATAGGTTCACATGAATTATTCCATAAAAGTCTTGAATTATTACATTGCAACATTATCTACTTTGTAACTAGCAAAAAAATTTACATGGGAGAGACGAAATTTTAATATCACCCCATTATTTGAGTTTGAGTCTATTTGCACACTATAGTCAGACACTATATTTAGATATTTACCTTGTATTTTTATGATATTTTTACTTAAACAAAATTAAAGTTGGAAAATTCAATAAATAAATAAGACAAAGTTGTATGATATTTGAACACTCAACCTCAACAACTTTTTGTACAATGTTAAATTTTATCAACTAACTATCAAACTACAATAAGCAACCAAGGTAACTACATAAATACCACTTTCACAACAAACTACATGAAAATAGCAAAGAAAGGAAAAGTAAGTAGAATAGATCACAACAAACTACATAAAAATAGCAAAGAAAGGAAAAATATGTAGAATAGATGCTGGCTAAATTCCAAAGCTTCTTTAATAAAATTCCAAAACCAAGAATACAAGTAATGCATAGTACGTTTATTCTCCTGATCCCTCCTCTTCAATCTTTATTGTCTTTAATATTTCACTTGTCTCTCTTCACATTCAATCACTTCCTATTCATTCATCTCCCACCACCATCTTGTGACAAATGAGTTCCTATGGTACTCAAGCTTTGGCACACTTGTTTGGCATCTTGGCCATCATACTCTTGCTTGTTTGGTTGTTGGATTTTCGCGAGGGAATCGACTATGATTCGGACAACGGGTTTCGAGTCTTCAACGTAGAACTGTTTCTTACACAAGATTTTCATTAACATCTAATTAAATAATGTTGTCACATGCCAAAAATGGTGTCTTTTGATGCGGTAGTTTAGAAAGTAGTTATTTTTGCTTATATCACTAATAATGCATAGTTATTACACTATTTTTCTTTTGTTATTACATTAGTCAGATAGCAGCCACATAAAAATGATGCATAAACATATATCTAATGCTATGCAGGTTCACCCTTTAATGATGTTCATGGGGTTTATTTTCCTGGGTGGTGAAGGTACCTACAATGAAACTTCATTCCCCTTCTCTTTCTAGATAGTTATCTTACTCGACTATGCTACGTGTACACCAAAATCAGCCACCAGTATAAAATACACGTTGAAAATAAATTAAACCGCACATGTATTTATACACAAATATATTAGTGGCTGATTTTAGTGGTTGATTTTGGTATACGAATAGCATTTTTGTATCTTATTAGCTAGAATATAATTTATTTTATCTATTTTAAATAGCATAGCATCTATGCAAATGCAACATTTTGTAACTTCAATTTAACATAAATTTTTTCTCTTCAATTTTGAACAGCTATATTATCATTCCAAACAATACCAAGCCAAAGGCAAACCAAGAAGTTTTTCCACATGATGCTTCATTTAATCTCTATAATTCTTGGGATTGTTGGTTTATGTGCCGCTTTCAAGTTCCATAATATGATGGGATTTCCCAATGTCTATAGCCTCCATTCATGGATTGGCATTGGCACCGTTTGCTTGTCTGGATTACAGGTATGTAAAACTTGTTGGATGAAATATCTGAAATTGTATCATTAGGGAAAAGGAATATGGAGTGTGTTGAGTATAATTGAAAAACATATTTAGATTAGTATGTTGAAATAACATATTCATTGCTATTTACATGATCTTTTAAGTAACTAATATGACTTGCTGAAACATTAACCCAATAACCATTTGATTATAGCACAAAGCATCTCAATATTAAACCTAAAATTTTCTTTTTTTATATTTTTTTTATACTATGCTTAGATAGTAGACTATTTAATAATAATGAGAATTATGTGTCTCTTCACTATTGCACTATGTTGGATTCTTTACATTTGTGTTGAGTCGCTATGCAAACACTTTGAAACTAGTTTCTTTTAAAACTCAAAATATGGACGAGTGCCTGTTAAGCCGCTAGTAAATAATAACAAAATTTGAGTGTGTATTGTTGTAATGTATAGTGGCTTGTTGGATTTGTTACATTCATGTTTCCGAGAGCTGCGGATCCAACAAGAGCAAGAGTGGTTCCATGGCACATAGCTGGCGGGAGGGCGCTGTTGTTCATGGCCGTGTGTGCCGCGGAAACAGGCTTGATGGAAAAGTATGGTTTCTTGCGCGCGAAGTCAAATCTGCAGCCACACCAAAGAGAATCATATTTGATAAACTTCACTGGTCTTGCAATTCTCTTATTTGGAGTTTTTGTGGACCTTTCTGTTTCTATTCGTCGTAATTCTGTATAAACTTTATGCACATGTTTTGTGCTTTATAGATACACCATTGTACTTTGTACATTAGGAATATATTTCTGTTCTTCCTTTCTCCTTGCACAAGTTTGATTGACAACTTTTTGGATTGAAAAAATGGCTTATAAACTGTTAAGAACCAATTTGTTCTAAAAAATATTGATTGTTTAAGAATTAATTTGTCCGATATTAAAATCTTAGTAGAAACTGAATTGATCTTTTTCTTCTTTTTTTAATGACTAATTTGTTTGATACTATAATGCTAATAAAGTTAGTAGAAACTGAATTATTTTCAGTTATTTATTCTATGACTACTTTGTTGGATAAGATGGTTTCACAATCCTATGTATTTAAGAAACTTCCCCAAAACTCCTTTTTTTTTTTTACTTTTATTCCATGCTCTCAACTCTCAAGTAATATTAAGACTATTGAACCAATTACTTCCCAAACTAAGCATGCTTTGAAAATTGTTCAAATTCTAATTGATTCTTTTTCAATATTTTAATTCTTTATAGGTTAACAAATTTAAATAATGACCATGGACCCTAGCTTATGGTGGTGTATAATTTAACATGAACTATTCTAGCATCCACCATGGACTAAAATCTTCAAAGCTAAAGACACAACAATTTCTGATGTACACTAAATTAAACTCTAGTTCAACCATTAAATAATTGGAAGTCTAAAATACATCGCAGTTATGACTAAATTCTAGGTCATTCCTGGTCTTCAGCTTCAGCAGAAGCTATTTCAGAATCCAGTTTGTTTATTAACTGCTCGCTAACATGCTTAGCAACAGAAACCATATCAAGAATGATGCTTGGGTCCATGCCTGCGCCTCCGCGTTTGGTTATACCACAGACGTGCCCTTGCCTATTAACAGAAATGGAAATAGCAGAGCTCATTTGTGACTCCTCTTCTGAAGTAGCATCCACAATATAGTGCCTCCCAACCTTGAAAACAGTTTAATCAGATGAAATTATCAGAAAACATGTTCAATCTGAGAATAAATAAGAGAAATGTATGTATGATACCTTGGTTAGTGTAACTATGACAGGGACTCCAGATGTGTCAAACTGCAGAAACTCCTCATCACTTATGTCAACTTCCGGTTGATCATCACTTGATTCACCGGCAGCAACTTGTACTCTCGGAATGCCGGTGTTGCTCAAAGCAGCCTAAAGAATAAGGAATGACTATTACTAAAGGAAGAAAAAAGAAAAAGGAGGAAGAACCATGTTGGTAACATCTACATTAACAATCAGATTAATGAAGTAAATATTATTGATCTCAACATATCATCATAAAATGATTGCATCTCAAAATGCTAATATTTTATGGTCAAAACTCATTGCCATCTTTTCAAGCATTTATCATACATATTTTACCTTAATGGCAGCCCCTAGAGTATCCAATAAATTTCCATCTGAACTTACAACAAGCCCATCAATGTAAAGATCCCAACAAATTTTCCCTTCAATAACAATGAGTGAGGAGAGATCAATTCCAGCACCTGTACAGAAAAGTTCACCAGCAGCTTATATACTGAAGCATGCAGATATGATACAAGACAGCAACTGTATGGTAAAACGCACAATATGACCTTCTCCACTTTTACCACCCAACAGACAGCTTTGAAGAGCATTGGACAGTTCTGCTGATAACTCATCACCACCTCTACCCTATTTACAAGCAAAAGATAACCATTGAAAGTTACATCTATAAATTGAAGCATACTTAACAGATTGCAAACGATATATAGAGGCAGCAATAATTAGAAGACTAAGATTTCCACCCCCACCTGTTCTTTAAAAAAGAAGGTATCAAGTAACATCACTATTTTGTCTAGAATATGAAACAATATCTCACATCATATATTAAAACATACAATGTATCTTAGATGATCACTTAGGATTAATTTAAGTATTTACTTTATTTCATGATATTTTTCCTAATTTCATTAGGATTAGGTAATATTACAAAAGTGATTATAGTTTATCTGTTGTACCATACGGTCCATACCTCATCATATAAGAAGATATCATATTAATACATTATCATATCATTTAGAGTACCCATTTTTTCTTTCCCTCCTTCCATGCCTAGAACGAATAATGTTGACAGGCATTATGATTACCAACAGCCTACAGCTTATTGATCCAATACACCATTTAAACCTATTTTTTTCTGTTAAGGGGAAGGGCTAAAAGAAATAAATATGGATGATTAAGTTGAAGAAACATCAGATTGCGTCCCCCCCCCCCCCCCCCCCCAAAAAAAAAAAAACCAAAAAAAATCATCTAATGAAAAGATATTCCTAGGTTATTAGATTGAACTCCTGCTACAAGCTATGATTTGCCAAGTAGTCATTTTGGACACACTTCCCAATCTCACTCCAAACAAGCATATCTAGTGAACAACAAGAAGCAACGACTTCATATCTTTTCTTTGATTCATCGGAAAGTTCACCAAAGCTGAAGATAACACTCCCAAATCCAATGCCTAAATCCAAGTACCAAGTCACGTCATTAACCCCTAAATCCAACGCCTATTGTCCCCACTTGTAACTCTGCCACACCAACTGGACCAGCTTCCTGGTATATGTTTAACACGGCCAACCTAGAAGGATGGGAATTATTTTAAAGTTTCATCTAACCAAGTTTCATTTCATTCTCCTAGATGAGCTCCACGCTCAAGCTTTCAGTCACATACTTATCTGCTTACCCCAATTGTCTCACCTTATTCGAAGCTTATAGGAATTTACTTAGTAGGTTTGCAGTGAGGGTTAAAGTTATATAATATGAAAATAACCAGAATATTTGAAGGACTTCACTAAACAAAAATAAGGGTAAGTATCAATATATCAACCAACCTCAAAGGCTGGCTCTGCAGTTGAACTGCAATCAATATGTATAGAGACTTTCCCTTTGTTAGGTTGCAGTGAGCTAGGCTTTCCAAGTTCCGCCTGCACTTGCCAATATATCATAGTAAAGAACTGATTTGATTTGGAAAAGATTACCATATTATAAAACAAAAGGATGCAGGAAGTCATGAAAGAACAGATCAGTACCCATGTTTTAATGTACCTTCACACTGGCAATGACATCAGTAGCACCCATTCTAACCCTTGCTGAACCATTTGCCTGCCATGAATTTCATCACACATAAAAGTCGTTGACCAAAAAGATTTAGAAAGTTAGGTTGGGCAAAATCATCATATTACACTAACAAGTGCCAGCCTGTGAAGCATTACCTGAGGGATGACTCCAGTTTCAACAAAAATTGGTCGATAGGTCAACCTCTTCCTACCATCACATCGAAGATCTTGAGCAATTCCACCTTGGATGAAATGCTGTTCTCCAAGAGATAAGCCCACCATTGCTGCAAAATATGAATGCCTTCAGTAACTTTATGGCTAAAATAGACAACAGTCAAAACATACTTGTAAGAGGTCCACAATGAAAGGAAACTAGAACTAGTTGAACTATTTTAAGTAAAGTTTTCGTCAAGTTGCTACAATGATTGCAACAAGTATTGTAGAAGTTGTAGTATGGATACAATGTAAAAGAAAGTCCAAAATCATCCACTGAAATCTCATGTAACTAATCTCAAGTACCAAGTAACAAAGCTACTATTAAATTTTATTTCCAATATTAAACTTTATTATCAAAATCCAAATCCAAAGCTTTTGCATCTACCATTTTTGCAAATGTTGTGGCACAATCATTTAGGTCACCCTCAACAAAGATTGTTGATCTTAGCTTGTACTCATTCAAATACACACACCAGAATATGTTTCCACTTTGGTTGGGCCTCAGAACCATGACCGAAAAATTAAAAAAAAAAAATTGAAAGCATAACAATCTTAGATAAAAGAAGTTAAAAAGCTAATCTAATTTGATCAACAATGTGATAAGCAATTTTCTCAACAAGTTAGTCAGCAATGTGATTAACAATAAGCAGCAACAGCACCAACAACAATACAACGATAATAAAATCTCACTTATAGCAGCAGCAACATTAGCATTTAATAACCAATAAAAATTAAACCATAAGTAGGGAAAAAAAAGAGAGTCAGAGAGGTGGAGCAGACTGGCGGAAGGGAGGGGGCAGCGGAGAAGAAGCACAAGCATATAGAGGACACAGCCCCTGAAGCAGAGGCGCAAGCAGAGAGAGGAGAAGGCGAAGCCAGCGGCGAGATGGAGAGGCGAAGACAAGCTCTCAGAGCACAAGCTCACAGCAGAGGGGCGGAAGCAAGGGAGGAGGCGGCGGAGTTAAGGGAGACAATGGTAAGCTAGCAAGGCTTCGGTGAGGGAGAATAGGAGAAAAGGTAAAGGGCTAGAGTCCTGGCCACCTTCTGGCTCAGTTTTGGGTTCCTTCCTTAAAATGCTAAGAACCATAGTTGTCCGAACCGAACTAGTGATCGAATTGGTCAGGCTACTGGGTTACTAGTTCAACCAGTTGACCTGGTGCCTCAATATTTCCTCCTTTTCCAGCCAAGTGATGCTTAAACCGATTAATTCCTCCAATCCTAATAAGCTTCTCACAATATATGCATAACAGAATAGTTTTTCCAAATTCAACTACTTGTTTACAATGGCCCCATGCAAGATCAGCATTTCCTCTATTATTATTTTTGGGTTAAAATTGTTGCATCGGGAGTTGATCCTTGTTCTTGGGATGATGGTGTTTCTGATGAAGCCATCTTAAAATCCCATAAAATAAAAAAATTCAATCAACTAGGTAACTAATAGAAAAACCAACCAGCATCATTACAGCAGCAACAATCAATAATCAACAAAATTCATAATCAGCAAAAACATTTCAACAACATATGCAACAATTAAACCATATTCAAAATCAGCAAAACCACTGCATATTCATATTCATAAACTAATTCAGAAACCAACTCAACATTTCAATTCAATCACTGCCATATTCATTTCTAATCAGTACCATAAAAAATCAACAATAAAATTCACAGCAATAACATCAATGAATCAACCTGGAAAAAAATTAAACGATCACCTGTTGTTGCAGAGGCAGAAGGTGGACGACGAGCAGCAGTTCAGGCAGCAACAACCACGGAGGAGAGGAAGCACAGCTGCACAGCTGCAGGAAGAGAGACCAGACGCGAGCAGTGGAGCACACCAGGCGTTGGGTGAAGTGATGGCGGACGACGACGACACGCTGCACGGCTGCAGGAAGCAACGCTCGAGCACTCACTGGCAGAGGCGCGGCGAGACGCGAGCGGCCGAGCACACAGCACAGGCAGAGGAGAGAGGCGAGTCGTGACTCGCGAGCACAGATGCGGAGTATCTGGGGAGAGGCTTGGCGACGGCGGCGAGCGTGTGGTGGCGGTGAACCGAGGTGAGCTGAGGTGAGCTCCCAGCGCTGTGCCTGTGTCTGTTTCTGTAGTCGCCGTTTTCGAAAGTGAGAGTGAGAGAGTTGGGGGTGGCGTGGGTTCAGAACTAGCCTAGGGTTCTTTGGGAGGGGGGGGGGGGGGTTTGTTTTTTTTAAAAAAAATCCGAACCGATGCGGGTTTCTCAAACCCTCCTGTCCACCGGTTTTTGCAAAATCCGGCCGACTCAAACTGGTTTCTCGGCGAATTTGTTTTTTGTTCGGTCTAATGTCCAGCCCAAACTGGCTTAGAGGCCTGATTGCCAGTTTTTTCATCTAAAGGGTGAATTCGGATTTGATCGGATTCGATATGATCAAAATTTTTATTCGATTCATACTAAAATTGTCAGATTACATCGGATCTAATATCCGCAGTTTTTAAGTTTAGATCTGATCCAATCTACATATTTGCGAATCGGATCAGATATATCCGCAAAATACACAATTATTTTTAAAAACTTATTTTTTTAAATATCAATAAAATTCATTTTTTTTCTATTCTTCTAGAGATGTTTACTCTTAAAATAATATTAAACATATTTTTCTCAAATAATAAATTAAAATAATACAACATACATGATAATTATTAGTTGAAATAAAACATAAAAAAAATATTTACTTATTTATTTCTTTATTTTTGTGAATACACGGATATGCAGATCGAATATATGGATATCTATACAAAATTCGTTCGGGTCGATTCTGTTTGTTCAATTATGCTAAGAACTATAGTTATTAAAATCGGATCGAACCAGTCAGTTTGACCGAAAAAACTGATAAACCAAATCCAATACCAATCCAGTCCAAGTTTTGGACCGTTTAAAACATAAAACCGATCAAATCTGGTGTGAACCGGTAAAAACCGGATCAAATCAAACCGTTCGAGTCGCAATTGAAGGAGAGCCTACACGCACTAGTGTTGTGGAAGAAAACCATACTCCATATGCTCTCCGGTGCTGCCAAGTGTCAAGCCGTGTGAATTTTTGGAAAATTTTCCAAAATAAGATGCATGAAGGATAGTTGTACCACCAAACTAGCACACTTCTTACTAACAGATATACAAATTATAATACATATTGTAATTTTTTATTTTATTTATATTCAATTTATTTTAATTTTAAAGTTACTCATTTTTAAATTAATTATATTTTATTTAACTATAAATTTTATTAAATATATACAAATTAAAAAGATAAACAAAAAAAATTATTAATCACAATTTATTTTTTCTTTTTATGATTATATGATATCTATTAATATTATTTTTTTAATAAATACTTGTAGTATATAATAATAGGTAAAGACTCACATGCAATTGTTTTTGTATGAAGTTGATAGTTGAAAATTCTTAGATGATATTTAGTCAAACTTGTCAAATCATCTAACGGTTCTTAAATATCAACTTTACATGAAAATAACTGTATGTGAGTTTTCACCTATAATAATAAAACAAATATAAACTAATTAATAAAATATTAAAATTTGAAAATAATAATTATTTTTATAAAAACAAAATAAAATATATATAATAAAAATAATTAAATTTTATATAATTATTTAATTATATCGGGTTAACCAGTTTGACCAGTAATTTACCGGTTGAACTAGTAATCTAATGACCTAGTAACCTGATCAATTTATTCACCAGTTCAATTCTAGTAACTATGCTAAAAACTATTCGTATCTTGATTCATCTAATTCAACAGTTCTCTAGAAGTTTTGGTTTTTAAGTAGAGTGGTTTTTTTTTTAGGAAGATTGAACATAACTAATTACTAGTTATTAATTTTTTTGGTTTGACCGAATTTATAAATATGAAACTAAAGCTTAATACTAATCCTATTTATAGATATTCAATGAATTCAATGAATAATACTACATGTAACACCCTCACTATCAGAAGTCACGCTTCCGGCTGCGCTACTCTGATAGGAAGAAGTATTACGACTACTTTACATACTAAATACTAAAATAGGAGCCTGTGACTCACACTGCAGCGCTGATTTCTTTGAAAAACTGGAAGTAAACAATTGATTTTTAAGAGAAATACAAACAGGCATAGATTCATATACAAGACTACTTACATAATAACTCATAATATAATATACATATAAAACATACAGATCCTATCCCTCTTACAAACTTGTGATAACAAAGACGAGGGAAGAAAATAATCTAATTAATTCAACAGCTTAAAAACCAAACGCAGTACAACTCTTCTAAATGCTTCTTCTTCCGGTTCCTGAAAAGATAAAGCTGTAGGGGGGTGAGAACCTAACCACACGGTCTCACCATGGAATTTCAAAGTTGTCATAAGAAGATATTTAATAAGAAAACTGTTCTCAAGCTCAGTGATTATCATTGCTTTATGAATCTTTTAAAATCCATAGGAAATCATTCAAAACTTTTTCAAAGAAACGATGTTTAATCCTTCAGAAATCCAAAGTCTTTCCTTTCTTATAAGAAATCTAAGTAAAAATCAACCACGCAATCAACAACCAGTCATTAATTCAGCACCAAAGTTCATTCTCAAATGTAGCACGCCAGGACAAACACAAGCAAGACAGACAAGGAAAGCACAAGTAAGTAGCAGTTACAGCAAATAGTTCAAGTAGCAATTAAGAACAGTTTAGCAATTAGGCAAACCAAAACAAGTTCAAACCCAAGCAAAACAAACAAATGCATATGATGCATGCATGTCCTATGGCTGATGAGGCTCATCTGTCGGTTATCCAGCCAACCCGACAAGTCTGAATTGTCCTTAGACTGTCCCCCGACGTGCATCCCCAAGAGTCTATGCATAGTTTTTTCTCAAATAATCAATATTGCTCAATGGGGGTAACATTCCCGGGAATTTATATAGTGCCCGGTCACACTTACGTCGTAGGGTCAACAGAGTATCGAGTTTTCAACCTGGTACACGTGGTGGCAAGCCACGGCACTTATTCCAGGGAATCTCGTATCTCAATATTTCAAATTCATAAGCCAAATGAACAATTCAAAGATCATACATCAACATTCTCAATTTATATCTCTACAACATCATCATTCATTAATCCACATCTCATTCCCTAATTCATTCAAAACCATATTTCAAAGAAAATCCTCATCATCCTTCTTTCCATTTCATTTATTAACAATCCCAATTCAAAACATAACTCTTTCTTTGATAAATAAAGCAATCTCAAAACATATAGAACGTTTAAAAACAAATCTCTTTAAATTAATTACTTTAAATAAAACTTCCAAATTTATAAAATTTCGGCAGCATCTCCTCTAAAACTTGGACACTGCCACCCTTTTCGGGTCCCATCCAAATAATTCTCATACCTTTTCTCAACCATTTCCAAATCTTGTTCATTTCCAAAATGCAACCAGTTTCAATATCAAATTGTTTTCAAAGTGTATCAGTGCCAATAATAAATCTCTTTAAAATCAAACCAGCTCAAATACTAAATAATTTATAAAGTCACTAACTCAAAATTAAACCATTTCCAAAGCTAATCCAGTTTCATATCCCAAATCATTTCCAAAGCCAATCCCTTTACATTATCAAAAATAGCTTCAAAACCAAAAAAAACTATTTTTCATAATAATCAACTAAATAACCTTTCAAACTAATTTATTTTTAGCAATCACAACCACTCAAGCAATCAATCATTCAGTCCAGCAAACAACCACATTTGGAAGACAATCATAATCACAGGCATATTCTTTCACATTAATATCTATTTATCACAACTCTGTAATATAAATTAGATTTTAAGAGAAACCCCTACCTCGAATAATCGAAACTCATAAACCAAACGCATCAAGAAACCCTTTCTTTTCGGCCCGAAATTAGTGGCATGCAACCTCAGCTCCAAACCGCTTATGCAGCAACCACAACAACTCTAATCATAGCAGAAAATCATTTTAAACACAGAAATTAATTCACTTGCATTAATCCACTAAACTCATCATACTCAATCCTAAAATATTTTAACTTTAAAACAATCCCCCTACCTCGATTAGCCGAGTTCGCATAAACCTATTGTAACAACTTCCTTTCCTTTTAATTCATGGCAGCCACTTCGACTGCTTATTCCAACAACAGCAACGATAGAACAACACCGCAGGCAGCTACAAAATGACAATAGCGGTGAATCTAATATTCTACTATGGTTTAAGGCTGAGTAAGGCTACAAAGGAACATTTATGTAAATTATGACCGAGTTAATTAATGAAACATTATAGCGAGACAAGGCGCGACAGAATAACCTTATCAGAGGAACAAAAGACTAGAATTGTAGCAGCTCTGGCGACCCTCACCGGCAAGAACAGAACCGACGGTAACTTCAAGGGGGCTGAGATAGCAAACCCTAAGAAATAGAAACGGAATTTTGGAGTAGCGGTAGCGGCACTGGTGGCTCAAAGCAGCAAGAACGCGACGCCGGCTCACCTCCAGTGACAGCAAGCTCCGCCGACAGCAGAGGCGCAGCCAGAAGCTTCGACAGCGGCGGAGCTGGTGGTGATTCAAACGAAGATGACACCGGCGACTGGGCGAAACTAGCTCCGACAGCGCACGGGTGTCCTTCCTCCTCCTCTCTTTAATCGCGTCACTCCCTCTCTCCGCGGTGGTGGCACGGCAGCAGTGACGAGCTTCAGCGGCGGCGAATCGCTGGCGACGGAGGTTTAGCAGTGGTGAACGGCTTCTCCTCTTCTGTGCGCGCTCTGCTCCTCCCTTCCACCAATCAGTGATGGCAACGCGGATAGGGTGCGGCGGTGCAGACGACAGCAGCTCCCTTTCTCTCTCTCTCAAATGCGTCGCTCTCTCTCCCCTTGGTTCTTTCCTGCGATGGTGGTGCGGCTCGACGGCAACGGAGCGGCGGCGTGGTGGTGACGATTGCACGCAGTCCCCCTCCTTCCCGGTCTCTCTTTTCCCCAGATCTCTTCCTCTCTGCCCTCACCGTTTCTTTCTTTCTTTTCCTTTCTTGCTTTATACTATTGCTGCTGTATGTTAGATTAGAAGGGGGAAGCAAGGGCGGCTAGGATGAGTTTAGAAGGAATTAGGGATTTTTATTTCAATTAGGGTTTTATTTTAGGAAATTAGAGTTAACGTAAAATTTATGAGTAATATAACAATTTTATAAAAATCAAGAGTAATAGGATAATTAAAAACCTATTTTAACCCAACACAAGTATTTAAAAAAATACTATTTAATTATCAACTTACAAATTATTTTTAAATAAATATTCTAATTTGATAATTAGGATAATATAATTAATTTCTTTTATTCATAAAAATTAAAGTATTAAGTTTTCAAATCACAATTATTTAAATCAAACCATGTAAATTCTTATTATTTTACAATTCCTAAATTTTATAATTTAAATATGAAAATTATCCAATAATTATAAAATTAGATAAAATTTCTAATTTAATTATTGTAATTTGATTTAGTTAGCTTTAATAAAATAATTTTTAAAATTAAAATCTTTAATAAATAAATAAACTAAAATTGACTCATAACAAGATCTTTCAAAAATTTTGGGTCTTACATTACATATTTAAGTCTTTTTGTTAATCAAATCCAATCAAATTGATTAGCATAAAAAAATCAGTTATGATTAATGTTATTCTAAATCTTATTGTTTAACTTAGTTGGACTTAGTTTATAAAAAAACTTAAATACGTAATTGTTCATACCCTGGCCCAATGATAAGGGCCCAGGTCCAACCGAAAGGCCTAATCCAATAGGATAAGCCTTACGAAATACCGACTTTCACATAAGAAGTCGGTGTCAACCACGACTTGGTATGAAGAGGTCGGATGTGAGATTAGCTGGCAGATAAATACTCATCCAAATGAGTAACCGCCCCTAAAATCTCTCTAACCGCCTCATAAAGCCATATCTTAACCTCCCCAAGATAATAGGGACGGTTATCACCCTAAAGATACGGCACTACTCCAACGGTGGCTATTGGCTCACCACTATAAGTACACTGACACCAATCAGGTATTCCTAAGTCCAATACTCTATAAGACCTGCTTACACCCTTGCTAACTTAGGCATCGGAGTGTCTTTGCAGGTACCACCCCCCATTCCCACGCGAGCACAAGTCGGACGGAGCCTCCCGAGTTACGGACCTACCTGGAGTCCTCCTCCATCACTCACTTGGGCCGCCAGACGCCATCCATTGGACTAATCTCCGGTTACCTACCGTAACATTGGCGCCGTTGCCGGGGACCCGAGAGATCATCCCTCGATGGCAGAAAGATCCCATGAAGAAGGCCATGTCGAAACAGATTCTGAGCAAGAGAATCTAGACATGGGCAATGACAATGAAGACACAGCCCAACATCAAGACAATGATCAACACAGAGAGGGTACCTCCGGAGTAAAGAATCCGAAGGTAAATTCCTCAGATGGGCGTGAATCAGAAAAAGGCGGACCACTCACGTAGCTGAACTAATAGGATTGGTCATAGCCGCCTGGAGCAATTGGAACAAGAGCGGGAGAGGCAAAAGGAAACGAAAGGTACCTTAAAGAAGAGATGGAACGGCGAAAAGAGTTAGAAAGAAAACTCTTGTAGCTAGAGTCCTCTCTCAAGAACTCCGCGACGAAGGAGAAGCAACTCCCAGGCGGAGAAGATCCTTTCAGCGAGGACATAATGAGGGCAAAAGTTCCAACGAACTTCAAAAGCCTGATATGGACCTCTATGATGGAACTACGGATCCAAAGCATCATCTTAGCAACTTCAAAAGTCGGATGTATCTAGCTGACGCCTCCGACGCTACGAGATGCAAGGCTTTCCGACCACTTTGTCGAAGCAGCGATGAAGTGTTCGATAGCCTTCCCCAAGATCCATCACCAGTTTTGAAGACCTCTCAAGAAAATTCTTGTGAGGTTCTCGATCCAAAAGGATAAGGTAAACATGCACCGAGCCTCCTGGGAATAAAACAGGAGGTCGGAGAGTCTCTACGAGCCTATATGGAAAGGTTCAGTCCATATCCAAAGACACCCCGTTTCTCTAAGTGATGTACAAGAAAGGGCCGAGAAGTACATCAACATGGAAGAGAATGCCAGATTAAGAGACCTGAGTTCACGACCTGGACCTACTTCCTCCTCTAGGGAGAGGGAAAGGAAGTCAGGAAGAAGGAAGAACCCGGTCTCGAAAGGCCCAGAAAGTATCACTCTTATACTCCTCTAAAGACTTCTATAGTAGATGTATACAGAGAGATATGCAACACTGAAAGGCTGCCACCCCCAAGACCTATTAAAAACAAAAAAGGGGGAAGTCGCAGCGAGTATTGTGAGTACCATAAAATATATGGTCACTCCACCAACGACTGTTACGACCTCAAAAATGTGATAGAAAAGCTGGCTAGAGAAGGCCGGCTTGACAGATATCTCATGGAGAGGTCGGACATCCATGGAAAGAGAAAGCGGGATGATATGGACAGGAGAGATCCGCCACCACAAACCCCAGAGAGACATATCCATATGATCTCGGGAGGATTTGCGGGAGGCGGGATCACCAAATCTTCTCGCAAAAGACATCTCAAAGTCTACCAAGTCGAGGAAGAGACACCGACTTCCCCACCATCTCATTCACGAAAGAAGATGGGCAAGGGATAATCCCCGGGCATGATGATCCCGTGGTGATAACTATGATTCTGGCCAACGCCCATCTCCACAGAACCCTAGTGGACCAAGGAAGCTCGGCGGACATCCTTTTCAAGCCCGCCTTCGACAAGCTGGGGTTAGATGAAAAAGAGTTGAGAGCTTACCCCGACACCCTATATGGGTTAGGGGATACACCAATAAAACCACTGGGATTTTTGCCCCTTCACACAACTTTCGGAAAAGGGGAAAAATCGAGGACTTTGAGCATAGATTTCATAGTCATCGACGAAGGGTCAGCCTACAATGCCTTAATTGGCAGGACTACCCTTAATCGACTCGGAGCAGTGGTATCAACTCCTCACCTCTGCATGAAATTCCCGACTCCAGGAGGAATAGCAACGGTGAGGGGAGATCAAAAATTGGCAAGAAAGTGCTATAACGAAAGCCTAAATCTGAGAGGAAAGGGCAAAGAAGTCCACACCATAGAGCTGGGCGGCACAAGGACAAGAGAAGAGCTACGACCCCAGCCGGGTGGAAAAACCGAGGAGATACAAGTCGGTAAAGAGAAAGGAAAAACGACTTACATAGGAGCCAACCTAGGGGAAACCCTGAAACAAAGGTTGGGTGAACTCCTAAAAGCTAATTCCGACCTCTTCGCCTGGAAGGCTTCCGACATGCCCGGGATTGATCCCGAGCTCATGTCTCACAGGCTCTCGGTTTACCCAGGGTCCCGACCTGTACAGCAAAGAAGACGCAAGCTCGGCCCAGAGAGGGCCTCCATAGTAGAAGAGCAAGTACAGGCGCTCCTGGAAGCCGGCTTTATCAGAGAGGTCAAATACCCAACATGGCTAGCCAATGTAGTGCTAGTCAAAAAACAAAATGGTAAATGGAGGATGTGCGTCGACTATACCGACCTGAATAAGGCCTGTCCTAAGGACCCTTATCCCTTACCAAGTATTGATACCCTGGTGGACTCCAGCTCAGGGTACCAATACCTATCATTCATGGACGCCTACTCGGGATATAACCAAATCCCGATGCATGAACCCGACCAAGAGAAAACATCGTTCATCACACCAAAAGCCAACTACTGCTACGTGGTCATGCCATTCGGATTGAAGAATGCAGGAGCTACGTACCAAAGGTTGATGAACAAAGTGTTTTCCCCCCACCTAGGGAGCCTAATGGAGGTATACGTCGACGACATGTTAGTAAAAACCAAGCAAGAAGTTGACCTCTTAACCGACCTCTCACAAGTCTTCGACACTATAAGGTTGCATGGGATGAGATTAAATCCCGCAAAATGCGCCTTCGCAGTAGAAGCAGGGAAATTTCTAGGCTTCATGTTAACACAAAGAGGGATTGAGGCCAATCCCGACAAGTGCAGAGCCATCCTAGAAATGAAGAGCCCGACTTGTTTAAGAGAGGTTCAACAGCTCAATGGCCGACTTGCAGCCCTCTCCAGATTTATGGCAGGATCGGCACTAAAATCCCTTCCATTATTCTCCCTGTTAAGGAAGGGATGCCAGTTTGAATGGACTCCGGAATGTGAGGAGGCGTTCCAAGAGTTCAAAATTTTCTTAAGCCAACCTCCTATCTTGACCCGACCAATACCGGGAAAAGACCTCGTCCTATACCTATCCGTCGCAAACAGGGCTGTCTCATCAGCCCTGATCACAGAAGACGAGGTCGGTCAACACCCGGTCTACTTTACCAGTAAGGTTCTACAAGGCCCTGAGCTAAGGTACCACAAACTAGAGAAGTTTGCTTACTCCTTAGTGATAGCCTCACGAAGGCTACGACCTTACTTTCAGGCTCATACAATAAGAGTCCGTACAAACCAACCCATGAAGCAAATCCTCCAAAAGACGGATGTTGCAGGGAGAATGGTTCAATGGGCGATAGAACTCTCCGAGTTCGATTTGAGATACGAAACTCGGACTGCAATTAAAGCCCAATGCCTCACCGACTTCATCGCGGAATACGCAGGTGAACAAGAGGAAAAACCGACCACATGGGAACTCTATGTAGACGGATCCTCCAACAAGACAGGGAGTGGCGCAGGCATAATATTAGTAGATGGAAAAGGGACCCAGATAGAGGTCTCCTTAAAATTTGAATTTCCGGCTTCAAACAATCAGGCAGAATATGAAGCCTTGATTGCCGGATTAAAGTTGGCAGAAGAAGTTGGCGCTACAAAGGTGATGATCTACAGCGACTCACAAGTGGTGACTTCTCAAATAAGCGGAGAGTATCAGGCAAAGGACCCCAATATGAAGAAATACTTGGAAAAAACCTTGGAACACCTCGGGTGCTTTGCGGAAACCGAGGTTAAGCACATAACTCGGGATCTAAATAGCAGAGCTGACGCCCTATCCAAGTTAGCAAGTACCAAACCCGGAGGGAACAATAGAAGCCTGATCCAGGAAACCCTCCAAGAGCCCTCAGTATCAAAAACAGAGGATCAACAAAAGGTACTTGAGGTAGTCGGCCTAAATCTCGGATGGATGAATCCCTTAGTCGAATACCTAAAATTCGACATCCTCCCCAAAGAGGAGAAAGAGGCTAAAAAGATCCGAAGGGAAGCACAACATTATACATTGGTGAGAAATGTCCTTTACAGAAGAGGGATATCAACACCATTGCTGAAGTGTGTACCGACCTCAAGAACCACCGAGGTGTTGGAGGAAGTACATAGTGGAATCTGCGGAAATCACCTCGGAGCAAGTCGCTGGCCAGAAAGTGATCCGAGCAGGATTCTATTGGCCGACCTTGCAGAAAGATGCAACCGACTTTGTGAAAAAATGCCAACCATGTCAGATGCATGCAAATTTCCACGTGGCTCCCCCAGAAGAGCTTATCAGTATAACTTCCCCTTGGCCTTTCGCAAAATGGGGAATGGATTTGTTAGGTCCTTTTCCCCAAGCACCAGGGCAAGTCAAATACTTGATCGTGGGAATAGATTACTTCACAAAGTGGATAGAAGCAGAACCACTAGCTACTATCACCGCTCAAAGAAGTCGCAGGTTCCTCTACAAAAGCATTATCACAAGGTATGGAATACCTTATTCCATCACCACAGATAATGGGACCCAGTTCACCGACGCCTCCTTCAGAAGTTTTGTAGCCAGTATGAAAATCAAGCATCAATTCACCTCGGTAGAACACCCACAAGCCAACGGGCAAGCCGAGGCAGCCAACAAAGTCATACTGGCAGGACTGAAGAAGAGATTACAGGAAGCAAAGGGAGCTTGGGCTGACGAGCTCCCCCAAGTGCTATGGGCTTATAGGACGACCCCCCAATCCGCCACAGGAGAAACACCCTTCCGACTAGTCTACGGCGTAGAAGCCATTCCTATAGAAATCAGTGAGCAAAGCCCAAGGTAATCCTCCATGATGAGGTCGGAAATGTACAGGGGCACAAAGAGGAGCTCGACTTGCTCCCCGAAGTCCGAGAGAACGCCCAGATAAGAGAAGCGGCATTAAAACAAAGGATGACTACCAGATACAACAAGAAAGTCATTCGAAGAACATTCGCCGTAGATGACCTGGTCCTAATTAGAAACGACATTGGGATCAACAAATCGGGAGACGGAAAGCTCGCCGCAAATTGGAAAGGGCCATACAAAATCAAGGAAGTGTTAGGGAAAGGTTATTATAAAGTAACCGACCTGGATGGCACTGAGTTACCAAGGTCGTGGCATGCTTGTAATATGAAAAGGTACTACAGTTAGAAGCGAACTCTACTCCCTGATGTACTCTTTTCCCAGCTTCATGATTTTTTCCCAAAAAAGGGTTTTTTCTGGAGAGGGGTTTTTAACGAGGCATCATAGTAGAGGCTAAGGGAAACATGCTGTCAAAAGCCCTTAGCAGCAAAAAGGTACCTTCCCAATTAATAAAGATCTTTTTCACTACTATATCTCTATTAAATATCCTCCTTTATTTTTTAAGTCTTTCTACGAAACGCGCTGACTTAAGCTCGACAAAGCGTAAAAATCCCATGAACCGACCCAGATGGTCGTCAGGATAAAACGACGAGGTACAAGTCGGTGTAAAGAGGTTATACAAGTCGGTCGTAAAAGCTCGGGAACTAACCCGACTCATAAGTCGGAAAGAGATCCCGAGTAGGAAAACTTGGAAAACTTTGATCCACAGATCGGAGTATAACACCGAGTAGAAGAAAAACGCATCGCAAAAATAACCTAAGTCATAAAAACTCACTAAAGCAAAGTCGAGTATAAAGGATAACAAAAGAGATATGACAACCTGAAAAAAGCTTGCATACAAGCCTTTCCACGAAAAAGGCTCGAAAAAATAATGCAAGCTAGCAGAAAGTTTTTTGAAAAGATCAAACATATTTCAAAATAGAAAAGCATGTGCACGCGCAAAGTAACTTAAAACCTTATCCAAAAAAGGGCACCTACTTCGATTAGAAAACCCTTATCCAAAAAGGGCATTTATTTTGTTTAAAACCCTTATCCAAAAAAGGGCAACAAACAGAATATTTTGTTTACGGCCTTAAAAGGCCAGAAGCAAATTGTTCACAACCACAAGCAAATAATTAGAAGTTTAAAAAAGGGGGGCCCACAGGCCGGGCCCCCATATAGCCACAAAAATAAAAAAGTCACTTCTTGGACGGAGTAGAGGAATCACCACCACCAGGAGGAACATCACCAGGACCGGGAGGAGGAGCCAAAGAGGAAGTCGGAGCAAGGGTTGAAGAACTCGGTGGATCTGCGGAATGAGGAGGAGACTCTATAATCCTCTGCCCCCGAGTCTTTAGGTCTGACTCGGAAAGGACCTCGGGAGCAGGAGGATCAACGATGGCGCCATCAATCACCACTTTGTCAGGATGTAATGGAGAAAGATCCAAGTCGGGGGCTATAACCCTGACCTGCTCCAGGAAAATTCTCCAAGACTCCTCGGCGGCATCGGCGATAGAGTCCTCCAAGTCAGCATAGGCATTCCGAGAGTTCAACAAATCCTTTTTCACCTCCACCATATCTTTAAATAGGCTTTGGTAACTCTCCTGGGCTGCCTTCCTTAGGTTTACCTCCATAGTGCATTGGGCTCGCAGCTGGCTCTCCTTCCCCCGGAGGTCATCTCTCTCCTTCCTCAACTTATCCACCTCCTCCTTCAACTCCTTTTGATGTTTTTCAAATAAAAGAAGCCTCTCCTCTAGCTCCTCAACCTTTGAGGAAGTCCCCAAGGAGCTGAGAGGAGTCTTCTCAAACATGTCCAAAAGTTTGCCACAAACTCCCGCCGTCCTAAAACTTTCTTCGGCCAGAGTGGCAAGGTGTTTCCGAACAGAAACATCATCCATGTTTATGAGAGATGTTCTTTCGGACGAATGCAAAAGCATCCGCCTTAACCCCACCTTCCCAAGAAGGGCCAGACTCTGAAGTCTTGCGCTTCTTCTTCTCTGGCTCGGAAAGTAGTGGGACGGAAGGGAGTGGTCGAGCCAAACTTGAGGAGGAAGAGATGATAAGAGGTTGAGGGGGAGTACCCACATTTCTAGGAGGAGGAGGAGGAGGAGAGACGACCGCCTTGGAACCCCCGGACCTGGCCCGGGACTTTGCCTTGGCTTCCTGCACCCGCTGGTAGGACTCTTGAGCATTTTTCTTTGCCATATCTACAAAAGGAACAACCAAGTTACAAGCCGGTAAAACACAAGTCGGTAAAATACAAGTCGGTAAAATGCAACTCGGAAACAAATGCATGCACTACCTATGCAAGATTGAACAAAGACCGACGTCCCCTGGAGGATTTTTCTCGTATCCAAGTATGGGGCCCTCCCCCATGCTTCTCGGAAAAACCCCACAATGGCCGCCTCCACCTCGTCTAGGTCATCTAGACCGATCTTTTCACAAGGGGTGGCCGGCAGCCAATAAAGGGGAAAGCGAGGGGAGGAATGCTCGTCCAGAAAAAAGGGGTGGTGACCCTCTACGGCTTGAACCTTGAAGAAGAAATTTTTGAAGTCGTGGAAAGATTCGTCAAAAAGGGTGAAAATCCTCCGACCTTGAATGGCTCGGAAGGATACCCATTGTTGTTGTTGTTTAGCCCACTAAAGGGCTTAGTCATATGGAAAAGATAAAAGAAGATTCTCAAGGAAGTCGGAAAGTCCAGAGCGTGGCTTATAAACTGGTAAATCTTCAAAAAACCCCATGAATTGGGGTGGAGTTGAGTAGGGGCAACCTTACAGTGGTGCAAAACGGATATCTCGAAATCAGAGAAAGGAAGAAAAACACCCAAACGGTGATCATACATTCATACATGAAGAAAATGAGGGGCCGCCTCATTAGCTCTCCCAAAACAGACCCGGTCTTCAGGACCCGGATTATCAGTTCATATTTGGGCTCGTCCTCGTCCGAAGTACAGAGCCTATGATGAGTACGAAGGTGGGTGATGAACTCAGCGTCAACCAACGGTTCCTCCCCAAGGACCGTATCGTCAACCCACTGAGAAAGAATGTCTACAGAAGCCATTTTTTATATAAAGAAGAAAGTGGCAGAAAACCTACAAAAAGGAAAAAGAAAAAGAAAATCAAAAAATACGGCCACTAAAGAAGAGAGATTCGAAACTAGAATCTACAGGTCAACCTATCTACTCGCAAAACATGCAAACATAAAGCATGGCAAGTACGAAGGTGGGTGATGAACTCAGCGTCAACCAAAACGGTTCCTCCCAAGGACCGTATCGTCAACCCACTGAGAAAGAATGTCTACAGAAGCCATTTATATAAAAAAGAAAGTGGCAGAAAACCTACAAAAAGGAAAAAGAAAAAGAAAATCAAAAAATACGGCCACTAAAGAAGAGAGATTCGAAACTAGAAATCTACAGGTCAACCTATCTACTCGCAAAACATGCAAACATAAAGCATGGCATGAATAAAACAAAACTAACCTTTATCCGAAATGGAGGTTGGAGAAGAACAGAGTCTTCGAACGCAAGGATGCAGTACGAACAAGATAAGGGAAAAAAGTTTGAAAGATTGCAGAAACGGAAAATGGACAGAGAGGGAAAGAATTTATAAAAAGGCTAAGGGCATAATGGTAAAAAGCGAGGCAGTCATAATGAGACTGCACCGTTACCAAAGCCCTCAATCCCTAAATGATCCTCAACGGACACGACGCTTGAATGACGTAACTGTCAAATCAAAGGTCGCGAAAATCACGTCGGTTTCCAAGATCCGTATTCTCTCAAACAAGTCGACTATGAACCCGAGTTGAATACTTGAACCCAAACTTTAAAGAAAATTTGGGCTCAAGTAGGGGCACTGTTCATACCCTGGCCCCTAAAAATCTCTCTAACCGCCTCATAAAGCCATATCTTACCTCCCCAGATAATAGGGACGGTTATCACCCTAAAGATACGGCACTACTCCAACGGTGGTTATTGGCTCACCACTATAAGTACACTGACACCAATCAGGTATTCCTAAGTCCAATACTCTATAAGACCTGCTTACACCCTTGCTAACTTAGGCATCGGAGTGTCTTTGCAGGTACCACCCCCCATTCCCACGCGAGCACAAGTCGGACGGAGCCTCCCGAGTTACGGACCTACCTGGAGTCCTCCTCCATCACTCACTTGGGCCGCCAGACGCCATCCATTGGACTAATCTCCGGTTACCTACCGTAACAGTAATATTATTCATATTGAATATAACCTAATCCATTTAGATAAAGTTGACACAGGAGTGATTTAAATTGTAGATAAGATTAAGTATGGATTTAGTTTTAACCCTATCCATCAATTTACACCCTAATATATTATAGTATAGTATGTAATTAAAAATTATTATATATGTATAATGAAATTGATGAGAACGTCTTTTACTTTTCATAATTTCATTATGAATTTGCTGTTTTTATTTTTAATATGAAAATAATTTTATATTTTCTGTCAGCCAAAGATACGATAATACGTGTTCTTTTGTTTAGTTTTTAAGATATAAAAACATAATTATACACAAAAATACACCATATACATATTTTTCATGTCTCAATAAAATGATAAGACACATATTCAAGTGATGGACAAAAATATGAGATACTCTTTTTTGGGTTATTTTATTCGCATTCATTTTTGAAATTTCAAAAAATCTCCTCATCCATATTACTAATCCTAGCTAGTTTGCAAACCCTTGCCTTATGTTCGTGCAACTCTTGTGACTTCTTCGTTCTTCTGTATAGTTTACTTTTGTTTTTCTTTCCATTGTTTTCATCAATCTTTTCTCTATGCTTTCCCTATGTCACCATTCTATATTCATATATTGTCACTTTTATGATTATGAAATTAGAAGTTGTATTACGTGTTCTTACTTTTTATTCGCTTATATGTGGCACAAGTTTTATAATTTATGGTGATTTAAATTAAGTAAAGAATTAAAAAGTTAATTTTAACTAAGGAGTAAAAACTTTAATATTTGTGAAAAGTTTAATTATAAATATGTTATGAACACATTTAAAATTAGTCATAATTAAGCTAGCTATTATGTATTTATGTATAAATATTTATATTATTTAACTCATTTTTAATATATATTTTGTATTATAACATATATTTTATATCAGTAACTAATTTTTTGTATACACGTAATATAATTAATTTAATTAATTTTTAATTAACTATTTTGTTTTAAAATATATAAAAAATATATTGTAGATTATTTTTAGTGTTTATGGAAACTTTTGTTATAGTAAAAACTCATGAAAATATCCAATCGTAAAAATGAAAAATACCAATAAATCGGTTCAACGAAACAGCTTGATTTTATTTACAATAGTATTACTATGTTATAAACATGTGATCAATATTCAGTAATTTATTTTGTAATATCTGACTTTAACTTATATATATGTCAGCACCCTTCTAAAAAGGTTAAAGATAATATAAAAAATATTTAAAAAACTAATTTAATGATATCTCATAGTTTGCTAAACTTAAAGTCACAATGAAAAATCCAAAAAAAACCAATGTTTATTATCTACAACATCAAATTAACTCATGAAACCATGAATCAAAATAAATCATTTTAAACTTAGAAAAATTAAGCTAAATACCATATCAAATCAAAATACATATGTATGACAGTATGAATCAGGCAGGAAGCTTTACTTCAGCGACCCCATGCATGCTTGTAAGCTTCTGCATATTCTTGTTTATCTTGTGGGCTGTCAAAAAATTAAATGGACTTTAATTAGGCTTTGAATTTTTTCTCATGTTTTTTTTTTTATTTTTCATACAAAATCTCAATTCTCAAACTTACCTCTTCACACAAAAGGAATTTAATTGCCATTTATCTTGAGGCCCCTTAACCTGCCAACAAATGTAAATGCAATCATAATTCAATATATTTTTTATATATTAAAATTGACCCTAATATAAAACTTTAAAACTTATTCAAATACAAACTTTTAAACTGTGATAGTATGATCTTTAATTTTTACAAAACTTGTTACAAATCATCTTATAATCATAGATTGTAACTTATCAATTGTAACTATGTAACTTTATGTAATTATGTTAAATATTGACTACAATATTAATCAATGAGAAGCATATGCCTCTATGTATACATATAAAACAAGAGAAATGTTAGGAGTACATTAGATTTTTTTTGTTATTATTTAATTATCAACTCAATTTTTGTAGTCTAATTTTTTTAATTTAGTAATTGAATAATATACTTTATTTTATACTTTTACATATTAATAGTTAACTGATAATAAAAAAAACAAATTTTAATGACTCTTATTTTATATTATATATATATAACTGAGGCATGAGGCATATGCTTCCTATTAATATTTTAGCTAATATTTAACATAATTACATAAAGTTACATAGTTGCAATTGATAAGTTAAAACAATTTGGAGTACCTGAATTATGAAAGTTTCAAGATTGGGTGACTTCTGAAGAAAGCTTGGCAGCAAATCCATGTTAGAAGAACCATCGAAATATAAACAAAGCAAATTGGGAAATTGAGGAAGACGATCATCACGATCATCAGCAGGAAGCTGCCATTGCAAATAAACAATGAATTAAAATGAAAATATTAACATATTAATATATTCGAATTCATATTAAATGAGATAAGTTTTGATTCGTACGAAACCTTACATTTTTATTAATGACGGGAAGTCCATGAAGTTCACGATACTGAATATTCAAATACAAGTATTTGACATTAGAGAGTCCTTGAAAAAGATCAAATAAGCAGCTTCTATCACTGATGAATTCAAAGAGAATTGAGAGGCGTGCTGCAACCACATTGTTCAAGTTCATAATCACATACCGAACAGGAGAAGATTGTTGAAGGCAAAAAAATTCAAGAGATGGAGCATCTATCTCAAACGAATCATTCACAAAGTTATCAACATGTACATTGAGCTTCTTCAATGTATAAGGCGCTCGAACTATGCTCATCATATTCCACTCTCCATTGAGATAAAATTCTTGAAGAACAGGACAATTAGACAAGAAACTGTTCACAAGTCTTTCGGCCTCCATACCGCACCCCTGACATGGATGCGTTGACAGATCTAAAATCTTGAGCTTCGGTAACCACACAGGGGAATTCGTAGCGAAGATACTAATATGACCATATAATTTCAAGGACGTGAGAGTGGCCGAACTGAAAACCGTCAAAGGTAACTCGATCTGGTGGAAACATGGATCTCTATTCAACTCAATATTGATCTCTTCGGCAGCGCATTCAATGGCGCCGGAGATCCACTTCTGGAAGTCCGATGGCCGGAAACTCCTGCCTTCACTAGGAAAATGTAAGTGGAATTTTCTGATGTGTTTTCCTTTGCGTGAATCTAAAGCTTTGTTCACGAATTCGTTAAATCCTCTGTAGTAATCTGGTGAATATAATGGAGACCAGTAATGGAAGGAAAGATCTGGAAGCATGGTCCAAACTGATCTGCGATTCCAATCTTTTGACAGGGCGCTTGTTCTGCATGCAATTGATGTATCAACATGTGACAAAATCTGACACACTATATCCTCTGGAAGATTGCTTAACCGATCTTTTTCTTTATCGTTGTTCGGAGAAGAATCTATTGCAATTTTCAGTGATTTCCTCATTCTGCAAAAGCTAGGGTTCATACTCGAAAATATTTTTGGTACTGTCACTCTCTACGATCTTTTATAGGATTGAACACACGTTTATACGGCCAACAAATTAGGGCTAAAAAATTTGGCAAGAGTGTTATACATTAACGGACCCATTAATTTATGTTTAAAAAATTAAAAAAATTAAAAAAATTTGGAGTACATAAATCGGACGGCTCTTATAAATTGGACAATTCGATTTATACTCTGCAAATTAAATCATTCCACATTTTAAAAAAATACCATTATTAACTTAATATTAAAAAATAAAAATATGATAAATTAGAGTTTAAATAACATAATTATTTTTCGAATAAAAATTTTAAGTTCGAATCTCACTCATAATTTTTTAAAAAAATATTTATGCTAATCAAAATTAAACTGTATAAAGATAAGAGATAGTATTATCGAAACGAAAGTAAGATTTCCTTTCTTCATATATATATCTCACTTGAAATGAATTAGATTATATTCTTATAAACCTTATCAACGAAGAAAAGATATCTCAACGGGAAGTTATCTTATATTTTTATACTCCAATAATGAATTTAAAGTATTTAAATATATCATTTTTAATTTATCATTCATATTGATTTTAGCTTTTACGTATATAGATAATGAGTTATTTATTTATACAGTAAATATAGCTATTTTTTAATTTATTATTTTAAAAAATTATCTAAATACATAAATTTAATTAGATAATTTTATAAAATTCTTTGCATAAAGTTAAATTCTACTAATATTTTATATTTAAAATTGGAAAATTTTTCGAATGTGAGATTTTGATATATCTTATACTTTTATTAAATATTGATGAGATAACTCATCAACTAATTTCTTGGTTTTTAAACAAGGATATGTTTTATTAGTTTTTAGTTCATTTTAAATCATTAATCAAGTTAATCTTTTGCCGAAAAACTAAGTTATAAAATACTGAAAAGCTAATTTGATCAATTTAAAAACAATTAATTTGATTATCAAATGAAAATTAAAAGATCAATTTGTATGTTTTCTCTTTAATTATTATTATTAATTAGTCACTCCTCTTTTTACATTTAGTTTTTGTTTAGTGAAGCTCTCCAAAACACACCACTTTTTATTTGGTAAATTAAAAAAATATATTAAAATATAAATTTAATTTTAATATAGTATAAAATAATTATAATATTTTACAAGTGTATTCAATTATATAATATCACATCAATAAAAATAATTACTATTTATATTAATCGTATAAATAATCATCTAAAAAATAAACCGTAAATACATCAAACTTTTAATTCTTAAAATATACCCTCAAAACACATGTTAGCAAGACCCATAAATTATACCCACATGCAATAACTTTACACATACACTAATAGAAACCAAATCATAAACTTTCTTACTTCTTTTTTCTCTATCTTTCTATACACCAAAATGAAAGGAATAATAATAAAAAGAAATAAAAAAAATGAATTCTCAACTCTATCAAGTAAATTAAACCAAACTAAATAATATTTAATTATGAAAAATATTTATTTCTCTTGTCACTAATAAAATCATTCTTCACATTCAAAATGAAGCATCCTCTGCCTTCCTTCCTTTGCTTTGATGGTGCCGCCGCTTTCCACCACCCCGGTGGCGCCGACCGCCACCGAAGGTGGCAGGATCAAGTTTTCTTAGTGCTTCAGCCTCTTGGAGACTAATGACACACTCAGGTGGAGGAACTTGGTACCTAACCCTATCATAACAATAAGAGTATGTCATATGATTGTTCCTAAAGTTCTCCATCTTGATTTTGTGTTTAGGTATGATATTTGCCTTAGAATTTTGAGCATTGTTGCACTTTGCAACATTTTCATCAATTGGATCAACCCCACAACCATGCATGACAAAGTTTGAGAACTCAGCAACATAAGGGGCATATTTGTAATTTACTCTGTATTTTCCTCCATCAGTTGCCCAATCAGATGCATCCCATATGGTTGCATACAAAGTCATTGGCTTTGAAGGAAAATCTCCACCCATGGATTCTGTTCTCTTCACTTCTCTTATTGGAACATTATCTATATAAAATCTGCAACATATAAATAATAACTTTAAATTAAAAAATAATTAATAATAATAAAAAGGTAAAGTATATTTTTTGTCCGTAAAATTTAGTAAAAGTTTTAAAAATAACCCTAAGTTATATTTTATTTCAATTTTCTCCCAAAAGTTTTCGATTTGCATCAAATATACCATCGAACGGCTAAATTTTCAAAAAATTTAAGATCAATCTAACAATAATGCATAAAAATTATGTTTGATTTGCTTGTGTTGAGGGTTGTTCTTATGAAATTGTTGTTCAATTGGTTTTAAATTTTTTGAAAAATTAACCGTCAGGGGGTATATTTGATGCAAATCGAAAACTTCTAAGACAAAATTGAAACAAAATAAAACTTAGAGGTACTTTTAAAATTTTTGTCAAATTTCGGAAACAAGTTTATCCTAATAAAAAAATAAATGATATTTTTTATTTTTAAAATTTCTAAAATTTTTTAAAATATTCTCAAAATTTATTTTATTTTAATTTTGTCTTAAGATTTTTTTATTGTATAAAATATATCCCTAATAATTCAATTTAAAAAAAATTAAAATCAATCCAGCAATAATTCTTAATAATTAGAGCAAATTTGTATATAACTTGGCCTTATAAAATTATTGTTGAATTTGTCGTAATTTTCTTGAAAATTTAAATTTTTGAGATATATTTGATGTAAATCAAAATTTACAAAATAAAATAAAACTTAAGCATATTTTTAAATTTAATAAGTTTCATAGAAAAAAAATATATTTTAACTTAATAAAAATATGGAAAGGAATCAAGAAACATTGTAAAACGACAAATAAATTGATGTTATCAAATTTAACATCACAAAAGAAGGGACATGTGAGATCCCACTTTGTAACTATAGTAATAGTGGGAAGAATATTGATTGCAAATTCAGAAATTAGGTAAACAAAATTAGTTGCTTTTCCTAGTACCACAGTCTATAAAGACTCCAAAAACTTAGAATTTATCATGTGACCCACTTGTGGGTCAAATCCACACCAAATTTTTTATCTTGTGGGTTCTTATTCTTATTCTAAAAGGTAATATAACAAATTAAATTAACAATTAAAGGAATTAGAAGTGGTGATATCTAGTTTCTTATTCATTTTCAATAATAAATTAATAAGTAATGTCTAGTTTCTTAGTAATCCCATTTCAAGAAAAAAATGGTTTTTGACAAAACAAGGGATTTATTGTTAATGGTAAAAGAAAACCGGAGTCATCTTTTGATAAAACCCCACCAAATCTGAATATCAAAGGCCATCAACTTAGCACTAAAAGCAATAAAACAATTAAGAATTAAGAAAAGTTTTTTGAGATAAATAAATCATCAAATTAGGGTGCTTTGGTTTTTTCTTTTCAACAAAAAAGTGAAATAACAAATTTTATTTTCTAATTTTTCATAAAATTCTAAAAAATACAAACTAAATGCATCATAATTTCTAAAGATGAAACATAAATCACGAATCAACTAAACCCTCTTGAAAACACCACCCTCTAGCATATCGTCGTCAGAAGCAAAATTCTGTATTTCTTTTAAAAAATCTCTTAATTGTTTTAGAACAACTAGAAAAAAATTCTTTAACTAAAAAGAATTCAATTCAGATGTACATACTTATTAAAAAATTTTCATAACTTAATCATATATAATAAAATCATCAAAGATTTGACTTTTGACTTGTTCGAACTCTATCTTTAACTTTCTATAAGATTCTACACTTAAATAATTATTTAAATAAATAATGTAAAAAATATTTTTTTATTAGCATAGTAATTTATAATTCAACTATATCTTAGATGTATATCAAAATCCACCACTAAATATATATTAAATATAAAACACATATTAAAAAAATAGTGTAACTAGATATCCTTTAAAAATTGTCCATCATTCAATTTTTAAAAGAAAGAAAAACTAAAAAATAAGTAACTTCCTATAAATCAAAAGACTGACTAAACGCAAAAAATTTATAGGACAAATAGTATTTGTCTAAAAAAATAAATAACACATATATTTATATACAAATATATAATAATTGATTTAATAAAATTTTAATTTTAATGCACTATCAGTATAAAATAATTTTACATATATATCTAATTACATAATAATACACAATAAAAATAACTATATATATATATACTTACATGATCTTAGAATCTGTCCACAGAATACTGTACTGGTGAAAATCTTGAGAAGGATCAAACCAGAGATCATATCTTTCTTCTCTGCCAGTGTTGGTACTACCATTACCATAAAAATTGGTCTGCATTCTCCAATCTCTGCCTCTAATATTTCCCAAAAACTCAAAGTCTATTTCGTCATGGTTCTTCTTGAACATGTCACCATTTGACATCTACAAATAAATAAATAAATAAAATATGACTTATTTAATGACTTTTTCACCTTATTTTATGGACAATATCAATAAAAATTTAATTTTAATACACCGTCTGTATAAAATAATCTTACATGTGTATATGTTTCATCAGTAAAAAACTTAAAAATAACTATCTTTTACATTGATTATATAAATGATCGTTCAAAAAACACAGTACATCAAAATTAAATTCTAACAATATCGATTAAAAAGACAAAATACACCATCTTTAATCTTCAATTAAAAAAATATATATTTATGTAACCTTTCCAATGATCATTGGATAATGATTAGATATATATCTTATAAATATTATTGGCAATTTGAGTGAGTTACACTCACATAAAAAGCCACCACAACTCCAGCAGTGTAATCAGCAGGCAACTTAATCTTAGCACTAAAATACCCATGAAGGTAAAGTTCATGAGACACAAATCCAGAACCTGAAAACAGAGAACCCAAGAAATATATATACAATATAAAAAAATTAGAACAATCATAATAATAATAGAATTTAATTTTTATACACGGTAATAATATTAAAAATTTTACACATAGAATTAATTATGTGTTATATAATAATAAAAATAATTATTTTCAAACTAAATTACTGAATAATCATCTAAATAACAATTTTTTTTACACTTATAATAAGAAGAAAAATTAGAAAAAAGAGAAGCAAGAAGAAGAAGGTATAGATGAAAATTAAACCTGTTCTCTGATCAAGTGTAAGATGAACCAATTTGCCATCATTATGGATTATCAAATTATTATCTCCAAACAAGGGTGTGTAACCATCCTCAAAGGTTATAATAGGCAAATTATTGTTCATGGAAGAAGAACCAGAAACAACAACCATGGCTGAGGACAAACACAAGAAGAGAAAACACAGATGACACCCTCCCATATTTTTTTCCCTTTTTTTTTTCAAATATTTTTCAGTGTTGAGGTATATTATGTGTGTAAGAAGTTATTTATTATATATATATAAGAGGTGGTGCAAATTAAAGGAAGAGTAATGAAGAAGAATATGATAGGTTTTGGAATATATATGATCACTACAGCAATTAAATTCAATTTTATTTTTTATTTTTGCAATAAAATTCAATTGTATTGTTTAGGATAAAGTATACTTTTCGTTCTTAAAGTTTGACAAAAGTTTTAAAAATGTCCATAAATTTTATTTTATTTCAATTTTGTCTCAAAAGTTTTTAACTTGCATCAAATATATTCATCACAGTTAATTTTTCAAAAATTTAAAACCAATTCAACAATAATTTCATAAGAATAATCATCAACACAACCAAATCAAGCATAATTTTTATGCATTATTGTTAGATTGATCTTAAATTTTTTGAAAATTTAGTCGTCGATGGTATATTTGATGTAAATCGAAAATTTTTGGGACAAAATTGAATCAATATAAAATTTAAGGATGTTTTTAATTAAACTTTTGTTAAACTTCATTTCAGTGACAAAAGTATACTTTATCCTATTATTTATTACTTGAATTATTTGGAATAAAATAATATATAATTAGATTTATATTAACAACTATATTACATTGGATATATATAAAAAATCAACCAAATATATATAATATATGTTTGTATGCCCACATAGCAACTATGTAGGTTCAATTAGAAATACATATCTGATTTAGGATATGGTTTTGCTTTTCACATATATGTGAATTGCCTTTTAAAATTGTAACTCTTTGTCATAATAAGAATTAAGAAGCATACTTTTAATCATTAAAAACAAGTAAATTTTGATCTAAATATATTTTCCTTACATTATTGTTCATACAAATATGTTATTTGTATGACTATTTGAATGATAAATAAACTTTCAAAAAATGTTAATTACTCATATTGATGATTAGATTTATATATACTCAGCCAGCTTTCTCCCAACCAATAATAAAATGTATGTATATATGCACCTTTTATTTTGCTTAAATTTTATGAAATTTAAATTCTCATATAATTTTATATGTTAAATTATTTATTACACTTTAATAACAATTGACCCAAATCATTTTATATATAGATATAATAATTAATATATTTAGATTTTTCATTGTACTAAAAAAGAAATCTCAATTTAATTAATTAGAATTACGTATATATAGAAAAATGATAACTTATTCTCATTTTTAATAATGTCAGTCTAAATATGATTTTTTTTACATTGTATATTTTTATTTTGAGAAAAAAATTTGCATTGTATGCTTTCATAAAAAAAAACATTATTAAAATAGGAGTAGCAATATTTATTTGTGTATGTATATTTGGAAAGCCATATCGTTTTCAATTGATTAGCAATTAAGAAGTATTATGGAAAATGAGAAGTGCAATTGCATTATCATTTCATCTCTATCTCTTTCTCTTTCTTAATTACATCTTGATCTTGAATCCTTTCTATTCCATGGACTCGTTGGCAACAGCTTTTAAGACATGACTCATGTTTATAACGATAACATTTTCTCCAACTCATCTTCCACCTAAAAGTAATGTTAATCTCACCCTGCATTTTTTTATTTTTGTTTGACAAATTATTTGTTAAGTTAACTTAAGTTAATATAATATTATTTTCTACTACTCAAATCAATATAATAATAATAATAATAATAATAATAATAATAATAATAATAATAATATAATAATAATAATAATAATATAATTTGACAACATTTACTGAATACATATAAAACGAATTTGGATCCTCTAAATTTTAAATTTTTATTTTAGAAGGTAAAATGTGATCTTTTACTCTTGAATAATTTTTCTCTCATATTTATTCTTGGTCTCATCTATAAAATAAATGGTAAAAAATTACACTTTATTCTCTAAAATAAAATTCAAAATTTAGAGAATCAAAATCCATATAAAACCCACTTTAAAATATGTTAGTTAATTTTTTCTTATAAATATTGAGTTATTCGTTTACTGCATACGACACCTTTTTTTATTAAATATAAGTATTTTGTGAATTTTTTTTATTTTATAGATTATTTGGTATTAGTATAAATAAGAGAAAATATATGAAGTTATTTTATATAAGATAAATATATTCATAAATAACTTCTTTTACTAGACGCATATTTCAAACATAAATATAAAAAATAGATATTTTGTGTATCGCATGGGTTATATGTAAATACCTCTTATTACTAGGAAATAAATTATGTTAGGGTGTGGTTGGATGAAATATTTTTAAATTTTAGCATATTTTAAATATAATGACATTTAAATGTTATAATTAAATTCCTTTCCATTTTAAAATATTATTTTGTTTAGTTGAGATAATTATATTATTTATTTTTTAAAGAGAAAAAGACAAATAGGTACCAGACCTTTCACAAAACTTGGACGGATCAATCCCTGACGGATGCATTTGGACACATCAGTCCCTAACGGAGGCATTTGGACGGAGGGACTGATCCGTTCAAGTTTTGTGAAGGACAGAGACTTAAAAATATTTTTCAATGGTTAGAGACGAAAATGTCTGAGAGACAAAAGGTTAGGGACCTATTTGTACTTTTCTCTTTTTTAAATATTATATTTAACAAAGATAATTAGATTATATTTATTCATAAAATATGTATTTGATTTTATTATTTGTTAATTTTAAATCTTAATAAGTACATGGAAATAGATTTTGAAATAAGATTAAAAAAAGACATTTCTCCATTATAGGTGGAAATTAAAATTCCTATTTTAGTACTTGAAATCTGAAAGTGATTTCAATTAAATATTCAAACAAATGTTTTCCTTAATAAGTTTAAATGTTCTCAAAAAGTATATTTCCTTCTTAAAATACCCCATCAAAATATATTCTTAATGATTTTTTTCCCAATTTCATTATTAAAGATATGTTATTTTTTTAAAATCTTTTTGGGTCTATAATAGTTAAAATATAATAATGTATAATTGTTTCGTTTCTTTTTTTGTCTTATTTTTTTGTTTACCCAAATGGCATCTCCTAATCCAACAGATTAAAGACTAATTCACTCCTGATACTTGTTTAAACGGACGAGTGAGCTGATCACTCGACTAACCCAAATTAATTTTTTTTTGTCTTAATTGTTTCGGTTTTAAGGTTTGGACTCTTTGTTTTGGGGGTTTCAACATAATGGACCGGATTAGGCCCAACTACCCACTATTTAATAAATCTTTTATCCATACTTATTTTATGTTAAAAATTTTGACCCAAAAAAAAATTAAAAATAATTTTAATTTTTATCAACAACTTTAAGAATCAAAACAGTATTTTATATTTTATATTTTATATTCTTATCAAATAAGATAAAACAAATATTTTATTTTTATATTCTTATCTTAATATCTTTGAATTAATATATACTATTCACACTCTTTAATTTACTCAATCTTGCTCCGAGTAGGTTATGGGCCACTAATTAAATGTAAAAGATACAATAAATAATAAAAATTGGCATGCATGAATACAAAATTTTAAGGCCCTTACTAGCTTCTAATAATCAGAACCTAAAAGTTGTAGGAGAAAATCCCTATAATGCCCTGAGGTATCTGAACGAACAGCAACAGATAACGGTTTTCCATATTTAGTGAGATATGCTTCTTTTATGTATTGCATGTCAATCTCTGTTCTCGTCACAATTACCCTTATTAGCCTTGTGTCACCGGTTCCCATTCCCTTTATTGCCTTGCGTAAAATCTGTAAGAAGGGGGAACAAAACAAGGGCAATTTCGTCACTGAAAATATTATAGGGATCTATTTGCAATATAGTTCGTCTTATAGAATGTTTTAATATTAGATCTAAAAGAAAATATTTTACACTTTGTTGAGTTGCACTAAATGACCCAAATAAAAATATTTTTAAGCATGTTATATGTAAGGAAAAAAAATCAAGTAGCAATTTAGTTTTTTTTTTTTCCGAAAATAGAGAGACTCAAATTCGCGACTTTTTAAGTGAGTATAGATAGACCAGACTATACTATTTTTTAACTATAATTCATTAACAAGTAGCAATTTAGTTACTCGTAATAAATGTATGTTAAAATATAAAATGAATAATCGACTTAGTGATTAATTTTTTATGTATACATAATAATTTTGAAAAGATTTTTCGCTACTCAAAGCCTCTGATACTCTTCTAAATTTTTAGTAGAAGAAAAAAAATGCAAGTTTAATAAAATATTGAACTGTTACAAGAAGATATATAAAAAAATTATGAAATTGAAATTTGAGTAAATAATAAACTTAGTCATTAGTATAATAAAATAGAAATTATTCATATAGAGATATTAGTTAATAATTATTAGCTGATTCAATATATTTGACTAAATTATTTAATATAATACGAGTAAATATTGGTGAAAAAAATTTACCTTGGCAAAGTACATGGAAGGGTTAATAGCACATCGTAGTATGATCAAGAGGCAGCGTAAAAAGAGGCCAGATGCTTGCTGTTTTAGTGCCTGCAAGTATTAAACTTGTTATTTTTTATTTCTTAAATATGTATTTTACCTTTTTATTTTTATTATCTTAATAATATTGTAACCAAAAGCAATATGTCTGTTTAAGTCGTATTTTTAATTATTTTTAATTTTCATAAAAAATTTAAAAATAGAAAAAAAACAGTAAAAATTTATTGGTAAATGTATATGTCAATTATTATGTATACACAAAAAATTAATCATTAAATTAATATATGTATATGTATTTACATATAAATACAGTGTATTTATATGATTTGATAACTGATTTTTTATGTATTTATATTTTTGCGTAAATGTATATATACCTTTTAAATTAACACCGAATCAGTTACCTTTTAAAAATGATGGAAATTCAAGTGTAGTCAACTTCACGTAAAATTGATAACCGAGAGTCGTTAGATGAAAATTAAATTTAGTCAAATCATTCAAATCATTTAACGATTCTCAACTATAAATTTCACGTAAAATTGACTGTATATGAATTTTCACTTTTAAAAATATATTAAAAATGTGTGTATGGAACAACATATATGATTATATATAAAGATATTATAACTGATTTAATGATTGATTTTTTGTATAGAACACGTGATATATATATATCTAAAGTTATACTGAGTCTCAATTTAGTTCTTGAAATTTCAATTGTCTCAATTTAGTCTCTAAATTTTTTAAATTTTAATCACATTAGTTCCTGCGGTGGTTTTCGTCGCAGAGTCAATTAAAAAGTTTAAACACTAAATTGAGGCAATTAAATCTTTAAGGATTAAATTGAGACTAGTAATTTCAGGACCAAATTGAGTATTATCTCGTGTATATATATACCTTTTCAAGTGGTGTTCCAAAAGAAGCTTTGTAAGCAGAGCTAACAGCCGCCAAATGAGTGCTGCTTCTTTCACTGAAGATTCTAATAAGTGTCTTCTCATCAGTTCCTATTTTCTTGTCTGCTGATTTGTATAGTTGTTGAGCATCTTGTTGTACTAATGCTTCATCCAATTCGGGGCCTTCATAACGTTGTATAGTTATATAAGCCACCAACAACTATTACAACAAGTATGTAGCCTCTTATTAATATCATAATATAACATTTTACCTTACATTTTCAACATTAGGATATAGGTAAAAATTCGTGAAGTTGATAGTTGAGAGCTGTTAAATAATTTAACTGATTTGACTAAATTTTTATCTAACGGCTCTCAATTATCAACTTCACGTGAAATTGACTGTACCTGGATTTTTACCTAGATATATATGAGGATTATATTGTTCAATCACAAATGTTGATCACTTTGGAAAATTTTTAGGAGGAACTAACAATTTTTGTGCAATTATAAAGGTTGCAAAATTGTTGTTGCTAGTAAACATTCAATCTTTTTCTTATTCATTTCTTTAAACAATCACAATTTTTGAAAGGTGGAAATTCAGGTGCAGTTGACTTCACATGAAGTTAATATCTGAGAACCATTAGATGATTTGATTAATTTGACTAAATTTTTATCTAATGACTCTCAGATTTCAACTTCACATGAAGTCGACTTTACCTGAGTTTTCACCTTTTTAGAAAGAACAAAATTGAAGGCTTATAATAAAATTTATTGAGTTATTAGTCTTAATTGGCCTGAAACTTGTTATGAACTATTTATTAATAAAAATGTTATTTATATATCAAAATCAGTTATTAAAATCAGCCATCATCTCATTTTTTATGTGTATTTTATATTTCGATAACATGGTTGATTTATTAAATATTAAATCTGACTTGACTTTCTATTAAAAACTTTATTAATTTTAAAAATAATATAATAAATAATTAGATATCCGCAGAATTTTTTTATTTTAATAAAAATGTTGTGATTCTTCTGAAAAAAATGAACAAAAGCCGCTTGAGTACTTACTTGTTTGTTTTCAATTAACTCTAAGAAAATTCAAGCATGTCAAAATGAAAAATCTTCTAATGTCTCCACTTGCAATAATATTGAACACATCTTTATTTGCAAAATAAATTAAAAAAATGGAAAATATAAGCACCTTTTTGTGATCTCCACTTAGTTGTTTGTCAAGATCTTCATCAAGATTAGAATGATAAGTTGATAAATAAGCATCTTTAAATCTTCGTATTTGTGATGGGGTTCGAGAACAAATGATTTCATTTACAGCTTGATAATCAACAACTGGTGAACTTGTTAATGCTTTTCTTATTATGATTGCATCCCTAGTTAGAGCATCATGCAACCAAAGTTTCAATGCTCGCTGAAAACCATTATTCAAATTAAATTAAATTATGTACTTTCAATTATATAATTATTAGCAACTATATATTCAATTACAAAAATATTATTTGTACATTAAAATCAAGCATCAATATAATTTAATTTATTTTTAATATATATTTATCTTTTAACAAGTATTTTATACTAATAGTTGATTTTGATGTGTACATAGCATGATTGATTCAATTATTAGAAAAAGAAAACTTTAAATACTAATAAATTCTTATAGTTTCATCAAATTTTTAATTAAATTTTTAGTATCCAAAAATTGATAATTATAACTAAATTCTTATTAGATAAAAATTTTCAGTTAAGTCCATATTAATTGTGTTTGGGTTTATTATAGAATATTTTAAGCAGGGGCGAAGTTAGATAAAATATTAGAAAATGACAAAAAATATTTATACAATAAAATAAAACTAAAATAAAATTTTAAAAAAGACTAAACTAAAATTTATATATAATTTATATGTAAAAAATTAAAATTAAAGAGACATTACCCCTTTTTCTACCACCTGCCTCTCCCCTGATTTTAAGCATATTTTTTTTTAAATAGTAATGCAATCATGCAAAGTGTATATATATAAATCATTAAATTAGTATATTTTATTAAAAATGAGTTAATTATATATATATATATATATATATATATATATATATATATTGACTAATATATGATGATTTTATTATACACATGGCAGTTTTTATGGCTGTAATTATTATTACGAATCTAATTGAATATTTTTATTTAATAAAAAAAATTCAATTATAAATTTTAAAATTATAAATATTTAATTAAAAATTTAATAAAATTATAAATATTTAAATAATATTCCAAAAAAAAGAGGATGAAAAAAAAAAAGAGTTTACTATAAGTATACTTTAACATGTCCGTGAAGATCTGTAGATATACGTTTGTAAAGTGGTTCAGAAAAGCTGGTTTCATATGCTTGTTGAATAAGGTCACGTTGTTCTGAATCCCTATGTGCTAGGATATTCACAATTTTTGCTGTATCGGAACGAAGTCCTGTATGCACCAAAAACATACATTATTATTATTACCAAAACTGCAACAATATACAAATAATCAATGATTTATTAGTATATTAATTCAGGCATTAAAACATACTTAATATAAATGACTTTAGTGTACTTCATCATAAATCAACTCCTAGTTTTTCTTTTTATGGTATTCGTCAGTTATGAATGTATACGATAAGATTCGAACTCTCGACACTTGTTTAAGTGGATTAGTAAGCAAATCACTAGACCAACTTAAAGATGGTAATTTGACCTGACTCAACATCCACTACTTGAAAAATTACTTTCAACGATAATTTATTTTATTTTTAGCGGTAATAAAAATATCCTGCTAATATATTTATCAACAATTAGACATTAGCCGTCTTAAGTTTTGTCGCTAAAATATTTTAGTGATAATTATACAATTATTGCTAAAGATTTTTTTAATAGTCATAAAAAGTATATAATTGTCATAATAACATATAGTATTAATGATAAATATATAATGGTTTAATTACTCTGTTGGTTCCTATAGTTTCGCGAAATTTTCAATTAGGTCCCTATACTTTTTTTTCCTTTTAATTGAGTCCTTGGACCAATTTTTTTTTAATTGGGTTCCTATACTTTTTTTTTCTTTTTATTTAGGTCCCTATACTAATTTTTTTTTTGTTAGTTGGGATCCCTATGAAATTAAGCCAATTATTACTAAACGGGACTTAATTGAAAAAAAAATTTAGTGTAGGAATTCAATTAAAAAGAAAAAAAGTATATGAACCTAATTAAAAATTTCACAAAACTATAGAGATCAACAAAATAATTAAACCATATATAATCACCGTAAAAACATAACTTAAATAAGACATATAGTGACTAATGTACTATTGTCACTAAAAATTATTTTTGTTGTAGTGAAATTCCGTCAAATTTTTCAATAATTGACAAAAGACGAATATGAATAATCCCTAATAATACCGATTCAAACCAGGTTGGATGATTTTATTATCTTATGTTCTTCAATCTTCACTCAATGGCTCATCAATTGTGTAAAATGCAGAACAAAATTAACATATAAAAAAATGTATATAATGCATTAATAAATAAATAACCTTTTAAAGCCTTATGCAATTGGGCAGCATCATCACGAGGCGAGCATCCATTTGGAGGTGTTGTCAAAGTTGACATTTTTCAATCTTTATTTCTTCTGAATTTTGAGTCTCTTGCAAACAAACAAATTAGTTACTCTAATAATTTACTTACACAAATAAAAAAAAAAATAAAAGAAAACTTCTTGTTGGGAAGATTAATTGTATTGTTATATGGCCATAGGATCTAAATGAAACGCAATAAACCCATGCAAAAAACCTTTTGGGGGTAAACTCAATTTGTTAGTTTTCTAATATTGTGGTAAGATATCACCTTAAATAATTTAGCATATAATGTATGAATTACCTAAATTTAAGCACAACAAACCCATATATAGTAAACTAGAGCAATGGTGGTGAGATGCAATTTTAATTTTAAATATTTATATATCCTTTAAATTTAATTACTATATATACAAAAAATGTAAAAAAAAATATTTTTAATAGGACACATAGTAAAAAAATTGCACTCATGAGAGGTTTATATGTTAGACCTTTAAAAGTGGTCAATATTTTCGAACTAATAATAATCTATTTACCCAACTTAAATAGATGAATAAAAATGATTAATATATGAGATAATAATTTAATTCATAAAATATATTCCGTCATGCTGACACGAAAACGAGTCGGATATAAAATTATAAGCTCGATATGAATTGATATAGGACAATTTTGATTTGAAGAAGTATAAAAAACTAATGAAGTATCTGTATAATGTGTACAATAGAGGGTTTAGGAATGTTCAATTCACTAGGGTATCATATGTTTATTATTTTTAGTATCCGGATGGTTATTCTGGATAGTATAGGTGTATTGTATTTGAGAAATTAGTAGTATTTTATCCTAAATGTTCATTTTTTAATTCATATTAAGCCAAATAAATAACTCATTATACACATTGTATAAATATTCTATTGACTTTCTAACGGAATTCTTTTGATTCGTTTAACTTGCATGTTTAAATGGATCGAATTTAATTGAGTTAAATTAACTCAGTTCTATTTAAATATATATTTACATTAAATATTCCACGTAGCATTAATTAAAATGTGTTGCAAACATAATAAGATAATTTTAGGGTGATAAAGGAAGTAATATATTTAAATGGAAAAGTATTGGGTACTAAAAGAGTATTTGTCAACTTTTGACAATAATAATTAATTTTTATTTTTTAAATACAATTAAGAATGCATTGATTTGCATTAATTATAATTTTGAAACATTAGAATTTGTAACTGTTCAGGAATGTTGCTACGTGAATCTTGTGAAAGTGTCACGTAACTCTAAGTCTCTCATCCTTTTTTGGTAATTTTTCCGTCCTGGAACTTTTTTCGTCATCGGGACGTTGTAATTGCCCTTCGACACTGACCGCCCCCTCCCCCCGATCGCATTTTGTGACACTTCTATTCTCGTGAAAGAGAAACTCATCCTACGTGCATAGCTACCCGCATCGTCACGTCATCGTCTTACCACTAGACCAGCCGCCTGTATCACCGAAGACATCTCTATTAGGATACATATCCAATAAAAAAAGAGACATATCTATAACTACAAAAGACACTTCCGTTAGAAGGTACGGTCGTTAGAAGTCACGACAATGGAGGAGGAAGAACCTGCACGACGCGTCTTGGAGGCGGTGCTGAGTGTGGCTATGCCGGCGTGTGGGTGTGCAGCGCAGCGACGGACCACTGGAGATAGTTCACGAGGTGGGTAACATTGTCTTCAACAGAGTGGAGTCGCGGCCGATGGCTTCGTCATCTTCCTTGCGTGGTGACTCGGGTTGTCGTCGCCAGCTTCTCGTAGTGGATCGGATGGATGCTCGGGTCGAGGCTACCAGTGTGGTTGTGCGGAGGTTGACGACACGAGGGATTCTCTTCGGTGATGGTTCTGGTTGTCGTCTCTAGCGTCTTGTCGTGGGTGGACGCTCGTCGGCCCCAGTAGGAAGCGGTGGCGCAGCTATCTATGGTTGTGGGCACTGTGAGTGAGATGGGAGAGAAGAGAGAGAGGGAAAGGGAGCTGCGGCGCAGCTGCTTAAGTTAGGGTTAAGTTAAAATGATTTGTTTATGTTAATGAATTTTTGGTCTAGTCCAATAAAAAATAGTAAAACTTGACAAATTTCTTGTTAATTACCTAGCGAGATTCTATTTAAATTTCATTGGTGTTTTGTATAAAGAAAAATAAAAGTACATTACAAAAATGATCCTTGATAAATTTTACATGGAAAAAATAGTTCTTAAAAGCCAAAATTGAAAAATTATTCTTCATTATGGTAAACCATCAAATGTATTACTCCATAGTTAAATAAAAAAATAATTACTCTCTAATATAATTTTTTTAGAAAATGACAATTTGTCTTTAGCTTTTTAAAAATATAATATGACAAAAGTTAATATGTTTAAGATTTTTAAAATAAAAAATAAATTTATCTTTTTTATTTCATTTTTGTATTAATTTATTTAGCCTTTTAATGACCACAAAAATATTATAAAAAAGGTAAATATTTTCAATTTTATTTTCCTTTTAATAATAATGTCAAGTGTTATCTTTTCCTTTTCCCTATACAATATCATATATCACACACACTTGACATTGAAGCTTCTAGGTGTATTCTCGTGGTTTGCACGTTTAATGTGAATTGAAAAAAAATTAATTTTAATATATTAATAGGATTAAAAATGGTATACGATTATTCAATTAGATTCGTATATTTAATAATATTTTAAAATTTTGTAATTATTAAATTCATAAAACAAAAAATAACCTTTCATTTTGGATCATTGTAGATAATATACATGCATGTGAGTTAATGGTCTCAGAAAATTCCAATAAGTCAAAGTAATTTTTGTAACGACTATATTATTTATACATTAAAATTAATTATTAAAATTAATTACTTGAAAAATGCAAGCTTAATAATTAAGTTTGAATGATAATAGCCACAAATTAAGAGAGAAGAGAGACATGTCAGAGTTAAAAAAAAAAAAAACAGCATGTATGTATATATAGGCACACATTTTGACTCCTCTGTGAATTCACAACTTCACATTGAAGATAGAAGGTGCAGAACATAGATTAAAGGTAATCACTTCATTATTTTTCTCCTAATCTCAGGAATATTTACACTTACACACATCCTTCACAAGAACTTGAATCATACTTTTGCTGTAGATTAGTCTCAGTATCATTTTCTCCTTGCTTTTCAATTTGATGGCATGAAATGGTTAAAAAGAATTGTTCTTTTTTGTTCAACTTGTGTTTTGGTTTGTTATTTATTCTTATTCATGCTCAATTTTTTCTTTTTCTTTTTCTTTTTTTTACTCTCTGTCTTGAATGTTATGTCACCTGTCAGATATTAATGTGTGCTGCTACAGATTCCTCAAGTGGGTTGGTTTATGCAACTTGGGTGGGTTATGGCTTCTTTTTTTCAACCCAAGCTGTCCCCATTTGTAGCAAAGCAGTTGTTGGGATGGGACCAAATTGACCCATCATCATCATGCATATCTTTTTTGGGTTTTTAGGATAACCATCAATGTCAATTTTTTTTTTTTTTTAATGTTCTTGTGAAATTCCATTTTTGTAATTTCCCATCCACAGTTAGGGTTCTTTTATTAAGCATGAATCTGCTTTACTTTTGTTGTTTTCAATTTAAGTTGAGAAATTCAAATTACCTTCTTTATATGTTAAATTTGAATAGGAGAGAAAAAAAGGAAAAAATGTTGGTGGGTAAAACTTAAAAAGTTAAAATACTTAGATATTATATATGTATAGTAATTAGTATTTAGTAACACTCAAAATTAGGTTTACTTGATTGTGAAAGTACCAATTTTTATGTTAGGTGAAGTGAAAGACAGCTTTTTTATGATGGTTGGTTAATGTGTCAGAAGCTTGACAAATATGTGACTTTTTGCCATTGTTATGTTGTAAAGTAGTGATTTTTCTGCTGATTAGAATGAGCTTTGATGGTTTCATTTTCATAAACCTACTCAATGGAATTGAATGGAATCCACAGTTGGGGGTAGTTCAGTGAACTCATCTTGTTTCTTACCTTGAGGTTCTGGTGGGTTTTCTACACTGGATTCTGGATTTCACTGAAATGTGATTTACCAATTTCCAATATTAGGAAAAAACAAAAACTTTGAATCTGGGGTATAGAAAAGCTTGGAACTTTGGTGGGTTATGATTAGTGTTTGTCAAATATATAACAAAATTGAATGCTGAATGTGTTAACTGTTAAGTGCATTTGCTGTTAAAACTGTTCTTATCAGGGTAGGGCTATGGTAAAATGGGGTTTTTTTTGTCTTTTACTTTCATCAATGAATGAGATAGCGATTTGAATTCTCTTGTAATATATATCCATTATGGTCTTATATGCATATTTATTTATTCATTTATTTTTATATTTTCTGAAAGGTCTCTTTCCAACATTGGAAATTCCATGCCCTAATTACCATTCCATTGACTGGCCTTCACATTAAATTCTCAAAATTTTCATGTTAATTCATCTATGATTTTTCTTAAATGCTTTGTCAGATATTTTCTCATGTTCTAACTGAACTTTATTGCCTTTTCATTCATCTATAGGTCAGAATTTCATGAGTTTTCAGTGTCTTTATGAATTCTGAAGAAAATCATCATCTAAACATCACATACCTCAGAGATTTTGTGAGATTTCATTGGTATTGAACCTTATTCACTGTGTCCAACACTTATGCTCCCAAAATTCAGCACAGCAGCAAAGTTAATACTTGCTGTTATCACCATAGAAATCTTGTAGATCCATAGTTTTCATAGAACAAACCATATAGTTTGTGGTGTATTAGGGTTTAACCTAGATTTAGAGCAGTTGATAGAAACATCTCATCTTTCCTTGTAATAAAAGCTCTATAGTTAGATAGATGACTGGTGATGAAGTTGATAGTAGCTCTGAGTGGAGCTGGGAGCAGGATAAAGCATTTGAGGAAGCCTTGGTAACGCATCCAGACGATGCTCTGGATCGATGGGAGAAAATTGCGGCCGATGTACCGGGGAAAACGGTAGAAGAAATTAAGCAGCATTATGAGCTCTTGGTTGAAGATGTTAATCTGATTGAATCTGGTTGCGTGACTCTACCGTCTTATAATTCTTCTTTGGAAGGCTCAGCAAATCATGCAAGTGACGAAGGAGGTGGCAAGAAGGGGAAGCATGATAGCGAGTCTAATCATGGAACTAAAGCTTCAAGATCGGATCAGGAAAGGCGAAAGGGTATTGCTTGGACAGAAGATGAACACAGGTAAGTTTATCATTGCTACATTACAATTACATGCTACTATATATGCTACTCTTAATTTGCTATAATTTTCTTTCAAGACTATAGAATTTAGAGATTTGATTTTAGTTTTGTAGTATCTGATTCTGGACTCTGTTTTTATTCACTGGCCTCTGCACACTCAAGATCTTGATATATTCGCGCGCGCCCACGCACATACTCTCTCTTCATAAATTCTTGTGTCAAACTCTATATATCTGTACTGACTAGTGATTAATAACTATGTTCCGAGGTTCATTAAGTGAACCGGCATGGCTTCTGGTACTGTCTCATAAGGTTATGACAATGCACTATCGATTTAGATGAGGATTAAATGGTAAAGACGAGGTTTAGAGGGGTAGAATCTAAAATTTTAACTGAGTTCTGCATTTCTGGTTGTTCCATCAGAACAAGCAGTGGATTATTAATGGTTAGTGCAGTAATTTCATGAGATGTGGTAATGTGGTAAATAGAGTAATATTTTATCTTGGTTCATGAAGATGAAGGATCCATGATATCTCGATTTTACATATGCAGTTCTCTCAGTTGAACTAAGCTATTATTTTACTTGATATTGTTGATACTGCATGAGATAAATCACTCCCTCTCATTACATCAATTTACTATCAATATTTCAGCTTACCCTAAAGTTGTGTTTAAATATATCCTGTTCTGTTCTGTATTTTCGGCATCTTTTGGTGATTGCAAGCTGCTATGTTTAGGTTCTTTTACTCTTTCCCGCTCGCATGCATCTTCAGCCTCTGTTTTCACCCTGTTTCTCCGTTGTGGTTCGAAGTTCGGTCTCAGGACAGCATTTTGTTTTGTCTTAGGTCAATCCAAGTTTTGCTCTCCTGCTCGATCATTGGTCAATCCAAGTAATTGATCCTATTAAACTTAGTTTTGGCTGGTTTTTGTTTGATTTCCTCCCACTTTGAATGTTCTAAGATCTCCTTCAAGTAAAGGTTTATGATTTCCTATTGTTAAGGACACTATAATGTTGTTTGGTTCATATAGTCGATCCCTTCTAGTGTGATAAAGCTTTGTTGTCGTCGTCTTGTTGTTATTGTTGAGGTTCAATTTTTAACATGCTTAAGCTTTACTAAACTCTAATCTCATATCACCTAATCACTTCTTAGAAATTTCTTTTTTCCTGTGACTATCTTGACTCCATTCTTGTCATTCAGTTCCTTTAAATCCACATGCTTGTTGCAGTTTTCATTTTTCTATAAACCACCAAACTGTGAATTTTGATTTTGTTGTTGCCTCTGCATTCCAAATTCCTCAATGGTAAATTATAGTACTAAATCCAGAGCCTCCATTTAATAAATCCAAGGTGTTGATATAATGTTATATTAGTAAGGATTAGCATTTTCATTTCATTTTCTTATTATAAGCTTTCTTTGTTCTAAAATTGGTTGAACAGGTTGTTTCTTCTTGGCTTGGATAAGTACGGAAAAGGCGACTGGCGAAGCATATCGAGAAACTTTGTCGTGACAAGAACGCCGACGCAAGTAGCAAGCCATGCTCAAAAATACTTCATCCGTTTGAACTCCATGAACAAAGATAGAAGGCGATCGAGCATACACGATATCACCAGTGTTAACAATGGTGAAGTTTCAGCACCTCAAGGACCAATTACAGGTCAAACAAATGGTCCTCCACCAAATTCTGCCATCAAATCACCAAAACAACCACCTCCTCCGGCTTCAACCGGTGTTCCGGGAGTAGGACTATACTCTGCTCCTACCATTGGACAACCTATAGGACCCTTAGTATCAGCTGTTGGCACGCCGGTGAATCTTCCGCCCTCTGCACACATTGCATATGGTATTCGAGCCCCAGTTCCCGGCGGCGCTGTTGTTCCCGGTGCACCGGTGAACATGGTTCCCATGACATATCAGATGCCAGGCACATCTGCTTCTCACAGGTGAAAAAATTAGTTTAGATGTGTAATGTACAAAAAATTCTTGAAAAAAAAAAGACACCAGACTTAGTTGGATTCTGCGTTTACTCTTTCAGTTTCAAATTAACTGTCGCATTCGCCATTTTAATACATCGAAAAATCAATGTTATTCATTGATATTTTCAATGTAGTAATAAGTCATAACATTGATATTTTCAATGTAGTAATAAGTCGAAAGCTGACAGTTATTTTGAAATTGAGAGAGTAATATAATTCTTTTCCTAGAGAATTTCTTACATGCAATGGCACAGTAAATCAATAATTTTCAAATAAGTTATGAAATATTTGAGGGCCTTGAGCATAAATGGTATGGTAATTCTATTAAATTGTAAATTATTGTTTTTAGTAGATAATTTATTAATCTCGTCACCTTTCCAAATCTAAATAATTAAATTTATGGTATTTTGTTTTAATAATTGTGTTTTTGAATGTTTACAAAACTTAAACTATGAATATAAGATGAATCTATTAAAGGCAAGGAATACTTGCATAGTGTATGTTAGATTATGTATATATATATATATATATATATATATATATATATATATATGCGCGTTAGAATTTGAGATATTTAAGTTAGATTGTCAAAAGAAATTATTAAAACACTAAAAAAGAGAAAATAAAAAATAAATTAACCAGACTAAACAAATCAAATTATTTATTTTATAAGTTACTTGAGTTAAATTTATTGAATGTCTTAAGCTGCGTTTGGTTTGTATTTTTATTTTTTATTTTTATTTGTAGTATTTTTTATTTTTTGAATTTTACGAAAGAAAAAAACAGAAGATAAAAATAAAAAATAAAAAAATAAACCAAACGCACTCTTATTTTTACAAACTTAATTTTATATTAACAACTCATATTTAAAGTTATTAATAGGACAATTCAATAAATTTAGTCTATTTTGATCTTCTTATTTTCATAAGCCGTGAATTAATTATTGAATTTTGTATCCACCACTTAGAACTTGCTTTTACTACATGTGTCACATGTATAATCTTTGCACTAAATTCATGTACATGACCAAACGGAACACTCTCTACTAATTATTCTTACTTTTTACAATGTGATATCATGCATTGACTAATAACATTAATAGCTAGGCAAAATGCCAAGAATATTAACATAGTGATCATCTTGGAATGCATCTTATGTACTCCTTCTAAGATAGGGCTAAATTAAATTCAACTAAAGAAATTGATCGGTTTGTCATCTATATATATAAAAAATTTTAATTTTGATATACTATTAGTATTAAATAATTTTATACGTGCCTCCAATTATAAATAATTTTATACGTGTCTTCAATTATATAATACGAGAAGATAAATAAGTTTTTAATTTTTTAATTCGAAAACACATAAATTTCTGATTAAATTAAATACAAAAACGTCTCTATTTTTCTAAAATTTGAGATATTTAAGTCTTTCTGTCCAAAATATATAAGGATAAATTAGTCTGATAGACTTAAATGTCTGGTATTTTAAAAAAATAAAGAAAAACTTTTGTATTTTTAATTAGTCAAAAATTTACTTGTTTGAAATAAAAAATTAGAAAAATTTATTTGTTTATAACTGTGTTTAATGAAAGTATTTTTTGGATGTGTGTAATAAAAATGTCTTTCTTATGACTGTGTCTAATGAAAATGTCTTTATATATGTATTTTCTAGATGTGTCTCCTTATACATGTGTTTAAAATATAATAATTAATTATTGTTGACATTAAGTTGGCAGATAATATATTAGTACCCTATCTTTTTCCTTACTTTTTATATTAATCGTGTGAATAATTATTCACAAAAACGGATATAATTGGATAACTCTTGCAAACGTTTTAGGATTTATTATTCATTGTATATTTCCTATAAATAGAGAAGAATTGGCTACTCCCTTTCATAAATTAAAAATACTAGAATATCTACAAAGCTTTTCTTTTGGTTTATGTTTGAGTTCACAAAAGTAATGGGTTCTAAGATCTTTGTTGTTCTATTTCTATTGGTGGCTATTATCTTTCTGATCTCTTCTGAGGTTTCATCCAAACAAGACACGGACGAAAAATTGGACACCAACAACGGTAATATATATAATTATATTCAATATATAATATGTTAAAGCTACATCATTACATGATAGCACTACGTAGATTCATGTTGATTTATCAGGTATTTCTTGAAAAATCTTAATTATCTAGTTTAATCAATATTTATGTTACTTGAATTGAACTACAAAAAAATTTGATCAATTTTTATTACCCTTTATTAATAGTTAAGATCCTTAATTAAAAATGATCTCCAGCTAGTTTCTTATCTTAAAATATTAATATATAAAGTTTTTAGAATAAAAAAAATGTACTCAATTATATATTTTTGGCTAATATTTTTTGTTCATTCTTTACAATAAGTCAATAAGAATTCAAACTCCTTAACATTTATTTATATACTATTTTACTAGCTGATTGTTAATTAAAAAATTTTTTCTTAACAAAATCATTAAATTATAAAAGAAAAATATAGAAAAGAATATAATTACCAAAATAAATTTCATTAATTACATCTTCTGATATATATGTACGTACTCTAATATGAGAATTAATCATTTTTTTGTGACTAAGAATTAATCATTTAATCAACATGATTATTTATTTGTTTGGTTTTAATTTGAATTAGGTAAGAATGAAGCAAATGGGAAAGAAGAAACAGAGCTTCCGCTTCTTCCTCCAAGTTATTGTCGCCATGGTTGCTGCCATTGGGTTTATCGTGGGGAATTGTGGCGGTATTGCATCAAGTGCTGCAAAAAAATCCATCATATTCATGATCATGATGATCAACAACAGTTCTTTGACCCTAATGTTATTAACGATGACTCGGAATCATATAACTAATAGTTAACGTAACCCTGATATGATATCACTACTAGTCAGGAATAATAAAACTCAGATTCATGAAGAATAATGTAACAAAATATAATAAGGATATGTATAATAAAGGTGCAATTCTCTCATTGTAATTATTGCTAAACGAATAATAAAATATATTATTTCTTGTCTATTATTTGAGACATTTATATAAATGATAAACCAGACAAAATAAAATGTGCCTTCAGTCATAAGCTAGTTGAAATGAAAAAGTTACTTGTAAAATTAATAATAAGCTATTTGAAATGAAGTTAAAGTTTCATGTAAAACTTAGATGTGTATGTATTCATTGCATGATTTTGAGAATTAGATGCAATTAGTCGGCTGGATTCAATTAATAAAAAACTATTTGACAATGAACTGGTTGAAAACAAAAAATTGGTTAATCAATTTAATTGATATGATTTTTTAACGGTTAACTGATTTAAAATAATAAATTATAAAAAAATAAGTTTTTAAATTATATATTTTATTATTTTCAATTCAATCCAGATTTGATAAAAAATATGGATGAAATTAAAAAGAAAAAAAAAAGAGATACACCAAAAATACAATATGTAAATTCTGTGAAATAAATAAATAATTAGTTAATAAATTAATTATTATTTAAATAAATTAAAAAATTAAATTTTATAGTTTAAAGATGTAAAAATAATTAAAATATAAATTTTTAATATTAATTTTAAATATTTTAGTCTAAAATTAGGCTAACAGGCCAAACCAATGGACCAAGTCCATATTGGACCCAAGGCCCAACATATAGCAATAGCCTTTTCTCCTTGTTTCTACTTTGGAATCACGTTGAAGAAGAGAGAATTAGAGGAGAGAACCCTAACCTCTTCAAAAAATTTAATTCACTTTCAATTCGGAGTTCTGATTGACGAGCCATTTGCAACTACGCGTTCGTCTTGAAATTCTCTTCAATTCTATCTAAACAAAGTGGTAAGAAACTTTGTTATTCATGTCCGATTCTCCTTTCTACTGAATTCGTAAATCTTGGTTATGGATATTAAAGGTTTTGATGTTTTTGATGATTTAGGTTCAATCTAGTGGTGGGTAATTGTTGAGTTTTACCCCAATCATCAATAGATAAAGTAAGAAAATTCTAAATTCTTGTGGTTTACCCAATTTTATGAACCCTAGTGTTAATTGTGGTGACTTGTATGGATTATATTGAATTTAAGTTGAATTGGAGATTGAATCGGTGAATTAGAGCGCTTGGACTCAAGTTTTGGTGGCCGAGACTCGTTGAATTTAATTTGGAGGTCAGAAAACTTGCAATGAGGGGTTTCGTGGTGTATTAAGCTTGGGAGAAATCGGCCAAGGTATGATTTTGGTTTCTCGTAGTTAATATTTAACGTCACGTGAAAACTTAGACTAGTTGACCATAGGATAAGCTGAATTATGTGATTTGTTCATGTTCTGTAGATATAGAAAATGATTGTGGAAGTCTAATGTGCATTGTGATTGGAGATTGGGAGTAGATATGATATATGTATTTGATATGGAGTGTTAATGGTTAGTGTTGGATTTGGTGAGATTGTATGAGTGAATTTGTTGAATAAATTGTGTGGTCTTAAGTGTTGGTATGTTGTGAAGTAATTTGGAAAGCATGTGAATATGGTTTGAGACATGAGGGGCTCTTTTGGATTGTGATATGATGGACTTTGAAATGAAAATTTTGGAAAAACTTATGGTTTGTTGTTTTTTGGGTAAAAGTTGAACTTTTGAGTTTAAAACTATTTTGATTTTTAGCTTTCCAAACCTTTTTAACACCTGTTTAGAGTCTGATAACGAGTTTTTAAGCTTTAGAACCAAGGTGAACTTATTGAATAAGTTGAGAAGATTGGAGAAGTGAATGTTGAATTGATGAGGCATTGAGGTGATGATTGATATATGATATATGATTGAGATTGTTATTGACATTGATGAGTTATGACTGAATTGTTCATGTGACATATATATTTGAATCATCTGAGACACGAGTTTTCCTAGGTGAAGGCAGTGACTTGTCACCACTTGTTCTAGGTTGAAATTCGATACTCTGTAAATTTTTTATCGCAAGATGTGATCGGGCACTTTAAATTTTTTCCATAGATATTATTGAGTTTGGGGATATTCACACAGAGGGTCTGTCCAATAGTTAGATACCAGGACATGTCGGGTTGGCTATATAACTGATAAATGAGAGTCATCAGCCATAGGATAGACATAAATCATTTGTATTTGTATGTTTTGCTTGAGTGTGCATTGTTTTGGTATGCTTAACTGCTTAACTCTGCTTATCTGCTATTTGTTCTACTTGTTGTAATTGTGCCTCTATCGTGTTTTTTTTTTGTTTGAATTATTTGTGTATGCTTTGAAAGACCCTCTTTTGGCGGAAGAGTGATGATGGTTATTCCACCGGTGATTCGAAAGTTTGGAGGACACGGAGGGTGCAAAGTTAGACTAGGGCTAGAATCCCTTAGTTAGATTACTGACATTATTGATTTAGAATAAATTTTAAGTTTAATCTGAGTGTCGGAGTTCTATGATTACCTCTGACTTTTCCGAGATCTTGTATATTAATTATGTGGGCACCTTTATCATGCTGACAACCTCCGGTTCTCATTCCATACATATTTCTGCTATTTTTTAAATGCAGGCCGAGAGGCACCTCGTTGAGCGTCTGGAGACCTTCCTTGCAAGCAAAGAGTTATCTTTTGGACTGTTATATATTGTTATAGGCTATGCATATGTGTATATAGATTCTCCACATGTATATTTTGTATTTTTCCCTCTTAGAGTCTGCTTTTTGAGAAACAAGTGTTTTATTTACGTTTTAGGATAACTTTGAGTTATGTATATATATGTATGTATACTCTGGCAGGCTTTAGCTTCGTAGGTCGAGTCAAAAGTTTGATATATGCATCTTTGAAACTCCAATATATATGTTTTAGCTTTCCTACGATCTTAATTATACGTTTATGCTTATCCTTACGAGAATGTTGTGATTTCTGTTTTCGATTTTGTTTACCTTTTTCTTTTAGGCTACTCATTATGGTTTTCTTTCAACTATACGTCTTTTATTTTAGAGGTCGTAATACCTCGTCATCTTTGCTTTACGACTTAAGCGCAAGGCTTTGTGTGGTAGGGTGTTACATTGTGGTATCAGAGCAGTTCATTCCTATAGAGCCTGAGGGACGGACTAACTATATTTCTAGCATATTCTAGGTGTGTGTATATGCTAATTAGGATATCTAACTGATATATGTGGCATATTTGTTCAAGACCATGTATGGGACTTCGAAGAATTAGACTTGAGATATTGAGACTGATTTTACCTTGATATTACTTATTTAGTGTGAATAAGAACCAAATGATGACTCGTGGACGCAGACGCGGACGCGGTCGAGGCAGAGGCCGAGATAGTAATGCGGAACCTGAAACAATTGCGAATAATCATGTGAACTTTATGAATGCCCTGGAGAACATGGCAGCTACTATGCAGGTAACGGCTGAGATCCTTAGTCAGCAAGTTAATAACGGAAACGGGGGTAACGACAGAAATGGGCCGATGACGTTAGCTACCTTTTTGAAGATAAATCCACCGATCTTTAGAGGAACCACGAATCTGACAAAAGCTGATAACTGGTTTCAGGCGATGGAACGAGCCTTGCAAACACAACAAGTGTCAAAAGATCAGTGTATTGAGTTTGCCATTTACCTGTTGATAGATGAAGCTCAGTATTGGTCGCGGAAAACTAGATGCCCTCTACAATGAGATAATGCTGCTATACCTTGGGATGCACTTCAATCCGAGTTTTATAAGAAGTATTTTCCTAATTCAGTTAGGACAGCGAAGGAGACTCAGTTGTTACAGGTAAAGCAGGGTTCAATGTCAATGGCAAAATACACCAGTCAATTTGAGGAACCGTGTTGATTCTCTAGGATTTAATAAATTAGCTTAAAAGTTGGCCAAATCTTTCTAAATATGACTCAAATTAACTCTATTAATTAAGTCAGATCTTATTTAAATTAAAGATCCTAAGAGATATCATAACTATTTTATATCAAATTTTATTGGATTGAATAAGCTTTAATTTAAACTTAAAACTCCTAAAATTACTATTAAGCAAATCAAATAAAATCAAATTTTTGATAAATTTTAACAACAAAACAACTAAAATAAAAGACTACATAATTTCGAAATTAATTATAGATTTATGCCTTCTATTGAACTTAAAAAATATTGTTGGACTTTTGCTGTCTTTGTTTAGCTTAATGGGTCTTGTGAGGGTCACTATTTCAGCATCGTTATTTTTTAGATGAATTTTTTATCTCCTTAATATCTAAAATCGACATAGTATAATTTTTCTAATATTTAGATTTTTGAACATGATAATATTATCATTTTATACCTTTTCTCTAAAATAACAAAATTATCCTAATGCAGTTTTTGTACTTAATTTTATTAATAATATGAATCATAATGAGCTATTAGAGTTCACAAAAATTTATTCTGGCATGAGTCATGTTCTTGAGAATGCTATGATTACTCACGAAATTAACGATTATTCATGTTTTAGGCATAGCATTCATTTAGGCTTTTGATGAAAAATAGCTATTATTTAGAACATCAATGTTTTATGATTTAAGTGGTTACAGAAGACATGAAAAATGTTAAATGTTAAAAGTAATGTTTGGAGTACATTTTATTTAATAACTTAAGCAATTTACCTTTCAAATTACATATATAATTTTTAATAATAAAACTTTGGTGAATGCTACCCAACCCCCTCTAAAATAACATATAAGTTACCCTTCATTACGTGTCACATTGTAATTGGTTTTTATCTTAACTATAGTTGGGTTATTTTATAATTTATTATTCTTAAAATATCAAGCTCCACTCCCGTTAATTGAAGCACATTCCACTCCTCTATTCTTTGTTTATCACTTCATCACCTAGATTTGGTCCTTCCAAGCACCGTCGCGTTCGTGACAAGAAGCGCTAACGTCATCGCCATGCCCTCCCACACAACCTCTCTTCCCAGTATAGTATAGCCAGTGCCTCTTTTTGGCGTGAATCACTGCTTACCCACATAATTAATGGTTAATTTGGTTATTAAATTTTTTTATTAAAAAAATATATCTTTATTTAATTACCTGATGGAACATATATTTATATGTAAATAATATAATAAAATAATCTATTCAAAGTATTTAAAAGTATAATTAAAATCATGAACATACAATATAATAATAAAATTGTACTCCAAAAAATTAATATATTTTTTATCATACATATATTATCTAAAATAAATATTATTAAAATTAATAACAGAAATTTAAAATCATAAAATTCAACTTTTTTACCGTATTTTTTATAGTATTTATTTTTTAATTTTTAATTTATTAGTACTTTTATTTAATTATAATTAAACAAATTATTTTATGAAAAATTATTTTTTTATATATTAGAGAAGAGACCAATATAACAGTTTAAAAAATAAATTGTATAAATATTAAGAGATAAATATGAAATACATACCTAATAATGTTTAGTTTGGTTATTAATTTTTTATTAAAATAAATCTTTATTTAATTACACGATAGAATATATATTCATATGTAAAATATAATATAATAACTCTATTTAGAGTACTTAAAAGTATAATTAAAATTAGAAAAAATATATTTTTATTGTACATAAATTATTTAAAAAATAATAAATGGTTAAAATTAATAACACAAGTTTAAAATGATAAAATCTAACTTTCTTACAGGTATTTTTTATAATATTTTTATTCTTTTAATTTTTAATTTATTCGTACTTTTTATTTAATTAATGATTAATAAATATCTTCATGATAAATTTTTTTGTATTATCTTAAAGAAGAGACCAATATAACAGTCTAAAAAATAATGTAAAAATTTTTAAATAAAAATAGATATTAAATTTTTAAATACAAAGTAAATTATATAAATAGATATTTAAGAGAAAAATATGAAATACATGCCTAAAATAAATAAAACAGACAAAATATTCTCCATTTCTCATAGTACTCCCATTTTGTCTGTTTTATTTATTTTAGGTATGTATTTCATATTTATTTCTTAAATATTTATATAATTTTTTTTAAACTGCTATATTGGTTTCTTCTCTATATAATACAAAAAATAATTTTTCATAAAAAATTTGTTTAATTTTTAATTAATAATAAAGTACTAATAAATTAAAAATTAAAAAATAAAAATACTATAAAAAATACGGTAAGAAAGTTAAATTTTATTATTTAAATTTCTGTTTAATTTTAATAATATTTATTTTTTAAATAATATATATGATAAAAAAATATGTTTATTTGTTTGGAGTACAAATTTTATTATTATATTTGTATGTTCATAATTTTAATTAACTTTTAAATACTTTGAATAGATTTATTTATTATATTATATTTTACATATAATATATGTTCCGTCACATAATTAAACAAAGATATATTTTTTTAATAAAAAATTTAATAACTAAATTAACCATTAATTAGAGGTTGTGGGAAGACAGTAGATGGCGATGACGTTGGTGCTTCTTGTCACTAACGCAACGGTGCTTGGAAGGACCGAATCTAGGTGATGAAGTGATGAACAAAAATGGAGGAGTGGAATGTGCTTCAATTAACGGGAGTGGAGCTTTGATATTTTAAGAATAATAAATTATAAAATAACTCAACTATAGTTAAGATAAGAACCAATTACAATGTGACACATAATGAAGGGTAACTTACATGTTATTTTAGAGGGGGTTGGATAACATTTACCTAAAACTTTATATATATAACTCATGAACAAAAAATAAAACTCAAAGGACAAATTGCCAAAAATATAGTATTACGTATCAGATTATATATAGTTCAGTAATAAAAAACGATATCAAAGGGCAAACCGCAAAAAATATAGTATCAGATGATATATAGTTTAAAAATAAAAAATTGAATCAAAGAGTAAATAGTTAAAAATATAGTATCAAATAATAATATAGTATCAGATAGTATCAGACAAGATAAAGATCATATTAAAATGCAACCTATATACTCCTACCTAAGATAAGGCTAAATTCATATAAACTAGAGAAATTGAATCATCTGTCTTATTTATTATATATTTCTTAATCTTTCTTATATATTACCTATAAATACAGAAGTAGTTAGGCTACTCTCCCCTTTCTTTTATTATACTCCATCTACAAGTTTTCTGTTGTGAATTTATCTGTGAGTTAAGAAAAATAATGAATTCCAGAATTTTTTTGTTGTAATTCTCTGTACGGCTATTTTCATTCTCATCTCCTCTGAAGTTTTACTCGATCAAGATATGAAGGACAAATTAGACGGTACGGTAATATATATAATTTCATTCAATATATAATATGTTAACTGTTGGTCCGTTAATTTTCACTAATATACAAAAAATTCTTAATTTATACCTAGCTTAATATATCAAATTTTTAGTTTTCTTGAATTATTAAATTATGAAAATTTTTTATAAAGTTTTATTTCAAATATTTTTTTTTAATTTCTTATAGTTTAGATCATTAATTAAAAATTACACTGATCATGAGCATAGTAAACATGTTAATAAACTATGTAAACATGATTTCAGTATATTATTTATGATTTATTTGTTTGGTTTTTAGGCGATGAGTTGCGCCTAGATCAGTTGGTAATTAACTGTATTTAACAAATAATTTTCAGATTTTTATTTTAAAAAATTTTTTAAAAACAAGAAGAGCTCATTTTCTTCCTCTCTTAACCTTTATGCTTCCTCTCTTAACATTTATTTTTGTAATTTACCGTTCAAATTATATGTATGATTTTTAATTAAAAAAAAACTTTATATATAACTCAGGAATAAAAGATAGAATTAAAGCATAAAAAATAAAAATATAGTATCAGATTATAGTATCAAATTATATCAATTTCAAAGATAAAAAATGGAATCAAAGGATAAACGGCCAAAAATATAGTATCAGATAAGGATGAATTAGAATGTAAATTATATATTTCTATCTAAAATAAAGTTGAATTAAATTCATACAAAACTAGAAAAATTTGTCTTAGTTATTATATATATATATATATTTCTTGTTATTTTTCGTATATTGCCTATAAATAGAAAAGATTATGCCATCTTTTTCATTGTATATTAAATATATTAATCTACAAAATTTTTTATTCTTAGTTCATCTGTGAAGTAAGAAAATGGATTCTAGAATTTTTCTTGTTCTAGTTCTTTTATAACTATTTTCATTTTCATCTCTTTTAAAATTTCACTTGATCAAGACACGAAGAAAAAATTAGATGATACGGTAATACATATAATTCAATATATACTATGTTAACTATAGCCTATATGATCGTTGATTTTTTTTCTAATATACATGGAAATCTTAATTTATATCTAGCTTAATCATTTTTTTTAGTTTTCTTGAATTATTAAATTATAAGAGAAAATGTAACACTAATAATTATATCTCTAATATTCCATAAACCTCCATTGTATACATTGTATAAATATTTCATTGGCTCCTCATACTTCCCCATAAACATAACTTCAGTATATTATTTATGATTTATTTGTTTGTTTTTTAGGCGATGAGTCGCGCCTGAGACAATTGCTAATGAGTACTCGTTGTCGCTATGATTGCTGTGGTTGGATATCTTATTTCAGCCATAGGTATTGTGTTAAATGCTGCAGAGGCCTTCATCATCATTAGATTCAAGATCATGATGATGATCAACAACTCTTTTATCCTGATCTTGATGACAATGAACCTTATAACTAATTAATAACATTAAGTTTTATATATGCTACAAGTGTCGTTGGGTTATGTTATTTATTAATAATTATGTATGGAATAGGAATAATAAAACTCAGCTTCAAGCCTTCAATGCATGCAGAATAATATAATAATATATTATTATAGAAGAATAGTATTGTAGAAGTGAAATTCTCTCCTTGTACTTATTATTACTAAATGAATAATATAATAATATATTTAATTTATTGTCTATTATGTTTTGCTTTAAATAAAACAAATGAGTTTTGCAAATACTACTATTTGAGTACATCTCATCCATCATTCATATTATGTCAAATTCAAATTGAATGGGATACTAAATTCAAATTGGTGTATCTATATATATTTATATTTACTAAGAGCAAAGATCTTTGTTATTATTTATTACTCAACATTTGACTTACATGGATGCAATTCTAAGACATCTCTGCATTCAATTGGGACAACTCTAAGAAGAGTAAAAAAAATGAAGAAAAAAAAAATAGCAATTGTTAAAGATTGAAATCTCAACCATGCATCCTTAAGTAGCTAAATGATTTAGATTAATCAAATAGTTAACTTATTTGTTAGATTAAATAAATATTGAGAATTCGAATGTTATTTTGTTTATATTGTAATTTATTAGATATTGACTAACAATAAATTATTAAATGAAACTTTAATTTATAACTGATTATATCAAATTAAATAATATTATTGTGAAAAAAAAACACCATAACTAGTGGAGACTCACCAAAAAGATTATGTATAATATTATAGAATGTAGGATCTAAATCTTCAATTGTATCTAAAATGGAAAGAAGAGGAGATGAGTCATACAACCAAATAAGAATAGGATATCATAATCTAACTTTTAGATATATTTCATTCCATTAAATTTTTAGAAATTATTTATAATACACACGTCTTAGCAGAATATTTTTCTTGATATAAAAAAATGTCACTACTAGCTTGTAAGCGGTGTAAGCAACATATATATTTCCAAATATTGGTTTGACTATAGAATAGAATATCTTAGCGCAACACGTTCGGTTACATATACATTATTAACGAGGAGAATAATGTAGGGTTCTTGCATTGTATCATTTATATATCTTTCATGCCCATATTTTCATGCACCGATAATTAACTAATTGAATTATTTGTCATATTGCAATGACTTCAAAAACTTGCATGCATTTTAGTTTTGTTATATTATATCATCGTATGAATGTTATTGTCCTCATATGTCCAAAGCTAGCAATTACACACACATTCATGCAAAAATAAGGAATTTGACAATTACTTGTGATAACACGGAAATATAGAGAAATTAATAATGAGGAAATCGACAAGGTTTTTTTGAGTGATCATTTTGAAACTCTCCATTTCAAGATAAGAATGAATTAAATCAAACTATAATAATCTAATAATAATAATCCTCCATGAAGCAAATTAAAGAATTCATTGCCTATATATAGAGAGAATTGTGATCCACTTTATTTTCATCATCATCAATATTTACGTTTTTATTTATTAAAATAAAAATAAAAATATAATTTTCAATCTTCTCACGTGCATAATATATTAATTAAGATCGCGTGATAAGATTATAATAATTAATATCTTTGATGATAAATAATTATTTTAATATAATAATTACTCTATTAAGTTATTAATCTAAATTATTACTCTAAATTATATTAAAAATTATTTTTAATTATTATTTTTAATATCTATATCTGGGTTGAGTATTAATTTTGAGAAATCCAACTTGATACAGATAAGAGTGGGTTATCCAAATGTGTCAGCTATTGAGGTGTTAGGAAACGGCCCTGCCGGTGAGGTATATTAGCATTAGTCTAGGAACAAACCCAAGGCTGGTAAAGACTTGAAAGTCAGTAATAGACAAGGGGAAGAAAAACTCAGCTTCTGAAAAGCAAAAGTCCTTAGTAAGGCCGGGAAGCTGGTTCTCATCAAGTCGGTAATCAATAGCTTGCCAATTTATTACCTGAATTTGTATAAGATGCCAAATGCGGTTGCAAGAAAAATTATCTCGCTGCAGAAGAGGTTCTTCTGGGGGAAGGATGATGGGCGACCAGGCATAACTCTTGTGAAGTGGGAGTTGATCTAGGCCTCAAAAAAGCTAGGAGGGTTGGGGCGGGTGATGCAGTGGTACACAATGCTGCACTACTATTTAAATGGTGGTGGCGGTTCTCGAAGGAGGAATGCCCTCTATGGAAGAAGATTGTGTGCTCCTGTAATAATTTGAACCCAAACCTCTTGCTGTCAACTCAGAAATTACCAGAAAGAGGTGAACCGTGGTAGAAGATGATTGATGGCCTTGCTATAGAAGTAGGGGATGGTAGATCTACCAGATTTTGGGAGGATACGTGGCTCCAAGTGGAAAAATTGAAAAACTCCTTTCCGAGACTCTTCTCGATTTCAAACAAAAAAGGATCAGTGATTGGGGACTATGGGTTCTAGGATCGGATAGAGTGGGTTTGACACTTTCAATGGATAAGGGAATTACGTCAATGGGAAACAGAGACCTTAGATCAACTGCTCCAAGTCTTGCAATCTGTTAGATTAATAGCAGAAGTACAAGATAGAGTAGTGTAGAAATTTGATAAAGAATGCATTTATTCTACTAACTCATTTATGCATGTTATGCAGGAAGAGGCTCTGGATGAGGAGTTAATGAGGTATAGATTTACAAAGGAAATTTGTAAAGGACTAGTTCCGCCTCGAGTAGAGCTGTTCACTTTGTTTGTTTTGGTAGGCCGCGTCAATACAAAGGAACGACTATGTAGGCTGGAAATTCTACAACAGAATGATAATCTGTGCGTCTTGTGTAACAAAGAAGTAGAAAATATACAACACTTATTTGTTACTTGTGAGTTCTCTTGACAGGTATGGTGTGCATGGACCTCTAAGTTTAGACAGACGTGGACTATACCTGGTACTTTGAAAGATCACTTTGAGAGTTGGAGACTGATGCCATTGAGAAAATAATTGCGCAGGATTTGGATGGTAGGATTCTTCTCAGTTATGTGGAACATTTGGCTACGACAGAATGACATTATTTTTCAGAGCAAGACAACAGGAGTTGAAGATTGTGTGACTCAAACATTTATATGTGCTACAGAATGGTGTGGTCAGTAACTCAAGTTATTGATGGCTATGGCGGAGATGACATACGAGTTAGTTCATTGTTTTATTTTTTCTGTCTTGTTTTGCTCTATTTCGATGTTGAGTTTTCTCTTTCAAAAAAAAACCTTAAACACTTTTTAATATTAGCCTTATCCAACAAACACAACAACTCCTTGTGGTACTCTTTTACTAATTTTGAACCTTGTTTCAACCTGCAAAATTTTCAAAAAAAATCGTTGTGGCATGATGATGACACAAATCTATCGTGACTTTCTTTTCTTCATCTTTCTTCAGCTGCAAATTGGGTTTTTTCCATACCTTCTTCTGTATCTTCCTAACTGACTCCACTAGATACGAGCATTATTGTAAAAAAATTTGCCTTCTACTAGTCTAATATTCTTTTTTTCTGATAGAATGTGACATGCAGAAATCGAATCTACCTTCCTCTCCCATTCAAAATATGCTTCAGCATCATCTTTTTCTTTAAAAACTCGAATTTAAATCTTGAAAACCTTTCTCGCATTTGAGATTCCTTCATTATTACTATTACTATCCTCAATCCACATTAATTCTAATTTGAAAACCTATAGAAATTACAATAAAGACCTTACAACACTCTTCTCACGTGTTTCACTGGAATTACAATATTCATGTTTATGTTTGTGATTTTTTTTGTCTTTTGTGCTCATCACTCTTAACTTAAAAAAAAAATCAGATTACATGACAAAAGACACAAAATAAGGATAGACATTTTCATAGAATTTTAGATATACTAAAATAATTCTCAATCCCAATTGATATCCAGAGTAATTTGAAACAAATATAAAATGTTGATACTTAAAAATTAAAATAAAAAACCTTATTAATTGTATGAAAGTATTTGTTTATGTTACCTAGATAATTTTTCATCAATAATAATATAAGTTCAAATATAATTAATTTTGTAGTAAAAATACATAAAGAATAACCTAACAAACATTGTTTAGATTTTTATTTTAAAAATTTTTCAAAAAATAAGAAGAGCTCACTTTCTTCCTCTCTCAACCTTTAAGCTTTCTCTTTCAGTATCATAGCTTAAATAACTCAGGATATCAAATTTTAAATATAATTATTTTAGAAATATTGTAAATAAGTAATTTTAGAGTACATTTTATTTATTCATGTAATTTACGGTTCAAATTATATGTATGAGTTTTAATTAAAAAAACTTTGTATATAACTCAGGAATAAAAAACAGAATTAAAGGATAAATTGTCAAAAATATACTATCAGATTGTATACAGCTCAAAAATAAAAAATAGAATCAAATGACCTATCTAAAATAGTATCAGATAGTATCAGATAAAATCAAATAAGAATGAATTAGAATGTAAATTATATATTCATATATAAGATAAAGTTAAATTAAATTCATACAAATTAAAGAAATTGGATGGTCTGTCTTGTTTATTATATATATTCTTTGTTGTTCTTTGTATATTGCCTACAAATAGAGAAGATTATACCACACATTTTTTATTGTATATTAAAAATATCTATCTACAAGTTTTTTGTTCTTGGTTTATCTGTGAGTTAAGAGAATGGATTCTAGAATTTTTCTTGTTCTAGTTCTGTTTATGGCTATTTTCATTCCCATCTCTTTTGAAATTTCACTCGATCAAGACTTGAAAGAGAAATTAGATGGTACAGTAATCTATATAATTCTATTCAATATACATGTTAAGTTTTGGCTACATGATCATTGATTTTTCACTAATATACATGAAAATCTTAATTTATATGTAGCTTAATCAAAAAGATAGTATCAGATAGTATCAGACAAGGATGAATTAGAATGTAAATTATACATTCATATCTAAGATAAAGTTAAATTAAATTCATACAAACTAAACAAATTAGATGGTTTGTCTTGTTTATTATATATATTCTTTGTTGTTCTTTGTATATTGCCTACAAACAGAGAAGATTAAGCCACACCTTATTGTATGCTAAATATATCTATACAAATTTTTTGTTCTTGGTTTATCTGTGAGTTAAGAAAATGGATTCTAGAATTTTTCTTGTTCTTGTTCTGTTTATGGTTATTTTCATTCTCATCTCTTCTGAAATTTCACTCGATCAAGACCTGAAGGAGAAATTAGACAGTACAGTAATCTATATAATTATATTCGATATACATGTTAAGTTTTGGCTACATGATCATTGATTTTTCACTAATATACATGGGAATCTTAATTTATATGTAGCTTAATCAAAAAGATAGTATCAGATAGTATCAGATAAAGATGAATTAGAATGTAAATTATACATTCATATCTAAGATAAAGTTAAATTAAATTCATACAAACTAAAAAAATTCGATGATCTGTCTTGTTTATTATATATATTCTTTGTTGTTCTTTGTATATTGCCTACAAACAAAGAAGATTATGCCACACCTTTTTTATTGTATGCTAAATATATCTATCTACAAATTTTTTGTTCTTGGTTTATCTGTGAGTTAAGAAAATAAATTCTAGAATTTTTCTTGTTCTAGTTATGTTTGGCTATTTTCATTCTCATCTTTTCTGAAATTTCACTCGATCAAGACCTGAAGGAGAAATTAGACGGTACAGTAATCTATATAATTCTATTCAATATACATGTTAAGTTTCGGCTACATGATCATTGCTTTTTTACTAATATACATGGAATCTTAATTTATATGTAGTTTAATTAAAAAGATAGTATCAGATAGTATCAGATAAGGATGAATTAGAATATAAATTACACATTCATATCTAAGATAAAGTTAAATTAAATTCATACAAATTAAAAAAATTGGATGGTCTGTCTTGTTTATTATATATATATTTTGTTGTTCCTTGTATATTACCTATAAATAGAGAAGATTATGCCACTCCTTTTTTATTGTATGCTAATATATCTATTTACAAATTTTTTTGTTCTTGGTTTATCTGTGAATTAAGAAAATATATTCTAGAATTTTTTTTGTTCTAGTTCTGTTTATAGCATTTTCATTCTCATCTCTTCTAAAATTCACTCTATCAAGACATGAAAGAGAAATCTATTCAATATATATGTTAAGCATCGGCTACATAATCATTAATTTTTCACTAATATACATGAGAATCTTAATTTATATCCAGTTTAATTAATTTTTTTAATTTTCTTGAATTATAAACATGTTAATAAATTATATAAACATGATTTCAGTATATTATTTATGATTTATTTTGTGATTTTTAGGCGATGAATCACGTCTGGACCAGTTGTTAATCAGTACTCGTTTTCGCTATGGTTACTGTGTGGTTGGACATCTCATTTCAGCCATAGATATTCTGTTAAATGCTACAAAGACCTTCATCATCATTATATTCAAAATCATGATGATAATCAAACTCTTTTATCCTAATCTTGAAGATAATGGACCTTAATTATAACTGATTAATAACGTTAAGGTTTATATATACTATAAGTGCTGGGTTATGTTATTTATTAATAATTATGTATGTAATAGGAACAATAAAACTTAGCTTCAATGCATGCAGAATATAATAATATATTATTATTGTCTACAGAAGAGTAGTATTGTAGAAGTGCAATTCTCTCATTGTACTTATTATTATTAAATGAATAATATAATAATATATTTAATTTCTTGTCTATTATGCTTCGGCTTAAATGAAACAAATGAATTTGCAAATACTACTATTTGAGTACATCTTATATCATCGTTAATATTATGTCAGATTCAAATTCAATGGAACAGGTAAATTCAAATGGATGTATCTATGTATATTTATATTTACTAAGAGCAAATGCCTTTGTTATTAATTACTCTACATATAACCTACATGGATGCAATTCAAAGACATCCAAGTATTCACTTGGAACATTTCTAAGATGGGTCAAATGAAGAAAAAGGATAGCAATCGTTAAATATTAAAATCTCAGCCATTCTTAAGTCTTTAAATGATTTCGGTTAATTAAATAATTAATTTATTTGTTAATTTAAATAAATATTAAAAATTTAAATATCATTTTATTTATATTATATCTTAATAAATATTGATCAATAACAAATTATTAAATAAAATTTTAATTTTATAACATATTGTATTAGATTAAATAATATTGTGAAAAAGAAAACACCATAACTAGTAGAAAACTCACCAAAAAGATGATGTATAATATCTAAAATCTAATATATATGTAGAGATAGAATATAGGATCTAAATCCTCAATTGTTTCTAAGATGGAAGGAACAGGACATGAGTCGTACAGCCAAATAAAAATAGGATATGATAATTTTTTTTAGATATTTTATTTTATTAACTTAAAAAATAATTCATAATAAAAATTATTTACCAACAAATTTAAAATTAGTAAATAAAATGGTCAAATGTAATATAAGATAAAAATAAAGATAAAATATGACATATATATATAATTTACCACATAAATAATATATATTTTGAGTATAGTTTTTATAATTCAATAGAGGTAAGATAGAATAGAAAGAAAGGAAAGTACAATTACATCATACAAATCTAAATTTTGTGCTTTCATTCTTTACTTCAATAATTATCCGTTTACCCCTTTAATAGAAGAGTAAAGTTTCCAAATTTTGAAACTTGTTTTCAGCACTTTTGACTTCTTCTTCCCCAAAAATTAGCATCAGTATCAGCGCAGAAGAGAAATAGAGTAGCAGCCGTGATTAAACCTGATACATGCATTCTTATCTTATATATTTTCTTTCATCATTTTTCATATTGCTTTAAGAATCTGAGTTCTTTATTTGTGCTTTGGCTCCAAATTACTTTCTTGTCTGTTAATTTATAGCAAAGCTCCATAATCTTCAACTTCTTGATCTTTCTAGTTCGGTGCATGCAGAATGAGGATTTCTTCAACTATCTTCAATGAAACACAAATGAGAAAACCTTTTTCTGGTGTATTTTTAAGATGTGATCTTTACTTGAAGTCCTAGTTAATTGACTTGCTTGATTTTGGTAGCCCTCTTTTTTGAGTAAATTTCTAAAGTGGTCCCTGAGATCGTGCATCAAAATTATCTCTAAAATTCTAATTGCACCAATTACGTCCCTAAGATTAGAAAAATTGTACCATATTAGTTCTTGACCCATTTTCTGTTAACGACGTGCTAACATGGCTTAATGATGTGGACCTTTGGTGACATGTGTCACCTCATAGTTTGGCCACATATAACGGTATGATGACATGTCGATTAGCGACACGTGGCACGTAATGTGGATGGTTATGCCACGTGTTAGATTATGCCATGTGTCACAATGTTATTTGTCCACGTGTCATTCACTATGTCATCATTACATATGCACCAAATTAGCACCTTACTTTGCATCAAATAACTCATTTTAGTCCATAAAATTGAATATCGTACACGAAATTAGTCTCTTTATCAGTTTGTTCTCATTTTTTTTGTAAATTTAAAACTCTCAATATTTTTTGATACACTAATTTTAATTTTATTTTTTGTTATACAACTTTTTATAACGAATTTTTTAATTAATAATTTTAACTTGTATCATTAGAACACATGTTAGTTAAATTCAAAATTTTATTATTGCCTCTTGCATTTATTTGTATCTGTTTTAATACTATTCAAGTTATGGTTACAATAAGTGCTTATATTAATTAATAGTGTAATATATGAAAAGGCTGTGTAGCTAAATTAGTGAATTATTATAATCGACAGTATAAATCTATCTCATTAATTTAGTGAGAAGTCAATTATATGGGGACTCGAACATTCTTAAAACGGATGGGAATAATGAATTTATATTAGTTAACAAGTGTCTTATCAAGTATTCTTAAAATCTTTATTAAGGTGTTAAATATTAAAAAGTTTGTATTAAGAAATATTATACTCTTAACTTACACTCTTTAATAAATTAATATCAATATCTCATACAATTTTTTTAATAAAAAAATATAAAAAATTGTATAATTAAAACTAAAATTTTTAAAATATTTTATAAAAGCACTTGTATTTAAATAATTTCTGAAAAGATAAAATTAAAATTAGTGCATTCAAAGATATTAAAAATTTTAAATTTATATATAAAAAAGAACAAACTGATGAAGGGACTAATTTGGTGCACCGATATTCAATTTCAGGGACAAAAATTAGTCATTTGATACAAAGTAAGGGACCAATTTGATGTATATATAATGATGATATAATGGATGACATGCAGACAAATAAAATTATGACACGTGGCATAAACATTCACGTCAGCATGCCACGTGGCCAAACCATGAGGTGACACGTGTAACTATAGGTCCACGTCATCTAGCCATGTTAGCGCGTCGTTAACAGAAAATAGGTCAAAGACTAATATAGTACAATTTTTTCAATCTCAGGGACATAATTGGTGCAATTGAAATCTTAGGAACGATTTTGGTGTACAACGTCAATCTCAGGGACCACTTTAGAGATTTATTCCCTCTTTTTTTTTTCTTGATTTAAGCTTTAATCTAACTTTCTCTTTTTCTTGCTTTCTTTTTGAACTTCTTCACATGGGTGAGAGAAAAGAGAGAAGAGAGAATTTAGTTCAGTGGCTTGTGTTTAATTCAAATGAAATGAACTTTCAGTTTTTAGTAGAGCCGTCAAAATGCGCTAAACTTATCGGGCCAGCCCGTTTACCCATTTAAATGGGTGGGCTTTGCCTCTAAAATTAAGCCCGTTTAAATTTAAGGCTAAATGGGTTGAGCCCGATTAACCCAAAAAAAATGATGGGTTAAACGGGTTAGTTCGTGGACTAAATGGATGGCCCGTTTTTTTTTTAAACAGTATTTTTAGCTGATATTTCTCTCGATCCGAATCGAAAATCCGACCCATCAACTAAAAAAATATTATTTTTAAAGATTTTTGACCTAAAAGTAGTATTTTTTGTCAAAATATTTTTAAAAAATAAAATTAAATGATAAATGGGTTGGCTCGTTTAACCCATCGGACTAACCATAAACAGTCCGAGTTAAAAAAGTTTGGCCCGCGAATAAAGCGGGTTTAAACGAGGTAGCCCATTTAACGCATGAATTTAACGGGTCGAACCTAAATGGGCTGAACTAACCCGTCTGACAGCCTTAATTCTTAGTTAGCTACCTTTATCCTTGGATCTTGAAGTGAGATTGGGCTTGGCTCATCATTAATTATTCTTGACCCTAGCCATTTAAGGACATTGCTTGTTATTCAATTCTTTGGATTTGGCCTTATATAACTTCTTTTGATCCATATATAACTTCTGTACACTAACCATACTAATTTATCACTTTTTTGGGCTTTATCAGCTTGCTTATTGGGCCAGTTTAATTTTTTACACAATTAACAAACTAATTGCCAATGAGCCTTGGCTCTAGTGGCACTTCTCCCCCCTCCCCACCTCAAGGTCTAGGGTTCAAACCCTAGAGGATGTAATTGAGGAAAAAAATGTGATAAATATGTGAGGAGTGTGTGGGTGTGTTGTGTACCTAGGATTGGGAGTTGTCCAATCCATTGGGGTACTTAGGATTGGGGGTTGTCCAATCCACCGACCAAAAAAAAAAAAAAAAACAAACTAATTACACATTCAATTAAGCTTTTAACCCGAACAATAATGTTTAGTCGTCATCAATTAATTTGTTATTAATTTTTTTAAAAGTAAAGTATCGTTTTTATCTTTAACGTTTGGGATAAATCTTAAAATTGTCCCTAACGTTTGAATCGTTCTATTTAAATCCCTAACGTTTCAAAATTGACTCAATGTTGTCTTGTCATTAAGAATCTGTTAACGGAATTAACGGCGGGACAAAATTGAGACGATTTTGAAACATTAGGAACTTAAATAGGACGAACACGTTGGGGACAAAAAACGATACATAGAAATAATTTTTAATTTTATCGTTCACTAATATTAGTCTTTTGCGGTACATAATTATTCAATTATTTTTTAATCACATTTAAGTAAATTACACTTAATCATATTACTTTGATTCTAAATAAATTTATTTTTTTATAATTTTACTCTTAAAGATTTTTACTCATCATGAAATGTTTGTAAACTGACTAAAATCACACTACTTTATTGTATATGTATCATTTTTTTCCACAAGTTTATGTACTACAGTACTAGTCATTCTACAAATATTTTATGATGAGTAAAAATTTTTAAAAGTAAAATTATAAAAAATATATTTATTTAGAATAAAATTAATGTCATTAAGTGTACTTTATTTAGATGTGATTAAAAAATAATTGAGTAATTATGTACCGTAAGAAATTAATATTATTGAAGAATAAAATTAAAATTTATTTCTATATATACGTGTTCGTCCTATTTAAGTCCCTAACATTTCAAAATCGTCTCAATTTAGTCCTATTGTCAATTTCGTTAATAGATTCCTAACGGCAGGACAACAACATTGAGTCAATTTTGAAACGTTAGAAACTTAAATATGACGATTCAAACATTAAGAACAACTTTAAAACACATCCCAAATGTTAGAGACAAAAACGATACTTTACTCATTTATTTAAACTCAACATATATATATATATCATATATAGTAGATAATTTACTAGTTGATTAAGTGATTATTGATATGCACTATAGCATTTTTGTTAAATTTTAAGGAAAACTTCAAGTATAATTGAAAGAAAATTGAATTGATTCGAATCTATTATTGTAAAATGAAAAAAATGAGTAAAATTTGTATAGCAAAAATTTGAAAATCATTAGGCAATATTAAAAGATGTTATGAAAATAGAAGTAAAAGTGATTAATATTTATTTTATAAAAAGTAACTGCTGCAAATGGTAATAACTAAAATTTGTAAAAAGAAAATCTATCATGCGTGCGGAATTGCCAATGGTACTTGTTACTATCGAAATTAAGAATTTAGGCTGCGTTTTTTATAAATACAAGATACTGAAATAAAAATATTAAGATATAAAATTATATTTAAAAAATGAGACATGAATAAAAATATTATATTTTTTTTGTTTATCTTAACACAAAAGATATAAAAGTACTAACAAAAAATACAACTTATTTTTTATTATTCTTATTATTTTTTATAATTATATATTTTTATTATTATATTTTTTTTAAATTTTTTGAATAAAAAAAATTAAAATTTTATAATTTATTCTAATTTATCATCAAATAAAATATAAAAATACTAATTTTTATATTTCTATTTTTTATGTGTTATTTTTAATATCTTATTTTGTCCCGTTTTCACCACCAAACAAAGCCTTAGGAATCTAGACTTTGGCAATGATACAACATCAATCTAGTTTCTTAATTTGTTCATCTAAATGATACATTTTCTAAGAAAAAGGACCAATAAATTCAATCCCTTAACATAGGCTACTTTAATTTCACTTTAGTAGTGCTTCTAAAGTTTTTTTTTTGTTCACTTTTATTATTAACTTTTTACTATTATTAACTTTTTACTTTTTTAGTCCCTACTCCTTAGATCTGGTGTAAAGTTTATATTTTCGAGGAATAAAAGAATATTAAAAAAAACGTCTGTCATAAGAAAAAATATTTTATAATAATATTGTTATTGACTAAATGCATACATTTTAAAGTATTTATTTATAAATGCCAAACATTTGAAAGATAAAGACTATATAAAAGCAAAATATTGAGAAATAAGGAACCGAACGCAAAAAAAAAAAAAATTAAGAAACTAAAACTAAAGCATATTTGATTCTAAAAAATAAAATAAATTTTAACCAATCTGATGAAAATAACAATCACATTAAACTCTTTTAATTTGATACAGATAGATATTTTAATAATAACATTTTTATATAAAAATAATATTATGAATGAACCGTTAAATAATTTAATATATTTAATTATTAAATTATTTAATAATTTATAATATTATTTTTACATTAACGGAATATTTTCCTTGATATAAAATAATGTCACTACTAGCTTATAAGCGGTGCAAGCAACATATATATTTCCAAATATTGGTTTGACTATAGAATAGAATATCTTAGTTTCACACGTTCGGTTACATATACATTACTAATGAGGAGAATAATGTAGGGTTCTTGCATTGTATCATTTATATATCTTTCATGCCCATATTTTCACGCACCGATAATTAATTAATTGAATTATTTGTCATATTGCAATGACTTCAAAACTTGCATTGCAATTACACACACATTCATGCAAAAATAAGGAATTTGACCATTACTTGTGATAACACCGAAATATAGAGAAATTAATAATGAGGAAATGGACAAGGTTTTTTTGAGCGATCATTTTGAAACTCTTCATTTCAAGATAAGAATGAATTGAATCAAACTATAATAATCTAATAATAATACTCCTCCATGAAGCAAATTAAAGAATTCATTGCCTATATATAGAGAGGGAATTGTGACCCATTTTATTTTCATCATCAATATTTACGTTTTTATTAATCAATGATAGTTGCAAAAATGGGTTTCAAGGCTTTTCTAATTCTAGCTATGTTCATGGTCACCATCTTTGTGGCATCTACTGATGAGGTAGCACCAGGAGACTTAGATGAGAAATTTGAACAAAATGATGGTAATTGTTTTTTTTTTTAATTAGTATATATAGCACTTCCTAAGTCTAAGATTAGTTTTTGTTTCAAGTTGAAAAGCTCTTATGAAGTTAATCAAATTTTATTAGGTCTTTGAATTATATTAAATTGTGACATCAATGTTCATATAATCTATCTTTTAAAGGTCACAAGAAGAATATTATTGTACATGTATTTAATTTTCATATTTTTTTTTGGGTTAGAATAAATTATTTTAACAATTATTAGACTATACTACTAAAGGATATATATGTAAAATTATTTTTATAATTATTATTATGTAAAATAAACCACCTAATTAATTATCATATGATTATTATTTGTAGGTAACAATAACCCGGCACAAGGCGTAGATGAAAGCAAATTATATGGTGGATGGGGTGGTGGATGGCGGGGCGGATACGGCGGACCATGGGGATGGCGCGGCGGCTATGGTGGTCCGTGGGGATGGCGTGGCGGATACGGCGGTCCGTGGGGATGGCGCGGCGGCTACGGGGGATATGGCGGCGGTCCATATGGATATGGTGGCGGTTATTGTCCTTATGGATGTTGTGGTTGGGGTTACTATGGATGTTATAGGTGTTGTTACGCTAAGGGGCAAACTCGTCAAGCTAAAATTGATGCAAACACTCATGAATAAGTATATACTTGTTAATGTCTAGGGTTTTGTAATGGATATTATAAATAAAACCTCTATAGAAGGGCAATGATATAATAAAAGCATTTGGTTGCTCCCTTAATTAATTAATTATCTTGCTTCTATTATCTATAATAAAAGGTTTTTTTTCTGAAATAAATTAAAAAGATTATTTTTAAAAACACGTTATTCGAATTTTAATTTTTAGAATACGTTCTTTTTGTTTTGTTTAAGATGAGTTCGTCTAACTCTCTAACGAACTTCTATAAATAATAATTTTAAGTTAGTTAATATATATATATATATATATATATATATATATATATTAGTAATAATTTTATTTGAAGTTCTTGTATGCTAACTTAAAAATGTTCACTGGTTTATTGAATAATTATTAGATATTGTGTAAATGCATGATCATTCTTGTCATTGTGATAATAAAAAAGTTACATACTAGTTTTAAATATATTTTAAAATATGTATAAGTATTTCTCTCTAATAATAATTAAACAAATAATTCCAATCAAGCACCAACATTAAGGTTCACCATACCTAGCTATTTTCAATTCAAAACCAAGGAGCCTTAATGAAAAGTTGAAAACCAAGGTTTTTATTTTTTAAATGAGAAAGTACGAGGAGTCAATGGAATATTTGTACAATATATATAATGGAGGTTTATAGAGTATTAGAGATATAACCATTAGTGTTACCTTTTTTCATCAGCTGAAACTTTTGGGATGAATGGTATCATGACATGGTATTAGAGCTCTAGATCCGAAAGGTTAAGATTTCGATTATTGGTGAATTCCCAAATCAATTTAAGCTTTTGGGAAGATGTTTATTATCCCTAGTACTCGGATGGTTATTCTAGATAGTATGAAGGATGTTCATTTTATAATACATATTGTACAAATAGTCCATTATCTCTCTAGCAGGATCTTTTTAAATTATTATTTATTATTCAAACACAAATGGTGAATGTCTTTCTTTTCTTTGCTTTTAAGGTTCTTACTTAGAAATGACGTAGACCAATAAATCTTTTTTGTAAAAGCAACCAAGCATGCCATGTTCAAATTTTGAACAACTTTTTAACGATTAATTATTCTTTGATGATGATCCAAAGCTGACTCATCCAACAAAAATAAAGTATAGAGATTAGATGAATATGCATCATGCATGATTCAATTCACACTCTTTATTTACTTTTAATCAATTATATATACACCATACTAAGCATAAGGGGTTATTATTCATCAACCAAAGTAAGTATAAGGAAGAAATTAAATATTATTCAATATTGAATAATAATATTTGAGAAGAAGATTATATATGAAGAAAGGTAATTTACTTCTTCAGGAGTTAGTTACTAGTATTCCAATTATTTCAAGAGCATTTGGAAATCCATCAAAGAGATACTTAGCTGAATCTTGTTCTGGAAAATATCATAACAAGTCTTCAGCAAAAGCAAAGAAAAACAGTAAGTATATATTTACCAAATTTGATTTATTATTAGTTTTGAATTTTTGATAGTTAAAGGTATGCTTAAATTAGTTTTTGTTTTTATATTGATTTTTATTTTTAGTATTTTCTATGTTTATAATTTTGTAAAAATAAAAAAAGGGTAAAATAGCACATGAAAATAAAATTAAGATTTTATTATATTTTTAATAAAAATTTTAAAAACTAAAAATTAAAATAGAGAATGTTTTTTTAAATTAAATATACCTTAAAAGTTTAATGTTCTTTCATGATTTCAGGCAAACTAAATTCAGTTCTGACCAAGATGAACAAGTTTGGGAGAAAAGCTGACAATTTTGCAAATGGAGTGAGAGAGCATGGTATATATCTTACCATTAATTAAACACTATTATTTGATGATTGCTTTCAATTTATATTTTTTTTTTTCAGACAAAATTAAATGAGAATGAATTATCATATCAATTGAAAATTTTAATTGATCATATCAAATGTAAATTTTTATAATTGATAGACAAGCTGGAATTATTCAGCATATGAATTGAATCCCACACAAGAATATTCACCCTTCAATAGCAAATTTTTTTCTATATAACTATACATAATAAATGATGTTTTAGTAGGTTATTATTTGGTTTAATTATTCCGTCGGTCCCTATAATTTTAATAAATTTTTAATTAGATTTCTATACTTTTTTTTTTGATTGAGTTCCTATATCATATTAGATTTTGTAATTAAGTCACTGTTATGACAAAAACGTTGAAATTAATGGAATATTTCGTTAAACAAAACGAATATATCTAACACTTAACTGAATATTTTGTATAGTTAAACAGAATATTCCGTTAATTCTAATGTTTTTTTTTTACGGTAAAAACTTAGTTACAAAATCTGATATAATATAGAGACTCAATTAAAAAGAAAAAAATATAAGGACCTAATTAAAAATTCGATAAAATTATAGAAATTGAGAGAATAATTAAAATTTATTATTTTGATGAAATTTTTTCTTTTTCAAAATAATCAAATCTAAACAAGCTAAAAAAAATCTAAACCATATAATATTGTGAGATGCAGTTATGAGACTTGGTGGAATGAAGATATCTAATACTATGAAAGTGAAGAAAAATTTCATACAACTTTTTGGTATGAAAGAAGGGGAGAAGCTTCTGAAAGCATCACAGTGCTATCTATCAACCACTTCTGGTCCTATTTCTGGCATTCTCTTCGTTTCAACTCATAAAGTTGCTTTTTGTAGTGATAGATCCATCAACATTATCTCTTCTTCTCAACAAGATTTCAACACTAGAATCCATTATAAGGTAACCAATTGTTTTTTAGTATTCAAATAAGTTCTTAACTTTTTAATTCGAAACACATAAGTTTTTGACTATTGTAAATACAAAAACGTTTTTGATATTCTAAAATATGAGACATTTAAATTTCTCCGTCTTAGAGAGACTTAGATGTCTCATATTTTAAAAAGTGAGAGACGTTTTTATATTTTTAATTAGTCAATAACTTATTTGTTTTCGATATAAAAAGTCACGATCTATTTATCATTACTCCAATACATAATATATTTATAGATTTTGGGTTTAGGATAATATTGTGGCGGTTGTAATTAATACCGCTGCAAATGAATTGCATCATTATTAGATTGTAATATTGTGTTGTGTTTCAAATTACATATTTTAATTGTGACATAATTCAAGATTGCAATATAATTAAGTTTAGTGGACTATAAAAAACTAAATATTAAGTTGTAAACATAAGAATTCACACCATATAGGTTATAATATGCATAGTGACAATTGGAATTGCATCAAAACTTAAATTATTATTACTTTAATCATAACTGATATTTGACTAATAATTATATATGTATTTATATATATAACAGAAATTTTATTTGTTAATTTATTTCAGGTTGCGATTCCAGTTGAGAAGATAAACTGTGTCAACCAAAGTCAAAATGTGGAGAAGCCTTCAGAAAAGTACATAGAAATAGTTACCGAAGATAATTTTGACTTTTGGTTTATGGGATTCTTAAATTACCAGAAAACTTTCAAGTATTTACAGCAGGCAATGTTCTCTCATGCTTAATTAGAGGAGAAAAATTACTTAACATTAAAACTATGACAATATTTACAAGCTAGTATGTATAAAATCATAATGTATATGTACAGAACTATAGAAATTGTCAATGATCTGTTGTATAGTTAATGGAGAAATTGAATAGAGTAAGTATTTTTGAATTATTTTTTCAGTACACTATACCAATTTTGGTAAATAGAAGTGGAGGAATTTAATGACCATTTTAAACTATCGCAATTTCATTATTAAGATTCAAAAATAAATAAATAAATAAATAAATAATAAAGAAAGTTAAGAAATTTAAGCACAATACTGGCCTTAATCTAATTATCTTAACCAATAATATTTTCTTTTTCATCACATATGAATAATTCAATTTGACCAGTTCATATATATATGAAAAAAACAGAGGAAGTATGTTTTAATATGGCTTTAAGCTAAGTTTTTTTAGTAATAAACTTATAAAATAGAAAATATACATTAAAAATATATTTATATATAAATATATAGTGGTTGATTTTAATAGTTAATTTTAGTGTATAAATTATATTTTTAAATTTTATGTGTTGACTGATATATTGTATGACAAAATAATCTAATGGACTCAACCCAAAAACTAAAAATTCAGAAAAATAATATATTTTATGTATTCTAATATCCATATATTGTTTAGTTATATAAACTTTATTATTATTTTGATAGACATAATTAATATTTTTCAAAGTAATATGTGGTTATTTTATGAGAATTAACAGTAATATAACCTAAAAGAATAAAAGATGTAGTTATGTAACAACCATAGGTATAATAATAATATAAAAAAAAACTCAGATATGTGATATATAGTACAAAATAAAATTTTATTCCAATATATCAAATTCTTATATAAATGTTAAGATTTGAAAGTTGAACCTCATGCCTTCGTTGTTAAAGAGGATCTACACACTTTAATCACTAATAATTAACTTACGAGTTTTTTTTTTTTTTTTTTTTTTAACTAGAGAAACTGAGGTATTTATTTTATATATCATGAAAAAAAGAATATAATGCTCATTCATCTTAGACAACAAAACAAAAAAACCGGAAAATTTCGAAAATATCCTAAGTAAAAGGAATAAAAAAGATTATACCATTTAAATTATAGTTTATTTTTAAGAATTTAATATTATAATTTTTGTATTGATATATTAATTGAATAATAATGTATTAGAATATTTATAATAAAGTTAATTATTTTTAGAGTAAAGTGATAATAAATTTTTGAGGATTTATATTTTCAACAGATTAATTTTTTTAAAAGAATATTAATAATTTTTTTTTAAAATAACAAACGTAAATAAATTATTTTTTTTTTAAGTTAAAAATGAAACTCAAACTCATAAGGAAATGAATTTAGGTGAAAATTTAAGTGCAGTTGACGTGAAGTTAATAACTAAAAATTGTTAAATAAAAATGTAGTCAAATTAATTAAATCATCTAAGAACTCTCAGTTATCAACTTTATGTGAAGTGGATTGCACGTAAATTTCAATTTACTCTTATTAAGAAAATTAACTGATAGAGCAAATAACAGTGGTGTTACCCCGACACAGATTCACACAAACCCTCGGTTAGTTACTACTAACCATTTCGTTTCTTTAATCAATTTCACTTCGATTCGAATTTCATGCCCCGAATAGCCATGCTCTTCACGCCGACGGCCACATCATCGGAGCCCTCCGTCGTGCCGGCGCTTGAGCTCACGCCTTCCTACAGCTGGTGGCAACACGTCAACGATTCTCCGCCGTGGCAGGACCGTATCTTCTACTCTCTTGCCGTCTTATACGGCGTCGTAGCCACCGTAGCTCTGGTACATACATGCATCACTCTAATTAGGTTTTCCTCTTTCTTAATTTGAATGTTTTGATTTTAATTTTGCTTATGATTTTAGGTGCAACTAGTTCGGATACAATGGAGAGTTCCAGAATACGGTTGGACCACTCAGAAGGTCTTTCACTTACTCAATTTTTTGGTGAATGGGGGTTTGTATCATTCCAATGTTATTATTGAACACTTTCTTAAAGATTCTATTTATGTAGCAATTTTATTAAGTGATACATGATTTGGATTCACTGTTTCTGGTTTTGCAGTTCGTTGTTTAGTTTTCATATTCTATCGGAATGTGGAGAGTTTACAGCCAGAGGTATAGGGGGATATGCAATTTATTGATGTTATTTTTCCAACATTTTGTTTTTATTTTTTTTCCCCCTGTAATCATAGCATTTAAATACAGTCATAAGTGTTTTATGTGTATAGATTGCTAGACATATCTTACTTGACCTGCCAAGTCTTGCTTTCTTTACAACGTATGCGCTTTTGGTTCTGTTCTGGGCCGAGATTTATTACCAGGCAAGTTTTAATTTGTGTTATGGTCCATTTGGTTTGGTCTGTGTTTACATCAGCTTATGACTGGCTCCGTATCGACCGCTGCTTTTGCAGGCGCGTGCTGTGTCTACTGATGAGCTCAAACCAAGTTTCTATACAATTAATGCTGTGGTTTATGCTATTCAGGTAACAATTGCACTCTATCCCTGAGTTTCTAATTGTATATGATTTTTGTATTTCCTAATTGATATATAAACTGGAATTGATATAATTTCACAACAATCAAACACCTGGACCATTTAGGATTTGATGGAGTATTAGGTATTTAGCAGTATGTTAGGAGTTTTATGTTTGTATCTTTAATCTAGAAATCTAGACATAGTGATATGCTTGTTGGAGAATATGTCAAATGTTACATATTTATATGTCTATTCACCAAAAGGTGTCAAATGATAGGTCCGTGTGTGTCCCGTATTGAACCTAACTGGTCATGGAATCACTGAACCAATATAGTCCTTCAGGGTTGTGTCAGTGGATAAGCTTGATACTGCATGCACTGGTTATGTTACTTGTTCTCACATTATTGTTAATGGCTTTGCCCAATTTATGGATTGAATGGCATTAACAAAAAAGATCAAATATTTGCTTCTAGTTTTCTTATCCTCCACGTGATGTTCAACCGTTGACCATAACATTCAGTATATTTGTATGTTGTGTCATTAATGCTTTTGTTATATGTCCTGAGAGTTGTTCAATAACTTGTTTGTTGGCCAGATTATTTTGTGGTTGATATTATGGTGGAAACCTGTCAGTGTCATGGTCATTCTGTCTAAGATATTCTTTGCAGGTTTGTCACTGATGAAGATTTGATTTGTCATTTTAATTGCTTGTAGGTGCTTTATGAAGTTTTTGCTAATGTATTTAATCTATATTTTGCTATAGGGGTCTCTTTGTTTGCAGCCCTTGGCTTTCTTCTCTTTGGTGGAAGGTAATTTATTGTCTTCATTGAGTTAAAAGTTTTGTGCTTGAAAGAAAAATGGAGTAGATAAGCAACTCCTTATGTGACATATTTTTTCTTACTTCTTAATTATCCAAACTCTGCTGCCTTTCTGGACTGATTGAATGCAAGTAGTGCAAACAATATTGGCTAGTGTATACATACTTTGTAGTTGGGTATGTATCTGTGTATTCCGAACCCTTGTGATTTCTCCTCTCCTTTCTGATTGCTCGTTGACAGATTATTCTTGATGCTACAACGCTTCCCTGTTGAATCCAAAGGGCGACGTAAGAAGTTGCAAGAGGTATGCAATTCGATGTAAAACTATTTCTGTTTCGTTCTCCTGTCCCACTCTTACCCCTGTAGTGACCTATATGGTTTGTTGTTTCTAATACAGGTTGGATATGTGACCACCATATGTTTTTTATGTTTTCTTGTCAGATGCATTATGGTGAGCTCCTTTCTAATAAAAAACCTCTTATTCCTGTTGCATGATTCAAAATTGAGTCTGAATGTATTATGGTATGTCAGATGTGCTTTGACGCTTTTGATAAAAATGCCGACCTTGATGTCTTGGAACACCCTATTTTAAACTTCATATATTACCTGGTAAGATTTCTGCATTCCTTTGTTACGATGCTTTTATTGCCACTAACATTATTGCTTCTGTGTAAATTTTGATTAGAAATCCCTTTCGTGAACTAGATAGGTGGGATGGGTGGCTTACAGGGATCATAGCTCCCACCTTGTTTATTACAGCTCCTTAATGACCAACAAAGTTGTGACTTGACTACACGGCCCTTAGCTGCTTACTTTTCTTATTTTTGCCCTATTCTACTCGTAATTTTTCTATTAAGGTTTGCTTTTGTGCTTTATTTTGTTAGTTTTGTTTTCACCGGAGATGAAAAATCTGACATTTTCACAGCCTAATTTTTTTTCTGATAAATGTTTTGCTAAACTATTGATGCTTGGATTTTGCATTTTCCCTTCCTTTTTCCCATCATGTCATGTGAGATTTTATCAGCTTCCTGTTAAGCTTGTTATTATCTGCAACCTGAGTACAAGAGAGTTAGTTGTTAAATTTGACCATTCATGGCGAAGCTCTTGAAGCAATTGTACTATTTCCATGCTTATACTGAAATCACACTAGCATTCTCTTGCTTAATACTTTGACTTTTTCTCAAGGGTAAGCTTTCACAAAGGGTGTTTGTATTGATTTACTACCCATTCCCCTTACTGTTGGCATATTTTTCCTGCAGTTGGTGGAAATATTGCCTTCCGCTTTGGTCCTTTTCATTTTGAGGAAGCTGCCACCCAAGCGTGGTATCACACAATATCACCCGATACGCTGAAAAGGTTGAACATATCTAGGATTACGGAAGTTATCAGTGACTCTTTATATTCTTTGCTCTAGAGAGACAGGATAGTCTTCATGTTGTTTGGATTGATAGCTTGTAGTTGTAGATTTTGGTACATGACATTTCACGTATTCTCCAACATGTCGAATTTTGTTATCTCTGAAATGTGCTTTGTCTCTAGGACGTTATTTCCAATTTTATTAAGCAGTTCAACACAGTGAGCAACCATAAGTTGGAGAAGGGGATAGTCATATCTTGTATAAATAGCATGTTAGTCTATTTGCTTCTACAAGTAGGTGAAATGTCGCATAATTGATCCTTGTTTTGCTTGATTTTCTGTTTCTTTTGGTACAATTTTTGTTTGATCTTTTAAACTTAACGAAACTGTAACTATCCCAAATTTCTTGGTAAATCATGTATGAATGCTCAACAGAATCATGATTACTACCCATACAACCAAGCAACAGAAAATTGAGAATAGAAGCATCTAAAACTGAGTTACATGGCTGCTAAAAGATCAAAGAATGCTTACCTGGTTCAGATTTGCTGTAACTTAAGCGATAAATTGGAAAACTGCTGTTGCATTATTGCGGTTTGCGGATACGATAGCTCTTGCCTCTAGTTTGACGATGCTTGTGTTTATGGTGAGGTGAATATGCTACTTTTGACAATGATTCCATCTTCAACCCATGTTATTGTCCTTATGCTACCAAGTATTAGTATTTGAATGTTTGGTTGGCTTAGCTCAGGAATGGTAGGTTTGAATATTTTAAGAGCCTGAGACAATGTAAAAAGTTAAAATAACAGGCATAATGTGGTAATGTATTGAATGATCAATGTAATTATACATCAATAGATTAACTTTGTTGGTTCTGAATAAATAAAGTCTTCAAAATTATATAAAGATGAATTAATAAATTATGTTAATATATAAGAGAAAAGGTTTGGTAATATGGGTTTTCTTCTGTACTCTTGCTTTTTTGAGACTATCGGTATTTATTTTATAATCAATAAATAAAATTTAATCATGTGTTTTATAATAATTAAGTTTAGTTCTTCCTTGTCATTTCTGCCAAAGTTGATTAAATTAGTATCAATAAGGGATATGATTGGAAGGAATTTTTTTTTTTAAAAATAAGCACTTATATGATAATGAAAAGATTAGTACTTAATATATACATTTTTATTTTTGATAGAACTAATGACTAAGGCTTGGTTTGGTAAAATTTTTTGAGGTAAAATTTTTTGAAGAGATAAAAGCATAAACACTTTATTTTGTGTTTGGTAAATAAAAAAAATAAAAAAATCATGTTAGTTATGTTTGCAGTTTTTAACTACATGACTTTTTCAAAATTAGTTTGTACTTGTTAAAATTAAAAAGTCTAATATAATTTTATATATTAATTAATATCCAAATTTTAAAAACTATTATAGTATTTTTAAATTTTAAATTTAAAACCACCTAATGTCTATTATAGTATTTTTAAATTTTAAAAGTTATTTTATCAAATGCTGTTGTTATTGTTTGTATTTATTAAAAGTTATTTTTAATTTAATTTATCATATGTTGTAATTTTTAAAAAATTAGCTCTTAAAAATGAGTTTTTATAAACTACTTTTGAAGAGTAGCAAGCTTTAGCAAACTAGAACCTGTTTTGGGAAGTTTTAAAATTAATTTTTGTGAGCTTTTGATTTATGAAAAGTAGTAGTATTAATATGGTGCAATTTATAAAACTAAATTATAGCTTTCTAAGAAGTTATTAGTTGCTTATAGAAAAGTTAAAAAAAACGACTTCTCTCATAATAAATTTTTTTTATTACATTTCTTTTATAATAAGTATTTTTAGAACTAAAAATCCAAATATAAAATAACATATTATAAGCGGTAATGCTAGGATGACAAAAAAAAAAATAACAGTCAGAACTTGCGTTATTTAATATTTATTAATTGTTGCAATTATTAATGAATATTATTATTTTTGACTAATTTTCTTTAATTATCAAATATTTTTGTTTATAAACTACTTTTAATATAGACATTTATTATTTAAACTATTTTAAAAAAAATTAATTAAACTGTTTATTTAAACTAGATTAAGTCTAATACTAATCCAAAGTAATTCCTATACGACCGATTGTGAAAATTCTTAGCATATGAAAAAGGAAAAGCGAAATCAGTTATAATTTATAAATTTCGAGAACATGATTTATACATGAAACAAGAATAAAGACAACGCTAGAATAAACTTTTAACTTATCAATCTATGCATAAAACAAAATAAATAAACCCTATTTATCTTTACAATTTAATAATTTAACATTGTGAATCACTTTCAAGTTTCAACCAAAATAAAAATTTGTCCACAAAAAAAAAAGGGAAAAAAAAGAATTGGGGTAAATGGCTACAACTGATTAACGTGGCCTTCATAGAGTTTAACATAAATAATTAAATATACAATAATAACAATAATGAAATTATTTTGGCAACTCACACACCACAGGTCAATTTTTTCAGTGACTAATATGATCCACATGTTTCAGATATCCAAATCTATCAGATAATAATATTAAAATAAAATTAAATAAAAAAAAAGCCACATAATAATAATATGATAACACCAAAACCACGTTCAATTGAAGACTCCCTCTTCTGTTTCCATGGCCATTTCTTGCACTGCAGAATGGTGCTCAAGATTCACACATCACCATGCATTCCGTTCTTCCTTTTACACTCTTCCGAACCCTAACATTTCTAGATTCTTCGTCCATGCGAATTTCTCTGTTTCCCCTACACCAATCTTGGAAGAAGCATCTTCCAACTTGATCCATCATCTTGATTGCAACTATGGAGATTCTCCTTCCCAACAGTATTCCAAGCTGTTAGCCACTGATGATGACCGGAATCTGAACGAGTTCTTGTGTGGTTTATTTGAGGATTCAAAAACTGAGGAGCTTGCATTTGATTATTACCAAAGGTTGAAGGAGAGAGCAGAGTTTAGACCAGAGAGAACAACTCTTAACCATGTTGTAAGGTACTTGTGGAAACTGAAGAAATGGGATTGCATTTCTTCAGTTTCTGAAGATTTCAAGATTTATCGTGTGCTTCCTGATAGGGATACTTGTTCTAGGTTGATTTATTCTTGTATTAAGCATAGGAAGTTCAGGATTACTGAGACTTTACTTGATGCTTTTCAATTTGATTCTGATGTTGCTACTTTAGCATTTGCTTCTGCTATGAGGGGTTATAATAAGATTCATATGTTTAGGAGAACCGTTTTAGTCTTCCGGCGAATGAAATTGAGTAATGTTTCTGCTGATTCTGTTACTTATTTACATGTTATGGAAGCTTACTCGAGACTAGGGGATTGTGGTGAAGTGGTTAGGTTGTTTCATGAGTTTGAGAGTGGGAAATTGAGAGATTCTGCAAGGTACTTAGGTGAGGCGTATGAGATTCTATGCGTTACGTTAGGGAAATCCGGAAGAGCTTTTGAAGCTCTTGATTACTTCAGAGAGATGATCAAGAAAGGGGTCTTACAGTATTCAATTTACTCCACATTGGTGTACTCTTTTGCGAGTTTGCGCGAGGTTTCTGTTGCCGAGGAAATTCTCAGAGAGGCGAAAAGCAAGACGGTGATAACAGATCCTGAGGTCTATTTGAAGGTTGTGGTTATGTATATTGAAGAGGGTTTAGTTGAGAAGACATTGGAAGTTCTTGAGGAAATGAGGGATGCTGGTGTTAAGGTTTCTGATTGCATATTATGCGCTGTTGTCAATGGATTCAGCAAAAGAAGGGGCTTTCCGGCTGCAGTTCAAGTATTTGAGGAGCTGATTTCTCAAGGCTATGAACCGGGCCAAGTCACCTATGCTTCGGCTATAAATGCCTATTGTCGCCTCGGCCAATACAGCAAAGCAGAGAAGGTGTTTGAAGAAATGGTAGCAAAGGGGTTTGACAAGTGTGTTGTGGCCTATTCAAGCATGATTGTGATGTACGGCCGGACTGGAAGGTTGAGAGATGCAACGAGGTTGATGGCGAAGATGAAAGAAAGAGGGTGCCAACCAAATGTGTGGATTTACAATTCCTTGATAGATATGCATGGGAGGGCTAAGAACTTGAGGCAACTTGAGAAGCTTTGGAAGGAAATGAAGCGCAGAAAGATAGCACCGGATAAGGTGACCTACACCAGTGTAATCGGCGCATATAGTAAGGCAGGGGAGTTTGATACATGTGTGAAAGTTTTCAATGAGTACAGATTGAATGGGGGCGTAATCGATAGGGCCATAGCGGGTTTAATGGTTGGTGTGTACTCAAAGGCAAGCATGGTTGATGAATTGGTCAAGCTCTTACAAGACATGAAAACCGAAGGGACGATATTGGATCAGAGGCTGTATCAGTCTGCTTGGAATGCTTTAACCGAAGCCGGGTTGCAACTTCAGGCAAGATGGTTGAAAGAGTGTTTCTATGTAGCATAGTCTGCTCTTTCAAATTTTTCATAACAATGGCCAAATCTGAAGGTGAAACTGGAATTATTTGAATATAGATAGATCAATTAATGCTTGTTTCTTCTAGCACTTGGAAAAAAGATAGATAGCTATATTGTACCATGTGTATAGTTTTGGGGTGAAGAAGCTCAGCTTTGTACAATGTAGTCCTTTCTTTTTAACAAAAAAAATTGTATGTATGCTTCCAAATTTGTACTTATATTCTGACATACATAATCCAAGTAAAAGGCCATTAGTTGCAAGCTGAGAATGTTTTTAAGTTTCTGTCTTTCTGGAACTAGGAACACAACCTTGGTGTAGGATTTTTCTCTCTTGAGTACGATCTTTGCACACACATCAATATGATGCTGTCTATGCACAACACACCACCTTGATATTCAAAATATGAATTTTATTTGATGCAGTGACAGTGCTTTATACAGTCATTCAATCAGATTTATGTATTTAGATGACTTTTAAGTAATGAGTTTGAAAATTAGTTAATTCTACTAATGTGTCAATATACAATTGGTTATTTGTGTAAAATTCTTTACCACTGACAATGTAAAAAAGCGTTAAATTCTTTGAAATTTATCATGAAAAAGTCTCAAAAACAGATAAAGTTCTAACTGGTGACAAAGATGAGGACTAATTCAGTATATACATGTGGTTTATAATGTGATATCAATAAGAATGGAATTGAATTCAGCTTGAAGAGCTAGCAAAAGGAGCAGGAGGTAGATTACTACGCCAACAAAGCCAATGCCACATGCAGAGAGGATTCGGGCACAATAAGAAGGAACTTGGTGATATATTGACTCCCAACGTGCATGAGGGATGCCATTCCTTTCTATGATACCAACTGCCAATGCTGCTGAGCAACTTGAGGACAGTATCACAACCAAAACCTACTCAACCATCATATACATCACAAATAAATTTATCATCATTCAAGTTTAGGGTGGTGAAAACTCAGGTGCAGTTAACATCGTGTGAAGTTAATAGCTGATTGTCGTTAAATAATTTGACAAATTTGACTAAATTGTCATCTAACGGCTCTCAGTTATCAACTTCATATAAAGTTAACTGCACCTGAGTTTTCACCTAAAATGAATGATAGTGTGTAGGAGGGTATTACCGAATCTAAAGCAACTACTAATTGCCATAACTGACTCTTCCTTGGAAGAAAGACTAGCAAAGTGCCATAAGCAGAAATTAGATAATTTGCAAATATAAAGCACCTGTAGCAAAGGTCAACCAAAGTCAAACACAAGCCATTGAATAATTCCTATTCCCTTAATCATGTCAACTGAAAAAGTTTCACTATTAATTTGATTCTAGAGAATTCATACTAGACTAGATATTATAAGTATAACTAAGTAAAATTTAAATTTTAAAGAATTTATTTTTATTTAAAGTTCAGTATTAAAAAAAATAGTTTTCATATGCTGTCAATAAAAAAAATTTTACACACAAAGTAATCGTGTATTGCAATATTAGCAAAAATAACTAATTCTTAATCACACTATTTAAAAAATCATCTAAACTCAGGAACTTGATTAAATAATCGTATGAAACTCTTTACAATGTGAACTCATCAAAATTAAAAAAAATTATTACGTGCACACAACAAAATTAACCACTAAAACAATGAAAGTAAAATTGAAATTTTTCGTTTCAAAATAAATATCACCTTCACTAAACTAATACATTCATGGACCAATATATCTCAAGAATGTGCCAATTTAGCCAAAAAGAGTATTTATTTCGAAACAGGGAAAAAAAAACTGTCGTAAAAGAACAATAATCCACAAAATTAAGTTATGAACTCACCAATAGGATGGTATGTCGCCAAAGGTGACAAGAACAGAAGAATCAGTATAAGTGGCGGTTTGATGTGCACTGAGCATAACACTAGCGGCGGTGAGAGTAGCAACCGCCGCAAAACCCCTCATACACCTACCAAAGTTGGTAGTATTACTTTGCATCACTTTAGTATGAACAACACAAACACTGTGGTTGATTACTTGGGTTTCTTTTTTCTCTCATGCTTGTCATGTTCTATGTTTTTTCGCCAATATAAAAATCTCGTTTCTCAATCACATGAATTAGAATATTTTCCTACCAATTTAGTGTCATTCCATATTTATATTAAACTTTTTCATCTAGTAAATATTATTACTAAATTACAATTAGTAATTAATAGTGTATATTTATATATATGGAAGGAAGTCACAAAAAAAAAAAAATATATATGGAAGGAAAAAAAATTAATTTTATTTCATAGATATTTGTTACAATAAGAATTTAGTTTTATCTTAATAAAGATATTGGTAATAGAGAATAAAATTAGAAAGGTTCTATTTTATTAATTTTTTTTTGTCTTCTAAAAATTATGTTATGATATGCTATGCTATGTTTTTTATTTGATCAAATCCTTTCCTTTTACCAATATTATTAATTAGATCAAACTATATATTATTGTGATTTTTTAAAAATAATTTTACTATATCATTTCATCCTATTAAAATTAGGATGTATCATATATGTTACCAAATTAGAAACAAATTATCATCAAACAATTCCATCCTCCTGAACTTTCTATATATAATATATATTTTTCCTTTTTTTTTTCTCCCCTCACTTGCAATGTTTACAAGATTTTCTTTTTCCCCTTTCTTTTTACTTAACCTATTTTAATAAACCTTTTTTTGTTTTCAAGGTATTCCCCGACTCGATATGTAAAGGACTAATTCGTCACGGATCTGAGCTCCATTTAAGGGTCTACCATTGGCTAATGGGTTGCTGCATGTACAAGGCGAGATTCGAACCCTGACACTTGCTTAAGCGGACGAATAAGCTTCTTAATAAGAGACCTATTTAGTGTTTAATTACTAGCATGTTAACAGTTAAGAAGAAAAATAAACACTGAAAAAAAAAGAACCACCATGATTTCACAATAGATGATGAAGTTAATACTTACAAAACCAGCAATTAAGTAATTTTATTAAAAACTTATTAGATCTGGAAGAACATGATGTTGATGAGGATTATAAGGCACAATGCTATTATAAGAAGAATCCAGTTCCAAAAATGGATTATAATTATTAGTAGCAGCAGCAGCAACAACAACAGCACTGCTCATTTGATCAAATGCCACGTCATCATCAAACACTTCCCACTGATCAGTAATCACTGTCTTCTTCATCAAGAAATCATTCTCTCTAACAACAATTGCCATCTCTTCATTCATCTTCTTAACAACATCATCATCTTCATCTTCTTCATCCATGTTCTTATCCTTCTTCTTCTTCTCATTCACACCATCAATTATTCCTTTCAATTCTTTTACATCTTTCTCAGCCACCCTCAAGATCTTGGGAGAATCAGAAACATTAAGAACCCCAATTTCCCTACAGAATTCGAAATACAAGGCGAGTTTATCGCCTTGCATTTCGCCTTTCTCGATTATCCGAAGCGCGGTTCCGGCTTCAACCGTTCCTCCCATATCAAAAATTTTTAGAATCACTCTCTCCATTCCCTTGCAGTAGCTATCATAAACTTCAAGAACCTCGTCGATGACGCAATCCATGGCTTCAAGAACAAGCACAACGTGCATGGAAGGATTTCGCGGCTTCACATGAAGGATCGCGTCGATCAAACCTTGAAGTTTCTCTAAATTCTGTAACTCCTCCGCCAGAGTCTCCTCCGTTTTCTTCCCCGGCTTCCGCTTCCTCGCCGCCTGAGCGCAAACGTACGATGACTTGAGATCCAAGTAACTGTAATAGGCACGGATAAAAGCGTTGTATCCCCACGCTTTTTCGGGGTTTAAGTGACCGTCGCTAAAGTGTGTCATATCAAATGGAAGCCTTCTTAGCATTTGAACGGTTGGAAGGTCGAAACAGAACACGCCATGGATGAGCATTAGTCCTTTAATGGCGACAACCCAGCTATGAGTCTTTTCCATCCTCGTTGACAGTGTGTAGAGAAGAGGTTTCAGGTACAATGGCGAACTTCGCAGCCATTGGAACACCCTTTGTATGCTCTTGTAATCCATACATTGCTCGTTATGGCTCGTCGCCTTTATCACCACTCTCTCCAGATCTGGGTGGCCGTGCGGCGAAAATTTCGCCACCAAAATGCTGTAATTGTCCTTGAGAACTCCGGCCGCCCTCTTCCATATCCTCATGTTTATAATATTCTTTGTAACTGAACAAAAAGAGACAGAAAAAGTTCAACACAATAAAGTGGAACAGTTAAGACTGTGCGAGAATATTCGAGAGGAAAAAGAAAAGAACAAAGGAAGGAGGGGAATGATTGTTGTGTTGTGAGATTCCCCTGATTGGGTTTGTGTATGAATTAATGTGTAAAATGGAATTGGAGATTGGATTCAAACTTGGCTGAACAGAAAGCTTGGGTTCTTGTGGTGGTGCTGCTCAAGCTGCACAGCCTGTGATGTGTTGTAATGTTGAACTGTTTTGTCTTGGCGGGGCATTTTTGGAATGTATGCGTTGGAAATAGTCAAGGGTTGTTTAGCTGTTACAGTTACAACAATGTCTTTGACTTAATTCCCAAGCCAATTCTAGAAATTTTTGTGTGCAAATTTAGTTTCCGATTTTGTCCTTATTACAGATCTCTACCTATTAATAAAATTGAATCTAGAATTGTTCTTGCAATCTAATTTTTACTATACATTTCAACACGCTTTAGCGGATTTTAGCCAAGATCACTCCTTAAATCACGTGTGTTAACTGCATACTTATGAACTCAATTGTCACTATTTTTAGAATTAATTACTTATATTACTCTTTTGAAACATATTGCAATTTGCAAAGATATAACTATTTTTGTATAATAATAATATTTTTTTATTAAATGGAATTGATGAATAAACTCAATCTAAAGTGAAAGATCTCAAATGAAAGTAGCTGATACACGTGGCTTATATAGCAGCAAACTACAACTAACTTTGCCTCTAACTAACTGATCCTACGTGGCAAGTAATACGAACTAACTCTACAACTATCATCTACTTAATTTAGTCATGCCAACCATGCATGCATGAGCTGAACTTGGCTGCATGAGGTTGCACCATATGCTGTGAGCTTCTCTTCATCAAGTAACACTGCCAATTAAGTTAACAAGTTAATAATTTTTATTCCAAACAGTGGCAATCAAGCATTTTCTGCTAAAAATGAAAGAAAATTATTCCATCAAATATATACAAAGATTCTATTGTTATTTGCTTTGATGCTAATAATAAAGATCAGTCGATTAAGTAACTTAATTCAAACAACTCCTACAAGTCATGTATTTTGTCATAAATTTATAACACACTACCACATCCAAGTGGAAAAATGTTTGCATATTCCCAAAACAAAAATGCTATGTGCACACCGAAATCCAACAGAGAATATTATCCTCTGCTTCAAGTTACAGCAAGTTTCCCCACAACTCCACAAGCATGATTCACAAATAGTTTGCTACAACCTATGAAACAAGTAAAATTCAAGAGTCAATGGTGTTATAAGGATATGCCTCTACACATTCATAATATTTCAATGGCTCACCTACACACTCAAATGATGACCTTCTTATCCATAATAATGCAATAGTCTTCACTGAGATAATAACAAATATGAGGGAAATGGTTGAAATGAAGGAGAAGAACATCCATAAAATTCAGGACCAATAGTCTTCACTGAGATAATATCAAATATGATGAGTTCTTTAAGATTATGAAGCTGTTCAACAGGTGGTAGTAATGAACAATAGTGACAACTTGGGATGCACAAATACACCATGTTTGCAAATGAGGAATTACCTAACCAGTTGGAAAACCAGGTTCTACCATAGAACTTGATGGTTGGTTTGTCCAAGTTTGTTGAAGGCTGCAGGTGCTCCAATACAAGATGTTGGGACTCTTGAGCAGTGCAGCTATCCCATTCTAATGATAGATCTTCAATTTGTTCTTTTTTCTTCATATTGGCTTGTGAAGCATCACAGGGGTCAACAATGTTTTGCAGCTTTGAAATGCAGAGCTTTCCCTGCAAATTGGGAAATTTTTGCAATTCTCCCACCTTTAATCCATTTTGCTGTCTGCTAACAACAAACCCAGATAAAGTTTGGAGATTTTCTAGTCCTGCAATTGAGTCCCACTAATGTCGAGGTGGCGAAGATTCACCAACATTCCTATCTCCTCAGGTAATTCAGTGAGAAACTTACAATCAGACAACAGCAAGCTCTAAGTACCTTAGTAGCAGAGCAGGTTGCACATTCAAATTTGGCAGATCCCGAATGTTACTTCTAAGTACCTTATTCCAATCATTTTTCGACAATTTGGTGCGAATAAGACTCCCCAATGCAACTGCAGCTAAAGGCAAACCATCACATTTTTTCACAATTTCTCTTCCAATTCCGTCTAGGTTGGACCTTTCACTGGAATTATTTGCTCCAAATGCGTGTTCAACAATCTTCACTATCAAGAGATGTCAAATGGAAGATAGGAAAGGTTTGCATAGCAGAGTATTCAAGTTATCAGTATTTGTTGTTTTTGAGGTAAACGATTCAAGCACAGTCTTAGTGATCCTGAAAACCATCAAAATACTTTGAAACACATGCCCATGCTTTTAAATCAAACTTGTTTTTAACTTCATCTGCATCTTTCCAAGAAGTGTAACATTAAGCTTCCTTCTCCTAAAGAAGTCCAAGAACTCATTGAAAATGATCTTATCCAACAACACCTGAACATAAGTAGAGAGTAATGCCCCTCCCACCATAGCAGCAGCCATATTTTCTTTGGTTTAAATATGACTCTGCAGTTAATGATGATTACAAGAGAAGTAGTTTGTAAGTAAGGATTAATAATCAAAATGGCTATAAGAAATTATGGTCTGTTCCAGGAACAATTAAGCAATACTTCGAGAGTTGGACGGGGCTCTTGCCAGGAAGGATGAATGCAATAGGTGGTTGATTGGTTTTTGTGCTATCATCTGGAATACTTGGCTGGAAAGGAATGACAGGATATTCAGGAATCAAGAAGCAGGTATTGCGGAGGTTATCAACAAGTCGATTAGGAGCAACAAAGAGTGGGTTGATTTTGATCATTCTAGTTGTTGATGGCATGCCAGAGATGACTACAGTTTAATTTTCTATTTTATTACTTAGTAACTTCGTACTATCTAGCTGCTCCACCTTGTTGCGTTGAGTTTTTATTTAGAAAAAATAGTCAAAATGATCTTGAAAAGAAACATACACAAATTTCTCACAAACAAGTTTCTTAGTATTTGATGGATTTACAATTATACTTTAATCAGTTAATGATGATAATTTTTAAGTAATTAATAACAAATTAGAACAAATGAATAGGATAAAATAGAGAGCCATGAGAGAACCAAAATGTGGTTTATTATTTTATCGGAAGATGTTATTATAGTCTCTCCTCCTAATTTTGGACCTCAATAATTAAAGAGAGAAAGAGAGAGAGAGAGAGCTGGATTCTTACCTTAGAAGTAGAATTTAGTCAGAAACCAAATCATATGATTAGAAGTAATTAGCAGCAGAGTTTCTGTCAACTAAGATACTTCATTTTCTTCATATCCAGATACAGCTGCTTCTTCTTTGATGAGAAGTAACTCCAAACTCAAACTCAAACTCAAACTCAAAGATAACGTCAACCTTAACAAAAAAAATCAATAAATTAATCTGTATTATTATCATTTAAAAATAATTGAAGTAAAATTTTCTAAAATTGGTTTATATTTTTTAAAATTTAAAAATTTAATATATTTTATATGTTAACTAATTTTTAAATTTAAAAATTAAATTTATATCTTTTATAATAGTTTTAAATTTTAAAAACTATTTTATTAAACATCATTATTGTTTCTTATATTTATTAAAAATTATTTTTAATTTAATTTACTAAACATAAATATTGCGCTTTTTAAAAGCAATCTTTTAAAAAATAAAAGCTTTATAATGCCAAAACTACCTTTGCAATTGCATTTTGAGGGCATGCACATGGCGGCTCAACACCCAACAGCGGCGCTCCTGTTGTGTGAAGTGGTGATGGAGATCCTCTCTTGGGTTCCAGCAAAGCCTGTCACGCGCCTCAAGCTTGTGTGCAAGTCATGGAACTCCATCATCTCCCACCCTCACTTCGTCAAACTTCACCTTCATCGTTCACCCAAAAATGCCATCCTCCTGTCTACGCGAACACCACCTTTCCCCAACAAAGAAGAAAAACAGAGCTTAGTGTTGAGTAGCGTTGAATCTTTCATCCAAAATCCATCATCCACTGTTGATGCTCAAGAGAATCGCCACTCTCTACACTTACAAGACTGGGTTTTGGATTCATGCAACGGGTTGGTTTGTGTGGCCCGTATTCTTTTCCACCCTATCAACGATATTTGCGATATCTGGTTCCGTTTATTGAACCCTCTTACAGGGTTTATTTCAGAGAACTCGCCGTGCTTACGTGTCAATGAGAATAATGTTTTTGGGTTTGGGTATGATGAGTCAAGTGACAGTTACAAGGTAGTGACTGTCATTCGGGATTCTTCTGGAACAGTAACTGCGCAAGTTTATAGTTCCGGTGGCAGTTCTTGGAAGACAATCAACAGTTTCCCGGCTTTTCCGTTTTCAGCTAAAGAAAATGGCCAGTTCATCGGTGGCACTCTTAATTGGTTAGGTGTCCGTAACCCGCATGGAGATGATTATGATTGGGCTGCTGTTACACTTGATATGTTAATGATTGTTTCTTTTGACCTGAAATCGGATACACATAAACAGATTCTGCTTCCAAAGGGTATCCATGAGATCCCCCGTCAAGAGCCAACTCTGGGGGTTTGGGGAAATAGGCTGTATCTTCTTCATGATTACAAGAACACTCATTTTATTGCATGGCAAATGAAGGAGTTTGGAGATGAAAATTCTTGGACTCAATTGCTAAAGATTAGTTTTCACCATCTCGGTGTTGAAACGCTATTTCCAGAATTTATATTTGAGAATGGAAATATCTTCATGTTGAGAGGCAGGCATTGTTTTGAGGAAGTTTTTTATGACCGAAGAGATAATAGTGTTAAACGCATTAATATCTTGGCCAACAATAGTTACTTCATTGCATTTGATTATGTTGAGAGCTTGGTTCAGCCTTGTTAAAATTCGGTTCCTATTCAAAGTTTTGCTCCTGCAACTTTTTGTTCTGTTATTTTAAATCCTTATATTTCATGTAGGTCCAGCAAAGTTCAGGTCATTGTGCTTATTTTGGGTGTTTTCTTACTTTGGCTACTCTTTGTTGTTGGTTCCAAATTTGTAGACGGATCACTTTTATTTTGGCTGCAAACTTTATATATACAAGTGCATAAAATTCTAGCATTCTTATTGTGACTATTTGTTGCATAAGTTTATTAGTTTTTACTAATTGTTGGATGAAGTTTACAGACAAATGAACTTGCGTTGATTTTTTCATTAGTAAGAATCTAGAACTTGATTTTCTGGAGGGAAGAATGATTTTTGCGACCATGTGACAATGTGAAGGTGGTTTTGATCTATGATGTATCTCCATTTCCAATGGTGTTGGAACAAAAAATCTTACATGTCAGAGTATTGTTTTTAGTTCTTTTTTATATTCGGAGCAAATTTGTCATGCAGCATATGATTTCTTGGATCTTTAGATACATGTCTAATAGGATAGCAACTAAAATAAGATTGTTTTCTTAAATTGTTACATATATGTCTAATAGGATGGTAACTATGTGTATTCTAAATTTTGTTGCTGTGAGATAGTTAATACAAAAAAAGACGATGAAGTATTGACTAATGAGAAAATTTAATTTTTTGTCACTGAAAAAGTTAGATGTACTTAAGATCTTAAAATGATGTTGTAGAGGGACGATTGGGAGGAGAGGGGTATCATAACAAAAACTTAACGAGGGAGCTGCTTTTAGAATTGATCATACCATATGATCGTCCGAAATGAGAGGCAAAGACGTTTCGCACCTTGGCACTGCACGATGGACTTTGATACCTGGCTTTCACTTTGCATCCAAGGGCCTCTGTGTTGATTTCATCTAACAAATCGTCAGCATCAAAGATAGCTTGTGTGAGCTCATTCAGCCATTCATTGACAGCAAAATTTGTGATCTGCTTCTCCTCGGCATGATTTAGAACAGCTTGATCACTCAGCAATGTCGCCTTCATCTTTTCAAGAAGTGAAACATTAAGCTTTCTTCTCCTAAAGAAGTCCAAGAACTCATTGGAAATGATCTTATCCAACAACACCTGAACATAAGCAGAGAGTAATGCCCCTCCCATAATAGCAGCAGCCATATTTTCTTTGGTTTAAATAAGACCCTACAGTTACCAGTAAATAACAATATTAGTTTACAAGAGAAGTAGTGTGTAAGTAAGGATTAATAGTCAAAATGGCTATAAGAAACTATGATAACAATTAAGCAACACTTCGAGAGTTAGACCGAAACTCTTGTTAGAAAGGATAAATGTAATAGGTGATTGATTGATTTTTGTGTTATCATCTTGAATACTTGACTGAAAAGGAATGACAGGATATTCAGGAATCAAGAAACAAGTGTTGCAAAAGTTATCAATAAATTGATTAAAAGCTATAAAAAGTGGACTAATTTTGATCCTTCTAATTATTGATGACAATGTCAAAAATGATTATAGATTAATTTTTTGTTTTGAAACTTAATAACTTTTTACTTTTTAACTGCTCTATCTTATTGTATTGAGCTTTTTGTTTAAAAAAAATAATCAAAATAGTCTAAAAAAAAGCAAACAAATTTTTTACAATAAATTTCTTAGTATTTGATGGATTTACAATTATACTTTAATCAGTTAATAATAATTATTCTTAAGTAATTACTAACAAGTTAAAACAAATGAATGGGATAAAATAGAGAACCATGAGAACCAAAATGTGGTTTATTAATTCTATCAGATAGAAACCAAATGTATTATTAGAAACAATTAGCAGCAAAGCTTCTCTCAACTATGATACTTCATTTCCTTCTTATCCAGGTCCAGCTGCCTTTTGTTTGATGAGAAGTAACTCATAACTCAAAACTTAAAACTCAAATCCTTTGACAAAAAATCAATAAACTAATCTGTATTTTTATTATATTTTTTTTTTAAAAATAGAAAAACTCTAATCCAAAACTTTTAAATAAATATAAAAAGAATATGTTATTTAAGCTATAATTAGTTAATATTATTATTACTATTATTGTTATTAATATTATTTGATAATTGTTTCGGTATGATTAATATTTTATACGTATGGGTATCATATAAAACATAAATAAATAAAAATTTGTCAAAGTGGATTATATCCTTATAATTATTTGTGTTAAATGGTTAAATAATTCTTTTTATGTCTGTAAAAAAGAAAAAGTCAAAAACACCCTTTTATAGTTTTACAATCAAACTTAAATTAAAATCACATCAATTAATAATTTCAGAAAAAAAAAATCAAAATCAATTAACCAGGAACAATGATCTGTGCTTGTATTTTTTTTCTCTCAACATCAAAATTGCACCAAAAATGATGAACAAACCCTAACCAGGCAAAAAGTCGCAAAACCAGTCCTCATCTCCCTCTCCTTGTTCGCCCTTCCTTGTTGCTTCCCTAGCCCTATCTCGCGCCGCTGTGCTCTCGCCGCCGTGCCTCCCGCCATCACGTCGTCTGTGGGTGTTGTATCGCATGATGCTTCCTGCTGCAGCCTATGGGTGTTGCCGTGTTGCAAGTTGATAGTGTCGCCATAGCTGCTGCTCTCTTTTCCGCCGTGGCTGACTCCGTCGTGGCGCCGCCGGTTTAGGTAAGTCGCAAACCTCCTCTTTCCCCTGCGATAGTCCCCTCCTACCTCTGTTCAAACTTTAATCTGTTATATTCCTCTATTTTATTCTGAATATGATTTTGAAGTTATAATTTTGCTAGTTATTGGATTGATTTTTGAATCTTCTCTACTGAACTGAACTCAGTTAAACTTTTGAAGTCTTTTAGTTGAATTTTCCTCTATTCTATTTTATTCTGAACTACCTAAAATGAATTATTTAATTTTTCTTGTTCAATTTTGTTTTGAATTTGCTGTTGTTCAATTTTTAATGACTGGTTCCTTTCAACATATAACATTCATAAAAATGCTTATTCATAAAATAATGTAGATTGTTCCATTAGAAACCAACAACAGACTGAAGGGTTCTGAATTGTTTTTTATCTAAGTAGATGGACATAACACTGATTTGGATAATCTTGTGCTTTCTCTTTGCCCTCCTATTGGCTTCTGCTGCATAGCTTGATTGTTGTTTTCCATATTATTACTAAGTTTGATAACTTCCATAAATATTTTTCCCTTAAGCCAGTGAAATAGAGATGTTGGTAAGGAGTATAGCCAAAAATTGAATGTTTAAGGATTGTTATTATTCTGCAATCAGGCATTAAGTTGATGAAGTTGAGTATATTCAATTCTAAACAAACATAGAAGAACTTGTGATGATAGTCTTTCACAAGGAATCCACGAACATGCTAGTACTCTTTTGTTGTTATCAGAATGATTTGTTTGGTGTTCATGTGAAGTGGTCTAAATCCAAATTCAACTGATATGCATGAGTATGATTTGCAGTTAGAATGGCACCAGAGATATCTAAAAGTCTTAACGGGAAGTTGAGCTAAGGGGATAGAATTCTTCAACTTGGTGGAGACGACAAACTGTTTAAGCAATTCTTCAATGTCAGAGAAGGTGGAACACTTCTAAAAGCTGTGCCATGCTATCTTTCGACAACATCGGGGCCTTTAGCAGGTCTGCTGTTCATCTTAAGTGACAGGGTAGCATTCTGCAATGAGAGATCAATCAGAATATTTACAGGGAAAGGCCAAATGATGATGATCCAGTACAAAATTTTCACTCCTACCTTTGCAATTGCATTTTGAGGGCATGGACATGGCGGCTCAACACCCAACAGCAGCGCTCCTCTTGTGTGATGTGGTGATGGAGATCCTCTCTTGGGTTCCTGTAAAGCCTCTCACGCGCCTGAAGCTTGTGTGCAAGTCATGGAACTCCATCATCTCCCACCCTCACTTCGTCAAACTTCACCTTCACCGTTCACCCAAAAATGCCATCCTCCTCTTTACGCAAACACCAGCGCTCACCCTGGACCAAAAAGCAAAACGGGGCTTAGTGTTTAGTAGCGTTGAATCTTTCATCCAGAATCCATCATCCACTCTTGATGCTCAAGAGAATCTCCACTCTCTACACGGACAAGACTGGGTTTCTGGTTCATGCAACGGCTTGGTTTGTGTAGCCCATATTCTTGACCACCCCAACAACGATATTTGCGATATCTGGTTCCGTTTATTGAACCCTCTCACAGGGTTTATTTCAGAGAACTCGCCGTGCTTACGTGTCAATGAGAATAATGTTTTTGGGTTTGGGTATGATGAGTCAAGTGACAGTTACAAGGTAGTGACTGTCATTCGGGATTCTTCTGAAACAGTAACTGCGCAACTTTATAGCTTCGGTGGTAGTTCTTGGAAGACGATCAACAGTTTCCCTGCTTTTCCGTTTTATGCTGAAGATAACGGCCACTTCATCGGTGGCACTCTTAATTGGCTAGGTCTCCGTAACCCGCATGGAGATGATTATGATTGGGCTGCTGTTACACTTGATATGTTAATGATTGTTTCTTTTGACCTGAAATCGGATACACATAAACAGATTCTGCTTCCAAAGGTTATCAATGAGATCCCCGGTGAAGAGCCAACTCTGGGAGTTTGGGGAAATAGCCTGTATCTTCTTCATGATTACAAGAAAACTCATTTTATTGCATGGCAAATGAAGGAGTTTGGAGATGAAAATTCTTGGACTCAATTGCTAAAGATTAGTTTTCACCATCTCGGTGTTGAAAGGCTATTATCAGTGTTTATATTTGAGAATGGAAATATCTTCATGTTGAGAGGCAGGCATCGTTTTGAGGAAGTTTTTTATGACCGAAGAGATAATTGTGTTAACCGCATTAATATCTTGGCCAACAATAGTTACCTCATTGCTTTTGATTATGTTGAGAGCTTGGTTCAGCCTTGTTAAAATTCGGTTCCTATTCAAAGTTTTGCTTCTGCAGCTTTTTGTTTTTCCCGCAAAGTTCAGGTCATTGTGATTATTTTGAGTGTTTCCTTACTTTGGCTACTTCTTCTTCTTGGATCCAAATTTGTAGACGGATCACTTTTATTTTGGCTGCAAACGTTATATACACAGGTGCATAAAATTCTAACATCCTTATTAATTTTTGCTAATTGTTGGATGAAGTTTACAGACAAATGAAGTTGCGTTGATTTTTTTATTAGTAAGAATCTAGAACATGATTTTCGCGACCATCCCAGTGTAAAGTAATGAAATTTTCACTTTCTTTATTTAGTTATTGGTTACTTTATCTTTTCATGACATATATTTTGTATGGTGAACAAGCTTGATGGCAAGCTGAAATCTTATTTATAGTAGTCATGGGATGGGATTGTACTAATATGAATGAATAATATAAGGATGGAAATAAATTATGACATCCTATTACCCTGCCAAAAGTACCCTAAGTATGCCCTATCTATTTATGATGTATATACATTCATTAGTTTTTTCCGTGGAAATTATGTGACTATGTGAAGGTAGTTTTGATCCTGTGTATCTCCATTTCCAATAAAACTTACGTGTAAGAGTATTGTTTTTAGTTTTTTTTTTCATTCGGAGTAAATTTATGATGCAGTATATGATTTCTTGGATCTTTAGATACATGTCTAATAGGATAGCAACTAAAATAAGATTGTTTTCTTAGATTGTTACATACATGTTTAATAGGATTGTAACCATGTGTATTCTGAATTTTGTTGCTGTGAGATAGTTAATACGAAGAAAAGATGATGAAGTATTGACCAAAGAGAGAATTTTTTGCAACCGGAAAAGTTAGATGTATTTAGGATCTTAAAATGATGTTGTAGAGGGATGGTTGGTACTTGGTAGGGGAGGGGTATCATAACAAAAACTTAACGAGGGAGCTGCTTTTATTGTTCTATTGGGCTGCGTTTGTTTTCAGAGATAGGACAGAACATGACACTGAGACAGAGAAGGCACTAAAAATTATTGTTTGCGTAGTGTTTGGATACGATGTACAAGACACTAATGTAATGTCCAATATTATGTTTGGATACACATGGACAGGACTAAAATATTAATGAAATGACTAAAATAACCATATGATTCTAAATTTTCTACGTCAAGTACAAACTAATTTAATAGAGAATGAGAGTATGTAGCAGTACAGACGAAACTTGAAAAAATGTTTGAAGAGACCAAAAATTTTAATAAAAAAAATATATAATAGTATTTATATTAAAATAAAAATTTTAAATATATTTATTTTATTTTTAAATTTATTATTAATATGTAGGAATATATATAGTTAAGATTAATAAAAAATAGATCTGACTTTGATTAATAAAAAATTTTGTTTAGGTTAATAAATCAGATTAATTTTAAATAAAAAATCAGTTTTAAAAAAGAATCCGTTTTTACATGAAAAAAAAGTTTTAAGACTAATTATAGAAAAATAAGAAGGGATAATAGTGGAATAATAAAAAATATCTATGGACAAAAAGGAAAACAAAATTTATAAAAAAGTCTATGTCCACTCTTCCAAATTCCGTGTCCATCATTGTTCTTCGTAAAAGAGTGGACACAAAAATATAAAAATTGTCTCGAAGACAATGTGTTCTGTGTCCATGTCTCTCCTTCCAAACACATTTTAAATATGTACTGTCCATATCTCTGTGTCCTTTTTCCGAAAACAAACGCTATCTTGCTGTTTTGTCAACAAAATTATCAAGTCCAAGAATTACATATCACATTAGTAGCTGAAAATTTGTTTCAATGCACTAGAAAATATAATGCTAAAAGTCACAATTGACATTGAACTGTAAAATGATAAGTTTGATGCTATCACTATTTGCTGACGTTGCTGCACTGCTAATACTAAGTTGTCCCCTGTTGCATTCACTAGAAACCTCAGCTCATGAATAGCAATTTGATACGAATAGCAACTGCACAATGCAGCCACTGCCATGTTTAGTTTGCCTAGTGTAAAAGCCAGGTACTGTAACTATAATTTCCGCCATTTTGACAACTCAATCTATGCTTTGCAAGATCAAATCGTAGACTTGTAACCAATTTTTGGCATCACTTATGCAAACAAAATATGAGTATTTTGAATACCAATTTTAAACTCTTGAACCATTATGTCTTTTTTAAAAATCCTTCTTTCTTTTTCTTTGTTTAAACTCTATTCCATAAAATTTAGGACCAATAGTCTTCACTGAGATAATATCAAATATGATGAGTTCTTTAAGATTATGAAGCTATCCAATAGGTGGTAGTGCAAATGAGGAATTACCTAACCAGTTGGGAAACCAGGTTCCACCATAGAATTTGATGGTTAGTTTGTTCAAGTTTGTTGAAGGCTGCAGGCGCTCCAATACAAGATGTTGGGACTCTTGAGCAGTGCAGCTATCCCATTCTAATGATAGATCTTCAATTTGTTCTTTCTTCTTCATATTGGCTTGTGAAGTATCACAGGGGTCAACAATTTTTTGTAGCTTTGAAATGCAGAGCTTCCCCTGCAAATTGAATTCGTCACCAACTTCTTCCAGGATTTTCTTACTTTTTGACACATGTACTAAGCCTTCTGCGATCCATAGCCGAACTAGCATCTCTTTTTCTAAGACCGAGTTATTTGGAAAATTGAACAATAAGCAAAGCAACGTTTCAAAGGAGCCGGAAGGAAATGATAGCTTAGTAGCAGAGCAGGTTGCACATTCAAATTTACCAGATCCCAAATGTTTCTTCTAAGTACCTTATTCCAATCATTTTTCGACAATTTGGTGCGAAGAAGACCCCCCAATTAAACTGCAGCTAAAGGCAAATCATCACTTTTTTTTCACAATTTCTCTTCCAATTCCTTCTAGGTTGGACCTTTCACTGGAATTATTTGCTCCAAATGCGTGTTTAGTAAGTAAAGACCAGCAATCTACACTATCAAGAGATGTCAAATGGAAGATAAGAAAGGTTTGCATAGCAGACAGAGTATTCAAGTTATCAGTATTTGCTGTTTTTGAGGTAACCGATTCAAGCAGAGTCTTAGTGACCCTGAAAACCATCAAAATCCTTTGAAACACATGCCCGTGCTTTTAAATCAAACTTGTCTTTAACTTCATCTGCATCTTTCCAAGAAGTAAAACATTAAGCTTCCTTCTCCTAAAGAAGTCCAAGAACTCATTGGAAATGATGTTATCCAACAACACCTGAACAGAAGCAGAGAGTAATGCCCCTCCCACAATAGCAGCAGCCATATTTTCTTTGGTTTAAATAAGACTCTATAGTTAATGATGATTACAAGAGAAGTAGTGTGTAAGTAAGGATTAATAGCACACAAATTTCTCACAAACAAGTTTCTTAGTATTTGATGGATTTACAATTATACTTTAATTAGTTAATGATGATTATTCTCAAGTAATTAGTAACAAGTTAGAATAAATGAATAGGATAAAATAGAGAGCCATGAGAATCAAAATGTAGTTTATTGATTCTATCAGCAGATGTTATTACAGTCTCTCCCTCTAATTTTGGACCTCACTAATTAAAGAAGAGAGGAAGAGAGAAAGAGCTGAATTCTTACCTTAGAAGTAGAATTTAGTCAAAAACCAAATGATACAATTAGAAGCAATTAGCAGCAGAGAGTCAAGGTGAACCTTAACAAAAAAAAAAAAAAATCAATAAACTAATTAAAAAGATATTTATTTCAATAAATTAAAAGTGTTTGTACTTTGTATTTTTAAGAGAAAATGACACTTCCTTTTTTATGAAATGTCTAAAAAACATCCCTTTCCATCAATTTACAAAACTTAAAATTAAGAAAATAAATTAAAACTTTCACTTTCACTCTCATTTTTCATCTTTATTCTCTCTCTTTTCTCTCATTCTCTATTTTTTTTATCTTTCTTTTTTATAAAAAATAAAATTAACAAAATAATATAATTTAAATAAAAAATATTATTATTATATACATAGTTTTTATTTAGTTTTAAATTTTTATTGCTTATCTTTTTAATCTATATTTTCATTTCTCTTCTTTCAAATATTTATTACATTTAATTTGGAAAGAATACTAATATTATAATAAAAAGTTAGAATTAAGATTCAATTGTTTTTAAAAAAAAAATAATTTTGAGTTAATTTTATAACTATCAATATAATTTTTTTATACTAATATCTAATTATATTTTTATATACACAAAGAAAAAAATATTATTTTTAAATAACAAGTATAAAAATTAATTATTCATAAAAATTTTATTATTTAATTTTTTTTATCTACAAATACTTTGATCTTCTTAATCATAGACTTTTGTCAACCTACTATTTCATTATAAAAATAATTTAATTTTATAAATTTTTTATGCCATGCATAATCTATCCTATCAGAATAGAATAGATCATAATTTTAAAAAATTTATATTCTAATATTACCGATAAAAATACAAGTATTAATAAAATCCAAAAAATGTGTGCGATCACAAATTTTTCGTTTTCGGAATCGACGCTAATAATCTCCACTAACCACAACAATAACAGGACACATGTCATCTCTTTATTTCCTGGTCAATTTTAAAACCTAGGGAATTTAAATTTAAATTCTCTAAATTTTAAAATATAATCACTCATGCTTAAATAATTTTGTTTATTTTTTTAATTCTATCTATAAAATAAATGATAAAAAATTGCCCTATATCCTCTAAAATAAAATTTAAAATTTAAAAAATCCAAATCACAACCACCTTATAATAGAATTACATTTACGTTCTTCGTTGTATTTCGAGGGCATGCACATGGCGCCTAAACACCCAACGGCGGCGGTCCTCTTGTGTGAAGTGGTGATGGAGATCCTCTCTTGGATTCCTGCAAAGCCTGTCACGCGCCTCAAGCTTGTGTGCAAGTCATGGAACTCCATCATCTCCCACCCTCACTTCGCCAAACTTCACCTTCACCGATCACCCAAAAATGGCATCCTCCTGATTACGCGAACACCACCTTTCCCCGAGAAAGAAAGAAAACAGGGCATAGTGTTGAGTAGCGTTGAATCTTTCATCCAAAATCCATCATCCACTCTTGATGCTCAAGAGAATCGCCGCTCTCTACACGTAGAAGACTGTGTTGTGGGTTCATGCAACGGGTTGGTTTGTGTGGCCCATAGTCTTTTCCACCCCAACAACGATAATTTTGATATCTGGTTTCGTTTATGGAACCCTCTCATAGGGTTTATTTCAGGGAACTCGCCTTCGCCTTGCTTACGTGTCAATGGGCATGATGCTTTTGGGTTTGGGTATGATGAGTCAAGTGACAGTTACAAGGTAGTGATTGCCAGTCGGGATTATTCTTCTGGAACAGTAACTGCGCAGGTTTATAGCTTCCGTGGCAGTTCTTGGAAGAGGGTCAACAATTTTCCTGCTTTTCCGTTTTTTGCCGAAGATAATGGCCACTTCATCGGTGGCACTCTTAATTGGATAGGTCTCCGTAACCCGCATGGAGGTGATTATGATTGGGATGCTGTTACACTTGATATGTTAATGATTGTTTCTTTTGACCTGAAATCGGATACAAATAAACAGATTCTGCTTCCAAAGGGTATCGATGAGATCCCCCGTGAAGAGCCAAGTCTGGGAGTTTGGGGAAATAGCCTGTATCTTCTTCATGATTACAAGAACACTCATTTTATTGCATGGCAAATGAAGGAGTTTGGAGATGAAAATTCTTGGACTCAATTGCTAAAGATTAGTTTTCACCATCTCGGTGTTGAAATGCTATTGCTACCGGAGTTTATATTTGAGAATGGAAATATCTTCATGTTTGAGGAAGTTTTTTATGACCGAAGAGATAATAGTGTTAAACGCTTTAATATCAACAATCTTGACTTCGATGCATTTGATTATGTTGAGAGCTTGGTTCAGCCTTGTTAAAATTCGGTTTCTATTCAAAGTTTTGCTCCTGCAGCTTTTTGTTCTGTTATTTTAAATCCTTATATTTCATGTAGGCCCAACAAAGTTCAGGTCATTGTGATTATTTTGGGGGTTTCCTTACTTTGGCTACTTCTTGTTGTTGGATCCAAATTGTAGACGGATCACTTTTATTTTGGCTGCAAACTTTATATATACAAGTGCATAAAATTCTAGCATTCTTATCGTGACTACTTGTTGCATAAGTTTATTAATTTTTGCTAATGGTTGGATGAAGTTTACAGACAAATTGATTTTTTCATTAGTTAGAATCTAGAACATGATTTTTGCGACCATCCCATTGTAAGAGTAATGAAATTTTCACTTTTTTTATTTAGTTATTGGTTACTTTATCTTTTCATGACATATGTTTTGTATGGTGAACAAGCTTGATGGCAAGCTGAAATCTTATTTATAGTAGTCATGGGATTGTACTAGTAGGAATGAATAATGTAAGGATGGAAATAAAATATGACATCTTATTACCCTGCTAAAAGTACCCTAAGTATGCCCTATCTATGATGTAGATGCTCTATTTATGATGTATATACATTCATTAGTTTTTTCTGTGGAAATTATGTGACTATGTGAATGTGGTTTTGATCCTGTGTATCTCCATTTCCAATAGTGTTGGAACCAAACAACTTACGTGTCGGAGTATTGGTTTTAGTTCTTTTTTTTATTTGGAGTAAATTTGTCATGCAGCATATGATTTCTTGGATCTTTAGATACATGTCTAATAGGATAGCAACTAAAATAAGATTGCTTTCTTAGAATGTTACATACATGTCTAATAGGATGGTAACTATGTGTATTCTGAATTTTGTTGCTGTGAGATAGTTAATGCAAAGAAAAGATGGTGAAATATTGACTAATGAGAAAATTTTTTGCCACTGAAAAAGTTAGATGTACTTAAGATCTTAAAATTATGTTGTAGAGGGATGGTTGGGAGGGGAGGGGTAATAGCAAAAACTTAATGATGGAGCTGCTTTTAGTGTTCTATTGTTGTTTTGTCAACAAAATTATCGAGTCCAAGAATTACATATCACATTAGCAGCTGAAAATTTGTTTCAATGCACTAGAAAATATACTGCTAGAAGTCACAATTAACATTGAGCTGTAAAATGATAAGTTTGATGCTATCTCTATTTGCTGACGTTGCTGCACTGCTAATACTAAGTTGTCCCCCGTTGCATTCACTAGAAACCTCAGCTCATGAATTAACTCATTTGAATTGTCAAATGTTTCTTATAGCTATCTTACATTCCCAATTTGATACGACATGTATAACAAATTCAACATGTTATAAGTATAATCGTAAATATAATAATAAAATAATAATATTATAGCACATTGTACGGTTTGGATTGGATTGGATCAGTTATGAAAAGTAGATCCGAAATCCGATCCAATTTAGCGGTTTGCAAAAAATAGAATCCAATCAAATCCGAATTAGTGCGATTTTAATCAGTTTTTGGTATTGATTGGATTTGATGAGCGGTTTAATTTGAATCGGATTGGGTTTGAATACCCCTAGTCTTAGTGACCCTGAAAACATCAAAATTCTATGAAACACATGCCCATGCTTTTAAATCAAACTTGTCTTTAACTTCATCTTCATCTTTTCATGAAGTGAAACATTAAGCTTCCTTCTCCTAAAGAAGTCCACGAACTCATTGGAAATGAATCAAATGATCTTATCCAACAACACCTGAACAGAAACAGAGAGTAATGCCCCTCCCACAATAGCAGCAGCCATATTTTCTTTGGTTTAAATAAGACCCTACAGTTAATGATGATTACAAGAGAAGTAGTGTGTAAGTAAGGATTAATAGTACACAAATTTCTTACAAACAAGTTTCTTAGTATTTGATGCATTTACAATTATACTTTAATCAGTTAATGATGATTATTCTTAAGTAATTAGTAACGAGTTAGAACAAATGAATAGGACTAATTGTGGTTTATTGATTCTATCAGCAGCAGTTATTACAGTCTTTTCCTCTAATTTTGGACCTCACTAATTAAAGAAGAGAGAAAGATTGAGAGAGAGCTGAATTCTTACCTTAGAAGTAGAGTCAGAAACCAAATGATATGATTAGAAGCAATTAGCAGCAGAGTTTCTCTCAACTAAGATTCTTCATTTCCTTCATATCCAGATCCATCTGCTTCTTCTTTGATGAGAAGTAACTCAAAACTTAAAGTCAAAGTCAAAGTCAACTTCAACCTTAACAAAAAAAAATCAATAAACTAATCTATATTATTATTATTATTATCTGATGCATAATTCTAATTATTGAAAATACAAAAAAATATCTATTTCAAAAAATTAAAAGTATATGTACTTTGTATTTTTTAAGAGAAAATGACACTTCCTTTTTTATGAAATGTCTAAAAAATATCTGTTTCCTCAATTTACAAAACTTAAAATTAAGAAAATAAATAAAAAAGTGTAATGAAAATAAAAATTTGACAAAATTAAAAAGAATGCTTGCCACCTCCGAGTTGCTCAAGTGAGTTACAATCACATTGTTGTGTGCCTTTTTCTTAGATAGTGATTGGTAGAGACGGAGATTTAAAGACTGAGATTGAGAGATAGAGACTGAAATAAATCTTAGTATTCTATTTGGTGTAAAGTGGGAGACAGAAATTGAAACAATAATGAAGCTCTAATTTAATTTGTACAAAGTAAAATTGGAATTAATTAATTAAAATGAGGGTATTTTAGGTATAAAATATTATTAAAATTTTAATATCCGTCTTTAAAAATTTTAATCCTCTGTGTCCCTACTTTTGGGAGGTACTGAAATACTAAAATTTTAAGGACAGAGATAAAAATTTTAATACCAGTCTCTAGGCGAACAAACCTAACGCTGAATCTCAATCTTTCAATCTCTGTCTCAATATCTTAAAACAAACGCTACTTCATTATTTTGGTATGGCTTGTCTTATTGGTATTTCCGGCGGGTCCAAACAACAAAAATAAAAAACCTCTTGCTCCCCGTTTGTGCAAGTCACCGCCATGGCTGCTCTAACATTCTCTAAGTTGGGATTACAAAACATACATAAAACTTATACAAAAATTGGGATTACAAAACATATATAAAACTTATACAAAAATTTCAAAATTTCAGCACCACAAAATCAACCAATCATGCTACAGCCATTCACCAGAAAAGAAAGCTGTTCTGCAGTTGAACAAACCCTAAAATTAGCTCTGCCATAAATAATTTAGAAAATGAAATTACTTTTAAATCCTACACATTAATAAAATCCAAAAAATGCGTGCGCGATAACAAATATTTCGTTTTCAGAAATGACGCTAATAATCTCCGCTAACCACAATAATAACAGGACACATGTCATCTCTTCATTCCCTGATTAATTTTAAAACCTAGCCGCCAGACATAATTAATTTGAATGTGAATTTTTTAAGTTTTAAAATGTGATCGCTCATTTTTAAATATATTTTTTAAAAATTTTGTTTAATTTTATCTATAAAATAAATAATAAAAGATTATATTTTATCCTCTAAAATAAAATTTAAAATTGAGAAGATATAAATTTTAACAACTTATAATACAATTACATTTACGTTCTTCGTTGTATTTCGAGGGCGTGCACATGGCGCCTCAACACCCAACAGCGGCGCTCCTCTTGTGTGAAGTGGTGATGCCGTGATGGAGATCCTCTCTTGGATTCCTGCAAAGCCTGTCACGCGCCTCAAGCTTGTGTGCAAGTCATGGAACTCCATCATCTCCCACCCTCACTTCGCCAAACTTCACCTTCACCGATCACCCAAAAATGGCATCCTCCTGATTACGCGAACACCACCTTTCCCCGAGAAAGAAAGAAAACAGGGCATAGTGTTGAGTAGCGTTGAATCTTTCATCCAAAATCCATCATCCACTCTTGATGCTCAAGAGAATCGCCGCTCTCTACACGTAGAAGACTGGGTTTTGGGTTCATGCAATGGGTTGGTTTGTGTGTCCCAAATTCTTATCCACCCCAACAACGATATTTGCGATATCTGGTTTCGTTTATGGAACCCTCTCACAGGGTTTATTTCAGGGAACTCGCCTTGCTTAAGTGTCAATGTGCATAATGCTTCTGGGTTTGGGTATGATGAGTCAAGTGACAGTTACAAGGTAGTGACTGTCATTCGGGATTCTTCTGGAACAGTAACTGCCCAAGTTTATAGCTTCGGTGGCAGTTCTTGGAAGAGGGCCAACAGTTTCCCTGCTTTTCCGTTTTGTGTTGAAGATAATGGCCACTTCATCGGTGGCACTCTTAATTGGCTAGGTCTCCGTAACCCGCATGGAGATGATTATGATTGGGCTGCTGTTACACTTGATATGTTAATGATTGTTTCTTTTGACCTGAAATCGGATACACATAAACAGATTCTGCTTCCAAAGGGTATCGATGAGATCCCCCGTAAAGAGCCAACTCTGGGAGTTTGGGGAAATAACCTGTATCTTCTTCATGATTATAAGAACACTCATTTTATTGCATGGCAAATGAAGGAGTTTGGAGATGAAAATTCTTGGACTCAATTGCTAAAGATTAGTTTTCACCATCTCGGTGTTGAAAGGCTATTATTCCCGGAGTTTATATTTGAGAATGGAAATATCTTCATGTTGAGAGGCAGGCATCGTTTTGAGGAAGTTTTTTATGACCGAAGAGATCATAGTGTTAAACGCGTTAATTTCTTTTCCAACAATCGTTACGTCAATGCATTTGATTATGTTGAGAGCTTGGTTCAGCCTTGTTAAAATTCGGTTCCTATTCAAAGTTTTGCTTCTGCATTTTTTTGTTCTGTTATTTTAAATTCTTATATTTCATGTAGGCCCAGCAAAGTTTACGTCATTGTGATTATTTTGGGTGTTTTCTGACTTTAGCTACTTCTTATTGTTGGGTCCAAATTTGTAGACAGATCACTATTATCATGACTATTTTAACATCCTACATACTTAATAAAACTAATCACACAAACAAATGATAATAGTCTTGTTTGGTCATCACTTCAATCCAGTTTTAGTTTTTTAAATTCAACATGATGTATATACCTTCATTAGTTTTTTCTTTGGAAATTATGTAAAGGTGGTTTTGATCCTGTGTATCTCCATCAGACTCCATTTCTAATAGTGTTGGAACCAAAAAACTTACATGTCGGAGTATTGTTTTTAATTCTTTTTTTATTCGGAGTAAATTTGTTATGCAGCATGTGATTTCTTGGATCTTTAGATATATGTCTAATAGGATAGCAACTAAAATAAGATTGCTTTCTTAGAGTGTTACATACATGTGTAATAGGATGGTAACTATGTGTATTCTGAATTTTGTTGCTGTGAGATAGTTAATGCGAAAAAAAGATAATGAAATATTGACTAATGAGAGAATTTTTTGCCACTGGAAAAGTTAGATGTACTTAAGATCTTAAAATTATGTTGTAGAGGGATGGTTGGGAGGGGAGGCGTATCATAGCAAAAACTTAATGAGGGAGCTGCTTTTAGTGTCCTATTGCTGTTTTGTCAACAAAATTATTAAGTCCAAGAATTACATATCACATTAGCAGCTGAAAATTTGTTTCAATGCACTAGAAAATATGCTGCTAAAAGTCACAATTGACATTGAACTGTAAAATGATAAGTTTGATGCTATCACTATTTGCTGAAGTTGCTGCACTGCTAATACTAAGTTGTTCCCTGTTGCATTCACTAGAAACCTCAGCTCATGAATTAACTGCACAATGCAGCCACTGCCATGTTTAGTTTGCCTAATATAAAAGCCAGGTACTGTAACTGTCATATATGCCATTTTGACAACTCAATCTATGCTTTGTAAGATCAAATCGTAGACTTGTAACCGATTTTTGACGTCACTTGTGCAAACAAAGTATGAGTATTTTGAATACCAATTTTAAACTCTTGAACCATTATGTCCTTTTTAAAAATCCTTCTTTCTCTCTCTTTGTTTAAACTATTCCAATAAATTTGGATCAATATTTATTTATTAATAGCTTGCAAAACTTTCATTGTGGAAGAAGTGAATGGAAAAATAAGTGCGTATATGCAAGTTACTAAATTACGGACTTAGTTGTCAATGGAAATATAGAACTACAATTTTTGAGAATTCAAAGTTCTCACAATTTTTGAGGAACAGAACTCTTTAACGTTTCCAGCAGACCATCTCTAGGGAAGGCGGTCCGAGAAGGAATGCCTTCGATATGTAATTGTTCAAGAGAATTAAGACCAAGCATTACTTCACTGAATAGATTTGATGCATTGATAATGTTTCTGTTATCTACTTAAACAGAAAATTGTGACTCAAGTAGAGAACAACTGGATAAATGCACAAATACACCATGTTTGCAAATGAGGAATTACCTAACCAGTTGGAAAACCAGGTTCCAGCATAGAATTTGATGGTTAGTTTGTTCAAGTTTGTTGAAGGCTGCAGGTGCTCCAATACAAGATGTTGGGACTCTTGAGCAGTGCAGCTATCCCATTCTAATGATAGATCCTCAATTTGTTCTTTCTTCTTCATATTGGCCTGTGAAGCATCACAGGGTCAACAATTTTTTCTAGCTTTGAAATGCAGAGCTTCCCCAGCAAATTGAATTCGTCACCAACTTCTTCCAGGATTTTCTTACTTTTTGTCACATGTACTAAACTTTCTGCGATCCATAGCCGAACTAGCATCTCTTTTTCTAAGACTGAGTTCTCTGGAAAATTGAACAATAAGCAAAGCAACGTTTCAAAGGAGCTGGAAGGAAATGATAGCTTAGTAGCAGAGCATGTTGCACATTTAAATTTGGCAGATCCCAAATGTTACTTCTAAGTACCTTATTCCAATCATTTTTCGACTATTTGGTGCAAAGAAGACTCCCCAATGCAACTGCAGCTAAAGGCAAACCATCACATTTTTTCACAATTTCTCTTCCAATTCCCTCTAGGTTGGACCTTTCACTGGAATTATTTGCTACAAATGCGTGTTCAGCAATCTTCACTATCAAGAGATGTCAAATGGAAGATAGGAAAGGTTTGCATAGCAGAGTATTCAAGTTATTAGTATTTGTTGTTTTTGAGGTAACCGATTCAAGCATGGTCTTAGTGATCCTGAACACATGCCCATGCTTTTAAATCAAACTTGTCTTTAACTTCGTCTTCGTCTTCGCCTTTCCAAGAAGTGAAACATTAAGCTTCCTTCTCCGAAAGAAGTCCAAGAACTCATTGGAAATGATCTTATCCAACAACACCTGAACAGAAGCAGAGAGTAATGCCCCTCCCACAATAGCAGCGGCCATATTTTCTTCGGTTTAAATATGACCCTACAGTTAATGATGATTACAAGAGAAGTAGTGTGTAAGTAAGGATTAATAGTCAAAATGGTCTAAGAAAGAAGCACACCCAAATTTCTCACAAACAAGTTTCTTAGTATTTGATGGATTTACAATTATACTTTAATCAGTTAATGATGATTATTCTTAAATAATTAGTAACAAGTTAGAACAAATGAATAGGATAAAATAAAGAGCCATGAGAACCAAAATGTGGTTTATTGATTCTATCAGCAGATGTTATTACAGTCTCTCCCTCTAATTTTGGACCTCAATAATTAAAGAAGAGAGGAAGAGAGAGAGCTGAATTCTTACCTTAGAAGTAGAATTTAGTCAAAAACCAAATGAGACTATTAGAAGCAATTAGCAGCCGAACTTCTCTCAACTAAGATGCTTCATTTCCTTCATATCCAGATCCAACTACTTCTTTGATGAGAAGTAAATCAAAACTCAAAGTCAAAGTCAACGTCAACCATAACAAAAAAAAATCAATAAACTAATTAAAAACATATTTATTTCAACAAATTAAAAGTAGATGTACTTTGTATTTTTAAGAGAAAATGACACTTCCTTTTTTATAAAATGTCTAAAAAACGTCTCTTTCCATCAATTTACAAAACTTAAAATTAAGAAAATAAATAAAGAAGTGTAATGAAAATAAAAATTTGACAAAATTGAAAAGAATGCTTGCCACTTGCGAGTTGCTAAACTGAGTTACAATTATATTGTTGTGTGCCTTTCTCTTATTGTTTTGGTGTGGCTTGTCTTATTGGTATTTCCGGCGGGTCCAAACAACAAAAGTTAAAAAAAAATTAAAAAACCTCTTGCTCCCAGTTTGTGCAAGTTACCGCCATGGCTGCTCTGCAACATTCTCTAAGTTGGGATTACAAAACATACATAAAACTTATACAAAACTTTGAAAATTTCAGCACCACAATATCAACAAATCATGCCGCAGCCATTCACCAGAAAAGAAAGTTGTTTTGCAATTGGACAAACCCTAAAATTAACTCTGCCATAAATAACTTAGAAAATGAAATTACTTTCAAACCGCTACATATTAATAAAGGAAAAGTATAGGGAGCCAATGGTCTAAGGAAGTATTAGAGATATGATCATTAGTGTTACATTGTCCTGTCAGGTTACGTTTTTGGGATGAGTGGGTTCATGACATGGTATTAGAGTTCTATATCCGAAAGGTCAAGGGTTCGATCTTGGTGAACTCCAAAATTAACTTAAGTTTTTAGGATGAGATGTTTATTATCCCTAGATAGTGTGGGTGATGTTCATTTTATTCATAGACCAAAGGTTTAGCCCATTGTGCACATTGTACACTTAAGCCATTGACTCCCTAGCACTACCCATTAATAAAATCCCAAAAATCTGTGCGCTAATAATCTCCACTAACCACAACAATAACAGGACACATATCATCTCTTCGTTCCCTGGTCAATTTTAAAATCTAGCCCCCAGAGACACATTCAATTTTTTTTTTGGTCATTCAATTGAATTTGAATATGAATTTTTTAAATTTTAAAATATGATCAATTATCTATAAATAATTTTTTTATATTTTTTTTAGTCTTATTTATAAAATAAATAATAAAAATCACATTTTATTACTTAAAATAAAATTTAAAATTTAGAAAATTCAAATTCCAACCTATAATACAATTACATTTGCGTTCTTCGATGTATATCGAAGGCTTGCACATGGCGCCTCAACACCCAACAGCGGCGCTCCTCTTGTGTGAACTTGTGATGGAGATCCTCTCTTGGATTCCGGCAAAGCCTGTCACGGGCCTCAAGCTTGTGTGCAAGTCATGGAACTCCATCATCTCCCACCCTCACTTCGTCAAACTTCACCTTCACCGTTCACCCAAAAATGCCATCCTCTTGTCTACGCTAACACCACCTTTCCCCGTCGAAGAAAGAAAATTGGGCTTAGTGTTGAGTAGCGTTGAATCTTTCATCCAAAATCCATCATCCACTCTTGATGCTCAAGAGAATCGCCGCTCTCTACACGTAGAAGACTGGGTTTTGGGTTCATGCAACGGGTTGGTTTGTGTGGCCCATATTCTTTACCAACCCAACAACGATATTTACGATATCTGGTTTCGTTTATGGAACCCTCTCACAGGGTTTATTTCAGAGAACTCGCCGTGCTTACGTGTCAGTAGGCATACTGCTTCTGGGTTTGGGTATGATGAGTCAAGTGACCGTTACAAGGTAGTGACAGTCAGTCGGGATTCTTCTGGAACAGTAACTGCGCAAGTTTATAGCTTCGGTGGCAGTTTTTGGAAGAGGGCCAACAGTTTCCCTGCTTTACCGTTTTCTGCTGAAGATAATGGCCACTTCATCGGTGGCACTCTTAGTTGGCTAGGTCTCCGTAACCCGCATGGAGGTGATTATGATTGGGCTGCTGTTACACTTGATATGTTAATGATTGTTTCTTTTGACCTGAAATCCGATACACATAAACAGATTCTGCTTCCAAAGGGTATCGATGAGATCCCCGGTCAAGAGCCAACTCTGGGAGTTTGGGGAAATAGCCTGTATCTTCTTCATGATTACAAGAACACTCATTTTATTGCATGGCAAATGAAGGTGTTTGGAAATGAAAATTCTTGGACTCAATTGCTAAAGATTAGTTTTCACCATCTCGGTGTCGAAAGGCTATTATTCCCGGAGTTTATATTTGAGAATGGAAATATCTTCTTGTTGAGAGGCAGGCATCGTTTTGAGGAAGTTTTTTATGACCGAAGAGATAATAGTGTTAGACGCGTTAATATCTTGGCCAACAATTGTTACTTCAATGTATTTGATTATGTTGAGAGCTTGATTCAGTCTTGTTAAAATTCGGTTCCTATTCAAAGTTTTGCTTCTGCGATTTTTTATTCTGTTATTTTAAATTCTTATATTTCATGTAGGTCCGGCAAAATTTATGTTATTGTGATTATTTTAAGTGTTTTCTTACTTTAGCTGCTTCTTGTTGTTGGGTCCAAATTTGTAGACAGATCACTTTTTTTTTGTGACTGAACAAAGAAAAAGGACCTAAGAGAAAGAGTGACACTCCTCTCTAATAATAATGTCTAAATTATTAGGGGGCAGTAACCACTCAGCAGTTTTAGCCATTAAATCAATCGCTCTATTTGTTGTGCGCTGGATGAGCACTAAAGTAGCTGTCCAATTGCGCTGAAGCATCTCTTTAATTTTGTCAAGCAGATTAGAATCATTCGTAATCATGCTGGTTGTGCCTCGCGAAACAAGAAGAAACGTATCAAGATTATCAGTTTCACATATGACCTCTTTGCACTCGCAATCCCAAGCCATAACAAGCCCTCTCTAAATAGCATGAAGCTCACAACAGAGAACACTAGAAAGAGGTATACTGGCAGAACAACCTTTCATCCAAATTCCCATGTTGTCTCTAATAATACATCCAAAGCCAGCTGATTGCTCATTTTCAAAAACACTTGCATCGCAGTTCACTTTCCAGACATTCATTGGAGGTGGTTCCCAGTTATATTGCAAAGAGGAAGGAATAATATGTTTTTGGTTGGTAACAACCTTAGAGAAATCTCGAGCAGCATGTTGAACTAAGTGAACAATTCTCTCCTTATTCCATGGATCATCTTGATGGAAGATGTCATTGTTCCTATCTCTCCAAATCCACCAAAAGGCCGCTACAAAGAGAAACTCATTTTTATTGAGATTAGAACGAATCCAAGACACAAAATCCAAACTAGAGTCCTCAGCGGTCATTCCCAAATTTAAGCTAATCCAAATCTGACGAGCTTTTTGGCAAGTCCTAAAGCAGTGGTTAATATCCTCTAGAGCAAGATAATATCTCTGACAAAAATCAGAAGTAGCAAGACCTCTTTGAAACCGGTAACTAGCTGTGGGAACTCCGTTGTTGAGACAAAGCCAGAGCAGACACTTTATCTTCTCCGGAATTCTCAAGCCCCAAAGCCAAAGCCAATTTTCATTATCATTCCAGCCAAATTTCTTCTTCAATAGCCATTCATACCCGCTTTTAGTCGAGTAGGTGAGAGTATTTGAGTTTGTCCAAAACCAACCTGTTTTATCTCCTGCTTGCTTGATAGGATCAAAGAGCATCAAATCAAGTTTAACTTCTTCTGGAATCATTGTGCAAAGAATATCCCACCGCCAATGTCCATGGTGCCAGACATCTTCTAGCTTCAAGTGAGAATCAGAGATGTGCACAAAAGGAACCAAAGGAGCTAGCATTCCACTTGGTCGCCAAGCATGATACCAAAAGGATTGAGATATACTGCCTGTACACCAATCAAAACCATCACGAAGCTTTTCTATTGTCTTATAAATTGCTCGCCAAGTGCTTGAAACATTATTAGAAAAATTAGGGGAAAAGCAAGACCTCCCAGATAAATATTTTACCAACATAATTCTTACCCAAAGCTTATCTTTATTATGCAGTAATTGCCAAACAAACTTTCTTAATAAAGCAAAATTTACACATTGGGTATCTCTAATTCCCAAGCCTCCATATTTTCTTGGAGTGACAACTTTGCTCCACTTGACATAATTTAAGCAACGCTCCTACGTACTTAATAAAAGTACGTACTTAATAAAAGTAATCACACAAACAAATGATAATAGTCTAATAATGTTTGGTCATCGTTTCATTCCAGTTTTTGTTTTTTAAATTCAACATGATGTATATAGCTTCATTAGCTTTTTTCTTGGAAATTATGTGACTATGTAAAGGTGGTTTTGATCCCGTGTATCTCTATCTCCAATAGTGTTGGAACCAAAAAACTTACATGTCAAGAATATTATTTAGTTCTTTTTTTATTCGGAGTAAATTGGTGATGCAGTATATGATTTCTTGGATCTATAGATTCTATTGTTATTTGCTTTGTATTTTTAAACAAATTAAAAGTGTATGTACTTTGTATTTGTAAGAGAAAAAGATATTTATTTCAACAAATTAAAAGTATATGTACTTTGTATTTTTGAGAGAAAATGACACTTTTTTTTTATAAAATGTCTAAAAAATATCCCTTTCCATCTATTTACAAAACTTAAAATTAAGAAAATAAATAAAAAAGTGTAATAAAAATAAAAATTTGACAAAATTGAAAAGAATGTTTGCCACCTACGAGTTGCTAAACTGAGTTAGAATCACATTGTTGTGTGCCTTTCTCTTATTATTTTGGTGTGGCTTGTTTTATTGGTATTTCCAGCGGGTCCAAACAACAAAAATAAAAATAAAAAATTCAAAAACCTCTTGCTCCGTTTTGGCAAGTTACCGCCATGGCTGCTCAGAAACATTCTCTAAGTTGTGGATTACAAAACATACATAAAACTTATATAAAAATTTCAAAATTTCAGCACCACAAAATCAACAAATCATACCGCAGCCATTCACCAGAAAAAAAAAAAGTTGTTCTACAATTGGACAAACCCTAAAATTAGCTCTGCCATAAATAACTTAGAAAATGAAATTTATTTGAAATGCGTACGTCTATTATATATTTTTAATTTTACAATTAAAATGTGTCGTATGTCACTTCTTTATTACAATTGGAATCAAATCTTTTCCTCCAAAATTAAAGAATTCTCCTCTCATTCTTACTAATTTTACAACCAAAATGTGTCATATGTCACTCTTTTATTGTAATTGTCTTTCCCTCCAAATTTAAAGAATTCTTCCATTCTTCTTAGTAATTTTATAACCAAAATATACCATATGTCACTCCCTCATTGTAATTAAAATTAAACATTTCCCTCCAAAATTAAAGAGTTATTCCATCCTCCCTCTTTCTTTCTCTATTTCTCTCATTCTTTCAATCACTCTATCTATTTTATATATCATTATCAATATCAATAACTAATTACTAATTTGACAATCAAAATGTGCAACATGACACTCTCTTATTAAAATTGAGAGAAAATATTTTTTTTTCAAAATTAATAAACTCCCTTCCTAAATTCTCTCATCTACCTCTCTCTATTCTTTTATTTCTCTCTACTATTTTTTCTCTATATATAATTTATATTTTATATTAGTAATCTGACAAATCAATATATGTCATCCGATATTTTTTACAATTAAAATAAAATTTTTTCTTCCGAAATTAACAAACTCTCGCTCTCACTCTCATTCTTCATCTTTATCTCTCTCTTTTCTCTCATTCTCTATTTTTTTTATCTTTCTCTTCTACAGAAAATAAAAAATAATATAATTTAAATAAAAATATTATTATTATTATTGTTATTATATACATAATTTTTTATTTAGTTTTATATTTTTACCGCTTATCTTTTCAATCTATATTTACATTTCTTTTCTTTCAAATATTTATTACAAATAATTTAGAGAGAATACTAACGTTATAATTAAAAATTAGCATCAAGATTCAATTATTTTAAAAAAAATAATTTTGAGTTAATTTTATAACTATCAGTATAATTTTATCTAATTATATTTTTATATACACAGGGAGAAAAAATATCATTTTTAAATAGCAACTATAAAAATTAATTATTCCTATTTGTGCAACAGATTTAATAGTTAACACCTAATTAAATATAAAAATATACACATTAAATTATTTTAAATTTTAGATAGCAAATGTTAAAATTAATTATTAATAAAAAATTAGACTTTTTCATATAAAAATAATAACTAAAATTTTATTATTTGATTTTTTTTATCTACAGATTTTTTGATTTTTTAATCAGAAATTTTTGTCAATCTACTATTTATTTTATAAATCTTTTATGTCATACATAATCTATATTATCAAAACAGAGTAGATGATAATTTTAAAAAATTTATTATTACGGATAAAAATAATAATATTAATAAAATCCCAAAAATGTGTGCGTGATCACAAATTTTACGTTTTCAAAATCGACCCTAATAATCTTCACGGGACACATGTCATCTCTTTATTCTCTGATCAATTTTAAAATCTAACCGCCTAGACACAATTAATTTAAATTTGAATTCTCCAAATTTGTGATAATTCAATCATAAATATTTTTTTATATTTTTTTAATCTCATTTATAAAAAAATCACACTTTATTTTTTAAAATAAAATTTAAAATTTAGAAAATCCAAATTTTAGCCACTTTATAATACAATTATATTTACGTTCTTCGTTGCATTTCGAGGGCATGCACATGGCGCCTCAACACCCAACAGCGGCGCTCTTCTTGTGTGAATTTGTGATGGAGATCCTCTCTTGGATTCCTGCAAAGCCTGTCACGCGACTCAAGCTTGTGTGCAAGTCATGGAACTCCATCATCTCCCACCCTCACTTCGTCAAACTTCACCTTCACCGATCACCCAAAAATGCCATCCTCCTGGTTACGCGAACACCACCTCTCCCCGAGAAAGAAAGAAAACAGGGCTTAGTGTTGAGTAGCGTTGAATCTTTCATCCAAAATCCATCATCCACTCTTGATGCTCAAGAGAATCGCCACGTTCTACACTTACAAGACTGGGTTTTGGGTTCATGCAACGGGTTGGTTTGTGTGGCCCATATTCTTTTCCACCCCAACAACCATAATTGCGATATCTTGTTTCGTTTATGGAACCCTCTCATAGGGTTTATTTCAGGGAACTCGCCTTCGCCTTGCTTACGTGTCAATGGGCATGATGCTTTTGGGTTTGGGTATGATGAGTCAAGTGACAGTTACAAGGTAGTGACTGCCAGTCGGAATTCTTCTGGAACAGTAACTGCGCAAGTTTATAGCTTCCATGGCAATTCATGGAAGAGGGTCAACAGTTTTCCTGCTTTTCCGTTTTCTGCCGATGATAATGGCCACTTCATCGGTGGAACTCTTAATTGGCTAGGTCTCCGTAACCCGCATGGAGATCATTATGATTGGGCTGCTGTTACACTTGATATGTTAATGATTGTTTCTCTTGACCTGAAATCGGATACAAATAAACAGATTCTGCTTCCAAAGGGTATCGATGAGATGCCCCGTGAAGAGCCAACTCTGGGAGTTTGGGGAAATAGCCTGTATCTTCTTCATGATTACAAGAACACTCATTTTATTGCATGGCAAATGAAGGAGTTTGGAGATGAAAATTCTTGGACTCAATTACTAAAGATTAGTTTTCACTATCTCGATGTTGAAACGCTATGGTTACCGGAGTTTATATTTGAGAATGGAAATATCTTCATGTTTATGGGCAGGCATCGTTTTGTGGAAGTTTTTTATGACCGAAGAGATAATAGTGTTAAACGCGTTAATATCTCGGCCAACAATTGTTACATGGATGCATTTGATTATGTTGAGAGCTTGGTTCAGCCTTGTTAAAATTGGGTTCCTATTTAAAGTTTTGTTTCTGCAGCTTTTTATTCTGTTATTTTAAATTCTTATGTTTCATGTAGGCCGAGTAAAGTTCATGTCATTTGTCATTATTTTGGGTGTTTTCTTACTTTAGCTACTTCTTGTTGTTGGGTCCAAATTTGTAGACAGATCACTTTTATCATGACTATTTTAACATCCTACATGCTTAATAAAACTAATCACACAAACAAATGATAATAGTCTAATAATATTTGGTATCACTTCAATCCAGTTTTAGTTTTTCAAATTCAACATGATATATATACCTTCATTAATTAGTTTTTTCCTTGGAAATTATGTGACTATGTAAAGGTGGTTTTGATCCTGTTTATCTCCATTTTCAATAATATTGGAACCAAAAAACTTATGTGTCAGGTTTGTCATGCAGTGTATGACTTTTTGAATCTTTAGATACCTGTCTAATAGGATAGCAACTAAAATAAGATTGCTTTTTTCTGAATTTTGTTGCTGTGAGATAGTTAATACAAAGAAAAGACGATGAAGTATTGACTAATGAGAGAATTTTTTGTCACTGAAAAAGTTAGATGTACTTAAGATCTTAAAATGATGTTGTAGTGGGACGGTTGGGAGGGGAGTGGTATCATAACAAAAACTTAATGAGGGAGCTGCTTTTAGTGTTCTATTGCTGTTTTGTCAACAAAATTATCAAGTCCAAGAATTACATATCACATTAGCAGCTGAAAATTTGTTTCAATGCACTAGAAAATATACTGCTAAAAGTCACAATTGACATTGAACTGTAAAATGAATAAATGATAAGTTTGATGCTATCACTATTTGCTGACGTTGCTGCACTGCTAATACTAAGTTGACCCCTGTTGCGTTCACTAGAAATTTTTGTGTGCAAATTTAGTTTCCAATTTTATTCTTATTACAGATTTCTATCTATTAATAAAACTGAATCTAGAATTTTTTTTACAATCTAATTTTTACTACACATTTCAACACGCTTTAGCGAGTTTTAGTCAAGATCACTCCTTAAATCACTGTGTTAACTGCATACTTATGAACTCAATTGTCACTATTTTTAGAATTAATTACTTATATTACTCTTTCGAAACATATTGCAAATATATCTCTATTTTTGTATAATAATAATATTTTTTATTTGATTTTGTGAGATTTTTATGTTTTATGGATATTTTGACGTAAGTCTAACTAAACAAGTTTGATTGGAAAGGGATAGTTTAGAGAGTTTAAAATATAAAGAAATTAAAATTTCACAAAATAAAATACTTAATGATTATATAAAAACAATGACATATTGATAATATGCTTTAAGATTGGTGAGTGAAGCAGAACGAGCACACTAAATTGGAGAGAATTGAGAGAAGAAATTAAATGGAATTGATGAATAAACTCAATCTAAAGTGAAAGATCTCAAATGAAACTAGCTGATACACGTGGCTTATATAGCAGCAAACTACAACTAACTTAGCCTCTAACTAATTGATCCTACGTGGCAAGTAACAATAACAAACTCTACAACTATCATCTACTTAATTTAGTCACGCCAACCATGCATGCATAAGCTGAACTTGGCTGCATGAGGTTGCACCATATGCTGTGAGCTTCTCTTAAAACAAAGATGCTATGTGCACACCAAAATCCGATAGAGAATATTATCCTCTGCTTCAAGTTACAGCAAGTTTCCCACAACTTCACAAGCATGGTTCACAAATAGTTTGCTACAACCAATGAAACAAGTAAAATTCAAGAGTCAATGGTGTTATAAGGATATGACTCTACACATTCATAGTATTTCTGTTAGAAAGGGTAAGAGAGAACAGTAAAGAAAAGATTTATGTGTATTCAAGTTGTGTGGAATGATACAATATAGAAAGATATTTATATGAAGACCTTCATTTGCAAAAAACTGCATACTTGGGAGGTTAAGAACTGTCAATTCTTGAAGGCCAACAAGAGCATTAACCGGTCCTGGTAGTGAATTAAGCTTGTTGCAATATGACACCCAAAAACGTCTGAGCTTAGGTGCTGGCAATCCAAGATGAGGAAATGATTCAAGTTCAGGACATTCTAGAATGTAGAAACCTTGAAGAAATGTGAGATACTGGGGTGCATCTTCTTCTGAAATTGAAAATGATTTCAGATTCTTACATTCTATAAAGTAGAGCCATTTGAGCACAGGGAGAGAGCCTAAGGGAAATGATTGAAATGAAGGAGAACAAGATCTATAAAATTCATGACCAATAGTCTTCACTGAGATAATATCAAATATGATGAGTTCTTTAAGATTATGAAGCTGTTCAACAGGTGGTAGTAATGAACAATAGTGACAACTTCGGATGCACAAATACACCATGTTTGCAAATGAGGAATTACCTAACCAGTTGAGAAACCAGATTCCACCATAGAATTTGATGGTTGGTTTCTTCAAGTTTGTTGAAGGCTGCAGGTGCTCCAATACAAGATGTTGGGACTCTTGAGCAGTGCAGCTATCCCATTCTAATGATAGATCTTCAATTTGTTCTTTCTTCTTCATATTGGCTTGTGAAGCATCCCAGGGGTTAACAATGTTTTGTAGTTTTGAAATGCAGAGCTTCCCCTGCAAATTGGGAAATTTTTGCAATTCTCCCCACCTTCAATCCATTTTGCTGTCTGCTAACAAGAAACCCAGATAAAGTTTGGAGATTAAAAGGAATTAAATTTATTGAAATAGTCATACCAACTTATGTTGTATGACAAATGTCGAACTTTGTTTGGATTTTCAAATGCCTTTTGAACCTCATACCTGATACAAAAAACAGATAAAACCATTGCAGCTAAACCATTGATGAGATCATGCATTTCGAAGCGTTTCCCATCCATGGAGTGTCGACGAATGAGTGACTTTGATACTAGTTCATCAAAGTATTCGTCACCAACTTCTTCCAGGATTTTCTTAGTTTTTGACACATGTACTAAGCCTTCTGCGATCCATAGCTGAACTAGCATCTTTTTCTAAGACTCAGTTCTTTGGAAAAATTGAACAATAAGCAAGGCAACGTTTCAAAGGAGCTGGAAGGAAATGATAGCTTAGTAGCAGAGCATGTTGCACATTCAAATTTGGCAGATCCCAAATGTTACTTCTAAGTACCTTATTCCAATCATTTTTCGACAATTTGGTGCGAAGAAGATGCCCTCAATGCAACTGCAGCTAAAGGCAAACCATCACATTTTTTCACAATCTCTCTTCCAATTCCTTCTAGGTTGGACCTTTCACTGGAATTATTTGCTACAAATGCGTGTTCAGCAATCTTCACTATCAAGAGATGTCAAATGGAAGATAGGAAAGGTTTGCATAGCAGAGTATTCAAGTTATCAGTATTTGTTGTTTTTGAGGTAAACGATTCAAGCACAGTCTAAGTGATCCTGAAAACCATGAAAATCCTTTGAAACACATGCCCATGCTTTTAAATCAAACTTGTCTTTAACTTCATCTTCATCTTTCCAAGAAGTGAAACATTAAGCTTCCTTCTCCTATAGAAGTCCAAGAACTCATTGGAAATGATCTTATCCAACAACACCTGAACAGAAGCAGAGAGTAATGCCCCTCCCACCATAGCAGCAGCCATATTTTCTTTGGTTTAAATAAAACCCTACGGTTACAAGTAAATAATAGTATTAGTTTACAAGGGAACTAGTGTGTAAGTAAAGATTAATAGTCAAAATGGCTATAAGAAACTATGGTCAGTTTCCAGGAACAATTAAGCAACATTTCAAGAGTTGGACAGGGACTCCTGTTAGGAAGGATGAATGCAATAGGTGGCTGGAAAGGAATGACATAATATTCAGGAATTGCAGAGGTTATCGATAAGTCAATTAGGAGTTATAAAAAGTGGGCTGATTTTGATCCTTCTAGTTGTTGATGGCAATGTCAAAGATAATTACAGTTTAATTTTCTGTTTTATTACTTAGTAACTTTGTATTTTATAACTGCTCCACTTAGTTGTGTTGAACTTTTTGTTTAAAAAAAAATAGTCAAAATGGTATCGGAAAGAAGCAACCACAAATTTCTCACAAACAAGTTTTTTAGCATTTGATGGATTTACAATTATACTTTAATCTGTTAATGATGATTATTTTTAAGTAATAAGTATCAAGTTAAAACAAATGAATAAGATAAAATAGAGAGACATGAGGACCAAAATGTGGTTATTGATTCTATCATATGTTATTACATCTCTCCTTCTAATTTTGGACCTCACTAATTAAAGAAGAGAGAAAGAGAGAGAAAGTTGAATTCTTACCTTAGAAGTAGAATTTAGTCAGAAACCAAATAATATGATTAGAAGCAATTAGCAGCAGTCAGCAGAGCTTCTCTCAACTAAGATTCTTCATTTCCTTCATATCCAGATCCAGCTACTTCTTCTTTGATGAGAAGTAACTCAAAACCATGGTTTTGAAAACCGTACCGGACCGACCAATCGAACCGGGAATCGGCCATAAAAGCTATCCAGTTCACTTCTAATAACCGCTAAAAGAAAACCGTTCAAAAATCGCAAATCGTCCGAGAACCGGCCGGTTGAATTGAACCGATAACCGGCCGGTTCTATAAAAACGACGCCGTTTTACGATTTAAAAAAAAAAAAATCCTGAAACACTCCCTTCTCCAAATCAAGAATCATTCGTGCACCCCATCCCCCATTCGCCCCTTCCGAAGCAATCAAGCAAAGCAAAGAGAACCCTAGCCCTAGGATCCTTGCCGCCGCCGTCCCTAGGTTCTCGGCGCCTCCACTTCTTCCTCTTCCCCCTGTCCGGAACCAGGTAGCTCGACTCGTCATCCCCATCTTCCCTGTCTTCTCTGTTCGTGGCCTGGAGCAGCTCGCCGTTAGGTCGCCGCTTGCCGTCGCCTCGCCTATCGTCGTCGTCTCGCCGGTTGCCATCCGTGTCTCCGTCGAAGGTTAGTGATGGATCTGGTTAATTTTGCTTCTGGTTACTGATGGCTCTGTTAGTCTGTTTAATTTTGCTTCGCATCCGCTTCTTCCTTTTAATTTTGCCATGGTTAGTGGTTACTCATGAGTGATGAGTGATGGCTCTGTTTAAGTTTGCTTCTGGTTATTGATGGGTCTGTTTAATTTTGCTTCGGTCTTCTTGTTCTTTTTAATTTCTGGAAAATCCAGTTCAAATTTTTGTGTAATGTTTTATAATGTTGCTGTTTTGTAATTGCTGGTTGCTGGGTGCAGGTTTAGTCTCATCACTGTTTGGGAATGTTTATGTACTAATGTTTGTTGCTATTTTGTCATGCTGGTTGCTGGTTGCTGGTTGGAGGTTTAGTGTGATCATTGGTTAATGTTTTGTAATGTCTGTTGCTGAATGCTGATTGTTGAGTTCAGATATGGTCTTGTTGCTGAATGCTAAATGTTTGTTGCTAAATGCTGCTGCTGTTCTTAATTTCGTGAATGATTTATTAATTTCATTGTTCTTAACTTCTGTTCTTTGTTAAAAAATTTGCAATTGGTGATCTTTTGATTTATTATATGCCTCATGTTTTTAATTTCACTCTGCTCCTAGGGTTTGAAATCAGTTTATGATAACTGTGATGCAATTATTTAGTTGGATAATTGATGTAATTATTGAGTTCAAGAGATTGAGTTTTTCTGTTCTCATTATTAGTAAGACATGGATAGCGTAGAATTTTCTATTTCTGTTCAAAATATACTAATATGTATTATTATTATTATTATTATCATCTGATGCATAATTCTGATTGTTGAAAATACAAAAAGATATTTATTAGCTCTGCCATAAACATCTTAGAAAACGAAATTACTTTCACACCCATCACAAATTTTTCGTTTTCAGAAACGACGATAATAATCACCACTAACCACAACAATAACAGGACACGTGTCATCTCTTCATTCCCTCGTCAATCTTAAAACCTAGCCACTAGAGACACAAGCAACTTATAATGCAATTGCATTTTGAGGGCATGCACATGGCGCCTCAACACCCAACAGTGGCACTCCTCTTGTGTGAAGTGGTGATGGAGATCCTCTCTTGGGTTCCTGCAAAGCCTCTCACGCGCCTGAAGCTTGTGTGCAAGTCCTGGAACTCCATCATCTCCCCCCCTCACTTCATCAAACTTCACCTTCACCGTTCACCCAAAAATGCCATCCTCCTCTTTACGCGAACAGCAACGCTCACCTTCGACGAAAAAGCAAAATGGGGCTTAGTGTTTAGTAGCATTGAATCTTTCATCCAAAATCCATCATCCACTCTTGATGCTCAAGAGAATCTCCACTCTCTACACGGACAAGATTGGGTTTCCGGTTCATGCAACGGCTTGGTATGTGTAGCCCATATTTTTGACCACCCCAACAACGATATTAGCGATATCTGGTTCCGTTTATTGAACCCTCTCACAGGGTTTATTTCAGAGAACTCGCCGTACTTACGTGTCAATGTGAATAATGCTTTTGGGTTTGGGTATGATGAGTCAAGTGACAGTTACAAGGTACTGACTCTCATTCGGGATTCTTCTGGAACAGTAACTGCGCAAGTTTATAGCTTCGGTGGCAGTTCTTGGAAGACGATTAACAGTTTCCCTGCTTTTCCGTTTTGTGTTGAAGATAATGGCCACTTCATCCGTGGCACTCTTAATTGGCTAGGTCTTCGTAACCCGCATGGAGGTCATTATGATTGGGCTGCTGTTACACTTGACATGTTAATGATTGTTTCTTTTGACCTGAAATCGGATACACATAAACAGATTCTGCTTCCAAAGGGTATCGATGAGATCCCCAGTGAAGAGCCAACTCTAGGAGTTTGGGGAAATAGCCTGTATCTTCTTCATGATTACAAGAAAACTCATTTTATTGCATGGCAAATGAAGGAGTTTGGAGATGAAAATTCTTGGACTCAATTGCTAAAAATTAGTTTTCAGAATCTCGGTGTTGAAAGGCTATTATCAGTGTTTATATTTGAGAATGGAAATATCTTCATGTTGAGAGGCAGGCATCGTTTTGAGGAAGTTTTTTATGACCGAAGAGATAATAGTGTTAAACGCATTAATATCTTGGCCGACAATAGTTACCTCATTGCAATTGATTATGTTGAGAGCTTGGTTCAGCCTTGTTAAAATTCGGTTCCTATTCGAAGTTTTGCTCCTGCAACTTTTTGTTCTGTTATTTTAAATCCTTATATTTCATGTAGGCCCAGCAAAGTTCAGGTCATTGTGATTATTTTGGGTGTTTTCTTACTTTGGCTACTCCTTGTTGTTGGATCCAAATTTGTAGACGGGTCACTTTTATTTTGGCTGCAAACTTTATATATACAGGTGCATAAAATTCTAACATCCTTATCATGACTCCTTGTTGCATAAGTTTATTAATTTTTGCTAACTGTTGGATGAAGTTAACAGACAAATTGATTTTTTCATTAGTAAGAATCTAGAAGATGATTTTCGCGACCATCCCATTGTAAAAGGAATGAAATTTTCACTTTCTTTATTTAGTTATTTGTTACTTTATCTTTTCATGACATATGTTTTGTATGATGAACAAGCTTGATGGCAAGCTGGAATCTTATTTATAGTAGTCATGGGATTGTACTAATAGGAATGAATAATATGAGGATGAAAATAAATTATGACATCCTATTACCCTGCTAAAAGTACCCTAAGTATGCCCTATCTATGATGTAGATGCTATATTTATGATGTATATACATTCATTAGTTTTTTCTGTGGAAATTATGTGACTATGTGAAGGTGGTTTTGATCCTGTGTATCTTCATCAGACTCCATTTCCAATAGTGATGGAACCAAAAAACTTATGTGTCAGAGTATTGTTTTAAGTTCTTTTTTTATTCGGAGTAAATTTGTCATGCAACATATGATTTCTTGAATCTTTAGATACATGTCTAATAGGATAGCAACTAAAATAAGATTGTTTTCTTAGATTGTTACATACATGTCTAATAGGATGGTAACTATGTGTATTCTGAATTTTATTGCTGTAAAATAGTTAATACGAAGAAAAGATGATGAAATATTGACTAATGAGAGAATTTTTTGCCACTGGAAAAGTTAGATGTACTTAAGATCCTAAAATGATATTGTAGAGGGATGGTTGGGAGGGGAGGGGTATCATAACAAAAACTTAATGAGGGAGCTGCTTTTAGTGTTCTATTGCTGTTTTGTCAACAAAATTATCAAGTCCAAGAATTACATATCACATTAGCAGCTGAAAATTTAAAAGTCACAATTGACATTGAACTGTAAAATGATAAGTTTGATGCTATCACTATTTGCTGAAGTTGCTGCACTGCTAATACTAAGTTGTTCCCTGTTGCATTCACTAGAAACCTCAGCTCATGAATTAACTGCACAATGCAGCCACTGCCATGTTTAGTTTGCCTAATATAAAAGCCAGGTACTGTAACTGTCATATATGCCATTTTGACAATTCAATCTATGCTTTGTAAGATCAAATCGTAGACTTGTAACCAATTTTTGACATCACTTATGCAAACAAAATATGAGTATTTTGAATACCAATTTTAAATTCTTGAACCATTATGTCTTTTTTAAAAATCCTTCTTTCTCTCTCTTTGTTTAAACTATTCCAACAAATTTGGATCAATATTTATTTATTAATAGCTTGCAAAACTTTCATTGTGCAAGAAGTGAATGGAAAAATAAGTGCGTATATGCAAGTTACTAAATTACGGACTTAGTTGTCAAAGGAAATATAAACTACAATTTTTGAGAATTCAAAGTTCTCACAATTTTTGAGGAACAGAACTCTTTAACGTTTCCGTCAGACCATCTCTAGGGATGGCGGTCCGAGAAGGAATGGCTTCGATATGTAATTGTTCAAGAGAATTAAGACCAAGCATTAATTCACTGAATAGATTTGATGCATTGATAATGTTTATGTTATCTACTTCAACAGAAAATTGTGACTCAAGTAGAGAACAACTGGATTAATGCACAAATACAGCATGTTTGCAAATGAGGAATTACCTAACCAGTTGGGAAACCAGGTTCCACCATAGAATTTGATGGTTAGTTTGTTCAAGTTTGTTGAAGGCTGCAGGTGCTCCAATACAAGATATTGGGACTCTTGAGCAGTGCAGCTATCCCATTCTAATGATAGATCTTCAATTTGTTCTTTCTTCTTCATATTGGCTTGTGAAGCATCACAGGGGTCAACAATGTTTTGTAGCTTTGAAATGCAGAGCTTCCCCTGCAAATTGAATTCGTCACCAACTTCTTCCAGGATTTTCTTACTTTTTGTCACATGTACTAAACTTTCTGCGATCCATAGCCGAACTAGCATCTCTTTTTCTAAGACTGAGTTTTTTGGAAAAATTGAACAATAAGCAAAGCAACGTTTCAAAGTAGCTGGAAGGAAATGATAGCTTAGTAGCAGAGCAGTTTGCACATTCAAATTTGGCAGATCCCAAATGTTACTTCTAAGTACCTTATTCTAATCATTTTTCGACAATTTGGTGCGAAGAAGACTCCCCAATGCAACTGCAGCTAAAGGCAAACCATCACATTTTTTCACAATTTCTCTTCCAATTCTGTCTAGGTTGGACCTTTCACTGGAATTATTTGCTCCAAATGTGTGTTCAGCAAGTAAAGACCAGCATTCTTCACTATCAAGAGATGTCAAATGGAAGATAGGAAAGGTTTGCATAGCAGAGTATTCAAGTTATCAGTATTTGTTGTTTTTGAGGTAAACGATTCAAGCACAGTCTAAGTGATCCTGAAAACCATGAAAATCCTTTGAAACACATGCCCATGCTTTTAAATCAAACTTGTCTTTAACTTCATCTTCATCTTTCCAAGAAGTGAAACATTAAGCTTCCTTCTCCTATAGAAGTCCAAGAACTCATTGGAAATGATCTTATCCAACGACACCTGAAAAAAAGCAGAGAGTAATGCCCCTCCCACAATAGCAGCAGCCATATTTTCTTTGGTTTAAATAAGACCCTACAGTTACAAGTAAGTAACATTATTAGTTTACAAGGGAATTAGTGTGTAAGTAAGGATTAATAGTCAAAATGGCTATAAGAAACTATGGTCTGTTCCAGAAACAATTAAGCAACACTTCAAGAGTTGGACAAGGACTCCTGCTAGGAAGGATGAACGCAATAGGTGGTTGATTGGCTTTTGTACTATCATCTGGAATACTTGGCTGAAAAGGAATGACAGAATATTCAGAAATTGCGGATGTTATCAATAAGTCAATTAGAAGTTATAAAGAGTGGGCTAATTTTGATACTTTTACTTGTTGATGGTAATGTCAAAGATAACTACAGTTTAATTTTTTGTTTTATTACTTAGTAACTTTGTACTTTTAACTGCTCCACCTTTGTGTTGAACTTTTTGTTTAAAAAAAAAAAGTCAAAATGGTCTCGAAAAGAAGCGCACACAAATTTCTCACAAACAAGTTTTTTAGTATTTGATGGATTTACAATTATACTTTAATCCGTTAATGATGATTATTCTTAAGTAATAAGTAACAATTTAAAACAAATGAATAGGATAAAATAGAGAGCCATGAGGATCAAAATGTGATTATTGATTCTATCATATGTTATTACAATCTCTCCTTCTAATTTTGGACCTCACTAATTAAAGAAGAGAGAAAGAGAGAGAGAAAACTGAATTCTTACCTTACAAGTAGAATTTAGTCAGAAACCAAATGATATGATTAAAATTTAGAAGCAATTAGCAGCAAAGCTTCTCTCAATTAAGATTTTTCATTTCCTTCGTATCCAGATCCAGCAGCTTCTTCTTTGATGAGAAGTAACTCAAAAACGTGGTTCTGAAAATCAGATCGGACCGGTTAGTCAAACCGAAAACCGATTATAAAGACGGTCCAGTTCACTTCTAATAACCGATGAAGAAAAACCGTTTAAAAACTGCTGAACCGGTTTAGAATTGGCCGGTTGAATTAAACCGATAATCGGCCGGTTCTATAAAAACGACGCCGTTTTGTGATTAAAAAAAAAAATCCTGAAACACTCCCTTCTCCAAATCAAGAATCATTCGTTAACCCCATCCACCATTCACCCCTTCTGAAGCAAACCAAAGAGAACCCTAGCCCTAGGATCCTTGCCGCCGCCATCCACAGGTTCTCGGCGCCTCCACTTCTTCTTCTTCCCCCTGTCCGGAACCAGGTAGCTCGACTCGTCATCCCCATCTTCCCTGTCTTCTCTGTTCGTGGCTTGGAGCAGCTCGCCTTTGGGTCGCCGCTTGCCGTCGCCTTGCCTATCGTCGTCGTCTCTCCGGTTGCCATCCGTGTCTCCGTCGAAGGTGATGGATCTGTTTAATTTTGCTTCTGGTTACTGATGGCTCTGTTAGTCTGTTTAATTTTGCTTCGCATCCGCTCCTTCCTTTTAATTTTGCCATGGTTAGTGGTTACTCATGAGTGATGAGTGATGGCTCTGTTTAATTTTGCTTCTGGTTACTGATGGGTCTGTTTAATTTTGCTTCGATCTTCTTGTTCTTTTTAATTTCTGGAATTTTTGTTCAAATTTTTGTGTAATGTTTTGTAATGTTTTATAATGTTGCTGTTTTGTAATTGCTGGTTGCTGGGTGCAGGTTTAGTCTCATCACTGTTTCGGAATGTTTATGTACTAATGTTTGTTGTTATTTTGTCATTGCTGGTTGCTGGTTGGAGGTTTAGTGTGATTATTGGTTAATGTTTTGTAATGTTTGTTGATGAATGCTGATTGTTGAGTTTAAATATGGTCTTGTTGCTGAATGCTAAATGGTTATTGCTAAATGCTGCTGCTATTTTTAATTTCGTGAATGATTTATTAATTTTATTGTTCTTAACTTCTGTTCTTGTTAAAAAATTTTGCAATTGATGATCTTTTGATTTATTATATGCCTCATGTTTTAATTTTACTCTGCTCCTAGGTTTTGAAATTAGTTTATGATAACTGTGATGCAATTATTTAGTTGGATAATTGATGTAATTATTGAGTTCAATAGATTGAGTTTTTCTGTTCTCATTATTAGTAAGACATAAGACATGGATGGCTTAGAATTTTCTATTTCTGTTGTCAATATACTAATATGTATTATTATTATTATTATTATTATTATCATCTGATGCATAATTCTGATTATTGAAAATACAAAAAGATATTTATTAGCTCTGCCATAAACAACTTAGAAAACGAAATTACTTTCACACCCCTACATATTAATAAAATCCCAAAAATGTGTGCGCGATCACAAATTTTTCGTTTTCAGAAACGACGTTAATAATCTCCACTAACCACAACAATAACAGGACACGTGTCATCACTTCATTCCCTGGTCAATCTTAAAACCTAGCCACCAGAGACACAAGCAACTTATAATGCAATTGCATTTTGAGGGCATGGACATGGAGCCTCAACACCCAACAGCGGCGGTCCTCTTGTGTGAGCTGGTGATGGAGATCCTCTCTTGGGTTCCTGCAAAGCCTGTCACGCGCCTGAAGCTTGTGTGCAAGTCATGGAACTCCATCATCTCCCACCCTCACTTCGTCAAACTTCACCTTCACCGTTCACCCAAAAATGCCATCCTCCTCTTTACGCGAACACCAGCGCTCACCCTCGACCAAAAAGCAAAACGGGGCTTAGTGTTAAGTAGCGTTGAATCTTTCATCCAAAATCCATCATCCACTCTTGATGCTCAAGAGAATCTCCACTCTCTACACGGACAAGACTGGGTTTCCGGTTCATGCAACGGGTTGGTTTGTGTGGCCCATATTCTTTTCCACCCCAACAACGATATTTGCGATATCTGGTTCCGTTTATTGAATCCTCTCACAGGGTTTATTTCAGAGAGCTCGCCGTGCTTACGTGTCAATGTGCATAATTCTTCTGGGTTTGGGTATGATGAGTCAAGTGACAGTTACAAGGTAGTGACTCTCATTCGGGATTCTTCTGGAACAGTTACTACGCAAGTTTATAGCTTCGGTGGCAGTTCTTGGAAGACGATTAACAGTTTCCCTGCTTTTCGGTTTTGTGTTGAAGATAATGGCCACTTCATCTGTGGCACTCTTAATTGGCTAGGTCTCCGTAACCCACATGGAGGTGATTATGATTGGGCTGCTGTTACACTTGATATGTTAATGATTGTTTCTTTTGACCTGAAATCGGATACACATAAACAGATTCTTCTTCCAAAGGGTAACGATGAGATCCCCGGTGAAGAGCCAATTCTGGGAGTTTGGGGAAATAGCCTGTATCTTCTTCATGATTACAAGAAAACTCATTTTATTGCATGGCAAATGAAGGAGTTTGGAGATGAAAATTCTTGGACTAAATTGCTAAAGATTAGTTTTCACCATCTCGGTGTTGAAAGGCTATTATCAGTGTTTATATTTGAGAATGGAAATATCTTCATGTTCAAAGGCAGGCATCGTTTTGAGGAAGTTTTTTATGACCGAAGAGATAATAGTGTTAAACGCGTTAATATCAACAATCTTGACTTCGATGCATTTGATTATGTTGAGAGCTTGGTTCAGCCTTGTTAAAATTCGGTTCCTATTCAAAGTTTTGCTTCTGCAGCTTTTTGTTCTTCCAACAAAGTTAAGATCATTGTGATTATTTTGAGTGTTTCCTTACTTTGGCTACTTCTTGTTGTTGGATCCAAATTTGTAGACGGATCACTTTTATTTTGGCTGCAAACTTTATATATACAGGTGCATAAAATTCTAACATCCTTATCATGACTACTTGTTGCATAAGTTTATTAATTTTTGCTAATTGTTGGATGAAGTTTACAGACAAATGAAGTTGCGTTGATTTTTGTATTAGTAAGAATCTAGAACATGATTTTCGCGACCATCCCACTGTAAAAGTAATGAAATTTTCACTTTATTTAGTTAGTTATTGGTTACTTTATCTTTTCATGACATATGTTTTGTGTGGTGAACAAGCTTGATGGCAAGCTGAAATCTTATTTATAGTAGTCATGGGATGGGATTGTACTAATAGGAATGAATAATATAAGGATGGAAATAAAATATGACATCCTATTACCCTGCCAAAAGTACCTAAGTATGCCCTATCTATGATGTAGATGCTTTATTTATGATGTATTATGTGACTATGTGAAGGTGGTTTTGGAACCAAAAAACTTACATGTTAGAGTATTATTTTTAGTTCTTTTTTAATTCGGAGTAAATTTTTCATGCAGCATATGATTTCTTGAATCTTTAGATACATGTCTAATAGGATAGCAACTAGAATAAGATTGCTTTCTTAGATTGTTACATACATGTCTAATAGGATGGTAACTATGTGTATTCTGAATTTTGTTGCTGTGAGATAGTTAATACGAAGAAAAGATGATGAAGTACTGACTAATGGGAGAATTTTTTGCAACTGGAAAAGTTAGATGTACTTAAGATCTTAAAATGATGTTGTAGAGGGATGGTTGTGAGGGGAGGGGGTATCATAACAAAAACTTAATGAGGGAGCTGCTTTTAGTTTTCTATTGCTGTTTTGTCATCATAATTATCAAGTCCAAGAATTACATATCACATTAGCACCTGGAAATATAAACAACAATTTCTATCTGCAGGGTCTGGAAAATGTGACACCAATGATTACAAAGATAGACCAGAAGAGTGCAATAGAGCTTGAATCATATGACTTGGGTACAAGAATGGTAATTCCTACTAGTAGTAGTTATAGTGATTAGATCTTAGCATGTTGCAACTGTAATGTTGAGAACTTTAGATGACACAACATGTGCAGCATGTTACTGCAAGCATAGGAATGTAAGCAGTGAAGATTAAGAACCAAAATTTTAAAGAACTAGAAGCAGTTATTAGGTGATATATATGTGTGGTAATTCCTTTGCCAATGTTATTAGTTCTTTGAAATATTTACTTGTTTTCATAATTTCCACTGGTGCTATTATATCTTATGGTCAACTAGACATTTTATGACAATAGCTTGTTATATTGAAGACCAAGAGCAATATTTTTAATCTTAGTAATGATGTTCTGTATCACGAGATATCCAGTGTCATGTATGCAAAAGATTATGGTCAATCCTTGGTTCTGGCTTGCAATTAAGTTGCTTGTCAACGGTTGACTCTTATGAATTCTTCTGAAATCATGCAAGTGGCTTTAAACCCTTAGTTTGACTAACTGTTGTTCCTGTTCATTCATCATGCTAATGTTGGTTCTAAATATGTTGTTGGGTGAATTTATTCAAGATAATGTCATGAAAAAGTGAGCTAGTATTTGCAAATTATAATATGATGAAGTTAGTTGTGAGTTAGGATATTGACACCGAATCTGATTTTGATATGCATTGCAATATATTAACACCCAATCTGTTTATCTAAGTGTTGGCCTAGATTCTTCATCCATGCGAATTAAAAAGTCTAACTAAACAAGTTTGATTGGAAAGGGATAGTTTAAAGAGTTTAAAATATAAAAAAAAAATAATTAAAATTTCACAAAATAAAATATTTAATTATTATATAAAAACAATGACATATTGATAATATGCTTTAAAGATTGATGAGTGAAGCAGAAAGAGCACACTAAATTGGAGAGAATTGAGAGAAGAAATTAAATGGAATTGATGAATAAACACAATCTAAAGTGAAAGATCTCAAATGAAAGTAGCTGATACACGTGGCTTATATAGCAGCAAACTACAATAACATAGCCTCTTTTCTACAGCTATCATCTACTTAATTTAGTCTCTCCAACCATGCATGCATGAGCTGAACTTGGCTGCATGAGGTTGCACCATATGCTGTGAGCTTCTCTATCAAGTAACAGTGTAACACTGCCAATTAAATTAACAAGTTAATAATTTTTTCTTTTTCCAAACAGTGGCAATCAAGCATTTTCTGCTAAAAATGAAAGAAAATTATTCCATCAAACATATACAAAGATTTTATTGTTATTTGCCTTGATGCTAATAATAAAGATCAGTCGATTAAGTAACTTAATTAAAACAACTCCTACAAGTCATGTATTTTGTCATAAATTTATAACATACTACCACATCAAGTGGGAAAATGTTTGCATATTTCCAAAACAAAAATGCTATGTGCGCCATAAAATTCGAAGGAGAATATTATCCTCTGCTTCAAGTTACAGCAAGTTTCCCCCAACTCCACAAGCATGTTTCACAAATAGTTTGCTACAACCTATGAAACAAGTAAAATTCAAGAGTCAATGGTGTTATAAGGATATGACTCTACACAGTCATAATATTTCAATGGCTCACTAGACACTCAAATGATGACCTTCTTATCCATAATAATGCAAGGAATGTGAGCAACTTTAGGCCATTCTAAAATGTAGAAAGCTTGAAGAAATATGAGACACTGGGGTGCATCTTGTTCTTCTGAAATTGAAAATGATTTCAGATTCTTACATTCTATAAAGTAGAGCCACTTGAGCACAGGGAGAGAGCCTAAGGGAAATGATTGAAATGAAGGAGAACAACATCCATAAAATTCAGGACCAATAGTCTTCACTGAGATAATATCAAATATGATGAGTTCTTTAAGGTTATGAAGCTGTCCAAACAGGTGGTAGTAATGAACAATAGTGACAACTTGGGATGCACAAATACACCATGTTTGCAAATGAGGAATTACCTAACCAGTTTGGAAACCAGGTTCCACCATAGAATTTGATGGTTAGTTTCTTCAAGTTTGTTGAAGGCTGCAGGTGCTCCAATATAAGATGTTGGGACTCTTGAGCAGTGTAGGTATCCCATTCTAATGACAGATCTTCAATTTGTTCTTTCTTCTTCATATTGGCTTGTGAAGCATCACAGGGGTCAACAATGTTTTGTAGCTTTGAAATGCAGAGCTTTTCCTGCAAATTGGGAAATTTTTGCAATTCTCCCACCTTCAATCCATTTTGCTGTCTGCTAACAACAAACCCAGATAAAGTTTGGAGATTTTCTAGTCCTGCAATTGAGTTCCACTAATGTCGAGGTGGCGAAGATTCACCAACATTCCTATCTCCTTAGGTGATTCAGTGAGAAACTTACCATCAGACAACAGCAAGCTCTGTAGATTGTAGAGCTTGCAAACCACAGAAGGCAACCTTTTAATGTTAGTGCCAGAAAGATCTAAATGCCGCAAATGTTTTAAAGCTCCAATGGAGTCTGGTAACTCGGAGATATTCTTGTAGTGTGACAAAGATAATACCCTCAACTGTTTTAACTTGGGAAACAAGTCATATATTACCTTGTTTGATAGGTAATAGTCAAATGACCATCCATTCAATGGTAAGGGAAGGAAAACCATCCTTTGAAACACATGCTCATGCTTTTAAATCAAACTTGTCTTTAACTTCATCATCATTGTATAGGAGTTTAGCAATCCCAATCCCTCCCATGCCAACAATCGCACTCACTCCTATTTTATTGCCACTAGTACCAACATCTTCTGACACCAAATACTCTCTAAGTTTCTTTCTCTCATTCAGCCATTCCTTGGCAGCAGGATTTATGATCTGCTTCTCCTCGACATCATTTAGAACAGCTTGAACACTAAGCAATGTCATCTTCATTTTTCCAAGAAGTGAACATTAAGCATCCTTCTCCTAAAGAAGTCCAAGAACTCATTGGAAATGATTTTATCCAACAACACCTGAAGCAGAGAGTAATGCCCCTCCCACAGTAGCAGCAGCCATATTTTCTTTGGTTTAAATAAGACCCTACATTTACCGGTAAATAACTATTAGTTTACAAGAGAAGTAGTATGTAAGTAAGGATTGATAGCACACAAATTTCTCATAAACAAGTTTCTTAGTATTTGATAGATTTATAATTATACTTTAATTAGTTAATGATGATTATTCTTAAGTAATTAGTAACAAGTTAGAACAAATGAATAGGACCAAAATTTGGTTTATTGATTCTATCAGCAGATGTTATTACATCTCTCCCTCTAATCTTGGACCTCACTAATTAAAGAAGAGAGAAAGAGAGAGAGCTAAATTCTTAGCTTAGAAGTAGAATTTAGTCAAAAAACCAAATGATATAATTAGAAGCAATCATATCATTTATATGATTATCGGTATATATTAAATTATTAATATGCATATCATATTTGAATTTAATCTATATTTTTAATATTATATATATAATCGAGTCTGCTCATGAATTAATGAGGTAAGTTTATCAAAACTTAAGCTCAACTCATTTAATTTATGAGTTTAATTTCAGGTTCAAGCTTGGCTCCCCAACTCAAAAATTTAGCTTATCAAACTATTAACAAATCGAGTTTGAGCTGGCTCACGAACTAACTTGACTCACTCACAACCTTAATTACAACCATGGCTGCTCTACAACATTCTCAAAGTTGGGATTACAAAACATACATAAAACATACAAAAATTTCAAAATTCCAGCACTACAAAATCAACAAATCATGCCGCAGCCATTCACCAAAAAAGAAAATTCTTTTGCAATTGGACAAACCCTAAAATGAACTCTGCCATAAACAACTTAAAAAATGAAATTACTTTAACACCCCTACATATTAATAAAATCTCAAAAATGTGTGGGCGATCACAAATTTTTTGTTTTCAGAAGGGACGTTAATAATCTTCACTAACTACAACAATAACAGGATACATGTCATTTCTTCATTCTTGGTCAATCTTAAAACCTAGCCTCCAGAAACACAATATAGAGAAACAATATAAATAGTAAAGAACATAAACAATAGAATAAAAAAAATTAAAATTAATTAATTTTTAATTTTAAATTAAAAAATTAAGAATTTATAAATAATACAGTTACACTCCATATTAGTAGGGATGTCAAAAATTTCCAACAGGTGAGGATCTCCGCGGAGACCGCCCCAAATGGAGCCCCGATGATGGGGAATTTTTCCTGTAGGGATGGGGATGGGGAGCAAAATTCCCCCGAGACAAGCGCGGGGACCCGAGCGGGGATCCTCGCCCCATCCCCGATAATTCCCCGAATTGTTAAAGTTACTTAAATACTCTTACTTTATTTTTAACATAGGGGGTATTTTAGTAATTTCACCCATTAAAAAACCTTAACCCTATATTCCCTTCTCACCTTTGTTGCTGCGCCTTCTCTAACTCTCTATTCCCATCCAAACCCCAACTCTCCAGACTCCAATCACTCACTCACTCTCCACTTTGTTCAAACTTCAAAACCCTCACAGCTAGCCACCGGCCACTCTTGCGCCGTCACCCTAGCAGCTTCACCGCGTCGTTCTCTCTCCTCAGGCACGGCGTCCTTCTCCTCTCCACTTCTGTGTCTGCGTGTTTGCTTCCATTCTCGTCACTGTATGTTAACATATTTGTCTCTATTGTTTTAACAGAGAACATGGAGATATTTGTTGGAAGTTTTATGCCGACAATGAAAGAATATTTGATGTTAAAGATTTTGTTTTATTGCTTTCTTTATAATGGAAGTTGCATTTTAAGATTTTATTTTATGGACTATGATTTGCTATGTTGTATTTCTGGACTTATAATCTTAGATAAAATATGTTTGTGTGTTTGTAATAATATTTTTTAGTTTGTTTTTTTGTTTTTTTTATATTTTTTACTATAATTTCCATATGAATATTAAATATAGGGAGATGGGGAATAGGACCCGCGGAAAACGCAGGAAATACGGAGAATAGGGATGGGGACAATTATCCCCCATGACAGGAAATAGAACGGAGACGGAAATTAATTCTGGAGCGGGGACGGGGAGTAGGGAAGCATCCCCGCCCCCGCCCCGCCGACATCCCTACATATATTAGGGTAACTTCTCTTCTTTAAAATTAAAATATTTTTATTTTACTGAATCAATTTTCAAATCTATTATTTACATTATTTATAAAAATCATTATCAACTCAAAAAAACCCAATGCCAAAACTACCTTTGCAATTGCATTTTGAGGGCATGGACATGGCGGCTCAACACCCAACAGCGGCGCTCCTCTCGTGTGAAGTGGTGATGGAGATCCTCTCTTGGGTTCCTGCAAAGCCTCTCACGCGCCTCAAGCTTGTCTGCAAGTCATGGAACTCCATCATCTCCCACCCTCACTTCGTCAAACTTCACCTTCGCCGATCTCCCAAAAATGCCATCCTCCTCTCTACGCGAACACCAGCGCTCACCCTCGGCGAAGAAGGAAAACAGAGCATAGTGTTGAGTAGCGTTGAGTCTTTCATCCAAAATCCATCATCCGCTCTTGATGCTCAAGAGAATCGCCACTCTCTACACGTACAAGACTGGGTTTCGGGTTCATGCAACGGGTTGGTTTGTGTGGCCCGTATTCTTTACCACCCCGACAACGATATTTGCGATATCTGGTTTCGTTTATTGAACCCTCTCACAGGGTTTATTTCAGAGAACTCGCCGTGCTTACATGTCAATGTGCATAATGCTTTTGGGTTTGGGTATGATGAGTCAAGTGACAGTTACAAGGTAGTGACTCTCATTCCGGATTCTTCTGGAACAGTCACTGCGCAAGTTTATAGCTTCGGTGGCAGTTCTTGGAAGACGATCAACAGTTTCCCTGCTTTTCCGATTTTAGCTGAAGATTATAGTGACCACTTCATCGGTGGCACTCTTAATTGGCTAGGTCTCCGTAACCCACATGGAGGTGATTATGATTGGGCTGCTGTTACACTTGATATGTTAATGATTGTTTCTTTTGACCTGAAATCGGATACAAACAAACAGATTCTGCTTCCAAAGGGTATCGATGAGATCCCCGCTCAAGAGCCAATTCTGGGAGTTTGGGGAAATAGGCTGTATCTTCTTCATGATTACAAGAACACTCATTTTATTGCATGGCAAATGAAGGAGTTTGGAGATGAAAATTCTTGGACTCAATTGCTAAAGATTAGTTTTCACCATCTCGGTGTTGAAACGCTATTACCAGAGTTTATATTTGAGAATGGAAATATCTTCATGTTGATAGGCAGGGGTAGTTTTGAGGAAGTTTTTTATGACCGAAGAGATAATAGTGTTAAACGCCTTAATTTCTTTTCCAACAATCGTTACCTCATTGCATTTGATTATGTTGAGAGCTTGGTTCTGCCTTGTTAAAATTCGGTTCCTATTCAAAGTTTTGCTTCTGCAGCTTTTTGTTCTGTCAGCAAAGTTCAGGTCATTGTGATTATTTTGGGTGTTTCATTACTTCGATTACTTCTTGTTGTTGGATCCAAATTTGTAGACGGATCACTTTTATTTTGGCTGCAAACTTTATATATACAGGTGCATAAAATTCTAACATCCTTATCATGACTACTTGTTGCATAAGTTTATTAATTTTTGCTAATTGTTAGATGAAGTTTACAGACAAATGAAGTTGCGTTGATTTTTTCATTAGTAAGAATCTAGAACATGATTTTCTGGAGTGAAGAATGATTTTCGCGACCATCCCATTGTAAAAGTAATGAAATTTTCACTTTATTTTGTTATTTGTTACTTTATCTTTTCATGACATATGTTTTGTATGGTGAACAAGTTTAATGGCAAGCTGAAATCTTATTTATAGTAGTCATGAGATAGGATTGTACTAATAGGAATGAATAATGTAAGGATGGAAATAAAATATGACATCCTATTACTCTGCCAAAAGTACCCTAAGTATGCCCTATCTATGATGTAGATGCTCTATTTATGATGTATTATGTGACTATGTGAAGGTGGTTTTGATCCTGGGTATCTCCATTTCCAATAGTGTTGGAACCAAGAAACTTACATTTCAGAGTATTGTTTTTAGTTCTTTTTTAATTCGGAGTAAATTTTTCATGCAGCATATGATTTCTTGAATCTTTAGAAGCATGTCTAATAGGATAGCAACTAGAATAAGATTGCTTTCTTAGATTGTTACATACATGTCTAATAGGATGGTAACTATGTGTATTCTGAATTTTGTTGCTGTGAGATAGTTAATACGAAGAAAAGATGATGAAGTACCGACTAATGAGAGAATTTTTTGCCACTGGAGAAGTTAGATGTACTTAAGATCTTAAAATGATGTTGTAGAGGGATGGTTGGGAGGGGAGGGGTATCATAACAAAAACTTAATGAGGGAGCTGCTTTTAGTGTTCAATTGCTGTTTTGTCATCATAATTATCAAGTCCAAGAATTACATATCACATTAGCACCTGGAAATATAAACAACAATTTCTATCTGCAGGGTCTGGAAAATGTGACACCAATGATTACAAAGATAGACCAGAAGAGTGCAATAGAGCTTGAATCATATGGCTTGGGTACAAGAATGGTACGTAATTCCTACTAGTAGTAGTTATAGTGATTAGATCTTAGCATGTTGCAACCGTAATGTTGAGAACTTTAGATGATACAACATGTGTAGCATGTTATTGCAAGCATATGAATGTAAGCAGTGAAGATTGAGAACCAAAATTTTATAGAACTAGAGGCTGTTATTAGGTGATATATATGTGTGGTAATTCCTTTGCCAATGTTATTAGTTCCTTTGAAATATTTACTTTTTTTTCATGATTTCAATGGGTGCTATCATATCTTATGGTCAACTAGACATTTTATGACAATAGCTTGTTATATTGAAGACCAAGAGCAATATTTTTAATCTTAGTAATGATGTTCTGTATCACGAGATATCCAGTGTCATGTATGCAAAAGATTATGGTCAATCCTTGGTTCTAGCTTGCAATTAAGTTCCTTGTCAACGGTTGATTTCTATGAATTCTTCTGAAATCATGCAAGTGGCTTTAAACCCTTGCATTTCATTTAAGGATACAGAAGATCAGGGTGCCGTAAATATTTTTGGTGTTCCCCTAGTTTGACTAACTGTTGTTTCTGTTCATTCATCATGCTAATGTTGGTTCTAAATATGTTGTTGGGTGAATTTATTCAAGATAATGTCATGAAAAAGTGAGCTAGTATTTGCAAATTATAATATAATGAAGTTAGTTGTGAGTTAGGATATTGACACTGAATCTGATTTTGATATGAATTGCAATATTAACACCCAATCTGTTTATCTAAGTGTTGGCCTAGATTCTTCATCCATGCGAATTAAAAAGTCTAACTAAACAAGTTTGATTGGAAAGAGATAGTTTAAAGAGTTTAAAATATAAAAAAATTAAAATTTCACAATATAAAATATTTAATTATTATATAAAAACAATGACATATTGAGTGAAGCAGAAAGAGCACACTAAGTTGGAGAGAATTGAGAAAAGAGATTAAATGGAATTAATGAATAAAGTCAATCTAAAGTGAAAGATCTCAAATGAAAGTAGCTGATACACGTGGCTTATATAGCAGCAAACTACAACTAACTTAGCCTCTAACTAACTGATCCTACGTGGCAAGTAACAATAACTAACTCTACAGCTATCATCTACTTAATTTAGTCACGCCAACCATGCATGCATGAGCTGAACTTGGCTGCATGAGGTTGCACCATATGCTGTGAGCTTCTCTTCATCAAGTAACACTGCCAATTAAGTTAACAAGTTAATAATTTTTTTTCCAAACAGTGGCAATCAAGCATTTTCTGCTAAAAATGAAAGAAAATTATTCCATCAAACATATACAAAGATTCTATTGTTATTTGCTTTGATGCTAATAATAAAGATCAGTCGATTAAGTAACTTAATTAAAACAACTCCTACAAGTCATGTATTTTGTCATAAATTTATAACATACTACCACATCAAGTGGGAAAATGTTTGCATATTTCCAAAACAAAAATGCTATGTGCACAAAATTCGATGGAGATCCAAAATATGGCAAGACAAATCAACAACAGAAGACCCAAGAACAGCCACAAACACCAAGACAAACCATATGAATATCGTAACATTTACCAAAATCAGACCCATTCATGGTTGACAGAATCCCAAGTCCCCAAATCCAATTACATGTCAATAGCCTAAAAGTCAAAACCAGGAATTTCTGAATGACTTTTATTTAAACCAAAGAATTGTGATTATTTCTTCTGAATTTTTTTGTTAATGGCCATTTCATGATTTCTATAAATATCAAAGAAACAATCTCATATCTACATTTCTTTTGAGTCATTTCTCTTCCCCAAAACAGGGTCCCTCCCGCTATCAAATAGAATCTTGAACCATAAGACCAAGCTCAGATTTAGTAGCAGCTATATTTAATACTGAAACTAGCAAAGGAACAATATAAAAATGATTTTATGTATAACTTGTTTGTATTGAAAATCAACAAGTTTTCAAGTTGATCAAACAGACAACGTTTGTCATCTTAGGAATATAATTACGTATCAATTTGTCACACAATGGACTTTCTAGCATTCCTTGCCTTATTTTCTGCAAAAGAAAGAAGCGGAAGAAAAAGGGTGCACAAATGCAAACCTCAGATTGGCAGAAAAGGAAAGGGAAGGGAAACTATCCTTTACATGGGGAATGGTGAGTTTATAAAAATATTGAAGAAAACGGTGTTCTAAGGATATGACTCTACACATTCATAATATTTCAATGGCTCACTAGACACTCAAATGATGACCTTCTTATCCATAATAATGCATGGAACGTGAGCAACTTTAGGCCATTCTAAAATGTAGAAACCTTGAAGAAATGTGAGACACTGGGGTGCATCTTGTTCTTCTGAAATTGAAAATGATTTCAGATTCTTACATTCTATAAAGTAGAGCTACTTGAGCACAGGGAGAGAGCCTAAGGGAAATGATGTCAGTGAGCAACAACTATTCCATATTGTCAAAGATTCAAGTGCCGTGTAACTACGCAGGGATTCATGATTTGGGAATTCAAAGTTCTCACAAGGAGGGAATGGTTGAAATGAAGGAGAAGAACATCCATAAAATTCAGGACCAATAGTCTTCACTGAGATAATATCAAATATGATGAGTTCTTTAAGATTATGAAGCTGTTCAACAGGTGGTAGTAATGAACAATAGTGACAACTTGGGATGCACAAATACACCATGTTTGCAAATGAGGAATTACCTAACCAGTTGGGAAACCAGGTTCCACCATAGAATTTGATGGTTAGTTTCTTCAAGTTTGTTGAAGGCTGCAGGTGCTCCAATACAAGATGTTGGGTCTCTTCAGCAGTGCAGCTATCCCATTCTAATGACAGATCCTCAATTTGTTCTTTCTTCTTCATATTGGCTTGTGAAGCATCACAGGGTTCAACAATTTTTTGTAGCTTTGAAATGCAGAGCTTCCCCTGCAAATTGGGAAATTTTTGCAATTCTCCCACCTTCAATCCATTTTGCTGTCTGCTAACATCAAACCCAGATAAAATTTGGAGATTTTCTAGTCCTGTAATTGAGTCCCACTAATGTCGAGGTGGCGAAGATTCACCAACATTCCTATCTCCTCAGGTAATTCAGTGAGAAACTTACAATCAGACAACAGCAAGCTCTAAGTACCTTAGTAGCAAAGCAGGTTGCACATTCAAATTTGGAAGATCCCAAATGTTACTTCTAAGTACCTTATTCCAATCATTTTTCGACAATTTGGTGCGAAGAAGACCCCCCAATGCAACTGCAGCTAAAGGCAAACCATCACATTTTTTCACAATTTCTCTTCCGATTCCGTCTAGGTTGGACCTTTCACTGGAATTATTTGCTCCAAATGGAAGAGATGTCAAATGGAAGATAGGAAAGGTTTGCGTAGCAGAGTATTCAAGTTATCAGTATTTGTTGTTTTTGAGGTAACCGATTCAAGCACAGTCTTAGTGATCCTGAAAACCATCAAAATCCTTTGAAACACATGCCCCTGCTTTTAAATCAAACTTGTCTTTAACTTCATCATCATTGTATAGGAGTTTAGCAAGGGTTGTTTTCCCAATCCCTCCCATGCCAACAATTGAAATCACTCCTATTTTATTGCCACTAGCACCAACATCTTCTGACACCAAATACTCTCTAAGTTTCTTTCTCTCATGATCCCTTGCCAAACACTGTTGGAAACACCTTCTTTCAGTTGAAGGATGTGTATTTGCTGTGCATAGTGCTCTAGTCTTTCAAATAATCATTTAGAACAGCTTGAACACTCAGCAATGTCTTCTTCATCTTTCCAAGAAGTGAAACATTAAGCTTCCTTCTCCTAAAGAAGTCCAAGAACTCATTGAAAATGATCTTATCCAACAACACCTGAACAGAAGCAGAGAGTAATGCCCCTCCCACCATAGCAGCAGCCATATTTTCTTTGGTTTAAATAAAACCCTACAGTTACAAGTAAATAACCGTATTAGTTTACAAGGGAACTAGTGTGTAAGTAAGGATTAATAGTCAAATTGTCTATAAGAAACTATGGTCTGTTCCATAAACAATTAAGCAACATTTCAAGAGTTGGACAGGAACTCCTGCTAGGAAGGATGAACGCAATAGGTGGTTGATTGGTTTTTGTGCTATCATTGGAATATTTGGCTGGAAAGGAATGACAGAATATTCAGAAATCGTGGAGGTTATCAATAAGTCGATTAAGAGCTACAAAGAGTAGGCTGATTTTGATCCTTCTAGTTGTTGATGGCAAGTCAAAGATAACTACAGTTTAATTTTCTGTTTTATTATTTAGTAACTTTGTATTTTATATCTTGTTGTGTTGAACTTTTTATTAAAAAAAATAGTCAAAATAGTCTCAAAAAGAAGCACATACAAATTTCTTACAAACAAATTTGTTAGTATTTGATGGATTTACAATTATACTTTAATCCGTTAATAATGATTATTCTTAAGTAATAAGTAACAAGTTAAAACAAATGAATAGGATAAGATAGAGAGTCATGAGGACCAAAATGTGGTTATTGATTCTATCATATGTTATTACAGTCTCTTCCTCTAATTTTGAACCTCACTAATTAAAGAAGAGAGAAAAAGAGAAAGAGCTGAATTCTTACCTTAGAAGTAAAATTTAGTCGGAAACCAAATGATATGATTAGAAGCAATTAGCAGCAGAGCTTCTCTCAACTAAGATTCTTCATTCCCTTCATATCCAGATCCAGCTGCTGCTTCTTTGACGAGAAATAAGTAAATAACTCAAAAACCATAGTTTTAAAAACCGAACCGGACCGGACGGTCGAATCGGAAACCGACCATAAAAGCGTTCCGATTCGGTTCTAATAGCTGCTGAATAAAAAACCGTTCAGAAACTGCTGAACCGTCCGAGAACCGGCCGGTTAAATCGAACCGATAACCGGACGGTTCTATAAAAACAACGTTGTTTTGTGATTTTAAAAAAAGAAAAATCCTGAAACACCCCCTTCTCCAAATCAAGAATCATTCGTGCACCCGCATCCCCCACTCGCCCCTTCTGAAGCAAAGCAAAGAGAACTCTAGCCCTAGGATCCTTGCCGCCGCTGTCCCCAGGTTCTCGGCGCCTCCACTTCTTCCTCTTTCCCCGTGTCCGGAACCAGGTAGCTCGACTCGTCATCCCCATCTTCCCTGTCTTCTCTGTTCGTGGCTTGGAGCAGCTCGACGTTGGGTCACCGCATGCCGTTGGGTCGCCGCTTGCCGTCGCCTCGCCTATCGTCGTCATCTCGCCGGTTGCCATCTGTGTCTCCGTAGAAGGTTAGTGATGGATCTGTTTAATTTTGCTTCTGGTTACTGATGGCTCTGTTAGTCTGTTTAATTTTGCTTCGCATCAGCTCCTTCCTTTTAATTTTGCCATGGTTAGTGGTTACTCATGAGTGATGAGTGATGGCTCTGTTTAATTTTGCTTCGATCTTCTTGTTCTTTTTAATTTCTGGAATTTTTGTTCAAATTTTTGTGTAATGTTTTGTAATGTTTTATAATGTTGCTGTTTTGTAATTGCTGGTTGCTGGGTGCAGGTTTAGTCTCATCACTGTTTCGGAATGTTTATGTACTAATGTTTGTTGCTATTTTGTCATTGCTGGTTGCTGGTTGGAGGTTTAGTGTGATTATTGGTTAATGTTTTGTAATGTTTGTTGATGAATGCTGATTGTTGAGTTCAGATATGGTATTGTTGCTGAATGCTAAATGTTGCTGCTGTTTTTAATTTCGTGAATGATTTATTAATTTCATTGTTCTTAACTTCTGTTCTTGTTAAAAAATTTGCAATTGGTGATCTTTTGATTTATTATATGCCTCATGTTTTTAATTTCACTCTGCTCCTAGGCTTTGAAATCAGTTTATGATAACTGTGATGCAATTATTTAGTTGGATAATTGATGTAATTATTGAGTTCAAGAGATTGAGTTTTTCTGTTCTCATTATTAGTAAGACATGGATGGTTTAGAATTTTCTATTTCTGTTCTCAATATACTAATATGTATTATTATCATCATCTGATGCATAATTCTGATTATTCAAAATACAAAAAGATATTTCTTAGCTCTGCCATAAACAACTTAGAAAATGAAATTACTTTCACACCCCTACATATTAATAAAATCCCAAAAATGTGTGCGCCATCACAAATTTGAAATTTTTCGTTTTCAGAAAAGACGTTGATAATCTCCACTAACCACAACAATAACAGGACACATGTCATCTCTTCATTTCCTGGTCAATCTTAAACCCTAGCCACCAGAGACACAATTGCATTTTGAGGGAATGCACATGGAGCCTCAACACCCAACAGCGGCCGTCCTCTTGTGTGAAGTGGTGGTGATGGAGATCCTCTCTTGGGTTCCTGCAAAGCCTCTCACGCGCCTGAAGCTTGTGTGCAAGTCATGGAACTCCATCATCTCTGACCCTCACTTCGTCAAACTTCACCTTCACCGATCACCCAAAAATAACATCCTCCTCTTTACGCGAACAAAACCGCTCACCCTAGATGAAGAAAAAAAATGGGGCTTAGTGTTTAGTAGCGTTGAATCTTTCATCCAAAATCCATCATCCACTCTTGATGCTCAAGAGAATCGCTACTCTCTACACGTACAAGACTGGGTTGTGGGTTCATGCAACGGGTTGGTTTGTGTGGCCCATATTCTTGACCACCCCAACAACGATATTTGCGATATCTGGTTGCGTTTATTGAACCCTCTCACAGGGTTTATTTCAGAGAACTCGCCGTGCTTACGTGTCAATATGCATAATGCTTTTGGGTTTGGGTATGATGAGTCAAGTGACAGTTACAAGGTACTGGTTATCATTTGGGATTCTTCTGGAACAGTAACTACGCAAGTTTATAGCTTTGGTGGCAGTTCATGGAAGAGGATCAACAGTTTTCCTGCTTTTCCATTTTCTTCTGAAGATAATGGCCACTTCATCGGTGGCACTCTTAATTGGCTAGCTCTCCGTAACCCGCATGGAGCTGATTATGATTGGGATGCTGTTATACTTGATATGTTAATGCTTGTTTCTTTTGACCTGAAATCGGATACAAGTAAACAGATTCCGCTTCCAAAGGGTATCGATGAGATCCCCGGTGAAGAGCCAACTCTGGGAGTTTGGGGAAATAGCCTGTATCTTCTTCATGATTACAAGAACACTCATTTTATTGCATGGCAAATGAAGGAGTTTGGAGATGAAAATTCTTGGACTCAATTGCTAAAGATTAGTTTTCAGCATCTCGGTGTTGAAAGGCTATTTCCAGGATTTATATTTGAGAATGGAAATGTCTTCATGTTGAGAGGCAAGCATCGTTTTGAGGAAGTTTTTTATGACCGAAGAGATAATAGTGTTAAACGCGTTAAGATCTTGTCCAACACTCGTTACGTCAATGCATTTGATTATGTTGAGAGCTTGGTTCAGCCTTGTTAAAATTTGGTTCCTATTCAAAGTTTTGCTTCTGCAGCTTTTTATTCTGTCAGCAAAGTTCAGGTCATTGTGATTATTTTGGGTGTTTCCTTACTTTGGCTACTTCTTGTTCTTGGATCCAAATTTGTAGACGGATCACTTTTATTTTGGCTGCAAACTTTATATATACAAGTGCATGAAATTCTAACATCCTTATCATGACTACTTGTTGCATAAGTTTATTAATTTTTGCCAACTGTTGGATGAAGTTTACAGACAAATGAAGTTGCGTTGATTTTTTCATTAGTAAGAATCTAGAACATGATTTTCTAGAGTGAAGATTGATTTTCGCAACCATCCCATTGTAAAAGTAGTGAAATTTTCACTTTCTTTATTTAGTTATTGGTTACTTTATCTTTTCATGACATATGTTTTGTATGGTGAACAAGCTTGATGGCAAGCTGAAACCTTATTTATAGTAGTCATGGGATTGTACTAACAGGAATGAATAATATAAGGATGGAAATAAAATATGACATCCTATTACCCTGCCAAAAGTACCCTAAGTATGCCCTATCTATGATGTAGATGCTCTATTTATGATGTATATACCTTCATTAGTTTTTTCTGTGGAAATTATGTGACTATGTGAAGGTGGTTTTGATCCTGTGTATCTCCATTTCCAATTGTGTTGGAACCAAAAAACTTACGTGTCAGAGTATTGATTTTAGTTCTTTTTTTATTCGGAGTAAATTTTTGATGCAGCATATGATTTCTTGGATCTTTAGATACACGTCTAACAGGATAGCAACTAGAATAAGATTGCTTTCTTAGATTGTTACATACATGTCTAATAGGATGGTAACTATGTGTATTCTTAATTTTGTTGTTGTGAGATAGTTAATACGAAGAAAAGATGATGAAGTACCGACTAATGAGAGAATTTTTTGCCACTGGAAAAGTTAGATGTACTTAAGATCTTAAAATGATGTTGTAGAGGGATGGTTGGGAGGGGAGGGGTATCATAACGAAAACTTAATGAGGGAGCTGCTTTTAGTGTTCTATCGCTGTTTTGTCATCATAATTATCAAGTCCAAGAATTACATATCACATTAGCACCTGGAAATATAAACAACAATTTCTATCTGCAGGGTCTGGAAAATGTGACACCAATGATTACAAAGATAGACCAGAAGAGTGCAATAGAGCTTGAATCATATGGCTTGGGTACAAGAATGGTACGTAATTCCTACTAGTAGTAGTTATAGTGATTAGATCTTAGCATGTTGCAACCTTAATGTTGAGAACTTTAGATGATACAACATGTGTAGCATGTTATTGCAAGCATAGGAATGTAAGCAGTGAAGATTAAGAATCAAAATTTTATAGAACTAGAAGCAGTTATTAGGTGATATATATGTGTGGTAATTCCTTTGCCAATGTTATTAGTTCCTTTGAAATATTTACTTGTTTTCATGATTTCCGTGGGTGCTATCATATCTTATGGTCAACTAGACATTTTATTACAATATCTTGTTATATTGAAGACCAAGAGCAATATTTTTAATCTTAGTAATGATGTTCTGTATCACGAGATATCCAGTGTCATGTATGCAAAAGATTATGGTCAATCCTTGGTTCTGGCTTGCAATTAAGTTCCTTGCATTTCATTTAAGGATACCGAAGATCAGGGTGCCGTAAATACTTTTGGTGTTCCCTTAGTTTGACTAACTGTTGTTCCCTTTCATTCATCATGCTAATTTTGGTTCTAAATATGTTGTTGGGTGAATTTATTTTCAATTTATTCAAGATAATGTCATGAAAAAGTGAGCTAGTATTTGCAAATTATAATATAATGAAGTTAGTTGTGAGTTAGGATATTGACACTGAATCTGTTTTTGATGTGAATTGCAATATTAACACCCAATATGTTTATCTGTTTAGGGTTTATTGCATTATTGTGGTAGATAGTAGAGTATGATTTAACTTTTTAAAATTTCAACCCTGTTAAAATTCAATTCCTCTTCAGAGTTATGCTTATGCAGTTTTTTGTTCTTTTAAGTTATTTTAAATGCTTGCCATTTCATGTAGGCGTAGGAAAAAGTTGTGGTCATTGTGATTATTTTGGGTGTTTCCTTATTTTGGCTACTTATTATTGTTGGATCACAGATTACTTCAATTTTGGGTGTTTCCTCATTTTGTTCTGTAATGTTTGAAGTAATCTTATTTATTAATTTGCACGCAGATCACTTTAATTATGGGTAAAACTTTTTATATACCCTAGTGGAAATGATCTTATATGAAGTAGAGAAGCAGAGAGTAATGCCCCTCCCACAATAGCAGCTGCCATATTTTCTTTGGTTTAAATACGACCCTACAGTTACCAGTAAATAACAGTATTAGTTTACAAGAGAAGTAGTGTGTAAGTAAGGATTAATAGCACACAAATTTCTCACAAATAAGTTTCTTAGTATTTGATGGATTAACAATTATACTTTAATTAGTTAACGATGATTATTCTTAAGTAATTAGTAACAAGTTAGAACAAAAGAATAGAATAAAATAGAGAGCCATGAGGACTAAAATGTGGTTTATTGATTCTATGTAGAATTTAGTCAGAAACCAAATGATATGATTAGAAGCAATTAGTAGCAGAGCTTCTCTCAAGATCCAGCTGCTTCTTCTTTGATGAGAAGTAACTCAAAAGTCAAAGCCAAAGTCAATGTCAACCTTAACAAAAAAAAATCAATAAACTAATCTATACTAATATTATTATTATCAAAATTAATTGATGCATAATTCTAATTATTGAAAATACAAAAAGATATTTATTTCAACAAATTAAAAGAGCATGTGCTTTGTATTTTTAAGAGAAAATGATACTCCTTTTTTTGAGAAATGTCAAAAAACTTCCTTTTGCTCAATTTACAAAACCTACATATTTCTCTCATAAAATAAAAATAAGGTACAATTTAATGCATCTTACAAAACTATCCTTAAATAGAAATGATATATATGTAGATTAAAAATAATTCTTTTGTTGATTTAAATTATAAATGTAAAATATTTATGTTATTAATATAAATAATTCCAATTTATTTTTAATATTTTATCATTAATGATGAAATATATATATAATGTTAAATTAATTTTTTTGTAGCAATTAAAATTTTTTATAATGTGGTAAAATATTCAAAACAAACACATTTATTATACTAATAAAATACATATTTTCTATTATTATTATTATTATTGAAGAGTATTTTTGAAAAATGAATTAAAATGTATTTTATTATAATATTGTAAAAAAAAGTGTAAAATTTATAAATAAAGAAATAAAAAGTGTAATTTAGAGATTTCTAAAAAAGGACAGATATTTATATTCTTTGTTGATTTATCAGAGTTGTGAGAATATATATATAAAACTGGGAAGAAACTCAGGTGCAGTCGACTTCATGTGAAGTTGATACTTGAGAGTCCTTAGATAATTTGACTAAATTTTCATCTAACGGCTCTTAGATATTAACTTCATGTGAAGTCGACTTCACCTAAGTTTTCACCTTGAGAGCCCTTAGATAATTTGACTAAATTTTCATCTAACGGCTCTTAGATATTAACTTCATGTGAAGTCGACTTCACCTAAGTTTTCACCATAAAACTGATGTTAAACAGCAGTTGCCCCCTTTTTTTTTGA